>NC_090931.1:282235161-287235161 GCF_040938575.1 Ambystoma mexicanum | reverse complement strand
AAGTGGGAATCAGGTGGCAGCCACATGAATTTAGGTATTTGGGGGTCAACATCAAACACACTCCGGAACTCACACATGAGAGCAACACGGGTACAGTAGTAAAGGGTTTATGTAATTCCATGAAGTTTTGGTCCAAGCTACCTCTATCTATGATGGGTAGAGCGGCCATCACTAAAATGATCATACTCCCAAGATTCCTATACTACTTCCAGAACATATGCTACTACATAAAATCAACATTTTTCAAAAAACTGGAAGCCATGATTAGGCAGTTCCTATGGGGTGCCACCCGACACAAACTGTCTATGACTGTGCTGACACTGCCACACAGTGAAGGAGGGATACAACTTCCTGATCTGGAGAAGTACTACTTGGCGGCAGAACTTAGCCACATAACAAGGTGGCTCTCTGACGGGCCCACCGCTGAAACTGCCCTCCTGCAACGACTAACTACTCCCCTACACCCAAAAGAGGTTCTGTGGAACGTACCGATTAACTCAACGGGCACCCCCATGATAGTGCGGCTGGGTAGACAAGTGTGGAATAGGTCCAAGTCGGTGCTCCGTTTGCAACATCCCTACTCGTCGGATATACCGATGTTGGTGTCACAATCTCATCCCCACCGAGGGCTCACGGGGCCCTAAAGACCTTATTCGGTTCCCCTCGGATTCCTTGGAGCCAGTCCTGGCGTTGTTGGCATCAGAGACACATGCTGGGATGAGTTTCCAATGGGCAATGGACAAGCATGGCCACCCCCATGTGGAATACTGGGAAACTGCATTCAGCGATCTAGCGTCCAGGGCGGGGCTCGCCCCGAAGGCACCTGGGATACCATCTGGCTATTTAAACCATGCCTGATTAGAGGCACGCGCTTCACGTTATTGTGCCTTAGCAGCGTGACTTTCACCGGGCCCTGCTCTGCATCCAGGCCTCCTGGGGCGAGAAGAGGCAAGAACCATCGCCATCCTTACCAGCTCTGCAGCACCTTCCGGCAATCTAAGTCGTCCAAGGCAAGAACCATCGCCATCCTTACCTGCTCTGCAGCATCGTCCTACAATCGCGAACACAGATCAAGAATATGATGTAAATCTCTTACTGCTCCCTTGGTCCACCATTTTGTTGAATTACAACATAATTGCGACTCTTTTTCTTGGTGGGTAGTGGATAAAGTTCAAAACAAAACCAACATCGCCAATACCCTCAATTTCAAAGAGGCATGGTGGATGCAGAAACTTAAATCAACTACCACCGGCCTTAACAAGGCCACACCAGGACCATTCAACATCTGAAATTCCTTTCCTAATGTCTACATTATGAGCTCAGGTTCTGCTCCGCCCTCTGCCACAATCTATGCACTTATATGCAACAGAGATTATTGTCTATCATATTTTCAGACATCAAAAGCCTCTACACGTCTATTCCTCAACAAGAAGCACTGGAATGTATGAGACATCACTTGACACAACACATGACACAGAGACGGGTGCCGATCAACCTGATCATTGAACTCCTCGAAATGGCTCTCACAAATAACTTCTTCGAGTTCAACAACACATTTTACCTCCAAACCTGTGGGACAGCCATGGGCGCAGTGTTCGCCCCCAGCATGGCCATCATCTTCATGTCCGAATTCGAACTGACACATGTCCTCAACATGACCAACCCGTATCTTGACTCGGTTACCTTACGGTCTCGATACATTGATGATATTCTCTTTCTTTGGAAAGGAGAAGACACCACCTTGATGGAATTTTTTCAATGGCTCAACTTGCGTACCACTGCCATTCAATTCACCATTAACAGGAGTAGCCAGAAGATTAACTTCTTGACCTCACCATTGCACCGAAAGACAATAAACTTGAGTGTTCCAAATTTTAAAAAAACACAGACCGTAATACGGTCCTACATTATAATAGCCATCACCCCAAGAGCCTACGAGAGAATCTTCCGTATGGACAGTTCTTGAGGATCCGTCGCAACTGCACGCAAATGGACGATTTTCAGAAACATTCAAATGACCTTCAGACAAAGCTGTTGTCCAGAGGCTACCCTAAGAAACTTATAAAAAACACCCAGAAGAGAGCAAGATACACACCGAGAGAGGCCCTCCTGACACCCCAAGACCGAACTGCCACTTCTGAGAATATCTTGACCTGCGTCACCACCTTCAGCCCAACTACTTCCAAACTCAAATCCCTCATCAAAAAATTCTGGCCACTTGTCCAACTCAATCTTCTAGATGAACCTAAACCACGCATGGCTCTCAAGAGGTCCAGAAATCTCAAAGAATTCCTCACAAGTTCCAAATCCAACAAAACTCCAGCTCGCTCCACTTTGTGGAACATGAAAGAAATCATTGGACATCACCCGTGCGGTCAATGCACGGCGTGTAAACAAACCAAGAAACTTAACTCGTTTATGATTGAGGGAAAAGAGTGGAAAATTAGACACTTTTCGAATTGCAAGTCCACCAATGTTATATATGTAATCCAATGCCCCTGTGCATTACGGTACGTAGGCCAAACCTCAAGACCCGTTCACAAACGTATTTGCGAACACAGATCAAGAATACGATGTAAATCTTTTACTGCTCCCTTGGTCCACCATTTTGTTGAATTACAACATAATTGCGACTCTTTTTCTTGGTGGGTGGTGGATAAAGTTCAAAACAAAACCAACATCGCCAATACCCTCAATTTCAAAGAGGCATGGTGGATGCACAAACTTAAATCCACTACTACCGGCCTTAACGAGGCCACACCAGGACCATTCAACATCTGAAATTCCTTTCCTAATGACTACATTATGAGCTCAGGTTCTGCTCCGCCCTCTGCCACAATCTATGCACTTATATGCAACAGAGATTATTGTCTAACATATTTTCAGACACTGTTACACGGCCGTGTGTGCCTGTATTGTTGTGCATACTCATGGTGCTATTCACCACCATTGTCTATATATGAGGCTTGATTTGAAGTACAATTCTGTATTTTTTATGTATTTTTTATGTTGTATCTGTGGAGTTCATGCATGACCTGTGTTATAAATCTTTATTTTTACAATGTACCCCTTGCTCTTACCTCCTGACGCAGGTTACTGACATGCATATCTTAGAGCGTCCTCAGTCTTGAAACTGATTTACTGCCCCCCTCTTTTAACACTGATGTGGTTCACTCAGACATATTTTTATCTCTGATGTTATTTTCGTTGTCTTCTTGGTACATACCAGGTGGCATTGGCAGACCTAATGCCTTCACTTGCTTCCCCCTTATGATGGGCATTTCCCACTCTAACATCACCACTGGGTCTATGGCATTTCTCCCCTTTCCCTCCCACCCGCCTAACAGGACGCACATAAACTGTCCCCAGCACTGATCCCCCACTCAGTTCGGCCTTCGGACGCCACTTCTCTCGCCCCTATTAACGATCTTCTCTTGCTGTGCGTTCATTTCTCGCACACACCACACAGCAGCATGACCATCGACATGCCGCTTCCTTTTTCTCCGATTCAAGTGCGGGATGATTTTCAATCCTGCTTCCCTACCCATGCCGGTCTCTCTTTTTCCCACCCACTCTTCCCTCCCACACCCACCCCTGCGCGCCCAGCACTCACCTGGCTCACTTCTTTTCTTTTACTTTCTTTTACCCCCCCATATATTTTTTTCACACATGGATCAGCTGATCCAAGGGGCAGCCTTCCCCTATGCCATGGGCTAGATTCTCGCAGCACTCTGTACTGTTCCCGCAGCAGGGAAACAAGTCAGAGACACTACCTGCGTGATTCTGCACAGCAAAGGCACTGTGAACACGAGACAGTTCTCTCGTGCGCATGCGCAGTGACTCCGCGCTCGTAAACGCTTATTCACAGCTCTCCATCGCAGAGACAGCACAGGCGCCATTCTGAGATGCCGGTCATTGTGCTGCCCACCCTGACTGACTGCAGGTATGGCCTTTCACACCCGGACTCGGCAAAATCAGCCACTCGCCGCACTCTCCCTCTGAGAGTGCCTACCCTTCTTGACTTAACAAGCCCTCCCATGGATATTTACATGATCCTTACTTTTCCGTTCCTATCCATCCCACAGGGCGCTCCAGACGCTCCTTCTCCCCAGAGCCACCCAGTCATGATGCCTTCACCTCTGGACTGCTCCTGAGACGGCCCCCCGCCTAATCCAAGTGGGACCCCACCTACCAGCCTCAGGTACTTTTTTGCCCCCCTCACTTTTTCCCACTCCCCAATGCACATCCATGCATTTTTTAACCTGCCTGCCCTGCACTCATATCCACTTCCATTGACTCTTGCAATTCTCCCCTCACCCCTTCTCCCTTCTCTTCCCTCACCCCATCCCCCCTCTCCTTCTTCCCCTGTCTTCTCTTTTTCTTTTGCGTGCCTCACAGGTTCTACCCTTACCGACCCCGCTATCCACCCTGAGTGTCCGGCAAGATTAACACACCGACCGCCTGTCGACATCCCGGCGATCCACACTACCTACGCCCACACAGGCGACCTCTGCCCTTCCAACCATACTCTGATGAAACCCTTAGGGTTCATCCGCTCCAACTGGATGCACGACCAGTGGTGAGTGGATTCTGTTACTGGAACCTTTTTTAGGATTTGTCTTCAGCATTTAATGCTACACATTGACCCTGACCAGCTACTAGCAGCTGTTTTAACTATACTCTCTTATGCACTTTTTCTACCTTTTCTGTTTCTCTCAACACAGAGATTCCTGACTCTCTTTGGCCCCAGAAGAAGGCTACCTTCTATTCTGCGGAAACGTCATCAGCACTTTTTTCTGAAAGTAGTTTTGGGTTCTCAACCTGTGCTGTAAATTCCATTTCCTAACATCAAACCCAGACGTAGACCAAATATGAGGTCAGATTTTAGCCGGGCATAGGAGACTGATCTCCAACGTCTCCTCCATCTGAACTTTTACCCTGTGTTTTTCACACTCAATGGCATGAAACATCTTTACTCACGAACAAACTGTTAGTTAAAATGTATAAATGAATGTTTTACTTGCCATGCCTTTTACTTTGACCATTTATTTCTACATTGATGTCATAGTGAATGTTGAACTATGCTTCTGTGTTCCGCAACGCACATTATAGATTGTTATATGTGAAAAACGTACTAAAATGCTTTGCACAAAGAAAATAAGCATCAGCTAATCAATAAAAAGCTGCAATTGTGTACAAAAGAATTGGAATTTTGTACATAAATACTACATTAGAGATATCTGTTTGATAGCAGCAACAATGCTGTTTCCCTTAACAGTTGCCCAAACTGCACGGGCACCCATTAGGGTCTAAAACCAGTGTGCATGGAATTTACCCCATGCACCCCCAAGATCCATAGAGGGTAGGACAACCCCCCTTGTTGTAGCTGTGTGGATATCCCCACACCTGGGCAGCCTGTAGAATAAAGATATCACAAGCCCAGTCCATATATTGTTCAGAAGAGTCTTTCCAATAGTTCCGCAACCCCAAAGTACCTGGTGTTGTAGAGTTCCTCGTCGGGAAATCGACGGCCCTTCTTGAGTGCACTCACTTTAAAGCAGGAGCCACGGGTCATCGAACGTCCAGCGATGAACAGGGTGAACTACAGCGGTGAAGTGGCAGCTTTGTTCCGTGTGGTGCTCGTCGCCGACAGAGCGTAGACATCCTGCAAGGAAGAGGGGTGCTGGGCACCTCAATGTTGATAGTTCAGGGCCGCAAAGAGTTTGAAGAACTGTGGCCCAGCAAGGGCGTTGAGCCGTCGGTGTCTCTGTGGTCTTTAGGTGGTGGGAAACCCACTGGTGGATACTCCTCGGCACGTCGGCAGCCTCAACTTTCTCCGGCGGGACAAAATGGTCGATGGTGCAGATGAGAGCGTCCTTGGATCAAATGTTCTTAGGCAACAGGAGCACTTCGGCTCCGGTCGGCAATTGTCGATGGTTACGGAAAACAGTCCGGGTGCTTCTCTTTGGGATTCCGCGGTAGTCCCCATCTCTGGATGGCAGTCTTTTGTAGGTCTGTCTACCAGGAAGCTTTGGGAAAGATCAGCTGGTGCACGATGGTCCCTCGTAGCTTGGGGAGAGGTATCCTTACAGGTCCTCCCTTGGATCAGTTCTTTGAGACACAACCGCTTTCAGATTGGCAAAGTAGAGCAACAGCAATTCTTCTCTTCAAGCAGGGCTTCAAGGTCAAGCTTCAGTTTCAACTCCAGTTTCTCTTCAGCTTCTGAACAATTTCTAGCAGTGAGAGGCCCCTAGATATATTGTTGATCTCCCATTCATTCTGCTGGGTCACACTGAGGAACCAATCACTCAGAAGGGCATTTAGCAGTCAGTCAGCCAATCAGGTGCACGGTGCATTCAGGTCATTCTTCTCCATCCAGACACTCACAACACAGATTGTGGATTCAGACAAGTACCACGCCATTCAACACTACACACTGCATTCATACCAGTTTTGGGCAGGGTTGTCTCAGTCATTGTGTCAAACACCAGATACCAGACATCCACAACAAGAAGTGTCTATTCGTCACACACTCCATTCACCCAGGTCCCACCCACAGGTGTACCCACAACATACGGCCGTTGGGAAGGCTCCAGCCAGTCTGGTCGGCACTTCCCCACACTACCATATATGGAACTTCCACCCAACAGCCAGTCAAGGGGAAGGGACAGAGTCAGGGCTTCCAGGGACTTCGGGAAGATCAAGGGAACAGGTGATGGAAGGCAAGAGGCCACGGGAGCCATCTTGTTTTCATCAGGAGTCTACCGACTCCAATAACAGGGCCTGGGCATCCCAAAATGGAGGACGCTCAGGGCACTAGTAATTTCAGAACAGAGCTGCCACCAGCCCTTACCCTGCTCTGTGGGCCACCCACAGGTGCCCAAAAACATACACTAGGGGCACAGGGTTGCACCCCCACCTATGGGTGCCATAAGGGTATCTCATGGGTCTGTACACCAAACCAAAAGAGAGAGCTGCAATGCCAGGAGTCCCAAATGAACTCCTGCGTAGAAAACACGACAGAACACACGATAAAAAGCAGTAAAGGACAAGGATAAGGCAGTCCTGTCCATCCGATGCATTTCCAGCATCACAACGCCTAAAAGCAAATTTATCCCACCAATCACAATACCATCAGTTCAAATTTTTCAAAGAAAGGTAACTAGAGATTTCCAGAAATTGAACTACAAGCAGCCAGTTTATTAAAATTTTAAACCTCATGAATTAAAGCTCATTAAGGACCTATACAGCAGCAAAGAGATCACTATTTATCCTGCCGATAAAGGCGGAGCTCTGGTTATTCTAAATACCTTTGATTATGAAACAGAGTGCTGCAGTCAATTAGAGAACACAGATGTATGTATATGTTGTTTTTGATACAGACCCCACTGTAGACATTCAACATAATTTTAAGGAGTTTCTCTTGAAAGCTACAGATCATAAATGGATAAATCATAACACATTCAAGTTCCTTTTGAACCAACATCCACGTATTCCCAACTTTTATACAATCTCTAAAATCCATTGCATGAAGTAAAACTGCCCAACAGCGGGGACCCCGGGGAGCCCACCCCGAACCAGGGAAAAGCTGTAGCTGAATAACCCTGGGGAGGTCTTGTAGAGGTGGCTGTAGTAGGGCTCTGGCGATTCTGTATGAATTGCAGTGAAGGTTTCCTTGTTGAGGACAACAAGTTCCAGAATGCAGCAGGAAGAGTGACGTCCAATGAGGTCACGGGTTGGAAGGAGTGGAGTTTATACTGCAATAGTACAAGTGCACACCTAAGAATGTACTAGGGTCCAGAGTGGGAGTCACTTAAAGCAGCAGCAGGTGTTTTAGATGGAAGGCGCTGATGGAGTTTAACTAGCGTGACCAGAGCGACCGCACTGCAAGCGCTCGAGCCGTAATGGTAGCAGGCAGAAAAGGAAAGCGTAGAGGCTGGAGAAAGAGACGCCGTACTGTAATGGAAAGAAATTACGGGAACGGTACAACGTTAAACGGGCATTGCAGCAGGGAAAACGGGAGTGGGCAAAGAAGGAGAACAATATGCAGAGTATGCTCGAAACAGGATCGCTGTAACAAACACGGGGTAAACGAACTAGTGTTGGAAAACAATGGAGTTGCAATGCAACGATCACCTCACCTGGTGTTCAAGTATAGCATGCTGGACTTCTGGTAAAACTAGAACGTTACTCCTCGTAATGATAACAAGTAGAATGCTAAGTCCCATCTTCTATATCTGGTATCGCCTCCATCTGTCCCAGACTTTCCACGGGTGATGGTGATTCGTGACACCTGTGAAGAGCTATTGGGTCGTGCGACTTGCTCACATACATTACTTCCTTCAAATGACTTGCTACAGAAGCCGGTTGTCCGGAACAGGCACAATATGCAATATTCCATCGGGGTCTCAAAGAAGAACTAAAGGATGAGCTCACCCGGACCTCTCGACCTGCAACATTTTCCGATCTGCTCTCTGCGTTTATTCAGATTGAATACCTTCTAGGGGAAAGAAGATCACATAGAAGGGAGAGCAGAGGCCTTTCCACTCAACCTATGCCTCCGTCCTCCCCATCTCTGCTGGCAGTTTGTCAATCTAAAGAGGAACTCATGCAGATCGGGCCTGCCGGAGCTCCGTTGATCCTGGAAGAAAGAAAACACAGGAGGGATTCTGGTCTCTGTATGTACTGCGGTTCTGATGGTCATCTACTCCGGAATTGTCCGGAAGTGCCTCCAAGACGTTCGGGAAACAGTTACCTCGGACCTAGTGGGGACGAGAATCTGAGGTTTTCCTTGTAGTCCCTATGTATCTCTAAATGTTGCTCCTTCCCTTGGCAGAGATGACTCTCGCCTTATGGTGGTCGCCCTACATCCTGATGCGTGAACAACACATTTGTGAGGGCCTCCATGTGATGTGGTGGACAGGCGGCTGCTCTGTTCAGAGGGAGGTATGATTCGTAATAATTGTGAATACAAGCAGATAAGATGCAGCGGCTCCCAGATTCAATAGTGCATGTATAAGGGCATACAGTACATGGATGAGAAAGTGCTGGAAGAGATTGTGCTCAGACTAATATCATACATGTGGAGGAGTATTTGAAACGGTAATGTACCAGCTGGGTATATGTTACATTTTGATTATGATCATGAAGGTATGAGTATGAGCAGGGCAGGGGGCATGATGGTGTGCTAGGTATAATAGTGCAACAAAATGGTAATGAGTAATTATCAAAGTAAAGCCTTACCTCTTAGGGAGGGGGCAACAGTAGGTCAGACATGCTAGGAAGATTGAGGCGGCACATAAAGCATGATTAGATTACTACGGGGAGGACACTGATGGTATACTGAGTGAAGGTAAAAGAGGCTGTACAATACGGCATATAATCAATGCATTGATGATGGTCGAGTGGTGGCAGGTGGGTAGCACCTATGCGAGCACAGGCGGAGGGTTCACAGTACCTTAGGACGACCAAGGATTCTCGTGTTGATTTGGCGTCACGTGGGGACACGGTTGTTGGTGCTCACAGCTGCCTGATGAGGGAGTGCTCCGTACGCTCAGGTGGTACAGAGAAGTTATTTTGTGCGGGGAGCGGTACAGTAGCGAGCTACAGTCCTTAGGTGTAGGGCACCCTGTGTGAGTCGTTGTGGATTTGTTATGATTTGTTATTGATTTATTTATCTAGTGCGTGTCTCCCTTTTACCATCAGCAGATGTACTCATACTACCCCGATGTATTAAAAACCAAAAGAAGAGACGAAGATAGAAAACAGAAACACAGAACAATCCAATACCTATTATGTTTGCATCATTTTTTGTTTTTCCCCCATTCCCTCTAGTGTTCCCCTGCCCATCTTCTCTTTCAACTACAGGCCTTTTGTAAAGTCTTACTGCAGTAGATAATGTCAATGTTAGTTGATGTATACTTCCCATTAAGTGACACTTTGTCTTTCCGCTTTGCTGCTGTTGTTTTTGTGGATGTTGGAAAGGTGTATCCATGCCCTCTTTTCTTTGATTTTTACTGCCGTCTGGGTTGTGTAGATATCTTCAAAGGGGCCACAAAACCTTGGATCCTTCCACTTTCTCACTGTGTTAAATATATAAATTCTGTCGCCAGGATAAAGGAGCCATGCTTGCGGAAAGTCCTTCCCTGATGGGTACTTGTGCACTCTTCAATGTTGGTCGGTCGACTTGTAGGTCGCGGAACCTGGCGGGAGATATATTGAAGCAGATTTGGCATTTCTGTCAAGTACTGTTTAATTTCATCACTGAGGATCTCCAAGCTAGTGTTAACATCCAAAATTGAACATGTAGGAGGTACAGGCGCATACATCCTCCTACAAGTTAAAATTTTGTGCAGTCAAGTGGTGATCCGCACTGGGTGAGATTCGGAGGGCAAAAAGAGCAAGGGGAAAGCAAGAAAGCCAATGTTGGTACACAGAAGAGGTTAACTTTGCCAAGCATTCTTTAAGTAAGCCACTGAGCCGTTCAACAATCCTGTTCGCTTGCAGCCGGTACACTGTGCAAAGCTTGTGCTTTATCCCTAAGAGACACGTTATCTCATCAAAATGGTGATTGTCGAAATGCTGGCCACTATCCAATCTTATCTCACATACTCCCAATCCTGGAAACACCGCCCTCAACAAGAATTTGGCTGCAGATTTCATGTCATTTTTTGCACAGGGTCCCGCCTTAAGCCAACGTGAAAATGGACAAACAGCAATAATCATATACCTACAGGAGGCACATCTTTCTTGCATGTCAACATAGTCAATATGCTAGTGCAGAAAGGGCCCTTCCAGCTGAGGCATTGTTTCCCTTATGGTTTTTAAAGTATGACCAGACAAAAATTGTTTACAGGTTATGCAGTTCCCCATAAACTCTGCCACTCTCTCATGCACATTTGACACATGCCACCCTTCATTCAGTTCTGCTGCTGTGCTTTCTTTGGATGCATGGGTGGGGAAGTTCAGCTGTTTTAGTGCTACACTTAGCAATTTCTTGGGCATCTCTTTGGACCTTCACGAAAAAGCCTCAACACCTGGCTATTCACGCAAAACCCCTAACCTATCAGGCAGGGCAATCACACACCCATTCATCTGGATTGTGTACCCATGTAACCACCATTCAGACACAAGTACCATCTGTTTGTTCGTGATTTCGTCCTAAATGTAACGAGCGCACAGATGCCTCTGAGCTTGGAGCACTCTACAAGTGCTAAATAAATAAATAAATCACAGGCTCACTGGGCCCTAAAGACCTTATTCGGTTCCCCTCGGATTCCTTGGAGCCAGTCCTGGCGTTGTTGGCATCAGAGACACATGCTGGGATGAGGTTCCAATGGGCAATGGACAAGCATGGCCACCCCCATGTGGAATACTGGGAAACTGCATTCAGCAATCTAGCGTCCAGGGCGGGGCTCGCCCCGAAGGCACCTGGGATACCATCTGGCTATTTAAACCATGCCCGATTAGAGGCACGCGCTTCACGTTATTGTGCCTTAGCAGCGTGACTTTCACCGGGCCCTGCTCTGCATCCAGGCCTCCTGGGGCGAGAAGAGGCAAGAACCATCGCCATCCTTACCAGCTCTGCAGCATCTTCCGGCAATCTAAGTCGTCCAAGGCAAGAACCATCCCCATCCTTACCTGCTCTGCAGCATCGTCCTACAATCGCGAACACAGATCAAGAATATGATGTAAATCTCTTACTGCTCCCTTGGTCCACCATTTTGTTGAATTACAACATAATTGCGACTCTTTTTCTTGGTGGGTAGTGGATAAAGTTCAAAACAAAACCAACATCGCCAATACCCTCAATTTCAAAGAGGCATGGTGGATGCACAAACTTAAATCCACTACCACCGGCCTTAACGAGGCCACACCAGGACCATTCAACATCTGAAATTCCTTTCCTAATGTCTACATTATGAGCTCAGGTTCTGCTCCGCCCTCTGCCACAATCTATGCACTTATATGCAACAGAGATTATTGTCTACCATATTTTCAGACATCAAAAGCCTCTACACGTCTATTCCTCAACAAGAAGTACTGGAATGTATGAGACATCACTTGACACAACACATGACACAGAGACGGGTGCCGATCAACCTGATCATTGAACTCCTCGAAATGGCTCTCACAAATAACTTCTTCGAGTTCAACAACACATTTTACCTCCAAACCTGTGGGACAGCCATGGGCGCAGTGTTCGCCCCCAGCATGGCCATCATCTTCATGTCCGAATTCGAACTGACACATGTCCTCAACATAACCAACCCGTATCTTGACTCGGTTACCTTACGGTCTCGATACATTGATGATATTGGCCCTCATTACGACCCTGGCGGAATACGAAAAACGATGGCGGAAATGTAATACCGCCATCGAATACCGCCCGTTGCGATCATGACCCGTCACCGTAAAGTACGATGCCATTAGCGACACCGTAGCGAACGCCAACGCTAACTGCACCAAGTACGCGCACGCGCGCCCTGCAAAACCGCAATATCCGCCATGGCGCAACGGTACGCGAATGCTGACCCCAGCGGACATTCACCTAACGCCATCAAGCATGGCGGAAAGTACCATTCCGCCATGGCGAGAACTACGGCATCGCGAACCAACCGTAATGGCCCTACTGAGTGCCTGTACTCCACTCCCTGGCCACATTGCACAACTCCTCGTAGGCGCAATGCAGTCACACCATGCAACCAGTGAAATGTACAAGTCACCCATGCATGCCAACGAACAAATGCATGCAGGGGCCCCAAGTGCCCTGTGAGTGGCCATCCCCAATTGGCAACACACCATTGCCGTACTGATGCAGCACAGGCATCTGAAGGTGCAAGTACACCAAAACGAACAGAAAATTCCATGACACAAAACAACTAGAGTCCCCCATCGCTTGCCACCAGTGCAAATCAACATCCAAAGCAGTAACCTGAGGGAGACTGCACCAGCCCTGTACACATGCCAGTAGTCAAACCAACCATCAGCATAAGGACGTACCACACAACTGTACCCAGAAGCCGGAACCCAATGCAGAATACCTCACAATACATCGCGCCACAAATCGGAATATGCCACATTACTAGCAAAGAATAACGCTACACGGTAAATATCTGAATATAAATTTAATGCACATCAAAATCACCAAGCCCATACAGCCATTAGAACATATAATCACAAATGATCAGCATTACTGTGGGCTGCATCCGCAATAAATGACCAGCTTCCCCATGTGTGACGCCCTGTACCTTCATGGCACACAGGGGCTACATCAACGTCCAAAAAGGCAACATGGAAGCGCCTATGACCGCAGGGCCGTCCCATGAAGTAGACACTAGTCCAGCTGGAAGCTAGGTATGCTGCACCTAGCCACTAGTACTGCGTAAGGGCATGTGGGCCATTGGCGATCGTCCCATAAGATCGTAATGGTGCTCCACTGATTAACTCGAAGCTGCAGGTGTCGACTGTAGAAGCCATCTGCAGGAGTGGCGTACAGATGGCAGCGGCAGAAGGGGAGGAGATACCTGTCACCCAAATGAAAAAAATGATAGTATGGGCATCCAAACTCCATATGCATTAACCACTTCATTCAACACACCAAACCTACAACCATATGCATGCTAGCCCACTCATAAGGATCAATTGCACCCAAAAATCACTTGCGAATCATTACGACACAAATCGAGGTGAATACACTATTTCAAACGAGTGTCTGTGTGCATGCGCCTGTCAGAACAGGATCCATCAGATGGGATCATCAACGTGCATAGACACAAGTGATTGAAGGCGCGTCGAGACAGGGAGGGTTCAACAAGGGCAGACAGACGATGGTCCCACTATGGCAGCCTTGCATCACATAGCGCAGGGGAAGGGGACAGATTCCAAATAGGCATGTACATGGCAGACTCCCAATTAAATCATCTTTCCATGCATCCATTCATCATTCCCTCATCCCGTAATGAAAACGCCTGAATATTCACTCACATAACATTCGAAATTTCCATAGAGTCTGTGCGTAATGCAGCCTTCAAAATCCACTGTGCTCCTGCCCGGATTCCTTGTGTAGTGAAGTCACATGTATTTGGGAACGTCCTGCCTTATCGTCCACTACGCCATGGCGCATCCCATTCAGACCATATCAATCATTGCATTCCCGTCATGGGCCCTGTCCCAAGGACATTCAACAATAGAACGTTACATTTCCAGTCAGACCTGTGGGCGTCTCGACGCCGCTAGTTGAAAACCGAAAGCGCTGTCCTTCGAATTCCTCATTTGCAACATCACGTTGAAAAGGCATCTGTGAACGCTTGTATTCACAAATACATGTATGCAGTGCGGCTGTGTGTGAAAATGGTAACTGGCCTCAATCACTGATGGGACTCCCCGCCGTCGGAGGACATCGGTACAGTGCTGCATGAGGGTCCACCGTTGATCGAGCACTACATTCCACTGACCCTTCACAAGTCTGCTCGCGAATGCAAATATAGTATGTGCAACAATGGGACCATAGCAGAATGAACATATAAACCAATATTCCACAGCCATCGGGATTAAGAACATGATTGCAAATGCAAGATGCCATGCGTCGAATTGCAGCGTCGTGTGCGGGACGTGCTCGCACGAAAGGCATTGCAGCTGACACAGGTGGAATTAATCACCACAGGTGAAGGCTATACAGCCTGAAAACACATAAATTGCATACCCAAACCCCTCCCACAACCACACCCACTCCAGAATGCTACCGGCAGGACTAGCGATGTTGGGCCTGGGGGACCTGATTGCACTGCAAGTACTCCAACTTCAAGAGGAAGACGAACGCCAACGACTGCAACAACCGGCCGCACAGAGGAGACGCAGGAGGAGGAGGAGGAGGGCAAGGCATGGCCAGCAAGCCCCACCAGCACAGCCACTACCACCACGCAGGCAGCCCGCAATCCCACGCCTCCGAGCTAATCCGTTCAACCTCACAGCTGAGCAGATCCACACCCTCTACCGTTTGGACCGGGACACCATAACCGCCATTGTCGACATGACACACGCTGACCTTGTCAGCATGATAGATAGCCCAACCGCCATCCCACCCCTACTGAAGGTGGTGTCTGTACTCCACTTCCTGGCCACAGGCACCTACCAGCACACAGTCGGACAGTTGCATGGCATTTCACAGCCACTATTCTCACGGACACTATTCCAAGTGCTTGATGCCCTCCTGAAGCACTCAGACGACTACATCACTTTACCACGCTCGGAGCAGGAGCTAACAAACACAAAAGTGGGATTCCATGCACTTGGCGGCATACCGGGTTGCATTGGTGCCATCGACTGCACCCATGTGGAATTGGTTGTCACACATGCCATGGAGGCCCAGTACCGCAACCGGAAACAATATCATTCTATCAATGTGCAAATGGTGTGTGACTCCAACAGGATCTTTACACATTGTTCTGCCCGATTTCCGGGATCAACACATGATTCTATGGTCTTGCGGAACTCTAGAATACCACGCTACATGGAGCGACACGCAGGGCGCCGATCCTGGCTACTCGGTGAGTCTCATTTAATGCATGAGTATGTGGGGTAGGTGATGCGTGAATGACCTGGCAGGAAGGGGGGGGGGTGCGTACGTAGCAATGACATTCCACAAACATCCTTTCTTGTCCACATACAGGTGATTGCGGGTATCCACTGAAGAAATGGCTCCTTACACCAATCCGGAACCCACAGGACCAGCATGAGGAGGACTACAACCATGCCCACTCACGTACCCGTGTGGTCATAGAACAGGCATTCGGCCTACTGAAGGCTCGTTTCCGCTGCCTCAGCAGGTCTGGCGGGG
This sequence comes from Ambystoma mexicanum, assembly GCF_040938575.1. Classification (NCBI taxonomy): domain Eukaryota; kingdom Metazoa; phylum Chordata; class Amphibia; order Caudata; family Ambystomatidae; genus Ambystoma; species Ambystoma mexicanum. The sequence goes on along the minus strand of NC_090931.1, from coordinate 287,219,323 downwards.
CACTCCTGTACCGCCATGAGAGGGTGGCAAAGATGGTCATGGCATGTGTCATGCTACACAACATGTGCGTACGTAGGAATGTGGCCATGCCCCCCGACGCAGAACTGCTAGCACCTGAAGATGGGCATGATGAGGGTGGGGATGTGGCTGCACCTCAAGGGGTCCGCGAGGCACAGGAGGCCCGTGAATTATGGCAGAATCTCATAGATGCATGCTTCTAGCACTCACGCCTGGTGGCTGTTACATGGACACGGGACTTGTGGCACTGTGTGTGTCTGGGACATGCACAATATGGACTGTACGCCAGGATAGGCCTCGTACACAGAGATCAATGTCCACACATCTCATAGGATGAATATGAAGATTTGTATTGCAGATGTGAGAAGACATTACACACCCAATCGACCCGCCACCCAAAGAAGCCCAACACACCCCCTCCACCCTCCTACCTCCCCCCCGAACACCAGTGTCCAATGACGCTCATTGTCAGTGGGCAGACGCTATTGCAAGCCCCCTCTCCGGGTATCAGGGGCACCCCTGCCTGTTGAGCGCCGGGTCCTCCCAGATCTACGTTGGGGGCTGCCCTGGACGGAACTTGCAACGGATGATGTCTCTGCCTGCTCACGTCCATGCATGTCCCTAAGGGTTTGTGAGAGCTCAGTGAGCACACGGCGCACAGCGGCAAGTTCACCACACACGTCTTTGGACGTCGCATGCAGTTCACCCCTCAGGCTCTCGGTACTTCTCTCCATTTGTGCCCTTAGTGTCTCTGTACTTCGCTCGATTTCTGCCCTAAGTGTCTCAGTAGATGTTTCAATGGCTGCCTTAGAACCCCCACATTCATCAGCATGCTCCTTGAGGAGCGTGGCCATTTGCTGCTGTTGCACTATCATCTGCTCGAGGGACTGTTGCCTCTGCTGGGCCATGCCCATTTGCGGTGGTGTCACAGAGGGGCTGGACGCCTCATGTTGCCTTGCAACAGGCCTTGTTGGGGTTGGCCAGTCGTCGTCTTGTGGGTGCCCCTGCGTGGTGTCCTCATGGTGTACGGGATGAAACATACAGGGGGATTGGGACAGGTCATGGATGGATCCTACATCTACAGCACCGTTTTCTGTGTCGGAGCATGCTGGCATGAAAGCAGTGTCACCTATGGTGCTGCTGCCACCAGAAGCAGTGCCTTCTGTGGCATCCATTGGGGGGACCTGTGGTGCTGCTGTTGTGGACATGCTGGCTGCTGGGGTGCCTGTTGATGTCCCCTCCAGTGTGCTGCCACTCGATTTGTGCAGCTGCCGTGCCTTGATCCGTGCAGCTGTGGTGGAGGGTCTTTGGCCGTTGGTCTTGGCCCTCTTTGCAGGTGTGCTGGTAGGGGTGTCCTGAAGCTCGTCGTTGGAATCGGACCCTGTGGTGGAGTAAAGGAGGGCGAGCGTTATTCATGGGTCTGTGGTGATTGTAATGGCAATTGTATCACATGCATTGGGGTGGTACCTGGGGGTGATTTGGGTCAGGGCCTTGGAGGTGGTCTCATTTTTGTGTACATTGGGGATGCTGTTATTTTGCAGTCTGCAGTTAGGGTGTGCATGCTGCACATGTAGGGTGTGTTTTTTGGTTTTTTGAATATTTAGTTGTTTGATCTGACTTTTAAGGGGCGCTGTCATGGCATTGTATGTGGTCGTTCTCCTGAACATGTGTTTCTATTGCACTATGGGGACACATGGTACTTCACATGGTTGGTAATTGGGGATTTGCCATAGTTTTATTTGGGCCACTTACCTGATTGTTCTGATGTCTGCACTCCTTTCTCCATCCCTCCGACTCCCTCTATGCTCTCCATTCCGATGGTGGAGGCACAGATTTCTTCCCAGGGGGTCAACTTGATGGGTGATTCCGATCCTCCCCCGGTAGCTGTGGCAATGTTCCGGTTGGCAGAGAGTATGCTCCGGACGCGTATCCGTAGGTCGTCCCATCGCTTTCTGCATTGCTGTGGGTTGCGGGGTGCGGTCCCCACCGCACTTACCCGCTGTGCCACCAGCGCCCATATGGCCTTCTTGTTCGCAAGTGCCGTCCTGGTCATTTGCGTGGAGAAGACGACGGCAGCGTTCTCCTGGAGGGTCTCTGTGAGCACGGTGAGTTCCTCGTGGGAGAAGTGGACCTGCCGCTTGCGGTCGCACGCTTTTTTAGCAACTTTTCCCATATTTATTTTTTTAACTGGGGTGGCTAACGGGTTGGGATGTGTCTCAGGGTCGGATTTTAATGGTTGTGTTGGGATTCTGGTTTTATAGGTGTACGGCGTGCTGTTTCCCGTTCCGGCCCCATGTTTTTACTTCCGTTTCCGTAAATTTACGGTGACCGTATTTTGCGCTGACCGCTCATTACGGTGACCGGTAAGATGGGTGGCGGAATTGCACCTAGGGCGACGTACGACGGCGGTAAGGGGCGTTTTGGGGTCATTTCCGCCATCGCGGACTTTGCACTTCCGCCATGGCGTAATGCTCGTGCCCGATGGGTCAGAATTAGCCGCACTTTCCTCCATCGTGCAGTGGCGGAAACGCTATTTACGCTATGGCGGTCATGTCAGTTCATTTCCGCCAGGGTCGTAATGAGGGCCATTCTCTTTCTTTGGAAAGGAGAAGACACCACCTTGATGGAATTTTTTCAATGGCTCAACTTGCGTACCACTGCCATTCAATTCACCATTAACAGGAGTAGCCAGAAGATTAACTTCTTGACCTCACCATTGCACCGAAAGACAATAAACTTGAGAGTTCCATTTTTAAAAAAAACACAGACCGTAATACAGTCCTACATTATAATAGCCATCACCCCAAGAGCCTACGAGAGAATCTTCCGTATGGACAGTTCTTGAGGATCCGTCGCAACTGCACGCAAATGGACGATTTTCAGAAACATTCAAATGACCTTCAGACAAAGCTGTTGTCCAGAGGATACCCTAAGAAACTTATAAAAAAACCCAGAAGAGAGCAAGATACACACCGAGAGAGGCCCTCCTGACACCCCAAGACCGAACTGCCACTTCTGAGAATATCTTGACCTGCGTCACCACCTTCAGCCCAACTACTTCCAAACTCAAATCCCTCATCAAAAAATTCTGGCCACTTGTCCAACTCAATCTTCCAGATGAACCTAAACCACGCATGGCTCTCAAGAGGTCCAGAAATCTCAAAGAATTCCACACCAGTTCCAAATCCAACAAAACTCCAGCTCGCTCCACTTTGTGGAACATGAAAGAAATCATTGGACATCACCCGTGCGGTCAATGCACGGCTTGTAAACAAACCAAGAAACTTAACTCGTTTATGATTGAGGGAAAAGAGTGGAAAATTAGACACTTTTCGAATTGCAAGTCCACCAATGTTATATATGTAATCCAATGCCCCTGTGCATTACGGTACGTAGGCCAAACCTCAAGACCCGTTCACAAACGTATTTGCGAACACAGATCAAGAATACGATGTAAATCTTTTACTGCTCCCTTGGTCCACCATTTTGTTGAATTACAACATAATTGCGACTCTTTTTCTTGGTGGGTGGTGGATAAAGTTCAAAACAAAACCAACATCGCCAATACCCTCAATTTCAAAGAGGCATGGTGGATGCACAAACTTAAATCCACTACTACCGGCCTTAACGAGGCCACACCAGGACCATTCAACATCTGAAATTCCTTTCCTAATGACTACATTATGAGCTCAGGTTCTGCTCCGCCCTCTGCCACAATCTATGCACTTATATGCAACAGAGATTATTGTCTACCATATTTTCAGACACTGTTACACGGCCGTGTGTGCCTGTATTGTTGTGCATACTCATGGTGCTATTCACCACCATTGTCTATATATGAGGCTTGATTTGAAGTACAATTCTGTATTTTTTATGTATTTTTTATGTTGTATCTGTGGAGTTCATGCATGACCTGTGTTATAAATCTTTATTTTTACAATGTACCCCTTGCTCTTACCTCCTGACGCAGGTTACTGACATGCATATCTTAGAGCGTCCTCAGTCTTGAAACTGATTTACTGCCCCCCTCTTTTAACACTGATGTGGTTCACTCAGACATATTTTTATCTCTGATGTTATTTTCGTTGTCTTCTTGGTACATACCAGGTGGCATTGGCAGACCTAATGCCTTCACTTGCTTCCCCCTTATGATGGGCATTTCCCACTCTAACATCACCACTGGGTCTATGGCATTTCTCCCCTTTCCCTCCCACCCGCCTAACAGGACGCACATAAACTGTCCCCAGCACTGATCCCCCACTCAGTTCGGCCTTCGGACGCCACTTCTCTCGCCCCTATTAACGATCTTCTCTTGCTGTGCGTTCATTTCTCGCACACACCACACAGCAGCATGACCATCGACATGCCGCTTCCTTTTTCTCCGATTCAAGTGCGGGATGATTTTCAATCCTGCTTCCCTACCCATGCCGGTCTCTCTTTTTCCCACCCACTCTTCCCTCCCACACCCACCCCTGCGCGCCCAGCACTCACCTGGCTCACTTCTTTTCTTTTACTTTCTTTTACCCCCCCATATATTTTTTTCACACATGGATCAGCTGATCCAAGGGGCAGCCTTCCCCTATGCCATGGGCTAGATTCTCGCAGCACTCTGTACTGTTCCCGCAGCAGGGAAACAAGTCAGAGACACTACCTGCGTGATTCTGCACAGCAAAGGCACTGTGAACACGAGACAGTTCTCTCGTGCGCATGCGCAGTGACTCCGCGCTCGTAAACGCTTATTCGCAGCTCTCCATCGCAGAGACAGCACAGGCGCCATTCTGAGATGCCGGTCATTGTGCTGCCCACCCTGACTGACTGCAGGTATGGCCTTTCACACCCGGACTCGGCAAAATCAGCCACTCGCCGCACTCTCCCTCTGAGAGTGCCTACCCTTCTTGACTTAACAAGCCCTCCCATGGATATTTACATGATCCTTACTTTTCCGTTCCTATCCATCCCACAGGGCGCTCCAGACGCTCCTTCTCCCCAGAGCCACCCAGTCATGATGCCTTCACCTCTGGACTGCTCCTGAGACGGCCCCCCGCCTAATCCAAGTGGGACCCCACCTACCAGCCTCAGGTACTTTTTTGCCCCCCTCACTTTTTCCCACTCCCCAATGCACATCCATGCATTTTTTAACCTGCCTGCCCTGCACTCATATCCACTTCCATTGACTCTTGCAATTCTCCCCTCACCCCTTCTCCCTTCTCTTCCCTCACCCCATCCCCCCTCTCCTTCTTCCCCTGTCTTCTCTTTTTCTTTTGCGTGCCTCACAGGTTCTACCCTTACCGACCCCGCTATCCACCCTGAGTGTCCGGCAAGATTAACCCACCGACCGCCTGTCGACATCCCGGCGATCCACACTACCTACGCCCACACAGGCGACCTCTGCCCTTCCAACCATACTCTGATGAAACCCTTAGGGTTCATCCGCTCCAACTGGATGCACGACCAGTGGTGAGTGGATTCTGTTACTGGAACCTTTTTTAGGATTTGTCTTCAGCATTTAATGCTACACATTGACCCTGACCAGCTACTAGCAGCTGTTTTAACTATACTCTCTTATGCACTTTTTCTACCTTTTCTGTTTCTCTCAACACAGAGATTCCTGACTCTCTTTGGCCCCAGAAGAAGGCTACCTTCTATTCTGCGGAAACGTCATCAGCACTTTTTTCTGAAAGTAGTTTTGGGTTCTCAACCTGTGCTGTAAATTCCATTTCCTAACATCAAACCCAGACGTAGACCAAATATGAGGTCAGATTTTAGCCGGGCATAGGAGACTGATCTCCAACGTCTCCTCCATCTGAACTTTTACCCTGTGTTTTTCACACTCAATGGCATGAAACATCTTTACTCACGAACAAACTGTTAGTTAAAATGTATAAATGAATGTTTTACTTGCCATGCCTTTTACTTTGACCATTTATTTCTACATTGATGTCATAGTGAATGTTGAACTATGCTTCTGTGTTCCGCAACGCACATTATAGATTGTTATATGTGAAAAACGTACTAAAATGCTTTGCACAAAGAAAATAAGCATCAGCTAATCAATAAAAAGCTGCAATTGTGTACAAAAGAATTGGAATTTTGTACATAAATACTACATTAGAGATATCTGTTTGATAGCAGCAACAATGCTGTTTCCCTTAACAGTTGCCCAAACTGCACGGGCACCCATTAGGGTCTAAAACCAGTGTGCATGGAATTTACCCCATGCACCCCCAAGATCCATAGAGGGTAGGACAACCCCCCTTGTTGTAGCTGTGTGGATATCCCCACACCTGGGCAGCCTGTAGAATAAAGATATCACAAGCCCAGTCCATATATTGTTCAGAAGAGTCTTTCCAATAGTTCCGCAACCCCAAAGTACCTGGTGTTGTAGAGTTCCTCGTCGGGAAATCGACGGCCCTTCTTGAGGGCACTCACTTTAAAGCAGGAGCCACGGGTCATCGAACGTCCAGCGATGAACAGGGTGAACTACAGCGGTGAAGTGGCAGCTTTGTTCCGTGTGGTGCTCGTCGCCGACAGAGCGTAGACATCCTGCAAGGAAGAGGGGTGCTGGGCACCTCAATGTTGATAGTTCAGGGCCGCAAAGAGTTTGAAGAACTGTGGCCCAGCAAGGGCGTTGAGCCGTCGGTGTCTCTGTGGTCTTTAGGTGGTGGGAAACCCACTGGTGGATACTCCTCGGCACGTCGGCAGCCTCAACTTTCTCCGGCGGGACAAAGTGGTCGATGGTGCAGATGAGAGCGTCCTTGGATCAAATGTTCTTAGGCAACAGGAGCACTTCGGCTCCGGTCGGCAATTGTCGATGGTTACGGAAAACAGTCCGGGTGCTTCTCTTTGGGATTCCGCGGTAGTCCCCATCTCTGGATGGCAGTCTTTTGTAGGTCTGTCTACCAGGAAGCTTTGGGAAAGATCAGCTGGTGCACGATGGTCCCTCGTAGCTTGGGGAGAGGTATCCTTACAGGTCCTCCCTTGGATCAGTTCTTTGAGACACAACCGCTTTCAGATTGGCAAAGTAGAGCAACAGCAATTCTTCTCTTCAAGCAGGGCTTCAAGGTCAAGCTTCAGTTTCAACTCCAGTTTCTCTTCAGCTTCTGAACAATTTCTAGCAGTGAGAGGCCCCTAGATATATTGTTGATCTCCCATTCATTCTGCTGGGTCACACTGAGGAACCAATCACTCAGAAGGGCATTTAGCAGTCAGTCAGCCAATCAGGTGCACGGTGCATTCAGGTCATTCTTCTCCATCCAGACACTCACAACACAGATTGTGGATTCAGACAAGTACCACGCCATTCAACACTACACACTGCATTCATACCAGTTTTGGGCAGGGTTGTCTCAGTCATTGTGTCAAACACCAGATACCAGACATCCACAACAAGAAGTGTCTATTCGTCACACACTCCATTCACCCAGGTCCCACCCACAGGTGTACCCACAACATACGGCCGTTGGGAAGGCTCCAGCCAGTCTGGTCGGCACTTCCCCACACTACCATATATGGAACTTCCACCCAACAGCCAGTCAAGGGGAAGGGACAGAGTCAGGGCTTCCAGGGACTTCGGGAAGATCAAGGGAACAGGCGATGGAAGGCAAGAGGCCACGGGAGCCATCTTGTTTTCATCAGGAGTCTACCGACTCCAATAACAGGGCCTGGGCATCCCAAAATGGAGGACGCTCAGGGCACTAGTAATTTCAGAACAGAGCTGCCACCAGCCCTTACCCTGCTCTGTGGGCCACCCACAGGTGCCCAAAAACATACACTAGGGGCACAGGGTTGCACCCCCACCTATGGGTGCCATAAGGGTATCTCATGGGTCTGTACACCAAACCAAAAGAGAGAGCTGCAATGCCAGGAGTCCCAAATGAACTCCTGCGTAGAAAACACGACAGAACACACGATAAAAAGCAGTAAAGGACAAGGATAAGGCAGTCCTGTCCATCCGATGCATTTCCAGCATCACAACGCCTAAAAGCAAATTTATCCCACCAATCACAATACCATCAGTTCAAATTTTTCAAAGAAAGGTAACTAGAGATTTCCAGAAATTGAACTACAAGCAGCCAGTTTATTAAAATTTTAAACCTCATGAATTAAAGCTCATTAAGGACCTATACAGCAGCAAAGAGATCACTATTCATCCTGCCGATAAAGGCAGAGCTCTGGTTATTCTAAATACCTTTGATTATGAAACAGAGTGCTGCAGTCAATTAGAGAACACAGATGTATGTATATGTTGTTTTGGATACAAACCCCACTGTAGACATTCAACATAATTTTGAGGAGTTTCTCTTGAAAGCTACGGATCATAAATGGATAAATCATAACACATTCAAGTTTCTTTTGAACCAACATCCACGTATTCCCAACTTTTATACAATCTCTAAAATCCATTGCATGAAGTAAAACTGCCCAGCAGCGGGGACCCCGGGGAGCCCACCCCGAACCAGGGAAAAACTGTAGCTGAATAACCCTGGGGAGGTCTTGTAGAGGTGGCTGTAGTAGGGCTCTGGCGATTCTGTATGAATTGCAGTGAAGGTTTCCTTGTTGAGGACAACAAGTTCCAGAATGCAGCAGGAAGAGTGAAGTCCAATGAGGTCACGGGTTGGAAGGAGTTTATACTGCAATAGTACAAGTGCACACCTAAGAATGTACTAGGGTCCAGAGTGGGAGTCACTAAAAGCAGCAGCAGGTGTTTTAGATGGAAGGCGCTGATGGAGTTTAACCAGCGTGACCAGAGCGACCGCACTGCAAGCGCTCGAGCCGTAATGGTAGCAGGCAGAAAAGGAAAGCGTAGAGGCTGGAGAAAGAGACGCCGTACTGTAATGGAAAGAAATTACGGGAACGGTACAACGTTAAACGGGCATTGCAGCAGGGAAAACGGGAGTGGGCAAAGAAGGAGAACAATATGCAGAGTATGCTCGAAACAGGATCGCTGTAACGAACACGGGGTAAACGAACTAGCGTTGGAAAACAATGGAGCTGCAATGCAACAATCACCTCACCTGGTGTTCAAGTATAGCATGCTGGACTTCTGGTAAAACTAGAACGTTACTCCTCGTAATGATAACAAGTAGAATGCTAAGTCCCATCTTCTATATCTGGTATCGCCTCCATCTGTCCCAGACTTTCCACGGGTGATGGTGATTCGTGACACCTGTGAAGAGCTATTGGGTCGTGCGACTTGCTCACATACATTACTTCCTTCAAATGACTTGCTACAGAAGCCGGTTGGCCGGAACAGGCACAATATGCAATATTCCATCGGGGTCTCAAAGAAGAACTAAAGGATGAGCTCACCCGGACCTCTCGACCTGCAACATTTTCCGATCTGCTCTCCGCGTTTATTCAGATTGAATACCTTCTAGGGGAAAGAAGATCACATAGAAGGGAGAGCAGAGGCCTTTCCACTCAACCTATGCCTCCGTCCTCCCCATCTCTGCCGGCAGTTTGTCAATCTAAAGAGGAACTCATGCAGATCGGGTCTGCCCGAGCTCCGTTGATCCTGGAAGAAAGAAAACACAGGAAGGATCCTGGTCTCTGTATGTACTGCGGTTCTGATGGTCATCTACTCCAGAATTGTCCGGAAGTGCCTCCAAGACGTTCCGGAAACAGTTGACCTCGGACCTAGTGGGACGAGAATCTGAGGTTTTCCTTGTAGTCCCTATGTATCTCTAAATGTTTCTCCTTCCCTCGGCAGAGATGACTCTTGCCTTATGGTGGTCGCCCTACATCCTGATGCATGAACAACACATTTGTGAGGGCCTCCATGTGATGTGGTGGACAGGCGGCTGCTCTGTTCAGAGGGAGGTATGATTCGTAATAATTGTGAATACAAGCAGACAAGATGCAGCGGCTCCCAGATTCAATAGTGCATGTATAAGGGCATACAGTACATGGATGAGAAAGTGCTGGAAGAGATTGTGCTCAGACTAATATCATACATGTGGAGGAGTATTTGAAACGGTAATGTACCAGCTAGGTATATGTTACATTTTGATTATGATCATGAAGATATGAGTATGAGCAGGGCAGGGGGCATGATGTTGTGCTAGGTATAATAGTACAACAAAATGGTAATGAGTAATTATCAAAGTAAAGCCTTACCTCTTAGGGAGGGGGCAACAGTAGGTGAGACATGCTAGGAAGATTGAGGCGGCACATAAAGCATGATTAGGTTACTACGGGGAGGACACTGATAGTATACTGAGTGAAGGTAAAAGAGGCTGTACAATATGGCATATAATCAATGCATTGATGATGGTCGAGTGGTGGCAGGTCGGTAGCACCTATGCGAGCACAGGCGGAGGGTTCACAGTACCTTAGGACGACCAAGGATTCTCGTGTTGATTTGGCGTCACGTGGGGACAGGGTTGTTGGTGCTCACAGCTGCCTGATGAGGGAGTGCTCCGAACGCTCAGGTGGTACAGAGAAGTTATTTTGTGCGGGGAGCGGTACAGTAGCGAGCTACAGGCCTTAGGTGTAGGGCACCCTGTGTGAGTAGTTGTGGATTTGTTATGATTTGTTATTGATTTATTTATCTAGTGCGTGTCTCCCTTTTACCATCAGCAGACATACTCATACTACCCCGATGTATTAAAAACCAAAAGAAGAGACGAAGATAGAAAACAGAAACACAGAACAATCCAATACCTATTATGTTTGCATCATTTTTTGTTTTTCCCCCATTCCCTCTAGTGTTCCCCTGCCCATCTTCTCTTTCAACTACAGGCCTTTTGTAAAGTCTTACTGCAGTAGATAATGTCAATGTTAGTTGATGTATACTTCCCATTAAGTGACACTTTGTCTTTCCGCTTTGCTGCTGTTGTTTTTGTGGATGTTGGAAAGGTGTATCCATGCCCTCTTTTCTTTGATTTTTACTGCCGTCTGGGTTGTGTAGATATCTTCAAAGGGGCCACAAAACCTTGGATCCTTCCACTTTCTCACTGTGTTAAATATATAAATTCTGTCGCCAGGATAAAGGAGCCATGCTTGCGGAAAGTCCTTCCCTGATGGGTACTTGTGCACTCTTCAATGTTGGTCGGTCGACTTGTAGGTCGCTGAAACTGGCGGGAGATATATTGAAGCAGATTTGGCATTTCTGTCAAGTACTGTTTAATTTCATCACTGAGGATCTCCAAGCTAGTGTTAACATCCAAAATTGAACATGTAGGAGGTACAGGCGCATAAATCCTCATACAAGTTAAAATTTTGTGCAGTCAAGTGGTGATCCGCACTGGGTGAGATTCGGAGGGCAAAAAGAGCAAGGGGAAAGCAAGAAAGCCAATGTTGGTACACAGAAGAGGTTAACTTTGCCAAGCATTCTTTAAGTAAGCCACTGAGCCGTTCAACAATCCTGTTCGCTTGCAGCCGGTACACTGTGCAAAGCTTGTGCTTTATCCCTAAGAGACACGTTATCTCATCAAAATGGTGATTGTCGAAATGCTGGCCACTATCCAATCTTATTTCCTCACATACTCCCAATCCTGGAAACACCGCCCTCAACAAGAATTTGGCTGCAGATTTCATGTCATTTTTTGCACAGGGTCCCGCCTTAAAACAACGTGAAAATGGACAAACAGCAATAATCATATACCTACAGGAGGCACATCTTTCTTGCATGTAAACATAGTCAATATGCTAGTGCAGAAAGGGCCCTTCCAGCTGAGGCATTGTTTCCCTTATGGTTTTTAAAGTGTGACCAGACAAAAATTGTTTACAGGTTATGCAGTTCCCCATAAACTCTGCCACTCTCTCATGCACATTTAACACATGCCACCGTTCATTCAGTTCTGCTGCTGTGCTTTCTTTGGATGCATGGGTGGGGAAGTTCAGCTGTTTTAGTGCTACACTTAGCAATTTCTTGGGCATCTCTTTGGACCTTCACGAAAAAGCCTCAACACCTGGCTATTCACGCAAAACCCCTAATCTATCAGGCAGGGCAATCACACACCCATTCATCTGGATTGTGTACCCATGTAACCACCATTCAGACACAAGTACCATCTGTTTGTTCGTGATTTCGTCCTAAATGTAACGAGCGCACAGATGCCTCTGAGCTTGGAGCACTCTACAAGTGCTAAATAAATAAATAAATCACAGGCTTCCCTGTAATGTTCTGTCACCAGATCAGGCCAGTGGGTGAAAATGAGCACCCACGCTGTATCCATAAGTCCTTTTCCTCCTTTGGTGCCTCTTCCTGCAGCGCTATAATTTGGACAATGGGTATTGTGTTGAAACTTTCCTCTCTCTCTTCCGCCCCACCCACCTTCCTTTCTGCTGCCATAAGTGGGCTTTTCCTTCTGCCCTTAGATACCTTCTAATACTTCCTCCAGGTAAAAAGTCTGCCTCTTTTGCCACTTCTTTTCGTAGTGATATTTGGTCTTGTTTACCTGTGTGGGCAGCGCATTTTATGGTTGCTACTTCTGATGGTACTTTTAGGGCCTCAATTAACTGTTTGAGCAGTTCTACATGTTGCACAGGGAACACATCACTACTTCTGAACCCTCTCCTTTCTCATCATGCCAACCCTGAATGTATTGTTGATGCAACATAGGCAGTATCAGAGAAAATGTTAGCAGCATGTCCTTTCATCATGTTCAATGCACTGATCATTGCCTGCTTGTGCTGAATAGTGGGAGGGTAGTCGTTGTTGGGATGCTAATACGTTTTCCCCATTCATGATGCACACCACCGCCGATTCAGTGTGTCTCCTTCCTGTCTCCGGACCCGTCAATATAAACCATGTCTTCCCCTGCTATTTCCTCCTCTTTTATTTGTATGTTCCCTTCCATTCTGTTCAAGTGTGCTGCCCAATCGTGTATATAGTTCCTGTCACGGCATGCTTATGTCGCCGTTCTCTTTGGCAGTGCTGGAGGTGGCGTGTGCATTCTTTTATCCCTACCCTCAACATGGTGCCTCCTCTCCTGAGGCGCAGTGCAGTGTTTTCGTGCTTGGATTCCAAACGTCCTCTGATGTCATCACGTTGTCCCCCGGATATAGACATTGCAGTTCCTGGGTTCAGCGCGTCGCTTCTGTTTCCATCACGCTACGTAAGTTTGCACTTAGGGTGCATGGGTTCCTAGAATCTTTCTTGTTATGATATGATATGATATGATATGGTATTTGTAACGCGCCTATACACATGTGTTTCTTACCTCCCTTTGCTCTCTCCTTTTCCGCAGCCTCGCAGTTCTGTCCTAGCAATCTACACCTGCCAACCTTTGCCTTCCGACAAGCTCCAATAGGATCTCTATCCAGTCACGTTAGGTACATTCTATCCTCATCTCATCTGAAGGTACAACTACACCCTTTTTCCTTGCTAATTGCGGATTTGTTTTATGCAGTATCCGGACCGTGTCGGGACACGGTTCTGAGTAAATCCTAAGACTCCACTCCGCCTGACGAGCAGACGCCAGAGGACGACATCCATCCAGCCAGCTCCTTATCCGTTCCAGCAGGGATTTTTTCCCCCAGAGGGTTTCCCTGGGTCTCCTCGCACAACCCCTTCTCCACTATTGGAAACGAGGGGAAGTGTTAGGGGCTTCAGGGGACTCCCCATTTGCCTCGCTACTTGCTGCAAGAGAAAGGTCAGTCCTTAAATTATTACAGTCCCCTTCCTCTAGGGATTCTGCTATGTAGGTAGCTGGGCTGACCACACAACACCTCACCACCTCAGTGGCTGGGTTTGTCACGATTACTTCTTAACCTGATGCCCTTTGTGTTGTCATTGTGGTTTTTTCATTTTTTTGTGGATAGCAAATAGCGAGTGTTCCCTGCACAGTATTATTGGACACCCGTGGTTATTGTTGCTGCCTTCTCTGTTGCAAATGCTGCAGCCGCGAGTGCTTGTTTGCAGGGGAAATGTCCCTGCATCACTGGATCTAGAACATCAATGTAATAGGCCAGTGGCTGGTGTCCCTATGGCTTCTTTTGTGTGAGGACAGCCGTCATCACTGAGCGTCTGAGTGTGAAAACAGAATTATTCTCTGTAGTTTGGGGTGGAGTAAGGAACTCATGGTTTGAACAGTAAAGACAGACACAAGTGATCACAGTTCAAGGGTGGTTATTAAACTGCAAAGGTTGGTTGGAAAAACACCTAATCTAAACCTAAATCTAAGATGGGAGCAAGCTTCGACCATCAAATAATAATAAGGCAGTCCTAGTAATGTTGTGTCAAACAAAAGGGCCTATACTAAGAAAAACCTATTGCCAATCCTTACACTAAATTCAAAAAGAAGTGTGGGATAATGTTCTTAAGAAAGAAGGAAGTGTTCACAAATGATAAGTTAGGATGTGGTGCTTGAGGTCTCCCTTCCCCACATAATCAGCTCGGGACAAGGTGGGACTTTGGAGCACAGAACACATGCAAGCTTTCCTAGCACAAGCTAATAGTTCAGTTTTCAGCAATCAGGGCATTCAGTGGTTAAATCTTTTTTCTATCAAAAAGTCTCTTGCCGCCAAGGGCCTGATGTATTCAAATAACGTACAAAGAGTTCCTTTTCACATATACATCAGGTGATGTCTTTTTCCACCCCTGAGTCGCCCTCTTCCGCGCTCGGTCCCTTCTCAATTTTCAGCCTCCCTCCGCCGGGTTCACCATGGATTTCAGCACAATTTTCTTTGTGACCTTCACAAATCTTAATGTATTATTTAACGGTTCATTGTGGACATCCCTCGGCCAGGTTCACTCTTGTCAACATATTGTATTTCGGACTTAAGACTCTGTCCCCTCTTTATCGGCATCCCTCGTTCGGGTTCACGCTTGCCAATCTTTCAATCATACCCTTTCTTATTCGACTCTTACAATGCAGGATTCACTTCCCTTAGCTTCACAATCATCTGTCGGTCAAAGACTTTTGACTGTACAGAGGATTTTACAAGACCCCTATATGACAACATTGACTCCTCTTCTCGCCTTTCCCAAAGCCTTCTGGTTTTGGTAGTTTCAATAATTGTGTAATCGCCCAGAGTTTCCTGAGTGAGCACCCACGTGTGCCGGACTCCTCTGTTGATGGTTTTCCATCTTTCACATCAATCGCTCTTTATGCTTTCAAAGTTCAATTAGTCGTTTGCCACTTTTCGTTCAACACAGTTCGGTTTCTTATCGACTCTCCCCTTGGCTCACCGGCTGTGATGAACCACTTGGCTTTCTTTATCCTCGAAGTCAAGGTCGGTACTACAGAGACAAGCAGCTCTCCCCGGCTTGGTTATCAGCAGAGGAGGGTCTTGTGTACTGTAGACATCTGCTGCAACACATGCTGGCTATTGTTCACGGTCTTACGATTCCTTCTACAGAGGTCTCACAGGCCTTGGTTGGAAAGGGCAAGGTCGCTTCTCTCCCCGTAACCCTCTTGGTATGCGCCGTCTTTCTCCTCCTCTTGAATTGCTATGCTGAGTTAGCTCCCTGGACGTGCGGTCTGCCTTGCTCGTATTGTGCTCTTGTGCTCCACATTTTATACCTGTGGGGAAGGGAAAGGGCTGTTGGGTGTGTGTGGCTCTGGTCAATTGCCTGACTTAGCCCGACCCTGGTGTTGGACATGTCAGGTAAATAGCTTGAGTGTTAGTCCATGGTCCTTCATAATGTGCGAAAGTGTTTGCGTCGGAAAAGGGGGGTAAAGTGCTTGTGTATTCTACGTGGTAGGTTGGGACAAAGTTGTCAGAAGTAGGGGAATACCGCGTCACACCCGTTGGTGACCCACTTCCACTCCCCGAGGAGACCCCAACCAGGTGATCCTCCCTCACTGGTCCGCCTCCAGCAACTGTATCCAATAGCGATGGTCGTGTCCTCGCCACCTGGATGACAGACCCCCAGGGACTAGTCAGGGAGACACCTTCAGGTTTCTCACATACCCTTCCTCCATGCGATGTAGCCACATTTGTTTCACAGGGGAACCAGGAAAGAAAATCTACATTTCCCTGGTCTTTTCCTTTTCAATGTTACACTGTGAAACAATAGGGTTGTAGGTCTAGAAACCATTTCATGACCAGAGGTTTAGACTCTTTACGTTGGCTAATCCAAACTAGTGGTGACTGATCAAGTGTAGATTTTCATACTAAGAGGTAGTATCTAAGATGAATTATGGCCCATTTGATGGCCAGGGCCTCTAGCTCCAATATGGAATAATTTATTTCCTGTGGAAACAGTTTGTAGCTGGTTAACAGTATGGGATGTTCTAATCCATCACAAACCTGGGATAGGATTGTTCCTAATCCTGTAAGGGAGGCATCCATTTGCAAGATGAACTCTTTAGAAAAGTCAGATACCTTTAGGATTGGGTTTTAGCATAGAGTTTGTTTCAGGGTGCTGTAACATATCTCATTCTCTTCGTTCCAATGTAGTTTCTGGGGTTCGTTATTTTTAACTTTATCTGTTAAACGGGCTGTTTTATCCAAAAATGTGGGGATAAACCTACAGTAATATCCTATTAACCTGAGAAAAGCTCTAAGATCTCTCTTGGTCTCAGGGGTTGGTGTATCTAAGACAGCTTTTACCTTCTCATGTTGGGGTTGTACATTCCCATTCCCTATGAAGAAGCCTAGGTATTTCACGGGTGATTGGGCTAATAAGCATTTAGCTGGGCGTATAGTTAGACCAGCTTTCCTGAGGACTTTCATGGTTGGTATAAAGATAGAAGAGACGATCCTCCCATGTCTTATTATAAATGACAATATCATCAATGTAAGCTCCACAGAAATCAGAGTAGGGGTGTAAAATGTAATCCATCAGGCCTTGGAAGGTGGCTGGCACACCGTCTAAGCCAAAATGCAGGACTTTAAATTGAAATAGTCCTAGAGGGGTTGAAAATGCATTTTCTTCCTTATCTGGCCATATACGGGGACTTGCCAGTATCCTTTGGTCAAATCTAGGGTAGATAGAAAGGTGGCTGCTCCGGGTTTATCAATTAGGTCATTGATGCGGGCATGGGATATGCATCGAAGTCTGAGATGGCATTAACTTGGCAGAAGTCTATGCAGAATATCTCCAGGAACGGTCAGGTTTAGTGACCAATAAGATAGGAGAGGACCATGTGCTTAAAGATGTTCAATAATATTGGCTTTTAACATTTTGCTGATTTCCTCATTCACTATCTGCTTATGGGCTTCTGGGCGTTGATATGGCTTTAGATTAACCGATTTGCCTTTAGGTGTCGGAGATATAGTGGTTGTGCCTTTTACTCTTCCTGGTTTTTCTGAGAATACATCGGGAAATGAGTCTACCACATCTTTAAATCTTCTTGTTGTTGGATAGATAGCTCGGGAGGGATTCATTCAAAGTTATCTATCTCTTCAGGAACCAGACAGGCTAGTACTTTGACATAGGTGGCTGATGGGTTCTTTTTCCACTATTAAGATATTTATGTGCTAGAGATGAACTTAATGTTTTCTGTCCAGTTGGGCTACTTTGTAAGTACAGGTTCCTGTTCTCTCTATAATTTCATAAGGTGTTACGCTCACATGGTCGCCACAGGGGCGTTGCATGAAGCTGAGCGATGAACGTCTGCGCGTGTCTCTTCCTGTCCCACTGCTTCACTCACGCTTGGGCGCTATCCTAAAATGATGAACTGAGAAGTTAACTTGCTGCGTAGGGTGGGCAAGACTCCCACCTCCCTCAAGCCTCCAACCGCTTCCCTCTGTGCTTATGTCTCACCTTAGGTATTTTAACGATGGGCTGTCTGTCCTGCGTCTGAATGCAGGGGCGCTTTAATGTTCTTAGGCACTTTCACTGGATCTAGTTCCTTAACTGATCCTATGGCCTGTAAGTGGAATCCAGACCAGCTGTGACTCCGTAAGTAAGTCTTGGTAACAATTGGTTCTTGGTAACTGTTTTTGCTTAATGTGTTTCTTCTTGTTGCCAAAGTCTCACTATTGTCCTTATTATTTGCAGGAGCGGTCTTGGAGATGCCAGGTTAAGCAATGGTCTCCTAAATGCAGCGCTGAGCAATATTTATGCAGGTGGGTGTTAGTGCGTGAGCGCGGCATCACAAAGTATTTTAAAATAGGTATTTTTCTATTGCGTGGCTAACCTGGTGTTTCTTTTTCCTTCCTCTACAGGTGCGGTGATGCTCCAGAGTAGCGACCGCGTGGACCGCTTTGGTGGAATCCTGAGATGACTGATGCCTCCGGGTAAGTTTTTGTTCTCCCTTCTTGTCTCCTTTCTGCAGGTGCGGTGGTCCTCAGGAGCGGTGAGAGAGAGAGCCGTTCGGATGGAATTGGAAAGACTGCTTCTCTCAAGTAAGAACTTAACTAATGTTCTTCTTGTTTTTTCCCTTTTTCGACAGGTGCTGATGGTCTGTGGTTCCCGATGAAGATAACAGGGTGTGGCTGAAGTCCAGGCAAGCAGGAGCAGAGCTGGCACGGTGAGCGTTACACTGCAGGAGTGCAGAATGACGCGAAGCGTGTGTTCTGCTCTTTGGGTGTGGTTTATATAGCCCAGGTAAAGTAGTCCCAGGTAAAGTAGTTCCAGGCCCAGCCACACCCTAGAAACTAGACTTCATAGCTCAGTTCTTCAGGACTGGGCTATGTGTGCCTCAAGACGTCAGGACTGTCTTCAGGAGAGCCTCTGATAACGTTTTGTGGTCTTTAAAGCCCCAATGGAAGCCTGCAACTTGGGAAGGCTGGTTTGGCCCTGAAGACTGGGGACATGCATCATGATAGCACTCCCCCCTAAGGCCCCTCTCAGGGTGGGTTCTCTATCTGGTCCAGACATGTTTGGATGATTTCGATTTAACCTTTTCACCAGGCATGGTGCATGAATATGGTTGCTAGGTTCCCATTTTCTTTTCTGTGGTCCATAGCCTTTCCAGTCAACTAGGTAAAATAATTTAGACTTGACAATTTTGGAATCCAGAATATCCTTAACCTCAAATTTGGGTTCCCTGTCGATCATGTTTGGCTTTGGTGGTTTTTTAACTCGAGTTCTTGGTTGCACTGGTTTCAAAAGTGAGACATGAAATACTGGATGGACTCGCATATGTGGTGGTAACTCCAATTTCACTGCCACAGGCTTGATGAGGGCCTTGATGGTATATGGTCCTAAATATCTGGGATTCAAAGTATGAGTTCCTCTTACTGGTATATGTTTGGAAGACAACCAGACTTCATCCCCAATTTGATATTTCGGAGCTTCACTCCGATGTTGGTCTGCAAATATTTTGTGTTTTTCTTTAGCTTGCTTCAGATACTTCGCCACCTTTTCGAAAGCTTGTGTGATGGTAGCGTGTAGAAGAGGGTCTAGGTTGGAGATTCATGGATGTAGTCCATAAATTGTATAGAAAGGACTTTGCCCAGTGCTAGAGTGTAAGGAATAGTTATAAGCATACTCGGCTATCCATAGAACATCTTTCCAATTTCCTTCTGTTTAGTGTAGCATGCATCTTAAGTATTGTTCCAGAGTTTGGTTGGTCCTCTCGGTCTGACCATCGGTTTGGGGGTGATGGCTAGTGGAGAGTATTACGTTGATTTGGGCTAACTCGCAACATTTCTTCCAAAGAGGTGAGATGAATTGACTGGCACAATCTGAAATCAGGATGGAAGGGAATCCATGTATTCAAACAACCTGTTCTCGGAATTCTTTTGCCTGTGTGGAAGCAGTGGGTAGGCCTTTTAGTGGAATGAAGTGGGCCATTTTGGAAAACAGGTCCACTACCACTAAAATGGTGTTGAACCCATTACAAGGAGGGAGGTCGGTGATAAAAGCAAGAGAAAGCATATGCCAGGGTGTATGTGGAATATCTAAAAGTATGGTCTTTTCTTTTGAGGTTTGTTCTGTGCACAAATACCGCAAGATAGTACAAATTGCGTGATGTCTTTATGACAAGTTGGCCACCAATGGTTCCTTTTAATTTTAGCTAAAGTTTTTGCAATGCCAGGATGACCTTCCACTAGAGATTCATGGTAATTTGAGATGAAATGTTCCTGTAGTTCTTTACTGGGTAAATAAAGGCGCCCTCGAAAGTATGGCAGTTGATTCGCAACTGTAAGGTGTTCGCTTTGGGTAGACCAATCTTGCAAAGTCTTTACATCTATTAGATGCGGATTTTCCTTTTGGATGTCGTCCAAGGTCAGAGATGTAGTAATTCCCAAGATTCTTCCCCCTGGGATCATGGCTACTGGATCCGGGGTTGAGTATGCATTTTCATCTACCCCGATACGGGAAAGAGTGTCAGCTTTTCCGTTCCGACACCCGGGTCGATATGTAATCACAAAACCATATTCGGCAAAGAATAGGACCCATCGAAGCTGGCGATGGCTTTTGCTGTCTTTAGTTACTGCAGATTGCGATGATCAGTGATCACTGTGATGGTGAGTCTTGCTCCTAGGAGGTAATGCTGGCAAGCTTTAAAAACTGCTTTAATGGCCAAGAGTTCTTTGTCTGTCACGATGTAATTTAGTACAGGTGCTGAGAATGTTCGTGACCAAAAGGCCACTGGATGAAGTTGACCCGTCTTAAGATCTTTTTGGGAGAGAACCCATTGCGAGACTGGAATCATCGGTTTCAACCACATACTGGAGATCTGGGCAAGGGTGTTTCAGGATCGGGGTGAGGTAAATCTTTCTTTCAATTCCTGGAAGCCCTTTTCCGCTTCATCCGACCATTGAAAGCGTTTATTCTTTCGCAGTAAGGATGTGATTAGATGCACAGTTTGAGAAAAACCCAGAATGAACCGGCGATAAAAGTTTACAAAGCTGAGCATACTCTGGACTCCTTTGATTGATGTTGGAGAGAGCCAATTGAGAATGGCAACAACGTACTTGAGTCCATACAAACACCTCAGGGAGTTAGAACAAATCCAAGA
Organism: Ambystoma mexicanum; assembly: GCF_040938575.1. Classification (NCBI taxonomy): domain Eukaryota; kingdom Metazoa; phylum Chordata; class Amphibia; order Caudata; family Ambystomatidae; genus Ambystoma; species Ambystoma mexicanum. The sequence continues at coordinate 287,198,498 of NC_090931.1, read as the reverse complement.
AACTCGACTTAGGTGACATGGAAGGAGCATTTTTCTAGTTTGGCGTATAACTTATGTTGGCAGAGTTTTTCAAGGACAGCGCGAACATGTTTCACATGGTCTTGCTTGGAAGCGGAGTACACCAAAATGTCAATGTACACTAAGACGCAAACATCAATCAGTTTAGACGTCATTCATGAAGTACTCAAATGCCGCCGGAGCATTACAAAGCCCAAAGTGCATTACCTGGTATTCAAATAGCTCATATTTGGTGTTGAAGGCGGTTGTAACGCTTACCTGACTCTGCGGGGACACCACTCCCTATAGTTCTAACTCTCTTCTCAGAGTGCGTTGTTCTCACCTTTTCACTTCCTGTACCCCAAAAGTTCTTTAGACTTGGAATCTAAGAGTAAACACATGGACACAGATCAATATATAACTCCCCAAGGTTGCCTGGGACTGACTACAATTCTTCTCTAACCCTTCCTTGAAACCTACTACTCTTACCTTAGATTGGTATATGGTGGGCTATCTATCCTGCTTCTGCGCAGGGGCGCGAGTTCTGAAGAAGGGGGGGGAGATAGGGACTTATGGAGGAAGGGGTACAGTGGAGTGTGTGCACAAGAGAACTGGAGATGGAACCACTAAAGGCAACTGTATGAATGATCCACCGACAACTCTAATTCAAGATGGAATGACTCCTAAACCCTAGAACTGGACTAGAATGGAACCATTAGGTGAGGTGTGACGCATGACTAAACACAACCTGAGGAGAAACCAAAAAGGGGCACTAATTTTGAATGCCACGGGAATTCCTAATGACTCCGTATTCCAAAATAAATAATGATAATGAAATGCAGTTTTCAAACAATTGCGGATTCAAAAGATGTGCCCCAACACTCGATACCTGACAGGAAATACCAATGTGCGCAAAGCACAAGCGCTCTAGCCACCACTAAATGAACATGCAAGGAATATCCTGGCGGCTTAGAGTGCACGAAGGAACGTTGCCGCTGACTTACTTCAAATGTAAGTTTTCACCACAAAAGTATTGCGGATCACTGAAGGCGCATTACAGCAATGAACAGGGTAAAGGGAAACAACTAATAACGGGGGCACAGGACCAGGGACCAAAAACCATGAAACTATGAAAGGGTGCTGAGGTGAATCTTGAAGGGAACTTCGATCCGCGGTAAGCGTCCAAGCAAGAAAACAGACGCGAAGCGTGGAACGTAAAGGGGGAGGGGCTTAAATACTGAAAGCGTGAGGACAACTAGGCTGCACAGCCCAATGCAAGGAATTTCCCTGGGAGCCATGTTGGAGGATGAGGAAGTGTCGAACAGCATAGCCAAGGTCCTACTTTACCTTAGCCCAGGACCTATATGCAGTTAGCCAAGAAACTTTGGAAGACCTTGTGAGGGGAAACCCAGTATTCATGACAGTACTCCCCCCCAAAGCCCCTCCGAGACTGGTACTCCCCCTCCCAGGTTTGCACGGGTTATTTTGGTGAAAAGTTTTTAGCAACCTAGGGGCGTGAAGGTTTTCAAAAGGTTCCCATGTTCTGTCCTGAGGACCGTAACCTTTCCAATCCACTAAGTAGTACAGGTTATTACGCACAATCTTTGAGTCCAAGATGGCCTTAACTTCATACTCCAGCTCATCATTCTCCACTTCCACCGGAGCCTCTTGGATTCGGGTGTTTGGATAAACTGGTTTTAAAAGGGAAACATGAAACACTGGGTGGATCTTCATGGTTCTTGGAAGGATGAGTTTCATGGCTACGGGATTGATTACTTTCTCAATGGCAAAGGGTCCCAGGAATCGTGGAAGGAATTTTCGCGATCCCTTTAAGGCCAAATTCCGAGTGGATAACCACACCAAATTCCCCACCTCATACTCAGGAGCATCACATCTTTTGCTGTCAGCACATTTCTTCTGGGACTCTTTAGCCAAAGATAAGTGTTCCTTTGCTTGAGCAATGACTGTTGTGATTTTTTCATGCAGACATTTAACTGCTGGCATTTCCAAAGGTTCCGGTGGGTCGTCGGCTGATGTACGGGGATGCCTGCCGTGCAGGGTGTAGAAAGGACTCAATCCAGTGGAGGTATGCAATGAGTTATTATATGCATATTCTGCAATCCATAAAACGTTTAGCCAGGTGTCTTCAAGTTGATATAGCATACATCTGAGATACTGCTCCAGGGTTTGGTTGGTTCGCTCAGTTTGGCCATCAATTTGGGGATGATGGCTCGTGGAAAGGCGTACATCAATTTTTGCCAACTCGCAACACTTCTTCCAAAATTTCGAGACAAATTGACTTCCCCGGTCTGAAACCACTATTGTGGGGAAGCCATGCAACTTCACGATATTCTCCAGAAAAGTCTTTGCCAACACCGCAGCTGAAGGGAGTCCTTTCAATGTGATAAAATGCGCCATCTTTGAGAATAAGTCTACTACCACTAAAATGGTATCATAACCTTCACAATTTGGTAAATCTGTGATGAAGTCCATTGAAATTGTGTGCCAGGGGGCAGGGGGCACACTCAATGGCTGAAGAAGACCAGCTGGTTTCTTTTTTTGAGTTTTATTTTGAGCGCAGTTGCCACATGTTTTCAAATACTGAATGACATCTTTTCTCCAAGTTGGCCACCAGTACGATCTCTTTACCTTTTCCAAAGTCTTAGTGATTCTGGGATGACCTTCCAGCAGGGCTCCATGATAATTAGCAATGACTTGTTCTTGCAGTTTCAGTGTGGGTAAGTACAGACGTTCCTGATAGAAAGGTACGCCATCCAACATAGTGAAACGTTCTCCTTTCGACTCCCTTCTCATCAACTCGTCCTTAGGCATGCTGGTTCTAATCTCATTTCGTAGTTCTTCAAATGTCGAATCAGCAGTGTCCATAACTCCAAGTACCTTCTCTCCGGAAATGATTTCCACTGGATTCACAGGCACATAAGCTCCATCACCTTTCCCGATACGCGATAAGGTATCCGCCTTACCATTTCGCACACCTGGTCTGAAGGTAATGATGAAATCATATTCGGCAAAAAAGAGGGCCCATCGCAACTGTCTCGAGGATTGTGCCTTTGCAGAGTGCAAATATTGCAAGTTGCGATGGTCGGTGAAAATGGTCACAGTGTGTCTTGCTCAGAGCAGATGGTGCCTTCATTCTTTTAGTGCACACTTTATTGCCAAAAGCTCTTTATCTGTGATGGTATAGTTCAGTTCAGCAGCAGAGAATTTCTTAGACCAAAAGGCCACTGGGTGCAGTTCTTGGGTGTCAGGATTGCGCTGAGACAAAACAGCTCCCATGGCAACATTTGAGGCATCCGTTTCAACCACAAACGGAAGGTCAGATCTTGGATGTTGGAGAACTGGTGCGGCGGTGAATCGCTCCTTTAATTTTTTAAAAGCTTCATCTGCTTCCTTAGTCCAATCAAATGTTCTATTTTTTCTGAGTAACGAGGTAATGGGATGAACTAGGCGAGAAAAATCAGAAACAAATCGCCTTTAAAAATTGGCAAATCCAAGAAAACTCTGAATTCCTTTGACTGAAGTAGGGGCGGGCCAAGATAGAATGGCATCAACCTTTCTGTTGTCCATCTTAATTCCTCGTGCAGACAGAATAAAACCCAAAAACTCCACTTCCGCGACATGGAACTGACATTTCTCTAATTTAATGTACAAAGAGTTATCCTTCAGTATTTGCAGCACTGATGTTACATGCTTCACATGATCCGAATGGTTTGCAGAGAAGATGATAATGTCATCCACATAAACCACCACACAAATGTCCAACAATTCTCTAAGGATGTCATTCATAAATGACTGATAGGCTGCTGGAGCATTGCAAAGCCCAAAGGGCATAACCTGATATTCGAAGAGCCCAAACCGCATTGGAAAGGCGGTTTTCCACTCCTCACCTTCCTTAATACGGATAAGGTGATAGGCACCTCTCAGATCAAGCTTAGTGAATACTCGTTCCTGTTTCACCTGCTCCAGTAAAGTTGAAATAAGGGGGAGAGGATATCGATTCTTCACAGTAATTTGGTTTAAGGCTCTGTAATCAATACATGTTCTTAAATCACCCTCTTTCTTGGGCACAAAAAAAAGAGGGGATGCCGCTGGTGACTTGGATGGACTAATAAACCCATTGGCGAAGTACTGGTCCAGATAAGACTTCAAGTGTGCATTCTCTTTTTCTGTGAGGGCATAAATTCTACTGCACGGAAGCTGAGCTCCTGGAATGAGGTCAATTTGACAGTCATACGGTCTATGTGGAGGTAATACTTCTGCTTGTCTTTCTTCTTGAAATATATCCTGGAATCTTTGATATTCACCTGGCAATGAACCTATTAGACCCAAGGTAGATTGAGTAGATGTATCAGGTTGTCTTGTAACTTGTGATCCTTCTGTTGAAAAACACACACTCTGACACTTAGAGGGGAAGGTCAGGGTCCGGGCACACCAATCAATAATAGGGTTATGCTTCTCCAGCCAGGGTATACCCAAGAGGACTCGGAATTGTGGAGCTCGAATTAGGTCAAAAGAGATCCTCTCCTTGTGTCCTTCCTGGCAAAGTATAGTGAGTGGGTTGGTGCACTGTGTAACAGGTCCTGACACCAATGGAGTGCCATCGACCCCGGAAACATTCTCGGCTTCCAACTTGTTCCTTAAAGAGAAACCCAATTTTCTTGCCGGATGCTGATCCATGTAATTGCCAACCGCTCCACAATCAATGTTTGCCATTAATGCATGCCTTTCGGTGGGAGTTTCTGGATTAAAAAGGACAATAGGAAACACAAAGGGTGAGGTCGCTGCAACCCTTTCCATGCTCGACAAGCGGAACTCTAGACTTGTCGGGCACTGGGGTTTTCCGCCATCTGTTCTTTTTTGTCCTGATTAACTCCTCCTAGGGGTTTTTGAGCAGGTTTCACTGGACAATCTTTCAAAAAGTGACCAGCCTTGCCACAATATAAACACAACTGCAATTGTCGTCTCTTCTCTCGCTCAGCTTGAGATATTGGGCCTCTGATTCCACCCAACTGCATGGGTTCCGAATGAGCATCCACTCCCGACTTAACCACTGGTTCTCTGGGACGGACCAGAAAGGGTCGATTGTCTTGACGAGCTCGATCTGTTCTCCTGTCCTGAAGACAATGATCCAATTGGATAGTTAAATCTATGAAATCCGTAATGCCTTCAGGCGGGTTTACGACTTGAGCCAAAACATCTTTCAATTCACTGCATAGACCACGATAGAATAGTGTTGTTCTCTTCTAAGAGCACTAGTTTCAGACCGGGCTGCAAGGACTTTGGTTCTTAATTCTCCCAATAGTTGGGTGAGCTGATCTATCTCAGAAGATCCCATGATGTCCAGGCAGAGTATTTTTCAGTACGGCTTCGCGTTCTGTAACGCTTACCTGACTCTGCGGGGACACCACTCCCTATAGTTCTAACTCTCTTCTCAGAGTGCGTTGTTCTCACCTTTTCACTTCCTTTACCCCAAAAGTTCTTTAGACTTGGAATCTAAGAGTAAACACAGGGACACAGATCAATATATAATTCCCCAAGGTTGCCTGGGACTGACTACAATCCTTCTCTAACCCTTCCTTGAAACCTCACTACTCTTACCTTAGATTGGTATATGGTGGGCTATCCATCCTGCTTCTGCGCAGAGGCGCGAGTTCTGAAGAGGGGGGGAGATAGGAACTTATGGAGGAAGGGCTACAGTGGAGTGTGTGCACAAGAGAACTGGAGATGGAACCACTAAAGGCAACTGTATGAATAATCCACCGACAACTCTAATTCAAGATGGAATGACTCCTAAACCCTAGAACTGGACTAGAGTGGAACCATAAGGTGAGGTGTGACGCATGACTAAACACAACCTTAGGAGAAACCAAAAAGGGGCACTAATTTTGAATGCCACGGGAATTCCTAATGACTCCTTATTCCAAAATAAATAATGATAATGAAATGCAGTTTTCAAACAATTGCGGATTCAAAAGATGTGTAACAGTTCATCCAAAATTTTCACTCGAATGTCACAGCTATTTGGAACCTAAAAACCCCAGTAATATTATTGACAGACTCCTTTTTGTGTTCTATGACAGAATTTCCTAAACCCTAAACAAGGTATGCCTAATATACACACGCTAGCCTTCTGTGAAGTGATTAAACAACCACACTCCTCACATGCGTTCGAGTGCCGGAGCCCCAACACTCGATACCTGACAGGAAATACCAATGTGCGCAAAGCACAAGCGCTCTAGCCACCACTAAATGAACATGCAAGGAATATCCTGGCGGCTTAGAGTGCACGAAGGAACGTTGCCGCTGACTTACTTCAAATGGAAGTTTTCACCACAAAAGTATTGCGGATCACTGAAGGCGCATTACAGCAATGAACAGGGTAAAGGGAAACAACTAATAACGGGGGCACAGGACCAGGGACCAAAAACCATGAAACTATGAAAGGGTGCTGAGGTGAATCTTGAAGGGAACTTCGATCCGCGGTAAGCGTCCAAGCAAGAAAACAGACGCGAAGCGCGGAACGTAAAGGGGGAGGCGCTTAAATACTGAAAGCGTGAGGACAACTAGGCTGCACAGCCCAATGCAAGGAATTTCCCTGGGAGCCATGTTGGAGGATGAGGAAGTGTCGAACAGCATAGCCAAGGTCCTACTTTACCTTAGCCCAGGACCTATATGCAGTTAGCCAAGAAACTTTGGAAGACCTTGCGAGGGGAAACCCAGTAGTCATGACAGTACTCCCCCCCAAAGCCCCTCCGAGACTGGAACTCCCCCTCCCAGGTTTGCACGGGTTATTTTGGTGAAAAGTTTTTAGAAACCTAGGGGCGTGAAGGTTTTCAAAAGGTTCCCATGTTCTGTCCTGAGGACCGTAACCTTTCCAATCCACTAAGTAGTACAGTTTATTACGCACAATCTTTGAGTCCAAGATGGCCTTAACTTCATACTCCAGCTCATCATTCTCCACTTCCACCGGAGCCTCTTGGATTCGGGTGTTTGGATAAACTTGTTTTAAAAGGGAAACATGAAACACTGGGTGGATCTTCATGGTTCTTGGAAGGATGAGTTTCATGGTTACGGGATTGATTACTTTCTCAATGGCAAAGGGTCCCAGGAATCGTGGAAGGAATTTTCGCGAGCCCTTTAAGGCCAAATTCCAAGTGGATAACCACACCAAATTCCCCACCTCATACTCAGGAGCATCACATCTTTTGCTGTCAGCACATTTCTTCTGGGACTCTTTAGCCAAAGATAAGTGTTCCTTTGCTTGAGCAATGGCTGTTGTGATTTTTTCATGCAGACATTTAACTGCTGGCATTTCCAAAGGTTCCGGTGGGTCGTCGGCTGATGTACGGGGATGCCTGCCGTGCAGGGTGTAGAAAGGACTCAATCCAGTGGAGGTATGCAATGAGTTATTATATGCATATTCTGCAATCCATAAAACGTTTAGCCAGGTGTCTTCAAGTTGATATAGCATGCATCTGAGATACTGCTCCAGGGTTTGGTTGGTTCGCTCAGTTTGGCCATCAATTTGGGGATGATGGCTCGTGGACAGGCGTACATCAATTTTTGCCAACTCGCAACACTTCTTCCAAAATTTCGAGACAAATTGACTTCCCCGGTCTGAAACCACTATTGTGGGGAAGCCATGCAACTTCACGATATTCTCCAGAAAAGTCTTTGCCAACACCGCAGCTGAAGGGAGTCCTTTCAATGTGATAAAATGCGCCATCTTTGAGAATAAGTCTACTACCACTAAAATGGTATCATAACCTTCACAATTTGGTAAATCTGTGATGAAGTCCATTGAAATTGTGTGCCAGGGGGCAGGGGGCACACTCAATGGCTGAAGAAGACCAGCTGGTTTCTTTTTCTGAGTTTTATTTTGAGCGCAGTTGCCACATGTTTTCAAATACTGAATGACATCTTTTCTCCAAGTTGGCCACCAGTACGATCTCTTTACCTTTTCCAAAGTCTTAGTGATTCTGGGATGACCTTCCAGCAGGGCTCCATGATAATTAGCAATGACTTGTTCTTGCAGTTTCAGTGTGGGTAAGTACAGACGTTCCTGATAGAAAGGTACGCCATCCAACATAGTGAAACGTTCTCCTTTCGACTCCCATCTCATCAACTCGTCCTTAGGCATGCTGGTTCTAATCTCATTTCGTAGTTCTTCAAATGTCGAATCAGCAGTGTCCATAACTCCAAGTACCTTCTCTCCGGAAATGATTTCCACTGGATTCACAGGCACATAAGCTCCATCCCCTTTCCCGATACGCGATAAGGTATCCGCCTTACCATTTCGCACACCTGGTCTGAAGGTAATGATGAAATCATATTCGGCAAAAAAGAGGGCCCATCGCAACTGTCTCGAGGATTGTGCCTTTGCAGAGTGCAAATATTGCAAGTTGCGATGGTCGGTGAAAATGGTCACAGTGTGTCTTGCTCAGAGCAGATGGTGCCTCCATTCTTTTAGTGCACACTTTATTGCCAAAAGCTCTTTATCTGTGATGGTATAGTTCAGTTCAGAAGCAGAGAATTTCTTAGACCAAAAGGCCACTGGGTGCAGTTCTTGGGTGTCAGGATTGCGCTGAGACAAAACAGCTCCCATGGCAACATTTGAGGCATCCGTTTCAACCACAAACGGAAGGTCAGATCTTGGATGTTGGGGAACTGGTGCGGCGGTGAATCGCTCCTTTAATTTTTTAAAAGCTTCATCTGCTTCCTTAGTCCAATCAAATGTTCTATTTTTTCTGAGTAACGAGGTAATGGGATGAACTAGGCGAGAAAAATCAGAAACAAATCGCCTATAAAAATTGGCAAATCCAAGAAAACTCTGAATTCCTTTGACTGAAGTAGGGGCGGGCCAAGATAGAATGGCATCAACCTTTCTGTTGTCCATCTTAATTCCTCGTGCAGACAGAATAAAACCCAAAAACTCCACTTCCGCGACATGGAACTGACATTTCTCTAATTTAATGTACAAAGAGTTATCCTTCAGTATTTGCAGCACTGATGTTACATGCTTCACATGATCCGAAAGGTTTGCAGAGAAGATGATAATGTCATCCACATAAACCACCACACAAATGTCCAACAATTCTCTAAGGATGTCATTCATAAATGACTGATAGGCTGCTGGAGCATTGCAAAGCCCAAAGGGCATAACCTGATATTCGAAGAGCCCAAACCGCGTTCGAAAGGCGGTTTTCCACTCCTCACCTTCCTTAATACGGATAAGGTGATAGGCACCTCTAAGATCAAGCTTAGTGAAAACTCGTTCCTGTTTCACCTGCTCCAGTAAAGTTGAAATAAGGGGGAGAGGATATTGATTCTTCACAGTAATTTGGTTTAAGGCTCTGTAATCAATACATGTTCTTAAATCACCCTCTTTCTTGGGCACAAAAAAAAGAGGGGATGCCGCTGGTGACTTGGATGGACTAATAAACCCATTGGCGAAGTACTGGTCCAGATAAGACTTCAAGTGTGCATTCTCTTTTTCTGTGAGGGCATAAATTCTACTGCACGGAAGCTGAGCTCCTGGAATGAGGTCAATTTGACAGTCATACGGTCTATGTGGAGGTAATACTTCTGCTTGTCTTTCTTCTTGAAATATATCCTGGAATCTTTGATATTCACCTGGCAATGAACCTATTAGACCCAAGGTAGATTGAGTAGATGCATCAGGTTGTCTTGTAACTTGTGATCCTTCTGTTGAAAAACACACACTCTGACACTTAGAGGGGAAGGTCAGGGTCCGGGCACACCAATCAATAATAGGGTTATGCTTCTCCAGCCAGGGTATACCCAAGAGGACTCGGAATTTTGGAGCTCGAATTAGGTCAAAAGAGATCCTCTCCTTGTGTCCTTCCTGGCAAAGTATAGTGAGTGGGTTGGTGCACTGTGTAACAGGTCCTGACACCAATGGAGTGCCATCGACCCCGGAAACATTCTCGGCTTCCAACTTGTTCCTTAAAGAGAAACCCAATTTTCTTGCCAGATGCTGATCCATGTAATTGCCAACCGCTCCACAATCAATGTTTGCCATTAATGCATGCCTTTCGGTGGGAGTTTCTGGATTAAAAAGGACAATAGGAAACACAAAGGGTGAGGTCGCTGCAACCCTTTCCATGCTCGACAAGCGGAACTCTAGACTTGTCGGGCACTGGGGTTTTCCGCCATCTGTTCTTTTTTGTCCTGATTAACTCCTCCTAGGGGTTTTTGAGCAGGTTTCACTGGACAATCTTTCAAAAAGTGACCAGCCTTGCCACAATATAAACACAACTGCAATTGTCGTCTCTTCTCTCGCTCAGCTTGAGATATTGGGCCTCTGATTCCACCCAACTGCATGGGTTCCGAATGAGCATCCACTCCCGACTTAACCACTGGTTCTCTGGGACGGACCAGAAAGGGTCGATTGTCTTGACGAGCTCGATCTGTTCTCCTGTCCTGAAGACAATGATCCAATTGGATAGTTAAATCTATGAAATCCGTAATGCCTTCAGGCGGGTTTACGACTTGAGCCAAAACATCTTTCAATTCACTGCATAGACCACGATAGAATAGTGTTGTTCTCTTCTAAGAGCACTAGTTTCAGACCGGGCTGCAAGGACTTCGGTTCTTAATTCTCCCAATAGTTGGGTGAGCTGATCTACCTCAGAAGATCCCATGATGTCCAGGCAGAGTATTTTTCAGTACGGCTTCGCGTTCTGTAACGCTTACCTGACTCTGCGGGGACACCACTCCCTATAGTTCTAACTCTCTTCTCAGAGTGCGTTGTTCTCACCTTTTCACTTCTTTTACCCCAAAAGTTCTTTAGACTTGGAATCTAAGAGTAAACACAGGGACACAGATCAATATATAATTCCCCAAGGTTGCCTGGGACTGACTACAATCCTTCTCTAACCCTTCCTTGAAACCTCACTACTCTTACCTTAGATTGGTATATGGTGGGCTATCCATCCTGCTTCTGCGCAGAGGCGCGAGTTCTGAAGAGGGGGGGGAGATAGGAACTTATGGAGGAAGGGCTACAGTGGAGTGTGTGCACAAGAGAACTGGAGATGGAACCACTAAAGGCAACTGTATGAATAATCCACCGACAACTCTAATTCAAGATGGAATGACTCCTAAACCCTAGAACTGGACTAGAGTGGAACCATAAGGTGAGGTGTGACGCATGACTAAACACAACCTGAGGAGAAACCAAAAAGGGGCACTAATTTTGAATGCCACGGGAATTCCTAATGACTCCTTATTCCAAAATAAATAATGATAATGAAATGCAGTTTTCAAACAATTGCGGATTCAAAAGATGTGTAACAGTTCATCCAAAATTTTCACTCAAATGTCACAGCTATTGGGAACCTAAAAACCCCAGTAATATTATTGACAGACTCCTTTTTTGTGTTCTATGACAGAATTTCCTAAACCCTAAACAAGCTATGCCTAATATACACACGCTAGCCTTCTGTGAAGTGATTAAACAACCACACTCCTCACATGCGTTCGAGTGCCGTGCCCCGACACTCGATACCTGACAGGAAATACCAATGTGCGCAAAGCACAAGCGCTCTAGCCACCACTAAATGAACATGCAAGGAATATCCTGGCGGCTTAGAGTGCACGAAGGAACGTTGCCGCTAACTTACTTCAAATGGAAGTTTTCACCACAAAAGTATTGTGGATCACTGAAGGCGCATTACAGCAATGAACAGGGTAAAGGGAAACAACTAATAACGGGGGCACAGGACCAGGGACCAAAAACCATGAAACTATGAAAGGGTGCTGACGTGAATCTTGAAGGGAACTTCGATCCGCGGTAAGCATCCAAGCAAGAAAACAGACGCGAAGCGCAGAACGTAAAGGGGGAGGGGCTTAAATACTGAAAGCGTGAGGACAACTAGGCTGCACAGCCCAATGCAAGGAATTTCCCTGGGAGCCATGTTGGAGGATGAGGAAGTGTCGAACAGCATAGCCAAGGTCCTACTTTACCTTAGCCCAGGACCTATATGCAGTTAGCCAAGAAACTTTGGAAGACCTTGTGAGGGGAAACCCAGTAGTCATGACAGCGGTTTTTTGATTCATCTCCTTTTTTAATTCGTACAAGATGATACGCCCCTCTGAGGTCCAGCTTGGTATAAATCTGTGTGTCTTTCACCTGATCCAACAATTCAGGGACAAGAGGTAGAAGGTAACGTTTTTTTACAGTCACATGGTTCAACGCGCGGTAGTCTATACAAGTCCTTAAATCTCCCTCCTTCTTAGGTACGAAGAATAAGGGCGAGGCCATCAGGGATTTGGATGGACGGATAAAACCGCTTGTCAGATATTGATCCAGATAAGTTTTTTAATGGAGATTTTCAGGTTCAGTGAGCGCATAAATTCGACCACAAGGAATCTGTGCGCCAGGTACTAGGTCGATTTGGCAGTCATATGGTCTATGGGGTGGCAGGGTATTGGCTTGTTCCTTCTGGAATGTTTTCTATGTCTATCAGCCGTTTTTCTCATATTTAATTTTCGATTTTTTTCCTTCTATAATTCCGTAATTATCATCAGCTCTACTGCAAATTCTTTATTTCTATGATTCTTAGCCTTGATTGCCTGATTGCATAGAGTGCAACTGCCTATCGGCATCGTGTCGATCAATGGACACATTTGGGTCACGTGTTTATATTAGTATGAGTAACCTTGGGAACGCTGTTCCCTGGCAATGCGGAATGGCGTCCCCTGCTTGACCGCAATCCCAGCCTCAGTACACTCGTAGCTTTACGAGTACAGGTAAGCCTGCAGACCTCTACAACTAGTGTCTATGACAAATTCTGAGACAACCCACTAAAACACATGTTGTTGCACCTACAGATTGAAGAATTGATTTGGTCTGGTTTCCAGACCTTTGATCTTGCGTGAAGTTGTTGTCAACTCCCCGCACATTTTTTCCACGGGCTACCTCGATCCCTTGAGGTAACTTTCCTTGGTTTTTTGATCATGTTCAAATTAACTGTGTTATTTCATTTACACATTATTTATTTTGGCATCTTTTCTTTTCCCTACTGTGTGGCTTAATTCTCCTTTTCCATTTACCTTGCAACTCATCGAAAATTGGTATGTTATTTTTATATTGTTTTCACGCATGGTTATATTTTGTAACACAATCACGATTTTGTTTATGTTTTTCAAAACTTGATGCTTTTGGTATAAATGTTCCACAGTTTGTGTAAATTAGACCTGCCCTGATGAAGGAGCTGTATGCTCCGAAATGCATTGGCACTTTATGTCTATAACAATTATGGGATGAGTTAGCCGCGGCCTCACTAAGATTTTATTAGTGACCAACTTGGAATTTTCTTTTTGATAAACGCATATTACTTTTGGATCCGACTAAGAGATTTATTTGGATGAGTTACATTCTGTAAATACAGTGAACATTTATTAGTTGACTCTAATTTTGCAAATTGCACTGCCCTTGGTAGGGCTTATACAGAGAGCGGCTGTGTGGCCAGGTTTGTTACCTGGTCTTCTGTATATTTTTGTGTTCCACGAGTCAGGGTGTCTCCAGACTCATCGTAGCCAGCTCCTGTGAATTTTTTGAAAGATGATTTATAACCTCAACCTTTTTTGATCTGTTTGAAAGTGAATTTAAACAAGTGGTGCCCACTCACTTACCTTCCTGCTCTTGTTCCTTCTGGAAGACATCCTGAAAATCTTGGTGTACCTGGGGTAGTGTGTTTGCTAGACCCATGATGACTGTTGCTACTTCTGAGGTAGGTTTTTTTTCTTTTCAGTCAAGGATTCTTCTATTTTATAACATGTATGTGTTACGCTCACCTGATATCCCCATGGGTGTCTGGAAGGCTCTTAAATCTAGAACCCTGGATGCGTAGTTGCCCAGTGCTGAATAATGAATCTTAGTTATTTGTAGGGTGAGCTATCCGTCCTGCGTTTCTTGTGCAGGGACTCTTGACATTTGTTGGCGAGCTGCCCGAGTTGCTTCACTGGTGCAGTTCGCCTTCCTTGGGCCCAGGCCTACTGCCACCCCGAATCTGCTGGTAGGCAGGTAAGTTTGTTAATTGTAAGTCTTTGTTCTGTTTATGGTGGGAATTCGTTAATGTCTTTATCTCCTTCTTTTCAGGTGCGAAGGTCTTGATGCTGGTGTGCTGGATGGAGAGGCACGTTTTCTAGGTAAGAGAAAGCTCGAAGCGCGGTACCTTTATTGTCTTTTAAAGCTAACCTGTATTTTCTTCTTCTTCTCCTCACAGGCCGCTGTGGTGCTGCGAGTGGATGAGAGAGCGATGAAAAACAGGCCCCCACAATCCGTTAAGGTAAGTACAGTGCTGTGCGGTTGTTTAATATTGAAAGCGAACCTGAATATGTCTCTTTTCCTTTGCAGATGTTGCTGTGGTGCACCGAAAGGAAGCGTGGCCTAGCGCGATGGAATTCAGGTAAGACTGATGGGATTCGATGTTTTGGAAGGTGCGCATTCTAATATTGTTTTTCCCTTTCTCATTATTGCAGGTCGCAATGTTCGAACAGCAGCTGTGGTAGCGGTTCGCCGGAAGTCCTTAAGCTAGTACTCACAGGTGTGTTATGTTTCTTCTTCTCTCGGTTTCCACAGATTGCAGCCCAGTTGAGATGCTGAGTGCTGGATGGTATTTTCTTAGGTAAAACAGAATAATCTTGTTCTTGTTCTTGCAGGATTACAGGAAGATGCTGAAGACCAGGAGCTGGACCCGCTGAGCATCATGCTGCTGGTTGCAGAGTAACTCGAAGCATGTTCTGCAATCAGGGTGTTGTTTATATAGCCAAATGCGCCAGGAATGGCTCCAGGAGCCTTTTTGCAGTGGTTTTAAAGCCCTCAGGGGTCTGGTGGGAGCCTGCTTGTGGCACAACTTGTGCCCCCTCACAGTGGTCATGAGAGCACTCCCCCCCAAGGCCCCTCTCATGGTATCCTTCCCGTCCGGGTTTGGTGGGGTTATCCAGGTGAAACCTCTTAATCAGACGTGGTGCGTGAATATGTTCACTTGGTTCCCAAGTTCTGTCTTGAGGCCCATTCCCTTTCCAGTCCACTAAATAGTATAGCGTAGATCTGGTACGTTTGGAATCCAGGATGTTTTTAACTTCAAATTCAGGCTCTCCATCAACTAGCACAGGTTTTGGTGGTGTTAAGACTCGGGTTCCTGGTTGTACAAGTTTTACAAGTGACACATGGAACACCAGATGAATTTGCAAGCTTGGTGGTAAGACTAACTTGACGGCCACCAGATTTATCACCGATTTGATGGTATAGGGTCCTAGATATCTTGGACAAAAGGTCCGGGTACCTTTTATGGGCACATGTTTTGATACCAACCAGACTTCGTCTCCAACTTGGTAATCGGGATCTTTCTTTCAATACCGGTTCAAGAATTTGTTTTTGTCTGTCTTTGGCTTGCAGTAAATGTTCATTTGCCCTTTTGAAGGCTTGGGTTATGCTTGTGTGTAGAGTCTTTACCATTGGCATTTCCAAGGTTGTGGGGGAGTCTAGTTCAGAGGTACATAGATGTCTTCCATATTTTGTGTAGAACCGGCTTTGTCCCGTGCTGGTGTGTATGGAGTTATTGTATGCGTATTCCGCTATCCATAGCAAGTCTTTCCAATTCTCTTCCACTTGATGCAGCATGCAATGTAGATACTGTTCTAATGTCTGGTTTGTTCTTTCTGTTTGTCCATCCGTATGGGGGTGATGGCTAGTGGATAATCGAACATCGATTTGTGTCATGATACAACATTTCCTCCAGAAGTTGGATACAAATTGGCTTCCACGATCTGAGATTAGGACTGAGGGGAAACCATGCAGTTTTATAATCTGTTCAAGAAATGCTTTTGCCAGACCGGTAGCGTTAGGAAGTCCTTTGAATGGAATGAAATGTGCCATTTTAGAGACCAGGTCTACAACCACCAGAATGGTATTAAAACCTTAACAGGGAGGTATGTCCGTAATAAAATCAAGAGAAAGAGTATGCCAGGGAGCCGGTTGAATATCCAGTGATTGTAGGAGGCCAGCTGGTTTCTGTTTTTGTGATTTATTCTGTGCACATATCCCACAGGATAGAACAAATCGAGCAATGTCCTTACGCCAGATTGGCCACCAATAATTCCGTTTAACCTTGGCTAGAGTCTTAGCAATTCTGGGATGGCCTTCGATCAGGGAAACATGATAACCATTAACAATCACTGCCAATTAAACAATAGGCCAACCAAAAATAAAAGTTGTGTCACCACTGCGACACCTAAACCAAACACCCCTCTGAAAGGTGCCCTTATCAATGCTAGGTCATAAATAGCACATGCCACCGAAATTGCCGATCTCATCCTAATAGGTGAATATGACCTCCTAGCCGTAACAGAAACTTGGCTGCACCAAGCAGCAGGACTCGCTCTGATGCTTGCCTTGCCCCCTAATTACAACATTCTCAGAGAAGATAGAACCAACTCTCGAGGAGGCGGCTTAGCCATCATCGCTAAAAATAATCTCACCATAAAAATAGAAACTCCTTCAAATACCAAATCATGCGAATCCTTAACTGCTAAACTCTTAACATCATCTTCTCAATCTATCAATATACACCTCATCTATAGGCCACCAGGACCCATTGGAACTTTCGAGGAGGACATCTCCATGATCCTCTCAAATAACCTAAAAAACTCATCGCAAGCCATCCTTCTGGGAGACCTGAACTTAGGTTTCAACAACCATAAAGATTTGCAAGCGACCAATATCGCCAATGTCATCACAGAACTAGGATTTACCCAAAGAATTTCACAACCTACCCACGAAAAAGGCCGAACACTCGACTGGGTAGCCAACCACAACTGTAATGTAACTATCACTGATGTCAGCCCACAAATCTGGACAGATCATGTGCTAATAACCTTCCTCATAAATGAAAACACTACCCAAACTAAGGAAAATATATTGGCTCCCCCCTTACCAACCAGAAATAAAAAAAACATAACTATGGACAAACTGCTACCACTTATCCTCCCAACTCTAAACTCCCTACCTGAATCACTAAACCCCTCAGCTCTAGTGAATGAATTCAACTCAACCATGGCCATAGCCTTGGACACTATCACCCCTTTGAAAATGAGAAAATGTAAGCCCAGAGCACACTTAAACAACTGGTTCACCCCTCACCTCAAATCCCTAAGGATTGAGAAACGCAAATGCGAATCCGCCTGGCGACTAACTCCATCTGAGACTAATAAAGCAGCTCTCATCAACGCCTCTAAGATTTACAAAAATGAAATAAGGAGCGCTAAAAAAGAGAACTTTAACAACAGAATACTGCAGGCTAAATCTGGAACCAAAGAGCTATTCATTATACTAAAGGAACTGGAAAACCCCATCCCTGCTCTGGACAACTGCGACAAAAATAAAAGTGGTGCTCCAACATCCAAAAAGCACTAAACGACAAAATAGCTACACTCCAAACTAAAATTGCGAAAAAGAAACAAAATATTCCTCCTTCAACCAATCAAAGAGGTAAACCATCTACTTCTACCAAACCAGAACAAAAATTCAACTTCACCAAAGTAACTATTTTGGAGATTGGAAAGATAATACTCTCGCTCAAAACTTCGAACTGTCGAGGCGACATATGCCCAGCCCAACTGATAAAAGATGCGGCCAGAGACCTATCCCCATTTATCTCTAAACTCATTAATGCTTCCTTTGCATCAGGCACGATACCAGACAACCTCAAACAATCATGGGTCCTCCCCCAAAAATTGGACCCGTCCGTCCCGACTAACTGCAGGCCAATCACAAT
The DNA here is from genome assembly GCF_040938575.1 of Ambystoma mexicanum. NCBI lineage: Eukaryota > Metazoa > Chordata > Amphibia > Caudata > Ambystomatidae > Ambystoma > Ambystoma mexicanum. The sequence continues at coordinate 287,180,679 of NC_090931.1, read as the reverse complement.
GGTACCATTTCTGTTAAAAATACCAGACAGAGTGGCTTACTTACAGATCCAAAAATACTTGGAGCTGCATCAACTATTAGGTACCAGACAATCAGGCTTCAGGCCTCAGCACGGTACCGAAACTGCACTTATCGATCTCAAACCCAGGTCGATGAGCTGAGAGACCTGGGAAAAACAGCCTTACTCCTCCTACTGGATCACTCAGCGGCATTTGACTTGGTAGATCATTATGTGCTCTGCACCCACCTGGAATCTGTGGCCCACTTCTCCACACATGCCATTGCATGGATCAAGTTGTTCCTAAGTGGTAGAACTATGAGGGTTTTCACTACCTCTGCAGCGGCTGACCCAGTACCTATCACATGTGGCATTCCCCAGGGCTCCTGTGTCTCTCCTACCATGTATAACATTATCACAAAGCCCCTGTTTGATGATCTGGACCTTCTGGGTGTCACCTACACTAACTATGCAGATGACACTCAGATTCTCATCCCACTTTCGGGAGATTATGAACAGGATTTGGCCTTGGTGAATAAGATATACCTCATCATGCAGGCATTTATGGCCCGTCATGGTCTATGCCTGAATGATGCCAAAACGGAACTCATCATACTGGGGAATACACAAAACATCAAAATACTGAACGATGACTATCATTTGTTATAGATGGCAACACCATTAAAGTAGCAAAAGAGGTAAAAACATTAGGTTTTCACCTCGACTCTTGCCTCTCTCTAACAAAGCAGGTGAGTGCGATGGCCTCTAGTACCGCATACACCTATAAATTGATTAGAGCAGCAAAACCATACCTGTCCACTACCAGTTGCCTCACCCTATCAAGAGCTCTGGTATTATCCAAATTGGACTATTGTAACGCATTATACATAGGGTCTAATAAACACACGTTGCAAAAAATCCAAACCTTGCAGAACAATGCCCTTAGAGCCGCCTTAGGAATCCCAAGAAGAGAGCATATGTCAGATGTCAGAAGACAATCTACTTGGCTCTCTACAGCGGACAAAATTAAACTTAAAACAGCATTACTAACATTCAAAAGTATTAATGATTTAGCCCCAAAATACCTAACAGAAAGGTTCAAAAGAAGAACTTCCAATAGACCTACCAGAGAAGCATATACCAACCAGCTAGTTGTGCCTTCATTTAAACTGAGCACTGCCAGAGGCAATAGCTTCCCTGTCAAAGCAGCCCATGTGTGGAACTCCCTCCCATCCTCTTTAAGGTCTGACCAATCCTATCCACACTTCAGACTTAACTGTATCAAATGGCTCAAAGAAAATGACCTATAACTGATCGACACCAGGACTTACCCACCTGTTAATCTGTAGCTGAACGTATAGTTACATGCTCAGCTCCACTGCTTACTCCACCTTGCTTTTTGACCTTCATTGTATACTGTGTATACACATCTGTGTACAAATACCTGTGTATATAACTCTGTATATAACCCTGTGTACACATTTGTAGGGTACTCATTATCCTGTTGTCATTGGATCCTGTATCTACTTGGAATGTGTAAGTATAACTTGTAAGTTTAAAGTATTCTTGCACACGCGTCCGGATACCTTCGGATCTGGCACGCGCTATAAATAAATAAACAAACAAACAAACAAACCAGACATGACCAATTCTTGCAGATCTTTACATGGTAGATATAGTTGTTCCCTGAAGTAGGGTAATCCACCCAGAACCGTGTGATGTTCATTTTGGGAATTCCATTTACGCAAGATCTCAGGGTTCATTAAGGTTCGAATCTTATCTTGAAGTTCACTCAGAGTCAATGTGGTGGTGAGTCCCAGTAGTTTATCACTTGGGATGATGGCAACAGGGTCCAGGGTACTATTTGTTTTCTCTTCAACACCCATACGAGACAAGGCATTGGCCTTCCCATTCCGAACTCCCGGTCGGTATGTTATTATGTAATCGTATTTTGCGAAGAATAGAGCCAACCGCAACTGTGGTGACGATTGAGCTTTTGCTCACTTTAGGTATTGAAGATTTCGGTGATCTGTGATTACTGTGTTGGTATGTCTGGCACCTAGTAGATACTGCCGCCAGGCTTTGAAGGCTGATTTTATTGCCAACAATTCTTCATCTGTAATTGCATAGTTAAGTTCTGGTGGTGAGAATTTACATGACCAAAAGGCCACAGTGTGTAATTGGCCTGTCTCTGGATCTCTTTGAGAGAGAACTGCTCCCATAGCTACGCTGGAAGCATCAGTTTCCACTACATAGGGGAGATCAGGGCGAGGATGTCATAAAATTGCCGCAGAGGTGAATCTTTTCTTGAGGTCTTGAAAGGCCTGTTCCGCCTCTTCAGTCCACTGGAATTTTTTGTTGTTTTTTCTCAGTAACAATGTGATTGGGTGGACTAGCTGTGAGAAATCTGGAATAAATCGGCAATAAAAATATGCAAAGCCGAGCATGCTTTGGGTTCCTTTAAGTGAAGAAGGTGACGGCCAATTAAGGATGCCATCTACTTTGTGTAAATCCACCTTGACTCCCTTTGGCAAGAGAACAAAACCGAGGAACTCAACTTCGGTGACATGGAAGGAACATTTCTCGAGTTTAGCGTACAGTTTGTGCTGGCGAAGTTTTGAAAGGACTGAGCGAACATGTTCCACATGATCTCTTTCTGAGGGGGAATACACCAGGATGTCGCCAATATAGACCAGGGCACAGACATCGATTTATTCCCATAATACAATGTTCAAGAATTATTGGAATGCTGTGGGAGTGTTGCACAGCCCGAAAGGCATTACCCGATATTCGTACAGGCCATACTCGGTGCGAAACGTGGTTTTCCATTCATCCCCTTTCCTAACACGTACAAGGTGGTATGCTCCCCTAAGGTCTAGTTTGGTGTACATTCGGGCATCCTTGACTTGGTCCAACAGTTCCGGAATAAGGGGCAAAGGGTAGAGTTTTTTTTACTGTGATTTGATTAAGTGTGCAGTAATCAATGCAAGTCCTCAAATCTCCTTCCTTCTTGGGTACGAAGAATAAGGGAGAGGCTGCCGGTGACTTTGACGGGCGGATAACCCATTAGCCAGGTATTGATCCAGATAGGACTTCAAGTGGAGATTTTCGGTTTCCGTAAGTGCAGAAATTCGACCACAAGGAACCTGTGCGCCAGGTATCAGGTCGAACTGACAGTCATAGGGCCTATGTGGCGGTAATGTGTTAGGCTGTTTCTTCTGAAAAACATCTTGATAATCCTGATATTCTTTTAGTAAGGTATCCATTGGTTCTTCGATCCCTGATGCTATTCCTTGAACAGATTTCAGGTTTGGCTGTGGTATATATTTCGGGTAGCAAGCGTGGGCGCATTTGTCAGAAAAGGTCAGTCTCTGCACGCCAGTCTATGTGGGGATTGTGAGTTACTAACCATGGCATCCCTAAGATAAACCGTAACTGAGGAGCTATGATGAGGTCAAACGTGATTGCCTCTTGATGTCCATCCTGACACACAAGGGTTAATTCTGTTGTGCATTGGGTTACTGGTCCCAAAGCAATTTCTGTACCGTCAACAGTAGGTACCTTTTCAGTTGTTGGTTTTGTGCATTTTTTGGCAGATCTCGATCTATGTAATTACCAACTGCTCCGCTGTCTATATATGCGTCTATGGCATGCATCCGTGACTGTCATTGGTGATTGATCAAGGTTACTGGTAGGGCGAAATGTGAGGTCTCTGACTCATCCTTTTCGCTCGACAAGCGGACCTCTACGCTTGCCGGGCCTGGTAGTTTTCTGATTTCCTTTCCATCATCTTCTTTCTCTGTAGCACCTACCACCTTCCTTGGAGGTTTCACTGGGCATTCTTTGAGGTAGTGACCCAATTTACTGCAGTATAAGCATAACTGTAGCTGTCTCATCTTGTCTCTTTCACCCTTGGTTAAAGGGGGTCGTACTCCTCCAATCTGCATGGGTTCTGTGGTATTTTCTGATGAATTGTGAACATTATCTTTTGAACATATGTACATGGCAGGATTTTCGAGTCTCCTTCGGTCTGTTCTTCGATCCTGTAATCTGTGGTCCAACTGAACTACCAGGTTGATAAACTCTGCACAGTCTTTAGGTGGGTCTACCACTTGAGCAAGGACATCCTTCAGGTCTCCTCGTAGGCCCCGATGAAACAATGTGGTTCTTTTATCTTCTGGCCACCCCGCTTCTACAACCACTCTATTAAAAGTGGCAATATAAGTCAGCAAATCTTGATTCCCTTGGCGGAGGGACAGGAGTTTGTTATCAAGAGCTTGTCCATGCAAGTGTCGAGCAAATAACGTTTACATCTCCTGTTGAAAACCCCTGAAGTTCTGCAGTAATGGGCTATCCCGGCTCACTAAAGGTACCAACCAGTCTGCGCACTGTCACTCAAATATGATAACACGAAGGCCACCCTCGCCTGGTCGTTTTGGAAAGCCCCAGGCCTACAAAGAAAATGGAGGCGGCACTGGTTCATGAATGTTGCGTACCTTCTGTGGTCTCCATTAAACCGTTCTGATGGTGGCAGGGGTACTGCTCCCGGCAACGTTATCTGTACTGGATTGACTGATGTGTTTGTAGTAGTTGTTTGCTTAGTTTATCAGTACGGTCTTTTGTGACTATTAACTTTCCTCTTAAGGCATTGGTTTCCTGCCAGGCTGTGTGTACCTCGGCGCGTAATTGTCCCAAAAGCTGGGCTAACTGATCAGTTTCAGATGTCTCCATGACGCCCAAGTGGATAAGGTTTAAAGGCTTCGAGTTCTGTTACGCTCTCCTGATATCCCCGGGGGCGTCTGGAAGGCTCTGAGATCTGGAACCCTGGATGCGTAGTTGCCCAGTGCTGAATAATGAATCTTTTTTATTTGTAGGGTGAGCTATCCGTCCTGCATTTCTTGTGCAGGGGCGCTTGACATTTGTTGGCGAGCGCCTGAGTTGCTTCACTGGTGCAGTTCGCCTTCCTTGGGCCCAGGCCTGCTATGACCCCGAATCTGCTGGTAGGCAGGTAGGTTTGTTAATTGTAAGTCTTTGTTCTATTTATGGTGGGAATTCGTTAATGTCTTTATCTCCTTCTTTTCAGGTGCGAAGGTCTTGATGCTGGTGTGCTGGATGGAGAGGCACGTTTTCTAGGTAAGAGAAAGTGCGAAGCGCAGTGCCTTTATTGTCTTTTAAAGCTAACCTGTATTTTCTTCTTCTTCTCCTCACAGGCCGCTGTGGTGCTGCGAGTGACTGAGAGCGCGATGAAAAACAGGCCCCCACAATCCGTTAAGGTAAGTACAGTGCTGTGCGGTTGTTTAATATTGAAAGCGAACCTGAATATATCTCTTTTCCTTTGCAGATGTTGCCGTGGTGCTCCGGGTGGAAGCGTGGCGTAGCGTGATGGAATTCAGGTAAGACTGATGGAATTTGATGTTTTGGAAACACGCGTTCTAATATTGTTTTTCTCTTTCACGTTATTGCAGGTCGCAATGTTCGAACAGCAGCTGTGGTAGCGGTTCGCCGGAAGTCCTTAAGCTAGTACTCACAGGTGTGTGATGTTTCTTCTTCTCTTGGTTTCCACAGATTGCAGCCCTGTTGAGATGCTGAGTGCTGGATGGTGTTTTTTCAGGTAAAACATAATAATCTTGTTCTTGTTCTTGCAGGATTACAGGAAGATGCTGAAGACCAGGAGCTGAACACTGTGAGCGTCACGCTGCGGGTTGCATAGTAACTTGAAGCGTGTTCTGCAGTCAGGGTGTGATTTATATAGCCCAGGTAAAGTAGTACCAGGGAAAGTAGTTCCAGGCCTGCCACACCCAAAACACTAGACCGCATGGCTTGGTTCTTAGAACTAGACTGTGTGGGTGCTTTCCTTTTGGATTTAAAGGCCCATGTACATAAATGGAACCTAGTTTGAACAGCCCTTCTTTCCTACATATGAGCCTGCTGCCAAAGGCGCCAGGAGTGGCTCCAGGAGCCCTTTTGCAGTGGTTTTAAGTCCCTCAGGGTTCTGGTGGGAGCCTGCTTGTGGCACAACTTGTGCTCCCTCACAGTGGTCATGACAGTATAAGCACATTCATCGGAGAAGGTCAACCTCTTAGCACGCCATTCAATGTGAGGATTATGTGTCTCCAACCACGGCATTCCTAGAATTATTTGAAATTGTTGCGGCCTTGATTAGATCGAACACAATGGCTACCCGATGCCCGTCTTGGCACAAAAGTGTCATCTCTGCCGTTGAGTGTGTTACAGGGCCTGAGGATATCTCTGTTCCGTCGACAGTGATGACCATTTCAGTTGTTGTCTTCTTGCAAAGAGGAAGATCCATCCTTGATGCTAATTCTTGATCCATATTGTTATCAATTGCTCTGCTGTCAATGTATGCTTTGACCGCATGCATGCAAGACGATTGTTGGTGACTGATTAGAATTATTGGCAAAGCTAGGTGTGAGGTCTGAGAATCCTTCTTTACGCTCGACAAATCGGCCTCTACGCTTATCGGGCGTGGACGTTTCCCGTCTCCGATTCTGCTTCAACCTTGTCAGCGATCCCAACTGCCTTCTTGGGTGGTTTCACTGGACATTCTCGGAGGAAGTAGCCGGCATTCCCGCAATATAAACACAAGTGTTGTTGGGGGCGCTGTTGCGTGGCATTGAAGATGGCCGCAGCCTATGAGCGCTCTGCTGGAGGCTGTGGATCCTTCTCCCACCGGAGCTGATTAATGCGCGGCTGAGGCTCAGATTTTGTTCCTAGCTGTGGCGAAGCACTTGGGGAATACTTGGACAGCAGCTCGAGGGCTGCGAGCGGCAGATTGCGTTGTCCGGCCTCGGGGTCTTGAGCGGCTTCAGCCGCGTGGACCTGGTGTGCCCCTCCCCCCGTCTCGTGGAGTCCTGTGTGCCGGGCAGCCCCGGCCGTTGCTGGGGGTGCTGTGGCCGCAGCATTGAAGCGGACGGTGCTTGGTGCCGGTGTGCGCACCCAGCGGTGCCTGTGCTCCCCCTTCCCGAGGCTGGGTGCCGGCTCTGGCATCTGTTCCGTGGCGCTGGTGGCCCGGTTCGGCACCGCGGGCCCCACTTTCGGCGGATTGTCGCTGACCTCCTGCACGACTGCTTGGAGCATTGGAGTTGGTGGGGGCGGGGTGTCGTGGCCCCCATGGAGGTGAGTGGAGCGGCCCCTTTGTGATTGTATACGCCAGTGCTTCGGGGAATCCCTCACGGCAGCAAGTGACTTTGGGCACCTCTATACATTTGGTTGTGGCTTCCTGAGAACTGCGGTGGAGGCTGGGGGCATTTGCGACCTGTGGCAAGTGGCACTCACTAGCGAAACAACGACTCTGTGGAAGACGTGGTGGGGTATCCCCCTGGGCCCCCTCTTTGAAGTGTAGTGAGGTGCCTTTCCTCTCCGTGGAAGTGTCCCCCTTTTTTTTTTCTCTTCCTCCTCGCTGCATTTTGGCCTCTATACTCCTTGGGGCACCTCTGAATTGGACTCCTGATGGGGTGGTCCGTGGGCTGGTCGTTGGTACCCTCCCCCCACCTGTCTGGGCTAAATAACGGTGGAGTGGGGCGCAGCTCGTGATTGTCCTTATGGCTGCGGTGGGAGCTTGGACCTTTGCCTACTATTGTGCCTATACGCCCCTTAAGTCTGGCAAAATCTGGATTTAAAGAATTTCACCTCCCTGTGCCTGGAGCCGGTGCGACTTTAGCGCGGCCTCCGTTTGTGGTTCTCAGTATCCCCCTAGAATGGGCAACCCAAAGAAATATACAAGATGGAGCAATTCGAGAAGGCGGATAGAGCAATTGCCGGTCAGGGAGAGGAGTCTGTGGTTGCTCATATTGACATGTCTGCCTTAAATCAAACCCTACTGGCCCTCAAGGGAAGTACTGACAGCTTGGGAGCAAAAATCGATGCTCTCACCTGTAAGGTGGATGTATCAGCAATACAAATTGAGAAGCTGTGCGGACGGATGGCAGAGGCAGAGCAGAGGATTGGGGATGTGACCTCTTTGCAACAGGCAGTTAAGAAAATAACGGCAAAGAATGACGACTTGGAAGGGAGATCAAGGAGGAACAATATAAGGATTACCGGGGTGGCTGAGTCCACTCATATTGATAACATGGAACTCTTTGTTGAACAGCTACTGAAGGAGGTTTTGGACAATCCGCCAGTTTCGAATATGTTTATGGTCGAAAGGGCCCATCGTTCATTGGCGGTCAGGCCGCCCCCCGGTGCCCCAGAAAGAGCCATTATAGCCCGAATTTTCAGCTACAGGGATCGTGATACCCTGTTGCGCGTGGCCAGGGAAAAGAAGAACCTGCAATGGGGCTCATCAACAATACGCTTATTTCCTGATTTTAGCCAACAGGTGCAGGATCAGAGGAAAACGTTTCTAAGCGTCAAGGCCATGTTGCAGAAGAAGCGGATCCACTATGCAATGATGTATCCTGCTAAACTTAGGGTGGTGCATGATGGTAAGGTGTCCTTCTTCATTAACCATGAATTGGCTGAGAGGTTTGCCTCGAGCATTCCAGACCCTGCGCCTCCTGTTCCGATGTCCCCTTGATTGGGAGCGAACTGGCGTGGTCATGGGGCTGCTCAATGATGCATGGCGAGACCTTGGGGATGGCCATGTAAGATATCACTTTGAGATGTGACTGTACCAACTAACTTTGTCTTCTGGTGGGTGATCGAACTGTGATGTGTCACCATGGTATTGAGCCTCCAAGCTTTATGAGCCGCAAATGCCGCCAGCTTCCCCCCGAGCCCAGCGGCCACTTAGCTTGGACTTGTGTAATGTTTGTGGGGTTTAGGGTGGCGGGTGGGATGATGGGGCCATTAGATTGGGGTTTCTGGCGTGGGTGGAGGGAGGGGTCTGGGGTCTGGTTTGTTATTTTGTTGGAATTGCTTGGGTGTTGTTGGGGGGGTTTCCCAGGTTACTGTATGCACAGACGGAGAATTAAGCAGGATTGTATTTGGTGGTATTACTTGTCTTGTAAATGACTTTAATCTGACTTTGCATCCGTTAGGGTTCTCTCCTAGTCTCAGGTGTGGTCATCCCGATATACTCGTACCCAAGGGATGGGAGGGGTGAGCTTTCTTGTTGGTGAAGGCGACGCTCTTGGTGCGCCTGTACAGACTGGGTTCTCCCATGGCTGCGCTCTGGTTGATATTTTGGCGACTGCAGCTCCTTCAACATATACCCATAGACTGTTGACATGAGTTCTCCCTCGGGGCCAGGTTCCCCTGTCCCTTTGGACATAGCTTTGCTTACATGGAATATTCGGGGCCTCACTAACGCGAAAAAGGTGCGACTCATATCTAATTATGCAAGGAATCATCAGATTAACGTGTTATGTTTACAAGAGACGCACCTGGGAAGGGGTTAAAAGCTTCCTGCCCTTTCCGGCTGGGGAATACATAGGTATGGATCTTCTTATCTACACATTCCCGGGGGAATTGCAACTTACATTCATCGCTCCTTAGGATTTAAACTTCACAAACAGGTGGCGGACGAGGAGGGACGATTTCTGTTGGTGGCTAGGGAGATCACGACCCAATCTATTCTATTAGTTAACATCTACTGCCCTAATTATGATTCTCCCGACTTTTTTCAAACATGCTCGGAGCATCTACGACTGTTCCCGGGTTACGAGATAGTGTGGGCGGGGGACTTTAATGTAGCCCTTTCTTCCACGTGGGACAGGTCGGCACCGACTCAACGGTCGATTCCCCACGCTGTGCAAAAATGGCAATCCGTTATAGTCGATTACCCCTTGTTTGATGTTTGGCGACGGTGTCATCCTGGCGCTCGGGGATCCACGTTTCACGGGAGTTCGTCCAGAATTGACTACGTGTTATGTCCCCGGGCTTGGCCCGCGGGGTGGTCAGGGTGGATATTCTCTTGAGTACCCTTTCTGACCATTCCCCGGTTCGGTTAAAATTGAAGGGACCCCCATCTTATCCTAGGCAGCTTCGTTGGAGGTTTCGCGCCCAAGCGTTGGAAGACTTGGTGTTTCGGGAGGGGCTTTGCCAGGCCATCAGACAGTTTTTTCAATTTAACGCAGAGTCGGTTCCCATTCCAGGGGTGGTTTGGGAAACTTTTAAGGTGTTTCTACGAGGCTGGTGCATGTCGCAGGAAGGGGGTGTGCTTAAGAGTATTCGCAGAGCGATTGCACATAAGGAGAAGGAAATTAGAGATCTGGAACTCCTTCAGGGAAGCGCAGATTCACCAGATCTGCAAACTACTCTTGCAGCAATTCTTAGGCGACCCTGTGGCCGCAGCGAGATATGGGGAGGGGGATCATCCGAGTAGGACCCTGGCCTGGGCTGTACAATAGGAGAATCATTTGGAGCCTATTCTAGAGGTGGAATCTCAGGGTGGTTCACTTGTCAGGGATGTTCTAGAGATAAACGAGGTATTTCGCCAATATTATGAGCAGTTGTACACGGCTACTGGTTTGGCTGGGCATGACGATATCACCAACTTTCTTGATAGGATCGCCTTGGGTTGGCTTGATTCTGAGGTGGGTGGGCTTCTTAATGAACCCCCCACGGCAGAGGAATTCCATAGGGTGATTATGTCTCTTCCGAATGGGAAAGCCCTGGGAACGGACGGGATATCAGCTGAATTATACAAAGCATACCCTGATTTGCTTATCCCTCACTTATGTAAAATGTTTGAGGAGGTGGCATCCTCCGCGGTACTCCCGGAGTCCACGCGAACTGCCCTGGTTACGGTATTACTTAAGCCCAATAAGGATCCTAGACATTGCTCCTCCTATCGATCCCCCTTTCATTGATAAACACCGATAATAAAATCATCGCCAAATTACTTGCAGATCGGCTTCTCTCACACATGCAAGCACTAATCCTTCCCGACCAGGCGCGTTTTATTCCGGGGCGATCCACTCAAATAATCTGCGCAGATTATTTACTACGATGCATAATGTGAATCCGGAGGTCCCCATTGCAGTGGTAGCCTTGGACGTGGAGAAGGATTCTGTGGAATGGCCTTTCCTGTTCGAGGTCCTGCGCCGCTCAGGCATCGGCTCTACGTACCTTGCCTGGATACGCCTTCAATATGCAGCTCCACGGGCAAGGGTTTATACGAATGGGGTTCAATCCGCTCCCATCTATCCAACTTTGGCACTAGGCAGGGCTGTCCCTTTCCCCCTCTTCTATTCACCCTGGCTATTGAGCCTGTGGCCTGTGTATTGAGAGAATTCCACTCTCATCGCCGTGTGATAATCCGGTCACATGTATCTATCATCTCACTCTACGCGGATGACATGCTTTTATACATAAAGCATCCTCGAATAAACTTGCAACCTGTGATGGGGGAGATAGTTGTATTTGGTGCCCTGTCTGGGCTACAGATAAACTGGTCCAAGTCAGAGGTACTTCCGCTTACACCGGGAGTTACCCCGCAGGATGTGGGAGAGGCCTTCGCTTGGTGTCCACAGGGAATCCGGTATCTGGGTATTAGGGTGTCTGCTTCCCCTGCACTTTTGTATCAGGAAAATTATGTCACCGCCTTGCAACATTTGGAACATCGGGTGGATTCTTGGTTCCGGCTTCCTATCTCCCAGTCGGGCCGCATCTCCCTAGCTAAAATGATTGTCTTACCGAAACTATTGTATGTTTTCAACAACGTTCCGGTATGGCCACCGGTACCATTCTGGAACCGTATAGAGGCTATGTTGACTAGACTGATCTGGGCGGGGAAACCATCCCGCATTTTCTTGCGCTCAATGTGCAGCTCATATGCCCAGGGGGGTTTTGAGGTTCCTAACCTGTTTCTCTACTTTCTAGTGGCACAGATTCAGTACTCGATTTGGTGGTGGTCTCCAACGAACAATCTGCCGCACTCGCAGCTGGAGAGGTCAATTGCTCAAACAGAGGACCTTAGAGGCTTCCTTGGGCTGTACGGGAGCGCCATTTGAAGACGGAGGTCCAGCCATTAGAGATTATGCTCAGGGCCTTGGACAGTTTGGCAAAGTTGGTGGGGATGGGCTTGTGGTATTCACCCAAGATGGCCATGTATAGGGTCCGTGGGATCCCTCTTACATTTGAACTCATCTTCATTCAGCATTTCCAGAGTCTGCACATTCACACCCTGGGCGATGTAGCACCACAAGGGAAATTCATAACTTGGGAAAACCTTAAGGCGAGAGGCGACTGGACTCCGCTCACCCAGTTGTTATATTTCCGCCTCTGCGAGGTACTGAAATCGAAATGGTCTGACTTTCCTGATGCTCCAGAGGCCTCCCCAATATTAGAGTATATTGTAGCCCCGCCCTCTTCTAGAAAAGACATCTCTTCCCTGTATTGTCTGGCTCGAGGGCTTGGGGGTTCTCCTTCTTCTTCCTATAAGACCAAATGGGAAGTTAGTATGGCTCGCTCATTACCTGAGGATCAATGGAAAGGCATACTTGCTCAGACAAAATTGATTTCCAGTAATAACAGATTTCACCTGATTCATTTTAAATTCTTGCATAACTGTATTATTCTCCTCTGACTTTACATAAACTATTTCTCCTTCGGTCACCGCAGTGCAAGAGATGTCATCATTCCCCCGCTGATTTTTACCATGTAGCTTGGTCCTGTTCCCATGTCCAGATTTTCTGGGCTGCTGTTGCTGAGGTGATGAGTCGGGTGTTAGAGGTCTCGATCCCCTTCACTCCGGAAGCGTGGGTGCTGTCGTGGGTAGATCTACCTGTAAGCAGCGATAGAAAGCTGTTTGGGGTGGCTTCAGTGGTCGCCAAGTCTCTAGTGGCAGGTGCATGGGGGGCATCTAAGGTACATTCAATACATCAATGGGTGAACTGCATGTCGATGTATGAGCGTAGAGCGTCGTAATACAACCAAACGCTCCCCCTTAACAGTAGACCCAAGGACTATTGGCACTCTTTTAGGAGCTATATGTCTCGTGAGTCGGACTCTGAGAGTGCCCTCTCGTCGCAGGACAATGTGGAAGGTACCCAAGGGTGGAGTTGAAGATTATTGACTTTACAATTTGTTCAGTGTCTTCGCTAGCTGCGGGCCTATTAGTATCTGGCTCATTGTTTTTATGAAGATAGTCTAGGTCAATGTATCCTAGGTGGAGCTCTTGTCATTTGGATGCGTTCTGTTGAATGCACTGATAACCTGCTGGGGGTTGAAGGGATGGGTGGGGGCGGGGGGGTTTTGATCTCGAGCGGGAAGTTGTTGCTTGTCTTTTCTTTTTTTCTGTTCGTAAGGTTGTATTGGCATTGCCTGATGTGTTATTTGTTATGTAACTGGAAAACTAATAAAGAAAGGTTTAAAAAAATAAACACAAGTGTTGTTGTCTCCTCTTGACTCTTTTGGTCTTGGATAATGGTCCTCAAACTCCTCCAATCTGCATAGGTTCAGACATGTCGGTTGGTTTTGAAAAATTTTCCCTCGAGCGCACATAAACCCGATTTTCCATTTTAGCTCGATCAGCTTTTCGATCCTGCAGTCTGTGGTCTAATTGCACCATCAGGTTAATATATTCCTCACAGTCTCTTGGAGGATTTACCACTTGAACCAAAACATCTTTTAGTTCACCTCTCAATCCACAATGGAATATTGTTGTTCTTTTGTTTTCGGGCCAATCAGTTTCAACTACCAATCTGTTGAAGGCTGCAATATATGTTAACAGATCTTGGTTCCCTTGACGCAAAGATAGAAGTTCATTGTCTAATGCTTGACCCTGGGTGTGCTGAGCAAACAGCTTCTCAATTTCTTGTTGAAACCTTTGGAAGTCCTGCAGAAGAGAATCATTCTGATTAACAAGTGGTACCGACCAGTCTGCAGTGCTACCACTCAGATAGGAAAGCACAAAAGCAACCGTCGATTGATCGTTTGGAAAAGCTCCAGGTCTACATAGGAAATGAAGGCGGCACTGGTTCATGAAAACTGCATTTCTTTTGGGGTCTCCAGTGAAGCGTTCAGGTGGAGCCAAAGGAATGGCCCCCGGAAGAACCACCTGTACGGGGTTGCTTGATGGAGCTGGAACTGATGACCCTATTCCAGGTAAAGGTGTTTGACCAGCCTGCGACTGAAGTAATTGTCTGGTTATTTCATCCGTGTGATCTTTAGTCACAATCAGCTCTCTTTTTAGAGCATTCGTTTCCTGCCGAGCAGAGTGCACCTCGGCCCTAAGTTGTCCCAAAAACTGGGCTGATTTGTCAGTCTCAGATGTTTCCATGACGCCTAGGTAGAGAATTTTATGGAGGCTTCGCGTTCTGTTACACTCACCTGGTCTCCACAGGGGCGTTGCATGAAGCTCAGCGATGAACGTCTGCACGCATCTCTTCCTGTCCCACCGCTTCACTCACGCTTGGGCGCTATCCTAAAATGATGAACGGAGAAGTTAACTTGCTGCGTAGGGTGGGCAAGACTCGCACCTCCCTCAAACCTCCAACCACTTCCCTCTGTGCTTATGTCTCACCTTAGGTATTTTAACGATGGGCTCTCCGTCCTGCGTCTGAATGCGGGGCGCTTTAATGTTCTTAGGCATTTTCACTGGATCTAGTTCCTTCACTGATCCTACGGCCTGTAAGTGGAATCCAGACCAGCTGGACTCTGTAAGACTCTGTAAGTCTTGGTACCAATTGATTCTTGGTAACTGTTTTTGCTTAATGTGTTTCTTCTTGTTGCCAAGGTTTCACTATTGTCCTTATTATTTGCAGGGGCGGTCTTGGAGATGCCAGGTTAAGCAATGGACTCCTAAATGCAGCACTGAGCAATATTTATGCAGGTGGGTGTTAGCGTGTGAGCGCGGCATCGCAATGTATTTTGGGTATTTTTCTATTGCGCGGCTAACCTGGTGTCTCTTTTTCCTTCCTCTGCAGGTGCGGTGATGCTCCGGAGCAGCGACCGTGTGGACCGCTTCGATGGAATCCTGAGATGACTGATGCCTCCGGGTAAGGTTTTGTTCTCCCTTCTTGTCTCCTTTCTGCAGGTGCGGTGGTCCTCAGGAGCGGCGGGAGAGAGAGCCTTTCACATAGAATTGGAAAGACTGCTTCTTCTTGTTTTTTCCCTTTTTCGACAGGTGCTGATGGTCCATGGATCCCGATGAAAATAACAGGCTGTGGCTGAAGTCCAGGCAAGCAGAGCTGGCACAGTGAGTGTTACGCTGCAGGAGCGCAGAATAACGCAAAGCAGGTTCTGCTCTTTGGGTGTGGTTTGTATAGCCCAGGTAAAGTAGTCCCAGGCTAAGCCCTGAGGACCGAAGGGCTGTGGATCTTACTGTTTGCTGTGGCGAGTGGAAGGAGAAGGAGAAGGAGAAGGAGGAGTAGAGGGTGTTGAGGTGCGTGTGCCTATACCTTTAACAGCAGCTGACCTGGTCACCTGACTTTGGTCACAAGGTATATAAGGCCGCCTCTTTCACCCTTGTGGCGCTAAGCCCTGAGGACCGAAGGGCTGTGGATCTTACTGTTTGCTGTGGCGAGTGGAAGGAGAAGGAGAAGGAGAAGGAGAAGGAGGAGTAGAGGGTGTTGAGGTGCGTGTGCCTATACCTTTAACAGCAGCTGACCTGGTCACCTGACTTTGGTCACAAGGTATATAAGGCCGCCTCTTTCACCCTTGTGGCGCTAAGCCCTGAGGACCGAAGGGCTGTGGATCTTACTGTTTGCTGTTTGGCGAGCGGCGTACGGCGATATCGCACAGGTTAACTGCTACCCGAGAAATGGATCCATCAAATCTACATACGTCCAAGGTGCCACGAAGGACTAGAGCACAAGTAAGACAAACAGCGACGACTACCATGACCCAAGCAAACATCAGCAGAAGCAACAGAAAAGTGAGTGAATACTTTTCTTGCGGGTCGCAATCTGGTAATACTGACTTAACTGATGGCAACGCTGCCACACAGTTGGAAGAGGTGTTTGAACCCGTGCAATGCACGGACGATGATGCACCCATTAAGCAGAACTCGCCATCGTCCCTGGCTCCTCCAGTGTTGGCTGAACTCAATTCACCCCCCTATCCGCCCCATCTCTCCATGTACATCAGGCGGAGGAAGAGGGGTGCACAGTTATAACATCCGCGAACGAATCGAAGAGGGCAAAGAATAACCTTGATTTGTCGAGTCATACGAGCACATCTATCCTGGATGAGCCGACTAGCAGTGGTACCATGCCGCCAGCGTTGTGCGCGGCGGCTGCTGCCGGTGCGGCTGGAGGCGTCCCGGTTACAGAAGGGGCCGCAGCGGCCTGGTGGTCCAGTGCCGCGTCTGACTCCCCTGCCGCGGAGCTCGCTGATGACGCAGGTGGGCCGGCCGGGGGGGCGCGCCCTTCAGCGGCAGCCAAGGTCATGTGTGGGGATGGTAATGTGGGCATCCCGGGGCTGGTGTTGCGCCTGGGAGATCTGGCTACCGCAGTGACTGACGCAGCAGCGTCTGCACGCCCCGAGTTCCATACGGGGCTGTCCAGTGGAACAGACAGTGCTAGGTCTGCCAGTAATAACCCTTTGAACGACAGCCCTTGTAAAGAGCCCAGTGAGAAGACCGTTTGGCATCAGAATTCGAGCCCGCCTACACCCCACGCTATAGAAGCTGCCCCGTTGAGCAATGACAAAAGAAACTCACTAGAGGTCGTTTCGGCCGTGCTACAGAATCTGATTAACTTAAATAAATCTAGATCGTGTAATCGGCCATCTGTATCTACCATAACAGCCGAAATATCTCCAAAAGCCCCTCAGAAAAGAACTTGTACGAATGTCACCGAATTAAATCGTGATATATGGGGATCGAGCAACTACAAAAGAAGCAAAGCATACACTGTAGAATCGCCTGAGAGCCTTTTTCAATCTCAAGATGGTAACGTTGTCGATTCCCAGAAAAGAATACCGATCCCACACACGAGCAGTCACTCTAATAACAAGAAATCCCAGTTCGCTGTAAGGGAAAGTTCAATTTGTGAAGAGACGTCTGATGATTTGGAAACGTCAGATTCCTCGATGGGAGACCGTCCCTTCCCAAAGATAAGGAGGAAATGGGCCGGAGGGAGACGTTTTGCTCCTGAGACAGAGAGGAAGATAGCAGAAGATCGAACTGCTCCTTGTGTTCATGTTCCCTCTAGCGATCTCATGATGGCGCTTACTTCGGCAATGGCAATCTCGATGGCACCCTTTACTAAGTTATACGAATCCTTGAGCGACAATGTCAAGGACGTTACTACGTTACTAGCCTTATTGAATTCAAAACTGATCCATCTTGAATCAATGCAAGAGATAGAGAGACACAAACAAGAAGATGTATCACATCAAATTTTGGCTGGCATCACAGCAGTAAAAGAGGCAAAAAAGAATGACATGATTGATAAAAAATTATTCGCTGAGGTTGCAAAGGAAGCCTTGTCCTTGTTTCATAGATCACATGTTATCAAAAAAAGCGAAGACCGGCTGGGCGACGAAAACCCAGAAGAGCCTGGAAGTAAAGCCCTGCCCCCTAATGTGGATACATTTGCAAGTTCCTCTCCTTTGGCTAAGATGCCGCCTCTACGTTCAGAACCAATCCACCAATTGAAGCAAGTCCTCCAGGATGATAAGGCAGTTGATGCCGCATCAAGTGAGGTGATTAACATCTCACATGAATCACTGAAAGACAGATCATATACGCTGGAAATGGAGACGCATAAACAAATGACTGTGAGTGAACCTCGGGATAAAAACGTTGGCCAAACAACTTCGCTTGATATTTCCTTTAACACAGCATTTCTGCAAACAAAAAATGCATTCAATCCAGCTTTAGGGGACGTGCAAATGCCCTCCGGCGCTTCTACAGTACAGAAAACTACAGAGCTGGCCCCCGAGCTGCAACTCGCAAAAGTGGCAACTCCAAAGCCTGTAGGCTTGTTTTCCATCTTCGGAAGCTTAGACAACGAAGTGCATTCGCCTGTACATGCTGGCAGAAAGTCTTGTAACGTACAATTGAAAAAGCAAAAAAACATGCCTGCCAGAAAAAAATCGCAACTAAAAGGAGCTCGCAAATTTCTGCGGAACTTAAACATGTTCCAAATAGTTGACAAGGCCATTACTACCAGCTTGAAATTAGCGGATACTATTAAGGAGACTCAAAATGCTCATCACGAATTGGATGACTTAAAGTCCAAGGTGTCGCAGAGTCCGTCGAACGATGAGGACTTAGTCATACAAACAGAACTCTTGAACATGTCAGTTTACGAAGATAACAGCGATCCTGATGATGAGGTGAATAAAACTGCTGTTGACATATGCGCCGTTCAAGAAGTGGTTACTTCTTTAGCTGGTAAAAACATGAGTAATAACCCTCAGAATCCGGCACTAGAAAAACAAAGCTGTCCTAAGTTGGAAACACAGCAACGTGAAACTCCTTCAACTTGCCCCAATCGAGTAGCCAAAAATAGAATTTGCGAGATTATGCCACAGGTTAATGAGGAGCCTGACATAATCAGAGAGCAGAGGAGTCCAGTTTTCCTGACCTTGCATGCGAAAAGGGAAAGACAAAGGCTTCAAGGCCTACTTATGTCTCAAAAATCTGATCTAACTGGGCCACTTGCCAAAAAAAAAGAATCCTGTTCAGAGGTGTCCCCTGTTTTTGACGCCATTACAGAGAAATCCCAGAAACTGGTCTTTCATAAGGCCCCCCCCGGCGACATTAAATCTGAAAAATAAAACAGCGCCACATGCTCCTAGACAAACAGAACCCTCATTGCTGATCAAATTAGTGCTTGAGCGTCTGGAGGGCGAGGATAATCTAATTTTGAACAGATCCAATGTGTTAAAACTGCTTCACTATGTACCTCGACTTCGCTCTTTGGAGTCGAAAGACTTGAAAATAATCGAATTTCCTGAGGAACGTCGCACCGACAAGGTGATTCTACATGTAAATTCCAACTTAATCGCAAATGTAATCTTGGAGGCGAATGAAGAACTACTATCAATGGGCTTCGACACGTATAAAGCGAGAAACCCGGAACAACGAGAAAACGATAAAGATGCGACGATAACTGAGCTTGGCGATATCCTGTTTCCCATGAAATGCACGTCTACAGCTCACGAAGAAGTGAGAAAACTAGCTCAAGGAGAATCAAATCGGCAGGTCCATCCTGAGCAGATTGATCGCTCTTGCACGGCCCAGTTTCCATCTCTTCCGTCCCAAGGCTTTACGGCGGCAGTAAAGAACCCGCATAGTCGAATTGTCCCAATTGAGAGAATTAAAATTACCATTGAAAATGGGAGCTGCCCAGGAAATTACGTGCCAACATAAACTAATAACCAAAGGGAACCCGAACAGACGGAAGACTGGAAATGGATGGCTGTGGCCTTGAATGCTCATTCGAGCAGCTAATGCCCAAATATTATTACCGAGCAGGAATGTTCCTTTGCCTCATGGAACACACGCGGATTTTTACATCTTCTAAACAACAATTGGGCACAAGATCTTCAATTTATTTGTTTACAGGAAACCTGGATGTGCGAACTACCAATAGCTCCAGAGTACGAGTGTGCACTAAATCCAGCGATTAAAGCCGAGAAGGGCCGTCCAGTTGCAGGCCTGTTAACAATGATCAAAAGATCATCGGGCTACCGACTGCACAACTCAGTCAATTACACTGCATTCATTCAAGTCTGCGAGATACGCAAAACTGCTGCTGCTGCCAATGCTTGTGACGCGATCTATATCATTAATGTATACTGGAACCATCAACGGACTGGTTCACTGCCATTCGTCGACCAAATTACTGCAATCCTTGATAAGTTGCTGGAATCAAGCAGTGGAAGCGCAGTGATAGTTTGTGGTGATCTAAATATCGATTTCTTCAAACCTCAGAATTCCTCTAAAAACCGTTTGGCAGAGATATGGAGAGAAGAGATGGAAGTGAGAGGGCTCGCGATGTTAAACGGTCACACGCAGGGTGACATTCCAGCTAAGTCCACATGGCAGCGCGATGGGCAAAGTTCCACTATCGATTACATGTTTGTATCTGATACGTTGCATAGAAAAATAAAAACTATGAAAATCCGCTCAATGCCCAACAGTGATCATGACATGCTAGAACTTAGATTCCTTGACACGAAAGGCCTGCAATGCAATAAGTGGAACTCCAAAGTATTGGTGGAATCCAATCGCCTTCGCTTAAAACTGAAAGAACAGGACGTGGTGAAGATAAGCCGCCAGTTTAAGGCAACGACGAAAGAGGTTGAATATACGCCAATTCTGTCTCAGTTCATAAGCAAGAATCTTGGTCTCAAAAACCAGTCATTTGCGAAAAAACATAGCTTTGACCTTATGATAATGCAACGGAAAAGATCCATGAGAGCAGAGCTTCGAAAAAACAATCAGGGCCCCAAGTCTGAAAGAACTGCAAAAAACAAAGCGGTTAAACAAGCCTATAAAAACTGGCTTAAAAGTCATCGAGTCGTACGACAGCAAAACGACGCCGAAGCAATGATGAAGATGCTCAGGAATAAGAACAGTGGCGAGTTCTGGCGTACCATCAACTGCATGGAAACCTCACAAATGGCTCTGCAAGCGTGCCCAGTATTAGAAAAGGAGTGGGTCAAGTACTTTACAGACCTATACTCCAAAGACGTTGTTCCAATTGTGCCAATTTCCAACATAACCTCATGGAACCTACACTTTACCAAGGATGAAATCCGAGAGATAATTGTGAGAGCTAAAAACTCTTGTGCGCCCGGTCCTGACGGGTTATCTAATTGTATGATCAAACAATTTCCGGACCTATGGACTGACATATGTTATGATCTATTTACGAGAATCAACCAACAAAAGCAAGTCCCAACCTCTTGGAAGACTGGCATTATTGTGCCGATCTTCAAGAAGGGGAATAGAGCATCACCAAAAAACTATCGCCCGGTGGCCTTGCTTGATGTGTTGGGTAAGATTTTTGCATCTCTCTTGAAAGTGCAACTGACTAACTGGGCCAAAACAGCGAAAAAAATAGATGAACGACAAGCGGGCTTTGTGAAATTTGTTGGATGCTCGCTAAACCTGCTGATTCTAAATCTGCTTAAAATGGAAGCCCTAAGAACGAACACGAAAGTGTATCTTGCCTTCGTCGACTTCTCCACGGCCTTCGACATGATCGATCGTGAACTGTTGTGGGAAAAACTAGAGTTGTGGGGTTGCCCGGTTGGCCTACTAGCGGCAATTAAAGCTCTCCACACAAACACCTCAATTTCCATTCGGTTGGATCCTTCAGGAACGTTGTCCACCCAAATCAAGACACTGAAAGGAGTGAAGCAGGGTTGCCCACTAGCAGCTGCGATTTACAGTCTATTCATCTCCGATATCGGTGAAGCGATTCAAACAGTGAGATCCTTTCCACCTAATCTCAATGGATCGAAGATAAACTGGCTGCTGTACGCAGATGATTTAGTAATCCTGGATTTAACACCTATCGGGCTCCAACGCAAACTTGATGCTGTACAGAACTACATTTACCAGAATAATCTGAAGATCAATACATCTAAAACAGAAATATTGGTGCTCGAGAACTTGAAAACAAGTCACAATTCAAAAGGCTCAAAGTATGTATGGTCTCTAAATCAAGAGAAATTGCAGATATCAAAAACTGTAAAATACCTTGGCATGACACTCAATTCCAGTATCTGTGAGGAGCCTTGGGTGGCCGATTCAAAAAGGAAATGTGGCCAGTTGGCCTGTCAAGGTCTGGTAATTCACAAAAAATAGGGGCAATTTTCAATGATACCATTACACAACTTTTATGAACAAAAAGTAGTACCAATTCTGGTATATGGTGCAGAAAATGCCTTTGGTTGTCCATCAACACACTGGAGTTCACTAGAACATATGTTCTGGTCAAAGACCCTAAATCTACCACCTGGAATCGCAAATGCCTGTATACGGTATGAATTAGCATTAACCTCTTTGCATGCGAGAATATGCTGGAATCAACTTGCACTATTTCGAAAAACGTGTGTAGAAGCGGGAATATTTCAATTCCAGATATTTCACAAGGCGGCATCAGGAAGTCCAGATATCCTTTCTCAATGGATAAAACGATGTGAAGATCTTCTGGCGATCAACAACATCAGCTTGCAAATGCTCCATAGTAATCCTGCGGCCGCAAAAGTGCGACTATGGCGTGCTGACTGGATAAATACATGTCGTGAGCGATCGATGGCTAATGCGATGACAGACTCTCCGACGGAAGCAAGAAGGTACAACATCTTGCAAAAATATTTGTCCCGCTTTCCAAACGCAAAGACAAGAAGATTATTTTTACTGTTCCGGTTGAATGCATTAAGAACTAAAGAGCGAACCAGTTATTGGGCGTGTAATGCGGGTCAAACCTCTACTTGTCGCTTTTGTAATAAGGAGCTAGAGTCCTTAAAACACTTAGTCCTCTTCTGCTCAGCTCTAAGAGACGCTAGATCAATACATCTGGGTCAATGGGCGGATGCAAATCGTTCTGCGTGCGCAAAAGAGTGGTGGCGGAAAATGTGGAATGGACTGGACATGAAACTAATCTTGCCCTTGGCTTCCTTTCTGGCTATTATCGTAGCGAAATTAAAAGAGAACGCAGGTCAATAAGGAGCCGGAGAAAAGGGTTGAGAATTCTTAAAAACCATTTTTAAGGGGTAATTTGGGTGAATATCTCTGGCCGAAGGTTTGGGGAGAATGAAATCGATCCAGTCGGGGGCATTGATAAATGATGACGGAGTCGGTAAAACTCTTGTTTGGTGTAGATGTTTGTGCAATATTTTAAAGGTTTGTTTTAAACCAATAAAATTAAAATTAAAAAAAAAAAAAAAAAAGTAGTCCCAGGTAAAGTAGTTCCAGGCCCAGCCACACCCTAGAAACTAGACTGCATAGCTCATTTCTTCAGGACTGTGCTATGTGTGCCTCCATGTTCACTGGAACCTCATTCCATGTGGTAAAATAGTATGAGCCTGGTGCCAAAGGCGCCAGGACTGGCTCCAGGACATCCCTGGGCTTTCTACCATAGAGCAGTTCGAAGGGAGTGAACCTAGTGGAAGCTTGTGGGGATTTCCTCACTGCAAATAGTGCCCATGGGATCATTCAATCCCAGTCTTTCCCGTCTTTGTCCACCAATTTCTGTAACATCAGTTTCAAGGTCTTATTGAATCTTTCTACCAAGCTATCATTTGGGGATGTTACACCAAAGTTCGTAGAGTGGTAATGTGGAGTAGCTCTTTGACTTCGGCCATAAGCTTACTCATAAAGTTTGAACACTGGTCTCTAAGTATTTCCTTGGGAAAACCAACTCCTGCGTAGTACGGTAGTAGATGTTTGAGGATCTGCTGTGTTGTATTGTTTCGCATTGGGAATGCCTCGGGAAATCTAGCTGCATAATCTACAACTACAAGAACATACTTATTGCCTAATCGGGATGTTTCTAGAGGACTAATTATGTCCATGCTAATTCTCGAAAAGGTGATTTCAATGATTGGTATTGGGTTCAGAGGGGCTGGTAATGGGGCGTGGGTGCTAGTCTTTGACAGATTTCGTATGTTTGGCTGAATATTTTGATATCCGCGTGGATACCTAGCCAGTAATATTCCCCACTAATATATGCCTGGGTTATAGATTGTCCTAAATGAACCCCCCCCCCAGTAAGGTGGGAATTGTTAGGGCACTTACCTGGCCTTCTCGTCGCGTCCGTCCCCGGACGTGGCAGTTGTACCCATATTACCGGCTTGGGAAGCGTGGCTGTAGGCAGCGGGCCGGCGCTCGACACCTTCGCTTGCATACGCGAACCTCGCGGGTAACCAGGGACGGGCAGACAAGCTTGTGTTCCAAGCCTCGTTCTGGTGCCCGCTCGGCCGCTACGCATGCGCAGCCCCGCTAGCGTTCCGAGTCTCGCTTTCGTGCCGGACGCTGTAAATAGCGTCCGGCCCTCTACAGATCGCGTCTTAACGCTGTTTGTTCCCTACTTACCGTCGCTTGGTGCCTTTGTATCAGGTTCCTGCTCCTTGGCTCCCGCTTCCTTGTCCGGTTCCCTGGCCTTTTGGGCTGCCTTAGCTCCTGTTGGGTCCCTTCCTTGTGGTTCCTGCCTTCCAGTTTTCCCCTCTCCTCCTGGGTCCATTCCTGTTGGGATTAGTTTCCCTTGGCCCTGTGGCCCCTGGGAGGTTGTGGGTCCCTCCTCCTGGCATTCTCCCCTCTCCTTGGGCCTTCCTGTTCCCTGAGTTCCACCCTCTTCCTGATCTCCTTGTTTGTCTGGATCTTCCTTGCCTGTTTGGCTCTGGGTGCCAGCCCTCTTGATTATCGACTGCCTTGGTGGATTGTGCCTGGACATCTTTGAAGACCTTCTCATCCTCCAGCTTGAACCACTTTAACGGACCTTACCAGTTCAACACCTCATCACCTCCCTGTCAGTGCTTGCACTGTCCCGGCGTCACTTTAATCCGCAGGGAGGTGAGCCAGTGGCGTCGGGAGGTGATTCCAATCCATCCCTGTTCCATTAGGGTTGGGTCGGGGTCGCTTCCTAGCATTACAATCTCTGCACTCCATTTGAAGGTCTACCAGTCTGGCGTCACCGGCGAGACCAGCAACTGAAACTTCAGGTACGCAGCGCTCCAGAGACGCGCAGCTTAATAGGAATGCACATTCTCCAGTAAAACCTTTCGGTGGCTCTTGGGTATTACCAATTGTGTTTTTACTAGACCTTCCGTAGATGTCTCACTTCTATAAATCAACCCTTATTTTAAGAAAACAAATGGACTTCTCTTTTCTAAGCCGTCTACTTCTGGGATTGCTTGTAGAGAAGCTTCAATGAGAGCTGGATCATTTCACTGAGTGAAGGCTAGGTCGGGATAGATGGTGGGCTCTTCTCCATTTTTCTCTTTGATATTGGTAGGGAGAATTCTCATAACTGGCTAATTTTCCTTACCAATTGAGCCCTCAGCAGCTTTGCTGGATTTCTAGGATTTATTTTTTCACCTGGTAAGATTGTGAGCCTTTTTCCCACTCTTGCATGTGTTTTGCTGTGTGTGTTTCTACCATTTGTGTGATCTTGGGCTCTGGAGCCTCACCTACTCCATGAGCAGCTTTTTTGTGTGTGTTACACAGCACCATCAGTGCAGTAACACAGGGTTGTCTTTTAGACTTCCCTCTCACTCCATTTTTCTGGGACTGACTACTGTCTCCCAGAAACATGTAAAGTTGCCATTAACTTTATGTAGTCGCTTTAAACTACAGACCCAGTACACCCCATCTTACATGGAGTATTGGAAAGGGTTAATTCTTATCCCTTTTTGTCTGTGTCTCTTGGAGTACTGTTTTGCTCCTTTACATTAAGACTTCGCTAGTGGCAGTGGTAACTACCCTAACATTTCTACCGCGGTTATATTATATAACCATGGTATTGTTTTAGGCTATTATATTAGCCTCGAACATAAACCCGCTTGACCAAATACATTTTATTTTGGCTCTGGCGGGGTTTAGTCGCCATTTCTTTTTGTTAAAGTCTTTCTCATGTTCTTCTCTGCACGCCAAACCGGGGATGATTCCTTTGTTCGCTGTCTTTTCGCGGGCTTCTGCACAGAAGCCCTCCTTAAGGCTCCTGAAAGACTGGGTAGGCAGGATGTGAGGGAGGGGTTTTCGGACCCCTGCCATGGGTTCCCTTTGTAACCCAAGTCGCACTCTTGTCTGATTGGCTAAGGGGACTGGCCTTACCAGGCCAGCCACCCTGCTGTGTTATTGACAGCCAGGCTGTATGAATGGGGGAAAACTGCATAAAAAGCAGGTCTCTGGGACTGGAAAGGCAGTCACCACTGGAAAGCAAGAACCAACGAGGAGCTGACTGAAGAGGACCCCTTCTACGACTGAACCGCCCGTGAAGCCCTGCTGCAGGTCCGAATCGTCAGAATCCGCCGATAGAGAAGATCATCCAGGAAACTTCTTTCCTTGAGCTGGTGGGACCAACCAGTTTGCCCAAACTGCAAGCCAGGACCCCTTCTCTGGTCGAATTCGCTGTACAGAGCTACAGTGGGCCAGATAGCCAGGAAGGTCGGACGCTGCTTGGGTTTTAAGGAGCGCACCTTTTATTTGTTGCTTTGCTCTGCTGCTGGTTTCTTCCCTGGGTAGTGCAGGACCCTCCAGTCTTCCTACTTTGTGTCAGTCCAACAGTCGCTTCAGGAACCATGAGCCTGCAGGAACTACCAGGAACGTCTGCCTCAGCTAAAGCTTCCTCTCCGTTTTAAGGTACTGTGCAAACCCGGTCGCTCGTTTTGTTCAGCCGCGGGGAAAGTGTGTGAAATCTTTCTCCAATCCGAGGGCTTGTCCTTCTCTTCTTTTTAAACTAACTTTTCTACCAACCAACCTCGTCTGAAAACCGTGGCCCGAACTTTACCGCAAACTACCCTGAACCGTGTGATCTTGAGCAAAAGTCTTTTGTCCTATTGACTTTGGCCCTAAGCCTTTTCTACCTGATTCTATCACTGTAGTTCCTCTTGTTCTATTGCCCTGAGTACTTACCTGTTGGTGTGGTTCAATTTCTACTTAACTTTGCCTTTCCCTCCCTTTTAATTTGCTGGAGTGCCATTTTGCTCCCACCTCATTTTTGCCTTGCCGAGTTTGACTTGTCTGGGATTTAAGGGAAGTGGTGTGGTGTATTGAGAGTATGATTTTTAAACTGCTTATAATGGTGTAATGTTATACAACTGAAGAGTGAAATAAATGTATATTATTTTACTTGAAAACCTTGAGTCAGTGTTTGCCTGAATCATAGTAATTGCTGTCCTTTGTGTAACTATATGATACTGCTCACTTACTATTGAGATAAGTCTGGCTTCTCCGCTACTGCTACCACTTTAACAGTGTAGTACAGGCTTGTACCAAAGGTGAATTTGTACTGTCACTTGTAGTCTTAATTGTGTGTGGTGTTCCCAAAGGGTACTGCATATAATTCTGCCTAACACTGGTGTACAGCGGTGAGGATCAAAGTATAGTAATTACACTTAGAGTGCTGCTATTACCTTGGAGCAACTAACCACAAGGCTAACATCACCAAAAGCAATATTAATCATGTCTAATATGGATAGCCACAGTCAGGAGACCCTCCTGAATTACAATGCAGATTATTTAAGAAACATGTGTAAAGAAAGGAAACTCTCTGCCAAAGGCAAAAAGACTGAATTGATTGAAAAGTTGTTAAAGAATCCGATTCTAGGGAGTGGGTCTGAAATACCTGACCCACTAAAAAATGTGGAAAGTATTGAGGATGATAATATGTCTGTCAATGATGAGTTGGACGAGGTAGATGTGTCTATGAATGTGATCCTCTTTGCCTCCTTGCCTGCTCAGCAACCTCAACCCTTGTCCACTGGGACCCCCACAGGTCCTAAACTCAGTCCTGAATTCATTGCTCTAGAGAAAATTAGGCTTGAACTGGAATTCAAACGTTTAAATGCTCAAACTGAACAAAAACACTAAGAACTTAAGCTCAGAGAAATTGAGAGAGTTGAATCATGAACTAGAAATGAAAAGATTGTCTATTGAAAATGCTTCTCTCCCAGAGTCTTCTAGGTCTTCCAGTCCTAAGAGAGCCTGTATGCCCAAAGAAATTGTGGGTATGTATGAGGTTAAGCTTGATATTTTGGATTGGTTGGCAATGTTTGAATATAACCATGGGATTCAAGGTCTCTCAGGGAATCAATTGCTTCCCTGGCTCTTCTCTAGGCTACCCCCTGTTGCATCTGAAGTTGTAATGGAAATGGGGGAGGTGGATAGGATGGATTATGATTGTATGAAGCTAGCTTTAATTGCTAGATTTGGGAAGACCCCGTCCCAGTACCTTAAGAGGTTTAGGACCCTCAAATAGCATGATGGTACCCCTTGGGCTACCTGGGTATGTGAGTGTTTGAAAAACTTAGATGGTCGGATTAAGGGTTACAGAGTGAACACTTATGAACAAATTAGAAATCTTGTTATGTTGGAGTCTATTTTTGATGTCTGATCTCCTGAGCTTAGACTGCACTTTGCTGATTCTAAGGAGATAGATCCAAAGAAGCTAGCTAAGGCTGTTGACTTGTGGGTTGCCAACAGGGCTACTCATAAGGATTATGGTGCTACACAGAAAAAAGGATGAGGGGGAAACAGCCAAAGAAAGACCACAAAGAGAATTTTAATAACTCCAATCCAAAAGAGGGCCACAAACAACAACATAAGGGTAAACCACAAGGGAAACCAAATCAGGCTAGTGCCCCATCTGGACCCACATGTCATGGTGTGTGCTCCAAAACCCCTGGAACTGATGGGCCCACCCCATTCATTGACACCCAATAGGGCTTATCAAGCCCCAAAAGAGTGTCCCAGAATCTCCTGGACTCAGTCCTGGCGCCGTTGGCGCCAGGCTCATAAAATGGTTTGAACCATATGGACTACTTACTCAGCCTAGTGAGGCTGAACCTTTCTGCATATCCAGGGCGTGACCAAGGGACTACTTTACCTGAAAGACAGGGTGTGGTAAAGGGACTACTTGCCTGGAACTACTTGCAAGGCTATTTAAGCCACACCCTGCAGGCAGAACACGCTTCACGTTATTCTGCACTCCTGCAGCGTAACGCTCACTGAGTCTGCTCTGTCCTTGAGCTTCTGCAGCCACGCCCGTTCTGAGATTTCCATCCATCGGTGCCTGAAAGAAGAAAGAGAGAAGAACAGGTGTTATTACAGCGACGAAGGCCTTACCTACAGTTCTCACCCATCGGTCTCGTCTTCAGCTGATCTTCGAATCGCCGTCCTTGTTGGGAAGAGGGCATCCGCGCAGGCATCCAATACTCACCCGGAGATCTGCATTCCTCCGGATTACGTCGGAGCGGTTCTTCCATTCATCATCCTGGGGCCGCGCCGCGCCTGCACAGAAGGAACAGAAACAGCAGGTTAGTCGTGCGAAAATAAAATAAACAATTATTTTTCCATTCAACGACACTCAGCCGCGCTAATACTCACCTGGAGGTAACCAGCTCAGCATCCTAGGAAGAGTCAATTCTTCATCCAACCCTCTGCACGAAACCGCACCTGCAAGAAAGACAAAACAAGTTTAAACCTTGGGAAATAAAGGCATTGAGCACCTATACCAAGCATCTATTGGCATAGAGACTTACCTGCTTAATCCAGATATTCCAGACACAGCAACAGCCACTCTGGACCAGTGAAGTAACTGTGTCCGGGGAAAGACTGTGCTTACTGCGCCCCTGCTGAAAGTCAAGCAGGACGGAGAGCCAACCTCACAAAACTCAAAGGTGAGCCAGAAGAGGAGTTGGGCATCAGGAGGTTGAAGGAGGTGGGACCAATCCAGCCCCACTCAATAGCTAATATCTTATTTCAACATTGCAGACAAACGCCTCCTGGGGTGATAACAGGAGAGAGGACATCATCATACATCCAGAGCTACGCCAGTGCAGACATCATTTGTACGGCTACGTGCTACGCCCCCGTGGAGACCAGTTGAGCCTGACACCACACAAGATGGAGGTCAGAACAAACCCCCATTCATTAAGACATTGGAAAATTTTATGTTTGTGGGTTAACTGACCATGTGGAAGGGGATCCCAGATGTAAGGGTAAACCTTCAGGAGTCCACACTGTCTCCTTAGCCTTCTTCCCAGAGGAAGAATACCTATGGCCAGTGGAAACTTTCACCTACTGGCTGATGAACCCATGAGAGTCTCAGCTAGTGTTTCTTTAGTGTCCCTGGGCGTGTGGGAACAACAGAACTTAGATGTCTATAATTCCATCCCAGATAATACTAAAGAGTATTATAAAGATAGTGTTCTTGTGAATGGTCAGGAAACCCCTGCCATCAGAGACACTGGAGCCTACATAACTCTGGTGGATGAATCATCTTTCAAGGTGGAGGATGTTGCTAAGGCACCCAAACACCTCACCAAGTTAGCTGGAGGCCCTGTGCAAATGCTTCCCCAGTTACCAACTCTCATCCAGTGTAATGATATGACTGTCAAAATACCTGTTAGTATGCAGAGTGAAGTGCCTGGGAGAATCCTGTTGGGTAATGATCTGAAAACTCTTGGAGTTGTGTCAAGCACCCCCAGGCCTCCCAGTAAAAGGAAACAGGAGCTCACTAGGTCTGCAAGGGAGAGAACCCTAAGAGGCTCTCCAGAGGAGCTAATAGAGGAAACTATCACTCCCACTCCACAGGAGTAGCTCACTGCCATTTCTAAGAAAACAGTGGCAAAGGGGAAAACCAAGACCTCTAGGAAAAAGTCAGACACCATCCCTGTGCTACCAACAAGGACATCCCCAAGATTGTCCAAAGTTACACCTGTGACTACTCCACCTGATGAGGCAGAGTGTGAGGTTCAACCTTGTGTGGTTGAGCCAGTATCTGAAGAAACAGAACTGGAAGAAGCGGACTCAATGGGACTCAATGGGAATGGGGATTTACATCATTCCGCCTCCGGAATTCCCGGGTCAACGGGGTTGTAATGCCCTGGTAATTCCGGGAATCACGGAGGCGAAATTGTAATACGATTCCGGCGGTAACCAGGCGGTTTTACCGCCTCGGTTACCACCGGACTCGTAATGAGGTCCACTGTCTTAGTTGGCGATCTTGACCCTGTTGAACATCCTGAGCTGCAGTCTTTACTGGAAGAAGGTGGACCCAACAGGGCAGACGTTAGCAAAGGACAGAGAGAGTGTCCCACTCTTGAAGGTCTTTGACAACAGGCTGCTAACCAACTTGCTGGGCAAGAAGTTGGAAAGCACAGGTTAAGCTGCGAAGATGGCCTCTTCTACAGTGAACCGACTGAGTCTATCCCTGGAGACTGCAAAAGAATTGTAGTGCCCCTTGCCCACAGACTCCAGTTCCTACAGTTAGCCCATGAGATACCTTTGGCTGGTCACTTGAGTTTCAAGAAGACCAAGGAAAGGCTCTCGCTCAACTTCTACTGGCCTAAAATGGGTGCAGAATTTGACAAATTCTGCAGGAGCTGTTACACTTGCCAAACCTCTGGCAAGAGTGGAGCCAAGAATGTGGCACCCCTGGTGCCTCTCCCAGTGGTGGGAGTTCCTTTTGAGAGGGTGGGCATTGTTGGTCCCCTTGACCCTCCCACATCTTCAGGGAACAGGTTTATCCTGGTTGTAGTAGACCATGCTACAAGATATCCAGAAGCCATACCTATGAAAACTGTTACGGCTCAGGCTGTGGCTAAGGCTCTACTTGGTATTTTTACCAGAGTAGGGTTCCTAGGGAAGTGATAGCCGACAGGGGATCCAACCTTATGTCCCACTACATGCAAGCCATGTGGAAAAACTGTGGTGTCACTTACAAGTTCTCTACAGCCTTCCATCCACAGACGAATGAACTGGAAGAGAGGTTTAATTGTACTGGAATAACATTGAGCAAAAGCATCAAAGAAAACCCGATGTGTGAAATCATTCTGAAAAAGCTACGCTTGCTAATAACACAGACTAAAATACTCTCCAGGAAGTACTGCTATTTCTCGATTGCCCCATTGCTGACGTTTTACAGGATGAAAGTGATCCCCACTTTAACTTACGGGGTGGAAGCAATGCCCTACATTACACCACTCTTTTGGCAGAAAGTAGAAGGCCGATACTGGCGTAAAGTACTTAATCTACCACAATCAATTCCGGTGGGAATCATTAGAAAAGAACGTACTCTTCAGTCATTAAATTCCATCGTAGCATGGAACGAATTGATGCTATACCGCAAAATGCTCTTGCCTAACTCCTCGTTGATATTTAAGGCAATAGAACAAGAAATCAGAGCAGGAATGTGCAAGATGCTCCAACAATGGGAGGAGAGAATTATCCTTTGTCTTGATTGGACAGGCTGCTCTCGCGAGGATCTCATTCACACTCCAGGAAAAGTGAAAAAATGAGTGATGGAGAGAGACTGGATACAAACTTTAGACGAAGCTCAGTTAGTAAAATCAATGAAGAACAGCCCAAACAATCCAGTAAAAATTAATGAAACGAGAGCTTATCTATTGAAGTGTTCCGCTATGAAGCTTCCTGAAAATGTTATGCGGATCTGCCTAAATATCTTATACACAAATGAGATATTAGAGAGGCGAAAACAGTAAACACCAGCCTCTGTCGATTCTGCTGCCAACCAGATACAATCGAAACCTTAAAGCACCTGCTCCTAACCTGTCGAGGGGTGGATGAAACTCGCACTCGTCATCTGGGGCATCTATTTGGCAAATTTGACTTTGTGGATGAAGAGGGGAAATGGAACAATTTGATGAGTGGAGAGAACATTAAATGGACCATTGCAGTAACGGGTTTTTACGAAAGTCTTGGTCTCGCGCCTTGAACACTTGTGTATAGGCGCGTTATAAATGCCATATCATATCATATTGAATCGCCGGGATCAGGGCAAAGTAAATAGTGCAACCAGAGTTGATGGCACTCCAAAGAACAAAAACTCCCTCTCCGCCTAGTCCTTCCCAACTCCCCCCCCTCTTCTAGCAACATAGGCTGGCAGGATTTGGACTTTTCCTTTTCTTTCCACACTTAGGAATAACCTTGTAAAAATTGTTTCTTGGTAAACAATTAAATCAAGTAATAAAAAAATAAAAAAATAAAAAAAGTGGGACCTTCTACTGCCATGCCTTCTCTTTGCATATAGGGAGGTCCCTCAGGAGGGAGTTGGATACAGTCCCTTTGAACTTGGCCATCCAGTCAGAGGTCAATTGGCCCTGATCAAGTAGGGGTTGGAGACTGCTCCTTCCCCCAAGCTAGTCAGAGTGACTGACTATGTGATAGGTCTCCAGAGGAAAATGTCACACATGATGACAGAAGCAACTGATAACTTGAAAGCAGGTCAGGCTCTGGTCAAACATTGGCATGACCAGAAGGCCAGCATGGTTGAGTTTACTCAAGAACAGCTTGTATTAGTTATGGTGCCAACAAGGCAGAGGGCCTTGCAGGACAAATGGATAGGACCTTTCAAGGTTGTGGGCACACTTGGAGAGGTACTATTTGGTGGACTTAGGCAAAACTAAGGAGGCTCCCAGAGTCTTTCACACCAACCGTTTAAAGGCTTATCTCTCAAGACCAGATGTGGGAGCTTTGCTTC
The DNA here is from genome assembly GCF_040938575.1 of Ambystoma mexicanum. Lineage (NCBI taxonomy): Eukaryota > Metazoa > Chordata > Amphibia > Caudata > Ambystomatidae > Ambystoma > Ambystoma mexicanum. The sequence goes on along the minus strand of NC_090931.1, from coordinate 287,147,644 downwards.
TAGCTTCAGCTCAAGAGGAAGAAGAGAGTGAACCTCTACCTGACCTCCTCAGAGGCCAACCTTTAGATGAACAAATAGGAGTTAATCTCTCTTCTCAACTGACTTTTGAACAACAGGGGGAGTGCAAAGTTCTGTTGAATCAGTTTGCCTCCTGTTTTCACTAAACCCAGGCTTGACCCCTTGGGGCCAGCATGATATTCTCACTGGTGACTGTTTACCTGTGAAAAGCAGAGGTTACAGAATGTCAGAGCATGTGAGATCCCACATCAAAGGAGAGGTCAACAAGATGCTTGATCTCAGGCTTATAGAGCCCTCTTCAAGTCCATGGTCTAGTCCAGCTGTTCTAGTACCAAAGGCAGGATCCAAGGAGTTGAGATTCTGTGTGGACTATAGAGCTCTAAATGCAGTCACTAAGACTGATGCCCATCCTTTGCCAAGGACAGATGAACTGGTGGATAGACTTGGTTCAGCCAAGTACCTCAGTACATTTGATCCAACCTCAGGCTATTGGCAAATAGCACTGACTGACCATGCCAAGGAGAAAACTGCATTTTCTACCCCGGCAGGCCTCTACCAGTTTACGGTTATGCCTTTTGGACTAAAGAATGCACCTGCTACATTTCAAAGGATGGTTAATCAAGTTCTGAATGGGATGGAGAGCTTGTGCATGGCATACTTGGATGACATTGCAGTGTTCAGCCCTACATGGAAAGAACATATTTATCACCTGGGATATGTTTTGCAGGCTCTTGAGCAGGCCCATCCGACCATAAAGGCAAGCAAGTGTCAAATCGATCAGAGTAAAGTGATCTACCTTGGTCATGAGGTAGGAGGAGGTGGGATAAGGCCATTGCCCAGCAAAGTACAAGCTGTGCAAAACTGGGCCACCCCTACAACTCAACCCCAAGTGAGAGCTTTCCTAGATCTCACTGGGTACTACAGGATTTTCATAGAGAACTATGGGCCTATAGCTTCTCCCTTGAATGTGATCTCCTCTCCAAAATTCCCAAAAAAAGTTACATGGAATGAGGAGTGCAATCAAGCCTTTGAAAACCTGAAGAAAACCCTTTGTCAAGCTCCAGTCCTAAGAGCTCCTGATTATCACCAACCCTTCATTGTGCAGACAGATGCCTCCAATATAGGTATAGGTGAGGCCTTAGTCAACTGGATGAGAAAGGTAGGGAGCACCCCATTTGCTTCATGAGTAGGAAACTGAAGGAACCAGAAACAAGGTGGGCAACCATAGAGCGTGAGTGTTTTGCCATTGTGTGGTCTCTGAAGAGGTTTAGACCATACTTGTATGGATCTACCTTTGTGATTCAGACAGACCACCAACCCTGGAGATGGTTAATGCAAATGAAAGGGGAAACCCCAAAACTGCTAAGATGGTCAATCTGCCTGCAAGGGTTTGATTTCACCATTGAGCACAGAGCAGGATGTCACCACCAAAATGATGGTGGTCTCTCTAGGATGTTTTTAAGTGACTAGAGGTAGAGATTCATCCAGGAGTGGATTAAATCCTCCTGTCCCTTAGTCTGGGGGTCGGGCGGGGGGTGAGTGTTGGGGTGAATTCTCATAACTGGCTCATTTCCCTTACCTATTGAGTCCCTCAGCAGCTTTGCTGGATTTCTAGGATTTTTTTTTCACCTGGTAAGAGTGTGAGCCTTTTTCCCACTCTTACATGTGTTTTGCTGTGTGTGTTTTTACCATTTGTGTGATCTTGGGCTCTGGAGCCTCACCTACTCCATGAGCACCCTTTTTGTGTATGTTACACAGCACCCTTGTGCAGTATACAGGGTTGTCTTTTAGACTTCCCTCTGACTCCATTTTTCTGGGACTGACTACTGTCTCCCAGAAACATATAAAGTTGCCATTAACTTCATGTAGTCTCTTTAAACTACAGACCCAGTACACCCCATCTTACATGGAGTATTGGAAAGGGTTAATTCTTATCCCTTTTTGTCTGTGTCTCTTGGAGCACTGTTCTGCTCCCTTTACATTAAGACTTGGCTGGTGGCAGTGGTAACTACCCTAACTTTTCTACTGCGGTTATATTATATAACCTTGGTATTTTTTTAGGCTATTATATTAGCCTCGAACATAAACCCGCTTGACCAAATACATTTCATTTTGGCTCCGGCTGGGTTTAATCGCCATTTCTTTTTGTTTAAGTCTTTCTCGTGTTCTTCTCTGCGCGCCAAAACGGGGATGATTCCTTTGTTCGCTGTTTTTTAGCAGACTTCTGCACAGAAGTCCTCCTTAAGGCGCCTATAAGTCTGGGTAGGCAGGATGTGAGGGAGGGGTCTTCGGACCCTTGCCATGGGTTCCCTTGGTAACCCAAGTCGCACTCTTGTCTGATTGGCTAAGGGGACTGGCCTTGCCAGGCCAGCCACCCTGCTGTGTGATTGACAGCCAGGCTGTATGAATGGGGGAAAACTGCATAAAAAGCAGTCTCTGGGACTGGAAAGGCAGAGTCGCCACTGGAACGCAAGAACCAACGAGGAGCTGACTGAAGAGGACCCCTTCGTCGACTGAACTGCCCGGTGAAGCCCTGCTGCAGGTCCGAATCATCAGAATACGCCGACAGAGAAGATCCCCCAGGAAACTTCTTCCCTTGAGCTGGTGGGACCAACCAGTTTGCCCAAACTGCAAGCCAGGACCCCTCCTCTGGTCGAATTCGCTGTACAGAGCTGCAGTGGGCCGGATAGCCAGGAAGGCCGGACCCTGCTTGGGTTTTAAGGAGCGCACCTTTTCTTCGTTGCTTTGCTCTGCTGCTGGTTTCTTCCCTGGGTAGTGCAGGAACCTCCAGTCTTCCTACTTCGTGTCAGTCCGACAGTCGCTTCAGGAACCGTGAGCCTGCAGGAACTACTAGGAACATCCGCCTCAGCTAAAGCTTCCTCTCCGTTTCAAGGTACTCTGCAAACCCGGTTGCTCGTTTTGTTTAGCCGCGGGGAAAGTGTGTGAAATCTTTCTCCAATCCGAGGGCTTGTCCTTCTCTTCTTTTCAAAGTAACATTTCTACCAACCAACGTCGTCTGAAATCCGTGGCCCGAACTTTACCGTGAACTACCTTGAACCATGTGATCTTGAGCAAAAGACTTTTGTCCTATTGTCTTTGGCCCTACGCCTTTTCTACCTGATTCTATCACTGTAGTTCCTCTTGTTCTATGCCCTGAGTACTTATCTGTTGGTGTGGTTCAATTTCTACTTAACTTTGTCTTTCCCTCCCTTTTAAATTGCTGTTGTGCCATTTTGCTCCCACTTCATTTTGTGAGCTTAACTTGTCTGGGATTTAAGGGAAGTGGTGTGGTGTACTGAGAGTGTGATTTTTAAACTGCTTATAATGGTGTAATGTTATACAACTGTAGAGTGAAATAAATGTATATTCTTTTACTTGAAAACCTTGAGTAGGTGTTTGCCTGGATCAAAGTAATTGCTGTCCTTTGTGTAACTATTTGATACTGCTCACTTACTCTTGAGACAGGTGTGGCTGCTCTGCTACTGCTACCACTTTAACAGTGTAGTACAGGCTTGTACCAAAGATGAATTTGTACTGTCACTTGTAGTCTTAATTGTGTGTGGTGGTCCCAAAGGGTACTGCATATAATTCTGCCTAACAGATATTAAGAGATTTATCAGATTCCCCAAAACCTAAGTTGCCTCCGTCTGTTTTATCTGGTTTACTTTCTTTCAACTGAGGGAATAACGCCTTTTCTAAAATTCCCTGCACAATTTGATCTCCTCGACGTACCTCAAAAGTGATCTCACCATGGTTCTCTAAGAGAACGTTCACATCTCCCCGGAAGTCGGGATCAATAACGCCTGCTAAGATGTCTATCCTGAACTTCCAAGCGAGGCCAGATTTCGGAACCAATTGTATGTAACACCCAGGAGGGGGTACCAGTACCAAGTCTGTAAGAATCATTCCTCTTTTCCCAGGAGGGATAATAGCATCCCTACTACTGAGGATATCAAACCCTATTGATTCCTTGGTGGCAATGGAAGGCTTAGAGGCTCTTTGACTATGTTTTTGAAACTGTAGGGTTACCCAATTTGTTTCAATTGAGTCACACCCCACCCCTAGCACCATATGTAAGGAACTCATGTCGGCAACAGTAAAGACAGGCACACGTGATCACAGTTCAAGGTTGTTTATTAAACTGTAGAGGTTGGTTGGGAAAACACCTAATCTAAACCTAAATCTTAGATGGGAGCAAGCTTCGACCATCAAATAATAATAAGGCAGTCCTAGTAACTTTGTGTCAAATAAAAGGGCCTATACTAAGAAAAACCTATTGCCAATACTTACGCTAAATACAAAAGAAGTGTGGGATAATGTTTTTAAGAAAGAAGGAAGTGTTCACAAATGATGAGTCAGGATGTGGTACTTGAGGTCTCCGTTCCCCACATTTTCAGCATGGGACAGGTGGGACTTTGGAGCACAGCACAAGCTCTAGCTTTCCCAGCACAAGCTATCAGTTCAGTTTTCAGTAATCAGGCATTCAGTGGTTAAGTGTTTTTTCTATCAAAAAGTATCTTGCCGCTGTTGGCCTGATGTATTCAAATAACGTACAAAGAATTCCTTTTCACATATACATCAGGTGTTGTCTTTTTGCACCCTTGATTCGCCCTCTTCTGTGCTCAGGTCCTTCTCAATGTTCAGCCTCCCTCCACCGGGTTCACTATGGCTTTCAACACAATTTTCTTTGTGACTTTCACTTTTTCAACAGTTCACTGTGGACATCCCTCAGCCGGGTTCACTCTTGTGAACATACTGCATTTCGGGACTTTAGACTCTGTCCCCTCTTAACCGACATCCCTTGTTTGCGTTCACGCTCGCCGATCTTTGAATTGTACCTTTTCTCATTCAACTCTTACGATGCAGGATTCACTTCCCTTAGCTTCACAATCATCTGGTGGTCAAAGACTTCGACTGTACACAGTATTTTACAAGACCCCTGTATGACCACTTTGACCCCTCTTCTCACCTTTCCCAAGGCCTTCTGGTTTTGGTAGTTTCAATAATTGTGTAATCGCCTAGAGTTTCCTGAGTGAGCACCCACGTGGTGCCGGACTCCTCTGTTGATGGTTTTCCCCTCTTTCACATCAATCACTCTTTATGATTTCAAAGTTCAATTAGCCGTTTGGCACTTTTCGTTCAACAGAGTTCGGTTTTTTATTGACTCTGCCCTCGACTCACCAGCTGTGATGAACCGCTTTGCTTTCTTTATCCTCGGAGTCAAGGTTGGTACCACAGAGACAAGCTTCTCTCCCCGGCTTGGTTATCAGTGGAGGAGGGTCTTGTGTACTGTAGATGTCTGCTGCAACACATGCTGGCTACTGTTCGCGGTCTTATGATTCCTTCTACGAAGGTCTGAAGGGCTTTGGTCGGAAAGGGCCAGGTCGCTTTTCTCCCTGTTACCTTCTCAGTATGCACCGCTTTTCTCCTCCTCTTGAATTGCCGTCAAGTGTGTTGTTCTGGTCGATTGCCTGACTTTGCCCAACCCTGGTGTTGGGACATGTCAGGTAAATAGCTTGAGTGTTAGTCTGTTGTAATGTGTGAAAGTGTTCATGTCAGAAGAGGGGGGGGAGGTTAAAGTGCTTGTGTATCCCACGTAGTAGGTTGGGGAAAGGTTGTCGGAAGAAGGGGATTACCGCGTCTCACCCGTTGATGTCCCACTTCCACTCACGGAGGATCCCCCATCCAGGTGATCTTCCCTCACTGGTAGACCCCCAGGAACTGGGTCTAGTAGCGATGGCTGTGTCCTGGCCATCGGGATGACAGACCCCCGGGTACTAGCCAGGGGGACACCTTCAAGTTTCTCACAGTGGCCAGCACTGGCGCGTGGGCTAGTGCGTCTTTTAGCTCTGTGAAACTCTTATTCATTTCAGATGTCCATTTTAGTTCCCTCGTCTCTTTTTTTGCTTCTTTAAGGCCCTGCAATAGGTTTTTGTGAAAGTGGAATAATCAAACACCCATGCCATGCAACTGTTGCATAGTACCAGGAACATCTGCACTGTACGTAGGCGGCTGTGGTGTGAATGGCATGTACACCTACATTGTTATCCTGCGCCCATCTATGGATATTATCTGTCCCAAATACACAACCTCTTCCTGCCAATATTGCATTTTGGCTTTATCCACCTTGTATCCTTTTTCTGCTAGCAATGTCAGGAGGTGTACTGAGTCTGCTCTACACGAGTCTTCCGTTTCACTGCATATCAACAAATCATCAACATACTGAATCACTCTGCTTGGCCTTTGTCCTGCAGGTCCATCTGGATCACCCTTTTAAAAATTCTAGGTGACTCGCAGTGCCAATGAGGCAATAGGTAATAGGAGCAAAAATCGACTTCTGTTGCAGCCTCCTTTCCAGCATATCCCAATCTGAGATCCACCGCCTTCTGGTCATCCAGAATGGAGCCGTCAGGATGATCAAGAACCTCAAGAGGAAAGACCATGTTTCCGAAGCAAGGCGGAGCCTACATTGGTTGCCTGTGAGGGTAAGAGTCCAGTTCAGAACTCTGCTGATCACCCATAAATGTATCCAAGGACTGATGCCAGCTTATCTGATGGAATGCATTGAGGAGAAACACAACTCAAGGCATCTGGGATCCAAGAACACCTTCCAATTAAAAAAACGATGCTGCAATTCCAGTAGAGTGCTCAAGGAAGCCTTTAGCATAGCTGCCACAATTGTGTGGAATAGGCTTCCCTTGGATTTAAGAGAAATAAAATCCACAAATATCTTTAAAAAAAAATGTTCCTCTTTTGCTAGTCCACTGGTAATCTTTTAATCCCATTCAGAACAACCTGCTTTAGGAATATCTTTTCACATCCTTGTAGCTGTTTTGTCTTTGTACCTGTTCTATGTGACGCCCTTAGGCTCACGGGTATCTGATAGCGCGATAGAAATATGTAAAGTAAAGTAAACAAGTGTGCTCGAATCTGGTCCCGCGATACATGAACACGGTTAAGTATCTTGAGTCTGAATATAAAGGAATTGAAAATAAGGCATCCTTCCGTTCAGTGACTGTGAAGTACTTCGCCTTTGGTGGGGTGTTGCACAATATTGTGGCAGGGTTCTGGACGAAAGGAAATTCTTCTTCAACCACATTGTTTAGAGGTCACAGATCCTGGATGAAACAACATAACCCACGCTTTGATTTCTTTATCGGGTATATCGCTGTGTTGCATGGCGATGAGGAGGCCTGTATGATGCCGTGTTGCCATAGTGTGTGTAGAGTACAATATATTCCCTCATCTGCTTCTCTGGACAATGGGTATTGGTTTGCATGGGGCAATTGTGCCCCTTCCTTTAGTTTTATCTTCACCGCCCCCACTCCTTTCAGTAGCCCTACATCATGGGGCCGCTTTGTCCATAATTTCTGTGGCACATTTTCTAGATCCTCTTCTGTGTGTGTGTGTGTGTGTGTTCTGTTTTTTCACTAGATCTGTCAATATTGGTACCAGCTTTTCCATTACCTGAACCGGGCAAGGTATACGTATCTGAAACACCATCTCTCCCTCCTCTTCCTCATCAGAAAACAATTGTTCCTCTGATACTCTTGTAATTGGGAGTGTGGGGTCGATGCATCGATGCATAGCACTGTACACAATTCCATGTTGTCATTATCTGTCCCACATAGGAGCACCATGTCTTTGTATATCACTACTTCCTCTAGTTGTAATCCTTCTGGCACTGTGGTCTGGACAGAAATTCTGAGGCCAATCGGAACACCTTCCCCTGTATACCTAGAACCCGTCCTAGAAAGATATCGACCCTGTACAGGAACATTCTTGGGTACAATGACTGTGCTCGCAGAGTGCTCTGTGTGTGTGCCGCCAAGAGGAATGCAGCCACGCGTGTGTAATAAATACCTGGCGTGGAGTACACCATCCCTTTCTCTGTGAATGATATTGTTGCATTCAGCATGCTCAGCAAATCTCTCCTTGTTATATCCATAGAAATGTCTTTAGAATACAGTAGTGGTGCTACAATGTGTTGCGTCCAAATTGTTAGTGGTAGATCTTTTATAACTGGAACCGTGACCACAGCCCCATCACCTTGTTTGTTAATGGGAATTCTGCCTCCTTGAAGCAGGATGTGGTTGCTCCTGTGTCTATAAGAAAGGAAAATTCTCTTGGTCCTATTTTCACTGCTATCTCGTGTTCCTCTTCGGGGTCATTAGTTTCTGCTAGGACTGGACTCACTTGGCCTTTCTGTGGGCCCCCCTATTGTTGCGTGTTGCTTGATGGAAAAGGAAAAGGATTTCCCCCTCCAACGCTGACTCCAGTATAGTGGGGCACTACGTTCTGTCTTAGCACCACTGCAGTCCCTGCCACCATTGCTGGAGGTTGTGTCACTGCTGGGGCTGTTATTCCACCACCCGTAGTCCCTTCTTGTATCTGTGTACCACCCTGTTGTGTGGGCATCTGTGCGTGTTGTGGTTGTGCTGGGTGAAGCTGTATCTGCTGCCATTGCAGCTGTACTGTGCTGTACACCTGTTGCTTTGCTACTTGGATCGCATGTACCTGAGCTTGCTGCACAAAAGGAGAGGTGCGTGCTAGGTGCCCCATGTTCTGGCATAAATAACACGGACCAAAGACCTTGTAAACTGATCCTCTATAGCTCCCTCGTCCTCGCGTTAGATACCCTCTTCCCATAGGAAAAATTCCCTGTCCATGTAATTCCCTTGTGGTGGTGTTCCCCAGTGTGGCGTGTTTTGCCGCTGCATGTACTCCCTTGTTGCGGTATGTTCCCTGTGGGAAACCCTCCCTGGGTGCGGGTGCCACTGATGCGGCGTCTGGCATAAGCATTGCCCCTTCCATTGTGTATTTAGCTACTTTCTTTTGCACTCGTTTGTTTTTTGCCGCCTGTCTCTCACTTTCTTCTTTTTGTTTGCAATAATGCACTATCGTTGCCTGTATTTCCAGTCAGCCCTTAGCCTCAATCCCCATAATCTTATCCAGTGAGGTCTGTACTTCTGTCGGCAGTTCCTTCATCAGTATGTGATAGAACAAGGGTATGTATTCATTCCAGGACCTTCGCGTCTCTGGCATCCATAGATTCTGCACCCATTTTAAATAATCTGCTGGATCATCGCTGCTTTTCATTTTATGAGCCATTATCATCCCTAGGTCGTAGCTATCAGGGTACATACTTCGGAGAACCTCCCAAATATGGGCTCGACAATTTTACCCCTTTGTGTCCTGCCTTGTTCCATATTTTGTCTGCCTTCTCTCCTATAATAGCTGCAAACAAACTTGTCATGTCACTTCCGTCACTATCGTGTCGCTTTTGCTGTTTTCTCCCCCTCCTTCTTGTTTTGTCAGGTGTCCATTCATCACTGTCTGCATCACTCCACTCTTGCCCCAACAGTGCTTCGTCTGAGGCTGCATTGTCCTCGTCCTCTGCTTCCTCTTCTTTATTCTTCTCCTCTTCCTCCTCTTCATCTAATTTTAATTTTATTCTTCCTGATAGCCATTCGTCCTTATCCCCCTTACTTTTCCTCCTCACCTCCTCCTCTATTGCTTGTTCGGCCTCAGTGAATAACACATCCACCTGTTGGCGCATTTTCTTTTCTATGTCCACTAGATATTTCCTCTCTCCCCTTGTGTGCATTTCCTCCGTTTGTGTGCCCCTGTCTTTCTTTCCTGTGGTTTTTCTGTGGTCTCCTCCCAAGGTTTCTTGTTGGGGCTTGGTGTACCCGCTGCAGGTTGTAATGTTGGATAGACCACATAGGGTGGGGCGGAGAGCTCAGTCCGCTCCCTCCCGTAGTATCTTCCACCTCTTTTTTCACTTTCTCCCCTTTGCTTCCTCATATACTTTCCAGACCCCCAATATGTTTTGTCTGCTTTTCAACTTGGAGCCCTTGTATTTTGTTAGCAGATACGAGAATGTATTTTCTATTATTGTACTGTCAAAAGTTCATTCCCCGTGCCGTGCGTGGAAACACTGACATGCAGTCTCCTGGGCCCAGTGAAAATTGTACTTTAATAGTTTATCACTGTACTGGGGCACATGTGGTCCAGGGGGCTGTGTTTATAAGCCAATAATCTCCTACCCCCTTTTTCTTTAAAAAATTTGATTTTATTGATTTTTGTACATAGCAAACCACATTACATAGTGAATAATTATGAGCTCATGGTTACATAGCGAGATTGGAGCTTTTAGTTTTGTCATACTTGCATACATTGTTTACGTGCTGCCATTCCCGGGCTGTAACTAATTAACATAACTTTCCCCCCGCCAACCCCCCCCATTGGTCGAGCAAACATCTTACAAGCTGTCTCTGTGTGTGTCAATAGGTTGTCACAGTTCTACTTTTCTGGGGATTTCCTGTCGGGCAGGCCTTCCTTGCCTTGGTGCTTCACCCTTGTGTTCCTTCTGGTACATTATGGTTCTGAGGATTCATCAGATTAGCACTTCGATGTATTTGAAAGGTGTTTATTTCTAAAGTCTATCCATAGGGCCTTGCATTGCGAAGCTCTACCATGCATTGATGCTGTAATCATTTCCATTGTGCGTATGTTGGAGGCTACATTGATCCCTTAATTTTTACTCGGGACTGCTGTGGATTTCCATTTTGTTACTAGCATGGCACGAGTGGCTAGAAGTAGGTGGGGGACCAGCCCTTTAATACTACTCCATTCGTCATCATTTTTTTCCAGCCCAAATAGCATTAGGTGAGGGTCAGCCACCCTTTGTATACCATCTATCTCTTTGATCCAACCCAGGACCTCATCCCAGAAAACCTTTATTCGTGGGCAACCCCATCACATATGCCAGTAGTCGGCCATCTCCCGCATTCCCTCCAGCATCTTGGGTTAGCTGTTTGATACATTTTGGAAAGCCTGAGTGGGTCGTATTGCCATCTGTGTAGGAGCTTGATAGCATGTAGTTTAAAATGGCTCGATATGGATGTTTGTGATGCCGCTTTACACATTCTTTCCCACAAGTCCGGACTTATCTCTTCCCATAGGTCCCTTTCCCATCTACCTTTCAGCGGTTCTATGGTCCCGTCTCCTGCTTCTATTAGTTCTTTATACAGTGCTGATATCAGGCCCTTCATTTCCGTCCTGGAGTCTAAAAGGTTTTCAAAGGGGTAAGGTCTCTCTTCAGCTTATTCTTCCATTAGGGCTTTGTTAAAACACCTTTTATCTGTACGTATTGGAAGGTGGACAGTGGGTGTATTCCCAGGGCCTCAGTCAATTCTGGGAGTGAGATGAAAGAGTCTTTTTTCTGTAATTGCCCCACCCTTTCTAGAACCGCCTCATACCAAGGTTGGAATCTTCCTACGTTGGGGATGTGATCGTTTATGCCGGGGGACCATAGATGGCTCAGCAGGGATGGCCATGTGGTTATCTTGTGCATCCCTTTATCTGTTCGCCATGTGTCCCATATGGTGCTCAGTATTGGATGGTCTTTGAGTCTGCGTTTAAGCTTTTTTTGCAGGGCCCATAGCCACTCCGATACCATGGCTGGTGTTAAATGATTGTCTATGTGGATCCACTGGGGGTTTTTGTGGTCACGTAGGTGAGGAATTAGGACACGTAATTGGGTCGCTTCGTAATATTTTTTTAAGTCGGGAAGCCCTACTCTGCCTTTGTCTTTGGGAAGTGTTAGAGTATCGTATGAAATTCTCACCTTCTTCCCCTGCCAAAGGAATCTCACAATAATGTTTTGGGCCTCGAAAAAGAACCTTTTTAGTATCTTAATGGGTAACATTTGAAAGGGGTACAGGAACCGGGGAAGGCATGCCATTTTGATAGCGTTGAATCGTCCTAACCAGGAGATCGTGAGCTTGTTCCATTTGTTCAGATGCAGTGAATCGTTGGAGGAGGGGAGGGAAGTTGGCTTTGTATAGGTCAGGGGCGTTGCTAGGGGAGGGCTAAGGGGGCTATAGCCCCTGGTCTTTTGGCTGTAGCCCCGGATAGAATCTCAGGAGCTACAACCAAAAGGCTAGCTAGCCCCCAGTCCCAACCGTTCTGGCATTAGCGTAGCCCCGGGTCTTTTCCAGACCTAGCAACACCCCTGGTATAGGTCGGCCAGGGCTTTGGTGATCTGTATGCCTAAGTATTTCAATGTGGAGTGCTCGAAATTGAGGCCGAGTGGGAGGAACCTGGTTTTGTTTCCTTCTTTCGATCCCTGTAAGGGAAATAGTATGGATTTAGTTCTGCTCACCTTAAACCCGGAGAGTTGACTGTATTCTTCTAATAAATGAAGGGCTGGGGAATGGATACCGAAGGGTTAGTTATGTGTAAGAGTATATCGTCTTTGTAAAGTGCTACTTTATATTCCGTCGCTCCCAGCTGTATCCCTTCCAACATGGGGTTGGTTCTCATTTTCTGGGCCAGGGGTTCTAGGGAAAGTGCGAAGAGAATTGCGGAGAGGGGGCATCCCTGTCGGGTTCTGCGCTCTAATTAGAACCATCTGGAGTATCCTCCATTTACAAATATTGACGCTTTGGGGGATGTGTATACCACCTGTATTCCTTTCCTGAACCTCGGCCCTATTCCTACCCTAGGTAGGAGAGTCCTCAAGAATCCCCACTCTACCCTGTCGAAGCCTTTCTCTGCGTCGATTGACAGAAAGGCAGGATCATTGGACAGGGTATGTGATGCATGGACGAGGTAAAGCGTTTTGCGCATTGTGTCCGCTCCCTGCCTCCCCAATATGAACCCGACTTGGTCAGGGTGTATAAGATGGGGCAATAGTATCTCTAATCTAGCAGCTAGTACTCTCGTGTAAATCTTAGCATCAAGGTTGAGTAGGGAGATAGGACAATATGATCCACAATGTTTGGGGTTTCTTCCTTCTTTGGGGATTACCGTGATCAGTGCCCTTGTGAAGGAGTCAGGGGCTTTCCCTGTTTCTAATATCTTGTTAAAGAGTTCCGTCATGAATGGTGTTAACTGTGCGCTGAAGGATTTGTAAAACCCAGCAGTGTAGCCATCTTCCCCCGGGGATTTGCCTACAGTTAACCTCTTAATTGCATCTTGGACTTCTTGTTCGGATATTGGGGATTCTAGCAGCTCCGATTCTAGGCTTGATATCTTGGGCATGTCGATAGAGGACAGGTAGAGCTCTGTATTCAATTGGTGTTACGCTCACCTGGTATCTACAGGGACGCCACCCAGCCAGGTTACTCGCTGGTATGCTTCTCAGCTTTGCCCTGATGTGGTCTGCGGGGAAGGTTCTGCCTGAAAATACAGGAGGACTGTGTTCAAGACTGAACGACTGGGGTAAGTATCCTCCCTCCACCCCCGTATGATTTCAGTCCCTCTGGCGCCCTCTCCTCACCTTGTGGTAGAATTAGGCGGGCTCTCCGTCCTGCCTTCTTTGCAGGGGCGCGTTGTCTTTCATGGGCGAGTGCGGTCCAGTTACTTCACTGATGCCGGCCCGTTTGATATTGTTCAGGTAGGTCTTATTGCTGTTCTTTAGTTTTGTTGCTATCCTGCATGCCTTTCTTTGTTTAAAATGTCTCTTTTTTCTCCCTTAGGTATGCGGAGCTTCAGCGCAGCGAACTGGCTTGGTTTAGCCCCGCTGGTAAATGATGGCGCATTAAGAGCGCTATGATGCGGTAAGTAAGCGCTATGCGCAGCGCTGCGAAGTCTTGCCTTTGCTAACATGTGTTTTCCTTCCTTGTAGGTTGCGGTGTTCTTCAGCGCGAGTGGAATGTCCGGAGTGGTGCCAGCCGAGAGGCGACCAGCCAGGTAAACCTTTTGAGCAGTTCGTAATTTGTAAATGTCTCTACTGCTTTCTTTAATGTTACCTCTATCTTCCTCTTTCAGGTCGTTCTGTCCGGGAAGCGTGCATATTCGAGGAAGCTGTTCTCAGTAGCTGCGAGTGTTTGAAGATGAAGACTGCAGGTAAGATGCTGCTGCTAATGATGTTCCTTTTTTCTCCTTGCAGGTTCTGCTTCTCCGAGGTTCGAGGGAATAGCTGGACACGGTGAGCGTCACGTTGCAAGCTGCAAAGTAACGCGAAGCGTGTTGTCTTGCTCGGGTGTGGTTTAAATAGCCCCAACAAAATAGTCCAGGTAAAGTAGTCCCTATGCTACCACACCCAAAACACTGGACCGCATAGCTTGGTTCTTACGAACCAAGCTATGTGGATGCCTCCATGTTGGCTGACAATACAATAAAGTAGTTCCCAAGCACATTGTTTTTCATGGTGTATGAGCCTGGCACCATAGGCGCCAGGACTGGCCCCATGAGGGCTTTTGAAGAGGATGCCAGGCTCTAGAGGCCCGAGTCCTGACTCCACCTGGCCAATGGGTTTGCCAGAGGGGGTTTTGGGCAAGATTCGTGACAGCACTCCCCCCTAAGGCCCCTCCCATGGTGTTCCTTCTGCCTGGCCCAGGTTTGGTTGGGAAGTTCCGATGGAATTTCCTGATTAGACCTGGTGCGTGGATATTCTCACTGGGCTGCCAGGATCTATCTTGTGGTCCAAATCCTTTCCAATCGACGAGATAGTATAGCTTGGTCCTAGAGTATTTAGAGTCCAAGATATCTTTGACTTCGAATTCTGGTTTTCCGTCAACAAGTATGGGCTTAGGTGGTGTCCCAATCCGTGTGCCGGGTAGCATTGGTTTCAGGAGGGACACATGGAATACCGGGTGGATGTGTAGATTAGGTGGTAAATCCAGTTTCACGGCTGCTGGGTTGATAATTGCCTTTATGGTATAGGGTCCTAAGAATCTGGGATGAAAGGTCCGGGTTCCCTTGATGGGTACGAATTTAGCGGCTAACCAAACTTTGTCTCCTACTTGATAATCAGGGGCCTTTTTCCGGTGTTAGTCGGCAAATCTCTTTTGTTTTTCTTTGGCATGAATAAGGTGTTCCTTTGCCCTTTTGAAAGCCTGAGTAATGGCATCTTGGACTTCTTGTTCGGATATTGGGGATTCTAGCAGCTCCGATTCTAGGCTTGATATCTTGGGCATGTCGATAGAGGACAGGTAGAGCTCTGTATTCAATTGGTGTTACGCTCACCTGGTATCCACAGGGACGCCAGCCAGCCAGGTTACTCGCTGGTATGGTCTCAGCTTCGCCCTGATGTGGTCTGCGGGGAAGGTTCTGCCTGAAAATACAGGAGGACTGTGTTCAAGACTGACCGACTGGGGTAAGTATCCCCCCTCCACCCCTGTATGATTTCAGTCCCTCTGGCGCCCTCTCCTCACCTTGTTGTAGAATTAGGCGTGCTCTCCGTCCTGCCTTCTTTGCAGAGGCGCGTTGTCTTTCATGGGCGAGTGCGGTCCAGTTACTTCACTGATGCCGGCCCGTTTGATATTGTTCAGGTAGGTCTTATTGCTGTTCTTTAGTTTTGTTGCTATCCTGCATGCCTTTCTTTGTTTAAAATGTCTCTTTTTTCTCCCTTAGGTATGCGGAGCTTCAGCGCAGCGAACTGGCTTGGTTGAGCCCCGCTGGTAAATGATGGCGCATTAAGAGCGCTATGATGCGGTAAGTAAGCGCTATGCACAGCGCTGCGAAGTCTTGCCTTTTCTAACATGTGTTTTCCTTCCTTGTAGGTTGCGGTGTTCTTCAGCGCGAGTGGAATGTCCGGAGTGGTGCCAGCCGAGAGGCGATCAGCCAGGTAAACCTTTTGAGCAGTTCGTAATTTGTAAATGTCTCTACTGCTTTCTTTAATGTTACCTCTATCTTCCTCTTTCAGGTCGTTCTGTCCGGGAAGCGTGCATATTCGAGGAAGCTGTTCTCAGTAGCTGCGAGTGTTTAAAGATGAAGGCTGCAGGTAAAATGCTGCTGCTAATGATGTTCCTTTTTTCTCCTTGCAGGTTCTGCTTCTCCGAGGTTCGAGGGAATAGCTGGACACGGTGAGCGTCACGTTGCAAGCTGCAAAGTAACGCGAAGCGTGCTGTCTTGCTCGGGTGTGGTTTAAATAGCCCCAACAAAATAGTCCAGGTAAAGTAGTCCCTATGCTACCACACCCAAAACACTGGACCGCATAGCTTGGTTCTTATGAACCAAGCTATGTGGATGCCTCCATGTTGGCTGACAATACAATAAAGTAGTTCCCAAGCACATTGTTTTCATGGTGTATGAGCCTGGCACCATAGGCGCCAGGACTGGCCCCATGAGGGCTTTTGAAGAGGATGCCAGGCTCTAGAGGTCCGAGTCCTGACTCCACCTGGCCAATGGGTTTGCCAGAGGGGGTTTTGGGCGAGGGTCGTGACAGCACTCCCCCCTAAGGCCCCTCCCATGGTGTTCCTTCTGCCTGGCCCAGGTTTGGTTGGGAAGTTCCGATGGAATTTCCTGATTAGACGTGGTGCGTGGATATTCTCACTGGGCTCCCAGGATCTATCTTGTGGTCCAAATCCTTTCCAATCGACGAGATAGTATAGCTTGGTCCTAGAGTATTTAGAGTCCAAGATATCTTTGAGTTCGAATTCTGGTTTTCCGTCAACAAGTATGGGCTTAGATGGTGTCCCAATCCGTGTGCCGGGTAGCATTGGTTTCAGGAGGGACAAATGGAATACCGGGTGGATGTGTAGATTAGGTGGTAAATCCAGTTTCACGGCTGCTGGGTTGATAATTGCCTTTATGGTATAGGGTCCTAAGAATCTGGGATGAAAGGTCCGGGTTCCCTTGATGGGTACGAATTTAGGGGCTAACCAAACTTTGTCTCCTACTTGATAATCAGGGGCCTTTTTCCGGTGTTAGTCGGTAAATCTCTTTTGTTTTTCTTTGGCATGAATAAGGTGTTCCTTTGCCCTTTTGAAAGCCTGAGTAATGGCATCTTAGACTTCTTGTTCGGATATTGGGGATTCTAGCAGCTCCGATTCTAGGCTTGATATCTTGGGCATGTCGATAGAGGACAGGTAGAGCTCTGTATTCAATTGGTGTTACGCTCACCTGGTATCCACAGGGACGCCACCCAGCCAGGTTACTCGCTGGTATGGTCTCAGCTAGCCCTGATGTGGTCTGCGGGGAAGGTTCTGCCTGAAAATACAGGAGGACTGTGTTCAAGACTGACCGACTGGGGTAAGTATCCCCCCTCCACCCCTGTATGATTTCAGTCCCTCTGGCGCCCTCTCCTCACCTTGTGGTAGAATTAGGCGTGCTCTCCGTCCTGCCTTCTTTGCAGGGGCGCGTTGACTTTCATGGGCGAGTGCGGTCCAGTTACTTCACTGATGCCGGCCCGTTTGATATTGTTCAGGTAGGTCTTATTGCTGTTCTTTAGTTTTGTTGCTATCCTGCATGCCTTTCTTTGTTTAAAATGTGTCTTTTTTCTCCCTTAGGTATGCAGAGCTTCAGCGCAGCGAACTGGCTTGGTTGAGCCCCGCTGGTAAATGATGGCGCATTAAGAGCGCTATGATGCGGTAAGTAAGCGCTATGCGCAGCGCTGCGAAGTCTTGCCTTTGCTAACATGTGTTTTCCTTCCTTGTAGGTTGCGGTGTTCTTCAGCGCGAGTGGAATGTCCGGAGTGGTGCCAGCCGAGAGGCGATCAGCCAGGTAAACCTTTTGAGCAGTTCGTAATTTGTAAATCTCTCTACTGCTTTCTTTAATGTTACCTCTATCTTCCTCTTTCAGGTCGTTCTGTCCGGGAAGCGTGCATATTCGAGGAAGCTGTTCTCAGTAGCTGCGAGTGTTTAAAGATGAAGGCTGCAGGTAAGATGCTGCTGCTAATGATGTTCCTTTTTTCTCCTTGCAGGTTCTGCTTCTCCGAGGTTCGAGGGAATAGCTGGTCACGGTGAGCGTCACGTTGCAAGCTGCAAAGTAACGCGAAGCGTGCTGTCTTGCTCGGGTGTGGTTTAAATAGCCCCAACAAAATAGTCCAGGTAAAGTAGTCCCTATGCTACCACACCCAAAACACTGGACCGCATAGCTTGGTTCTTGTGAACCAAGCTATGTGGATGCCTCCATGTTGGCTGACAATACAATAAAGTAGTTCCCAAGCACATTGTTTTTCATGGTTTATGAGCCCTGGCACCTGACTGGCCCCATGAGGGCTTTTGAAGAGGATGCCAGGCTCTAGAGGCCCGAGTCCTGACTCCACCTGGCCAATGGGTTTGCCAGAGGGGGTTTTGGGCGAGGGTCGTGACAGCACTCCCCCCTAAGGCCCCTCCCATGGTGTTCCTTCTGCCTGGCCCAGGTTTGGTTGGGAAGTTCCGATGGAATTTCCTGATTAGACGTGGTGCGTGGATATTCTCACTGGGCTCCCAGGATCTATCTTGTGGTCCAAATCCTTTCCAATCGACGAGATAGTATAGCTTGGTCCTAGAGTATTTAGAGTCCAAGATATCTTTGACTTCGAATTCTGGTTTTCCGTCAACAAGTATGGGCTTAGGTGGTGTCCCAATCCGTGTGCCGGGTAGCATTGGTTTCAGGAGGGACAAATGGAATACTGGGTGGATGTGTAGATTAGGTGGTAAATCCAGTTTCACGGCTGCTGGGTTGATATTGCCTTTATGGTATAGGGTCCTAAGAATCTGGGATGAAAGGTCCGGGTTCCCTTGATGGGTACGAATTTAGCGGCTAACCAAACTTTGTCTCCCTCTTGATAATCAGGGGCCTTTTTCCGGTGTTAGTCGGCAAATCTCTTTTGTTTTTCTTTGGCATGAATAAGGTGTTCCTTTGCCCTTTTGAAAGCCTGAGTAATGGCATCTTAGACTTCTTGTTCGGATATTGGGGATTCTAGCAGCTCCGATTCTAGGCTTGATATCTTGGGCATGTCGATAGAGGACAGGTAGAGCTCTGTATTCAATTGGTGTTACGCTCACCTGGTATCCACAGGGACGCCACCCATCCAGGTTACTCGCTGGTATGGTCTCAGCTTCGCCCTGATGTGGTCTGCGGGGAAGGTTCTGCCTGAAAATACAGGAGGACTGTGTTCAAGACTGACCGACTGGGGTAAGCATCCCCCCTCCACCCCTGTATGATTTCAGTCCCTCTGGCGCCCTCTCCTCACCTTGTGGTAGAATTAGGCGTGCTCTCCGTCCTGCCTTCTTTGCAGGGGCGCGTTGACTTTCATGGGCGAGTGCGGTCCAGTTACTTCACTGATGCCGGCCCGTTTGATATTGTTCAGGTAGGTTTTATTGCTGTTCTTTAGTTTTGTTGCTATCCTGCATGCCTTTCTTTGTTTAAAATGTCTCTTTTTTCTCCCTTAGGTATGCAGAGCTTCAGCGCAGCGAACTGGCTTGGTTGAGCCCCGCTGGTAAATGATGGCGCATTAAGAGCGCTATGATGCGGTAAGTAAGCGCTATGCGCAGCGCTGCGAAGTCTTGCCTTTGCTAACATGTGTTTTCCTTCCTTGTAGGTTGCGGTGTTCTTCAGTGCGAGTGGAATGTCCAGAGTGGTGCCAGCCGAGAGACGACCAGTCAGGTAAACCTTTTGAGCAGTTCGTAATTTGTAAATGTCTCTACTGCTTTCTTTAATGTTACCTCTATCTTCCTCTTTCAGGTCGTTCTGTCCGGGAGGCGTGCATATTCGAGGAAGCTGTTCTCAGTAGCTGCGAGTGTTTAAATATGAAGACTGCAGGTAAGATGCTGCTGCTAATGATGTTCCTTTTCTCTCCTTGCAGGTTCTGCTTCTCCGAGGTTCGAGGGAATAGCTGGACACGGTGAGCGTCACGTTGCAAGCTGCAAAGTAACGCGAAGCGTGTTGTCTTTCTCGAGTGTGGTTTAAATAGCCCCAACAAAATAGTCCAGGTAAAGTAGTCCCTATGCTACCACACCCAAAACACTGGACCGCATAGCTTGGTTCTTGTGAACCAAGCTATGTGGATGCCTCCATGTTGGCTGACAATACAATAAAGTAGTTCCCAAGCACATTGTTTTTCATGGTTTATGAGCCCTGGCACCTGACTGGCCCCATGAGGGCTTTTGAAGAGGATGCCAGGCTCTAGAGGCCCGAGTCCTGACTCCACCTGGCCAATGGGTTTGCCAGAGGGGGTTTTGGGCGAGGGTCGTGACAGCACTCCCCCTAAGGCCCCTCCCATGGTGTTCCTTCTGCCTGGTCCAGGTTTGGTTGGGAAGTTCCGATGGAATTTCCTGATTAGACGTGGTGCGTGGATATTCTCACTGGGCTCCCAGGATCTATCTTGTGGTCCAAATCCATTCCAATTGACGAGATAGTATAGCTTGGTCCTAGAGTATTTAGAGTCCAAGATATCTTTGACTTCGAATTCTGGTTCTCCGTCAACAAGTATGGGCTTAGGTGGTGTCCCAATCAGTGTGCCGGGTAGCATTGGTTTCAGGAGGGACATATGGAATACCGGATGTATGTGTAGATTAGGTGGTAAATCCAGTTTCACGGCTGCTGGGTTGATAATTGCCTTTATGGTATAGGGTCCTAAGAATCTGGGATGAAAGGTCCGGGTTCCCTTGATGGGTACGAATTTAGCGGCTAACCAAACTTTGTCTCCTACTTGATAATCAGGGGCCTTTTTCCGGTGTTAGTCGGCAAATCTCTTTTGTTTTTCTTTGGCATGAATAAGGTGTTCCTTTGCCCTTTTGAAAGCCTGAGTAATGGCATCTTGGACTTCTTGTTCGGTTATTGGGGATTCTAGCAGCTCCGATTCTAGGCTTGATATCTTGGGCATGTCGATAGAGGACAGGTAGAGCTCTGTATTCAATTGGTGTTACGCTCACCTGGTATCCACAGGGACGCCAGCCAGCCAGGTTACTCGCTGGTATGGTCTCAGCTTCGCCCTGATGTGGTCTGCGGGGAAGGTTCTGCCTGAAAATACAGGAGGACTGTGTTCAAGACTGACCGACTGGGGTAAGTATCCCCCCTCCACCCCTGTATGATTTCAGTCCCTCTGGCGCCCTCTCCTCACCTTGTTGTAGAATTAGGCATGCTCTCCGTCCTGCCTTCTTTGCAGAGGCGCGTTGTCTTTCATGGGCGAGTGCGGTCCAGTTACTTCACTGATGCCGGCCCGTTTGATATTGTTCAGGTAGGTCTTATTGCTGTTCTTTAGTTTTGTTGCTATACTGCATGCCTTTCTTTGTTTAAAATGTCTCTTTTTTCTCCCTTAGGTATGCGGAGCTTCAGCGCAGCGAACTGGCTTGGTTGAGCCCCGCTGGTAAATGATGGCGCATTAAGAGCGCTATGATGCGGTAAGTAAGCGCTATGCGCAGCGCTGCGAAGTCTTGCCTTTGCTAACATGTGTTTTCCTTCCTTGTAGGTTGCGGTGTTCTTCAGCGCGAGTGGAATGTCCGGAGTGGTGCCAGCCGAGAGGCGATCAGCCAGGTAAACCTTTTGAGCAGTTCGTAATTTGTAAATGTCTCTACTGCTTTCTTTAATGTTACCTCTATCTTCCTCTTTCAGGTCGTTCTGTCCGGGAAGCGTGCATATTCGAGGAAGCTGTTCTCAGTAGCTGCGAGTGTTTAAAGATGAAGGCTGCAGGTAAGATGCAGCTGCTAATGATGTTCCTTTTTTCTCCTTGCAGGTTCTGCTTCTCCGATGTTCGAGGGAATAGCTGGACACGGTGAGCGTCACGTTGCAAGCTGCAAAGTAACGCGAAGCGTGTTGTCTTGCTCGGGTGTGGTTTAAATAGCCCCAACAAAATAGTCCAGGTAAAGTAGTCCCTATGCTACCACACCCAAAACACTGGACCGCATAGCTTGGTTCTTATGAACCAAGCTATGTGGATGCCTCCATGTTGGCTGACAATACAATAAAGTAGTTCCCAAGCACATTGTTTTTCATGGTTTATGAGCCCTGGCACCTGACTGGCCCCATGAGGGCTTTTGAAGAGGATGCCAGGCTCTAGAGGCCCGAGTCCTGACTCCACCTGGCCAATGGGTTTGCCAGAGGGGGTTTTGGGCGAGGGTCGTGACAGCACTCCCCCTAAGGCCCCTCCCATGGTGTTCCTTCTGCCTGGTCCAGGTTTGGTTGGGAAGTTCCGATGGAATTTCCTGATTAGACGTGGTGCGTGGATATTCTCACTGGGCTCCCAGGATCTATCTTGTGGTCCAAATCCATTCCAATTGACGAGATAGTATAGCTTGGTCCTAGAGTATTAGAGTCCAAGATATCTTTGACTTCGAATTCTGGTTCTCCGTCAACAAGTATGGGCTTAGGTGGTGTCCCAATCAGTGTGCCGGGTAGCATTGGTTTCAGGAGGGACATATGGAATACCGGATGTATGTGTAGATTAGGTGGTAAATCCAGTTTCACGGCTGCTGGGTTGATAATTGCCTTAATGGTATAGGGTCCTAAGAATCTGGGATGAAAGGTCTGGGTTCCCTTGATGGGTACGAATTTAACGGCTAGCCAAACTTTGTCTCCTACTTGATAATCAGGGGCCTTTTTCCGGTGTTGGTCGGCAAATCTCTTTTGTTTTTCTTTGGCATGAATAAGGTGTTCCTTTGCCCTTTTGAGTAATGGTAATGGTTGTGTGTAGAGTCTTTACCGCTGGCATTTCCAAGCTGGCTGGAAGGTCTAGTTCAGAGTTACGTGGATGTCTGCCATAAAGGGTATAGAAGGGCGTTTTTCCCGTGATTGAATGCAAAGAATTGTTATATGCATATTCGACTATCCATAGTAGGTCTTTCCAATTCCTTTGTTCGTGGTGCAGCATGCACCGTAAATATTGCTCGAGTGTCTGATTGGTTCTCTCGGTTTGGCCGTCCGTTTGGGGATGGTGACTGGTAAGTAGCCGAACGTCGATCTGCGCCATTGCACAACATTTTTTCCAGAAGTTTGAAACAAACTGGCTGCCTCGATCAGAGACCAGAACAGAAGGGAAGCCATGTAGCTTAACCACGCCCTCCAGGAACACTTTTGCTAAAGTGACTGCGTCTGGGAGGCCTTTGAGAGGAATGAAAAGGGCCATCTTTGAGAATAAGTCCACAACTACAAAGATGGTGTTGAACCCTTGGCTTGGAGGTAGATCAGTGATGAAGTCAAGGGAAAGAGTGTGCCACGGAACTGGAGGAATGTCCAATGGTTGTAGGAGACCAGATGGTTTTTGTTTCTGTGATTTATTTTGTGCGCAGACACCGCAGGACTGAATATACGGAATGATGTCCTTACGCCAGGTAGGCCACCAAAAGTTCTCTTTCACCTTAGCTAGGGTTTTGGCAATCCCAGGATGCCCTTCGTTCAGTGAATCGTGATAGTTTGAAATAATATGCTGTTGTAATTCCTTCTTGGGTACATATAGGCGATCCCTAAAAAAGGGTAGATGGTCCTTGATGGTATATTGTTCCCCTTGAGTTTGCCATGCGAGGTAGGCATCAGGATTCATTGTCCGTTGGATTTCTTTTCGTAGTTCTGCTTGTGTTAAGGCTGTTGTGATACCCAAGAGTTTGTCTTCAGGTATAATAGGTAATGGGTCTGGAGTTGTATATACTATTTCATCTATGCCCATGCGAGATAAGGCAGCTGCCTTTCCGTTTCTGACTCCTGGTCGAAATGTGATTACATAATCATATTCGGCAAAGAAAAGGGCCCAACGTAATTGGCGCGAGGACTGGGCCTTGGCTGTTTTGATATATTGCAGGTTTCGGTGGTCTGTGATGACTGTAATGGTGTGTCTGGCCCCCAGAAGGTAGTGCCTCCAGGCTTTAAAGGCGGATTTGATAGCCAGGAGTTCCTTGTCCATGATGGCATAATTAATCTCTGGAGGTGAGAACTTTTTCGACCAGAAGGCCACAGGATGTAGCTGGCTGGTTTCCGGGTCTCTCTGTGAAAGGACAGCCCCCATTGCGAGACTGGACACATCAGTTTCAACGACATAAGGGAGGTCTGGACGAGGATGTTGCAGGATTGGAGCGGAGGTAAACCTTCGGTTAAGTTCCTGAAAGGCTTCTTCTGCTTCTTCGGTCCAAGCAAACTTTTTATCGTTTTTTCGTAATAGTACTGTGATTGGGTGCACAACCTGAGAGAAGTCTGGGATGAACCGGCGGTAGAATTTCGCAAAGCCCAGCATGCTTTGTACCCCTTTCAGAGACGTCGGTGAAGGCCATTTCAGAATGGCATCTACCTTGTGCATGTCCATTCTGATGTCTCCTGGAGAAAGGATAAAACCAAGAAATTCTACTTCGGTGACGTGAAAAAAGCATTTTTCAAGCTTTGCAAACAAGCAATGTTGACGGAGCTTGGTGAGGACTGAACGAACGTGCCTGACATGATCTTGTTCCGAGGCTGAGTATACTAAGATGTCGTCTATGTACACTAAGGCGCACACATCAATTAACACCCTTAAGACGTCATTCATGAAATATTGGCATGCTGAAGGAGCGTTGCATAACCCGAAGGGCATGACTTGATATTCAAACAAGCTGTACTTAGTACGGAAGGCGGTTTTCCATTCACCTCCTTTTCTGACTCGGACCAGGTGGTACACTGCTCGAAGGTCCAATTTGGTATAAATCTGGGCATCTTTATCTTAGTCTAGCATCTCAGGGATAAGTGGCAATGGGTAGCGGTTCTTCACGGTGTTCTGGTTCAATGTGCGGTAGTCAATACAGTTTCTCAAGTCTCCTTCCTTTTTCGGTACGAAGAACAAAGGACTGGCTGCGGGGGACTTCGAAGGACGGATGAATCCGTTTGCAAGGTACTGGTCTAAATAGGATTTCAAATGAAGGTTTTCTGGTTCTGTGAGAGTGTAGATCCTGCCGCAAGGGATTTGTGCATCAGGAACACGGTCAATCTGACAGTCATAGGGCCTGTGCAGCGGCAATGTATTGGCTTGGTCCTTTCGGAAAACATCCTGGAAATCATGGTATTCACTTGGCAAGGTATTAGTTGCTCCCAGCCATCAGCCAATCCCGTTCAGATAACCCTTCCTGGGGCAGTTCCCTTGGCCCCGCCCGAACGATTTACGGGGGATCCCAAGAGGTTTGCAACGTTCATGAACCAGTGCCGCCTGCACTTCCTTTGTAGGCCAGGGGCCTTTCCGAATCACCAATCACGGGTCGCTTTTGTGCGATCCTACCTGAGTGGTAGCGCCGTAGACTGGTCTGTACCCTTTGTGGCCCAAGACGATCCTTTGCTGCATGACTTCAGGGGCTTTGAGAAGGAGAAGGAAAAGCTGTTCGCCCGTCGTACTCATGGGCAGGCATTAGACAACGAACTTCTGTCCCTACGCCAAGAGAATCAAGACCTATTAACATACATAGCCACGTTCAATAGACTCGTAGTTGAAGCAGAATGGCCAGTGGAGAAGGGAACCACATTATTTCATCAGGGGCTGCGGGGGGAGATCAAGGATGTTCTCGCACAAATAGTGAACCCCCGAAAGACTGCTCAGAATTAATTGACCTTGTTGTTCAACTGGATCATAGGTTGCAAGACCGAAGAGCAGATCGAACCAGACCGGATCCTCGCCCTATGTATGTGCGTTCAAAGGACAATATTGCCCGCACAACGGAAGGTTCAGGAGAACCAATGCAATTCGGGGGTGGTCAGATCTCCCTTGACCAAAGCGGAAAGGGATAAAAGGAGACAGCAGCAGTTATCTCTGGACTGTGGAAGGTCAGGTCATTTCCTTAAAGAGTGCATTGTGAAGCCACACAGGAGGACTGTAGGGGCCACGGACAAGGAAGATACCATCAAGGAATCGGAAAACTCCCCAGCCCGGCAAGTGTAGTGGTCCACTTGTCGAGCGAAGAAAGTGAACTACAGACCTCCCATTTTGCACTATCTGTGGTCTTGATCAATCACCAAAATCCATCTCGGATGCACGCAGTAAGAGCATACATTGACAGTGGAGCCGTTGGGAATTACATCGGCCAGGATCTTGCTGCAAAGATGGGACTTCCGTTATGCCCTAAATCAACCATCGACACTGTTACCACTGTCGACGGCACGGAAATAGCTTCTGGTCCAGTATCCCAATGCACTGTAGCTTTAACCCTTCTGTGCCAGGATGGACACCAAGAATCTATTGTTTTCGACCTCATTAAAGCACCACAGTTCCGGTTGATTTTGGGAATCCCAGGGTTGGTAGCTCACAATCCTCGAATCGATTGGCCTTTCCCAAGACTTGCGCCCACACATGTTATCGCCAAGAGAAACAACCAATAGACACCAGAACCTCCACACTTGAGACAGTGGCAATCGGCACCCTACCAAGTGAATACCAGGACTTTCAAGATGTCTTTCAGAAAGAACAGGCTAATATCCTGCCACCGCATAGACCATACGATTGCCAAATCGACCTGATACCCGGCACACAAATCCCTTGTGGGCGAATTTACGCACTCACGGAACCAGAAAACCAGCACCTGAAAGCCTAACTTGACCAGTACCTGGCCAACGGGTTCATCCGTCCCTCGAAGTCTCCAGCAGCCAGGCCTCTATACTTTGTACCGAAAAAGAAGGGGGACTTGAGAATGTGCATCGACTATCGCGTACTGAACCAGATTACTGTAATAAAATGCTACACCCTGCCACTGATCCCTGAATTGCTTGATCAAGTCAAAGATGCCCAAATTTACACAAAACTAGATCTGAGGGGGGCATATCACCTTGTTCGCGTAAAACAGGGGGACGAATGGAAAACCGCTTTTCGCACCAAATACGGCTTGTACAAATATGAAGTAATGCCCTTTGGCCTTTGCAACGCGCCTGCAGCATTTCAATACTTCATGAACGATGTCCTACGGGAATTGATTGATGTCTGTGCTCTAGTGTACATCGACAATATTCTAGTATATTCCGCATCAAAGCAGGACCACGTTAAACACGTCTGATCCGTATTGGAGAAACTCTGTCAACACCAGCTCTACGCCAAGCTCGAAAAGTGCTCATTCCACGTCTCCGAGGTGGAATTCCTGGGCTTTATTCTCAGCCCAAATGGAATCTGAATGGATGTACACAAGGTGGATGCTATCCTGAACTGGCCATCCCCAAATTCATTCAAGGGGGTTCAAAGTATGCAGGGTTTTGCAAACTTCTACCGCCGGTTCATCCCAGGATTTTCGCAAATCGTGCATCCCATCACGTCATTGTACCTAAAAACGGCAAAGGCCCAATCCTCACGAAAACTATGTTGGGCTCTTTTTTTTTGCTGAATATGACTACGTGATTAGATTTCGACCAGGGGTGAAAAACGGGAAGGCCGATGCCCTTTCCCGTATGGTGGTGGAAGAGCAAGGGTATCAGACCCCTGACCCAATAGCAATCATTCCGAGTGACAAACTCCTAGGAATCACAGCAACCATAACTCAGAAAGAATTACATGAAGAAATCCAAAACCTGATGAGTCCGGAGCAATTACAAGCGTGGAGTGCACAAGGAGAACATTACATGATAAAAGATCAGTTGTCCTACTTCAGCAATCGTTTATTCTTACCAAACCAAGAACTACGAGAACAAGTCATGTCCGGTTATCATGATTCCTTGATCGAGGGCCACCCCAGAATCGCTAAAACCCTAGCCAAGGTAAAACGAAATGATTGGTGGCCCACGTGGCATAAAGACATTATCCAATTAATCCTATCTTGTGGAGTGTGTGCACAAAACAAGTCATCCAAGCAGAAACCGGCTGGGCTATTACAACCATTGGAAATCCCACCAGCACCCTGCACACGTTGTCCCTCGATTTTATTACTGACTTACCACCCAGTCAAGGGTTTAACACTATTCTTGTGGTCGTGGACCTATTTTCAAAATGGCACAATACATTCCTCTTAAGGGGCTCCCAAATGCTTCCACTCTGGCAAAGGTATTTCTTGAAGGCATCGTACGGCTCCATGGGTTTCCTTCAGTTTTAGTCTCAGACTGAGGTACTCAATTTGTATCTAACTTCTGGAGAAAATGCTGCTCTATGCCCAGATCGACATCCGCTATCCACCAGTCACCATCCCCAAACGGATGATCAAACTGAGAGGACAAATCAGACGCTCAAGCAGTATCTGCGTTGCATGTTACACCAAGCTGAAGGAAGCTGGTTCGACCTATTATGGATAGCTGAATATGCTTATAAGAATTCCCTACACACCAGCACTGGGCAGACACCCTTTTATACCATGTATGGCAGGCACCCACGTACTTCTGAGTCGGACGTTCCTACAACCCTGGAAATGCCAGCAGTCAAAACTTTGCACACAACCATTTCTCAAACCTTTAAAAGGGCAGCTGAACACCTACTTCAAGCTAGGAATCGCCAAAAGAAGTTTGCTGATTAACACCGAGCAAAGGCCCCCAACTACCAAGTGGGAGGCAAAGTTTGGCTGGCGTCTAAACACGTGTCCATTAAAGGAACCCGAACTTTCCGTCCAAGATACCTGGGTCCATTCACCGTCACCTCTGTGATAAATCCTGTGGAAGTCAGAGTAGCTTTGCCGTCAAACATGCAGATTCATCCTGTGTTCCACGTGTCTCTCCTTAAACCTGTTCAACCTGGGACCCGGGTAGCAACGCCACCGCAGCCAATAATAGTCGCCGGGGAGCCAGAATTCAAAGTCAAGGACATCCTGGATTCAAAGTACATCAGATCCAAATTATACTACTTAGTAGACTGGAAGGGGTATGGTCCACAAGACAGGACATGGGAGCCTTGTGAGTACATCCATGCACCTCGCTTGCTTAGACGGTTTCATCAAAACCATCCAAACAAACCAGGACCAGACAGAAGAGCCACCTTGAGAGGGGCCCTGGGGGGGGAGTGCTGCATGATTCCTGCCCCTCATGTTGTCAGAAAGTTCACCCTCACCACCCTTCTCCTCACCTGATGCTTCCTCTTGCTTGTCCTTGGAGTGTTTGGAGGATCTTCGGGGGGTTCTAGTATCTTCCTTGGTAGACTTGTCTCTGGACCTCCTGTCATGCAAGTAGGGTCTGGCTCCCTCGGAGGCCACCTCGACAGGAGATGGAACCTGTCTTGGGGGGCCCCGAGGAGCCAAAGCCCAGCGACAGGGAAAAAACCGATGTGCGGTAAAAAAAACCTGTGTAGTCTTCCGGAGATGGTATGGAATGGGAGACTCCAATGGTGGATGTGGTATCAAGAGATCCGGAGCGAAATCAGGAAACAAGAGGATCCAACAAGTTCGTTCGG
Organism: Ambystoma mexicanum; assembly: GCF_040938575.1. Classification (NCBI taxonomy): domain Eukaryota; kingdom Metazoa; phylum Chordata; class Amphibia; order Caudata; family Ambystomatidae; genus Ambystoma; species Ambystoma mexicanum. Next base: position 287,118,675 of record NC_090931.1, on the reverse strand, counting down.
TCCACCAATGTGATGATGACTCGGGAAAAAGAAGGCGGAGACCGATCCGAAGAGGCTTGGCCGAATACAAGGTAGTAACTACGAGAAGCAATGAAGGAGGAAAGAAAAGAAGGAAACGGGGAAAACGGACCGAGCAGAGTGGAAAGGAAGAGAAAGAGGGAGAAGCAGTAAAGTCCCTACTTACCAGAAACAGTTGGATCCACGAAAGGCACAGAGAGGAACACGAAGATACGTGAGGATGGCGGCGGACCGCTAGCGCGAGTGTCAAGATGCTTAAAGCAAAAGGAAAGTCTGAAAAGAAGTGATGGGCAAAGTGCCGAGGACGGACAAGAGAGCACGGAGAGGCAGAAGCAAAGACAGAGGTAAGACAAGCGGGAAGGAATAAGCACTACTGGAGGGGCACTGGAGGGGCACGGAAGGAGCTAAATAGAGTATAACGCTGAGCGCTGGTATCAACTAGGAGTAACAACACAGATACAACGCGCCGGGAGGTGGGCGGGGCTTGCTTAAATAACAAAGGCCGCCATGTTGGATGAGGACTGGACTGCTAAGTGAAGGTTCTCCGCAGCGAAAACTTCCACTTCTGCCATAGTCTCCAAGGACGGATCCTGACACATGTCCCCAGCCCTCCAAGATGCCAGGCTGGAACCACGCCACGATCATCTACATGGCCCTCAAGGGCCTCTGCATCCCTCCAAAGACCCACTTGGAGTCAGACTTGGCGCTTGTGGCACCAGACTCACTCACTCCCATAGGATAACATTGGGGATTGGACTTGTAGTGCATTGATGGGGACAAGATGGATGCCCCCACATATTTCGGTTCCCTGAACTGCATGTGCAGTCTAGTCTTTTGGGTGTGGTTCAGCCCAGAGACACCTGGGATACCCAGAGACTATTTAAGCCACACCCATGCTGAGAAACATGCTTTGTGTTTTCTGCACCTGCAGCGTGACACTCACCGTGTTCGATCGGTCTCCAGTAGGCCTGCATCTTTCTTCTGTGCTCAGCTCCTGCAACAACACCGTTAGGAACAGCCTTAACTTGCGGCGCTTCTGCCATTCATTCATCGCTCCTTCTGTTCTGCGGGCATCTTCGGCGGTGTCATTCCCATCCCGGCACGCCGCTTCCTAAGGAAAAGGGAAAAGAACAGAAAAAAGGCATTAGTAAGCATTCAGAAAATCTTCGCTTATTTTTAAAGACTGTACGAGCTTCAAACGCTTACCTGAATCCCAGCCGCTCTGGGGGAACTCTGTCTCCAGAACTTCTCATCCATCTGCAAGAGGGAAAAGACACTCCAGGTTATCATGGAAACATCTAGAGGTGCTGAATACCGCTCTTACTCACCGCATTTCTTCTTCATAACCGCCATCCACGCGGAAAACGTTGCGGCACCTAAAAGACACAGAAAAAGAACTCAGTTCAATACAAATACGAAAGGGTCGCATCGCGCATTGCGCTCTCACTCACCTTCAGCGCTACTCATCTCAGCAGCACGTCGCCATCCCCGGACGCCGGCCATTATCTAAGGAAGGAAAGGAACGAAGTTAGAGAACTGTTCAAAAGACTCATTATACTTACCTGTCGGACTCTTGCCAGTGAAGTAACTAGGCAGCAATGAGCCTGCATCAATCAACACGCTCCTGCACTGAAAGCAGGACGGAGAGCACACTTTCCAAGAAAACAAGGTGAGCTGTGGATCAAAGGCAAGGGTTGGACCCCGGGGAAGAAGGGGTTCAAGCACACAGAGACAATAGGGAGTTAAACTGTACCAATCCTGTGTTTCAGGCCCAGTCTCCAGTCGAGTAGACTCCAGGGAAGGGTTTGAGGTCGTAAGTGGTCAGAACAGGCTGAGTGACGTCCCCGTGGATACCAGGTGAGCGTTACAGTTGGTGGTTAATTAAGATCACTGGTATTGCAAAGTGCGAGGTCAGCAACTCTTTCTTCTCACTCGACAAACTGACCTCTACGTTTGTCGAGCTTTGTAGTTTTCCGATTCCTTTGCTTCATCCTTCTCTTGGCCCGACTGTTCTTCTTGGGGGTTTTACTGGACCGTCCTTCGGGAAATGTCCTGGTTTCCCACAATACAAACAAAGCTGTTGTTGTCTTCTTTTGTCCCACTCTTGTTTTGTTAATGGAGGCCGTATCCCTCCAATCTGCATGGGTTCTACAGCATTTTCAGGTACACAGGGTGTGTTTTCCCTTGGCCGAACATACACGGTCCGAGGGTCCGTCTTAGACCGGTCTGCCTTTCGGTCCTGCAACCGGTGGTCTAGCTGCACAACCAGATTTATGAATTCTGCACAGTCTCTGAGTGGATCAACCACCTGGGCTAAGACGTCCTTTAATTCACCTCGTAAACCTCGATGGAATAACGTGGTTCTTTTGTTTTCTGGCCACCTAGCTTCGGCAACCAATCTGCTGAAGGTAGCAATGTACGTTAACAAGTCCTGATTCCCCTGTCGGAGGGACAAGAGTTCATTGTCTACTGCTTATTCCTGGGTATGGCGAGCAAAAAGTTTTTCCATTTCTCTCTGGAACCCCCCAAAGTCATGTAATAGAGGATCGTCATGGGTTACTAACGGCACAAGCAATTTGCTGCACTACTACTCAGGTATGATAAAACAAAAGCTACCTGAGCTTGGTCGTTTGGAAATGCTCCAGGCCTACAAAGAAAATGAAGGCGGCACTGATTGATGAATGCTGCATACTTCCGTGGGTCGCCTGAGAACCTTTCTGGTGGTGCCAGGGCACTGTTCCAGGTAACCTGATCTGTACCGGAGTGGGTGGTATGGCAGGGTTTTGCATCGTTGGATTGCTTCCAGGTAGAGGCGTCTGTCCTGCCTGTAATTGCAAGTATTGCCTGCTAATCTCTTCAGTGCGTTCTTTGGTCACTATTAGGTCTCTCCGGAGGGCATTCGTCTCATGACAGGCAGAATGAACCTCAGCACGAAGCACTCCTAGTAATTGGACCAATTGGTCCGTTTCTGATGTCTGCATGGCGACCAAGTGGATTTGTTATGGTATACTTCTCGTTCTGTTACGCTCACCTGGTATGCACAAGGACGCCACCCAGCTGGGTTACTCGCTGGTATGCTTCTCAGTTTTGCCCTGATGTGGTCTGCGGGGAAGGCTCTACCTGAAAATACAAGAGGACTGTGTTCAAGACTGACCAACTGGGTTAAGTATCCTCCCTCCACCCCCGTATGATTTCATTCCCTCTGGCGCCCTCTCCTCACCTTGTGGAGAATTAGGCGTGCTCTCCGTCCTGCCTTCTGTGCAGGGGCACGTTGTCCCTCATGGGCGAGTGCGGCCCAGTTACTTCACTGATGCCGGCCCGTTTGATATTGTTCAGGTAGGTCTTATTGCTGTTCTTTAGTTTTGTTGCTGTCCTGAATGCCTTTCTTTGTTTAAAATGTCTCTTTTTTTCTCCCTTAGGAATGCGGAGCTTCAGAGCGGCGAGCTGTCTTGGTTGAGCCCCGCTGGTAAATGATGGTGCATTAAGAGCGCTATGATGCGGTAAGTAAGCGCTATGCGCAGCGCTGCAAAGTCTTGCCTTTGCTAACCTGTGTTTTCCTTCCTTGTAGGTCGCAGTGTTCTTCAGCACGAGTGGAGTGGTGCCAGCCGAGAAGCGACCAGCCAGGTAAGCCTTTTGAGCAGTTCGTAATTTGTAAATGTCTCTACTGCTTTCTTTAATGTTACCTCTATCTTCCTCTTTCAGGTCGTTCTGTCTGGGAGGCGTGCAGGTTCGAGGAAGCTGTTCTCAGTAGCTGTGAGTGTTTAAAGATGAAGACTGCAGGTAAGATGCTGCTGCTAATGATGTTCCTTTTGTCTCCTTGCAGGTTCTGCTTCTCCGAGGTTCGAGGGAATAGCTGGACACGGTGAGAGTCACATTGCAAGCTGCAAAGTAACGCAAAGCGTGTTGTCTTGCTCGGGTGTGGTTTAAATAGCCCTAACAAAATAGTCCAGGTAAAGTAGTCCCTAGGTGTTACGCTCACCTGGCTCCCACAGGGGCGTCGATCTGAACTGGACAGCTGCAGCCTCCACCAATGTGACGCCTAGTGCCGAGATGACGGACGGGACTGGCCCACCTAGCTTCGTTTGCTTGGCCCGTAGGAATATTCTTGTGCAAATGGAGAAAGGGAATTAACCACCCGTGGAGTTGAGCGTTATCCCTCCCCCACTCCCGCTGTTCTCCCCACTGATCACCTTTGATGTCCCCTCCTATAGTGTTACCTGATGGTTTGGAAAGATGAGCTCTCCATCCTGCATTGAGCGCAGGGGCGCGTTGATAACAAGTTGTTTCACTGGCTCGAAGGAATTGGTGAGTTCCAGAACAATATTGACTTTGAGATTCCCAGCCAGACGCCGTAAGTATGTAGTTAGTAAGAGTTCAAATGTCTGACTTTCACTCTTGTCCAATTCCTTGCAGGTTGCAGCTTGACCCTAGCGAAGAGTTCCTCGTGGCAACCGGTAATATTCAGGTAAGGATTTGTATTATCCAACACAGTTCGATAAAATAATGTCAATATGTAACCTGTTGCTTTCTGCCTTATTCATGCGCTGAGAGACAATATGAAGTCTCGGGGAATAATGTCTCCGGCAGTAAAATCAGGTAAGTCTATTGTGGTGAGGAGATTTCCCCTTGTTTGTCCCTTTGTTTCACCTTGCTGTCCTTTTGTTTCCCCTTAGGGGCCGGGGTTCGGCGAGGATGCAGTGGAAGCTGCGTGACCCGTGAAGAGGAAGAGTACCCCCGGTGGTAAATCAGGTAAGTCTATGGGGGGTAACTAATATTGCCTCTGTGCATTCCCTTGGCTCACCTTGCTGTTCTTGTCTTCCCCTTAGGTGCCGGAGTGAGGCGGGAGCATGCAGAAGGATGCGGTGGAATGCGAAGATGCTGCGAAGGCCGGTGAGTTCAGCGCGGCGCTGCTGCAGGCGAGGCGACGCACATAAAATAACTTCTTTCTTCCAGCTCGAAGGCGCGATGGATCGGGAATTCAGGTAAGGATCAAAGGTATCGCTCTTGTTCTAACCTTTTCTCCCCTTTTTCTAGGAGCTCCAGACTCGAGGCGGGCGTGGCAGAAGACTGGATGCAGACTTGCAGGTGAGCGTTACGCTGCTGGATGCAGAATAACGCGAAGCGTGTGCTGCTCTTCGGGCGTGGTTTAAATAGCCTCCAAGTAGTCCCAGGTAAGTATTCCTCCCCAGCCCCACCCGAGTAAAAAATAGTCCCTTAGGTAAAGTAGTCCCTTCCAAGCCTCCTTTGGCTTGAAGCTCTTGCAGCATCGTCTGCATCAGGTGAGTTTTCAGCATGGTCTGCATCAGGTAAGTTTTCATCTATGAGCCTGGCGCCTATGGCGCCAGGACTGACTCTCCATATGAGCCTGGCGCCATAGGCGCCAGGACTGCACCCAAATAGCTCCTAGCAGGGGTTGTTGGGTTTGCTTACCACAACTTGATGCCTGCTTCCGGGGTTGCTGGACTTGGTCTGGGCCCCCGGGGGTAGGCATCATGACACTAGGCTACCACACCTAAAACACTAGACAGCAAAGCTTGGTTCCTAGGAACCAAGCTATGTGGATGCCTCCATGTTGGCTGACAATACAAAAAAGTAGTTCCCAAGCACATTGTTTTTCATGGTGTATGAGCCTGGCCCCATGAGGGCTTTTGAAGAGGATGCCAGGCTCTAGAGGCCCGAGTCCTGACTCCACCTGCCCAATGAGTTTGCCAGAGGGGGTTTTGAGCGAGGGTTGTGACAATTGGTCAGGGTTCGTTTCAGAGGTGTATAGGGTCTCATAGAAGTTGGAAAAACACTCTGGGATGGTAGGGGGAGTGTGGGTCATGTTGGGGTTGTCTTCAATTATTTCTACTGCTTTTCATTCTGCTCTCTTTTCTCTGAGTCTGGCGGCTAGTAGTGTGTAAGCCTTATCTCGTTTTTTGTACATTTTTTGTTTTAGGAGTCGAAGCTTGCGCTCTATCTGTTCATGTCCCAACAATCTTAGTTCCTCTCTTTTCCGCTGTCCTTCATTTATTTTATCGGGATCCACCCCAGGGTCCTTCCTGATGTCCCACTCCAACTGGCATATTTTGGTTCTGAGTTTGTGTTCAATGATCGGTTGCTCCCTTTTTTTTAGAGGACCCTTCTTGTATTAAAATACCTCTCCAAGTGGCTTTCCCGGCTTCCCAGACTATTTGCTTGGATACCTCACCGGTATTGTTCAGTTTGAGGTATTCGTTAATTTCAGTCTTCATTTCTGTCTTAAAAACTGCATCTTTCCAAAGGCTCTCGTTACACTGCCATTTCCCTCCCATGACTGGTATGTTTTCCCATCTACTGTCCACCAGGACCAATTTGTGGTCTGACCATGTAATCGGGACTATCTCTGAGTGCGTTGTGGTGTCGGAGAGGTCCTTAGATAGATATATGTAGTCAATTTGGGTGAATATATTGTGTGGGCTAGAGTAGAAAGTGTAACCTCTATCATCTGGATGCATGATCCTCCACACGTCTTTCATTTCATATGTGTCCATCATGTCTAATAATTCAGTATGGTTGCCTCTGTTCTGGTTTCTCGTTTCAGGATTGCCAGGCTTCCAATCTTTGGCAGGGTCTGCCCGCTGGTTAAAGTCACCTCCTAAAATGACGTGTCCTGAGGCTTCTAACATTATTTTAGGAATTGTTTTTGCAAGAAATCTAGCCTATCCGGTGTTGGGGGAGTACATTGTGGCGATCGTTACATTTACTTTTGCAACTTTCCCCGTTATCAGTAGGGTACGCCCTCCTACATCGGACCATATCTTGTCCACCTCAAAGTTAATACCAGTCCTAATCAGGATTCCCACGCCTCCTTTCCTTAGTGGCCTGGAACCCAAGAACTCCTTTCCTGCCCGTTTCCCGAGGATTTGTCGCTCCTCCCCCTTAGCATAATTTGTCTCCTGTAGTAGGAGGACATCCATTTGGAATCTTTGGAACTCTCTAGCTACCATTGACCTCTTGGTTGGCGAGTTAAGGTCTTTTACATTAATTGTCCCCACCCTTAGGCAGTCCCTTCCCCTTGGATCAACAGATGATGCCATCATTTCTTCTTATCAGGTGATCGTTTATGTTCATGACCAGTAGATTGTTTGCCCATTGAGTCCCACACTGTTTTAAGTGATTTTAACTGCTACAGATTTTGCTGCAACCTTCTTCCATTGTCTGTCCCCCCTCCCCATTACCCCCCCTTCCCAAGTTGGTGGCATTCGATCGAACCTGGTTGATAGCACCAGTCCTGCATCGAACCACCTGTAGGGACTGTTACTTCACGCCCCTTGGCTTAATATGACATCTCAGTCTTAATTGAGCCCTCTTTGTTTTCCCCCCTAATGATCGTGTCCTGACCATGTCGTGATTCTAAACATGTTTCTCCAATCAGGTCACTTTCTTTACATTGGAATAATTTCAGTCTTCCAAATTTGTGGATGATCAGTTGTCCCCCTCCGGGGAGGTGTTACCTCTTCGGTATTTCCTCAAACCTTTTAACATTTTACGCATTTTCTCCTGGGGCTCTGTATGCGCCATCCTCGGTCTTCTCGTTTTGGTTCTTCCCGATTGTCCTCTTCTGTGCGCGGTCCGATTAGTTCAGAGATGCATGCCTTGATTTCTTTGTCTGATCTCAGTTTTATCTTATTGCCCTCATATTCAAAGGAGAGGGAAAAGGGATAGCTCCACCTGCATCGAATATTTCTTTCTTTCAGATGCTTTGTAAGAGGTCCGCTCATCCGCCTGAGTGCCAGTGTCATGGAGGATAAATCTTGGTATATTGATATCTGGGCACCTCCTAGAGTGATGGTCCCGCTACCTCTGGCCTTTTCAAGGACCCTAGTTTTATCCTGAAAGTGATGGAATCGGACGAGTACTGATCTTGGTCCCCCCTGGGGGCCTCCGGCCCTGTGAATCCTCTCCCCCTCTTGGGTTCATCTATTGCATCGTCGGCGACTAGGAGTTTGATAATGTCATGAAGGGTTTTCCTCAGGTCACTTTCTGTTTCCCCTTCTCGTTACGGAATCCCAAAAATTCGTAGGTTGTTCCGTCTTTCCCGGTTTTCCAGTTCGTCGAGTTTAAGTTTGAAATCTTCTTCCCGTTGTTCTAGTTCCATCATCCTCTGGTCGAGCTCTGCCTCCAAGGTATCTTTGGAAGCTTGGTTGTTCTCTACACCTTCAAGCCTTTCTTACATGTTGTCCAGGTGTTGTGTGATCCTATCTATTTTACCTCCTATGCTGGCCCCCATATTCTTTATTTCTCCTAATAAAGCTGCTATGTCCCCTTTTGTTGTCGCTGATTCGCTTGCCGTAGTGTCCGTGGTTGCCATGTTGAGGTCGCTGGTCCTGGTAGACAAGGGGGTGTAAGCGAATGGGGCTAGTTTCTGTCTTACGCTCATGTGACCTTGGGGGGTAGCGTTGGTGGTGTGGGGTGGACCCAGTAGGTGTGGGCGTGACTGGACTACTATTAGAGGTTCTGACAAGGTAGCGTTGTGTCTCCCTGCGTTCTGCTGGATTAGGCACTTAGTTCCGCTCTTCTCTGTGGTTCAGTAGTGTTATTTCGGGAGGTAGTTTGTTATGTACACAAGTGCCCTGAGGAAGGGGCAGTTCCTCAGTATCTCTTTGGTCTATTATCATAGGGTCACCCTTTCCCCCACAGCCTTGCCTTCTTGAGCCTTTTGTATGGTGAGTTCCGTCCTCTCCTTTTCCACCTGCACTGGGAGAAGATGGGTTGCAAGGTTGCGTTATATGAACGTATCGGAAGAGGATTTCAGGTTGATTCCAGGACCTGGTTATGGTACAACTTCTTTGCCGGGACCTTTTGCTTCTCCTCGGGTGGGGAGGTTCTTCAAGATGCGCTCGCTGCGCCATTTCATTCTGCGCTTCTCACCACAGCGGAGCAGAGCTGAGGGCGGTCCGGTCCCTCGTTGCGGTGCACCTTCTGCGGACACCGCGGAGCGCGGGAGTCAGGCACTGCCAGCTGTGTCCCAGTGCTGCACTCCATGCGCCACGGACCTCAACGGGGCATGGGGCGGTCGGGTCCGTCTCGCTGTAATCTCCTGGCACCCAGTGGCGGTCACGATTGACTGAGGGGCATGTGCTGTTCAGCGAGCGGCACCCTCCTCTTCAGAACTCTCCGTTGCTGGCAATTCTCCGGTTTACTCACGCTTGGTGTCCGCACCAGTGTGCCGCTGTGGGCCCACAGGACTCCGTCAGCACGAGTATGCCGTCCTAGTTTCAGTTTTACTTTGCTGGGTCTGGCAGGCCGTATATTCAGAAGGTATTTTCTCGGGGATTCCCTTGCCGTTTTCAACCAGGATTTCCCCCACAGAAGGGGGGGGGGGCCTTCCGACAGCGTTCACCCGATTTTCTTTCATGGGGGGGTCCACTCGTGGGGGCTCAATCCACTTTCGGGGCCGTGCAGCGGATCTCACGCAACGAGCATACCTGTCTTTTCTACCCCCTTTCTTTTGATCCCAACTACCCTGTGTACCCTTTCCCCCTTTCTTCTGTTACCCACTGTAAGGAAGGCATGGTATCAATGCAAGACAGACACAAGTGATCACAGTTCAAGGGTGTTTATTAAACTGTAAAGTGGGTAAGATAAACACCTAATCTAAACCTAAATCTAAGATGGGAGCAAGCTACGACCATCAAATAATAAGAATACAGTCGTAGTGGAGTCTAGTCAAATAAAAAGGGCCTATAATAAGAAAACCTATTGCCAATCCTTACCGCTATGCTACAAAATAGTGTGGGATCATGTTCACAAGAAAAGAAAGAAGTGTTCACAAAATGATAAGTTAGGATGTTATGGCCAGGTCCTCCCTTCCCCATGTTTTTAGCACGGGACAAGGCGGGATTCTTGAGCACAGCACACGCCTGAGCTTCTCTGGCACAAACTCAGTTCCTTTTCTCTGTATCAGGGCCTTCTGTACCCAAGTCTCTTCTCATGCAAAGTCTCTTGCTTCAGAGGCCTGATATGCCAAAACAACAAAACAAAAATTTCTTCTGATAACCTTCACGTAGGGTGATTACTCTTCACCTCTGGATCCCCCTCAGCCGGGCTCCGATCCTTCTTTCAGCGTCCCCCTCCCAAAGCACTTGCCACTTTATACAGAGACTTCCGAAGGGCGATCTTGTCTTGCTGGATCCCTCTGTTAACCTATTGCACGAGCAGGCTTTACAAAATCACAGTTCGTATGGTATTCCCCTCAACCGGGTGCAAACATCAGTTTCACAGTTCTATTATCATCAAAACTTCCACAACGTGTCAAGGACTTTCGATTGCACAAAGGGTTTTGCTTAAACCGTGTATGACCACCTTGACACATCATGTCGGTCTTCCTTAAGACCTCTTCGTGTTCGTAGTTCTTTACCCCTTTTTGTTCAACAATGTCTCTTTGTTCAGGAGAGGGGTACCAAGTTCATTCACAAAGGACCTCTGTGCCTTAATCTTCTTAATGTTGCCACTGCAACCTTGAGTCTAACACAGACCGGCCCACTATCAGGTTTGTCTGACTCACTGGCTGTGCTGAACTTATTGGCGTTTCTTTTGCCGCTGAAGTCAAGGACGGTACCACAATGGCAACTGCGTCTTCTCACCCTCGCTATCAGTTCAGGAAGGAGGGCAAGTGGTGTGACGGATGTCAGCGCTACATGGGATTCCATGTACCGCTGACATCCGTCACACCACTTGCCAGCTGCGATTCCCGGTCTTATGTTTCTTTCATCAGAGACTTTGCGGGTCTCGGTTGAAAAGGGCAATGGCAGTGCCCTCCTTGACATCCTTTCAGGTCTCGTTGCCTTTCTCGCCTGTTTGAACTGCCGTCCTGGAATAGCTGCTTCCTCATGCGTTTGGCCTTGCTCAAAGGGTGCTCTCGTGCTCTGCCTTTTATACCAGTAGGGAAGGTAAAGGGCAGTCAGGTGTGTGTAGTTGTCGGCAACTGCCTGACTCCGCCTGACCCTTGTGTTGGGACATGTCAGGTAAACAGTTCTGGTATTAGTCCATTGTCGCTCATAGTGTGAGAAAGTGTTCATGTTGGAAAGGAAGGGGATACCACGTCTCACCCTTCGGTGTTCTATTTCCACTCCTCGAACACCCCCCCATCCAAGTGAACCTCCCACACTGGTCCACCCACAGAAAATGTATCCAATAGCGATGGCCGTGTCCTGGCCACCTGGATGACAGATCCCCGGGGACTAGCGGGTGAGACACCACATCTAACTAAGCACTCACTCTGGCAATCTCCACAGGTCGAACCAGACACTCCACTTGTCACACTGGCCCTCTGTACAGACCCAACCACTTCACTCAGGGTTAGTATCCAGTGGCCCTCTCCACAGGCTCACTGTTCCCTATGTTAGAGTAAATGTGCACTGTGCTCCCTCTGTACACACCTACCGCTACAGTGCCAAGGTTCACTATTTTACATGATGTACCTCCAGTTGTTGACTCTTCCACCACAAGCCCACACCAAAAGACAACACTAACTACCACATGTGTGTCCCTCTCTATGCCCCCAAAACAATAAACAAACTCACTGGCGCAACTGTTACCCTAATGACGCAACTATACAATCGCTGGCACTACACACAACTCCCATCTAATGGTGTTCGCCACACCTCTCCTGCTCTAATGCATGCATGTCCACACTTGCGTCCCCTCTGTATTGGGTGGCACATACTCATTTATAATACTACTATGGGCGATTGTTCTAGACACCATAAATATCCAACACCCCCACTATGGGCATGCACCAGGATGCAGCGCGTTCTTGCACAGTTATACTCGCGTACTAGAGACCCTCGAGTCCCCTCGGCACCGAGCCTCCAGCACAAGCTCACCCCTCCCACTAAGCACAGTACGGCAGTCGGGACCTGGTAAACCTTTGTGAACTCTGTGATGCACATCGATCAGGTCTGCGGAGGGCAGCCTGGATACCCGCGGCTAACCCGGAGGACTGAGGATCTCGCTGGGGCCTCCAAAAATGTACTCAGGGGTCCTCCTGATCACACCATAAAAAACTAACAAACATGAAGCAACGCTGTTTATTACAGCTGGGCAAGCAAAAATCAAATAGAACAGTGGACTAGAACTGATTGATGAGTGCTGACATCTGAGCATACAGCGAACATTCCTATTATACAAAAAACACAATGGTCAAGACACTTAGAAACACTTGCAATTTAGTAGGTTCATATTTTTGATGTTTCCCAAGAATCCCATTGGCTAGGCTACGTCATATCCTTTGTACTGGACGTATGTTACTGAAGCATGCTTGGAGCAAACAGTTCAACAGTATCCCAACTCATCGCCTCCCCATGTGGCGCCACATCGATTCTCAGTCCTCCCCGGGACAATGTGCAATTAGTAAAATAACATTTGTGCTGACCCCCAGAACTTTATTATAATGCGATTGGTCAGCACCATTGAGAACGGAACACGAGACACCCTGCTTCTGGTGGGAATGGTGACATTCACATTTTACCTGCTAGATATCGACCTTTGCAAACCCTGTGGTGGATACTCCGAAAGCTGGCCACCTCCCAGGAACACAGAGACTTACCATTTGATTGGTTGTCCCAGGACCACCACTCCATCCAGTGTCCGTTTCCCATAACCGTTTCCCAAAACCACCTGCCAATGGGCACTTGTGCCATGTGACCAGTTTCCTGGCTCAGATCCACTTGCCTTATACCCACGTGTGACCGGTGGATTGGCTTTGCACCCTGTAATGACCTAACCCAGTGTTGTTTTAGCTGCTTCAGTCTGCCTGTGACATGCAGCTTGAGCTCAGTCTCCCTCCTTCCTGGCCTGCAGAGTGCTGGTCATGTGTTTCAGAACAAGGTTTCCCTGCTGCATGTGTTTACCTAGGATGTTTTTCCCCCAGCTTGTGCTAATTATACAAAGATCCCTTGGGCCGATGGTACCTACGATACATCCCTACCCCCGCTCCTCCTAGTGAGGTCTTCTTTTATGGTGTGACTGTAGTTTGGGTACCTGTGTTTTTCCCCCTTAGAAGGTGCCCCCGTCTCCCCCATGTGAGAAACCTAAGGGTATTATCCCAGGTGAACCTCGGGGAGCCCTTATTCAGGTGACCAAAGGAAGCTGGACATGCTCAGATCCCAGCCCTGGGGGCGAAAGAGCGAAAAGAAATCATCTGGGTAGAGGGGCCTGGGGTTGTGCTCAGGAGAATGCCGCAGGAGAGGAGGATGAGATATCTGAAACTTTAATAGGCGGTATTAAATCTGCCTCCAATCCTCCCCTCTCTTGCCCAGAACCAACAACCCCTCGATCCATAACCAATCCTCTAAAGTCCCAAACCCGGTTGCACCCAAAAAGCATAATTGCCAGAATCCTTCTTTCACCGGTCTCCATACGAACACTCCCCATCCTTCTTATCCCCGTCCCCCTGATTATTATTTTCGGCACTCCCAACCTGACCAGACAAAACACTACGATTCCCACAACCCCCTTTGTTCATTTGACAATCCCAGCTATTCCTGTTTACCCTGCAAACCCTACCAATCCCGTCCCCCTGATTGTCATCTTCCGAACACCCAATCCAATATGACAGAACACTACCGTTCTCACAATGCCCTATGTTCTGTTCTACATCCCGGTCATTCTCATCCATTACACCAACATTCCCTATCCCTTACTGTAAGATACTCTGACGCTCCAACCTTCCGCTTTTCCAACAAAAATACTTTTTTACACAATAGACAACAGACTCATAATAAACCTGTGTACCTGACATGTCCCAACCCGGGAGTCAGGCAAACTCAGGCAATTGACTTAATCCATACACACCTGACGGCCCTTTCCTTTCCCCACAGGGATAAAAGGTGGAGCAAAATAGCACAAGAGGGGCAAGGCGAGTATAGCAGACAGCGTGACTAGGCGGCTACCATGCAGCAGTTCAAAAGAAGGAGAAAGGCGGCAGGAAGTAAGAGGGTGGCGAGGAGAGAAGTGACCTTTCACTTTTCGTCCCAGGCCTGCAGAGCATTCGTGGAAGAGATCCTGAGAACGCGAACAAAAGAACAAGTGTCCTGTAGCAAAGGTCAACAGTACACAGGGCAAACCTATGCTGATAAGCAGAAATGAGGTAAGCTGCTGTGCCCTTGGTACTGCCCTTGACTTCAGAAAGGCAACAGCAAAGCAGTTCGACACAGCTGGCGAGTCGAGGGGAAAACCAATAAGAACTGGGGTGTGATGAGTGAGAATCGCAAAGTGGAAAGTTTTGAACCAAAGCTAATGAACTTTGAATGAACTGTAAAAAGTGTGAAGGGGAGACCAGCTGCAGAAGGAAACCAGCCCCACGTGATTGCTAACTGAAGAGACTCTGGTCGAGCCCCATATGAAAGAAACTAAGCAGGGTATACCTCCTCCTCATTATTTTTGGACACAAAAGGTGAACCAATGCCACCTTGGAAATGGTGGAAAAAGAGTTTTGAACACTATGTTTTTGCTGCTCACAGTTTAGATTTTGTTAGTGAAAGGAAGAAATGCTTGCTCATACATTGTTTGGGCAATTATAGACAGGAGCAGTTCGAGAATCTTCCATCCTTATCTGATGAGCAAGCAGCAGGACTCACGGAATATGAGAAATGTGTCAAAATGTTAGATATACATTATGAAAAGTCAATTAGCATTATACTGGAGAGGTATCCTTTTGGCAAACGGAAGCAAGAACCTGGGGAGACAGTGGAACAATTCATGACAGCCCTTAGGGGTTTGGCAAATTCGTCTGAATTTGGGATTAATTTAGATGAAAGATTGAGAGACCAATTTATGCTGGAATGTGCTGATGGAAAAGTGAGAGAAGCATTATGGTCCAAAGGGAATCCATCATTGTAAGAAGCTCTTAGGACTATGAAGGAAGTGGAGCATACTTCCAATTGTGTAAGAGAACTGGAGAAGAGAACTACAATTAATGATAAACCAGTGGATGCGCAGGCATCCGAGATATTAGCGGTCGAAAATAAGGACGCAACCAAGAAAAGGCAAATTGGGAGGAACCCAGCATATACAAAAAAAAATCCTACAATGACTAAAGATAGAAAGGATTTAGAAGACCGTAGAAAATGCTGTAGATGTGATAGCATATATCATTTGGTGAATAGTGAAGAATGCCCTGCCCTCAAAGAAGTATGCAAGAGGTGCAACAGGAAGGGCCATCTCACCAAATGTTGTCGTACAAAACAGGAGAACATTGATTGTGTTGATGAACTGTGTGAAGGAATGGAAGAATGTATTTTTCCCTTGATGGATCTGAGATTAATATGACTGATGATAATGATGTGGATTTGGAAAAGCCGACTGCTACCATAGTAGTCAACGACATAGACATTAGTATGGTTATAGACTCTGGAGCAAAATATACACTGCTACCAAAATAACTTTTGAGGAAGTATTCAAAGCAAAAATTGTTCTGGAAGAAGTTGATATCAAGCCTGTGGCAAACGGTGGCAAACGCATCGAACTAGAAGGTTGGTCTTGGTCAACTTTCAAATGTAAAGACTGTGTGGCAAAAGGCAACGTCTATGTATCCAAGAAAGGAAGACTTCCATTGTTAAGCTGGTCACATCAAAGAAAGCTCAAAATAAATCTTGATCCGTGTGCCCTGGAGACAGTGTATGCTGTGGACGAATTGGCATCTACTAATTTATTGGAACAACATTTGGTTTTTCGTGAGGAACTTGGCACTTTGAAAAACTTTTATCACAAGATTAGGATGAAGGAAGGGGCTGTTCCAGTGGTACACAAAGTGAGGCCAGTTCCTTGCACCATCAAAGCAGCAGTGAAGGCGGAACTGCAGAAAATGGAAGCCCAGGGTGTGATTGAAAGGGTAGAATCCTCGGAGTGGGTTTGCCCTTTAGTTATTATACACAAATCCAATGGCAAACTAAGATTGTGTATTGATCTTAGGTGTGTTAATAAGATTGTTATTCCAGACAAGATGGCAATCATACAATTGATGTGTATGAAGTATTTAATGAGATACAATCTCTGGCCCACCGGCTGCTGGAGAAACATAACAGTAAATGCAGAAACAAGATTCTCTCAGCATTATTCCTCCTGTATTCCATGTTCCATGTTCCTCCCTCTTCACATCCAAGAATATGATGACACATGGAACACAGAACACCGGCATAACTCCATCACCAGATATTACAAGATATTACACACCTCCCTTCTTTCTAACCAGAAAACAAACAATGAAAACAAACTAGAATAAAATTGCAAACATCAGTTAAATGTGGATGACTGAACTGAATAAACACAGTAAATGCTAAAAGCTCATACCTGCTCAGAAAACTTTCAATGAAGCAGGAATACATTGCTAACATGTATACATAACATTTTGCTGGACATAGCTCACAAACGATTTAACTCACACAGTCCTTTAAATATGAGAATCTACCACCTATCTAACTCACATAGTCCCTTAAATATGAGGGTCTACCACATACATGTTTCATATGTTTGTTCACCACTTCTTGTAACATGCTTCTCCTTCCATTCTCATTTCCACTTCCCAAAGTTGTTTTATTATTATCTGACCAAACTCTCATTGTAACGGACCACCACTCTGGCATACCCTGCTCACATTCCATACTCTACCATCGGAAACTTGTACCGAGCTATGGAACCTCTCTATAACTCTCATTGGGTTTGACCACTTGACATTGCTACTGGATGACAACTGGGGAAGTTTCACCCGTACCCAGTCTCCTACCTTTACATTGCATCCCTTAACAGCCTTTCTAGTATCAAAATATACTTAATTCTTTACTTGTGTGTGAAGGATTTTGTTCTTGACCTCCTTGAAATCAATATCCTTCTTCTGGGCTCTACCCAACCATGAAGGGCAAACCCTTGTATTGGGTTTTCTGCCCCTCAACATCTCAAATGGTGATATACCTGTGGTGGAATGTGGTGCGAATCTGTGTGCCACAATGGTAACTTCCACAGCCTTTCTCCAAACACCATTGCTCGCCAAAGCACCTCTAATGCTGTTTTTAATGACTTTATTAAATCTCTCAACTACTCCATTGGTTTGGGGATGGTATATTGAACTGGTTTTGTGTTCAATAGCACTATGTTTAAGAAATAATTTAATCTCTTCTGACACTAGTTGTACCCTATTGTCGGTAATGATGGTGGATGGGTATCCTTCCCTTCTAAAAATCACCTCCAAAAAAGATATAATGTCCTTCGAACAAACATTCTTCACCCAGTCAACTTCCACCCACCTGCACAAAATGTCTATGAGTACTATGCCATACCTGAACATCCCTTCACTTCTCACGGGACCCACAATGTCCAACCCAACACTCTCCCAAGGAATGCTGCGTATAGACATAATGGTCATGGGTTCCTGCCTCGTAATACACCCTTTGGCTGAATTCTCACACTCGCAACACTCTCTTATTAACCTCTCCACTTTTCTAAATCCATGCTGGGCCACCAATAATCTTGTCTGACTAGCTGCTTGGTTTTTTTCATACCGTGGTGCCCTTCGTGCGCCAGCCCCAATATCCTATTCCTCACATTTTATCACCCCTTAACACTACATTGTTCTTAATATGCATCTCATCAATTATCTGCCTGACAGCCTCAGGAATAACTCCTTTCCTGATTTCATTGATTTTGACGCCACTGATCAGATATTCCTTCACTTTCTCCAAGATTTTATCAGAAGCAGTCGCCCGTGTCCACTCTTCCTCTGAAACAATCTCTTGATTGACATTTATTACTTGTTCATCCTCATTGTCATCATTATCACAATCATCAATAACATTTGTTAACCTTGAAAGGCAGTCAGCCGACCTGTTTTTCACACCTGGAACATATTCCATCTCCTAATTATATTCCTGATACTAAAAGAAACTTTATCTAACCCCTTGGTCATAAGAATCTCCTTTAGCGGTTTATAATCCGACCTGACCTTGAACCTAGTACTCCAAATGAATGTTCGAAAAGTTTCAATTGACCACTTGACCGCCAACAATTCCTTCTGTATGGTAGAATAATTGCACTGTGCCTCTTTCAATACCCTTGAAGCAAAAGCAATGGGAAATTCTACTCCCCCATCAGCTTGAGACAATACAGCCCCTAGGCCATGATTGCTGGCATAAGTGCTGATAATGGGTCATGAACCATCAAACTCGCCCTTTCTGGGCCTCCTGGTCCCTGACACGTCGGGGTCTACACTCCATAATACTACCAACATGGCGGCAAGCCCAGAATGCCGCTCACCAGTCTTCGCGTTCTACACAGCGTGCTCTATAAAGAGACTACACCCCCACGGCCCTGAGCGTCTCAACGCAGCTGCTAGCTGTGACCGGACGTGTGCTCCGTACACTTCCTTGTACTATTCTGTTGTATCCTGGTTTCAGGAAACCCTCCTCCAATCTACCTTTCCTCCTTCTTATCCAGCCTTCTTGGAATCTGTGCACCACCTCCGCGTGCTTCTTATCCCTTTCTTGAGTCTCCAGGAGTTTCTCCTTGATCCCGGACATCGAAGCTGAACGAACACTGGAAGCCGAGGATAGCCGAGCGGGCTTGTATAAGACCTGAACCATCTGAAAGAAGACTCCTCCTAAAGAAGTCATCAGGCAACGAAAACACGTGAGAAAGGGGGAAACCTGTGACATAATGCTTCTCTTGTTGTGATCAAATGCCTTCAACGTGGGAGCCTCATCAAGATCTGCCTTGACTTTACTGAATTCAGACTCGCGTTGTTCACTCCACTCAAACCTCACATTCTTCTTGACTAATTTCCTCATGTGAAATGTCTTGCTCGCTAATTCAGGAATACATTTAGCGTAATATGCAGCCATGCCCAGAAAGGACACCAACTTCTCTTTGTTGGTGGGACTAGGGAACTTTATAATGGTATCCGCCAAATCCTTCTTAGGTCTAATGCCCCTGTCACATATTTTGTGACCTAAATACTGTATGCATGACCTGTTGAACTTGCACTTGTCTTTGCTCAATGTACGACCAGCATCTTTAAATATGTTTAAAACCTTATGAATCCTATTGTTATGTTGCTCTTGGCTTTCCCCATAAACTAACACATCATATTGGGAGCATAATACACCCTCCATCTGATATAACAATTGGTACATAATTCTTTGAAAGACAGCTGCAGCAGAAATCAGACTGAAAGGCATCATTTTACACCGAAATAACCCTTCTGTGGTGACAAAAGCTATAATGTTCCTAGACATGGGATGCAATTCTACTTGGTGATAGGCAGACCTTACATCAAAAGTACTCATAATATTGGCACCCTTAATGGTACCTAACATCTCTGTTATATTGGGTAGAGGATGCCTGTCTGGAATAACACACTTATTAACACACCTAAGATCAACACACAATCTTAGTTTACCATTGGGTTTGTGTACAATAACTAAAGGGGACATATTATTTGAGAACACTTCTTTCTTTTCTTGAGAACTATCCCACACACCTTTTTGTATTAGTTGTGAGGTTTGGCAATAGGTTTCTTAGTGTAGGACCTTTTATATTGAAAGAACGCCCCTTATATTCATTTGATGGTTGATGCTTGCTCCCATCTTAGATTTAGGTTTAGATTAGGCATTTTTCCAACCTGCATTCAGCATTCCTTGTTCAATAAACACCCTTGAACTGTGATCACTTGTGTCTGTCTTACTTGTTGTCACCATGAGTTCCTCACACCCTGTTTTACTCGCAAAGGTGGCAGTTGTATACCCCTATCTGGTGCTGAAATAGCACCTTTAGTACAGGGCCATCACAAAGGAGCGATTACGGGGAAAGTTAAAAAGGGGTTCCTCACAGTCTTCCTGGTCTGATCCTCCCCCCATATGATCCTCCTGCAGTAGACCACCCCCAGGGTCAGAATAAGAGAGCACCTGCTGTCCCCTAGCCACATTAGGAGGGTTTCCGATCAGGTTTCTGGGGGGAATCCTATCAGATTATCCACATACCCTTCTTTCATGTCGCTGGTTTCTTTAGCCTCTAAGGGGAACCGGGAAAGGAAATCAACATTCCCTTGTTCCTTACCTTTCCGATGTTCCACTAGAAAACAGTAGGACTGCAAATCCAAAAACTAGCGCATAGCTCTAGAATTAGAGTCTTTCTTAAACTTAAGCATTGTAATGGGGCATGGTCAGTGACCAGCTTGAATTTTCTTCCGGTTAAATAGTATTTAAAATGGTTAAAATGGTTTATAGCCCATGTGATGGCAAGGCCTTCTAACTCTAGAGTGGCATAATTCTTCTCCTGATCAAATAGTTTCAGACTTATACATAGGCCTGGATGTTCTATCCCATCGTGCAATTGAGATAACACTTCTCCTAAGCCAATAAAGGAGGCATCTGTTTTCAAAACAAATGGTCAATTAAAGTCAGCTAGTTTCAACACAGGTTTGCTACATAATAACTTTCAGTTTGTCAAAGCATTTTTGATCTTCAGGTAACTACTGTATTCTATGAGAGGCTACGTTTTTAAGTTTATCCGTAAGGATTCCTGAGATAGAAGAAATCATTGGGATAAACCTTTGATAGTAGCCAACAAGACCCACTTTTTGGTATCTGGCAGGGAAGTTCTCATAACAGGCTCAACTTGTTGGGGTTGTACTAAACAATTCCCAACAAAGAAACCCAGATACTTAACTGCAGATTCAGCCAGATGACATTTTTTGGGATTGGCCGTTAAACCTGCTTTTCTCAAGGCCATGGGGACATATGTTCAGGCCAGGTTTTACTATATATAATGAAGTCATTAATATAAGCCCCACAGAATGATGACAAAGGTCTTGAGAGATGATCCATCAACCTCTAAAAAGTAGCAGGAGTCCTATGTAAGCCAAAAGGCAATCTGTAAACTGGAATAATCCAAAAGGGGTTGAAAGAGCAGTCTTGGGATTATCAACTGGAATAACAGGAATCTGCCAATACTTTATTGTGAGATCAAGAGTAGAAAGGAATTTGGCATCACCTAGTTTATCAATTAGATCATATATTCTGGGCATTGGATAGCTATCAAACTGAGATATTTCAATTACTTTTCGAAAATCTATACAGAACCTCCAAGAGTAATCTGATTTTGCCACTACCATCTGGGCCGTGCAGGTGAGTGGGTGAGTCCCCAGCCTCCTTAGGCCTCGAGTCCTCTGCCCGTTACCACGTTAGAGCCCCCAATCCCCCACGTACCCCCAGCGCAGCCCGTGTCCTTTCCTGCCTCTCCTTGTGCTCGCCCTCACTCCCTCCCACCAGCACTGATAGGCCGCCTTGACCCCGTGTGTAGCTCCCACCTCGACCTGCATGCCACTACCATCCGGGCCGTGCAGGTTAGTGGGTGATCCCCCAGCCTCCTTAGGCCTCGAGTCCTCTGCCCGTTACCACTTCAGAGCCCCCCATCCCTGCGTACCCCAAGCACAGGCCGCGTCCTTTCCTGCCTCTCCTTGTGCCCGCCCTCGCTCCCTCCCACCAGCCCTGATAGGCCGCCTTGACCCCGTGTGTAGTGTGTAGCTCCCACCTCGACCTGCACGCCACTACCATCCAGGCTGTGCAGGTGAGTGGTTTAGCCTCCAGCCTCCATATGCCTCGAGTCCCCTGCCCATTACCACTTTAGAGCCCCCAGCCCCCGCGTACCCACAGCGCAGCCATGTCCTTTCCTGCCTCTCCTTGTGCCCTCCCTCGCTCCCTCCCACCAGCCCAGATATGCCGCCTTGACCCCGTGTGTAGCTCCCACCTTGACCTGCACGCCACTACCCATCCGGGCCGTGTGCAGGTGAGTGTGTGAGCCCCCAGCCTCCTTAGGCCTTGAGTCCTCTGCCTGTTACCACTTTAGAGCCCCCCATCCCCCGCGTACCACCTGCGCAGGCTGCGTCCTTTCCTGCCTCTCCTTGTGCCCGCCCTCGCTCCCTCCCACCAGCCCTGATAGGCCGCCTTGACCCCGTGTGTAGCTCCCAACTCGACCTGCATGCCACTACCATCCGGGCCGTGCAGGTGAGTGGGTGAGCCCCCAGCCTCCTTAGGCCTCGAGTCCTCTGCCCGTTACCACATTAGAGCCCCCAGGCCCCGAGTACCCCCAGCGCAGGCCGCGTCCTTTCCTGCCTCTCCTTGTACCCACATTCACTCCCTCCCACCAACCCTGATAGGCCGCCTTGACCCCGTGTGCAGCTCCCACCTCGACCAGCACACCACTACCATCGGGGCCGTGCAGGTGAGTGGGTGAGCCCCCAGCCTCCTTAGGCCTCGAGTCCTCTGCCCGTTACCACTTTAGAGCCCCCCAGCCCCTGCGTACCCCTAGCGCAGGCCGCATCCTTTCCTGCCTCTCCTTGTGCTCGCCCTCGCTCCCTCCCACCAGCTCTGATAGGCCGCCTTGACCCCGTGTGTAGCTCCCACCTCGACCTGCACGCCACTACCATCCGGGCCGTGCAGGTGAGTGGCCCTGCCCTCTGGTGACTGACTCCTGTATCACTGAGCCCCATAGGCCAACGGTAATATCTCTCTCCCTGGCCTTTCACTTTAATTTCTGCCTCTGTGTGCTCCCCCCCGCCCGTGTACTCCTCTCACCTCCCCCTCGCCAACTTCACTACTCCCGCCTCCCTAACCCACCCCCTCCAGTGATTGCCTGCCCACGCAGCCCAGGGACAAGGGCGGCTCCACCAGAGGCGCTCTGGGAAGTGTCAGCCGGTGTCCCCCAGTGACCAGCCGTCAACCATCAACTACAAGGACGAGTAAGGTAGGAGTGGCCTGGTTTAGGGGAGAGCTACAACTCAACCCAGAATCCTAGCTACTTAGCAAACCAGCATTACACAGGGGTATAAGGCATTCTACCTCTATACAGGTCTCTCAAGCTCAGCATGGGTTTGATGTCATAATTGCATTGTGTGATATTTGGATTGCATTGATATGCCTCTCTCCCACTATACAGGTCTCTCTAATTTTGTATGGGTTCTGGGTCCATACGGCATTATGTGATATTTAGATGACATAGATAGACCTCTCTCCCACTATACAGGACTCTCAAATTTTCTAGAGGGGTTATAGGTCCATATTACATTGCGTGATGTCTGGGTTGCATTGATGGGCCTCTCGCCCATTGGACAGGTCTCTCCAAGTCTACAGAGGTTCTGGGGCCACATTGCACTTTGTGATGTTGTGATTGCATTGACGGGCCTCTCTCCCACTATATAGGTCTCTCCGATTTGATAGGGGCTCTGGGTCCATGTTGCATTGTGTGATGTTGTGAGTGTATTGATAGGCCTCTCTCCCACCATACAGGTCTCTCCAATTGGGGCAGGAGTTCTGGGTCCACATTGCATTGTGTGATGTTCTGAGTGTATTGATTGATTCAGATTACATTGATAGGCCTCTCTCCCACTATACAGGTCTCTCTAATTGGACAGGAGTTCTGGGTCCACGTTGCATTGTGTGATGTTGTGAGTGTATTGATAGGCCTCTCTCCCACCATACAGGTCTCTCCAATTGGGGCAGGAGTTCTGGGTCCACATTGCATTGTGTGATGTTGTGAGTGTATTGATTGATTCAGATTACATTGATAGGCCTCTCTCCCACTGTACAGGTCTCTCGAATTGGACAGGAGTTCTGGGTCCATGTTGCATTGTGTGATGTTGTGAGTGTATTGATAGGCCTCTCTCCCACCATACAGGTCTCTCCAATTGGACACAAGTTCTGGGTCCACATTGCATTGTGTGATGTTGTGAGTGTATTGATTGATTCAGATTACATTGATAGGCCTCTCTCCCACTGTACAGGTCTCTCTAATTGGACAGGAGTTCTGGGTCCACGTTACATTGTGTGATGTTGTGAGTGTATTGATAGGCCTCTCTCCCACCATACAGGTCTCTCCAATTGGGGCAGGAGTTCTGGGTCCACATTGCATTGTGTGATGTTGTGAGTGTATTGATTGATTCAGATTACATTGATAGGCCTCTCTCCCACTGTACAGGTCTCTCGAATTGGACAGGAGTTCTGGGTCCATGTTGCATTGTGTGATGTTGTGAGTGTATTGATAGGCCTCTCTCCCACTATTCAGGTCTCTCAAATTGAATAGGGGTTCTATTTCCAGCCGTATTGATAGTTGTGATTGCACTGGCGGGCCTCTCTCCCACTATATAGGTCTCTCAGATTTGATAGGGGCTCTGTCCCCAGGCTGCACTGTACGACATTCAGATTACATTGATAGGTCTCTCTCCCACGATACAGGTCTCTCTAATCTTCTAACAGGGATTCTAGGTTTTGCATTGTGTGATGCTATGATAGTATTTATAGGCTTCTCTCCCGCTGTACAGGTCTCTCCAATTGGACTGGGGTTCTGGGTCCACGTTGCATTGTGTGATGTTGTGAGTGTACTGATTGGCCTCTCTCCCACTGTACAGGGCTCTCAAATTGAAAAGGGGTTCTATTTCTGTTAGGGAGAATTCTCTGTTAAGGCTAATTTCCCAAACCTAGTGAGTCCCCCAGCAGCTTTGCTGGATTTTTGGGGTTTATTTTTTCTCCTGCTAAGAGTGAGACTCTTTTTCTCCCACTCTTAGACATGATTTGAGATATTCTTTGACTTTGTAATGTGTTTTACGGGCTATGGGGTCTTTTACTCCATAGGGTTTCATGGATTTTTGGGAAGTGTGTTAAACAGCACCCTCAGTGCAGTAACACAGGGGTGTCATAGTGACCCCCAAACATAGACTCCATACCCTGGGACTGACTAGTGTCCCCAAGGGCATGTAAAGTCACCATTGACTTTACTAGTCTTAAATTGTGAACAGAACCAGTACAACCCATCATATTGTGGAAGTACTGGTAGGGGTAATTAGATTGCCCCTGGGTCTGTTTTTCGAGGGGGCACTGTGCAGTCCCTCCTTGTCGAGTTTCTGGCTGGTGGCTGTGGTTACCACGTGAAAATATTCCACCAGAATATTTTCTATGGGATTTTCCCATTCATTTTAAACGCACCCCTTTTTTGGTGCAATGTTAAAGATACCGCCGGGTTATTTATTTAATATTTATTCCCCGGTTGGGTCTTTTTGCCAGGACTCGGTTTTAAAATGGCGTTTGTGTTCACCTCTGTAACTCCAACCCAAGTTGAGCCCTTTGTTCCACTTTTTGGCGGGCTTCTGCACAGAAGCCTCCAAAAGTGGTGCCACTCTGTCTGGGTCTACAGAATGTGTGGGAGGGGGTTTAAGCACCCTGGACTGGGTTGCCTCTGCAACTCAAGTCGCACTCTTGTGTGATTGGCCCAGTGGTGAGCCGCCCGGCTCACCACTTAGCATGTTTGAGTGACAGCTAGGACTGATGAATGGGGGTTTTCTGCATAAAAGCAGGGCTTTGGGGACTGGAACTTCAGAAGTCGCCACAGGACCAAAGAATCCAAAGAGGGAGAAGCTGAGCCAACCTGCAACGACGACACCACGGGTGGAGCCCTGCTGAACCGCCTCACCACTTCTCGACGACAGAGAAGATCTTCATCCTGGAGTCTTCTTCCTCTGAACTGGTGGGGATAACCAGTTCACCCTCTTTTCGTCTTCCTGGATCGTCCCGTGGTTGAATTGCCTGTGCCAAGCACCCCAGCGGCCGGATAGCCACGCTTCACCACTACCGCAAATAAAAGGGTAGTACCTTTTAACCGGTAAACTCCGCGGCTGGTTTCTTCCCTGGCAGTGCAACGACCTCCAGCTTTCCTCCACGTCGAGATCTTCTCTTCCCCTGGACGAAGCACTGACTTGCACCCACTGCCAGGAACAACTGCCCCCGCTGGAGCTTTCTCACCATTTCAGGTACTGTGTCCCGACTGGTCTCCCTTGCAACAGACTGTTCAAGGTGTCCCGTAAATCCTTGACTCGCTATCCTGGGGTGACTTGAGACCTGCTAACTAACTTTTTCTTAACTGATCCAAACCTTTTTGAACTAGATTTTAAAGTATTATTCAACTGTGTGATCTTGGACAATTCCGCTTTGCTCTCTACAAGAGTGGGCCTGGCCTATGAACTTTCTTGCTCTAACAGTAGACTCTGCCTTTCCTGACTTGCTGTGGTTCTTTTTAAAGTGTTGGTATTGTGTATTTTCCTCATTCTGCCTTTTTCCCTCCCTTTTTAACTAACTTATTGGAGTGCCATCTTAGGTTAAGCGCTCACCTCTGTCTGCAAATAAGTGGTGTTTTAACTAAGACTTGTTCAATAAGTAATCAGGGATGTATATATATTGATAGTGACAATGTTTGAACCTGCTTGCCATATTAGTGTTAGTGTATTTTACAAGTTTGTTTTTAAATAAATAAGTATATACTTTTATACCAAAGCTCTGGTCAGTGTTTGCTTGTGCTACTGTATCTCTGTACCTATTTTGTATACTCTATATACTGTCTAACTCTTCTTGAGAGAAGTCTGGCTGCTCAGCCACAGCTACGAGGTAAATCTGGGTGGTACAGACTGCTACCAATTCGGTTTACTGCCAACACCTGTAGTCCTAAGCCTTTTGCAGTGGTCCCTAAGGGAACTGCACAGGTTTCTGCCTAATAATTTCCAGGCTGAATTGAGTGTTGTGCTTGCATTGACGGGCCTCTCTCCCACTATATAGGTCTCTCAGATTTGATAGGGGCTCTATTCCCAGGCTGCATTGTATGATATTCAGATTACATTGATAGGCCTCTCTCCCACAATACAGGTCTCTCTAATTTAATAGGGGTTCTATTTCCAGGCTGCATTGAGTATTGTTCAGATTGAACACACAGCTCTCTCAAATCTGGTAGGGATTCTGTTTCCTGGCTGCATTGTGTGATATTCGGACTGCATTGGTGGGCCTTATAACTCTATCTGGGTTCATGTTGCATTGTGTGATGTTTAGATTGCTCTGATGGGCCTCTCTCCCACTATACAGGTTTCTCTAATTCTATGGGGGTTCTGGGTCCACACTGCCTTTTGTGATACTGAGATTGCATTGATAGGCCCTGTACCACAAAACAGGTCTCTCAATTATTAGTAAGGGTTCTACTTCTGAGCTGCACAGTACGATATTCAAATCGTGTAGACCTCTAGACAAGTCTCCCAATCCTGTTAACCAACTCACCCCTGAAGTGAGACACCCCTGAAGGGAGACAGAACCAACCAGCGAATCGCTGGGGAGCAACGCCCCGATTAGGGACTCTCGCCTCTTCAAGCTTAAGCTCTAGCAACTCACTCAAAATCAGTCTCAAATATTAGAAATCCTTCACAAACCGACACTGCCTGTCCATTGCAGTGAATCGAGTATAGGGTAACTGACACCATTGAGAGCCACCGATAAAAAACAACTATATAACTCCCAACCACCTCCCCTACCCCTTCAAAATGGCGACTGAACGAGTCGGCTTCATCAGCCAGAAATACCACCCACAGACAGGACCCAATTGTTAGCAGACGGCCTCTACTGCCTTACTACACCACAAGACAACCGGACCAAAGCAAAACGAACCGGACATCTGTTACGCTCACCTGGCTCCCACAGAGGCGTCGATCTGAATTGGACAGCTGCGGTCTCCACCAATGTGACGCGTAGGGCCGAGATGACGGACTGGACTGGCCCACCTAGCTTTGTTTGCTTGGCCTGTAGGAATATTCTTCTGCAAATGGAGAAAGGCAATTAACCACCCGTGGAGTTGAGCGTAAATCCCCCCACTGTTCTCCCCACAGATCACCTTTGATGTCCCCTCCTATAGTCTCACCTGGCACAGGGGCGCTTTGATAACCAGCTGCTTCACTGGCTCGAACGAATTGGTGAGTTCCAGAACAATATTGACTCCGAAAAGTATGTAGTTCGTAAGAGTTCACATGTCTGACTTTCACTCTTGTCCGATTCCTTGCAGTTTGCAGCTTGACCCCAGTGAAGAGTTCCTCGTGGTAGCTGACGAAGTTCAGGTAAGGATTTGGCTTATCCTACACAGTTCAATAAAATAAGGCCAGAATGTAACCTGTGGCTTGCTCCCTTATTCAGGTGTGGAGAGAAAATATGAAGTTCGGGGAATAATGCCTCCGGCGGTAAAATTAGGTAAGTCTATTGTGGTGAGAAGAGTTCCCCTTGTTTGTCCCTCCGTCTCACCTTGTTGTCCTTTTGTTCCCCTTAGGGGCCGGGATACGTCGAGGATGCAATGGAGACTGCGCCGACCTGTGAAGAGGAATAGTACCCCCGGCGGTAATCAGGTAAGTCTATGGGGATAGTTACTATTGCCTCTGTTTATTCCCTTGGCTCACCTTTGCTGTTCTTGTGTTCCCCTTAGGTGCCAGAGTGAGGCGGGAACGTGCAGAAGGATGCGGTGGATCGTGAGGATGCTGCAAAGGCCGGTGAGTTCAGCGCGGCACTGCAGCAGGCGAGTGTCATGATGCTTACCCCCGGAGTACCAGGCCAGGCCCAGCACCGCCCGGAGCAGGCATAACGCCCCCGGGTAAAAGCCCAGCGGCCCTTTATAGGGGCTCTTTGGACTCTGTCCTGGCGCCGTTGGCGCCAGGCTCATGTTGGACATCAGTCCTGGCGCCAGAGGCGCCAGGCTCAAAAGGGGAAGTGTTTGGTGCACTTACCTGAAGCAGACCATGCTGCACACTCACCTGATGCAGACCATGCTGCATGAAGAACCAAGCCAAATGAGGCTTAGGAGGGACTATTTTTCTGAGGGAACTATTTTGTTACTTGGGTGGGGCTGTGGAAGAATACTCACCTGGAACTTCTTCCAAGGCTATTTAAGCCACGCCCGGACAGCCACACGTGCTTCGCGTTGTTCTGCATCCCAGCAGCTGAACGCTCACCGTGTCAGCTCCTGCACCTGGACTCCAGCCACGCCCGCCTCGAACCTGGAACACCTATAAGGAAAGAAGAGAAGAGAAAGGTGAAAACCAAGAACTTATTCAACCTTCTTACCTGCATCCGGAATCTTCACGCCAGCATTCCTGAAGGAGGACTTTCATTTAAAAGCACCGCGTTGCTCGCTGCAGCGCCGCGCTTCACCCACCTCTTCCCGAGTCGCCGCCCGGCTCCATCGCGGCTCTCAGCACCAGTCGCCACATTTCTGCACCTAGGGGAGAGAAGAAGAGACAAAAGGTGAGCAAGGGAACACAAGAGGAAGGCCGAATTTTCAGCCATATTACTTACCGGCTTTTCTTGGTGAACCATTCCACATCTCGGGTCGGCGCCGCATCTTTGGCAGGTACCGCACCCCGGCCCCTATGGGGAAAGGACAAAAGACATTACTGGGGAATTATAAAGACATTTAGAAGGGTCGCCCTCATCACTAACTCACCTGGTTTTACCACCGGCAATTTAACCCCTCAACGCATCACCTTGGTTCTGCACCTGAAATAAAGGACAGATCACAGGTTAGGAGAAACAACATAAAAGGAGGCTCACACTTGAACTTTAGCATCTTCATACTTACGGTGTATCGCTCAGAAAAGTCAAGTGGATTTGCCAGCGTCATTCTGAAAACCAGTGAAGTAACTGGACGAACGCGCGCCCCTGCACCAGAAGCAGGATGGAGAGTTCATCCTTCCAAACCATAAGGTGAGCTTAAACCGGGGGGTTTTGGAGGAAGTCAGAGGAGAACGAAGGGGGAAAGGGGGGAGCAAGCACACTATTCAGCAGACAGTTAATCCCCTTTCTCATCTGCAGAAGGATATTCCTACAGGCCAGACAAGCAAGATTTGGGGGTCCTGTTCAATCGGTGGTCCGAATTCTGCGCATCACGCTTGAAGAGGCCACATCAACCCAGACCGGACCAGCGCCTCCGTGGGAGCCAGGTGAGCGTTACAGCGAGGCGGCGCGTGTAAAATGCTTCTTTCTTCCAGCTCGAAGGTGCGGTGGATCCGGAATTCAGGTAAGGATCGAAGGTTTTGCTCTTATTCTAACCTCTTCTCCTTCTGTTCCTCCCTTTTTCTAGGAGCTGCAGACTCCAGGCAGGCGTGGCAGAAGACTGGATGCAGGCTTGCAGACACGGTGAGCGTTACACTGCTGGATGCAGAATAACGTGAAGCGTGTGTTGCTCTTCAGGGTGGTTTAAATAGCCTCCAAAGTAGTCACAGGTAAGTATTCCTCCCCAGCCCCGCCCGAGTAAAAAATAGTCCCTAGGTAAAATAGTCCCTTCCAAGCCTCATTTGGCTTGGAGCTCTGCAGCATGGTCTGCATCAGGTAAGCTTGCAGCATGCTCTGCATCAGGTAAGTTCTACTCTATGAGCCTGGTGCCTATGGCGCCAGGACTGAATCTCCATATGAGCCTGGCGCCATCGGCGCCAAGACCGCACCCAAACAGCCCCTAGCAGGGGTTTTTGGGCTTGCTCAAAATAACTTGATGCCTGCTTCTGGGGTTGCTGGACCTGGTCTGGTTCCCAGGGGGTAGGCATCATGACAACATCAACAAACAAAGACTAAACAACTCTCTATCTTATAATACCGCGCAAACGACCCATTCCAAGGGGAAGAAAAAGAGAAGGAAGAACAAACACTCCGGAACAGCAACAAAGAACCACAACTACAGAACACAATCCTGCAGTCAAGAACAAGAATCGAACCATCACTGAGAGAAGAGAAAAATCCCTCTACTTAACTCCTTACCTCGCTGACAAGTAGTCACCAGTACAAACCAGCCCAACACTGGAAGCAGCAACATCAAACTACCCAGCACAAACGCGTAGAAGAACTAACAACGCAAGAAACAACAAACACACGACCGATGCGATAACACCTTACATCACCAAAGCAAGAAGAACTTCCAATCGACAACCACAACTCATGGAAGACGAACCCAATGAAAACAAGAACCCAAGACAGAACCTAGAATAACTCTTCGAAGACGCTGATACCCCAAAACCTACACCTCAACAAAAGATCAACCAGGAAGGTAACCCCAACAGCGATCAAATGATGACCTCAACAAGGAAGTCCAAACCAAACAACGCCCCCAAACTCCACTGCAATCTTATAAATGCAAGATCCATGTCAAAAAAATCAACAGAGATCTTCGATTTACTCGATGACAGCGGCATTGACATCCTGTTCATCACAGAAACATGGCTGGATGACAACTACAAAAATCACACTGCAGGGCTGCCTTCCAAACAACTTCAAATGCCTCCAAATAAACAGGAAGAAAAAAAAGGAGGAGGAATCGCAATAGCGTTCAAAGGACACCTGAAAATAAAAGCAGACGAACCGCTCAACATCCTCAACTGCGAAACCATGGTAATACACCTAAAAGCAAGCCCAAAAACAAACATCACATTCATCCTGGTGTACAGACCACCGACATATGATGCAACCTTCGTCGACAACTTAATTGAAGCCATCACCAACATAGCCATCAACCACGAACACCTAATCAGCCTGGGGGACTTCAACATCTGGTTTGAAGACAGTCACGCCAACTCCCAAAACTCACTGATCGAACAACTCAATAGCATGAAAATACGACAACTAGTCAAAGGGGCAACACACTCGGCAGGACACAACCTTGATGCAATTTTTGCCAAAAATAAACTCATCACCACGGCACCGCCGATACAAATACTGTGGAGTGACCATCTCATTATCCCATTCGTGATTACTCTGCCTACTCAAATCCACATCCAACCTCCTAAACTCACAACCACCACAAAAAGAAACTGGAAACGCGTCAAAGAAAGCAACCTATTTGATCAACTGGAGTTAACCAAACCCTCAACTACAGAGCTAGAGCTGGCTAACCTAGACGAGAATGCAGAGCTGCTACACAAATGGATTACAGACACAATCAACAAGATCGCCACAGAGCAACCTTTCACTCCATCAAAAAAAAGAGCAATGGCAAAATGGTTCACTCCAATATTAAGCACCATGAAAAAGGAAAACAAAAAGATGGAACTAGATTGGAGGAAAGAATACAACCCAGACAAAAAAACAGTGTACCAGAGACAAATCCGCGCATACAAGAAGGAAATTCAAAAGGCGAAGAGAAGGCATTATGATGACAGAATAACCAATGCCACTAACACTCAAAAAACAAATGTTTAACATAATCAAAGAGATGAGAAACCCACCAGGCTGTGACAACACCCCAAACCCCTCAGAGAAACTGTGCAACCACCGGCAGACCACTTAAAAAAAATAATCAATGACATCCGACAAACCATATAGAACATACCAACCAACCACAACACTCTACCGAGCGATCTTATCTTAGACCCTCAGCACAAACTCAAAAATGTTCCTGAAATATCAGCAGACGCATTCGCAATGCTGGTAAAACACAGCAAGAAAGCTGGATCACCCATGGATCCCTGTCCCCCGGACATCTACAAATCAATCCTCGCTCAAAGAGCGCCAGCAGAATACTATAGAAACCTTTTGAACCAATCACTAGCAACAGGAAATGTACCGAGGATCTTCAAAACAGCATATATCAAACCACTCCTGAAAAACACAAGTGGCGACGTAGAAGACCTATCCAACTACAGGCCAATCTCCAACATACCCTACCCGGCAAAACTCCTGGAATCCTACATGTATAAATTAACCCAAGAACACGTAGAAAAACACCACCTGCTAGACCAAGCTCAAGTCAGTTTCAGACCTGCAAGAGGAAAGGAAACAGCACTACTATCTATCTGGGACGACCTAAAAACTAACGCAGACTCAAACATAATCTCAGCCCTTATCCTACTCGACCTCACTGCAGCCTTCGACACAGTTAGTCATTACACCCTAACCAAAAGACTAGAAGACATAGGCATAACTGACACTGCACTACTCTGGACTAAATCATTCCTAGCGGACAGAACAGAAACCATTTGAATCAGACCCTTCATATCCACTTCAAGAGTTAACGACTGCGGAGTGCCACAAGGATCCTCACTATCACCACTGTACTTCAACATCTACCAGACACCGGTTATCAGAATCTTCAAAAAATACATCACTTCCTACAACTACGCCGACGATACTCAAATCATCTACAAAATCAAAGACACCCAAGCCGATCACGCAACCCTAAACGAATGTCTAAAAGAAGTCTTCAACTGGATGACTGCCACAACCTGAAAATCAACCCAGGAAAGACATAAATCATGATCCAAAGACCAAGAAAACGAAACCGCCATCCCGTGGCCAAATGAAATGGGAACCACACCATCACCACCTAAGGTAGTAAAACAACTGGGGGTCCTCCTGGACAACTCCCTAACCTTAGAACCACAAATACATGCAACTGTCAAGAAATGTTTTTTGCGACTGCGCATGCGTGAGTGGCGCATGAGGAGCTAAATGCATCGGCTCCCGGCGGATGCGGTAAAATATCCTGTAAAGACTCAGTTTTCCAGAATCCATCCGACCTCAAAACATATCGAACTGACGGCGGACCTCTCCAGGCAACAACTGCTGCAAGCGGGAGCAAAATTGGGCCTGGGAACACGAGAAACGTCCCTGTGCCCGCCAGCGCGAGACTAGCCGCCATTGCTGGGCGGATGGAAGCGGCTGCTCCGCCCCTCCCCCCCCTGGCTGCTGCGCCCCTGGAGGCCCCAGAGAGTGGGTGAAACGGGGATAGAGGATGAAGACATCGCGCCGACACTACCGGACTGCTGCCCGGGTCCCACCTCCCTGCTGGACCCCCGGTACGTTGACAAGGAGAGCACCCGAATCGTGGGCATGACTACTGTCTACACCACGCAGGGCCAGAGCCCCCCCCGCCGACGTCTAGCTCCTGCCGCGGCAGGTCCCGCGCCTCGGATCACCACAGCCCCGGGTCCTTATAGAGGCCGGACACCTATAACGTGCTGGGCGACCGGACGCCGACAACACAAGGCACCCGCTCGGCACCACCTGATCGGGCATCTCAGATTGGGGCAGCACACGTACCACGGAGCTAAACCCCCACTCCTTCCCCCATCAGCGAGACTGCAGCACCTAGGGTTGAGACGCGGCACGAAAAAGACAACACAGTGCTGCGCTCCCCTAACGACACCAACAAGGTATGTGCAACCAACCCCTCCCAACCTTATGAACATTTGGACAGTGACCCGCACTGTGGAGGTGGCACACCCCCTCTACAAAAGACCTGTTCGCGGGGGGGAACACAACGGTTGGGACGGGGGGCGCTCCCCTCCCCTCCCCCAACGATATAAGCAACTTCAGACTGTGGCGGGGCCTGCAGCTTCCCCCCCACACTGCACAACTGATCCGGGGCCTGGAGAACAGGTGACGAAACACCATCTGTGGGACACGGCCGTTAGGGGGACGGAGGCCCCAGAGATACTAATCACGGCCTGCAAGAACAACGTGCTGGACAAATACTCCACAGGGGGGAGAAAACTCCAGGGGAGGCCACACATTGGGGTAAGCCCCGAACCTCACCGGACCAACCCCCTGGGAATCAGCAACGGAAGGAGAACACGTTCCCACCTCCCATTCAACAGCCCCAGGTGAGGTACTGTCTATTCGGCAGCGTGCACAGCGTGGCGCTGGCGGTCGATACCGGAGGCTGCTGCCCCATATACGCTACTTATAAGAGGAACATAGCCAACGGCTGTGATCTCGGCCCTTGTGTGGGCACACCTAAGGATACCCCCCACGGGGCCCACAACCCCCCAGTAGACATAGCGAGCCAACCACAGCAAGGCAGCTGCTCCCGGCAGCCAAAGTAATCCTGCTGGCTCTCCAGAAGAGAAGACAGAATCATAAGGGATAGACGCACGACAAGCCCACCCCAATCTGGACCCCACAATAACCGCCTGCGGGGAATCAGCACAACCCACCCAGATCCAACGCCTTACGGGGACCACTGACACCAACATGGGCAAGGACAAGGCTAAGAGGAAAACCCTACAAAGCAGAATGGACCTCTATACAGTGGGCCCCCCCCCCACCTGGAGATACAGACACCAGAGGTAGTGGAAACCAGGGAAGAGACTTAGGACTCCCAGCTCTCCCTGAGCGACTTAATGAAAGCAATTAGGGGCTCGAGAACATAGCTGGAACACAGAAGTATCCCTCCTGCACCAAGATCTCTGCAACTTATCGTCCAGAGTCGGCGAAGCGGAACAAAGAGTATC
Organism: Ambystoma mexicanum; assembly: GCF_040938575.1. Taxonomy (NCBI): domain Eukaryota; kingdom Metazoa; phylum Chordata; class Amphibia; order Caudata; family Ambystomatidae; genus Ambystoma; species Ambystoma mexicanum. The sequence goes on along the minus strand of NC_090931.1, from coordinate 287,083,586 downwards.
AGACACAGAAGACAACCTTCGTCAATTGGAACAACAACTAGCCGTAATTGCCCAGAAAGTCAACCAGGTAGAATATCGTGCCAAAGACAGCGAGGGAAGGGTGGGTCCCAATAACCTCAGGATTTTTGGGATTCCGGAAAAAGAGGAGGGCCCCAGCGTCAAACTCTTTTTAGAAGACTGGCTGACTCACATCTTCGCCCCCAAAAAACCTGTTGAAATTCTTCTCCGTTGAAAGAGCACACAGGGTGCCCACCGGACATCCCACCCCGGGAGCCTCACCCAGAACAATAATTGCACGCCTTCTCAATTATCGAGACCGAGACGCTATCCTGCAGATGGCACGGGCCTCGGGCCCGATCACATACAATGGATACAGAGTGGCATTCTACCCGGATGATACTAGGAAGGTTCAAAAGGCCTGCCAATCGTTTGACTCTGTCAAGAAGAAACTTCAATCCCTCAATCAAGTATGCTCTCTTCATCCCAGCGGTGCTCAAGGTCCACCACGAGGGCAATACCCACCTATTTCACATTCCCAAAGAAGCATGGTAATGGCTTGAAACGCAAATCCTCAACGGGCCCATGGCCCGGCGCTCGCCCTCCGGATTGACTCCACGCAAGCCTAAATCCGGACAGCGCTCGCCACCCTTAACTCCGGTGGACCTGGAAACCGAGTCGCCTCAGCGTCTCGCCAAAAACTCCACAGAGAATGGATGAGGTGTGGACATCATAGAACTGAACTTGCAATGAAGCATCACGGAAGCTCCACTATAGCGGCCGCCGCCCTCCAGGCCACACAGTTTCGATCGCAGTCCAGGTGACCCCGCAGAAGTTCTATAGTTAAAAGTTTAAAAGTTCAATGTTTGGGCGACAGGTGCTCCCAGTTGGGGGGGAGTACAGGGTGGGGGAGGGGTTCAATGGGAGTTTGCAACATGAAACAAAGCATAAGAAGGCAAGAGGCTCATTCCCATGGACGCAGGAAACGCAAACAGCCCACGTGTCGGGCCCGCAAAACCCATACCGCCGAAGCACATCGTACATGGCCATATGGTATCCCAGGGAAGATTCCCTCCGAAAGCCGCACCTGAGCACCCCGGGGCTACATTAGGCTCCCAGAGGCATGGAGCGACTCGGACAGAGGACACCCCAGCCTAAATGCACTAAAAGACTGCATACGACCTTGGAAGCCAACCACACAGAAGATCCTTCATGATGCCTTCCAAGGGGACCCACGCTGCTGAAATGAATGCAGATGAGCTATCCTTACTGACTTGGAACGTTAATGGCCTGGGGTACAGCATAAAACGGAGACTGGTGCTCCAATATCTCAATCGCTATTCACTGGACATAGCACTCCTCACCAAAACGCACCTGATTGGAACAGGAAACTGTTTCTTTAAAAGATCCAATTACTCGCATACATATCATGCTGGATTCACAAAAGGCGCCAGGGGCACAATGATATTAATCCACAAACGTGTCCCCGTATAGGTGAAGAAAATATGTACCGACCCCAGGGGTCGATTCGTGATATTGCTGGTGGATATCTGGAGCGAAAAGTGGGGTCTTGTTGCGGTCTATGCCCCCCCCCACACTGACGAAGGAACTACTGGACAAACTGCAGAACATACTCCTGGAGGAGGACGCCGACCTATGGGCAATGGGGGGGACTTCAATGAAGTTATGGACGCTGTGGCTGACAGGTCCCGTGAAAGAGCAACTACTCGATCGGCTCTGACAGCTCTTAACATGTTTGTTGAGAAAATGGGACTGTCGGACACCTGGCGCTCACTGCACGTGGACGAGCCCAGATTCTCCATCTTCTCCAGTGCACACAAATCATTCTCCAGGATAGACTATACCTTCATCCCCTGCAATACATCCCACAGGCTTCTGTCCGCAGAGTTCCTAGCAAGAGGCATTTCAGACCACTCCCCGCTCCTAGTAACCATGACAAGCTCTCGCCAGCGCCCAAAAGTCATCTGGCGACTAAATACATACCACTTGCGGCTCCCAGAAGTTGCTGAAGAGCTCGAGAAAAAGACCACAGAATACTTTGTACTAAAGCAAGGAGTAGTAGAGTGCCCAGTTGTCTTGTGGGAAGCATACAAAACCGTTCTTCGCGGGGAAGCCATCTCGGCGGTATTGGCCTATCAAAAGCGACACGTCCAACAGATTGCAGATGCTGTAAAGAAAGTACTGGAGAGCGAGAGGCACCTTCTTACACATGGCATTCAAAGACGCAAGGGAAGCCCTAGTAACCGCGCAAGAAACCCTCAGTAATGTAGCACTGGATAACGCTCACTGGCTATTCTGGAGTCAAATTTATGAGAAAGGAGATAAGGCAAATCCCTCGCTTGGTTTGAGTGACCTGAGCAAACTAAAGGACATGTACGAGCCATCCGATCCCTGGAAGGAGAGCTGCTCACTGAAGACTCGGACATAGCCGAAACATTTGCTACCTATTACGAGAAACTCTACACTCCACCAACCGGGAACCATGCGCCGCGGCCTCCCAGTTTCCTAAACCGGATTGAGATCCCAAAACTGCCCGACCAACAACCAGAACTCCTGGACACTGAAATTGCCGAAAACGAAGTGCAAGAGGCGCTAGCACAGCTCCAACCGGGGAAATCCCCGGGCCCCAATGGGTTCTCCACAGAAACCTGGAAGTACCTAGGTGGAGCACTAACGGGCATATGCATAGGATGTTTCTTCGCAGTAAAGAACTGGGTGCTCTCCCCCCGGACCTTAGAATGGCAAGTATTGTGGTTATGCACAAAGTCGTAAAGCCCCCGGAAGAGTGTGCTTCCTACCACCCTATCTTGCTGATAAATGGGGAAGCCAAAGTCCTTGCTAGAGTACTTGCTAACCGACTGCTCGGGGTGATAGAAACACTCATCCACCCTGACCACTGCGGCTTTATGCCCAACAAATCTACCCGCATGAATCTACAAAGGATCCAACTCGCCCTTGACAGAGACTCAGAAATACCAGACCCACTGGCCTTCTTGACAGTGGACTTCGAGAAGGCGTTCGATTCCGTGGGATGGGAGGCTCTATGGGAAATCATGGCCTGAATGAACTTTGGGCGAAACTTCATCTTGTGGGTCAGACTCCTTTATGGATCTCCGGAGGCCACGGTGAGGGTGAATGGCAAATCCTCCAGATCTTTCTCCCTGGGCAGCGGCACCAGACAGGGATGTCCCCTCTCCCTGCTCCTATTCCTGCTTGCCATTGAGCCACTGGCAATCGAACTACGAACAAACAAAAACTGGTCCGGATTTGACTGGCCAGGTGGAGGGGAGGATCGGCTCTCGCTCTATGCAGATGACCTCCTTATATATTTTAGTAACCCGGTCACCTTATGTCCGATTGTATCCTCCATCCTTAAAGAATACCAAACCTTCGCCGGCATAAAAGTAAACGTCTCCAAAACTATTTATTTCCCAATCCAAGGAGGCGAAGATGCAATCCCCGAACCTTGTCCCTACCACATTTGCATCCGGGAGTTCAAATATCTAGGTATACGCATTGGCCCGACCCTAGACGACTTTCTCCAACTTAACCTACAACCGGTACTGGATAGGTTCATTAAGGATGTATCCCACTGGCAATCGCTCCCCCTGTCGCTAATGGGTAGGACGGCCCTGTTTAAAATGATGACACTGCCCAGACTCCTATATGCCCTCCAAAATGCCCCGCTTCCCATCCCCCATGAAACCTTCTCACTCATCGATAGGAACCTCCGTAAGCTGCTCTGGGGAGAGAAGCAACCCAGAATTGCACTCAATACACTCCAGTGATCGGTGTGGGAGGGAGGCATTGGACTACCCTGCAAACATACATATTACTTAGCAACGCAAATAGGAGTGGTGAATGACTGGTTACACGCAGACTCCACCCTACCGCACGTCTGCATTGAAACAGAGACTATGCTCCCAGCCCCGCCCCTACAGGTCCTATACGCCACCAACAACGAATTCCCGAGAATACCAAGAATGACACGCCACATCCGTCACGCCTGGAGGGATAAGCTTGTGGGCTGGAAAGCGATACCAACACTTGCTCAACCCATATGGCATAACGCATATCTCCCAGAAATACGCGGGGATGGTTCGGGAATTGGGAAAGCAGAGGGATAACTACACTAGCCCATGTGATACAAGTGGGATGCCTACTAAGCTTTGACACTCTCCATAACAAATATGGCTTGGCACCCATGGATAGGTTCCGATACGGACAGCTTGCTCACGCCATACGTACCCAATTCCCGGACATCACTACCATACCTCCCTACTCTCCTGTAGAAACTAATGTTCTCCCGCAACGCATGCCCTCCAAGGTCACCTCCACACTGTATCTGGCCCTTAACTCTTTTGGTGCTATAGAATTGGGTAAGCTGAAAGAAAGATGGGAAAGAGAACTGGGGGCTCTGGAGCCTGAGGATTGGACCGACGCACAAATGTCCGCCTGGGAGATAGGCATCGAGACCAAACTTAGACTGATACAACTTAGAATACTCCACTGCTCATACCACTCTCGTACCGCCATGGCCAGGTAGAGCGGCACCGGAAATACGACATGTACCCGATGCAAACGAGAGACGGCCACCTTTTTCCATATGATTTGGGACTGTCCGGTGCTACAAGTCTTCTGGGGTAAGTGCATAGACATGATCTCCACCGTGCTGGGAACACCAATCCCCAAGGACCCCAAGATGGCACTTTTGGGAATCTGGGGGGAGGTTGACCTTACTAAGCACGAAAAAACATTTACGGCTGTGGCACTGGATGCAGGGAATAGACTTATTACTGCAGATTGGGGCTCATTGGACCCGGTGAGTCTGAATCGTTGGACTAATGAATTGAGTAGGTGTGCATCCCTGGAACGCTGCATCTATAATGCGCAGGGTTGCCCCCGAAAATTTGAAAAGATATGGGGGAAATAGTTAGACGCTTACTGATGGGACGTAACCAGAACTGTCAACCATTACCTGCTCCGTGGATACAAAGTTACCTGCTATGCCTGCATCGCCTTTCTTTGCTGTTAATGCTAATGTGTCTCTTGGATAAATGCCTTGTGTGTTTGTTTTTTCCTTGTATGCCGTTTTGATAATCCAAATGAACAAAGTTTTAAAAAAAAAAAATGTAAATGTTTTTTCCACCTCCACACGGCAAGAAGAATCCTACCTTTCCTCTCCTCCACGCACAAAACGCTCACTATCGTCGCCCTCATCATGTCAAAAGTCGACTGTGCAAACAGCCTCTACCTCCAAATACCAGCATACCTCTTGAAGAAACTACAACGCATCCAAAATACAGCTGCAAGACTACTCCTCAAACTATCAAGTAGAGAACACATCACTCCTGCCCTAAAAACACTACACTGGCTCCCAATAAAACATTGCATCACCTTCAAAACAATGTGCATAACGCACAGGGCAATCAGCGGACAAGGAGCAGAATTCCTACAAAAGAAAATAACAATCTACAAGCCTACTAGATTCCTCAGGTCATGCAACGAAATCTGCCTGGAACCAAAACCATACCTCAAGAAAAAATTTGGAGGTACCTTCTACCATTTAGCTGCAAAAACCTGGAACAACATCCCAAAAGAAATAAGAAACACCAAAGATCACCTAAAATTTAGGAAATTACTAAAAACCTGGCTATTCAACACCACAGACTCAAACTGAAAACGGAAACAGAAAGAAAAAAGGATGATTAGATTAAACCAGACACGGACAGCTCCCAGAACCCACTGGGAAGCTCCCGCGGCACCCGGGGCGAGTCTCACCGGGTAGAGTGTAACACAGGCAACACCCACGGAGACGGAATAAACATACCCTACCTAATCCCACCCAACAAACGCACTCGTCCCTTAGTTCCCACCAGGTACCACAGTGGTTGGAATTGTCGGTATACTTAGGCGTAGGCAGGTGCAATGGCTGTATGAGTGGGAAGGGAAGGTAGGCAGCTCTGCGAGGCAGGCGGGGGGATGAGGGACAATATGTAAAAGGGACCTTGAAGCATGGATGGACTCAGATCATGTCAGATGCATAGGGGTGCTACCGAAACCCATCTGGGGAGAATACTGAAACCCACCGCCTCAAATCGGGATAGAGATGCCAACTAATCAACTGCACTAACAATTTCCCCCTCTGCATACATCTCTCAAACTCCAAACCAAACACACCACAAACCTTCAGCACAGCAAACCGCACAAACTTCACTACATGGCAACAACAAAACAAAAACACCCATGTACTTGCACAACAGTACACAACGACGACTGGCCGCAAAACACCCCAGGCCCAGCCAACGGGCCCAACGGGCTGAGGCCGCCAACAGCACATCACTTCTCTCTTGCACTTTTCCAGCTCCTTCCCACTAACCCCCCCTCCCTTTCCTTTTCGGAGCCGCCAGAGCACCAGGGGACCACTTCGGTGGTGATAGTGCGCGGTACAAATGTCCTTTAACATTAACTAAAATAATCAGGGAGGACCATGGGCTTTGTGAGGGTACGATTACATCAGCCTTTAACATAGCGTCTACCTCTTCTTGAATGCTTTGTTTTCTACTCTATGGAATTCAGTAAGGTTTTTGATATACAACCTGTCCTGGAGGCTTCCAGATTTAATGGTAGACTCCTTTCACTCTCCCTGGTTCTGGTTTAAACACATCAGGGAACTGTACCAACATGTCCGGTAAATCTTATTTTTGATTTTGAGGCAACTCAGGGAACATTCATTGATTCTCCGGATAATAGACTAGTACCCACACCATGAGGACCGGTTGAAGCCAAGATGGCTGCCCACACCTCCAAGATCTACCCTTCCACCTAACATTGGGCTTCATTCCGAGTTGGGTGGTAAGGGTTTACCGGCACCAGTAAGGATGCTGGTGCCGCTAAACCCTTACCGCCCTATTCCGAGGTCCTTTAGCGGGACCCCCAAAGGACGTGTGGTCTGACCACACGTCCTTTGCGGGTCCCGCTAAGGGACCAGGGCGCTAATAACGGGCCTGCTATTTGCGGGCCCGTAATTAGCGCCTTCCCCATTCCCATTGAGCCCTATGGGGGCTCAAATGGGAATGAGGAATAGTTTACTGAATGGGGACTTACCGGGTCCTCCAAGGTCGGAATGACCCGGTAAATCCCCATTCAGCCAGACCGGAAAAGGAAACCGGGTTTGGAGGCAGCCATGGTGCTAATAGCACCATGGCTGCCTCCAAACTCCGAATGACCCCCATTGTTTTCTGCCTGCATCCGGATGTCTGATTGGTCAGCCTTGATATTTTACAGCCAACCAGACGCCAGTAGGCATAGCCGGCACTCCGAACAAAGGCACGAGAACTAAGGTGCCTGTCCCAAGCCTGTCAGAGCTCGTCGAGTGCAGTGCAGTGCGCCCACCCCTTTACCTGTGCCGCTCGACGCAACCGTTCATTTATATTCCCACACTATGTCCTACAATGCCACGCTTGACCCAGCTTCACTCAAACTACTCCATGAACTGACGTACACTATCACAGTGAGACGCTGCTTGAAATGCCCTTGCCTCTCCATATTTTGCTGTTCACTTTGGCCATCATAAGTGTTAATTGCATAGAGTAATCCTTAATTCGTAAATTGTATGCACCGAAGTATCGTCAGATACATGATTGCTCACATTACTTGTCCTAGTAACTTAGAAGTAGCTGCCTATTCGGGTACTCGTGATTGCACACTCAGTACTGTGCAGTGCGCCTACCCCCCTCAACCAAACGCTATTCGTATGGGTACACGAGCACTCCCAAATGAGTTAAAACGTAACGGCTATACATTATTGTTTGTATAAACTGCTAAATGCTAAATTCTAACGACCCTACAATGCTTGTATGATTAATCACCCATGTATACAGTATTGCATAAGATCCTAGGACCATGTCTGATGATCATTGAGAACGTGCGGACTACTGTGCCTTTCCCCAGGACATATGTCTGCTACAGCTCATAGTGGTACCACTCGTTACCTGCTCGTTGTACCATGTCCACCCTGCCTATGCATTTCTACCAGCCTCTCCTCTGCGCACTGTGCCTTGTTTGGATGCCCTAACATTCCTATTTTAAGCAATCCGCTTGCGCACTGCATTACGCTTAGCTGGCCTATGAAGCTTATTACCCTGACCTAGCCTAAACACCATGCAATTTTTCCTTTGCCATGGCATCTAACTATGTTGACCTGCAATATACTTTGTTGATTCTCCTGTGAATTGTGCTGTGTTGTGCCAAGTCTGCCTTGCATTTTACTAGCCTGTACCAACCGACACACCTGATACTCTTTACCTTGCCCTGGCATCATATTATGTCGACCTGCATTATACCTTGCTGATTTACCTATGTACTGTGCTCTGCTGTGTCTAGTGTCTAGGTCTAGATTGCCTATACGTCTATTAGCCTGTCCTAGCCTGGTCACCTTTATCCACCGTTATAAGGAATACCCCTCAGGTCATTAAGACTCATCACCCAGCCCGCGAAAAACATTATAGGACTCTACACCAGTCTTGCTCTCCACAGCTCCACCTAACTCAGAGAATCACCCTTGGTGTTAATAATCCCAAGTGATTCACCAAAGATTTAAATAATCTCACCTTGACAGACCAAATAATCCAATATGGAAGAATCAAATGCTGCGGTGAAAGCTCCCCTGTAACTGCCCTGTCCTCTCCGACCCGGAATGGAGGTAACCAGGGGAAAGGACAGGACCACCAGGGAAACCCTTGAGAGGGAAGAAAACCCTGGTCGAGTCCGGGAATCTCGTGGATCAGGGTGGATGCGGATCTGAGATGTCCTCGATTCGTGGCAGTGGATGGCAGATGGGAAGGCTTCTTCTGGATGCACAAAAGAATATGAGAAGAGAATTTCAGAGAAGGATGGAATCAGAAAAGTATACTGAGATGTGGAAGAGAAGTTCTCTCACCAGCGACGACAGGAGTCGGGAGTTGGATGACCGGTCTTGGGACTCGGGAGTAAGGCGGATGGAAGACTCTATAATGAACAAACGGGTAAGTACCAAAGTCGGAAGGAGGGAAAGATCCTGAGATGGAAAGCACTCACTCCTAGCGGGTGCCAAAGATATGACAAAGCCGGGGATAGTGCTCTTGAGTGGGCTACGGAGAGAAGGGCTTGGCGGGCAGATCTGAACGCTTGAGGAAATAGATTCGAAGGGGAAGGCTGGTGACGAAATCTGGGAAATATGAAAGAACAGAATTAGTATAGCTGATAAGGTTGAAGATATAGTAAGGTAGTAGAAAGCCTAGTAGCGAACTCATGGAGCGTCAGTAGTAACAGAAGCGACGCGAAGAGCTGATGGCTTCAGTTCCGGATAAAGGATGACGTGAGCGGTCGATGGCGTTTCGGGGAAACGTGAAAAGACTAGACCGCTGCACTCCGCTCGGAGATCACGGAGATCACATTGAGCATTCATCTTGGAAATGCTAAGCGTACCGCACAAGCGGTTACGAGCCCACAGAGACCATCTACCGCAATGTGTAACAGTATGCCCCCTTCTTCTGGGGGGAGACCAGGTTTACCCGGATGAAGCCGAAAGAACCTCCGAATCATTCGGGGTGCATGAACCCCAGAGGCAGGTTTGCAGGTTCTTTCTGCAGGAGAATAGCCCTTCCAATCAACCACAAATTGTAATCGACCCCTTCTGTATCGAGAGTCACAAATATTGGCCACCTCAAATTCAGAACCAGTATCAGTGAGGACAGGAGGTGGTGGAGTCACCCTATTCCGGTGAAAACGATCCTGCACGACCACCTTAATCTGTGACAGGTGAAACACTGGATGTATTCGTGACCAAGAAGTCGGTAAAGCGAGTTTGACTGCAGCTGACCCCACCAAGGATAATTCCTTAAAGGGTCCAAAGTACGGTTTTGTGCCATTTGCAGAGATAGCTTAGCTAGCTTCTGGCCTTCATGAATGTCTGCGATGAGACTATCTACTCCAAAGAAGCTGGAAGCAGGAACAGTCACTGTAGGTACAAATGAGGGGTGATAACCATAAGAACAATGAAAAGGACAGGTGTGGAGGGCAGAGTGTCTGGCATTATTGTAGGCAAATTCCGCAAACGGAAGCAATTCAACCCAATTATCCTGGGCAGCCGATACAAAGCATTGTAGATAACCTTCCAAAGTTTGGTTTAAGCGTTCCGTTTGCCCGTTGGTTTGGGGATGGTATCCTGAACTAAGGGCTTGCTTAATTCCCAAGATGTGACAAACCTTTTGCCAGAAGAGTGAAGTATATTGAGGACCTCGATCTGATAAAATAGTATCCGGGAGACCATGTTGAGAAAAGATTTCCGAGAGCAAGATTTTAGCCATCAATGCTGCTCCAGGCAATTTACATAAAGGGGTGAAATGCGCTAGTTTGGTGAAATAGTCGATGGTGACCATAATGGTGGTTTTATTTTCTGAAGGAGGTGGATCCGACACAAAATCGATGGATATGATTTGGCATGGTATGTCCGGAATAGGCATTTTCGATAAAGGTGGCTCTCGTGGAGTCTTGGCCTGAGAGCAAATATTGCATGCTGCAACGTAATCTCGGACATCAGATCTTATACCCGCCACCAGAAATGTTGTTGGATTAGTTCCATGGTGGATAGGAATCCCCGATGACCTGCGGCTCGTGAGTCATGACACATCTGTAAAACTTCCTGTTGTAATGATGGAATGGGAATCAGGACTTGAGTTCCATGGAAGAAGTAGTCCTTTTCTTCAGTGAGATGATGGGTGGAAGCAATATTTTCACATAATGCTTTGTTCCGAATGGTAGCTGTTCGCACTTCTTGTAGAAAATCAGTCAGGACCGCGATAAAGCTAGCATTGGGAAACATCTTTTCTGTACAGAATTTGGATGTAGGGGAATCCTCACGGGAAAGAGCATCTTCCCTCAAATTGTGTTTGCCAGGAAGAAAGGTGAAGTCAATCCGGAAGGGAAGAAAAAAATATGCCCAGCGGGCCTGCCTACTGTTAGTTGTATAGGCATTGTGGAGTACTCTGAGATTTTGATGATCGGTGCGAACATTAATCAGAAAAGATGATCCCAACAGCAAATGTCTCAATTCTTCGAAGGCCCTTTTGATTGCTAAAAGTTCCTTCTCAAGAACCGAATAGTTCTGTTCTGAAGTATTAAACGTCTTTGACAGATACGCCACTGGTCTTTCTTCTCCCTGGTCCGAGAGTTGTAAGAGTACAGCTCCTAATGCATATTGAGATGCATCTGTCTCTACGATAAATTGTTTGGTCTGATCAGGGGTGGTCAAGATTGAAGCAGAAGTAAACAATTTCTTCAGCGTTTGAAAGGCGCTTTGAGCAGATTTGTTCTAGGAGAATGAGATACCTTTCTTAAGAAGTCATGTAATGGGCAGAATGATTTCTGAAAAGCAGGGAATACATTTCCGGTAGAAGTTTGCGAATCCTAGAAATCACTGAATGTCCTATATACTAGAAGGTGTTGGCCAATCCAAGACTGCTGACACTTTTTTTGGATCCATGGAGATGCCCTGAGACGATAGTACAAATCCTAAGTAAGTTACTTGTTCCTGATAGAATTCACATTTTGCAGCTTTACAGTAGAGATGATTGGACTGGAGGCATTCAAGAACAGTGTTGACATGCTTAATATGGTCCTCTGGGTTGATGGAATACACTAGAATATCATCCAAGTATATGATAACAAAATGGCAAACAGATGATCCATGAATCGTTGGAAAACTGCCGGTGCATTGACCAATCCAAATGGCATAACGTGGTATTCGTAATGCCCGAAAGGCGTTCGGAAGGCGGTTTTCCATTCGTCTCCTGGAGCTATTCGAATGAGGTGGTATGCTCCTCTGAGATCAAGTTTTGTGTAAAGGGAAGCCCCCCGGACCGCTTTGATGATATCAGTTATTAGAGGCATGGGGTACTTGTCGGTTATAGTGATTTTATTAAGACCCCGGTAATCAATACAGGGACGGAGTTCATCCGAATCCTTTTTGGGGATAAAAAAAGAGAAGCCCCCGCTGGTGACACGGATTCAGTAATCAGACCGTTACGAAAGTTGGCTTGAAGGTATTCTTTCAGTACTGTCTTTTCTCGTTGGGAAAGAACATACATTCGACCAAAAGGAATAGGTTGTTCGGGAAGTAGGTCTATGTGACAATCGTCTCTCCTATGCAGAGGTAGGGTAGGAAATTCGGGATTTTCAGAAACTGACTGGAACCTCTGATGACATTCAGGAATAATCTCTAGCTGATTAATGGTGGATACCACTGGGAGGTGTGTCACTTCTGTAGGGATATGTATGCCCACCGTCTCTTGTGAAAGGCAATGATGAATGCAATATTCAGACCCAAGGAATAGAGTACCCGCTGACCAATTGATGAATGGGTTATCAAGCCTTAACCACGGGAGACCCAAGATAATAGGGAAATGTGCTGCTTTAATGAGGTCGAAAACCAAAGTCTCTTTATGGTTAGCAATCAAGCAGGTAATTGGACCAGTCTGTTCTTTAATGGGACCTGAACTCAAAGGACTTCCGTCCACTCCTTGAATGGGAGTTATGTGTCATGATCTCTGCTTCCAAAAGGTCAGGGTTTTCCCAACTCCCTTGGAAGCAGATTCATAACCCAGGTTCCGAGTGCCAACCAGTCCCAATTGGGACCTTTTGGACCCAGTCCTGGCGCCAGTGGCACCAGGCTCATAAATATGCCCAGTCCCAGCGCTGGAAGCGCCGGGCTCATAATGCTTGGGTGGACTTACCTGCAGCAGACCATGCTGCTTACTTGCCTGCCAGTTGAGCCTCTGATACTCTTCTGTTTGGAACTACTTTTCCTGTTGGGTGGGGCAGGAGCCACTCCCTAGGTTCAGAACACTGGAACTCTTCTGGAAAGCAGGAACTCTTTTCTTACCTAGGCGTGGCTGTGGAAGGAGACACCTAAGCACTACAGGAAGCTATTTAAACCACACCCGATGGATGAATCTTGCTTTGCGTTATTCTGCATCCTCTGCAGCAGAACGCTCATCGTGTCTTCTGCATCTGATCCTGGGCCTAAGGAAAAAGGCTTACCATCCTGAATCCAGTCTTCAGCAACACCTAGAAAGACAAGAAAGAACAGGTTAGCATTACGGTCTTCAGTGACAGCTCTTCACTTACCTGGGCCATCGGCTGTCACCAACGCCTCGCGCTGCATTCTGAAAGACAAAGGCTTACCTACTCTTCGTGCGCTCCGGAGGTCTTCACACTGCATTCCGGCATCTGAAAGACAAAAGCTTACCAACTCTTCGCACGCTCCGGAGGCCTTCGGCGCTGCATCCCGCATCTGAAAGACAAAACAAGGTGCGTTTAAAGACATTGGGGAACTTTAATACTCACGTGCCATTACTCCTTTCCACATCTAACCCAGTGGGTATTCCGGCACCCTGCAGCCGCTCCGAACTTGTACCTGCAAAATAAAAAGACAGTAGAGAGCATCGTGAAGCAGGCAACAAGCGCTTACTTACGTGCTTCCAGGCGCTTCTATTCATCACATGGGCTCCATCTTCAACTCACTTCAGCCCGTCATCCACCATCGCCGGAACCCTGCAAAACAAGAGACATCATTACTAAAGACTTTAAAGACATTAGAATTACTCGAAACTTACCGTTCGTGCAGTAAACGACGGACAGCAGTCCTCTGAAGTCAAGAGGCCTGCTCCCCTTATCCAGTGAAGAAACTGGTTACAGCACCCTGCCCCGAGGCAGATGGAGAGCACGGCGTTCACTTACCTAAGGTGAGAGCGTTAACCTTCGGGGTTCTACAGGAGAAGAGAAAGGGAAGAAGAGAGAGACATTCAATAACCCAGTTCATTAATCCCATATTTTCTATCTGCAGACATCTTACCCTTCGAGTCAAACATACAGTGCACAGAGGTCCAGCCCAAAGAGCCAGCCGTGGGTTACACATCACCTTTGAAGATACGGTATACGCCCAGTCAAGACCGGCGCCTCTACGGGAATCTGGTGAGCGTTACATTATGACGGTCTTGGATACATGGGTTATCCCATGTTGTGTAGCCCAATCATTCTCCCAAAAATTTCCTGCGGCTCCAAAATCAATTAAGGCGGGAATACCTGGTAAGACTTGTTCTGAAAGGATCATGGATAAAGACACTACCACCATGGTCCGGTTAGTTGAAGTGTCTAAAGTCATACCCATTCGATATGGGGAAATTGGATTCGGAACCCCTACCATTCTTCCCCTTGCGGTAGGGTCTTGAAGTTTTTCCGACTTCGGGTTTGGAGTGCGACGTGGGGGAACAAGATGACAATCTTTCAAAACATGTGAAGAGGACCCACAATACATGAGCAATCCAAGTGTCTACCTTCTCTCTCTCTCGGTAGCAGATAGTGGTCCTCTTACGGCCCCCATCTGCATAGGCTCTTCGGTTTGGACGTGAGGTTTACTACCTACAGAAGGATAATCACTATGTGGTCGTGTTCCCTTGTTCTTCCGTTTTTCATAGGAACGTTCTTGCAAATGGTATTCTAATTGCATGCTAAGGGTTATCATATCGGCCAGATTAGCCGGGCGAGGAACTTTAGATATCTCATCCTTGAGTTCATCCGTTAAACCTCTGCGAAAAAGGGTGAGAAGACCCTCATCTGGCCATCCTAGTTCGGAAGACAATTGTTTAAATTGTGTGGTATATCCCAACAAATCCTTACTACCCTGTTTCAGGTCGAGAAGCCTTTCTTGTGTAGCTACAGATATTTCTTTTCTGCCAAAATAGTCTTTAGACTATTAGTGAAGGCTGGGTAAGAATCAAGAATGACATTGTTTGATGTCACTAAAGGAGTAGCCCATGCTAATGCAGGGCCCGAAAGATGGGAAATTACAAACCCCACTTTGTCTTTGTCAGTAGGGAAAAAGCGAGATTTAAATGTAAATTGGACCTTACAACTGTCGAGGAATTCCTTGTGTTTATATGGATCGCCATCGTACATGACTGTGTGTAAAGTAGACGGAGGAGTGTCAGAGAAGGCTCTGGCGACTTGTTGTCGCAGTTGTACATTGTCCTGTTTTAATGACTGCATCTCTAAGGACATGGCCTGCATTGCCGCCATTAGTTGTTGCATTTGTTGTTCCATATGGATTCTGTCTGTCAATACAACGGGCGTCGCTTACTGTTAATAATCCCAAGTGATTCACCAAAGATTTTAATAATCTCACCTTGACAGACCGAATAATCCAATATGGAAGAATCAAATGCTGAGGTAAAAGCTCCCCTGTAACTGCCCTGTCCTCTCCGACCCGGAATGGAGGTAACCAGGGGAAAGGACAGGACTGCCAGGGAAACCTTTGAGAGGGAAGAAAACCCTGGTCAAGTCCAGGAATCTCGTGGATCAGGATGGATGCGGAGCTGAGATGTCCTCGATTTGTGGCAGTGGATGGCGGACGGGAAGGCTTCTTCTGGATGCACAAAAGAATATGAGAAGAGAATTTGAGAGAAGGATGGAATCAGAATAGTATACTGAGATGTGGAAGAGAATTCTCTCACCAGCGACGACAGGAGTCGGGAGTTGGATGACCGGTCTTGGGTCTCAGGAGTAAGGCGGATGGAAGACTGGAGCTCTATAATAAACAAACGGGTAAGTACCAAAGTCGGAAGGAGGGAAAGATCCTGAGATGGAAAGCACTTACTCCTAGCGGGTGCCAAAGATATGACAAAGCCGGGGATAGCGCTCTTGACTGGGCTACGGAGAGAAGGGCTTTGCGGGCAGATCTGAACGCTTGAGGAAATAGATTCGAAGGGGAAGGCTGGTGACGAAATCTGGGAAATATGAAAGAACAGAATTAGTATAGCTGAGAAGGTTGAAGATATAGTAAGGTAGTAGAAAGCCTAGTAGCGAACTCACGGAGCGTCAGTAGCAACAGAAGCGACGCAAAGAGCTTGTCATGATCACTGCCTCCAAGGAGTCAGGATCAGTCCAACGTCCTTGGAAGCAGGCCCCTAACCCTGATCCTAGGCACCAGCCGGTCCCCACAGGGACCTTTTGGACCTTGTCCTGGCGCTGGTGGCACCAGGCTCATCAGAAGCCTTGGTCCCGGCACTGGAAGCGCCGGGCTCATCATAGGTGTGAAGATGCTTGGGTGGACTTACCTGCGGCAGACCATGCTGCTGACTTGCCAGACTCTTAAAAGTCCTCGGTGAACTGGGACTACTTTTCTTACCTGGGTGGGGCAGCTCCACTCCACTGGAACTCTTCTGGAAGCAGGAACTCTTTTCTTGCCTAGGCGGGGCCGTGGAAGGAGATGCCTCATCACTCCAAGGCTATTTAAACCACACCCGATTGGTGAAACGTGCTTCGCGTTATTCTGCATCTGCAGCAGAACGCTCACCGAGTCTGCTCCAGCTTTTCTTCTTTGGATCCTGAACCTGCAAGCATTATACTCACCATTCCGGTACCCGAGCAACATCAGCACCTGCAAAAGATCAGAAACAACAGGTTAGCAGAACGAACTTTCACACGCAGTGTTTGCTTACCTGATCCCTCGGCAGCGGCCGTGTCTCACGCTGCACCTTCGCCTGCAAAGACAAACAGCATTATTTTACTTACCGGCAAGCCGTGCATTCCGGATTCTTCACGCTGCATCTGCACAAAGAGAAACAGCATTATTCTACTTACCGGCACGCTGTGCATTCCGGATTCTTCACCCTGCATCTGCACAAAGAGAAACAGCATTATTCTACTTACCGGCACGCTGTGCATTTCGGATTCTTCACGCTGCATCTTCACCTGCATAGACAGCAGCAGTGTTACACTCACCGGCACGTGGCGATTTCCGGATTTCTTCTTTCTGCATCGTCGCCTGCAAAGACAAAGAAAGAGACAGTAAGAGCGTTTGCCATACTTACAGACTAAAGGTGTCCAGAAACTTACCGGTCGTGCAGACAACGACGGTACTCATCCTCTGAAGTCAAGAGGCTAACGTTTCACCAGTGAAGGAACTGGCAACGGCACCCTGCACTAGACGCAGATGGAGAGCCCAGCATTCACCTATCTAAGGTGAGCAAGTTGACCTGGGAGGGGGGTTCAACAGACAAGCTGGGAGGAGAGAGATAGGGACATTCGACCACCCAGACCTTTAATCCCCATATTTATTTCACCTGCAGAAACCTCACCCTCCGAGTTCGACACACAGTGCGGAGAGGTTCGACCCCAGAAGCCAACCGAATCCTGCACATCACGTTTCGTGTTATGGACACCTTCCTGCCAAGACCCGCGCCTCCGTGGGAATCAGGTGAGCGTTACAGAACGCGAAGCCCACCACTAACCTCCTACCCAGGCGCAATGGAAACTTCAGATACCGATCAACTAGCCCAGTTGCTTGGGGAATTAAGAGCAGAAGTACATGCAGCTCGCCAGGAAACAAGCTCCCTAAGAAGAGAACTGATAATTTCTAAGGAGCGAACCGAGGACCTTGCTAGGCAGTTGTTACAAACTCAGGCAGGACAGACACCTTTGCCCGTTCCAGGAGGGAGTTATCCTTCTGCATCAGCTTCAAACCCAGTGCAAATCAATCTGCCCGGTAATGTGCCCTTGGCTCCGCCCGAACGCTTTGCTGGTGATCCAAAGAAATTCGCAGTGTTCATCAACCAGTGCCGCCTGCATTTCTTGTGTCGACCAGCTGCATTCCCAACGGACCAGGCCAAGGTAGCTTTCGTGCTTTCTTATCTCAGTGGCAGTGCTGCAGATTGGTCGATCCCTTTAGTCACCCAGGATGATCCGGTTTTACACGATTTTCAAGCCTTCCAGTCCAGCATGGAGAAACTGTTCGCAAGACATGCACAAGGGCAGGCCTTGGACAATGAACTTCTCTCATTACGACAGGGTAACCAAGACCTCTTGGCTTATATAGCCTCTTTCAACAGACTCATAGTGGAAACACAATGGCCCGAGGACAAGAGAATAACGCTTTTTTACAGAGGCCTGCGTGGAGAGCTCAAGGATGTGCTAGCGCAGGTTGTGAATCCTCCACAAGAATGTTCAGACTATATTGACTTGGTTGTCCAACTAGACCATAGACTACAGAACAGGAAGGCAGATCGTTCCAGATTTGATGCCCGAGTGTTTTCCAAACCACAGACCTCGAATAAGGGAGCTGATACTGTGGAACCCATGCAACTAGGGGGCATGAGAGGACCTTTAACCCAGAAAGAGCGGGAAAGAAGAAGGCAGCTGCAATTATGCCTCTATTGCGGTAATTCAGGACACTTTCTTCGGGACTGTCCCGTGAAACCAGCTAAGAAGACTGTAGGAGCCGCTGATACCTGTACCACAAGTTCTGAGCAGGGAAACGACCTCGCCCGACAAGAGTAGAGGTCCTCTTGCCGAGCGTTAAGATCTGTCCCGTGACCTCGCATTTCGTGATACCCATGGTCCTCATTAGTCCTGAACGTCCGGATTGTTTGCATGCAATTGAAGCTTACATTGACAGCGGAGCAATCGGTAACTATGTGGACCGTGAAATGGTATCAAGGATGAATCTACCCCTTGTCCCTAAGGCAGTAAAAGACGTCATCACTACTGTGGATGGCACGGAGATAGCCTCCGGACCAGTAACGCATGCCACCCAAGAAGTGACGCTGTTGAGTCATAACGGACATCGGGAGAGAATAGTGTTCGATGTAATCAAGGCCCCTCAGTTCCAGATCATTCTGGGAATCCCTTGGTTAGAGAAGCACAACCCTCAGATTGATTGGCGAGCAAAAACGGTTCAGTTTCCAGAGTGTTCTACCACTTGTTATCCTCGACCTGATGTTTCACTGGCGACGATCTCTTCTGAGGAGATTCTCAAATTGCCTCCCGAATACCAGGAGTTCCAAGACGTCTTCCAGAAGGATCAAGCTAACACCCTACCTCCTCATAGGTCTTACGACTGTCAAATAGATCTGATACCTGGAACAACCCCTCCTTGCAGCAGGACCTATGCCCTCACCGAGCCAGAGAATGTTCACCTCAGACAGTACCTGGACCAATACCTAGCTAACGGGTTCATCCGTCCTTCAAAATCTCCAGCTTCATCGGCTTTGTTCTTCGTTCCGAAAAAGGAAGGAGACCTTAGGACTTGCATAGATTACCGCTCCCTGAATCAGATCACTGTTAAAAACAGATACCCGTTACCTTTGATCCCTGAACTCCTGGATCAAGTCAAAGATGCCTGTATATACACAAAGCTGGATCTCAGAGGAGCCTACCACTTGGTACGGATCAAAGAGGGCGATGAATGGAAAACGGCCTTCCGCACCAAGTACGGGCTATTCGAATATCAAGTGATGCCCTTTGGACTGTGTAATGCTCCTGCTGCTTTCCAATATTTTATGAACTATGTCCTCAGAGAACTCATTGACGTATGTGTAGTTGTCTACATTGACGACATCCTCGTCTATTCATCATCTGAAGAAGAACATCAGAGACATGTTAAAAAGGTTCTCGAGAGATTGCGTCAACATAGTCTTTTTGCTAAGCTTGAGAAATGCGTCTTCAACGCAACGGAAGTCGAGTTCCTGGGATTCATACTGTCACCTAACGGAGTCCATATGGATTCAAAGAAAGTTGATGCAATTATCAAGTGGCCATCACCAACATCTGTAAAAGGAGTTCAAAGCATGTTAGGATTCGCTAACTTTTACCGCAGATTCATTCCTGAATTTTCGCGGATAGTCCAACCCATCACCGCTCTGTTGAAAAAGAACAAACGTTTTGAGTGGTCTTCTGAAGCGGAACAAGCTTTTCAAGACTTAAAAGCTAAATTCATCTCTGCACCTGTTTTAAAACACCCTCGCCCAGAACTACCTTACATCATGGAAACGGATGCTTCTAGTCTTGCTATGGGTGCAGTGTTATCACAAAGAGATTCGGTCACAAACCAACTACATCCGGTTGCCTTTTGGTCCCGCAAGTTTTCGCCTCCTGAGATCAACTATTCAATTACAGACAAGGAACTTTTGGCCATTAGATCGGCCTTTAAAGCTTGGCGGCATTATCTTCTAGGAGCCAGACACACAGTCACCGTAATGACTGATCACCGCAATTTACAATACCTAAAGACAGCCAAAGCTCAGTCTTCCAGACAACTTCGTTGGGCTCTGTTTCTAGCAGAATTTGACTTTATAATTACTTATCGACCAGGCAGTAAGAACGGAAAAGCGGATGCCCTCTCCCGGATGGGAGTAGATGAACATTTGATCAATCCAGATCCAATACCCATAATCCCAGAACAAAGGATTTTGGGTTTGGTCAGCACTCAATCTTTTGAAGACATCAAGACCACGGTGAAATCGCTCCTAACTCCGACCAATTTGCAGGACTGGCAATTAAAGGGAAAAGATTTCTCAGTAGATCAAGACCTACCATATTTCCGAGGACGATTGCACTTGCCCTGTGAGAAACTACAAAGACAAGTAATCTCCGGTTATCATGACTCTCTAATGGAGGGGCACCCTGGCATTACCAAAACCATGGAAAAGATTAAAAGACATTTCTGGTGGCCATCGTGGAAAAGGGATATTAGAGACTTTGTAATCTCCTGTGGTGTGTGTGCCCAGAATAAAAGTCAAAAGCAAAGACCAGCCGGCCTATTACAGCCACTTGACATCCCTCCATGTCCATGGCATACCCTGTCCATGGATTTTATCACGGACCTACCTCCATGCTTGGGATATACTACCATCTTAGTAGTCGTGGATCTATTCTCGAAAATGGCTCACTTCATACCCTTGAAGGGTCTGCCTTCAGCCTCAGTATTGGCCCGGGAATTCTTGGCAAACATTGTTCGCTTACACGGTTTTCCTTCGGTTTTAGTCTCCGATAGGGGAAGTCAATTCATCTCCCACTTCTGGCGCAGTTGCTGTCGTCTAGCCCAAGTTGATGTAAGACTTTCGACCAGTCACCATCCCCAAACTGACGGACAAACCGAAAGGACAAACCAGACACTAGAACAATATCTACGCTGCATGCTCCATCAAACAGAAAACCCCTGGAAGGACATTCTTTGGATCGCTGAATACGCGTATAACAATTTGACTCATTCTGGAACCGGGAAGACTCCTTTTTTCTTGTTATATGGACACCATCCTAGAACCTCCAACCTGGACCCTCCCCAAGAAATTGAAGCACCTGCTGTGGATCACTTGCATTCGGAGATCACCTGTGCTTTTAAGGAAGCCACTGCCAATCTGCAAAGAGCTAAAGCTCAATTCAAAAAGGCAGCCGATCGGCAACGTAAAGAGGCCCCTCACTACGCTGTTGGAGATCAAGTCTGGTTATCCACTAAGCACCTGCCTTTAAAAGGACCCTGCACTTTCATCCCGAGATACCTGGGGCCCTACCTCATATCTGCCATAATTAATCCGGTGGCTGCCAAATTGGAATTGCCTACGCATATGAAAATACATCCAGTATTCCATGTCTCCTTATTAAAACCAGTACAACCAGAAACCCGATTGACTGAACTCCCGGAACCCGTTTTGGTAGACGGAGAACTCGAATTTGAAGTGAAGAACATCCTAGACTCCAAAATTTCCAGGTCTAAATTATACTATCTGGTTGATTGGAAAGGATACGGTCCCCAGGAAAGGTCTTGGGAACCCTCAGAACACGTCCACGCACCTCGTCTGGTCAAGAGATTCCATCTGAATCACCCCGACAAGCCAAAGCCCCCGGAGAAGACACACTCAGGAGGGGCCTTGAGGGGGGATACTGTCATGATCACTGCCTCCAAGGAGTCAGGATCAGTCCAACGTCCTTGGAAGCAGGCCCCTAACCCTGATCCTAGGCACCAGCCGGTCCCCACAGGGACCTTTTGGACCTTGTCCTGGCGCCGGTGGCACCAGGCTCATCAGAAGCCTTGGTCCCGGCACTGGAAGCGCCGGGCTCATCATAGGTGTGAAGATGCTTGGGTGGACTTACCTGCGGCAGACCATGCTGCTGACTTGCCAGACTCTTAAAAGTCCTCGGTGAACTGGGACTACTTTTCTTACCTGGGTGGGGCAGCTCCACTCCACTGGAACTCTTCTGGAAGCAGGAACTCTTTTCTTGCCTAGGCGGGGCCGTGGAAGGAGACGCCTCATCACTCCAAGGCTATTTAAACCACACCCGATTGGTGAAACGTGGTTCGCGTTATTCTGCATCTGCAGCAGAACGCTCACCGAGTCTGCTCCAGCTTTTCTTCTTTGGATCCTGAACCTGCAAGCATTATACTCACCATTCCGGTACCCGAGCAACATCAGCACCGGAAAAAGATCAGAAACAACAGGTTAGCAGAACAAACTTTCACACGCAGTGTTTGCTTACCTGATCCCTCGGCAGCGGCCGTGTCTCACGCTGCACCTTCGCCTGCAAAGACAAACAGCATTATTTTACTTACCGGCACGCCGTGCATTCCGGATTCTTCACGCTGCATCTGCACAAAGAGAAACAGCATTATTCTACTTACCGGCACGCTGTGCATTCCGGATTCTTCACGCTGCATCTGCACAAAGAGAAACAGCATTATTCTACTTACCGGCACGCTGTGCATTTCGGATTCTTCATGCTGCATCTTCACCTGCATAGACAGCAGCAGTGTTACACTCACCGGCACGTGGCGATTTCCGGATTTCTTCTTTCTGCATCGTCGCCTGCAAAGACAAAGAAAGAGACAGTAAGAGCGTTTGCCATACTTACAGACTAAAGGTGTCCAGAAACTTACCGGTCGTGCAGACAACGACGGTACTCATCCTCTGAAGTCAAGAGGCTAACGTTTCACCAGTGAAGGAACTGGCAACGGCACCCTGCACTAGACGCAGATGGAGAGCCCAGCATTCACCTATCTAAGGTGAGCAAGTTGACCTGGGAGGGGGGTTCAACAGACAAGCTGGGAGGAGAGAGATAGGGACATTCGACCACCCAGACCTTTAATCCCCATATTTATTTCACCTGCAGAAACCTCACCCTTCGAGTTCGACACACAGTGCGGAGAGGTTCGACCCCAGAAGCCAACCGAATCCTGCACATCACGTTTCGTGTTACGGACACCTTCCTGCCAAGACCTGCGCCTCCGTGGGAATCAGGTGAGCGTTACAAGCTGACGGCTTCAGTTCCGGATAAAGGATCACGTGAGCGGTCGTTGGCGTTTTGGGGAAACTTGAAAAGTCTAGACCGCTGCACTCCGCTCGGAGATCAGATTGAGCACTCATCTTGGAACTGCCAAGCGTACCGCACAAGCGGTTACGAGCCCACATAGACCATCTACCGCAATGTGTAACACTTGGTTTACCAGGGTGTCGTCAAGGCCCCCACCGGCGCATTCTCGGCTGCGACTGCCCAGACACCATACTTGCCCCCATGGCAACCCAACCCAGAGTCACCTTTACCATGGCCTCTATTCTCCCACTCTTCCAATCCATCTCGCCTAACAACTTCCTCCCGCCACTCCAAACTGAAAAAAACAACACACCTGTAATCAACTCTCACACCGGGGACACCCCCACGTTCCCCCTCAGTCCCATTGAATGGATCCAACACTTCATCACACCTCCTACACCACTGGTGCCGTGCCTCGTGAACATCAGGAATATGAGACTATGATCTCGATTCATCACTCATACGACACCCACTAGGTTGCCTCCCCAAACCTCCAAATCTAACATATGCTCGCCTACCACTCATCCCTCAGTATCTACAGAGATACTCAATCTGCCAATTCCTGCCACTGCCCCCACTAGGGTTCCATCACCTAATGCCTCACCAAGCCTGCGCGGACCATGTCCCGTAGCAATGCCACCCACCATTAAAGGTGCATTGATCAGTGCACAGTCTCTAGTTGCCCACGCACCCAATATTGCAGACCTCATCTTGGAAAATTGACTGGATTTTCTTGCCATCACAGAAACCTGGCAGGCCCTGCACTCTCCCTAGCCCTCCCAGAGGGCTACACGATTATCAGAGCTGACAGAAACTCAGGCAGAGTAGGAGGTCTCGCCTTCATAGCAAAAACCCATCTGGGCCTCAGAGACACCCCCCTCACCAGCCTACCATCTGCCAAACTCCTATCAGTTAAATTCCCATTAACAGCCACCCAAACCATCCTCCTACACCTCCTACACCTCGTCTACTACCCAGAAGGCCCCATCTCCTCCCCCATCTCCTCCTTCGAGGAAGACATCACAGGCCTCTTAACATCCAATGTAAAATTAGCCTCTCAAATCATACTTTTTGGAGATCTTAAACTTGGGTTCCAGGACCCCAATGATACCAACGCTCTAGCTCTCGAAAACTCCATATCCCAGCTCAGAATTAAACACCGAATCACCTAGGGGCGCTCCCTAGATTGGCTGTCTGACCTCAATTGCTCCATTAAAGTTCTTCAGAATTAACCTATCGCCTGGACAGATCACCACTACATATCCTTTGCCATTCAAGGGACCACACCCCCGAGCCAGATCATTGCCCCCCCATCTCTTTCCAGGAACTCCCGAAACATAACACTGCCCGATCTACGTCCGCTAATCAACAACATCGTGAACAATAATAATTTACAAAAACCTAGATCCCACTAACCTGGTCGACCTCTATAACAATACCTTAGAGTCAGCCTTGAACAGTATCGCTCCACTCAAACTAAAAAAAGCCAAACCAGTTGCCCACCTCAATAACTGGTTCACACCAGAACTAAAAGTCCTGAAGAATGAAAAAAGAGTGGCAGAATATACCTGGCACAAAGCACCTACCACTCACAACAAGGCACTGTTCACCACAGCAGCAGCTTCTTATAAAACTGCCATTCGCACCACCACAAAAGAAATCTATAATAATAGAATCGTTAATGCTAAATCCAGGACCAAAGAGCTCTTCGGCATCCAAAGGGAACTGGAATCCCCAGCTCCACCATCAGTGGACTGCACAAAGGATGCAGCCTGGTGTACTAAAATACAACAAGCCATAGCGGACAAAATAGCATCTCTCCAAACCAAAATAAAAGCCAAAAAGAACAGCCTCATGAGTAGCTCATCTGATAAACACGCCCCCAAGCCTCAACTCCCTCAGTGCCTGCTGTTTACATTCTCCCCGGTCACGCCCAAGGAAGTGGAAGACATCATCAGAGGCCTTAAATCTTCAAGATGTCAAGGAGACACGTGCCCTGCTCCTATTATCAAGGAATGCGCTAAAGAATTGTCTCCATTCATCGCCACAATGAGAAACTCCTCTTTCAAGGCCAGCTTTGTCCCCAACAACCTCAAGGAGGCCTCGGTCATGCCTCTCTTAAAAAAAACAATTTAGACCCTAACATGCCAACAAACTATAGGCCAATCACAACCGTCCCCTTCCTCTTAAAGATTCTGGATAGAGTTGCATGCCTGCAAATCCAGAAACACCTGGAGGACAACAATCTACTTGGTCTCCGACAATCTAGATTTCGGCCCAGACATGGCACTGAGTCTGCCCTACAGGATCTGAAAAATACAGATGGATGAGGCGAAAGATAAAGGCAAAATGGTGATTCTCTTCTTGTTAGACCTCTCGGCTGCATTTGATCTGGTTGATCACCAGATTCTCACTGAACATTTAACCACTGCACCGGCCTTCTCTACCAACGCATCCAATTGGATTAAATAATTCTTATCCAACCGCACCACCAGAGTCTTCTCGCCCTCTGCCTCAGCAGTCCCTATCCCCATCCATTGTGGGGTGCCCCAAGGCTCTTGCGTCTAACCAACGCTATACAACATATTCACGAAGCTCCTCTTCGACCGCCTTGACAACATGGGTGTCATCTACACGAACTGCGCAGATGACACCCAGGTTCTCATCACGTTGTCAGGATGCTACGGTGTTGACGCTAAGCTAATTAACAATAGCTACTTGGAAATACAGGCATGGATGGCTGCCCACAACCTTTGCCTCAATGATGAAAAAACAGAGCTCCTGATTGTCAGCACCCAGGCTCGCCTTAACATGCTTGACCCGCAGTATATGTCCTTCATCATTTATGGGAACCCGATTAAAGTAGCAAAGGAGATAAAAACCCTAGGTGTTTATCTTGACTCTACCCTATCCTTAAAGAAGCAAGTGAGCTCCATTGCCTCATCAATAGCCTACACCAACAAGCTAATCAATGCATGTAAATCATACTTGTCCCCCATTAGTTGCATGACGTTAGCCAGAGCTCTAGCGCTCTCCAAATTAGATTACTGCAACACACTCTTCCTAGGATCTTCTGAACAGAATCTCAACAGACTTCAAGTCCTACAAAAGAACTCATTAAGAGCAGAATTAAACATTCATAGATCAAGCCATATCTCCAGCCTTAGACAGAAATCTAACTGGCTCCCATTGCGCGATAGAATCTCACTTCGCACTCTGGCAATCACCCACAAATGCATGTCCAACTCTGCCCCTAAATATCTCTCAGACAAGTTCTCCATATACCAACCAGCCCGACCCACCAGATCCTCCCAAACACACCTCCTCTCAGTTCCTAGGTTTAACCTAAAAACTGCAGCTGGAGCCTGCTTCCCCGTCCAAGCCGCCAATTATTGGAACTCCCTACCTTCCACCATTAGAATGGAACCCTCCTTCAGTGCATTCAAAAACAGAGTAAAACTCTGGCTCGCTGATAGGTCTAACAACTGAAACTTCTGACTGTCAATGGATCTGTATCTTATCTTCATTGTTCTGATTGTTATGCCCTTAACTGTATTTATCTGACTGCCAGAACTCTCTGTAACCCTGGTCGACCTACCTGCTGATTTCCTATGTATGCCTATTTATGTAAGTATGTTTCCTGCAAAATGTTAAGTTTTCCAGCGCCCAGTTACCTCAGGGTTAGGTGCGCGATACAAATAATAAACCAATACAAAAAATACAAATACGCATGATGGAAGTATTTGTATTTGTATTTGTTTTATTTTTAGAGCGCACCTGACCCAAAGGCATCTGAGCGCATATATTATGTTACAGTTACATATAGTCAGTTACACTTATTTACTAACAGCATGAACACAGATCTTATGTTACAGTTACAGATGAGCAGATTTAGATATAGGTTCTTTCCATTCTTTGAGAAGATTTATATGGTATATATGTGTTTTAATTTTCCTATCAGGCAGTAGAATTTTGTAATTATAAGGTCCAATCTGTTCAATGACTTCATAAAAGTCCATGCCACTGGGACAACATTTTATTGTCAGATGAAGGAAGAAGGCCTAATACTTTTTGCCCAAATGAAAATTATCTAATTACTGCTTTCTTTTTTTTCTTTTTTTTTCTTTGGTATTTGGTTTATTCAACCTTTTATCATTCATCAATGTAGAGTGTACATCCATAAAAATACATAATACTTTGTATAAACATATAAACACAGTTCATTACCAAATATTAAAATACCTATATCACAGTTAATATCTCATTGCTCTGTCTCTACAATGCAATTAATCAGTTAACAAAGATCCCTATTCAAATCAATCCCACCCAAATACTACCAATACGGACCAATACCACCAATGCCACCCAGTTACCAAACACATCAATACAAATTACAGACCTCCGAAAATACACACAACTTTTTTCCAAAATATCATAAAATAGACAATACAGGGTTTGGGATTACGCGCCATAATCATTGCCAAGATGCTTTCTGATTATAAAATTCCATTTCTTGTTCTTGTGCCTTTACCATATTTAAATGAACTATTATAAAGGAGTGGTGCCTCTCTCCCTCTCTTCTCAGGTCTCTTTTAGCATGTCTAGTACATCCCTGTGTTCCCTTCCAAACAACAACTGTAAGTGACTGAGGAGTTTTCTGAATGACAAACAAAGCCCAGTGTATCATAACATCCCAGTTTTTCCCATATGCTTCAACCAACTTTCTCAGAATATGTTTTAGAGTTTGGTTGAATCTTTCGACTCACCCATCTGTCTGAGGATGATAAATTGATGTTCTAAGTGTTTCACTTTGAAGAATGACTTTTAATTCAGACATAAGTTTACTCATTAAGGTGGTACCTTGGTCAGTAAGAATCTCTTTTGGGAAACCAGTTCGAGAACAAAGAATGATAACAAATGCTTAAAAATGTGTTGAGATGTAGCATTCCTTAAAGAAATGCTAGACCATCTAGTGGCATAGTCTAAAATCACTAGAATATATTTATTAATGAATTCTGAGGTTTCCATAGGTCCTACTATATCTATTCTGATTCGTGAAAATGGAACATCAATAATTGGCAAATGCTGTAGCCTTACAGCATTTGGCAATTATTGATGTTCCATTTTCACGAATCAGAATAAGGTAACAGGAGGGGGAATTGTTGTACTGGTCTTCTGACAAAGTTCAGAGGTGTTTATAAACCTCTTAATGTCAGCATAAATATCTGGCGAGTAAAACCGATTCACAATTTATGCTTGTGTTTTATGGATCCCTACATGTCCCCCTGTTAGATGAGCATGGGCCATCTCCAGGACAATGGGCCTCATTACACAGATGGCGGTAAGGGTTTACCGGTACCGGTATTTTACCGGTACCAGTAAATCCTTACCGCCTTACTACGAGGTCCCTTTGCGGGTTGGGGAATTTAACGCCTGCTTTTTGCAGGCGTTAAAAACCAACCCGCAAAGGGACCCAGGTAGCTAATTACGGTACCGCAATTTGCGGTACCGTAATTAGCACCTTCCCCATTCCCATAGAACCCTATGGGGCAAAAATGGGAATGGGGAAGGGCAATGGTGGAAGGGGGAATTACCGCCCTGCCAACCTTGGAATGGGGCGGTAATTCCCCTTTCCACCAAGGCGGTGCCGGTATTTTACCGGCATGAACCATGGCGCTATTAGCGCCATGGTTCTCCGCCATCCGTGTAATGAGGCCCAATGTCTCTATTACTTCTTGGTACTACAATCTGTGTTCAGGGTTTACCAGATGGATCTACATCTTCTCTATACAATAACCTATTCTGCTGGAAAAGAAATTGTCCCCCTTTTTCTCTGCCTTCCTTTTCGTCAGTAACTTGCTTAAGGGCCTCCTCAGGTAGCAGAGGGTCATTATGCTGAGCGAAAGTTAAGCCAGGTATAATTTCTTACTCTTTATCTACATTCAACAGAGGTGTTAGGCTTTGATCTGGCTCCCCGAACCCTTGAGTTCCTCTTGCTGTTGTCACTGAATTCTTAATTTCTTTAAGCTTTGGGAATAGGGCAGATTCCAGAATACCTTGGGCCTCATTACGACCCGGGCTGTAAGGGATTACCAGTACCGGTAAGGGCACTGGTACCAGTAATCCCTTTGCGCCCTATTACGAGTTCCCTTTGCGGGTCCTCCCTAAACACCTGGTTTTACCAGGCGTTAAGGACGGGACCCGCAAAGGGACTTTGGTGCTAATAACAGTACCGCAATTTGCGGTACCGTTATTAGCGCCATCCCCATTCCCATTGAGCCCTATGGGGGCTCAAATGGGAATGGCGAAGGGCCCTGGTGAATGGGGAATTACCGCCCCCGCCAACCTTGGAATGGGGTGGTAATAGCTCCATTCACCAGGGCGGAATCGGTGAGGTTTTGGAGGCAGCCATGGTGCTAATAGCGCCATGGTTACCTCCAACCTCGTAATGACCCCCTTTGTGTTATTCTTTCCCCAGCCTTAACTTGATATGCTTTCTTTCCATTATTTTGCATTAGGCCTTTTATGTCACCTCTATAGTCTGTGTCAGGAACCCCTGCCAATACGTCAAGGCCATATTGCCAAGTCTGGCCAGACTTAGAGGCAAGGTGAATATGTGTACCCTTATGTAATGCTTACCTTAAGTCTCTGCAGGAGCGTAATGCCTTTTCAGCTAAGGACCTGTGGTCTGGGCACTAGTTCTGTGGAAACAACAATTATAACAAAACCACTATTGTAATCCCCATTCACAAACCAAAAACTGTGATACAGTGTACCTTGAAATAACCCTCCCTTCTCACCTGTACTTTTGTTTTGTGGAGCTCTCCATCCTGTATTCTACAGGGGCACGTTGGGTAGGTGACTTATTCTGAGGGGGCAATGGTGTCGAAAGCTTTTTATCTGAATAATGTCCAAAACTTCTTTTAAGGTATAATTGGCAAGTCTCTTGGTGAAAATAATAATTATATATAGTTCATCAAATTAGAAATAATCCCTACGTTGGTGGGATCTCTCTTGCTAGAATTTCCTTTTATCCTTTGCAGGTTCGTGGTTCCCTTACAAAGGCTGAGGCTGTGGTAAGGCTGCAGCTATACTTGTTTTTAAGGAAACATTAATTTACGTCAGTTCGTCAAAAAAAACGGTTAATAGCTGCCTTCAGAAATAAGCGCAGTGAGAAATAAGCGAAGAAAAGCTATGCTGAGACTTCAGGTAAGCACATGTGAAACTTCTTCTTTCTTTTCTTTTTACTAGTTCATTCATTCATTAAATACCTTTGTTTTGCAGGTCTTCAGAGAAACTGTAGAAGAAAATACCTTCGGACGATTCAGGGACTGCTGAGGACAACTTTAGGAAGAATACGCTGCAACCGCGGACGAAGGCTGCTGAGAGAAGAAATGCTGCAGCTGCAATAGAACTTCCGACAGGAGATGTGGAGACTTTGAATATTACTGCGGACTTTGGAAAATTCTTGGAAATCTTCGGTTTGGTAAGTCTTTACAATTTGTTCTGCTATTCTGTTGATTTGCTTTGGAACTAATATCTTTGACTCATTTTCAGGTTCTGCCAGGAGATCGCTAGAAGCGTTACCTGCTGTCAGCGGAGAAGACGCAAAGCGCGAGCTTCGGAGGAGGCGGGGCTTAAGTAGCTCCCTCTGCTACAGGAGTAGAATGCGCTGTGAGTTATCTAATGGGAATAGCAGCGGTCATGTTGAGGATAGGGAAGATAATGTAAATGTAATGATCCTATGGGTACAATGCTAAGAGTGATATATGCGCCAAGTTTGAAGCCACTGTTGACCCGCTGATGGAACTGAAATTCCCTGCCTCTGAATGGGATCTGTATCCCTGTGCTGGTATCATGACAGTTCCCCCCCCAAAGACCATTGCCAAGGATGAACCCTCCGGTCCTGGCTTAGTCGGGTGATTTTGATGAAACTATTGGAGTAGTCTGGGGGCATGAATGTTCGCGCTAGGTTCCCAAGTCCTATTCTGTGGACCAAAACCTTTCCAATCTATCAGGTAAAACAATTTCTTTTTAACTATCTTAGAATCTAAAATGTCCTTTGCTATGAATTCTAGTTAATCTTTGTTGATTTGGAGTTTTGGTGGTGGCTGTAATCTGGTCCTTTTATTCAGTGGTTTGATCAGGGAGACATGAAAAACTGGGTGAATTTGCAAGTGAGAGGGTAACTTGAGTTTTACTGCTGCGCAATTGACAAAAGTCTCGACTGGAAATGGGCCTACGAATCTTGGTTGGAATTTATGTGGGCCTTTGAGTGCAATTTTCTTGGAAGACAACCAAACCTTGTCTCCCACCTTATAATCTGGTGACTCTCGTCGAAGTCTATCTGCAAATATCTTTTGATCCTACTTTGCTGTAGCCAAATGTCATAGGGCCTCATTACACGGTAGGCGGTGAGCCATGGCGCTATTAGCGCCATGGCTCATGCCGGTAAAATACCGGCACCGCCTTGGCGGAAAGGGGATTTACCGCCCCATCCCAAGGTTGGAGGGGCGGTAAATCCCCCTTCCGCCATTGCCCTTCCCCATTCCCATTTCTGCCCCATAGGGCTCTATGGGAATGGGGAAGGCGCTAATTACGGCACCGCAATTTTGCGGTGCCGTAATTAGCTCCGAGGTCCCTTAGCGGGTTGGTATTTAACGCCTGCAAAAAGCAGGCGTTAAAGCTCCAACCCGCTAAGGGACCTCGTAGTAAGGCGGCAGGGATTTACCGGTACCGGTATTTTACCGGTACCGGTAAATCCCTACTGCCTACCGTGTAATGAGGCCCATAGAACATCTTCCTGTACTCTGGTAATGTTATCATGGAGACTCTGTACTGCGGCATCTCTAAAGACTCTGTGGGATCGAAAGTGGAGGGCCGAGGATGTAAACCGTTCAGTGTGTAGAAAGGAGTATAGCCCGTGGAAGTATGTTCAGAGTTGTTATAAGCATACTCTGTGATCCAAAGGACATCCACCCAAGAACAATCTATCTGATTAAGGAGACATCGAAGGTATTGTTCAAGGGTCTAATTGGTTCTTTCTGTTTGACCGTCAGTCTGTGGGTGGTGGCTGGTAGATAGACGCACTTCAATCTTGGCTAATTCACAACATTTTCTCCAGAATTGGGATACAAATTGGCTCCCCCTATCTGAGATCACAGTAGATGGAAATCCATGAAGACGCAAAATTTGTTCCAAGAAGACCTTTGCTAAGACTGAGGAAGTTGGGAGTCCCTTTAGGGCTATGAAATGCGCCATTTTGGAAAATAAGTCCACCATGACTAAAATAGTGTTATATCCTTGACAAGGAGGTAGTTCCGTGATAAAGTCCATGGAAATGGTATGCCATGGCGCTGGTGGGACGGGCAACGGTTACAGTAGTCCTGCTGGTTTCTGTTTTGAGCTTTTGTTCTGAGTGCAAATTCCACAAGTTTGAATATAATCTTTGATGTCTTTGCGCCATGCTGGCCAACAGAAATGTCTCTTGATCTTGGCCGTGGTTTTAGCGATCCGAGGGTGACCCTCCAAGGTGGCTCCATGGTAATCTGCCATAACTTTCTTTTGTAACTCCAGATGGGGTAGGTAAAGTCGACCCGGGAAATAAGGTAAACCTTCTTGAAGACTAAACTTAGGTCCTCTTGATTCCCAAGCTTCTAATTCAGATGTGGTTATGTGAAGTAGAATTTGTGCCTTTAAGTCTTCTTTGGTGGATCCAGTGACTCCCAGCATCTTTTCTTCCGGGATTATGTTTACAGGTTGTGTGGTGCAGTGAATATCTTTTTTTTCTCCAATCCTTGACAGGGCATCTGCCTTGCCATTACGTACCCCTGGGTGATAATTAATAACAATATCATATACTACAAAAAATAGCACCCAACTGAGTTGTCTTGATGATTGAGCCTTGGCATTGCGCATATATTGCAGGTTTCGATGATCTGTTAAGACAGTAACTGTATGTCGGGCCCCTAACAAGTGGTATCTCCATTCTTTGAACGCATGCTTTATTGCCAGTAATTCCTTGTCTGTGATGCTATAGCTCAACTCAGCCGTTGATAACTTCTTGGACCAGAAAGCCACTGGATTCAGCTGTCCGGTACGGGGTCTTTCTGGGATAGTACTCTCCCATTGCAGCAGTGGACGCGTCGGTTTGCACTATAAATGGTAACTCTGGTTGAGGGTGTTTCAACACCGGAGCTGTGGTAAATTGTTTCTTCAATATCTGGAAGGTCTCTTCTGCTTCCTTGGTCCAGGAGAATGTTTTATGTTTTAGAAGCAATGAAGTTATTGGGTGGACCAATTGTGAAAATTCTGTAATAAAACGTCTGTAAAAATTTGCAAATCCTTAAAAACCTTGGACTCCTTTCACTGAGGGAGGAGAGGGCCGATTGAAAATTGCTTCGACTTTTCTGTTATCCATTTGTATTCCTTTGGGTGATAATATAGGTAGTCTATGCAGGTACGAAGGTCCCCTTCCTTCTTGGGCACGAAAAATAGAGGCGATGCCATGTGGGACGTAGAGGGCCGAATGAACCCATTGGCCAGATAATTATCTAAATAGGTCTTCAAATGAATATTTTCTTGTTCAGTTAGGGTACAGATTCTGCTGCACAGGGTTCTTGAACCGGGGAGCAAATCGATTTGGCAATCATAGGGTCGATGAGGTGGCAGCACATTAGCCTTTTCTTCTTCGAATACCTCTTGAAAGTCTTGATATTCCGGAGGAAGGGTCCCTATCACCCCTAAAGTGGGTGTGTTGCAAGAAATCTCTGGTAATTCTTTCTTCAGGGTTCCGCCTTGAAGATAGCAGGAAGTCCTGAATTCCACGGTGAAAACAATGGTCTTGGCTCGCCAATCAATCCGTGGGTTGTGTTTTTCTAACCATGGAATTCCTAAAATCACCTTAAACTGTGGAGCACAAATCAGGTCAAAAGATATCTTTTCCCGGTGTTCTTCCTGGCAAAGCAAGTTGCAAACTTCAGTACACTTTGTCACTGGTCCGGATATTAATTGTGTTCCATCTACCGCAGTGACATTTTCTACCACGGCTTTTGGATGCATACTAATACCCATCTTGCCTGCTAGTTCATAATCCATATAGTTTCAAATTGCACTACTGTCCACATATGCTTCCAGAGCATACACCTTGGACGGTTGAAGGTTGCTACTTAGGATGACCGGAACAACGAATTGAGAGATCTGAATTTGCTTCTTTTGGCTCGACAAGTCGACCTCTATAATTGTCGGGCGTTGGAGTTTTCCTGCTGTTCATCTTCTGTGACTTTTCTATCCCCCTTGTCTACGACTCCCACTAGCTTCCATGGTGGGTTCACCAGACAGTTTCGCAATTGATGACCCGCTGAGCCACAATAGAGACATAAATTCTGCTGTCTTCTTCTGTCTCCCCCTAACTGCATGGGTTCAGGGTACCTTTCAGTCGTTGAACGATTTCCAGAGTCTCTAGAACGAACATAAAATGATTTAACCTCTGATCTAGCCCAATCAGAGCATCGGTTCTGTAATCGATGATCCAACTGGATGTTAGATCTATGAATTCGGCACAACCCATAGGAGGATTCATGACATGCGGCAAAATATCCTTGAGTTCTCCTCTCAGGCCTCGATGAAAAAGTGTGGTTCTCTTCTCCTCAGGCCAATTTGTTTCAGCTACTAATCTATTGAAAGAGGCTATATAAGCCAACAATTCCTAGTTACCTTGGCGTAAAGAAAGCAACTCGTTGTCTAAGACCTGACCCTGAGCAGGATGAGCAAAATGTTTTTCTAATTCGTGCCGAAAACCAGGATAGTTCCTCAGTAAATGGATCATCTCTGTTCACTAAGGGTATGGACCAATCTGCAGCATGTCCTCCAAATAAGATAACACAAATGCCACTTTGGCCTGATCGGAAGGAAAGACCCCAGGTCTACATAGAAAGTGTAAATTACATTGGTTAAAAAATACTGCAAAACGCTGTGGATCTCCTGTAAATCTCTTTAGGGCTGCTAAGGGAATATTTCCGGGTAAGACTACTTGTAGTGGGGGAGTGGAAGCAGGAATTTTACCCTGTGAAGTCCCACCAGGGAGTGGTACCTGCCCTGCTTGGCACTGTAGCAACTGGCGACCCAATTCCTCAGTGCGCTCTCTGTTAACCACCAATTCTCTCCTAAGAGAGTTGGTTTCAGACCTGGCTGCATGAACCTCTACTCTGAGCTCTCCCAGAAGTTGGGATAAATTATCTAATCCAGAGTCCTTCATTACGCTCAGGTGGAGTTGTTTAAGTACGGCTTTGCGTTCTGTAACGCTTACCTTAAGTCTCTGCGGGAGCGTAATGCCTTTTCAGCTGTGGATCTGTGGTCTGGGCACTAGTTCTGTGGAAAGAACAATTATAACAAAACAAGGGGGGTTCTGGGAGTCCCTCTACCAGCACGAACACAGCCCATTGATCTGTTCTTGGGTGGATGGCCCCTGGGAGAGACACTATCAAGTCTTTAGCTCTCTGTCCCTTTCACAGAGGAGAAATTTCCCTGCACATCAGTCTTTGCCCTACCCAGGGGTAGTCGAGCACCGAAATGCTAGGCAATCAATTCTCCTCTGAACAAGAGTACCAACAGCAACCCCAGACAAGGGTTTTGGCCTAGTCGGCCCTCATCAGTAAGGTGGAGCTGTGTCTCTCTAAGAACAGTGAGCAAGGGGTCCATGTCTGGATTCCCCAGGTAACTTAGGGTGAGACCCAAAGTTACTTAATATGCAAAACAAGGGGGGTTGTGGGAGTCCCTCTACCAGCACAAACACAGCCCATTGACATGTTCTTGGGTGGATGGCCCCTGGGAGATACTCTACCAAGTCTTTAGCTCACTGTCCCTTTCACATAGGAGAAATTTCCCTGCACATCAGTCTTTGTCCTGCCCAGGGGTAGTCCAGCACCGAAATGCTAGGCAATTCTCCTCTGAACAAGAGTACCAACAGCAACCCCAGACACATGTTTCTGCCTAGTCGGGCCTCATCAGTGAGGTGTAGCTGTGCCTCTCTAAGAACAGTGAACTGGATGGACCCCAGCCGGCCCATTTGACTGGGTGTCTCCAAATAGCCCTTTAAGATGAGTAGCAGTACCCTCGAGATAGAAGGGGATGCAGATTTATACTCTTGCACCAAATAACTATGACAACTCAATAGTTTGGCAAAGGGAGTCCGATTGATGACAAGTACAAAAAACGGGGATTACAATGAACATTAGCAACCGCTCGATCTTCCTTCTCGCTTCAACTCCACTTAATTTCAGAAAAAACACAGTATTTATATAAAAAACTCGTCATTACTGACATGCTATCTTAAAAACCTAACATGCAACGTGATTGGTTATAGGAAGGTAACTTGAACATAGGTACTATAACTGTATGTAGTAACAGGGAGAGGGGATTGGATAATCAATGTCAGGTGGGGCAACAAAGCCCTTCCTTCAAAATGGCCACTGTAAACATCACTAAAAGTACAACGTTTCATTGGTTTTACTCAGTATAGGACCCTAGATTACACGGTCCACTATAATTGGGTTGGCATCAACCCCACTCATACTTTTCCACTTAAGTCTATCAGCATGCAGAACAACCAGCCAGGTGCAGGGAGTTTGTCTGCACCCAAGCTTCCCTCCAATTATGTTACAATCATTCATCACCTCAGTGGTCATGTGTCAATGACTTCTTTGTAGTTTGGCCTCGAGTCTGCTTCTTGGTCTGAGAAAGTTACGAAGTATGGGTATGGCAGGGATCCATGCATAGGTGTGAAAGTCTCATCCCTTCCTGCCTGCCTTGTCACGTGATTTGGACACCGTGAAATCGGCCTCTTCTTCGTGTATTTTCGTGAATTTGATTTAATTCTGCCAGTCTTCTACAATCTGTAGCTTATCTTGACCTTTCTGAACAGGATACTCTGTTCTTTTTCCCTTTAATTGTATCCACTGTTGGCCTTTTCCAGCCCGATAGGACCTTGGCTTCTTGGCATGGTTACCTTCAGCTGGGTTTCTCTCCATCTTAATTCTTGATTTGTTTGCTGCAACACTCTCCTCTTGAGACCTTTAGTACCCTTTGTTGAATTCTGCTCCTGTGCCTAGTGGATTTTCACTCATCTATAAAGTGCTTTTGAGGTATGTATATATGTAGAGTTGGCGCTTACCCAATCTATTTTACTACTAAGCATAAGCAAGCTTCCAGATTTCTTTGCTTCTTGTAGTTTGTCACTTATCCATGGTATTTCGCCTATTTGTCAGTATTCTTAGGTCATTATATCTTCTATATGTGCGTCAGTCCGATTTATTTTGATGTCACCATTCGTCTTCCTTTAGTATCTTCTTGGCTTCTTTGGGTGTTCCATTATGACAAACGTCATTTTGTCTTGCCTGTAGATATGGTTTTCTCAATGGGTACCTTAATGTCCAGGTTTTTTTCTTAGGTGTCGGTACTTCAATAGGTGCTGTTACTCTGATAGGCACTGGGCAGAGCCCGACTGCGGCTCTCTGCTGGTTTATCTGTTCTTCATACATCACATATTTTGGCGTGAACGTACCTGGTACTACAAAGGGGGTGGCTGGAGTGTGGATGGTGCTTGGCACTTCCTCTTCACTCCCCCCTCTGGGCGATTCATCGACCACTCTCACTTCTTTCTTTGCATTCACTTTTATTTCATCCTTTGGATCTAGACATCTAGGTCTGAAGAAATGCTTCTTTGGGGTCCATATATTTATGACTCCCTTTAAGCATCCTGCTGTTCTTACATGCTCATCTTTGTTCCATGCCATTAGTTCTGCTGACCTTCACAAAGTCTCTTATTTCTTCATCATTCAGGTTCTTAGGCTTCCATCCTGACTCAACATCAATCAGGATTTTATCCATATGGCCCTTTTTGTAGTTTTCTGGCACTGAGAGATTATTAGCTTGATAACACAGAATCCAAGGAATATCATCATCAACATGGCTCCTAGGAACTTGAAGGCATCTGCATTCCCTTGTGGGACCCATGAAAACAGTGATCCAAACCAACTGTCATTGTCGACTTCGTCAACTTCCTGATTCTGTAGTTTTGTCAGCATACCTATGGCTTCTGTTAAGGTCCCATTTTCATCATCGTATGACGGCATAAATGTGCAACATATTCTCCGATTTTTGAACAAACACCTCCAACCATAGCTGTGATTATGTCTAGGACATATCTGTTCTGGAGCGTCATTAGTCGAATCACTCTTAACTCTTCCTCAATTGCATTGAAGCCCTTTATGGTTGTGTTGATGGTCTGCAGTAACTCCCATCTGGTTATCTGCAACCATTTAGTATTTGCTCCAACCTATATTCTTGGCATCAGGATTGTCTTGAACACTGATGAGGTTAAGCTGAACAACCTATGTTCATATGGGATTGCATCAAAGGCTTCTATCGATTTGGCAGAGAAGTCGTTTTCTCTCTTCATCCTGGTTATCAGTTCCATAGATCTCTTCTTCCTTAGGTGAGCATCTGCTTTTGGGAAACTGTCAATATTCAGATCACTTCTTGGAATCACCAATGCTGGAACATAGACATTCACCAATGTGCATATACCTCCCCAATTCTTCGGTAATCTGATATATGCTTTGGATCCACACGCCCAATAATGATCCATGATCACTGCTGTTCCATGCATCATTCCTGTAGCATCGAAGATTCGTCCACAGTTCTGATTTTCTCCCATTTTTCATGTACCATTATTTGTGAAGCACAGTTTGGAATTCTCCAATTGCACTATCTGTAGGGGTCCTCCTCTATCTTTGACCCATGTTAGCAGTCTTGCAAGTCTTGGCCATAATGGTTTGCCTACCATCTGAGCATTTTCAATTGTTTCCTTATAGTATCCAATAATCATCCATGCTCTGCAGATCACTACTCCTTTCTCCCATCCTTCTGGAGAAAGCACTGTCCCCCAAATTTGCATTTGACCTCTGTCCTTCCATCTTCGAGCTTCTTCTGTAGATTTTCCTTTTACGTTCAGCTTTTTGTTTGTTTCTCTTCTGATCCATGCTCCTTTAACTCCAGGATTCTCTTATCTGATCACAATGTTCTTTGTTTTGCCATTGTTTCTCGTCTTTATGTCTTGGACATAATCATCTTCATCTGGGTCAGTTGCTTCAGTTGCCCACTTGAGTGAAGCATCACTTCCCATGAACTGGCCCCTGGTCGTGCACATTGCTAAATGTGATAGGCAGTGTGCTGTTATGACATCTATCTCAACAGCTATGAAGATTTGTGACTTCCACATGCTGTAGGGTAGGCATGCACAAACAAAGCATTCTTCCTCTGAAGTTCGTGTTCCAACATCCTTCATATGTTGGTACCATATGTTGTTTCCCAAGTGTGCAGTGCTGTCCAGGGAATCGTTCAATTCATTATTGTCTTCTTGTGTGCTTCTTCTAATTCTTAAGGTCTTTCTGTAGTTTGCTAAAACCACATCTTTGAACACAGCCGTATAGCTTCTTCTTGCTGGAGGATTCTCAGATATCTCCATCAATGATCTGGGCATGTCCACATGTATTATTCATGTAGGATTAAGTCTGGTAAGGCTTTCATTGTCTTCCTGTCTCTTTTTGGCTCTGTTTATGAATGTCCATATTGATTCTGCCATTATCTCTGCATGTGATTGTATTGCAGGACTTAAGCTTGAGCCTTTCATCACTGGATCAGACTTGCTCGTCGTTGCTGTCTCTGTTCGCTCATTCTCTAGAGTCTTTTGACTCCTTAATAGTTCCTTTTCCATGTGTCTTATAACACCCTTTGGAAAAAAGCTTCTTGTTGAGCTCTGTCCATACTCTCCCCATTTTCTGGAATGTGATTATGCAGTCATTGACACTAGACCAGGTGTGTATGTACTCATTATTTGTGTGTGTGTACCTTTCATCAACCCCTTCTCGGGTTTACTTTGCCGACCCTGTCTCCAGCGTTTCAATTCATTTGTTACCAAAAGTGTTGCTTGTGTGTCATTGTTTATCACATCCATCTCAAGCTCAGTCACTCTATCATTCTTTCTAGGAACTGGAATGATTATGTAAGGCCTGGACACCTTTGTAGGTTTCATGCGTACTTCATTAGGTGGGTGCACAGGAATCTGAACGCTTTGTACACCAATGAAAAATGCAGTTCCAATCATCAATAACAGTAATATGATAATGAACACAATGCATGTGTAAATGATACACCTATACGTCAATTTGCAACATTTATTCCTGGGCTATTATTATTTATTGCTTCTGTTGAGTTTCTGAACAATCTTAGCTTGTATACACCATGCGACACTTGATTCTTTCATAAAATCTGTCCTAGTTACAATTACATGTCAGATGCACTAACATGCTCAAGTTCATGAGGCTTAAGGTCATATTATAATATATTGTAAAAATTATGATGGGATTAATGTATTTCATGTATTTTACTTATTTTTTCATATTTTACTTATATTTCGAAGTATTCTTGTAAAAAAATCTCTTTTGATTAAAAACAAGAAATAAATTTAAAAATATATATATATATATATTCCTGGGGCAATATGAATGTCTTTCCTCATGAGGGAGGACAACGTTGCTGTTCTGGTTTCCCATCTCGATCATCTAAGGAAGCAAAATTAATTATTTAATACATGCTAAACATTGCAACTTTATCTGGATTCTGCTGCCTCTGCTTTCAGGTCACAAATGCTGGAGTGATTGTCCTCTTTGTCCGAATAATAGACTGTGGGCCTCATTACACGGAAGGCGGTGAACCATGGCACTATTAGCACCATGGTTCATTCCGGTAAAATACCGGCACCGCCTTGGTGGAAAGGGGAATTACCGCCCCATTCCAAGGTTGGTGGGGCGGTAATTCCCTCTTTCACCATTGCCCTTCCCCATTCCCATTTTTGCCCCATAGGGCTCTATGGGAATGGGGAAGGCACTAATTACGGTACCGCAAATTGCGGTACCGTAATTAGCTCCACTGGTCCCTTTGCGGGTTGGTTTTTAACGCCTGCAAAAAGCAGGCGTTAAATTCCCCAACCCGCAAAGGGACCTCGTAGTAAGGCGGTAAGGATTTACCGGTACCGGTAAATACCGGTACCGGTAAACCCTTACCGCCTACCGTGTAATGAGGCCCTGTCTCTTGTCTCTGGAATCAGTTCTTTTTCCATTAATGAAAGTTCCAAATGAGGCAATCATTTCAGATGAAAGTGAGGACGTCTACATTGGCATGTCTCCCCAAAGGTTCTGGAAAGTCTTCAATTAAGCGAACAAAATACATTACTGGCTAGTCTACTATTCTCCTGTGACAGGGACATTTGTCTTGTCCTCGCTGTACTCTAGGAGCAAAGAGGCTCTGCAATCACTGTGACCAGCCTCCTTATTGTCTTTTTGTTTTTTCGGATCTTGAAGAAACTCTGTTATGTTCGTGAGCCGTCCCTCCAATGACATGTTACTAACTCAAAATAGATCAGAATGTCTTTGGTGAGGTCACTATTGAGTGACACCATAAGTGAGTCCAAATAGGGATTCTGTGTCGAAAGACTCGGGATACTGTATTCTCTTCCAATGTATGTATCCTCGGTCAAAATTTGGCATATCTTTTCTTACCAAGGCTTCAGTGTGCCTCAGGCCAAAGTTCAAAGTCAACAAGCTATTTTGTGGCTTATGTGGCTTATGTGTGCAATTCTTCTTCTTCACCTTGCAACTAGGATGCACAGAGTGTCTGTGTTTTTATGTCCTTCTTCCCTAATTTTGCTTCAAAGGAAGTGTCCAGAACTAAGCCACAACTTTTCACAAACGTTCTTTGTCTTTTACTTTGCTGGCCATGCGTCCTTCTTCCTCGTCATGGACCTTGTCTGCACGTGCTGTGGTTCTTCCACGTTGTCTGTAGTCTCTTTGCGGTGGGGTGCAGGCAGAGGGTTTTGCCCGATGTATTGGTTGATGCCGCCCAAGAAGATCCAAGCTCTTCTTACCTGTAACTTGACTGCAGAGGGTATGACGTCCTCCACTCTAAAGGGGCTGTTGAACCCTGGCTTGTCCCACTTTTTTCTCGTGTGATTTCTCACCAGGACTGTGGCCTGAGGGAATATTGGAGGAACACCTAATTCTGGAACTTTGTCTGTTGCAGCATCTCCTTCGGTTTTCTGTACTGCCCTACACCCTTCTTGTTGTCGCTGCAGCTGTCCTGAAATTACAGTAAAACGAGATGTCATGCAATTCAAGTAGTTTTGTATTTCCAATCCTAACACTACTCCTGTTGGCTGAGCATCACATCTAGCTCTATTTCGAGCTGTTAATGGTGTTTGCATCCTTCTGCCCGTTATGATTTTGTGCGGCGTGAGATGATGGTCAGAACCAGGATAGTTTCTGAGTGCATACAGTCCCAGTGGAAGACAGGGCAGCCATCCCTTCTTCAGAGTAAGCTTCAACTTAGCTTTCCTTTCCTTTAACAAGCCGTTGAGCTTCTTGCATATCCCATTCCCTTGAGGATGATACGCCGAAGAAAACTTGTGCTTTATACCAAGCAACAAGCTAGTCTGTTCAAATACTGCATTAACAAAATGAGGACCATTGTCTGACCTCATCACTTCACACAGTCCCCATCTGGGAAACACCTCCCTCACCAGGAATTTGGCCGCAGAGGTAGAGGCTCGGTGTGTACATGGACCTGCTCCTATCCATCTAGAGAATGGACACGCCATAACAATTAGATACCTGTACCCGTTACATACTTGAATCATATCGTATGCCCAGCCGTAAACTGCTGACAGATTATACAGTTTACCATAAAAAATGCAACGTGCTCTGCCAAGCTCGGTATGCACCAGTCTTCGACAATTGTTGCTGCTAGATTCTCCTTTGTCATGTTCGCTGGATAGTTTAACTGTTCCAGTGCTATTTGCAATAAGGCTATAGGCATCACTGGTTTACCAGTACTGTCTTGTTGCCACAAGCTCTCGGATGGGTTTAAAGAACATCCTTGTCGCTTCCATAGGATCTTCTCTTCCTGTGGTGCTTCTCCTTGGAGCTCCATAAACTGAGTTTTTGCCATATTGCTATAGCCTTCCGGCTCACTTCGTGCAACAATCATTCTTTCATGCACATCAATAATTTCCACATTCATTATTATTTCGTCTTTGGTTGCCACACGCTTGGCTTCAGTGTCTGCTGATTCATTTCCACATGAGATAAAATCTGTCCCTTTTGTATGGGCAGAGCATTTCATGACTGCTATGCCCACTGGGAGATGTAGTGCCTTAATGAGCCTTTCCAATAAAGCTGCATGCTGCACTGGCGTGCTGTCCGCCCGGAGCTAGCCCCTCCTTTTCCAGCAGGCTAGGCCTGCGTGCACTGTCGACGTCACATAGACGGAGTCACTGTACACCGTCACTTCCTGGTCTGTGTGATTCTCGAGTGTGAGTATCAATGCCAATAACTCTGCAGCTTGTG
The DNA here is from genome assembly GCF_040938575.1 of Ambystoma mexicanum. Lineage (NCBI taxonomy): Eukaryota > Metazoa > Chordata > Amphibia > Caudata > Ambystomatidae > Ambystoma > Ambystoma mexicanum. The sequence goes on along the minus strand of NC_090931.1, from coordinate 287,039,928 downwards.
CTGAATAATGTGAGGGTAATTGTGCACTAATGAGTACTCGAAATTCCCCATTTGCCATGTGCTTCACCACAGCGGCACCTGTATATCTCTGTCCATAATTTTGATCGATCCTCGAAGAACCATCAACTAAGACAATTTCTCCTTCAGCCAATGCATTTTCTTTCACTCTGGGAATCTCATTATAAAATTCTTCATAGTTTGCGCTATCATGCATTGGCTCTCTTTCAGTGACTGGCTCTGCTATAAACATAGCTGGGATCACTATTTTGCATCAAACTATTTTAATTGCTGGATTTGATATGACTGCTTCATAAATAGAAGCTCTCTGAGATGTCAATGTGCCTTTTGGTTTCTCTAAAATGGCAAATAATGCGTGCTTGACGAATAACGTCATTGGGTATCCCATCACAATGGTTGTAGCTTTCTCTATGGTGAACGCTGCAGCAGCCAAACTTTGTTTGCACAGGAAGTGACCCCTCATCACTGGGTCTAAATTCCCACTGTAGTATGCAGGGGGCTTGTACCCCAATGTGGTTTTCTGTGTGAGTACTGCTGTCATAACACTGCAATTTGTGTGTGAAAACAGGTAAAGTTCCTCTGCATAAGTGGGGATCCCCAAGACTGGTGCTGTGCAAATGGCCTTTTTTAGTTCAACAAACCCTTCTTCCATGGGCTCGGTCCACACAATATTTTCTTTCGTTGCCTGTGCATTCTTTAAGGCTTGTAACAAGAGCCTGGTATAAGAACTGTAGTCAAAGACCCATTGTTACACTCACCTGGTTCCCACAGGGGTGTCGATTGGACCCGGACAGCTGGGGTCTCCACCAAGGTGATGCGTGGTGAAGAGATGATAGTCTGGACTGGCCCGCCTAATCTTGTCTGCTGGACTCGTAGAAGTATTCTCCTGCAAGTGGAGAAAGGGATTTAGCCACCCGTGGACTTTAGTGATGCCCCCCCCCAACTGTTCTCGTTCTCCCCACTAATCACCTCCGATATCCTCTCTTGGTAACCTCGCCTTATGTTTTTAAATGATGAGCTCTCCATCCTGCATGGCATGCAGGGGTGCGTAGATACCAGTTACTTCACTGGTTTGAAGGTACTGGAGGAGTTCCAGAGGAATATTGACTCCAGTGTCTATAAAGTTCAAAGAGTTAAATATGTCCGATGTTCACTCTTGTTCCATTCCCTCGTTACGTTGCAGCTGGGTCCAAAAGAATATTGCCAGGAGGCAGCTGATGGCGTTCAGGTAATAGTCTGTATTACCAAACACTGTCCAGTAAAAGTTGCACGAGTTCAACTTGCTGTTTTCTCTCCCTTTATAGGTGTGGCATAGAAAGATGCAGTGAATTAAAGGATAATACCTCTGGTGGTAAAGCAGGTAAGCCTATGGTGGCAAAGAGATTGTCTTTGTCGGTTTTCTCGGCTCACCTTGTTATTCCATTTGTTTTCCCCCCAGGTGCTGGGTTTCGACGAAGAAAATGATGGAGGCAGCGCCGAGTTGAAAGATGCGGTGGACTGGTGAGTATAACGCGGCGCTGCTGCTGGCGAAGCGACGCGTGCTGAAATAATGTCCTTTCCAGGCTCGGAGATGTGCTGGGTCCGGATGCAGGTAAAGAATCAAATAATGTCTGTGATCTAACCTCTTCTCCTTTCTTTTCCTTTTGTCTAGGAGCTCCGGATTCGAGGCGGGCGTGGCAGAAGACTGGATGCTGACTTGCAGACACGGTGAGCGTTACGCTGCTCGATGCAGAATAACATGAAGCATGACCTGCTGTTTGGGCGTGGTTTAAATAGCCTGCAAAGTAGTCTCAGGTAAGAAGATCCCCAGAACCACACCCGAGTAAAAAATAGTCCCTGTAATAAAATAGTCCCATCCAGGCCTCACGTTGGCTTGGACTCATTTGCAGCATGGTCTGCATAAGGTAAGTAAAGTCTATGAGCCTGGCGCCTGTGGCGCCAGGACTGAATCCAAACAGCCCCCAGCCGGGGCTGTTGGGGTTTTAATGAGTATCTGGATGCCTGCTCCCAGGGCTGATGGACTCGATCCGGATGCCCGGGGGTAGGCATCATGACAGCTCTCCCCCCCCAAAGCCCCTTCTAAAGTTGTTCTTCCCCTTGGCCCTGGCTTGTCTGGGAAGTCCCGATGGAATTTTTTCACCAATCGAGCAGCATGAACGTGGTCACTAGATTCCCATGATCTTTCTTGTGGTCCGTAACCCTTCCAGTCGATTAAATAAAAAAGTTTTGATTTAACCATTTTAGAGTCAGGTTCTCCACCTATTAGGATGGGGTCAGGTGGTTTGGTTAATCTTGTCCCGGGTTGAACTGGTTTTAGAAGTGAAACATGAAAGACAGGATGAATCCGCATATTAGAGGGTAATTCTAATTTGACGGCCACCGGGTTGATAATGGCCTTAATGGTGTAAGGTCCCAAATAGCTAGGATTAAAAGTCCGAGTTCCTTTCAGAGGTATATGTCTTGTAGCCAGCCAAACTTGGTCTCCGATTCGATATGGTGGGGTCTCACTTCTATGTTGATCAGCATTTTTCTTGTATTTCTCTTTTGCTTGTTTCAAATGTTTTGTTGCCTCTTTAAAAAGCTTGTGTAATAGTAGAATGCAGATGAGTTACTGCCGGCATTTCTAAATGCTGGGGCGAATCGAGTTCTGAGGTTCGAGGAAGATGTCCATATATGGTATAAAAGGGGCTTTGTCCGGTTCCTGAATGTACAGAGTTATTGTATGCGTATTCAGAAATCCATAAAATGTCCTTCCAATTACTTTCGGTTTGGTGGAGCATACAACGTAGGTATTGTTCAAGAGACTGGTTGGTTCTCTCCGTCTGACCATCGGTTTGGTGATGGTGACTGGTTGATAATCTTACGTCGATTTGTGCCAATTGACAACACTTCTGCCAAAATTGCGAAATGAACTGACTACCTCGGTCAGAGATCAATACAGGAAGGAAATCCATGTATTCGAACAATATTTTCGAGAAATTCCTTGGCCAAGATTGAAGCAGAAGGTAATCCTTTTAAAGGAATAAAGTGGGCCATCTTGGAAAAAAGATCCACAATAACTAGAATGGTGTTGAATCCATTACATGGCGGTAGATCTGTAATAAAGTCTAAAGACAAAGTGTGCCATGGTCTGGGTGGAATATCTAAAGGTTGTAAAAGGCCAGCTGGTTTCTTCTTTTGACTTTTGTTCTGGGCGCAGATGCCACAAGATAGTACAAATGACCTTACATCTTTTCGCCAGGTGGGCCAGCAGAATTGTCTTTTAATTTTAGCTTCAGTTTTTGCAATACTCGGTGCCCTTCCATCAGAGCTTCATGGTAATTGGAAATGACTTGTTCTTGTAGTTCCTTGTGTGGTAGAAATAGACGCCCTTGGTAGGTCATTGACAACTGAATAATCTGGGCCCTTTTTAACCCAGTCCTGCAGGGCTGCTGAATCGAAAAGTTGTTGGATCTTTAAATTAATATCTTCTAAGGTTTGTAGAGTAGTTATCCCAAGAATTCTTTGTTCAGGAATTATAGGCACCGGTTCTGGGTTCGAATATGCTTCTCCCATCCGAATTCTGCAAGGAATAAGGCCCATCGAAGTTGACGCGATGATTGGGCCTTGGCTGTTTTTAAATACTGCAAGTTCCTGTGACCGGTGATTACAGTAATGGTATGCCTGGCACCGAGAAGATAATGCCGCCAAGCCTTGAAGGCGGATTTGATGGCTAACAACTCTTTATTGGTAACCGCATAGTTTAATTCGGGGGCCGAGAATTTTCTGGACCAAAATGCTACTGGATGAAGTTGACCGGTTTGCGGATCCTTCTGGCCCAGGACAGCCCACATGGCTAAACTGGATGCATCTGTTTCAACTATGTATGGGAGCTCGGGGCGTGGATGCTTTAAGACAGGTGCCGACGTGAATTTCAATTTCAGTTCTTGGAAGGCTTTTTCAGCCTCTTCGGTCCACAAGAAGCATTTGTTTTTTCGCAAAAGAGCTGTGATGGGGTGTACAACATATGAGAAGTCAGGAATATATCTGCGGTAGAAATTAGCAAATCCAAGCATGCTTTGCACCCCTTTAACTGAACTGGGTGATGGCCACTTGAGAATTGCGTCCACCTTTCGAGAGTCCATTCGGACTTCTTTTGGAGTCAGGATAAATCCAAGGAATTCAACTTCTGTAGCATGAAAAACACATTGTTCCAATTTTGCATATAACTTGTGCTGGCGTAGTTTCTCAAGGACTGCACAAACGTGCGTAACATGGTGTTACGCTCACCTGGCTCCACAAGGGGCGTCGGTCGGAACCCGGACAGCTGCGGTCTCCACCCACCTGATGCTTAGTGCAGCGATGACTGACTGGATCTGCCCTCCTAAGATTGTCTGCTTAATCCGTAGAAATATTCTCCTGCAAGTGGAGAGATGGATTTAGCCACTTGTGGATTCAAGTGATGGCACCCCCACAGTCCTCCCCAACTAATCACCTCCGAAATGCCCTCACAGCAATCTCACCTTATATTCTTGAAAGATGAGCTCTCCATCCTGCGTGGATTTGCAGGGGCGTGTCGGTTCCAGTTACTTGACTGGTTTGAAGGCTCGGGAGAGTTCCGGAGAGTATTGACTCTGAGGTTCCTGGTGAGGACCAGTAAGTATTAAGTTCATAGAGTTCAATATGTCCGATGTTCACTCTTGTTTCCCCCTTCCTTTCTTGTCTTGCAGCTGGCTCGTGAAAAGATGCTCTTGTGGCAGATGGTGGTGCTCAGGTAAGAGTCTGTATTACCCGGCGCTGTCCGGTAAATGTTGCACGAGGAAAACGTGTTGTTTTGTCTCTCTTTACAGATGCGGCACGTGAAAATATGGAGAGTCACAAAAGGATGCCTCCGGTGGTAAATCAGGTAAGTCTATGGTGGTAAGAATTATATTTGTTGGTTCCCTCGGCTCACCTTGTGGTTTTCTTTTGTCTCCTAGGTGCCGAAGTTCAGCAAAGAAATGATGGAGGCAGCGCCGACCCGAAGGATGCTGTGAAGACTGGTGAGTATGGCGCGGCGCTGCAGCTGGACGTGCGGTGCGTGCAGAAATGATGTTCTTTACAGGTCCGGAGACAAAATGGATCTAGAATCAGGTGTGGAATAGAAATAAGTTTGTTTTCTAACCTTGTCCCTATCTTTCCTCTTTGTTTTAGGAACTCCGGATTCGAGGCGGGCGTGGCAGAAAACTGGATGCAGGCTGCAGGCACGGTGAGTGTTACGCTGCTGGATGCAGAATAACGCGAAGCGTATTTTGCTGGTCGGGTGTGGTTTAAATAGCCCCAAAATTAGTCCCAGGTAAGAAGTCCCTAGAACCACACCCGAGTAAAAAAATAGTCCCTGTAGAAAAATAGTCCCTTTCAGGCTTCATGTTGGATTGGAGTCATTTTTAGCATTGTCTGCCTGAGGTAAGTAATGACTATGAGCCTGGCGCCTAAGGCACCAGGACTGATTCCTACTATGAGCCTGGCGCCTAAGGCGCCAGGACTGAACCCAGATAGCCCCTAGCCGGGGCTGCTGAGGTTTTATTAAATGTCTAGATGCCTGCTCCCGGGGCTGATGGGCTTGGTCCGGATGCCTGGGGGTAGGCATCATGACAGCACTCCCCCCCAAGGCCCCTCCTAAAGTTGTTCTTCTCCTGGGCCCTGGTTTGTCTGGGAAGTTCCGATGGAATCTTTTCATCAACCGAGGTGCATGGACGTGGTCACTAGGTTCCCATGACCTTTCTTGTGGTCCGTAGCCCTTCCAATCGATTAAATAAAAAAGTTTTGATTTAACCATCTTGGAGTCCAGGATATTTTTTACCTCGAATTCAGGTTCTCCATCTATCAAGATGGGGTCGGGTGGTTTGGTTAATCTTGTTCCTGGTTGAACTGGTTTTAAAAGTGAAACATGAAAGACAGGATGAATGCGCATATTAGAGGGTAATTCCAATTTGCGGCTATCGGTTGATAATGGCCTTAATAGTGTAAGGTCCCAAATATCTAGGGTTAAAAGTCCGAGTTCCCTTCAGAGGTATGTGTTTTGTAGCCAGCCAAACTTGATCCCCAATCTGGTATTGTGGAGTTTCACTTCTATGTTGATCAGCATTTTTCTTATATTTCTCTTTTGCTTGTTTCAAATGTTCTGTTGCCTCTTTAAAGGCTTGTGTAATAGTAGAATGCAAATGACTAACTGCAGGCATTTCTAAATGCTGAGGCGAATCTAGTTCTGAGGTTCGAGGGTGATGTCCATATATGGTATAAAAGGGGCTTTGTCCGGTTCCTGAATGTACAGAGTTATTGTATGCATACTCGGAAATCCATAAAATATCTTTCCAATTACTTTCGGTGTGGTGTAGCATGCAACGTAGGTACTGTTCAAGGGTCTGGTTTGTCCTCTCCGACTGACCATCGGTCTGGGGATGGTGACTGGTTGATAACCTCACGTCGATTTGCGCCAGTTGACAACATTCCTTCCAAAAATGTGAAATGAATTGACTACCTCGGTCAGAGACCAAAAGGGAAGGAAATCCGTGTATTCGAACAATGTTTTTGAGGAACTCCTTGGCCAGAATTGAAGCAGAAGGTAATCCCTTTAGAGGAATAAAGTGGGCCATCTTGGAAAAAAGATCCACAATAACTAGAATGGTGTTAAATCCAGGAGGTAGATCTGTAATAAAGTCTAACGATAAGGTGTGCCATGGTGTAGGTGGAATATCCAAAGGTTGTAAGAGGCCAGCTGTTTTTTTCTTCTGACTTTTGTTTTGGGCGCAAATGCCACAAGACATTACAAATGACTTTACGTCTTTTCGCCAGGTTGGCCACCAGAATTGTCTCTTAATTTTAGCTTTAGTTTTTGCGATACCTTTGTGTCCTTCCATCAGGGTGTCATGATAATTGGAGATGACTAGTTCTTGTAGTTCCTTTTGTGGTAGAAATAGTCGCCCTTGATAATAAGGTAGGTCATTGATGACTGAGTAGTCCAGGCCTTTCTTCACCCAGTCCTGCAGGGCTGTTGGATCGAAGAGCTGTTGGATCTTTACTTGAATATCCTCTAGTGTCTGTAGAGTGGTTATGCCAAGAATTCTTTGTTCTGAAATTATAGGCACCGGTTCCGGGTTCGCATATGCTTCTCCCATCCCTATTCGAGATAAGGCATCTGCCTTGCCAGTTTTACAACCTGGTCGATAAGTGATCACGAAATTGAACTCAGCAAAGAACAATGCCCATCGAAGTTGACGTGACGATTGGGCCTTGGCTGTTTTTAAATACTGCAAGTTCCGGTGATCGGTGATTACCGTAATGGTATGCCTGGCACCGAGAAGATAATGCTGCCAAGCCTTGACGGCGGATTTGATGGCTAATAATTCTTTATCGGTAACCGCATAGTTTAACTCGGGTGCCGAGAATTTTCTGGACCAAAATGCTACTGGGTGAAGTTGACCGGTTTCAGGATCCTTCTGGGACAGGACAGCTCCCATGGCTAAACTGGATGCATCAGTTTCAACTATGTATGGAAGTTCGGGGCGTGGATGCTTTAAGACAGGTGCAGACGTGAATTTCGCTTTCAGCTCTTGGAAGGCTTTTTCAGCTTCTTCGGTCCACAAGAAGCTTTTGTTTTTTCGCAAAAGTGCTGTGATAGGGTGTACAACATGTGAGAAATCCGGAATGAATCTGTGGTAGAAATTAGCAAATCCGAGCATGCTTTGTACCCCTTTAACTGAACTGGGTGATGGCCACTTGAGGATTGCGTCCACCTTTCGAGAGTTCATTCGGACTCCTTTTGGAGTCAGGATAAATCCAAGGAATTCAACTTCCGTAGCATGAAAAACGCATTTTTCCAATTTTGCATATAACTTGTGCTGGCGTAGTTTCTCAAGGACTGCACGAACGTGCTTAACATGGTCTGGTTCTGAAGAGGAGTACACTAGAATATCGTCTATGTATACAACAACACAGACGTCAATGAGTTCACGAAGGACATCGTTCATAAAATACTGGAAGGCTGCTGGTGCATTGCACAACCCGAAGGGCATCACCTGGTATTCGAATAACCCGTACTTAGTGCGAAAAGCAGTCTTCCATTCGTCACCTTTCTTTACATGTACCAGATTATATGCCCCTCGGAGATCTAATTTAGTGTAGATGCAAGCGTCCTTTACTTGGTCTAGTGATTCGGGGATCAGAGGCAATGGGTATCGGTTCTTAACCGTGATATGATTTAATGCGCGGTAGTCTATGCATGTTCTGAGGTCACCTTCCTTTTTAGGCACGAAGAACAAAGCTGAAGATGCAGGGGACTTGGATGGACGAATGAAGCCATTAGCAAGGTATTTGTCCCAGTATTGTCGTAGGTGAAGGTTTTCGGGTTCTGTAAGGGCGTAGATACTACTACATGGAGGTTGTGCACCGGGTATGAGATCGATTTGACAATCGTTTGATCTGTGAGGTGGTAGGGTGTTTGCCTGTTCCTTTTGGAAAACATCCTGGAATTCTTAATATTCCTGAGGTAACTGCACGACTGGAGTAGCGACTGTGGCCAGGCCTTGGTTCAAGGTTTTTTTTGGGTAACAAGTATGTGCACAATCCGGGAAGGTTATTCTCTTCTCTAGCCAATCAATACAAGGATTATGTGTTTCCAACCAAGGTATCTCCAGTATTATTTCGAATTGCGTGGCTTTGATTAAATCAAACACAATAGTCTCTCGCTGCCCATCCTGACCCAATTGTGTCATCTCTGCGGTGGAATGAGTTACATGCCCAGAGGCAATTTCAGTTCCATTGACTGTGGTGATGACATCCGAAGTGGTCTTTTTGCAGAGAGATAGATTCATCCTAGAAGCCAACTCGTGGTCCACATAGTTTCCTGTGGCCCCGCTATCAATGTATGCCCTCACTGCGGGCATACGTGATGGCTGCCTTGGATCTAAATGGACCATTGGTATGATGAAGTGCGAGGTCTGAGTATCCTTCTTCAAGCTCGGCAAGCGGACCTCTATGCTTGTCGGGCATGGTCGTTTCCCAAATCAGGCTCTGTTTGATTTTTATCAGCAACTCCGACTACTTTCTTAGATGTTTTTATAGGGCAATCCCGTAGAAAATGTCTTGTGGCCCCACAGTACAGACACAATTGCATCTGCCGTCTTCTTTCTCTTTCCTTTTGAGTTAAGGGTCCCTTGACCCCCCGATCTGCATCGATTCTGATACATCTGTTCCTTTGAGGGTAACATTGGGTTTAACCAATGCCTGATTCTCGAACTTAGCTCGATCAGCCTTTCTATTCTGAATTGGGTGGTCTAATTGGACCACTAAGTCTACATATTCTGCACAATCCTGAGGTGGGTTCACAACTTGGGCCAAAACGTCTTTGAGTTCACTCTGAAGTCCACAATGAAATAATGTAATTCGTTTTACCTCTGGCCATCCGGTTTCCACCACTAACCTATTGAAAGTGGCGATATAGGTTAGTAGATCCTGGTTACTTTGTTGTAAGGATAAAAGTTCGTTATCCAGGGCCTGTCCCTGTGAATGTCTGGCAAATAGTCTTTCCATGCTCAATTGAAAATCTTGAAAATCCCGAAGAAGAGGGTCATGCTGGTTAACTAATGGAATTGACCAATCCGCTGCACTGCCACTAAGATATGATAGTACAAAGGCTACTTTGGTTTGGTCGTTCGGAAAAGCTCCAGGTCTGCATAAAAAGTGCAAGCGGCATTGGTTCATAAACACAGCAAACTTTTTTGGGTCCCCAGCAAAACGTTCGGGTGGAGCTAAAGGAATGCTCCCTGGTAGAACCACTTGCACAGGATTGCTCGATGAGACAGGAGTTGGATTCCCCCCGAGTCCAGGTAATGGTGTTTGCCCAGCTTGGTTTTGCAGTAATTGTCTAGCAAGATCATCAGTGCGCTCCTTTGACACAATCAGTTCTCTCCTGAGGGCATTAGTCTCTTGGCGCGCAGAGTGCACTTCTGCCCTAAGTTCCCCTAACAATAGGGCTAGTTGGTCGGTTTCTGAGGTTTCCATAACGCCCGGGTGGGGATTTCTAGATAGGCTTCGCTTTCTGTTACGCTCACCTGGCTCCCACAGGGGCATCGGTCGGACCTGGACAGCTGCGGTCTCCACCCACGTGATGCGTAGTGCAGCGATGACTGACTGGATCTGCCCTCCTAATCTTGTCTGCTTAACCCGTAGAAATATTCTCCTGCAAGTGGAGAGATGGATTTAGCCACTTGTGGATTCAAGTGATGGCACCCCTACAGTCCTCCCCAACTAATCACCTCCGAAATGCCCTCACAGCAATCTCACCTTATATTCTTGAAAGATGACCTCTCCATCCTGCATGGATTTGCAGGGGCGCGTCGATTCCAGTTACTTCACTGGTTTGAAGGCTCAGGAGAGTTCCGGAGAGTATTGACTCTGAGGTTCCTGGTGAGGACCAGTAAGTATTAAGTTCATAGAGTTCAATATGTCCGATGTTCACTCTTGTTCCCCCCTTCCTTTCTTGTTTTGCAGCTGGCTCGTGAAAAGATGCTCTTGTGGCAGCTGGTGGCGCTCAGGTAAGAGTCTGTATTACCCGGCGCTGTCCGGTAAATGTTGCACGAGGAAAACGTGTTGTTTTGTCTCTCTTTACAGATGCGGCACGTGAAAATATGGAGAGTCACAAAAGGATGCCTCCGGTGGTAAATCAGGTAAATCTATGGTGGTAAGAATTATATTTGTTGGTTCCCTCGGCTCACCTTGTGCTTTTCTTTTATCTCCTAGGTGCCGAAGTTCGGCGAAGAAAGGATGGAGGCAGCGCCGACCCGAAGGATGCTGTGAAGACTGGCGAGTATGGCGCAGCGCTGCAGATGGAGGTGCGGCGCGTGCAGAAATGATGTTCTTTACAGGTCCGGAGACAAGATGGATCCAGAATCAGCTGTGGAATAGAAATAAGTTTGTTTTCTAACCTTGTCCCTTTCTTTCCTCTTTGTTTTAGGAGCTCCGGATTCGAGGCGGGCGTGGCAGAAGACTGGATGAAGGCTGCAGGCACGGTGAGTGTTACGCTGCTGGATGCAGAATAACGCGAAGCGTGGGTTGCTGGTCGGGTGTGGTTTAAATAGCCTCAAAAGTAGTCCCAGGTAAGAAGTCCCTAGAACCACACCCGAGTAAAAAATAGTCCCTGTAGAAAAATAGTCCCTTTCAGGCTTCATGTTGGATTGGAGTAATTTGCAACATGGTCTGCCTGAGGTAAGTAATGACTATGAGCCTGGTGCCTTAGGCGCCAGGACTGATTCCTACTATGAGCCTGGTGCCTAAGGCGCCAGGACTGAACCCAGATAGCCCCTAGCTGGAGCTGCTGAGGTTTTATTAAATGTCTAGATGCCTGCTCCCGGGGCTGATGGGCTTGGTGCGGATGCCTGGGGGTAGGCATCATGACACATGGTCTGATTCTGAGGAGGAGTACACTAGAATATCGTCTATGTATACGACAACACAGACGTCAATGAGTTCACGAAGGACATCGTTCATAAAATACTGGAAAGCTGCTGGTGCATCGCACAACCCGAAGGGCATCACCTGATATTCGAATAATCCGTATTTGGTGCGAAAAGTGGTCTTCCATTCGTCGCCCTTCTTTACACATAACAGATGATATGCCCCTCGGAGATCTAATTTAGTGTAGATGCAAGCATCCTTTACTTGGTCTAGTAGTTCGGGGATCAGAGGCAATGGATATCGGTTCTTCACCGTGATCTGGTTTAATATGCGGTAGTCTGAGCACGTTCTGAGGTCACCTTCCTTTTTGGGCACGAAGAATAAAGCTGAAGATGCGGGGGACTTAGATGGACGAATGAAGCCAATAGCAAGGTATTAGTCCAAGTATTGTTGTAGGTGACGGTTTTCAGGTTCCGTAAGGGCGTAGATCCTACTGCATGGAGGTTGTGCACTGGGTATGAGGTCGATTTGACAATCGTATGATCTATGAGGTGGTAAGGTGTTTGCCTGTTCTTTTTGGAAAACATCCTGGAATTCTTGATATTCCTGAGGTAACTGCATGACTGGATTAGCGACTGTGGCCAGGCTTTTGTTCAAGGTTTTTTCCGGGTAACAGGTGTGTGCACACTCCGGGAAGTTTACTCTCTTCTCTTGCCAATCAATACAAGGATTATGTGTTTCCAACCAAGGTATCCCCAGTATTATTTGGAACTGTGGGGCTTTGATTAAGTCAAACACAATAGTCTCTCGATGCCCATCTTGACCCAACAGTGTCATCTCTGTGGTGGAATGAGTTACAAGCCCAGAGGCAATTTCAGTTCTATCGACTGTGGTGATAACATCCGAAGTGGTCTTTTTGCAGAGAGGCAGATTCATCCTAGAAGCCAATTCGTGGTCCACATAGTTTCCTACGGCCCCGCTATCAATGTATGCCCTAACTGCGTGCATACGTGATGGCTGCCTTGGATCAATACGGACCATTGGTATGATTAGGTGCGAGGTCTGAGTGTCCTTCTTTAAGCTCGGCAAGCGGACCTCTACGCTTGTTGGGCGTGGTCGTTTCCCGAATCAGGCTCTGTTTGATTTCTATCAGCAACTCCGACTACTTTCTTGGATGGTTTTATAAGGCAATCCCGTAGAAAATGTCCTGAGGCCCCACAGTACAGACACAACTGCATCTGTCGTCTCCTTTCTCTTTCTTTTTGTGTTAAGGGTCCCTTAACCCCTCCGATCTGCATTGGTTCTGATGCATCTGTTCCTTAGGGAGTAACATTGGGTTAAACCGGTGTCCAGTCAACTCGTCGAAAAAAAACTGGTCGACTGCAATTTGGTCGACGCAATTTGGTCGAAAACCATTTCGTCGAAATTTTTTTTTATTTATATATTTATTTTTGGGTTTTCGTTTTGTTAAAAAATTGGTTTTTAGAGAAAAAAAGGGGGTTGGGGGGGGGACCCCCCAAAAAAAAAAAAAAAAGGGTTAAAATAGAAAAAAAAAAATTCGACGAAATGGTTTTCGACCAATTTGATTCGACCATTTGTCTGGTCGACCAATTTTTTTCGACGAATTCACTGGCAACCGGTTAAACCAATACCCGATTCTCGAACTTAGCTCGATCAGCTTTTCTATTCTGAAGTCGGTGATCTAGCTGGACCACTAAGTCTATATATTCTGCGCAATCCTGAGGTGGGTTCACAACTTGGGCCAAAACATCTTTAAGGTCACCCCGAAGTCCACAATTAAATAATGTAATTTGCTTTACCTCTGGCCATCCAGTTTCCACCACCAACCTATTGAAGGTTGCGATATAAGTTAGCAGGTCCTGGTTTCCTTGTCGTAGGGATAGAAGTTCGTTATCCAGGGCCTGTCCCTGTGAATGTCTGGCGAATAGTCTTTCCATGCTCAATTGAAAACCCTGAAAATCCTGAAGAAGAGGGTCATCCTGGTTGACTAATGGAATTGACCAATCCGCTGCGCTGCCACTAAGGTATGACAGTACAAAGGCTACTTTTGCTTGGTCGTTTGGAAAAGCTCCTGGTCTGCATAAAAAGTGCAAGCGGCATTGGTTCATGAACACGGCAAACTTTTTCGGGTCCCCAGCAAAGCGTTCGGGTGGAGCTAAAGGAATGCTCCCTTGTAGAACCACTTGCACAGGGCTGCTCGATGAAACGGGGGTTGAATTCCCCCCAAGTCCAGGTAGTGGTGTTTGCCCAGCTTGGTTTTGCAGCAGTTGTCTTGCAAGATCATCAGTGCGCTCCTTTGACACAATCAGTTCTCTCCTGAGGGCATTAGTTTCTTGGCACGCGGAGTGCACTTCTGCCCTAAGTTCTCCTAACAATTGGGCTAGTTGGTCGGTTTCTGAGGTCTCCATTACGCCCGGGTGTGGATTTGTAGATAGGCTTTGTGTTCTGTTACGCTCACCTGGTTCCCACAGGGGTGTCGATCGGACCCGGACAGCTGCAGTCTCCACCAACGTGATGCGTAGTGAAGAGATGACAGTCTGGACTGGCCCGCCCAGTGTTGTCTGCTGGACCCGTAGAAGTATTCTCCTGCAAGTGGAGAAAGGGATTTAGCCACCCGTGGACTTTAGTGATGGCCCCCCCCAACTGTTCTCGTTCTCCCCACTAATCACCTCCGATATCCTCTCTTGGTAACCTCACCTTATGTTTTTAAATGATGAGCTCTCCATCCTGCATGGCATGCAGGGGCGCGTAGATACCAGTTACTTCACTTGTTTGAAAGTACTGGAGGAGTTCCGGAGGAATATTGACTCCAGTGTCTATAAAGTTCAAAGAGTTCAATATGTCCGATGTTCACTCTTGTTCCATTCCCTCTTTAGGTTGCAGCTCGGTTCAAAAGACTATTGCCTGGAGGCAGCTGATGGCGTTCAGGTAAGAGTCTGTATTACCAAACACTGTCCGGTAAAAGTTGCATGAGTTTAACTTGCTGTTTTCTCTCCCTTTATAGGTGCGGCATAGAAAGATGCAGCGAATTAAAGGATAATACCTCCGGTGGTAAAGCAGGTAAGCCTATGGTGGCAAAGAGATTGTCTTTGTCGGTTTTCTCGGCTCACCTTGTTATTCCTTTTGTTTTCCCCCCAGGTGCTGGGTTTCGATGAAGAAAATGATGGAGGCAGCGCCGAGTTGAAAGATGCGGTGGACTGGTGAGTATAACGCGGTGCTGCTGCTGGTGAAGCGAAGCGTGCTGAAATAATGTCCTTTCCAGGCTTGGAGATGTGCTGGGTCCGGAATCAGGTAAAGAATCAAATAATGTCTGTGATCTAACCTCTTCTCCTTTCTTTTCCTTTTGTCTAGGAGCTCCGGATTCGAGGCGGGCGTGGCAGAAGACTGGATGCTGACTTGCAGACACAGTGAGCGTTACGCTGCTCGATGCAGAATAACACGAAGCATGAGCTGCTGTTCGGGCGTGGTTTAAATAGCCTGCAAAGTAGTCCCAGGTAAGAAGATCCCTAGAACCACACCCGAGTAAAAAATAGTCCCTGTAATAAAATAGTCCCATCCAGGCCTCACGTTGGCTTGGACTCATTTGCAGCATGGTCTGCATAAGGTAAGTAAAGTCTATGAGCCTGGCGCCTATGGCGCCAGGACTGATTTCTATGATGAGTCTGGCACCTAAGGCGCCAAGACTGAATCCAAACAGCCCCCAGCCGGGGCTGTTGGGGTTTTAATGAGCATCTGGATGCCTGCTCCCAGGGCTGATGGACTCGATCCGGATGCCCGGGGGTAGGCATCATGACACCCATGCCCTGACATAATTACATAATTCCTGAAAACTCTGCATTTGTTTTATCATGTTTGGCTTGGCTGTTTTTGAAATGGTTTCAGCTCTTTCATGGTCAACCTTTTTTCCTTCATGTGAGATCAGCTGGCCAACGTACAGCACTTCTTGTTGACAATACTGTAACTTTTCCTTGTCAACTTTATATTCTTTCTCAGCCAGTATAGTTAATAGCTGAATATAATCGTGTCTGCACTTTTCCTCTGTTGTGCTGCAAATTAGAATGTCATCCACGTATTGCAAGACAACCATCTCTAATGCAATATTGCTTAAGTCCATCTGCAGGACCCTGTTGAAAATGGAAGGAGGCTCACAATAACCTTGAAGCAGCCTTTTGCTTTTCAGATGAACTTCTCTGAATGTAAATGGTGTCAAATCTTGTGAGTGTTTGTGTAATGGGATTGAGAAAAATGCATTTTTCAAGTCAATCACAGTGAAATATTTGCTTAAACGGGTATATTACATAGGATCGTGGATGGGTTCGCTGTCACTGATAGGATAGAACGCATCAGGTCTCCCAGTGCGCTGTCCTAGTCCATATATAATCTTGTCCCATTCTGAGTGAATGGATTTTCACGTCACTTGTGTCATCTCCTATTCCAGAATTCAGTACCTGTCCTGTGCCTGTTATTTGTAACAGTTGCATTGGCAACTGCTGAGACTGTCCCTGTGGAATGTTTGACACCTTCTTCTGTGGTTGCAAGCTTTGCTGTACTCTTGGCGCTTGCTCCTGCACCGTGTGATTCTGTACAAATACATTTCCACCCTGCTGCGAGAACGCAGATGGATTCACCATCCCTCCTCTTGTGAATCGGTCATTTTGCACCATTCCTTGACTTCTGCATGTGCGTGCTAGATGCCCTGTCATCTCACACATCCAACATGTTGGCGGTGGTCTGATTATTTGCCCATTTTGCATATCCTGGTTTCCGCCTTGCATATTTTGAAAACCTCCTTGATTGTTTTGAAAACCTCCTTGATTACTCTGCCATCCTCTTACTTGAAAGCCTCTTCCTCTTGGGTAAAACCCATTATTGCTTTGATCAAACTGTCTTTGGCTATTGGCCTGCTGCATGTTTGATCCATCTGTATTAGTTATCATTGCCCCCTCAATGGCATACTTTGATAGTTTTTTTCTGCACTAATTTAGCCTCGTCACCTTTTCGTGCAGCATCCTTTTTGCGATTCTTCTCTTGCAGCAATCTGAAATAGTGCACGATGGTCAACTGTATTTCAGACCATGGCTTAGCCTCAATCCCTACCAATTTCTTGAGCTGCTTCTGTACCTGTTCTGGCAGCCTTTGGCATAATATATGGTAAAACACGGGTATAGATTTTCCCCAAGATTCATGTGTTTCCAATACCCTGGCGTCTTAGAAATTCTGAATGTAAAGCAATGGATCATCTGACTCCTTCATCTTGTGTGTCATTATAGCTCCCATATCAGAAGTGTCTGGGTATAGCACTCGAAGCGCTTTCCATACCACGGTTCTGCAATTGTTAAACGGCGCTCCGTCATGCGCAGTATTAACTGTAGTCAACACAGGGTAACCTGCTCGTGTCCACAAACGGTCAGCTCTATCACCAAGTATTGTGATTATTTTTTCTAACTCATGTATCCATTTTCCGGCTCCCGATGTCAACATTGGGAGCTTATTTTTCAGGTTTTCTCTATCCATGTGTGGCCAAGGTATATATTGTGGCCTTGTTCCTACTTTTTCTAGGAAAGGGAACTGGGACACATGACACTCCTTTTCCTCTCTCATCATTTTTCTGTCTACCGCAGGGGTAATATTCCTGCATCACCGTCTACCTGGCAATGTCTGTAATCTGCTCACATAGGGTGGTTGAGACACCCCCCTCTGACCGTATGATACTCCTTCATGCCAATCTGATTGTATGGCTAACTCTGATGCCTTAGGTGCAGACCCACTAGAATCCAACCATCTTATTCCCTTTCCCCTAGAGAAGCATTTTTCGCGTATTCTATCGTCTTCTCTTTCTTTACATTCTTCTCTTTCTGCGTCTGATATTGTCAACTTCTCTCATCCTCCTCATTTCTATTTAAAGTCAGCCTATCTAATGACAGCTCTCTATTTCTGCTACTTCGGGAAGCGTCCTCAGTCTCTTAGTATCATACAGCTGAGTGCTCTCAAGATGCTCATCCTCTCCTCTCCCTTGGGGTACCTTTTCTAGCCCCATCTCACGTATTGCTCTTTCAGAGTGCACGGAAAATCATAAATCACCAATGCAATTACAGAGCCAATACTTTGAACGCAGTAAGATGCAATAACTTGCAACCAAACACTCTTAGAAAATAATGAGCACTTATACGGCTATTTATTCAAAGCTTAGAAGCAACCAGTGATAACATAGAAATAAACCACAGAAAAAGCAAAGAATTCAAAAGGAAATACATCACTGTGAGCGTAACTGGATTCCTCATCTCGCCAGAAGCGGCTGGAAGACCCCGATAACAGCCAGGCCGAGAGCACAACAGCCCACAGGTATGCCGGAAGAAAGCGTCCTCCTCCGGCTGAAGTCTCACCTGACCACCCCCGGGGTTCCGCATATATGCACACTCCGAAAAGGGGTGGTGCTTTCTCGAACCTTCTGGCAACGCACTTGCGCATTGATGAGCAGCCGTTGGTTGCCAGCTGGGTCAACCGACAGTACCCTCAAGGAGCAGAGTGCCTCCCTCCTCTAAAAACAAGCACCACGAAAAACAGTACCATAGCTCATAACAAGACATAACAAAGTTAGCTTTCCCAGAAGAAATGTCCTTGACTGCATACCAGGTTTGGAAAGCATGTTTTCTTCAGCACCATGAATCTAACTCTCAGCAAAATGCGTCCAGCTTTTCACTGCGGCATAAAGTAAATATCCATCATGGCTCCCAGCGCTCCCAGAATGCACTGCGCACCAGCGCCATTTTAGTTCAAGCATAAAATCTCATCATGTATTCTATCGATTGTCTCTACGATGCTTCTGGTGTCGATGTCATCTTTTATATTTGCTCTAGACGTGCCTGGTACTGAATCGTACTCAGGAAAGAATTCTTCTATATCCGCCCAGTCTACTACTGTATCAGGTTTTTTAACCTCTCTTTCCAGATATTCGAGATCCCATGCTCTCTGTCTTCACTTGTTTTCTATGTCGTCATCAAACTCCCTATGCTTCCTTGCTTCCTCTCTGACCCTATCTTCTCTTTGCTTCCTCGCATCTCTTCGTTCATTTTCCCTTTGCATTTCCTCATCTTTTCGTCTTTTTATTCTCTTCTCCCGTATTTTTTTGTTCTTCTTCTTCTATTCTTCTTTGTTCTATTCTATCCTGATCATCATCTGTTCTCTGCTTATGATCGCATTTTCTTTGTTCTTCTGCCTTTTCCTTTTTTCTGACCTGCTCATCACAATGTAACTGCTCTTGTTTCTGCCTATCTTTTTTCTTAGCCCCTTCGTCTCTTAATCTTTTTCCTTTTCCTTCTCTTTCTTTTCTAAGTCACCTTGTTCTCCCCTTTGTCTCATATCCTCAATGCCTTTACCATCGAGTTTCAATAAAATCTGATCCAATTGTTCTGTGTGAATGCCATCTCATCAGTCCTATCCTCGTCTCCTTTCCATCTCTTTACCTCTCTTCCTGTATCTAGAGACGTACTTGCTTGTGCTTGGTCTCCTTTTTCCTTCTCGTGTCTCTCCTTGTCCTTCGGGACTTTGGAGGTAATATCTCTTTTTCTGTCCTTCTCTGGGCTTTTGTCACTACTTTGCGTAGGCGACTCATGTGACGGATTGCTATATCCCGTGGCTGCTTTAAGTTCCCTCAACGGGTATAATCCTTCGACTTTACTAGCTTTGCTTTTTGTTTCAGACAGGGCGGGTGACTTAGAAGGTGTCAGAAATCCATGGCAATTACTTGACCACGTAGTGTAGCCGGAGATTTCTTCCCAACAATGCTACTGACTGGCCGTCTAATAACAGTCTGTGGCATTCTTTGAAAGATGGAAATCCACGAACCGCCAGGAGGATCCCAGAAGACGCCCAGAGGATTAATCACAAGGTGATGCCAGCAACTCCAGGACCCTATGAAAAACACCCTGATTAAGTAACAGCACAATGCAATATATTTGTAGAGTACTATAAGTAGCAGAACCAACCTCTAATGGGAGGAAGACAGGAGCCGGTAAGAAGTGCAGGGAAAGCTATCCTCCTTAATTCTGTGACAGAGCAAACAAAGACAACAGAATAAGTGGTGGAAGTTCTAAACGTTCTAAAAATATGTGCAATGTGAATTATGTACCTTACCGTGGACCCAAGGAATGTCAGCATGGAAGAACAAGGAGTAAATGCTGTATCCAGGTAGCCACAGCCCAACTGTGCCCAACGACACAAGGTCGCCTTCGTAGAGTCTCTAGTTTCAAATGGGAGGACCCGACGAAACGAAGACGAACAGAAGCACACCAAGCAGGCAGTCACTAGTCCAAGGTGTACGACTGGAGGGGAACGGAATAAGGGCTGATGTTACACTGGGATACAAGCACTTCAATTGGAAGGTCGTAGTGAAGGTTAAGTCAAACAGGTCCGGTACACTGTGATTCGTGGGAAGCACAAGAGACGCTGTATAGAAATGAACAGCACATGAAGCAGACAAGGGAGCAGCAAGACAATCCAAAGGAAACGTTCCAGGGTCGAAATACCAAAGTTCCAATAATATCCAGGCAAACAAAGCAGACAAGGAGTGGGCAGGAGACCGATCCAAAAACGAAGTCCGAGGTCGAGGCAGCAGAAATCCAGAAAATTCAAAAAAACAGCAAACAAAGCACACTTCTGCGTAATCCGAAGCACGGGACGAGTGTCAATCGAGCCCTAAGTAATGCAAAGTCACATGACATGGATGCGAACGTGATGACGAAACAATCACGGGCGCCATAGTTTCCATGCCAACCGTCAGGAACGACCGTAACGTCCCGTAGGCTGAACCCTCTGGGAAATGTAGTGCAAATCGTGACTTGGTGTAAAACGGCAAAGGTTCTAATGCAGAACGAGTCGCTTAGCCGTCAACTGAGGCCTGGGTGAGATGAGTGTTTGTTTACTCATAGTTTGTGAAGTATCATGTAACCTAGCAGAGCCCGTGAGACCTTGTATGCGTGACTGGAGTCTAGTGGTAGGTGGATACCTAACAGTACCCTCTCCCAAAGAGCGCCTCACTCTACGGTTATACCAGAAATCAGAAAGAAGAACAGGTGCATGAATATTTCCGGCTGGTTCCCAAGTGCGATCTTCTGGCCCATAACCCTTCCAATCCACCAAATACATTCTCACACCCCTCTTGACCTTAGTATCTAGGATACCACTAACCTCATACTCATCAGAACCCCCAACTGCCACAGGTCTAGAACGAGGAGGTAGCCGAAGGTCTGCATGCACTGGTTTGAGCAAGGACACATGAAAAAAGGGATGGATTTTCCAAGAACTAGGCAAAGCAAGTCTAATGACCACTGGATTGATGATGGCAGTGATCTCATAAGGACCAACGTAGCGTGGTTGTAGAGACCTTCGTCCAGGTAAGTGGAGATGTTTAGTTGCCAACCAGACCTTCATCCCGATGGAATAAGAGGGAGAAGCAGAACTATGAGCATCAGCGTGAAACTTGGAACGAGCCTGGGCTTCCACAAGATGCTGCTTGATAAGCTCATGTGTTTTTTTCAATCCGTTGGCACAGGTAATAGCGGCAGGGTTGCAAGGTATTATCGTCAAAGGACTTGGAAAAGCCAGAGGATGACGGCCATAGATAGCGAAGAAAGGAGAGGTACCCGTGGCCGGATGTACTGTGTTATTATAGGCAAACTCAGCCAATGGTCAAGCTGACAACCAGGAATCCTGATAATGTATAATCAAACAACAGAGATACTGTTCCAGAGTAGCGTTCAATCTCTCTGTTTGCCCATCAGTTTGAGGATGATAGGCGCTTGAATAACGGTCTTCAAAACCAAAACAACCTGTTAAGGCTCGCCAAAATCGAGAAGTGAACTGCGAACCACGATCCGTCACTATGATGGACGGTAATCCAAAAAGACCGAAAACGTGCTTTAAAAACAGATCTGCCAAAACAGTAGCTGTCGGAAGACCACGACATGGAACAAACAAGGCGTATTTCGTGAAATAGTCAATGACCACCCATAAAGTATCATGACCTTGTACGGATGGAAGTTCGACTATGAAGTCCATAGAAATCATAGACGAGGGATGTTCAGGGATCGGTAATGGGTGTAACAGACCTGTCGTCTTACCGCGTAAACACTTGGCTTGGGCACAAACGGCACAAGAGGAAACATGAAATTGAACATCTTTGAGCATACCCGGCCACCAACACCAACGATGGAGTAGCTCAAAGGTTTTCTTTATGCCCGGGTGTGCTGCCAACTTAGAATCGTGACACCATGCCAGGGCTTTTTGCCTTGTAGAGGTATCTGGGAGATAAAGTCTCCCCTGAACATAAGGAAAGGAGTGAACGACCTGAATTTCATCGTTCGTTATCAACTGCGGATTCTTCTTATCCCGATCTTGAATGGCGACCTTCATGGAATCCTGAAGAGTACAAGCACAAACGACTTGATTGGGCAGAAGCAAAGACCCCGTAGATCTGTGTCTTGTAAGATCACCATCCAGACGCGACAAAGCGTCTGCCTTAGTATGTAATGAACCAGGTCAATACGTGATAACAAAATAAAATTGGGAAAAGAATTCATGCCAACGGGCACGACGGGCCGTAGAGCATTTGACCGATTGAAGAGCAAGAAGGTTTCTGTGATCTGTATACACAGTGACGGGTGTGCTGGTGCCTAACAGATGATGTCTCCAAGTCAAGAAGGCATCACGTACTGCCAAAAGCTCTTTCTCTGTGACAGTATAATTACATTCATAAGAAGACAGTTTTCGTGAATGGTAAGCAACCAGATGCAACAAACCCGTATCAGGACATACGTGAGATAACACAGCTCCTAAAGCAGAATCAGAAGTGTCAACCTCTACCACAAAGGGTTTCTTTAGATCAGGGTGTTGCAAAACAGGTGCCGTAGTAAAAGCCTGTTTCAACATCTCAAAAGCCTTATCAGCTTCGGAATTCCACTCAAACCTATTCTTACAGCTGGTAAGACAACTGAGCGGAGCTGCTATTTGAGAAAACGACTTGATGAAACGTCGATAAAAATTTGCAAAACCAAGGAATGATTGCAAAGCTTTCAGGGTTTTAGGTGCTGGCCAGTCTAATACCGCCTTGACTTTGGTCTGGCACATTTGAACGCCTTTGTCCGAGATCTCATATCCAAGGAATTCAACTCTGGCAACATGGAAAATCAATTTTCCAATTTGGCGTATAATGAGTTCTCGCGCAGGCGCTGTAATACTTGTGTGACATGCTGGACATGGACCTCCATTGAAGCTGAGTATATCAAAATGTCATCAAGATATACGACAACAAAACGATCCATCATATCACTGAAAATGTCATTAATGAAATGTTGAAACGTAGCAGGGACATTACACAACCCAAACAGCATTACACAATACTTAAATAATCCATATTTGGTCTTAAATGCCGTCTTCCATTCGTCCCCTTGCTGGATCCTAACCAAATTGTAAGCCCCTCTCAGGTCTAATTTGGTGAAAATCACTGAGGATCCTAACTGATCCAAGAGTACAGATTAGTGGAATGGGGTATTGATTTCTTATAGTAACCAAATTTAACGCCCGGTTGTCAATGCATGGGCGAAGCTCCCCCTCTTTTTTGGGAACAAAGAATAATGGAGCTGATGCCGGTGAACGTGAAGGTCGTATGAAACCAGTCTTAAGGGATTTGTCAATATATTCCTTAAGGATCAGATCCTCCTTCTGGGTCAAGGAATAAATTCTACCCGTGGAATCTTGGCTCCTGGAATCAGATCGATAGGGCAATCATAGGGCCTGTGAGGGGGCAGCGTCTCTGCACCCTTCACATCAAAGACGTCCCTATAGGATTCATATTCTAGGGGTAAAAGAGAAGGCGTGACTGCTCCAATTGCCGATGTATTAAGCAACAAGGGTCAGCAAGGACTGTTCTCTGTACTAGAGAATCCCAAACATTTTTTTCACAATGGTCTGAGACAAATTCAATGGTGCCCAACCTCCAGTCCAAAATAGGATTATGTCGCACCAACCAAGGTAGACCTAAGATCATTAAATATTGGGGCACGGCTATCAAATCAAAATGAATGGTCTCAGAATGTTTGTTATTAGTGATCATACACAAGTCCATTGTCCGTTCGGTCACTAGTCCGGAGTCTAGTGTGGAACCATCAACAGTATTAACCGTTTCAGGATGAGACTTAGGAACAACAGGGATACCCAAGGCCTTGGCATAGTCAGCATCAATATAATTGCCAGTGGCACCTGAATCAAGAACAGCCGTAATATCCCATTCCAAACCAGAAGATATGGAGCATTTTGTGGATACCAAAAAAGGAGCTGTGATACTTGGGCCCAAAAAACCACAGCTCGGGAGTCAGACCCCTTCTACTGCCGAGCTTTGGCATTTCCCGATTTCTTCGGTTACTTAGTACAGGATTTCAGAATGTGATCGGGAGAGCCACAATAAAAACAGAGGTTATTATTTTTCTGTTTTCCCTTTCTTCTTGTGATAATGGGCCCCTGACAGCCCCGATTTGCATAGGCTCACTGACAGTGACAGAGGAAGCAGAAGTTGACATAGAAGGGGGTAACGGAGTTCTGCGTTCCCCCTTACATTCCACTCTTCTGGCATCGATCTGAAGGACTAAATCTAAGAGCTCTGGAAAGGCAACCGGCACAACCGGCACAGTGGCAAGAACATCCTTCAGCGAATCAGATAGACCCTTATAAAAAAAAAGAGCCCCCTTCTTTTCCTCTGGCCAGCCTGTCTCTGTCATGATGCCTACCTCCAAGGAGGCAGACCAGGCCCAGCTACCCCAGAGGCAGACATCATGTCCCCGAGGGAAGTCTCAGCAGCCCCAAGTAGGGGCCCTTTGGACTCAGTCCTGGCGCCTTTGGCGCCAGGCTCATATTGGACAACAGTCCTGGCGCCAGAGGCGCCAGGCTCATAAAAGATTACTTTGTGTTTAAAGGTGCTTGGTGTAAACTTACCTGATGCAGACCATGCTGCAACATCCGGGCCATCTAGAGGCCTGAATGGGACTACTTTATCTTTGGGGACTACTTAACCACACGGGTGTGGCCGGAGGAAGAATACATACCTGAGAGGAAGGATACATACCTGGAACTACTTCGAAGGCTATTTAAGCCACGCCCAAGCAGCAACTCACGCTTCGCGTTGTTCTGCATCTAGCAGCTGGACGCTCACCGTGTCAGCTCCTGCATCCTGACTTCTGCCACGCCCGCCAGCATCCTGGAACACCTGCAAAGGGAGAAGAGAAGAGAATAGGAGAAAGAAGAGTCCTTACCTGCAAAATCCGCATTCCGGAGACATTTCGCCGACGATCCTGAAAAGGAAAACATTCATTTTAAAAGCACATTGCATCGATCGCTGCAGCGCCGCATTCCACTCACCTTTACTGGGCGCCTCCATGTTCATCAGCGACCATCTGGATCCGCAGCCACATTTCAGCGCCTAGGGAGAAAAAGACAAGAACAAAGGTGAGCTAGGGAAGAGAATAAGAAAACCTTAATTTGCCATCATAAGACTTACCTGTTGGGTCATTCCCACTTCATTTCGGGTCGGTGCCGCATCCTGGCATTTCCGGACCCCGGCCCCTAAGGGGAAAAAAGAGACATCAGCGTTAGTGAGCGAATGCTAAGACATTACCTGAACGCTCATTGAAGACTTACCTGATATCTACTGGAACTGCACCTCTCACTTCGGGTCGGTGCCATATCTCCGGCATTTCCGAACCCCGGCCCCTATGGGGAAAAAAGACAAGCATTAGTGCATTAATGCAAGGACACTAAAGGAACCTGTCATCAAACAACTCACCTGAGTTTCCTTCGTCGGTTCCATTGCTCATCTCGGAATCTTTGTTCTGCACCTGAAATAGAGACAACCGACAATTATTATTTCGGGCTCATACTTATAAACAGAATTCTCACAGTATTTTACCGGGAAGGTCAAGCAAACTTGAACTCTCTACAATCCATGATCAAGTGAAGTAACTGGATTACAACGCGCCCCTGCATCAGAAGCAGGATGGAGAGCTCGTCCTTTCAGACCCTAAGGTGAGACTTCACAGGGAATCGCAGAAGGGTTTCGTGGAGGGTGAGAAGGGAGTGGGAGGCTTACACATTATCCCGCAGATTGTTAATACTCCCTTTTCACACACAGAAGGATATTTCTGCGAGTCAGACAAGCCAGATTTGAGGGTCCGGTCCTGTCCATCTTCCCGAGTCCTGCGCTTCACCATAGAAGAGGCAACAGCACTCCAAACCAGTTCTGCGCCTCCGTGGGAGTCAGGTGAGCGTAACAGAACGCGAAGCCTACCTACAAATTCCCACCCGGGCGCTATGGAAACTTCCGAGACAGACCAGCTGGCCCAGCTTTTGGGGGAATTACGGGCAGAAGTACTCTCTGCCCGCCAGGAGACTAACGCTCTCAAAAGAGAACTGATTCTATCTAAGGAAAGAACTGATGACCTGGCCAAACGGTTGTTGCAGGGTCAGGCAGGACAAACTCCTTTATCTAGTTCCGGGGGTAATCCCACTTCTATGATTTCGAATAACCCGGTACAAATCAATCTACCTGGAAACATGCCTTTGGCCCCGCCTGAACGTTTTGCTGGGGACCCCAAGAAAAATGCCGTTTTTATGAACCAATGTCGCTTACACTTCCTATGCAAACCTGGGGCCTTCCCTAATGACCAGACCAAGGTAGCTTTTGTATTATCTTATCTCAGCGGCAGTGCTGCCGATTGGTCAGTTCCTTTGGTAAATCAAGATGACCCAATTCTCCAGGATTTTCAAGGCTTCCAGGCAAGCATGGAAAGATTATTCGCTCGACACTCTCAGGGACAGGCCCTAGACAGCAAACTGCTATCCTTACGACAAGGTAACCAGGATCTCTTATCTTACATCGCCACCTTTAATAGGTTGGTTGTCGAAACTGGGTGGCCAGAGAATAAAAGGATCACATTATTTCATCGAGCTCTGCGCGGAGAACTTAAAGACGTGCTAGCCCAAATAGTAAATCCACCCCAAGTCTGCGCGGAGTACATAGACCTTGTGGTCCAACTTGATCACAGACTTCAGAATAGAAAAGCAGATCGATCCAAGTTTGAAACCAGAGTGTTGATCAAAACTCACGCTAACCCCAAGAGCACCGACGTTTCAGAACCTATGCAAATTGGTGGAGTTAAAGGACCGTTAACGCAGAAGGAACGGGAGAGAAGGCGGCAAAAGCAATTATGTCTCTATTGCGGGGCTTCTGGTCATTTTCTACGAGATTGTCCGGTAAAACCACCTAAGAAGGTGGTTGGAGCCACTGACAACAATTTAACAGAACCTGATTCGTGAAAAGACCAAGCCCGACAAGCGTAGAGGTCCGCTTGCCGAGCTTGAAAACAAACTCTTTGACCTCGCATTTCATCATGCCAATGGTCCTCGTGGATCCGAAACAGCCTCGGCGGTTGCATGCTATAAAGGCATACATCGACAGTGGAGCTATTGGAAACTATGTAGATCGTGAATTGGCCTCCAGGATTAATCTCCCTCTCCGTCCGAAAACTAACAAGGATGTCATTACTACAGTTGATGGAACCGAAATAGCCTCAGGGCCGGTAACTCATTCCACTACAGAAGTGACACTAGTGGGTCAGGATGGACATCGGGAAGCTATTGTGTTTGACGTAATCAAGGCCCCACAGTTTCAAGTAATTCTAGGAATTCCTTTGTTAGAAACACATAATCCTCGAATAGACTGGCGAGCAAAGAGAATAACCTTTCCTGATTGTGAACAAACTTGTTATCCAAGAAATCCAAATATGGGCCTGGCCTTAGTAACTTCCGCCACTATACAACTGCCGGCTGAGTACCAAGAATTCTAAGACGTTTTCCAAAAAGAACAGGCCAACACGTTACCTCCCCACCGGTCGTACGATTGTCAAATCGTTCTGGTACCCAATGCTCAACCGCCTTGTAGTAGGATTTATGCTCTTACTGAACCTGAGAACCTTCATTTGCGTCAGTATTTAGATCAGTACATTGCCAATGGTTTTATTCGCCTGTCAAAGTCTCCTGTTTCCTCAGCTCTGTTCTTCGTGCCGAAAAAAGAAGGCGACGAATGGAAGACTGCATTCCGCACCAAATATGGGCTCTTTGAATATCAGGTGATGCCCTTCGGATTGTGCAACGCACCTGCCGCTTTTCAATACTTTATGAATGATGTTCTTCGGGAACTTATCGATGTTTGTGTCATCGTATATATTGACGACATCCTGGTGTACTCCTCTTCGGAATCCGATCACAGAAAACATGTCAGGGCAGTTCTTGAAAAATTGCGCCAGCACAAACTGTTTGCAAAACTCGAAAAATGTGTTTTTCATACCATAGGAGTCGAGTTTCTCGGATTCATCCTGACACCTAAAGGAGTCCGAATGGACTCGCGAAAGGTGGACGCCATCCTCAAATGGCCATCTCCTAGCTCTGTGAAGGGGGTTCAGAGCATGCTTGGTTTTGCCAATTTTTATCGAAGATTCATCCCGGAATTTTCTCGAGTGGTCCAACCCATCACAGCTCTCTTACGGAAGAATAAACGCTTCGAATTGGCTCATGAGGCAGAACAGGCCTTTCAAGACCTAAAGACTAAATTCACCTCCGCACCTGTGTTGAAGCATCCACGCCCAGATCTCCCTTACATTGTTGAAACCGACGCATCCAGCTTAGCCATGGGAGCTGTCCTGTCTCAAAGGGATCCAATAACTAACCAACTACAACCTGTAGCCTTTTGGTCCAGAAAATTCTCGGCTCCTGAAATTAATTACGCGATCACCGACAAGGAGTTACTAGCTATTAAGTCCGCCTTCAAAGCTTGGCGTCATTACCTCCTCGGCGCAAGACACACCATCACGGTGATTATAGATCACAGAAATTTGCAATATTTAAAGACGGCCAAAGCCCAATCATCACGTCAACTCCGATGGGCTTTATTCTTTGCGGAATTTGATTTTGTAATCACATATCGCCCTGGTTGCAAGAATGGCAAAGCGGACGCTTTATCCCGGATTGGAATGGAAGAAACAAATTCGATCTTAGAACCTGTACCGATTATACCTGAACAGAGAATTTTGGGTTTGACCTCTTTACAAACTATTGATGACGTTCAAACTCGAGTTAAACAACTATTAGACTCCACAGCCTTACAAGAATGGAGCCAAAAGGGGTCACACTTTTCTGTTAAAAACGATTTACCGTACTTCCAGGGGTGATTATTTCTGCCTAACAAAGAACTGCAAGAACTCGTTATTGCCCATTATCATGATACATTAATGGAAGGACATCCAGGTATCGCTAAAACTGAGGAAAAGATCAAACGACAATTCTGGTGGCCATCCTGGAGAAAAGACATAAAATCTTTTGTGATGTCTTGCGGAGTTTGCGCCCAAAATAAAGGTCAAAAGAAAAGACCAGCCGGTCTTCTACGACCTTTGGATATTCCACCGGCACCTTGGCACACCTTGTCGATGGACTTTATTACCGACCTGCCTCCTTGCTATGGATACAACACTATCTTGGTGATTGTGGATCTCTTCTCCAAAATGGCCCATTTTATCCCTTTAAAAGGGTTACCCTCAGCCTCCATCTTGGCCACGGAATTTCTGGAGAACATAGTTCGTATGCATGGTTTTCCATCCATATTAGTCTCAGATCGAGGAAGCCAGTTTATTTCCCATTTTTGGAGGAAATGTTGTCAACTGGCGCAAATTGATGTACGACTATCCACCAGTCACCATCCCCAAACCGATGGCCAAACCGAGAGAACTAACCAAACCCTTGAACAATATCTTTGGTGTATGTTGCACCAATCTGAATGCAATTGGAAAGACATTCTTTGGATCGCAGAATATGCATATAACAATTCTGTACATTCTGGAACAGGACAAACCCCTTTTTACACCTTGTATGGTCATCATCCTCGAACCTCAGACCTGGACCCTCCTCAAAACCTGGAAATGCCTGTGGTAGATCATTTGCATTCCACGATAACCCGAGCTTTCAAAGAAGCTACGACTCATCTTCAGCAAGCCAAGAGAAAGTACAAAGAAAATGCTGATTTACATCGAAGTGAAGCACTTCCGTACCAAATAGGGGACCAGGTGTGGCTAGCAACTAGACATTTACCTCTCAAAGGACCGTGGACTTTCAACCCCAGATACATAGGACCCTATCCCATCAATGCTATAATCAACCCGGTGGCCTTTAAACTCGATCTACCAGCGAACATGCGAATTCATCCCGTTTTTCACGCCTCACTGTTGAAACCGGTGCAACCAGGAACCAGACTGATCAAACCACCAGAACCAATTCAGATTGATGGGGAATTAGAATTTGAAGTTAAAGACATATTGGATTCCAAGGTGTTAAAGTCAAAACTCTTCTATCTAGTTGATTGGAAAGGGTATGGACCTCAGGAGAGATCTTGGGAACCAGGCGACCATGTACACGCGCCGCGATTAATACAAAAATTCCACCGAAAATTCCCAAACAAGCCAAAACCCCCAGAGAGAACAACCTTGGGAGGGGCCTTGGGAGGGGGTACTGTCATGATGCCTACCTCCAAGGAGCCAGACCAGGCCCAGCTACCCCAGATGCAGACATCATGTCCCCGAGGGAAGTCTCAGCAGCCCCAAGTAGGGGCCCTTTGGACTCAGTCCTGGCGCCTTTGGCGTCAGGCTCATATTGGACAACAGTCCTGGCGCCAGAGGCGCCAGGCTCATAAAAGATGACTTTGTGTTTAAAGGTGCTTGGTGTAAACTTACCTGATGCAGACCATGCTGCAACATCTGGGCCATCTAGAGGCCTGAATGGGACTACTTTATCTTTGGGGACTACTTAACCACACGGGTGTGGCCAGAGGAAGAATACATACCTGAGAGGAAGGATACATACCCGGAACTACTTCGAAGGCTATTTAAGCCACGCCCAAGCAGCAACTCACGCTTCGCGTTGTTCTGCATCTAGCAGCTGGACGCTCACCGTGTCAGCTCCTGCATCCTGACTTCTGCCACGCCCGCCAGCATCCTGGAACACCTGCAAAGGGAGAAGAGAAGAGAATAGGAGAAAGAAGAGTCCTTACCTGCTAAAGCCGCATTCCGGAGACATTTCGCCGACGATCCTGAAAAGGAAGACATTCATTTTAAAAGCACATCGCATCGATCGCTGCAGCGCCGCATTCCACTCACCTTTACTAGGCGCCTCCATGTTCATCAGCGACCATCTGGATCCGCAGCCACATTTCAGCGCCTAGGGAGAAAAAGACAAGAACAAAGGTGAGCTAGGGAAGAGAATAAGAAAACCTTAATTTGCCATCATAAGACTTACCTGTTGGGTCATTCCCACTTCATTTCGGGTCGGTGCCGCATCCTGGCATTTCCGGACCCCGGCCCCTAAGGGGAAAAAAGAGACATCAGTGTTAGTGAGCGAATGCTAAGACATTACCTGAACGCTCATTAAAGACTTACCTGATATCTACTGGAACTGCACCTCTCACTTTGGGTCGGTGCCATATCTCCGGCATTTCCGAACCCCGGCCCCTATGGGGAAAAAAGACACAAGCATCAGTGCATTAATGCAAGGACACTAAAGGAATCTCTCATCAAACAACTCACCTGAGTTTCCTTCGTCGGTTCCATTACTCATCTCGGAATCTTTGTTCTGCACCTGAAATAGAGACAACGGACAATTATTATTTCGGGCTCATACTTATAAACAGAATTCTCACAGTACTTTACCGGGAAGGTCAAGCAAACTTGAGCTCTCTACAATCCATGATCCAGTGAAGTAACTGGATTACAACGCGCCCCTGCATCAGAAGCAGGATGGAGAGCTTGTCCTTTCAGACCCTAAGGTGAGACTTCACTGGGAATCGCAGAAGGGTTCCGTGGAGGGTGAGAAGGGAGTGGGAGGCTTACACATTATCCCGCAGATTGTTAATACTCCCTTTTCACACACAGAAGGATATTTCTGCGAGTCAGACAAGCCAGATTTGAGGGTCTGTTCCTGTCCATCTTCCGAGTCCTGTGCTTCACCATAGAAGAGGCAACAGCACTCCAAACCAGGCCTGCGCCTCCGTGGGAGTCAGGTGAGCGTAACAGTCTCAGCCACTAACTGATTGAATTTAGCTAGGTAAGACAAGAGAGGTAAGGAACCCTGTTGCAACCCCAATAATTCTAGATCCGTGGCCTGGGTCTTGTACCTCATGTCAAATACCTTGCTCATAGCTTGGATAAGGGCATCGCAATCAAACAAGAGTGGGCTCCCTGACTCTAATAACGGATTGGCCCAAGATGCTGCCGTTCCACCAAGATGAGAGAGGAACGCAGCTTTAGTTGTAGAATCCGGAAAGTACGTGGGTCGGCACAAAAAGTGCAATCGACATTGATTTAGGAAAGACCTGAATGTATTCGGATCTCCTGTAAACCATTCTGGAAGAGCTAGCGGGAATTGCGTGGTCATGATAACAGGGCCTGAGCTCTGTGGTTGCAACCTAGAAGCAGAGGCTTGGTCAGACCCTGAAGGCATAGCGGCAGGAGGTTGCAACCCTGCTTTCAAGGCGTTAATACGAAGTTAAGTTCCGTATTAGTTGAGCCGTAGCCATATCATTGCGTAAATCCGTAACCAGCTGCATGATTTGTGCTAGGGTGTCCTGGATTTGCATTAGGGCTTCTGATTATGTCAGAAATCCACGGCAATTACTTGACTACGTAGTGTAGCCGGAGATTTCTTCCCAACAATGCTACTGACTGGCTGCCTAATAACTGACAGTCTGTGGCATTCTTTGAAAGATGGAAATCCACGAACTGCCAGGGGGATCCCAGAAGACGCCCAGAGGATTAATCACAAGGTGATGCCAGCAACTCCAGGACCCTATGAAAAACACCCTGATTAAGTAACAGCACAATTCAATATATTTGTAGAGTACTATAAGTAGCAGGTATGTAGACAAGGTCTTGAGGTTATTTTTATCATGGCCAGATAATCAGGATCTGACACGTAAGGCAATTTCAGGCAAGTTAGCCATGCTCTTATGTCTTTTAGCATGTAAGAGATCTTCTGACGTTAGAGCCCTGGAGATTAATAGGAAAAGTATATCACCTAACGGAGTGACATTCCTCATAACAAAGAGGACCAAGACAGGGTTGAGATCTATTTCCTATGAGTTTTTTCCAAATCAGCCAAAATTATGTCCAGTCAGATGCTTAACGGCATACGAAGATATGATGAGGGAAGTAAGGCCCCAGGGGGTAACACAATTACTAATAGCAATTTGTAAACCATTTAAAGCGGTTAGGCTGGCTACCATAGCTAGATGGCTTAGATGGGTGATGGTACAAGCAGGCATCGATATTGAGAGATATGGCGCTCATTCAGCTAGAGGAGCGATGGCTACTAAAGCTTATAACATAGGGGCCAGAGTAGAGGACATTATGAGGTTTGCGGATTGGTCGAATGAATCGATTTTCAGAACTTTCTATTTTAAACCCATGGAAAGTGCAACATTGTTAGTGGTAAGTAAGCTTTGAACACGCAAAATCCGAGCCTCCGGTCTTGACATAGAATTCAGATTTTCCACACATTTGTTACAGAAAGTCATAATTCTATTAAAGACACGGAGGCGAAAGATTATCCCACCCGATCAATCGTATGAATGAGATATTTACATGTCATGTATTGTTGATATTGATGTTTAAGGAGACATGCAGGATGTATAATAATATTAATATAATAATATTTATGAAGATATTGTTAATGCTCAATGTAGATACAAATTATTTAATATATAGTTGAGTTTTACGATTGACCCACCCTATTTTCGGTCTATAGTCACCTCTCTAATTTATATTTCTATAGGGATGGCGACGGACATCAAACAATCGGGAATATGAACTAGGAGAAGAAAAGCCAAAGATGTTCAGAACTCATCCTTGCAAGAACAAAGAAAGAGGAGGAAGGGAAAGAGGACAGGAGTTTTGTGTATTGAGGACTGTGTTTATTGGTTAATGGACTTGTCACAGGGTCAGTTCGAGGACCAATTGAAATGGACTACGAAATCTCAAAAAACATGGTTATTGTAGTTTTATTAGATTTGTATTCATGTTCATTTGGTACTGTTTTTCTTTGCTGCTGAACAGTAAAGTTGTGGAGAAAGCATAATCCTTCGCCTCATCTCTGTGTCTTTAATAGAATTATGACTTTCTGTAACGAATGTGTGGAAAATCTGAATTTGGTAGGCACATAAATAAAAAATTGCCTCCGACTGGAAATCAAAAGTCGGCACACATGCTTGTTTGCATTACCTCTTTTAAATGACAAAGGGCGTTTTTAATGTGGAAAGAAACATGCATAACTGAACGAAAGGGAGCATGCTATACACAAGCAATTACCCTAAGCGGAACTAGTCGATTGTGTATACCTACTAATAAAATGTTAGTCATAATAAAATGTCTTTGTAAAATGACTTTAAAACGAAAAAACGAACGCCAGGGTACGCGCTCACATCATTGAGAGCAATATCAGTCTTTCTTCTCTTTGAAATCGAAACATAAACCCAAAAGAATGAAAAGACAAAGAGCCGTGTGGGGGAGGGGTGGAACATTAAGTTCAAAAAGGCCTCTTCACGCACAGGCTGCCGGGGGTAAGAGGGCGTGTTTTTTCAGAAACAACGTTTCCACCCTATAAACGAATTCGGCGGGAATTGCGTCACAAATAACGTTATTTATTAAGACTCCAACTATGACCTCTTAAAAGTTGTGTTACATTAACATCGTCCCCGAATAAGACGGGCAACATGTACCAATAATGGTGGTTTAATTATTTTTGCTAACAATTTCTCGTATATATGTATGTAGACGGGATTATTTTGTGGCGGAAGGATACTTCAGAAACAATTTGCATTTTGAGATAATGCGCGGTGAAGCGACGGAGGCGGGCGGGCGCCATTTTGAGACGATTTAAGAAGGGGAGTGAGCAGCGTGCGCGGCCTTTCTTCCGCGTGTAGTGCTTGTAAGGTTGTGTGTCTGATTTTAGCTGTTATATTTTTTTCTCCTATCTGCGGTTTCCGCCCCAATACGGCCGTCACCCTGGACGACATGTCGGGTGGTGTTATCCGCGGCCCTGCCGGGAACAATGACTGCCGCATCTACGTGGGCAATTTACCGCCAGACATTCGCACCAAGGACATAGAGGACGTGTTCTACAAGTACGGCGCTATCCGTGACATCGACCTAAAAAACCGGCGGGGCGGGCCGCCCTTTGCTTTTGTAGAGTTTGAGGATCCACGGTAGGTATTGCACCGTCGTTGTGAATGCATAACGTTCATTTTAGGAAGCGCGTCAGAGCGCGCCATTAACTCATAGGCACATTTTGAATTTGGGCCTGCGTTCTAGTCGCTGTAGGACAAAAGCGCTCGCAGCGCATGGTTTATTTTTCAAAGGATTGCGCAGTAATCGTCATGAGAAATGCTTATAATTCGGGGTGGTGTGGTAACGACAATTAGTAAAACTGCAGGTGCTTATGTGGCTGAGGTGTCAACTTTTATGATGGTTACTATTGCTGGCACAGCCAAATGTGACATGTGACTGGTCGCAAAGTCTGAAAGGTTTTTGCTATTTGGAATCCCTGACTGTTCGTTTTGTCTGAATTGCCAGGCAAATTCTTTGTAAAATGGAAGATTTGCTGTCAGCGGTGCCCTTCCTACTAAATGTTTGACCCAATTGTGCCAGCGTCAGTCATCGTGCAGCATGAGCTTCTTATCCACAGGATTAAAATCACTTTGTCATTTGCCTTACACTGCACACGAGCCATTTTACGTGGTTGGCCAATATCCTCGGGCGGTAGGTGCCAGCGTGCGTTCTTTCCGCCATGGACAATGTTGGCCGCACGTAAGGAATTGTTATATTTGATGGCCCGCAGGTGTAGCAGTTGTTTTGCCTTAAAAGAAAGTTAACGAGTCGCTAAATCCTCCGCTTATTTTCCCCCTTCAGGGATGCTGAAGATGCAGTGTATGGGCGTGATGGGTACGACTATGATGGCTACCGATTGCGGGTGGAGTTTCCCCGTAGTGGTAGAGGAACTGGAGGACGAGGCGGCGGAGGTGGTGGCGGCGGCGGTGGTGGTGGTGGTGGCGGAGGTGGTGGTGGTGGTGCCCCTAGAGGTAGATACGGGCCTCCATCTAGACGTTCTGAATACAGAGTGATTGTTTCAGGTGAGTAATATCAAATGCGATGACGTGGTGGATGTGATGTTGAAAGGACGAGTCAAGTTTCTAGATACTATGCAAAATGCAGTTTAAAGAATATGGTAATAAGACATCTCTGGGCTCACGCTTTTGGGGGAGTGTCGCCTTCCATGCAGACAACTATGGGGAGGTATGGTCAGGGCTTCACCGCAAGTAAACCAATTTGGGAGGTTCCCCGAGTTTATGGTGATTTTGATATCACCGGGAAATAACTGCCAACAATGGAAGAAGCCCCCCCTCCCCCCATGAGCATTTTGGCAAACGCTTGTCACGTTTCTCGGCTGTATTCAACAATCTGCGGTGAAGGAATGACTTGTCGGAGCATATATATGGTGGTCTACACGAAATCGTGTGCCGTAGTATGCTTTCCGTGTACCTATTACCCTATTGGTTTTCCAACTCGCCCAATAAATCCTGCCACTTTCTCAGTTTCTTTTAATTGCAATTGGCGGGACCTCCCCTCCCCATTGCTTAGAAGTTACATCTGGAGTCCAACGCACAATTTGGTATGTTTGGGAGTCCCAGTCTACTACACGTAGGCGATCTACAAATGGAGCATAATCAGAAATTACATTGCAAGCTACTAGCCCGGCTGGGCACTAGTCGCTTGCTGGCACAAAGCATCATGTAATTCCAAGATTGTTGCCACTGTTCAGGTGTGCTGTGAGCGATATGTAGTGAATTGCTTCCCGGCCAAAATTGGCACATTCATTGTATGCGGAGATTAGTTGGTGTATGCTTACATTCTGGTAAGTCACATTACACACATTTCTGGCAGTCTGAATCTTGACACATTGGGCATCTCGGGAAATACGCTTGTAGTCCTGATGCTGACAATCCCCCGGTGTCGGTTTAGTTTTGTGAGCGGGTATAACCAATTCGTTCTTAGCGAGATAGTTGCTTACGTGAGTATTGTGGGATCCTCATCGCTATGCTGGTATTCTCCTGCTACTTAAAAAGACGCAACTATACTAGAACGTGTCATGATAAAGACCACAACTAACTCCGGTTGTAATTAACATTTGCATGAGATAAGCTGTTTACTACAGGTTTGGAGAATTTGCAAGATCGTGTTTAACCGTGGTTGTCTGATGGGGCCATTCGGTATATGAACCCACATAGACATTTAATTGGCTACGTTTCTCGCCGTAAATTATTGGCTACGTCCTATCCGATTAGGTTCCTCCGAATGGAAGCACCATGGTTGCTACGCTCCATTTGGGTTAAACCCAAAACCTGGCTTTACACGCATATCCTCGCACACATCACGATAACGGGATCAGCGTTTGGTTTCATTCTGGTATGCTTCATGTTTGCTACTGCTCCCCCTACTCGCTAGTTTATTTTTTTAGTTTGGGCCATTAGGTGACGACGAGAAATGGTATAAGAGCATGGTTTTGAGATCTGAAGGGCAGGAATGTAGTCTAGATACTGATAAGCTGTGGGGCGCTTATTGTAGACACCAGGTAGGCTTTATTTACTTATGCATGTTACTCGAGGTATATACATGAGTGACCTAGTTCAGACCACCCACTGGCCATCCTCTAGCACACCGAGCTCAAGCCCAACTGACACTCAAGTACAGCAACAATCGCCAGCATTCCACTGAGCTGCCACACTCCTAGAAACCAATATTCTCAGTGATCATAGATGGCCAGCAGGGACAGGACCTCTGCAACTAATCCAGAACAGGACTGCAAGACTTGTCCTTGGCCTCAAGCCCTGGGATCTTATCTCTCCAGCTCTGTAATCTCTCCACTGGCTCCCAGTGGATGCAAGGATTAAATTCAAAACCCTCTGCATTGTCCGCAACTACCTCCCCTCTCAAGCTCTTCGCTCCTCTACCTCCAACTCAATCAGGGTCAGTCGTTTTTCAAAGAAACGAGCTGGCGGTAGATCTGTCTTCGACTGGGCCTCCCTCTGGCATAGCCTCCCTGCCACTCTAAAACTTGAGAACATCTCTGGTTCCGGAAGCACCTCAAGACCTTCCTCTTTTCTTCTGCCTTCACTCCCCCTCTCCTCTGCTGATATGTTCTCTCTTGGCACTGTGCACCTGGCCACCCTCTGTCCTTCGGGCCCAGGTACCTGCTCACCCTGCCACCCTCCCGCACTGCCTCCTGGCCACCCCTTGCACTGGGGCCCATACAGCCCCCCTTTTTCGTCCTGCACTTATCAGACCTACCCTGCCTGCTGCTTTGGACCTAGCACTTGAAATTGCTGGCTGCATTACCACTGTTTGTTGCCTTTATTTATCTGTTTCTCCTCTGCTTTGCACTTTCCACATCTCCCTCTTTCCGTGCACTTTTCCCCTCTCCCATGCACTTGTCCGTTCTCAATGTCATTGGGCCTAGTAAGATCACTGTTTTGTTCTCCCCTGTTCCCCTCCCTTGCCTTGTCGCGCTCTGAAACACTTAAGTAAGATCGCGAAAGAAATAAAATAATCATGCCAATCACAACACATGGGCACAAAGCTTGTAGGTGGTGTTTGGTAGTTGTTTGTCCATGGCATGCAAATCCCTATGGCCATTCCCACCCAGTTCAACCGCCTCGCTGAGTTCAAGACTTGGGAGTTTTAAACACGATACTGGTGTAATAAGTGTCTTGACCGCGCCTGGCTTCCGCCATAAACACTGCATGTCCTTCACTGAAATCCTCTTAGAAACCAAGCCTTGACAGTGAACAGTTCTGGCTAGTGTATAATTATTGGGCTTTTGCTAGACAAGTCTATTAGATGTTTATGCGCTCGCACCAGCTACCATCGATAGCCAGCTAATACTACTGCAGTAGTGCCTGGCAAGTGCCTTTCCCATAGCTACAGAAAATTGGCATTGCCAATGCGTGTATTTAATGGCAGCTTGGGCCTACTGGTTCTACTTCGCAGCGTGTCACTTGGTGTAGTTTTATCGTTGGCAGCTTTCGTTTGCCCATCTCTAATGGCCATGAATGACGTGAGCGCATCTGTATCTTCAGTGTCCTTGACCCCAGCCTCACTCTTCTTGTCTTGCTAGGGGAATTTAATCTCCATCTTTCCTCTACCCATCTAACTTCTCTTTTGTTTCACTACTCGATTCATATTTACTTTCTCCCCTCCCTACCCCATCTACCCATACTTTTGCTCTTCGCAGGACCTGATTTTTGTCTCATTAACTGTCCTCTTTATCCGTTCTTCCTATCTGCCTTTCAGACCACTCCCTACTTTCTGTTTCTCTTCCCTCTCTTCTTGCCCTTCAAACACTTTCTTTAGACGTGCCCGCTGCAACTTTAACCCTCCTCTGTTCTCTACCTGTCTAAACTCCTTTCCCTCGCTGTTTTCTCGTCTTTCAGAGGATGAAGCTGTCCACCCTCTCCTCTTGCCTTCATTCTTGACCAACTATCCCTTTTCTCTTTTCCACCCCATTTGCAAACCTGCCCAACCTTAGCTCTCCCCCATCTCCTACTTTTCCTAACATGCACTTCTCCGATCTTACACAGCCAATCTGCTCGGCCTCATTGCATTGTCAAACCCTGACTCGTCTTCTCTCTCCCTCCCACACACAACCCTTTTTAACATCACATAAACCTTTCTACTCCATCTTTTCCAACGCCCCCTACTACTGTCTCTAACTTCACCCCTGTACCTGACTCTGATGTGGACACTATTCTGGCCTAAACTCACCCTATTGCTGCTCCCAGCGATCCTCTTACCTCTTTACTTATCCCCAAGGTATATCTGCTCTTGATGCCTTTTCTCGCTTTTTCACTACTTGCCTCACTATCTCAACCTTCACATCAGCTTTTAAGCACGCAACTATTATTCACATTCTTAAACCCACAGCTAACCCTCTTGTGTACATTTTCGTCCCATATCTCTTACCATTCCTATCTAAGCTGCTTGAGCGTCTTGTATATTCACAAATTTCATCTTTCATATCTGACCTGTCCCTTCTTCCTCCCACTGCTGCTGACTCCCATTAACTGCAGGCAGCCAACGCGAGGTGAGGAAGCCCATCCGGGCACGCCGCATATTTTTTTTTTGGGAGCCAACTAGGCCCCCATGCCCTCCGAGCGTCCCAGCTAGGCCCGCAGGCCCTCCGAGCGTCCCTCTCCCACCCCGCACCCTCTTCCTGATTCCCGCTCCCTTCCCGCCTCCCAACCCGCCCATCCCCGCTCTGATTGGGCCGTGAGCCCTTCATCACTGGTCCTCCCAGGGCAGCCCTCTGCCCGGCAGCCCCAGCGGCTAAGGGCCCCAAGGCCTAGGGCGGCTCCAGGAAGCGTCAGCAGGTGTCTGCAGGGGAAGCCAAGGAAGCCACCAGACACCGACAAAACTGTAAGTGCTGGCTTGGGTGGGGGGTAGAGCAATTACTCTACTCCAGAAAGCTCCTGCCACTCTCACTTACCTTTCGATGGCCTGCAGTCTAATGTTAACCAGCACCATAGCCCGAGAGAACCACACAGATTAGCCTGCGCCACATCTAGACAGAAATGTGATTGTTAGCATATGCCCCACTTAGATGGAATCTCTAATAGCCTCTCTGTGGAAAGTTGAATTTAGAAGTGCATTTAGAAGTTAAATTTAGAAGTGTGCCCAATAGCCTCTCTGTGAAAAGTAGAATTTAGAAGTACATTTAGAAAGTTGCATTTAGAAGTGTACCCAATAGCCTCTCTGTGAAAGGTTGAATTTAGAAGTGTGCCCAATAGCCTCTGTGAAAAGTTGAATTTAGAATATAGCCTCTCTGTGAAAAGTTGAATTTAGAAGTGTGCCCAAAAGCCTCTCTGTGAAAAGTAGAATTTAAAAGTGTGCCCAATAGCCTCTCTGTGAAAAGTAGAATTTAGAAGTACATTTAGAAAGTTGAATTTAGAAGTGTGCCCAAAAGCCTGTGAAAAGTAGAATTTAGAAGTGTGCCCAAAAGCACCTCTGTGAAAAGTAGAATTTAGAAGTGTGCCCAATAGCCTCTCTGAAACGTAGAATTTAGAAG
The DNA here is from genome assembly GCF_040938575.1 of Ambystoma mexicanum. Taxonomy (NCBI): domain Eukaryota; kingdom Metazoa; phylum Chordata; class Amphibia; order Caudata; family Ambystomatidae; genus Ambystoma; species Ambystoma mexicanum. Next base: position 286,999,224 of record NC_090931.1, on the reverse strand, counting down.
TACATTTAGAAAGTTGAATTCAGAAGTGTACCCAATAGCCTCTGTGAAAAGTTACATTTAGAAGTGTGCTCAATAGCCTCTCTGTGAAAAGTTGAATTTAGAAGTACATTTAGAAAGTTGCATTTAGAAGTGTACCCAATAGCCTCCCTGTGAAAAGTTGAATTTAGAAATGTGCCCAATAGCCTCTCTGTGAAAGTTGAATTTAGAAATGTGCCCAATAGCCTCTCTATGAAACTTGAATTTAGAAGTACATTTAGAAAGTTGCATTTAGAAGTGTACCCAATAGCTTCTCTGTGAAAAGTTGAATTTAGAAGTGTGCCCAATAGCCTCTCTGTGAAAAGTTGAATTTAGAAGTGCGCCCAATAGCCTCTCTGAAAAGTTGAATTTGGAAGTTTGCCCAATAAGCTCTCCGTGAATTAGAAGTCTCTGAAAGGGTATGTAACCCATCATATCTCACCAACACGCTTACTCTCTCCTTACATCACCACTCAACTAGAACACAGAGATACTATGACACCATTCGGTATAACTGCTCTCATATCAACATTCGCCACTCACTCCACATCATTCTAAATAATCACTGCTGGTTACACCCACGCGACCCACCCCCACCCCCCCCCCCCCCCCCGAGGCGTTCTCAGGCCTAACGCAGCCATATCCGATCTGGATAAATCCTGCCAGAACGAACACATACTCCTGACCTCTCAACCACCACACCTACCGCTAGAAAGCAGCTATTACACTGATACCGCAAGAGCTGTACACATACCCGGTGCTCACACGCACCTTTTGACTCTCTCTACTCTCTCTACTGATATGAAATTCGGTTCCCAAGGGCGTTCAACCTACCAGCGCCTTCAGACCATACCAATGGTATATAAGGCGCTATATAAATGCAAAATAACATAACACTGTCCGGTTTACGGCCCCACCATTCTACTGAAATTGCACTAACCTCTGTACCCAACTCTCACCGCTCGTTACTCGAAACAATTCTATGTTCTTGTTCTTCTTTCTGCTGCTTTCGACATTTAATCTTTGCTTCTTGACTTTATTCTTTTGGTTTTCACGGCTCTGTCCTATCCTGGTTTTCTTCTACTTATCGAATCAAACTTTTGCTATTTCTTGGGGTGGTAACACCTTTCGTTCTCACTCAGATCGCAAAGTCCCACAAGGGTCTGTTCTCCGTCCTTTTCTCTTCTCATACACTTCTTTCCTTGCTCCTATAATCTATTGTATCACTTGTATGATGACGGCTCAGCTCTTTCCTTCTCCTTTTTCATCTGACCTTCATCTCACTTATCTTGCCTTGCAGCCATCAAATCATGGAGGACTTCTCACTTTCTTACTTTAAACCCTTGAAAGACGAAGTCCTTCTCTTTGATGCAAATACTCTTAACATCTCTCTCTCCTCCACTGTCTGCAATCTTGGCCTTATTTTGACTCATCTTTCCTTTGGCCACCCTATCTCTACCTCACATGCCTGTTAATTCCATCTTTACAAGATTCGCCCTTTTCTAACCTTTCACAACACTAAACTTCTAGTCTCCTCGCTAGTCTTTTCTCGACTCTTCTACTGCTCTTATTCTTTGGTCTTGCCCCTCTCTTCTATTCAATCTTTGTTTGCTCTCTTGCGACTCAATACTTCTGCCCTTTGTTTTTCCTTTCACTCTTGGTTCAAACTTGCTTTGCCTAGTGTTCAAATCTCTTCATTGTCTTGCCCCTGCCTACCTCGCCTCTCTTCTCTCATTCTCCTTCTTGGCCTCTTCGTTCCACAAGTCTTTTTTCAGCTCAATGTCCCCTGTGCACAATCTCGTTTCCTCTTTACTACTCATTGCCCCCCTCCACTGGAATCTCCTTCCTCTATCTCTCTACTCTCAATCTCTTTCGCTCTTCTTTAAAAACGAATTTACTTCAATCGCTTGTTTATCGGTCGCCTCTGAACACCTCTTCCTACTGCCATTTTAATGTGCTGCTGATTGTTTTCTGTGAAGCACTTTGGTGAAAAGCGCTATATAAAATACAAAAATGCACAAAATACATTGTTTTAAGATATTTACTACAGATCATAGAAGTCTGGTTCATTACTAGTACATTTCAAAATGTTCCTTTACTCGCAGTTATGTCATTCGCTACAGCTGTATTCTGTATTGTGGTTTTTGTCTGTTTTGATGCCTGCGTCGTTTCGGCTGCTATTTTCTTACCCTTTTATTAGCTTGTTCTACTGGTGGGATTGCGTCTATCTTAGTACACACCGTATGTGCGTTTCACCACTGCTACGGGGCAACTATTCAGATGACTTGTACATGTTTAGGTTTGAGACTGTCCTAATTACTAGCATTTTATTTCGGTATTTCATGCAGGACTGCCTCCAAGTGGGAGTTGGCAGGATTTGAAGGATCACATGCGCGAAGCAGGTGATGTATGTTATGCTGATGTTTTCCGAGATGGGACTGGTGTCGTCGAGTTTGTACGGAAGGAAGATATGACCTACGCAGTTCGAAAGCTGGATAACACAAAATTTAGATCGCATGAGGTAGGTTTTGTGCTTGTTTTGTCACAAATGGATACTTGCGTTAAAAAAATGGAACATATTCTTTGAACCATGCCTAGCGTCCAGTAAACCCATGTTGAAATGGATCATGCAGCATTTTTTTTTTGTCCGCATGCCTTAAAAATATGGAACCAAAAGATTAGATCTTTCAATGGCAAGTTCTATCTATTTAATAGGGAGAAACTGCCTACATCCGTGTTAAAGTTGATGGTCCAAGAAGTCCAAGTTATGGAAGATCTCGATCCCGGAGCCGTAGTCGTAGCAGAAGCCGTAGTCGAAGCAACAGCAGAAGTCGCAGTTACTCTCCTAGAAGAAGCAGAGGATCTCCACGCTACTCTCCCCGTCATAGCAGATCGCGTTCTCGTACATAAGCTATCCAGAGTAATGCAATTTTGTAGAGCCTCATGTTATACAGTTCCTTTTTTCAGTACTGTCTTTCATTTTTAATTCAAGCCGTTTTATTGAAGTTTTGCTAATGTGTTGAATAACCTTGTGTAATCTGAGTATTTGCTCCTTAACCACAACATTCCCCGTCGTTGGTAAATTGTATTTTAACCAATGTGATAGAGTTGCTTCACCCACCTTGCTTGTCAGACTTTGGTGTTTGTGTAAATGTCTGTTGTGGTTGTAAAAGATCTGAATGTGGGTATGTATATGGCTAACTTGTCTGTTAGGGGAAATCTTATATTTTATCTTGCCTTTTCATGTGTCTTTCTGTAGACATAACTGAAGAGATGGATTAAGATGCTTTGGATTAAAGGATTTTGGAGCACATTTCAATCATTTTAGGATTGTCAAAAGGAGGAGGATCAGATCAATAATGGAGGCAATGGTATGACTCCAGTGCTATTGTCGCAAATTATGTTGGCAGTATTGAAGTTATACGTAAATGCAGTAGCACATAAAATCTGTTTGAGAATTACATTTAAGATGATGGTGCCGTTAAACTGTTTTAGTCATGGTCCCATTAGGTTTCTTTTGGGAGATGGGTTTATTGCTTTTATACAAAGCATTTTCTTAAAATATGAGCCAGCTTCCCATTCTATACACACCAAGTTCAGAAATTAAAATGTATAATATCAATACTGCTAAATCTGCATGTCCTCTGTGTGATTGATACGTTCCCTATTGTTTAAATGTCTGGGATAAATGTAGACATGGGGACGCCATATGGTGGATTTGTAGAGTTGGGGAATGGTAGTTGCAGTGCCCTCCTGAAACACTATTCATGGAACGTCCTAGAATAAAGGCTTTCCTGAGCATATATGGGTTAATTTTAGTTTAGGTGTGGCTAGAGCTATAAACTTATTCTACTTCACATTTTTGCAACCAGAACACTATAAGCAGTGTAGCAATGACATTTAAGGCTAGTATGTGTAGATGTGTCCCCATGACTAATATACTGCTTATTACGTTTTTAAAGTAACTGCTTCAACATTTAGACGTCTTGTTTTGGGGAATTGATGGTTATTGGTGCACTTCCGGTTTTCAATTGATGGCACACATAACTGATCACTCCCCAGAAACTGTTTTTTATAACAGTATCTAACTTTCTGCCTCCTCTTTTTTGGTTTTGCTGGTTATAAAGGTTTGGATTGGAGAGGGCTCACTGGATCCCAATCCTTGGAGCTGGATCATTGGATTCAAATCATAGGCGTGCATAGGATAGGGAGGATCAATTACAAGGATTCATGGAGCGGGATCAAATTACAAGGATCATAGGAGTGGATTCCTGTCCCAACCAAACCGCATTCATGTGGATATTTTTTTAAACAACCAAATTGGCCATTCCAAAGAATTTTCCTGTTTTTGACGATTGGAGGCCTTAGGATGCATGGAGGCGTTTGTTTTTTTTTTGTAAAAGGAGCAAAGCGAGGACCTCGAGAGGTACGCTGGAGCATTCTCCTTGGAAGGATTCAGCACAATAGATGGTAAACGTGGAGGGGAATTTGGGGGTATTGTAAAGTAATCAAAACGTCATATCTAAATTTAATTACAAATTGAGATTTAAGCAGGTTTCAATTGGCTGTTGCCATTTTCCTTTGACAAATAAAAGGTTTTTTTAAAGAAAAAATTGTGCTTACTCTTTGTCAAAGTGCAAGCCTGCATTTCAAGAATCGTGTTGAAGACCAACTGTGGTAAGTTGCATGTTCTCTCCAACTAATTGTATACATTTGGAATTTGGAAGGAGGGGGTGGTTGCTAGTTTCAACTTTATGTATTTATGGGCGACATGAAGTTCAGTCTACACGGCATTGCATACTTGCCAGCCAAACCTGAATGCGTTAACAATTCTGTCAAGAACTTTTGCAGAAGTGGATGGATTTGGAGGGCAGCAGTCTCGTATGCCCCGCCCCTTTTGCTCCATTACTACATTATATTCACGTTTTCAGCAGTAGGCCTGCTAACCTGTGCATGCCATGTTTAGTCTACTTGGATTGTGGATGGCCTTGTTGCTATTTTTCGTGTTTGTCAGTAACACGGTTTACTAGGGTATCGCACTTCTGGCCTTTGCCTTTACCTATGAAGAGGTTACATCCAAGTCATGCTGCTGCCTGTTATGCCCTGAGATTTCAGTTGCTCTATGATAACTCCTTAAGTCTATACATAGTGTGGTCTTCACTCTGTTGCTGAAACATTTAACTTAAGCTTTGCCCGAGGCAGAACTAGATTTTGTTACTAAAAAACCACAGCATGTGGCTGTCCCCTATCCCGGAGGAATCCTACGTGGTGGTGTGAATGGTTTAGAGAACTGTTGCTTTATAGTTTTGGATGCTTTTAAAAAAATAACCAGGTACGTCATCAAAATACTGCACCCTTTTTGAACTGTCTAAACCTCTGCAGAGAAAGGGGTTATGTTAGGTACCCTGATGTCCACACTTTAGTGAGTTTTGAGGCCGCCCTGCCCCATGTATGTAGTTGAAAAAGTTCAAGGCAAGCAATGAACGTTTGATCATATACCGGGATGACCCGCACATTTGGGGTCTTGACCTAGCAGGAATACTCTGTAGCGTTTCCCTGGGCTTTAACTGAATTGGCTTTGACTTAGTGGTTGGTGCTAGTCTGCGCGATTTGATGCTTTGGAGTAGCATAAGGGGCCCCCTCCATTAAGGGTACAAATAAGTGTAACAGGCTTTGTTCAAAGCAAGGGTTAGCTCCTGTATACATTGCTGTAACCGTACTACCTTGTCATGAGAGAGCAAGAGCTTACATGGTTAGAGTACATGGCCATATGGCCGCAGTGCCTGACATTTCTAGGCATACAATGCAAGGAACCGGTGAGGCTGGCAACGCCTGAGGACACCTGGATAAGGATTTAGGACAGTGGGAGCTTTATCCCTTAATTTAGGCCGTTAACTTTCGCTGCCCATAAAATAGCCTGGTGCATGATGGGTTAAGAGGTGCGAGGATGGTGTACTTGGTGCAGTGGCGTGGATAGGGCCGCTCCTTGTGTTTAGCATCACCGCTGGTGGATTACCCTCCCCCGCGCGCACACCAGCTTCCTCATCTGTACTCCTATGCCAGTAGTCTTGGCCTAGAAATTGAAAAGTACTTGCATTTGTGGTTGGCAGTAAATTGATGCTGAGCGAGATTTTTCAAGTGAGCCCTTTGTCTCCTTGCTGCTTGCCCGGGACCCCTTAGTCGTGGGTTCCGCCATCATAAATGAGCCAACCTATTTTTGTTAGCGTTAGAAACAAGGAAGGTGGGACTAAAATTGCATCCCAAAGGCAAAGGTTGTGTGGACATGGCGTCATTGGCTTTTCCGGTTTTCGGACGTTCTTCTGCCAGACATGTCTTTTAGTTGTGGTGATAGCCCAAAATTGCAATCCAAGTAAAAGCTGCCTTCTCTGCATGAACGATCATGCAAATGGCTTTTCTGGTGTTCGCGGACATTCTTCCGGTCTGGCCTTGTCGACACGTTCTGCTGGTAACAGGCAAGACACATGCGTGTATGCTGACATGCCTGGTTGTGATATGCGTGTCTTGCTGCATAGGTTTTATGCGAGCATGGGCTCCAGTTTGATGGTGGATGGGGATTTGCAGGCTTGAAAATGACTCACTCACCGATACCATTGCCATCCAAATCACTTTTGTACTCGTTTTGCTACATAAGGCAGTTCATTCGCCCAGTAGCTTACCAGTGTTATGACAGTTTCAGGTTTGTGTGAACGTGGCCATATTGACCTCATTATGCTACCAAGGGATTCACGATTTTCTGGTTTGAGATTTGCGCTCTATTCCTGCAGCGACTCGTTGAGAGAAACTCGCCGCCAGTTAAATTATCAAAAAGATATTTTTGACATGCCATTTTGTCAAACAAATGGCTGGAAAACATTCTTAATTTTTTGGGGGAGAGGGTAAAAAAGGTGTATATTTATCCCTGCCCCCCATTAAAAAAAAAATCGGCAAATATTTTTCTGGCATTTTTTTGCAGACAAAATGGCATTTCGAAAATATTGCATTCGAAAGTCACTAGGAACCAAACTCGCCACCTGTTAATGTTAAAGGATATTTGTACTGCGCACTACCACCACCGGAGGTGTCCCCGGTGGCTCTGGGAAAAAAGGGAGGGGGTGTGCTAAATTAGTGGGAATAAGCTGGAAAAGCGCAAGAGAGCAGTGATGTGCTGTTGGCAACCTCAACCCGGTGGTTCTGTTGGCTGGGCTTGGGGTGTTTTTCTGGTCTGTAGTCGTGGTTTGTTTTGTTGTTGCGGTGTAGTGAGTTTGTGCGGATTGTTGCGTTATAGGCTTGTGGTGGTTTGGTTAGGGTTTGAGGGGTGTATGCAGAAGGGTGAAATTATTATTGGATTGGTTAATTGGGCAAATGCTAACAATCACATCTCAGTGGCACATACTAACATTCCATTTAAGTGTGGCATGTGCTAGTAATCACACTTCGTGATGCAGTCTAGGCTTGGCACAGGCTAACAATCGCTCTAACTGGTACAGCAGACATTCACAATCCTACCTAGTTGTGAAGCAGGTTACTGTTCAAAGCTTATGTAAGTGTTTCGCATGCTAACATTTGTAATTAAGTATAGGTGTGATGCTTGCCATCATTCACTATTCCATCTGAGTGTGCCACTTGCTAATTTACGACGTCCTATCTAGAAGTACAAGCCAGACAAATCAAGGTAGCTATGATGGCGGTCAAGACTAGGTTTCAGGAGGGGTGAGGGGGGCTGAAGGCTCTCAATGAGCACACAAAGCAAAGGACACTTACAAATCACTCCAGTCAGGTGTAGATATATTAAAAATACATTGTCAAAACGTGCTCATGTCTTATTGGCCAACAAGCTCTCAACCCCTTTTCTGCTTCTAAATATCGTGCATTGGTGGTTCTGGTATGTAATTTCCTCGACTTGATAGGTTCAGAGTATTCCAGTGAAACTCCCTCCTGTCCACCCACAACCGCCCACCACTCTTTGGGACATAGGAGAAATACTTTCTTGATTTGTGAAGTTACTCCTGCAATGGGTTCCAAACGAGTCTCTTGGACCTGACTGCCTGCAGTTTTTCCTGAAATGCTCGACTTCGTATTTTATGGGTTGGTAAACTACCCCCTTCTGTTGCTTTTTTTTAAAACTAGAAATCCCTTATTGGGCAGTCTTTAAGCAACACACTCTGAAAAACTGGCTACGGCTTCTGGGAAGTTGCAAAACCTTTTATCAATACAACCCCAGTGTGTGACTGGTTTTTGCAGCTGTCTGGTTCTAATCTGCTTTATTCTGTAGGTGGCTCGAGTCTTCACATATTCCACGAACTCAAGAGCTTGAGGTCCTTAGTTTTCATTTGGGCTTCACCCCTGCACCCCATTAACTTGTGAATTGTTGGTCTGAGCCTAAAGGGGGATCTGGACCAAGTAAACGTTCAACACTCACAATCCTATGAGGTGACTACATAAAGGGCAAGGATCGGATTTCCCCCACTACTGCTCCCATTAGGCAAGAACTATAATATATAATGCATTGAAAACCACTTATCTATAATGTGGGGAAGCTGCATCAAGAATTGCCATGATACCGATCTTTTTAAGTTTCTGGGCAAAACACATTTCCTCAAATATTAAGGACTCGGTCAATAGGGTGCCCCAGAAATTCTCGCAAAACATGCAGATACGCTGTTCTTGAGGGTCAATGCACGAGGAAGGACTTGATTTTACAACCACCCTTGGAGCAACTGGAGTTCACATGGTTCCTGTTTGGGGGGGGCTGCTTACGTTTGAAATTGTGCCCGGTCATGGTTTGGAAGCTTACAATGGCTCTGCCTCAGCAGATTCTATCGGTTGTTCACAAAGAATACTGGATACCTACCCGATGAACTTATATTTCACCCCCAAAAGTAATGTTCTGTTTATGGCTGCGCCCAGTGCGGGTTGGGCTCCCTCCTGTTTATAGTGCATACAGCTCACAACACATGAATCAAAGAATAGCGCTCTTTTCTTCCTGAGCTTCTATCCCACTATTGCCCAGATTTTTCACACATTGACCTGTTACCTCATCTTGACGCTGCTTCTGTGGCGAAAACGGACAGGTAATCTAATCTCTGCACTGCCCTCAAATCTTAAAGGTGAGCAAAGGCCTTCTGGGGGAGAGGAGGAAGTCTCGGTGACTTCGTGCTGGGGGGTCGGGTGGTTGCGAAAATTGAGAGGAAATCCTGCAGTAGTTTAATTATCCACGGAATAAACGATCTGCCGTAGTTTAATTGTTCCCATACGATGAGGGCTTCTTCACGCTAAAACGTACGTCGTCATTCGCACATAGGCCTCAAAACAGAACTCTACAACCAACTCGCATATGACTGTCCTGGCCAAAAGCACTCCTGCTCTAAGGGTTATTCTCTTGACATCCCCTAGAAGCCAGAAAGACTACATGGGTACTTAGAAACTGCATGCATCAATTCACCAACAAAGCTGTCTTGCATTTTCTCCCTTGCCCCGCTGACCCTAACGCTTCACCCGATTTCAGACTCCACCTGAGTGGAGACAATGCAAGGGGCGGTGGTGCTCTAAAGTCCACATGCTGGTTTCATGTCACTTTTGGCGGTGGTGTCACATTTTATTAATGCAGAATCTAATATTCTGCAGTTGCTACTTTTCTCACTGCCCCTCCGAGTGGCACGTCAGTTTCCTAGAACTGTAGTCTGGTTATCTCGAGTTTCAGTTGTACTACCATAGATTGAAAGCTGGCTCTCTTTTTGTTTAACCAGATATCCATGTTAGGTTTGCATTCTTGAATTTTGTGTTGGGAAGATGTCCATGCATGCTTGCTTTCTGCGAGGGCAGCGGCGGTGACCTTCCAAAGTATGTCTGCACATGTAGGTTTTTGCATGGGCTCCTTTTCTTTGTTGGGGAGTCCTTTGGCATTGCTGCATACTGATGCTGCCGCCCGAGAAGCCCAGTGTTCAGTTTTACTCAAGAACCCTGGTTAGTGGTCTCCTAAGTCCTTACTGTCTGCACCCTAGTGATGTAAGGGATTTTGTTCGAGCCTGCCTGCATGTTCTGTTGACTCAGATGTGTCTGCAGGGATGCCATGTAATGGAGATCACACTATGCATCTGTGTTGGTGTCTAGCAGTTGGGTAATATCATTGGTTTGCCAGGTTTTGGGCCAGTTTCTTATTAATGGTACAGCTGGAGAAAAGGGTCTACACATGTACTGGTTCGAGGGGGGGGGGCACAAATTTGCCCCTCCCCCTAACCCCCATCTGTTGCTGTTGTCCACCTCGGGGACTCACGTTTTTTTAAACGCCCCCAACCGCAATCTCCTGATTAAGGGAACTGCTTATTCCTAAGGCTCTTGTTCTTTCTCTGTGCCCATCTGTTCGTTGCTCCAATGCCTCTGGTTACCAGAACACCACCCATGCCACTAACTGTCCACTGGTTCTCCCAGCTAATCGGATGAACAGTGCCTTGTGGATCAGATCTTCTCGACTACATAATCAGATTTGACGGGAAACTGAGATTCTTACAATGGGTTGAGTTTGAGAGACATCATTAATGGATTAAAGGAATAGTGTGCTCAAAAATGTTAATGGCTAAAAAGATGACCCATAATCAAAAATATTTCAACAAAGTCCCTATGTAAAGTTTTGAGCAAATTAAGCTGAAACTCAAATTTGAAGTACTAGGAGGCATCCATTTTGTGAAATGGATGCATCCTGTGCTGCCCTTGTGGCACTAATGAAACAAAAGCCAGCCAGCTGTAATAATCTAAAGCTACCACTGGGTGGCTTTTGCTTCATTGGTGCCGGAGACTAGAGAATGCAGGCAGGAAAGCTGCATCTACGTAAGTCAGCAGCCCACTTAAAACCAAAAAACCCGAATGCAACTCACCCTGGTTTAATGATGAACTCGTAAGAAAAAAGAGCCTCGGAACACCTCTACAGAACAAACTCGCCCGAACTACAATCCAACCTCCAACTATCCAAAGATTACAAAAATAGCGTACTCTTCCCACAAAGCTGATTCGCTTAAACTCCTACAACGTGCAGCCTCCAACACCTAACTATTCATGATTATCAGAGAACTATAATCCCCCTTTATTACCCTTGGGCCCCATCAATACGAGCAAAGCCTGGTGCACCACCATTCAGGATGCACTTTCTGCTAAAGTTAATACATTACAATGCAAAATTGCCTTCCAAAAAAAGCTCCTAGAACTCGTAGCCAACCGTCTCACCCTCTAGTTACCCCAACTACCAGACCGGATGTACCGAGTTCCATTTTGCCCAAGTTACTAGTGACCAGGTCCTTCAAGCAATAGCATCCCTCAAGTCCTCAAATTACAAAGGCGACGGCTTCCCAGCTAAAATTGTCAGATTACGCAGCCACACTATCACCCATCATTACTGAATTTGTGAACATGTCTTTGAACACCAGGGGAAATACCAGCCCCCATCAAAACAGCATGGGTCACCCCAGTGCTCAAACCTACTTTAGACCCTGAAATCCCTACAAACTACAGACCCATTCCAATAGTGCTCTTAAAATCGTCAACATTGCGTAAAGCCAAGTACAACCACCTGTTGGGAGACAACCAGGCTTCCGTCCTAGACACAGCACTGAGACTGCACTCCTAGACACGAAAAACCAGATTGACTCCATCAGAGACTCAGCTAAACTGCATTCTACTGCTACTAGACCTCTTGGCAGCCTTCAATTTGATCGACCACGGCAAACTAGGCCAAACTCTTATCCATCAATTTCCACTTTTCCACCAAAGCCACCACATGGAGAAAATCCTTCCCTTCTGACCCCACCTCAAGAGTCTTCATAGCAGAAGCAGCTGACCCATACCTGTACCGTTAGGAGTACCGCAAAGATCCTGCCTTTCCCCCACCCTTACAACGCCCATACAAAACTACTCTTCATGGCACTTGACGCTGTGGGAGTCATTTATACAAACTTTGCAGATGACACTCAAATAATCACACCCATCACAGATCAGGACACGGCTACCATTAACAAAATGTACTCTCATCCAAAACTGGATGGCCAACAATAGTCTGTCTCAACAGAGAAAAAAAAGATTTTCATAGTTGGCTCCCCAGCCAGACTTGGCAAACTCCATCCTGACTACTCGTCTACAATAGATGGCATCCCCATTTTCCGTAAAGTCAATACCTTAAGAGTTCACATTGACTCCAGCCTCACCGTGAATCACATCAGCACACTCACCTCCTCCACAACATACACTGCTAAACTCATCACACTTAGCAGACCCCTCCTCTCCTCCGATAACTGCCTTACATTAGCCAGAGCCCTCATCCTGACAAAAATATTGTAATGTCCTACTATTAGGCACCAAAAAAAAAAAGAATCTAAACAAACTACAACTCCTCCAAAATAAAAGCTCTTAAAGCAGCTTGAGGTATAAACAAGAGAACACATATCCCAGCACAGAAGGGATGCCCACTGGCTTCCAGTGCAAGCCAGAATTCTCAAAAAAAAACTCACCAGCACCCACAAATGCATCACAGAAAACGCCCCCATCTACCTCAGCCAAAGCATTTCCTGCAAAACCTCCACCAGAACACTCAGATGCAGCACCAACACACATCTCCCCATCCCTCGCTTCACAACCTCCAGAGCAGGGAACACCAGCTTCCCCCCCCCCCCCATAGCAGCTCCCTGCATCTGGAACTGTCCCTGCCCACCTTAGCAACTAACCCTCCTTCCCGAAGTTTAAGAAATAGTTAAAAAGCTGGCTATTTAACAAATACTAACCATCCTATCCTACCCCACTTGCCCCCTCCCACCCTACCTCCCCCCCGCTCCTCAACTCATGTAACTGTACGTAAGGTAAATGATTTTTGTATTCTATGCTTGTATGTTATGCACATACCCTAGAAGTAACCAAGACACCCTAGAATTTTGTAACTATACTGTGACACCCAAGAGTCCTTCCTTACCTCCTGCTTTTAGCAGGTGTTAAGTATGGGACCAGCAAAGGTACTACGGAGGTAATTACGGTACCGTAATTTGCGGTGCCGTAATTACCTCCTTCACAATTCCCATTGAGCCCTATGGGGCAGAAATGGGGAAGGGCAAGAGGTGAATGGGGAATTACCGGTCCCTCCAATCCTGGAATGGACCGGTAATTACTCCATTCACCATGCCGGATTTGGGACGGTTTCGGAGGCAACCATGGAGCTAATTACTCCATGGTTAGCTCCAAACCCGGAATGAGGCCCAATGTTGTATTTGTAATTGCCGCACCTTTGCTTTTTGCCTTCATTTTACACTTTGTGTTTCCCTGGGCTTGGGGAGCACCGAAGACGTAAAATGAAAGTGGAGGCATCCTCCTCAGCTCTCTGCTCTGGCTGCAGTATGCAAACGCTCACAGTAGAGGGATTTTGCTGCTTGTTTAGTGCCACCAGGGCAGAGCTGAGGAGGGCTCACCGTAGGGGGATTTTGCTGCTTGTTTAGTGCCAACAGGGCAGAGCTGAGGAGGCTGCCTGAAATGGCAAAGTGGATGCTCCCATGTAAATGCTTTGAGCCTAGTTTGCTCAAAAGTTTACATAGGAACTTTCATTAAAAATATGTTTAATGTATGTTTTGGATTAATGCCCATCTTTTAATTCAATAACCGTTTTGAGTGCACTAGTCCTTTAAGGACAATTGACATTGGACCTTTGTCAAGGCTTGTAGACTTGCATAGATACAGTGGTGCCTTTCTGTGGATAGATTTGTGAACCAGGAGCAAACGTTTTAATTTGGCCTGTTTGAACTCCCTCGCGTCATATCTATTGGGTTGTACCATCACCAGGCTGAATGGCCAACAGTGCCGAGTCCTGGCATAATCCAGTTTACAGAATACAAGAGCGAGTTGCTTGGTGGTGTTGAAAGGAAGGCAGTGCCTGATTTTCCTTATGTTTAGGAGGCTGAGGCGAGCTGCTGTTGTAGGGGGTCGTTGTGGATGAATTGGTAAGCTGTTAGATTCGGGTGAGCCCTTGCTTTTTTAGGAGAGGGATGGCCATGGCTGTTTTGCAAATGGAGTTCAGTGAGTTGAGGGGCCATTAATGAGGCAGTAGGTTTGACTGAGGAGCAAGAGGGTCTGATGGGGCCATAAGAGGGGTTTGCCTTCATCAGTAGAGAATACGTCAATATTAGTGTGGCTAAAATGGGAGATGGTGGTAGAGTAGGTGGAGTGTAGAATAGAGGATGAGCAAAGTCAGGGGGGCTTGGAGAGAGTATTGAGTGCAGTAACAATCTGTTTTTGCTCTATCACGTGTGGACTTCGGAGAAGTCAAGCGTCGGGTGAGTGTGCATTAGCTGACCGATGTTTGTGCCTTTAGTGCAAATGAATGGGGTGAGCCATGGTTATACTGATGGGGTGAAAGTTAGAGGTGAATGAGTCCTATCGTGACTAGAAGCTAGAGAAGGCAGTGTTGGTGGAAGAGGCATTGGGTGTGGAGGAGGAGAGTGGGGTCCCAGAGAAAAGGAGACCTTTTCCAGTCAAGTTTTTGGCCATTTCAGGAGACAAACTAGTTTGTCAACTGTTAGTGGCAATATTTTGAAATTCACACATCACACTGATAATTAATTATGTGTGGCCCATCTGCAGAATTTGACATGGTAGAAATTCGATTATCGAGATTGACTGAAGTCTTGGGTGCGTCTTAAATGGCCCTTCACTCGTTTGTCTTTACTAACTGATTGTGCCCAACAGGATAAGCTTGGAAATTGTTACTCTGACCCAATCTTGAATTCCCCCCACCCCTCCTCCCCTGAAGGGGAAACATGTGGGATGTCGTTGGCAATCCAATTTAGGGTGTGAATCTCGGGCTTGCTGCAAATCTTGTATTGTAACATCTGGGCCCAGATTCAGTTTGCGTGGTTTCCCTCTGAATTTGTGCATTACTAATAACATCAAAAGCTACAATACACAAATTTAAGATGAACTATTTGGTGTGCTGGCCAAGGCATAGATTCACTCAACTTCAGGTGATTGTGTACCTTGCTAAAGGAGCCCACGCATCCTTTAATTATTTGAGCCCATTATGTGTTCTAGATCATTCCTCATTTTAATTTATAGATGGACCCAAATGCACAGTTAAAGGATAGTTCCGGGACTTTTTTTTTATTGTCCCTACGGGTCGGCCATGTGTTTGTAAGCATAAATCGGTAGATCGTAGGAAACTTTCCTATGGACCTTACCCGACTTTTCGCCCATTATCGCACTCGAAATCAGCCTCCATTTTGTGATAATCCTATCATTCCGCCGCATCGACCTGGCTCACCTGCCTTTGCGGCACTAAATCAAATCCCCCGCCCCTGAAACAGACTTTATCAAAACATTCATATTCCCCGCCTCTATCCGTGACGTGACTGAGCTGCGTAGGCAAACGCGCCCAGGCGTCTTCTACGCGACTCCACACAGACCCCGTAAATCAACACAGATCAGCTCACAATACAGCGCACCACAATTCGGAATATGAAACTGTACTTTGAAATCAAACCGCAAGATTGTAAATGTGGTAAAGTACATTTATTTGACATCAAATGTTTAGAGAATATTCAGCGATTTGCATTTTTATTTGCTCATGTTTCAAAAAGTTCGTATTGAGGAACGCGATGGTCCTTTGCTGTACACAGGGTCTTAAAGCATCTCACAATACAGCACCACAATTCGGAATGTGAAACCGTGGTTTAAAAGCAAACGGCAAGATTGTACATTTGGCAAAGTACGTTTATTGGACATCAAATGTTTAGAGAATATTCAGCGATTTGCATTTTTCTTTGCTCTCGATCCAAATTAGTTCGTCTTGAGGGAAGCGATGTTCGTGTGCAGTACACAGGGTGTTGGTTTACGATAAAAATAAGCTCTTCTGTCGCACTGATAATCGCATGGCTGTTCCAACAACGAGGCACTAGGCCACCACAACGGTAGGTATGTTGCATCTAACCGTTAGTACCGCGTAAGGGCATACTTGTACTTGGCGATCGTCCCATAAAATGGTCAGGGTGGTAACGTTGTTCACGCGGAGAAGCAACTGGCGGCTGTAGAAGCCGTCCGCCGGTGTCTGGTACTCGTGACACAGACAGTAGTGAATGATGTACCTAAAAACATAAAAAATGAAATTAGTCTCACCATCAGATCCTTATTAAAATTATTCATTTCATAGCGAGGACAGCGCTACTGGGTGTACACAAGTGTTTAAAGGCGTGGCGAGGCATGGAGGGGGGGGGGAGTGGAGTACAAGGTAAGTAGCATAAAATAATAAATAAATAGGGCCAGCTGGTGGCAAGTGCAAGGTAAGTGCAGAACAAGTGCTGGGAAGGGGGGGCTGTAGGATACTGAGACAGTCCCCCAGTGCAGGGGTTGACAGGGAGGCAGTGCAGGTGGAGAGTGGAAGGGCCCAGGACCGAGGTCGCAGACAGTGGACCAGTTGTAGCAGGGGAGAGGGAGAGAGAAAGCAGAAGCAAAGAGGAAGGTTTTGAGGTGCTTCAGTAAAAGCAGATGTTTCTCCTCCAGATAGTGCGCGGTAGAAAACACTATGCCACATAGAACGAACAAGTACAACTGAACCCGTCTTAAAGCCACTGTATAGTAATGAAATTGCGGTATAAACTCATCAAAAGTTACTTACATTATATTTGCATTTTCCATTGTGTCTCTGTGTAGGGCAGACCCGAAACACCACTCCTTCTTTGCCGACGTTACTTCTTCTAATGAACGTGGCTCATCGTTTCGTTTCTGAAATTTTATTCATTATCTTTTCTTAGTCTTTCAGGATGGTCCCGGCCTGTCAAGGTCAAATCACAATAGAACCTTATATTGGGTCGTGGGCCGTTCCGCCACCCGAGCAAAACATCAAAGCAGCTGACCTTCACTTTGAGCGAGCACACATTTCTAGTTAGCTCCAGTTAGTGTAAGGGCATCTTGTCTGCGTGCCTTTTTTTTTATTGTCCCTATGGGTCGGCCATGTGTTTGTAATACGGAAACATTCTATAATTTTTGTAAAAATGATTTATATTACTGTTTGGTTTAATTGCAATGGGCCTGCAACATGAGGAGACTCGAGAGAACAGACAATCGAATTACAATCATTTAAACCGTGATGTGTATTTCTCAATGAGCTCTGCTTTAGGTGGACATGGAACAGAGGCAATGTTGGGTGGCAATGCAGTTGTCCCCTGCATAGGTTCGTTCACCACTCCATGTATGTGCCTATCGAGGACATCTACGATAAGTCTCTCAAACTCATATTGCATATCCTCAAACACTGGTTTGATCACCCATTGTTTACTTCTTTTAGTGAAGGCCTTATTGTAGCGAAGCGTCCCTAAAGTTCCGGTCGTCCTACTTTGTTGACGGCCAACATTATGGTTATGTGCCAAGACCGCTAGAAGAGTCCGATTTATCATGCCTTCCATGCCAAAATGCAATCTTTTGGGCCTGTACTTTAGGCACATATTGTGGAACACCTCCAAATCTCCTGTGTGGCAGAATTCCGTGAGTCCCCTCAAATCTCTTGTTATAGTTTTATCAAATACAATCTTTTCAATGGCCTTGTGAGTGGGTGATGAAGGAATCAACCACTTCTTCTTCCGTGCCTCCTCTGTGGACAAATGGCCATGTTCACATTTGTGGAAATGCTCATTTGTCGACCATCGATGTACGTTGCTACAGTGCAACATTACTGACCGCCATTTTTCCAGTAGAATTTCCAACGACCCTTCACATGTTTTTGAGCTCCACCAAAGATGGTTGCTGATTGACTTGGACCACTGTGAAATACCTTGCATATCTTTTTTTTTTCCTGCAGCCGACAATTTTTTATTGATTGATTTTGCAAGATGCCAAACGTCAAATTGGTGATTTATATTTTTGTACTGTTCTCTCATTGTCTTGGCAATTGAAACGTGTCTGTCCGTGGCTATCAGGTCGATCACCATTCCCCGCGATTGTAGTTCTTGCAATGATGCTACAAAGCCAACTTTCTCCATGGCCACTGAGGATGTACTTTGTGACACCTGCACGACCACCGAACTCACAATTTTCTTACTTTCCATGTCCTGAAAGTGGTAGGTGCAGTACTTGGCTGAAAATCCTGGACTGTCGCATTGTCCATCACCGGCTAGCCTGAAGCGTTTGCCCGCGAATGTACTTTCCATTGACATTTTTTCCATTCTCCAAGCTTCGCTGATGGCTGGAAATAGATAATCGGTTTGGTATTTGTAGAACTGACTTTTCGCAATGAAATGGATTCCCACAAACTGAAAGAAATACTGTAACTTTTTAAAACTTGAACCACTAAAAAGTGCGGCCGCTGCACAAAGTAGATTGCCTGCTGGCAGTTGCCCCAGCATGGGTTGTGCAGACCATGCGAACGGATGATATTGTGTACAGGTGGCATGTATTTTAAGGTTAGTGCCTCGAATTGCACGAGTCACATTAATCAATGGCTCCCCACATACTTCCCCACCAACCCAATGCCCACATTTCATCATCATAATAATATCGATCAAACAGCTATCGAATACAATGAATTTGGCCTCTTTCCTTATACTGTCACTCTGCATCCCAGCTGGTTCGGCCTGTAACGTTGAGGACATGTCACTCGCATGAAAGGTACAATCTCTGATATCGTCTTCCGCTATGCTGAGTGATATTGATGGTGTTTCATTGTCGTCCACTTCATTCTCTTCCATTGCAACATCTGTTCCTTGTCCGGAGATGGGAGAAAAAAACAATGTCTTCAACTTTTGCGTGCTCTTATTTTTTGCGGGTGTGGATTCTGTGAATTGATCTACGACTGCATCCAAACTACCAGGAGGACATTCACTATCAATGGCTGGTGGTGGTATAGCTCCGTTGTCAATCACTTCATATTCTTCCCATTGGCACGATGCATCTCCAGTCTCAAGTCCCTGCCAAAAGGTTTGACAAGCAACATCTCTCGTTCGCTTCACTGTCTGTGTAGATCTAGTTCTTACACCCACTCGCAACTAGAGGACAGATTAGAAAAGGGATGTTCAGTTTAAACACAACTTACAGTATTGAACTATTGACAGTGAAAGACAACATAATATAGTGAACAGGACACTAACCTTCTTTTGCTTTCTTTTCTTTGAAACTTTCTTTCCTCGAACTTCAACATCTGGACGCTGTTGCTCCGACTCGTGTGTGCATGTCTCCACTTCCTCTCGCGCTGCAACGACTATACTTTCATGATAAGCACATCCATCACTCACTGAGGCTCCATCGACTCGCTGAAACATAGAACTTTCATTAGTATGTATAATAATATTGAAAACACAAAATGTACTTGGGGACCAATACCCATACGTACATCTCAATAGCAAAACACGAATGAACGCATTGTGTAGAACATTCAAACGACAATAGTTCACGCATTGTTGATCTAGTTAGATTGAACTGTCAAGATCCATACCTCGGGCTCCGCATAGACTTCCATTGATGATATTATTGAAGATGAGGCTTCAGCAACTCCCTGAAACACAGTAATTGCATTAGTATGGTTTTGTATTTTGTTTAAAAGAACATAAACTTTCTGCAGGCGTCAACGGCTCATCTAAATAGACCTGCACAAATGATCAGTTGTCTAAAATAAATAATGGATATCTAAATATGATTCGATTTGCTCCATCGTTGGAAGTGTCACCACCCAGAGATCTGCATCAACTACTAGGGGTGATGTTCTTGTTGAAGAAGCTCCGTCAGCTCCCTGAAACATAGTACTTGCGTTAATAAAGAAGGAAGTATAGCGGATGTAATCACGTCATTTGATCTCTCATGATTGATCTGTCAGTATCCATACCTCGAAATGCATAAGAACATCAAGGGACGCTGTAACTGCGGTGCATACTTCTGCAAGCTGTTGCGCCGACCCGTAACTGCATGCTCCCCCTTCCTCTTGGACTAATGCTCCATCGACTCCCTGAAACATAGGACTTTCATTAGTAATGAACACAATATTGAAAAAAGAAGACACATAGGAGGGCGACGACAGAAGGACATACCAATGGCTAAAAACGAAAGAAACATTGTGTGTAACAATCACGCTACAAGAATGCAAGATCTGATGATCTCCATCGATGGAACTGTCCGGAAACGTACCTCGAGCATCTGAGTGACATCTACGGTTGTCGTCAATGCGTTGGACTCCTCAGCATCTCCCTGAAAGACAGTACTTGCATTATTTTGGATAACAATAATTATAACTGAAAACAAAGACTAGAGGACGAGTACTGTGGTGTACCATTAGGTAAAATAATTACACGATCAATTAAAACTATTGATTTACATGCCTAAAACAAGTCAGTGTCAGAATAGCTAAGTAAGATTACCCGATAGGCGCTTGAAGTGGCTGATGACTGCAATAACGACACGGATGGAGAATCTTCAGCCTTCATATTGAGTGGATACATAAATGGGGAAATTATTGTTAGCTAATGCTACACACTACCGCAATGCCGAGAGATAAATACGTAAACTTGACTCACCAGTGGAGGGATGTGGACGAATAGAGTGGGAATAGCGGTTGAGAGCAATTTTCGCCTCGCTCGCGGTGTTTTCGTCCTTATTAGCAATGATGTGGAGTACATGTCTGGGCTAAAGTGCCTGCTGCAGATGCGGTATCGATCACCCCTCTTGTCCGCAAAGACTTCTAGGACTCTACTTTCTATCTCAGAGGCTGGATATCCGCAATATCGGACCCATTCTCTTATCTGATCTATTGTCTTAGGGAAAACATGCATTATAGTACCTTCAGATTTGTTATGGGTCTTCGAAGGGCAACCGCCAATGGAACAGGCAGGCATTATGGAAAGTTCTGAAAAGTAAAGATCAACAATTCTCTATGAATACCAATGTGTTAAAACATTAAATGACACATAAAAGGTTCAATGCAAGGTCCGTTTTGGTTCTTGGAACTATACACGTTATTCACATGCGGATAAGTATTTCAATAACTTTCAAAAAATAGAAAAAGTAATTTGACTAAACTCAGAACATGTGACTAGTTCCTTGCATGTACTGTCGTGAACGAAAAGAAAACATGGATGCAATTTGATGACTACTAGCAAATAGATATAAATTAAAAAATTGGACGCAAAATGATTATGGTACATGGACTTACCTTGACGAACAAACAGTTAGATGCAGGGATCAGAGTAGTTTCTTGTCGTAGAACAGGGAGCAGTTCACAGGTTGCAAACTGACGAGTTTGCTCAAAGTGGTCACGGAAGTTCACAGAGACGAAGAGCAGATAACCAGCACCTTCACGGGTTGACTAGCAAAGCGCAAAGAAGTTCTCATTAGAAATATGAAGTGGGTTATAAAGAATTCGAAACAGGGGTGTGTTTGTGAATGAATGACGTGTATATGTCGTGGCATTATGCGGTCTGCAGGGGGCCGTCCAGCGTGAGGGGGGATGCTTGGCAGGAGACACGGGGTCTGTAGGTAGACATGGGAACAACAACCCATGCTCTATAGACCACTTTGAAGTGTACATGGTCTTTGGCACCTCTTGGCCTTTATCGCTCCCTGACAGCTCCACTTGCCAGCACAAGTACCCCGGTGCGAACTGCCTTTGATAGGGCGGGGGGTGGATCGGGGCGGTGGTCGTGCAGACAAGACACAGGAAGACTCGTGAATGGAGACACACTTATGTGGATTGCAGGGGGCCGTCCAGCGTGAGGGGGGATGCTTGGCAGGAGACACGGGGTCTGTAGGTAGACATGGGAACAACAACCCATGCTCTATAGACCACTTTGAAGTGTACATGGTCTTTGGCACCTCTTGGCCTTTATCGCTCCCTGACAGCTCCACTTGCCAGCACAAGTACCCCGGTGCGAACTGCCTTTGATAGGGCGGGGGGTGGATCGGGGCGGTGGTCGTGCAGACAAGACCAGTTTGCCGCAGGGCCTCACCAAGGAGAGGCCATCTAACTGAATGTAAGAGGATGGCTGCAGGATCTACTACATGGAATGCAGGGGGGTGAGTTTATAAATACCTCACCCTCCCAGGAGAATATACACTAGATTCATTTAAAAAATCAAAACAACCATTGTTAAAATATATGTTGGGCTTTATTTTAGATTTTAATTAAACATAAATAATAAACATTACACATTGTAAAGTTGAGGTTGCAGCACATCGAGGGAAAATCCGCGGTATTGTCCACTGTCACTGGGGAAATGTTGTCTAATGGCAAGTACCGCACAGGCAGGTATTACTCTCCGAACGCGGTGTCCGAGGCTCCCGTGAAGCCACCAAGTGAAGCAACGATAGGCCACCAGCCTGTACCACCTGTGAAAAAAAAAGATGCAAACTGTATTAAACTGACCAAACTTTCTTATCAATGTCGATTCAGGTAACACATGTCATTTTTCTTAGAAAAAAATTATATCTAGAAAATGCACTATATGGAACAAATTTACATGCGTTCGAATGATATGTAAATGTAATTTTATATGTGGGAGACGACCATGAAATAGTGGTGGCATCACTGACATCACAAACAGAGTATACTTACTCGTTACTCGGATTACGCGGACGAACAGTGCCGCGAAGTTCGTGCATAAGCACCATCATCATCCTCAACACGGTCCGTGAGAGGCAGGCTTCCCTGAACTCTGGCAGCTCGGTGATGCATTGCGGACTTTGCTCGCCTTCCTGCAGACTTTGCTCGCTTTCCGAAATGTAGGCCAAGCACCCGGAATTTTCACGGCAGCAGCAGTTCTCCTCCTCAGTTGGCATTAGCTCGCACCGATTGCACGTGCACCAGGTGGAGACGCCGTCCATGCGACATGGTCCAGGCTCTTCATCCGTTGACTGGTCCTCCCAACTGCCGTCCGAATCCCCATCGTTTTCGCGTGCTTGACTTTCCAGTAGTTCTTCCTCGGTGTACTCGGGCTCGTACATATACGGCATTATTGTGGCCATTGTGCGGTAAAGATAGTAAAATAATTTACAGAGATGGTACAGGTGTTCACACGGGCTACAAGCGGCGAAGGTAGCTGACCAGAGCACTGAAACGAGTCACAGAATACTCAAAGTAACACAGAGAGAGGAATGGAATCGAAAATCTGCTGCTGTGTGTTGTGAAACGGTCTGTTTATACTTATTGGGGAAAGAGGCGTCCTGCCATTTCCATGGCAACACGTCAATAGCTGAGGCGCAGCGATTGTTGACACGAGACGTGCTTGAAATGGGCAGTACGCGTCTGCTGATGTCAGGCTCAGGGGCGGGGGATTTGATTTAGTGCCGCAAAGGCAGGTGAGCCAGGTCGATGCGGCGGAATGATAGGATTATCACAAAATGGAGGCTGATTTCGAGTGCGATAATGGGCGAAAAGTCGGGTAAGGTCCATAGGAAAGTTTCCTACGATCTACCGATTTATGCTTACAAACACATGGCCGACCCGTAGGGACAATAAAAAAAAAGTCCCGGAACTATCCTTTAAATTCACATAGGTGTAATTTAGCGTCGGTTGGACTGGGGAGCCAAAAGTAGCTCCTGGAAACTTCCTGTGAAGCTAACCAGGCACTTCTAGGCTACAACCAGGTGCTTAATAGCTTTTAGCTCCCCTCAATTATGAACCCAGAACCCATTTCATCCCATATGTGCGTTTCATTAAGTATGTTACCTGCAAAGTGGCATTCTTTGTTGCTATCACTTCGAACAGTGAGTGTGTTGCTCTCTGTGCAGGAGCCTTAATTTGCATCCAGAAGGACCGAGTCCTCCTTTGAACTAATGCCAAAGCTCCAATCATTCTACTTGAATTAACTGCTGGTACTTTAAGCCTTCTTTAATAGTCATTTGCATTGGCAGGCGTTGTCCCTAAATACTTGGACTGTTGGAGGTGTACTGGACCAAGTCTTTCCGCCAATTCAACCAATTGTTTATTGCCTTTTGACCTAATGGTAAAGTGGTCTCTAGTGCAGTTGCAAGATGACAGTGAACCTTCAATGATTTTTGCCACACAACAGCTGGAACCTACGTTCTGGAAATCAAAAAGGGGCTCTCATCCATGATGGGCTTGGCCTAGGAGCCAGTCATGGCCTTTGCAAGACTGCTACATGGAGACCGCACACATCTATTACTGTTTGCACTCTATTCAACAGCATGTGAATCTATGAACGATTCAATGCTAGAGAAGGAAAAACGTACTTTTCGGGAGCTATGGTTCTCCAACATTGGTATGGTTCATAGATTCAGCTCCCTAGCCCTGCATGAGGTGGTTCCATGTTGTACCCTGGAAGAATCTGTGAAATGGTCAGGAGCTAAAGCAGAGTGCCCACCGACTAACAGGAAAATTACCAAAGTGAGCCTGATGGAACACTAGAGTGAGGGCAGTTTATTGTTATTTAATATGGGAACTCCTTTATTATGTACCTAGTATTCCCAGCCTGACAACAGAATAGTTGACAGTAATTGCATCTGTGATAGATACCAATGCTGGAGGACTGTAGTTAAGGGCAAGTTACTTTGTGCTTGGTATTTAATAATGGTAAGCTTAAGTACGTATGTAACTCTACCAGCAACAAAGCCTTTGCCATTGAATGCCTTACAAATTGGCCCTAATTCAAATATTTCTTTAACAGAGCGTGCTCAATTGAACAATGCTCCTACAGCCTCGATAACAGTAACACAAACCAACTGGAGCCAATTGACATGGCAGTGATTAATCTAGAATTAAATGGCTCATGCTTCTCTGCGCATGATTCTTCTCATAACCTTTCCAGATCTTTTCCCTGATTTCAGTCATCCAAATTCTGCCATAGTGGCCTCTTATTCAGCACCCACCCCTCACAAACCACGTGAATCATCACTGAGTTTTAGACCACCCCAGTCAATTGGAATCCTCTACTAAATTACTTGAAATCAGTCTTAATGCCACTACCTTGCCATACACTTGATGACTAGACTCTTGATACCAAACTCACTCCTCAGGCTGCACAAACGGATAGAAAACTAATTTGGCAAAACAACACACGCAATTCTCAAAGTCTTGAGGCACGAGTTCGATGTATTCCCTCGATCAAATGCTCCTATGACTTCTGTATCTTGCCAAACTAACATTTGTATGCATGATCTAGATACTCTTGTTCCAACTACAGGGTTTCAAGTTCCCGGAATCATGACAACTATGCTACCACACTTTGCTAGTATTGTTCAGGATGGGACTGTAACAATACAAATGTCGGGGTAGCAAAAGTACACACTAAAAATGAGGATTCCTTTCCTCTTTCCAGTAGTAAACGTGCATACCCGATTTTTCATGCGAATAAACCTCTTTATGAAATATTCAAGCCTCTCATTTCACAAACTAAAAAATTTAAAATCTGTCAAAACACTCACGACAAAGACTAAGCAATTTATCAAATCAATCCAAAAGAGCTTTGTCCACAGCTTTCAGGGCAGTGACAAAGAAATATGCTCAACAAGCACTTAACAGGAAAATGCAATCTATTCCTAATATCAATCTGGGCATTCCTTCATATACTCCACTTGATCAACTGGTCGCTGCAGTGACAGCCGTCATCACTGACTAGCAGATTTGTCCATCTTCTCAAGTTGCTTGTGTTCCAATCAAGGCTGCACCATCTAATCAAGCCCTTCCACAATGTTCCAATGATTTCTATCGTCAGGAAATTTGGAAAGCGGTTGATGTTTACATGGCTGCTCAACTGTCACAAAAATACCTTACTCTGCTTTTGGATAATCAATTGGTCCATAAATCAAAATATAGAGGCACTTGGGGGCCCTCCCTCCCAACATGCCTGTGTCTCAGGTGAGATCTGACCACACTACTGTAAAGAAAGGTGAGAATGTTCAATGTTTAGATCTAAATTCACCAACAGATCGTACACAGAAAGTAATAACAGTCCCTGACATGGTTCACAATATATCTGAAGGGACCCTTACTCTAGCCTGTTTTGCCCCTAAGATATGTCTGATTGTTCGTTAAAGCAGTATCAAAGAGGCAACAAATCCTCCAATGGAAAAATCAGGTAGAAATCATCCTATATTGGCTCACTCAAAACATCAAGCCACATTCTAGCTACAAAATGCCCAGTCCTTTCTCTGCTGCTATCCTGCAGACGGTTGCCTTTCACCCAATATGACCTAAATCGACAATCCATCATGGAAATATTTCTGATGTCCCAGCATTAGAGGATATTGCCTCAGATATTGAATTGGTTGAATTCACTCAGGCAAGGAAGTTGAGTACCGTCGAGATATGGATGAAATCTCGACTGGTTCAAAATACTATTACTTGCCAAAGCACAACTTTATACCATGGGTTTCATTTTATTGGCTGGCTTGTTCCCTACCATAAATTTGAACCTAGGACCGAATGTCCTCTTGTCACAATCCATCTTGAACTCTGTTTAAAAGCAACGCCAAGAGACATCAGATCAGGTAGTATCACAATGTATCTAAATACAATGGAAATCAACAATAACTAGATCAAGCTTCATCATCTAGATTAGTTTCCCTACGTAGCTGGAACACCAGGGGGTTCAAACATCTATTAAATAATCGCCTTCTTAAGATAAAAAAAACATGATGTGATCTTTTTACAGGAGACATGGCTCCACCTCCATCCCCACTTGGGATAAACATGATGTGCATATGACCTTAGCCACGCGTGGCCGTCCCACTTCAGGATTGCTAATTGCTATCAAACAGAGCCCAAACATTACTTCAGAGCCATGGGCTTCACCTTATACGTTTATGCAGATGGTACAACTCCACCATTATGGCATGGTGTATGCCTTAGTGAATGTTTACTGGAACCCAATGGGGATCTCTGATGAATGATTCCTTCAAGATCTTAATGACTTGATGAATCTCATATTGTTGGACCCCAATGCCTTGAAAATCATAATAGCGGGGGACCTGAATCTTCATTGCTCGCGAACAAATCCCTCCCAGTCCGTTGGGAGATTGGCAAATTTGAATCATTTTGTCAAAACTCGAAATCTCCAAATGCTAAACGGAACAAAGCTGACATCCCACCAAAACCAATGTGGCATACAGAAAATAGCTCTGCGGTCATTGACTATGTCTACGTTGATTCTGTTCTTATAACCCAAGTCAAACTTTCAGGTTCTGTCAACAGACTTGAGTGACCATAACATAAAAACTCATGTGCCTCTACCATCCAAATTTTGACCAAGGGTCAACTAACAATTAACTCTAGTTGTAATAGGCTACGCTGGTCAGAGCATTCTTTGAAACTATTCAGTAACCACTTAGCTTCAGAAATACACAAAAACAACACTGGTACATCAGATCAAGAAATTATATACTATGACCTAATGCAACTTTTTCAACCCCTCCTCGTCAACAAATCAAAACTGCCCCAAAATTACATGTTTTCAATCAAGATATAAGAACACGGAAAACATTGTATCGACTACACAAACAAGCCTCCAAATTGACTGATGGCTCTCGAGTCCCAGTTTTAATTCAACTAAAAACTCAATATAAAAACTGGCTTCGCAGTTGCAAATCTCTCATGTATCAACTTGATGGAGCCATGATGCTGAGTGTATTGCAAACTAAAAATACAGCTGAAATATGGTCAGCCATTAACCAAGTATCTACAGGGCATCCGGTAGCCTTACAATCCCAAGGGGTCACAGAATGTGACTGGATCACCTATCATTCACAATTATATGCTGACCCGGACAAAGTAACGTATATCAATTCTGCATCAGAAATAACAAAATTCCATCTTGACTTCGGTAAAGAAGACATTTTATTTTAATGCAACTTTTTCAACCCCTCCTCGTCAACAAATCAAAACTGCCCCAAAATGACATGTATTTAATCAAGATGTGGAATCATTTTGCCTTCGACATGCACATGAGAACCCTTCCAATAAGGGTTTGTAGCTGGTTTAGATACCTTGCTTAACATCAGTGAAATACATATGATTAAATCACATTACGCCACCTGGAAACAACCGCTATATCTAGCATTTGTAGATTTCCGGGTGGCATTCGACTCTGACCGTCATTTATTGTACAAAAAGCTAATCCGCTACAAATGCCCTAGTTCACTCCTCACCTTAATTAAACTTTTGAATACAGGAACAACTATGCAGGTGAGACTAACACTAGAAGGATCACTGTCCACATGTTTCTCGACAGAGCAGGGCTTGAAACAGGGATGTATTTTGGCTTCCATTTTGTTTAATCTATTTATTTTAGACATCGGCGAAAAATATCAGATGTTCCAAAACTGGGCCTAGAAGTTGTATGGCTCCTTTACGCGGACAATCTTGTCCTCGTATCTCAGACCCCCAAAGGGCTACAAAACCTGCATGATGGGTCAAAGATGTATGCCTATGACAACAATTTGTCAATAAATATCGACAAAACACAAGTAGTTGTGTGCAACAGTGGTACTACAAGTACAACCACCTTAAAATTCAAGTGGACAATACGCAACTCCGAACTAACGGTAGTAATGCAATATAAATATCTAGGAGTGCCATTTAACAATTCAATGTCAGATGTTTTTTTTTTAGCAAAGTTTAGATCTAAAGCTAACAACATTGATCTCACAGGCGAAAAATCCTGTTTAAATATGGCAAATTCTCCTGTGCACATGTAATGAAGTTTTTCCAACAAAAAGTTGCTCCAATTTTCTTGTACGGGATTGAAACAAGATTTCCCAGAGCTCAAAAAAACCTGGGATCTTTTGAAGGCGCGATTTTGGAGACAAGTATTAAAACTCCCAAGATGCGCACCCCTACCAATCATATGATTTGAATTGGGCGTTCTTTTACTATATGCACATGCATTATGGAAAATGTCCAACCTACTTAACAAATGTTTGCTAGGTCTCAGAACAAACAACATTCTGAGTGTAGTTGCATATTTTCTTCTGAAGTCTGACCATTGTTTTCCTTGTAAATGGCAGACTTGTCTTAGACGCACTATCCGATGCTTCTATAATATTGGACCGCCTACTGGAGAATCCCACTCGAGCAAAGATCAAATTATTCAAATTTGATTGTACAAGTAATTGCTCTAAATGGGACCCTTATAAAGATTTTAATGGGGCCTTATTTGGACACAAGAAATTTCGTAAAATGGCAGATTATTTAGTAAATTGTCCAGCGCCATATCTTCGAAACCAATATCTACGCTTCAGATTAACCCTATGGCCTACTAATGATGTTTTGGCTAGTAGGGGTCAGATTCCAAAAGACCAGAATTTCTGCCGGTTTTGTTTACATACCTTGCTACATGAAACATTACAGCATCTTATTGTAGATTGCCCTGCTCTAGCAACTAAACGTAAACTACACTTCAAAAATGTTATTTGCATTTATCGCCCTTTAGACTCTGATAGTATACGGCAACTTATTTTTCCAATTCTAGGCTTGCAGTCAAAATACCTGTAGTTAATTTTCTACAATCAATTTTTCCTACCTCAGCTGTTTTGTAAGGTATTACAGGACTTTGCAGCCTTCCTTAAACCAATACCTTTAGTTTAAAAATGTTTTTATTTGTATGGGCCTGCTTCTGGCACACTACAAACCAGTAATACATTTATTATGTTGCTTCAAATGACGCACATTTTTGGATTGTAAAGTGTATAGTGACCTAAATTGTATTATCTATATCTGTTGCATTTCTTTTTTTTTACATTTTATATTTACCACCTGTGTTAATCATACAAAGGAATTGTATTGAATTGGCAATTATTTATTGCTTGTATCTGGATAATCAGAATAATGTTAATATGTAATAATTCGTTGATTTGAAAGGTTGATGTTATCGGCTAACCAAATGAATAAAAAATAAAAAAATACATTTTTGTGACTCAAATGTAATTTGGTCTGGTTTAAGGTCCAATAAATTGATGTGCACTAAATTCATAATTTAAGACCTACTTATGAACAAAGAAACTTGGAGAAAAGATGATAAAGATCACTTCGCAAACTACATGTTGCTCTTTGGAGGCAAAAGAGCCTCTGGGTACATGTGGGTTCTGAACAGAAAACTGATTTCGCCAGGGCCATGCAGGCTTTTCATGGATATTCTTGACAAGGGCCCCCCCTTAAAGACCCTGTTCTCACATTCCACACTGCTCTGAAGAGCAGAGTCCTGGCAAGTTGAGAAAGTCGTGATCCTGCAGTTAATAAGGATTTCACCAGGAAATGCAGATCTTAAAGTGTAGTCCTGAATTGCTTATCAAGAATCCATCTCCAGAGAGTTTTGCGGTGCAGGCTGCCATTTCATCAAGGGCAGGCAGTCTCCTATCCTACAATTTCCACTGATTGGGACGATGGAAGGTTTTATTTTGTCAGCCAGAACTATGGCCTTGAAATCAATCGATGTCATGTGTATATTGGCCAAATTTACATTCACGTTGTGGGAGGTGGTGGCTATGGCTGCTGAACACATCCTGGATGGCGAATAAAGGGGTGGATTTTTGAATATTGTAAAAGATGGCAAGAACAATGTGCTTGTCACTGCAGTCCGGATTGGACTTGGCTGTCCGTGTTAGCCAAGCAATGGCAGCCAGTATTGTTTCGCAGATATTTGCCTGTTTGTTTAAATCTGGCTTTTAACCAGATGTCCAAGCATGACTTCTGAAGGTGCCTTTCGACAGCTACCATTTGTTTGTCTCCAAGGCAGAAGAAAGCTTGGAAAAGCTTCAGGCCTTGAAAGCAGCAGGGGGAATCGCTTGGCGCAGCAATTCAACAGCCGCAACAGCTTCGCACAGCTTCTTGGCGCCAGTTCTTTGGCTGTCTTTCATCAGTTGGAAGTACAAGGGGTCCGAACACACAAAGGGCCCAGAGTAGATTTCCTTGTGGTGGATCAGGACAAGGTGGTAAGTCCACCCATGCAGCTACAGCTGACTTGCCATTAGAAGCTGCCACTGCTACACCAAAACCATTCAGACCTTGGTCCACAGGACCGTGGTGGGGGCAGTCTGACTCGGCATCTTGAAGAATTGTAGAGCATTACCTCCGATGCCTGGCTCCTGCAGACTATAGCCCAAGGTCACTGCCTCCCATTCTTGAAAAGGCCTCCCTATTGTCCACCAGGTACTGACTGTATCTCTCCAGCCTTGAAATAGCTCCAATGGCTCCCGGTGGCTGCAAGGATCAAGTGCAAGACCCTCTGCATTGCCCACAAGGCTTTCTGGGGGCAGGGCCTGCACTACATCCAACGCTCTCTTTCAAAATACCTTCCTTCTTGAGACCTTTGCTCAGCTAACTCCCAACTCTTGTAGGGAAGAGAGTTGGGTTGATCTCTCTCCTGTGCAGGTGCCTCCCTCTGGAATGGTCTCCTGCCCCTCTCAAATTTGAGCCCAGCCACCTGAAGTTCTGGAAGCAGCTCAACACTTTACTCTTCTCTCTCACCCTCCCCTGCTGGCCTAACGGTCTGCTGTACCGTCTGGTTGCTTGGCTACCCTCAGTTTCTCACTGGGTTCCAGGCTCTGCCTTGATCAGTCAACCTTGCACTACCTCCGGGACTACCACACACTTGGAGGGGGGGGGGCTGTAACTTTAACTTTTACAGTCCTTTGGTCTCCTTGCACTACCCAGAGTCGCTGCACTTACTTAAAGCATTGCTACCCTGTTTTCCCCTCCACTCTCCCTTGCATCCCCCCTTTCCCTTTGCACTTCTCCTATTTGGACGATCTGAATGGTACAAGGCCTAGTAAGATTGTTTGTCTTGTCGAGCCTAGAAACACTTGTGTAGAGGCGCGTTATAAATGACATATTGTATCTTATCATGGCTTTCAGTCCAGTCCACAAGAGTGGTAAGTGAGGGAGCAGCAGGCAAGGAAATGCCAAAAAGACCAATGCAGTTTTTCCTCCCATCATCGTTCACTGCCGGCACTAAACCGAAGGCCTGACCGATAAATGGGTCAGACAAACAGTCCAATGAGAGGGAGAATTTTGATGTTAGTCTCCGCTTGGAAGAAAATCTCCCAAGATTCTCTCATAACATTAGTGGTTTGTCATTGCTACTGCCCTTTCTTCATGGGAGTGGGACTTTTTTTTAATCTGCTTTCTAAGATCTCAGTGAAGCTTTAGTGGGCCTCTGGGCTTCTGCATGATGTGCCACAGGTATCCGAGGGCCCCTGGCACACACTGCTTGCAATCCAGTGTTTCGAGAGAGTGACATTCTCACTGGAAGACTCCTCTTGGTCTGTAGCTTTCTAGACTCGTCATTGCCCAGTTGCTTCTTCCCCACTTAAGTTAGTAATTTACTCTGCCCAGGCCCATTTTGCCATCTCTCATCACACCCAGCTCCTTTCTGTTTTTATTTTTCTCTTAATGTGCCCCATTTCTTCTTTCTCTGACATCTGCTTTCTCTGACCTCATATTTTTCTCACTGGAGAAAACAACTGGAGGACTCCTTCCATCGTGACACGCCGTTCGAATCTAAGGAAGGGCTGTAGAGGAGGGTCATCCTACTCAAGTGTCCCACTGGATGGGGCCTATAGCACCCATAAAGAGGGTGATGATGGCATGCAAAATAGACCAACATTTTTCGTTCAAAAAGTAAATCAAGACACCAGGGAATATTCACATCAAGGGAATATGGAAGATACCAGTGTTGGAGACCAGGAGTTGCAGGTAAGCAACGTACTACTTCTCCGACATCAGCTGCCAGCCAACCTCTTCCCTTCTCTCTTTGCCTCTAGCTGTTGTGCTCCATTTGCCCTCTTCTTTCTCCTTCCTGGTGCTACTTTTCCTTTGCCTTGCTCTAATTTCCCTTCTTCATTCTCAGCCACCTCTTCAGGCATTCTTGTCCTTCCCAGCTCCTTGCTTCACTTCAAAACCTTCTCCCCAACCTCATGCATGGCTAGATGCATTAACTCCTATACATGTGTCTCCTTCCAGGACTTTCCACTCTCCCCTTTCTAATGGATAGTGTCCTCCTACGGATTCCTCATCTTTGTTATATCTGATATCCTGCTTGCAGCTTTGGAAACTTTTTGACAGCCGATGGCGCTGTGCAACCTTGACTCGTGGTCTTTCTCCGGCTTCCATCCCAATCTTGGCCATGAAGCTGGCATAAGTAGCATGCACTGCACCTGTTGCCTCAGATCAGTTTTTCCACATGCACTGCACGCTTAGAAACTGTTGATTCTCCTCAGTGTTTACTCAAAATCTTTGAGATGACTACTCAGAAGACCGGATTTGAGGGGTTCGGACTGTCGGTCAAAGATGTCCATCACGGATCCACACTGAAATATGCCTCTTGTCTTGAGGTGGGCCATAAGGTCGATGACTAGCTCATGCTAGTATGACCATTAGGGATGTCATCAGCAAGGAGGCTACTTGGGCCACTCCGGTCTTCTTTTAGCCCTATTCGCTGGACGCAGCTCCAGGCGCGATGCAGAGTTTGGTCAGGTGGTTCTGAAGAACAGTTTTGCTTTGTCCTAGACATGAGGCAGCTCCAACCTATGTTCTTGTTTGGTAGAATCACCCACAAGGATGGAGGAAAGGGGATGGGACGTATGAATAATTAGTTATATTCACTGCAGTAACTAGAGTACCCATGGTCCCCTTTCCTCCATACGTCCCACCCAAATTCCCCTGCTAGTATGCAAAGGGCTAATATGTACAAAGAGTAGCAAGGTATCCAAGCTTCTGATGTGTTCAAAGGGGACTGAGGTGTCGGAGGGTGGGGCCTTGGAGGGGCGGTCCCACCCCCAAGGATGCACATGCATGTGCCATACTATATTTTAGTGGGAGTGTGGGGGGGGTGGGGTAGGATCCTGCCAGTGTCGTTACACGCCCCATAACATGGGAATTTGTCACACCAATTTTCTGGGTAGACTAAGCCCCTTCCTAGGATGCCATCTTCAGATTTCGGACCATCTTTTCTAATTTCTGTTTGGAGTTAAAAATTATGGTTTTAAACTTTTTCCTTCAACTGGTGAAGACTTTGTTGCTCTTAGTTTAAGGAAAATACTGGTGTGTTTTTTTCTGTTCGTATCTGCTGGTTTATGACAGTAAACATCAACTTTCCATTAGTCACACCTCCAATTATGTTGGACTTGGAGAAAAACTTTAAAGGCTAGCCTTTTAAAACTGTACCAGATGTCTGAGGACACATGTTTACTGCATCCATTTGGATAATACCCCACAAATCTGTTCCATCTTTACGTCATTCCCTCAGAGAAGACAAGACACATGTCACCCTTAACTCTTTTAAGTAAGGGGATATTGGCTAATGTGTCCATCAGTCCTAGAACTCCCTCAGCCACAACCCTGGGCTTAGGGGTGCAAGCAAGGCCCCCCTGCTCATTACCATATCATACCGGACCAGATGCCACATTGGTAGCTTGTTCCACCAACAGTTTCCATGGCATCCTGGGAGGGGTGGGGGAAGACCTTTTAACCACATGCAAAAACCTATCTGGGGCACTGACCCCTTACAAAGACCACCTTGTGGTAGTAAGAAGTTTGCTGTACCCCTTCTGGAAAAAGAATGTACATCATGCAAGTTGAGGTTGCCCCAAGATACTAGCAAACCTGTTAATTACATGTTACAATTATAATGGTAAGACCTTATGAAAAGGAGAAATGCATTGAATCTGTATGGATTTGCTGCTTGCATCATCCCAGAGAACCTTGGAGAAAGTTAGAATGAGAGCAGCTGTATGTGAAGTAGGTGTTTGCAAAGGATTCAGAATACACACTGCCAGCTTCAAATTAGTCCATGACGGATTCAGATCAAAGAGTTAAACCTTTTTTAATGAATGTTACAATTAACAACACTTTACCCCAATAATTCATATTTCAGACGCTTGTGGATCTGCTTAGAATCACATGCTTTGCATAGGCTGACATCTAGTGGTACTCACAGAGTATTGCACATTAAGTTTTCGAAGTTCGAAAAAGGATGTCGACTGTGTTTGTAATAGCCTTGGTGTGATGCCCATTTGTACCCATGATCCCTCTTGCATTGAGGTACCGCAGATTATTTATTTCTGCCATCACGGTTAGACGTGTTCTCGCGGAGTCTCGTAGCGATGCTACTTTCAGAGTTATTAACCATTTTTCACTATTTCGATGGTTACCTCTTGATGGACATCTCGGCGGACGACCAATTTCGAGTGCCGAACCAGACGAGCATTCTGACGACAGGCTGCAGCCTACATCAGGCGTCAGCCTAGCAGTAGGTAGACTGATTCCTTTTATCAAACAATGCATGCCTCTACTTCTTTTGTCTTGCTGCCCTTAATATTTACACCCATCAAGCGAACTCCAATTAAGTTTTGTCCCAAGTGCAACAGAAAATATCTGTGAAAAGACACTTGCAGTGTGTCTAACCACTGCCTTCCATGAGATCAACAAGGGACTTGTTGCGGGTCTTGTAAATTATTTAGGTGTAAGACCCTAAAGCAGTGGTCTGCAACCTGTGTGGGGCCTGAAGGGTGTTCAGGGGTGGGGCTCTTCCAAAAGGCAGTATGGTGACTGATTTTAATAGAAATATAAGCAGAAATGCCATGTGGGGGTTGGGGTGGCTCAGCAGCAATATTTCTTCTCCAGTTGGAGCTCGGCAACATTTTTACACAAGGAGGTTGGGGGGGGGGCAGAGGGTTCAGCATAAGAAAGGTTGAATACCACTACCCAAAAGGAACATCGGACTAAGTAGTCGGCGGCACATGGCTGAGTCAGAAATTGGTGCTGGTGTTTTTGAGTCAGCTGCGAAAGGCCAGGGAGAGCCTCTGGCGAGAAGAATGCGAAAGCCCAAACGCACAACCACATGCTGGTCGAAGGTGCTTGTGGCCCACTGACCAAGTGCCGAAAGAGCCAGCTGCGATTCTGCAACTGCAGTTAACGGAAGGCAACAAAGAACTACAGAAGGCGATAAACGTGCATAAAAGCTACTCAACAGATGATTCAGAGGCGTCGAAACATACGTTAAAAAGTCATAATTCAGCAGCAAAATACCATAAAAAATCAGTCTCAAATCTCACACTCGTGCTGTCCCTGAAAGGGGGCAACAATATGAAGAGGTCCGTTCCCCTTTATCCCAATCTCTTCACAAAAAGATGAGGCCTAGAAGAGAAACAGCTGATAAACCTAAAATAGGGACTTTGGACAAGACAACGCTTTGAGGAGACCATGGACACTGTTTCTTCTTTTTGTCTTTTTTATGAATAATTTCCCCATTCACCAAAAAGCATTAAGATTTGAAGAAATGGCTCAACCCTTGGAGACAGGCTGACCCATGCCTAAGTCATCACGGCACCTTCCTTAACCCACTCGTACAGTCACGGACCCCTACCATGACTCCTTGGGGGATGGTCAGCGCGTATGGTATGTAGACAAAGGTGATCCTAGTCAAAACCCTAACGAATTTTACCGAGATGACTAGGTTGACACTATCATTGTCACTCCAGATGTTGTTCCACAGGAGAGTTGACATACTTCTCCAATTGACGATCAGTTGTTGTACAATGACTTACTTAAAAGGGCTTCTAACTTTCCATATCCACACCGAAGAAACCGTAGTCGACAGCACTGATTTTGTGGATGATCTCCCAAAAGAAAAGGCCATCACCCAGGCCTTTCCTTTGCTACAATCCATAAAGAACCAGGGCAGTAAACCCTAGAGTGGAAAAATATTCAGACCTTCTCCATCTGCCCCTCTGTACTTTAGAGGACGTGTAAAATTTGATTCCCTGTTAGTCATCACTACCAGAAAGAGAGCTGGTGTTCCACACTCTACTTCAGAAGCACCCCCTAATAAAGAGTGCAAATGGCTATACACTTTAGGCAAATGCATAACTACTCCTCGGGCATAGATAACTGGTATTGTTTGCAATTCTACATTTCTTGCAAGTTACAATAATACCCAAAGGGACAAGGAACTCCAATACCTTGGGCCACATTATGAGTTTAGAGGTAGCCTTCCCGTTTTGACCGGCATGTCTACCCCCAAACTTGGGTCCGGGTCCCGAAAAATGGGAATTAGGGGGCCATTCTGACTTTTGCGGGCCTGGTAATTCCCATTCGTGGGACCCGGTATGTCCCCATTCCCATTTCCCCAGTAGGGCCCAATGGGAATGTGGAGGATGGTAACAAAGGTCCTGTTAATAACGGGGCCGTTGCTACCATCCTGTTCTGCTAGCGGGTGCCGCTCTGCACGTCCGGTCTGACCAGGCGTACCGAGCGGCCCTGCGAGCAGAACTCGTAATGTGGTGGTAGAGTGATAACGGCGCCAGCAGCACTACCGGCGCCATTATCACTCTACCGCCACAGTCCTAATGAGGCCCTTAGACTCAATGTCTGTACCTACATAATCACACCTAATCAAGATCTTTACAGGGTGTAAACGGGTGGCACAAAACATACTTAAAAATGTCTTGGAATCAGGTGACACTTTCTGGGAAAGGCATTGCTAAGGGAACCCAACTTACAACACTTGTGGTTCCGTAATTTTGGGTTTAAACCTGAAACTCAAGCGTTACTTAGCATGCCGATAGAAGACTTAGTCCTGTTGGGCAGGAGTGGGTTGGGGGGGGAACCAGGCAAAGGAGGATCTTGGGTCGGAAAAAGTGGAAAATAAATATAGAAATGTATAGGAGCATGCGGGAAATGTAATGATGTAGATGGCAGGTGGGAAAATAAATGAACAGTGTTGGGAGGGGGAAAAATAAAGCGGGCAGAAAATGGGGGGGCAGAGGATGTGGCAGGTTAGGCCATTTAACACAATGCTGGACATAGAAGAGCATGTCCTGCTTCCTGCTGGCTTCATGCAGCATCCAAAGATGTGCGAGTTCATCAATTGGGAGGATATGTGTGTAACTTAAGAAACACAGACATTTGTCCAGGATGGTACAACTAGGCAAGAAATAGATTATGAATCATCAGGGCTGACTTGGAGTTTAAATGGAGATGTATACGAAACACATGTGTTGGTAAATGGGGAATCTCTGTTTGGGTAGAAGGAGCAAAAGAAAACAAATATAGTTGGATCTGAATGCAAGGAAACAAGTAAGGGCGATGTGGCACAAAGAAGTAAGACCCCCGAAGAGGTAAACTTTCTCAGTGTATTTTCTTCCTCACTAGGATGTCTAAAGGATATCCATACATGACGTTTTTATGAAAGAAGAGAATATGAACCTATGGTTTGGCGTTACTAATGGGCCAGATGGTGCATAATGATCTTAACAGATTATGAAATGAAGGAATAATTGAGATACAAATTAATAGTAGTCATCATTATGGCAGTAAAGGCCATTGGAGATGTATGGCTATGTTTTAATGTAAGACAAATATATGGGTGAGTGGCGAGCGTCAAACATTGTTCAACATTAGTGATTTACTGTGTATGATAGGGTAGTATACTTTACGAAACGAGATCTGACATCAGTCTACAATAAGGTATGTTTGCACCTGGAATTTAGGTAATGTACTACAGTCATTACTTGTGCTGGTGTCTGCCTCTAAGGCCTTTCAAAAAAATCAGGTAATGTTTGGTAATATGGAAAAGTTGCAACCACTCAGGTTCTTATAAGGTGCAAAATTCACCAGAGGCATCCGTGCGCCGAGAAAGAAGACTGAGAGAAACTAGCAAGATTAATTGAACAGGAAGGTTTTTAAACATTGCCTAAACATGTTAAAATCTTGGATCTGGCAAAGTGCCAATGGTAAGGAGTTTCACAACTCCGGGCCAGTCGCAGAGAAGGCCTGACCTCCAAAACGCTCCAGGCGACAACGTGGAACAACCAGCTGGGCCAAAGACCCTGAACGTAAGTGCCTGGCAGGACATTAGGGCTTGATTTTCTCCTAAAGCGTCTTGCAACCCTTCCCTTGGT
This sequence comes from Ambystoma mexicanum, assembly GCF_040938575.1. Taxonomy (NCBI): domain Eukaryota; kingdom Metazoa; phylum Chordata; class Amphibia; order Caudata; family Ambystomatidae; genus Ambystoma; species Ambystoma mexicanum. Next base: position 286,960,368 of record NC_090931.1, on the reverse strand, counting down.
GCGCCGATGTTTAAGGCGCAAGGATTTAAAGTGGACATGTGCCACAAATGGTAACCAATGCAGTTTGCATGGAGCCGCTGACACAGACTTTCCATAAAGGATGCCTGTGATCAATTGGACCGCTGTGTTCTGTAGCACCTGCTTGGTTGAGAAAGCAAAACTGCATTGCCATTCAAGACCGCTGCAACAACTTGTTCATGGAACTCAGTGGGGATAAAAGGGCAGGACTATCTATAACTTCGAAAAACCACTACTACTACTAAATTGAGCCTCTATGTTTAGTGTAGAAGAGAATTTCACCCCCAAGTTTTTGACCACTTTGGCAGGTGAGGGAAGAGAGCCAAGATCTAACGGCCAATGTCAGGATGTCCAGAGGGAAGCATGAGAGGAGAGCCCACTATTAATAGCTCTGTTTTCTACCCATTTAACTGCTTCTATGCAGGCTCTCAAGCGAGCAGCTGTAGCACGATCCAGCCTAAAGAAAAACTGCGTTGCCCGCATAGCAGAACAAATGAAATGTTTCTCCTGGATGATATTCTGGTGGCAAGGGCTTTTGACACTAATCTTGCCCAGGTATTAGAAAGTCTTCAAGCACAGGCGTACTGGACAGCGGTAGAGATTCTTATTGAGGATAGGAACATTGATTACTTGGGCCACTGCATCACAGGAAAATAGCTGGTTTCCAAAGAGGATTTAGGGAATACAATTAAAGAGTTTGCAGGGCTCCTGAATAATGAAGAGTTGGGCTCCTTCTTAGGCATGTTCGATTGTATCTGAATTTCGTATGCCAGTTTGCATTAAAAGCCACACGTTTGCAGTGTGTAGTGAAGAGAAAAGTAAGATTTGGAGGGTACTTGCAGTGTGTAGTGAAGAGAAAAGTAACATCTGAAGGGTCCTAAGAATATGAGCGTGAGTTTATGAGCATTATGATGGAGATTAACCTATCACATACCCTCTAATCTTTGCTGCACGTTGCCTGACTTTGACTACCAAGCATGCCAGTCGCATAGGGTTGAGTGCAATACTGTCAAATTTAAAAGATTATGGATCTGGTGATTGTACATGCTGTGACATGATCTAGAACTGGGCCCTATTAAGGGGGAACATGGACTCCTCTAGACCTGGGACAGGAGGCCTACCCAGGTGAAAGCGAGAGCCAGCCATGTCCCAGAGACGGGAGTTGGGAGGGCCCCAAAACCTCATATGCCTTGAATGTTAATGTGAGTGTCACCATTTGCCTCGGAGTACCGTTTCTGTCTTCAGTTCTCTTTTATCTTTTTGAGGACAGCAACTTTCAGAAGGCACCTTAGCACAACCAGGAACGAGAAGAATGCAATTGAAAACTGGAGTGGACTGGACTTCGATTTTTCTTGCCAACCAGAGATGAGATACCCAACACCGAACCTACCAACCCCAGATGGACCCCAGGCGAATAGTGGGGCAACAGAAAACTGTGCTGAACGTGTTTGTAGGATTGTTTTTTGCATATAAATGTGTTTTTGATTCTGGGGGGGCGTGGCTACAAGAGCCATGTGAGGAGTCGCGTTCTGAAAGAGCTCCTGTGATCCGGAATCTGATCCTTGCTAAAAGTGCATACATGCATGCACATAGGCTCTGAAAATGTGTGTGCCCGCTTATGAATGCGGTGCACATGTCCACAGAAATTCGTGAGCCTGTAAGACGCATGGGGACAGCGCTGCAAACATTGTTGAGGTCGCATATCCAGGCGCATATCCAGGCGCGGTGACAAAGGAGCTTGCTGATAGCGCATGGGCAGTGACTGGACTGCAGTGGAGATATTCGGACGCGGGGTGCAGTGCTTTAGAACTTCCGCGCCACCCGCTGGGGCGCTGACAAGCTCAACTTCGGGGTGAAAGAGTGGAACTGTATGCGACACGCAGCGGGAGAACCCCAAGCAGATCGCCCCTAAAGTTAGCCTGCAGCAGGACATGGCTGATCACTGACGCCGGAGTGGTCGTAAGACAGGACCCGCTGTGAAGGGAAGACCCCACGGGGTGTTCACGGCCCCACCGCTCGCGCTGCATAAGATCTTGCAACATTGTGCCAGGAAGCGGAGCGGCTCGAGGAGGAGGCAGATGCGCGTAGAGCGCCTGGGTGCCCCATGAAGAAGAATATAAGGCCGCCCGAGGTGCGTGAAATAGGACGGCCCGAACACTCCCTTGCTGAGGTGGGGCCACAATGGGCACAGCAAGTGGGTGCACCCGTGACGGAGCAACAAGGCAGGGGGCATAAGCGCCGGACAGTGCGGCAAGGCAGTGGCGGACCGAAAAGGCGCACGCCCCATCTGAGTGCCGCAACCGGACCTGGGACATACGCCTTCTTTGGGAGGATTGGTCCAAGAGACCCCCCTCCCCTGCATCCTCTCCCCCCTGTGAAGTCCATGGCTCACCAGGGGTTCCCCCTGCCACCAGGGCCCAGGTGGTAGGTGGGCCACTGGCTGAAGACATTGACCAAACATGCTGAATTTAGTTAGGCCCTGGAAACCATTTTGTGAAATAAAGATGGTTTGAGCCCTGTGCACCACAGCACAGCCCCCAGCTTTGGAGAGTTTCACTTATCCCTGTGGCCGCAGCTCTCTGGCAGATCCGCTGAGAGCCCGTTCCCACGAACAGACGGACATGAGCTAGTGTTAGATACCAACACTGTAACATTTCACCTTCTGCAGTGTATCGCTGTTCTCAGTATGACCCGGCCAGCAGGCCCGGGGTGGAAAAGAACTGTAAAATGGTCCCCTGACAAAAGCAGAGTCCCCAAATAATAATGAACAAACCACCTGTGATGAAACTTTTCTCTCCATGACCTTTCTGACTAAAAACCTGTAACCTCCATGAAGATGGCAGAATGTGTGCTTATATAACGTTCGGGATGAAGTACCCACATCCCCGTAGCTATGCGCAAATAGTAAAAGTGTCCCGGGGGTTTTCATGTTATGTGTTTCGCCGAGAAGACTGCACCCCAAGGTCCCATGCCATAACTGAACTAATGCTGCTAGAGTGCAAAGGAAGACAAATACAACCCTATTGGGAGCTCATGTAAGTGGTGCACGAAAATGCACCATATGTACGTCCAAGCTCACTATGTGTCACTGCCGTCAGTCTTATTAGCGGGTTGTTCCGGCATGCTCCACCAACCTTACTACTACCTCGCTTACCGCACATGTATAGAAATGTAACAAAATGTTGTGGTTGTTAAACACTTAGCGTATAGGTAACACGTTTGAAATAGCCATGTGAACGGCACTTACAATGTCAAAACATAAGCTTTGAAAAGACTCTATTGTATTGTATATTAGGTGAATGTTTATGTCTCTTCCACTTAAATCTGCAACACACAAGGAAACTACCTTTGTGAGCACATGCAAGGGCATTCCCCCCTTCCTCCCATTGAAGCCTGCCAGACGAAAAAGCAGAGGCCTGCACTGCTCTGCTCCACCTCCCCCAATTCGGTTGGAGCTGCTTCAAACATTCACATTCCCCCCGCAGCACCCAAGGCCACAGCCTGCCACCTGAATTATTTACAACCCAGGAGTAAACCCCGGCCTTAAAACACAGATCCAAAGGCACCCTTTCTTAGGCTCCACGACCCACCGGCTCACCTTAGGTTAATGGCCCCTGTAAAATTAGGACACCCAATATTATAGCAACACTACAGGAACACATTCATAATGACTTCTAACGAGACATGATAACTCGGACAGCCCGTCCCATGCCCTGAGACCCAACCTCGCAACCTATGATACCTGGTCAACAGGACGATGGTAACCATGTATTGATGTATCACCAAAAGACTTAGGGCAGAAAGCCAGGAAAGACGTTCATCACTGACACTGGTCACGGCTGGCACAACAACACCGTCCGGATGAGCCCAGCTGACCTGCCCGGCCCAGCCCAGCCCACGAGGATAACCAGTGACGTCCACCGACCACGGCAAACCACATCGCAGCAGCACCTATAGTTAGTCGTCGCCACCCAATTGTAACGCTCACCTGATTCCCGTAGAGGCGCCGGTCTTGACTGGGCGTATACCGTATCTTCAAAGGTGATGTGTAACACACGGCTGGCTCTTTGGGCTGGACCTCTGTGCACTGTATGTCTGACTCGAAGGGTAAGATGTCTGCAGATAGAAAATATGGGATTAAGGAACTGGGTTATTGAATGTCTCTCTCTTCTTCCCTTTCTCTTCTCCTGTAGAACCCCAAAGGTTAACGCTCTCACCTTAGGTAAGTGAACGCCGTGCTCTCCATCTGCCTCGGGGCAGGGTGCTGTAACCAGTTTCTTCACTGGATAAGGGGAGCAGGCCTCGACTTCAGAGGACTGCTGTCCGTCGTTTACTGCACGAACGGTAAGTTTCGAGTAATTCTAATGTCTTTAAAGTCTTTAGTAATGATGTTTCTTGTTTTGCAGGGTTCCGGCGATGGCGGATGACGGGCTGAAGTGAGTTGAAGATGGAGCCCGTGTGATGAATAGAAGCGCCTGAAAGCACGTAAGTAAGCGCTTGTTGCCTGCTTCACGATGCGCTCTAACTGTCTTTTTATTTTGCAGGTACAAGTTCGGAGCGGCTGCAGGGTGCCGGAATACCAACTGGGTTAGATGTGGAAAGGAGTAATGGCACGTGAGTAATAAAGTTGCCCAATGTCTTTAAACGCACCTTCTTTTGTCTTTCAGATGCGGGATGCAGCGCCGAAGGCCTCCGGAGCGTGCGAAGAGTTGGTAAGCTTTTGTCTTTCAGATTCCGGAATGCAGTGTGAAGACCTCCGGAGCGCACGAAGAGTAGGTAAGCCTTTGTCTTTCAGATGCCGGAATGCAGCGCGAGGCGTTGGTGACAGCCGATGGACCAGGTAAGTGAAGAGCTGTCACTGAAGACCGTAATGCTAACTTGTTCTTTCTTGTCTTTATAGGTGTTGCTGAAGACTGGATTTAGGATGGTAAGACTTTTTCCTTAGGCCCAGGATCAGATGCAGAAGACACGATGAGCGTTCTGCTGCAGAGGATGCAGAATAACGCAAAGCAAGATTCATCCATCGGGTGTGGTTTAAATAGCCTCCTGTAGTGCTTAGGTGTCTCCTTCCACAGCCACGCCTAGGTAAGAAAAGAGTTCCTGCTTTCCAGAAGAGTTCCAGTGTTCTGAATCTAGGGAGTGGCTCCTGCCCCACCCAACAGGAAAAGTAGTTCCAAACAGAAGAGGATCAGAGGCTCAACTGGCAGGCAAGTAAGCAGCATGGTCTGCTGCAGGTAAGTCCACCCAAGCATTATGAGCCCGGCGCTTCCAGCGCTGGGACTGGGCATATTTATGAGCCTGGTGCCACTGGCGCCAGGACTGGGTCCAAAAGGTCCCAATTGGGACTGGTTGGCACTCGGAACCTGGGTTATGGATCTGCTTCCAAGGGAGTTGGGAAAACCCTGACCTTTTGGAAACAGAGATCATGACACCAATCCCCACGAACTTGTGCCCCCTATAGCATGTAGGTTCTTATGACGCTTTTTGTAAATATATACGCCTGTCTTTGCTATTGTCAGACAGAGCGCTCTCGGAGTTTGCAGAGTCCTTTGCATGCCCTATTCTGATTGATAAACTCCCATTTAAGCTCACCCGCACTTGTCTTAGCCTTATTCCCATCTTGGGAGAGTCCATTATTGTCTCTCATTGTGGGGAGGATCGTGCTATCTGGGGGACGCTCGCCTTCAGTGGTGACCCCGACAGCGTGATTATTATTTTATGCTAACATATATATATATCCCTACCGTCCCCTTTGGCACGAAAATCTCCGGTCGAAAAGGGATACGCACGGTGCGCCAGCTCTGGAAGGCTGCCCGCCAACGGCGACCGGTACGCTCAGAAGTGCGCACTCAACAGAGAGAGGGTACAGGATCCCGGTTGAAAAATCCCCTTTGAGTACCGCTCGCCGGAGCCGGGGCTGACCGTTGAGCGTACGGCAACACTGCCTGGACGGACCCAGTTTCGGAGACTCTCGGTTCAAGACGGGCACGTGAGTATTAAGTGCGAGCGACCATAAAAGGAGTAGGGGAGGAAATATAGGACAGGGAACGAGGTTTGTTGGAAGGGGACACTTTGGGACTGCTAAGGACCATTCTAGACTTTCTTTACTTTTTCTTTGCATATGGCCATTAGGATTAAGAGGTGAAAAGAGATTAAGAGACGGGAACCTAGCTCCGCGAGGGGGTAGAAGGCGGCGCTGCATAGTGCTATCTTGACTAGTACTGGGAATATATGAAGAAGTGGAAAATGAGATAAAGGTGTCTGGTAAAGGAAGACACGGTGAATACATTAGTGACTGCTATTCTTTCTATTCTTCTCTCTGGGTTTACGAGGAAAAAACAGGGTTAGTACAAAAAAAAAGAGAGATAATCTAAGTAGAAAGACGAGTTTATATCAAAACTACAAGACTAATTCATATCAGATTAAGACGGAAAGGGACAGCTGGCAAGGGAGGAAAGGAATTACAAATTGAGCTGTGAATAGAGTGTTGCCTATGGGTGTGTAAGCATCGTATGTGCCAGAACATATTAGTTACAATGAATGTGTAAAGGTGGTAATAAGTGCATAATTATGGTATGGTTATGGTAAGTGTGACCAGAAGAAATTTTACAAAGAAGAGCGCAATGCGGTAAAGTGATTGTTTCTTTTTGATTCTTTGGGTAAAGTTGCTGAAGATATTGATGGTGTACGAAGGGTGGTTTGCTTTTGTATGTGCCCCCTAAAGTATACAGAATAGAGGCTGTGCGCGGCCATTCTTATATTGTACAGGTGGTGGAAACACACGCAGGTCCCAATGCGCAGTAATACACAAATGCTTAGATACATCTGGTGATACATCTATATAAAGATATATATAAATATACATCAGTATCGAGCAACCACGACCTATGGGGGCAGAAACACCCTTAGCACATATTTGTAAGAATCTACCTGGGTACGCTGAACGCATTAAGAAATATCACGATCAGTGGATCACGGAGCTGAAGGGGGAAGGACTACCCCAAATATGGCCCGAAGGGGGATCATTTGACAAGAGTGTCCTAGATATGGTAGCTACATGCATTTGTTTGAAATACAAGGGGAAGCAGCTACATAATAGGAGAGAAATATTAGACCTATGGAGATTATTTGAAGAGGTACCCCCACCATGATGGCGCCTCTTTTAACACAGTACGTGCCAGGGTGTGGGACGCCTTAAGAGAGACGTTCCCAGACACCCCATATTTGCAGTCAGTCATGCAATGTACAATGAATGACGGGGAAGATGCTATGGATTACATTTTCCGGGTCCAAGAGATGTGGAGAGCGGAAACGGGCACGCCCTGGTATCAATCAACATCATTATTCTACTTCATAATAAAGAGGGGGCTCCCTAAAGAGGTACAAAAAGCACTTGACAAAATCGCAGGTATTGAAGCAAAAGGATGGCCCGAAATACAGAGCATAATAGTTCACCACTGTAAAAGAATAAAAGAGAGGGAAAAGGAAATGGCGCAGAAAAGATTGGCAGACGAGGCAAAATTAGTACAAACGAAGCTGGTGAAGGTCGCTGCAGCCGTAGCCACGCTCCCACGCAGCAGGGAGGGAGAAAAGGAGGAGGAGGAGGGGCTGGTAGCAATACAGGGGAGGATGGCAACGAATTGGGCAGGAGCAGGGCAACGGCAGTGGAACGAGCAGGAGCAGAGTGGAGGTCCGCAGTGGCAAGAGTGGGCCCCTCGAGGGGGACGAGGTGGGTACAGGGGTCGTAGAGGGGGTGGACAGGGGTACGGGGGAATGGGAGGAAGTGGATGGCAAGGTCCCAGAGGTGCGCAGGGAAGCTGTTGGAACTGTGGGAGGTGGGGGCACTTTTCCAGAGAGTGCAGGAGTAGAAAAAACAATGGATTTCCAGAGATAGAACACTATGGCCACCATCACCCGGGAAGCCCATATGGCCTCCCAATGGGGCAACAACAAAGGGAACAAGAGCAGGGGTACCCAGAGCAAAGGCAAGGGCATCACTACAGAACACAGAATCACCCACAAAACAACAACACTATGCACTACGCCCCAGGCAACCCTTTCGCAACGAATGCAAATGGAGCCCCAGCTCCAGCCCCCTATGGTGGTGTATCAGTAGTTTCAGGAAGTGTGTTCAACCAGGGGGGGACAATGAGACAACCAGCATAGGACAGCCCACAGAGAACACTTGCGTGTCCTGTACTATCTACAACCTACGATGCAGCGGAGGAACCATTGGTAGGGGCGCAGATAGGAGACAAGCAGTTCATATTCATGGTGGATTCGGGAGCGGAGAAATCATGTATTCGGGAGGGCCGGTTTCCGTTATCTAACTGGAAGTTAGAGACGCAGGGGTTCTCTGGGGCTGTAATTGAAGTTCCTTACACAGAAGATTTGGATGTGACAGTGGGGGGTAAAACGGTAAAGACACCCTTACTGTATTATGAACAATCGCCAATAAACCTGCTCGGAATGGACCTTCTTAGCAAGCTTAACATGACAATATCATTTACAGAAAGAGGGATAGTGTACTCGACACCAGGAATATGCCCATTACGCGTAATGCTGGTAGTGCAGGCTCGGACAACGGCACCGGAAATACGTGGCATGCCAGTGGACGAGAGAACGTTAATCGAAGGCTTAAAAAAGCTGGCCCAGGTAGTCCCCGAGCTAAAAAAGTTGGAGTGGAAAATACCCGCAGAATTCATCTTCCGCCCAATAGTGCGCCCAGACATAGCACCAAGGTCAGTGGTATCCTTAGACCTGCACGCCGTCCAGGTATCAGCAAAGAGGATTGCAGTGATTGGGATGGACATAGATGGGTGTGAATGGCGCACTGCACTGTGCATCAACGCTAATATTGCCCTACGGGACTTATCTGATGAGGATCTCTTTTCTGATGCGGAAAATGATGGCGAGATAATAATGGAAATAGCAATGCCCTGTGACATTTTGATTCAGACTAGACAAATTCCTGTCCAGTTGATGGCAGTGGTGGGAATGCCACCGTCCTTTTTTGACGATGACATGCGACTGGTGCCAAACAATTTGTGGACAACATGGCCCCACGATGTAGGGTTGTTGCATTGAGTGACACCAGTGGTAATAAAGCTCAAACAAGGGGCAATTTTGCCCCAAGTGAAACAATATCCATTGTCCCGTGAAGCTGAGGAAGGGATAAAAGAGACAATAAATGCATTGTTAGCACAGGGGATAATAGTGCCTTCAAACTCCCCATGTAGCACCTGTATCTACCCGATCAAAAAAGCAAAGGGAGGGGCTTGGAGGATGATCCAGGATTTACGCCCCGTAAATGACATCATACAGAAAGAGTTCCCTTTAGTTCCGAACCCTGCTTCGATATTATGCAGCATCCCAAAAGCGGCATCACATTTCACAGTGGTTGATTTGAAAAAGGCATTCTTCTCCATCCCCTTGGCAGAAGAGGGCAGATACCTGACAGCATTTACATTAGGGGGAAAGAGATACGAGCATTGCAGATTTCCTCAGGGATACTGTGAAAGCCCAAGCATATTCAACCGCATGCTACACGAAGACCTGGGTAATTTATCAGTTGAAAGCACGATCATTCAGTACGTAGACGATTTGCTCGTCTGCGCACAGAGTGAAGAGACGTGCAGAAAAGACTCAGTAACACTTCTGACGCTGTTGGCGAATAAAGGGTACAAGGTGGACAAGGGAAAGCTACAATACTGTCAGACAGAGGTGCTGTACCTGGGGCAGCTGATATCAAGAGACGGGAAAAGAATAATACCTGACAGAGTGGAAGCAATAAGGTCAGTGAGAGAACCCACAACAGTGAAGGAGATGCAGAAATTCTTGGGAATGTGTAACTATTGTAGAGCATGGATATTAGATTATGCAGCCTACACCAGGCCATTACTGCAAGCACTCAAGGAGGCCCAACAAGAGAACAGGAAAATAGAGTGGTCAGAAGAGATGAGTGACTCGTTTAAGTCACTAAAAGAGCTGATTTCGAGTGCTCCAGTACTCGCCAATCCTGATTATGAGCGCAAATTTTACCTGTTCTCACATTGTAAGGGAACCCTTATGACAGCTGTACTGACACAAAAGACTTCCCTAGGACACAAACCATTGGCTTACTATAGTGGCACATTGGATGCGGTGATGCAAGGCCACTTCGCGTGCGAACAATCTCTTGCCGCCGCCGCGTTCGCCATTGAGAAAAGTGCCACAATAGTAATGGGGTGCCCTGTCACGTTGTTCGTGGAACACTCATTATTTGCAATACTTGAAAGATCAAAAAGTACACTGACCACACAGCGAGCAACTGCCTATGAAATAATATTGTCCAGCGCCAATATTCACCTGGTACGGTGCAGGACAGTAAACCCGGCAACATTCATCACAGAACCGTGCACACTAGAGGACATGCAAGAACACAATTGTGCAACTTACACAGGGGAAACAGGGGAGGACACGGTGGTGTGCGAAAACGCCCTGAGCGAAGGGGAAGTGTACTTTGTGGATGTATCAGCATCGATTGACATGGACACAGGAGAGAAACATGTGGGATTGGCAGTAGTGAGGCTGGAAGAAGGTGAGTATGAAGAACTAGTACAGTATCGCCTTCCATCACATTTCTCAGCACAAGCAGCAGAACATATTGCCCTAATAGAAGCATAACATGCAGCTAAAGGTTGTGCAGTAACAATATATACAGATTCAGCCTACATGACGACGACAGTACATGGAGGTCTAGCAAGGTGGGGGCGGAGAGGGTTTCGAAGGGCAGATGGGACCCCAGTGCAACATGCTGAACTACTGAAGGAATTGATCGAGGCCCTAAAAGATCCAACAGTGGTAGCAATAGTGAAGTGCCAAGCACATAGGTCCAACACAGACGTTGTGTCTTTGGGGAACGCGGCAGCGGACGCTGCTGCCAAGGAAGCCTCGTATTTTGAAAAACGTGGAACAGGTGAGTACATATTACAGCACAAGACGAACGAAGAGCTTCCAGAAGGATACAATGCCATGCCCATATCACAAATACTAGAGCTACAGGAAGGGGCCAGTTTTGATGAAAAGATAGTGTGGGATAAAAGAGGGTGCAGCCAATCAGCAACAGACTTACTATGGCGCCAAAATAACTCAGGAAAAGTAGTAATGCCCATCAAACTGTTAGAGATAGCATTTCAGCAATTACACTTTCCAGCGCACAACGCCAAACAACACATTGCAGCAGAGATACAAGAAGACTGGTTCGTGCCGTGTCTCCAGGAACACATATCTAGATTGACAATGGAGTGCACAACGTGCCAAATATATAACTCTGGAATGACACTACGAACCCTCAGGGGGACAATTCCAAAACCCATAGGGCCCTTCAGAGAACTGCACATTGATTACGCGGATATGGGGGAAAGGTGTAATGGGGCGCGCTACATGATAGTGGTTGTATGCCCATTTTCGAGGTGGGTGGAAGCAGGCCCATGTGCGCGACCTGATGCTAAAAGCGCTGCAAAGTTCCTAGTAAGGGAAGTGTTCCCGCGTTGGGGAATTTGCGACGTAATTCGCTCAGACAACGGCACTCACTTTGTGAACGAGCTCTTCAAAGAAGTGACCACATTATTGGGGATAAAACATAAATTGTGCTCGATTTATCATCCTCAAAGTAATGGCGTTGTCGAAAAGATGAACGGACTGTTAAAAGGGAGACTGTCTAAATTGTGTTTTTCGTTAAAGAAAAACTGGATCTACTGTTTACCCCTTGCAGTGTTTGAGCTGAGGAATCAGCCGAGCAAGGACCACCATCTGTCCCCGCACGAAATTGTGACAGGGAGACGGATGCACACTGCACACTCCCCACTACGCCAACACTCAGATGCACACAGAAGCGCCACGATAGTGGGAGATGAGTTCACAGAATACCTGAAGAAGCTAACTAGAGCAGCGCGTGCAATCTCAAAGCAGCTCTCAACACCATTCACAAGGGAAGAAGGAAACACAACAGTGTCCCATGTAGTACATGAAGTACAGGGACAATTAATGCCAGGAGAGTTCATTTATGTCCGGAGCTTTGTGCGCCGGTGGAATGCCCCAAGGTTCCATGGACCGTACAAAGTGGTATTTTGTACCCCTACAGCTGTAAAAGTAAAGGGGCTCAAATACTGGATACATTTGACGGATGTGCGAAAGGCATATAATAGTGTACAGGAAGAGGTGGATGAGGAGGCACAGACAACAGCAAACAAAAATAATGAGAATGATGAGTGAACGTGAACAAGTGAATGAAGGAGTGTAACTGACAGATAAAAACGTTAACGAAAGACATTATATTACAGGTTATCGATGGAGATAAATGAAATAAATAAATAAACAACTTTCAAGTATAAATAACGATGTGAAAAATATGTATATTGTCTGGTCCCTTCTCTGTACATCTCCCACCTTCCCCCCCTCCCCTACCCAACCCATCTTCCTTCCACGACCTCCTGGCACAAATAGTGCCAACAAAAATGTTTACATGCATGCACTTAATGCACTTTTATATCTCAAACAGGAACTACCATGGCAACAAGCGGGCAGCCTGCAACGGATAGATTTGTTAGATATAGAGAAGTTTTAGCTGAAAGATGTAGATATTCGTATGAGTGTGGATTGTCTGTATGCATTACATTATTTTTTACAATACTGTTTGGCCTGGTTACATATTGGTTTATAGCGTTCATCTCTATCGAGATGAACGAGGGGGGAGGGAATAACGGGATTAATGTGACAAATGAAACAACAACTAAATACTAAAGAAGGTGATTTTTTGGTATGGGACGGATCTAAACTGGTATTGGGTTATTACACGACACCACCCAATGTTGCTATCTCGCCAAATGAAAGATTGCAGGAGAAAACTCAAAACAGCACAACTTCCCCGCCGAAAGCGTCTAATTACAATGCCCATAGTTTAAATGATTGTAACCCCTCTGTTCTATCATGGTTGTACAACACCCCCACCAGCGTGCCCACTCCCGCAACAGAAAACACACTGCTAGATAACATGAAGAAAGAGAATGAAAAAATGACAGTGAGATATGAAGCATTATATGATGACTGGGAAAAGGGGGGGGCGAAGGGGAGAAAGGGGGGCCCACACTGTTCCTCGCCCATGAAGCTGGGAAATATCTTAGAAATAACAGAAGGAAAAGGGAGGCGGGAAGGAGAAAATATGACGAGTATTACGGGTTGGGGCTGGATAAAATGGAAGACCCACGACACCCCCACCAGACAAATAAATGATATGCGGACATGAGTGCAACGGCTAAGCAAACAACAAATGAGAGCTGTTATGTCTGCTCCCTCATTCCCCATGCTTCAGGTACACCCAAAGTATTGCTACCCAAAGAGTTGCCTATTGTCGATGCCCAATGTCTCCTTCATCTCACGTTGTGCAGAATTCAGAACACCTTCCAGGCACATGAGGTAACTTTTAAAATGTTGCAGAATGAGAAGACCTGTTATCCGAAGGCAGTAGGAGTGATATGTTTGGAAGAACCATTTTTTATAATACAAGGGACACTGTTTTCAGAAAAAAAGTGGAAAGATGAAGAGATAGTGTGCAAAGCCGAAGCGCTGCGAGGTGTGGCACCAGAGAAACTGCAATGGATATAAAAAACTTGCACACCAGTCTGGAAGGAGCACATCTCAAAATTGACTTGGGTGGCGGCCATTGAAAAGCCCTTTAAGCTACAGAAAGAAATAAACTATGAACTGTGTTTCAAGGGAGACGGGAAAATCATCATGGGAACAAACAAGAACTGCAACAAGACCCTCACCATCCCAGACCTAAAGAAAGGGACTGCGGCCCTCATGGACACGTACTGGGTGTGCGGCAAACAGGCATACCTACACCTCCCCCAGTCATGGAGTGGCAGCTGCTCAATGGCCACTCTGCACTCGGCACTAATGGTGATACCGGAAAGCCACATTGATGGGAGCAAGAAAATGCGAGAAAGACCTCAGCAGAATGAGGCCCAGCCAACTGCAGAGTCACAAGTTATATGTCCTGTCTTCCGGTAACAAGGAGGAGGTGCTGTCACGAAACAAACGATCATCGAACTACATATCAAAAGCATCATCAGAGCTGCTGGCACAGATCCCGGATAGATATCGATTATTCAGCTCTGCAGAAACTTTCTTTGCCTCACTCATCCCTAGCATCCAGGCACAATCAAATGCAAAGTGGCTTCAAATCACACGCTGGGAGCTGATCCAGCTGGCGAATGACACTGAAGAAGGGTTTAACGTAATAAAGGTGGAACTGCGAGCACTGCGGCTAATGACCATGCAAAATAGGTATGTCTTGGACCTGTTGACAGCAATGGACGGAGGTGTTTGCCGAAAAATTGGAAGTGCCTGTTGCACTTTCGTACCTTCCGAAGACGCGGATAATGGTTCCTTGTCCCATGTGATCGAAGCAGTACATAACCTACGAGAAAGAATGAAAATTGAAGGTGGAGCAGAAGAAAGCACATGGTTCGACAACATCTTCTCCTGGGTCCCATCGTGGCTGGGAATGACTGTAAAATTTTTGATGCCGGCAGTAGTGTTCCTCCTTTTTATTTTTTGCATGTGCCAGGTGGGTCTTCGATGTTGTGCTAACGCCGTACCAAATTGTGCAATGATGATGGTGACAATGGGCAACGCCCGCAGCACGATACAAAACATGCAGGAAGTACAGGTACAAACAGGAACAGATAACACGCCAAGATTCCAGATGGTGCCCATATACCACAGCGGGGATATAGTAGATAGGCTATGGCACACTACAATTAAAGAACCCTGTATACTTAAATGGTATGAGGAGGTGTGGGTGGACCTAGAAGGGGACAGTGGTTGTATATATCTGACCTGCACCCCGGACGAATATGCTAGGAGAGGAGAAAGCCTGCGAGGAGTGTGCAGGGCATGGATGCCCAGAAAAGGTACCCCTGCATGGGATGACGCTGTAATTGAAGAGGAAGAATGCAAGAGGTTGGAGGATTTAAAGTATTCATTACTTAAGTAACAAAAGGGGTGAAATGTATGGGAGGATTGGTCCAAGAGACCCCCCTCCCCTGCATCCTCTGCCCCCTGTGAAGTCCATGGCTCGCCAGGGGTTCCCCCTGCCACCAGGGCCCAGGTGGGCCACTGGCTGAAGAAATTGACCAAACATGCTGAATTTAGCTAGGCCCCGGAAACCATTTTGTGAAATAAAGATGGTTTGAGCCCTGTGCACCAGAGCGCGGCCCCCACCCTTGGAGAGTTTCACTTATCCCTGTGGCCGCAGCTCTCTGGCAGATCCGCTGAGAGCCCGTTCCCACGAACAGACGGACATGAGCTAGTGTTAGATACCAACACTGTAACATTTCACCTTCCGCAGTGTATCGCTGTTCCCAGTATGACCCGGCCAGCAGGGCCGGGGTGGAAAAGAACTGTAAAATGGTCCCCTGACAAAAGCAGAGTCCCCAAATAATAATGAACAAACCACCTGTGATGAAACCTTTCTCTCCATGACCTTTCTGACTAAAAACCTGTAACCTCCATGAAGATGGCAGAATGTGTGCTTATAAGACGTTCGGGATGAAGTACCCACATCCCCGTAGCTATGCGCAAATAGTAAAAGTGTCTCAGGGGTTTTCATGTTATGTGTTTCGCCGAGAAGACTGCACCCCAAGGTCCCATGCCCTAACTGAACTAATGCTGCTAGAGTGTGTAGGGGAGGACTGGTCCTAGACGACCCCCCTCGCCTGCACTTTCTCCCCAGGTGAGGACTATGGCTCTCTTGGGCGTCCCCTCATGCCACCCGGGCCCAGGTGGTGGAGGGCTCACCCACTGGAGACATTGCCCGCACGTATTAATTGCCCACACGTATTAAAATTTAGCTAGGCCTAGACACCATTTTGTCTGGTAAAGATGGTGTGAGCTCAGCGCACTGTAGCGCGGCCCCCACCCTTGGAGGGTTTCAGTCATCCTTGTTGCCACAGCACCCTGGTAGATCCGCTGCGAGCCCGTTCCCACGAACCAGAAGGATATGAGCTAGTGTAATACACTAACATTGTAACAGTTCACCTCCCGCAGTGTATCGTATCATCGCTCCCAGCATGACCCGGCCAGCAGGCCTAGGCAAAATGAAAATGAACAGTAAAATGGTCGTCACAGGCCTGACAATCCTCGTATATCAATGTGTAGACTACTTGCAAAGGATGCTTTCCTCTCATAAAATCCCTTATATTATAAAAGCCTGTAAGATGTATAATTCAAAGAGATCATGCCCCCATGATATAAGCAATGATGAGCATATACCATTGCAGTTGGATGCTAATAATAAAGGAACGCACCAGGAAGCTATTTGTTACGTGTATTACTGAGAAACTTACACCCCATGGGCTCGCGCCATAACTGAACTAATGCTGCTAGAATACACGAGAAAACGAATGTAACCAGACTGTGGAACTCATGTGAAGGATGCGCAAGAAATGCACTTGTTATGTGTGTATGTCTAAGCTTCTTATGTGCCACCACCGTCACGTACCGTGGCGAGTCATTTCCTATGTATTCCACCAACCCGACTACTACCTCACTTACTGCATATATATATGCATATAATTAAATACTGTAGTTGTTAAAACATAGTGTACGAATACGGTGTTCAGACTGGGTATAATCGAGACACATCCAGCAAAGTTGAAATGCATGTTTTAAAAGGATTTGAATAAGTATTATAGAATGTTCAAATGTTTGATGTTTATACCTAACTCAGCAACACACGAGGGAGATACCTTTGTGAAATACTTGCAAGGCCATTCCCCCTCCCACCCTGTGAGGGCTGCCAAAGGCATGAGAGCAGAGACCGCGCCGCGCTGCTTTACCTCCCCCAACCAGACTGGAGCCGCTTCAAAGATTTGTAACCCCCTCTGTAGCACCCAAGGCCACCACCCGCCACCTGCATTATTTACAGCACAGCAGTAAACCTCTGCCTGAACATACGCGCCCCCTCGTAAACCTCACAACCCACCGGACCACCTCAGACTTATGGCCCTGTGCAATAAAGACACCCAACACTTTGACAACACACAGCGGAACATCCATAACAACTTCTAACAAGGCAGAAAGACATGTACCGCCCGTGCCAGGCCCTGAAGCTTAGCCCCTCGACCTATGGCCCCGGTCAACAGGACACTGGTAACCATGCCCTGACGTATTGCCTCCAGTCCCCTCACAAGGTGCATTCCTCCTGTGTTGCATTAACCTGCGTATAACCTATTGTAAGATTTACTGAAGAAGATAATGCTAAAAATGCTCGAATGACTGCGGTGTGCATCGCATAGGGCTAATAAGTCAGGAAGAGACATTCATCTCTGCCACTGGCCACGATGGCCCCACAACACCGCCTGGATGAACTCCGCCACCCGGCCAGGCCCAGCCCAACCCACGAGGCTGCCCAATGACGTCTTCCAGCCAAAGCCAACCACATCACAGCAGCACCTATAGTTAGTCGTCGCCACCCAATCCCCATGAACTTGTGCCCCCTATAGTGTGTAGGTTCTTATGACGTTTTTTGTAAATATATACGCCTGTCTTTGCTATTGTCAGACAGAGCGCTCTCGGAGTTTGCAGAGTTCTTTGCATGCCCAATTCTGATTGATAAACTCTCATTTACGCTCACCCGCACTCTGTCTTGGCCTTATTCCCATCTTGGGAGAGTCCTTCATTGTCTCTCATTGCGGGGAGGATCGTGCTGTTTGGGGACGCTTGCCTTCAGTGGTGACCCCGATAGCGTGATTTTATTTCTTCCTAAACCCATTATAACCGTCCCCTTTTGGCACGAGAATCTCCGGTCGAAAAGGGATACGCACGGTGAGCCGGCTCCGGGAGGCTGCCCGCCAACGGCGACCGGTACACTAAGAAGTGCGCACTCAATAGAGAAAGGGTACGGGATCCCGATTGGAAAAAAATCCCCTTTGAGTACCGCTCGCCGGAGCCGGGGCTGACTGTTGAGTTGACGGCGACACTGCCTGGACGGACCCAGTTTCGGAGACTATCGGTTCAAGACGGGCACGTGAGTACTGAGTGTGAGCGATTGTAAAGGGAGCGGGGAGAGAAGGGTGGGACAGGGAACGAGAAGGGGGTACGAAGATATACTAAAGATTACTCTAAAATTTCCTTTCTTTTTCTTTGCATATGGCCATTAGGATTACGAGGTGAATAAAGAGATAGAAGTGACGGGAACCTAGCTCCGTAAGGGGGTGGAAGGCGGCGCCGCATAGTGCTATATTGACTAGTGCTGGGAATATATGACGAAGTGAAATACAAGATAAAAGTGTTCAGCAAAAGGGGGCACTGAGAATATATTAGTGATCGCTACTACTTCTTTTTCTTTTTTCTTTAGGGGTAGGGGGAGAATAAAAACGGAATTAGCACAAACTTGGGAGAAAAGTAAGAGAACAAGGGTCCTACTAGAGGGGGGAGAGAAGGTTAAAACCTATAAATATATGCATATGCGCTAAGTAAGATAGACAGGAACAGCCGGCTAGGGAGGAAAGGGAGGGCAGCGTGAATGGTGTACTGAGTGTTACCAAGAGGTGTGTGCACCTCGTATGTGTCAAGGGACGACTTTGATGTTGCGAATGTGTAAAACGGCTATAAATGTATAATTGTCAAATGGTCATGGTAAGTGTGACCGGATAAAAACTCTTTTGAAGCAATGCTGAGACAGTGACGTGAGTGGGTACCTTTTGATTTCCGGGTTGATAGTGTCAAAATAAATGATGGATTGCTCTTGTATGTGTCCCCCGAAGAGAACAAAGTAGAAATTGTGTACAGACAGTTTTTGTATTGGGCAATCAAGGGAGGGAGAGCCCAACCGAGCATAACACTGGATGTGAAGTAGAATACGAAAAAAAAACAATATCGATACTACAGTAACATTGGAGTTGCAGACATACAGAGACACATAAGCACTAGGAGGGCACACAGAGATGGGGCCTGAAACACCATTATCACATATCTGTAAAAGCCTTCCAGGGCACGCGGAGCGGATTAAAAAATACCACGACCAATGGGTAACCGAGTTGAAAGGAGAGGGGCTACCCCAGATATGGCCAGAGGGAGGGTCATTTGACAAAAGCGTTCTAGATATGGTGATGACATGCATTTTCTTGAAGTACCGAGGGAAGCAGCTACAGAATAGAAGGGAAATATTAGATCTTTGGCGGTTATTTGAAGAGATACCACCGCCTAAAGCGCCAGCATCAGATCCTGATCTCCCATCTACTACAGACAATCCACTGATGTTACAGAAAGATATCAAAGAATTACCAGGTGCAGCGCCACCAGTAGAGGTAATAAGTTTATACCCGATATTAAAGAAACCCGTACCCGCGGAAGGATACAGTGATCCAACGTATGTACCTCCCCCGACAACTACTACACCCCACCGGCCCACTGCACCCCCACCATATGAAAGTACAAGGGAGCGAGGCCAGGCGGGTACACAAAGGGTGGACATAGAGAAACTCACAGATGATCTAGAGTCAAGACTGTCGATAGCAAAGGATGAGCTCTCGAGGATAAAAAACATATGCGAACGGACAGCACTGGATACAACTAGAGCTGGACGTACGTCTAGAGCATCGGATGAAAGCAGAAGGCCCGAAGAGGGGTGGAAGAAGGGCGAAATCCTGTTTAGGATTGAGGAAGAACCAACGCGAATAATAGAAGTAGGGACCCGAGAGGAAGATGGTGGTAACGAAGAAAGGCTTGGGGGACTTAGAGAGGAATTACTATGTGATATTAGAGGAGAGCTAGACGAAAGCGACAGATTGACTATGGCAATAGGAGGGGGAAGCGAGGGGGAGGAAGGTGCATGTTCTATGAGAACCCTAGATGATGAGTGGTCGGGACAACTAAGGAACAGAGTGGGGAAAATGGCATCACTGGGAACATCAGCAGCCAAAACGGGTCCGGATGCAACAACGAAAGGAAAGCTACAGCTCCCGTTGATGCATAGGGGAGGAGGAAGACCTAACTATATCCCATGGGCACAGATGGATAAAGCTAATTTATTAAAGCTATTGCCCCCGTTATCAGTAGGGGCTAGTAAGTGGATATACGCCTTCGAAAAACATACAGCTGGGGTACCCCTAGCTGTAGGAGATGTGAAAAGTCTGCTCGTATCAGCGGTGGGAGACCAGGCTGAAAGAGTATGGGTTAAAGCCGGTTTCCCGGGAGTAACATTAGACTGCGACCGCCATGATGGGGCCTCCTTTAACACAGTGCGTGCTAGGGTGTGGGACGCCTTACGCGAAACATTTCCAGACACACCTGACTTACAGTCCGTGATGCAGTGTGCCATGAATGACGGGGAGGAGGCTATGGATTACATTTTTCGGGTCCAAGAGATGTGGAGAGCGGAAACGGGCACGCCCTGGTATCAATCGACATCTTTATTTTACTTCATTATAAAAAGGGGGCTCCCAAAGGAAGTGCAGAAGGCGCTTGACAAAATAGCAGGTATAGAAGCAAAGGGATGGCCGGAAATTCAGAGCATAATAGTACACCATTGTAAGCGAATAAAGGAAAGGGAGAAGGAGGTGGCGCAGAAAAGATTGGCAGACGAGGCGAAGTTGGTGCAGACAAAGTTAGTGAAGGTTGCAGCAGCAGTAGCCGCGCTCCCACACAGCAGGGAGGGGGAAGATGAGGAGGAGGGGCTGATAGCAATACAAGGAAGGATGGCAACTAATTGGGCGGGAACAGGACAGCGGCAGTGGAACGAGCAGGAGCAGGGTGGAGGTCCGCAGTGGCAAGAGTGGACCCCTCGAGGGGGACGAGGTGGGTACAGGAGCCGAAGAGGAGGTGGACCACAGGGGTACGGGGGAATGGGAGGAAGTGGATGGCAGGGTCCCAGGGGCCCTCAGGGGAGTTGCTGGAACTGTGGGCGATGGGGACATTACTCCAGGGAGTGCAGAAGTAGACAAAACAACGGGTTCCAGGAAGTGGAACAGTATGGCCATCCCCACCCGGGAAGCCCATATGGCCTTCCGATGGGACAACAGCAACTGAGAGACCCAAGCCAGGGTAACATGAGCCAGCAACAGGGACCCCAATATAGAACACAGAACCACCCACAAAACATGCCTAACAACGACAGCATGCAATATACACCAGGCAACCCTTTCGCGACAGCAGCTAACGGGGCCCCCGCACCAGCACCTTATAACGGCATGTCAGTGGTCTCAGGTAACGTATTTAATGAAGGGGGGGCCATGAGACACCCCGCATAGGACAGCCCACAGAGAACACTTGCGTGTCCAGTTCTATCTACCACCCACAGTGCAGCAGAGGAACCATTGGTGGGGGCGCAGATAGGAGACAGGCAATTTATATTCATGGTTGATTCGGGAGCGGAGAAATCATGTGTCAGAGAGGGCCGATTCCCGTTATCTAACAGGAAGTTAGAGACGCAGGGGTTCTCTGGGGCTGTAATTGAAGTTCCTTACACAGAAGCTTTGGATGTAACCATAGGGGGCAAGACCGTAAAAGCACCCTTACTGTATTATGAACAGTCCCCGATAAATTTGCTGGGGAGGGACCTTATGAGTAAACTTAACATGACCATATCATTTACCGAAGGAGGAATAGTGTGTTCTACACCCGGGATATGCCCCTTGCGTGCAATGTTGGTAGTGCAAGCCTACACAACCACACAGGAAATACGAGGGCTGCCACAAAAGGAAGAGATATTCATTGCAGGGCTAAAGACTTTGGCCCTTATAGTCCCAGAGCTAAAAAACATGGATTGGAGGATTCCAGCAGAATTCCTCTTCCGCCCCATAGTGTGTCCGAATGCAACACCAGGATCAGTGGTGTCGTTGGATTTGCACGCTGTGCAGGTATCAACGAAGCGGATCGCTGTGATTGGAATGGACAGAGAAGGATGTGAGTGGCGCACCGTACTGTGTACAAACGCCAACCTTGCCCTACGCGAGGTAACAGATGAGGATCTCTTTTCAGACACAGAAGTAGATGGTGAGATAGTAATGTAAATAGCGATGCCCTGTGACATTTTGATCCAAGCCAGAGAGATCCCCGTCCAATTGATGGCAGTGGTAGGAACACCACCGTCATTTTTTGATGACGACATGAGGCTAGTACCAAACAATTTATGGACAACAGGCCCACATGATGTAGGGCTGTTGCATGGAGTACAACCTGTGAGAATAAACCTAAAACAAGGAGCTATCTTACCCAGAGTTAAACAGTATCCATTGTCCCGTGAAGCTGAAGAAGGGATAAAAGAGACGATAAATGCACTACTAGTACAAGGAATAATAGTGCCTTCAAACTCCCCATGTAACACATGTATTTATCCAATCAAAAAAGCAAAGGGGGGATCTTGGCGGATGATACAGGATTTACGCCCCCTCAATGATGTAATACAGAAAGAGTTCCCTCTAGTCCCGAACCCTGCATCCATACTATGCAGTATCCCAAAAACAGCATCACATTTTACAGTAGTGGACTTGAAAAACGCATTTTTCTCAATACCCCTGGCTGAAGAGAGTAGATACCTGTCTTGATATTGGGCAAAATCTTCCTCGGGGCCAGCCCTTTGAGAGCAAAAATACCCAATTCAGCCCAAAATACAGGTTCTATTGTGCTGAGCAGTGATCTCATGCTAGTGACAAATGACACCCTCAAAGCTTTAGCATATTTATTCTAAGCAGTGAATTTCATATACATTTGGTATTCAAGTTAGAGAATATTACAAAGCATAAAACAAAGAGCAATGCAAAATATAGTGAAACATGGAACTTAGATAAACATAGAGAAACATAGAGAAATATAGAGAAACATAGAGAAACACAGTCTTACGTCCCTTTAATCAGCACTGGGGAGACCTTGGGCCCTCATAAGCTAGCTGTAAACAAGCCCCGCTCAGAGGACAATGCTGAAGGACACCGTATGAGCCAATGCCGGGCACCTGTTTCTGCACGAATCAAGTCCACAGGCGATCTCCCCCTGATCCCATGTGTGCATGGATGTTTTATAATCTCTTGCTGTCAGTCACCATGACGCATAGTTCCAGAACTTTCTCTGTGAGGCTGGTTCATGGAAAAAACCCAGCTCTCTCTGAGATGCTCCCTGCTCGCTCCTACCCCCTCCCTTGGTTCCCATCTGCGCTGGCTGAGGAATGTCTTATCAGTACCTTCCCAGAGAAAAGGAAGATTAGCTTGGAGCCAGACCTACCGTTAGTGAGGCTGAATATTCTAAGGGAAGCAGGGATGTATTAACCCCATCTGCAAGCTCTAAAAGGCATGCACTCATAGCTTAGTGTTTATAGCGCTTAAGACTGGCTATCTAAGCGCTATATAGGTGCCATGATGTTCCAAACACTCCAAAAATACCTATTAGCTACATAGCTAGGGGCCCTCCCTGCCTGTCTATCAACAATGCTTAATTTGACCTATTTCATACTAGGCCTGCATATTCCTTGTAGCTCACTACTGCATAATGGAAGTGCTACAACAGACTACTGTCAGCATTTTTAGCACATACTTTGAATACACTATTGGCTTTCAGCGGCTAATGCTGTCATCTAAAGCCCTGATTGGCAAGGTTGCAATTTCGTGTATCACTACATTCCACCCCTATTCAACGTTTGTGCGACAAATGCTGACTAATACCTATCAATATAGTATTTAGTGCAGTGATAAAGACCTTGGGGCTTTGCAAGAGGTTTAAGCAAACTATCTTATAGCGGTTAGTTAGCGTGGCATGCAAGGTAAAACACTACCTAAACAAAAATGTACACAAAGTGAACAGTGACATATACCCTTGCCAAAACCTGGCCTACACAAAAATACCTACACAAAGTGAACATGGACATTTACTCTAGCCAAAACCTGGCCTACACAAAAATACCTAAATCAATTTTGTATAACTGATTGTCAGTTAAAAAGCAGCATGCAGTTAAAATGTCAAGGCAATCCAGTGTAGTCTAATCTACAATGCACTATTGCATTTATGTATGGTTACCAATTCTAAAACCTGGCAGCCTTTCACCCTAAGGGCCTACCCTCCCCCTGATCCCAGGGCATTCAAGCGTGACTATGGGCTGTGTGACTAGACACTTCCCCCAGGTAGGTGGAACCCAACCAGAAACCATCTAATTTCGTGAACAAGGTGAACCCATGGGCACCAGGTTGTCTAAATAAAAACAATTCTACTAATTTACATCAAAGCATGGCATGTGTTATTCATGCAATCAAAAGCAAGCAATTCAATCCATATGTATGCTGGTAACTGTAGCTCTGCGTGCCAGTGTGTGGAGGATGGTCGCCCCCACCCAGTAAAAAGCCAACACCTGCTGATTTAACAATGTTTGCCATACAATGCATTGTGTGTATTTAGCAGTCTTGTTGACCTGCCCTATGGCAGACAAAAATGTCTACATGTCTAAAATTCTGTCATCTTCAATTGGCTGTCAATACTTGTAGCAGTGCTGGGCAATATCAATGGGCCCCACTAGGCCAGAAGTTCTATAGCAGAGCTGGCATCAGAACCCATAGTGGCTAGCTTATAGTGCACAGTTTCTATGTCACAAGCATATAAAGCTCCTACAATTAATGAATCTAGCTCCCTAGCTACGCGCACTCTAGTGATGGGCCATAGAAATGGACTCCATTTGTAGCAGCTTGGTAGTACTAAGGAAACATTGCCTCATGGTAAATCTATGTCTAAGTGTAGCACTGTAATAATGAAGGTGTGCATTACCAGTCTACAATTTACATGTTGTCTTACTACTGGAAAATCTAACAGGTTCACAGTGTCTACCTTCTGTGACTTGGAGAATACCCTTCTTCAAGTGGGATATCTACCATATACAATATTAACTTTAGCCACAAACACCATACTACTATCCGGCAGTGGCTGTTTCATCACACCATGGAAAAAATTCATTTAGTCAAGTTATAGTTCATAAGATCTTGGCGAGAACACTCGCTGCAGTTCTTGGTCAGAAAAACATCACATTAGACAAATTAAACAAATGGTATCCATTCAGTGACAAAAGATGCCTGACAATGTGCCAGGCCAGTACACTAGCAATTCCATGTGGATACTCATTTGTAGCGCTTTTCCAAAGAATTATTCCAAATGTTTACAATCAAAAGGTGACTCTTTGCATTAGTGTGCTGGAGACAGCTGTCCCCACAAAAACATGAAACTGGTTGGTTTAACAAAAAACCGTGTCACACTCTGTGTCATAAAATCAAACATCAAGTCAGTCATGGTTTCATTTACCTGCCTTAAGCTGGCTGTAAAAGTATCCAGTGTTTCAAAGATTACCATTTCAAATTATAGCTCATACACTTGGCAGCATTACTTCAATTAAGAATCTTAACCTACGCACAGGTGACTTTGATGTGCGCACTCATCTTATCTCAAAATTAATTACACTCCTGCTTGCATAATTCTGCTGCCCCAACAGTTCATAAATCATTCTCCTGCCTACGTGCAATGTAGAATATTTTTTTTTTTCCTTCAAAAAACAAAACATCTCTGGTTAAAGCAATTCAGTTGGAAGAGTAAAACCATTTGGTTTTTTCAGATTCATCTCAACAGTGCATTTAAAAACCATTTTTCAATGTGTTAGCATTCAATTGCTGTGTCACACAGCTGTATGTGGTGCCTGATGTTACAGTCCACAATTCATTGTCCATAGTCCTTTAAACAAGAAAGGGCAAAACATGTCATTTAAATGTGTAGCATCAAATACTTGATAATTAGCCAAGTCTGCACCGTGCCAGTTCAGCAAAAGTTATTACTCTGTTGGACACTATTCGCAGGTTACAGCATTGAGTGCGGTGCAGGGCACGTTAAAGTTGAAATAGCATGTCGCAGTGGCTCACTTTCTCTGAGAATGCGTCTGACCCTTCTTTGATCAGTGTCACCCACAAACTGCATATTAATTTCTGATATTATGAAATGTCTTGTCGTGCTTTGCCTAGGCAAAATACAAACAGAAATGTTAGGATTTCATCAAAACTTCAATATCAGCGTTATCCACCCCTTCCCATAATACCACCCCCATCTTCAAAAAGTCTCATCAGGTAACTACACATTTTGTCATTGCTACTGCAATTATTTATCACCTTTCTGCATGTTTCTGGGGGCTTATTTACACTCAACCATACGGGGTGTAACTGCCTAATCACAAACTCATTTGTGCAATGCAATCATAGCTGGTCAATGGTACCTCAGACTGATCTGTGCTTTTACAAAGCCATATAGTAAGTACCCAGGTCGCACAATGCTTTTCTTTTTTCACCAAAGCGATCACCAATGCCAGGCGCCAACCTGCTTCCAGTGTCCCATGATCTTGGTTTAGGTTGCCCTGCTGGCATCACTCCATTTTTCAAAGGTAAAGTCTTTCAGTCCAATACCGCTTGCAGTTGTACAGGCAGCTTTGTTTATTTATCTTTCTTTTCTTAGCAGTGTCTTTTCAAGCCTCTGGTTTTTTTTCACTTGTCATTTTTTCAAAGGGCGTTTGCTGCTTTTTGAACCACCCCTTTGAGTGCGATAGTCTAAGCTAGTTTCTTTTGTTGCTTCAACAAATCATTCATTCTTGCACTAAGCCGTGTGGCTTCTGGATCATGGCTAATGTGCAGTGTTCATGTTGTACTTCAAAGCCCCGCTCTGCATGTTGTCTCTTGCAAAACGGCTAAGCACTTTTTGTCAGTTTTGCTTCCATCTGGAATGCCATAATGTCTTTGTCAGTTACTCCATCCCTGGCAATGTAGCTTGCAGTTTGCCAGATGTGTATTTTCTCTTCTCAAAGCGCCTAGAGGTTTCTTCTCCAGTGCACAGCGCTTTACTTCAGTTCACATCACATGGAGCATTGGAATGCAGCTTGCACAGCAATAGCGTTTTACTTCACTTCACATCACATCACATGGGAATGCGGTTTGCACAGTAATGTCTGTTGGAATGGGCAGCTGTCTTTTCTTGGCCCATTCACAGATGCATAGGTAAATGTTCAGATGTGATGTGCCCGTCTGCCATCCTGCATGAAGCCTTTGCTCCGTACCACAGTTTACTGGGCAAATTCTTTACTTTTTGAACAGCTCTCTGTTTTTGCTCCCCCTTCCTCAGGAATGCAGGCATGTTTATCTTTCGTGTGCACCTGGCAGCGCCATTAGCACGCAGCTTATCTCTTTTGCCTATAACTCTTATACTGTGGCGGCTTCACTCGTTTCAGACAATTCATCCAGATTAACTCTTTCTTGTACTGTTTCTGCTTTTGTTTGCCTTCACGCACCTCGCCCAAGACAGCTTCAAGGCACAAGCTCTGCACACACAGCAAGACTCTTGTTTTCAAAAGCGGCACTTTTCTTGTCATTTTTCTACTCCATGTAATTTTGCAAAATGTCAAAGCGTCTTTTTTTTTTCTTGTAATGTGCGATCTTTCAAGAGAACTCACAACCCATTAAATCTTTGTGCTATCTTATCACACACAGATGTTTCATTCTGTTGTACCATTGCCAAACTATAACCACTCAGTTCAGTGCATTTAAAAAATAAAAATGCCATATTTAGTGCAGCTCCCTGCACGTTTTTTTTTTCTGCAAGAACAACCCACACTCTATTGCTTGTGGGCTGTTTAATGTGTCAACAACATTTTTCCCCATGTATCACAGTCAACAGGACACTATTTCCAAATCATACATCACTTATAAGGCAACAGCACAAATCCATGGCATAGCATGGGGACAGTCAAAAATACTCCAGGGGCAATTTAGAAAAATATAAATTGTTTTTTCCCCCCAACCATTGCAAACTGATTCTGCAATTTCAAATCAGTACACAAAAATCGAAAATCCAAATAACATTCACTCACTTTCCTTTTTAAGTGAGTCTCTCACCCAATATAAGCATGGCACAGCCTAAAATGCAATATAACCATTTTAGTGTGTTTCCTTTAAACAGAATTTGCCACCATTAGCACATGGAATTTTACAGTTGCCAAAAGAAAGAAAAAACTCTTTAGGCTCTCAGCACAGATGTTACTCATTCTCCTAAGCATGGCTCATTCCCCTTCCTCATTATTCAGGAATGCCAACCCTTCAAAAGCATACATCAAAAAAGCGAACCTTCGCCTCCGAACATTACAGCCCCCACTCGCTAGCACACTGGGGCTGAGTCAATGGTTAAATCACTATTCACAATTTGCATGTCAAATTCTTGCAATTATTTTTTTTTTTTTCCTGCCCTCATGACAGAATAGAGATGAGAGCTCCGTCTCACTATGCATTCCAAATTACAACTTTAAACTTGGGAAACCACATGATAAAATTCTTTTTCTAATTGAGCATACATCTTTCTTAACCATTCATCGGAGTGCTTTAAACAAAGCCATTTCCCGCTCGTTTATTGCCTTGTACTCCCTGGCACCAATCCCATGCAATAAGTCAGTCACGACTGATTTACTGAAGGGAGTCTTAACCACACAAGCTATCGGCCACGGCAAGCCGACACAACATTGCTGCCTTTTGAAGTCTCAGAGCTGCAGTGAGACCATCAAGGAAATGCGACAGCCTGCTCCCCACTCTACACTGTGTTCTCTCACACCATTTGTCATGTCAGCATGGCACTGCTCTTCACAATCCCACAAAGCTGCCACCAAATGTCTGGATATTGGGCAAAATCTTCCTCGGGGCCAGCCCTTTGAGAGCAAAAATACCCAATTCAGCCCAAAATACAGGTTCTATTGTGCTGAGCAGTGATCTCATGCTAGTGACAAATGACACCCTCAAAGCTTTAGCATATTTATTCTAAGCAGTGAATTTCATATACATTTGGTATTCAAGTTAGAGAATATTACAAAGCATAAAACAAAGAGCAATGCAAAATATAGTGAAACATGGAACTTAGATAAACATAGAGAAACATAGAGAAATATAGAGAAACATAGAGAAACACAGTCTTACGTCCCTTTAATCAGCACTGGGGAGACCTTGGGCCCTCATAAGCTAGCTGTAAACAAGCCCCGCTCAGAGGACAATGCTGAAGGACACCGTATGAGCCAATGCCGGGCACCTGTTTCTGCACGAATCAAGTCCACAGGCGATCTCCCCCTGATCCCATGTGTGCATGGATGTTTTATAATCTCTTGCTGTCAGTCACCATGACGCATAGTTCCAGAACTTTCTCTGTGAGGCTGGTTCATGGAAAAAACCCAGCTCTCTCTGAGATGCTCCCTGCTCGCTCCTACCCCCTCCCTTGGTTCCCATCTGCGCTGGCTGAGGAATGTCTTATCAGTACCTTCCCAGAGAAAAGGAAGATTAGCTTGGAGCCAGGCCTACCGTTAGTGAGGCTGAATATTCTAAGGGAAGCAGGGATGTATTAACCCCATCTGCAAGCTCTAAAAGGCATGCACTCATAGCTTAGTGTTTATAGCGCTTAAGACTGGCTATCTAAGCGCTATATAGGTGCCATGATGTTCCAAACACTCCAAAAATACCTATTAGCTACATAGCTAGGGGCCCTCCCTGCCTGTCTATCAACAATGCTTAATTTGACCTATTTCATACTAGGCCTGCATATTCCTTGTAGCTCACTACTGCATAATGGAAGTGCTACAACAGACTACTGTCAGCATTTTTAGCACATACTTTGAATACACTATTGGCTTTCAGCGGCTAATGCTGTCATCTAAAGCCCTGATTGGCAAGGTTGCAATTTCGTGTATCACTACAATACCTTACAGCGTTCACACTGGGGGGAAAAAGATATGAACACTGCAGACTGCCACAGGGATA
Organism: Ambystoma mexicanum; assembly: GCF_040938575.1. Classification (NCBI taxonomy): domain Eukaryota; kingdom Metazoa; phylum Chordata; class Amphibia; order Caudata; family Ambystomatidae; genus Ambystoma; species Ambystoma mexicanum. The sequence continues at coordinate 286,930,516 of NC_090931.1, read as the reverse complement.
CTGTGAAAGCCCGAGCATATTCAACCGCATATTGCATGAAGACTTGGGGAACCTATCAGTAGAGAGTACGATTATTCAGTACGTGGACGATTTATTGGTGTGTGCACAAGACAAAGAAACGTGTAGAAAAGATTCAACAACGCTCCTGACTTTACTGGCCAACAAAGGATACAAGGTAGACAAGGAGAAGCTACAGTATTGTCTGCCTGAGGTCCTATACCTGGGACAGCTCATATCGAAAGATGGAAAAAGAATAATTCCCGACAGGGTAGAGGCAATAAGATCAGTAGGAGAACCCACAACAGTGAAAGATATGCAGACATTTTTGGGGATGTGCAATTATTGCCGAGCATGGATACTAGACTATGCAGCATACACCAGGCCCCTCCTACAAGCACTCAAAGAAGCACAACAGGAGAATGTAAAAATAAAATGGTCAGAAGAAATGAGCATATCGTTCAAATCACTGAAAGAGCTAATTTCAAGCGCTCCAGTACTAGCAAACCCTGATTATGGACACAAATTTTACCTATTTTCCCATTGCAAAGGAACACTTATGACAGCGGTGCTGACACAAAAGACATCGTTAGGACACAAGCCCCTAGCTTACTATAGTGGTACTTTAGATGCCGTGATGCAGGGTCATTTCGCGTGCGAACAATCGCTCGCAGCAGCCGCATTTGCGATTGAAAAAAGTGCCACAATAGTAATGGGATGCCCTGTGACATTGTTTGTGGAGCACTCATTATTTGCAATACTTGAAAGATCAAAAAGCACACTGACCACACAGCGGGCAACAGCATACGAGATTATATTGTCCAGCGCCAACATCCACATAGTGAGATGTAAAACAGTGAACCCCGCCACATTCATTACAGAAGCGTGCACAGTAGAAGACATGCAAAATCACGATTGCGCAACCCACACAGGAGAAGGAGGGGAGGGCACAGTGGTGTGTGAAAACGCTCTCAGCGAGGGGGAAGTGTACTTTGTGGATGGGTCCGCATCAATTGATATGGACACGGGAGAAAAACACGTTGGCATGGCGGTAGTGAGATTAGAGGAAGGTGAGTTTGAAACACTAGTACAGTACCGCCTCCCGTCGCATTACTCTGCACAGGCAGCAGAACTGGTTGCGCTCATAGAAGCACTACACGCAGCAAAGGGCTGTGCAGTTACAATATACACAGACTCAGCTTACATGACAACGACAGTACATGGAGGTCTAGCAAGATGGGGCCGTAGGGGTTTCAGAAGGGCAGATGGAACACCAGTGCAGCATGCAGAATTGTTAAAAGAATTAATTGAGGCCCTACAAAACCCTACTGCCGTAGCAATAGTGAAGTGCCAGGCCCATACCTCCAACTCAGACGTTGTGTCTTTAGGGAACGCGGCAGCGGACGCTGCCGCCAAGGAGGCTTCCTATTTTCAGAAATACGACACCGGTGAGTTCATGATCAAGAACACAACAACCAAAGAACTGTCAGAAGGGTATAACATGATGTCCTTATCACAAATACTAGAATTACAGGAAGGAGCTAGTGCAGAAGAAAAACTAACATGGACGAAACGGGGATGCAGCCAATCAGGGACAGATCTACTATGGCGGCAAAATAACTCAGGGAAAGTGGTAATGCCACTGCAGTTACTAGAAGTTGCATTTCAACAGTTACACTTCCCCGCACACAACACCAAGCAGCACATCGCAGCTGAGATACAGGAAGAATGGTTTGTGCCCTGTCTCCAGGAACATGTGTCTCGATTGACAATGGAATGTACAACATGCCAAATATACAACTCAGGAATGACATTACGCACACTCCGGGGAACAATTCCCAAACCCATTGGCCCCTTCAGAGAACTGCATATAGATTATGCAGACATGGGGGAAAGGTGTAATGGCTCGCGGTACATGATCGTGGTGGTGTGCCCATTTTCAAGGTGGGTGGAAGCGGGACCATGTGCGCGACCTGATGCCAAAAGCGCCGCCAAGTTCCTAGTAAGGGAAGTGTTCCCGCGCTGGGGAATTTGTGACGTAATACGCTCAGACAACGGCACTCACTTTGTGAATGAACTTTTCAAGGAAGTTACCACGTTATTGGGTATAAAACATAAATTATGTTCGATTTATCATCCACAAAGTAATGGCGTAGTGGAGAAGATGAACGGCCTGTTAAAGGGCAGATTATCAAAACTATGCTTCTCATTAAAGAAAAACTGGATTTACTGTCTACCCCTGGCACTATTTGAGTTGAGAAATCAACCAAGTAAAGACCACCACTTGTCCCCACACGAGATCGTGACTGGGAGACGAATGAACACAGCACACTCTCCACTGCGTGAACACTCAGATGCTCACAGAAGCGCCGCAATATTGGGAGATGAGTTCACAGACTACCTAAGAAAATTAACAAGGGCAGCGCGCGCAATATCGAAGCAACTCTCCCCACCCTTCACTAGAGAAGAGGGAAATTTAACAGGATCTGTCACGGAGCCAGAGCAGCAGCTACAGTTAATGCCAGGCGACTCAATTTATGTCAGAAGCTTCGTGCGTCGGTGGAATGCTCCACGATTTCATGGCCCATACGAAGTAATATTTTGCACGCCAACGGCAGTAAAGGTGAAGGGTTTTGAGATACTGGGTGCACTTAACCGACGTACGAAAAGCATACAGCAATGTACACGAGGAGATAGACGAGGAGGCACAGACAACAGCAAACGATGCAAATGAGTAGGATGTCTAAATATCGACTTGCGTGAGTGTGTGTGTCAGCACTGGACCTGAATGGAATAATGTCAGCACTGGAATTGAATGAAATAATGACTGACAAAGATATTACAAAAAAAAAAAAAAAAAGGGTGTGTGTGTGGGATTTCCTTTTTTTTTATTATCTCAGTGAGTGATGTATAATTAATAACATAATAATATTATATCATGTATATACCCTTGTCTGTGAATACCCCTCCCCCGCACCCCCACCCGCTTCCATTCCCCGTCAAATGTATTGGCACAGATGGTGCCAGCAAAACGTTTACATGCATGCACTTAATGCACTTTTATATCTCAAACAGGAGCTTCCATGGCATCTAACGGGCAGCCTGCAACGGATAGAATTAGTAGAATGAGAGAATTAGTATATGAGAGATGTAGATATTCGTATGAGTGTGGATTATCAGTATGCATCACATTGTTTTTTATGATAATGTTTGGCTTGGTTACATATTGGTTTATAGCGTTCATCTCTATCGAGATGTACGAGGGGGGAGGGAGTAATAACACTACTGGACCAATTAACAGTACCACCGGGCCCGATACAACTGCAGGTGTCAATACCAGGGAAGGTGATTTTTTAATATGGGACGGAACTAAACTTGTCTGGGGGTATCATACCACACCATCAAGTGTTGTGACCGCACAAAGAGAAAAGCCACATGGTGAAATGCAGAGCAACACAGTGTCTCCACCAGGGGTATCCAGTTACAATGCCCATAGTCTCAATGATCGAAACCCGTCTGCCATATCATGGTTGTATAACACCCCCACTAGCAAGCTTGCCCCCATCCCAAAAAACAATCTGCCAGATAGCGTCAGGAAAGAAAACGAAAAACTACTAGAAATGCACGAAATACTATATGATGAATGGGCCAAGGGGGACGGGAATGAGAAAGGGGGGTCTAGTTTGCCCACTGCTCAGGGGGTTGGGAAGTACATGAGTAACAAGAACACCAGACGAAAGAGAGAAACAGGGAGGAAGAAGTATGATGAGTACTATGGGCTAGGTCTAGATAAGATGGAAGACCCAAGACACCCCCATCAAACAAATAAGTGGTATGCAGACATGAGTGCCACAGCTAAACAGACAACAAACGAAAGCTGTTATGTCTGTTCCCTCATCCCCCATGCATCAGGTACACCCAAAGTATTGTTACCCAAAGAGTTGCCTATTGTGGATGCCCAATGTCTCCTTCATCTCACGCTGTGCAGGATTAAGAACACCTTCCAGGCACACGAAGTGACTTTTCAAATGCTGCAGAACGAGAAAACATGTTACCCAAAAACGGCAGGAGTAGTATGTTTGAAAGAACCATTTTTTGTGATAGGAGGGACACTTTTTTCTGACAACAAGCGGAAGGATGAAGAAGTGCTGTGCAAAGCGGAAGCACTAAGAGGTGTGGCGCCGGATAAATTACAGTGGATAGAGGAAACATGTACACCAGTATGGAGAGAACACATTTCAAAGCTAACTTGGGTAACTGCCATTGAAAAGCCGTTCAAACTACAGAGCGAAATGGACTATAAACTGTGCTTTAAAGGAGAAGGGAGAACCCCCATGGGAACAAACAAGAACTGCAACAAGACCCTCACCATCCCAGACCTAAAGAAAGGGACTGCGGCCCTCATGGACACGTACTGGGTGTGCGGCAAACAGGCATACCTACAGCTCCCCCAGTCATGGAGTGGCAGCTGCTCAATGGCCACTCTGCACTCGGCACTAATGGTGATACCAGAAAGCCACATCGATGGGAGCAAAAGGACACAGGAACGCATGCAGAGTGTGGCTCAACCAACTGCAGAGTCACAAATATATGTCCTGTCTTCTGGAAGCAAGGGAGAAGTGCTGACCCGTAAAAGACGAGCATCAAATTACATATCAAAGGCATCATCAGAACTATTGGCCCAGATCCCAGACAAATATCGATTATTCAGCTCAGCAGAAACATTTTTTGCCTCACTAGTCTCAAGTGTCCAAGCACGGGCAAACGCAAAATGGCTCCAGATAACACGCTGGGAATTGATTCAGCTGGCGAACGACACTGAAGAAGGATTCAATATCATCAGAGTTGAACTAAGAGCTTTACGACTAATGACCATGCAAAACAGGTATGTCCTGGACCTGTTGACAGCGATGGATGGTGGTGTTTGCCGAAAAATAGGAAGTGCCTGCTGCACTTTCGTACCTTCCGAAGACGCAGAGAATGGCTCCCTGTCCCATGTGATCGAAGCAGTCCACAACCTAGGAGAAAAAATGAAAATGGAAGGTGGAGCAGAAGCGAGTACCTGGTTCGACAACATCTTCTCCTGGGTTCCCTCATGGCTTGGAACAACTGTGAAATTTTTAATACCAGCTGTTGTGTTCCTCCTTCTACTTTTTTGCCTGTGCCAGGTGGGTCTTCGAGTCTGTGCTAACGCAGTACCAAATGGTGCAATGATGATGGTGACAATGGGCAACTCACACGGTACAATAAAAACAATGCAAGAAGCACAAGTACAAACAGGGATAGATAATTCGCCCAGGTACCAACTGGTGCCCATATACCACGATAAAGATATTGTAGATAAGTTGTGGCACACCACCATCAAAGAGCCCCGTATACTAGAATGGTATGAGGAAGTGTGGGTAGATTTAGAAGCAGATGGTGGGTGCATATATCTAACGTGTACTCCAGATGAATATGCCCGGAGAGGTGAGAGCCTAAGAGCAGTGTGCAGGGCATGGATGCCCATCAAAGGAACTCCGGCATGGGATGAGGCGGTGATGGACGAGGCAGAATGTAGGAGGATAGAAGATTTAAAGAATTCGTTACTTTAGTAACGAAAGGGGGGAAATGTAGGGGAGGACTGGTCCTAGACGACCCCCCTCGCCTGCACTTTCTCCCCAGGTGAGGACTATGGCTCTCTTGGGCGTCCCCTCATGCCACCCGGGCCCAGGTGGTGGAGGGCTCACCCACTGGAGACATTGCCCGCACGTATTAATTGCCCACACGTATTAAAATTTAGCTAGGCCTAGACACCATTTTGTCTGGTAAAGATGGTGTGAGCTCAGCGCACTGTAGCGCGGCCCCCACCCTTGGAGGGTTTCAGTCATCCTTGTTGCCGCAGCACCCTGGTAGATCCGCTGCGAGCCTGTTCCCACGAACCAGAAGGATATGAGCTAGTGTAATACACTAACATTGTAACAGTTCACCTCCCGCAGTGTATCGTATCATCGCTCCCAGCATGACCCGGCCAGCAGGCCTAGGCAAAATGAAAATGAACAGTAAAATGGTCGTCACAGGCCTGACAATCCTCGTATATCAATGTGTAGACTACTTGCAAAGGATGCTTTCCTCTCATAAAATCCCTTATATTATAAAAGCCTGTAAGATGTATAATTAAAAGAGATCATGCCCCCATGATATAAGCAATGATGAGCATATACCATTGCAGTTGGATGCTAATAATAAAGGAACGCACCAGGAAGCTATTTGTTACGTGTATTACTGAGAAACTTACACCCCATGGGCTCACGCCATAACTGAACTAATGCTGCTAGAATACACGAGAAAACAAATGTAACCAGACTGTGGAACTCATGTGAAGGATGCGCAAGAAATGCACTTGTTATGTGTGTATGTCTAAGCTTCTTATGTGCCACCACCGTCACGTACCGTGGCGAGTCATTTCCTATGTATTCCACCAACCCGACTACTACCTCACTTACTGCATATATATATGCATATAATTAAATACTGTAGTTGTTAAAACATAGTGTACGAATACGGTGTTCAGACTGGGTATAATCGTGACACATCCAGCAAAGTTGAAATGCATGTTTTAAAAGGATTTGAATAAGTATTATAGAATGTTCAAATGTTTGATGTTTATACCTAACTCAGCAACACACGAGGGAGATACCTTTGTGAAATACTTGCAAGGCCATTCCCCCTCCCACCCTGTGAGGGCTGCCAAAGGCATGAGAGCAGAGACCGCGCCGCGCTGCTTTACCTCCCCCAACCAGACTGGAGCCGCTTCAAAGATTTGTAACCCCTTCTGTAGCACCCAAGGCCACCACCCGCCACCTGCATTATTTACAGCACAGCAGTAAACCTCTGCCTGAACATACGCGCCCCCTCGTAAACCTCACAACCCACCGGACCACCTCAGACTTATGGCCCTGTGCAATAAAGACACCCAACACTTTGACAACACACAGCGGAACATCCATAACAACTTCTAACAAGGCAGAAAGACATGTACCGCCCGTGCCAGGCCCTGAAGCTTAGCCCCTCGACCTATGGCCCCGGTCAACAGGACACTGGTAACCATGCCCTGACGTATTGCCTCCAGTCCCCTCACAAGGTGCATTCCTCCTGTGTTGCATTAACCTGTTGTATAACCTATTGTAAGATTTACTGAAGAAGATAATGCTAAAAATGCTCGAATGACTGCGGTGTGCATCGCATAGGGCTAATAAGTCAGGAAGAGACATTCATCTCTGCCACTGGCCACGATGGCCCCACAACACCGCCTGGATGAACTCCGCCACCCGGCCAGGCCCAGCCCAACCCACGAGGCTGCCCAATGACGTCTTCCAGCCAAAGCCAACCACATCACAGCAGCACCTATAGTTAGTCGTCGCCACCCAATCCCCATGAACTTGTGCCCCCTATAGTGTGTAGGTACTTATGACGTTTTTTGTAAATATATACGCCTGTCTTTGCTATTGTCAGACAGAGCGCTCTCGGAGTTTGCAGAGTTCTTTGCATGCCCAATTCTGATTGATAAACTCCCATTTACGCTCACCCGCACTCTGTCTTGGCCTTATTCCCATCTTGGGAGAGTCCTTCATTGTCTCTCATTGCGGGGAGGATCGTGCTGTTTGGGGACGCTTGCCTTCAAGTGCAAAGGAAGACAAATACAACCCTATTGGGAGCTCATGTAAGTGGTGCACGAAAATGCACCATATGTACATCCAAGCTCACTATGTGTCACTGCCGTCAGTCTTATTAGCGGGTTGTTCCGGCGTGCTCCACCAACCTTACTACTACCTCGCTCACCGCACATGTATAGAAATGTAACAAAATGTTGTGGTTGTTAAACACTTAGTGTATAAGTAACGCGTTTGAAATAGCCATGTGAAAGGCACTAACAATGTCAAAACATAAGCTTTGAAAAGACTCAATGAGTATTGTATATTAGGTGAATGTTTATGTCTCTTCCACTTAAATCTGCATCCTCCCATTGAAGCCTGCCAGACGAAAAAGCAGAGGCCTGCGCTGCTCTGCTCCACCTCCCCCAATTCGGCTGGAGCCGCTTCAAACATTCACATTCCCCCCGCAGCACCCAAGCCACGGCCTGCCACCTGAATTATTTACAACCCAGCAGTAAACCCCGGCCTTAAAACACAGATCCAAAGGTGCCCTTTCTTAGGCTCCACGACCCACCGGCTCACCTTAGGTTAATGGCCCCTGTAAAATTAGGACACCCAATATTATAGCAACACTACAGGAACACATTCATAATGACTTCTAACGAGACATGATAACTCGGACAGCCCGTCCCATGCCCTGAGACCCAACCTCGCGACCTATGTTACCCGGTCAACAGGACGATGGTAACCATGTATTGATGTATCACCAAAAGACCCTACTCTAGGTGCATTCCTCCTGTGTTGCATTAACCTGTAGAATAACCCATTGGAAGATTTATCGGAGAAGATAATATTGCAATGTTGAATGACTGCGGCGTGCGTGGCCTTAGGGCAGAAAGCCAGGAAAGACGTTCATCACTGACACTGATCACGGCTGGCACAACAACACCGTCCGGATGAGCCCAGCTGACCTGCCCGGCCCAGCCCAGCCCACGAGGGTAACCAGTGACGTCCACCGATCACGGCAAACCACATCGCAGCAGCACCTATAGTTAGTCGTCGCCACCCAATCCCCACAAACTTGTGCCCCCTATAGCATGTAGGTTCTTATGACGCTTTTTGTAAATATATACGCCTGTCTTTGCTATTGTCAGACAGAGCGCTCTTGGAGTTTGCAGAGTCCTTTGCATGCCCTATTCTGATTGATAAACTCCCATTTAAGCTCACCCGCACTTGTCTTAGCCTTATTCCCATCTTGGGAGAGTCCATTATTGTCTCTCATTGTGGGGAGGATCGTGCTATCTGGGGGACGCTCGCCTTCAGCCTGAGGCACCCGAGGCAGGTAGCAAGGCAGGCACATCCTGCCGAGCCTGCAACTATACACAAAGGCGGCCTGCCTGGAGGAGGCTGCCCACGAACAGACGGCCGGGCCGCGTTCTCGGGGGAGAGAGAGTGGCACCCGGGACAAAGAAAAGCAATCTGGTAAACGGCGCACACGCATCAGTGGCTGCCACAGGGGAGGGCCAGCAGACCCCGACAGCGCCATATAGCAGGGCAACCAGCGCAGCACTTAAGGCCAGAGAAGCGCACGCACAACTAGGCCCAAATGTAGACCTTGGGCCCTGAAAACATATGAAAGCCGGTTGCAGACGGCAGAACTGCCCGGTGTGCGGTAATTGGGCCGCGGGCATGACCTGGAATTGACAGGCATCGGGGGACCGGCTGGAATATGTCCCCCATGTTAAAGGGCCACATGAGGAGGACATAGGTGCCGGGTGAAGATGGCACCCTCTAGCCCATGCAAGAAGGGGGAAAGAGAGTAGGTGTGAGGCGCACCCAGCAGACAGCACCGCAGAACACCACACAAATAAGCAGGCTGCACCCGCGACCAGACGGCACTCCTGGCTGGAGAGCGCCAAGCCCACAGCGACACCCAGAAAGGTCCACGAGCACTTGGGGGCGCAGCCACAGATTTGAACCAGCAGGAGTCGGGGCATATGGACGAAAAAGCATTGTTGGTGCACAATTACGTGGGAGGACACAATCCACTCCCGGCATAGACTTTGCAGCATAAGGAAACCCCCAATCTAGCCCATCCAGGTTCCATTGCCGACCGTGGAACAATCCGGCGGAGCCAAAGACCAAACGCTGTGGCGCTCGCATACACACGCACAGTAATATTAAGATGGCTAACAAACTGGCTAAAACAAAGGGCAAACAACTCACGCTTGAAGAATACACCAGAACACCACCTTTGGCAGAAGGGGCCAGGAGCAAGGAGAGAACCCCCACCACGGGCACTGACGCCACGAGCAAAGATCAGCAGATCCTTGAAGCAATTGCGGACCTGAAAGTGGCATGGGAAACCAAATTGGAATCTGCTATGGTCGAACTGAAGGCAGCACTGGAGCTCAAAGTAGGGGCAGTACAGGAGGAGGTGAATCTCCTCCGGCAAGACGTTAGAGTGCTAGCAGAACGTGCAGGCGACCTGGAGAAGGAAGTGGCCCCGAACACAGCTGCATGTGCATCCCACAAATCCGGATCCATATTTTAGAACAACGCGTGGGCAACTTGGAAAGTAGGGCAGAGGAGGCGGAGGGACGCGCCCAGAGGAACAATATACGCATCGTAGGATTGCCTGAAGGAGCAGAGGGACCTAACACCATGGAGTACATCGAAACAATGCTGCTGTAAGAGATAACCGGAGGGGCGCCGACTCAAGGGTTTGCGCTGGAACGGGCGCACAGGGCCCTGACGAGGAAGCCACCACCAGGAGCCCCCCCGAGGCTGGTAATTGGCAAGATCCTGAACTATCGAGACCGAGAAAAAATCCTAGAGCATTTCCGGAAAGGAGGAATGATACAAAGGGCATCAGCAAACATAACAGCATACCTGGATTACACCCTGCAGGTACAACGCCGACGCATTAACTTCGGTGCGGTGAAAAGAAGATTGCGAGAAGCAGGCTACAAGTACATGTTGATCTACCCAGCGAAACTGAAAGTGTTCCACAAAAACAGAGCATTGTTTTTCGATACTCCGGAGGATGTGACAGAATGGCTGGACACGCAGAGCTGCCCCCCGGAATAGGGTATCCAGAAGGAAGATGGTGCAGATAAGTAACATGGAGACTGCAGTACCCAGGGTGTTGCAGTCTCAGACACTGGGACTAGAATATAGGACAGGGCAAAGACTGTCGGAGCAGGGAGACTAGGGCTGCATATATATGATCCTCTGAGCAGAAATTATTGAAAGGTGTAGGAGACTAATGGAACCAGCCCTCACACCCCCACGAATGGACCAGTTAGGTTACCAGTAGATCGGTGACACCCTGCTGGGATTCTGATCTCGGCATTCCGAGGCAGGACCAAATGCGGGGGAGCCTGAGATCCAGGGATGGAGCTGGGCACCAGTTGGGGACGGGTAGGGAAGAGGGAGGGAAGGGGATGTGTGCAGTGTACATAGTTGGGGAAGGAGGGTAAGGGGGGTTAGTTGGGGAGTTTATGTTGAAAGTGGGAGGGCTACAAGCCCAAATTCATGCCAAACTAGACTGGAGAGAATACCCGGGAGGAGGGGAGGAGGGACAAACGACGCATGGCAATGGGAAGTCTTAGAATAGTAACCTGGAACGTGAGAGGCTTCAACGGCTATCTGAAGAGGAATAAGGTAATGATGTACTTGAGAAGGCTGAAGGTGGACATAGCATTACTGCATGAAACCGCCCTTACTGCGGAGAAATTAGAAGTAGTTAAGAAAAAGTGGAGAGGGACCACCACGGGAGCGACATATTCTGCTTATGCAACGGGGGTGGTCACGTGGGTGGCACCCAGTGCTCCAGATAAGAATTTGAGGTGGGAGTATTTTACGCACGATTTTTCAAATTAGAGTAAATGCAATTTCAAGAGAGTAAAAATGAGTTTTCTCCTCTGCAAGAGAGTAAAACGTATCCAACATGCGCCCGGTTGCCCTTGGGCCTGGTCTGCGCTATATAAATAAAACAAACAAACATACACCCAATGCATATGTAAAATCAGACCCATAGCCAAAAAGAGTTGTAGATCAAAGTTGTATGGCTTGGCTTTAACCATTTTATTACACTTGTGGAAAATATTCTGCCATAAAATAATTAACAAGTACCTGGTACTTGCACAGCTTCATTTTCAAAATTCTAGAGCCTAGAAACTCTGTCAAGAATTACTATAGATTGAGACTGATGTATTGCCGGCAGACGGAGTGTGAGTAAGCAATTGTTGGCATATGATTTACTTACAGGAACTTGCACACATAATCTTAGCAAAAGTCACAAACTGTTAATCTGCCTTTCCCGTTGTCTGCTGCAGGAAAGTAATGTGGATCGCCAGACACTAGTTAGCAATATCATTTAAAATAACCAAAAAGTGCATGCAAGCTGAATAAAGAATTTCCATAACAACTTACTAGAAAGTCTTAATTCTATTAAAGACTCGGAGGCGAGCATTATGCTTCTCTTTCTTTTATTCGACAATAAAGAAAAGAGCTCAGCAGCAAGATATTTGTGCACCAAAAGTGAGTGTGTCATGAGTAATGTGCAGAAAACAGGTGCACCAAATATATAATAAACATAGCAATGTAACAGTAATATAACAGTAATATCTTAACATAAAAGGTAAGAGTCTCTGAAGAAAACTACATTTCCCAAGGAGCTTGGCTCCAGTTCATTTTGAGGCCATCAACACGTGACCTAGTCCACCAATAGTAGTTCAGATCCCCTGCATAAACAGTCCTAAACATGATGACACTTCCTCTTTCCAGGCTGCGAACGTGGCTGTCCATAGCAGGAGATAATTGTAGCTAGCTTGAAGAAGAAGAACTTGTGTCGGCCGAGATCAGGCGGACTTGTCTGCAGGCACTGTCAAGAAAAAGGAAAATTTGAGTCTCTTGTATATGACAACCCTAGATCCCTTATCAGGGTGGGAGAAAATCTTGGAGTTATTCCGATAGGGTACATGTAAATTTCAGAACATAAATCTTTTCATTACATCTTTAATTAACATCAGGTAACATGTTATTTTCTCGCCGGGTGGGATTATGCTCGCCTCCGAGTCTTTAATAGAATTAAGACTTTCTAGTAAGTTATTATGGAAAATCTTTATTCGAAGGGATTGTGTCCTCCGACGTATTCCTTATCTTAGATATCTCTTTCCAGCTTTGCTGGCCTCGGAAATTTTTTCTCTCTAGAGAGCGAGTCGATGTCCCTCGACAGCAGCCGTATCGACGCCGACGTCATCCTGCCTATAAAGGCCGCGCGCAGCGTCCGTTGCTCAGTTCCGTTTTTCCACGCTTACTCAGTGCCTCGGAATATCGTTGCTCAGTTTCGTAGAGAATTATTCAAATTTTCTCGAGATATTCGATCCATACTCGATGGCTTCCTCGTCTGAACCGACGACCCCTCGGTCCGGCTTTAAAAAATGCTGAGACTGTGGAAAAAAGATGTCGCTGACTGACCCTCACAGGGTCTGTCTGTGGTGTTTGGGAGCTGAACACCATTGTTCGGAGTGTGAGGACTGTATGTCCATGACAGCTAAGGCCCTGAAGGAGCGTAGGGGGAAGCTGCAAAAAGGTAAGACTTCTAAAGCTACTTCTTCCTCGACGAAGTCGAGACATTCGTCTCCTCGTCACCATTCGCGCTCCAGGTCTCGAAGCAGGTCCCATCACTCCTCGAGATCGAAGCACTCGAAAAGAAGACGCCGAAGATCCCCTTCTTCGTCCTCCTCTTCCTCTGTTTCACCTAAGAGAATCCCTTGCCCCACGAAACATAGTTGCCGGGCTGAATGGGAGGAATTCCGAAAAAATATGATGAGCGTCTTCGAGAAAGCGGCCTCGACCCCCTCGAAGACTGCCGAGAGCGATGCTCTGGTCGAAAGACCTGAAGGTCCAAAACGCTGCGAGTCGCAGTACCCGGCGAAGGAAGCTTCTCAAGCGCATCACGAACCCTCGAGTAAAGCAAAGACCTCGAATCCTTCTTCGAAGGTTCCGTCGACGCCGAGGTCGGGGTCTTCGACGCCTTTGTCGAAGGGACCTTCGACACACAGGTCTGTCGACCCGACACCATCCTCAACACCGGCGTCGACGCCAAGGAAAGTCACGGTTGCGGCGCACCCAGTGGCTATTCCCAGGTCTTCGATGACGATGTCATCGAGATTGTCGACATCCTCAAGCAGAATTCCAATTCTATCGAGGACCTCGAGGCCTCCACCTTTGTTTTCGACGCCACGTTCGAAGCCTTCGACGTCGGTGTCGACGACATCGTCGTTTTCGAGGCCGATTACAACAAGTTTGGCACCCTCTGCCTTGGAGATGGGTTTCACACCCTTTGTGAGTTCAGACCAATTGAGAACAATGTCCTCAATTATGGAAGAGGGAGAACTATCTGACCAAGAAGAGACATTTGAGTTGCAGGGATCTGCAACCCCAGTTCAAGAGGAGTTATCCTCAGAGGAACGCAGATTAAAGGAAATCCATGATTCCTTACATGAGGCAAGTGGTTTAGACACTTTCCCAGAGGTGGAGTTTGCTAGGCCAGACCCGGGGGAGCATGCTGAAACCCCTTATAGAGCCTTAATGGCCAGGATCACAGAATATATGGGGTGGTCAACACCTTCACAGGCTTTCCAACAGGATGACGTCACGGATATTCTTGATAAAGGTCCAGAGGAGGATCCTGTAGTACCTTTTCATAAAGCTCTTCAAAGAAAAATCATGACGAACTTGGAAACCCCAGATGTCGTCCCGGCAGTAAATAAAAAACTGTCTACTAAATACAGGGTATCTTTTTGTCCAAACACCCATCCCCAGAAAGTCTGGTGATACAGGCAGCATCTTCTACTGACATCAAGACTGCTTACCCTACCGTCCCACAGGACAGGGACGATAAAAAATACGATGCTATGGCTAAGAAAGGCTTTTTGGCATGTAGCATGGCGTTAAAACCTATTAATGCTACTTGCACCCTTGCTAGATTTAGCCATACACTTTGGGAGTGTGCTTCTACAGCGGCTGACTGCATCCCGGAGGGAGAAGAATGGGAGGCGTTCCTGAATATCATAAAGGACGGTAAAGACGCTATGTGCGAATCCCTCCAGACGGGCATTGATTCGGCTGACAGTATCAGCAGAGCAATGGCGGCAAGTACAACAACCAGGAGATTTACTTGGTTGAGAAAGTCTGGTTTTGCCCCAGATGTGCAAGCCAGGCTCTTGAACATGTCATTTGATGGCTCTTCTTTGTTTGGGAAAAAGGCGGATGACAGTTTAGAAAAACTGCAAACATCAAAAGGCAGCAGCAAATTCCCTAGGCGCTGCAATCCGTCAGACACCTTTTCGTCCCACAGGAACCTCTGCGAGAGGCAAGTCCTTTCGCTTCTACTCCGCATTCGGAAGAGGTAGAGGACGACCGGCTCAAAGGGGACAAAGAAGAACTACCCGAGGTGGACGGGGTAGATATTCAAAAGCCGCAGCAACAGCAGGTGCCTCTTTACCATTGGCATCTGCATCAGCTGCCCCAAAACCACCCTGAGGACTTCCCTCACAAGACACCTGTAGGAGGCAGGTTAACTCAACATCTGGCGGAATGGCAGGCTATCACGTCAGTTGCACAAGGTTACTGCCTGCCTCTCCAACGCATACCTCAGAGTCATCCACCTGGGATCAGCTCTCAAAAAGCTCCAGATCCGCTCCTCTTGCACAAAATTTTAGACCTGCTAGAGAAAGGTGCCATAGAACCGGTACCTGTAGCGGAGAGGAACAAGGGCTGGTACTCCCCTTACTTTCTCATACCAAAGAAAGACGGAGGACTGAGACACATCTTGGACTTGCGAGAATTGAACAAATTCCTCAGGAAAGACAAATTCAAGATGGTAACTCTTTCTCAGATCCTTCAGGCCCTTCAGTTCCAGGACTGGTTGGTATCTCTGGACCTTCACGACGCTTATTTCCATATGCCAATCCATCTCAAACACAGGAAATACCTGAGGTTCGCAATTGGCAACTCTCATTATCAATTTCGAGTGCTGCCATTTGGGCTGACCTCCGCCCGAGGGTCTTCACCAAGTTAATGTCGGTAGTGGCTGCAACATTCACGTCTACCCCTACCTGGACGATTGGTTGATCAGAGCTGTATCTTCGGAACAAGCTCAGATCCACCTAGATCATGTTGGCCACTCCCTTCACAGACTGGGCTTCTCCCTCAATTTAAAGAAGTCACAAATGATACCATCGCAGAGACTCCAGTTCATCGGAGCGATCCTGGACACTTCCCTGGGAAAAGCCTCGCCACCAGAGGTGAGGGCTCAAGATATTCTACAGATGGTCACCAAGTTTCAAAATGCCCAAAGTCTCCCAGCCTTCGACTTTTTGAGGTTGCTAGGCCTCATGGCATCCTGCATTTTCCTAGTGCCAGAGGCTCGCCTGAGAATGAGATCCCTTCAGTGGGCACTGAGAACTCAGTGGTCACAATTCTCAGGGAGAAGGACAGATCTTCTTCAGGTTCCCGACAGGGTGGCTCGAGACCTTCAGTGGTGGGCCTGTCAGGAGAACATTCTGAAAGGAGAGCAGTTTTGGCAACCCTGGCCGGAGATAACAGTAGTCACGGAGGCCTCACTCACGGGGGGGAGCCCACGCCAACGACTTGACCATCAGCGGTCGTTGGTCTCCATCGGAGTCCAGACTACATATCAACCTGTTAGAGCTGAGGGCCATCAGACTTGCGCTGAAGGCTTTTCTGCCATCTGTACAAGGAAAGAATGTCCTGATAATGACGGACAACACAGTGGCCATGCATTACCTCAACAAAAGAGGAGGCGTAGGATCACTACCTCTGTGCAGAGAGGCGATGCAGCTCTGGTTTTGGGCAATCCAAGAAGGAATCTCTCTATCGGCAGTTCACCTAGCCGGAGAGAAGAACTTGACTGCGGACGCTCTGAGCAGGCAGAGCACAGTCTCCCACGAGTGGGAACTAGCTCAGGAAGTCCTTCAAGAGATCTTCGCCCTTTGGGGAACCCCTCAGGTGGATCTGTTCGCCACTAGTGTCAACAGGAAGTGCGATCTGTTCTGTTCAAGGGAATTTCCCTCGAGAGGAGCTCTGGGAGACGCGTTCATAGTGGACTGGGAGTTTCCGCTCCTGTACGCGTTTCCACCTGTCCCTGTCATTCCTCAAATGATCAGGAGGTTGAGAAGATTCCGGAAAACCATGATCCTAATTGCCCCGGATTGGGCCAGGAGAACGTGGTACCCGGACCTTCTAGACTTGTCCATCTGCCCTCCAATTTGACTTCCACTCAGAGAGAATCTGCTCTCACAGAAGGGAGGTCAGGTTCTCCATCCAGACATCAAAACCCTCAACCTTCACGCTTGGCTTCTGAAAGGCTGAGGTACCAGGATTGGGACCTCCCTGATGACGTTATGGAGGTGTTGCTTTCGGCAAGAAGGCCAGCAACAAAATCTTTATACCACTGCCGTTGGAACAGATTTTGCAGCTGGTGTAGGGAAAAGAATATCGATCCCTTTTTCTGTGATACACCAATGGTTTTGTCCTTCCTACTTTATTTAGCGAATTCGGGCTTTCAAGTGGCACCATCAAGGGCTATATCGCAGCGCTATCCATCTTTAAGCGCACTGCGGAAGAACCATCCTATTTCAAGTTACCCTTGGTAATACAGTTTCTAAAGGGGTTAACTAACGTTTATCCCCCAAAACCATTCCAGGTTCCCCTATGTGATTTAAATTTAGTCCTAACTTTCCTGATGGGCACACCTTTCAAACCACTCCACTCTTGTTCGTTAAGATTTCTTACCCTTAAGACTGTTTTATTAGTAGCACATACATCTGCTAGAAGGGTGAGCGAGTTACAAGCTCTTTCTTGTAAACCCCCTCATACAATCTTTCACAAAGACAAAGTTGTTCTGCAAGTGAAGCCTAATTTCCTCCCAAAGGTGGTTTCTGAATTTCATATCGCACAGAAGATTACCCTTCCATCTTTCTATCCTCCTCCCCATCCAGGGAAAGAGGAAGAGAGGTTACACAGGCTGGACCCAAGAAGGGCTTTAAGTTTTTACATTAGTAGATTGGCTAGGATAAGACAAGCAGACCAGCTGTTTGTAGGCTATGCAGGTCACAAGCTGGGGTTACCGATAACTAAGCAGACCATTTCCAGATGGATCATTTTAGCCATTTTGGAATGTTATAAACTGGCAGGAAAAGAGCCCCCTCAAAATCTTAGGGCTCATTCGACCAGAGGTATCGCAGCTTCATCGGCCCTCAAAAGAGGAGTGCCGGTTAGAGACATATGTGCGGCTGCCACATGGTCGTCCGTCCATACCTTTACACGGTTTTACAACTTGGATTCCTCCTCCAGTCAGGAACTAGGTTTGGAAGGGCAGTATTGCACTCTATTCATCAATTAGAGGAAGCATGAAGTCAGTACTCCCACCTCCAATAACAGAATACTGCTATGGGAGCCCATCTAAGATAAGGAATACGTCGGAGGACACAATTCCTTCGAAGAACAAGTTACTTCTTACCTTGTAATGTTCTTTCGATGGGATGCTCTATGTCAAGACCGGAGGCTCCCATTATGCTTGTTTAAAGCTTACTTACCACAATAGATGCCGGCTGATCTACTGGCTTTAGGTAGAATTGTTTGAAAACTGATTCACTGGCCCAGTCTGCCATCCTCATGATATCTTCTAGGCGAACTCTTGCCTGAAATGCTTTAGAGGCCATGGCTCCTCTAACTGAGTGGGCTCCGAAATGCTTGGTGTCTATCCCTGCTTGAGCTAGCGTCCACCGGACCCAACGTGCTAAGGTCGGTGCTGATACTGCTTTGTGCGGTTTACGCAGAGCGATCAGTAGCTGCCCGTTAGGGTAGGTTCTGAGTGGAGCCGTCTTTTCTTCGTAGACTTTCAAGCATTTAACCAAGCAGAGCTTCGGTTGATCTCTAAAGGCGGGATAGGAAATCACCCTGGAATTGCACTTTGTTCTTCTATGAATATGGAATACGATGCCATCAGGAGAAAAGGTTCTGCCTGCTAGATCTAGAGCTCGGATGTCTGAGACTCTCCTGCAGGATACCAAGCAGAGTAGAGTAGTGAGTTTGCCAGATAGGGCTGTACGCGATAGTTCTTTGTTATTAGGCCATGCCAGAAAAAGGTTCAGTACTTTATTAACGTCCCAAAGCTTGTCATAGCGAGCTGGAGGTGGGACAGTAAGCCTTACACCCTTGAGCAACCTGCAGACGAGGTAGTGTTCTCCTGCATGTACTCCTTGGATAAGGTGATGACCTGTGGAAATTGCTGAACGGTAGGCGTTCACAGACCTGTAGGCGAGCCCTTTTTCCGCTAGGGATGCTAGAAAATTCAAAATCTCTTCTATAGGTGCTGAAATTGGATGTAATCCTTTCTCACGACACCAGGAGCTCCAGATGCTCCAAGAGTTGGAGTATCTCTTCTGGGTACTAGGAGCCTTCGATAAGTTTAAGGTTGATCGCTTTGTGAGACATGCCAGGGACTCTCCATCTTGACCTGAAATCCTCCAGGCTGCTAGGGTCAGAGATCTGTTGAGGAGGAGAGGATGACGTTGACATGATGGATCTAATAGGAGATCCGGAAAATGGGGTAGTAGGATTGGAGAATCCGTGGAAAGTTCCAGAAGAACTGGATACCAAGTCTGAGATGTCCAGACCAGCGCTATAAGGATCAGAGTTGCATGCTCTTGACGGGCCTTCGCCAGGGTCCTCGCTATCATAGTGAAAGGAGGAAAGGCATACAGTATTCCCTGGGACCATGACTGTAGGAATGCGTCTGTTGCAGCTGCTGCTTGGTCCGGCCTCCAGCTGTAGAAAGCTGGTAGTAGTCTGGAAGCAAAGAGGTCTATGGACATCGGACCCTAGATCTCCTGAAGGCGGAGGAAAATCTCTCTGTTGATTTTCCAATCGCCTTAATCTGTCGAGTGGCGTGAGTACCAGTTCGCTACTGCATTTGAGAGGCCGGGAAGGTACTCCGCTGTAACTGAAATCTGGTGATCCAGACAGAAATGCCAGAAGTCTTTGGCTAATTCTGCTAGGGGTCTCGACTTGGTGCCTCCCAGATGGTTGATGTATCTTACCGCTGAGATGTTGTCCATCTTTAGTAAAATACAGCAACTCGCTTTGTCTTTGGCAAAAGAGTGCACTGCAAAGGAACCTGCAAGAAGCTCTAGACAATTGATATGAAGGTCCAGCTCCTGTGGGGACCAAGTCCCTCCCGTGGCTATCGGACCGCATCTCGCTCCCCAACCGGAGTGACTGGCATCCGACTCGATAATAATATCTGGAGCGGAGCCGAAGATGGCTCTGCCGTACCAGGCTTCCATGTGAGAGAGCCACCAGTTGAGCTCTGTCCTTGCTTGAGGAGACAGAGTCAGGAGTTGAGAATAAGAAAGGTTTCTCCTTAAGTGTTGGCCTTTTAATCTTTGCAGCTCTCGATAGTGAAGAGGGCCGGGAAATATTGTTTGGATGGAAGATGAAAGTAGCCCTATCACTCTTGCTAGTTCTCGAAGGGAGAACATGCTCTTCTGTAAGAGTCTGCGTATTTCTCTTTTGGTAGAGTGAATCTTGGCTGATGGGAGTCGAAGCTGCAAATTCTGTGTATCCACTATGAATCCTAGAAATTCCATATTTCTGGATGGAAGTAGAACTGACGTGTCCCAGTTTATAAGAAAACCTAGCCTGTGCAGCAAGTTTATTGCCAGTTCGGTTTGTTTCTGAACTAACTCCTGGGATTGGGCCATGAAAATAATGTTGTCTAGATAAATTATGAGACGAACACCTTGCTCTCTTAATCGAGCTACTACAGGTGTTAAGAGTTTGGTGAATACCCAAGGTGCCGAAGACAGTCTGAATGGGAGACTTGTGAATTCCCAATCTCGGTTTCTCCAGGAGAATCTGAGGTAACTGATGTGTGTTTGATGAATCGGTACTGCGAGGTAAGCGTCTTTTAAGTCTAGGCGCATAAGCCAGTCGTTCGGTCTGAGAAGATCTCTGAGCATGTGTATACCTTCCATTTTGAAATGGCGGTAAAGGATGAACTCGTTGAGCGCTCTGAGGTTTATGACTGGGCGCACTTTTTGCTTCCTGCGTACCAGAAAAATGGGACTGAAGAAGCCTCCCTGACTTGAGCAGGGGCAAATCGCATGTTTCTGATGTAGAGTATTTCGCTGTCTAAGGCGGTCTGGTCTGATAGAGACATTACTATGGGAGTGGGGCGACATGTCTGAACGGGCTGTGTAAAAAACTCTAGGTGTAGACCCCGAGCTGTGTCCCTGACCCAGGCATCTCCCGATAAGGTATCCCAAGCATTTGCAAACATTCTTAACCTCCCTCCTATAGGTGTTAGTGGCGCTGGCGCAGTTATCAGTACACTGACCTGTGGGTTGTTGCTGGGCTGGGTATCTGGCCGCTCTCCTCCAGGGACGCCCTCTACCACGACCTCTCGAGGGGAAGAAAGTGTCGGGGCGTTCTTGCCAGGAAGTATGCTGGCCTCGAGATTGTTGAGGTCTCTTGTCGAAGAAGTAACCGCCGGAAGAGCAACATCTTCCTCGTCCGGCCCTGGAGAAAACCTTGGTTGCAAATACTCTTTTTATTGAAGCCTGTGCTTTGTCTAACGCCGTGAATGTCCCGACGAATTTTGTCATCTCCTTCATGAAAGGATCCCCGAAAAGCTGGCCTTGCACCGTTGGGCCGGATTCTGTGTCTGCCAGTTTGGTTAATTTGGCATCTATCTTGTATAGGATGCCTTTCCGTCGCTCTGTTGAGATGGCGCAACTGGCGTTGCCCAAGAGGCAAATAGCCCTCTGGACCCAACCGGACAGTATCACTGGGTCGATGGGGTCCGATGAGGAGATGGCTGCATTCGCAAGATCGGAGATTTTTGTTAGTGGACCTGCTATGTCCAACACTTTGTCCTGGCAGGCTTTCCAGGCGCGATCAATACCCTTCCTGGGGTCTTTAATGTTTTTACCCAAAAAGGTAATCATTTTAGAATCGAGCTCTGGAGTCAGAGCTACTTTATCCGCAATGTCAGGTCGTGGACATTCAGCATGTAGTCTGGCGCGAACTTCTTTATCAAGCGGCTTGCGCAGCCTAAGGTGGATGTAACTCGATGTCTTGGAAGATGGTTCCCAGTCGGTGGACCTGGGGTGTATTAAGTCTTCCGGGGTAAATGTACCTTCGGTAGAAGGTTTGGTCCCGGTTGTGTCATTAGGGATGGGGTCTGCCACAATCCCTGACGCAGAGGGTCTTGAATCCTCGAAATGAAATTCCTCATCTGAAGAGGAGTGAGAAAGATCAGCGTCGTAGATGTTTTTGTTATGATCTTGTTCTTCCGAGCCCTGTCCGTGTCCCTCCGGGCTTGAGGGTCTAGTTCCCCTGGTTTCCTCCTCGGGGTAAGAGGGTAGATGGGAAGGGGTTACCTTCCTATTCATGAAGGCTTGTTTCAGCCTTGAGAAGGCGTCCGTTACGGCAGCTGTGGCGTTAGATGGCTGGCTCGGGGGGGAGGGGGGTCGTAGAGCTTTTACTCTTGCAAGTCGGCATACATCCCCCTTCTGTAAGGTGCTTCCTTTTCTGTGTTCTCTTCCTCCCAGGAGGGGAGGTCCCTCTGAAATGCTCCTCCATAGTATCTAGACGATTTTGTATGGGAACGAGCATATACGTTACAGCTTTCTTAACACTGGTCTCCACAGAGGATCCCAGAACCTTCTGAAAACTATTAGCCATTGCCACTTCATCTATGTAACAGTGATCTCCCTCAGCCTCAGACCCAAGCCTGATCTGATTGAGGTGAGTACCGTTCTGCCATTATAAAATAAATGCAACGTACTCACTTATTTTTTATTTATTTTTTTCTGGGCTTCCGAACGCCTTTTCTCACTGCCCAGTAATGTTATTTCATTCAGCTTTGTAATTGTTCTTAAATGCTGAATAGAGAATTTCTTTGCTATATGCGCAGTGAAAATCAGCGATAAGAAACGGTTGCTCGAGCTGCAAGAACCGTTATACTATAACGGGCATGCGCGCTTGAGCGCCAGAATGTAGAGGAAAGGACCCGGAGAGCAGGAGCTCCCCTGGCGGCCTGCATGCAGTGCAGCGTGGTCCGACTAGGCTGCGCCGGATCCCCAGTACCTCAGAAGCGAAACGAAGTTGCGGCGCGAATACGCTGGACAAGCGGAATAAATAACTGATCAGTTGTGACCGTGTGAAGCGGTCTCCGAGGTCAGGGGACTGACGTCAGAGCCCAACACAAAGGTACAAATTGGTATATATATATATATATATATATATTATTTTTAAATGAATATTAAAAGTAAAATTCGTATAAGTCTATAACTATGCAGTAAACATATTATGACATTTTATAACGTTATCTTTTAAATTATAAAATCCTGACGTAAGCAGTGCTAAACATGAAGTACTTATCTCTTGCTGTGAGCAGCAAAGAAAGAGGAAGTGTCATCATGTTTAGGACTGTTTATGCAGGGGATCTGAACTACTATTGGTGGACTAGGTCACGTGTTGATGGCCTCAAAATGAACTGGAGCCAAGCTCCCTGGGAAATGTAGTTTTCTTCAGGGACTCTTACCTTTTATGTTAAGATATCACTGTTATATTACTGTTACATTGCTATGTTTATTATATATTTGGTGCACCTGTTTTCTGCACATTACTCATGACACACTCACTTTTGGTGCACAAATATCTTGCTGCTGAGCTGTTTTCTTTATTGTCGAATAAAAGAAAGAGAAGCATAATGGGAGCCTCCGGTCTTGACATAGAATTGCATTATGGCAGGCATATTTATAGTTTTACTGGTTTAATGTTTGTGTACAAAGCCAAAAAACAAAATTCTGGCAATTAAATTTAGGAAGAAATGCAGGCAAGTGCATAAATTGAAGACTGGTCCCAAAGACCTGCTTCCAGTACTCTAGATAAGATTTTGATGTTGGAGTATTTTACCCCCCATTTTTAGAATTGGAGAGTAAATCCAATTTCAAGAGAGTAAAAATTAGTTTTCTTCTTCGCAAGAGACTAATAAGTATTTTCATCCTCCCAATGCATGCGTACATTTCAAATTGTGTATAACATGTCAGTAACAAAAGACATCCTATTGCTGCTATTTCGTGATTTGCAGTCTCACTTGCTGTAAATACTCTCTCCCGTTAACCCCATTTCCTTCTCAATTTCCTCTCCTGCGTTAATCCCTCTTCTTTGCTTTCTTGTTAGTACTCTAGCTCTCTATGATCTAGATTTTCCCATTATGGTCTGTCTCCAGTTCATGATCTTTTTCCTTTGTCACGTGTCATTCGCCTGCCTCTCTCCTCACTTTATCAATTTCCATCCCTCCAATCAGCTGTTGGTTTTTCCAGATTGTCATGTGTCTCAATTTATGATTTGCTTCTACCACTCACACCTATTGAGAGAACAGAGGGATGTGTGTGTGTTTGTGACCCTTACCTCAATTTCCTTACTCTCTCTATCTTTCTTCCTCCTGTAGCTCCTAGGTCTCTCTCCCTCTGTTCTTGCAGTACCTCTTGACTGTTACGTTTACTATAATCTCTGCCCCGTTCTGAGATACCCTTCCTCTGGCTGTAGCCATAGCAATACTACATCCTAACGTTTCCATGTGAGAAAATGGTTCTACTTGAAAACGGAAAGCCCTTTTAAATGTGAGGAAACCTATTATTGTAAATTTGGCTACATAATACAGATTAGATTATTTCCCAGTCCTATATCAGAGGAAACATCCCAACGCCAGCAGTTTGCTGGTGTTCCATCGTGAACACAGCAACCCAACACTATTAACATGTTTTAAAAAACGATTGTTGCATTGATTCTTCTTTATGATTAATGGAAAGGAGTAGTGGGAGCAGGAGGTTTGGATGTAATGCCACAGATCATTGGACAATGGTATTCCTGTTTTTATGAGTGGACATTAAACGCTTCATGAACAATCACAAGTAACGTGGTCTATTTCTGGTCTGACCATTCTGCTCATGTTACTGCCACCGTCTCTTCATAGCTTGCAGCTGAGACTCTAAAATGGACTTTAAGTGGGAGACTAGGCCATAGGGTCATCCGTGCTGTGCCTTTGTTAGCAGAGCATTAAGTCTCTGCCACAGTGCAGCAGTTGAATTCACTTTGGGCTCTCCACTCTACCCCAAATGCAAAGTAGCCTTGCAAACATGGGTCCTTTCAGCTGGGCTTGTTTATGCACTTTAAGATGATCATGATTCCACACACTTCTTGCAGTGTACACTGGAGTCTGCCCTAGATAATGACATTGTCACACTGGGCCACGATTTACATAAAATAGTAGTCACAGCCATGGACCTTGAAATATCTGCTTCCCATTGCCTGAGATCTTGAAAAGGGCGCCTAGTCCACCGGAATTGCTCCCTTGTCTGTAACCTCCAGTAAATACCTACATTTTGACAGTGGCCAAAGTGGGGGAAAGATAGTAGTGGAGCTATAGATTTTGTAGAAAAATTGTTGTTTCCAGTGCCGCTGGTGAATTTTATGAATGGAAGGGACTAGGAATAAACATGTGCCATAAATACGTGGTAGCAAATGAGCTTAGCAAGTGAGCCTTAAATAAATGAGGGAGTTTGGGGGGATTCCCCCATGAGCATTTATTTAAAAAAGAATGGGTTAACAGTACATTTTACAGCACATCCATGAAATGAGCAGCAGCTGAAATCCCATATCTACATTTTACACGCTAATTACTTTCAACTGTGCACGTCCCCAATAAACTAAGACATTCTAGATAAAAGAGGGTGCACAATAGCTTTCAGTTGGGGGTAGCTCTTAAGTAATGGGCTGTCTGGCTGCAATGAGGGCCACGGAGTGGTGTCTTCCGCTTTCTCATTGATGAGACACACATCAGCACATTGCAACATGCATCCATTTTCAATTGTGTTCTTTCGTTATTTAGGGCAAGTACTCAGTTTTGTAGACTGCTGTCCTTTTAAAATGGGTTGTGTGAGAGTGCTACAGGGGACCAACTAGACTGAAATTTTGGGGCGGGCTCAGTTCAAATTTTAGGGGAGTGGCTAACTTCAGAGACTGCCTTATGGATGGGCAAAGCTACTTGTGTGAAGGCATCCAACGTCTTTACACATTCTAATGAGACTCCTCAGGCGCAGCTTTAATGTTACAAGCAGTTGACTCTCTTCTTCCCATCTGAAACCACACACTTTAGAACTTATATGAGAATGTGTCTCCTGTCCCCCTACCTTTCCAATCGCTCCGCTGACAGGCAAGTACTAACACCCCATCACGATTTAAATTGCCTAAAAATGTATGCACGCACATTCAGTTGCTAAAAATTAAACACTTTACATTAGCATTGCCAGGCCTTTGTTAATTGTGCAGTCACAGGCATGGTTTATTTTCTGTGTCTGCTGCCATGGCTAGGTCGTTGAGTCGCTGGCTACATATAACATAGTGCCCAAGTACATGGTGGCCAAGGCACATGAAACATGCAAAATGGAGGGCTCAGGGCATTTGAGGTCTGCATGCATGAAAACAGCAGCAGAGCTATCTCTTATTTTACCCATGCTAACCAAACCATCCCATCTCTTTTATGAGCCGCCCGAGTGCTTGGAGAACATGCAAAAGAAAGCTGGGGGCTTGGTGATCTGTTATTATATTTCCCTTTCACTCCCATGTTCCCTCCCCATTGCCCTGTGGGCGCTTTGAAACAACATTTACTTGATGTGTAAGTGCTTTACAATTGCACAATAAATACATAAATCTGCTCTGTGCTCCTTTTCCCAGTTTTCATTCGTGTGTTTAAAGGTCCTATTTGTTGAGCCTGTTTCTTTCTTCTGGCCCGAGGGGGACAACACGGAAATCAATGGGCCATGACTATCACTGGGGTGGGGGGCATCACTGTTAAAAACAGGCTTTCCACATGCTGGGCACACTACTGTTTTCCAAATGTGCATCTTACAGTTTCATGGAAAAAAAGTAATTTCCAAACTCAAAAAGGCTGCTTAAAATTGCATTTACTAGTTTTTATTTTAAATGTGTTTCTTTTTTTGTCGGACTACCACACAAATACCCTGTAATTTGTGTGCCCCCTTCCTGTTACGTTCCGCCCTGCGTCCCGCTACGCGGTGACGCAGGGCATCCTAATAAAAGCCCCGCCCCCGCGTTCGGGAGGCAGTTCCGGGGCAGACCTAACATCGGCGTGGGTGTGTGTTTATTGCAGCTCCCGCTGGAGCTGCGCCACCGGCCGCGCGGCCTAATTGCATGACGCCAGCCCCCGCGCATAGGCCGCGGGCCCTCGACATAACAATGGCGACGAGGAGAGACGAACTCCACGAAAGGCTCGGTGCTCGGAAAGCACAATAACGCTACACAGCCATCGCGGCTAAATTTTTGGACACCCGGTGGGGGTGCCATCACACACGTGACCCCCCCACCCCAAAAAAAAAAAAAAAAAAAAATTTTTTTTTTTTCTCTTTCTACCTCATCCATTCATGCTCTCTGCCACTAAGACCACACTTCTTCCCTCCAGAAACGGGAGAACCAGGTGGCATCGGACATCCAACACAAGAGAGCAGCATCACGGCTTGTGGGGAATGCCAGGCCCTGAGTCGTAACACAGTGCCTGGATACGGCGGCACCTCCAAGGTAGGCCCAACGTCGCTGCATTGGTGGCCGTCAGAGGCACCTACGACAACACGGATCAGGTCCACGCCAACATGGCGGCCGGCACATCCACGCCTGGGCCCTCCACGCCGTCCAGAATTGCAGCAAACCTGTCCATGACGCCACCTCCACCTCGAACACAAGGCACTTCGTCGACACTGGTCCAGCCGTTTGACCCTTTCACGGATCCGTCGTCATGCGGACCCAGATGGCAGCTGTGGATCCAGAAGTTCGAGATGGCGATGGAGTGCAAAGAGATCACAGCGCCCAGGAAACTGAAGGCACACCTTCTACTCAGCGTGGGTGACGAGGTACTGCGCATTTTCAATTCCCTCAACGTTGATGATGGCCAGGATGGGTACCGAAGCGCGAAAGACGCCCTCACCGATCACTTCCTCCCTCAACTAAACCCAGACTATGAGACGTTTCTCTTCTGCACCACCTTACAGGCAGCGGAGGAAACCCTTGATGCGTACCACACCCGCCTGAGAAAGTTAGCCAGGTCCTGTGAATTCACGAACGTGGAGAGGGAAATCAGGAGGCAGATCATCAACGGGATTCATTCGGAAAAATTGAGGCGCCTGATACTTAGTGAGAAGGGTATTCCCCTACAGCGGATCCTTGAACTAGGACGTCAGAGGGAACTGGCACACACCAGAGCGGCCAACATGGAGGCTACGCTACACAGGCTGCAACCTGCTCTCAACACGGCTATGGTGGCCCGCATCACCAACAAACAATCCTCGAGAGATGACAACAGTGGTGGATACGGCCAAAACAGGTGGCAACCGCGCATTCCGGGACCCACAGAGTGTGGCTGGTGCGGTGGCCCACGACATGGCCGTCGCAACTGTCCTGTTCAAGGCACCACATGTGGAGCATGTGGCCGGAAGGACCATTACGCGAAGGTATGCCGATCAACGGACACCCCCATACAGCCCCCGCAGAACCAGCCGGAGAAGGCCGCGACTAAGAAAAAGAAGCAAGCCAGTGCCAGAAGGGTCGCAGTGGCCAGCTCTTCCACGGAGGATGAAGGGGATGATATCTCGGCGATGCTGCAGGCCCCCTCCAAGGACACAGACAGGAAAGGAAGGAAGGTATACCTGGTGTCTGCACTATGCCAAGACCGAGGACCTCGCAGAAAAGCCGCCCGAAGGCGCAAATGCATGGTAACCATCCAAAACCAGTGCATTCTGATGACCATTGACACAGGCGCTTCGGTGAACGTCATGCCTGAAAGCATTTTCCTGACTCTAAGTCCTACACCAGAGCTGAAAAGCACCGACACTCTGTTATATGCATACGGCTGTCGAAAGCCCCTGCCGGTCATTGGCAGGTTCCGCACCACGCTGGAACACGGAAAAAACAGACTATGGTCCAAAGTCTATGTTGTGAAGGCAGGTGTTGAGAGCCTCCTGAGCGGGGACGCAGCGGAGGACTTGGGAGTGGTCCAATTCATCTGCCATGTCAACGATGAAAAGGAAGTGGAGCAGATGCTGAACCAATACCCTGACTTGCAAGAAGGCATTGGCTGTCTAAAAGGCAAAACCATCAAACTTCATATTGATGAGACAGTGCAGCCGAAAGCCGTCCGGCACCGGAGAACGCCTTTCCACATGAGAGAACAAGTGGAGCAGGAACTCAAGGCACTGGAAGAAGCGGGTATCATTGAGGAAGTCACAGGGCCCACACCCTGGGTCTCTCCAATGGTGGTAACACGGAAGCCCAAGCAGCCTGGAAAGGTACGGATCTGCATAGACATGCGCCTCCCCAACACTGCCATCAAAAGGGAACGCCACATAACCCCAACAATCGACGAGATTGTGGCTGACCTCACAGGGTCGAGTATATTCTCAAAGATTGATCTCAAGGCGGGGTATCACCAACTCAAACTCCACAGAGACTCTCGATACATAACAACGTTCTCTACACATTTGGGGCTACGGAGATACAAACGCCTAAGTTTCGGAATATCGTCTGCCGCGGAGGTGTTCCAGCAAACCATCCAGGAGGTCATCCGGGGCATCCCCGGTGTCCTCAACGTGAGCGATGATATTCTGATTCACGCCCCCGACAAAGAAACACACGTCAAGAGGCTTCACGCCCTACTGGGCCGACTACAAGAGGTCGGGCTCACAATACACCGGGAAAAGTGCGAGTTCCTCAAATCCGAGATCACTTTTTTCGGATACAAGTTTGGCAGCACAGGCATCTCCCCTGACCCGCAGAAGGTCGCAGACATCCAGGCGGCAAGCCCACCGATGACCCCCACAGAAGTGCGCAGTTTCTTAGGCATGGCCACCTACTGCGGGAGGTTCATCCGAAACCTGGCCACACTATCTGAGCCGCTGCGGGAACTCACGAAGGCCAACGTCAAGTGGGAATGGGGGCCAACATGCCAGGACTCGTTCGAGAGCATCAAGGACTCCCTCTCAGCTGACACCAAGATGGCCTACTACAACACTGAACTGCCCACAGAACTATTCGTAGATGCCAGCCCCGTAGGGCTCGGAGCCATCCTAATGCAAGTCACGAGGGAAGGGGAGAAGAGACCGATTGCGTATGCATCGAGAGCTCTCACAGAGACCGAACAAAGGTACTCACACATCGAAAAGGAGGCCATCGCCGTGCTGTGGGGGTGCCGACATTTTCACCTCTACCTATATGGGCGTCATTTCACGACGATCACGGACCACAAGCCCCTACTACCAATCTTCATGGGAACATCTGCACACCCTCCGGCACGAATCACCAAGTGGTTACTGCACCTCCAGCAATATGACTTTAATCTCGTCTATCAACCAGGCAGCGGAAACCCAGCGGACTATCTCTCCAGGCATCCGCGAGAGGCCACTCAACAAGAGATCCAAGTAGCGGCAGAGACAGAGGAACACATATGCCAAGTAGTGCGCGCAATGAGGCCCAAGGCGGTGAGCATAGAGGAAATCGAGGCGGAAACGCACCAGGACCCGTGTTGTGACTTAGTGAAAAATGCCATCCTTTCCGGTGATTGGAAGACTTTCATGAGACACACACACAACAGAACAGCGGAAGCAAAAGGGTTTTTGTCCGGCATATTCACAGTGCGGCAAGACTTATCAGTCACGGAAGGTGGACTGTTACTACGGGGAAACCGCATCGTGATCCCTCTCAAACTACAGGACAGGATAGTGGCCCTAGCACATGAAGGACACCAAGGACTGGTAAGGACGAAAGCCCGCATTCGGCACCGAGTATGGTTTCCCCAGATCGAGGAGCGGGTCGAGACACTCGTTGCCACGTGCCTACCCTGTCAGATCACGGGGGCCCCGCCAGACCCGGAACCCATCATATCAGCAGAACGGGGCCGCTCTCGCTGGGAGGCCATCAGCATTGACTTCTGCAAGCTCCGAGAGGGCCTCCACCTGTTGGTGGCCGTCGATGATCACTCTCGATACCCGGAAGTTGAGGTAGTTGAGTCCACAGCAGCTGAAGTGGTCATTCCGGCACTAGAGAAAATGTTCGCAACTCACGGACTTCCTATCTCAATCAAAAGCGACAATGGGCCGCCGTTTACAGGGGAGGACTTCAAAAAGTATCTACAGGAACTCAATGTGAAGTATCATCACATCACTCCAAGACACCCCCAGGCAAACGGGGACGTAGAACGATTTATGAGGACTATCAATAAGGTGCTCAGAGTATCTAAGGCTAACGCCAGCCCCTGGAAGGTTGACCTCTTCCGATTCCTCCGAAATTACCGGGTCACGCCTCACAGCACAACCGGCGTTCCGCCAGCGGACCTCATGTTCGGCACCGTTATCAGATCCTCAATCCCGCATCACCCAAGCAGAACCCCGGACACGGTGGACGAGGAACGCACAGAGAGAAGGAGAAGGGATGCCAACGAACACATGAGTGGCAAGCGGAGAGCGAGGCCGTCCCATCATCAAGTGGGTGACCAGGTCATCATGCTACGAAACCCCTCCAAGTCTAAACTTGACACCAGGTACGAGGAACTTCCATGGACCGTCAGCAACCGGCATGGAACCATGGTAACTGTGACACGAGGAAGCCGCCAAGTGACGAGGAATGCGTCATGGTTCAAGGCCGTACCACGTACACTGTGGACCGATAAGGAGGGCCATTGGGAAGGCGAGGACACTCCTCCCAGTGAAGAAGAGCCGGAGGCCATCCCTGAGGAGAATGGAGCGCGGGATGGAGACTGGGAGCCGGTGGATGAACCCGGCCTCGAGGGCCCGAACAGCGAAGACGGAACAGAGCCGGAAGCAAGGGGGGATGACCCCCGCGAAGGACGATACAGACTGAGAACAACAACAAGACCGCCAGCTAAGCTAAGTGACTATGTGTGGTAGCTGGTACACTGGGGCCATGAACCCCAATGGCAGGGCGGCTGAGTGTTGAAGAGTGACAGCTTTTGTTGGACTTCGCCGTTGTTTGGCAGTTATAGTTATGTGTTTTGTTTTGTTTTATAATAAAGGAGGAATGTTACGTTCCGCCCTGCGTCCCGCTACGCGGTGACGCAGGGCATCCTAATAAAAGCCCCGCCCCCGCGTTCGGGAGGCAGTTCCGGGGCAGACCTAACATCGGCGTGGGTGTGTGTTTATTGCAGCTCCCGCTGGAGCTGCGCCACCGGCCGCGCGGCCTAATTGCATGACGCCAGCCCCCGCGCGTAGGCCGCGGGCCCTCGACATAACATTTCCTTTGTGTTTTATCACAGCAGGTGATATTTATAAAGATGATCTTCTTTTTCAAACTGCTTAATCACAAATAAATGCTTCTGTTGTGCTGGTAGCAGTTACTAGGAAATTAAACTGTGAGTTTATGGGTGCCAACTTTTGATTTTCACTGCAGGGGCAGAAATACCCACACCTCCCTGAATATAAGCAAGCGACCAGCCCAACCCACCCCATGACGAAAAACATTTGATAGCACTTGTTGTTTCCCTTTGACCAAACACACTGGTGGGGGCCAGGGGTTCTGCTGCTGGGAGGGGCTGAGCTCTCTTGTGTTATCACAGTGGAATGAGAGCTGGCCTGGCGCAGTTCAGACTGAGAGCGCTCTGTCCGGGTGCTCTTTTAAACTCAGCTGCTAGCTGTGCGTTGCTTCTGGCATTAGGGGGGGCAGTCGATGTTGGTGCATATTGGACTGGAATCACTCTATTTTGCAGACCCTCTGACTGGAAGTGCTCTATCTGCATTTTAACACCTACTGTTGCTGCATGCCATTCTTCCGCATATTGGACTGGGGGAGATCCAGCATCGCTCATATCGGACTGGGAGTGCGCTCACATTGGGCTGGGGACGTTTTCAGAAAGCTCAGACCTGCAAGTCGGACACTGGAGACAGAATGCTAGCTTCCCACATCTCGGCCTAAAGAAACACATATCCGAACGTGCACACTGGTGGGATGGGGAGTACCACTGCAGTAAATCTCGAGCAGAAATACTTCTAAAGCCAGGCAAGGCAGGCGGAGAGTGGAGAAAGCTCTCTTGGTACCCTTAGTCTGCAATGTAGAATTATAGCGCTGCACCATCCAAGAGCATTGGATTGGTGCAGCACTATCGATCTACATTGCAGACTGGGTGAGCTCAATTGTGCTATGTGCTTGACTGGTAGTAGAGGCTACTGACGGCACTGCAGGCATAACAGGAGGCGACATCGTGATGGTCTGCTGCAGCCTGCAGCCTGCATCTCAGAGAGTACATTGCTGCGACAAATCGTACCTATACTTCTACTTTAAAAAGAACCGCTCCGGAGCGGTTTCTTTTTAAAATAAAAGTATAGGAATGATAGCAGTGAAAAAAAAAGTAGAGGAGCACCGCTCCCAGCCACTCCCCCTCACTTCGATCACTGTGTTTTGAAGAGTCCTGGCACACATAGGCGGTGCTTTCTGCTTTGCAGCCCAACAGTC
This sequence comes from Ambystoma mexicanum, assembly GCF_040938575.1. NCBI lineage: Eukaryota > Metazoa > Chordata > Amphibia > Caudata > Ambystomatidae > Ambystoma > Ambystoma mexicanum. The sequence goes on along the minus strand of NC_090931.1, from coordinate 286,897,250 downwards.
AATTTGGCACTTCAGAAATCTCGTAAAGGACTGCTGCAGTGCCATCTACTGGATAAAATATGGAATTCATTCACACAATGAATAGCTGCGTAAATGGTACGCAGTAAAAAATAAAATTGACTGTATTAACCTATTTTAAGTGCGTAAAAAGGCATCATACGCCCCTTATCTGGAAGGCTGGTGGCACCACATGTACCGTTTCAGTTGCTTCAGGCCACAGCAGACCCAGATGGAAGAATGATAGTGGTGAGTGGGATGCTGGAAAACAGAGAATTCAGCATTATAAACTTATATGCCCCTAACCAAGACATGGCGGCCTATTTTAGGGCCCTATACGGTAAAATGAGCCCCCTACTGGGCGGCATGATTTTATGGGGAGGGGATTTTAACTGTATGTTATACCCCAAAATGCATAGATCAGATAGTAAACTAGATAGACCCACGCCAGCTGCGAAAGCATTACAGGCCCTGCTGAGAGATTTTGGACTATAGGATATCTGGAGACAACTACACCCGGAAGACAGGCATTATTCACACTAAGCGGCCCCACACAAACTGTACACGAGATTGGATTATATGTTTGTTGACTCGGAGTTGATAGGGGAAATGACAGGCTCGGAATACAAGGCCAGAATACTATCGACCACTCCCCCCTGGTCTTGGAGTGGAGGCACCAGCCCCCTAGAGCGAGAATCCCGATATGGAGGCTCAGGGCCGAGGCCCTGCAGGACTCGGTATTCCGTGAGGATCTAAGGGAGGCGATTATTGAGTATTTTGATATAAACACAGGGAGCGTGCAGTCAGAAGGAACCTTATGGGAGGCGTTCAAAGTGGCAGTATGGGGTGCAGCCATATCAAAATCCAGAGGGCTCCAAGGGGGCATAGAGCGAGAGCAACAGGAGACAGAGAGGGAACTGGAAGAAATGATGCAGAGGGGGAGCACCTCACAGGAAGACGCTGAACGGGTGAATTTATTACAACAAACTAGCAGAGAGCACTGGGACAGACTATGTAAATTGAACTATAAAAATTATATCGAAAGGCAACATGCAGGGGGAGACAAACCGGGAAGGCTGCTAGCATGGTTATACAAAAATGAGACACCAAGACCAGTGGTCAGAGAGATAAAGGGGGAAGAAGGCCAGACCTGGGACACCCAGGAGGGAGTTAGCGAGGGGTTCCTTAGATTCTACAAATGCTTCTATAAGGACACGGGGGAGGAGATTGGTAGGGAGATTCAGGAAACATTGGAAGATATAGGATTACCTAAATTAAACAATGAGGAACGGGAGGACCTGGACGCCCCAATTACGATAGAAGAATTAGAGATAGTGATTCCTACCCACGTGTAAGGCTCTGGGGTCGGACGGGCTCCCAAGTGAATTTTACAAAACATATAAGTAGGAGGTGCTCCCCCGCTGCTCGCTATGCTAAATGAGGCGCTCGAACGACGGAGGCTGCCGGAGTCTCTGAGGGAGGCAGTGATTATTCCCCTCTTAAAACTGGGCAAGCCAAGCACGGATTGTGGATCATAAAGACCCCTATCTATGCTCAACCAAGACAGCAAAATCCTCACAGCAACGTTGGCAAACAGGCTCAAATGAGTTATTGGCAAACTCATACACCCCGATCAAACGGGCTACATTTCAGGCAGGAATATAACGACACTCATAGGAGACTCCACCACATAATTGAACAGACAGAGAAGGACCCTGGCAAAATGGAAATAGTCTCGGTAGACGCCATAAAGACACCTTTTGAATCTGTGAGGTGGCTGTAGTTGATAGCGGCCTTGAAAGAATATGGGATGGGGCCGGGGTACCTGAGGTGGGTCAAAATGGTATATAGCTCCCCAATCACCAGGGTCAAAACTGGTGCAATAATCTCAGACAAATGGCAACTTACTAGGGGCACTAGACAGGGCTGCCCCTGGTCGCCCATGCTGTACATACTCGCTTTAGAACCATTGGCAATCTGCCTCAGACAACAGTATGGGGAGATAGGGATCTTCACGAAGGGAGGACCGCACCTGATATTGTACGCCGATGACATATTGCTATACTTGCGCTCCCCCGAAGAAAACCTACAATATGTCCTGGAGGTGATGGAACGTAACGCCACCCTCTCGGGCATAGCGGTAAACCCCAAGAAATCAAGCATGTTCCCCCTGGGGAGATATAGGGGGGCCCCGGATGGGAACCTACCGGTCTTGCCGATACCCTGACAGACCAGGACATTCCGATACTTGGGAATTGACATATACCACACGGCTGCGGAGGAACACAAATACAACACGGAAAGGACAGTGGAAGGCATCAAGAATAGCATGGGGTTCTGGTCCAAGCTCCCCCTGGCCATGGTGGGTAGGGCGTCTTTGATTAAGATGGTGGTCCTGCCGAGATTGCTAGACTTTTTCACGAACATCCCATACATGCTCCCCAAACGCTTCTTTGTGAAACGCCACAGCTTATACAGGGGCTTCATACGGCATAATTCCAGGAACAGGGTGACCCTTTGGAAGTGGCAAAACTCGTGTGACAGGGGGGGCATAAACCTACCGAACTTCGAGATATACTACCTGGCGGGACAGCTCCAGTATGTGGCCAGATGGTTGTCTGAAGAAGAGGCAGCTGAAGCCAGGCTATTGTGCAAGGACAACGCCCCCTTTTTCTAAGAGAAGTGGTGTGGTTGCCTAAATCAAAGATGCAAGGAAGAGCGAGACTGCTGGAACTGGGCTGGAAAATATGGAGCAAAGTATGGCAAATAGTGGGAAACCTGACCCCATGCTCCGTGCAGGTGCCGCTAGTGGCGCTATGTGGGGAGGACTTGCTAATGATAAAAGGGATCCGTACATACTGGGAACCGATGGGCCTCGCGACCCTCAGAGATGTAGGGCAAGAGGGGGAGGTACTAGATTTCCAGAGATTAATGGAGGACACCGGGATACATAAAGGCCAATATATTACATACACAAGACTTATCAAACGGGTGCGAGAAAGGTGGCCTGAGGCAGTGCTAGTGGAGCAACCCGATACAGTCATTGAGACGATGTACGATATCTCGGAGGTTCGGCACGAAATATCCCGCATTTATGAACTATTGATGACCAGGGTGAGCAAGGAGTTTCTCCAACTTAGGTGGGACTGGGAGGAGGAGGTGGGAGAACCTATGCAGGACGGACAATGGGATAGGGTTCAAAGGTACCAAAAGAAGGTGTCCCGAAACGCGAGGCTACAGCAGATCCAGTTATATGTTACTCACAGGGCATATATGACCCCTAGCAAAATTGCCAGGTTTGGAAGTTCAGTGACACAGAAATGCCCAAGGTGCGGGCAGGTGGAAGCTGGGATGATACACATGTTTTGGGAATGTCCGGAGGTGGGTAGATTCTGGGCAGAGGTTAAACTATGCCTGGACGAAAAAGGGATTACGCTGGAGGGGGAGTCTTTGGGCATGCATGCTGGGCGGTTTTTCCAGACCATGCAACCTGAAACACATTAGTAAGATGAAAGATCTGGCCTACATCCTGGCCAAACGGAGAATTGCAGTGGGCTGGAAAGCAGCCCAAAGACCCAGAAAAGAGACGTGGTGGGCCGACCTCCTGAAATGGGCAGAAGCAGAAACGGCAGCTTGGTATGAAGCAATCAGTAGGGGAGGAGGAAGCGAGACCCCTGATAGCACGGAGACAACTGGTGGCCACGATGGTGGGACCATCGCAGGCCGAACTTAGTGAAGACGATACGAGTGGGATCAATGAGGGAGACAAACCCGGAGATACGCAAGCAGGCGCATTGAAGTACAGGCTCGCATTAAGGGGGCGGGAGGGGGAAGGACTGTGACGCATAACATGTGAATATAATGATGTGAAGCTCATACACGAATGTCCTAAATGTTTGTATTGTTTGGATTGTTGTTAATAAAAACTGTTCAAATGTTTAAAAAATATATGTATATATGTTTTTGATTCTTGGGTACAGGCTCGGAAAAGATCCTTGAGAGCGAGAATTAGATGCTTGAGAGTTCTGGATACGGGCGATATATAAAGATAAAACTCCTTAAACAGAAATTTAGAAATGGCCAGGAGTATATTGGTCCAAAGAAATGCTGAACATATGTTGGCAGCTTTAGCTTTCGCAAATAATTCTGGGATTTGGTCTATTGTAAAAAAAAAATAGCAATAATGTTCAGCAAGTTGGTTTACCAGCTAATCCCATATCTGAAGAAGTTTAGGAGTCATATTTCTCTGATTTATTTGCTCCAGGTTCTGAAAGTCGTCAGTTAAATGAAATTGTAAATGTATGTGAGTGGAAATGGCTCTTTGAGGTGTATGACATTGTTATAATTACCAGTTTTAGCAATTTGCAAGCTCTGGGCCCGGATAGGCTAACTAATCTTATGTTAAAGACCCAACCAGAGGATTGGAAACTTTGTTTAAAAAGATTTTAGAGAAAAGATACATCCCAGCCTCATGAATGAATCGGTAGTTATATCAATCTTCAAATAGAGCGACCAGACCGATTTGCAGAATTATTAACCCATAGCCCTTCTGGACACTCCCAGAAAGGTATTTGCTCGTCTGGTCCCGAGACACCCGATGAGATGGGACGGGACGGGATCGGATGGGGTCAGAGAATCTGAGTTTTGATCCTTTCCAATCAGGGTCTAAAGCAGGGCTGGCTACACCCGTTAACCTGTTTGCCTTAGCCTTGGTAAACAGGAAAGTTAATCTTACGGGTCAGCCGGGGTACCTGGCATTTATTGATTTCAAGCTAACCTTCGATTCCATTGACGGAATAATGTTATGGACTAAACTCGAGACATGGGGCTGTTCGCCTCATATGCTGGCATTAAATAAGAGCTTTATTCTCAAACATCCATGCAAGTTCGGTTGAATCACCAGGGTCAGCTTTCAAAATCTATTTCCACCTGTGGAGGTTTAAAGCACAGGTGCATCTTGGCCCCTGCTTACTTTAACCTCTTTATTGCTGACCTGGGAATGTATTTGACCTAGGCCGGATTCCGATGGGCTTAGGACCCCCCTCACTGCAGGAGCAGTGCTGCCCCCATGCCAGGTGAGGCTAGGGTTGTTTTACCTTGGCAGGACCGGCATACACCACCTTTTACATTTTGCGCTACGAGCAGAATCGAAATCTGCATTACTACTCTTAATTCGAGGAAAACTGCATTGTCAGTGCTCCTTGCAGCACCGTGCTTCGGATGCTGCATTAAGGATGTTTATTTGTATTGGCCGCCATTAGCCTCCTCGAGGCTACAACCAACTCCAAGATGGCCGCCCGCCTACATTCGCCTGGTCACACAGCCCACTTCAGTGTGAACCTGGCCTGATTGGCTCCCTGCCCGCTCTTCAGCCAATCCCGTCGCCGGCAGGTGTCAAGCAGGCACACCCACTAAGGCCACACACCAAGGCTGCCTGTCTGGAGCCTGTCCGGAGGCGTCCAAGGCCTGGGCCACGGACCCTGGCCTCATCTCGGTAAGCCTACCCTAAACTTACAGCGCACCGTCTCTTTCCCAGTCACAACCTTGCAATAAACCCCATATGCGCTGCACTTCGTGACTCTGGCTTTTGTACATAATATACCTCGGTCCCCCGCACCATGTTGCTGTCTTTCTTGCTGCAATGCAACATTGCATAGCAGCGCATCCACCTAAGAACGCTTATGTGTCTTTGTAATACATGCTCTGCTCAGCACATCTGTCTATGGATGGATGCACCTGCCCTACTACGTCCTATGTCTAGACCCCACTAAACTCACGGTCATTCTCAGCTTACCACACGTGGCACGACCGCTACATGAGTCTGGTGTACTGTAATCAATGCATTTAGCATGAACTCTGCGTCGAACCTGATATTATACTCTCCATGCCTTATTGCTGCTTGTGACCGCACCTAGTCGGATACTGTGCTTTCCATGCCTTATTGCTGCTTGTGACCGCACCTAGGTGGATACTCTACTCTCCATGCCTTATTGCGGCCAGTGTTAGGCTCTGCATCTAGCCTGTTACTGTATCCTTCCAATACTCCTTCAATACTCCTTCACTTGAGCATATTGCGAACCTGCCTAATGTGTTCCTGCCCACTATCATGCTTTGCACCTCTGCTATTTATTACATTATTATTACATGCTCTTGATGGTACCGATATATGATTAGCTGGATGCCTTAGCAAAGCATAGGATATACATGCCACCTACTTCTGCTTCTTGCACCTGCTCACACAACTGTTGACCACCCAATTGTTGCTATCTACTGGCACACTGCATTTCGCCCCATTGCTAGAATCTCGAATCTAGGTAGACTGCATCAGCTGCCACTATTTGCTATCCGCCTGCAGACTGTATTTTGCCCTATTGCTAGAATCTCGAATCTAGGTAGACTGCATCAGCTGCCACTATTTGCTATCTGTCTGCACACAGCATTTCGCCCCATCGCTAGAATCTCAAATCTAGGTAGACTGCAGCAGCTGCCACTATTTGCTATCTGCCTCCACACAGCATTTCGCCCCATCGCTAGAATCTCAAATCTAGGTAGACTGCATCAGCTGCCACTATTTGCTATATGTCTGCACACACCATTTCGCCCCATCGCTAGAATCTCAAATCTAGGTAGACTGCAGCAGCTGCCACTATTTGCTATCTGCCTGCACACTGTATTTTGCCCTATTGCTAGAATCTCGAATTTAGGTAGACTGCATCAGCTGCCACTATTTGCTACCTGCCTGCTCACTGTATTTTGCCTTATTGCTAGAATCTCGAATCTAGGTAGGCTGCACCAGCTGCAAATATCTACCTACACTCTGCACTTTACCCACTATATGACCTCCTAATTGAGTCAACAAAATGTTCCTCCCAGGCATTTACTCAATACTGTTGAGAATTATTCTCCACTTTATCAAATCTGCATGCCCGCCTAGCTCTGCCCTCAGCACGGTCAGCCTAGGCACTACCGCACCCCTCCTCTTAGAGCCTAGCATCACAATCATGCTTCCCCAATTCTCTCCTCCATGCCTCTCGGATAGACTTACCAGACTACGGTCCAGATTACCCAAACTACATGAGGCCCGAGCCAGGGACTCTACCCAATCCAAACTAACCAACCGAACCACCATTAGCACCTGCGCTAACCTCACGTAAAAAAAACCCCAAACCCAACTCACTCAATACTACGACAACCAAAAACAAAGCGCACAATACAGCGACCACCCCTACCCCTACCAAAAACACTGCCCCACCCATAAAAGGTGCCCTCATTAACGCACGTTCCATAATTGCCCATGCCACGGACATTGCAGACCTCATCTCAGCTGAAGACCTAGATTTCCTAGCCATAACAGAGTCCTGGCTTCATGCAGCCGCAGGCCCAGCCTTCTCGCTAGCCAGCCCCAACGACTACACCATCATCCGAGCGGATAGAACTGAGGCGGAGGCCTGGCCATCATTGCTAAAATTCACCTTAACATTAGACTTGAATCCGCTACACACCTCCCATCATGCGAATCACTTACAGCTAAGCTGCCCACTTCCAACTCCCAAACGATATCCATTCACCTACTCTATAGACCGCCTGGACCCCTGGGATCATTCGAGGAAGATCTCAGTGCTATCCTTAACGATAACCTAAAAAACTCCTCACAATGCCTCCTACTAGGAGATTTCAACCTAGGCTACAAAGACCCCAAAGACCACCAGGCCACGCTCATCAATAACACCTTGTCTGAACTAGGCTTCACACAAAAAGTATCCAGCCCCACCCACAACAAAGGGAGAACCCTTGACTGGGTAGCAGACTACAACTGCGCCGCATTTATCACCAATAAGGCTCCTCAATCCTGGTCTGACCATCACCTCCTCTCCTTCTCCCTCGAAGCTTCGAGACCCATAACCAACATGGCGCTAGCCGCAGCCATCCCCACGAGAAGCAAGAAAAATATTACAGTGGAAAAACTGATCCCTCTTATCCTCCCTACGCTCAACCAACTCCCTGCTTCCAACCCCTACGACCTCGTAGAAGGCTATAACAATACCATGCGCACAGCCTTAGACGCCATTGCACCACTAAAACTTAGAAAATGCAAACCAAAAAAGCACCTCAACCAATGGTTCTCCAGCCACCTTAAAGCGCTTCGATTAGAAAAACGCAAATTGGAACAAGTCCGGAGACAGTCTCCCACAGACCACAACAAGTTATTGCTCAATAAAACAACAGCCAATTACAAAAAAGAAATCATAGCTGCCAAACAAGAATCTTATAACCAGAGAATTGAACAATCCAACTCCAGTACCAAAGAGCTGTTCAAAATCATCAAAGAATTGGAAACACTGATGCTAACTCCAGATACCTGCATGAAGAACAAACAATGGTGCACGAGTGTCCAGAATGCACTAAATAACAAAGTCACAGGTCTTCAAACCAAAATTAAAAATAAGAAAGATTCCCTCACCAAACCAACCAACCCCACCAACACCCCCCGAGCCCTTCACCCACACACCCTACACCCAACACCGCTCGCTTCAGCTTCTCCAAAGTCTCCACTCTCGAAGTGGAAAAAATCATTCTCAGCCTTAAACCATCCAACTGCAAGGGCGACCTCTGCCCTCCACAAGTCATTAAAGATGCGGCAAGAGACCTCTCGCCATTCATCACCAGACTCATCAACGCCTCATTCTCATCAGGAACAGTCCCCAGTAACCTCAAAGAGTCTTGGGTCCTCCCTCTCCTTAAAAAACCTTCCCTTGACCCATCCATCCCGACCAACTACAGACCGATTACCACCGTCCCATTCCTGCTCAAGATACTAGACAAGACAGCATACCAACAAATCCAAAAATACCTTGAAATAAACCACCTCCTAGGTATGCGACAATCAGGCTTCAGACCCCAACATGGGACTGAAACAGCCGTCATTGATCTGAAAGCCCAAATAGACACCCTTAGAGACAACGGGAAAACTGCACTACTACTCTTACTAGACCTCTCCGCTGCGTTTGATCTAGTTGACCACAAAATCCTATGCAATCATTTAGACTCAGCTGCCCACTTCTCCCTAGAAGCCATCGGCTGGATCGAGTCATTCCTCAGCAACAGATCCATGCGTGTCTTCTCCACCTCTGCCGACCCCATCCCCATCACATGCGGAGTCCCACAGGGCTCCTGCGTCTCCCCCACTCTGTACAACATGTTCACGAAGCCCCTGTTTGATGATCTAGATGGCCTGGGTATCACCTACACCAACTATGCCGATGATACACAGATCCTCATCCCCCTGACGGGAGATTACAACCAGGATTTGGCCTTGGTGAACAAGGTGTACCTCATCATTCAGGCATGGATGGCTTCGCACAGTCTATGCCTGAATGATGACAAGAATGAACTCATCCTCGGCTCCACCTCAAACCTAACCAAACTAGACCATAACTACAACAACTTCATTATAGACGGGAACCCGATCAAGGTAGCCAAAGAAGTGAAAACTTTAGGAATATATCTCGACTCCGCCCTAACCTTCCACAAACAGGTTAGCTCTATGGCATCCTCCATGGCCTACACATGTAAGCTTATAAGAGTAGCCAAACCCTTCTTATCCACCCAGAGCTGCATTACACTAGCCAGAGCCCTGGTACTATCCAAACTGGACTACTGTAATGCCCTCTACATAGGAGCCAGCAAGCAAATTACCAACAAAATTCAAACGCTACAAAACAACGCTCTCAGAGCAGCGCTTAGCATTCCCAGGAGTCTCCAACATCAGGAAATCCCATAACTGGCTCAACACTTCAGACAAAATCCTGCTTAAAGTAGCTTTGCTAACTCACAAATGCCTGAACAACGCTGACCCACGCTACCTGATAGACAGAATACGCAAATACACCCCCAACAGACCCACCAGAACCTCCAACGCAAACCTGCTCATAGTTCCCAGATTCAAACGCACCAAAATGGGCGGCAACAGCTTCCAGGTGAAAGCACCCCAACACTGGAACGCATTACCACCATCCCTCAGGACATCCCAAACCTATACACACTTTAGACGCAACTATATCCACTGGATAAAGAACAAGGATCACTAATACTCTTAACCGATAACACCACACTGCCGCAATCCTGTAATATATGCTTATTTGTAAATTTATAAATATTTGTATTGTATTATATCCTTCTTGTAAAACTGTACACCTTGCCCTTCATTGTCACACTGTAAAACTGTAATGTAATGTATAAGCAACCTGTAACCAAGCTTTGAATATCCATGCTGCTCATGCGCCCTCATACCCTCGGGTCTGGTGCGCAATACAAATGAATAAACTAAACTAGGCACGATCGTTTCCACGGAACTAGGTAAATTCCGGTCTCAGGGTTGCAGTATACAGACGGTCTGGTCCTCCTGGACCAGATGCCTGTGGGGCTCCAGAGACAGTTAACAATGTTACAATTATATGCTGGAGAGCAACATCTTTAGAATTAAGATCAAGAAATTAAATATGATGAGCTCGAAAGCAAAATCTGAACAGCAAAAGGTGGTTCCAACCCTTATTTATGGCGCAGTCTAAGTTAACTGTTCGGAACCTGAATTGGAACCTCATAGAGGAACTATTTTGGAAAAGGGTTTTGGCAAATGTATAAAAGGAGACCAGCCCACTAGCAATGAGAGTGACAGCAGAAGCAGCAGGAATGCCGGTGTAAGTAGCAGGGAACTTTAATTTCAAACCATGACGAAACGCTGAGGTCTGCAGAGAGGCAGCCTATGGAAGTGTGGCGTAGGAGCTGGTGCCCAGTGGCACAGACCGAACATTGTGAAGGGAGCCGTGTGGAGAGACTATCCCTTTTATCTGTGGTGAAGATGCTCATTACCCTGTGACAGGAGGTCGCCACAGGAGTGCCTGAGGGGCAGGCGTGAAGAGCAGAAGGCCGTATGGTCCATGCTGCTGGGAAACCAATGAACGTGACCAGTGAGTTTTTAGCAATTGAGAAACCCAGTGGGTGAGGGTTTGAACTGGTCTTTCGAGGAATACTTGGTATTGGAGTTGTCGCGTGTTTCAGGAAACACGTTTTTGAAGGTCTCCGATTCAATCCATTGTCAAATATTGAAATACTATGAATGCTTTGTATCAGAGTGGTCGCGTGTTAGAGGAAGCACATCTCGAATGTCTTTAAATGCTGGACATTTGATTTGAAGTAAATTAAAGAAATATTACACAGCGGGTTGAATGGAAAGTGTGTTCTGAGGGCAACCATGCCTATTGAATACCGAACTGAATGAAAACTTTTAGTACAACTAATGTCTATTAAATGACAACCAGTGTCTATTGAATATTGAACTGGCTGAAAACCTTAACAAGTACAATCTATGTCTTTTGAATGCTGAACTGTGTGAACTTTAAATTATAGTAAAACCAACTTTAGATGCTGAATTCTAAATGAAACTTTAAATCCAAGTGAAACCAGTGTATGCTGTATTCTAAAATGAATGATGTGAAAACTGCGTATAACAGAACATTAAATTGAAAGCAGAATTAATTAAAAACTTGAAGTTCATTCCAACACAGCTACATTTTTTACATGAAAGACCAACCATAAAAAGAAAAAGTGTTACAAAGAACTTTAAAGAGTCAAAGGATATTGTTGTGCTGCTGAAATTTTGTCTTGATGAAGGGAACCCTGAGACTTGAACCATTTATTGACTTGAGACCGGACTCTCGAGATTCTTTTTTCCTTGGAACTGTTTTAATTGGAACTTAGGGGAAGGGACCCCCGAGTACTGGTTAAAGGGTATAATTCTGAACTCAAGAATGGTAACCTTTGCTTTAACTGTTTTATACTTAGGGAAGGGAGCTGAAAGGAAGCTGCAAGCTGGAAGAGGCTCATAACTTTATGTTAGACACTGTTTCCTTTGGTTGCTGACATGCCTACACATTGCATAGATTAGTTGTGAGGGCAAGTATAGGTTTTGTACACAGACAGACCTTTCTTAGTTTTATTAAGGTAGGGAAATCCCACCTTGGCATAGGGCAAGTTAGGCCTTTTCTCATCCTGACATTTAAGTTAATAAAGGTTTTTGTTTAGAATTTTGAATCGGGTGTCTGTGTTTTGCTTCATGATGCTTTATGCCCCCACCAATGGTAGGAGGGTTCTTAGAAATCTGTACAATGGGAAAGGGGACAACTTTTTCTTTGTTGGCATTGCTTCATGATGCCTTCACACACATACAAAATCATATGTTAATAAGATTATTAACAATACAGTACTAATACACCACATACAATCACATAAAAAGACATAAATAACAGAGCTCATTCATGGACAAAGATTAGCCCCACCCTTCTAATATTTAATTAATCTCTAAAAGCTTCAAAGTTTATAAAGCAAAACCTAGAACCGCTAATGCGACAGGTAGAAAATCTGCATAAAAGACACATCCAAAGGCTTTCAGTATAATAATAATGCACTTTTAAAATCAGTTGTCCAAAGTGCAGAGTGCAATTAGAGCATGACAGTATAATATCACATGTTTCAATATTCAATGTTTCCTCAGTAGACACGTCACCACAATACTGACAAAAGGCAGCATCGGGAGATATCAGCTTCCTCCTTAATAAAATTGCACGGGTTAAAAGAATATCCATTCTAAAATGCATAAAGTTGCATCTGGCCAACGGGTCTGTAAAGATACACAGACACAGGCAATTGCCCTACTTAGTTACAAATGTAAGATGCTAAAGAGAGCGATATGAATGAAAAGTATCTACTGTTAACATCCAATCTTGTTTATAAAGGGTTGTCAACAAGATAATTAACTCCCAAACCAGCCTCGCAAGGAAGCCCATGCACTTCTCTATAAAAGAGCAAATAGAGGGCTCTCTTTGCAAGGCAGCAACTATGGCAAGTTCAGTATATAGAAAAAAAGCTGGGGATCCAAAGATGTACGGAATAGCAAAAGGTAATGCTATTTGGCCTTGACAAGAAGGGATTTTAATACCATCTCATGATGAATAGCTACCCCAGGGATACATTTAGGTAGTCTAAGAACCATCCTGCACATTAAGATCCCACACTTCAATAACTACTCCAATGTCCAGAGATGCATGTCCTCTATTCCATAAATAATTTTAGGCACAACTTTCCCCTTGTAAAATGTAACCAATGGGATAGCTGAAAATCTACCAAATAAGTGATACAGAAGAGGAAGATGTTTATACTGAATTTAAACCCAAGAGCACCTTTATGCCACCCATCTCAGTCCCATCAATCGACATCTTTCAAAATATGGTTGACTGACCTCAAATAACAGAAATTCGGGAAACCCAAGCACTCTAACCTCAACATAGGAGACATTTGTCAGATTAAATCATTGTACACACATACCCCAACATCACTATACGCCCAGCCAACAGGGGTGAAGCATTAGTCATACAGAACACCAGCTATTACCACCTTGAATGCATTAGTCAACTTAGAGACCGGAATGTGTGCTATATAGATATCATATTACACAAAGCTGAGGAGCTCGAATGGATCACACACAGAACTAAAGCATTCTTGACAACCACACATACATCTGTACCCATTTTTTACTTGCTACCCAAGATTCACAAGAGACTAGTTGATCCCCCTGGGAGGCCCATCGTTGTTGCCAGAGGTGGTCCCTTGCAACCTTTGGGCATCTACCTAGAGAATTTCCTACAACCATTTATCCAAAATACCCCCACATATGTGAAAGACACCACACACTTCCTCCAGACACTAGAAACCGTCAACCTTACTGATGAAGACATCCTATTCTCTATCAACGTCACCCACCTATATACCAGCATTCCCCATGACTTAGGCTAAGAGGCTGTAGAGTGGTTGCTTCTACAAGCTGATACGATAGGCGTTGGAAAATAATTTGTCTTGATTTTGTTCCAATTCATGGCTCAGAATTCTTACTTCCTATACAAAGAGCAGTACTACATCCAGACACCTGGAACCTCCATGGACACCACAATGCCCTTGCATACGCCAATTGCTGTATGCATCGATTTGAATCCCAACACCTTTTACACCATCTTGTCTGGCGAAACTACCTGGCCGAATGGATCTGATATATAGATTATATTTTTGCCATCTAGCACGGCACCCAAGAAACCATGAAAGACTTCCTTACCTAAATTAATGAGATAGATCTTCAGATCAATTCACGGCCGAGAGAGGGACACCTCATGTCCATTTCTTGGACATTAACGTCAAGGTCATCAACAACATCATCTCTACTACATTGTACAGCAAGGCCATCGGCAGAAAAATATACTCCACTGTACGAGTTTCCACCCACCAAACACTCTTGGGAACCTTCCTTATGGTCAAATGTTTGGGATCAAAAGGATAGTTAGCGATTCCGATGAATGCAGGGCAGAGTTCATTAAACTCACCCAAATTCCGACAAAGGTTTTACCCAGCAGAAGATCTTGAGGCAGGCATCACCAGAACAGCCACGCAACCAGGTACGTCATCTCACCAAAATGCCAGGGGTAGCAGAAGTAACATCACATGCCTCTTGACCTCTGATGACATCACAGGAAGTGATGACATTTGACCCCACCCCAAAGTGACATCACGGGAAGCGATGGAATACAACCTTTCACCCCTTGACAAAACAGGAAGTGGCATCGCACAGCTTTGGTCCTAAGAACACTGTGAAAAATATGGTTATGATATCAATAATCTGATATACATTTCATACAAGAATGAATCACCATATGTATCATTAATATCAGTGTGTATAGACCCATATTACAAAATTACTGTGAATGCAAGCAGACGTCCAAGGCCAAATGATAATGATGTGTTATTATATAACACTTACGCTTAAGTGCTTTATATATAACAAATATACATACAATACTACCCAACCTGTGTTGGCTCTCATTTATAGACCTCGGAAGGATGAAAGGCTGAGTTGACCTTGACAGGATTCAAACCTGCAGACCATACACACATCGCAGCATTGAGCACTCAACCCACTGAGATATAGCTATCGTACCGGCTATAGTAAAATTATCAATTACATGTCTGAATGTTCTCAAAGTCAGAAAGCAAGTTGCACTCTGTAGTGGATACTAACACATTGGTAACTGAGATTTAACAGCAGGCCAGATCAGCTGCAGGTCTGGTGCAAATTTGGCCACATATCAAGCCTGCATGGATCTACTGTTCAGGCTTCCATTGTTACCAAAATACATACCATTGGGAGGGTTTATAACGGTGTACTAAAGAATTTTGAGTAGTGCAGGGAAAGCAGCGCGCTCACACGGCATCCCGTACTCGGGGCACTCGTTACCTCATACATGCAAACAAACATCCTGAACAGCATGCCAAGGAGATAGGAAAGATAGACGCATTACAACAAAGCATTAATTGTGGCACAATGAAATCAAGGGCCACTTGATGTGCTATGGTCAAACATTTCTACACTGTACACAAGTTTTAGGCACAAGGATTTTGTCAAGTGACGGAGGACACCGAGATGGAATGTCTTGTGATGATCGTAACAGAGACAACGGCAGAAAAAAACATCATATAACTGCAACTTGTCTGCATTGTGAATTTGAGGTGTTTAAGAATGGACTAAATCAGTGATTCACCCCCAGAAGTGTGCCTCAAATAAACAGTTAATGATTCAAGCAATTATTGTATATAATTCCAATAAGACTATTTGTTATTCCTATTCTTTCTGATTTAGGGTCACTGCTAAGTGTTACTCCAGAAACAAAGAGCCACATGGCGCTGGCCACAGCCCAGGAGCTTCCATTTAGAAAAAAAAATATTTCTTTTTTTATTGGTAGCAAGGGAGACCACAGGGGTCGCAGTTGCGACCCCTGGTGGCCCCCAAATGAAATCCCTGCACGCAACCATGCACCAACCTTTTGCTGACGAGACCTAAGAGTATGACTCCCCCTCTGGTCTTTGTCTCTAAATTCTTGCTACAGAGCAACAAAGTGAAACCAAGTATTAACAGACACTGGAACATCCTGATGAGTGATGAGAGAACTAAGCACCAGTTCCCTGAACCACCTGTCTTTGCTTACCAGCGAAGTGAGAACTTAAGAGACATGCTAGTGAGCACCAGAGAACCCAAATCCCAAACTACCAGCAAAGGAAGGCAGGGCATCTACCCTTGTCTTAACTGTGGGAATTGCAATAATATCACAAAAGGCCCCGTAGTTTTTCACCCCCCCACATGTGAACAAATCACTTGCGCTTCTGAGAATGTTATATACTGTATTAGGTGTCCCTGTGGAAGCTACTACGTTAGAAAAACCAAGAGAGGAGCACGAATCAGATGGAACAAGCACAAGTCGAACATACGCACCAAGAACGCAAACTCATCCGTAGCCCGACATTTCAATGAGAAAGGACACACCATAGCGAAAATGAGATACATATGCTAGAAGTGATAAGCACCAAAGGATATCGAGGAGGCTTCGCCATGAAAAAAGCACAGAGAGAAGCTTTCTGGGTGCACCGGCTTGAGTCCTTAGCACCTGGTGGTACACCTACATTACTTTCTGTAATATGCTTCTTTTATTCAGTGATACATTTGCTGATTGTCACCGCCCTCACGCAAAAGTACTGTGCATTAGTTCGGGGAGTTATTGCTCTGTTCCTGGTACACAGAATCTGTTTGTTTATGGTGGCACTCCGCCTCCTTACCACTATGTGGTGGGCAGACCTTGTGCCAACTAGACATCCTCTTCACAAACTGCACTCTTAAGTGTACATGATCCTAGTACTTCATAGTTTTACCACATGCCCTAACCACTATTAACTCCACCCATGGCGAGTTAGGTTACCCAACCTTGCGCCTTCGAGCAGCACTTGAGTCCACATATGAGGCCCTAACATACCATTCTAATTCTAAGATAAGACACCTTTTGGCTCCTTTAGATACCTTAGTAGTTGATTGGGCATATCCTTTGCACTAATCCTACAAGTAATTTGCACTAGCATTCTGACTAGTTCTCTTGAAGCCTTCAGTTATAACCATTGCGGTATCCAAACTATCTGCATATGCACTATAGTTTCCATGCACATTGTCTTACACACACAGGACATGCTTCTACTGAGCCGTCTTCATGATTACATGCACACACGGGACATGCACTGCTAAGAACATCCTCAAGGGGGCCTCACAGTCACTAGCAAGTCATCCTCATGATCACGTGATTAGGCACACACCAGACTTAAAGCAGGTTACAGGTGATGCACTTCTGTCTAGGCGAGTCGGATGAACATACCCCCACTGCTTTCACAGTTAAGGCTATGTCAGCCCCGGGTTGGGTCATTAGTTTTGAGTGCAGGTTGCACTGTAGTGATTAACACTGTAGTATTGTATTACCTTACTTGCAGCAGTTGAAGCAGTTGGTCGCGACACACAGTTTGATTCACATTTTGCTCTCATTGGCAAGCACATGCCAATGAGTGCGCAGGCAGATGGGCAGATGATGATTGTGACACGTTGAGACAGCCTGACCACCACAGGCATTCTATGTGCCAGGTAGATGGAATTTTACAATATATGTGTTATTGAGAAACATTAGCCACAGTTGTGGTGCATTTAATTTCCAGGCAGTTACAGCACCAACATTGGTACGGCGCGTTGCCTAATTCCAGTCTGTTTATTTTTTCTCCCTTCTCTTTTCCTTCCCTTTTCTATTGTTCTCATTGCTTTGATTTGTTGATGCCCTCTACGGAATGGTATTGTCTTATTGGACCATGTGATCACTGACACTTTTGTGACGTTTTGTCTCTTTTTAACCATGATATTTGACATATCGAATATATAATTGCAGTGCCGATGGGTAACCACTAAATGCATTTTGACGTTTACACACGGTCCACTATTGATGTCAAGGGCTGGGGCATAGAGGTTAAACAGACAAGGTGCCAAACTGCAGCCTTGTCTGAGTGCCATTATTTTGTAAATGTTATCAAATAAATGACCTTCTCATCTAACCATATCTGAATGTTGGAATTCTGTCACGTCTCCCAGTGTGCCCACTACTAAGCAACCCACTAGGCAACCCACGATCAGCCCGCGTTTACCTGGCACATCTTTCGCTGCACATCAGGGCACAAGAACATGACCTTCGGCTCGACACTGGAGATAGATGACTGGTTTTCCAGGTGTTTTCCGACCTTCATTGTCCTGGCAACTCCCGTGGAAATTCTCGTATGCTTTGCAGCACCGCCGAGGAACACGGCGATTCACGCGTCACGTGAGGTGAACTGCTGCCAATCACGTTCATCCTCTGCCATCACGTGATTTTCCCACGCTGCCGCGTTTTTGCATCATGTGACTACAACTAACAGTCAAAAGCGCCAGAAACCACGGTGGCAGCGCTTCTCAGCTGCTTCTCGTAAGGACTGTTTGGTGTTATCGTTTTCATCAAGGATTCATTGGTTCTACGACCACGGACTGTTTTTTTGGATACTCTACTTCTTCTTGGCTTCATCTGTTACCTTTGCCCTGGAACTCTTCTTGCTTACTTCTAAAGATATTCAACCCTGCACCTCCTCCACGGATTGCTTAAACGGAATATCCCTTTGCTTGGACCTTGTGCTTTGAACTGGTTTTGACCCCATTGCGTGTTTTTGGACTCCTCTTTGGACTCCTCTTGTGCCAACTTGCCCAGGTGTGGAACTACTACCTAAGCCTCTCTGAAACCCGCCCCACTGTCCCTGCTGGTTGCCCCTAGTGCATTACGACCTGACCCACAGCTCATCTAGGTAAGCCTTACTACAATCAGTCCGTATTGCTGTGTCCATATTGCATTAGTTGATAACCGTCTATTGCCTTACAGCGGTCAAAGGGGTTCTTCCGGCGTTTCCTGGTTCCAGTTGACGGCTCACCACACCTGTTGCTTCAAAGATTGCACAGACAGTATTTGGTCATTCTGTCTGTGTGGTACTTGGGGACGGAGGTATTCAATAATCGGCACGACCATCAAGATCAGAACAAATTCATATGAAGACCAATAATCACGCTTATTAAGCCAGGAGGGATGATACCCCAGCTGTCCAACTTTTCAACAAACTTCCTCGATTAACCAGGTCGAAATCTGAAGAAAGATTGATGGAAGCATATGAATAGAGAGGTACATCTTGTCCCACATCAGATCTTTACAACACTTGAGAAGAAAACCCTTTAGAGTCATGCCTTGAGATTTCCTGAAACCTTTATGGGAAAGTTCCAGGCAGACCCACACTTTATCAGATGTTCTAATAATATGGAAGCAAAGATCTTACTGCCCACGTCATTAATGGTGATTGGGCGATACTTCTTGGGTTCAGTTCTTAAATCTTTCTTAAAAATAGGAATGACATATGATGTTTGCCACGACACCAGAAGTGAACCTTTCTATAAAAGATTCCTTAAAAATATAATATGGATAATCGCCCATGAATGAGCATCTGTCTTAAAGAGGTAATTGTAAAAATGATTAGGTCCTACAGCATGAAAGGACCTCGGCTTTTAATAATATTCTATGCATCTTCCCTGACGATCGTAAGGGGCCAAGTATCACTTCCCCTGTACCGAGCAGCAATACTTTAAAATATATCATCCTTGTGGGAGAATTGCACAGGGATTCAAAATGTCCCACCCAAGTTAATTCAGAAAATAGATTTAACTGAGCAACTTCTTCAACACAGCCTAGGGTATTAATTCAATTCCAAAATGTAGAATCATCCCGAGAGGACAATATCCCCAACATAGCTTCCCTGTCCCTATTTAACTTAGGCGCTCAATGATTCTTCATCCAATTTGTGTGTGATTGTTTGAGTTTAGATTTTTCCTTAAATCCAATATCATTTGTCATCTTAACCTTATGTATTTCATGCCTCAACAGTTTTTTTCTATCACAAACCCTACTATCAAATACATGAGGGTGGATAAACATGGGCGAGATCGCGCAACCCGCCTTAGATGGCAATACATTATTTAAAGTACTTTCAATAAACCCATGGAAGTTTGTGCAACTGAAAGTATCCAACTTCCATTCGTCAGTTGATATAGAAATAACCTCCTCAAGCTTATTATTGAACGTACTCATTGTCTGTTCGTTCCATTGAATATGATTCTTTGTCGGGTTTGCCCTTAAATACTCATACGTTCCATCCCCTTTACTCAGTCCTTGTGAGGCATCCCCCAACATGGCAATCGTACCGGAACCTTTGGCAGTGAAAAACGGAGCTTCCCCATTAAATTTAGTCCAGTACGTGGGGGCGCAGCCCTGGGAGTGGGAACACCCTCTGGCACTACACCTCAGTCCCTTTTTCCGCACAGACTGTGTCGGACCTGGCAGCTAGGCGTGGAGACTTTTTAACTTTTCGCTTGCTCCCCGTTGTTGTTTTATTTTTAAATCTCCTTCATCTCCCTTTGGTGCCTCATCTCCCCGGCGCATGTCGGCTGCAGGAGGATTACCGGGTTATACAAGCCAAGGGGCCCAGAGGCTCTTCCAGGCAATCGGTCGTCAAACCCGAGGCCGGCAATGCTACCGGCTCCTAAGCCGAGGAGCTACAGAGCTCTACTGCGTGGTCCACGGTAGGGCGATCAAGTTCATCCTCCTCGTCGGCCCCAGTGGGCAAGGGATGGTTGTGTTCTACCTCCAAGAGTCAGTCCTTGGCACGATCTAGCACGACTACCAGCTCTTTTGCTGAGGGCGCACAGTCTACCGGAGCCACCTCTGTGGTCATGGTTCAGGGCGATTCGACTACTCTGAGCCTACCATAGCTATCTCTGAGGTTGACGCTTCTGCTTCAGGTTTGAGGGCCAAGGAGTGTCCACACATGTCTGATCCAGCACGTGGCACAGGGCTTTCGTGCCCTCCCATCCAAGGCGTGGTGCCAGGTCCCACGATGGCGGCCAAGGACTCGGCTGAGCCTGCTAGACTGGCAGCCATCATGGATTCGGATCTAGGACTCCCCGGTCCTTCGCTTACAGACTGGGCCATGCAAGAAGATTCCAGTCCCCTTCCCTTGTGAAGTGGTGGCAGAGTTTAAAGTACAGGTGGTTGATCTCCACAGGGTTACATCTACCCATCCCATCCTTATAGCTGTACTCCACACGCGTCTCGGTGCTTCGACCAGGAAAGGAGGCCCAGCGCTTCAGGATCCGTCTGCTTGCGTGTACCGCTTCTTCAAGCGCTTCCTCCTCCTCATGCGCTCCCCACAGATGACATTGCTACACAAGGGTATAGTCAAGGAAGTGATCCCACGGGTCGTGCCTCATAGGGCTCCACCTCTGGTTACTCCACCAGTTCTTCCGTCACTTCTGCTGCCTGTTCCAGGCCCTGCCATTTGTTCAAACCTCTTCCGCCTCCTCCTGTACCACCAAGCCATTGGATCCACAGCTATCTTTAAGTCTGGATCAAGGGGGGCAACCCTCTGGCTCCGGTGTCTCAGGACCCAGACTCCCCTCCATCTGGAAAAAAGGAGGGGTGATGATGATGATGATGACGACACTCAGGACGATGAACCCTTGGTGTCTGTAAAGGCTTTTCATGACCGCCTTCAGCGCCTTGCATAGTTCTTGGGGATTCCTCAGCCAGAGGCAGCCCCCAGGATTCGGGAGTGCTAGCAGAGGTTTTCGCCAGACGCACCACAAGCTGCTCCGGCATTCCGCTCCGGAAGGATGTCCTGCAGGTGGCGAGAAAGCACAGGGCCAACGCCCAGATGAACAAGTAATTAGACAGCCAGTCTAGTCCTCCTGGCCTCCGAACCCAAGCCTGTCTCTTCAGTGGTGGCTGCAGCCTCATTATATTCTAAACCATCGTCTTCGTCGTCTTCCTCTGTGGGAGCCACCTCCACTTGTCTGCCCAAAGAGGACAGTCTTTTGGCAAATGTTGCTATGTCATCTCAGGGCTGTATTTGCGGAAGGCTAACACTGACGCCCTCCTAGCCGCTGTAAACCAGAAACTGTGATCAGAGAGCTCAGGGAGTTTCTGCCTGATCTCCCTCTGGAGAGCAAGCCTCTTTTAAGTTTGGCCTGATGGACGCCCAGGTAGTTGTGCAGAACCTCAGGGAGTCTTCGGTCTCCCACATCGAAACAGCCAGCAGAGGGCTGTGCCTGGGGGTCGAGATGAGACAGACGGCGTGGATGCATGCCACACATTCTCATCAGATGTGCAAGAAAGGATCCTAGAGCTTCCTTTTGAGGGCTCAGAACTTTTCTATTCATCCACTGATGACAAGTTGACAAAGAAGAAGACCTCTATACAGACCGCTAAGTCCTTGGCCATCCTGACTAAGCCAGGGCAGAAGACCTCCCCATAGTTTGAGGGCAGGACTGACTACAAAACCCATGTATTCACTGGCTTCAAGGGGTTTTGGGACCGGGATGCACGGAGGCCTGACAGGTTGCCCAGTGACCACAGGGGGAAGCAGCAGAGGACTTTGTGCTGTTTTTTGCTCCCCCTTCTCTGCTCCTGCCTCATACGCCAAAAATCGGTGACAATAACGGTCAAGGAACACAGTTCGCCTGTGGGAGGCCGGCTGTCTCTCTTTCAGGACAGCTGGAAGCGATTTTCCGAGAATCCTAGGATCCTTTCTATAGTCTCCACAGGCTTCAGTCTTCCTCTTCCTTTTCCTCTACCATCCTCTCCTCCTCTGCTTCAGATAGGGTCCTTAGCCCTTTTTCTGGAGATCCTTTCTCTTTTGGAGATGCAGGCTGTGGAGCCGGTTCCTTAGTCAGAGTGGGGCTCCGGCTTCTACTCCAGGATTTTTGTGGTACGCAAACACAACCAGACTGGCCTGAGGGTAGTCCTGGACCTGTCATTTCTGAACCTGTCTTTACCGCTTGAACGCTTCAAGATGATTACTCCCACGCACAAAACAGAGTCCCTGTGCGCAGTGGACTGGATGTGATCCCTAGACCTCAAGGATGCGTACCTTCATGTCCCCATCTACCAGCAGTATCGGAAACTTCTGCGGTTCACGGTTATGTCGTACCACTTCCAGTACAAGGTGCTGCCTTTCGGCCTCAATTTGACTCCTTGTGCGTTTACGAAGCTCATGAATGCAGTGGCTGGTCTCCTCCGCCTGGTGGGCCATCACTTATACCCTTATCTGGATGACTGG
Source organism: Ambystoma mexicanum (assembly GCF_040938575.1). NCBI lineage: Eukaryota > Metazoa > Chordata > Amphibia > Caudata > Ambystomatidae > Ambystoma > Ambystoma mexicanum. The sequence continues at coordinate 286,874,120 of NC_090931.1, read as the reverse complement.
CTGGTCAGGGCCAGCTCACCCGAGGGGGCAGTGCACTCCTGCCAACAGCTGGCCGATGTTCTTCACCAGCTTGGTTTTTTTGCCGGAACCGGCTGAAGTCGCAGCTGACTACCGCTCAGGTGTTCCTTGGAGTGCGCTAGGACACGGCTGTGCAGCGGTTATTCCCTACGCCCGAGAGGCTCCTCTCCCTCCGCAGGGCGACAGGGCACTTTCTGTCCAACTGTCACGGTGAGCAGACCAGATTGCCCCAGCCCAGCAGCAGTGGGAACATTGGGGCACATTAAGGGCCCTGACTGGATCAAGCCTCAAAGGAGGGCTACCTAGACCCTGTCCTGACACCTCTGGCATCAGGCTCATGGAGCTAACCTCAAGGAAAACACAGGTATAGTCGGTCTGCCACTGAATGATTGACTTCTGTGCTAACTGCAGTTAAGGGCGTGGCTCTAAGCCGTTAACTGGACAGGGACAACATACAATACAACGGATTACACAGACAATAACAGCAGAGCAACACGAGTTGCGACCACAGCAGTACTGGGTTGCCACTCAACTTCAAGGGTCAGTGAAATAACTGGATCCTACAGGACATTGCGCCCCTGCTGAGACTAAGCCGGAAGGAGTGCCCACTACCCAAATACACAAGGTCGGAGTGCCCCATAGTGGTGAACACGTGTGGAATGAGCAGGGTGGGGGTCATGGGTGGCAGGCACAGACAGTCTCACTCACCACCCTTTCCCCTGTTGTAGGAGCTGACCCAAGGCCAGTCCAGGGAACAAAAGACGTGCAGCGCCTCTAACCAGGGAACCAGACACTCCACGCATCAGCGCCTGACATCCCCGCAGAGACAAGGTGAGCATAACACCAAAGTGACCACCTCGGCATGGTAGTTTCAGCACCTTCTGGGACTTATGGCATCTTGTGTGCTCATGGTTCAGCACGCTCGCCTCATGATGAGGCGCCTCCAGCTCCACCTGGCGGCCAATTGGGACCAGGAAACGGGTCGCAGTCGGAGAGGATCCCAATCCCCTCGCTCCTCCTCACGGATCTTTGCTGGTGGCTGATGGACTGTAATGTGGCAGTGGGAGCTCCCTTTACCTGACGCTGGTGGTGACAATGGATTCCTTACTGTCAGGCTGGGTGAGCTACCTGGCGCATGGTCCAGGGCAAATGCCCCCATGCATATCAATCTGCTCCAATTCAGGGCCACTCAAGGCTTTTTTGCCGCTCATTAGGGACACTGCGGTTCTGGCCAGGACTCACAACTACGCAACAATGTTTTACCTGAACAAGCAGGATGGCACCTGTTCTCCCCTCCTGTGCATGGAGGCGGTAGCAATCTGGGACTGTGCCCTTACAGAAGGGATTTGGATTTCCTCGGTCCATCTCCCGGTGACAGCAATGAGGAAGCGGACAAGCTCAGCCACTTGGGGTTCAACATCTACGAGTGGGAGTTACACATCAACTGCTTGTTGCACCTGTTCCAGAGTTGGGGGTTTCTGGATCTGGACTTATTTGCGTCTCCTGAATTCCAAGTGCTCCCGGTTTGCGTTTTGGCCAGGCCGAGGTCAGGGGTCAGGGCTCTGCTGGCACAGACACAGGTGCTATGTGCTTCCTCCTCCACCATCGTTCCAGAGGACCCTCTGCAAGTTCGGGTGTTGGTGGGTTGCAGACTCATCCTGATTGCCCTGCACTAGCTGTCAAGTAAGTGGTTCTCGGATCAACTGCAGTTGTGTTCCCAGGGACCGGTCCATCTTCCGATTCCCCCAGCAGGGCCTTCCTGATGCAGCAGGGCGGGCTGTGGAGCACCCAGATGTGGCCAGACTGGCCCTAGCATACTGGTTCCTGACCAATTGAGACTCCACCAAGCTTAGTTCTCCGAGGACAACTGGAACATCATTCAGGAGGCCATCTAAGCAGGCTCAGTACAAGAGTAAGTGGACAAGATTTTGCCACTGGGCTTGTAACAATGGGCGTGACCCTCTCACCTGCTCCCTGGACAACGTACTGGCTTTTTCTGAAAAATCTGGCTCGTTCCGGCGTTCAGGTCGATACCTGCCACACCTAAATGGCAGTCATTGGGGCATTCAAGAATTCCCCAGAGCATATTTTTTCAGTGGCCAACCCGGTGCTTAAGGGCACCCTCAAAGGGTTGTCCAGCTTTTTCCTCCGGTACACAGACCTCATCCGTCTGGGACCTTAAATGGTTCTTGTGGCCTTGCAGCGCAAGGCTTTCGAGCCGATGGCCTCTGTTGACATCAGGTTGGTGAAACTGAAGACTGTGTTGCTGGTGGTGCTCACTTCGGTGCACAAGGTCAGCGAGCTGCAGGCTTTGTCATTATGTGAGCCCTTCACCACATTTCATAACGACAATGTCATTTTGCACACTATGAGAAACCAGAGGGTGTCTCACCTGCTAGTCCCCGGGGGATCTCCCTCTCAGGTGGCCAAGGCACATCCATCGCCTTCAGAATCCAGACCCTGGGGGTGAACCAGTGCAGGAGGGTTACCTGGATGAGGGGTCTTCAGGGAGTGGGGGTGAGATAGACGATGGTGAGACGCTGTATTCCCCCTTCTTTCGTTTATCCAACCCATCCGATGTTCTTGGATTTATTTATTTGAATTTTTGTATGCCGCGCCACATGCCCACAGGCCGCAGGGCACACACAAAACGATACAAGACAAACAAAATTAGTTAAAACAGAATAGAGTCAGGGATTGCAGAAGACAAAGTTATCATAAAGAAGAAATCAAGCATGCGACTCAGTCAGGCGGGAGATTGAAGAGTAAGGTCTTAAGCCTTTTTTTGAAGTCGATGGTTGTTGTAGCACTTCTAAGGGCTATCAGAAGTGAGTTCCAAGCACTAGGGCTCAATACATCAAAGCTACAGCCACCTGCTTTAGCAAGTCTGAACCGAGGCTGCACATGTCTAAGTTGGTTCCTGGATCTAAGGGTGCGTGATGATGTAGAGTGCAGGAGACGGTTGGTAAGATATTTGGGGGCGGTGTTAAGTACGCACTTGTGAGTCAATGTGAGAAGCTTGTGTGCCACTCTCTGCTCCACAAGAAGCCAGTGTAGTTCTCGTCTGGATGCTGTAATATGTGCTCGTTTAGAGAGGCCTGTGATGGCACAGACTGCACCATTCTGGGTTACCTGAAGGGAGGAAAGAATAGTCTGAGAGCAACCACTCAGGAGGCTACTGTAGTAATCCAGGCAAGAGTTAAGGAGGGCAGTAGCAGGAATGGCTGCACTCTCAAAGGGCACAAACGGACGAATATTACTGAGCAATTTGTTTACAAGGCCACAGGAGCTCTGGATCTGAGCAGCTTCGTTAACTCAGCGTGGAAAATGACGCTGAGGGTCTTCACTTTTTTTTGCCACTGGGATTATTGCCTTAAAAATGGTAAAGCATTTGGATTCCCGAGGTAAGGTTTTAAGTTTGTGGCTAGTAGCCACGATCAGGAGTTCTGTTTTTTTTTTTATTGAGTGCCAGAGAATTAATGGCCATCCAGTCATGAATTGCAGTATATATTTTGGTTAAGGTCGTTGGATGCATTGGGCAAAGAGTATGAGAAAGATCTGAGGAGTCATTCATCGTCGTGTTAGAGCAGTTTTCCGACAAACTGGGAATGGCTAAAGACTTTGTTAGATCACACAAAACAGAAGCTTATGTGTGAGGTAGGGTGGCCAACTGTGCCGCTTTTAGCGGGATTGTCCCGCAATTAGGGACTCTGTCCCGCCATTTGCAGAGTGGCTGTGCGGGACGCAGGTTGTCCCGACTTTCGTCAGGACAACCTGCATCCATCACAGCCACTCTGCCAATTGAAGTGGGCATTTCAACAGCACGGCGCTACCGCCTGCTGCTTTCTTTCCGCGGCGGCTCTGCAGCATCGGCTCCTTTTGAGCCTGCAGGTCGAGCTGTAAGCTTGACACCTGGCTCATTCAAATGCTAATGTTTTGTTCCTGGGTCGTGATTGTTAGGTGGGACCCTCCTGTGTGTGTGTTGCCCCTTTAAGGGGGATGTGCTTTCCTCACGTGTATGGCCCCTTTAAGATGGGCCATGACTGTGTCATGGCCCAAGCTAATAAAAGGAGCCCCTGCAGGCACGTGAGACAGAGCGGCTGCAGACTCCCAAAGAGGAACGACTGAGTCCGTGTCTCATTATCCATGTAGGCCCCAGGCCTACACGTGGAGGCACAGGCCTGCACGCCTAGACACTGAGGGACCCGCATGCCAGGATAGCAGCCGAGGTCCACTCAGTCAGAGGCCTGGCAGGCTGTGACCCCACGCCAGGGTGCCGAGGCCCATGGCACCCAGGGCCATGCCGGATGTCCAGGGCAGGCCCCCACCTAGTGGGACTGCACGGCGCTAGCAGAGATAGCGCCCAGGGGCGCCTGCCGGATGACCATGGCCGGCGACCCCCAACAATGGCGACGAGGACCATGAGCCCGCGTTGCCCCCCCTGCTGCTAGGAAGTGGGGGGGGGGAAGAGCTTCCAGCCCCACCACGGTCTTGCGTGGCCTGCGCCTCACCGCCGTGGCACTGGGCGGTGTAGGCCCGGGCTGCCCCGCGGTGAGACACACACCCGCCGGCGTTCCGCCGCAAAGAAGATGAAGGTGAGATGAGCCATGGCGTGCTTCGCCCCGGCCGCGGCCCTCAGTTGCGGGGGTGCTCCTGCGGCTGGGATCGAGGCATGGTGGCACCCCGGTCTCCTGCGACGTTCGTTTGTGCAGGGGGAGGGGATGAATATCACCCGTTGGGGTGGGACATGTTGTGAACTATCCCCGGCGGCATCTGCCGTGAGAAGGTGGAGGCCGTGATGGCCCGCCCCATGAAGAGGATAAGGAGCGGCGTCTGCCGCGAAGAGGGAGGCCGTCCTGGCCCCGCCCCTATATGGTGGGTCCTCCCCGACCGCGGCCCTCTGCTTGGAGGGTGCTCGTGCGGCCGGGGGAGGATCCAGCCTGCGGCGTTCGCTGTGCGCTGTGCTGTGGGGGTGCCAGCCCAAAAGGAAAAAGAAAACTGGCGCCCCTCTTCAGGGTGCGGGGATTGGTTGAGCCCAATAAGGATTCTGGGCTGACATGCGGACGGTGAGTCTTCAAGGCACCTGCGGTGCAGGGCCGCCTAGTCACGCCGGCACCCGGCGTTTTTTTAGTCCTGGCGGCAGTGGAGGCTGCTCCGATAGGGAGAGACTGCGTGCGTTTTCCCTTCCCCACGCGGGTCGTCACCGCGGGGGAGGGAGGAATGCTGCCTTTCCCCCAGGAAGAACGAAGTGCCCGGCAGTCAGCACTGCACCGAGGCATCCATGTGGCGTGTTCGCCACGAAGATGGAGGAGAGCAGTGTTGCCCTGCCTCCAGGCAAGAGGCAAAGAGAAAAGGTGATGGCTGTTGCCGTGGATCCTCCCTGGCCGCGGCCCTTTGTGAGAAGGGTGCTCGTGCGGCCGGGGGAGGATCCAGCCCTTGTCCCGTCCGGCAGCGCTGTGCCACAACAAAAGAAAACACCTCCCGCAGACGACTGCGCAATCATCTTCCTGCTGCACACAGTGAAATCTGGGCTCGGAATGCGAGGCAGTCGCAAGACCACGGAAGCAGAAATCAGCTCACCTACACATCGCTGCTGAAGGCCGCATGCGAAGCTCTAATGGCAACAGGGATGATTGCAGTGAGTGTGGCAGTACTTCCATCATGGGAGAGGGCGACTCGTCCATCTGCTGTGCTGGCGGGAAAACCGCGCACAAATCCCTGACCTGGGTGGTGTCGGGCCCGGTGCCATCATCTGGAGGAAAGGGGCTGCACCACCTGCATGGAACCTCCCGCCAAGCGGTAGCAGCACCAGCTCTTGACAAGAATGGAGGTGGCTGGAGTGCAATGCGGTGACGGAGCCAAGGGTTTGGCCAGTGTAACGTCTTTGGAAAAGGTGGGTGGGGAGTTTCAGGGGTGACATCAAAAGAGTGACTCTGACCGGGACCAAAGAAAAGTGAGGCTCCAGTGCAGGACTCTGGGCTGGACAGTAGAGTGAGACTAGAGGCAGCTTTACTACCTGGTGCCCCACATCGACACAGAGTCATGCATCCCTCCTGCGTTCCCCGAGCCTGTGTGGCAGAGCGGAAGGAGCACTGCCACTCCTACTGAAACGTCGTCCATGGTAGCTTAGAGAGGTTAATGAGCCAGATCGTCAGCGTCGAGAAGTCGGACCCTAAGCACTGAAGGCAACCACATGTCACCAAAACAGACTATTCCGACAGCGCCATAAAGTGGATCTGCCACCCTGTGCTCCTAAGGGTTCCAGGCCAGGAGCATCTAAGCATCTGGCGCTCTGTGTACTGTACATCTTGCCAGCATGATCAAGCTTGGAAAGCTGCGCGCGCAGGACGCGACGGGGTGGGGATCCGCAGCACCGGGGAACAGGCGCTGGGCGCTGCCGGATGGCCCGAGAGGCGAGACCCCACTGTGCACCTCAGACACCAATCCATTCTGCCATGGCCAGTTGTACAAGAACCAGTGCATTGTGTCAGCGTCGACAAGGATGGCTAACAAGAACATAGATAAATGCTTTCCTGCCCAGCACCATTAGGAAAACGGGACACCCCGCGGCATAAATCAACCTGTCCGCAGTGAAGGTGGCCTCAACACCTCGTGAGCCCATATCACCCGCATCATCAGGCCGAGGATCATGCACGTCTAGTGCATGCGAGGACCCTCATGCAATGGACAGGAGGCACCCCACACTGCCGCGGAGTCTTGGGACAGCCTCCCATTGCCATGGAGAGAACCATGCAGCCGATGGCCCATCACTCTGATACCAGCGTCATCCAGGTGGCCCCACTGGTGTCCCTGACTCCCTACTACTGCAACGACCCTGCCTGCTCATAGGTGGCCTCGACACCGGAGAAGGTTCCTGGACTGCTGACACTGGTGTCGTTCAACATGCCTGGCCGTCGTAGGATCAAGCCAACGTGGGTATGGGGGAGGGACCACCTGCCCCCCTGAGCTCTGAGACACCTTGGGTCTGCCCAGAACAACACCCAGAGACGGGGCAGCGGGCAGGATATGGGTTGCAGCTCATCGTGAGTGCTTGTGCGCCCTCATGTGCCCCGGAAGGAAAGGAGGAAAGAAACGCTTTTAACTGGGGGGAGTATCGTGAGGAAAAGGCGTGAGGGATATCCTTTCACCTTGGGCCCTACCGACTACACTGTGCCTTGTCGACAACATCAGGAGCAGTCTGGAGGCGACCTGCATCTCGCTACCCTGCTCTGAACATCAAGTGACTGTGCCGATGTGGCCCCTGGTACCTGCCAGGTGCGGCTTTGCCGGCTGCGACCTATACCATCAGTGGACCTGAACTCGGGAAGGGACTCCTGGACGGACGCTGATGGGAAAGGGACTGGTCTCCTGCTGCCCCGCAATTGTTTAAAGAGGACTCAGTAATCCCGTGTTTTAATGCTGTGGACCTGCATAGTAACCACATGCTTTAAGTGGTCTCAGTAAAGATCAACACGGTGAGGCTGTGATCCCACAGCCGTGAGGGGTGCATGTAATACCAGCCGCCAACCACGGCGTTTGTTTACAGGTTACCGTCCAGAGCCCCAGGTGAATAAAGGGTTGTGCAAACTGTGGTAGAGTGGCCGGTGTTCCTCTGGCAGCCCACCTGCCACGACTGTCACCTGCTGAGTGTATTTAGAAATGGGCTAACGTGTGTTGAGTTTGTAACTAGTAGGTGTTAGGTCTGTAATTGTCTGAGTAAGCAAAGTATGTGGCGGTGGCATATCTTATTATTTGCCCACCCCACCAGTTCAAAAACCGACAAAAATGTTATTATTTTGTAACAGGTGGGAAGCCTGTACGTTTCGATATTGTTTGTTATGAAAAAGGAGGAGTGTTAGGTGGGACCCTCCTGTGTGTTGCCCCTTTAAGGGGGATGTGCTTTCCTCAAGTGTATGGCCCCTTTAAGATTGGCCATGATGTGTCATGGCCCAAGCTAATAAAAGGAGCCCCTGCAGGCACGTGAGACAGAGCGGCTGCAGACTCCCAAAGAGGAACGACTGAGTCCGTGTCTCATTATCCATGGAGGCCCCAGGCCTACACGTGGAGGCACAGGCCTGCACGCCTAGACACTGAGGGACCCGCATGCCAGGATGGCAGCCGAGGTCCACTCAGTCAGAGGCCTGGCAGTCTGTGACCCCACGCCAGGGTGCCGAGGCCCATGGCACCCGGGGCCATGCCCACACCTAGTGGGACTGCACGGCATTTCAATTAAGCCTGGCGATAGAGCGTTGCAGCTTGACCTGCAGGCTCTGAAGGAGCCATTAAAAAAATGCACCAAAAAAAGGGGGCGGGCCAAACCTGAATGACATTGTGACGTCATCGCCGCCTTGTGGGCAAGTGTCCCTCAAAATACTATCAAAGAGTTGGCCACCCTAGTGTGAGGGTGACGAGAGGTGATATCAGTGTGTGGAAGTGGGTGACTGGAGAACTCGAGCGGGGGGGCCATGTATAAATCATTATCATCATGGTGTCATGCCTCGGGTCTAGCTCTTTGGTTGCTCTTTGCGCAATATTAAACCAGAGCGTGACATAATAGCCAAATGCTGACAAAACGAGATTTAGAAGGGTACTTAACTGGAGTTGGGAGCTGAAGAGCTCTGAATCAGCAGCACTTACACGCACCGTACACAAACCGGCACTAACCGGCTTAGTCATGCTTAGCGCAGTCGCACCTTTAAGCAGAATAAAACAGGCAGCGAACTACAAAACTCTGGGAGTTGTAGTTCTGAATCAGAGGGGCTAGCGCATGTCAAGAAACCACACTGTTTTAATTCGCTTGGTACAGAAGAAAACGGCTACGATGAACAATGCATGAACAAAGGCTAAAATAGATATTTGTTGTAAAATGCTTGAATTGAAGACAGGAGTCTCTGAGCTTGTAACGCTGTATTTATTCTATCACAGGTTTTATGCAGGATGCACACAACATGTGTGCCTCAATAACAGAGGCCAACGGGCCTATAGAGGCTGGGAGGCAGCTGCCTCTTGTCTGTGTCCAAGATTTATCAGGAGCGGGCCCCGTGTGAGGAGGGCTCAGCAGGACGCGTCTTGTCGCGTCCTCCGCTCGTCCCGTAGTGCGCGTAAAGGGAGCGGGGGCGGAGCTTTGGTTCGCGACGAGATCTCGCGAGAGCGCGCGCTCTCGCGATATCTCTACACATCTCCCTTTTTCAATGCACAGCAAAATCACTGTAAAACATAGTCATTATATCTCACCGGTCTTCTGTGTTCTCTTCTGGGACGATCATCAGTTCGGGTGCAATTCTCCTGTTGCTCCTGATCGGGATCTGCACCCAGTGCTTCCGGTTCGACCTCGGTTTCCACCCTCTCTCTGTCGTCTCCTTCTGGTTCTCGTTCTTCACCTGCTCCGTAGTCTCTTTCGGTTTCCGTTCGTGATCTCTCTGGGGTCTTCGCTCTCCCGTGAGTCTTCTGGTATAGTGCCACTCTTTCAAGATTCCACGCTCGCCCGTCTTCCGTGCGAACATGATTTGTTCCTTTGTGAATCACTTTGATGGGTCGGCTAAACCGAGACCCTGTGACCTGATCTTTCTTTGGCAACTGGATTTTTACCAAGTCTCCATTTCCTATGGCGGACGCTTGCTTGGTTCTTCTTTTCCTATCACTCCATAATTTCATGCGTGACTTGTTGCTTTCGATTCTCCAGACTACTTCTGCCATGTCCACCACTTCATCTTCTCGTATTTACGACAACCATGGTGGAATCAGCGTGGATGCCGCACTCCTCCCTCTCAACATTTTGAACGGGGATATTTGGGTGATCCCATTTGGAGTGAGTCTGTGGGCCGCTATGGCCTCCTTGGTGGTTTTGAGCGGGTCCATGCCTGAAGCCGTTGCTAATTGGATGGCGCCTTTTATGAACCTGTTTGCCCTCTCTACAAGGCCATTGGCTTGGGGACCCACAGTCATCATGGTGAACAGCACAAGAGCAAGGAGAGAGAAACCTCACTGCATGATCAAGATTGATGGCATGGAAACAAGGGTCATGGCAGATTCAGGTTCGGATCTAACGATCATTCCCCTTCGCACATATAAGGACATGGTGGGAAAAGAAAAGGTGCAAGTGCTTATGACGAGGCACAAACCCACGGTTTTTGGAGGGGCGTCAGTCGAACTCTTAGGATACATCAAAGCCAAAGTAGAATTCAAAGGAAGGGAAATCACAACCAGGGTCTACTTCAGTCACGAAGGCCCAGCAGTGCTAGGGTGGGACGACCAAGACAAACTAAAAATCAGACTGGATCCCAGCACCGAAGATCAGGTCCTGTCGGTCAGGGTGACGAGCGGACCTGTCGTCAAAAGCGACTACCCAACACTTTTCTCGGAGGAGCCGGGGCACATTAAGGGCTTTCTGCACAAAATAGTGCTCAAAAGGAATGCGGTCCCTGTAAAGCACCGAGTGAGGCCTGTACCAGCCACGGCAAGGGACATCCTCAGAAGTCAGTTGGAAAAGATGAAGATGGAGGGTGTCATCGAAGAAATCGAAGCATCTGAATGGCTGAGCCCGGTCGTGCTTATAAAGAAACCCCAATCAGAGGAACTCAGAGTATGCATAGATCTACACAGTTTAAACTTGGAAGTCATCACAGATAACTACCCCCTTCCAAGCATAAATGAACTCATTCTGTTAATGAAAGAAGCCAGAATATTTTCAAAACTGGACATGAGGAATGCATACCACCAAATACAGCTACATGAAGAGTCGAAACCCCTCACGGCATTCATCACTCCATTTGGCACCTACCAATTCACCAAGATGCCATTCGGGTTGTCATCAGCAGCATCGGCTTTCCAACGCATGATGGATGTCTTGCTAAGGAAAGTTAAAAACGTGGTGTACTTCCAGGATGACATCCTCGTGTACGCGGAGGATGAGCAGACGCACAACGCCACGTTAAGAATTGTCCTAAACAAGCTACAAGAAGCAGGTGTGCGGTTACGGTATGAAAAATGCTTGTTCAGAGTGAAAGAAGTGGAATACTTAGGGTACAAGATTTCAGAAAAGGGTATCAGTCCCAAACAGAATCTCATGCAAGCAATCATTAAAGCACCGGAACCAAACAGCAAAGAGGAAGTAAGGTCATTTCTGGGGTTGGCTGAATACTATGCGAAGTTCATACCGAAGTTTTCCGAGACCACGGCACCCCTTCGCAACGTACTCAAAAAGGGCTCGGAATTTGTATGGCAAGAACCCCAAAGGACGGCGATGGTGAATATAAAACAGCACATCATAGATGCCCCGTGCCTTCAACCGTTTAATCCGGCGTGGGTAACAGTCGTAACCACCGACGCCAGTGCGTATGGACTGGGAGCAGTGCTAACACAAAAGAAAGGTGACACTGAACATGTGGTGGCCTTTGCATCGAAGGCTTTATCGGAAGCGGAACAGAACTATTCCACCATTGAAAAAGAAATGTTGGCCTGCGCATGGGCGGTGGAACACTTCAGGACGTATGTATGGGGCACCAAATTCAAGTTAGTAACTGATCATAAGCCCCTCATCCATATGCTCAGCCCGGGCGGCACAAAAGTATCCACACCCAGATTGGCACGCATTGCAGCCAAGCTGCAAGAGTACACGTTTGAGATCCAGCATATCTCAGGTTGGAAAAATTCACAAGCTGACTGCATGTCGAGACTGCCGGAGGGTAAGGATAAAGCCACCACGTTCCTTCATGGAGAATGCATAGTTGCATCCATCATGGACTTGAGAGCGCCAGATTACCTGGAACTCAGTGAGAGACACTGGGAAGAGGAAGATAGGAAAGACCCCACCATGGCCATGATTCGCAAATGGACCAAGGAAGGTTGGCCAACTGAAAAGGCGTTGCCTGAGGGCATGAGACCCTACTGGAAGGTGTCGGACGAACTGTCTGAAACGGAGGGGATAATTATGAAATCAGATCAGATTATTCCTCCCACAGGAATGAGAAGGATCATCCTATGTAGAGCCCACGCAGGCCACTTGGGAAACACCATGACCCGTCGCAGAGTGAGAGAGGCTTACTGGTGGCCATCCATGGACCAGGAGATTCGTTCCATGATAGAACGTTGCCATGAATGTCTCAACAGCGACAAGAGACTTAAGGTTCGCCCCTAATACCCACGGAAATTCCAGAAGCCGTGTGGTCAAAGCTTGGTATTGACTTCATAGGGCCTTTGGAAGCAATGGCACCTGAACACTGGTATGGCATAGTACTGGTTGATTCCAGAAACGTTGTCGCAGAGCCTCAGACCCCTCTACTGCCATACAATAGTGCATAGGCTTTGACATTTGTAGCAGCAGAGAAGCCATTATACCTCCAGGGAAAAGAGGAATGATTCACACAGATTTAGTCCTAATACCCTCTCTGGGTTATTGTATAAGATTGGCCCCAAAATCTGCCCTGGCCTGGAAGTTTGGTCTAGATGTCCTGGCAGACGTCATAGATCCAGACTTTTGGGGAGACATAAAGGTTCTCCAACAGAACCATAGCGAAACTCCTTTTGAAATACACAGTGGGGACAAAATTGCACAGGGAATTCTTGAGACGATTCTATTTCCCCGTTTTAAGGAAGAAAGTGAACAAGAGGAAACAGAGAGGTATCTTAGGCTTTGGAGAGGCTGATGAAACACCAATCACTGAGGCAAAGAGGGAAGATGAACCTACCATCATTCCCGATCTAGCCTTCGCTCAGTGAAATGATCCAGCATTTGCCAAGGCGTCTTACAAGTGATTCCTAAGGGAGACGGACAAGAAAAGGGGAGCCCCTTTTTCATCCTAAAGCAGGGATTATTATATAGAAAGGAAAACTCAGTAATACCCAAAACCCATCGCAAGATAGTGCTAGAGATTGCACATTCTCATTGAACAGGGGGAAATTTAGGACAATCTAAAACCTAAGCTCACAACAGTGGGAAATTCTACTGGCCAGGTATCCATGCTGACATAAAAAACTTAATTCAGACATGTGAGCTATGCCAGAAAACCAGCGTACATATTCCCTTACCGATAATAGAAGTCCCTTTCTCCCGAATCGGGATGGATATCGTTGGACCATCGGAAACCTCTAGACTGGGTAATAAATATGTTCTAGTAATCATTGATTACACTACCTGGTACCCGGAGGCTTTCCTCATGTGTAACAAAACAACACAGCTAATTTTAAAACACCTACCACCATTCTTTTCTAGGGTTGGTTTCCCCAAGGAAATTCTAATGGACGAGGGATCCAATTTCATGAGTAAACTTATGGATGAAGTCAAGGAATTACTACACATTTCCACCTTAAGAACCTTAGTTTATCACCCCAAATGGACGGATTGGTAGAGATTTAGCAAGACCCTTAAAATGATTTTGAGAAAATTGGTAGATGAGGATGGGAAGGACTGGGATCGAATGATCCCATGGGCCCTATTTGCAGTAAGACTGACCCCTCAGGTATCCACTGGATTCTCTCCTTTTGAACTACTTTGTGGTAGAGAACCAAGAGATGTCTTAGACATGCTCTGGGAGACCCGGGAAGAGAGAGAAGAGGCACCTGTTCTCCCTCCCACAAACAGCTACCCTATTACGAGAGCGCATAAAACTCGTCCGGAGTCTAGTCCATACTCATATGGAGAAAGCTCAAGCCCAACAGAAGTCCACCTATGACAAAAAGGTGAATTTAATGTTAAACATGTAATAACTAGCTAACAATTGAAGACTTACTACACACTTGTGCTAGTACAACCAATACATATGAAGACCCACAATGCATACAAATCAGAGGCACATACAGGGAAACTGAAGTAAGGAAGAAAGAAACAGCATCACTAGAAAATGTTGATAACTTAAAAATGTAGCTTCATGTATACAAATAAATGGTGTGATTGAGGCCTGCTTATTGCCCCATGTATGTGCACCATGAGCTGAGACCAAAACCTAAGGAAAGTACTTTAAGAACATACAACAAGGTTAACGTCTAGGTATATGGCACCTTTTGAATTTTAATATTCTGACTGTCAGTTAACAAAACCACCTGGCCTAGATATGACAGTGAACAAAAACAAGTGGCCCAAACATGTGATGTCATCAGTGTCATCATCAATGACATGTGTGATGTCATCTTTGATGTCCTTGGGTTTCGTCTTAGCAGTGCAAAGTGGTGGCACGAGTTATGATGGTTTAGCTTACCATAACTGGCGAATTTCAGAGGTTTTTTGGTTTTACTTGTATCCAGTGCTCCAGATAAGATTTTGAGGTGGGAGTATTGTACTCCCTATTTTTAAACTTTGACAATAAATGTGATTTTAAGAGAGTAAAAATGACTTTTCTCCTTTGCAAGAGAGTAAAATGTATGACATCCAGCCGACGTGTGCAAAAACTGTATAAAATCATTACTAGTTGGCAGCTTTCTGGATGGTGACAGAATACACCTTTCATTATTTCTCTAAGGTCTGGCCATTCTCTCTCTCCTGTATATATTTAAATGTTGAAAACACAAAAACCTAGCCAATTACATAGTAAAGCAAGCATGAATTGTATTGTGTGTTTTGAGGTTCGATAGCAGAATTGTCTTTTGATGTTTAATGAAAGTCCTTATTTTCTGGAGCTATTACTACCTAATGGTATTCCAATGTTATGATACAACAGTGTAGAAAGGCAAGGACTCCATGCAAAATTCTATATCTAATCTCATGGTCAAATGGTTATTTATAAAGCGCTTTTGGCAAAGCGATGTACATAGAACATATTTATCACAATTATCCCCAAACTGAAGTCGGTACTCCTTTATTGAAAGGATGAAAGGCTGAGTTGGCCTTGTCGGGATTCGAACCTGCAACCTACAGATAACGCAAAGATTTCAGCAACAAGTGCTCAACCGGCTAAGCTATCTTATTAGCCAACATCCCTCAGAGGTTGGTTAACTGAGTATCGACTGACTGAGGTATAATAATCACAGTGCCTAAATGTTGGACGAGCCATATATGACACGCTAAATAAAGTTTAATACCTATCTGGATTATCACAGGGACCGGTTTTGCTGAGTTTCTATTTCAATTACCAATTTAACTTTCATTTGTTTGTTTTTGAACAGCGTGTGCACTTCGTGGAGGGTCATGTTTTGGATGTTTTAATTGTAGTCTTGCAGATTTGGGAGGCTAGGACACCTGTGATTGGTGTAATGACAATCACTCACCCTTGAACAAAGACTCTACTGCCACTGACCATTTATAGTTATGTACCCTATTAACTGCAAGGTTGAATGCATGTAAACTAGACCGTGCATGGTCATCATTTTATACACAGTTTTTTGTAATTAGAGTGTTTATTGAATTATAAGTGTAAAAATGATCTGCCTCCGCATGATTATGCACACAGCACAGAAACTCTGAAAAATTCAACTGTGCAATACTGGTTTGCTTTCAATGGGAAAAAAGCATAATGTTTTTTATAAAATAAGAATTCTCAATTGCAACGTAGGTTTCCATCTTATTAATTTTACAATCCTAAAATGCTAGGAAAATACATATTCACAGTGCTTCTGTTTGCTCCATGAGCTTCACCACAGCAGAAGCTGAATGGAAATAAACCATTCCTTTTATCACAGTGTGCAGTTACATATTATGAAAGGCTTCAGAGAAATGCATTCTGTATCACAGGCTTTTATCCATGGCTTGCAATTACATCCATGTAGATAAAAATAAAATGAAGCCTTCTGGTTTCTGTCAAGTAACCTGACCTTTGCACTGCCCTCTGCTCTAAACTTGTGTGTAAATGTACACAGGAAAATAATAAAGCTGTCGTATTTACAAGATTTTCATGTGTAAAAAGGCCTATTACGTACCTTATCTGGAGGCCTGTTTGTAACCATAACGTCCCTTTAACAACGTTTTTTCATTGAATTTCATAGGTTTTTATTAGTGCAACTTAACCATAACGTCCCTTTAACAAAGTTTTTTCAGTGAATATATGTATATGTATATATATAAAAATATTTCTGGGGATTGTGAATCTGCTTAGATTTGCATGCTATGCATGTGCCAACATCCAGTGATTGGTGCAGAGTATAACATCTTGGGCCTCATTACGACCCTAGCGGTAGGGGTTTAACGGGGCCGGTAGAGCTGCCGGCCACGTTAAACCCCTACCGCCTCATTACGAGGTCCGCTTGCGGGAATCGGTAAGGTCCCGCGAGCAGCCCAGCATACTAACAACGGGCCCGTCATTAACGGGCCCGTTGTTAACATGCTCCCCATTCCCATTGAGCCCTATGGGGGCTCATATGGGAATGGGGATGTACCGGATCTGAGTTCCCTGAATGGGGAAATACCGGGTCCTCCAAGGTTGGAATGGCCCGGTAATTCCCCATTCAGAGAACCCGGTACCCGGTACCTGGAATGGGGGTAGCCATGCTGCAAATAGCGGCATGGCTACCTCCATTCTTGTAATGAGGCCCTTTGTCTTGTTTTTGAATTCGAAATGGGCATCGACAGGGTGGTTCCTGTAACACACTATCCATGACCTACATGTACAGTTAACCATTCTCTTTCATGGGTAAATAAGCATAGATTGTATTTCTTTCCGCCATCTGGTTGGAAAGGAACCAGCAGAGTTAGTGAAAAATAGAGATGAATGCAATTGCTCGGCATCAAGTCCTAAATTTGAGTATTGGGTTAAAAGTGTATTTGCAATGCTTGCATCAAGCTACAAGAAACACATCTCGACTCACCAGTGAAAAATAAATCTCTCAATGCCATCAAACACAGGCTGAAAGGCAAAACAGTAGTGAGAGCGGGAAAAGACTTAGTGCCGACACCCGCAGTGGGGGCCCGTCTCCAAAACCTGCACACCACACCCACAACGCTTGTCCATATTGCATCCACACTGCCCTCCTCACTCCTCCCTTGGAGCCCCCCTTCCCTGCTACCCAAATGAGAGGCAGGACCAGTTGGCTGAGTGGAAGTAAAATTGCCACAGCAAACTTTATTAACATACATAAAGTCAGGAGTTAACTTACAGGTGTTCCGTTTCGGCGCTACCCTCAGGATTCTGCGCTAAGGGGTAGCATCCTAAACACCCCCCATCAGGTCCCTGCAGACCCGTCGTTTTTCTTTTAATTTTTTATTGTGCATTTTCTTTCCCATTTTCCTTTCGCTTCTTTTCTTTATCACCTTTCATTCTATCCATCCACTTATCCTTTGTACCTCATTGATTCCTTTCAATCCCCTACTTTCCCTCTACTTCACCCCTTTCTTGATTCCCCTTGATCTCTCTCTACCTACCAATGTCCTGGTCCCCCTTGTGTAATTCCTTAAACCTCTTGACCCCCCCTTCATGAACCCAGTGCTGCCCCAACTTCAACCGCCTTCGCTATCCCACCCACCTCAGGCCCTGCTCCTTCCCCTAATTGCCCTACTGTTCTCACCAAGCCCCCCCATTAGCTCCCTTCCCCCGGGGCCAAAGTCATTCCTTCCCCACCTCCTAAAAGGCCCTCCCCTGCTCTCCCACCCTGCTCCACATAGCCCACTTCCCACTGCATGTCAAGGACCCCTCCTCCCAGGCATTACCCTGTGATCTCCCTAAGCTTTTGCTTGAAAATTCCCCAGATCATCTTCCTACCCCCCCCTAGCCGTCCCATCGTCCCTGGTTCCCCTCCCCGTACTCTCCCCCAATCTTTTCCATAATTTCTTGCCAGAGCCCCGTTTATCGCTAAAATCCTTTAATTCCTTCCCCTCCCCTTGTTGGATTCGTTGTTACTCTCCTTTCACATCAGTGCACTTCCCACTTTCCCCCACCCACGTTTGGGGTTGGAAGGTCTTCCAAGCCCCCTAGCCCTCCCCTTTATACATGGGCCTCTCCTGAGTCTAATACTCCTGGGTATCGTTCATTCTAAGCTGATGGCTGTGCAGTCCCCTTGTGGTATCCGCCAGTACTTTCTAAAGGGAACACCATGTAACATCCGCTGGGCGTGTCTGAAAGAAACAACATAAGCATAAATACCACAAAATGAAAGGGCGGGTGGGAGGGCAACAAAACCAGGAGCAGGAAACAAGAGGCCTGCTGCAAAAGCCAGTGCCCTTTTATAAGGCTCCCAAGATATGGCTCACTTCCTGTCGCCCTCTCATAATGCCCCCCGCCCCCTCCTCTGGGCGGTGTCTTGCGTGGCTGTGGTCCTGCCCCCCCTTCCCCGTTCCCTGCCGTGCCCAATGAGGGCGTCAGCACTAAGGAAGGCCCCTGCCGATGCCCATTATCCGAATGGCGCGGGAGGCTTGCGTTGTTTATGTACATGGCAGGCATATTAGAATGTCTTAATCCCCCAAAACATATACAATCATTGGCACCTCACTTACTTCAGGCCTAATAAAGAACACTCCTCTTAAATTCTGCCCATTCTGAAAATTCAACATTTTTTTGGGTAGACAACCACTAAGTATGCAATTGCTGTCTACCGAGGGATCATAGATGGGATAAATGTAAGGCTTGAAAATTATTCAAACCTAAAACACTTAAGAGCGGTGCACAAAGCGCTGGGTCATGTATGCATGCGATGCAGCCACAAAAAGAGCCACAGTCACCCACCGAGACAGATTACTTCGAAGTCGAGGAGAGTAGTATCAGCCTCAAAAGCAATACAGAGGAGCCACAAACAGGAAAAACAAACATTTCCACTCATTCTGTTCCCATCTCTGAAGGGCTGAGGTCAAGTCTCGCCATGGAGGCCACACCTGCCGGCATTTAGGCGGCCCACATTAACCACAAACGCCAGGAGCCCCGTTAGAAGTCTAGCATGCACGTTTCGGGTAGTAAAAGCAAATCAGTCCACACATCCTCTAAAAAACGATCCCCCAATCAATGCTGAAAAGCGAAGACAAGTCAACCCGTGTAAAGACGGCGCACAAACACAGATCCCAATGCTCAGATGAACAATCTAAACCAAAATCTACTGTCATGTCACGAAACCTGACCACATCGTTATGTGGGATGGCCCGGGTTGGGGCACATCCCACGGGAAGTGACGTTGGGATAGGGTGGGGGGGGGCGGCGGGGAAGAGCTGCAGTTCTATGTAGATGCAGATCTGTAAGGAATAAACAAAAAGATAGGCCCACAATATCACTTATTGCAGAGGAGGGCACTTTAATCAAGGGCAATACAAAAAAGGGGTTAGAGGAACTACAGCACAAACATGTCCCATCAGCAGAAACATGGACCATACAAAGGTTAAAAAAACATTGGCAAAGTTACTTGCTTTATGGAATTCACCTTAAAAAGTAAGCATGATACACCTACAGATAAGACAGTAGGGGCCAAAATAATTCAAAATTACAGAAACCTCAGGGTGAGGTTAACCTTCCTCACCAGGATGAGAACACAAAGGATATTCTCTGTCTGTGATCAAGATACCGACATAAATGAATATATTTTTGCGCATCAGATGCAGATGACGCTCTAGTCAAATCCTCACCCACTGATGATCTCTGCCTGTATAAGGACCTCTTACGCAGAGCAGCGCAAACATTTGGAATAAACACACAGAAGTCAGAGGAATACATTGATTTCATTAAAGACCTTCTCCATGAGAAAAAGCCAGTGGCCCAATATATTTCTTTGTTGAAGATAGTCAAGGAAAGAATTCAGATTTTCAACACATTCGTTCCAGGAAGTCATGATTCTATTAAAGACACAGAGGCAAAGGATTATGCTTCTCTTCCATATTTACTGTTCAGCAGCAAAGTACAAACCAATAAAACATGAAAACACAAAACTCAATAAAAACTACAATAACCATGGTTTTTGAGTCTTTGTAGTTCTGTTCTTAATGGTCCTCAAACTGACCATGTAATAACTTTAACCAATGATAGTGTTCCTTGTCCATAAATCCCCTGTCCTTCTACTATTCCTCCTCTTTCTTTGTCCAGCCGAGGATGCATCCAGTGAACTTTGTAATCCCGCCCGTTCCATGCCGATAAGAGTTCAATTTCCGGATTATTTGTTGTCCGTACCTATAGAAACATAAAGTAAATGGTGACTATAAACCGAAAGAGGGTGGGGCAATCATAAAGTCAACCACAATTTGTCCACATCATTCTTTTGTGCATTTAACAAAACTGTAGCATTTCAATGTATTCATCATGTACCATTTCAGTAATTGCAGAAACATGTAAAACATTTCAGTACTTTTACATTCCATTACAATATTACGATTGATAGGGTGGGATAATCCTTCGCCTCTGTGTCTTTAATAGAATTATGACTTTCTGGAACGAATGTGTTGAAAATCTGAATTCTATGTCAAGGCCGGAGGCTTGGATTATGCCTGTTCAAAGCTTACTCACCACTAACGATGCCACACTTTCCGTTGGTTTTAAATAGAAAGTTTTAAAAGTCGATTCATTCGACCAATCTGCCGACCTCATAATGGCCTCTTCTCTGGCCCCTATGTTGAATGCCTTGGTAGCCACGCTCCTCTAGCTGATTGAGCGCCATATTTCACTATGTCAATGCCTGCCTGTTCCATTACCTATCTAAGCCATCTGGCTAGGGTAGCCGGTGTTATGGCCTTAAAGGGTTTACAAATTGCAATCAGTAACTGGGATACTCCTGGAGGTCTTACTTCCCTTGTCTTATCTTCGTATGCTGCTAAGCAGCTGACCGGGCATAATTTTGGTTGTCCCAGAAAAGATTCGTAAGATTCGGATCTCAAACCTGTCTTAGTCCTTCTCGTTATGAGAAAAGTCACTCCGTTACATGATACATTGATTTCTAGTGCTCTAACGTCTGATGATCTCTTACAAGCTAATAGACATAGTAGCATGGCTAGCTTGCCTGGAATAGCCTTCAAGGATAGATCCTGATTATCTGGCCATGATAGAAATAATCTCAAAACCGTGTCTACATCCCACAATTGAGTATATTTTTCGCTAGGAACTCTAGTAATTT
The DNA here is from genome assembly GCF_040938575.1 of Ambystoma mexicanum. NCBI lineage: Eukaryota > Metazoa > Chordata > Amphibia > Caudata > Ambystomatidae > Ambystoma > Ambystoma mexicanum. The sequence goes on along the minus strand of NC_090931.1, from coordinate 286,853,162 downwards.
TTACTCCCTTTACTAATCTATAGATCAAGGGCTGTTCACCTATCGCTATGCCTTCTATCCTAGGGTGTCCTGCCGATATCGCGGACCTGGCCGTGTTGATAGTTCAGTATGCCTTCCCTTGGGCCGCCAACTGTGCTAAGAAATTGGCTACGTGTACTACATCCGTTCCATTGGGATGAATATTCCTCTCCAAACACCAGCTACTCCATCTAGCCCATGCAGATTTATAAGCCTTGTGTGTTCCTGGAGCCCAGGATTCGCTAATGATGTGTTCAGCCTCATTCGATAGTCCTGGACTAACCCAAGATCTCCTGAAATCGCCCATGCAATTAGGTTGAGTCTTCCTGACCTCAGTAGTGGATGGCTGAGATCCCTGGGGTCTCGAACACTGGGTTGTGGTGTGATCATTCCAGTAGACTGGGGAGCCACACTTGCCCCTTCCAGTCCGGCGTAACTAGTACTAGGGATGCTTTCTGGTGTCTCACCTGGGCTAGTGTCCTCGCTGTCATAGAGAAAGGAGGGAACGCGTAGTTTGTCTGGTGGCCCCATGACTGTAGGAAGGCATCTGTCGCCTCTGCTTCTGGGTCCGGTCTCCAGCTGAAAAACTGAGGTAACTGTTTGTTTAGTCTCGATGCAAATAGGTTGACCTGGCATGGTCCCCATCGAGTCATTGGATCGAGTCATTAGATTTTGAAACGCTTCCTCGTCCAGCTTCCAATCGCTGGCATCCCTGAGGTATCTGGAGTTCCAATCGGCCACCTCGTTCTGATGGCCCAGCAGGCCCCTCGCTGTCACTGACACTTCCCTCTGAAGACAGAGTTCCCAAACATCTTTTGCCAGTTCTGCCAGTAGTCTGGATCTTGTCCCGCCCAGTCTGTTTATGTACTTGACTGCTGAGACATTGTCCATCTTTAGTAGGATACAACTTCGTGCCCTCTCTTGAGTCCAGCATTTCACTGCGAAGGACCCTGCTAGCAACTCCAGGCAGTTGATATGGAGAGTCGTCTCCTGATCCGACCACCTGCCCCCTGTCGACAGGTTCACGCATTGGGCTCCCCAGTCCCATCTGCTGGCGTCCAATTAGATGACCAGTTCCGGGGATGAACCAAATATGGCTCTCCCGTTCCATGCATCCATGTGGTGTAACCACCATTCAAACTCTTCCCTCACTTCTTGGGAGATGGTAACCTTTGTTTCGTAAGAAGCACCCCTCCTGAGGTGTCTGATCTTTAGCCTCTGGAGTGCCCTGTAATGTAGTGGTCCTGGAAATATCGCTTGGATTGATGACGCTAGGCGGCCCACTAACCTTGCAATGTCCCTGAGTGACAGTTCTCCCTTCGCTAGAGTGTGTCTTAGCTGCTTTTTGATATCGTTCACCTTGGGAATGGGTAGACTGAGAGATCCCTGAATAGAGTCCACTATGAACCCCAGAAATTCTATTGACTGTTCTGGTACTATTTTGGATTTTTTCCAATTTATTAGGAACCCCAGGTCCTCTAACAATTTTGTCATCTGCACTTGTACTAGTAGCGTTTCTTTCACCTGACACATCAGACATATGTTGTCTAAATATATTATGAATCTTATTCCCTGACTCCTGAGGTGCATCACTACTGGTTTCATCATCTTGGAGAAACACCATAGTGCGGATGCCAGGCTGAAGGGCAGACATCAAAACTCCCATGTCATTTCTCCCCAGATGAACCTTAGGAAACTGCAGTGTTCCTCTGCAATGGGTATGGTTAGATATGCATCCTTTAAATCTATTCTGGCTAGCCAATCCCCTTGAATTAAGGTATCTCTTAATAGGTGTATCCCTTCCATCTTGAAGTGCCTGTACACCACGTATTCGTTTAAACCTTTCAAGTTTATAATTGGTCTTACCTTGTGTTTCCCTTTCGTGAGAAACATGTTGCTTATGGTTTATAGTTATAATGTAGAAACAATGTCGAAAGTCATTTTTTCGAAAAAAAAATGTCGATTTTTTTTCAAAATGGGGGTTTCCCCCCTAACCCCCCTTTTTAATTTTTTTTTTGTTTTACCCATTTTTTTTTCCCGAACCCCAAAATAAATATATAATTTAAAAAACGAAATTCGACATTTTTTTTCCGACATTATTTTTTCAAAAAAATGACCGAGCACCGTTGCTTATATATCCCTTTGAGTAATCTGTTACTAGTCTTATGGCCTTTTTGCTTTCTAGCCCTCTCAACTCTTCTTCCAACAATAATTTGGCTTCCCTGTTTAGTTCTAAACCCCTTGGCGGGTTCTTCTGATGAGGTGTCTCTAGAAAGTCTATATGAAAACCTTGTACGGTTTCTATTATCCCCGATATAGTGAGCCAATTTTGTCCCCCTACTTCTGGGGTAATTAAGCGTGGGTTGTTCGCTCTCTCACCTGAGTTTTGTTGACGCTCTCCATGTCGCCAGCTTCTGCTCCTTCCTCTGCCCCTTGATGGGAAGAAGGGGGTCTGTCTTCGATCCTCCTGATCTCGCCACTGCGTTCTGTCCTGGTAGAATCGGCCAGCCGAGCGACCCCTGCCTCTGCTGGCCCGTTCAAAAATGTGTCTCCCAAACACTCTCTTGAGAGAGGCCTGTGCCTTGTACAGCGCCGCATAGGAGTTAGCGAACTTAGTTAACTCTTTAATGAAGGAATCCCCGAAGAGTTTTCCCTTCGCGGTCAACGCTGACTCCGAAGAAGCTAGCTCACTTAGCTTCGGGTCTATCTTTACCAGCAGAGACCTCCCTTTCTCCGCAGTGATAGCGCGGTTGGCGGTGCCCAACATACATATTGCCCTTTGGGCCCACCCGATCAGGATCGTCGGGTCCACTATCTCCCCCTTTTCTCTGGCCTCTTCGCCAATCTGTAGAATCTTAGTGAGGGGCCCTGTCATGTCCAGCATTTTGTCCTGGCATGAACGCCAGGATCTATCTAGACCTTTCCTCACGTCCTTAGTGTACTTACTCATGAACGTGGTCATTTTATCATCAATCTCGGGCGTATCTGCTGCACCCTCTGGGAGGTGAGTTCTAGGGCATTTCGCCCTCATTTTACTCCTAGCCTCCTTAGCTAGGGGTGCCCTCAGGCGATTTCTTAAGTAGGCCGCTATTCTTTTTGGCGGCTCCCATTCGGAAGACCTTGGGTGGATTAGTGCTTCAGGGTCAAAATCATCATCACCACCTGCACCATCCTCGTCTGTCTCCTCCTTCCTCTTTTTCTTTGGTGCTTTGTGGCCTTCTTCTTCTGAGGAAGATATGGAATAAACCTCTTCTTCCTCTGAGTATTTTTCCTCTCACTCCTCCTCGCCCTCATCAGAGGTGTCTGAGGATTCATCCTGCTCCCTGCTAAGCCCCACCTTTACTCTTACTTTCCTTTTCTTACCACCCTTCTTCTTTGGTGGTGTGCCCGGGGGAGGGGGGGTTGGGCTTCTTCTGCCCTGCGGGCTGCTTTTTCTTTTCTTTTGTTTTCCCCTTTGTTTTTAGACCTTTGATCTCCTCCAGGCCCTGTGAGAACTTGAGCCAGTCCTCCATCAGAGCTATCGGCTGTGGCCCTTGTTCCAACAAGGCCCCCAGGGCTTTTTGGAGGACCTGAGTCCTCTCCGCATAGCTCCTCTTCTGGCTAATATTAGCCTTTGCCTCGTCACCAGAGGAGCTCATGTCTGCACAGAACACTGGGGATTTCAATAATCTACCAGGAGTTTATTATCTATTAAAGATTGATATATATATAGTCCTCCATCAGAGCTATCGGCTGTGGCCCTTGTCCCAACGAGGCCCCCAGGGCTTTTTGGAGGACCTGAGTAATCTCCGCATGGCTCCTCTTCTGGCTAACACTGAACACTGGGGATTTCAATAATCTACCAGGAGTTTTTTATTATCTATTAAAGATTGATATATATATATATATATATATATAGTAATCATCTGGCTTGTTTTGTTTTATATATATATATATATATATATATATATATATATATATATATATGTAAAAACAAAGTAGCCAAATTTAGTGCACTGCCTAACTCGTAGCTGGTGCTAGGAAAGGAAGCTTTGACTGAGCTCCTTAATGTATAAAAAAAACACATATAAATGGAGGGTTGTAACACTACAAAAAACCCCACAAAATATGCCAAAAGTATTCCCAGCACTCAAGACCAAAACACCTTCTTACAAAAATACTTCGTTTTTATTCATTATAAAAACAAGCAACCAACTGTGCAAAATATGCAATAAAGGGTAGGTATACATCAAAACCTCCCCATGGCATTCAGGTTTAAACAACACTCACCCCCCAGGGTGGAAAATCGCCACGCGTTCCGCCTGGATATACCAAGCTTCCTCAGGCTGATCAAACTCCACATCCGTGTAAACACAACCCATTTAAAACTTAAGGAAAGCAACTCGAGCGAGCAGCTCCTCCCCCCTCTCATTCTCTCCGATCACGTGATCGCTTAATTCCGCATTGAAAAATACATCAAGCGGGCCACCATGGTAGAATGACTATATAGTCATTGTGTTCACTATGAACACAGTGCGCTGGCCATAAAATATGTGCCATCTTAATATGCGAGTATAGGGACAGAGAACTCCTCGCTCCACGTTGCATTTCCCTAATTAAAATCATTAATTTCTTTAAACATTTACTTGTGTTTGATTGCGCTAGTGCACCTTTCCATAACATGGGTAAACCTTATCAACCTTGACAAGAATTTTACCCATTACGTCCCTGGGTTTGTAATGTGTTACTCTAAAAGCCAAACACGGCACGACAACAAATTCATAAAACACCAAAGCTCTCCTATATAGATGTGGGACATAGTGCCCTCTAGTGGAGAAAAGCTATATCTCTTTTAGTTCAATCTTATATATAAGGCTTTCACATGCTTGGAATAATTTCCATTGTGATTATATTTATCTATAAAAATGCATATCCATTTAGATATTCGATCTTATTTATATAAAAGACATGTATTTACCACCGCAGTTATAATTGCTAGACGTGACTAATGCATACTAAAAGGGACAATATTCTATTAATGTTCCTATACAGCAAACCACAATATATTTACAAAAGCTATTCAAAGTGCAAGTGCTCATAGTTTTCAAACTCAAACATCACATTAGATGATAAAATACTGATGTAATGAATCCTGAATTGTAATATAGTACTACAACAGTAGTACCATATTACTCACTGAAATAGGTAATTCCCTCTTGTCAACAAAAACAGCAATAAGGGGATATACCAAACTTGCTAACCAGGGTCCTGTTGTTACATACACTTACATAGACATCCATCCAATCTATTGGAGAAATACAAACATCTCTGAATCAGTGTTGAGTCCATTAGGCCTTAAGGTATCAAATTTACAGATTAGAGATGCCTCTAATTGCCTGAGTTTCAGTTCTCGGTTACCCAGTCTTCTGTGTTGTGGGACATGGGCAAGACCAACAAATGACATTTCCTCCACATTACCACCATGTTTCTCTATGAAGTGTCCTGTCAAAGGATTGGTTATATCTCCATTCTTAATGGCTCTATAATGTTGGAGAATCCTGAGCTTAAGCATTCCTATGGTCGATCCAATATAATGAAGACCACAGGTACAGGTAATAGCATATACTAAGTATATACGGGTTTTCGGAATGAAAGGGAGTGCCGGATCTATGTGGTCCCATTGCGCTCCCCCTTCCCTTCCCTGACCCTAGTGCTCTCTGGTGATTTCCCCCTGATGTTGCGGTCGATTGAGCACTAACCCCGTCATGACCGTAACTTCAATCACTCAGCCGTCAACGAGGATATGCTCCGCCAGATACTAGGTAGTGCGCGCGCATGCGTGCGGTCTGCCTAAAGTAAACAAAAGTCACTCAACACACATTCATTAGGAATAAATAAAAAGGGCACTTAACTCGCTGCCGAGCAGCAAAGAAAGAGGAGGAATAGTAGAAGGACAGGGGATTTATGGACATGGAACACTATCATTGGTTAAAGTTATCACATGGTCAGTTTGAGGACGAATAAGAACATAACTACAAAGACTCAAAAACCACAGTTATTGTAGTTTTTATTGAGTTTTGTGTTTTCATGTTTTATTGGTTTGTACTTTGCTGCTGAACAGTAAATATGGAAGAGAAGCATAATCCGAGCCTCCGGTCTTGACATAGAATCACCCTATCACTTCTTAACCCTGTGTTGACCAAACCAGTCAACCCCAGAGTGAAAAAGAAGTATCAACCTGCACCCACAGACCTGTTTTATATAACAGGACATTTATCACTGGTCCTTGGTGGTTACTACCTCAAAAAAAAAGAGCTGAAACCCTGTGTCTAGTAATGAAGTCCCACCAGACAAGAAAAACTAGGAAATGTATGCTTTAGGAAGTAAGGTGGCTATGTCATCTGCTTAAGGGGACAGAATTGCTAAACAACCTCACGCATAGCCCGATATATTATAGAGACCAATGGGATCAATTGAGTGACTTTAGTAAAGACACCCTAGATCAAATACAGCAAGTCAAACTACAAACAATAAATGAGGGGAAACAGTCTGCAATGCGGTTATAAAAAATGTACTAGATGCAGCAGATATCGCAGGCAGACTAATTACAGAAGCCACTGTAATTAAAAGACAGGAATGATTTACAGGGGTAAGGGTTTAAACCGACTATGCACGCAACCCTGTTAGACATGGCTGTCGAGAAAACCACGCTTTTTGGTTCTGCAGTAGAAGAAACTTTCGAAAATTGAAAAAAAATGAAAAAGAGCATGAGACAATTAAGAATCTAGGACAAATCTCCAGCAGACCTTTGCAACAGAGGGGAGCCTAAGCAGGAAGGAGGAATGTTCTTCTGCAACTTGGTAACAAGGGAGCTTTCCAGCCATATACACTCTCAGCAGGAACTTGGTTTAGCAGTTAGGGTTACCAGCATTGACACGTCTGGAAACCAACGTTTCATAAAAAGAGCATGAGCACTTGGCAGTGGTGCTGTCTCTGGCGCAAAGCAATGACTCAACAATCTAGGCACACTGCCATGTCTTCCAAGTAGGGAGAGGAATATCATTTACCCACGCATGGGAGTGTACAACATCACACAAGCGGCTACTGGATAGAGTTCCTACAGAAACCACACAATCATCCTTCAAAGTGCAGACATCTGCTTCCAAAACATCTCTCGGTTTTGCAGGAAGAGGTTCAAACTCTGCTAGCAAATGTAGCCATTAAGAGAGTCCCGGCAAAGCAGATAAACCAGGGCATTTACTCTCTGTATTTTCTAGTATCCAAAAAAGGCAAAAAAAGAGGCCAGTCCTAGACGTATGACCAGCAGAAAGTCAAGCCACTACATTTCCAAATGACCACTCTACAAGGAGATTACATGGCAACACTGGATTTGAAAGATTCATACTTTCATATTTCAATGTTTCCAGGCCATCGTAAATATTGGTGTTTCAAAATGGATCACAGACAACGTGTATTCAACAAGGTGATTGCAGTGGTAGCGGCACATCTCGATCGCAAAGGGATCCCAGTTTGCCCTTATTTAGATGACTGGCTAATAAGTGGTGTCAACACCAAGCAATCCGCTTCATTATTGGTTTGATGGTATCTCTGCTGTATTACCACTGAGATACCACCACACTGTAATACCATTCCCACCACTTGGTTTGGTCGTATTACCAGTGGATTACAATAGTGGTATGGATTACAAGTGGTTGTAGGCGGTGTTAGTCTCCATTAATTGGAGTCCACTGGACTCCATGGGGATTTGAACAGTATTACCACTGGCAGTAATACCACTAATTAGACTGGAGCTGTTCCATTGCCGTACCCCCAAACCTGTAGTGTGCTGGTGTGGTAATGCAGTGGTAACTATGTCAACACACCCACGTAGCACTCTGTTCTTCCATACCGGAACCTGCCGATTCCTTTAACCACAATCTATCCTCTCCCCGATAGAAAACCTCCAGGGTAATATAACTTATGAAACTATTACATATCTTGGTTTCCAGATCTCTGGCTTCTTTCACTGATTACCTACTTTGTTGCAGTTGTACTGCTTGTAAAGACTGGAGGGGGTTGTCTGTACTCCTGCTCTCTATATGGTAGAGGAGAGGCACAGAGGACCCCAGCCAAGATTCTCTATTATTGGTACGTGGTCGAGAAATCAAGGCCTAGCTTCTCAGGAGGTGATGCAGGCTTGTTCGTAAGTACAGTGTAGTCCCCAAGCACCCACAAAGGAATGTCTGCACACTGTATTAGTTAAAACACAGTCTTTATATAATTAATATTCAAGGTTATGTACAATATCATGATAACTCACTTTGTACTCAGTTATCTATAATGGCAAATATACAGTTCTACGGGGTACCACAATTACTATTAGACCTCTTTAAAGTGCATCAACTGTATGGTTAAATGTCACACAAATCAGTTTGTAAAGGAAACCAACAATAGATATAAGAGGAAAGCAGTTGGTGAGCAATTGGCAGAATACTGGCCCCATTACCTAGACACAGTTCTGTGTGGAGATTCCCCCACCTGGGCAACCTGTAGAATAAAGATATATCACAAGCCCAGTCCATATATTGTTCACAAGAGTCTTCCCAATAGTTCAGCAACCCCAAAGTACCTTGCGTTGTAGCGTTCCTCGTCGGGGAATCGACGGCCCTTCTTGAGTGCCCTCCCTTTAAGGCAGGAGTCACGAGTCGTCTGACGGAGAAAAGGGTGAACTACGGCAGTGAAGTGGCAGCTTCTTTCCTAGCAGTGCTCAGCGACGACAGAGCATTGACGTCCTGCAAGGAAGAGGCGTACGGGGCACCTCGATGTCGATAGTTCTGGACCGCAAAGAAGTTGAAGAACTGTGGCTCAGCAAGGGCGTCGAGTCGTCTGCATCTCTGTGGTCGTTGGGTGGCGGGAAACCCACCGGCGGATGCTCCTCAGCGCGTCAACGGCCTGGCCTTCTCCTTCGGGATAAGGTGGGCGGCGGTGCTGATGAGCGCGTCCGTGAATCGAAAGTTCTTAGGCAAAGGGAGCACGGCGGCACCGGTCGGCGACGGCGGTCATCGACGGTGGCGGACAACAATCCGGGCGCTTCTCTTTGGGATTCCGCGGCAGTCCCCGTCTCTGGTCGGCAGCCTGTCGTAGGTCTGTCTACCAGGGAGCTTTGGCAAAGATCAGCTGGTGCACGATGGTCCCTCGTAGCTCGGGAAGAGGGCGCCTTACCAGGTCCTCTCTGGGTCAGTCCTTGGAGACACAGCAGCTTTCAGATTGATGAAGGAGAGCAACAGCAATTCTTCTCTTCCAGCAGGGCTTCAAGGTCAAGCTTCAGGTTTACTCCAGTTACTCGTTGTAGAGGACTTCAGCTTCTGAACACGAATTCTAGCAGTGAGAGGCCCCCAGATATACTAGTTGGTCTCCCATTCATTCTGCTGGGTCACACTCAGGCAACCAATCGGTCAGAAGGGCATTCATGCAGGCACGCAGCCAATCAGGTGCATAGTGTATTCAGGCCATTCACTTCCCTCCAGACACTCACAACAAGTTATGTGTATTGGGACAAGTACCCAGCCATTCAACACTCCACACTGCATTCATACCAGTTTCGGGCAGGGCTGTCTCAGTCATTGGGCCTCATTCCGAGTCGGGCGGTAAGGGTTAACGGTCACCGGTAACGAGACCGGTGCCGTTAAACCCTTACCGCCCTATTCCGAGTTCCCTTTGCGGGTTGGAACTTAACACCTGCTTTTTGCAGGCGTTAAAAAACCAACCCGCAAAGGGACCTTGGAGCTAATTACGGCACCGTAATTTACAGTGCCGTAATTAGCACCTTCCCCATTCCCATTGAGCCCTATGGGGCAGAAATGGGAATGGGGAAGGGCCCATGGTGAATGGGGAATTACCGACCCCGCCAACCTTGGAATGGGGCGGTAATTCCGCCATTCACCATGGCGGAGTCGGAGAGATAACGGCGTCAACCAAGGCGCTAATAGCGCCTTGGTTAACGCCAGGGTCGGAATGAGGCCAATTGTGTCAAACACCAGAAACTAGACATCCACAACACAGAATGCGTATTCGTCACACACTCCATTCACCCAGGTCCCACCCACAGGGTGTACCCACAACATACAGTTGTTGGTACGGCTCCAGCCAGTCTGGTCGGCACTTCCCCACCGGCACTTCCCCACACTACTGTATATAGAACTTCCACCCAACAGCCAGTCAGGGGGAAGGGACAGAGTCAGGGCTTCCCGGACTTCTGGAAGATCAAGGTAACAGATGATGGAGGGCAAGAGACCACGGGGGCCATCTTGTCTCCATCAGTAATCTACCGATCCAATGACAGGGCCTGGGCATCCCAAAATGGAGGACGCTCAGGGCACCAGTCAATTCAGCACAGAGCTGCCACCACCCCATACACTGCTCTGTGGGCCAAAGACAGGTGCCCAAAAACCTACACTAGGGCCACAGGGTTGTACCCCCACCCATGGGTGCCATAAGGGTTCACCAAAACCAAAAGAGAGCTGCACTGCCAGGAGTCCCACATGAACTCCTGCGCGGAAAACATAACAGAACAGATGATAAAAGGCAGTAAAGGACAAGGATACGGAGGCCCTGTCCCTCCGATGCGTCTCCAGCATCACACTGCTCACATCAGAAGTAACACACCAAAGACGGTCCTTAGACTGGTACTGCCCTCCGGACAGCAGCAATCCAGGCAGCAGAAGTTACCTGAACACGCTCAAGAAAGGAGCCACATGGTTTTATTCCCCAGAGGGTTTCCCTGGAATCTCTGTCCTTTCTTAGCTATTTGCTGGCAGGAGTGGGCAGAGCAACCAAGAGGATTCTCATTTCTACTAACTGCTGCATCGCATCCAGGTCAGTGTTATTATTTCCATCTGATTACTGACATGTGTGCGAGTTATTACATGGTCATCCAAAAATAGATCTCTTTAAAGCCGCAGAAAATGCAAAAGCTTTGCATCCAGGTTCCAACACAAGGGGGGGTCACTGGTCAATTCCATTTGGATGAGCTGGTCTTGGATATTTGTCTACCCTTTCCTGCCGACTCCTCTGTTAATAAAGTTAGTCCACAAACATCAGGAGCACGCAACAATGAGATTAATGACCCCAATGTGGGTAAGGCAGCCATGGTACTCCCATCTGCTCAACATGTCACACACAAACTGACGCCAGTGGTGAACCTGTTAAAATAATTATCCCTACACAGCCAACACCTCACAGAACCAACTTAGCAGCCTGGCTCCTGAGGTTCTCCAACATTGGATCTTTCATGGATTCACACGCTCTTGAATATTCCCTGTCGTCAGGTTGGGAATCCTTGGTAACATTAAAGCCAACATTAAAGCCGTTTACCTTTACATTTCCAAAGTGCTTGTCACTTTAGTGCACTATTGGTCATTTTGGGCCATACTGCCCACACCCAATTAGACAAGTCCCCTTAGCTCCAACTCTTAAGGTTGTTTACCGCACATTGAGTGTTGACAGTCCTCAAAGGCTCTTCTAAAAATTTGGTTGGTTTTGTCTATTTTTACTCGTTTCTTTCCATCAAATCTTCCGGTATGATGCTGCATCGCTTCTCACCTACGGCAGTGAACTTTCGTCCCATTCCATCGAGGAAAAAAAGCGTATTCAAGGCCTGCTCGACATGTAACCATAAGAACGTTTACATTGAGGAACTTCATGAAAAGGGTCTTTATAGTCTGTACCCGGACCATGACTTGACCAACTGTACTATCTGCCAGTCGTTCTCACTCAAGATCCGCAAGGACTGCCACTGCAGGTTATTGGCCTATTTAGATGAAGGTGCCAGGGTCTCTAACCGTAGTTATGCCTCTGCCAGCCACAGCAAACCCCTACAACACACTCCCTCTTTGAAGAGGTCGAGGCCCTATGAAGAATCTTCCCGGGGGAAGAAGGCTAAGAAGGAACATGGATCACACGTTTGGGCTACTCCCTTGTCGCCGATGTCATTGACGTCTCCATCTACACCTGCGGTCACGTCGTTAACCACTTCAGTGCCGAGAACACGTTTGTCAGCAGCTTCGTCACCCAAGCACTCTTTGGAAAAAAAATGCTCGTCCACGACTACAGTTCCTCCACCTACGCCATCATAGTTGATAACCCACAGTCGGCTTAATTCCTCTTCGGCGACCATCATCCCGTCAATGACTCAGTTGGCCACCTTGTTGACGACCAAGACAACTACGTCAGTGATCAAACCCGTTACTCCCGTCCCGCCACCTGCTTCGTCGGCTAAATCTTCTACAATAACTGCTTTGTTGCCAGCTAGACCTATGCCGTCCCCAAGCACGTCTGCATCATCACTGCCACCTGTTCAAAAGCCCTTGTTCTCCACTTTCCCAAAAGGAGTTGCTGTAGACAGGGATGTCCCGTCTGCCTTGTCTTACCTTCCGAGGCCAACTCGTACTCAAACACTGTTTTTACTGGTTCCTAATGTACTGCCTGCAGTCCCCTGCCTCGTGACTGTCAACACTGTGGGCCGCACCAACTCACTTAGCATGTTTATCCGCGATGGTTCTTGCAGAGCAGGCAAGCCGACAGGGCAGGGCAATGGCAACAGGAAGCGGACTGGGCCCCATCCTGACGGCAGAGGAGAGTCCATGCAGGCCCACAATTGGCACGGCCATGTTTTCCGTGCTGCTCATGTGCGCAGGACCAGCGCCACGCTCACGTGCATGTGCAGTCTGGAGGGCCCATTACTGCGGCAACATCGTTTGGTGCCAGTCCTTCTGCGTAACCATCCATCATGCCTGCAGCCCAATATCACATCACTCAGCTTCCCCGGCCAGTATCTTGTGCTGTCCCGGCACCACGCTAATCCGGGGAGCTGCACCGTGGTGGGGGGAACCTTCCTCCGGGCACTGTGAAGGCATCATGAAGCAAGACACAGACAACAGATTCAAAGTTCAAACAGAAATTATTTATTAACTCAAATGGCAGGATGGTAGAAGGCCTAACTTGCCCTATGCTAACTTGGGATTTCGCTACCTGAAAGAAACTAAGGAAAGTCTGATTCAGAGTGTTTAACTTAAACATCTGTCTATGTCCAAAACCTATCCTTGCCCTCACAACAAAAGCTAAACAATGGGCCTCATTCTGAGTTAGCCGGTCTGGAAATAAGGGTGCCGGTAGCAACTTACTGGCGCCCTTTCCGGACTGGCAAACTACAACTTTGCCTGCCAGGGCCGTTGCGCATGGCAGGTCTGACCTGCAGGGCGCAACCGCCCTGGAAAGCAGAGTTGCCATGGAAGCACCAGCACTATTAGCAACGGTACCGCTGCTTCTGAGTCCCCATTCCCACAGAGTTCTATGGGACTCCATAGGAATAGGGATTAACATTTTATGGTGTCTGATTTCCTGATCCACCGGGACTTGTAATGTCCCGGTGGCACCGGGAAGTCAGGCACTGGAAACGCTGTTATGGGGTTGGCGCCAACCCGTTGGTGGCACCTGTGGGTTACCGCCAACCTTGTAATGAGGCCCAATCTGTAGGGATGTCAGTAATACAAGAAATGGTGATTAACACAAAGTTCTGAGCTTCGTTCAGCTCTTTGCTTCCTTTTCAGCTCCCCTTACCCAAGTTCAAGAAAGTTCCACAAAAGTCTCAAGATTACCTTTCTCAAGATCAAAGCAATACAGTTCCACACAATCCTTGGGGTTCCTTTCCCCAAGTCCAAGGCAACACAGTTCAAAATAAACGGGTTTTAAGGCTACATCCTCAAGACAGCAACTGCAATTCATCAAGTCTCAGGGTTCCCTTCCCCAAGACTTCACGTAGCAACTTGTAGTTTCAAAGTTCAACACAACTGAAGGTCAACTTGACCTTCCTTCTGGATTGCATCAACAGTTCACTTACAGTGCTCCTTCTTAGTGTGTTTCACAATGTCTTTGATTTTCATAATTTAGGGCTCCCTGGTCTAGGCGCAGTTGTCAGACCACATGGTCCACTCAACACAGGTCGCGCAACCAGGAACCCTAGGCTCTTCAGCCCACACAGGTTCTTCTGCGTTTGCCCTGTGTCCCAATTCATATTCTCTTTGCTGGTCTCTTGTCTTTATTTGCAGCTTCACACTCTCCTGGCTTCTCCTGGTCAGCCTCTTTGTTTTGCCAAAATGTGTTACTCATTTTATGCCAATCTTTGGCCTTGCCACACTGTCTCCATTCATATAGGTCACTTTGTGGTGGTCTTATTAATTGCTTGCGCTCTCTTTCTTATTGTTTTCAAATGGGCACTTTCCCGTTTGACTTTCATCAGCTAACTGCTTTGCCCACAGCGTTTCATTGAACACTGTATTCAATGTGTGTGATTTAGCTTTGTTACAAGTTTTCATTCAGTTCGGTATTCAGTATGCTTATTTTAACTTTGCTTCAAGTTTTCATTCAGTTTGGTGTTCAATTTGCTTGATTTAAATTTGCTTCAAGTTTCATTAACTTCGGTATTCAATGTTACTTCATACAGCACTTTTTTACTCACGTGTAGCTCACAGGAGCGCCCTGGCTTTGAGTGCTATTCCCCTGCACTCACCAGTACTTTGCGTACCCCTCCGGCTGCTCCGCTGTTTCTTCTCTGCTTTGCAGGCTGGTCTCTGTGAGCCCTGCATGCACTCTGGGCGCTTCTCAGAACACACCAGCAGCTGCGCTCCTCTTCCCCGGACGCAGACTGCGTCCTTTCTGCTTTATTCCTTTTCCCGCAGCTCCAGCTGCTCTCTCCTGATCAGGAGGCTCCCACACCTGTGGCAGTCTAACTCCCACCTCACTCTTGGGTCCACAAGTCTTCTGGGACTTCCACTGGCGTACTGGCTTTCTCTCAGGTCCCCCCACGGCTGCCTCCTCACAGAAAGGGCCCTCTGCTGGGCTCTCCCACAGAGGCTCTCTTTGTTTCTCCTTTGGTCTCTTTTTATACACCTGCAACCACTTGAAAGGTTGCAGGTGTAAGCTCCCAATTGGACTAGCCTGACCATAATTAAAGGGACATGCATGACCTTCACAGTACTTTGCAGGCATCTTTCTCGTCCCAGTACTAGAGTGGGCAAAAGAGTTACTAGTGTGGTTAAAGGATTTACTAGTGTTCATTACTCTTAGTCGCCTCTTCCTCGTCCCAGTACTGTCATAGGTAAAGTGGGGGAAAGTGAGGGGAGATATTGTACAATAGCCTATAAAGGCTGTGTGGGGGGGGGGTTAGGTTGCTCTTCAATAGGGAAAGGGGGATACCATGTCTCGCCTGTGGGTGCCCCACTCCCAATTCCTAAGGACCCTCCACCCAGGTGCTCCTCCCTCGCTTCTCCACCCCCAGAGCCAGGATCCCAGTACTAGAGTGGGCAAAAGAGTTACTAGTGTGGTTAAAGGATTTACTAGTGTTCATTACTCTTAGTCGCCTCTTCCTCGTCCCAGTACTGTCATAGGTAAAGTGGGGGAAAGTGAGGGGAGATATTGTACAATAGCCTATAAAGGCTGTGTGGGGGGGGGTTAGGTTGCTCTTCAATAGGGAAAGGGGGATACCATGTCTCGCCTGTGGGTGCCCCACTCCCAATTCCTAAGGACCCTCCACCCAGGTGCTCCTCCCTCGCTTCTCCACCCCCAGAGCCAGGATCCAAAAGCGATGGACACCTGAGAAGAGAATTCAGGGGAAGTAGGAGTGAGGATACCCTCAGGTTTCTCACAGCAACTATCCAGTAAACACCTTGAGGAGGGGGTTTGGGTGCTGGTCACTATGCCATACCCACAGTCTGAAAGAACTCTGGATCGCCTTGGGAAATCAGAAACTGATTTGCCTCGCACAGAATGATCACCAAGAGCCAGATCCAGCAGCAACAAGACGAGGTGCTTGACACATGCCCTCTCCTGAGCAGCTACAACAGCACAGTGCTGATTCAGACATGGATATGCTGGAGGTTGTGTCCTCCAAGGACTATGAGGAAGAAGCTGGGCCTCCTGTTGCTGACATGCCACCAACGGCTCCACCAAATGAAGGCCTTCCTCTACCTCAAGGCCCTACTCAACCTTCTCCAGTGGCACCTGATCCGATGGGCATACCTTCTGCGCTTCCACATGCTCCTGCACCTTCTGGCTCAAAAGTGTTTTATTGATTTTTTTGTACATTTATAAAGAAGCGCCCGAAGCCCATGGGCATCTAGGTGCTGGTCACATAGGTGGGAAAGAACTGTTATAGCAGGAGAATTCCAATGAGTGAAGGGTGAATGTCAGTTGAAGAGGTGAGTTTTGAGAAGCTTTCTGAAGGAGTCGTAGGAAGGTTCGTCTCCCAGGTGGGTTGGGAGTTCATTCCAGAAGGCGGGTGCACAGACTGGGAATCTAGACCCCCCACCCCCAATCTCTTTTGGTGTGATGAGGCAATGTTTGTCTGCTGATGTTACAGATCTTGTCAAGGAGTGTTTCTTGATTTTATTCAGCAAAGTACTGAGGGGCACCATTGGAAAGACATCAGTGGGTGATGGACAGGATTTTAAACTTGATTCTGTCCTTGACCGGAAGCCAGTAGCCTCCGAGATTTGAGCATGCTTGCCAGTGTCTAGCACGGCCCAGAGGGTGTTGTTTTGAATTGTTTGCAATTTATGAACGTTTTCTCTGAGCTGCTGCACAGTAGTTAGTTACAGTAGTCCGGTTTAGGTCCTATAAGGGTACGGACAACCTCAAGCCAATTTCTGGTGGGGTGGAAGGGTTTGCTGGCGTTAATGAGTTTGGTGGCATAGCCTGATGACGTGGCAATGTGCTTGCCAGTGTCTAGCACGGCTCGGAGGGTGTTGTTTTGAATTGTTTGCAATTTATGCACGTTTTGTCTGAGCTGCTGCACAGTAGTTAGTTACAGTAGTCCGGTTTAGGTCCTATAAGGGTGCGGGCAACCTCAAGCCAATTTCTAGTGGGGAGGAAGGGTTTGCTGGCGTTAATGAGTTTGGTGGCACAGCCTGATGACGTGGCAATGTGGTTGACCTGGCGAGTCATGGTGAGGGAAGAGTTGAGGTAAACGTAGAGTTTTAATGGCGGTGGCAACAGTGATGTTGTGGCTGTATAGGACCGGAGGGGGGTAGCTGTACTTCTGCTCTCTATTTAGTAGAGGAGAGGCACAGAGGACCCAAGCCAAGATTCTCTATTATTGGTACGTGGTCGAGCAATCAAGGCCTAGCTTCTCAGGAGGTGATGCAGGCTGGTTCTTAAGTACAGTGTAGCCCCCAAGCACCCACAAAGGAATGTCTGCACACTGTATTAGTTAAAACACTGTCTTTATATAATTAATATTCAAGGTTATGTACAATATCACAATAACTCACTTTGTACTCGGTTATCTATAATGGCAAATATACTGTTCTACGTGGTACCACAATTACTATTAGATCTCTGTAACGTGCATCAACTGTATGGTGAAATGTCACACAAATCAGTTTGTGAAGCAAACCAACAATAGATATAAGAGGAAAGCAGTTGGTGAGCAATTGGCAGAATACTGGCCCTGTTACCTAGACACAATTCTGTGTGGAGATCCCCCTACCTGGGCAACCTGTAGAATAAAGATATATCACAAGCCCAGTCCATATATTGTTCACAAGAGACTTTCCAATAGTTTTGCAACCCCAAAGTACCAGGTGTTGTAGCGTTCCTCGTCGGGGAATCAACGGCCCTTCTTGAGTACCCTCCTTTAAGGCAGGAGTCACGGGTCATCAACCGTCCGACGGAGAACAGGGTGAACTACGACAGTGAAGTGGCAGCTTCTTTCCTAGCTGTGCTCGTCGACGGGGAAGCGTAAACGTCCTGCAAGGAAGAGGCGTGCGGGGCACCTCAGCGTCGATAGTTCGGGACCGCAAAGAGTTTGAAGAACTGTGACCCAGCAAGGGCGTTGAGTTGTCATCGTCTCTTTGGTCTTTGGGTGGCGGGAAACCCACTGGCGGATGCACCTCGGCGCATCGACGGCCTGGCCTTCTTCAGCGGGATCAGACGGGCGATGATGCAGAAGAGAGCATCCTTGGATCAAGAGTTCTTAGGCAACGGGAGCACACGGCTCAGGTCGGCGACGGTGGTCGTCGACAGTGGCGGACAACAGTCCGGGCGCTTCTGTTTGGGATTCCGCGGCAGTCCCTGTCTCCGGTCGGCAGCCTGTCATAGATATGTCTACCAGGGAGCTTTGGCAAAGATCAGCTGGCGCACAATGGTCCCTCGTAACTCGGGAAGAGGGCGCCTTACCAGGTCCTCTCTGGGTCAGTCCTTGGATACACATCAGCTTTCAGATTGATGAAGGAGAGCAACAGCAATTCTTCTCTTCCAGCAGGTCCCATAGGACTCAATGGGAATGGGGAAGTGGAAACACCAGCACCATCTCATGATGGTACTGGTGTATCCACGTCTGCCTGCAGGCGGGAAGTGTTCAACCCGCCAGGCCAGACCGGCGGGAACATCACCTTCCGCCTGCAGGACTCGGGATCGGGCGGTCCGGAATTAACAGTGACGGCGGGTTTACCGCCACTGTTAATTCCGGACCGCCCGACCTGTAATGAGGCTCATTGTGTCAAACACCAGAAACCAGACATCCACAACAAGAAGTGCATATTCGTCACACACTCCATTCACCCAGGTCCCACCCACAGGCATACCCACAACACACGGTCGTTGGGAAGGCTCCAGCCAGTCTGGTCGCCACTTCCCCACATACCATATATGGAACTTCCACTCAACAGCCAGTCAGGGGGAAGGGACAGACTCAGGGCTTCCCGGGACTTCGGGAAGATCAAGGTAACAGGTGATGGAAGGCAAGAAGCCGCGGGGGCCATCTTGTCTCCATCAGGAATCTACTGATTCTAATGACAGGGCCTGGGCATCCCAAAATGGAGGACGCTCAGGGCACCAGTCATTTCATCACGGAGCTGCCACCAGCCCGTACCCTGCTCTGTGGGCCACCCACAGGCATCCAAAAACATACACTAGGGGCACAGGGTTGTACCCCCACCCATGGGTGCCATAAGGGTATCCCATGGGTCTGTTCACCAAACCAAAAGAAAGAGCTGCACCGCCAGGAGTCCCACATGAACTCCTGCGTGGAAAGAACGACAGAACACACGATAAAAAGCAGTAAAGGACAATGATACGAGCTAGACACCCTCATCTGGACAGTCAACATACCTTCTGGAAAGGCCATCTGCATTATCGTGACTCTTGTCTGGTCTATGCTGTATGGTGAAGGAAGTCTAGTCCTTGGAGGCTAATGGACCACCTGAGCAGTTTCGAGTTCTCACCCTTCATCTGCATAAACCACTTCAGGGGCTTATGATCTGTTTGGACCTTGAAGGTAGACCCCGTAAGGTAACGTAGGGCCTAAAACACCTAAGGCTCCAAACTATACTAAAACATTCCTTTTCAACAGTAGCCCACCTAAGTTCTCTACCCTTGAGTTGTCTACTGATGAATATGATAGGATGTTCCCTTCCTTTGTCATCTAACTGGGACAAGACAGATCCAATTTCCGGTGTCGCAGGCCTCAGTTTGAACGATAAAGGGCTTGCTGTAATCAGGCGCACACAACACAGGGACCTTACACAGACTTTCTTTCAAGCCATCAAAGGCCCTCTGACAGTCTTCAGTTCAATTAACCTTCCTAGGCTGTTTGGGTGAAGTCAAAGCTGTCAGTGGTGCAGCTATGGTTCCATAGTCCGCCATGAAATTGCGATAGTACCCAGTGAGGCCCAAAAAGGCTCTCACCTGGGTTTGAGTAGTGAGAGTCCCCCAGTCATGTACATCCTGTACTTTACTGGGGAGAGGTTGGATTCGACCCCCTCCTACATCATGACCACGATACGTGACTTTCGCCTGAGCTAAATGGCACTTGGTGGCCTTGATAGTGAGCTTAGTCCTTTTCAAGGCCTGCAACAATTTATCCAGGTGTGTCAAATGCTCTTCCCAGGTGGAACTGTAGACAGCAATGTCATCTAGGTAGGCCACACAAAAGGCCTCCAGCCCACTGAGTGCATGATTGACCAATCTCTGGAAGGTGGCAGGGGAATTCTTCAACCCAAAAGGCATGACCCTAAACTGGTAGAGTCCCTCTGGTGTTGAGAATGCCGTCTTTTCCTTGGCATGGTCCGTCAGAGCTATTTGCCAATAGCCTGAGGTAAGGTCAAAGGTACTCACAAATTTGGCAGCACCTATGGTGTCCACGAGCTCATCAGCCCTGGGCAATGGGGGCGTGTCAGTTTTGGTGATGGCATTGACTCCTCTGTAGTCCACACAGAACCTCCAATCCTTGGTACCTGCTTGGGAACTTGACTTGGGGGACAAGGACCACTGGAATGGACCAGGGACTGGTTGAGGGTTCAATAACACTCAGATCCAACATCTTTGCAACCTCAGCCTGGATGTGGTTCTTAACTGTATCTGACATACGGTAGCACCTGCTTTTGACAGGCACACTCACCAGTATCAATTTCGTGCCTATACCACGGTGTAAGGCCTGGTGTCAGTGAAAATAGAGAGGCATACTGCTGGAGCAAAGCCCTGCAGGCCCTCTGCTGCTCTGTCATCAGATCAGGAGAGAGATGCACTCCCTCCACTGAGCCATCCTGAGGGTTGCTATGCAGCAAATCAGGAAGGGGCTCACTCTCATCCTCTTCTTGCTCTGAAGCTAGCAAGAGACTTGAGACTTCTGCTCGCCTGTGGAAAGGCTTGAGCATGTTAACATGGAATACCTGAGGGGCTACCCCAGGGACTCCCATGTCAACCAGATAATTGACTTTGCCCATCTTGGAGATGATCCCGAAGGCTCTAGTCCACCAGTCTGCCAAAGCTCTAGGCTTGGTAGGTTCCATCACAAGGATTTCCTGTCCCGGAGTCCAATCCACTTGCGAGGCTTTAATTCCTGGCTGGCCTTGAGATTCGCTGTTGCCTGACCCATCATCTGTGTCATCCTCCATCTAAGGTCTAACACATAGTCCCCCACTTGCTTGGCGGGACCTGGAGGGGTGGCTTCCAAACCTTCTCTGATCAAAGCAAGGGGCCCCCTCACGGGATGTACAAAGAGTAACTCAAAGGGGCTGAAACCAACACCCTCTTGATGTACCTCTCTGTAAGCAAACAGCAGGCATGGCAGGAGTAGACCCCATTGCCTCCTTAGGGGCTCTTCCAAAGCGCCTAGCATGCCTTTGAGAGTTTTATTAAACCTCTCAACCAGACCATTGGTCTGGGGATGGTAAGAGGTGGAGAACGTGTAGGTTACTCCGTACTCTTTCCACATGGTTTTCATGTAACCAGACATGAAGTTGGATCCTCTGTCAGAGACAACCTCCTTAGGGAATCCAACACAGGTGAAAATGCCCAGGAGAGCCATGGCAACCACCTTGGCAGTAACAGTGCAAAGGGGTATAGCCTCAGGGTACCTAGTGGCATGATCAACCAAGACCAGGATGAACTGATGTCTACCTGAAGTGGGAGGGTCAAGGGGATCGACAATGTCGATGCCCACCCTCTCAAGCGGTGTGCCAACAACTGGCAACGGCTGCAGTGGGGCAATGACACTGCCTCCAGTTTTACCAGACAACTGACAAGTTGGGCAGGTCCTGCAGTGGGACTCCACTTCTACTCCCATCCGAGGCCAGTAGAAATGGACAGAGAGCCTCTGCTTCATCTTCTTGGTACCAAGATGACCAGCTTAGGGCACCTCATGCGCCAACTGCAGCAGAAAGGGCCTGTAAACCTGGGGTACCACCAACCTCTTGAGGGCACCAGGTTCAGGCTTAGTGGGCTCACTAACAAGGAGCCTTCCCAATAGAGCCGGAATTTCCTAGGCACTTCTCCTTGTGCCTGGGACAGGGCCTGTTTCCTCAGACCCTCAAGAGAGTGGCACTCTCTCTGTCCCTTACAGAAGTCTGCCCGGGAGGGTCCCCCTTCAGCTAACAAGCATTGAAGGTTGGGGTGATGCTCTGGGTTGAGTAACTCTCAAACAGGAAAGTCTTCTGACTCTTCTCCCACAGGAGTTGAGACGGGTTTCACCACTGGACCCAGCCCGTCCGGAGCATGGATCCCAATGGATGTTGTCAGAACAGCAAGAAGAACAGGAGTCCCCTCCACAGAGGTGGCCTTCTTACTCTTCTGTTTCCTTCACGGCTTGGGTTTCCCTGTCGACGAGGGTACCGGGCTCGCAGCCGGACCCTGTGTGACCTGCGATCAGGTCACCGCCACAGCATCCATGGGTAGACCATCCATGATCATCCCCAACTCGACCAAATCGTTACCTAACAAGATTTTGGCAGATACGTTGTCCTGAACCAGGACCGGAAGCTTTGTTGTCTTGTCTCCAATCATGATGTTAACTAAGACTACAGGCGATAATTTGGGTGGCCCACCAGCTAACCTGGTGGTTCTCAGAGGAGCACCTACACTAGTCCTCTGGCTTGAGCAGGGTCCTGTCCACCACTGTCATGCTTGCCCCAGTGTCTCTCAAACCAGTAGAAGACTGGCCATTCAAGAGGACACTTCTCAAAAACCTACGAGTGTTCTGTGGGATAGTTGCCAGTACTTCTGTGCACTGGTCCCAGGCCCCAAGGGACACGAAGGAAATCTCAACGGGAGCACCGAATGTGATCCCGGAAGAGGAGGGGGGAGGACAGCGGCCTCCACCTCAGGGTCGGAGCAGGGGTAGGTCAGGCTGATAGCCTGGAGTCCAAGGGCCTTACCCTTACACTTGGGGTCACCCATTCTGTGATCCAGAGCCCCACAATCCCAAAGTGCTGGGAGTGCAGGGTACGGTACTGGAACCACTGGGAGCCTGCTTTGCAGCAGGCAGACCACTACTCTTACTCCCACGCACAACATACTTATCCCCACTAGGTTTTTGGGTTTTAGGAGAGGAAGGTTTTGGTTTACCCGACTGTGATTGCTTCTGGGACTCCTCAGCTTTCTGACAGGTCCCCTTTTCATTGTCCTTGTCCTTCCCACTGGAGTCCTTAGGGGACACCCGGTGGGAGACCCACTTGCCAGCCAACCTAGCCAGCTTAAAGGGGTCCAAAATGCTCTGGCCAGCAACATACTGACGCAGCTCTGGTGAACAGGCTTCCGAAAAATGCCCAAAAAACAAAAGGTGGGATAATTCAACAAACGTTTCACTTTGTAACCATCAATCCACCCCATCATGTTCATGTGTGCAACACTCACCCAGTCAACCCAAGACACATTCTCTCATTTCTTAAAATTCCTGACCCTCTTAAGGTATTGGGTAGGTGCCTTGTCAAACCTGGCAATCAAAGCAGACTTCTTGCACTCATACTGACCCCTTTCTTCCACACTCAGTTTCAGAATACAGTCATATCCAGTATGAGGAACTCTGCTTAACAAACACTTAGCCCAATCTCTTTTATCTACATCATGAATTGCACAAGCCATCTCAAATGCTTTAATCCATTGGAGGATATCAGAACCCTCCGCAGACACACCAACCAAATATTTCATAAACTTGGTTGCTGGGGACCTGACACTCTCAACTGGTTTAGCTGAAGGGTCCACTCAAGCTTTCTCTAACTGGATTCGCTGACATTCAGTGTCCCGGTCCTTGAGTTCAAGGTCCTTATCTTTGAGTTCATGTCATGATTCCTGACCCTCATGTCCCCAGCCCTCCAAGATGTCAGGCGGGAGCCAGGTCACGATCACCTACATGGCCCTCAAGGGCCTCTCCATCCCTCCAAAGACCCACTTGGAGTCAGACTTGGTGCTTGTGGCACCAGACTCACTCAATCCCATAGGATAACAATTGGGGATTGGACTTGTAGTGCATTGATGGGGACAAGATGGATGCCCCCACATATTTCTGTTCCCAGAACTGCATGTGCAGTCTAGTCTTTTGGGTGTGGTTCAGCCCAGAGAAACCTGGGATACCCAGAGACTATTTAAGCCACGCCCAGGCTGAGAAACATGCTTTGTGTTTTCTGCACCTGCAGCGTGACACTCGCCGTGTTCGGATCGGTCTCCAGTAGGCCTGCATCTTTCTTCTGCACTCAGATCCTGCAAGAACAAGAACACCATTAGGAACAGCCTTACCTTGCGGTGCTTCTGCCCATCATTCATCGCTCCTTCTGTTCTGTGGGCATCTTCGGCGGTGTCATTCCCATCCCGGCACGCCGCTTCCTAAGGAAAAGGGAAAAGAACAAAAAAGGCATTAGTAAGCATTCTGCAAATCTTCGCTTATTTTTAAATACTGTACAAGCTTCAAACGCTTACCTGAATCCAAGCCGCTTTGGGGGAACTCTGTCTCCGGAACTTCTCATCCATCTGCAAGAGGGAAAAGACACTCCAGGTTAGCGTGGAAACATCTAGAGGCGCAGCATACCGCGCTTACTCACCGCATTTCTTCTTCATAACCGGCATCCACGCTGAAAACATTGCGGCACCTAAAAGACACAGGAAAATAACTCACTTCAATACAAATACGAAAGGGGTGCATCGCGCATCGCGCATCGCACTCTCACTCACCTTCAGCGCTACTCATCTCAGCAGCACGCCGCCATCCCCGGATGCCGGCCATCACCTAAGGAAGGAAAGGAACGAAGTTAGAGAACTGTTCAAAAGACTAATTATACTTAACTGTCGGACTCTTGCCAGTGAAGTAATTAGGCAGCAACGAGCCCGCATCAATCAACGCGCCCCTGCGCTGAAAGCAGGATGGAGAGCACACTATCCAAGAAAACAAGGTGAGCTGTGGATCAAAGGGAAGGGTTGGACACCGGGGAAGAAGGGGTTCAAGCACACAGAGACAATAGGGAGTTAAACTCTACCAATCCTGTGTTTCAGGCCCAGTCTCCAGTCGAATAGCCTCCAGGGAAGGGTTCGAGGTCGTAAGAGGTCAGAACAGGCTGAGTGACATCCCCGTGGATACCAGGTGAGCGTTACAGTTCAAGATCCCTAACTTTGAATTTAAGATCCCGATTATTGAGCTCCACTTGTTGTGCCAACTCCTCTTTCTTAAGCTCAGCATATATTTCCAACTTGCGATATTCAAAGGCCAATTTCATCCTTAATAACTCAAGTTCCAAGGAATTGCTGGGGTTCGGAACAGAGGCAGCAGGAATGGTGGCATTCCCAGAATCAGATTCAGCGACAACCTTCGGGGCAGAGTCCTCAGTGGTTGCATCCCCCCCTTCAAGAGTTTCAACAGCAGTCTGGTAGTCCACCAGGGCAGCTATCAGCTCAGCCCTAGACTTATCCACAAAGTCTAACTCCCTGACTTCACAAGCATCTTGGAGAGCCTCTACGCTCACCCGAGTCCATTAACCATTCACAATAGATTCCATTGCTTGTAATGCAGTTATCTTGAACACAACTAAACCTCAATTTAACAAAGTGCAGATTTCCTTGTAAGTGGAATGGTTATACACTGATTCTTAAAACAATAAGCATCCCACCGCTGCCACAGGTGTAAAGGACCGGAGGGGGGTGTCTGTACTTCTGCTCTCTATACGGTAGAGGAGAGGCACAGAGGACCCCAGCCAAGATTCTCTATTATTGGTACGTGGTTGAGCAATCAAGGCCTAGCTTCTCAGGAGGTAATGCAGGCTGGTTCTTAAGTGCAGTGTAGTCCCCAAGCACCCACAAAGGAATGTCCGCACACTGTATTAGTTAAAACACAGTCTTTATATAATTAATATTCAATGTTATGTACAATATAACGATAACTCACTTTGTACTCAGTTATCTTTAATGGCAAATATACTGTTCTATGTGGTACCACAATTACTATTAGATCTCTTTAAAGTGCATCAACTGTACGGGTAAATGTCACACAAATCAGTTCGTAAAGGAAACCAACAATAGATATAAGAGGAAAGCAGTTGGTTAGCACAATTGGCAGAATACTGGCCCTACTACCGAGACACAGTTCTGTGTGGAGATCCCCCCACCTGGGCAATCTGTAGAAAAAAAGATATATCACAAGCCCAGTTCATATATTGTTCACAAGAGACTTTTTCCAATAGTTCTGCAACCCCAAAGTAACTGGTGTTGTAGCGTTCCTTGCCGGGGCATCGACGGCCCTTCTTGAGTGCCCTCCCTTCAAGGCAGGAGTCACGGGTCGTCGAACGTCCGACGGAGAGCAGGGTGAACTACTACAGTGAAGTGGCAGCTTCTTTCCTAGCGGTGCTCGTCGACGGGGAAGCGTAAACGTCCTGCAAGGAAGAGGCGTGCAGGGCACCTCAGTTTCGATAGTATGGAACTGCAAAGAGTTTGAAGAACTGTGGCCCAGCAAGGGTGTTGAGTCGTCAGCGTCTCTGTGGTCTTTGGATGGCAGGAAACCCATCAGCGGATGCTCCTCGACGCGTCGACAGCCTGGCCTTCTCCAGCAGGATCAGACGGGCGATGATGCAGATGAGAGCGTCCTTGGATCAAGAGTTCTTAGGCAACGGGAGCACGCGGCTCCGGTCGGCGATGGCAGTCATCGACAGTGGCGGACAACAGTCCGGGCGCTTCTCTTTGGGATTCTGTAGCAGTCCCCATCTCCGGTTGGCAGCCTGTCATAGGTCTGTCTACCAGAGAGCTTTGGCAAAGATCAGCTGGTGCACGATGGTCCCTCATAGCTCGGGAAGAGGGCCTTACCAGGTCCTCTCTGGGTCAGTCCTTGGAGACACAGCAGCTTTCAGATTGATGAAGGAGAGCAACAGAAATTCTTCTCTTCCAGCAGGGCTTCAAGGTCAAGTGTCAGTTTCACTCCAGTTACTCTTCGTAGTTTGGACTTCAGCGCTGAACACTTCTGAACACGATTCCTAGCAGTGAGAGGTCCCCAGATATACTGTTGATCTCCCATTAATTCCGCTGGGTCACACTCGAGCATCAATCACTACGAAGGGCATTCAGCAGTCTGTCAGCCAATCAGATGCACAGTGCATTCAGGCCATTCTTCTCCATCCAGACACTCACAACACAGAATGTGGATTTGGACAAGTACCACACTACACACTGCACACATACCAGTTTTGGGCAGGGCTGTCTCAGTCATTGGGCCTCATTAGAACCCAGGCGCTAATGGGTTAATGGTGCCGTAAAAGGCTGTGGCGCCGTTAACCTATTAGCACCTAATTACGAGGTCCCTTTGCGGGACCCGACCTTAACGGCTGGTTTTACCAGCCTTTAAAGTAGGGTGCCGCAAAGGGACCTTGTTGCTAAGTACGGTGCCGCAATTTGCGGCACCGTACTTAGTGCCTTCCCCATTCCCATTGAGCCCTATGGGGCAAAAATGGCAATGGGGAAGGGCAGTTGGTGAATGGGGAATTACCGCCCCGCCAACCTTGGAATGCGGCGGTAATTCCGCCACTCACCATGGCGGACCCCAGCATGGACCATGGTGCTAATAGCACCATGGTTTAGCGCCGGGGTCGTAATGAGACCCATTGTGTCAAACACCAGAAACCAGACATCCACAACAAGAAGTGCATATTCGACACACACTCCATTCACCCAGGTCCCACCCACAGGCGTACCCATAACACACGGTCGTTGGGAAGGCTCCAGCCAGTCTGGTCGGCACTTCCCCACACTACCATATATGGAACTTCCACCCAACAGCCAGTCAGGGGGAAGGGACAGAGTCAGGGCTTCCCGTAACTTCACGGAGATCAAGGTAAAAGGCCTGGGCATCCCAAAATGGAGGACGCTCAGGGCACCAGTCATTTCAGCACGGAGTTAACACCAGCCCGTACCTTGCTCTGTGGGCCACCCACAGGCACCCAAAAACATACACTAGGGGCACAGGGTTGTACTCCCACCCATGGGTGCCATAAGGGTATCCCATGAGTCTGTTCACCAAAACCAAAAGAGAGAGCTGCACCGCCAGGAGTCCCACATGAACTCCTGCGCGGAAAACACAACAGAACACACGATAAAACGCAGTAAAGGTCAAGGATACGGAGGCCCTGTCCCTCAGATGCATTTCCAGCATCACAGTAGCCATCGATGATGAAGGCTTTTTATGCCTGGTGAAGTTTTGCCAGGCGGGCAGGAGGGCCAATGAGAAGAAGCTTAGTTTTTTCATCATTGAGGCAGAGGCTGTGTGCAGCCATCCATGATTGGATGGTTTCGTAGATCAATGTTTTTTCTGAGAGTGTCTTTTTGATGGTCACCAGTGAGGTGGATACAAATTTGATTATCCTTGGTGTAATTAGTGTATGAAATGCTGAGTCAAGATGATCAAACAGTGGTTTTGTATACACATTGTAGAGAGCAGGTGAGACACGGGAGCATTGGGGTACTCCACAGGAAGTAAGCATGGGATTGGCAACAGCATCCCTGATGAAGACTTGGGAGGATCTGTTGGCCAGGAAAGCGGCAACCCACTTGATGGCGTCTGGGGACAAGTAGGCTGAGGAGATGAGGGCATGGCCAATGACCTTGTGGTACACAAGGTCAAATACCGCAGCGAGGCCGAGCAGCAGAAGTAGTGAGAGGGAGCCCTGATCATTGGCATCATCAAGCAGATTCTTCAGGTCTAGGAGGGCGGTTTCAGTTCCGTGCTTTGGACGGAAACCTGATCGATGGGAACCCAGAATGTGGTGAAGTTCGAGGAATTACTGGATCTGTAGGTATGCGACTTTGTCCTTGATTTTCAGAAGGAAGGGGACCGTTGTAATAGGTCGGTAATTGGTGAGGATTGCAGGATCAAGAGAGGGCTTAGTTAACAGCGCAAAGATCCAGGATCCATTCAAAGTGGAGGTGACAGGGCAAGTGGCAAAAGATGAGGTAATAATGGTAAAGATAAGGGGGAGATGTTTCAATGTAAATCCTATCCACACTACAGACACTTGTTTCAGAGCTCCAGAAATGGCTTCCTGGGCCACTTGCCTTCTCCAGCACAACCCTGTGGGTTCCCTGCAAGGGAAGGTCTGGGTCCTCCTCCACCCTACGGAACCTCTTCCAGGGGCTCTATTTTTGCCACCAGTCACCTCCACAGATACGGAAGCCGATGACTATCCAAAAGATGGTTCTCCTGGCACACACTCTACAGATGAGTTTGAGGCTCTAGTGCCAGTTGTGGGTGGGCTAGCAGACCACCTCCTAAGAGATTTGCCTCCAGATGAGATTGGCTCTTTTCATGCACTCATGTCACAAGCTGCAAAGCTTTTTGATCTTCTACCTGAGTAGCAGAAAAGGAGGGATTTGTTTACCAATGGTGGGAATCTGCAGAAAATCAATGGTGGTCATTCCAGTGCTAAAGAATATTTAAGAAGACGGCCTCCTAGTAAGGAGAAACCTGTTCTCAATCCCCGCCATGAAGGATCGCTTTGAGAAAAAATACAAAGTCTCAGATTCAGTGGCCAATGTCTGCGCACACTACTTTGCCCGGGCTCAGTTTTCTCTGCAGCTGCCCGTAAGCGTTCTGCCAATCCTTCCTCTCCTTGTATGGTGCCTCCAGACAAAGAGGGCACACAACTAGATGCTTTTGGCAAGAGGGTCATCTCTACAACCGTAACAACCGACAAGGTGGCTAACTTGCTTGCAATTCTCTCCCACTATGTCCATGAACTCGGTTCAAGCTAGAGCCACTAATGGATTTTCTCCCAGATGATAAACGGGATGAAGCGCTTTCACTGCTGGATACAGAATTCTGCCAGATGGGAAATGGGGCAGTGTTATGCCATCAAGGGTAGTTGAAGGCCACCAATTTCTGGTGACAGCCTTTTGAAGGCATCAACCCATTTGGAAAGAAATTTGATGAGACCCTGCAGGCCATCAGGGCCGGAACTGAAACAGCCTTTTTACTGTGCACTCTACAACACCACCACCAGTTCTTTCACTCAAGTAAAGCAAGGTTTCTAAAGACTTTGAGGGGCTACAGGTCCTCCCACCATTCACAAACCTCCCACACCAGCACCACCCAGAAGGGTTATAAAGGACAATCGCAATCTTATAGAGAAAACCAGCGATGATACAGAGCTTCCTCCAGAGGTCAAGTCCCGAAGCAGACCTGACTAGGCCACGGGCCGACCCCCACTTTGACACCCCACTAGGGGGGCAGCTTGCCAACATTGTCACACAGTGGAACAAACATAACCACCAACAAATGGGTGCTGACCATCATTCAACAGGGCCATACCCTGGAGCAATGTTTCCTCATATTATTGTTCTTACAGTGCGGAAATGTTTGCCTTTCATGCGCACATTATTTTCCATGTGTGCAACTAACTAACGGCTAACACAGTTAAGAGGCATGCGCACAACCCAGGTTAACTGCTTCAAAAACATGAAAATGCCCACAACAAAAATGGGAAACAGTGAACATATAGGCGCATACTGTTACGCTCACCTGGTATCCACGGGGACGCCACTCAGCCGGGTTGGTTGCTGGTATCTTCTTCCCAGCTTTTCCCAGGTATGGCCTGCGGGGAAGATTCTGCCTGAAAATACAGGAGGACTGTGTTCAAGACTGGCCAACTGAGGTAAATATCCTCCCACCACTCCGTGTGACTTCAACCCCTCAGGGCGTCTCCTCACCTTGTTGTGGAATTAGGCGTGCTCTCCGTCCTACCTTCTTGGCAGGGGCACGTTGTCTGTGTGGGCGTGTGCAGCCAAGTTACTTCACTGGCGCGGGCCCGTTTGGTGTCTCTCAGGTAGGTCTTACTGCAGCTTTTGTATAGCGTTGTTATTCTTGCATGCCCTTCTTTGTTTGAATAATGTCTTTTTTTTCCTCCCTTAGGTGTGGAGAGCTTCAGTGTGGTGAACTGGCTGAGTTGGGCCTCGCCGGTAAATGATGGCGCGTGATGTGCGCTACGATGTGGTAAGTAAGCACTATACGCAGCGCTGCATTATCTTGCCTTTAATAACCTGTTTTCTTCCTTTCTTGCAGGTCGCAGTGTTTTCCCAGCGTGTGTGGAATTCCGGAAGGGTGGCGGCTGGGAGGCGACCAGCCAGGTAAGCTTCTTGTGCAGTTCGTGGTTTTGCAATGTCTAATATGCCTTCTTTAATATTGTCCTTTCCCATCCTCTTTCAGGTCTTTCGGTCCGGGTGGCATGCAGATCCAGAGGAAGCTGTTCACTGGAGCTGCGAGCGGATAATAAGATGGAGATTGCAGGTAAAATGCTGCTAATGATGTTCCTTTTGTCTCCTTCCAGGATTGTTTCTCCGAGGCTCGTGGGTATCACAGGACACGGTGAGCGTCACGTTGCAGACTGCAAAGTAACGCGAAGCGTGCTTTCCTGTTCGGGTGTGCTTTAAATAGCCTCAACAAACATAATCCAGGTAAAGTAGTCCCTAGGCCACCACACCCAAAACACTATACCGCATAGCTTGGTTCCTAGGAGCCAAGCTATGTGGGGCCTCCATGTTGGCTGAAGGCCCCAAATGAAAAAAGTAGTTCCCTGCACACATGTTCTTCCAGGTGCATGTGTTACGCTCACCTGGTATCCACAGGGACGCCACCCAGCTGGGTTACTCGCTGGTATGCTTCTCAGCTTTGCCCTGATGTGGTCTGCGGGGAAGGTTCTGCCTGAAAATACAGGAGGACTGTGTTCAAGACTGACCGACTGGGGAAAGTATCCTCCCTCCACCCCTGTATGATTTCAGTCCCTCTGGTGTCCTCTCCTCACCTTGTGGTAGAATTAGGCGTGCTCTCCGTCCTGCCTTCTTTGCAGGGGCGCGTTGTCTTTCATGGGCGAGTGCGGTCCAGTTACTTCACTGACGCTGGCCCGTTTGATATTGTTCAGGTAGGTCTTATTGCTGTTCTTTAGTTTTGTTGCTATCCTGCATGCCTTTCTTTGTTTAAAATGTCTCTTTTTTCTCCCTTAGGTATGCAGAGCTTCAGCGCGGCGAACTGGCTTGGTTGAGCCCCGCTGGTAAATGATGGCGCATTAAGAGCGCTACGATGCGGTAAGTAAGCGCTATGCGCAGCGCTGCAAAGTCTTGCCTTTGCTAACCTGTGTTTTCCTTCCTTGTACGTCACGGTGTTCTTCAATGTGAGTGGAATGTCCGGAGTGGTGCCAGCCGAGAGGCGACCAGCCAGGTAAGCAGTTCGTAATTTGTAAATGTCTCTACTGCTTTCTTTAATGTTGCCTCTATCTTCCTCTTTCAGGTCATTCTGTCCGGGAGGTGTGCAGATTCGAGGAAGCTGTTCTGAGTAGCTGTGAGTGTTTAAAGATGAAGACTGCAGGTAAGATGCTGCTGCTAATGATGTTCCTTTTGTCTCCTTGCAGGTTCTGCTTCTCCGAGGTTCGAGGGAATAGCTGGACACGGTGAGCGTCACGTTGCAAGCTGCAAAGTCACGCGAAGCATGTTGTCTTGCTCGGGTGTGGTTTAAATAGCCCCCACAAAATAGTCCAGGTAAAGTAGTCCCTAGGCTACCACACCCAAAACACTAGACCGCATAGCTTGGTTCTTAGGAACCAAGCTATGTGGATGCCTCCATGTTGGCTGACAATACAATAAAGTAGTTCCCAAGCACATTGTTTTTCATGGTGTATGAGCCTGGCGCCATAGGCGCCAGGACTGGCCCCATGAGGGCTTTTGAAGAGGAAGCCAGGCTCTAGAGGCCCGAGTCCTGACTCCACCTGGCCAATGAGTTTGCCAGAGGGGGTTTTGGGCGAGGGTCGTGACAGCATGAGCCTGGTGCCATAGGTGCCAGGACTGGCCCCAAGAGAGCCTTGTGAGTGGATGCCAGGCCTTCAAGGCCCTCATGGAGACCCGGACCTGATTCCACCTGGCAAGTGGGTTTGCCAGTGGGGGTCTGGGGGTGAGGGTCATGGCACATACTCCATGCTTCTACCCAAAAAGGTCCACTGATATTTTTGAGTCAGTGACCAGCAGAGTAGTGGCTTTGGAAGGATATCTAATAATATTACTGCTCAATCTCAAGAGGAATTTGAAGGGGAAAGAACATATTTTAATAAGCATGAATTATCCATATTGGCAAGGCTAATTACTTGTTAACTCCCTGAACAATCATTTAATTTCAAGTAGGGAGTAAAATCTTAGCATATAGTTTTGGCAACCCTTGCTCACCACAGCCTAGACAAAATTCAACAAGAACCTTACTGAGGTTTCGTAAGGATACCTGTTAAATCACCTTCAGCGCTACTCATCTCAGCAGCACGCCGCCATCCCCGGATGCCGGCCATCACCTAAGGAAGGAAAGGAACGAAGTTAGAGAACTGTTCAAAAGACTAATTATACTTAACTGTCGGACTCTTGCCAGTGAAGTAATTAGGCAGCAACGAGCCCGCATCAATCAACGCGCCCCTGCGCTGAAAGCAGGATGGAGAGCACACTATCCAAGAAAACAAGGTGAGCTGTGGATCAAAGGGAAGGGTTGGACACCGGGGAAGAAGGGGTTCAAGCACACAGAGACAATAGGGAGTTAAACTCTACCAATCCTGTGTTTCAGGCCCAGTCTCCAGTCGAATAGCCTCCAGGGAAGGGTTCGAGGTCGTAAGAGGTCAGAACAGGCTGAGTGACATCCCCGTGGATACCAGGTGAGCGTTACAGTTCAAGATCCCTAACTTTGAATTTAAGATCCCGATTATTGAGCTCCACTTGTTGTGCCAACTCCTCTTTCTTAAGCTCAGCATATATTTCCAACTTGCGATATTCAAAGGCCAATTTCATCCTTAATAACTCAAGTTCCAAGGAATTGCTGGGGTTCGGAACAGAGGCAGCAGGAATGGTGGCATTCCCAGAATCAGATTCAGCGACAACCTTCGGGGCAGAGTCCTCAGTGGTTGCATCCCCCCCTTCAAGAGTTTCAACAGCAGTCTGGTAGTCCACCAGGGCAGCTATCAGCTCAGCCCTAGACTTATCCACAAAGTCTAACTCCCTGACTTCACAAGCATCTTGGAGAGCCTCTACGCTCACCCGAGTCCATTAACCATTCACAATAGATTCCATTGCTTGTAATGCAGTTATCTTGAACACAACTAAACCTCAATTTAACAAAGTGCAGATTTCCTTGTAAGTGGAATGGTTATACACTGATTCTTAAAACAATAAGCATCCCACCGCTGCCACAGGTGTAAAGGACCGGAGGGGGGTGTCTGTACTTCTGCTCTCTATACGGTAGAGGAGAGGCACAGAGGACCCCAGCCAAGATTCTCTATTATTGGTACGTGGTTGAGCAATCAAGGCCTAGCTTCTCAGGAGGTAATGCAGGCTGGTTCTTAAGTGCAGTGTAGTCCCCAAGCACCCACAAAGGAATGTCCGCACACTGTATTAGTTAAAACACAGTCTTTATATAATTAATATTCAATGTTATGTACAATATAACGATAACTCACTTTGTACTCAGTTATCTTTAATGGCAAATATACTGTTCTATGTGGTACCACAATTACTATTAGATCTCTTTAAAGTGCATCAACTGTACGGGTAAATGTCACACAAATCAGTTCGTAAAGGAAACCAACAATAGATATAAGAGGAAAGCAGTTGGTTAGCACAATTGGCAGAATACTGGCCCTACTACCGAGACACAGTTCTGTGTGGAGATCCCCCCACCTGGGCAATCTGTAGAAAAAAAGATATATCACAAGCCCAGTTCATATATTGTTCACAAGAGACTTTTTCCAATAGTTCTGCAACCCCAAAGTAACTGGTGTTGTAGCGTTCCTTGCCGGGGCATCGACGGCCCTTCTTGAGTGCCCTCCCTTCAAGGCAGGAGTCACGGGTCGTCGAACGTCCGACGGAGAGCAGGGTGAACTACTACAGTGAAGTGGCAGCTTCTTTCCTAGCGGTGCTCGTCGACGGGGAAGCGTAAACGTCCTGCAAGGAAGAGGCGTGCAGGGCACCTCAGTTTCGATAGTATGGAACTGCAAAGAGTTTGAAGAACTGTGGCCCAGCAAGGGTGTTGAGTCGTCAGCGTCTCTGTGGTCTTTGGATGGCAGGAAACCCATCAGCGGATGCTCCTCGACGCGTCGACAGCCTGGCCTTCTCCAGCAGGATCAGACGGGCGATGATGCAGATGAGAGCGTCCTTGGATCAAGAGTTCTTAGGCAACGGGAGCACGCGGCTCCGGTCGGCGATGGCAGTCATCGACAGTGGCGGACAACAGTCCGGGCGCTTCTCTTTGGGATTCTGTAGCAGTCCCCATCTCCGGTTGGCAGCATGTCATAGGTCTGTCTACCAGAGAGCTTTGGCAAAGATCAGCTGGTGCACGATGGTCCCTCATAGCTCGGGAAGAGGGCCTTACCAGGTCCTCTCTGGGTCAGTCCTTGGAGACACAGCAGCTTTCAGATTGATGAAGGAGAGCAACAGAAATTCTTCTCTTCCAGCAGGGCTTCAAGGTCAAGTGTCAGTTTCACTCCAGTTACTCTTCGTAGTTTGGACTTCAGCGCTGAACACTTCTGAACACGATTCCTAGCAGTGAGAGGTCCCCAGATATACTGTTGATCTCCCATTAATTCCGCTGGGTCACACTCGAGCATCAATCACTACGAAGGGCATTCAGCAGTCTGTCAGCCAATCAGATGCACAGTGCATTCAGGCCATTCTTCTCCATCCAGACACTCACAACACAGAATGTGGATTTGGACAAGTACCACACTACACACTGCACACATACCAGTTTTGGGCAGGGCTGTCTCAGTCATTGGGCCTCATTAGAACCCAGGCGCTAATGGGTTAATGGTGCCGTAAAAGGCTGTGGCGCCGTTAACCTATTAGCACCTAATTACGAGGTCCCTTTGCGGGACCCGACCTTAACGGCTGGTTTTACCAGCCTTTAAAGTAGGGTGCCGCAAAGGGACCTTGTTGCTAAGTACGGTGCCGCAATTTGCGGCACCGTACTTAGTGCCTTCCCCATTCCCATTGAGCCCTATGGGGCAAAAATGGCAATGGGGAAGGGCAGTTGGTGAATGGGGAATTACCGCCCCGCCAACCTTGGAATGCGGCGGTAATTCCGCCACTCACCATGGCGGACCCCAGCATGGACCATGGTGCTAATAGCACCATGGTTTAGCGCCGGGGTCGTAATGAGACCCATTGTGTCAAACACCAGAAACCAGACATCCACAACAAGAAGTGCATATTCGACACACACTCCATTCACCCAGGTCCCACCCACAGGCGTACCCATAACACACGGTCGTTGGGAAGGCTCCAGCCAGTCTGGTCGGCACTTCCCCACACTACCATATATGGAACTTCCACCCAACAGCCAGTCAGGGGGAAGGGACAGAGTCAGGGCTTCCCATAACTTCACGGAGATCAAGGTAAAAAGCCTGGGCATCCCAAAATGGAGGACGCTCAGGGCACCAGTCATTTCAGCACGGAGTTAACACCAGCCCGTACCTTGCTCTGTGGGCCACCCACAGGCACCCAAAAACATACACTAGGGGCACAGGGTTGTACTCCCACCCATGGGTGCCATAAGGGTATCCCATGAGTCTGTTCACCAAAACCAAAAGAGAGAGCTGCACCGCCAGGAGTCCCACATGAACTCCTGCGCGGAAAACACAACAGAACACACGATAAAACGCAGTAAAGGTCAAGGATACGGAGGCCCTGTCCCTCAGATGCATTTCCAGCATCACAGTAGCCATCGATGATGAAGGCTTTTTATGCCTGGTGAAGTTTTGCCAGGCGGGCAGGAGGGCCAATGAGAAGAAGCTTAGTTTTTTCATCATTGAGGCAGAGGCTGTGTGCGGCCATCCATGATTGGATGGTTTCGTAGATCAATGTTTTTTCTGAGAGTGTCTTTTTGATGGTCACCAGTGAGGTGGATACAAATTTGATTATCCTTGGTGTAATTAGTGTATGAAATGCTGAGTCAAGATGATCAAACAGTGGTTTTGTATACACATTGTAGAGAGTAGGTGAGACACGGGAGCATTGGGGTACTCCACAGGAAGTAAGCATGGGATTGGCAACAGCATCCCCGATGAAGACTTGGGAGGATCTGTTGGCCAGGAAAGCGGCAACCCACTTGATGGCGTCTGGGGACAAGTAGGCTGAGGAGATGAGGGCATGGCCAATGACCTTGTGGTACACAAGGTCAAATACCGCAGCGAGGCCGAGCAGCAGAAGTAGTGAGAGGGAGCCCTGATCATTGGCATCATCAAGCAGATTCTTCAGGTCTAGGAGGGCGGTTTCAGTTCCGTGCTTTGGACGGAAACCTGATCGATGGGAACCCAGAATGTGGTGAAGTTCGAGGAATTACTGGATCTGTAGGTATGCGACTTTGTCCTTGATTTTCAGAAGGAAGGGGACCGTTGTAATAGGTCGGTAATTGGTGAGGATTGCAGGATCAAGAGAGGGCTTAGTTAACAGCGCAAAGATCCAGGATCCATTCAAAGTGGAGGTGACAGGGCAAGTGGCAAAAGATGAGGTAATAATGGTAAAGATAAGGGGGAGATGTTTCAATGTAAATCCTATCCACACTACAGACACTTGTTTCAGAGCTCCAGAAATGGCTTCCTGGGCCACTTGCCTTCTCCAGCACAACCCTGTGGGTTCCCTGCAAGGGAAGGTCTGGGTCCTCCTCCACCCTACGGAACCTCTTCCAGGGGCTCTATTTTTGCCACCAGTCACCTCCACAGATACGGAAGCCGATGACTATCCAAAAGATGGTTCTCCTGGCACACACTCTACAGATGAGTTTGAGGCTCTAGTGCCAGTTGTGGGTGGGCTAGCAGACCACCTCCTAAGAGATTTGCCTCCAGATGAGATTGGCTCTTTTCATGCACTCATGTCACAAGCTGCAAAGCTTTTTGATCTTCTACCTGAGTAGCAGAAAAGGAGGGATTTGTTTACCAATGGTGGGAATCTGCAGAAAATCAATGGTGGTCATTCCAGTGCTAAAGAATATTTAAGAAGACGGCCTCCTAGTAAGGAGAAACCTGTTCTCAATCCCCGCCATGAAGGATCGCTTTGAGAAAAAATACAAAGTCTCAGATTCAGTGGCCAATGTCTGCGCACACTACTTTGCCCGGGCTCAGTTTTCTCTGCAGCTGCCCGTAAGCGTTCTGCCAATCCTTCCTCTCCTTGTATGGTGCCTCCAGACAAAGAGGGCACACAACTAGATGCTTTTGGCAAGAGGGTCATCTCTACAACCGTAACAACCGACAAGGTGGCTAACTTGCTTGCAATTCTCTCCCACTATGTCCATGAACTCGGTTCAAGCTAGAGCCACTAATGGATTTTCTCCCAGATGATAAACGGGATGAAGCGCTTTCACTGCTGGATACAGAATTCTGCCAGATGGGAAATGGGGCAGTGTTATGCCATCAAGGGTAGTTGAAGGCCACCAATTTCTGGTGACAGCCTTTTGAAGGCATCAACCCATTTGGAAAGAAATTTGATGAGACCCTGCAGGCCATCAGGGCCGGAACTGAAACAGCCTTTTTACTGTGCACTCTACAACACCACCACCAGTTCTTTCACTCAAGTAAAGCAAGGTTTCTAAAGACTTTGAGGGGCTACAGGTCCTCCCACCATTCACAAACCTCCCACACCAGCACCACCCAGAAGGGTTATAAAGGACAATCGCAATCTTATAGAGAAAACCAGCGATGATACAGAGCTTCCTCCAGAGGTCAAGTCCCGAAGCAGACCTGACTAGGCCACGGGCCGACCCCCACTTTGACACCCCACTAGGGGGGCAGCTTGCCAACATTGTCACACAGTGGAACAAACATAACCACCAACAAATGGGTGCTGACCATCATTCAACAGGGCCATACCCTGGAGCAATGTTTCCTCATATTATTGTTCTTACAGTGCGGAAATGTTTGCCTTTCATGCGCACATTATTTTCCATGTGTGCAACTAACTAACGGCTAACACAGTTAAGAGGCATGCGCACAACCCAGGTTAACTGCTTCAAAAACATGAAAATGCCCACAACAAAAATGGGAAACAGTGAACATATAGGCGCATACTGTTACGCTCACCTGGTATCCACGGGGACGCCACTCAGCCGGGTTGGTTGCTGGTATCTTCTTCCCAGCTTTTCCCAGGTATGGCCTGCGGGGAAGATTCTGCCTGAAAATACAGGAGGACTGTGTTCAAGACTGGCCAACTGAGGTAAATATCCTCCCACCACTCCGTGTGACTTCAACCCCTCAGGGCGTCTCCTCACCTTGTTGTGGAATTAGGCGTGCTCTCCGTCCTACCTTCTTGGCAGGGTCACGTTGTCTGTGTGGGCGTGTGCAGCCAAGTTACTTCACTGGCGCGGGCCCGTTTGGTGTCTCTCAGGTAGGTCTTACTGCAGCTTTTGTATAGCGTTGTTATTCTTGCATGCCCTTCTTTGTTTGAATAATGTCTTTTTTTTCCTCCCTTAGGTGTGGAGAGCTTCAGTGTGGTGAACTGGCTGAGTTGGGCCTCGCCGGTAAATGATGGCGCGTGATGTGCGCTACGATGTGGTAAGTAAGCACTATACGCAGCGCTGCATTATCTTGCCTTTAATAACCTGTTTTCTTCCTTTCTTGCAGGTCGCAGTGTTTTCCCAGCGTGTGTGGAATTCCGGAAGGGTGGCGGCTGGGAGGCGACCAGCCAGGTAAGCTTCTTGTGCAGTTCGTGGTTTTGCAATGTCTAATATGCCTTCTTTAATATTGTCCTTTCCCATCCTCTTTCAGGTCTTTCGGTCCGGGTGGCATGCAGATCCAGAGGAAGCTGTTCACTGGAGCTGCGAGCGGATAATAAGATGGAGATTGCAGGTAAAATGCTGCTAATGATGTTCCTTTTGTCTCCTTCCAGGATTGTTTCTCCGAGGCTCGTGGGTATCACAGGACACGGTGAGCGTCACGTTGCAGACTGCAAAGTAACGCGAAGCGTGCTTTCCTGTTCGGGTGTGCTTTAAATAGCCTCAACAAACATAATCCAGGTAAAGTAGTCCCTAGGCCACCACACCCAAAACACTATACCGCATAGCTTGGTTCCTAGGAGCCAAGCTATGTGGGGCCTCCATGTTGGCTGAAGGCCCCAAATGAAAAAAGTAGTTCCCTGCACACATGTTCTTCCAGGTGCATGTGTTACGCTCACCTGGTATCCACAGGGACGCCACCCAGCTGGGTTACTCGCTGGTATGCTTCTCAGCTTTGCCCTGATGTGGTCTGCGGGGAAGGTTCTGCCTGAAAATACAGGAGGACTGTGTTCAAGACTGACCGACTGGGGAAAGTATCCTCCCTCCACCCCTGTATGATTTCAGTCCCTCTGGTGTCCTCTCCTCACCTTGTGGTAGAATTAGGCGTGCTCTCCGTCCTGCCTTCTTTGCAGGGGCGCGTTGTCTTTCATGGGCGAGTGCGGTCCAGTTACTTCACTGACGCTGGCCCGTTTGATATTGTTCAGGTAGGTCTTATTGCTGTTCTTTAGTTTTGTTGCTATCCTGCATGCCTTTCTTTGTTTAAAATGTCTCTTTTTTCTCCCTTAGGTATGCAGAGCTTCAGCGCGGCGAACTGGCTTGGTTGAGCCCCGCTGGTAAATGATGGCGCATTAAGAGCGCTACGATGCGGTAAGTAAGCGCTATGCGCAGCGCTGCAAAGTCTTGCCTTTGCTAACCTGTGTTTTCCTTCCTTGTACGTCACGGTGTTCTTCAATGTGAGTGGAATGTCCGGAGTGGTGCCAGCCGAGAGGCGACCAGCCAGGTAAGCAGTTCGTAATTTGTAAATGTCTCTACTGCTTTCTTTAATGTTGCCTCTATCTTCCTCTTTCAGGTCATTCTGTCCGGGAGGCGTGCAGATTCGAGGAAGCTGTTCTGAGTAGCTGTGAGTGTTTAAAGATGAAGACTGCAGGTAAGATGCTGCTGCTAATGATGTTCCTTTTGTCTCCTTGCAGGTTCTGCTTCTCCGAGGTTCGAGGGAATAGCTGGACACGGTGAGCGTCACGTTGCAAGCTGCAAAGTCACGCGAAGCATGTTGTCTTGCTCGGGTGTGGTTTAAATAGCCCCCACAAAATAGTCCAGGTAAAGTAGTCCCTAGGCTACCACACCCAAAACACTAGACCGCATAGCTTGGTTCTTAGGAACCAAGCTATGTGGATGCCTCCATGTTGGCTGACAATACAATAAAGTAGTTCCCAAGCACATTGTTTTTCATGGTGTATGAGCCTGGCGCCATAGGCGCCAGGACTGGCCCCATGAGGGCTTTTGAAGAGGAAGCCAGGCTCTAGAGGCCCGAGTCCTGACTCCACCTGGCCAATGAGTTTGCCAGAGGGGGTTTTGGGCGAGGGTCGTGACAGCATGAGCCTGGTGCCATAGGTGCCAGGACTGGCCCCAAGAGAGCCTTGTGAGTGGATGCCAGGCCTTCAAGGCCCTCATGGAGACCCGGACCTGATTCCACCTGGCAAGTGGGTTTGCCAGTGGGGGTCTGGGGGTGAGGGTCATGGCACATACTCCATGCTTCTACCCAAAAAGGTCCACTGATATTTTTGAGTCAGTGACCAGCAGAGTAGTGGCTTTGGAAGGATATCTAATAATATTACTGCTCAATCTCAAGAGGAATTTGAAGGGGAAAGAACATATTTTAATAAGCATGAATTATCCATATTGGCAAGGCTAATTACTTGTTAACTCCCTGAACAATCATTTAATTTCAAGTAGGGAGTAAAATCTTAGCATATAGTTTTGGCAACCCTTGCTCACCACAGCCTAGACAAAATTCAACAAGAACCTTACTGAGGTTTCGTAAGGATACCTGTTAAAGAAAATCACATATATTTGCTTTTTAAATTAATAGCAGTAATATTCAGAGGCACAACAGATTGAGTTGAAAAAAGGTGCAACCTAGAGTAAAGCTGTGAGCCCCTTAATTCTCCTGCCTGGAATATAAACCAAGAATAAGACCCCTTCACAGAATAAGATAGTCACATAGATACATTTATTTAGCATCAACAAAGCACTTGAGCGGAGAGAGGCGATAACATATGCTTTGCTAGTGCTCTCTGCCTTACTTACAATCTTTAGCTCCTTATATACTGTTTTTTCAACTGCGTTAACATGGCACATAAATAACACAGGGTCCTTGAAAGGTAAATCACTGACAGGGTGAACAGAAAGTTCGGTGAGTAATTATAGTGAAATACAAATAGACATGCAGGGGGAGGCACAACATGTGGTGTTTTCTATACTTAGGGCCTCATCGCGACTTCGGCGGTAACCCTTAAATCCGGCGGTAGCGCTATTACCGCTGGATTTAAGGGTCCGCTGAATCAGGGCTTCGGCGGATTTCGCCCCAGCTCTGAGCTGGGGGGAAATCTGCCGAAAATTTGCGCTATTACCGCCGGCGGAAAATCCGCCGGCGGTATTAGCGCGAAGATTCCCCATTGAGCCCAATGGGGAATGGGGCATTCCCCAATGGGCTCAGTGGGGAATGGGGACTTACATTACCGCCGAACTCGTGATCCGGCGCTATTAGCGCCGGGGAGTTCGGCGGTAGGGCTAATACCGCCCGCGCTAATAGCGTTACCTTTACCGCCCAAGTCGTGATGAGGCCCTTAGCCTGAGCTCAGGGGTGGGAGGGTCACCACCTGCTGGTAGTTGTGTGTGGTATTTTGACCCCAAGCTATTTCCTAGCTTGAGAGCAGTGCCTGCAACTTAACACACACACACACAGAGGTCGTTTGGGATTTCGGTGGTCGTGTGACATTTTGACAGAGAAAAGAAAACTGGTTTTCATTCAATGTATATTTCCACAAGCGGCTCTTTGAACATCAGTTCTGATGTGGTATCTTATATACATGAGTTCTGATATACAAGTTGGGAAGAGAAAGGAGACTCAGGACTAATTTCAATAGCCATTATTTCTTGTATTGCTACATCTTGCTTTATAAATGCACTGCTAACTGATACAGATGAAACGGGAAGTTTGAGCAACTGGGCAAGTGCCTGGCAGCAAACAGGTAGACAATGTAAAAGAAAACCAGCCCCTAAGAAGAATAAGAGGACAATCATTAGAAAAGGACCAATGTTCTAGCCAAAAGAGCTGATGATGGACCAAAAGGAGATGCTAAGATCCCATGTGCCAGTGGGCATGTGGACTTGTTGAGCATTACCATGTAGCTTCTTTATTGCTTCGTGAATAGAAGTGGCGATGTTGGGCAAATAGACCCAGCAATCTGCCCCTAGGATTTTGCATATGCCTCTCTTTTCTGCAAGTATCATATCTAAAACCAACCTATTTTGCAGAGCCACAAGGTGTACCACCTGTAATTCTACAGTAAAATGACTCAATATTTCAGTGGTGTCTTTAATCTAACAGTCTAGCCAGGTGACAGTTATCCCTAGGGTTTATGGCAGGGCCAGACCATGGGAGGATTGTTTTAATGAGATCGCCAAATACCTGTGCACC
This sequence comes from Ambystoma mexicanum, assembly GCF_040938575.1. NCBI lineage: Eukaryota > Metazoa > Chordata > Amphibia > Caudata > Ambystomatidae > Ambystoma > Ambystoma mexicanum. The sequence continues at coordinate 286,809,897 of NC_090931.1, read as the reverse complement.
AGTATCATCCTGAATAACAGTTCCGCAATGCCTGGTAGGGTTGTCAACAACAGGGGGTCTAATAGATATGGCTGGAAATACGAATCCTAAATGGAAATGGCCACTCCAATGTCGTGGTAGCCAAGTGTAAGCGTTAAGCTCACAAATAGAAATACACTGAGTCACCAACTTAAAAGGGAATATTGGTGTCATCTCTAGGAGTGGTGAATGTCATGTTTCAGTTAGTGCCATATCCTAGGAACTTAGAACCATTGCTCTCAATACAAATGGCTCCTATTATGTTGGAGATGCAGGGAACGGATGGAAAATGAATGAGGGTTATTATCCAATAGCTGTGCAGTAGGTAGCACCAGGGCTGCTGCAGTAATGAGGCCATCCCAGGAGAAAAAAGGAGTAACACATCTGACAAAGGGCATTTGGGAGAATGACAAATTCGCGGGCTCCTTTCCACAGCACTTGCTGTTGTAACTGAGCATACAAAGAGCAGGAGAGGGAACGGGGCGCATAGCGGATAATAGTTATTCCCTGGGCTATTCCTTTAAATATAGTTATAGTTTCTACACGTTATATAGTCACATGTAAAGCATAACATGAAGCAAAGAACGGGAGGCGCAACTGTTGCAGCACAAGCCCTTCCACTACAAAGGCAAGAAACTGTAAGCATACTTAGCAATTGCCACATTGAACCATCTTGTGTGTATGATGCATAAGTGTAACAAACACATTTCTGCTCATTAAGTTATGATGATAATGCTGGTCAAGGGGTAAAGTTGCCATAATAACATTAGGAAAGGGTACAGGTGTAGGTTTTATCGAAAGTGGCCAATACATATCACATAATACAAAGCGCCAAGCGGTACAAGCAGCATGCAAAAACATAAAAACAGAAAGCACAATCTCGAATAATGCAATTTATGGTCAGTTTGTGATACTTTATATTTATAGGGCAATTGTCTTTTGTCCTGAGAATAACATTGGAGAGGTATGGTCAGGGTATACATGGAGGTGGCAAATATATTTTTGGAGTATCCAAAATACATCACCCCCAGGCAGTCCTTTAAAGTTGGCGGTCTTGACGATGGGGTAGCTGCACTCTCCTGAGAGTTTTCCCAAATAATCAGTTTGCCATTGACAGTTTCATTAAAGCTTTTTTGGTCTCAAATTATAGCTTACTTAGGCTGTTTGTGTGGCAGGAGGGGTAGAGGTGCTTTCTTCACATGCCTGACATGAATCTAGTTTCTATGTCCATCACATTTGACTGCTGTTTGTGTTGCCAAGAGCACTTGCAATGAGCTTTCCACCTGGTTTGCAGACCAGAGGTATGTTGAAAGTTATTAATGAAAATCCAGTGTCCTGGCAAAAAAAGTGTCCTGGTCCCTCCAGGGGCTGGGGCAAGCAGTCCTTGACCTGTTTATGAATAATGGATAATGCTTTAGTAAGCTCCTTACAATAGTCAATCAACATAGGATAGGGAACATCAGACAGTTTCTTTTGGTGAGGCGGTCCATAACAGCCTAATAGGGGGACCGACCCACTCCAGAATGCGCAACAGTTCTAATAGAGAGTAAAACTAAAGGTAAGGGGTCCACCCAGCTTAAATTGCTATTTGCATACATTTTAGATAGTTTATTTTTTAGTGTATCATTACAGTATTCTACTAAACCTGCTGCCTGTGGGTGATATATTGGATGAAACATCTGCCTTATGCCCAATGCCTGACATATCAGATCCATTGTTCTATCACAAAATGAACCCCATTATCACTCCATATTGAGTGGGGCAGACCATATCTTGGAAAATATTTCTTAACAAGGGTTTTGGCTGTCCTCAGTGGAGTGTTATCTCTCAAGGGAAAGGCCTCTACCCATTTACTGAACATACAGACGATTACCAAAACATATTTATATTTCTGACAGGGAGGCAACTCTACAAAATCCATTTGTAGTGCCTCGAATGGTAACACTGGGGAACCAAAATGACCCCTTGGTGTGCTCCTTCTGCCTTTCCAACATTGTTTGTGGCACATATAATCCAATGTTTACAAAACGCTACTGCTGCTTTGTGAAAATGTGGGTTACTCCAAAGTGGAGTTAATAAATTAATCATATCATCCGCCACATGCGAGCCGCTCCATGGGCGACTGATATCATCATGGCTATGTTTCTGTTTGGCAACATCCATCTCCCCTTGTTTCCCCTGTGAACCCAACTGCCATCCTGAAAGACTGCTTCAATTTCCCATTGTTTCAATTCCTGACAGGGGCGCATCTGCTTGAATATACTGACAACATGTGGAGTGTATTCTCAAAATGGGAATGGTCTGTTGTGCATGGACAGGAAACATAAGTGAGAGGATATAGGGTTTGGGCAATTGTCTTTGCAATTGAGTCTGCAAACACATTGCCTTTGCCCAAGTGGTCAGTTACATTCCTATGTGCGCTGCATTTGTTAATGGCAAGATGGTTTGGCAAGGCCAGTGAATTGGGCAATTTGTGAATACATTCGCCATGTTGAATTTTTGTTCCATGATAGGCAAGAAAACCATGTTCCATCCAGAGCCTCCCAAAAATATGGGCAACTACAAATGCATATTTGGCTATCAGGGTAAATGTTTAATGCATGTCCAGAGCTGAGCTCACATGCTCTGGTTAGTGCTATAATTTCAGCCACTTGTGCTGAATGCTGAGGTATTTTACAGGTTTCCACAACTGTTTTTAATGTAGTTATTGCATAAGCAGCGGTGGACGAGCCATTGGGTATTTGAAACAAGAGTCATCAACATATAAAATGCCATCAGGCTTTTCTAATGGAACATCAATCAAATCAACCCGTCCCTTCGCCTCCTCATCTGTTATTAGTATACAATTGTATAAGACATTGAGGTAATCCGAAGGGTGGGGCATCAAGGTGGTAGGGTTCAGGGTATTACATCTTCGCAAAGTAATGTTGGTGCAAACAGGGTCAACTCATAGCTAGTGAGCGTGCATTAGTTAAATGTTGCATTTGTGTTTTGTTCAGGAGAATATCTATTGCATAGGGTATGACAATAGTTAAAATATGGCCCAATACTCTGTCTTCTGCTTGTTACACAGAAAGGGCAGAAGCCCGACCCCCTTTAGACAATTTGGCCCTTTAGCCACTGAGTCGAGGGTGGTCGAAAAATAGGTGCATGGCCTATTCTTCTCCCCTTTTGGTTAACTTAGTACAGACAAGGAACACCCTTATAGTTCATGCACAAACAGAGAAAAGGGTTTCGTATAGTCTGGTGTTCCCAACACAGGAGAGTTACATTCTGGTAACGGATTAGCTAACAAAGAAAAATTTGCAATCTATCGTCTACAGAATGAAGTCCTCCCCACAAATCCTCTAACCTCTTGCTGTGTGCTGGGTACTGGCATGTTAAGTATCATTTATATTCGCTGAGGGTGCAATCTTTTCTCTCCCATAGTAAGTAAATGACCCAGATAAGTGACCTGCAGCTGAAAAAATTGCGTATTTGGGGAAAACTTATGTCCCAATGGAGCTAAAAACTCTAGCAGGTGTGTGGTGCAGTCCACACACCCTTCCTAGGTATCTGCCGCTATAAATAGGTCATCAACATACTGCAATAACACAGTGCCTGGAGATGGGGTAAAAGTGTCCAATTGTGTTTTTAATGCCCGACTGTAAATGCTTGGGCTCTCTGTGTACCCTTGGGGTGCTCTACAAAATATATAAGAGCGACCATCTATGCTAAGGGCATAAAGGTACTGGCTGTCTTCATATATTGCCATGTTTCTCAACTGGCAAAATGGGGCTGCTATATGGGGGCTCCCTGCTATTTCTTTAACTATCCCTTTAGCCAGCAAATCTTTAATCGCTCTGCTTATCCCGACTAATCCTTCCTGGGATATTTTGTATTGTGGTATCCTTGGGAGTATGGCATTAGTCTTAACGTGATTTTGAAGTGGATCTACTGCTATACATCATACATAATTTGTACCTGATACCCACACCCTTTTATCCACTTTCTCAAGTTCAGATAGTAAAGTGTTAGTGATGGAAACATAACATTTAGCTAAACATTCCGCAGAGCAAGTGAGGAAGACACCATCCGGATAACAGTGAATGTTTACATGCAAGTGTTTCAATACATCTATGCACAAAATATTTAAAACACATTTATCTGTTAAAACCAACTGGGAAATGGGCCCTCCCTCTCTGAAAGCAAATGGGCTCTGATATTTCACTATGGACTGGATGATTAGAAAATCCCACTGAGGTGTTAATTTTCCTGCAGAGGGGTATTGAAGGCACTAGTTTGTGGGAAATAGAAGTATTTTTGATTCCTGCATCTAAAGGGAACTTCTGCTTCTTTTCAGCAATGTTAAGGTTCCACATATGGACCTGTGGGGTCAACGGGTATTTGTACTCTGCCTTTAACCTCTCTTGGGCATCCCTATGTTTATTTATTTATTTGCATTTATAGAGCGCGCAGGCAGCCCTCAGGCACTGAGACGATGTTACATAAGAACTTAGTTACATTACATGAAAGCTTAATAAGATTTACCGATCTGTGCACATATAGGGTGCATGGTTATGTGTTACATAGGGGCGATACATAGTGTGTGGCTGAACGCATCAGAGCATGTTACAACAGTTGTTATAATATGTATACACATAGTAGTTATGGGATCAGGACAGTGCTAGGTTTGGTGAATAATTTAGGAGAAAAGCCTTGTTTTGATGGCTTTGCGGAATGCAAGGTGAGAAGGTTCCAGTCTGAGGGCATGTGGGGGGGCGTTCCATTTCCTGGCGACGATAAAGAGGAAGCTGATACCACCCCCTTTGGCGTGCTTGACTCTAAGTACAGTCAGCAAGTCGGCGTAGGGTGTTCTAGTGGGTCTAGAGGGGGGTATGTTAACTCTCAAGGAAAGGTAAGGTGGAGCAGTGTGATGTATGCACGTAAGGGTGAGGGCAAGTGCCTTGAAGAGGACACATTCATGGACAGGCAGCCAGTGGGCTTGTCATCTAGCTACAGTGATGTGTTCCCTTCTGGGGATGCCTATGGCGGCACGTAGGACATTATTTTGGATGGTTTGGAGTTTGTCCAAGTTTTTGGTGGAGGTGCCTGTGAAGAGATAATTACAGTAGTCCAATCTGGACCCGTCTAAGGCACTAGCGATGGTCAGGCAGTTAGCAGTGGTGAGGAATAGCCTAGCCGCATTGGGAAGTTTAGTATAGTAGGCTGCAGATGAGGCGATGGCGCTAACTTGTCTGGACATGGATAGGCTGGCGTCTAAGTATACTCCTAGTGTTTTGCCTGCGAGACAGGGATAGCTGTGTTGTCAATGTTGAAGGAGGAATAACGTGTGTCAGTTTTTTTCAGAGTGTTAGCTGATCCTACTGGAAGAAGCTCAGTCTTTTCACAATTGAGGCGTAGCCAGTTTTCAGCCATCCAGGTGTGAATGGTGGTGTCAAGGGTCCTGGCATCCTCTTCATAATCACCAGACAAAGGGAGGAGGACCTGAGTGTTGTCAGCATAGTTGGTGTACATGATGCCGAGCGAGTCCAGGGTGCTGAAGAGAGGCCTAGTGAAAATGTTATATAATGTGGGGGAGATGCGGGAGCCTTGTGGTACTCTGCATTGGATGATGGCTGGTTTTGCAGAAGCTTGGTCAGAAAAGACACGCATAGCTTTACCTTGGAGGAAGGAAGAGATCCAAGCGATGGCAGTGGCGGAGAAGAGTGCTGAGGATGGGAGGTTTTGGCAGAGTAGCTTGTGGTCTACCAGATCAAAAGCAGCTGATAAGCCGAGGAGGAGCGGGGCGGGCTTGCCTTTGTCTCTGATGTCATTGATTTGGTTCTTAAGGTCAAGCAGGGCTGTTTCGGTTTTGTGACCAGGCCGTAAACTGGATTGTCGAGAGCCTAGGACTTTGTTAGATTCAAGGAATTGTTGGACTTGTAGGTATGATGCTTTATCCAAGATTTTTAGTAGGAAGGGGACAGTGGTTATGGGTCTGTAGTTATTGGGGTTGTTCGGGTTGAGGGGTGTTTTTAGGAGGGGACGAATTCATGCTTCTTTAAGACAGGGTGCGACAGAACCTGAGGTGAAGAAGGTGTTAATGAATGCTGTGAGGAAGGGTGCAAGTGTATCAGCACATTCTTTGATAGGTGTAGCCGGGCAAACATCACCTTTACACATGGAGGGTTTGATATTCTTCATGAGCGAGAGGACTTCTGATTCATTGATGTTCCTGAACGAGGAGAATGGTTTGGGGGCAGGGGGCTCCAGGTTAAGTGTGGGCGTGTGAGATGATTTGGGAGGGTTGGGGGGTGTTGGTTGACAAGGATTCTAGCGTGGAGGGTGGCTAGCTTGTTCATTGTCACTGTTTGAATTCCTGAGCACCAGGCTTTGTTTCGTGAGATGGCCTGAGGGGGTAGGGAGATGGGGGCTTAGGGGTTTCAAGTTCCCTGAAAAAGGCAAATATTTCTTTGGTGTCAGAATTGGCGTTGGCAATTCTGGTATTGATGGAATTGGCTTTGGCCTGGGTGATCGCTTTTTTGTATTCCTTAGAGAGTTGATTAAACACCTGTTTGGCAGACTACAAATGGTTGGATTGCCGGGTGGCTAAGGCTGCCCATTTCTTGGGCTGCATAATAATCTGGATATGGCTGGTCTTCATAATAATCCCTGGCAGAAAACTACTGTTCCTGCCTTGTATCAAAATAATTGGACTGTCTTTGGCCCTGGTTTTCCACATTGTTACCATCAAACCGACTCTCGCTTCCTCTTACTACTCCTCATCCCATAGTTTTTCCTCTTTCCCTTGGATGTGTGGGACATTCCCAAATCCAATGATCTGGCTTTTGCAATAATGGCATCCATCATCCACTATTCCTCCTCTGTATGCTTGACAGTGGCGTCACCAGGAATCAAATTTAGGAGGGGCACAGAGGGGGCCAAAGACAAAAGTAGGGGGGCACAGATAAAAGTGTGGGGGGGGTGCCTCTGAAAGGTAATGCGTGACGTCACAAGCACTCCTGCAGAGAGGCTTTTGTGCACACCAACTACTCACACCCCACTGCACCTGCCCTCCCATCAAAATGCAGGCACAAAACCATTCAGTGACTAATGGCCCATCATTAGCAGTTTCATGGCTGAATTCTGATGGGAGGGGCTGCCAGCTGATCTGCACACTATGGAGGTCGCTGTGCAGAAGCCAGGCAGGAACACCTGAGAAGTGGCTTGTGCTCATGTTCATACCGATGAGAGTGTGTGATTTGCAGACATTTGCCTGGGGAACACAGTCCCTGCTCGCCTAAGGTAGGGGGGCACAAGGGAGGGCACAGGATTTCAGAGGGGGGGCAGGCTCCCAGGCCCTCCTAGCAACACCACTGATGCTTGAGGAGCACTTACCCCTCTTCCTCTATACATTCCTCTTCTTCGTGACATACCTCTCCCTCTGCCTGATTCTGGAAATGCTTGCTGTATTAATACTTTTGTCTTTTAATCTTCTTTCCTTTTCACCTTTTTCTTTTGTATGCCTTTTCGCATAATATCTGGCCGGTGTGGATGAAGGGCACAGCTGTTTGTGTGCGGAGGCTCTGTCCAGCCGCTGCTGCTGTATCAGCTGCCCTGTTGCTCAGCTCCCTCCATTACTGCTAAAAACTGCCGTTTTCCCCACGAGGGCTGAAGCCAGTGGGGATCAAGGGCACGGTTGTTTGATAAGTCAGAGGCGCACACTGTGTATGTGCATCTCCCTAATTTAGCCCTCACATCATAGAAGTGAGAGGTCCTTTGCTTCAAGCAGCAGTGGAGCTTTTCCAATGTATGTCGAAAGCCTGTGAGTGTGCTTCAGTTCCTCCAGCGTGGTTGAGCGCTCTTAGCTGGAAGTCTTATATGGCATACTTGCAGGGGAATCCTTTGCTTGGCCAACACGCCCTGTATGGTAACCCTACGTTGGACTTTACTGGAGCTACCAGAGACAAGATAAACATCTACATAGTAACGAACGAGTAGTTTTGTATGAATGAGCAGGTTAGGGGAGGGTGGAGCCCGGGACTAAGTGTGCTCCTCGAGGCCTACTCTGCCCCCTCTTTCTCTTTTTCAGTCTTGCTTTGGTGGCATATTTTGTTGGCTGCACTAGTACCTGCGTTATTTATGCGGCAGGGTACTTTGGCTGTCCCCTGACAGACGGGCTGCTTCTGTCACAAGGTCTGTCGTTACGGCCGTCCTGTGAGCAAGAACTGAATTTGTATTCAACACTTTACATGGACTTTTACAATGGTTTATCAATGTGGAACGTGTTTTAATGCTTAATGTTTTAATGTTCTAATACCTCTTTTATAAATTGACATCCTAAAGTTGGTTTATGTTGCAATAATAGTGTACACTCCCCAAAATGACAAAACGGAAAGCTGTAAAATCTATTTAGCCTAAAGGAGGGAGTACGAGGGTTTAAACGTTGTTTGAACCCAAAAGGGATGTCAACACTATCATTACAGAAATTAAGAATCTACTCCAGGACATAGAAGGCCCAAAAGGTAATAAACCTGATGTAATGCTATCCACAAAATTAGTTATGGCATCCAATTGTGTGTCCGGGATTGAGGATTTTGAAATTCTGCCTGAAACTGTAGCACCCGTGTTAAAACCCTCACACTAACTGAATATGAATAGGAGGCTTGAGAAATGTATCAACCCCATGCACACCTTTTGAGATTGGGAAATACGTGGGGCAGAAGGGGGGGGCGGAACTTTGCCCTGCAACCCTAGATTAGCAGAGTTAACAGGGTCCAGATCATTGAACTGCACCCTGAAGGAGCTGATTTATTATTATTGGATAGTCCCACCCAAACACACAAGGAGCCAGATACCCTCAAGGAGCCTGTAGCTCCAGCCCAGCCCACAGCACCTAGGGGCCCTGATGAAATCCTGGTACCCACATCCAACGGTTTACAAATATATGGGGAGACCCGGAAGACCCGGGATGGAGGTGATATAGAGCTACTGGGCCCAGCTACCCATATGGGAATGGCAGCAAGACCCACAATGTTACCCCCAAGTCAATCAGCTGGCCCTCTTTGAAACAAGGGGTTTAACAGAAGCACACAAACTGATCCAGTGTCAAAAAAAGAGCAATCTCTAGAGGGGGGCGGGGGAGATAACCTGGGGACACTAGGGGATCATCTCCACTCACTGATGATACAGGGCGGGTCAGTGGAAACGGTTATTAGCCTTAAACTTGGTGGGTTTGGAACCGTATTAGCAGGTATCAGGGAGAAATTGTCCATCACACTTACCCACAGGGAGCCTTACCGTGCTCAAGTTAAGGGGACCAATGTTAATAGCCCAAAACCTGTCAGCACCTCTAGCGATATCCTTACCTGGTGCAACCAGCAACTATCAAGCCAGGACTATAGGTCCAGAACAAGGTGTGTAATAGCATCATAGATCTGGGGAATAAGGGTCCCATGAGTGAGGCAATATCCTCCTTTTCCCACCCCCTTGGTAGGTCTTGGTATGTAACCCATTCGAAACAAGATGAAATACATGTGCCCCGGATTAACTCGCCAAACTCGATTCCCCTAGGCCGGTTATAATGGCTGAGGGCGGGAGAGCATGCATAGCATTGGCCTGCAGAACCGATCATATGGTCACCACAGAGTTGGAGGAGGCCCGCCCAATCACTTGGTAACATTATATAATGTGGCCAAGGTGGGAAAAGGGACGCATGAATCACAGGAATCTCTCACAAATAAATGTATACACTACATTAGGCACATAAGAGGGTGTAAATCAGTAATGAGAATTGATATAACCAATTGTGAGCGACAGAGTCCCCTCACAGTGATGACAATGTGATTGTGATTTCCTTGAAAAGCACCCACATAATGGAGGGGCTTTTGTCCATTGAGTGTCGGGCATATCAACCCGTAGGCTCGAGAATAACAATTAGGCCAACCTCCAACAAACCGTTTCGGGGGACTTTGATCTCAAATCATACACAATACCCAGCGGCAAGGGGAAATGAGGTACCTAAGCAGGTGATCAGCACCAACTTGGTGGGTGCGGATCTGGATGAGGTGGATTGACATCTTCCCACCCCCGTAGTCAAGCTGCAACCAAAAAGGAATGAAGTAGGCATAATCTCATGGAATATAGCCGGGTTAAGGAAACATCTCATAGACCTTGATTTGTGCCACTTTATACGGGGCTTTGACATAGTATGTTAACAGGAAACATGGGAACTATTACTGCTTTCCTTCCAGGGGTATGAAGTATATGAAATGCCTGTGATTAAGGGCCAAAAAGGCAGACCTTCGAGGGGGGTGTCAATCTGGATTAAAACCGACTTGGACTGGCAATCACTAGTAATTGAATCTAATTCTCCAGATGTACAGATTCTGGAGTGTGCTTCACAGTGTGGTGAATTGCTCATCCTTCTTAATGTCTATAATCAAGTCTGAAATAAGCATTCAGCTAATGCACTGGATTCGGGAAGGAGGCTTGTGGAATCCAGGGAAATCAGGGATGGCACGAGCCCCAGGGTTGTAAGGATGGGGGACTTGAACCTGCAAATCGAACCCATATTGGATATGGAGGGGTTGTGGAATGATTATGATGAGGCATGGGATATTCCCGAGTTAAGAAGACCTAGACCGAGGAGGGAGTATCCACAGGCCATGGGCTGTGCGGTCTTGCTAATGGGTATGGGTCTAAGGGCATGCAATGGGCAGTTTTTGGATGATCATCCAGCCACGCCTACTTACCTGGGACTAGTTAGTGCCTCATACATAGATTATATCCTCCTGTCCATGAGGCTGTGGCCATGTTCCAACCACGTTGAGGTTCTCGACATCTTAGGCAGTGATCCCAGGCCTCTGTCCCTAAAACTGGTATTGATGGGCAAAAGTGAGAGGATTCCCCGATCAAGCCCAGTAAGTCAGTATAAGAGCAAGGTCAGGCGAAACATAGGATTAAGTGGTCCGACCTTGATCTCCCGGTTCTCATACCTGGTATCTACGATACAATTCTGCCCGACTTGGAACACCTATTATTTCTGGAAACCCCAGATGCTGATCTGTTCATTGCATATGATAGGTTGACCATGGGTATTTTGTTACCACGTCATGCAAGAAAGTTAAAAAAAACATGCTATTAAAGTGACTCAATGGTATGATGAAGAGTGCAGGATAGTTAAATTAGGCCTCTAGGATTTTATAAAGAGGGGCCGAGGTGTGAATCTGGATGAGTTATGACTCTAAAGAGCGAACTATAGACAGCTACTTAAAGCTAAAAAGGACAAGCCAGTCCGGCAGGAGTGGGCGAAGCTCTAGACAGCTACTTAAAGCTAAAAAGGACAAGCCAGTCCGGCAGGAGTGGGCAAAGCTCCATTTTGCATCTAAAACAGGGAATTCTAAATTGTTCTGGAAAATTGTAAGTTGGAATAAAGAGGCCAGTGGCAATGGCCTAGTGGATAACATCACCTCATCCACCTGGAAGAACACTTCCTGAAACTCTACAGAGTGGTAGCTCCATCCGATCCCCACTCAAATAGGGTGGGCATTACAAGGCGCCTCCAGATAGAGATACAGGAGGGCCATAATGCAATTATATCGCAACGATGGGACAAGGCACCAGGTCCTGCTTTTATACCCATCGACCTCGTTAAGGACGAACCAGGCACCAGCCTTTTGGTATCTGTTTGATGTGATCCTCAGAATAAATAAGGTACCGCTGTCTTGGCAAAAAGCCACTATAATTCCAATATATAAAAAAGGAGGAAGAGAGGACCCGGCAAATTTTAGGCCCATATCCCTACTGGTTGATGTAGGCAAGGTATTTGCTAGAGTCATCTATGAGCACCTACAAAAATGGGTTCTGCAGAAAGGCCTTATTGACCATCTACAGGCAGGATTCCGACTGACAGACCAGGTGTTCCCTTTGTGTTTGGTTATGCAGAAATACACAGCCCTGAGGAACATGAACCTGTACACAGTGTATGTGAACCTCAGGACCTCTTTCGACTGAAAGTCATGGGACAAGCTATCGTCCATTATGACCAACAGGGGATGCCTGGAAAACCTCATTCGAATCATTATACAATAGTATTCAAGCAACACAGCAATGGTGCAATGGGGTCTGGGAGGTGAATTGACTGAACCGTTTGCTGTTACTTCAGGGGTGAGGCAGGGATGTGTCCTCGACCCCTTATTATTTTTGCTTTATATTGATGAAATCATACGCCATGTTAGATGAAAGAGCCTCGACCACCCCAAACTAGGTTCGGCAGCCATTTCTATTCTCCTTTCTGCGGATGACGCAGTCCTCCTATCCAAGTCCCCCAGGGGGTTAGAGGTTACCCTGGGCGCCTTTGTTGAAAAGCGTCAAAAAATGTGTGTGTAAGCTGGATTTCCAGTTCGCTTAACCTAAAAAAAGGGAAATCCGTCGGCAAGCTACACACCTAGTACAGAGAGGTTCTACCCATAACCTCAAAATACAATACTGCCGAATGTTACTGGTAGCGTGCGCTTTGCTAGTAAAGCTTTATTATGTAATTTGCTGTTAAAGAACATGCAGCCTAACATTAACGTCCGATGTATTGCGCCCGTAGGAGTTTCTTAGTTTATCATCAGTTACTCAGTTTAGTGTGTGCTGTATCTCTCGATCAGGGTCACGTCACTTTATTGTTGCTTGATTGGCCTGTGCTGTCTCGAATTTTACATACATTTCTGGTGTAGTTAGATAACAGATGTCCTGTCCGGAGTCATCTGCGAGGGCAACCGCATATCTTCTGTTGAAAAGTGCTCTGATCTCAATATGGGGAAAACTAAAACCTTAGTCTTCCAACCTAAATTCAAAAAGTTCACCAAGGTGATACTACACATCCATGGCAGCCCCATAGTTCGAAGCTTTGATTACCTTGGTGTTAGACTTTATGATAGGGATGGCTGGACCCCACAGCTAGTCAAATATAGAGCAACCTCAACTAAATACAGTGGTGCAATATGTAGATTCTATCTTGCCCATGGCTGGGGGGCTATTACGCCTGCTTTAATCATGTATGTTGCCCAATCAACGAGGGTCATTCCAAGCTTGGTGCTAAGGGAACAACGATGCCGGTAAAGAAATACCGGCATCGATTACCGCTACGGGATATTCTGTCCAGCCCGACCGTTATTAGCGGCATCGTAAAGTACGATGCTATTAATAGCAGTTTGGGCGCACGCACGCGACCCACCATGCCGGCATTAGCGGCATGCCTTAAACTGGAGTAGATCACAAGTGAAGCGGACATGCAAATAACGGCCTCATGAAGGTGGAAAAAGTGCTTACCGGCATGCCGTAAATACCGGCATCACCGACCTACCGTAAAATGCCCTGAGCAGTGTTCACAACTGCCACAGGTGCACACAATCAGCACAGGTGGAGGCAATGGAGTCAGGCTCAGTACAAAAGGAGCACACCCACACAACACACCCCCTCCCACATCAAGATGATTCCAATAGTAGTTGCATTACTGGAGCTGGAGAACATGCTTGCATTGCCACGACATCAACAACAACAGCCGCCACCACAGAGGAGACGCAAGAGGAGATGGAGGGTGAGACAGGCCCAGCATGCCCCACCAGTGCAGCCACCGTTACCACACCGGCAGCCCCCAATGCCTCGCATCAGAGCCAGTCCTTTCAACCTACCCCTGAGCAGATCCACACCCTGTACCGTCTGGAACGGGACACTATCACCACCATAGTGGACCTGATACACAACGACATAGTGAGCCTCATTGAAATAAGGACCACCATCACCCTCTACTGAAGGTAGTGTCTGTGTTCCACTTCCTTGCCACAGGCACCCACCAGCACACAGTGGGGCACATGCATGGCATATCACAACCCTTTTTACCTGGATTCTGAACCAAGTGCTGGATGCCCTTCTCAAGCACACAAGGGACTACGTATACCTACCACGGACTCCCCAGGAGATATTTGATACAAAGTTGCCTTCCATGCACTGGCAGGCATGCCAAATTGTGTAGGTGCTTTTCGACTGCACCCACGTGTAGTTGGTGGTCCTGCATGCCATGGAGGTGGTGTACCGCAACCGCAAACAATACCAGTCCATCAATGTGCAGATGGTATGCAACGCCAGCAAGATCATCACACATTGCTTTGCCCGATATCCAGGATCAACTCATGACTCTTTGGTCCTGCGGAACTCCACGCTACCACACTTCATGGAGGGACATGCTGGACAACGTTCCTGGCTGCTTGTTAAGTTGCAGGACTGGCACATGTCATTGAAATGGGGGCAGAGATGCACACACCACCATGCTGACTATGTTGACATGACTGTACGATGTATACATCACCGAACACTGTGCCCCAAACCATCACAAACCGTACATGACACCCAAATCCCATAGGAATGAAGTAAGGTTGACATCTATCACTACATGACTAACTGGAAACCACCCCACATCCCACAACACGTGCACCACTCATCAGCGACCCTCACCCTCCGTAACGCCATCCTGCACCATGCAGTGCATATGCACCATGTTGCTATCTCCAGCATATCACCACACAGGACAAGCATCCATGGGAGTGCATCAAACTGAACCTACTAGGGAATCCACTGTCTGGCACAGGGCCGGTACACTCACAGGAGTGCTGCATGTCACCATGGGAATGATCAGCGCTGATTGCCCAATATTGCACAGACTACTGCCAACGCTCCCTCTAAGTAAATCTCACAGAACACAACACCTCACTAATTTGACACTGACACAGCTGTATGCATACACGATGCATGTGCAACAAGACGTCAGTGCACACCATGTATCATCTTGAAGATGCAACCCACACCATTAGTCCATGGCACAGGACACATTGAGGGACTACAAATGGCGTCAATGCATCCAGGGACATGTGCATGTGGGCAACGATAACCTGAAGCCATGTGTGACTAGTACAGCTGTCCATCATGAATCGCCTAACATTTACCTTTATTTCCCTCTCATGCAGGTGATAGTGGCTATCCCTTGAAGCCGTGGCTCCTCACCCCTGTCCGAAACCCACAGAACAGGCTCGTGCCTGTTTAGGAGGACTAAAATCGTTCCCATACCCGTACCCGTGTGGTCATCGAGCAGACCTTTGGCCTGTTGAAGGCACAATTACGCTGCCTCAGCCGGTCGGGTGGGGCACTCCTCTACAGGCATGAGAAGGTGGCCAAGATCATCATGTCATGTGTAATGTTGCACAATATGTGCATCCGCCGGAATGTGCCCCTGCCCCCTGACATTGAACTGCCACCACCTGGTGATGATGAAGGGGAAGAAGATGTGGCTGGACATCATCACGGTGCCAACACACAGGAGGGATGTGCTGTGCACCAATCAGTGATTGCACAATATTTCTGACACACATGGCAGCAGAGGGTGACATGATGGTTGGACAGAGGGCACTGGGTGTGGGGGTACATTTACACTATGCACTGTAAATTAATAAATGACACATGCGCAATGATGAATGTCCACTGAGGTCTTGTTTTTCACACAACCGGTGTATTGAATGTAACAATATGAACGTAAGTGACGAACCCTCCACCACCCTCACCCCCCTCTCCCTCCACCCACAACTCCCCCACACACCCTCACCCCCCTCCCCCTACAACTCCCCCACATACCCTCACCCTTCCCCCTTTCCCCACAACTCCCCCACACAAGTCCCATTGAGTCCCCGAAGCCTACATGAGGCTGCCATAACTATTACTCGGCACTCCCTGACCCAGGGGGCGGCATGTCTTGTCGGCGCTGTGTACGGTGTAAGTGGTTTCAACCCAGCACTCCACCTAAGTCAATGCCTAGTATGGGATTCCCAATGGAAACCCTTATTTATATATTTTTATGTCAAAAGTTCTTTTATTTCTGGATGATGTACCCTCATATAACGCCCCTCTCTTTGAATCCCCCCGGTCTCGCTGAACCAAGAAGGTTTGTTTTGCAAATTAAAAGATGTATTTGAAGAATTGAACAATATATATATATTACACTTTTATGAAGATGAATAATATCTGAATATCAAACTTATGAATATTTATGCAATGATCAGCAATGGGTAATATTACAATATCAACAATCTCTTTAATCAATTAGGAGTAGGAATAGGAAGAATAATGTAGCAGAGAATAACTTTGTATGGTTCAAGGAAATGCAATGATAGGAAAGAATGCAACACAGAAATAAAACTTGATATGACTTCAATCAAAGACAAGGTTGATCACTCTCTCCCCCTGTTACTACTCACTCCCCCCAATATGCAATATGAAGAGATGGAATGAGGACACACAGGTATCAGGAATAACAATCAACAATTGCAATTTCAATCCCGATTCCCCCCAGCAAGCTTAGAGAGAACAGTAATGATTTAAACAGGTCAATTGCTTTGAATTGTGGTTTGAAATGAATGGGAAATGCTAAAAATGATTTTAATTTGCTAAATGGGATTCAGAACTAGTGAGAGTGCTTTGGATTGGTTCAGGTAAACACTAGCAGAGATTGTTGAATGGTTAGCAGATGGAAAACGAAATTCAGAAGTTGAAAGCAAGAAATAGCTGTTTTTACATGTGGTGAAATTGAGCCAAATGCGAAATCGCAGCAAACTTTTCAGCGCACGAAAAACGCGATTACAGCAAAACTATAAGGAGTTGGAATGCGGTTCTTAGTTCGTTTGAAAGTTGAGGATGTTAGCTTCAAAATGACATTTCCTAGCATATACGGTTCAAAAGTTACCCAGGTTTTAATCAAGGTCGATTTTTCTCAAAAGAATCAAGATTTCAAAATGAAAGATGCGCTGTTGAAGATTTGGAGTCTATGGAGCCGCAAACTACACGGACAGCACAGCCACCGATCCAGAGGCGCCTCCGAATGGTTTCTATCTGCCTGAGGCGATTGCCTTTCTCCAGAAAATATATATTAGCGCCAAGATGATTATCACTACGATTATCACAGGATTATATGGATGAGAGAAGAATTTAGGGTAGACAAGAGAGATTCGATAATGCAGTTATGGATATGTTGGAACGAGTTGGATTGGGTTACTTACTACTAACAGATGTCTATGGACAGTTCTATGCTAAAAACTCACTACTATGGCTTTAGAATGGAATGGACCCATCAAAAATCTGGTCAAAGGTTTGGCTGGAATTCGCTCGCCACCAGACAGGATTCAGGGCACCTGGACTCTGCTCTCAGCAAGGCACTCTGGTCGGCACGGCCTCTTGGACTGGATCTAACGGGTTATGGGTTACAGCTCTTCTGGACAGATCTGGATCTTGGGTTCTAGCAAGGGTTCTTGGCCAGAAGGTAGCCAACACAGCACAGCCAGGCTGTTGAATTGGTTAGGCCCCGTGGAAGTTTAGGGGTCAGAATCAGGTTGCAAGATTTTAAAGGCCCACTGAGAAGAGTTCAGCTTTTTGGGTTGGGCCTCTGCTTCAGGGTTCTGGGATCTGGTTCTGGAGTCTGGTTCTGGAGATGGGTTCTTCCTGCAGAGTGCTTCGCCGGTAGATCAGAGATGAGTGAAAGTGTGTGTCTGGGTCCTCAACAGTCCCTATTTATCCATCTTCCAAAGGGGTGGGGAGGCTGATTATACTATGCCCAACCCTCTAAAGATCTGATAGGTCAGATAATTCCCCCTCTCCTGATTTGAGAAGGGAACATTGTGTCATGATGTGTCATGATGTGTCAGAGTGACACTGTGTTTAGGGTCCAGAAAAAATCCCTCCCCTTTGTTCTTACCCAGAAAATCTATTTTTCCCCAAAAACATATTTCCAATATGCACAACTTGTTAATAATACATAATTACATGACAGATTGACTAAGGTACGTTTCTGTCCAAGCCTCCTCTTCCTACGAGTTTTGGTTCACAAATGACAATTTTTTGCGCTTTTGAGCAGTTACTCAGTGTCAGTTCCGTACCAATTTTTACACATGCATACACATACCATCTGGGCATATTCCTGGAAACTTTCATGTTCCTAACATAATCACAATTACTAGTATATGAACTTTTTCGTGGTTCCGTCTCTGAATGTCACAAAATTTCCAGAGTAGTTTCTACTTGTGAACAAAATTTTCATTATAATAATCTCTAAATTCCACATTTTTGTCAGTTCGGTACAATATTTGATAAGTCTTTTCCCAAAACAATATCTTCTGTGCTCTCTGAATACATACACGGTTTGTCTCCGCCTCCAAGGTCTTGGCTGGGCTAGAGAGTCACATGGGCTTGTCTTCCTGGGCAGTTGGTGTCAGTCACACCTGAATTAGCATTTTCTTTCAGTTCAAGGAACCCATTGTTTCTTTCCCAGAGCAGCAGAGGAAGTCTCCTCCCCTTCTCATTAGCAACCCCATGAGATATTCTCTCCTTTTGGTGGGAATGAACAGGGTGGTGTGTTCTCAGTGGTGGGAAACCTCTTTGAAGTTTTAGCTGAATAAGGTTACTTTATAGTCAATTGTGACATTGTTCCTTGTGAAAATTACAGTTAGAAATTTAAAATAAGCAAACATATCTTCAATTCCAGTCTTTTTCAACATGAAAATCAATGTGTCGCTGTCACGGATTTCTCCCTTTCTCACCTGAGTTCGATCCTTGCAGGAATTCTTGGAAGGAGCCTTCTTGCGTATGGATCAGGTATTGTACAAGCCCGCGCGAGCCTCTTCTGGTTCCAGCTGCGTTTAGCGTCTAGCGTCCAGGGTTACTCGGAGTCTCCGCGAAGTCCAGGAAACGAGGGAGGTGTACTCGGAGGCGGTACACGAGAACCACGAATCAAGGCAGAGTAAGGAGGGAGGAAGGGAAGAGGGGGAAATTGAGGGTCCGGGAACCAGGAAACAAGAGATTAGTTAAAGCAAACTACGGAGCACACGTCTAGCCACTGCAAGCGGTAGCGTTGAGACGCGCAGGGCCGCGGGGTTGTGGTCTCTTTGTAGAATGAGCTACGTCTGACGTGGAGCTGGTGGAGAGCGTACCACATTAGACGGCCATGTTGGAAGTACCAAGGAGTGCAAGCCCCATTGTGACAGAGACCAGGAAGTCGAAAAGGGACGCGTTCTATGGATCATGACAGCATGCCTCCTCCGAAAACCTGTCCCACAAGGCCCTTAATCTCAGATATCCTGTCCGGGTGTATGAGATGATATCTTCTGAGCAATCGAGGGGTATTCAAATTTGAAAAGGGTTCCCAGGTTCTTTCACTAGGAGAATAACCTTTCCACTCAACCAGGTATTGAAGTTGACCCCGTTTATACCTGGAGTCGCATATTCTGGATACTTCATATTCCATTTGGTCGTCCACAACCACGGGGTTGGGTCTGAAGGACTTCCGGGAGGACTGGACGTAAGGTTTTAATAAAGAAGTGTGAAAAACTGGATGAATCTTCTTCCAGGAGTCTGGCAAATTGATCCGGAATGGCACTGGGTTTATGATTTCCTTTATGGAAAAAGGGCCATAGTACCGGGGAGCCAGTTTGTTTGGTCGTAAATGTCGAGGCAGTAGTTTCGAGGACAGCCAGACCTTATCACTGACTGCATAAGAAGGTCCTGGTCTTCTTTTGGAGTCTGCATAACGCTTGGTGTGAGTTCGGGCCTTTTCTAAGTGTTCTTTGGCTTCCTTGTGTACATTGATGAGAGTTTCAATCCAGGAGTCGACTGTTGGTACTGGTGTGGGATGTGGGAGAATGGAAGATAGAACCGAAGGGTGGAATCCTTGGCTGCAAAAAAAGGGCTGGTCTTGACTGCAGAGTGATCAGAATTGTTGTAGGCGAATTCAGCCACAGGTACTTAGAGTGACCAGTCGTCCTGTACCCTGGTGGTGAAACAACAAAGGTATTGCTCCAGGGTCTGGTTCACACGTTCGGTAGCTCCGTTAGTCTGTGGATGATAACCTGAAGAGAGGGCACGTTGGATTCCAAGAATACAGCATAAGTATTTCCAGATTTGAGAGATGTATTGAGGTCCCCTGACTGATATGATCTTGGAAGGGAGTCCATGAAGTCGAAATATGTGTTCCAGGAAGATGCCAGCGAGTTCTGAGGAAGATGGCAATTTGTACAATGGTGTAAAATGAGCCATGTGGGTGAATAAATCAATGGTGACAGTGATAGTCGTGTAACCTCTGGATGGTGGCAATTCCACAATAAAGTCTGTAGCGATGAATTCCCAGGGCCTAGACGGTAGCGTAGGTTGAAGTAGGAGACCTGCCAGTTTCTTGTTATCATGCTTGTTTTGATTGCAGACTGCACAGGCTTGAATGTACCGTTGAATGTCAATTTTCATTTTAGGCCACCAAAATTGTCTTTGTATGAGACGGAGGGTGTTGGTGACACCACGATGTCCGGAGTGAAGGGTATCGTGAGAAAGGTTAATAATCCGTTGTTGTAGTCTCTGTGTGGGAATGACCAGGCCATTATCCTTAAACAGATCCCGTCTCTTGTTCTAAGATTCCACCGATCCTTCCCCGTAAATTCCTTCCAGATCTCAGAGGACTGGGTTTGCATCTGAATGTCTTCCAGGAGACTGATTGCTTGGGCTACAAAAATTGTGTGGGGAAACATCTTTGGGAAGGACCGATCCTCAAGAGTCTCGTAGTCGGGACGTCGGGATAAGGCATCAGCAATTATGTTCTGTGATCCGGGGACATGATGGATGTGGAACTGGTACTGGGCAAAGAAGAAGGCCCAACGGGCTTGACGACTATTCCTACATTCCAAAGATTGTAGAACTTGAAGATTTCGATGGTCCGTACAGACCTGAACAGGATGTTTAGCTCCCAGAAGTAGATGAC
Source organism: Ambystoma mexicanum (assembly GCF_040938575.1). NCBI lineage: Eukaryota > Metazoa > Chordata > Amphibia > Caudata > Ambystomatidae > Ambystoma > Ambystoma mexicanum. The sequence goes on along the minus strand of NC_090931.1, from coordinate 286,789,070 downwards.
GCCATTCTGTGAAGGCTTGACGGATGTCTAACAGCTCCTTTTCCAAGACGGAATAATGAGTCCCGCTGGGAATCCGGGTTCGTGAAAGGTAAGCAATGGGATGTTCTAATTTGTCCTCAAATTCCTGTTTTAGCACTGCTCCTTTGGCATAGTTAGAGGCATCCGTCTCCACTAGAAATGGTCGATTAATATCAGGTTGAGCTAGGATGGGGGCTTGAGTAAACTCTGCTTTTAATCGTTGGGATGCCTTATCTTGAGCTGATGTCCAGAGAAAGGGAGTATCTTTCTTCAACAATGCAATGATCGGTTGAACTATCTCAGAAAAGGACGGTATGAATTTCTGGTAAAAGTTGGCAAGCCCCAGGAAGGATTGAATCTGTTTCACGGTAGTGGGAACAGGCCAAGATAGTATGGCTTTTACCTTTGAGTGGTCCATTCCAATTCCTTCTGGACTAAGGACAAATCCTAGATAGTGAACAGTAGAGACATGAAAAAGGCATTTCTCGGGTTTAGCTAGGAGTTTGTGTTCACGTAGCCGTTGTAAGACTGCCTTAACATGTTCTTCATGCTTTAGATGGTCCTTGGAGTAAATCAAGATATCGTCCAGGTAAACTATGACGAAGCGGAACAGCATGTCAGAAAACACCCGATCCATGAAACGTTGGAAGACCACTGGTGGAATTAGCGAGTCCGAAGGGCATGACCAGGTATTCAAAGTGACCAAAGGGTGTTCTAAAGGCTGTTTTCCATTCGTCTCCTTCCCTGATATGGATCAGATGGTAGGCACCCCTGAGATCCAATTTCGTGAATACTACAGCTCCTCTCACCGCTTCCAGGATATCTGAGATTAAGGGCAATGGGTAGCGGTCCTTGAGGGTGCATTGATTTAATCCACGATAATCAAGACAAGGCCTAAGCTCTTTAGTGTCTTTCTTGGGAACAAAAAACAACAAAGCTCCAGCTGGAGATTTGGATGGTCTTATGGTGCCATTTTCAGGGTTGGTATCCAATTATTCTCGGAGGGCCCTTTTTTCTGGTTCGGATAAAATGAACATCCTTCCAAAGGGAATCACTGCTCAAGGTTCTGTATCAAAACTGCAGTCTTCAGGTCTGTGAGGGGGTAGGGCCTGGACTATAGCAGTTGAAAACACAACAGCGTATTCCTGATAGGCCTTAGGAACCTGTATGATATTTGAAACCATGAATGGGCCTTGCTGGTCTGTTGGCGTGCCTTCGGAAGATGTCGAAGAGGAATTCAGGATTAGACAGTGAGACATGCAATGCTCAGAACCAAGAAACAAGGATCCTGCTGCCCAGTTGATATATGGGTTGTACTTCCGTAACCAGGCCATATCCAGTACCATTGGGTAATGAGCTGATTTTATGATGTCAAATTTGATCACCTCTTGATGATGGTTTATCGAGAGTTGGATCTCTTTGGTCTGTAAGGTTATGGGTCCTGAAGAAAGAGGTTCTCCGTCGATCGCCTCCACAGGTTGCATGATGCCTCGAGTTTCATATGGAATGTGGTGGCTAAAGACCCAATCTTGATCTATGAATATCCCCATGGCCCCACAATCCACCAAGGCCAAAATGGGGTAGGTCTCATTCTTGGATGGCGATAGAAAGGCCTGTAGAATCACTTGGTTGTTCTGTCCAGGAGAGTTCAAGGATGGAATAGATGTGGAGCAAACAGCTCTCCCCCGAAGCCTTGCTCCATCTAGGATCGGGAGCTGGCGTTTCCCGGACGCCGTGGAGGGGCTAGAGGACACTCTTTAACTAGATGTTTATCCGAGGCACAATACATACATAACCCCATGTGGATCCTTCGCATCCTTTCTTGCGGGGATATGGGTCCACGGAAAGCCCCTAATTGCATGGATTCTGGATCGTTAACAGAGGCAGGAGTAGGGTCAGACTTCGAGGAGGTCTCAATGGAAACCTTCTGGAAGGGCATCTTGGTTTTCTTCTTCTCTGCCTTCCTTTCCTGGATACGAAAGTCTATCTGCATAGCGAGATCCATAAGGGCCTGGAATGAACTTGGGCGAGCCACTCTGGCTAGTTCATCTTTGATGTTTTCATTTAGCGCCCTTCGGAAAAGAGTAAAGCATGCTTCTGAGGACCAATCCACTTCTTTAGCCAATTGTTTAAATTGTGTTACATACATAAGCATGTCCTGGGAACCTTGCAGGAAATCAAGTAGACGTTCCTGGGCGCTAAAGACCTGTTCTGGGCGGTAAAACATGGTCTTAAGGGCCTGTATAAATCCGTCGTAATCATCCAGGAGGGCATCTCCAGAATTTACTAGAGGTGTGGCCCAGGTTGGTGCATTTCCTGAGAGGTGCGAAATTATAAAACCCACCTTAGCCCTGGGGGTAGAAAAGTAGTAGGGCTTAAAGGTAAAGTTGACTAAACAGGAGTCAAGAAATCCACGAAGGGTTTTTGCAGACCCATCGTATTTATCTACAATGCCGCCCAGTAGTACGTTTCCTTTGTAGCTGAATCACGGGACAAAACTAATTGTTTTAATGCAGCATTTTCCGCTTTCAGATCCGGCACCTTGGTCGTTAATTCTTGCATGTGACGCATGAGATCCTGAACGGCCGCCTCCATGTCCGACTTCGGTCGTTTGGCGTCTCAATCTGTCACAGATTTCCCCCTTTCTCACCTGAGTTCGATCCTTGCAGGAATTCTTGGAAGGAACCTTCTTGCGTACAGATCGGGTTTTGTACAAGCTTGCACGAGCCTCTTCTGCGTTCAGCGTCTAGCGTCCAGGGGTACTCGGAGTCTCTGGGAAGTCCGGGAAACGAGGGAGGTGTACTCAGAGGCGGTACACGAGAACCAGGGGTCTAGGCAGAGAAAGGAGGGAGCAAGGGAAGAGGGGGAAATCGAGGGTCCGGGAACCAGGAAACAAAAGATTAGTTGAAGCGAACTACGTAGCACACATCTAGCCACTGCAAGCGGTAGCGTTGAGACGCGCGGGGGCTTGGTCTCTTTGTAGAATGAGCTACATCTGACGTGGAGGCTGGTGGAGAGCGTACCACATTAGACGGCCATGTTGGAAGTACCAAGGAGTGCAAGCCCCGTTGTGACAGAGACCAGCAAGTCCAAAAGGGACACGTTCTATGGATCATGACAGTGGCACCCTATATTGCATTTGATGGAAGTCCCTTCTTTGGCATAATTAGCTTTTGAGACACAAGTTTCACCTGATAGATTTAGAGATCGCCAGCGTCTGACAGAGGCGAGCAATGGTATTGCACCCATTTTTGACCTATTTCTTTCCAGCAAGCATCTTTAAAGTGGATTTTGTTCTGATAAAATATACTTCTGCTGACATTATATTTATGTGTATTCTTGAAGTAGAATAATGTTCAACACCCAACAAGGAGGTTGGGTCTTTTGGGTGGTTTGTGAGCCATGATTTTTGCAAATTTGACAACCAAGAAAAACAGATTTCCACACAGCTCTGTATTTCTTTTGCAGTCATTTTGCTCTGTGGGCAGCCAATGGTGGGTTTTTGCAGTGGACTCCTGTGTTACCACTGACATGGGCAAAAGTGAATGACAGCCCATTTTTCAGATTTTTCCCACGCACTTCTGGGTGATTTTTAGCGTGCAGAATGCTCTCCGGCGGCAATTTCTGATGTTTCTGATGAAAGCAAGGCACCGGAATGTTGCAGGGCTTGGACTAGTGGTGTAAAAACATCCCACAAGCCCCCCTCTTGTGATTTGGCATTGATCGTCCATCAATGGGAATTCGCAAGACTGGGATGTCAATTTCATCTCTTCTGATTCCACAAATGGCAAAGTTCATCCTCTTTTCCTCCATCAGGGGTGGATCGATCGGTTCTCCTCGCCAGTCCTGGTGTGAGTATTGAGCGATACTCCGGGCCCCTCGGATCTTTCCTCCCGGTCCCCGGGTAGTCCTCATTGGTTAGTCTCCATGGTTTCCAATCCTAGGACGACAAAACAAAAACATATTTGTAGACATTTCCCCACCACTATTAATGTAGTGGGGCGGACACATAGATTTTGATAAATCAGGACACATTTTTACATGCTAATCATGGACTATATATGGAGTATTTTAGAGATGTAGTTTTATGGAGCTGGAGTGACCCCCTCTGGGGTTCCAGAAGACTCCTCCAGTTGCTGCAGAGCGTGCCTAGGATGGCAGCATTTTAGTTGGTTAATATGGACCCACTTATCTTCCCCTTCTGCCAAACTGCCTTTGGGGATGCAGATTTTGTAGGCGACTGGTGAGATTTTGTCTACAATTTCAAAAGTACCCCTCCAGGTAGGCAAAAAAAAATTTGCACTGCTTGGCCTGGTTCTTTTGGAAATTGTATAAGTAGACCCGGTCCCCTACATTGTATTCTTTTCTGGTAGTCGTTAAGTCATAGTGGGTCTTCATGCTTCTGCAGATCTCTCTAGATTTCGCTGAACATAGGCAAAAGCATGAAGAAAGGAGGTTGTGGGAGTAGGGCCCAAAACAGGAGTGCGCATCACTAGAAATATTCAAAAGAAAGCTAAGTAATATTTGAGCTGCTGTCGTGTAGGTGGTGAGGTGATCTACCACTATCACCTCAGAGTAAGTTAAATTGTTGGGAATTACCATCTACACAGGCTGCGCTTGATAGCTATACAAAACCCCTGAATGTGGTAATTTTGCACAAAAAGGATGGGGAAGTGGTCACAAATATGTTTAACTGATTTTTTATTCAGAGTAAAACTTGTATATTCACAGAAAAAGTGACACACATCCAATGTGTTGGTTCTATCAAAATTTGAACACAGTATGTACCTGTGTATACACCATTGAGTTTGAACAATTGTAAGAGAAAGGGTTTAAACTTGGGACATGGTATATTGCCATGTAATATCTAAACACCTTATTGAAGCAGGCTATGTGCCAGGTAGCAATAAACAACCTGAATTACTAAAATTGCGAAAAAATGCTTTGTGCAAACAAAATGCCCTTAATACTAAAGAAATGCCAACACGTGTTTCAACCAAAAAGGCCGTCCTCAGGGCATACAAATATATATGCAGCTTGATAATTTGTCCAAAGACAACTTGTTGTGATTGTACTGGATTAATTCTTGGTTGTGCTTGTGTTAGTTGAGGAACGAGTAATTCTCAAAAGTTTAGCTGGCCAGGTCTGTAAACGATCTTGCAGTCAAGCCGTAATTGTTGCTCGACTGGTGTGCCGTTGATGCAGCAGAAATGAGGTATAGCGCACGTATTTGGTGTGCTTTCCCTTTAATAACGGCCGTGTGCATTGAAGAAACAACCCGCCATTGTGCACACGAACATTAGGAGCCTATGCCGATAACGGCCGTTATTAAAGGGAAAGCACGCCAAATACGTGCGCTATACTTCATTTCTGCTGCATCAGCGGCACACCAGTCGAGCAACTACTACTTTGTGTGGTATGTGTCATGTACGATTTTGCCTTACAACAGACATCTGCATGTGTCTGTCATACATCAGCCTACTTTACGGGGAGTCTGTGTGCGTGGGGGACCATAGCGTGACTCTTCAGACTGACATTGGGGTTGACTTTCATCATATTTGACATAGCAGTGTTTACTTTGGATACTCACCTCCATCACCCGATGTTGTGGCGCCACACTCCATCTCGCCCACGCCTTCGATGGATTCCGTCCCAATCATGCTTGCGCATATGTCCTCCCACGGGTTGAGTTGTGTAGGGGAACTGGGACCTCCTCCTGTTCCCACGGCCTGGCTGCGATTGACCGAGAGGATGTTGCGCACCCTTAGGCGCAGGTCATCCCATCGCTTACTGCAGTCTTTTACTGTGCGCGGTGTGTTGCTCACAGCACTAACCTTCTGGGCAACAAGTGCCCAGATCTCTTTTTTTCTTAGCACTGCCTCTCTCCTCATGTTGCTGGAGAAGACTGTGGCAGCATGCTTGTGCAGGGTGTCGACAAGAATCTGGAGCTCATCCTTGTTAAATCGTTCCTTTCTCAGGCGGGTAGCTCCCCTCTTCAGGGCCTTGGGCATTGTGGTCTTGGAGGTAGTTGTTTTCTGACAATCAGCAGTGTCCCAGGGGTCCTGTGTGGTGAGGATGCCAATGGATTCTGTTTTTAAAGATGGCCGCCGTGCTCCTTCCCGTTCCTGTGCGATGACGCTACTTCCGGTTATTAGCGGTGACCGTAAATAGCGGTGACCGCTAATTACAGTCACCGCTATTTACGGTCACCGCTAATGACGCATTGGACAATGTCGGTAGTGTTATCTGCGCTACGCTTGATGCCGGTAAGGGCTTTTTGGGAGCCTTTTGTGGCATGACACTAGTTACCTTACCGGCATGGCGTAAAGCTTGTGCCCGCAAAGTCATACTAGTCCTCTATTAGCGGACTGGTGCCAGCACGGACACGCTATTTGAGTCATGCTGGTAAGGGACATTACTTACCTCCAAACTCGGAATGAGGGCCAAAGTCTCTGTCACTGTTTGGTGTGCAGACCTGTGGTCATGTGGCTGGCTTCAATGTTTGCTTGGCATGCCACCTGCGTGTCCAGGTATACCGATCTACCTCAAGCATGGTTATAGGCCAATAGGTGTGGATGTCGCCCACAAGCCGGTCCTGTACTGGTCCAAAGTCTGGATAACGCCAAAGCTCAAGATATACTGTGAGGCCATGAAACATTTACTGGAATACAAGGGTGGTAGATATTTGCCCTGGTTCGCCCATGTCAAAGGTTTTTTGATGAAATACCATTTGCAGGCCTGCTCGGACAATCCTGCAAGTATCCAAGCAGGCTTTGCAGATAGGCTAAAGAGCATGGTGCGGGAGGTTATTGAAGCAAACATGATTGATGCTTGCAGCAGGCTGGCCATGGGGAATTTTTACCTGGAGTGTAAGCTGCTCCCGGGGTTTGAGAGTTATTTGGATGTGGTTATCCCTCCACATACACGCCATTTGTACACAAAACCTAGGCTAGGCCAACTAAACTTAGCCTATCGCACATGTAAATGGGATACAGCAAGAAATTATACATGCCAAGTCTGCGGCCTAGCCAGGAAGACCCTTTGTCATTTTCTGTTCTTTTGTCAGTTGTATGGCACTTCAAAGACAATTTGTAACACCTATGGCGTACGTCGCACAATGCATGCACTGTTACTATTTCGCCATTGTCAAAACATTAACACTGCATATGTTGTAGCAACCTATTTATTCCAGGCATGGTGCAAAAGGGCAAGGGCTCTGAAAGCTGGGGGAGATAGGTGATAGGCTCCCAGTTCTAGGAGTACTATACCCGGTCCTGTAATGTGCTGTTAAACAGGAATGGAGTGGATTTAAATCACTCGGGGCATGTTACAACAACATCATGTTTTATGGATGGGCCACAGGAATTGTAAATATGTATGTTGTTTTAAACCAAAGTTCTTTAGCCCAGTCCTATTGTTATAGGACTGAGGCTGTTTTCCTCCTGTAAAACCTTGTGTTGATTGGTTAACAATAATAATAAGGTACTTAGGCATTAATGATTTTATAAAGCATGATTTTCACTTTTTTTATATTTTGATTCAAGATTTCTTATTCATGAAATATTGTGATGTGTTTTATGTGTTTTGGCTATTGACTATTGTTGAATAAAGCATAAATGAAATGAAATAATATCTGGCCATAGCCAAAATTTGAGCCGCAGTCTGCATGTTGATTCATATGTTTGTATGTTATTTTTCAAGTGTGGGAATAGTCCTTCCACAAAATGTGAACAAAATGTGTTTTGCCTTTCTATGGTAGCTAGCTCCATACTACTGTAAGAGGAGAAAACCTCTTCCTTCCTTGGAAAGTACTTTTCTACCGACTCATCTTCATCCTGCCTACAGGTAGTTAATTCATCCCAGTTAATTTTTTTCCGAGACGCTATTTTCTCAATTATTTTGATAACAGCCCCAGGTAGGGCCAATATGTCCTCATGCAATTGCCCTGCCCCTCTCTAAAATTCACTACTCCCTCGTTTCCGAAGCCTCCCACTTGATTGATGGTTCTTCACTATTCTGTTTCCTACAGTCTCCATATGTCGGGAGGTAATATGCACAGCAAATGTTGGTCAGTATCCCCTAATGTTAATGGGCCTGTGTGTATAATTTTGTTAGTCTGACTATACCACTGTTCAGAGTTCTGTCTGATGTCAGGAAAATCGACAACAGCTCCACCCTATTCCAGGGTACATGTACATGTTGAATAGGATGGTCAGGGCTGAACGCTGGAACTTCCGTCATAGGGGACTGATAAGTGGAGACGGGGGCTTCTGCAAGTCATTGAAGTAAGATTCGAACTCCCTGTTCACACCCCAATTATTTTAAAGTTAAAGCTTAAGTTAAGACTAGAACAATGTGCCTTGGTGGAAAATATAAATCAAGGGCTAAAGCCAAATGGCACATTGATAATATCCTTTTGAACGATGTGCAGGAATTTTTATGCTTGGGCTTTCCCGTAAAAGTAGATGCATCGGCATCCTTTTACGAATAACACAGCCAAGGGAAGATATGGAAGAGATGGATGGTAACACAGAATTTTATAGAACATAACAGAGGTTGGAACATTAGGCATTGGTTTCGTTGAGATTTGCAAGACGAGTATTATGCCTGTAATATTATACGCCTTTGAGGTTCTGCCTGCTCCGCAGGTCCAGTGGTTGAGGAAGTTTGAAGCAAAAATACTGCGTTCTATCATAAATCTAAGACACACTGTCCCGGTGGAAGCTTTACGATTAGAATATGGCTTGTCCTCTTTGTACTCACTGTGGAGTACTCGGAGAGTACTATTATACGCAAAACTGGATAAGCATGATCGCAGTTCAAATCCTCTTTTGAAGCTGCTTGGTGCGCGATCTTCATCATTCGCATCCAATATCTTTGTCACCGAACTACAAAGTTTCAGTATGGCTCATTTACGAACTCTGGGCCTAGACAGTTATATATTGGTAAATTCGCTGGCTTACGAAAAAAAGATTGTTAAGCAGAAAACTCGCCAATAGGATTTGATTTCTAATATCGAGCAATTGTATCAACATACTCAATATAGAGAATACCCATACCAGAGTTTCCTAGGAAACATGCCATGTAGCTATTTAACAAAATGCTGCAGCATTAACTTAAAGCGATTTATATTATATTTGCGATTCAATATTCTTCCTACAAACTAATATATCGGCCTTTTGGAAAGATTCTCTCCTCCGAAATGACTTATGTAGATGTTGTGATCTCGAGAGTGAGACTGCCGGACATATATTAACTATACAGAAAGGTGAAAGGTGTACAGTTTAAAACAAAATCATTCCCATCTACAGTATTAGTGTACTAAACATTGTCCTAGCACCAATGGTCCTGAAAAAATGGACACACTGCAATTCTCATACATATATTTGAATTGCACAGTGTCCAGGACCATTGGTGCGAGGACAATCTTTAGTACCCTAATACTGCACATGAGAATGATTTTGTGTTAAACTGTACACCTTTCTCCTTTATGTATGGATATATATGGTCTGCCCCTGACAGTGGAGACAGGTTGTTTCTTGAGGGGTTCCTCGTTCTAGCTTTTTTTGAGGTAAATATATATTAACATCATGCACTGCTATAAATTAAATTTATAGGAGAGGATATGGTCATGTTGTAAGTACAATAGAAAGTATTAGAGATTCTGGTCTACTTTGATAGCCGATCAATCTGTAGTTATAACTTCTGCTGCATTCGAAATTTGGAATAGGGCCACTAGCATTTAGGGAAAATGAGATTGTTTTTAATTTATTTCGGGGTTTGGAAACATTGTATGCTATTTGTAACTGCATTGCAAATAATTACTACATATACATAGATCATTTGCTCTCTTGCATTGTAGGTGATTGTTTTAACTGTTATTATCAAAATGACATTTTATTGCTTATTATGTTTTCTTTTAATATGCTTAAACTTTATATGTAATTAAACTAATGCATTAAAACAAGTTTTAAAAAATGTAAGTTAAAGCTCTCACTCTTGCAGTCTATATCCTCATACTGGTCAGGCAAAGAGACCCCTTCTGACTGCCATTATGTTTTTTATATTTCACTAACACTAGTCCACATAACTCATGCACAATGATATTATTTGCCTGGAGGGACTGAGTTTTTATGACTTTAGAGGCAAGGGCTGGTCCCTTCATTCCTGCCCTAATCCATCCTTCAAACCATGATTCAATGTATCCCAGAGTTTCTGGAAGTACAGAACCCATGTAGAGGGCCCATGTCATTTTGCCAATTTTGTTTATCTTATCCATATTATATGGAGGTGGAAGAGGTTGTTTAATCAATAAATGTTCCAACAAGGGGTCTGGTTCTGAATACTCGGAGGGTGCAGAAGCCTCTGCCCGAGGCCTATGGACAACGTACACCTTTTTGTATTGCATGAATATTTCTCTGTCATCCTGTTCCTAGTCCTCTTTTAACTTCTGCTTGTCTTATACCCTGGCCTTATCATTTTCTGACTGTGGTTTCCTTTTTTTTTTTTAGCTGTGCTTCCCTTACTGCTTTCTGCCTAGCATAATCTTCCCATTTTTAATGTCTCCCACGGAAGTAATCTGATTTCCTTTGGTCCCTTTGATGAAAACCTTTCCCTGACGTACCCTAATTTTTAGAAGTCAAAAGTCCCATGCTCTGAAATTTGTAAATTGGGATGGTCAGCAGTATATCAGTGCCATTCCTTCAAAAATAATACCTCCCCAGTCCTTTTTTTACCATTTATTCCCATCCCAGGGAATAATGTTCCCTCTTATTATTTTGGCCGGACATGTTTGGCCTTCGTGCGCACATTATTTTCCACGTGTGCAACTCACTAACAGCTAAGCCACTTTGTGAGCATGCGTATTTAGGGAACTATCATCTCTGAAGACAGTTCGGAAGGGATTGTCCATTTCCCAACCACTGTAATTCTTTGCAAATCAGTGTAAAAGCTATATCTTACAGCACTTTTCCCAAAGATATAGGATAAAAAAAACAATGTTATATTTGGTTATGAAAAGTGCTCATCAACCAGCCCAAGACTTCAAGATGTGCCAGAGTCCCTAGCAAAAGTACTCCTGTGCAGAGGAAAATATGATGTATATGCACATAAAGTATTGTATGCTCAGTTTAAACAGGTTTATTTGTAGTTCTTCATTTGAAAACAATGCTCAGAGACAATGCCGAAAGTATTTTATGCCACTGGAAATAAAACACTAATGTTTATGAAAATCATAGGTCCAAAAACAGTATAGTCCTCTACCTGCTATTTGCCAATAAAGAGGCAACACAGAGTGGATTGTGGTATGCCAAATGCAAGGTAACCCAGCTTTATTGGAAGTATGCAAAAACTGGGCAGAACACAAGATCGACAGCAAAGCTCTCTCTCTCAAATTATTCTTTGTTTTGAACAGAAAACACAGTTAATATAATGCAAATGAGTCAATCTGATGTAATCATAATCACTGAGCTAGAAAAACCTATCTCTACTGCTCATTGGTCCCAATTGCTATGCTTCATATAGTATCTATATGTCCCACTCTACTGATTGGTTAACTCTCTATCTAAGGTCGCACCCATAAAACATCCCATAAAAATGTACGACCTCATCATGCTTGAATATTATTGGTAAGTTCTAAATTAGTTCTGCAGTGAAAAGGACATATGCTTATCGGTTAACATGCCGTCACACTCTCCGTGAACTGGCGACATGATGACATGTGTATGTAGATGGGAGGAGAGGACAAGTGTATCGCCTTTGTTCTTAATTAAATAAAACAGCGCAAGTTATCTCCGCCATGATGTCTCTGGGTTTCAAGGACTTTGTTATTGCCCAAATTCCAGTAATTCTGGCCCTCCCTGTTCTTGCAACAGTAAACGCGCCATTCTGTTCTTGACACATTTATGAAAAACTATTGTTGTGAGTTATGCTACTTCCACCATGTTATGATTTAATCGCAGCAATTATTTGTCTTTTTAATCGCATCCGCGTTTCTCTGTCACGCCAAGACGATTGTTAAGATATTAATCTGTCAGCCACTTAGGAGATTTCCTGAGATGCTCAGTTTGTCCCATGGACTTCAAATAGTCTGCAGTGTTGTCGTAACTGATTCACCTTAATGGCTGAACTGTCACTGCCCAGGCAATGGTATCTTGTTCCGTTATGTATAGCCTGGCTTTAGACATTCCTTTGAGGCAGCTATGTCCAGCCACAGCAGCATTTTCCTGAATTAAATGTATTTCTTTCAAATAGCGTGCTTAACTGGGGGCTCCTCTTAAAGCTACAAAGCTTAATTCGCTGCTGTGTTTGTGCAGTTTAAATCCTCTGCAGGACACATTTGCTTTGCTATCTACCAATTTCATGGTGCATGCCTGTCACATTATTTGCCTTCCTATGGGTAGCAGCAAACCTATCTACCTACAATTCTCTGCCCTACTTGTGTAGTGAGTCCCTATCTTGTGTACATGCTTCCTGTCACCTAATCTATTCTATTTTAAAACACACTAATTGTGCAAGCTAATGCCTTCACCCTTCCCTACTTGTGTAGCGCAAAAAAATAACTATTATTTGTGCTAGCTGCCTTTCCAGGAGAATTTAAAGGACAGTTTCAAATGTGTCCTTTCTTATCTTATCATTTTGGCGTGCACCAGGAAGTGGCCCGGAAGTGACTGTTGTGCTAGAGACTTTGTTTTTCTTGGACTCTGACGGCAATGTAGGCAATGACTACCCTCAAGCAATCAGTGCTGTGATTTGGAGCTTTCACGTTTCCATAGAGAAGCAGCACTTAAGCCCCACCCCTCTTTTCTCAGCTGTCCTACAAGAGGCGGGCTGCACATGCCCCAGCACTTGAGCACTAGGAAGGGGCCTGCAAGAGGCTGTTGTGCTGCAGACTTTGTTTTTCCTGGACTCTGACGGCGCATGTATGGAATGACTACCCTCAAGCAGTCAGTGCTGTGAATTGGAGCTTTAATGTTTCCACAGAGAAGGTGGACTTATAGGACTTCAATACTGCTTTTTGGAAAGTTTAATTTAGCCCTGTTCTAACAGCATCTCTTTTTCATTACAGTGGCGCTTAAGCCCCGCTCCTCGTTTCTAGGTTGTCCTACAAGAGGCGGGCTGCGCGCGCAACAGCGCACCCGCACCGGAAGTGGCCCGGAAGTGGCTATTGTGCTGTTTTGCTGTACGGCTGTGCAACTACAAAGCCGCGGCTCTTTGTGGCCCGCCTCCTGATTTCCCCAGTCATGGGATTTTGTGATTATTTTTCTCTGCTGATTTATCACAGTATAGAGTGAGTATTATCACGGGCAATTGCTCTCTCATCACTTTCCGTAAATGCTGAATTGGCTTGTACTCCTAGTAAATCCGGAATACAGCCACTCTGGTAATAACCGTTGCATTGTATATGGCAGCCAGAGGCGTTGCTAGGGGGGGGTAAAGGGGCTATAGCCCCAGGTCTTTTGGTTGTAGCCCCGGATAGAAGCTCAGGGGCTACAACCAGAAGGATATAGCTAGCCCAGAATCCCACCAGTCCTGATATTAGCTTAGCCCCTGATCTTTTCCAGACCTAGCAACACTCCTGGTGGCAGCTGCATCAATCTAAGGTGTATTGTGTTTCACTTGTTTGACTACTGCTCTGCAACTTTATTGGTGTGTTTGTCCAAGTACAATCTTTTTTTTTAGGACAATTTAGTGCTTCTTATTTCATCATCAACATGAAATTGAATCTACGCTCAAGTGTGAACAAATATGGAGACAGGGTGGATGTATGATGACCTCCTCTCTGCGCCCTTAGTCTTTACTCACGTAAAGACCACCATGAGGCGGGCTCTGGCCATGCCTCTGCCCCTTCTCCTCCCCCTGTGATGGACCTGACAATGTTGGGAGCAATGGGGGGAGGATTCTCCCCACCCCTTATAGATTATGTACAACCAATGACGGAATCCTCCCAGAGGCATGGTGATTTTTACGGCACAAGTGAGGCACCTGCTAGAGGGGTAGACTTCTCTCGCCTAGACATTCCACTTATCTTTTCAGAGGGTGTAATTACACTTATGGCATTATCACAGCCTGCCGTGGACCATTTGCGGGAGGAGAGGGAGCATGTACCATCGGCCCAGGTGCTGAGTTTGGAGTGGATCCTAGGGGAGGGGTATGTTTTGTCTGGTGTAAACATGAGGATCCTTAATGAAATGTCGTAGCATAAAATCTGCCTAAGATCCATTCTGTCAGTGTTACTGGAAATAAAGAGTTATAGGTTATAGGTAGTATTGGAATCCTAGTAGAGAGACCTAGTTAATCCGGTGGGGAAAGGTCCCCCCGAGCAAGTGCCAGAAGTTCTGGTGGAATTGATCCCAATTAATCTTACCCCTGCTGTGAACTCATCTAAGGAGTCAATGGTGAGTGAATTCAATTCGAGGATGGAGGAAAATGGGATTGCCAGTGGTGTCAGTGAAGCTCCTACTGCAATGCAGGCCTCGGCCAAAAAAGGCAAGAATGAAACAAACAAAAAAGAGACCTCAGCTTCAATTTGAGAGGGGCACAAATAAGCCGTCCCAAAGATCGTGGCGACATTTCATAAGGGCTGATGTTACAGGAGCCCAGGGGCAGGACGAGGAAATTGAGTTTGTTGGGGAGGAATTTTCCGAATTCTGCCCAGCCTCTAACTTGCTCAGCTCGGCTATGAAACATAAAGGAGCTAAAAATAATAAGACTCTGAAAGAAAAATTAGCTCAGGGTGGTGTGTCCTCAGGAATTAAAAGGGGTCTGGGGTCTATGATCTTTTTAATAAATGATGGTGGTGGTATGCCAGAGGCTATGGAGGAGAGACCGTCTGACATCCCGCCAAGACCTAAAGATACAGATACAAAAGTAATCTTGCTGCCTAGTCTCTCCTCCGAATCTACAAGCTATGTGCTGGAGGTATTGCGAGAGAGCAGGACAATGAAGGGGATCTGACAAATAGTGTTCCGCTTAATATAGAATTTGTACCCTGTTGTCTGAACTTGGATGTACTTATCCGGAAAACATTAATGGAACTGTTGCAAGTTCCACCACATATCGTCCCTCCCGGATGTCAACTGATGGCAGAAGGCCAATGGTTGAATACAGTGGGGGATACTGAAGAGAAGGGGAGGGCACTCCAAGTGGTGCTTTCTGTGCCAGTGGACCTAAACAAAGGGAAACAAGGGAATATATTACCAGTGAATGACATCGGGGTGGAGGAAGTGCCTAACTCGTGTAGAGACTGTGGGGATCCACAGAGGGAGGAGGGGTGACCCACTAGAGAGGGGGCTGCGACCACACAAATCCATCCACCCAAGTCAATCTGAGGAGGTATTATGGAGACATCCTCACTTCCCTGATGACCACTATATGGTCACCTATGGTGGGCCCGCTTCCCTCAACCGTTGGAGAATTTCGGTTCTATTTAATGAAATCACTTGTTTGACCCTAATCTTGTCTAGGGGTATAAAGCTGGTGGATTTTATACATCCTGAGCATTTTGATTATGTGCGGATTGTTTCTTACTCACACACTGTTTATGAGGCAGTACTACAAGAGGTTGAGGCTTGCAACAAGTTTGGATATGATCTTCTTAATTATAGTGTGGGTTTCCTGTATCCACATGCAGAGAAACAAATGGTGGGCCAGAGAGGAGGTAACCAGAATGACCATTATGGAAGTCAGTCAAATCATCAGGGAGGGAGGACATCCACCGATCCCAACCTTCCGGTGGCTGGCTTTGACTCTTCGAGAGTACATCTCACAACTCCAGGGGCTAAAATCTAACCTTTAACCGAGTGGGTGGACTCTCCCTGGTGTCATGGAACACTAGGGGGCCATGGTTCCTTACAAATTATGTTGAAATGTGTGCCCGCCTATTGAATTTCTCCGTTGTTTATTTGTTTGTTTGTTTATTTATAGAGTGCATCTCAACCGTAGGTATCTGGGAGCATTAGGAGAATCTGCAATTTTCTTAGTTACAGTACATACAGAGCATGATATATTACAGTACAATTATAATACATGGACATGTTTTATTTGCAATGGAGAAAAAAAGATAGAGAAAAAGATACATGTTGTGTTACAGCACATTATAGTTCAAGGTCAGAATGGGTGTTGATACACTATGCAACTGGGAGAACGCCATAGATGTACAGGGTAGGGTACAGAGGTAAGGAGGCTATCATTATTAGCGAGGTCCTATTGGAGGACAATTAACAAGATGGGGGGTTTCAGGAGGTGAGCCAGATTTTAGTATTCTTCCTAAATTTGTGGAAGGATTGGTCAGCTCTTAAAGTGGAGGGTAAGGAATTCCACAGTTGGGCCGCCTGGACAGGAAAGCTACTGCCTCCTGCTCTTTTGAGCTTAAATCTAGGTATTCTCAGACAGTTAGATCCGGAAGACCTTGTGGGTCGTGAGGAGTTATTCCTGGTGAATATTTCAGCAAGGAATTGTGGGGCTACGTTGTTGAGACATTTGTAGGTCAGTGAGGCTGTTTTAAGATCTATTCTATCTTTGATGGATAGCCAGTTGTTCTTACGTCTAGTTAAAGAGATATGTTGTCTTCTGGAGATGCCAAGGGCTGTCCTAAGAGTGTTGTTTTGTAGAATCTGGAGTTTATTGGTGATGCATTTGCTAGTACCAATGTACAATGCATTACAGTAATCGATTTTGGACAAATAAGGGCTCTAGCCAGAGTCAGACAGCTTTCTGTGGAGAGAAAGGGCTTGCAGGCATGTGTCAGCTTACATATGTAGGCTGTCACAGAGGTTGTAGCACTAACTTGTTTCCGCATGTTCAAGGAGGAGTCTAGAGAGAAACCCAGGGTTTTTTTTTATCTCTTTAGCTACATTGATGTCATTGCCATCAATGTTGAAAGAGAGATATTGGTTACTCAGCTTCTTTTTGTTGGTGGCTGGGAGTAGGAGCTCAGTCTTATCATCATTCAGGCACAGACCATGTGTGGCCATCCAGGCCTGAATGATGATATAGATTTTGTTCACCAGTGCTAGATCAGTCTTGTAGTTACCTGTCAGGGGTAGGAGGATCTGGGTGTCATCTGCATAGTTAGTGTAGGTGACACCCAGAGGGTCTAAGTCATCAAACAATGGTTTGGTGAACGCGTTATACATGGTGGGCGATACACAGGAGCCTTGCGGGACTCTGCAGGTTATGGGAACAGGCTCAGCTGCTGCCAATGGTGAGAAGACTCTCATCAATCTATTGTTTAAGAAGGGTTGGATCCATGCCGTAGCTTCTGTTGAGAAGTGTGCCGTTGATGAAAGGTGTTTGCAAAGTACTTTATGATCGACCAGGTCAAAGGCAGCTGACAGATCTAGCAGAAGCAGGAGGGCCGATTTTCCTTTGTCTTTCAAATCTTCAATTTGGGTCTTCAGGTCAATCAGGGCTGTTTCTGTGCCATGTTGAGGTCTGAAGCCAGATTGTCGAAGTCCTAATAGGTTATTGGATTCTAGGTATGATTGAATCTGTGTATAGGCTGCTTCGTCTATGATCTTTAAAAGGAAGGGGACAGTTGTGATGGGTCTAAAGTTGGTAGGGATACTTTGGTCTAAGGAGGGTTTCTTTAGAAGCGGGCGTACCCATGAGTTTTTTCAGATTGATGGGGACAGTAAATGTGCGGAAGAATAAATCGATAAGCGTGGTGATAAAGGGTGCTAGTTCACTGGCGGCTTCCTTGATGGTGGAAGCGGGGCAGGACTCTCCTTGGCAATTGGAAGGTTCGAGTGAGGCGATAATGTTTTCCACTTCAGGGATGGAGACTTGGGTGAATTTAAATCGTTGAGGAGGATTAGGGTGGTCTGGGCTAGGTTTCGTGATGTTTCTGTGCATATGGAGGGTACTTTTCTGGGCAGCTATTTTGTTTTGTATTAGGGTGATCTTATTAGCAAGTGCCTCTTGGATCTTAGTGCACCAAGATTTGTCCTTGATGAAGTTATCTGATGCAGGAGTGGGAGACTCCAGTCTCTTAATATAGTAAAGGGTTCTCTGGAACTCAAGCTGGCTTTGTCAATCCTATTGTTGTATGTGTCCCGTTTGACTAATAGGATTTCATTATTGTAGTTTGCTGCGATGTTCAGTAAGTTGTCTTTGTTAGTTGGTGTGGGGTTGTTTTTGCAGGTTGTTTCTAGTTTCCTTTTTTCGTTTCGTAGGGCTTTAAGGTTAGGTGTGAACCAGGTGTTCAGGTGTGCTTTAGGTTAACCTTTGCGCAGTTTGTGAGGTGCGATTTTGTCTAGTGCTAAGGTGATGGTCTTATTGTAAAGTTCCACTAGCTCTGCCAGGTCGGAGGAGGCAGGTAAAGGATTAAGTAGAGGTTGGAGAAAGGGCTTGAGGGTGTCCACGGTGATGTTCCTTTTGTTTCTGGTCGTGAATGGTGGAGCAATAATGTTCTCTTTATTCACAGGTTTACATTCTTGGATGGTGAAGGTGAGTAGGGAGTGGTCAGTCCAAGGATATGGTTCAATTGAGGATATGGTAGTTTCACAGGAGTGTGCCTACAGGAAACTTGACTCACTTCACCATATGCTTTGTATGGTTTCATAGTCCATTCTTTGCCGGCTGAAAAGGGACCCCGAGGGAGACCTTTGGGGGGGCCTCATATTGGCCATAAGAAATGACATTAGCCTGAGGGTAAAAAAAACATTTACTATATCAAAATGGTGTTTAGCCGCATTACTGGAGCTAACTATAGGATCCCGTCGAGGTACAATATTACTGGTGAACATATATTGGAGTTCTGATATCAACTTGCCCAAGTCTCTTTTGCCCCTAAACTGCTTGTTTGAAGAATGTCAAGCCTTGTGTTGTGGCCTACAGATTATGGTTGTAGGTGATCTAAATGTAGAAACAGAAAAGCAAGGGGGACTTTTCAGTGCTCTGGGAAAGCATCTGGGTATTCTATCCGTCCTTCCAAATAATACCTCCTGGATGACCTCCCACTTTCTTACCCTGAACGCTGGGAAAACTGAAGTTCTATTTTTCCCCACTAATGTCCTCCCCCCTCCTTCCACTCTCTTTCCTCCCTCCCATCTCCTTATCTCCCCCTATGCCCGCAATCTTGGTCTCCACTTTGACACTAATCTCTCTTTCGGTCACCACATCTCTTTTACTTCCCGGGCCTGTCGCTTACATCTGTACAACATATGCAAAATTCACCCCTTCCTTACTTTCCACGCCACTAAACTTCTAATATCTTCCTTAATCTTCTCTCGACTTTCCTATTGCTCCATTCTCTTCTTTGGCCTTCCTTCCTTGTGTCTAGCCCCTCTTAAATCAATCAACCATTCTTCCATCTGTTCTCTCTGTCGTCTTTCCCATCAGGACTCTATCTCTTCATCCCTTACCTCACTGCGATGGCTCTCCTTTCACTCTCAACTCAAGTCCAACTTCCTCTGTCTTGTCTTCAAATCTCACCACAGACTCGCCCCCTCCTATCTTGCATCCTTCCTCTCCTTCTATTTTCCCTCTCGTTCTCTCCACTCTGCTGATCACTTCCGACTTACGGTACCGCGTGCCCCTTGTGCACAATCCCGTTTCCGATCCTTCCAACTTCTTGCTCCTCTTCACTGGAACCTTCTCCCTCTCTCTCTCCGCTCCATTACTTCCTACTCCTCCTTCTGCTCTTCTTTAACCCTTTCAGTGCCAAGGACGAGCTATCTCGTCCTTGGAATTACTTCCGTAGTGCCAAGGACGAGATAGCTCATCCTTTTCGGCACTCTGTTTTGAGCGATCCCTGCAAAGCAGGGATCGCTCAAAACTGTAATCCAACCCCGGGCTATGTGAGGGGGAGGTCCCCCTCACTGCAGGTCACCAGGGATTTTTATGGGGAGGGTGTCGTTGGAAAGGGAAGATTCTCCCCTTTCCAATGACACCTTGTTTGTAAGCATTGCTGCTCCTGTATTTTGCACAGGGCGCTCAATCCAGGGGCAGCAATGGCCACTAGACACCAGGGATGTGTTACAGAGGTGGGGGGAGAGGGGAGCTTACTAGGTATGCACCCCCCTCCCCTCCATGGCCCCAAAGCATAGGGTCACATGTGAGGAAACCCCTGGGGGCGGATGGGTGACCATCTGCCCCCAGGGGTGGGGGAAAACATAAACAATTTTTTGTTTCCCCCCCACCCCAAAATAAACAATTATCATGGCTGGTGTTGGGGGGAGTGCCCCCCCACTGGACCACCAGGGAATTGTTTTTATGGAAAGGGGTTGTACCCCCCACCCCCCGAAATGGACTTGGGGGTCATGTCATGCAGCCCTCCCTGGGGGCAGTTGTCTGTTCTTAGGAAGGAGCAAGTAACCCCAGGGAGGGCTGCATGAGAACCTCCCTCTTACCTGCCCCAAGGGAGGGCTAAATGAGATGCCCCCCTCCTGCATTTGGTGTGGGGGGAGAGGGTTAACCCCCAGTACATTAGAAAATTATCTGGCGGTGTAGGGTGCACCTCAGCCCCCGCTAAAGGGCTGCCTGCCATTTTGAATTATTTTCTTTGTTTACTAAACTTGCTTTGGCACAGAGGGACACATTGGTGTGCCAATCTGGCCCCAGGGTGCCCGAACCTTACTGCCCCACCCAATGGGGGGCCTGTCCCACAATTTCTGGGGGCCCTCTCCCCCCCACCCCAAATGGAGGGGGGGTGTACCTCACACAGCTGTTTGTAGGCCCAGGGAGGCCTGCATGAAGTGCCCCCACCACCCATTTGGGGTGAGGGGGGAGAGGGCCCCCAAAGAATGTGGGACAGGCCCCCCAGAGGGTAGGGCAATAAGGCTTGTTTACCCCGGTGCCAGATTGGCACACCAATGTGCCCCTCTGCACCAAGGGGAGTTGGGTTACCAAAGGAAAAAAGGGGAATTTTCTAATGGGATGGGGCATTGACCCCTCACCCCCGACCCGCAATGGAGTGGGTGCCATGTCATGCAACCCTCCCTGGGACCAGATATCTGCTCCTAGGAAGGGACGCCTGAGCCCAGGGAGGAGTGCGGGACAGCCCCCCTTATCTGCCCCTGGGGAGGTCAATATGAGATGCGCTGCCTCTCCAATTGGGGTGGGGGTGGAGAAGTGTACCCCCCTTCACATTAGAAAATTCCCCAGCGGTGTGGGGTGCCCCTCAGCCCCCTAAAGGGCAGCCTGCCATTTTGAATTATTTTCTTTGTTTACTAAACTTGCCTTGGCGCAGAGGGGCACATTGGTGTGCCAATCTGGCCCCGGGGTGCTCAAACCTTACTGCCCCACCCACTGGGGGGCCTGCCCCACAATTTTAGGGAGCCCTCTCCCCCCCACCCCAAATGGATGGGTGGTGTACCTTACGCAGCGATTTGTAGGAGGCCCAGGGAGGTCTGCATGAGGTGCCCCGCCACCCATTTGGGGTGAGGGGGAGAAGGCCCCCAAAAATTGTGGGACAGGCCCCCCAGTGGGTGGGGCAGTAAGGTTGGGCACCCCAGGGCCAGATTGGCACACCAATGTGCCCCTCTGCGCCAAGGGGAGTTGGGTTACCAAAGGAAAAAAGTGAAAATGGTGGAACGCATTTTAGGGGGGACTGTGGAGTACCCCAAAGGGACGGGGAATTTTCTAATAGGATGGGGCATTGACCCCCCCCCACCCGCAATGGAGTCGGTGCCATGTCATGCAGCCCTCCCTGGGATCAGATATCTGCTCCTAGGAAGGGACGCCTGAGCCCAGGGAGGAGTGCAGGACAGCCTGCCCTTATCTGACCCCAGAGAGGGCTACATGAGATGCGCTGCCCCTACAATTGGGATGGGGGTGGAGAAGTGCACCCCCTCCACATTAGAAAATTCCCCAGCGGTGTAGGGTGCCCCTCAGCCCCCGCTAAAGGACAGCCTGCCATTTTGAATTATTTTCTTTGTTTACTAAACTTGCCTTGGCACAGAGGGGTACATTCTTGTGCCAATCTGGCCCCGGGGTGCCCAAACCTTACTGCCCCACCCACTGGGGGGCCTGTCACACAATTTTTGGGGGCCCTCTCCCCCCCACCCCAAATGGATGGGTGGTGTACCTCACGCAGCCGTTTGTAGGAGGCCCAGGGAGGTCTGCATGAGGTGCCCTGCCACCCATTTGGGGTGAGGGGGGAGAGGGCCTCCAGAAATTGTGGGACAGGCCCCCCCCAGTGGGTGGGGCAGTAAGGCTTGGGCACCCCGGGGCCAGATTGGCACACCAATGTGCCCCTCTGCGCCAAGGATAGTTGGGTTACCAAAGGAAAAAAGTGAAAATGGTAGAACGCATTTTAGGGGGGGGTTGTGGGGCACCCCAAAGGGGCGGGGAATTTTCTAATGGGATG
Organism: Ambystoma mexicanum; assembly: GCF_040938575.1. NCBI lineage: Eukaryota > Metazoa > Chordata > Amphibia > Caudata > Ambystomatidae > Ambystoma > Ambystoma mexicanum. The sequence goes on along the minus strand of NC_090931.1, from coordinate 286,766,743 downwards.
GGGCGTTGACTCCCCCACCCGCAATGGAGTGGGTGCATGGTCATGCAGCTCTCCCTGGGACTAGATATCTGCTCCTAGGAAGGGACGCCTGAGCCCAAGGAGGAGTGCAGGACAGCCCCCGCCTTATCTGCCCCCAGGGAGGACTACATGAGATGCGCCGCCCCTCCAATTGGGGTGGGGTGGAGAGGTGCACCCCTCTTCACATTAGAAAATTCCCCAGAGGTGTGGGGTGCCCCTCAGCCCCCCATTGGTGTACCAATCTGGCCCCGGGGTGTCCAAAACCTACTGCCCCACCCACGGGGGGCCTGTCCCACAATTTTTGGGGGCCCTCTCCCCCACACCCTAAATGGAGGGGGGTTGTACTTCATGCAGCTGTTTGTAGGAAGCCCAGGGAGGCCTGCATGAGGTGCCCCCGCCACCCATTTGGGGTGAGGGGGGAGAGGGCCCCCAACAATTGTGGGACAGGCCCCCCAGTGGGTGGGGCAGTAAGGTTTGAGCACCCCAATGCTAGATTGGCACACCAATGTGCCCCTTTGCGCCAAGGGGAGTTGGTTTACCAAAGAAAAGAAGCGAAAATGGTGGAACCCATATTAGGGGGGGGGGGGGGGCTGTGGGGCACCCAAAGGGACGGGAATTTTCTAATGGGATGGGGCATTGAACCACCTCCCCTACCCGCAATGGAGTCGGTGCCATGTCATGCAGCCCTCCCTGGGGTCAGATATCTGCTCCTAGGAAGGGACGCCTGAGCCCAGGGAGGAGTGCAGGACAGCCTCCCCTTATCTGCCCCCAGAGAGGGCTACATGAGATGCGCTGCCCCTACAATTGGGGTGGGGGTGGAGAAGTGCACCCCCTTCACATTAGAAAATTCCCCAGCGGTGTAGGGTGCCCCTCAGCCCCCGCTGAAAGGCAGCCTGCCATTTTGAATTATTTTCTTTGTTTATTAAACTTGCCTTGGCGCAGAGGGGCACATTGTTGTGCCAACCTGGCCCCAGGGTGCCCAAACCTTACTCCCCCACCCACTGGGGGGCCTGTCCCACCATTTTTGGGGGCCCTCTTCCCTCCACCCCAAATGGAGGGGGATGTACCTCACTTAGCCATTTGTAGGAGGCCCAGGGAGGTCTGCATGAGGTACCCCGCCACCCATTTGGGGTGAGGGGGGAGAGGGCCCCTAGAAATTGTGGGACAGGCCCCTCAGTGGGTGGAGCAGTAAGGTTTGGTCAGCCCAGGGCCAGATTGGCACACCAATGTGCCCCTCTGCGCCAAGGGGAGTTGGGTTACCAAAGGAAAAAAGTGAAAATGGTGGAACGCATTTTAAGGGGGGCTGTGGGGCACCCCAAAGGGAAGGGGAATTTTCAAATGGGATGGGGCATTGACCCCCCCCATCCCGACCTGCAATGGAGTGGGTGCCATGTCAAGCAGCCCTCCCTGGGACCAGATATCTGCTCCTAGGAAGGGACGCCTGAGCCCATGGAGGAGTGCAGAACAGCCCCCCCTTATCTGCCCACGGGGAGGGCTACATGAGATGCGCCACCCCTCCAATTGCGGTGGGAGTAGAGAGGTGCACCCCCCTTCACATTAGAAAATTCCCCAGCAGTGTAGGGTGCCCCTCAGCCCCCACTAAAGGGCAGCCTGCCATTTTGAATTATTTTCTTTGTTTACTAAACCTGCCTTGGCGCAGAGGGGCACATTGGTGTGCCAATCTGGCCCCGGGGTGCCCAAACCTTACTGCGCCACCCACTGGGGGGCCTGTCACACAATTTTGGGGGCCCTCTCCCCCCACCCCAAATGGAGGAGGGTGTAACTTACGCAGCCGTTTATAGGAGGCACAGGAAGGCCTGCATGAGGTGCCCCCCGTCATCCATTTGGGGTGAGGGGGGAGAGGGCCCCCAAAAATTGTGGGACAGGCCCCCCAGTGGGTGGGGCAGTAAGGTCTGGACACCCCAGGGACAGATTGGCACACCAATGTGCCCCTCTGCTCCAAGGAGAGTTGGGTTACCAAAGGGTAAAAGTGAAAATGGTGGAATGCATTTTAAGGGGGGGGACTGTGGGGCACCCCAAAGGGATGGGGAATTTTCTAATGGGATGGGGTGTTGACCCCCCCACCCACAATGAAGTGGGTGCCCTGTCATGCAGCCCTCCCTGGGACCAGATATCTGCTCCTAGGCAGGGACGCCTGAGCCCAGGGAGGAGTGGAGGACAGCCCCCCTTATCTGCCCCTGGGGAGGGCAACATGAGATGCACCGCCCCTCCAATTGGGGTGCGGGTTGAGAAGTGTACCCCCCTTCACATTAGAAAATTCCCCAGCGGAGTGGGGTGCCCCTCAGCCCCCTAAAGGGCAGCCTGCCATTTTGAATTATTTTCTTTGTGTACTAAACTTGCCTTGGCGCAGAGGGGCACATTGGTGTGCCAATCTTGGTGCAGAATGCCCAAAATGTACTTGGCAATGCAATAGAGGGAGGGGGGGCAGTATGGGTGGTTTGATATTTGGGTGGGCTGACAGAGGTAGTTTATGTTTTGTTTTTCCCTTTACAGGTCTTGAGCAGTACAAGCTTCTCCCTTGCTATGTATGTATGGAATTTTGGTTATTTCTACATTGTAGTGGGTGGAGGGCACATTGCTATTAGGATGGATGGGAACTGAGCCTGTAGTATTGGTGTTGTGAAGGGAAGTGGGTGCTCTGGGGAGGTATTGGGTTGGCCAGGAACACACTTGCCGGGGTAGCGCACAAAATGCCCACCAGTCCAGCTGAACAGTGCTGTTCCCCTGGGAGGACAGTTTGCCACTTAGCCATCTGTACAAGGTTTTTTTGTGTGCTGGGGTTGCCATACACCCATTGGTCTTATTCCAATTTCCTATCATTGTGCAGTCCAGCTCTCCGTGGTAGTAGATGACTGAGAAGTGTCATGTATCTGGTGGAAGGAGCTGAAAAATGTACAGATATCTGCCAGACAGTTTGGATGTGTTATTGGTAGGCAAATCACTGAATGTAATTCTTTTGTTTCCTTTGCAGTTGCGGCTACTGAAAAGCTTTTGCTGACTTATGTAAGTACTACATATATTACTTGGTAATGTGGGGGTGGAGGATTACTGTGGTGGGAGAAACTGTGGCTGCAATGTCAGTGGTATGGGTGGGAAAGGGTAGTGGGGAGGTTCGGGGGGCAGTGATGGGTGTGCCTTGCATTGAGGAAGGTGGCTGCTTTGCAGAAGGAAAAGTTTGGCCGACATAAGTAGCAGCAAACTTTCAAAAATGTTGCCGGTAGTAATGCAGATGGTCATTTTTTCTGAGCATGCTATACATACTTGGTATAGAGCTAATTCCTTTAACTGCAACAATCCCCATTTCTGTGGTCCAACTCCAGCAGTGGTCCCAGTGAGCCCCGCCAGGATCCCCATCCTTTTGCAGGGGTAAAAGCTGTAACGCAGGGTAGCTAGAGTGGCAGGACAGTCGGCGGGCGGTGGGGGTGTGATGTTATTGGCCTTGGGCGTCCATCTCCCAGATGGATATTTTGTCCCCCAAATTCAGCAGTGGGTGCAGGGTGCCCCGGCAGAGTCCTCATCCCTTCCTGGAGGGTAAAGCTGTAGTGCTGGCCAGGCAGAGATGTAGGGTGGTGATTGTTGATGTGTGTGACCTTGCCCGCCTCTCTGCCTTGGTAGTCGAGTGCACCCAAGTTCACCAGTAGTCCTGGAGCTGCGCACCAAGTTCTCACAAGCAGTGTCCAAAGTTGCATCCGTTTGTGATGAATGGCGCACATTCTGTCAGGGTACCTATATTCGGAGAGCGTACAAAGCACACGAGCTGCAGAGTTCAAATCCTCTGTCAGACTAGTCACCCTGCCAAAGTATAATGGTGTAGCATGCGCAAGTCACCTTACCACCGTGGAGTGCAGTCGGTGGTCCACAGGAGCAGACAACCTTCACTGATTACAATTGCGCCAGCACAACTGTGTTATTGGCACAAGGTGACATACTGTCTTCTTCACCTCTTTCCCCTGAAAAGCAAGTGCCAATTACGTGTTGACCTACTGTAATCTCACATGAGAAGTGCATGTCCGAATGGGTGAAGTGTGGGTGAAGGGTGTGTCTGGGATTGTTACAAGAGCCATGTGTTGACACAATCGTTGCACTATTTGGTAAACTGCAGGTCTGGCCATATTCATGTGGGTTTACTTGTTTCTATTTCCTAGTGACGATGAGGGTTGTGTAGATAATTGGCTACTCTTTCATCAAAAGGGCTGCACGATTTTCCCGAGGGCCAACCACGTTTGGGTCTCAAAGGGATGCCCTCCCGGTGCATTGGTTTGAGGTCGGTGGGAAGCGCTTTCACCAGCTAAGAGGAGCCATCAGCGATGTCCAGGCAAAAGGAGATGCACCTCCCCCCCCCCAGACCTTACAGTGGTGCACCTGGGAGGAAATGATTTAGCGTCTGTGGGAGGGGAAGGGATACAGGAGCTGCTCATGGAGGAACTGGAATGGATTGCACAAAGGTTTCCAAACACTGATGGATTGGTCCCAGATTTCCAGAAGGCTTTTTTTGTGCTGGGGGATGCCATATGCCCACTGGTCTTATTTCCATTTCCAATCTGTGTGCAGTCCAGCCTTCCGAGGTGGTAGATGACTGAGAAGTGTCATGTATCTGGTGCAAGGAACTGAAAAATGTACAGATAGTTGCCAGGCAGTTTGGATGTGTTATTGGTAGGCAAAGCACTGAATGTAATTCTTTTATGTTTCCTTTGCAGTTGCGGCTACTGAAAAGCTTTTGCTGACTTATGTAAGTACAACATATATTACTTGCTAATGTGGGGGTGGAGGGTTACTGTGGCGGAAGGAACTGTGGCTGCAGTGTCAGTGATATGGGTGGGAAAGGGTAGTGGGGAGGTTCGGGGGCCAGTGATGGGTGTGCCTTGCATTGAGGAAGGTGGCTGCTTTGCAGAAGGAAAAGTTTGGCCGACATAAGTAGCAGCAAATTCTCAATTTTCTTTCCAGTAGTTATGCAGATGGTCGTTTTTTCTTAGCATGCTATGCACACTTGGTACAGAGCTCATTCCTTTTACTTCAATGGTCACCATTTCTGTGGTCCAATTCCAGCAGTGGTCCCAGTGAGCACCGCCAGGGTCCCCATCCTTTTGCAGGGGGAAAAGCTGTAACGCAGGGTAGCTAGAGGAGCAGGACGTTGGGGGTGGGGGTGATGTCATTGGCCTTGGGCGTCCGTCTCCCAGGTGGATATTTTGTCCCCCAAATTCAGCATTGCGTGCAGGGTGCCCCAGCAGGGTCCCCATCCCTTCCTGGAGGGGAAAGCTGTAGTGCTGACCAGGCAGCGATGTAGGGTGGTGGTGGTTGATTTGTGTGACCTTGGCCGCCTCTCTGCCTTGGTAGTCAAGTGCCCCCAAGTTCACCAGTGGTCCTGGAGCTGTGGCCGAAGCACTCGCAATCAAAGTGTCTAAAGGTGCATCCATTCGTGGTAAATGTGGCACATTCTGTCAGGGTACCTATATTCAGAGAGCGTACAAAGCACACTTGCTGCGGACTTCATATCCTCTGGCAGACTAGTCACCCTGCCAAAGTATAGTGGTGTAGCATGTGCAAGTCACCTTACCACCGTTCAGTGCAGTTGGTGGCCCCCAGGAGTAGAAACCTTCACTGCTTACAATTGCGCCAGCAAAACTGTGTTATTGGCACAAGGTGACATACTATCTTCTTCACCTCCGTCCCCTAAAAATAATGTGGCAATTATGTAACGACCTACTGTTATCTCAAATGAGAGGTGCATGTCCGAATGGGTGAACTGTGTCTGGGATTATTACAAGGGCCATGTGTTGACGCAATCGTTGTGCTATTTGGTGAACTGTATGTGTAGTCATAATCATGGGGGTTTTCCTGTTTCCATTTCCTAGTGAGGATGACGGTTGTGTGGATTTACGGCCACTCTTATATCCAAAGGGCTGCATGACTTTTCTGAGGACCACCCACATCTGGGTCTGGAAAGGATGGCATTGCGGTGCATTGGTTTGGGGTCAGGGGGATGCACCTTCACCAGCTCAGAGGAGCCATCATCGATGCCCAGGCAAAAGGAGAGGCCCCCGCCCCCCTGACCGTATAGTGGTGCACCTGGGAGGAAATGATTTAGCGTCTGTGGGACGTAAGGGGGTACGGGAGCAGCTCATGGCAGACCTGGAATGGATTGCACAGAGGTTTCCAAACACTGGTCCCAGATGATTCCCACGAGGGATTGGAGAACTTGAGGGAATGCAAGGGCCATCAACCGCTCGGTGTGGAAACTGAATGGCAAGTTCACTAGACTGACAAAGGGCAACAACAGAATACGGACCATTCACCATGGCTTTATCAAAGGTGATATGATGTTTCACAGAGATGGGGTGCTCCTTTCGAAAACAGGCATGGAGCTGTTCATTGGAGACATAATGGAATTTGCCCAGATGCTATTTTACAGGGGGGTGGGGGTGCCCAGTAACTGATGGACGTACTGAATAATGTGAAATGTGAATAAAAATGGTAGTAAGTATGTTGGCAGTGAGACTCCCACTTCCTAGCAATTGTTTGCGTTCATGGCATGTCAATGCATTCAGTATGTCGGTGCTGCTTATTTCTTAGCTACCCATCACCACTTGCATCAGCCTAAATCAAATTGCTTGGTCTTGCATTCATTTTGTCCTCGTGTCCTTTCCCCTTACAACAGACACCTCCATGTGAATGAGCAGGTGTTTTTGGAAAAAGTGTGCCAGCAGTTGCCTGGAGGGGCCTGCTGTGTACTTTTCTTATCTTCCCTGTCTGCGTCTTGATGGCCTCTGGCTTTTCAACTCACCCAATCACTAATACGTTGCCTGGTTGCTTCTCACCTCCATTTCCCATCCACCAGCATCCCATGGAGGAGGGCATGGTGCAAAGCATGTTGGCTGTTTCTGAATAGGTAGTGTGGCTGCAATCCTCGTCCCCACACTTGTATTTGTGTAAAGTTTAGTGGAAGAGGAGATTGTCCTTAGCTTTTTTGTTGTCTTTCTTTTAGGTGCAGGTGTGTTGTAGCTGTCTACCCACTTGTAGGAAAGCAGTCAGCTGGTCCTTAGCATTTCACGTGAGTGTTTGCAAAGTAGTACTCCGTTTATTGTAGCATGTAGGGAGTACGTCATATTGCAGAGGGCTGCTACAGTTTGTGAGCAAAGTCTGGACCTTTTGGTGTACTTGTGTGTAGTAGGTTTGTGGCACTGAATACCACTTACTCTGGTACATTCCATACTTTCAGAAGCACACATACTTACTGTTTCAGTCTTCATCTGGTCTCTTATGCAGTGAAGGGTTCCATAGCGACAGTACTCATGGCTTCTCGGCGATCAATGTCTGGTGCGGAGGCTTTAGCTGCAGTGATGGAGTCTGGCTCAGAGCAAGGCACAGAGGTGGACATGCAATCTGAAACAGATAGTGCTTCTGAGGGTCAGGAGGGAAGTGATTGGGGAAGTGAGTTGGCCATTGATGAAAGTCCCTCCTCCAGCCCATCATCGTCATCATCTGATGACGAAGAGGAAGAAAGAGTGCATCCACCTTTTTGCACACTTCCCACACGGAGGGGACCTGTAAGGGGGAGGGGACATGCAGGACGGCCACGCAATGTGGCAGTTCCTGACATGGCTGAAGAGTTGCAGTGGGTGTCTCCAGCAATGGCTCAGCCTTTTGTGCCCCACTGGTACGTCAGGGTGCACAGTGAATACATATGGGTCTCAGTCTATTGATTTTTTTCAACCTTTTTGTTGATGATGGGTTCATTGCAGATGTGGTTCAGCAAACCAATTTGTACGCTGCACAGTTCTTGAGGTCAAGGGGTCCCACTCTGAAACCCCAGTCCAGAGCACAAGCATGGGTTCCCACAACCGATGTTGAAATGAGAACATTTTGGGCTCTAATTTTTGCTCATGGGAATTTCCCACGAGCTGTCTGTCTGGATGTACTGGTCTACTGTAGCTCCACCTTATTGCCTGTTTTTTGCAGCTTCATTGAGCAGAAATCGCTTTCAAGCACTGCGCCGTATGTTGCACTTCAATGATAACTCGGCAGATTACCCAGAACTGACCCAAACTTTGGTAGACTCTTCAAACTTCAGCCATTTCTGGACCTCTTCACTCAATGATTTACGGAGGTGTATGTTCCTAGCCAGAACATATCCATCGATGAATCATTGGTGTTGTATAAAGGTCGGATACTCTTCAGGCAATACATTCCAAGCAAGAGAGCATGATACGGGATCAAAATGTACATGTTGTGTGAAGGTACCACTGGGTATGTCTGCAGCATGAGAGTCTACACTGGTAAAGACTCTACCCTAAATCCTCCGGGCTGCCCAGCCCATTTAGGGACAAGTGAGAAGATAGTTTGGGATCTTCTCGCACCATGGTTCTACAAGGGTCACCATTTGTATGTGGACAATTTCTACACAGGCATTCCACTGTTCAAGGAATTGTTCAATGTGGGCACACTGGCATGCGGTACAATCCACAGTAACCGCACAGGCTTCCCCAGACAACTTGTGTGTAAGAAGTTGGCCAAGGGACAATGTATGGCATTGCGGCAGGATGAACTGTTGGGCAGTGAAATTCCGTGACAAATGGGATGTGTACATGCTAAGTACTATTCATGATGAAAGTGCTTCAGCAGTCACTCTGCGCGGGCAGACTCTGCAAGTGTGGAAGCCCAACTACATTCTGGAGTACAACAAGTACATGGGTGGAGTAGACAAAAACGACCAAGTGCTTGAGTCATACCGTGCTGAACGCAAGTTGCGTTTCTGGTACAAAAAGTTAGCCACACACATTGTGCATATGGCAACGTACAATGCTTATGTGGTGTACCGTGCAGCTACTCCACAAAACAACCTCTCCTTTTTGAACTTTGAATTGGCAATTATTCAATCTCTGGCTATGGTTCATTTTCAAATTCCCTCCTTTCCAGAAGTAGAAGATGTGGCCAGATTGCAAGAGCACCACTTTGCTGATTATGTTCCTTCCTCTGCACGAAGGCACAACCTTACCGAAAATGTAAGGTGTGTACAAAACAAGGAAAGAGGAAGAATACTCGTGTGTATTGTCCCTAATGCCCTTCCCAGCCTGCCCTCTGCCTTCAGCCTTGCTTCCTTTTGTATCATACAAAGGAAAAATACTGGAAGATCGACTGATTTCCGAAAATGCCCATCATTCCTTCAAAGGGACCCTTAGCCGCTGAATTTGTGCATGTCTTATAAAGGAATGGCACTCTTGCTCCCTGCACTGGAGGTGTACCTTAAATGAAAATGCAACAGGATGTCAACTCACTTCACTTGATTTAGCGTGCCTTCATGAGCATTGATAGTCCTGTTTCCTCCACTTGAGGCCTGCCTTGGAAAGGCACACCACAGCGGTAGCTTTCCCTTGAGGCCTGCCTATGAAATAAACATGAGTCTAGATCCCTCAGCTCAAGGCGTGACTTGCAAAGGAACGTGAATCAGGCTCCTTCCATTGGAGGCGTGCCTGCGAAATAGTAATCATTACGGATCCCTTTACTCGAGTCGCGCCATGCACAAGAAAGGAACTCCATTGCGGGTCATTCCCCTTTGGTGTGCTTTGGCAAGCAATGCTAGTATTGCTCCCTCCACTTGAGGCCTGCCTGGGAAAGAGACATCACCCAGTACCTTTCACTTCAGGTCTGCCTCATAAGGAAAAGGCAGTCTAGCTCACTTTGCGCGAGGTGTGCCTTGCAAAGTAACGCAATGCATGTTCCTTCCAAAGCAGGCGCATCTGGGAAAGGAATGCCACTCCAGCTCCCTCCACTTGAGGTGTGCTTTGGAGAAGATGGGGACACCACTCTGGTTCACTCCCATTTGGCGTGCTTTGGCAAACAATGCTAGTCCTGCTCCCTCCACTTGAGGCCTGCCTGGGAAAGAGACATCACCCCGGTACCTTTCACTTCAGATCTGCCTCATAAGGAAAAGGGAGTCTAGCTCCCTTTGCGCGAGGTGTGCCTTGCAAAGTAACGCAATGGATGTTCCTTCCAAAGCAGGCGCATCTTGGAAAGGAATGCCACTCCAGCTCCCTCCACTTGAGGTGTGCATTGGAGAAGATGGGGACACCACTCTGGTTCACTCCCCTTTGGCGTGCTTTGACAAGCAATGCTAGTCCTGCTCCCTCCACTTGAGGCCTGCCTGGGAAAGAGACATCACCCCGGGTACCTTTCACTTCAGGTCTGCCTCATAAGGAAAAGGCAGTCCTGCTCCCTCTGCGCGAGGGGTGCCTTGCAAAGTAACGCAATGCATGTTCCTTGCAAAGCAGGCGCACCTTGGAAAGGAATGTCACTTCAGCTCCCTCCACTTGAGATTTGCTTTGCAAAGTAATGCAATGCATGTTCCTTCCAAAGCAGGCGCATCTGGGAAAGGAATGCCACTCCAGCTCCCTCCACTTGAGGTGTGCTTTGGAGAAGATGGGGACACCACTCTGGTTCACTCCCCTTTGGCGTGCTTTGGCAAGCACTGCTAGCCATTCTCCCTCCACTTGAGGCCTGCCTGGGAAAGAGACATCACCCCAGTACCTTCCACATCAGGTCTGCCTCATGAGGTTAAGGTAGTCTAGCTCCCTTTGCGCAAGGTGTGCCTTGCAAAATAATGCAATGCATGTTCCTTCCAAAGCAGGCGCATCTTGGAAAGGAATGCCACTCCAGCTTCCTCCACTTGAGGTGTGCCTTGGAGAAGATGGGGACACCACTCTGGTTCACTCCCCTTTGGTGTGCTTTGGCAAGCAATGCTAGTCCTGCTCCCTCCACATGAGACCTGCCTGGGAAAGAGACATCACCCCAGTACCTTTCACTTCAGGCCTGCCTCATAAGGAAAAGGCAGTATAGCTCCCTCTGCGCGTGGTGTGGCTTGCAAAGTAATGCAATTTAGGCTCCTTCCACTTCAGGCACACCTTGGAAAGGAATGCCACTCCACCCCCCTCTTCTTGAGGCGGGCCATGGAGAAGAATGGTAGAGCACTCTAGGTCACTCCCCTTTGGGGTGTCTTGGCAAGTCACGCTAGTGCAGCTTGCTCCTGTTCGGGATTGCCTTCCATCTAAGGTTTGGCATGCAAAGAAACACCAGTTCCGCTCCCTCTACTCAAGAGGTGCATTGGGGAAGATCGGAACACCATTCATGTTCCCTCCACTCAAGGGGTGTCTTTTCAAAATAATACACGCCACTTTGGCTCTCTCCCTTGAGGTCTAAGTGTCATGAAAGTGGTACTTGGACACCAACTGTATGGCGGCGGTGTCTTGCGTATCTCGTAACATCCTGCCTTGTTTATTGTTTTACTGCTAGTAATGTTATGTGTGGTGTAAGTGACATGTATTCTGTAGGAATGAATAGGATACGATTGATGTTTGAATGAGGTAAAGATACAAAGAACATGCAGATGTCATATCTGTGAATGCACTTTCTGAGAACTGCAGAAATGATTGACATGTTACAGGGTGTGTGTTTTGTGTGGGTACGGTTGAACATATGAATGTTTGCCCAGAGTTGCTATGGGCATACTCGAAGTTGATGTGGAAGATAGCCCCTGTAGGGCAGGGTAGCCAAGTGAGCCAGTATGCACTTGCTATCAGTGTCCACATACGATTGCAGGCACATAAAGGTTGAATGCAGATATAGTTGCTATACAATTGATGCTAAATGATGGGTAAGATATTGCTAGAGACACAGTTGCATTGTGAGCACATGTCCGCGTGGTATATGTGTGTAGATATGCTCATGTGTAGATACACTTGCTCTGGTGCAAGTGATTTGGTAGAAGTGCGACTGCTGAAATGGATGCCAACTGACTGCAGACACGAAAGGGATACGAATGGACAGTGATCCGGTGGGTGCCTTGTCGTGGCATCACTGCTCACAAGGACAATCCTTCTTGTGCTACACAAAGAGGTTTCTCCTTGTGCTAAATCCCACCTTGCCTGTCCAACTGCATTGTGACTGGTATGTATGAGAAGTGTGAAGAAAGGTGCATGTGAAATGGCATACTGACAGTACTTTACTGATTCCTGAGCGCACTAAAGAGAAGTTACTATACGAATGATGTACCCATTGTCACTCAGGTACGACACCTGCGCATAAGAGGTCTGCCTCTCATTGGGACACCTGTGGGAACGCAGGACGGTAGGCCATGTGTTGTTGGCGGTGGGTGGCCAGAGCGAAATATCTGAGAATTGTCTTCATTTCCAGCCAAATTCAGAGACATTTCCCTCTGTCAACTCACCGAAACACGTCGCCAACAACAGATGTCATACCTTCCCGCGTTCCGACAGGTGTCCCAACGAAAACGGTACCTAACATGTGTGGATGCACCTACTGAGGCGCAAAAGGAAAAGGGTAACCCACTGGTAACTTCAAGCCTTTCGGCACAGCACATTTTGTTCATGTGGGCAACCTACAGATTTGGGCCTAGGGTGTCGAAGCCAGCAAGGAAAACAGGAACCCCATGCATTTCCCAAAAGAGGACACCCGTGGGAATGCACATAGGTCTGACTTGCGCAAATCGGCCCACAATCTATTACCCAGAACCACCGGAAAATTCCAAATTTGGGGGTAAAAAACACAATTTTCAGACATTTCACTCTGCTCACCCACCGAAACACGCCGCCAACAACAGATGTCATACCTTCCCGCATTCCCAAGGATGTCCCGATGAAAACAGTACCTCACATGTGTGGGTGCACCTACCTGGGCGCCAAGGGAAAAGCCTAAAACACGGATAACCCCAAGTCTTTCGGCACAGCATAATTTCAGGAATTCTGCTCATGCACACACCCTACAGATATGGGCCTAGGGTGTCCAAGCCACCATGGAAAACAGGGAACCCCATGCATTTCTGAAAAGAGGACACCCGTGGGAATACACAGAGGTCTGACTTGGGGGAAGCAGGCCAGAATTTATTACATAGAATCCCCAGACAAAGTGAAAATTGTGTTTTTTCCCCACCAAATATCACACTTTGTCGGGGATTGTGGGTAATAAATTCTGGGCCGCTTCACGCAAGTCAGACATCTGCGGATTACCACGGATGTCCTCTTTTCGGAAATGCATGGGGTTCCCTGTTTTCCTTAGTGGCTTGGACACCCTAGGCCCATATCTGTATGGTGTGGCCGTCTAGAAAAAGTGTGAAATTCAGCTGTCAGAACAGACTTGGGGTTACCTGTGTTTTAGGCTTTCCCCTTGGCGCCCAGGTAGGTGCACCCACACATGTGAGGTACCGCTTTCATCAGGACACCTTTGGGAACGCGGGACGGCAGGCCATTAGTTGTTGCCGGTGTGTTTCGGTGGGTGAGCCGAGTGAAATGTGTGGAAAATGCATTGTTTTTGCCACATTTCAGACTTTTTTGGGGTTTCTGGGTAATAAATTCTGGGCCGATTTGCGCAAGTCAGACCTCTGCGGATTAGCATGGGTGTCCCTCTTTTCGGAAATGCATGGGGTTCCCTGTTTGCCTTGGTGGCTTGGACACCCGAGGCCCATATCTGTATGGTGTGGCCGTCTGGAAAAATCGTGAAATTCAGATGTCGGAAAAGACTTGGGGTTAGGGGTGTGTTCGGCTTTCCCCTTGGCGCCCAGGTAGGTGCATCCACACATGTGAGGTACAGTTTTCATCACCAGACATGTGGGAACGCTGGAATGTATGACATTTGTTGTGTTTCTGTGGTTTTCATAACGTTTTGACCCATTTGCTGGTGCCCTTTGTCACACAACCCTTTCATTTCCCAAATGTGCCCTACATTTAGTCGCTGCTTTAGGCGCCATACACTTTTGTAACCTGCACAAGTCACCTACCCTTGAAAAGTTCTACCTGTGCTCTTTCAAAAAATGTATGCTTGCATTCCTCACCACATTGGTTTTCCTGATTCCCACATGCTAATTAGTCTGTTCAAGCCGTACGCATAAAACCCCTATGTACCATGGCTCAGTGTTTGGCTTGTGGCATTGCTTGTTTTTTGAAACACTACAAAAAATGTGTGCTTTCCAAACTGCAAGAGTCGGGGGAATGCAGCGGAGCATTGCTTTTCTCAAAATTCATAGAAGCTGTTGCCGTACCAAGCCAACCATGTCCACCACATACCTTTTTTTCGGTAATTTTCCCACTTTTTCCCCAATCTATGGCATTTTCCCCTACCCAGTTTTTACCCGACCTGCGCAAATCACCCCTTCCTAAACTTGGAATGTTGTCTACTTTTCAGAAATGTATGCCTTTCTGTCCTCCAATTCGGCTTTCCTACCCTTTTCTTCCATTCCGTCCATGCAAGTCCAATTGGCAAAAATGGCCAAAATCAAAATAATGTTTTTTCGTTTCCACTCAACCTGTTCTTGAAAGCCAGAAAATTGGGGAATTCCGCACAGCAAACCATTTGTTCCTAGCTCTTACAAGGAAAAAACCACAGGCTTCTTTGTATATCATTTTATTCGCATTTTTTGAAAAAACACAAAATTCTCACCCTTTTTGGCTATTTTCTCTCACCCCCCTACAGCAACCTAGGATTCCTGGGTGGCGCTACGACCGCCTACATGTGGGGAAAAAAGGGCCAAATTTGGCTGAGATATCTCATGTAACAAAAAAGTTACAAGGCATTGAATGGCCACATACAGATATGACCAAAAAAGGCGTTGGCACTGGGGGGAAATACCGATGGCACTTAAAGGGTTAAAAACGCACCTACTTCAGTCACCTGCCTGACTGTCAATGGCTGATTCTGAGCACCATCCCACACTGCGCAAGTTATGTATTACTGACTGTTTCTTTGTAAATCTTTCTGCAAATTGTTCTTTGCCACATGATTCTAAAAATTGACTCACATTGCTTATGTTATGTATTGCATATTGTTCTCTGTAAAGCACTTTGGTTAAAAGGGCTATAAAAAACTCAATAAATACAAATACAAATACCATATGGTATGCTCAAGCAAGCGGTTGCAAGGGCAATTGTGGTGTAACTTCTTTACGGATTGGGGCCTATATTGTACAAATGATTTGCTAAGTATCACTTCTGATGTATCTACTTGGACGAAAGGAATTGTCTCTACAGCTATTGATTATGTGTTTGTGTCCAAACCTTTGTTGGAGTTGGTCGTTTCTTTCATTCTCATAAAAACAGAATGTAGTGACCATGAAATGCTGGAGTTAATCTTCCAAAGGGATTGGGGGTCAAAGGAAACTGGAAATCTATCCCTTTCCCGTGACCGTTAACACGGGTCATACTCGTATTGAATTGCATAAAGAGAATGTTTATAAACTGAATGCGCTTTTTGTCTCAGAGTTCTCAAATATGGAACTGGGGAAGAAGTTAACTCTTTATATTCATGACACGTTTGGGCACTATGTTAAGACCACAATAAAGAAGGCTGTTTCTCCAGCGCGTTTTAACATCTGTAAAGGAAACCACACACATATCTATGATGAAAGGATTAAATATTTGAAAAATTGTAGGGGAAGGGAACTTAGGCATATTAGAAAGCTGTCCATTACACCGATTGATAAAGCTGTATAGTCCAAGAGGGATGGTAACAAATGGAAAAATCAAATAAAGAGTCATAGGGCCTCCCTTTATCAGTCTGACTGTGAAAATATGCTAAAGGCCATTAAGGACTCATCATCTAGGCATTTTTGGGCACTGATTAACTGCAAAGAATTCTCCCAAATCACAGTACAAACCGTGGGAATATCAGAGGAGGTGTGGAAAGGTAATTTTGGCGCACTTTACACTCCCTCGAGGACTGCCTACCAACATCCGGATTCTGTGATCCACTTAGCTTGGTATTTTGAAATACTGCAGGAAGATATTAAAACATTTATAATGAGTGCCTCAACCTTCCGGGCAGCAGGGACCAATGGTTTGGCAAATATTATTCTCAAAGGGGATGTACATTTGTGGTCCAAGATTCTTTTAATCCTTTTCAGTGATATTGTTATGTCAAGGACAATTCCGGAGACTTGGCACACCTCATACATAGTACCGATTTACAAGAAGGGTGACAGATCTTGCCCGGCTAATTATAGACCAATGTGACTCCTGGATGCTGATTCGAAAATCTTTGCCGGCCTTGTGCTGAAGCACATCCAGGAGTGGTTAGTTAATCATAAAATTATGACTAGGTTCCAATTCGGTTTCAGAAAAAATGTGGGGACGAATGCAGGAGGGTTGTTACTGAAGATCATGCAAGATACACCTTGGAGGGTAAACAGTTTACCAATTTATGTGGCTTCAATCAATCTTACCATGGTCTTTGACATGGTAGATAGAATCTGGTCAAAACTTAACCATGTTGGGCTCCCTTCTTATCTATTTTGTACAACCTCCATGATGGCTCTAGGTGCAACTTAATAATGCTGGCTTTTTGACGCACTCCATTAATGCCCTAAATGGCCTTCGTCAAGGATGCATTTTTGCACCTAGCATATTTAATCTATACGTAGCAAATGCAGGCATTGTGCTACAAAAGGTGGCCTTTGCATCACCTAGGGTGGAGGGTGTAAAGGTAAGTTGGACGGCATATGCTGACGATTTCATGCTTTATTACCATACCCCTAGGGGCCTTCAACACCTATTAACGGCATTCAGAGAGTATATGCTAACTCCCTTGACATAAATGTGAAAAAGAAGTATGCATGGTTCTTAAAGCACAAAAACTGGCAGTGAGAGGTTCCATTCGCTATCTGGGCTTTCCCATTTTGGAGCCAATAAAGAAATACACTG
This sequence comes from Ambystoma mexicanum, assembly GCF_040938575.1. Taxonomy (NCBI): domain Eukaryota; kingdom Metazoa; phylum Chordata; class Amphibia; order Caudata; family Ambystomatidae; genus Ambystoma; species Ambystoma mexicanum. The sequence continues at coordinate 286,750,007 of NC_090931.1, read as the reverse complement.
TAGACATTATTTAGTGGGTAAGAGCGTCCTACAAATAGTACAGTTAAAAATAAATCCATAAGAAGTACAGGAAATTCTCTTTTCTGCCCACTCTTCGATACTATAAATGTAAGGTAACTCTGCATCTCTGCTACGGACTAGAACTTCTGCCACTTTGGGCTAGAGGTGAACTGTACAAATATGAATCGTCTATTCTGAGGTCTGTTCTGCGATGTCTTCCAAAGTGTGTCCCTTTAGCGGCTATTCGCTATGAGCTTTGACTACTCTCAATGGAAAATGTGGTTATGTGGCAAAGGATCTCCCTCTTCAGGAAATTGATAACTAGTCCTACAGACACCCTTTATGATATGATGGGGAGTGGTCTACGTAATGGTTTTACCGTCTCGGTTATTTGAGTGACTTAAAAAAGGAATGTCTAGAACCCCTGGCAAAATTGTGGGTCTCCTACGATCTCCTTATCTTCAATCCCAGGAAAGTTTACAAAACTTTCAGAGTATATGGACTAGAATAATACTATGGAGAAGGTTTTAGAAACAAAGATTTATTGCCATCTGGTCTCACACTTTAAAATGGGAGGGACTTTGGAGCTGTACCTGAATCATTTTCCTGATAAACAATGGCAACAGGAATTCATGCGCTTCAGGTTCAATGTACTCCTAACGGGGGAGATTAAAGATATAAGGGAGAGAAGGGGGGACGAATCGTCGGTGTGCAGGTTTTGCAAATTAATTGGGTTTCCTGAAACGCTAAGACATTTACTTATCGATTGTGTCTGTGTAAGATCAGAACGTATAAGTCACTTCAGCAATTTTGTGGCAAACCCTGAAACTGTAAATCTTAATATCTTGTGGTGGGAAATGCTTCATGGCAAAAGGGTTTCCTTTCAAATTGCTGTGGTACGTTTTCTGATTGAAATGTGCAAACTGTGCCCAAAGGTTGGACGTGATGTATTATCTCCTATGGCTGTGGGACCTTTTATGTGTACGTTTTTTTACCGTCATATGCAAATTGTGGTGAAAGGCTGGTTGCAACATAATGCTCCCTCTACCCAATCGATGAAAGGGATTTGCAAAATTCTGTAATCAGGATTGCTTAGTTTGGACACTGCTTGCAACTATATTGTTCTTAATTATGCTTTTAGGTTAAACACGTGTAATTTGTGTACATTGTTATTTGATTTATGCTTGTATTTTGCTTTTAATTTATTTTTAAAATGTTTGTAAAGGTTACATGTAACCAGAAAGAAACAAATAAATAAAATGTTTTGTTTCTTCTGAGGAAGGCGGGGGTGCAGAGCTTGAACATGCTCTCTAGTCAATAACTGCCCCACTACATTCCCCCATCTGGTCGAGTCATCGTCCACTCCTTCATTTTGTCACATCATATAATAGCCATCCTTGGGCAGCCACACTCTGGTAACCCACCCCCCCCAAGTTATCTACTTGTGCTATGTATTCTGCTGGAACGCATGTCATACGATAGCACTTGGCATTGTTGTCACAATTCTTCCAGTGCTCATTGTGGTTATGAGTATCTTTTGGGCATGTGAACAATACTCTAGGTTCGCTAGCTAGTTGCCCCAATGGGTATATTGGAGAGTAAACCTCATCATCAGTTTGTGTGTAATGATGTACGCTGTCTGCCAAATTAACCATTACTGTCATTTGCAGTACCTTCTTGCCAGTCTTTTTAAATTGTTTTATTGCTATTCTAAAGATGCAAAAACCCATTAGGACCAGTACCAAAATTGCCCACAGAAATTTGAATGCATCTGTCAGGCAGGTAGGCATCCAGGAGAATATATAACTGAACCAGCTATCATCCTCAATGTCATCCACTTCCTCCTTAATTTTTTATCGTGCAGCTCTTTCAAGGAGCATATTGCCTCTGTCAGGGTTCAATTCTCCTCATCATGTGTGGGTACATATGTACAGCAAATTGGCCCTATCTTTGTGCACACTCCTCCCTCCATGGCTTTGAGGAGGTCCAGAATATACATGCTCTGTAGGGTCATCAAGCTGACCGCTCTTAACTCCTTCTTGATGGCATTTAAGCCTTTGATTGTGGCATTAATGGTTTGTAATAGTTCCCACCTAGTTATCTGGATCCAGTGTGCATTTGCTGCTGCTTGCAGGCCAGGCATTAGAAAGGATGTGAAGAACGTTGTTGTTTTACCAAATAACTTATGACTCTCTGGGATTTTATTGAGTGCTGCATGGGCCTCCTTGGAAAAATAATGAGTTATTTTTGTGCGTTTTCGGCCTACGAATCCTTTCTTCCTGTTGTGTGCCATTGAAGAAAAAGTCCCAATGTAAACCTCACTTTGTGGTATTACCAATGCTGATAGATTTAATTGCACTATTCTACATATGCCACCCCAGTTGGGTGGAAGCTGCATATAAGCTCTTACACCGCAGGCCCAGTAATGGGCCATTAGTACAGCTGTGCCAACTTTCATACCTGGTAAATCCATAATGTGTTTGCACCCTGCATTGTGAACAAGCTTTACTGAACCATTATTTTTAAATCATAATATTGGTGCTTGTAGTTTGGTTATGGGTAGTGGTCCTGCTTCATCTTTCACCCATGTTCAAAATTTGGAAGTTTGTTTCCATTCCTCACGACACACCCTGTCTGGGGTTTTTTAACACTTCTATTGGCGCAGTCCATACTGCCTCTGCTTTGCATCCCATTATTCCATCAACCCATCCTCCTGAGGAACATACTTTCCCTTTTGTTTGCAATTGTGGTCTGTTGGCACAATGAGGTATTAAAATAAACTGGGCATCTGGACACCTTAATCTCCTCTTTTTGGACCTGATAGTATGTACTTGAGCACCTTTGTTTTCATTCTTATATTCTTCATCATGTCATGTGTGCCTCTTTGGCATAGTTATCTACGTATGGTAATCCTGATCCTGTGAGATACTTCATCATGGCCGATTGTCCCAGAAATTGTCCTCTGGTGTTGCATACTGTGAGATGTACCAAGCAATGTGTCTGGACTCAGGTACTTCTTGAGGTATACATACTCAAGAGGCTGTCATGGCATAGGGTATAAGTGAGAAAACAGAGCAGCTTTCCCTTGATCTCTCTCTTCCCACCTTCTCCATTGACCTATACCATGAGTTTCATTCAATATTTATGTAATTGTCAAAATACCTTTTCGTGTAATATTCTTCATCTACAATACTTCTCCTAGCCCTTACTGTCTACACAACTGGGCGAAATGCCATTTCCTGCTCTAACTGGAAATCTTCTTGTTTTTTAACTTCTTCACTAACATTATGCCATAGGGACGTACGTATCTTATCATAAACAGTCAAATGCAGTGTCAGATAAAATAAGAAATAAAAACAACAAAAGTGAAAGGAAAACAGAAGGACCGCAATAGACATAGGGCCTCATTACGACCCAGGCGGTAAGTTACCGCCTGGGTCGTACGTTTACCACCATGGCATAAACTACGTTTACGCCATGGTGGTTAGCGGACTTACCGCCCCATTCCGAGGTTGGCGGGGCGGTAAGTCACCAATCCCCATTTACCCTTCCCCATTCCCATTTTCGCCCCATAGGCATAATGGGAGTGGGGAAGGCATTAATTACGCCACCGTAAATTACGGTGGCGTAATTAACAACAAGGTCCCTTAGCGCCATGGATTTTAACACCTGCTAAAACCAGGTGTTAAATCCTCCATGGCGCTAAGGGACCTCGGAATCAGGCGGTAAGGGTCGGCGCTGTTTACGCCGCCGTAAACCCCTTACCGCCTGGGTCCTAATGAGGCCCATAATGTCAGTCATTTGTAGATGTGTCCTGTGGCGTATTGATTGGGGTATTATGAAGAGATCAGGAACATAAGAATATAAAAACATTCGTACAATTTACTTAGTACCAGGCAATAGTAGGTTATTATTTTTCGATGGCGAGTGAGGCGAGCTGTATATACCTTTTTCAAAGCATTTGCAACCACTGAAAATGACAATAATACAAGATTTTATGTATCTATTTTTTTCAAACCACTTCCACTATTTAATGGTTCATTGATAAAGAATGTAAAAATATAAAAATAGTGCTGATAAAAAACATATAAATGTGGAAGATAAAAAATAGTCCCAATAAAAATGTAAAAATAGAAAAATAGAAAAAACAGTCTGTTATAGATGTATGCTCTTGTGAAAAATAGTGCTTAATACTGTGCTGGTGATATATTCAAAACGTCCTCAGCATTAACTCCTTTCTTACTGTTCCAGTGATAGTTCAGCGTCAATGTTCCTCAAGTGGTGCAACGTGATTTATAGTTCCTTTATTCTCAAGTGCCTCATTCTTTTTATCTTCTTTCTCGGCATGCACTTGGGCTCTTGTCCTCGATCTGTTTTCGTTCTCTTCTCCCTCGGGATCCTGGTAGTTGGGCATGGAGGTGGCACTCTTGTATCGTCTTATGTTGGCTATGTTGACCCATAGAAAAAGTTGACAACTGCAGTAGTATTCAATTCTATTTCTTCTTTTTCTGTGCCTTTAGTGATACCTCCCTGCCTTTCCCTATCCTGTCAAGAAGTGAAAGAGAGAGGTATTTAACCATGGACATCAAATAGTCATGTATCTCATTTCCTAACACTGTTGCAGTGCTTTGGGTATCTGCTGCGCGTGCATGGGTAGGGTAATGGGCACATGCATCCTGCGACCTGTCACCAGCTCATAAGGAGTCAGGTGATCATCTGAGCCTTGTTGATTGCGCAGGGCAAAAGGAGCCAGCGGAAGGCAATACAGACAGTCATTATGCAGTGTGTCATGCAATCTTGCTAATCTTGCTAACCCGTGATGCCCAAGAGTTTTGTGCACCTTATAAATGTAAAGTAAATAGATAAATAAATAAATCTCCATGACCCTCCCTGAGACTTTTTCACTATTTATACAGCAGTGTTGCTAGGAGATTCTGATGGCACTATCACTCCCTGCTTAATGAGTGAATTTATTGTTTCATAAATACCCTCATCTGCTTCTTTGGACATTGGATACTGTTTCACTCAAGGTAAAATTGCCCCTTTTTTAATTAGATTTTTACTGCTCGAGTCCCTTTTAACAACCCCACATCATATGTAGTGGTCATCCATAGAGTGCCGGGTACCCTTGACAAATCTTATTTCATAAATGATGGTACTTTTTTAGCTAGCATTATTTGTTATGGCACCTCTGTATACGCTATTCTCAATTGACGTGGTATATTTATCTCAAACAATACTTCATCATCGCAGTCACTGTAGTCAAACAACTCAACGGGCCTCATTATAAGTGCGCCAGTCTGGAAACAACGGTGCCGGTAAGCTTACCGGCACCGTTGTTTCCAGACCGGCACACTACGAGTTTGCCTGCCGGAGCCGCTGTGCCCGACAGGTCTGACCATGCCAGGCACTGTGGCCACGGTAGGCATAGAACTCTATGGAAATGGGGACTTACAATTTGCAGCACCTGACTTCCTGGACCGCCAAGGTTGTAATCCCCGGTGTTACAGGGAAGTCAGGTGCCGGTAAATCATTACAGGTCTGGCGGCAACCTGCTAGTAGCGTCGGCACGGTTACCACCGGACCCGTAATGAGGCCCATCATCTGTCAAGTAGGTCAGACTGTATGATGCATCAAGTCCTATTACTGTGTGCAAACTCACCTCTTCCTCATCAGTGCCGTGTAACATCACTCTATCCTCCCTCACTACAGCCATCTCTATCCCAATTGTACCCAGTTCCCCTTCAGTTGCATCTGTAGGTATCTGTTTTCTGAATAGAAAGTCTCTGGGTAGTCTCACTAACTGTCCCTCAATGCGGGGAAGCCATGCTTACTCCTTAGAAAAATACTTCAGGATCCACTGGTACTCCCCTCTGTACTTTCTGCCCATTAAAGACTTGTATGTATTCCTTTGCGGTCTGGAAATGTATGCCTGGTGTAGAGCATATTATGCTGTACTCTGTGAATGATATTGACATATTGAGTTTGGCCATAAAATCTCTTCCCAATATGTTAACACGTGTCTTCCTGGAATACAGGAATGGGATAGCTACCATCTGCTCTCCTACTGTCACAGGATTTTGTTGCCCCAGTGTCAACTAAGAAAGAAAGAGTCTGGTCACCTATAGATACCTCCACCCTTCGTTCCTGTTCAAGGTCTGTGGTTACTTATAGGATAGGGCACATCAAGCCATTCAGTGGGCTGTCCTATTGTGGATATATGTTCAGCCCTGTCCCTGTAAAAGGGTTCCCCCAACCGCTGTCACTCCTCCTATTCCGGGGTGTCTGTGACAAAATGTTTGTATCCCATTGTGTTACTGCTTGTTGTTATTGCACTGCATTCTGTGGTTGTTGTGTCAACGTCTACTGTGGTTGTTGTGGTGCTATCTGTGGCTGTATCTGTGGCCCTTGTGTTTGCTGTACCTGCAGTACTTGTGTCTGATCTGGTGAATATTGTGTGTAGTCATAATAACCATAGTCTTACTGTGGTGCACCATATGGTGCTGGATATGCCATCCACCCCCCCCTCTTAGCCCATGCTGCATTTCACCTTGCTGCATTGCTCCTCTACTTCTACACACTCATGAAATATGTCCTACTTTCCCACTTGTCCAACATACTGCTCTAGTGCCCCAAGTCCTCCAAAGCTAGTTTGCCGCCCAGCAAACCCTCCTTGTGGCAAACCCTCCAAATCCTCCCCCTCTGTGAACAAATCCTCTTCCTTCTCTGGGGAAAAAAGTACTCTGCCCTCTTCCTGCAAAATAACCACCCATGCCCTGCTGTGGCATGACAGCTTCCCTGTCCATTATTCCTGTATCCTGTATTTATCAATACTGCTACTTCTACCACCATTTTGGATAATTTCTTCTGCACCAATTTTGTCTTTTCCTTTTGATTTTCCTCTATTTTCTTTTGATCCTTCTACTGTACGTCTTCAGGTAGGCACTGAAATAAAATATGAAGAAACACTGGTATATTTTTATCCCAATGGTCTTTAGTTTCCAAACAGCAATGTTCTTTAATGTCTTGAATATAGGCAGCAGAGTCCTCAGTAGGCCCCATCTTCCTAGTCATTATGGCACTCACGTCAGATTGGCCTGGAAATAGCACCCTCAGTGCCTTCCATACATTAGCTCTACAATTATTGAATGGTGACCCGACATATTTAGTGGTGTTTTATTTTTTATTGAATTGGTTTTTTTTATAACGCTCTTAATAACCGAGTTTGGTTTCTAAGCGCAGATCCTGGATTTGAACCTCTGTTGCTCTGCCTGGTCTTGCCCCTGTGCTATCCTCCATTCCTCCGTTATATTGTGTCACTGCAAAATAGCCTGCTCGCTTCCATACGTCTTCTGCCGGGTCACCCAATATGAATGCAAATACTTTTCATGTCACCTATAGCTAATGCTATCCCAGCTGTGTCTCGCTCTAGCTTGTAGATCTAACTGATTGCCCCTGCTGTGAGTGATGGGAGCTTATCCATTAAGCTATTTTTGTCTGTCTGATTTCATGAAGTATAATGGGGCTGCCCTAATCCCTTTTGGTGCAGTGGGAATTGTGTTATTCCTTTCTTGCGCAAAGGTGATGCTGCACAAGTTCTCCTTTTCAATGTCTCAGCTACACGGTGTCACTAGCATTCTGGTAAGTTTCTTAAGAAATATGGTGATGTATGGTCTCATTTATGGGGAGTACTCATGTGAGGGGAGGATATAGGCTTAAGGTTGGCCCCAGCAAATCTGCTATCTCTCCTACGCCTGGTCCTGTGATATCAATTTGTGGGGCTTGCGCCGCCTCCTCTCCCCCCTCTTCATCATCAATGTCTACGTAATCTGTCTCTCTGTCACTTTCTCCACTGTCGTCATCCTCAAGTATGAGATCAAAACTCACTCCCTTTACAGGCTACCTTACATAAGTTCCACTCATTATCTCTGCAACACATCACTTCCCCTGGTCTCTGGGGTTATTGTCCCACTCCCTTCTTCCCACCTCTCTGACATCATATTTCTGCTCACATTTTGGGTCTTCTCCGTCTGCATTTTTTCAATGTCTTCCTTTTCTCTTGCCATTCTCTTGCTTTTCTCATTTAGCCTTTTTACATACTCATCCCTTTCTTCTTACCTCCCATTCCTTTTTTTGTCTTTCCTGTTCCTCTCTCTGCATCTTCTCTGCTGCTTCTCTCTATTCCCTCTCTTTCTCCCTCTGTGCATTTTGCTCTATTTCTTGAATTCCTCTCTGGCTACTTCCTTCATTTCTTCATACTGCACTTCACATAATTATTTTCTGTGTCTTTCCCATCGAGTTTAAACAATATTTTTCCTCCTACCCATTTCTCTGGTACCATCATTGTCTCTCCACTATCTCCATTACCTATGGGAACGCTTCTCACCATGTGACCATCTATCTGCATGCCTCTCACTCTCTGGAGCTCTTCCTTAGCTGCTCTTATCTGCTTTTCTAAGCTATGTAGCCCTCTATACTCTTCCTCATCCCTTAACTGTGTCTCTGAGCTGCGCCATGCGTCATTCTCTATTGGCACTAATGGCGCCTTTCCTTTTACCAATTTCGCCTTCCTCCTACTATCACCACTTTCCTCATCAGGGGATTCATATCTGGGATTACTATACCCTACAGCTGGTGCTTGTAGCGGGTATATTCCTGGGATGGTCGGGCTGGCGTGCTCTTCTCATACAGAGGGGGTACTGTGAATTGTGTGTGGATACCTGCCTCAGCTGGTGATGGTGGTGCTGTGTTGGCTGTGTGTGAGCGCTCGCCTCAGAAGGGGGAGGCGGCGGTGCTGTGGGCTACTCACGCTCCCCTCACACATATTAAGCATCCATTCCTTCTTAGGCCCCTCTGTCTCTTCCTCAAAGGCCGTCCAGAGCTCTAATATACCTAGCCTGTTCTTAAGCTTCCTGCCCTTGTATATGGCATGTAGGTATGTGTACATGTGTTGGAGTACATCTTTCGAGTCAGTGCCTTCTTGTGGCCATGACATGTACATCTTTCCAGGAGTCCCTTTCACCCACTCAGCATGATACTTAATGATTTTAGTACTATATCTAGGGAACGCTTTGCATAGATGAATTATTGGGGTATCTGACATGGTTACAACTTTTAAGCAGCGTGCAGCTTGGCACTTACACAGTATAAACAATACAAATAGTGTTTCAGCTTACCAATAATCAGAACAAAAATATTCTTCACAATTCCCTCACACTTTTCCCTTACTCACACCTCCTCTGCACTTCAAATATACACCACCTATTAAATCAGTTTTCATGGTCTGGGGCCACGCCCCAATGTCCAAATCCTACCTCTGGGTCACAACAACAAAATCCTCACACAATCTAAATGTTCATACTTACCCCATCAACCTCTATCAAACAATACTATCTGCTATGCTCACAACACACAAGGAAAAACACCTCTACAGGACCTACCTTACAAAACAACACAATGGCCCTCATTACGACCCTGGCACTAAGTAATCGAAATTACCGCCATGGCGTAATGAGCGTTAACGCCATGGTCCGATGGCGATAAGAGCGCCATATTACGACCCATCGCGCACGAGCATTATGCCATGGCGGTAATGTAAACTGCGCCATGGCGTTAATGCCCCCAAAACGGCACCTACCGGCATCGTATGCCGCGCAAGGTGCACCACCGCCACCCCGACCACCGTTCATAGCGGTGACCTTAGTTAGCGGTCACCGCAATTAGCGGTGACCATAGATAAGCGGAACCGGAAGTAGCGTCACCGCGGCGGAACGGGAAAGAGCACGGCGGCCATCTTTAAAAACACAATCCATTGCCATCCTCCGCAACCACTGGACATCCGAGCCTGGGACCCGGCAAATACCATCATCAACCTTCTTCCTGCAAGAAAATGCCTAAAGTGGTTAAGAAAGCCTGTGACCGCCAGCGGCAAGACCGCTTCACCAGAGAGGAGCTCACCATGCTTGCGGAGACCCTCCAGGAGAACGCCGCAGTGGTATTCTCCAACCAAATGACCAGACCGGCCATAGCCAAGAAGAAGGCCATATGGGCACTGGTAGCTCAGCGGGTTAGTGCCGTGGGAACAACACCCCGCAATGTGAGACAGTGCCGCAAGCGGTGGGACGATCTCCGGCTCAGAGTCAGGAGCATACTATCGGCAAACAGAAACCTGGCCACGGCAACCGGGGGAGGATCGCAGTCCCCTATCAAATTGCAGCCATGGGAGGAAATCTGTGCCTCCACCATCGGAATGGAGAGCATAGAAGGAGTAGGAGGAATGGAGAGAGGAGCCCCGACATCAGGCGATGCAGGTAGGTGGCTCAAATTAAGCCATGCAAAATTCACCAAAGTCCATTCATGTGAAGTACAATGTTTCCCCATAGTGTAAATGCAACACATCAGCAGGAGACTGCCCACAGATGCATCCGATCTCCACCCTGTACACATGCAGTATGCACACCCTAACTGCAGGCACCCACATACCTCCATGCTACTTCCACACAAAAGGGAGACAACCTGTTTTCCCCTGCCTCAAATGTGCCGCATGTACTAACTGATAAGATGTCAGTCGTCACAATGCCCGCCCAATGTCCACAGACCCATCAATAACACTTTCCCTCCTTTGCTCCACCACAGGCTCAAATTCCGACCTTGAGGATGAGGACACCACTGCCTCCACACCCACCAAGAGGGCCAGGACAACTGTGCCAACACCACAACCCTCCACCTCTGCCGTCCCGAGGAAAACCCCACAGCAGCCAAAATCCATGCCAGGAAAACAGGACAGGGCACTGACAGCCACCCCAGCAGGCAGCACAGAAGCAGCAGCAGCCATTACCCAAATCGTGCCCACAGAAGGGACAGGCTCTGCTGCAAGCAGCACTATTGGGGAAACTGCTGCCATCGCAGCCTCCTCCGATAGCGAAGGAGGGATCATTGAGGAGTTTGATGTCGGAAGCCCCACTGCCCACCCTCATTCCCCCTACCTGTCCCTAAGCAGCCCGCATGCGGGTGCTACACAGGGGCAGTCAGAGGATGACGATTGGCCAGGCTCTCCATCCCCGCTGCAGGAGGTGAGCAGCCCAATGGGAATACCACTGCCATTAGCCGTGGCCCAGAAAGAACAACTAAGCCTGGAGGAGATCGTCACCCGGCAGCAGCAACTATCCTCGCTCCTCAATGAGCATGTTGCAGAATGTGGGGGGTCAACGGCAGCAATGGAGAAATGTGCGGAGACAGTGAAGGCTGCTATAGAGTCCTCCACAAAGGACATCTGCGCAGAACTCGCCGCTGTGCGGCACGCCATCACTGAACTTGTGCAGACAATTCGGGACATGTGTCCAAATGAGCAGGCAGGAACCTCCTCGGCTGCCAGCTCGACACTAAGCAGCCCCATCCGCCGATCGGGGAGGAACCTGCGCAGCACAGGCAGGGGTGCCCCGGGGGCCAGGGGAGGGGGCTGCCAATAGTGGCCGGACAGTGGAGAAATCCTGCATCAGACACTGCTGCACAGACTTACTCACACCTTTGTAGGGATTCCAGGAGGGAGGGTGGAGGGGGGAGTGGGTGTGTTGGGGAGTTCAGGGGGGAGTGGGTGTGTTGGGGAGTTCAGGGGGGAGGGGGGAGTGGGTGTGTTGGGGAGTTCAGGGGGGAGGGGGGAGTGGGTGTGTTCAACAAAATCACTTTCACAATACACTTTTCATATTTGCACAAATCAGATGTGTGGACATTGCTCATTGCGTATGTGTGATGTATTGGTAAACAGTCCCCAGTGTCCATATAACAGACGCACACAGTGCCACAATCGTCATCTCCAGGTGACACCCCCCATTCGCGTGTGCTAGAATAATTGGTTGATCAGAGTACTACGCATTTCACGCCCCTCCTGTGCATCGCCGCCTCCATGAGGTGCTGCCGAATCCCCACCTTCATCATCCTCATCGACAGGTGGTTGCAGTTCAGCATCAGGGGGCAGGGGCACATTGCGTCTGACGCACATATTGTGTAGCATGACACATGCCATGACGATCTTTGCCATCTTCTCATGGTGGTACAGGAGTGCCCCACCAGACCTGCTGAGGCAGCGAAACCGTGCCTTCAATAGGCCGAAAGCCTGCTCAATCACCGCACGGGTACGTGTATGTGCACGGTTGGAGTCCTCCTCGTGCTGGTTCTGTGGGTTCCGGACTGGTGTAAGTAGCCACCTCTTCAGGGGATAGCCTGCATCACCTGTATGTGGGCGAGAATGTATGTGTCAGTCATGACGTCTATTTCAAAACATGACGTGCCACCATGGCTTGCATCCAACTGTTACTTCGGACCTCTTTTGAATGCACTAATTGATTCACACTATGCGACCAGTATATGCTCATGGCTCCTATGGAATGTGGTGCATGCCATCAACCAATGTATGCAGGGGGGTCAAGTGCCTTGTGAGTGTCCATCCACTGTGTTCGTTCATACCGTTTGTTTTGGTGGCCTGGTACGTGTCCTGTGAAGTCAACGCTCACATCATTGCAACATTGCTGTCAGCATCATCATGACCCCAGTGAGCAATACTGATGTTGATAGGGACATTTTGTGGGCCTTGCTGTCTGTGTGATGGTGTGTTGATGTTTCTGTCCGTCATGTGCCTCATTCGTGCGCAGTTATGGGGACAGGCCTTTCAGTGGATGGTGTCTGGTGACGTGCATGTAGGTGCATTTCGTTGAGGTCAATGTGGTGTGAATTGGTACAATGCACTTGCAGATGGTTGTGTCAATGTTGGGGCACACCTTCATTCACGTGGTGGGGCTGCATACATCGGGCATTAGGTTTAGTGGTGTCAGCTGAGGTTTGTGCTGCTTTAGGGTATGATCTGGCTCCGTTGTCTCTGCTACTCACAGCCAGGTGGGGTATTCAGTAGGGGTGGGATGGCGGTTGGTGTTTCTATCATGCTGTTTGTGTATCATGTATACGATGGTGTTGATGGTGTCCCGGTCCAAACGGTACAGGGTGTGGATCTGCTCAGCGGTGAGGTTGAATGGACTGGCTCTGATGCGTGGGATTGTGGGCTGCCTGCGTGTTGCCACTGGCTGTGCTGGTGGGGCTTGCTGGCCCTGCCTTGCCCTCCTTCTCCTCCTGCGTCTCCTCTGTGCAGCCTATTGTTGTTGTTGTTGTAGTTGAAGTTGTAGCACTTGCATTGCTATCAGGTCCTCCAGCCCCAACATTGCTAGTCCTATTGGAATCATTGTGGAGTGTGACTGGGTCTGGGAAGGGGTTGGGTGTGCTCTTTTTGTACTTCCTGACTCTGTATTGCCTCCACCTGTGCTGATTCTGTGCGCCTGTGGCAGCTGGATTCACTGCACAAGGCCCTTTATGGTTGGTTCGCGATGGCGTAATTTGCACCATGGCGGTAAGGTACTTAACGGGCTGGGTGATGGCGTTAGGTGCATGTCCGCTTGGGTCGGCATTCGCGTACCTTTACGCCATGGCGCTAAGTACGGTGTGGGAGGTCGCGTGCGCGCGCCATTGGCGCAGTTAGCGGCAGCGTTAACTACGATGCCGCTAATGGCATCGTAGTTAACGGTCACGGGTCATGATCGGACCTAGCGGAAAACGATGGCGGTAACCATTTACCGCCATCGTTTTTCACTTAGCGCCAGGGTCGAATGCCTAAATCAACAATTTAATCAATTAAAACACAATACAACACAATAAAATACAGCTGTCTTCTGCTTTTTCTTTGCCCCAGGGTATCCTTATCTCTCTATCTCTTTTACTCTACCCTCAAAAGAAGGTTGGGCCCGCAACCTTCCAAGACCTTGTCAAGGGATATCCTTTATCAACTTCACTGTTTTTCTTAAATACCATACAATACATTTCCCAACCCACCAGATTTTACCATGCACATAGCATACTCACTTTAGGTGGACATTTGAGGATTGTGGGCATCAGGGTCTCCTCAATTTGCCAGCTCTCCTCTTCTGCTTCCAGTGGGGGGTGGAAGACCAGGCAGGATTCCACTCCAAAGCTGGCTCCTGCTTACCTCCTATTAAATTGTGCACAAAAAATACTGCTCTCCTTCCAATCCGCTGTCCAAAAAGGAGGGTGGCTGAGGCTCCCCAAAGTCCACAAAACTCCAACCCATACTCTGCTACCAGATGAAAATCAAAGGTCCAAAAACAGTATAGCCCTCTACCTGGTATTTGCCAAAAAAGAGACAACGCCGAGCAGATTGTGGTATGCCACATGCAAGGTAACCCAGCTGTATTGGAAGTATTTGATAGCTGGGGAGAACACAAGATCAACGGCAAAGCTCTCTCTCTCAAATTCTTCTCTGTTTTGAACAGAAAACACAGTTTATATAATGCAAAGGAGTCACTCTGATGTCATCATAATCACTGAGCTATGAAAACCTATCTCTACTGCTCATTGGTCCCAATTGATAAGCTACTTATAGTATCTATATGTCCCACCCTACTGATTGGGTAACCCTCTATCTAAGGTCCCACCCATAAAACATCCCATAAAAATGTACGACCTCATCATGCTTGAATATTATTGGTAAGCTTTAAATTACTTCTGCAGTGAAAAGGACATATTCTTATCGGTTAACATGCAGTCACACTCTGTGAACTGGCGGCATGATGACATGCGTATGTAGATGGGAGGAGAGGACAAGCGTATCGCCTTAGTTCTTAATTAAATAAAACAGCCCATGTTATCTCTGCCATGATTTCTCTGGGTTTCAAGCACTTTGTTCTTGCCCAAATTCCAGTAATTCAGGCCCTCCCTGTTCTTGCAACAGTAAACACGCCATTCTGTTCTTGACACATTTATGAATAACTATTGTTGTGAGTCATGGTACTTCCACCATGTTAAGATTTCTTCGTGGCAATTATTTGTCTTTTTAGCCACATACGCGTTTCTCTGTCATGCCGAGCCGATTGTTGAGATATTAATCTGTCAGCCACTTAGAAGATTCCCTGAGATGGTGCGTTTGTCCCATGGACTTCAAATAGTGTTTGTCGTAAATGATTCACCTTAATGGTTGAATAGTCGCTGCCCAGACAATGATATCTTGTTCCGTTACCTAAACCTCCCCTACGGTGTCCTGGCTTTAGACATTCTTTTGAGGCAGCTATGTCCAGCCACAGCAGCATTTTCCTGAATTAAATGTATTTGTTTCAAATAGCGTGCTTAGTTGGGGGCCCCTCTGAAAGCTACAGAGCTTGATTCTCTGTTGTCCTTGTGCAGTTTAAAATGGCAACTGCATGTCAAGTTTTTATCCTCTGCAGGACACATTTGCTTTGCAATGTACCGATTTCCTGGTGCATACCTGTCACATTATTTCCCTTCCCACGGGTAGCAACAACCTTATCTACCTACAATTTTCTGCCCTACTTATGTAGTGAGTCCCTATCTTGTGTACACGCCTTCCTGTCACCTAATCTATTCTATTTTAAAACACACTAATTGTGCAAATGAATACCTTATCTTTTCCCTACTTGTGTAGCGCAAAATAACTATTATTTGTGCCAGCTGCATTTCCAGGAGAATTTAAAGTGCAGTTTAAAATGTATCCTTTCTTATCTTAGAATGTAATTTCTTCTGAGGCAGGCAGGGGGGCTGAGCTTGAACATGCTCTCTATTCAATAACTGCTGCACTGCATTTATTACTAAAATCAAATATCGCTTATCGTTACTGATGCGGTTGGCAAAAAAATCAGACCGGATACAATACTTGCAGATGAAATAATAGCAAATTAAAGGAATGTGGCAGAAAACGTGCCATTTTAATGAAGTAATGTAGGGGCCAGGAGAACATGCCTCTCATAATTATAAAAAAATAATGTAATGACGAGAATTGTATCCGAATCACTGTACCAAATGAAGATGATGATCAACATGATTGGGCCTCTGCTTACTACCCACATTACATTATCCTGTGAACAGAGCTTTGACAACACTCACTCAGAATCAGCTGTCCAGCTAAGAGGCATACACGCCACCCATTTTTACTCCATTAAAAACGTGAAAATGTGCCCAACAAAAATGGGAAACAGTGAGCATATAGGAGCATACTCCCTCCTTCTACAAGGCAAACTGATATTTTTGAATCAAGGACCAGCAAAGCAGTGGCATAGGAAAGATCTCTACTAATATTACTGCCCAATCTCAAGAGGAATTTGAAGGGGAAATAACATATTTTAATAAGCATGAAGTATCCGTATTGGCAATACTAATTACTTGTTAACTTTCTGAACAATTATTTGATTTCAAGTAGGGAGTACAATCTTAGCATTGCCCTGCTTGTAACCCTGACAAAGGAGGTGATATGACAGGGTACATAATACAGCCTATAGTTTTGCCAACCCTTGCTCACCACAGCATAGACACATTTTGAAAAGAGCCTTACTGAGGTTTCTTATGGAGACCTGTTAAAGTCAATCACATATATTTGCTTTTTAAATTGGTAGCAGTAATGCTCAGAGGTACAACCGATTGAGTTGTAAAATGGTGCAAATTAGACTAAGGGTGTGAGCCCGTCGGTTCTCCTATGTGGAATATAAACCAAGAATGAGACACCTTCACAGAATAAGGTAGTCACATAGATACATTTATTTAGAATCAACAAAGCACTCGAGCAGAGAGAGACGTTAACATATGTTTCGCTAGTGCCCTCAGCCTTACTTAAAATCTTTAGCACCTTATATATTGTTTTTTCAGCTCCGTTAACATGACACGTAAATAACACAGGGTTCTTGAAAGGTAAATCACTGACAGGATGAACAGAAAGTTCAGTGAGTAATTATAGTGAGATACAAATAGACATGTAGCAGTAGGCTCAACATGTGTTCTTTTCTATCCTTAGCCTGAGCTCAGGGGGAGGGTCACCTCTTGCTGGCATTTGTGCGTGCTATTTTGACTGCAAGCTATTCCCTAGCTTCAGAGCAGTGCCTGCAACTTAACACACACACACAAAAGTGTTTGGGATTTCGCTGGACTGTCGTCTGACATTTTGTCAGAGAAAATACAACTGGTTTTCATTTAATGTATATTTCAACAGAGTGCCTACCTCTGTAACGAGGGACCTCTATTCTGCAATTCACTGTTATCAGTTCAACAAGATGCATGGGGATGGTAGAGGCCATTGCATAAGAACACATAATTAAAAGCCATGAGCAGCTGAGCATAGAAAGGAAAACTAACAGTTTCCTGTTAATAGAGTTTTCTATCCTTTAGCAAGCAAACAACACATTTCTTTCACTGTAGAGTTCTGCCACAACGTTTTACTTGGTTTGCTTTGAAAGTTGCTGATTTGTTCTTCACCCTCAAGTAGTGTTCTCCTATGCCCTTGCCCCCCGACCCCCTGCCCCACCACGGCTCCTGTGCAAGCCTCCAATACTAGTAGACACAGTTATGTAAAAAGTGAGGTATTGTAGTGGTGAAACATTCACTGGTATATTCACTGGTATATTTGTATACCCACAATACACTGCAAGTAAAACATATTTAAAGCCTCACCATGAAACTAATGACAGTTTAAATAATTGCCAGGAACCTGCATGTACACAATTATTTTGCTGTGCATACAAGATTGTTTGCAACATACCCCACCCTGATATTTTTGGGAAGGATTGAACAAGTGCTCAGTGAAAACATTTTGTGTAGCAAAGAGGTACCATATGATTTAAAGTCTATACCCAATGGAACTCTGAACACCCTGAAAGGATGCAGATTTTGTGAAAAGCATTCTAGCTGTCTGAATATCCATTGCCCTACTATGTTATTTTATTTATTGGACATTTGTACGGCGCCTAGACACAAGTGTTTCCAGGCACCACGTGACAAGATGGGGTGGGGGGGGGTGGACAAGGAAATGAAAGCAAGACATATTGGCCTTGTGGCAATCCTACTGTGCAAGTGCTTGAGAAGGTTGTAAGTGCAGGGGATGAGGGGGTAGAGGGAGAGGTGCAGGAGTGGGGTGTATCCAGGGAAGGGGGCAGGGAAGTGCTGGGGGCCAAAAAGGCAAGTGCCAGGGTACACAATGGGGGAAAGGGAGGATGAGTGCAGTGGGCAGAGTGGACCAAGTTGGGTTAGCCTGGGAAAGGGAGACTGAGGGCAAGTGCTGGCAAAGGATTCAGGGGGACTGGTGATAGATGGTCTTGAAGGGACCAGTCCCCAGTCGTAGCGGCAGATGGTGAGTTAGCATGGCAGGGGGAGAGGGAAGGAAGAGGAGAAAAGGAAAGTATTGAGAAGTTTTCTGAACTTTAGAAGACCCAGCTCAAGTCGGAGTGGGGGAAGGCAGGCCATTTCAGAGGGAGGAGCTGGCTGCAGAAAGGAATCTACCTCCCATTCTCTGCTTGGAGAAACGTTTGACCTGCAGAGAGTTGGAGCCAGAGGACCAAAGGACTCTGGTCGGGAGGTATTTAGGGGTGGTGGGGGGGGGAAGCTGTATGTAAAGAGGTCCTAGGCCCCAGGCGGCCTTGTGGATGATGCAGAGGATCTTGAATTTGATCCTTGCAGTCACCAGGGGCCAGTGGTGAGATTTTAGGACAGGAGAGATGCGGTCTCTGGGCTTGAGGCCAAGGATAAGTCTAGCTGTCCTATACTGGATTAGTTGGATGGGGTGAAGGGAGAAAAGAGGCAGATTCAGGAAGAGGATGTTGCAGTAGTCAAGCCTAGAGAGGACCAGTGCTCTGGAGACATTGAGCTTCTGGGGAAGGTGAGGAAAGGTAGAATGCCCCTGAGAAGTTGGAGCTGAAATTTGGACTTCTTGGCAAGGTCTGTGATTTGTGGAGAGAAGGAGCGAGAGGAGTCAAAGATAATCCAAAGGTTTTTTGCCTCACAGATGGGTGCAGGGATGGGACCCAAGGACTCAGGCCAGAGAAAGCGGGGAAACAAGGAACAAGCGTCCCATTGAGTAGGATCTCTGTCTTCCTGGTGTTAAGGAAGAGATCATTGGCAGAGCACCATGCCTGAATAGCAGTCAGGCGGTCAGATATGAGGTAGGAGGGAGAGGAGGTAGAAGATGGCAGCTTGAAGGAGAGCTGTGTGTCATCTGTATAACACTGGAAATGAGGTGAGAAAGTGGAGGTCAGGTAGGCCAGAGGGGCCAGGTAGATGCTGAAGAGCCATGACGATAGAATGGAGCCCTGGGGGACACCGCAGGTAGAGAGTGTGGTGGAGGAGAGAAAAGGACCCATTTGCACTTGGGAGGGCCTGTTAGAAAGGAAGGAAGTAAGCCATGCCAGTGCCCTGTCTGTGATGCCTAGGTTATCACAG
This sequence comes from Ambystoma mexicanum, assembly GCF_040938575.1. Classification (NCBI taxonomy): domain Eukaryota; kingdom Metazoa; phylum Chordata; class Amphibia; order Caudata; family Ambystomatidae; genus Ambystoma; species Ambystoma mexicanum. The sequence goes on along the minus strand of NC_090931.1, from coordinate 286,730,738 downwards.
AGACAGTTTATGAGGATGGAATGGTTGACAGTGTCAAAGGCAGAAGAGAGATAGAGGAGGATCAGAACAGGGGGGGAGTTGGAGTCCAGGCTGGAGAGTGGATCTTCGCGGGTGTTCAGGAGAGCAGTTTCCATGCCTCTGGCAGCCCTGAAACCGGACTGGTGATCCTGGAGGCAGCGGTCCAATTCGGTGTGGAGGGTCAGTTGCGGAATGACCAGTTTCTCCATGAGTTTGCCCAGGAAAGGGATGATGGAGATAGGGCGATAGTTAGCCGGGCAAGAAGGGTTTGCAGATGGCTTTTTTAGTAGAGGGTGCACAAAAGAGTGCTTGAAAGGTTGGGAAAAGGAGCCAGTGGCAAATGAGTGGGAGCGAGAGAGGCAATGTTGTCCTTGATGGTTCTAGAGGAGCAGGGGAGCACCTGTTTAGAGGAGACTTTCATAGAGCTGACGACTCTAGAGATCTCATCTGGCAAAATGGGAGAGAAAGAGGAGTGTATAGGGGGAAGGAAGGGGGCAAGGGAGGCCAGAGAGGGTGTGAGGGGATGGAGAGGGGGAGCAGAAGACATAGAGGACAGGATATCCAAAGTTTTGGAGAAGTGGGTGGGTAGCCAGTGCAGAGCAGAGGACCTGGGAGGGGAAAGGGAAAGAGGAGACTGCGGTAGGATTGGCAAGTTCCTTGCAGATTTGTAAAGAGTTCAGCTGTGTTGTTGGTGGCTCCAGAGATACGGGCTTGGACATGAGCCCTCTTCTTGGAGCTGATGGAGAGGCGGTATTGCCTTTGAAGTAGGCAGCAGGCCAGTTTGTCAGGGAATGAGCTAGATGCCAGCCACTTCTGCTCTGCAGCTTTGCACTTGCTTTTTCAAAGCGGCCAAGTCGGAGTCATACCAACAGTTGCATTTGGTGACAGGCTTCATGCAGATCCTCGTGTCATGGGAAGGATGCACACAGTGTTGGAGATAGAGAGGTGGAGGTCAGCAAGAACAGAGTCAGAGTGAGAGTCCAATGAGGGGTGTGGAGGAGGGAGGAAGGAAGAGGCAAATGCAATAACTGACACTCGCTTCATCGGTCGAATGACTGAGAAGGACACTGGCAATGCTGGTATTGGCATCAGGGAACAGCGAAGGTCAAGGTGAGAAGAAAGGAAAGAGTGGTCAGACCAGGAGAGAGGAGTCATGAGAGGGTTAGAGAGAGGGATGTCTGTTGAGATCAGAGCATCAAGGGTGGGTCCAGCTGAGTGGGTTATGCCAGAAGGAAAGACAGGGAAAGAGGGTTGCAAAAGTAGCTGAAGAGAACAGTGGCCCCATCGAGAGAGTCGAGATGGATGTTGAAGTCCCCAAGGAAGATAAGTTTGGGGGAGGAGGCAAGAAGAGAGGAGACCCAAGAAGGTTGGCCTATTCTGAGGAAGGGGGAGGATGGTCTGAGATGTCTGCAGATGGTAGCGAGAGTAAGCGAGAAAGTAGGTGAGACAGACAGCCTGCAGACTAGGCTTTCAAAGGATGAGTAGGTTTGGGTGGGGTTGATGGAGGCAGGAACCCACTCAGGGAAGATCAGAGCCACTCTACCACCAGCCCGTGATGGCCTGGGATTGGACAGGATTTTGTAGCCTTTAGGGAGCAGGGTGTCAAAAGCAGTGACTGAGCTGGCCTTGAACCACATCTCAGTGGGAGCAAGGACATCAAGGTCAAGGTCTTCAAGGAGGTGACAGATGTCAAAGGAGTGTTTGATAGCAGAGCGAGAATTGAGGGTGGCTAAGTGCAGTTGGTTGCCAACTTTAAAAGATTTGGGGGGGCACACAGCGGTGGCGGGCCACCACTGGGGGAGGCAGGAAGGAGTGGGGATGAGGAAACGAGGGGTGGAAAGAAAAAGGGGAGCTGAAGAGAGAAGGAAGATGCCTGTCAAGAAGGTGGGGTTGGGCTGACAGCTCTGGGCCATGTTAGTGCCATTATGATAGACATTAATGGTGCATTTGGAAGATGCGAAGTGTTCCAAGAGCACTACCCATCTGGTGCCACCAGTAATGGGAGAGGAGGAGAAAGGGGAGAGGACAGAGACCATAGGGGGGGTCCATAGGTTGGGAGAAGGAACGCCAAAGAGAATGTCAGTGATAGTCTGTCTAGAGGAGACATTGATGTAGGTGACTGTGATGGGCAGATCAGGGTTGGAAATTAGGAATGCTTTTTTTTAGTTTCTTCCTACCAGACTTAGTGAGAGGGAGAGGATATAAAATGAAGATGCAGTTAGAAAAGTTAAGGCAGATGGAGAAACCCACGGACTGAGAGGAGAGAAGGAGGGGATGGAGGAAGCTAGAGGATACCAGGGGAGAGGTTTAAGCACTATGCAATCACACTAGTCGGCCAATCAGACAGATCATTGAGCAGATATTCAGGTCAGTAACAATTGGCAGCACACCTAATTTCGATTTTAGTCAAAAGCACTAGAACTAGTGTACAACGGTGGTACATTTGACTTTAGCCAAAAGCACTCAAAGCAGTACAAAATGGTGATGGATGCACAGTTGGATGCACACCTCAGTTCGAATTTAGCAAAACTCACTAGAAACAGTACAGAATGGTGATGGATGCACAATTGGATGCACACTTAAATTCGACTTCAGCCAAAACACTAGAAACAGTGCAAAATGGTGGTGGATGCACAGTTGAATGCACACTTAAATTCGAGTTTAGCCAGAAGCACTAGAAACATTACAAAATGGTGGTGGATGCTGTAAGGAAGGCATGGTATCAAATAGTGATGAATGACACAGTTCAAGGGTGTTTATTGAACTTTAAATGTGTTGGTTGAGCGCCTATCTAAACCTAAATCTAAGGTTCGGAGCAAACTACGACCACCAATTAATAAATAATGCAGTCCTAGTGGAGTCTCTGTCAAAATAAAAAGGCCTATACTAATAAACCTATTGCCAGTCAAAAATTCTAAATACAAATGGTGTGGGATAACAATGTATTCAAAAGAAAAGTGTTCAAGAAAGAATATGTCAGGATGGTTGAGAAGTTGGCTTCCCTTCCCCATGTTTTCAGCATGGGGCAAAGCGGCACGTGCAAGCTTTGCACAAACTCTGGCTTCTTGGCCACAAGGTAACAGTTCAAAACTTAGGCATCAGGGTCTTCTGCCGAAGTCTTTCTCCCAATGACAGTCTCTTATTTTGGAGGGCCTGATGTAACAAACAAAACACAAAAGTTCCTTTCCTTTGTCAGGGTTTTCACATTCACAAGTTCACAACTGGTCTCCCTCGTTCAGACTCGGACCACGGGTCCCCCTCGTTTGGGCTCAGACCCCTTTTCCCACAATGTTCACAATTGGGTTCCCTCATTCAGGCTCAGACCACGGATCCCCCTCGTACAGGATTCAATCCTCTTGATATCAGAATCAAAGTCTTTCGAATGTGCGATGGGTTTTGCTTAACCCGCCGCAGGACTACTTCGATTAACTTCAGACAATTGTTCTCATCTATCTTCTACTTTCGATTCTCTTGGCGGGATACCTTACAGAGACCTTGATTGAGCACATTGACGGTTCCGGACCACTTTGTCAACGGTATTGTATCTTTCCTACTCAAGTTCAAACATTCATCACCAGTTTAGCTTTACTTGCGTCTTTCATCACACGTGTTTAACAGTGTTCATTCCAGTGCTCATTATACAGTGTTGCCGCTTTCAACCTTGACTTCAACACAGACCGGTCTTGCATCGGTCTCCCCAACTCACCAGCTGTGTTGATCTCTTTGTTACTTCTTTGTTCCTGGAGCCAAGGACGATACCACAGAGTCAGCGGCTCCGCCCCACCTTGGTCAGTTACGCGGGAGGGCCCTCGGTATCTCCGACACACAATGCAGGATTCTAGTCTGGTTTCCCGGCCTTATGCTTTCTGCCTTGAAGGATTCTTGAAAGTGACAGTATCTTACCAAAAAGGTGAAGGGTGCTTCCCTTTTTACAAACCCTCCTAGGTTGCTGTCTTTCTCCCCTCGTTCAGCTGCCAACTCGAAACTGCAATACCTTCACGTGCTTTGCCTCACTCAGAGTGTGCTCTCGTGCTCTGCCTATTATCTGTGTGGGGAAGTTTAATGGTAGTCAGGTGTGAGTGACTGTTATTAATTGCCTGACCATAATAGTGGGACATGTCAAGTACACGGCTCAGGTGTGAGTCTGTTTTCTCCCAGAGCGGGCTGTCCGTGTGAAAGTGTTCATGCAGGAAAAGAGGGACAGGTAGAGCTTCCATAAATCCTACTTGGTAGGATGGGGTAAGGATGTTACAGGGGAGAGAGGGATTCTGCATCTCACCATCAGGCGTCCGCGTCCCAATCCCACTCCCAGAACACCCCTCACCCAGGTGATCCTCCCACACTGGCCCACTCCCAGGGTCTGAATCCAAAGGTGATGGCTGTGCCCTGGCCACCTGGGAGAGAGATTTGTGGGGACTAGTGGGTGAGACAGCTTCTGGATGATAGTTCCTTGACATTTTCCATAAAACCTCTCCACATGCAGTAACTCGCATCTGTTTCGATTCATTGCCCACGTGGGCCATACAACAGTACTAAACTTGGTTAACTGTGTGCCATTCTGGCACTTTTTTTTACATTATGTTGTCTTGTCTTTGCAACATCACTCAGTAGCGGCTACGCCAAACGTTTTTGCCTCCTATCAGTCCTGGTTGTTGACAACCTACATCCTATGTGCACTTGCACATTATATGATGATAATTTAGTCTAGTTGAATTTTACAACATCAGGCTAATCTACAACTAAAATTGGTTTGGGATATACTAGTCAGCCACTATCCGCTATTTTTCTATTATTAACTTGTTAACAATGTATTACAATCCAACATGGAGAGCAGTATGCTCGAATATGGCGCCTGGTTTTGCACACAGCACAGCGCCATCAGCAGACAGTCATGTGACCGTTCTGGAACCGTGGAGAGGATGGCTGTCTAGACACACCCAGTTTGTTTTTAAAACACCTGCTTGAACTGAGGGTAATGAATGCACCTGACGGAGTCCCAGCTTTGGGGACGGAACACGTGGTGAGCATGGAGTGTTAATTCCAGGCATGAAGTATTCTCAGTAAATCCATGTTTTATTCTAATATTGCATCTTGTCATTAACACACTGGTATTTAAATAAATATCACGAGTGTTGTAAAGTACAGATCGAGTGCCCTGGTCTTTTTTGGAAGTTGCATGTACTGGAGTGTCTTTAACATTACTTAGACAATTTCAGCGCCAGCAACAACGTTTGTGTCTATACCAGTGGCATGCTTCTGAAGCCACCCAGGTCCACCCACTAGGAGGCTGAGTGCTGCATGCAGAAGCAAGTGTTTGTGAACATATATATTACACGGCCCGCAGTAGCGGCCATGTAGTTATGGTTAAGTTGGTAAACTCATAGGAAGAACACTTTTTTGGCAGCTTATAACTTCGCTCCCCGTGGACGAATCCTCACCAAACTTTGCAAAAAAAGTATATGGCTTTGGTGAGGTATCGCGCGGGGGTGGGGGGTCAAGTTATAGGGAGGATCCCAAACATTTTTTATAGACTGAATTGGGAACAACTTTGTGCACGGCTACAGCCCGAACGGCTGGATGGATTTCACCAAATTTGCACCAGGAGCGGTGGCTTGGGGCAGAAAGTGTGCTTTAGTGTGTTTGGTTGCAATCGGACCAGTAGTTTCTTTGCTAAACAATAAAATGTATGTCCGCAAAAAATTGTGATACTTTTGATAAGTGGCTGGAGGAAAGCGTACTGTGCATCAAAGGTTTCGGGAAATGCCGCCATGTGCATCGGAGGATAGTGTTGCGGTGTGCGTGGCAAGGGTCTACAGTACTGTGTGCATGGCTGGGCCAATTGTATGTAGCAGTGTGTGTATGTGCAAAATAGTCATATGTGGAACCGCTCCGCCGTCCTATTTCCCTGTTCGCAGCTCGGCCAACAGTTTGCTTGCACTGCAGTGTGCAGTGATGGGATGTGCGAACAGTGTTCCATGTCGGCGGCCTGTTGTATCGGCGGGGAAAGTATTTGAAAGTGACAGTGTACGGCATCTGGTGGTGGGAAGAAGGGATGGAAAGGGTGCAGGAGTGTGAGAACCTTCACGTGACATCTATCCATATATACAAGAAGACGGTGGTGTCACAGCGGTGTCCGGTGGCAGGCACAGTTGCTGAAGGGGAGTGCATTGCACGACACATGACGATGTACACATAATGTGTACTATGGTGTGCTGTGTGAGATAAGTCTGAAGGCCCTTGGCTACATGCCTGCAGCCGTTCTACAGAAAATTATGTGCAGTGGTTCAAAAGGGAACTGCACTGGGTCAAAGTAGGTGCCACATTGTTGATTATTGTGTCTCATTTGGCTGCAGTGCAAAAAATGTTGGTTGCATGTCATGTGCACTGGGTCAAAAGGGAAGTGCACTGGGTCAAAGTAGGTGCCACATTGCAGCTCTTTGTGTCTCATTTGGCTGCAACGCAAACAATGTTGGTTGCATGTAGCATACATATGGAAGAGGTCCCGGTGCAAATGTTTCTTGTATATGCTTGTGTAGTGTCCATTGCGCAGATTACTAAGTGTTGCCACGCAGTATGCACCATTGCTTCTATGTGCATACTGCAGTGGTGGAAGAAGGCTGAAAGCTGCGAAGACTGTCTTGTTTGGTTGGCATGCTTGTAGTGGTTTCTGATTGGAAGTGGGTAGCAGTGCACAACACACAGGTATGTTGCTGCATTACGGTAAGCGGAACACATGTCATTGCGTCTCTGCTTTATGGTGTGGCGGTAGGGTGGAAGTGCCGATGCGTATGTTGGCTTTGCGATATTTGGCATATGCGTAACTGTTCACCTGCATGGCTCTGTTATGATGTGGCCACTGTGGCCTAGGCGTAGACTGTTGGGTGCATGGCCTTTGGCCATGCACCCAACAGTCTAGGCCTCAATCACAGCCTCCACATTATAATACAGCAATGCAGTTCTTACTCTGCATGCTTCTGGAGTTGGCGAGTAGCACACAATAGTTGCGGAGGACATTGCGCACTTGGTGGAACAGCAGAAGTGAGCTGGTATGCGTACATTAGCCTATGGTACACATGATTGCCCCAGTTGCACAATAGGGAGCCACATCTCACCATCTACATTTGCAATGGGTAGGCCCTCATATGACCCTTCCTGGACGAAGCCTTTCACCACATTGCGCCATGAAAGGAAGCCATCAGAAAGTTGGGAATTGTACAATGTACACAGCCACTCACATACCGACATGCACAGGCAACACAATGGGCCTCATTACGAGTATGGAGGTAGCCAAGCCGCTTTTAGCGGCATGGTTACCCCCATACCGGGTCCGGGTCCCGCAAAAGGGGATTTCCTGGGCCATTCTGACCTTGAAGGGCCCAGTAAATCCCTTTCGCGGGACCCGGACCCGGTACATCCCCATTCCCATTTGAGCCCCCATAGGGCTCAATGGGAATGGGGAGGATGCTAACAACGGGCCCGTTAATGACGGGCCCGTTATTAGCATCCTGGTCTGCTAGCAGGTCCCGCTAAGGACGCCTGTTCTGACCAGGCGTTCCAGAGCGGGACCCGCTGCAGTCCTCATAATAGGGCAGCCCGGAATGCACGGTGCCGGTCCCTTACCAGCACTGTTCATTACGTGGCCGCCTTCCTTGTAATGAGGCCCAATGTAATTGAGCAACGTATGTACAGATGTGGCCAGAGTGAAAGTTGGCAGGGTCATTTGCTGATGGGGCCTGCATTACACATGAAATTAGAAGTACAACACAGGTTCCACTAGGGTGCTCAGTGTGTGGTGAGGCCTAGCAGTCAATGCTGGTACATCAATGATAGAAGGGGAAAACAATGGAGAACACATGAAACGTGGAACCTACACTGCAATACGGTGTGCTGTGTGTGCTAAGCCTGTAGACCCGTCCATGCATGGGTGGCCACCTTGCACTGGCAATAGAGTGCTGTGGGGGTGAAGTTGATTTTACAATCATCCCCTGGATGTGTGGATTGTGATCAGTGCATAAAATGTTGCTTTTACGGTAGTGGGGATTGGTTGCAATTATTACACTGTGTAGGGTATGCTTGGACCTGATGGAGTGCGGACTCCTCCAGTGCCTCCTGCGGGAGAAGTGTTGAAGTAGTGGATGCTTAGAGGTGGCTAGGGGTGACCTGCATCTACCTGGATACTTGTTCACCTGCACAAGTCTGTTATGGTGAGCTGGGTGCGGACAAGGCCAACACTGTTGGGTGTATGCCAAAAAGCCTTTAGCCCGTAGGGTAGTCTCAGAAGAAGCTAGGCTTGCGCTACAGTATACCACCACAATGGCGACATGCACTTTTAAGTAAGTATGTCTCCGCTGGTGGTGACGTTGCAAAAATGGTTGTGCACGACCTTGTAGACGTGGTAGAACTGCACAAGTGACCTGAAATGCGTCTGGTACCATATGGTACCCATTATGGCACCACCTGCCACATTAAGGAGCTACATGGCACTACTTGAGGTTGATATCAGTTGCCTTTAGCACCACCCGTCATATGTTACATTTCTGGATTCTGGTATATGCAAAATCTTCTCTTTCAGGAGTCCATTATGTTGTGCTGGGTGTAGGTAAGGCCTACAGTATTGGGTACATGGCCAAGGGCTGTAGGCCATTGGTAATGCACTCAAGAGCCTATCCCTTGACAACAGCCAGCATAACAAACTGCAGCCATGTACAGTTGCCTCTGTTTGTCTACGAGGATGGTGACCTTTGAATAATGGGTGTGGAGAGCATTTCACTCTTGGTGGAACAACCACAGTGAGGTGCTATGCGTTCGCAAGCACATGCTGTATGTAATTGCATGTGCAGCACACTAGGCCGTAATTTGCCCACAGCTACATGTCGAGAGGTGTTTCATAAACAGAAGCATGTGTGCAGTGTTGGGATGTTCAGCACCGACTATGACAGCATTAAGGAGTAAAATTTGCACTGGGTGCAAGGAAATAGAATTTTTGTGCGCTCCATTGGCAATGCTGTTTTGTTTGACACTCTGCACGCAGCATTGCATACAATCCTGTAGAACGGTATGAGAAGTGTTAACTTTCTGTACATACAATTGTGAGGAGGAGAAGGGAAGAGGAACACATCGAAAGACATAAAAAGCAAAAAAATGTGTAAACTAGCATGTGCATAACAAAAACCTGACAAAAAGAAAGTTAAAAAAAACATTTCTTTTTTGAGACGCTGCTACAGACCCAACTCCTTATCCTGTTTTACAATTACCCCCCAACCCATCCCCCTCCCTTCCCTTCCTACCACAAAAGTCAGCGGTTTACGCTGAACGTTACACCTTCATGTGGCACATCCAGCCATTTTCTGGATGGGACCCATGGAAAGGAAACTGTGGAGCGAAAGACACTGTTCATAAGGTTGGTGGGTCAGATGTGTACTGAAAAAGTGTACCAGAAGGTTTCTTTCACAAAGCAGTGCAGAAGGCTAAGGTGGAAGTGAGCACTTTAAGGAACAGGAAGCCTAGGTGTATACAGCAAATGTATGTATTTCTTTGGTAACATGCTAAGTGTGGTTCGTGTGCCCAATATTGTTTGACAAGTGTGCAGTAAGGGGGGTAGTGCAGAAACAAATATGCACCTCTGCAGTGCACACGGTAAGTGGCAGGCATCCCACTGTTGTGCATACATTGTGCGCATGATGTAATATGATGTGCGAATGTATGCTCCAGCATTCGTAAAGCACCTACACACAGCAAACCACAACGAGGCAAAGGAAGGCACACAGATGGGAGACAGCGACAATGCACCTACTAGCCTAGGTGTCACTTACATCCCCAAGAGCATGGCTGGAGGGTGGGGAAGGTAGAGTAGATGGTAAGAAGAACAAATGACAACAAGTAAAAATGGAGGCCAATTGTGCCAAGTGTACGGATAAGTGCGCAAACGAGGTGGTGGATACACTGTTACGCATACAGGAAACAGTTGTCAAGTGCAGGGTTTGCTAGAAAGCCAGTGTAGGGGTTTGCTTGGCAGGGGAAGGTGACATGGGTTCGACATCACAGAGTCGCCAGGTAAGTAGTGCAGATTAAGTGTACGTCATGCAGTTAACTGGTGAAATGAGCAGAAACAGCAGATGCAAAGAGAAAGACTTTGAGGTGCTTCCGGACCCAGCGGTGGTTCTCCTCAAGGTTCAAGGAGGCAGGGAGCATGTTGCAGAGGGAGGCCCCAGGTGAAAAAAGCACTTCTACCAACAATTGTTTTTTGTAGAAGCGCATGACCCTGAGGGAGGTGGAAATGGATGAGGGAAGAGCTTGCGCACGGACGTATATAGGGAGTTAGATTTAAAGCTATTGTGGTCCCAGGGGCCAGAAGGCCTTCTTCATAATGCATAGTCTTCTACCTTTACTGCTTGCAGCCACTGGGAGCTATTGGTGACGTTTTAATGCAAGACAGATACCATCCCAAGTCGCGCACTCCCTTTCTGGATGCATTGTAGAGGGCGGAGAGTGCAAGGGCCCACATTTACCAAGAGCCTGTTGTAATAGTGCAACCTACCCAGAAGTACAGCTGTGCAGACAATGATCTTTTGGAAAGTTGCTTTCCCTGGGTGCGATACAATCAATGCTGCTATTGATGCCATTTTGTACACTTTATGTAGGAGGTGGGTTACTGGGGAAAACATTTCGTACCAATGTGGGAAGGGAAAGAAGGAATTCCTGTGTGGGCAATACACTGTATGAAATGGGTCAATGCAAACTTTGGAAACACATATCACTAACGTGCTACTTCATGGTAGGGGATGGCAGAAAACAAGTATGCCTCTAAAGACCATAATGGCGGCTCCGTGGTAGATACCGAGCGCAGGGGTACTTGTAACACAGTAATACACATAGTGCACAAACATTTTTGGTACCTTGCATTTGTGGTAGTGGGTGCGCAGGTGGATAAATGTGGAAGCACAAATTTTGAAGTATATTACCAGCATTTGTAGTGAGCGTGCTGGCAAGTGACAGTACAGTAGCAGGCTGATTTTCTAACGGTACTTATGAAGTGTTGTGCAGCACAGCCGGTCTTAGATGGTAATGTCTTCGACGGCATTGGTGGAATCGTGTGTGACCATTTACCCATACCCAATGAGGTGGTGCAGGACAAAAGGCAGTGTAAAGGGAAGAAGGACTGGTCCTTGTTTCCTGGGGTGCGGTACTTTGGGAACCGCACGTGCGGGAATCTGAGCTTTTCACGTTAATGTCCAATGAACATGGGAGTTTTGGCATTATCCAAGCAGGTACTGTGGGTGTGGTTTGCTGGAAAGGGCATTCAAACCACTGTACATTATTCTCTGCATAGTGAGGCTGGTTGACATGGTGAAACCTATTGTGTTGTGTATAGGTGATGCCTTTCTACTTCATCTGCATGAGTATGCCCTGGAAAGAAACTTTGATGGGAATTTTGGATTGGAAGGAGTGTTTGCATTGTGGAACGGCGTGTACGAGCAGTTTCGCCGACATGGATGCACTTTGCAAACACCTGGCAAATTTAGGTAGAGGTGACGTGATCGTCATCAACTACGGCGGCATGCACATGGGTTTCATGACTTCTTTAGGCTTGTTCCATCGACTAAAGAGGTTGCTAAAGCTAGTGAAGAGGCTTTTCCCCACTGCCAAGGTAATGTTTTCATCGCTAGTACCACGAAGAGTGTGGGCCACTGATCTTGGGTGTTGTTCCCGAGCCAGACACACGAAGGTGCTTCATCAACAGAAGCATGAATACTTTTTTGTCCACTGCTGGGATGTTCTTCTGCAACAATGACCTAATTAGTGGTGGAAATGCTGATTTTTCCAACCAGTTGGCATTTCTTTATCGCCCATTGGTAATGCTGTTTTGTTTGCCCCTCTACAAGATGCTGTGAAGAGGATTGCTTCACCAATGGCCGCACAAGGAAACAGAACATTTAAAAAAAAGGGAAAAAAGGTCTTTTGCTAGAAGCCTTTACAATACAAAAACTACGAAAGCTCTTTTAAGAGCCACCCCTTACAACAAATTTCCCCTACCCTGATTGCACGTTATGCCCCCACGCTTGCACGCAGCATGAAAGCCACATCCGGACATTTTCAAGATGGCGCAATGGAAATTGGACTATGGAGCTATAGGCATTGCGCAATAACATATCTAGGCGGCCTGTGTACGCAGAGGATTATTGTTTAGAACTGCTACTGTTACCTGCAGACGTCTTCATTGTCATTGGTGGAAGCATGTGGAACTTTTCAAGAGTACGCAATGACGGCGTGCTGCAAAGAAGAAACTGGAAATGCTACAAGAAATGTTTCTGCTTCATTTGGGAAGGCCATAGCCAGACTTGGGTACACGCACATGCGTATACTCCCTTTTTCCGGGACTTACCAATGACATTGCGCCATTGGGGACTATCGCTGCTGCAGGTGTGAGTGTGTCACCAAGGCCTGTGCATAATTTTCACAACTACTCTGCGTACCTAGGCACAGTCACATGGCTGGTACTAGTTGCAGATGCACTGTAGGTGAGCAGATGTGGTGCCCCATTAGTTGCAGGGCACACCTCTGAGCCGCACTATGCTGCTCAGAAAAGGCGCAAACACATTACACAGAACTTCTACGGTGTGCCTTTTGAGCAGATTGTTGTGGAGATTTTTCACACGGAAAGTAGCCGTATATTGATGGAAACATGCATGCATGTGCAATGGAACATAGCAATGTGTTTGTAAGTCTGCCCTTTCCAAAAAATACTGTGCACATTGCTCAGACATATGCTTTGCCGCTGTCGGAGAGTCCGGCTCTTGTACCCAAACTAAGTGCGTCGGTGTGGTCGCCTGGTCAAGTTGACAATGGTGTTGTTACAGAGCTCGAAATGCACATCCGGCGACTTTGCGGATGGCGGCTATGGAAACAGGACTGTCCAGGCACAGGGAATGCAAAACTACGTTTGTCGTTGTGGTGTGTACACAGAGGGCTGTTGTAAACAAGTAATACTGTGACATGGAGAGCTCTTGAATGTTATTCATGGAAGAGTGTGCACGTTTTTCGAGTTTAACTTTTTTTATTACTTTTAAATAAGAACACAATTATGTACAAGAAATCGGTGAACTGAGAAAAGTACATCGAACTTTTTCCAAAGAACATGTCAAAACTGAGTACAACAGAGTCAATAAGCGTTATGTAAATCTAAGTCAACAATCATATTGGAATTGTGTAAAGGGGAGACAAATAGAGTATGCAATGTCGCTGTGCTGCAAAGAAGACACTGTAAAGGGAAGAAGTAATGTTTCAGCTTCATTTGGCGAAGGCCGTGCGTACATTCCCTTTTTCTGCAAGCTACCTATAACATTGGGACAATGGGGACTGTTCCTGTTGCGGTGTGGGTGACAGGAAAGGACGTTCATAATTTTCTCCCCTACTGTGCGTATTCAGCCAGAGTGAAATAGTTGGTGGTAGTTGCAGACGCACTGTAGGACACCACTTTTAGACATTCCACCATTGCGGAGAGTGAAATACACCCAATTTGTTCTAGAAATGGTTTCAAGAGACACTCTTGCACCCCAGATTACCCAGGCATGTGACATGCATTTGTGACATACTGCTGAAGAATATTCAGAGGCCCCCTGCAGTGTTTGTGTACTGTGTGCGGTATGACTAAATGTATAGACAACTGACTGATATCTTTTGAAAGTCGCTATTGCACTTTGCACAGACCCCCACCAGTGTATGTGTACCTTGTGAGGTCTGAGTGACTGTGTACGAAAGTCAGTGATGTGTTCTTTGAGAATGTATGCACCTTGCACAAATCCCCACTACTGTATCTGTTCCTTGTGAGATCACATTGCATGTGTAGGAAACTGAGTGATATATTATGTTTTCTTTATTTTTTATTTAATCATTAGAATTTCCAAAGCTCACTACCAGCCCAAGGGCTTTGAGGTGCTGTTTCATGATATTGTTTTAGTTACATGGATTTGTGTTATTTGCATAGGGATACTTGGCTCTTGGTTACAGTGGTGTAATTTTACAAAGACCTTACACACAAGCCAATCCGAGCACACAAGATTACAATTAATGTGCAACAGAAAAGCCACTTTACAGTATAAACTGTCCTAGCAAAGACACTCCTGCTCACGGCCACCAAGGAAAGAAGTCCCTCCTTCTTCCTCGCCATGAAAGAAACATTGCATTATGAAACCCATTCCATTCAACTAGAACAAAAAGCATTGATAACTTGTCTGGTGGAATTATAAAAGGAGCTGGGAAATCATACGTACGATAAATCAACCTAAGAGTACTTTGCACCTCCTGAAGAGTCACACTTTATGGTGAAACATGTGTACAGGACTTATTCGTGAATAACTAAGGACTGTTTGCTGGAATGATTTTGATGTTGATGTTGATGTGTCATACTGTTTAATTACAGATTGTCCCATATGGACATACTTGTGCTTGTTTGCCAGTAGTTGCTGTGGGGGTGAAATGTAGCTCCTGCTAACTGTTGACTGTTAAGCTGGGCAGGCCCTTCTCTGCTACAAGTAGCATGTACCTTGCTCCCAGCTCCCCTGATCTTGGAACCCTGTATTGTATGTTTGCTCACATTTTGGCTCCATTTCTGTGATGCTTACTTATTTGAATGTAGCATCACAGTTTGTAACACCAAGTACACTTGTTTTTTGTTAAAAATTGTAGCCTTTGTTAGGCCTCTAAAAAACAAAATCTGTTTGATGTCAAGGTACTCATTGCTATTTAAAAGGTTACTGCATTTACCTACTGAGTACACTATTATCACTTTCTTTACTTGCTCGTGTTTACTTACTGACATGTCGTTTGTTTTACCAAGACCTATTAAAATGGTTCATTTGTATACACCTAGTACATGTGTATTCATCTTATACATTGTTCACTAGGTTTGATCGAGTTCTAAAAATTCAAAGTGAATGCTGAATTACATTGTTGTTATTGATATGTTTCAAGAGGAAAGTGTGTTGTGCCAAGGAAGAAACTGGTGACACTATGTACAAGTCACTCATTAGGTACTTCTCTTTATCATGATGGGTCAGAGGATATGGGTGGAGCCCACCAGGCACTCCGCTCCTGTGATCTCTTGAAGGCCATATGCCAACTGAGGTCATTTCCAGTGATGTGATAAGGTGTCAGTTAATGTGAAATAATTTCCTGTGATGAGATGCACTGTCATTTCGTTGCGTGAAGTTGATGTGGCATACTTTCCCATTATGTCATCAAAATGGTAGGTACATTTGTTGAAACATTCACATACCTACATATTTTTGGGCACAGAATGTTAGCATGTATGATTTTGGACGACTGTCCGCTGCACGCGTTTTGGGGGTACTGCATTGTGTGCATGTGGCTGGGTGCACTATGCACACTGTTGCCAATTTTCAACAAACTAATAGTGCGCAACACATGCGCCGACCATTTTGGGAAGATGCTGGCTACTTATAGGGTGCACCAGCTCGGATGCTTTTATTTGCACACCTACCTGTAGGACGTGGGTGCACACCCTGGCCACATTAACGTTTCTTCGCATATTCTGCAGAGTGCTGATGTTACCAGGACACAGAGTCACATATACACATGCCTGCACTTGCAATATGCCCAAACACCCGTTCCCACCCGCATTGCCAGGTGGTGGACAATATGCAGCTATGCAGAGCCTGCTGTCATCATACGGATGCGTCAATTGTGATTGTGGGTATTCCCTAGGACACTTATGTTTTGCTTATTTGCAAGCATTCCAAGGAGGACTGTGTGCTGCTTAGTCTGAGGGCAATTTCAGGAAAAAAGTATATCACCCAAACATTTAGCAACACTATCATTATTAATGTTCACCTTTGCACATTTCTACAACCCATTAGGGAAGGGAAGGGGCAGCAGAATTCTATACTTACTGTGGGGAAATGCAGATTTCCAGAACTTGGTTGTTAGGGAAGGAAGAGATTTCTGTGTCACCCTCACATCTCCCATGACACGATTTTTGACATGGGGAAGGAGTATACGTGCAGGTGTGCCACAGCCATTTCATTTCGGCCAAAACATTTGTTTGAACGCAACTTATCTTAAGGCTTCATATTACAATAAGTTAATAAACCAGCTACTGTATCTGTTTATGAACAACGGATTTGTCTTGTAATAACCTCACAGATTGCACTAAATGCTTATATGAAATTTAATTACAGTGCTAAACCTATGATGGCAAACTATTGCTCTTAACTATTTTTTTATTGCTTCATGAATAGGTATGTGCTATGCAAAACAATGCTGAAGCCATGCTTTCTATTTTAAGTGGTTTCAGATAGTAAGCACCATACCTGTTGGCCTCTAATTGAGCGGATTGCGAAAGGGGTAGTTGATTTCACCTGTTCACTTTTCAGGAACGCACCACAATTTCTTTCTTTTGCTATGCACATATGGTGTTGTGCAAGGATTGTGGATTCTACTGCCTTCCTTTCCTTTCCTTTGCTTTCCTTTTTTTCTTACGGAAAACAGAATGTGCTTGCTGTACATGTAGGAATATATAGTACATAATGTACGCTTCACACTACAGTGCATACCAATGGGTTTACTGTACAAAGTCATTCTGTTATGAGGGACATTTTTTTCCTGCAACACGTAGATCCTTGCCATTGCTGCGTTTCCAAAAACACACGTTACACATATCTACTATTGCATACTGCAACACCTGTACAATCATTACAGACTGTTCTGCTTCTTTACTACATTGTACCGATGTTTTGCTGTAAGCTCTTGCCAGTTGATACTCTGCCCCTTACTTCTTTGTTCCCTTGTACAATAGCAGTGCGGTACATTTGGTTAAGGGAGATGTTAATTCTGTTGTTGATGCATTCCCTTATTGTATCCTCCCAATATCTTTCTTCTGTTTGCTTTGTACGTATACATTTTCAACACCTACTCAATTTTGTCTTGCTATTTTTTGCCATGCTGCTGTTTTCATACATTTATTTGCGTTTGGTGATTGGCACCACTATGAAAGAGAGCAGGTGCCTTCCTGAGCAGGTTGCATGTCACCAAATGTGCGCAACCAGACGCATAGCTTGCGACTGCTGTCTGCGTTACCATGCTGCCAGCAGTTTCACTATGTTGGAGAGTTCTTCTTTACAAATTTAGCATACCCTGCTAAAAACCAATGAAATTCACTGGCAAAAAACATTGTTAAAGGAACGTTAAGGCACTAGCAAAATCCTACGCAATGCAATGGACAACCGTTGTTACAGGGATGTTATGGTTACAGGTAAAACCGAAAACCCCCTGAAATGCGCAAGCTATGGTAAGCTAAGCAACCATAACTCGCGCCACCAGCGTGCACTGCAAGGACTAACACCCAGGACCTCAAAGATGCCATCACCAGCGTGCACTGCAAGGACTAACACCCAGGACCTCAAAGATGCCATCACAAATCTCTTTCATTGATGACATCACATGTCCATTTCGTTTTCATGGGAAGCCTCGACGGGGGATTGTTATTGTTATGGTGGCAAAAAAACTATGCAACATCATTGGAAGAACTACCAAGAGAGAAGTAGGTCATTGACCAATGCATAGCTATACGCACCATCGTATTACACACTTCTTTGCGGTACATGACCCAAGTCATGTGGAAACAAAGCCATTCTCTGCACCATGCCCCATTGAGGTGTACTATTGAAAATGTTCTCATGACACATAGTGACATCTGGAATGCTTTAATTTTACAATTTTGGGTTCTGTGAAACATGTAAGAAGTAGCTACCATTCTCTTAATAACTACATAATTGCACTACTGTACAGAAAACATAAAGACACCAGAATGCATACCAATATGAGCATATACAGGGACATTAAATTAAGCAAAAAAAGGAGCACTATTATCAGTAACTGTTCATAACATAACTGATTACCTTCATCCACAGAAATGCTTGCTGTGTTTTACACGTTCTTCTTCCCCTATATGTATATGTCTGACATCATATCAGTGTACCCCAAGGAAAGTAGTATAACAACATATGAGAAGGGTGCCGTACACAAAGACAGAAGCTTTTTAACTCTTACTTACTGCCTGTTAGTAAAGAAAAGCACCTGCCCTACTTAACCAGTGAACAGAAAAGAGGGAGCCACACATGAGATTTGTGATGGCATCTTTGAGGTCCTGGGTGTTAGTCCTTGCAGTGCACACTGGTGGCGTGAGTTATGGTTGCTTAGCTTACCTATATATATATATATATATATATATATATATATATATATATATATATATAACAAAAAACATTGTTAAAGGGACGTTATGGTTAAATTGCGCTACTAAAAATATTTCCCCTTTATTGAAAAAAACTAGCCTAAAGCAACGTTATGGTTAAAGTGCCCTACTAAAAACCTATGAAATTCACTAACAAAAAATCTTGTTAAAGGGACGTTATGGTTAAGTTACACTACTAAAAAACCTATGGAATTCAATGGACACATTTTGCTACAGGGACATTATGGTTACAGGTAAAACCAAAAATGCCCAGAAATTCGCCAGTTATGGTAAGGTATGCATCCATAACTCGCGCCACCACTGTGCACTGCAAGGACTAACACCCATGACCTCAAAGATGACATAACAAATGTCATTGATGACATCACTGATGCAACCTGAACACTAGTCCTATGGGACCACCTCCATGTGCCGCCACACCAAATCCAACCACCGCAATGCTCTCAGAAAGATTGTTCCTTTCTTAGCAGGTAGTAGGCTGTCTTCCTCCACATCATCTTCCTCAACCAATACTGTAACCACACAGCCTACTTCTGTGGGACACAAAATTCCACCAGCTACCTTGCAAGCAATAAAAGAGGCTGTTGATCCATATCTTTTGAAGACAACAGTCCTCTATATATACTGCAACACACCACTCTGCAGTGGCAAGCAATTTCGAAGTGGTTTTGAGCTGTAATCAAGGAGCATGAGAAACACTAATAAATAAATAACTAACAAGGGCTCCGGACCATTATCCTCCATTCCAGGCTCTGCGATGGGTGATAAAGACCATTAGCACCCCTGGTTGCCAAAGCGGGAACCCGGGGCGCTAAAACATTGACTTTTCTGCCTACAGCATCGTCCCGCTGTAGGAAGGAAAATCCTTTTCTAAGATGGCCACCATGGAAAGGGAAGGCGTTGCTCCGTACAGAGCCTCTCTTCCCTTTCCATGGCAGCCTGAAGAAGGCGAAGACAGAACCCTATGACCATATTAGCCCAAGCACATTTTTTCCCTCTTCCCTTTCCATGGCAACCTGCTGAAGGCAAAGACAGAACCCTATGACCATATTACCACAAGCACATTCTTTTCCCTTTCAAACATATCCCACTTTTGAATAACTCTACCACATAGCCAGTCCCAGGTGGACATGGCCAATTTAACCCAACTTTTTGTCCCTCGTAGTCGTGGCCAGTAGCCAGATTGTCTGGGTCATGACCTTATACCATGACCCGGACAATCTGGCAACTGCCCATGGCCACAGGCTATACCTCAGTCACCAAAGATATGTCACTATGTTTTGTACCTACATTATGACACTTGTCAAAAAATAATACACGGGCACATTTGCAAAAACATGCTTTCAGATCCTTGCCAATGCTCCTTACACAGGTTTTCTTGAAATCCGCCCATGTTTTATTTTTTCAAAAGTGTCAAAATGTATGTACTTTGTGCAGATTCATCAAAAGGCACCACATTCATAAGCCTTTACATTATTTAGGGACCCCCCTTTTAATTTTGCCCTCTCCACACAGAATCCCACCAGCCTTTGCAAAACCTTTCAGGACCATGGCCCTCATTACAACCCAGGCGTTAAGGGGTTAACGGCGCCGTAAAAGGTGGCAGCGCCGTTAAACCCTTAACGCCTGATTAAGAGGTCCCTTTGCGGTTTGGAGACTTTAACCCCTGCTTTTTGCAGGTGTTAAAAACCAACCCGCAAACGGACCTTGGTGCTAATTACGGTATCGCAATTTGCGGCACCGTACTTAGCGCCTTCCCCATTCCCATTGAGCCCTATGGGGCAAAAATGGGAATGGGGAAGGGCCATGGCGGCATGGGGAATTACCGCCCCGCCAACCTCGGAATGAGGCGGTAATTCCCCATTCCGCCATGGCGGAGTCAGTAAGTTATCGGCATGGACCATGGTGCTATTAGCACCATGGTCCAACGCCTGGGTCGTAATGAGGGCCCATGTTTAGAATATAATTCCAATATTTCATGCAGTTTCATTGAATGGTGCCAAAGTTATAAGCCATCCAAGAATTGCTTTCCACCAACCCTGCACGTGTCCACGAACTTCACAGGACTGTTTTGTGAACATCTGAACCGTTCACGGACCTTTACGGTTAAAAGGGCCGGTTTTTGGCTTCTTATGGCCATATCCCATCCCATCCTCATCAGCCCTCAGCACCCCAAAGATTGTTTGATAAGTTTGACAAGTGCAATGTTGTGTTTTTTTTATATGTTTTTACTGCGATGTCCGTGGACACTGGCCAATGTCCGTGAATCCAACATGGCGGGCGTTTCCAAAAACTTGACGCACTTCACGCTTTTTACCATCCAATCAGTGGGCGCATCCAAACCAGATAGACATTTTTTGGCACCCACTTTTTGGTCATTTTAAAAAAAAGTTCGGGACAGATTTCCACCAAATTTACAAAAGCACGCTTTCGGGATCACACCGCCACTCCTGCCGCAAATTTGGTGAACATCCGTCCAGTGGTTTGGGCTGTAGGCATGAGCAAAGTTTTTTTCCATTCAGTCTATGGGGAAAAACAACTTTGGGACCCCCCTTATAACTTTGCCCCTCTTTGACAAAACCTCACCAAACTTGCCAGAGGGAGCAAAGTTATAAGCCGCCCAAAAGGTGCTCTTCCTATGAATTGAGCAATTTAACCATAACTACACGGCCGCTATCGCAGGTCGTGTAATGGCAGGTCGTGTAATATATATATAAATATTTCTATATATATATACTAACAGGTGTACAGTAATTCCTACTTCAGTCCTAGTTTGAAGTTTATTTAATGAAATAGATCAATTCTTCTTTGTATCTTTGTAGACAATGGGGGTCATTACGACCCAAGCGCTAATTGCGCCAACTTTACCACCATGGTGTAAACTACATGGTGGATGGCAGATTTACCGCCCCATTCCAAGGTGAGTGGGGCGGTAAATCCCCATTTCCCATTTTCCCTTCCCCATTCCCATTTTTGCCCCATAGGGCATAATGGGAGTGGGGAAGGCGCTAATTACGCCACCGTAAATTACGGTGGCGTAATTAGCATCATGGCAGGTTAGCGCCATGGATTTTAACGGCTGCTAAAAGCAGCCCTTAAAATCAGAATCAGGCGTTAAGGGTTAACGACGGCGTTAACCCTTAACACCTGGGTCGTAATGAGGCCCAATATTGCTAGGCTTTCTTGTAGTAGCTAGCGTGAACAAATTGGGCCTCATTACAATAGTGGCGGTCCGGAAACAAGGGTGCCGGTAAGCCTACTGGCACACTTGTTTCCAGACCGCCACATTCTGAGTCTGCCTGCCGGGGCCGCTGCGCCCAACAGGTCTGACCCTGCCGACGGCACAAAGGCCACGGTAGGCAGAGCCATCATGGAAGCACTGGCACTGTTAGCAACGGTGCCAGTGCTTCCGTAAACCCATTCCTATGGACCGTGTACCGAGCTTCCCGGTCTGCCGGGACTTGTAATGTCCCGGTGACACCGGGAAGCTAGGTGCTGGTAAAATGTTACAAGTCTGGTGGCAACCCGCCAGTAGCACAGGCAGGGTTACCGCCGGACCCATAATGAGGCCCATTGTCTTTGTTTCCAACTCTGGAGCAAGCCACATTAACTGACCATGAGAAAAGCATGAATCCCGTAAATCCGTTCCAGCGACTTTGAGTTGGGCCATTGAGATTGTGCAGAAACATTGTTGGTGTCCCGATCTACAGCCAAGGCAGCAGCGACCTCAACATAAGTGCGTATGTGTAGTGCTGAAGTGTTTAAGCTTGAAGTGCTGGACCCGTACATGTACGCTGAAGCATATAAGCTGCATACTGTTGAGATGTCATACATTCAGCAACTTCCGTGGGAAATGAAGTTTCTTTAATTATCATGAGAGCATTTCCACAATGTGATGGACAGCGTCATTGTGGACACTATTGAAGAGACATGCACCATTTCCTGTCACCCGCATTAGTACGAAAGCACCGTTCTGTGTCACCCGCATGACTTCAAAAGTGAGTGCTGCTAGTGTCAGCTAGACTGCTGATATCGTCGAAAGTTAAGGAACAATGAACTGCTGACGTTTTCATGAACTGCTGATCTTTAGGAACAATGAACATAAAACTATGGCAGAACTACAGCGCGAAGAGCCATATGGAAGGGGTAAGCATTGCTGACCACTTAAAAAACAATTCTGATAAAGGTACATTTTATACACGTTACATTGTCTACACCATGGAACCTACCAACATGCCAAAGTTCAGGTTTGTAGCATGTTGGGAAGTATGCTGAACATTTCGAACAGACACACACATGTCCAAGCATTGCAGACTGCAAAAATTAGAAATATTTATATTTTATACTTTTTTCATTCTCTACACCATGGAACCTACCAACATGCCAAATTTCAGGTTTGTAGCATGTTGGGAAGTATGCAGAACATTTTTGAACAGATACACACATATCCAAGCATTGCAGACCGTAAAGATTTGACAAATGCATATTTTATGTTTTTCATTGTCTACACCATAGAACCTACCCACGGCCACATTTCTGGCTTGAAGCATTTTGGGAAGTATGCTGAACATTTCGAACAGACACACACACACACACATATCTAAGCATTGCATACCGCTTAAATTAAATAAAAGAAACATTTATATTTTATACTTTTTAAATTGTCTACACCATGGAACATACCCACAAGCCAAATTTCAGATTTTTAGCATGTTGGGAAGTATGCAGGAAATTTCTAATAGACACACGCATATCCAAGCCTTGCAGACTGCTTACAAAAAATAGAAACATTTTATACTTTTTACATTAACTACACCATGGAACCTACCCACGTGCCGAATTTCAGATTTGTAGCATGTTGGGAAGTATACTGAACATTTCGAAAACACACACACACACACACTCACTCCCACACACCACCCCACACAAACACACACACACACACACACATATCCAAGCATTGCATACCGTTCAAAACGAATTGAAAAATGTATACATTGTCTACACCATGGAATCTACCCACATGCCAAATTTCAGGTTTGTAGCATGTTGGGATGTATGCAGAATATTTAGAACAGACACAAATACACATAGGCAAGCATTGCAGGCCGCAAAAATTAGAAAATGTATGTTATACTTTTTGCATTGTCTACACCATGGAACCTGCCCACATGCAAAATTTCACGTTTGTAGCATGTTGTGAAGTATGCTGAACATTTCGAACGGACACACACACATATACACAAATGTCCCTCATATATATATATATATATATATATATATATATATATATATATATATATATATATATAGAGAGAGAGAGAGAGAGAGAGACTCTAGCATGTGTACCCGTGTTTCGCACAGTAATTCCTACTTCAGTACTAGTTAGAGGTTTATTTATTTAACTAAACAAATGCTTCTTAGTAGACAATATTGCTAGTCTTTGCTGTAGGAGCTAGTGTGAACAAAGTGTCTTTGTTCTTTGTTCTCAACTCTGGAGCAAGCCACAGAAAGCTGACCATGAGAAAAGCATGAATCCTGTAAATCGGTTCCAGCTACTTTGAGTTGGAGCGTTGAGATTGCGCAGAAACATTATTGGTTTCCCGATCTACAGCAGAGGCAGAGGCTACCTCAACATAAGTGCCATACGTGTAGGTCTGACGAATGTAACCTTGAAATGCTGTACCCATACATGTATGGCTGAAGCATGTAAGCTAAGCTTTGTACTGTTGCGATGGCATGCATTCATCAACGTTCGTGGGAAAAGAAGTTTCTGTAATTATCATGAGAGATTTGCCACAATGTGACGGACAGCGTCATTGTGAACGCTACTGAATAGACATGCACTGTTTCCTGTCACCCGCATTACTACAAAGGCATCATATTGTGTCATCTGTATGACTTCAGAAGTGAGTGCCGCTAATATAGACTAGAATGCTGATCGTGTGGAAAGTTTAGGAACAATGAATTGCTGAAGTTTTCACGAGCTGCTGAACTTTAGGAACAATGAACGTAAAACTATGGTGCAAAGAGCCACATGGCAGGGCTAAACATTGCAGACGGCTTAAAAAAAAGAAAAAATTCGAAAAATTAGCATTTTACACTTTTTATATTGTCTAGACAATGGAAAACTACCCACATGCCAAATTTCAGGGTTGTAGCATGTTGGGAAGCATGCTGAACATTTCAAACGGACACATACACACACATATCTAAGCAAGGCAGATCGCAAAAAATTGAAAAATGTATATTTGTATACTTTTTACATTGTCTACACCGTGGAACCTACCCACATGCCAGATTTCCGGTTTGTAGAATGTTGGGATGTATGCTGAACATTTCAAAAAGAGACTCACACATAATTAAGCATTGCAGACGGCTTAAATAAATTACAAACATTTACCTTTTTATACTTTTTTACATTGTCTACATCATGAAACCTACTCACATGCCAAATTTCAGGTTTGTAGCATGTTGGGAAGTATGCAGAAGATCTCTAAAAGACACACACACATATTCAAGCATTGCAGACTGCAGAAAATGTGAAAAATATATATTTTATACTTTTTGCATGGTCTACACCATGCCAGATTTCAGGTTTGTATCATTTTACGAAGTATGCTGAACATTTTGAAAAGGTAAACACGCGGATCGGCCACCAGGGGGCGCAGTGATGTGCTAACTCATCTGCGTCGCTCCCCTCCAACAGGGCACTCCCCAACTAGCCTCCAGAGAGCTGCAACACCGCCCCCGACACAGCTAAGAACAAACACAACGTGGTGGTGAAACAGCGGCCCGGGATGTCCCCGGAATCACAGAGAAAACCCATCGAGAAGCTGAGGCAGGAGAACCTACGTTTGTCTGATCCGCAGCTCCAGATGACAACAACGCGTGGCTGCAGATCGGAACTGCGCCACAAGAGGTGAAGCACGCAGGAGCATGCAACTCCCCTGAAGGTTTACCCACAGGCCATCTGCACCCGTGCCAGAAACAACAGAATCCAGGCAAACAGTGAGGGGAGAGCGCACCACATGACCGGGAGCATGCACGGCAGAGGTGAGTGCCAGTGTCCCCAGCCCGTGGTGTATGGAAGGTCCCAGGGGGGTTCAGACAACCCGTGGCCCTGCCCCCTGCCAAAGGGCCGGGCAGCTGGAGTGTGGCAGGGAGAAGGAAGAAAAAGGAAACGTCCTACTGCACACACAGACAACCACTACTATGGAGAGAACTCTTTCTCACAATTCAAGAAGTCCGAGCTCCCGGACCATGTGGATCACCAACATTCCTTCCCCCGGGAATAAGCCCACATAGAGACGCGAGGTGGAGTGTACCTAAAGGGAAGCAGAAAGGCATCAGCCATGGCGGACGAGACAAGGCAACAACTCCCTCACCAGGCAGCTAACTTCCTCAGTCAATGGGGGGATGGCCCGGGGCAGATGCAGGGGCCCTTGCAGGGCTGCCCCACCACCCGGCAGCAGCCGGGCAGACAACGCCCACAATATTTCGAGTTCCCGGCACAGAGCGGCGCCAATAAGGCCCAGGACATTGCTATTTGTGACATCAGTCCCTTACAACCCCCATAGGGAGAGTTGGAAACTCACGGTCGGGGATGTCTGGGCCGCCCCCGGTCGTCCTCGGTGGTAAAGAGACCGGTGCTGGCAAATGGGCATGATACTGTGGCACAGGGGAGGTGTGGTACCCCCTGGATTTCAGATCTCCTTTGAGTAGAGGGACCAGGATAGCGTAAGACTGGGAGAGGGCTGGAACCAGAGTCCCCCCAGACCTTCATGTGCCCAACGACCTAAGAGCTAAATCCACCTGCATATTTATGAGCCGGGTGGCCCTGCTCCAGAAATTCAAGTTCAATCCAACCCCCAGGCCGATGACAGAACATTCGGTCCTGGCGGACTCAGCCATGGCGTACGATGCAACATCAATGAAGGGGGACATGGCAGCGATCTTGGAAGAACTTAAAGGCATCAGGTCCGACATCACCCATAGATTGGATGGACTAGATAAGAAGGTGGAAGACATGGATGAGAGACTCTAGGGGCTGGAGGCCAACCAGTCCTCAGTAGAGGTCCTAGAACCACAACTTGACATGCAGATCTCAGAACTAGAAAGAAAGGAAGAAGAATGTGCCCTACAAATGGATGATTTTGAAAATAGGGAGCGCCAAAACAATCTCTGTTTCTTTGGGCTTCCTGAAAAAGAAGGAGAAATACAACAAGACATCAATCCAGGCATCAATGGAATTATAAAAAAACTCTTCAATTATGAAAATACCACAGAACCGACCATTGATAGAGCCCACAGGATGGGTGGAGGAACTCGAAGCCTACACTCTGTACTGATGCGGTTTCACCACTACCTGGCGAAAACCTCAATCCTAGAGAAGGCCAGAGCGATGGTTCCAATAGAATGGGGAGAATCCTGGGTTACCATCTAGCATGACTTATCCTCATTCACTCTCTCCAGACGACGCCTCTGTGGCCCCTTACGAAATGGCTTAAAACGAAAGGCAACCGCTATAGATGGGGATTTCCCTTCTCACTGAACTTCCAGTATGAAGGATGCAAATACAATTTGATATCTTAAGAAGACATTGGCAGGGTTTCTCGAGGAACTAATGGGAGAGTTATCACAGCATGATGTATCCATGGAGGTGGCGGTAATAAGGGGGAAAACCCAAAGACCGAGAGACCCAACAACAGGAGACGGATTAGGGGATTCAGAAAATTCAAGAAGCTAAATCCGCCATCACCAGGACAATCTTGAAGCGACAGGCAAGGGACCTATTGGTGTCTCTGGAGAGGTACCGTGCCCACATACATTTGGTCATAGAAAAAACAATGCAAGTTGGTAAGGGACAAAGACTGATGCCAAGAACGCTCAGCCAGCAGATGCGGGAGGCCCAACTTTGGGGAAGAGGTCAGGGAGATCCAAATCAGTGTACCATATGCAGGTGCGGGAAGGGTGGGGGGTAGCGCACAAAGTATAATGTGGTTGTATTGAGGGGGCTCAAAGGAAGGCTATTAAGGGAATTATTCAGCATGTAGAAGGAGAGAAGGCTGATGGTCTGGGCCAATGGTGGCTAAAGTTAAAGTTTTGTTATTTGTTTATTTGGGGGGCTTTAAGAACATTCACAGAGCGACACAACATAGGGGGATAACAAAAAACGCCATGTAAAGCAAGGGAAGGAGACATTTTGATCTACACACAGATAACCACTGAGCAGACCCCACACCAATAACATGCGGAGTACCTCAAGGCTCTTGCGCATCACCCACTATGTACAATGTCTTCACTAAACCTCTGTTCGATGACCTTGACCATCTGGTGTCACCTACACAAATTATGCAGATGACACCCAGATCCTCATCCCACTTACTTGAGACTATGATGCTGACCTGGGCCCAGTGAACAAAATCTATCTTATCATTCAGGCGTGGATGGCCTCACACGGCCTGTGCCTGAATGATAACATGGAGCTCTTGATCTTAGGAGCACCGGCCAACCTTAACAAACTCAGGAATAAATACCTATCCTTCAACATAGACGACATTGACATTAAAGTGGCTAAGGAGGTAAAAACCTTATGTTTCTACCTAGACTCAGCTCCCAACCTAGGCAAACAAGTTAACGCTACTGCCTCAGCAACAGCTTACACTTGTAAATTGATACAGGCTTGTAAACCATTCCTGTCTACAGAAAGTTGTATCATTTTAGCGAGAGCCTTAATTCTCTCTAAACTTGATTATTGTAATGCCCTCTACTTAGGGGCTAACAAATACATTGTCAACAAACTTCAAATACTTCCAAATAACGCACTTAGAACGGCCCCAAGTATGACCAAGAGACAACATATCTTGGAGGCTAGACAAACAAATAACTGGCTATCAATCAAAGACAGAATTCAGCTCAAGACTGTCGCTCTCACCCACAAATGCCTAAATAACTCTGCCCCCCAATACCTAATAGAGAAAATTGTCAAAAAAACCTCAACACACCCAACTAGGACCGCCAATTCTCTCTGCCTTATAGTCCCCAGATTTAAATTGAAAAAAGCAGGTGGTAGCAGTTTTCCCGTCATGGCCGCCCAGTTATGGAACTCACTTCCTACTTCTCTGAGAACAGACCAGTCATTCCCTAGCTTCAGGAAAAACACCAAAAGCTGGCTTTTCACTATGGACCCATGATGTGCTCTAGGACATTCACAGTTTCCCTATCACCTCACTACTGTGTCTCTTGCTATGTAAAAACTACTATTGTGATGTAGCTAACGTATGTACCATATTGTCTGCTCCTGGCAGGATTTTTGTACATAATGACGGTAACTGTTTCTATGTGCAACCTGAAAACTGAAACTTGTATATAATGGGGGGTCATTACGAGGTTGGAGGTAACCATGGCGCTATTAGCACCATGGTTGCCTCCAAAACCTCACTGACTCCGCCCTGGTGAATGGAGCAATTACCGCCCCATTCCAAGGTTGGCGGGGTCGGTAATTCCCCAGTCATCAGGGCCCTTCCCCATTCCCCTTTTGAGCCCCCA
Organism: Ambystoma mexicanum; assembly: GCF_040938575.1. Lineage (NCBI taxonomy): Eukaryota > Metazoa > Chordata > Amphibia > Caudata > Ambystomatidae > Ambystoma > Ambystoma mexicanum. Next base: position 286,701,898 of record NC_090931.1, on the reverse strand, counting down.
TAGGGATCAATGGGAATGGGGAAGGCACTAATAACGGTACCGTTTGCGGTACCGTTATTAGCTCTAAGGTCCCTTTGTGGGTCCTGTCCTTAACGCCTCGTAAAACCAACCAACTTTCTTTTAAAGTTTTATCGGATCAGAGAAAAGGCGAAATACTTGATTCTTGTAAAAATTGATTCTCAATTAAAACAAGTAATAATAAAAAAAATAAAAATAAGCAAAAATATATGGAAAAGGGTGAACGTGCAGATAAAATATTAGCCTGGAAATTGCAGGCTCAGAGAAACGCCTCAGAGTTCTTCAAATACTATGGGGTCATCTATACGACTGAATACAAGAGGGATGGTTCCCAGATAGGTGACTTCCTCAATGCCCTCCCGATACCTAGTATCCCACCAGAAAAAGCAGCAATATTGGATGCCCCATTCAGAGTTGACGAAATAATCTTGTTGATCGTGAAAATGAGTTGGGAACATCTCCAGAGGAAGATGGCTTCTCCGTGTGCTTTTTTTTAAAAAACATACCACTCTACTTTAGCACCTTTCTTAACTAGAATGTTCAATCAGGCAATGGAAACAGGGGTCCTTCCCGAATCCCTATTGGGGGCCTTCATAGTAATACTTCCGAAGGAAGGCAGGGATCCGTCACAATGCCAATTATATAGACTGATCTCCCTGCTAAACACAGACGCACAGATTTTTGCAAAGACATTAGGCATCAGACTGGCGTCACTCTTTTCATCATTAGTCCATGGAGAACAGGTTAGATTCATAATATCTGGAAAACAATTGATTTTTTTAATTTTCAATTTTTTTTATTCAACGTTGTTTATAATTTGGTAAACAAACTTGTACAACGTTCATTTACAATTCTTGTTTCATATATAGTTTCAGTACAGTAAAATGTCAATGTAAAACAACAAAAAGCAATTAAAATATTTACACTTGCTAAAAAGCATATTACCACAACAACATATAACCCATCCAATGGAAGCACAAGTTCATGGTTTTTCCAGTTTTACATTCAAAATATTTTTTCCTAAAACAAATCCTAACCAATATATTGATTTGTTTATCCAAATATTTTGGAAAGCCATGCACAAAACGACTACCGTATGCAATCAATATTGATGGAAAGTGATGAAATGCAAAGTCAGCTTCAAGCCGCCATTAGGAAGAATGCAAATTGCTCTTCCTCTCTAATTCCATATTTAGAATGCCCAAGAACCTTGTAAGGCGTAAAATGGCCTTGGTACTGGTGCCCCACATACATGTGAGCCATAACTATTCCCTTGTCTCCATCAGCTCTCCCAGTATCTCAGTTCCAAATACTTCAATTCGCACCAATTCAAAATAACTACAATATATAATCAAGTGCTTTAAAGATTCGTGCTTATTTGGCTCCTCACAAAATCTACAATCGTAACTACTGGAAGATGTAGTATGCCCTGGCCAGTTTTTTGTTCTACCCAATGTGTGAAATTGGTTTAATTTAAACCTTAAATACAGGTCCCTTGCTTTATGGCAGGTAAATCGTATTAGGTATGGTTTGCGAGGTAGGCGAGTTGTGGAAAATATGGCCACTTCTTTATAGTTCTTAAATTTGTAAATGCAGTTCAGAGTTACACACCAATCACGCGTGAATAGGCACATTTTTACATGGGCTTGTCGAAATTCTAAATCAGCAGGAGTTAGAGCTAAATCAGCCTATTTTGCGACCAATTTTTTATAATATTTTCCAATTGAAGGTGGATTGGCGGTATTTAACATTATGCCCAAGTCCTCATATAATGAGTTTTTAAGAGGAAATAGCATCCTTTCCAAATTTGCTAACTGTCACCAGTGCTATCGGGCAGGTCGCTAACTCCTGCCTTAGTATCACATTGGGTAAAGAACTGGCCAGGTGTAACACCCCCTTCCATTTGCCTCCTTGAAGTTGATCAAGAAATAAATCAATATCAGCTAGACACATATCTAGTGCATATAGGATAATAGACTCAACTTTGAGAGTGTAAAAATCAAAAAGAGGAAGTAAAGAAAATGTACAGTATTTGTTAAATACCATACGCATTTGTGTTATACGAATTTTAGATTTTTCGTTTAGAACTTCCTTCCATGTTGTTATTGCAAAAGAGTCAGTTATTATATATCCTAAATACTTTATTGACAATGCTCTAGGTATGGGTGTACTGCCAATAGACCACTTCCAGGAGCAAGTACGTCTCTTTAGATTCTTAAATATGAAGATATATGATTTCCGGTGTTAAATAATAAATTATGTGAATGGTAATAGTCAGCAAATAAGGATAGTTTTGTTTGTAAGCCTGACGGTGTTTGATCTAATAAGACAATAACGTCGGCAAAGGCAAGCCAATGTATTTTCAGGTGAGCCAATCTAGCAGCGTAACTGATTAGTTTCGTCCAAATGGCGTTTATACCACATAAATACAAATTAAATAGGGTAGCCGCCAGGTTACAACCCTGCTTGACTCCCACCCCAATTGGAATGGCGTAGTTGTTGCACCTGTCTGGTTTACCCTGATGTAATAAACCGTGTTTTCATGCAGTTTTGCGATTAAAAAGATGATGTGTTGTGGAATGCCCAACATTCGCATTTTATGCCAGAGTAGTCCCCATACTACTCCATCAAAGGCTGCTGTCAAAGAAGCCATATATAGTGGCCCAGAATCAACAACCTTTGTTTTGGCAAGCAGATGAGCCATTAGTGTGGCATTTAGAGCGGTCCCCATCCGTGCCCGAAAGCCAATTTGGAAGCGAGAAAGAATGTTATTTTGCTTCAAGTGGGCATGGAGATCACGCAGTAGTAGTATAGCAAATACTTTGGCCGTAGCGTCAATAAGGGCGATTGGCCGAAGGTTTGCAGGGTTTTCCCTTGATCCATTTTTGTGGATCGGGACAATTATTTAACCTAGCCAAGAAGGAGGAATGACTAAGGTGGCTAGGATGGTGTGAAATTGGGACTTCAATATTTTGGCCCAAAGCAGGGGATTACCATTTAGCACGCAGAGCGGAATACCCTCCGGTACTGCGGCTTTAGAGTATTTTAGGGCATTTATAGCGCATTCTATGTCCTGATAAGACCACAGCAGAAGAGGTAAATTTGGCAAGATGGGTTTTATTTCGTTAATAGCATCGAACCTTGAAGGAAGGGCACATTTGTTCTTATAATACATCTGCAGATATCGTGGAGACTTGGTTAGTAGTTAAGGTGCCTGAATCAGCCCGGAGCATAGCCCAGGTTGTTCGCCGATCATTGCGGCATAATCCCCGCAGCATATTCTGATTTAACAGATTATATCAGTGATGTTTCAAATTCATGCACTTGTTGTGATAGGTGTTACAAATCCTCTTTTTTTGCCTCAAGTACTCCTCGGTTGACCAGCATGCGTTTTTTAGCCGACGTAAGGCAGCATTTTTTAGCTGTTTGGCAAGTTGAATTCCGGGGTCTCCACGATCTGGGTTCGTATACAGTACCCTGAAGTTTTTATTTCGTGTGGTGGCCATCACACTTGCTATCACCTCAAAATAGTGGCCAGAGACAATTTTTTCGCATGGTTCTGATTCTAAAGAGCCGTGCAACCAGCCTAGCCGGGCATCAATTTGGGCATTAATTATATCACAGAGCTTGTTGCTCCATCTAAGGGAAAGACTAGGACAATCACCTTCAAGAAGGTGTTGATTACTATCTTGATTTAGACTGATAATAGTAACCTTAATAAGCATCTGGATTATCACATGATCCCCAAATCCTGAGTCATGTGTTTTGATGATACTGCACTGGTCCTGAAAATTTACAGAAGTTGCAAAATGATTAATGCATGAAGATAGGACACCCCTCTTCCACGTATGCCCTATTCCTGGCATCTGGAATAGCACAAAAGCTATGTCCCATCGTGCCAAGTGTTCTGCCATGACCAGCCCCTGAGTACGGATGGGGAAGGGGAGTCAAGAGATGCATTATATGTAAACGGCTACCGACATTCAGCATTAAAGTCCCCACCCATCAGTATTCGACAGGCCGGATACTGTGATAGCACTTGATCAAATATATCGTCAAGTATGTCAAGTGCGTTAGCTATTTTTACTAAAGCAGGGTTATGATACACAGCAATACAAAGATAGATTTCTAAGTGAGAATCAATACATGATACTAGCACAATAAGAAAGGTTAATGATTTATGTACAACCTGTGATGTCGTATTTAAATTTGTATTTAAGAAAATGGCTAAGACTCCATATGGCCGCCCACTTGTACCTCGTTCCGTAGGCACTTGAGGAACAAAGAATCCTGGCAGTATAATTTTTTGTATTGCCATTGTTTCCTGACAAAAAAGAATATCGCAGCTACCCATATAGTTCGAATTGTTGAAACATGTATATAGGTTGTTAAAGCCACATGAGTTCTATGAGAGAATTCTCAGAGAATTGACTTTATTTTGTGGGCACGTTGTCCATGGCAGGATTCAAAGTGGAAGCCAATGCAGTCAGCCACGACAAACCCTTACTTACATTAGAGAGGGCAACCAACTGGGCAATTAGTGCGTATTGGGGCTCTCCCTGCGAGTTTAAGGGGAGAATTGGTGGGGCAGTTTGTACGGGGGCAGGTAGTAGGGTTCATTGAAGCATTTTGGATCATCTAAGGAATCAAAGGATGTAGGTGATAATCCTATCCATTGTCATTCGCGTTTATACTGCCACACCAGGTCCATGATGATATTAGATTGGACTTTGCACACCATCCTGTGGTTCTGAATATGGGGCAATGTGACCCATTCTATGTCATCCGAGTGCAAAGTGCGTAGTGCAGGAATCTGCCTGAATGCCTTCAATAAAGCAGAGCGATTCAGGCGTTTAGTTCCATATATAACAGGATTTGTCTCCCACCCCATGATGGTAGAAGCTGTTTCAACCGACCCGAGATTATGATCAGTTATGGAGGCTGCAGCTTCTAACGAGTGTATCAAAGGCGATTTCGACCTATTTGATGAGTCAGAGGAATTTGCATTTTCCTCTAAAGATGGATTAGAAGCATGGCCAGGATGCGTACCTGAATGTAACTGTTCTGTGGTGCTACTCTTCTCAATTAAATTTGTTTCCTGTGCAGTTTGAACATTAAACAGAGCTTCACACAGGATTTGATCAGTTTGCACCACTTTGTTACCCATAGGTTTATAGAAAGCTGATAAGTGCGTTTGTACAGAATTTTAATTTTTGTCAAGTGTAGTTCGCAATGCACCAGACGACAAATCAAGATGTTTTTGGTTAGACTGGGCTTTTGCGGACACACCACTACTTTTGTTCCCTTTTTGCCAGGTTGGGCATTAACAGCTCTTTCCACTTTGGTAGAAAGTTGGAGTGCTTTTTTGCTCTCCTCAGATAATTCCTCAAAAGAGAAGCCTTGCTCAGTCTCTACGCAAGCATCACCAGAATTGGCTATATTGGTACATTGACAGGATATACCTTTTTTTTGTATTTTTTTCATTTTTATTGTTTTTCTTGTTGAATTTAATCCCAACGGTTTTTATGAGTTGTTGCCTCTCAGCCTTTCTTTTTAGAGCTCTAAGAAACAAGCGCTTCTCTTTTCGGGAATTAAATAATTGTCCAGAGCTGGCAGAATAGCCTCCTTCGGGTTATCATTGCCTTTGAGAGAGACATCGGCACTCTGAGCTTCAATTTCAAAGAGCTTCGTGAGCGCCGACGGGGTGTCTGGATGAAAAATTTCCTCAGCCTCCATATGTACTTCTGGATCGCTTAAGTCTGTAGGGGCATCAGTTGGGTTATCTTGTAAAAAGAATAACAATTGGTCCAACCTTTCTGAATTGCTGATTACCCTTTGACATAATTGCGCATGAGTGAGTATCACATTTGTGGGAGCCCCCTGTGTGTCAGCCACTGTTTGTGCAAATGATTGTGCAAATGTATAGACAGTAGGTGGTATCATGGGCCCCATGCCTCTAGAAGCCTCATCCTCTATGGGCTCAGTTTGCATGGTAGTAATTGTCCAGCCCACAGGGATGTCCTTCTGGGTCGGGTGTGCCAATCCCTCATGGCAAAGGGTATCTGCAAAAATAAATCCTTCTAATTTATCAATCTTAAATTGATTCAATGATGACTTGCAGTCCCTTAGTTCATAATGGGTGTAGTCATGCCCTCTGTCTAACAGATTTAAAATTCTCGATAGTACAGGGTGGGATGCTTCCAACATTTGCATGTCCTCTGAGGGCTCAAGGAGATCAAAGAATAAGGGAGGAGCTGGCGCCCTTGAGGATGGCGAGGAAGCGGCGCCTGTTGTAAGAGGAATATATTTGTTGTTATCAGGGAGGGGAGCAACCGTGAGAGGTTTCTCTGTTGGTGAGGTAAGTATCAGTTTTTTACAGGCTACATCACCCGGGGGCATGTTGGAATTGTCATACATTTCCCTATCCTTGCAATATAAATGTACGCCTGCCCTCCTACAACTAGGTAGTGTAACAGGAGTAGAAGGGCCAACAGAAAGATGTACACATTTTTCTAATGCAGCCAAAACAACTGGGGCTAGGATAGAATTGTCAGAGGGGGATGAACTTAGAGGATCACTAGTAGCCTCGCTGATAGAACTGGGTTCATCCATCCTCATACTGAGGAAGCTTTTTCGATTAGAGGACAAGAATGGAAGGGCTTCTTTGGAAGGAGAAGCAGGCAAAATGGAGCAGGGAAGCAATAAAGCAGCTCTTTGAGCACCCGCATAAGCAAATGCAACTTCGTGACAGATCAAATCGTTTGTTTTTGTTATATTTACACTGGGCAGCAAGGATTTCTCACCTTCTAGGTGTTCCATATTGGCAGTTTCGGCAATGATAGGCAAAGTCACAGTTGCCACTTTTTTGTTTTTTTATATTGTGTGCCTTTGGCCACAAAGTTGCGTGGCAACCGACCACTCCGAAGGGAGTATACCATTTACGAGTTATAACATTTACTGGAGTTCGCCAATGTGTATACTAGTCCAGGGCCCATAAAAAGGTTTTTAGACACTTACCATGTATTGACTATCCCCAATCTTAGCTCGGAGTCAGTCCTACTTATTTCAGAGCCCCCCAGCCCTCCCACCCTAACAGCCCAACAGCCACTTCGAATCCACTTCCCAGTGGGCGCGCGGGTGCGCAGGCCCGATGGTATTTGTGGAAGTGTGCAGCCTCTCTGTGAGGCAGTGGGCAGGGCTAGTGGTGGAGGCGTGCCCCAGTATACATAATACCGTGCTCTATGAGAGAAGAAAATAGCGTTACAACGCTACAAGGCAAAACAAGGTAACAGTGAGTTCAGACAGTGAGTTCCAGGAAATGGAAATGTAGAATAAGAGACTCCATTATCCTATAACGTTGCGCATACAAAGCACAAGGTGTTTAGCTCAAAAGTCACCTTTTTCCAATGGTTCAAGTTGCGGCCGTAAGTCTGTGTCGGCGCTTCTTCTTGGCGACTCGTGAGATCCTGGGAGCAGGGTTTGTGGCAGCCCAACAGCCACTTCCAATCGACTTCCGGGTGCGTGCGGTTGCGCGGGCCCGATGGTATTTGTTGAAGTGTGCAGCCTCTCTGTGAGGCAGTGAGCGGGGGTAGTGGTGGAGGCGTGCCCCAGTATACCTAATGCTGTGCTCTTTTCCAATGGTTCAAGTCGCAGGCGTAAGTCCGTGTCGGCGCTTCTTCTTGGCGACTCGTGAGATCCTGGGAGCAGGGTTTGTGGCAGCCCCAACAGCCACTTCCAATCCACTTCCGGTGCGCCGGAAACAATTGATTTAATGCACCTGCCTCAAGATCTGAACCAGGAGGGTTTCCTGGTCTCCATCGACTCTGAAACAGCTTTCGACAGGGTTGAATTGGGGTACATGGGGAAGGTACTTGAGAAAATGGTGTTCGGCCCCAACTTTCGCAGAGATATCTCTGCCATGTATAGAGACCCGACTGCCAAGGTTCTAGTTAATGGCACAATATCACAGCCCTTTCACTTAACTAGGTGAACAAGACAGGGCTGTCCTTTCTCACCGCTCTTATAGGCCCTCACTATGAACCCCTAGCAATAGTGTGGCGAAGTTGAGTTTAAACTGTCACTGTTCGTAGACGACATCCTTTGTTACTTGTCTGACATGCAACACTCCCTCCCAAAACTTCTAGACCAGATTACCACCTTTGGGGCCTTTTCTGGTCTAACAATGAACAACACAAAGCCTAGTGTAATGCCACTACCGCTAGAGCACACACCCAGGATTGCCCAAGCAGCACAGAGAGGGATGAGGCTGGAAAATAAAGAAATGACCTACTTGGTGATATGTCTCCCTCGAGACATGACCTGCCTGATTGAAGTCAACTTCACCCCAGCCCTAACTAAACTGGAGGCAGACCTTACACGCTGAGCCCCCCTGACCCTCTCGTGCTACGGCAGGATGACCTCAGTCAAAACCTCCCACACCTATTATACTTATTCAGAGCAATCCCCACATGTCTCCCAGATCCCGTTTTTTGGGAAACTTAATTCCATGATTTCCTGATTTATATGGCAAGGGGAGAGACCCAAAGTCAAAAGATGCACCTTAATCCTCACAGATGATTTCTTCCTGTATTACAAGGCAGCCCAATTGCCACTGGAGCACAGAAGGGATGATATGGGCACATTCTGGAGGATATATACTTCCACCCCAGGAAAGTGAGAGACCTACTGTGGTCCTCCATCAGGACTGTGCCAGTGAGACTCAGGGAACATCCTGTACTGGGGGTAATATGGGCTCTGTGAAAGAAAGATGGACGAAATGTACGCCTATCAACCTGGCCATCCCCCCAGGATCTCAGTTTGGGCCCCCCCTATATACCTTTGTAGAAGGAAATTTAAACATGCACAAAGGTGGTCTGACAGAGGTCTGGAGTGGGTGGGTCAACTCTTTCAGGATGGACAATTTAAGGGAAATGAGACAGTGAGGGAGATGCTGGGGGTGAAGGGGGTTACAGTGTTTGACTACTTGCCATTAAATGGCATATGTACAGACCCCAAGATCCTACCTAAACTCTCCCATCCACTAATAGCCTTTGACCGAGTCATCAACAAGGCCTCCTCCAGGAAAGGGGTCGTATCCAAGATGTACAGCGCTATGGTCACAGCAAACTTGGAAGGGAGACAACATTTTAAGCAATTCTGGGAGGCGGAGAATGGGAGGGAAATAGCCAAAGAGTCATGGGATCAGGTATATCGGATTATGTTTCATGGGAATCTGTTCACGACGACAATGGAACACAACTTTAAAATACTACACAATTGGCACCTCACCCCCCAGAAAATATAAAAAATGTTTTCCAGGGTGTCCCCCCCAGCCCCAGCCCAGGGAATGTGGAATGTTAGGCACATCATATCACATGTGGTGGACCTGCCTCAAAATCCAGGTGTACTGGACAGAGGTCCTTAGTTGGATGAAGGAAGTGGGGGGGGCATAGCCTTGTCTCTGGAGCCTCTGCAAATGCTATTGGGGGTACCGGAGAGCGATAGAGAGGAAAGTAGTCTACCAAGAATGTGGGAGGCGATGTAGAGGGTGGCTCGGGTAGCAATAGCGCAAAGATGGAATTGGGTAAACAAACTTTGGGACATTTTTATCTTGAAAAAATTCACTGCGATGCTAAATGATAACATGGATGCATTCCACATGGATTGGGGAATATTCATACTGAAATGGGGCGAAAGCACACCATAAATGGTCAACAAGAACCTCAGAAGGAGCCAAACGGCCCAGTCTTGTGGAAAATATGGAAGGTGAACATTGTGAGGAACGGGGGGCGACCTATCGAGGGTAAGCAATGGGAAATTGAAGAGCCTACACTACTCTATCCTGAGGGCTACCAGAAACCCTGCTCTAATGTTGTTGAGTGCAAATGTGAAAAGATCATTGATATATCCCTATGTTGTGCAAGTTGTATTGCAGGAGAGGGGTGGGGGGAAGGGAGGAGGGGCAAAATGGGAACATATGTTTTGAGAATATGTAAGGCATTGCAATAGTTCCTTGTGTTATAAATCTAATAAATATGTTTAAAAAAAAGATATACACACATATTCAAGCATTACAGACCGCAAAAAATGTGAAACATTTATATTTTATACTTTTTACATTGGCCCTCATTACAACACTGGCGCTAAACCATGCCGCTATTAGCACCATGGTTGGTGCCGGTGTTGTAACGGGTCCGCCATGGTTCAATGGGGAATTACCACCGCATTCCAAGGCTGGCGTGGAGGTAATTCCCCATTGAACCATGGCCCTTCCCCATTCCCATTTTCGCCCCTTAGGGCTCTATGGGAATGGAGAAAGCGCTAAGATCGTACCGCAAATTGCAGTACCGTACTTAGCACCAAGGTCCCTTTGCGGGTCCCTACTTTAACGGCTGGTGTAGACCAGCCGTTAAGGTCGGGTCCCGCAAAGGGACCTCGTAAACAGGCGCTAATGGGTTAACGGCACCACAGCCTTTTACGGCGCCGTTAACCCATTAGCGCCAGGGTCGTAATGAGGCCTATTGTCTACTGCAAGGCACCTACCCAGATGCCAAATGTCAGGTTTGTAGCTTGTTGGGAAGTATTTATTTTTAAATCTGTTTATTGGAATTTAACACATAGGGCTTAATTTCGAGTGCGGCGGTAAGGGGTTAACAGCGCCGGTAAGGATGCCGTTAAACCCTTACTGCCACATTCCGAGGTCCCTTAGTGGGTCCCACTAAGGGTGGCTGGTAAAACCACCCATCCTTAGCGGGAGCCGCTAAGGGACCAGGGAGCTAATAACGGGCCCGTAATTTACGGGCCCGTTATTAGCTCCCTCCCCATTCCCATTGAGCCCTATGGGGGTTTGAATGGGAATGGGGAATGGTTTTTTGAATGGGGACTTACCGGGTCCTCCAAGGTTGGAATGACCCGGTAAGTCCCTATTCAAAGAACCCGGACACGACTTTGGAGGCAGCCATTGTGCTAGTAGCACCATGGCTACCTCCAAACTCGCAATGACCCCCATAGACAGAAATACAGATAGTAAAATTCACACTGTAAGTCAGCCAGTTCTTACATACCATAAACGCCATTTCAACTTCAACAATTAAGTCAGAAAAAAAGAGAAACAAAACAACAAAGCTGGGCATCCCGAGCTAATCACATAGTGCTAGGGAAGCAGGGTAGACACCTTGGGTGGGTTCAGACCACCTCAGTCTAGGGGAGCCAGCGACACAACCACATATACCCGAGGGCACAACTTACCCAGGGCATTGATACACCCAGACAGCCCTGGCGTCTATCTTACCTGTCCATAAGGATCAGGCCCAGCAGTCATGTTGACTTGTCGTTCGAGGGCCATAACATTGCCTCTATTCAAGCACTCCACGCCACAATATCATCCGATGGTTCATTAGTGTTCAGTCTTAGAGCCTTCCACCATGCCTTGGTTTCGGCTGCACTCCACTTGAAAAACTCCTTATCCCATGTGCAATACTGTGGCCCTTTTTGTGCTTTACAAGCCATTGCTATGCACCTCTTAGCTATTACACATGCTAGATCCATACATTTGACTGGACTGTTCAGGCCTAGGGTATGCACCCAGTAAACATTCTAACGGTTCCCATTTGAATTAAATAATCCCCGCCTTTGGACCAAGCTTTGCTAATTTGACACCAAAAGGACTGAACTTTAATACAGCTCGAAAACATATGCATGGTGTCTGCCTCGGATACGCCACACCACAGGCAACCTGAAGATCTGGTAGGGTCGTCAAACATTGCCATACGCTGTGGGGTCATGTAAGTCCTATGCAAAACATGAATCTGCAAAAGGCGAAACCTAGCACTGCGAGATACCTTCTCTGTAAACATGAGTGCTGTGTTTTACTGGTTATCCTCCAGTTCTTGACAAAGCTCGTTCTCCCATTTGATTCTTAAGCCCACCTTAGGTGCACTCATCAAAGTTTGCATAGAGTTATATATCCTAGTCACCGGGTGCCAGCCGTCTTCTAAGTCATACAGCAGCAGTAATAACGTGTTCAACATAGGATCGCCCGGCCAGGTCAGCCACTTCCTTTTTGCTATTCTCGTTAACCTTTGGTACCACAAAAAATGCCCCCTGTGTAGCCCCTCAGACTGGTTGAAGTCTGTAAGTTCTCTGTATGCTCCACCCTTATACATATCACCCCATGTGCTAAAGCTGTATTCCTCCCATCTCCTGGCCACAGTAAAATCGCCCTTTACAGTGCATGTATCCACTACCACAGACCTCAGTGGGGAGTATGGTTCTTCTATTCTCAGGAGTTTAACCACCCTGGCCCATCTTTGGCTCCCCAGTCTCACAAGTAGCCCCTGGCTGCCCACCAGACTCCCTTCCACCCAGAGGGTTTCTTTTAGTACAACCGGTTTAACCAGTGCACCTAATAGCTCTGTTTCAACCGTGAGCTCATCAGACAGCCAATGTGTCACATGTTGCAATTGTGTGGCCAAGAAGTATAACTGGGAACCCCCATGCTCATGTTTGTGAGAAACCAGAAGGTGTTTCACCCGCTAGTCCCCACAGATCTCTCTCTCAGGTGTCCAGGGCACGGCCATTGCCTTTGGATCCAGAACCTGGGGGTGGACCAGTGCTGGAGGATCAACTGGGTGAGGGGTCTTCGAGGAGTGGGAGTGAGATACCGGTTGGCGAGGCGCGGTATCCCTCTCTTCCCTGTAACACCTTTATCCCATCTTAACTGATGGGTTATTTAGAAACGTAACCCCCACCCCCACCCTTTTCCTGCACGAACACTCTTACACGGACAGCCCGTTCTAGGAGAAAACAAGACTAGCACCCAAGCCATGTACCTGACATGTCCCAATACTATGTTCAGGTGAGTTCAGGCAATTATTGACAATCACTCACACCTGACTTCCATTACACTTCCCCACACAGATAAAAGGCAGGGCACGAGAGCACACCCTGAGCGAGGCAAAGCACACAAAGGTACAGCAGTTTCAAATTGGCAGCTGAACGAGAGGAGAAAGACAGCATGGCACAAGGGGTTTGTGAGAAGGGCAACCCCCTTGACCTTTTCGGCAGGAAGCAGTTACTTTCAAGAAACCTTTAAGGCTGAAAGTGTAAAACCAGGAAACTAGGCTGAAGAATCCTGTATTGAGTGTCAGAGATAACAAGGGCCCTCCTCCATAGCTGACCAAGGAGGAGAGGAGTTGCAGATGCCTTCGTATCATCCTTGGCTCCAAGAATAAAGAAATTGCTGGTGAATGTTTGAACTTAAAAGGAAGGATACAATGCCATTGACAGATCGGTCCGGCACTGTGAATGTGCTCAATCAATAGTCTCTGTGTGGTGTCCAGACAAGGGAAACAAAAGTAGAAGACTGATGTAAAGTAAAATTGTGTAAAGGAATTAAAGTGGTCCTGTGATGGTTTAAGCAAAACCATGGACGCCATTTAAGGGTCACCATGGGTTGCAAATGCGACCCCTGAGGTCTCCCTTGCTACCCTAGTGGTCGCCCTTGCTACCCCAAAAAAAAGGGGAAAAAACGTTATTAAATCAGGGCTCTTGGGCTGTGGCCAACAGCATGTGGATCTTTGTTTCTGTAGTGGCTGATTTTCTGATATCTACAGCCATTAAGATAGCTCAGTGGGTTGAGCGCTAGCTGCTGCAATGTGTGTGTGATCTGCAGGTTGCAGGTTCGACTCCCGACAAGGTCAACTCAGCCTTTTAGCCTGCTGAGGTTGATAAATGAGTACCAACACAGGTTGGGTAATATTGTATGTATATTTGTTCTATATGAAGCGCTTAAGTGTAAGTGTTATATAGTAACACATCATTACCATTTGGCCTTGGACGTCTGCTTGCATTCACAGTAATTTGGGAACATGGGCCTTTACGCGTTGATATTAATGGTACATATGGAGATCCATTCTTGTCTGTATGTATATCACTTTACAGTGATATCGTAACCATATTTTTTGTAGTGTAATTAGAAACAATGCTTTGTGATGCCACTTCCTGTTTTGTCAAAGGGTGAAAGGTCGGATTCCATCGATTTACGTGATGTCACATTGGGGTGGGGTCAAATGGAGTCACTTCCTGTGATATCATCAGGGGGTCAAGGGTCGTGTGATGTCATTTCCGCCACCCCAGGCATTTTGGAGAAATGACATCCCTGAGCAAAACCCCTCGCACTTTCAAAAGTCTTTGATTCTGGTGAAAAGGGATCTGATCCCGGAAGAGGGGGATCCATGGTCCGAGCCCGTATGAGGGAGATCAGATTGTGAACAATGTGTAAGAAGGGATCTGAGCCCGAAGGAGGGAGACCAATCGTGAATTTATGAATGTGAATAGCCTGACAAAAGAAAGGAACTTTTGTGTTTGGCTTGCTACATCAGGCCCTCTACAATAAGAGACTGTCATTGCGAGCGAGACTTTGGCGATGGCCCTGATGCCTATGTGTTGGACTGTTATCTCGTGGTCAAGAAGCCGAGTGTGTACGAAGCCTGCATGTGCCACCTTGCCCCGTGCTGAAAACGTGGGGAAGGGAAGCCAACTGCTCAACTATCCTGACATATCTTTTCTTGAACACTTTTCTTTTGCATACATTGGGCCTCATTCTAAGTCTGGCGGCAACCGTGCCGGAAAAACTGGCAGGTTGCTGCCGGATCCGGAATGAATAATCGGCTCTGGACTTGCCGCAATTACCGGGCATTATAGCCCCAGCAGGGACGGTCTTACAACAGATTGCACCCCAGGCGGGAAGCATTGTTGGTGCCCCCCTCCCCCGACCTGTGATCTCATGCATGTGTCATGGGCTGAGCAGAGGGAGTGGGGATTATGAGTTAACAAAATTGTCAATGCTGGCATCTGCTGAATTTCATGAACCTCAGAAAACAGCAATAAGAGGGTCAAACCCCAACAGGCCTGGTTATGTTAGTCTGCTTTTGCTCTTCATTTTTAGTAACAATGACCAGTTTGCTGCTGTGACTCAGGTCAGAGAATCGACTATTTCAGATCTACACTAATGTCATTCGTATGACCTCAAACATTTAGCCACTCTTAAAAGGTAATGCACTGGTCTTGAACAGTGTTACTCAAACCTCCAAGAACAAGCACCAGCAACATACCCACCGATAGCTGTACAAGCCGTCTATCTCAGCATTAAAATACATGCATTTATGCAATACAAATATTTCACGGGAAGTTAAATATATTTAGGAGGGACACAGGTAAACAATATCACTACTCCATGTGAGTGGTAAAGTCTACTTTAAACATATGCAGAGAGTTAACATGCATGTACAATTCAACATCGCTCCCAATGTTAATGTTGGAGAGGTGGCGTTCTAAAATTATGACATTACAATGTGGACTTTACATTGAAACACACTGCAGTGCATTACCGCGGCAGAGAAGTGGCAGTTAGAGTATTGTGGTTTGTTTCGCTCATGCTTAAGAACTCTCAAAATTCTTAAAAGTTTCCTTCGTGATCACTAATTTTAGCTCTCGACAGCACCATGAAACTGTAAGATCGCAAAGAAAAACGATGTCTAACATTCCAACACAGAAACAAAAACAATCAAATTCTTAAAGGGTGGGAGATGACCTTTTCTTGGGACTCGTTAAGTTTACTTTTTGCAAATTACTAGTCGCGTGCTGCTTGAATAACAGCGGCCCTTGCACATTGTGCAGTGCATAGACAAATTTCATTTAAAGGGATTTGGAGTACTGCAGATATCAGGGGAAGCATCTCCAGTGTACCCCAAGCGTAGTGTGCTTTGCCCTCCACCCTCACCCCCCAGCCTTGCAGCCCTGCACTTTTTCACATTTTCCATTATGGTAAAGAACATTGTCCCAAGCTTGGGAGAGAAATGGACTATGCAGACGGAGCTGGCTCACCAGGGTGCATTTAGCTGCTGGTGTATCAAATGCAGAAATGGGTGGCATCAAGAGCCCCACACACTGAAACATCTTTTGCGCACTGATTGGTCACACAACAGAAAGCGTGAGCAGGTGATTCCCCAACACTTCAACCATTCTTTAGAGACCTGGCTTTGATTAATGTGGAGTTAGCTAGTCATGGCCATTTCGCAGCGTTTGTGTTAGAAGAGAACGGAAGCTGCACTGTGCAGGGTATTTTAAAAGCCATGAATTGATGCTACAGCATGTCGCCACCAATGGAACAAAGAAAGTGAGCATGCATCCTGCAAGTCTGGGTATTTGCATTATACGGAAGACGGGCCAACCGTCCACAGAGACGGTTTCTACTGTAGTTGCTGAGTCGCTTTCCCAAGCCAGCTGCTGTGCAGACTTTGTTCAGCTTTTGGTCCAGCGCTTGCATCCATCCTTCAAACCATCATTCACAAGGCGCTTTCATGTAGGTGTTTATCTCGTTAGAGTAGCGTGATAGCTATTCCAAACAAAAGAAGCACAACGACAAAGAAGAGTATAAGACAAGTCTGAGCGAACCGAAACTCTTGCACTAAAATAAAGTCAGCAGTGCATGCCCAGGAAAGAGGGAACGATGAACAATATGCTCCTCGAAGTGATTTTGGCCCAGCCAATCCAACCCCGCTGGAACGTGCAAGTGTCTAAGATCTGCTGACGGTGACACTCTGCCCAGGTCTTCCGAGAACCGGCCTTTTGATCTCCTGAGGAGAGTCCACCACCAGTGCTCGCTTCTTTTCATGACTACTTGTGCCTTGACAAAACTGTCTAGCTTTGTGGCCTCCAGAGGCTGTTCTTGGATGGCCCAGTCATCTCCGCAATGCCATTTTAAAATAAATAAAACGCCTATGCAGCAATCGGCCTCACCTGCGAGGACTGGAGCAGGAGGAAAGAAGTGTGCTACAGACTGTAGTTACTACCGGGTTTCCTGAAACAAGGCCAATCTGCGAGGGCAGGATGCAGCAACTGTTTGTATTTGCTGATTCTGCTGCTGCTTGGCAGTGTGTGCTTGTGATGGGAACAACTTCAGGATGTAGTGACCCACTCGCTCTTCTTTTCTGTAATGGCCGAGCCGACAACACCGGCCAGCCCCAATCGATCCACACTTCAGTGTCAGTGCACGCCCATAGCCTGGAGGAGGGCACACCTCACGTTCGCCGGTGCCACCCATGGCCGGGGGAAGGTAATAAAGCAACAAATGTTGCAAATGTATTTGTAATTACCCTGCCCTGCCTGAGGGCAGAGGCCAGGCCCGTTTCTTGGCCCGGGCGAGCCAGGCAACTGCCCGGGGCGCAATAGCCCCGGGGGACACAACACTTCAACCATTCTTTAGAGACCTGGCTTTGATTAATGTGGAGTTAGCTAGTCATGGCCATTTCGCAGCGTTTGTGTTAGAGGAGAACGGAAGCTGCACTGTGCAGGGTATTTTAAAAGCCATGAATTGATGCTACAGCATGTCGCCACCAATGGAACAAAGAAAGTGAGCATGCATCCTGCAAGTCTCGGTATTTGCATTATACGGAAGACGGGCCAACCGTCCACAGAGACGGTTTCTACTGTAGTTGCTGAGTCGCTTTCCCAAGCCAGCTGTTGTGCAGACTTTGCTCAGCTTTTGGTCCAGCGCTTGCATCCATCCTTCAAACCATCATTCACAAGGCGCGTTCATGTAGGTGTTTATCTCGTTAGAGTAGCGTGATAGCTATTCCAAACAAAAGAAGCACAATGACAAAGAAGAGTATAAGACAAGTCTGAGCGAACAGAAACTCTTGCACTAAAATAAAGTCAGCAGTGCATGCCCAGGAAAGAGGGAACGGTGAACAATATGCTCCTCGAAGTGATTTTGGCCCAGCCAATCCAACCCCGCTGGAACGTGCAACTGTCTAAGATCTGCTGACGGTGACACTCTGCCCAGGTCTTCCGAGAACCGGCCTTTTGATCTCCTGAGGAGAGTCCACCACCAGTGCTCGCTTCTTTTCATGACTACTTGAGCCTTGACAAAACTGTCTAGGTTTGTGGCCTCCAGAGGCTGTTCTTGGATGGCCCAGTCATCTCCGCAATGCCATTTTAAAATAAATAAAACGCCTATGCAGCAATCGGCCTCACCTGCGAGGACTGGAGCAGGAGGAAAGAAGTGTGCTACAGACTGTAGTTACTGCCGTGTTTCCTGAAACAAGGCCAATCTGCGAGGGCAGGATGCAGCAACTGTTTGTATTTGCTGATTCTGCTGCTGCTTGGCAGTGTGTGCTTGTGATGGGAACAACTTCAGGATGTAGTGACCCACTCGCTCTTCTTTTCTGTAATGGCCGAGCCGACAACACCAGCCAGCCCCAATCGATCCACACTTCAGTGTCAGTGCACGCACATAGCCTGGAGGAGGGCACACCTCACGTTCGCCGGTGCCACCCAGGGCCGGGGGAAGGTAATAAAGCAACAAATGTTGCAAATTTATTTGCCAATTGCCCTGCCCTGCCTGAGGGCAGAGGCCAGGCCCGTTTCTTGGCCCGGGCGAGCCAGGCAACTGCCCGGCGCGCAATAGCCCCGGGGGACACAACACTTCAACCATTCTTTAGAGGTCAGGTGATGGCGCTGCCCCTTCCGACTGTAATGTCACGTAGTACAAAAGAACTACGTGACATTACAGAAGTCAGAGGCTCTCTCTGACCACTTTCGCGCCACTTGGGGTGGGGAGACCCGTTTGGGCCCAAGGTGGGTCCCTGCAAGCCCAGAAAATGGCCAAAATAATAGTTTAAAGCAGCGCTATTTCTTTCATACCGCTTCTTTTCCAAACTATATATCAATTACACTTTAAACCACTTCCATGGCACTGGTGATGAGTTACTTCACTATGCGGATAATAGTTTTGACCAGTGTTGCGGAGTAAATATTCTTTAATCTACAAACCGGTTAATTTATTTATTTATGCAATGTGTGTCGGATACCTGTATCCGACACACATTGCATAAATAAATAAATATGCAGGTACCCGACAAACATTGCATGAATAAATAAATAATCCTGGTCCATGTATCCTTACAACAGTCAAGTCTTTACTATATCAAAGCATACACTTAATTCCCATTCAAAGAATGTTAAAGTGATTGTTTATTGGGTTCAGGTGTCTCCTTGTCATTGCCTTTTTGGCTTAGGTTACCTCCAAACCCCCTTCAGCATCTTGTGTTCTTTGTTGGTTGTATATACTGCATCCTGTGCCATATTCATGGTCTCTTGGTTGGTGTGCCCAGTCCTCATTATCTGCAGCCTAATTTGGACTGGGGCATAAAATTGTCTTGGGCACCAGTGAAAAAAGTGGGCCACTGTTGCAAATGGCAATTCATTCCTTGTGTGACGGACTGTTTGACTTTGGGTAGGAGTTCTTTAACAGTGTAGTTTGGGAATGGCGCGCAGGGTGCGGTGGGAGTGGTGCGCGCGGTACGGTGGGAGTGGCGCATGGGATGGAGTGCCGGGGGGCGCATTCCTAGTGTTTCGCCCTGGGCACCAAATGGACTAGAAACTGCCCTGGCTGAGGCCACAGCCTGCAGCAGTGCCAGTGGTAGAATACACGTGTAACACCTTTGTTTCCTAACATTATAAAAATGAACAGGCACATTCATTTTTATAATGTTAGGAAACAAACGTGTTACACGCGTATTCTAGCACTGGCACTGTGGACTGCTGGTGCAGCGCCCCCTAGAGACTGACTGACGTTAGGCAGCTGCCTGGGCTGCCTGACGCAAAGACTGGCCCTGAGCCCTGGTGATCCGGTAATTCCAGAGCCAGCATTTCGTTACTCCCCATTCCCATGGAGTCTGATAGGAAACACCGGCACCATGTGGTAATGGTGTCGGTGTTTCTGTGGCCGGTGGCGTTACACCCGCCAGGTCAGACCTGGCGGGTATAACACAACCGCCCGCATAACTCGTAGTTAGCCGGTCCGAAAACAGTGCCAGTACAGTTTTACCGGCACCATTAAATCCGGACCAGCTAACTTGTAATGAAGCCCATTGTCATCCCACACCATTTTGTATTTAGAATTAAAGATTGGCAATAGGTTTATTAGTATAGGCCCTTTTATTTTGACAGACTCCACTAGGACTAAGTTATTATTATTTGATGGTCGTTGCTTGCTCCAATCCTTAGCTTTAGGTTTAGATAGGCGTTCTACCAACCCATTGAAGTTCAATAAACATGCTTGAACTGTGATAACTTGTGTCTGTGTTCACTGTTTGATACCATGCCTGCCTTACATGTTACATACACAATGGGCCTCATTACAAGTATGGAGGTAGCCATGCCGCTTTTACCAGCATGGCTACCCCCATACCCTGTACCGGGTCTGGGTTTCTTGAATGGGGAAATGCCAGGCCATTCTGACCTTGGAGGGCCCGGTATTTCCCCATTCAAGGAACCCGGACCCGGTACATCCCATTCCCATTTCAGCCCCTATAGGGCTCAATGGGAACGGGGAGGATGCTAACAACGGGCCCGTTAATGACGGGCCCATTGTTAGCATCCTGCTCTGCTCGCGGGACCCGCTAAGGACGCCTGGTTTTTACCAGGCATCCTTAGCGGGACCTGCGAGCAGACCTTGTAATGAGGCGGTAGGGGGTTAACGGCGCCAGCAGCTCTACCGGCGCCCTTAACCCCCTAACCCCTGGGTCGTAATGAGGCCCAATGTGTTCAATGCTATTCTCTGTCTACTCCAACCACACAGGAAATCCCGCAACAGTGTATCCAGCTTACGAAAGAAGCCGGCTAGGACGTAATAGTACACATTGGCAAAAAAGTAAAGCATCCTTGGTAAAAGAATCATCTTGACCAGAGCAAATCTGCCCATCTAAGCTTTGCCTAGAATACCATGAAACCTCCTCAACGATCCTAACCAGGTTACTTGTATGCATGTCCTCTGGGAAATGTTAATCCCTAGGTAGCAGAATGCCTCAGCACAAACCCAGGTCCGGTAAGTCCCGGGGGCCCTACCTTTGCATTCCTGATAGAGGAAATAAAAGAGACTTGTGTCTATTAAAGTCTGTTCCTGACAGTCACAAAAAAGTGTTCCTCCTGCGTGTTCTATTCTTGGACACCTGCCTTTGTTTCCAGCTTTTTCCTGATGGGGTTGGCTTCATGGAGTCCCTTCTGCTTGGCTTGTTTCCCAACCAGGCAAAGTGGCCTCTGGCAGAGAACGTCCTTATCTCTTCACTAAAAAGAAAAAAGCTTGCAGCCTGAAAGGAAGAAAGAAAAAGGGTTGACTTCGAAAGGGAACTCCCGAAGATTCACGTGAGGCGTTTCAGGAAGAAGGGCCACATTCCGAGGGAAGTCTTCACGGTTCAGAGACATAGGTACACAGCTGGGGGTGCCAGGATATAAAGCATAGGTGACATCGGGCAACCCTGCCGTGTAACCCGCAGTACCCCCCAGGCCTCAGACACCCACTTCCATGTCTGGGCTCTAGCCATCAGTCACGTATACAGCAACCTAACCCGTTTAATGAAATCCTGGGCAATACAGAAACTCTGCATCGCAGCCATCATCCACTCCCAGAATACAGAGTCAAATGCCTCTGTGTGGCGCTGAGTGACGCCACTGCGAGCGAGGCCTCACTAACGTTAGAGAAGACAGAACTAATTCTCGAGGTGGCAGTCTAGCCATCATTGTAAAAAACAATCTCACCATAAAAATAGAAGCGCCATCAATCACCAAATCTTGCGAATCCTTAACCGCCAAACTTTTAACCTCATCCTCTCAATCCATTAAAATACACCTCATCTATAGGCCACCAGGTCCCATCGGAACCTTTGAGGATGACATCTCCACGATCCTATCAAATAAACCTCATCACAAGCCATCCTTCTGGGAGACCTGAACTTAGGTTTTAACGACCACAAAGACACACATGCCACTAACATCGCCAATGTCATCACAGAATTAGGGTTTACTCAAAGAATATCTCAACCTACCCATATAAAAGGTCGACACTCAACTGGGTAGCAAACCACAATTGTAACGTAACTATTACTGATGTCAGTCCACAAATCTGGACAGACCACACGCTCATAACCTTCCTAATAAATGAAGATACTACCCAACCTAACGAAAAGATATTAGCTCCCCCCTTACCAACCAGAAATTAAAAAAACATAACCATGGACAAACTACTACCACTTATCCTCCCAACTCTAAATGCCTTACCCGAATCACTAAACCCGTCAGCTCCAGTGAATGAATACAACTCAACCATGACCACAGCCTTGGACGCTATCGCCCCTTTGAAAATGAGAAAAAGTAAGCCCAGAGCATGGTTCACCCCCCACCTCAAATCCCTAAGGATTGAAAAACGCAAATGTGAATCTGCCTGGCAATTAACACCATCTGAGACTAACAAAGATGCTCTTACCAACGCCTCTAGGACTTACGAAAATGAAATAAAGAGAGCAAAAAAAGAGAACTTTTACAATAGAATACTGCAGGCCAAATCCGAAACCAGAGAGTTGTTCATTATACTAAAGGAAATGGAAAACCCCATCCCTGCCCCGGATAACTGTGACAAAAATGAAATGTGGTGCTCCAACATTCAAAAAGCACTAAATGACAAAATAGTTACACTTCAATCCAAAATCGAGAAAAAGAAACTAAATATTCCTCCCTCAACCACTCATAGAGATAAACCACCCACACCTACCAAGCCAGAACAAGAATTCAATTTCACTAAAGTGACTATTCCAGAGATTGAAAAGATAATACTCTCGCTCAAACCCTCCAACTGTCGAGCCGACATCTGCCCAGCCCAACTGATAAAAGATGCGTCCAGAGACCTATCCCCATTCATTTCTAAATTCACTAATGCTTCCTTTGCATCAGGCACGATACAAGACAACCTCAAACAATCATGGGTCCTCCCCCTCCTTAAAAAGCAAACTCTGGACCGGTCTATCCCGACTAACTACAGGCCAATTACAACGGTACCATTTCTGCTAAAAATTTTAGACAGAGTGGCTTACTTACAGATCCAAAAATACCTGGAGCTGCATCAGCTACTAGGTACCAGACAATCAGGTTTCAGGCCTCAGCATGGCACAGAAACCGCGCTCATTGATCTCAAAACCCAGGTTGATGAGCTGAGAGACCATGGAAAAACAGCATTACTCCTCCTACTGGACCTCTCGGCGGCTTTTGACCTGGTAGATCATGATGAGCTCTGTACCCACTTGGAATCTGCAGCCCACTTCTCCACACATGCCATTGCATGGATCAAGTCATTCTTAAGTGGTAGAACTATGAGGGTTTTCTCTACCTCCGCAGCAGCTGACCAGTACCCATCACATGTGGCGTTCCCCAGGGCTCCTGCGTCTCCCCTACCATGTATAATATTTTCACGAAGCCCCTGTTCGATGATCTGGACTTTCTGGGTGTCACCTACACAAACTACGAAGATGACACTCAGATCCTCATCCCACTTTCGGGGGATTATGAACAGGATTTGGCCTTGGTGAACAAGATATACCTCATCATTCAGGCATGGATGGCCCGTCACGGTCTGTCTGAATGATGACTAAACGGAACTCATCATTTTGGGGAATGCACAAAACATCAAAAAACTGAAGGATGACTATTCATCATTCATCATAGATGGCAATACTATCAAAGTAGCAAAAGAGGTAAAAACACTAGGTTTTTACCTCGACTTCTGCCTTTCTCTAACAAAGCAGGTGAGCGTGATGGCCTCTAGCACTGCATATACCTGCAAGCTGATTAGAGCAGCAAAACCATTCCTGTCCACTACCAGCTGCCTCACCCTAGCAAGAGCTCTGGTATTATCCAAACTGGACTATTGCAACGCACTTTATATAGGGTCTAATAAACATATGTTGCAAAAAATCCAAACCATACAGAATAATGCCCTTAGAGCCGCATTAGGAATATCAAAAAGAGCATATCTCAGACATCAGAAGACAATCTAATTGGCTCTCTACAGTGGCCAAAATTAAACTTAAAACAGTATCGCTAACATTTAAAAGCATTAATGATTTAGCCCCCAAATACCTAACAGAAAGGTTCAAAAGAAGAATGTCCATTAGACCCACTATAGAAGCATATACTAACCAGCTAGTTGTGCCCCCATTCAAACTCAGTACTACCGGAGGGAACAGCTTCCCTGTCAAAGCAGCCCAGTGGTGGAACTCCCTCCCGACCTTGCTAAGAGCTGACCAATCTTATTCACACTTCAGACTTAACTGCATCAAATGGCTCAATGAAAATGACCTGTAACTGACTTACACCAGGACTACTCTATCGGCTAATCTGTAACTGAACGCTTACTAACATTCTCCCCCACTAGCCTATTCCACCTTGCCTTTATTTTGCAACGTATACTGTGTATACATATCTATGCACAAATATCTTTGAATATAACCCTGCATATTACCCTCTGTACAAACCTTTTAGGGTAACTATGCTTCTTGCTGTCAATGGGCCTCATTCCGAGTACGGCGCTAACCAATGGCGCTATTAACGCCTTGGTTGACGCCGTACCCGGACCGGCAGCGCCTTGGTGGATGGCGGAATCACCGCCCCATTCCAAGGTTGGCGGGGTGGTAATTCCCCATTCACCAAGGCTCTTCCCCATTCCCAAATGAGCCTCCTCATAAACTTTCGTTAGCACAGGGCAAGAGTAGGCGTAAATGTTTTATACAGTTCTGCCAGTAGCCCATCTGAGCCCGGCATTTTCCCTGCAGCCA
Organism: Ambystoma mexicanum; assembly: GCF_040938575.1. Classification (NCBI taxonomy): domain Eukaryota; kingdom Metazoa; phylum Chordata; class Amphibia; order Caudata; family Ambystomatidae; genus Ambystoma; species Ambystoma mexicanum. The sequence goes on along the minus strand of NC_090931.1, from coordinate 286,677,215 downwards.
GGGACACAGTCACCCTCCTTATCTCCCCATCCGTTAGTGGCTGCTCTAAGGAGGCGGCAGTTTCAGCAGATAGTCACTGCAACCTGATCTGAGAGAGAGCCTCCCACAACTCACAGAGTCCACCAACTCTTCATTTCTATAAAGCGACCTATAAAACGTACAGAAGGCAATATTTATCTCCATTTGCGACCTCCATACCCATCTGCACTCATCCTGCACCCGTGTTATCGGCTTCCTGGGTCTCTCCGCCCTACAAAGCCATGCCAACATTCATCTTGATTTGTCCCCCTCTGCATGTCTATGAGTCATGTGAATCGCATAGTCAAATTGTCGAAGCCTCTCCCACCTCTCACCACGCTGTTTGCGTGGCGAGTTAAGCTTCCCTCTGAGTCTAATGTTCGCACCACCCTCGCCTCCACATCCCGAATTCAGTATTCCAATTGCTCTAGTTCTCTTTCTAATGTCTTCCTGATCCCACCTGCCCCTTCCATCTCTTCCCTCCTCATTACAACCTTCAGGGCCTCCCATACCAAGCTCTAGCTATCCACTGCCAACATTCACTTCCAGAAAATGAACCAAAAATTCACCCAGTTGTTCTCGGAAAGCTCATCCAATAAGGACGATCTAGGCTGAGAGGAGTCAGATCTGTCAAGGATTGGGTTCTGCACACAGTTGAAGTCCCCTGCCCCCACAAGAAAAAGGTCCCCTTCATATGTAACAGTTTACTGCCCAAAGGTCGGAGGAAAGCAGGTATAGCATGATTGGGACAATAAGAATTCACTATACATACCTCTTGTTGACCTATGCACCCATATACAATCACATAACTGCCCTCACTGTCTGTTTCTGCACGTATAAGGTTAAAAGGGATCTGGCCGTCAAACCAAATTAGGACTCCTCTGGAAATTTACAAATGATATGATATGGCATTTATAATGCACCTATACACAAGTGTTTCAAGGTGCAACGAGGCAAGGGAGGGGGAACAGAAGGAAGACAGAGACAACGATCTTACTAGGCCAGGGGACATTGAGATTGTGCAAGTGCAGAGGAAGGGGGAAGGGGAAAAGTGCGGGGGGAAAGGGGAGGGGGCAGTGAAGTACATAGGACAACAGTAAAATAAGTAAGCAATGAATAAAATAAAGCCAATAAATAAATGTGTGGCCAGCTGGCGGCAAGTGCAAGGGTAAGTGCAGACCCAAACCTCCCCACCCCCATCTGGCAATCCATGAGTCTTGACCTGCAGGTAGCAAGTGTGTCTCCTGTAAGAGAGCGATCGTAATCTTTTTCCTACACAAAAAGGACCTTGCTCTGTTCCTACGCAAATATGTCCCCAACCACTTGACATTCCAGGTGATGATTTTAATCGATGCCATCAGTACAGCACAAATCCGACCCAGATTGCGAACACAGGGCCCCAAAGGAGAACCCCCTCCCCTGCTCCCATACACAGCCAATGTCATGAATGGACAGCTTGAAACAAACGTCAAAAACTGAACAAATTGGGGCACCAGCAGCATGCCCCTAACTGTGAAACAATAACAATGCCCAACAGCAACTGAGCCCCCAAACTTGGGGTATAAACATCGCCCCACAGAATAAATCTGTTCAGTCGCACCCGTACTACCAAAGCTACCAGTAGCCATTGGGTATTGGGCAAAAGGGGCCAGCAACAGACAGGCCTCTAGTATTCACTAATATGTGGTCGTCCAAGTTCCATCCAGTGGGCAACAGAGCCCGCTCCCACTAGTACAAAGTGGTAATTCAGCTTTGTTAGAAGAGGTTCCTCGTGGCATTTCAGGACCAGTGTCTTCAGTCACCATTTTGCTACACGGTCACTCCCAGCCTTACCGTCTTGCGATGCGCCCGCACAAAGTGTACTCATGATCGGAAAATGGGGTTGTGCATAGCCATGCTTCAAGGCGTCGTCTCTAGATGTTTCTGCATATCGATATCCTTGTCATGCATCAAGTTGCTATGTTCAATCCACATATTCACAGCCTCTGGGCTCTCAAACAAGAGTGTCTTCCCATTGTACAGCACTGTCAATCTGGCTAGGTACATTAACATGTATTTGAGCTTCAGTTGTCGGAGTCAAGCCTTAGTTGGTACAAAATTGTTTCCGCCATTTTTGCGTTAGAGGAGTGTAATCAGGGTAGATGGCTATCGTTGAGCTGCCCCGTTGTATCTTCCCACCATCCCTGTAGTATTGGAGGATTATTTCGCTATCCCTGAAATTCAGGATTCTGGCAATTACTATTCTGGGATATGATCGGGGCAGAGTGTTCTTCTGAATGGATCTGTGTGCTATCTAAACAGCAAAACCCTGTGATAGGTTCCCCAGACAGACCTCTTGTAGAAGCAAGTTCTCTATGTTTGTAGTCGGGTCTCGGCCTTCCATACTGTTTGGCAGAATCCTGTGCAGTGCCCTTAGGGACCACTACACACAATTAAGACTACAGGTGGCAATACACCTTGTACCTTTGGTACAAGCCTGTACTACTATGTCAGAGTGGTAGCAGTGGCGGAGCAGCCAGGCTTATCTCAAGAGTATATGAGCAGTAGCAGAGATTACACAAAGATACCACAATTACTGTGACTCAAGCAAACACTGACTCAAGGTTTCAGGTAAAAAATATAAGTACATTTACACATGGTTCTCAGAACCTCAGCAGTATAGAGTAAAAGACTCTCCTCAGTGTAGTTTTCCATATTTAACATGATTTCTTAGTTAAATAGAATTTGTGGTGTTAGCCTTGTGGTTAGTTGAACCCAAGCAATAGCAGCACTCTGTAATCATTCTACTTCCAAATCCTCACCGCTGTACACCAGTGTTAGGCAGAATCCTGTGCAGTGCCCTTAGGGACCACTACACACAATTAAGACTACATCTGGCAATACAAGTTTTACCTTTGGTACAACCCTGTACTAGGTCAGAGTGGTAGCAGTGGCAGAGCAACCAGGCTTATCTCAAGAGTATATGAGCAGAGATTACACAAAGGGACCACAATTACTGTGACTCAAGCAAACACTGACTCAAGGTTTCAGGTAAAAAATATAAGTACATTTATTTTTAAACCATTCGTTATCAACACAACACTTCTATTAAACTCAAATAAAAATCACACGTTAAATATAATACAGCTAACCAATTCACTAGGTACAATAAGTCTCAAGGTAAGTACCCTGTGTTTGAATGGACCGGTGTTACGAACAAAACACGTTACCGGGAATACGATTGCGATCACTTTTTGACAGTTCGGTCTACTAAATAAACGCGTATCCTGACATGAAATGCTACCGGGGCAAAAACACACTTAGCACCTGAGATACCCAGAGGGAGTTGGAGGCAACAATCACAGGCAATGTTTTGGTTAGGCAGGCAGAATCAAGAAACCCTTAGAGACAGGAGTTCAAAAGTCAAAGGGCCGGAGCCAGGGTCGAAAGACACAGGGGCCTGTTGCCGAAGATCACACAGTCCACGATTCAACGTAGCCAAAAGTACTTCGATATTGTCAATGTTCGGAAGCAAAAGTTATAAAAAGGAGGGAAGACAAGGGCAAGCCTTGATAAATGAAGAAAAGGGATTCACCCAGTTTCCTCAAGGAGAACACAGTACCTTGTTCCAATGGTGTAGCTGGTGCCCTGGCAGTTGTTCCTGTTGGTTTCCCGCAGACCCACGATTCCTGGAGCTTCGTTGTGAAGGAGGATGTCTGAAGGGGGTTTGCAGCACACAGGGATGAAGCCGGCAGCAGCGACGAGGAATAAAAGGTGCGCTCCTTAAAAACAGGAGAGGCTCTTCAGGTGGCTTTCCGGACCACTACAGCAGTGTGCAGCGATTTCGACCAAGGAGGAGGATCCTCGGGCTGTAGAAGATGAGCTGGTTATCCCCTCCAAGCTCAAGGGAAGAAGACTCCGGACTGGAGTCGTTGAAGGGAAGATAGCTCAGGACTTCAGCAGGGCTTCACCGGGACGGGTTAGTTGCAGCAGCCGTCGTTCTCTCTGCTTCTCTTCGATTCCTTGTAGTTCCAGTGGTGACTCTCTGACTTCTAGACCAGGAGACCTGCCTTTTATGCGAAAAACCCCCATTCACACAGCCTGGCTGTCATTCACCCAGCAGGGGGGTTGTCCCTGGCCAATCATGACAAAGTGTGACTTGGGTTTCCTAGGATACCCTGTGCAGGGGGTGACTACACCCCTCCCTCACATTCAGCCCACCTAGACACGCAGGCGCCTTGAGGAGGGCCTCTGAGCAGAAGCCCGCCAAAAGACAGTGAACAAAGAAGGCGAACCTAGTTTGCCGCGCAAAGTAAAATACAAGAAGGACTTTAACAAAAAGAAATGGTGAATAAACCCAACCGGAGCCAAAAGAAAGACAATTTGCTCAAGCGGGTTTATTTTCGAGGCTAATATAATAGCCTAGAACAGTACCACGTTTATCTAATATAATCGTGGTAGAAAAGTTAGGGTAGATACCACTGCCACCAGCCAAGTCTAAATGATAAAAGAGCGAAACAATGCTCTAGGAGTTACAGATAAAAAAGGGATACAAATTTACCCTTTCCAGTACTCCATGGAAGATGGGGTGTACTGGATCTGTGGTAGATTGACTAAGTAAAGGTAATGTTAACTTTACCCTTTTTGGGGGACAGTAGTCACCTCAGAAATGGAGTCGAGGGAAGTCTCAAAGACAACCCTGTGCCACGGCACTGAAGGTGCTGTGTGACACACAAAAAGAAGAGGGCTACTGAAGTGGTGTACTTCACAGTCCATAATCACAAAAACAGGTAGAAACACATAGCAAAACACAGGTAAGAGTGGGGGAAAAGCACTCACTCTTACCAAGTGGAAACAAATAAACTCCAGAAGTCCAGCAAAGCTGTTGGGGGACTCACTAGGTGAAGGAAATCAGCCATAGATGAGAATTCTCCCTAACACTCGCCCCCCCCCCAGACTAAGGGACAGGAAGATTTAATCTACTCCTGGATGGACCTCATACCTCTAGTTGGTTACAAACATCCTAGAGAGACCATCAGCATTTTGGTGGTGACTTCCTGCTCTGTGCTCAATGTTACAATCAAAGGTTTTCCTTTGTAAGCTATATGACCTACACACCTTTTGAGAGACATCTTTCTTTTTGATTCTATAGGGGATCTGGTTGACCAGTCCCTCAGAAGTTGGTACAACTCCCGAACCTGTGATAGGCTTTTTCAAGGGGTCCTTATAAAGGATTCCCTTAGATCTAGAGTGGCCTCCAGGGTTCCTCACCACCTCTCTTTTGGGGGCAGATTGGGTCTCAGGCATCTTGGTTGGAGGATAAGCAAGGTACATGTTTCCCCTTCCTCTTAGATCTACCCTTACCTGCTTTAGGAGTTCTTCTCCTAACATTAGGATTTGGGTTGGAGTCTTATATAGAAGGTCCAACAGTCTGAAGGTTTTTGGCCTTAGACTTTTCTTTTCTGGTTTTCCACCAGCACTGGGAATTACCAGTTCTCTTAGGCCTAGAGAGGGGCCCAGTTGGCCTATCCACCTCTTCCTCAGAAGCATGGGGAGTCAGAGACTCTAAAACTGGGGGAACAATGATGGAGCTTGGTTTGGGCTCCCATTTCCCTAACATACTAGCCTGAAATTTGCCTGGGTTAGAGGTCAACTTACTAATACCAGGGCTTGTAGTGGGGTTCTCTGTAGAGGTTCCCACAGGCTCAGAGTGGTCCCTTAAGGTGGCCTCTCTAGCCAATTTGGTGTGGTTCTGCTTCTCCATACTGGGAGCCCTGGGGGTACTGGATACTACTCCTAGTGTTTTTTAGATCATTCCCTAACAGGACTCTCCCAGGCACCTCACTCTGAATACTGACAGGGATCCTCACTGTCATGTTGTTATACTGAATGAGAGCTGGTAGAATAGGAACCATTTGGATAGGGCCTCCAGCAAGTTTGGTTGGCCTGTGGGTGCCTTAGCAACATCCGCAGGCCTGAAAAATCTTTCGTCCACAATTGTTCTGCTGGCCCCAGTGTCTCTCATGGCAGGGGTATCCTGACCATTGACAAGAACACAGTCCACATAATACTCCCTAGAGTCTTCAGAAATTGAGTCATACACATCACTATGTGGTTTCTTACCCAGACCCTTGGACTTTAAGGATACAGTTGCTTGAAGAGCCAAAGGTGCTTCAGCAAACAAGTGAAAGAGGGCACTAGCCATCTGTACTTCTTCCTCTGGGGAGAAGGCTAAGGAGGTAGTGCTGATCCCTGCAGGGTTACCCTTGCATCTGGGATCTCCTCTCATATGGTGAGTTGACCCACAACTAAAGCATTTACCAAATGCTCTCTGGAATGGGGGTATGTCCTGACCTACCTCTGGTTTGGCACCAGGAGGTACACTAGCACTGTTTGGTTTCCCTTGTGGCTTACCCTGGTTATGTTTGGGGACCTCTTCTGGATGGGAGGTATTGGAATTCTCTTGGTTGTCTTTCTTTGCCTGCTTTCCCTCATCCTTCTTCTGAGTCGCCCCAGAATCCTTGTGAGTAGCCCTGTTGGCAACCCACAAGTCAGCAATCTTAGCTAGCCTCCTAGGATCCATCTCCTTTGAATCAGCCAAGTGCTGCCTAAGCTCAGGAGAGCAGACATCAAATATAGACTCCAATAGACACTGCTTGGCAGTGTGTGCTTGTGATGGGAACAACTTCAGGATGTAGTGACCCACTCGCTCTTCTTTTCTGTAATGGCCGAGCCGACAACGCCAGCCAGCCCCAATGGATCCACACTTCAGTGTCAGTGCACGCCCATAGCCTGGAGGAGGGCACACCTCACGTTCGCCGGTGCCACCCAGGGACGGGGGAAGGTAATAAAGCAACAAATGTTGCAAATTTATTTTCCAATTGCCCTGCCCTGCCTGAGGGCAGAGGCCAGGCCCGTTTCTTGGCCCGGGCGAGCCAGGCAACTGCCCGGGGCGCAATAGCCCCGGGGGACACAACACTTCAACCATTCTTTAGAGACCTGGCTTTGATTAATGTGGAGTTAGCTAGTCATGGCCATTTTGCAGCGTTTGTGTTAGAGGAGAACGGAAGCTGCACTGTGCAGGGTATTTTAAAAGCCATGAATTGATGCTACAGCATGTCGCCACCAATGGAACAAAGAAAGTGAGCATGCATCCTGCAAGTCTGGGTATTTGCATTATACGGAAGACGGGCCAACCGTCCACAGAGACGGTTTCTACTGTAGTTGCTGAGTAGCTTTCCCAAGCCAGCTGCTGTGCAGACTTTGCTCAGCTTTTGGTCCAGCGCTTGCATCCATCCTTCAAACCATCATTCACAAGGCACATTCATGTAGGTGTTTATCTCGTTAGAGTAGCGTGATAGCTATTCCAAACAAAAGAAGCACAACGACAAAGAAGAGTATAACACAAGTCTGAGCGAACCGAAACTCTTGCACTAAAATAAAGTCAGCAGTGCATGCCCAGGAAAGAGGGAACGATGAACAATATGCTCCTCGAAGTGATTTTGGCCCAGCCAATCCAACCCCGCTGGAACGTGCAACTGTCTAAAATCTGCTGACGGTGACACTCTGCCCAGGTCTTCCGAGAACCGGCCTTTTGATCTCCTGAGGAGAGTCCACCACCAGTGATCGCTTCTTTTCATGACTACTTGAGCCTTGACAAAACTGTCTAGCTTTGTGGCCTCCAGAGGCTGTTCTTGGATGGCCCAGTCATCTCCGCAATGCCATTTTAAAATAAATAAAACGCCTATGCAGCAATCGGCCTCACCTGCGAGGACTGGAGCAGGAGGAAAGAAGTGTGCTACAGACTGTAGTTACTGCCGGGTTTCCTGAAACAAGGCCAATCTGCGAGGGCAGGATGCAGCAACTGTTTGTATTTGCTGATTCTGCTGCTGCTTGGCAGTGTGTGCTTGTGATGGGAACAATTTCAGGATGTAGTGACCCACTCGCTCTTCTTTTCTGTAATGGCCGAGCCGACAACACCAGCCAGCCCCAATCGATCCACACTTCAGTGTCAGTGCACGCCCATAGCCTGGAGGAGGGCACACCTCACGTTCGCCGGTGCCACCCAGGGCTGGGGGAAGGTAATAAAGCAACAAATGTTGCAAATTTATTTGCCAATTGCCCTGCCCTGCCTGAGGGCAGAGGCCAGGCCCGTTTCTTGGCCCGGGCGAGCCAGGCAACTGCCCGGGGCGCAATAGCCCCAGGGGACACAACTGCCCCAGCCTCTGGAGGGGATGGAATTCCCCAATTTGTGGGGCGGCTTATTGACGTGGGGAAAGTTCCGCAGGTCAGGTGCTGGCGCTGCCCCTTCCGACTGTAATGTCATGTAGTACAAAAGAACTACGTGACATTACAGAAGTCAGAGGCTCTCTCTGACCACTTTCGCGCCACTTGGGGTGGGGAGACCCGTTTGGGCCCAAGGTGGGTCCCTGCAAGCCCAAAAAATGGCCAAAATAATAGTTTAAAGCAGCGCTATTTCTTTCATGCCGCTTCTTTTCCAAACTATATATCAATTACACTTTAAACCACTTCCATGGCACTGGTGATGAGTTACTTCACTATGCGGATAATAGTTTTGACCAGTGTTGCGGAGTAAATATTCTTTAAGCTACAAACCGGTTAATTTATTTATTTATGCAATGTTTGTCGGATACCTGTATCCGACACACATTGCATAAATAAATAAATATGCAGGTACCCGACAAACATTGCATGAATAAATAAATAATCCTGGTCCATGTATCTTTACAACAGTCAGGTCTTTTCTATATCAAAGCATACACTTAATTCCCATTCAAAGAATGTTAAAGTGATTGTTTATTGGGTTCAGGTGTCTCCTTGTCATTGCCTTTTTGGCTTAGGTTACCTCCAAACCCCCTTCAGCATCTTGTGTTCTTTGTTGGTTGTATATACTGCATCCTGTGCCATATTCATGGTCTCTTGGTTGGTGTGCCCAGTCCTCATTATCTGCAGCCTAATTTGGACTGGGGCATAAAATTGTCTTGGGCACCAGTGAAAAAAGTGGGCCACTGTTGCAAATGGCAATTCATTCCTTGTGTGACGGACTGTTAGACTTTGGATAGGAGTTCTTTAACAGTGTAGTTTGGGAATGGCGCGCAGGGTGCGGTGGGAGTGGTGCGCGGGGTACGGTGGGAGTGGCGCATGGGATGGAGTGCCGGGGGGCGCATTCCTAGTGTTTCGCCCTGGGCACCAAATGGACTAGAAACTGCCCTGGCTGAGGCCACAGCCTGCAGCAGTGCCAGTGGTAGAATACACGTGTAACACCTTTGTTTCCTAACATTATAAAAATGAACAGGCACATTCATTTTTATAATGTTAGGAAACAAACGTGTTACACGTGTATTCTAGCACTGGCACTTTGGACTGCTGGTGCAGCGCCCCCTAGAGACTGACTGACGTTAGGCAGCTGCCTGGGCTGCCTGACGCAAAGACTGGCCCTGAGCCCCGGTGATCCGGTAATTCCAGAGCCAGCATTTCATTACTCCCCATTCCCATGGAGTCCGATAGGAAACACCGGCACCATGCGGTAATGGTGCCGGTGTTTCTGTGGCCGGTGGCGTTACACCCGCCAGGTCAGACCTGGCGGGTGTAACACAACCGCCCGCATAACTCGTAGTTAGCCGGTCCGAAAACAGTGCCGGTACAGCTTTACCGGCACCATTAAATCCGGACCAGCTAACTTGTAATGAAGCCCATTGTCATCCTACACCATTTTGTATTTAGAATTCAAGATTGGCAATAGGTTTATTAGTATAGGCCCTTTTATTTTGACAGACTCCACTAGGACTAAGTTATTATTATTTGATGGTCGTTGCTTGCTCCAATCCTTAGCTTTAGGTTTAGATAGGCGTTCTACCAATCCATTGAAGTTCAATAAACATGCTTGAACTGTGATAACTTGTGTCTGTGTTCACTGTTTGATACCATGCCTGCCTTACATGTTGCATACACAATGGGCCTTATTACAAGTATGGAGGTAGCCATGCCGCTTTTACAAGCATGGCTACCCCCATACCCGGTACCGGGTCCGGGTTTCTTGAATGGGGAAATGCCAGGCCATTCCGACCTTGGAGGGCCCAGTATTTCCCCATTCAAGGAACCCGGACCCGGTACATCCCCATTCCCATTTCAGCCCCTATAGGGCTCAATGGGAACGGGGAGGATGCTAACAACGGGCCCGTTAATGACGGGCTCATTGTTAGCATTCTGCTCTGCTCGCGGGACCCGCTAAGGACGCCTAGTTTTTACCAGGCATCCTTAGCGGGACCTGCGAGCAGACCTTGTAATGAGGCGGTAGGGGGTTAACGGCGCCAGCAGCTCTACCGGCACCCTTAACCCCCTAACCCCTGGGTCGTAATGAGGCCCAATGTGTTCAATGCTATTCTCTGTCTACTCCAACCACACAGGAATTCCCGCAACAGTGTATCCAGCTTACGAAAGAAGCCGGCTAGGACGTAATAGTACACATTGGCAAACAAGTAAAGCATCCTTGGTAAAAGAATCATCTTGACCAGAGCAAATCTGCCCATCTAAGCTTTGCCTAGAATACCATGAAACCTCCTCAACGATCCTAACCAGGTTACTGGTATGCATGTCCTCTGGGAAATGTTAATCCCTAGGTAGCAGAATGCCTCAGCACAAACCCAGGTCCGGTAAGTCCCGGGGGCCCTACCTTCGCATTCCTGATAGAGGAAATAAAAGAGACTTGTGTCTATTAAAGTCTGTTCCTGACAGTCACAAAAAAGTGTTCCTCCTGCGTGTTCTATTCTTGGACACCTGCCTTTGTTTCCAGCTTTTTCCTGATGGGGTTGGCTTCATGGAGTCCCTTCTGCTTGGCTTGTTTCCCAACCAAGCAAAGTGGCCTCTGGCAGAGAACGTCCTTATCTCTTCACTAAAAAGAAAAAAGCTTGCAGCCCGAAAGGAAGAAAGAAAAAGGGTTGACTTCGAAAGGGAACTCCCGAAGATTCACGTGAGGCGTTTCAGGAAGAAGGGCCACATTCCAAGGGAAATCTTCACGGTTCAGAGACATAGGTACACAGCTGGGGGTGCCAGGATATAAAGCATAGGTGACATCGGGCAACCCTGCCGTGTAACCCGCAGTACCCCCCAGGCCTCAGACACCCACTTCCATGTCTGGGCTCTAGCCATCAGTCACGTATACAGCAACCTAACCCGTTTAATGAAATCCTGGGCAATACCGAAACTCTGCATCGCAGCCATCATCCACTCCAGAATACAGAGTCAAATGCCTCTGTGTGGCGCTGAGTGATGCCACTGCGAGCGAGGCCTCACTAACGTTAGAGAAGACAGAACTAATTCTCGAGGTGGCAGTCTAGCCATCATTGTAAAAAACAATCTCACCATAAAAATAGAAGCGCCATCAATCACCAAATCTTGCGAATCCTTAACCGCCAAACTTTTAACCTCATCCTCTCAATCCATTAAAATACACCTCATCTATAGGCCACCAGGTCCCATCGGAACCTTTGAGGATGACATCTCCACGATCCTATCAAATAACTTAAAAACCTCATCACAAGCCATCCTTCTGGGAGACCTGAACTTAGGTTTTAACGACCACAAAGACACACATGCCACTAACATCGCCAATGTCATCACAGAATTAGGGTTTACTCAAAGAATATCTCAACCTACCCATATAAAAGGTCGACACTCGACTGGGTAGCAAACCACAATTGTAACATAACTATTACTGATGTCAGTCCACAAATCTGGACAGACCACACGCTCATAACCTTCCTAATAAATGAAAATACTACCCAACCTAACGAAAAGATATTAGCTCCCCCCTTACCAACCAGAAATTAAAAAAACATAACCATGGACAAACTGCTACCACTTATCCTCCCAACTCTAAATGCCTTACCCGAATCACTAAACCCGTCAGCTCTAGTGAATGAATACAACTCAACCATGACCACAGCCTTGGACGCTATCGTCCCTTTGAAAATGAGAAAAAGTAAGCCCAGAGCATGGTTCACCCCCCACCTCAAATCCCTAAGGATTGAAAAACGCAAATGTGAATCTGCCTGGCAATTAACACCATCTGAGACTAACAAAGATGCTCTTACCAACGCCTCTAGGACTTACGAAAATGAAATAAAGAGAGCAAAAAAAGAGAACTTTTACAATAGAATACTGCATGCCAAATCCGAAACCAGAGAGTTGTTCATTATACTAAAGGAAATGGAAAACCCCATCCCTGCCCCGGATAACTGTGACAAAAATGAAATGTGGTGCTCCAACATTCAAAAAGCACTAAATGACAAAATAGTTACACTTCAATCCAAAATCGAGAAAAAGAAACTAAATATTCCTCCCTCAACCACTCATAGAGATAAACCACCCAAACCTACCAAGCCAGAACAAAAATTCAATTTCACTAAAGTGACTATTCCAGAGATTGAAAAGATAATACTCTCGCTCAAACCCTCCAACTGTTGAGCCGACATCTGCCCAGCCCAAATGATAAAAGATGCGTCCAGAGACCTATCCCCATTCATTTCTAAATTCACTAATGCTTCCTTTGCATCAGGCACGATACAAGACAACCTCAAACAATCATGGGTCCTCCCCCTCCTTAAAAAGCAAACTCTGGACCGGTCTATCCCGACTAACTACAGGCCAATTACAACGGTACCATTTCTGCTAAAAATTTTAGACAGAGTGGCTTACTTACAGATCCAAAAATACCTGGAGCTGCATCAGCTACTAGGTACCAGACAATCAGGTTTCAGGCCTCAGCATGGCACAGAAACCGCGCTCATTGATCTCAAAACCCAGGTTGATGAGCTGAGAGACCATGGAAAAACAGCATTACTCCTCCTACTGGACCTCTCGGCGGCTTTTGACCTGGTAGATCATGATGTGCTCTGTACCCACTTGGAATCTGCAGCCCACTTCTCCACACATGCCATTGCATGGATCAAGTCATTCTTAAATGGTAGAACTATGAGGGTTTTCTCTACCTCCGCAGCAGCTGACCAGTACCCATCACATGTGGCGTTCCCCAGGGCTCCTGCGTCTCCCCTACCATGTATAATATTTTCACGAAGCCCCTGTTCGATGATCTGGACTTTCTGGGTGTCACCTACACAAACTACGAAGATGACACTCAGATCCTCATCCCACTTTCGGGGGATTATGAACAGGATTTGGCCTTGGTGAACAAGATATACCTCATCATTCAGGCATGGCTGGCCCGTCACGGTCTGTCTGAATGATGACTAAACGGAACTCATCATTTTGGGGAATGCACAAACCATCAAAAAACTGAAGGATGACTATTCATCATTCATCATAGATGGCAATACTATCAAAGTAGCAAAAGAGGTAAAAACACTAGGTTTTTACCTCGACTCCTGCCGTTCTCTAACAAAGCAGGTGAGCGCGATGGCCTCTAGCACTGCATATACCTGCAAGCTGATTAGAGCAGCAAAACCATTCCTGTCCACTACCAGCTGCCTCACCCTAGCAAGAGCTCTGGTATTATCCAAACTGGACTATTGCAACGCACTTTATATAGGGTCTAATAAACATATGTTGCAAAAAATCCAAACCATACAGAATAATGCCCTTAGAGCCGCATTAGGAATATCAAAAAGAGCATATCTCAGACATCAGAAGACAATCTAATTGGCTCTCTACAGTGGCCAAAATTAAACTTAAAACAGTATCGCTAACATTTAAAAGCATTAATGATTTAGCCCCCAAATACCTAACGAAAGGTTCAAAAGAAGAATGTCAATTAGACCCACTATAGAAGCATATACTAACCAGTTAGTTGTGCCCCCATTCAAACTCAGTACTACCGGAGGGAACAGCTTCCCTGTCAAAGCAGCCCAGTGGTGGAACTCCCTCCCGACCTTGCCAAGAGCTGACCAATCTTATTCACACTTCAGACTTAACTGCATCAAATGGCTCAATGAAAACGACCTGTAACTGACTTACACCAGGACTACTCTATCGGCTAATCTGTAACTGAACGCTTACTAACATTCTCCCCCACTAGCCTATTCCACCTTGCCTTTATTTTGCAACGTATACTGTGTATACATATCTATGTACAAATATCTTTGAATATAACCCTGCATATTACCCTCTGTACAAACCTTTTAGGGTAACTATGCTTCTTGCTGTCAATGTATTTTGTATTTACTTGTAATGTGTAACTGTAACTTGTAATCTTACAGTATTCTTGCATTTGCGCCCGGATACCTTCGGGTCTGGCGCGCACTATAAATAAATTGACAAACAAACAAACATTAGTTTGGTCAATAAAATGCTGAAGCCTATGTAAGTTCATGGAGGTGTTGCATCCTGCAAAAAAAACATTCTTTGTATTAGGATGGTTATGATTTTTTTAAACCTGTCGGCTAACAGGGTAGTCCATATCTATGTATCCTGGTTCAGCATGGCCAGGGGCCAGTAAGAATCACACAACTCTGCAGGTTTCCCCTGTTTAGGTATAGGAACTATAATCGCCTCCCTAATGCTGATGTTGGGGAGTTTGCATTTATAGTAAGCCTCCTCATAAACTTTCGTTAGCACAGGGCAAGAGTAGGCGTAAATGTTTTATACAGTTCTGCCAGTAGCCCATCTGAGCCCGGCATTTTCCCTGCAGCCAGGGACACAGTCACCCTCCTTATCTCCCCATCCGTTAGTGGCTGCTCTAAGGAGGCGGCAGTTTCAGCAGATAGTCACTGCAACCTGATCTGAGAGAGAGCCTCCCACAACTCACAGAGTCCACCAACTCTTCATTTCTATAAAGCGACCTATAAAACGTACAGAAGGCAATATTTATCTCCATTTGCGACCTCCATACCCATCTGCACTCATCCTGCACCCGTGTTATCGGCTTCCTGGGTCTCTCCGCCCTACAAAGCCATGCCAACATTCATCTTGATTTGTCCCCCTCTGCATGTCTATGAGTCATGTGAATCGCATAGTCAAATTGTCGAAGCCTCTCCCACCTCTCACCACGCTGTTTGCGTGGCGAGTTAAGCTTCCCTCTGAGTCTAATGTTCGCACCACCCTCGCCTCCACATCCCGAATTCAGTTTTCCAATTGCTCTAGTTCTCTTTCTAATGTCTTCCTGATCCCACCTGCCCCTTCCATCTCTTCCCTCCTCATTACAACCTTCAGGGCCTCCCATACCAAGCTCTAGCTATCCACTGCCAACATTCACTTCCAGAAAATGAACCAAAAATGCACCCAGTTTTTCTCGGAAAGCTCATCCAATAAGGACGATCTAGGCTGAGAGGAGTCAGATCTGTCAAGGATTGGGTTCTGCACACAGTTGAAGTCCTCTGCCCCCACAAGAAAAAGGTCCCCTTCATATGTAACAGTTTACTGTCCAAAGGTCGGAGGAAAGCAGGTATAGCATGATTGGGACAATAAGAATTCACTATACATACCTCTTGTTGACCTATGCACCCATATACAATCACATAACTGCCCTCACTGTCTGTTTCTGCACCTATAAGGTTAAAAGGGATCTGGCCGTCAAACCAAATTAGGACTCCTCTGGAAATTTACAAATGATATGATATGGCATTTATAACGCACCTATACACAAGTGTTTCAAGGTGCAACGAGGCAAGGGAGGGGGAACAGAAGGAAGACAGAGACAACGATCTTACTAGGCCAGGGGACATTGAGATTGTGCAAGTGCAGAGGAAGGGGGAAGGGGAAAAGTGCGGGGGAAAGGGGAGGGGGCAGTGAAGTACATAGGACAACAGTAAAATAAGTAAGCAATGAATAAAATAAAGCCAATAAATAAATGTGTGGCCAGCTGGCGGCAAGTGCAAGGGTAAGTGCAGACCCAAACCTCCCCACCCCCATCTGGCAATCCATGAGTCTTGACCTGCAGGTAGCAAGTGTGTCTCCTGTAGGAGAGCGATCGTAATCTTTTTCCTACGCAAAAAGGACCTTGCTCTGTTCCTACGCAAATATGTCCCCAACCACTTGACATTCCAGGTGACGATTTTAATCGATGCCATCAGTACAGCACAAATCCGACCCAGATTGCGAACACAGGGCCCCAAAGGAGAACCCCCTCCCCTGCTCCCATACACAGCCAATGTCATGAATGGACAGCTTGAAATAAACCTCAAAAACTGAACAAATTGGGGCACCAGCAGCATGTCCCTAACTGTGAAACAATAACAATGCCCAACAGCAACTGAGCCCCCAAACTTGGGGTATAAACATCGCCCCACAGAATAAATCTGTTCAGTCGCACCCGTACTACCAAAGCTACCAGTAGCCATTGGGTATTGGGCAAAAGGGGCCAGCAACAGACAGGCCTCTAGTATTCACTAATATGTGGTCGTCCAAGTTCCATCCAGTGGGCAACAGAGCCCGCTCCCACTAGTACAAAGTGGTAATTCAGCTTTGTTAGAAGAGGTTCCTCGTGGCATTTCAGGACCAGTGTCTTCAGTCACCATTTTGCTACACGGTCACTCCCAGCCTTACCGTCGTGTGATGCGCCCGCACAAAGTGTACTTATGATCGGAAAATGGGGTTGTGCATAGCCATGCTTCAAGGCGTCGTCTCTAGATGTTTCTGCATATCGATACCCTTGTCATGCATCAAGTTGCTATGTTCAATCCACATATTAACAAGAGTGTCTTCCCATTGTACAGCACTGTCAATCTTGCTAGATACATTAACATGTATTTGAGCTTCAGTTGTCGGAGTCAAGCCTTAGTTGGTACAAAATTGTTTCCGCATTTTTGCGTTAGAGGAGTGTAATCAGGGTAGATGGCTATCGTTGAGCTGCCCCGTTGTATCTTCCCACCATCCCTGTAGTATTGGAGGATTATTTCGCTATCCCTGAAATTCAGGATTCTGGCAATTACTATTCTGGGATATGATCGGGGCAGAGTGTTCTTCTGAATGGATCTGTGTGCTATCTAAACAGCAAAACCCTGTGATAGGTTCCCCAGACAGACCTCTTGTAGAAGCAAGTTCTCTATGTTTGTAGTCGGGTCTCGGCCTTCCATACTGTTAGGCAGAATCCTGTGCAGTGCCCTTAGGGACCACTACACACAATTAAGACTACAGGTGGCAATACACCTTGTACCTTTGGTACAAGCCTGTACTACTATGTCAGAGTGGTAGCAGTGGCGGAGCAGCCAGGCTTATCTCAAGAGTATATGAGCAGTAGCAGAGATTACACAAAGATACCACAATTACTGTGACTCAAGCAAACACTGACTCAAGGTTTCAGGTAAAAAATATAAGTACATTTACACATGGTTCTCAGAACCTCAGCAGTATAGAGTAAAAGACTCTCCTCAGTGTAGTTTTCCATATTTAACATGATTTCTTAGTTAAATAGAATTTGTGGTGTTAGCCTTGTGGTTAGTTGAACCCAAGCAATAGCAGCACTCTGTAATCATTCTACTTCCAAATCCTCACCGCTGTACACCAGTGTTAGGCAGAATCCTGTGCAGTGCCCTTAGGGACCACTACACACAATTAAGACTACATGTGGCAATACAAGTTTTACCTTTGGTACAAGCCTGTACTAGGTCAGAGTGGTAGCAGTGGCAGAGCAACCAGGCTTATCTCAAGAGTATATGAGCAGTAGCAGAGATTACACAAAGGGACCACAATTACTGTGACTCAAGCAAACACTGACTCAAGGTTTCAGGTAAAAAATATAAGTACATTTATTTTTAAACCATTCGTTATCAACACAACACTTCTATTAAACTCAAATAAAAATCACACGTTAAATATACTACAGCTAACCAATTCACTAGGTACAATAAGTCTCAAGGTAAGTACCCTGTGTTTGAATGGACCGGTGTTACGAACAAAACACGTTACCGGGAATACGATTGCGATCACTTTTTGACAGTCGGTCTACTAAATAAACGCGTATCCTGACATGAAATGCTACCGGGGCAAAAACACACTTAGCACCTGAGATACCCAGAGGGAGTTGGAGGCAACAATCACAGGCAATGTTTTGGTTAGGCAGGCAGAATCAAGAAACCCTTAGAGACAGGAGTTCAAAAGTCAAAGGGCCGGAGCCAGGGTCGAAAGACACCGGGGCCTGTTGCCGAAGATCACACAGTCCACGATTCAACGTAGCCAAAAGTACTTCGATATTGTCAATGTTCGGAAGCAAAAGTTATAAAAAGGAGGGAAGACAAGGGCAAGCCTTGATAAATGAAGAAAAGGGATTCACCCAGTTTCCTCAAGGAGAACACAGTACCTTGTTCCAATGGTGTAGCTGGTGCCCTGGCAGTTGTTCCTGTTGGTTTCCCGCAGACCCACGATTCCTGGAGCTTCGTTGTGAAGGAGGATGTCTGAAGGGGGTTTGCACCACACAGGGATGAAGCCGGCAGCAGCGACGAGGAATAAAAGGTGCGCTCCTTAAAAACAGGAGAGGCTCTTCAGGTGGCTTTCCGGACCACTACAGCAGTGTGCAGCGATTTCGACCAAGGAGGAGGATCCTCGGGCTGTAGAAGATGAGCTGGTTATCCCCTCCAAGCTAAAGGGAAGAAGACTCCGGACTGGAGTCGTTGAAGGGAAGATAGCTCAGGACTTCAGCAGGGCTTCACCGGGACGGGTTAGTTGCAGCAGCCGTCGTTCTCTCTGCTTCTCTTCGATTCCTTGTAGTTCCAGTGGTGACTCTCTGACATCTAGACCAGGAGACCTGCCTTTTATGCGAAAAACCCCCATTCACACAGCCTGGCTGTCATTCACCCAGCAGGGGGGTTGTCCCTGGCCAATCATGACAAAGTGTGACTTGGGTTTCCTAGGATACCCTGTGCAGGGGGTGACTACACCCCTCCCTCACATTCAGCCCACCTAGACACGCAGGCGCCTTGAGGGGGGCCTCTGAGCAGAAGCCCGCCAAAAGACAGTGAACAAAGAAGGCAAACCTAGTTTGCCGCGCAAAGTAAAATACAAGAAGGACTTTAACAAAAAGAAATGGCGAATAAACCCAACCGGAGCCAAAAGAAAGACAATTTGCTCAAGCGGGTTTATTTTCGAGGCTAATATAATAGCCTAGAACAGTACCACGTTTATCTAATATAATCGTGGTAGAAAAGTTAGGGTAGATACCACTGCCACCAGCCAAGTCTAAATGATAAAAGAGCGAAACAATGCTCTAGGAGTTACAGATAAAAAAGGGATACAAATTTACCCTTTCCAGTACTCCATGGAAGATGGGGTGTACTGGATCTGTGGTAGATTGACTAAGTAAAGGTAATGTTAACTTTACCCTTTTTGGGGGACAGTGGTCACCTCAGAAATGGAGTCGAGGGAAGTCTCAAAGACAACCCTGTGCCACGGCACTGAAGGTGCTGTGTGACACACAAAAAGAAGAGGGCTACTGAAGTGGTGTACTTCAGAGTCCGTAATCACAAAAACAGGTAGCAACACATAGCAAAACACAGGTAAGAGTGGGGGAAAAGCACTCACTCTTACCAAGTGGAAAACAAATAAACTCCAGAAGTCCATCAAAGCTGTTGGGGGACTCACTAGGTGAAGGAAATTAGCCATAGATGAGAATTCTCCCTAACACTCGCCCCCCCCCAGACTAAGGGACAGGAAGATTTAATCTACTCCTGGATGGACCTCATACCTCTAGTTGGTTACAAACATCCTAGAGAGACCATCAGCATTTTGGTGGTGACTTCCTGCTCTGTGCTCAATGTTACAATCAAAGGTTTTCCTTTGTAAGCTATATGACCTACACACCTTTTGAGAGACATCTTTCTTTTTGATTCTATAGGGGATCTGGTTGACCAGTCCCTCAGAATTTGGTACAACTCCCGAACCTGTGATAGGCTTTTTCAAGGGGTCCTTATAAAGGATTCCCTTAGATCTAGAGTGGCCTCCAGGGTTCCTCACCAACTCTCTTTTGGGGGCAGGTTGGGTCTCAGGCATCTTGGTTGGAGGGGCTGGGGATAAGCAAGGTACATGCTTCCCCTTCCTCTTAGATCTAACCTTACCTGCTTTAGGAGTTCTTCTCCTAACATTAGGATTTGGGTTGGAGTCTTATATAGAAGGTCCAACAGTCTGAAGGTGTTTGGCCTTAGACTTTTCTTTTCTGGTTTTCCACCAGCACTGAGAATTACCAGTTCTCTTAGGCCTAGAGAGGGGTCCAGTTGGCCTATCCACCTCTTCCTCAGAAGCATGGGGAGTCAGAGACTCTAAAACTGGGGGAACAATGATGGAGCTTGGTTTGGGCTCCCATTTCCCTAACATACTAGCCTGAAATTTGCCTGGGTTAGAGGTCAACTTACTAATACCAGGGCTTGTAGTGGGGTTCTCTGTAGAGGTTCCCACAGGCTCAGAGTGGTCCCTTAAGGTGGCCTCTCTAGCCAATTTGGTGTGGTTCTGCTTCTCCATACTGGGAGCCCTGGGGGTACTGGATACTACTCCTAGAGTTTTTTAGATCATTCCCTAACAGGACTCGCCCAGGCACCTCACTCTGAATACTGACAGGGATCCTCACTGTCATGTTGTTATACTGAATGAGAGCTGGTAGAATAGGAACCATTTGGATAGGGCCTCCAGCAAGTTTGGTTGGCCTGTGGGTGCCTTAGCAACATCCTCAGGCCTGAAAAATCTTTCGTCCACAATTGTTCTGCTGGCCCCAGTGTCTCTCATGGCAGGGGTATCCTGACCATTGACAAGAACACGGTCCACATAATACTCCCTAGAGTCTTCATAAATTGAGTCATACACATCACTATGTGGTTTCTTACCCAGACCCTTGGACTTTAAGGATACAGTTGCTTGAAGAGCCAAAGGTGCTTCAGCAAACAAGTGAAAGAGGGCACTAGCCATCTGTACTTCTTCCTCTGGGGAGAAGGCTAAGGAGGTAGTGCTGATCCCTGCAGGGTTACCCTTTCATCTGGGATCTCCTCTCATATGGTCAGTTGACCCACAGCTAAAGCATTTACCAAATGCTCTCTGGAATGGGGGTATGTCCTGACCTACCTCTGGTTTGGCACCAGGAGGTACACTAGCACTGTTTGGTTTCCCTTGTGGCTTACCCTGGTTATGTTTGGGGACCTCTTCTGGATGGGAGGTATTGGAATTCTCTTGGTTGTCTTTCTTTGCCTGCTTTCCCTCATCCTTCTTCTGAGTCGCCCCAGAATCCTTGTGAGTAGCCCTGTTGGCAACCCACAAGTCAGCAATCTTAGCTAGCCTCCTAGGATCCATCTCCTTTGAATCAGCCAAGTGCTGCCTAAGCTCAGGAGAGCAGACATCAAAAATAGACTCCAATATTACAATATTCCTCAAACCTTCATAAGTGTTCACTTTGTAACCCTTAACCCAACCATTTAAGTTTTTCAAACATTCACACACCCAGGTAGCCCAAGGGGTACCATCATGCTTTTTGAGGGTTCTAAACCTCTTAACATACTGGGAAGGGGTCTTCCCAAACCTAACTATTAATGCTAGTTTCACACACTCATAATCCTGTTTATCCTCCTCCACCAACTCCATTACAGCATCACTTGCAACAGGGGGAGCCTAGAGAAAAGCCAATGAATCAACAGATTCCCTGAGATACCTTGAATCCCATGATTGTACTCAAACATTGCTAACCAATCCAAAATATCAAGGTTAGTCTAATACATACCAATCATTTCCTTTGGAATACGGGGTCTCTTAGGGCTGGAAGACCTAGAAGACTCTGGGAGAGAAGCATTTTCTAGAGACAGTGTCTTCATTTCTAGTTCATGGTTCAGCTCCATTTCTCTGAGCCTTAACTCTTGATGTTTCATGGCAGTTTGTGCATCAATACGTTTTACTTCCAATTCGAGTCTCATTTTCTCAAGTGCAATAAATTCAGGAGTAAGTGTAGGACCTGTGGGGGTCCCTGTGGACAGAGGTTGTGCATTCTGAGCAGATAAGGGAGTTGCAGGGTTTCCTAGCAAGGGCTCATCTACTTCTTCACAATTAACACTCTCAGAATCAGAAACATCAAAATCCACATTTGCTGGAGGGGTAGGTCCTTCTGACCCACTCTTCAGACTTTTTCCCATTAACTTTGCAACCAGTTCAGATTTTTTTCCTTTACCAGAGATATTCTTATCCCTACACATGGTTCTCAGAACCTCAGCAGTATAGAGTAAAAGACTCTCTTCAGTGTAGTTTTCCATATTTAACATGATTTCTTAGTTAAATAGAATTTGTGGTGTTAGCCTTGTGGTTAGTTGAACCCAAGCAATAGCAGCACTCTGTAATCATTCTACTTCCAAATCCTCACCGCTGTACACCAGTGTTAGGCAGAATCCTGTGCAGTGCCCTTAGGGACCACTACACACAATTAAGACTACATGTGGCAATACAAGTTTTACCTTTGGTACAAGCCTGTACTAGGTCAGAGTGGTAGCAATGGCAGAGCAACCAGGCTTATCTCAAGAGTATATGAGCAGTAGCAGAGATTACACAAAGGGACCACAATTACTGTGACTCAAGCAAACACTGACTCAAGGTTTCAGGTAAAAAATATAAGTACATTTATTTTTAAACCATTCGTTATCAACACAACACTTCTATTAAACTCAAATAAAAATCACACGTTAAATATACTACAGCTAACCAATTCACTTTGTACAGCAAGTCTCAAGGTAAGTACTCTGTGTTTGAATGGACCGGTGTTACGAACAAAACACGTTACCGGGAATACGATTGCGATCACTTTTTGACAGTCGGTCTACTAAATAAACGCGTATCCGTGACATGAAATGCTACCGGGGCAAAAACACACTTAGCACCTGAGATACCTAAAGGGAGTTGGAGGCAACAATCACAGGCAATATTTTGGTTAGGCAGGCAGAATCAAGAAACACTTAGAGACAGGAGTTCAAAAGTCAAAGGGCCGGAGCCAGGGTCGAAAGACACCGGGGCCTGTTGCCGAAGATCACACAGTCAGACAGTTCACGATTCAACATAGCCAAAAGTACTTCGATATTGTCAATGTTCAGAAGCAAAAGTTATAAGAAGGAGGGAAGACAAGGGCAAGCCTTGGAAAATGAAGAAAAGGGATTCACCCAGTTTCCTCAAGGAGAACACAGTACCTTGTTCCAATGGTGTAGCTGGTGCCCTGGCAGTTATTCCTGTTGGTTTCCCGCAGACCCACGATTCCTGGTGCTTCGTTGTGAAGGAGGACGTCTGAAGGGGGTCTGCACCACACATGGATGAAGCCGACAGCAGCAACGAGGAATAAAAGGTGTGCTCCTTAAAACAGGAGAGGCTCTTCAGGTGGCTATCCGGACCACTACAGCAGTGTGCAGCAATTTCGACCAAGGAAGAGGATCCTCTGGCTGTAGAAGATGAGCTGGTTATCCCCACCAAGCTCAAGGGAAGAAGACTCCGGACTGGATCTTCTCTAAGTCGTTGAAGGGAAGATAGCTCATGACTGCAGCAGGGCTTCACCGGAACGGGGTAGTTGCAGCAGCCGTCGTTCTCTCAGCTTCTCTTCGGTTCCTTGTAGTTCCAGTGGTGACTCTCTGACTTCTAGCCCAAGAGACCTGCCTTTTATGCGAAAAACCCCCATTCACACAGCCTGGCTGTCAATCACCCAGCAGGGGGGTTGTCCAGCCCGGACAACTACCCTGGCCAATCATGACAAAGTGTTACTTGGGTTTCCTAGGATACCCTGTGCAGGGGTGACTACATCCCTCCCTCACATTCAGCCCACCTAGACACCCAGGCACCTTGAGGAGGGCCTCTGAGCAGAAGCCCACCAAAGGACAGTGAACAAAGAAGGCAAACCTAGTTTGCTGGACAAAGTAAAATACAAGAAGGACTTTAACAAAAATAAATGGCGAATAAACCCAACTGGAGCCAAAAGAAAGACGATTTGGTCAAGCGGGTTTATTTTCGAGGCTAATATAATAGCCAAGAACAGTACCATGTTTATCTAATATAATCGCGGTAGAAAAGTTAGGGTAGATACCACTGCCACCAGCCAAGTCTAAATGTTAAAAGAGCTAAACAATGCTCTAGGAGGTATAGATAAAAAAGGGATAGGAATTTACCCTTTCCAGTACTCCATGGAAGATGGGGTGTACTGGATCTGTGGTAGATTAACTAAGTAAAGTTAATGTTAACTTTACCCTTTTCTGGGGGACAGTAGTCGCCTCAGAAATGGAATCGAGGGAAGTCTAAAAGACAACCCTGTGCCACGGCACTGAAGGTGCTGTGTGACATACAAAAAGAAGAGGGTTACTGAAGTGGTGTACTTCAGAGTCCATAATCACAAAAACAGGTAGAAACACATAGCAAAGCACAGGTAAGAGTGGGGGGAAAGCTCTCACTCTTACCAAGTGGAAAAAAAATAAACTCCAGAAGTCCAGCAAAGCTGCTGGGGGACTCACTAGGTGAGGGAAATTAGCCATAGATGAGAATTCTCCCTAACACATACCCTCTGGCAGTCCAAGCACTCTAATATTGTTGCATCTGGTCCTGCCTTCAGCATCCTCGGCACACACACCTGCAGCACAGATTTTCTCACCTCCAAGAGTCTGCGTTCTCGACACTAGATCTTTAGTAGTGGTTGCCGTTTCTCCCAGTAGTGTCATGATCTCTGCTTCCAAAAGGTCAGGGTTTTCCCAACTCCCTTGGAAGCAGATCCATAACCCAGGTTCCGAGTGCCAACCAGTCCCAATTGGGACCTTTTGGACCCAGTCCTGGCGCCAGTGGCACCAGGCTCATAAATATGCCCAGTCCCAGCGCTGGAAGCGCCGGGCTCATAGTGCTTGGGTGGACTTACCTTCAGCAGACCATGCTGCTTACTTGCCTGCCAGTTGAGCCTCTGATCCTCTTCTGTTTGGAACTACTTTTCCTGTTGGGTGGGGCTGGAGCCACTCCCTAGATTCAGAACACTGGAACTCTTCTGGAAGGCAGGAACTCTTTTCTTACCAGGAACTCTTTTCTTACTTAGGCGTGGCTGTGGAAGGAGACACCTAAGCACTACAGGAGGCTATTTAAACCACACCCGGTGGATGAATCTTGCTTTGCGTTATTCTGCAACCTCTGCAGCAGAACGCTCATCGTGTCTTCTGCATCCGGTCCTGGGCCTAAGGAAAAAGGCTTACCATCCTGAATCCAGTCTTCAGCAACACCTATAAAGACAAGAAAGAACAGGTTAGCATTCCGGCATCTGAAAGGCAAAGGCTTACCATCCTGAATCCAGTCTTCAGCAACACCTATAAAGACAAGAAAGAACAGGTTAGCATCCCGGTATCTGAAAGGCAAAGGCTTACCTACTCTTCGTGCGCTCCGGAGGTCTTCACACTGCATTCCGGCATCTGAAAGACAAAAGTTTACCAACTCTTCGCACGCTCCGGAGGCCTTCGGCGCTGCATCCCGCATCTGAAAGACAAAACAAGGTGCGTTTAAAGACATTGGGGAACTTTAATACTCACGTGCCATTACTCCTTTCCACATCTAATCCAGTGGGTATTCCGGCACCCTGCAGCCGCTCCGAACTCGTACCTGCAAAATAAAAAGACGGTTAGAGCGCATAGTGAAGCAGGCAACAAGCGCTTACTTACATGCTTCCAGGCGCTTCTATTCATCACACGGGCTCCATCTTCAACTCACTTCAGCCCGTCATCCGCCATCGCCGGAACCCTGCAAAACAAGAGACATCATTACTAAAGACTTGAAAGACATTTGAATGACTCGAAACTTACCGTTCGTGCAGTAAACGACAGACAGCAGTCCCCTGAAGTCAAGAGGCCTGCGCTACCTATCCAGTGAAGAAACTGGTTACAGCACCCTGCCCCAAGGCAGATGGAGAGCTCGGCATTCACTTACCTAAGGTGAGAGCGTTAACCTTTGGGGGTCTACAGGAGAGGAGAAGAGGAAAGAGATAGGGACACCCCAATAACCCCAGTTCATTAACCCCATATTTTCTATCTGCAGACATCTTACTCTACACGTCAGGCATACAGTGCACAGAGGTCCAGCCCAAAGAGCCAACCGGGTGCTACACATCACCTTTGAAGATACGGTAGTCGCCCAGTCAAGACCGGCGCCTCTGCGAGAATCAGGTGAGCGTTACAGAACGCAAAGCCTACCGTAAAACTCTTGCCCAGGCGCTATGGAAACCTCGGATACTGACCCCCTAGCCCGGTTACTTGGGGAACTAAGGGCAGAAGTGCATGCAGCTCGTCAGGAAACGAATGCTCTAAGAAGGGAACTAATTATTTCCAGGGAGAGAACAGACAATCTTGCTAGACAAGTGCTACAGTCACAAGCCGGACAGACCCCGTTACCCGCATCAGGGGCAAATCTTCCTTCAACATCCTCTATGAATCCAGTGCAGATCAACCTACCTGGGAATGTACCTCTGGCTCCGCCCGAACGATTTTCTGGTGACCCAAAGAGGTTTGCAGTATTTATCAATCAGTGCCGGTTGCACTTCTTATGCCGGCCAGCAGCCTTTCCAACTGATCAAGCAAAAGTAGCTTTTGTACTTTCGTACCTTAGTGGCAATGCGGCAGACTGGTCGATCCCTCTAGTTAATCAAGATGATCCGGTTCTCCATGATTTTCAAGCCTTTCAGCTAAGTATGGAAAAACTGTTCGCAAGACATTCACAGGGGCAGGCCTTGGACAATGAGCTTCTTTCGTTGCGACAGGGTAATCAAGACCTTTTGGCTTATATTGCATCTTTCAATAGACTAATAGTGGAAACTCAATGGCCTGAGGACAAAAGGATTACGCTGTTTTATAGAGGTCTACGTGGAGAGCTCAAAGACGTTTTAGCCCAAGTAGTGAATCCCCCACAAGACTGTTCGGATTATATAGACTTGGTCGTTCAAATAGATCACAGGCTGCAGAACAGGAAGGCCGATCGTTCCAAGTTTGATGCTCGAGTATTTTCCAAACCGCCAACTCCTTCCAAAGGAGTAGACTCCGGGGAACCCATGCAAATAGGGGGTCTGAAAGGTCCTCTAACACAAAGGGAGCGGGAAAGGAGGAAACAGTTGCAATTATGCCTATATTGCGGAAACTCAGGGCACTTTCTTCGAGACTGTCCGGTGAAACCTGCCAAGAAGGCAGTAGGAGCTGCAGTTACCAAAGTTACAAACTCTGAGCAGGGAAACGACCTCGCCCGACAAGAATAGAGGTCCTCTTGCCGAGCGTGAAAACCAGTTCCGTGACCTCGCATTTCGTGATACCTATGGTCCTCATTAGCCCTGATAATCCGGATCGATTACATGCAATTGAAGTTTACGTCGACAGCGGTGCCATCGGCAATTATGTGGATCATAAAATGGTTTTGAGGATGAATCTAACTCTTTGTCCCAAGGCTGTAAAGGACGTCATTACTACGGTGGATGGTACGGAGATAGCCTCCGGGCCAGTAACGCATACCACTCAAGAGGTGACGCTAGTAAGTCAAGATGGACACCATGAGAAGATCGTGTTCGATGTGATCAAGGCCCCTCAGTTTCAGATTATTCTAGGAATACCTTGGTTAGAGAAACACAATCCTCTGATCGATTGGCGAGCAAGAACGGTCCAGTTTCCAGAATGTGTCTCTACTTGTCACCCTCCACCTGGTGTTGCACTGGCCGCAATTTCTTCAGAGACTCCCCAGTTACCTCCCGAATACCTAGAATACCAAGATGTTTTCCGGAAGGATCAGGCTAACTCTCTACCTCCTCATAGGTCTTATGACTGCCAGATAGACCTGATACATGGATCTACTCCTCCTTGTAGTAGAATTTATGCCCTCACCGAGCCTGAGAACCTTCACCTTCGACAATACCTGGATCAAGACCTGGCAAATGGGTTTATTCGTCCTTCCAAGTCCCCTGCTTCTTCAGCTTTGTTCTTCGTTCCAAAAAAGGAAGGAGACCTTAGAACTTGTATCGATTATCGCTCCCTGAACCAGATCACCGTTAAGAATAGATATCCGTTACCTTTGATCCCTGAACTCCTGGACCAAGTCAGAAAAGCATGCATATATACAAAGCTGGATCTTAGAGGAGCTTACCACTTGGTACGAGTAAAAGAGGGCGATGAATGGAAGACGGCCTTCCGCACCAAGTATGGGCTATTTGAATATCAGGTCATGCCCTTCGGACTTTGCAATGCCCCGGCCGCCTTTCAATATTTTATGAACGATGTCCTCAGAGAGCTCATAGATGTATGTGTTGTTGTTTACATTGACGACATCCTCGTTTATTCTTCATCGGAATCTGAACATCGGAAACACGTGAAAATGGTCCTCGAAAGATTGCGTCAACACAAACTTTTCACTAAGTTGGAAAAATGTGTTTTCAACGTGACTGAAGTTGAATTCTTGGGATTCATATTATCACCTGGCGGAGTGCGTATGGATTCAAAGAAGGTCGATGCAGTTCTCAAATGGCCATCACCATCCTCCGTAAAAGGTGTGCAAAGCATGTTAGGCTTCGCTAACTTTTACCGCAGGTTTATCCCCGAATTCTCTCAAATAGTCCAGCCCATCACTGCCTTGTTAAAGAAAAACAAACGTTTTGAATGGTCTACCGAGGCGGAACAAGCTTTCCAGGATTTGAAGACTAAATTTATCTCTGCACCAATCTTAAAACACCCTCGCCCCGAACTCCCCTACATCGTGGAAACTGATGCTTCAAGCCTTGCCATGGGGGCAGTTCTATCACAAAAGGACCCGGTAACCAATCAGTTGCATCCCGTGGCATTTTGGTCCCGCAAATTCTCGCCTCCTGAAATCAATTACACGATTACTGACAAGGAACTTTTGGCTATCAAGTCTGCCTTTAAGGCTTGGCGGCATTATCTGCTGGGGGCCCGACACACCGTCACTGTGATTACGGATCACCGAAACCTGCAATATTTGAAGACCGCAAAAGCCCAATCCTCTAGACAACTCCGTTGGGCATTATTCTTTGCCGAGTTTGACTTCATAATTACCTATCGACCTGGTACAAAGAACGGTAAAGCCGATGCCCTTTCTCGGATGGGAGTGGAAGAACACTTGGTCAACCCTAAACCTGTACCAATCATTCCCGAACAAAGAATTCTGGGTGTAATCGCCACAGAATCCATAGAGGAAGTTAAGGATAAAGCCAGGCAACTTGTAACTCCAGCAGACATACAGAATTGGCATCTGCAGGGAAAGGACTTTGCAGTAAAGGACAACTTATTATATTTCCAAGAACGATTATACCTACCCAGCACAGATTTACAGAAAAAAGTAATCTCTTGTTATCA
Organism: Ambystoma mexicanum; assembly: GCF_040938575.1. Classification (NCBI taxonomy): domain Eukaryota; kingdom Metazoa; phylum Chordata; class Amphibia; order Caudata; family Ambystomatidae; genus Ambystoma; species Ambystoma mexicanum. Next base: position 286,647,951 of record NC_090931.1, on the reverse strand, counting down.
CGACTCTTTAATGGAAGGTCATCCCGGTATAGCCAAGACCTCAGAAAAGATCAAGCGCTACTTCTGGTGGCCGTCTTGGAAAAAAGATATCAGAGACTTTATAATGTCCTGTGGAGTATGCGCCCAAAACAAGAGTCAAAAGGAAAGACCAGCAGGCCTCTTACGCCCTATTGACATCCCACCTCGCCCTTGGCATACGCTTTCTATGGACTTCATCACCGATCTATCTCCATGCTCCGGATACAATACGATTCTAGTAATCGTGGACTTATTCTCCAAGATGGCGCATTTCATTCCGCTCAAAGGCTTGCCAACAGCAGCAACTCTGGCCCGAGAATTTCTCGAAAACATCGTCCGACTGCATGGTTTTCCTTCGGTTCTAATTTCGGATCGAGGTAGTCAATTTATTTCTCATTTTTGGCGAAGTTGCTGTCGGTCGGCTCAAATTGATGTGAGACTATCGACCAGTCTCCACCCTCAGACCGACGGACAAACCGAGAGGACCAATCAAACTCTGGAACAGTATTTACGCTGCATGCTGCAACAAACTGAAAAAACTTGGAAAGATATCCTTTGGATAGCCGAGTATGCCTACAATAACTCTGTCCATTCGGGAACTGGGAAAACCCCGTTTTTTCTTTTGTACGGCAGTCACCCTCGAACCTCGGCGTTGGATCCCCTCCAAGATCTTGAAACACCAGCAGTAGACTACCTGCATTCTACAATCACCCAAGCCTTTAAGGAAGCTGTTTCTCACCTTCAAAGGGCTAAAGAACAATACAAGAAAGGAGCAGATCAACATCGGAAGGAAGCCCCTCACTATCAAGTAGGGGATCAAGTCTGGTTATCCACCAAATATCTATCTCTAAAAGGGCCACGCACATTCAACCCAAGATACCTTGGTCCCTATTCCATCACTACCATAGTAAACCCAGTAGCGGTCAAGTTGGACTTGCCCCCGCACATGAAGATACATCCGGTCTTCCACGTCTCTCTATTAAAACCCGTGCAACCTCAAACCCGACTAACCAAATCTCCAAAACCTATCCTAGTGGATGGAGAACTCGAGTTTGAAGTCAAAAGCATTCTGGACTCCAAGATCTCCAAATCTAAACTATTCTACCTAATTGACTGGAAAGGCTACGGCCCCCAAGAGAGATCCTGGGAACCTGCTGAATATGTCCACGCTCCTCGCCTAATCAAAAGATTTCACCGAACATTTCCTGACAAGCCAAAACCCCCGGAGAAGCCCGGTTTGGGAGGGGCCTTGAGGGGGGGTACTGTCATGATCTCTGCTTCCAAAAGGTCAGGGTTTTCCCAACTCCCTTGGAAGCAGATCCATAACCCAGGTTCCGAGTGCCAACCAGTCCCAATTGGGACCTTTTGGACCCAGTCCTGGCGCCAGTGGCACCAGGCTCATAAATATGCCCAGTCCCAGTGCTGGAAGCGCCGGGCTCATAATGCTTGGGTGTACTTACCTTCAGCAGACCATGCTGCTTACTTGCCTGCCAGTTGAGCCTCTGATCCTCTTCTGTTTGGAACTACTTTTCCTGTTGGGTGGGGCTGGAGCCACTCCCTAGATTCAGAACACTGGAACTCTTCTGGAAGGCAGGAACTCTTTTCTTACCAGGAACTCTTTTCTTACTTAGGCGTGGCTGTGGAAGGAGACACCTAAGCACTACAGGAGGCTATTTAAACCACACCCGGTGGATGAATCTTGCTTTGCGTTATTCTGCAACCTCTGCAGCAGAACGCTCATCGTGTCTTCTGCATCCGGTCCTGGGCCTAAGGAAAAAGGCTTACCATCCTGAATCCAGTCTTCAGCAACACCTATAAAGACAAGAAAGAACAGGTTAGCATTCCGGCATCTGAAAGGCAAAGGCTTACCATCCTGAATCCAGTCTTCAGCAACACCTATAAAGACAAGAAAGAACAGGTTAGCATTCCGGTATCTGAAAGGCAAAGGCTTACCAACTCTTCGCACGCTCCGGAGGTCTTCACACTGCATTCCGGCATCTGAAAGACAAAAGTTTACCAACTCTTCGCACGCTCCGGAGGCCTTCGGCGCTGCATCCCGCATCTGAAAGACAAAACAAGGTGCGTTTAAAGACATTGGGGAACTTTAATACTCACGTGCCATTACTCCTTTCCACATCTAATCCAGTGGGTATTCCGGCACCCTGCAGCCGCTCCGAACTCGTACCTGCAAAATAAAAAGACGGTTAGAGCGCATAGTGAAGCAGGCAACAAGCGCTTACTTACGTGCTTCCAGGCGCTTCTATTCATCACACGGGCTCCATCTTCAACTCACTTCAGCCCGTCATCCGCCATCGCCGGAACCCTGCAAAACAAGAGACATCATTACTAAAGACTTTAAAGACATTTGAATGACTCGAAACTTACCGTTCGTGCAGTAAACGACAGACAGCAGTCCCCTGAAGTCAAGAGGCCTGCGCCACCTATCCAGTGAAGAAACTGGTTACAGCACCCTGCCCCGAGGCAGATGGAGAGCTCGGCATTCACTTACCTAAGGTGAGAGCGTTAACCTTTGGGGGTCTACAGGAGAGGAGAAGAGGAAAGAGATAGGGACACCCCAATAACCCCAGTTCATTAACCCCATATTTTCTATCTGCAGACATCTTACTCTACACGTCAGGCATACAGTGCACAGAGGTCCAGCCCAAAGAGCCAACCGGGTGCTACACATCACCTTTGAAGATACGGTAGTCGCCCAGTCAAGACCGGCGCCTCTGCGAGAATCAGGTGAGCGTTACAAGTAGGGCCTCTGTTGATGTTATCGTTCTGCAAGCGATCGCACGTCCTGCCGTAGGAGTTGCACGGCAACCTTTACCTCCTCTATTTTGTTCTCCAGGGAGGATCGTAATGAGGTGGTAGCCGCCAGGACCTTGCTTTGTTGAGGGTCTGCCTGCTGCACCAGGGCTTCTACCTGCTACGGGCGCACGGGCAATGCAGAGTCTCAGTGTTTGTCTTGAATAGCAAAACAGTCCATTATCATGCCCTTGTTCTTAGTGGGTGACATAGCGAGCGCACAGTTCAATACTCGATTTGTAGCGTGAGGAATCAGAACCCAGACAACGTGCAGGTGAGCACCATGTAGAGTGTTGAGGTCAGGGCAATGTCCCTAGTGGGCCACCGGTCTGATAGGGCGGCGGGTGTGTTGACTCACAGTTGCAACAGTTGGAACCGTGTGACAACAACTGGATTATCCCTCCCCAGCCACAGTACGCAATCCACTATGATCTTGATGTGCATGGTCAGTGTTCAGCACTGGGGTTGCACTGGCATTGGTGCTCCAGTTTCACAAAAGTATTAAGTATTGGGCCAGTGTGCACACCAGCACCAAAAGCCAAATTCGGACAAATCACCCACAATGGCCTCCATGAGTCTCCCATCAGTCGGGATCATGCAGTATTCACTCAGGCTTCCACCGACCGCTCTCCCTCACTCAAAAGGGATGGCAAAGTGTAGCAGCAATAAGGGTCGCTCCGGAGCCCTGCAGCACCCGCCTCCTCCCTGGAACAGTCCACAGAGTCGCAAATGAAGGAAGGAGAGGAAAAGGAATGCCAGCAACGTCCAGAGGCGTTCCGTGTAATCGTTTTATATCAGACGAGTAATGTCCCCCGGAACTCCATCATGAACAAAGCACCACCATATCAAATGTGCATTATGGCCCGCAGAGAAGTGCAACTACCTGGGAAAATTCAGCAGCAGACCAGCACAAACAGGCACCCCCCCAACACAGTCCACGGGCATCCACCATTGCTCAATGCTTGTTACTGCAATGCACCCGACTTCCCATGTCCCTGGTGCCAATATGGGGACCAACCTCTCACGATGCCAGAGCCGCCCAGTGAAGGCTGAGCGCTACAGCGATTGCCCCTATGTGGGTCCCAGTGCGATGATCAGCACTAGGGTAGACTGCCTTTTGGCAAATCAAGTGCAGTTGCCCCCCTGGGTAATCAGGTCTATCAGCGCTTCCTATGCACCCTCAGTGACCAGGCTCAAAGTCGGGGAGCGATCTTGGGTCTTTGTACATGAAATATGCAGCACGCTCCCCCAGGCTTTCACGGCTCAAATTTTCATCAGAGTTTGGATCACATGCCAGTCACCACTGTACAAAGCCTCGGAATGATAGTGAAAGGGCTGTGAGAAACCCGAGGCATTTCTCCCAGGCTATTCCCAGGGATCCTTTGTTCAGGTGGCCTGGGGAGGGCCATTGCTCTTGGATCCCACTGCTGGGGGCAGATGAGCGAGAGAGGATCATGTGGGCAGGGGGTGCTTGGGGTCTATGGGAGATGGTATTCCTCCCGTTCCGATACACTCCTACCCAACATCCCCTCAGTTGTCATGAGATATTGTCAGCAGAGTCCCATCATACCCCAGTACCTTTCTATAAGTATAAGGTGCTTCTGAGATGAGGAAATGTTATTACCGTGGAGATTGGAACCACACCCTAGAGGCATGCCCCATAAAGAGAGAAGAAGAGGAATGGGAGGTTGAGGAAAGAGAAAAGGGAATGTTAATATCCCGGAAGTCTCTACATGATGCTCCGGTTTCTAAAAAAGCTTTGTTAGAGTCCTTTTCTACCCACAAGCCTCGTCTTTCTTCTGATCCCACAAAATCTGTACCGGGGGTCACTGTGAGGCACCTCTGTGCGGAGAAGGAAGCGCCTCTGCAGGAAACACAAAGGGGCCAGACACAAGATCCTGGAAACCAACAATGTTACTCTTGCAGAGAGATGGGTCACAGGACAAGAAACTGTCCTCTCAATGAAATAGAAGAACTATCAACCAGAGGTCCTTGTGTAGAAAGCCAGTATTATAGGGGAAGGTTATGTGAGAAACCTGAGGCATTTCTCCCAGGCTAATCCCGGGGATCCTTTGTTCATGTGGCCAGTGGAGGGCCATCGCTTTTGGATCCCAACCCTGGCGGCAGACGAGCGAGGGAGGATCACCTGGGCAAGGGGTCCTTGGAGTTTATGGGAGACACGCCCTTGGGCGAGACATGGTATTCCTCCCATTCCAATACACTCCTACCCGACATCCTCTCAGTTGTCATGGGATATTGTCAGCATACCCCAGTACCTTTCTGTAAAAAAGGGCGAAAACGACCAGGGAAAGTAAAACCCAATAGAACATCATTTCACCAATCACAATACATTTACCCCCTTCATCCATGATCTCCAGGAAAACCTGGAACTCCCACAATCCCTACTTCCATTCTAGAAGTCCAACTACTGTGACGAAGAAGAAGCCGATGTGAGTCATGAGGATTGCCCATAGGAATCAATGGGCAATGAAGTCCTATGGGAAGTCTCCATGTTGTCCCGATAATGAGGTCAGGCAGAGTCAGGCAGGGAGGGACAACTACTCCACCTGGCTCCAATCAACTCTAGCTGAGAGTATAAAAGCAGCAGTCAGAAATAGCATTTTGAGTGAGCTGGGGATACTGAAGGAAGCAGAGAAGCCAGGAAGAAGGAGACAGAGCATAAGCAACCATGGAAAGCTTGGAGTGGGAAGGACTGCCAGGACACTGAACCTGTAAGCTCCAGAGAGGCTGTAGAGTGGCAGGGAACCTATACACCCAGAAGGCTAACCCATGGGCAGTTGAGGCTCCCTGACCGTGGCCAAACCGGAACTCCTCCCCTGGGTCAGACTCAAAGGCCCAGACTCTTGAGGGGCAGGTGGTGAGACAATGACCTCAGGAGAACACTGATGCACTCTGGGATTTGAAGTCCAAAGACATTAATTTTGAAAACAGTGAAAGAAGAGTTTCAGCCCGACTGAGGGTGAACTTGTGTGCCTACATAAGCCCTTTAAGACGAGGTAACAATACTTTGAGATAGATGGGGATGCAGAATATACTCAAACATCAATAATCAAACTGACTCAGGAGGTTGGCAAAGTGCATCTGTTTTAATATCAATTATATAAAACAGGGAGTATAACGAACATCAACGAACTCGCTCGATCTTCTCACTCAATGCATTTCATAAAAAACATATACTAAAAATTCATCATCATTGATGTCGAGCTACGTTGCAAACTACAAAAACCTACTTGGGGATGTGATAGGATTACAGGGAACCTCGAGGTATACGTTCCATACTTGTTGGGAAATTGATTGGGTCTCTATCATCAGGTGGGGCAACTAAGCCCTCCTCTAGTGCAGGTCACTATGAAGGTCATCAAATACACGACATCCCACTGGTTATACAAACTATAGGGCTCTCTACTACGTGTCCCTCTATTATGGGTTGGAACCCTTGTACCCCTCTGTAATATTCCACCTACGCAAGCAGCATCCAGGCTGACATCCATGTGCTGGTGGGCTGGTCATAACTATAGCTTCCCACCAATTAGCCTGTTGTCAATCATCACTCTTGCAGTCTAACAGTCAATTAGCCCTTTGAACACTGGCTTTGGAAATGTCCCCTGTGTCTGAGAATAAGAGGGAGTATAGGCATACTCTGTCTCTCGGCTTCGATACAGCTCAAATCAATATGTATTTTCATCCATCCACGTGACTGCAGACCATGTTTCAGAGTCTTTCTGTATTTAAATACTATTAAATTATGAACCTCTGACATCGTTAATGTTCTCACTCCTCATCCAAGGCAGGAGTTTGTCCGTTTCACACGTTCTGTAACTACTGCATGAACATTGAGATTCACGGTGGTCTTGACTTCCTGGTGCTGGGCCAACCAAGCCTCTCTTCAATTCACCTCTGAATGTCGATTGCTTTTCCAACTGTGACACACTGAAAGCCTTTCTTTTCACTGGATCTAGCTCTGCTAAAATGCGTTGTGGAATCATCCATAGTCCACACATTCCTATGCAATACGTTGGAGCATCGCTGCAATCTATTCACTACATAGCCAGCCTTTAAGAATACTTTGTCTACTTGCTGTACTGCATCTGTACACTTGTAAAATGACTTGATGTCTTCTTCATTATTTCTTGTAGCATGAGCATCTTCATCTCGATCCCAAAATGTTGCTCATCTTTAACACCTACTCCTTTGTTTCTATAGAATGTCTATATTCTTTAGCCTCTTCTGCTGAGTGCGTCAGCTCTGCTCTGTATGACATCACCAGGCTTCTCTTTTGCTCAGTTTTCCCACTTCTTCTGGGATTTAATTCAAATGGCCATCATATTGTTATGTATGGTATGTGAATGCTTGTATGGCTTCCTCAATGGGAATCTTACTTCCAAGATCCTTTTCAGTATCTGTATTTTCACCAGTACTGCACGTAGTTCACACTTTGGCTCCCAACATATCGGCAGCATGAGGGAGGAGCTTTGGGTGGGGGTACTTGGCTCCACATCTCCAGGGGAGACATCTGAGGAGTCTGAGGCCGACTGAGGGAGACCCCCGAGGAGTCAAGAGCGAGGCAAAGCGCACAAGGGTACAGCAGTTTTGAATCGGCAACTGGACGGGAGGAGAAAGATGGCAAGGCACAAGGGGTTCATGAGAAGGGCAACCCCCTTTACGTTTTTGGCAGGAAGCTGTTACTTTCAAGAAACCTTCAAGGCAGAAAGCGTAAGACCAGGAAACCAGGCTGAAGAATCTTGTATTGTGTGTCAGAGATACTGAGGGCCCTCCCACGTAGCTGACCGAGGAGGGGAGGAGTTGCAGATGCCTTCGTATCGCCTTGGCTCCAAGAATAAAGAAAAATCAGAACAACACAGCCGGTGAGTTGGGGAAACAGAGGCCAGGCCGGCCTGTGTTGAAGCCAATGTTGCAAGCAGCAACATTGTAAAATGTGTGTGGTTAAAGACGTGAGTAAAGCTAAATTGCTGGTGAATATTTGAACTTAAAAGGAAGGATACGATACCATTGACAGAGTGGTCCGGCACCGTGAATGCGCTCAATCAAAAGTCTCTTTATGGTACCCCGACAAGGGAAATGAAAGTAGAAGATTGATATAAAGTACAATTGTATTAAGAAATCAAAGTGGTCCAGCGATGGTTTAAGCAAAACTCTTGCACCTTTGAAAGTCTACTATTCAGGTGTAAAAAGGGTTCTGAGCCCAGAAGAGGGGGATCCATGGTCCAAGCCCGGATGAGGGAGACCAGATTGTGAACATTGTGTAAAAAGGGATGTGGGGCCGAAAGAGGTGGGATCCATGGTGAGAGCACGGATGAGGGAGACCAAATTGTGAACATTGTGTGAAAAGGGATCTGAGCCCGAATGAGGGGGATCCATCGTCCGAGCCCGAAAACAGGAAACCAAATTGTGAATTGAGAACATTGTAGAAAAGGGGTCTGAGCCCGGATGAGGGGGACCTGTGGTCCGAGCCGAAGGAGAGAGACCAATCGTGAACTTATGAATGTGAAGATCCTGACAAAGTAAGGAACTTTTGTATTTTGTTTGCAACATCAGGCTCTCTGCAATAAGAGACTGTCACTGGGACAAAGACTTTGGCGGAAAGCCCTGATGCATATGTGGTGAACTGTTACCTCGTGGCCAAGAAGCCAGAGTGTGTATGAAGCCTGCATGTGCTGCTTTGCCCTGTGCTGAAAACGTGGGGAAAGGAAGCCAACTGCTCAACTATCTTGACGTATCATTTCTTGAACACTTTTGTTATGCATACATTGTTATCCCACACTATTTTGTATTTAGAAGTAAGGATTGGCAATAGGTTTATTATTATAGGCCCTTTTATTTTGACAGACTCCACTAGGACTGTGTTATTATTATTTGATGGTCAGAGCTTGCTTCCATCCTTAGATATAAGTTTAGATAGGGGTTCTACCAACCCATTGGAGTTCAATAAACACCCTTGAACAGTGATCACTTGTGTCTGTCGTCTTACTGTTGATACCATGGGTTCCTTACATGTGGTGTCAGAAGTGGGATTCAAACCAAATGAATTGCATTGGGGACCCCATCAGAGTAAGGGCCAACATCCCTAAGGACCCTATACATTACCGGAAGGGTCAGAACAATAGTCAAGCAACCATGTTTCTCTCAAGGGTAATTTTACCTCCTTTCCCTTGACGAGAAACCTGGTACTCCAAACCCTCTTTCCATCAATGGGGTCAAATCTATGGGAAACTCCCAGACAAACCACCCCCAAAACTCCATCAAATGGAAGTTACCTTTCACCCTCTAAGCCCCCAGGCAATCCTTCCTGAAGGAAAAGTGGTAGAAGGCAACATATATCACCTTTTATGTCCCTGAAACTAATAACAGGGAGGGATAAGATCTTGATCTCTTTAGATTTAGCCATAAGTGTAACGAGAGGTGAGGTAATGGGAAACCTTGTGCACGGAAATATCTGAGAGCCCCATCTAAAAAAACCCTCTGAAACCCAAGCTGTCCCTAACTATATCCCGCAGGGTTATCATAACGGGTTGAATATTATCGGAGCGAAGGCTACGTCTCTGAAGTCAGTCTACATGCCAAAGGGAAAACTACCATCTATTCTTCCTCTCAGTTCTCCAGAGGCCCCGGAATTCCTGTGGCAGGAGCTAAAGATTTTTGTGAACACCTATTCCCCAGGGTATAAACACTCTACAACCCTGTCCCTAGAAAATCCTCCTGAGAACTGACCCCATCCGAGGTGGCGGCTACTGAGGGAAATATGGAGCAAGTGGGGCCAGAGTCTGAGAACCACAAGCCTCTGGAATTTCTTTGTTGCCCACCTGACATAGGCGATTTCCACCACCTCTTTAGATTCATCAATAGCCTCTGAGATGAGGAGATGTTAGTACTGTGGAGATTTGAACCACACCCTAGAGGCATGCCCCATAAATAGAGAAGAAGAGGAATAGGAGATCGAGGGAAGAGAAAAGGGAATGCTCATATCCTGGACAGTCCACATGACTATCCAATTTCTAAAAACCCATTATTAAGGTCCTTTTCTACCACTGAGCCTCCCCTTTTTTCTAATCCCATAAAATCTGTACCCGAGGTCATTATGGGGTACCTCTGTGCGGAGAAGGAAGCACCTCTGCAGGAAACACTAAAGGGCCAGACACTGGATCCTGGAAACCAACGATATTACTCTTGAAGAGAGATGGGTTACCGGACAAGAAATTGTCCTCTCAATGCAATAGAAGAACCATCAACCAAAGTACCTTGTGCAGAAGGCCAGTATTATAGGGGAAGGGTATGTGAGAAACCTAAGGTATTTCTCCCAGGCTTTTCCCGGGGGTCCTTTGTTCAGGTGGCCAGGTGAGGGACATCGCTCTTGCATCCCAACCAAGGGGACGGACGAGCAAGGGAGGATCACCTGGGCAGGGTGTCCTTGGGATTTATGGGAGACACGCCCTCTGGTGAGACATGGTATTCCTCCCATTCCAATACACCCCTACCCGACATCCCATCAGTTGTCATGGGATATTGTCAGTAGAGTGTGAGAAACCTGAAGGTGTCTCCCTGTCTAGTCCCCAGGGATCTGTCATCCAGGTGGCCAGGACACGGCCATCACTTTGGGATCCAGTTCCTAGGAGTGGACCAGTACGGAAAGATCACCTGGATGGGGGTCCTTTGTAGAGTGGGAGTGGGACACTGATGGGTGAGATGCAGTATCCCCCTTATTTAAACACCTTTTCCCCATCCTACCATGCAGGATATTCCAAAACACTGCCCCATTCTTTTCCGACACAAACACTTTCGCACAACACGAAAGACAACGGACCAACACTAGAGCCAATTACCTGACTTGTCCCATTACAAGTTTCAGGCAAAATCAGGCAATTGACCAGAATTACACACACCTGACTGCCCTTTCCCTTCCCCACAGGGATAAAAGGTGGAGCACGAGAGCACAGGACGAGCAAGGCAAACTGCACGATGTGAGAGCTAACTCAGCATAGCAGTTCAAGAGGAGGAGAAAGACAGCGCGAGTCGAGAGGATGCCAAGGGGAGAAGTGACCTTTCTCTTATCGACAGAGACCTGTGAAGCCTCAAGAGAAGGAATCATAACACGGCGAACAATAACCAGCGTGTATTGTAGCAGATGTCAATGGTACCCGGGCGCCTCCTCTTTTGACAGCCAAGCCGAGGAGAGACACATGGCCCAATGGTACCGGCCTTGGCTCTACAGACAAGAAAGCAAAGCAGTTCATCACAGCCGGTGAGACGATGGGAGAGCCGATAAAGAAACCAAACTGTGTTGAATGAAAGTAGCAAGTGGCTAATTGAACTTTGGATAAAAAAAGAACTGTTGATATAAGAAAAGGGGAAAGCCAGCATAGCAGAATCAAACACCACGTGGGTGTTCACTCGAGAAACTCTAGGCAATTACCCTGCTGTTGAACTACAGTTACCAGAAGGCCATGGGAAGAAGACAGTCAAAGTGGTTATACGGGGGTCTTGTCAAATCCTGCATACAGTCGAAAGTCTTTGACCGACAGATGATTGGGAAACTAAGGGATACAAATCCTGCATGATATGAGTAACACGTGAACAGTGTGTTGCATTGTGTTCACAGGAGTGAACCCGGTGGAGGAATGTACACAATTAATTGTTTTGCAAAAGTTGACAACAGTGAACCCGGCAGAGGGAGGGCGACAAAAGGGGCAACACCTAAAAGAGCTATTTAAAGAGACATTTCGTTTTTTTAAAACAAGAAGTATTGTAAGACCATGGGAAGTGTATTGTCCACTTTGGCATTGGGATCTGAACCCTGCCGAGGGAGAACCCGAAAGACAAGCCATTGTGAACCCGAAGGAGGGAGGCTAGAAATTGAAAAGGGGTCCAAACCCAAAAGAGGGAGATCAAGGGGTGAAAAGTTCGTTGAGAAGGGAACTGTTTAATTGAGCTGTCGAATATGACTATGACAAGGGTTACTTTATAGGAGTGAAACCTCCACCGAAGGTTTGGTAAAAACCCAATTAGTAGTACCCAAGAGTCATCGAAAGGTTGTGCTAGAGATCGCGCATTTCCATCTTACTGCAGGGCATTTAGGACAATTTAGAACACAGGCGCACATTAGTGGGAAATTTTATTGGCCGGGTATCCATGCCGATATAAAAACTTACTTCCAGACATGCGAAATATGCCAAAAGACCAGCACGCACATCCCATTACCTGCCCCTCTGAACCTGTTACTGATCATAGAAGTCCCCTTTTCTGAATTGGCATGGACATAATAGTGATCCTAGACTCTGTAAATCGATCACTAGGACATATTTATTGCCCAACTTAGATTTTTAGATGTTTCTCCTGTGTAAAAAGTGTAGTGTGAAGTAGCAGCTTCAGCTGCATCACACCATGTTTCATGTTTCCATGTTTTATTGTTTAAGACTCTGCAAGAAAGCGAATTGGGATGCAACCCCAATGGAAGGGAACACATTTGAAACCCAGGAGTCAATCATTGCTGGTGTAATTAACTTTATAAAATATACTACAAGCAGACCAGAGACAGTTTGACAAGATCAGGCTAAGACAGCAAAGAACACAACATCCACTGTATGGTGTGCTTGTCTGCACGAGGCAAGTTCCCAACCACCCCCCCCACCAAAAAAAGCCCACCATTTACATGAAATGTCTTACCTGCCATTCCCATCTGTCCCATCCGCATCTCCTGCTCCCTCTCCCATTCTGAACTGAAATGATGTTCACAGTAGCCCCAAAAGCAGTAACAGTATCATCTGACCATAATAGATGACTGGCATGTTAATGAGCTTCTCTCTGCTCACCATAACCTTGTGGACTGCAGTGATTTGCAGTCCCTCTGCCATGCACCCATCTCCCCCCACCATTCACTTGTTTTGGAAACATTAGGGGCAAATGGCCAGTGGTGGTTGGCCAGGGTATGGGTTGGTCTGGTTGCTTGCTTATATTCAAGGCGGAAGTGGAGATCTTTCTGCCCCTGTAGTGAAAATCATAAGTTGGCACTCATGAACCCACAGTTTAATTTCCTAAAATCTGCTGTCAGCACAACAGAAGCATTTATTTGTAAATAACCAGTTTGAAAAGCATATAACATCTTTATAAATATAACCTGTGCTGAAACACAGAGGGGCACACAGATAACAGAGTATGTGTGGTGTCTGACAAAAATAATTCTAAGAAAACTAGTGAATGCAAGCAGCAGTTTTCAGTTTGGAAATTACTTTTGTTTTTTTATGGAACCGTGAAATGCACATTGGGAAAACAATAGTCTGCCCAGCATTTAGAGAGCCTGCATAAGACACAAAGGAAGGGGCACAAATTACAGGATAGTTGTGTTTTAGTCCAACAAATATCTGTCTTTTTATGAGACAGCTACTAATAAATAATAATGCAACAAAGAGGTTTTTGAAGTTCTTAATATAATCGTGAAGGCATATGTTATTCCATCTTTTTATAGAGTGGAAATAATCGAACCAAAAAAATATTGGTAAGAATTCCAAGTTTTATAAACATACCCACACCGATATCGGCCGCTGGTAGCTCTCCACTGTTGGCCTCCACTAAAAGTAGCTCTAGCTAACGGTTGGCAACCCCTGATCTATACCGACCTGTCCTGTGCCCACCAAAATGGCCCAGCCCTCGCTGAAGCTTTTTTACAAGCAATTCCGGAATAAAAAGGCAGAGAAACGAGCGGTCCCTTTTTCTTCTTAAAACAAGGGTTACTTTACAGGAGAGAAACCTCCACCGAAGGGTTGGTAAAAACCCAATTAGTACTACCCAAGAGTCATCGAAAGGTTGTGCTAGAGATCGCGCATTCCCATTTTACTGCAGGGCATTTAGGACAATTTAAAACACAGGCGCACATTAGTGGGAAATTTTATTGGCCGGTTATCCATGCCGATATAAAAACTTTCATCCAGACATGCGAAATATGCCAAAAGACCAGCACGCACATCCCATTACCTGCCCCTCTGAACCTGTTACTGATCATAGAAGTACCCTTTTCTAGAATTGGCATGGACATAATAGGATCTCTAGAAACATCTAAGTTGGGCAATAAATATGTCCTAGTGATCGTAGACTCTGTAAATCGATATCCAGAGGCATTCCCAATGTGAAATACCACCCAGCAGATCCTTAAGCATCTTCTACCGTATTTCTCCAGGTTCAGATTTCCCAGAGAAATACTAACAGACCAAGGTTCACATTTTATGGGTAAGCTTATGGCCAAAGTCAAAGAGCTACTCCACATCACTACCTTGCAAACGTCTGTGTACCATCCACAAACCGATGGCCTGGTAGAAAGATTCAATAAAACCCTAGAACTAATTTTACAGAAATTAGTAGACAAGGACGGGAAGGACTGGGTCCGGATGATCCCATGGGCATTATTTGCAGTAAGGAAAACACCCCAAGGTACCACACGTTTCTCTCCCTTTGAATTGCTCTACGGAAGAGAACCCAGAGATGTCTTGGACATGCTCAGAGAAACTTGGGAAGAAGGAGAGGATGCCCCCATTCCAATTTCACAAACCCCAACTTGAAAGCGAGAACACATGAAAATGGTCCGAGACTTGGATTGTACTCATATGGGGAAGGCTCAAAGTGCACAAAAGGCAGTTTATGATAGAAAAGTAGATTTAAGATAATTCTCCATAGGACCGTAAGTACTGGTCCTCTTGCCCACCTCAGAAAACAAACTTGTCTCCAAATGGCAACGACCTTATGAGATAATAGAATTCGCGGGAACATGTACGTATAAAATAGCCCAACCAGACAGAAAACATAAAGTCCACTTATACCACATAAACCTCTGGAAAGAATGGAAGGAGAACCCGTCAGCCACATATGCCAAAGTACTAGCTTGTCTGGTTCCTGAGGACATAGACAAATTAGACTTAATTCCTTCCAAGTTGTCAGTCCAACAGCAAGAAGATCTCAAAGATGTAGTGATCTAATTTCCTAATGTATTCTCTGAGAAATCAGGAAGAGTAAAAGGTACATAACACTATATCAGAACACCTAAAGGTAAAGTGGTTCATTTAAAGCCATATCGACTACCAGAAGCCTGAAAAAAGATAGTGATCAAGGAAGTAAAGAAAACGTTGAAAGCCAATATCATTGAGCCCTCCTCAAGTCCATTGTCCTCTGCTATCGTGTTAGTCATTAAACCTGACCGTTCCTGGAGATTCTGCATAGACTTCCGCCAAGTCAATACCATCTCGG
This sequence comes from Ambystoma mexicanum, assembly GCF_040938575.1. Classification (NCBI taxonomy): domain Eukaryota; kingdom Metazoa; phylum Chordata; class Amphibia; order Caudata; family Ambystomatidae; genus Ambystoma; species Ambystoma mexicanum. The sequence continues at coordinate 286,632,855 of NC_090931.1, read as the reverse complement.
ACTTCGATGCCTATCCCATGCCACGTATCGATGTCCTTATTGAGAAACTCGGAGCAGCTAACCTAGATGTAACCAAAGGGTGCTGGCAAGTTCCTTTATAAAAAACTAAGTCCTCAATGCCTTTAGGACTATTCCAGTTTAATGTCCTCCCCTTTGGCCTACACTGTGTACCAGCCACTTTCCAACGCCTCATCGATAAGATCCTACAGCCCTACTCCGATTTCTTTGAGCCTATATTGACAATATCGTCATTTATAGTAAAACTTGAGAGGAGCATCTCTTCCACCTTTATACCATCATGAAAATCCTCAGAAGCGCTGGCCTAACTGCTAATTCAGCTAAGTGCAGATTGGCTCAATCAGCCATAAAATATATTGGCTTCTTCGTAGGGAATGGAAATGTACAACCCCGAAATGAAGAGGTAAAAGCCGTCTTAGATACACTAACCCCTTAGACCAAAAGAGACCTTAGAGCTTTCCTTGGATTAATAGGGTATTACCTAAGGTTTATCCCCAACTTTTCGGACAAAATGCTCTGCTGACCGATAAACTTAAAAATGCTGAATCCCAGAACCCTCATTGGAATGACGAAGACGAGATATGCTATAACATCCTGAAACAAACTGTGTCAGAACCCAATTCTGAACGTAGTTGACTTCTCAAAGGAGTTTGTGTTACAGACAGCTGTCTCCCTTACAGGGTTAGGAGCCGTCCTGTCCCAAATTTGTGACAGACTTGAGAATCCCATACTATACACCAGTCGCAAGTTATTCCCACGTGGAAAAAAACGACTCTGTGGTAGAACTGGAGGCCCTAGCCATCAAAAGGGCTATTATCCATCTCAGGTACTACCTATTAGGATGAAAGTTCACACTTGTCACCAACCACTCACCTCTAATTTGGATTAGCCAACGTAAAGATTCCAACCCTTGGGTCATGCGTTCGTTTCTAGACCTACAATCCTATTGTTTCACGGTGGAACACCGAAAAGGAAAAGACCAGGGAAATGTAGACTTTCTTTCTTGGTTCCCCTGTGAAACAAATGTGACTACATCGCATGGAAGAAGGGTATTTGAGAAACCTGAAGGTGTCTCCCTGTCTAGTACCCGGGGATCTGTCATCCAGGTGGCCAGGGCACGGCCATCGATTTTGGATCCAGTTCATGGGGGTGGACCAGTGTGGGAGGATCACCTAGATGGGGTGTCCTTGGGGAGCGGGAGTGGGACACTGTGAGAAAGTCATGGTGCCAACAAGTAAAACAGACACAAGGCATCACAGTTCAACAGTGTTTATTGTATAATGAATTCTGTATGCGGGTTGTAAAAACGCCTATTCTAAACCTAAATCTAGGATGGGAGCAAGCGTCAACCATCAAATGAAAAATAAGGCAGTCCTAGGGGCCTTGTGTCAAATTAAAGGGCCTATACTAATAATCCTATTGTCAAACCTTACAACTAATACAAAAAAGGGTGTTGTCACACTCTACCCCCGGTCTTACCTGTTTGTCCTTTGTTGTCTTCTTCTTTGAAGGTTTCTCTGTCTTCCGGGATGTCCGGGACTTGTACAGGTAAGGCTGGTGGTCCTCCGTATCCAGCGTGGAACGAGAGCAGACTCGAAGGAAGACAAGAGTTCAGGATTCCAGGAAGGTAAGAGCAGTCAATGTCCGGGATTAAGCGCAGAACCAGGGAAGGGGAGCACTACTCGCAAAGTAGTGGGATGAAGTTGCGAGTGCGAAGCATGGAAGAGGGCCCAGGAAGGAATGCACAAACAGCCTTGGGGAAGGCAACAGGCCGCTTCTAATACTCCAGCAATGAAAAAGGGAATTTGGAAGGTATCAGACAATGTGACGAGGAAAAGGAAGGAAACGATGAACACACTAGCTGCGAACCCGAAAAGGAGCATTGAGACGCGCAGCGCCGTGGGGGCGAGCCTGTTTTCTAGTAAGCCAGGGCTCTGGCGTAAACGCTAGACCGCAGTGTGGCTGATGCGCCGGCCATGTTGAGAGGAGAACGGCTCCAGCTGTACAATGCACCATGGACCAGGAAGTCCAGAAGGGGCGTAAATGGCAAGTCATGACAGCATGCCCCCTCCTAAAACCCGATCCACCGGGTTTGCCCAGATGAGCTAGATGGAATTTCCGCACTAAGCAAAGGGCATTCATGTTGGAGAGTGGTTCCCATGTTCGTTCGCTGGGAGGATATCCTTTCCATTCCACTAAGTACTGTAGCCGACCTCTTCTATATCTAGAGTCGCAAATCCTGGAAACCTCAAATTCAATCTGATCGTTGACAAGCACTGGGTTAGGTTGGTGAGCTGATCTGGTGGATGCAATTTAAGGTATGAGCAAGAAAGTGTGAAAAACAGGATGAATCCTCTTCCAGGAGTCTGGTAACTGGAGTCGATATGCCACCTGGTTGATGACCTCTTTGATAGGAAAAGGCCCATAGAATTTGGGGGCCAGTTTATTAGGATGCAGATGTCGAGGCAAGAGTTTAGAAGACAACCAGACCTTGTCACCAATTCCATAGACAGGAGCAGGTCTCCGTTTAGCATCAGCATGTCTTTTTTTGAAAATTTGGTTTTATTGAGTTTTTATAATCATGTCATGAATAAAACAGTGCTACATCATTTGGAAAAAAAACAAAAGATTAATGTTCACAAGTTTTCATCCCCCCTCCCCTCGTTACCACCCCCACCCTCTCCCACACCATGATACATTAATTAGCGATATCAGCAGGGTTCAGCATGTCATTTCACGAAGATCAAACTCTCAAGTAGAAGGTGACCCCCCCTTAGGGGGGGTAGCTCAAACCGCCAGGGCCAGGCTGAAGGAGGAATGTCCCACTTTTTAACAGGGCCCTATTGGGCATAGCGGAGGTGTCGAGAAGACAGTGTCCAGATCTAATAGACTGTCCAGGGCTCGTTATAGTCTATCAGGCCGTTCTCCCATATCTGTCGAAGAATGGAAGCCACAGGCCTTCGATGTTGGACTTGGATTCGTCTATCAAGTGGGTCAAGAATTCCATATCATAAATCGCCCGTACTTTAGAAATCCATTCCCCCTCCCCCGGAGCTCGAGGTGACTTCTACTTTTGGGCCCAACAACATCTGGCCGCCACTAGCATGACGTGTAGCATGTGGTCGTGTTTCACCTTTGGACCCCCCTGTCACTAATGTCGGTTATATCTTCTTCTTCGGATGAAATAGCAGATTCTCCCCCTTCCCCCAACTCCTCACCTTCCACTTTCTGCTTGATCTTCCCATCCTTACGTCTTGGAGGCTTCTCTTTTTTCTTGTGAAGATAAGGACGCCCTCGATAGGATGCCACCGTGCCACTAAAATAGGGGCAACGGGGGTTATCCTACCGAGAGCGCCTCACAGGGGGAAAAAGCCTGAAGGCACAAAAACCCCTAGAAGTAGTATTTCAGGTGGAAGATCGAAGAAGGTAAGCGCACTGATGGAAGAACAATCAGGTAAGCAGGCACGGGTCTGGTAGGCAGAGGTTCCAAATAGGCACAAGGGATAGGCACAGGCAGTCCGGTAAGCAGGCACGGGTCTGGTAGGCAGAGGTTCCAAATAGGCACAAGGGATAGGCACAGGCAGTCCGATAAGCAGGCACGGGTCTGGTAGGCGGAGGTTCCAAATCGATACAAGGGATAGGCACAGGCAGTCCGATAAGCAGGCACGGGTCTGGTAGGCAGAGGTTCCAAATAGGTACAAGAGATAGGAAAGGAGGCGGAAAAAACAGGGAAGGGAGGAAAAAGGGAGGAAAAAGGAACGAGGCAAACAGAGGCAAAAAGGGGAAAAAGGTGAAAGAAAGGAAAATCAAGGACAAGGCACTGCGCAAGGCAGGGTAACAAAAGGGAGGAATACTGCTGTGTGGGAACAGCGAAAACGAAAAGCAGAAAGGCAGGATATCACCAGTAACGGGAGCGGCAGCAACACAGGAGGGAACCCGGAAACGTTGCAACGCGTATGCGACCCGGAATTGGAGTGCTTTATACTTCCGGGTCACGCTCGCATACAACGACTAGAGCGGTGCGTGGAAAAGACGAGGAATGAAATGCTATGGCGGACAGAACCGCCAGCGATTCCACACACGCCATCCCCGCCGCGGCATGACACCCCCTCAACTTCGATGCCGAACAGTATTAGCCAGGGGGATAGGGTCCTATCCATTCCATCTACCTCTTTTATCCAAGAGAGGACTTCTCTCCAATAGGTTTGTGAAGCGTGACATTTCCACCACATGTGTACATAGTCCCCCATTTCTGTGTGGCATTTCCAACAATGAGGATCATAACCTGCTCTCATTCTGGCTATTCTTTGCGGGGGGGTAGTGCCATCTATGGATCAGCTTTAGAGCCTGGTGACGGTATTGGGGGGCGGCTGTGGAGCGGCTGGCCTGTCTACATATCTTGGTCCATCTTTTCTCCGTTATGGGAGTGCCTAGATCCTTCTCCCACTGTGTCTGGGAGGATGGGGGGTCTTGCGGGGTGGAGAACAGCAAAAAGCCGTAGAGCCGTGATATAGCCCCCTTCGTCCCCTTGTGTGTAATAATAAATTTCTCGATACCCTTTTTGGAATCCTAACTTTCGGGACCCAGAGCCATTCATCTAGCGTGACCGGGGAAAAGAGCAGATTGTCCAGCTCTATTCACTGTTTCTTAGGGCCCGTTGTCAAGTGATCTACTAGGACTCGCAACTGGGAGGCTTTATAGTACGTGTCCAGGTCAGGGAAGTTAACTCCGACCTCGTCTTTGGGCCTTATCAGAGTGTCGTATGTAATTCTGTGGGATTTTCCCGCCCAAAGGTAGCGGAGGAGAGTACGCTTGATCTCTAGGAGGAACGGCTCCGGTATCTGAGTCAGCAGCATTTGGAATAAGCATAAAAATTTGGGGAGGATGACCATCTTGATGGAGTTAAGGCGCGCCATCCACGTGAGGCCAGATTTCGTCCAGCATTCCAAATCTCGCTTAACCGCCAACCAGAGGGGAGGGTAGTTTGCGTTAAAGAGATCGGTCAGGTCCGAAGGTATTTGGATCCCCAGGTGGCAGAATCCCTCAGGTTGCCTACAAAACAGGAGGGACTGAATATATTGTTTCTCTTCGTCGTTAAATTGGCCCACTGGGAACACCACTGATTTATCTAGGTTTATCTTGTAACCTGCGAGGGACCCATATTGTTCTAAGCTATCTAGTACCTCAGGAACTGATTGGGAGGGGTTGGAGGGATAGAGCAGGACATCGTCCACAAAGAGGGTTATTTTACAGTTGGCTTTACCCATATTAACGCCCTGTATTTTATCGTTACCCCTGATGGCTATGGCCCAAGGCTCCATTACTAGGGCGTATATAAGGGGGAGAGAGTGGACACCCCTGTCTTGTGCCCCTTTCCAATGGGATGGCTTCGGATCCACATCCGTTCACTGTGATTTTTGCTGAGGGGTGCGAGTAAAGGGCTCTCATCCATCCTAGCCATTTGGGTCCCATTCCCAGAGATGATAGGGTATTTTCCATGAAGGTCCAGCTTATCCTATCGAACGCCTTTTCTGCATCTAGGGACAGAAGAAGTGCGCCCTTCACCCTAACTTCCTTTGAACTTAATATGTGTAGGGTTTTGCGCATGCTATCGGCCCCCTGTCTATGCATCACAAAACCGACTTGATCTGGGTGGATCAATCGAGGAAGATATTTTTCTAAGCGGGTTGCAAGGATCCTAGTAAAGATCTTTGCGTCCGTATTTAGTAGCGAGATGGGCCTATACGAGCTGCACTCCGCTGGGTCCTTACCAGGCTTAGGGATCACCGTGATTATGGCCTGCAGGAATGTCGGCGAGATAGTGTCTGAAGATTTAATGTGGTTAAAGAGTTTGGTGAGCGGCTGTATCAACACTGATTGGTACTGTTTTTAGAAATCAGCCTTGTAGCCATCACCCCCCGGGGCTTTGCCTACCTTGAGTTTCTTAATGGCCTCTTCCACCTCTTCCCCGGTTATCTCTTTTTCCAGAGTTTCCCTCTCTATATCCGTGAGTCTTGGGAGGGGGTGGTCCTTTAGGTTGCTTGTTATACTATCCAAAGATTCGCGTTCCTGTTTGGTATAGAGTGCCTTATAGAAGTTTGCGAAGGCTTCGGCTATAGGCCCTGTTTTTGTTTGGGTATTACCAGTATCGTCTCTGATCTTCTCTACTCTCCTACCCGCTCTGTTTCCCCTCAACCTGTGTGCCAAGAGGGTACCGACCCTATCTCCCTTTTCGTAGTATCTCTGTTTCGTGTATCTCATTTTTTTTACCACCTCCCCAATTAGAATCGTATGCAGGGCTTGCCTCTTGTCCCTCATTTCACTCAGGAGGTTTTCGCGGTCTGTGTTACCGTTCGTGAGCTGGGCCCTCAGGGGCCGCAAGTCATTGCAGAGTTTGGACTCTATTAGTGATCTCTCTCGTTTTTTGGCCGAACCCTCAGCAATTAGGAGGCCCCTGAAGGTGGCCTTTGCCACCTCCCATACGGTGACCATTGGGATTTCCCCGGTGTCATTTGTCGTGAAGTAGTTTTCCATCTCTTTCCTTAGGAACTCTTTAAAGACCTGATCTCTCATGAGGGTATCGTTACATCGCCATCTATATGTTTTCGAGGTGTCCTTTAGTCGCCACTCCAGAACAAGGAGTTCATGATCCGACCAGGTCACCGATTCGACCATAGAGTTTCCAACCTCCCCCCTCCTTCTTCTGAGATCAATATGAAGTCAATTCTGGTGTATGTTGGATGGGGAGGGGAGAAGAATGTGTAACCCCCCGGGGCAGGATTACATTTCCGCCAAACATCAACCCAGTAATATTCCTGGAAGAGGTCCCTCAATGCTAGATTGTCCCTGGTGGGGGGTTTTGGCACGACCCCTCTGACCGACCACCAATCAAGGTGTGGGTCTGAAATAAGGTTGAAGTCCCCGCCAGGATCATGGCTCCCTCCGTGAGTTCCCCCCACTTCATCAATTGGATTGAGTCCCCTTGCCATGGTGTGGTGTCCCCATATCCTATATCCCTCCCCCACCCCTTCCCTTCTACCCCATCTCCCTTACCCATTGTGTAAGGCGTTTGTCTCCCTTGCCCGACAAGCATCAGGGTTGGTTAACAAACCACCAGGGCTGCTACCCAGACCCCGAGAGATTAGATGATACGGAACACGCCCTTCAACTTGTGTATCAAGAATACCCTTCCCAAACTTGGTCGGGATTATGATCCCCATGTGGGGACCCACTAAGCTATCTTCCCCCCCCCGTGCCGCTCATGGGGTGTCACCTGTGTCTCAGTAGAAACGACTTCCCAAGGGCCGTCGGGAACAGGATTAGGTTCCAAAAGCCCCAAAGGTCTAAGACGGGAACTCTTGCTGTGAAGGCATGTCACGCAGGATTGGACATAACAGGCCAAGTCTCGTCTCATCTCCGGCCAATAAAAGTGCCTCTGCAGATAATCCAAAGTGCCCTTGGTACCTCGATGACCTGCCAACTTAGAGTCATGGCACCACTTTAACGCCAATTTCCGAAATTCAGGAGTGGGTAGATATAGTTTGCCTTCCACAAAGTAGAGTCCTTCCTTGACGTCGTAGACAATGTCTTGTGGGTGTCTCTCGGATTCAAAACCGCCTTTGGAAGCTTCTTTCACTTGCCTTAAGAAAGTGGACAGTACTCCTATTCGTCTTGGCAAAGGGAACATCAGATCGTGTGTCCTGTCGGATTCGGTCACATAGTCTCCTCTGCGAGACAGAGAGTCCGCGACAAGATTCTGTTGCCCTGGGATGTAGGTAATGTCGAAATCGAACTGGGCAAAGAAGTGAGCCCAACGTGCTTGACGTGTGTTGTAGCACTCGAACTGCCGCAGGACTTGTAGGTTCTTGTTATCGGTTCTAATGGAAAATGGGTGTTTACCTCCTTGTAGGAGGTGACGCCACTCCAAACAGGCTGACTTCATGGCCAGTAATTCACGCTCTATGACTGAGTAGTTCCTTTGGCTGACGTTGAGAGTTTTGGAAAAATAGGAGACTGGATGTTCCATTCCTTGATGTTCCTGCAAAAGAACTGCCCCCATAGCTGATGAAGAAGCATCTGTCTCGACAATGAAGGGCCGGTCTTGATCTGGCTGCTGAAGGATGGGGGCGGTACAGAAGGCTTCCTTGAGATTGCGGAAACTGTCTTCAGCTTTGCTGGACCAGAAAAATGGATTGGAGCTTTTCTTGAGTAAGGTGGTAATAGGTACAATCCGGTGGGAGAGTTGGATATGAATTTCCGGTAAAAGTTTGCCAGTCCTAGGAATCTTTGTACCTCCTTGATGGATTTAGGTGAAGGCCATTCCAAAATGGCGGATACCTTGCGGGGGTCCATGGCGACACCCCGACTGCACCCCGATGTGGGATGGAGGTTGCAGAAAAGACACACTTGTCTAACTTGACCGAGAGGTGGTTTTCTCTTAGTCTCTGGAAGACCTCTTTGACATGCACTACATGTTCTTCCGGAGTTCTTAAATAAACCAGTATGTCGTTGAGATAGACAATCGTGGTCTGACACAGCAGGTCTGAAAAAAGCCGGTCCATAAAACGCTGGAACACTGAAGGGGCATTAACGAGCCCGAAGGGCATCACCTGGTATTCGTATAACCCATAGGGGGTCCTAAAAGCTGTCTTCCATTCATCCCCTTTTTGGATCCGGAGAAGATGGTAGGCATTCCGAAGATCCAATTTTGTGAAGATTGTGGCGCCATGAACAGCTTGGATGATTTCGGTGATAAGAGGCATGGGGTATCTGTCCTTAATGGTCCCCTTGTTTAGACCCCTGTAGTCAATACAGGGTCTCAACTCTTGTGTGTCCTTCTTTGGGATGAAAAACAGGGAAGCTCCAGCTGGTGATTTTGAAGGTCTTATAAGCCCGTTGGCCAGATTGTTATCCAGATATCTCCGGAGGAAGTGTCTTTCCCTGAGGGATAAAGGGAACATTCTACAGAAAGGTACCAGTGCACCACGAACAAGATCCAGACAGCAGTCTTCCGGTCTGTGAGGAGGAAGGTCGCTAGGCGTCTTTTCTGTCACCACCTCTGGGTATTCCTGTAGATGATGTGGAAGACAATGTATGAGTCTGGAGTCGCAAACACTGGTAGTCTGTACTGTCTCAAATCTTGGTTCCGGTAGACATTCTAATCTACAAAAGGCAGACTGAAAACTGAGTACGTTCTTTGCCCAGTCTATGTGAGGGTTGTGCTTACGGAGCCAGCTTATCCCTAGTATGATAGGGAAGTGGGCTGCTCGGATGATGTCAAACGAGATCTTTTCGGTATGTTGCTGGATACTTAGGTGTAATTCTTCAGTGGTGTGGGTGATCATGCCGGAAATCAAAGGCTCACCATCCACTCCTTCGACTTTCTGATCCTCCTGTTTGGCCAGACGATTTATGCCCTTTTGTTTAGCCCACAAGGTATCTATGAAGTTGCCGGCTGCACCACAGTCGAGTAAAGCCTGAGTTGGGACCACGGTCTTGCCCACAGTAAGAGTGACTGACAGAACCATCAACCTAGAATCCTCCGGTATCCCAGAAGATGCCACCGACAGAGTTGCGTAAGGACTAGGAATGACCCCTCGGGAGTGCGTCCCAACACTCACCGAGGGCGCTCGTTTCCCGAACGCCTCGGAGGGACATCTGGACAGTCCCGTAACAGATGGCTAGAGGCTCCACAGTACATACACATATTGCCATCCCTTCGTCTCTTTCGTTCTTCCGGGGTGAGTGGTGCACGAGCAGTACCGATCTGCATCGGTTCCTCTTTGCCTTGACGTGAAGGTGGTAGAGAAGAAGGCGACTGGGCTTCTAGGGGAGGGAGACTGTAGAGTTTGTTCTTTTTTCGTTCTGACCGTCGTTCCGAGAGCCGGAAATCAATCCGAAGGGTGGCCGTGATGAGATCCGAAAAGGATGAGGGACTGTCGATACGTGCCAGTTCGTCCTTGAGGTCCTCTCTCAGCCCTCGATGGAAAATGGCATATTGAGCCTGTTCCTGCTAGCCAGCTTCAGCGGCTATCTGTTTGAATGTAGTTATGTAGGAGAGAAGGTCTGCGCTTCCCTGGCGGATGTCTAAGAGGTCCTCAGAGGCCAGAAAAGTGCTTTCTGTGCGTAGAAACGTTTGCTGCAGCAGGGTTTTGAAATCATCGTAGTTCTGCAGCACAGGATCTGGTTGATTTACCAAAGGGGTGGCCCACGCCAGGGCATTAACCGTCATGTGGGTAATCATGAATTCGACTTTGGCATGATCTGATGCGAATGTCTGCGGGTGGAAGGAAATGTGGAGATTGCAGGCATCCAAGAGCTCCTTGACCCGCTTCGGCGATCCATCAAATTTGCCTGTGACCAAAGGGAGCGAAGGTAGGTCTGCAGAGGGTCACTCCCGTTCATTCATTCTTAACTGCAATGCTGCGTTGGTTGTCTTAAGGTTCTGGACCTCCAAATTAAGGTTTTGGACGGCAGCTACAAGTTCCTGTACTTGCTGGGAGGTTGCCATCTCAGTTTCTTGTTGGCGTTGCAAACTGTCACTAATGTCGGTTATATCTTCTTCTTCGGATGAAATAGCAGATTCTCCCCCTTCCCCCAACTCCTCACCTTCCACTTTCTGCTTGATCTTCCCGTCCTTACGTCTTGGAGGCTTCTATTTTTTCTTGTGAAGATAAGGACGCCCTCGATAGGATGCCACCGTGCCACTAAGATAGGGGCAACGGGGGTTATCCTACCGAGAGCGCGTTACAGGGGGAAAAAGCCCGAAGGCACAAAAACCCATAGAAGTAGTATTTCAGGTGGAAGATCGAAGAAGGTAAGTGCGCTGATGGAAGAACAATCAGGTAAGCAGGCACGGGTCTGGTAGGCAGAGGTTCCAAATAGGTACAAGGGATAGGCACAGGCAGTCCGGTAAGCAGGCACGGGTCTGGTAGGCAGAGGTTCCAAATAGGCACAAGGGATAGGCACGGGCAGTCCGATAAGCAGGCACGCGTCTGGTAGGCGGAGGTTCCAAATCGATACAAGGGATAGGCACAGGCAGTCCGATAAGCAGGCACGGGTCTGGTAGCCAGAGGTTCCAAATAGGTACAAGAGATAGGAAAGGAGGCGGAAAAAACAGGGAAGGGAGGAAAAAGGGAGGAAAAAGGAACGAGGCAAACAGGCAAAAAGGGGAAAAAGGTGAAAGAAAGGAAAATCAAGGACAAGGCACTGCGCAAGGCAGGGTAACAAAAGGGAGGAATACTGCTGTGTGGGAACAGCAAAAACGAAAAGCAGAAAGGCAGGATATCACCAGTAACGGGGGCGGCAGCAACACAGGAGGGAACCCGGAAACGTTGCAACACGTATGCGACCCGGAAGTGGAGTGCTTTATACTTCCGGGTCACGCTCGCATACAACGACTAGAGTGGTGCGTGGAAAAGACGAGGAATGAAATGCTGTGGCGGACAGAACCGCCAGCGATTCCACACACGCCATACCCGCCGCGGCATGACACCCCCTCAACTTCGATGCCGAACAGTATTAGCCAGGGGGATAGGGTCCTATCCATTCCATCTACCTCTTTTATCCAAGAGAGGACTTCTCTCCAATAGGTTTGTGCAGCGTGACATTTCCACCACATGTGTACATAGTCCCCCATTTCTGTGTGGCATTTCCAACAATGAGGATCATAACCTGCTCTCATTCTGGCTATTCTTTGCGGGGGGGTAGTGCTATCTATGGATCAGCTTTAGAGCCTGGTGACGGTATTGGGGGGCGGCTGTGGAGCGGCTGGCCTGTCTACATATCTTGGTCCATCTTTTCTCCGTTATGGGAGTGCCTAGATCCTTCTCCCACTGTGTCTGGGAGGATGGGGGGTCTCGCGGGGTGGAGAAAAGCAAAAAGCCGTAGAGCCGTGATATAGTCCCCTTGTGTGTAATAATACATTTCTCGAAGTCTGGTAGCTCCCTCCTGAGAGTGCCTCCCCATCTACCTTCGGTAAGGGCACCCTTTAGTTGTAGGTATCGAAAGGGGGAGAGATTGGGAAGGCCGAGGGCATCCTTCAGATCCTCCAAGGATATGAACGCCCCATCCGTCCAGAGCTGACCGGCTCTACAAAGACCTGCCTCGTACCACTGCTGGAAGGCCAGTGGCTCATTGATACCCTCCCAGAGTGGGGGAGCCCAGATGCAACTCAGGGGCGAAGGCCACGTTGTGAGCCAACTAAGATAGCCCCCTTCCTTCCATATAGTCCATATCACCCCTAGGACTGGGTGTCTCAATACCCTTTTTGGAATCCTAACTTTCGGGACCCAGAGCCATTCATCTAGCGTGACCGGGGAAAAGAGCAGATTGTCCAGCTCTACCCACTGTTTCTTAGGGCCCGTTGTCAAGTGATCTACTAGAACTTGCAACTGGGAGGCTTTATAGTACGTGTCCACGTCAGGGAAGTTAACTCCGCCCTCGTCTTTGGGCCTTATCAGAGTGTCGTATGCAATTCTGTGGGATTTTCCCGCCCAAAGGTAGCGGAGGAGAGTACGCTTGATCTCTAGGAGGAACGGCTTCGGTATCTGAGTCGGCAGCATTTGGAATAAGTATAAAAATTTGGGGAGGATGACCATCTTGATGGAGTTAAGGCGCGCCATCCACGAGAGGCCAGATTTCGTCCAGCATTCCAAATCCCGCTTAACCGCCAACCAGAGGGGAGGGTAGTTTGCGTTAAAGAGATCGGTCAGGTCCGAAGGTATTTGGATCCCCAGTTGGCAGAATCCCTCAGGTTGCCTACAAAACGGGAGGCCCTCAATATATTGTTTCTCTTCATCGTTAAGTTGGCCCACTGGAAACACCACTGATTTATCTAGGTTTATCTTGTAACCTGCGAGGGACCCATATTGTTCTAAGCTATCTAGTACCTCGGGAACTGATTGGGAGGGGTTGGAGAGATAGAGCAGGACATCGTCCACAAAGAGGGTTATTTTACAGTTGGCTTTACCCATATTAACGCCCTGGATTTTATCGTTTCCCCTGATGGCTATGGCCCAAGGCTCCATTACTAGGGCGTATATAAGGGGGAGAGAGTGGACACCCCTGTCTTGTGCCCCTTACCAATGGGATGGCTTCGGATTCACATCTGTTCACTGTGATTTTTGCTGAGGGGTGCGAGTAAAGGGCTCTCATCCATCCTAGCCATTTGGGTCCCATTCCCAGAGATGATAGGGTATTTTCCATGAAGGTCCAACTTACCCTATCGAACGCCTTTTCTGCATCTAGGGACAGAAGAAGTGCGCCCTTCACCCTAACTTCCTTTGAACTTAATATGTGTAGGGTTTTGCGGATGCTATCGGCCCCCTGTCTATGCATCACAAAACCGACTTGATCTGGGTGGATCAATCGAGGAAGATATTTTTCTAAGCGGGTTACAAGGATCCTAGCGAAGATCTTTGCGTCCGTATTTAGTAGCGAGATGGGCCTATACGAGCTGCACTCCGCTGGGTCCTTACCAGGCTTAGGGATCACCGTGATTATGGCCTGCAGGAATGTCGGCGAGATAGTATCTGAAGATTTAATGTGGTTAAAGAGTTTGGTGACCGGCTGTATCAACACTGATTGGTACTGTTTTTAGAAATCAGCCGTGTAGCCATCACCCCCCGGGGTTTTGCCTACCTTGAGTTTCTTAATGGCCTCTTCCACCTCTTCCCCGGTTATCTCTTTTTCCAGTGTTTCCCTCTCTATATCCGTGAGTCTTGGGAGGGAGTGGTCCTTTAGGTAGCTTGTTGTACTATCCAAAGATTCGCCTTCCTGTTTGGTATAGAGTGCCTTATAGAAGTTTGCGAAGGCTTCGGCTATAGGCCCTGTTTTTGTTTGGGTATTACCAGTATCGTCTCTGATCTTCTCTATTCTCCTACCCGCTCTGTTTCCCCTCAACCTGTGTGCCAAGAGGGTACCGACCCTATCTCCCTTTTCGTAGTATCTCTGTTTCGTGTATCTCATTTTTTTTACCACCTCCCCAATTAGAATCGTATGCAGGGCTTGCCTCTTGTCCCTCATTTCACTCAGGAGGTTTTCGCGGTCTGTGTTACCGTTCGTGAGCTGGGCCCTCAGGGGCCGCAAGTCATTGCAGAGTTTGGACTCTATTAGTGATCTCTCTCGTTTTTTGGCCGAACCCTCAGCAATTAGGAGGCCCCTGAAGGTTGCCTTTGCCGCCTCCCAGACGGTGGCCATTGGGATTTCTCCGGTGTCATTTGTTGTGAAGTAGTTTTCCATCTCTTTCCTTAGGAACTCTTTAAAGACCTGATCTCTCATGAGGGTATCGTTACATCGCCATCTATATGTTTTCGAGGTGTCCTTAGTCGCCACTCCATGACAAGGAGTTCATGATCCGACCAGGTCACCGATTCGACCATAGAGTTTCCAACCTCCCCCCGTCCTTCTTCTGAGATCAATATTAAGTCAATTCTGGTGTATGTTTGATGGGGAGGGGAGAAGAATGTGTAACCCCCCGGGGCAGGATTACATTTCCGCCAAACATCAACCCAGTAATATTCCTGGAAGAGGTCCCTCAATGCTAGATTGTCCCTGGTGGGGGGTTTTGGCACAACCCCTCTGACCGACCACCAATCAAGGTGTGGGTCTGAAATAAGGTTGAAGTCCCCCCCAGGATCATGGCTCCCTCCGTGAGTTCCCCCCACTTCATCAATTGGATTGAGTCCCCTTGCCATGGTGTGGTGTCCCCGTATCCTATATCCCTCCCCCACCCCTTCCCTTCTACCCCATCTCCCTTACCCATTGTGTAAGGCGTTTGTCTCCCTTGCCCGACAAGCATCAGGGTTGGTTAACAAACCACCAGGACTGCTACCCAGACCCCGAGAGATTAGATGATACGGAACACGCCCTTCAACTTGTGTATCAAGAATACCCTTCCCAAACTTGGTCGGGATTATGATCCCCATGTGGGGACCCACTAAGCTATCTTCCCCTCCCCCCCGTGCCGCTCATGGGGTGTCACCTGTGTCTCGGTAGAAACGACTTCCCAAGGGCTGTCGGGAACAGGATTAGGTTCCATAAGCCCCAAAGGTCTAAGACGGGAACTCTTGCTGTGAAGGCATGTCACGCAGGATTGGACATAACAGGCCAAGTCTCGTCTCATCTCCGGCCAATAAAAGTGCCTCTGCAGATAATCCAAAGTGCCCTTGGTACCTCGATGACCTGCCAACTTAGAGTCGTGACACCACTTTAACGCCAATTTCCGAAATTCAGGAGTGGGTAGATATAGTTTGCCTTCCACAAAGTAGAGTCCTTCCTTGACGTCGTAGACAATGTCTTGTGGGTGTCTCTCAGATTCAAAACCGCCTTTGGAAGCTTCTTTCACTTGCCTTAAGAAAGTGGACAGTACTCCTATTCGTCTTGGCAAAGGGAACATCAGATCGTGTGTCCTGTCGGATTCGGTCACATAGTCTCCTCTGCGAGACAGAGAGTCCGCGACAAGATTCTGCTGCCCTGGGATGTAGGTAATGTCGAAATCGAACTGGGCAAAGAAGTGAGCCCAACGTGCTTGACGTGTGTTGTAGCACTCGAACTGCCGCAGGACTTGTAGGTTCTTGTGATCGGTTCTAATGGAAAATGGGTGTTGACCTCCTTGTAGGAGGTGACGCCACTCCAAACAGGCTGACTTCATGGCCAGTAATTCACGCTCTATGACTGAGTAGTTCCTTTGGCTGACGTTGAGAGTTTTGGAAAAATAGGAGACTGGATGTTTCACTCCTTGATGTTCCTGCAAAAGAACTGCCCCCATAGCTGATGAAGAAGCATCTGTCTCGACAAAGAAGGGCCGGTCTTGATCTGGCTGCTGAAGGATGGGGGCGGTACAGAAGGCTTCCTTGAGATTGTGGAAACTGTCTTCAGCTTCGCTGGACCAGAAAAATGGATTGGAGCTTTTCTTGAGTAAGGTGGTAATAGGTACAATCCGGTGGGAGAGTTGGATATGAATTTCCGGTAAAAGTTTGCCAGTCCTAGGAATCTTTGTACCTCCTTGATGGATTTAGGTGAAGGCCATTCCAAAATGGCGGATACCTTGCGGGGGTCCATGGCGACACCACGACTGCATAATATGAAACCCAGATGTGGGATGGAGGTTGCAGAAAAGACACACTTGTCTAACTTGACCGAGAGGTGGTTTTCTCTTAGTCTCTGGAAGACCTCTTTGACATGGACTACATGTTCTTCCGGAGTCCTTAAATAAACCAGTATGTCATTGAGATAGACAATCGTGGTCTGACACAGCAGGTCTGAAAAAAGCCGGTCCATAAAACGCTGGAACACTGAAGGGGCATTAACGAGCCCGAAGGGCATCACCTGGTATTCGTATAACCCATAGGGGGTCCTAAAAGCTGTCTTCCATTCATCCCCTTTTTGGATCCGGAGAAGATGGTAGGCATTCCGAAGATCCAATTTTGTGAAGATTGTGGCGCCATGAACAGCTTGGATGATTTCGGTGATAAGAGGCATGGGGTATCTGTCCTTAATGGTCACCTTGTTTAGACCCCTGTAGTCAATACAGGGTCTCAACTCTTGTGTGTCCTTCTTTGGGATGAAAAACAGGGAAGCTCCAGCTGGTGATTTTGAAGGTCTTATAAGCCCGTTGGCCAGATTGTTATCCAGATTTTCCCGGAGGAAGTGTCTTTCCCTGAGGGATAAAGGGAACATTCTACAGAAAGGTACCAGTGCACCACGAACAAGATCCAGACAGCAGTCTTCCGGTCTGTGAGGAGGAAGGTCGCTAGGAGTCTTTTCTGTCACCACCTCTGGGTATTCCTGTAGATGATGTGGAAGACAATGTATGAGTCTGGAGTCGCAAACACTGGTAATCTGTACTGTCTCAAATCTTGGTTCCGGTAGACATTCTAATCTACAAAAGGCGGACTGAAAACTGAGTCCTTTCTTTGCCAAGTCTATGTGAGGGTTGTGCTTACGGAGCCAACTTATCCCTAGTATGATAGGGAAGTGGGCTGCTTGGATGATGTCAAAAGAGATCTTTTCGGTATGTTGCTGGATACTTAGGTGTAATTCTTCAGTGGTGTGGGTGATCATGCCGGAAATCAAAGGCTCACCATCCACTCCTTCGACTTTCTGATCCTCCTGTTTGGCCAGACGATTTATGCCCTTTTGTTTAGCCCACAAGGTATCTATGAAGTTGCCGGCTGCACCACAGTCGAGTAAAGCCTGAGTTGGGACCACGGTCTTGCCCACAGTAAGAGTGACTGACAGAACCATCAACCTAGAATCCTCCGGTATCCCAGAAGATGCCACCGACAGAGTTGCGTAAGGACTAGGAATGACCCCTCGGGAGTGCGTCCCAACACTCACCGAGGGCGCTCGTTTCCCGAACGCCTCGGAGGGACATCTGGACAGTCCCGTAACAGATGGCTAGAGGCTCCACAGTACATACACATATTGCCATCCCTTCGTCTCTTTCGTTCTTCCGGGGTGAGTGGTGCACGAGCAGTACCGATCTGCATCGGTTCCTCTTTGCCTTGACGTGAAGGTGGTAGAGAAGAAGGCGACTGGGCTTCTAGGGGAGGGAGACTGTAGAGTTTGTTCTTTTTTCGTTCTGACCGTCGTTCTGAGAGCCGGAAATCAATCCGAAGGGTGGCCGTGATGAGATCCGAAAAGGATGAGGGACTGTCGATACGTGCCAGTTCGTCCTTGAGGTCCTCTCTCAGCCCTCGACGGAAAATGGCATATTGAGCCTGTTCCTGCTAGCCAGCTTCAGCGGCTATCTGTTTGAATGTAGTTATGTAGGAGAGAAGGTCTGTGCTTCCCTGGCGGATGTCTAAGAGGTCCTCAGAGGCCAGAAAAGTGCTTTCTGTGCGTAGAAACGTTTGCTGCAGCAGGGTTTTGAAATCATCGTAGTTCTGCAGCACAGGATCTGGTTGATTTACCAAAGGGGTGGCCCACGCCAGGGCATTAACCGTCATGTGGGTAATCATGAATTCGACTTTGGCATGATCTGATGCGAATGTCTGCAGGTGGAAGGAAATGTGGAGATTGCAGGCATCCAAGAGCTCCTTGACCCGCTTCGGCGATCCATCAAATTTGCCTGTGACCAAAGGGAGCGAAGGTAGGTCTGCAGAGGGTCACTCCCGTTCATTCATTCTTAACTGCAATGCTGCGTTGGTTGTCTTAAGGTTCTGGACCTCCAAATTAAGGTTTTGGACGGCAGCTACAAGTTCCTGTACTTGCTGGGAGGTTGCCATCTCAGTTTCTTGTTGGCGTTGCAAACTGTCACTAATGTCGGTTATATCTTCTTCTTCGGATGAAATAGCAGATTCTCCCCCTTCCCCCAACTCCTCACCTTCCACTTTCTGCTTGATCTTCCCGTCCTTACGTCTTGGAGGCTTCTCTTTTTTCTTGTGAAGATAAGGACGCCCTCGATAGGATGCCACCGTGCCACTAAGATGGGGGCAACGGGGGTTATCCTACCGAGAGCGCCTTACAGGGGGAAAAAGCCAGAAGGCACAAAAACCCCTAGAAGTAGTATTTCAGGTGGAAGATCGAAGAAGGTAAGTGCGCTGATGGAAGAACAATCAGGTAAGCAGGCACGGGTCTGGTAGGCAGAGGTTCCAAATAGGTACAAGGGATAGGCACAGGCAGTCCGGTAAGCAGGCACGGGTCTGGTAGGCAGAGGTTCCAAATAGGCACAAGGGATAGGCACGGGCAGTCGGATAAGCAGGCACGCGTCTGGTAGGCGGAGGTTCCAAATCGATACAAGGGATAGGCACAGGCAGTCCGATAAGCAGGCACGGGTCTGGTAGCCAGAGGTTCCAAATAGGTACAAGAGATAGGAAAGGAGGCGGAAAAAACAGGGAAGGGAGGAAAAAGGGAGGAAAAAGGAACGAGGCAAACAGGCAAAAAGGGGAAAAAGGTGAAAGAAAGGAAAATCAAGGACAAGGCACTGCGCAAGGCAGGGTAACAAAAGGGAGGAATACTGCTGTGTGGGAACAGCAAAAACGAAAAGCAGAAAGGCAGGATATCACCAGTAACGGGGCGGCAGCAACACAGGAGGGAACCCGGAAACGTTGCAACACGTATGCGACCCGGAAGTGGAGTGCTTTATACTTCCGGGTCACGCTCGCATACAACGACTAGAGTGGTGCGTGGAAAAGACGAGGAATGAAATGCTGTGGCGGACAGAACCGCCAGCGATTCCACACACGCCATCCCCGCCGCGGCATGACACCCCCTCAACTTCGATGCCGAACAGTATTAGCCAGGGGGATAGGGTCCTATCCATTCCATCTACCTCTTTTATCCAAGAGAGGACTTCTCTCCAATAGGTTTGTGCAGCGTGACATTTCCACCACATGTGTACATAGTCCCCCATTTCTGTGTGGCATTTCCAACAATGAGGATCATAACCTGCTCTCATTCTGGCTATTCTTTGCGGGGGGGTAGTGCTATCTATGGATCAGCTTTAGAGCCTGGTGACGGTATTGGGGGGCGGCTGTGGAGCGGCTGGCCTGTCTACATATCTTGGTCCATCTTTTCTCCGTTATGGGAGTGCCTAGATCCTTCTCCCACTGTGTCTGGGAGGATGGGGGGTCTCGCGGGGTGGAGAAAAGCAAAAAGCCGTAGAGCCGTGATATAGTCCCCTTGTGTGTAATAATAAATTTCTCGAAGTCTGGTAGCTCCCTCCTGAGAGTGCCTCCCCATCTACCTTCGGTAAGGGCACCCTTTAGTTGTAGGTATCGAAAGGGGGAGAGATTGGGAAGGCCGAGGGCATCCTTCAGATCCTCCAAGGATATGAATGCCCCATCCGTCCAGAGCTGACCGGCTCTACAAAGACCTGCCTCGTACCACTGCTGGAAGGCCAGTGGCTCATTGATACCCTCCCAGAGTGGGGAAGCCCAGATGCAACTCAGGGGCGAAGGCCACGTTGTGAGCCAACTAAGATAGCCCCCTTCCTTCCATATAGTCCATATCACCCCTAGGACTGGGTGTCTCAATACGCTTTTTGGAATCCTAACTTTCGGGACCCAGAGCCATTCATCTAGCGTGACCGGGGAAAAGAGCAGATTGTCCAGCTGTACCCACTGTTTCTTAGGGCCCGTTGTCAAGTGATCTACTAGAACTTGCAACTGGGAGGCTTTATAGTACGTGTCCACGTCAGGGAAGTTAACTCCGCCCTCGTCTTTGGGCCTTATCAGAGTGTCGTATGCAATTCTGTGGGATTTTCCCGCCCAAAGGTAGCGGAGGAGAGTACGCTTGATCTCTAGGAGGAACGGCTTCGGTATCTGAGTCGGCAGCATTTGGAATAAGTATAAAAATTTGGGGAGGATGACCATCTTGATGGAGTTAAGGCGCGCCATCCACGAGAGGCCAGATTTCGTCCAGCATTCCAAATCTCGCTTAACCGCCAACCAGAGGGGAGGGTAGTTTGCGTTAAAGAGATCGGTCAGGTCCGAAGGTATTTGGATCCCCAGGTGGCAGAATCCCTCAGGTTGCCTACAAAATGGGAGGCCCTCAATATATTGTTTCTCTTCGTCGTTAAGTTGGCCCACTGGAATTTATCTAGGTTTATCTTGTAACCTGCGAGGGACCCATATTGTTCTAAGCTATCTAGTACCTCGGGAACTGATTGGGAGGGGTTGGAGAGATAGAGCAGGACATCGTCCACAAAGAGGGTTATTTTACAGTTGGCTTTACCCATATTAACGCCCTGGATTTTATCGTTTCCCCTGATGGCCATGGCCCAAGTCTCCATTACTAGGGCGTATATAAGGGGGAGAGAGTGGACACCCCTGTCTTGTGCCCCTTTCCAATGGGATGGCTTCGGATTCACATCCGTTCACTGTGATTTTTGCTGAGGGGTGCGAGTAAAGGGCTCTCATCCATCCTAGCCATTTGGGTCCCATTCCCAGAGATGATAGGGTATTTTCCATGAAGGTCCA
The DNA here is from genome assembly GCF_040938575.1 of Ambystoma mexicanum. Lineage (NCBI taxonomy): Eukaryota > Metazoa > Chordata > Amphibia > Caudata > Ambystomatidae > Ambystoma > Ambystoma mexicanum. The sequence goes on along the minus strand of NC_090931.1, from coordinate 286,611,913 downwards.
GCTTACCCTATCGAACGCCTTTTCTACGTCTAGGGACAGAAGAAGTGCGCCCTTCACCCTAACTTCCTTTGAACTTAATATGTGTAGGGTTTTGCGCATGGTATCGGCCCCCTGTCTATGCATCACAAAACCGACTTGATCTGGGTGGATCAATCAAGGAAGATATTTTTCTAGGCGGGTTGCAAGGATCCTAGTAAAGATCTTTGCTTCCGTATTTAGTAGCGAGATGGGCCTATACGAGCCGCACTCCGCTGGGTCCTTACCAGGCTTAGGGATCACCGTGATTATGGCCTGCAGGAATGTCGGCGAGATAGTGTCTGAAGATTTAATGTGGTTAAAGAGTTTGGTGAGCGGCTGTATCAACACTGATTGGTACTGTTTTTAGAAATCAGCCGTGTAGCCATCACCCCCCGGGGTTTTGCCTACCTTGAGTTTCTTAATGGCCTCTTCCACCTCTTCCCCGGTTATCTCTTTTTCCAGTGTTTCCCTCTCTATATCCGTGAGTCTTGGGAGGGGGTGGTCCTTTAGGTAGCTTGTTATACTATCCAAAGATTCGCCTTCCTGTTTGGTATAGAGTGCCTTATAGAAGTTCGCGAAGGCTTCGGCTATAGGCCCTGTTTTTGTTTGGGTATTACCAGTATCGTCTCTGATCTTCTCTATTCTCCTACCCGCTCTGTTTCCCCTCAACCTGTGTACCAAGAGGGTACCGACCCTATCTCCCTTTTCGTAGTATCTCTGTTTCGTGTATCTCATTTTTTTGACCATCTCCCCAATAAGAATCGTATGCAGGGCTTGCCTCTTGTCCCTCATTTCACTCAGGAGGTTTTCGCGGTCTGTGTTACCGTTCGTGAGCTGGGCCCTCAGGGCCCGCAAGTCATTGCAGAGTTTGGACTCTATTAGTGATCTCTCTCGTTTTTTGGCCGAACCCGCAGCAATTAGGAGGCCCCTGAAGGTGGCCTGTGCCGCCTCCCAGACGGTGGCCATTGGGATTTCCCCGGTGTCATTTGTCGTGAAGTAGTTTTCCATCTCTTTCCTTAGGAACTCTTTAAAGACCTGATCTCTCATGAGGGTATCGTTACAGCGCCATCTATATGTTTTTCGAGGTGTCCTTTAGTCGCCACTCCATGACAACGAGTTCATGATCCGACCAGGTCACCGATTCGACCATAGAGTTTCCAACCTCCCCCCCTCCTTCTTCTGAGATCAATATTAAGTCAATTCTGGTGCATGTTTCATGGGGAGGGGAGAAGAATGTGTAACCCCCCGGGGCAGGATTACATTTCCGCCAAACATCAACCCAGTAATATTCCTGGAAGTGGTCCCTCAATGCTGGATTGTCCCTGGTGGGGGGTTTTGGCACGACCCCTCTCACCGACCACCAATCAAGGTGTGGGTCTGAAATAAGGTTGAAGTCCCCCCCCAGGATCATGGCTCCCTCTGCCCAATTATCCATGACTTTAAGGATTTTGTGGATAAATCTGATTTGGCCAGTATTTGTTGCGTACAAGGTGGCTAACGTAACCCTCATACCCTGCGACAGGCCCTTGATCCCCAGAAATCTACCCCCAAAGCCCCTTTTCGTCTCTACATCGGTGAGATGGAATGATTTAACCAAGAGAATACCCACCCCCCTCTTCTTCTTGTGAGGCCCAGAAGTTCATACCAATATCCTTCCCCTTTATCTCCGATTCAGCCCCCCTCCTATAGTGTGTTTCCTGCAAGAAGAGGACCAGCAGCTTCTGTTTACGAAACATGTTACTTGTAAGAGACCTCTTGTTTTGTGAGTTTAGTCCCTTGACGTTGAGTGTACCAATCCTTCCCTCAGCCATGATCGTCGCTGTCTTTGCCCTGTGGAGTTTCAGTGAGTTCCCCCCGCTTCATCAATTGGATTGAGTCCCCTTGCCATGGTGTGGTGTCCCCGTATCCTATATCCCTCCCCCACCCCTTCCCTTCTACCCCATCTCCCTTACCCATTGTGTAAGGCGTTCATCTCCCTTGCCCGACAAGCATCAGTGTTGGTTAACGAACCACCAGGGCTGCTATCCAGACCCCGAGAGATTAGATGATACGGAACACGCCCTTCAACTTGTGTATCAAGAATACCCTTCCCAAACTTGGTCGGGATTATGATCCCCATGTGGGGACCCACTCAGCTATCTCCCCCCCCCGTGCCGCTCATGGGGTGTCACCTGTATCTCGGTAGAAACGACTTCCCAAGGGCCGTCGGGAACAGGATTAGGTTCCAAAAGCCCCAAAGGTCTAAGACGGGAACTCTTGCTGTGAAGGCATGTCACGCAGGATTGGACATAACAGGCCAAGTCTCATCTCATCTCCGGCCAATAAAAGTGCCTCTGCAGATAATCCAAAGTGCCCTTGGTACCTCGATGACCTGCCAACTTGGAGTCGTGACACCACTTTAAAGCCAATTTCCGAAATTCAGGAGTGGGTAGATATAGTTTGCCTTCCACAAAGTAGAGTCCTTCCCAAACTTGGTCGGGATTATGATCCCCATGTGGGGACCCACTCAGCTATCTTCCCCCCCCGTGCCGCTCCTGGGGTGTCACCTGTGTCTCGCTTCGACTCAGAGCGGGTGCCGGGGAGCGGACACCAACATCAGAGGCCCCCGACCCGCCACCCCCACGAAAGGACGGTGCGCTGTCGACTCCCACATAGAGGTGCCTCCAATGTTCAAATACATCAGTTAAACATAAACCTTGCCAACTGTGGCATTAACCAAAAGACAACACTCAGCATTTGCCGGCACCGGAGGACCATCGAGAAGACCCCGCGTACTCAAGGATCCCCCACATCTCTTCTCACCCCCGGATTCTCCCCCCCCCAAACCGGGCCCAAACAGCAAGGTATGTCAATGAAGCAGACATTCCGCCAACCCTTTCGACTTCAACAGATAGAGTGTGGTTCCCTCGGAACTGGGGAGACCCCCATCGACCGTGTTGGCCAATGCATTTATGCAGACAACCCTGTGACCCTCCTGGTGGGATCAAACGGGGTCCCTGTGATCGGCCAGCGGGTGCCTCGGTTTCTGGAACTTTCGTGTGCCCTTCACCTTATGTTTCCCCTGCTTCGAGGGGGGACCCCGGGGAGCCCGGGCAGAGTCTCCGCCAGTCTCATTCCTGTCCCCAGAGGGGCCAGGAGAGTCTCCCACCAGTTCATCTGCGGCTCTCTGGATATCCTCCTCGGTGATGAGGCGGTGTCGCTCCCCTTGCCATTCAAATTCCATGTAGAACGGGTGGCCCCAGCGATATTGGACCCCCTTCTCCTGTAGCCACCTGGTGATTGCTGAGCATTTATTCCTCATCTGCAACGTGAGGGCGGACAGGTCCTGGTAAATCGCCACCCTGGAATTGTCGTATTGTATGTCTCTCAAGGTCCTTGCCCTCTCGAGTATCCGCGCTTTGTCCCTGTAGTAGTGAAATTTGGCGAGGACCGAGCGTGGACCCCTTCCGCCTCCTCCAGCTCGGTGGACTCTGTCAATTAGGACGGACTCTCCCAAATCGGAACCCAGGACGATCCTAATGTCTTGAACCTTTGCCTCTAGGCCCAGCGGGGTCCCCCCCTCGGGCTCTGCTAGACCGAAAATCCTGAGATTAGTCCTCCGTTCCCGATTTTCCATGTCGTCCACCTTGCGACGGAGTTCCTCCTCTCGTTGCTGTAGTTCCTTAAATCTTACGTCCATTTGTGTTTCCAGGATGGCGGTGGTTACCTGATTGTTCTCAACCCCCTCTATTCTGTCCTCAAGGGTAGAGACTTTAGAAGTGAGGTCTGCCAGTTTAGCCTCCATGTCAGTTCTCATTCATCTAATTTCCTCGAGGATCGTTTGGATGTTGTTTTGCATAACGTTCATGTCAGGGGCTTGGGCGGAGGGGGGTCCGGCCTCCATCGCTGGGCTCTCCGCTGAGAATTGATATTATCCAAAGGCTTCCTTCCAGCTCATGGGTTGCTTCCCCCTTCAACGTCCCTGTGATCGTTCGGTGGCCTCAGTGGTCTTAGTCCTGATCAAGAATTCACCTCCAGTCTCACTCCCGCCAGGCTTGAAGTCTGATCCGGCCTGCAGGGACCTGAACTTGTTTGGACTTATTGGAGGATCAATCTGTCCCTTAGAGCGGGCTCCGCCACCCCTGCTCTGGTTTACTCCTAGGTGCCCTAGGAGCAGGTTCCCAGGTGGTGTTCCAGTACTGGCAGTTGGGCTGCCTTGATGATGTCAAAACAAAGCATCTCCTGATGATTGTTGATTGAGAGCAACAGTTCCGTGGTTTGCTGGGTTATGGGTCCCGAAGACAGTGGTTTCCCATCAATTCCTTCGACAGCTTGGATTGTTCCCTTAGTTTCTCAGGGAATGTTGTGTTTCAAGGCCCATTCATGGTCCAAGAAGATTTGCATGGCACCACAGTCCACTAGGGATAGGATGGAATGAGTCTCCTTATTGGCGGTAGATAAGGATGTTTGCAGGACCACCAAGGTATTCAATCGGGGGAAATTTAAGGAAGGAGCAGAAGCGGAGCAAGTATCTTTCTCCCGAAGCTGGGCTCCGCTCAAGATCGGGAGCTGGCGTTTCCCGAATGCCTGGGTGGAGCGATAGGACAATTCCGTACTAGATCTTTATCAGAGGCACAATACATACAGAGCCCTGTGTTGATCCTACGCATCCTTTCTTGTGCAGATATTGGACCCCGTACGGAGCCCAATTGCATAGGCTCAGGATCAGGAGAGTGCAATGTGGTTGTTTCCTTAGGACTGTGAAAATCCATGGAAACCTTTGGAGAAGCTGTTTTGGTTTTTTTCTTTTCCACCTTTCTTTCCTGGATTCGAAAGTCTATTTGGAGGGACAAGTCCTTCAAAGCCTGGAAGGAACTTGGACAGGCTACTCTGGCAAGTTTGTCCTTAATTTCGTCATTTAAGCCTCTGCGAAACAGGGTAAAACTTGCCTCCTGGGACCAATCGGCCTCTTTAATCAACTGTTTAAAGCGGGTTACATAAGAAAGCATGTCTTGACTCCCTTGTTGGAATCCCAGGAGCCTTTCCTGAGCACTGTAAACCTGTTCAGGACGATCGAACATGGTTTTGAAGGTTTCCACAAATCCATCATACTTGTCCAGGAGTGGATCTGCAGCATTGACCAAAGGAGTTGCCCAGGCTAAGGCATTGCCAGAGAGATGAGCAATTATAAACCCCCCCTTGGCTCGGGGCGTGGAAAAATAGTGGGGTTTGAATGTGAAATGCACCAAACAGGAATCAAGGAAGGATCACAGTGTTTTGGAGGAACCATCATACTTGTCCACTATGCCCCCTACCAGAGCACTTTCCTCTAACGCCGAATCCCGGGAAAGCACAAGTTATTTTAACGCTGCATTTTCGGCTTTGAGGTTTGGAACCTCTGTTGTTAATTCTTGCATTTCTCTCATTAAGTCCTGGACTGCAGCCTCCATGTTGAGCTCAGTATCAAGTCCTTGGCGTCTCAAACTGTCACACTCTACCCCCGGTCTTACCTGTTTGTCCTTGTTGTCTTCTTCTTTGAAGGTTTCTCTGTCTTCCGGGATGTCCGGGACTTGTACAGGTAAGGCCGGTGGTCCTCCGTATCCAGCGTGGTACGAGAACAGACTTGAAGGAAGACAAGAGTTCAGGATTCCAGGAAGGTAAGAGCAGTCAATGTCCGGGACTAAGTGCGGAACCAGGGAAGGGGAGCACTACTCGCAAAGTACTGGGATGAAGTTGCGAGCGCGGAAGCATGGGAGAGGGCCCAGGAAGGAATGCACAAACAGCCTTGGAGAAGGCAACAGGCCGCTTCTAATACTCCAGCAATGAAAAAGGGAATTTGGAAGGTATCAGACAATGTGACGAGGAAAAGGAAGGAAACGATGAACACACTAGCTGCGAACTCGAAAAGGAGCGTTGAGACGCACAGCGCAGCGGGGGCGTGCCCGTTTTCTAGGAAGCCAGGGCTCTGGCGTAAACGCTAGACCGTAGCATGGCTGATGCGCCGGCCATGTTGAGAGGAGAACGGCTCCAGCGGTACGGTGCACCATGGACCACGAAGGCCAGAAGGGGTGTAAATGGCGAGCCATGATAGATGTGGGGTGATTCTCAAGAAAAAAAAAGAAGTGTTCTCATATAATATGTCAGAATGTGGTAGCCTGGGTCTCCCTTCCCCACGTTTTGGACACAGGGTAAAATGGGAGATTGGAGCACAGTACAGTCTCGGGTTTCTCCAGCATGAGACAACAGTTCCAATGGCAGTTCTCAGGACAGTCGATGGCCAAGTCTCATTTCCTGTGAAAGTCTCTTGCCTGATGTGGTCAAATAACAAAAACAAAAGTTCCTTTAACCAAATTAAAGTTTGTTCCAATGTTCGCTTGATGATGGGTTCACCCCTGGGTCCCCCTCTTCTGGGCGTTTACCCTTCTCAATCGTTTATCACAGTTTCACATAGGTTGATGGCTTCACCCCCTAGATCCCCCTCTTCTGGGCGCTGACCCTTCTTGTATCATATTCCACAAATCTATATGTCAGTTCTTTTCTTACTTGACGTTTGGATGGTGGCATCCCCCTGGATCTTCCTCGGTCGGGCTCAGACCCCTCTTGACTGTCAGTACTCGGGTGAGGGATTCGCCCATGGATCTCCCTCTGCCGGGTTCGGACCTCTCTTGACTGCAAGTACTTGGAAGATAGCTTCATCCTTCTGTCATCCCTCCTTCGGGTTTACTCTTGCCGTCTTTTAACTTTAACTTTCACTTTTATCAATCTTGGGGTGACAAATTTTCACCCTTGGATCCCTCTCTGCCGGGCTCTGACCCCTCTCGATTCTTAGCCTCCCTTCACTGGGTTTACTGTGGCTCTCGATCAGGGTGATAGTGGCTCACCCCTGGGTCAACCCCTTCTGGGCACTTACCCTTCATTAACTTTCAGTGTTCTCCCCTTTACCCAGTTCAATGCTTTCTGGATTCACTTCCCTTTCATTCAAAGTGCTTGTAGATCAAAGTTTTTCGATTGTATGGGGATTTTGCTCGACCCTCTGTATGACCACTTTGACCTATTTCGCTGGCCCTCCTATGGCTTTCTGGTACTTGTAGTTTCTCTCATATGGGGCTCGACCAGAGCCTCTTGAATTAGCACCCACGTAGTGCCGGTTTCCCTTTGCAGCTGGCCTCCCCTTCCACCTTTTTACAGTTCATTCAAAGTTCGTTAAACTTGGTTCAAACTTGCCACTTTGCGTTTCTCATTCAACACAGCCCGGTTCTTATCGATTCTCCCCTCGACTCACCAGCTATGATGAACCGCTTGGCTGTTGCCTCTCTGGAGTCAAGGCCGGTACCATAGGCGTGGGAGCTCCACTCGCTCCTGCCTATCGGCATAGGTTTGCCCCGCATACTATTGACATCTGCCGCAGGACACTTGTGCCGTTGTTTGCAGTTTTAGCCTTTTTTCCACAAAGGATCTGCGCGTCTGGGATGAAAAGGGCAAGGTCACTTCTCTCCATGCCACCCTCTCGATTCCTGCCGCCTTTCTCCTGCTCTTGAACTGCTCTTGAACGGCTGGATGGTAGCCGTCTCGTTGTTATGTCTGCCGTGCTCATACTGTACTCTCTGGCTCCACGTTTTATCCCTGTGGGGAAAAGGAAGGGCCGTCAGGTGTTGTGTGTGATTTAAGTCAATTGCCTGACTGTGTCTGACCCTTGTGTTGGGACATATCAGGTAAACAGGTTTTACATCAGTCCATTGCCTTAGGGGTGAAACAGTATTCATTTCGGAAAAGGGGCAGGGGGTTGGAGTTTCAGAGTATCCTATGGGACGGGATAAGGAAGGTTTGTGTAATGGACGAGAATGACCGGGATGAAGAACGGAACATAGGCGATTGTGGGAACTGTAGTGTTCTGTCCTAGTAAGTTGGGATTTTGGAAGATGACAATCAGAGGGACGAGAATGGTAGAGTTTGTGGGTTAAGTAGGAATAGCTGGGGTCGTTACATGAACAAAGGGGATTGTGGGAATCGTAGTGTTTTGTCTGATCAGGTTGGGAATACAGAAAATGATAATCATAGGGACAGGAAGAAGAAGGATGCGGAGTAGTCGAATGGAGACCGGTGAACCAAGGATTCTAGGAGTTATACTTTGTAGGTGCAACCGGATTTGTGACCTAAGAGGATTGATTACATACAGAGGGGTTGTTGGATCTGGGAGGAAGGGAGGCAGATGCACTACAGCCCATGAAAGCCTCAGATATCTCGCCCTTCTCTCCTTCTGTGGCACAATACCGCTTCTCACCTGGGGTATTCCCTCAAACATAACCCCGGATTCTCCTACCTAGGTGATCCTCCCTCACTGATCCACCCCCAGGAACTGGATCCAACACCGATGGCTGTGTCCTGGCCACCTGAATAAGGGATTCTCAAGGTCTTACTGGGAGAATACCCTCAGGTTTCTCACATGCCCTTCCCCCATGCTGGTTAGACAGCAGGGATTGATGGGGAAATTCCTCCATGGAGCACCTAGCATGTTGGTCCAGGTTTTCCAGCATATCAACGGGATGTCTATCGTTGGAACTTTTAACCCCTTGCCGGTTGATAAGGGTTTTCGGAGGAGAAGACTTATTCTACTTCTCTTTCCCTCTCAATTTTCCTTTCCCTTCCCTGAGTATCCATGTGTTTCTCTTCTATCGCTTCAGGGCAGATTTCTTTTGCATGGCCCCTCTCTTCAAAAAATAGGCATGCATTTATCTGCAGGGTTTCAGATAGATCTAGAGACATATTAGATGTTGATTTTCTCTTTCTCTTATTCAGGGGCTAAAAATAATGTTCTCGATGTTATAATTCTCTAGATTTTGTCTCTTCTGATTAATATAGGGTTCTTCTTGCACCTTGTCACTTGGGTTTCTCTCCTTCTCTTTCCCTTGCTCCTCCTCTACTGTCCCCCTTGAATAGTAAAGATGGAGTTCTGGGGTTTTATTTTCAGTAAAAGGGATCTCTAGGTCTCCTCTTGATGTTTTCTCAAGGGACACTTACCCTACGGTTTCAAATATGAGGCTCTCTCGGGGTATTTTCTGAGCGGTCTCATATGCTAGGATCCCTACTCGGTCTCACCTATTGATTTTTACGGGGCTTGGTGAAAAATGTAAACACACAAAGGTTAATTCGTCTTTGCAGGACATAAGAGTTACCATTTTAATCTTCCTTCTTTACAAGGCAAAATAAAAAAGGACCAACCCAATGGATATTGTACTCTTATTTGCAATGAGATCAGAACTTTGCCCCTTCCCTGTAGAAAATAATGCTGAGGGTAAAGAAGATAGTATGTGTTTCCCTCAACGTCCTTTCGAATGGGTGAAATGGCTTGAGAGGTCAGGGAACAAAATTGTACTCCCGTTCTTTGTTCCAACGGCTGGAAGGATGTTGTCAGGCTTTCCACAGATTTTTCCCATTAACAAAGAAAGAGTTCCAACAGGGTTTGCCTCTTGACTCTAGGATGTTTGAGTCAGTTGGGAGAGATTTGGCAGATGCAACGCAGCGCCTGAAAGCCTCAGATATATTGCCCATTCTCTCCTTCTCTGGCACAATACTGCGTCCCACCTGTGGTATTCCCTGAAGCATAACCCTGGGTGGGTTCCCCTACCCAGGTGATCCTCCCCCACTGGTCCACCCCCAGGAAATGGATCCAACAGCGATGGCTGTGTCCTGACCACCTGAATAAGGGATTCTCTAGGTCTTACTCGGAGAATACCCTTGGGTTTCTCAACACTGATGGGTAAAACGCAGCATCCCTCTTCTTTAAACACCTTTTCCCCAACCTACCGCACAGGATATTCCAAAACACTACCCCCCACCCCTCTTTTCTGCCACGAATACTTTCGCACAACACGAAAGACAACGGACTAACATCAGAGCTGTTTACCTGACATGTCCCAATACAAGGGTCAGGCAAAGTCAGACAATTGAACAGAATTTCACACACACCTGATGGCCCTTTCCCTTCCCCACAAGGATAAAAGGTGGAGCAAGAGAGCACACTCCGAGCAATGCAGAACGCACAACGTGAGAGCTAACTCAGCATGGCAGTTCAAGAGGAGGAGAAAGACTGGGAGAGTCGAGAGGATACCAAGGGGAGAAGTGGCCTTGCCCTTATCGACAGAGAACAGTGAAGCCTCAAGAGAAGGAATCATAAGACCGCAAACAATAACCAGCGTGTTTTGCAGCAGATGTCAACAGTACCATGGCGCCTGCTCCGCTGACAGCCAAGCCGGGGAGAGATTCATGGCCCAATGTTACCGGCCTTGACTCTACAGACAAGAAAGCAAAGCAGTTCATCACAGCCGGTGAGTCAAGGGGGGAGCCCATAAAGAAACTGAACCGAAAGTAGCAAGTGGCTAATTGAACGTTGGATAAACAAAGAACTGTTGATATAAGAAAAGGGGAAAGTAAGCATAGCAGAATCAAGCACCACGTGGGTGTTCACTCGAGAAACTCTAGGCAATTAGTCTGCTGCTGAACTACAGTTACCAGAAGGCCTTAGGAAGAAGGCGGAAGGCGGTCAAAGTGGTCATACAGGGCTCTTGTCAAATCCTCTGCACAGTCAAAAGTCTTTGACCGGCAAATGATTGGGAAACTAAGGGAAGTGAATCCCGCATGTAATGAGAAGCATGCGAACAGTGCGTTGCATTGTGTTGACAGGAGTGAACCCGGCAGAGGGATGCCCACAATGAATGTTTTGCAAAAGTTGACAAGAGTGAACTTGGCAGAGGGAGGGCAACAAAAAGGGGCAAAGTCTAAAAGAACTGTTTAAAGAGACATTTCGTTTTTTGAATACAAGGAGCATTGTAAGACCAGGGGAAGTGGATTGTCCCTCTTGGCATTGGGATCTGAGCCCTGCAGAGGGAGAACCCGAAAGACAAGCCATTGTGAACCCATAGGAGGGCGGTGTAAATTGAAAAGGGATCCGAACCCCAAAAGAGAGAGATCCAGTGGTGGAAAGTCATCACCCAAAGTTTGTTGAGAAAGGAACAGTTAATTGAGTTGTCGAGTACGACTGTGAGTGGTCTGCACCCGGAAGAGGGGGACCCAGAGGAGAAGCCATCACCCAAAGCCATAAATGCAACTGAACTTTTGCATTTGTTTGTTGAAAATATCAGGCCCTCAAAGGCAAGAGACATTTTTATTGGAAAGAGACTTAACCATCGAAGAACCTGATAGCTGGAACAGAACTGTCTGCTCGTGCTGGGAAAGCTCAAATGTGTTCTGTGCTCTGGAGACCCACCTTGTCCCGTGCTGAAAATGTGGGGAAGGGAAATCCCTGGCAATCACATCTTGACCTGTTATTTGTGAACACTTCCTTCTTTAATGAAACCCCTATCCACACTCTTTCTATAATTACTTGTAAGGATTTGGCAATAGATTTCTTTTTAGTATAGGCCTTTTACTTTCACAAGATGCCACAAGAACTGCTTTATTTTTCATTTGATGGTCGAAGCTTGCTCCCATCTTAGATTTAGGTTTAGGTTAGGTGTTTTTCCAACCTGCATATTGTTTAAGTAAACACCCTTGAATTGTGATCACTTGTGTATGTCTTTACTGTTGCCACCATGAGTTCCTTACAAGAGTCCTATCATACCCCAGTACCTTTCTGTAAGAAAAAGACGGAAACGACCAGGGAAAGTAAACCCCATTAGAAAATTAATTCCCCCATCACAATACATTTACCCCCCTCATTCTCACATGGTTTTTCCATGATCTCCAGTAAAACCTACAACTCCCACAATCCCTACTTCCATTCTAGAAGTCCAACTTCTGGGACGAAGAAGAAACAGATGGGAATCATAAGGATTACCCATAGGAATCCATGGGTAATGGATTCCTATGGGCAGTCTCCATGTTGTCCCGATAATGAGGTCAGGCAGAGTCAGGCAGGGAGGGACAACTTCTCACACCTGACTCAAATCACCTCTAGCTGGAAGTATAAAAGCAGCAGCCAGAAACAGCATTTTGAGCGAGCTGGAGATGCTGAAGGAAGGAGAGAAGCTAGGAGGAAGGAGCCAAAGCATAAGCAACCCTGAAAGGCTGGGAGTGCGAAGGACTGTCAGGACACTGAACCTGTAAGCACTAGAGAGGCTGTGGTCTGGTGGGAAACCTATACACCAAGAAGGCTAACACAGGGGCAGTTGAGGCTGCTTGACTGTGCCCAACCCAGAAATCCTCTCCTGGGTCGGCTCAAAGACCCATGCTCTTGAGGGGCAGGCAGTGAGACCCTCACCTCAGTAGAAATCCCATTTGAACACTGATGCACTCTGAGATTTGAAGTCCAAAAACATTTTGAAAACAGTGAAAGAGGAGTCTGAGCCCAACTGAGGGAGAACCCTGAGGAGTCGGAACCCAACTGACGGAGACCCCTGAGGAGTCAAGTGTAGGAGAAAGCACACAAGCGAACAGCAGTTTTCAATTGGCAACTGAATGAGAGGCGAAAGAGAGCAGGGCACACCCCTTAACCTTTTTAGCTGGAAGATGTTACTTTCAAGAAACCTTCAAGGCAGAAAGCGTAAGACCAGGAAACCAGGCTGAAGAATCATGTATTGTGTGTCAGAGATATCGAGGGCCCTCCCGCGTGGCTGACCAAGGAGGGGAGGAGTTGCAGACTCCTTGGTATCATCCTTGGCTCCAAGAACAAAGAAACAACAGAACAACATAGCCAGTGAGTTGGGGAAACCAAGGCCAGACTGGTCTGTGTTGAAGCTAAGGTCGCAGCGGCAACATTGTAAAATGCATTAACATTGTTAAACGTGTGTGTTGAAAGACACGAGTAAAGCTAAATTGCTGGTGAATGTTTGTACTTTAAAGGAAAGATACAATACCATTGACAGAATGGTTCTGCACCATGAATGTGCTCAATCGAAAGTCTCTGTACGGTATCCCTACAAGGGAAACAAAAGTAGAAGATTGCTGTAAAATACAATTGTGTAAAGGACTCAAAGTGGTCCTGTGATGGTTTAAGCAAAACCCCTCGCACATTCGAAAGTCTTCGATTCAGAAGTAAAAAGGTATCTGAGCCCAGAAGAGGGGGATCAATGGTCCGAGCCCGGATGAGGCAGACCAGATTGTGTACATTGTGTAAAAAGGGATCTCTGCCCGGAAGAGAGGGATCCATAGCCTGAGCCCGGATGAGGGAGACCAAATTGTGAACATTGTGTGAAAAGGGATCTGAGCCCGGACGAGGGGGATCCATGGTCCAAGCCTGGATGAGGGAGACCAAATTGTGAATTGTGAACATTGCAGAAAAAAGGTCTGGGCCCGGATGAGGGGGGTCCTGTGGTCTGAGCCGAAGAAGGGAGACCAATCGTGAACTTATGAATGTGAAGATCCTGACAGAGAGAGACTTTGGCAGAAGGCCCTGATGCTTATGTGTTGAACTGTTACCTCGTGGCCATGAAGCCAGAGTGTGTACGAAGCCTGCACGTGCCGCCTTGCCCTGTGCTAAAAAGGTGGAGAAGGGAAGCCAACTGCTCAACTATCCTGACATATCATTTCTTGAACACTTTTTTTATGCATACATTGTTGTCCCACACTATTCTGTATTTAGAAGGATTGGCAATAGGTTTACTAGTATAGGGTATTTTATTTCGACAGACTCCACTAGGACTGTTGATACCATGGTTTAGTTACAGTGCCAAGGATGCCGCTTTACACCGAATGCAGGATCATACTGTAGGATTTTAGTGGGAGCCCAGGTAGGTCACGTCCTCACTGCATAAACTCAGATCACGCCCCGGCATGTTGGGAAGTATGCTGAACGTTTCAAACAGACACACACACATTTCCACAAATGTCTGTTGTATATATATATATATATATATATATATATATATATATATATATATATATATATATAAAGAGAGAGAGAGAGAGGGAGAGGGAGGGAGAGGGAGAGAGAGATACTAGCAGGTGTACCCGTGTTTCGTAAAGTAATTCCTACTTCACTCTTAGTTTGAAGTTTAATTGATTAAGTAAACCAATGTTTCTTTGTAGACAATATTGCTAATCTTTTCTGTAGGAGCTAGTGTGAACAAATTGTCTTTCTTTCCAACTCTGGAGCCAGCCACATAAAGCTGACCATGAGAAAAGCATGAATCCCATGAATCAGTTCAAGCTACTTTGAGTTGGAGTGTTGAGATTGTGCAGCAACATTATTGGTGTCCCGATCTACAGCCGAGGCAGCAGTGACCTCAACATAAATGCTGTACGTGTAGGGCTGAAGGTTGTAAGCTTCATACTGTTGAGATAGCATACATTCATCAACATCTGTGCGAAAAGAAGTTTCTGTAATTATCATCAGATTTGCCACAATGTGACAGACAACGTCATTGCGGACACTACTGAAGAGACATGCACTGTATCCTGTCACCCACATTACTACAAAAGCACTGTATTGTTTCACCTGCATGACTTCAAAAGTGAGCGCTGCTAATGTCAGCTAGAATGCTGATAGTGTGGACAGTTTAGGAACAATGAACTGCTGAAGTTTTCATGAACTGTTGAACTTTAGGAGCAATGAACATACAACTACGGCAGAACTATGGCACAAAGAGCCATATGGCAGGGGTAAGCATTACAGACTGCTTACAAAATAAATCTGAAAAGGTATAGTTTTTGTATGTGTTACATTGTCTACACCATGGAACCTGCCCACATGCCAAATGTCATGTTTGTAGCGTTTGGGAAGTATGCTGAACACGTTGAAGCGACAGACACACATATCCAAGCAATGCATACCGCAAACATTAGAAAAATGTATATTTAATACTTTTTGCATTGTCTACTCCATGGAACCTACCCACATGCCAAATTTCAGGTTTGTAGCATGTTGGGAAGTATGCTGAACATTTCGAACAGACACACATATCCACAAATTCCTCTTTTAAATATAGAGAGATTTATATATGTATACTAGCAGGTGTACCCGTGCCTTGCACAGTAATTCCTACTTCTGCATGAAGTTTATTTAATGAACTAATCCAATGCTTCTTAGTACTACCTAGTTTGCACCGCCTTAAATACCAGCCAACCTACACATAAAACATACAGAAACACACAACATAACCAGCTTTTACATAGAAAACAACCCAGGCATTGGGCCAACCTGTACGGATACATCAAGCCAATGTGCACAATCAATCATAAGCAGGCCAACACGCAAAGATGCCAGTCTCTCCTGGTTCAGGACCTCTCCTTTCACTCTAACCTATCCTCGCCCGCTCTCCCTCTCGCAGAGCCTCGTGAGATTCTGGAGGCTACCCCTCGGTAGTGGCAGAGTGCAGTGTAGGTCAACATAACATAACAAATACACCACACTTAGATGGTTTGCTGGGGGTAAGAAACGCACCACACTTAGATGAATTGTTTGGGCTAGGAAATGTACCACACATAGATGGATTGTTGGGGTATGAAATGTAAAACACTTAGATGGATTGTTGGGGGTAGGAAATGTACCAGACTTGAATGGATTGTTGGGGGTCGGAAATGTATCAGGCTTGGATGGATGTTTTGAGTTAGGAAATGTACCCGACTAGGATGGATTGTTGGGGGTGGGAAGTGTACAGCACTTGGATGGATTGTTGGGGGTAGGAAATGTAACGGACTTGGATGGATTGCTGGGAACACTAATGTGTCACATTTAGATGGAGGCTTGGGGTAGGAAACGTTTTGCCACTAACTAACCATACTAACAACTCACCTTTTTGCATTCTCGCCCTCTAACTCTGAACTAAATACAACCATACCTCTACTGCACCACAAACCATACCTCTACTGCACCAAAAATTGCATGTATTTCATAACACCCAAAACAAAGCATACGCAACCAGACCTCAACACCACATGATCGCTACCGACCGAAAACGCACCAATGGTCAGAGACCGGTTTCTCCGAAATGAAGCTGCCAGCAACACATCAAAGTGATCTTGCTCTTTTCCCTCTCAACCCCACTAACCAACCCCCAAACCCATCCCATTGCATGTCCGCCAGAGCGCCAAGAGACCACGCAAGTGGCGACAGTGTGTGGTACAAGAACCTTTAACATAACATAAAATTTAACACTGGGTGCTCGATTCCATCATATTCTTGAGAGAGCATGGCCCCCAAACCAAATTTGGATGCATCTGTTTGTGATAGGAATTCTTCGTTGAAGTCTGGCATCTTAAGGACAGGTTTCTGACACAATGGGCCTCATTACAACATAGGCAGCCGCGGAATGAACAGTGCCAGTAAGGGACCGGCACCGTTCATTCCGGGCCGCCACATTACGAGGTCTGCAGCAGGTCCCGCTAAGGACGTCTGGTCAGACCAGGCGTCCTTAGCGGGGCCCGCTAGCAGACCAGGATGCTAACAATGGGTCAGTCATCAACTGGCCCATTGTTAGCATCCTCCCTATTCCCATTGAGCCCTATGGGGGCTCAAATGGGAATGGGGATGTACCGGGTCTGGGTCCTGTGAAAGGGAATTACCGGGCCCCTCAAGGCCGGAATGGCCCGGTAACTCCCCTTTTGCAGGACCCGGACCTGAGTTTGGAGGTAGCCATGCCGCTAAAAGTGGCATGACTACCTCCAAACTCGTAATGAGGCCCAATATGTTTTTTAGACCATCGAAGCTTGCTTGATCATTTTTATCCCAGAGTAATTTCTGGGGTTGGGAATTATTTAGCTTATCTGTAAGGTTAGCAGCCAGGGTGGAATAATTTGGGATAAGCAGTCTATAATAACCGGTTGATCCGAGGAAGGCACAAAGGTCTTGTTTGGCGTTTGGTGTGGGTGTTTGCTGGGCCACCTTCACTTTCTCAGTCTGGGGCTGTATTAGGCCATTCCCAATGAAAAATCCAAGGTACAGCGAATTGGGCCAGATGACATTTTCAAGGATTTGCTCTTAAAAACCAGCTCTTCTGAGAGCACAGGTGATCGAGTACAGATGATTAACGTGCTTGGGCCAGCTGTCTCTGTGAACCACTATGTCATTGAGATGAGCCCCACTGAATGGCAAGAATGGTTTTAGTACTTTGTCCGCCAGCTGCTGAAAGGTGGCCAGAGCTCCATGCAGGCCAAAAGGTAAGACCTTAAAAATAAATTGCAATAGGCCTTGTTGTATTGAAAAGGCAGTCTTTTTCCTATCGACTGTATTTAAAGGAACTTGCCAGTAAACCTTTGTCAAGTCTAATGTTGATACATACTTGCCCGAACCTAGTTTTTCAGCTGGGTGGCTTTGGCACTTTTCGATGGTCGCACGGCCCACCACAAAATTGTCGTGGTCAAGCCACCACCGGGATTAGGATTCCCTTCTCCTTTGTTTCTCTCAGCTCAGAAACACTGGGCCTCCAACATTTCCCTCTGGTGTTCAGCACGTCCCTGAAAGTTGCAGGCTCCGCGACTCCACCTCCTCCAGGCATCACTTTGTCACAGGGCTTCCCCTGCTTACACTCTTCTCTCTTTCTGTGCTTCACCTCTCCTTGGCGTGTTCTCCGTCTTCAGCCTACTCGTCTCAGTTATATGTACATCTCTCTTTAAAGAGACAGACCATTATCCTTGTACATAATGAGGTATTTTAGTTTTGTGTTCAGCCACATCTCTGGATCTTATAACGTTTCTCACATCTGATAGTCCCATGTATGCTATGATGGTGAAGGATCTAGGGAATTCCTCACAGGAACAGGAATCATTGTCCCCTAAGAGGGAGTCTCTCCCAATGAGGTCCCACTTGCCCAGAATCCTAGTGACGGTCTTGCTGAGTGGGCTTGCTTCCCTAGACTTAAAGGGGGAGGGTCTTCCTTGGGGAAAGGGGACGAATACCCTTGATTCATCACAGCACCTAGCTAACAACTACAGCCATACCAGTCCTTTCGACCTGCAAGCACCTGTCCCGCCAGGTCGGCCCGCGATTATCGTCCAGCCTGTCGTTCTCAAACACACAGAATTAATACATATGCCTCCAGTGACAACTTCAAAGTCAGGTCTCAATCTTATAGAGAAAACCAACATAGCCAGAGGTCCTCTCAGGCGAGTGGCTAGCCAAGCAGGCAGACTTGACCACGATGGGTGACCACCCCTCCACTTCTGCACCCCAGTGTGAGGGTGCCTATCCCGTTTTCCCCATCAGTGCAACCGATTACTACAGACAGGTACTCTTTCTACTACAGTACTGCCATACTCTAGACTTAACAGGAACGCCACTCACCACTCCAGCTTCCACAAAAGCAGAAAAACAGCCTTGCACACTACAATGTAAAATTCATGCTCGATTTTTCAAAGGAGCAAAAGAAGGTGTTCCACCCGCCTACTGGTGTCAAGATGACTCCTACTTTCTTGTAAAGAAAAAGGCAGGTGGCTGAAGACCCATAGAAGTTCATTCGATCCCAAACCTTTTGGATGGTCATACTATAACACATCCTTTGTCACAAGTCTCTCCCCTTCTCACCTGTTTCTCCTTACTTGTGACCTTCTTGGAAGTGGCTTTCTTCTTTCTTACTGTCCAGGACTGGTATAGGCCTGGATGCGGGTCTTCGGAGTCCAGCATGAGTTTTTTTGCTTTCTACTAGGAAGCGTTCAGTATCCAGGACGAGGAACCAGGAAGAAGATGAGTCGGCTCGGAAGGAGCCGAAGCGCCGACTCCGAGCACAAGGTAATTCCAGTAATAGAACCACGAAAAGAAAGGGAAAGGGAAAGGGAACGAAGGAGTACCAGGAAGGAAGGAAACAAGATATCAAAAAGGAGCGCGAAGTGAACTTCGGAAACGCAAGTCTAACTACACCAAGCAGTAGCGTTGAGACGCGTGGCGCCGCAGAGGCGTGGCCCTTTTCTAGGAAGCCGAACGTAGCGTGGAAATGCTGGTGTGCAGCGTTTTGGAACCGTTGGCCATGTTGGTAGAACCGCGAACATCACACCGCAGTGCATCATGGACCATGAAGTCCAGAATGGACGAATCCGGCGGTTCATGATATCCTTAGTCAATTAAAAGAGGGTGTTTCTTATCATCCCTGGGCTTAGAAGATGGATACTTCCACATCCCTATCCATTGCCGCCACAGGTAATTACTCAGATTCACTGTGGCAGAATTTCACTATCAATTCAAGGCTCTACACTTTGGCCCAAGTTTGCCCCCAAAGGTGTTCCCAAAATGCCTGGCTCCAGCGGTGGCTCACCTTCGAAAGTTGGGTAGCCATGTCTACTGGTGCCTCGTCTGGTTGGTCAGAGTCTCCTCTCTCCCCCCGGGTCCACAATGACCCGCCTCTCCTTATTGGGATTCTCCATCAACCACAGATATACCTTTGTGACCCTTCCAATTTCTGGGCACACCATTAAACAGTCTCATGCACCACTACACTGTCTGCCGAAAGGGTCATGACCATTCTCTCCAAAGCCTGCTCGCTTTTGCAGCAACAAGTCACATCGGTCCGTGCTCTAGAGTCCCTCCTGGGAATAATGTCCTTTTGTATCCCTCTCATACAACACTGCCAACTCTGCATGCTATCTGTATAGAAATTCCTGGATGTCCACTAGCAACAAATCACTGGCCATTTGGTCAAGTTGTTCCTCACTCGTCCAATCCACGATTCTCTTTTTAATAATTTATAAGCACCAAACACCAGGGTCTCTGGTCGGAAGAGGAAAAGTCCTTTTATATCAAGGGAACTGAGGGCGCTATGTTGGGCTCTGTAATACTTTCACCCCCACCTACAAGGAAAAATAATGTGCGTGTTCACAGGCAGCACAACCACCATGATCTATATGCGGAAGAAGGGCAGCACCAGATCTCCTGTCCTGTCTGCTGAAGTGCAACCCCACTGGAAATGTGCTCTTTCTCACAGGATGTTCATGCCCGTATTCCACCTTTAAGGCATCTACAACTCTGTGGCCGATTCCCTCCGCAGGGAGCTCTGTTCCTGCCAGGAGTGAGAACTCCTCCACAGCCAAGCTCTGCATATCTTTCAGATGTAGGATGCTCCGTATATAGACTGATTTACAACTGAGGATCAGGGTTCACTTGGCCATGATTTCCCACTTTACACTTACGCCTGCTAAGCATTAATTGTGGCCTCATTGGGCCTCATCATAAGTCCGGCAGTAATTCAGTGCAATTACAAATGGGCGGTAATAGCATTACCGCTGGCTTGTGCAGCGGAATTAGCGCTGGATCGTAACCTGGCATGAACGTGCCCGACCCCCGCAGTAACGCTATTAGCGCCTGCAGTCCTGCAGTAACTGCTGAAATAAGGGCTACCACTGAGAAAGCAGCGCTAATAGCGCTACCACCGCTAATCCCTGCAAAACCTACGTTTGTGCGGAATAACATAGGGCACCAGGAATGGTTTATGCCTGAGCACAATGTCCTGAAAAAGCACAAACGCAAACTTGAAACCCGCTGGCAGAAACATCAATCGGAGGAAAATAGATCCAGCTGGAAGGAGGTTGATACGATATACAAACTTAAAATTGCTGATGCCAAAAAGAGCTACTTCAGTTCTCTTATCTGTCAATCCTCTAATCGCATGGGAGGACTCTTTAAGATTATGAAATTCTTAGAGATACTAAAGGCCCTTCAAACTACCTACCTGCCTACCAATCAGGACTCTGCTGCCGTTCAGGCTGCTTTTGAGTCCAAAAATCATTATTGCAAGGGACAAAATCAATAAATCCTTGAGTTCTGCAAAAATATCAGTTAACCCCGACACCATTCACGCCCTAATACCCAGCTTTTTCTTTCTGACCAATCTCCATATCAGACATGAAAGAACTGCTTTGGTTACTTCGCCCCACCTCATGTGTAGAAAACATTCTTCTGCCTAAACTAATTTTAGGGCATAGCAACCTGTTTGCCCCTTTTATGACTAGATTTGTTAATTCATCTTTTAAAGACTGCTCGGTTGAAGTTTCTATCAAAGCTACTACTGCCACCCCCCTTCTTAAGAAGCCCAATCTAGATCCTAAGGACCCGGGCAATGTTAGTCCCATTACAAACTGCAATTTCAATCTTAAAATCTTGAATAAATTAGCCACGTCTCAATTCCAAAGTTACATTGAGGCAAATGGTATCCTGCACAGCAGACAATCAGGTTTTCGACCCTCTCATAGTACGGAGACAGCCATGGTTGACTTACAGTCCCATATGTTGAAGATTATGGATGAAGGCTGGGCTGATAGTCCTGTTGGACCTGTCTGCGGCTTTTGATTTAGTGGACCACGATCGCCTCTTGCACTCCTAATGTCATCTTGGACATTTCTCTAAAGAGGCCACCGATTGGTTCCACTCTTTCCTAACCAATCGAGAATCCAGGATCCAGCGGGGCTCTGCAGTTGCACCATCTGCACCGTCCCTGTGCGAGATTCCACAGGGAGCATGCCTTTCACCTGTTTTGTTCAATCTATATATCCGGTCCCTCTGTTCTCCCCTTAACAAGTTGGGTATACTGTTTGTAAATTACGCTGATGATTCCCAATTAGTTCGGGAAATCAGCAGCGATCACACCCATGATTGTGCCATTTTAGCTAGGGTCTACAACCAAAACGAGGCATGGATGTCAAACAATTGTCTCTGCTTGAACGGCAGCAAAACTGAACTCCTCGTTTTTGGTTTTACACAGGCTCTGGCTAAACTGAGTATAGACTACAGTACATTTCAAATAGGGAACAGTGTTATTCAAGTACAAAACATGGTTAGAACCCTTGGACTTCAGTTGGAAGCCTCACTGAATGTGGATGCCCATGTCAATCAGGTGAGCCGAGATTGTAGCTATTATCTCTGTCTACTCAGAAGCATTCGCCCCTTCAACACGGAAAAGAACTGTGCTATCGTGGCCCGAGCAACCATTCTGTTGAGGCTTGATTATTACAATTTGATATTGATTGGAGCCTCTTCACCAAACCTAAAAAATGTTCCAAACCTAAAAAATGTCAAGTACTTCAAAAAGGAGCTGTGCGTTGTTAAAAAGATTTCAAGAAGGGTCAATATCTCCAATTCTGCAACGTGACGCTCACCGTGTTCAGCTTCACCTGCGAACCTCGGAAGAACAGCATCTGTAAAGGAGAAAAAGGACATCGTTAGCAGCAGCAGTTTACCTGTAATTTCATCGTTAGTTGTCCACGGCTCTTGAGATCAGCATCCTGGAACCAGCGCTCCTCCCGAACCGACGGATCTGCAAAAAAGGAAGAAACAAGGCATTAGACATTTTCACAATTTAATGAACGGTACCGAAAGCTTACCTCGCAAGTCGCTCCTCGACCAGCATCGCCTCAGGAATTCCAGGCACCGGGTGATCACTGCGACCTGTGGGAAGACAAGACAACAGGTTAGCAAGAGGCAAGACATCATAGCGCTGTGCTTAGCGCCTACTCACCGCATCAAGACGCTCTAAAAACGCCATTACTTACCGGCAACACCCAATTCATTCTATGCCACATATTGGACTTCTGCGCACCTAAGGAAGAGAAAAAGACATTAGTTAAACCGAAAAGGCATGCATGGACAATAATATAGCACAGCAATAAGACCTACCTGAAAGACTCAAAGCGGGCCGGCATCAGTGAAGTAACTCGATCGCAAATGCCCATCAAGCACAACGCGCCCGTGCCAAGAAGGCAGGACGGAGAACACACCTGCATTAAAAACAAGGTGAGGAGAGGTCCAGTGGGGCTGCGGGTATACAGGGTGGTGGGGGACTGTTTACCCCAGTTGCCCAGTCTTGAACATTGCCCACCTGTATTCCAGGCAGAACCCTCCCGCTGGTCACACCTGGGAACCACAGAGAAGGATACCTGAGTCCCAACTGCTGGGTGGCGTCACCGTGGAACCAGGTGAGCGTAACAACAGGTGACTGAAGTAGGTGACATTTTAAGGAGGGGCAAACAGAGAATAGGAAGTTATAGATCGGAGGGATAGAGGAAGGAGGTTCCAGTGAAGATGGGCCAGCAGTTTAAAAGATCGAAAGCGAGATTGTGCACAAGGAACACGGGGAAGAGTAAGTAAGAAGAGTCCAGCAGAGCGGAGAGGCCGAGAAGGAGAACAAAATGAGAGAAGAGAAGCTAGATAATCGGGAGCAAGGTCATAAAGAGATTTGAATACTAAACAGAGGAAATTGAATTTAAGCTGAGAATGAAAGGAGAGCCATCCAAGAGAGTCAAGAGAAGAGGAGTCACGATGGGAAAGTAAGCAAAGTGAGCGAATGGAGGAATGATAGATTGATTTAAGAGGGGCTAGGTGAGAGCCAGGAAGACCAAAAAGTAGAACAGAGCAGTCGAAAAGTTGAGAAAAAATTATAGCGGAAACCAAGAGCTTAGTGGCATGAAAATGGGGAAAGGTGCGAATTTTGAGAATATTAAAGAGGTGAAAACGACAGGCGCGAGAGGTGAGTGAGATATGATGGCTGAAGGAGAAATTAGAGTCAAGGTAAAGACCGAGATTGCGGGCAGTAGGAGAAATCACCAGGGTTGAGGGGGAAAAGAGAACAGAAGAAGGAGGAGAGGGAGGCGGAAGAGTATTAGCAGGAAAGAAAAGAACTTCCGTCTTTCTGGAATTTAAGGTGAGAAAATGGGAAGTCATCCATGACTTAATAGCAGTAAGACAGGAAGAGAGGGTGGAGTGGATGTCAGGTGTGAAGGATGAGAAAGAGAGAAAGAGCTGAGTGTCATCTGCATAAAAGTGATGTGACACCCCGAAGGACGAGATGACAGGAGCAAGAAAAGAAGTGTATAAAGAAAAAAGAAAAGGACCAAGAACAGACCCTTGTGGGACTCTGTGATCGAGAGGAAGAGGAGGAGAAATAATGCCGCCCCAGCATACGGCGAATGTGCGGTTAGATAGATAAGAAGAAAACCAGGATAGGACAGAACCAAGAAAACTAAATGAGGAAAGCGAATCCAGAAGCAAAGAATATACTTGCAGTGTCACTTGTGCAATGCACTGTTTGTGCTTCACATGCACCCTGTTCCCTTGCAGCACATGTTACATAAGGTGTCTTTCATGTGGCTGTGTATTCACACTGTGCATGGGCATGATGCTGGGTTCCCCATGCACCCTCTCTGAATGACTGGTGGCAATGGGGGCATTGTGGGCTGGCGGCACATGGGTGCATGACCGTGGCAGTGATGGTATTCTGTGTGGCAAATTGGCTATTTGTCTGCATTGCTTTGGTGAGTGCATGTTGCATTGTGGAACCTGTAGTCATGTTGTTGGATTTTGTTGATACTGTACTTGTACTACTGCTTCTCCATGCAGATAAGTCTGACATCTGCATACTCCCTGGTCTGTACTGTGGCACTGGTGCGGGAGGTGGTTAAGTGTGGATTTTGCAATTGTTTGTTATGTCATCCTTTGTGTGGTCATTTGCACCCTCCTCTCATTTGGGCATGTGACCCACAGCGTGCTGGCTTTACTACTCACCCACTATTCAGGACTGTTGTCCTCTGTACCTCTCCATGTATCCTGGCAGTGTGCTGTTCTGTAGGACCATGGCATTGTGGGTAGAACCTGGGTAGCGGGCCCAACAGTGGGTGATGATGAGGTTAGGGTCACAGGTCATCTGCACATTCAAGGAGTGGTAGTGCTTGCGGTTTCGGTACACTGCTCTGTGGACCCAGAGGACCAACAGTCCAGGCCATCTATCACATTTGGCATTTGGGCAATGGTATAGAACGGTGACTTCATGGCATTAGCCTGGGCTGGGGTGGTAGGCAGTGAGATGTGGAATTGCATTTACCACAGGAGAGCTTCAAGCACCTGAGGCAGAACTGCACAGAATGTGGGCTGTGTCACGCCATGCATCAAGGCCACAGAGTGCTGGAAGGTGCCAGTTCAGAGGAATTGTAGGACAGACACTAGCATCAGCAGTGAGGGCACAGCTGTCCGGATGTTGCTCCTGCTCCCAATGTCATCCTATATTGTGGTGAGCACCTCTGTTATGGTCTCCCTGTTGAAGAGTTACATGGTGACCAACTGGCTGTTGTGAGGGCCCAGGGTGAGGGCCTAACCCTGGGATCAGGGACATCTTGCTTGGGCTCTCCTCCTCCTCCTCCTGCTCACCCCCCCATACTCCCTGTGCCCTGGCCTTGTTGTAGAGCCTCTCGACTTTCAAGCGCAGAATGAGCAGCTGGTCGTCCCAGCTCACAGTGGCTAGTGGCAGCATGGTGTTGCAAACAGTGTTTGGGGTATGGGTGTGCCTTATGTTGCCCTCTGAGGTAGATTGGGATCACCTGTGGCTTAATTTCAGGCACCTGTGTTCATTTACCTCCAGCTAGAGGCTAGAGGTAACTGCACTGTGTTTTCTGCAGTATTAGCGTCGGTTTTCAGCGCTAATACCACCGTACATGGACTTGTGATGTGGCTGTGTTTTTGCGCCTCATGTGGCTGCCTGTAATAGCACCAGCTGTAATTGCGCAGGTGGTAAACGCGCCAGCTTATTTTGCAGTCTGTGGTTTTTGCGCCAGCTCATGAACCGGCAAAGAGGTATTGGCGGCGGTAATTCCGTTACAGACACTTTTAAGGGTCACCACCAGACTTGTGATGAGGCCCATTGACTTAAGACATTTCTTAGGGGCCAGGTCTGTGCTTCTCCACTGGTACGCACTTCTGCTCCAGATTTGGAGCAATGCTATAGTCTCCAAGTTAATGGGACAGCCTATTCAGCATCTGTATAAGGACAACATCAAATTCTTGTCATGAAAGACTGCTTTCTTAGTCGCCATTCCCTCTGCCAGAAGGGTTGGTGAAATCTAGGTGCTCTGTCAACCCGCTGTATCTGGCCTTTCACACATCCAAAGTCCTATTGAGGACAAATCCTTCATTCATGTCTAAAGTTTCCTCATCATTTACCTCAATGAGCCTGTAATACTGCCAGTGTTCTTCAGCTCTCATTCCACAATGGCTGAGCACTCCCTCCACTCATTGGATGTCATGTGAGTACTGAGTACTATGTTGCCTGTAACAGGGCCTTCCGACAGTCCTCACAACTGTTTGTGGCGTTTGGGTCCACAACAAGTGTCTGTCCAAGTCCTTCATGTCCCAATGGCCTTAAGATTTGCATCTGTTTCGGTCATCAACTCGCCAACTAGCTGCTTTACAGTCAGCCAAGGGCACATTTCACAAGGGATGTATTGCTTGCCACTGCCTTCCCCTCTGGTGTTCCCCTTGTGGTCATCTGCAGGACAGCGATGTGGAGGTCTGTTCATACCTTCACCAGGTTCTACTGTGTCTACATGGACTCAACTGAGGCGTCTAGAGTTGGACAAGCTCTCCTTAGGCATCTGTTCACCTAAGGTGAGATTTTCTTGTTCCTCCCGATTTGACATTGTATGCATAGATGTGTATGCATATACCGCTGTGTAATCTATTCAAACAGCATGTGAATCTATGATAGATCCAATAAGAAAGAATACGTTACTTGCCTGAATGTAACTCCTGCTCTACAGCGTTAGTATCTTTCATAGATTCTGCATAGAATCATCTTGACATGCGTTATGCGAATCTGAAGATGCCTTCCAAGGGAGGAGTTATGGAAGGTGATGCCTATTGGCTGAGAGGTAAATGACCCAAAACAACACTAAGAATACTAAAGTGATTGCAGTTCTTTGTTTCAAATGAAGCTCCTTTAATGCTACAGAGGATTACCAGACTGACAACAGGGAATATTGCAACCAGCATGCTCATCTATGAAAGATACCAATGCTGGAGAACGGGAGTTAGTTAACTTATTCCTTATTGGGGTTCCGTTTCAGAATGATCCAATGAAGGTCTTGCTCCCGATGAACAGTAGTCCATCCGTGGGACTTGTGTTGAAGTTGGTAGGGTAAGCATATTGTGTATTTGTGGTAATGTGCCAGAGGATACACTTATGACCTTTGGTTTCTCATCTACATCAACATTGGTCCCGGCCCCTCATGAATTAAAGGCTTGGTTGTCAGCAAACCAAGCGCTGATGGCCAGCTTTCATTGGTGGCTGGATTTGGGCACTCTCAGGCTGCGTTTTGCTAAAAGGTGCACACTGGAGTAAGGCTGCGAGCCCATCCTCAAGGTTTTTTCTTGCCTGGAATATAAACCAAGAATGAGACACCTTCACAGAATAACTTAGTCACATAGGTACATTTATTAACATCAAACAAAGCACTCGAGCAGAGAGAGGCGACAACACATTTGTTGATAGTGCTCTTATTTATAATCTTTTGTTCTTTAAATATAGTATTTAGCCATCATCACGGTCCTATTAACCCCCACAAGATCCCTCCTTCTACAGGCCATTATCCCTAATCAATGTGGACACCACAATCTATGCTAAGGCCTTAGCCAATAAACTGAACCCATATATGACCAAATTAGTACACCCGGACCAATCAGGCTTCATACCTGGCCAATCTACAGCCCTAAACCTGCGGAGATTCTTCACCATAGCCTCTCAGATGGACCCCCAAACAAAGACAGTGACGGTAACGCTAGACACGGAGAAGCGTTTAATTCTATTTCAAGGAAGTTCATGTACGCCATGTTACAAAAATGGGGTTTGGCCCAGAATTTCTCCGTTCTATAAAATTGCTGTATTGCAGGCCAACTGCCAAAGTGAGGACCAATAAGACACTGTCACCAACGCTTGAGCTTCAAAGGGGTACTAGGCAAGGTTGTCCTCTCTCCCCGCTAATTTTTGCATTAACAATCGAAGGGATGGCGGCATACCTACGTCACAGACACTCCTGGAGAGGAATTCGGATTTTGGGGACACCCCAGTTCCTTTCACTTTATGCAGATGATACCATGCTATACCTCACAAACCCTGACATAAATCTCCCACCAGTCATGCAGGACGTTGAAGTCTTCACTAAATACTCGGGATACAAGATAAATCAGGACAAATCGGAAATAATACCATTGTCTAGCTCCACAAGCAGATGCTTGTATAAAATTGCTGTATTGCAGGCCAACTGCCAAGGTGAGGACCAATAAGACACTGTCACCAAGCCTTGAGCTACAAAGGGGTACTAGGCAAGGTTGTCCTCTCTCCCTGCTAATTTTTGCATTAACAATCGAAGGGATGGCGGCATACCTACGTCACAGACACTCCTAGAGAGGAATTCGGATTTTGGGGACACCCCAGTTCCTTTCACTTTATGCAGATGATACCATGCTATACCTCACAAACCCTGACATAAATCTCCCACCAGTCATGCAGGACGTTGAAGTCTTCACTAAATACTCGGGATACAAGATAAATCAGGACAAATCGGAAATAATACCATTGTCTAGCTCCACAAGCATATGCGCATCCATGGAAGGCTTCCGGTGGTCTCCAACCAGCGCAATATATTTGGGCATTGTAATGGCAACAGACAAGCAAACCCTTTATACCAACAACTATGCACCATTCCTGACACAGTTGGAACACAAGCTCAACGCTTGGGTAAAGTTGCCACTGTCCATGTACGGTCGTCTCTCACTGCTCAAAATGGTGATTGTACCGAAGCTGTTATACTTGTTCAGTGAAATACCAATATGGCCAGGAGCAACATTGTTTGATACGCTACGTAGTAAGGTGTCCAGTTTCGTCTCGGCTGGAGCTAACCCCCGAATGAGTTGGTCAAAGCTATGCGAGAATTACAACATCGGGGGGCTGGCGGCCCCGGACTTCCTCCTATACTATTACTCCGCACAGGCACACTTTGCCAAATACTGGTACAACACAGTAGAACATTTTGCACATACCCGTGCTAAAGAGTTCGCGACATCTCCTCTTAACCTGAAGAGCGTGATCTTCGCCAGGATCACAGAGGAGAAAGTGCTGGCAGACCCACTATCCTCGACAGTGCGAGCATGGTCATGGATACTCAAGAGAGTGGGATGTGACACTCCGTACTGGCCATACCTTCCGCTATGGAATTACCCTGCAATTGAACCCACCATGGACAGTACTATTCAAAGAAGGTGGGACCCGAGTAAAGAGGCCAAAATAGGAGATCTTTTTCCCGAGGGTCATTTCCTCACCGTTGCGGAAATCCAAAATAGAACGGGCCCCGGCCTATTCACAATCCTGCAATATCAACATGTGAAAGCAGCCTGTAGGAAAAAATGGCCATCATTCCCGAATGCACCTCCAATACATAAATTCCTATCGAACATCCTATCCCAAGAAGGATTCACCAGTAACGTCTCCACATTGTACAGAGTAATACAAAACAATACTCCATCCAAAAATGAGATGAGAAGCAAGTGGGAAAGAGACCTTAACACCACGATCAGCGAACAACAATGGGTGAACTACTGCAGATACACCAAATCCATCTCACTATGTGCTAACTTTAGACTGAGGCAATTACAAATCCTAAATCGCCTGCACATTACTCCACACAAGGTAGCCAATTTCGAGCCAGATAAACAAGCCACATGCCCCAAGTGCAGTGCAGCAGCTGCCAATGCGATACACACGTCCTGGGAGTGCCCCCCGATTAGGCGATTCTGGGAGGAGATAGCAGTAACCATGACCGAAATATTGAACATGCATATCCCAGCAACGCCATTGAAATACCTATTGGGAGACATAAGCAAGGTCTCCACGAAGAGCCGTAGACTATTCGCAATAGGAGGAGCAGTGGCAAAACGGAACATCCTCAGGAAGTGTAAATCCAAAGCCCCTCCTGCGCACAGACAGTGGCCCAGAGAACTCATAAATGTTCAAGACAGCGAAGAAGCATATATCCGTGGCATACAATCCAACTCCAGACCGAAAGACATTTGGGACCCTCTCAGAGAATACCTACGATGCATAGAAGATGCACACGACAAATAAACTGTTTAGAATTGAATAGGAAGTGTTATATACACATATCTCTTTTTCTCTCCCTCTCCTCACCTTTAATGCTTAAGTTGTTTGTAATGATGTCTATGCAAGCCTGATTTGAATTATTCTTGTTACAAATATTCAATGCTGAAAGCGAGACGCTCTTTTTTCATTTCTTATTTGTATAATGCCAGATTAAAAATAAAGTTTTTTACAAAAAATACAGTATTTTCAGCTATGTTAGCATGACACATAAATAACACAGGGTCCTTGGAAGATAAATCACTGCAGGGTGAACAGAAAGCTCAGTTAGTAATCATAGTAAAGAACAAATAAAGACATGCAGGGGGCGATTCAACATGTGTTCCTTTCTATCCTTAGCCTGAGGCCAGGGGGGAGGGTCACCACCATCTGGTATTTGTGCGTGCTATTTTGACTGCAAGCTATTTCCTAGCTGTCAGCCTGAGAGCAGTGTCTGCAACTTAACACACACAGAGGTTTTTTGGGATTTCGCTGTTTGTGGACCACAGGCAAAACTGTTGTGTGACATTTTTAACCGAGAGAAAAGAACTGGTGTTTATTTAATGCATATTTCCACGAATGGCCCTTTGAACATCAGTTCTTCTATACGTGGTATATGTGGTATCTTATAAGCGTGAGTTCTGATATACAGGTTGGGAAGAGAAAGGAGACTCGGTAGTAATATCAATGGCCATCATTTCTTGTATTGCTACATCTTGCATTATCCATGCATTACTAACCAATACAGATGAAATAGGAGGTTTGAGCAACCGGGCCAGTGCCTGGCAGCAAACAGGTAGACAATGTAGAAGAAAACAAGTCCCTAAGAAAAATAAGAAGACACCCATTAGGAAGGCACCTATTTTCCATCCAAGAGAGCTTATGATGGACCAAAAAGACCTAATAAGATCCCATATGCCAGTGGGCACATGGGCTTGTTCAGCAATACCATACAGCTTCTTTATTGCTTTGTGAACAGAATTAGAGGTGTCGGGCACATAGACACAGCAATCTTCCCCTAGACTTTTGCATACGTCAACCTTTTCTGCAAGTATCATATCTAAAGCCAACCTATTTTGTAGCGCCACAAGGCATACCCCCTGTTATTCTACAGTGATATTACTCAATATTTCAGTGGTGTCATTAATGGTTGCTTCTAACAATCTAGCCAGGCGATGCATATCACTAGAGTGTATGGCAAGGCCAGACCAGGGGATGATTGCTTTAATGAGATCGCCAAATACCTGATCTCTGGTATCATCCTGTACGATAGTTCTATGATATCTGCAAAGTTGATCAACAACAGGAGATCTAATAGACACAGCTAGAAATACAAATCCTAGATGGCAATGGCCGCTTCAATGTGGAGTTAGCCAATATAGGTGCTAAGCCCACAAATGAAATACACTGAGTCGCCATTATAAAAGGGAACATCAGTGTCCTCTTTGAAAATGGTGAATGTAATGTTGCAGTTGGTGCTATATACTAGGAACTATTTTTCTCAATACAAACGGGCCCTATTATTTCAGAGGCCTGGAGATGCAGGGAGTGTATGGAAAATGAATGAGGGTTATTATCCAATAACTGTATAGTTGGTAGAGCCGGGGCTGCTGCAGTCACACGGCCAGCCTGGGAGAAAAAAGGAGTAAATACTTCTGACAAAGGGAAAGTAGCAGTTGAGAGAATGACAAACTCACAGGCTCCTTTGTGCAGCACCTGCTGTTGTAACTGAGCATACAAAGAGGAGGAGGAAGAACAGGAACCAAAGCAGATATTAGCTATTTACTGGGCTATTCCTTTAAATATAGTTATAGTTTCTATATGAAAACATCTCCTCATGCAGATATTGTGCAACATTAAACAACCCAGCACAATTTTCTCTGGAGCGTACATCAGTGCTCCACTGGTATGGTCGAGGCAGCGGAAACATGCCTTCAGGAGACTGAAGGTACGCTTGATGTAGACACGGTTCCTGCTGTGAGCGTGTTTGTAAGCATTCTCTTGTGGTGTTAGTGGATCAGTCACAGGCATCATTAGTCAAGGCACCTGTGGGAATCCAGTCACCTGCATTGAGGGAGGAACAGGCATTAGTCACAGTGTAGAGTGTGGGGGTGGACTTACACAATATCAGGTCAATGGACTACTTGTGCATGCAGATGGGCCGTCGTTTCACGGCATATGTCTATACATGCAGTGTCACTCGTACCATGCATTGTTTGTGATTCGCATGTACCCTGTTCACTTGCAGCATATGTTACGTAAGGTGTCTTTCATGCAGCTGTGTCTTCACACCTTGCACCCTTCTGGATGACTGGTGGAAATGGGGGGCAATGTGGGCTGGCCGCACATGGGTGCATGACCGTGGCAGTGATGTTATTCTGTTTAGCAATTTGACCATATGTCTGCATTGCTTTGGTGAGTGCATGTTGCATTGTGGTACCTGTAGTCATGTTAGTGGATTTTGTTGATACTGTACGTGTACTACTGCTTCTCCATGCAGGTAAGTCTGACATGTGCATACTCCCTGGTCTGTACTGTGGCATTGGTGCGGGAGGTGGTTATGTGTGAATTTTGCATTCCCTTGTTATGTCATCCTTAGTGTGGTCATTTGCACCCTCCTCCCATTTGGGCATGTGTCCCACAGTGTATGTGTGCTGGCTTTTCTACTCACCCACTATCCAGGTCTGTTGTCCTATGTGCCTCCTCATGTATCCTGGCAGTGTGCTGTTCCATAGGACCATGTCATTGTGGGCGCAACCACTGTAGCGGGCACAACAGTGGGTGATGATGAGGTTAGGGTCACAGGTAATCTGCACATTCAGGGAGTGGTAGTGCTTGCAGTTTCGGTACACTGCTCCATGGGCCTGGGGGTCCACCAGCACAACATGGGTACAGTCCAGGACAGCTATCACATTTGGCATTTGGGTAACGGCATAGAACTGTGCCTTCATGGCATTGACCTGGGCTGGGGTGGTCAGCAGTGCGATGTGGCATTGCATTTACCACAGGAGGGCTTCACGCACCTGGGCCAGAACTCCACAGAATGTGGGCTGTGCCTCGCCGTGCATCATGGCCACGTTGTTAGGACTCACCGCCAAGACGTACACTGCTTGGAGGGCGAGTTGACCCAAGGAAGCCTGAGCAGTAGCCAAATAATTCTTTCTACTGTTGTAACCCTCTGCTGTTTGATGTGAACAGACAGCGGGATCTAGCAGTCGAAAGAGGAGACACACGCCCATGATACACCGGTTGTGGAAAGACAAAACAAACAATATCAATACCACTGGTATGTGATCTGGGATACCCCACCTCCAGGACAGATTTAAACAACCTTAAGACGTAAGTAGGTAGGAAGACTGGTAACCCATAGGACGGTGATGTTATGTCCCCAAGATCTCAGTACTGATGTCTAAAATAACAAAGAGCAACTGGTTACCCAGGCAGAAGAGAGGAATAAGGCAATGTAGAATTTCAGATAACTGAATATTCTTACCGGGAGAACAGTTTTGTCAAGGCTGATGTTCTTTTCATGCAGTTCCAACTTCTGACCTGATGGCACAAGGACGCCAGGAGGAAAATCTGCGAGGTCACAATGTCCAGGCTCCAAGAAACCTACCCTGACGGCACAAGGACGCCTAGGTGGCACCTCCAGCAAGCGTCTCTAGTCCTGGTGCGTAGAAGCTTGTGAGCGGGATGGTGTCAAAATAGCAATTCCAAGGCAAGAAGAAGAACCTAATCTGGGAAGAGGTAGTCCTTAAACAATCTGGGTTGATAATGTGCAGGCAGAAAACAGGGACCAAACGTGATGCAAAGCAGTCCGTTACACAGGCCGAGTTAGCAACGTGCGGGCAACAAACGGGGAGCAAACGTGCAGCAAAGGCAGTCCGTTATGAAGGCTGAGTCAGGCAACGTGTGGGCAGCAAACAGGGGCCAGACATTAGGCAAAAAGAAGTTTGTTATGAAGGCTGGATCAGAAACATGCGGGCAGTACACAGGGACCGAAACGTGAGACTAATGTCACACTCACCTGAATTCTGCAGGAGCAATGGATGACCCCTCTGGCTCATGTACTGGTTTTCCCTGTCCAACTGCGGTTCAGGACTGCTAAAATGGACCTACGGACACAACAATTAGATTAGTGTTCTGCCCTTTGTTTGTCTCCTTGTGTAACTACCCGTCCCCTGCCCCGGGTACCTGGTGTTCGTGTGTGTATTCTATTGGGCTCAAATGTGGATTTGGTGAGCTCTTCATCCTGATCTATGCAGGGGTGCTGAAACTTGAGCTGACTTGAACCCAGTTACTTCACTAGTTCATGAGGATTTGCTTGTCCGGCTAGTTTTATGCCATGCGACTGTCTTTTCAGTTCTTACATGTACACTGTCTTTTCACGCTGAGGACTGCTGACACTGCCAGTGAAAGTTTGGGTGGACCAGACTGATGCGTTGGAACATTTCTGTGATCGGTAAGTTTGCTCCTCTCAGGTTGAGTAGTCTATGATACTGTTCGATTACCTTCTTGTTGAAATGTCCCTTATTTGCCTTTTTCTTTTGCAGAATCGGAATCGGAGTATGCTGCGTTGCACAGTACTTCGAGCGGAGGGAGCCTCGCGAGACCAGAGTTGTGCAGAACGAAGATCCCATGGCGCGGAAAGCTGGAAGTGTTTCGCAGGTAAGCTTCCCACTGCAGCAACGTTGATCGGAAGAAGAACCTCTGCGGTAGATGTCGGGCGAGGACTGGAGTTCCTGCAGGTAAGTTGTCAAGAGTTGTAGCGATGAACGAAGGAAAAGGCAACCACTGCGGAAGACGAGGAAAGGTAGCGTGTTGCAGAAGGCTGAAGCTGAAAACGTCCTGCATAACAGGCAGAAGATCTTAAGAGCTGCAGTGAGTGTGGAAACAGAATTCACATGAAGCAGTAGTTGCTGGCTGGGTGTGGCTTATATAGGCAGCCACACCCAGAAACTAGACCGCAACTCTCAGGATGGGCACAAGGAACAGGAAATGGAATTCCTTAACCAGGAAGTGGATTTATATACTGTGAAATATTACCCAGAGTTATAAGGGTGAATGAAACACAAGGAGTCCCTAGAGTGTCTTGTGTGCCAGGCCCTTGTCCACATAGCCCCTATCTGCCTGCTAAATGAAGACGGATGTTTGCTTGGGAACTTAGTGCTCATGACAACTAAGAAGTCCTGAAACGAGCCACGTAACACCAAGAACGAAGTACCAAGGGTTGAGCAAAGAAATAGGGGAAACAAAGCTGGAGTCAAGGATAATGCCAAAATGAAACAACAGAACACGGAAAGACTAGCAACTTCAATCAGAAGCACCCGCCATTTGCAATGGGCAGGATTTATCTGTTTGACGTACGCGTCCCTGGATGAACGCCTGCTTCCTGCTAGATGATGCATAGGGGAACGCTTCCAACGTCGCCATGGCAACACGTACCGTGAAAGAAAGGGCGACCTTCTTTGGAGGGAGGTAGACAGAGATTCTTTAATGTGTTTCTGTTTTCTGTGACTCGAGAGGATAAGCCTGTAGGTATGTTGGCCAGTCCTTGTGGGTGGATGTGTTTCCTGACAGTATCCTCCCCCAAAGGCACATTCACCCTGCGAGAAGCATGAAACCGAGCCAGAAGGCGGGGAGCATGGATGTTATCGATAGGCTCCCACGTCCGGTCTTCAGGACCTTCAAATCGATCAGGTAGGACCGGACCCCACCACGCACTCTGGTATCCAATATTGCATTGACTTCATATTCCTCAGACCCCTGCATGGAGAAAGACGAGGGATGAGATGGAAGGAGTGTATCAGAACGAAACGGTTTCACCAAGGAAACATGGAACACAGGATGCACCTTCCAAACCTTAAGTAAGGCCAACTTTACCACCAAGGGGTTAATGACTTGTACAATCTTGTAGGGGCCCACAAAACGAGTAAGAAGCAGCTGCCGACCTGGTATCCGAAAGTTCTCGGTGGACAGCCACACCTTTATCCCGGCTTGATAAGCCGTTGCCGGAGAGCGGTGCTGATCAGCGTATGCCTTAGTGCTCCTCTGGGCTTCATGTAAGCGAGACTCGACATTCTTGTGAATGTCAGTGAGTTCCCTGACACAATCGAGGGCTGTGGGTGGTGATGGGGAAATGATGGATCGAAAGGCAAGGCCAGTGGATGCTGTCCATAGAGCGCATAGAACGGTGAGGAGCCAGTAGAGGTATGGAGTGAATTGTTATATGCAAGTTCAACTGTAACCAACACTGACCACGTCTCCTGATGTTGCAGGAGCAGACAGCGGAGGTATTGTTCAAATGTGGCATTAAGCCTCTCTGTCTGGCCATCTGTTTGTGGGTGGTAAGCACTGGAAACCTTTTCTCGATACCAAAAGAAGCTGTGAGCGAAGTCCAGAAATGTGAACTGAATTGTGTACCACGGTCAGATACAATGATTGAAGGGAGTCCAAATGTCATGTGCTCTGTCATGTCCAATCGCTCACCTGCTACTGTTCCCAGTTCCCACATGCACTACCAACGGCAGCGACAGCAGCAGCGGCACAGCCGCAGAGATTTCCCGGCTGGTGGACCAGTGTCTTTACGCCCCTTTCCACGCTGGTGGTTGCCATGGTGACTCCTTCACGCTCTGCGGCAAAACAAGGCCGTAGGGAAACCCACGCGTCACATGCCCGGAAGGCGCCCGGAAGGCGCCCGCAACACCAATCCCTGTCTGCGTTGCGTTCCACATGACACGCAGCTGCGGTCACGTGACTGCGTCACATGACCATGCTCGCATTGAAAAAGGGCAAGCAAACGCGGAAACATTGCTTCACAGCTTCTTCACAGAGAACTGCTTGGCGTTTGGATTACTCTTGTTATTCACGTACTAACTTGATCACGGAACATTTGCTTGGACTGTCTTTTGGATATCCCCTACCTGGATTTTGGCGTGCTCTCTGATCAGCTGGACCTTTGACTACGGGCTTGGATACTGGACTTGGTACTTGGATTTCCCTGTTTCCAGTTCTGTCTTTTGGCTCCTGACCTCGGATTGTGTTTTGGATTGATCACGGGTTACGTTCTTGTTCCATACCTAACTCAGGTGTCTCCCAGAGTGCCATCAGAACCCCTCAGCCTGCCGCTGCTGTCAGCATACTACCTGCCTACGCCTACAACTTCCCACCTGTCCACTATAGGTAAGCTGCTGTTACATTGTCACTACTGTCCTTACCATTGTTGTCAATTATCAATGATTAAACAAAACCCTTCATTGCCTTACAGTGGTCAGGGGGTTCTTCCGGCGTTCCCTGTTCCAGGCTGACGACACTCTACACCTGTGGCCTCAAAGATTGCTTGAGTAGTGTTTTTACTCTTACTCGTGCGGTACTTGGGGACGGAGGTATTATTTATCTACACGACCATCAAGTCAGAACAGACTGTGAAGCCTTATGGTCGTCCAGATAATGGATACCCCAGCCGGGGACCCTGCGACTGCTCTAATGCAAGCAGTTACAACACTCAGGACTGACATGGCCGCCGCCACCACTGCACTCAGGACAGACATGGCCGCCGCCACTACTGCTATACATCACCGGATTGACACCCTACAAAGCTCCCATCACCCTCTGCCTGCAGATTCTGAATTTGGGGATCCTTCCCCGTCACAGAAACCGACTCCTGCCACGCCACCCCCTACATCAGCTGTCCCTGTGGTTATTCCAACACCATATCCTCTTGCAGCCCCCGAAAGATATCAGGGAGACGCCAGAAAGTATCGCACTTTTCTAAACCAATGTAAACTCCACTTTTTGTGCCGACTTCAGGCATTCCCTGGCTCAGTAACTAAGGCTGCATTTTTGCTTTCCCACTTATCAGGTGTGGCAGCCACTTGGGCTAACTCTCTGTTAGAGAGTGGTCACCCTGCCCTTTACGATTTCGATCTATTAGTCAGTGAAATGGCCAAGGTTTTCGATACTAGGTACAAGGCGCAGTCTCGGGATATGGAATTGTTGGACCTCACCCAGGGAAGACAGTCGCTCATAGAATACATTACTCGGTTTAACCAGCTCTCCGCTGAAACCTCTTGACCCGAAAACAAAAAGGCAGTAGTGTTTTATCGGGGTCTGTGTAACGCCATGAAAGATGCATTGTCGGTTGTACCGTCTCTCCCATCCGTTTAAGCTGACCTGGCTGACTTGGTATTACAGTTGGATGTGAGACGGACCGAATGCAGGGCGGAAACAGGTCTGTCACATCTTCCACCAACACCCACATCTGATCCTACTTGTGAACCCATGCAGATAGGTGGGATACGAACTCCCATTACCCAGGCTGAACGAGAACGTAGGAGAACAGACAATGCCTGTTTCTACTGCGGTCTCAACGGTCATTTAGTTTAGGAGTGTCCCCGTCGCCCAAAAAATAAGACTCTGGGTTTTCAGAAGGCTCGCCCTTGAGATCAGGGTTTGGGGCGAGTCCTTCACAAAACCCCTCTGACCTTGCCTTTGGTCCTGTCCAACCCGTGATGGTCCAGGCTTCATTGAATCCTACCATAGGCAACACGCATCCAGTGCACATAGTGATCGATTCAGGGGCTACAGGATGCTTCATAGGCATCGCAGTAGCCAACTCGCTAAATCTACCATTGATATCCAAAAGACATCCAGTGCCGGTTCAGGCAGTTGATGGGACGTCTCTCGCTTCAGGTCCGATTATTCAACAAACAGCCCCACTGTTGTAATCCAAGAAATCCACAAGGAAACTCTGTCTTTTGATCTCATTGCTAATCCTCAGTTTGGGATCATCCTAGGCATCACATGGTTAAAGAAGCACAACCCTTTAATCAACTGGGGCACAGGCCAGGTTTTCTTCGAGTCTGAGATATGCCAACACTATTGTCTAATAGAGTCCGCTTCGATCTCCAACCCGGCGAATGCTCTCGGGGCAGTAGCTTCTTTGGTCCTCGAGGATGATTCTGTGTCTTTGGGCCCAGATGGGGTAGGAGCACTCATGGCAGGAATCCCCTCTATGTACCATGACTTTTAAGTTGTGTTCAACAAGGGTTCCGCTGAAGGCCTTCCTCCACATAGGCCATACGACTGCCCCATTGATCTGGTCCCCGAGGCTGCGGTTCCAAAAGGCAGGATTTACTCTTTAACACAGGCAGAAGAACGACCCCTGCAAGAATATATTCAGCAGGCTTTAGGCTTGGGCCACATCCGCCCTTCGACTTCGCCAGTAGCGAGTCCGATCTTCTTCGTCCCGAAGACGGAGGGGGATCTCCGTCCCTGTGTGGACTACAGGCGGTTGAACTCCATCACTGTAAAAAATCGTTATCCCATCCCTCTCATCTCTATGCTGTTAGATAAACTCACTCATGCTTCTGTTTACACTAAACTGGACCTTAGGGGGCGTATAACCTGATTTGGATGCGTAGTGGGGATGAGTGGAAAACGGCCTTTTGCTCCCGACAGGGATTGTTTGAATATACAGTGATGCCATTTTACCTCTGCAACGCCCCAGCCACGTTTCAACGTTTCATGGATGACATTTTCAGTGACATCTTGAACGTCTACGTAGTGGTCTACTTAGACGACATATTAATCTTTTCTTCTTCTCTGGAGGAACATATTATACATGTCAGGGAAGTGCTGTCCCGACTCCAAAAAAACGCGTTGTTTGCCAAACCTGAAAAATGTCTTTTCCACACCAGTCAGGTCGAGTTCTTGGGGTTTCACATATCACCTGGGGGTCTGTCTATGAATAAATGTAACGCTCACCTGATTCCCGTAGAGGCGCCGGTCTTGACTGGGCGTATACCGTATCTTCAAAGGTGATGTGTAACACACGGCTGGCTCTTTGGGCTGGACCTCTGTGCACTGTATGTCTAACTCGAAGGGTAAGATGTCTGCAGATAGAAAATATGGGATTAAGGAACTGGGTTATTGAATGTCTCTCTCTTCTTCCCTTTCTCTTCTCCTGTAGAACCCCAAAGGTTAACGCTCTCACCTTAGGTAAGTGAACGCCGTGCTCTCCATCTGCCTCGGGGCAGGGTGCTGTAACCAGTTTCTTCACTGGATAAGGGGAGCAGGCCTCTTGACTTCAGAGGACTGCTGTCCGTCGTTTACTGCACGAACGGTAGGTTTCGAGTAATTCTAATGTCTTTAAAGTCTTTAGTAAGGATGTTTCTTGTTTTGCAGGGTTCCGGCGATGGCGGATGACGGGCTGAAGTGAGTTGAAGATGGAGCCCGTGTGATGAATAGAAGCGCCTGGAAGCACGTAAGTAAGCGCTTGTGGCCTGCTTCACGATGCGCTCTAACTGTCTTTTTATTTTGCAGGTACAAGTTCGGAGCGGCTGCAGGGTGCCGGAATACCCACTGGGTTAGATGTGGAAAGGAGTAATGGCACGTGAGTATTAAAGTTCCCCAATGTCTTTAAACGCACCTTGTTTTGTCTTTCAGATGCGGGATGCAGCGCCGAAGGCCTCCGGGGTGTGCGAAGAGTAGGTAAGCCTTTGTCTTTCAGATGCCGGAATGCAGCGCGAGGCGTTGGTGACAGCCGATGGACCAGGTAAGTGAAGAGCTGTCACTGAAGACCGTAATGCTAACCTGTTCTTTCTTGTCTTTACAGGTGTTGCTGAAGACTGGATTCAGGATGGTAAGCCTTTTTCCTTAGGCCCAGGATCAGATGCAGAAGACACGATAAGCGTTCTGCTGCAGAGGATGCAGAATAACGCAAAGCAAGATTCATCCATCGGGTGTGGTTTAAATAGCCTCCTGTAGAGCTTAGGTGTCTCCTTCCACAGCCACGCCTAGGTAAGAAAAGAGTTCCTGCTTTCCAGAAGAGTTCCAGTGTTCTGAATCTAGGGAGTGGCTCCTGCCCCACCCAACAGGAAAAGTAGTTCCAAACAGAAGAGGATCAGAGGCTCAACTGGCAGGCAAGTAAGCAGCATGGTCTGCTGCAGGTAAGTCCACCCAAGCATTATGAGCCTGGCGCTTCCAGCGCTGGGACTGGGCATATTTATGAGCCTGGTGCCAGGACTGGGTCCAAAAGGTCCCAATTGGGACTGGTTGGCACTCGGAACCTGGGTTATGGATCTGCTTCCAAGGGAATTGGGAAAACCCTGACCCTTTGGAAGCAGAGATCATGACAGTACCCCCCCTAAAGGCCCCTCCCAAACCGGGCTTCTCCGGGGGTTTTGGCTTGTCAGGAAATGTTCGGTGAAATCTTTTGATTAGGCGAGGAGCGTGGACATATTCAGCAGGTTCCCAGGATCTCTCTTGGGGGCCGTAGCCTTTCCAGTCAATTAGGTAAAATAGTTTAGATTTGGAGATCTTGGAGTCCAGAATGCTTTTGACTTCAAACTCGAGTTCTCCATCAACTAGGATAGGTTTTGGAGATTTAGTTAGTCGGGTTTGAGGTTGCACGGGTTTTAATAGAGAGACGTGGAAGACCGGATGTATCTTCATGTGCGGGGGCAAGTCCAACTTGACCGCTACTGGGTTTACTATGGTAGTGATGGAATAGGGACCAAGGTATCTTGGGTTGAATGTGCGTGGCCCTTTTAGAGGTAGATATTTGGTGGATAACCAGACTTGATCCCCTACTTGATATTGAGGGGCTTCCTTCTGATGTTGATCTGCTCCTTTCTTGTATTGTTCTTTAGCCCTTTGAAGGTGAGAAACAGCTTCCTTAAAGGCTTGGGTGATTGTAGAATGCAGGTAGTCTACTGCTGGTGTTTCAAGATCTTGGAGGGGATCCAACTCCGAGGTTCGAGGGTGACTGCCGTACAAAAGAAAAAACGGGGTTTTCCCAGTTCCCGAATGGACAGAGTTATTGTAGGCATATTCGGCTATCCAAAGGATGTCTTTCCAAGTTTTTTCAGTTTGTTGCAGCATGCAGCGTAAATACTGTTCCAGAGTTTGATTGGTCCTCTCGGTTTGTCCGTCGGTCTGAGGGTGGTGACTGGTCGATAGTCTCACATCAATTTGAGCCGACCGACAGCAACTTCGCCAAAAATGAGAAATAAATTGACTACCTCGATCCGAAATTAGAACCGAAGGAAAACCGTGCAGTCGGACGATGTTTTCGAGAAATTCTCGGGCCAGAGTTGCTGCTGTTGGCAAGCCTTTGAGCGGAATGAAATGCGCCATCTTGGAGAATAAGTCCACGATTACTAGAATCGTATTGTATCCGGAGCATGGAGGTAGATCGGTGATGAAGTCCATAGAAAGCGTATGCCAAGGGCGAGGTGGGATGTCAATAGGGCATAAGAGGCCTGCTGGTCTTTCCTTTTGACTCTTGTTTTGGGCGCATACTCCACAGGACATTATAAAGTCTCTGATACCTTTTTTCCAAGACGGCCACCAGAAGTAGCGCTTGATCTTTTCTGAGGTCTTGGCCATACCGGGATGTCCTTCCATTAAAGAATCGTGATAACAAGAGATTACTTTTTTCTGTAAATC
This sequence comes from Ambystoma mexicanum, assembly GCF_040938575.1. Lineage (NCBI taxonomy): Eukaryota > Metazoa > Chordata > Amphibia > Caudata > Ambystomatidae > Ambystoma > Ambystoma mexicanum. Next base: position 286,569,659 of record NC_090931.1, on the reverse strand, counting down.
TGTGCTGGGTAGGTATAATCGTTCTTGGAAATACAATAAGTTGTCCTTTACTGCAAAGTCCTTTCCCTGCAGATGCCAATTCTGTATGTCTGCTGGAGTTACAAGTTGCCTGGCTTTATCCTTAACTTACTCTATGGATTCTGTGGCGATTACACCCAGAATTCTTTGTTCGGGAATGATTGGTACAGGTTTAGGGTTGATCAAGTGTTCTTCCACTCCCATCCGAGAAAGGGCATCAGCTTTACCGTTCTTTGTACCAGGTCGATAGGTAATTATGAAGTCAAACTCGGCAAAGAATAATGCCCAACGGAGTTGTCTAGAGGATTGGGCTTTTGCGGTTTTCAAATATTGCAGGTTTCGGTGATCCGTAATCACAGTAACGGTGTGTCGGGCCCCCAGCAGATAATGCCGCCAAGCCTTAAAGGCAGACTTGATAGCCAGAAGTTCCTTGTCAGTAATCGTGTAATTGATTTCAGGAGGCGAGAATTTGCGGGACCAAAATGCCACGGGATGCAACTGATTGGTTACCGGATCCTTTTGTGATAGAACTGCCCCCATGGCAAGGCTTGAAGCATCAGTTTCCATGATGTAGGGGAGTTCGGGGCGAGGGTGTTTTAAGATTGGTGCAGAGATAAATTTAGTCTTCAAATCCTGGAAAGCTTGTTCCGCCTCGGTAGACCATTCAAAACGTTTGTTTTTCTTTAACAAGGCAGTGATGGGCTGGACTATTCGAGAGAATTCGGGGATAAACCTGCGGTAAAAGTTAGCGAAGCCTAACATGCTTTGCACACCTTTTACCGAGGATGGTGATGGCCATTTGAGAACTGCATCGACCTTCTTTGAATCCATACGCACTCCGCCAGGTGATAATATGAATCCCAAGAATTCAACTTCAGTCACGTTGAAAACACATTTTTCCAACTTAGCGAAAAGTTTGTGTTGACGCAATCTTTCGAGGACCATTTTCACGTGTTTCCGATGTTCAGATTCCGATGAAGAATAAACGAGGATGTCGTCAATGTAAACAACAACACACACATCTATGAGCTCTCTGAGGACATCGTTCATAAAATATTGAAAGGCGGCCAGGGCATTGCAAAGTCCGAAGGGCATGACCTGATATTCAAATAGCCCATACTTGGTGCGGAAGGCCGTCTTCCATTCATCGCCCTCTTTTACTCGTACCAAGTGGTAAGCTCCTCTAAGATCCAGCTTTGTATATATGCATGCTTTTCTGACTTGGTCCAGGAGTTCAGGGATCAAAGGTAACGGATATCTATTCTTAACGGTGATCTGGTTCAGGGAGCGATAATCTATACAAGTTCTAAGGTCTCCTTCCTTTTTTGGAACGAAGAACAAAGCTGAAGAAGCAGGGGACTTGGAAGGACGAATAAATCCATTTGCCAGGTATTGATCCAGGTATTGTCGAAGGTGAAGGTTCTCAGGCTCGGTGAGGGCATAAATTCTACTACAAGGAGGAGTAGATCCAGGTATCAGGTCTATCTGGCAGTCATAAGACCTATGAGGAGGTAGAGAGTTAGCCTGATCCTTCCGGAAAACATCTAGGTATTCTAGGTATTCGGGAGGTAACTGGGGAGTCTCTGAAGAAATTGCTGCCAGTGCAACACCAGGTGGAGGGTGACAAGTAGAGACACATTCTGGAAACTGGACCGTTCTTGCTCGCCAATCGATCAGAGGATTGTGTTTCTCTAACCAAGGTATTCCTAGAATAATCTGAAACTGAGGGGCCTTGATCACATCGAACACGATCTTCTCATGGTGTCCATCTTGACTTACTAGCGTCACCTCTTGAGTGGTATGCGTTACTGGCCCGGAGGCTATCTCCGTACCATCCACCGTAGTAATGACGTCCTTTACAGCCTTGGGACAAAGAGTTAGATTCATCCTCAAAACCATTTCATGATCCACATAATTGCCGATGGCACCGCTGTCGACGTAAGCTTCAATTGCATGTAATCGATCCGGATTATCAGGGCTAATGAGGACCATAGGTATCACGAAATGCGAGGTCACGGAACTGGTTTTCACGCTCGGCAAGAGGACCTCTATTCTTGTCGGGCGAGGTCGTTTCCCTGCTCAGAGTTTGTAACTTTGGTAACTGCAGCTCCTACTGCCTTCTTGGCAGGTTTCACCGGACAGTCTCGAAGAAAGTGCCCTGAGTTTCCGCAATAGAGGCATAATTGCAACTGTTTTCTCCTTTCCCGCTTCTTTTGTGTTAGAGGACCTTTCAGACCCCCTATTTGCATGGGTTCCCCGGAGTCTACTCCTTTGGAAGGAGTTGGCGGTTTGGAAAATACTCGAGCATCAAACTTGGAACGATCGGCCTTCCTGTTCTGCAGTCTGTGATCTATTTGAACGACTAAGTCTATATAGTCCGAACAATCTTGTGGGGGATTCACTACTTGGGCTAACACATCTTTGAGCTCTCCACGTAGACCTCTATAAAACAGCGTAATCCTTTTGTCCTCAGGCCATTGAGTTTCCACTATCAGTCTGTTGAAAGACGCAATATAAGCCAAAAGGTCTTGATTACCTTGTCGCAACGAAAGAAGCTCATTGTCCAAGGCCTGCCCCTGTGAATGTCTTGCGAACAGTTTTTCCATACTGAGCTGAAAAGCTTGAAAATCATGAAGGACCGGATCATCTTGATTTACTAGAGGGATCGACCAGTCTGCCGCATTGCCACTAAGGTACGAAAGCACGAAAGCTACTTTAGCTTGATCAGTTGGAAAGGCTGCTTGCCGGCATAAGAAATGCAACTGGCACTGAATGATAAATACTGCAAACCTCTTTGGGTCACCAGAAAATCGTTCGGGCGGAGCCAGAGGTACATTCCCAGGTAGGTTGATCTGCACTGGATTCATAGAGGATGTAGAAGGAAGATTTCCCCCAGATGCGGGTAACGGGGTCTGTCCGGCTTGTGACTGTAGCAATTGTCTAGCAAGATCATCTGTTCGCTCCTTGGAAATAATCAGTTCCCTTCTTAGAGCGTTCGTTTCCTGACGGGCTGCATGCACTTCTGCCCTTAGTTCCCCAAGTAACTGGGCTAGCTGGTCGGTATCCGAGGTTTCCATAGCGCCTGGACGGGAGTTTTGTGGTAGGCTTTGCGTTCTGTAACGCTCACCTGATTCCCGTAGAGGCGCCGGTCTTGACTGGGCGTATACCGTATCTTCAAAGGTGATGTGTAACACACGGCTGGCTCTTTGGGCTGGACCTCTGTGCACTGTATGTCTAACTCGAAGGGTAAGATGTCTGCAGATAGAAAATATGGGATTAAGGAACTGGGTTATTGAATGTCTCTCTTCTTCCCTTTCTCTTCTCCTGTAGAACCCCAAAGGTTAACGCTCTCACCTTAGGTAAGTGAACGCCGTGCTCTCCATCTGCCTCAGGGCAGGGTGCTGTAACCAGTTTCTTCACTGGATAAGGGGAGCAGGCCTCTTGACTTCAGAGGACTGCTGTCCGTCGTTTACTGCACGAACGGTAAACTTCGAGTAATTCTAATGTCTTTAAAGTCTTTAGTAATGATGTTTCTTGTTTTGCAGGGTTCCGGCGATGGCAGATGACGGGCTGAAGTGAGTTGAAGATGGAGCCCGTGTGATGAATAGAAGCGCCTGGAAGCACGTAAGTAAGCGCTTGTTGCCTGCTTCACGATGCGCTCTAACTGTCTTTTTATTTTGCAGGTACAAGTTCGGAGCGGCTGCAGGGTGCCGGAATACCCACTGGGTTAGATGTGGAAAGGAGTAATGGCACGTGAGTATTAAAGTTCCCCAATGTCTTTAAACGCACCTTGTTTTGTCTTTCAGATGCGGGATGCAGCGCCGAAGGCCTCCGGGGCGTGCGAAGAGTAGGTAAGCCTTTGTCTTTCAGATGCCGGAATGCAGCGCGAGGCGTTGGTGACAGCCGATGGACCAGGTAAGTGAAGAGCTGTCACTGAAGACCGTAATGCTAACCTGTTCTTTCTTGTCTTTATAGGTGTTGCTGAAGACTGGATTCAGGATGGTAAGCCTTTTTCCTTAGGCCCAGGACCAGATGCAGAAGACACGATGAGCGTTCTGCTGCAGAGGATGCAGAATAACGCAAAGCAAGATTCATCCATCGGGTGTGGTTTAAATAGCCTCCTGTAGTGCTTAGGTGTCTCCTTCCACAGCCACGCCTAGGTAAGAAAAGAGTTCCTGCTTTCCAGAAGAGTTCCAGTGTTCTGAATCTAGGGAGTGGCTCCTGCCCCACCCAACAGGAAAAGTAGTTCCAAACAGAAGAGGATCAGAGGCTCAACTGGCAGGCAAGTAAGCAGCATGGTCTGCTGCAGGTAAGTCCACCCAAGCATTATGAGCCCGGCGCTTCCAGCGCTGGGACTGGGCATATTTATGAGCCTGGTGCCACTGGCGCCAGGACTGGGTCCAAAAGGTCCCAATTGGGACTGGTTGGCACTCGGAACCTGGGTTATGGATCTGCTTCCAAGGGAGTTGGGAAAACCCTGACCTTTTGGAAGCAGAGATCATGACAATAAATCCAAAGTCTGAGCGATCAGCGATTGGCCGGTTCCAGCGAACTTGAAACAATTGCAAACATTTTTGGGGTTCACCAATTTTTACCGCCGATTCATTGCTGGTTTCTCTTCTATTGTTGCCCCTCTCACTGCCCTGACTAGTCCTCTAGTCCCTTATTCCTGGTCCGCAGAACAACAAACTGCTTTCGATTCCCTTAAGGCAATGTGCACTACAGCACCAGTGCTTCAACACCCTGATCCAGAGCTCCCATTTGTCTTGGAAGCGGATGCTTCTTCGTACGCATTGGATGCTGTACTCTCACAACCTTGTCCTACTACAGGCCGACTACACCCCGTGGAATACCACTCACGGAAGTTCACGTCAACCAAACTGCACTATACAGTCACAGAGAAGGAGCTTTTAGCCATCAAAGATGCTTTACAGATCTGGAGGCACCACCTTCTGGGCGCGAAACATCAAACTGTGGTGTTCTCGGATCACAAAAACCTACAAGATCTTGCCTCCCTCAAATGCACGAACAGTCGTCAAGTGCGTTGGCATCTTTTCTTTGCTGCATTTGATTTCGTGATTAAGCATAGACCTGGAGTGGTTCACGGGAAGGCAGATGCCCTGTCTCGCTCCCCTGGGGGGGGAGGCCCTCCCGTCTTTTCCTGATACCCTACTAGGAAAGGGGCATGTTGTTTGCACCTGTACACCATCGCATTCCATGTTGTCCGCCATACGTCAATGGGCCTCTCAATATCCACACTCGGGAACAGACTGGGATCTGGTTATGCAAGACGGGCTACCTTTTGTACAAGGGAAGCTCTACTTACCCACGACTGAGACACGAAATCAGGCACTAGGCTGGTCCCATGATGCTGCCATTAATGGTCATCCTGGACAACAACGTACCGTAGATCTCCTCAAACGTTGGTGCTGGTGACCAACCATGAAACGCGATGTTGAGAACTATGTCAACACCTGTTCTGCTTGTGCCCAGGGTAAATCACTTAGGGGTCGCCCTCTAGGTCTTTTTCAACCTCTTCCCATTCCCCCAAGACCCTGGCATAGTGTTTCAATGGATCTGATCACCGACCTACACCGTACTCAGGGTTATGACACCATCTGGGTGGTGGTTGACTCCTATACGAAGGTGGCACGATTTATACCATGTAAAGGGATACCCTCAGCTCCAATGTTGGCCAAGCTATTCTTCAAGTCCGTGTTTTGCCTTTTTGGGTTACCCCATGTCTTAGTATCCGATTGTGGTACGCAATTCACATCCCGATTCTGGTGGGGCCCTCACCAAACTACTTGGCATCGATGCTCGGTTTTCCTCCGCCTACCACCCAGAGAGCGATGGACAGACAGAAAGGGTTAACCAAGCATTACAACAGTATCTACGCTGTCTGTCCCTCCAATTCCAAGACACCTGGCTCAATCTGTTGCATCTCGCTGAATTCGCATACAATAACACACTACACTCCTCCACTGGGTTTTCTCCCTTCTTTGCCCTCTATGGTCAACATCCCCGTACCCTTCCTTTTCTGGATGTTTCTTCCTTCGACACCCCTGCGGCCACGGCTTGTGCCCGTGATCTGGTTTCAGTCCATGCCCAGACCCTAGTCCATCTGCGCGAGGCACATGCATCCATGAAAACAGCGGCCGACAGAAAAAGGGTGGATGCCCCTAGCTATCGGGTGGGGGATCGGGTTTGGCTTTCCTCTCGCCACTTTCATATCCCTGGCTGTCGCAAGTTGCTCCCTCGTTTTGCGGGTCCTTATCGGGTTTCCAAGATCCTGAACCCGGTGGCCCTACGCCTGGCGGTTCCCTCCTCCTGGCGGATCCACCCTGTCTTCCATACTTCATTGGTCAAGCCTTGTTTGGGTCCTACCCGATTGGTTGCTCCTCCCGCTCCTGTATCTGTCTCCTCTCCTGATGTGTTTGAGGTACGCACCATACTGGGTTCCCGTGTTTTCAGGGGTGGCCTGCAATACCTGGTGGACTGGGTGGGCTACGGTCCTGAGGACCGCTCATGGGTTCCCTCCCGCGATGTCCACGCCCCTCGATTGCTGGCCCGCTTTCACCGTGACCATCCTTCCTGCCCACAAGGTCGTGGGCCTTTGGGGAGGGGCTCTGTCATGTCCTCTGTCATGTCCAATCGCTCACCTGCTACTGTTCCCAGTTCACATGCACTCCCAACGGCAGCGATAGCAGCAGCGGCACAGCAGCAGAGATTTCCTGGCTGGTGGACCATTGTCTTTACGCCCATTTCCACGCTGGCGGTTGCCATGGCGACTCCTTCACGCTCCGCGGCGAAACAAGAGCGTAGGGAAACCCACGTGTCACATGCCCGGAAGACGCCCACAACACCAATCCCTGTCTGCATTGCGTTCCACGTGACACGCAGCTGCGGTCACGTGACCGCGTCACATGTCCATGCTCGTATTGAAAAAGGGCGAGCAAACGCAGAAACATTGCTTCACAGCTTCTTCACAGAGAACTGCTTGCCGTTTGGATTACTCTTGTTATTGACGTACTACCTTTATCACAGAACGTTTGCTTGGACTGTCTTTTGGATTTCCCCTACCTGGATTTTGGCGTTCTCTCTGATCACCTGGACTTTTGACCACTGGCTTGGATACTGGACTTGGTACTTGGATTTCCCTGTTTCCAGTTCTGTCTTTTGGCTCCTGACCTCGGATTGTGTTTTGGATTACTCACGGATTACGTTCTTGTTCCATACCTAACTCAGGTGTCTCCCAGAGTGCCATCAGAACACCTCAGCCTGCCGCTACTGTCAGCATACTACCCGCCTACGCCTACAACTTCCCACCTGCCCACTATAGGTAAGCTGCTGTTACATTGTCACTACTGTCCTTACCATTGTTGTCAATTATCACTGCTTAAACATAACCCTTCATTGCCTTACAGTGGTCAGGGGGTTCTTCCGGCATTCCCGGTTCCAGGCTGACGACACTCTACACCTGTGGCCTCAAAGATTGCTCGAGTAGTGTTTTTACTCTTACTCGTGCAGTACTTGGGGACAGAGGTATTATTGATCTACACAACCATCAAGTCAGAACACCAAAGAAATGAAAGATGTGTCTCAAGAACAGGTCTGCAAGAGCGGGAGCTGTGGGCAGACCCTGCAAGGTACGAATAAAGCCATTTCGTAAAGAAATCCACCACAACCCATATGATGTTGTAACACTGTACCACGGGTAGCTCCACTATGAAATCCATGGAAAGCATTGTCCACAGATGCTGAGGTACAGGTAGGGGCTGAAGAAGGCCCATGTGTTTGGCTGGTGTTGATTTACATTGGGCACATATGGCACATGACAGGATGTATTCTTGTCCTTCCCAGTGCATGAAAGGCCATCAGCACCACTGTTGCATGAGTTCCAATGTTTTACTCCTGCCAGGGTGTGCCGAGAGCATAGAATCATGACACCACATCATAGCGGTCTGACGGGACTTAGAATCTGGCAAGAAAAGCCACCCCTGGATGTAGGGCAGAAAATTCACTACATCAAGGTTGAACTCAGCGATCTCAGGTGGCCTACTCGAAACCCATTCCTGTAGGGACGCCCGCAGTGATGGTTGCGGTGTACACCCGCATACAAATTGCAAGGGCAAGAGCAAGGAATCCTCGTCCCTCGAAATCGGGGTGGAATCATGCATGCAGGAGAGTGCATCCGCTTTGGAATGCAGAAGTCCAGGACGGTAAGATATTGTGAAGTTGAACATCGAGAAGAATTCATGCCACCAGGAATGCCGAGATGTTGAGCACTTCACAGACTTCATAGCCAGGAGATTCTGATGATAAGTAAAGACTTGGATAGGATGCAAGGCCCCCAACAAGTGATGTCTCCACTCCTTGAAGGCATCCCGTATAGCCAATAGTTCCTGTTCCGTGGTTTTATAGTTACGTTCATACGAGGTAAGCTTACGGGAGTTGAAGGCAACCGGATGAAGAACCCCGGTAATGCCACAATGTTGCGATAAAATGGCACCAATGGCGATCCCTGAAGCGTCTGCCTCCACTTGGAACGGCAAAGCCGGATTCGGATGCTGTAATACTGGTGCTGAGGTGAAGGCGACCGTAGGTGATTCAAAGGCTTTTTGTGCTTCGGCAGACCATACGAACAGGTGTTTGTTACTGGTTAGTGCGGTAAGAGGTGCTACCATCCCTGAAAAGGATCTGATAAACCGCCTATAAAAGTTCACAAAACCCAGAAAGGATTGTAACGCGTTCACGTTGATCGGAACGGGCCAATCGAGGAAAGCCTTGACTTTGGTTCATGCGCACTCCGTTGTTGGTTAAGTCGTAACCAAGGAATTCCACCTCTGCCGTGGCGAACAATTGGTTTTTCCGCAAACACTGGAGTACAGAGTTCACATGGAGGATGTGTTGTTGATAAGATGACAAATAGACCAGTACATCGTCTAGGTATACTACCACGTAGCGGTCGATCATATCCCCAACACGTAATTCATAACATTCTGGAATGTGGCCGGGGCATTACAAAGCCCGAATGGCATAACACAATACTCAAATAGGCCAAACCGCGGCTTGAAAGCCGTCCTCCATTCATCACCCCTGCGGATTCTCACCAAATTGTATGCGTCCCTCAAATCCAATTTTGTGAATATGACCGAGGATCCTAATTGGTGCAGCAGGGTGGAAATCAAAGGCAAGGGGTATTGGTTTCGAATGGTTATGGCATTTAAGACCCTGTAGTCTATGCAGGGCCTCGGGTCCCCCTCTTTTTTTCAGAACAAAGAATAATGGAGAAGCTGCGGGGGAACGAGACACACAAATTAAGCCTGTACGTAATGCCTTATCAATGTATTCCTTGAGTATGGCGGTCTCTTTCTGACTGAGGGAGTAAATCCGCCTATTTGGTATACTTGCCCCAGGAACGAGATCGATTGGGCAGTGGTATGGTTTGTGCAGTGGAAATAGGTCCACTTTTCCTTTCTCAAACACGTCCCTGTATGCCTCGTACTCCATAGGTATGGGTGTGGCGGTAAGAGAGCCAACCACCAAAGCGGAGTCCATAAGAGGATGACAAGGCCCAGTTGTCTTGTAGTCGTCATTGTCTAAACATTGTGACTCACAATAATCAGACAGAAAGCAAATCTCTGGTTTTTGCCATTCGATACAGGGATTGTGCATTGAAAGCCATGGGAGGCCAAGAATCACCTTGAACTGTGGAGCAGCTATCAGATCGAACGTAATGGTTTCTGTGTGCCTGCTTTCTGTGAACATCAGTATGTCCCCGGTGTGCTCGGTTACCAATACGGAAACCAAAGTGGTCCCATCCACTGCATTGACTACTTCAGGACTATCTTTGTGAAGGATAGGGATGCCTGACTTGCGGGCATATGCAATTTCCACATAATTACCCCTGGCTCCAGAGTCTAATATCGCTAGAGTAGTCCAGGGATTCCCCTGTGTGATCGAGAGCGTGACCTGGATGGTAAAAGGGGAGTGACCATCACATGATTTGGGATCCGTACTCAAGAGACTCGGCAGACGGACCCCATCTACTGTCGAGTCTTGGCGTTTCCCAACTGTTTTGTTGGTTTTTTGGGACATCACCGTATAAAATGGTCCGAGGAGCCGCAATAGAAACAGAGATTGTTCACTCTCCTGTTTCCTTCTCAGCAGAGGTTAGTGGACCCCACTCAGCACCTATTTGCATGGATTCAGAGTCAGGGCTTGTTGGTTCCGGGAGAAGCGGAACCGGGACTATGGGCCTCTTCTCACTCTTTCTTTCCGCCTTCCTAGCGTCGATCTGAAGTACCAGGTCTAGGAAGTCAGAGAAAGCTGTTGGGACCACCATGGGATTGTAGCTAAAGTATCCTAAGTGTCCTTTAGGGATTCTGACAGACCTTTATAAAAGATGACAGCTTTTTTATCTTCCGGCCACCCCGTTTCGGCTACCAACAAGTTGAATCTAGTCAGATAGGTGAGAAAGGGGGAGTCTTCTTGACGCAAGTTGAGAAATTCAAGATCCGTTGCTTGGGTCTTGTAGCGGGTGTCAAATACGTGACCCATGGCATTAATGAGGGCTTCCAACCAGACCAAAACAGGTGTCTGGGGTTGCTGTTGTTACTCTTGTTCAGAGGAGAATTGCCTAGCATTTCAGTGCTGGACTGCCCCAGGGCAGGACAAAGACTGATATGATTTGGATATTTATCCTCTGTGAAAGATAGTGAACTAAAGAATCTGGGTAAGGCCCTTGTAAACAGGACTAATATCTGGCAGAGGGACTCCCAGGGTCCCCCTCATTGTATTAGCATATTTTAAGTAACTTTGGGTCTCACATTACGTTCCTAGGGGAATCCAGATGTGGACCCCTTGTTCACTATTCTTAAAGAGGCAGAGCTCCACTTTACTGATGAGGTCCAACCAGACTGAAACAGGTGTCTGGGCATGCTTTTGGTACGCTTGTTCAGAGGAGAATTGCCTAGCATTTCAGTGCTGGACTGCCCCAGGGCAGGACAAAGGCTGACAATGATTTGGATATTTCTCCTCTGTGAAAGATAGTGAGCTAAAGAATCTGGTAAGGCCCTTGTAACCAGGATGTCTGGCAGAGGGACTCCCATGATCCTGCTCCTTTTTTTCAATTAATGAGGGTGTCACAGTCATATAACATAAAGCTATTTTCCTCCAGTAAGGGATTAGCCCAAGAGGCAGCTATACCACCAAGATAGAACAATAAAAACGCAGCTTTTTTGGTAGAGTCGGGAAGGATGCTCGTTGACAAAGGAAGTGTAACCGGCACTGATTTAAAAAAGTCTGGTACTGTTTGGGATCCCCATGAAACCTCTCAGGGGCACCCATGGGAAACTGGGTTGACATAAGCACCAGAACCAGATCCTGATAAGGTAAGGGGAACCCAGAGACTGAAGCCACCCAGGGAGCGGATGCCTCAGCTCCAACAGGGCGTGTCGCTGCCTGTAAGTCATCGATATGTCGATGTGTGGCTTGATGTGCTGCCACAAAAGCTAGAGACCGAGTAGGAATACCAGGTCACACAGCCGCTCTAAATGGGGCCCAGACGAGGGCTGATATTCTTTCAAAGTTCGAACATGTAGTTCTTTTTCAAGTATCAAAAGTACAAAGTAAAAAATAAAAAGGAAGTCTGATGATTTTTAAATAGTAATTTATCCGAAGAAGAACAAAGCTGTCACTAATATTTTCTTAGTGAGGGAGCAGTTGCCGCAACTCATATGTAATACAGACTAAAGCCATTGCATTTCGGAAATAATTCCTTCTTCAGGGCAAGTCTAATCAATTGCACATAAACAACATAATGCACCAATGTCAGCATAACAATTGCATATATTTGTGAAAATAATAACGATGTCAACATACCAGTCAGTAGAGTTTCCAAAAGCATTAAACGAGCAATAAAATAGAAAGAAACAATAAGTAAATTGTATTGTAGATAACAAAAACAGAAAGATATGTGAGAAACTGTGGTTACCTTGATAGCGTTGCACAGATGAAAACGTTTGTTGTCAATGCCCACAGCAGCATGGGTCGCAACGATGAGCCGTGAATACAGCGGCTATATTGTATAACACAATCGTGTTTGTGAATGGAATCTAATGAAGGGAAAGGTCCAGTGTGAGTGAGACAGCGTAACAAACAGGGATTTCCAAAACGGTAGTTTGCAAATATTGCAATCGCGTCTCGTACCTCTGAGCACACGGAGCGTGTGAAAGCTCCTGCGGGCAGTTGCCAGGCTGAATCTCAGACTGCCGTGTTAGGCGGTTGCCAGGGCTACGGCTCATTTATATTGCACGTGACCGACACCGCCATTGAGTGGCCGATGGTCACACAACGGAGTGTAAGGCAGGTGCAAGTCTGCATAGTTAAGAGAAGTGTATAATATACGGCATACCAGTATAATGTTCTGTATGAGAAATGTATTTAACCCAAACTAAAGAAAATCACTGAAGAGAATACATGGAAATGGAAAAAATACTCGAGTGTTAAAGGGACCACAATAGGGTCTGTTGTAAACAGAAAGAAAACAACTGGACATATCAAGATACATAAAAGGCAACAAACAATTAGTGAAGCAAAAAACATGTAAATTGACCTGAAACTTGTTTGTGGCACTCCTATTTGGGGATAATTCAACTCTAGCTAGTGCATTAATTTGCATAAAAAAAGAAGATAGTACATGGAATCAAATAAAATCAGCAATGGTTGAAAGTACGACACAACCTCATCGCGGGTGGTTTCGCCCATTACAGGCGGCACCTTGGGTCCTAGACCTGGGTCCGGGACTTGCAGTGAGGTTGTTGTTGGGGTAACACAGGATCCAAGATGGCACAAGATATGGAAAACATGTTAGTCAATTGCAATGGAAACAGAACAGAGTCAACAACAAACTTCACGCTTGAAGTGCATTTACAGGACAATGGGATGAACAAAGATGTCGTGATGTTTCAAATCAGATTCAAATGTAACAGTGGTAATTAATCTCTTCATTCAAACCATTCGGGACCAGACTACAGAGTTTATCGATCCAAAATGTTTCCCTTAGGTTTAGGCGCAAGCTTAGATCTTCGTGAGGGTTATTTCTGGTTAAGACCTCCAACACCAGAAACTTAATCTGTGAAAGGTTGTGGTTATTCGAGGCCCAATGTCGGGCCACGGCTGAGTTCGGGTTAGAGTTCCGGATGCAGGACCGGTGTTCATTCCACCGTATTTTAGCAGCTCTGGTGGATTGGCCCACATATTTTTTTCCACAGGGGCATTTAATACCATGTATGATGTTGGTGCTGTCGCATGTGCCAAATGTCTTAAGAAAAATCCTCTTGCCTGTTCGTGGATGGAAAATAACATTCCCTTTTACTACGGAGTTGCAATTGATGCAGTGTAAACAGGGGAATGTGCCAGTGCGGTGTGTGATCAATTTTTTGGAGGGTAATCTTGTCTGTACTAGTTCATCCCTGAGGTTCTTACTTCTCTGGAAAGCAAACACCGGTGGTTCATTGAACAGATCTTGTACTCTCGTGTCATTTTTGAAAATACTCCAATGTTTTCTGATTGTCTTCTTGATTTTGTTGCTTTGGATGGAGAATTTCGACACGTACACAGGTGATTTCAACACTCTGACTGGTTTCTTTGAAGCGGATAGTAAAGTGTCCCGATCTAGGCTGTTGACTCTTTGAACTGCCGAGTCTAATTCTTCTTGGTGATAGCCTCGTTGAAGGAATTTTTCTTTCATTACAAGTTGTTGTGCAATGCAGTCTTCAGGATCACTAACTATCCTCTTAACCCGTAGAAGTTGGCTAAACGGAGGATTCCTGAGTAAACTCGGTTGATGGAAGCTCAGGTGGTGCAACAGGTTGTTGCGATCGGTAGGTTTCCTGAATAGGGTGGTACTGTAACTGTTGTCTTCCATTGCTATTTGTACATCGAGAAAAGTGATCTTGTCACGTGATGACTCTCTGGTAAACTGCACTTGTGGGTCAATGCTGTTGATATACTCAAAAAAATCATCAAATCGTTGCTCTGTGCCTGTCCAAACACCGAAAATATCATCTATATATCAAATCCATTTGTGGATGTCTTTCTTCCATTCTTGTTTGGTCAATATATGATCCATCTCGAATTTGAACATAAAACAATTGGCGTATGTAGGTGCCATGGTGCCGCCCATAGAGGTACCTGAGGTTTGTAAGAAAAACTGGTTGCAATATTGGAAATAAGAGTTTTCAGAAATAAACTGTAACAGAGTCTGAATTAATTCTTTTTGGGCACGCACATCTGGTGATTGGAGCAACAACCATTCAACAGCTTCAATTCTGAGGTTGTGTGGTATAGAGGTGTATAGACTCTTTACATCTATGGTAAACATCAGTTGGTTATGTTGAGGGGTGGTGGAGTTAAGTTTCTGAAGAAAATGAGTTGTGTCTCTGGTGTAGGTTGGAGTTTTCTGTATAAGTGGTTGAAGAAAGAAATCAATGTAAATGCCCAATGGCTGGTTAATACTGTCCATCCCTGCGACTATGGTTCTGCTAGGGGGTTTTGTGGAATCCTTGCGGATCTTAAGAAATGTATACAAATTGGGAATTCTTGGGTGATCATTTAGCAGAAACTTGCGTGTGTGTTCATTTATCCATTCAAGTTCTAACGCCTTATCAAGCAAGATGAACAAGTTGTTTTTGATGAAGATGGTTGGATCATGGTCTAAGATGGCATATGTGGTATTATCTTGAAGTTGTCTCCGACATTCTGAATCATAGTCCACAGTGTTAAGAATCACAAGGGCACCACCTTTATCAGCAGGTCGAATTGTTATTTTCGTATCACTATACAGGTCTTTAATAAGCCTCATTTCATGCGGTTTAAGGTTCTTATGAGGTGGAGTTCTGTAACTGATCCATTCCAGATCGCGGGTGACGAATCTCTGAAAGATGTCGATAGAGGGTACCTTGATAGGTGGTACAAATCCGCTCTTGGTCCCTGAATTCCTGGAAATCAGACATTTGAGTTGGTTTATCAAAGGTTTCCAGTTCCTCAAAAAACACATTCAATTTCAACTTCCTTATAAACTTATACAGTTCAATCTTGCTGTTGAATAGTGTGGTACCATAAGTCGGAACAAAACTAAGTCCTTTTTGCAATGTATCTTCTTCAAGCTTGTTGAGGATTCTGTCTGAAATGTTGATGACTAGGTTTTCCTTAGTTGTAGGCGTGTCTGTGGTTTGGGTCTTAGGTTTCCTCCTCCCCCTGCGGGTTCTTTTGGGCGGGTGCCTAAAAAAGCTGAGGTGGAGGGTGCTTGTACTAAAGGACTAGCTGTACGATCTGAATTATTGATTGCTTGTTCAACAGGTGTCTCTGAATCCCTTGGTGCTTCTGAATCTGAGCTGGAGGTGTTTTCAGACGGATACTTATGGAGCTTTTTTGGTGCTATCGGGCCATATCTCTCCATCCATGTATATACTTCGTCATTGATGTAATCATACGTGTCTCGCTTAAACTTCTTGACTTTCTTTTGTTCCAGTTCAGTCTTGTACTCTTCAAGTTTAGTATTTATATCGGAAAGAATTAGGTCGTATTCTTCTTTTCCCAATGATTCCACAAGTTCCTTTTCAATCTCCTGGATTTCTGTACTTAGAGTGACTACATTTTTAGCCAGTTCTTGAATGGTGAGTAAGATCAAGTCAAGGGAGCATTTATTTAAGATAGCCTCCCATTTGCAAACAAATTCCTTACTCTCTTTGCAGAGGGTGGGACGTAGTTGTATTCGAAGTCCCCTTAGAATGCGTTGGTTCTTAAAGTAACGGCCCAGGGTGATTGCGTGGAGTTTCCTATTGATCTCCTTCCGTACCAAGTATTCTATTTGTTTAATCCGTTTTGCTGGATCCTTTGGTGTGGTTCCATGTGTACCTATTGATGTTTCGCTGATGAGTTCAAGGATTGCGGTTGCTTCCTCCGTAGAAAACCCTAAGGTTTCAGCGCACTTCGACGAAAGAACTTCTATGTCTTCAAACGACATATTAATGTATGTAAATATTAGAGTAAAAAATTGTGTGCCTCCACTGTTTTGTGTCTCGCAATGGGAGGAAAAAGAGTAAACAGAGAAGAGAGTGGGCACCACTGATTGGGAGTCTTTTCCAATTTTGTAATCAATGTGAAAGTAGAAATATGCAAATTGTAGTTCAGAAGGAGCTGGCTGTGATAAGTCTGGAGACACCCTGACTTAAAAATACAACAAAAGCTAGAGACCGAGTAGGAATACCAGGTCACACAGCCGCTCTCAATGGGGCCCAGACAAGGGCTGATATTCTTTCAAAGTTCGAACATGTAGTTCTTTTTCAAGTATCAAAAGTACAAAGTAAAAAATAAAAAGGAAGTCTGATGATTTTTAAATAGTAATTTATCCGAAGAAGAACAAAGCTGTCACTAATATCTTCTTAGTGAGGGAGCAGTTGCCGCAACTCATATGTAATACAGACTAAAGCCAATGCATTTCGGAAATAATTCCTTCTTCAGGCCAAGTCTAATCAATTGCACATAAACAACATAATGCACCAATGTCAGCATAACAATTGCATATATTTGTGAAAATCATAACGATGTCAACATACCAGTCAGTAGAGTTTCCAAAAGGATTAAACGAGAAATAAAATAGAAAGAAACAATAAGTAAATTGTATTGTAGATAACAAAAACAGAAAGATATGTCAGAAACTGTGGTTACCTTGATAGTGTTGCACATAGTGATCGATTCAGGGGCTACAGGATGCTTCATAGACATCGCACTAGCCAACTCGCTAAATCTACCATTGATTTCCAAAAGACATCCAGAGCCGGTTCAGGCGGTTGATGGGACGTCTCTCACTTAAGGACTGATTATTCAACAAACAGCCCCGCTGTTGTAATCCAAGTAATCCACAAGGAAACTCTGTCTTTTGATCTCATTGCTAATCCTCAGTTTGGGATCATCCTAGGCATCACATGGTTAAAGAAGCGCAACCCTTTAATCAACTGGGGCACAGGCCAGGTTTCTTCGAGTCTGACATATGCCAACACTATTGTCTAATAGAGTCTGCTTCGATCTCCAACCCGGCGAATGCTCTCGGGGCAGTAGCTTCTTTGGTCCTCGAGGATGATTCCGTGTCTTTGGGCCCAGATGGGGTAGGAGCGCTCATGGCAGGAATCCCCTCTATGTACCATGACTTTCAAGTTGTGTTCAACAAGTGTTCCGCGGAAGGCCTTCCTCCACATAGGCCATACGACTGCCCCTTTGATCTGGTCCCCGAGGCTGCGGTTCCAAAAGGCAGGATTTACTCTTTAACACAGGCAGAAGAACGACCCCTACAGGAATATATTCAGCAGGCTTTACTCTTGGGCCACATCCGCCCTTCGACTTCGCCAGCAGCGAGTCCGATCTTCTTAGTCCCGAAGAAGGAGGGGGATCTCCATCCATGTGTGGACTACAGGCGGTTGAACTCCATCACTGTAAAAAACCGTTATCCCATCCCTCTCATCTCTATGCTGTTAGATAAACTCACTCATGCTTCTGTTTACCCTAAACTGGACCTTTGGGGGCGTATAACCTGATTTGCATGCGTAGTGGGGATGAGTGGAAAACGGCCTTTTGCTCCCGACAGGGATTGTTTGAATATACAGTGATGCCATTTTACCTCTGCAACGCCCCAGCCACGTTTCAACGTTTCATGGATGACATTTTCAGTGACATCTTGAACGTCTACGTAGTGGTCTACTTAGACGACATATTAATCTTTTCTTCTTCTCTGGAGGAACATATTATACATGTCAGGGAAGTGCTGTCCCGACCAATTTTTACCGCCAATTCATTGCTGGTTTCTCTTCTATTGTTGCCCCTCTCACTGCCCTGACTAGTCCACTAGTCCTTATTCCTGGTCCGCAGAACAACAAACTGCTTTCGATTCCCTTAAGGCAATGTTCACTACAGCACCAGTGCTTCAACACCCTGATCCAGAGCTCCCTTTTGTCTTGGAAGCGGATGCTACTTCGTACGCATTGGATGCTGTACTCTCACAACCTTGTCCTACTACAGGCCGACTACACCCCGTGGCATACCACTCACGGAAGTTCACATCAACCAAACTGCACTATACAGTCACAGAGAAGGAGCTTTTAGCCATCAAAGATGCTTTACAGATCTGGAGGCACCACCTTCTGGGCGCGAAACATCAAACTGTGGTGTTCTCGGATCACAAAAACCTACAAGATCTTGCCTCCCTCAAATGCATGAACAGTCGTCAAGTGCGTTGGCATCTTTTCTTTGCTGCATTTGATTTCGTGATTAAGCATAGACCTGGAGTGGTTCACGGGAAAGCAGATGCCCTGTCTCGCTCCCCTGGGGGGGAGGCCCTCCCGTCTTTTCCTGATACCCTACTAGGAAAGGGGCATGTTGTTTGCACCTGTACACCATCGCGTTCCAGGTTGTCCGCCATACGTCAATGGGCCTCTCAGTATCCGCACTCGGTAACAGACTGGGATCCGGTTATGCAAGACGGGCTACCTTTCGTACAAGGGAAGCTCTACTTACCCACGACTGAGACACGAAATCAGGCACTAGACTGGTCCCATGATGTTGCCATTAATGGTCATCCTGGACAACAACGTACCATAGATCTCCTCAAACGTTGGTGCTGGTGGCCAACCATGAAACGCGATGTTGAGAACTATGTCAACACCTGTTCTGTTCGTGCCCAGGGTAAATCACGTAGGGGTCGCCCTCTAGGTCTTTTTCAACCTCTTCCCATTCCCCCAAGACCCTGGCATACTGTTTCAATGGATCTGATCACCGACCAACCCCGTACTCAGGGTTATGACACCATCTGGGTGGTGGTTGACTCCTATACGAAGGTGGCACTATTTATACCATGTAAAGGGATACCCTCAGCTCCAATGTTGGCAAAGCTATTCTTCAAGTCCGTGTTTTGCCTTTTTGGGTTAACCCATGTCTTAGTATCCGATTGTGGTACGCAATTCACGTCCCGATTCTGGCGGGGCCCTCACCAAACTACTTGGCATTGATGCTCGGTTTTCCTCCGCCTACCACCCAGAGAACGATGTACGGACAGAAAGGGTTAACCAAGCATTACAACAGTATCTAGGCTGTCTGTCCCTCCAATTCCAAGACACCTGGCTCAATCTGTTGCATCTTGCTGAATTCGCATACAATAACACACTACACTCCTCCACTGGTTTTTCTCCCTTCTTTGCCCTCTATGGTCAACATCCCCGTACCCTTCCTTTTCCGGATTTTTCTTCCTCCGACACCCCTGCGGCCACGGCTTGTGCCCGTGATCTGGTTTCAGTCCATGCCCAGACCCTAGTCCATCTGCGCGAGGCACATGCATCCATGAAAACAGCGGCCGACAGAAAAAGGGTGGATGCCGCTAGCTATCGGGTGGGGGATCGGGTTTGGCTTTCCTTTCGCCACTTGCATATCCCTGGTTGTCGCAAGTTGCTCCCTCATTTTCGGGTCCTTATCGGGTTTCCAAGATCCTGAACCCGGTGGCCCTACAACTGGCGGTTCCCTCCTCCTGGCGGATCCACCCTGTCTTCCATACTTCATTGGTCAAGCCTTGTTTGGGTCCTACCCGACTGGTTGCTCCTCCCGCTCCTGTATCTGTCTCCTCTCCTGATGTGTTTGAGGTACGTGCCATACTGGGTTCCCGTGTTTTCAGGGGTGGCCTGCAATACCTGGTGGACTGGGTGGGCTACGGTCCTGAGGACCGCTCATGGGTTCCCTGCCGGGATGTCCACGCCCCTCGATTGCTGGCCCGCTTTCACCGGGACCACCCTTCCTGCCCACGAGGTCGTGGGCCTTTGGGGAGGGGCTCTGTCATGTCCTCTGTCATGTCCAATCGCTCACCTGCTACTGTTCCCAGTTCCCACATGCACTCCCAACGGCAGCGATAGCAGCAGCGGCACAGACGCAGAGATTTCCCGGCTGGTGGACCAGTGTCTTTACGCCCATTTCCACGCTGGCGGTTGCCATGGCGACTCCTTCACGCTCCGCGGCGAAACAAGGGCGTAGGGAAACCCACGTGTCACATGCCCGGAAGACGCCCGCGACACCAATCCCTGTCTGCATTGCGTTCCACGTGACACGCAGCTGCGGTCACGTGACCGCGTCACATGACCATGCTCGTATTGAAAAATGGTGAGCAAAAGCAGAAACATTGCTTCACAGCTTCTTCACGGAGAACTGCTTGGCGTTTGGATTACTCTTGTTATTGACGTACTACCTTGATCACAGAACGTTTGCTTGGACTGTCTTTTGGATTTCCCCTACCTGGATTTTGGCATGCTCTCTGATCACCTGGACTTTTGACCACTGGCTTGGATACTGGACTTGGTACTTGGATTTCCCTGTCTCCAGTTCTGTCTTTTGGCTCCTGACCTCGGATTGTGTTTTGGATTAATCACGGATTACGTTCTTGTTCCATACCTAACTCAGGTGTCTCCCAGAGTGCCATCAGAACACCTCAGCCTGCCGCTACTGTCAGCATACTTCCCGCCTACGCCTACAACTTCCCACCTGCCCACTATAGGTAAGCTGCTGTTACATTGTCACTACTGTCCTTACCATTGTTGTCAATTATCACTGCTTAAACATAACCCTTCATTGCCATACAGTGGTCAGGGGGTTCTTCCGGCATTCCCGGTTCCAGGCTGACGACACTCTACACCTGTGGCCTCAAAGATTGCTCGAGTAGTGTTTTTACTCTTACTCGTGCGGTACTTGGGGACAGAGGTATTATTGATCTACACGACCATCAAGTCAGAACACCAAAGAAATGAAAGATGTGTCTCAAGAACAGGTCTGCAAGAGCGGGAGCTGTTGGCAGACCCTGCAAGGTATGATTAAAGCCATTTCGTAAAGAAATCCACCACGACCCATATGGTGTTGTAACACTGTACCACGGGTAGCTCCACTATGAAATCCATGGATAGCATTGTCCACAGATGCTGAGGTACAGGTAGGGGCAGAAGAAGGCCCATGTGTTTGGCTGGTGTTGATTTACATTGGGCACATATGGCACATGACAGGATGTATTCTTGTCCTTCCCAGTGCATGAAAGGCCATCAGCACCACTGTTGCATGAGTTCCAATGTTTTACTCCTGCCAGGGTGTGCCGAGAGCATAGAATCGTGACACCACATCATAGCGGTCTAACGGGACTTAGAATCTGGCAAGAAAAGCCACCCCTGGATGTAGGGCAGAAAATTCACTACATCAAGGTTGAACTCAGCGATCTCAGGTGGCCTACTCGAAACCCATTCCTGTAGGGACGCCCGCAGTGATGGTTGCGGTGTACACCCGCATACAAATTGCAAGGGCAAGAGCAAGGAATCCTCGTCCCTCGAAATCGGGGTGGAATCATGCATGCAGGAGAGTGCATCCGCTTTGGAATGCAGAAGTCCAGGACGGTAAGATATTGTGAAGTTGAACATCGAGAAGAATTCATGCCACCAGGAATGCCGAGATGTTGAGCACTTCACAGACTTCATAGCCAGGAGATTCCGATGACAAGTAAAGACTTGGATAGGATGCAAGGCCCCCAACAAGTGATGTCTCCACTCCTTGAAGGCATCCCGTATAGCCAATAGTTCCTGTTCCGTGGTTTTATAGTGACGTTCATACGAGGTAAGCTTACGGGAGTTGAAGGCAACCGGATGAAGAACCCTGGTAATGCCACAATGTTGCGATAAAATGGCACCAATGGCGATCCCTGAAGCGTCTGCCTCCACTTTGAACGGCAAAGCCGGATTCGGATGCTGTAATACTGGTGCTGAGGTGAAGGCGACCGTAGGTGATTCAAAGGCTTTTTGTGCTTCGGCAGACCATACGAACGGGTGTTTGTTACTGGTTAGTGCGGTAAGAGGTGCTACCATCCCTGAAAAGGATCTGATAAACCGCCTATAAAAGTTCACAAAACCCAGAAAGGATTGTAACGCGTTCACGTTGATCGGAACGGGCCAATCGAGGAAAGCCTTGACTTTGGTTCATGCGCACTCCGTTGTTGGTTAAGTCGTAACCAAGGAATTCCACCTCTGCCGTGGCGAACAATTGGTTTTTCCGCAAACACTGGAGTACAGAGTTCACATGGAGGATGTGTTGTTGATAAGATGACAAATAGACCAGTACATCGTCTAGGTATACTACCACGTAGCGGTCGATCATATCCCCAACACGTAATTCATAACATTCTGGAATGTGGCCGGGGCATTACAAAGCCCGAATGGCATAACACAATACTCAAATAGGCCAAACCGCGGCTTGAAAGCCGTCCTCCATTCATCACCCCTGCGGATTCTCACCAAATTGTATGCGTCCCTCAAATCCAATTTTGTGAATATGACCGAGGATCCTAATTGGTCCAGCAGGGTGGAAATCAAAGGCAAGGGGTATTGGTTTCGAATGGTTATGGCATTTAAGACCCTGTAGTCTATGCAGGGCCTCGGGTCCCCCTCTTTTTTTCAGAACAAAGAATAATGGAGAAGCTGCGGGGGAACGAGACACACGAATTAAGCCTGTACGTAATGCCTTATCAATGTATTCCTTGAGTATGGCGGTCTCTTTCTGACTGAGGGAGTAAATCCGCCTATTTGGTATACTTGCCCCAGGAACGAGATCGATTGGGCAGTCGTATGGTTTGTGCAGTGGAAATAGGTCCACTTTTCCTTTCTCAAACACGTCCCTGTATGCCTCGTACTCCATAGGTATGGGTGTGGCGGTAAGAGAGCCAACCACCAAAGCGGAGTCCATAAGAGGATGACAAGGCCCAGTTGTCTTGTAGTCGTCATTGTCTAAACATTGTGACTCACAATAATCAGACAGAAAGCAAATCTCTGGTTTTTGCCATTCGATACAGGGATTGTGCATTGAAAGCCATGGGAGGCCAAGAATCACCTTGAACTGTGGAGCAGCTATCAGATCGAACGTAATGGTTTCTGTGTGCCTGCTTTCTGTGAACATTAGTATGTCCCCGGTGTGCTCGGTTACCAATACGGAAACCAAAGTGGTCCCATCCACTGCATTGACTACTTCAGGACTATCTTTGTGAAGGATAGGGATGCCTGACTTGCGGGCATATGCAATTTCCACATAATTACCCCTGGCTCCAGAGTCTAATATCGCTAGAGTAGTCCAGGGATTCCCCTGTGTGATCGAGAGTGTGACCTGGATGGTAAAAGGAGAGTGACCATCACATGATTTGGGATCCGTACTCAAGAGACTCGGCAGACGGACCCCATCTACTGTCGAGTCTTGGCGTTTCCCAACTGTTTTGTTGGTTTTTTGGGACATCACCGTATAAAATGGTCAGAGGAGCCGCAATAGAAACAGAGATTGTTCACTCTCCTGTGTCCTTCTCAGCAGAGGTTAGTGGACCCCACTCAGCACCTATTTGCATGGATTCAGAGTCAGGGCTTGTTGGTTCCGGGAGAAGCGGAACCGGGACTATGGGCCTCTTCTCACTCTTTCTTTCCGCCTTCCTAGCGTCGATCTGAAGTACCAGGTCTAGGAAGTCAGAGAAAGCTGTTGGGACCACCATGGGATTGTAGCTAAAGTATCCTAAGTGTCCTTTAGGGATTCTGACAGACCTTTATAAAGGATGACAGCTTTTTTATCTTCCGGCCACCCCGTTTCGGCTACCAACAAGTTGAATCTAGTCAGATAGGTGAGAAAGGGGGACTCTTCTTGACGCAAGTTGAGAAATTCAAGATCCGTTGCTAGGGTCTTGTAGCGGGTGTCAAATACGTGACCCATGGCATTAATGAGGGCTTCCAACCAGACCAAAACAGGTGTCTGGGGTTGCTGTTGGTACTCTTGTTCAGAGGAGAATTGCCTAGCATTTTAGTGCTGGACTGCCCCAGGGCAGGACAAAGACTGATATGATTTGGATATTTATCCTCTGTGAAAGATAGTGAACTAAAGAATCTGGGTAAGGCCCTTGTAAACAGGACTAATATCTGGCAGAGGGACTCCCAGGGTCCCCCTCATTGTATTAGCATATTTTAAGTAACTTTGGGTCTCACACTACGTTCCTAGGGGAATCCAGATGTGGACCCCTTGCTCACTATTCTTAAAGAGGCACAGCTCCACTTTACTGATGAGGTCCAACCAGACTGAAACAGGTGTCTGGGCATGCTTTTGGTACGCTTGTTCAGAGGAGAATTGCCTAGCATTTCAGTGCTGGACTGCCCCAGGGCAGGACAAAGGCTGACAATGATTTGGATATTTCTCCTCTGTGAAAGATAGTGAGCTAAAGAATCTGGTAAGGCCCTTGTAACCAGGATGTCTGGCAGAGGGACTCCCATGATCCTGCTCCTTTTTTTCAATTAATGAGGGTGTCACAGTCATATAACATAAAGCTATTTTCCTCCAGTCAGGGATTAGCCCAAGAGGCAGCTATACCACCAAGATAGAACAATACAAACGCAGCTTTTTTGATAGAGTCGGGAAGGATGCTCGTTGACAAAGGAAGTGTAACCGGCACTGATTTAAAAAAGTCTGGTACTGTTTGGGATCCCCATGAAACCTCTCAGGGGCACCCATGGGAAACTGGGTTGACATAAGCACCAGAACCAGATCCTGATAAGGTAAGGGGAACCCAGAGACTGAAGGCACCCAGGGAGCGGATGCCTCAGCTCCAACAGGGCGTGTCGCTGCCTGTAAATCATCTATATGTCGATGTGTTGCTTGGTGTGCTGCCACAAAAGCTAGAGACCGAGTAGGAATACCAGGTCACACAGCCGCTCTAAATGGGGCCCAGACGAGGGCTGATATTCTTTCAAAGTTCGAACATGTAGTTCTTTTTCAAGTATCAAAAGTACAAAGTAAAAAATAAAAAGGAAGTCTGATGATTTTTAAATAGTAATTTATCCGAAGAAGAACAAAGCTGTCACTAATATTTTCTTAGTGAGGGAGCAGTTGCCGCAACTCATATGTAATACAGACTAAAGCCATTGCATTTCGGAAATAATTCCTTCTTCAGGGCAAGTCTAATCAATTGCACATAAACAACATAATGCACCAATGTCAGCATAACAATTGCATATATTTGTGAAAATAATAACGATGTCAACATACCAGTCATTAGAGTTTCCAAAAGGATTAAACGAGAAATAAAATAGAAAGAAACAATAAGTAAATTGTATTGTAGATAACAAAAACAGAAAGATATGTGAGAAACTGTGGTTACCTTGATAGTGTTGCACATAGTGATCGATTCAGGGGCTACAGGATGCTACATAGACATCGCACTAGCCAACTCGCTAAATCTACCATTGATATCCAAAAGACATCCAGAGCCGGTTCAGGCGGTTGATGGGACGTCTCTCGCTTCAGGTCCGATTATTCAACAAACAGCCCCGCTGTTGTAATCCAAGAAATCCACAAGGAAACTCTGTCTTTTGATCTCATTGCTAATCCTCAGTTTGGGATCATCCTAGGCATCACATGGTTAAAGAAGCACAACCCTTTAATCAACTGGGGCACAGGCCAGGTTTTCTTCGACTCTGAGATATGCCAACACTATTGTCTAATAGAGTCCGCTTCGATCTCCAACCCGGCGAATGCTCTTGGGGCAGCGGCTTCTTTGGTCCTCGAGGATGATTCCGTGTCTTTGGGCCCAGATGGGGTAGGAGCGCTCATGGCAGGAATCCCCTCTATGTACCATGACTTTCAAGTTGTGTTCAACAAGTGTTCCGCGGAAGGCCTTCCTCCACATAGGCCATACGACTGCCCCATTGATCTGGTCCCCGAGGCTGCGGTTCCAAAAGGCAGGATTTACTCTTTAACACAGGCAGAAGAACGACCCCTACAGGAATATATTCAGCAGGCTTTACGCTTGGGCCACATCCGCCCTTCGACTTCGCCAGCAGCGAATCCGATCTTCTTCGTCCCGAAGAAGGAGGGGGATCTCCATCCCTGTGTGGACTACAGGCGGTTGAACTCCATCACTGTAAAAAAACGTTATCCCATCCCTCTCATCTCTATGCTGTTAGATAAACTCACTCATGCTTCTGTTTACCCTAAACTGGACCTTCGGGGGCGTATAACCTGATTTGCATGCGTAGTGGGGATGAGTGGAAAACGGCCTTTTGCTCCCGACATGGATTGTTTGAATATACAGTGATGCCATTTTACCTCTACAACGTCCCAGCCACGTTTCAACGTTTCATGGATGACATTTTCAGTGACATCTTGAACGTCTACGTAGTGGTCTACTTAGACGACATATTAATCTTTTCTTCTTCTCTGGAGGAACATATTATACATGTCAGGGAAGTGCTGTCCCGACTCCAAAAAAACGCGTTGTTTGCCAAACCTGAAAAATGTCTTTTCCACACCAGTCAGGTCGAGTTCTTGGGGTTTCACATATCACCTGGGGGTCTGTCTATGAATAAATCCAAAGTCCGAGCGATCAGCGATTGGCCGGTTCCAGCGAACTTGAAACAATTGCAAACATTTTTGGGGTTCGCCAATTTTTACCGCCGATTCATTGCTGGTTTCTCTTCTATTGTTGCCCCTCTCACTGCCCTGACTAGTCCTGTAGTCCCTTATTCCTGGTCCGCAGAACAACAAACTGCTTTCGATTCCCTTAAGGCAATGTTCACTACAGCACCAGTGCTTCAACACCCTGATCCAGAGCTCCCTTTTGTCTTGGAAGTGGATGCTTCTTCGTACGCATTGGATGCTGTACTCTCACAACCTTGTCCTACTACAGGCCGACTACACCCCGTGGCATACCACTCACGGAAGTTCACGTCAACCAAACTGCACTATACAGTCACAGAGAAGGAGCTTTTAGCCATCAAAGATGCTTTACAGATCTGGAGGCACCACCTTCTGGGCGCGAAACATCAAACTGTGGTGTTCTCGGATCATAAAAACCTACAAGATCTTGCCTCCCTCAAATGCACGAACAGTCGTCAAGTGCGTTGGCATCTTTTCTTTGCTGCATTTGATTTCGTGATTAAACATAGACCTGGAGTGGTTCACGGGAAAGCAGATGCCCTGTCTCGCTCCCCTGGGGGGGAGGCCCTCCCGTCTTTTCCTGATTCCCTACTAGGAAAGGGGCATGTTGTTTGCACCTGTACACCATCGCGTTCCATGTTTTCCGCCATACGTCAATGGGCCTCTCAATATCCGCACTCGGTAACAGACTGGGATCCGGTTATGCAAGACGGGCTACCTTTCGTACAAGGGAAGCTCTACTTACCTACGACTGAGACACAAAATCAGGCACTAGACTGGTCCCATGATGCTGCCATTAATGGTCATCCTGGACAACAACGTACCCTAGATCTCCTCAAACGTTGGTGCTGGTGGCCAACCATGAAACGCGATGTTGAGAACTATGTCAACACCTGTTCTGTTTGTGCCCAGGGTAAATCACGTAGGGGTCGCCCTCTAGGTCTTTTTCAACCTCTTCCCATTCCCCCAAGACCCTGGCATACTGTTTCAATGGAACTGATCACCGACCTACCCCGTACTCAGGGTTATGACACCATCTGGGTGGTGGTTGACTCCTATACGAAGGTGGCACGATTTATACCATGTAAAGGGATACCCTCAGATCCAATGTTGGCCAAGCTATTCTTCAAGTCCGTGTTTTGCCTTTTTGGGTTACCCCATGTCTTAGTATCCGATTGTGGTACGCAATTCACGTCCCGATTCTGGCGGGGCCCTCACCAAACTACTTGGCATCGATGCTCGGTTTTCCTCCGCCTACCACCCAGAGAGCGATGGACAGACAGAAAGGGTAAACCAAGCATTACAACAGTATCTACGCTGTCTGTCCCTCCAATTCCAAGACACCTGGCTCAATCTGTTGCATCTTGCTGAATTCGCATACAATAACACACTACACTCCTCCACTGGTTTTTCTCCCTTCTTTGCCATCTATGGTCAACATCCCCCTACCCTTCCTTTTCCGGATTTTTCTTCCTCCGACACCCCTGCGGCCACGGCTTGTGCCCGTGATCTGGTTTCAGTCCATGCCCAGACCCTAGTCCATCTGCGCGAGGCACATGCATCCATGAAAACAGCGGCCGACAGAAAAAGGGTGGATGCCGCTAGCTATCGGGTGGGGGATCGGGTTTGGCTTTCCTCTTGCCACTTGCATATCCCTGGTTGTCGCAAGTTGCTCCCTCGTTTTGCGGGTCCTTATCGGGTTTCCAAGATCCTGAACCCGGTGGCCCTACAACTGGCGGTTCCCTCCTCCTGGCGGATCCACCCTGTCTTCCATACTTCATTGGTCAAGCCTTGTTTGGGTCCTACCCGACTGGCTGCTCCTCCCGCTCCTGTATCTGTCTCCTCTCCTGATGTGTTTGAGGTACGCGCCATACTGGGTTCCCGTGTTTTCAGGGGTGGCCTGCAATACATGGTGGACTGGGTGGGCTACGGTCCTGAGGACCGCTCATGGGTTCCCTGCCGGGATGTCCACGCCCCTCGATTGCTGGCCCGCTTTCACCGTGACCATCCTTCCTGCCCACGAGGTCGTGGGCCTTTGGGGAGGGGCTCTGTCATGTCCTCTGTCATGTCCAATCGCTCACCTGCTACTGTTCCCAGTTCCCACATGCACTCCCAAAGGCAGCGACAGCAGCAGCGGCACAGCCGCAGAGATTTCCCGGCTGGTGGACCAGTGTCTTTACGCCCATTTCCATGCTGGCGGTTGCCATGGCGACTCCTTCACGCTCGAGGAGAAACAAGGGCGTAGGGAAACCGACGTGTCACATGCCCGGAAGACGCCCGCAACACCAATCCCTGTCTGCATTGCGTTCCGCGTGACACGCAGCTGCGGTCACGTGACCGCATCACATGACCATGCTTGTATTGAAAAAGGGCGAGCAAACGCGTAAACATTGCTTCACAGCTTCTTCACGGAGAACTGCTTGGCGTTTGGATTACTCTTGTTATTCACGTACTACCTTGATCACAGAACGTTTGCTTGGACTGTCTTTTGGATTTCCCCTACCTGGATTTTGGCGTGCTCTCTGATCACCTGGACTTTTGACCACTGGCTTGGATACTGGACTTGGTACTTGGATTTCCCTGTATCCAGTTCTGTCTTTTGGCTCCTGACCTCGGATTGTGTTTTGGATTAATCACGGATTACGTTCTTGTTCTATACCTAACTCAGGTGTCTCCCAGAGTGCCATCAGAACACCTCAGCCTGCCGCTACTGTCAGCATACTACCCGCCTACGCCTACAACTTCCCACCTGCCCACTATAGGTAAGCTGCTGTTACATTGTCACTACTGTCCTTACCATTGTTGTCAATTATCACTGCTTAAACATAAACCTTCATTGCCTTACAGTGGTCAGGGGTTTTTTCCGGCATTCCCGGTTCCAGGCTGACAACACTCTACACCTGTGGCCTCAAAGATTGCTCGAGTAGTGTTTTTACTCTTACTCGTGCGGTACTTGGGGACAGAGGTATTATTGATCTACACGACCATCAAGTCAGAACACCAAAGAAATGAAAGATGTGTCTCAAGAACAGGTCTGCAAGAGCGGGAGCCGTGAGCAGACCCTGCAAGGTACGAATAAAGCCATTTCGTAAAGAAATCCACCACGACCCATATGGTGTTGTAACACTGTACCACGGGTAGCTCCACTATGAAATCCATGGATAACATTGTCCACAGATGCTGAGGTACAGGTAGGGGCTGAAGAAGGCCCATGTGTTTGGCTGGTGTTGATTTACATTGGGCACATATGGCACATGACAGGATGTATTATTGTCCTTCCCAGTGCATGAAAGGCCATCAGCACCACTGTTGCATGAGTTCCAATGTTTTACTCCTGCCAGGGTGTGCCGAGAGCATAGAATCGTGACACCACATCATAGCGGTCTGACGGGACTTAGAATCTGGCAAGAAAAGCCACCCCTGGATGTAGGGCAGAAAATTCACTACATCAAGGTTGAACTCAGCGATCTCAGGTGGCCTACTCGAAACCCATTCCTGTAGGGACGCCCGCAGTGATGGTTGCGGTGTACACCCGCATACAAATTGCAAGGGCAAGAGCAAGGAATCCTCGTCCCTCGAAATCGGGGAGGAATCATGCATGCAGGAGAGTGCAACGCTTTGGAATGCAGAAGTCCAGGACGGTAAGATATTGTGAAGTTGAACATCGAGAAGAATTCATGCCACCAGGAATGCCGAGATTTTTAGCACTTCACAGACTTCATAGCCAGGAGATTCCGATGATAAGTAAAGACTTGGATGGGATGCAAGGCCCCCAAAAAGTGATGTCTCCACTCCTTGAAGGCATCCCGTATAGCCAATAGTTCCTGTTCCGTGGTTGTATAGTTACGTTCATACGAGGTAAGCTTACGGGAGTTGAAGGCAACCGGATGAAGAACCCCGGTAACGCCACAATGTTGCGATAAAATGGCACCAATGGCGATCCCTGAAGCGTCTGCCTCCACTTGGAACGGCAAAGCTGGATTCGGATGCTGTAATACTGGTGCTGAGGTGAAGGCGACCGTAGGTCATTCAAAGGCTTTTTGTGCTTCGGCAGACCATAAGAACGGGTGTTTGTTACTGGTTAGTGCCGGAAGAGGTGCTACCATCCCATAAAAGGATCTGTAAAACCGCCTATAAATGTTCACAAAACCCAGAAAGGATTGTAACACGTTCACGCTGATCGGAACGGGCCAATCGAGAAAAGCCTTGACTTTGGCCTGGTTCATGCGCACTCCGTTGTTGGTTAAGTCGTAACCAAGGAATTCTACCTCTGCCGTGGCGAACAATTGGTTTTCCCGCAAACACTGGAGTACAGAGTTCACATGGAGGACGTGTTGTTGGTAAGATGACAAATAGACCAGTACATCGTCTAGGTATTCTACCACGTAGCGGTCGATCATATCCCCAACACGTAATTCATAACATTCTGGAATGTGGCCGGGGCATTACAAAGCCCGAATGGCATAACACAATACTCAAATAGGCCAAACCTCGGCTTGAAAGCCGTCCTCCATTCATCACCCCCGCAGATTCTCACCAAATTGTATGCGTCCCTCAAATCCAATTTTGTGAATATGACCGAGGATCCTAATTGGTCCAGCAGGGTGGAAATCAAAGGCAAGGGGTATTGGTTTCGAATGGTTATGGCATTTAAGACCCTGTAGTCTATGCAGGGCCTCGGGTCCCCCTCTTTTTCTCAGACAAAGAATAATGGAGAAGCTGCGGGGGAACGAGACACACAAATTAAGCCTGTACGTAATGCCTTATCAATGTATTCCTTGAGTATGGCGGTCTCTTTCTGACTGAGAGAGTAAATCCGCCTATTTGGTATACTTGCCCCAGGAACGAGATCGATTGGGCAGTTGTATGGTTTGTGCAGTGGAAATAGGTCCACCTTTCCTTTCTCAAACACGTCCCTGTATGCCTCGTACTCCATAGGTATGGGTGTGGCGGTAAGAGAGCCAACCACCAAAGCGGTGTCCATAAGAGGATGACAAGGCCCAGTTGTCTTGTAGTCGTCATTGTCTAAACATTGTGACTCACAATAATCAGACAGAAAGCAAATCTCTGGTTTTTGCCATTCGATACAGGGATTGTGCATTGAAAGCCATGGGAGGCCAAGAATCACCTTGAACTGTGGAGCAGCTATCAGATCGAACGTAATGGTTTCTGTGTGCCTGCTTTCTGTGAACATCAGTATGTCCCCGGTGTGCTCGGTTACCAATACGGAAACCAAAGTGGTCCCATCCACTGCATTGACTACTTCAGGACCATCCTTGTGAAGGATAAGGATGCCTGACATGCAGGCATATGCAATTTCCACATAATTGTCCCTGGCTCCAGAGTCTAATATTGCTAGAGTAGTCCAGGGATTCCCCTGTGTGATCGAGAGTGTGACCTGGATGGTAAAAGGGGAGTGACCATCACATGATTTGGGATCCGTACTCAAGAGACTCGGCAGACGGACCCCATCTACTGTCGAGTCTTGGCGTTTCCCAACTGTTTTGTTGGTTTTTTGGGACATGACCGTATAAAATGGTCAGAGGAGCCGCAATAGAAACAGAGATTGTTCACTCTCCTGTTTCCTTCTCAGCAGAGGTTAGTGGACCCCACTCAGCACCTATTTGCATGGGTTCAGAGTCAGGGCTTGTTGGTTCCGGGAGAGGCCGAACCGGGACTATGGGCCTCTTCCCACTCTTTCTTTCCGCCTTCCTAGCGTCGATCTGAAGTACCAGGTCTAGGAAGTCAGAGAAAGCTGTTGGTACCACCATGGGATTGTAGCTAAAGTATCCTAAGTGTCCTTTAGGGATTCTGACAGACCTTTATAAAAGATGACAGCTTTTTTATCTTCCGGCCACCCCGTTTCGGCTACCAACAAGTTGAATCTAGTCAGATAGGTGAGAAAGGGGGAGTCTTCTTGACGCAAGTTGAGAAATTCAAGATCCGTTGCTTGGGTCTTATAGCGGGTGTCGAATAGGTTACCCATGGCATTAATGAGGGCTTCCAACCAGACCAAAACAGGTGTCTGGGGTTGCTGTTGGTACTCTTGTTCAGAGGAGAATTGCCTAGCATTTCAGTGCTGGACTGCCCCAGGGCTGGACAAAGACTGATATGATTTGGATATTTCTCCTCTGTGAAAGATAGTGAGCTAAAGAATCTGGGTAAGGCCCTTGTAACCAGGACTAATATCTGGCAGAGGGACTCCCAGGGTCCCCCTCATTGTATTAGCATATTTTAAGTAACTTTGGGTCTCACACTACGTTCCTAGGGGAATCCAGATGTGGACCCCTTGCTCACTATTCTTAAAGAGGCACAGCTCCACTTTACTGATGAGGTCCAACCAGACTGAAACACGTGTCTGGGCATGCTTTTGGTACGCTTGTTCAGAGGAGAATTGCCTAGCATTTCAGTGCTGGACTGCCCCAGGGCAGGACAAAGGCTGACAATGATTTGGATATTTCTCCTCTGTGAAAGATAGTGAGCTAAAGAATCTGGTAAGGCCCTTGTAACCAGGACTAATGTCTGGCAGAGGGACTCCCATGATCCTGCTCCTTTTTTTCAATTAATGAGGGTGTCACAGTCATATAACAAGAAGCTATTTTCCTCCAGTCAGGGATTAGCCCAAGAGGCAGCTATACCACCAAGATAGAACAATACAAACGCAGCTTTTTTGGTAGAGTCAGGAAGGATACTCGTTGACAAAGGAAGTGTAACCGGCACTGATTTTAAAAAGTCTGGTACTGTTTGGGATCCCCATGAAACCTCTCAGGGGCAACCATGGGAAACTGGGTTGACATAAGCACCAGAACCGGATCCTGATAAGGTAAGGGGAACCCAGAGACTGAACCACCCAGGGAGCGGATGCCTCCGCTCCAACAGGGCGCGTCGCTGCCTGTAAGTCATCATTATGTCGATGTGTTGCTTGGTGTGCTGCCACAAAAGCTAGAGACCGAGTAGGAATACCAGGTCACACAGCCGCTCTAAATGGGGCCCAGACGAGGGCTGATATTCTTTCAAAGTTCGAACATGTAGTTCTTTTTCAAGTATCAAAAGTACAAAGCAAAAAATAAAAAGGAAGTCTGATGATTTTTAAATAGTAATTTATCCGAAGAAGAACAAAGCTGTCACTAATATCTTCTTAGTGAGGGAGCAGTTGCCGCAACTCATATGTAATACAGACTAAAGCCAATGCATTTCGGAAATAATTCCTTCTTCAGAGCAAGTCTAATCAATTGCACATAAACAACATAATGCACCCATGTCAGCATAACAATTGCATATATTTGTGAAAATAATAACAATGTCAACATACCAGTCAGTAGAGTTTCCAAAAGGATTAAACGAGAAATAAAATAGAAAGAAACAATAAGTAAATTGTATTGTAGATAACAAAAACAGAAAGATATGTGAGAAACTGTGGTTACCTTGATAGCGTTGCACAGATGAAAACGTTCGTTGTCAATGCCCACAGCAGCATGGGTCGCAACGATGAGCCGTGAATACAGCGGCTATATTGTTAAACACAATCGTGTTTGTGAATGGAATCTAATGAAGGGAAAGGTCCAGTGTGAGTGAGACAGCGTAACAAACAGGGATTTCCAAAACGGTAGTTTGCAAATATTGCAATCGCGTCTTGTACCTCTGAGTACATTGAGCGTGTGAAAGCTCCTGCGTGCAGTTTCCAGGCTGAATCTCAGACTGCCGTGTTAGGCGGTTGCCAGGGCTACGGCTCATTTATATTGCATGTGACCGACACGCGCCATTGAGTGGCCAATGGTCACACAACGGAGTGTAAGGCAGGTGCAAGTCTGCATAGTTAAGAGAAGTGTATAATATACGGGCATACCAGTATAATGTTCTGTATGAGAAATGTATTTAACCCAAACTAAAGAAAATCACTGAAGAGAATACACGGAAATGGAAAAAATACTTGAGTGTTAAAGGGACCACAATAGGGTCCGTTGTAAACAGAAAGAAAACAAATGGACATATCAAGATACATAAAAGGCAACAAACAATTAGTGAAGCAAAAAACATGTAAATTGACCTGAAACTCGTTTGTGGCACTCCTATTTGGGGATAATTCAACTCTAGCTAGTGCATTAATTCGCATAAAAAAAGAAGATAGTACATGGAATCACATAAAATCAGAAATGGTTGAAAGTACGACACATCCTCATCGCGGGTGGTGTCGCCCACTACAGGGGGCACCTTGGGTCCCAGACCTGGGTCTGGGACTTGCAGTGAGGTTGTTGTTGGGGTAACACAGGATCCAAGATGGTACAAGATATGGAAAACATGTTAGTCAATTGCAATGGAAACAGAACAGAGTCAACAACAAACTTCACGCTTGAAGTGCATTTACAGGACAATGGGATGAACAAAGATGTCGTGATGTTTCAAATCAGATTCAAATGTAACAGTGGTAATTAATCTCTTCATTCAAACCATTCGGGACCAGACTACAGAGTTTATCGATCCAAAATGTTTCCCTTCGGTTTAGGCGCAAGCTTAGATCTTCGTGAGGGTTATTTCTGGTTAAGACCTCCAACACCAGAAACTTAATATGTGAAAGGTTGTGGTTATTTGAGGCCCAATGTCGGGCCACGGCTGAGTTCGGGTTAGAGTTCCGGATGCAGGACCGATGTTCATTCCACCGTATCTTAGCAGCTCTGGTGGATTGGCCCACATATTTTTTTCCACAGGGGCATTTAATACCATGTATGATGTTGGTGCTGTCGCATGTGCCAAATGTCTTAAGAAAAATCCTCTTGCCTGTTCGTGGATGGAAAATAACATTCCCTTTTACTACGGAGTTGCAATTGATGCAGTGTAAACAGGGGAATGTGCCAGTGCGGTGTGTGATCAATTTTTTGGAGGGTAATCTTGTCTGTACTAGTTCATCCCTGAGGTTCTTACTTCTCTGGAAAGCAAACACCGGTGGTTCATTGAACAGATCTTTTACTCTTGTGTCATTTTTGAAAATACTCCAATGTTTTCTGATTGTCTTCTTGATTTTGTTGCTTTGGATGGAGAATTTCGACACGTACACAGGTGATTTCAACTCTCTGACTGGTTTCTTTGAAGCGGATAGTAAAGTATCCCGATCTAGGCTGTAGACTCTTTGAACTGCCGAGTCCAATTCTTCTTGGTGATAGCCTCGTTGAAGGAATTTTTCTTTCATTACAAGTTGTTGTGCAATGCAGTCTTCAGGATCACTAACTATCCTCTTAACCCATAGAAGTTGGCTAAACGGAGGATTCCTGAGTAAACTCGGTTGATGGAAGCTCAGGTGGTGCAACAGGTTGTTGCGATCGGTAGGTTTCCTGAATAGGGTGGTACTGTAACTGTTGTCTTCCATTGCTATTTGTACATCGAGAAAAGTGATCTTGTCACGTGATGACTCTCTGGTAAACTGCACTTGTGGGTCAATGCTGTTGATATACTCAAAAATATCATCAAATCGTTGCTCCGTGCCTGTCCAAACACCGAAAATATCATCTATATATCAAGTCCATATGTGGATGTCTTTCTTCCATTCTTGTTTGGTCAATATATGATCCATCTTGAATTTGAACATAAAACAATTGGCGTATGTAGGTGCCATGGTGGCGCCATAGAGGTACCTAAGGTTTGTAAGAAAAACTGGTTGCAATATTGGAAATAAGAGTTTTCAGAAATAAACTGTAACAGAGTCCGAATGAATTCTTTTTGGGCACGCACATCTGGTGATTGGAGTAACAACCATTCAACAGCTTCAATTCTGAGGTTGTGTGGTATAGAGGTGTATAGACTCTTAACATCTATGGTAAACATCAGTTGGTTATGTTGAGGGGTGGTGGAGTTAAGTTTCTGAAGAAAATGAGTTGTGTCTCTGGTGTAGGTTGGAGTTTTCTGTGTAAGTGGTTGAAGAAAGAAATCAATGTAAATGCTCAATGGCTGGTTAATACTGTCCATCCCTGCAACTATGGTTCTGCCAGGGGGTTTTGTGGAATCCTTGTGGATCTTAAGAAGTGTATAGAAATTGGGAATTCTTGGGTGATCATTTAGCAGAAACTTGCGTGTGTGTTCATTTATCCATTCGAGTTCTAACGCCTTATCAAGCAAGATGACCAAGTTGTTTTTGATGGAGATGGTTGGATCATGGCCTAAGATGGCATATGTGGTATTATCTTGAAGTTGTCTCCGACATTCTGAATCATAGTCCACAGTGTTGAGAATCACCAGGGCACCACCTTTATCAGCAGGTCGAATTGTTATTTTCGTATCACTATACAGGTCTTTAATAAGCCTCATTTCATGCGGTTTAAGGTTCTTATGAGGTGGAGTTCTGTAACTGATCCGTTCCAGATCGCTGGTGGCCAATCTCTGAAAGATGTCGATAGAGGGTACGTTGATAGGTGGTACAAATCCGCTCTTGGTCCCTGAATTCCTGGAATTAAAAAATAACCACAACCTTTCACAGATTAAGTTTCTGGTGTTGGAGGTCTTAACCAGAAATTACCCCTCAGGAAGATCTAGGCTTGCGCCTAAACTGAAGGGAAACATTTTGGATCGATAAACTCTGTAGTCTGGTCCCAAATGGTTTGAATGAAGAGATTAATTACCACTGTTACATTTTAATCTGATTTGAAACATCACGACATCTTTGTTCATTCCGTTGTCCTGTAAATGCACTTCAAGCGTGAAGTTTGTTGTTGACTCTGTTCTGTTTCCATTGCAATTGACTAACATGTTTTCCATATCTTGTACCATCTTGGATCATGTGTTACCCCAACAACAACCTCACTGCAAGTCCCGGACCCAGGTCTGGGACACAAGGTGCCGCCTGTAGTGGGCGACACCAGCCGCGACGAGGTTGTGTCGTACTTTCAACCATTGCTGATTTTATGTGATTCCATGTACTATCTTCTTTTTTTATGCGAATTAATGCACTAGCTAGAGTTGAATTATCCCCAAATAGGAGTGCCACAAACGAGTTTCAGGTCAATTTACATGTTTTTTGCCTCACTAATTGTTTGTTGCCTTTTATGTATCTTGATATGTCCAGTTGTTTTCTTTCTGTTTACAACGGACCCTATTGTGGTCCCTTTAACACTCGAGTATTTTTTCCATTTCCATGTATTCTCCTCAGTGATTTTCATTAGTTTGGGTTAAATACATTTCTCATACAGAACATTATACTGGTATGCCCGTATATTATACACTTCTCTTAACTATGCAGACTTGCACCTGCCTTACACTCGGTTGCATGACCATCGGCCACTCAATGGCGCGTGTCGGTCACGTGCAATATAAATGAGACGTAGCCCTGGCAACCGCCTAACACGGCAGTCTGAGATTCAGCCCGGCAACTGCATGCAGGAGCTTTCACACACTCCCTGTGCTCAGAGGTACGAGACGCGATTGCAATATTTGCAAACTACAGTTTTGGAAATCCCTGTTTTTTACGCTGTCTCACTCACACTGGACCTTTCCCTTCATTAGATTCCATTCACAAACACGATTGTGTTTAACAATATAGCCGCTGTATTCACGGCTCATCGTTGCGACCCATGCTGCTGTGGGCATTGACAACAAACGTTTTCATCTGTGCAACACTATCAAGGTAACCACAGTTTCTCACATATCTTTCTGTTTTTGTTATCTACAATACAATTTACTTATTGTTTCTTTCTATTTTATTTCTCGTTTAATCCTTTTAGAAACTCTACTGACTGGTATGTTGACATCGGTATTATTTTCACAAATATATGCAATTGTTATGCTGACATTGGTGCATTATGTTGTTTATGTGCAATTGATTAGACTTACCCTGAAGAAGGAATTATTTCCGAAATGCATTGGCTTTAGTTTGTATTACATATGAGTTGCGGCAACTGCTCCCTCACTAAGAAGATATTAGTGACAGCTTTGTTCTTCTTCGGATAAATTACTATTTAAAAATCGTCAGACTTCCTTTTTATTTTTTACTTTGTACTTTTGATACTTGAAAAAGAACTACATGTTCGAACTTTGAAAGAATATCAGCCCTTGTCTGGGCCCCATTGAGAGCGGCTGTGTGACCTGGTATTCCTACTCGGTCTCTAGCTTTTGTTGTATTTTTAAGTCAGGGTGTCTCCAGACTTGTCACAGCCAGCTCCTTCTGAACTACAATATGCATATTTCTACTTTCACATTGATTACAAGATTTGAAAAGACTCCCAATCAGTGGTGCCCACTCTCTTCTCTGTTTGCTTGGTGTGCTGCCATCATATCTGCGCGCAGCTCAGAAACTAGGCTGACTAGGTTTTAGAGTGCGTATGCGGTCTGCATTGGTAAGGGCTTCTGATTATGTTAGGACTCACCGCCAAGACGTACACTGCTTGGAGGGGGAGTTGACCCAAGGAAGCCTGAGCAGTAGCCGAAGAATTATTTCTACTGTTGTAACCCTCTGCTGTTTGATGTGAACAGACAGAGGGATCTAGCAGTCGAAAGAGGAGACACACACCCACGATACACCTGGCGGTGAAAAGACAAAACAAACAATATCAACACCACTGGTATGTGATCTGGGATACCCCACCTCCAGGACAGATTTAACCAACCTTAAGATGTCAGAAGGTAGGAAAGCCAGTCACCCGTAGGACGGTGATGTTATGTCCCCAAGATACCAGTACTAATGTCTAAAATAACAAAGACCAACTGGTCACCCAGGCAGAATAGAGGAATAAGGCAATGTAGAATTTCAGATAACTGAATACTCTTACCGGGAGAACAATCTGGTCAAGGCTGATGTTCTGTTCATGCAGTTCCAACTTCTGGCCCGACGGCACGAGGACGCCAGGAGAAAAATCTGTGAGGTCACAATGTCCAGGCTCCAAGAAACCTACCCCGATGGCACGAGGATGCCTAGGTGGCACCTGCAGCAGGCGTCTCTAGTCCTGGTGCGTAGAAGCTCCTGACCGGGCTGGTGTCAAAATAGCTATTCCAAGGCAAGAAGTAGAACGTAATCTGGGAAGAGGTAGTCCTTAAACAATCCGTGTCGATAACGTGCAGGCAGCAAACAGGGATCAAACGTGAGGCAAAGCAGTCCGTTATGGGCTGAGTTGGCAATGTTCTGGCAACAAACGGGGAGCAAACGTGCAGCAAAGGCAGTCCGTTATGAAGGCTGAGTCAGGCTTCGTGCAGGCAGCAAACAGGGACCAGACATTAGGCAAAAAGAAGTCAGTTATGAAGGCTGGGTCAGCAACGTGCGGGCAGTACACAGGGACCGAAACGTGAGACAAAGAAGTCCTAAAACAGGCCACATAACACCAAGAACGAAGTACCAAGGGTTGAGCAAGGAAATACAGGAAACAAGGCTGGAGTCAAGGATAATGTCAAAACGAAACAACAGAACACTGAAATCCTAGCAACTTCAAATCAGAAGCATCCGCCGTTTGTAATGGGCGGGTTTTATCTGTTTGGCGTGCACGTCCCTGGGCAACGTGAGGAGCAGATGAACGCCTGCTTCCTGCTAGATGATGCGTAGGGGAACGCTTCCAATGTCGCCATGGCAACACGTACTGTGAAAGAAACCGCTAACTTCTTTGGAGCGAGGTAGACAGATATTCTTTAATGTGTTTCTGTGCTGCTGTGACTCGAGAGGATAAGCCTGTAGGTACGTTAGCCAGCCCTCGTGGGTGGTTGTGTTGATTCCAGACAGTATCCTCCCCCATAGGCACATTCACCCTACAAGAAGCATGAAACCGAGAGACAAGGCGGGGAGCATGGATGTTATCGATAGGCTCCCACGTCCAGCCTTCAGGACCGAAGCCCTTCAAATCAATCAGGTAGGACCGGACCCCACCACGCACTCTGGTATCCAATATTAAATTTTCTTTGTACTCCTCGGACCCCTGCACGGGTAACGATGAGGGATGAGTCGGAAGGCATGTATCAGAATGAAACAGTTTCACCAAGGAAACATGGAACACAGGATGCACCTTCCAAACCTTAGGTAAGGCCAAATTGACCACCAAGGGGTTAATGACTTGTACAATCTCATATGGGCCCACAAAACGAGGAAGATGCGCCGCCAACCTGGTATCCGAAGGTTCTTGGTGGATAGCCACACCTTCATCCCGGCTTGATAAGCCGGTGCCGGAGAGCGGTGCTGATCAGCGTAGGTTTTAGCGCGCCTTTGGGCTTCACGTAAGCGAGAGTCGACATTCTTGTGAACGTCAGTGAGTTCCCTGACACAAGCGGGTGGTGATGGGGAAAAGATGGATCGAAAGGCCAGGCCTGCGGATGCTGTCCATAGAGCGCCTAGAATGGTGAGGAGCGAGTAGAGGTATGGAGTGAATTATTAGACGCAAATTCAGCAGCAACCAACACCGACAACCACGTCTTCTGATGTTGTAGGAGCAGACAGCAGAGGTTTTGTTCAAGTGTGGCATTAAGCCTCTCCATCTGGCCATCTGTTTGTGGGTGGTAAGCACTGGAAAACCTTCCCTCAATACCAAAAGAAGCTGTGAGCGAATTCCAGAAATGCGAAGTGAATTGTGTACCACGGTCAGATACAATGATGGAAGGGAGTCCAAAGAAATGAAAGATGTGTCTCAAGAACAGGTCTGCAAGAACAGGAGCTGTAGGCAGACCCTGGCAAGGTATGAATAAGGCCATTTCTGTAAAGAAATCCACCACGACCCATATGGTATTGTAACCCTGTACCACAGGTAGCTCCACGATGAAATCTATGGATAGCATTGTCCATGGACGCTGAGGTACAGGTAGGGGCTGAAGAAGGCCCATGGATTTGGCTGGTGTTGATTTACATTGGACACATATGGCACATGACAGGATGTATTTTTGTACATCCCTGTGCATGAAAGGCCACCAGCACCACCGTTGCTTGAGTTCCAATGTTTTCCTCCTGCCAGGGTATGCCGAGAACATAGAATTGTGAGACCACATCATAGCGGTCTCACAGGACTTGGGATCCGGCAAGAAAAGCCACCCCTGGATGTAGGGCAGAGAATTCACTACATCAAGGTTGAACGCGGCGATCTCAGGTGGCCTACTCAGAACCCATTCCTGTAGAGACGCCTGCAGTGATGGTTGTGGTGTACACCCGCATATGATTTGCGAGGGCAAGAGCAAGGAATCCTTGTCCCTCGAAATCAGGGTGAAACCATGCAGGCGGGAGAGTGCATCTGCTTTGGAATGCAGAAGTCCAGGACGGTAAGATATTGTGAAGTTGAACATCGAGAAGATTTAATTCCAATGGGCATGCCGAGAAGTTGAGCACTTCACGGACTTCATGGCCAGGAGATTTTGATGATCAGTAAAGACTTGGACGGGATGCCAGGCCCCCAGCAAGTGATGTCTCCACTCCTTGAAGGCATCTCGTGTAGCCAATAGTTCCCGTTCCGTGGTTGTATACTTTGTTCATGCAAGGTAAGCTTTCGGGAGTAGAAGGCAACCAGATGGAGAACCCTGGTATCGCTGCAATGTTGTGATAAAATGGCACCGATGGCAATCCCTGAAGCATCTGCCTCCACTTGGAATGGCAAAGCCGGATTCGGATGCTGTAATACTGGTGCTGAGGTGAAGGCGGCCTTAAGTGATTCAAATGCTTTTTGGCAGACTATATGAGCAGGTGTTTGTTACTGGTAAGTGTGGTAAGAGGTGCTACCATCCCTGAAAAGTATCTGATAAACTGCCTATAAAAGTTCACAAAACACAGAAAGTATTGTAACGCATTCACGTTGATCGAGACGGGCCAATAGAGAGCAGCCTTGACTTTGGTCTGGTTCATGTGCACTCTGTTGTTGGTTAAGTTGTAACCAAGGAATTCCACCTTGGTCGGGTGGAAGACAGATTTTTCTGCCTTTGCGAACAATTGGTTTTCCTGCAAATGCTGCAGTACGGAGTTCACTTGGAGGACGTGTTGTTGATAAGAGGACGAATAGACCAGTATATCGTCTCAGTATACTACCACGTATCGGTCGATCATATCCCCAAACACATCATTCATAACATTCTGGAATGTGGCCAGGCGTTACAAAGTCCGAATGGCCTAACACAATACTCCAATAGGCCAAACCACGTCTTGAAAGCCGTCTTCCATTCATCACCCTCGCGGATTCTCACCAAATGGTATTCCCCCCTCAAATCCAATTTCGTGAATATGACAGAGGATCCTAATTGGTCCAGCAGGGTGGAAATCAAAGGCAAGTGGTATTGGTTTTGAATGGTTATGGTGTTTAAGGCCCTGTAGTCTATGCAGGGCCTCAGGTCCCCCACTTTTATCAGAACAAAGAATAATGTAGAGGCTACGGGGGAACGAGACAGGTGAATGAAGCCTGTACATAATGCCTTATCAATGTATTTTTTGAGTATGGCAGTCTCTTTCTGAGTGAGGGAGTAAATCCACCCATTTGGTACACTTGCCCCGGGAACCAGATCGATTGGGCAGTCGTATGGTCTATGCGGTGGTACTAGGTCTGCTTTTCCTTTGTCAAACCAGTCCCTATATGCCTCATACTCCATAGGTATGGGTGTGGCGGTAAGAGAGCCAACCACCAAAGCGGAGTCCATAAGAGGAAGACAAGGACCAGTTGTCTTGTAGTTGTCATTGTCTAAACATCGTGACTCAAAATAATCAGACAGAAAGCAAATCTCTGGTTTTTGCCAATCGATACAGGGATTGTGCAATGAAAGCCATGGGAGGCCAAGAATCATCTTGAACTGTGGAGCAGCTATTGGATCGAATGTAATGGGCTCTGTCTGCCCGCTTTCTGTGACCATGAGTAGGTCCACGGTGCACTCGGTTACCAATTAGGAAACCAGAGTGGTCCCGTCCACTGCATTGACCATTTCAGGCCTATCTTTGGGGAGAATAGGATGCCTGCCTCGCAGGCATATGCAATGTCCACATAAATGCCCATGGCTCCAGAGTCTAATATCGCTAGAGTAGTCCAGGGAATCCCCTGCGCGAACAAGAGCGTGACCTGGATGGTAAAAGGGGAGGGACCATCACATGATTTGCGATCCGTACTCAAGAAAGTCAGAAAATGGGCCCCATCTACTGTCGAGTCTTGGTGTTTCCCAACTTTTTTGTTGTTTTTTTGTGACATGACCGTATAAAATGGTCCAAGGAGCCACCATAGAAACAGAGATTGTTCACTCTCCTGTTTCCCTTTGGGCAGGGGTTAGTGGACCCCGCACAGGACCTATCTGCATGGTTTCAGAGTCAGGGCTTGTTGGTTCTGGGTGAGGCGCAACTGGGACTATGGGCCTCTTCTCACCCTTTTTTTCCTCCCTCCTAGCGTCGATCTGAAGTACCAGGTCTAGGAGTTCAGAGAAAGTTGTTAGCACCACCGCTAAAGTGTCCTTTAGGGATTCTGACGGACCTTAATAAGAGATGGCAGCTTTTTTTATCTTCTGGCCACCCTGTTTCGGCTACCAACTAGTTGAATCTAGCCAGATAGGTGAGAAGGGAGGAGTCCCCTTGACGCAAGTTGAGCAATTCAAGATCTGTTGCTTGGGTCTTATAGCGGGTGTCAAATACGTGACCCATGGTATTAATGAGGGCTTCCAACCAGACCAAAACACGTGTCTGGGGATGCTGTTGGTACTCTTGTTCAGAGGAGAATTGCCTAGCATTTCGTTGCTGGACTGCCCCAGGGCAGGACAAAGACTGATATGATTTGGATATTTCTTCTCTGTGAAAGATAGTGAGCTAAAGAC
This sequence comes from Ambystoma mexicanum, assembly GCF_040938575.1. Lineage (NCBI taxonomy): Eukaryota > Metazoa > Chordata > Amphibia > Caudata > Ambystomatidae > Ambystoma > Ambystoma mexicanum. Next base: position 286,525,400 of record NC_090931.1, on the reverse strand, counting down.
TCTGGGTAAGTCTCTCGCAACCAGGACTAATGTCTGGCAGAGGGACTCCCAGGACCCCCCTTGTTAATTTACTCACTGGGGCTGGCATAGATGGGTTGATCCCAGGCAAAGAGGCTTGTCCAGGCTGTGATTGAAGGAGTTGTCTATTTAGATCGTCAGTACGTTCTTTGGTCACTATTAGCTCTCTCCGCATTGCATTGGTTTCCTGTCTGGCTGAATGTACCTCCGCACGTAACTGCCCCAGCAACTGAGCTAACTGGTCGGTTCCCGAGGTTTCCATGCTTGGCGCCCGGGTGGATTATAATGTTTTAAGGCTTTGCGTTCTGTAACGCTCACCTGGTATCCACAGGGACACCACCCGACTTGGTTGGACTGCCTCCGACCTGGATTTGCCTCCCCGGGTTCTCGTTCTGCCAAGGATCTAGCCTGGAAGACAGGAGTTCTGGTTTAGCCCACAATCTCTTTCTCGCTGGGCCCTCCTCCCGTGCGAACCCAGTGACCTCCTTGGAGCTATCCTCACCTTGTGTTTCGATAAGATGCGCACTCCGTCCTGCAGTTCTGTGCAGGGGTGCGTCGTGAAATGGGCGCCTTGCTGCCGAGTTACTTCACTGGTGTGGGCCCGAGAGTCCAGACCTGCTGCGACTCTATTCTTGAGGTAAGTCTATAGTTCTTAAATGATATGTATGTAATTGTAATTGCCCTGGTTAATGTCCTCCTTCTCTCTCGTACGTGCAGAAGGAATGATAAAGACATCGAGCTGATGGAGAGGGCTGTGCTCGAGATGGTAAGTGAATGCGCGGAGGGTGGCGCTATGTGTGTTTTTTGTTGTTTGGCAAACCTGTATTATCTTCTCTTGCAGGCCGCCGTGAAATACCTGTATGAATGAACAGCCGGGAAGATGCGGAACATTGAGTGGAAGATGTCCGGACCGCCGTCGGGTGCCAACAGAGAGTTTTGCTAGATAAGCGTGCTTCCAAATGATGGTTGAAAGAGGAAGGCGAACGCTTACTAATGTTGTTCTTTTCTTTCCTCCTCAGGATGCTGCTTTCAAGCGAGGACGAATCTCCGAGGGATACTGGGGCGATCGAGGAGCTGGATCGCCATGCAGGTAAGGATGAATAATAATGTTCTTCTACTCTTCTCCTTTGCAGGTGCAGGCCTGGAATACTGAGGACGGATCATGGTGAACGTCACGCTGCAAGTGCAGAGCAACGCGAAGCGTGTGCTACAGCTCGGGCGTGGCTTAAATAGTCCACAGGTATCCCAGGTGCCTTCAGGGCTGACCACACCCTAGATGCTAGACCGCATGGTTCAGTTCTGAACTGAACCATGTGGGGGCAGCCATGTTGTCCTTTTTCCATTGGAAGCTCCATCTGCAATATGAGCCTGGCGCCAAAGTTTGTCCATCAGTCTGGGGATGGTAGCTAGTAGATAGAGCACAGTTGATTCCTAACATCTGACAGAAGGCGCGCCAAAACCTAGAGGTAAATTGGGGCCCTCTATCCGACACAATACTTCGAGGCAACCCATGTAATCTGACATGTTGCAGAAATTATTCTGCCAACTTCCCCGCTCCTGGAATGCCTTTACAGGGCTCAAAATGAGCTTGTTTAGACAAATAGTCGACTATCACCTAAATAGTGTCATACTGCTCATCAGGAGGCAAATCGGTAATGAAGTCCATGGAAATATGAGTCCATACCTTCTCCGGAGTGGGCAGTGGCTGAAGCAGTCCTGCTTTTCTGGCATGGTTTGCCTTACTGCGTACACAAGTTTCACATCTCTGAATGTATTTGATATTATTCTGTCTCAAACGTGGCCACCAAAAGTACCTCTCCAACATGTCTTGTGTCTTCTTACTACCGGAATGACCAGCCAATGGCGAATTATAACACCAATACATAGCCTTTCCTTGTAAATCCTGAGTAGGTATGTATAGCTTCCCTGCGTAATAAGGGAGACCCTCACAGAAAGTTTCTAAAGGGTCCTCAACCCCCCAATGCAGCCTTTTGTAACGCTCACCTGATTCCCGTAGAGGCGCCGGTCTTGACTGGGCGTATACCGTATCTTCAAAGGTGATGTGTAACACACGGCTGGCTCTTTGGGCTGGACCACTGTGCACTGTATGTTTGACTCGAAGGGTAAGATGTCTGCAGATAGAAAATATGGGATTAATGAACTGGGTTATTGAAGTCTCTCTCTTCTTCCCTTTCTCTTCTCCTGTAGAACCCCGAAGGTTAACGCTCTCACCTTAGGTAAGTGAACGCCGTGCTCTCCATCTGCCTCGGGGCAGGGTGCTGTAACCAGTTTCTTCACTGGATAAGGGGAGCAGGCCTCTTGACTTCAGAGGACTGCTGTCCGTCGTTTACTGCACGAACGGTAAGTTTCGAGTAATTCTAATGTCTTTAAAGTCTTTAGTAATGATGTCTCTTGTTTTGCAGGGTTCCGGCGATGGTGGATGACGGGCTGAAGTGAGTTGAAGATGGAGCCCGTGTGATGAATAGAAGCGCCTGGAAGCACGTAAGTAAGCGCTTGTTGCCTGCTTCACGATGCGCTCTAACTGTCTTTTTATTTTGCAGGTACAAGTTCAGAGCGGCTGCAGGGTGCCGGAATACCCACTGGGTTAGATGTGGTAAGGAGTAATGGCACGTGAGTATTAAAGTTCCCCAATGTCTTTAAACGCACCTTGTTTTGTCTTTCAGATGCGGGATGCAGCGCCGAAGGCCTCCGGAGCGTGCGAAGAGTTGGTAAGCTTTTGTCTTTCAGATGCCGGAATGCAGTGTGAAGACCTCCGGAGCGCACGAAGAGTAGGTAAGCCTTTTTCTTTCAGAATGCAGCGCGAGGCGTTGGTGACAGCCGATGGCCCAGGTAAGTGAAGAGCTGTCACTGAAGACCGTAATGCTAACCTGTTCTTTCTTGTCTTTATAGGTTTTGCTGAAGACTGGATTCAGGATGGTAAGCCTTTTTCCTTAGGCCCAGGATCAGATGCAGAAGACACGATGAGCGTTCTTCTGCAGAGGATGCAGAATAACGCAAAGCAAGATTCATCCATCTGGTGTGGTTTAAATAGCCTCCTGTAGTGCTTAGGTGTCTCCTTCCACAGCCACGCCTAGGTAAGAAAAGAGTTCCTGCTTTCCAGAAGAGTTCCAGTGTTCTGAACCTAGGGAGTGGGTCCTGCCCCACCCAACAGGAAAAGTAGTTCCAAACAGAAGAGGATCAGAGGCTCAACTGGCAGGCAAGTAAGCAGCATGGTCTGCTGCAGGTAAGTCCACCCAAGCATTATGAGCCCGGCGCTTCCAGCGCTGGGACTGGGCATATTTATGAGCCTGGTGCCACTGGCGCCAGGACTGGGTCCAAAAGGTCCCAATTGGGACTGGTTGGCACTCGGAACCTGGGTTATGAATCTGCTTCCAAGGGAGTTGGGAAAACCCTGACCTTTTGGAAGCAGAGATCATGACAGTACCCCCCCTCAAGGCCCCTCCCAAACCGGGCTTCTCTGGGGGTTTTGGCTTGTCAGGAAATGTTCGGTGAAATCTTTTGATTAGGCGAGGAGCGTGGACATATTCAGCAGGTTCCCAGGATCTCTCTTGGGGGCCGTAGCCTTTCCAGTCAATTAGGTAAAATAGTTTAGATTTGGAGATCTTGGAGTCCAGAATGCTTTTGACTTCAAACTCGAGTTCCCCATCAACTAGGATAGGTTTTGGAGATTTAGTTAGTCGGGTTTGAGGTTGCCCGGGTTTTAATAGAGAGACGTGGAAGACCGGATGTATCTTCATGTGCGGGGGCAAGTCCAACTTGACCGCTACTGGGTTTACTATGGTAGTGATGGAATAGGGACCAAGGTATCTTGGGTTGAATGTGCGTGGCCCTTTTAGAGGTAGATATTTGGTGGATAACCAGACTTGATCCCCTACTCGATATTGAGGGGCTTCCTTCCGATGTTGATCTGCTCCTTTCTTGTATTGTTCTTTAGCCCTTTGAAGGTGAGAAACAGCTTCCTTAAAGGCTTGGGTGATTGTAGAATACAGGTAGTCTACTGCTGGTGTTTCAAGATCTTGGAGGGGATCCAACTCCGAGGTTCGAGGGTGACTGCCGTACAAAAGAAAAAAACGGGGTTTTTCCAGTTCCCGAATGGACAGAGTTATTGTAGGCATATTCGGCTATCCAAAGGATGTCTTTCCAAGTTTTTTCAGTTTGTTGCAGCATGCAGCGTAAATACTGTTCCAGAGTTTGATTGGTCCTCTCGGTTTGTCCGTCAGTCTGAGGGTGGTGACTGGTCGATAGTCTCACATCAATTTGAGCCGACCGACAGCAACTTCGCCAAAAATGAGAAATAAATTGACTACCTCGATCCGAAATTAGAACCGAAGGAAAACCGTGCAGTCGGACGATGTTTTCGAGAAATTCTCGGGCCAGAGTTGCTGCTGTTGGCAAGCCTTTGAGCGGAATGAAATGCGCCATCTTGGAGAATAAGTCCACGATTACTAGAATCGTATTGTATCCGGAGCATGGAGGTAGATCGGTGATGAAGTCCATAGAAAGCGTATGCCAAGGGCGAGGTGGGATGTCAATAGGGCGTAAGAGGCCTGCTGGTCTTTCCTTTTGACTCTTGTTTTAGGCGCATACTCCACAGGACATTATAAAGTCTCTGATATCTTTTTTCCAAGATGGCCACCAGAAGTAGCGCTTGATCTTTTCTGAGGTCTTGGCTATACCGGGATGTCCTTCCATTAAAGAATCGTGATAACAAGAGATTACTTCTTTCTGTAAATCTGTGCTGGGTAGGTATAATCGTTCTTGGAAATACAATAAGTTGTCCTTTACTGCAAAGTCCTTTCCTTGCAGATGCCAATTCTGTATGTCTGCTGGAGTTACAAGTTGCCTGGCTTTATCCTTAACTTCCTCTATGGATTCTGTGGCGATTACACCCAGAATTCTTTGTTCGGGAATGATTGGTACAGGTTTAGGGTTGATCAAGTGTTCTTCCACTCCCATCCGAGAAAGGGCATCAGCTTTACCGTTTTTTGTACCAGGTCGATAGGTAATTATGAAGTCAAACTCGGCAAAGAATAATGCCCAACGGAGTTGTCTAGAGGATTGGATTTTGCGGTTTTCAAATATTGCAGGTTTCGGTGATCCGTAATCACAGTAACGGTGTGTCGGGCCCCCAGCAGATAATGCCGCCAAGCCTTAAAGGCAGACTTGATAGCCAGAAGTTCCTTGTCAGTAATCGTGTAATTGATTTCAGGAGGCGAGAATTTGTGGGACCAAAATGCCACGGGATGCAACTGATTGGTTACCGGGTCCTTTTGTGATAGAACTGCCCCCATGGCAAGGCTTGAAGCATCAGTTTCCACGATGTAGGGGAGTTCGGGGCGAGGGTGTTTTAAGATTGGTGCAGAGATAAATTTAGTCTTCAAATCCTGGAAAGCTTGTTCCGCCTCGGTAGACCATTCAAAACGTTTGTTTTTCTTTAACAAGGCAGTGATGGGCTGGACTATTGGAGAGAATTCGGGGATAAACCTGCGGTAAAAGTTAGCGAAGCCTAACATGCTTTGCACACCTTTTACGGAGGATGGTGATGGCCATTTGAGAACTGCATCGACCTTCTTTGAATCCATACGCACTCCGCCAGGTGATAATATGAATCCCAAGAATTCAACTTCAGGCACGTTGAAAACACATTTTTCCAACTTAGCGAAAAGTTTGTGTTGACGCAATCTTTCGAGGACCATTTTCACGTGTTTCCGATGTTCAGATTCCGATGAAGAATAAACGAGGATGTCGTCAATGTAAACAACAACACACACATCTATGAGCTCTCTGAGGACATCGTTCATAAAATATTGAAAGGCGGCTGGGGCATTGCAAAGTCCGAAGGGCATGACCCTATATTCAAATAGCCCATACTTGGTGCGGAAGGCCGTCTTCCATTCATCGCCCTCTTTTACTCGTACCAAGTGGTAAGCTCCTCTAAGATCCAGCTTTGTATATATGCATGCTTTTCTGACTTGGTCCAGGAGTTCAGGGATCAAAGGTAACGGATATCTATTCTTAACGGTGATCTGGTTCAGGGAGCGATAATCTATACAAGTTCTAAGGTCTCCTTCCTTTTTTGGAACGAAGAACAAAGCTGAAGAAGCAGGGGACTTGGAAGGACGAATAAACCCATTTGCCAGGTATTGATCCAGGTATTGTCGAAGGTGAAGGTTCTCAGGCTCGGTGAGGGCATAAATTCTACTACAAGGAGGAGTAGATCCAGGTATCAGGTCTATCTGGCAGTCATAAGACCTATGAGGAGGTAGAGAGTTAGCCTGATCCTTCCGGAAAACATCTTGGTATTCTAGGTATTCGGGAGGTAACTGGGGAGTCTCTGAAGAAATTGCTGCCAGTGCAACACCAGGTGGAGGGTGACAAGTAGAGACACATTCTGGAAACCCGACCGTTCTTGCTCGCCAATCGATCAGAGGATTGTGTTTCTCTAACCAAGGTATTCCTAGAATAATCTGAAACTGAGGGGCCTTGATCACATAGAACACGATCTTCTCATGGTGTCCATCTTGACTTATTAGTGTCACTTCTTGAGTGGTATGCGTTACTGGCCCGGAGGCTATCTCCGTACCATCCACCGTAGTAATGACGTCCTTTACAGCCTTGGGACAAAGAGTTAGATTCATCCTCAAAACCATTTCATGATCCACATAATTGCCGATGGCACCGCTGTTGACGTAAGCTTCAATTGCATGTAATCGATCCGGATTATCAGGGCTAATGAGGACCATAGGTATCACGAAATGCGAGGTCACGGAACTGGTTTTCACGCTCGGCAAGAGGACCTCTATTCTTGTCAGGCGAGTTCGTTTCCCTGCTCAGAGTTTGTAACTTTGGTAACTGCAGCTCCTACTGCCTTCTTAGCAGGTTTCACTGGACAGTCTCGAAGAAAGTGCCCTGAGTTTCCGCAATAGAGGCATACTTGCAACTGTTTTCTCCTTTCCCGCTCCTTTTTTGTTAGAGGACCTTTCAGACCCCCTATTTGCATGGGTTCCCCGGAGTCTACTCCTTTGGAAGAAGTTGGCGGTTTGGAAAATACTCGAGCATCAAACTTGGAACGATCGGCCTTCCTGTTCTGCAGTCTGTGATCTATTTGAACGACTAAGTCTATATAGTCCGAACAATCTTGTGGGGGAGTCACTACTTGGGCTAACACATCTTTGAGCTCTCCACGTAGACCTCTATAAAACAGCGTAATCCTTTTGTCCTCAGGCCATTGAGTTTCCACTATCAGTCTGTTGAAAGACTCAATATAAGCCAAAAGGTCTTGATTACCTTGTCGCAACGAAAGAAGCTCATTGTCCAAGGCCTGCCCCTGTGAATGTCTTGCGAACAGTTTTTCCATACTGAGCTGAAAAGCTTGAAAATCATGGAGGACCGGATCATCTTGATTTACTAGAGGGATCGACCAGTCTGCCGCATTGCCACTAGTGTGCGAAAGCACGAAAGCTACTTTAGCTTGATCAGTTGGAAAGGCTGCTGGCCGGCATAAGAAATGCAACCGGCACTGATTGATAAATACTGCAAACCTCTTTGGGTCACCAGAAAATCGTTCGGGCGGAGCCAGAGGTACATTCCCAGGTAGGTTGATCTGCACTGGATTCATAGAGGATGTAGAAGGAAGATTTCCCCCAGATGCGGGTAACGGGGTCTGTCCGGCTTGTGACTGTAGCAATTGTCTAGCAAGATCATCTGTTCGCTCCTTGGAAATAATCAGTTCCCTTCTTAGAGCGTTCGTTTCCTGACGGGCTGCATGCACTTCTGCCCTTAGTTCCCCAAGTAACTGGGCTAGTTGGTCGGTATCCGAGGTTTCCATAGCGCCTGGACGGGAGTTTTGTGGTAGGCTTTGCGTTCTGTAACGCTCACCTGATTCCCGTAGAGGCGCCGGTCTTGACTGGGCGTATACCGTATCTTCAAAGGTGAGGTGTAACACACGGCTGGCTCTTTGGGCTGGACCTCTGTGCACTGTATGTTTGACTCGAAGGGTAAGATGTCTGCAGATAGAAAATATGGGATTAATGAACTGGGTTATTGAATGTCTCTCTCTTCTTCCCTTTCTCTTCTCCTGTAGAACCCCGAAGGTTAACGCTCTCACCTTAGGTAAGTGAACGCCGTGCTCTCCATCTGCCTCGGGGCAGGGTGCTGTAACCAGTTTCTTCACTGGATAAGGGGAGCAGGCCTCTTGACTTCAGAGGACTGCTGTCTGTCATTTACTGCACGAACGGTAAGTTTCGAGTAATTCTAATGTCTTTAAAGTCTTTAGTAATGATGTCTCTTGTTTTGCAGGGTTCCGGCGATGGTGGATGACGGGGCTGAAGTGAGTTGAAGATGGAGCCCGTGTGATGAATAGAAGCGTCTGGAAGCACGTAAGTAAGCGCTTGTTGCCTGCTTCACGATGCGCTCTAACTGTCTTTTTATTTTGCAGGTACAAGTTCGGAGCGGCTGCAGGGTGCCGGAATACCCACTGGGTTAGATGTGGAAAGGAGTAATGGCACGTGAGTATTAAAGTTCCCCAATGTCTTTAAACGCACCTTGTTTTGTCTTTCAGATGCGGGATGCAGCGCCGAAGGCCTCCGGAGCGTGCGAAGAGTTGGTAAGCTTTTGTCTTTCAGATGCCGGAATGCAGTGTGAAGACCTCCGGAGCGCACGAAGAGTAGGTAAGCCTTTGTCTTTCAGAATGCAGCGCGAGGCGTTGGTGACAGCCGATGGCCCAGGTAAGTGAAGAGCTGTCACTGAAGACCGTAATGCTAACCTGTTCTTTCTTGTCTTTATAGGTGTTGCTGAAGACTGGATTCAGGATGGTAAGCCTTTTTCCTTAGGCCCAGGATCAGATGCAGAAGACACGATGAGCGTTCTGCTGCAGAGGATGCAGAATAACGCAAAGCAAGATTCATCCATCGGGTGTGGTTTAAATAGCCTCCTGTAGTGCTTAGGTGTCTCCTTCCACAGCCACGCCTAGGTAAGAAAAGAGTTCCTGCTTTCCAGAAGAGTTCCAGTGTTCTGAACCTAGGGAGTGGCTCCTGCCCCACCCAACAGGAAAAGTAGTTCCAAACAGAAGAGGATCAGAGGCTCAACTGGCAGGCAAGTAAGCAGCATGGTCTGCTGCAGGTAAGTCCACCCAAGCATTATGAGCCCGGCGCTTCCAGCGCTGGGACTGGGCATATTTATGAGCCTGGTGCCACTGGCGCCAGGACTGGGTCCAAAAGGTCCCAATTGGGACTGGTTGGCACTCGGAACCTGGGTTATGAATCTGCTTCCAAGGGAGTTGGGAAAACCCTGATCTTTTGGAAGCAGAGATCATGACACTTTCCCGTCTCTTCATCTCCTGCTTCAGTTGTCTCAGTAATCTTGTCGTAACTGCTCTGACCACTTTCTCTACAGGAATGATTGTTCTTACTTCTGTCACTATATTCTCCAACTTTTGCTGTCTTGACTGAGCGTCCACTTTCCCATTTCGCTTCCCTGGTCTAAAGGTCACCACAAAATCAAACTCATTAAAGTATTGAGAGCAGATAATTGCCTTGGGCTTAAAGTATGTGCTGTTTTAAAGTACTGAAGATTCTTATGATCAGTTATTAGCATTAACTGATGTTTAGCCCCCAACAAATAATGCCTCCATTCCAAAAAAGCTGCTCGAATGGCTAACAGCTCTTTATCTGTAATAGAGTAGTTTTGTTCATAACAAGTGAGTTTATGGCAGTAGAAAGCCACTGGGTGCGAAATATCCTCCTCATCATTTTGCGACAACACGGCTCCTACTGCTACATTGGATGCATCAGTTTCCACTTGGAAAGGTTTTACTGGGTCTGGGTGTCTCAATACCAGAGCTGAGGTGAACGCCTCCTTCAACTCTCGAAAGGCTCTTTCTGCTTCCTGATTCCAACAAAAGCTTGTTGACTTCCTTAACAACTTAGTTATTGGAGCAATGATTTGTGAAAGATTTGAGATAAACCTTCTTTAAAAGTTAGCAAATCCCAAAAAGGACTGAATATCTTTGATACATTGTGGTGTTGGCCATTCAGTGACTGCCTGTACCTTCTTTTTGTCTATCACTATGCCTGAAGGGGTCAAAATAAATCCGAGAAATTCCACCTGCTTAGTATAAAAAGCACACTTTTCCAGTTTTACATACAACTGATAATCTTGCAACTTCTGCAGAATCGCCCTCACATGTCCTATATGTTGATCAACTGAAGAAGAATAAATCAGGATGTCATCTATGTAGACGATTACAAAAATATCCCAAAACTCACTCGACACTTCCTGCATGAAATACTGGAAAGCTGCAGGCGCGTTACATAATCCAAAAGGCATAACTAAATAATCAAACAATTCAAATTTAGTTCTAAAAGCAGTTTTCCATCCATCCCCTTCTTTCACTCGAATCAAATGATATGCCCCTCTTAAATCCAGTTTTGTATACACAACAGCTGTCTTTACCTGATCCAATAACTCTGAAATTAAAGGCAAGGGATATCTATTCGTTACTGTCACTTTGTTGAAGGCCCGATAATCAATACAGGTCCTAAGCGTACCTTCCGTCTTTGGGACAAAAAACAAGGGCGACGATACTGGAGAGGTAGAATGTCTAATAAAACCCTTTTCCAACATATCCTCTAAATATTCTCATAAATATTGATTCTCTGTTTCAGTCAATGCATATATCCTGCTACAAGGCAATTTGGCCCCAGGCTCCAGTTCAATCACACAATCATACGATCGATGAGGAGGTAACCTTTCTGCCCCCCCTTTGTCAAAAACACTGGCAGAATCACTATACTGGTCAGGTATCCCTGGCCCCACTGCTCCCACCACTTGTGATTCGAGTGTCTGATCTGCCAAGAACAAAGCAGGACCCATTTCTTCCTCCATATGACTCACACACTATGATCCTTCAAAGAATACTTCCTGACTGACCCAATCAATCCTCGGATTATGCTGTGCTAACCACTGCATACCTAGAATGAGTCCAAACTGAGGTGCTGCTATTAAATCACACACAATTTCATCCACATGTCCCGACCCACACCTCAACTGAATTGGTTGAGTTTATTGACAAATGGGCCCAGAAATCAAGGGTGACCCATCTACCGACTGCACCCCTTCCACCTGTGATTTGTCCCTCAAAGGCAAACCCAGTCTTTTGCCATACTGATATTGATGACATTTCCTGTGGCCCCTGAGTCCACCATAGCTGACACCATCTCTATGGTACATGCAAAAAATAATGTCACCAAAATGCCTGTTTCCTACCATATTCGCTACTGTACTGGGGAAACTGTCTCCTGCTGGGCCTGACACCTGAGTTCCCCTAAGGCTGGCCCAATCCTTTTCCCACCTCCCCCATACTCCTATCATTCCTTGTTACTTTCTTGGGAGTGTTCGTGCATGTCCTAATATAATGTCCTGGTTGCCCACAATACAGCATAGATTATTCACCTTACGTTCCTCTTTCTCTGCTGCCGATAAGGGACCCCTCACTCCACCAATCTGCATAGGCTCTCCTTCTCCACTCCTGCCTCCCCTTCCCTTTTCCAATCTCACAAAAGGTGCCACCTCTGGTCTCCTTTTATCTCCCTTCCGTTCATTCATACGATGGTCCAATCTCAAAGCTTAATCAACCATCGCTGTACAAGAACTAGGTTGAGGTTCTACTTGCGCAATAGCATCCTTTAGTTCCTCTCTCAACCCTTGATAGAATAAAACGGTCTGTTTATTTTCCGGCCAATCTGTCTCAATGACCAATCTATTAAACTGAGTCACATATAATACCAAATCACGGGTTCCTTAACGCTAACAATTTCTTGTGCTGTACCAACAAAATTTCCCTACGGTCAAAAAATCTTCCAAATTCTGCCAGAAAACCATCCCAATTACATAATAAAAGGTAATCCTTTTGCACCAAAGGCATCGCCCAAGCGGCTGCATCTCCGGTTAAGTATGAAATTACAAATACTGTCCTGGCCTGGATGGTTTCAAAAGTGGTGGGTTTACTAAGCCCAGCTGGCTCGCAGCGCAAAGTCACAGGAACTCCCTATGTCATCCTGTATTGTGGTGAGGACCTCTGTTATGGCTTCCCTGTTGAGGGGTTACAGGGTGACCAACTCGCTTTTTGTGCGGGTCCAGGGTGAGGGGCCAATCCTGGGGATCAGGCACACCTTGCTTGGGCTCTCTTCCGCCTCCTGCTCACCCCCCCTGTACTCCCTGTGCCCTGGTCCAGTTGTCCAGCCTCTCGACTTTGAAGCGCAGCATGAGTAGCTGCCTGTCCCAGCTCATAGTGGCTAGTGGCAGCATGGTGTTGCAAACAGTGTTTGGAGTATGGGTGTGCCTTATGTCGCCCTCTGTGGTGGATTGGGATCACCTGTGGTTTCATTTCAGGCACCTGTGTTCATTTACCTCCAGCTGGAGGCGGGAGGTAACTGCACCGTGTTTTCGGCACTAATACCGCCGTACATGAACTTGAGATGCTGGCTGTAATAGCGCTAGCTTATTTTGCAGTTTGTGGTATTTGCGCCATCTCATGAACCTGCAGAGAGGCATTGGCGGCGCTAATTCCATTACAGCCACATTTAAAGGTCACCGCTGGACTTGTGATGAGGCCCATTCACTCAAGGCATTTCTTAGGGGCCATTTCTGTGCTTCTCCACTGGTATGTACTCCGACTCCAGATTGGGAGCAATGCTATAGTCTCCAAATTAATGGGACATCCTATTGAGCATCTGCATAAGGTGGACATCAAATTCCTGTCATGGAAGACTGCTTTCTTTGTCGCCATCCCCTCTGCCAGATGGTTGGCGAAATCTAGGCGCCCTGTCAACCCGCTGTATCTGATAGTTCACACATCCAAAGTCCTATTCAGGACAAATCATTAATTCATGCCTAAAGTGTCCTCATCATTTTACCTCAATGAGCCTTTAATACTGCCAGTGTTCTTCAGCTCTCCTTCCACGATGGCTGAGCACTCCCTCCACTCGTTGGATGTCATGTGAGCATAGAGTACTATATTGCCCGTACCAAGCCTTTCCAACAGTCCTCACAACTGTTCGTGGCGTTTGGGTCCACAACAAGTCTCTGTCCAAGTCCTTCATGTTTCAATGGCCTTCAGCTTGCATTTCCTTCTGACATCAACTAGCCAACAAGCTGCTTCACGGTCGGCCTAGGGCACATTTCACAAGGGCTGTATCATTTGCCACTGCCTTTCCCTCTGGTGTTCCCCTTGTGTTCATCAGCAGGGCAGCCATGTGGAGGTCTGTTCATACCTTCACCAGGTTCTACTGTGTATACATGTACCCAACTGAGGAGTCTAGAGTTGGACCCGCTGTCCTTAGGCATCTATTCACCTAAGGTGAGATTGTCTTCTTCCTCCCGATTTGACACTGTATGCATAGATGTGTATGCATATACTGCTGTGTAATCTATTCAAACACCATGTGAATCTATGATAGATCCAATGCTTGAGAAAGAATAAGTTACTTGCGTGTATGTATCTCCTGCTCTCCGGCATTAGTATCTTTCATAGATTCTGCACAGGATCATCTTGACATGTGTTATGCAAATCTGAAGGTGCCCTCCAGGGGAGGAGTTAAGGGAGGTGATGCCTATTGATTGAGAGGTAGAGGTCCCAAAACAACACTAAACATACTAAAGTGATTGCAGTTCTTCCTTTCAAATGAAGCTGCTTTAATATTACAGAGGATTACCAGACTGACAACAGGGAATATTGCAACCAGCATGCACATCTATGAAAGATACTAATGCTGGAGAACAGGAGTTAGTTAACTTATTCCTTATTGGGGTTCAGTTTCAGACAGGTCCATGGAGGGTCTTACTCCGATTGACAGGTAGTCCATCCGTGAGACTTGTGTTGAAGTTGGCAGGGTAGTAGCATACTGTGTACTTGTGGTACTGTGGGAGAGGATCGCCAACGACCTTTGGATTCTCATCTACATCAACATTGGTATCCAGCCCCTCATGAATTCAAGGCTCGTTTTTCGGCGAACCAAATGCTGATGACCTGCATTCATTGGTGGCTGGATTTGGACAATCTCATGATGGGTTTTGCTAAAAGGTGCACATTGGAGTAAGGCTGTGGGTAAGGCTGTGAGCCCCTCCTCAAGGGTTTTTCCAACCTGGCATATACACCAAGAATGAGACACCTTCAGAGAATAACTTAGTCACATAGATACATTTATTAGCATCAAAATAAAAAAAATCACTTGAGCGGAGAGAGGCGACAACATATGTTTCGATAGTGCTCTCTGATTTACTTAAAATCTTTTGTTCTTTAAATAAAGTTTTTTCAGCTGCGTTAGCATGACACATAAATAACAAAGGGTCCTTGAAAGATAAATCACTGGCAGGGTGAACAGAAAGCTCAGTGAGAAATCATATTGAAGAACAAATAAAGACATGCAGGGGGAGACTCAACATGTGTTCCTTTCTATCCTTAACCTGAGGTCAGGGGGGAGGATTACCCCCATGTGGTATTTGTGCATGCTATTTTGACTTCAAGCTTTCCTAGCTGTTAGCCTGAGAGCATTGCCTGCAACTTAACACACACACAGGTAATTTGTGATTTCACTGTTTGTGGACCACAAGCAAAACTGTTGTGTGACTTTTTAACCGAGAGAAAATAACTGGTGCTCATTTTATGCACATTTCCACAAGCGGCCTTTTGAACATCAGTTCTCCTATATGTGGTATATGTCGTATTTTATAAGCATGAGTTCTGATACACAGGTTGGGAAGAGAAAGGAGACTCGGTACTAATTTCAATAGCCATAATTATTATTTTTTTTTATTTATTTATTTGATTTATATTTCAGGCCAAGACCTGTAATTTTATCAAAAAGATCTACGCATTTAACTCTTCAAGATTCTCCGGAGAGTTGGCTTTCAACAGATCGAGGTACATCTTTTTATAAACAATAGATACGTTTCCAATGTCATTGTTCCGATACTCCTTAGGTTTGTATTAATGAGGCGTCTTCGATGAGAAGAATTTCATTTATCTGTTTGAAAGCCAACTCGATTAGGTTTGTCATGGCCATGGTCCACCGCGTAGCTTCACCTGAGATCAATCTATTCCATATGTTATCCTCTTCGAACATCCAAGGATTTGTAATCAACGGAGATAGATAAGTGATTCTGTTCTGTTTGGTGTATGGACAGTTTAAAACCAGGTGCCTAATCGTTTCCACGGTGTCCACATTTTTACATAGCCTGCATGCTTGGTTTACCACCAAACCTCGGATGGCAAGTATTTGCTTTGTGTGAAGTGTATTTAGTCTCGCTTTCATAAACAAGTGTCTTTTTTTCTTTTCTGGAAATTTGCTGACGTATTTTATAGGTAGCCATAATTTCTTGTATTGCTACATCTTGCATTATCAATGCATTACTAACCAATACAGTTGAAACAGGAGTATTGAGCAACCGGGCAAGTGCATGGAAGCAAACAGGTAGACAATGTGGAAGAAAACAAGCCCCTAAGAAAAATAAGATGACGATCATTAGGAAGGCACCTATTTTACAGCCAAAAGAGCTTATGATGGACCAAAAGGAGTTAATAAGATCCCATGTGCCAGCGGGCAGGTGGATTTGTTCAGCAATTCCATGCAGCTTCTTTATTGCTTCGTGAACAGAAGTGGTGGTGTCGGGCACATAGACACAGCAATCTGCCCCCAGAATTTTGCATACGTCGCCCTTTTCTGCAAGAATCATATCTAAAACCAACCTATTTTGTACGGCCACAAGGCGTACCGCCTGTAATTCTACAGTGATATTACTCAATATTTAAGTGGTGTCATTAATGGTTGCTGCTAACAATCTAACCAAGTGACTGATATCCCTTGGGTTTATGGCAGGACCAGACCAGGGATGATTGCTTTAATGAGATCACCAAATACCTGATCTCTAGTATCGTCCTGTACAATAGTTCTACGGTGTCTGCAAAGGTGATCAACAACATGAGATCTAATAGATACAGCTGGAAATACAAATCCTAGATGGCAACTGCCGCTCCAATGTGGAGTTAGCCAAGTATAGGTGTTAAGCCCACAAATTAAATACACTGAGTCACTATCATAAAAGTGAACATCAGTGTGGTCTCTGGAAATGTTGAATGTCATGTTGCAGTTGGTGCTATATCCTAGGAACGTAGAACAATTTTTCTCAATACAAACAGCCCCTATTGTTTTAGTGGCCCAGAGATGCAGGGAGGGGATGGAAAATTAATGAGGGTTATTATCTAATAACTGTATAGTTGGTAGAGCTGGGGCTGCCGCAGTCACAAGGCCAGCCCGTGAGAAAAAATAGGAGTAAATACTTCTTAAAAAGGGAAAGTAGCAGTTGAGAGAATTACAAATTCACAGTCTCCTTTGCCCAGCACCTGCTGTTGTAACTGAGCATACAAAGAGGAGGCGGAGAACTACTGCAGTCTGCAGCTAGGACGCGCAGTTAAACACACCAGGATCTCATCATGGGTCTTGTTGAAGTCCTAGCACTCATTGATGCCGAACATAATAATTCGCTACTCCGCACCGCAGCTAGCATCGCTTTATTTACGGTAGGTCCTAATCAGTTATCTTCTCAGTCACTTGGCTCGCTTAATGCTTCATGCCCTACTAGAACAATGAAACAAGACCCTATTTCATTAGTTGGCATTCTGAATGCGGGTTTAGGGGTTTACCAGGCTGTGACCTGCATGGCAGTAAACCTTAACTTAATTTACCCTCTTCCGGATAGGCCCCTAGTGCATAAGGCATACTTGAATATGGCAGAGCAAATAATGGTTCCTTCTTGTATGCTTCTTAGTACTAAATCTGCCCCCCACCTCCCCCTCCAATTACTCCAGTCTCAGACTTATACTATGTGCTGCTTAATACACGTTCTTCAGTCAAACACGCACTGAAGTCGCCAATTACATCGAACATAACAACATTGATATTTGCGCCGTGTCCAAAACTTGGGGATCTGAGTCCGCTGGTTCTAGTCTTAACCTAGCAATCCTAAAAGGGTATGTTATGTTACGCAAGGACAGACAGGAAGGAGAGGGGGTGGTGTAGCCTTTATTCTAAGCGACTCTTACTCGATATAGGAAGTCCCAGGTGAGATTGTTAAAGAAATTGACTCCCTACATATTAAAATCAGCATGAACGTTGATACTACGGTTAACATTCTGCTCCTTTATCGCCCCCCTTCTTTGAAGGATAGCTGGACAGAAGCACTTCATAATCTCGTGCTTCCCCGGCTCAAACCACTCTCTCACTTCATTATTTTGGGCGACTTTAACCATTGGTTAGGTGATCCAGAAGATCCTCATGCTCTTCAGTTACAACAGTTACTGTCAGAATTAGGTTATGATCAACAAGTGACAAAATCTACTCATGCACTTGGACACACCCTAGACTGGCTAACTACTCTTAACACAATTTGCTATGATGTAGCCATTACACCATGTCCTTGGTCAGATAATTTTCTAGTACTTTTTTCATTATCAGTCCCGTTCCCTCTTAAATTGAGACACCCTTCTAAGAGATCTAGGCTGTCACGTAATCTAAAACGTCTCACAGTGGACAACATTGCGCCATTACTGGACAATTAAATAAGCTTCTTGCCTGACACTACTCTTCATGCTATGTCCGTGAATCTGGCTTTCAATATGGCCTGTATTTCTAACACCTTAGCCCCTCTGAGGCTAGAAAGCTCAAAGCCTTAGCACTCAAGGCCTTTATCCTATGGAAATCAGCTCTAACCCCGGCTCTTCAGCAATCTTACAAGACCTTAGCAAAAGACTATAAATACGCAATACTTGAGGCCAAATGGAATTTTCACAACACTAGAATAGCCAATGCTGCCACAGATGTAAATGACATTTTTTAAATCCTAAAGGAACAAGAGGCAGTTCTTCTCCCAGCTGACCAACTGGATAGAGATGCCACTTGGTGTCAGAACATACAGGATGGCAGGCACAATAAACTCCTGGGAATAACAGCAGGGATGCAAGAAAGAAAGAAGGAGCTAACTGTAAAGGCCACAAGTGAACACCATAAGTCCCAATCAAGCCAGTCGACGTTTCCACAATTTGATTTTCGCCCAGTCACTGAGGAGACTGTACAGCAAGTCATCGCAAAATAAAAGCCAACTCGGTGCAAAGGTGACTCTTGTGCCTCATGAATAATAAAAACCTGCTCTCCCCGCCTACCTGCAGGACTCCATCACAGACAAAGCTAATGGAAGAGAGCTATGATCCAGCGGGCAGAACCTGCTAGTCCTTCCCAGATGTACAACCTCAAAAGCCGAGAAGGGAGCTTTCCATTTGGTGGCTCCCAAACTTTGGCATCAATTTCCAAAAACTTTACGATTTCAGAGCTTGTTGCTGGCTTTTAAGAAAGAGCTAAAAACCTATCTGTTTGCTTAACCCTCATCTTCTCGCCTTGTTCTCTTGCAGGCTCTTTTCTTATTTACATTTCACCATGTGACAACTGTTCTTCGTAATGTGTCGGTCCAATTGTCTGCACCTTTATGCCTGAGGGACAAAGTGCACTATACAAATACCGTAATGTAAGACGCATAGCAGATATTAGCTATTCCCTGGGCTATTCCTTTAAATATAGTTATAGTTTCTATACATAATATACCACGTGTAAAGCATAATATATCAAAGAATGGGATGGGCAACTGTTGCAGCTGGAGCCCTTCCTCTACAAAGGCAGGAACCACAGGCAGACATAGCTGTGTTGAGCCATCTGTTGCATATGATGCATACAGGTAACAAAAACATTTCTGCTAATTAATTCATGATGATAATACTGTTCAGGCGGTAAAGTTGCCAATCGTTAACATTAGGAAAGGGTACAGGTGTAGGTTTTATCGAAAGGGGCCAATACATATTATATAACACCAAAGCACCAAGTAGTACAAGCATGATTCAAAAACATAAAAACCGAAAGCACAATCTCGAATGATACCATATTCTGTCAGTGTGTAATACTTCATTTTTGTAGGGCAATTGTCTTTTGTCATGAAAAAAACAATGGAGAGGCATGGTCAATGTATCCATGGAGGCAGCAAATATATTCTTTTGGAGTGTCCAAAATACCTCATCCCTAGTAGTCCTTTAAAGTTGGCAGTCTTGACCACCGGGGTAGCTGCTCTCTCCTGAGAGTTTTTCCAAATAATACATTTTTCATTAAAAGTTTCATTGAAGTTTTCTTGGTCTCAGATTATAGCGTGGCCCCTCTGTTGGTCCTGCAACATTTTTGTGGCACACTGTAGCTGGAGAAAGCAATCCAACTTCCTTTTTTCCCAGCTGATGTACTGCAGATGAAAAGACCACTGGTGCGGCAGCACAGTCGTCCTTGGATTGCTTGTGCGGTAGAAAGAGTAGAGGTGCTTTCTTCATGTGACTGCCATGGGTCAAATATTTGTGTCTGTCACACTTAACTGCTGTCTGTGTTTCCAGGAGCTACTGCACTGGCCCTTTCCACCTGGGTTGCAGACCAGAGGTACGTTGAAAGTTCTTAGTGAACACCGAGCCGCCAGGCAGGATAGTGTCCCTGCCCCTCCAAGTGCTGGAGTAGACAATCTTTCACCTGTTTCTGAATAATGGACAATGCTTTAGTAACCTTCTTACGATGGGCAATCAGCATAGGATAGGGCACATCAGACAGTTTCTTTGGGTGAGGCAGGCCACTCACATTGGCTGGGCGGCCCATAACAATTTCATAGGGAGACAACCCTATGCCAGAATGCACCACAGTTCTCATAGAGAGTAAAGCTAAAGGTAAGGTGTCCACCCAGCTTAAGTTGCTACTTGCACACATTTTTGATAATTTATTCTTAAGTGTAGCATTACAGCGTTCAACTAAACCTGCCACCTGTGGGTGATATCTTGCATGAAATATTTGCCGTATGCCCAATGCCTGACATACCAGGTCCATTGTTTTATTCACAAAATTAATCACATTGTCGCTCCGTATTGAGCGGGGCAGACCATATCTTGGAAAATATTCTTTGACAAGGGTTTTGGCTGTACTAAGTGCAGTGTTATCATTCAAAAGAAGGCCTCTACCTATTTGCTGAAAATGCAGACAATTACCAAAACAGATTTGTATTTCTGACAGAGAGGCAATTCTAAAAAAAAGTCAGTTTGTAGTGTCTTAAATGGTCAATCTGGGGGACCAAAATGACCCCTTTCTGCTCCTTCTGTCTTTCCAACATTGTGTGTGGTACATATAATACCATTTTTACAAAACGCTATTGCTGCTTTGCAAATATTGGGGTTGCTCCATAGTGTGGTAAAAAATTAATCATACCACCAGCCCCTATGTGAGCCACTCCATGGGTGACTGATATCATCATAGGTACATATTTGTTTGGCAGCATCCATCTCCTCCTTCTGTCCCCTGTGCACCCAACACCCATCCTCAAAAACTGCATCAATCTCCCATTGTTTCAATTCCTGACAGGTACCATCTTCTTGGATACTGCCAATTATGTCAAGTGTATTCTGAAAAAGAGGGATGGTCTGCTGTGCGTGGCCAGGAAACATAAGTGAGAGGCTAAGGGGTTTGGGTAGTAGTTTTTGCAGATGCACCTGCAAATGCATTACCCTTACCCACAGGGTCTGTTTTTTTCTTATGTGCGCTGTATTTGATAATGGCAAGGCGATTTGGCAATGCCAGTGAATTGAGCAATTTGCGAAAACTGTCGCCATGTTGAATTTTGTTTCCATGGGAGGCAAGAAAACTGCATTTCATTACCCCAAATGCATACAGGCTATCAGTGTAAATGTTCACTGCAAGTTACAGAGCTGAGCCCACGTGTTCTGGTTAGCTCTATAATTTCAGACACTTGTGCAGAATGCTGAAGTATTTTACAGGTTTCCACAACAGTTTTTAATGTAGATATGGCATAAGTTGTGGTGGACGAGCCATTGGGTTGTTTGCAACAAGAGCCATCAACATATAAAATGACGTCAGGCTTTTCTAAAGAAAAATCAGTCAAATCAACCCATCCCTTCGTCTCCTCGTCTGTTACTAGTATACAATCATGCAAGACATTTAGGTAATCAGAAGGGAGGGGCAACAAGGTGTCAGGGTTCAGGGTATTAGATCTTTGCAAATTAATGTTGGGTGCGAACAGGGCTTTGTACCCGGCTGAGGGGGATCTGGGGTGAACCGTGAGTCACCCGAGAAAAGATTGTGGTCAAAAAGGGGATCTGCGCCCGGCTGAGGGGATCCAGGGTGAAGAATGCATGGCCCTACGTGAATTCTTGGAAAGGAACTTTTTGGTTTTTTGATACATCAGGCCCTCTGGATCAAGAGACTTTTGATAACTTAAGAGACTTGGGCATAGAAAGTCCTGATGCTTGTTTGAGAACTGTGTCCTCATTCCCAAGAAGCCCAAGAGTGTGCTATGCTTGAGTAAACTGCCTTGTCGCGTGCTGAATACGTGGGGGAGGCCAACAGCCTGAACATCCTGACTTATCATTTTGTGAACAAATCTTACTTTTTCATGAACATTTCCCCACACTATTTGTAAATTAGCGGTAAGGATTGGCAATAGTTTTTTTTAGTATAGGCCCTTCACTAGGGCTGCATTATTATTTGATGGTCGTAGCTTGCTCCCATCTTTAGATTTAGATAGCATGTATTTCATGTGCATCGATACGCCTGTGATCACAAGGTAGTAATATGTCCAGGTTCACTTAAAACTAGGGCTGTACCGAACTTCGGCTTCGAGTCCCTATTCTGCCGAAGTTCGGCTGAAATACAGCTATCCGGCTTCGGCAGAATAGTTTCTGTTTAGGGACTCGAAGCCGAAGTCCACTTTCTATGATTAGCTGCCCTCTCCCTGTTTGGGAGATGACAGCCAATCATAGAATGTTTGACAGTGTTCAGGCTGCAGAAGCCAAACAAGCTGTTTGCCTATTGGCTTCTGCAGTCTGACCACAGAGGAACCAGCCTAACGTGTTGAAATAGGAAGCGAGGGAAGGGAACAGTTCTTCTCGTCCCTCACTTCCTATGCCAGCACCCGGACCCAATCACCAGGTAAGTGACGCCCCCCCCCCATACCCCCGCATCACGGTGAGGCCGCGGGGCCTCAGGGAACCCCCGCGGCCTCACCGCAATAATGTTCTGTTTGTCGGGCCACCGGTGCAAAGCCGGTGGCCCGACGTTTATTTTGCATTGGGGGGCCGCTCCTACAGGAGCGGCCCCCCCAGACTCATGAGGCCGCCGGGGCACTTTGCCGACCCCGGCGGCCTCGGTGCCCCCCATCCCCCTCACCACGGTGAGGCCGCGGGGCCTCAGGGAACCCCCGCGGCCTCACCGCAATAATGTTTTGTTTGTCGGGCCACCGGTGCAAAGCCGGTGGCCCGACGTTTATTTTGCATTGAGGGGCCGCTCCTACAGGAGCGGCCCCCCCAGACTCATGAGGCCGCCGGGGCACTTTGCCGACCCCGGCGGCCTCGGTGCCCCCCATCCCCCTCACCACGGTGAGGCCGCGGGGCCTCAGGGAACCCCCGCGGCCTCACCGCAATAATGTTTTGTTTGTCGGGCCACCGGTGCAAAGCCGGTGGCCCGACGTTTATTTTGCATTGAGGGGCCGCTCCTACAGGAGCGGCCCCCCCAGACTCATGAGCCCGCCGGGGCACTTTGCCGACCCCGGCGGCCTCGGTGCCCCCCATCCCCCTCACCACGGTGAGGCCGCGGGGCCTCAGGGAACCCCCGCGGCCTCACCGCAATAATGTTTTGTTTGTCGGGCCACCGGTGCAAAGCCGGTGGCCCGACGTTTATTTTGCATTGAGGGGCCGCTCCTACAGGAGCGGCCCCCCCAGACTCATGAGCCCGCCGGGGCACTTTGCCGACCCCGGCGGCCTCGGTGCCCCCATCCCCTCACCACGGTGAGGCCGCGGGGCCTCAGGGAACCCCCGCAGCCTCACCGCAATAATGTTTTGTTTGTCGGGCCACCGGTGCAAAGCCGGTGGCCCGACGTTTATTTTGCATTGGGGGGCCGCTCCTACAGGAGCGGCCCCCCCAGACTCATGAGGCCGCCGGGGCACTTTGCCGACCCCGGCGGCCTCGGTGCCCCCCATCCCCCTCACCACGGTGAGGCCGCGGGGCCTCAGGGAACCCCCGCGGCCTCACCGCAATAATGTTCTGTTTGTCGGGCCACCGGTGCAAAGCCGGTGGCCCGACGTTTATTTTGCATTGGGGGGCCGCTCCTACAGGAGCGGCCCCCCCAGACTCATGAGGCCGCCGGGGCACTTTGCCGACCCCGGCGGCCTCGGTGCCCCCCATCCCCCTCACCACGGTGAGGCCGCGGGGCCTCAGGGAACCCCCGCGGCCTCACCGCAATAATGTTTTGTTTGTCGGGCCACCGGTGCAAAGCCGGTGGCCCGATATTTATTTTGCATTGGGGGGCCGCTCCTACAGGAGCGGCCCCTCCAGACTCATGAGGCCGCCGGGGCACTTTGCCGACCCCGGCGGCCTCGCTGTGAAATGTGCCTCACCCCTTGAGCACGGTGAGGCCGCGGGGCCACAGGGAACCCCCGCGGTCTCACCGCAATAATGTTGTGTTTGTCGGGCCACCGGGCCAAAGCCGGTGGCCCGAGATTGTATTGCATAGGGGGGCCTAAAACAAAAAAAACTATTCGGCTCCGGCCGAATAGTTGACAAACTATTCGGTATCCGGCCGAATACTAAATATGCTATTCGGTACAGCCCTACTTAAAACAGTGGTCCCCAAATATTGCAATACTAAAGAAAAATATAACATGTATTCATACAATGTTTCAATCAGCACCAATCTCACCGGATATTCTGTAATTCTCCCTTCCATTCACTCAGTCCAGTCTGTGCCAATGTCTCTAAAACAAAATGCGGTTCCAGGCAGGGGCCTTGGCTGGGGTAAATCAACAGACGTAGACCATAACTGCAGGAAAACACAGTTCACATCAGGAAGGGCGATCCATGGTCGTTCGTCATCTGTCACCTGTTCTGAACCGCGGTACACAGTCCGTCTGATTTACTGGCAACGAGGTCCCATCTGCAGGGTGCCATTTGTTAAAAGGTGCAAATTGGAGTAAGGCTGTGAGCTCCCCTCAAGGGATTTTCCCACCTTGGATATAAACCAAGAATGAGACACCTTCACAGAATAACATAGTCACATATATACATTCATTAGCATCAAACAAGGCACTTGGGCGGAGAGAGGCAACAACATATGTTTTGCTAGTGCTCTCTGCATTGTCCACCATGCTTTCTGGGGCCTGAGACCACAATACATCCAACTCTCTCTACGGAAATATCTTCCTACTCAAGCTCTTTGCTCCTCCACCTCCAACTCCTTGAGGGTCAGTTTCTCTTCCAAGCAACAAGTTGGGGGAAGATCTCTTTCTTCGGCTGGTGCCTCCCTCTGGAACAGCCTCCCTGCCTCACTGGAACTGGAGCACAACCATCTCTGATTCCGAAAGCACCTCAAGACCATCATCTTTGCTTCTGCCTTCTCTCTTCCTCTCCCCTGCTGCTCTCCTGTCTGATACATGCATTGGTCACCTGGCTTCCCTCTGAATTTGGACCCAGGTCCCTGCCCGTCCAGCTGCATACCCGCACTGCCTCCTCGCTCCCCCTCATTTGTGATCTGTTACAGTCCCCTTTCCTGCACTTATTAGACACCTATTGTCTGCAATTCTAACACTCATACTTGCCACCTGTTGGCTTCACTACTTGTGTTGATTCCTTGTCCTGCATGTGTCCATCCTCCCATCCCCCTCCCCTGCACAATCTCAATGTCACTTGGCCTACTAAGATCATTGTTTGTCTGTCCTCCCTCCGTTTCCCCTCCCCTCCCTTGCTGTGCCTTTAAACACTAGTCTATAGGCGCGTTATAAATTCCATATCATATCATATCTGACTTAAAATCTTTCTTTAAATACAGTTTTTTCAGCTGTGTTAGCATGACAAGTAAATAACACAGGGTTCTTGGAAGATAAATCACTGGCAGGGTGAACAAAAAGCTTGGTGAGTAATCATAGTGGAAAACAAATAAAGACATGCAGGGGGAGACTCAACATGTGTTCCTTTCTATCCTTAGCCTGAGGTCAGAGTCACCTCCACCTGGTATGTGTGCCTGATATTTTGACAGCAAGTTATTTCCTAGCTGTCAGTCTGAGAGCAGTGCCTGCAACTTAACACACACAGAGGTCGTTTGGGATTTCGCTGTTTGTGGATCACGGGCAAAACTGCTGTGTGACATTTTTAACAGAGAGAAAAGAACTAGTGTTCATTTAATGTAGATTTCCACAGCTTCTCATTGGTGCGATCAGTGCTGATCACTTACCACATCAACAGCTGCATAAGTTGGGGAGTAACACTTAAGGTGTTCGATCATCATGAGCATTGGACTCTGCAAGAGAGGAAGATTTCCTCCAGTTGTAAAGAGTTGGTAGAGATCTTCACGGTTCTAGTGGTCTTTTCCGACCTGGTGCAGGGACACTCAGTGTAGGTCCAGGCCGATAACACAACAGCTGTAGTCTATGTCAACCAAAAAGGGGAGTGCTTGGTCTCCACCTCTGGAAAAATTAGATACAGTCTCGGGAGCAGACAATGGGACAGCAGACAGACTCAGTGGAATGTTTTCCTCCTCCGAGGGGAGGTCACTGATGCCAGGAATTGTTGGGAGGATTATGTTGACGTTTGGTTCTCCATCCCTGTATCTTTTTGCAAATCTGGAGAAAGGGGAGCTTGGGGTGGATGAAAGGGCCTTAGAGTGGGTGGAGTCTGCAATACCCCCTTGTAGAGGAGGTCCCAGACATAGCCTGCACCTCTGCCCCCCATTTCCATTTCGAGGTACCAGGAACATACTCGCCAAAATACATGACGTACAAGGAGCAATTGAACCAACAGAGAGCTATACTGGGCCTATGCCCGGTGCCCATCAGAAGAGCAATACCGGCTGAAATGCCTATAACCAGACAGCCATGGGCTGCACGGTACCCTCTCAGACAACCGTACCAGCAGCTGACACAAATTGAAGACTACCTACAGACTGTCCCTGAGGAGACCCACAGAGCCTTAAATGGAAGGTGAGTGGTGACGACATAAGAGCCCAGACATGACGTACTTATGAACATAAATGACAAACGAAAGATGACACACAAGGGCGAAATACAACGAATAAAGATGTAATGGACATGTAAGAAGAAACAATGTTGATACCTAAAGAGACGTAAGGAAACGTAGCTACGAAACGAGATGGAAGTCTTCAACCAGCTAACATGTGTAAATAGGCTTGAAACGCAAGAAGCTAAGTAAACAGAACTGCATTGGATGAAGAAATAACTCTGTGACTCTGCGCCAATTAATTCTTTGAAGACTGTATGTTTTATTCAACCGAAATTTGGATCATAAAACGCCCTCTAAATCAAAAAACACCCTCTAAATCAAAAAACACCCTCTTCTGACATGTGTTTCGGCTTAATAAAGCCTTCCTCAAAACTGGGCTCCTTATTGTCCAATGACTTTAGGTGTAATGACTGATTTTGTTGCTCTGCTTGATTTAGATTGGGTTCAATCCCAAGCTCCTTATCTACTGCCTCTACTTTACTCGCGTTGGCGTTAAGTAAACAGAACTGCTTGCAATGCTTAGTAGAAGAATAGAGCGGCATGCACCAACTATATATCTACCTCAATAAAAGCACACTATACAAGTGCGACTCCATTTTGTACAAGCAGAATTAAGCCCAGGCTGTGGAGGGCTAGCAAGGCCAAGATTCATATTCCAGCCAAAGCCAAAGGGAAGATTGGAATCGAAAGTCAGTAAGAAACAGCTCAATGCCTGGGAATTCGAGGTCAACTTAAGGAAGGGAGGAGAGCTGCAGCCTCAGAGAATTGAAACTTCAGAGCATACCAACCAGCCAGTGAAGGTCGAGATAAAGAGGCCCCAGGCAGGTGGCGAGGCTAAGTAAAAATCAAATACATGAAAAGAAGGAAAATGAAGCAGATTCACAGTGAACAGCACGTGACCAGCCAAGGGCGAAGAGGTACCAACGTCTGATGTCACCCAGAACCCAGGATGCCATAACTTTTCCCGATAAGAAGCTACAGTTTCGAGGCCATCCTCAGCCAACTAAGTGACACATAGCCCTAAAGGTACTGATTGATGGAAGGGGGGCAGGGTGAATCTTGGGGCACTCCGCATCTGGGTGTCCATTCTGCATGCTGCTAATTAAAGTGGAGATTTATGCCTAGGGCTGTAACCCACCCAATCACAATGGACCAAATAATCTAGGGTCCTATAGCTTGTAGAACCAATGAGATGTCGTAGTTGTAGTGACGTCGATCACGAGTGATGTAGTGGGATGGGCGTAGATGCCCACCCGATAAGAGCTATCCAATCCGCATGCACTATTACCATATACAGATATAGCACCTATACTTAAGTTACCTTTCCGACCAATAGAATTGCATGACAAACGTATGAGTTTTACATGTCAAATGATAACGAATTTTGCCTATAAGAATTGCTGTTTCAATAGAGAAGTTGGGAGTTGAAGCGCGACAGGCTATCGCGACTCTGTAGATTACCATTTGTTTCCCCGTTTTTTGTACTTGTCATTAAACAGCCTCCCTTTGTCAAACTATTGAGTTACTATTGAGTTGTCCTTATTGAATTGTGTTGGAGTAAGTGAATCCTGCCCCCTAACCTCCTCTTGGGGCCGCTATCTTGTCTTACAGGTACTAGAGGGTGAGCTCTGACCTATGGGCCCGTCAGAGGATGCTCCGCCCTCCTGTACACTTGGTAGCGTGAGGATGGTTTCGACCATCAACTATTGATTAATTAATACTAAGACACCCATAGTCCGATGGCACGAAGTAACTCTAGGCCTTCGGCAATATCACAAGTTCTTTCGCCATTCGGCTGAGTAGACTGAGAAGCTTCCCGTGGACAATGATAGTGTAAGTCCATAAAATCTGCAGTGGGTCTGAAGGGACCTGCCTTTCAAAGCATAAGCCTTCTCATTCCCACGGGCAGCGGATCGGACAAAAAGACTGCAAGAGGCTGGAAAGGAGGGGCGTGAACCCGAAGTTCCAGAGAGGAAAAGATGCGAACGGTGAGTGAAACAATAAACTCACTACTTTGGCAAATGTCTTGTAGGCATTAGAACAAGTAAGGGAAAGGTAACGGAGGGTAGTGGAGAAAAATAAAAATAGTCAGAAGTAGAGAAGACTATATATATATATATATAGATATCTATATATATATATGTATATATATATATATGGTTAATGACTCGAGCATAATAGAGAAAAAGTGGTTCCCGGGGTAGACACCCGAGAGAAAAAGTAGGTTACTGGGAGGACACCCGAGAGGAAAAAGTAGTGTACCGGGAGGACACCCGAGAGGAAAAAGTAAGTTACCGGGAGGGCACCTGGGAGAAAAAGTAAGAGGATTCGCCTTGTTCCTGCGCTTTAATACAGCGGTCAGAAGAAACGTGAACTCAGAGCCCACATAATGGGGGACGATTAGGCTACGGTGACGATTAAAGACGGCACTAATGGGGTTCATTTAAACCCCATGTCGGGGTATTGATTAGAAGGCAGGTATATGTGTGTCCAGCTGGTGTCTGTCTAGTCTGTCAAATGTCTGTCATGCGTGTCCTGTTATATGTCAAATGTAAAGAACTGTATCATTGATTGTTTGAAATGAAGTTTGGGCTTTACGCGATTCCGTAACTAAGAGGGAATCGCCAATGGATTGATGTTCTTGAGTAAAGTGATGATATAGAATTTTGGCGGGAAAGATTGGAGCTTGCGTATTTGGTGCTCGCTCATACTGTTGGACGTGAGAAAAGTGCATAAAATATTGTTGGTAACGATATTCAAGTATGGAAGAGATAACCCTGCTTGCCCATTTGTGCAAGCAGTTGCCCAAACATGCACCCAAGCTTAGAAAATACAGCGCAGAGTGGGTTAAGGGTACCGCCTACAAAATGTTTATGCCATGACCACAGAATGGGTCCCTATCTAAATCCGTCTTACAACACATGACGACTTATCTGCATGCCACATATACAGGCAAGAAACTAGAGAAACGCCTTGCTGTTCTAGAACTGTGGAAAATGTTCGAACAGCCAAAGGAGGAAGAGCTTCCTGCAGACTGGATATTAAACGTATACAAGGAGGGGGGTGAGACGCCTACCGCGCCACCAGCCCCGCCTGAGCCAGCAATCGATGGGAGTAAGTCAGAGGGACTCTACCCGCTAAGAGAACATAAGGCAGCAACGGGGTATAGCAACCCCGCATATGAGTCACCTACGTACAGTAGTGACGAAATTAAAAGGAAAGATCAGGAAATTAATTTCACCTCCGAAGTCCCGAGGGACAAGGAGAGACGCGATGAGGAGAGGAAAGATGAGGCACAGAGTTGTGCACCTCTCCTTAAGGGGAGAGAGGAAAAGAAATGAAAAGAAAGCAAAGGCAGATCTGATGAGATAGCATTCGCAAAAGACGAATGGATTAGAGGACAGATATTGTCGAAATTGGTTGGTAAAGGAAGTGATGATGTGAGACCGAGAGAGAAGTCGGATGAGACGCAAAGAAGGGAGAGAGAAAAGGAGAAGGTAATGAGGGATGAAAAGATAAAAAGGAAGGATAGGCTGAGATGAGAACTATATCGCAAAGAGCAAGAGAAACAGCTCGATCGCAAACAGAAGGCAGTCTATGACCAGTACAGACAGAATCAGCAAAGGTTAGAAGAAGAGCAAAGAGTATGTGAAAAAAGAATAAAGAGACGGGAAGATGAGGAAGTTAGAAGGGCAAAGGAACGTAGAAAGGAAAGAAGAAGGGAAGAAAATAAGACTAGAGAAGAAGCGAGCAAGCACAAGGAAGTCGATGATGATATAGAACGCAAACTTAGACAGAGGACACGGGATCTTGAATATTTGGAGCGGGAAGTTAAAAACCCCAATCCTGTTGTAGAATAGGAAGATATTGAAGAATTCTTCCCTGCAAATGAGTCAGTATCAAGCATGAATGAGGCAAACATTGAAGACACCAGAAGAATCGGGGAAAGGATTGATAAAATATACGATGAAATGGGGCTGGAACTAATTTCCCAAGGGGGAAGGGAAGACGAGCACTTGGAAAGCACTCAACTATATGACACCTAGGATGTCACCCGAAGTAATGGGAGCAGGGGACTGTCCCTGGACTGGCTAGAAATTAGTAAAAAAGAAGACGCAAGGAGTTGTGTAAATTGGGACCAAGGGGTACGATGGTCAGACGCTAGCAAGTGCGCACCTAGGGCATCGGAGTCTGCCGCGCAGCCTGGCCGACATGAGGGAATACCCCGCGGTCAGAGGGGGGTGCCAGCCCCTGCCTATGTAGACAGATTAAGGACATTGCCAAGTGGACGGCGATGCAGGAATGCTACCCCAGCGTTAGACAGGAGAGCTATGGGGAAAGAAAAGGAAGACTGCGCATTTCAATTCCTGCTGCTAGAAAAAGGGGGCGTAAGACCACAATATATTCCATGGCCACACATGGATCGAGAGAACCTGAAAAACAAGCTTCCAATGCTAACATCGAGAGCTGGGAAGTGGATACACGAGTTACAAAAAATGACAGGGGGTGTCACGTTAGCTATAGGGGACATTAAGGGTCTCCTGATCGCCATACTTGGTGAGAGAGC
Organism: Ambystoma mexicanum; assembly: GCF_040938575.1. Taxonomy (NCBI): domain Eukaryota; kingdom Metazoa; phylum Chordata; class Amphibia; order Caudata; family Ambystomatidae; genus Ambystoma; species Ambystoma mexicanum. Next base: position 286,494,653 of record NC_090931.1, on the reverse strand, counting down.
AGACGAAGCGTGGAAGCGAGCTGGGTACCCTGGGGTAACTATAATTAACACTACCCATGACGGAGCACCATTCAATAATTGTAGAGCAGTAGTATGGAAAGCGCTACAAGAACTTTACCCAGACACTTCCGATATGGGAGCTATAAAGACTCGAAAAATGAAAGAGTCAGAGGATCCGTTGATTTATATCCAGAATTTTCAAGACGCGTGGGTGCTCAAAACGCATGAATCTTGGTCAAAATCCATCCCTGTATTCTACCACATATTGTGCCGAGGGTTGCCTGAACCAGTGCAAAAACAGCTTAAGAAATTGGTAGGAGTAGAAGCTAAACCATGGGCCGAAATACAGTTGACAATTGCACACTACTGTAGATTGTTGCAAGAAAAGAATCGAAAAAAGGAGGCAACTCGTAAGGGTGAGGAAGCAAAGCTGATGCAAAAGAAACTCTCAAAGTATGCTCTCGAAGGAGCCATGTTGACAAGCCCGGCTGAACCGAGTGCACAACAAGCGACTAACCCATCGCAGAATAACCAGGGTAACGCGGACTTTACCCGAGGGGCAGGGGATTTAGAGGAAGAGGATGGCAGAGTAATCAGGGAGGGCTTCAAAGCAATCCGGGAGGTTTCCAGAATAATCAAGGGGGTTTTCAAAACATGCAAATGGGCAGTCCAGATATGCCAAATGGACAGATGGCCCGACCACCGCCAGTGTGTTGGCTGTGCGGAATGACAGGACATGTGGCACGCGCGTGCAGAAGCCAAGGTGCGTGGCAAAACGGACAAGGAATGGGAACAGGCATGGTGAACCAGCCTGCCTTCCCGCAACAGGACGGTGCACCGAATCACACAGTGCAGCAGCAAGCACCGGGCATGCCGCAAGATGCACAGCAAGGGGTTCAACCCTCGAATATGGGGAACTTGCCACAGGGGCAATCCCAACAGGCACTGCCGTAAATATCACAGGGAACAAACTCCAGAGGGGGGGTCAACCCTGGTAATGGAGGAAATCCACAATTATACAGTGGACCGAACTTATACATGAAATAGGACAGCTCGCTGGGAACTCTGATGTGCTCTATCCTATCAGTGACACCAGACCCTAACAGGGAACCAAGGGTAAATGTTGTCATATGGGGAAAGAATATTCCTTCTTAGTTGACACGGGTGCAACGCGCTCGTGCATACGAGAAGGCAAGTTTTGCTTGTCCAGCCAGGCCATAGATACTCAGAGTTTTACAGGAGCTCACAGTAGTGTTCCCTTTACGGACAATCTCCCAGTCTCTGTGGGGGATTGTGAAATGAATGTACCCTTATTATATTCACGCAAGACCCCAGTAAACATTTTGGGTCGGGACTTAATAACAAAGTTGAATATGAAAATTTAGTTTACCGAGGATGGCATAGTATGCTCCACTCCAGGAATGCATTATTCAAACGTGTGCGAAGTAATCAGAGCATACTCCGGATGCATAGCCATGAGAGCTATACCATTAGAGCCAGAAGTCTTCGCATATGGTGTGCGTATGCTCATGGCAGGATTGCCTGGCCTCGCAGATAAAACTATGAGAACCCCTGATGAGTTCCTATTCAGACCAAGAATACCTATGCATGAAGAAGAGGGACAAGTATTTCCCTTAATGATACATACTGCCGCAGTGCGAGGGAAGGTAGCCCTGGTCGAAGGGTATGATGACGAAGGCAGACAATGGTGCGCGATTATCACCATTGAAGAAGGGTATCGAGTGACTGACGTCACTGATAATGATCTGTTCGAAGAACACCCTGACCTAGAAGAGACTAGGGTGGAATTGAGTCTCATATTGTGGGTCAAAATGATCAAACGAGAAGCGCCACGGAGAATGATGTTGGCACTGATGCGTCCAGAATACTTCGATGATGACATGGCCCAAGTGCCTGACTCAGTATGGGCTACAGGACCCTATGACGTAGGCCTACTGAAGGGGGCAGGAGAAGTGAAAATTAAACTGAAACCAGGGGCAATTTTACCAAGAGCGCAACAATATCCCATGTCCAGAGAAGCGGATGAAGGGATCGCAAAGACAATTTCTGCCATTATGGAGCAAGGCATCCTAGTGACGTCACAATCAACCTGTAACACAGTGATTTACCCCGTCAAGAAATAAAAGGGAGGGTCTTTGCGTTTAATCCAAGATGTAAGAGCATGAAATAATATAGTCGAAGCCGAGTTCCCTGTAGTATATAATCCATCTACAATCCTATGCAACATACCCACTGAGGCAAAATATTTTACTGTAATTGACTTGAAAAATGCTTTTTTCTCAATCCCGTTGCAGCGTGACTTGCAAGAGCTGACGTTGTTTACTTTCAGACAAATGCGTCTGAAGAGCACGAGATTGCCACAGGGGTATTGTGAGTCTCCGTCCATTTTCAATAGAGTCCTGCAAATGGACCTAAGCAATATTGTGGTAGACAGTGTTGTTTTGCAGAATGTAGATGACATTCTGATCTGCAGCACCACTGAAGAGCAATGCAGGTGCAACTCTAACCAGCTACTGACTATACTGGCTGAGAAAGGATATAAGGTTGACAAGGAAAGAGGTGCTATACATAGGCCAGCTAATCTCACACGAGGGGAAAAAGGTAACCCCAGAAAGGGCTGAAGCTATCATGAACACGGCTAAGCCGTTCACGATTAAAAAAAAATAAAGAGCTTCCTAGGCCTGTGCAATTATGTCAGAGCATGGGTCTTCGATTACAGCTCTTATATCAAGCCCTTGCTTCAGGCCCTAAAGAAGGCCCAGGCAACAAAGGAAAAGATTGAATGGACTGAGGCAATGAAGAAGGGGTTTGCAGAACTCAAGGGGGCGATTTGTAAGGCCCCAGTTCTCGGGATTCCTAATTATGCAGAGGAATTCTACCTGTTTTCACATACAGATGGCAATGTTATGACGGCAGTACTCGCTCAGCGAGCCGAAAGGTACACTGACATCTCAAAGGGCCTCTGCCTATGAGGTGATTATATCAAATCCATCGATCAAAATAGTTCGATGTAAAACAGTGAACCCAGCCACGTTCATAGCAGAGCCAGTCACTGAAGGAGAGCCGATACATGACTGCGCAAATTATGAAGAATTTTATGATGAAATCCCCAGGGTGAAAGAAAATGCCCTGGCAGGTGGTGAAATCGTTTTCATTGACGGTTCTTCAAGAATCGACCAAGAGGACGGACAAAGATATACAGGCGTTGCCGTAATAAAACACATAGCAAACAGAGAATTTCAAGTACTTTTACAATACCATCTCATTATTCAGCACAGGCTGCAGAATTATTGCCGTTAATACTCGCCATTGAGAATCATGCAGACCAGGAAGTAACGGTGTACAGTGACTCCGTCCTATGTGACGTCCACAGTGCACGCAGGACTAGCGCGCTGGAAAAGGAGGGACTACTTCCGAGCAGACGGCACACCAGTGCAGCATGCAGCCTTATTGGACAGGCTGATTAAGCACTACAGCTCCCAGTGGGCATAGCGGTTGTGAAATGCGCCACCCACACTAAGGGGACAGATTTCATGTCACGTGGAAACCATGAAGCGGACACGGAAGCCAAGTGTATGGCATCCAAAAATGAGACGATCCTGTTAGTAGAAGTGGCACGCACCCAGGAGCGTATGATGATAGCACGAGCCACACCAGAGGCCTATAGCAATATGGGGCAGACTCAACTAATGGAGCTCCAAAGGGAGGCAACCCAGGAAGAGAAGAATCTATGGAAGCGTCGAGGGTGTTCTTTAAACCCCTCTGACAGGTTGTGGAGGCAAGACAGCACTGGTAAACCAGTAATGCTTGTCGCCCTACTTAAGATAGCATCGGAGCAATTACACTACCCGTTTCATATGTCAAAAGAAAATCTCGCTGCAACGCTCGCAGAAGACTGGTTTACACCGAATTTAGCGGAGCATGTTGCATTCTTTATGGTGAACTGCATAATCTGCCGGCAATTCACCGCTGGGCACACATTAAAAGTAGTGAGAGTAATCATCCCCTGGCCAAATGGGCCTTTTCAGCACTTACATATCGACTATGTCGACATGATTCAAGTGTACAATGGGTACAGGTACTTAATTGTAGTGGTGTGTCCATTCTCTAGATGGATAGAAGCAGGTCCCTGTACACACCCAGACTCAACCTGTGCCGCTAAGTTCCTGGTGAGGGAAGTGTTCCCTAAATGGGGGGTCTTGTGGACCGAAATGCAGGAGTATCTGAACTGCATGACATCGAGCCTCTCTGTCATTTCAGGCCAACTGCAGCAACGGCGAAAAGGGTGCAGCACAGCACAAAACACAACAGGAGGTGCTGAAACAGACACAGTTCAAAATCTATGTGCGCCCCTCGTCTTCCCTGGTGATGCAGTTTTGATAAGGAATCATACAAGGAAAAGGTGGGACGAGCCAAGATTCAATGGCCCTTTTATCGTAGAGGACTGCACTCCTTCAGCCGTCAAGCTGCAGGGCAGGAGGGCATGGCTCTTCCTAAATGACATTAAACCATATATTGGGCAGCCCTCCAGTTACACCTCACCGCGAAGAAACCACAGACAACGGGGAAGAACCTCAGCACGTGCAGACGAGATCCATGACGAGGAAGAAGGACGCATAAGCAGCAAAGACCAGAAAAGGAACTCCTGTGCAAATTGTGTCTTTTAAAACAGGACATTTCCTCTAAGCAAAAAAGAAAGGTGATAAAGGACAATAATATGGATACTCTGTGCATCACAGTTGCAGGGTGAAGAAGAGAATTGCGCATCCAAGCCACAACACACTGATCACACAAACTTTTGAATCAAGCCATCCTTGAGCATTGCTGAAAACCAAAGACTCTGATAGGCTGTGAGCAAAAGACTTTTCAAAACAGTGTCCTGAGGTAGCCATTATCAAGACATTGGGCCTCATTACGAGTTGGCTGTGCCGGAATCCGGTGATTCCGTGACAACGGTTACTCCACTTCCGCGACCGCAAAGTTACGGAAATAAGGGCCGATTATGGCACTTGGGTCGCGCGCAACACACCGAGGCTGAAACAGAGTCACCGCCGTCATGTAAACACCCACGCACATGGACTTTACGCCACAGAAAATGGTGCTAAACCCGTGTCTGCCCCCATCGACACGGAAACACCGGAAGCGGAAACACCAACACCGGAGGCGGAAACAGCATGACCGCGGGAACAAAACGGAAACAGAGAGGCGGCCATTATACAAAGCACAATCCACTGCCATCCTCAGACACCACAGGTCAGATTACCTCCCTGAGACTGACAACTCATCGAATGGCATCCAGGATACCAGCACGCAGACAGCGAAAGCCACGCTTTAGTGAGGCTGAGCTCACAGTTCTGGTGGACCACATTGTTGAGCATGCGGAAATGCTCTTTAGTGCAGACCAGCGGTGCGCTACTCAGCAACGGCGCAAGGAGGTGTGGGCGGAGGCAGCACGCAAGTGCGCAGCGGTCGGTGTGACCACATGCTCTGTGAAGGACTGCCATAAGAGGTGGGATGACCTCAGGCTCCGGGTGCGCAACCTCATTACTGCACACCGCCAACACAGCACTGGCACTGGTGGAGGCCCTGCATCCCCTCTCAAGTTGCAACTGTGGGAGGAGTGCTACAGCAGTGTCATGCATCTCGAAGGCATCCACGGCATAGGAGAGGCAGAAGCAGGAGTGAGCCCACCTGCACATAGTACAAAGCCATAAGTGTGAATGGGAGTGACCCAATGGACCCGCTCACAATGCCCCCCCCCCCAACAGGGCAGGAGTGACCAAATGGACCCACTCACAATGCCCCCCCCAACAGGGCAGGAGTAACCCAATGGACCCACTCACAATGCCCCCCCCAACAGGGCAGGAGTGACCCAATGGACCCCTCACAATGCCTCCCCCCCAACAGGGCAGGAGTGACCCAATGGACCCACTAACAATGCCCCCCCCCAACAGGGCAGGAGTGACCCAATAGACCCACTTACTGGCCAGATGACAAGTAACACATCCCCAAAGCATGAACCCTGGAAATGCACACAGTGCGTGTCTGACTGAAAGCAGACACACACACACACCTGAGTGCATCAATAGTCACAAGTGTGTACATGCAAGTGGTCATGGATTATCATGTCGGATGCATGTGATGGACACATCTAGTAACATCACACAACTAACAGCATGCCCTCTGTATCCACACAGTCGGGACAAGTGACAGCGACGGCCAAGAGGCAACGCAGCGGCCACCTGCACGCGCCGGACTCAGCACTTCTGCACAGGAGGATGATGCTAGCTGCTCCAGCACACAAGGACCGGCTGCATCAGGCACACTGGCTACATCAGGCACACCGGCTATATCAGGCACACCGGCTACATCAGGCACACCAGCATACGCCACCATCCCCATGCAGGCACCCACCCTAGCCCCAGATGATGATTCGCAGCCCATCTGAACAGCTGAGGAGGCTGCATCAAGTGATGGAAGTGGCCCGGCCATGCAGGCCGAAGCAGTACAACAGGGTGAGGGGGACAACCTGGATGAGGTGTCACCCATCCATGGCCTACAGTTCAGCCCCCAAGAACTGCACAGCCCCATGCGCTCCCCAACTTCCTCCATGGCTGAGCTCAGTACACACTTGCAGCACTTTGAGCAACAACAGGCCACCCTGACGCAGCTGGTGGAAAGTCAGCTGGAGGAGGCCAGGCTGCAGTGTGAGGAGGCCGTGCATCAGCGGGAGGAGGCCAGGCTGCAGCGTGAGAGCAATGCTACGTCGGTTCGGCGGCTCTCCAGGTCGATTGGACGATTTGCGGCCACCATTGTCACCCTGGCACGCCATGTCAGGGAAGGGAACATTGTGCAATCCAGCATTGCTCAGTCAATGTTGGTAACCCAGCAGGCGTTTCAAGGGCGCTTGCCCACAGTCACACCGACAGTCACCTCAGCCAGCACCACCCCATCCAGCTCTGCCACTGCTAGGACACAGAGGCGTTCTAGTCGGGTGACTGGAGTCACCAGCAAGGACACGGCACCGCATAAGCGCACCCGCAAATAGTGGCATGTGGGGATGCCAGTCAACATGACATTTGGGGACACCATGGGTGTAGGGGGGTGGGTACGTTTGGGTGGTGGGGGAGGTCCATTAGGGGGTTAGTTGTTTGGGGCCTGGTTGGGGATGTGTACGTTTGGGTGGTGGGTGGGCACGGGTATACAGCTTACCTACCCAATGCACTTTCTTACCTGGTTTATCGAAAATACAACACCTTTGAAAAGTACCATAATGAGTGGACATCTGTCATTTCATATGCAGTACAATTAAATGGCATTTCCGGTCCCATGCTCTTCCAAACATTAATCGGTCGATCGCAGTAAAATTCACCACGGACCCAACCCGACCCCTCGTCCACTAAACAAACGATAAATCTCACTTTTACATAAATAGACAATTATCTCCATATTTATGGTTCTCTAGGGCTGCAAAGCACGCAGACAATATACAAAGATGGAGTGTAGAATTCAAGTTCTCAGGGATGGCTTTACACAGAATGTTGCAAAGTAAGAATGTATGCACGTTCACAGTGAAGGTCAGCTGCTTCGATTTATTGCTCGCGGGCCGGAGTGGCCCACGACTCGTAGTATAAGGTTCTATTGTTTTTTTACCTTGACAGACAGGCACCGTGCCTAAAGACTTCTTTTGAAGGAGGGGTGCAATAACGTAAGAGATGATAAGGATGAAATTTCAGAAACGAGACCGATTTTCATGTTTGTTCACTATAAGAAAGATCGTTGGCACAGACAGAGTGGTATTTAGGGACTGCATTACGCCTAGACAATGGAAAATGCAAATCTAATGTAAGTAACCCTTTAGATGATTTTATCCCGGAATATATTAACAATAGCGTAGCGTTAAAGGCCGGTTAAGTTGGACTTGTTCGTTCAATGTGGCATTTTGTACCGCGCACTATGTAAGCGATATTCAATCAACACTACAGCTAAGTCAATGCCTAGTCTGGGATGCTGAGGAAAACCCTTATTGATGTATTTTTATACCCAGTTCAGTACTCTGGATGACAAGTCTTGTATAACACCCCCCTCTTAGAATCCCCCTGACCCCACTGAGCCAAGAAGTAGGTTTGTTTTGCAAATTAAAAAGTTTATTTGGACAATTCAACAATATATATCTATCACACTTTATAAATAAATTGATAACTGATATAACACTTCAGAATATGACCGTGATCAACAATGGATAATGTTACAGGGGTACACTGATTTGGTTACTTAGGAGGAGTGTAGAGGATGAGGTAGCTGAAAATGCTTGATGGTTTCAAGGAAATGCAAGGTGGAATAAAATGCAGTACAGAAATAACTTGTTATGATTTTAGCAAAAAGGTAATATGATCACTTTTTCTTTTGACAATTCACTCCCCCCCTATGCAATACAAGAAATGGAAGGAGAGCACACAGTCTTCAAGAATCCCAACAAATCACACTTTATAATGCAATAAACCGTTCCAGTTCTCCCAGCAAGCTTAGGGAAAACAGGGATGAGTTTTAAACACAGGCGAATTACTTTAATGTGGTTTGCAAGGAAGTGAAAAGGTGCTAAAATTGCTTTTAATTCCCTCTAGAGGTTCAGGGTAGGTGATGGCTACTTTATATTAGTTCAGGCTCACTTTAACAATACTCTATGAATGATTAGCAGATTGCAAACGAATTTTAGCAAAGAGAAGCAAAAAGTTGCTGATTTCTACAGATGAAGAAATCGGGCCAAATCGCAAATCGCCGTAAATGTTGCGAGTGCGTGTCTCGCGATTATGATATGAAAGTTAAATCTCGTTCCTAGCACAAACGGTTCCGGAGATACGGATGATTTAATAAAGGTAGATTTTCAGATTTAAAGTAAAACTCAAAATGACAGGTGACAGCTTGCAGCTGCAGAATTGACAGGTGACAGTTGTGCAGCTTTAAAAATGACAGATGACACAATTTCTAGGAGGCTGTTCTAATTAGGTTAAAATAGCTTGAATTAGATTATTTTAACTAAGAGATTGGGTTCTGCACAGTTCTGGCGGTACTCACAATAGATTTTGGGCAGGAATGGGCCTCGCCACGGATCTGGTCAGGTTTTGGACTGGACTCCGGTTCTGGTCTCGGCACTTCACAGCGATCTGGGTCAGCTCTCTGGATACAGCGGCCTGTGGTTCTCTGGATCTCTGGTCTGCTTCCGGTCCGGATCAAGTGGATTCTGGATGTAACACTGCTTTCTGGGTACTGGCAAAAGTTCTTGGCACAGAATTCAAACAGCTCGCCCAGCTGTTGAATAGTTTGGTTAGGTTTGCTGGATTCTGAAGGCCTGCTGAGAATACTTTTGCTTGCAGTGGGCCTTCTAGGTTCAAAGTTTTGTAGTCTATGTTTAGCTTGGAAGTCTAAGTGTTGGATCTCTGGATGTGAAGTCGTCGGTCAGCATGCTCCGCAGCAAATGGAATTGAATGTCCCTACCAGTCCCACCAGTCTCTTTTTATGTGTTTTAAAAAGTGGGTGGAGAGGCTAGCATCCGTAAGCCTGCCCCTCTCTTGATTTGATAGGTCAATAGATTCTTTGGTCCCTGATTTGGAAAGGGATAGTGTGTCAGAGTGATGTCATTTTTATGACCTGCAGAAATGACACTCCCCTGGTCAATGTGCACACAAATCTATTCCTGATCCAAATACATATTTCCCAGGTACACAGTTGTTTGACATCACATACACACATCATATATTACTAAAGATAGTCCCTGTCCCGACTCTGGCGTTTCCAGGAGCTTGCATTCAAAAATGGCAACTTATTTTCGATTTTAGTGGGTTTTGCAACATTGGTTTTTCATCAAAAATTATACAAAGGTACATTTCCCTTCCACATATATCCCAGTAACTTTCCATGTCTCTAGCTTAAACACTTTGTCTACAATAATCATAATTAGTGGGGTTTTGCCCCAGAACACGGTACAAATTGGAGTTTGGACTCAAATCGTGAGGGCATTTTTCAAACTAAGACTCTCAAAGTTGTACATTCCTGTCATTTGGTTACAATAAATTATCACTGTTTCTATAAAATATATATTTGTTGCAATTCAACTCCCCAAAGTGTTTGGGTCCGCCTCCAGGAGTCTGGGTGGGTCAGTGATCACATGTCTCTCCTTGCTGGCAGAGGGCTGTTGACAGGAAACACTCAAAATTAACATACCCCATTCAACAGAAAGAGCCATTTGTGTGGGCTCCAGCAGGCTGCCTGGAAGTGTCTCCTCAATCAATCAACAGGGTCATGTGATATCCTGCCTCCTGGTGTGGGAATCTCTGAGGTGTTAAGGTTTCCCAGCCTCTTGGCCTCTGGGAACAGCAGTTGGCTAAGGTTTCCAATTAACCAACAAGCTTTGAAGTCCCTGCCCCTCTTGCAACTCCTAAATACAGTTTCCCTGTCAGAGTTTAGACCGCTAGCGCCACCTTGGGGAATTTGTCGGTACTGCATCCATTTTTGAGTTGTCTTGAATTACTGCATTTCAATAGAGTGGTCTTTTGCTTGATAGTATAGGGCCCTTGGTTAACATTGTTTTGATGGCATCCTTACAGTAGAGTGGTGATGTGGAACCCCCCACAAGAAGGTTGTATCTTTGGAGTGGTCTCGTGCCAACTGCGCGGTTCTCCTATTCCGGCGTGAATGTGGGCGGCGATAGCTCATCCCCACATCCACCCAGTCTATTGATTTAGTTTGTTCTGGGATAGAATAATGGGTGGCGACAGCTCATCCCCACATCTACCCAGTCTATTGATTCAACATGGGTCAAAACCCTTGACAAATCCCCCCGCCCGACTGCGCTTTGATTCAAGTTATGGGGAAGTCGGGTGCAAAGGAGGTTTTGAGCCCTTGCGCTGGTATGTCTGCATTATCTTCTTACAATTCTGTAGATGGCACAGTTCAGCATCTTTTCCTCCACCCAGTTGGATCGATCGGTTCTCCTCGCCTGTCCTGATGGGAATATTGGGCGGTACCCCGGGCCCCTCGGGTCTCTGCTCCCGGTCCCCGGATCGTCCTCCTTGGCCAGTCTCCAGGTTTTCTTTCTCCTAGGATGACAAAGGAAAGCAGCAATACCTATTCGTAGACATTTCTTTCCCACCATTGATATAGTGGGGTGGCATATACATTTTATAGTCAAAACATTTGTGTTCTTATTTTAACAAAAAACAAGATACAATTATAAGACATTTTTTTTTCCAAATCATAATATTTTAGAGACTACATATGGGATATTTTAGGGTTGGAATTGAATTACTCTGGAGCGGTCCCCTCTGGTATTGCAGAGGACTCCTCCAGTTGTTGCAGAGTGTGCCTTGGATGGCAACACTTTAGCTGATTTATATGTACCCACTTGTCTTCCCCCTCTGCCGAACTGCCTTTGAGGATGCGGATCTTGTATGCAACAGGGGAGATCTTGTCTATAATTTCAAACGGTCCCTTCCATGTAGGCAAGAATTTTTGCTGTTTGGCCTGGTTCCTTTGGAAATTGTATAGATAGACCCGATCACCCACCTTATATTCCTTTTGGGTAGTTTTTAAATCATAGTGGGTCTTCATGCTCTCGGCTGATCTTTCTAGATTCCGCTGAGCATAGGCAAAAGCATGCTGAAGGTGTTTCCTTAAATTCCCCACATACTCACAAGTTGTGGAGGCATTTATCAACGTTTGCTCTTGGGTTCTGTAGAGCAAATGCTGGGGAAGCACCATCTTGCGTCCAGTCATCAACTCAAATGGTGACATTTTAGTTGCAGATGAAGGGGTAGATCTGATGGCCATTAGGACCAGAGGTAATCGGATACCCCAACTTGGCCCAGAATCCGCCACAAACTCTTTTAATATGCTCACGATGGTTCAGTTGTATCTCTCCACTGCTCCAGAAGAAGCTGGCCTGTAAGCAATGTGTAGCTTCTTTTTGACCCCCAGTATCTCCCACATCTTTGTCATTACTTCACTGGTGAAGTGGCTACCCCTGTCTGACTCAATCCTTTGAGGTAGACCAAAACGGGAAAATATGTGGTTAATCATCAGGGCAGCTGCTGTTTCTGCCTTGCAGTTTGGGGCTGGGAGACATTCCACCCACTTGGTAAACAAGCATGTAACGGTCAACATGTACTTGTTTCCTCTAGACGAGCGAATTACAGGGCCTACAAAGTCGATTTGCAAATCTGACCATGGCAGTGTCATCCCCCTCTTTTGGAGAGGCGCACGGTGTGTGAGGGATGATGGCTGAAATTGTGCACACACAAGACACCCCTTCAAGTATTGGTCGAGGTCCTGCCCCATGTGTGGCCAGTATGCAACCTCTCTTAAGATTTCCAGTGTTGTGTGAAACCCCCTATGACCGGCGGTGGCCGCATCATGGGCGTGACTTAACATCAGGCTTCGGAATGAGGTAGGGACCACCCACTGATCATAGCCAGCTTGGGATTTCCTTACCAACAAACCGTCTTGGATTCGGAACCTTTTTGGACATTTCATCAACACTCTTAGGTCCTCTTTCCCAATGCAATCGGTATCCGTCAGGGGGAAGTTCTCAGGGTCCTCAATGTGTTGGTAAAACTTACCAATTATTGGATCCCCCTTCTGAGCTGTAATCAAATCAACATCAGGGGTCTCCTTACTCCATTGTGCAGTTGAAAGATCATTGTGAGCATTTGTCTGGGACCTAGTGATAGCAGTGACCTGGATTTCCCCCAATAGGGACTCTATTTCTATTAGATTCCCTTGGATGGCCCCGGTTTTGGCCAGCTGATCAGCTAAGTCATTTCCAGTTTTGTCTGGTCCCTCTACTTTGGAATTACCCTTGATCTTTTTCCAGTGGATGGCCATCCCATTCGATGTGACCAGATCATCAATGTTTTGAATTAACTTCCCATGTTTCAAGGGTTTGTTATTAGCACATAACATGCCTCTGGTTTTCCAATTAACCAGGTGCTCCACGAACCCTTTCCGTACATAATCCGAATCTGTGATTATGACCAGTTCGTGGAGTTGATGTTGGACAGCAGTGAGGATGGCCTGATGCACAGCCATCAATTCTGCCACCTGACTACTTCGGGGACCAATTTTGTATCCAGCGGAGGGTTCTGGTGACTCATTCACCCATGCATTCCCTACGCCGGCCACCAGTTCTTTCTCCCCGTTGTCGTCAACATGGTACGAGCATCCATCCACATAGACAGTGGGCATTCCCTCACACTTGCCTTCTTCAAAGACTTTGTGTGGGGAATTAAGGTATGCCTCCATGTTGTCCTTGATTTTTATACTTTCGTCCTCGAGACAGTTTTCTCTGGCACAATCATGCAAGTCAGCCAGACCTTGCGCGAGGGGACTCTTCTTGTTTTGGCCATATCGTACCTCCACAGGAAAGCCTTGCATTGACAGAATCCAGGAAGTAATTCGGGAATTACTCACATTTCTGGCCCGGATTCACTTCGGAGATATTGCAGAGGCTGGTGTGGAGTCTCCACTATGATGTGTTCCCCCTGGATAAACGGGCGGTAATTCTTCAATGCCCACACCGTTGCCAGGAGTGCCTTCTCACAATCGTTGAATTTTTCCTCCACAGAGGATAAAGTTTTGCTTGCATAGGAGATTACTTTATTGACCTTGTCATGCTTTTGGTATAATACTGCCGTCAAGCACGTATTAGAGAACCCTGTCTCCAGGAAGAACTCCTTGTTTCTGACAGGGTAAGCTAGGCAAGGCGCTTGTGAGAGGCTTCTTTTGAGTTGTCTTACTGCCTCGGATTGTTCTGGACCCCATTCCCACTTGACCCCCCCTTTAAGAGATGAATCAGGGGCCTGGTGATCTCTGCGTAGCCCTTAATGAACTTTCTGCTGTAATTAGTCAGTCCAAGGAGGCTCCTTAGTTCCCGCAGAGTTGTGGGATCCTTCATTTTCTGGAGTGCTTCCACTTTCTTCTCCTGGGGACAGAGACCCTGAGGAGTAATCTCATGCCCCAAGAAATTAACACAGGTTCTGCACCACTGTGCTTTCTGAAAGGAAAGTTTTGCTCCGACAGCCCTCAACTGCGTCAGAACATAACGGATCTCCGCTATGTGTGCCTCCACAGATGAACTTTTGATGAGGACATCATCTACATAAGCCAGGTTACCCCTCGCACCCAGGTCGGGCATGGCCTAATGTAAGAAAATGTTGAATTCATCGCCGGAGTTGAGGTATCCGAAGGGAGTCCGGGTCCATGTGTACTGCTGGCCCCCAAAGGTAAAAGCCAGTTTGTATTGGTCCTCCCTACTGACAGGCACTGTCCAGTATCCATTGGTCAGTTCTATTGCAGCGAATACCTGTGACCCCTGGATCTGGGCCAGCCCTTGGTCAATGTAGGGAAGAGGCCATCGGGAAGTATGGACCCGTTTGTTGAGCTCCCTAAGGTCGGCACAGAGTCTCCACTGGCCGTTTGGCTTCAATATTCCCAGCACCGGATTATTGAAGGTGCTGTGTACTGGACGGATTATTCCCCGGGACTCAAGGTTCTTAATTATTTCAGTAAGGGACTCCATGTATGCGAGAGGCAAACGATATTGCTTCACAAACACTGGAGTCATTCCAGGGTCCGTGGGAATTGTTGTGGTGTGGATGTCGGTGCGACCACAGTCATATGAGTCTACCGCAAAGAGATCTTGGAAATCCAAGAAAACTTGTTTCAACTTTTGCTTCTGTTCCAGAGTCACGCAGGCATCAGCTAGGTTGAATCTCTCTTCCACCATCTGCCTGAAGCCGGGAAAGACTTCTGGTTTGGCTATCTCAGCAGCCTCCTCCAGCTGGGTGGAGAAGTCCCTGGTCAGAGTGCGGATTTGGACTGGAGGCTTCAGGCGGGAAAGGCAGCCCTCATGGACCTGGAAAATCACCTCATCCTTTCTGAAGTCACAAGTCACGTCTTCCTTACCATAAGGGCAAGAAGTGTACACCAGGAAGTTCCCCCCATGCCGGGTGAAAATCTTGTCTGGTGTTGTATTGTCCTCGCTGTCACTGTCAAAACAGTCCTTGGGGATCGGTCCTAACAGTTCATTTCCTAAATCAATGGAGAAATGTCGGTCATCAACCGCCATTCCAATAATGGTGCCTGCGGCTAGAGTAATACTCTAGCTGTTATCCACCTCTATTGGAATGGTGTAATGTTCTATGTTGACTAATGGTGTTGGGTTTACCCCTAACCCGTGCTGTTGGAGAGAAGCATTTAGATGAATATAAGCATCAGGGTTTTTCAATTTTTGTCCTCTTTTAACTTTCACTTCCAGGGAGAATTGTCAGGTCCTTTCTGGGATGGTGACTTCCTCTTTAATCTGAATTTCAACTGCATAAGGTAGCAATTGAGCTGACCTAAATGCTTTTTCTGGATCATCAAAGCCCATGGGATTATCCGCTAATCGGAACCAAGCTTTGAAGTTTATTAGGTCCAAACTAATGGCAAAGCGATTGAGAATGTCCCTGCCTAAGTAAAAGCGGCAGTGACGTCTCGTACGACAACAATTATGGACTATGCCCTTGATGCCATTGGAGATTTTGAGCATGCACCTGCTTGGCAGGAGATGTTTGGAATTGGGTGCTTCCAGGTCCATTTCCCATTTGTCTATCAGTTTGAATGTGGGAATGGCTGGATCTTTTGGGAGTTGGCGAAACATGGCTTCGCTGATGAAGCTCTTACCGTGGTTCACACACACTCGGGCAAGAACAGAGTCCTTCCCATCATTTAACTGAACAGGGATGAACAACTGCTCTCCAATTTGCTGAATATCAGCCAGGCTCTGAGCTGATTTCACCTCTGTCTGGACTATAGGAGTGGGAGTGTCTGATTGTGGATTGGTAAAGAATTTCAGAGTGTTTCCTTCCAGTGTGGAATACCACCTTAAACTGGAAGGAAGGTTGATTTTCAGAAATAGAGAGGACCCCCCATCACCAGTCTGTTGTCCTACTGCTATTACTGTCACGTCTGGAATTTGGTTGTTCTGGAAGTGAAATTCTACTTGGTCAGATTTTTGTTCAACCATGTGGCAGGTGCCATTTAAACTAACATGGTTGACACTCTGTTTTAATTTTATTGGTCGACTAGTCTGGGTCCAGAGGACATTGTTTACGCAATCTATTAGGGGTGACAACCTTCTCAGGAGGTCATTCCCCAGTAAACAAGGGGTGCCCTCTGGAGTCACTACTGTGACCGGGTGTTTCACCTTGTGTAGCCCAATTTTGATGTCCAAATCTGCAGTCCCCTCAACAGGAATTTCCTTCCCGTCAAAGTTCTGCAGTTGTCCAGGAAGAGAGGTGAGAGGAATACGGTAATTCTCCCCCCTTCCTGCATTTACTTCATCAAAGGCCCTTTTGGACAGAAGGGTAGCTTGGGATCCAGTGTCCAGCAGTGCCGAAATTGTACCCTGCCCCTGTACTTGTACCGGGGCATAATATCTTCCCTCCTTCTCCTCAAGGAGGCACAGATAATGCACATTTCTGGACAACTGGTGGGCTAACTTTCTGGTTTTGGACATTGCTAGCGAAGGGATTTGGGCAGAATTCTGTGGAGAGCCTGGGGAATCTGAAAGAAAAAGTTAGCAACTGGAAATGGTTTCGGGTTCTGGGCCGCCCCCCCCCCCTTTTTGGAGGCAGTCATCAGGACGGGTTTGACCCTTGGGATTTTGGTATTGTCGGTTCTGGGATGAGATGATGGGCGGCGGTAGCTCAGTCTCCACATCTCCCCAGTCTGAATTGGCATCCCTTGGGACCCATTTTTCCTTGGGAGGAATTCCCCCATCTCTGAAGGAGAAGATCCTTTTCCCAGGATCTTCTGAGGATCCCTCTCCCTCAAATTGGAAGACCTGTACCTCCTCCACAAAGTGGGTCTGTTTGGGTCCTTTGTTTCTCCTACCCCCCTCTGCTCCTTGGGAGGCAGGCTTTCAGGGGCAGGAGATTTTGTTTCCGGTTCCTTGTTTTCCAGGGGCTGTTTACAAGTTGGGAAGGAAGCTTCCTCCAAGGCTTTACACCCACCCTTCCCCTTGTGCCTCCTCCCTGGGAACCAGTGGGTTATCGGGGTGCTGCCCCCGTCATTGTTCTGGAGCACCTGGTCCAGAGTTTGGGGCATTCTGCAGTGGCATGCTCATCTGAGGGTTCTGTTGAGCCCTCAGTATGTGACCCAGATCCCGTTCCATATTTTGGACCTGGCGCTCAAGTTGTGAAACCCGCTCAGGCTGATACGGGGCTCTTTTTTCTCCCCTGGGCTGATCCCGATAAGCGTAGCTATCCCTTCTATGGTAGTACCCCTGGTTGGGAAGATTTTGGTACCCCTCCACCCTTGGCCTCCCCTCTCCCAGATTAGGTTGTCTGGGCTCAGGGAATTGGGGAAAGAAGGATGGATGATTTTGGGGCTGTAAATTGGGTGGATACCTGGGGAAAAAGTTCTGCCCAGGATTTGGTGAATTTCTGCCCTCCTGTGGGAAGTTGGGAGGGAGGTTCCCTGGGTTAGGTGCTTGGCTGGATCCCCCCCCTTGGGCTGGAGGAGTCCACACATAACCCAGGATTGGTCGGTTTCCCTTGTAGCGGGGACTTACATAGTCAGGGGAGCGGGAGACCCCATTTGTGGGACTACCTCCTCGACTCCCTGTCTGTGACTGGCCCGAGGGCCTTCTGGGCTGTGAATTATTTGGTGCAGGCAGGTTTTTAGGCCCCCCATCTCCAAATCTAAAACGGGGGCAACCTTTACCTCTGCCACCTTGGCAGCAGCAGGGGTGCTGTTGGTTTTGGGGTTTTTCGGCGCATTATTTTTATTTTCGATGGGCTTCTGCACCTCATAGATCCGGGTAGCCTGTTCAATGACCCAGTCTCATGAAAATCTCTCACGTGCTGGGTCATTATGTATTTGGGTAAGGCATGGAAAAACATATTGATAAATTCTCTGCTATCCGTGCGCACCCTTCTGGTGGTCTGCGCAAAAGCACGCTTTAATTCTTGCACAAACTCTTGTGGGGCTTGATCCTCCCCACATTGCAAATTGTAGGCTGCCTTGCGAGCCTCTTGAGGATTTCTGTGCACAGAAAAATGTTTCAAGATGGCCGCCCTGTATGTGGACCACCTTGAATGGTTTTGATCCTCCAGCCCCGCAAAGAAACTGGAGTGTTCTGGTGAGAAGGTCCACTTTACATATTGAATACAGCTTTGGCTGTCCTTCAAATGGAAAGTCTCCATCATTTGCTCATAGAGCTCCAAGTGTTCCCAAACAGAATACTTGGCGTTCTTATGATGAGGCGTGATGACACTCCTTATTGCCTTTATTTGTTTCAATGGGTCCTTAAGCAAGGCCCTTTTTGCCTGATTGGCCTTTTTGGTTCGGGTAACCCTGGTCCATTCATCCTCTGACTCAGAAGCACTGCTCCCAGAGGTGCCCGTCTGATCTTCCAGGTTTTCCCGGATTCTGCGAGCCTGGGAATGGCTGGCAGAATGTGGGGACCTGGTCTCCTGTGTCCTGTAATGCTCAGAGGAGTCTTCAGATCCCTCCTTGCTGCCAGGATTTGATGGGTACTCCCCCCACTGACCTAACTGGGCAGAGGTTTTCAGGATGCCCTTAGTGGGCCTACTCTCCTGCGGTTCCCCACTAAATTGCACTGTGCTTGGGTGCCCATACCCGGATGCCCGCCCATCCATTCCTGGGAGGTACTGGCCTATGAGCCTCATACTTCTAGCTGGATACTAATCTGCCATCCCCGTGGCCCTGGGCTCATGTGCGCGAGGGGACATGGGGGTGGCAGAGTCCAGGGACTGGGAGAGATGAAGGCCTCTGGTACTAGGGCTCCTGAGGTTATGCTCAGGAGTTTCTCTTTCCCAGCGAACCCCATCTCTATCCGCCCCTGCTTCCTGTTGCAATGCAAGAGCCTGCGCTTTCAGTTCCTCAGTTAAGGCCTTACTAGACTCTATCAGTCTCTCCTGCATGGCTACCTGTTGCTGGAGCCTATCATTGTGCTGACAGAGAGCCTCATTTTCTCTCTGTGCCTCCTGATTGGTCCTGGAGTACTGGGCCAGTCTCTGCTGCAGGAGGGTTACCTCCTCAGTCCCATCCCTACTGGCCTGCTCCTTTCTTGTCAGAGCCTCCTCCACCCTCCTGGTGTGATCTAGCAAGACCTGATGCTCTTTTTGGAGGTCACCCAGCCCCTGGAGGGCCACGTGATTTTCTTCAATTTTTCTTTTTAAATGGCAGACTTCCTGGCCTAAGGTATCCCTTTCCTGACCAAGAGCCTGCATTTGTGACGCCAGGTCGTCCCTCTGCCTTTGAAAGGCACCAGCTTTCTGGCGTTCTTCATCAAACTCTGCCTGGGTATCCAGGTCTTTCAAAATCAATGTATTGCTTTCCTCTTTCTCTCTGTCTAGTTGGATTTGCAGGGTGGCTACCTGCTCTGTGCATACCCTGTTGAAATTGATCTGTTCCTCCAGCTTTTTCTGGATCTGCAGTAAGGAGTCCAAAATGTCTTTGTGCTCCTTCTGCAAAGCCAGAATTCTGGTATCCTGGTCTGTCTTTTCCTGTTGCAGTATATCTATGTCCTCTTTTATTTTAATGATATACTGCCTACTATCATTTTCTGACTCCTGGCTCCTCTGCAGCCTCTGCTCAGAAGAGTCCAGGTCAGATTGGGCCTTTTCTAACGCCATCTGTTGCCTATTTGCCAGATCTTGGCCTTGAGCACATTTGTCCTGCATGGCTCCCATATATAGATACAAATATGCCGCTATCCTAACCATCTTGTCGTGTTCATCTTTAACTTTAGGAGCCATGTATAATTCACTCAGGGCCACATGTAATGGACCCTGATCTCTCCATATATCTGACCCTGTTTCAGTGACCTGTTGCGCGATTGCCTGCAACCAGACCGTTTGGTCCTGATGAGTCCACTCACCTCTCACAAATAGCTTATGTAAGAAGTGCTCTCTGGCTATTTTCATATCTACCAAGGTCGTCATTCTGGAATTTGAGTTCCTTCCTGACTTACAGAAGTTTGTATTTTTTTTGCAAAACAGACCGTTTCCTTAGAGTGTTCCTTTGAGGGATGCTTTCACAGTGTAAAACAGCGTGGTGATCTAACCGGATATGTGTATCTGGTCAGTTGGCACACTGTATTAATCTGCACAAGTGGTAAATCTAACCCAGAATATCCCGGCTCCGAGCCCCCACTTTTGTAAGCGATATTCAATCAACACTACAGCTAAGTCAATGCCTAGTCTGGGATGCTGAGGAAAACCTTATTGATGTATTTTTATATCCAGTTCAGTACTCTGGATGACAACCCTTGTATAACACCCCCCTCTTAGAATCCCCCTGACCCCACTGAGCCAAGAAGTAGGTTTGTTTTGCAAATTAAAAGGTTTATTTGGACAATTCAACAATATATATCCATCACACTTTATAAATAAATTGATAACTGATATCACACTTCAGAATATGACCGTGATCAACAATGGATAATGTTACAGGGGTACACTGATTTGGTTACTTAGGAGTAGTGTAGAGGATGAGGTAGCTGAAAATGCTTGATGGTTTCAAGGAAATGCAAGGTGGAATAAAATGCAGTACAGAAATAACTTGTTATGATTTTAGCAAAAGGTAATATGATCACTTTTTCTTTTGACAATTCACTCCCCCCCTATGCAATACAAGAAATGGAAGGAGAGCACACAGTCTTCAAGAATCCCAACAAATCACACTTTATAATGCAATACACAGTTCCATTTCTCCCAGCAAGCTTAGGGAAAACAGGGACGAGTTATAAACACAGGCGAATTACTTTAATGTGGTTTGCAAGGAAGTGAAAAGGTGCTAAAATTGCTTTTAATTCCCTCTAGAGGTTCAGGGTAGTTGATGGCTACTTTATATTAGTTCAGGCTCACTTTAACAATACTCTATGAATGATTAGCAGATTGCAAACGAATTTTAGCAAAGAGAAGCAAAAATTTACTGATTTCTACAGATGAAGAAATCGGGCCAAATCGCAAATCGCGGGAAATTTCGCGAGTGCATGTCTCGCGATTACGGAAAAAGTATAGGGAGTAGGAAGTCGGTTCTAGGTTCGTTGGAAAGCCTAGATTCTAAGCTGAAAGTTAAATCTCGTTCCTAGCACAAACGGTTCCGGAGATAAGGATGATTTAATAAAGGTAGATTTTCGGATTTAAAGTAAAAATGACAGGTGACAGGTGACAGCTTGCAGCTGCAGAATTGACAGGTGACAGTTGTGCAGCTTTAAAAATGACAGATGACACGATTTCTAGGAGGCTGTTCTAATTAGGTTAAAATAGCTTGAATTAGATTATTTTAACTAAGATTGGGTTCTGCACAGTTCTGGCGGTACTCACAATATATATTTTGGGCAGGAATGGGCCTCGCCACGGATCTGGTCAGGTTTTGGATTGGACTCCGGTTCTGGTCTCGGCACTTCACAGCGATCTGGGTCAGCTCTCTGGATATAGAGGCCTGTGGTTCTCTGGATCTCTGGTCTGCTTCCGGTCCGGATCAAGTGGATTCTGGATGTAACACTGCTTTCTGGGTACTGGCAAAAGTTCTTGGCACAGAATTCAAACAGCTCGCCCGGCTGTTGAATAGTTTGGTTAGGTTTGCTGGATTCTGAAGGCCTGCTGAGAATACTTTTGCTTGCAGTGGGCCTTCTAGGTTCAAAGTTCTGTAGTCTATGTTTAGCTTGGAAGTCTAAGTGTTGGATCTCTGGATGTTAAGTCATCGGTCAGCATGCTCCGCAGCAAATGGAATTGAAAGTCCCTACCTGTCCCAGCAGTCTCTTTTTATGTGTTTTAAAAAGTGGGTGGAGAGGCTAGCATCCCTAAGCCTGCCCCTCTCTTGATTTGATAGGTCAATAGATTCTTTGGTCCCCGATTTGGGAAGGGATAGTGTGTCAGAATGATGTCATTTTGTATGACCTGCAGAAATGACACTCCCCTGGTCAATGTGCACACAAATTTATTCCTGATCCAAATACATATTTCCCAGGTACACAGTTGTTTGACATCACATACACACATCATATATTACTAAAGATAGTCCCTGTCCCGACTCTGGCGTTTCTAGGAGCTTGCATTCAAAAATGGCAACTTATTTTCGATTTTAGTGGGTTTTGCAACATTGGTTTTTCATCAAAAATTATACAAAGGTACATTTCCCTTTACACATATATCCCAGTAACTTTCCATGTCTCTAGCTTAAACACATTGTCTACAATAATCATAATTAGCAGGGTTTTGCCCCAGAACACGGTACAAATTGGAGTTTGGACTCAAATCGTGAGGGCATTTTTCAAACTAAGGCTCTCAAAGTTGTACATTCCTGTCATTTGGTTACAATAAATTATCACTGTTTCTATAAAATATATATTTGTTGCAATTCAACTCCCCAAAGTGTTTGGGTCTGCCTGGGTCAGTGATCACATGTCTCTCCTTGCTGACAGAGGGCTGTTGACAGGAAACACTCAGAATTAACATACCCCATTCAACAGAAAGAGCCTTTTGTGTGGGCTCCAGCAGGCTGCCTGGAAGTCTCTCCTCAATCAATCAACAGGGTCATGTGATATCCTGCCTGCTGGTGTGGGAATCTCTGAAGTGTTAAGGTTTCCCAGCCTCTTGGCCTCTGGGAACAGCAGGTGGCTAAGGTTTCCAATTAACCAACAAGCTTTGAAGTCCCTGCCCCTCTTGCAACTCCTAAATACAGTTTCCCTGTCAGAGTTCAGACCGCTAGCGCCACCTTTGGGAATTTGTCGGTACTGCATCCATTTTTGAGTTGTCTTGAATTACTGCATTTCAATAGAGTGGTATTTTGCTTGATAGTATAGGGCCCTTGGTTAACATTGTTTTGATGGCATCCTTACAGTAGAGTGGTGATGTGGAGCCCCCCACAAGAAGGTTGTATCTTTGGAGTGGTCTCGTGCCAACTGCGCAGTTCTCCTATTCTGGCGTGAATGTGGGCGGCGATAGCTCATCCCCACATCCACCCAGTCTATTGATTTCGTTTGTTCTGGGATAGAATAATGGGCGGCGACAGCTCATCCCCACATCTACCCAGTCTATTGATTCAACATGGGCCAAAACCCTGGACAACTATCAACGCCGAAGTGCTCCCCTGGCGCTCAGGCGGCTCTGAAAAAGGCAGAGGACAGGGGGTGGGTTAGTGGGAATAACGTAACATACTCCGTTGCACTATCCTTGCTAGCAAATAGTTTCAGGCTCAATAAATGAAATGAATAATTTCAATGAAGATCGGCTGGAGAGACTGATTCATGTTTTTAATACAGGTACATCCTTCCCTACTGCCAATGCCATCATTTCCAGACCCCGGCCGACGGGTTCTTCAGCTGCAGGGTGCAGCTCCATGTCAACAACTTCACCACCCTGACCATTTTATGGGACGATCGGCAAGGACCAATATGCCCTTACGCGGTACTAGAGGCTAGAAGCAACATACCAACCGTTACGGTGGGGTAGTGCCTCATTGTTGGAACAGCCTTGCGATTATCAGTGCGACCATACTGCTTCTTTTATCGTAAACCAACACCCTGTGTACCGCAAAGGAACAGCGCGTGACTCAAGATTAACTTTTGCAGATCAAGAGCAAAGACAAATGCGAATCGCTGAATATTCTCTAAACATTTGACGTCAAATAAATGTACTTTACCAATTGTACAATCTTGCTGTTTGCTTTTAAACCACAGTTTCATATTCCGAATTGTTGCGCGCTGTGTTGTGAGATGATCTGTGTTGTTTTATGGGTTCTGTGTGAAGTCGCGTAGAAGTCGACTGGGCGGGTTTGGCTACGCAGCCCAGTAAAGTCACGGAGATAGGAGGGGAATATGAATGCTTTGTTGATGTCAGGCTCAGGGGCGGGGGATATGATTTAGTGCCGCAAAAGCAGGTCAGCCAGGGCGATGGGGCAAGTGATAGGATTATCACATAATGTCGGCGCACAGCAGCCTGATTTATTGTTTGTTTAGTGGACGAAAAGTCGGGCAAGGTCCACAGGAAATTTCTCCACGATCGACAGATCCATGCCCGAAAACACATGGCCGACCCGTAGGGACAATTAAAATTTGGTCACAGAAATACCCTTTATTCATTTAGTGGCATCACCATATCCCTGAAATGCTGTGGATGTGCTGTGGATGTGCTGGCTCTCAAACGTAAATGCGAATCAGTGCATACCGTGCTCGTTGTCCATCTAGTGGACCCCCAGGAGGTGGTTGTGCCATCCGATCCCCATCCCCGTCCCCATCTCCGTCTGGGGGCATTGGAATGTTCCTGCGCTGGCACAGATTGTGCAGCATGGCACAAACGAGCGTAATTTTACCCGTCTTCACTGGGCTGTACAGCAGTGATCCGCCAGATCTGCTTAAACAGCGGAACCGGGCCTTCAGTAGTCCAAATGTCCTCTCAATCATGCCACGTGTGCGGACATGTGCCCTGTTTTACGCATCCTCATGCCTGTTCCTTGGCCTCCGTACAGGCGTCATCAGCCATGGCGTGAGTGCATATCCGGAATCTCCTACATGGGATGTAGATGTGGGAGACATTTCAGTGTTGGTAGTATCATGTCTTCATCAGATGCAGTGCAATCTTGTGTCATTGTTCAGTCATGCGTATGTGTCATGCAGTGTTTTCACTGATGGGTGTTAATCTTCTATGGCCATCATAGTGGGGTTTGGCAGCTGGACATTGACCAATGCATTGGTGTGCATGTGCCTTGTGAGTATTGCATTGTGCAGTGATGTGCACACACGGCAGGGTCACTCCACAGTGATGGTATAGTAGATGCAGGACGTGTCATGTACAGCCATCATGTGCATTGTGAGTGCTGTGTTGCATATTATGGGGGGGGTTTGCTGTGGTTCCAGGTGTGTGTGCCAGCGGGAGTTCAGGCTGTGTGTGTCAGGTGGCAGGGTATGTACGGCCACACTGTGGCTACCTGTCATATGTTGCTTTGTGAAGTTTGGGTTCTGCTGTCTATTCAGTGGATGGGTGGGGGGTGATGCATGTGCAGTCGCAGCAGCCCACTCACGTAGCTCATTGCCCTGGTCACACACACGCACCCCACTTACACAGGTCCGGAGCATTGGCAGCTGTACTCACCCGATAGCCATGTGCTTTGTCCAGCATAGCGTTCCATGTAACATGGCAATGTTGAATTCCGCAGTACCGTTGAGTCATGGATTGAGCCCGGAAAACGTGCGCAGCAATGTGTAATCACTAGCGTCGCATCACATACCATCTGTACATTCAGTGAGTGGTACTGTTTCCTATTGCGGAACACGATTTCAATTGCACGTGGTACTGTCAGCTCAATGTGGGTGCAGTCGAGTGCACCTATGCAATTTGGAATGCCTGCTATGGCATGGCGTGCAGCTCACGACTGTGTGTTGATAGGTACCGGTGCCAAGAAAGTGCAGTACAGACACTATGTGTCAGGGTTGTGATAGGCCGTGCAGCTCACGACTGTGTGTTGATAGGTACCGGTGCCAAGAAAGTGCAGTACAGACACTATGTGTCAGGGTTGTGATAGGCCGTGCAGCTCACGACTGTGTGTTAATAGGTACTCTATCAGGCCAGTGATGTACAGGATTGTTGGACGGTCCAGCTGGTATAATGTGTGGATCTGTCCTGGGGTGAGGTTCCAGGGTGAGGCCCGATGCGTGGTATTGCAGGCTGCCTGTGGGGTGCTGCCGGCTGGACAATGGGGTTTGCCATGGTTACATGGTTAGCTGGTTGCCGCCTGCGCCTCCTACGCCTCCGCCTCCTACTCCTCCTCCTCTGCAACATTACTGCCATCATGTGCAGTGCTGCCTGTTGGTTGAGTAGGCCCAGTCCCAATGCTACTAGAGCTGCTGCCTGCATGGTTCTGTTTTGAGTTGGGCTGGGTGTGGCCCTTTTGTATGCACCCAGTGGCCTGCTGGGACCAGCTGGGCTGATTTGGTGCACCTGTGGCATGATTCAGGACACCAGGCACAGTTTAACGTTATGTTCGCTGTGGCGGCGGTACCGCCACCCCGATCACGGTTTTACCGCCATTTTGTTGTCAGAGTTTCCATGTCCGCGCTAGTTGTGATGCTCGCAGTGTTTCGTATTGCCGGCAACGGAGGAGTTTCCGTGCAGGCGGAGTTTACAGGAGCTTTAACTCCACGGTGGCGGTTGGAGGTGGTGCTGTTTCCGGGTTTGCAGGTCATGATTAGGCGGATGCGGAAACGGTGCCGGTATGGTTATACCGGTTGCGTTAATTCCGGACCGGAGCACTTGTAACGAGGCCCATTGTTTCACAGACTACATGGTATCGCATGGAAGAAACCTCACATGGGATGTATTGACCTACTTTCAGCTAGTGGTAATTTCATACCCGTCACTCGTGGGAAGAGTCTCCAGTGTCACAGACTGTATACAAGATCCTGCTAATAAGAAGGTAATCTGGCAACTACTGACTGTCATCGCGGAAGCCCTCGCTGAGCTGCCCGAATACAGTAATAAGGACACAAATGCTTCCACCACAAGTGATCATCGGTGAACTGACATACACGCTTTTCTTTCGCAATATAGAGGAGTGCCCAGGACTCATCCGGAGAACCACGGATACCTTAACGTACATCAGAGATCCAAGAAACAATGAATATCTGAACCAACTGTGGATCAAGCTAAACTATGTGGTCGCAATCCACACAGCAGGAAAGTGCAGAGACTGTTCACGTCAAAAGAAAGGCCTGTGATCCAGAAACCAGCCAAGCAGGACAAATGTCGCTGTCACCCAAGGACAGACGGCTGGCTCACAATGTCCTGTTCCGGCTGGTCACGGACTATCCAGAAATGGTGGGAATGCTTGCAGATGTTGACGTCATCACTTTCCTCAGAGACCCAGCTACTGTTGCACATATGGACACACTCCTCCACGGAATCATGCTCCAGGTGGAGCTATCCAACTTCTAGCGAGAGTACCTGAGGAGAGTCCAGTGAAACTTTCCACCGTGGGACAGATCCAGGAGACAGAGGCACAGTTCTTCATCTTACCGCCGTGGGATAGATGTCACGACCCTCGCCCAAAACCCACTCTGGCAAACCCATTGGCCAGGTGGAGTCAGGAATCGGGCCTCTAGAGCCTGGCATCCTCTTCAAAAGCCCTCATGGGGCCAGTCCTGGCGCCTATGGCGCCAGGCTAATACACCATGAAAAACAATGTGCTTGGGAACTACTTTATTGTATTGTCAGCCAACATGGAGGCATCCACATAAGTGTGGTAGCCTAGGGACAACTTTACCTGGACTATTTTGTTGGGGCAATTTAAGCCACACCCAAGCAAGACAACACGCTTTGCGTTACTTTGCAGCTTGCAACATGACGCTCACCGAGTACAGCTATTCCCTCGAACCTCGGAGAAGCAGAACCTGCAAGGAGACAAAAGGAACATCATTAGCAGCAGCATCCTGCCTGCAGTCTTCATCTTTAAACACTTGCAGCTACTGAGAACAGCTTCCTCGAATCTGCATGCCTCCCGGACAGAACGACCTGAAAGAGGAAGATAGAGGCAACATTAAAGAAAGCAGTAGAGACATTTACAAATTACGAACTGCTCAAAAGGCTTACCTGGCTGGTCGCCTCTCGGCTGGCACCACTCCGGACATTCCACCCAAGCTGAAGAATACCAAGACCTACAAGGAAGGAAAACACAGGTTAGCAAAGGCAAGACTTTGCAGCACTGCGCATAGTGCTTACCTACCGCATCATAGCGCTCTTAATGCGCCATCATTTACCAGCGGGGCTCAACCAAGCCAGTTCGCCGCGCTGCTCTGCATACCTAAGGGAGAAAAAAAGAGACATTTTAAACAAAGAAAGGCATGCAGGATAGCAACAAAACTAAAGAACAGCAATAGGACTTACCTGAACAATATCAAACGGGCCGGCGTCAGTGACCGCACTCGCCCATGAAAGACAACGCGCCCCTGCAAAGAAGGCAGGACGGAGAGCATGCCTAATTCTACCACAAGGTGATGAGAGGGCGCCAGAGGGACTGAAATCATACGGGGTGGAGGGAGGATACTTACCCCAGTCGGTCAGTCTTGAAACAGTCCTCCTGTATTTTCAGGCAGAACCTTCCCCGCAGACCACATCAGGGCAAAGCTTAGAAGCATACCAGCGAGTAACCCGGCTGGGTGGCGTCCCTGTGGATACCAGGTGAGCATAAAAGAACGCGAAGCCTACCATAACAAATCCACCTGGGCACCATGGAGACATCAGAAATGGACCAATTGGCCCAATTACTAGGAGAGCTTTGTGCTGAGGTTCATTCTGCCCGACAAAAGACTAATGCCCTCCGGAGAGACCTAATAGTGACCAAAGAACACACTGAAGAGATTAGCAGGCAATACTTGCAATCACAGGCAGGACAGACACCTCTACCTGGAAGCAATCCAATGATGCAAAACCCTGCCATACCACCCACTCTGGTACAGGTCACGTTACCTGGAACAGTGCCCCTGGCACCACCAGAAAGGTTCTCAGGTGACCCACGGAAGTATGCGGCATTCATCAATCAGTGCCTCCTTCATTTTCTTTGTAGGCCTGGAGCATTTCCAAACGACCAAGCTCGGGTAGCTTTTGTCTTATCATACCTGAGTGGTAGTGCATCATATTGGTCGGTGCTGTTGGTAACCCATGACGATCCTCTATTACATGACTTTGAGGGGCTCCAGAGAGAAATGGAAAAACGTTTTGCTCGCCATACCCAGGAACGAGCAGTAGACAACGAACTCTTATCTCTCCGACAGGGGAATCAGGACTTGTTAACGTACATTGCTACCTTCAACAGACTGGTTGCCGAAGCTAGGTGGCCAGTAAACAAAAGAACCACGTTATTCCATCGAGGCTTACGAGGCGAATTAAAGGACGTCTTAGCCCAGGTGGTTGATCCACCCAGAGACTGTGCAGAATTCATAAATCTGGTTGTGCAGCTAGACCACCGGTTGCAGGACCGAAAGGCAGACCGGTCTAAGATGGACCCTCAGACCGTGTATGTTCGACCAAGGGAAAACAAACCCCGGGTACCTGAAAATGCTGTAGAACCCATGCAGATTGGAGGGATACAGCCTCCATTAACAAAACAAGAGCGGGACAAAAGAAAACAATAACAGCTTTGTTTGTATTGTGGGAAACCAGGACATTTCCTGAAGGACTGTCCAGTAAAACCCCCAAGAAGAACAGTCAGGGCCACAGAGAAGGATGAAGCTAAGGAATCGGAAAACTACCAAGCTCGACAAACGTAGAGGTCAGTTTGTCGAGTGAGAAGAAAGAGTTGCTGACCTCGCACTTTGCAATACCAGTGATCTTAATTAACCACCAACAGTCGTCAAGAATGCATGCCGTTGAAGCATACATCGATAGCAGAGCAGTTGGAAATTATATTGATCAAGAACTGGCAGCAGAGATGGGGCTTCCTTTGTGTTCTAAGCCAACTATGGACAAGGTAACCACCGTGGATGGGACAGAAATCGCTTCCGGACCAGTAACCCAGTGCACAGCCAGGGTAACCTTGCTGTGCCAGGACGGACATCGGGTGTCTATTTCATTCGATCTCAACAAGGCACCTCAGTTCAGGCTAATACTAAGGATGCCATGGGTGGTTGCTCACAACCCTTTGATAGACTGGCGGTTACGAAAATTAACCTTCCCTGGTGACTGCTCCCCTGCCTGCTATTACCAAGAGGAGAAACTCGACGTCTGTATCCCCATGACTCCCGGAGCGACAGTATCAACCCTGGGAGCAACTAATACCTTGCCAAGTGAATACCATGATTTCTAGGATGTTTTCTGAAAGGACCAAGCCAATACATTGCCGCCGCACAGGCCCTATGAGTGTCAGATCAACCTTGTTCCTGGTGAACAAATCCCTTGCTGCAGGATCTACGCTCTCACAGAACTAGAAAACCTTCATTTGAAATCCTATTTAGACCAGTACCTTGCAAATGGATTTATCCGTCCTTCGAAGTCACCCGCAGCCAGTCCTTCGTACCGAAAAAGGAAGGAGACTTGAGAACCTCTATTGACTACCGTGCATTGAACCAGATCACTGTGAAGAACCGCTACCCCTTGCCACTTATCCCTGATATGCTAGACCAAGTTAAAGATGCCCAGATTTATACCAAATTGGACCTTCGAAGAGCGTACCACCTGGTCCGAGTCAGAAAAGGAGATGAATGGAAAACCGCCTTCCGTACTAATTACGGCTTGTTTGAATATCAAGTCATGCTCTTCGGGTTATGCAACGCTCCTGCAGCATTCCAGTATTTCATGAATGACGTCTTAAGGGAGTTAATTGATGTGTGCGCCTTAGTGTACATAGACGACATCTTACTATACTCAGCCTCGGAACAAGATGATGTCAGGCATGTTCGTTCAGTCCTCACCAAGCTCCGTCAACATCGCTTGTTTGCAAAGCTTGAAAAATGCTTTTTTCACGTCACCGAAGTAGAATTTCTTGGTTATATCCTTACTCCAGGAGGCATCAGAATGGATGTGCACAAGGTAGATGCCATTCTGAAATGGCCTTCACCGACGTCTCTGAAAGGGGTACAAGGCATGCTGGGCTTTGCGAACTTCTACCGCCGGTTCATCCCAGACTTCTCTCAGGTTGTGCACCTAATCACAGTACTATTACGAAAAAACAATAAAAAGTTTGCTTGGACCGAAGAAGCAGAAGAAGCCTTTCAGGAACTTAAATGAAGGTTTACCTCCGCTCCAATCCTGCAACATCCTCATCCAGACCTCCCTTATGTCCTTGAAACTGATGCGTCCAGTCTCGCAATGGGGGCTGTCCTTTCACAGAGAGACCTGGAAACCGGCCAGCTACATCCTGTGGCCTTCTGGTCGAAAAAGTTCTCACCTCCAGAGATTAATTTTGCCATCACGGACAAGGAACTCCTGGCTATCAAATCCGCCTTTAAAGCCTGGAGGCACTACCTTCTGGGGGCCAGACACACCATTACAGTCATCACAGACCACCGAAACCTGCTATATCTGAAAAAAGCCAAGGCCCAGTCCTTGCGCCAATTACGATGGGCCCTTTTATTCGCCGAATATGATATGTAATCACATTTCGACCAGGAGTCAGAAACGAAAAGGCGGATGCCTTATCTCGCATAGGCATAGATTAAATAGTATATACAACTCCAGACCCAGTACCTATTATACCTGAAGACAAAGTGTTGGGTATCACGACAGCCTTAACACAAGCAGAACTACGAAAAGAAATCCAATGGACAATGAATCCTGATGCCTACCTCGCATAGCAAACTCAAGGAGAACAATATACCATTAAGGACCATCTACCCTTTTTTAGGGATCGCCTATATGTACCCAAGAAGGAATTACAACAGCATATTATTTCAAACTATCACGATTCACTGATCGAAGGGCATCCTGGGATCGCCAAAACCCTAGCTAAGGTGAAAGAGACCTTTTGTTGGCCTACCTGGCATAAGGGATAAGCAAGTGTTGTGAGCACAAGGGTTTCCTCAATTTTTTAAGGGGGCTGTGGTATGTGAGGAGAGATACAGCAGAAAAAAACGTACATATACCACTAGCTACCCACCTCTAACACACCGAAAGGTGGCTACTTGTCAGAAATGTACCTCACAGTAGGAATTTCATAGGATTATATCTCCCACCATAGACAAAGAAATGTGTTTAGCATATTTTAATTATTATATCAAACAACATGGTAAAACAACATAAAAAACCTATTTCCAGCGTTCGTTATTTGTAGAAACACAAATGGGCGGAAGAAGCAGACACCAAAACATTTGCAATGTACAATTTGCGTGATGTTAGTAATGGTGTATTTTGATCGCATTTTCAATTATACAACAACATGGTATAATAGCGTCAACATTTGAATATGTTTCTAGGGAGAAGGACAACACTGTTGCAGTTTAAAGCTCATCAGTAAAGTCCAACGCCCCGTCTTCAGGACGCGATAGGTTAAAGAAACACGTTACACTGGCAACATGGCGCCTATGTGTCAGTGTAGTGACCTAAAAAGATAAATAAAAATAGTTTTACTCAAACATGATGAAAACGGTGATGGTGGTGTTTGTGTGCATACAAAACAAGTAGCCAGGTTGCTAACCTTAAAAGTGATTTCTTTTGGTGTGATGGGCAAAGCGATTGCATGAATCAATTTAATTGAGGCGGCAGACCAGTCCGTCTTAAGAATTCAAGCTGTAAATCAATACGTAAATTTAATTAGATTTTTGTTGAAACAAGTAACATATTGAACCAACAATAGTTACATTTTGATACATGAATCAATCATATTTACCACTTTATGTGTAAGGCAGGGATTTTTGTTTCAAGTCCTGCAGAGAAATTTCAGTGGTGTACCGAGTTTCTATGGTATTCCGGATACTACATGTCCCATAATGCATCATGGAATCTAAAAGAAATGCGAAAAGCCTTTCAATTTCACATGTTTCACCTGATTTACGTTTCTTTCAAGCATTTAAGTGACAGGGAGTAACACTTACTTGGCCATAATGATCCCCAAGGCTGTCTTGCATTGTTATATATTGGGTTAGATATTTTAAACCGCTCGCGTGTCAGTGAATGGCTCTGTGTGGGAGACAAGGGCACCAGAGAGTACAATTAGACTCTGTACGTTTTTGAGCAACAATCAAGTGTGGCATGGATTTCAAAGCAGGCTGACCTGTCATGTGTGCATTCACCTTCACAGAATCGCTTTACCACGTGGCTTTTTCCTTGATTGAATACTGGTGTAAGCCAAATGTCATTCGTTGACATCGAAAGAGGACTGCCAAGTCCAGTCCATTCGTGTGTGTAATAGAGGAAGGGTTTTTGCTCAGTATTAGAAAGGGGTCGGCCATTTTTGAGTGTATATGGATCCTATGAAGGTATACTTAACACTGCAGTAAATAATTATCTGCTTGCTAGTTCTCAGTAAGGGGGTGTGTATAGTGTGTCAAATACATTCTTTCTTATAGAACAAATTTGTGCACACAATGGTTATGCATTATATGACAATTTTAGACAAGGCATCACCCTCTGACACGCGAGCGGTTTAAAATATCTAACCCAATATATAACAATGCAAGACAGCCTTGGGGATCATTATGGCCAAGTAAGTGTTACTCCCTGTCACTTAAATGCTTGAAAGAAACGTAAATCAGGTGAAACCTGTGAAATTGAAAGGCTTTTCGCATTTCTTTTAGATTCCATGATGCATTATGGGACATGTAGTATCCGGAATACCATAGAAACTCGGTACACCACTGAAATTTCTCTGCAGGACTTGAAACAAAAATCCCTGCCTTACACATAAAGTGGTGAATATGATTGATTCATATATCAAAATGTAACTATTGTTGGTTCAATATGTTACTTGTTTCAACAAAAATCTAAATAAATGTACGTATTGATTTACAGCTTGAATTCTTAAGACGGACTGGTCTGCCGCCTCAATTAAATTGATTCATGCAATCGCTTTGCCCATCACACCAAAAGAAATCGGTTTTAAGGTTAGCAACCTGGCTACTTGTTTTGTATGCACACAAACACCACCATCACCGTTTTTATCATGTTTGAGTAAAACCATTTTTATTTATCTTTTTAGGTCACTACACTGACACATAGGCGCCATGTTGCCAGTGTAAGGTGTTTCTTTAACCTATCGCGTCCTGAAGACGGGGCGTTGGACTTTACTGATGAGCTTCAAACTGCAACAGTGTTGTCCTTCTCCCTAGAAACATATTCAAATGTTGACGCTATTATACCATGTTGTTGTATAATTGAAAATGCGATCAAAATACACCATTACTTACATCACGCAAATTGTACATTGCAAATGTTTTGGTGTCTGCTTCTTCCGCCCATTTGTGTTTCTACAAATAACGAACGCTGGAAATAGGTTTTTTATGTTGTTTTACCATGTTGTTTGATATAATAATTAAAATATGCTAAACACATTTCTTTGTCTATGGTGGGAGATATAATCCTATGAAATTCCTACTGTGAGGTAAATTTCTGACAAGTAGCCACCTTTCGGTGTGTTAGAGGTGGGTAGCTAGTGGTATATGTACTTTTTTTCTGCTCTACCTGGCATAAGGACATCGTTCAGTATATTCAGTCCTGCGGTATCTGCGCACAAAATAAATCACTGAAACAAAAACATCTGGTCTCCTACAACCATTGGCCATTCCTCCAGTTCCATGGCACACTCTTTCCCTCAACTTCATCACTGATCTACCTCCAAGCCAAGGGTTCAACACCATCCTTGTAGTTGTGGACTTATTCTCGAAGATGGCCCATTTTATTCCTCTCAAAGGCCTCCCAGACGCAGCCACTTTAGCAAAAGTGTTCTTGGAGGGCGTGGTTAAGCTACATGGCTTCCCTTCGGTTCTGATCTCTGATCGAGGCAGTCAGTTTGTTTCAAACTTCTGGAAAAAATGTTGTGCAATGGCGCAGATTGACGTTCGCCTATCTACCAGTCACCATCCCCAAACGGATGGCCAAACCGAGAGAACCAATCAGACACTCGAGGCTTTCAAAAGGGCAAAGGAACACCTTATTCATGCCAAAGAAAAACAAGAGAGATCGCCGACCAACACCGGAAAAAGGCCCCTGATTATCAAGTAGAAGACAAAGTTTGGTTAGCCGCTAAATTCGTACCCATCAAGGGAACCTGGACCTTTCATCCCAGATTCTTAGGACCCTATACCATTAAGGCAATTATCAACCCAGCAGCTGTGAAACTGGATTTACCACCTAATCTACACATCCACCCGGTATTCCATGTGTCCCTCCTGAAACCAATGCAACCCTGCACACGGATTGCGACACCACCTAAGCCAGGGGTGCACAACCGATTTTGACAGAGGGCTGAAAGTACCTTACATGAGGACTATAGTGGGCCGAAAAGTAAATGTGGGCGGGGCGGTAGGCGGGCGTGGCAGGAGGCTTTTTAAACCCCCAATTTGTATTAAACACATGGAAAAAGAATATGTTTTTGAGGGGTAACAATTTTTATTTGCATTTCAAACTTACATTTTGTACTACACATTTTCCATTGTTAAATTTATTTCTATTTAATTTAGTTATTGTATCTCGTCTGTTTAATTAACTTATATATATTTTATTGACCCTAGATTGGACATTCCGTTATTTTGGACTTCTATAGTTTGCTGTTTGGGTTGCCCAAGAGGAGTATGGCCTTCGTTGAGTCAGGTTTCCTCAAAAAGCAAAGGATGTACATCTCCTAACTGTGCCTATTTTAGCTTTATTATTGGGTTCACTCTTGGAGTGCAACACTATGCCCCATGGCTCCCACCCCAACCAAACACTATGCCCCATGGCCCCCTCACCCCCAAACAAACACTATGCCCCATGACTCCCTCAACCCCCAACCAAACACTATGCCCCATGGCCCCCACCCCTCAACCAAACACTATGCCCCATGGCCCCCTCACCCCCAACCAAACACTATGCCCCATGGCTCCCTCACCTCCCAACCAAACACTATGCCCCATGGCCCCCACCCCTCAACCAAACACTATGCCCCATGGCACCCCCACCGCTCAACCAAACACTATGCCCCATGGCCCCCACCCCTCAACCAAACACTATGCCCCATTGCACCCCCACCCCTCAACCAAACACTATGCCCCATGGTACCCTCAACCCCAACCAAACACTATGCCCCATGGCACCCTCAACACCCAACCAAGCACTATGCCCCATGGCCCCCACCCCTCAACCAAACACTATGCCCCATGGCACCCTCAACCCCAAACACTATGCCCCATGGCACCCTCAACACCCAACCAAACACTATGCCCCATGGCCCCCACCCCCAAACAAACAATGCACCATGGCCCCCTCACCCCTCAACCAAAGAAAGAGCCCCATGGCCCCCACCCCTCAACCAAACACTATGCCCCATGGCCCTCTCAACACCCAACCAAACACTATGCCCCATGGCCCCCACCCCTCAACCAAACACTATGCCCCATGGCCCCCACCCCCAACCAACCACTATGCCCCATGGCCCCCTCACCCCTCAACCCAACACTATGCCCTATGGCCCCCACCCCTCAACCAAACACTATGCCCCATGGCACTCCCCACCCCCAACCAAACACCCACACCCATACAGACCCAACCCCCCCACCCTCCAAATCAGCACACTCTCAAACAAGCACCCATACAGACCCGAATCCCCCACCCCCCAACTCAGCACACACACAAACATGCACCCATACACACCCAAACCCCCGCACCCAACTCCGAACCCCCCACCCCCAAATCAGCACACACAAACCAGCACCCATACAGACCCGAACCCCCCACCCCCAAATCAGCACACTCTCAAACAAGCACCCATACAGACCCAAACCCCCCCCAACTCAGCACACACACAAACATGCACCCATACAGACCCGAACCCCCACCCCCCCAACTCAGCACAATCTCAAACAAGCACCCATACAGACCCAAACCCCCACCCCCCAACTCAGCACAATCTCAAACATGCACCCATACAGACCAGCACCCCCCCACATCAGCATACAAACTAGCAAGCATGCACACATACAGACCCTGCATCTCAACATACACCGCACTTACACTCCAAAACAAACATTAATTCACACCAGACACCCCCCCACCCCTGCATCTCAACATACACACAAAAAACATTCAAATGCAAACATTCATACACATCCGACACCCCCCCACACACCCCCATCCCCGCATCTCAACATACACACAAAAAACATTCAAATCCAAACATTCATACACATCCGACACCCCCCACATACCCCCATCCCCGCATCTCAACATACACACAAAAAACATTCACATCCAAACATTCATACACATCTGACACCCCCCAACCCCGCATCTCAACATACACACAAAAACATTCAAATCCAAACATTCATACACATCCGACACCCCCCCATCTAACACAACACACACAAACATACAGCAAAACAGACTCGACACACAAACACAAACAGACCACTTACCGGAGACGTGCTGGAAGGCAGGTAAGCTGGATTTCGCTGGAATCGTACTACGGCTGGCGTGGTCAAAGGCTGAAATGCCTTCCGGCATCAAGCCTTATGGACCACGCCAGCCGTAGTGCTGGCACTCCATTGGTGCAGCACACACGCACTACGTGGCTCGCAGGAGCGACGTGGTGCGTGTGTGCTGAGCCAATGAGGGCCAGTGTTTTGTCCGGCCCGGAAGACAACAAAGGCTTTCCTAATGGAGGGCGGCCGATGCTGCTTGCGGGCCGCCCTCCATTAGGAAAGTGTTTGTGCCTCGCGGGTCGGACAAAAGAGCATGGCGGGCCGCAACTGGCCCGCGGGCCGTATGTTGTGCACCCATGACCTAAGCCCATACTTGTTGACGGAGAACCAGAATTCGAAGTCAAAGATATCTTGGACTCTAAATACTCTAGGACCAAGCTATATTATCTCGTCGATTGGAAAGGATTTGGACCACAAGATAGATCCTGGGAGCCCAGTGAGAATATCCACGCACCACGTCTAATCAGGAAATTCCATCGGAACTTCCAAACCAAACCTGGGCCAGACAGAAGGAACCCCATGGGAGGGGCCTTAGGGGGGAGTGCTGTCACGACCCTCACCCAAAACCCCATCTGGCAAACCCATTGGCCAGGTGGAGTCAGGACTCGGGCCTCTAGAGCCTGGCATCCTCTTCAAAAGCCCTCATGGGGCCAGTCCTGGCGCCTATGGCGCCAGCCTCATACACCATGAAAAACAATGTGCTTTGGAACTACTTTATTGTATTGTCAGCCAACATGGAGGCATCCACATAGCTTGGTTCCTAAGAACCAAGCTATGCGGTCTAGGGTTTTGGGTGTCATAGCCTAGGGACTACTTTACCTGGACTATTTTGTTGGGGCTATTTAAACCACACCCGAGCAAGACAACACGCTTCGCATTACTTTGCAGCTTGCAACGTGACGCTCACCGTGTCCAGCTATTCCCTCGAACCTCCGAGAAGCAGAACCTGCAATGAGACAAAAGGAACATCATTAGCAGCAGCATCTTACCTGCAGTCTTCATCTTTAAACACTCGCAGCTACTGAGAACAGCTTCCTCGAATATGCATGCCTCCCGGACAGAACGACCTGAAAGAAGACGATAGAGGCAACATTAAAGAAAGCAGTAGAGACATTTACAAATTACGAACTCCTCAAAAGGCTTACCTGGCTGGTTGCCTCTAGGCTGGCACCACTCCGGACATTCCACTCGCGCTGAAGAACACCGCGACCTACAAGGAAGGAAAGCACAGGTTAGCAAAGGCAAGACTTCGCAGCGTTGCGCATAGCGATTACTTACCACATCTGTCATGCACTGTTGTTAAAGGTGGGTCTTCGACAAGATCAATGTCCACCTCCCCTTCCTCCTCACCTGAATCCTCTGAGGAGACCGTTCGCAGAGTGAGCTTCTTCTTTGATTTCTTCTTTGAGAAGAGAAAGGGTCGTCCTCGGTAAGAAGCCACCCCGATTCCCTGTTAAACAGGGAAGCAGTGGACTCCCTTCCCGCGGGGACCGAATGGAGGGAAAAAAAGCAGCCGCTTAAAAAACCTCTCAGTGGTGATTGTTGAAGTAAACTTCCGGGTGGTTCTATAGTCCAGAACTGGAGGAAGGAGATCCGTAGCGCACTGTGTAGGTTCCGAAGGTAGTAGCATAGAAGGAAGGTCTTGGGCTTGAGGCTGAAGAGTAGAGGTAGAACTGTAGCCGACGCCCGGGATGGAAACGGGCGTGGATAAGGACCAGAGTTCAACAAACAGGCTTGATAGATAAAGCACAGAACGGGGAGGAAGTAGAGCGAAGCAGAGAGTGAAGGCGGGGAAAGGCAAGCGGGAGAGGCAAAGGAAATGGCCCGAGTAGCCAAATGCTCGGGTAGCAGGAGAGGGAGTAGAAAACGAGGAAAGGAAGGCAGAGCAAGCGCGAGGAGAAAAAACACGGGCGCACAGCAACAAAGAGAAAATGACCAAGTTGCAATGCGCCGAACCCAGAGTTGGGCGGGGTTAAATACTGAACCGGCGCCAAGGAGCAAAAAGACTAGACCGGTGGACCAGGAAGTGCGAAAAGAACCCGGAACAATCTAATGGCGCTGCCAACGTCAAGCGTTTCAAAGCCGCCAGCGGCCACCGGGAGACGGCAGCGTGACAGCATCATAGCGCTCTTAATGTGCCATCATTTACCAGCGAGGCTCAACCAAGCCAGTTCGCCGCGCTGAAGCTCTGCATACCAAAGGGAGAAAAAAAGAGACATTTGAAACAAAGAAAGGCATGCAGGATAGCAACAAAACTGAAGAACAGCAATAAGACCTACCTGAACAATATCAAACGGGCCGACGTCAGTGAAGTAACTAGACCGCACTCACCCATGAAAGACAACGCGCCCCTGCAAAGAAGGCAGGATGGAGAGCATGCCTAATTCTACCACAAGGTGAGGAGAGGGTGCCAGAGGGACTGAAATCATACGGGGGTGGAGAGAGGATACTTTCCCCAGTCGGTCAGTCTTGAACACAGTCCTCTTGTATTTTCAGGCAGAACCTTCCCCGCAGACCACATCAGGGCAAAGCTGAGAAGCATACCAGCGAGTAACCCGGCTGAGTGGCGTCCCTGTGGATACCAGGTGAGCGTAACAATAGATCCAGGAGGCAGAGACAGTTCTTCAACTTAACGCCATGGGACAGATCGAGAAGAGCAGGGAAGAGAACTTCACCACTTTGTTTTATTTTTATTTTTTCATTCTTATGGATATTTGATTCCCATTTTTTATTTGATTTTGAATGGTACCATTGTTCCATTTTTACCATTTTTTCACATTTAAACAGGTTCCAGCATGTCTTCCGGACTAAAGCAAATTCGGAGAGTGGACTGGGACTTGACCTATTTTGAATATGCTCAATGAATGTGACTCACCAAAGAGGCTAGTCTAATCTTTTTCCATAGTCTAGCAAGGGAACTGCATCCCGTAACCAGAGACAATCGTCACCCTCGAGAGGGGGGGACTCTTACAAAGCACAAGACACTTTACATCCAAGACCTCCTGAAAGACAATAATGGAGTAAATGAAAAGAAGAGATCCTTATAGAACTTTAACTATTGATATGATTGAAATGGGGGCCCAGAACAGTAACCTAGTCCTCCCACAGGCGGAAGGGGCGCCCCCACTTCCCTGGAAGAAAATGCTGCAAATTGTCCCATCGAACGATAATGTGCATAGGTATAGTGATTATTATTGTTTTTCTGTCATTAACAATCAGAACTGCATTCTTTATTGGTGCATGAAGTGTTCCAATTTCAGTGCACCCACCAGATAATGTATGTATGAATCCCAAGAAAGCACCTAGACCCTATATAGTCATTCCGGTTCCAAGAAAACCTGATGGTAAAGTAAACAAACTAAAATTTAATGTAATTAGCAGTGATTCATACACATTTGAGGTAACGAATGAAGAGAAAAGCTGGAGACAGGGTCAGCACGGAATGAATGAAAACGTAGCACTGACCACTACAAGCACACCCACACTGAATGCACACGAACAAGGTCAAGTGTCAATGGCTACAGAACCTCGAACAAAGGCAACAGAAAGTAAGAGACTGCCTACCGAACAACCAGTTCCAGAAAATAGTGGAAGTGACCGAGAGGAAGCAAGCGAAAGGCCAACTAAAGAAGATATAACCAAAGCACTCAAGAAGACAGAGACAGCTACACAAGAATTC
Source organism: Ambystoma mexicanum (assembly GCF_040938575.1). Classification (NCBI taxonomy): domain Eukaryota; kingdom Metazoa; phylum Chordata; class Amphibia; order Caudata; family Ambystomatidae; genus Ambystoma; species Ambystoma mexicanum. The sequence goes on along the minus strand of NC_090931.1, from coordinate 286,453,785 downwards.
AATGTAAAGACACAAATGCTGATTGACCATTTGTTCCCGTTTATAGTTAGAGCGAAGAAACTGCATGAGGAACTGAAAAATAGAACCACGGTGACTACCGCAGCAAGCACATCAGTTCCTACAAGCACCAGGCCCACAATGTGGCCACACGTTGGACAGACAGTACACAGGTGGTGGTTAAAGAAGCTCTATGAGAGAATACAAGAGGAGAAGAAAAGAAACACAAAACCTTCTCCCACCACAGCGATACAGGTAATGAAGCCTGCCCCTCCCACAAGCATGATTGAGAGATCCCCAGCATGGAAAATCAGCACAGACGCATTTAAAGATATAGTTATAGCAAACGACAAAGACACTAAGAATAAAGAGAAGCCCACACGAAGATAACAAGGAAATGAATGACTACCTGGATAGCACAGCACATCTCGGAAACAACATTTGGTACCAACACATGAAGGAGGTTGGAAGAAGAAAAGCTGAAGGAGAATGCTTTGTCTGTGCACTTCTACCATACAGCATGGGAAAATCCAAAATCTTTGTGGCTGTAGAAATTGATGTCCAGACAGCACACTGTATGTCGCACATAGCAATGTGCAAAACCAGAGGCCAGTTCATGGGCAGTGATGCCTCCCTGAAATGGGCAACTGAAGCAACTGATCCTGATGAGGATGATTATGTTCAAGGCATAAAGACAAGAAACAGAGCTCATACTAAGAATCATGTAATCAGGTACGAAAACCCTGGAGTAAAAGGGGCTAGAATTAGATGGGAGGTGAATCAGAAGCTAAATGTCCAAGGAAAAACTCCAGCGGAGGCTCGAAGTTGGAAGAACAGAGGCCAAATGCAGATTTTGGGGACAGTGCTTTCACCAGACGGATGGGAGAAAGGGGTAGTGATCTGCAGAGCCTGGATGGTCATTGGTCAATACATACCTACCAACAACGTATTGCGGAACGGATGCAAGCCATTATGGCCGAAACTTGCAAAACTACTCACATGGGTCGAAGACAGCGGAGGACCCTTACAGATAGTGCCACTTGAAAACCCAAAGTTCTGTTTCAGAAAAAACGGCAAAGAAAGCCATTGGGATGAAAATCATGGTCGATGTCGAACCAGGTTGGAAGGCCAGAGACCTGACTGATGAAGAAATAAGAGACTTTGTGAGAGCCAGTGAATTTGCACCAGAAGGAACAAAATTCACGTATCCCAGGAAACAAAGGAAGTATTAAGGGAAATTGATCTATTGCAGCCCAAATGGACAATGCCAGCTAATGACCTGGAACAAGGACGAGCATGTAAAAATAGCAGTAAGTTTGAAAGGTGTGATAAAGATATGGACTCCAAAGACACGCACGTTCACACCACTTTGTACAAACCCTGACGACGACGAACAGGACACAGAAGAACCAAGGAAGATGAATCCAAAGGAGGAAGCAGAAGTGGTCGATGAACCGACCAGAGGGGGGAGTGTAGAGGAGGTCCCAGACATGGCCTGCGCCCCTGCCCCCCATTTCGAGGTACCAGGAACATACTCGCCAAAATACATGATGTACGAGGAGCAATTGAACCAACAGAGAGCTATACTGGACCTATGCCCGGTGCCCATCAGAAGAGCAATACCGGCTGAAATGCCTATAACCAGACAGCCATGGGCTGCACGGTACCCTCTCAGACAACCATACCAGCAGCTGACACGAAATGAAGACTACCTACAGACTGTCCCTGAAGAGACCCACAGAGCCTTAAATGGAAGGTGAGTGGTGACGACATAAGAGCCCAGACATGACGTACAGATGAACATAAACGATGAACGAAAGATGACACACAAGGGTGAAATACAATGAATAAAGATGTAATGGACGTAAAGAGACGTAAGGAAACGTAGTGTCATGACCTACAGAACGCGCCCCTTTTGGACTTCCTGGTCCTTGTCTCAACGGGGCTTGCACTCCCTGGTACTCCCAACATGGCCGTCCAGCGTGAAACACTTTCCTCGCTCTACACGTTGGACATAGCGTGTTCTCTTAATAGACAACGCCCCTGCAGCTCCGCGCGTCTCAATGCTATTGCGAAGTAGCGACCAGACGTCTGCTCCGTAGCTCGCGGTATTGCTTCCCTGATTCTGTCCCTACTAACTCCATTCCTATTCCCTCTCCTTTCTTTCTTACTTCCTGGACTCGTGTGCTGAGTAGTGCACTTTCTTCATTTCCCGAATTCCTGGATCGATGCATCCCGGAACTTTGAACGCACGCTGGAGTCGGAAGAGACTTGTGCAGCCTTATTCAAGACCCGATCCGTCCGCAAAAAGGCATCGACCAAGAAATCCAGCAAAGATCTGACTCAGGTGAGAAGGGGGGAACTCCGTGACAGTTTGAGACGCCACCCGACCGAACTCGATATGGACATGGAAGCGGCCGTTCAGGACCTGATGCGTGGCATGCAAGAACTAACAACCGAGGTACAAAATCTAAAGGCGGAAAACGCTGCTCTCAAACAATTAGTTCTATCCCGTGATTCTGCCACAAAAGAAAGTGTGTTGCTGGGTGGCATAGTTGACAAATACGATGGGTCGGCAAAAACCCTTCGTGGATTCCTGGATTCATGTTTGGTCCACTTTACTTTTAAGCCCTACTACTTTTCGACTCCCAAGGCTGAGGTGGGATTCATAATTTCTCACCTTTCAGGAAATGCCTTAACCTGGGCTACGCCCCTCGTTAATTCCGGCGATGCTCTCCTAGATGACTATGATGGGTTTATACAGGCCCTTAAAACCATGTTTGACCGCCCAGAGCAGGTCTATCGTGCCCAGGAACGCCTGTTAGACTTTCAGCAGGGATCCCAGGATATGCTCACCTTTGTAACCCGATTCAAGCAATTGGCCAAGGAAGCTGATTGGTCCCCTGAGACGTGTTTTACTCTTTTCAGGAGAGGACTGAATGAGGAGATTAAGGATGAGTTGGCCAGAGTGGCTCGCCCAAACTCATTCCAGGCACTAATGGACCTTGCCATGCAAATAAACTTTCGTATCCAGGAAAGGAAGGCAAAGAAGAAGAAATCCAGGAGGAAATCCTCCGAAAGTGTCCTTTGAGAGCACCACCAAGATGGACACAAACCCAGGCTCAGTCACTGAACCAGAACCCATGAAGATAGGAGCCTTCCGTGGACCTATATCCCCGAAAGAAAGGATGAGAAGGATCCATACGGGGTTGTGCATGTATTGTGCCTCAGATAACCAGATTGTCCTCTAGCCCCTCCTCGGCGTTCGGGAAACCCCAGCTCCCAATCCTAGATGGAGCAGAGCTTCGGGAGAGAGATGTTTGCTCCAAATCAATTCCATCCTTGAACTCTCCTGGACAAAACAATTTGGTGTTACTGCAGGCCTTCCTATCGCCCTCCAAGAATAAGACCTATTCCATTTTGGCCTTGGTAGACTGCGGAGCTATGTGAATATTCATTGATCAAGATTGGGTTGTTAGTCATCACATTCCATAAGAGACACGAAATACCATGCAGCCGGTTGAAGCAATTGACGGAAGACCCCTCACTTCAGGGCCCATAAGCCTGCAGATTAAAGAGATCCAGCTTTCCATAAACCATCACCAAGAGCGGATTAGATTCGACATCATTAAGTCAGCTCATTACCCCATGGTATTGGGTATGCCCTGGTTACAGAAGCACAATCCATATATCAATTGGACAGCACGATCACTATTCCTAGGCTCAGAGTTTTGTATGTCTCACTGTCTATTCCTGGATCCCTCCTTGACACCCCCTAAAGAACCACCAAGAGACCAGCAAACACCACTCATGGTTTCCAATATCATACAAGTCCCTGAGGCCTATCAAGGATATGCTGATGTATTTTCAACTGCTATAGTCCAGGCCTTACCCCCTCACAGACCTGAAGACTGCACCATAGATACAGATCTCTCAGCAGTGATTCCCTTCGGCAGAATGTTCATCCTTTACGAACCTGAGAAAAAGGCCCTCCGAGAATACCTGGATACCAACCTTGAAAATGGCACCAAAAGACCTTCAAAATCTCCAGCTGGTGCTTCGTTGTTCTTTGTTCCCAAGAATGACACCAAGGAACTCAGACCTTGCCTCGACTAACGTGGCTTAAATCAATGCACCCTCAAAGACCAGTACCCATTGCCCTTGATCTCAGATATCCTGGAAGCTGTGAGAGGCGCCGTAATATTCACGAAGTTGGATCTCCGGGGTGCCTACCATTTGATCCATGTCCGGGGAGGAGACGAATGGAAAACAGCCTTTAGAACACCCTTTGGCCACTATGAATATCTAGTCATGCCCTTTGGACTAGCTAATGCCCCTGCAGTTTTTCAACGTTTCATGGATAGGGTGTTCTCTGACATGTTATTCCTCTTCGTCATTGTCTATCTAGACGACATATTGATCTTTTCCAAGGACCTTCTAAAGCATGAAGAACATGTAAAGGCAGTATTACAACGACTCCGTGAACACAAACTTTTAGCCAAACCCGAAAAATGCTTGTTTCACATTACTTCTGTTGACTATCTAGGATTCATCCTTAGTCCAGAAGGAATTGGTATGGACCCTTCAAAGGTAAAGGCCATACTGGCATGGCCTACTCCCAAGTCCGTGAAACAAGTTCAATCCTTCCTGGGGGTTGCCAATTTCTACCGGAAGTTCATATCCACCTTTTCCGAGATCGTTCAGCCGATCGTTGCTTTCTTGAAGAAAGACACCCCCTTTATCTGGTCTACACCGCGAGATAAGGCATTCCAACATTTAAAGGCAGAGTTTACACAAGCCCCCATCTTAGCCCAACCCAACATAAATCGACCATTTCTAGTGGAAACGGATGTCTCTAACTATGCCATAGGAGCGGTCTTGAAGCAGAATTTGAGGATAAACTGGAACACCCCATTGCTTACCTTTCACAAACCCTGACTCCCAGTGAGACACACTACTCCGTCCTGGAAAAGGAACTGTTAGTCATTCTCCAAGCCTTCATTGAATGGCGACATCTACTTCTGGGTGCAAGACATCCTGTTCAGGTCCGCACAGACCATCGGAATCTTCAAATTCTACAGTCATTGGAGTATAGGAACAGTCGTCAGGCGCGTTGGGCCTACTTCTTTGCCCAGTACCAATACCACATCACTCATGTTCCCGGATCACAAAACCTGATTGTTGACGCCTTATCTCGATGTCCTGACTATGTAACTACTGAAGATAGGGCCTATCCTAAGATGTTTCCCCACACAATCTTTGTAGCTCAAGCAGTCAATCTCCTGGAAGAAATTTGAGTGCAAACCCAATCCTCTGATCTGTGGAAGGATATTTCAAGGAAGAATCAATGGAATCTAAGAGTCAAGGAAGGATATTTATTCAAGGACAATGCACTGGTCATTCCCACACAGAAATTACAACAAAGAATAATAAACCTCTGTCATGATAACCTTCACTCCGGACATCGTGGCATAACCAACACCCTCTGCCTCATACAAAGACAGTTTTGGTGGCCTGGAATGAAGACCGACGTACAGCAGTACATCCAAGCTTGTGCTATCTGTAGTCAAAATAAACACGATAACAAGAGACCGGCGGGTCTTCTACTGCAACCTACACTGCCAACAAGGCCGTGGGAATTCATTGCTACAGACTTCATTGTGAAATGAGCACCTTCCCGAGGATACACGACTATCATGGTAACCATTGACTTGTTCACTCATATGGCTCATTTTACACTCCCGTGTAAGCTACCATCCTCGTCCGAACTTGCTGGAATCTTTCTGGAACACATATTCCGTCTGCATGGACTTCTTCCAAGATCATACCTGATCGAGGACCTCAATACGTCTCACAATTCTGGAAACATCTCTGTCTCATTTTGGGAATCCAACGCGCCCTCTCATCAGGTTATCATCCCCAAACCAACGGGGCCACAGAACATGCTAATCAGACCCTGGAACAGTATCTTCAATGTTTCGCCACCAAGGTTCAGGATGACTGGTCGCTCCTGATACCCGTGGCTGAATTTGCCTACAATTCCGATCATTCAGCACTTAAGACCAGTGCCTTTTATTGTAGCCAAGGTTTCCATCCATTGGTTCTACCCTCTGTTCTCCCTCATCCCACACCGGTATCTACTGTCAACTAAGAGGTATGCAGATTCCAAAAGAAGACCAGGGCCTCCTTATGCAATTGGTGATCAAGTCTGGTTGTCCTCGAAATTACTACCCCGACATCTACGGCCAAACAAATTGGCCCCTCGGTACTATGGTCCATTTCCCTTCAAGGAAATTATAAATCCAGTCTCATACCGGATCAAACTACCAGACTCCTAGAAGAAAATTCACCCATTTTTTCACACATCCTTATTAAAACCCTACTTCCAATCCTCCCGGAAATCCTGCAGACCCCCTCCTCTGCTGGTCGACAACCAACTGGAATATGAAGTGTCCCGAATATGCCACTCGGGTCAGCTTCAATACCTGGTTGAATGGAAGGGATAACCTCCTAGTGAAAGAACTTGGGAACCACTTTCTAATCTCAAGGCCCCTCGACTGCTCAGAAAATTTCATCTCATACACCCGGGCAAACCTGGAGGAACGGGTTTTCGGAGGAGGCATGCTGTCATGACCTACAGAACGAGCCCCTTTTGGACTTCCTGGTCCTTGTCTCAATGGGGCTTGCACTCCCTGGTACTCCCAACATGGCCGTCCAGCGTGAAACACCTTTCTCGCTCTACACGTTGGACATAGCGTGTTCCATTAATAGACCACACTCCGCGCGTCTCAGTGCTATTGCGAAGGAGCGACCAGACGTGTGCTCCGTAGCTCGCGGTATTGCCTCCCTGATTCTGTCCCTACTAACTCCATTCCTAGTCCCTCTCCTTTCTTTCTTACTTCCTGGACTCGTGTGCTGAGTAGTGCACTTTCTTCATTTCCCGGATTCCTGGATCGTTGCATCCCGGAACTTTGAACGCACGCTGGTGTCGGAAGAGACTTGTGCAGCCTTATTCAAGACCCGATCCGTCCGCAAGAAGGCATCGACCAAGAAATCCAGCTAAGATCGGACTCAGGTGAGAAGGGGGGAACTCCGTGACACATAGCTACGAAACGAGATGGAAGTCTTCAACCAGCCAACGTGTGTAAATAGGCTTGAAACGCAAGAAGCTAAGTAAACGGAACTGCTTGCAATGCTTAGTAGAAGAATAGAGTGGCATGCGCCAACTATATATCTACCTCAATAAAAGCACACTATACAAGTGCAACTCCATTTTGTAAAAGCAGAATTAAGCCCAGGCTGCGGAGGGCTAGCAAGGACAAGATTTATATTCCAGCCAAAGCCAAAGGGAAGAGCGGAATCGAAACTCAGTAAGAAGCAGCTCAACGCCTGGGAATTCGAGGTCAACTTAAGGAAGGGAGGAGAGCTCCAGCCTCAGAGAATCGAAACTTCAGAGCATACCAACCAGTCAGTGAAGGTCGAGATAAAGAGGCCCCAGGCAGGTGGCGAGGCTAAGTAAAAATCAAATACACGAAAAGAAGGAAAATTAAGCAGGTTCACGGTGAACAGACACGTGACCAGCCAAGGGCGAAGAGGTACCAATGTCTGATGTCACCCAGAACCCAGGATGCCATAACTTTTCCCGATAAGAAGCTACAGTTTCAAAGCCATCCTCAGCCAACTGACACATAGCACTAAAGGTACTGATTGATGGAAGGGAGGCAGGATGAATCTTGGGGCACTCTGCATCGGGGTGTCCATTCTGCATGCTGCTAATTAAAGTGGAGATTTATGCCTAGAGGTGCAACCCACCCAATCACAATGGACCAAATAATCTAGGGTCCTATAGCTTGTAGAACCAATAAGATGTCGTATTTGTTGTGGCGTCGATCACGAGTGATGTAGTGGGATGGGCATAGACGCCCACCCGATAAGAGCTATCCAATCCGCATGCACTATTACCATATACAGATATAGCACCTATACTTAAGTTACCTTTATGACCAATAGAATTGCATGACAAACTTATGAGTTTTACACGTCAAATGATGACGAATTTTGCCTATAAGAATTGCTGTTTCAATAGAGAAGTTGGGAGGTGAAGCGCGACAGGCGATCGCGACTCTGTAGATTACCATTTGTTTCCCCTTTTTTTGTACTTGTCATTAAACTGACTTCCCTTTGCCAAACTATTGAGTTGTCCTTATTGAATTGTGTTCGAGTAATTGAATCCTGCACCCTAACAACCTCTTGGTGCAGCTATCTTGTCTTACAGGTACTAGAGGGTGAGCTCTGACCTATGGGCCCGTCAGAGGATGTGCCGCCCTCCTGTACACCCTTCTACCCACTCCACTGATTCTGGCTGTATTTGGCAAACTCTGGCACCTCCAAGACTCAGTTGGTTCTGGTGATGTTGGCCTCTCAGGTCTTGTTTTCTCCTGTTCATGAATCTAGCTCTGGCTCCTGTGTGAATTTTGCCACTCAAGTCCTGTGATCGAGGGTCAGTGCTTAAGGTAGGTCTGGTGAAATGTTTGGAAGTTGAGAGGAGAGGGTGGCAACAGTTACACTTTACGCAAGTGGCCTGCTCATTTCAACAGCACCAAAGATCATCAACTATGCAGTGCTATAATGGAAAATGTAACCATTGTGTGTTCTGGTGTGCGCAAAATGGGGTTCAGGCACTGCCCTATGGCATTCCGGTTGTGCTGACAATTTCTAGTGGATGGATTTGAGAAAGACCTTGCTGCATTTACTTAGCACTGGGCAGCTGTAAAGGCATTTATGAAGCCTGGGTGGGGGGCTCTCTGAAAGGGAGAATATGGTGTGGTGAATGTTGAGGAGTTTCCCCGTTTCTAGAGCAGTGAACTATTCAGGGGCTCCACACCTTGGGATCTGCACAGGTCACGTTTTGAGCAGTGGATGAGATAAGAAGTTGGCGACTGTGAATGTGAAGACCGTATTTTAGGTTGCCATTAAGTCTATCTGCAGGTTTGGGAGATTTGCTCTCCCATGTAAAGAGCCTTTTCTGGGAGTTCCTTTCTGGGAGACATTTGTGTTTCGCTGTGATTCTGTCTTTTTCTACAGTGGCTTCTAAATTCCATGTCTCAGGTCAGGATATTGCACTCTTACATCTGCATCAATCCTCTCCTGAAGAGATTTGGCACATTCTGGCTTCAGAAGGGCAGCGCTTATGTACACTGAAAAGACTGCATGTTCTCAGAAAGTGGACAACTTGTTTGTCACATTTAGGGACTCTGGAGCAGGCAGGAAGGCCTCACTGGTTTCCATTAGACAATGGATTGTAACAATATTTGCAGGACCCGCGAGGCGGCCCAGGTTCCGCTACCAGAGAAGATTCAGGGGAGGTCGACCAGCATCACTGAGTGATCCAGGACAGATTCACAGGGAGTGTCTCTGTCTGACATTTTCCAGGCAGCTATATGGGCTGACCAGAATAATGTTAGCCAACATTAGGAGCTAAACATGGCCATTCAGGCTGATTGTGTCTTTGGTACTGGTGTTCTAAATTCTGGCACACACTCCAGGAAGTGTCAGTGGCCTGTTAATAAAGTTGATGATGGGGTGTGTCATACCATACATTGGTGTTGTGTGGTATGATATGGTATTTATAATGCGTCTAAACACAAGTGTTTCAAGGCACGACGCGGCAAAGGATGGGGAACAGAGGGAAGACAGAGACAACGATCGTACCAGGCCAAGTGTCATTCAGATTGCACAAGTGCAGGGGAAGGGGACAGTGCAGTACATGGGATAATAGAAAAAATAAAAACATAAAGAGAAGTACGGCCAGCTGGTGCAAGTGCAGACATCAGGTGTCAAGTGCTGGAGGGATACTGTAGGGCTACAGAAAACAGTCCCCACGTGCAGGGGTTGCCAGGGAGGCAGTGCAACTGGCGGGGGAGGGAACCTGGGCCCGAGATCAGCAGGTGGCCAGGTAACCAGTGCAGTTTCAACCAGGAATTCAGCAAGGGAGAGGAGGAGAGAAAGCAGAAGCAAAGAGGAAGGTTTTGAGGTACTTCCGGAACCGAAGATAGTTCTCAAGTTTCAGGGCAGCTGTTCCAGAGGGAAGGCCCAGCTGAAGAAAGTGGTCTACCGCCAACTTGTTGCTTGTAGAAGCGACTGACCCAGAGGGAGTTGGAGGCAGATGAGCGAAGAGCTCGTGAAGGAAAATATTTAGGAAGAGAGAGTTTAAGGTATTGAGGCCCCAGGAAGCCTTGTGGACAATGCAGAGGGTTTTGAACTTAATCCTCTAAGCCACTGGGAGCAAGTGCAGAGATTTCAGTCCTGGAGAGATACGATCCCTGGGCTTTAGGCCACGGACAAGTCTTGCAGTCCTGTTTTGGATGAGTTGCAGAGGGCGGAGAGTAGATGCAGGCAGATTTAGAAAGAGGCTGTTGCATTAGTCCAGCCTAGTGAGAACCGGAGCTCTGAAGACAGTGAGCTTCTGGGGGAAGGAGAGGAAAGGAAGAATACCTCCGAGGAGGTGCAGCTGGTACTGTGACTTCTTAGAGATGTCAGAGAAGGAGAGTGTGGAGTCGAAGATTACACCAAGGTTTTTAGCCTCGCCGGTGGGAGCAGGAAGAGGGCCAAGAGAGGCCGGCCAGAGAGCGACAAGGAAGGAGGGAGCCGGTGTGCCAATGAGGAGAATCTCAATTTTACTGGCATTAAGCCAGAGATCATTGGCGGCACACCACTCTTGGACAGCAGACAGTCAGATATGAGAGACGGAGAAGAGGAGGCCTAAGGTAGCCTGAAAATTAGCCGAGTGCCGTCCACACAGCACTGATAGTTGGGCCAGTGAGCAGCAATGCGGTGGGCAAGAAGTGCCAGGCATTGGTTGAACAGTGAGGGAGAGGTTAGACCCCTGGGGGACACCACAGGTAGAGATAGAAATAGAGGAGAGGAAGGACCCAAGTTGCACCTGGAAGTTCCTGCATCTGTGCTTGTTCCTGTGCAACTATGAGACCTTCGGTCACCTGTCTGTAAATCAGAAGTCCTTCATTTTCTTTAACAGCGCCTCAATGCCTTATGGGCCGCAAGAGCGCTTTACAAATGCAAATAAATAAATAAATAAATAAGAGTCAATCAGAGAGGAAAGAAGTCAGCCACGCCAGGTCCTGACAGGTGATACCCAGGTTATCAAGGAGACGGTTGAGCAGGATGGCATGGTTGACTATGTCATAAACCCTAAACCTATCATCACTATGTTGTATTCGACAAAAGTAGTTGGATGAGGAAGAGGGTTGAGGTAATGCTTATATTACTCACTGGTAATCCTCATTACTCCTAGTTCTATTCTTCCTCATCACAGTAAATCCTCAATCCCAGTTCTACTCTTCCTCTGCACAGTACTTACAACCCACCTCTACAGCATAATGGGGTATAGTCCCATGATCCTTGCTGGGAAATCGTTGAATGGGGATTTAAGTTAGAGGAGGCTTTATACCTCCCGGAGGGAGGGGCTGAACATGGAGAAAATTCCTGTTGTGGAGGATGTGCCTCAAAAGTACTGTGGAGAGTTAGAGTAGGACTAGGAGTAATGAGGATTACAAGTAAGTAATCTACGCATTAAAGCGTCAATGCAGGGACCCTGTAGTTTTGGTGTAATTTGTTGTAATTGAAATGGCTTTTTTGAAACCCCAACGTTGCCTCTGACAAATTGGCACAAAAAAATGAAAATGTTGACATTTACCTTTTGGTTAGCTTCTGATCGTTAAAAGAATCACGGATGCTCATAAACAGCGCAAAAACTAAACCTGCTGGGTTGACACCAAATCTTAGGACAATTCTTAACCGCAGGCAATATGACTTACTAACGGCATTGAATTCAAATTTTTCTTCGGAGATTTGCAGCATACCTTTTTTATATAGTTGCGTAATTTTCAATATAATTCCACTCAGATGAACACAATAAGGGCAAGCGTATTTGGGATAACTACCATTTAGCCTTGATTACACTTCGAATCAGGAGTAAATGGTAGTTATGCTGAAGGATGCCATTCCCTCACAAGCAGTAGCTGCTGCAGAGAGTAAATAAGACTCTCCATTTTATGTTCCCGACGAGAGAGGGGCGTACATTCCGCGGTCGCCTTCGGCGCTAGCCTTTGCTGTACGGCGCCCATTGTGTCCACAAGAGCTGACTTGTGGAGAGAGGGTTAATCATCAAAAGCAAGGGGTGCATTGTTTTTTTTCTTTATATGTATGAGGCAAGCGTCTGCTCTGCATCGTCCAGTAGCGCCTTCACGGTTACCTCGATTGATCGGAGGACACTACCCTCCCCCACCCCCTTAAACATATGTAGAACTATATTTTTTCCAAGTACAGAAAAATGGGAGGACATTATTAGTCCTAAACAGGGCCGAAAACAAAGGAATAGTTAATGAAGTCTGTTTCGCTTCAGTCTATTCATTCGAAAAGGTTGCATAAATCTCTTACACGGGGTTGAGAGACACAACAAGGACATTCTTACGCTAGTAAAATGTATGCACGAAGTATATATATTCCATCATTTCCATACGGAAGCACACGGGCCGCATACTCTTAAAAAAAGAAAAATCAATATTATTGGGGAATGCTATGGTTAAAAGAATATTTTCCCTGTCCTCTACAAAAACACAGGTTTTATGTGATCAAAGCACATCGGTGTAGTTTTATTCTTCCTCGTTCAGCTGCCTGATAACCTACCCTGGGTAAAAATTACGCGGAGAAGCACAGACTAAGAAAATAAAAAGAGGTCTTCTTTGTCTCAACGGCTGGGAGATTAATTTGGCTCGTGAGGTAATTCCGCTCATTATAACTGGACAGGCAGTGGCCATCTTCTTCAAGTCTCCCCCATCCCCTCCTTTGTGGACTGAACTATCACTAGAGCAGGGGTACGATCTTTTTATACGTCGACTTCAAAAATCCAGTTTAAGGTTTTTCTACCTACGAAACCTATTTTTCTCAAAATTAACAAGCACCTTTATCCTTGTGGCGGCCACCTGTTATTTTCACCACTCTCTTGGACGTTGTCGCAGTATCTTGCAGGCCGCGCACCCCCACTGCCGCAGTGGCTGGGCCCGCAGAGGTTACCGGAAGTTGTGGCGCTGCCATGTTGAGCGCTTTGTTGTAGGCTCCGGTATACTCTGACTGGGGAGATTTTTTTTTTTTTTTTATAACTCCAGCGACGCGCCATGGAGGCCAACTGGACCGCTTTCTTGTTCCAGGTACGGGGGCCCCTCCCCGATGGGGAAGGGGGGCGAAATAGGGTGGAAAGGGGGGGTTGGCGTGGAAGAAGGAGGGGTGCAGGGAGGGGAATCTGCCACGGGGCCCGCGGGACATCTCCCCCTTTTTCCTCCTCCTCCCTCCCGAAGAGCCTGAACATAATAGTGATACCTGAGGCAGGGTTTCCAGCTGTGCATCAAGCAGGAGGGAATATGTGTGCAATGCATGCTGCCTTGCACCCCAATAAGGCCGTCTCCTTGACACCGCAACACCCCGTGCCCCCAGACAATATTTGTGAAACCTTACGTTTTAGGGAGACGTGCTCTCGCTCTCCTGCCCCTTTTTGCATCGACAATTGATAGGCTTATTTCCATTACTTCTAATCTCAATCACTCGAAAAATATCACCTTTCTCAGGCACTATATTTTCGACAAGATTTAAGGTAATTTAACTGTTAAAAATGCGCACACACTTCTAGCTTTAAACGCCCCCTTCTACTACTTGTATTTTGGTGCCTCTTCCGGGCTAAGGTTCCATTTTTTTCCCATCGATCCCAGTGTTAACCAATGTACCGTATTTTATTTTACTATAAGAGCGTTTACTGCTCACTGACACATTGAGTCTTTCAGGGTAATTGAGTTGGTCAATAAGTACTCATTTTATGTTGAGGTATTTGTTTTGTATTTATGAGCTATATAGATTGCCAAGAGTGCTCTACCTGAATTTAAAGTTTCGGAGTTTGTGAATCACTGTTGAATTACCATTTCTTGTGCGATATCTTATTTTTTTCTAATACACACGTTTCTGTCCCCACTGCCCCAACTACATCACGCCCTGAGCATTTGATTTAATTTTGCAGATGACTGTTTCCGAATGTGCACCAAACCGAGCTTTTTGTTAAGTTAGGTTACTGGTATGTTGAACATCTCTGCTTTGCTAATTGGCGATTATTTTAATATTATTACTTGGCCTTAGATTTTGCATGGTTGTGCTGCTGTCAAACTCATTTGACATACACGGTTGAACTACATATGATATAAAAAAATGTCTTGTTCAAATAGCTTGATATTGCAAGAATACTCGCCCTTCACATTAGCCCACAATTGGGAATATTTTCCGGTAGCATTCTAAGGCCACCCCTAAAGTTTCACCTTTTCATTACTCAGTTGGAAGTTGCGGTTATAAAGAGAGCACCAATTCACTTGGCTTTCAATACTCTTATTGTGCCGTTCTATGTGTTCTAGTGAATTTCTTCCCTAGACCCCCCCAACACACAGGTCATAGTATTTATTTTTCGTTTTAGCCCGGTTACAATCATATGTTTAGAAACATTATTGCATGGCAATCTGCTTGTAGCACGTCGTAATTTGTGACTCATTGGTGTTAATTTGCTGCCCTGACACTAACGTTCCAATGGAAAACTGTTACCCTCTGGCAATGGAGGTTGTCGGCACCGCATCCTTCCACCCTTGGTGTCGAAATGCCCGTCTGTTTAGTCTTGATTGCACAGCTCATTGGTATTTCAAGCACTTAAATGCGTTCTCTCCGTACAACATGTGAAGCTGAATTTTAAACTGTTGAATTTTTTTTTTCGCTTTACGCTTAGCAGATAGGCAGGGGCTTTACAAGAATGCCAGAGTATAATGATTATTACCCGAGGTCTAAAACGGAAGTATAACAAATGTGGATAGAGCCGGAGATTATCAAACAGCGCTAGATTAGAGCATTGACAGACCGGAAGAAGTGTTTTTCTGTCTTTTGATGGTTACACGCCTGTGTACAACTTTGCACGTGTGCGGAAACGTAATGCATCTTAAAACTGGGACAGCTTGTTAAACTGTATTCCTCAAGCAGCATATGCAGTGCCACAAATTCCTCACTATTCATATCTTGTTTCCGACTATCCTAAGAGATCCGGAAACAACAAAAAAAACTTTCACCAGTAAACCCTCGCAAGAGGGTTCCCCGTCCCACCAAAAGCTTCCACCTTGGGCATTTTTAGCAGCTTTGCTGAAGCGACACGGATGTAATATATCTGAACAAAACTCACTTACTAGTTGGTGCATTTGTTTTCATGAGGAGATCCCACTTTGCTCTGCTACATCCGAGCTAGACAGCCATAAATTGTGCTGTTCTTTGATTCCACCTTTTGAAATGAGCATGTTTTTCGTGATGCCCGAGTAAGGCTTAACCTTATTAGACCTTCCCGCACTACCATCCGCATGTATTTCTTTAGAGCCCTCTATGGGGTAGTCTTTTCAGATGTCCGAGCCTCTAAGAACCAGTAACGTCCAGGTAGTTTTCTGCAGGGGTCTGGGGTCACACAATCTATTTTCTCCTTGATCATGTTAAACGTGTATATCGGGTCTTTATGTAAACTATCGGCTTCTCCTAGAAACTAAAAAGGTGACTTTTTTTGTAACCCTTTGACTCCCAGCGCTAAATTGTGGTTGTGTGTTTAAGTTTTCGTGGACTTCGGGGCACGGAAATAGCTACATCATCCAATAGGACATTTGTGTGCTTATTGGTAATTTAAAAAAAAATATATATTTGGTTTAAAAAAAAAAAGTATGCTGCACGAACTTGGTCTCCGTAAACGTCATCCGAGTTAAGCTGCATTAAGCAGGTTCTTTTGTTTTATACTGCACACCACTAACACTCAAGGGCAGTCTCCAGGCGCTCCAGTGGTTTGGCAAGAGAAGAGGGCGAGGTGTGTTAGTGAGAATAGTATATGCTCAGAACCAGGAGGAACTAGCGTCTATGTGCATTTTTGCATGGATTAACCGCTTTGGATAAAGGCGCTATATTGATAACACATCATTATCACGCGAGAGTTGGTTGAGCAACCCAATCTTGTTAACAGTAAGGTTAGGACTCATTGCCTCAGATGTGTGCTAGGGTTTATTTTGGGTGTGTGGGTCGTATGAGGTTAGGGTGGGTTTGCTGTTGTGCACACAGGTTAGTTTTATCCATAGGGGTGGGTTCAGAGTTGCAGTTAACTGTTAGGTGTTTGTGTTGTGCATTTGTGTAGTGTCGATGGGTTAATGAACTATGAGTATGGGAATGTTCCCTCTAAGGTTATTTTCAGAGTTTCAGGTGGGTTGTTGAGAGAATTGGATAAGTTCTCGGTGTGCTTGTTCAGTGTGGCTAGCCTCTAGTAGTGTATAGTGGCGTTGGTTATGTTGGAGGAGCAGGAAAAAGGGTTAGTAAAGGGTGGGGTGGATTGCTTAATGCATCGTTTACTTTGACAGTGTCTTCGGATTGCCACTGAATGGTACCATCCAACATTCTTGGTGGTTGTCGGTCGACGAGCCCCGCTTTCCCTCCTCCACTTCCTCATGAAATTGAGGAAGTGGTGCGCGACCGGGCAACCCTAGTTATGTGGGCAAGACATGGTTAGTTTGATACTTCGATTTAATACATTACCTGGCAGGGCTTTCATGAGTGCATAAACTTGCACAATGGTATATTTCCTGCAGTCTGTCTACTGATTGGGCAGGCTACTCTTCTCCGATCTCCATAGTTGTGTGGAATGACTAGGGGAAGCAGGAAATGGGGGCAGTGTGGGGTATTCTGGTGCTCCTTGGTTTTGCCACTGTTATCCGTGAACTCGTTTCTTTTGGTGCGGGATGTCTTGCCACTGTTGTCCCTTTGCGCTTGTCATCCGTGAACTCGTTTCTTTTGGTGCGGGATGTCTTGCCGCTGTTGTCCCTTTGCACTTGTCATTGTCCGTTGAAAAACCAGTTCAGTCGTTTCCTAAAGGTGACTGTGGTTCTAATTTCTTTGAGCATGATGTTCCGTACGTTATCATTTAGGCGTGAGAATGCTATTCATCCAGATTTCCTCTCTTCATATTTCATATTGTCTCCATTTGTAGTTAGTCACTTGATCTTTGTCCCTCCTTGGCCGGTAGCGGCTGATCTTGGCCTGGAGGAATTCGGCTCCTTGTCTGTGTAGGAATTTATGGGCAATGCAGAGGGCTTTGAATTTGATGCAGTTCTTTTTTTACTGGTAACCAATGAAGGTTTTTCAGAGCTGGAGTGATGTGGTCTCCATTGTTTAATCTCAGGAAAATCCTGGCTGTGGTGTTTTGGCCCCATTGGAGTTTCTTGGTAAGGCTTTCTGGCATTCTAGGTAGAGGCTGTTTGCGTAGTCAATTCTTGTTGGTATCAGGAATATGATTGTGTAAGAGTTCTGTGTGGAAAGAGGTATGGGAGCAACCCTAGGAGTAGTCATGGGAGATGGAAGCACTTTTTAGCGATTGTGTTGACTTGCAGTTTCAGGGATAATTTGTTGTCCATGAGTATTCCTAAATTATTTACTATGTTGAAGTCTTTTGTGTTCTCATGCCGATCGGCCAGTCCAGTTGTGGGTTGGTTGCTTTCTGGGGGTGAGACCAATATTTGTTTTTGCCGGGTTCGGTTGTAGGCATTCTCGAGACAGTTGTTGACGCTGTTTGTGAAGCTGATCACGACCCGGAACCAATCGGTTGTCGGCTGTGTAATTGTAGGCAGTCAGTCCTTGGGTTGGAATGATTTTCATCAGGGGGACACGTAGATGTCGAAGAGCAGGAGGGAGAGGCTGGGTCCCTGTGGAATTCCGCCATAGATGTTTTTGGTGTTTGAGGTGAAGGGTGGCAAGTAGGTTCCTTCGGTTTGATTTTAGGGGCACCACTGTAGGGCGGATTACTGTATGCCCCATTCCATCAGTCTTTTTTATTAATCTTGCGTGGCAAATTGTGGCAAATGCCGCAGATATGTCCAGTATGAGGGCAGATTGAGTGCTGTTGTCTGCATTTTCAGGTCGTCCCATATCGATAGGAGTGCTGAATCTAGTCCTCTCATTGGTCTAAAGCCAACTTGCGAGTGGTCGTTTATTCGGTTTCTACGCATTTAAGTAGGATATTGTATATATGGTTCTCCAAAACCGACGCTGGGTAGGGCAAGTTGGATATAGGTCTGTAATTGCTTTGATCCTCTGCACTTTCTGATTCTTTTTTTAATCAGTGGTTTGATGTATACTGATTTGAAGGAGGTTGTTAAAGTGTGTCGCTGGGGTTTTGAGGTTGAGGATTTCTTTGAAGATGTCTGAGGGCAAGGGTCACTTTGAGATCGGGCAAGGGTCACTTTGAGATCCTGCGAGGCTGGTGTTCTTGATTAGGTGTGCAGAAGATTTCTTCGGTAATAGCTTTGCGGAAGATTTCTTCGGTAATAGCTTTGCGGAAGGGGAGTCTTGCTGTAGTCAGTGTTTCACCCGTTCTCTGTGCTTCAGCGGCTATGGTTGTATTAGCCCGGTTTTGTTGATGGTTTGTTGGATTTTCTATTTTTGATCTTAAGTGGTTGGTGATGCTGTCACGTAGTGCTTTTGTCGGGATGATGACTTTCATGCAGGATGAAGGTCTTTTTTATTTAATCTCTTTGATGATTCGGAAGAGTTCTTTTTGTGGGTTGGTTGCTGATTCAATTCTTGTAGTTCAGCATTTTCTTTTGCTTTGAATACTGTTGATTGTATTGTACGAGTTGCCTGTGGTATTTTTTTTGTCCTGTCAGTTGTACTGTTCTCTCCATGTTTTTTCAATTTTTGCGGTTGGAGCTCTGAAGCATTTTGCTGGTTCTAGTTTGTGTAGGGCCTTGGTAATTCATACTGAGCACGTTTTGATTGGCTCTCTGGTGTAGCAAATCTGCTAATGGCTCAAGGTCTAGTCTCTTCCAGTTTCTTTTCTTGGTGGCATGCAGTATTTCCTTCCCGGCGGTAAGCAGGTTTGGAGTTTGATGTAGAGTGGTATCAGGTAGTGGTGGGTCCGTACCATTTGTGTAGGCGGCGCGGATGCGCATATTCCTTCTCTGCAGAAGATTGCGCCCACGTTGTGTGTGGATCCATTTACTGTTTGCTTGTAGTGCAGTGTTTCCAGGAGTGTTCAGAGTTAGTTAACTGGGGTTTCATTATTTTTTTCAAACCAGATGTTGAAGTCTCCCAGTAGGGAGACGTAGGGTATATTCAGTGGCGGGGTGGGGGAGGGGAGTCAGTAAGGTTGTCGGATCTAGTGCAACAAAACCCTTTTAAATTCAACAGATGTTGTATGTCCCTCATGAATTAATTTTGTAAATCACTTTTTTATGTTATGTATGTGCTTAGAGAGCAGATCTTCACGGGTGCTCTCCTGAACACCCGTGAAGATCAGCTCTATAATGTTTACTCCAGCCTGCCTACTGTCCTCATGCTCCTCGACCTTTCCTCTGCCTTTGACACGGTTAATCACGTCACCCTCATCAATAGACTCCAGAGAATGTGGATATCGTGGATCAGGCCCTGGAGTGGTTGACCACCTTCCTACTGGACTGATCCTCCCAGGTCCAACTTGGGTCCTTTCTCTCTCTCAACATGTGGTGTTCCCCAGGGCTCTATCCTCTCACCCTGGTTCTTCAATTTCTACTTGGCCCGTTGGCCCACCTGATCTCTACCTTCTCTAACTTTCATTGTTTTGCGGATGACACTCAGCTCTCTTTCAGGCTCCCCTCAGCTGCCTCCTCCTCCTCTCTCGCTCATTCCTTACGGTCTATTCACGATTCTGGATTGGTGCGCCTCCAACGATCTCTGCCTTAATGCCAGTAAAATGGAGAACGTTCTCATTGGGACCCCTGCTCCTGCTTTCCCCCTGGTTCTGGTCGCCCTCCTTGGGGCCTCTTCCTTCGCCTTCCTGTGAGGCAAAAAACCTTGGTGTCATCTTCGACTACTCTCTCTCCTTCTCTCCTCATATCACGGACCTTGCCAAGAAGGCCCACAACCAGCTGCACCTCCTCAGAGGAAGCTCATTGTCTCCAGAGCCCTGGTTCTCTCCAGGCTGGACTGCTGCAACACCCTACTCCTCAATCCACCTTCCTGTACTCTTCGGCTCCTTGCAACTAATCCAGAACAGGACTGTGAGACTTATCCTCGGCCTCAAGCCCAGAGACGGTATCTCTCCAGCTCTGAAATATCTCCACTGGCTCCCGGTGGCTGCAAGGATCAAGTAAAAGACCCTCTGCATCGTCCACAAGGCTTTCTGGGCCAGGGTCTGCACTACATCCAACCCTCTTCCAAAATACCTTCCTTCCCGAGCCCTTCCCTCAGCTACCTCGAACTCTCTGAGGGTCAGACGCTTCTCCAGGCCGAGAGTGGGGGGTAGATCTATCTCCTCTGCAGGTGCCTCC
The DNA here is from genome assembly GCF_040938575.1 of Ambystoma mexicanum. Lineage (NCBI taxonomy): Eukaryota > Metazoa > Chordata > Amphibia > Caudata > Ambystomatidae > Ambystoma > Ambystoma mexicanum. Next base: position 286,433,374 of record NC_090931.1, on the reverse strand, counting down.
CTCTGGAATGGCCTCCATGCCCCTCTCAAACTTGAGCCGGACCACCTGAAGTTCCAGAAGCAGCTCAAGACTTTAATTTTCTGCTCTGCTTTCTCTCTCCCTCCCCTATCTGTCTGCTGCAGCGACTGGTTACTTGGCTACCAGAGTCTCACTGGGAAACCGGCTCCTCCTTGATCAGTCTCTGCAGCACTGCCTCAGGGCCTACCGCACACTAGGGGCTGTAATTGTAACCCCTGTAGTCCCCTTCCTCGTTGCATTTATTCAGAGCAATGCTGCCCTGATTGCACCCCCTTCCTTTCTCTCTCCCTAGCACTCCCCATACCCCCCTCTCTCCCTGCACTCTGCATTGTTGCACTTGCACAATCTGAATGACACAAGGCCTAGTGAGAGCGTTTGTCTTGTTCTCCCTCTTCTTTCCCTTGTCGCGCCTAGAAGTACTTGTGTACAGGCGCATTATAAAATACATGTATCATATCATGTATATCTTTGCAACACGGGATTCAGTTAATGGTCATCACTTACCGCATTTGCTTAATTTCAAGGGTTTTGTTGTCTTAAATCTGTTCACCGTCTCTCCTCTTACCATACTTTTCTCCTGTTACCTTAGTTCTCTCTTAGGTTTTTTTTGCACTGAATTTCAATGGTTTTATTTAACCATAGTTCTACAGGGCCCCCTAGCCATGACCTTCAGCTGTGACCAATGTATGTATTACACCAATATTTCTTTCCGTAAAACCCACTGCTTAGAAGATATGATCTCTGCAGGTGCAAAATATTTTTCCTTTCACTCCCTATTCATGCGACCATTTCTGTATCCACGTTGACTGGGAAAACAGTCAAAAATAGTCTTCCCCATCCTCACAGGCACTCGCCATGTATCGCCTCATCTTTTCTTGTCCCCAACTCCCCTCAATTGCTTTTTCCCCTCCCTGGCCCTCTTACATTACCCCCTATCTCTCTTTGGTTTGTGTTGCATTCTTTTCTGATCGCGTCTTGCGATGTTTCCACAATAATCGATTCTCCCAATATGCCGAAAATGTTATACCCATAACTGGCCCCCCTGACTCCACAACGTGTCCCCTTTTCGCATCCCTACCTCGTGCCTGATGTGATTTCCTCTTGTTTTCCTTCTCCAAATAGCATTTTGAGCACTTTCTTTTTCGGCTTACCATGGTATAATAACAGGAATCGCTCGCAGGTAGCTTATTTATTTGTAAAGTGCCTCAGACCAAGGGCATCAGGGCGTTGTTGCGGCGGCAAACCAATTACATGTAAGCATCTAGAGGCAGCAGATTAGTGTCGGTCTGCCCTTGGGCACCATAAATCTTTGCATAATATAGCTTTTCATTTCTTAAATGCCCCTCTGCTGCAAAGCACCATAGGACGTCTCCGTCAAATATTTTAAAAACTACTGGATGGATTTACCCCAAACCAGCAAAGCAAATAACTGACCTTTGTGCCCAGTTTCTTTTTTGGTACAAATGCGTCTAGCAGTTTTCACAGTACAGGTTTTTATTTTTATTTTATTTTTTTTCTATGTGAAAACTGGGATCATGCTGAAAAGAGTTTATTATTTCCCCCTTAACCTATTCCTGAAACTGTCATCCACGTCGGTCCAGTGAACCAAGTTATTAGCATACTTCTTATTGGGGGCCCAATGTACTAAGCAGAAATCCCAGGTGTCAGTTCAGAAGCATTACTTCAGAGGGCTTTAATTTTTTCAAAACATTTTTTCAAATGGATTTATATAGGTGACGTGTGTGTAGTTAAAAAATGTATCAGTTTGCTTAAGCATACACCTGGGTGTTCCTGGGTTGGAGCATTATTGATTTGTCCATTTTATATACTGTTTGTGTCATATCCGGGCGTTATAGGGTGCTGCATTGTCCAACTTTGTATGCCTTTTGTGCTTTATCTAAGTGCCTTTGTGAAAGGGCACTACACAGAGTCCCTAAAATAATGTATTGAATTCTTTCATTTGATATGGTATTGTTACTCATATTGAGTTGTCACTGTGAAAGGGCATAGCCTTGTACTCGCATCTAGGTGTCCCCGAGACATAACATTGAATTCCTTATTTATACACTACTTTTGTTTCTTATCCAGGTGTTCTGTGAAGTGGCATCCCTGCATTTTGGATTCAATTTTGTCCACACTTGGCTTTCTCTAATTAGAGCTTTACATTATAGGGCACAAAATTGCTGACAGCGATTTTAGCTTCTGGATAAGGCCTAGAAGAGCTTGGTTAACCTGACCCCAACAGGTACCAAGAGCTACCTTTTACTCCTTGAGCCAACGGGTGCTATTCAAATATACCTTGCTGGTAGGATAGTTCAGCGGGTTGAGCACGTTGCGATCTTTTTGTGATCTGAAGGTTGCAGGTTGGAATCCCGGCATGGCCAGCTCAGCCTTCCGAGGTCGATTTAACGAGTACACATTTCGGTTGGCTGATGGAGCATATTCATTCATATACACTATGTAAAGTGCTTTGGCAAAAGTGCTATATAAATAACACATCAGTACCTATCCGAAATTAACTGTTTGTATGGGCATCTGCATTAGTATATGTTGAGATGGATTTCTGAACTCTGACCTGGTGGGCAGAGGTTCAGAAGGCCGCCCTAGATTCTTGGAACAGGATAACCTTCTGGACAAGCCATCAAGGTAGCTTGGCAGCGGTCAAGACTAGGTCTCGGGAGGGGTGAGGGTGACTGAAAGACCTCAATGAGCACACAGAGTAAAAGACACTTACACACACACCTGACAGGGAGTGATTTGTGTGTGTGTGTGTATATGTATATATATATAGATGGATATATCCCCCCTTCTGCATCAAACACAGTCCTAACTGAAAGGCAGTCCAATCCCTAAAATGAGGGGAGCCTAATGCTCAAATGTACTTGCGAAGCTGGCGCAATGGACAAAGCAAGGTCTTTTGTAAGCGCTGTAGCAGCTCAGGAAGGTAGGTTAGGTGGTGCAGAATAGGTTCCCACTATTCGAGGAGGGCCTCCACTTGAGGGCAGGGTCGATTCCAGGAGTTGGGAATAGTTCGCACTAGCAGTGGGAAGAAGAAACTTGCGCGTAATAAATAAATAAATAAATAAATAAAAAATAAAATAAATTGATGGATGGGCTAGGGACCACCAGTTAGGGTTGCAAATACTCACTGACCCCTGGCGCACTCCAGGCCAAACTGAGGCTGTCGAGTCCACTTCGGTTGCAGGTTCAAATGCGGCAATCTCGCGGTTCTGCAGCTTTCAGCGACAAAGTTAGTGTTGATTCCCCTACGGGACAGTGGTGATTTCTCTGCTTCTGGTGGATGGATCAGGCCAGTTGCACTGTGGCAGGCTTCAGGGCACAGGGGACCACAGCTGCCATGAACTTGCATAGCACCCCATTTTACTGAATTGTATTTTAACGATGCAAAATCTGATTGAATGTTTTGTATGTATAGTCCGAAATTATTTTCCACAGACGCACTTGTGAATACCGGTCCCCTCCTTCACTCGAATCTGGCGACCTGGCTTCCCGATTGAGCGGGTGGGCTGTAAACCTTTCTGGCAGGTCCACTCTAGGGCTTTAGTAGCATTTTTAGCTTAAATGCACTTTATTCTGGTTAGCTAGACCCAATATGTACTATGGGCTACTATAAATGCAGCACTTTAATCTGTATGCACTTAATTCACATTGAAAAAGACCCAATATACATTATGGGCCTTAATAGCCTTTATCTATTCATTAACAAAATAAAAATGTGCCTATCTTCAGCCCCACAGGTAAGGGGTGTATTGGCCACCTTTACTCCCTAAAATAGGCAAATACGTCCCAAAAATAAAAATAGGTAGTAAAAGTACTCCCAACAAAAAAAGGGAAACTGACATGTAGAACCTTGTTCCCCTTGAGTTCCCCAACACCGCTCCATGGATAGGCTTGGATCAGTAGTTCACATAGTACCAGAGGATGACACTACTATTATTACTGCCTGATCGGAAGAAATGAACCTGTTTCTTTTAATGTAGATGAATAAATAGGTGCAAAAAAATAATTATTACAGAAACATTTTCGTTTTTCCAGTTAAAACATATTTTTACTCGCTTTATAGAATACTCCCACTGGTAATTGGACTTACATTTTTACTCCCTTTAAAAAAAAAAAAACATCATTTTACTCACAACTTTAAAATATAGGGAGTAAAATACTCACACATCCAAATCTTATCTGGACCACTGCCTATCTTTATTAAAATGTTTCTTTAATTTTGGGTCTGAGCCTTTTCTCCTTACCTTTCCGTAGAAGCCTGTTGAACATTCATGTATTTCTAGGTTTGTTCCCCTTGACAGGATTACGGTTTGATACTTGCAAAGTTTGTCACCACGGCTGGGCGACACAGTAACTGCGTATACTCCAGACTTGGGAATGCCAGGTGTACGAAATTCGATGTGAGTGTGCCGTGAACCCGGAGCCTGCGATGTACCAAGTTTCAGGGGCCTCCTTGAAACGGCGGCGGTATCAGGGGAAAATTCCTGGTCAGCCCACTGGTTGGCCCAGGGACACTTCCGGAAAGGCTTACTTGCAGGATTTGATGAAGGTGCCGAGAATAGTTGGTCAAAGAGAGTGACCCTTGATTCCAACGTCTCGCTTGCACGCCATATCCTCTTTTTTTGTTCATCTGAAAAGCCCTTGGAAAGAACCTTTGAAAGATCCTAGCTGTTCTCCAAAAACGAATGACTATCCTATTGATGGTAATTTCCAGATTAGACTACGCAAATAGCCGTTACCTCATTGCCAGACTGCAGCGAGTCCGAATGCAGCTGCGCTCAACCTATTCAGCCTGGGATACAGAGACCATACCTCCCTGGCACGGCAAGTCCTACATTGGCTACTGTCAAGTAGAATTGCTTTCAAAACCCTGTGCGTAACATTCCAAGCAATTCAAGAATTGGGACCACATTTATCCAAGCAAATCTCACTCAATGCACTCCCAGCTTAAACCGCCCATCTACCCAATGCATGTTGTTGGTGGTGCCCTCCTATTCCAAGAAGAACTGAGAAGGATCCTCCTTTTCAATTCTCATACCACAACTCTGGAACCCTCTTCTCAAAGAGATTACTGCCACACAACATTATCCCCAATTTATTTAAGAGCCATCAAATCTTGGCTCTTCATCTACTAATAACTTTGACTATACTCCAAACCACTCCCACTCAGATAGCGATCCAATGACTCGCAGAAGCTGCCACTCGCACCCTAATGGCACATGGAAGCAGGAAGTGAAGTTCTACCCCAGAAGGATAGCTCAGCGGCAACGTGCTCGCCTTGGAAACAAGACGACACGAAGAAACGCAGGTTTGATCCCTGAGTTCAGGCTTAGAAACCTCTGGGTATTAAGCACGTTATAAATGCGCAACTAACAACTAAGAGACTATGCATCGTCCTTACACCATGTCACCTACACCCCTGCATTCCTTTTCACTACCCAATAGAAGCCATTCCTGATCTTGCAATCAACTGGAAGGTTAGTCTGCCTTGGACACCGCTTGCTCTATATATGTATTTTGACATCTAGCACTCTTTGAAGGATTTTCATTCTAAGGACTTGCACACCTGCAGATCTCTCCTTGAAATAGACGCATGCTATCCAGGACCTGAGGCTATTTTGGCATCGGCTTGGGACTCCTGTTTGTGTCTATGTTTGGGCTTTGGTGTTTTGGGGACCCCCCTGTGCGTTTGTCCTCTGCACGGAGGGTTTTTCCATCCTTGCTGTTCATCTTGTCGGTGCCAAGAAAATAGATGGCCTGTTGCGCCCCAGCCATCTAGTATCTGTGGCATCTTTGGGTGTCTCTGTATCTTTCTTTGAGAGTTCCCGAATCTTGGCTAGAGGCCTGGCCATGTCAAGAAGTTGGTTCTTGCACACTTTCCACTCTATTACCTTTCTTGGATCTTTGGTGGTCTTGCCAAAAAAGTTGTCATCCTGGTGACTAGCTTGGTGTTGGCTGCAACATAGCCTATGATCTCCGTTCTTGGGCATTGTGCCCTGAAGCTCACACTGGCCTCTTTGTCCAAGGCTTTCTGCAGCCCCGTTCTGAGGTACTCGGCCACACTGAGTTATTTATTTATATTTATATAGCGCGCAGACAGCCCAGGGGCATTGTGGCGCTGGTACTTGCAGGGACCTAGTTACAGGGGGTACAGCATTGGTAGCAGTCGTTGGCACATTATGATTGCTACAGATTAGTCATTACAGCTCCTGCATCTTTGGTTATTACATTACAGGTAGTTTATTGGCAAACATGGTGCTGCGAGAGACCTTATGTGAAGAGGATGGTTTTCATAGCTTTCCGGAAGGCAATGAGGGAGGGCTCACCTCCGGATTGTGGGAGGTAGGGCATTCCAGTGTGATGGTGCGAGATAAGGGAAGCTGGATCCTCCAGCTCTGGCTCTTTTTACTAGTGGCACACAGAGCATTTTGGTATATGGGGACCACTCTGATGATCCTCTGGATCAAACATTTTATTTTTGAACTTTTTTTTTCCCCCAAACAATGCAACAAACACAGCAAATAGCTTTGCAGCAGTTGGCTATGCATACAGTCATGACAGTTGTAAGGCACTCATGGTGGCAGCAGTAAAGACAAGTGATAACAGTTCAAAGGTGTTTATTGAACTTTATCATGGGTGATATAAACACCTAATCTAAATCTAACATGGAAGCAAGCTACGACCATCAAATAATAAGGCGGTCCTAATGGCTTCTTGTCAAATAAAAGGGGCCTATACTAAAAAACCTTTTGCCAATCCTTACTGCTAAGTTACAAAAATATTAGTGTGGGATAATGTTCATCAGAAAAGAAAGTGTTCACAAAATAAGTCAGGAAGGTATGGCTGGGTCTCCTTCCCCCATGTTTTTAGCACGGGACAAGGTAGGACTTCGGAGCACAACACACTCCTGGGCTTCTCCAACAGGAGTTTCACAATTCTGTTCAATGATACCAGAACCCTCAGGGGTCAAGTTGCTTTTCTGCAAAGTCTCTTGCCTAAGGTCTGCTGGATCTAAGACAACAAACAAACGAAGGTTCCTTCAGTGATTTTGCACCTTGGGCGATAGCTCTTTGCCCCTAGGATCTTCCTCCGCCATGATCAGATCCTTCTTGCAAGGTCGGCCTCCTTCGGGTTCAATACGGCCTTCTTTAACACAGTTCACTTGTGTTTTTTTTTAACACAGTTTCAAAAGAACAACAAACAGGCCAAAGTTCTGTCTGTAATCTTGTACCTTGGGCGATTGCTCTTTGCCTCTAGGATCTCCCTCTGCCGGGCTCGGATCCTTCATGCAACTTGGGCCTCCCACCGTCTTATTCACTATAGCCTCTCAAATACAGCTTGCAACTTCTCACTGCAGACAACCCTTAGCCGGGTTCAATCTTGTTTACACAGTGTTCACAGGTGTATTATTATTCACCACAACTCACAGGCATCCCTCAAACAGAGTTCACATTTGCCAAATATACAGTTCGCTTTATCCCAATGCAGGATTCGTTCTCCTTTAGCTTTCTCTTGGCAATGGATCTGGTACTTGTAGTTTCACTGCGCAAGTGTATCGGCGACCTTCAAATGAGCACTTCTGCAGCTGGCCCTTCTCTGGGCTTCCCCCAAAAGTTCAAACACAAGTTCTTTGTTTCTTGCGTTCATCTAATGTTGCCACTTGCAACCTTGGGCTCTGTTCGCTATCAGCTTCTTCCGACTCAATGGTCTGGTCCACCTTGGCTTGCTTCTGTAGTCATGGTAGCCAGCGTGCCTCCACACAATCAATGTAGCAGGCCCCCTTGCACTATTGGCATTTGTTCCTCCACACGTCTGCTGTACTTTCCTGGTCTTGTAATTCTCTTTTCTGAGGATTTGTGAGTCTGAGGTGAAAGGGCAAGGGCAGTTCCCCCTTCGTCGTCCTTCCAGGTCTCAATGCCTTTCTCCTCTGTTTGCACTGCCGGTTTGGTGTAGTGGTTTCTTTGTGCGTTCGGCCTTGCTCGTAGTGTGCTCTTGTGCTCCGCCTTTTATTGCTTTGGGGAAGGTAAAAGGCTGTCTGGTCCGTCGGGTGTATGTGATTATTATCAATTGCCTGACCCTTGTGTTGGGACATGTCAGGTAAACAACTCTGGTGTTAGTCTGTTGTCTGTCTCGGTATAAGAAGGCGTTTGTGTCGAAAAAGGGTGGAGGGTAGGGCTTCTAAATATAATATAATGGTAGGATGGGGAAAAGGTGTTACAAGGAAGGGGTAGTGCATCACAACCTTCGGTGTCCCTCTTCCACTCCCTGAAGAGACTCCCCTTCCCCCTCCCCCATCCAGGTGATCCTCCCTCACTGGTCCACCCCCAGGAACTGGATCCAATAGCAATGGCTGTGTCGTGGCCACCTGGAAGACAGATCCCCAGGAACTAGTAAGTGAGACACCTTCAGGTTTCTCTCAGTCAATACTGTAATCAAGAATTTTGATTGTTTATTAGTATAGAGTGCAAAACCCTGAGGTATCTAGGCGCTTAAAGGTTAATGATGGTTAATGAATTAGAAAGGCAAAACACAACACAAAATGGAACACAAGAAACTTTCAGTGACTTCCGCTCGTATAGTCCCTGTCCAAAGGTGCAGAAAGTCTATGCAAGGAGTCTGCATCGATATCGCAGGGGGCCCACAGGTTCAGAATACTGTGTGTGTGTGTGTATATATATTTCTGAGGCTTGTGGAATCTGCTTAGATCACATGCTGTGCATAGGCCGACATCTAGTGGAAGCTGCGGAGTATTAGTTTGTTTTTCGAAACTCGAAAAGGGCGTCGACACAGGGCATGCCAGTAATACTATAACTAGTGTGACGTCCACTGTACCCATGATCCCTCACACGTCTAGGACCCTCAGATTGTTTTTTTCCGCCATACTGGTCGGAAGCATTTAGTCGAGTTCCCTGGCCTTAGCCATACTTTTGCTAAATTTACCCATTCCTCCACCCCAACATCGAGTCACCGAACTTCCACACTCGACGCTGGCCCGGAGAAGAATTCAGCAGCTGCACAACGGATTTGGGCATAGGAAGGCCTCTGGCCTCGGCCCGGGCCTTGGAAGGCCGCTGGCCTCGGCCCTGCAAGTAGGGAGAGTGGGGGGTGGACATACTCTACACTCTTTTGGTATATAGGTACATTCTTATATATTCCTACACTTACAAGCCCGCTGCCACAAGGTGCGTATGGAGGGTACCCCTTTCCAATTCTGCCCCAAGTTCAACCGCAAATACCCTTGGGACGACAGGCACGCCACGTGCAATCTCTGCTTGCCGAAGGGACCACCCCGAGGCGAACTGCAGAGCGTGTAGTAGGTTTAAACCCAAAACACTTAAGGACCGTTCGATCAAGCGTTGGACCCACCATTCCAGGCGTCGAGGCCATGGCAGCGGAGGGCGCCTTCAGCGATGGCAGCGACGCCGTGCTTTCAGACGGTGAGGGCATTATGGCGTCAAAAGACAGCCGAGCGCAAGTCCTCGGAAGGTCATCCGGCAGGGCGGCTATGGGGAAGACCCCCGGCGACACGCGCGTTTCCCACAGCACTTCCACAAAACACATGAAGTCCAACCGGGACTCGACGCGCATGTCGAGTTCTCGGAAAGAGGCACATAGAGAACGGTCCGAATCGGTGTCCCCTGGGTGTTCTCGATCAAGATCGCTGCATGACTCCAGGCAATCGTCCACTGTTGCCAAGAGTGCCTCGCTCCCCAAGGTAACGGAAGTTCGATCGTCGGAGGACGAAGCCGACTTCCATCCCCAGACCGCACTCCAGGAGTCGGCGCCCACAGACCGCATTACGGCGGCTCCCGAACTCCTACCTCCACACTCGGATAGGGACGCTACCCCCGAGCCTCAGCGCCAGGCGTCGAAAGGCTCCGAAGGGCCGAAAAAACAGGGAAAACTCTTCCACTCACGGGGAGGAGGAAAAAACAACAAAGGAAGCAGCCTCTGAATACTTCCACACCTTTTAAGACACTCCACTCCTCATAAACAGACCGACAAGTCCAAGTCTTCTGCTATCACAAAGAGCCCTACTCAGATCACCAAGTCTAGTCAGGATAAGTCAGAGTAACTTCCAGAAAGAGTCATCCCCAGTTCTAGAGAATGGTCGAGTGATGACATAGACAGGGTCATGTCAAGGATGTCATCATTGGCAGATTTTTACGCAAAAAACCCTGAACACTTTCTCTCTTATACTCCTGACGGGTCAGCACCCTCAGGCTCTAAGGATCCTATACCTCCAAGTAAAAAGTCCCGGTTTGACAACACCAACACGGTCTTCGGACCCCTTCTACGTACAGCCCTACTCAGTATCAATGAGAGACATCCTTTTGTGAGGATCCAGATTTGGGCATGTTGGAAGAACAAACTGGTACGGGCTACTATGGGGATGATGAGGACCAAGAAGAGTATGAGGACGACCCGGAAACCTACAGAGTAGATTCCCTGGTAGAGAAGGAACCTCCGGTTACCGACTCCCCTGTCGACAACCAACCTCTCCTGAATGAAGTTATGTCTCGAGCAGCTGAACATTTCCACATTGACACCCAGGGTGCGTAAGGGGAGAGGGACTTCACCGAAGAGTTAGTGGGAGAAAGGAGGTCTGTTGCTCAGGCCATCCCTATCCTGAAGTCTATTCAGAGGAGAATAAACCCTTCACTCGTAAATCCTAACCTCACCAGAGCAGTGAACCCCAGGATTGAAAAACTTTTCAGGGCAGCCCAATCAGACCCACTGTATATAAGAGGGCATCTGAAGCCGGACTCCCTGGTTGTTACAAACACCCGTAAGAGGGCTGCAACACCCTTGTCATGGTCCGAAGCTGCTCCTGACGAGGAGAGCAAGAAAATGTAAGGTTTGGGCAGTAAAGTAGCCTCCACTTCTGCCTACCAGGCAAGGATTGCCAACTCCACCACCCTGTTGGCCAGCTACAACTGCCATCAGTGGAAAGAAGTCGCTGCACTCATAGACTCCGCCCCAGAACCCTTAAAGAGCCAGTTGGCACGCGTTTCGGCAGAGGGAAGAGCCGTGTCCGGTTGCATTTTAAAGGCAACCTTTGATGCCGCGGATAACGCCGGAAGATTAATAGCAGAAGGAACTGTTATCAAGAGACACGCTTGGTTACGGCAGTCTGGATTCAAAGCTGAAACCCAAGCATCATTGTTAGATAAACCGGTGGAGCCGGATCTGTTTGGTAAGGCGGTCGAGGATGCGCTGAAAAATACCAAGGACGAGTATGAAGCACTCAAATCCCTAGGCCAACTAACCAGTAAACCCCCTAATCGGAGAGGGAATGGCAATTGTCGTCGCCCACGCGGCCAAAATTCCCAGAGGATCTAACTATTCCCAGGGGCAGGGTACACCGTGGAGCAATAACCAACAGTCTACCCAGGGTTACGGCAGGGATAATAAAAGAGGACGCAGAAAAGGTAGAGGCAGCCCCAGTAGAGGAGGCGGCACGCCTCCACCAAAACAGTGACGCTCCGTTCAGGGTCCCTTCTCACGCAACCCCAGTAGGAGCAGCACGCATTTCCAACTTCACCCAAGCTTGGGAAGGGATCACATCAGACAGATGGGTGCTGTCCACAGTATCCGCAGGGTACTGCATAGAACTTTTAGAGGGTCCCAGAAACCATCCTCCACGACAAAAAATACATTCCTCGGACCACCAGAAGATCCTCCTCGAGGAGATCGTCAATCTGCTAGCAAAGGACGCGATAGAAATCGTCCCGGGACACCAGGTAAACAAGGGTATTTATTCAACTTACTTCCTGGTGCCAAAAAAGATTTGACAATGCGCCCGGTATTGGACTTACGGCCTGCAAACAAGTATGTCAAGCCCCAAAAGTTTCGCATGACTACTCTCCAGGAGTTAATCCCCCTCCTAAAAAAAGGGGGATTACATGGCAACATTGGACATGAAAAATGCCTATTTTCATATTTCCATGCTCCCAGCGCACAGAAAGTACTTGCGCTTCAAGGTGGACAGTCGGCACTACCAGTTCAAGGTACTGACTTTCGGGATAGCTTCGGCTCCAAGGGTATTCACCAAGGTACTGGCGGTGGCGGCAGCACACCTACGCAGGGAGGCAATCCCAGTGTACCATTACCTGGACGACTGGCTCATCACGGGGGAGACCCCAGTAATTTGCAGAGCAAACATTCAAAGGACTATCGACTCCTCTTCGAATTGAGCTTCTCAATAAACAAAGTCAAGTGTGGTGCCAAGCACATCCAAACAGTTCCTAGGAGCTATCCTAGACACTCAAGAGGGGTTGACCTTTCCTTCCGAGGAAAGAATTCGGAATATACTGCTGCAAATTCCGCAATATCAGTCCGGTCGCCAGATAACGGTATGCAATGCGTTTGCTGGGCATGATGGCGTCATGTATTTACCTAGTCCCCCACGCGCGCCTGCGCATGTCCCATGCAGGAATGGTTGGCGAACCAGTGGTCTCAGGCAAGTGGTCAGTGGGACGATCTAGTGGTCGTTTCGCCAACACTTGTACAAAGCCTTCACTGGTGGACAAGAGACAATCTCGCACAGGGGAAACCCTTTTACGATCCCGAAGTACAGGCAATAGTCACTACAGATGCATGCCTGACGGGGTGGGGAGCTCACCATCTTCACCACACAGCTCAGGGTCTCTGGTCTCACTCAGTGACCAAGAACCACATCAACCTGCTAGAGCTTCTGGCAGTATTCAGAGCGCTTCTGGCGTTCGAGCCCCACCTACTAAACCTGTCAGTGCAAATCCGGACGGACAGCACAACAGCCATGTTCTACCTGAACAAGCAAGGAGGGACTCGGTCGCCAAATCTGTCCAAGCTTGCCCAGAAAATCTGGATATGGGCACTCAGACGGAACATCTTCCTGTCATCGCAACATGTTCCAGGGGATCTCAATTCCCCAGCGGATGCTCTGAGCAGAGACCCCCCCTCCCAGAGGAACACGAATGGTGTCTACACAGAGAAGTCGTAGAAAATATCTTCTCAGTCGGGTTTCCCCACTATAGACCTATTCGCCACAAGCGAAAACAGACAATGCCCAGGATTTGCATCCAGTTTCCCCCAACCAGACTCCCAGGGGAACGCCCTGTGGATGAACTGGTCAGGGATGTTTGCGTACGCTTTTCCACCAACTCCTCTAATCAGGAAAGTGGTGAACAAGATGAACAGAGTCGATGACGCTCGTCCTAGTTGCTCCCATGTGGGCAAGACAACCGTGGTTCCCACACCTACGCAGGATGGCGGTGTGCGAGCCCATCAAACTTCCAGCCTGGTACAACCTACTGTCCCAGCACCAAGGTCAAACAGTGCACCAGCAACCCAACTCGATGAACCTGGCAGCATGGCTCCTGAGGTCATAGAGTTTGGACATCTCAATTTGCCACAGAGGTGTATGGACATCCTAAAGGAATCTAGGAAACCAAACACAAGGCACTGTTACTTTGACAAGTGGAAGAGGTTCGTTATCTGGTGCCAGAGTAGACAAATCAACCCAGTTGATTGCACTCCTTCCACTATTGTTACATAAATGCTCCACCTGCTAGATGCAGGATTGGTTTTTAACTCACTGAAAGTACACCCGGCAGCCCTGTCGGCTTACACCACTTCCCATAGCAAGGTTTCGTGGTGGAAAGTACCAGTAGTTAAAGCCTTCATGGAAGGAGTAAAGAGACTTCACCCTCCTATTTCTAACCCACCACCAGGGTGGGACCTTAATGTGGTGCTAGCCAAGCTCATGGGCCCCCCTTTCGAACCCATGCATAAAAGCAGTCTCAAACACCTGACTTATAAAACGGCCTTCTTAGTAGCAATTACATCTATAAGAAGAGTCAGTGAAATTCAGGCTCTGTCAGTGCAATATCCCTTCTTTACTGTCCATAAAGATAAACTAGTTTTACGTGCACACCCTAGGTTCTCACCTAAGTTTATTTCAAAATTCCACGTTAACCAGTCCATCGAGCTTCCGGCTTTCTTCCAAGACCCACAAAGCTCGGCTGAGGTGAAACTACACACACACTCTAGTGTGCGTAGGGCGGTCCTCTACTATGTAAACAAGACCAGACCGCTAAGGAAAACAGATCAGCTGTTTGTCTCCGTAGCTACAGGCAAAGAGAGGGATTGCGTCTCTAAAGGTGCCATCTCTAAGTGGATTATTAACTGTATCCAGCTGTGCTAGTCACTTTCTGAAAAGACTCTGCCTTTCACGCCTAGGGCCCACTCTACAAGAGGCATTGGGGCCACTCTGGCTTTCATTGCAAATGTACCCCTTGACACCATTTGCAAAGCAGCTACTTGGAGCTCTATTCACACTTTTACTTAGCACTACTGCATTTGACACTCATTCCAAGAGAGAGAGAGACAGACACACACACACACACACACACACACACACACACACACACACACACACACACACACACACACACACACACACACACACACACACACACACACACACACACACACACACACACACACACACACACACACACACACACACACACACACACACACACACACACACACACACACACACACACACACACACACACACACACACACACACACACACACACACACACACACACACACACACACACACACACACACACACACACACACACACACACACACACACACACACACACACACACACCACCCCACCCCCCCCCCCCCCATTTATTTGCTCATGACCCTTCTCACATCCCACCTCCTTCAGGTACTGGTCGCTAATGTATGCACAGGATGTGATTTAAGCAGATTCCACAAGCCTCAGAAGGGATACATTACTCACCGTAATCGTATTTCTGATGCTTGTATCTTCTTAGATTCACATGCGACCCACCCTTCCTCCCCTCTGAGAGAAGGCGCATGGATGCTTGTAGCCTTACCTTTCTATCTATCTACTTGGATTATCTGTACTCCTGCTACTCCTCATGTCAGAAAAAATACAATCTGAGGGTCCTAGACGTGTGAGGGATCATGGGTACAGTGGACGTCACACTAGGGATAGTATTACTGGCACGCCCTGTGTCGACGCCCTTTTCGAGTTTCGAAAAACAAACTGTAATACTCCGCAGCTTCCACTAGATGTCGGCCTATGCACAGCATGTGAATCTAAACAGATACAAGCATCAGAAATACGGTTATGGTGAGTAATGTATTATATGTATATATATATATATATATTCGGAGGCTTGTGAAATCTGCTTAGATCACATGCTATGCATAGGCCGACATCTAGTCGAAGCTTAGGAGTATTACAGTTGTTTCAGAAACTCGGAAAACGTCGACAGGGCATGCCAGTAATACTATCCCTAGCATGACGTCCACTGTACCCATTGTCTTTCACGCGTCCCTCAGATTGTTTGTTTGTTTTTTTCCGCCATCGACGGACACTTAATCGCAGAGTTCTATATCGGCTAATGCCATTGATTGAAAAATAATTAATGAGTTACTCTTTCTATCCTTTAAATCGTCGATTTTCGACAACCTCTTTGGCGGCGGAAAGGACGAAAGTCGGACAAAGACCTTGACTCGACGCACCCTTTCGGCCATGGAAGGCCGCACCGGGCCTCACTCCAGACAGTAGGGAGAGTCGGGGTTGGACATTCTCTTAGGGCTCCAAGAGAATGCATATTCCCCTTTGCACACTCTATTTTCATCTTGCTGCACCTCCCTCCAAATATAGAAAATACACAGTTTAAATTCTGCCCTAGTTGCAATAAAAAGTTCCCCTGGAAAGACCAGACCCGGGTCTGCAACCTTTTGTCTTGCACGGGACCACGACGAGGGCATTGTCGAGCTTGTCAGCTCTTCAAACAGAAAACACTCATGGACTGAAAAACAAAAAGTTGACCCCCACCACAACCATGCAGGCCAATGCTGCCTTGGACGTGGAGGGTGCATCCAGCGACGTCCGCATCGCAGCCTTTTTGGATGCCGAAGGCGATGGGGAACGTGACGCGGACGCTGTGTCCAAACCAGTGGCCGAAAGCCGAGCGTCGGTAGGCGCAGCTTCGGACTTCCCTTCCGCCGAAACTCTCGATAACGTTAAAATGGGCGAAAAGCACCAGCTTGTCCAAAATAGCCCAGCTAGTGCAAAAACATGTCCTGGAGACACTACGTAAAGGGGGACAGTTGGAAAAAAACACTTCTCAGAGCCACTGATTCTCTAAGAGTCATTATTCACATAAGGAGAAAGGTAGAACAACCGACTAGGAGAAAGAGGTTACTTCCCAAGCGGGAGAGTGCTTTATCAGCTGTTATGAGACTAAGGGAGCCTACTCCAGAAACACTGCAGTCTCCTCTACCACAGTCTACCATAGTAAGTTCCTGTCAATAGTCCTGTGAAGACATTGATGGGGTAATGCATAGAATGACTTTCATGCAAGTATCTTTGAAAAGAACCCACAGGCGTTATCAAGCCTACAAAACACGTATGAAAAGATGTTTCGCCCTCAGACCGTCTTTATATAAGAGGACCACTGAAACCAGACTCGCTGGTAGTGACCATTACACAAAAAAGGGCAGGAACACCACTACCTTCATCTGAAGCTCCCCCAGAGAAGGAAAGCAAAAAACATTACACTCTGGGCAGGAAAGTGGCCACCTCAGCGGCCTTGCAAACACCACCACATTATTGGCGATTTACAACTGCCATAAGTGGGATGAGGTTGCAACTCTAATGGCATCAGCACCGGAACCCCTCGAGTCACAACTGTCCCTCGCAGTAGCAGAGGTAAAAGTGGTGTCAAACTGCATCCTGAAAAATAACTGGATGCCGCGGATAATGCAGGCAGAATCACCGCCGAGGGGACAATGTTAAAACGCCATGCATGGCTATGCCAGTCAGGACTCAAACTGGAAACTCGAGCAACACTCCTAAACATGCCTATAGAACCTAATGTCCTGTTTGGGAAAGCCGTTGTGGATGCATTAAAATCGGCTAAAGAAGAGTATGGCACTATTGAATCATTAGTCAAGCTAACTAATAAGCCACCAGGACAAAGGGGCAGAAACAATTTGTCGCTTTTGCGTACCGGGGTTCTGGGTATGCCAAAGTCGGGGACCATCCTGGGGAAACAATCGGAGACAAGCCTTGCAAGGTTTCCAAAGATGCCAGCATAGATCTCATGGTCGGGGGAGGTCCTCCACTTCCAGAGGTGGAGCAACACCTCCTAAACAGTGACCACCCGCTTCAGATCCCCTCCCATGCCTCTCCACTGGGAAGGCGTATAACACACTTAAACCATGCATGGGAGGGAATCGCCTCAGACAAGTGGGTGTTTATCTACCGTAGCGGGCGGTTATTGCATGGAATTAATTCAGCGACCCTCAAACGATCCCCCGCGTCAAGTCAACCACGAGGGAAGAACGCATCTTTCTAGAGGAGGTTGCAACGTTGCTGCTCAAGGACGCCATCGAAATCATTCCAGCGAACCAGGTAAACGATAGTATCTATTCAACTTACTTCCTTGTGCCAAAGAAAGATCTAACAATTTGCCAAGTATTGGACCTACACCCTGCATGTCAAGCCACAAAAGTTCTGCATGACCACACTATAATCGTACTGCTAAAGCAAGGGGACTACATGGCATCATTGGATATGAAAGATGCCTAGTTCATATTTCATTGTTCCCAGTACACAGAAGATTCTTGCGTTTCAAAATGGCAAACCGGCACTACCAATTCAAAGTGCTACCCTTTGGCATAGCATCTGCTCCAAGGGTGTACTCAAAGAACGATAAACCTTCTCTTCGAATTGGGCTTCTCAATAAGCGAGGAAAAAAATCAAGCCTTGTACCAAACAAGACCAAGCAGTTCCTAGGAGCTGTCCTAAACACGGAGGAGGGGTTAGTGTTTCCATCAAATGAATGTGTCCAGTACATGCTACTGCAAATACCTCCGTATCAAGCTGGTCACCAGATAAGCATACGCAAAGCTATACGTTTGCTCGGCATGATGGCATCTTGCATTTACCTGGTCCCACACACACGTTTGCGCATGTGCCCCATGCAGGAGTGGTTGGCGAAACAGTGGTCTCAGGCAAGTGGTCAGTGGGACGATCTAGTAGTCGTTTCGCCAACACTGGTACAAGACCTTCCCTAGTGGACAAAGGAGAATCTGAAGGGAAAAAACTTTCCGCGATCCGGCGGTGCATGCAGTAGTAACAGATGAGTCACTCTCCGGGTCGGGGGGGGGTGCATCACCTTCATCTCACAGCACATGGTCTGTGGCATCAGGGCAAAGAGCCACATCAACCTGCTGGAACTTCTAGCGGTATTCAAAGTGCTTCAACCACTCGCAGCACAGCTGACAAATCAGTCGGTACAGATCCTGACAGCCCCACTGCAATGTTCTACATCAACAAGCAGCGGGTACACATTCTCCAAATCTGTCCAAGCTAGCACAGCAAATATGGACATGGGCTCTCAAACTGGTGATCTTCCTATCTTCCCAAAACGTTCCAGGGGAACTCAACACCCAAGCAGACTCGCTGAGCGGAGGTCCCCTACCAGTGGAACATGAGTGGTGACTAGACACAAATGTCGTAGACCACAACAAGCAATGCCCAGACTTTGCATCCAGGTTTCCACAACCAGACTTCAAGGGAAACGCCCTATGGATGAGCTGGTCAGGGAAATTTGCTTATGCCCCCCCTCTTCCTCCAGCCCCCCCCCCCTAACTCCTCTAATGTAATGAGCAGGGTGGTGAACAAGATTCACAGAGAACAGATGATGCTCATCCTAGTTGCTCCCATGTGGGCAAGACAGCCATGGTATCCATATCTGCGCAAACTGGCGATGTGCAATCCTGTCACACGCCTGTGTCAGACCAATCTACTCGCCCAACACGGGGGAATAAATGGTACATCCTCAACCTCACTCCATGAACTTTGCAGCATGGCACCTGAGGTCATAGTTTGGACATCTAAATCTACCACAGAGATGTATGGATATTCTGAATGAGGCACGTAAACCAGACACTGTTATTTCGACAAGTGGAGGAGATTTGTAATTTGGTGCCACATATAAACCCTGTAGAATGTACTCCCTCCCACATTCTAAACTATATGCTCCACTTGTTAGACTCAGAGTTAGTATTTGCCTCCCATAAAGGTACACCTGGTGGCTTTATCAGCTCATACCACCTCTCAAAGTAAAGTATTGTGGTGGATAGTCCCTGTCATTAAAGCATTCATGGAGGGAGTAAAGAGACTCTATCCTCCAATTTCAAACCTACCGCCAGGATGGGATCTCGATGTAGTACTCTCGGAGCTCATGGGACCTCCCTTTGAGCCTATGCACAAGTCTTAAACACCTGACATATAAAACTGCCTTCTTAGTGTCTATAACGTCCATAAAACGAGTTAGTGAACTTCAAGCATCGTCTGTGCAGGGCCCACAGCCCAGGTTCTCGCCTAAATTAATTTCCAAGTTTCACGTAAACCAATCCATTGAGCTACCGGCCTTCTTCCAGAACCCAACAAGCTCAGTTGAGAAAATCCATACGCTAGATGTAAGGAGGGTGGTCCTTTACTAGGTAAACAAGACCAGACCGCTCAGAAAAACAGATCAACTGTTTGTCTCTGTAGCACAAGGCAGAGAATGAGACCGCATCTCCAAGAATGCCATCTCCAGATGGATAGTCCGATGCATACAGCTTTGTTACTCATCAAGTAAAACACTGCCTTTCACACCAAGAGCTCACTCCAAAAGGGGTGCAGGAGCTACTTTGGCTTTTTTTGCAAATGTCCCACTAGACACCATTTACAAAGCAGCTCCACAGAGCTCAGTACACACTTTCACTCAGCACTACTGCATTGACACTCATTGCAAAGCAGATACACAGGTGGGACAAGCAGTTCTAAAACATCTATTTGCTGCTCTTCACAACCCACCACCTTCTCCTAACACTGCTTGATAATCTATGCATAGCATGTGATACAAGCAGATTCTACATGCCTCAGAAGGGATACATTACTCGCCGTAATCGTATTTCTGATGCTTGTTTCTGCTTAGATTCACATGTGCCCACCCTTCCTCCCCTTGGAGAGAAGGTGCATTGATGTTTATAAGAGCTTTATCTGATCATATCTGCTTGATACACCTGTACTCCCGCTATACTTCATGCTACCTCATGTCAGAAACAAAACAATCTGAGGGACCGACGTGTGTAGGACCATAGGTTAGTGGACGTCGTGGTAGGGATAGTATTACTGGCACGGCATGTCGACGGTCCTTTTTTTTTTTTTTAAACAACTGTAATACTGTGCAGCTTTCACTAGATGTCGGCCTATGCATAGCATGTGAATCTCAGCAGATACAAGCGTGAGAAATACGATTATGGTGAGTAACGTATCATGCATATATTTCGATTTCCACTTCTCTTCCATGGGAACTCGTCGTCAGGAGGGGCAAACATCAACTGCATCAGGGGGCACTCCAAACCGCTGCCTCACCCTTCTCTTCCTTCTTCCTCCTCTTTCCCCCTTTTCTATCCACCCCTCTAACCCTCCACATACAACTACACCCGCCGCAGGTTTTTCATCAATGTCCACCTGAGCGTATACTCGCCGCTGCCAGATCGTCTCATAAAGACAATGTGTCCAAATCCCTGAGCCGTACTCAACCTACCCAACTCAAACACTGCAATAAAGAAAAATGACATTCCTACGTGCTGGTATAGTCTCAGTCCGGGGGTATAGTAAATCTGTGGGGGGTGTCCTTAACACATTACATGTATATAACAAACCACACCCAACATTCATGGAAGAAGATGACCTGGACGAAAAGGTATCCCTGCTGCATTCCTGGATTATAACTACTATAGACAACATCGCCAAAGAAAAAAGAGGAAACACTACGACAACCGAATCATCGAAGCACCAAACACTCAAAAAGAGCTCTTCAAAATCATAAACTAAATCAAAAACCCTCCAGGATGTAACACACCAACTCCGTCCGCGAAACTCTGCAACGACCTTGCGGACTACTTCAAAAACAAAATCACTAACATCCAACAAACCATTCAAAGCAGACCGTCTGATCTGACCACAACCCCAACCTACACCCGGGAGGAGCACCCAAACAAACTACGAAGCTTTCCAGAAATATCAGTGGAGACATTCGTCAAACTGGTGAATGAAAGCAACAACTCGGGGTCCCCCCCGATGACCCATGCCCACCAGACATGTACAAATCAATTCTTAAACAATGAACACCCATGGAATATCACAGGAACGTCCTCGAGCATTCCATCGCAACTAGGAAAGTGCCACAAGCCTTCAAAACTGCATACATCAGGCCACTACGATACAGCGGGAAACATAGAGGACCTTTCCACTACAGACCTATATCCAACATCCCGTATACAGCCAAGCTGCTCGAAACGTACATATACAAAATGACCCAAGAGTTTATAGAAGGGCACGGCCTACTAGACCAGGCACAAGTTGGCTTCAGACCACTGAGCGGAACGGAATCAGCTCTACTCTCAATATGGGACGATCTAAAAACCAACGCAGACTCCGACAACAGCTCTGCCTTTATTACTCGTAGACCTATCGGCAGCATTTGACAGTCGACCACAACACCCTCATAACGAGATTAGAAGCACTTGGACACCGCCCAACTATGGATCAAATCTTTCCTAACAAACAGAACGGAAACTGTGTGGATGAAACCCTTCAAATCCAGCCCGAAAGATTCCACCTGTGGAGTACCACAAGGATCATCCTTATCCCTGCTACTATTCAACATCTACCTGTATCTACTTATCAGAATCATCAAAAGCCACGGCCTCACCTGCTACAACTACGCTGACGATGCACAAATAATCTTCAAAATACACGACAACCTGGAAAGAAACTCAACGTTAGAAAACTGCCTCTGCGATGTATTCTTCTGGATGAGCTCCAATTCCCTCAAAATCAACCCCGGCAAAACTGAAATAATGATTGTCACAAAAAATGAAGGAGAAAACCAATTCATCCCTTGGCCAAGGGAACTTGGGACTACCCCAGCACCCTCGGCGATTGTAAAAAACCTGGGGGTTCTGATGGACCATAATCTCACGCTAGAGCCACAAGTAAACGCTCTCCTCAAGAAATGCTTCTTCCTCCTGCGAGCGGCAAAGAGAATTTTACTGTTCTTATCGTTTGCCAACAAAACGACCACCATCATCGCCCTCGTCATGTCCAAAGTAGACTACGCCAATAGCCTATAACTAGGCATGCCTGAACGACTCCAAAAAAAAAAAAAAACTACAACGTATACAAAACGCGGCAGCTAGACTACTTCTGAAACTACCCTGAAGAGAGAACACCGCACCAGCGCTAAAAACACTACATTGGTTGCCAATAAAATTCGAAATAATGTGCATTACGCACAGAGCAGTTCACAACGAAGGCGCTGAGTTCCTAAGAGTCAAACTGTGCCTACATCAACCTACAAGAACGCTCAGATCAAGCATGGACATCCGCCTGGAACCAAAGTCCTACAACAAAAGAAAACTTGGAGGGTCCTCCTTCTCTCACCAAGCCCCGAAAACCTGGAACGACCTTCCAAAGTACATACGTAACACAAGAAACCACCTATTATTCAGGAAATTACTCAAAACCTGGCTCTTCACGTCATAACTAGAAAGACTGGTCACAGGGGCACCGACATACCAAAAAACAGCAACGAACGTAGAGCGACCGCGATATGCACCGATCAATCAATGGGGAAAAGCGGAGGTAAATATCCCACGGGAGACAGTCGCAATACGACCAAAGACAGTAAACATAGCAAACTAAGACAGAAAGACTAGAACGAATCAAGAGGACCAGGACCGAACTATGACCTTCCCCAACAGCCCTTTAGAACAAACCTAGAGAGGGAAAGGAAGCACTGCATCACGGGCCCAATTCTATGGGTGAGAAACAGAATGTTCCATTACTACACACGGTCCACCAATACAAAGCAGGAAGCAGAATGCCCCACCACACAAACTACAACTAAATAGTCTGAAGGATGTTCACCCCACGGAAATCTAAGAATCAGTCACGACAGAAGGATACGAACGTCTAATACACACGCTCACCAAGACGGATCCACTAGGACACTTCAACATGACTGCAACCCTGAACCACTTAAAGCCTTAACCGACCAGGGTCACACTAGATCACCTAAGAATAGAGATCACCCACCCAGTACCACACCTGAAGATTAGGTTCAGACGCACCCACCGATCCAAACTATACTCAATAGGATACAGTTGGATCAGCGCAACACCACCAAATCGAGTTGACCACCAGGAACCAGCAACATCCAAACCCACAGGTATTCAACTCTAACGGAATCCTAAGTGCCTGAACCTGGATACAGACCCCACTAACCCAACCCTCAATCTTCTGCATACTTAAACGCACACAAAACCACACAACCATCTCTCTCCCAGCAATCCGCACGCACTTTACCACACCGCATCAACACACAAACTTCACCCACAGCACTTGAGGTCTTCATCCGACCCGATATCAGCACCAAAGCCCAGCACTCGGTGTATACCGAGCTGAAGCTGCCAACAGCACACCACATCTCCCACTCTCCTTCTCCCCTCCTCCCGACTAACCCTACCCCACCCTTCCTGTTTACAGATCCCCCAGAGCGCCTGGGGACCAATTCCTTTGGTGACGGTGCGCTATACAAGTACCGATAACATAACATATTATATTGCAGAGGTTAAATGGATGCACGGAGCAGTACCAGGAGAATAAGATCAAAAGCTATCCCTCTATGGGGGCAATTTCATCAGGAGAAGCACACATTACCTGTGTCAAGGCATTTCAGGGCCCCACATCCACATTCCCCTCCCTCATCCCTCTGTCCCACATTGTACCAGGCCGAGGCCTCTGCAACAGACTATTTTTGTAAATCGCTCCACCACGCTTCCTTTCTGGGACCCTCTTTCGTCTTCCAGGCCATTGCATTTCTGGATGCAGATTAGGTCTTTCATCCTGGTGAGCTGTGCAGTATTTTTTTTTTTTTTTTAGTCCTCAGGAACAGTCCCAGGAGACAGGCCTCCGGGGGGCCACAAATGCATCCATCTATCCCACAATGTGCAACCATGTCTATTATCGTCATCCAAAACCTATGGACGATCAGGCAACTGCAAAATATATGCAGCATACCAGCACTCTGGTGCAGCTGTGGCACTGGGCCACAAAATCTGCATATTTTGTGTGGGCTCAGATACACTGTCTCACATATAGCTGTGCCTATTTAAATCGGGCATTTCGGGAGACCTTGCTGTAGTTCAGGGTATGTTCCCCACTCTGTCCATAAAGAGTTGTTAAATGCCTCATGAAAAGAGATCATGTGTCTGAGGCAAGTCTCCATTGGCTTCGCATTCAGGTTAGGGTTTCTTTTAAGCTTCTTATCACCCACAAATGTGTGCAGGGACAAATGCCCGCATATTTGAAAGAAGTTCTCATCAGAGCACAAGAGCTCTGAGATCAGATGACTCTAATCTTCTCATCCCTTGTTATAAGACCAAGAACTCCAGGGATGCCGCTTTTGCATTGGCGGCTCCACAAGCATGGAATACTCTTAATGCCCTCAGTCATTGTATCTACAGAGATCTTCTCTTAATTATTCTCTGCTTTTCAACATCGTTATGTCTGTTTTGAAGCCCCCCTCTCTCTTCTGCAACTTGGCCTGTTTTTGCATTCTGCTTTGCGTTCTGCATTGCGGTCTGCTTTATATAGCTTGATGGATGTATGCATGTATGTTAAGTGCCCTTAAACCTTTGGGTACCTGGTGCGCTATACAAGTCCCAAAACATAAACGTAATTGTTTTTAATCAAACCGCATCAATTCATGAAAGTTGCGTACATTAAAATAAACCTTAAAAACCATCTGAATTTCATTACAATTAAGTGAAGACAAAAAAAGACAAGAAATCAGGCAAAAAAAGTGGAGGTTGTGATTGCCGTCAGTGCTCCAGATAAGATTTTGAAGTGTGAGTAATTTACTCCCTTTTTTAAAAAAGCTGGGAGTAAAATGTTTTTAGGGGGGAGTTAAAAACGTAAGTCCATTTTCCAATGGGAGTATTTTATAAGCGACTAAATGTTTTAACTGGAAATTATTTTAATAATTATTTCTATTCACCTAGTTAGTTACTCATACACATTAAAATCTAAATGTTTACTTCTCCAAATCGGGCAGCAATAGTTGTTTCCTCCTCTGGTTGTACATGCACTACTGGTCCAACATATCCATGGAGCTGTTTGGTTGAAAGCTGGGTCACAAGGTCCTAAGTGTCTTTTACCTATTTTTTAGGGCATAAAAGGGGCTGATACACCCCTTGTCTGTAGGACTGGTTACCATTAACCGTAGCAATAACATTTTAGCATCCTACGAAGTTCATTTATGCCTTAAATACCAAAATTCACCCATGTCTTCATTGTTTACATAATGTATAGCCAAATCCTAAAGGCCAGCTACATGGCCACTTAAGGCATACACACAGCCATGAATACCAGCCCAATCCTGCTGGACATAGCTAGTGTTAATACAGTGTGCATGTGCTGCGTTAAAAAATTATGTAGAAATTAATCTCCTGTTCATTCAATGAATGTATCAAACTCATTCAGTCGATTGACTCATGCATTGTAATCCAAATTCCTGAAACTCATTAATCTTCTTGGGTCCCTCCTTGATCGCAAATGATCAGACATCTTGGGTCTCTCCATGACCTTTTGCTTTTCTCAGCACAACACTTGGCTGTAGTGATTTATACCGCCAACCGCTGCCATTTTCATGGTCTACAGGTGCTCTGGAACATCTGAAAAGGAAGGGGGTTGGGAGGAGTTGTTTGTATTGAGGGGGAACAGCGCAAGAGTTTTGATGTACTGTTGGTAGCTTTGGTTCGGAAGAGACAGTCGCTGTGTGCTGGTTTGTTTTCTGTTGGCCAATTTGTGTGGCGTGTGATGTTGTGTGTGGGTGTTTCATGTGTATTTGGTTTAGTGCCTTGAGTTTCGCCGTGTAGTTCTCGGAGGTTTTTCTTTGTGCGCCGGAGGTATGTTTGGTTTGTTCAGTGACGGTGGGTATGCAATGTTTTAGAGAGCCTTTAGTAGGGTTAGTCGGCTGTCGTTTGAATATTTATCTGCAGGTTGTGTTGGTCTGTCGGGTTAGTATTTTTCTATTGTTTGGCATTCTGATTCTTTATTTCTTTGGGTAGCTCTGTTTGGGTTTTCTATTGTGTTGCATTGGCGGTTTTCCTTCACCTGTGTTTCCGCTTTAGGTTGGTGCGTTAGAGCCATGTTAACATTTTCCTGAATTTTAATGTCTCACTGCTATGCAGGAGACTGCTAATCCCTCATTTGTGCTTTGCATATTGTTTCGGTTCGAGGCAAATGTCGTTGCTGGACCTTAGTGTTCGTTTGTAGATGGAGATGTTTCCCTGTATGAATTCTTCCCCTTGGCCGTTGATTGCTCTGTGTGTTATGCAGAGTGTTTTGAAGAAATTTTATTTTTTGACCGGTAGCCGATGTAGCACTCAGTGCTGGTGTGATGTGTTCTCTCTTTGCGAGTCTTGAGGAGTGGTCTTGCTGCTGCGTTCTGTATTCATTGTAGTTTTTTCATAAGGTATTGTGGCATTCTGAGATGGATGCTGTTGGTGTTGTCGATTCTTAACATGACGAGAGATGATGGCGAGTGGTCTTTTTGCAAAGATGAAGGGGTGTGTCCTCTGTGTAATTGGAAGAAGCATTTCTCCATAGATTCACATGCTCTAATATTGCCCATCACATTGGGAATCCCCAGTAATTTAAAAAAGTCATAGGACAAAGCAATGTACATTGCCAATAAAGCCCAAAAGACGCTCACTTGTGTTGCCCATCCACCTCCTTTTTTTGGTCCCTTTTGCCACTAACCAATGAGGTAGCAGGGCTTAAACTCCACCCCAGGCAGCCCTTTTCAGATTGATCACTGCAGTCTAGTGACTAGGGAATCCTCCACAGGTCTCCTGAACTTTGTCTTTTTAATTCAGTCTTAAGTCTGTTTCTCTGCTTTACACAGGCTATGTTTTGCAGTTTAGGAAACCTTTTGTTTTCTTCAAATCGTTGAGGGAAGATCCGACACCTGGCTCCTTATGGCCATGGTGGACTCTGGCAGTGAAGGCCCTTCGAATGGAGGGGGGGGACTACTTCAGGTGCTCCAAAAAGATTGTCTTCATAAGAGCCCCTCACCAGAAGTGCATATATTGTCTTTATCCCCTGACATTCAAGGATGCCATATCTGTCCGACCTTCACACAGAAGAC
The DNA here is from genome assembly GCF_040938575.1 of Ambystoma mexicanum. NCBI lineage: Eukaryota > Metazoa > Chordata > Amphibia > Caudata > Ambystomatidae > Ambystoma > Ambystoma mexicanum. Next base: position 286,406,012 of record NC_090931.1, on the reverse strand, counting down.
CATACAGGACAGGCACAGTAGGTTCCTCCTTCATCTGGAGATTAAGTGTTACTGCTCTGATGAGGAATCTGTCAAGATTCCTCCTGTCACTTCCCATAGGACCCCTGCGAAAGCATTCTTTCAAGGGTGAAAGGGAGTTAAGGACACCTTCTGAAGCATCCACGAAATCAAAAACGACTTCTGAAGAAATACACATCACTGGGTAACCCCATCCTCCCCTTGTCCACAACTATCACCAAGGGACTGTCCAAGGACAATTCGTCCATGTGGCACTCTACAGCATATCCACGTTTATGTCTAACTCATCCATGGCTAAATGGCTGTCGACAAGTGCCTTGTCCACGAAGGACCAATAATGTAAACACGAACAGTCTTCAAAATTGAAGTATTCTTCGGCGGGAGAATCTGCGTCCAAAGCTAACCCGCAGTCTACAACTACCCTAAGGGACTCCTCATCCACGACTTAAAGCTTGTTATCAATGGCCAATAAAAAAGGTAACGGGAATATAAATTCTCCATGGCGGCGGGGGAACAGTAGTAACATCGCTACCTCCCCATTCCACTTAACAGTGATAAACTCAACGGTTCAATACCACAAACCTCGTTTTCTAATATTCACCCCTTTCCCCTTAAGGAAATGGTTGAGCTTCCAGACATTCTTCAAGATGAATTCTCTGACCTGGAAGAAGACGAGCCACAATCTCTGTACCCAAGGAGTACAGCCCCTGGTGGCAGTCACTCTCAGAAGACCCTTCTGACCCTTTTCAACCCACGTTAATGTAGTTCCTGAAAAATATCATGGATGAATTTCAGTGGCGGCAAAGGGTGCATTTAGCTCAGGAGGTACCACCCAACAGGCAGAGGTCTCCCCAGCCTCTGAGACAAACTAACGCCTCACGCCGTGGTCCATCATGGTGGCATCCCTACTGTCTAATACTGACTGGCAGGACCCGGTTGATGATGCCTACAGGGATTTCTCAGAGCCAGAGACACAAGCTGACAAGCCTAAGAAGGGAAGATTCCTCAGGACTCAATCTAACAGGATACTGACAAATGGGATGATTACTTCATTGAGATTACATTATTCATAAATCCTTGAACCAGGGCAAAGTGCCACAGAGGCTAAAAAATACTATTTTGATGCCACTGCTATAAACAAACTAAACTGGATTCAATCTATCTCCAAAATGGCAGGCCGGTTGCAGGACTTCCGTGGCCTGGTAACATTGTGGAGATGGTGGTTACCTGCCAGTTGCAGGACTAGTCACTGTTGGGCCCCTTTCAATCAGGTTTTTGAACCAAGTTTGGAACAAACTGCCTTGTTGGCTTTACAGGACGATCTCTTGGGGGTCGCTTACCGGGGAGAGTTATCACTTTTAGTGATGCTTAACCTGTCTGCGCCCTTTGACACGGTCAACCACCAAATACTGCTTGATTGGCTGAGTGATAGGTAAAGTCTCGGAGCATGCCATCAAGTGGCTTGAATCATTCCTGGCTGACCGACAACAGCAGGTCAAACTGGGGGGCACACTTCAGATCCAATTGTGATGGGATGTGAAGTACTGCAAGGGTCTTCACTGTCGCCTCTGCTTATTAAATTGTATTTAAGACCTTTGATGGATATTCTGAGCTGTCACCGGATGAATTATCGCTCTTACCTCAATGATACCCAGATCTTAATCAAAATTGGAAACTTTGAGGAAACTCACTAAGGTCAAACAATGTTGGGAAGAAGTGAGTGGGTGCATATGAACCTGCTCCTGTTGAATGCCTCTAAAACTGAGCTCTTATTGTTCGGACCTAGACATCTACTCTCAACCGCTAAAGAATTGTTAGTCCCTAATCTCCTCGGCATTGAGCTGGGGTTTGCTACCAAGATTAAAAACCTAGGCTGCATCTGTCAGGACAATCTTGGCAGCGAGTGTCCGTTAGGAGCCACGGTTCAGGCAGTTTTTTTATTCGCTGCGTCTGTTACGGCCGGTTCTGCCGTTTATCCCAGATGAAGAGCATGCAACAGTGAAGGGGGCCTTAACAAATGCCCATATGGACTGCTGTAATAGTCTGTTGATGGCCATCCCGGCCAAATAGTGTACAGGCTCCAAAACGCCCAGAATGCAGCCATTAAACTGGCCTGCTGTTTAGGCAAATTGGCCCATGTATCCCTTTCTCGTCGAGCATTGAATTGGTTAGCAGTAGAGGACTGTATTAAATTTAAGACGGCGTGCCTCATCTATAAATCCCTAAATGGACTGGCACCTGCCTACTTAAGACATGAGATTGGCCGATACCAGCTTCCATGTGTCTACACTCAAGAGATCGCTTGCTCTTGACTTTGCAAGGGGAAACAGAACATTTGTAGTATTTGGGCCAAAGTTGTGGAGTAGTATCCCGATGGAGATTGGGATTCTTGGGACGCTCCCATCAGTTTAGCAGAGCACTCTAGACATTTCTGTTTAAGTAAAGGGGCAATGGGATGACTATGGGAGGCCCCTTAGTTATGAAAATTACTTTTGGTGTGTACACTGCTTTGTTGATCTTATCTTTAATACCAGCTTAGCCGCTATATTGAGTCAGTCCAAAGCGTGATACAAATATTCAAAATAAAATCTGAAGCATAGGGAAGAAGCTACTCGCCTCCCAGACAACATCACTTCCTTCCATTCAATCATTACAAAGGCAGCAACTATGTTCGACCTAAAAGTAGCGTGCAGCGTGCAGTATGAGTGTAGAGACAAAAGGAGGGTGGTTACGGCCGTACCCATTCTAGACGCCATATGGGAAGCCAGGGGGGCTGGGAGGGTATCCTAGCCACTGTCTACTCCCTCTACAGAGGCTAGGACATAGAAGAAATACAAGGCCCCAGAGTACACAGCTCTGGGCTTGCAAGGGCACCCAAAACCTGATTCAGTCATCACTGTGGCTGCAATGAAAAAGCTTGCAAATCCCACTTCACCACGAACAGCCCCACCTGACAAGGAAGGCGGGAAACTAGAAGCAGTAGGGAGGAATGTATCTGCATTATCAGAACAGCGAATACCCTCGCTATGACAGTGAGGTATGACCAGGAATTGTGGCACAAGATGTCCGAGTTCATGGATCGCGTACTGGCTACATTTCAGGAAGCAGGCCAGTGTTAGGGAGGGGGAAGCATTGTCTATTCACAATAGACTCTGCAGTGAATGCAGCAGAGCCGGGGAGCGGGGGCGGGGGATTCGCAGTTTGGCTCACGGATTAATGCTTCCATCCTTTGAACCATTACATGAAGGTTCCTTCAAACATCTTGCATACAAGATGGTGTTTCTAGTAGTTAAGTGTTCTGTCGGTGAATCAATTTTTACAATCTAAAACGATACAGTGGTTTTTAGAAAACCTAGATCTGTGGTCTTCAAATGGTGGGGTGCGCTGCTACAGGGTGGGCGCGAAGCGCACAGCTTGAATCCAATTTACAGTCGCTAAGCCGAATTATGGCATCAGCGTCCATGTGTGAAAGTGGCTTCATGCATTGCAGAGAGCAGCACTTTTGAAGACCATAAGCACAGTCGGGAAGCATCTTTATTTCTTTCACTGGTGCAGTCAGAACACCTTTTGGTAGGGATGAGGCAGATGGAGGCACTGAGGCCCATGCCTTCTTCGTGCAGAAAGGTGTGGAAAACGGGAGAGCGCAACTGGTGGAGACAACTGAAAGGGGTGCATAGGACGTAGACCGAATACTTGGGCAGACTGGAGGAAAGAGTTAGTTAACGGTGAAAAGGATGGAGGCTAAATAAATGAGGGAGAGGTGGGGTGAGGCAGTAATGGTGGAGACCATTGGAAAAGGAGAGGGAAAACGAGCAGAACGGCATGCAAGAGAAACTTAATGGGACAGAGAAAGACGGAACGGTCAATTAACGGGAGGGAGACGGAGAGTCCAAATCCTCGAAAGAAAAAACAGTAGTTTGTAAATAAGATTTTGTGGGTGAGACAGTCGCAGAACTGGAGCAGAGCACAGTCTCCACTAAAGGGAGAAGAGTGGGAGAAACAAAGATGAGCAAGTGGGAGAACTGAAATTAAAGGTGATGGGGGGGGGGGGAGATGGGGCAAATGGAAGAGTATGAGAAGAAGCAGAATGAGGGGAGAGCGGGTCGGAAAAAAGGTAGATGGATAGATACTGGTAAGAAAGAAAAGAGGCTGCAATAGTGGAAGAACGTGGAATGAATGTGAGGATTGGAGAGGACAATAGTGGGAGACCAAAGGGAATCCAAGTATTGGAGGTGAAGAAAGAGAAGAGAGGGAGTGAAGGGGGGGGGAGCTAGAGAGATTGCAAAAGGCGAGGTGAGACCACACTAGCTGGAGAGTGAAGGTGGCAGCCAGAGGATATTCAGGATATGCGAGGGAGACAATGGAGACCAGAGCCAGAACAAGGATGAGTGTTGCAAAAGAGCAGTGGATGGAGAGTGAAGAATGGAGGGATACAGGAATAGGACAAGAGTGGTCACTGGAAGGGGAGTGAAGATGGGAAGGAATAGGCAAGTAGGCAGTGACTGTAATACATCCCAAACCACAAAAAGACAATATAACTTGGTATGGAAGCCTATGGTTATGCTGCATTGGTTACGCACCCCTCCCTCCCAGCTCCCCTTGATGAGCAGCCTTTTAAGGTGGTCAGGATGGGACCAATGCTAGCTCCATTCATGCCACAATGAAACTACCTGGGGCATGTGGTTCCCAGAGCAGCTTGCTACCCAGCAGAGCATTAACCTTCCCTCATTGGGATGAGCTCACCACTCCCTACGACTCAGTCCAACCCTCCCAACAAAACAAAGACTGCATATTAACTTAATTGGGATTTAACTGCCCAGGTCTGGTCACACTTCGTACCAACTAACCCTGACCCTCAATCCATCAGCAAGCCACCCCCAATAACTTTGGCAAGTGTGAGAGTGGGGGGGCAGGGGGTTTCTTCGTAATTCTGGTCTAAGGGTGGGGGAGGTGCCGACATAGTTTGAAGATTACTGCTTTAGAATCTTGCAAAAATGTATTTCTAAATTCCACATCAATCTGCCTATTGAAATGTGGTCTTTCTTCCATAGTCGTGAGTATCAGAAGATTGTGGTTGTAATCCAGGCTTGGTCCCTATTGGATCCTGACTGTGTGTCCTTGGGCAGTAAAATGCATATTTCACCAAGAAATGCATACTGCTGAGGAGTGGTATGGCAGGCCTCAAAATTCGCTCTTGCCACTAGTTTGAGTAATTCTTGACTCTTGGCGAGTAAAAGGTGTTCTATTTGCATTTGGACAACTGTGAGGGGTAAGTGGGGCGGAGTGACCTTTTACAGCTAGCTTGTGACTTGACCCGTTTTCCCCTTGGTCTAGTAGCTAAATCCTATTTTAGTCGTAGCAATAGATTTTCATCTTGAGCGTCGTTTCCTTGTAGCCTGTGTTGTGGCTTGCAACCATATTAGACTGCTTTTCCAGCCCCCGATATTCCTAATCTGATAACTGTTAAATCTGTAGAGCTGGGTGGGACTACCCTTTTTTTATTAAATATTCACTGGTTACAAACATGCTACAGTCCCAGGTTTCCAGTCCATATCGTTTAAAACGCATGCTCTGAGCCGTCATTGGAATAATGATGAACCTGGGTCTGTGAGGTGTCAATAGTTGCCTCATTTAATGGCTCTAATCCGTTTCTCTACTTGCCTAAAATCATAAATTGTTGGACAATTACATTTGCTCATCTGCTTCCGTTTTTGTGACCCTCTGTATGACTTGCTACTTGAAATACGTAAAGGCAAGTCAATGAGGGAGCATATGTAATGACATTTTAACTTGCTGATTTGGGAACCAGAAAAAACGAAATCTTTTTTAAAGGGCCTTTTTAATCGGACTAGATTAATCCTTCGACATCTCCCTGTGCGTCATTTTCCAGATCTGTTCAATGTTTTGTTTTACTATGTAAAAATTAAGTCCTCTGTGTCTATTTGTGGGCACCAGTAATCTCTCCCATGTTTGACTGTTTGGGATAAAGACCGCCCTTCTCATTTGATACTGTTTAGGAGCAGGCCAGACACTTGTGTAGAATGTAAACGTTAGAAAATATGATGGCAATGATGCTTGTTCCTTGTGTATTTGTGCTACACGTGTGAAATGTGGTAGATCAAATGCAAGTCCTGTGATCATTGGAACCCTGTAACAGCAATAATTATTTGGCACACACCTGGTTCCCTAATTTGGGTGTGTTTTGCAAACCTGTAAGCATGCATGTTCTCCTTTATCTGGCCATATGTTGAAGCTGCACCTGGCATGAATTGAGAGGAAACAAGTTGTCATTCTCATTGATTTTTGATAATGCTAAGAGTTTAGTACTTGGTGGCTTTGGCAAACAAGTTGTGCTCCTGTGAGACAGACCAAAACTGACTGTAGTCCGGTTTCAAAGATTAGTGATTTGACATCATTCTTTGCTGTCTCCAAAGTTGTGATGTTCTTAAATGCTGATAATTTCATACATAGTCAGAAGGGCTACAAGAGGATTGAGGTGGCTTAGATTTCACACATGTGTGACCTCCTTTAGAAATACATATTTTTGTGCACATTCATGATCAAAGCAGGTTGTTTATATAAAACAGAATGTTGTAGTTTAACCAGCAGGATTTTCTTTTTCTTTTTGCCGCAGCTTCATTAAAATTGCTGACGATTACTGAATATTTTTAAGGTGGTTCTGAAGGAGCTTGTTCGCTGGTTGGTCAACGCCACTTCAGTGTAGTGGCGAAACTGTTATCAGAATGGTCCCTTCACCGCTGAGCTACCCTTATCTATTCATACTTACCATCAATTATTTAATGTTTCGGTGACTTGGACTTGACCGGTATCCCCTTCTGTTGTAAACGTCTAGTAAAGGTTACACGATTAGTATATTTTTATTCAGATCACAAATGGATCAGTTTTTAAAAGCTTTTAAAGCCCTTCGACACAAATGCTTGCCTCTTAACGAACCTTCATTTAGCAGGTGTCAAGGCCCTATACCTCTCCATAAGCTTCAACGAGCTAATCGGATTTGACATGCCTTGGAGTCTCAATAGGTTGAGCGGTATTCTAGCCTCTTTCACTCTCCAAAAGATTTCAAATTATTACACGTTTTTCCATCTATTGATTCATAACCAATAGAGCTGGGCGATATTAGAGTTTTGGATATATCTATATAGGATGGCCATAGTTTGTATCAAGATATATACATTTCTGAGGCTTGTGGCTCTGTTTAAAATGAAATGCTGTCCATATCGTCTGTCATCTAGTGTATGTCGCAGAGTATTGCATCTTGTTTTTGAAGTTAGAAAAGGGACGTCTACTGGGCACCACTGACTATCCCTAATGTGACGTGTATTGTGCCCTTGAGTCTTCACGTGTCAAGTTCCCTCAGATAATTTTTTTTCCCACCATTTGCGTTGCTCGCATTAATACAGAGCTTGTAGCTTAGTTACGAAGTATGTTGGTATATATATCCCACCATTTGCGTTGCTCGCATTAATACAGGGCTTGTAGCTTAGTTACGAAGTATGTTGGTATATATATTTACTATTATCACGATTTGGATGTTCCTTTGAACATTTCCTGACTAGCATCTGGAGACTTCTGCGACTGAACTCTCAACTTTAGCTTGCTGCCATCTTCAGGCTTTGCCCTTTGCAGCAGGGAAAGTGGAGGTTCTTTTAACATTTTACAGACATTAGAGAATGCCTTTCCTCGCGCTATCCCAAACTTTCTTTTGTCTGGATGCTCTTTCGGTTTCCATTAACCATGGAAAGAACACCATTTAAGTTCTTTACTTCCTGCAACAGGAGGTTTCCTTGAAAAGACACTCATGAAGAGTGCAGTAATTGCCTTCCTCTGGATCACGACGAACTGCGTTGCAAGGGCTGTAGATTATTTAAGCTTCAAACTTGCCGCAATAAGCAGTGGCCGCCCTATGCCGTGCAGCCCAAATCCCTTTTCTTCCACCGGTGCAGTTGCTTCCGACTAAGAAGATTACAGCAGCAGCGGCTCCAGTTCGGATGCCGAAACCAGGTGTAGTCTTCTGTCTTCAACAGATTAAGTCGTCTGACTACCGACTTTGATAAAATAGCAGAAGCCCTTGGCAAATCAAAAACTGGACTCTTGGAAGTGAGTGAAGAAAAAAGAATTGTCTGAAGATCTCCAGTTAAACCTCTGCCTGAAGTAACGGAAGAATACAAAAATGCTGATAAGAGCCGGTCTGTCTATGTTGTAAGTAATGGTCAATAGGACATCAATTGAAAAAGTGGTGTTTCTGGTCTGTCTGCAAGTGGTGACCTGGATTTGGATTTAGAAGCCCAGTGGCACTCTACAAAAAGGCCCTTCCCCATCTGTTTTCCCAGCAAGATATTAAGAATGGGTTACATTTTGTGGAGAAAAAAGTAATGGCTGAGAAGCCCTACTGTTAACAATCTGTTCATGTTCGGTAATGCACGTACACGTGAACTCCTAGATGCCACATCACCAGGACCAATTTCATGCCTTTTTCAACAAATGTTATGTTACATCCACCAGGCAACCTGCCCCCCATAACGACCAAACCACCGCCTGCAACCACTGTACAACCAACATTCGAATCCTTTAATCCAATAACACCAGACCAATTTCTCAAACTTCTATCTGCCCGCAAACCGTCCGGCTCTCCGCTAGACCCTTGCCCGGCAACAACCCTCAAAGAAATTTTCGTTTCCACCTGCGCAGGAGAACATGCAAGATCCATCATAAATTACTCCCTTTCCTCAAGTATCTTTTCCGACGCATTCAAAACGGTTCATGTCAAACCTCTAATAAAAAAATACTCCCTTGACCCTCTCGTGCCGAAAAACTACTTGCTAAACTCATTGACCGAACCGCCTACTCCCAACTAAATGTCTTTGTCGAAGCCAACAATCTCCTAGACCCCGCACAATCAGGTTTCAGAGCCTTTCACAGAACTGAAACCACCCTAACCTCAATCTGGGATGACCTTAAAATGAAGGCAGACTCCGCAGGATGCACCGCATTCATCGTTCTTGACCTATCCGCCGCCTTCGACACAATCAATCACTCAATCCTCCTTGACCGCCTCCACTCCCTAGAAATTCGTGGAACCACTGTTAAGTGGATAGCCTCATTCCTCAAAGATAGGTACCAAATAACGATACTCTCCTCGTATTCCTCCCAAGTCCGACCTGTTGATACGACAGTCCCACAAGGAGCATGCCTATCTGCCCTCCTGTTCAACCTCTACTTGATCACCCTCCCACCAATAATTCGTTCACACAACATCCTGTTACAACTACGCTGATGACACTCCACTAATTCTAAAACTCCTCAACTCAAAACCCAACTGCTGACCTGACCTCGCCTCCTGCCTCGCTCCGGATGACCCAAAGCCACCTTGTTAAACCTCTCCGAAACTGAAATCATGGTATGTGGCAACTCCAAACTTTTCCCACATCCACTACCCTGGCCATCCGCCCTGGGAAACTCACCGACCCTCTCTAACTCAGTGAAAAACCTTGGATGCACCTTTGACTCTGAGACGTTGACTTGGCACGAGTGTGTTAGGTCAAAGTCCTGCCACTACCACCTTAAAACCCTTAGGCGCATCTTTCCATATCTCTCCTTTCCCAACAGACTCTCCGCGGTCCAATCAATTGTTATATCAAGACTGGACTACGCAAACCGCCTCTACCTTGGAGTCCCCGCTTACCAACACTGCAAAGGTCACAAAATGCTGCAGTCGAACTGCTACTTGTGCTTGGCCCAAGAGACCACATCTTCCCCAGCCCTTAAGACTCTGCACTGGCTTCCAGTGGCCAGATGGGTGACTTTCAAAACCTTATGCAGCTCCCATCGAGCATTGCATAAAACCGGACCTCAATATCTTCAAGACAAGCTAAAACCCTATCACCCGCCACGCACCCTTAAGATCAAGCTCAGCCGGCCTCCTAGTCGTACCTAAGGCAAACTCAGCCAGGTTAGGCGGATCATCATTCTCAGCCATGGCCCCCACACTATGGAACACACTCCCACCCCACATCCGCCTAACTGAGGATCTAAAGTCTTTCCGCAAACTACTGAAAACCTGGCTCTTCCCCCTAAAACCAACCTGTACGCAAACTAACCCAAACAGAACAGCATCGCAATGACACCAATCCATCAAACTACTAGATGCGAGAAATTGACATCTAACAACCACTAATACAAAATAAAAGGATAAACTGAATCGAGCGAGTAAAGTAGAGCAAAGCAATGAAGTGGATAATAAGAATAAATCGTACGAAAACGGTAAGGAGATCTAAATGAATGAAATGGATGGTATTGCATGATGAATGAACAAAGTGAATGGAGTGGATGAAATCTTTAGAATGGATGAAGCGTGTTTAGCGGATGAGTGCGCAGAGCGGATGACTGCGTACAAACGACTTAGTAGAGCTGATGAGTGCATATATCAGAGGAATGCGTGGAAAAACAAATGCATAGAGCGGCTGGGCGGAGCGGATGGGCCGAGCGGAGGAGTGTGTAGAGCAGACGAGGGTATGGAACAGACAAGGGTATATGAGCGAAGGAGTGCGTAAGAAAGGAGGAATGCGTGTGAGCGCCTAGAGCGTGAGAGTGCGTGAGTGCCTAGAACGGGTGAGTTGTGTAGAGCATATAGATCGGATGAGTGCCTAGAACGAAAGAATGCGTAGAGCGGATGAGTGCGTAGAGCAGTCGGAAAGTGTGGAGTATGTGGATGGAATGGGTAACGTATATGGATTGAACGAGTGATGTATGTGAACAGAACGGATGACGTAGGTGGATGGAATGCTTAACGCATATGGATGGAACGGGTGACGTGTGTGGATGGAACGGGTGAAATATGTGGATGAAGTGCATAAAACAACTCAGAATACACGGAACGGATCGGAGTAAATAGAACAGATTCGAATGCATGAAACGGATTGGAGTACGCGTGTAGCATTTCAAAGAGCATGTAACCCATCATATTGCATCACCACGCTTACTCTTCTTTACACCACCATTCAACTAGAACACAGATACTATGACACCCTTCGGTATAACTGTTCTCATACCAACATCTGCCGCATACTCCCCATCACTCTAAGTAAACACCGCTGGGTACACACCCCCCAACCAGGCGTTCTCCTCAGGCCCAACGCAGCCACCTTCGGTCTGGACAAATCCTGCCAGAACGAACACATACTCTTGATCACACAACCACCACACCTACTGCTAAGAAGCAGCTATTACACGAATGCCACACCAGCTGCACACCTATCCGGTGCTCACACGCACCTTTGACTCTCCCTACTCTCTCTACTGACTTTAACTTCGGTTCCCAAGAGTGCTCAACCTACCAGCGCGTTCAGACCATACCAATGCGCTTTATAAATGCAAAGTAACATAACATGTCCCCGCCCCCAGCCCAATGCGGCATGCCAAAAGCATTGCTATGGGGGATGTGCTCTGGGGACAAGGGCACACATGAGCACATTTGATCCCGTAAGTACACAACACATGGCCACTCCACAGGATTGTCGAAGAAGCCAGCCGCAACAGGAAGAGGAACCCTGTATTTGCGCTTAATTTTGATCAATGTCTTATAAATAAAGGTATGTGTGACATCTCGCATGTAGTTGGCGGCTTACAACTGAGCATTTAACCCACATAAACAATATTGAGATATGTATATTGTATATAGCCATTCAGCCCAAAAATATTGAGGACTTTTGGTCCTAACCAGTAGCCGTTCAACTTGTACGATCCTATTGCACTAACTCCATCACCAGTTTAGCTCAAATATTTGCCTTCGCTTCTCGCATAAATCCTATAACCGTATGCGATTTCTGTTGCATTTTTCAGTCACTGAGTTATTCGAGAACGTTTTTATGCAGTATAAAGAACGTGTAGGGTGAGAAAGAGGTGACGACTTTATCTTGATTTTCTGTGAAGTAGCTCTGATTTCCATTTGTTGTTCGTTACATGTTCTAGCCACCAGCATTGCAAAGGATGGCCTCCTATTCTGCAGTTCCTTGTTCTGGAGATCTTAAAGAAGCTGAGGAAGGTAGGTTGTGTCCCGGCAATTAGTCTTAGGTTTTGTGCTCGGACTGTCATTAGCCACACAGTGCCATGTGGGCCAGCCAAAAGGGAGCTTAAATTGAGCTTTAGTTACTAGGAGGCAATGTTGGGGCATGCCATCAATACCTATCCCATTTCTTCAGGAGTCTAAGGCAGGGTGCCAGAATCTATACCTGATGCAACTGACCCGTTTTCCTTTTCAGGCCTGTGTAGGTCAAATCTAGATTAGTGTGGTGAGATTTTGCTTGGATCAGTTGTTAGTAGACATCCCTATTACCAAGATCTTTGTAAATTAATTTTTTTAGAGCTCATTCCTATAAATGTTGACCGTGTTCATACTGTGCAAAGCTGTGTTTTGGCTCCTACTAGCCACTGGTCTGCTTACTCAAAATATACAGATCACCTGCCTAGTTCTACACTGCACTGAAAATATTATATAATCTTGCAGATTGGTTTTAACTACGTTGACGGGGGTGACATTTCTTTTAAAGATGGCCTTGTCTGAGGGGCAATATTTTAGACATCCACTTGTCCTGTAGAAAAATATACTTGTCAGTATGTGGCACACATACAACATGCTACTTTATATTGGATAACTGTCAAATATGCCAGATATATGAAATGTATACAAAGCGGCATGTTCAACTGTAACTAAACAAAACATGATCTATCAAAGTGAGTGTGTGGCTTAACACGAAGAAATAAAAAAATAAAATAAAAAAAAAAGATGGGCCCAACCTGGGGAAAAGGAATCTATAGATAACTTAAATAGTCCAATTTAGTTCTTAACCTATGCTGAGGTAAACAAAACAAGTTTCCAGACCACACTTTCTAGTACATTCATGCAATCGCCTGCATTTGAAGGATTAGGCGGCTTAATTCTCTTAACTTTGTTGGGTGTGGGAGGAGTGAGGAAGAGACGCATTAAGCTCTAAAGTAAAGATTGTAGGTTTGATCTGTAGTACTAAAACTGAGAATGTGATACTCTTGTCTTTCAGATGAAGAGTAGGAGGAGTGGGGGGGTCTGCAAAAAGACGAGAAAAGCTTACATTGTTAGCACTGTCGCAACATTTTAGCATCACCAGTACTACAGATCATGTGCAAATAATTGAAAAATGAGTTGCTGTATGAACTCTATAAGCAAACGGCACAATTACATGCACTGTTAAATACAAAATAATGCTCCTATTTTCCTTGAGTTTGAGTCGAGCAAGTAATGAAGCACCAGGACGGAGTGTTTGTTTTAAAACGCTCAGAGAGAGAGAGATTGGTTTATTTTAATAGCTGCAGCTTTACTCAGTGTGGTGTAGACCTCATCTGAGCTCTCTTGTCTGTCTGTCTGTCCTTCTCTTCCATTCATACAGGGAGTATATATACAATTTACAACTTAGAATACATTACAACAGCCGTTGGCTTAGTGCTAACATTGAACTGCAGCCTGAGTCTTACATTTCGTCCTACAGCTGCTCCTGGCTCATTTAACACTCTTCGTACGTGCTCTCAATGCAGACCCAACAGCTGTGACCTAGCAAGGATATTGCGTTTTTGCTCTAAGGCTTTTTTTAAACACATGTTCGCAGTTCTCTGTTTCAGTAGAGAATGTATGTTAAACACTTGCAAAGCCTACAACGCTAATACATATTGCTAACAGCACAAAAATATAACTATGTAATGTTTGCCTCCTGAATCTATTCGCTGCCAATCAGCTCTGACTAGACCATTCATGGTTTTGTCACGCTGGACCATACCCAAGTTCATCCCACCTCATTTGCTTACTGAGCTAAAGCCTGTGCTCTCAGTATTAACTCCCCCTTCCCCATCCCACTTGAAAGTAATTTACATTGAACCTTACACTCATTGTTCATCAGAAATAGGCCTTTTCATGCTTTAGCCGATGTGTTGGGACAGAAGGACATAGACTTTTGTCCTCCATTTTAAAACGGTATCAAATGAAAATGCGCAAACTCCTAAATTTCCCTGTTTTCCCTACCTAAAACAAACTAACTACGCTGCTCGTCAGTCATTGGTGAGTCCAAAAGGAAGATCTGTCCAAAACAAACCTATTCTGTCCTTCTCACTACCCAAACGACCTAAGGCACATGAGAATGACTCCCTTCTCGTTTGGGTCTGCTTTTCAGCAAAGTCATTTGTAGGTGGTTCTTGGCAACTACTTTATTTAGCTCGTACAGTTCAGAAATGGAGCTCTTCGGTTCCTCTATCGTGTAATGGTTCCCCCTTCTGAGGTTATTCTTCTCGCTCGCTTTATCACACTTGGCCCTTTTTCTCTATTCAGTGTCCAGGCTCTTCCCTGGCTGGCCCAGTAAAGATTCCCACTTTCCTCCAACATTTGATTAGTTTCTGTGACGAGTATAAGTCTTCCAGTAATTATTATATTTGTTACATTACAAGGCATTTATATAGCGCACTATAGACCCTCAGGCATGAGGCGCGGACAACACAAAAAGAACAGAATAACGTCTCCTAGTGCCCTAGAAATACCAGAGACGATATGTGTGGTACTGGCGATAAGAGTCAAAAAAGGAAGGTTTTAAGAGCCTTCTTGAATTTAACAAGGCAACCAAGATTACGCAGATAATCCGTCAGATTGATCCATAAACTTGGCGCCTTAAATGCAAAGGCCCCATGTTCGGCCTTAGATGTCCTGGCTCTAGGTTGCTCCAGGAGGTTTTTTGAATCCAACCTTAAGGATCTCCTAATGACTTCATCTGTAATATAACATTGAAGGTACAGAGGCATTAGCAACAACCGACACTTAAAAGTAATTATTAGTGTTCGGAATGTAATTCTGGATTCCACAGGCAGCCAATGAAGACTTCGTCTGGCCTCTGTAATGTGCTCCCGTCTAGAGAGGCCGACAACCACTCACAGCCCAGTTCTGGACCACCTGCGTTGTTCTCTTCTTATTAGTAAGGTACCAAGGTTCAAATAATGATTCTCAGCGTTCTTTATTCCATCTTCACTGAGCAAATAAGAATGCTTTCATATAACTTCCCACTCTACTTTAATCATCTTAACTTCAGGTCCTCACTGGGACAAGTATGCTTCTTCCAATCATTATATTCGATATCCCTCCCGGGTCTGCTGCCTTCCCCATTGCCTCTTTCTCTTGGTTGGTGTCACCGAGTCGCCTTCAGGATGGGATCCTTTCCTCCGCTCGTCAGGTCGGCTTCTTGGTTCTCAGTTTCTCCATCTCGCGCTGTGCCCGCTCCCAGGCCTCCAGATAAGGTGCGTGCTAGGCCTTTTTACGCATGAAAATGTTGTAAATACGACAGCTTTATTGTTTTCCAGTGTACATTTACACAAGTTTAGAGCAGAGGGCAGTGCAAAGGTCAGGTTATTTGACACAAACCAGAACTCTTCTTTTGATTGTTATCTACATGGATGTCATTGCAAGCCATAGACAAAAGACTCTGAAACCGAAAGTATTTCTCTGAATCCTTTAAAAAAAAGAAACTGCACTTTGTAATTAAAGCAATGGTTTATTTCCATTCGCCTTCTGCTGTGCTGATGCCCATGAAGCAAACAGAAGCACTCTGCATATTTATTTTCTTTGCATTTTAGGATTGTATAATTAATAAGATTGAAAACTAAGTTGCAATTGAGAATTAATATCTTGTAACAAATTATACTTTTCTTTCCAGTGAAAGCAAACCAGTATTTCACAATTGCATTTTCAG
Source organism: Ambystoma mexicanum (assembly GCF_040938575.1). Lineage (NCBI taxonomy): Eukaryota > Metazoa > Chordata > Amphibia > Caudata > Ambystomatidae > Ambystoma > Ambystoma mexicanum. The sequence continues at coordinate 286,390,221 of NC_090931.1, read as the reverse complement.
AATTCCTGTGCTGTGTGCATAATCATGTGAAGGCAGTTCATGTTTACACTTGTAATTTAATGTACACTCTAATTATAAAAACAGTGTGTAAAATGATGACTATGCACGGCCTAGTTTGCATCCATTCAACCTTGCAGTCAACGGGGTACATTACTATAAATGTTCAGTGGCAGCAGAGTCTTTGCTCAAGTGTGAGTGATTGTCATTACACCAATCACAGCCTCTCAAATCTATAAGAATACAATTAAAACATCCAAAGTGCAAGCGCTGTTCGTGATTATTATACCTCTGATACTCGGTTAACCAACCTCTGACAGAGGTTCGTCAATAAGATAGCTCAGCCGGTTCAGCACTCATTGCTGCATCTGTGCGTGATCTGTAGGTTGCAGGTTCGAATCCCGGCAAGGCCAACTCAGCATTTCATCCTTTCGAATACGATAAAGGAGTACTGACCTTGTTTTGGTGATAATTGTGAGAACTATGTTCTATGTGCAACGCTTTGTCAAAAGCGCTATTAAACATGAGATTAGATATAGAATTTAGCATGGAGTCCTTGCCACCTTCCACTGTTGTAGCATAACATTGGCATTCCATAAGGTAGTAATAGCTCCAGGAAATGAGGATTTTCATTAAACATCAAAAGCCAATTCTGCTATTGAACCTCAAAACACACAGTACAATTCAGGTTTGCTTTACTATGTAATTGGCTAGGTATTTGTGTTTTCAACATATTCAGGAAGATCAAATGGCCAGACCTTAGAGAAATAATGAAGGGTGTATTCTGTCGCAATGCAGAAAGCTGTCGCACTGTAATCATTTCCATACAGTTTTTGTACACACTGGCTGGATGTCGCATACATTCTACTCTCTTGCAAAGGAGAAAAGTTATTTTTACTCTTAAAATCACATTTACTCTCAAAGTTTGAAAATGGGGAGTAAAATACTCTCACCTCAAAATCTTATCTGGAGCACTGCCCGTTCTGTGCAGTGTACAGGTCTGTAGTCTCTGCAGTGTTGATGGACTCAACAGTCCACTGCCTTGCGGTCACGCCACCACCTAGGCTTTGGTTGCTAGCCCGAGGATTCCTTACCTCAGCTTCGCTTGCTTTGGGTTTCTCTTGTGTAGGAGTTGGACGCCAGCTCTCTTCCAAGCTTCCCGGTCTTGTGCAGCGGATTCGAAACTCCAAGGCTTCTCTCTTCAAACTGGACTCCCCTTTGATTCTACCCGTTGTTCGGTCTTCCACGGCAGGAATGTGAAAGTACTTCACTGTTTCCCAAGTACTCTGCGTTACTCGCACAATATTCTTCTCAGTATTATATAAATATTCTTTCTCATGTTGATTTAATGTTTCTACACCACAATAACAAACATTAGCTTGTTCCTCATGTCGTCTTCTGGTAGGTGCAGTTAGTGGTGGGTTGTAGGTGAGTGTGTCTCCAAGTGGGTAGTCTCTCCCAGTGAGGTTCCACTTGCCTCTACCCCTAGGGAGGGTAACAACGTCGCGGGCTCACCTCCCTAGTCCCACAGCGATTTGTCACACCGCCCAAGATATGTTTTAAGTCAATGCCTTTTAATTGGCAACTGCAGTTGGACCAGCATTGTAACGTTAAACAAAATTGATTGCAATTTTGAAACGACAAGAACTTTGAAAAACGTATTAACAAATGACGCAACAAGGATATTAAAGTTGATGCTTTTATATTGAATTTGTCAGGGTGGTTATAGTGTGCCCCGTCACTACACAAGGACACTACGTTCTTTCCTACATTAGTGTGCCTTGTCCTCTTCACCTTTTCTGTCTCCTAGGCCAGGGTCTCTACCTTCCATTCTCTGCCACCTTTGGCACTTCCCCTCTTCACGGCCTCCACCCTTTCTTTCGCTTACCGGACCCTCTGACCCAAGAGTAAGGCTGAGCAGGAAAGGGCAGAGCAAATGTGTAAAAGAATAAATGCCAAACACAGAGCCTGTCTTTCCTCATCCAAGGCCTACACCTTTTGCTTCCTCTGGCCTTTTCTCATCTAGGGCTGTGGACTGGTCTCAGTTCACCTCCCTTTTGATCTGTTTCAGTCTTCTTCCATTTCTGTATTTCTGGTGTCTACCTTTCAGTCTTCTTCGTTCACCAGGTTTTACAATCAGTTTCTTCTATCCGGGTCTTAATCAGCCACTCTTCTGCTGGAGTTAAAATACAGCACTTCACTCCATGTCATACAATACACCTCCTATCGGAGTCTTGCAATTGTTCTTCCACTCCAGTTCCTGTAGCCAGTTAGCATGTCTCTCCTCTCTGGGAATTGCAATCTGGTCTTTCACTTCAGGTCTTAGTCAGCCCAGCAACCATCCTCTCTGCTCCAGCAAACTTCTTCCTCTTTAACACCACACCTTCTTTGTACCCCAAAGCTCTGTTCCACTCTTGTTATTGGAGCTAGCTGTTATGTAGTGATTGGACTGACTGGCTTCCTGCTGATTGGCTAGTGGGGGTTGAGGGGGTCACATACCTGCTCTGGGCATGAGTGATGCCTGGGATGCTTTGTAGTTCTGATTTCAGCCTGTTTGTTTCAGGCTGGGAAGGAGCTGCTGGTTTGTTCTTCGGCTGGGGAGATTCCCTTCTCTGAATTTCGTTTTGGTTGCTTGTGTCAAATGGCTTAGGGTATGAATGAAGCATTACACCTGTGTGGTGGGAGTTTGGAAAAAAAGTTTTTATTTGGTGCAGTGCTGGCATCCTTTCCCTTTCTTATATTGGATGCTGTAGTAGTGGGTGATTCGTTCTCCCTTGCGCTGGCAATTGTGAGCGAGTGAGTTCTCCACTACAATATTCCTGGTGGTGTGGGAAGGAAGTTGGACGTGCTCTGTGTCCATTAAATGTATGAGTGAGGACTGAGCCGTCTGCTGCTACTTTTGATATCAAATGGACGAGGTGTGTGTGTTCCCCAAGACTGCAGCCTTACACTCCTGTTATTCTCCATCTTCCTGATCCCGATCTGTGTTGGCTGGTATTGGTTTTTCTCTTTTGGGAAAGTGGGATTGTGGGAGATGCAGTCACTTTCTTGTTAGGATGATTTGGGCAGTCTAGACCAAGGACTTATTTTTCAGCCTTCTTCCTGGCCCATGTCTGAGTCTGTGGGTTTCTGATTTCTTTTTGTTTGTTATTCTCTCGGTACATTCAGAAAAACATCTGGTAATTGACCCGTGGGATTGCTTGCTTCCTGGGACGGGGGCCTGATAAATACTGATCTTTTAATTAATTGCTTCGGGAGTGGGATTCAAAACTTTGTTGCTCTGCGTTGTCTTACTTCATAGACTGACACATTGACCATGAGACACTGCATCCAAGTACCTTAGTACACTCTTATTTCATTTTCCTTGAGGCAGGTCGAGCCTGGCAGATGAGTGAGTCTTGTCTGCAGGAGCTCAGATTCCAGAAAGCAATATTTTTTTAATATAATATTATTGGCATTTGTTAAACATGTTAAAACAAAATTTGCCCCCAACCCTTTTGAGGAACCACTCCCCAATTCCCTATCTTCTAAGGAATACAGTATTTTCTCCCTAGTTTTCTCCTGTATATATATAAGTAGTACCGACGTCGTTTGTTGATGATTGTGATAAATGTGTTCTATGTACAGCTCTTTGCCAAAAGCCCTATATAAATAACCATTTGACCATGAGATTAGATATAGAATTTAGCATGGAGTCCTCGCCTCTCTGCACTGTTGTAGCATAACATTGGCATACCATTTGGTCGTAATAGCTTCTGGAAAATTAGGATTTTCATTAAACATTAAAAGACAATTCTGCTATCGGACCTCAAAACACAAGCTACAAATCTTGCTTGCTTTACCATGTAATTGTCTAGGTTTTTGTGTTTTTAACATTTAAATATATACAAAACTGATCAAATGGCCAGACCTTAGAGAAATAATGAAAGGTGTATTCTGTCGCAATGCAGAACGCTGCTGCATAGTAATGATTTCCATACAGTTTGCACATGTCGGCCTGATGTAATATACATTTTACTCTCTTGCAAAGGAGAAAAGTCCTTTTTACTCTCAAAGTTTGAAAGTAGGGAGTAAAATACTCTCCCCTCAAAATCTCATCTGGAGCACTGGGTATATCCATCAGGCCATGGAGCCTTGTTGCTTGTCAAATTTTGTTATCGCTCTTTCCACTTCTTACTGATTTCCCCCTCAAGTCCCGCCCTTTCTTCTGCCGTTATCTTGGTTAGTTCTATCGCTACCTGATAAGCCTGTATCTTTTGGGCGCCCGTCCCGTGGAATACAGCTCCATATAATTTGCAGTGAAGGCCTGTACTATTCCCCCCTGATTCCATCATTAACGTGCTGTCTGCTGCTTTTATTCCCTCTACATGCTGCTGACCATCCTATTTCTCGAGTCTGGCTAGCATTTTATCTGCCTTATTTGCGCTCACATAGTATCTTTGAGTCCCAATAAGGCAGTTTCCACCTTTTTGTAGTATTTAATAGCCTCAGCTGCCTTTGTGCCCCCTTAACTGTTACAATAACCCCTACTCTTTCGGCAAGCCAGGAGGTTTTGTGCTGCGATAGTGCCTCCTCTAGTTCTTCCTCTAGTCTATTTCTTTCTTTTTGACTTTGGGCTTTTAACGAGATCAGCTCCCCCCCTCAGCACGGCCTTAAAGGCATACGATATACTCCTCGTAGAGACCCCCACCCCGTCTTACATTCAATGCAAAGTATTCTTTCATTTTACTCCTTAACTTTTCTAGTGTGCCCAGTATTCCAGGGGTCCCCCATGCATAATCTATTCTCGAGTATGTGCGATACACATGCGAGAAACTGGTATACCCAGCCTCTTGTCCCTTTTTCACCCTTCATAGGTCTTTTAGCCCCAACCCTTCCATTCTGGATTGTAATGCCTTCAAGCGGTGTGCGCCTTTCTGGGTGATCTGCCCACTGTCGCGTTTCAAGTCCCACATCATGTTGAAGTCCCTTGTGATTATTCCCCCACTACGAAGTGCTCAAGTTTCCCCAGAACCTGAGAACCTGATTTGGAAATGGATCCTGTCCCATGTTGGGGGCGTATATTGTCCCAATGGTAATTATTCTCTTTTTTCTAACTGCACCTGAACAAATATATCTCCCCTTCCGGTCTGTCAATGTATTGGTTATTTGTGCTCCCAGTGTATTCTTGAGGCCGATCATTACTCCTGCTGTTTTTATTATTACCTGATACAGATGCCGCAGTACTCCCAATTGTATCTTATGTTTGTCTTCTTGCCGAATGTGTGTCTCTTGCAAAAGAAATGTCTACGTTGTATCTCTTAGCTGCATCAGGACCCTTTTTCTGTTTTACTGGCGTATTCAGGCCCCTTACATTATGTGAGAGAATCCAGCCTAGCCATTAGTTTGTCCTACTGCTCCTCCCCTGGATCCTGCATGTCCGATGTATCCTTCCCTACTAGTCTGCTGTATGCCTAGTTGGGTGTGGTTCCTCTTGCACTTCTCCCGCCTCCCCCAACCTCCACCCCCTTTCCGGGTCTGACTCGGTATCCGTAGATACTTCCAATCTCGTGGGCACCGACCCATGTTTCACCTGGACCCTTAGGTTACCCTAACCTTTTTGATGCCAAGTGGTGCCTCACCACCTCCCCACACAGCCACCATATCTCTGCTGTTCATCAACATGCCCGTTTAAACCCCCCTCACCCCTTCCATTGGTTTCGTTTGAGCGTTTGCCACTTATAGGCCTCTGCTTGTACCTCTTCTCCTTCATTTCTTAGGTCTAAGGCCTATCAATTTCTCTCCCCTTTACCATGGATGGTGGACCTCTCCCACGGCTTAATTTCTCAGCGGCGAGCATCGCAGCCTCTTCTGCTTCCAGCCCCATGGCTGCCAAGCCTTCCTTACAAGTTGTCACTCTCTGCTGTCTCCCTTCCCACGACAAGAGTAAGCCGAAGGGACTTCTATAGGGGACTTTTTTCTTGCAGTTTCCTGGTCACTGGGCCCATTGCTCTACTTTTCTGCAAGGTGAACGTCGCCAGGTCTTGGAACAGGCTGACGTCTAAGCCATTAATCGTTATCGATTCTTGTCCTCTCTCGCTGCCTTAAGTATTTTCTCCTTCTCCTATGAAGCAGTATCGCTAGGACGTCTCTGGGCCTGTTCCCTTCTTCACTTATTTTCGGGCCCACTCTGTGTAGTTGGTCTGTGTATCTCCTCTGGTCTGCGTTCCGTCAGCAATGTGGCAAAGCTTTGTTGGATTATGGATTTCAGTTTGCATCTGCCAGCCCTTTGATCCTGATTCGATCGTCTCAAGTGATTTTCCAAATCCTCCGTTGTAGTTCCAGGTTGTGTGGCGGAGACAATCAGTTCCAGTAGTTCGGGGTTCTGGCATACTTTTTACCATTTCGGACACCCCTTGTTCTGTTAAGTCCACTCTACTCCCAAAGGAGTTGATGTCCCGAATCGCCTTTAGTGCGTCCTTCAGGTCTTCTTTCAAACCTCTGATCAGTTGTTGGAAGGAAACCATGATTCTCTCCTCCATGCCCAACAAGCACTTTTGTAAATCTTTTTTTTTTTTTTAAATATCTTGTGCGTCGTCCTCGTCCTGCTCCCTGTCGCAGCTGCTGCTCCTGTCCTGGGCCTACCAAGTCCTTATTCCAGTATTATTCTAGTTGGCTCTTCTTTTGACTTTTCTTTGATGGCTGAGGCCCCTTGGTCTTTTTCCCTTTTTGAGCCTGGCATCTGCAGGTGAAATGGTGTTCCACCTTCTGCCCTCCGACCTCACCCGCCAGGTGTTACCTTCAATACTTTGTTGGAGTTTCCAGTTTCTTTTGTTTGACACAACTCATCAATCCTTGCAAATTAGGCATGTGCTTGCCTGAATGTTTTTGCTATCATCCCAAAAGTCTTCTGTCCGTTTTCTACTATCCCAAAGAGGCACACATTTCTACACAAGGGCCAGCAACTGGCGTGATAGTATGCAACAGATGCATAGCATGACCTATTCATGAAATTCCACTTGACGCTCGGCGCGGTAAACCGTTTATTTCATTTCAGTAAGATGCTTCAAATTGTTTCAAAATGCGCCTCCTACTTAAGTGTGCTCTTTTATTTAGTTTTCATTGGAGCAGGTCAGAGCTGGCAGAAGAGTGAGTTTTGGCTGCAGGAGCTCAGATTCCAGAAAACATATTTTATTGGTTTCCCATCACTCATCTTAGTGTCTTCACTGACATGAGGGGTTGCTGCACTTTGCTGTCTCCTAGCAATTGCTGTTTCCTACCAACAGGGCACGTTCTGGACCACACAGCGCCTAGCAAAATACTAGCAGTATCAGTGCAGGGGGTGGTGCTCCATTTCATGGCTCTGTGTGTTGAGGTGGGGGGGTGGGAGGTGTCCGAGGGCCACACTGTTTCCTGTCCTCGCACACAATGCTTCTATTTTGCCCAACCCTTGTCGGTGCCTCTCCTACTCCATTCACACATATTGTTGTAATTTATTCAGTGCTTTCCCTTTATCTCAATTAGTTCAGTGCTCTCTCTGCACCTAATCCACAGGATGTCTTTGTGCTGCACCTTGAGAAGATGCTTCACAAGCAGGGACATTGCTTGATCTCTGGTCCTGCCTTCCTGTGGTTCAGGTTTCTCAGCCAAGTTTAGGGGTCGCTCATGATCTCTGGTCATATGATCTAGTGTTTTAACACACGGATTTATTTGTGGCCCTGTCCTGTCTGCTCTACTTGTCCCTTCTCCTTATCCTTGATGCCAATTCTCCACTCGACACATATTTAAATTGTTGGCTTTAAAGGGGGGGGGGGGCACCTTTTTAAACTTTACCAGCATAGTTATTGAAAATTGTACTCCCTCTGATTATTTTCCAGGGGGATTACCTTTTTTTTTTTTTTTGGGCAAATGCTATTCTTGGCTCTACAAATGTGGACTACAAATCCCAATGGTCCTCGTCAGCATAGTTGGTGTGGAAGGATCATGGGAGTTGTAGTCCAAAGCATCTAGAGAGCTGCAGGTTGCATCCCCCTGTTCTTAGGAAAAAGGTCAGTTGAACTAAATGGGTCACTTTAGAGATCTTTACTTACTGCGCATATAAGAATTGGTAGCAGCTCTTGATATATTTGCAACAGGGGCAGAAATTAGCACACAGTGATTCGAGGGAGCTCTACCCATTCAGAACACACACACACACACACACACGCAAATCACCAGCACAAACTGTGTAGCCATGATTGTGCTAGGTACACAATGATTGAGGGCAGTATTTTCAAGTCCAAAAAACCCTATAGACAACCTGCTGTCTTATCTGTCCAAGGGATAATAGGTTTATGAAATCTTCTTGTCCCTGACAACAAAGAACTTGTCCTGTAAGTGGGGCTATTGGAATTACACACCACTTGTTGACCCGATGTGTGGATATATAAGGCAGAGAACGCCCTTTTGAGACCCAAAACTGGGTGTGTAGCTGATTAGGTGAATGGGGTCAGTTGCCTTGTGGTATCGTTGTATGTGAAAATTGTGATAAAGTTTTTAGTGCAGTCTTCCTGACTTCATTTTCCTCTAAGCAGGGGGGGTGAGATCTCAAAACCTCCCCTTCATGTCTCAAACACATCATTTGCTCCCCTATCGGTCAAATTGCTAGACTGGTTTGCCCCAAATGTTTGTGATGCTCTTGTACCTTGTCTGACTTCAAACACTTGTGTGAAAAGTAGCAAACCTTTCCAGTGGGTCGTTTTAAAATATTCACAAACATCAGTTGAAATCTCTGTCCCCCAGTGCAAGTGGGTTAAAGTCCCAAGACCTTGTTGGGTAAAAATTGACTCGCCAGCACCAGTAGTCTTTGGACCAAAGTTTTCTCATGACCCATACTGGTGTTAGTATCTTGAAATCTGACCTAGTTGGCTGGCAAGAACTGTTGACATTTTGGTCTAACCGAGTTCTTGGTAGTGTACGGTGTGTAGTAAGGCTTATATTTAGGCAGGTACAGTGAACATCAAATAATTTCACATGTAATCAAATGTTCATACAAAGTATAAAAGAATGCTATTGAGAAAAACAGACCTGTATTAAAAGTCCATACTTTATTCACGCTCCCTCTAGGCACAAAACAAACTACATATGCATAAACAGTTGGTAACGCATCTAATGGGCTGCTCCTTCCATTAGTATGCAGGCAGCAAAATGATGTGATGTAAATCACAATTGGTACTAGCCAAACTGAAGTTGGTGGACGAAACTATTAAAAATGGTTAAACGGTCAAAAACATGTACCTTTTTAAATAAAATGGTAATACCTAGAAGCTTTTCTTGTTTAGGCGTCAGGCCAGGATTGACCCATGGAACTTTGCAGCATCCCAGCTCCGTTGATCATTGATGACTTCAGTTTCTAAGTCAACCTGAAGTATTTCCACATAATCAATTTAAATATGAAGATGGAAAGAAACATGTCGGTTTTCTATATGGTCCAGCTTTGATGTGGCTAAAAATTGTCAATGACTTTTGGAAGGTCAAATTGGAAAGGACATTCTAACAATATTCTAGCAATATAGTGCTTGTCACTTACTAGATCTTGAACATGGTGCTATAACAGTATGTGCAATAAGTTTATTGGTGTTTTTGTATAGTCAGTGTTCTCCACTTTCATTTTTGTGGTATGAATTATGGATATGTATGAGTTTTGTATGAATGGAGTGATTGGTGAATTGTATGTGTCTGGTTGTGTTCATTCTTCCAATCATTTGCTATATTAACTATGTACTAATTTTTTTATAAATTGTATTTTATGTCTTCAATGTTTTATGAAACATTAGGAGTTTTTAGAATTCTTATGATATACTTTATTAAATTGAATGAATAATGTTCTGCTACAATCTGGATGTGAATTGAATTCTTTCATCTCCTGCCTTGTGATGTGGTTTGTACTTCATTAGAGGTACGATTTGGTTAGTTGCACCGTCTATTGGTTTAGTTCCTGCCTGTTCACCTAAACAAGATTTTTTTACCTCGGTCTCCTAGTTTATATATATCTATATCTTTCAAAGCACGACCGAGAGTATCCTTTTGGCTTGGAGTCCCTCATTGTTTGTTGGCGAATACCTAGAAGCTACCATTACAGAAACCAGGGTTCCCATAGGACTCATTTGCAGGCAATTCCCCAAAAGGACGTATTTGCTAAAGCCAACATGTCATTATCCAACGACCATACATTTCTTTTGAAGGGTTTCTAAGAAGGGACGGCGCAACTCCCAATGAATGATCACAGAGGGGTCCCCAATCCTAGACCAGAACTTCACCTCCCACTGTAAGGTAAAGGTAGCTTTTGAGATTGGACTCTGCATGCAGAATTCCCATGGGAACCTGTGGAGGGAGGGAAGGCTTAAAGAGTGTTTACTCCTTCATTCCGTCCCCTTTCCTCCATACTTATGGGACATCTCTCCGTCCTGTGAGACAGGACCGGAGCACTTTGTAAAAGCATCCAAAAAATGTTTTCAAAACTGTGTCCTTCCCCTCTTTCCTTGCCGGAGCCCGGCATGCGGCCGTAACCCCGCCCACCTTGGCTCCGCCCCACGCATTGTCCATCAGTCCTTTTCTCCGCTCGTTCGGGACTGGACGCACTTGCATCCGTGGAAGATTTTCTTCCCTTTTTCCTCTCTGGCTCTCGCTAGCGATCGTGTACTAGTCTGTCGTTCAAACTAGACTTTCCAGATTGTTCATCGTGTCACCGTCTTTGCGAGGGCGGATCCCCATCCTCTTTTAGAGTGTTTGGGTCCGGATCACCGTTGGGACTCCTGTTTTTACTGCACTCCCTTTCGGTCCGGACACTTCAACGTCGGTGGGAGGAGGTGTTCCGACGAGCTCCTCCTTCACATTTTCAGCGGCGACACCAGATCTGTTGAGGGGGCAAAGAAGGAAAGTTCTTCTTTTACCGGCAGTGCCGAGGTCCTTCCTGGGAAGGCTAATTTGGCAGTTGGTATGTCGCAGAAACATTCCAGGCCTCATAGTACCGGCTCTGCCCAGGTTCCTTATGTTAAGGCTAAAGTTAAGACCCCTGATCCATCGACTGGGACCCCTGCTTCACTTCCTCGCGTGCCACAGTTCCCCTCAGGTGATGACAAAATGGCACCCGTTCCCACCGCGGCCGCCATTTTGGGTGCTACCCCTACAACTGCGCCATCGGCCTCAGGTGTAGGGCTTGGTTCTTTGGGTGAACATAGTCCCTTGTGGGCATCCTTATCAGCCAGTTTATTATTGGAACGCCCGGATGCCTCTTCAGGTCAATGTTTCGTTGCCTACGGGGTCGGCACCTTTGATTTACGTGGATACGTTGGTGGAGGGGCCGGTGTGGCACCTTTCCCCGTTACGTCCCTGGATTTGTCGTCCTCATGAGAGGCCTCCTCAGGTTCCAAAGCAGTCCCCAGAGGACGCCTTTTTCGGTAACTTTCAAACGCTCATGCGTACCAACCCCATGAGGGAGTATTTCAAAGGGCTTTTTAGGGAGATTTGTCTGCCCGTGCCTCCGGCTACACCGGTTCCTCTGGTGGTTCCGCCGGCGCCTCTTGCCTACGGTGCCTTCCCCGACTCTTCCGCCTTTTGTCCCCTGTGGACAAGGCAGCGCCCGACATGGTTCAGCAGGATCCTGGCCTATCGTATGACTCGCAAGGCGATAAGGACAACGAGGACCTGCCCCGCTCAATTAGAGCCTTTCATGACCGGGTACTGGACATGATGTGCTTCTTAGATGTTCCAGTGCCCGAGGCGCCCGCTCCACAGGAGGGGGTGCTTTCTGGGGCGTTCACCCTGTCTCCGTTGGAGCGTACCAGCCTGTTCTTGCAGAAGGACGTTTTGGCCGAGGTCCGCAGGGTCTGGGAAAAGCCACACTCTGGACTTTTCGTCAATAAGAAAATTGACGTGAGATAAAGGCTGCATTCTTCGGAAGAGGTGGCCTTGTCGTCTTGTCTGCCCCCTTCCTCCACAGTGGTGGCTGCAGCCACTTTGCAGTCCAGACCTGCAGCATCCTCTTCCACGACGGCTACTCAGGTTCTGGGAAAGGAGGACAAGCTCATTGACTCCCTTGGGAGAAAATCTTCACCAACTCGGCCTTGCAGCTCAGGCAGGCCAATGCCGAACTGGTGTTAGCGGCGGCTAATATGCGGATGTGGAAAGGTCTGTTGGAGTTTGAGGAGTTCATCCCGGTCGAGAAGTTGAAGACTTTAAGGGGGGGGATTATCTGACTCGAGGGTCTTGGCCCAGGATGATCTGGAGGCTGCGGATCATCACATAGACTCCTCAGCTCAGGGCCTTATGCTGGGGGTTGATGCCTCACGGCAGGCGTGGCTGCATGCCACTAAATTCTCAAAAGAAATACAGGACAAGGTGTTGGACCTTCCGTTCGATGGTAAGGAGCTCTTTCATTTGACAACAGATGTAGAGCTCACCAAGACGAAGGACTGCACTCAGACAGCTAAGTCCTTGTCGGTCCTGGTTAAGACCCCTTTCAAAACACAGACCGTAGTCCCAAAGCCGACCCTCCTCTGGCTTTAGGGGCTTCCTCGACTGAAAATCCCGCAGATTGGATACTCCTTCAGGGAATAACTGCTGTAGGCAACAACGGACTCGGTTTTTCTCCCGCTCCTCGGCCTCCTCCTCAGGTTCAGGTGGCAACACCACTGAAAAGCCTGCTAAATGAGGGTTCTCTGCGCTCGCACGAGACCCCGGTGGGAGGGCGCATTGCGTCACATGGGGGGGGGGGGTGGCAGAGGGTTCTCTGCGCTCGCACGAGACCCCGGTGGGAGGACGCTTTGCATCACATGGGGGGGTGTGGCAGACCATCACCGAAGACCGATGGGTCTTGTCAGTTGCTCGGGTGGGCTTTCGCTTACCCCTACCCCACCCTTCAACCCTCCTTTTCAGCTGTCGGGCTCGCCCTCCCTCAAAGCCGAGGTTCAGAAACTTCTGGACCTCAGAGCTGTGGAACCAGTTTCCCTCGGGGAACAAGGGGAGGGCTTCTACTCCCGGCTGTTTACGGTGCCCAAACCCAACCAGGCTGGCCTGCGCACCATCCTAGACCTTTCCCAGTTCAATCTTTTCCTACCCCCAAGAGAAATTCAAGATGATCACGCCCAGCCAGATACGGCCCTCCTTGCAGATGGGCGATTGGCTCAGGGTGGTGGATTTTCAGGATGCCTACATGAATATTCTGACTTGGAATCCACACAGGAGGTATCTCCGTTTCTCTTTGGGAGAGGAGCACTTCCGAGTGCTTCCTTTTGGCCTCAGCTCGGCGCTGCGTGTATTCACGAAGATGTCGGTGATGGCAGCCTATCTTCGTCTGCAGGGTGTCTGTGTATCCGTATTTGGACGACTGGCTCTTACGCAGCCCTTGTCTGTTGAAAGCAGCGGGCAATCTTCAGTCTCTCCTTCAGCTCCTGTTCCATCTTGGGATGTTGGTGAACTGGTGGAAATCTTCCATGACGGTCTCGCAGGACTTGATTTTCCTGGGTTTTCGCTGGAAGACGATCGACTGCAGAGTGTACCTGACCGGGATGGTGGATCTATTAGCCACGTGTCAGATGTTTGCGCAGTCTGAGAGCATGTTGGCCTGGTGGTTCCAGAGGCTTCTGGGCCTCATGGCCTCGTGTGTGTTGGCTCTTCCTCTGGCTCGTCTCAAGATGAGGCGGACCCAAATGGCTCTTCGGAGTTCTTGGCGTCAGGCTGTGGACCCGGATTCCAAGCTGATTAATGATTCCGGCTTCCATGACGGTGGACCTGGATTGGTGGTCATCTCTCAGCAACCTGTCTGTGGGTGCGGGGTTTCAGGACCCAGCCCCTACGGTGACGATCCCGACGGACTCCTCCCTCCTGGGGTGGGATTGAGACGTTAGATCTTCTTCATGTCTCGGATCTCTGGTCGCCTCAGGACAAGCTCCTCCACATAAATAATTTAGAGCTTCTGGCGATCTTCCTAGCGCTCAGGGCGTTCAGACCGATCATAGTCAACAAGGTGGTCTGCATACGTACGGTAAATGTGGTGTTGATATATTACATTGAGCAAGGGGGAACCAAGTCTCCCCCCCTCGTGGACCTGTCCATCCAGATTTGAGAGTGGGCCGTGCTTTATGGTGTTTGGCTGCTTGCAGTACACATCCCGGGCCAGCTGAATGTCGCAGCGGATGCCCTCAGCCGGCGAACAGCGGTCAGCTACGAGTGGGAGTTGAAGGCAGAGGTCCTCTCAGGGATTTTCTTGCGTTGGGGCACTCTGGAGGTGGTAAACAAGAAGCTTCCCCAGTATACCCCCAGAGGGGGACTGGCAGTCTCCTCTCTGGGGTATGCTCTCGAGATTCCATGGCACAACTTGAGAGCTTACACCTTCCCGCCTCTGCCTCCAGTACATCGAGCAATTTGGAAGCTGATCAACTCGGTGAACTGTTCCCTTCTACTCGTAGCCCCGTGGTGGCCGGCCAGGTTTTGGTTCTCAGAACTTCAACACCTGTCGGTGTATCCGCCCATCAGGTTACCAGTGACCCCCGATCTTCTTCACCAGGAGGAACAGCAGATGTGGCACCCCTCCCCACAATCACTCAGCTTGGCGGCATGGTGCCTGAGTTCAAGTCTTTAGAACATCTGAATTTGTCTTCGGATAACATGCGGATTATCCAGGCGGCCCGGAAACCCTCGACTAGATCCCAATACAGAAGTAAATGGCTCAGGTTCTGTCATTGGTGTTTGGAAAAGCAACTGGACCCAAGGGAGGCTACGATTGACACGGTGCTGTCCTTCGTATCCTTCCTAGCAGAGTCGGGCGTTCACGTTCTGTCATGCAGAACCTACCATTCAGCGGTCTCCGCTTATCTTTCTACGGACCAATGGTCTTACCAGTGGTTAAGACATTTGGCAGGCTTGACATGCTTCTACCCCCCAGTTCGTAGTCCGCACCCGCCGGGGGATCTAAATGTACTCCTGACGGCGTTGTACCATAAACCTTTTGAACCCATGGCCACGGTGGACCTCAAATACCCATCCTGGAAAGTGTCCTCCTTGATCGCTGTTACGTCAGCAAGGCGGGTGAGTGAGCTCCAGGCCTTGTCGGTGGAGCATCCCTTCTTGGATTTTCACAAGAAAAAGGTAGTCCTACGGACAAATCCTGCCTTCCTGCGGAATGTGGTAACTGAATTCCATCTGAATCAGTCAGTCTCCATGACGGTGTTCTTTCCGAACCCTACCTCGGAGGCAGAAAGGGTTCTGCATTGTCTCGATGTCAGAAGGGCTCTTAAGTTTGATCTGGACAGAACTTTCGAACTTAGGAGTTCTTGTCAACTATTTGTGACCTTTGGTAACCCTCAGGGGAAGCAGGCGTCTAAGGCGACTATTTCTCAGTGGATCGCCGCCTGCATTACGGAGTCTTTCACCGTCGAAGGGCTGAAACCTCCTAAGGGTATTCATGCACACCTGGTGCGGGGGCAAGGCAGCTGCGGTTGCTTTTCAGAAATATGTCCCCTGGGAGTCCATCGCTAGGGCAGCTACTTGGCCCTCCCCATCTGCTTTTTGTAAGCATTATTGTCTTGACATGAGCTCAAGAGCTGATGCTCAATTTGGTCAGGCTGTGCTGAAGAACCTTTTTCAGTAAGGGGTTTTTCCATCCACCCGTAGTTCCTGTTAGAGTGCTTGGGAGTCTCCCATAAGTATGGAGTAAAGGGGACGGGACGTAGGAGTATAACCAGGTTACTCACCGTAGTGACCACCTTACTCCTAGTACATAGTCCCCTTTCTCCATACACCCGCCCGCCATCCCCTCAAATAAGGTTCCTCTGTTACTGCTAATAGGTCTCTGACCTGGCGATAGAAAAGGACTGATGGGCGAGGTGCGGGGTGGAACCAAGGTGGGCGTGGTTACAGCCGCGTGCCGGGGCCCCGTGCAGGAAAGAGAGGAAGGACCCATTTTTGAAAAACATTTTTGGATGCTTTTTACAAAGTGCTCTTGTCCCGTCACACAGGACGGAGAGATGTCCCATAAGTATTGAGGAAAGGGGACTATGGACTAGGAGTAAGGTGGTCACTATGGTGAGTAACCTGGTTAATCTCGGTCTCCGAATTCTATACTGAAGAAAGACCACCTCGGACAAGTAGGGGCCATTGAGGACAACCGCTCATTCCTTTGCTGTGGTGTCAGGAAGTCAAGGGGTCCCAGATGCATTGTCGTTTTCAGTCTGGTATTGTTTGGGTCGGGCAAGCAGTGGTTCTGGTCCCTCACTGATGAAGACTGACAGGTTTGATCTGTGGGGCACTTCGGATGTGGTGGCCCGCTTTGCTGATCTTGCACAGGGTCAAGAAGGCACCCGGCCACAGGGGAGCAGCAGCGGGTGACCAGGCTCCCTTCCTTCAAGTAAGTGAACTGTGGCCTCCAGGTGAGACTTCATCCAAGCAGCAGCAGGGTTGCTTCCAATGATAGTTGAGGCACTGGGGAGTTCCACTCGTTGGACCTCCTGAGGCATTGCTGGAGATATATATATATATATATATATATATATATATATATAACACCAAAAGGGAAAGGAATCGAGAGCAGAAATGGAATGTGCTGAGATCATTCCTGAAGAAACACCGACGTCCCCCCCCCCCCGTCCCCCTCAACCAGCTAACCCCATACAGTCTCCAGGGGAAGGGTGGGGCAACAGAAAACAAACTGAGTACGAGAACTGGCTGATGTGGAGCAGGAGACGCACAGAAATCCTTGCCATACTGAATTGGAAGCAACCCACCAGTACATGAAGACTGCCACAAGGGAAATGAGCAGTCTGAACACATAGCTGCTACCTTGCAAATGGAGACAGTAAAGGTTGCGGGCTAAGTCAATTTTGACACCCTCCAGAGATAGCTTAGCCAGATAATTGGAGCAAGGGGAACAATTAACCAGGAGGACTAATGGGAGCCTGAAGGACTAGCTATAAAAGCCCAGCCGGCACAGAGGAGATTGAGCGGTGTTTGGGTGTGATCAGGTGGAGCGGTGAGTGTTTGGGCAGATGGTGGAGTGTAATGTTGAGGAGACAGTGGTAGAGTCCTGGAAGGGTGCAGGTAAAGTATTCTATGTAGGAGATGGTGCTACTGCGTGTGTGTGTTTAAAAGGTGAGCGGATTCATTTATGAGGGATTTAGAAGTGGCGTGAGAGTAAGTGATGGAGGATGTGTGCCATGAGTGGGAGAGAGTAAAGGTAGCTGCAATAGTAGTGAGTAGGGAGGAGAAGAGGGTGGGGGTGAGAAAGGTAGTGGAGAGGTAAAATCGGGAGGCAGAGGAGTAGACTGGTTGAGGTGAAGCAGAGTGATGTAGGTCGAGGAGAGTGATAAGAAGGTGGGAGTAGAGTGGTGCAGCTAGTGCAAGTGTGACAGAAGGGAAAAGTGAGGATAAGGACATTTGTACAGGGAAAGGAAGATTAGAAATATCACATAGGGAGGAGAGTGGAGATAAAGGGTGTGAAAGGAACTGGAAGAACCAACCCTAATTCCGGATCAGATGGGAGCGGGTTATCCCGTAGAAAATCCTTTGGGAAGATGGATATAAACAGCTACTGCCTTTTAGGTTTCCCCTTCAAGATTGGAAAGATTTGGATAGTATAGGTTATCTTGCTTTTAGAGTATGTCTGGGAGATAATGGCGCGGGATGTTGGGGATGGTCTAGTTTGGAGGGGGATTATCAGCAGTAAACTACTAAAGATGGCAAAAGTCGAATCATGCTCGGGGTGTATTTAATCATTAATTTAAGTTGCACATAGTTAATGGATGTTTACAAGAAGTGTACGAAGAGCATATAAATATTTCTTTGAGTGCAACTTTAACAAATACATGAAGTTGATGAAATTCCAATCCTGTTAATTTTGAAATGTGTAGACATCCTCAACTAACAATTATGTAATGACAAAGATGGCTTCTGTTAATATTTGACATTTTACAATTGTATAGCTAATCTATTAATATCAGTAAGAGAAAAATATTGCATGTGAATGTAGAAGATAAATCCTATAATTTTGAGTTATTAAAACATGGTTCATAAATTGTTTGAATCTAATCAATATTAGGAGAAAATAAGTTGACTGTTTTCCTCGGATGAGTGCAGTTTGTCCATCCTAGGGTTTCTGAGAGACTAAATTATTTTTTATTGTAGAACTCGGAAAAACATATTTTAGCCTAGAACCCATAAAAGCAGTCAGTTTTCAAGAAGTTTGATGAAAATGAAAAAAGTAAGGTAGTGCGGCCCGAATAACTTATGGAGGGAGCTCATGGAGAGCGAGAGCCCTGTGGGTGCCCCTTGGTTTCCACAATGCCGGTTTTCTCAGGCCTGTTCTTTTACAACTTAAATATGACAAACATCTACAATCTTTGTGGATTTTTGAGTCCATCTGTGAAACTGTTCAGTGCACATCAAAAAGGGGTAACCTGATGCCTAAAGGAAAACTAGACACTATCACTGCAGCAACGTTAACAATGAGGTGGAGAAGCTCTTCCTGCACTTGCACCCATAGGGGACTACCCGTGACCTCCAAACGAAATGAGTAAATCAAGCAAGTGGAGCTAAAAAGACCTTGCTCAATCCAAAAAACGAGACGAGTCTATTACAGATGGGCTTGTCAATAGAAGGAATGTTGCAAAAAGGAAAATTCCCTTACACCTTCCATCTGGGTAACATTGACACTGGGCATGGCAGTAGGCTAGTGGCTATGGGGTGTCTCGGACATGCCTGAGGCATGGATAAAGTACAAAGAGGGTACTGTTGGTGTGAGAGGGGATCCGTATAAAGCGTGGCGAGTTGCCCCTTGTACCTGCAAATACACTCAGGGATCCTGCATATCGCCTACCATGTATGATGCGTTCACCAAACCATTGTTTGATCTAGACGATCTGGGTGTCACCTATACCAACTATAAAGATGACACCCAGATCCTCATACCTCTGACAGGCGATTACGACATAGACTGAGAGCTATCTCGTCATTCAAGACTGTATGGCCACACATGGCCTATGCCTGAATGATGAGAAGACTGAGTTACTCCTTGCCACACCTGCCAATCAGAAAAATAATAGCCAATCAATACCTATCTTTTAACATTGATGGGAACGGCATTAAGGTGGTCAAAGAGGTAAAAACTTTAGGTATTTACCTAGAGTTCTCTCTAAATCTGTGCAAACAGGTCACCGCTACAGCCTCAGCTACACCGTACACCTCCAAGCTCTTTCACGTGGGCAAACCCTTTCTTTCCACTAAAAGCTGCATCACGTTGGCCAGAGCATTAGCACTGTCTAAAATTGACTACTGCAATGCTTTATACCTAGTTGCCAGTAAATACACTACCAACAAACTACATATATTGCAGACTAATGCACTTAGATCTGCCTTGGGCACCTCCAGAAGCCAACACATCTCCGGGATCAGAAGAGACAACAACTGGCGTTAAATCACTGAGAGAATACATCTAAAAACAGCTTGTCTAACCTACAAATGCCTCAACAATTCCGCCCCCTTACCTTATCGAAAGAAATCTACAAAAGCAACTCTGCCAGACAAACCAGATCTACAAACTCAGGATGCCTAAAAGTGCCCAGGTACAAACTAAAAAAACGCGGGTTGTGGGTAGCGGCTTCCCGGTAATGGCTGCTCAACTGTGGAACTCACTTCCTACCACCTCAAGAGCTGGCCAATCTTTCTACAAATTCAGGAAAACAAAACAAAGTTAGGCTTATCTCCAAAGACTCACCTGAGTAGGCACCTCCCCCAGGCTCCCCCCCCAGGCTCCCTCACTGCAACCCTCACTTGTATCCACACGTGCATTTGGGTAACTACTGACTAACTATGTTGACTCTCAGCAACTCTGTATTGTATGCTACTGCAATTGCCACTTCAGTAAATCCTGCAGTATTGTAATTTTCACTTGCTAGATTAATTTTTCCTTACTGCCTATTTTTGTACATTATTGTATATGCTCCTTATGCCCCATATGTAACTTGATATGCCTGTATATATTTAATTTGTCATTCTCCCTACTGTACACTCACCTGTGTAACCAAGAAACTGCATATCCTTGTAACCTGCGCCCAATTACCCCCGGGTTGGACGCGCATTATAAATAAACATTGATAAAGGATTGTTCTAGTTGCACTGCAAAGCAAACGCCCATACATTCACCAGGCATGGTTTTGCAATGCCAGTTTAACTATCGCATCAAAACACTACAAATGGCATGCAAGTAGCCACAGTTGGTACAGAACATAATGAAAGAACAAGCAATGTAAAATATATTAAACCGTAAATATTTTCAAGATTTATTTTAATTTGCTATCCGTGTGTATCTTTCGCCCAGGCCCACCAGCCCGACACCTCTGAGGTAATCTGGTTGGAAGATGTTGAGGGAGAGTTTGATACGACTTCTGGTTCACTCCCACAGACTGCAAAAGAGAAGACAGGCACATTTGCTGAACCTGAAGTATCACGGTCCATCCCCTGGGATTTTTCACTTTCTTGCCGCCTTTAAGTGCTGCGTTCATCCGCTGCCCTTGCTCATTTCATCATTCATTTTCTCCTTTTACTCTTATATTAATGACACCCAGCTACCCATCTGGCTGGATAGGTAGATGGTTGAGACAACCTCTTAATTTTAATCCCCAGTATGCAATATTTTGCTCTGCATCCTTTCTGGTACAACTGAGGTCTAGTATTCAGTGCGGCTGGCACACTCGGGCATTCCCACTTATAGCCACACTGCTGTTGTGCCCGGAATAATCTCCACCCTTGAAAGCCTTGTTTCAAATTTTATGCTCGATTAACACGTCTCAAATTAACCAGATTTCATATTCATACTGCTTCTTTGTTCATCCCCTGTGGCACATTTCTCTTTGTCAGCAGCCATTAAGTGTTTCAATTCTCCAGCATTCCGCAGTTCGCCTCTCTTTAAGTGTTCTGCTCCTCCACCTCTTCCTTGAAAGTGATTTGGCTTCCTTTGAAAGAGTGGGTTATCCATAAGACTGTGCATGGCCCACCATGTTTTATGTTCGTGGCTCGTGCTTCATCTCCAAACTCACACTTAACAAACACCGAAAATGCATAGTGACCATGGATGGATTCACTGGTGCACATGTTTTTTTTAATTTTTTATAATCTAGTTAGATAACCGAACTTGCAG
The DNA here is from genome assembly GCF_040938575.1 of Ambystoma mexicanum. Lineage (NCBI taxonomy): Eukaryota > Metazoa > Chordata > Amphibia > Caudata > Ambystomatidae > Ambystoma > Ambystoma mexicanum. Next base: position 286,369,079 of record NC_090931.1, on the reverse strand, counting down.
CTATCTTACCAATATGAATGCAATTATTGAACCGAATGCAAGTCTGCATTCACTTCTAATCTACCAATTGAGAGAGCTGTTGCTATATCATCGAAACATGCCTACTCCTGTTTTGCTGCTCCTGGACTTTTGTAGTGCACCAATAGTAGCTGCCTCTTTCCACTATATGGATCGACTATGTGACACAAATAACGAGATGAGCACACAAAGAACGAGTGTCCCGTTTGCAAAATAAATATCCTTAACAACTTCGTTTGTTATATAACACAATCAACAACAAGAGAAGAAATTAAAATATATTGCTTAAACTAATACATTCCTAGAATGATTTATGCTAATTGTTCACTGGGACAGTTAAGTTCTATTTACTCATCACTAAATTATTTGCCAATATTCCGTTTACATTTTTATTTTCTTTGCTTAATTAACATTTTGCTTCTGTTATTTAATTTCAATCCTAGTGGTGTCTCGAGAAAACTCAAATATATTATAAAGTTCCTTATACATTTTTATTGAAAGCTGTTCCCGTGTTGCAGCATGGCCATTTCTATATTCTGTTTTGCATGTATTGAGTGTAACTTCTTGAGTTTTAGTCCCAGTATCAGACTTCCGAGATACTATTCAGTAATATAGATTGTACCCCACCCGATTTATCAAGATTTCTTCAACTAATGATATTTTTTACTTATGCCACAGATGATCTCAAGAACGCACCAGCTCCTGTAGACTGTTAAGGGTTTTTATTGATAATTTGAATATGGTCCACTTAAGGGTTGCCCCTCTTCTTCCCCAGACCTCCCTCCACCCTACCCAGACTTCTCTAAATCCCAAGGTGGTCACTAGAGATTGGTAACCCTTACTTGCTGGATTCTGGCTGATCTGGCAGAAAGGCAACCACCTTATATCCTGTACTTTCTCCAGGATCTTCTAGATGAATCTTAGCCTGGGGTACCACAAAAATTATCACAGGACTTCCCTGGTCTCACCAACTTTGCCTCTTTAACCTTTTTATTCCTCACCCCCAATGTTCTTTCCTTACTTTCACTTCCTTCTACTCTCCCCTTTTCCTCCCACTCAATTCCTCTCCCTCTCCTCTGTCCCTCCAATATTCTCTCTCCTCTCCCCCTTCTACTGCTCTCCCCTCTACTCTCTCCCTTCTACTGCTCTCCCCATCACCATACACAAACTTGCATCCAAATATCACTTTCTCTCACCAACCAAAACCTCACCTTACAATTTGCTTGCTAATTCTCTTCCTCACTCTGCTCCACCGTCCTCCTTCTGCCTGGTCTCTTGGTCTACACCCCACTCCCTCTGAACTTAACCTGAACAACCCACACTTGCCCATTCTAATTGTCCCCTTTTGTCCTCCTCCTCCCCCTATCATTGACTCTTGGCGTCAGCTGGTTCCCTGGCCCTATCTTTTAGTAGTGGAAGTGCACAGGATGGGAAGGAGTAGTGGGAGTAAACTGGGGGGAGGTATGGGAGGGAGTAGTAGTAGTGCAGGGACGGGTTAGGGAGGGAGTAGTGGTAGTGTGGGCAGGGGAGGGAGTAGTGGTAGGGCAGGAGGGGTTAGTGGTGGTGCGTGGAGAGGGAGTAGTGCTCTGGAAGGAGTTGGAGGGGAAGGTGGTAGCACAGGGAGGGGGTAGTGGTTGGGGAGGGAGTGGTAGGGAGGGAAGGGAGTAATGGTAGTGCACAAAAGGAATATTGGTAGGGAAGGTAGGGTAGTGCTAGTGTGGGTGGAGAGCAGTGGTGCGACAAATATCAGAAGGATGTCGAAGGAAGTGACGGAGTGTGAGGAGACGCTGTGCGTGGAGTAGGAAGGGGAGAGTTATAGATTGCGCTCAGATATTCTTGTCCCTATATCTACAAGGCATAAAATAAGCCATGTCGCATAGCAATTTGCTATGCAATTTTGTATGTTTGCTAATTTTAATTGGAACTTGTGTAGCAAAGTTAGCTATTGAAGTTGCCCTGGTCAATGAAAGCGCAGCTGGTCCTGCATTCCGCTCTTGCTTTCAGGGCTCTCTCCACTCTTCTCTCTGTGTTCAAAGGGGCTAATGGAGAGTTCAGTAGCCTCCAACCTTAAGTGCCAAAGGCCTGTGAGGGAGTGCCAGGCAAGATGATTTTATTTTCATTTTTTTAAATAATTGCAAACCAGAAGTAAATCGGGATACTTTTATTAAGCGAACTATATATATCCTGTATGGCAGACGTGTTAACTATTTTTTTTTTTTTTATTTAAAAGACAGCCCTGCAATTCCGTTTCTAAAAATGTACGTTGTTAATGCATAATTACAGTATTGCTGCTGTAAAACAATGCATTGTCTCAATGCGTTACAGGAAAGATTAGGTTTGTGTATCTACATATCAATGTCAACTATATTGCATTTTGTTGGGGATGATGCATCATGTTGGCAAGTGAACGCTTTTGAAAAGGTACAGATCACACAGCCAAATGCATTTGATGGCAAACCTAATTCTGTGCAAACAATGGGTACCTCGTACTAGACGAGATACAACTAGGGGCACACTCAATAACTCACAAGTTATAAACTTTAGTTAACAAAACTTTCTGAGACACAAATTCACATATGTTTCTTCAGATTTTTCTTTTTTAAATGACCAAATATTTATACTAAACAATATAACGATTTGCATATTTTCACAAATACTTTTTTGCTTTGTAATCTTAAACAGAAAACTTGTTTTAACAACAAAATTATTGAATATACACTTAAGACAACAATTTACTTCATTTTCTCAGTCTTTTAGTAATATTTCCCTTTTTCCACATAAAGTATCCTGATCTGATAGGTTAATAGATGTTGTGTTTCTATCCTACACGTTTCGGGCGTCCATTCACCCTTCTTCAGGTAAGGATTATGTAGGTGTCGGAATTCTGTAAATATAAACAAAAATACTTTATTTCAAGGCTGATGCTTTCCTTTCAAAACACTGTCAATAGGTAAACAACTCTGCACTAACCTGCGGCTTGCATACGGCCACTGATCACTCCTTTCCTCTACTTCATTCAAGGAATCTGTGAAGAAATATATCCTAGTTACAACCATGATGTTTCCTTAGCCTATAAAAAATGGAGTTTGTGTGGGATCAGTCGCAAAAAAATCTGTTGTCCCACTATCAAACTCCTACTACTCAAGTTGTTCCTAACTTCACTTATTGTAAGCTAAATGTACTCACTTGTTTTATTCTTTAGGACTGCGTTAGGGTGGGACATGGCAGTTCTTCTTCACTGCGCAGTCTCAATAGATGTTGCTGTAATGATATTCATAGATCTCATATTAGTTGCCAATCAAAAGCATTATGATGTAAGGTTAATTCTATCACTTGGATAGTCATACATGCTTGATGTTCGAGGGTATCCACTCAGCTCGTAGCCTAATCTGCACGGTGTGTTAAGACAAACTGCGGCTTTATTTTCTTTGCATATCTGTTTTCTCAAACTCCATCTATTGTGAGGAAAATAATATATGCTCATGTTTCTTTACTCGCCAGAAAAACTAACTGCGTAGCTCTCCGAAAAGCATAACAAACTAATCCCTTAGCTTCCATTGGTAATCGCTATCGATCTTCCAAAGATGCAACTCCTTTTTCTTTCGTAAGAACCCTCGGCGCGGTAGCTCCGCTTTACAAGCTCCTCTTCCCCTTCAACAGTTACAGCCGCAGCGGTACTGCATTTCCATTCTCGTATATGCGCGACACGCGAAATTCTAAGAAATAGTAGTTTTACCTTCCGCTCTCTTCCCTTCTGCCAGCTAAAGCACTGTTTGTGTATTGCTGGGTAGTTTAGTAGTACCTCCTTCGTGCGTATCTAGAGCGACCGCAGTCTGTCAGACTCCTAGGCAGATAAGCGCGCCATCTTAGGTGTGTATCTGTCTCTTTCTTTAATGTCTAGTGGCTGGGTAATGTCTAGTGGCTGGAGGGTGCCCTAGGCTTTTAACGCCTTCTAAAGCTCCGACTTAACACATTGTTGGTAATTCGTTTAGAATGTGGGGAATGACTATACATTTGTATGCTGGTTACAGGTTCTAAATTACCACATTAATCTAATTATTAATGTGCGTACATTAGGGTAATAGTCACTTACTTTCTTCACAACCATTGTAGCAAAACGACATTCAGTTTGATATGTTTGTTTCACTCGCTGAATTATGGTGCTTACATAACCTAAATATAATATTTGTGTGGTACATATAAACATTTTGGTGACCCGCATCATAAATTGATTTTTTGAGACAATTTCTGTAGTAAAGAGACAGCAAAAAATACATCTTTCATAGCTGCATAACAGCGTGTTCAAAAGGGCATGTTTTAGTCACTGTTCTCAATTCTTTTTTATTCAAACATCAAAGTGTCAGAGTCCCTAACAGACATTCAGCCAAGTGTCATATCTCTTCTAAGTAGCAACTCGGGTCCCAGTCTAAATTCATCCCCTTCGGGTACATCGAATCGAGTCTGTCAATCCAATACAGTTCCCTCTGTTGTAGGAGTTTACTCAGATTACCCCCACGTTTTGGCATTCAATGATTTTGTTAAAAAAATTTCTGTTTCATTACAAAGCAAAAAAGTATTTGTGAAATATGCAAATCATTATATTGTTTGGTATAAATATTTGGTCATTTAAAGCAGATACAAATCTGAAGAAACGCATGTGAACTGTGTCTCAGAATGTAAAGTTTATAACTTGTGAGTTATTGAGTGTGACCCTAGTTGTATCTCTCTAGTACGAGGTACCCATTGTTTGCATTGTAATCGGATCTGGTAGTACAGATCTACTAGGGAGCACCAGAAAGGCCTATATTGAAATAAATAATATTTACAGAAACTATCAATATTGGAATAAACAAGAGTGCACCTCTTCACCTAACCTTTTTTTAAACCTAATTATGTGACCTGCTGGTTACATACATTGTGCAAATGGTGCCCATGAGCTGATTCCATACTCCATGACTTTATCGCCCTCTTGCTTAATATCAGCTACCCTAAAAGTGAGATGGCCGCAGACTACAATGTTCCACCTAGTATGCCCAGTTCTCTGCCTGCTATGCTATGCAATCTGCTTAGTCTTACTTTCTTTCCTCTTACATCATTTCCTCTAGCACCTATATTGAAGCAATATGATTTGGGCTCGATCTGACTGTCATCGTCTAACGAACAACGCAAATAAGCAAGTGCAGACACAAGACACAGGGAGGACCTTATGTTTTTTGGCATTTATATAGAGCGCTATATATCACTGGTATGACCTCAAAGCACTTGTGGGCTGAGCGCCCTCAGGAATGGTAGTCCAGGTCAGTCAAGAGAGTATGGTATTATAGGGTGCTTGGGTGCACGCAATATGTCGGCAGCTGATGTGCTTGCCTTATGGTAGCTGCATCCTAACATTAGGTGTGGTGGTATTGAGGGATCAGTTAAATGCGTGCAGTCTGGTGGTTGGTCTCCGACTGCATTCTGGCGGCATTATGCCTGTGTAGGATGCTTGTGTGCAGCCAGGCCGATTTTTCCTGGGGTTAAGCTGCGTTATAGCAGGATGTTGAGGTGTTCATGTTCGCATGTGGCTAGCTAGGCCGAAATTGAGTAGAGATTGAGCGTAGTGTTTGTAGAGGTGAGTGTCTGGAGTGAATGTGTTATTCATACCAGGCCACTGTTCAGGATTACATTCATGCATTTTGCGATTGCTGCACTCGGAGGGAGATTGGAACAGGAGGCAGTTAGGCATGTGTGGTAGACTCATGAAGCATATAGTCGGCAGTTATAACTCTAGCGCCAGCAGGCCGCTAAGGATGTCGTCTATGGTAACCGTTTCCTGATGCTGTCTTGGTGATTTATTAGTTGCTTTCGTTGGTGTAATTGCTCAGAATCTCTTAGAACATTTGTCTGCAGGTTACATTACAGTGTAATGTCATTGAGGTCGTGGACCATGGTTTTGAAGGGTTTCAGCGGCCTCCGGTGGCCTCATTCAGGTTTACGGAAAGAAAGGTTTTTAGAGCTTTGCGCAAGGCCATGTAGTCTTCGGTGTGTCGAATGTGTAGGGGGGAGTGAGTTCCACAGAGTTGGGGCCATGGTTGAGAAGGCGGATCCTCCAATCCTGACTGAATTGGAGGTTGGAATCACTAGTAAGAGGGCAGTGCTTGATCTTGGGTTGCGTGAGGGGTTGTAGGGGGTCCGTTGGGCCGGTCTTGTGCACTGCTTGGTGGGTAATGCATAGGGTTTTGAAGGTGGCTATTCGTCCTACAAGGAGCCAGTGAAGGTTGCGGAAAGCAGGGGAGATGTGGTCTGTGTCTCAGGGCGGATAGGAGTTTGTCAGCAGTGTTTTGGGTTCTTTGGAGTTTAAGTTGGTATGCCAGGTGCTCCCAGGTATAAGCAGTTGGCATAGTCCAGTCTTGGCATAACAATCGACATAACGGCAGCAAGTTTGTAGAAATAGGTGATGTAAGGGAAAATACCTCTCAGGAGTTTGAGGTGGTAGTGACAGGACTTTGATACATTATTGGTATGATGGGCGAGGGTTAGGCGAGAGTCCCCAATGCAGCCAAGGTTTTTTACGATTTAGTTGGTTGGGGGTGCCAAGGGAAGGGGGCCATGGGAGTGGGTGCGGGAGAAGGGCAGTATTGCCACACACGATTTTAGTTTAATCTTGCTACAGAAGGAGGTGGTTTCTTGTCATCCATCGGTCGATGTCAGAGAGGCAAGCTTTAAAGTTGGGATGAGGGTCGGTGCTTGTTTTGGGAATTCTTAGGATAAACTTGGACATCGTCAGCGTAGTTTTAACAGGTTAGGTGTGCGGATGATTCCAGGTAGGTTGCTCAGATAGAGGTTGAAAAGGAGAGCAGAGAGGCAGGCACCTTTGAGTACTCCGGTGTACACTGCGTGAGCAGTTGAGGCAAAAGGGGAGAGTAAAGTGATTTGCTTCCTGTTGCTGAGGAAGGAGGCAATCCATTTGAGTGCCGAGCCACGGATTCCCAGGGAGTGGAGGCGGTCAATGAGGATAGAATGGTTAATGGTGTCAAAGGCTGCTGACGGATCAAGGAGAATCCGCGCTGTGCAACCTTGAGTCTGCTGTGACCTTCATCCCCGATAGAGATCAGAGTGGTTTCTGTCCCCTTGCGCGACTTGAAGCCTGATTGCGCGGGGTCGAGTAGATTGTTGGATTCTACAAAGTGGTTGAGCTAGGAGTATGCAGCTCGGTTAATGAGTTTTGCGAGAAATTTGGTGTTGGAGATCAGCCTGTAATTCTTAGGGTTACAGGGGTAGAGGGATGCCTTTTTTTTTTTAAAGCGGTTTGACATGCGCTATTTTAAGGCCTCTGGAAAGGTGCCAGAGGTGAGGGAGTCGTTTAGTATGGACCTTGCATGTTCTCTAGGAACTTGTTTCTCGAGATGGGTCGGAAAGACTCGAAGGATGGGATTGCAGTTGTCACAGCAACGGGTTCTGGAGGGGTAGGTGTGGGGCAGGGGGTGAGGGTGGAGAGTTTGGTGTTAAGGGTTGCTGTCCTGTCAAGTGCAGTGTTGTAGAAATGTAGCAAGGGAATCACAGAGTGTTTACATGGGGGTGGTTGGGGCAGAGGTGCAATTAGGTTTCACAAATTCGGAGATGATCTTGTGGAGTTCTTTGCTGCGGCTGCTGCATTAAAGAATTAGTTTATTGTAATAGGCCTTTTTGACCTTTCAGATCTCGGATTTGTAATTACGGTGGTGGTGGTGGTGGTGGGCAACCAAATATCTGTTCAGTTTTAGAAGCTCCGCATTTGAGCTCAAGAGTTATTTTGACGTTTGAAATTCTTCAGGTGGGGCGTGAACCATTTTGGGGGACGGTCCTTTGCGTGAGTTTGCTGTGCGTGAGGGGGTGAGAGGAATTAGTGATTCTTTAATCCAGGAGTCGAAGGTTAAGGGTCTACCACAGGTCAGCGTCGCAGGGGCACAGTAGCAGTGCTTCGGCTAGGTCGGGAAGTTCTTTGACTTTGTTCCAGCATTTGTGATCAAAGGTGAGGGCAGGGGGAGCCATGGGACGAATGGTTTGTGTGTGGATAGAGAAAGGGATGGCAGAGTGGTCTGTCAAGATAAGTGGTTTGGGACTGGATGTAGAGACAAGGTCATAACTGCTGAAGATCGCATCAAGGGTGTGACCACCGGAGTGAGTTGGACCTGTGGCATGACAGGAGAGGTTGAGTGCCTCCAGACTGTCGACCAGGCGTTGGGTCATGGGGTTGTTCAGCATGTCGAACCATATATTGATATGATAGGTTGTTTTTAACACGCTTAATACCCAGAGGATTCTAAGAGCGCACGCAGGGATCTAACCTGTGTTGCGATGCGTCGCCTTGCTTTGAAGGCGAGCATGTTGCGCCTGAGCTATCATACAGAGTTGACGTCTCCCAGTAGTGAGTGTGTTGGGTGATTTACCCGAATGGTAGCTATTGAGTCAGAGATTGTTGGCAAAATGTCTGTCATATCCAGGGGGTCTGTATACGAGTAGGAAGCTGTGAGTGTTGATAGCGAGAGTTTTACTAGAAGGGATTCACAGTTCGCAGTGCATGTCTGGGCTTCAGTGAGCGAGATGGAGAAAGGCAGCTTGTAGAGAATTACCATTTCTGGATGGTCTGTTGTGGGAGATGAGCGAGTAGCCTTTGGGGCGACTCGTGCGCGACTCGTGCGCGACTCGTGCAAAACTGCCAGAGAACCAAGTTTCGGTGATAAAGGTGAGGTCAGGGTTGTCGGAGGATAGGAGGTCAAAGATGCTATGTTGGTTTTACACCACAGAGCGTTCAGTGAAAAGGCATGAACAGATACTTTTGATGCTCGTGGCAGGGAGTGTTGTCTACAGATACCCTTTACGATGTTGGGAGCAGTCGTATTAGTCTGGTTAGTTGACGCTGATCGAGGGGTGGTAGTTGGGGGCGTAGGTACTCTTTGGGGCAGGGCTGAGTGGGTTAGGTCATCAATAGGGTATGGGAAGAGTAGGCGTGCGGTGGTAGATATTTTAGATCGGTGGGTGGGAGCATTAGCGGAGTGTGTGTGGTGTTGTGTAGGTTTGAGTCTGGCGGTTGCTGGTGGTTTAGGAGTACTGGGTGAGGGGTTGAGTTCAAGGGGGGGATATGGGGATCGAGGGGAGGGTCTGATGGCAGGGCGGGGTGGGAGGTTGGACCGATTAAGTGGAGAGGTATGGAGAGTCGAAGGAGATGGCCGGTCAACTTTTCTGCTTTTCTGGGTCTGACTGCCCAGGTTGGGGGTGAGAAAGGGTAGGAGGGCGAGGAGAATGAGGCGCCGTTGGGGGGGAAAAAGGGCAAGGCGTGCTACTTTGAGGGATGGGAAATGGTTTGAAAGGGGAGGTCGGTGGGTGAGAGAGCAGGCGGTGTGGGGGGGTAAGGCTAGTGTTTCGCAGGTGAAGAGGTTGGGTTTTGGAGTTTGTGGGATGCAGCTGTCTTTGTGAGAACTCAATTTTCAGGGGACGCTGCATTTTCGTGTGGGGGCGTCGATGGAGTGTGTGGTGGAGGGTTGCCGCTGAGACCTGGAGCACTAGATGAGTGGGCGGGTGCTAGTGCAGGTGTCGAGAGTGCTTTGGCATGGGCTGGGAGAACTGGGCGGGGAGTTGAGGTGGGGGGGTGAATTCCTGAGTGAGCGCGCACATGCTTTGTTGTTAGTGTGGGACGCATGGTGTTTGGAGCGCCAGAGAATGCCTCTGGCTTGTGAGTTGGAAATTGCATGGGGCTTAAGGGGGTGGGGGGGAGAAGGGGAGTGTTCTCAGATGTCTGGGGGTAGAAGGCGGGCGAGAGCGCCGGTTGGACTGAAGTGTGTGGGATGAGGTGTGCTGTGTTTGGTGGGCCGGAGTGCTCCTCTGATCTGTTAGTTGTGCCACAGTGACTAGGGCGGGTAGGGGCGGCTGGGGGGGCAGAGAGTATCGGCTATTGAGTTAGAGGTCGGAGGTGCCGAGTCGATGTGGGATGTAGGGTGGGGTTTCTGAAATAGGGTGCTAGTATAGGGCGCATGTGCTGGAGCGGCGCATTCTGGCAGGTGAGTGGTGTAGAAAGGGCAGGGTTGAGGGGGCGCAGCAGCAGTCTTTCTTGTCTAGGTAGCTCCATCGGGAGGAGAGGTCAGACATGATTGTGGGATGCAGCAGATCAGCAGCTAGGTGGTGTGGGGGGGGAGGGTCAGAGTAGCTGCACGTCCAGAGGGCTAGGACCGAAGGAGTCGAAACTGGGTCGAAGCACCTGACAGGAAGTCTACTGAGCTATAGTGCAGTAGCAGCATTTAGGTTTAGGACACTTAACCCTCGATTGAGGTTAGAATGGGTCTAACACGGTGGAACAGTAGATGCAATAACAGTGAATGCAATAGTGGCACCCAGGATTGGGACACCTGACCTGGATAGAGGGAGAAGGGGCCTAACACGGTGGAAGAGTGGATGCAATAGTGGTGGTAACAGTAACTCAAGAGGCCGTCAGTAATCGGAAGGACTAGGGGCTGTTAGGCTATGGGCTGAATCTAAGTGTGATAGGACACAACAGGTGAGGTTATATTGAATTTCGATGGGTTTGGAGAATTTACCGGGGAGCAGCAGGTGCCGGTCTCCTACCTTGTCGGTCGTTGCTGGTGGAGGGCTGCAGGTACCACAGACTAACACAGGCCAACACGGTTTGGAGCTGCTTCTTTGAGAGTTGGTGTACTTAGCATGGGGGTCCTTCGCCGCAGGGCTGCACGGACGGGGACTGCCCTGGGTGGTTGTCTTTAGTGGGATGTCTTCACCAATCACTGAGGCCTAGGAGTTGCTTCAGTTGGGCGGGATGGAGGCAGGAGGGAAGGAGCAGCAACACTGAAGATGCAGAGGGCGGTGGGCCGGCACACGCAGAGTGCGGTTGGCACTCTGATTAAAAATTGAGGATGGAGCCAAGGGCTAGCCTCAGAGGTCTTCACCCGAGTTTGCCGGATGAAAGACTGAGTTGGCCAAATAACTCTAAGCCCCAAAGGGAGTTACCTTCCCCTCAACAGGCACCGAAAGCTCATCTGGAACAGAGTCCCACTTGAATACACACAGACAGTCAAACACAACAATATGCAAGCTCTTTCCTCTGCACCAACAAACAATAGACTGCATCTGTACCCCACGAATCGGCCTTGCTGCACACAAATCCCATTCACAAACTCAACTGCCTCTAGAATGCAGCTACCAAAGTCCAATTGGCCTTGCTACACACTCTACTGATCTCGCACAACCACCACGCCTAGCACTAGAATGCAGCTACACATCCCTTAATTCACCCTGGCTGCACACATACCGAGTGTACCCAAGCACTTAGACTACTCTTTCCACTGACTTCGACTATGATCCCAGATGGCGTTCAACCCATAGCGCTTTAGAATCGTACCAATGGTAAAAGGCGTTATACAAATGCCCAATAACATAACAATAAATGTCATACGTTTCACTGTGCTTGGCTAGCCACTGGGTGCCAGCAGTGTGGCAAACAAAGTGGTTTTGTGGTGACATGCTAGGGGTACAAGGAAGACTAAAACGACCCCTAAGCCCTCCACTTGACAAATACCTGCGGATTCGGGTGCTGAATCATTTTTTTTACCAAAGGACAGATTTGGGCTCTGAGACTTTGACCTACAGTGTCCAGAGGGATTGTTTGTGCATCTGGTGGATTTGTCCCCCACGATCACCACCACTGGAACTGGGTCTATGGCTTACCTGCCTCCATACAGTTGTAACGTTTTTGGGTTTTGGGCATTCTAGGCAACCCTATAGGGCGTCACTCCTACCTCCACCTGACCTTCACTCTCTTCGGCTTTGTAAATGCCTGCTGCTGCAGTAACCTAGTCTCCAGCTGCATATGAGGACAGATTTATTTTTGTTAGGACACCGCCACATGCACCAGACTTGCCAGCTGCAAGTCCCTCTCTGTGAGCATTTCGGGCACCCTGGAAGGTAGGAGCTTCCAGGATGCGTCTGATGGCTGCGCACTGATTCACCCAAAGAGGTATGTGACCACACGGGTAGGTGCTTTCCTCAACGCGTGGCCATGCCCAGCGTTACTTGGGCCCAGGAAGGTCATTACTTTGAGATTCCATAGCCCAGGAACAGCGTTGCAGACCCTCTACCTGAGGTTAGTGGAAGCTCAGGTATTTAGGTACTGAGGTAGTTCACTCTTCTGTAAGGTTTGTTCTGTTCCCTTTATCTTCAGGTTCATGTTATGTTAGGTTGACTTATACTGCACGCCGTTACTGTTGACATGGTCTCCAGGCGCTCACGTGGTTCTCTAAGAAAGAGGGCCGGTGGGTTAGTGAGCGAAGAGGCCTAGGAGTTGTGCTCTTCTGTTTGCTGAACCAGGAGAAACTGTTGTCTGTGCGCGTCGTTTTTCTAAGTGAGTTTTCATTGTGTGCACTGGCTTGTTGTATCTGGAGGTGTAAAAGGCCCCGTGTCTGGAATTATTTGCTTGAGAATGTTTGTTATATTGTGTGTGTGTTTGTGGTACTTGGGAGGGATGCAGGAGAGGAGCAGGGGCAGGAGTGGTTGGTACATTGTCTGGATTTATTGTGATTTTAACAAACTTCTTTTTTGCTGCATTTCTTACCGAATCACATTTACTGAAATACAGATTTTCTTTTGGGAAAAGTCCCCTGCTTCCCCGTGTTTTAAACCCCCAACGCCTGCCCCCCGCCCCCCTGTTTTAAACCCTTACTAAATATATGTATGTATACATATATATTTCAGGATGTTTTTCTGTACATTTGTTTCGGTAAAAAATGCCTCAAAAGGTTTTCAGTAAAATCACTGGCTACCCGTTGTTTGCCCTCTTCAAAGTGTAATATGTTGGCTACATTCGCAATTCTTCTAAGTGCAATACATTGACTGGACATGGAACGCAGCGAGATGCAACACAGTGGCAAATATTGCTTAGCAGTGAATACAGTAATAAAGTAGTGCCAGTATTTTGGAAGCATCGGACTGGCCGTGCTCCCAATTCTACCACCTTACCGGTCTGTAGTAGTAGACTGCTTTGCACGGTGAACAGGGCAAACGGAAGTGGGAGTCGCCTTTAGCCTTAGGCGTGAGTTCCAGGGCTGAAGCCAGTTTCCTTGGAGTGGACTGGTCAGTCATGAGTGGGGTGGCCGGGAAATAAGGCTGTGGCAGGGAGCAGGGGAAGAGGAGGTGCAGGAATAAGTAAAATAAATGGTATTGTACGATCGGACTGAAAAAAAGGCCCGATTGTACAATACGACCGAAAAATGCTACCACCAAAGGTTCGAACACCAAAAGTTCGAACCTTTGGTGGTAGCATTGAGGTAAGTACCACTGTGGTATAGTGAGCGGGGTGTTGCGGTGGGACACCCCTGCAGCCCCCATAGTATGTAGGTGTGTTCGCATGAGAAATGTGGAGTGCACCCTTTGAAGTCCCCAATCTCCACACAGCTGCTTCATTCTGCACTGCAGGGTGCAAATGATGCTCTGGTGCTTCTGGATAAAAATCCTATTTCGGTAGAAGCGCCGTCTGAATCCCTCAGACATGGGACTTAAATAATCTACTGCCACCAGCGCAGGCTTCCCTTTAGTGGAAACTGCATACCAATTTGTCCAACCACTAATATTCTGTTTTTGCTAAAGGATGCTCATAACCCTCTCTCGTAGGGCGCCCCACAATCTCTAGAACCACAAACTGTATTTTGGCAACTGTGCCGCGATAGGGGAAAAATGCATCGCTACAGATTATCTCAAATCCTCTAACCTCATGTTACTTAGTCCAATAGTAAATGCCACAAGGCATTGCTGTGGTATAATCTTTAAAGAAAATGGGATTTAAAATAATGCAAAATATTGCCTCTTAATCCAGTTATTACAATGCTGGCTCAAGAGGCGGGAAAACGTTCCCCTCACTTTAAAACACCCCACCATTCTACTCTTTCCAGAAATATCAGTTTTAACTAGCAAACTCTTAACTGGCCCAAGGTACTTCTAAGCAAATGTTGGAGGTTTAGCGAATAAGTGTTCACAATTGACCCTCATCGAACATTCGCTGTGGTTTGCATAGTATGTCATTACATGTACAAAGAATGGAAACGTTCTTCTAGGTATAGAAGTCAACAGTTGTTCTCTAGTTATCTGGTCTGCTTTGCTTTTGCTTTAGATTTTGCCATGACCTTGCCACTGTAAGAGCAGCTTCTGAATTTTTCAAGCAACATTTATCTTGACTTATTTAATCTAATCAGAAACGATTTGCTTAATTCTTAACCGCAGACTATACAGTAGTCCCCCTATGGTAGGCTTCGGAAGAAACTTTCTGCATGAAGTAGGTTATTCCCATCTATTGGCTTTGCACATTATTAATGTATTCTGAATCGAATAATCAATAGCTCTCGGAGCCTTTCCATATACCAAATATGTTGTGAATGTAACGTTTATAGGCTTTCAGCGATCTCGGCCATGACTTGTCACTGTATGTTACATCATTTGTATAAACTTGACCTATGTTCTAGCCCATGTGTAAATGAAATTGTTTATCAAATCAAACAGTTGTTTGAAATCATTTCTGCGGGGTCAAAATAAATTCTTAAAAAAAAAAAAAAATTAAAAAAAAAACTTGTGGGGAATGGAAGTGTAGAGACTTGTTAGAAGTGCTCATTTCCTGTATTAATGGTTGTAAGGTTACATCAATTAATTGAGGTAAAAGGTCCAAAAAATGTTGGTAGCAGCAATTATCTGTATCCCTAGATGATATGTTTAGGATTTAAGGATGTTTGACAACGTAGAAGACTGGAACTAAAGGATGTTGGTTACAAATAAATTGGTGAGTGTTGAAATCTATTCTTTCTGCTCCGCTATGTTTTGATCCCATTCATGACTCTTAATGTGGGGTTAGACTCCACTCAGTGTTAGACCATATAATTGCCACCTGCATTCTTGTTTATATTGTGAAGAATGTAATCTTTCCAACATGCTTGACTTGTCCGCTGGTTTTATTACTATACATCGTTAACTTTGAGATTGTTTTACAACCCATGGCTGGTAAATTACAGATGCAATCAATGGGATGCACCCATGAGTATGGAGGTAAGAGGGTTTTGGACTAGGAGTGCAGTATTTACTATAGTGACTGACTTGCTTTATTTGTCTAAAGGGGCTGTGCCATATTGTAAGACTGCATTCCTTCAACCTTTTGCTTTAAAAGCCTCACCATCTGGGTCAATATGGATATTGGATCTCACTTGTGGACATTTTGGGGAGGAGAGTGTGCTACTGATAAGGGCCACACGCCGCTAAGGACTCCCTGATGTGATCTGGTACGTGGCTTGAGCCATGCTGCAGCCAGGCACAGTATACTTCTCTTCTCCCCTCCCTTGCCCTGCTCATTGCCGAATATTGAGGGTAGGAGTGGGAATGTATGTACCCACTTTCCATGGTCACTGTGGGCTGCTTGGGAGTGTCTAGGGAATGGCTTTCAGCATTGCATGTTGTGCCCATGGCTACAGACCATGCTCACTGGGCATAGGGTTGGTCAGGATTCCTTTGTGTAGGGATTAAGGCGGTGCCCCAGCCCAAGGAACCACTGGGTAGCTTGGGGACGTGGCCTTGTTAATATTAGATTCCGGAGTGGTCCCCTGGCGTACTGGCGGCTCTGAAAGAGGAAGGAAGGGTCAGTTAATGGGAGGAAGCAGGAAAAGTGCAAGAGAGCAGTGATGTGCTGTTGACGGCCACAGCCGTGTGGGTCCGTTGGCTGGACCTGGGGTGTTTAGAGCCGGTAGTCGTCATGTACTGTTGTGGAGGTCTGTGTGTTTTTGTTTTGTTGTTGCAGTGTAGTGAAGTTTGTGCGGTTTGTTGTGCTGTAGGTTTGTGGTGGTTTTGAGTTTGAGAGGTGTGTGCAGAGGTGGAAATTGTTAGTAGAATTGGTTAGTTGGCATCTCTATCCTGAATTGAGGCGCTGGGCTTGCAAAGTCTCTCCTGATGCTCCTATGTCCTGATTTGGGCCCATCTTGCACTAAGGTCCCTTTCACACCTGGCCCCCACCTCAACCATCCTCCATCACAACCCCTCCTGTTCTCCTTACCTGCTCTTGTGGCCAGTGCACCTGCCAATGTCCACCACTCAGCTAGTGTGATGATTGCCAGTGTCTCTACAATCCAATTGATATTTTGGTACATGGTAGCAAATGAGGTGGAGTTTGGCTGGGAAGTTGACTTTGTCTTAATGGGTGTCACCTGTGTTTTAGTCTATCCTGTGTCACCTGCTCGGCATTGAGGAAACTTCCCTGTCGTTTCTAGGGATGTGAATGTCCTTTCCTGTTCCGTCATCCTTTTTTCTTGTTTCGTTTTTCAGGTTGTCTGTGGTCTTGAAGAGCCAGGTTTTTAGTAATTTCCTGGGCAAAGTGGACCACAGCCCCATGCTCCATGGATACAAAGTGTCTCAAAGAGCTTGAGACATACTCTCCGGTGCAAAGTGGCTGATAACGAGGGTCTTGGGTGGTGCCCATTAGGTCCATTGAATAGCCTATGGGTATGTGAGTACTGTAGACTTGATGCTGTGCATCATTGTAAAAAAAAAGGACATTTAATGCAAATAGGATTGGTTTCCCTGAAAAACAATTTACATTTAGTCAAAAACCTTAATTAAAAAGCATGCTATAGTTGCAGTCTAAAAGACAACCTGCAAAATGCACGAACTATGGTTTGTAAAGCAACCAGAACTCTGCCATCACCATACATTGCTCATGACACCACATATGCCAATGTAAAGGACCTGTACCTCCCCACGCTTCACACCAGTCTTGAGCATCCAAAAAGAGTTGAGGTTGAAGTGTACGAGGTTGTGATCATTCTAAGTTTGATATGACGCCCAATGCATGTAAGAAAATAATAATTTGAAGATCTGATTTGGCAGAGGAATCCGTTCTGCAGATATCGTGGGCAGTGCGTGGTGACTTTACGTTTCTATTAGGTACCATATCGGTCGTATCTTTTTTTTTTTGCCCTGCAATCGTAATGTCTTTAAGGAAAGGAAAGTCTTTTGTTCCACTATCCTCACCCACCTAACCTATTTTTGCATGTCAAACGATTGTGAAATCCTTCCTTCGATCACTGGGGGCATGACTTTTTGGCCACCCTTTTTCGTCCCTTGAGCTACTGCTAAGGTGCCACTTTCTCTTTGGGTCAGTACGTTGACCGAGATAGTTATGGTTCTGGTTACTTTGAAATTGACTGCACGAGTTGTAGCCCTTTTTACCCAAAGGAATCCTCTTAGAGCATTCCAAAATTAAGCCTGGCTTGTTGTGAAATCCAGCTACCATGCAACTGTACTTTGTTGCCCTTGTGTGTTTTAGGAAAGATTTCTCTTTACACCCAGTACACCCACCCCTCATGCAAACACTATGCCCCAGTACACCCACCCCTCATGCAAACACTATTCCCCAGTACACCCACCCCTCATGCAAACACTATGCCCCAGTACACCCACCCCTCATGCAAACACTATGGTCGGGTAATGGGGGCCATAGGGCAAACACTATGGCCCATGGCCTCCACCCCAACCAAACACTATGGCCCATAGCCCCCACCCCTCATGCAAACACTATGCCCCAGTACACCCACCCCTCATGCAAACACTATGCCCCAGGACACCCACGCCTCATGCAAACACTATGCCCCAGGACACCCACCCCTCATGCAAACAATATGCCCCATGGCCCCCACTCCTCATGCAACACTATGCCCCATGGCCCCCACTCCTCATGCAACACTATGCCCCATGGCCCCCACTCCTCATGCAACACTATGCCCCATGGCACCCACTCCTCATGCGAACACTATGCCCCATGGCCCCCACCCCTCAAGCAAACACTATGCCCCACGCCACCAAGCATGCACCATGCATACATACTCTTACAGACCCCAACCCCCACTCCTGCATACAAACAAGCATACACCATGCACCTATACAGACACAAACCCCACCCCAACGCGGCCCACAAGCATACACCATGCACCCATACAGACCCCACCCCCAACCCACCATACAAACTCACAAGCATGCACGCATACAGACCCGACCAATCCACCACCCATCTCCACCCACACCCCCACCACACACCCCCAGCATCTCAACATACACTGCACTTGCACACAAACATTCAGGCAGACCCGACACCCTCAAATCACCCCGCCCCCCTAACGCCCCCTCCCTAACCCCCCCTCACCCCAGAAGACAACAAAGACTTTCCTAATGGAGGGCGGCCCATGCTGCTCGTATGCTGTGCACCCATGCGCTAGACTTAACCCTCTGAGGATTTTTGGTTACTCTAGATGTGCTAAAGGGACAAGCTGGTGGCAGCAGTTGTTTTTCCATTTATTTTGGTTGATTTCAGCTGCCCATTTCTCCAGTGAAGCGAAAGCATGGATACAATCCTTCCTCAGCGACCGAACCATGAGGGTTTTCTCGCCATCTGCAGCTGCGGACCCCATCCCCATCACTTGCAGGGTGCCCCAGGGCTCATGTGTTTCTCCAACCCTGTATAATATATTCACCAAGCCCCTGTTTGAGGATTTGGACCATCCGGGTATCACCTACACTAATTATGCAGATGATAACCAGATCCTCCTACCACTTACTGGGGACTATAGCAAGGACTTAGTATTGGTGAATAGAATTTACAGCATCGTTCAGGCATGGATGGCCACTCACAGCCTCTGTCTAAACGATCAACAGCTTCTCATTGTGGGATCTGCATCTCTTCTCACCAGACTTGGCACAAATTATTCATCTTTCATCATTGATGGGAACCTTAAGGTTGCCAAGGAAGTAAAAATATTAGGTTTTTACTTCGTCTCCACCTTAACATTCACTAAAGGGGTAAACTCCCTAGCCTCCTCTACAGTTTACACATGCAAACTAATTAGAGCTGGCAAACATTTCCTCTCATCCAACAGCTGTATGACCTTAGCCAGAGCCCTCATATCTAAATGTGATTTTACTGTAACACCCTATACATTGGAGCCAATAAATACATTACTAACAAAATAGATACTCCAAAATAACGCCCTTAGAGCTGCACCCAGTATCTCTAGGAAAGAACATATTTCTGAAACAAGAAGGAAATACAAGTGGCTATCCACACATGAAAAAATCAAACTAAAAAACAGCTTCCCTCATCCATAAATGCCTAAACAACAAAGACCACGATATCTAATGGAAAGATTTTCTAGAAAAACATCTACTAGACCTACGAGACTAGTCCACTCTAACTGCCTTCAGGTGCCTCGCTTTAAACTATCCACCATTGGTGGCACCAGTTTCCCAGTCAAAGCAACTCAGCTGTGGATATCCCTACCTTTCATACTCGGAATTGACCAAACCTTTACCAAATTTAGGCAAAATCTGATTATATGGCTCCTAGAGAATGAACTTGACCACACTTTTAAATAACTGTACATCCTTCTGTATATAGATTCTGTAATTTCCTTGCCACTGTCTACTGTATGCACCTATATCCTAACAACTGCTAGATTAGATGTTTTTCTAATGCTTTTGTAACCAATGTAACCTGTGTACCAAGCTGTATGACTTCTTACTGTCTGCGCCCTGATACCCTCTGGTCTGGCGCGCATAATAAATATTAAACAAACAAAACAAACTGTGGCTAGTGGTCAAACATGGCCGTGCTACAGGTTTTTTCACAAGTCCTTTGGCCAGCTTCTCTTTTATCCTTCTTCCTGCCCTCTGACACACTCCTCAAAGCTAAGATGTCGAAAAACTCCAAATCTTCGACACCCCTACCCTCACAATCACAGGTTTCAAAGGAGAAGGAATACTCTGCCCCTGAAAGGGTGTCCTAGGGGGAATGTAACTCAAGCTCCCACAGTGTTACCAAGCTCCTCCCAATAGACCCTGGAACAATTTGATAGGGTTATGGTATGGTAATTTTTATTTATCTAGTGCCTATACACAGGCAAGTGCTCGAAAGCGCTCAAGGAGCGAAGTATCAAGGTTGGGGGTTGCTCAGAGTCCTTGATTTTCTGAGACAATGACGGTTTGCACAGGCAGATTAAGTGAATGATATATTTAACAGTTTAGATACAGCAAACGGCCTGCCGGCGATGCTGTGGTTTTCCAAGTGCACATTAAGAGGTGACGACAATGGAGAATAGACAGAACGATCTTCAGGCAGGACTGTATACAGATTGTGCAAGTGCGGGAGGGTAAGGGAGGAGGCAGAGGACCAAGTTGGGGGGGGGAGGAGGAGAGGAGAGGAGGAGGAGAGGGGGGGAGGAGGAGGAGAGGGAGGGAGGAGGAGGAGGAGAGGGAGGGAGGAGGAGAGGAGAGGGGGGGGGAGTGGAGGAGAGGAGAAGAGAGGAGAGAGGAGAGGGGGGAGTGGAGGAGAGGGGGGGAGGAGAGGGGAGGAGGAGGAGGAGGAGGAGGAGGAGGAGGAGGAAATATATATGCAGTGGGGTGTAGGACCTTGCTGCAAGTGCAGAAGGGTCGATAATGTCTAGTGTGGTTTTTTTTTTTGGTTTATTTTGGATCAACATTCAGATCAGCTTGCCAACCTCCAGGGCCCCCCTCAAGGTAAAGCGGCTAACAAGCAGCCAGATGCCAAAAGAGCCCACCTGGACCTAATGCAACCTAGTACATCTACTTTTTTTTTTTTTTTTAATTTTTATTTTATATATAAACCACACGACATTACAACTAGAACATAAATAAACACATTTGATAACAAACAGCACTGCAATCCCCATCCCTCCCCCCTATGAGCCTGTATGGTGTTCGCCATTGGTATCCGCTGTGAATGGGGGGGCGTCTTCGCTCTCAGATTCAATTGGAGCCGACCCCGTTCCAAACAGTTCAGCTATCAACAATTTCCATGCCTCGAGGGAGCACATTTCCTCCTCCTCCCCCGCCATACTGGTATCCCGCCACACCGCCGTCTCGGCCTGCGCCCATTTTTGGAGATCCCTCCACCAGACCTCCACTCGTGGCTTATGACACTTCTTCCATCCCATGGCAATCCTACGTTTAGCAAGCACATAAGCCAAATCTTTCAATTTCTCGACATGTCTAAGTTTACGCGCTCTGGGATATCCCCCCAGTAAGCAGGCCCAGGCTGAATCCACTTTGAGCGTGACGCCCTTTCCTGCCAGCTTCTGCGCTACTTCACCCCAATAGCCTGCAATTACTGGGCACGCCCAGAACATGTGTATCATGTCTGCATTCTCCTCGTCACACTTGGGGCACGCCTGGCGTCCAACATCCCGAAATTTGGATATTCTCAAGGGGGTCATGTATGCCCTGTGCGTTATATAAAGCTGTATTTGCTTAAACCTGGCGTTTCTCGAAACTTTTTTATGGTACCCCAGGGCTCGCTCCCACAACCCATCTGCCATCGGGGCCCCCATCTCCGTTTCCCATTCCAGTCTCAAGTGAACTAAGTCGCTCCCAACCTTCGTCATCAGCATCTCGTACAACCTAGAGACCTCATGTCCGCCCTCCGATGTGTCATATAGTATCTCCACCGTGGCGTCCGGTTCATCGGCCAGGGTAGTTCCGGGCCACCTATTCCGGATCTCCTGCACTATCCTGTGATATGTCATATATTGACCCCTGTGCAATCCCGACCCTGCCTCTAATTCTTCGAACTCCAAGATGGTCCCATCTTGCCAGATATCTCCCATGGTGACCAACCCCACTGACTCCCAGTATATCCGAATGGTTGCTCTAAGCTGCCCATCTCCCTTCGCCAGTGCGACCAATGGGAACTGCAACACACACGGCAAGGGGCTACCCATCATCCGGCAGGCCCGTTTCCACATGTTCCGTCCCAAAGCTAGCATTCTAGGCCTCTCCCTCATGCATGCATTAGCCACCCAGATCACCTCTCGCAAATAAAAAGGGGAGCAATCCCTCCCAAACAGCCTGTGTTCAGGGGTCTCTTCATCAGAGAGCCACCTGGACACATATTGTAGCTGCGCTGCCACATAATATACCTCAAAGTTCGGCAGTTTGACTCCGCCCTTCTCATAGAAGTTCTGTAGCTTCCACAGTGCGACTCTGTTTCGCGTGCCATGCCACAGGAATTCTCTGCAAATACTATGTAGCCTCACGAAGAACTTCTTAGGAATCATGTAGGGGATGTTGTTAAAATAATGCAGAAGCCTGGGCAGTACCACCATTTTAAGCATAGCTCCCCGGCCCATCATCGCTAGTGGTAATCTTTCCCAGAACCTCATGCATTTCTCGATCTTCCCCACAGCAAGTTCAGTGTTGTGCTTGTGCTCTTCCACAGTCGTGTGATACACGTCAATTCCCAAGTATCTAAGGGATCTCGTCGCCCACGGGATCTGCAACACTGGCAACCTCTCTACCAGAGTCCCCACATAGCCCCCTAGCGGAAATAGAGTGGATTTCTGGGGGTTTACCGCTATACCGGACAACCAGGCATACCTCCCCATCACCTCTAAGACATACTGCAGATTTTCTTCTGGGTATCTTAGGTATAGCAGCATATCATCTGCATACAGGGATATAAGGTGACACTCTCCTCTCACATCAATGCCGACCGGGTCATATTGCTGCCTGAGGTAAATCGCTAAGGGTTCTAGGGCCAGGATGTACAACATTGGGGACCAGGGACACCCCTGCCTAGTGCCTCTGCCCAACTGCCATCTCTCTGACACCACTGCACCCGTGCGGACCCTGGCTAGTGGAGCACTGTATAACATCTCGGCCCACCTAACATAACCCGGTCCCATCCCGTACCATCTCAGAGCCGCCAGCAGCCAAGGCCACCGAAGGGAGTCGAACGCTTTAACCGCGTCCAATGCCACTATCGCCATTTCGCCGTCATCGCTACAACCCCACTCGACCACCCTGTGGAGGCGCCTGTGGTTATGAGTGATGTTCCTCTTAGGGACATAGCCCGTCTGGTCAGGGTGGATCAACTTGCCGATCACTCTACGCATTCTAGTAGCCAAGACAGCTGTCAGGATCTTGCTATCTTGGTTCAGCATCGACAGGGGCCTGTAGGAGCCACAATCATGTCCCGGTTTATTTGGCTTGGGGAGCGGAATTATAATCGCCTCCCTAAGTGACTCCGGCAACCGTCCCATTTCGTACGCTTCGTTGAGCATTTCCAACATGGGCGGGAGCACTTCCTCTGCATAAACTTTATAAAACTCACTGGGGAACCCATCTGCCCCTGGGGCCTTGCTAGTGGGCAACTGTCTCACAATCTCCTTCAGCTCTTCCAGGGTGATCGGAGCATCCAGCTCCTCTCGCTCCTCATCGCTGACCTTGGGCAAGCCTACATCTTCCAGCACTTCGTCTATCTCCTCCTGGCTGCCCCCCTCGCGATCTTCGTATAAGACCTTATAGTATTCCACAAATGCCCTGTTCACGCCTTCTTGGGTGTCTACCTCCTCCCCCTTTTCATTGGTTACCAATCTGATCGGGGATCGTGGGGTCTCACTCTTGTACAGCCAAGCTAAGAGTCGGCCCGTTTTATCTCCCCCTGCATGCAATCTCTCCATATACTTTCTATAGTTCAAATTACAGAGCCTGTCCCAATGTTCCGCACACTCCTGTTGCAATTTGGTGACCGCCTCCACATCTGTCCCACCACCATCCAACTCCTCCTCCAGCTTAGTCTCTGCTCTATGCAAATCCGCCAGGACTCCCCCCATCAATCCCTTAGACTTCGCAATGGCGATCCCCCGCATTACGACCTTGAAGGCCTCCCATAAGGTGCCACCTAGTACATCTACTTATCAAGATGTGTCTGTCCTATACTATTATGACATTCGAGGTTCCCAAGACCCTGGGTCATTAGCAGATCAAGGGGACATGGTGGACACAGATCATTACTATTACGATGATGTAGAAATCATCCAATCCCAAGACCATACTAACCAACCAGTGGCGGATTCCCCTGTAGACAACCAGCTGCAGTATAATCTTTTAAACTGCTGAACACTTAATTGATACCCAGGAGGCACATGTCGATCGACTTCGTAGAGGCCATCCTCGGTGATAAGAGATGTTGCACACAGTGCTCCAGATAATATTTTGAGGTGGGAGTAATTTACTCACTATTGTTAGTGCGCGGTACAAATGTCCTTTAACATTATCACCACCGAAGTGGTCCCCTGGCGCTCTAGCGGCTCTAAAAAAGGGGAGGGTTAGTGGGAATAAGCTGGAAAAGTGCAAGAGAGCAGTGATGTGCTGTTGGCAGCCTCAGCCCGGTGGGTCCGTCGGCTGTGCTTGGGGTGTTTTATGGTCCGTAGTCGTCGTGTGCTGTTGTGCAAGTCTGTGTGGTTTGTTTTGTTGCATTGTTGTGAAGTTTGTGCGGATTTCTGCGTTTAAGGCTTGTGGTTGTGTTTGGTTATAGTTTGAGAGGTGTATGCAGAGCGATGGAATTGTTGGTTGGTTAGTTGGCATTGCTGTCCTTGCAATTGTGGGATTCTATCTAGGTCCGGTACATGCTAACAGTCACATTTCTATCTAGATGCTGCGCAAGCTAGGTTCAGAATTCTAATTGAGGTGCATGCTAAGAATCACATATGCTAACAATCGCATTTCTGAAATTCCATCTAGGTGTGGTATTTGCTAACAGTCATATTTCTATCTAGATGCTGCGCAAGCTAGGTTCAGAATTCTAATTGAGGTGCATGCTAAGAATCACATATGCTAACAATCGCATTTCTGAAATTCCATCTAGGTGTGGTATTTGCTAACAGTCATATTTCTATCTAGATGCAACGCGGGCTAAGCTTGAGAATTCCATCAAAGTGTGGCCTATGCTAACAATCACATTTCTGTTTAGATTTGGCGAAGACTAAACTTGCGAATTCCATCAAAGTGCGGCATATGCTAGCAGTCACATTTTGTCTAGATTTGGTGCAGGTTAATCTCTGTGGTTCTCTAGGGTTATGGTACTGGTTAACATTATACTGCAGGCCATTGAAAGGTAAGTGGCAGGAGCTTTCTGGAGTAGAGTAATTGCTCTACTCCCCACCCATGCCACACTTAGTTTTGTTGGTGTCTGTCTGCTGCTGGCTTCCCCTGCTGACACCTGCAGACACTCTCTGGAGCCGACATAGTGTGAGCCGCCCTTGGCCTTGGGGCCCTTAGCCGCATGGGCTGCCGGGCAGAGGGCTGCCCTGGGAGGGCTGGTTGAGATGAGGGGCAGCCAATCACTGCCCGTGGGCGGGATGGGAGGCGGGTTGGAGGGGGAGAGACCAGGAAATGGTGGCTGGGGCTTGAAGGGAATCCAGACACTTTTTAAAGTGTTTTTTTTTCCAAAATGGGCGCCGCGCCTCGCTGCTCCACTCACCTGCCTCCGTAATGAGAAATGGAGCTGGTCATTGAGAGTGAATGTGATTTTAAGAGTAAAAATGACTTTTCTCCTTTGCAAGAGTAAAATGTATGTGACATCCAGCCAACGTGTGCAAAAACTGTATGGAAATCATTACGATGCTGCAGCTTTCTGCATTGTGACAGAATACACCTTTCATTATTTCTCTAAATTCTGGCCATTCTATCTCTCCAGTATATATTTAAATGTTAAAAACACAAAAACCCAGCCGATTGCATAGTAAAGCAACCATGAATTGTGTTTTGAGATTTGATAGAATTGTCTTTTGATGAAAGTACTCATTTCCTGCCACTATTAGTACCTAATGGTATGCAAATGTACAACCGTGCAGAGAGGCAGGGGCTCCATGCTAAATTCTAGTTCTTATCTAATCAGTGACCGGTTTTGCTGAGTTTCTATTTCAATTACAAATGTAACTTTAATTTGGTTGCTTTTGAACAGCGCTTGGACTTCCTGGAGAGTCAGGTTTAGATGTTTTAATTGTAGTCTTGAAGACTTGAGAGGCTAGAACACCTGCAATTGTCACACTCGCCCTTGAACAAAGACTGGCCATTTATAGTAATGTACCCCATTGGCTGCAAGGTTGAATGGATGTAAACTAGACCATGCATAGTCGTCACTTTACACACTGTTTTTATAATTAGAGTAAATTATGAGTATGAAACTGATCTTCCCCCGCATGATTATGCCCACAGGAACTCTCAAAAAATGCAATTGTGCAATACTGGTTTGCTTTCATTGGCAAAAAAGCATAATTTGTTACAAAATAAGAATTCTCAATTGCAACTTAGTTTTCCATCTTTACAATCCTAAAATGCTAGGAAAATATGCACAGTGCCTCTGTTTGCTCCATGAGCAGCAACACAGCAGAAGCCGAAAGAAAATGAACCATTCATTATATCTCTGTGTGCAGTTTCTTTTTTTGAAAGACTTCAGAGAAATGCATTCTATTTCAGAGACTTTTATTCATGGCTTGTAATTACATCTATTTATTTTATTCGCATTTGTATAGCGCACTTGCAGCCCATGGACATCGAGGCGCTGTTACAAGTAAGTGTTGGATTCTTAATTCAGCAGATATGCATGAGACCAGAGGTCTTATGGATACACAATTACAAGCATAGTTGCAGGTGAGGCATGATATTCGTAATACAGTAACAGAATGCAGTCAGGTACGTTTCATACAAAGAGCTTGGTTTTAACAGCTTTGCGGAAGGCTTGGTGGGATTCAATCATTCTGATGTGAGGTGGCAGTGCGTTCCAGTGGGTGGCGGCCCGAGTTGGAAAGCTGGCACCACCGGTGCGCACCTTGCGTGATTTGGGCGTGACAATCGCGTTGGAATAGCACATTCTTAATGGTCTGGAGGCAGAGTGCTTGGGTGAGGGCGAGTGTTTTGAAAACAATCCTCTTTCACCGGAAGCCAGTGTGCCTGTCTTTTCTCGCGGTACCTGTGGCCGCCCTAAGTGCATTATTTTGAACTAGTTGAAGTTTAGCCAGGTTCTTATTGGAGGTCCCAACGAGTAGGGCATTACAGTAGTCCAGCCTAGATCCAATTATTGCCCTAGCAATGGTGAGGCAATTCTGGCGTATTCTATGTAGATAAAAAAAATAAGAAAATCCTTGTGGTTTCTGTCAAGTAACCTGATCTTTGCACTGCCCTCTGCTCTAAACTTGTGTGTGAATGTACACCGGAAAATAATTTAGCTGTCGGATTTACAAGATTTTAATGGGTAAAAAGGACTGGTACGGTACGCCCCTTATCTGGAGGCCTGGCTGCACAGTTCATTCCAGTGCAATCTGTCCAAAGTTGCATTCCGCCTTCTCTACTTATCCCCAGTCTGAAAAGGGCAGTCAACCCTTGCATTGAGAAGAAGTTTAGACCGTCCCCGTCGGACCCATTGTACATCCGGGGGCAGCTAAAGCCTGACTCTCGTGGTCACCACAAGGAAAAGGGTGTGCTCACCTTTAGCCTCAGCAGAAGCCTTTCCTGACAAGGAGAGCTAACAGATTTACACCCTAGGCAGGAAAGTAGCTTCCTTGGCTGCTTACCAAATGAGGATAGCTAACACTACGCTACAAGTGGGCCGACATATCACAACAGATGGACTCGTTCCCAGAGCCCCTAAAGACACAGCGTTTACAAATAGTAGCTGAAGGTAAACCGGTGGCAAGCTGCATCCTAAAAAACAATCTGGATGCAGCAGACAATGCAGGCCGGATAGTAGTTTAGGGTACCCTCCTCAAACGCCATGCATGGCTACGCCATCGGGTTTCAAGCTGGAAACCCAAGTCACCCTTTTAAATGCTAATTGAGCTTAATGCCTTATTTGGTAAAGCAGTTGAGGACGCACTGAACTAATAAGGAGCAGGACACCCTCAAATCCCTGAGTCCACTCACAAACCAAACCCTTTGTGCAGAGAGGCGAGTTACACACGCTGTTTCAAGGACAAAACTCCGAGCGGTCCTCCAACTACAACAAAGGCAGGCAAAATTAACCTTGGGGTTACTTGCAGGGGCAGTCTCCACAACAAAATGTTCAAAGGGGGGGGGGGAGGGGCACAGAAGGTCCGGAAGTAGAGGCAGATCCAGAGGAGGCTCCACCCCACCAAAGCAATGACCACACGCTACAGATCCACTCCCATGCCTCTCCAGTACTTTGGCAGAAGGCTATTCACCACCCGCCAAGACAAAGATAAACTACGCTGGAGGAACAGCGTATTCTGATGGAAGAGGTCAAAGCACTGCTACTAAAGGACGCCATAGAAATTGTCCCGGTAAACAATGGTATCTATTCAATGTACTTCATTGTGCCAAAGAAATACCTAACCATGCACCCTGTACTCGACCTGTGCCCTGCAAACATTTATGTGAAGCCACAAAGATTTTGCTTGTCAACGTTACAAGACGTAATCCCACTACAACAGGAGGACTACATGGCAACCTTGGACATGAAAGATGCTAACTTTCATTAATGTTCCTAGTGCACAGAAAATGTCTGCGCTTCAGAATAACGAATCGACACTACCTATTCAAGGTTCTAACCTTCGGCATAGCCTCCGCTCCAAGTGTATTCACTGAGGTACTAGCGATAGTGATGGCACACCTTCATAGAGAATCAATCCTAGTGTATCCTTATCTGGACGACTGGCTGATGACGTGGGAATGGCCTCAAATTTGCAAGCCAAATACTCCAAGAACAATAAATCTTCTGTTCCAGCTGGGATTCTCAATTAACGAGAGAAAAATAGTCTTGTTCCAAGCAAAACCAAACAGTTCTTGGGAGCGATCATGAAGACAGGAGAGGGGCTAGTCTTCCCATTAAACGAAAGAGTACAAAACGTACTGCTGCAAATGGCTCTGTATCTATCCGGTCGCCAAATAACCGTATGCAAAGCAATGCGCTTGCTTGGGATGATGGCTTCATGCATTTACCTGGTTCCGCACGCATGGTTGCGCATGCGCCCAATGCAGGAGTGGTTAGTGAAACCGTGGTCTCAGTCAAGCGGGCAGTGGTACGATTTAGTGGTTGTTTCGCTAACCCTAGTTAAAGCGCTACACTGGTGGACAAAGGAAAATCTGTTAACGGGAAAACCATTTCACAACCCTATGGTGAGAGTTATTGTTACAACAGACTCATCACTCTCTGCATGGGGCGCCCATTACCTTCACCAGCGCATGGCCTGTGGACACCAATCACAGCCCAGAATCGCATAAACCTTTTGGAGCTCGTAGCAGTGCTCAAAGCCCTACAAACCTTGCAAGTGCATTGAACAGGTGAAGTCCTCACAGACCGCACCACTGCCATGTTTTACATAAACAAGCGGGAGGCACACACACTCCAAGTCTGTCCAGGCTACCCCAAAAAATGTGGAAGTTGCCACTCAAACGGTACATGTTCCTAGTGTCTCAACATGTTTCAGGGGAACTCCATTATCTAGCAGACTCGCTAGGCAAATATCCCCTACCCGAGTAGCATGAGTGGCAGCTCAACAGACATTTTAGACTATTGTTTTCTTGTCTCTGGGGCTTTCCTTTTTTGGATTTGTTCGCCACAAGCCTAAAGACACAATGCCCAGACTTCGCATTCCAGGTTTCCCCAACCCAGATCCAAGAGGAACACCCTGTGGATGAGCTGGTCAGGGAAATGTGCATACGCTTTTCCGCCCCCAGCACCACTCCTGAGCAGGATAGTGCACAAGATGCACCAGGAGCAAGTAACTCTAATCCTAGTTGCTTCTAAGTGGACCAGACCAGCTTGGTTTCCCCATCTGCACAAACTGACTATGTGCGATCCAATCAAGCACCCGTGCCCCTTCAACATGCTCACCCAACACAGTGGAACAAGGTTGCACTCGCATCCTCATCTATGAACTTGGCAGCTTAGCTCCTAAAGTCCTAGTTTGCTCATTTGAAACTACCTCAAAGGTGTATGGAAATCCTCAGAGGCATGTAAACCAAACACCAAATACTTTAACAAATGGAAAAGATTTGTAATATCGTGCCAGTCAAAAAATGTAAATCCTATCAAATGTACTGCATCACACATTATTCATTACATGCTCCACTTACTAGACTGTGCCCTAGTATTCAATCAAAGTTCACCTAGCAGCACTATCCACGTACACCAGTTCTCCAAAACATGGTGGCCTGGTGGAAAGTCCCTGTTAAGGCGTTCATGGAGGGAGTAACAAGGCTTTACCTCCTCCGAGACCCCAATTTCAAACCCTCTTCCATGGTGGGATCTCCATGTGATACTCGAAAGGCTAATTTGCCCTCCCTTTGAGCCTATGCACAAAACCAACCTTGAACACCTAAAATACTTAACTGCTTTTCTGGAGTCTGAACTACCAGCTTTTTCAGTGCAAGACTCTTCTTTTTTTTGTTATCCTCAAAGACAAGTTGGTACTAAGAACATACCCTAGGTTTTCATCCAAGTTCCATGTTAACCAGTCCATTGTACTACCCGCTTTTTTCAAAACCCTTCAAACTCTGCTGAGAATAACCTCCACAACTAGATGTAAGGAGAGCGGTCCTTTACTATGTAAACCAAACCGCTAAGAAAAACAGCTCCATAGCATCTGGTAGGGAAGGTGATCACGTTTATAATACTCCATCTCCAGGTGGATAGGAACATGCAGACATCTTTGCTACTCGCTATCGAACAAAATTCTGCCTTTCACACCAAGAGCTCACTCTACCAGGGGTATATGAGCTACTTTGGCCTTTATTGAAAACGTCCCACTGTAATCCATTGTCAAATCAGCTACATGGAGCTCTATACATACTTTTACTCAGCATTACTGCATTGACACACATTCTAAAGCAGATTCACAGGTGGTACAAGCGGTACTAAAACATCTATTTGCTGCTGTACTCTCTCACAATCCACCACCTTCTCCAGACACTGCTCACTAATCTATGCATAGAATGTGATCTAAGCTGATCCACAAGCCTCAGAAGGGATGCATTACTCACTGTAATCCCATTTCTGATGCGTGTATCTACTTAGATTCACATGCGCCCACCCTTCCTCCCATGTGGAGTAGATGGTGCATTGTTTTCTAGGTTACCACTGTTTCTGCTTTATCACATTGGTACTCATGCGAACTTCATGTCAGAAACAAACAATCTGAGGGACCTCAGCGTTTGAACGACCATGGGTACAGTACATGTGACACTAGGGATAGTATTACTAATGCCCTGTCGATGTCTGTTTTTGAGTTTCCAAAACCAATCTTGTAGTATTCTGCGACTTCTACTAGATGTTGGACTATGCAAAACCTGTGACTCTAAGCAGATACAAGCACTAGAAATACGATTATGGTGAGCAATGTATCCCATATATAATCTATATATCACATGACCAAATGCACCAACCACAAGGCAGTCGGGGCTGTACTGCACTGATGAGCCCTAATAAGGGTGAAACCAGGGTATGTAGTTTTCCTGGCAGCCTTGCAAATGTCTTGTCTTGGGATGATTAAGCTACGTATAAAGTAGCACTGCCCTCTTAGACCAAGACAATTTCCTGGAGAAAGTTTGTATTTGGGCTAATTTGCATACACACAATGCCTTACTGTTGTGACTCAGAACTGGAGGTGAACGTCCAGCAGTGGCTACTAGGTGGCGTTGTGGAATGTGTGACTTGGCTCAAATGGACTGATATATTTGTGTGATATGATTACCTGTTAGTCTTTCGTTCACTGTGTTAGTGGCCATAAGTAAAGATGTATTTTTATACATTATTGTCGAAGTGTGTTCCTTGACTGCTTCACTGTCTGCTCTCATCGTAGACCCCTTACAAGCTCACTATCTCTTGAGACTTAGCCTATACTACTTGCCTTGCTACCTTGTACTGGTTTGGCTACATCTCAGAGTTGTCACAATACTATGTTGGCCTTCTATTCATCTGTCCACCAGGCCAGAGTATATAAAATCAGTGCTAACAGTGTTTGAGGAGGAGCCTGGAAATGACCATGGCCGGCTGACTGGGATTGTCCTGTAGCCATGCACCCATGTCTTCATTCTTTGCACACTATCATGGGAGCAGCTCCTCTGAAGTGTGATGCTGGATATGCGGCTGTCAGGCGGAGTGCACCTGTTCCCCTGGCTCCTTGTCTGCATGACACAGCCTGCACTGCAGTTTTCCAGTTCCTAGCAGACAGAGCAGTTTAATCGTGGTTGAGGAGCAAATGGTTGGCCTCTGCTTAAGGGTGCTGCAGGGGCTAGACTGACTGTAGGGCTTGGATTGCTGAGGTGGCCGTTTGTTGAGGAACGGCTGTTGGGTGTGTGCTGGGATGATTGGATCTTTTTTGAGGTGCAGGCTCCCATTGTTCTTGGATGGTTGTTGTGGGAGGTCTTGCAGGTGACTCATTTATAGAAACGTATAGTTCGCGAGGTTAAGTGATGTGGAGGGTGAATGTAAGGTAGTTGTTGGGCCAGGGGCTTAGACTGGTTCTCGGAGAGGGGTGTTCGCAATGGCTCACGACTCCATGAGCGGGAGTGGCACAGAGGTAGATGTCCTTAAGGATGAGTAAGATGTGCCATGGTCATATTTATACTTGGCAACCATTGCAATTATTGATACCCACCATTATACACTTCTCCAGGAGACTAATCGTTTCATGTTTTGTTTGGCTATGGAGTTTTTATTTTCTTGCCTAGTTTTAATGGACTCATTTAGTTGGACGACTGAAGTTGCTCAACCTCCATCTTGCACTCAATCGATATAAAGCTTCATATTAATTCATGGTTCTGCTAATCCCCTCACATTTGATCCCTTTGATCGAGGACGATTCTGTCTAAATGAGTTTCTCTTGAAAAGTTGTCGCAGCCTCACTGCCGTTCTTTCCTAAAGCGCATGTCTTCTACCTACATTTTTATGTTCAAAGTCTATTGCAGTAGTCTTAGCCTGCTGAGTCACGAAGAGATATCCAAAGATGTATTCTTTTGCACAGGTTTAGTTAGCGTCTATTCTATTGTGGGTGGACTGCAGTCTTACGAATAAGGAAAATGCATAATTTTGTCTTGTTTCTAGGACAGTTTGTGATTCACACAATTGTGACTCCTACAAGCTTGTATTTGATATGGGGAGTGGCTGGTCAACGAGGGCTCTCTTGCATACTTTGTAGGACAGACTCAATTTGATACTCTGCGGGTAGATGCTGCTGATCAGCATAGGTTTTAATTGCATCGTTGGGGATCTATCACTTTAGATGGTGTGATGCCGTTCAGACCCCCAGAGGTTTTCTACCTACCCATTTTGGATCAGTGCTCAAGAGTCTGACTGCGGGTGTGGGGAGGATCTGGGGTGTGGTTTTCCTGACCTCTTAAGCTGTAAGAGTTTAGGCTTTCCCTGAATAAAGCAGCAACATATCTTTTGAATGCAGATTTGTTTGTTTTTTTTTTTGTTGGTTTGGGACCTTTTGGAAGCCTTGGATCCAGTTTCAAGACCGTTCATTTTATTGAGCCTCACCGATTTTGCCCTTTCCTGTTCTATAACAATGTGAGGGCAGAGACTTGTGGGGCTGAGGTAAGTCTGGGGGGAATTTTCTTACAGACGTCCCAGCTGAGCCCTACTAACTGAATGACTGCAAACGAGCAGACTATGTGTAGGGCCCTAATGGTATGTTAAGGCCTCCTATATATACTGCGATTTGTGGGTTTTGAGGGGATGGAATGGCCTTCTCAAGTATTGACATCAAAGGCAATTTCATTAGTCTTATCGTGCAATTGAAGACCAAGCTGCGACTGTAAAGTTAGACAGATCTCCTCAGAGTAAGAGGGCCAACATCAAGCTCAGGCATGTTTGTCTTCCTGGGTGTTGTCACAAGTTGACCAATGTCTCAAACGTATTTATTTACTTTTCGTTCGTAAAACCAAATTTAGAATTTGATGTTTTTGAACTTCTTTAGTTTACCAAAGGACACCAGAGCAGTTGTGATGAAGTGATGATGCTTTTAGATTTCAGTGTTGTCATGAATTCTTAGTGCCATGTTGATGGGGTATTGAGTAATAAAAAAGGTTTAATTCTAGTTGAACAAAGGTGCATGCCCAAAATGATGACACCTAAAAAATAAAAATTAAAAAAAAATAATAAATTGGTTAAAAAGTCGTTCGAACAGTTGAGGGCTAATCTTAGAATGCATGCTTTCAGTCCTATTTAAACTTTGCATTTGGTGGATATACTCGGCATACATTGTTTTTATTTTTTTCCTGAAGCGCAAATGAGTTTTGCACCCGAATTTCAAAGTAAATGGACCCTGTATGAATGCGTTCTGTAAGTTTGTAGATCACAAGAGTATGCCACTGAATTGGAAGCACAAATGTTTGCTCCTCAAACTCTTTGAGTGGCTCATTGAACATATCTATTGATGCTGTGCTCTAGTCATAGCTGCACATCGTTTCAGTACGAACTCATCCTTTCACCTCCTAGGTGATGTATTGGTTGCTAATAACACTGTTATTTTTGCCTTTAATATTGCAGTAGCAGGCGTTGCATAAAACAAAATCACCCTTAGCCAATTTGCTCTGGACACGTTTCTCCTTTTCAGCATTACTGTACTGAGCTGGGGCATTATTTTTGTCCAGGATCTTGTTTGCTTCTGCCAAGGTTGTTTTTGATTTTGAAGTCACTGTCCAGATATTGTGTTCTGCCTCTGTAGTTATTAAATTAAAATACATGTTACAGCGTGATTTCATTTGTATCCCCATTACCCATGATTGTGTAATATTCCGTACAATCTGTAGTCCCTAGGAATACTAAAGAAATTAACTTGATCACAGTGCCTTATGTACCAAATCATTTGAACATTAACGACTATCAAATATTTTCCTCCTAAACATTCGCTCCATTTTTCATAGAACTGATCG
Source organism: Ambystoma mexicanum (assembly GCF_040938575.1). Lineage (NCBI taxonomy): Eukaryota > Metazoa > Chordata > Amphibia > Caudata > Ambystomatidae > Ambystoma > Ambystoma mexicanum. The sequence goes on along the minus strand of NC_090931.1, from coordinate 286,334,330 downwards.
GCAAGTGTTTCACACTGTTGGGCGAGTTTGAACTTTACCGTGCATATTTCTTAGTGCCGTTGTCTTCCCAAACACATTCCACTAAGTAATCAACAGTATAGAAGAAATTACCAAACCATACACTTTATTAAACGAATCCTTCCCTGTATGCATGGTGTTCTAGCCCCTTTTATGTATGGTAGTACTTTTCTGACAGTTACCCCTTCCTCTCCTTTTTTGGCTGTAATTATGTAACTGGGTTCGTTTATCTTCCGTTATGACTTAAAAATAAATTATGAGCATTGGAAAATGTTATTTGTACTCGGCATGTTCTCTTCGTAATAACTGAATTGCAATGATTCCCCGTTGGTTCCTCCGGTCAGTAAGCCGTGTGCCAATGGCATCTGCCTCACAGTATATATTTAACTTAATGTGTCTTTTAGTTATGTTCCTGCGAACCTCTGCTGCTGCACGTGGGTGCTGCAGATAGTCATGTATGTCGCAGAAACTTTTTTTTTGTTGTAGTTTTCATTTAGTCTTTCCAACTGTGCTGCATTGTACAGCAGCCCTACTGTGTGTTGGCGGTGGCGTGTTATCTTGTAAGAAGTATATTTTTCTTTTTGCTGTATAATTTCCGTGTGAGCCCTCTGACCCTTCGGAACATGTAAAGATGTGTATGTTGGGCACTGTGAATTTTATTTTGGTCTGTTTTGTCTTTCTGGCACTTTCAGTGTGTAGATATACAGAATTAACATCTCAAGTTAAACTGATAACTTGTTTTTAAAAACCTTTTAATTTTCGTTTTTCTTTGGTGACCACAGCTTCAGGGTAAGAGCTGTGTATCTGCTAAAACTTTCAAAGATTGGAGTGGACCATTCATAGAGTTGTCATACAAAAGAGATTTTTGAAACTCTGTGGAAATAAAAAAAATGAAATGCATTGCATTGTATTTTACAGCACGGATTTTTGGCATAATAAACCTTGCCAAAATTGGAATGTGCGGGCCATTTCTGGCAGTTGCTTGCCTCCATTTGGTGATCTATAAATGGACCAGCATTAAGTTGGAGGAAAATGTTTCTTAATTTTCCTTTGCAAAGTCACTTGTCACAAACTATATGGTCACAACTGCTACCCAAATGTCAGTTTCTTTTGTTTAAAGTCCCACAGATCTATGGCACTTTACTCCTGCTTTTACTCTAAAAACTTGAAAATGCTTCTCCATAAAAAGCTAGCTAGTACAAATGCTCCCAACCAAAAAATAGGAAACAATGGCCACCTAGCCGCTTACAGTCTGCGTCCACCCACACAGCTCCATTTATATGTTCATTTTAGTGGTACCAGCAGGGCATTACTGCAGGCAGGAACTCTATTCAGACTGCCTCATTTGAAAAGTAACTTCAAGGTAAACATGCATGTTTTGACTTGCACGAGTTATTACGTGCAGAAAGGGTGCGAAAAGTGTATTTAGTTTTAGCAGGGTGCAAAATGTGCACACTCCATTGGCCATTGGCTAGTGGTAATGGATTCCTGGCGAGTGAAACATGGTGTGCTGAGAATGGAGCTGGCGATTGACTCTCTATATCGGTTTAGTAGCGTCCAACGTGATGTGTAGCATTCAACCCAAAATGACACCAAGTGGAATGATGATCTTAAACAATTTAATAAAAAAGGTTTTTCACAGAAATAAAATGCTGGTGCAATACAGCATAGCTACGTTTTAAACGTGTGGTTAAAGTGTGAATTGCTTTGCTGATTTCCTGTTTTCCCTCCTTAATAGCAATCTGTGTTCTGATGGCATCTTTACACCTGTGTTTTAATTATTCATGACCATTATTTTTTTTACTATGTTTTTCTGTACACATTATCTGTTTCACCATTGTTATGAGACTGGTTGTAATGGTCCATCATTCTATGTTTTGTGATACCCTGTGCAGCAAACTCTACACTGAAGGTTGTTGGTCAACTTGTAGTAAATTATCAAATGGCCATCGTCTGTGTGTGACCATTATGCTTTAGATGCATGGGGGTTAGTTGCAGCCTGAGTTTCTGTTTTAAAGCAAGCTCATCTTTACTTCTCTGGCTGCCAGCAAGGAATATCTTATTGATTGCACCCAAAAAGAACCAGATATATACCTGGTAAAATCCAAAAAGGCAAGTTGATTTTAAGTTGGTTTTCTTTTCATCCCTTGAAATGTGGGCTCAATGATTAAAATCAGCAAGAACCAGAGATCTCCTGGCAAGTTCCAAGAAGAAAACTGATGGCAAGTTATTTCAAGCTTGGTTTTTGTTTTCCATTCCTCTGAAACTTTAATCTGTACTACTTGGTTGTTGTAAGCCAGTACTTTTTGTTTTAGAGCTTAATGTGTGTTTAATTGGATTATTAAGAACATAGTACGTTTTTCTTTTTTTCTTTGAGGGGAGTGCTTTGGGAATCCCAGCTGAAATGATTTCCTTATATTTGAGGCATTTACTGCTTGAGCCAAATAAGTATGTTTTCTAAATCAGAATGTCTGTTTTTAGGCTAATATGAATCTCTCCTTTTTAGGCTCATGAAGCCTCGCACCATCACCACCACCACCACCACCACCAACAGGCAGCACAGAATAGCTTACTACCCCTTTTGGGCGCTCCTGTCGAACCGCCTGACCAGAAGCCCATGCTTCCTATACCCATAACTACTCAGAAGCCTCCTCCAGCACCAGAACCAGTGAAAGAGCCTGTGGTAGTAAAAAAGGAAAAACCCAAAACCTCATTTGTGTGCACCTACTGCAGCAAAGCTTTCAGGGACAGTTATCACCTGAGACGCCATGAGTCCTGCCATACAGGAATTAAATTGGTTTCTCGGCCAAAGAAACCCCCAACAACTGTTGTGCCCCTTATATCGACCATTGCTGGAGATAACAACCGAACTTCGTTGGTCTCAACTATTGCTGGAATACTGTCTACGGTCACTACATCGTCTTCTACAAATCCTAGTAGCAGTACTAGTATCATAAGCACCCCGGTTATGCCCCCGGTGCCAACTCCCAAGAAGCCCAGCAAACCTGTGAAAAAGAATCATCCCTGTGAAATGTGCGGGAAGGCATTTCGTGATGTCTACCACCTCAATCGGCACAAATTGTCCCATTCTGACGAAAAACCGTTTGAATGTCCAGTTTGTAACCAGCGTTTTAAGAGGAAGGATCGTATGACGTACCATGTAAGATCGCATGAGGGAGGAATCACAAAACCCTACACTTGCAGTGTTTGTGGAAAAGGCTTCTCAAGGTAAAGTATAGCTTTATGTATATTTGTGTATTAGACTGCATTCTACCAATGGCTGCCTCTTGAGGATAGTGATGAGAAATCTAGATCAGAAAGTTTGAGTTGTAAAAACGAGCCAAGTGAAGCCAAAAGGATAACCTTGGTGACTAGGTTTGTCTTGCAAGTAATCAATGGGGAAGTGTGTGTAAGCTGCTGTTTGTATTAAGAATTTAGACAACACATGCATTGCTGTCGGACCTTAAGGGTGGTGAGAATCATTTGGACACATTCATATAGTGGCAGTCTGTATTAATAATTTTGCTTTCATGATTTTAGTGTTCCACCTCCGCACCCTTTAGCTAATTGATATATTGGTACCTGCATTGATCTGCAACATCTGTTTCGAAAAAAGGCCCTGAAGCAGCTTCTTCTGCTCCAGGTCTGAAAAAGGTGTGCCACTATGAAAATGTGGTGTAAACAATCTGTCCTTTCTGGCACTGTGTTTTTGTGAAAATGGCCTTGCACCCCATCTGCCTAGGAACCACCAAACTGTTCACTTGTGATCCCAATGTTAGGATTTTGTGTTGTAGTGTATGCTCCACGTGTTAAGTTCTGTGCATCATTTTGAGGGAGCAATTTATTTTCTATAAATAGCTGGTGTAATCTTTTAGTAGTTTTAGTTGCATTTGTACTCAACATTCTTTATTCTTCCTTTTCATAGGCCCGATCACCTGAGTTGTCATGTGAAACATGTCCATTCGACGGAGCGGCCCTTCAAATGCCAAGTGAGTTTCAAAGAATGACTCCTTTTTAAGAGCAAAATCTTTTTTCAAGGCCCTTTAAAGGAACACTAAATTTCATGTGTCTTGCTGAAGAAAGTGCACCACTTTTCCCAACAGCTGAGCATAATAGGTGCAGTATAAAATGGTGCTCAAACTGCTAAGTAACATGAATGAAGTTAGCAACTAGTCAAACTTGGTAGCCCCATGAGGACTTATTGTTCCGTTCTGAATATCTTTGAAGGAATTCTTGGCAGTGGGGCTCACCTCCACGAAACCACTTGAAAGCCATGTAAAATCTTGCTTGCCACAGTATAAAGTCTCTTGTGGGCCATGCTGTGGTGTGAGAGGGATGTAAAGCGAGAATAGGTGCTGTATAGGTGCTGTAGTCTTCAACATGGAGTGCTGACTTTACCACAACTTATTGTTCTTAAAGTCCCTCTTGACTGACAGGGATTTAAGGAACAAGGTGGATACTCTTTAACCTGCTGCAGCACAGTGCCCTTAATGTTGAACCTCCTGCTGCTGCCATTTCCCACTGGCCCCTTCTTTGCCCCAGGATGCAAAGTCCTTGAGGCGAGAACTGCGACATTGGGGCCTTTTTTTTTTCTGCACCCCAGTCTGTCCTCTTGGATGGTGTGCAATGAAAAGGGTAAGAGAGGCTGATGCCTTCCCTTTTCCCAATGTATGTTTAGAAGATGAGCCAGAATCTTAGGGCTTTAGCTAGTTCATATCGTTGAAAATCAAATATTGGGACGGGTCTTGCCTTAAAAAGGCAGGGTTCTGCATCCAGTAAAATTAGTTTTGTTAAAATTGGTGTCCTTCTCTCCCAACGTAGGTTTTGCCCTACAGAAGTGAAACAAGCCCTGCCTTCTTAAAATCCTTGGATGATCCCTGTAGTCCGTTATAGGATGTGGTGGTGTTTTTATGGACATGTAGTTAGTGCCACATTTGTATCAGCTTTTGTTCCATAGTGTGACCTGCACCCCTTTTTGTTACATTCCCGAACACATTTGACTATAATATGCATGCTTCTCCAGCATGGGGTCTGGCATGGATTCACATGCTCATGAATATTCCCTGTCGTCAGGCTGGGAATCCTCGGTAAAAGAAAAAAATCAGTTTAATTTCTGAACTGTCTTTCTCCTAACAACCAATCACTGAGCTCTGGGTCATACTGCCCCCAGCCAATGACTGCCCTCTACCTAAGCCTTCCATTGAGGTGGCGGTGGCGTCCCTCTCAAAGGCTGCAGAGGCGGACCCGCAGGGCGCACCCCCAAAGGCAAGAGTGTCCCTCCTTGCCAGGAGGGAGTCTTCTTTCTAGCCCATAGAGAAGACCCTAGACAAGATACCAGTCATCTCCACGAGACCGTCCCCGCTGGCCACGAAGGGGGAAGTTGCTTGAGGTCCTCCAAGGCACGGATATCTCCCTAGGAGGAGCTTGTCTACCTTCAGACCATCCAGGAAGAGAAGAACGTCCGGGGTCGGGCCCTCCGACGAGGGTGTCGACGAAGGAGACGCCGGCAATGAGTATACCGTCAAGGAAGGTGACGGAGAGCCGCAGGTCGGTGAGGGCCTGGGCTCTCTTCCTGTGCCCTAGCTGCTTATTCCATCTCTGCCTCAGCTGCTGCCGAAAGACCCCTGTGGACATTCTCTCTACGCTACATACTCTGGTCTCCGAGATACAGATGAGGATGCCTATCGTGCCGGCGTGCCCTCCCACAGCGGCCAGTGATGGCCGACCCTCTGGCGACAGGGGAACCCCCAGCCAAGAAGAGGAAGAGGAAGAGGTACCCACTGCTTCCCTGCCGCCCTCCTCCCCCCCGAGCGATGAGATTGACCCTGACACGGTGACGATGGTGGGATGGAGGACCGCCAGTCACCGCCTCCCAGATCCTCCCCGCCGGACGAGATGGCCTTGTTTCACGCGATGTCCAGAGCTTCGGAACTCTTCCAGCTCGCTCCAGAGGAGGAAGGGGTCTTCTTGTACCAGCGTCGCAAAGCAAAGAGAGAGACCATCCTTTCGGTCCCTCTCTTGGATGACTTTTGGGACGAAGGCCTCTCTCATGAAGAACCCTTCTACGGCCCTGGCGAAGAGGGATTGCCTTGAAAAGAAGTTCAGGGTCCCAGACTCTGCGCCTAAGTGCTTGCAGGCCCAACCGTTACCGGACTCGGTGGTCTCGGCAGCAGCCAAGAAGTCATTGGGCGCTTCTTCCTCGGCAGCCTCCACCAATCCGGAGGACGAGGGGAAGAAGTTGGATGCCATGGCACGACGTCTCATCTACTCTGTGGCGACTACCTTCAAGGCTGCCAATGCCCTCGCTGTCGTAGCACGCTTCGAACAGGAGCTGTGGTTCAAGATTGCTCCCATCCCGGACTTCCTCCCTGACAGCAAGAGGTCGGAGTTGTTGGAAATTCTGCAAGAAGGTGAGGTGGCGTCGGACCACGCCAACACGGTGGCATTGGACATCGCTGACGCGGGGTTTCACCAGATGGGCAACAGCATTTCCTTGAGGCCACCACCTTTCATCAGGACATCCAGACGAGGGTTTTGGACATGCCCTTTGACGGAGACAATCTGTTCGGGAAGGCTATAGATGACTCTAAACAGGCTATCAAGGCGGAGACGGCAAATGCCCTGGGCCCGCTACAGCAGCGACAGCCATCCTTTCGATCCTCGGGAGGCAAGTCTCCCTGTTCTGCCAAGGGTTACGGCGGGAGTTCCTCTTCGTATCACGAACCCTCATGCTCCTCGGCCCAAGAGACCGGGCCGTTCCAAGGCTTTTCGGAGGAGGACTTGGTCTTTGCCAGGGGCCCCAAGGCGGCCCGTAGATGTCCAAACAGGAATTAACTGACCGTGACGCTGGGCCCCCATCCGTGCACCCCGATGAGAGGCCGGCTGACGAACTGCATCAGCCTATGGAAGACCATCTCCACTGACCGTTCGGTGCTGAATGCTCTCGCCCACGGACACACCCTGGAGTTTCAACAGATGTGTCCCCAAAAACCACCTGTGGCCTGGCAGGAAAACCACTTCCCTCAGCTGCTGCTGGAGGTTTGGGCCATGCTAAAGAAAGGGGAGATGGAGCTTGTCCCAAAGCGGTTCCAGGGCTCTGGAGTGTACTCGTGGTACTTCCTCGTGAGAAAGAAGACCAGGGCTGGAGGCCCATTCTCGACCTCCGGCGACTGAACAAATACGTCGAGTCCCACAAGTTTCAAATGGTCACTCTTCAGCACGTGAGCGGACAGCTAGAAGGGGGAGATGGTCGTCGTTGTTGGACTTGGAGGATGTGTACTTCCACATCCCAATTCACAAGGGACACTGCAAGTTTCTGCGCTTCGTCAGTCAGGGGATGCATTACCAATTCAAGGCCCTTCCCTCCTGAAGTCGGTGCCAAAGGTCTTCAAGTGTCTGGCACCAGTGGCAGCACATCTGCGACTGCAAGGGATCCATGTCTACCTTTAATGGATGACTAGCTCATCCGGGCCAGCTCAAGGAACCTCACTGTCGACCACACGGCGAGAACCGTCCGCCTACTATCAGATCTGAGGTTATCTGTGAATTATGCAAAGTCCTGCTTGACTCCATCACAGGTTGCGCTGTTCCTGGGATCCCGGCTCAACATTGTCGTGCCTGGCGTCGCTGTTGGAGGAGAGTGGCGGCCATCCTGGGCAAGGCACAAAGGCTGCTCGCTCTGATGATCGCCGCAGTGATGGCCATCAAGTCTCTGCTCGGCATGATGTCATCATGCATTTACCTCATCCGACTGCATGCTACGCATGCGGCCACTGCAGGAGTTTTTGGACGCCCATAAGAGGGGTTCCATCGGGCGATAAGATGGTGGGGCGTGCACTCATCTGCTCAGAGCCGCGGATTTCCAGACCCCGCCACATCAGGCGACGGTAACAACGGATGCCGCACTGGAGGGATAGGGATCCAACACTGGAAGTCCTCACGTGAAAGGCCTGTGGCTGCTGGAGGAAAAGATGTTGCACATCAACGTGCTGGAGCTACTGGCAATGTTTTGGGCCCTCAAATCGCGCACCAGATCTCCAGCGTACTCCAAAATGGTGCAGGATTTGAGGGCCTCGCCCAGGGGATGTTTAGCATTCCTTTTCATTTGGCAGGAGTAAAGAACACGGTCGCCGACTTACTGGGCAGGGAGCTTTGGCGGGACCTAGTGGAGAATCTGTTCTGCAAATGACGCAATCCCCAGATTTACTTGTTTGCGACGGCGACCAACACCAAGTGTCAGAGGTTTGCCAGTAGGTTTCCCCAGCAGGTGTAGCATGGGGGACGCATTTTCATTCCCTTGGGAAGGCCTCTTTCTGTATGCGTTCCCTCCGTTGCCGTTGTTACTTCGAGTCATCAATCTACTCAAACCGTGTCGGTGCCGGATGATCTTCGTCGCACCGGCGTGGCCAAGGCAGATCTGGTACCCGGACCATCTCGGCATGTAAGCGGCACCACCAGTCAAGCTGCCAGTGGTTGCAGATCTTCTCACCAGGGAAGGAGGCGCCATTCTTCCCCAGGATCCAGGGTCTCTGAACCTGAAGGCCTGGCTCCTGCAGCACTAGACTTCGGTGCCTTCAATCTCCCGGCAGACTGCAAGAAAGTTCTCACCAAGGCTAGAGCATAGTCTACTTTGAAATGTTACGGACTCAATTGGTCCTGTGAACCATGGGAAGGCCCTGTCCAAGGCTTCAATTTCCCGGTGGCTCTCTGGCTGTTTCATCCACAGTCACCGGTTGGCAAACCGACTGCTGCCTGGCCGTCGGAGAGCCCACTCTACCAGAGCAATCGCTGCTACAACGGCGTTCCTGTCTGGTGTGCCACTGCTGGACATCTGCAGGGCTGCGACGTGGAGGTCGACGCACACCCTCACAAAATTCTACTGTGTCGACACGATTCCAGGGAGGGGGCCCAGAGTCGGCCAAGCAGTGCTGCGCAACCTGTTCGCTTGAAGGTGAGCCGGGTGAGGAGGTGGTAAGAGATGGTAATGTTGAGCCTTGCCACCTCCTGTGCATGTGTACTACTATGTATTCTTTATTCATGAGCATGTGAATCCATGCCCGACCGCCCCGCCGCCCACCCCCATGCTGGAGAAGGAACAAGTTACTTGCCTGTAATGGTTGTTCTCCAGCATGGGTATGGCATGGATTCACATGCAAACCCTCCCGCCTACCGCTCTGCAGTTCTTCTCTTGGTCCTACTGCCACTTTGTGCTACCAAATCTGAAGGTGGCTGCCAGAGGAGGGGCTTGGATAGAGGGCAGTCATTGGCTGGGGGCAGTATGACCCAGAGCTCAGTGATTGGTTGTTAGGAGAAAGACATTTCAGAAATTAAACAGATTTTTATTCTTTTACCGCGGATTCCCAGCCTGACTGGGAATATTCTTGAGCATGTGAATCCATGTCAGACCCATGCTGTAGAACAGTAAAACCAACAAAGGGAAAGAGTTGCGTGCTCAATCCCCCTCACTGCTCATTCACCATTTTCATCTAGCACTGGAAAGAATGTACCACTTCTCGTTATTTATAAAGTACATCTATTTGTATATGAAAATATTCAGTTATTGGTGGTTTTTAGGTTAAACATAATCGGTTTACAAAGTAAAGCAAATCTATTTGCACAAAAACATAAAGTGAAACATGTGCGCATCTTTGCACATACAATTATACACGTATCATCCTGTTGCTGCTGTCGATAAATATGAAAAGACGGGTTGGATATACATATACACAGATCGAAAAAAACAAGTCTACAAACTTTGTCGTTACATAAACAGTGGTAAAACATGTGACACTGTGGTTTACAAGGGAAGTTTCGTCTACACCAAGGTGTTTCAGCCAATTCTACGAGCTGTCTAAGCTCATATACAAATAGAAGTACCTTTTATAAATAACGAGAAGTGGTGCATTCTTTCCAGTGCTAGATGAAAATGGCGAATGAGCAGTGAGGGGATTGAGCACGCAACCCTTTCACTTTGTTGTTTTCAATGGAGCCCTCCTGGGCAGAACAGGGTTTTTTCTCCAGGAGCCCTTATATACAATTTTGGAGAACAGTTACAGGTAAGTAACATGGTCCTTATTTGAGGATCCATTCGTTTTTAGGTTTCCCTGTGATTTTGTTTCTACGAAAAAAGATAACTTTTTTATTCTTTCTTTGGCCAAATGGCACTTAGACAGATTTCTTTCACCTCAAACCACCCCCACCCCCCCCCCCCCCACACCCCTTTCCTGCAAAAAGCAGGTGGGGAGCACCTGTCATCCCTATTTCTATACCATAACCAAAATTTACCATTATATATAAAGGTTTATGCTTTGGATTTTTGTTTTGCATCTAATTGAAGCAGCAGAAATGTCAGGTTAGGCCTGCGGAACCCAGCACAAAAAAAGGTTTAACTTAATCTAGCATTTCTAACGGACATGCTGGGGAATGTGCACAATGGGCAGCACCTCAGTAGCTTTGTGAACGCAAGTGTATGGTTTCTTGTGTATATAAAATGACTCCCTTTTTAATAAATTAGCTGCTCGGTGTAGGTAGGTGTCTCACACTCTTTCTGGCTCTGATGCATACTTCATCCTGTTCCACTAACCTACAAAAAGAAATGTTCAACATCATAAATGAGAAACCCACCAGGTTGCGACAACACTCCAATACCCTCATAGAAACTATGCAAAACTTGACAGGCCGTTTCAAAAACAAAATCAATGACATCCAACAAATCGTACAAAACAGACCAACCAACCCTAACATTCAACCAACCGGACCGGACGAGGAGCCACATCACAAACCCCAATACCTCCCAGAAATATCAGAGGCATTCGTCAAGATGGTGAAACACAGCAAGAAAGCAGGATCACCCATGGATTCCTGCCTTGCTTGACCTCTACAAATCAAGCCTTGCACAAGGAACGCCATTGGAGTATTACAGGAACCTTTTAAATCTGTCGCTCACAACAGGGACTGTACCACGATCCTTCAAATCGGCATATATTAAGCCACTTGGCGACGTGGAAGACCTCCAACTACAGACAGATTTCAACCATTCCCTACCCGCAAAACTCCTAGAAACCTACATATACAAATAACCCAATAACATGCAGAAAAACACCAGTTGCTAGACCAAGCACAAGTCTGCTACAGACCCGGGAAGAGGAACAGAATCGGCACTATCATCTATCTGGGACGACCTAAAAACAAACACAGACTCCAACACAACCTCCGCTCTGATTATGCTCGACACAGTAATCCATGACACCCTAATCAAAAGATTGGAAGATATAGGTTCAACGGACATGTCATTACTCTGGATTCAATCATTCCTAGCAGACCGAACAGAAACTGTATGGCTAGAACCCTTCAAATCTACTCCACGAGTTAACTGTGGAGTACCTCAAGGATCCTCACTATCACCACTATACTTCAACATCTACCAGACTGTTAATCAGGATCTTCAAAAAATTCAACATTACATGCTACAACTAGGCAAACGACACTCCAATCTACAAAATTGAAGATACAGAGGCAGATCACTGAACCGTAGTAGAATATCTAAAAAATCTTTGACTGGATGAACACCAACAACTTGAAAATCAACCAAAGAAAGACAATAATGATTATATCCAAAAACAAGAGAACACCTACATTCCTTGGCCGCCGGAAATGGGAACCGTACCCACACCATCTAAGGTAGTAAAAATCCTGGGAGTCCTAATGGACAACGTCTAACCCTAGAACTACAAGTTAAAGCAATAATTAAAAAATGCTTCTTCGTCCTTCACACAAGAATCCTACCTTTCCTCTCCTTCACCTGCAAACCACTGATACTTGTCACCCTCATGTCAAGAATAGACTACGCAAACAGCCTCTACCTCGGGATGCTGGAATACCTCCTGAAGAAATTACAACACATTCGAAATGCAGCAGCTAGACTCCTCAAGCTATCCAGTGCTAAAAATACTAAGTTGACTCCCAGTCAAACATCGGATCACTTTCAAAACAATGTGCATAACACAGAGGGCAATCACCGGACAGGGAGCAGAATGCCTACAAAAGAAAATAATCTGCAAGCCAACGAGCCTCTTTGGATCAAGCAATGAAATCCGCCGGGAACCAAAATCATACATTAAGAAAAAACTAGGGGGCTCCTCTTTGTCCCACCTGGCTGCAAAAACCTGGGACAACATCTTGAAAGAAATGAGAAACACCACCTAAAAATAAAGGAAACTTCTAAAAACCTGGCTCTTCAACCCCTCGGAACCAAATTGAAACAACTAAAACAATCAAACGGGAAACACTAAGAACAGACTGCCAGAATATATGATGCCACAGACAACACGGACCGACTAAGGGAAACTCTAACAAGAACAAGAGGCGATGATGGGTGGAATAGAACACAAGGTGGACTAGAACACAAGCGACAACCCCATGAGGACAGAATAACAGCATACATGCCCAACACTACCAACAACCTTACCCACACAGAAAGGACGTAGGGTACGGGCGTAGCTCGCAAGTATATCAATCCGAAAAGACAAGGTTACAGCAAAACAAAGTGGGATAAAAGGGCTTGCCGAATACAAAGATGGAAACAAGAAAGTAGCTGACTTAGCATAATGACAAAGATGAGACAGCCTTATCGCGCTGAAACTTAATAACCGAAAAGAAACCACCTTCTCTAAATCGCGAAAGAGACGCAATAGAAATATGCATTTCTTCTAACAGGGTACTAACCAATCCCAAAAAACGACTAAAAACCTCACAATCCTCAAACTTCTCACACTATAACCAAACACAACCACACCTCTTAAAGCCACAGTAACCCGCACACTTCACACCGCAACAACCAAACAGACCCCCACCCAACAGCACACGACTGACTCCAAACTGAATACCACACCAATATGTTTGTTCAACGGTGTTAACCGAACTGAAGCTGCCGACAGTACTTCACAGCTCCCTTGCTCTTCTCCAAACTTTGGCCTAGTAACACGCCTAACCTACCCCCCTTTTGTTTCATATCCACCAGAGCGCCAGGGGACCACTCTGGTGGTGAAAGTGCACGGTACAAATAACCATTTAACATTAGCATATGTGCAGAGATTTTGAAATGCCATCACTGTAGGTATGTGACGTATGGTCTCTATTGATTGACCTCTCCTAATGTCACATCTAAATGCTTACCAGTGTGGTTGTGTGAGACTGGTGGATCCCTGAACGCAGAGAAATCAAACAACGTACATTTCTGAAAAATTACCCCTCCAGGAAAGGATCTCTGGAAGTTCGGGTTGAGTCACTTAACTGAGGTTTACATTTGTGCCTCTTAAACGGTGCCATTTAATGTAAATGCTTAGCAACTTTATCAAATGTGATACAAAACTTTGACAAACGGTGTCACCTCTTGTTTGATAAATGTGAATTTGTAGGAAGTGTATTTTGTGTAACCAGTCAAATGTACACAATCGTTTGCCTAAAGGCGCTGTACAAATATGAAATATAATTTCCACCGTGCCTAGACGTGGTGTAAGGTATACGTACCGTTGCCTTGGCTGTAGTTTGACTGCTTTCTTGGTTCAGTGCGATTGGCTGGTGTCGCTATTCGTGGTCTCCGCAGTGTGAGAGGGCCCAGAGGGATGGTGGGCCGGGGTTGAAGGCGGGGGTGATAGTTTGAAACGGTGTGCCGGTGCCGGCATCCGTGGGGTTTTGGCAGATAGGAGTGTTTGGTTCAGCGTTTAGGTGCACCTCTCGAGAGTGTAGAGAGGAGGAGCGAGGGGAAAGCCAGGTTTGGAAGGCCTTTCTGAATGCCAGGTGATTCGCAATATTGACAATGTGCAGGGCTAGGGAGTTCCAGAGTCTGGATGAGTTTTACTGTGGGACTACTAGGAGAGATGCTGTGCCAGATCTGATCGTCAATGAGGTAGTGGGTGACTTTGTCTTGAAGGAACTCCAGCCATGTGGGTGATGCACATGGCTTTAAAGCAAGGGTGCACAACTGATTTTGACAGAGGCCGAAAGTACCTTACATGAGAGCTAAAGTGGGCGGGGCGGTAGGCCGGACATGTCGGGAGGCTTTTTCAACCCCCAATTTGTATTAAACACATGGAAAAAATGTTTTTGAGGGGTAACGTTTTTTACTGCATTTCAAACTTGCATTTTGTACTACACATTTTCCATTGTTATCATTTATTTCAATTTGTTTATTTCGATGTATTGTATATTGTCTGTTTAATTAAATTATATGTATTTTATTGACCCTTGATTGGACATTCCGTTATTTTGGACTGCTATAGTTTGCTGTTTGGGTTGCCCAAGAGGAGTATGGCCTTCGTTGAGTCAGGTTTCCTCAAAAAAGCAAAGGATGTACATCTCAGCTTTATTATTGAATTCACTCTTGGAGTGCAACACTATGCCCCATGGCTCCCACCCCCAACCAAACACTATGCACTATGCCCCCCTCACCCCCAACCAAACACTATGCCCCATGGCCCCCTTACCCCCAACCAAACACTATGCCCCAAACACACTCAAGCATGCACCCATACAGACCTGAACCCCCCCAAATCAGCACACAAACTCTGAAGCATGCACCCATACATGCATCTCAACATACACAACACAAACATACAAAAACAAACATTCATGCACCCCACCCCCGCAACTCAGCACACACACTCTCAAGCATACACCATGCACCCATACAGACCCGAACCCCCCCCACCCCCCAACTCAGCACACACAACACGCACATTCAAAAACAAACATTCATACACATCCGACACGCCCCCCACCCCCGCATCTCAACATACACAAACATACAGCAGAACAGACCCGACACACAAACACGAACACACAGACCACTTACCGGAGACGTGCTGGAAGGCAGGTAAGCTGGAACGCTGGCGAGGTAAGTGGAATCGTACTATGGCTGGCGTGGCAAGCAAGGCTGCAATGCCTTCCGGCATCCAACCTTACTGGCCGCGCCAGCTGTAGTGCTAGCACTCCATTGGTGCAGCACCCACGCACTACGTGGCTCGTAGGAGCAACGTGGTGTGTGTGTACTGAGCCAATGAGGGCCAGTGTTTTGTCCGGCCCGGAAGACAACAAAGACTTTCCTAATGGAGGGTGGCCGATGCTGCCCTCCATTAGGAAAGTCTTTCTGCTTCGCGGGCCGGAGAAAACAGCATGGCGGGCCGCAACTGGCCCACGGGCCGTATGTTGTGCACCCATGCTTTAAAGGTAGTGCTTTGGCCAATAGGGAGCCAATGAAGGACTCTCTGTGTAGGGCTGATGTGTTCTCTGGGAGGTAGGTTAATAAGCAGGCGTGCTGCAGCATTTTGGATTATTTGCATATTCCTTAGCTGAAACGCTGGTCCGCCTAGGTATCAGCAGTTTGAGCAGTCGAAGCAGGAGAGGATGATGGAAAAACAGTGAGATCGGTGTGGTAAGGGAAAATGCGCCTTACGATGCATAGGTGAAAGAAACAGGTTCTGGAAACTGAGTTCACATGTTGGGAGAGGGATAAATCTGTGTCCAGTGTGCATCTGAGGTTTTTGCCCCAAGTGGAGGTTGCCGATGCAGGGCCTAGGGATTGCGGCCAGGGAATAGGTTGGGGGCGGTGTGATGGTTTCCACAGACCAGTATTTGTTTCCCCAGGATTGAGGATGAGGTGGTTGGTCATCATCCAGTAGTCCATGTCCGAGAGGCATGATGAAAGATCTGGACGTTTGGGGCCTAGCAACTTTGGGATTTTGAGGATGATCGGAGTGTCATCTGTGTAGTCGTAGCAGATCAGATTGTGGGAGTGGATAAGTGCAGGCAGAGGGTTTAGATACATGTTGAAGAGCAGGCGAGAAAGGGATCCTCCTTGTGGGACCCCTTTTGTTACTGGTCGTGAGCTGGAAGTGAACGGGTGGGGTGCATGATTTGTGAACGATTAGAGATGAAGAGATCCAAAACAGGCCTGTGTCTTTGATTCCTAATGAGTGTAGCCTATCTAGGAGGATGGTGTGATAGATGGTATCGAAGGTGGCAGAGAGGTCCAGAAGGATCAGCACAGCCTTCTGCATCAGCTGTTCCTTTTTGGTCATTCCATACGGACAATAGGGAGGATTCTGTTCCTCAGAGTGGTCTGAAGCCAGATTGCAGAGGGTTCAAAAGGTTGTTGACTTCAGTGAAAAGGCCAAGCTGCTTGTATGCTGTGCGGTCCATGAGTTTGGCTATGAAGCAGGTGTTTGAGATAGGTCGGTAGTTATGGGCCTGGAGTGGGTTGAGTGTAGGTTTGTTTGATGTAGGAGGTTTTTAGGGCTTCCGGGAAAGTTCCTGATGTTAGGGAGTGGTTGAGGATTCATTGTTCCATACTGCCTGCACTGGTTGAGGCTAGGATGTTTTTGAGGAGGATGGGCTGGCGCGGAGCCTGATGGGTGGCTTTGTTCTCGGAGCGAGAGGAACTCCTGGTGTGTGATTGGCGTGAAAGAGGTGAATGTTTGTATTGAAGGGGGAGGGTTCGACGGAGGTTGGGCTGTGGGTCCGGAGAGGGCATGTGTTCCAATGTGGAGATGATGGCGGAGTGTCTATCAATGACAATATTGTGTAAGTGTTTGGATAAGGCATTGCATAGGGGTGGGGAGGGGGGGGAGGGTTTGGCGCAGGCTGAGGCTTTGCATTCGGAAATGATTCTATGCAGTTCCTTGCTCTGGTTCTGCAAGTTTGATTCGGTTCCCATAGAATGCCTTCTTGCTTTTTCTGATTTCCAGTCTGTATGCTCTGTTTAGTCTTGCTAGGGCTGTTTTGTTCCGGGCTGTAGGTGTGGTTCTCCATGTCCGTTCCAGCCAGTGCTTGAGGTTTTAGTTATTTGAGGTGATGGTGTAGATTAGTCAGGAAGGCAAGTGGAAATGGCTGCCAGGAACAGAAGCAGAGACACGCCTGACTTTTCCAGCCAGTTGCAAGGGGAAGGGTGGGACCGTACGAAAGTCATAAACAAAGGACTACACCATAGAGACTGCATACTCTAGATGCAGACCATCTAGGAAAAGGGGCGCGAGTCCACAAAAAACACAAGATAAACCCCCCCCACAGAATACCACAAACTAGGCAAAAAACGATTGCAAAAAGGATTAGTAAAACCCAAAACTGTGGATGGTCATGTGCGATTGCTACATTTAAATAGTCTACCCAAGTTTTCGAATGTTCTGCTTGCGTTTGACTTGTGCTGAAGTAGCAGTTATTGTAGGGAAACCCAATTATATGTTTGAGGTGTCAATCTGTAATGTTTATTGCTTGCTTTAAATAGAACATGTAGTCATTTGTATAGCTCCTTTATCCCATTAATATGGCCTCAACGTGCTTGTGGTGGGAACACCCTCGGGGGACCTTCCAAGGTGTGGGAAGTAGTTTGAAGGTAGAATGCGTGTGTGCATTTGGCCAAGGTAAGGAGTTGGGTGGGCTGACAGGGTTCCGTAAAGCTACCCATAAAGTCTGGCACATGGATGGGTGCTGAGTGACAAAGATTTAAGTGTTCGGTTAGAGCGAATGTTGTCATAGGTAGTCTTTGCATTCTGACGGAATGTGGTGTGCACTGTGTTTAAGCCAGGAGGAGTGTTGCCCAGCTAGACCTGAATTTTTGTCGTAGGTCAATGCATGCGTGTGGGTAGCCATGCCTGCAACTGAAGTTTGCTGAAGAGGTGTGCGTGCATGTGTACCTTGAGGCTTGGGCGGTTTGGCATTCAAGTGTTTACTTTTCCGGTCTCCAGACCCATTTAGCTTGCATTCCAGTTTGTTTGTCCGTCACCCACACCATGCCCTTGGGCGCCCTGGACTGAGTGAAGCTTCCCTGTCAGTGAGCGTTGTGTGGCTGCTCCTCTGGGCGCACTGGTCTCGTTAGCCGGTTCTCTCTTGCTCCTCCTTTAATCCTGAGGGGCTCCAGCGAGCAGTGCTCTCTGTCCGGTCTCTTCTGCAGTGGTCGGTGGCGTCTGTGTTCCCCACTCCCAATAGGGAACCCACGGCAATGGGCTTCGCTCAGCTCCAGACGCTCTAATGACCCGCTGTGGTGTTGGTCTTCCTGCGTTTCCTTCTCTTTACGTCTTTTTCACAGACCCATATGTTGCCTGCTCTGCCTTGGATGGCCACCCTCTCTGGCCCAGCTGCTCACTCTGCTGTCTCTGGCTCCGTTTGTACACCTGCAACCATTTGACAGGTTGCAGGTGTGAAAACAGTTTCACATCCCTGACCATAATTATTGGGACTTGCCTGACCCTCACAATACTTTTCGGGCTTCTTCCTCGTCTTAGTACTATCATGGTTTAAATTGGGAGAAATGAGGGGATATATTCACAACATGCTATAAAGTCAGGGGGAGGGTACATTTGGTTCACTAGAAAAGGGGGAGGGGAAATACTATGTCTTGCCTGCGGATATCCTCTTCCACAGTCCCCAATGACCCTCTACCCAGGTGATCCTCCCTCGCATCTCCACCCCCACGGTCAGGATCCAAAAATGATGTACTTTCTCTGGCCAGCAGAGGATACAACGAGATTAGATGTGAGGATACCCTCCGGTTTCTCACAGTGCCTATAAACATTTGCAGAAAATTAGACGCATCTTGTTTATACTGCTTCTTTCTTCGTGAGCAACCTTCACTTTCCAAATAAACAAATAGCTGGTAGTTGTGTTATAAAAGTGTATGGTAAAATGAAGTGCTTTCTCAAGAGTTCATTTGAATATTGTTTAGTCACCAGTCGGCCCTCCTCAATTGTGGATGCCATGTCTCATGAGCTTGTGTTTCTATTTTTGTAGTAGCTGTTTTTGCTTTGTATGTTCCGTACCACTTTTCTAATGACTTATAGGGATGTAAATAAATGTGAGCCATCTGTCTCCTGCCTGTACCTTAGATACGCCTTAAGACCAACTAAAACCAGGAAATACTTTGCAACTAGGACAACTAGTGCGATGCAACTATATGCGTGAGGCATTGGAACACGGTTGTCCATTTCGTTTAGGATGAATGTGCTTCTTGTGAAGTCATTTAATCTGTGATAATCATTCCATATAAATAACAATCACCATGTGTGCTTTTTAGCATTTACAATACCTCCATCTGGTATTGATCCTATGTTTAGTACTGAGGAGCAGATGGCTGTACCTTAGCTTGGATTTGTACTATGCATGCTTTTAAGAACATGATTCTTCTTTTACATTCTGGTGCGGAGTACACCAGGACTCCAAATGTAGGAATGAGTAGATATTTACCTGATGGAGGTGAAAATAGTGGCATTCTTTCAATCTCATTCATATAGGGAGGGTGTATACAGCAAATGTAACGCGTTATGCACATCCACACTTCTAGCCAGCCCCTTGTTGTTCAGAAGTAGCCATCTGATAGCCATACGCAGAAGCATCTTTTAACTCCTAATTATAAAATCTTTATTTTGATCCCTACTTATGCACATCAGCAGCTTGATTCCTTTTTAACAGTATTGTTGCAATTGGCTAACCTAACATTGTACGACTATTTTCAATAAACTACATAGTATGCTCTTGTTGTTTAGTCCTATTAACAAAATTGTTTGATTGGGTAAGTATTTTACAATGGTACCCAACAGTCTGTTTTTGTGTGGCGATTTTCTTTTTTAAAGCAGTTTAAGTATTGTGCCTTTTCGGACAAGTGATGACCTTGTATCAATTCCTGTAGACGTGCACTGCAGCTTTTGCGACCAAAGACAGACTGCGGACACACATGGTGCGCCATGAAGGCAAGGTATCGTGCAACATCTGTGGAAAACTTCTGAGTGCAGCATATATCACGAGCCACCTAAAGACACACGGACAGAGTCAAAGTATCAACTGCAATACCTGTAAGCAAGGTAAAAAGTTTCAAGGTAATGAAACTTTCATTTGAAATGTTTTCTTAAAACCTATTGAATGGAAAATACTAATGATTGGTGTATTTGGAATCTGAGTGGAGGGATTTCATTGCTCTGTTTTTACCCAAACCCCTCTTCTGTCTGCTTCATTTAAGAGGTATTAAAATTATGCTTTGAAATGGATCACTATTTTATTTATATAGTTCCCTTGGTGAATACTTTTCTAATGGTAAGGAATTTAGAGATTAGAAAGTAACCTCTGAAAACCTTAAGTTGACTGGAGCGGTAGACTGCAATTTTGAGATTTTCATTCTTTTGTGACAATTGTTTTTTTGTATTACTTTGAAAAGGTTGCAAGTGGAGCACCTCGTCTGTTGCATGTCTTCAGCTAGCGAGGTCTGCCTCAAAGTCTTAATTGCTCAACTTTAGTTTGTTTTTTTGGAAGGCTTGGATTGCTAGCTGTAGTGCTTTGACAACATTGTACATTTTCTATACTTAAAATTGTTCTATTGGATGGGGAGAATTTAAGAAAATGCATGTAAAGCTTGTTTTACTTGGATAGTTTGTCGTTGGCAGTCTATTTTGTCCAAGAAACAATGCAGAATCTGATGGCAGGATGTATTTTCTGGTTAGTGATAGTTTGTTGAACCAAACGTAAGTTAAGAGAGAAGGTAAAGGCTGTTGAGAATCTATGTAATGGCCTGTTCTCTCTGCAGATTCAGTTGAGGTCATTTCATAAGTCCGGTTATAAGGTGGTTGAAGGTTAAAACTATTTGATCAGTATTGCGCAAAGAACAGTCCATGCCTCCCAAACCTTTCTCTTGATAACATTGATGTGTCTAATTTACAAAGCATATCTGTTTTACAGTGGAAAAAGCACTTCACAAGCCAATGTCAGGATCACTGGGTTTACAGAAGGAATAAATGAGCCACTGGTGGTGCCCCAAGATAACCACTGCACTTTTCAAATGGTGCAGTGTAGCACAAAGTCTATATATTTTTTTGATACGGTTAAGCTTCTCCCCTTTACATTCCACTGGTTTCATTTTTCTTTCAGTTTCTGGGTTTAGAAGGTATCGCCTCCCACCCCCCTCACTAATATCCTTGTGAAGGATAAGGCACTAGTCGGCCATAATCCACGGTTGTGCAAATGATGACAATGAGATTTCTATCCAATCTAGAAATAAGTTAGATCTGTCCATTGATACTTCTCGATGTAGAGTACATGGGCGATATTAGAGAAACCTCTTCTACACCTTGCCAATAAGATAATGATGCACATACCTTTTTTGAACTACGTATGGATGAGCCGCAAGGTCATCTTGATTGCCTTGATGGGGGAAAACGGCTGCGCGAGAGTGTGAAGAGCGATTTGGGTGGGAGTGTGGCAATGAATGTGAGAACTGATTGCCCATCTGATATCGCTTATAACATTGTAAATAAGTTCAAACGGAATGACGTCCAATGACATGTTTTGGGCTGTTGATGATCTGTCAACCCTAGTTGCTAAATGTGAGTGTCTTGAAAACAAATTGGACGTTCAATCAGTACTACTACATAAGAGCATAAACCGGAGCCGTGAAACGGTTAAAGACCAAGGTTTGTGTACTGACTCTATGGAAAATGGGGTCTATCAGATTATAGAACAGGAAAATCTGTTAACCCTAAATACATCCTTGGCGCAGAGACTGGGGTAAGTGGTGGTACAGTGAACAAAAGTGCCATTATAAAGTGAAAAAATTAAACCGACTTCCCAGGCCTTTATGTACACAAAGCATTTGAGATTACGTAAGAATGCATGTGTCGGTGATGAAGCTAGACCAAGTAGTGAGATTACACATGATCTGTTGAGTGATACTGTAGCTGTGCCAAACACTGCTGGTCCAGTCGGTCCCCTTATTAGGCCGGATGGTTCTCTTCCCCTGGGTGAGTGTACCAATGAGAAAGCTATGACTAACGCCAGGCCTGTTGAATCAGGTGTGTCTGAAGCTTGTACAGTGGGCTGTCCTGCAGTGGGATGCAAATGTACACTGCTTTCTTGACCGCAGACACAAACCAAGCTCTCGGATATATGGGCAGCTAAAATGGTTTATCCATTAATACCAACCCAGGTTTTAGCTGTCAACAAATGATGGTCTATGTAAGGCGGTACAGCTTCAGCCTGTGTCTGCCATAGATAACCTCCCACCTCTAAATAGAGAAGCAGTGCTTTTTATTTTGCATACATTGGTAGCATTGAGAGTGATGCGATATCTGAAGATATCAAGATTGTCGACCAGGATGAACACACACCTAAATATGAAACTGTTGGTTTAATTCGGAGGCCACACTTGATTATATATTGAGCTATGAGGACTAACTTTATCGGATGGGCTACACCTGCAAAATTGTGTTGATCTCTGCTGTCAAGTTTTGTTCGACCACCCCAATTGCAATCAACTTGCCTTGTGCTTCTGCACTGACAATTGTTTCCAAGTAGACCTGAACAAGGGTGGCACAGCTCTTGAAAAGAGAGGTGATGCCGCCATAGGGGGCGATGCTAAGCGAGGTCCAAGCATTCGAATGGGCCCTTATAAGGACAGTGTTAATAACTTAGGAGGCGGTTACTGGCAATGGTTACCGACTGTCTTTAAACAACATTTTGCATTACTATCTCAATGGCATCGATATAGCGTGCTCCTGGAACACACGTGGGTTTGTCCACCTATTCAGTGAGGATGGACTAGTGGCTTGGATTGACATATTTAGATACACTCCAATTCGATTGCCGTAATACGGTCAAGCAGTTTGCACCAAAAGGTCTGAAAGGGCGTTCCAAAGCAGGTCGCTTAATTTCTGTAAGGCAGCCTCGGAAGATTGTAGTTCTAAAAGTGTCTACCAATATGGTACAGGCAGTTACACTTCCATATTTGCGGTTGGGTGTCATATTGGTGATCCTCTGATCCCCCAAACAATGTGGACAGTGGCAAATGTGAAGACAATGACAAAGATTTTGAAACTTTATTCACACCATTTGCTGGTTTGGCTTATGGGTGATTTTAATTCTCAAATAGAACGGAATTAAGCACACATGTGACCTCGGCCTCAGTTAAATGCTCTTCGATTTACCGGCAGGGTAGACCCTGGGCTAAGATTTTAGATGAATATGGATATACCCAGATAAATGGTTTTTATCTTGGTGATGCACATGTGGCATACACTTGTGTAAATGGAAGAAGTACATCACGCAGAGACTGTGTTCGCCAACTCCCAGGGCTTAACTCTGATTGCGGATATGGCCCTTCTACGAGATAAAGTGACCATTTTCCCCTTTGTGTTCTCCTTAAACCGTTAAATGTCTCAAGATAACTGACTATATATGATCAAAATGGTAACCTCTATTTAAATGAGGGCCATAATCGGATTCTATGGAATAGTACAAATCTGACTATAGCAAATCCTGCCATTATAAGCCATGTCCCACATTCATTTTACACTGAGGTCCCCAACATTGTTGATGGCTTAAATAAGAGGAACAATTTGTACTAGACGATCATATAAAAGCACCCTGGAGCCGTCTAATTTGGTCATCAGCAAAAGACATTACTATGATAGGTGAATTTCTGAGGCGAAAAACCAGCTGCGTCTCAAGATGGCTGCTGTGATTTACCCCTCCTTGGGTAGTAAAGATTCCTGTGAGACTAATGCCTACATGAAAACCATTCAAGAATCTGATTAAAAACTGCTAAAAGAGCACAAAATTAGACTGCACAATAATACAGTGATATGGAAGGTCATACGTGCCACTAATAAGAGGCTTGATGATAAACTGTGTCTCTGAACCACTATGGGCTAAGCATATTGAATTGACAGTAGGCTCAAGGGAACAAAACGATGTAGTAGTGACACCCCTCCTTCCATTAATTGGCAATGTACGGCAGCAATACAAGACATTGCTATTATTGAGCGTTTAAACAATGACACCTGGTGTATGTGTAATATTTTGCAGATATATAAGAAGGGAGAATGGAATGTACCATCAAATTATTGTATGCTGGCGATGCTAGATATCCCTGCAAAAATGTACAATAGGGTCTTAAAAGAATTAAATACTTGGATTGCCACGAATAATAATCTCTACGCCCACAACCTCCAAACCAGACAGGGTTTAGGCCAGTATCCTCTATATCCACTACTTTACATAACCTTTTGATATTCACGTCCACAATAGAATATGCGTGGAAGAGACAAGAGGCAAATGTATACTGTGACTATATAGATTTTAGTGCAGCCTTAGATGCTGTAATTCTGAATTGTCTTTGGAACCAACTACTAGCATGGAATATCCCTTTGGGCTTATTAAGAATGATAATGTTAGTGTATACAGACTCATCAGTACGTGTCCGTCTTGATGGGTGGGGGAAGCTATCGAAATCAATGCCCACCTATCGTGGATTGAAACAAGAGTGCATTTAGCGGCAATGCAATTCAATTTGTATCTAGCGGTCTTGGGCAAGCAGTTTGAGTTTGTATACGTGCCCGGTCAAAGTGGGGTCTGAGGCGGAGTTGGCTCGCTTATCCAGATTACTTGCTTTTGTAAGGCCACACGCCCAAGGGTCTGCAACCTATGTTAAATGCTTTAGGCGAATATGCAAAGGCAAATGGTTTGATTGTTAACATAGAGAAAAGCAAGCTCATGGTCTTCTCTGGTAAACAATCAATCCCAGATATATTTGACTTTTGAGGGAAAACACCTGGAACAGGTGAAGGTATATAGTAGTCCATGTTGATAAACTAAATTGGCAAAATCACTGGGTAGAAACAAAAGCAAGCTTCTAAGTGTCTTTATTGGAAAAAATGCAGGTTTCTCAGCGCAAACTATTTTGATGCTATAGACGGCAAAAATATCCACATACTACATTATGGTATTGAGATATGGGCTCAATTTACCTGAACTAAAAAAGTTGAAGCAATGATCCTACTTAAAATATTTAGGATGCCACATAATGTTTCAGTGGAATTTTTATATTTCGAATTTGATCGTAAAGGTATAGTAGCAGATTTTATCCACAAAACTGTAATGTACTATGAACATTTGAGGTTGTTAGACAACACAACAATCGTAGTCCAGTACATATATGCATTTCAGAGGATTGATTATTGCAATTTAATGGGAACTTTAGGCAAAATCATGTCCTTATACAACACCTGGTCGGTAGGCTCTGAGAATAACCAAATGACCAGGCAAGTGCATGGGTTCAAAAGATGGTTGAGATATAAAAATGAGCTTATAGTGACTGTCTAACTTGGTACAATTATCCACTAAGAGCAATGGTGGCTTTCCTCCAATCGGTCGGAGATCTTAATAGATGGTACGGCAATCAGGCAGACAAAGACGCCATCAACTTAGAAATCTCACTACAAAACGTAGATTACAACATCACGAACGGACCATGAAAAATGGACATCAACTGGATTGAATAATTACCAACAACCTTGAGACACACGACTACCAAACAAAACCCTGTATTTGGTCAGACCATTAGTGTCACTTTTCAGGTCTCTCTCCCCTCCCATAAGGAGAAAAACCCTAACCCTCCTATAAATATCATGCAAAGGAACATCAAAAACATTAGGAAAGAACAACTTGAATACTGTATAAAAGACTTTACCACCAGAATTGAAGAAGGACTCTTGCGACACCATGAGTACCCTCCTTGACTAACTAAAAAAGCCAGTAGATCAAAATGCTCCCCTACAGACCAAAACCTTTAGAACAAAAAGCAAATTGCAAGAATGGTTCTCTAAAGAACTGTACCAGTTAAAAGGAGCCAAAAGAAAACTGGAAAACTCAGGGGGGGGGAGAGAACAGTTGAACAGTTGAAAATAGGGAAAAATTGAAAACTTTAGAAACTTGCTACAAGAAAGAAATAATAGAGGCCAAAAAGCAATACTTACATAAACAAATCTTGGCAGTGGACAATGTGTCAAGTAAATTATTCAATATCCTGAAGTCCTTGGACAAACCCCTTGCTATCTCGCCACCTTTCTCACCCTCGCAACAGGAATGCGACAACACCCAGAAAGCATATTTTGAGAAACTAGAAAAGGCTAGAGTCAAAATCCCAACAGCCCAACTAAACAAACCTAAAATCATAAAAATGCCGGCAGAAAAGCCTCTTGAGAACATACAAACTTTCAACTTCTCGTATATCACAGCAGAAGAGATTAAAAAAAACACTCGCCTCTGCGCGGAAAAAATCTTAGCAGACAAAATAATACTCGAACACCCAGATATTTTTCCCCCCCACACTGGCTAAAATAGTTAACCCCTCCTTTAGGGACCAGTTAGTCCCTCAGTCCAGAAAAAAGGTCACTGTAACCCCCTTGATTAAAAAAGAAAAAAAAAAAAAAACGGGCCTGGCTCCGGGAGATCCAGGGAACCTAAGACCAATCACGAACTGTAACTGCCTACTCAAAATCATGGACAAGGTAGCTACCACTCCACAACAGGCACACACTGAGACCTCTGACTCACTCCACCCACAACAGTCAGGGTTTAGACCGGCACACAGCACAGAATCGGCTATGCTGGACTTACAAAGATGATCAGCATCATGGACAGGGGAAAAACGGGCCTTCTTATCCTGTTGGATCCCAGCGCCGCATTCGACCTACTAGATCACAATGTGCTTTAAGTAGCACTAGGTAAAACGGCAAATTGCTCACCGGCAGCAAAGACATGGACAAGGTCTTTCCTAAAGAACAGGATTTCTCGAGTCCACTGGAGAGATACATTCTCAATGTAAAGGGAGATTCTTTGCGGGGTCCCACAGGGAGCCAGCATGTGACCACTACTTTTCAACCTCTACATCAGATTTCTATGCTATGTATTCGATCAAGTAGATGTGTTTTTTACCAACTATGCAGACGATACGCAGCTGGTGTTGGAACTTGGTGGGGAACCATAAAACTGACAATGATAACCTTCTCAGAATATACAACACCATTGAGCAATGGATGGACTCCAATTGGATGTGTCTGAACGGCAACAAAACAGAGCTGGTGGTCTTTGGATCCACTCCAGCCAGAAAAACTGTAACCCGAGATTACACAAATTTCAAGATTGAAGACACAAACATCAAAGTATTCGAAGGTGAAAACCCTAGGTATGATGATGGAAGCATCCATAGGAGCTGAAGCTCAGACTCGGTACATTAAAAAATAAAACCTGCAATTACTATCTACGACTCCTTAAAGCCACTCGACCTCCATCTTTCAGAGAACGGTGCCACAGCAGCCAGAGCAACCATCCTATCCCGATTAGACTTCGGGAACGCATTAATGGTAGGAGCTAACAAAAAAAAGCCTACAGGTGTATCAGATCATCCAAAACCATGCGGTTAGGCTAATCTAATGCAAATCAAAATCTGACCACATCAGCAATTCTAGGAAGGAGCTACATTGGCTCAAAGTGGAACACAGGACCCACTTTAAGGCTCTTACAGTGGCTCATAGATGCATGGGAAAGCCCCTGGCTATCTGACATCCAAAATAGGCTCTTATGCTCCCAGACGCACCCTAAGATTTATGGATCAAAATATGATTGCGTTAGCGCCACACAAACGCAAGCTGGGCCTGGGTAATTCTTTTCCTGTCATCACAGCAGGTATCTGGAATAATATGCCAGTTAACATAAGGAAAGAACCAACTACTTACATTTTTGTAAGCTAGTGAAAACTTACCTCTTTGACTGATAATGCCACCTCTGACTCACCAATTCTTGAGATATTCCTAGTTAGAATTGTCCTGATAAATATATATATATATATATATTTCATGTCCTTGTTTGCGAGTTACCTGCGCATTACAAATAAATATAGAATGGAACGCACATCTAAGCCTACCAAGAGTACCAATTTTGGTTGGGTGATATTGTATGTAAATTTGTGCTCTGTAAAGCGCTTTGGATAAAGGCGCTATATAAATTACATTATTAAGCTGTTATATATCATGGTATATCCTAATCCTCAGATCGTCCGGCAATACTTATTAAAGTGTAATATTAGCGATGCATTGAAGATCAAAGGGGCAAGATTGGGTACAACGCGCTCTAATAGAATGTGCTGATTATGTGGGGAAACCCGATTGGAAACGCTTGAACATTTGTTAGTACACTGTGATAGCTTAACCGCCATAAGGACAAGTTTTTGAAGTCCTATGAAAATCAGAACTGCCATGATATGGCTATCATATGGATCAATTTTATGAAAGGTGATGACATTCATTTTATATTTTTTATGGTTAAATTTTACTGGAAGTGTATAGACATTTTAAATATTTTATCCAACAGTTTACTGTAATTTAAGAGGACTCATGTAACTGGTGATGACTATTCTAATGTATGTATGTTTATGCTCCTATGTTTTTATGTTGTGTATATACAAAGCCGTATAGCTGTAAGTATATTATTAAATAAAAAAAGAAGTTAGCGTGTTTTTTTTCAACAACGGAAGTATTATTACGAAGAACATTGAAAGTGCTACCTTGGATCCTGTTATGTGGGATCATTTTAACGGTGATTGAAATTTGTATACATTTGACGTTCTGCTTTCAGAGATGTCAATTTACACTCGCCACTAGACAATGGTGTGTGATAATTGGCTCTTTGCAGGTAAGACATGGTGTGCTGTTAGTGACTTTTTATATGCATGGCTAGTAGCTTGTAACTTGATGTTTTTACCCCTGCAGCCAGTCCTGTTTGTTGGAGCCTTTCAGCACCACTACTGATGTAGGGTTCTGGAAAACTAACCTTGTGAACCAGACCAGCACAAATACAATGTCTCGCTTGGTAGTGTGACTGAGCAGTAAGGAGCCAGAGGACAGGTCTAAATTACGGTTGACCAATACACAAGCTGTTAAGCAATGGATTGTCCACATAACTAAGTATCAAAAGATATACTTATTAATTAAACACACTTTCCTTAGGGTAGTTAAACTACACCAGTAAGTAAAATGAACATCTCTGCTTAATCGGTTAGGAGTCCAGAAATTGGTACCTCCACCACCCTTGGTCTCAAATACAGTTTGTGCAAACACCATTACATAGCTCAAGTGGGAGGAAGATGTTAAAGAAATGTACCCTATACAGCAAAATGTGTTATCACTAAAACCAGACTTGAAAGTATTTCCCTATCCTAGGCCCCATGTCCAGCAATATTCCAGATGAGTTTCTGGTTCAAAGTACTTCGGTGGAGATTTTAGGGTATTCTAAAAGTTTTGTTATACAGGGCTCAGCTCAAGAAGCAGGGCCTTAAATTATGTAGCGAACATGCTTATGATGAAGACATGTATTGCAGAGCTCGCTTGAGGTGTGTGCAGTAATCCAGCTCCATGCAGATCCCTTTTTAGGAAGCTGATGATGTCTTGATGTTCCTGGACCACAAGCAAAAATATCCAACATGGGGAAGGTGTCCATGCACTAGAACGACCTAGACTGGGAATGGGCAGCCTACAGAAGGATGCCCCGAATGTTCTGTAATCCAGAGCTGGACACGGATATACAGGACTACTTTACCCCTGTAAATGAAAGGAAGACATTGATGAGCTGGTTACAGGAGAGGAAGTGGAGGGTTACCGGTGATTGACTTTTACAATGGTGTATGCTTCTGCTGTGGTCTTGCTGGTCTTCTTGTCATACTATTCTTGACTCAGTGGGAAACTGCCAGAATAGCTCCAGACATTCATCTTTGCCAGAATTCAGGCTGGGGTTGTCCCAGGCCTCCGATAGGAAGGATCTGCACCATTCAAACGGACAATGGCCGTCTACTCATGGACAGCCAACTACCTCACGTAAGCCCAACAATAAACAACTTTAACAATTGTGGATTTGGATCGAACAATCCCAGTTGCACAAAGCACTGGCCTAGAGTCCTGAGCGGTATCTAAAAATGTTTGACATTTTTTTTGGGAGGCAAGATAACTGAAGTACAGGTCTTAAACCACGTTGGGGCAGCAGTTTGTGAGTATCGTTCTCCAGTCAAAAAGATGGTATATGGTAGTGCACCGGAAAAAGTTCTAAAACACGGTCCATTGTCACCAGTCTATCCTAGGCACATTGCAAAGGCATGACAACCGTTGCCACACAATAAAAAAGGGACACTGTCCCTGTAACAACCCACTTAAGGTGGTGGGTGTTCTAATAATTAAAACCCAGGAAAATTTGACTGGGAGAAACTCTCCCTACACTGGCAGCCTCTGGGAACTCACCATGGCCGCCAACGTAAATAATTTGGGCAAGTGAGTAAAAGGGCTTTAGTCCAAGTAAACCATGGTTCTAGGTCACAGCCAAATTTGATAAAATCTCTTTGCGATCAATGCTGAGAAAGCTGCAAAAAAATCTTTAGTACCCATTTATGGCCGTTTACTACCATACCTGGGAGGAAAAAGGCCAACAAAGAGAACATCCGAAAAGCAGGGCTTAAGTTATAAGGAACAGCATCTTCTTTCATCTGCTTCTCACTGGGAGTGAGGTCCTGTTTCCACCCTCCTGGCCATCTGTTCTCCTGCACATGTGGAGTTTGTGCCTGGCTGCTGACCATTCTATTAGGTAGGTGCGCTTTCCGTGCATTACTGCACCTCCAGGGGAATTATTGAACCTAAAAAATAGAAATTTGAAAGAAAGAGGAAAAAAAGAGAATTTGCATAAAATTGTTGGAAAGGACCGTTTTATTTGGCATTGTCGTTGTGTAGCCATTTTTTGAGCTTTTTAATACCTGGAGCTGCCTTGCTATATTTTGAACGCACAAGTTTTTCCCTACTATTGCTGCTTATTTGACTGTTTTTGGCCCTTCCAAGATGGCCGCCATGATTTTCTTTGTGTAGGCAGGCTGTGCTGAACCACCTTTCCCTGTGCTGCACTCCCCTTGGTTGCTGAGTGTTTTCCGTCCAATCAGGGACCCGCAGGCTTCAGCCGGCCCTCTCAGCAAAGGCCCACTTCTAAGGCCCCTGTCCGCTTCCGGAACACTAATTGGGTTCCTCCCTGCACCTTAACCACAATGATGCTGCCCCCTCACTCCTCTAAGAAATCTGGACTGCCTTGACTTTGGCACCTCCAGAACTATGGGTTTGTTCCCTCCTTATGGACTCACTCCTACTGCCTTTGACTATCACTGTTCTTTCTGCTTGCTACTCCCATGTTGTCATCCTGCTGCGCAGTGCTTCCTAAAACCCTTTGCTAACATCCGATTCCAAGATTGAAAAAGTCAAATCTTGCTGTTTTTGCTTTGTGCTTAAGTCAAATCTTGCTGCCCATTGCGAAATTCTCTGTATTTCGCTTGTATACTGTTTCTTCTCTGTAACTTGCCACTCCAGTGACCTCACCACTCTTTTGTTCCACACCTACCTGCCTTAGCCCCCCCAGTATCTCCATCCTCTCCACACTTCCACCCCAATGTAGCTTTCTGTTTCTCCTATCTTTTCCAATTGCTTCTCCATCGACTATCCTTCCCTTCTCCTGAAGTCTGGTAGGAAGAAGTTCAAAAAAGGATCTCTTGGCCTCTAACTCTGGTCTTCCTATCGCCTACACCTATTCCAATGCTTCCGCCAGACAGACCCTTACCGACATCCTTTATCGTTCCTTCGCCAGATCTGTGGACTCCTCATATGGTCTCTGTGCTCTGCCCTATCTCCTCCTCTCCCATTAATGGTGACACTGGCTGGGAAGTTCTCATGGCTTCCTTCGACTCCTCTAAAGTCATCATTAATGTCTACCTAAATGGCACTGTCATGGTCCAAGGCCCTCAGTCCAATCTCCTCCTCTTTGATAGGCGCTTCCATCGCCTCATCAATTTCCTCTCCTGCTGTCCTCTCTTCCCCCTTGGATATCTTTCCCTCTCTCTCCTCCTCTTCTTCTGCCCCTCCTAGGGCTCTTTCTCCTCCGCAGGGCATACCTCTGATCTGTACCCCTCCCCGGAAGGTCTTTAAGGCTGGCAGCCTTCTTCATATTGCCACTCTCGCTCTGCCGTCAAACACTCCTCTGACATCTGCCACCTCGAAGAACTAGACCTTGATATCCTTGTTCTTACTGAGACATGGTTCACGGCCAGCTCTGTCACGAGCTTTGATACTCTCCTCCCTGATGGCTACAAGATCCTCTCAGCACCCAGATCCTCCCGGTCCGATGGAGGGGGGGGGGGGTAGCCCTGATCTTTCCTGAGTGGATTCCTGCCGCTATCATTCCCACCCAGACCTACTCTTTTGAATGCCTTGTCTGTAGGCTTTCTCTCGTCTACCCATTCTCTTACTGTGGTTACCATCTACCGGCCCCCTGGTCAAATCACCTAATTTCTCTGAGTGGGCAGACCTCTCCTCCTCCCTCCTGGCCTCTACCACTCCAGTCGTCCTCCTCTGTGACCGAAGTATACATTTAGACTCTCCTTGCTCCTCTGTACCCTTCCGTGACACCTGTGACTCCCTCTCCCTGTCCATCCTCCCCTCTGGCCCGACTCACTCTGCAGGGCACACTCGATGTCTTGATCTCCTCTGACCTCCCTCTCTCCATCCCTCTGACCACACCTCTCTCCTGGAGCGATCGCTCCCTCCTTTCATCTCTCCCTCTCTTCTACCCCCCCCCCCCCCCCCAAGCCTAGCCCAACACTGCCACCTACCTTCTCGGACATCCGGCCCATGAAGCGTGTCAGTTGAGGCTTTTGCCCTGTCTCTGCTCTACTCTTCAATTTCTGATACGCTTGATGCTCTTGCCCCCGTCATGAGGATCCATTTGAAGTCCAAAGCCAAGTGTAATTCCTGGTATGACTCTGACCTAGCTACACTTAAACGTAAGTGTGGGGTTGCTGAAAGGAAATGGAGGACATTCCTGTTCATCCTTTGACAAACTGTCCTGTCGCCTGCTACAAAGGCAATACCGACTCTGTCCTCACCAAGACGAGAGTCCACATTCAAGCTCGTGTCTCTGCGGCATCTAACAACTCGGCCAAACTCTTTAAAATTTGAAAGGAGCTGGCCAACCCTGCTGCAGTCTCTACCCCTCCTGTTGCCTCCCAGGCTCTTTGCAATGCCCTTGCCTCTCACTTCATTTAAAAAAAACCTAGGACATCCTGTCCACCCTCTCCACCCACAGCCCTCCTCTCCCCTCACCATCTGTGCTTGCTGACCCTCCTTTAGCCACCCTCCTGCTCGTCTTTTCCTCTTTTCACCCCTGACGAGGTCGCCAGAAAAGTCTGATATATGAACGTCTCGATAAAACAGGTTCATCACTATTCCTCTAAAACCATCAAGGACCACATTGACACCCTTGCTCTGGCCCTTGCTGATTTTTGCAACCACTCCTTTGCTTTGGGATCCTTCCCCTCCCCACTGAAGCACTCCTTTGTGCATCCTCTTCTCAAGAAACCCACAGCTGATCCTTCTTGTCCAGCTAACTATCGTCCAATTTCCATTACTCCCATTCTTGGTAAAAGCCTGG
The DNA here is from genome assembly GCF_040938575.1 of Ambystoma mexicanum. Lineage (NCBI taxonomy): Eukaryota > Metazoa > Chordata > Amphibia > Caudata > Ambystomatidae > Ambystoma > Ambystoma mexicanum. Next base: position 286,301,000 of record NC_090931.1, on the reverse strand, counting down.
AAAAGTTGGCCATCTCAGCTTAACCTTCATTCCAATTCTGTTGGCTGTCTACTTGACCACCAGTCTGGCTTCAGAGCTGGCAGAAGCACGGAAACTGCTCTCCTGAACATCCGTGAAGATCTTCTCTCCAACCTTGACTTTAACATTCCCTCTGTCCTTATCCTCCTCGATCTCTCTTCTGCCTTTGACACGGTCAACCATACCATCCTGCTCAACTGTCTCAGTGAAAACCTGGGTATCGCTGATCAGGCTCTGGCCTGGCTGACCTCTTTCCTCTCAGAACGACCCTCCCAGGTCCAACTTGGGTCCTTACTTTCATCTATCTTCCTCTCTACCTGTGGTGTTCCCCAGGGCTCTAACCTCTCGCCCTGGCTTTTCAACCAATACCTGGCAACTCTCACCCACTGCATTGCCACTTTCTGCTCAAATTTCCAGTGCTACGCTAATGACACTCAACTCATTTTCAGGCTGTCCTCTGTCACCTCCTCTCCCTCATATCTCTGATTGCCTTACTGCCATTCAAGATTGGTGTATCGCCAATGATCTTTGTCTGAATGCCAGCAAGACGGAGATCCTCATCGGCACACCTTCACCATCCTTTCCCCCCCCCCCCACACCCTGGCCGGCCTCCCTTGGCCCTCCTACCCCCACCTGCGAGGCTAAGAACCTCGGGGTCATCTTTGACTCCACCCTTTCCTTCTCTGCCCACATCTCTGGGGTCTATAAAAAGTCAAATTTCCGACTGCACCTCCTCAGAGGTACTCTGCCTTTCCTCTCCTTCCCCCAGAAGCTCATGGTATCCCAAGCTCTGGTTCTCTCTAGCTTGGACTATTGTAACGGCCGCTTTCTAAATCTACCTGCCTCTACTCTCCGCCCTCTGCAACTAATCCAGAACAGGACTGCGAGACTTGTCCTTGGCCTCAAGCCCTGGGATCGTATCTCTCCAGCTCTGAAATCTCTCCACTGGCTCCCAGTGGATGCAAGGATTAAATTCAAAACTCTCTGCATTGTCCACAAGGCTTTCTGGGGCCTGGGTCCAAAATACCTTCAGCTATCCCTTTTTTCAAAGAAACGAGCTGGGGATAGATCTGTCTTCGGCTGGGGCCTCCCTCTGGAACAGGCTCCCTGCCACTCTAAAACTTGAGAACCATCTCCGGTTCCGGAAGCACCTCAAGACCTTCCTCTTTTCTTCTGCCTTCGCTCCCCCTCTCCCTTGCTGATCTGTTCTCCTTTGGCACTGTGCACCTGGCCACCCTCTGTCCTTTGGGCCCAGGTACCTGCTCACCCTGCCACCATCCCGCACTGCCTCTGGGCCACCCCTTGCACTGGGATCTGTACCCATATAGCCCCCCCTTTTTCTTCCTGCACTTATCAGACCTACCCTGTCTGCTGCCTTAAACCTAGCACTTGCAAATTGCTGGCTGCATTACCACTGTTTGTTTCCTTTATTATTTATTGTTTATCTGTTTCGCCTCTGCTTAGCACTTTCCACTTCTCCCTCGTTCCATGCACTTTTCCCCTCCCACTCTCCTATGCACTTGCGCGTTCTCAATGTCACTGGGCCTAGTAAGATCGCTGTTTTGTTCTCCCCTGTTCCCCTCCCTTGCCTTGTCGCGCTCTGAAACACTTGTGTACAAGCGCGATAGAAATAAAATATCAATCGGCGTGTCAAAATGATTTCCTTCGCTAGAAAAGAAATCGTGCACTGTGGAACATTTTCTTATGCCAAAATAGACAACCCTGCCACCACCTGTTGAGTATGCACTAAAAAGTATAAAAATACAATTCACAGGTAAATAAAGGGAAAGCCATCTTTTCCTGCAGCGGTCTCCTTCAGCAAGGTAGTACTGCTGGTGGTAGCTTTCAATGGTGTGTTAGGCAGAAACCTGTGCAGTTCCCTTTGGGAACACTGCAAAAGATTTAGGACTACAGGTGTTGGCAGTAAACCCACTTGGTAGCAGTCTGTACCACCCAGATCTACCTGGTAGCTGTGGCTGAGCAGTCAGACTTTCCTCAAGAAGAGTTAGGCAGTATGCAAAGTATACACAATAGGCACTCAGACACAATAGCACAAGGAAACCCTGACCAGAGCTTTGGTATCAAGTATATAATTATTTATTTAAAAACACACGGTTTGAAACACTCCAGCACTCTTATTTGTAAAACACTCTAAACATGGTTACTATTATGATATATACAACCCTTATTCCTTATCAGACAAGTCTTAGTTAACACCACTTATTTCCAGACAGAGGTGAGCGCTTAACTATAGATGGCACTCCAATAAGTTCATGAAAAAGGGAGGGGAAAAAGGCAGAATATGTGAAGATACACCACTCTAAGATTTAGGAACACTTTTAGCAAGGCAGAAGAGCAAAAGTCACTTGTGAGCCAAAGTCCATAGGCTGGGCCCCCTCTTAGAGAGAGCAGAGCACAAATGCGCCCAAGATCACACAGTTACCCTAGGCTTTGAAAGTCTTGCAGAGAGTTCGAACATAGTTGAGAGGCTCAGAAAAGTTTAGCCAGGGTGTCCCAGGCTAACCCAGGTTCGAAAGCCGGGGGCTAAATCTACCCCGTGGCAAGGGAAGCCAGGCGGAACACGGTACCTTAAGTGGGAAGGATCCTCCAGCGGTGGCAGTTCCTGGCAGCGGGTGCAAGTCTCAGCATCGTCCAGAGGAAGAGAAGATCTCGACTTGGAGGAAAGATGAAGGTCGTTGCACTGCCAGGGAAGAAACCAGCCGCAGAGTTTTCCGGTTAAAGGTATTACCCTTTATTTCGCGGTCGTGGTAAAACGTGGTATTTTCCGGTTGCCGGTGTGCTTGGCACAGGCAAGGCAGCCACGAGATGCGTCGGGAAGGCGAAAAGACGGTGAAACTGGTGAAAACCCCAAAAATCTAGCAAAGCTGCCGGGGGACTCACTAGGTTAGGAAATTCAGCCTAAACAGAGAATTCTCCCTAACATGATGGACTGGGTTTGGGAGGTCACCTAAACTAATAGTCTGATAACCAGTGCCTCCAAAATTAAATGAGTGATTCAAGTGTAGGAGGTTAAAGACTTCACTCACAAAAGCCAGCTGGAGGAGAGGGGGCCCATTGACGCCTGTGGGATGGTTGCAAAATGGTACTCCAGTATCAAACACTTTTTTGTCTTCTCCAAACTCCTTGCTTGTGTTTACCTTGTTCGAGGTAATGGTCTGCTGTTGCTACTTTCTGGTTCTTATTTTGCTATTGCTTATCCCTGACCAATGCAATCCCCCGCAACTGTTCTGATTATTTTCTTTAGAAATAATTTGCATATTTCAAGTTTCTTTTTAAACCATTATCCTTACATTTTCTGGACTGATCTTAAGCCAAAAATTGGCCAGGTTAAGGTGCAGATCATGATCTTTAGGGCAAGAAAAAGGCACAAGTGGCACCAGAAGAGACCGCAAAGTCCAATAGAAGTATATTGACACCTCGTAACATACAATTGTTTTTTATTTGAACTGTTTAGATAACCGTATTTATTCCTTTCACTTCAATGTCCTTATGATGTTTATAAATAGTTTAAACGAGATGGGGAGGGTGTTTTTCCCCCCGAAGCTCCAGATATTAGCTGGGGATTTTAAAAGCTTCCTGACCACTTGAGAGTAATGAAAATCTACATATTTCAGCAGGTTTTTTTTTCCAATTTATTTTGCTTGCCGCCTCCATATTGAATTCATCAGACTTTAAACAAAAAATGATTCAGAACATTATATAATATCCTTCAAAGATGATCATATAAATACCCAGAGCATAGTCATTAAAAGGGATGCTAGCAAGCCCAGCCAAGAAGGCCACAAGCTCCCAGAGTGCCCTGAAATTTTCTGGAAAATATCCTGCTGAATTTTCCCCTCCTGCTGCACAGTAGCTGGTGCGTTTAAGACTGGATTTCTAAGCTCTGGTGAGCAGATGTGTAGGAGGTCACCCTTGTTAGTGAAACTGGGAACACTACTCTGAAGTTAGCCAGGACCATTCAAGGTAGCTTGGAGAGCAGCCATGGCTAGGTCTCGGGAGTAGTGGGGGTGATCTGAGGTCTTGGATGGGCACACCCAGTAGGGCGACAAGATTACCCTTAGATGGTAGTATATCAAATATACAGATTAGGCCCAGAACAAACACACGTTAATAATGGCAAACTCGGTAATATCACTACTTATACACACGCGATGTAAAATATATGTACAATCACTTTTCGGGTAAAGTGCATTTTCCCGCCAAAACCTGTCGGGGAGGGGGGAGTGGGGAAGCAGACACTGTAATACATTGGCTGTCTCCAGAGATGAATATCACTAACTTAAAGTCCAGTCCTACGAGGATTGGAGCCTTGTGCTCCGTGTCAAGTTTGTACATTAAAAACGCTTTGTGATGCGTAAAGCTTACTAAGGACAATAATCAATGGGAGGAAACGTTAGCTAGAGGATTCGGGAGTGTGGGAATTCGGATCTGACAGTCCGAGGATCTACTGCAGAAAACAGCGCTGTCCCCAACTATCAGACAGCTTTAGGAAGCAAAAGCCAGCCAAGCCAAGGAAAGGACCACAGGGATCCTTTTTGTGTAAGAACAGGTTGGATGAAATTTTGGAGTCTGACAAACTCCATAAGCAGCATCTTTTACATTGTGACACACATCACATTCAGTGCAGTGGCACAGGAAAGACAGATTTTCCATAAGGTTTAAACACCTTCTCTTGGTGTAACGACTGTTTCCAAGAGCATTGAAGTGAAATTCATTTTACTTAAGTTTTGTAACTTTCTAGACCCAGCACACACCAACTTTCCATAGGCTGCTGGAGGGGGTTACTCCCTTTGTCTAGTTTCTCATGTAACATGTTACCCTTTCAACAATTAATGGCTGGTGGTAGTGGTTTACTTTTTACTACCATTGGGTGTTTTTACCGCGGACTTCGTTCACAGTTGCACTAAAGCACCCCGCCATTTCTTGCTGGAAAGGGCCTTCTTGAGATTTACTCTTCGCGCCAAACCAGGTTTGGTCCCTTTGCTTGCTTTTTCTTTGGCGGGATTCATGAGTGAAGCCCACCTCTGGCTCCAGTATGTCTTGGCAGGGAGGCAGGAAGTGAGGGAGGTGCCCGAAAATCCAATCCCCTTGGTTACAGTAATGCACCCAAAGGTCATTGGCTGGCTGGCTGGCAAGGACAGCCACCCTGCTGTGTGATTGACAGCTAGGCTGGAATGAATGGGAGAAAGCTGCATAAAAGGCGAGGCTTTTTGGCTTGGAAGGCAGAGTCGACCACTGGATGAAGAAATCCTAAGAACTTGGAATATAAGCCTGCTGCAACTCCTGGACCATTGGTTTAACCGGTGAAGCCCTGCTGCTGTGCTGAAGCTCTGAATTCACCTCGACTAGAGAAGACCTGCAAGGACGACTTCTCCCCTTGGAGTGGATTGGTCCCACCAACTCAAAAGTAACCCTGCCTGGAAATCCTCTCGGAGCTGGCTGTATTTCCACTGCTGCTGCTGGAATCAAAGTGCCAGGGAGAGGAACACCAGATTGTGTGTGTTGCTTTCAATTCGGACCCGAGCGTTAGGAAGATCCTCAGGACTTCACTAATTCTGGCCAGACCGAGCCTCAGCCACCTCAACAGAGTGCTGGACCCAAGAAGCAAGGAAAGTCTGAAGTGGTATCCGCGAACCGCGTTGTTGCTATTTGCTGTCAGACGCGAGAAGCTGAAACACTGAAGGACCGCTGAATTGAAGTTTGCCCATTGCTGCCGCTGACCTTCCCATTGCAGAGCAGGAGTCCCCATATGCCCTCCCTCTTGTCCCCACACTGAGAGGAACAACCGGATCTGCAGAGCTGTACAGGAACAGAAGCCAGCTGGAACCATTTCTCCTAACCAGAGGTACTGTAAAGTCTAAGAACTTACCTCTTTGTATAGCCTTACTTGCTCTCAGTTGAGACCTGTCATAGTTACCTTGCAGAGTATATGTAACCCCTTTCTTTCCTTAAACTGTTTCGCAATTGTAACAGAAAGAAGATGCAAGGGTATATAACTTGCGTGTGATTTGGTTGTGCCTCTTTCCAAAAGTAATGCTGCTGGGTTCCCTTCATTATTCCTGTTAGGATGAATGTCCCCAACTGGATCTTGCTTCCCCTGACTTGCTGTTAGCCTGTCCAGAAGAAGTCTGCCTTAGGTTTTACCTACCTAGAATAACCTTGAGTCATTCATAAAGAGTAAATTTGGGTTTTGCTTTCCTTGGTCAGTTTTAGATGCACAAAATAGTCTTGGGTTTACACCTGCCTTTGAGTGGCTGATGGCTGCTGTAAAAAGTGTGTAGGTTTTACTTAACTTGAGCATGACTGTTATCCTAAAATAAGTTAGTTATTGCATCCCTAAGTAGGTGAACTAAAAAGTAACTGTAATTGAATTTCTGATGCTTGTTAATATGCTTAGAATCGCATGCTGTGCATATAGTCTGGCATCTTGTGATCGCAGAGTATTGCATCTTTCTTTCGAAGATTGAAAGGGGACGCAACCAGGGTTGAGATTGTTCTGCCCTGCTCCATCTGACCCTATTTATATACAAGGTCATGCCACACCCGACTCGCTGGTTGTTACAACCACTAGAAAGAGGGCAGGGGTGCCACTGTCCACAGCAGAGGCTCCCCCAGATAAAGATTGCAAAAAACGTTATGCCCTAGGCAAGCGAGTACTACTTCTGCAGCCTTTCCTACCTGAATATCGAACAATGCCACTCTTCTCGCTAGTTACAGCAGCGTCCAATGGGGCCTGCTACGGGAAGGCCTTCAAGAGGTCTCAGAACCCACGCGATCACGCCTGCTGGCGGTTGTGACTGAGGGCAGGCACGTGACCCATAATATTTTAAAGAACACTCTGGATGCTGCTGAGACTGCAGTATGTAATCTAGCCCAGGGGACTTTTCTTAAGAGTCACGCCTGGCTGAAGAACTCAAGCTTGAAACCAGATTATCTGGTCTCTCCGATTAACAAACCTGTCGTAGACTCCAATTTATTTGGCAAGGATCACGATGATGCCCTGGAGACTGCTAAGAAAGAGCATGAGACTCTGAAGTCTCTCAGCCAAATCCCGGCCAAGCCCTTCAGCCAGCGAGGCGTCTCAAATTCTCACTGTTCCTTTCCGTGCCAATCTTTCTCCTGGTCTCCCCATGGTCAGTGTGGCTCTGGAAGTAGCCCATAGACCTCCGGCCAAGGCTCATCTGGAAACGGCCAATACCAGCAGCAAGGTCAACGCAGAGGCAAGGGTCGAGGCAGGAACTCTACTGCAAGAGGCTCCCAGCCTCCACCGAAAGTCCTTGCCGGTTCGGGCTCCCTTCCGTGCCTCCACGGTCTGGGGGCGTTTGTCATTCATTCACGCTTGGGAGGTGATTACATCAGACGAGTGGGTGTAAAAGACAGTCACTGACGGTTACTGCATAGAGTTCCACCGGCCACATCAAAGAGCAGATGCCCATAACCAGCACACCTGCAAATCCTTTTGGAAAAGGACGCCGTTGAAGTCTGCCCATTCACCAGGTAAACAAGGGTATTTATTCAGTGTGCTTCCTTGTACCCAAATAAGATCTCACCAAACGCCCTGTAGACATGCGCCCAGCGAACAAAAATATCAAAACGCAAAAATTCATAATGACATTGCAGCAGGTAATCCCACTGTTGCGGCAGGCGGATTACAAAGCCGCATTGGATAAGAAAGATGCATACTTTCATATTTCAATGTTGCTAGCACACAAAGTACCTGAGGTTCATGATAGAGGATACCCACTATTAGTTCAAGGTTCTTCCCTTCGGCATTGCCGCAGCTCCACGGTTATTCACGAAAGCACTGGCGGCAGTAGCTGCTCATCTGTGCAGGCAGTTCATCCCAGTCTATCGCTACGTCAGCGACTGACAAATACCCAGAAGACAGTAGACTGCCTCTTCAGCCTAGGGTTCTCGATCACTGAGAAAGTCTAGACCCCAGCCAAGTCAGTTTCTGGGGGCTCTTATTCAGACCAAAGGTGGCCTCGTCTTTCCCTCCAACTAGAGAGTTCAAAAGATACTGTTCCAGATCCCTCACTATGTAGCCAGTCACGAGGTGACCGTACGCAAAGCCATGCGACCGTTGAGGATGATGGCCTCCTGCATCTACCTAGTTCCACATGCACGTCTGCGCATGTGCCCTATGCAAGAGTGGCTCTTGAGCCGGTGGTGTCAGGCCAACGGACAATGGTACGATCTAGTGGTTGTATCGGCAGCCCTCGTTCAGTCTCTAGAGCGGTGGACTAGGGAAAACCTCCTGCAAGAGAAAGCCTTCACCGACCCTGCAGTAGAAGTCACTCACCACAGATGCATCTCTGACTGGGGGTGGGTGGGGTTTCGCCTTCATCAGATTGCATCCAACCACATAAACTTGTTGGAACTGCTTGCAGTGTTCAAGGCCCTGAAGACTTTACAAACTATCCTCCAGGGGAAGACTGGTCTAGTCCTCACGGACAGTATTACGGCCATGTATTATGTTTTTAAAAAACAGGGGCACTCACTCTCTAGGGCTGTCCACTGTCACAGAACATATGGAAATAGGCTCTTAAACAAAAGATGTTCCTCCTGTCTCAACATGTTCCAGGGGAACTCAATCTTCTGGCGAGAGTACGAGTGGCAACTACACAAGGCCATTGTACTCGACGTCTTTGCGGACTTGGGCTTCCCAGAGATTGACTTGTTCGCAACTCTGGAGAATGCACAATTCCCAGATTACGCATCCAGGAACCCTCGGAACCGCTCCAAGGGGAACGGTCTCTGGATAACATGGTCAGGGAAATGTGTCAACGCTTTTCCCCTCCATTTCCCCTGCTCAACAGGATAGTGCACATGATGCAACAAGAGTCAGTCAGGATGATTCTGGTGGCCCCGATGTGGGCACGCCAACCTTAGTTCTCCCATCTCGTGGCAATGTCAGTCTCCCCTCCATGAAGCTGCCATGCCCTTACAACATGCTGTCGCAAGACCAGGGGAGACGCTGACTCCATGCCCTCAAACTCTCAACTTAGCAGCTTGGCTCCTGAGGGCTTAGTTTGAGCACTTCCAACTCGCTCAAAGGTGTATGGACATACTCGAGGAAGCATGGAAACCTAACACCAGGCATTGCTACTCCAGCAAATGGAAACGCTTTGTCATCTGGTGTAATGGCAAAAGCATCAATCCTATTGAATGCACACCAACACATTGTCCTGTACCTAACCCACCTGTTAGATTCAGGCCTGGTTTTCAAATCCCTAAAGTTACACTTGGCTGCGCTTTCATCATACACCATGTCCCAGAAGGTTTTGTGGTGGTAAATACCAGCAATTAAAGCATTTTTAGGAGTAAAGAGGCTGAACGTTGTACTTACCAAATTAATGGGGTTCCCTTTGAACCAATGCATAAGGCTAGCCTTAAAGCACTCGCCTAAAAGACCGCCTTCCTGGTGGCGATTACATCGATGAGTAAGTGAACTGAGGGCCCTTTCAGTTCAGGGCCCATTTGTTACCATTGACAAAGGATAAGGGAATTCACCCATGAATAGCACATACATTTATTTCAAATTTCCATGTAAACCAGTCCATAGAACTATCCACCATTTTCCAGAACCCCACTAACATGGCAGAAAGAAGCCTCCACACAGTAGAAGTTAGGAGAGTGGTTGTCTATTATCTGGAAAAGACAAAACCACTTAGAAAAAACAAACCATTTTTTTGTTTCAGTGGCAGCTGGTAGAGAAGGTGACCCTGTTTAAAGCAGCTATTTGAAAGTGGATCATAAACTGCATAACACTATGCTACAGTCTTGCCAAGAGAGATCTGCCTTCATTGCAAATGTTCCTCTTTAGTCCATTTGTAAAGCAGCAACCTGGAGTTCTGTACACACCTTTACACAACACTACTGCCTCGATACACACTGTCTGATTCTCAGGTGGGACAACCGGTGCTAAGACATCTTTGCTACTCTTCCTTCTCACATCCCACCATCTCTGGGTACTGCTCACTAGTCTATGCACTGCATGTGATTCTAAGCATATTAATAAGCATCAGAAGACATGCATTAATTACCGTAATAGCATTTCTGATTGTATCTGCTTAGATTCACATGTGCCTACCCTTCCTCCCCTCATGGAGTAGAAGGAACATGGACATCTTGCACCTTCTCTCTTCTGTACTCGCACAGACTATAAGGCTCCCTCACGGCAGAAAAAATGCAATCGGAGGGACCTCGAAGCGTGAGGGATTTTGGGTACACTACACTACGCTTCACATTATGGATAGTGTTAAAGTCACGCCCATGTCGACGTCCCCTTTCGATCTTTGAAAGAAAGATGCAATAATCTGCAATTTACCACTAGATGTCAGACTATATGCACAGCATGTGAATCGAAGCAGATAAAATCATCAGAAATGCTATTACGGTGAGTAATGAATGTCATTACACCCCATGGTCCAACTCCCCTAGAATAACTGTTAAACTGAATCAGTTTTATAGGTGTTTTACTGTTACTAGAATCACAAAGTATATTGTCCAGTTGGGTTACTAAGCGATTTCTTGCTGAGTGTCGCGGTATAGTGCTAGGGTCTACTTACCTTATCAGTAGGTGTATTACCTTCCGCAGCGCTAGAGGGCCTAGCGGTTGGTTTTCCGGGTAGATGCCTAGTCGTAGTTTTCGGGCTTACCGCGGCCTTCGGGACCGTCGAAGCATCGGATTTCCGTGCTTGGATGTGTGAATGTTTTGGAGCAGCGCCCTTACTGGATTTTGATTGCCCAGTTGCAAGATGCTGCTGCGGATGAGGGGAAGGCTTTGGATCTGAACGATCCGAGGAAACGAGTGAAGTTTTCGGCGGCCCTGTTGGCACTTTCACCTTTTTTGACAGACGTCAAACGGTGTAGGTCTGTTTAGTGTGATGCGTTTGTACGCCCCTGTCGCTGGGTGTTGTCCCTGTAGCGAGACCAGAGTCCGGTCTTAAAGGGTCGGACGGGCGTGGCGGACCTAGAGGTGTCCGCCTCGAGGTCTCTAACATCCGCAAAGGATGTTTTGTCATCCGAAGTACCCCCGTCACTCTCAGCTGGTGTGGCAGTGGGGGAAGGGGGTTCCACCCGCGACATACCTTACGCGGCCCACCGCTTTACACGGCGGTCCTTAAGGGTCTTAGGCCAAAGGAGTTTGCAAGCCGCACACCACTTCTCGTCGTGCTCTAGGGGGAAGACAGGCGTTACACGTCCCGTGTTCGTCCTTCCAAGGATATCCAACCCTACACTGAGGGCAGAATCTAAAAGGAGTCCTTTCCATAGCTAAAGGGAAGGATGACCAGACCAAAAGGGGAAAGGAGGAAAGACATACCGACAAAATGGTCACCCCGACCCCACTCTCCCTACTGTATACTGGGCGGGAAAAAACAATCGGAGGGACCTCGGGCGGGAGAGATTTTGGGTACACTACACCACGATGGGGATAGTGTTACGGACACGCCTAAGGCGACGTCCCCTAAAGACCAGATGCAATACTCTGCGGTTACCACTGGATGTCGGACCATATGCACAGCATGTGAATCTAAGCAAATACAATCATCAGAAATGCTATTACGGTGATTAATGCATGTTGTCCGTGTTTGGAAAGGAGATTTCCAACGCGTTGCTTTGTTCTTCACATATGCTACTTTAATAGGAAACGCAACGCATTTCGATCTGGTGTGCCCTTTGTCAGGGTTTCAAGTATGTGAAGTTTTACTGTAATTTAACCAATGTAGTATCAATTCGACATTTTTAATCATAATGCATGAATTACATATCCATGCAACCAAGATCAAAAAAGCATTTTCAGCTTGATGAATCACCTTATAGGTGCAAAAGCTCCAGAAATGTTCTGGTCTTGTGTGAACCGAACGGGCATTGTCCAAATTCGTTCATCAATAGTGCCCACATTTCTACAAAGCAATAAAGCAAAAAGAAAGACTCATGGGATATCTGTGCTCATTGTTGATGTAGTTACTAGTGTTGGGGATAAAGACTGTTTTACCCTTGTGATAACAATCTCCAAAAAGTAGGTGGAAAATAGAAATGGGGCTCGGTCTGCCCCACCTTGCTGTTGTGCGAGGATGTCTGTAAAGAGGACAATACTTAACTGAGTCTGAGGACAAACCTTCTGGACTAGAAAAAAAGACAATGTCCTATCTCTTACCTAGTTACTCTTCTAATGTTTATTGGGGCTCTCAAGATGTCTGGTTATGTACAATCCATTGCTACTTCAAAGGTGTCTTCAGTGGTCCGTTCATAAACATAAAAATGGGAAGTGTTGTGTGCAACCTTAATGCACTGTCTGTTTTTAGGTTTCTATCTAAGATACTATAGGCTTGCTCTCACCTGACTGTTTGAATATGATCAATAGATTTCACACGCAGCTCCAGAGTAATCCGACCTGTGAGAAGATATGTTGGTTTAGATACCTATGCTCTACAATATTGGGTCTTTCTAAGGTAAGAACCACGAGTTAGTTACTTCTCGATCTACTGTGAACCGTTCTACCCGTAACTGATGTTGTGCTACTACCCGCCATGCAGTAAATGTCTGCACTATAAACGGAACGTGCACGTAACTTGCTGACGTCCTTTTGCATGTTCACACGTCCTACCAAACCATGTTGGACTGCAAAATTGCGGTCCGCTTGGGGATAGCCCAAACTGTAGCACTTCCCATATCCCCTTCATTTTTGCAAAACATACACGGATTTTCATTTATATATACTGATATTTTTTTCAATTAGTCACTCATGGGAGACTGGCACATTGGTGTTTTTCACCTTACAGTTTGGCCTATCCCCAAGTGGACCGCAATTCGCATACCAACATTGTTTTGGTATGACGTGTGAATGTGCGCGATGACGTCAGCACCTCACACGCACCTTCTGGTTATGTTATAGTGACGGCCATTTACTGCATGGCGGCTGGCAGCACATCAGTTACGGGTATAACGGTTCACAGTAGATGGAGAAGCAACCAATTTTGGGCCGGGTAGGCTGGGAGTAGGAGGACATGGGAGGGATAGAGGTCCAGGCAGCAGTGAGTTGGGAGATGAAGTTAGTGGAGTGGTGTAGGAAGTTGGCTGAGGGGGAGTCTCAAGGGGCAAAATAAAGTGGTACCAAAGAATGGTGAATGGGAGGCAGGAGAAGGAGATCAATAACAAAAAGGGAGGAAAAGGAAGGCAGGTGGCAGGAGCAAGGGAGTGCATGGGGGACATGTCCTCCAGACACGTGCCGAGGGCAGGATGCGCTGTCTGGATCTTCAGGCTGAATGCATCCGGTTTAGTGTCTGCTGGACATGAAGAACCTCAAATTGTCTTCTTAGCAGATTAAACACTTGTTCCACTTTGTTTCTGTGATTTGTCTAAAAGTATCATGCTGGAACGGATTAATCGGCTTATGTACTGTCTCCATGTTTTTTCTTCTCTTCTTAAATTGTCATACAAACTCCTTCTGTGGCCCAAAAAATTGCTCAACTTTTTTTTTGTATATGCATGTTTTGCACACACTTTATAACCTCAATTCATGGAAAATCAAATTTAATATGGAAGTAACTGCATCAAATAACATACGAATAACATACGAATGAGCAGATTAACATGTTTCCGAGGCTGCTATTTTTATGCACGCCATTACGGCTAGGGCGAAAATCTGGAATGGCCTTGTTCCCAAAATAAAAACTTTCCATATGTAGTATATGGGCCCCAAGTTTTCAGGTTTCAATTAATGGCAACACTTCTTCAAATAATTCACCTATCTGCTGTACTAGTAAAGACTATTTGCATAGTCTCTTCCTGATGATACCAAGGAAACAATCACAAGAATTCTATGTGATAAATGTATTAATCTCAGGTGGCAGAAGCATTTTTTTGCTATTGCATTTAACTTGTAGTTCCAAAGTGAGAACACTGTCCACAAGAGTTCCCAGATTTTGTCATCACAGACGTCTCCCAGTTGGGTTCCCATTTTTAGGGGTAGGGGAGAAGCAGTGAGGGATGTCTCTGGACAGTGAAGAATGGGTGGAATTGGTGTGCAAATAAAGGAGATGATGCTGGCCATTTGTGTTGCATGCTTTGTAGAACCTGTGCTGGAGAAAATTGTAAGACTACGGGGACCCAAACAATATAATTATTAATTCAGTTTGGGATCATGGTGAGGGTCGACTCACATGCACAAAGAACATTACTCGCCACCATGTTGGAGAATTCCTTGAATTTATACCACAAAAGAATTTGTCTTATCAATGGTGGCGAAGGGATTCCTAAGATGCTTCTTTCTGAATAAGAAATACAAAACTTGGTGTGAAATCTAGCATTTGTGCCTGCAGTTTCAAACACTCTTAAATGAAAAAGTAATCGATTAGGGGTTCTATCAACTCTTCAGCAGTTCCTCCTTTTGTGAAATGGTTATTTGTAGCCCCTGTTTTCCTGGCCCTGCTCCGTGCAAGGGTGTACTGTTTCCTTCCCTGGAACATGACAGTTGGAACCAACCAAGCTCCTTTTTCATATAAATAATGGCCTCCGCCTCTGAGGTTGTAACGGACAAAAGTCCAGTAAATTCACCCTCTTCCTCTTCAATCTTAGTAGTTGCAGTGGCAGCATCTCAATTGCTGCTGCTGGGTCCAGCCCCAGCTTCACTACCAGTACGATTAGTTAGGGCAGGTACACACTTGTGCTTCACAAAATCCAGAATGATTTGCAATCAATTCAGCTGTGCCAAAGACTGCTAGACATGTCTCTACACAACTTTGACATGATCCACTTTTGAAGAACTTAAGGAAGTGAATGCGATTGTCTCCATGTTATCAATTCTAGTAGTTGACTGTCCACTACAAGGACATCAAATATCACAGTGCACTGTGTAGGTGTTATTCAAACACTCCACCAGTGCACAACACTGAGGTACCAAATACTGATCCTCACTCACTTAACACCTATATGTTAAGTGGAGAGGGTCCTCCCACCACTGCACACCAATTTGTTAGGACTGATTTTCTATACTCTGACCTGGTGGACAGATGTATAGAAGGCCAACATAGTATAGTGACAGGGACAACTGTGGGAGCTGTAGCCAAACCAGCTCAAGGTAGGTGGATGAGTGGTCTAGGTTTATCTTTAAGAGGAAATATCTTTTAAGAGTAAATATAACCTCTTCCAGGATATAGGGTATTTCAGAAAGCAAACCTGGTGACAAAGGAGATGAGGCCTCGGTGTAGTGAATGTGTTTCGGTGATGTATGCACTTGTGCTGAAGGTTTTGTATGTGAGTGAGGGCATTTTGACGGTTGTGTTAAACCCTTCCTTCTCTTGTATAGGAGGTTTCGATGTACTTTCAGGAGCGTGAATGTTGGAGGACACAGGCTTTTGTTTCGGCATGCTCATTTGAAACATTGCCTTAGGGCTTTTTATGCACGGTAGACTTCTTGCTCGATGCTTGTCTTGGAGGACTGTTGTGTCGCACACGTGAGGTGGGTGCAGGGGACTCCATCATGGATGCACTGGAGGTGCGTTGTACCGTGTGGCCATACTTTGAAGACTGTCATTGAATGGTTGGAGGTTGCGTGTTTATCACATGATCAAAGATTAGTCATGGGCGCTCCTCTGAGAACGAACATTGCATGTATGGGGTTGCTGTTGGTACTCTTGTTCAGAAGGGTGGGACAAAGACTGATATGCAAATAGTTATTTCCCATCTGTGAAAGGCACATTGAGCTAAAGTGTGGCTGCCGACTCCGAGTGGGTACCTTCCCAAAGAACAGGCCATTTTTGCTGTGTTTGTTCTCAGAGAGAGCACCCATGACACATTTTTGTTTATCACATAAGTGAGTATCCCCACTGTGTGTTTGTGTGTGCCACTGAGGATAGTCTCCAAAGCAGTACCGCCGGCCTGCTTTCTGGAGGGCAGACTGGCACTTGGGAATCTACTGATCCCATATAGTCTTCTGCATCACTTTGTACACTGGAAGCAACCTTTTCTTCGTTGGACTCTCCAACGGTTTTTGGCAAGTCTAGGCTGGCTTCCTCCTGCATGGCGTGGGCTGCCGAACGCTTAGTGCATCGATCCTTAAAGGTTTTGGGTCAAAAAAGCTGGCAGGCTGTACGGCCCTTTTCACAATGATCTCTCGGGAGGCAGCGATGGAACACCCGTTAAGTGTCCTTCCAAGGATATTTTTTATGGCAGGATGGACCACATTTAAATGGAGCTTTTTTCCATGGCATAAACTGAGCATAGGAGTGTGAACATGTAGGCATTCTCTAAGGGGAATATATGGCCTACATTACTTACCCTAATAGTATTTATGATGCTTGTATCTGCTTAGATGTACATGCATTGCATTGTCAGACTGTTAGGACTGATTTTCTATTCTCTGGCCTGGTGTACAGATGTAAAGAAGGCCAACCTAGTTTTGAGACTGGGACAACTGTGGGAGCTGTAGCCAAACTAGTTCAAGGTAGGTGGATGACTGGTCTAGGCTAGGTCTCAAGAGGTGGTGAGCTTCTAAGGGGTCTCCAATGAGTACACACACCCCTTTTGCAAAGTCAGGAATTACACTTAATACGTTATAAAAATACGTATTTATGACCATATAACACTGAGAAAAATGACTAACTTTTAAGGATGCATGTGATTTCTTCGAAAATATTTCACCTAATGGAGATTTCACTGTATCCATTTCACTGAAAAACAAATCTACTTTTCACTTTTTATTATTTTTATTTTAATGCGGGCAGAGCCCTCCTCACCCTTCCCTACCATAATGTATACGATTACCCCACACCCAACCTATTGCGCATTACACATATTCCATTTCCCCTATCATTTTCGGCTACCATTCTTGGCTTTTTCGGTTTCCTCCAGGTTCTCTCTAGAGTGGGTGCAGGGCCTCTTCACGAAAAAGCCAGGCAAGAGCTGAAACTCCCACTAGCCAATGCAGACATGGCCTCCACACACCCAAGCAGTGGTGCACTGGTGGCACAACTAATGAATACCATTCGAGACACACCAAAACCAGTTTGTGGATCGGGACCAGAGTCCCAACCCACTTCCGGGCAGCGGACACACATGGCCCTGCAGTAGCCTGTGAAAAGCCTCTGCAGTCCGGGCACTGGAAGTCCATATAAGGATTTTCCTGGCCTCAGTCGAGGAAGAAGGGTTAAAGACCAGATGGCCAAGTGACAAATGAAAAAAACATGCGGCACGGCCATGTTGGACACAAGCAAGTTTGTAACCAAACGCAGTACGGCTAAAGTAAATTACACCAAAAAATAGTAAATAGTAACTGCTGCCTCCTGCTTGTCCCTTAGAGGATTTATGGTTACTTTGGGTGTACCTGAGTGTTAGTCTAGGGCAAAACGAAAAGTGTACTGCATTGTAAGATGCATTGTACAATCATAAAAAGTTACCCAAGTGGTAACTTACCAAAAGTGGCAACCTAAGGGAAACCATGTTTCCCAGTACTGATAGCCTGAAGGACATGTCGGTTTCCCCATGACAAATGAGCAACAGCCAGTGTAGTGAAGCTTGAAAAAAGCAGGTTAGAATCGAAAATAAAAGCAACATGTTTGGGGATCCATAGAACTGGAAGGAAATGTGCTGTAAGCAGAAATCTTTCCTAATGGTGACCATGAAGTCAAACAGTCCCATGCAGTCGATGCATTAGTCCACTGAGCCACAGACACAGCCACTACTCTTCGGCAGGGTACCTCCCTTCTACCCCCTTTTCCAAATAATGCCCATATATATTTTTAGCGTCCTACCTCTAAACTTGTAAATCTACTAAACATACCCCCAAATACTTACCCCAAACTGCACTCACCAATACTGAACAATTGACCTACTTAACAGTAAATACATATACATAGAGCTACTCATAAATGCGGTTTATAGTGATATCAAATATTTTACCGACAATCAACTTTAAAAAAAAAAAACATGCCAAATGTAAAGATGTCTACATGACATACTTATAATTGCAATGGTCATTTTTTTCGACAATTTTCGGGAAACAAAATTCGATAACCCAATGCCTTAATGTCAATGTTAACTTGCCTAAAATGTTGTCATGGGAGGTCCCCCCCAGCCCTCCTGCTACCCACGTAACCCTTGCACCATCTGCAACGATCACACAAATAATACGCATTGTGAGTGGCCAAAGCACACAAAATAACAATACTAAGGGTTAAACGAGTGAGTAAAAGCCAAGAGTAAAGCACCTTAAGTGAACATTGACGAACGGATGACGGTTGAGATCAAACGGGCATTGCATGACAGAAAAGGAGGTCAGAGAAAACGAACAAAAATACACGAACTGCGTGAGAGATATATATATCAAGAGCAAGAAAAATAAAACGTGGTTTTCGTTATTGTAGATACAAAATGAGCAATGACATTGAGTATGTTGCAGAGAGGAGAAAAATTAATACATTAGGGCTACGTGTATAACAGAGAATTAGTAAGAAAAGACAACATTTATTGGAAGTGCACAGAATACCACAAAACTAAGTGCGCAGGGAGAGCGATTACTGAAAAAACAATGATAAAAAGAAAAGGTGAACATAACCATTTACCAGACAGAACGACAATACTGGTAAAAAGAACAATGAATTAACTAAAAAAAGGCAATGGAAAACCCGAGTGAGATGAGCGGGTCTGTAATAGCTCGCACATGTACCAAAATACCATTACATGTGGCAGCACAAATGCCAGCTGAGAAACATATACAACGTTCCTTGAACCGTAAAAAACAACCAAAGGAAAATCTACCAATAGCACCAAGAGGATACGAGGAAATATACATACCAGAGATGTTTAGAAAAGCAAAGGTGAAGATTTTCACTACGTGACACTAGAAACAAAAGAGGAAAAAATTATAATTTTCACAACGAACAGTAACTTACACCACCTTGGAAATTGTGATGTTTGGCAAAACGCTGCCACATTTAAGGCTTGCCCGCAACCATTTCAACAGTTTTACAGTGTACATGGATCAATTAACCAAAGTCGTCTTCCACTATTTTTCGTATTAATACCAAAGAAGACAGAGGAAATATACAGATTAATAAAAAATAAATATTTGAAAAAATTAAAGGAGCTATTCCTGAAAAAATGCCTACCGCAATAATAATGGACCGCAAACTAACCCAGGTAAGAGCATTCAAAGGAGTATACAAAGACACATGGCTACAAGGTGGTTTTATTTACACTTTACACACGCCATATGGAGAAAACTACAAAAACTAGGCCTACACACACAATACATAGAGGATAGCGATTTCCAGCACAATATAAAAAAATTGTTTGCTTTAGCATTTGTGAAAGAAGAAAGTGATAACATTTTACAAAAATGTAATTGACACAGAATACTACAAAAGAAATGAAGAACATATAACAGATTTGCTAGATTACATAGAAGGCACATGGTTGGGGCAATTAACAAGGAATGGTACGAGAAGGAGACCAAAATATCAAATATCGTGGTGGAACTGTTACGTTGCAGTAATTGAGGGTAGAGCTAAAACAAACAATATTCTGGAAGGGTGGCACAACAGAGTAAACAAAAGATTTAATATCAACAACCCGACACTATGGCATTTCTTACGAGACTTAATTACAGAACAATCGGCACAAGAATTTAGGTTATCTCAAATAATTTCACTGGAACTTGCAGAAGTAAAAAAGAAAAAATATAGAGACTATGAACAACAAATTCAAAGTATAGTAAACAATTTTGAAACACAAGATGCATATGACTTTTTAGAAGCAATAGCGTATAATCTGAAGTGTCAAGGCACTCACCATTTCGAAAATCCACGTTAATCCATGAAACATCCAAAGTAACCAAAAATCCATAAACGATGCCAAAGTCAGTATCCAAAGTCAATAAAATTAATCTATGAAGTGTCCAAAATACAGAAAAATGCATTAAAAACCATTCCAGGAAGAGAATCCATAATCCATTCCAGCAAAAAAAAAGTTCAAACCAAACGCAAGAAATGCATAAAAAAACATTCCAGGGAGAAAATCCATAATCCATTCCAGGGGGAAAAAGTGCAATCCGGAGTCCATAAAAAAAGAAACAGAGCGAAAAATATGAAAAAAAACATTCCAAGGAGAAAATCCATTGCAGTAAAAATAAGTAATCGAGGTTCTTAAAATGTAATCCCCAAAAAAAGCTTGTAATACAAAAGTCCGATAAAAAGAAAAATCCACAGAGAAATGGGAAGAGCAGCAGCGAAGACACCCGACGGTAACGAACTGACTCGCAAAATGGCGCTTACGCACACGTAACGCATATATAAGGGTAAGCAACAAACTAAGTTTTCAAAAATAATGTTAAATTACGTTACAAAATGTTATACAATTTCACCATCTAGCGGTGAAAAAAATAAGTTCCATTCAATACTTTTTTTAATTTACTGTTCAATAAATTAGTCCGACTAATTTTTGCCATCTGGGGATGGTGTAGTGGACACATGCATTCTAGAATCCTCCTAGTCTCACTCTTCAATCCTCCAAGGGTGTTCACCCGACACCACTTTGAGGCCACACCGTGCAGTAGACGCTATACAAATGCCATATGACATAACTAAAACACAGTATTAATGTCTGCACCCCTCTGCCCTTCCCACTCTATATATTTTGCAAATCACAAGGTAGTGGATCAACGTCCTAATAGAGGTGTGCCTTTCATTACTATTTACTGTTTTTATCTATGCACTAGGCATTTTTACTTTGTTTAGATCTACTAATTGAACTAATAGTCAAATATATTTCTGGGGCTTGGGCTCTTTATTCACATGTGTTGCATAGGCTGCCATCTAGTGGTTGGATTGCAGTATTACATATTTCCAATTACAAAAACAAGGCGGCAATCGATTGGCAGCAACTTTGCAGCTGATTAGAGAATTTGCAATGCCATTTGACACATGATTGCCTATTTTGTGCCATTTGACAGACATTGAAGAGAAGCTACTGCGTCTGCAACAAGTACAGAAGGGAGAGCAGGGACACGCACTTCATTCACTTTCTATTTTTGGAGAATGCTTAGTTTCCTTTCCTCTTCTACATTGGGGTTCAGTCTAATCCTTTTGGCCCAAATGGAAAACACCCAATTTAAATGTCTGTGCTGTAACTCCGAAGTCCCTTGGCATGACACGCACGAAGAGTGCTATAGCTGTAGATCAGTGGATGGGGTGTCTAAAATTTAAACCCAAAGCTCTCGAACAGTCTAAAGCGCTGGGTAGTATACACCATGCAGACTAAATGAGCACAGTCCGAGTCCAAAGCATATCCTAACTAGAAGTCAGGATTTTAGACACCGGGCTCGGAGTTCACCACAGCCTTGCAAAGAGGCACCGGCATGCAAGTTCGTACAGCTAAGCCCCAGTTTGTCGACAAAAAGCCCATGACTGAAGTCATGCCAAGGTGCAGATGCTTCGGGATCAAACGATAAGCGCAAGGGCATAACGTCCCAGGCACGGTACTCCCAACTATAACGAGCAAGAGCAACAAAAGCATAGACCTGCTGAGAAGGGGGCTTTAAAACCTTTTTCAATAATTTCCACCTGAATCCTGCAAAATAAACGGGTTAAGGAGGGTTTCAGAGGGAGGCTGACACATTGTGGAGCAGAAGGCACCTGTTCATTTTAGACTCCGTAGAGGAATAGGAAGAAAGCAGTATCCAGGCAGAATTTTCAAAGCTGAGGCCCCCTAGATACCACCCGTTGGCCGCCAAAAAAGTATTGTCCATGAAGGATTTTGAAGTAACCATGTCCAAAGTGGTCTCCTTCATGAAACATCATGAGAGAGTAGGAAAAAGACGGCTACATCTACCCCCAAGATCAACCTATAAAAAAGAAAGCAAGACCAGAAGCCAATTTGTACATACAAATGCACCCATGTTCAGTTTAGGAATACCATGATGGCACAGGGGACACGTATCCACATCAGGGGTACCAAGACTATGTAGACCCGGATGACTGTTATGGTGTCACAGATGAGGACTACCCAGTTTCATCCTACCAAGTACCACTGACTATCATTTTGCTTATAGATACAATTTGGTATTCTTCCATAGAAACCACATGAGGG
Organism: Ambystoma mexicanum; assembly: GCF_040938575.1. Lineage (NCBI taxonomy): Eukaryota > Metazoa > Chordata > Amphibia > Caudata > Ambystomatidae > Ambystoma > Ambystoma mexicanum. The sequence continues at coordinate 286,278,872 of NC_090931.1, read as the reverse complement.
TGGTGTTTTTTTTTTGTTGGTTTGTTTTTTTCTTTATTGGAGGGCATTCTGGAGGAAAAAGATAACCATGTTTCTGATGTTTGTTAATCTGCTTAGAATCACATGCTGTGCATAGGTCCGACATCCAGTGGTCAGTGCGGAGTATTGCATTTTGTTTTTCGTAGTTGAAAAGGGGACGTCGACAAGGCGTGTCTGTAACACTATCCCTATAGTGACGTGCGTTGTACCCACAATCCCTCACGCGTCGAGGTCCCTCAGATTGTTTTTTTTCCGCCCAGCTACTGGTCGCCTTTACGCGGAGCTCCTCGAGAGACATTGCAGATTTCATCTCCTCGACCTTTGGTCGTTTTCCTATATTAATATAGAACATATCGATCCCCCCCTCGACGCTGTTGTGAAGCTGTCTCCGCCGAGCAAGATCTTCGACGGAGGGGACGAGCGGAGGAGATCCTTCGGCGTTGCCGAACACGTGGCCTGGCCTCGCAGGCCATATACAGTAGGGAGAGTGGGGGTCGTGGGACATCTCTAGTTCTTTTCTGAGAATGCCTTTCCTTTTCCCCTTCTTTTCCCTTGGGGTGGTTATCACGATTTATTGCCTCGGCTATGGAGAGGACACCCTTTAGGTTTTGCCCGCTTTGCAAGGGCAGGTTTACTTGGAAAGACGAGCATTCACGGTGTAACCGCTGCTTGCCCCACGATCACAAAGAGGAAGGTTGCACGGCTTGTCGGCTTCTTAAGCCGAAGACTCTAAAAGAATCGGCACAGACTCCCTTGTCGTTACTATGGCCTGTAAGAGGGCTAATTTGCCCATTACTGACTTAATAGCCCCGAGATGGGCAGAGCAATGCACCTATGCTTTCAGTATGAAAGAAGCAACTTCTCTGGTTTACAGCGCGAGTATAGAATGCAGCATACTGCGTGAGAATAGCAATTGCTATGGAATTTGTCTGTCTTGATGGAGCAGGTCCCAGTGGGGTGACATGGACGAATTGGGTGAACAAATAGCCTCGGTACTCTAACCTTCAGGAAAATTATTCAGGAAGGAAAACTGACAATGCCATCATTAAAAATGCACTAGATGAAACTGAAGGGTGGCAGGAGAAGGTGTCATCAAGCGACGTGCCTTGCTAAGTACTGGTGTGAAAGGTGAGACGCACACTAAATTGGTAGATAAGCCAGTTGACGAGTCCCAACTCTTGGGGAAAGTAATAGCTGAGACGCTGGAAAAGATGACAATGGAGCAGAATATCCCCGTAAAATATTGGGCAAATATCAGAAAGATGCTACCAACAATGAGTTTCCACCAGCAGTCCACTCAGCAGACACATGGTCAGTTTTGTTTTCAAGTTTACAGCCAGATCAACATTTATATTCTTACTCTGCACCCTTTCTTTCACACAGAGGAAAACCAAGAACTGTACTAATCTCACGGGGAGCATCCTCCTCAAAACAATGACTAGCAGAGAACTGTTCCCTCCCATGGCACTCCAGAAGGACGATGCATAACTGCATTATCCCACGCATAGGAAAGCGGGGTAAGAGGATCATCACTTAATCGGGTGTTCGACACAATGACCCTGGGTTGCTGCATAAGTTACTAGGTAGACCGAGAAGCCTACCTCCGTGCAAGAGTTGAAGTTCTGCTTCATAAGAACGCCATCAAGCCAATCTCGCATCAACATTTAATGATGGCCATTTGCTCACTTTAATTTCTAGCACCCCTAAAAAAGACAAAAGACTGGTCTTACACAAAGGTTCAGGCTGACCACACTACAAGAGGTCATACGACTTCTGAAGAGGAATATACATGACTATGCTAGACATGAAAGGTGTGCATACTTTGAAATTTCAGTGCTATAGTCGCAGAACGTTTCTAAGGTATACGGTAGGAATAAGTCTCCTCCAATTCAAAGCTACCTTTTGAAATAACATCACCAAATTGCTGGAGCTAGTGGCAGTTCATTTTCACCACCACAACATTCCCATCTATCCACAGCTGGACGATTGCCTCATAACAGAAGACACAAGAGACTTTCTTGTACAATACTCAAAACAGGATATCTTTTCTACAAACTGGGGTTTGCTACTACAAACAAGGCAAAGTCAAGGCTCTTAACCATGCAGAAAAAGGTTTCTGGGTGCTATTCTAGACACAGAAAGAGCAAGATCAAACCCATCTCCACAAGGAGTACAAGCAATTCTAGCACAAATCCCTTGTTACCAGGTCAGAGCCCATATAACGGTTAGAAGGGTAATGAAACTACGAGGCATGATAGTATCCTCTATCTACTTATTCCCACATACATGCCTAACGTCAACATTTAAACGGTGGCTCTCAGTGGTCACAGGTGTCTGGGAATGGGATGATCTAGTGGTAGTGTCAAGAGTTATTAAGTACTCTGCATTGGAGCACCATACATCTTTTACAGTGAACACCATTCAGACACCCTGCATTAGAAGCATCAGTAATGAATGCCTAATTTCCAGGCTGTGGAGCCAACTGCCAAGAGCTCACTGCACAAGGATCATGGTCACAAGAAGTCAAACAAACATGTACATGGTAGAACTCTTGGCAATAATAAAGATAGCACTATTATCTTTCACGACAAGATTAGAAGTATTTTATTCAACGCAGACAACACCACGGCAATGTCTTACATAAACAAAGGCGGAAAACACTACTCGAACACAGTCGCATTCAAGCACATTACATGCCAGGGGAGTACAACAACATGGCCGACAATCTAATTGGTCATTCCTCAAAATCACAAGTGGAAAATCAACACAAACTCATTCCAACAAATCTTCAAGATGTGGGACCACAAATAGTGAATCGGTTGTCAACGGCCCTGAACGCCTATGCCCCAACTTTGCATTCAGGTATCCAGAGAAGTGGTCAGTAGGGAATGCTCAATGGATGAGCTGGTCTGTTATTTGCATACACCCCGATGCCTCTGCTCTTCTACATGGTGGTACGCAAACTACTTCACGAAAGGCTAACTAATATTCATTGCGCCAGTGTGGCTAAGGCAAACCATGGTATGACTAACTCAAAGATGGCGATTAAACTGCCCCAAAAACCTCAGATGTACACAACAACCTAGATATCTAACACATCCCAGCCCACAAACATTGAACATGGCCACATAGCTCCTAATGTCCTAGAGGTTGAACTTTTACAACTTTCAACAAGATGCATGAAAATACTGAGGGAATTCAGAACCCATCTCCTGTCTCCCCCACACCATTTGTCATATGGTACACACAAATGTCAATCCTATTGCATGCCTACAGATCTTGTAATATACCTGTTGCACCCATTTGACTTGGTGGGTTTTTAACACTCACGGCAATTCTGGGAGCACTTGCAGCCTACAAAAATAGTAGTCCAGGCTTTCATAGCAGCAGTAAAACTAATCTACCCTCCAGTGGCGCACCCACTTCCCATTTGGGAACTTGGCACAATTCTACAAAGGCTCATGAGACATTGTTTTGACTCTATGCTTAAAGCAGCATTTTAAAGGCCTCCAATACAAAGTTGCTTACCTAATAGACCCATCTATTAGAAGAAGTTAACTACAGGCTCCTATTGTACCAAAACATTTCTCCATTCACTATCTGAAGATAGATCTAAGAATTCACTCTGTTCTCACCCAAATAAATTTTAAAATTCCATGAAACTACCTTCTTACTTTCCAAACCCACAGAGTAAAGGGGAAAATGCTCCACATACATAAGACTTAAGCAGAGTTGTAATTTTTACCTTGATAAAACCAAATCAGTAAGAAAGACCAGTGACTTCTTTGCCTTTCTTACTGAGATGGGATGGGGAGCTTACAAACAAGTCCACAATTGGTAAAAGTGTTGCAGATGTCTCATGAATCATTTTCCTGAAGGTGTTTGGAGGGTTTTTATTTCTCCTCTTCGCCAGGCATCCGTAACCCCAGTTAGTGCTAATGAAAGCTGACCCCTACTGTCTATACTGCCAGCTTTTAGGCCATCACAGTTTGTACATGTCTGTTTTAAACTCTCTAGGACTTTGTGATCTAATGGGGTTTTCGCTTCACAATCACATTCTAAGCCTTTTCTGAGAATGTTCCCATACTCTGGTCAGCGGTCCCAACGGGCGTTCCCACCACAAGCGCATTGAGACCATAGTAATGTGAAAAGACGCTATATAAATGACTACTACTGCTACATGCACCCATACTACAGAACCACTTTCGCTCCTTGGCAAATATCTCCCATGCTCCAGAACTCCTACAGACTATGCTGCTCCTTCCTACCTCCCCCGTTGGTCTCTTGGTCATCCTTCACCTCTGGCCTCACCTGAAACTCCCCCCCCCCCCCCCCCACTTCCTTGCCCTGCTTAAACCCCCGCCCCCTTTCGAATGGATTGTGTCCTACACGTATTCCTCATCTTTTTTAGATGGATATCCTTCCAGATTCAGCTGCTCCAGAATAAGTTTTCCAGCAAAGGGCGCTGTGCATCGATGCAGTAGACTCAACGTCCCTCGAGGGCTTCCATCCCAGGGTCGATGTCGGTGTGTGTGTGTATATGTGTATATATGGTTCTACGTGATCAAGCGGTCTGTGTACCGTGAAACGCGTTGTGTTTTGTGCTTTTTCTCATCCATGCTGACTTTAAAATAAAGGCATGTCAGTCTGGACCAACTTGGGTTTTTTTTGCTTAAGTATAGAGAGTCATTAAGGCCTTCTCTATTCGTTTTTTTGGGAGTGCATTCCGCTTATCTCATCCCGTTTCCATTCCGGATCGGGTAATGGGTTTTTTCTAAATATATATATATATATATATATATCACACTCCGCACCCGTTGGCTTCAGTTCCGTTTTTATGCCTTCCTCTTATAGAATACCAGCATCAATGAGTCCCAGACAGCACCAGACTGAGTCTACAGTGGGGTAGGTTGGGAAAGGCCATGAGGAATGCATGGGAGAAACATCCAATCGAAAGAGTTATCAGGGACAAGTAATTTGTTCTTTGAATGGATTGTGTCCTCCCATGCGTTTCTCGTCTTTAGATAGACTCCCAAAGCAGTGTTTTATGTTTTGGAATAGGAAGTAAGAATTTCCAAATTCAAGATTTGTCATGGATTGAATATAGGACAGCTTTTCCAAATCCTCCTTGGCTAGAGGATGAATCCAGATTGTAATGCTTTGTAAATGTGTGAATGGTAGACCAAGTGGCTGTCTCACAAATGTCTAGACGCCCTCCTTTGCAGAGCAGAAAATATCACCATGCCCCTTGTGGAATGAGCTCAGGCCTTCAGGGGGCTCTTTTCCAGCCACTCTGTAGCATTCTGTAATAGCAAGAATTATCCATCGGGACAAAGTTTGTTTTGCAATTGGAAGCCCTGGTTTATGTCCAGTGTGCCCGATGAAAAGCTGGTGATGCTTTTTGCCATCCATGAGATATAAAAGATCAAAGCCCTTCTGGGATTGAGCCTATAATCTTTCCTCTTCCTTGCTAGGCTGAGGAGGTGGATAAAATGTTGGTAGTACAATGTTCTGGGATAAATGAAAATATGATAACATTTTGTATGGTAGTAATTTATTTAGCGCCATTTCCCCATTTGTATGGCCTCAATGCGCTTTGTGGTTGTAACGCCCTTGGGACCAAAGTTCAGGTATGGGAACATTCTAAGAGTTTACTTTTAAGATGCATGTGTGCGTTTTTGCCAGGATTGTGACTTGCAAGGGCTGGCTAGGTTCCAGTAAGCTACCCAGAGGTTGGGTATGTGTGCCGGTTGTTAAGTGCTAGTGCAGGAGACTTGATGTGTGCCCAGCTAGACCGAATGTTTTGTAGTTTGCTGCTGTATACCAATGGCAAAGGTGTTGAGGTATGTCGGGTTTCAGTGCAAACGGCTATGCAAGCAGCTAGACAGAATTTGACGGTGGTATGGCAAGCAATGAATCTACCAGTGTCACTACAACGAAACACTAAGATGACTGCCAGCAAGTCATCCAGAATGTAATCCTGGAACAGTGGGCTCATAAGAATAAACCATCCACCCCAGACACTGACCTCTCCTACCACAATGCTCACGCTCTACTTTACACCATCACCTAATAAAGCACAGCTATACCCCTCGATCAATTTCAGCCTAGTTGCTCACATACGAACATTACTCCATGAACACCTCAACATCCTGCTAGAACGCAGATATACCACCATGGAAACAATCGGCCTAGCTGCACACATGCCGCCAGAATGCAGTCTCCGAAGCCAACCACCTGACTGCACACATTCAACTGATCGCTCACCACCACCACACCTAATGTTAGGATGCAGCCAACACCCGGAGATATATATGGCCCCAATCAAGAATACTCCTTTTTAAATTCTTCCCCTCCTGTAGCAGGTTTCCCTGGGTTGACTTGAACCGAGAGTGTAATAGAGGTCTCCCACAGGAAGGATAAGTGTTTGGCTTGTAGGCTTTTTAGGTGCAAAACCAAGTGCATGGTCACATATGCTATGCAAGCATTACGGGGCGAGTCTTCCATTACAGCGAAGACCTTTGAAGCTGGAGGAGTCAGTGTCTGCTTTGAAAGCAATGCTGAGGATCAGTTTATAGAGGAAACTGATTTTCTTTGCAGCCAGTACCCAACCCCGTAGGGTGGACGTCTAGTCATGCTGTGGATATCACACCTGGCGACATAAAGGTTGGACACTTGAAACAAATGAAGGACAAGGTGTGGCCTAAGTCTAGCAACAATGTTTCGTGGGAGGGAATAACCTCAGTCAAGTGGGTGCTGTCCACAGTGTGAGAAACCCAAAGGTGTCTCCCTGACTAGTCCCCGGGGGTCTGTCATCCAGGTGGCCAGGACACGGCCATCGCTATTGGATCCAGTTCCTGAGGGTGTACCAGTGAGGGAGAATCGCCTGGATGGGGGTGTCCTCGGGGAGTGTAAGTGGGACACCGATGGGTTAGATGCAGTATCCCCCTTCATATAATACCTTTTCCCCAACCTACCACGTAGGATATTCAAACACTCCCACTCGCCCCCCCTTTCCGACGTGAACACTTTAGCATATCACGAAGGACGACAGACTACCACCCAAGCTATTTACCCGACATGTCCCAACACAAGGTTCAGGCAAAGTCGGGCAACTGACGAAAACCGCTCACACCTGACGGCCCTTTCCCTTTCCCCACGGGGATAAAAGGTGGAGCACAAGACTAGCAAGGCAGACCGCATGTCGAGAGCGAGAACTCAGCACAGCGGTTCAAAAGGAGTAGAAAGACGGCACAAACAAAGAGGGTGACAAGGGGAGAGGCGGCCTTGCCCTTTTGACCAAGGTCTGTGAATAGCCAGCGTGTGTTGCAGCAGATGTTAACGGTACACGGGACCCTCATCGGCTGATTACCAAGCCGGGGAGAGGAGCTAGTCTCTGTGGTACCAACCTTGATTCACGAGAGAAGAAAAGCCAAGCAGTTCAACACAGCCGGTGAGTCGAGGGGAGAGCCGATAAGAAACCGAACTGTGTTGAATGAAAGTAGCAAACGGCTAATTGAATTGTGAAAGAATACAAATAACTGTTGCTACTAGAAGGTGGAAAACGAGCAACCGAGGAGTCCGGCACCACATGGGTGCTCACGCGGGGAAACTTTGGGCGATTACCCGATTTTTGAAACTACCGTTACTAGAAGACCTTGGGCAAGGCAAAAAGGTGGTCAAAGTGGTCATACAGGGGTACAGTAAAATCCTCTGTACAGTCGAAAGTCTTTGACGACAGATTGTGAAACTAAGGGAACCAAATCCTGCATCATGAGAACTGACTGACAAGGTTGGCAAGAGTGAACCGGAAGGAGGGATGCCGATTTAAACAGGGGGCAAAGTCTAAAGCCCCAATAAGTGTGACAGGAGTGAACCCAGCAGAGCGATGTTCACAGTAAACGGTTTAAAAAGACCTTGAGATTTTTGAATGATACAGAAAACATTGTGTTGAAAGCAGTAGTGAAACTAACATTCATTGTTGAAAAGACTTAACCACCAAAGGCCCCGATTGCTGAGAGCCAAACTGTTGCCTTGTGCTGGAAAAGCTAGTGTGCTCTGCTCCCATATCCTACATTGTCCCGTGCTGAAAACGTGGGTAAGGGGAGACCCAGACTACCACATCCTGACTTATTTGTGAACACTTCCTTCTTTTATAAGAACATTATCCCACATTTCTTTTTGTATTTAGCGTAGTATTGACAATCGTTTCTTTTACTATAGGCCCTTTTATTTTGACAAGACGCCACTTGAACTGCCTTATTATTATTTGGTCGAAGCTTGCTCCCATCTTAGATTTAGGTTTAGATTAGTTTTTTTTTTTTTTACAACTTACCTATACAGTTTAACACCCTTGAACTGTGATCACTTGTGTTTGTCTTTACTGTTACCACATGAGTTCCTTACAACAGTAAATCACAGCTCTTGCACAGAGTTCTTTAAAAAAAAACTGTGAGATCAACCGCCAAGACCCAAAACTAACACTGGAACGCTTAGCCTGCCGTCAAATGAGTGAGGAGTTCTGAAACTACTCGAAATGGTGGTGTTGGAAATAGATTTCTCTTTTTGTTATGTTATGTGGCTCTATATATCATTGGTATGATCTCAAAGCGCTGGTAAATTGAACGCCCTGGGGGACCTTTGTCAAGGTCGTAGGGTGTGTGGGTGCACCAGTTGTGTGCAGCTGATGTAATTGCCAGATAATAGCTGCATCCTAGCGTTTAGGTGTGGTGTTGAAGATATCAGTTGAATGTGTACAGTCTGGTGGGCGGACACCTGGGCCGGGTTCTGGCTTCGTTAGGCCTGTAGGACGCTTATGTGAGCAGCTAGGCCAGAATGTCATGGGATAGCTGTGTTTTTATCATAGTAATGCAGTGTTTTATGGAGTAATGTTTGTATGTGAACACCTAGGCCGAATTTATCAGGGGTATAGCTGCATTCTAATTGCGTGATGGTGTAGAGTAGTGAGTAGGCATCATGTTATGTGATAAGAGTGTAGTTAAGTGCGGTGATGCCAACAATCCCAATCCTGTCTGGTCTGGTGCAGGCTAATGTTCACAATTCTAATTAGGTGTGGCAATGTTAACATTTACAATCCTATCCAGTTGCGACGCAGGCTAATGTTCACAGTTCTAGCTAAGTGTGGCATTGCTAACATTAACATTCCTGTCTGGGACATGGCACAGGCCAATGTTCCTGATTCTAACTGGCAACTTCCACTCCATAACTCCCATCTTTAACCCAAAGTTCCCATGTTTACTATAACCTGGGTGGCCTCTAAAAATCTGTTCACCAGGCCAGATTCTCGAAATCTATCTTATCTGATGGCATTGTGCATTTACTACATAATTCCAAATGCAAGACTCAATATGCGCCCCATACAGCAATGTCTAGCCAGTGGTTGTCTCGAAGGTGGTAGGCAAAACAAAACCTGATGAAGGCAAGAGCTTTAGTCAACCCAGCAATTCAAACAAATAACCATCCCAGCAGATGCATCCATGACTGGATGGGCATCACATTGCCTACACCTCTCCACAATATGTAAGGTGGTAGGCTCAACAAGCCAAGAAACAAATGAAGCTGATAGTAAAAATGGAGTTGAATTCTTTCCCAAAAAGTCTGATTAAATAAAACTATTTTCATCCATTAGAGGCCATACAACAGCCATGTTTTAGATCCACAAGCAAGGTAGAACACTTAATAGAGTGGTCCCACTTAACACAAAACCTTTTTCAGTGGTGCCTCAAGGCACCTACATATTCAAGTGCATCATGTTCTAGTCTAAGGGAACACAATTCTCTGGCAGGCAGTCTAAGCAGACAGTTGGTGCAGGGGCACAAGCGGGAATTAAAGACCCAAACACTTCTACACATTTTTTCAAAATGGGGTAAACACTCGATCGTATGCAACCGCCAAGAATACAAAATGCCCAAACGTTGCATACAGGTGCCAACCACAGCGGCCCCCCACTTCTTTTTCAAACGACTCAACTGTGGACAAATGTCAACAGGATCAACAAATCGCACACCCACACGTCAATTGTCCAACTTAGCAGCTTGGCTCCTGAAGTCCTCGTTTTGTATGAACAGTTTAAGAGTCGGTGGGGGGGGGGGCCACCAGACATTGCTATTTCAACAAATGGGCAAAGTTTTGTCATTTGGTGCACCAAAATTCAGTCCCAATGACTGCTCACCAAGATTTATTTGCCTACTTTTATCTGATTCAGGTCTAGGATATAATTCACAAGTGCATTCAGCAGTTTTGTCAGCATACACAAGGTGTCGTAGTGGAGAGTTCGTTAATCAAAGGCATTTATGGAAGGGGTTATACACGCATTTACCCACCTGTAGCACATTCACCACCAGGACTTCATTGTGTTAAGAAAACGTATGCAGCGACCTTTTGAACCTATGCATGAGGCTTCTATAAAGTGCTTTAGATAACATTGCGTTTCTTACTGCCATCACTTCCATCAGAAGGATAAGTGAGTTACAGGCATTCTATGTCGGAACCATTTGTGTACATACACGAGAGCAAGGTGGCTTTAAGAACGCCCCCAAGGGTCTCGCCTCAATACTTTTCAAAATCCCATGTCCATCCATTCCAGGAACTGCCAGCTGCTTTCCAAAACCCTCAAAACCGTGAACAAAGGACACTTCATGCGCTTGCTGCACAAAGAGCTCTCATGTACAACCTCAATACAATAGACATTCAAGAAGTCTTAAAAATTATTTGTTTTATTGACCGCAGGAAGAGGCGATCCAGTCACTAAAGTGATTTATTGCCTGATGAATTGTAAAGTGCATACAACAGTATTACATCTCTAGAAAAACTTTTCCTTTCACACCAAGAGCACACCCCACACATGGTACAGGAGCAACGCTCATTGTTAATGTACCATTGGAAGCGATTTGTAAAGAGGCTACATGAGCTTAGCGGACCCAGTGACAGTGTTAGTGTGTGGGTACTGTGAATCTAGGGAATTCGTCCCTTGTCCCCATCCCCCCCAACCTCACACTGTTATGAGGCTAGGGAGGTGAGCCCTCCCTAGCTGCAGAGTTAAGTAGAACTCACTGGAAAGCATACTCTCTCCCCATTCCCTCCACCCCCTTGTTGGAGAAAGAACTCCATTCCCATGAGGAACTTCGGAATGCTGGACCTACTGTAACTTACATGGTATGATCAAAATGATCACAGGATATAAAGGATCATGACTGGGATGAAGAAACACCTAGTCAATGCCATTATTTTATGCAAAAATAACATATCCCTTTAAATAAAAATAGAGGAGTTGACCAATGAGCCCTCTGTGAGAAGGAGAAAGACGCAAGCACGTACATGAGCTTGGGGAAACTCTAACGCTACGTAGAAGCGAGGGAAGACGGAAAACCGGAAGCACACAAGTTTTGAACTCTGGAGCACGCAGTGTGTGGCGCCTGTGATACTGCATAGCAGAAATCTGCGAGAGAGGGGTTGCAAGGCCACTAATGAGGAGTTGTGGTGGATAGTCCATCCACAAAATAGCACCCACCACCAAAACCTAATAGTTGTCTGGTCGTACAGTGAAGTACCTTTATGAAGCTGTGATAGATTTTCTCCTTTCCCAGTGTCATAGGCACATGCCTGCACAATAAATGGTCTTTTAAAGTCGGGTGCCATGAGAACATGGACCAGACAAAATGAAACCCTAAGTCATTCTCTCACTCCATAGGCCATGAAACTAATTCAGGCCTTCTGGAAGTAATGAGTGCAGTCAGAAGGGCAGCTATATTGTAAGTCTGCCACACAGTTCCTTTATTTCCCAGTGGGGCCCAGGAAGGTCCTCACTGGGGTTTGGGTAGTGGGGGTTGCCTAGTTCTGCACAAGCTGTACTTCACTGGCAAGAGGTTGTGTCTCGTCTCCACATAAACCAATTTCATGCTCCATTTCAGCCAATGAGTCCAGTGCAATTTGGCACTTGGTTGCTTTCATAGAAAGGTAGGCCCAATGAAGGCTCAGCAAACACAATCCTTAGATGTTACTCCGAAGTGGAGCTGAAAACTGCTAAGACATCTATCAAATCCAGAGATATAGTGCAGAAATCATCTGTCCCACTGAGAACATATTTGATCATCTTGTGGAAGTGACAGGTGCAGTCTCCAACTCAGAAAACAATTACCCTGTGGTAAAGGTCTGTAGTTTTGGAGTCTGTCTCCTCCTTGGCATTTACTGACGTGCATGTTTTGCAATACCCTGCAGAGCAGTCAATAAGGCTAAGGTACTTGTAAGTACTTAGCTGGTCCACCATTTTGGTTAGATTTGGCAGAGGGTGATGTTTGATCATGTTGACAGCATCCAGAGCTCGAAAGTACATGCAGAAACTGAAACCAGCGGTACCTGCTGCACGCAAGGGCTTAATCGCACCATGATCCAACAGTTAACTGATCTCCAACGGAATTTCAAATCCACTTTGTTCTGAACCACCGCAACACCAATTGTCGGACGAAAAACGCCATTGACAGTCTTGCGCACCCCAATCTGTTGAGCCTAGAATTCTAGGAAACAAGAGGGAGAATTGCCTCAGCAAAATTCTCACTCACCCTGTTGTGGGGTCATTTAAGAGGACTCTAGGCCACTCTCAACGAAGCCACGAGAAGGACTGCTCTAGCACAGGTCAAGGAGTCAGATTTCTCTGGCTCCCTTTCTGTAATCCAGAGCATTGTTCCAAATTGGTATCGCGGAGGACAAAATCCTCCACACTATGTATGGGCAACTCTGTGGCAGTCTTGCTAGATCTGCCAAGACACTCTGAATAGTTTACCTTACTTAGTCCTAAAACCTAAGGAAGTTTATCAGGTCCCACTGCCTGCTTTGGGGCTCACTTAGTGCTCCAATCAAATTTGTGAGGGTTCTGAAGACTTCCTCTCAGAACACCTTCCTGTGGGGGCAGGGGGACAGTTGGGTGACCAATTCCTAGTCACTTCACCTTCCTTCCACTGGGCCTGGCTATTACTGAACATAGAGATGCAGGCTGAGCCAGGCACAACTCCCTCAAAAGAGCTATAGCAGGTGCTGTAGCAACCACCAATGTCATCCTATTGCCTGAGGTGTTAAACAGTGAAGGGGCTAACCAAGTTAGGCCTGGTCTCTTCCAAAGATGTGTCCATTCTTAGAAGTAGATCCTGGAGTGTCTGAATACCTGTCTCACTTCTGCCAGAATGCTTACTAGAAGTGAAACCCCTACAATTTTTTTCTCCTCGGACCCCAATAATGGGCCAGCAAGAATGCATGGGAGACCACTAGATTTATTCTGACATCAGAATGCACTGTAAGGGGAAGGTCGTGCACCAACTGTAATAGGAAGGACCACATATCCTGAGGAACCACCAACCTCTCATGGTTTCCTCTGATGGGCTTAATCACTAGCAACCCACCACCCTTTTGTATCCTTTTTCACTAGAGGTTCACCCTCCCCCTGGAAGCAGGCCTTTCTCCACAGGCCCAGTAAAGATGGCTTCCTGACAACAGTCAAGCTTGGTAGCTCAGGAGTCCCATAGGATCCACAATGTTCTGGCAGTCTCTCTTCCAGGCCTGGTTCAGGGACTTGGCCAACTACCTCAACAGAAGTTGAAGGTAGGGCAGGGGAATATTTTCCTTCCCTCTGCCTCCTTTTCTGACTCCTCTAGCCTTGGGTTTCCTCTTCGTTTTAGGCTTTCCCTAAGACGTGGCTAAGGCAGCCTGAGACCTAGTGCTTAAGGGTCTGGAGATTGTCTATCGGGACCTAGGTCTTGAAGACTGATCTCACCCAGGACTCTTTTAGGAACCACTCTAACATGGACAGATTCCCTTACCATCTCACTACTCGCAGCTCTAAGGACAGACAATTCTGGGAAGTTGATAGGAGCCCTCTCAGTCAACTGAGTATGCCCCCACATGATCTGTCTGCAGCCTTTGGGCTTACCACTAGGGAAGCTACTTCTGGGCCCAGTCTTCCTAACAGTATAGGTACTTGCATCTTCTACCTGAACACTATCCTTGTGTGAAAAGTAACTTTGGGAAATAACAGGTATGGGAGCAGAAGGTCCAGTATTGCTAGTTTCAAAGGAAACTAACACTACTTCAGATTCAACACCTGTGGGGAAGGAATCTAAAGAGGCTGACACCCCTGTAAGAATGTCTTCACCAGCATTGGATCTTTCATGGATTCACATGCTTAGAATATTCCCCGTCAGACTGGGACCCCTCGGTACACATATATAGCCTTTTCCTATAGGAAAACTTCTGACACTTTTGTGTCCAATCTATGTCCTTTTGGGGCCCGCCTACGCATGCTCCGTAGGACGTCGCGGTATAAGAGCCCCACCCCCGCGGCTCCCTTCAGATTTCAACCGTCTCCAAAGTTGTGGGATCTCCTCGCGTCGTCTTACTATTTTGTACAAGGTTGTGTACTTGGAGTTGGAGTTAGGTGAATTTTTCCTTCATGTCAGGAAAGGCGCCGTTCCGTCCGTGACGTGCAGCTTGAAAAAAGTTTACGAGGGGGATGGACATATGGATTGTATATACTGTCTCCACACTCATCATTCGGCTGATAACTGTGACATATGCAAAGGGTATTCTCAAAAGACCCTTAAAGACCGAAATCGACGGCTGGTGGCATGGTTGAATGATGGAGCGGGGGCATACCCCCTTCACACCGTGCTGTATCGTCGAAACCACCGGTGAAGAAATCTCGACCGACGGAGAGTCATCTCAGTCATTCAGCTAGAGAATCTTCGTCGAGAAAATCATCATCTTCGTCAAAAAAGCATGACAAGGAAAGGCCGAAATCCTCCTCGGGCGATCACCATCGATCGACCACGAGTCGAGTAAAAGCAGGCCGAGTGCAGAAAAGGCGGGACCCCCTAAACCACCTGCTAAGCCACCGTCGTCGACGGCGGTCCAGTAATCGGCCTCCTCCCTACCACTGACGCATGTGGTATCTACCGTCCCGACAACGACTGCGACGGTGGCCTCGTCAACGGAGGTTCTACAGGAAGCCTGGAGGCCTGAAGTGTTCGATCCGATCCCTCCGGATACTTTACTGCAGGAACAGGCAGTGTCGCTGTCCTCGGGAGGACGAGAGCGGGAGAATAGCTGGCCCGGCAGACCTCGGGCTACGAGTGGTTGACAAGTCGTCGACGAGGGGATCCGCAATTCCGCTGTCTGCCCCTCTTCCCAATCCTCAATCTGTTTTGTCGTTGGAGATTCTGTCCACTCTTCAGCCTTTAGTACAGTCGTTGGACCAGGGACTACCTCGGGTAAACCTGCCACAGTCACCCGTCGACGAGCCGGGCCCGTCCCATCCACCGACTCACTTACGCACGCCAGTCTCAGCACCACAGGCACCCCAAGAGGAAGGTGAGCTGCCAGATTCGGAGTCTGACAAAGGAGCCATGTCGGATATCTCATCATCCCCCTCCAGGGATCCAACCTGGGAGTCAGAGGTGGAGTTAGAAACCCCAAGAAGCACGGCTCACCCGTGCCCCCCCCCCCCCCCCTCCCCCCCGGACGATATTGCATCATTCCATTCTATAATGGAGAAGGCATGTAAGGAATTCGGTTTGTCCCAGGAAGAACAGAAAAAAGACTGTTTTCTGTTCGACCACATGGGTAAGAGAAAGTCGGTGTTCTCAATACCCATACTAGATCACGTGTGGAAGGAGGGTTTGCAGACAATGCTTCACCCCTTTTCGGAACCGCCGGTAAAAGGTCGCCTTGAGAAACAATTTAAGGCCCCAGAGTCTATCCCCAAGTGCTTATCCTCCCAACCAATGCCTGAATCGGTGGTGTCGGCGGCAGCGGTGAGGAAAGCGAAGGCCCAGCACAAGTGCACGACTCCGCCTGAAAACGAGGCAAGATGTCAGGATGCCTTTGGCAAAAAAGTGCTATCCGTGGGAGCAACTACAGTAAAGGCCGCAAACTCTCTGGCTATTGTAGCCAGATACGACAGAGAAATGTGGCACAGGCTGGCTCCGTTGCTGGATCATCTTCCGGAAGAGCATAGGAAGGCGGCGATGTTACTTGTCCGAGAGGGTGAGGAAGCCTCCAATCACGCAATAAACATCGCGGTTGACCTCGCTGAATCGGGCTTCAGGCAAGTCAATAATGGGGTTGTGTTACGACGACAGTCATGTCTTAAGTGTACCTACTTCAGGCCGGAGGTACAATACAAAGTATTAGATATGCCTTTGGAGGGAGACCTTCTATTCGGAGAGAAAGTAGATGAGGCCCTGAAGGGAATGAAGGAGGACTCGGACACGGCACGTTCATTGGGTGCCCTCCAGAGTGGCCGAAGCTACAAGTCTTTTCGTCACTTTAGAGGGGCTTCAGGTAATTTCAGATTCTCTGCGTCAGGAGATGGATCCTTTGGTAGGTCGGCGTACCCCTCCCAGGGATACAGGCGTGCTTCCCAAACAGCAAACCGACGCCGGAACTTCCAGACTTCCAGGAAGAGACCATCCTATCCGTCGTCGAGAGAGAGAGAGAAGCAAAATAAAGATCAGCAATGACGAGCAACACACCGTTCTGGGGGGAAGAGTATCGGCCTATGTCGACGAATGGGAACGAATAACGACAGATCAATGGGTGCTGGACACAATAAGGAACGGGCATTCTCTACAATTCAAGCGCAGCCCTCCGCACATTCCACCTGCGTTCATCGCTCATTCCCATCTGAGGGTACTGCAACAAGAGGTAACACTAATGTTAGCAAAAGGCGTGATAGAATTAGTTCCAGCATCGCAGAAAGGTCAAGGAGTCTACTCAAGATACTTCGTCGTGAAAAAGCCAAATGGATAATGGCGTCCCATTCTAGACTTCTCAACAAGTCCTTAAAGAGCCTAAAATTCAAAATGCTCACGCTGCAGGAAGTGATCCGAGCCGTTCAAGAAGGGGATTTTCTGGCGTCCCTGGATTTGCAGGACGCGTACTTCCATATTCCAATGTGTCGGAAACACAGGGAGTTCCTGAGGTTTGTGATAGGGCGGACTCACTACCAGTTCACGGTTCTTCCCTTTGGGCTCAAAACCTCCCCCAGAACGTTCACAAAATGCCTGGCCCCAGTAGCGGCCTGGCTAAGGAGGCAAGGCCACCATGTATACCCATATCTCGACGACTGGCTGGTAAGGGGATTCTCCCCAGCGTCGACCAACACAAGTTTGCAAGCCACCATGCAGCTTCTACAACAGCTGGGATTTGCCAACAACTTCAAAAAATCCTCGCTGCTGCCATCGAGAACGTTGGTGTTCCTGGGGCACAGTTCGAGACCCAGTCGGGGCTAGTGAAGCCTTCCCTCGACAGAATCTCAAAACTCAATCAACTGGCGAGTCGACTACGGCGAAACACCAAGCTCTCAGTGAGGAAATACGTTTCGGTCCTAGGGCCATGGCATCCTGCATCCATCTGGTGGCAAACTGTCACCTATTCATGAGGCCAGTTCAGGAGTTCCATCGCGGACCGGTGGACACAGGCCCAAGGATGGTGGTCAGACAAGATAATCATCGACAATGACAAACTGCTTCGGACTCTTCAGTGGTGGCAGAGTTTCCACAACCTGAACAACGGTGTACCCCTACAGGAACCGGAGTTCCAACTAACCATAGTCACGGATGCGTCTCTAACTGGCTGGGGAGCTCACATGGGCACTCTTCAAACGGAGTCACTCCTGCACATCAACGTGTTAGAGCTCAGAGCAGTGCGATGGGCCTTGAAGGCGTTCCTACCACACATCAAGGGATCGAGAGTACGAGTGCTGACGGACTATACGACGGCCATGTTTTATTTGAGAAAACAAGGGGGGACGCGATCCAGGACCCTTTCCATGGAGGCCCAGAAAGTATGGCATTGGGCATTAAAGCACAAGATTTCCATCGTGGCTCACCATCTCCCGGGAGTGAGGAACTCGCAAGCGGATTCCCTCAGCAGAAGGATGGCCCAGATACACGAATGGGAAATGGACACAGTTCAGCTGACAAAAGTTTTCGGGAAATGGGGTCACCCCCCACTAGATGTCTTCGCAACGAAGGAAAACAAGAAATGCGAACAATTCGCAAGCAGATGGCCTCAGGAGGGTTCCATAGGGGAGGCGTTCTCCTTCCCATGGACGGACAAGTTCCTTTATGCTTTTCCTCCGTTCCCCCTCATACGGAGGACAGTGCAGTGGATACGCAGGTACAGTTGCCGGGTAATTCTAGTGGCACCGTACTGGCCACGGCAACAGTGGTTTTCCGACCTGCTTCACCTGTCGCTGGAACAACCAATAGCGTTTCCGAGAGTCCCAAACCTACTGTCCCGGGACAAAGGTATGTTGTGGCATCACGACCCGGACAGTCTCAACCTCACAGCCTGGCTCCTGACTTTTCGGAATTTGGTACCTTAGACGTTTCGGAGGATTGCCAGAAAATTCTGCAAGCGGCTTGGGCCCCTTCTACCGACAAATCTTACACCTATAAGTGGCAAAGGTTCTGTGAGTGGTGTTGAGGACAACAAGGTCTACACCCGTTAAGGTAGAACTTGCTCCGGAGTCCCCTTTATCTGCTTCACTTGGCAGAGGGGGTTTATCTTTCACATCGATAAAGGTGCACCTGGCGGCCATCTCTAGGTTCACGAGGAAGAGACGGTCTCCTCTATTCAGCGACAGACTAGTGAAACACTTCATGAGGGGTTTATTTCAAACTTTTCCCCCAGTAAAACGTTTTCGGACATGTTATTCATATCGTGGAAGTTGGCATTCTTAATTGCTATCACGTCCGCTAGGAGATTCTCGGATCTGCAAGCGTTGGTCGTAGACCCTCCATACCTAAGATTCTTTAAAAGACAAGGTGGTTCTGGCAACTAATCCTACTTTCGTTCCGAAAGTTCCTACAGTGTATCACAAACACTTGTCCATTGTCCTCCCTACTGTCTTCGCGTCCCCATCCTCGGCAGCGGAAAAAGCTCTTCATACCTTGGACGTTAAGAGGGCCCTAAAATTTTACCTACATCGTACACAAGAACTTGGGTCTACTTGACAACTGTTCATCGTGTATGGTCTGTCGACGAGAGGAAATGCAATTTCTAAGCAAGGATTGGCTCGATGGGTCTCGTCGACGATTGCGTTTTGCCACTCCAAGGCCGGAAGGCCGCTGCAGGGGCATCCTAGAGCCCATTCTACAAGATCCAACGTCCTCCTCGGCAGCATTATGGGCAGGAATTCCACTAACGGACATATGCCAGGCTGCAGCATGGTCGGTGCCCCACACGTTTACCCGCCACTACTGCCTTGCGAGGCAGCATGCGGACGAGGTGCAGATGGGAAGAGCAGTCCTGCGCCATCTGTTTCAATAAGGTAAGCTCTACACTGTGGAGAGTTTTTTCTACCTGTTGGTGACCGTATGCTTTATGGAGGTACAGATATATGGGTAAACTTATTTCTTGTGTACCTATGCATTGTGTAGTGTTAGTGTATATTGCATTCTCACCGCCGTCTTCAGGTTTACTGCTATACAATCTATTCTAAGCATGTGAATCCATGAAAGATCCAATGCTGGAGAAGGGAATAGTTTCTTACCTGTAACTCCATTTCTCCAGCATTGGTATCTTTCATGGATTCACATGCGCCCGCCAGCCTCCCCGGAATGCAATGTATATACTTGATAGGTTTGACCCTTCCTACTTTGGAGGGGCCGAAATCTGAAGGGAGCCGCGGGGGCGGGGCTCTTATACCGCGACGTCCTATGGATCATGCGTAGGCGGTCCCCAAAAGGACGTAGATAGGACACAAAAGTGTCAGAAGTTTTCCTATAGGAAAAGGCTATATATGTGTACCGAGGGGTCCCAGTCTGACGGGGAATATTCTAAGCATGTGAATCCATGAAAGATACCAATGCTGGAGCAATGGAGTTACAGGTAAGAAACTATTCCCTTCCTCTTCCTGCGAGAAGGTCAGAGTTGGAGTGGATCCCAAGGTCTTACCCTTACATTTGGGGTCCCCCTTCACGTGGTCCCTGTCTTTGCAAGTCTTAACGAGATCCACTGGACCTTTGCACAATGGGTGGCTTAGAGTAACAGCTTTCATGTTTGGGATTGTTAGTCCCTCTAACCTTTCCTGAATCTTGTGACTTCCCCTTAAACTTTTTGTGAGCCTTCTTGGATTACGCTTCATCAGATCCCCACCCACTTTCTCCTTCTCCTGCTTCCGAGAAGCAGGTTTGTCGTTTTGGGACACACTATGGGACCACCACATGTCGGCTGCAATGGCTGGTTTCTTTTGACCCAACACCTTAGAATCTGCCAAATGCTGCTCAAGCTCACGGGAGCATGAAGCGAAAATGTGCTCAATCCTGTCCAAATGGACCATGACCTCAAAGATAGTTGCCCTGTAACCCTCAGCCCAGCCACTAGTCTTTTAGGGTGTCTCTCGCATAACACAGCCAAGTAACATTCTCCTTTATGTTCTCTGAATCTCTTCAAGTAGGAGTTTTCCCAAACTTTATGATCAGTTTGCTTCAGTCTTTTCTGTCAGCTTTTGACATTTCCATAATGGTACTGCAGCCAGAATGGGATTGCATGGTTGATCGGCAGGCTATCTAATCCGCATCACCCACGTCCTGCATCTCACAAGCACACTTTAAGGTTGCAAGCCAATTCATTATCATTCTTATCGTAAACAGAGCAGATCTTTGGGGGCAAGGTGTATTTGTCTGGTATACTTTGCAGGTTCAGTGGCTGAGCTTTTGCAGATGGTAGGCAAACGTTTCAGGTTGCGTAAGCTTTTGATTTCAACAATCCTGGGGGAGTCTTTGATCCTTTTTTAAGTCTTTGTTGCAGTGGGCCTTTCACTATACTTGGTACCAGCCATCCATTGACTTATTGAAGCATTAACCAGTCGGTGCTTGTTCGGTTTTCTAGTTTTTTTTTTTAAGGCTGAGCAAGGATTTTGTTAACATGTATGTTCAAATACCAGTGACATTGATGCTTATTTCATGGTTTTAAGTCCTTCAACCTTAAACAAATATGAGAACTTTGGAGACTATTTCGATAGGTGTACTAGAAAACCATGGTATTAGGAGGTTTTACGAAAGTTGATGTGTGTGACAGAATTTAGGAATGCCCACCTTGTGTGAACAGGGTTACTTCTTGGGTCTGAACAAGCCCAAAGGTATGGGAGCAATGGACGAGGAGCCCGGCTTAGTTTGAGGAGGGATGATAGCTTTAGTAGGTACACAGAACTGCTATTGGCAGCCCCCCGAAGCACACGATCAAGCAAGCAGGCTCAAGATGAGTTCTACCAGGAGAGGGGCAGTACTTTCAAGTGAAGAAGCAATTTCAGCATGACGGTTCCAGTGGTGAGGCGGGAGCAGATCTGGTCTCTGGTTTCTCAGTCTTGGCGATGGGATGAGGGGCCCTCGGTGTATCTGGCGACCGCTCTCGTGCAGACTGATGCCCAGCAAAAGATCTTTGCGATTCTGGCTTGTTGGTGCCTTGTTTCAGGCTCAATGGAGCGACGGTTGTCGCAGCGTTCAACTCTTCTCAGTTTCTCGGTCCTCTTGTCTGGTGAGGACTTTTGCGAGCCAATTCAAGTTGATGCGGGTCTAGCGGGATGCCTTCGAAGTTGCAGGCAAAACCGTGCTTCGGAAGACCATGTACAAAGGAGCGGCACAGGACCCCGGGTATTGGGAATTTGCAAGTCGCAGCTCTTCTAGGCATGGCGCAAATTGTAGTTTGTCTTGGGACTGGTTAGGCCCACCTGTTCCTGGGAGATAGTCATCCTCTTCGGGTCTTCCCTGTCGCTCAGGAGGAGGAGGTCAGGACAGCAGTGATTACTCAACGGGCTCTGGCGGTCGTTGGATGTTGCTGGTGGCTTTTTGCTTCGTTGTTCATAATCCTCTGTTCCAGTGGTCGACTCTCAGGTTTCAGCTCCATGACATTAGAATTTATCCAGGAACACCGGCTGAGTCCACCAATCGTGTCCCATGCACCATTCAAACTTGGGGATGGTTGTCCGATGGTGACAGCCAGCCTCCCAGTCTGAACTGATCAGTCGGGCACACTGCAGGACAAAGGACAGGGGTGTTTTGGTCACCTCCCCCACTGCAGTCCTGCCTGTCATTCAGACTCTTCGCAGGCTTTGCTTGTGGGAAGCCTGGCAAAGATAAAGGGGCAAGATAATCCTCTCCCACCCAGATGGGTAGAAGGACCCAGAAAGGACAAGTCATTGTGTTCAGGGCTTAAAAAGACTACCATTTTGGGTAAATGGTGTCCCTTGTGTCCCCTATCGCAGCTGCGAAGACTGCCTGCGATAATCATTCCCAAAAAGTTGTTTAAAGGGTTCACTGCCACCAGTCACAGTAAGTTACTGGAGAGAAAGTATATATCGTCTCACCTCAGCACTCCACTAAAGGTGGGTGTGTTGATCTCGAGAAAAATTGTGCACATAAGGGGTAACGTATCCCATTGCACTGCTAACTTTAGGAGCTAGTCAGGAAAATAAAGAAACAATGAAGGAGAAGCTCTAGGAGCTCCCAGCAACACTACACCGAAGGTATAGTGTACTGCTTAAGTAAAATATAGATGCCAGAAAGTTGGAGGAAAGCATGACTCCATATGGGAATGCCGAAAAGTGGTTAAAAGGTTCCAAGACCCAGAGTAAAAAGGATCAGTGGGGTGGAAAAAGGTTTAAAAAAATAAAAAATCCAGGGGGAGGCAAGTGGTGCTTTCTCACAAAGAAAGCTACCCTAACCAATCCCATCTTCTTTTGCAAGTAAAATGACAAAAACGTTTCTAATTTGTGTTGAAGTCTCGCGGTTTGCTAAGATTACTTCTACAGTTGTAGAAAGATATAGCACGGTTTGCCACGTGTCACTTCAGCTAATTATGGAATGCTCTCTTTTGAAAGCAAAATTGGTAGATGTAGACACCAATTTAGGTTGATTCCAAGTCTTCCTCTGAGATAAATTGAAAGATTAGACTGTATTACATGAAATACTTTTCATGCCTCAGCCATGTGGAGGATGGACTAGAGCTATTCATGATGGAATTGATCATCTCGGAGGAAAGGTGGCTTTTTTTTTTTCTTGCGTTCTTAATTTTCGTTTCTTAATTTTACCTACCTGTCCCCTGTTGGTAGAAATTGTTTCAGCGCCTAGCCATGGAAAATATGGCTCCTACACGCTTCACTGATTGAATAGCTTTTTTTGCACCCATTTTTGTGCATTTTCTTTAGTTGAAACTATAAAAATATCCATGCTTCACTTATTACAAAAAAGTATTTTCTCCCAGTCTTTTGACAAAGCAGGAAATTTTAAACATGTTTAGCTCCATGTACAATCTGGAATCCTCAAGCACACAACCCGAAAAAGGAATGCAAGGGGAAAACTACCAAAATGTAAGGTGTGTGTGTGTGTGTGTGTGTGTGTGTGTGTGTGTGTTCGTTCGTTCGTCAGACTGTTGCCATATCATGGTAGCAGTGTTCTGCAAAGGAATGCCTGTGGCACTTATGTAACCCTTTATTGCCAGGTCAATTTTCTTTCTGATCTGGATTTAGGGACCAGATAAGATTTTCACGTGAAAGTATTTTACTCTTGAAAGTTGGCAGTAAAAGGTTTTTTTTCAGGGAGTAATAAAGACCCGTGATATTTTTGGGTAAGTCAATTTCATTGGATCTATGTGATGATTGCAAAGGCCAAAAATGCTGACTTTTTTTTCAACCCTTCACACCACATATATATGCAGGGGGTCTCCCCGGCATCCCCCTCCATATTAATATTATACTCTAACCTCCCCCCCCAATATATATGTGGTTTAAGGGGGGGCTAAATAAAGACATTTTCGACGGTCGCAATTCCAAGGTCGACGTCTTTGTTAGATTCCAATTTCATTAGGTGCTTTCTTTGAATCGCGTAACTCGATGGTAGAGCTTTTCAGCTCTGCAGTGTGCCATGGATGCCTCTATTCTGAACACGCCTTCAGAGGAGACAACAGGTCAAACTCTTACCTTCCTGGTAACTCCCTGTTTTTTGTTGTAGTTTGGGCGTGCTTAATTTAAGGGCATAAAACACTTGTACACCGGTTGGTTATCTGTAGGGCTGTCTGGTTTCTGAACTATGTTTGTCACTACTGAATGTAAAAGGCCTCCCTCCTGTAAGGAAGTGTATGCCGAGGGTACCACATCACGTACCTTAACCTAAATTGCTGTAATTATAGATTGTATTATCTAATCCTGTCCTGTGAAATTTAAATCATGAAAATAGAAATCTACGCTTTGGCACCTTACCGAGATTGGTTTCATGTCTGGGAGAAAATCCTTAAAATGTACACTCCATTTGTGAATTAAATTTTGTGGTATACACATGGATAACTGGCAGGATAACTGGCATCCTGCCAAGAGGTGAGTGACTTTTAACACTTGCAATTACACTTTTTTCACCCAGATCTAATTGGTATGCATAGATTGCCATGCAGGACTGCCTTTATCCGCAATATTTTGTATATAGTTGCATACCTGAAATATAATTTTGCAGGACATATGAAGATAAAATGGTGCTATGCCTTTTTTCTACTTGGATGATTTTTCTATGAAGATAGTTTAGAGACATGTATTTCTAATGCTTGTGAATCTGCTTAGAATCACATGCTGTGCATATAGTCGGACACCTAGTGGTAATCGCAGAGTATTGCATCTTTTTTCCAAGATCAAAGAGGGACATCGACATGGACTTGATTAACATCCCTAATGTGACGTGTAGTGTACCCGAACTCCCTCATGTGTCGGAAGTCCCACCAGATTGTTTTTTCCACCCAACTAGTCGGTAGCACATAATGCAGAGCTCGTAAGTGTTTTATATTGCTGTTTTCCTGTTCCTCTGCAATTCGCTTGCCTTCAACGACTACTCGATGGCTGTTCACCTGGTCCTGTCCGCCGACGATTCATCCTGACGGCTCAGCGGCTGTTTTCCACGTGGCCTTGTAGGGAGAGTGGGGTCCTGTTCGTACAGACTTCACTTGAATGCCTTTTCTTCACACCATCTCTCCGCTTTCTTTTGGTCTGGCTCTACTATGGAGAGGGTGCCTTTTACATTTTCAGTCTTCCAACAGCAAATTCCCTTTGAAGGACACCTATCGCTGATGCAATTAGTGTCTCCCTCGTAATCGCGACAAGCGTAACTGTAAAGCCTGTAAGCTCTTTCGACCTAAGACACTGAAAGATAGGCATCCAAACCGGTGGCCGGCCTGCGCTATGCAGGCCAAGAGTCACTCCCCAACGTCGCCTGTTAGGACTTTATTCTCTGGCCTGGGAGACAGATGCATAGAAGGCCAACCTATATTGTGACGGGGACAACTCTCAGCTGTAGCCAAACCAGTTCAAGGTAGCAGTGATGCAAGGTCTAAGCTAAATCTCAAGAGGTGTTAAGCTTATAGGGGGTCCACAATGAGTACACACAGTGTAGGAGTCAAAGATTACATACACTTGGACAATCAGGTATACAAATAAGTAGTAAAACACACAATGAAAAAATACTAACATTTGGTACATACATACATTTAGGTTTAGGGCAAAACAAATTTCATTGTCATATGGCTATTTGACATTTTGTCATTTAGCCATAAATAACAGCATCATCGTCTGATTAAAAAGAACAGAGTGAGAGCAGACATAATACAGTAATTGATGCATCATATTAAACAAACCATCACATTTGCAGAGGGTGAATAAAAGTGAGCGGCATTCAAAAAGCAATTAAAACGATTCTTCACAATGTACAATGCAAAATGGAACAATCTTTCAAGGATATCAAAACATAAAATAACACATTCTAGCATTGTACCCGGTCCCGATAGGATGTGCAAGAAATTTCAAAGGTGCATTAGTTCATATGTTAGCAGCATTGCCAGTGTGAGGGCAGAAGAGTGTAGTTTGTGCCCAATCCTGTCGAGTTGTGCAAAAATTGCATGAAGTGCACTGAGTGAGATGTTAGCAGCATTATCTAAGTGCAAAATACAGATCAAACCCCTGTAAAGAAAGGTACAGATTAGTATTTGCACTAATGTTCCACAAAGAATAACACAACTTCAGAGGTTCAACCTTTAGTTGTCAGGGGCCGTATGCCCAAAAGTTCAGCAAACTTTCATACAGTAATTTGAAGGTAGGATCTGTGGGGGGGAGGTCCAGTGAACAGTTCCAAGTGTCGGGGTACAAGTTCATCGAACTAATGAACGTGTTCCCAAAGTTGGGAGTGCTTGTGCGAACAAACTATGGCAAAGCCGAAGTGTTATAAAAGTTTTGGGAAAGTTAGCAAACTGAGTTTAGGGGCCAGGTAAGTATCCCTGTAACTCACCCCCTGTACTCTGATTCTTCATGAGACTTGGCAGGTCGGTTGGAGTTCCTGCGGTCGCTTTTCCTGCCATCAGCCTCAGCCCTTGATCCCAAGGGGTTGCAGGTTCGAGCATCTCTCCGGCCGGTGTCTGATGCAGGTGCAAGGAGACTCAGAAGTGTGCAGAAAAACTCAATGGAGAGCCCCTCTCAGGACGACAGGAATGGACGCAGGTAAGCAATTTCGGACAACAGTTGCCGATGCACAGAGATGCAATGGGATTCACTTGCCGTGATCAGACTTTTCCTCCTATCTCGGGTCCCTCAATGCTAGGTCCACAACATTTTGCAGAGGTGTAAGTCTTGTAGTGCAAAGTTCCAGGCCTCCTCTCGGAACGTCGGCAGCATGGTAGCCCAAACTCTGAGCTGGTTAGCCACATGGCGGTCCTGGGGCACTTCCGAATGCTCTTCTTTGCAGGACTGAGCTGACGCAGAGAATGGATATTGCCTCCACTCCAAGGGTTGCAGCTTGTTAGCACGACCGCTGGAGAGCACCTTCAAGACGGCTCTGCCAGGACAGCAGCAGAATTTGTTCGCCAAGCCTTCTTCCGACAGGTCTCTGGTTTCCTCGCCAATCTTGCAGCTAGACAGGAGTCTTGGTTCCATCAGTTTCTTTCAGGATCTCTTTAGAGTGGGTTCTCTTAACCTAAAAGCCAGGTAAGAGCAGCAGTCCCCACTACCCAATAGTTATAAATCTATCACCATTGGTGGGAAAAATCATTCCACCCAGACACATTGGGACCAGACAGTCCCAGACCACTTACAGGTAACAAACACCCATAGCTTTCCAGTAGCCTGCCAAAGCTTCTGCTTTGCTGGGCACTGGGAGTAAGGTTAAACGAAGATGGCCCAAGGACAAGCAAAAAAACGTGTGGCATGGCTGTTTGACCAGTAGCCACAGTTAGTAGGCAAATGCGGAATGGCTAAAATGAAAAGTACCAAAAAATTGTGGTAAGTCACTACTGCCACCAACTTGACCATTTACCATACCTAGTGTAACCAAAAATCCTCTGAGTGGAAGTCTAGGGTAAATCAAAAAGTGTACCCATTGTACTGCATTGTACAATGCAGTACAAGTCTTAACTGGCTCCCGGTTGCTTCGCGGATTAAATTGAAAACACCTCTATCATCCACAAGGCTGTTTGGGGCCGAGGACCACACTATCTGCAACTTTTACCAAATATTCCCCCTCTAGACCCCTGCACTCCTCTGGTACCAACTTTGTGTGTAAAGCGTTTCGCTAAACGGCGGGAAGGAGGTTGATTGCTTTCCTCAGCTGGCTCCCTTTTTTGGAACCGCTTCCCCCTCACTCTTTGTCTTGAGCAGGACTTTCTTAAGTTCCAGAAGCTCCTCTTTACCACCTCCTCCCGCAAGTGAAAGGGGAAGTCGCATACCGGCGATACACCACTTGCTGTAAAGCACACAATCCCTAAACTTCCCCTGGCAGAGCTGTTGAATGTTTTTATGCCTGCAGGCCGGCCGAAGTCTTCTGCAGGGTCTTCTGAACCTTGCGGTTCGGTGCCTTCTGCGCACCTGCCTCCAGAACCCTACGCATGGCATTAAATCCTCCTCTGTAGCGGCCGTGTCAACTAAATCTAGGGCCTCCGTTGAGGTGGCATCCGAAGACGCGGCACTGTTGAAAGATGCGCTGAGACTGGTCCACTTGTCAAACACTCCTGAAGCTTCGGGAGAAACTTTACAAAGCTAGGTTGACCATTTCGGAACCCAGGAAGGCCACCAATTCGCCCGAGAAATATTCACCGGCCTCTTTCTAGAGCCCAGGACCCAGCCACCTCTGCACACCTCCCCCCCCCCCCCCCTCCCGGATCCCTCAGACTCCTCTGAATGGACCAGGGACAAGTTTGAGGCTTGTATGAATAAAATGGCAGTTTATCATTTTCTCTGACCAATTTGAGACCCTTGTAAAGAGGCATAGGAATGTAGACCCCTGTCATGTCCCTAAGTCAGAGGCTCCACTCACCATGTGCTCCATTCTATTCCACCTGGGGGCCCTGGTGGGTTTCCTCCAGGGATGCCTTTCTGGATGACCCAGATCACCCTAATCCGGATGTTCTACGTGTATCGAACGAAGAGCTTTCGGAAGACATCTCAGCTGTTTGTGAACTTTGGACCTGTGAACCAAGGGAAGCCTCTCTTCAAGGCTTCCATTTCCAGATGGCTCTCCGGCTGCATCATGCACTGTCATCGGTTGGCAAACTGACCGTTGCCCGGCTGTCCGAGAGCCCATTCGACCAAAGCGATCGCTGCTACCACGGCGTTCTTGTCTGGTGTGCCCCTGCTGGACATCTACAGGGCTGCCACATGGAGGTTGACGCACACCTTCACGAGATTCTACTGCGTCGACTGGGATTTCAGGGAGGAGTCCAGAGTCGGCCAGGCAGTGCTGCGCAACCTGTTTGCTTAAGGTGAGCCTGGTGAGGAGGTAAGAGATGCTTAATGTTAAGTTTTATGTAACGCTTAATGTTGAGCCTTGCCACCTCCCATGGTTGTGCATGTGTGTACTGCTATGTATTCTTATATTCATGAGCATGTGAATCCATGCCAGACCCCATGCTGGAGAAGGAACAAGTTACTTACCTGTAACTGTTGTTCTCCAGCATGGGTCTGGCATGGAGTCACATGCAAACCCTCCCTCCTTCCCCTCTGTGGCTCTTCACTTGGTCATACTGCCACTTACGTGCTACCAAATCTGAGGATGGCTGCCAGGGGCGGGGCTTAAGGAGAGGGCAGTCATTGACTGGGGACAGTATGACCCAGAGACCAGTGATTGGTTACTACTAAAAAAGACAGATCCGAAACGAAACTGATACTGATTTTTCTTTACCGAAGATTCCCAGCCTGACTGGGAATATTCATGAGCATGTGAATCCATGCCAGACCCATGCTGGAGAACAACAGTTACAGGTAAGTAACTTGTTCCTTATCA
The DNA here is from genome assembly GCF_040938575.1 of Ambystoma mexicanum. Taxonomy (NCBI): domain Eukaryota; kingdom Metazoa; phylum Chordata; class Amphibia; order Caudata; family Ambystomatidae; genus Ambystoma; species Ambystoma mexicanum. The sequence continues at coordinate 286,249,542 of NC_090931.1, read as the reverse complement.
GGGCACGGACTGGAACCCCGCTGATGACCAGGGCAGCTGGCCTTCCACCCCCACATATCCCTGACTCACTGAACATTTTTCTGGACGCTCCCCGCTGCCTCAGAAACCAGGGACTCTGCTATTGACGACCAGATGTTGTTCAATAACCTTCAGAGCTGCTGATCACTAAAGATTACCACACAAGAAGCTGTCCCTGACTGACTTTGTGGAAAGTATTCTTAAGGAAAAGACTTCAGTTAGCCAGGCTATCCCTTTGTTAAACTCAGGCAAGATGCGACTGGCTTCTCCTTATTCACATCCTCACTCACACGTGCGGTTAATCCCTGTGTGGAAAAGATGTTACACTGAGTGCCTCCAGACCCACTGTACATCAGGGGTCATGCCGTCCCAGACTCCTTGGTCGTCACTACTACACGGAAAAGGTATCGGTTACCACTGTCGTCTGAATCCCCTCCTGACGAGGACTGCAAGAAATTGTATGCCATCAGCAAGCGTGTCACCACCTCTGCTGCCTTTTCCACCAGGATAGCCAATTATAACACACTCCTAGCAAGCTACAGTGACGTTCAGTGGGGCCTTGTCCAGGAAGGCCTCCAAGATGTCCCAGAACCCGAATGCACCCACCTTTTGGCCGTGGTATCAGAAGGGCGGCATATCACCCAGAATATTCTTAATACTTTGGACTCCGCTGAGACCGCAGGGCGTGTTCGTACCCAGGAGACATTTCTCAAACGCCACACCTGGCTGTAGAATTCCAGTTTTAAAAATGAAGGTGACCCAGACCTCCCTGATCGATAAGCCAGCGGAACAATCTAACCTTTTCGGCAAAGTAGTTGATGAGGGTTTGGAAACTGCCAAGAAAGAGCACAAGACCTAAAATCACTCTAGCAGCTCTCAACCAAGCTCTTCGTCCAGGGAGTCAACAGCTGTCGGCCCTTTCGCAGGCAGTCCGTCTCCTGCTCTTCTCAAGGACAATCTGGATTGAGGGGAGGTTAGGGGGCGAGGGGGCAACAGGGCTTCCCCAGTGGGTTCCAAAATCTTCAACAGAGGATTTTGACAAGTGAAAGGCATGGGTAGAAACTCGGCTTCCAGAGGCTCCCCAGCCTCTGCCTCCAAGTGGCTTGGCGGTACATGTCCCCTCCCACACTTCCACATTCAGCGGACATTCATCATCTTTTACCCACACATGTGAGGGGGATCACATCAGATCAATGGGTACTCGAGACCATCGCCCATGGTTACTGCAACAAGTTTCTCCAGCCGCCCCACTTCCATCCACCTGGAAGCAGACTGTCACCAGACCATCTGCATGCTGTTGTACGAGGTCCAGGTCCTGCTGAAAAAGGGCGCAATCGAAGTCGTTCCTCATCTCCAGGGTAAACAAGGGTGTTTATTCAATATACTTCTTTGTTCCCAAAAAGGATCTAACCATGCACCCTATTTTGGATCTTCGTTCTGCAAACACATGTCAAACCTCAGAAGTACAGAATGTCAACTCTTCAGGAAGTAATTCCATTGCAGCGGCAGGGGGATTACATGGCCACATTGGACATGAGAGATGCTTACTTTCATATTTCAATGGTGCCAGCGCACAGAAATTACCTCAGGTTCAAGATAGAGGACGCGCACTATCAGTTCAAGGTTCTCCTCTTTGGCATTGCCTCAACCCCAAGAGTGTTTACCAAGGTACTAGCAGTAGCGGCGGCTCAGCTGTGCAGGCAGTCCATCCCTGTGTATCCTAACCTCGATGACTCTCATAACCGGAGACTTGTACAGAACATGCCTGGGAAATACCCAGAAGACCGTACTCTCCTATTCAACCTATTATTCAAGATCGAGAAAATGTTAAATCTGTTCGCAATCCAAGTCAAACAGCTTCTGGGGCCCTAATCCGGACGACAGGCGTGTCTTCCCCTCCAACAAGAGTGTTCAAAACATGCTGTGCTGGATCCCTCATTATATAGCCATTCACCGGGTAACCATCTGCAAGGCCATGCAGCTGCTGGGGATGATGGCTTCCTGCATCTTCCTAGTTTCTCACGCTCTACTGCGCATGCGTCCTACGCAGGAGTGGTCCTCGAGACAATGGTGTCAGGCCAGTGGGAGAATCTAGTGGTTGTCTCGACAGCCGTCATTCAGACTCTGCAGTGGTGGTCCAGGGAGAACCTTCTGCAAGGGAAAACCTTTCCCACCCTACAGCAGTAGAAGTCACTCTCGCCACAGATGCATCTGTCTGGGTGGGGAGCTCACCTCCTTCAACACAACGTGCGGTCCCCATCAGCATCCAATCGCATCAATCTGCTGGTACTGCTTGCAGTGTTCAAAGCCCTGTAAGCCTTCCAAGCACATCTTCCGGGAAAGACAGTTCTTGTCCTTACAGACTGTACTACAGCCATGTACTACCTGAACAAACAAGGGGGCACACACTCTCTAGGGCTATCCACACTGTCCCAGAACATCTGGAAGTGGGCACTCAAACACATGTTCCTCCTCATATTCCACAGGAACAGTCTTCTGGCAGATGTGCTCAGCAGATACTTCAACCTACCCGTAGAGCATGAGTGGCACTTGCAAGAGCACATTCTGCTCAACGTCTTTGCAGAATGTGGTTTTCCAGACATGACTTGTTCATGACTCTGGAGAACGCTGAATGCCCAGATTACGCCTCCAGCTACCCACAGAAGCGCTCCAAAGGAAACAGTGTCTGGATGCCCCCCCCCCCCCAAGCCTCCCGCCCCCACCCACCGGATTACCCTTAACAGGATAGTGCTCAAGATGGAACCGGTCACAAAGATCCTGGTGGCACCTACGTTGGCCCGGCAGCCCTGGTTCTCCCATCTCATGGAAATGTCAGTCTCCCCTCCCAGGAAACTGCCATGCCCGTACAACATGCGGTCACAAGAGCAGGGGGAGACGATGCATCCATGCCCCCAAACACTCAACTTAGCAGCTTGGGTCCTGATGTCAGAGTTTGGGCACCTCCAACTCACTCAGGGATGTATGGACATACTCGGAGGCACAAAAACCCAACACCAGACATTGCTACTCCAATAAGTGGAAATGCTTTCTTATCTGGTGCAATAAGAATGACAACCCCATTGACTGCTCCCCTTAAGATCTCATCCTTTATACAACACACCTATTAGACTCAGGACTTATTTTCAATGCCCTAAAGGTCCACCTGGCTGCTCCCTGCATATACCACATCCCAGAGCAAGTTTTCATGGTGGAAAGTTCATGTCATTAAGGCTTTCATGGAAGGTGTAAAAAGACTTCCAACCCAACTCACTGGGTCGGGCTTGATTGTTGTCCTCACAAGGTTAATGGGACCTCCTTTTCGAGCGCATGCACAAGGCTAGCTTTAAGGCACTGTCCTATAAGACTGCCTTCTTAGTGGCCTCGATAGGGAGAGTTGGTGAACTGCAGGCCCTTTCAGTTCAAGACCCATTTGTAGCTATTGACAGACCAGGTGGTTTTGCGCGCACACCCTTGTTTTGCACCTAAATCCATCTCAAAGTTCCATGTGAATCAATCTAACTTCTCACTTTCTTTCAAAACCCCACTCACTTGGCATAAAGAAGCCTCCATACCCTAGATGTGAGGAGGGCAGAAATATGCTACCTTAAAGACTAAGCCACTGAGAAAGACCAACCAATTCTTTGTCTCTGGCAGCTGGTAGAGCAGGGGGCCCGGTCTCTAAATCGGCTCTTTCCAGATGGATTGTAAATTGCATCACACTGTTACTCTCTTGCCAATAGAGATCTCCCCTTTACGCCCAGAGCTCCCTCTACTTTGTGCACAGGGGCGAATATAGCATCCTCTAGATTCCATTTGGAAAGTAGCAACCTGGAGTTCTGTTCATACCTTCACCTAACACTAGTGCTTAGACACACCCTCTAAGTCTGATTCTCAGGTGGGGCAAGGGGGCTAAGGCATCTCTTTGCCTATGTGCCTTCACACATCTGACCACCATCTCCTGGTACTGCTCGCTAGCCTGTGCACAGCATTTGATTCCAAGTGGATTCACAAGAATCAGGAGACCTACATTACTTACCGTAATCGTATTTCTGATGATTGTATCTGCTTAGATTCACATGCGCCCACCCTTTCTCCCCTCATGGAGTAGAAGGAACATAGACCTCTTGCACCTTCGCTCTTCTGTACTCACTCTGCAAGGGTCCCTCGCAGCAGAATAAAAACAATGGTGGTACCTCGACGCGTGAGGTATTTTGGCTATAATTCACGTCTCGTTGGGGCTAGTGTTAGTCACGCCCATGTGAACGTCCCTTTTTGAGCTAAATAAAAAGATGTAATACTCCGCGATTACCACTATATGGACTATAATCGAAGCATATGCATTACTCAACATAGTTGTATTTCTGGTGATTGTCATTTGATAGGAATAATAAACTAGATCACGTAAAAAAAATAATAGAGCTAAAACTGTTAAACCGGATTCTTGCAATAAATGCATGCATGGCTTACAATTTTAAAAGTTGTATGAAAATATGCTTAATTCTTGCTTAATGTTGTAAAAACACCTGAACTTTGGTAGGATGCTTTTGTTCTCCAAAAGACACTTTATTTTTTTTCCTTCTAATTTTAGGGCAACTTCATGAACTCCAGAGTCCTGGTTATTGTCGAATTAAATACGAAGGTATTTATGAGCATCTACTATTTCCTGTGCAAATTAATCCTCTTAAATGCAAGTGTAAAAGGAGAAGAGCTGTATGTGCAGACTACTATAACTATTCCCAACCCACCTCCTCAAATGAGGCAACAGGGTTCTCCATTAATTGTTCCCTCCACCTTCCCAGCTACGTTTGGCATGAGGTTTGCTCTGGTATTCGGCTCTTGTAGAACTAGCTTTGTGGGTAGGTCCTTTCTGTACAGTTATTGTCCACACTTGAGCTGCATCCTGAGTAGATGCCCATGTTTACTCTCACTACGTAGGTTAACTGAGTGTACTAACTATTTTTGCTAATAATTCCTGAACCTCACTGCTTCTATCACCAGAGCCAAGTCACCCATGATGGCCACACTTGGAGGCGCCACTCTAACTATGGCTACACTCCTCGCACTGCTCCATAATATCTCTCCTCAGAACTGCGCCTACACAACCCCACCACTTTACCCAGACTTACTATCTCCAGTTAAACCGAATCGCCCGCCACCTACACCCTTCACACCTTGTCCTACACCCCTTAGAAACACAAGACTAGGTTCTCGCCTTGTTGTACCCTCTACCACCTTCCTGAACGCAGCTTCACCAACCATGATTAGAAACGCATGTCTCGGCTATCGCACTAATCTTGATGTAAAACTCTCCAGAATGCTCACTAACCAGGCTAAGAACTTCACGCAGCCCACCGCACACACTGACCCTCCACCGAGTCGCAATCCTATAATAGCTCACTCGCCACCACACATGAAAGTCAACCTTCCACCCTCCTCCATCGGTGCTCTTATCAACGCACGCTCACTGGTAGCCCACGCTACTGATGTCGCTGACATTAGCTCCACCAACCACCTACACTTTATCGCTATCACAGAGACATGGCTCCACCCAGCAGCCGGTCCCACAATGGCTCTAGCCACCCCCGATAACTAAAACATCATCCGCGCTGACAGAAAAAATGGAATAGGAGGAGGAATAGCAATTAATGCGAAATCCACCCTAAACATCAGAGAGGTAACTATCTCAACCCTACCTTCAGCCGAACTCCTATCCATCAAACTCCCATAATCTAACACCCAAACCATCCTTCTCCACATTATATACAGACCTCCAGGACCCCCCTCCACCTTTGAAGAGGATATCTCTCTTACTCACTACCAACTTGAAACCCAAATCACAATTCATCGTTCTGGGTGATTTCAACTTGGGACTTAATGACCCCAATGACAATCATGCCACCTCCCTTAATGACACTATTATTCATCTAGGCCTCACCCAACACATTAATAAACCTACACACACAAAAGGAAGATCACTGGACTGGCTTGCAGATGCCAACTGCAACCTCTAACTGACTGACGTCACTCCTTGTGCTTGGACTGACTATCACCTTATTACCTTCTCTTTACCCAGATCCATACCCTTAACCACACTACCCACTAGGATACCTCCAAATAATTTCCAGAAATAACCGCAACATCACCATAGAGAACCTTAGACCTCTTCTCGTGCCTATCAGTAAAGCTAATCTACCTACACAGAATGACAACCCATCAGCCATTGTAGACTTATCCAACAATACTCTAGAACTAGCTCTCAACCAGATAGCTCCTCTTAAACAACGAAAAGCCAAACCTATTGCCCACTCCAACAAATGGTTCTCAGCAGAATTAAAGGCTCTCTGCAATATCAAAAGAACTGCAGAAACTAGTTGGAGAAAAGCCCCCTCTTTCCACTAAAGATAAATTCGCTTCAGCAGCCTCCACCTACAAATCTGCCATCCTAAACGCTAAAAAGGAGATCTATAACATGAGAATACAAAATGCCAAATCTGGCACTAAAGAACTATTCTCTATACTAAGGGAACTCGAATCACCACTGCCTCCTACAGAGGACTGCACTAAAGACCAGGCCTGGTGTAATAATATCCAGCTTGCCCTCGCTAACAAAATTGCCCTCCTCCAAACTAAGATAGAAGCAAAAAAAGCCAACCTTGCCTCCAAACAGAACCCCAGCAGCAAAATAGACCACACCAACCCTAATTGCCCCTCCTTCCACTTCTCACCAGTCGCAGAAGAGGAAGTAATCAAGATAAATCGCCAGTCTCAAACCATCCAACTGCAAAGGTGACATTTGTCCCGCCCCATCATCAAAGACAGAGCAAATGAGTTAGACCCTCATCACCTCTTTAATCAATTCTTCCTTCAAAAACTCAGTGGTCCCCAATAACCTCAAAGAAGCGTGGGTCCTCCCCCTGCTCAAAAAACCTAACCTAGACCCCAACATTCTTACAAATTACAGACCCATCACCACAGTCCCATTTCTCCTCAAAATCTTGGACAGGGTAGCCTACCTCCAAATACAACATTTGGAAGACAATAACCTCCTAGGCCTGTGACAATCCGGCTTTAGACCAAGACATGGGACTGAAACTGCCCTCTTGGACCTAAAAATCCAAATGGATGATGCCAAAGACAAGGGCAAACTGGCCATTTTGCTTTTGTTGGATCTATCGGCTGCCTTCGATCTGGTTGACCACCAGATCCTCACTCAATACCTCTCCTCGGCTGGTGCATTCTCAGAATGCCACCAAGTGGATCCAGTCATTTCTGTCTGACAGGTCGACTAGGGTCTTCGCCCCCTCTGCGGCTGCGGACCCTATCCCAATTACATGTGGAGTGCCCCAAGGCTCCTGCATTTCGCCCACACTTTACATCTTCACGAAGCTCCTCTTTGACCGTCTTGACGATCTGGCCGTCAGCTACACTAATTACGCGGATGACACTCGGGTCCTCATCACTCTCACTGGCAGCTATGAAGTGATGTTGCAAAGCTTAATGAAATCTACTTAGAAATCCAAGCCTGGATGGCCACACAGTCTTTGCCTCAACGACGATAAGACAACTGCTCATCGTAGGTTCCCAGGCTCGCCTCAACAAACTGGACCAAAGGTACCAATCCTTTACCATTGATGGCAACATCATAAAAGTTTCCAAAGAGGTCAAAACACTAGGTGTGTACCTCGACTCCACCTTGTCACTAAAAAAACAAATAAACTCCACCATCTCAGCCAACACCTACACCAATAAATTGATCAATGCCGGCAGGCCTTTTCTCTCTCCCACCCCCATTTCTTCCCCCCCTCCCCTTAAGCTGCCTCACCTTATCTAGAGCATTGATATTGTCTAAATTAGACTATTGCAGCACACTCTACCTAGGCACCACCACTAAAAACTTGAACAGGCTCCAGATCCTTCAAAATAATGCATTAAGATTTGCCCTCAACCTCCCGCTCAAGGATCACATATCCACGGTTAGCAAAGAAGTGCATTGGCTCCCGATCCGTGACAGAATTAAGCTAAGAACGCTGGTCATCACCCACAAGTGCCTGTCAACGCACTGCCCCTCGCTACCTCTCAGACACATTTTCTAGACACTGTTCCAATAGACCCACTATACCTGCACCAACTAAAGATCCCCAACTACAACCTAAAAACAGCAGGAAGTTCCAGTTTCCCAGTTCTCGCAGCACAATGCTGGAATGCTCTCCCTCTTGCAATTAGATCGGAAGCCACGTTCTGGCCATTCAGAGCCATGGTGAAATCATGGCCATTAGCTTAAACAGTTAGTCTCTCACCTACATGCTCGGCCTGCCGCCGTTCTCCACCATGTAGTAGTGTTTACCCTGCCTATATCCTACTCGGGACCACCCTGTAACCCGGTCCTCACTCTCCACTGTAACTTATTCTACTCTCTGTAACTACTCAGAGCCTGGACTAATGTATGTGCTTGATTGTTGTATTATTGTGTTTGTGTAACGATATGTAACTCTGCTGTGCACATGATTATGCGCTCAGCTACCTGAGGGTTTGGACGCGCTTTATAATGAACTAACTAACTAATGGGTGTAGTGCTTAAACAGTTCCTTTAGTATGTACTACACTAATTGTTGGTAACTACAAGATACAGTGGTGCTCGCTTATGTTTTGTGTGGACGGCACCCCATTGCCCATATCCTCTAGTTTTAAAACCTGATTGGTTAATGGGTACAGCTCTGCATTGAAAGGCTATGCAGGTTACCTCTTGCTACATTGAAACGCATGAGTTTTCCAGGCCAAGTATTTAAGGGCTAACCCCAAAACACAATATTGATACAGCCAAAATCAAAAGCAGTACAAAGCAAATGCAGAAACCCCTTGATGGAGAAGTGGGCATTTAGTGCTTAACCATGCATTTATGTTCTTAATTCTCAGACCATACTTGGGTTTTTCCTACAGGGTTTCCTAGCAACAACCCTATAAACAAATGGTTGAGCCCTGTTACGCCTCCCAAGTTCCAAATACTGTAGCAGTACCCTCTCGTGGTTAAGATCAGTTTTCTGGCTGTTGTGTAAAATTGCTGTAAATATCACATTGGATGCATGTTCTTGAAGAGATCTGCTAAGGAGTATATTACTTGGAATGTAAATTGTTTGACTAATTTGTGGTAGTACTGACCTTTCCTAGAGCTGTACTCGGCATGGAGTATTTATACAATCTTCTAAAAATCAAGCATGTTTGTATATTAGGTGGCAAGCTGTATAATGTTCAAGCTATTTGTACTCTGCTATTGCCGTTGCAAAAAAGGAGGGCGGAGCGGAACAAGAACATTTAAAAGTGCTATTCATTTAAAAGCCATCAAATGGTGCACAATTTCACTCATGTTAAGGAGCCACATTTTTCTTCTAATTCTAGGGCAGCTACCTGAACTACAGAATCCAAGTTATAGTCGAATCAAATATGAAGGTATTTATGAGCATTCATGACTTGTTACTAATTTGTCCTTTACATGTTTTGAGTAAAGGAAGCCAAGCTTTGAGTTAAAGGACTAATAGCTTTGCCTCAAATATTTGGAATTAACATTATTCATTTCTATTGGTGGGCCATATTAAATATTGACTTGGTATCACTGTGTAATGGGAAGTTGTGCACTTGGTCATTGTAGCGTTTGTAGCCATGGGGGTCTCTGCGTGTTTACTCCAGTAACATGTTAGAATGTGTTTTACAGTAGTGTATTTTATGTCTGAGGACGAATGTCTAGAATGCAGGATCTTGCAATGGTTTTTTGATTCCTGACCAAGAACTCCTTTATCCCTCTAACCAACCCACCCAAAACCCTCTATTATAGTATCATGCAAAGGTCTCTGTCCAAAAATGAAGGTCAGATAATTGCACATATATTTGCTCTTACTAGTGGGGTGGCCTCTAAAATGTGTAGTTAGTTTTGAGAATGATAGATCGTCTGGTGTAGCAACTAACTACTATCTGTAGAAAACACCAGGTTCAATTAGTTCTTGGATGTAGCTGTTAAGGGTGTTGGTGAGGAAAGTAAATTTTTTGTGTGACTACTAATGCTTATGTTTTTTCAAACACTAATCTTTAATAATCTGTGTATCACTGACCATAGAAAAGCATATACCCAAATTCTCCTGGTAATGAGATGCCTTCTCGTTTATATTCCTCCAATTCCTTCATTGAGAAGATTCTCCTAAAAGCCAGTAGATGGTGTATGCTTTCATTTTTTGTAAGGAGCCACGTTTTTCTTCTAATTTTAGGGAATCTACACGAACTTCAAAATCCAGGTTATTATCGAATCAAATATGAAGGTATTTATGTGCATCACAATTTACAATGTTATGGGGAACTACAAAGTATCCCTGAAAATGAGAAGATTGCTACAGAATTCCATAGCCCCATTACATTAACCATGTCCCCATAAATCCTCCTCCTTATGAGCTTGACTTATATGCATTGCTCTTGCCTTGAGATACTCAAAATAGAGACTTTATGATAAGGGATTTGTGGGGGGACCTTGGATGATAAATTAAACTCTTCTGTTAACACTATAGTACCCTTTTTATTTTAAATTGTGTGGGATTCGTATGTGTGCATTTGGTTTTGTTTACCAGCATTCAGTCAAGATGTAGACTCATGCCACTTCAGTGTATAATTTACATTGACGCACACTCTTTTCTTCTGAAAGTTTGAATACAATGGCTTATTTTTCTTGCAATTTATCCATTTGTCCCAGATTTGGCCAGCTAAGCATTGACAGTTTTGGTGCATTTCGATAGTCAAACTAGAAACGTTATTTTCTTTTGGTTTGTTAGTATGAAAGCGAAGGAGGAGTACAATTATTTTAAGATGTAGATATTGTGATTTGTGATCAGGATCAATCCTCCTTAAAACCTACCGAAGGAAAACCTTTTAACAAGACTGACCTGGACAATTTGGTTTTCATTTAGGGGATCATCCCCAAATTAATTGGCTCTGAGGTTGTGCCTCACCGCCAGGTGACCTTGAACAGTAATTGTTTATTTCTAATTTGTGTGAAAAGTAATGTTTGTTAAAAAATAAATCTGACACAATGCTAGGAACACGGGGCGACCCCCATCTTTTATTCATTTGATCTGGTTTAGTCCAGCAGGGCCTGAAACAGAAGCTTGTATTTTCTCAAACCACTTTTTCACTTCAGAGGCCTACCTTTTCACTCTGAAGAGGTTTGTGCAATTTTTTTTTTTCCACACTCAAAAGTTAAATCTGGTAACAACCAAAGATGGACCAAGCTCACTCTATAGATAGTGAGGCAGAGCAATCTGGGTTCACTCGGAGAATAGAAGGTTGTATTGAAAACAATTAGATCTGATGGATACCCCAAAAGAGTACACTGCATCATTATTCTGGTACTTGTTTTGTTACAGGAATTCACAAAGCATAATAGAAATTCAAATACAAAATTTAGGTTAGACACAGTACAAAGTATAGGTAGGGTATGTAAAACAGTAAAGTAACTTGGTGTACTCTTTCTCCCCCTCCCCTCCATCTGGAAGATTTATAACCAGTGGCGAACTCTTTACATTGTAGTGCTAAAGAGGGGGATAAAAGAATAAGGAATTCCTAGACAGCAGTAACGCATCAGTCGCATCCAGAAACCGCAATGGCACTACATGAAGCTCTACACTATCTTGGACAATGTTTACTAAATCCTAACACAGATAGCCTATAGTTAATTTGTGTATGCATAATTTAGCACCTAGTTGGAATGAAAGGATTAAAACAGCGCAAATTATTCCTAGGGTTCCACCAATCTTTAGTTCTACTTTGTCCAACACTATTTGACCTAATCTGATCCCAGTTAACACCTAGAATTAAATAGAAACGTGTAGTGTCTGGCCTGTGTCATGTGCACTGAAGCAGGCAGTGGAATGTAATGAGGTAGCCTGGAACCTAGTGGGGCTCCAAGGTTCCAGGACTGTCAGTTGGGATATACAGGATGGGAGATCTGAATAAGAGAAAATGCATTGTACATAGCTCCTACCTCCCTTCAGCCAACTAGCCCTGTAACGTAATAAAGTAACTTTCCTTTCATAACTAAGTCTCCTGTGTCATCTCTACTTACCTGATGCACCCAGATGCTTCACAAGATAACACAGATGAGCGCTACACAACACACCTCCCTCCCTTACCAATCACACACCACAACAAACCACCACCTCCACAACAAATTCCCTACCATAATGACAAGAAGAAACCAACCTACACTGTTCTGGAAACCCCTCGCAAAATTAGCAAAACTTCCTTTGTCTGTTCCTGCCACAAACAGAGCTTCCCCCCCCCCAGAACCAAACCTGCCCAGATCCAAGGAACTATAGCCTTACACCACCTTCCGCCCGCCCCCGCTGGGCCTCCAAGCTGCCACACTGGAGCGTAACCCAACCTCAAGAGGCCAAATACGTCATCACTTTGTCAAGCAACCCCACAATAGAAACAGAAAACATACACACCGCTTACTCACACAACCAAAAAGCGACGTGGCTAAAAGGGCACATACTACCAGACCAGGATGTAAAGTTATCCCAAACAAATCAATAAATAGAAACGCTAGCCACAGGTGGTGACTCTTACACCATTGTATTCTGTGGGCATACAGTGAATGCAGTGATTTACACATTGAATTGGCCAGTCTCAGATAAATGATAAAAATCCAGTCTTCAGTGAAAAACTCAGTCCTGTTACATAAGGTGGCGGTTTTCAGGTTGGCATTTGGTTTGTTACGTTGGAGGAGTTTTAATTTTGTACAATTTTCTGATTGGAAATTACTGGAAATTGTCCATTGGCAGAATTAGTTATAAGGGTAAAAGCAAGCTAGGAACTAGTTCTACCCCACTGATGCAGCTGATGGTGCAACCAGCCCACAGATGTTCCATTGGTAAACCCCCTCCCCCCACGCACCAAAGAGCTCCAGACAGCAGATCATGTTTGAGTCCAACGGAAGTAAATGGCACTAAAGCGGAGGAGAGTAGAGCTTGGAAAACCTTTGAGTGGATCAAACAAGTGGATTTGGGCCACAAGGCCTGTGAACAGTTACTCAAGACAATGGATGATGCAGAAAAGACCTTGGAACATCGCCAACATAGAGAAGGGCATGTATCTGGTTTAGGTCCGGCAAACAGTGGTTTGGGCACTTCATAACATTCATCACTGCTGGATTCAACAGTAGCAGAGGAGCAAACATCCTCAGCGCAGTCTGAGGTCCAGTCAACGGAGACAACTGGCACAGGCACAAGCAGGAGAAATGGCGGCACAACAGGCATGGCTGAGATGGCCCAAAACGGGCAACAAATAGAGCTGTTGAGCAGCAGAAAGCTACACACCAAACCTTGAGGACACCCTACCACTCAAAGGTGGACTAACTTGCTTCCAGATGACGCCTCCTGTGTTCGCCACCCTCCGCCCCCAACAAGGAAAAATGTCTAACAAGGACAAATTGTTCTTCCGTTGTGGGGCCTGCAAGAAGAGAAGTTTATTTATTTGTTATGCGCACCAGACCCGTAGGTTAAAGGGCGCAGCAGAATGAAAATGCAAGGCTTACATAGTTACAAACACAAGTTACAAAATGTGCATAAATACAGAATTTCACACATATATATACAGCAGTATCAATATATACAGAAGGGAAAACCCTTTACTTATGCAAGAGGAGCCAAGCAGTGTGCAACGGTGTACACCTACACAAATCACCTTTGTGTAGGTTGTGCCCTACTAGCAGACAGTCTTACAGGTCACAGCTAGGGGTCTGTAGCGATATGTTTTATAACATTTTTTCTGAAATGACAGTAGTGTTGGGCAGCTCTCAGGTCGTGAGGCAGTGAGTTCCAACATTTGGCAGCCTTTACAGGGAAGCTATTACCACCAATGGTTGTAAGTTTGTATTTGGGTATGGTCAGACAATTGGCATTGCCTGTTCTAGTAGGTCTATGAGTGATTCTTCTCTTGAGTTTGGCAATCCGATACGTGGGTGTCATGTTGTTGAGGGCTTTGTGTGTCAGAGATAACAACTTCAGCTGTATTTTATCTGTGGATAACCATTTATGGTGTCGTCTAAGGAGGGAAATGTGGGTTCCTTTGTTTATGCCTAAGGCTGCTCTTAAGGCATTATTTTGTAGGGTTTGGAGCTTGTGAATAGTTTTACTAGCACCACTGTAGAGAGCATTGCAGTAGTCGATTTTGGAAAGTATTAAAGCTCTAGCCAGGATCAAGCAGCTCTCGTCAGAGGAAGGGCTTTCCCGCTCGAAGAAGCTTACACGTGTAGGCTGTGGAGGAGGTCAGTTATTTGATCGGTTTATCAAAAGACAGTGTAGAATCTAGGTAAAAGCCGAGGGTTTTTACCTCTTTGGAGACTTTAATGGTATTCCCATCAATGTTGAAAGAGGAGAATTCCTGCCCTAGTTTTTTGATATTAGCTTGTGAACCCAGAATTATCAATTTAGTCTTCTCGTTCAAGCAAAGGCTGTGTGTGGCCATCCATGCTTGGATGATGAGATATACTTTGTTCACCAACCCCATGTCTTTACTGTGATCCCCAGAAAGCGGGAGGAGGATATGGGTGTCATCTGCGTAGTTAGTGTTGGTGACACCCATATTGTCCAGATCATCAAACAGAGGTTTGGTGAAGATGTTGTGGAGAGTTGGTGAGACGCAGGATCCTTGCAGGTCCCTGCAGAGAATGAGGGTAGGGTCAGCCGCTGCCGAGGGAGAGAAGACTCTCATTGTTCTCTCGCTAAGGAAGGACCTAATCCATTTAATAGCTTCCGGGGAGAAGTGGGCAGCAGAGACAAGGTGTTGAGAGGACATTGTGGTTGACCAGATCAAACACGGCTGAAAGATCAAGAAGGAGCAGAAGTACTGATTTCCCTTTGTCCCTCAGCTCGTCAATTTGGGTCTTTAAATCAATAAGGGCTGTTTCTGTTCCGTGTAGCGGGCGGAAGCCAGATTGTCTATTACCCAGGAGTTTAAACTGTTCAAGGTGTTTTTGGATTTCCATGTATGTGGCTTTATCTAGAATTTTGAGTACGAATGGGACCGTAGTGATGGGTCGGTAGTTGGTAGGGATAAGTGGGTCTAAGGTTTGTTTCTTGAGGAGCGGTAGCACCCAAGATTGTTTGAGGTTATCAGGGATGGTGCCTGTGTCAAGAGGCGTTGATCAGTTTGGTGATGAATGGTTATAGTTCTCTGGCAGCATCCATCTTTTATTAGTTGGCTGGGCAGGTGTCACCTTTGCAATTAGATGGCTTCAGTGACGGGATAATTTTTTTAACTTCCATGGTAGATATTTTGGAGAAACTGAACGTGTTATTATGGGCCTGTGGTGGGACATTTGTTACAGGACTATTCAATGGGTGCTGTAGGTTCAGCACTTCGAGAGGATTGGGTCCTCCGACGTATTCCATATCTATGACAGGGTAATGTCCACAGCTGTGCTGCTTCGGAAAATCGTCGACGTCTGTGTCCTGCGTCGATGCGCCGTCCCCGAGGACGACCTCCGACGGCCGACGTCACCCGATGTGATAAGTAGGACGCACGACGCCCGTAGCCTCAGTTCCGTTTTTTCCGCGAACGTGTTAGCTTCGTGTATCTCGGTACGCCTCGACTCTTTGGAGTTTGCTATATTCTTCTCGGTTTGTTGAATCTGTTCGGTTTTTGTGAAGACCTGTTCGTGGCGATGTCTACTTCGTCTTCAACCCCGCGTCCGGGCTTCAAGAAATGCGGGGACTGTGGGTCCAAGATGTCAGTCACGGACTCTCATGACGCCTGCCTCTGGTGCCTCGGGGAGGCCCACGATACGGACTGCGTCGACTGCCAGTCGCTCACGGCCAAGGCCTTGCGGGAACGCAAGAAGCAGCTGTCGATAGGTCGGGTGTCTAAGCCCCGGAAGTCGGGGTCTACGGGGCTTTCGACGGATGACTCGAGAGGCGACTCTCGCGTCATCGTCGGAAGTCCAGTGGGTCTCCTTCCAGGAGTCTGTCTCGCCACTCCTCCGCCTCTTCGAGGCATTCCAGGAAGCGCCGGCATCGGTCGCCTTCCCCATCCTCTTCCGAGGACTCCGCCCGTCGGCGGGTCACTTATCCCACCATGCAAGCGACACCGGAGGAATGGGCCTCCTTCGGGAAGCAGATGTTAGCAATTCTTAGCACCGGTCCGTCGCGCCTCCGAGTTGGATCGGTCGGCACCGATCTGGAGACACCGCTCGTACGCCTTCGGGCTCGGGTGGTCGGCACGGCTCGCGGGAAAGGTCCCGCTTGGTCAAGGGTAGCCGTTCTCGAAATGCCCGTTCTCGACGCGCTCGAGACCGCGTGATCCTGTGCCGTCTTCAAAGAAGACCTCGACGCCTGTGGCGCCAAGGTCGTCGATGATTTCTCTCGAGGCTCCGCCTCCGAGGGGGTCGTCGGCACCTAGGTCGTCGAGAGACGCGCTCGGAGATCCGGCTTAGAGGCCTGTGTCGAGGCCGTTGATGCTGGCGGCACTGCAGCTGACGTCGACGCCGTTTCTGTCGGCGCCGACTCGTTCAGCGCCCTCGACGCCTTTCGAGGTGGTGGTGTCGGAGGGGCCCCGTGTAACGGGGTTAGCCCTTAGAAAGGCTCTGGCTAAGGTCAGGCATAGCTTTGGTCCCCAGGTGTCTTCCTCTCACCACCTGGAGTAAATTTCAGAGGGTGATGAAGGCTCTGATGAAGTCTTGTTACGGTACCAGATGAGCTTCTCTCGGGCCATAGCCAGTTTGATGACATGAGGCTGTCGCTGCATGATGCCGGTGGACTGGACACCTCTACGGAGGTGGAGTTTTGTAGGCCGGAGCCTGGCACTCATGCCGATTCTTCATACCGGCGCCTTATGTCTCTGGTCACAGAGATCTTGGGATGGTCGGCTCCCCCAGGGGAGTTCGTTAAGGATGATCTCATGGACATCCTTGATCTTGGTCCCCCCACTGACCCGGTACTGCCGTTTCATATGGCTCTGCAGAGAAGGGTGGCAGCGGCTTGGACTGCTCCGGAGAGTCTCCCGGCAGTGGGCAAGTCTTTGTCGCGAAAATTCCGTCCATCCAGTAGCGACCCCTGCTACGTGTCCAGGCACCCCACTCCGGAGAGTTTGGTGGTGCAGGCGGCTATGGCTCCGGCAAAGCAGGCGTCGTATCCTACCATCCCTCCGGATAGGGACGACAAACGTTTTGATGGCTGGGTGAAGAAAGTGTTTTCTTCGGGGGGGTATGGCGCTTCAGGCGGCCAACTCCACACATGCCTTGTCTCATTTCACACGCACTCTGTGTAACTGTGTTGCATTAGTGGCTGAACATATTCCCGAAGGGGACGAACGGGATGGTTTCCTTGCTATGGTTCAGGATGGCAAGGATGCCATGTGTGAGGCCGTTCAGTCTGGTTTGGACATGACAGATTGTGTCAGCCGGTCCATGGCGGCGAGCACCGTAATACGCAGGTTTGCGTGGTTGCGGAAGTCTGGGTTCGCTCCTGATGTGCAGTCCCGGCTCCTCAACATGCCCTTTGACGAACATCTTTTTGGCAGCAAGGCTGAAGAGAGCCTTGAGAGGTTGCAGACCTCGAAAGCTGCAGCAATGTTGTTGGGCGCTGCAGTTGGACAACCTCCGCCTTTTCGTTCTAGGGGACAACAATGGAGGGGAGGTTCCTTTCGCTATTACTCATCCTTCAGTAAAGCGAGAGGAGCTATCAGTCAAAGAGGCCACCGTAAGAGTGCCAGTGGTGGAAAACGGGGTACTCGAGGTGCCAAGGCCGCTCGGGCAGTTGCCTCTTTGCCCTCAGGCAACGCTGCAGCCGCTACCACTCAGTCATGAGGCCAGGTCCCATGGTTCGCCGGTTGGGAGAAGGCTGGCGCAGCATCTTGTAGAGTGGCGAGCCATTACTTCAGATGTGTGGGTTCTGGAGATCATAACCCACGGCTACTGTCTTCCCTTTCGGCAGAGGCCTCACGACAATCCACCTGGGAACCTCTCTTTGAAGAGTCCGGATCCGCTCCTTGCGCAGGAAATTCAAGCCCTGCTGGAGAAATGCGCCATAGAACTGGTGCCTGTAGCGGAGAGTAACAAGGGATGGTATTCCCCTTATTTTTTGATTTCGAAGAAAGACGGGGGATTGAGACCCATCATGGACTTGCGCGGTTTGAACAAACTCCTCAGGAAGGAAAAGTTCAAGATGGTTACTCAAGTCCTCCAGGCCCTTCAACTTCAGGACTGGTTGGTGTCTCTCGACCTCAAGGACGCTTACTTCCATGTGCCGATCCATCCCAAGCACAAGAAGTACCCGAGGTTTACGGTTGGCGACTCGGACTTTCAGTTTAGGGTCCTGCCGTTCGGATTGACCTCCGCCACAAGGGTTTTCACCAAGCTCATGGTGTTGGTGGCAGCGCATCTCAGGAAAGGGGGGATTCATGTCTACCCCTACCTGGAAGATCGGTTGATCAGGGGGAGCTTCCCGAGCAATTCCTGGATCATCTGTCCGTCACCTGCCACTCCCTTCACAAGCTGGGCTTCTCCCTCAATTTAAAGAAGTCCCATTTGACACCAACGCAGCAGCTCCAGTACATCGGAGCAGTGCTTGACACATCCCTGGGGCTGTGTTTTCCTCCCCAGGTGAGGGCTCTTCACATTCAGCAGATGGTGCACAAGTTTCAACTTGCCCAGAATCTCCCAGCGTCTATGTTCGTGAGACTGCTCGGCTTCATGGCATCCTGCATTCTTCTAGTGACAGAGGCTCGTCTGCGGATGAGATCTTTGCAGTGGGCACTCAATCTCCAGTGGTCTGTCCTTCGGCAGGCTGTCGGACCCTGTTCAGGTGCCGCCCTCGGTCGCCCAGGACCTTCTGTGGTGGGCCGTCGAAGGCAGTCTGATGAAGGGGGCCCCATTTTTGGCTACCCTGGCCGGAGGTGACGATCGTGACGGACGCATCCCTCTCGGGATGGGGAGCTCATGCCAACGAGTTGAGTCAGCGATCATTGGACTCATATCAATCTGTTGGAGCTGAGGGCCGTCAGGCTTGCCCTGAAGGCTTTTCTGCCGACTGTGTGAGGAAAGAGTGTCCCGATTCTAACGGACAACGCGGTGGCCATGCACTACCTCAACAAAAAGGGGGAGGGGCAGGGTCACTTCCTCTGTGCAGGGAGGCGATGCAGCTCGAGTTCTGGGCCATCCAGCAGGAAGTTTCGATCTCGGCTGTTCATCTGGCCGGAGACGACAACGAGACGGATGCTCTGAGCAGGCAGAGCACGATCTCTCACGAGTGGGAGCTTGTTCAGGAGATTCTCCTGGAGATCTTCGCCCTTTGGGGGACCCCTCAAGTGGATCTCTTCTCCTCCAGTGGCAACCGGAAGTGCGAAAGGTTCTGCTCGCAGCAATTTCCTCCAAAAGGAGCCTTAGGAGACGCGTCAGTGGTGGAGTGGTCATTCCCACTGCTGTACGTGTTTCCTCCAGTCCCCATCATCCCGCAAGTACTGCGGAGGTTACGATGGTTCGGTTCCTGGATGATCCTCATTGCTCCGGCGTGGGCCCGGAGGACGTGATACCCGGACCTTCTCGACTTGTCCATCTGCCCTCCAAGTCGTCTTCCCTACCGAGACGATCTGCTCTCACGGGAGGGGGGTCAGGTTCTCCATTCAGAGGTCAGATCCCTCAACCTTCACGCTTGGCTTCTGAAAGGTTGAGGTATAAGGATTGGGACCTCCCTGAAGACGTGATGGAGGTGTTGTTCTCGGCCAGGCGGCCGGCAACAAAGTCTGCCGTTGGAGAACGTTCTGCGACTGGTGCAGAGTTAAGAATGTTAATCCTTTTGAGTGTGACATTCCCATGGTTCTGTCTTTTTTTGCTTTCCTTGGCCCACAGGGGCTTGCAAGTGGGGACCATTAAAGGTTACCTGGCGGTGCTGCCCATCTTTAAGCGCTCGTCTGAAGAATGTTCCTATTTTAAGATTCCTTTAATTTCTCAGTTTTTGAAAGGGCTCACTAATGTCTTTCCTCCGTCACCTTTTCTGGTGCCCGGTTGGGATTTGAACCTTGTTCTTAAGTTTGTTATGGGTGCTCCGTTTGAGCCTTTACATTCTTGCCCCTTGAGGCTGTTAACTCTGAAAACTGTGTTTTTGGTTGCGGTTACTTCCGCTCGCAGTGAGCGAGTTACAGGCATTTTCAGTTAAGCCACCCTTCACTGTGTTTCATAAAGACAGGGTTGTCCTTAGAGTTCGTCCTTCCTTTCTTCCGAAGGTGGTTTCGGAATTTCATTTGAGCCAGAAGGTTGTTCTTCCGGCGTTCTATCCTCCTCCACATCCTGGTGAGGAAGAGGAGAGTCTCCATAGGCTTGATCCTAGGAGAGTGTTGAGCTTTTATATTTCACGCATGTCCCGGGTCAGAGTGGACGATCAACTTTTCATTGACGCTGGAAAGCGTTTGGGACAAGCTGTGACGAAACAGACTTTGTCTCGTTGGATTATTTTAGCTATCTCCGAGTGTTACCGCTTGGCGGGTAAGGACCCTCCGGCTGGCTTGCGGGCCCATTCTACCAGGGGAGTGGCTGCGTCTACTGCCGTGCAGAGGGGTGTTCCTATTCGTCACATCTGTGATGCAGCCACCTGGGCTTCAGTGCATATTTTTGTATGTCACTACTCCCTCGATTCCATCAGAGGGCAGGATCTGGCCTTATTCTGCAATTTGATTGGGCATGCTAAATTTGTGTTCCAAATTCTTTTCCCACCTCCTTTCTTGGTACTGCTTTGGGAGTCTTTCATAGATATGGAATACGTTGGAGGACCCAATCCCCTCGAAGAACAAGTTACTTTCTTACCTGGTAACGTTCTTTCGATGGGATGGTCCGACGACATATTCCATATCGTTCCCTCCCTACCTTCCCCGCCGCATAATTTCTTTTGCGATTGCAGCTTGCGTTCCGCAAGGCCTTGTGTGTCTGACTGGCAGAAAACTGGCGGCACACGTTCTGGGGGAAAAAACTACAACTGAGGCTACGGGCGTTGTGCGTCCTACTTATCACATCGGGTGACGTCGGCCGTCGGAGGTCCTCGGGGACGGCGCATCGACGTCATAGACGCAGGACGCAGACGCCGAAGATTTTCCGAAGCAGCACAGCTGTGGAGATTACCTGTCATAGATATGGAATACGTCGTCGGACCATCCCATCGAAAGAACGTTACCAGCTAAGAAAGTAACTTTTTTTTTTTTGTTGAATTTTATTTTGCAGGGTGACAATTTTAGTGGCTAGTGCTTGTTGGATGTCTGAACACCAAGATTTGTCCTTGGTACAAATGTCAGGTTCTGCTATTGGGGACTCGAGCTCTTTGAGTATGGAGAACAGTTCTTTCATATTGGAATTAGAATTGGCAATACGCTCATCGTACGATTTACGTTTGGCCTGGCAGACTTCCTGCTTATAGAGTGAGGACAGTGAAGATAGTTTGGTCTTATTCTCGCTAGAAGGGCAGAGTCTCCATTTGGTTTTGCTTTTTCTTTTTAGTGTGCGAAGGTCTTTAAGTTGAGGCGTAAACCATTTATTTATCTGGGCCATAGGTTTACTAGGCCTGAGTTTGAGGGGGGCAATTCTGTCCATGGTGGAGAGCATGATATTGTTGAATTCTTGTACTAGGGTACTAGGGTCAAGATTTTCTGGCAGAGTCGAGGGTGGGAAGGATAGCAGGGATAATTTTCTGTTACTTTTTTTTATTTCTAGTTTGACAGGGTGGTGCTGCTGGGGCACCTGTGGGGTAAATCTTGTAGTTGATAGGTCGAAGGACACCAGTGAGTGGTCTGTCCAGGAAAGTGGTAGGATGGAGGAGATGGTGGCTGTGCAATTGCAATCCGCTATCCAATACAGTATTCTTCCTTTTTGATGGGTAGGTTTAATAACTTTTTGGGAAAGACCTAGTGCCTTAATTGTTGTGGCTATGTCTGTGGCATGTTTATCGGTTTGGTCCATAAAGCCAAGGTTGAGGTCCCCTAATAGGAGTGTTTGCGAGGAAGGTTTGAGGCTGTTGGTGAGTAGATTGTGCAGGTCCTCCTCAAAGGTCCCAAGTGGACCAGGCAGCCTATATATTAGGTGAATGGTCAAAGTTTTAGAATTATTTATTTGGAATTTGACAGAGGGCTTCACACGATTGTGACAGATGGGCAGGGGCTAGTCATAGGCATAACGATGTTCTAGAGATGATGGCAATGCCACCTCCTCGAGTACTCTCATGGTCTTGTCTGGCTATGGTATAGCCATCGGGAATCGCTAGCATGAGAGCAGGTCCTGCTGCACTATGGAGCCATGTTTCCGTAATGGCTAGAAAGTCAATCTTAACCTCTGAAATTAGGTCGGCAATGTCGGTGGCATGTGCGACAAGCGATCTTGCATTAAGAAGGGCCGCTTTAAGGGGGGGGTGTCACGGTAGTTGCCTTGACTGGGTTAGAATTGTCAGCGTTATTGGCATGCGACTTACACTTGTGGTGGGGGTTCTAGGTATTTATATCCCGTGTAGATAGTAGCGGAGACCATTTAATGTTAAGGTTGGTTTTGAGGTTAGTATTTGGAAGTGATCTTCTTAGTGGGTCGTATATTTTAGGGAGTCTAGCACAGAGGCGTACATTTCTTAGTGTCACAAGGTAATGAGGCATAGGGTGCTGTGGTGCAAGCCCTATTATGTGGATGTTGGCTCAGTGTGTCAAGGTTTGTTGGTATAGGTAGGCTAAAATTGGAACGTGGTGCTAGTAGGTAACTGATAGGCATCAAGGTGCATAACAGTAATACTAAGGTTAGCATTTTCCTGTGGCGCTATCAGAGAGAGTGATGGCTAAAGCCAGGGGCACTGGGATAGAAATGTAATTTTTAGCTGGACACTCGCCGAAGGGTAGATTTGGCTTGGCTAGAATATAATACAGTAGACAGAGAAGTAACATCCTGGCCAAGGATTTTCAGCAGCAAAAAGATGACATTACTATTGGAGTGGAGGAGTGGGAGGCACAGAGGCACTCCCAGCAGGCCGTCTTGCAGCAAGTTTCTTCATCGTTCAACAATGTCTTCCTGGGATAACCTATGCACTAGCAGCTCTCCTAAGCCAGCCCACTGAAGGATGGGCACACAAGTTTGGGCTGCCCCTGAAAACCGCTAAACAGTGATCCATCCACGCAGGTTATGATTTGCATGACCAGGGGCTGTAAACCTGTTCAAACTACTAGAGGACGGAGGGCTGGGCTCAGAATGAGCCAACTTCAGCGCAAATTTAATTTTAAGCATGCCTCGTGGGCCTCATTAAGGAGGGCCCCAAAACAAAATGGCCAGGCTAGGATTTGGCATTGGTACCCAAATGGCTACCAAGTACACCCATTTTACCTACCAATGCAGTGAAAATGGTTCAAACTGTTTGAAGCCAAAACTAAATTTAGCTGCCACCGTACTATACCACAGTACAATTTAAGGGTGACAGTCACTGCTTTAAAAAGTACCCATGCACTGGTAGCCATATGGGTTACTGTGGCAACTCATCAGGGAAATCTGCAAATCTGTTGTAGGCTCTTACAAAATTTGCACATGTGATGTAAACATTTCAGAGAAAGAATGGCACTGCTGTGCCGGAGCGGACTGGGAAAAATGGGCCTGAGCGCTACAAAGTGTCCCACGTTCACTAATTACACTTTGGACTTTGCATGAAAAACAGTAGGAGCTGGTTGAGCACAATTAAGAAAATATTCAGCAGGTTCTTTGAGCTGTTCGGTATTTCAAACTGGCTCGCAAAAGCAGCCCCCAAAACTAGCTCACACTGGCCCATTGGATCATCTGTTCAAGTGTTCCCCTATACACCTCTCCAAATCTGTCATTGCTTACACTAGATGCTATGTGATCATGAAGTCGGGGTGCACAATATTCACTCGCCCATGGCCACACCCGAAGAAAAGGTTCAGACACACCGATCACTCCATACAATTTTCACTGGCACAGCTGGATCCGCACAGCACCACCACAACGAGACGACTCGCAAGGAACCAGCAACAACCCCACCCACAGGGATACAGCTCAAACAGAACCAGAAGTACCGGAATCAGGATGCAAACCCCACTAATCCCAAACCTCAATTTTCTGCATACTCAAACCACACAAACTCCCACAACCATTTCTATCCCATCAATCCGCAAGCACTTCCCCAGAACACATCAACAGCACCTACAGCACATGAGGTCTTGCCCAAACCGATACTTGCACCAAACCCCAGCACCCGGTGTATGCCGAGCTGAAGCTGCCAACAGCACACCACCTCTCCTACTCCCCTCCTCCCGACTAACCCTACCTGCCCTCCTTCCTATTTACAGATCCGCCAGAGCACCTGGTGACTAATTCTGTTGGTGACGGTGCGCTATATAAGTACCTTTAACATAACATGACGAGTAAGAAATGGTGTGTATTCATAGAATTGAGGTTGCAAATGACTTTTTATATGGCTGGCTAGTAACTTGCAGGGGGTCAGACCAAGCCTGATTTGCATAGTCTGTCCCCTTTTGCAATGGCTTGACAGGTGAAGAACAATGGTCTGGAGGGTTGCCCAGAACAATGCCAGAGGTTAACATTTATTCTAAACCTTCCAGCCATTGCTTCTTTTGTTTTGCTATTGGCTAGTAACTTGCAACTTGCGGTTTTTGCATCCTGAAAGTTCTTGTATGTAGTAATTGTAAAAAAGATAAAGCTCAGGGCGCTTGCAGGAATGCTATTTCTGATGTTGGTTAATCTGCTTAGAATCACATGCTGTGCATAGTCCGACATCCAGTGGTCACTGCAGAGTATTGCATTTTGTTTTTCGTAGTCGAAAAGGGGACGTCGACAAGGCGTGTCTTAACACTATCCCTATAGTGATGTGCAGTATACCCACAATCCCTCACACGTCGAGGTCCCTCAGATTGTTTTTTTCCGCCCAGATATTGGTCGCCTTAACGCGGAGCTCGTTCGAGAGAAATTGCAAAACATTTATTTGACCCTTTGGTCGTTATTTCTTATACATTACATCAGATCCCTCCTTCGACGGCGAAGCTGTTTCACCGCTGATTAAGAACTTCGACGGCGGTGACTTAGATGGAGGTGATCCTTCGGCACTGCCTTACGCGTGGCCCGGCCTCGCCGGCCTAAGACAGTAGGGAGAGTGGGGGTCGTGGGACATTTCTCTTTCTTCTAAGAATGCTTTTCTCTTTCACCCCTCCTCCCCCCCTTTCCTTCGGGGTCGTTATCACTTTTAATCGTATCCTCAGCTATGGAGAGATCTTCCTTTTTAGATTTTGCCCGCGCTGTAAGGGCAAATTCACATGGAAGGATAAGCACAAGTGGTGTAACCGTTGCTTAGCCCTCGACCACAACGAAGACCGCTGTGCGGCCTGTAAACTTCTTTGCCCTAAGACTTTAAAGGACCGCAGGGTCAAAAGGTGGGCAGCCTACGCTATGTCTAGAGCCGATTCCTCACCCGCCGCCGAGTGTGACGAGGACAGTGATAACCCAACCTCAGTTTCGGAGGTTGTAGACCTCTCTAGGGAGCGTACCTGCTCCTCAGCGTCTGTCCCCGGCCCCGACAAGTTCGGCTCACTCCCTACTTATGGGGATGAACACCCCGGCGACACTGACGAACACAACATAAACACACAACCCATAGCATTTCTTTGTCGAAGACAAAGAAAGCCCTAGCGCCAACAGAGACGCTGGGCCTACCGGCGTCCTCCACCGACCGAAAGGGTCGCAAGCCCTCCCCGCCACCGCAGACGCGACTAGCGGCTGGGCTACCTGCAGACAAGGGCGCTACCACCAAAACACCAGGCGACGCACCTCGTAAGAGTGCGACTGTCGCCGAAAGAGACTCTGCACCGCCCAACACAACGCCAGACGAACCCTCGACAGAGAAATTAATCGTTGAGAGCTTGGCTTGTATAGTTACCACTGACGGCCCGAGACGGATGGCGAGTGATGCGGGCAGAGGAACTTCCTTTTTCGCCTCCAGACCGTTCTGGGTTACCACATTGGACTTTTGAGAGATTCCAATCATGTATGGACAAGCTGGATAGATTTATGTCCACTCCTGAACATAAAACACCCAAGAGGCCAAGAGAGGTACTTCATGAGGACCCCAGGGCCAAATATCCTAGACTATTTAACCCCCTTCAAGAGGAGGCTAATACTTATGACCTCACTGAAGAAGGCTCACTTCCAAGAGGAGGTGGAGGAGGAGTAGGAGGAGGAGTTCTTAAATAGTGAAGACCAACAGAACCTCGAAGGTTTTGAGGAAAACCCTGACACAGGTGGGGGGGGGATGGGGCTTTTGAAGAAGACCCGGATGAAGGTGGCTCACAGCCTTGGCAGTCCCCAACAGCGTCTACAGACCCTGAGATCCTGAACATTTCCTCTCCTCAAACCACACCGGTCAGGAACCCATCGCCTATAGAGGACCAACCCACTTTCAACGCGCTACTACGGAAGGCAGCAGCGCACTTTGAAATTGAGACTGGGAAGATTACTCCCGATATTGATTTTGTAGAAAAAATCATTCAGGGAAAAACCTCCCACTGGCCAGACCCTTCCCCTCCTCCGCCTCAGTTAAGAGACAAATCATCCCATCGCTGTCTACACCTGTGTTGGTTAGAGGGGTCAACCCAAGAATTGAAAAACTGTTTACTTCCTCTCCATCGGACTCATTATACATTAAGGGTCACTCAATACCAGATTCCTTGGTAGTAACTACCACAAGGTAAAGGGCAGGGGTTCCGCTATCAACTAGCGAAGCATCCCCGGACAAGGAAGGAAAGAAACTCTACGCCCTGGGTAAGAAAATTACAGCCTCTGCAGTTTTTTCCACCAGAATTGCCAATAACAATTCCCTACTGGCAAGTTAGGCTGATGCCCAATGGGGGAAGTTGCGCCAAGACCTCTAGGAAGTCCGAGCCCTTACGAACTTGCTTGTTAACCACTGTAACGGAAGGAACTCTGGTTAACCAGAGCATCATTAAAAACACACTTGATGCTGCAGAAACGGCTGGCCGTTGTTTACTCCAAGGGATACTTCTGAAGCGTCATGTCTGGCTCTGGAACTCCGGTTTTAAACCAGAGACCCAGGCCTCACTCATAAACCAATCAAGGATTCTAACCTCTTTGGGAAAGCAGTGGACGACGCACTGGAGACTGCTAAGGAGGATTTCGACTTTAGACCAGATCTCAAGGCTTCCCAATAAGCGAGGAGTCGGCAACAAACGCTTTTTTCGAGGCCAGCGTCAACAACAGCAGTACACTGCAGGCAACTGGTCCTCTACTCGGGGAACCAGTGGCCAATACACTCGGAGGACAACGCCGTGGCAAGGGTAGAGGTCGGGGTCCCACTCCCAGAGGTTCCCTGGTTGCCAACACCAAATGACCCGAAGGTTCAGGTCCCCTCCCATGCATCGCCGGTCGGGGGCCGGTTAACCTCTTTCCTACCAGCATTGGAAGGAATAACATCAGACCGCTGGGTATTAACTATAGCCCGCAGTTACTGCATAGAATTCAGTCGGTGCCCCACGTACAGACCCCAAAGGGGACGACGCCTATCGCCAGAACACCTCGCCATCCTTCTTCAAGAAGTGGAACTGCTACTACTAAAAGGAGCAATAGAGGTCGTGCCTCTATCACAGGTAACGGAAGGTATTTATTCAGTGTACTTCCTTGTACCCAGAAAAGGACTTAACCATGTGCCCTGTATTAGATCTGCGCCCAGCGAACAAATTGGTCAAACCTCAAAAATTTCGCATGGTGACCTTACAGGAAGTAATCCCCCTGCTTTCACAGGGAGATTACATGACAACACTGGACATGAAAGATGCCTACTTTCATATTTTAATGTTGCCAGCGCACAGAAAATACCTCAGACTCATGATAGAGGGCAAACACTACCAGTTCAGAGTGCTACCCTTCGGCATAGCGTCAGCGCCGAGAGTATTCACGAAAGTACTGGCAGTGGCAGCGGCCCACCTGCGCAGGTTGTCCATCCCAGTTTACCCTCACCTCGACAATTGGCTCATAACAGGGGATTCTTATGAGACCTGCTTCTCAAATACCCAAAAGACTGTAGACCTTTTGTTCCAACTGGGCATCTCCATCAACGAGAAGAAGTCCAGCTTAGACCCCAGCCAGATCAAACAATTCCTAGGGGCTCTAATTTGAACAAAGGACGGCCTCGTCTTCCCCTCCGAGGGTCCAAAATATGCTGTTTCAGATCCCTCAATATGTGGCCCGTAGAGAGGTGACGATTCGCAAAGCAGTGCGTTTGCTAGGAATGATGGCATCCTGTATATATTTGGTACCTCACGTGCGCATGCGCCCAATGCAAGAGTGGCTCAACAGCCAGTGGTGTCAGGCCAGCGGACAATGGGACGATCTAGTGGTGGTTTCGCAGGCATTGGTTCTCTCGCTACGGTGGTGG
Source organism: Ambystoma mexicanum (assembly GCF_040938575.1). Lineage (NCBI taxonomy): Eukaryota > Metazoa > Chordata > Amphibia > Caudata > Ambystomatidae > Ambystoma > Ambystoma mexicanum. The sequence goes on along the minus strand of NC_090931.1, from coordinate 286,221,070 downwards.
TCGAAGGAAAACCTTGTCATAGGGAAACCATTTGCCACCCCAGCAGTGGAAGCCACTCTAACCACAGACGCATCTCTCACAGGATGGGGGCTCACCTATCCCATCAGACTGCACATGGAGTCTGGACTCCGAGTGTAGCGTCCAAACACATAAACTTGCTAGCTATCTTCAAAGCATTGAAGGCTTTCCAGGCACACCTGCAAAGGAAGACCGTGATGGTCCTCAGACAGCACCACAGCCATGTACTACCTGAACAAGCAAGAGGGCACTCGCTCTCCAGGACTGTCCAAGCTGTCCCAGAACATCTGTAGGTGGGCTCTCAAACACATGTTCCTGTTGTCACAACATGTACCAGGGAAACTCAATCTGCTAGCAGACAAACTCAGCAGAGACTTCCCATCTGCCCGCAGAGTACGAATGGCGGCTACAAGAAGACATCGTCTTTGTTTTCACACAATGGGGATTCCCAGAAATAGATCTGTTCGCAACTCTGGAGAACTCCCAATGCCAAGATGATGCCTCCAGATACCCCCAGAACCGTTCCAAGGGGAATGGTCTCTGGATAACAAGGTCAGTGAAATTTGTTTGTGCTTTTCCCCCCGACTCTCCTTCTCAACAAAATAGTGCACAAGATGCACCAGGAACCAGTGACCATGATACTAGTGGCTCCTATGTGGGCCCTACAGCCATCGTTCGCTCATCTGATGGAGATCTCTCTATCTCCACCGGTGAAACTACCCTGCCCATACAATATGCTGTCACAGGACAGGGGCAAGACGATACACCCATGCCCACAGACCATGCATTTAGCAGCCTGGCTCCTGAGGTCATATAATTTGGACATTCACAGGTCCCTCAAAGATGCATGGACATTCTTAAGGAGGCTAGACAACCAAACACTCGTTACTGCTATCCTAGCAAGTGGATGAGATTTTGTCATCTGGTATAGAGGTAAAAGCATCAACCCTGTTGACTGCTCTCCCACACATTGTTCTTTACCTAACCCACTTATTAGACTCAAGATTGGTCTTTTAATTCTGTTAAAGTTCATCTAGCTGCACTTTCCGCATACACCACTTCTCAACATAGTATCATGGTGGAAAGTCCCAGTTATTAAAGCCTTTATGGAGGGAGTAAAGAGGATACACCCTCCTATGGCCAACCCAGCTCCCGGATGGGACCTAAACGTGGTACTTACCAGACTTATGTGCTCACTCTTTGAACCCATGCACAAAGCATCCCTTAAGAACCTCACTCTTAAAACTGCTTTCTTAATAGCCGTCACCTTCATTAGGAGAGTGAGTGAACTACAAGCGCTCTCTATACTAGACCCCTATGTAACAGTTCACAAGGATAAGGTGGTTCTACAAACACATCCTAGGTTTGCACCAAAATGTATTTCGAAATTCCATGTCAACCAGTCAATAGAACTACCAACGTTCTTTCAAAACCCTTCAAATTTGGGAGAACGGAGCCTGCATACACTGGATTTGCGCAGAGCCGTCATGTTTTATATGGAAAGAACTAGACCTCTGAGAAAGACTAATCAGTTTTGTCTCGGTGGCAGCAGGAAGAGTAGACGATGCAGTTTCAAAATCCACTATATCTAGATGGATTGTCCAATGCATCACTCTGTTTCTCTCTTGCTAAGAGAGAACTACCCTTCAAGCCGAGAGCACACTCTACTCGAGGCACTGGGACATCCATAGCATTCATTGCAAATGTTCCCCTCGAGTCCATTTGCAAAGCGGCAACCTGGAGTTCTGTACACACGTTTACAAAACACTACTGTCTAGATGCCCACTCTAGATCTGATTCCTAGGTGGGACAAGCAGAATTAAGACATCTTTTCTCTACTGTTCCTTCTCACAACCCACCTTAACTCCGGGTACTGCTCGCTAGTCTATGCACAGCATGTGATTCTAAGCAGATTAACAAACATCAGAAGACAATGCATTACTTACCGTAAAATAATTTCTGATGGTTGTATCTGCTTAGATTCACATGCGCCCACCCTTCCTCCACGCTCGGATGGAAGGAACATAGACGTACTTCTCTCTCTTTTCTGTACTCACTCACGTCTAATAGGCTCCCTCAGGGCAGAAAAAATAGAGGAACCTTGACGCATGTGGGATTGTGGGTACACTGCACGTCACTATGAGGATAGTGTTACAGACAAACCTTGTCGACGTCCCCTTTTCGACTACGAAAAACAAAATGCAGTACTCCAGTGACCACTGGATGTTGGACTATGCATAGCATGTGAATCTAAGAAGCTACAACCATCAAAAATGCTTTTACGGTTAGTAATGCATTCTCATATTTGAGAAAGAGCACACCAACCGCTTCTACCTCCAAGACAATGTGTCCTCCAGAAGTGGTGGGGCTTGGGGAATCACACCATCTCCTTCTATGCCACATTTGATGCATCTAAAGTCCCTGCTGGGTCTTCTGCTGGGTCCTCTGCTTGCTATCTTTTTCCAGGTAATGACCGCTAAATAATGCCACGTAAGAATGACTGTTCCCTGCATTGTGCCAGGCCATTTGCTACTGAGATCATATCTACGGATTGCTTTGGTGCTAATGAATATGGCACCACAACGTCCACCACCCAGTGCATGGACACAGATGAATAGGATTTTGAGTGAATGCCTTCAGCAGTATTTTCTCATCCAGGATCTCTGTTTTGCAGGACTAATTTCCGCTTCTGCCTATTGATGCAGTGTTCCCTTCTGGTAGATCCAGGTTAGCAGATGTAATTTTTTATTTTTGACAAATTGGAGGATCCCATGCTTCTCAAAACATTCATTTTAGCTTTATTTACGTCTTAAGTGTAAAATTGCAAGTAAAACCAGATATAAAAAGATGTAAAAAACAATACTCCCAAGTCCCGTCACCTTTCCTCCATACTTTTGGGACATTCAGTCCATCAGGACGGGAGACATTTTTAAGCATCAAAAATTAACTTTTATTTTTGTCCTTTTTATTTTTACGCATGGCCACTGCACGTGACCGTAGCCCCGCCTTCCTGAGCTCTGCCCTGCGCATCGCCCTTCAATTCTTTACACCATGCGATCAGGGTTGGGCACAATTGCAACTTAAGGAATTTCTTCTTTTTGTTCCATTGTCCTTCATATGCAGTGTCCTGTTCGTGCGAACGTCGTTTCGCGAGGGCGGTTCCTTATTCTCTGTGTGGAGTGATTGGGCCCTGAACACCGGTGGGACTCTTGCTTCTACTTCGACTCCCTCTCCGTCCTTGCACTCCAGCGTTGGCTTGTCAGGTGCGAGGTGTTCCAACGGATTACTCCTCCACATTTACAGAAGTTCATTGAAGAAAAAAAGGAAGCGTCCAGTAAGTTGGTTCCTTTTTAGGGCACCCCGGCCAGGGGACTCCTTTCCGAGGTCTTATGGTTCCAGGAGGGGCCCCATGTGGCTCTGGTACAAGGGCTCTCCCTGAGGTCCCGAAAGGGATCTAACCTGGACTACGGAGTTTGCTCCGAGGTCCCTCGTCCTCATCTGAGGTGCCCCATTTGGGGGCTAAAGTTAGGCCCAGCATTTCTGGGGGATGTTTTCACTGAAGAGTTCCTGATGTTTCCAAGTCTGAAACTAAACGTACCAAGACTAGTCTTGGTTTCCTGTAAAGCGACTAAAGGCACCAAGGTTACCCCCGAGGATTCCTGAATAGAATCCATTATTAGAACCAGCAAAATCGAAGGGGCCCCGTCTTGATGGCTCTGTCTACAGGGGGTGACCCTAAGCCTTCCCACAAACAAGCCTGTGGTCAAACCGATCCTGCTGAGGGGGCAAAGAAGGAAGGCAAACGCCTTAAATCTTCAAGTGCCAGCACTGCTGAGGTTCCCTCACTGAGAGCTAAATCTTCAGCTGAATCTAACGGGTCTCCAAAACCGCTGTCACAAGGCTAAAATGGGTTAAAAGTCCCCTGATACCCCTATGGTGACAATGGCCTCACTGACGCCTGTGACGCAGTTCACTTCAGGCAATAATAAAATGGCAGCCCAACCCACGCGGTCTGAGGCAGCCATTTTGACTACCTCTCACACCAAAGTTCTCAATGGCTGGTTCCGAGGGGCCTGTTTTTGGGGCCGAGCAGCCTTTTCCATGCAATGTGGACAATGGGAATCTCTTCTGCCCTCCAATGAATTGGTGTGCTAGTTTTCCGCTTGCCAGTCTTGCTCCCTCCTATGTCCGCACCCTTAGTTTATGTGGACCCAGCTGGTGATAGGCTATCCTGGCAACCAGCCGGCAACCAGCCTCTTTGCAATCCTGGGGTATGCCCCTTCAGAGCGGCCTCTGCCCACTCCTGTGCCAAGACCTTCCTCTGAGGGCTCGTTTTTTGGCAAATTCCAGACCCTTATGCACTCTGACCCGATGAAGGCATGCTTTAAGGAGCTATTCAAAGAAATGTATCTTAAGCGGCTCAAACTGCAACCTGCTCCACCAACTCGGCAGGTTTCGGTAGTGCCGCCCCCTCTTCCGTGGGGCCCCCCCCCCCCCCTCCTCCACTACCACCACTTCCTCCACTTTCACCTATACTTAAGACTCCTGTGGCGCAGTCAAGTCTGCCCAATGGGTCTGTGGTGTCACGTGCTGCTGGTCAGGTTTCTTTTACCGCTGCATTGCATGGCGATCAAGCGGACCAGGATAGTGAGGACCCGCCCCTCTCTCGGAGCCTTTCGTGACTGGGTTGTGGTTATGATGGCGTTGCTAGCTATTCTGATACCCAAGCCTCAGTCTCTGCAAGAAGGTGTACTTTCAGGAGCCTTTACTCTATAGACAAAGAGCGCACAGGCCTTTGCCTTCAAAAGGATGTGCTTGCTGAAGCCTGCAAGGTCTGGGGAAAAACCTAATTCTAGGCAGCACCTGAACAGGAAAATGGACGCTCGCTACAAGCTACACTTGTCAGAAGACATACCTTTGACTGCGTGTCCACTCCCTTCATTACCGGTGGTGGCAGCAGCTACGCTCCAGTCTAAGCTGTTCTCTGCATCCTCTACAGCAGCCTCTCGAGTCTCTTCCCAGGAAGACCAGCATCTTGATGCCATTGGGAAAAAATTCTGCTCTCCAGCTGCGACAGGCGAATTCTGTGATCATCCTGGCAGCAGCGAATGCCAAGCTGTGGATGGAGCTTGCTGAGTTTCAGGAATGTAGTCCGCCTGACAGGCTCTAACATTTTAAAGACTGCTTATCTGATGCCAAAGTGCTGGCTCAAGACCTGCTGTAGGCAACATGTCGACACTTCCCCTCGGGGCCTTATGGTTGGAGTAGACCTCTCCCGCCAAGCGTGGCTGCATGCTACAAAGTTCTCGAACGAGGTTCAGGATGAAGTACTTGATCTTCCCTTCGAAGGTAAGGAACTGTTTTATTCTTCCACCGATGAGGACCTCAATAAAACAAAGGCAACCACGCAAATGGCTAAATGTTTGTTGGTCCTTGCCAAATCCCCAGCTAAAGCAGCCGATACTCAGAGGTCAGGGACCCAAACAAGGTCCTTCTCAGGTTTCAGGAGCGCCGTGCAGAAGTTCCCTCTGGCGGGCCTCGTCGCAAGCAGCAAAGGCAAGGCGGCCAGTTTTTCTCTCGGTTAACGGCCTCTTGGGCAACAGGTGGTCTGACCACTGATAAACCAGAATATCGTCTCATCTGGAGGCGTGGCAGACCATCACAGAAGACTGAGGTTTGTCCGTCGCCGATTGCCCCTCCCTGGTACCCTTCCCTCTCACCCTCTTCAGCAGACTGGGTCTCCCTCCCTCAGAGCCAAGGTACCGAAACTTCTAGACCTCGGTGCAGTGGAATCTGTTTCCAAAGGGAGTTCCAAAGGGAGCTGTTTACAGTGCCCAAACCCAAGCAGGCTGGCCTGCGCACTATTCTCGACCTCCAACTTCAATCTTTTCCTACCCCAAGAAAAATTAAAGATAATGCCCAGCCAGATAAGGTCCTCTTTCCGGAAGGGCAATTGGCTCAGTGGGGTAGATCTTCAGGATGCTTACATGCACATCCTGATCTGAGGCTCACATCGAAAATACCTGTGGTTTTCCGTGGGAACGGACACTTCCAGGATCGAGTGCTACTGTTTGGTCACAGCTCGGCACCACAGGTCTTTACGAAGATTACGGTGGTCATCGCAGCATTCCTCAGACTGCAGGGAATTAATTTATATCCATATTTGGACGATTGGCTCTGCGCAGTCCTTGCACACGGGCTACAGCGGCCAATCTTCAGTCACTCCTCCAGCTCCTGTTCCAACTGGGGCTGTCGGTGAACTGGCGGAAATCGTCTGGTTGCTCAAGACCTGATTTTTCTAGTTTTCCGTAGGGAGAGGTGAGGACAGAATTGCGGACCCATCAGCCACGTGCCAACTTTTCCTTCAGTCCTCCAGCATGTGGGCTCCAGAGACTTCTGGGCCTTATGGCTTCTTGCGTTTTTAGCCTACCTCTTGCAGGACTGAAAATGAGGCGCACACAGCTTGCTCTTCGGAACTGCTGGTCTCCGGTTGTGGACCCGGACTCCAAAATGATTCTGGCTCCATCCTCCGTGACAGCGGATCTTGAATGGTGGTCATCCGCCAGCAACCTTTCGGTGGGGACCTCCTTCCAGGAGCCCTGCCCACAAGTCACGGTTATAACAGACTTCTCCCTTCTAAAGTGGGTGGGGTGCAACGCTACGTCACCTCGAGGTGTTACGATCTGTGGATGCCCCAGGACAGACTGTCCCATATCAATTACCTAGAGGTTCTGGCAGTTTTTCTAGCGCTAAAGACTTTTCAGCCATCTATCAACGAAGTGGTTCGAATTTGCACAGACCATTCCGTAGTGATGTCTGGCTGCAGGCAGTTCATACTGCGGGTTACATCAGTGTTGCTGCAGACTCTCTGAGCTGCCAATCTGTGGCGAGAGTGGAGATGAACAGTGATGTTCCCATCCAGGATCTTCCAGCAATGGGGTTCCCCAGCGGTGGACCTCTTTTCAACCTCTACGTACTGGAAATGTCCTTTATGCCTCCAGGGTTGGTCTCGGAGTGTCTTCCTTGGGTGACGCTCTCGATCTCTTGGGACAACATGAAGGTTGCTTTGGTCACTCGAGCGCTTCCAACTGCGCTCTCCTCTTCATAGCTCCTTGGTGGCCAGCCAGGTTCTGTTTTTTGGAGCTGCAGGACCTATCGTAATGCAACCTGATCAGGTTGCCACAGATTCCTGACCTCCTCCACCAGAGCAATCACCAGTTGTGGCACCCCTCCCACAATCCTTCAGCTTGGCGGCCTGGCACCATAGTTCATATCCTGGGATCAGTTTAACCTTTCAGAAGCTAATATGTGCATAATTCAGGCGGCACGTAAGCCTTCTATGAGGGCTCAGTACAAAAGCAAATTTCTTTGGTTTTATCATTGGTTTCTAGCTGAATAGCTTGATTCTCGACAGGCTTTTATTCACTTACTTGTCTTTTATAACAGCCCTTGCAGCCTATGGCATCCACGTCTTACATTCAGGACGTACCCATCCGCCATTGCGGCTTATCGGTCTACAGATAGTTGCTCCTTTTTTAGGGCAAGATTGTATGCAGCAGTAACCCTGTGGGAGACTTCTCCAGGCTTGTCCTCTTGGCAATGGGGAACCCAACCTTTGGTATAGGTCTGTACTATACAAGTTGGTAGCGTGACTGAGCAGCCATACTTATCTCAAGAGGGGTCAATGTGAGCTGTGGAGGTGAAACATAGATTCACAGTGACAAGTATTCAAATAAAACATACTCAAGGTTTCTTATTAAAATAATTATTAATGTAACCGTTTTAAAATAAGCCTTTAGAAAGGGCAATATGCAACAATAAAATATACTTCAGAAATACACTTCTTCAGTTAAGTAGATTCATTTCACACACACGCTTCCTACACCCTGAGGTGACTTCCAATTGCTAGGAAACTGTGGGTATTGATGTATCACTTTAACACTTAAATGCAATACTGAAGTTGTGGGAAAAGGTTAGAGAAGGAAACAAAGGTTAACAGTTCTCTGAACAGGTATGTACTGTTCAATCCCCTAAAGAAGTATAGGTTAACCCTTTCCTAGCTATACAAGTAACGTATGTATGACTTATGAGGGACAGATCTACACAGAGGGTCAGAAGAGTCTGCAGGGAGCCACGACAGTCGATGTCAATTGAACAGTCTAGGGGAGCTGAGGCACTTCTCAAGGATAGCAGAAGTCTTGCACAATGTTATATAGAGAGTTTGTAGAAAAGAATCACTGTTGGGCCATGCGCTCGGAGGCTTGTGAAAAGCGAAGATACAAGCTTCTGTTTTGGTTGCAGTCCTGCAGTTCCTGTGTTCCTGGGCCTCAGTTCTGGGGACAAGAGGGAGGACGTCTGTAGGACTCCTGCAGTTCAAAGGTATGCCCAATGGGTTTACTCCAGATCAGCACTGTTTCAGCTACCGGCAAATAGCACCACTGCGGTTCATGGACACCTTGAACAGGAAAGGAACAGGCACAGGAAAGCCTTGCACACGCTGCCGCCAATGATGATCTGCTGTTAAATCTGGAGGCTGTTTTGATGGCTCCCTTGGAGTCTAGGGTCATGCTAGATGGCTGGTCCCAGTAATGTTCAAGAACCGATTTCGTAAGCCAGAAGTCAATATTTATCAACCAAGGAATTGATAGACTCCCTTCCAGGACAAGAACATTAATCAAGATTTCCTTAAACATATGTAGCCCAGGTACAGTCCATATACAGGTCCAAAATAAGAAGCGGCTTGACTGCTATTGAGTACTCCTTTGGGCAAAGGTCACATTGAAGATGTAGTATGGGGTTAGGCGCACTGTTGGGCTGCATCAAAAGGGATTCAAGGAATTTATTTTCGGCCACTCCTATAGCTACTGATTCAGCAAATCCCCAAATCTGTTCTCCATACACTGTTGCTGGGGGGTAGTCTGTAGTCTGTATTATACAATGGTAAGGTCCAGGGCACCTCTCATGTGAATGGTGGAATTTCCTAATACCCCCACTATATTTGCTTACGGTCGTGGTGGCTTTCAATACTTGTTCAGACCGAGCCGTTTTCAGCAAAACACAGGCCCAAATAGTTGTAGGTGGTAACCTGCTCCAGTACTACACCTTCTACCTCTATACTGTCTAGATGTTCTGCGTCAAACGGTTTTGGTTTTATTGATTTCCAGACAAAGATCGCCACATTTTTTCACAAAAACAGCATGTTGGGGAGAATTCTCAGTTCTGTGGTAATTCCCTTCAACCTTAAAGACCCCCAGCTCTTTTGCTAGACTTAAGGACTTTTTCATTTGAACCCTGGAGTGATTGAGCCACTTTTTCCTCCCTCCCTAATGTGTTTTTGACCTGATTTGGATTGTTTCCTCAGTTTACTTTTTGTATGGTGACGCAAAGCACCTTCAGTGCAGTGAGTGGCACAGAGAAATCCTTTAGTTTTCTCATGGGGTTTAAATAATTTTTCTTGTGTGAACTACTGTTCCCAAGAATAGTAAAGTGAAATTGACTTTACTTACCTTTTCTCTATGTAGGTCCAGCACACTCCATCTTATGTGAAGTGCTGAGGGGTTACTAAGTAGCCCCTTAGTAAAGTAGTAAAGTCAATTTCACTTTACTATTCTTGGGAACTGTAGTTCACCCAAGAAAAGGTTTTTAAACCTTATGAGAAATCTAAAGGATTTATCTGTGACGCTGCACTGAAGGTGCTGTGCGTCACCATGCAAAAGGTTGATGCCTATGGAGTATGTCGGACTCCAAAAACAAAGGAAACAGATAATCCAAAGTAAATCAAAACACGATTGAGAAAAAAGGCTCACTCACTCCAGGGTTTAAATTAAAAGGTCCTAAAATCCAGCAAAAGAGCGCGGGGGGGGGGGGGGGTCTCTAAGGTTGAAGGGAATTGGCATAGAAATGAGAATTCTCCCTAACAGTGTGCCGTGTTCTTATTTGGGTAGTTGATAACATCACTGCTTCATCTGCTAAAAAACAGGGGCCCGTAAGCGTAAGTAACCCAGCATTGGTGGGGGGCAAGGGCTATGCTGTTGGCCACCAGCTCCTCTGAGCTGTTGTAAATGCAGAAGAGGAGTGGCACCAATGCGCATCTCTGCCTAACCCAACACTGCATCACAAACTTTTCTGTCTCTTCCACTAAACCCCCAGGGCACAGAGGCACCGTTATCGGAGTATAGGACCTCAATAATGAACAATAAACCTGCAGAAATCTAGTTATTGAAATCTGGTTCCTGGGGACAGTCAACTGCTGTTTTTAAATCTGCAAACACTGCATACAATTTATTGTTCGAGCTAGTGTATTTTTTTTTACTAAGATCTAGCCTCGGGCACTGCTTGAGGGTGCCTATTCCCTGCTGGAATCGCACATGTAGAGGGTTTATTATCCTTAACTCAACCCATTCTTGGAGTCGCCCCATTATAACCTTTTGTATATAATTTCCCTGCCCCATCTCAATGGGGCGGTTGTTTTCTGGAGAGTCTTTTGAGCCCTTCTTGAATATGGGGATAATTGCAGCCTCCCACACACTTACTACAAGGATTGGGGTCATGCTAAGGAGAGTTATCATTATGTCCACCCCACTTTAGTGAGTTGCTATGTTCCCCCAAGTCCTTATACAAGTTCAGGGAGTGGGCACGCCAAGTGTCCTGTGCAGTACTGCATTGCAGGTCGCGGAAGGGATCTGGCGCCGTGCCCAGTACAAGCTTCCAGAAGGTGCGTATGTCATTGACCTTGCACGCCTCCTTAATGGATTCCCATCTTTCCTGGTGGACAAGCTTTTTCGTGTTCTCAACAGTAGTTTTGTAGATGGATCTAAGCAACCCCAGGTTCCTTGCATATAAAGTTGGACCCTCTTTAAGACATGCCAGCTTATTCTCCCTCTTTACAAAACAAGTAAGCCTCTTTTGTCCAAGCTCTTAGGTACCTCCATAATTCTCATCTTTTGAAATTCTTTTCAGGATTCCGACAGTTATTTTTTTTTTTCGTGGGGTTAGGGGGCGAGCGCTACTGCCGCCCACTCCCATCTGATACACAGTATGTATTTATACTGTGCCCATCACCACTGTAGAGTTCTTACAGTGCCTGACCTTGTCTGGGAAGGGCCGTATTGTGACCCTGCCAGGGTGTCGTCAAGAGTTTAGTCTGTGGAGATGAAAGGAAAAAGTAAATTTTATATGGTCAGAGGTACTCGATGTAAAGAGAACAATGTTTCTGGAGCTTGTGAATCTGCTTAGAATGATTCACATGCTTTGCATAGTTCGCCATCTAGTGGTTGATGCAGAGCATTACATATGTAGTTTTTGAATTCGAAAAAAGGGGCCTGTCTGGAACATTATCTCTACTCTACGGGTACCCATGATGCCTCATGCTTAGTTGTCCCCAGATTGTTTTTTCCAGCAATTAAGGTGGTAGCCTAAACGCGCAATCTGTCGTTGAACGACCGCTGTGTCCTAAACTCTGAACACTCCTCTAGATCGGCCACGCTTCTGACGAATGACAAAAGGCACACCACAGTGAAAAGGTGACACAGTAGGCATATGGGGGAGGAATACACATTTCTCAAACTTACAGAAAATGTAGATCATGCCTCTACCATTGGAGGTTTACATACACCCATTATAGTTAGCTTGCATGTTCCCAGTCGGCCCAATGGAGAATAAGCCTTTTAAATTTTGCCCATGGTGCAACACGAAGTTCCCTTGGAAGGACAAGCACCATGTGTGCAATAGCCTTCCAAGGGACCACAGCGACTCAGTGTACGGCCTGTAAGCTCCACTAGCTGAATTTTTTTTGAGCATCGTACGAAAAGGTGGAAAAGAATTGGGGCCAACATCGGGTCCTGTTGTGGAGACAGCTCCTAGTGTGTATGGTAGGACTAGAGGAGACTCCATCTTGGATATATAGGGTTCCAGGTCTTAGATTTGGCCTGAACTACCCAAAAGGTCTGGTTGCAATGGCTGTGCAGCCAGGCTAAGTCTAGGAGGGAATAGGGGCTGTAGGCAGGCACACACGACTGAGCATACAAGGCGGTTCAAAGAAAAACTGATCCACTAGCAGTTTATATGAATAGGACTTATTATATATACACTAAGGTTCAGGCTGTTGAGCAATGTAAGTACTCTTTGTAATAAAATCCCAGTGCAATAACAGAATAAAAGGTTGTAGCTTTTAAATCTGAATGGAGTAAAAGGAGGCACACTTTTTAAATCAAAGTAGAATAAAAGCTATGCTAAAAATGTCACAGGTGAGCAAACTTTTAGAGCACTTTGGTAACTTAAATTAACCCCTGGTTAACCAGGCTTCAGAAGGCAACACTATATGCTGGGTGCGATACAAAGTCAAGGGGGAACTTGAGGTCCAGTGACTATGGGCTGAAGAGGAAGGTAACAGGTGAGTAATAGTTGTAGCAAAGTTCCATGAAGTCTTCTTGTTTGCAGGGAAGTACAATAGTTTTAGAAACGTGGGCTCAATGGGTTGTTCGGCCCAAAGGGACCTAAGAGGAGGGGTGCAAGTAACCGCTTAATTGTAGCCCTGTGGTGCACTAAATTGCACAGCAAGACCACGGGAAGTACCAGGCTGGACACAGTATCTTTTCAATCGAGAAATTGCTGCAGCACGTCAGGCCGCCAGGTGGTGCGATAGTTGTCACTAGTTCAGGTTTTCTTGGCTTTGAAATGCCAAAGGCCCTTTGGAGGGAGCAGCTGGATGCTGTTAGGGAGAATTCTCATGTCTGTGCTAATTCCCTTCTACCTTACAGCCCCCCAGCTCTTTTGCTGGACTTGATCCTGGAGTGAGAGACCTTTTTCTCACACTTGTATTTTCTGATTTGAACCCTGTATTTCTTTTGGTATTGGAGTCAGACTAACTCCATAGGTGTCATCCTTTTGTATTGACACACACCGCACCTTCAGTGCAGTGTCACAGAGAAGTCCTAGGTTTAAACACCTTCTCTTGGATAAACCACTGTTTACAAGAGTAGTAAAGTGAAATTGAATTTACTTAACTTTTTTCTTTTTGTAGACCCAGCACACACCATCCTATGTGGAGTGCTGGGGGGGTTACTTAGTAACCCCTTTGTCTACCTTCTCATGTAACATTTTTTTAATGTTACCCTTACTAGAATTAATGGCCGCTGGCGCAGTAGTTTTATTTTCCTACCATTGGGCGTTTTTACCACAGGCTGAACCCTCAGCTGCAGTATTGCACCAATGGGTGCCCATTTTGTCAACATGGCAGCAGTCTTCTTTTTTTCACCATTTCTTGTTTGTAAGGTCCTTCTTGAGATTTACTCTGCGCGCCAAACCAGGTTTGGTCCCTTTGTTAGTTTTGTCTTTGAAAGGATACAAGGGGGTAGCCCGTCTCTGCCGCCAGTGTGTCTGGCAGGGCAGGAAGTTAGTGAGGTTCCTGACTCCCTGTGCTTGGTCTTCTTGGTTACAGGAATGCACCCAAAGGTGATTGGCTGGCCGACTGGCTATCCTTGGAGGACATCCACCCTATGTGAGAGACAGCTAGGCTGCGAATGTATGGGAGAAACGTGCATAAAAGGTGAGGTCTTTTGCAAGGAAGGCAAAATCGACCACTGGATGAAGGAAACAAAGAAGAAACCTGGAAGAGAAGCTTTCTGCGCCCTCCTGGACCGTAGGTTTGCCCGGTGAAGCCCTGCTGCAGTGCTGAAGCTCCATAGTTCGAATCGACTAATGAAGCCCTTCTCCCATTGGGTTGGTGGGACCAACTGACCCCAAGACTAACTTGACTGGAACCCCTCTCCCTGCTGGCTGTACATCGCTGCTTCTGAAACCCGAGAGCCATGGTACAGGCACACCAGTATCAAGTGCATAGTTTTTAAGCCGGACACGAGCTCGAGGAAGATACTCTGGACTCCCTCAAAGCAGGACTGCCCATGCCTGAGCCACCTCAACAGAGTGCTGGACCCCAGAAGCAAGGGGAACCCATAATGTGTCCAAGAACCGTGGTGGTGCTATTTGCGAGTAGCTGAAACCGCGAAGTGTTGCTGATCTGAATTGTGCCCGTTGCTGCGCCGACCTTCAAACCACAGTGCAGGAGTCCCCATACGACGTCCCTCTTGTCCCCACGACTGAGACCCAGGAGCAACAGGATCTGCAGGACAACAGAAGCCAACTATATCCCTTTGTTCACACTCCAGGTACTGTGTAACTAGGGGTACTTACCTCTGATTGTGTGTAGGTTGCTTGTTCTCACTGGAGACTTGCATTGGCTGCCTTTTGCAGAGTTGCTTGCATCTTTGCTTCTCACAAGCCTCCCAGCTTGTGGCTCAACAGAGATTCTTTTTGCTACAGAACTCTGTAACATTGTGCAAGACTTTTTTGCTGTCTTCAAGAAGTGCCTCCGCCCTCCTCGACTTTGCTCAACTGACATTGGCTGGCTGTCCTGGCTCCCTGTAGACTCTTCTTACCCTCTGACTTTGTGTTGATCTGTTCCTCAATAAGTCATGCATACCTAACTTGTATAGCTGGGAAAGGGTTAACTTGTATTTCATTGGGCGATTGTAAAGTACTTACCTGTTTGGAGAAACTTGTTAACCATGGTTTCCTAGCCCTTCAATTTTTCCACAACTCCAATGCAAGTGTGAAGTGATATATTAATGTCCAGTGTCCTAGTTGGTGAGGTCACCTCAGGGTGTAGGAAGTGTGTGTGTGACATCCCAAAAGGGTAACTACGTACTTAACTGAAACTGAAGGAGTGTATTTTTTAAGTGTATTTTTATTGTTTCCAATTGCTCCCCTTCTAAAGAAGGCTCATTTTAAAACTGTAACTGTGTACAATCAAGAAACTTACCAACTTGTGTAGTACAGGCCTGTACCAAAGGTTGGGCTACTTACTGCCAAGAGGACAAGGCTGGTGTAGCCCTCCACAGGGTTACTGCATACAGTCTTGCCTAATAGATGCGCTCAAGCAGTGGGACGTCTTGCAGTGGATTTCCACAGCACTGGTGTTTTGTAGCCTTTCACAGGCTCTGGATGCAGATTGGTTAACGTGCAGTGGAGTTTGCGCTCTTACTTGTCATTGCATAATAACATTTTGCCTGCAAGCTATAATACTCAGTGGGATGCAAAACGCAAACCGGATTCTGTCCCCTAACAAGTTGGGTCCCACCTACTCAATATCACTACAGAAGGGAAACTGATGGCTCAGAATATTTGGAAAACTGTCACTCTACCTAAAGTGGCTGCTGAATCCAAATGGCCTAGTAGGACTGATCTTTATTCTTCATCCCAGTCAACCCCGGCACTTTTGGCTTGTTCTGCCTTGAAACACCATTTGCTTTATAGGCACATTATAAATACCCAATAAATAAATAAATAGCTGAGGGAAACTTGTTGAAACGCCATTTATGGGTTCAGGGTTCAAATCGGAGACTCTGGAAACCTTAATAAACATGCCTATTGAAGATTCGGTCCTCTTCATGAAGGCAGTAGATGACCACATTTCTAATGAACCCTTTATCCATTGGGGCGCCTTAAATACACAGCGTTCCTGTCGAAGCCAGGGTCTGTCTGGCTTTGGAGCCTCCTCATCTTCTTGGTAAAATACCCCAAACCAATCTGACTCTTTTAAAACTAATTGGCAAATAGGATTTAGGAGAGGTAAAGGTCGGGGCAGAGTTGCAGTATCTAGAGGCTCTGCTGCCCCTGCGAGCAAATGACACTCCAATCCAGGGACTCTCCCATGCTTCCCCAAGTTGGAAGGCTGCATAACGTTCACCCACACATGGGAGGGGAATAACATCAGATCACTGGGTGCTAACAACTGTGACAAGGTTATTTAATAGAATTCCTAGACACACCTTGCCACCAACCTCCTTGATCATGAAGAATTGTTAGGTAAGAATTAGTGCCGTCCAACTGGTGTGGGACTACACAAGACTTTTCGCTTGGTATTAGGTAATCCACCTTTTAATATAGGCCTGTACTATACAAGCTGGTAGTGTGACTGAGCAGCCAGGCTTATCTTAAGAGGGGTAATGTGAGCTGTAGAGCTGTACACTCTGTCGCACTCTCTCTGATACTCTCACAGCATTTGCCCCTGTCATGAGGATCCGCTTGAAGCCTAAGGCCAGGTGCATCCCCTGATACGACTCAGATCTCGTCACCCTTAAACGCAAGTGTAGGGGGGCTGAGAGGAAATGGTTGGCATCTTGTACATCCTCTGGCAAACTGGGCTGCCGCCTACTCCAATGGCCATACCGACTCTGTCCTCACTTAGAGCTCACATTCAAGCCTGTGTCTCTGCAGCCTCTAACACCGTGGCCAATCCTGCCAGTCTCTACCTATCCTGTTCCCTCCCAGGACCTCTGTATGGTCCTGGCTTTATCACTTCATCTCTAAAACCCAGCGCATCCTGTCCTCCCTTTCAGCTTCTCCTGCCTCTCCCTCCAGTCTCTCCTCGTCCTCCGGCCCCATCCCTCCCCTCTCTGCCTTTCCTCTGTTCTGATGAGGTTTCTAGACCAGTCCGATTTGTGAAAGTCTTGTCAAAACAGGTTCTTCCTTGTTTCTCCAAAACCATCAAGGACCACATTGACCATCTCGCCCCTGTATTGGCTGGCTTCTGCAACCACTCATTTGCTAATGGAGCCTTCCCTCTCCCCCAACCCCCTCAAGCACTCTTGTGCACCCTCTTCTCAAGAAACCTCAACCGACCCCTCCTGCCATACTATCGCCTGATCTCCATCACTCCTTTCCTGGGCAGATTCCTGGAAAAGCTGGCCATCTGAAGCTTAATCTTAACACTGAATTTGTTGGTTGTCTCCATGACAGTCAGTCTGGCTTCAGAGAAGCCAGAAGCACGGGAGCTGCTCTCCTGAACATCCGTTAAGCTCTGCTCTCTAACTTTGATTCGAGGGGATTTGGTCCTCCAACGTATTCCATATCTATGACCGTAATCACCACAGCTGGGCTTCTTCGGAAAATCTTAGGCGCCAGCGTCGATGAGTCGATACGCCGCCCTCGAGGACCTCTTCCGACGGCCGACGTCACTGGATGTTATAAGTAGGACGCACGACGCCCGTAGCCTCAGTTCTGTTTTTTCTGCGAAAGTGTTCGCTTGGGAATCTCGGCACGCCTCGACTCTTTGGAGTTTGTTTTCTCGGTTCTTCGAACCTGTTTGGTGTTTGTGAAGATTTCTTCGTGAAGATGTCTACCTCGTCTTCCACACCGCGTCCGGGCTTTAAGAAGTGCGGGGACTGTGGGTCCAAGATGCTGGTCACAGACTTGCACAGCGTCTGCCTCTGGTGCCTCGGGGCTTTCGACGGATGACTTGAGGGGCGACTCTGCGTCGTTGTCGGAAGTCCAGTGGGTCTCGGTCCCGGAGTCGTCCTCGCCACTCCTCTGCCTCTCCGAGGCACTCACGGAAGCGCCGTCATCGGTCACCTTCCCCGTCCTCATCCGAGAACTCCGCCCGTCGGCGGGTCGGATTACCCCACCAAGCATGTGACACCGGAGGAATGGGCTTCCTTCGGTAAGAAAATGTTGCCGATTCTCGAATCGCAGGGCACTGGTCCGTTTGCGCCTCCGAGTGGGGTCGGTCGTGATCAGCCAAGAGACACCGCTCGCACGCCTTCGGGCTCGGGTGGTCGTCACGATTCGCGGGAAAGGTCCCGCTCGGACAAGGGAATCATTCTCTGCATGCCCGGTCCAGGTCCCGGTCCTTGACGTGCTCGAGACCGCGTGAACCTGTGAGGTCTTCGAGGTAGACATCGACGCCTGTGGCGCCGAGGTCGTCGACGGACTCTCTCGAGGCTCCGCCTCCGAGGAAGTCATTGTCGCCGACCAGGATGTCCAAGGACATGCTCGGGGCTCCGCCTTCGAGGCCTGTGTCGACGCTGTCGGCGCCGCGTCTGTCGTCGACACCGATTCACTCGACACCTTTTGAGGCTGTCGACGGGGGTACCCCGTGGCTCAGGGGAACCAACTAGAAAGGCTCTGGCCAACGTCAGGCATGGCTTTGGTTCAAGTTCTGTGCCTTCATACCGCCATCTGGAGTTCATTTTAGAGGTGGATGAGGGCTCTGATGATGGCATGGTGCCTGACACGGTGCCAGACGAGATTCTCTCGGGCCATAGCCAGTTTGAGGACCTGAGGCAGTCCCTGCATGATGCTAGTGGGCTGGACACATCTCCGGAGGTGGAGTTTTGTAGGCCTGAGCCTGGCTCTCATGACGATTCTTTGTACCGGCGCCTTATGTCTAGGCTCACCGAGTACTTAGGATGGTCTGCTCCCCCAGGGGAATTTGTTCAGGATGACCTTACGGATATGCTCGACATTGGTCCACCAACTGACCCGGTACTGCCGTTTCATATGGCTCTACAGAGGAGGGTGGCGGCGGCTTGAACTGCTCCGGAGAGTCTCCCGGCAGTGAGCAAGTCTTTGCTGCGAAAATATCTCCCAGCCTGTAGTGACCCCTGCTACTTGTCCAAGCACAAGTTTGGTGGTGCAGGCGCCTACGGCCCCGGCAAAGCAGGCGTCGTACCCTCCCATCCCTCCTGATGGGGACGACAAGCGTTTTGACGGCTGGGCGAAGAAAGTGTTTTCTGCAGGGGGTATGGCGTTTCAGGCGGCCAACTCCATATGTGCATTGTCTCGTTTCACGCACACTCTGTGGAACTGTTTCTTTGGCGGCTGAACATGTTCCCGAAGGGAACGAACGGGATGGTTTCCTTGCCATGGTTCAGGATGGCAAGGATGCCATGTGTGAGGCCGTTCAGTCGGTTTTGGACATGGCATATTGTGTCAGCCGGTCCATGGCGGCGAGCACCGTGATACGCAGGTTTGCGTGCTTGCGGAAGTCGGGGTTTGCTCCTGATGTGCAGGCCCGGGTCCTCAACATGCCCTTTGACGGGGAACATCTTTTTGGCAGCAAGGCTGACGAGAGCCTTGAGAGGTTGCAGACCTCAAAAGCTGCAGCAAAGTCGTTGGGTGCTGCAGTTCGACAACCTCCACCTTTTCGTCCTAGGGGACAGCAATGGAGGGGAGGTTCCTTTCGTTATTACTCATCCTTTGGTAAAGCGAGAGGAGCTGCCAGTCAAAGGGGCCATCGTAGGAGTGCCAGAGGTGGAAAACAAGGTACTCGAGGTGCCAAGGCCGCTCGGACTGTTGCCTCTTTGCCCTCGGGCAATGCCGCAGCCGCTTCAGCTCAGTCATGAGGCCATGTCCCATGGTTCGCCGGTTGGCGCGGTATTTTGCAGAGTGGCGTGCCATTACTTCAGATGTGTGGGTTTTGGAGATCATAACCCACGGTTACTGTCTTCCTTTCCGGCAGAGGCCTCAAGACCATCCGCCGGGGAATCTCTTTGAAGAGTCCGGATCCGCTCCTTGCGCAGGAAATTCAATCCCTGCTGGAGAAAGGCACCATAGAACTGGTGCCTGTAGCGGAGAGGAACAAGGGATGGTATTCCCCTTATTTTTTGATTGCCAAGAAAGACAGGGGATTGAGACCCATCATGGACTTGCGCGGTTTGAACAAACTCCTCAGGAAGGACAAGTTCAAGATGGTTACTCTCAAGTCCTCCAGGCCCTTCAACTTCAGGACTGGTTGGTGTATCTTGACCTCAAGGACGATTATTTTCATGTGCCGATCCATCCAAAGCACAAGAAGTACCTGAGGTTTGCGGTTGGCAACTCGCACTTTCAGTTTAGGGTCCTGCCGTTCGGATTGACCTCCGCCCGAGGGTCTTCACCAGGCTCATGGTAGTGGTGGCAGTGCACCTCAGGAAAGGACGATTCACGTCTACCCCTACCTCGAAGATTGTTTGATCAGGGGGAGCTCTCCCGAGCAAGCCCTGGATTATCTGTCCGTCACTTGCCACTCCCTTCACAAGCTGGGCTTCTCCCTCAACTTGAAGTCCCATTTGACACCAACTCAGAGGCTCCAGTACATCGGAGCAGTGCTCGACACGTCCCTGGGGCAGTGTTTTCCTCCCCAGGTGGGGGCTCCTCACATTCAGCAGATGGTGCACAAGTTTCAACTTGCCCAAACTCTCCCAGCGTTCGAGTTCTTGAGACTGCTCGGCCTCATGGCATCCTGCATTCTTCTGGTGCCAGAGGCCAGGTTGTGGATGAGATCTTTGCAATGGGCACTCAAGCTCCAGTGGTCTCAGTCCGGCAGGATGTCAGACCCTGTTCAGGTGCCGTCTTCGGTCACCCAGGACCTTCTGTGATGGACCGACGAAGGCAATCTGATGAGGGGGGCTCCATTTTGGCTGCTCTGGCCAGAGGTGACGATCGTGACGGACACATCCCTCACGGGATGGGGAGCTCATGCCAACGAGTTGACAGTCAGCGGTCGTTGGTCTCCGTCGGAGTCCAGACTCCATATCAATCTGTTGGAGCTGAGGGCCGTCAGGCTAGCCCTGAAGGCTTTTCTGCCGACTGTGCGAGGAAAGAATGTCCTGATCCTGACAGACAACACGGTGGCCATGCACTACCTCAACAAAAATGGGGGGGGGGGTGGCAGGGTCACTTCCTCTGTGCGGAGAGGCGATGCAGCTCTGGTTCTGGGCAATCCAGCAGGAGGTTTCGATCTCGCCAGTTCATCTGGCAGGAGACGAAAACAAGACGGACGCTCTGTGCAGGCAGAGCGTGATTTCTCACGAGTGGGAGTTGGCTCAGGAGATTCTCCTGGAGATCTTCGCCCTTTGGGGGACCCCTCAAGTGGATCTTTTCGCCTCCAGTGTCAACCGGAAGTGCGAGAGGTTCTGCTCGCAGGAATTTCCTCCAAACGGAGCCTTAGGAGACACGTTCGTGGTGGAGTGGTCCTTCCCACTGCTGTACGTGTTTCCTCCAGTCCCCATCATCCCGCAAGTACTGCGGAGGTTCGGTTCCTGGATGATCCTCATTGCTCCGGCGTGGGCCCGGAGGACGTGGTACCCGGACCTTCTCGACTTGTCCATCTGCCCTCCACGTCGTCTTCCCTACCGAGACGATCTGCTCTCACGCGAGGGGGGGGGGGGGGGGGGTGTCAGGTTCTCCATCCAGAGGTCAGGTCCCTCAACCTTCACGCTTGGTTTCTGAAAGGTTGAGGTATAAGGATTGGGAACTCCCTGAAGACGTGGTGGAGGTGTTGCTTTCTGCCAGAAGGCGCGCAACAAAGTCTCTGTACCGTTGCCGTTGGAGAAAGTTCTGCGACTGGTGCAGGGTTAAGAATGTGGATCCCTTTGCATGTGACATTCCCATGGGTCTGTCTTTTTTTTCGCTTTCTTTGGCCCACAGGGGCCTTCAAGTGGGTACCATTAAAGATTACCTGGCGGCGCTGTCCATATTTAAGCGTTCGTCTGAAGTGTTCCTATTTTTAGAATTCCTTTAATTTCTCAGTTTCTGAAAGGGCTCACTAATGTGTTCCCTCCGTCGCCTTTCCAGGTGCCCAGTTGAGATTTGAACCTTATCAAGTTTCTGATGGGTGCTCCGTTTGAGCCTTGCATTCATGCCCTTAAAGACTGTTAACTCTTCAAACTGTATTTTTAGTTGCGGTCACTTCCACTCGCAGAGTGAGTGAGTTACAGGGGGCAGGATCTGGCCTTTGGCAAGGCAGTCCTTTACTCCGCAATTTGATTGGGCATGCTAAATTTCTGTTTTCTAAATTCTTTTTCCCACCCCCTTGCATTGGTTCTGCTTTGGGAGTCTGTCATAGATATGGAATACATCGAAGGACCCAATCCCCTCGAAGAACACGTTACTGTCTTACCTGGTAACGTTCTTTCGATGGGATGGTCCGACGACGTATTCCATATCGCTCCCTCCCTACCTTCCCTCGCTACAGAATTTCTTATGCGATTGCAGCGTACGTTTCCGCAAGGCTTTGTGTGTCAGACTGGCAAAAGACTGGTGGCACACGTTCTGGGAAAAAAACTACAACTTAGGCTACGGGCGTCGTGTCCGACTTATAACATCCAGTGACGTCGGAGGAGGTCCTCGAGGGCGGCGTATCGACGCAGACGCCAAATATTTTCCGAAGCAGCACGGCTGTGGTGATTACTGTCATAGATATGGAATACTTCGTCGGACCATCCCATTGAGAGAACATTACCAGGTAAGAGAGTAACTTGTTTTTCTAACCCCCCCCCCCGTCCTCATCTTACTCGACCTCTCGTCTGCCTTTGACATGGTCACCCATGCCATCCTGCTTAATCGTCTGTGATAACCTGGGTATCACTGATCATGCCCTGGCCTGGCGGTCCTCTTTCTTCTTATTGACCCGCCTAGGTCCAACTTGGGTCCTTCATTTCCTGTATCTCACTCTCTACCTGTGGTGCTCCCCAGGGGTCTAATCTCTCTCCCTGGCTGTTCAACCAATACCTGGCACCTCTCGCCCACCGCATCGCCGCTTTGTGCTCCAACTTTCAGTGTTGTGGATGACACCCAGCTCATTCCGGCTCCCCCTGGCCACCTCTACTCTTTCTCTCATTCCAGACTGTCCGCAATTCAAGAGCGGTGCGACGCCAATGATCTCTTCCTTAATGCCAGTAAGACTGAGATCCTCCTCATCGGAACACCAGCTCCTTCCTTTCCTCTCCACCTACCCATTCTGGGCCCTCTTCCTGCTCCTACCTCTGAGGCTAAGAAACTTGGGGTCCTCTTCGACTCCACCCTCTCCTTCTCTCCTCACATCTTCGTCTCTAAGAAGTCTTAACTATAAGCTGCACCTCCTCAGAGGTATTCTTTCTTTCCTCACTGCCCCCCTAAACTCGCTGTCTCCAGATCTCTGGTCCTCTCTAGGCTGGACTACTGCAACAGCCTCTTTCTTAATCTTCCTGCCGCTACTCTGTCCTCTACAACTTATCCAGAACAGGACTGCAAGACTTGTCCTCGACTGCAAGCCCAGGGATCGTATCTCTCCAGGTCTGAAATATCTCCATTGGCTCCCAGTGGCAGCAAGGATCAAGTTTAAGACACTTTGCATTGTCCACAAGGCTTCCTGAGCTCTCCACTCATCCACCTCCAACTCCGAGTCGCTTTTCCAAGCAGAGAGTTGGGCAGATCTTTCTTTGGCTGGGGCCTGCCTTTCTCAAATTTGAGCAGAGACACCTCTGATTCTGGAAGCAACTCAAGACCTTCCTCTTCACTTCCGCTTTCTCTCTTCCTCTCCCCTGCTGATGACCCCCTCTGCTCCACACACTGGTCACCTGGCCTCCCTCAAAACTTGGACCCAGGTCCCTGCCTGTCCTGTTGCACCTTGCACTGCCTCTTTGCTCCCCCAGCACTTGTGATCTGTAACCCTACAGTCCCTTCTCTCTGCACACTCCTCTTGGCACTACTCCCCTTCCCTGCACTTGCACAATCTGAATGACACAAGACTTGTAAGATCGTTGTTTTGACCTCCTTGTTTCCCCGGCCTTGTCTTGTCAAGCCTAGAAACGATTGTGTACAGGCACGTTATAAATGCCATATCGTATCATAAAAATGATAAATCTCCCTAACAGCTATCGTCCATAAGGAGAGAATGTGAATTAAAAGCCCTTTCAGTGCAAGATCCTTTCGTCATTATTCACCGAAACAAAGTGGTACTACGATCTCACCCATGCTTTTCTCCAAAGTTAATCTCAAAGGTCCATGTAAATCAATCCATAGAACTTGCTGCTTTCTTCCAAAACCCAAGGCACGCTTTACTTTAGATATCAGATGGGCTGTTGTGTATTACCTTCAAAAGACTAAACCGCTCGTATCTCTAGCCACAGGGAGCGAGGGGAATCCTACCTCTCAATCTTCTATATTAAAATGGATTGTCAGATGCATCCAACTTTGTTATTCTCTTGCCAAGAGAACATTACCCTTCAAGCCCAGAGCACACAACTTGGAGCACAGGAGCTACTCTAGCTTTCATTGCAAATGTTCATGCCTTCACACAACACTACTGTTTAGATACAAGTTCTAAAGTTGACACACAGGTGGGTCAGGCAGTGTTAAAACTTTTGCCGCTCTACCTTCTAACAGCCCACCACCTTCTCCCAGTACTGCTCTCTAATCTATGCAAAGCATATCATTCTAAGCAGATCCACACGCCTCAGAAGGCATACATGACTTAATGTCATCTTATTTTGTGTCGGCTTCGATTCACATGCGCCCGCCCTTCCTCCCCTCTTGGAATGGAAGGTTCTAGGGCAAATCATAGGTAAGTTGTGATGAGGTGTGAAACATCTATTTTCCACACATATACTCCATACTCCCTCATGTCAGAAACAAAACAATCTGAGGGACTTTGGCACGTGAGGAATCATGGTTACAGGAGATGTACACTAGGGATAATATTACAAACTCACCCAGTCGACATTACTTTTCGAATACTCTGCACCTACCACTAGATGACTGTTTTAGGAAACATTTGTTCTTACTGCACCTTTCCTTCCATTTTTATGGACCCCCAAACTCTTTGCTTTTATTTTTGAATCTGATTTCTGTGTCCGTAATTGGCTAGTGGGAGTTCTTACCTGGCTTTTTTGGATAGGAAGAGGACCCCTGCACCCACTCTAGAGAGATCTTGGAAGAAACCGAAGGTACCAAGTATCCTGTCCAGCTGCAAGACTTGGGAGGAGTTGGTGGACACGTAGGATGAAGACCCGTCGACCTACTTCTGCTGATGTCCTGGAAGAGCCCTGTCTTTTAGGTTATTTTCAGCAGCCCTGCAAAAGAGTTGCCGTGGAGATATCTATTCTCGAGGTTTGCTCGGAATCCTGGAAAGAGCCTTCACAAGTGCCCCTGGATCACTGTGTGGCTGATCATCTCAGTTTGGGCTAATGTGCTGTCGACGTTCCGAGTTGAGGTCTTGAACTTGGATCGGCAGCTTGTGCTAAAAGGCTCACCCCAGCCAAATTTCATAGTTCCTGCATCAAGGGGACCCAAGATGGTAGGCGAAGTCTGACTGCGACAAGTGTTTCCTCGTGCATCGGTGGCAGTCGTCCAAAACAGCTTTCCTGCATCCTGTCCTGTGCTGAAGGGCCCTGCATTGTTTTTCTTCATCCTCAGGTCCGCAACAAATGCTGGGGCAATGTCTTCAGGCTGGGGATGTGCTCAAACCTGCAACCCCAGGGCATCAAGGACTGAGGCTGACGGCGGAGAACGTGACCTTGCACCCTCTTCAGAAGACCTGCCTAGTCCTAAGAAGAATCAGAGTATGGCGTTGTAACGATACTTACCTGAACCCCTACCTCCTTTTAGACACTTTCAAAACAGTTTGCCTTTGCTAGAACAACTTGTCCTCTACCACTTGGAGCTCTTCATTGGACCCCAGAAGCCCTGCACTAATTTGTTCTTGTCTCACAAAATGGTGTGGAACTTTAGTGAACGTTTGGCACAAGGCCCCATACATCTTATGGGTGGACTTCTAAAGTTAGTATGTAGCACTACAGGTCCACAGAGGTACACGACTAACACCTACCTTTTTTTGGCAGGGCTTTTATATGTATTTGTCCTACTCCTTTTATATATGTATCTTGTGTTTAGTATTTTGTGATTACATGCTAGTAGTCATTTTCAGTGTTGTAAGTTTTCATTTTATTTATTTTATTGGACATTTGTATGGCGCCACAAGACAAGAAGGGGATGTGGGAGGACCATTTGATATCCTAAGAAAAAAAGAACTGAAACAGTTATATTGGCCTTGTGACGTTATGGCCAGTAGTTTTACAACTGATTGCCTAAGTGTGTTCCCTGACTTTTCACTGTGTGCTTTTCCCTGACTTTTCACTGTGTTCATTGTGGACCCCCCCTAGAAACTCCGTCTCTTGAGACTTGGCCTCGACCACTCGTCCACCTACATTGAACTGGTTTGGCTACAGCTCCCAGAGTTGTCCCGGTCACAAAACTAGGGTGACCTTCTATACATCTGTTCACCAGGCCAGAGTATAGAAAATCAGTTCTAACAGTCTGACAATGCAATGCATGTAAATCTAAGCAGATACAGGCATCAGAATTACTATTAGGGTAAGTAATGTAGACCATATATTCCCTGTAGAGAATGTCTACATTTCCACACTCCTTTTTATGCTCAGTTTATTTTCCCTCCTTCTCCAGTCATGGAAACAACTCAATTTAAATTTTGTCCATCCTGCCATTAAAAAAAAAAATCCTTTCAAGGACACTCACCTGGTGTACAATCACTGCCTCCAGAGAGATTATTGTTGTGAAAAGGGCGGTGCAGCCTGCCAGCTTTTTCAACCCAAAACCTTGAAGGATCGATGCACTAAGCGTTGGGCAGGCGGAAGCCAGCCTAGCCTCGCCGTCAAGTGCCAGAGGGTCCAACTAAGAACAGGTTGCTTCCAGTGCACAGTGATGCCGAAGACCATATGGGATCAGTAGATTCTGAAGTGCCAGTCTGCCCTCCAGAAGGCTGGCTGGCAGCACAGCTTTGGGAGACTATAGCTGGTGATAGTGGCACACACATACACACAGTGGGGATACACACTCACATGATAAACACACAACCCCCAGCCATTCGACGACCGTCTTCGAAGTCTGGCCATACGGTACAAAGCACGTCCATTGCATCTACCTTGACTGAGCCCTATGCGCCCACCTCATGTGTGTGACACAACAGTCCTCAAAGACCAGCATTGAGCATGAAGTCTACTGCAAATAAAAAGCCCTCTGGCCATGTTTCAAATGCGGATGTGGTTGAGCGTACACTGAAGCAAACGCTGTGTCCTCCAACGTTCACGCTTCTGAAAGTACATTGAAACCTTCTATACAAGAGAAGGGTTTAACGCAACCGTCAAAACACCCTCACTCGCATAAAAAATCTTTGGCGCAAGTACATACATCACCGAAACGCATTCACTACACTGAGGCCTTATTTCCTTTATCACAAGCTTTGCTTTCGGAACCAGCCCATATCCCAGAAGAGGTTATATTTCCTCTTAAAGATACACCTAAGACACACTCTTTGACAAAAGATCTGAGCAAACTATGGACAAGGGCTCATAGTTTGTCATTTTTTGAAAAATATCCTGTTGGACAAAAGCATATTGATTTAGAATAGGGCGAGCCTCCTTCTAAATCCCCTAGATTAGATGAAGTCAATTTGCAGCCCCATGGTGCAGGTTTTTGGCATTCATTTAGATCAAGATACTGATTATGATGATCAAATGGTGATGACAATCCTTATGAAGGTGACTAATTTCTGCTTCCTTTACCTCAGGATGACGACCAACGTGTAGCTGAAACTCCTGTACATGACAGTAGAAGGCAGCAGACCTTTTCAAAATTCAGACACAAGATGTTCCACAAGATATAGGTTTTGTAGATTAAATGCTAGAAGACCTCTGTGGGGCAATTCATTAAACTGCTTCAGTCTGTATCCAAAAGAAATCAACCTTCTTTAGAAACACCTTCTCTCCATTGTTGTTAATCCCAGGGCAGAGAAAACCTTTAGTTCAGCACCCTCTGACCTGTTATACATACAAGGTCACCTTAAGCCAGATTGCCTGCTGGTTGCTACCACTCACAAGAAGGTAGGGACTGCCTTAGCTTCCACAGAAACTCCTCCTGAAAAGGAAAGTAAAACTATTTGCCCTGAGGAAAAATGTGGCAACTTCTGCTGCCTAACAAGTGCGTATTGCCAACACTCCCACGCTTCTTTCCAGCTATTATGGGGCACTCTGCAACAATGTTCAGTGACAGCTGGACTCAGTCCCTGAACCACTTCGGACTCCAATTTCAAAAACAGTAGCCAAGGGCAAGCAAGTGGCTAACAATATTAACAGTAATTTAGATGCAACTGACAATGCTGGTGGGATTGTAGCAGAAGGCACAGGTGCCACGCTTGGTTGCTACAATCAGCGTTTAAGCTTGAATCTCGAGCATATTGAGGCTGTTGTATTTGGAAAGGCGGTGGATGACTCCTTGAAAACTGCTCAAAAAGAGCATGCAACACTTAAATCACATTTCTAACATCCCCTATGTTCAGTGAGGTGTATTGAACACACATAGGTTTTTCTGTGGACAAACTATCCACGCAGAGCACAATCTGCCTTCAATCCCCCGGACCCCCCTAGTACTCCGACACTTCAGTCACCCCCATTCAATACACCTATCAAAGGGGCTTCATATGGGGCAAAGGTCCCTCGAGGGCAACATCCGCTAAAGACTCTGCTGCCCAAAAATGTCAGTCCGGTTCAGGTTTCCCTCCCATGTTTCCCTAGTAGGGATTGTCTCACAACTCACCCACACACAGGAGGGAATCCCCTCGGACAAGTGGGTACTTTCCACCGTGCCCAAGCGGTACTCCATAGTGTTCATCGCAAGACCTCATTACCATCTACTACGAAATGTCGCAAGAACACCAGCAAATTCTACAAGACTAGATTCATTCTCTTCTACTAAAAGGAGCGATAGAACTGGTCCCTCCTCTTGTCCTCTTGAGGTAAACAATGGTATTTATTCAACATACTTCTTGTTCCCAAAAAGGATTTAACTATGCGCCCGGTGTTAGACCTATGTCCAGCAAACACATAGGTCAAACCGCAAAAGTTTCGAATGATTACCCCTCAGGGAGTAATCCTGCTCTTAAAACAGGGGATTACATAGCAATATTTGGTATAAAAGGTGCATACTTTCATATTTCAATGTTGCCAGCGCTCAAGTTCAATGTCGGAACGACTCATAGGTGCTTCCCTTTGGCATAACCTCAGCGCCAAGAGTATGCACAAAAGTCCTTGCAGTGGTAGCTGCACTCTATTCGAGCATATCCTTATCTCGATGACTAGCTAATTACATGAGACACTGCAAAAATGTCAGCAAAACACCCAAGAGACAATCTATCTACTCTTCATACTAGGCTTCTCACTCAATGAGAAATGTTTTGTTCCAAATCAGACAAAACTGTTAATTGGGGCTCAAATTCAAACGAAAGACGCTTCTTATCCTCCAAAGAGAGGGTACAAAATATGCTATTACAAATTCCACATTATGTAGCTGGTTGTCAGATAATTGCATGAAAAGCAATGCACCTTCACAGGACTGTGGTTTCCTGCATTTACCCATTGCCTCGCGCCTGGCTGCGCATGCATCCTATACAGGAGTGGTTTGCGAAAAAATGGTCGCAACCAAGCTGTCAGTGGGGCGATCTACTGCTAATTTCGCAGGGAACTTGGTTTCTTTTGTGCACTGGTGGTCAAAGGAGAACCTTCTGCAAGGAAAATCATTCACCACCCTTGTGTAGTAGAAACCACTCTTACCACAGACTCCTCACTGTCAGGGTGGGGAGCACATCTCCTCAATCACACTGCTCTCTGTAAATGGTCACAATTCCTAACAAAGAAGCTGTTAGGGAAGAATTGGAGTAGTAACCCTGTGGGAGACTACACCACCATTGTCCACTTGGTTTTAGGTAACCCTCCTATTGGTATATGTCTGTACTACACAAGTTGGTAGTGTGACTGAGCAGCCAGACATCGCAGGAGGGGTAAATGTAAGCTGTAGAGCTGTAGCATCGAAATCCTCATATACAAGTATCCAAATAACACATTATTTCACTAGAAAACCTTAGTATTTTACAGTCGGTTTTAAATAAGCTTTCTTTAAAAAGGGCAATGTGCAACTATGAAAATACACTTCAAAATACGTTCTCAGAATCATTGCCAAGCAAGCAGATACTCTTTAGAAATGCTTCATACACACCTCCTCCACCCTGAGGTGTCTTCACTAACTAGGACAGTAATGGCATTTATATGTTGATTTTGTAATTCTGAGGTTGGTAAAAAGGAGAGGTTAAAGGAAAGTTTAACAGGTTCTCGGAGAATGCAAGCACTTTTAAATCTCCCAAAGAATTCTACATAAAACCTTTCCCAGCAGTATTAGTTAACCAATGTATCACCTATGAGGGACAGTTGGAATCAAAGTCAATGGACTAAGAGTCTGCAGGGAGCCAAGACAGTCAAAGTCAACTGGAGCAACGTCTATGGAGCTGAGGTACTCCTTAGATAGCACAAAGTGAGAGAGTTTGTTGTAGAAAATCACTGTTGGGCCACAAGCTGTTACACTTGTGAAAGGTGGAGCTAAGATCAACTCTAGAAAAGCAGCTACTGCAAATCTCAACTGAGAAGAGCAAGCTACAGACAGAGGTAAGTACCCCTGAGTCAGAACAGTACCTTGTGTTAGAAGAGGATCCAGCTGACTTCTGTCTTGGTTGCAGTGTTGCAGGTCCTGTGTTCTTGGGCCTGAGTCATGGGGACAAGAGGGAGGACATCTGGAGGACTCCTGCGCAGCAGTTCAGAGGTCGGCGGCCACTACAGGCTCTTTTCAGTTCAGCAGCACCACCACAGATCTTGGGCACCTGTTGGGCTTCCTTCACTCCATGTGTCTAGCACTCTGGTAAGGTGGCTCAAACCTGGGTTGTCCTGCTTCGGGAGGGTCCCCGGGAGACTCCTGGAGCTTTTGGCCAGCTTACAGATGTTGCACTATGGGTTTTTCAACCCCGACACTCTGTTCCAGCAGCAGCAAAGAAGTACAGCCAGCTGGGGAAGCTCTTCCAGCAATGTTCGTCTCAGGGTTAGTTGGTCCCACTAACCCAAGGGAAGAAGTCCTTTCCGGAGCATCTTGTTGATTCGGAAAAGGAGTTTCAGCACAGCAGCAGGGCTTCACTGTGCAGTTCAGCGGTCTAGGAAGATGCAGCAAGCTTCTTTTCACGATTCCTTCAGATTTTTCGTCCCGTGGTCTACTGTCTTCAGTCCAAGAAGCCCCGCCTTTTATGCAGGCTTCTCCCATACATGCACAGCCTAGCTGTCACACTCACAGCAGGGTGGCTGTCTTGCAAGTAGAGCCAGCCAGACAATCGGGACTGGGTGCATTCGGGTAACCAAGGAGACTAAGGACGCGGGAGTTTCGGGCACCTCCCTCACTTCTGCCCTGCCAGACACACTGGAGCCAGAGGCGGGTTTTCGGTACAGAAGCCTGCCAAAGCCAAAAGTAAGGGCTTAAACCTGGTTTGGCGCGCAGAGTAAAACCCAAGAAAGACCTCGCAAACAAGAAATGGTGAAGAAGAAAAAAGACTGCCCCATTTTGACACAATGGTCACTTATGGGTGTTAAACTACAACTGAGGATTCAGCCTGTGGTAGAAAAGCACAATGGTAGGAAAATTAAGCCACTGCCACAGGCCATTTAAAGTAGTGAGGGTAACATACAAAAAGTTACATGATTAAGTAGAAGGGGCTAGTAAGTAAGCCCCGCCCCCCACACCCCCAACACTCTACATAAGATGGGGTGTGTTGGATCTACAGAGAGAAAAGGTAAGTAAAGTCAGTTTCACTTTACAATTCTTGGGAATAGTAGTTCTCACAAGAAAAGGTATTTAAACCATCACAGAAATCTAAAGGATTTCTCTCTGACCCTGCACTGAAGGTGCTGTGCGTCACCATACAAAAGTAGATGCCTATGGAGTTTGTCCGACTCCAAAAACAAAGGAAACGCATAATCCTAATCAGATCAAAATACATGAGGGACTGGGGAAAAAGGGCTGACTCTCACCAGGGTGAAAATGAAGTCCTAAATTCCAGCAAAAGTGCTTGGGGTCTCTAAGGTTCAAGGGGAATTGGCACAGAAATGAGAATTCTCCCTAACCGAAGCACATCAACCTTCTAGAATTGTTAGCAGTGTTCAAAGCGCTTCAGGCATTTCAACATCTACTTCAGGGGAAAGGTCCTAGTGCTAACAGACAGCACTACACCCACGTTTTACATTAAAAAAAAAGCAGGGGGGGGGCACTTTCTCCAGGTCCGTCCTATATGTTGTGTTCTAGATTGAATTGCGGGTTAACACGCTACATGTGCCTACTGTCCCAACGTGTTGCAGAGGAACAGAACTGCCTAGCCAATGTGTTAAGCAGAGACTTACAGCTTCATCAGAACACTATTGAAAATTGCACAAAGAAGTTCTACACGACATATTACCAGAGATTGATCTATTTAAAACTCGGGACAATCTACACTTATAGGTACCCCCAAACAGGGTCCAAGCCGAACGCTCTGTGGATGAGCTGGTCAGGGAGATTTGCTTACGCTTTTTTCCCCAACACCACTACTCAACAAGATCATCCACAAGCTGCACCAGGGACAAGTCAAACTCATTCTAATAGAACCAATGTGGGCTTGCCAACTATGGTTCTCAAACCTGCTCACAATGTCCCTTTGCTCACCAGTGAAACTTGATTGCTCATACAACATGCTGTCAACACCAGGGGACCGTTTATCACCCGTGCCATCAAACATTGAACTTGGATACTTGGTTCCTGAAATCTTAGCTTGGTCGTTTAAAATGACCGCAATAATGTATCACCATCCTTGGAGGCACGCAAACCTAATATCAGACATTGCTACCACAATAAATGAAAACAGTTTGGTGCAAAGCTAGAGACATCAACCCAATTGATCTCCTTCACACGTATGCATTGGATCAAGTAGAGAACAATCAGTCTTAAACACTTTACTTACAAGACTGCTTTTCACATTGTCATTCCATCCATTAGAAGGATCTGGGATCTACAAGCACTCAGTTCAAGATCCCTTTGTTGCCACAAAGACAAATTCGTGCTAAGAACCCTCACGTTTTTCTGCTACATTTATGTTCCATTTTAACCAGTCCATAGAACTTCCAGCTGTCTTCCAAACCCCTATCAATTCAGCAGAAAACATCCATACATTAGATGTTAGGAATGGCTGTGTTAGGGGAGTTATCCTAAAGTCCTACTTGGAGGTAAGACTTTAGCAAGCTATCCCAGTGGTTTGTAGATCCCCCAACTCTTAGTCTCAGTCTGTACTACTCAGAGACCTTACTAGAGTGGCAGAGCAGTCCGGCTTATCTTAAGAGGAAGATGTGAGCTGTAGGTAAGCACACTGAAGCCATTTAGTAATACACATCCATGCAACACTTACATAAATGTGTATTAAAATATGGATTTATTATATTTACACTAGTCACTGTTAAATACTTAGCAAAATAAACCAACACACAGGTATACTTTCAAAGGGTCACCTCTTAGGTGGTAGTTGCTGAAAGCCTACAATTGTTACAGGAGTTTGACAGGTCGTCCGTACTATCAGTAATAACGTGCACCCACAAAGTAATACAGTAATTGCATTTAGTCAGCATAAACATATAAGATGATGATTATTGGACAACAGTTGGTTAGTGTTATCCTAGCAGAGCTTCAGGTTTTAGAGGCTGTTTCCCTGTACAGCAAGTCCAAAACGCATCCCTGGCTAAAAGTCAGTTTAAAGTCTTGAAAAGCAGCAGATGTCAAAGGTTCCTGTGGATATTTTCTAGTCTCTAGGAAAGATACAAGAAGACTTGACCAACGTTGGAGACCCTGTTAAAGGACTCTCTACAAGGGACACAAGCAGCAGCTTAAGTCGGAGGTAAGATGGGGTTTCCCTGGACACCTCTACGTGCACTCCTCAATGCTCCAGAGCGACTTTCTGGAATAAGATAAGCAATACCTTTTTCCCCACAGTACCTTAGGTTTCAAGGAAATGTTTGTGGTGGATGCTCTGTGTTGTTGCATCTCTGGCCCGACCTCTGGATTCCTTGGTTATGATGATGAAAATCAGGACAATGGACCGGGGTGTGTCAGCAGTAGTCTCAAGAGAGGACCTCTGGCACAGCTTTCATCAACTTATTTGCTCACTCTGTGGTTTTTCTGCCGCACCAACAAAAGGATATGATTTGCGTGGTCACTCTTCTTTGGTTCCTGCAGTCCTACCCTCTGTTGAGGGGTCTGGACGAGTTGGATCGGATCTCTGTAGTGTCCCCTTACGGTTCAGCAAAGATTTGGATGGATTCTGCCTTTCCACGACTATGCACTCGAAATGGGCAGCAGGTCTCCTGCTATTGGGGTTCTGCAGCTCTGAAAACTCACAGGACCTTGAGAGATGGCTCAAATCAAAGTTTGTCTTGGGACTGGTTGTTCCCACCAGTCAAAGGGAAGAAGTCGTCGCACAGAAAACTGCGTCAGGACCGCAGTGGTCGCTTCAGTGTTGCAAAGGATCTGCAGGCTTCTCTGGTCGTCTTTGGTTACTACAGCTTCCAGTGGTGGACTTGCTTTTGGAGTCTTTCCTTTTATACAGTTCCAGCACTCTCCTCTGCAATCTTCCTCTATAGTTTACATTCAAGCCTGCATCTGCGCGGCTTCCAACAACACGGCCAAACTTTTCAAAGGCTGCAGGAAACTGGCCAACCTTACTGCAGCCGCATTCTCCACTATACCCACCCAGGCCCTTTGCTCGGCCCTGGCTGCACACTTCACCAAAACACAGGACATCTTGACCTCTCGCCGCCACACCCTCTCATGCACCAACATCTCTTGGGTCTCCTCCCCATCACACCCGAGGAGGTCTCTAGACACGTCCTGTCTATGAAATCCTCTTCCAAACAGGTCGACCCATGCCCCTCCAAAGCCATTAAGGACAACATTGACACTCTCGCCCCAGCCCTGGCACACCTATGTAACCTCTTTGCCACTGGTGTTTTCCCCATTTCTCTCAAGCACTCTTGTGCTCCCTCTGCTTAAAAAAACATTCTGCCGACCCTTCTATTCCGGCAAACTACCGTCTGATCTCGATCACTCCTTTCCTGGTAATACTCATGGAGAAGTTGGCGATCTTTCATCTTACCCTCCACACTAAATCTGTTGGTTGTCTCCATGACCAGCAGTCTGGCTTTAGTGCATCCAGAGGCACGGAAACTGCTCTTCTGAACACCTATGAAGATCTACTCTCAAATCTTGACTAGAACACTCCCTCTGTCCTCATTCTTCTTGACCTCTTCTGCCTTCGATACAGTAAACCACAAAATCCTGGTCTCCCGTCTCTGATATACCCTGGGCTTCACTTATCAGGCCCTGGCATGGCTCCCCTGGTGGAACTTGGGTCTTTTCTCTCCGCTCTCACTCTACTTGTGGTGTCCCCCAGGCTTCTAACTTATCCCCCTGGTTCTTCAATGTTTACATGGCACCTCTGGCCCACAGGATCTCTGCCTTCATCTCCAACTTTCAGTGTTATGCGGATGACACACTGCTCTGTTTCAGCCTGCATTCAGCCGCTGCTGCCGCCGCCTCCTCCTCCTCCTTCTCCTCCTCCTCCTCCTCCTCCTCCTCCTCCTCCCTCTCCTCCCTCATTCCGGACTGTCCGCAATTCAGTTTTGGTGTGCTGCGAACAATCTGTCTTAATGCCAGCAAGACAGTTCTCCAGCATGAGGTCTGGCCTGGATTCACATGCTCATGAATATTCCTGGTCAGGCTGGTTATCCTCGGTAAAAGAAAAAAGTTTGTTTTGTTTCTAAACTGTCTTTCTCCTATAAACCATTCACTGAGCTCTAGGCCATACTACCCGCAGCAATGACTGCCCTCTACTTAAGCCCCACCCCTGGCAGCCATCTTCAGATTTTTACCGCACGTTCAAGTGTTGGAGTCATCGCGTTTCTCTCTTCAAGCTTTCTGCGTTTTTATGCGTTTTTCGCTAGGAAAACTGTTTTTGGTTCAATTGAGCCTGTGTGCTCCATCGCTTATCCTTCCGATTAACGCAGATCCGTTTTTCAGCATCTTTCCTTGCCCCTCAAGGGAAGCTTCCAAGAAGAAGTCTCCGGACCTACGCCGCATCGGATCATGTCGGAGGAGAAGGGCAGAGCTTCCCTCTTCAAGCTGTGCACCTACTGTGGTTTGCAGAATCTTTTTTCAGATGACAAGCATTCCCAGTGCTTGTATTGTCTACGCCCGGCACATAAGGAAGAATATTGTGAGATTTGCTTTGGCTTTACCAAGCGCACGATGAAGGATCGACACGTTCTTTTGGCGGCGTGGCTCAAGACCAGGGCCTCTACCCCGGATGATTCTTAGGGGCATGCCTCTTGTGGATCCAGCCAACCTGAGCAGGCTTCAGTCCTTTGAGGGCGCTCCATCTGTGGTGGTTCAACACGAGGCCAATCACTGTGTATCCACTTCATTCGGGGTTGCCACTTAAGCGGGCCCGTGACGGTCGGGGCGCTTTCATCTTCTCCGTCCACCTTGAACTCCAGCTCTTCATCCAAGATGGCAGTCAGATACCCCGGGAAGCTGCAAGAGACATCGGAGAAGGCCAAGTGGGGCAAGGCGTCCAAACCGCCCGTGAAGGCCTATCAGGACATGGTGTCCAAGCTGCCTGTGAAGGGACAGGTGATCCAGGCCAAATCCACCACCTCGATCGAGATGGTGGTGGCTTCCCTTCCGAAGGCAAAAGGGGCGGACCCGTCCAGGCTTCCCCCGGCAGCAACCAGAGTATCTCCCTGCCAGACGAGAGTCTTCGTTCAAGCCGATAGAAGAAACTCCAGAGAAGAGGATACCTGAGCTTAGTCCTGGACCGACCCCTCAGGACCTGAAGAAGTTGAGGGATGGGGGCAGGAGGGGGCGGAGAAGAACTCCATAGCACGGACATCTCTTCATCCAACAAGGAGGAGATGCTTTCCGTCCACACCATTCACGGTGGCGACGACTACGATGGGAACGTCGGAGATGCCCGCCAGAGGTGGCAGCGATGACAACTTTGATACAGTTGATGGGGACTACATGGGCGCTGGGCCCAGCGACCGTCCCCCAGGTGCCCCTGAGAGACCTATAATAATAATAATGCATTTATATAGCGCTACTAACCCTCCGGTATCTGAGCGCTGCTTATTACCCACGGTGTGTGGTGCCTATTTATTGACCTCGGAAGGATGAAAGGCTGAGTTTGGCCCCGCCGGGATTCGAACCTGCGTTAGCAAGCACTGCACGGATGTCAAAGCGAGCGCTCTACTCGCGGTGCCACTTGACCGGCTTGCCACAGGATATCTCGACACTCCACACTCTGGTGGCGGAGATTCAGAGGCAAAATGCACCAGCGGCACCATCGGTGAGCCTGTTGATACCGGGGCAGCCAACGGCGAAGAGGAGGAGGAGGAGAAGCCCTACGCCTCCATTCCAACCGTCGCTGGTACAAGATGGCTCCGGTCCTGGATTTCCTCCCAGATGACAAACGGGTCGAGGCTTTGGAGTTCCTCTCGGATGGCAATGTGGCGGGAAGACCACGCCATCACAGTGGCACTGGACATTGCAGACACTGCTTTCTGCCAGATGGGCAACAGGGTTTGCCTTCGCCGTCGTGGCTGGCTCAAGGCCACCAACTTCAGGCAGGAGGTCCCGACGAAGGTCCCGGACATGCCGTTAGACAGACAACCTGTTAGGGAAGGCTGTGGATGAATCCCTTCAAGCCATCAAGACTTGAGACGGCCCGTGCCTTGGTCACCCTGCAACACTGGCCATCCTTTCATTCCTCAAGAGGGAAGTCTAGTAGGTAGTCTAAGGGTTTCGGCGGGGGCTCATCCTCTTACTGCCAATCCTCCCATTTCTTGACCCAGGATGCCAACTGGGGCCGCTCCAAGGCCTTCGGAGGTGGCTGCCGTCGTTGTCAAGGCTCCCAGGGCGGCGCGCCGACCACCAAGCAGGACTGAGCCGGCCAGGACGTTGGGCCCCCACCACTGCACCCCGGTGGGAGGCCGGCTGGTGAACTTCATCAGCGGGTGGGAGACCATCTCAGCAGATCGATGGGTGTGGACTCTCTGCCCATGGACACGCTTTAGTTTCAACTGAAGTGTCCTTGAATACCACTGGTGGCACGTCGGGAAAAACCCATCCCTCAGCTGCTGGAAGTTCGGGCCATGTTAAGGAAAGGGGCAATAGAGCTGGTTCCAAAGCGACTCCAGGGCTCTGGCGTTTACTCAAGGTACATTCTCGTAAGAAACACCAGGGGCTGGAGGCCCATCCTCCACCTCCGACGGCTCAACAAGGGCATAAAGTCCCAGAAGTTCAGGATGGTCACGCTGCAGTATGTGCTCAGCCAGCTGGAG
Source organism: Ambystoma mexicanum (assembly GCF_040938575.1). Classification (NCBI taxonomy): domain Eukaryota; kingdom Metazoa; phylum Chordata; class Amphibia; order Caudata; family Ambystomatidae; genus Ambystoma; species Ambystoma mexicanum. The sequence goes on along the minus strand of NC_090931.1, from coordinate 286,183,178 downwards.
GAGGGGGACTTTCTTCGTTGGATCGAGAGGACACGTATTTCCACGTCCCCAAAAGGGCACTGCAGGTTTCTGCGCTTCATCGTTCAAGGGAGGCATTACCAGTTTAAGGCTCTTTTCTTCGGACTGATGTCAGCGCCCAGAGTCTTCAAGTACCTGGACTGGCTCATCCGGGCCAGGGTAAAGGACATTGCCGTCGACCACACGGCGAAGACCATCCGACTGCTGACGGAACTGGGGTTCTCAGTGAATTATGATATATGATGATATGGCATTTATAACGCGCCTATACACAAGTGTTTCAAGGCGCGACGAGGCAAGAGGAGTGGGGGAACAAAGGGAGGACAGACAACGATCCTACTAGGCCAAGTTTCATTCAGTTCGCAAGTGCATGGGAAGGGGGGGGGGGGAGTGTGCGGGGGAATGGAGAGGGGAAAGTGCAGTAAATGGGGGGGGGTTGGAAGTGGAATAAGAAAATAAACGGCCATCTGGTGGCAAGTGCAAGGAAGTGCAGATAAAAGTGCTGGTAGGGGGACTGTAGGGATACAGAACGGTCCCCAGGTGCACGGGTTGCCAGGGAGGCAGTGCAAGTGGGCAGTTGACGGGGCCTGGGCCAGAGATCAGAAAGAGTGGCCAGGTGTAACCCAAGCAGTTTCATTCAGGAAATCAGCAGGGGAGAGGGGGAGAGAAAGCAGAGGCAAAAAGGAAGGTTTTGAGGTGCTTCCGGAACCAGAGATGGTTCTCCTCGAGTTTCAGGGAGGCAGGAAGGCTGTTCCAGAGAGAGGCCCCAGCCGAAGAGTAATCTGCCACCAACTTGTTGCTTGGAGAAGCGACGGACACTGAGGGAGTTGGACGCGGATGAGCGAAGAGCTCAAGAAGGAAGATATTTAGGAAGCGAGAATTGAAGGTATTTCGGCCCCAAAAGGCCTTGTGTACAATGCAGGTTTTGAACTTAATTCTCGCAGCCACTGGGAGCCAGTGCAGGGATTTGAGTCCTGGAGAGATGCAATCCCTGGGCTTGAGGCCAAGGACAAGTCTTGCAGTCCTGTTCTGGATAAGTTGCAGGGGGCGGAGAGTAAAGGCAGGCAGATTTAGATAGAGGCTGTTAAAATAGTCCAGCGTAGAGAGGACCAGGGCTCTGGAGACAGTGAGCTTCTGGGGGAAGGAGAGGAAAGGAAGAATACCTCTAAAGAGGTGCCGCTGGTAGTGTGACGACTTTGAGATGTCAGAGATGTGAGGGGAGAAAGAGAGAAGAGTCGAAGATGACCCCAAGGTTTTTAGCCTTGCAGGTGGGAGTAGGAAGAGGGCCAAGAGGCCGGCCAGAGAGCTGCAGGGAAGGAGAGTGGGTGTGCCGATGAGTAAAATCTCAGTCTTAACGGCATTGAGGCAGAGGTCATTGGCGGCACACCACTCCTGGATGGCAGACACAGTCCGAGATGAGGGAAGGAGAGGAGTAGGCCGAGGGTAGCCTGAAAATGAGCTGGGTATCGTCTGCATAGCACAGAGTTGGGACAGAGAACTGCGATGCAGAGTCCTGCTTGACTCCATCGCAGGAGTCTCTGTTCCTGGGATCCAGGCTCGACACTGTCCTTCCTGGCATCACCGTCGGAGGAGAGAATATCGGCCAACTTGGGCAAAATGCAATGGCTGTTAGCACTGAGGGTCGCGACAGTGAGGACCATAAAGTCTCTACTCTGCATGCATATACCTGATCCGGCTCTACACGTTGCAGATGCGCCCTTACAGGAATTCCTCGACGCCCGTTGGGTCCAGGTGTATGGAGGCTTCCAGGACAGGGTCACACAACGATAAGGTGATGGTGCGTGCACTCCAATGTTGCTGAGTCCTGGATTTTCAGAGGCCCCTGCACCAGGAAACTTTCACGACAGACTCTTCCCTGGAAGGATGGGAAGCCCACACTGGATGTCTTCACGCCAGAGCCCTTGGCTGCCGGAGGAGAAGACGCTGCACATCAATGTTCTGGAATTACGGGCAATGCTTTGGGCCCTCAAGAAGTTTCTGCCGTCCCTTAAGGGCAAAGTGGTGAGGGTCTTCACGGACAATACCAACTAAATGTTTTACATCCGGAAGCAGGGGGGCACCAGATCCCCAGCGCTCACCAAAGAGGCGCAGGGCTTCTGGTACTGGGCTGCCTCCCAGGGGATGTTCCTCATTCCTTTTCACCTGGCAGGAGTAAAGAACACTGTCGGACTCTCTCAGCAGGGATCTACGCTCTTGCCACAAGTGGGAGCTTGGGCAGGATCAAGTGGGCAACCTTTTCCTCAAATGGGGCAGTGCCCAGATCTATCTGTTTGCGACAGTGACGAACACCAAGTGCCGGAGTTTCGCCATCTGATTTCCCCCAGCCGGGGAGCATGGGGCGACACATTCGCATTGGGAAGGCCTGTTTCTGTATGCGCTCCCCGCCCCCTGTTGCCGCTACTACTTCGAGTCATCCGTCAACTCAGAAGGTACCGGTGCAGGATGATCCTCGCCGCACTGGCGTGGACGAGGCCGATCTGGTTCCCGGACCTTCTCAGCATGTCACCGTCCACTCCAGTCAAGCTGCCAGTGGTCGTGGATCTTCTCGCCAGGGAAAAGTGCAATTCTGCACCACAACCCAGCGTCTCTGAACCTGAAGTCCTGGCTGCAGGGAGGTACTCGCCAAGGCCAGGGCGTTGTCTGTGTTGAAGTGCTTCAGGCACAAATGGAAGCGCTTTGCGACTTGGTGCTGGTCGCAGAAGATCAACCGTCTGAGGGTCACGGCCCATCAAGTACTGGCTTACACCTCCATTAAGGTACATCCAAATGCTATCTCCCGCTACACCAGATCTTCAGGACGGTCTTCATTGTGGTCACAGTCTAGTTAAGGAGTTCGAGGGACTGTTCTGCTCTGGCCCCGACATGGGAACTCCATTTGGTGCTGACTAGGCTCATGGGGGCACCATTCGAACCTATGCATTCGGCTCTGCTCAAGTTTCTGTCGTGGAAGACAGTGTTCCTCGTAGCCATCGCCTCTGCCAGACGAGTAGGTGAGATCCAGGCCCTGTCATGCAAGCGGCCTTACTTGAATTTCCACGAGACGAGGGTGATGCTGCAGACACACCCCTCCTTCATGCCCAAGGTTCTGTCAGAATTTCATCTCAACAAGCCCTTGGTGTTACTGGTGTTTTTTACAACAGCATTGTCGCCGGCTGAAAGGACTTTGCACTCACTGGATGTAGCTAGAGCGCTGAGGTTTTATGTGGCCAGCGCAAAGAGTTTCTGGAAAACTTTTCAGCTTTTTGTGAACTTTGGTCCTGTGAACCGTGGGAAGGCCCTGTCCAAGGCTTCTATTTCCAGGTGGCTCTCCGGCTGTATCACTCACTGTCACTGGTTGGCAAACTGACCGCTGCCTGGCCTTCCGAGAGCCCATTCTACCAGAGTGATTGCTGCTATAACGGCATTCCTGTCTCCTGTACCCCCGATGGACATTTGCAGGGCTGCTACGTGGAGGTCGACGCACACCTTCACGAAATTCTACTGCGTTGACAAGGATCCCAGGGAGGAGTCCAGAGTCTGCCAAGCTGTGCTGCGCAACCTGTTTGCTTGAAGGTGAGCTTGTTCCAGAGGTAAGAGTTGATTGCTTCTGTTGAGCCTTGCCGCCTCCCGTGGTTGTGTAATGTTGTACTGCTATGTATGTGTTATGCTTGAGCATGTGAATCCATGCCATACCCCATGCTGGCGATGGAACAAGTTACTTACCTGTAACTATTGTTCTCCAGCATGGGTCTGGTATGAATTCACATTCCCTCTGGCCCCTCTGCGGCTCTTCTTGGTCATACTGCCACTTTAAATGCTTACCAAATCTGAAGATGGCTGCTAGAGAAGGGGCTTAAGGAGGAGGACTGTAATTGGATGGGGGCAGTACGACCCAGAGGACAGTGATTGGTTTAGAGGAGAAATACAATTTTTAAGTGAGTGATCTTTTTTTTCCTTTACTGAGGATTCCCAGCCTGACCGGGAATATAAATGAGCTTGCGAATCCATGCCAGACCCATGCTGGAGAACAATAGTTACAGGTATGTAACTTAAAACCAACTCTACAGATATATTTTAGGCACTAGGTCGGTTGTGGAGAAGGACTCTTCGTGGCACAAGGCACGCCCCTAGCAGCACTTCGATATGAACTTGGAGGTCGCGCCCAGTGGAGGTTCCTGTGACTGTACTACAAGTTCTTGTGTCCACCATGCATCACCTCACTATATGAGGAAATGTATAGGGTGCTGTTAAGTGGTAATGAAGTCTTTCTACAGGAATTTTCAACTTCATGCAACTAGATATTAGGAGAACTAGATCTCACAGTTGACTATCTTAAATTAACTTCCATCTGGATTATGGCAATTCTTTGCTGACAGGAATTCCAACTCCCCAAGTTGGGAGACTGCAAATGGCACAAAATGCATCAGTGAGACTTATTTTTGGGGTGACAAAATCATCCCCCATCCTATCTGCAGCGCTCACTGCGCTGGCTTGCCATTGAGGAATGGATAGATTTTAAAATTCTTTGTATCATCTTTTAAATGTGTGAAACAATTGGCACCTAGTTAACTGGTGGACAAAATTGAGATCTATATTCCAGGCCGTCGGTTACGTTCCCATGACAAGTTGTTGTTACAGGTCCCATCATCCAGCTATGTATTTAGGAAGAAGGTTTGCAGTATATGGCCCAAAGCTTTGGAACAGTCGTCCAACGGAAATCCGAAAACAAAAAACACTTGCTGCTTTCGGAAGGCCCTGAAGACTCCTCTTTTGCTAAACTAGTGATCTTGGTGATCTAGTTGGCTGCTTGCCACTGATGCTTTGAGCTGATAAGGTTCTTTAGGTGGCAGATTCTGGCCAACCTTGGTTTCCCGCTGCGCCCGGATACGGTTGGTTTTGTTCAGTGTGATATAAATGTATTCAAATTAAAGAAAATCCATTGAGTTCAACATCTTTATAGGCATGAATGGGCAAATGCAATGGAGTCTATGCACTCATGAGTCACTGCCCCATTTAAGGACTGATTTTAAATCTGTAGGAACGGTTGCCCCCTTCCTTGCTGTGTGCCCAAATAAAACAGACTATTTTTTAGATTTTGTATTAATCAAATTCAGACCAAAGAGCTTTTGATAAGTTACCATATGATGATGATTGATCAAATTGTATATAGGATTTGTGGGTTGTTGAACATGATCGAAACCATGGAACACTTGATCACTGTTTGCCGCTGATTCGGGGTCAAAGAGAAATGCATTTTAGACTGTATGTTCCTATTCTAACTACTATGTGTGACTCCTTTATGCGATTTTGCACTTCTTAAGTGGTGCTCGCAGTCACAGGTTTTATCAAATAATTGCATTTGGAATGATCTGTATATTCTAAATGCGAGAATGCATTGTTTTTAACTAATTGGAATGTTGTAATGAATTGTAGAACATGATTTTTGTATTTTAATGTATTTTTGACCTGTTAAAGGATTTATTGACTTGTAATGCATTGTAGTTTGAGTTTGTATTTTAACTCCTTGCTGTTTGGTTTAAAAAAAAAAAGAAAATCATATAACAATAAATAAAAGGCTCTTTGGCACTCTTCATGCCTCCAGTGAGCCACTTTGTTGCTGTACTTGGCTGGCTTTGCGTATAGCTTCTCATGTTCTTCACAGGATGTTCTACATTTGACACAGTTGTGGCTTTACAATAAAACGTGGTTCCACCATCAATGGTGGGAGAAAAGGTTGACTGTGAGGGTAGGGTTTATGTGATGGGGCTGTAAGGAGGTTTTTCCCCACGTGGACATCCTTATCTCCATGAGGGGAGTCCCTCTCCTCCCGCATATTACCACCCCTAGGGGGACTATTGGGTAGTAGCTGCACCTCCCTAGCCTCATAGGAAAGGGCTCCCCCTGGGGAGAAGTGACGAGACCTGGTGAATCGTCGCAGCTGCCAAAAAGTATTTTGCTTGTTGTTTGGCTGTGCTATTTGGCTGCCTTCTCAGATCAGGAAATTCCTTGTATCAAAATCTCTTTGCTTTGGAAAGCTGTGGATTTCAGAGGCTGAGGCATTGTGATGAATGCCTGTTGCTGGGCAGATGCGCTGACAATTCTTTATCCATGATTGGATAACCGCTTGGTGTTTAAATAGTGCAGATACTTACCATTCTTTGCCTGCTCCCAGCCTGACTCTTGGATAAAGGGAAGGCTCCAGCTATTCCGCAGATCAACGTTGGAATCAAGACTCGTATGAAGAAGAGCAGCCAGCTGACGACCCAAAGATCCCTCCAGCCAAGGTTGGATTGTCAAATTGGACTCTCGGACCTGTGCCGAACAAGCTAACCTGCACGTGTGGCTGAAATTTCTTGCCAAGTGTGGGCCGGTTTTTATTTGTAACGAGTGCACACATTTCCAGCAGTCATCGGTTATGTGCATACAACACCCTGATTAACAGGCTCCTTGTGAACCTGGGCATCACAGATCAGGCCCTGACCTGGATGACCTTCTGCCTGGACCGTCCCTCCCAGGTCCAACTTTGGTCCTTTCTCTAAACCACCTCTCTTCACATGTGGTTTCCACCAGGGCGCTATCCTCTCACCCTGACTCTTCAATGTCTATCTGGCCCTTTCGGCCCACCCAGTCACCTCCTTTTCTAACTTTGTGTCATGCAGATGACACTCTGCTCTCAGGTTTCTCTCAGCCTCCTCTCCTCCCTCGTTGATTCCTGACTATCTGCAAATCAGGACTGGTGCGCCCCCAACGATCTTTACCTTAATGCCAGTAAGACTGAGATCCTTCTCATTGGGGCTCCTGCTTTCCCTCACCCGGGCGACTCTCCTTGGGCCCTCTACCCTAGCTTTCCTGTGAGGCAAAAAACCTTGGGGTCCTATTCGACACCACCCTCTCCTTTTTACATCACAGACCTTGCCAAAAGGCCCACTTCCAGCTGCACCACCCCAGAGGTATCCTACCTTTTCTCCCTCCCCCACCACCCCCCGACCCCACCAGAAGCTCACGGTCTCCAGAGCCCTGGTTATCTCCAGGCTGGACTACTGCAACAGCCTCTTTCTCAGTCTGCCTACCTCTTATCTTCGCCCCTTTAACTAATCCAGAACAGGACTTCAAGACTTATCCTTGGCCTCAAGCCCAAGAATCATATCTCTCAAGCCCTGAAATCGCTCCACTGGCTCCTGATGGCTGCAAGGATAAAGTTCAAGAACCTCTGCATTGTACACAAGTCTTTCTGGGACCAGGGCCTGCACTAAATCCAACTCTCTTCCGAAATACCTTTCTTCCAGAGCCCTTCGCTCAACTACCTCCAACTCTGAGGGTCAGGTGCTTCTCCCGGCAGAGGGTCGGGGGGGGGGGTAGAACTCTCTCCTCTGTAGGTGCCTCCCTCTGGAACCGCCTCCTCCCCCTCTCAGACTTGAGCAGACCACCTGAAGTTCCAGAAGTAGCTCAAGACCTTCTGCATTCTCGCTCTCTCGCTCCCTTGCTAACTTACCTGTCTGCTCTGCCAGCTGGTTGCTTGGTTCCCTCAATCTCACTGGGTACCAGGCTCCTCCACGACCAGTTTTCCTGGCACTGCCTCTTGTTCTACTGTGCGCTTAGGGGCTGTAACTGTAACCCTTACAGCTCCCCTCCAACCCCCCTGCCTACTGCACTTACCTAGAGCCATGTTACCACTACCCCCTTCCCCTTGCACTTCTATTGTCGCACTTGCACAAGCTGGATGACATAAGGCCTGGTAGAATCATTTGTTTTGTCCACCCTATGTCTTCCCTCACTTGTCATTTGGCACTTAGAAAACCTTTTGTAAAGGCATGTTATGAATGCCATATCTCCAAATGTACGGTTTTACTTTTAGCCATGCTCACTGAGACCACTTGCAGCCCTGACTCCCCCTACTTCCTCCTCTAAGAATAGCACATTTGCCCGGAGAGGCATGATTGGCTGGGGCACTCTAGGCAGCCTGGCTCCTGACATAAACCTGCATGTTGGATATGCCTGGGATCACCTCTTGTTGCATGGAAAGCTCCACTGGGTTACAAAAAGAAGCAAACAGGCAGGGCTGGGGATGATCTACATTGTAACAATTTTTACCGGGCTATGTACCTTGGTGACAGCATGGCATGCAGCAGCAGGTCAGTGGATGGAGTAGCATACCTGCTCTCTGGCCAGCAACAACTTTTCATGGTGATCACAATTGCTTACCGCTAGTAGTTCGTTTCATTTGAGGAAGAAGTAAAGTAAGCGGCTTTACCAGTGGTTCTGCTGAGCTCTAAACCATGCTCATTTATTGTGGCGTCTGGTTCTGGAATAACCAACGCTGAGACGCATGTGGTTTTTAGTAATTTTCTGAGCTTGTTCAGGTTCCCAGTGGTTCATGTGTGCTGTTGGTCTGGGTAGTTGTACATTAGCAGATTTGTGTGCAGGGATGCAAAGTAGTGTTCTCAGCAAGGGAATTGTGACTTGAACCGAGTAGTCGCTATAGTGTTTCTGAAGTGCATGATGAGGTGTCCACTTTACCTCTGACCCAGGCATGCCAGCCTGTGTCCCTTTAGGGAGTCCTTTTGCATGGTCCCCCTCGTTGTTATATTGCAAGTAACTTGCACTAGAGACTGAGGGTATCCTGAGGAACATTTGCTGTTCTGCTACTTGTTAAACTTTGGATCCAGTCTTACACTGACATTTCTTTATATAGTTATGGGTTGGACTTTTAAAGCATTAGTTTGTCCAAAAAGTCTCTAGAACGTTAAGCACTACTGCTGTGTGCTTAACCAATCATTTTCCTTCCTAAAAGACATTCTTATATGGTTTTGCTAACTAAATACAATTACTGTATATCTTTGAAGTAACGCGATTATGCGCTAGTACCCATAATATGGTAGAACTGACATTAGTGTCAAACTCTAAAGTGTACCGCAAGCAACTACCATGGAGGCAATGGCCTTTGAAAATTATGAACAATTTCTGAGTTGGAGAGGTCAAAGAAGTATTATCTACCTTCCTCTTGTACAAATAATACATGTATATTACATTTTGTGTTTGTTTGGACTATTGTACTTACTGGGTTCAGTGTACTTGCCTACAGCACTTATCTTATTTTCCTCCTATGATAAGCCTGGTAATTGGGGACCTGTATACCAAGGGATGGTTTTATGAATTATTACCTCAAGTGGACTTTAGGAAAACTCCCCTAAAAGGTGGTACTGGTCATTTATCATTCCACCCGTTCAACTTTCAGACCGTCTTCTTTTTCCAACCTTTGGAAAATCCTTTTTCTTACTTTCCCTGTGTCCTTTCTCATCTACCAGGACAATCTTGATTCCATTAGATCATTTCTTCTTCCCTTCTCCATGCCTTTTTATCTCCTTGGGGACTTGATCTCATCCTCGCCTTGCTCCCCTTCCTACCATCACTGATTAACATTTATAGTCAACCTTTTACTTCTCATTCTCTCCATCTCTCTCCCTCCTCCCCCTAACCCCCTTTCTTTACTTTAAACTGCCATAACCTTCAATCACTTTGTATGGAGAGTTTTCCTAAAGTCCACTTAAGGTAAGACTTCATAAAACTATCCCAATGGCATACAGGTCCCCAACTCTTATGATCAGTCAGTAATACTCATGGAACCCTGGTAGAGCGGCAGAGCAGTCAGGCTATCGTAAGAGGAAGATGTGAGCACTAGGTAAGTACACTGAACCCAGTTAGTACAGTAGTCCAAAGAAACACTTGTATCAATACATTTATATTAAAATGTGTATTTACACACGGCATGTCTTAAAATGCTTAGATCACTTAACCAACACACACAGGATTACTTATAAATACTTTTCATAGGCCACTGCTTAGCTGGTAGTTGCATGCAGTACAATTGAGAGTCTGACACTAATGACAGTTCTACCGTATTATCGGTATGAAAAGTTATACAGTAATTGTTTTTAGTTAGCAAAACCACATCAGATAGTCTTTTAGGAAGGAAAAGGGTTGGTTCAGTTCTAGAGAAGCTTTCTCGGAAAACTAAAGCTTTAAAAATGTGATCCATAACTCTATACAAAAGTCAGTTTGGAGAGGACTCATTCTTACGAAGCAGCAAACTTTCCCGTGAATACTTTGTCTCTAGGTAAGAATGTAGAAGAATTAACACAATGTTGGAGACTGTTAAAGGACTCGAAAAAGGGAAACGAGCTGACAGCTTGGCTCATAGTTAAGAGTGGACACCCCTACGTGCACTCACTCTGTAGCGTCTTCTTGGTTAAAGGTAAGCAATACCGTTTCACCCCACAGTACCTTAGGTTAGAAGAAATGTTTGTGGCTGGATTCTCCTCTGTGTAGCAGCGATGGACCTGATCTCTGTATTCCTTAGTCTGGTGATGAAAAGCGGGACACTGAACAGGATGTCGCGGCAGTCTTGAGAGGACCTCTGGCCTGGATTTCTTCAGCTTCTCTGGTCAGTCTGTGGTTATGGTGTCTTTTCTGCAGCACAAACCAAGGACACGATTCGCCTGGTTCTTTGATTTCTGGAGTCCTGCTCTCGTGTGAGGGGATTTGGATGAGTCTGATTGTGCCCGTGGAGGTCCACCTGGCGCTCAGCAAAGATTTGGACCGATTCAGACGCTGCAAGATGATCCACTACGGTTGGCTCTGGGGTCTCCTGGTATTTTTGGTCTACAGCTGTGGAAAGGCACAGCACCTCGAGAGATGGCTCAGATTGTAGTTTGTCTCGGGGCTGGTTGGTCCCACCAGCCAAGGAGCTCCTCCGTCACATAGCAAACGGGGTCAGGACAGCAGTGGTTGCTTCAGTGTTGCAAAGGGTCTGCAACCGTCTCGGATAATAGTCTTCAGTTACTTCAAGTTCCAGTGGTCGACTTGCCTTTCACCTCAGGAACCTCACCTTTTTAGTTTCAGCACACACTCCTCTGCAATCACTTTCGACAGTTTACAGAAAGGGGCAAGTGGCTGTCCAATCGGGACAGCCAGACCCTTAGTGGGATGTGGTTACATTCAGGCACTCAGGCAGACAAAGGGCAGGGGAGTGAAAAACTCCTCCCCACTTCCTGCCTGCCCAGACACACTGGAGCTTAGGCGTGGGCACCAAGGGTTCCCACCACCCCTCCCAGAATGGTAGAAGGGCTAACAAAGAACAACCACGGTAGAAATATCGAAAAAAAAGAAAGGAGCCACCATGTTGGAACATAGGTTACCCTATTGTGCACAACTGAGACTGTCAATACAGTCTGCAGCTAAGAAAATAGCACAATAGTTGGTAGAACATGTCCACTGCCACCAGCCATAACTAGATGGCTGTATGTGACTAAACAATCACAGAAACAGAGTAGGGGGTATCCCCATGGTACTCCACATAAGGTGGTGTATGCCAATCGGAGAATAACGTTTTAGGAGGGATACAAAGTATCCATCTGTCCTTAAGAACTGTAGTAAGGATAAAGAAAATCTCAAAGGAGAACCCAAACGGTTCCCAACAACACTGCCCATATGGAGCTGTCCAGCAAAAGTAAAACGGATGTCTTAAAAAGGATATGGGGGAAAGTAGACCCCATATTAAAGGTAAAACACAGACAGAGCCCATAACAATGAATGAGATGGGGGAGGCTCAACTCATTAGGATACAAATAAAAAGGCACAGAAGTCCAGCAAAAAGTGCTGGGGGTCTCACTAGGAGAGTGGATGAAAATTATCAATTTCCCAAACTCACTTGACCCTCTTTTCTTTCCTCCCTATCCTCTCTACCTTGAACTCTTCCTACCCCTCAATACCTTTCTCCCCATCTCACTGACCCCTCAACCCTGGCTCACCCCTGCTGTCACCACTAAACTAAGCAATGCCAAATGGCAATGGAAGAAGTTTGAATCTCTAAATTACCTTTCTGTCTTCTCCTCCTTGCACTTTTCCTATAATCAGTTGTTGCTCTATTTCTCTGAACATACTTTCTCTCGCTCCACAACTACTAAACAATATCCTCTCACCCTGCCCTCCTTTCTTCCTGATTTTGGAAAGGAAGCAATTGGCAAAGTTCTCTTTGCTCTTTCCGACCTGCTACTTCTCTCCTTCCCTTCCTCCAGGCCATACCCTTACCCTCACTCTGCTCTTTGTTCCCGCTCTGTGATCTGGACACTACTTCCTTTCTTAACCAGGCCCATCCAATTGCCTCTCTCAAACCCGCTTTCCTCCTCCCCCATTCCTCAAATCTTCCCTCACCTCATCCCTTACCTCACTAGTCTTTTTTACACCTCGCTTTGTAATTCCTGCTTTCCCTGTCAAGCATGCTATAATTCTTCCTATCCTGAAAAAAACATTCCTTGATCCCAACCAACCTCTACCTTTTCTCGCCTTTCTAAGCTCCTCAAGGGTGCTGTCTATTCCCAGTGTTCTTCCTATCTTAATCTCTCCTCTTCTCCCTTGAGTCTGGTTTTTGCTTCTCGCTGAACTGAGAACTCGTGTCCAACACTCTTCTTTCTGCTTGCCATTCCAACCTCCATTTCCTTCTCTATAGTTCAGCTCCTTTTTTGTACTGTGGATCACTCTGTTCTTTCTACTCTCCTCTCATGGTTTTTCTGACTTGGCCCTTCAATGGGCTCCTTCCTAACTCTCCAATCACTCTTACTGTCACTTGGGCTTGTAACCGTTCCTCTCCTTGGTGTCGCTCAGTCTCTGTACTAGGTCCCCTTCTCTTCTCCCCCTCTCATATCTTGCAACAATCTCTCCTACCACTTCTGTGCTAACAATGCACACATCTTCTTCTGAGTTTCTTTCTCTGCCCACTCCACTATCTCTCTCCTATACAACTACCCATGTCCTCCCACTTCTTCTATCTCAACCCCTCAAACTGAGTTCCTCTTTTCCCGCTACTACCATTCCCCCATCGCTCATTCTTCCCTCTTCCTCTCTCCAGTTCTCGTCATCTGCCTGCAATCTAGGCGTCACTTGACTTTTTCTCTTCACATTTCAAACACTGCCTGCTCCTGTTTGCTTTCTTTTCAACATCCGCCGTGCCCACCCTTACCTCCTTTAAATGCTACTAAGCTTCTCATCACTTCTCTTGTTTTCTCCAGCATTGATTATTGCTCTGCACTCCTTCTTGGTCTCACTGCCTTTCATCTGGCTCCTCTCTGCTGTCTAATCAGTATTCTTTTTTCCCTTACTTCCCCTCTACACTTCCTCGGTGCTAGCTATATCTCTTCTCCCCTTTGGTTCCCATATACCTTTTTCACTTTCCCAGTTATCTTCAAATGTACCCACGGTCTCGCCTCTCTCCTTAATATCCCTCCTGCTACTTGTGTTCTCAGAACCAGCTGTTACTCTGTCCTTGAACCTCACTGCGCTTCCCGTTTCCATTCCTTCACTCTACTCGCCCCCAAGTAATGGAATGTTCTTACTTTCTCTATCCACTCTTCCTCCTCCTTATGGATCGTCACACTAACCTTAAAATTCACCTCCATTCTGCCCTTTCGAACTGACTCTGCCACCTACCTTCCTTCCTCTGCGGATTGAACCTAGTTGTATTGTATCTTTAACATATTGTTTCTATTAAGCTCTTCGGCACTTTGGCAAACGCGCTCTAGCAATGTAAATGCTAATCCTTTGGTCAAACAATCCCTTGAGGTGTTCCTTAGCAGTCCCTCCTATGCCATCTGCCCAAAGTCAAACCCAGCACCTTCCTAGTAATTGAACACTATTTCTTTCATGGCTCATGAAGGCCTACTTTGAGCCAATGCTTAAGGAGGAATGGTGGGGGATGTCCCGGAAGGCTGTCTCATTGCCATGCTTTCAACCCACATGGTGTGAACATTACAGGAGCTAAACTGTTTTTGACTTTTGCCATTCATTCCTCCAAGGCAGAACAACACTGCACACTCAAGTGCAAGGGGCTCGTCGGTAGACTCCAAGGCACAAAGTCTGCGCCCATCAGATTGGCTTTGTGGCCTTTTGCAATTCCTTTAATAGACATCCTATTTGATATCCAGCAGGGATCGGCCTGCTGCATATCCTCCTGCTTTATTGTGGCTAGAAGGTAACTGCTGGCACACAGCAAGCCCAGGGATACATCTCATTGGAATGGATTGTGCCCTCCCACGTATTCCTCATCTTATTATATTCGTATCCCAGCTCCAGCTGCTTCGGAATTTTTTTTTCGCCAGGGGGCGCTGTGTTCGAAACCACGGAGTCTAAGTCCCTCGAGGGCCGCGGTCGGGCATCGACATCATCCGCTGTATAAAGGGCTCGAGCAGCGCCCGTTACCTCAGTTCCGATTTTCCGACGCAACTGCTTTGTGTTACGAACGGCGCATCAAGAATTTCTTCGACAATGTCCTCGTCTTCAACTCCCCACACACCCAAGACAGGGTTAAAAAAGTGTCTGAAGTGTGGCAGGAAGATGTCTATAACCGACCCCCATCGGAATTTCCTCTGGTGCCTCAGCCCAGACCATCGGGTTGATGAGTGCGGGTCCTGTCAGGTTATGTCAAATAAGGCTCTTGGGGAACGCAGAGGTAAGCTGGGGGTGGGGGAGGAGAAATATAAGTCTTCGAAAAGACAAAAGGATTTGGATGAATCCGGTAGAAAATCTCGTCACGAGTCGGAGGTAGAGATCGGAAAGTGGCTCGAGGAAATCTTCCTTATCTTCGACTAAAAAGACAAAACAGCGACGTCATGGGTCTTCTTCCTCCTCATCCTCTTCTGAGAGGAGAGTAATTTATCCTTCAAAGCACGATTCCCCAGAAAAATGGGAGGCCTTCAGGGCTTCGAGGCTTAAAATATTCGAGAAAGCAGCCCAGACTCAATCAAAGTTGCCACCTGGTGATCATGCCTCTACTCACTCTAAAAGTGACAGAGGAAAAATAAGATCTAAACACGCAAGAGTTGAAAGAGTAGAGTGTCTTCAAGGGAAAGTTCCCCGACGCCTCTCACGAAGTCTAAGCCTCCGGTGCATAAATCGGGGCTAGCGGAATCGTCGTCGAAGCCAAAACATAACTCCACACTGTCGACGACCATAGCGTCGAGACCGGTGATGAAGATGACGTCAACACCTTTAGCTGTATCTAAGCCTCCTTCGACACAGTCGGAGCCAGCATCTACCTTATCAACGCCTTCTTTGATACCAAGACCCAAGTCGACGCCATTGTCCATGCCTAGACAAATTCCACCTTCTTTGCCTGAAAAGACTTTCCACCCTCAACCTAGAGGGAATTCTTTAGATCCATGTCATCTATATACGAAGAACATTCCTCTGAAGAGGATGTAATTCCAGCTGGAGTTAGATTTGGAGCCAGAGAGGTTCCTGAAGAACTAGTGGACCCACAGTCTAAAATAACAGGCCTTTATGGCTGTCTCCAAAATGCCAGTGGCCTAGACACTTCACCTGAAGTGGATTTTGAAAGGTCGTATCCTACAGATCATGCTGATCCCAGTTATAGGAATCTTATGGGAAGGGTCATTGATTTTATGGGTTAGAAAGCAGCTTCCCCAGATTTTGACCAGGATGACATGACTGACATCCTGAGTGCGGGTCCTTTAAAAGATCCTGTTCTCCTATTCCATAAAGCACTGCAAAAAAGGGTATGTTAAATTGGAACACTCATGATTCGATTGCAGCAGTAAATAAGAAACTGGTACCAGAATATAGGCCAGCTTTATCAGATCCAGAATATTTATCCAAACATCCATCTCCTGAAAGTATAGTAGTGCAAGCTGCAACCTCCACTAGGCAATTGGCTTACCCATCAATGCCACCAGACGGGGACGATAAAGTTGATGCTTGGGCCCCAAAAGCTTTTTTTTCTTCGGGCAGCATGGCCCTGAAATCAACTAATGTCACGTGCACATTAGCAAGATTTACTTATACCCTGTGGGACTGCATGTCATCAGCGGCTGAACGCATCCCGGAAGGTGAGGAACGGGATGGTTTCCTGGCTATTGTGAAGGATGGTAAAGAGGCTATGGAGGAATGCCTTTAGTCAGGATTGGAAACTGCGGATAGTATAAGCATCTAGCACGGTCTTGTGCAGATTCGCATGGCTAAGGAAATCTGGTTTTGCACCTGATGTGCTGTCTAAATGACTAAATATGCCTTTTGACGGCTTGAGGTTATTTGGCAGCAAGGCGGACAAGAGCTTTGAGAAGCTGCAGACCTCGAAAGCGGCAACAAAATCAGCGACGCTATAAGGCAACCTCAACAACACTCTTAGGCAGGTTCATCTTCCTGGAAGAGTCGCCCCGTTCACTTCTATTCCTCTTTTGGAAAAGGAAGGGGGCAGGTCAGTCGGAGGCCAACAGACTAAACCCTTTCGTGGTGGAAAAGGGAGAGGTGCTAGATCAGCCATAGCAGCGGCTACTACCTCCTCAGCCACTGCTGAAGCTGCTGCAAAGCCACTTTGAGGTTTTAACCCACAAAACCCTGGTGGAGGCATAATCACTCGGTATCTGGACGAATGGCGGGGCATTACGTCAGATGCCTGGGCACTAGAGATAGTGACCCATGGTTACTGTCCTCCTTTTCATCAAAGACCTCAAGATCATCCACCAGGAGCCAACTCTGTAAAAATTCCAGACCCGCTCCTTGTGCAGGAGATTTTAACCCTGCTAGAGAAAGGTGCAATAGAACGTTTACCTGTAGCGGAGTGGAACAAGGGCTGGTACTCCCCCTATTTTCTCATCCCCAAAAAGGACAGAGGATTGAAACCCATCTTGGACTTGAGACGCTTGAACAAGTTCCTCAGGAAGGACAAGTTCAAGATGGTGACCTTTTCTCAGATCCTTCAGGTTCTTCAGGACTGGCTGGTTTCATTGGACCTTGAGGATGCTTACTTTCATGTGCCAATCCATCTGAAGCACAGAAAGTACCTGAGGTTCACAATTAGTGGTTCTCATTATCAGTTTCGGGTTCTACCATTTGGGCTGACCTCCGCCCGAGGGTTTTCACCAAACTGATGGCCGTGGTGGCAGCGAGTATCAGAAGAAGGGGATTCACGTCCACGCCTATCTGGACAATAGGCTAATCAGGGCAAGTTCATCCGAATGAGCCCAGGAACATCTGGCGTTGACCTGCCACTTCTTACAGTCTGGTATTCTCCCTCAATTACAAGAAGTTACAAATTATTCCAAGCCAAAAACTCCAATTCATCAGAGCGATCCTGGACACTTCCTCAGGGAAAGCCTCGCCTCCCGAGGAGAGAGCTCACCACATTTTGCAGATGGTAATGAAGTTTCAAAATGCCCAACATCTACCGGCTTTCGACTTTCTACGGTTGCTAGGCCTCATGGCAGCCTGCATTTTTTTGGTGCCAGAGGCCAGATTGAGGATGAGATCCCTTCAATGGGCCCTCAGGACTTAATGGTCCCAGTTTTCAGGGGAGATGTCAGACCTTCTACAAGTACCGACCAAGGTGGCTCAAGATCTCCTATGGTGGGCTTGCTAGGAGAATATCCTCAAGGGGGAACCTTTTTGGCAACCATGGCCAGAGATAACGGTAGTGACAGATGCCTCACTCACAGGGTGGCAAGCCCACACCAACGATCTGACAATCAGCGGTCGTTGGTCTCCATCGGAGTCCAAACTACACATCAACCTTTTAGAGCTGAGAGCAATCAGACGAGCGCTGAAGACTTTTCTGCGCTCTGTACAGGGAAAGAATGTCCTGATAATGACTGACAACACAGTGTCCATGTACTACCTCAACAAAAGAGGAGGCGTAGGATCACTTCCACTGTGCAGAGAGGCAATGCAGCTCTGATTCTGGGCAATGCATGAAGGAATCTCTATCGGCAGTTCACCTCGCTGGAGAGCTAAACACGGCGGCAGATGCACTGAGCAAGCAGAGCCCAGTCTCCCACGAATGGGAACTAGCTCAGGAAGTCCTTCAAGAGATCTTCACCCTTTGGGGAACCCCTCAAGTGGATCTGTTCATGCTCGGGGCCAACCGGAAGTGCGAACTGTATTGCTCAAGGGAATTTCCCCCAAGAGGAGCTCTAGGGGACGCGTTCGTAGTGGACTGGGTATTTCCACTCCTTTACGCGTTTTCTCCAGTCCCCGTGATTCCTCACGTAATCGGGAGGTTGAGAAAGTTCAGGAAAACCATGATCCTAATTGCCCCGGATTGGGCCAGGAGAACGTGGTACCCGGACCTTCTGAACATGTCCATCTTTCATCCACAAAGAGAGGATCTTCTCTCGCAAGATGACGGTCTGTTTCTCCATCCAGAGGTCAAGACACTCAGCCTTCACGCATGGTTTCTGAGAGGTTGAGATATAAGGATTGGGTCCTCCCGGATGATGTAATGGAGATCCTGCTTTCGGCCAGAAGGCCAGCAACAAAATCCCTGTATCGATGTCTTTGGAACAAGTTCAGTAACTGGTGCAGGGATAAGAATGTGGATCCATTTCTTTGAAAAGAAAGTTGGAGTATTACAAAGGGATTGTGTCCTCCGACATATTCCTTATCTTTGATATAATCCATTTCAGCTTGCTGGCCTCGGAAATTTTTTCCCCAGTAGAGGGCGCTGTGCATCGACGTCCCTCGAGGAGTCGTCCCTAGACAGCCTCCGTATCGGCGCCAACGTCATCATGAGCATAAATAGACTTGCGCAGCGTCCGTTGCTCAGTTCAGTTTGTCCGCGCTTCGTGTGCCTCGGAAACGTAAAGCTTGGTTCCTTTCTTCATAAAACCCGTATTCTTCGAAGATATTTAATTTAACACAAAGGCTTCTTCATCCGAACCATCGACTTCCCGGTCCGGTTTCAAAAAATGTCGCGACTGTGGAAAGAAAATGTCTTTAACGGATCCTCACAGGATCTGTTTGTGGTGCCTGGGATCGGAGCATCACTGTTCGGTGTGTGAGGACTGTACGTCTATGATGGCGAAAGCTTTGAAGGAGTACAAGGGGAATTTAGAAAGAGGTAAGGCTTTTAAAACTTCTACACCTTCAAAAGTTTCTTCGGCTGAGTCGAGGCATTCGTCTCTTCGTCAAAAGAAACCTTCCCGTTCGAAATCTCGAAGCGGTTCCCATCGTTCTTCGAGATCAAGACACTCTGAAGAGGCGTCATAGATCTCACTCTTCTTCCTCTATTTCCCCAGAAAGGGTCACCTGCCCCACGAAACAGAGCTCTCTGGCTAAGTGGGAGGAATTCCGCAAAAAAATGCTTAGCGTCTTTGGGAAAGCGACCTCAACCCCCTCGGAGACGTCTAAAGGTGATACCCTGGGTGAAAGACCCGAAAAATCAAAACGCTGCGAGTCGTTGAACCCGGCGAGTAAAAATACTCTAGAGCGTCATGAACCCTCGAGTAAAGGCAATAAGACTCAGTCATCGACGCCATCGTCGAAGATTCCTTCAACTCACAAATCTGCGTCATCGACGCCTTTGTCGAAGGAACCTTTGCATAATTCTGTCTCATCGACGCTGTCATCGACCCCCAAAGGACAAGCCTAGAACTGCCACTACGTCACAGGCAGCAGAGATGTCGAAAGCCCCGACCATGACGTCGAGAGTGCCATCGACAATCTCGACGACGCGGATTAAGATTCCGATTCTCGAGTTCATCAAGGCCTTTTCTGATGTTTTCAACGCCCTTTTCACGATTGACGAAGCCTACGACGTCCACGTCGACTACCACAATATTTTCTCAGGCAGTAACAACAATTCTGATGATTGTTAATCTGCTTAGAATCACAGGCTGTCCATAGTCCGACATCCAGTGGTCACTGCGGAGTATTCCATTTTTTTTCGTAGTCGAAAAGGGGACGTCGACAAGGCGTGTCTGTAACACTATCCCTATAGTGACGTGCGGTGTACCCACAATCCCTCACGCGTCGAGGTCCCTCAGATTGTTTTTTTTCCGCCCAGATATTGGTCGCCTTTATGCGGAGCTCCTCGAGAGACATTGCAAATTCATTTACTCGACCTTTGGTCGTTCCTTATTAATATCCATTACATAGATCCCTCCCTCGACATAGCTGAGAAGCTGTTTCTCCGCCGAGCAAGAACTTCGACGGCGGGGACGAGACGGAGGAGATCCTTCGGTGCTGCCGAACACGTGGCCTGGCCTCGCCGGCCAAACGACAGTAGGGAGAGTGGGGTCGTGGGACATTTCTTGTTTCTCTCTGAGAATGCCTTTCCCCTCCCTTTCCGTCGGGGTTATCGCAGCTAATATTTCCTCGTCTATGGAGAGGACACCCTTTAGGTTTTGCCCGCGTTGCAAGGGCAAGTTCACCTGGAAAGACCAGCATAAACGGTGTAACAGTTGCTTGCCCTTCGATCACAAGGAAGACGGCTGCGCAGCTTGTCAGCTTCTTAAGCCTAAGACTTTAAAGGACCGCAGGGTCAAGAGGTGGGCGGCCTACGCCATGTCGAGGTCCGATTCCTCACCCACCGCCGCTGCCGAAAGTGACGAGGAATGTGATAACCCAACATCCGTTTCGGAAGTCGTAGTCCTCTCTAAGGAGCGCTCGTGCTCCTCGTCTGTCCCCGGCCCCGACAAGCTTGGCTCACGCCCTGCTTATGGGGATGAACACCCCGGTGACACTGACGCACACAAAAAACACTCCCATAAACACATAACCCACGGCTCTTTGTCGAAGACGAAGAAACCATCAGCGCCAACGGAGACGCAGGTTCCACTGGCGTCCTCCTCAGACCGTAAGAGTCTTAAGCCGCCCTCGCAAACGCGACAAGCGACTGGGTTTCCCCCAGATAAGGGCGCTACCCCCAAACCACTAGACAAAGCGCTCCGTCAGAGAGCGCCCGTCGACGTAGAACAAGTGACTCCCGTAACGTCGAGACCAGAGCCCTCCAGGCAAATTAGTCGAGAGCCTGGAGAGGATCGTTTCCACTGATAGCCAGAGGCGGACGGCGAAAGATACGTCGAATACCGCTCAGAATGCTAGAGAAACGCTGTAAAGGCCGGATGGAAGGCAGGAACTACCCCCTTCATCTAGAGGGACTCCTAGTCTGCCAGACGGCTTTTCAGACAGCGACGGAAACCTTTCTTCGATGTTATGGGAGCGGTCGAAGTGTTTTCAGGCCGAATAGCCTATTCCCCCTCCCCAGACCGCCCAGGGGTACCTCATGAGACCCTGGAGAGACTCCAGTTCTGTATGGAGAAGATGGAGACGTTTATGTAGACTCAAAACCTGCCAACACCCAAAAGGGCAAGAGGGGGACCTTAGGAGGACCCCAGGGCTAAATTCCCTAGGCTGTTTAATCCCTCCCAAGAGGATGTAGATTTATGACCTCACTGGAGAGGACCCTCACTTCCAGAAGGACGACGAATTTTTAGGCAACGAAGAGGAACAAAACCCAGAGGAGGAGGGTTTTGAAGGTAGTCCAGTTATAGGTGAGGGGGGCTTCGAAGAAGACCCAGAGGAAGGTGCTTCACAGCCCTGGCAGTCCCCATCAGCGTTTTCGGACCCTGATGCCCTAAAACTGTCCCCACCCAAGGACTCACCTAATAGGAACACGTCACCTATAGACGATCAACCTACATTTAATGCACTACTACGCAAGGCAGCAGCGCATTTCGAAATAGACACTGGGGAGATTTCTCCTGACATTGACTTTGTGGAGAAGGTAATCAAAGAGAAACCCCCTGTCAGCCAAACCATTCCACTCTTCGCCTCAATAAGGAGACGAATTATCCCTTCACTATCTACCCCCGCGTTGGTCAGAGGGGTCAACCCGAGGATAGAAAAACTATTCAGTCCCTCGCCTTCAAACCCGTTGTACGTCAGGGGCCACTCTGTACCAGACTCCCTAGTGGTGACAAATACAAGGAAAAGAGCAGGGGTCCCGCTGTCAACCAGCGAAGCACCACCAGATAAAGAGGGTAAAAAATTGTATGCCCTAGGGAAGAGGATCACAGCCTCTGCTGCTTTTTACGCAAGGATTGCAAACAACAACTCCTTGCTAGCAACTTACGCAGATGCACAATGGAGCAAGCTACGTAAGGACATCGAGGATGTGCCAGAACCTCTACATACACAGCTTCTGGCCACGATTACTGAAGGGACCCTAGTTGCCCAAAGCATCGTGAAAAACACTCTGGATGCTGCAGAAACGGCTGGCCATTCCCTATTCCAAGGAATACTCCTCAAATGCCATGTCTGGCTGCGTAATTCGGTGTTTAAACCTGAAACGCAAGCATCTCTAATCAACAAGCCTATAGAAGATGCCAACCTCTTTGGGAAGGCGGTTGATGAGGCACTAGAAACGGTAAAGAAAGAGTTTGACACCATCAGAACCCTAGACCAGATTTCTAGGCCTCCTAACGGACGTGGCTATGGCAATAGGCGCTTTTTTCGAGGCCAACGCCAGCAGCAAAATCAGCAGCAGCAGTACTCTGCAAACAACTGGTCCTCTAACCAAGATACCAGTGGACAATACAACCAGAGAGGACAATGCCGTGGCAAAGGGAGAGTTTGGGGATCCACCCCCAGAGGTTCCCAAGCCACCAACACCAAATGACTCGAAGATCCGGGTCCCCTCCCATGCATCGCCGGTCGGGGGCCGATTAACATCCTTTCTTCCAGCATGGGAGGGAATAACATCAGACCGCTGGGTACTATCAACCATAGCCCGCGGCTACTGTATAGAACTGAACAGTTGCCCAATGTACAGACCCCCAAGGGGACGACGCATGACGCCAGAACACCTTGCCATCCTTCTGCAAGAAGTGGACCAGCTACTGGAAAAAGGGGCCATAGAGGTCGTGCCTCTATCTCAGGTAACGGAAGGTATTTATTCAGTGTACTTCCTTGTACCCAAAAAGGACTTAATCATGCGCCCTGTACTAGATCTGCGCCCAGCGAACAAATTTGTCAAACCTCAAAAGTTTCGATTGGTGACCTTACAGGAAGTGATCCCCCTGCTATCTCAAGGAGATTACATGACAACACTGGACATGAAAGATGCATACTTTCCTATTTTAATGTTGCCCGCGCACAGGAAATGCCTCAGGTTCATGATGGAGGGCAAACACTACCAGTTCAGAGTGCTACCCTTCGGCATAGCATCAGCACCGAGGGTATTCACGAAAGTACTGGCAGTGGCAGCGGCCCACCTGCGCAGGTTGTCCATCCCAGTATACCCTTACCTCGACGATTGGCTCATAACGGGATTCTTACGAAACATGCTTCTCAAATACCCAAAAGAGTGTAGACCTTTTGTTCCAACTGGGCTTCTCCATCAACGAGAAGAAGTCCAGCTTAGACCCCAGCCAGATCAAACAATTCCTAGGGGCTCTCATTCTAACAAAGGACATCCTCGTCTTCCCCTCCGCGAGGGTCAAAAACATGCTGTTTCAGATCCCTCAACATGTGGCAGGTCGAGAGGTGATGGTACGCAGAGGAATGCGCTTGCTAGGAATGATGGCGTCATGTATTTATTTGGTACCTCACGCGCGCCTGCGCCCAATGCAGGAGTGGCTCAACAGCCAGTGGTGTCAGGCCAGCGGACAATGGGACAATCTAGTGGTGGTCTCGCAGGCCTTGGGTCTCTCGCTACGGTGGTGGTCGAAGGAAAACCTGGTAATAGGGAAACCATTCGCCACCCCCGCAGTGGAAGCCACTCTAACCACAGACGCATCCCTCACAGAATGGGGGGGCTCACCTATCCCATCAGACTGTTCACGGAGTGTGGACTCCGAGCGTAGCATCCAAGCACATAAACTTACTGGAGCTACTGTCTGTGTCCAAGGAACTAAAAGCCTTCCAGGCACACCTACAAGGGAAGACTGTGATAGTACATGGCTGTGGTGCTGTCCATTAGGACCACCTCAACAAGCAGGGGGGCACTCACTCTCCAGGACTGTCCAAGCTGTCCCAGAACATCTGGAAGTGGGCTCTCAAACACATGTTCCTACTGTCACAAAATGTACCAGGGGAACTCAATCTGCTAGCAGACGAACTCAGCAGAGACTTCCCTCTGCCCTCAGAGTACGAATGGCGGTTACACGAAGACATCGTCTTCGACGTTTTTCACACAATGGGGATTCCCAGAAATAGACCTGTTCGCAACTCTGGAGAACTCACAATGCCAAGATTACACCTCCAGGTACCCCCAGAACCAATCCAAGGGGAACGGTCTATCGATTCCATGGTCAGGGAAATTTGTTTGCGCTTTTCCCGCCCGACTCCCCTTCTCAACAAGATTGTGCACAAGTTGCACCAGGAACAAGTTACCATGGTACTGGTGGCCCCCATGTGGGCCCGACAACCATGGTTCGTCACTTGATGGAGATGTCTCCATCTCCTCCAGTGAAACATCCCTGCCCGTACAACATGCTGTCACAGGACAAGGGCAGGACTCTGCATCCATGCCCTCAGACTATGAACGTAGCAGCCTGGCTCCTGAGATCATAGAATTTGGACATTTAAAGCTCCCGCAGAGATGCATGGACATCCTCAGGGAGGCTAGAAAGCCTAACACTCAGTTATTCTAGCAAATGGAAGAGATTTGTCATCTGGTGTAGAGGGAGAAGCATCAACCCGGTTGATTGCTCTCCCACGCACATTGTTCTGTACCTGACCCATTTACTGGACTCGTGTCTAGTGTTCAATTCTATTAAAGTCCACCTACTGGCACTTTCTGCATACACCACTTCCCAACTTAGTGTCATGGTGGAAAGACCCGGTTATCAAAGCCTTCATGGAGGGGGTAAAGAGAATACACCCTCCAATAGCAAACCCAGCTCCCGGCTGGGACCTAAATGGTACTTACCAGGCTCATGGGCTCACCCTTTGAACCCATGCACAAGGCAACTCTTAAGGACCTCACTCTTAAAACTGCTTTTCTAATATATATCACCTCCATTAGGAGAGTAAGTGAACTACAGGCTCTTTCTGTTCTAGACCCCTTTGTAACAGTTCACAAAGATAAAGTGGTTCTACGCACACACCCGAGGTTTGCACCGAAATTCATCTCGAAATTCCATGTCAACCAGTCAATAGAGAACTACCAACGTTCTTTCAAAACACTTCAAATTCGGGAGAAAAAAGCCTGCATAGACTTGATGTGCGCAGAGCTGTCATGTTTTATATAGAAAGAACTAGACCACTAAGAAAGACTAATCAGTTCTTTGTCTCGGTGGCAGCAGGAAGAGAAGGGGATGCAGTCTCAAAGTCCACTATATCTAGATGAATTGTTCAATGCATCACTCTGTTTCTCTCATGCCAAGAGAGAACTACCCTTCAAGTCAAGAGCACACTCTACTCGAGGCACTGGGGCATCCATAGCATTCATTGCAAATGTTCCCCTCGAGTCCATTTGCAAAGCGGCAAACTGGAGTTCTGTACACACGTTTACAAAACACTACTGTCTAGATGCTCACTCTAGATCTGATTCCCAGGTGGGACAAGCAGTATTAAGACATCTTTTCTCTACTGTTCCTTCTCACACCCCACCTCCGGGTACTGCTCGCTAGTCTATGCACAGCATGTGATTCTAAGCAGATTAACAAACATCAGAAGGCCATGCATTACTTACCGTAAAAGCATTTTTGATGGTTGTATCTGCTTAGATTCACATGCGCCCACCCTTCCTCCCCGCTCGGATGGAAGGAACATAGACATCTTTTTATATCTCTCTTTTCTGTACTCACTCACGTCCTAGAAGGCTCCCTCAGGGCAGAAAAAATACACAGAGGGACCTCGACGCATGAGGGATTGTGGGTACACCGCACGTCACTATAGGGATAGTGTTACAGACACGCCTTGTCGACGTCCCCTTTTCGACTACGAAAAACAAAATGCAATACTCTGCAGTGACCACTGGATGTCGGACTATGCACAGCATGTGAATCTAAGCAGCTACAACCATCAGAAATGCTTTTACAGTACGTAATGCATTGTCATTTGGCTCCTTATCTAGAAATGGGGTTTACACCATATCCTAGTTCTGATTACTTTAGAGCCTTGTCTTCCATATATGAGGAAGGGGAGGACTCTGACAATCAGAGACCCTTTGGTCTGCAAAGGACTACAATACCCATTCCAGAGGAATTCATCTCTGAAGAAAATAGGTTAAAAGACCTTCAGGAGTCTGAGGCAAGTGGTATAGAAACATCTCCAGAAGTAGAGTTTGCTAGACCAGACCCTGGACAACATACTGAGATACCTCATAGGGCTCTTATGGCTAGAATAATTGAATTTATGGGGTGGACTACACCTGCATCTTCTGCTTTTCAGCAAGATGACCTTACTGATATATTAGATAAAGGATCCCAGGAGGATCCCGTCGTTCCTTTTCATGCTGCTCTGCAAAGAAAAATATTTGCAAATTGGGGAAACTCCTGAAGTAAATAAAATAACTCTGCTAAATACAGATTATCCGCTTCAGATCCTGAATATCTAAGCAAACATCCAACTCCAGAGAGTTTAGTTGTGCAGGCAGCGACTTCATCAAACAGTATGTCGGCATACCCCACCATTCCACAAGACAGAGATGATGAACGATTTGACGCCATGTCAAAAGTCTTCAACATGTAGTATGGCGCTTAAAACTATCAACGCCACTTGCACGCTAGCAAGATTCAGCCACACACTTTGGGAGTGCGCTTCATCTGCGATTGACTGTCTCCCAGAAGGGGAAGAACGGGAAGCATTCTTAAATATCAGGGATGGGAAGGATGCAATGTGTGAGTCCCTTCAAACGGGCATTGACTCTGCTGACAGTATCAGCAGGGCCATGGCGGCAAGTACCACGATCCCCAGGTTTGCGTGGTTGCAGAAGTCTGGCTTGCACATCTGGAGCAAATCCAGACTTCTAAATATGCCCTTTGACGACACTTCTCTATTTGGCAAGAAGGCTGATGACGGCCTTGTGAAATTGCAAACATCCAAAGCAGCAGTGAAATCCCTTGCGGCTGCAATCCGGCAAACTCCAAATCACCCTCGGGTACATCCTGGAGGGGTAAGTCCTTTCGTTTTTACTCCGTATTTGGAAAAGGCAGAGGACAGCCAGCCAAAAGAGGCCAGAGATGAGATTCACCCGTGGTGGACGGGGCAAAGGTACAAAATCTGCATCAGCAGGTGATACTTTACCCTCAGCATCTGCGTCAGCTGCTTCTAAACCTCTCTGAGGTCTCCCTGTCACGACTCCCGCCCAAAACCCCCTCTGGCTAACCCATTGGCCAGGTGGACTCGGGACTCTGGCCTCTAGAGCATGGCATCCTCTTCAAAAGCCCTCATGGGGCAAGTCCTGGCGCCTGTGGCGCCAGGCTCATACACCATGAAAAATCCTGTGCTTGGGAACTACTTTATTGTATTGTCAGCCGACATGGAGGCATCCACATAGCTTGGTTCCTAAGAACCAAGCTATGCGGTCTAGTGTTTTGGGTGTGGTAGCCTAGGGACTACTTTACCTGGACTATTTTGTTGAGGCTATTTAAACCACACCCGAGCAACAAAACATGCTTTGCGTTACTTAGCAGCTTGCAACGTGACGCTCACCGTGTCCAGCTATTCCCTCGAACCTCGGAGAAGCAGAACCTACAAGGAGACAAAAGGAACATCATTAGCAGCAGCATCTTACCTGCAGTCTTCATATTTAAACACTCGCAGCTACTGAGAACAGCTTCCTCTAATCTGCACGCCTCCCGGACAGAATGACCTGAAAGAGGAAGATAGAGGCAACATTAAAGAAAGCAGTAGAGACATTTACAAATTCCGAACTGCTCAAAAGGCTTACCTGGCTGGTCGCCTCTCGGCTGGCACCACTCCGGACATTCCACTCGCGCTGAAGAACACCGCGACCTACAAGGAAGGAAAACACAGGTTAGCAAAGGCAAGACTTAGCAGACCTGCGCATAGCGCTTACTTACTGCATCATAGTGCTCTTAATGCGCCATCATTTACCAGCGGGGCTCAACCAAGCCAGTTCGCTGCGCTGAAGAGGAAAAAGACGTTTTAAACAAAGAAAGGCATGCAGGATGGCAACAAAACTAAAGAACAGCAATAAGACCTACCTGAAAAATATCAAACGGGCCGGCGTCAGTGAAGTAACTGGACTGCACGCGCCCATGAAAGACAACGCACCCCTGCAAAGAAGGCAGGACGGAGAGCACGCCTAATTCTACCAAAAGTTGAGGAGAGGGCGCCAGAGGGACTGAAATCATACGGGGGTGGAGGGAGGATACTTACCCCAGTCTGTCAGTCTTGAACACAGTCCTCCTGTATTTTCAGGCAGAGCCTTCCCCGCAGACCACATCAGGGCAAAGCTGAGAAGCATACCAGCGAGTAACCCGGCTGGGTGGCGTCCCTGTGGATACCAGGTGAGCGTAACACTCCCCTCACAAGACACCAGTAGGGGGCAGTTTAACTAAACATCTGGCAGAATGGCAGGCTATTACGTCAGATGCTTGGGCATTGGAGACATTTGCCCAAGGTTACTGCCTGCCTTTCCTACACACTCCTCGGTCATCCACCAGTGAACAACTCTTTGAAGCTTCCAGACCCGCTCCTTATGCAAGAAATTTCAGACCTGCTAGAGAAAGGTGCCGTAGCGGAGAGGAACGAGGGTTGGTATTTCCCCCCTACTTTCTAGTACCAAAGAAGGACGGAGGTTTGAGACCTATCTTGGACTTGCGAGAATTGAACAAATTCCTTAATAAAGACAAATTCAAGATGGTAACACTTTCTCAGATCCTTCAGGCCCTCCAGCTTCAGGACTGGTTGGTATCTCTAGACCTTCAGGATGCTTATTTCCATGTGCCAGTCATCTCAAACACGGGAAATACCTGAGGTTTGCAATTGGCAACTCTATTGCCAACAATTGGTTTCGAGTTCTGCCATTTGGGCTGACCTCCACTCCGAGGGTCTTGATCAAGCTAATGTCTGTTGTGGCTGCAAGTCTAGGGAGGGAAGGGATTCACGTCTACCCCTACCGGGACGACTGGTTGATCATAGCAGTATCCCCGGAACAAGCTCAGATCCATTTAGATTGTTTGCCACTTCCTTCACAAGCGGGGCTTCTCCCTCAACTTAGAAGAAGTCACAGATGATACCATCACAGAGGCTCCAGTTTATTGGAGCAGTCCTGGACACATCGCTGGGAAAAGCCTCGCCACCAGAGGTGAGGGCTCAAGATATTCTACAGACGGTCACCAGGTTTCAAAATGCCCAACGTCTACCAGCCTTTGACTTTTTGAGGTTGCTCGGCCTCATGGCATCCTGCAGCTTCCTAGTGCCAGAGGCTCGCCTGAGAATGAGATCCCTCCAGTGGGTGCTAAGGACCCAGTGGTCACAATTCTCAGGAAGAATGTTAGATCTCCTACAAGTCCCGGACAGAGTAGCTCGAGACCTTCATTGGTGGGCCTGTCGGGAGAACATCTAAAAGGAGAACCGTTTTGGCAACCATGGCCGGAGGTAACAGTAGTCACTGATGCTACTCACAGGGTGGGGAGCCCATGCCAACGACTTGACCATCAACGGTTGTTGTTCTCCATCGGAGTCCACATCAACCTATTGGAGCTGAGAGTGATCAGACTAGTGCTGTAAGCTTTTCTGCCATCAGTACAGGGAAAGAATGTCCTGATAATGGCGGACAACACAGTGGCCATGCACTACCTCAACAAAAGAGTAGGGTCACTGCCACTGTGCAGAGAGGAAATGCAGCTCTGGGTTTGGGCAATTGAAGAAGGAATCTCCCCATCGGCAGTTCACCTAGCCGGAGAGAAGAACTTAACGGCGGACGGACTGAGCAGGCAGCACAGTCTACCACAAGTGGGAACTAGCTCAAGAAGTCCTTCAAGAGCTCTTCGCCCTTTGGGGAACCTCTCGTGGATCTATTCGCCACCAGCATCAACAGGAAGTGCGATCAGTATTGCTCAAGGGAATTTCCCCCGAGAGGAGCTCTAGGGGACGCGTTCATAGTGGACTGGGATTATCCACTTCTATACGCGTTTCCTCCAGTCCCCGTCATTCCTCAAATGATCGGGAGGTTGAGAAGATTCCGGAAACCCAGATCCTAATTGCCCCGGATTGGGCCAGGTGAATGTGGTACCCGGCTCTTCTAGACATGTCCATCTGTCTTCCGCAAAGAGAGGATCTTCTCTCACAGAAGGGAGGTCAGGTTCTCCATCCGGATATCAGAACCTTCACGCCTGGTTTCTGAAAGGTTGAGATACAAGGATTGGGATCTCCCGGATGACGTCATGGAGTAGTTGCTTTCAGCCAGAAGGCCAGCAACAAAGACTTTCTACCACTGCTGTTGGAACAAATTTTGCAGCTGGTGTAGAGAAAAGAATATTGAAGCCTTTTCATGCAATACAACGATGGTGTTATCTTTCTTGCTTTACTTAGCAAATTCAGGTCTCCAAGTTGGTACGACTAAGGGCTACCTCACAGCGCTGTCAATCTTTTAGCGTACTGCTGAGGAGCCTTCATATTTCAAATTACCCTTAGTAATGCAATTTCTGAAAGGATTAACTAATGTTTATCCCCCAAAACCTTTTTAAGTCCCATTGTGGGACCTAAATCTAGTCTTAAAGTTTCTGATGGGTATTCCTTTTGAACCGCTTCATTCCTGTTCATTAAGGTTTCTCACTCTTAAAACAGTTTTTCTAGTGGCTTTAACTTCTGCCAGAAGAGCGAGCGAATTACAAGCTCTATCTTGTAAACCTCCTCATACAATCTTTCATAAAGACAAGGTTGTTTTACAACTGAAGCCCAATTTTCCTCCCAAAGGTGGTCTCTGAATTCCACATTACTCAAAAAAATAACTTTACCCTTGTTCTATCCTCCGCCCATTCCAGGGAAAGAGGAAGAGAGATTACACAGGCTGGATCCAAGGTGTGGCTTAAGCTTTTACATTAGCAGATTTGCAAGAATCAGACAGACCAATTGTTGGTGGGATATGCAGGGCACACATTAGGGTTGCCAATTACAAAACAAACCATTTCAAGATGGATTCTTTTAACTATTATAGAATGCTATAAATTGGCAGGAAAAGAGCCGGCTCATTCAACCAGGGGTATCGCAGCCTCTTCAGCTCTCCAAAGAGGGGTTCGAATTAAGGACATATGTGCGGCTGCCACATGGTCGTCCGCACACACTTTTACCAAACTTTACAGCCTTGATTCCTCCTCTAGCCGGGAGACAAAATTTGGAAAAGCTGTGTTGCATTCTGTGCATCTTTAAAGGGAAACATTTCATTTTTACTCCTGCCTGCTCTTTATACTCCCGTCTACTCTTCATACTACTGCTATGGGAGTCGATAAAAGATGAGGAATACATCGGAGGACACAATCCCTTCGAAGAACAAGTTACTTACCAAACTGGTAACTTTCTTTCGATGGGATGTTCCTCCAACGACGTATTCCTTATTGCCCCTGCCATCTATCCCTGCAGTAAAACTTCCCTTGTAGTTGCAGTTTACGCTCCTTCAAGCTTACTAACCCGTTCATGCAAAGCAAATCTAAACTTCAAAACGGAACTGAGCAACGGACGCTGCGCGAGTCTGTTTATACTCGTGATGACGTTGGCGCTGATAGTCTGTCGAGGGACACCGACTCGAGGGATGTCGACGCGCAGCACCCTCTACTGGGAAAATATTTCCGGGGACAGCAAGCTGGAATGGATTATATCAAAGATGAGGAATACGTCAGAGGAACATCCCATCGAAAGAACGTTACCAGTTTGGTAAGTAACTTGTTCTTCTCTTACACTTAGCCAATTTGGGGCTCCGAGTAAGAACTATAAAAGGTTACTTGGCAGCGCTATCTATCTTTAAGTGCTCCTCGGAAGAGGTGTCCTATTTTAAAATGCCTTTAGTCATTCAATTCTTGAAAGGGCTGACAAATATATACCCTCCAACACCTTTTCAGGTGCCCATCTGGGATTTAAATCTAGTCTTAAAATTTCTCATGTGTGCTCCTTTCAAACCTTTACATTCTTGTCCATTACGACTGCTCACTCTTAAGACAATTCTGTTAGTGGCTATAACATCAGCCCGCAGGGTAAGTGAGTTGCAGGCATTGTCTTTTAAGCTTCCTCACACCATTATCCATACCATTTTCCATAGGGACAAAGTTATTCTAAAAGTCAAACCATCTTTCTTGCCTAAATTAGTGTCTGATTTTCATCTGTCACAAAAAATTCTTACCTTCCTTTTATCCTCCACTTCACGTTAGTAAGGAAGAGGAAAGGTTGCATAGACTGGACCCAAAAAGGGCTCTGTTTCTACATTTCCGGATTGCCAAATCTCCGACAATGTGACCAACTATTTGTTGGATATACTAGGCACAAATTGGGCCTTGCAGTATCTAAACAAACTATCCAGATGGATAATTCTAGCAATCTCTGAATGCTGTAGATGGGGAAAGAGCCTCCAGATGGATTAAGGGCTCATTCAACCAGAGGCATGGCAACTTCCACGGCTCTTCAGAGGGGTTTCCCGGTGCAGGATATTTGTGCTGCGGGCACCTAGTAGTCAATGCAAACTGCTTTGTAAAGCATTACTGCTTGGACTTTACTTCATATCAAGGAGGACTGTTTGCAAAAGCTGTCCTTCATTCAGTCCATAATTAAAATTTCAAGTACTCACACCTCCAAAATTACCACTGCTATGGGAGTCTATCATAAAATGAGGACTACGTGGGAGGACACAAATCCATTTGAAGAACAAGTTACTTACAAACTGTAACGTTCTTTCGATTGGATGTTCCTCCCACGTATTCCTGATCGACCCTCCCATCCTACCCCTCTGTACAGTTTACGCCAGTTGCACTCTAGAGCCTGAGGATTTGAGACCTAATCAGCTGATGCGACCATGAACACCGTGAAAACAGAACTGAGGTAACGGGCACTGCTCGAGCCCTTTATACAGTGGATGACGTTGACGGCCGTCCTCGAGTGAGTTCGACTCTGCGGTCTCGAACACAGCGCCCCCTGGTGAAAAAATGTTCCGCTGCAGCTGGGATACGAATATCATAAGATGAGGAATACGTGGGAGGAACATCCAATCGAAAGAACGTTACAGTTGGTAAGTAACTTGTTCTTCTACGCAACTGATGGGTGCAATGACTGCATGCCATGCAGGGGTTTCTCTGTTGGACATTTGTAAAGCAGCCAGATCACACAACCTCGGACCCGCAAGCCTTCTGCCTCCGGTCCTTGGTGAGGACCATGGATGGGAAGGCTGCTCGGCGTGCAACGTGCTTACTCCACGGTCCCTAAAACATCGCTTGGTGCAGTGGAGGGAGCGGTTTGCCAGGTCTCCATCAGACCAAATAAAGGAGTATGCGTGAAGGAAACCAAGAAGGCAAGTATATTTTCTAAAGCACCCCACAAGGGCAACTCCTTCCTAGGGAAGCCCACCAGCGGGAGGGGCCAATCTGGCTCTGTTACCCGTGAGAATGGTACTGAGGCGAAGTCATCTACCAGCCTAACGGCAGAGGGGGTTTAAGAATCCTCCCGTTGCGAAGGAGCCAATCTGCTTAAACACTGGGACACGTCCCAAGGAGCATTGCTCTGATACCAGGCCTAGGCCTGAGGGTGTGCCTATATGCAGCGCAGACAGTACTACCGGCATCATGACAGAGGGCCATCAGCCTACCACACCCGCACCTTAGATGTAGTGAGGGGCCGAACCTATGCATACGAGCAAACAGGCTGAACTCTGGCCCATTACAACCACGGAAGCATGTGGAGCAGGTCCAGACAAAATGACGGCCCAAGCGGACAAAATGGCGACCAGAGCAGAAACTCGCGAATCCCAAAGGCGGGAAACCACTGCAAGGGCAAGATTGGTCTCTGGTACCTACGCCACAGGTCACATGGTGCACCACCTATCCAACCACAGTGGCGGGAATGTGCTACAGATTCTTCATACATACGACGGGGGCAGACAACAAGTATACATGACTCCGCCTACGCAGGAGTGTGCTCATCCAGCCTGTGGGATATCGCTTATTCAATAGGTTCTGGATGCTCATGTGGTCTGCACAAATGGGAAACATTATTAAAGATATGCTCCCTCCTCTGCCCCCAGCGTCCGTACAGCCAGAGGCTCCAAGTGGAAGCACATTGCTTCCCTCAACCTGCTTCGCCACTAAACACCCCTGTTGGCACAGCTTTGCCACCAGCAGCCACTCCTCTGCGTGGTAGCACTTCCATCTACCTTTCTGACCCTTCAGACACTGAGGATCAAGGGGACACAGATGAAGAACAAGACATTCCTTCACAACATGCTTGCCGGCCTGGCTGAGTACCTGGGCATTCCCCAACCCCAGAGGAGCAGCCAGAAGCAGGGGTCTTGGGAGAGGTCCTCACCATCCGTGCATAGGCTAGATCCAGTATACCACTGCAGAAGGACGTGGAGACCCTGGCTAGAAAGAGGTGGACTAAGCCACACTCCACACAACCAGTCAACAAAAAGCTTGATGCTAAGTATAAGCAAGTAGAGGGCGACTCACTACTCTTGTCCGTGCACCCTCAACCTCTATTATCGGTCATAGCGGCAGCATCCATGTACACCTACCCCAGGCATCCTCGGCCCACACAGCCACTTCAGCACTGTTGGCCAAGGAAGAGAAGGTCCTAGAGGCCTACGGCGAAAAGGTGTACTCTAACGCATTACCTCACCTCAGGCAGGCTAATGCCAACGCCATTTAGGCCGCAGCAAATCAAAGGCTATGGTGGGAAATCAGACTTCCTCATGGACCTGCCGGCCCAGAAGCAAGCCTCATTTAAGGTCGGCTTGGCTGAGGCCAAGAGGATGGCACAAGACCTTATGGAAGCCAGTCAGCCACACAGATACGGCAGGTAGAGCCATATGCATGGCAACGGACATGAGACGGACGGCCTGGCTTAGAGCCACCAGATTCAATCCTGATGTCCGGGAAATAATTTTTTATATACCATTTGAAGGGGACGACTCGTTTCACTTCACCACAGATGAGGAGCTGGACAAAAAGAAAAGCAGCCTCCAGGCGCCAAATCACTGGTGATTCTTGCGAAGGAAAAAGCTTTGGGCAGGGGCAGGCTCGAACAGATAGGGGTTGAACGTTTGGCAGCTTCCGGAGTTTCTGGGACCATAGAACCCAGCAACCAGACCATTCAACCAGTCCGCATCGGCGGAAGCAACAAAAATCATCCCATAAAGGGTTCTTCCAGTCCCCCTCCCAAGCCTCAGAGGCAATGAAACAATGACTAGTTGCATCAGATCTACAGCACCCCGGTGGGAGGCAGATTAGCCTTCCACAGTCAGTCCTGGCTGACAATGTTTGCGGACCCGTGGGTGGTATTGGTAGTCTCTCATAGGCTTCAGTCTTCCCTTTCCGTTCCCTGCCCCCAGACAGGGACACCATCACTCTTAGCGGAAATATGCTCGCTTATCGCGAGCGAGGCAGTGGAGAAAGTCCCATTCCTGCAACAAGGGTTGGGATTTTACTCTTGCATCTTCGCTATTCAAAAGAACCAAGCAGGCCTGCAAGTGGTCCTAGATCTATCCTTCTTAGACATGCACCTGCCCTGGCAGAAGTTCAAAATGGTTAGGCCAGCTCTGATAGCGGAGTTTCTATGTGGGGAAGACTGGGTGTGCCCCCTAGATCAGAAGGACACATACTTGCACGTTCCGATTTGGCAGCCTTATCGATAATGCATTAGATTTCGAGTCATGGGACTGCATTTTCAATACAAGGTACTACTGTTTGGCCTCAGCTCTGCACCATGGGTCTTCACAAGGCTAATGAATGCGGTGGCTGCGCTGCTCAGGGCAGAGGGCAGGCTAGTCGGAGTGGAGTCGCCAGAACCGGTCAGGAGCACAACTTGCAAACTCATGAGCACACTATACGACCTGGTGTTCTCAATCGACTTCCAGAAGTGTCAAATTCAGCCTACACAAACTCTAGTGTTCTTGGGACTCGGGACATGCAGAGGATATGCCCCACAAGGTAAAAAGTAGCAGCCATCAAGGGGCAGCAGGATACTTCCTCAGTAGAGTGGTAACCACGCCTGGTGGTATCGGCACCTGTTGGGGATAATTGCTGCTTTTGTCGCGCTGGTTCCTCATACCAGGTTCAAAATGAGGAGGCTGTAGCTGCATTTTTCAGCCTCATGAAGTTAAGGGACCAGTGCTCAGACAGCAGCAGTTAACATACCAGCACTCCTGCACAAGGATCTTGGATAGTGGAGGCAGGAAACCAACCTATTTGCAGGCAGACCGTTCAGACAGCCCAAGCCGGAATATACGATTACAACAGATTCCTCCCTCCAGGCGTGGGGTTGCCACCCTGGGCAGCCACATGGTGAATGGTCTGTGGTAAGAGGAGGAACAGCAGAAGCATATCGACTGGTTGGAAATGATGGGCATCTGTTTAGCAATCAAGGCTTTACCTCTGACCATTGGAAGGAGTTTGGTCTGTATTCAAATAGATAACGCCACTTGCATGCACAACCTCAACAAACGGGGGGCACTAGGTCTCGCCCTCTGTGCAAACTGGCCATCAACAGATAGATCTCAGTCCATCTCCCCATGGAGTCGAACCTAGAGGCAGACACTCAGCAGGCCAGGTTCCAACAATTACAAGTGGCAGTTGAGCAAGAAGCTCCTGGTGGACATTTTCAACAGATGGGTACACCCTCACATAGACATGTTTGCGATGGAGCACAAACGGACATGCCAAAAGTTTGCGTCCTTGCGGGGGGGGCGGGACGCGGGGAGTCCAAGGCTCAATGGGGGACGCATTGCAGATGCAGTGGGAAGGAATGTGGGCTTATGCATTTCCCTCCACAAGGTCATTTGCAAAATCAGAGAATCTGGTCTACTGTGACTGGTTCTAATAGCACTGCAGTGGCCGCCAGGGCAGTGTTCTCGGACCTCCTGCAAATGTCAGATCAGCCTCCGGTTCTCATCCCTATCTGGATGGGTCCGCTCCTGGAGCAGCAGGGGTGCTGGGGGTAGGGGGGCGGAGGCTTACCCCTCCCTGGACAAGTTAGCCCTAGCAGCCTGGTCCCTGAGCATATAACGCTACAGCACCTCAATCGGTCTCTGGACAATCTAGAAATCATCCAAGACGCCTGACGCAATGGTAGGTGCAGGCAATGCAAAAGCAAATGGAACCGAGTCTGCTTCTGGGCCAGAGAGGCAGGGGTGGATCCCCCATCATGCACTCTAGACCAGGTGTGATCATTCTCGGCACACCTAGCTCGGTCAGGAGTCCAGGTAGACGCATGCTGGACCTACCTAGCAGCCATAGGCGCCTACAGAAACTCAGACAGGAATTATTTCTCTACCTACAACCCAGTGGTGAAAAGACATCTGGTGGGTTTGACAAGGATGTACCTTCCCATCAGGTGCCTGCACCCAGTCTGGGACCTCCATGTAGTCCTCGGCGCCCTTGCGCATAAACTTTTCGAGCCCATGCTGCTGATGGATATCAAATTAGTCGTACCAAAGATGGCGCTCCTTGTGGGCCTCACCTCGGCACGCATAATTAGAAAGATTCAGGCTCTAGTGACTACAGAGCCCTACACTATATTCCATCGAGACAAGGTGGTGCTTAGCATTCATCCTTCCTTTCTCCCAAAGGTGGTCGAAACTTTCCACCTCAACAAGGAAATCTCATTTCCCACTTTCTTTCCTAATCCCACAGATGAAGCAGAGAAAGTGCTTGAATGTCTTGACGTCAGAGCATTGACATTCTATCTGGATTGGGACCAAGGAGTTCCGCAAGTCGGATGCTCTGTTTGTCACCTTTTGGAGGGTCAAAACCAGGCAGACAAGCGTCCAAGACTTCAATAGCCAGATAGATGTCTTGGCCATTGACGAAGCATATAAGGTGCAGCGTTAAGAGTTTCCAAAGAACATACACGCTCACGCCGTCCAGACCAAGGCAACAGCGGCCGCTTTCCAAAGACCTGTACCATGGCAAGCAATTAGCAAGGCGGCCACATAGGCCACCCCACCAGCCTTCTGCAAGCATTTCTGCCTGGATGCCAGTGCGCGGATGACTCAGCTGCCAGCCAGGCTGTACTGCGAAATCTGTCTGCCTAAACTTGACAACACTCCGCCTCCCAAGGGTTTCAATCTGTGGTAATCGCCCATACAGGATGGAGGAAAGGGAACGGGGCGTAGGAGTAATTAAGTTTCTCACCGAAGTGACTAACGTGCTCGTAGTCCATAGTCTCCTTGCCTCCCATACGTCCCACCATCCCCCGCCCCTAAAAAAAAAATAGCATCCATAGGCGGTTTAATTTAGCTGACGTGTCATAGGTAACTGAGTTGTGGCACCGGTGGGCGGGGTCAAGGGAGTGCATGGTCCCGCGGGCATGCGCCAGCATGCAACTAGATTTA
The DNA here is from genome assembly GCF_040938575.1 of Ambystoma mexicanum. Taxonomy (NCBI): domain Eukaryota; kingdom Metazoa; phylum Chordata; class Amphibia; order Caudata; family Ambystomatidae; genus Ambystoma; species Ambystoma mexicanum. The sequence continues at coordinate 286,144,873 of NC_090931.1, read as the reverse complement.
AAGCGGAAGACTCCTTTTTCTGGTGAAAAGGGTTCAGTTCCCATCCCTAGCGAGCGACGCCCATACAAGATGGAGAAAAAGGGGACTATGGACTAAGAGTACATTGGTCACTCCGGTGAGTAACTTTTGTATTTTCTGGAGTGTTTCTGTCTCCATAGTTCCAAATGCGGCGCTCTGCCGTCCTTTGTGGCTGGGTACTTTTCCCTGAATATTACATGCACTATGACAGTTTATGCACCAGTCGGACATGACAACCGGGGGTAGAGGTTCAGCATCTCTCCCTTTGCACGTGGGTAAAAGGGATCCATATGGCATAAGGAGGGAGATCGACTGTTTATTGTCTTTTTATTGATGTACAATTGTATGTTTACCAAGAAAGCCTGGCTGGGAATTATTGTAACCATGTGAATATATGAAAGATATCAATGTAGACATTTTTTGGACGACCTCTGCACCCCCAGCCAATTTTAATTTTTTGCCAAGGGAAAACTCATCACCACGGCACCGCTGATATAAACACAGTGGAGCGATCATCTCATCATCCCATTCGTGATCACTCTGCCAACTCCAGTCTACATCAAACCCCCTAAACTCACAACCACCACAAAAAGAAACTGGACACATGTCAAAGAAAGCAACCTATTCGAACAACTGGAGATGAACAAACCCTCAACTAGAGCTAGCTGACGTGGACGGGAAAGCGGAGCTACTACACAAATGGATTGCAGATACAATTGACAAGATCGCCCCGGAAAAACCATTCACCCCATCAAAAAAAAGAGCAATGGCAAAATGGTTCACCCCACTACTAAGCACCATGAAAAAGGAAAACAAAAAGATGGAACTGGAATGGAGGAAAGAATACAACCCAGACACAAAAACACTGTTCCAGAAACAAATCTGCGCATACAAGAAGGAAATTCAAAAGGCGAAGAGAAGACATTATGATGACAGAATCACCAATGCCACCAACACACAAAAAGAAATGTTCAACATATTAAAGAGATGGGAAACCCACCAGGCTGCGACAACACTGCAACCCCCTCCGAGAAACTATGCAACGACCTGGCAGACCACTTCAAGACATCCGAGAAATCGTACAGAACAGACCAACATACAACCAAAGGAACGTAACACAGAACCACAGCACAAACTACAAAACTTTCCTGAAATGTCAGTCATTTGCCATAGTGGAAAAACACAGCAAGAAAGCAGGGTCACCCATGGGTCCCTGTCCCCGGACATCTACAAATCAATTCTCGCCAGCAGAATATTACAGAAACCTTCTAAATCTATCACTAGCAACAGTAACTGTACCAAGGACCTTCAAATCCGCATATATCAAACCACTTTTAAACACAAGTGGCGACGTAGAAGACCCCACCAACTACAGGCCAATTTCAAACATTCCCTACCCAGCAAAACTCCTGGAAACCTACGTATACAAACTAACCCAAGAACATGTAGAAAAATAGCACCTGCTAGACCAAGCTCAAGTCTGTTTCAGACCCGCAAGAGGAACCGAAACAGCTCTACTATCCATCTGGAACGACCTAAAAACAAACGCAGACTCAAACACAACCTCAGCCTTTATTCTGCTCGACCTCTCCGCAACCTTTGACACAGTTGGCCATGATGCCCTACCCAAAAGACTAGAAGGCATAAGCATAACAGAAATAGCACTACTCTGGACTAAATCATTTGTAGCAGACAGAACAGAAACCGTATGGATGAAACCCTTCAAATCCACCCCACGAGTTAACGACTCTGTAGTGCCACAAGGATCCTCACTATCGCCACTGTACTTAAACATCTACCAGACTCCAGTTATCAGAATCTTTAAAAAAAAAAACATTACTTGCTACAACTATGCAGATGATACTCAAATCATCTACAAAATCGAAGATGCCCAAGCCGATCACTCAACCCTAATCGATTGGCTAAAAGAAGTCTTCAACTGGATGAATGCCAACAATGTTAATGTTAAAGGGCATTTGTACCGCGCACTATCACCACCGTAGTGGTCCCTTGGCGCTCTGGCGGCTCTGAAAGAGGAGGGGAGGTTGAGTTAGTGGGAGGAAGCAGGAAAAGTGCAAGAGAGCCGTGATGTGCTGTTGGCGGCCTCAGCCCGGTGGGTCCGTTGGCTGGGCCTGGGGTGTTTGCGGCCGGTAGTCGTCGTGTATTGTTGTGCAAGGCTATGTGTGTTTTTGTTTTGTTGTTGCAATGTAGTGAAGTTTGTGCGGTTTGTTCTGCTGTAGGTTTTGGGTGTGTTTGGTTTGGAGTTTGAGAGGTGTATGCAGAAAGGGAAATTGTTAGTAGGGTTGGTTAGTTTGCATCTCTATCCTGAATTGAAGCGCTCGGCTTGCGTATTCTCCCCTGTTGCGGCTCTGTCCTGATCTGGGTCTGACTGGCATACAGGTTCCATACACCTCTAGTCCTCGCCTCTAACATGCTCTCTCATGGGTCCCCTTATCCTCCATTTAGACTCTAGTGGCCAGTGCATCTGCTAATGACAACCTCTCAGGTAGTGGGGAGATTGCCAATGTCTCGATAATTCCACACCAATGTGGTATCTGGCGGTAATTAAATTATGGGGCGGACGAAAGTGTTGGTGGGAATGTCTGGGTTAGTTGACTCAGTCTCCGTGTGTGCCGCCTGTGTTCCCGTCTGTCCGATGTCACCCGTCCAGCTGCCGTGGGCTTTACTCTCCCCGGTCAGGGATGTCCGTGTCTTTTCGGTTTAGGTATCCTTTTTACCAGTTTCGTTTTCAGATTTAGTCTGTGGTGTTGTAGAGCCAGGTTTTTAGTGATTTCCTGAATTTTAGGTGATCTTCAGTGTTTCTTATTTCCTTTGGGGGGATGTTCCAGGTTTTTGCGGCTAAGTGGTAGGAGGAGGTGCCTCCAAGTTTTTTCTTGTGGTATGGTTTGAGTTCCGGGTGGATTTCGTTGCTCGATCAGAGGGGTCTCGTTGGTTTGTAGACTGTTATTTTCTTTTGTAGGAATTCTGCTCCTTGTCCTCTGATTGCCCTGTGCGTTATGCACATTGTTTTGAAGGTGATGAGATGTTTAACTGGGAGCCAGTGTAGAGTTTTTAGGGCTGGAGTGATGCAATCACTTCTGGATAGTTTGAGGAGTAGTCTTGCTGCTGCATTGTGGACCCGTTGCATTTTCTTCAGGAGGTATTCAGGTATTCCGAGGTAGAGGCTGCTGGCATAGTCTATTTTAGACATGATTAGGGCGACGATAGTGAGTGTTTTGTGCACGAAGGAGAGGAAAGGTAGAATTCTTCTTGCCGTCCGGAGGAGGAAAAAGCATTTCTTGACTGATGCATTTATTTGTGGCTCCAGAGTTAGGTTGTTGTCCATTAGGACTCCCACGTTTTTTACTACCTTCGATGGTGTTGGTGCGTTTCCCATTTCCGTAGGCCATGGGATGGTGGTTTCGTTCTCTTGGTCTTTGGATACGATCATGATTTCTGTGTTTCCTGGGTTGATTTTCAGGTTGTTGGCATCCATCCAGTCAAAGACTTCTTTTAGACAGTTGGTAAGGGTTGAATGGTCGGCATCGGTGTCGTTGATTTTGTATCTGATCTGAGTGTCATCTGCATAGTTGTAACATGTAATGTTGTTTTTTTTGAAGATTCTGATGACCCGAGTCTGGTAAATGTTGAAATATAGTGGAGATAGTGAGGATCCTTGGCGTACTCCACAATCGTTCACTGGTGGAGTAGATTTGAAAAGTTTTATCCATACGGTTTCGGTTCTGTCTGTTAGGAATGATTTGGTCCAGCGTAGTGCTGTCTGTTATGCCTATGTTTTCTAGTCTTTTGGTCAGGGTGTCGTGGCTAACTGTGTCAAAGGCTGCGGAGAGGTCGAGCAGAATAAGGGCTGAAGTAGTGTTCGAGTCTGCGTTAGTTTTGAGGTCGTTCCAGATCGATAGTAGTGCTGTTTCCGTTACTCTCGCTGGTCTGAAACCGATTTGAGCTTGGTCCAGCAGGTGGTGTTTTTCTACGTGTTCTTGGGTTCATTTATATACGTAGGTTTCTAGAAGTTTCGCTGGGTAGGGATGTTGGAGATCGGCCTGTAGTTGGAAAGGTCATCTACTTCACCACTTGTGTTTTTTAAGAGTGGCCTGATGTATGCTGATTTGAAGATCTTCGGTACAGTCCCTGTTGATAGTGATAGATTTAGAAGGTTTCTGTAGTGTTCTGCTGGTGATCCTTGCGCGAGGATTGATTTGTAGATGTCTGGGGGACATGGGTCCATGGGTGATCCCGCTTTCTTGCTTCGTTTTACCAGCATTGCGAATGCCTCTGCTGATATTTCAGGAAAGCTTCAGAGTTTGTGTTGTGGTGTGTGTTGGTGGCATTGTTGATTCTGTCATCGTAATGTCTTTTCTTTGCCTTTTGAATTTCATTCTTGTATGCATGGATTTGTTTCTGGTAGTGTTTTTTTTCTCTGGGTTGTATTCTTTCCCCTCTTCCAATTCCATCTTTCTGTTTTCCTTTTTCATGTTGTTTAATAGTGGAGTGAACCATTTTGCCATTGCTCTTTTTTTTGATGGGGTGAACGGTTTTTCCGGGGCGATCTTGTCTATCCTATCTGCGATCCATTTGTGCAATATTTCTGCTTTGCCGTCTAGGTCAGCTAGCTCCAGTTCTGTAGTTGAGGGTTTCGTTAATTCCAGTTGTTCGAATAGGTTGCTTTCTTTGACGCGTTTCCAGTTTCTTTTGGTGGTGGTTGTGAGTTTCAGATGTTGGATGTAGGCTTGGGTAGGCAGAGTGATCACGAATGGGATGATGAGATGGTCACTCCACAGTATTTGTATCGGAGGTGCCGTGGTGATCAGTTTTTCTTTGGTGAAAATTGCGTCTAGGGTGTGACCTGCTGAGTGCGTTGCTCCTTTGACTAGTTGTCGTAGTTTCATGGTGCTGAGTTGTTCAATTAGTGAGTCTTGGGAGTTGGCGTGGCATCTTCAAACCAGATGTTGAAGTCCCCCAGGATGATTAGGTGTTTGTGGTTGATGGCTAAATTGGTGATGGCTTCTATGAAGTTATCGACGAATGTTGCATCATATGTTGGCGGTCTGTATACTAGGATGAATGTGATGTTGGTTTTTGGGCTCGCTGTTAGGTGAATTACCATGGTTTCGCAGTTGAGGATGTTGAGTGGTTCGTCAGTTTTTATTTTCAGGTGTTCTTTGAGTGCTATAGCGATGCCTCCTCCTTTTTTGTTTTTTCTGTTTATTTGTAGACATTTGAAGTCTGTCGGAAGGCAGCTTTGGAGTGTGATTTTGTAGTTGTCGTCCAGCCATGTTTCTATGATGAACTGGATGTCAATGCCGTTGTCGTCGAGTAGGTCGAAGATCTCTTGTGTTTTGACATGGATCTTGCGTTTATTAGATTGCAGTGAAGTTTGGAGGAGGTGTTTGGTTTTGGTTTTGTCGAGGTAGTCTTCCGCTCGGTGTTGAGGTTTCTTTCTCGGTTGATCACTTGTTGGGCTGCGGGGTTTGGGGTGTCAGCGTCTTCGAAGAGTTCTTCTAGGTTTTGCCTTGGGTTTTGTGTTTTCATCAGGTTCGTCTTTCCGGGTGTTGTGGTTGTTGATTGGAAGTTCCTCTTTCTTTGGTGATGTAGGGGGTTATTGGGTCTGTCGTCTGTATGTTTGTTTTTGTCATCCTTCTTCTACTTGCTTGTGTTAGGTTGATTGCTGTTGGGTTGGCGTGGTGGCCAGTTGTCTGCGAGGTATGGAGTTGGGTAGAGGGATTTTTCTCTTCTGAGTTCCTTCGGTTTGTGTTCCTGCCTGTGGGGGTACAATCTGAAAATCAACCCAGGAAAGACAGAAATTCTGATCATATCCAAAAACCAAGAGAACGAAGCCGCCATACCATGGCCAACCGAAATGGGAACCGCACCATCACCATCAAAGGTTGTAAAAAAATTTGAGAGTCCTGATCGACAACACCCTAACATTAGAACCACAAATAAATGCAATCAAGAAATGATTCTTCCTCCTCCACACAGCAAGAAGAATCCTACCTTTCCCCTCCTTCACGCACAAAACACTCACAATCGTCGCCCTCATCATGTCAAGAATCAACTATGCAAACGGCCTCTACCTCGGAATACCAGAATACCTACTGAAGAAACTACAGCGGATCCAAAATACAGCAGCCAGACTACCCAGAAGAGACCACATCACTCCTGCCCTAAAAACACTACACTGGCTCCTAGTAAAACATTGCATCACCTTCAAAACAATGTGCATAACACCCAGGGCAATCAGCGGACAAGGAGCAGAATTCCTACAAAATAAAATAATCTACAAGCCAACGAGACCCCTCAGGTCTAGCAACGAAATCCGCCTGGAACAAAAACCATACCTTTTTAAAAAAAAGAAAAATAAAACTTGGAGATGCCTCCTTCTCCCACCTAGCTGCAAAAACCTGGAACAACATCCCAAAAGAAATGAGAAATACCAAAGACCACCCGCAATTCAGAAAATTACTAGAAACCTGGCTCTTCAACACCACAGATTCAAACTGAAAACCGAATAAGAGGAAAAAGGATAGTTAAGAGGACACTCGTAACACCCAGAACCGACCAGAGAAACTCCGACCACAACTAGATAGATAACGCCAAGTCAAATAGAACACAAGCGACCCGCATAAGGACAGAATCAGCATCCCCCAGCCAATCCCAGCCAACATCCTCACTCGCCCCATAATTGCTACCAGATACTGCACTGTTTTAGAGTTGTCTGAATGTTAGCAATCACCACACTAGAACTACGTTGTGGACATTAGCATGTACACTGGCCGTAGGAGTGGCGAAGGAAGGCAGGTAAGGTTATGAAGGAAGTAATGGAAGTGCGGGCCAGTTGTGAAAGGGTCTGCGAGTAGTGGACAAGCCCAGATCAGGACAGAGGTGCAGAAATGATCCCACACCCCATCCGGGGAGATTACGCAAACCCAGCACCTCACTTCGAGACAGAAATGCCAACTAACCAATCCTTTAACAATTTCCCCCCTCAGCATACACCTCTCAAACTCTAAAACACAACCACAAACCTACAGCACAACAAACCGCACAAACTTCACTACACTGCAACAACAAAACACACATAGACTCACAACAGTACACGACAACTACCTGCCGCAAACGCCCCAGGCCCAGTCAACAGACACACTGGGCTGAGGCCGCCAACAGCACATCACTGCTCTCTTGCACTTTTCCAGCTTCCTCCCACTAACTCACCTCCCCTTTTCCCCTTTTTCAGAGCGCCATGGGACCACTCTGGTGGTGATAGTGTGCAGTACAAATATCCTTTAACACTAACGTAACTAAAATTTGAAGTAGAAAGAAGTTTACCTATTTAATATATCGGTTTTCCTGTGACCCATTCCAGCATTTGAACAGATAGATCTCCAAATTGCTAACTTCCTTGAGATATGTTCTCTTGTGGCAACCTGGGCAGTGAATTCATAGAATAATAAGTTGTACATTGTACATTTTGAAAATGACGTTTTTTTCTTTGCTTATTTTGTCATTCATGCCTATAATAGTGACATGTGTTTGGTATATTGGTGTAAGGTTTACAGTGTCTTTACTTTATTCTTTCAGATGCTGGAAACATGTGCCAAACTTCCACTGCTCCTTCAACACCAGTGACTCTTACGTCTCCTTTCAATATAACTTCCTCAATTGCTGCTTCAGGGACAATGACAAACCCAGTCACAGTAGCAGCTGCAATGAGCATGAGAACCCCAGTAAATGTATCGAATTTGGCTTCACAGATGAATTTAGGGCATCCTGTTGCTATAACAACTCCGTTATCTATGACTTCTTCATTATCTCTTGCTTCGGGAGTGAATTTGTCTACTCCAGTCACATCTCCAATGAATTTAGGACATCCAGTCACAATAACGTCTCCTATGAATTTGCCGACGCCAATGTCACTTGCAGGTCCACTGAATATAGCAATGAGACCGGTTGACACCATGCCCTTCCTTTCCCAAGCATTACCCTCCTCCCCTCCCTGGTAAAAAAAAAAAAAATCTCTAAGCAGTATTACAGCTTATACAGATAACACGCTGCCAGCAGATTGTCATAAAGAAAGAACAGTAGAAATTTAAAATTGAGTATCTTGAAATCTACTGCTTCAATTAACTAGCAAGTTTTAGCATATTTCTCTTTGATTCAATGGTTATTGCTAAGAATTCAAGAAGGGAGTTATGTGAAACAGTAGATGATTTTATGACAATGTATCCCAAGCGTTTGTTTTACTGTTACATACTTGAGATTGAACTAAAACACTAGCAGTCCCTTTGTGATCATTAACTAAATTGATGACTAATTAGATATACCGTTTCTGAATTCACAATTCAGAGCTATTGTCCGATTTAATCAATTTGGTGTTTTTGTTTAATGTTTTATTTTATACAGAAATGCATTTCATTGAAACATAATACAGTGCATTTCAGAGAACATGTATTTTACCTTGGGAATATGTTAATTACAGGCAGAATTCCCTATGGGAAAGGCAATACCGGCTCTGATATGCAAAGCATATGATAATTTATCATACCTACTTCACTTACATATAATGGGGATTGTGACCTGATCTTTGAGATTGTACATATTGCTCAAAATATTACCCTAAGGGAGTATTAGCATTGTAGTCAATATTTTGTTTTTTTTAATTGTTGTGTTTTGGCAAGAAAACAAGGCCAAGTTGACACGAGTCATGGAAAAGTGTGCACGCGCATGGGCTCTTGATCGCTTGGGAGTACGAGATGTATCGTGGAAAAACGTGCCTCAGCTGGTCATTGAATCATTGCTGTCATTCGAAAAAAAAGTGCAGAAACCTTTTGGACATGATGAATGGGAGTGCTCCAAAAATAGAATCCATAGTTATTGGACCAGGGACTTCTATAAACGTTCACTAGAAAGTTTTGTCTTCTATTAAATTGTATACCGTTTTTTATTCTAACCACTAACCAGTAGTGTACCCCTGCAGAACAATTGGAAATCGCCTTTCATTTGGTTTTGTTTTCCCTAATCCCAAATCAAGTGTTGTGAAAATATTCTGATTTTTGTAAATATTTATGAACTTAAACATTTTTACTTATTTCTTTTTTTAACTTGTTTGTCCAGTTTTGTGGATTAATTTTATAGGTGGCAGTTGGACAAATGACTGAGCAGGATTGTACCCTGGTGGCATTTGCTTGGGGCCGATTGGATCACACCCTTTGACATCAGTAACCATGTGAATTTTTTTATTCTAGCAGAATTTTATCTGTAAAGTAGAAAAAAAAGAACCAAAATGTAGAAATCAGATTTGCTTTTAGACCATCATGTGACTTTAATATTTTTAAACTTTTGCGTTCATAAAAACCTGAAACCAGACTATACATTTTTAAAGCATTTTTTTGTTCTAACAAAAACACACATGCACAGGCATCCAACAGGTTTCTGTTAGAACAAAGGCATTCCATTAGAACAGTCTTTTTGTTCCTGCCACTTGAGTCGGTAAAAGCAACAAATACCTAGCTTTACTAGCACAGGGAATAGACAGGCCGATCAATAGATACAAACAGTACTAGGGGCTTGGACTACATACTAGAATTAAGTGTAAAATAATTTTATAAATCATCTTTTGTACTCTAGGACATTAAACTGTACAACGTTTGTATATATATAATATATATAAAAAGATTAGGAACTTTCTGTGTAGCAGAAAGAAAACACATTCCTACACTTTTAATGTATATGTTTGTTATAATGTCCATGTAAACATATGCCCCATGTTTGTGCCTTTTAATTAGTTTGTCTCAATAAACAAATGTAGAGATACATTTAGCAATTAATTTGTTATTGATTTACAGTATGTAAATGTGTGTATGCATCTTTCATAGCACTGAATTGTATGTCTTTACAGTTGAAAGAGCTAGGTGAGGTGTTCTGAAACCAGAAGTATTCTTTGTAGGGATAGATGCCATTGTCCATCCCTTGCAGGAAAATGTTTTTGTATTGGAAGCCTTGTTGTACAGCATAGACTTATATTAAAAAATATTAGTACAGTGACTCTGATTAGTTCTTTTTGAGTATATAAATGTACATGGTGGTACATCTTTATTCATATAGGAACGGTTTAGTTTCCTACACGTCTACACCCACTCCTGCAGCCTCCTCCAATGTTTTGATGCAGCGTAAGAGACATTTGGGCAAACGTAAGTAAGGAACATAATGATGTGCCGCTTTTCCATATTTCTGTGAATATCCCCCTGCTCCTCCCCTTAGCATTTTATGTTGGCAGTCATCCTTGCCATAGCCGTGCAAGTAGACTATCACTCCACTTAAGTATCAGAAAGAGCACCTTGATAGAAAAAGGTTACCCTCTCCTGCTTGCTGGAGGCAAATGATGCATTTGGTGGGAGTGTGTAGCGGGCGGGTTTGTGTGGATGTTGTAGTAAATGTATAAATGAAAATGTGCTTCATTGTTAGTCACGAACATTAGAACAGACTGTTATGTCCATTGCATATTATGCCATGTTTTGTTATGTCTTATTGGCAGTGTCGTGTCGATTTGTAGCAAGGCCCCAAAGCCTGTGCTTAAGGTGCCAGACAGCCTCTACATATGGGCCTGCGCATGCATTGTTGGCCCTTATATTCTATTTTACAACCACAGTTCTAATGTAATCCTCTTCTATTGCATTGCAGTGGCTTATTTGCCTGTTTGCTACAGCTTATGCTAGTTTAAGTTTTATTTAAGTATGTTCGGCATAAATGTCCAAGCATCAGACTAACCCCAGTTTTGGCCCAAGATTCACATGTTTTATATTGACGGGACAAGCTAACTGTGGCCTGCGTTGTGGGGAGTTTATACATAGGCTGGATTATACAGATGAACTCCCATAAAAGCTCGTCCTAAGAGAAGTCCTGCCTTACACACACCACTATAACATTCCCACACATGTTTGATCAGGCCCCAAGAACCTCAAGGAAGCCCAGTCTGGGACTTTGCTCCCAGAGGAGCCATGGTTCAAAACCCACCCTCATTTAAAAGTGCCCACATTTCTTTTTAGCTTTCCTGTCTATAGAACCTGGCCATTGGTGGGCCTAGAGGTTTAATTAGAAAGGCCTTGTCGTCCTGTTCTGTTGCGCATAGTTTCAGAAAGCCAGACTCACAATTGCACCCTAGAACTGTGGAAGGCTTAAAGGTCTGACCACTGCTGAGCCAAAGACTGTGCTAAATGTTTAAGAATACTAAGCACAAACGGGCAAACCAAGGTGCTTTTACACTACTGCAATAGTGGCCAATAAAGGGGGAACAGTTAATTTTTTTAGACAGATGAGAACCTGACCAATTTGCAGTTGGCATTCCACTTTGCAGATTTCATTCAACAGGTGTGCAAGCTGCACAGATCAGTTTCTGTTGCATGCATGTTGCCTCCAATTTAACTGGCTATCTACGCAGCCCTCCATGCTGATCCTTGGGTGTGCTCGTGTTCACCTTGTTGGCTTGCAGCTTGAAAAATTCCTTCCCTGCCACCACCAGTCCTGCAAGGTGGCCCTATCACAACGTTAAGCGCTTTACAAAACGCCTCGTAGCCTTAAGGCTACAGTTAAAGCACTTTCATATAACACATCAAAAAGGTGCCAGACATTCACTGCCTACAGAAGGCCTCTCTATGCATAGACTGTGAAAGACTGAGGTGGATGAGGGACAGTCTCCTGAACTCGGCCTACCAGAGTAGCCCAGGCTAGATTTCGTCTATAGATTGCTAATAGTATAGATTCACTGCATTCAACAGTGCAAACCTATATCTATTCTTCTACAACATAAGACCTTTCTCCTGCATTAACTCATTGTTAAAGACAAACTGACATGCATTGACATAACTGATGAATGTCCATGGCATTTGCACGCGACCATGTCATCAGTGTGCATGTGTTCTGCATGTAAAGTTTAGCAGACCCCTCAACTTGGCCTATAGCCCTTTAGTGCTGACCGACACAATATGGCAGTCACATGAAAAATCTGGTCTAGCTGTTGTAGTCCCTGCATAGCAATCCTCTCTGCGCCTCAACACTCTGCATTGCATGGCTGGTAGTTCTTTAAACTAGTAATCTATGCTAGTTATTAAACATGCCTACGTTTGAATTACTATTTGCTTGTGTTGGGGAGATTTTTGCAGAGCCCTCTGTTGATAGCTGTGTAATAGTCTAACCTAATGGTAGAACAAAAGGAAATACCAGACTCTCCATTGGTAGCTATAGAGGAGCAGTCTGTCACCACAGCAGTGATGAGTGCGCTGTACAAATACTTTTAACATTAAAGTTTAGCAGGGAAATGCAAATGATCTCAGTGGTCCCCACAAAAGAATACACCACACTAAGCAGTGTGAAACTTAAGCCGTATCATCTAGCAGGTGAGCCCCTGCGACCCCACCCCCTCCCCCATTTTGCCGAAAGAAGCCACTTCTACTTGATTTAAAGCACTCTTCACTGCCTCTGCCACTCGCTTTACTCACTCCTGCCCCTCCCTCCTTTGCCCAGCTGCTGCCCTCCCTCCACTGTGATTTGTTCCAGATTCAACTAGGAAGCTCTCTAGTTAAGAGCGCCCTTGCTAACACTCAGCTTCTTTCTGCACTGACACTGAGTGGTGTGCAATTTCAGCCGTAGCATCTAGCGGGTGAGGCCGTGTGACCCACCCCCATTTTGCCTAAAACCACTTTTACTTGATTTGAAGCCCTCTTTGCAGCTCCTGGCGCTCGCTTTCCTCGTGCCTTCCCCTCTGTCCATCTGCCGCCCTCCCTTCACTGTGATTGGCCTGGATTCAACAAGGAAGTGCTTAACTGACAGAGCTAGGAGAGCCATTGGCTAAGGGCCAGAGACAAAGGGGAGCTCCTCTTAGCCATCCCTGTTTGCCCTAGGATGCCAGAAGGAAGATCCTACAGCGACCATTAAGGTAAGGTTGGTATGGGCGGTGAACACAGCCATGACTTTGTTTAACTAAAACCCTATCACACTTCAATTTTTCATCACTGTATTGATTTACGTTCTGCCCGGTGGCTTTCGGTGTGTTAGGTGCATTCCGCCCACTGCTGTGTGCCCTGAATCTAGGTGCATTTTCTGCGCTACTGTGTGCTCTGAATCTAGTGCATTCGTGCTCTACTGTATGCCCTGAATCTAGGGGTTTTCCTGTGTTCGCTGAATCTAGGTGCCATGCGTTCTGAATCTAGGTGCATTTCCCACTACTGTATGCCGTAAATCTAGGTACATTTTTCCTCTAATGCGTGCTCTCATTCTAGATGCATTTTATTCTGCAGCTAGGTTCATTGTCCCACTTCTAGACCAGGTGCCTCTCAATGCACAGATCAGAGCAGCCGCGTCAGAAACCCAACGATGAACTACCCAGCCAACCTCTTCCACCTCCATCCCACTACACCACACTCTATAAAAAACAATTTAACATCTTTGACTTTCTCTTGGATGAAAATCCAGACATCTTATTTATCAGGTTTATGGTAATTTCGTTTAAAACCATTGCATCTAATGCCATTCCATGGAAAATTTCCATATAAAAGATTTCCATCTAATGCATTTTATTTTTTTTTGTCGGGGGTACCCCCAACCCGTTTTTTGCCCTTTAAAATGCACCTGAACAGAAATGAACCCTTTACCCACCAACAACATGCATTAGATGGACATTTATTAGATGGAAACATTTCGTTGGAATGGTATTAGATGGAATGGGTTTAGTTTAATTGACTAGATACCGGTTTGCAGACAACTATGAACCTATTGCACACTAGGCATTCCCCCCCAGGATACAACCTGATTGCCCAGAACAGACCCAGATGAGGAGCAGGGCTAGCCATCCTACATACACACCAGATTTCAGTCCTTAAGGATATCCTAGCCTGCAGCACAGATTGTGAATCACTGCTTGTAAAATTCCAAGGCTTCCCTGCTACCTCCCATAGCTTTCTATAGAACCCTGTCCACAACAGGAACTTCGCAAACTCTTAGTGATGCACTATCAACCACCTCCAACCAGCATCTTGCTCTCACCCTACTAGGAGACTTCAACATCTGGTTGGACACCCCCTCACCCTATGAGCTGCTCCCTCACAGATATCCTGGAAGCTCTCAACCTAAATACCAAAGACGTATGACCTGAGTGAGTGTAGAGCTCACTGCCATGAACTACCATTTATTTTAATGGTGCCCTGGGCAAAACAAATATACCTTTAGACACTTAGATGTTCGATTGATAACATTACTGATTTAATGTTCTCATGAATAAATACATGAGAACCAAAAATGTATCAATTGACAAATTTCATTGGTATAAACAAACATCAACAATACCAAATGATAACTTGCCACCAATTGATGGTCAAAACATTAAATAGCCTCCTTATGTGGGACCTCGCACCAGAAAAAAAACGATTGAATGAACACGTCTAAATGTTAAAAGTGGGATCTGTTGTGTATCTATTACCAACACTGGTAGATGTTATTGAATTTCTATGACGCTGCCGGACATGTTTCAATCCACAATATAATTGTCCGGATTTTCGGCAGTGGCTGTGATATTTTTGAATGTGCCTCGCAAGGCTGTCTTAAATTGTTCTGGTGAAGAATTAAATTATAAATTCAACGCCAACAGCTGTGAATTTTCCAAGATGCCTGGGGACTCTGGACTGTGTGCAATGTTTGCTCAGCCATGCTGTAATAACAAAGCTGAAGACACTAGATCCTGTGGGAATGTGTGGTTTAAGTTAGTTGAAGGCAGAATCTATTGGTTGTAGGCTTTATTATTTTCGGTAGCCTCTGGCTAAGTTGCAAGCTCCTAACGCCAGCTACCTGGTCCCTGCCATTCCCACCCGCCACATGCCCCCCGCCCCCCAAAAACCCCTCTTTCACCCCTCACTAGAATAAAGTCCGCATCAACCTCGATCAAGCCATTTCCCTCCTCAACTCACTCGCAGCACTCTCGCTCTCTCTCCCCAGAAAGGCCCTCACGCCATCAAACTCTTTGATCACTGGCTCCCCAGTGCCCTCATCCCCCTATCTCAAACAAAATGGACCTTACAGAGCAGAAACCAGGCTCCACCCCCAAACGGTACACCACCCACCTTATATCAATCTAAACTGTCAAGCACTGACTTGAATGGACTTGGAGAACCAACCCCACCCCTCCAAAAAAAATCCTCTCTTGCAAGACTTACAAGGGCCTACCGGTCAGAAATTAAGAAAGCCCAAAAGAACTACTATGGGAAGAGATTCCTGAACTCTCGCAACCCAAACAAGGAACTGCACAGAATCATCTCTCAATGCAAGATGCCAAGTTGCTGAACCCTAACCCAACCCTCCTCCCTCCCCCCCACCCCTCTACATCCTCTGTGCTCCCTGTCTAACTCCCTAGCTCTAAGCAATGCCTTATCCAAACACTTTCACAGCACTGCTATCGGTGCATGTTGGGACTGATTTTCTATACTCTGGCCTGGTGGGCAGGTGTATAGAAGGCCAACCTATATTATGACTGGGACAACTCTAGAGAGCTGTTGACAAACCAGTTCAAGGTAGCTAGGTGAGTGGTCTAAGTTTCAAGAGGCGGTGAGCTTGTAAGGGGTCCGCAATGAGTAGACATTGTGCAGCAGTCAAAGATTACATTTGGACAATCTGGTATAAAAATACTTTACTTCTGGCCAAAACACACAATGAAAAATGACTACAGATATCACACAACACTAAAATGAGATACTTGTATACAATTACTGGTGTAGGGCAAAATAAATATCAAACCACTGGAAATAAAGATACAGGTAAGTCTTTGCAATAAAAGTGCACAGAGAATCAACCCCAACTTCAGAAGTCCAAGTGGTCTGGGATCTTGCGCCCAAAGGTTCAGCAAACTTTTGTACAGTTCTTTGAACTGGAATAAATTAAGGCAGGTGTCTGTGGGGTCCAGGGAACAGTTCCAAGTGTCAGGGGACAAGTTAATCTAATCAACGTATTGTCAACTTTTGGAGTACTTGAGTGAACATGCTGTGGCAAAGCCAAAAACTTTTAAATGGGAGTTTAGGGGGCAGGTAAGTATCGCTATAACTCACTCCCTGTACTCTGATTCTTGAGACTCGGCAGGTCGGTTAAAGAAGGTCCAGGGTTGCTTTTCCCGCTCTCAGCCGTTTATCTCCAGGGGCTGCAGGTTCGAGCAGCTCTCGGTGGAAGAATGCAGCAAAACTTGATGCTGGGCCCCTCTCAGGACAGGAATGGACGCAGGTAAGCAATTTTGGACACCGACCACAGATGCACGGCGACACAAAGGTACTCACTTGCCACGGTCAGACTTACCCTCCTCTCTCTGGACCCTTTGATGCTAGGACCACGAAATGTCGCAGAGGTAAGTCTTGTAGGACAAGCTGAGGATTCCACAAGTTTCATGCCTCAACTCGGAACAGTGACATCTGCAGCATGGTAGCCCAAACCCAGCTGGTCAGCCACATGGTGGGCTTGGGGCACTTCAAAAGGCTCTTCTTCGTAGGACTCCGAGTGGACGTTGAGAATGGATGTTCCCTCCACGCCAAGGGTTGCAGCTCCTTTACAGGACTGCTTAAGATCTTCCACATGACGGGGCTCTACCAGGGCAGCAGCAGTAGTTGATTGCCATGCCTCCTTCTGACTGGAACATGGGCTCCTTGCAAGTCTTGTAGCTGGACAGTAGCCTTGGCACCTTCAGTTTCCTCCAGAGTCCCCCTTGAGTGGGTTCTCCTCTTATCAAAAAAGCCAGGTAAGAGCAGCAGCCCCCACTAGCCAATGACATTGCTCTCTCTGGGTTTCTTGGCCTCTCGGGCCATGAAGGTTAAAATACAAGGTAGCCAACGTGTTAAGGCTAAAAAGTCCCAAAATGTAGAAAAAAAAGTAACTGCTGCCACCAGTTTATCCATTTAGCACACCTGGAGTAACCAACAATCCTCGGAGTGTTAGTCTACGGCAAAACAAAAAGTGTACCCTGTTGTACTGCATTGTAAAATGCTTTGTACAATAAGTTACCACAAGCAGTAATAAGTTGTAACAATGTTCCCCAGTACTGACAGCCTGAAGGACATGTCAGTTTCCCCATAACATATGAGCAAAAGAAAGTGGAGTGAAGCTTAAGGCTTCACTGCAAAAAGAACAGGACAGATACAAAAATAAAAGCAAAACGTTTGGTGGTCCATGGACATGGAAGGAAAGGTGCAGTAAAGAGTAATCTTAACACTGGACACTGCCATATTTTCTAAAATGGCAATAATGCCCCTGATTCCTCCCCACCCGACCACAGACCCAACTCTCTGCCTGTGCCAGCCTTCTCTTTCGCCCCATCTCACACCAGAAGCTCCTATCGCAAATCCACCCTTCATACTCTCCTGGAGACCCATGCCCGCCCTCATCAAGAACATCCTAACTTCAACCTGCACATCCAGTATTACACAGTCAATCTTTAACCAGTTCCTCACTTTGGGAATCTTCCTGAAAGCCTTCAAAACATCCTATATCAAACCCCTCCTCAAAAAACCCTTGCTTGACCCACTCATCCTCCAGAACTACAGGCCCATTTCCAACACCTGCTTCATTGCTAAGCTCCTGGAACGCACAGCATATAAACAGATTTGCCTCTTCACAGAAGTGAACACCTTCTTGCCCTGGCCCAATCAGGCTTCAGTCCCTTCCGAGGAGCTGAGTCCTCCCTGGTATTGGTTTGAGATGACTTAAGAAGAACAGAGGCATGGAAGGATGCGCAGCACTCTTACTTCTCAACTTATTGACCGCCTTTGATATCATGGACCAGTCCATACTCCTATATTGGTTACGCTCCTTGGGATTCAAGGACACTGCTCTCACATGAATCTCATCCATCTCAAATGGCTCACAAATCATGCTCCCCTGCCCCTCATCTGCATTTCTCGTCCAGTTGCAAAAGAGGTTCTGCAGGAAGCATCCCTGTCTTCCCCTCCAAAATCTACCTTAGCCCTCTCCCTGAACTCATCCGATCTCATAACCTCATCTGTTACAACTGTGCAGACGACCCCAAGATCATCCTCCAAATCCCCAAATCGGAAGGTGCTGCCCACCCGGACCTCTCATCCTGCCTTTCTGATAATGACCACTGGATAACAACCAACCAACCTACCTCCTCACCAACCCTGGCAAAACATAATCCTAGTATGTAGCAGAACTGCTCTCATTCCCCAACCCACCCCCTTTGCTCCTCTCCCCCATGATAACTTCCACTTCGGTGCAATACCTCAGATGCACAAAGGACTCTAATCTATACCACTCCCAGCACATCAGCTGTGTCCAGAATCTACTACTTTCACCTACAAATCCTCATGCACATCTGCCCGCACCTCACCTGCCCATACAATCTCTGCAGTCGTCATCCTCTCCCACTTAGACACGCTAACTGACTTTATCTAGATGCCCTGGATTTCCAGCTTTGGAAACTCCAAAGAATCAAAAATGCTGCTGCTCGTCTACTCATCGGCCTCTCACCTAGAGAACATATTAGCCCTTTACTCTTGAGTCCTACATTGGTTCCCTATTGGTTGATGGTCTACCGTTAAAGCCATGCGCATCACTCACTGTGCCCTCCACAGCTCCAGACCCAAATTCTTCCAGGATAAACGTGTATGCTATCAACGCAACAAGAACCTCTGATCTGGTGCTGCTATGCTCCTTGTTTTCCCCCATTGAAACTCCTCTAGATTGGGAGGGTCCTCTTTCTCCATACAAGCTCCTACCATCTGGAAATCTCTCCCTCTCCACATCTGCCACATTGACATCCATCTCTCATTCAGAAAGGCCCTCAAAACGTGGCTATTCCCTACTATATCCTAAATCCTCCTAATTGCCATGACATTTCTTCATTCAAACACCAGCTCAGACTCATTGAAACATTAACAAGATTGTTGGAGTGAATGCTGACTGCTATTGTGGCTGCCCACCCTGGTAAACTCAACCCCCAGTCCACTTCTTAGGCACAGTCGCAAATCAACCCCTGCGCCTCCTTCCACTCCCACGGGTGTGCTCTGGTTACCGGTATACAATACCTAACCATCTGATGTTAGCATGTCAGTTACCACTGGAAAGGTTCGGGACATAGTTGGGTCACGTCCAAACGTATGCCACGGGGTCACGTCCAAACGTATGCCACGGGGTCACGTCCAAACGTATGCCACGGGGTCACGCCTAGAAGATCTGTACTGATAGCTCCTGTCTTATCTAATGGTCTTGTGAAAGCATTCCAAAATCTTGATTAGATGGGTTACTGGAGGTAGCAAATGAAGTGTGCTTACTTGGATTTTCAGGATAGGAAATTTAATGCACTTAGTGTGTCACCATTCTTACCCTTAAAAATCCATCTAAAATGGATTTGGGGATATGACACTACACACTTATGGTCGTTTTGAGGGAAGCTGGGGGGCGGGAGGGGATGGTGTAATAGGCCATAAGTCAGAACCGGACCTGTATGCTTAAAGCCCTCTAGTACAGACGGTTGACTGCACCAAGATGGTGTGTTGGAAGTGCCCCTTCTCTAACACGGTAGTATGGCTTGCCACTACTCCTGGGCCTTGGTGCTGGACCTGTCAATTTTTTCTTAGGCTGTCTACAATACCTGCAGGGACAAACCATGGGGCTGGGCCGTATGTGGCCTGCAACGGAAGCTGGAGGAGAGCACATGCAGGCCAACACAGCTGGTTCCCTTAGAGCAAGGGTGCACAACTTGTTTTGCTAGAGGGCTGAATGTGCCACACCAGTCCCAAGCGGGCCGAACTATCCATGGCAATGAGCGGGTGGTAGGGGCATTGGTGTGCAAATTTGAGTTAAAAATATCATGGGTTTTAAGGAGACTTTATATTACTTTTCTACTGTAAGGCATGATGCATAGCCTTTTACAGATACAGTATCAATTTTTATATATCAGTTTTTTTTTTTTTTTTTTTTTTTGCTGTTTTGTTCGCTCTCATCTCTAAGTGAGGTTTGGCCATAAAGGGCAATTTAATCCGGATATCTTTTGATACCAACTTAGAATACATTTTAGGATTTAACTTTCAATTTATTATACAGCTTTTGGAATTTTTTTTTTTTACTGTGTCCCCCACCATAGCTGTACCACTTCAAAAGGGGCTTCCCACATTTTTAGTCTAGCATAGCCTTTTAATGGCATTACCACTTTTATTTGTATTATGGGAGCGAAATAATGTTTTTAAATGGAAGAAAACCTGCATGTATCATGATGCAAACACCAAAGCGGGACTACATAGACTTCACACACCTGAAACAAAGAGGTGATGGCTGGAAGGTTTAGAATTAATCTTAACCACTGGCAACGCTCTGGGCAACCCTCCAGACCACCGTTCTTCGCCTGCCAAACCATTACAGAAGTGAAAGACCATATGCAAATCAGGCTTGGCCCCACCCCAAAAGGGGCAGTCCGGCCCAAACTGCTAGGAACTAAAGAGGGGGGGGGGGTGTGTGTGTGTGTGTGTGTGTGTGTGTGTGTGTGTGGGTGGGGGTGGGGGGGGTGGGGGTGGGGGGGGGTGGGTGGGTGGACTGAATTATTTTTTATATTTTCAGATATTGAGTTCCCGGTTTTAAAGCTTAGGGTGGAATATGGCATGATAAGGAGGAGCCCGCCTCTATGGATGTCCAAAACAGGAACTCATGCGATATCTGCAATTTTACTTTTAAGTAAACATGGAACACTGCTAGATGCACTACATTCTGGTGCTTGTCCACTTACATTTTAAAAAAACTAAACATGAATGTAAAGCGACATGTCTAGCAATACCGGGACTTGAAAAAAAACATGTGAGATATTTTATGAAATGATAGTTGGAATTAAGAATGCTCTTTTACAGATGTTGCAGTTGTGAAGGGCACAGTGACTCCCATGGCGGAGTCTGTTGTAAGCAAGTTTGAAAACTGTCCTGAATGTATATCTGCCATGTCGGGTGTGCAATCACTATGGCTAAAAAGGTATCTGCATTATCAGCCAATGTGATTGCCCGTCTCTGTGAATCTGACTTTTTCAGATGAACTTCCTGAAATCAAAACCTTGATCCCATCTGAGTGCTGTTGTTGTTTCAAGCTTTATACTGGATTACTGAGCACTGGTGGATAGCATGAAGGTTAAGCCTTCACAATGAATGTCTCGATTAGTTTCCTACTTCTGATATGCTTAACAATTTTTAGGAAACAGCATCTAATAAAAAAATAAACACGTTTGTGAAGTTATTGATATATTAATCACAGTAACTACATACAGTATTCCTTTTCTATATGAAGAGCAAATAAACTGCCCAAAAACATCTTGATCGAACTTCTCATACTCATGAATATCGCCACCCTAGTAGCTCCCGCCTATTGGCTATTAACTACAAGTAGCTCTTGCCAACGAAAAGGTTGGAGACCCCTGCTCTAGGGCAACTAATCTATTGACTGCAGGCTTTGGGGGGTGGGGTAGCCTGCCCACAGTACCAGTAAATCTGACACAGTGATGACGAAGATAAGCTCCATCTGAGTTAACGGTGTGTAAAAAACAAAAAAAAAAAATAATAATAATAAATAAAAATAAAACAAAAACAAACCAAAAAATATGCACAACTTTGGTGGACACCTCCCGCAGGCACGGCTTTCCGCCCACGAATTCTTGAATGCAGCTATGACTGACAAATTTGGTCTAGCTGGTCACATAACCGTTGCACTGAAACACCAGACTTGCCACAACACCTTTGCCATTAGAATATGATATCTTGCATTTGCAACGTGCCTATACACAAATGTTTCAAGGCACGATGAGGCAAGGGATGGGAACAAAGGGAGGACAGACAACAATCCTACTAGGCCAGGTGTCATTCAGATCATACAAGTGCGTGGGAAGGGGGCAGGGACAGTGCAGTTCATGGGAATAGATAAAACAATTAAGAATAGATAAACAAGTAACGGCCAGCATGTGGCAAGTGCACGGGTAAGTGCAGACATCATGTGTCCAGGGCTGGTAGGGGAACTGTAGGGATGCAGAAACAGTCCCCAAGTGCGGGGGTGTGACGATGCAGGGGAGGGACCTGAGCCCGAGATTAGAGGGTGTCCAGGTAGCCAGTGCAGTTTCGGTTACAGCCAGGTCAGCAGAGGAGGTGAAAAAGCAGAAGCAAAGAGAGAGGTTTTGAGGTGCTTCCAGAGATGGTTCTCAATTTTAAGGGAGGCTGTTCCAGAGGGAGACACCAGCCGAAGAAAGAGCTCTACCACCAACTCGTTGCTTGGAGAAGTGACTGACCCTGAGGGAGTTGGAGGCGGGTGAGCAGAGAGTTCAAGAAGGAAGATATTTATGGAGAGTTGAAGGTATTTGGGCCCCAGAAGGCCTTGTGGATGATGCAAAGGGTTTTGAGCTTAATCCTCGCAGCCACTGGGAACCAGTGCAGAGATCTCAGTCCTGGAGAGATACGATCCCTGGGCTTGAGGCCAAGGACAAGTCTTGCAGTCCCGTTCTGGATAAGCTACAGAGGGCAGAGAGTAGAAGCGGGCATATTTAGAAAGAGCATGTTGCAATAGTCAGCCTAGAGAGAACCAGAGCTCTGGGGACGGTGAGCTTCTGGAGGAAGGAGAGGAAAGGAAGAATACCTCTGAGGAGGTGCAGCTGGTAGTGTGACTTCTTAGAGACGTCGTAGATGTGAGGGGAGAAGGAGAGTGTGGAGTCTAAGATGACCCTGAGGTTTTTAGCCTTGCAGGTGGGAGCAGGAAGAGGGCCAAGAGAGGCCGGCTACAGGAAAGGAGGGAGTGGGTGTGCCGATGAGGAGAATATGTCTTACTGGCATTAAGTCAAAGGTCATTGGCGGCACACCACTCGAGGATAGACCGTCGGAGAGGAGGAGGCAGAGGGTAGCCTGAAAATGAGCTGGGTGTCATCTGCATAGCACTGAAAGTTGCGGCAGAGAGCGGTGATGCGGTGGGCAAGGAGTGCCAGGTATTGGTTGAACAGCCAGGGAGAGAGGGTAGACCCCTGGGGGACACCACAGGTAGAGAAAAATATAGCGGAGAGGAAGGACCCAAGTTGGACCTGGGAGAGTCGGTCAGAGAGGAAAGAAGTCGGCCACGCCAGAGCCTGACCAGTGATACCCAGGTTATCATGGAGATGGTTGAGCAGGATGGCATGGTTGACAGTGTCAAAGGCAGCAACAACCTATGACAAATTTGGTGTAGCTGAGTACAGAGTCTCCTGCACTAGTGCTCTGTTGCGACCTTCAGCACCTGCCCAGGTGCCTGACCTCTTGGGCTACTTACTGGAGCCTTGCCAGCCCTCCTAATCCCAGCCAAATATACACAAATCTTAAGTATATTCTAAGCAACATTCCCATACCTGCACTATAGTCCCAGAGGGTGTTCCCAACACAAAGTGCTTTGAGGCAATAGGAATGGGGGAAAGGCGCTATACAAATGACTACTACAATAACAATACATAGTTAAATGCTCACCTACCATTCCCCCACACCTAAGTCCCAACCAACTGTCCATCCTCTATGCAGATCTCTCGACTCCAAATCCGAGTTGTACGCAGGTGAGCCAGATTTGAAAACTTCGAACCCTCCTATCGCCCCCCACTCCTCCCAACTCCTCTCTCCAGCACCCAACCACACACCCCTAATCTTTTTTTCTACACACATCCCATGCCCTCCCCCCCACCCCCCTCTCCTCACACTTTCCTTTGCTAATTGCAGCAAGGGCTGCCCTGGCCAACACACTGATCTCAACAAACTCCCCCCCCCCCCTCCAATCCCTCCTTGCTGCCTGTAACCTCAGAAAGGGCTATGGTCTCGCCCACCTCAGGACCTCACTCTTCTCCTCTGCTCCCTCCGAGAGCCATTACTTGCCCCTCCCTTTTCCTCATAAATCTCCCCTCCCAACCCTGTCCTAGCTCTCTCCCCACAGCCCCCTAAACCCCCAAATCACAACTTTTGTCCATCGACAACCTTCTTTCGGAATCCTTCTCTCGCTATGGTAGGAGATTTCAATATCTGGTTTGACATTCCCCCAAAGGCATGACCTGCTATATCACTAATAACCTAGAAGTCCTCAACTTGACACAACTCTTATCTCGCCCCACCCACTCTGCAGGCCATGCCCTTGGTCTGGTGTTAAGTCCCACAAACCTTATGTCCACCCTTCCCCCTAATCTGATCTGCAATTATCGTCTACCTCTTGACCTCCGCTCTCCAGGCGCACCAGCCTGCCCTCTCTAACCACCCCTTCCAACACACCTCTCTCTGGAATAAAATCACCATTAACCCAGATCTAGCCAACTTCCCCCCCCCTAAACTCCCTCCCAGCACTCACTTCAGGAAGATCCTCCCACCATTGCACTCTTCGGTCACTGCCTCTCTAGTGCCCTCATCCCCCTCACCCAAGTGAAACGTACCTCTCAGAGACTGGGTCCCAACCCCAAGTTGTACATAACCTACCTCAATCTCTTTGTGATGGCCTGTCCGAACACTTTCACAATATTGCTATTGATAGACCTCTTGCCATCCTTTCAAAACTACCACTGATGCCACCCCCCCCTCCTCCCCTCCCACGTTGCCGTTCTCCACCCAACCCCAGTCCGGTCACCCGCTTTATGCCAGTCTTCTCCATCTCACTTAGATTCAAGCTCCTAGAGCAAAGCCATCCGTCTGGCTCCCCTGGAGGCCCGTGTCCCCCTGCTATTCTTAAGAACATCCTAACAACCCGTGCAGGCAGCATTGCACAGTCCATCATTAAGCAGTCCCTCTCCTCACAAATCTTCCCAAAAGCCTTCAAAACGTCTTGGGTCAAACCTCTCCTCAAAAAAAAAAACCTTGCTTGACCGTGTCCTTCCCTGAACTACTGGGGAATTTGAACACCAGCTCCATTGCCAAACTCCTGGACCGTTCTGCATATTATCAGCTCTGCCTCTTCACAGAATCCAACAACCTTCTTGATCCAGCCCAAACAGGCTTCAAACCCTTCCAAGGAACCAAGTCCTCTGTTGTGTCAGTTTTGGATGACCTCAAAAGTACAACCTCTCTGCCTCCTTCAACACAACTGACCACACTACACTGACCGAGCAGAGTCTTTGATTCTTATGGACTCTAGCTTAACCTGTATCTCCTCCTTTGTCTCAAACCACTTACAAACTGTGTTCTCTCCCCCTCTTGCCCTGTGCCAAAAAAGGGAGGGGCGGCTCACGGTCTCCCTCCTCTTCAATTGCTTGAGTGCCTTTCCATGAAGGTAAGCCCCTTTGGGCATCTGTCATTAGGGCCTGTTGCCTCCAAGTACCATTGTGCTGCTTTTTTCCTGCTTTATCTACCACGCGTGCAGGCAGTACCAGCTCTGTGATTTTCCAACATCTTTAATCTTGGCCACCCTCTTCCTTGTCACTGGAGTGCCTCTGAGGGTTGCCATAGAAATGGAGTTGCATTGTTCCTGATTGGCTGACCCTTGTTTTCTTTGGACCACCGGGAGCCGGCAGGTGAGGGCGCCAGCACCAAGGGCCCTGTCTTGAGCTGGAGGGGGCATCCTGCCTGCAGCTACTCTGCAATGCTCCCAAATGATTCAAACATACTTTGTGCCCAGCACACAATGCCCACAATCAAAATCTTTGACTTCAGATTGCCCTGGTGAGCAATATACATCGCCTTGGTCTACCCACCTTCCTTGGACACTGACTGCTCAAATTGTTACCTGCTCCTATTCCTACCTGTTATGTTATTTTGCATTTGTGTAGCGCCTTATGTATCATTGGTATGATCTCAAAGCGCTGGTAGGTTGAACGCCTTTGGGAACCGCAGTGAGAGAGAGAAAAAAAAAAGAAAGTGCGTGGGCG
The DNA here is from genome assembly GCF_040938575.1 of Ambystoma mexicanum. Lineage (NCBI taxonomy): Eukaryota > Metazoa > Chordata > Amphibia > Caudata > Ambystomatidae > Ambystoma > Ambystoma mexicanum. The sequence continues at coordinate 286,118,985 of NC_090931.1, read as the reverse complement.
CACCAGGTATGTGTGCAGCTGGTGTGGTTGTTGCATGATAGCTGCTTCTTAGCGGTAGGTGTGGTGCTGAGATCAGTTGAATGTGTTCAGTCTGTAGGGTGGACATCCAGACTGAGTTTTGGCAGCGTTAGGCCTGAGGAGACGCCCAAGCGAGCTGTGTTTGATTAGGATGATGGGTAGTTTGAGTCCTGTTAGTATGAGAACAGCTTTACCGAATGCGTCATAGTACTGCTGTGTTCTAGTTGAATGGTGGTGTATAGGAGAGAGTAAGTGTAGTGGTGTGATATTGTGGTAATCAGTAAAATGTATGCAACCAGGCACACTCAATGATGTTGGGAATACCTTCTAAATTCAACTTTAACACAGTGACGCTATTAGGGCACATGCTATTTATCACAATTGTGTCTAAATGTGGTACATGCTGTTTTTCACAATTCCGTTTGAGTGTGGTACGTGCTATCATTCACAATGCACCTATGTGAGGGATATGCTACCAGTCATAATTCTATATGGGAGAGGCATATGCTAACATTCGCAATTCCATCTAAGTGTGGCACATGCTAACATTGTTACACCCTTCCCAATGTGAGTCTGGCTAATTTGCACTATTGTCTTTGGGAATGGCACTAGTTAGTAATGCAAGTATGTTAGAATGTTATGCAGGACAACATTTACAGTTCAGCCTTGAATTAGGTTGGGTCTTGGATCTCTCTAGGTCTGCATGGTGTAATTCTTTGGCAGTTTACGTTATGGGAAGGTAAGGTGGAGTGGCAGTGGGCTTTCTGGAGTAGAGTAATTGCTCTACACACCACCCATGCCACACTTAGTTTTGTTGGTGTCTGTCTGCTGCTGGGTTCCCCTGCTGACACCTGCAGACATGACTTGGAGCTGCCAATGTAGGAGCTGCCCTTTGCCTTGGGGCCCTTAGCCGCAGGGGCTGCCGGGCAGGGGGTTGCCCTAGGAAGGTGGCTTAAGAGTACTGAAAGAGCCAATCTGTGTGAGGGGGTGGAGAGGGAGGTGGGAGGAGGGGGGCTGGTAGGGGAACCAGGAGCACGGGATCAATTGAGGGACGAAGGCAGGGGTGGGGGGGTAAACACGAAAAATGGAGGCCCGGGGCCGAGGGTCCCAGGAATGCTGTGCTCACCTGCAATGCCAAGATGGAATCAGGTGTGCAGGGAGCGCTGGCGAACTCAAGCAAGGCCTGGCTGCCCATAGCCAATCACAGGTTGGGGGCGGGCAGGGAGGTGGGAGGGAGGGAAGGGGAACCAGGAGCATGGGACCAATTGGGGGACAAAGGCAGGGGCCGGGGGAGGGGGGCAAACACAAAAAATGGAGGCACAGGGTGGAATGTAACACCTTCTCTGCCTCATGCTTTGGATTTGAGACGAAGGTTGGAAGTACCATCTCATTAAGGTGGAAGGATAACCCGACCTTTGGGAGGAATGAAGGGTGTGTCCTAAGCACCACTGTGTCCTCATGGAATGTGGTATATGGCTCCGACGACACCACGGCCTGGATCTCAATAATCTTGCTCACTGAGGTGAGGCCGACCAGAAGCGCTATCTTGATGGTAACATGCCTGATGTCCACTGATGCCACAGGGATTGCGGGCCAGTGCAGCCAGCACCACGTTGAGGTCCCAGACAGGGTGTGGTCGCTTCACTGAAAGATCTAATCTGGTCAGGCCTGACAGGTGTTTTATGAACACCGGTTTGTAGGAGAAGAGGTTATCTCTGAAGTTTCTATAAGCCCCAATGTCACCAGATAAGCATGGCGGGTGTCAACCTGGACATGTGAATGAGCCAAGTGTGCTGAGAAAGACAACACATTGTCTATTGGGCATGCCAGAGGGTCTATCCCGTTTGTTGGCCTGGGTCCAGTGACAAAACCTGGTCCATTTGCTTTTGTATTGACTCCTTGTGTAACCGCTTCAGGCGCCTTGATTAATGTCCAAATTGTTTTGTGACAACTGCAGATGTCTTAGGGTGACGTCCTCAAGAACCAAGCTGCTAGGGCTAACTTCTCTGGCACGGGATGAACCACTGTGCCGCCCTGCAGGAATAAGAGTGGGGCTGGTCCCACTGGGAGGAGGAATGGAGGCTGGTGAGACAGCCAGAGGAGCTCGGAGAACCAAGGTCTGGCCGGCCACCGCAGCGCAATCTTTAACCTCCAATCTCTTCACCATCTGTACTATGCATCTTGATGTGCCTCATAATGATTGCTTCACTACTGCTTTCTTAATGCCATGCTTCAAAATGAACTAAGAAAACAAATAATTGTAAAACTCCTATTCTCTGATGTGCCTCCATCGGTGCATCCTCCAGCTTTTACTGCTTTATAGTGCTTTCTGACATGACTCGAATTGTGGTGTGCTTACCAACTTTTTATTGATCTGTAAATCCAGGGTGCTCATTGTTATGGTCTGCCTGGTGAGATTCTATTGTTGCATAGTGCTTCTGACCTTCTCACCTGCTATCCTCGGATTTCCCCTTTAGCCCCACCCCCCCACACCTGTCTCTGCCCCAATGGTGCTCACCGTCTCCCTTATCTTTTCTAACTGCTTCTCTATCACCTTGTCTCCCCCTATCATAAAATATAGAAGAAAGAAACTTAAAAAGACACTCCTTATTTCCAACCCTGGTCTGCTCATTGCAGACACTTGCATCAATGCTTCTTCCAGACAGACTATCGCTGACATGCATTCATTTTATTGGGCATTTGTAAGGTGTGTATACATCAAGAAATTGTGTTTTGTTCTCTTTGCTGTTCCTCTGACTTATGGATTCCTCATATGGTCTGTGTAAAGACTGGAGGTGGATGGCTGAACTCTTGCTCTCTATATGGCAGAGTGGAAGCACAGAGTACCCCAGCCAAGATTCTCTATAGGGTAGCTATGGATGAGCAATCAAGACTTAAGATCTCAGGAGGTGATGCATGTTGGTTCTTAAGTACAGTGTAGTCCCGAAGCACCCACAAAGGAATGTCCACACACTGTTAGTGATAACACAGTTTTTATATAAATAAGGTTCAAGTTTATATACACAATCACAATAAAACACTTTGTGCTCAGGTTTATCTACAATGGCAAATATATGCAGTTTCTATGTGCTACCACAATTACTCTTAGATTGCATTAAAATGCATCAACTGTACTCAGTTCAAATGTCATACAAATCAAATAATAAAGTGAACCAACAATAGACATAGGAGGAAAGCAGGTTGGTTAAAACAATAGGCAGAATACTGGCCCCGTTACCTAGACACAATTCTGTGTGAGGAACCCCCCACCTGGGCCACCTGTAATTAAAGCTATAATACAAGCCCAGTCAATCTATTGTTTCGATATGTCTTATTTCCTTCTAAAATAGTTCTAACACACCAATGTACCTGGAATAGCAAAGTTCGACGTCAGGTCGTCGACGGATCCTTCTTGAGAGGCTCCCTTTAAGGCAGGAGCCACAGATCGTCGCAATCTCTCAAAGAAATGGTGAACAACGGCGTCGAGGCAGCAGCTTCGTTCCTGGCGGTGCTCGTCGACGATTGGTCAGGGACGTCATGCGAAGAGGAGGCGTGTGATGCACCTTGACGACGGTAGTTAGTTACCGCAAAGAGTCACTGAAGAACTTTGGCCCAGCAAGAGTGTCTGGTCATCCGGCGTGTCTGCGGTCTTTGAGTGGTGGGAAACCCACCGGTGGGTGCTCGTCGGTGGCCTTTACTTTCTCCGGTGGGACAAAGCGGTCGGCGGTGCTGGTGAGAGAGTCCTTGGATTCAAATGTCTTAATCAATGGAGCGTTGCGGGTCCGGTTGTCGGTAGCTCGGCGTCAAGCGGTTCCTGCTTCTGGGCAACACGGCTTCGACGTGCCTCCAGTGGTTATAGGTACCTGCAAACCCTGGTCAACTGTGGGTGGTGGTCTGATGCTTCTTTTCGTTCTCATCAGCGGTCCCTGTCTCCGGTTGACAGTCTCTCGAATGCTTGCTTCCACGGTGCTCCGGCAAAGGTTAGCGGTGCACAATGGTCCCTTGAAGCTCGGGAAGACTTCTCCTAGCCAGGTCCTCTATTGGATCAGTTTCGACGGCACGGCAGCTTTCGGATTGCGGTGAAGGTAGCAGCTGAGTCTTCGGGCTCAGCTTTGAGATTAAGCATCATTTTCGACTTCAGCTTCCGAATGATGTCTAGCAGTGAGAGGCCCCCAGATATACTGTTTGGACTCTCATTCATTCTGCTGGGTCACACTCATGCAACCAATCACTCAGAAGGGCATTCAGCAGGCAATCAGCCAATCAGGCTCACAGGGTATTCAGGCCATTCTCCTCCCTCTCAGACAGTCGCAACAAGGAATGTGTATTGGGACAAGTACCCAAGCATGCATCACTCCACGCTGCATTCATACCAGTTTCGGGCAGGCCTGTTTGTCTTTGTGTCACATACCAGAAACTAGACACCCATAACAAGAAGTGCATATTGGCCACACACTCCATTCACCCAGGTCCCACGCACAGGGTGTACCCACAACATACAGTCACTGGGAAGGCTTCCGCCAGTCTGGCCTGGACTTCCCCACAATACCATATATGGAACTTCCACCCAACAGCCGGTAAGGGGGAAGGGACAGTGCCAGGGCTTCCCAGGACTATGGGAAAAACAAGGTAACAGGTAATAGAAAGCAAGAGGCCACAAGGGCCATCTTGCCTTCTATCACGAATCAACTGATTCCAATGGCAGGGCCTGGGTATCCCGAAATGGAGGATACTCTGAGCACCTGTCAAATTCAGCATGGAGCTGGCATTAGCCCATACCCTGCTCTATGGATCACACACAGGTGCCCAAAAACATACACTAGGGGGGGGAGGCACAGTGTTGTACCCCCACCCATGGGTGCCATAAGGGTATCCCAAGGGTCTTTATACCAAGCCAAAAAGAGGAAGAGGTGCATTGCCAGGAGTGCCACATGAACTCTTGTGCAGAAAATAACACAGAACATAAAAGGGAGGCCTTGTCCTTCCAATGCATTTCTAGCATCACAGTCGCTGAGCCCCCTCCCCCTACTGAGGTTAGGGCATCTAATCTCCCACGAGATTGACACCCTCATCCAGACGGTCAACGTACTGTCTAGAAAGGCCATCTGCATTATCGTGACTCTTCCCTGGTCTATGCCCAATGGTGAAGTCTAGCCCTTGCAGGCTAATGGACCATGTGAGCAGTTTTGGGTTTTCATCCTTCATCTCCATAAGCTACTTTAGGGGAATATGGTCTGTTTGGACCTTGAAAGTAGACCCCGTAAGGTAGGGCCTAAGGCTCCAAACTATACTGAAACATTCCTTTTCAACAGTAGCCCACCTAAGTTCTCTACCCTTCAGTTGTCTACTGATGAAGATGATTGGATGTTCCCTCCCTTTGTCATCCAACTGGGACAAGACCGCTCCAATTCTGGGGTCGCGGGCATCCATCTGGACGATAAAGAGTTTGCTGTAATTGGGCGCACACAACACCGGTGCCCTACACAGACTTTCTTTCAAGCCAACAAAAGCCTTCTGACAGTCTTTGGTCCAATTAACCTTCCTCTGTTGTTTGGGCGAAGTCGGAGCTGTCAGAGGGGCACCTATGGTTCCATAGTCGGCCATGAAGTTGCGATAATACCCAGTGAGGCCCAAAAAGGCTCTCACCTGGGTTTGAGTAGTGGGAGTCTCCCAGTCATGTACATCCTGTACCTTACTGCGGAGAGGTTGGATTTGACCCTTTCCTGCCTCATGACCAAGATACGTGACTTTCCCCTGAGCTATCTGGTTTTTGGGAGCCTTGATAGTGAGGTTAGCCCTTTTCAAGGCCTGCAACACCTTATCCAGGTGAGTCGAATGCTCTTCCCAGGTGGAACTGTAGACCGCAATTTCCAAGTAGGCCACACAGAAGACCTCCACCCCACTGAGTGCACGATTGACTAATCTCTGGAAGGTGGCAGGTGCATTCTTCAACGCAAAAGGCATGACTCTAAACTGGTAGAGCCCCTCAGGTGTTGAGAATGCAGTCTTTTCCTTGGCATGGTCTATCAGGAGCTATTTGCCAATAGCCTGAGGTAAGGTTAAAGGTGCTCACAAATTTGGCAGCACCTATGGGCCCTTGGCAATGGGTGCGCGTCAGTTTTGGTGAATCATTGACTCCTCTGTAGTCCATACAGAACCGCCAATCCTTGGTACCTGCCTGGGAACTTGCCTTGGGGACAAGGACCACTGGACTGGACATGGGACTGGTTGAGGGTTCGATAACACCCAGATTCAACATCTTGGCGACCTCAATGTGGTTTTTAACAGTGTTGGACATCCTGCAGCTTCTGCTTTTGATGGGTACGCTGTCACCAGTGTCAATTTCGTGCATGCACCATGGAGTGAGGCCTGGTGTCAGCGAGAACAGAGATGCATGCTGCTGGAGCAAAGCCCTGCAGGCCCTCTGCTGCTCTGGAGTCAGATCTGCAGAGAGGTGCACTCCCTCCACTAAGCCATCCTGAGGGTTGCTATGCAGCAAATCGGGAAGGGACTCGCTCTCATCCTCTTCTTGCTCCGAAGCCAGCAAGAGACATTAGACTTCGGCTCGCCTATGGAAAGGCTTGAGCCTGTTAGCATGGAATACCTGAGGGGCTACCCCAGGGACTCCCATGTCAACCAGATAATTGACTTCGCCCATCTTGGAAATGATCTTGAAGGGTCCAGTCCACTTATCTGCCAAAGCTCGAGGCTTGGTAGGCTCATCACAAGGATCTCCTGTCCTGGAGTCCAATCCACTTGCGAGGCTTTAAGGTCATGCCATTACTGGTTTAATTCCTAGGTGGCCTTTAGATTCGTTTTTCCCTGGAGGGAGGGGTGGCTGGCGGCTTCCAAACCGCCTCTGATCAAGGCAAGGCGCCCCCTCACGGGATGTCCAAAGAGTAACTCAGAGGGGCTGAAACCAACACCCTCTTGAGGTACCTCTCTGTGAGCGAACAGCAGGCATAGCAGGAGGAGATCCCATTTCCTCCTTCGGATCGCCTCCAAAGTGCCTAGCATGCCCTTGATTTTTATTAAATCTCTCGACCAGACCATTGGTCTGGGGATTGTAAGAGATGGAGAACTTGTAAGTTACCCCACACTCTTTCCACATGGTTTTCATGTAATACAAAAAAGGTAGCAGGCGCCTCTCTCTCGAAAGAACAAAGCATGATAACCTGTTCAGTGGTTATTAACCACATTGAGAGTTCGCAGCCATTGCTTTTTGCTCACTGTACCTTCACAGATGGGAAATGTCCATTTGCATATCAGTCTTTGTCCAACCCACAAGGGCAGTCCAGCACCGAAATGCTATGGCAATTCCTCTCTGAACAAGAGTACCATCAGCAACCCCATACACGTGTTTCAGCCTTGTTGGGCATCATCAGTGAGGTGAAGCTGAGCCTCTCTAAGCGCAGTTAGCAGGGAGTCCACGTCTGGTTGCACTTCTCCTTGTGCCTGGGACATGGCCTGTTTCCTCAGACCCTTGAAAGAGTGGCACTCTCTCTGACCCTTACAGAAGTCCGCCAGGGAGGGTCCCCCTTCAGCCAACAGACATTGAAGGTCAGGGTGGTTCTCCGGGTTGAGCACCTCTCCCGCAGGAGGGTCTTCTGCCTCTTCTCCCTCAGGAGTTGAGTTTGGGTTGACCACTGGATCCAGCCCGTCCGGAGCATGAATCCCAATGGGTGCTGCAGGAGCACCAGGAGGAGAAGGAGCCCCCTTCACAGACGTGGCCTTCTTGTTCCTCCTCCTTGCCTTAGGCCTCTCCTTTGCTTGGGTACCTGACTCTCAGTCAGACCCGGTGTCACCTGGGGCCTAGTGACTGCAGCAGCAGTCATGGGGAGACCATCCGAGATCAACCCCAACTCTACTAGATCGTTGCCTAACAAAATGTTAGCAGGGACATTGTCCTGAACCAGGAGAGGAGGTTTTGCTGTCTTGTCTCCAATCATGAGTGTGAATAAGGCTACAGGAGATAATTTGGGAGTCCCACCAGCTAACCTTTTAGTTCGCAGAGGAGCACCTACATAATCCTCTGGCTTGAGCAGGGTAATGTCTACCACTTTCATGCTTGCCCCAGTGTCTCTCAAACCAGTAGAAGGCTGGCCATTCAAGAGGACACTTTTCAAAAACCTACGGGTGTTTTGTGGGATTGTCGCCAGTACTTCTGCATACAGGGCCCAGGACCCAAGGGACACTAGGGAAATCTCTACAGGAGCACCGAATGTGATTCCTGGAGAGGAGAGGACAGTGGCCTCCACCTCGGGCATGGGGTAAGGGTAGGTCAGGTGAACAGCCTGAACTCCAAGTGCCTTATCTTTACACTTGGGGTCACCCTTCTTGTGGTCCAGAGCCCCACAGTCCCAACAAGTGCCAGGAATGTGGGGTATGGTACTGGAACCACCGGGACCACTACTCGTACTCCCACCCACTTAGTAGTTATCCCCACTAGATATTTGGATCTTAGGAGAGGAAGGTTTTGGTTTACCCGGCTGTGATTGCTTCTGGGACTCCTCAGCCTTCTGAGAGGTCCCTTTTCTTTGTCCTTCCCACTGGAGTCTTTGGGGGACACCTGGTCGGAGACCCACTTGTCTGCCAGCCTGGCCAGCTTAAGGATCTAAAATGTTCTGGTCATCAACATACTGACGCAGTTCTGGTGAACAGGCTTCAGAAAAATGCTCAAAAAACAAAAGGTGGGACAATTCAACAAACGTTTTCACCTTGGAAATATCAATCCACCCCATCGTGTTCATATGTGCAGCACTGACCCAGACAACCCAGGACACATTCTCTTTTTCTTAAATTGCCTGAACCTTTTAAGGTATTGGGTAGGTGTCAAAGCAGACTTTATGCACTCATACTGACCCCTTTCTTCAGTATCACTACATTTTATCCCCACCAAAAATATCGCTGTATATATGGTCATCTGGTACGGCCATAGGCAATATTTTTTGGGGGGATAGTTTTTGGGAGCATGGGTTGTGGGGGTGTCTCCTGCTCCTTTAAAAATAATGAAGCGGTTGCAGGGGTGTCCCCTGCAGGTTCCATGCCTTAATATCGGCGGAAAAATATGGTGATATATTTGTATGGTGAATTTATTTTTTATTTTTTTGGGCAGGGATATTAACACATGGAACCCTTTCTTCCACACTCAGTTTCAGAATACAGTCATATCCAGTCTGAGGCACTCTGCTTAACAAACACTTAGCCAAATCTCTTTTTATCAACATCATGGATTCCACAAGCCATCTCAAATGCTTCAATCCATTGGAGGATATCGGAACCCTCCACATACACACCAACCAAATCTTTCATAAACTTGGGGACCTGACCCACTCAACTGGTTTTGCTGAAATCTCCACTCTCGCTGGATTCTCTGACATTTAGTGTCCTTGTCTTTGAGTATCACTTGCTGTGCCAACTCTGCTTTCTTAAATTCAGCTTCAGTTTCCAACTTTCTATATACAACATCCTTAATAATTCAAGTTCCAAGGAATTCCCTGAAGATATGGCTGAGGTCGGAACAGAGGCAGTAGGAGTGGTGGCATTCACAGAACCAGATCAATAACAACCCCAGGGGCAGGGGCCTCAATGGCTGCACCCCCTCCCTTCAAGAGCTTCACAATCAGTCTGGTAGTCCACTAGGTCAGCTATCAGCTCAGCCCTAGACTTATCCTCAAAGTCTAACTCCCTGGCTTCACAAGCACTCCAGAGAGCCTCTGGTACAAAACTAAACCTCAATTTAACAAAGTGTAGATATTTTGTAAGTGGCAAAGTTACACACTGATTCATAAAGCATTAGCATCCCACCGTGTAAAGGCTGGAGGGGGGTGTCTGTACGCCTGCTCTCTATATGGCAGAGTGGAAGCAGAGAGTACCCCAGCCAAGATTCTCTAATAGGGTAGCTATGGAGGAGCAATCAAGGCTTAAGATCTCAGGAGGTGATGCAGGCTGGTTCTTAAGTATAGTGTATTCCCCAAGCACCCACAAAGGAATGTCCACACACTATTCGTGTGATAAGAGTCTTTATATAAATAAGGTTCAAGGTTATATATACAATCACAATAACACACTTTGTGCTCAGGTTTATCTCCAATGGCAAATATACGCAGTTTATATGTGGTACCACAATTATACTTACATTCCATTAAAATTCATCAACTGTGCTCCGTGCAAATGTCCAGATATGTAACGTCCAGTTTCTCTTGTTAGAGTTCTAAAGTTAGAGTGCCTCATATGAAATACATGTTTCTAATGGATGGTGTCCTCCCACGGATGCCTCATCTTTGATATACTGATATCCTGCTTGCAGTTTTGGAAACATTTCCGACCGCAGAGGGTGCTGTGCGGCATCGAGTTGATGTCCCTCAATGTTATCCATTCCCGTGCTTTGAAGTGACGATGAAGGTATAAGTAGCACGCACTGTGCATGTTACGTTTTTCCACATGCACAGCATGCATTCGGAGTGTTTCGACTCGCCTCAGTGATTCTTTCTATATATTTCTTTGAATTCTTCAGAGTTTGTCTACTCCTAAAACAGGTTTTAAGAGGTGTGCGGTCTGTGACGCAAAGATGTTGATCGCAGATCCGCACAGGATATGCCTATGTTGCCTCGGTAAGCAGCACAAATTCATTGGTTTTTTTTGTCTCCTGCCAGTCGATGACTAACAAGGCCTTGAAAAAGAGCAGGTTGAAACTCGCCCTACATCGTTCGGTTTCAAAATCTCTGTCCACTACTAAGTCGATGAAAAAATCTTCTGAATGCAGAATTTCGACAGGGGACAAATCTCCTGCGAGGCTCAAGAAACCCTCTAAATATTGTAAGCAGTTGAGGTCTAGGAGTGATTCACATCATTCCTCGTCTTCACTGAAAAGATTGAAGAGACGCCATTGTTCTTTGTCTTGCGACTCATCACCTGACCAGGAAAACACACTTGTTTCTGATAAGTGTGCCTTGGCAGCCGATTGGGAAAGGTTTTGTTGTTTTCGACTGCGGCCCCTCATGGTCCCAATAAAGGTTAGCGATCCCACCGCGCCTTCAAAAGCCCCGACCTGGGTGCCCAAAAGTCTGAGTCAGAAGACCTCGGAAATGCCTACTCTAGTAGCGTCGACCACAGGAGCAGCATCAAAGGTTTCAATCACTTCATAATCAAAAGACTCGATGTCAAAGTAGTTATCCTCCGATCCAATGGAAGGTTTTAAGCCGCAATCAAAGAAAGACTTTCAAGTCATTTGGATCCGTCTTTGAGGAGGTTGTACCCTTCCGGTACCTACGTTTTGTTACACCTAATGTCCCTGAAGAGTTGTTTTCAGGTCATTCTCGTTTGGAGGACTTGCCTTAGAGAAGTTAGGGGCTTGGATACTTCCCCTGAAGTGGAATTTGCCATGCCTGACATAACTGTTCATCCAATTGTGGCATACAGGACAGTTATGGCATAACTTCTGTGCGATGGGTACGACGGAAAGCAGGTGAGACAGATAACTGTGAACACGGTCTTGGTGCTGCTAAAGGGAGTCCCTAAAAGGCATAGTGAGACAGAAGACACACCCTGAAAATATACCCCATTGGGACATACTTGAAAAGATGGATCTATGTGGATGCATGCTGATATACTATTGAGGCCAATTTAGAGAAGTCTCGGGTGACACCTTCCCAAAAGGTGCAATTAATTGAAGCACTCCTGTACTCTTCCTTGGGGAAGGCTTTGCCCCCAAGGTGAGGGCTCAACATATCCTGCAGATGGTGACAAGGTTTCAAAACACCCAACATCTACCATCTTTTGATTTTCTGAGGTTTGCGGGGCCTCATAGCATCCTGCATTTTCCGAGTGCCAGAAGCCCGCCTAAGGATGAGGTACCTCCAGTGGACCCTCAGATCCCAATGATCACAATTCTCAGGCAGGCTGGCAGACCTTCTTCAGGTCCTGAGCCAGGTTGCACAGGAACTCCTTTGGTGAACCTGCAAGGAGAATGTGATGCTAGGGCAACTATTTTGGCAAACCTGGCAGCAGATAAGAGGTCAAGAATTCTTCCCTGAGCGATCTTGCGATCAGCGGTCTTTCGTCTCCTTCAGAATCCAGACTACATATAAACCTGCTGATGGCTTTTTTGCCATCCATAGAGGGAAAGAATGTCTGGATAATGATGGAACAACACAGTGGCCATTCACTACCTCAACGAGAGGTAGTGTAGGATGTGAGAAACTTGAAGGGTCTCCCTGACTAGTCCCCGGGGGTCTGTCATCCAGGTGGCCAGGACACAGCCATCGCTATTGGATCCAGTTCCTGGGGTGACTTGTGAGGGAGGATTACCAGAATGGGGGTTCCTCAGGGAGTCGAAGTGGGGCACCGAAGAGTGGGACACAGTATCCCCCTTCTTATGACACCTGTACCCCAACCCACCATGTAGGATACGCACTTTACCCCCTCCACCCCCCCCTTTTCCGACGCACACACTTTCTCGTATTACAGAGGACGATGGACTAACACTCGAGCCATTTACCTATGTCCCAACAACAGGATCAGGCAATTAACCAGAACCGCACACACCTGACAGCCCTTTCCGTTCCCCACAGGGATAAAAGGTGGAGCACGAGAGCACAATACGAGCAAGGCAGACTGCACGTCGAGAGAGCCAACTCAGCACAGCAGTTCAAGAGGAGGAGAAAGACGGTGCAAACCGAGAGGGTGACAAGGAGAGATGTGACCTTGCACTTTCCAACCAAGGCCCGTGAAACCTCTGCGGAAGCAAACATAAGACCGCAAACAGTAGCCAGGTTGTGATTTCAATGGTACATGAGACCCTCCTCCGCTGATAACCTAGCCTGGGAGAGACTCTTGTCTCTATGGTACCAACCCTGACTCCAAAGGGAAGCGAAAGCCAAGCGGTTCATCACATCCGGTGAGTCGAGGGGAGAGTCAATAAGAATCCGAACTTTGTTGAACAAAAAGTAGCAAACTGCTAATTGAACTGTGAAAGCATAAAGAGCTATTGATGCTAAAAGGGGGAAAATGAGCGACAGAGTCCGACACCAAGTGGGTGCTCACTCAGAAAAGCTCTGGGCGATTACCCGATTGTTGAAACTACCAGTACCAGAAGGCCTTGGGAAAGGCAGAAAAGGGTGTCAAAGTGGTCATACAGGGGTCCAGTAAAATCCTCTGCACAGTCGAAAGTCTTTGACCGACAGATTGTGAAGCTAAGGGAAGTGAACCCTGCATCATAAGAACTGCTTGAGAAAATGTGATTGACAAAGTTGGCAAGAGTGAACCCGGAAAAGGGATGTCCACAGTGAACTGTTCAAAAAGACATTAAGATTCTTGAATATCACAGAAGAGATTGTTTTGAGAAGCCATACTGAATCCGGCTGAGGGAAGCTAATTTCTTTTATACAAATACTTTTTTATTGGCATTTATAATAAACGATACATCACAGAACAGTAAACCTTCCCCCATCTCCCTCCTCCCCCTTCTTCCCAGGTCCTGTGTGATCTGCTCTTCCTTCCTTTTCCCTTCGCTCGTCAGAGTATGCTCTAGAGGCGCCTCCCAGTCTCATGTAGGGGATACTTCTCAGCCCAGACCCAAGAGTTCCATCTTCCTTGGGCATCATGCTCTGCTGGAGTCTTTCATTAGAAATTGCAACACCAAGTCCCAGTCCGTAAGGAATTTCTGATGTTCACCCCTAATTGCATATGTTAATTTTTCCATGGCTACCACGCTCCATATTTTGCCCACCCAATCATGTTCCGAGGGTGCCTCTTGATTTCCATATGCGGGCTACTAGAAGGGCCCCTGCCATCACCAGGATCGCATACATTTTCTGCTGTCTTTGTGGCCAACTTTTCTAACTGTCTATCCATGACCAATATAAGCAGTCCTTTTGTGGTGCCTTCTCTCTTCCCAGTATGCCCCTTGTTGCTTCTTGGAACATTTCCCGAAACTGTTCTATTGCTGGGCATTGCCACCATGTGTCACAAGGTTCCTTCCTCCCCGCAACCCCTCCAACAGAGCCTGGAGGTTGTCTGGTATATTTTGGACAGTCTATTTGGAGTGATGTGCCATTGGTACATCATTTTTATGCAGATTTCCTGGATTTGTAGAGAGTGATTAAATATAGAAAATCAGGTTGAGAAATCACAAATCAGATTCTTGATAGTATAGTTGAACACTTCTCTATTGATTGGCTAGCCAATAGAGTTTAAATTGGAATCGGAACACAAGAAGTAAGTGGAACCTCACTGACTCGTTTGTTCGACCATGTCTGTCTGAACTTTTAATAGTCTGTGAGACCCTACAGCGTCGGCTGCGGCACTACCACACTCGCACTCTACTTGGACACCGCCCCCCCGGGACCGTGCACACAACTTCTGACGCTCTTAGCATACTGTGGCTGGATGTGTCCACTTGACTTGGCTCATCCTTAAATATAGATGCACGGAGCCCATGCGGCACTCGCACTGATTACCCTCGCATGCCACCTCCACTACGTGGCGCGTAACTTTTCTCCGATGCCCGCAGCACACAGTGGCTGGTTGCTTTTCACTTTACTTTGTTCATATGCAAGAATAGATGCACGTAGCATGTGTAGCAAACCTGCAGATTTTCCTTCCACGCTACCATCACTATCTGCCGTGCACCTAATCTCTGACGCCCACAGCACACTGCGACTGGTTTCGTTTACCCAACTGGGTTTGCGCATAAGAATAGATGCTCTTAATATTCGGGGCTCATACACAGATTATCCTCTCCAGCCACTACCACTCTTTGGGAGAGGGTCGAGACTTTCTTGAACCAGTAGACTACAATGTCTCTCCTTGTTTTCACCCCGAGATACGCACTGCCATTAACTAGCAGCAAACCATTAAGGCTGGACTACTAAAGTCATAAACTCAGCCATGGCACACAGGATAGAGTCACTGCACTCTATCACTCCTTTGCAGTGAACTTGAAACACTGCACGACTAGCAGCCCCCTTCAAGCATAGAGGGATCTTTCTACGAATACTTCCCGCAATATTTGTTTTTTGATGGTAATCTTGACACCAGGGCTCCATTTTGGAACAGTGCTGTTTTTTAACCCAACTTGTATCTAATAAGTATCTATAAATTATTAAGTAACTTTCTAACGAAATCACACATCGTTCTAACGCTTGTTCCACACTGTCATTATTCCCAGACAGACACCCAACGGACTCGGAGAACACTTCTCCCCCGTCCTGAAGAAGGCCATACCAACCACTAGCTTCAACGAATTGCTACAGTGTCGACCGTTTTGCCACAACGTCTTGTTCCATTTGTTTCACAAGTAACTTATGTTCTGTTCTGACCCTCCAGAGTTATTCGCTCTGGACTTCACATGCTCGTTTTGTAAAATTGTTTTATGTACAATAGAGAATATGTATCACTAAGAGTTAAGTTCCTCGGCAGTTACGAGTTTGGTACATAGTGGTACAACCTATATGTTAAAGTGAAATTCTGTCTGTGTTGTTTATGGGTTTGTCACACAAAAAACGAATTGTTTTACGGAATTAAATTATCAATGATAAATGATCTTTGTGTTCCAATTTAAACTCTATTGGCTAGCCAACCAATAGAGAAGTGTTCAACTATACTATCAAGAATCTGATTTTTGATTTCTCACCCTGATTTTCTATTAAGCATGATGTACCCCCCTGGGCATATCGGGGCCTAGCCAGGTGTCCTTCTCCAGCATGGGTTCTGGCATGGATTCACATGCTCAGTATCAGTTTCGTTTCTGATCTGTCTTTCGTAGTAGTAACCAATCACTGATCTCTGCGTCATACTGACCACAGCCAATGACTGCCCTCTACCTAAGCCCCGCCTCTGGCAGCCATCTTCAGATTTTTACCGCACGTTCAAGTGTTGGGAGTCCTCGTGCTTAGCTTGCGAGCTTTTACTGCGTGTTTCGCGCTTTTTCAGGTGAATTTTCACATTTTTTCGGTTAATCGAGCCTCAAGCTCCACCGTTTCTACTCCCGTTAATGGCTACTCGTTGCAGGATTATCCTACGCCCCTCAAGGGTGAAGATTTTGTCGAATCAACTTCTTGGAGGATTCCAGAAGATTCGCGGCCTACTTCGAGATGGCCCAGGATGCGAGTTCGTCGCCCGGACCCAAGCTGTTTCGCAGCTGCCCTGGATGCGGGCTGCAGAATGTGTTTAAGGAAGACGAACATTCGCAATGCCTCTACTGTCTTCATGGGGACAAGACTCATGTAGAGAAGGACTGCCAGTTCTGCAAGAACTTGTCGGAGCGGACCATGAGGGACCGTCAATCCCGTCTCGCCAGCTGGTTGGAGAAGGGCTCAACGGGTAAGAAGAAGAAGAAAGGGTCCGAGCGGGCTTCTAAGTCCTGTGCGGGCGCCCCGGCGAGGGGGGCCCCAACACCAGGCCAAGCGCCGCGAGTCCGCTGGCTCCGGGAGCGCCGAAAGGTCGGGCTCTTCGGTCGCCAGGCAGGGCGCACCTTCCCGGCACCGTCAACCACGAGCCAGCGCTCCGGTTCGGGGAAGAGGAAGTCCGAGACCCCGGGTAAGCTTCGGGAGAAGCCCCGTCCGATCTCGGAAGAGGGGGAGCGAGGCGTCGCCCCTCCCCCGAAGGAGAAGGCCCGGGACGCACCTAAGGTGGTGAAGGCCCCTACCCAGCAGGCAAAGGCCTCTATCGAGGCGATCGCAGCGACTCTGGCCAAGCCGGCAGAGACCCCGCCGGCGGAGACTGCCTCCGGGACTAGAGTTTCCCTGCCGCCAAGGAGGGAATCCTCTTTTCAGCCCATCGTCGTGGCCGCCATGATGGAAGAAGCAAGGGGGGCACGGAGGAGGAACTGACCGAGGCCGTGAGGAACCTCGAAGTCCAATTTGAGAAGGTTCGATCCCGTAAGGAAGATCCTCGGGAGATAACCGAAGAAGACGACGATGGCGAGGAAGAGCCTCCTTCCCTTCCGGCGCAGCCGGAACCTAGGCCTCAGGATGGCTCGGCGGCCATTTTGTCTGCGCTCCAGTCCTTATGCTCTGAGATAAGGACGAGATTCCCACGGCCCAGGCCGGAGGACCCGCAACCTGGCCCGTCGGGAAGTCCTCAGAACAAACGACGGAGGACCCAACCCTATCCTCCGCTCGCCCCCGTAAGGCCTACAGTTCCCTCCTCATCCTCCCACGAGTCGGGAGATGATGGTGCGTTGGGCTCGACGACGGGTTCTGAGGGCGACGGCGACGGAACGGGTCTCCCGTCGCACGGGCCTCGCCGCCCGACGAGATTGGCTTATTCCACGCCATGATCGCCAGGGCGTCCGAATTGTTCCAGCTCTGCCCGGAGGAGCAGAAAAAGGAAGGTTTCCTCTATCAGCGCCGGGAGGCCAAGAGGAAGACTGTCATCGCGGTGCCTCTAATCGATGACATCTGGGAGGAGGGCCTGTCGGTTCTCTAAAACCCCTGCACGGCACCAGCCAAACGGGACCGGTACGAGAAGAAGTACCGGGTCCCCGAAACCGCTCCCCTGTGCCTCAGGGCCCAGCCAACGCCAGACTCGGTTGTCTCGGCGGCGGCAAAGAAGAAAGTGGCGGGGTCAGGAGCCTCGACGTCGAATTCCCCGCCGGACGGCGAGGGAAAGAAGTTGGACGCCATGGGGCGGCGGGTCATTTTGTCGGCGGCGACGACGATCAAAGTGGCCAACGCCCTGGCGATCGTGGCCCGTTACGACAGGGAGCTCTGGTTTAAGCTGGCCCCCATTTTGGACTTCCTGCCGGACGACAAGAGGTCTGAGGCCCTGGAAATACTGCAAGAGGGTGAGGTGGCGTCGGACCACGCCGTAACGGTGGCAACCGATATTGCCGATACCGGGTTCCGCCAGCTGGGCAACGGTGTTTGCCTACGACGACGGGGTTGGCTCCGGGCGACCGACTTCCGTCAGGACGTCCAGACCAGGGTGTTGGACATGCCGTTCGACGGCAGCAACTTGTTCAGGAAGGCGGTGGACGAATCCCTCCAAGACATAAAAACGGACACGGAGACAGCCGGCGCCCTAGGAGCCCTTCAGCAACGACGGCCCTTTCGGAGCTCCGGAGGCAGACCGGGTGCCTCCAAGGGATCCAGCGGTGGCTCGTCGTCCTACCGCCAGGCGGCGCGCTTCTCGTCTCAGGAGGCCTACAGGGGTCGCGGCAAGCAGGGAGCGCCTCGCCGCCGTCGGCAAGGTGGCTAGGGCGGCAAGGCCACCACCTCCAAGCAGGACTAAACCGGCCATGGTCTCGGGCCCCCACCGAAGCACCCCGGTGGGAGGCCGGCTGACGAATTTCGTCGGCGTGTGGAAGTCCATCTCCACCGACCGTTGGGTGCTGGATACCCTGGCAAGAGGACACTCTATCGAATTCCTGAAGAAGTGCCCTCACGTTCCACCTGTGGCCAAGAAGGAAAATCACGTCCCGCAACTGCTGTTGGAAGTACGGGCGATGCTCAGGAAAGGCGCCATCGAGCTTGTCCCGAAGAGGCTCCGGGGTGTACTCAAGGTACTTCCTCGTCAGGAAGAAGACGGACGGCTGGCGCCCCATCCTGGACCTTCGTCATTTGGACAAATACATCAGATCACAAAAGTTCAGGATGGTCACCCTCCAGCACGTACTGGGACAGCTGGAGGAAGGCGACTTTCTATCGTCGTTGGACCTGGAGGATGCATACTTCCACGTTCCCATCCTCAAAAGTCACCGAAAGTTCCTCAGGTTCGTCGTCCAGGGACGCCACTACCAATTTAGAACACTGCCGTTCGGATTGAAGTCGGCCCCCAGGGTCTTTACCAAGTGCCTAGCACCAGTGGGGGCGCGGCTGCGCCGGCAGGGGATTCACGTCTACCCCTACCTGGAGGACTGGCTCATCCGCTCAAGGACGAGGGAACTCGCCGTCGAACACACCGCGAGGACCGTCCAGCTACACAGCCCTGGGATTCGCCATAAACTACCCAAAGTCCCACCTGGTGCCGTCGTAGGTGGCCCTGTTTCTGGGAGCGAAGCTCGATACAGTGAGGCGCCTGGCGGCCCTGTCGGAAAAACGGACGAAGACCATTCTAGGCAAAGTGCAGCGCCTGCTAGCCACGGACGTGGCCAGGGTGAGGTCCATCAAGTCCCTCCTGGGGATGATGTCCTCTTGCATCTACCTGTTGCGCCTATGCAGACTACGGATGCGCCCTCTTCAAGAATTTCTCGACGCCTGTTGGATGCAGGCGACGGGCACCTTCGAAGACAGGGTCCCCCTCAACGAGGTGTTCCGGCGGGCGATTCAGTGGTGGGGCGTTCGAGCGCACCTCACGGCGGGCAAGGACTTTCAGACGCCGGCGTACCAGGAGACGGTGACGACAGACACCTCCCTGGAAGGTTGGGGCGCCCACACCGGAGATCTCCATGCAAGAGGCCTCTGGCTCCCGGAGGAGAGGCTCCTGCACATCAACGTCCTGGAACTCCGAGCCGTGTTCTGGGCTCTCAAATCGTTCCTCCCGTCGCTCAAGGGCAAGGTGGTGCGGATCTTCATGGACAACACCACGACAATGTTTTACATACGGAAGCAGGGAGGCACCAGATCCCCAGCCCTATCCAAGGAGGCACAGGATCTGTGGCACTGGGCGGTCGCCCAGGGGATGTTCCTGGTTCCCTTCCACCTGGCAGGAGAAAGCAACACCATCGCCGACTCGCTCCGCAGGGAGCTGCGCGCGTGTCACGAGTGGGAACTGCGCCAGGATCAGGTGGATCAACTCTTCCGACGATGGGGCAAACCCCAAATCGACCTGTTCGCAACAGCGACGAACTCGAAGTGCAAGATGTTCGCCAGCAGGTTTCTCCAGCCGAGAAGCATGGGCGATGCGTTCTCGTTCCCCTGGGACGGCCTATACCTGTATGCGTTCCCTTCGTTGCTGTTGCTGCTTCGACTCATCAGCCAGCTCAAGAGGTCCCGGTGCAGGATGATCCTCCTCGCACCGGTGTGGCCGAGGCAGATCTGGTTCCCGGACCTTCTGGACTTGTCAACGTCCCCTCCCATCAAGCTGTCGGCGGACGCGGACCTTCTCTCCGGAGAAGGAGGCGCCATCTTCCACCACGACCCGGCGTCGCTGAACCTGCAGGCTTGGCTCCTCCAGCGCTAGAGTTTGGAGGCTACGATATACCGGCCGATTGCAGAGAGGTTCTTGCAAAGGCCAGGGCGTCCTCGACTCTCAAATGCTACGGTCATAAGTGGAAGAGGTTCTCTATCTGGTGCCGAGCACAGAAGATCAACCCCCTACGGATTACGGCCCCTCAAGTGCTGCCGTACCTGCTATCGCTGGCAAAGGCTGGGCTAGCCCATGCCTCCATTAAGATTCATCTGGCGGCGATCTCCAGATATACCAGAACCACACGACGGACGTTCCTGTGGTCCCATCGACTGGTAAGAGTTTATGAAAGGACTGTTCCGGTCGTTCCCGCCGGTGAAGGCCCCGGCCCCGGCGTGGGAACTTAATGTGGTGCTGACCAGACTCATGGGGCCCCCATTCGAGCCGATGCACTCCGCACCGATGAAGTTTGTGTCGTGGAAGACTGCATTCCTGGTGGACATTACTTCCGCACGACGAGTGGGAGAGATCCAGGCCCTATCCTGCAAAGCACCGTACTTGACTTTCCATGCCTCGAGGGTGGTGCTTAGGACGCACCCCTCCTTTATGCCCAAGGTGCCGTCGGACTTCCATCTTAACGAGCCCTTGGTGTTACCTGTTTTCTTCCCGTCTCCTTCGTCGCCGGCCGAGAGGACTTTGCACGCGCTGGATGTGGCTAGAGCGCTGAAGTTCTACGTGGACCGCACGAAGAGTTTCCGGAGGACATCACAGCTGTTCGTGAACTTTGGACCTGTGAATCAAGGGAAGGCTCTCTCGAAGTCTTCTATTTCCAGATGGCTCTCCGGCTGCATCATGCACTGCCACCGGTTGGCTAACCGACCGCTGCCAGGCCATCCGAGAGCCCATTCGACCAGAGCGATCGCTGCTACTACGGCATTCTTATCTGGTGTACCCCTGCTGGACATCTGCAGGGCTGCTAGGTGGAGGTCGACGCACACCTTCACGAGATTCTACTGCGTTGATCGGGATTCCAGGGAGGAGTCCAGGGTTGGCCAAGCAGTGCTGCGCAACCTGTTCGCTTAAGGTGAGCCTGGTGAGGAGGTAAGAGATGCTTAATGTTGAGTTTTTTGTATTGCTTAATGTTGAGCCTTTTGCCACCCCCCCCCCCCCGTGGTTGTGCATGTGTGTACTGCTATTTATTCTTATATTCATGAGCATGTGAATCCATGCCAGACCCCATGCTGGAGAAGGAACAAGTTACCTACCTGTAACTGTTGTTCTCCAGCATGGGTCTGGCATGGATTCACATGCAAACCCTCCCGCCTACCCCTCTGCGGCTCTTCACTTGGTCATATTGCCTCTTCATGTGCTACCAAATCTGAAGATGGCTGCCAGAGGGGGGGCTTAGGTAGAGGGCAGTCATTGGCTGTGGTCAGTATGACGCAGAGATCAGTGATTGGTTACTACTACGAAAGACAGATCAGAAACAAAACTGATACTGAATTTTTTCTTTACCGCGGTTTCCCAGCCTGAAGACGGGGAATATTCATGAGCATGTGAATCCATGCCAGACCCATGCTGGAGAACAACAGTTACAGGTAAGTAACTTGTTCCTTTCTTTACTTTTGTAGAGAGCGTGCCAGTCTGGGAATGCTCTTCCAGAGGCTATTCCACTGTTTGTCAATCTCTTGCTCCACTTCCCTCTGCCAGTTAAGCATGAGCAGTCTCACCCCAGATTCTTCCCTTTCTTTGATCAGTTTATAAAAATCCCCCACCAAATGTTTATCCCCCGAGTTAGTGGTCACAAATTTCTCGAATGGGGTTAGTTCTCGTGTCACTGCCTCCCTTATCATAGGGTTTAGGGACCAGTGTCTCAACTGGGCGTAAAGGAATCTTTCCCCTTCATCTAGCCCAAAGTCACTTTTGCATTGGGGGGAAGGATTTTATCTCATCTCCTTCATACAAATCCCTCATCTTCCGACAATCCCATCCTGCCATTTGTCAAATTCCTTCCTATCCCACCCTGACATGAATTGCGGGTTCCTAAAAATCGTGAGCAGTGAGGGGAACGTGGTATTTTGGATCGCTTTACTACCTCATCCGATGTGTGCCCCACCAGGGTTTGGATGTCACTGAAGTACATATTACGAGGTCTATCTTCTTGGGGTAGCTATAGAACCTTCTCTAGATCTGCCCCACCACCGCTCTATCCATTTCTCTCCACCTTTTCCCTCTGTCTTCCTTTGTCCAATCACTCAACACTCTAATTTGGGCTGTGCAATAATACGCAATAGGGTTGGGTTCCCGCCCCCCTAGACTGCAGCATCAATTTATTTGGGAACAGTAGAAACCCGTTATTTCATATAAAGGCCTGCATGTGTTTTCATGTAGCTCGGAAGAAGGACATCGGTACCCTTGCAGGGATTGCACGAACGCGTATAGCAGTTTTGGCAGAACCGCCATATTTATGGCATTTATCCTGCCCAACCAGGATATGGATAGGGGACTCCACCTGCAGAGCATGTGTCTGATGGCTTCCAATAGAGTGGGGGTATTTAGCCTCGAAAAGTTGGTCTATGGTTTTTGTAATGTATATTCCCAAATATTTTAATTTGGGGCCCACGAGTATGGTGATCCAGATCTCATCACCCCTTCCCGGTGGCAACTGGATACTCAATACCTTTTTTTTTTTAAATATATTTTTATTTTATATATAAACCACGCGACATTACAACTAGAACATAAATAAACACATTTGATAACAAACCGCACTGCAATCCCCATCCCTCCCCCCTATGAGCCTGTATGGTGTTCGCCATTGGTATCCGCTGTGAACGGGGGGGCGTCATCGCTCTCAGATTCAATTGGAGCCGACCCCGTTCCAAACAGTTCAGCTATCAACAATTTCCATGCCGCGAGGGAGCACATTTCCTCCTCCTCCCCTGCAATACTGGTATCCCGCCACACAGCCGTCTCGGCCTCCGCCCATTTTTGGAGATCCCTCCACCAGACCTCCGTTCGTGGCTTATGACACTCCTTCCATCCCATGGCAATCCTACGTTTAGCAAGCACATAAGCCAAATCTTTCAATTTCTCGACATGTCTAAGTTTACGCGCTCTGGGATATCCCCCCAGTAAGCAGGCCCAGGCTGAATCCACTTTGAGCGTGACACCCTTTCCTGCCAGCTTCTGCGCCACTTCACCCCAATAGCCTGCAATTACTGGGCACGCCCAGAACATGTGTATTCGGTCTGCATTCTCCTCGTCACACTTGGGGCACGCCTGGCGTCCAACATCCCGAAATTTGGATATTCTCAAGGGGGTCATGTATGCCCTGTGCGTTATATAAAGCTGTATTTGCTTAAACCTGGCGTTTCTCGATACTTTTTTATGATACCCCAGGGCTCGCTCCCACAACCCATCTGCCATCGGGGCCCCCATCTCCGTTTCCCATTCCAGTCTCAAGTGAACTAAGTCGCTGCCAACCTTCGTCATCAACATCTCGTACAACCTAGAGACCTCATGTCCGCCCTCCGATGTGTCATATAGTATCTCCACCGTGGCGTCCGGTTCATCGGCCAGGGTAGTTTCGGGCCACCTATTCCGGATCTCCTGCACTATCCTGTGATATGTCATATATTGACCCCTGTGCAATCCCGACCCTGCCTCTAATTCTTCGAACTCCAAGATGGTCCCATCCTGCCAAATATCTCCCATGGTGACCAACCCCACTGACTCCCAGTATATCCGAATGGTTGCTCTGAGCTGCCCATCTCCCTTCGCCAGTGCGACCAATGGGAACTGCAACACACACGGCAAGGGGTTACCCATCATCCGGCAGGCCCGTTTCCACATGTTCCGTCCCAAAGCTAGCATTCTAGGCCGCTCCCTCATGCATGCATTAGCCACCCAGATCACCTCTCGCAGATAAAAAGGGGAGCAATCCCTCCCAAACAGCCTGTGTTCAGGGGTCTCATCATCAGAGAGCCACCTGGACACATATTGTAGCTGCGCTGCCACATAATATGCCTCAAAGTTCGGCAGTTTGACTCCGCCCTTCTCATAGAAGTTCTGCAGCTTCCACAGTGCGACTCTGTTTCGCGTGCCGTGCCACAGGAATTCTCTGCAAATACTATGTAGCCTCACGAAAAACTTCTTAGGAATCATGTAGGGGATGTTGTTAAAATAATGCAGAAGCCTGGGCAGTACCACCATTTTAAGCATAGCTCCCCGGCCCATCATCGCTAGTGGCAATCTTTCCCAGAACCTCATGCATTTCTCGATCTTCCCCACAGCAAGTTCAGTGTTATGCTTGTGCTCTTCCACAGTCGTGTGATACACGTCAATTCCCAAGTATCTAAGGGATCTCGTCGCCCACGGGATCTGCAACACTGGCAACCTCTCTACCGGAGTCCCCACATAGCTCCCTAGCGGAAATAGAGTGGATTTCTGGGGGTTTACCGCTATACCGGACAACCAGGCATACCTCCCCATCACCTCTAAGACATACTGCAAATTTTCTTCTGGGTATCTTAGGTATAGCAGCATATCATCTGCATACAGGGATATAAGGTGACACTCTCCTCTCACATCGATGCCGACCGGGTCATATTGCTGCCGGAGGTAAATCGCTAAGGATTCTAGGGCCAGGATGTACAACATTGGGGACCAGGGACACCCCTGCCTAGTGCCTCTGCCCAACTGCCATCTCTCTGACACCACTGCACCCGTGCGGACCCTGGCTAGTGGTGCACTGTATAACATCTCGGCCCACCTAACATAACCTGGTCCCATCCCGTACCATCTCAGAGCCGCCAGCAGCCAAGGCCACCGAACGGAGTCGAACGCTTTAACCGCGTCCAATGCCACTATCGCCATTTCGCCGTCATCACTACAACCCCACTCGACCACCCTGTGGAGGCGCCTGTGGTTATGAGTAATGTTCCTATTAGGGACATAGCCCGTCTGGTCAGGGTGGATCAACTTGCCGATCACTCTACGCATTCTAGTAGCCAGGACAGCTGTCAGGATCTTACTATCTTGGTTCAGCATCGACAGGGGCCTGTAGGAGCCACAATCATGTCCCGGTTTATTTGGCTTGGGGAGCGGAATTATAATCGCCTCCCTAAGTGACTCCGGCAACCGTCCCATCTCGTACGCTTCGTTGAGCATTTCCAACATGGGCGGGAGCACTTCCTCCGCATAAACTTTATAAAATTCACTGGGGAACCCATCTGCCCCTGGGGCCTTGCTAGTGGGCAACTGTCTCACAATCTCCTTCAGCTCTTCCAGGGTGATCGGAGCATCCAGCTCCTCTCGCTCCTCATCACTGACCTTGGGCAAGCCTACATCTTCCAGCACTTCGTCTATCTCCTCCTGGCTGCCCCCCTCGCGATCTTCGTATAAGACCTTATAGTATTCCACGAATGCCCTGTTCACGCCTTCTTGGGTGTCTACCTCCTCCCCCTTTTCATTGGTTACCAATCTGATCGGGGATCGTGGGGTCTCACTCTTGTACAGCCAAGCTAAGAGTCGGCCCGTTTTATCTCCCCCCGCATGCAATCTCTCAATATACTTTCTATAGTTCAAATTACAGAGCCTGTCCCAATGTTCCGCACACTCCTGTTGCAATTTGGTGACCGCCTCCACATCTGTCCCACCACCTTCCAACTCCTCCTCCAGCTCAGTCTCTGCTCTATGCAAATCCAACAGGACTCCCCCCATCAATCCCTTAGACTTTGCAATGGCGATCCCCCGCATTACGACCTTAAAGGCCTCCCATAAGGTGCCAGCCGACTTAACACTCCCTTTATTCACCTCAAAATAAGCAGTTATCTCTTCCCTAATATCCTCTCTGAAGGCAGGGTCTTTGAGCGCCTCCGCCCTAAGGCGCCATGTTGGTATACGCGCTCGTGGGGAATACAGTTGCCATCGCATGACCAGGGGCGAGTGGTCAGAGAGGACCCTCGCCCTGTAGTCTATATGGTCGCACTCCGCGACTATGTCTGGCGTAGTGAAAAAGTAATCAAGTCTCGTGTGCAGTAGATGCGGAGCCGAATAGTGCGAGTATTGCCTCACGCCCGGGTGTTTCGCTCTCCACACATCTACTAGGCCAAAATCCGCCAGCAGCGTCTGCAATACCTTAGCCGCCGGACTGGGCTTAGCCATCTTGTCATCCGACCTATCCTCTCTGGGATTCAACACGCAATTAAAGTCGCCACCCCATATCACCGTTCCCCCCATCCCAACACTGAGCTTGGTGCACAGCGTCCTAAAATATGTCGCCGTTTCCTGGTTAGGCGCGTATGTGTTTACAATGCACACTACTTTGTTCTCTAGCAGCCCCCTCACCATAACCAACCTCCCATCCTCCTCCACAACCTCCTCAATTAGCTTGAATGGGACGTGTGGCGCCACCCACACCAGCACTCCTCTGGCATAGGCGGAGTACGTTGATCCTACCACTGTTCCCTTCCACTTCCTCCCTACCAGCTCCAGTTTCTCTCGCTTTAGATGTGTCTCCTGTAGCAGAGCTACGTCTATCTTCTGCCTCTTAAGATACAACATGACTTTATTCCGCTTAAGATAACTGTTAAGCCCCCTAACGTTCCACGTTAATATCCTGAGGTCTCCCATGGCCTATCAGTAGTTTCCTCCCCCCATCCGAGGCAATCCCTCCCCACTTTGCGAACACCCGCTCCCGGTTTCACCCCCAGGCTCATACAAAAACTAAAACTCCCCCCCAAACCCCTACCCCCAACAACTGCCCAGCTCCATCCCTGGATCTCAGGCATCCCTGTGTTCGGTCCTCCTTGGAAACCCAAATAGAGAACCCGACAGGGTGTCACCCCACTAACAGTGACTAAACTAAACACAAAAAAGGGGTGTAAAGGGCGGCTTCTGGCGGCTCCTCTACTTCGCAACCCTGTCCGTGCACGGACCACGTTTCTTAACCCCTGACGCGCGCATGTTCTCAAGCGAGTTCAATGACTATATTCTAGTCCCAATGTTCATAACCCGACCGGGCCTACAGCGTTACTTATCTCGCTCTTTATTTCCCACCGGCCGTCTGAACATCTGACTCCTGAGGGCAGTTTTGTGCATCCAACCACTCCATAGCATCCTCCGGGGTGACAAAGAACAGCAGCTTGCCCTGAAAGAAAACCTTCAGTTTGGCCGGATAGAGCAACATGTATTTAAGCCCCGCTTCCCGCAATCTCCTCTTCACCGATCCGAAGTTCATACGACTGCGCTGTACCTGCAAGGTGTAATCGGGATAGGCCGTTATATTCGCTGCTCCTCGTTGTATTGTGCCTCCCTTGCGGAAGTGTTCAAGGATCCTTTCTCGGTCCCGGTAATTAAAGATCTTGGCTATCACTGGCCTGGGCGGGTGTCCTGGTGGTGGCTTCCTAGTTAAGGCCCTGTGCGCTCTCTCAACCGCAAAACCCTGCGACAGGGTGCCTCCCGTGATCTCCTGCAGTAGCATGTTTTCGATGAATTCCGTTGGATTGTGGCCCTCAGTTCCCTCCGGCAGGCCCACGATACGGATGTTGTTCCTCCGGGCGCGTCCTTCTGCCTCCTCCGCCCTACTCTCCAAATTGCCCACACGTTGCACCAGGGCATGGAGTTCACGCTTATGCACAGCGCAGTCCGCCGCGGTAGGGCCCAATTCTTTCTCCAAAGTCTCCGTGCGCTCTGCCAGAGCACGCACGTCCTGCCTTAGGAGGTTCACGTCCTCCTGCACTGCCCCAACCTGGAGTTCCATTGCGGTCTTCAGTTCAGCCACAGGGAGCTGGAGCTTGATCTCCCAGGTCGCTTTCAGGTCTGCGATCGCAGCGAGGACCTCGTGGTTCGCACCCCCGGCCGCCATTTCCTTGGCTTGCGTTTTGTCTTTGCTTTTGGCTCCGTCTGGGCCGGGAGGCGTTTTAGCGTATTCGTCGAGCGTGTGCTGTTTGGTCTTCGCTCTCAGGGGCTTGTTAGACATATCTCCCGTCCTTCTATCCCCGCTCGGATCTAGGGCAGGGTGTCACAGTGCGCTCTTCGGGTGCCCCATCGTTATCGCCACATCTCTGACACAAAGTTCCTGTGTCCTCCAGCTCCCCCGGCCATCTTGTCTATTATCCAGCTAAGCCAGGTCGCGTCTCACCCTTTGAGGCGCACTTTAGGCCATAAAGGGCCCGGGGCACAGTTCCCGGTCACACCGCACGCTCCGGTTACAAAGTATCTTCGGCCAGGCCCTGCACCCTTCCCAGGTCCACGCCGTCGGCCTCGCAGGACTAGGTGTCCTTAATGACCTCGATGCACCCGCGTCATGCACCTACACCACCACCACGCTCCAGTGTGACCGTCCGGCGCCCAGATCAAGCACCCCTTTGTTCCTTCGTTAGGCGGTGGCGGCCATTTTCTCGTTCATCGCGCTCTCGCCTCCGGGTCTTCTTTTAGCTTCTCGTTGCGCTCTCACGGTGCAGGCTCGTATCGAAACGTGTCCACACGTTCACCTGAGATTCATGTACGCAGTCATATCAGTCTCAGCCAAATTACATCGGTCCTTGCACGGTTTTCAGTCGGATAATGTACGGATCTTCGGGAGCCCCCGTACAGACACGTCCTTTCACATGGCTTCCCAGCCACGCCCCCCCACTGGATACTCAATACCTCTGACTTGCACCTCTTTATTTTCAACCTGGCTACCTCCCCAAACTGGGCCAGAACTCTGTCTACTGCGTTTAGGGATTCCTCTGGATTAGTTAGTGTTTGCAGCATATTGTCCGCAAATGATGCAACTTTATGCACACTCCCTCCAAATGGAACCCCATCTATTTCTTGGGTGGCTCTAATCTTGCTCAGGAGAGGCTCTAGGTGTATAGCATACAATAACGGGAACAGAGGATAGCCCTGTTTCGTACCCCTAAATACCGGCACCGGGTCGGAGAGTTCCCCATTTATAAGAAAGCACAAAGCGGGGTTTTGGTAATTGGCTGCAATCTTTGACATAAAAGCCTCTCCCAACCCCATTTTGCGCATGGTGAGAAAGGAACTGCCCCTCTACCTGGTCAAAGGCTTTTTCTGCATCCAATATGGCCACTAGAGCCGCGGTACCTGATATGTTGACCATCTCTATGATGTGGGCAATCCTTCTAGTGTTAGCATGAGTTTGCCTACCGTGTATAAAGCCTGACTGGTCAGGGTCTATCAGCCCGGGGAGAAGAGGATCTAGTCGGGCTGCCAGGATCTTAGTATATATTTTGGCATCTAAATTAATAAGTACAATTGGCCTGTATGAGCCGCATACTGTATCATCCTTCCCTGGTTTAGGCAAAAGTACCACTTTGGCTTCTTCCATTGAGGGTGTTATTCCCTCCCTGCGCTCCCCCTCCCCAATTCTGTTGAACAGAGAGGTCATACGTGGGGCCAGGACCTCCTTGTATGTTTTATACAAATTCTGATGTGAAGCCGTCTGGGCCCGGGCCTTTATTGGGGGGAGGAGGAGAGCGTTGATTGCTTTGTGCACCTCTTCTCCGGTTATCTACTCTAATTCCTCCCTTTCTTGGGGTGTTATCATTGGTAATCTGCAGTTTTTCCCTAATAGTCCACCTGGCTCCCCTCATTTGGGTCTTCCGATTTATATACTTTCCCATAGAACTGCGTGAATTATCTTTTGATAGGCCTATTGTCCGTTTGCTCTTACCACTCTGCCGGCTTTATTTTTAGGATGGTTCTCCCCTTTTCTTCCTTTCTTAGCATTCTTGCCAGTAGTCTGTTTTATTTGCTTTAATGTAATATTTCTGTTTATGGTGCATAAGGGACCTCTCTGCCCTGCTTGTTTGTAAGGTTTTAAGCTGGCCTGTGACTGCCTTATACTCCTTCCTTACTTGTCCTGAGGGTTTGGTGCCATTTTGAGCGTGAGTGCCTTCAGTTTATCCTCCAGGTCAACTCCTAGCTGCCTAGTTTCTCTCTCCCGTCTTACTTTTACTGCTATTATCTTCCCTCTTATTGTGGCCTTGAACACATCCTAAATTATTCAAGGGTCTACTTCCTGGGTCTCATTTGTTTGGAAATATTGATCTTGCACCTCCCTCAGCTCCTTCCTCAGGATTTCATCCTTGAAGATGTGTGCCGGGTACCTCCACTTCCAAAACCCTGTTAGTTGTTTTGATAGTCTAAATGTCAGTGTGAGGGGAGCGTGACCGATAGGGTGATGGCTCCCACCTCCACCACTCTCCCCAGAAAGAGGCGCGACACTCATATGAAATATATCCTCAATGCTGATCTATGTACGTGAGAATAAAACGTGTACCCCCGGTAGTCCCCTCTCTTTTCCCTCCAGGTGTCTACTAGCGATAAGTTCCCCATTTTCCCCTGTAATTCCTTCGAGGGCTTGTTTTGATTATGAGATATTCTAGCGCTTCTGTCCCTCACTGGGTCCCATGCAAGATTGAAGTATGTTCCACTTGGCAACCGTTGTAATTTTTTCACCATTGCTTGTATAAATGTCCCGTCTTGTGTTTGGGGCGTACAATGAGGCTAAAGTCTTTGTCTCCCCTCCTCCATGGAGAGTCATTGTTATATACCGTCTCTATTCACACCTGTAATTTATAAGCTCGAGATTATTTTTCATTGCTATAAGTGCCCCCACTTTTCCCCGGGCTATTTGACTCCTGTATTCGGTCATAACCTTGTATTCTTATTCTATGTTTGTGCTTCTCTTGTATATGTGTTTCCTGCAGGGTGAATAAGTCTGGGTTCTCCCTGGCTAGGTAGTGGTCTAGTTTATTTCCTCTTAACAGGTGAGTTGAGTCCTTTTATATTCAGAGAAATAATTTGTATCCCCCTTTCCTTAGCCATTGCTTAATGGTCTTCGGAGTGCTCCCCTACCTTGGTTGGCTTCTTTGATCTACTCCGGACCTGATTTCCCCTTTCCCCCATCCCCCCTACCACAACCCGTCCCTGGGATGGCTCAACTGGCCTCTAGTCCCTCCCAAATCTCCTCCTTAGGTGTTGAGTCCTTTTCCACCCCCAGTGATCCCTTTGGCTGGTCTTCCCTGACCCATGTGTCTCTACCAAGATCTCACCTCTGCTCCTCCCCACCGACCGCTTATATTACATTTATCCCTCCCCAGGCACTCTTAATTTCTCCCATGGAGCCGTGTGTTACTTTACGTATTGGTGCTCCTTTCCGGGGGCTCAGTTTCGTGCGCTGGGTCTATTGCCGGGAGTCTCTGGCCTTGCAGGCCCTGCTTTTTCCTTGCTTTCCTCTTCGACTCCTGGGTTGACCATTCCCATGCCTTCCTTTTCGGGTATTCCTTTTCTGGTCCCTGAGATTCGCTTTATGACGGTTCCACCTCTATATCAAGTATGTCTGTGCCCTCCCACACTGTAGTGATTCTCCTTTGCCCTTTATCCATTTCGAACAGGAAGGTCCATTTATAGCTCATCTTTTGCTTCACCAGCTCTTACAATATTGTGCGCATCAGCCTTCTTTTGGTAAATGTAATCTCGGAAAGATCCTGGTACAGTTGAACTGTAGCTCCTTTGAATTTGAGTTCATCAGATCGTATGGCTGATGCTAAAATTGTCTCTTTCGTGCATAGCTACAATGACGCCCCTTGTCCTAGCTCCCGGTTCATTCTTCTTTGGCCCCACTCTATGCTCTGTCTACCAGGATTTCAGCCAGGTCCGATACGTCAATCAGTGATGCAAATATTTGTTTTACTGATTGCTGCAGCACTGCATCCCCCCATTGTTTCGGGAATTGCCTTGACCCTGATATTTGCTGTCCTTGACCTATTTTCAAGGTCTTCGGTCTGAATCTCCAAATTGTGCATGACCATAGCAAGGTGTTGCATTATGTCCTCCACTTTGATTATCTTCTGCCTGTTCCTGCAGGTCTTTTTCATTGGTGTCTAATCTTGCTTCCAGTGTTTGTAGATTACTCTTGACCTCCTTTATCGCCCCGGTCAGGTCCTCCTTCATTTTGTCCAATTGTGATTGCATCATGTTTGCCATCTTGTCTCTGAAGTTCTGGAAGCATTATTCCATTCATTTTTGTGTGGTCCCTCTTTCACCCTGAGCTTCTTCATGGGGGTTTTCTTCCTCACTTCTGGCTGCTCCCGTGTTGCCATCTGGCAGGGTTCCGCCCTCTTTCCTCCACATTTTCTGTATTGCCCCCTCATAATTCTTTTTATTTCCTTTCGCTGGCGACTGGGGGTCTTTCCCCCCCTGCTTTTCAACATCTTGATTAGCCTCCGGTGTATCCGGTTGGGGAATTTGCAGGTCCCTGTCCTATGTTGCAGCTCTGCTCCAGTCCACTTCACTAGTGCACCTGCTCAGTCCTTTTTTTGTGTGCCCTTGCTCCCTGAGTTGGGTGGGGTGGGCGGACCTATGTGCTTCCTCTTGCTCTGTGGCTCAGGTTGGGGTCTCCGGCCTGATTCATCTTTCCTACTTCCCTGGGTGTCTTGGTATGGCCTGGGGGATGTTCCCACTTGGCACCTTTCCTCTGTGGGCCTGGCTGGAGTCTGTGGGGTTGTTGTGTTAAGGTCCTTAGGCTCCTCCTCTGTGTCGGGGGAGGTTTGGGGCTCTCTGCTGCCCCCTCCACTGCAGTTCTTCTGTTGCTTTAGGCTTGGGCTGGGGGTTGAGGGTGGGGGTGTCTGGGATGTGGAGTGCTAGTTGCCTTTGCTCCCCTAAGTTTAGGCTTGGGGCCTTGCGTGGGACTGTCTCTGCACTGGATGCCTGGTATGTTATTTGTTAGGGGGCAGGAGCTGTATACCGGGTTATCGTTTTACAGTGTGCACACTTACGACGGTCCCTGGCTACTTCTCATGTTCCTCCGTCCCTCGCCGAGTCCGGCCAGCTCACCTCCACTTTGGGCTCCTGCTCCTTGGAGTCGCCTTGATCCCTCTCGCTTCCTGCAGTGGCCGTGTCCCACTTCACCTTCTACCGCTGCTCCACTAGCGGTGCCCACACCTCTTCCCGCTGGTCTTCGGCGGGTTACTGCTTCTCTTCTTTTTGCTTTGTTGGCTGGTCCCACAGCAGTACCTGTCCTTCCTCCGGCTGCTCCGTTGTGGAGGTTTGCCTCTCTTCTTGCTGCTGTTCTGTCGGCAGGGCCTGCTCCTCTCCCAGACCGCCCACTACCATCCGTCTGGATCCTCCTCTTCTTCACCTCCTGCGCCGCTCTGGGTGAGGTGGTCTCCCCTTTCCCTTTAAATGCCTCCACAGCCCTGGTTCTCCTGACTGGACTTGGGGATTCCTCGCGGGTCTCTGCGGCAACCCTTATTGTTGCTCTCCGCTCTGCCTCTGGCTCACGAGTCGTCTCTCTCTGTGGCGGCCACCCTTTCCCAGCCGGCCTGTAGTTTTGGATGCGTTTTGACGTGTCTTGTACCTCTTTTCACTCCTGGTGCCGTTCCGGAGATGAGACCTCTTTCCTGGTTTGTTTTCTTGCTAACGTGCCTTGGGAGGGGTTTTAGCTATGTAATTCCTTATCTGGGGCAGTGGGGGTGGGGAGCACACTTTTTCACTGTGTTCCCACCCTGGTGGCCATCTTAGTTGAGGGAGGCTAATATTGAGAAGGGTCCGAGCCCGGAAGAGTGGGACCCATGGGTGGAAAAGAAATTATCCAATGTACATGTGAAAAAAGAACTCAATTTATTATTTTGGATACATCAGGTCCAGGCAAGAGACTTTTTTGATAGAAAAGAGACTTAACCACCAAAGGCCCTGATTGCTGAGAGCAGGAGCCGTTGGCACGTGCTGGGAAAGCTCAAGCGTGTGCTGTGCTCCAAAATCCTACCTTGTCCTGTGCTGAAAACATGGGGAAGGGAGGCCCCAAACTACTGCATCCTGATTTATTTGTGAACACTCCTTCTTTCTTATGAACATTATCCCACAGTTCTATTTAGCGTAAGGATTGGCAATAGGTGTTTTCTTATTATAGGCCCTTTTATTTGACAAAGACCACTAGGACTGCCTTATTATTGTTTGATGGTCGAAGCTTGCTCCCATCTTAGATTTAGGTTTAGATTAGGCGTTTTTCCAACCTACCGATACAGTTTAATAAACACCCTTGAACTGTGATCACTTGTCTCTTTACTGTTGCCACCATGAGTTCCTTACAAAGGTCCCTACCACTGCAGGGAGGCAATGCAGCTCTGATTTTGGGCACTACTAAAGTGAATTTCTTGATCAGCTGTTCACCTAGAAGAGAGCACAACGGCTTACGCTCTGAACAGGTAGAACAGTCTCACATGAGTGATAGTTAGCTGAGGAAGTCCTTCTAGAATTCTTGCCCTTTGGGGGACCCCTCAAGTGGATCTTTTCACATCCAGTATCAACAGGAAATGCAACCTGTTCTGCTCCAGGGAATGTCCTCAAATAGGAGCTCTAAGAGATGTTTGTGGTGAACTGGAGTTTTCCACTCCTGTATGCATGTCCACCACTCCCTGTCATTCCTCATGTCCTCAGGGGATTGGGGATGTTCGGGAAGTCCATTATCCTGATTGTACCAAGAGGACGCGGCACCCGGAACTTCTAGGCATGTCCATCTGCCCTCCATTCCGTCCCCAGTGAATGGACCTTCTCTTGCAAGCGGGAGGCAGTCTTCTTCACCCAGAAATCAAAACCTTCATGCCTGGTTTCTGAGAGGTTAATTTACAAAGATTGGGAAATCCCCGAAGACATGATGGAGGTTTTGCTTTTGGACAGACCAACAACAACAAGCACTATATCGCTGTCAAAGGAACAAGCTTTGCAGCTGGTGTAGAGCTAAAGATAGTGATCCTTTCACTTGCAATATAGGTCCAGTGATTTATTTTTTGCAACACCTGGCCACCCAGGGGCTGCAGGTGGCTACCTACAAGGGTTACCTGGCGACGGTATCCACCTTTTAAACACACGCTAGAGCAAGAATCTTATTTTAAAATACCCATTGTAATTCAGTTCCTCAAGGGACTGATGCATATTTTCTCACTGGTCCCTTTCATAGTGCTGGCTTGGTTCTGAACTTGGTACTAATATTTTTGATAGGAGCTCCATTTGAACCTCTCCATTCCTGTCCACTCAGGTTATTAACCTTCGAAACAATCTTTCTGGTAGACATCACTTGTGCTCGAAGAGTGAGTTAGCTACCTCTGTCATATAAACCTCCTTTCACTTTATTTTGTAGGGAGAAGGTAGTTTAAAATTACCTTGCCATTATTGTATCCTTCCAAGGAGGAAGAGAGGTTGCATAGACTTAACCTAAAAAAGGCTCTTAGTTTTTATATTGCCGGGTCTGCAAATGTCAGACAAGATGACCAACTCTTGGTTATACTGGATACAGACTCGGACAGGCAATGACTAAACAGCAATCCCACGTGACAGTGTTATTGTTATTACAGATTTCTATGGCTAGGAAAGATGTTCCTGATAAGGGCACCTTCCACCAAAGTGAAGCGAGGGGGTTCCTGGATGGCCCTCGTGTCCCCTATGCACATTACAACCCGAAGGATGAGAAACGAGAGATGCCAGTTGCTGTTTGGCAAACCCCCAGGTGGACCAGTGTTTCCAAGTATTTGAAAAGATATTCTCTTAGACAACCGTTCAAACCCTATCCAGCCGATTTCTTTGTGGATACAGGTGCCTCATCACTGGGCCAGGTTGACCAATGATAAATGTCCAGTCGTGCCTATGTCATTAGTGACAACATGACATAGCAACGTTAGTCGCAAAGTAAACTTGCATCCTTGCACGAAGTTACGCTGACACACACATGCATACACGAAAAACACACACTGCTCTGTAGATAGAGGACAGATACATATACATACTGTCTTCCCTTTTCACTAGCCAAATGCAGAAACGCAAGAAAGCAAAGTTCAACTAGAGCAAGCTTGTAGCGCTTTATACCAACTAACCATATGGAGCTACGGGAATGTACAGGGAACCTAGAAGGGCTTGAGTACTTCTAACCTCTAAAGATAGGGCAACCATAGAATGACTAATGAATTCACAAGCCTCAAAATAAGGGAAGAAGAGATGCAGGCTCTACAGCGTGAAGCACAGAGCCAATGCTCGCTGCCATGGACAAGGGCGGGTGGAAAATTCCTGGCTCCCGGGGCAAAGAGCCACCTGCAAAACAGAATAAAATCTAAACTAATTGCAGACTGAAAAAGCACAGTTTTGTGGTCCTAACCCACTTGACTCCGCCCAGTCAAAAAATTGCCATTTACCTGCGGTGGGAATAGGAACTGTTCCCAGCAGAGCAAACAAGATTGATACATGTGTTGTCCATCGAACATTGCAACCTGCAGGCACTCTCCCAGGTTAGGGAGCTTTATCGGTGGCAGCAATGGGGACATGCAGTTTTCCCATTACCTTGAAAAGGTACACTGAGCGCTGTGAACAGAATGGGGTCCAAGGCTTGGGGAGACCTGCTCAAGCCAATCAAGATGCTCTAATCCTGGGATGGTGCAGGGGCCAATGGTAATCCTGCGACCCTGCAACAATGTAATAGATAGTTTTCGGGGAAGTCTCAGGCGAACTCCCCTGACATGGGAAGACCAATCCAACAAACCATATAGGGGATCTCTATAGGTGTTATTACCTGAGCTACCCAATGTGGTTGGTTCTTAGGTTTTTTGGGAAGGGTTGGGAATTGTGATGTGACTATAGGATAAAAGCTTGTGATACGGCTCAGAAGCTGTGATTGCCGGAGATTCTGTTATTTCCTGGATGATCCCTGTGTGTTTGGAAAATAAAAGACAGTTCTAACTTGCCCCATGGCTGATTCCTCGTCATTGCGAGGGGGAGGGCTTGATAGGCCTAGGGTACTCTGCTGAGCAGTGATTTTGTGGCGCGAACCCCCCTGTCCTCTTGCATACCAAACAAAGTGGTAGCAGAGGACGGTTCGCTATGTTTGATCAGCACAGAGCCATCTCTTCTTTCGCAACGCCTGGAGGGCTGTGAGGTGACCCACGAAAAAGGAGAGTTACACGAAAGGTGCACCCCGTGGAGAGGCCGTCGGAAGCCACCTTGGAGAAAATCCTGCCTGCTGTCTCTGGGACGCACAGCAGACCAGACAGGCGGAGTGGCAGATTTGGGGAGAGCCGGTGGCTGAGCGACGTCAGCGGATCATGGACTGCAAGTATAGACTCGGTCACAGCAAATAAGGGAAGTGGTGAATGGATGCTGGTGTGTGGTGGTACTGAGTTATTGGGTGGTGAGACGCAGAGGTGGATGTTAATTGTTTGTGGTTAGGGAACATTCGATCTTGAGGCGATCAGTTGAGGCAGTTGGCCTAGATCATTGACTTAAGGGTACGGATGGCAGAAGTTATGTAAATATTGGATTTCTTGTGGGTTGTGATTGTAGCTCAGGTAATGAATGATGGTATACCCTTGTATAGGGCTTAGCAGGTGAAGCTAGCTTGAATCGCAGAAGGTGTTCTTCTGGTTAAGTCTTGCGGAGGCATTTTATCTACAAGGCGACACTGTAGGTACAGATTGAGCATGTGAAATATTGGTATCCCTGTTCGGAGGCAGGAAGACGGCTGTGGATATATGTTGTTCGTATTTGTCTGGGTCTTGGTGTCACTGGGAAATGTTTGGGTCAATTTTGTGAGTGGGTGGTCTAAGCAAGGCATGGTATCAAACAGAAAGACAGACTCAAATGATCAGAGTTCAAGGGTGTTTATTGAACTTCAATCGGGTTTGAAAAAAACCCTATCTAATCCTAAATCTAAAGATGGGAGCAAGCTACGACCATAAAATAATAACGCAGTCCTAGTGGTGTCTTGTCAAAATAAAAGGGCCTGTATTGATAAACCTATTGCCATTCCTTACTTCTAAATACAAATAGTGTATGAAACAATGTTATACAAAAGAAAAGTGTTCAAGAAATGATATGTCGGGATATTCAAGCCATTGGCTTCCCTTATCACGTTTTCAGCTCGGGGCAAGGCGGCATACTCGAGCTTAGCACAGTCTCTGGCTTCACTAGTAGGAGAGTGCAGTTCAAAATTTCAACATCGGGGCCTACTGTGCAAAAGTCTCTTTGCCATTCAGAGTCTCTTATTTGAGAGGGCCTGATGTACCACACGACAAACATCAAAGTTCCTTTCGTCATAGGATTTCACATCTACCAATTCTCTGGTAATTTTCTGTTCACCCTGGGTCTCCCTCCGCCGGGCTCAGACCCACTTTAACACAAGGCTTTCCATTGATCTCCCTCTGCCTGGCTCGGACTAACTTTATCTACTTTGTCTCAAACTTTCTTAATTTACTTTATCAACATCGAAGACTTTTGCTTGACCACTTCGATTCCCAACCTACCAATGAGGCAAAAAAGCTAGGGGTCATCTTCGACTCCACTCTCTTTCTCTTCTCACATCTCCAAAAAGTCCCAACTGCACCTCCTCAGAAGTATTCTGCCTTTTCTCACTCCCTCCTCATCCCCCAGAGACTCGCCACCTTGTGAGTACTGGCTCTCTCTAGGCTGGACTATTGCAACAGTCTCTTAATCTTCCTACTTCTACTCTCTGTCCTCTACAACTCATCTAGAGCAGAACCACAAGAGTTATCCTTGGCCTCAAGCCCAGGGACTGCATCTCTCTGGCGCTGAAATCCCTCCACTGGCTCCCCGTGGTTGCAAGGATCAAGTTCAAGACCCTCTGCATAATCCAGAAGGCTTTCTGGGTCTGGGGCCCGCACTATTTACAATGCTTTCTTCCTAAATACTCTCCCTCTAGAGTCCTCTGCTCGTATTCCAACTCTCTGCGGGTGAACCGCTTTCTCCAACAGAGATTTGGGGGTAGATCTCTATCCTCTGGAGGTGCCTCCCTCTGGAACAGCCTCCCTGCCTCTCTCCATCTTGAGCTGGCACACCTTAAGTTCTGGAAACTCCTCAAGACCCTCCTCTTCCTCATGCTCTCTCCCTCTACCCTGCTAACCTCCGTTCTTTTTCTCTCCACCCTCCTGCTCCTCCCTAACTCTGTTCAGTTTGCTGCATGGTTCACCTCTTGAGCTTTACAGGTCCCAGGCTCCCTTGCCAGTCTTTTGCTCTTGCCTCTGGGCCACTGCACTATGTTAATCATTACTGCACTTTCAGATCACGCTCCATGAGCAGGGAAACCCCTCTGCACTTATCCCAGGGCACTGCTGGACTGGAATTGTTTGTTACCTCCCCCACCCACACCCCTCCTTTCATCTGTATGCATGCATGACCTAAATGTACTAGGTCTAGTTAGTCTGTCATGTCCTCCCCGTCCCTTTTTTTTGTCCCCACCCTCCTTAGCTTGGTCTCTACTGTAACCCTTCATGTACTTGCACTAGGAGAAAGGCCATCAGGCCAAGTATGCTAGTTTTTCTGTCAATCATTCGGAAACTTCAAGGCCTAATAGTGATTACTGCATTTCCTTGTTCCCTTCCTGCCTTGAAGCACTCCATATGTGTATAAGCGCGGTATAAATGAACAATAAAAAAATAACTACATTCTCTACAACTCTTTCACTTTCAGCTGGATACCTTACAGAGACCTTCAATATAGCACACTCGTGGTTCCGGACCACTCTGAACTTTGAAACCAAGATGCAATACATTTTGACAATCAGTCATCAGCAGTTCAACTTTACTTGCGTCTTTTATCATATGTATTTCAAACAATGTTCGTTGCAGCGCTCGCCATACAATGTTGCTGCTTCCAACCTTGGATTCAGCACTGGTCTTGTATTGGTTTCCCCAACTCACCAGCTGTGTTGATTTCACTGATGCTGATTTGTTCTTGGAGCCAGCGGCTGGCAGTTCTCCCTGCCTTGATTATCAACTTGGGAGGCACCCGGGTACTTCCGACACACAATGTAGGATTTGTCAGCCTGTTTTCCTGGTCTTATGCTTTCCAGTCTGTTAACACCCGACTTGTGGCCAAGTAAGTATTAAAATTATGATTTGTGGTAGCAACATGGGGGACACACCCTTACAGCACATGCGCCGGTCCCTTCCACGATATAAGGACAAAATGTGTAAATATAGCACGGAATGGACACGAAGCACAGAGGGTAAACTTCCTAAACCATGGCCAAAAGGTGGGAGCTTCTCCAAATGTGGGCAGCAACCATTACATGCGCATATACATGAGATTTACAAGGGGAAGAAATTGAATAAGCGAATGGCTATATTCGAACTGTGGAAAATGTTCCAGTACGATGGAGGGGATGTTGCGTGGCAGCACTGGATGCTGAACCAACAGGAGGGTGCAGGCGAAATCCCCTCGGCCCCTGCCCCTTCGCCTGAACGAGAGCGAAGGCGCAAATGCAGGAGTCCAGGGAATATATCCAGTGAGGGAATTGAGAGCAGCAGCAGGGTACACAAATCCAATATTTGCACCTCCAGCATACAGCAGGAGGGAAGGGCAGCACAAGACCGGACATGCGGTCAAGGAAGCTGAAAGTGCGGGAGGCGAAAAAAGAGTGCAGCGAGATCCAGGCACGCATAAAAGAGAGCGACCTGGGGATGGGAAGGGAAACAGGAAGGACCAGAGAATATAGTATCGAACGAGTGGGTAGGCGGACAAATACTGCTTAAACCGGACAGGAAGACAGCGGGAGAAGTGGGAGGTCGTAATAAGGAAATAATGGGTTGTAAGGACACTAGAGAAGCAAGGGCATGTGCAGAGATAATGGAAGAAGTAGAGTGGGGGAGGAAAAGTAGAGACACGCGAGTGTATGAAGGGAGAAACCAAAGCCAGAAACGCAAGAGCATGAACAGCGAGAGGTAAGGAGACCGAGTTAGAGGATATGGTGAGAAAAAGGGGCAGAGGAAGAGCGGGAAAAGCAAGTGCAGATAAAGAAGGCGAAGACTACCTTGAATGGCTCCTCGGAGAGCGACATTGCAGGGAGGAGTATTAGCGTGCTGTGAGGGAAGTGCAAGTTTAGTTGGTTTTAGCATGTTTTTGTGACAACGAGGAGAAGAAAAAGGAGCAAGGAGGGCGAGACCGAAGCAGGAGATATGATAGGGCAGCAACGCTGCCAAACACAGACAATATCTGGTCCTCCGTCAGGGAGGAGTGTGGGAGCATGATTGACCTAGAAGAAGGGTAGCAGGGAGGCGCAGTATTAAGAAGACTAAGCGTCCATGATAATTTCGACAGTGATGGTGACTCAGTAGGGAGTGAAAACGAGGAAGTGGGGTGACTTGCTCATCGGTCTACAGAGAAGAGCACAGACTGAGGCACAATGTGGGAAGCCGACAAAGACATGGGGAGACTACGGGGTGACAAGGAAGAGAGGGCACATCACTGTAGGGCTACATCACGCATCGCAGGTCGCGTTCCTCTTTATACACGGAGGCTCGGGGACCGTCCAGCATGGAGGAGGGGAGAAATGGCAAGGGTGTTCACCACCACCAAAGACACCGGGAGAGAGGGCGGGGAAATTGGACTGACACAATATCCACTATTGGAGAAGGGAGGGGGCGACCTGAATACATACCATGGCAACAGATTGACAAACTGAAACCAAAAAAGTGATGGGTGGAAGGTTTTGAATTAATCTGAACCACTGGTGTTTCTCTGGGCAACCTTCCACACCACCGTTTTTAAGCCTGTCTGCGCCATTTCAAAAGGGGTCCAGCCATATGCAAATCAGTCAGGTACTGCCACCAATGGGAGCAGCCCTGCCCGAACCGCTAGGCCAGGTCCCCTCTGCACAGAAACACAAGCAACCCCAGACATGTTTAGGCCTTGTTGGGCCTCCTCAGTGAGGTGCAGCTTGGTTTCCTATGGCGCAGCGAGCAAGGGACCCACGTCTGGGGATGCTTGTGGTCTCGTGCAGAGGGGATGTGACCTAGCAGTCGGGCTGGACTGACCCTTTTGGGGTGGGACCAAGCCTGATTTGCATATGGTTTTTCCCCTTCTGTAATGGCTTGGCAGGCGAAGAACGATGGTCTGGGAGGTTGCCCAAAGCAACGCCAGTGGTTAAGATTCAGTCTGAACCTTCCAGCCATCACCTATTTGTTTTTGCTTTGAACAGATTGACAAAGACAACTTGAGGTGTAAGTTACCCTTGTTGACAGCGGGTGCAGGAAAATGGATATACGAGATAGAAAAGCTAACTGCAGGCACCACACTCATGGTGGGGGATATGAACAGTTTACTGTTGGCGATTCTCTGGGAGGTTGTCGACTTATGGAAAAGGGCCAGCTACCCAGGAGTAACCACCCAGAGCATGGTGCATGATGTTTCGCCGTTTAATAACTGCCAGGTGGCGCACTCTGAGTCCAGTTCCCAGACACCTCCGACATTAGCATGATTATGGCATGCAAAATGAGGCAAGACGAAGACCCCTTGCAGTACATTCAAGCTATTAAACAGAAATGGAGACTTGAAACGCGAGAACCGTGGGACAGGACAGTAGGATTATTCTATCGTATATTAGGCCAAGGGTTGCTGGAGCAGGTGCAAAGGCAACTCAAGAAGTTGAGGGGTATGGAAGCGATGGTCAGAAATCCAGCTCACTATAGTAGGCTAATGCGAGAAAGAAACGTGAGGAAAGAAAGTAGAAAGAGGCAAAGTTAGTGCAGAAGACGTTGTCAAAATACACAATGGTAGGGGAATGATGATGAGCATGGAAGGACAAGGTGTCCCGCATACGCAGTATGGGCTGCCACCCTTGGGGGGGAGGGGTGGGCTCACGGGGCAGAGTGACACTTTTCACAGGTTCGGAGGAAGAGGGAAGCCACCTAGGGGCAGAGGGTACGGACACCTGATACAGCACGGCCAAGAGGAATTTTTAGGAGGGTATCAGGCCATCGGGGTGGGGGGGTCACCCAAGTGCTGGTATGTTGACAAATAGGACACATTTTCAGGGTGTGTAGAAGCAGTGGGGGATGCAGTTGAATGGGGGGGTGCAATAGGAGCGAGAATAGACTGAATACTACGCTCAGGACCAAACACGATGACGAGTGCAGACATCTGACGCAGGCATAACAAACCATGACACAGACACGCCAGATGCAGGTGACCGCACAGCCATACTCGCAGGCACCACCTGCACCACAGGTACCATACACGGCACAGCAAAACGACGCGACACTGGCACGCACAGGCCCCACAGGAATGACTCTGATCCGGAAATTGGGAGGGATGACTGTGGTAGGGGGTAACTCATTCACAGGGAACCGAATGTCATCATACCTACAATAGGACAACCCACAGACAGTACTCATGTGTTCCATCCTATCGATTACACCCAACCCGGCCGAGGAACCATGTTAAGGAGTGATGATAGGTGACAAGACCTTCTCCTTTCTTGTAGACACAGGGGCGAATAGACCCTGCATCCAGGAAGGAAGGTATCCATTGACAGGGGACACCATGAATGTGCAGGGATTTTCTGGGGTGAAGGATTTGGTTCCTTTTACAGACGATCTTACACTTTCTATAGGGGAGCATGCCTTATCTCTCCCATTGTTGTATTCCCGACAGACACCAGTAAACATAATGGGAAGAGACATAATGAGCAAACCAAACATGACCATCTCATTTACTGACCAAGGGATAGTGTGTTCCACACCTGGGGTTGACCTC
The DNA here is from genome assembly GCF_040938575.1 of Ambystoma mexicanum. Lineage (NCBI taxonomy): Eukaryota > Metazoa > Chordata > Amphibia > Caudata > Ambystomatidae > Ambystoma > Ambystoma mexicanum. The sequence goes on along the minus strand of NC_090931.1, from coordinate 286,075,347 downwards.
CTAAACATTAGGGAAATTATTCAAGCATATTGTGGGCACACTGTACAGAGGGGAGGCGAGTTCCAGCAGATGGAGAGCTATTCCAATATGGAGTAGAGGTATCAATAGCATGTTAATGGATATTTATACTGCGCACTATTACCACCGGAGTGGTCCCCTGGCGGATCTGAAACAAATGGGAGTAGGTTAGGCGTGTTAGTAGGACAAAGTTTGGAGAAGAGCAAGGGAACTGAGAAGTACTGTTGGCAGCTTCAGTTCGGTTAACACCGTTCGCCGAGCATATTGGTGTGGTATACATTTTTGAGTATGTTGTGTGCGGGTATGTGTGGTGTGTTTGTTGTTGCGATGTGTTGAAGTGCGTGTGGGTTTCTGTGGTTTTAAGAGGTGTGGTTGTGTTTGATTAGAGTGTGTGAGGAGTTTTAGTAGCCTTGTTGTTAATAGAGATGCACACTCCTTTTCTGTCTCCTTCGTGATTTTAGAGAAGGTTGTCTTCCTTTCGTTGATTAGGTTTCCGCATGATAAGGCTGTCTCATCTCTCTGTCGTTATGCTTAGCTACTCTTTGTGTTTCCATCTTTGTGTTTGGCCACCCCTTTTATCTCAGTTTGTCATTGCTGCAAATTAGTCCTTTCGGATCGGTTTACTTGCGACCTACGCCCGTACCCTACGCCCTTTCTGAGTTGTTAATGTTTTTAGTAGTGTTAGGCTTGTTTGCTATTGTTCTGTCCTCATGGATTGTCGCTCGCGTTCTGTTCCACCTAGCCTTATCTTCTCTGGTTCTTATAGGAGTTTCCCTTAGTTATTCCTAGGTGTTGTCTGTGCCATCGTATATTCTGTCAATCTGTTCTTTGTGTTTCCTGTTTGATTGTTTGAGTCATTTCAGTTTGGTTCTGAGGTGTTGAAGAGCCAGGTTTTTAGAGGTTTTCTAAATTTTAGGTGATCTTTGGTGCTTCTTATTTCTTTCGGGAGGTTGTTCTGGTTTTTATGGCTAGGTGGGAGAAAGAGGAGCCTCCTAGTTTTTTCTTGGTGTATGGTTTTGGTTCCAGGCGGATTTCATTGCTTGATCTGAGGAGTCTCGTTGGCCTGTAGATTATTTTCTTTTGTAGGAATTCTGCTCCCTGTCCGCTGATTGCCCTGTGTGTTATGAACATTGATTTGAACGTGATACGATGTTTGATTGGAAGCCAATGTAGCATTTTTAGCGCTGGATTGATGTGATCTCTTCTGGATAGTTTGAGGAGGAGTCCAGCTGCTGCATTTTGGATGTGTTGTAATTACTTCAGGAGGTGTTCCGGCATCCCGAGGTAGAGGTTGTTTGCGTAGTCGATTCTTGACATAATGAGGGCGACTATTGTCAGTGTTTTGTGGGTGAAGGAGAGAAAAGATCACATTCTTCTTGTTGAATGAAGGAGGAAGAAGCATTTCTTAATTATCTTGTTTATTTGTGGTTCTAAGGTTAAAGTGTTGTCCATTAGGACTCCCAGGTTTTTTACTACTTAGATGGTGTGGGCTTGGTTCCCAGTTCTGGAAGCCAGGGGATCTAGGTGGTTTTCTCTTGATTTTCGAATATAATCATGATTTCTGTCTTTCCTGGGTTGAATTTTAAGTTGTTGGCGTTCATCTAGTCATAGATTTCTTTTAGACATTCTACTAGGGTTGAGTGATTGGCTTGTGTGTCTTTGATTTTGTAGATGATTGGAGTGTCGTCTGCGTAGTTGTAGAATGTAATGTATCTTTTGAAAATCCTGATTAACAGAGTTTGGTAGATGAAGTATAGTGGTGATAGTGAGGATCCTTGTGGTACTCCACAGTCATTAACTCGTGGAGTAGATTTGAAGGGTTTTATCCATACTGATTCTGTTCTGTCTGCTAGTAATGATTTAGTACAGAGTAGTGAAATGTCCGTTATACCTGTATCTTCTAGTCCTTTGATTAGGGTATCGTGGCTTACTGTGTTGAAAGCTGCTGAGACGTCGAGCAGAATCCGGGCCGAGGTTGTATTGGAGTCCGCGTTTGTTTTTAGGTTGTCCCAGATAGAAAGTAGTGCTGATTGTGTTCCTCTTGCGGGTTTGAAGCCGACTTGTGCTTGGTCTAGCAACTGGTGTTTTTCTATGTGTTCTTGGGTTGTATATATATGTTCCTAGGAGTTTTGCTGGGTAGGAATGTTTGAAATCGGTCTGTAGTTGGAGATGTCTTCCATGTCGCCACTTGTGTTTTTTAGAAGTAGTTTAATGTATGCTGATTTGAAGGATTGTGGTACAGTCCCTGTTGTAAGCGAAAGATTCAAGAGATTTCTCTAATATTCTGATGGCATTCCTTGTGCGAGGATTGATTTGCAGATGGCAGGAGCGCAGGGATCCATGGGTGATCCTGCTTTCTTGCTGTGTTTTACCAGCTTGACGAATGTCTCTGCTGATATTTACAGGAAGTTTTAGAGTTTGTGCTGTGGCTCCTCGTCGGGTCCAGTTGGTTGAGTGTTGGGGTTGGTTGGTCTGTTTTGTATGATTTGCCGGATGTCATTGATTTTTTTTTTTAAATGGTCTGCCAAGTTGTTGCATAGTGTCTGCGAGTGTATTGGAGTGTTGTCGCAACCTGGTGGGTTTCTCATTTTGTTTCCGATGTTGAACATTTGTTTTTGCGCATTGGTGGCTTTGGTGATTGTGTCATCATAATGCCTTTTCTTTGCCTTTTGAATTTCCATCTTATACGATCTGATTTGTCTATGGAACTGGGTTTTCTTATTTTGGTCTTAATCTTTTCTCCATTCCAATTCGAGCTTCTTGTTATTCTTTTTCATGGTGCTTATTAGTGGGGTGAACCATTTTGCCATTGCTCTTTTTCTTGAGGGGGTAAATGGTTTTTCCGGTGAGATGTTTTCAATTGTATCAGCAATCCCTTTGTGAAGTAGCTCCACTTTTCCGTTTAGGTCTGTCTTCTCCAGTTCTGCTGTTGAAGGTTTGGTCATAGGTTGATTGCTTTTCCAGTTTCTTTTTGTGGTGGTTGGGAGCCTGACGGGCTGGGTGATGACTTTGGTTGGTAGTATGATCACGAATGGAATGATGAGTATTTGTATCGGTGGGGCAGTGGTGAACGTTTTCTATTGGCAAAGATTGCAACTAGGGTGTGTTGCCCCTTTGACCAGCTGTTGTAGTTTCATGGTTCTTAGCTGCCCAATTAGTGAGTTTGAGAGTTGGCGTCTTTTTCTTCTAACCAAATGTTGAAGTCCCCCAGGATTGTCAGATGCTCGTGTTGAATGGCTTTGTTGGTGATGGCTTCTATGAAATTGTCGACAAAGGTTACATCGTATGTCGGTGGTCTGTAAAGCAGTATGAATTTAATGTTTGTTTTTGGATTCACTGATGGGTGTACGACCATAGATTTGCAGTTCACGATGTTTAGAGGTTTGTCTGTTTTTACTTCAGGTGATCTTGGAATGCTATTGTGAGGCCTCCTCCTTTTTTGTTTTTTCTGTTTAACTGAATGCATTTAAAGTTGGCAGGGAGGCAGCTTTGGAGTGTGATTTTGTAGTTGTTGTCCAACCATGTTTCTGTGATGGATAGGATGTCTATACCGTTGTCGCAGAGAAGGTCGAAGATCTCTAGTGTTTTGATATGATAGGTTATTTATAACGTGCTTAATACCCAGAGGTTTCTAAGCGTGGACCCGGGGATCAAACCTGTGTTGGTTGCTCCGTGTCGTTTTGCTTCCAAGGCGAGCATGTTGCCCCTGAGCTATCCTCCCCAGACATGGATCTTGCATTTATTAAGTTGCAGTGGATTTTTAAGGTATAGTTTAGTTTGTGCTTTATTGTCGGTGTTGTCTTCTGACTGGTGTTTAGGTTTCCTGCCAAGTCTATCTCTAGTTGAGGTGTTGGTACAGTTGTGTCTGTGTCGTCAAAAAGCTCTTCTAGGTTCAGTCTTGGGTTTTTATTTTCATCGGTTTCCTCTTGTAAATTTTGTGGCTGTTGATGAGAGGGTCCTCTTGTTTTGGTGATGTAAGGGGTTAGGGTGTCGATTATGTTCTTTTTATCTCTAGCTTTGTCCTTTGTTCTTCTGCGTGATTGTGTTTGGTTGTTGGCCGTTCTTGATTTGTACGTTGGGTCGTTCCGTTCCGGTGAGTGGTTATTTGCGAGGTATGGTGTTGGGTATAGGGATTTTTCTCTTTTCTCTTTTCTCTGCAGTGATTCTGTTATTGTTTTTGTCAGTGGGAGTGTGTTCTGCAGTTGTGCGTCTTTGTGGTGTTCAGTTGGGTTTGTTCTTTCTGCTCTTTGTCTTTCTTTTGGTCCAATTTGTTTTTGAGTTATTTGACGTTTAAGTTCTTGGTAATGTGTCTGATTTGTATTTCCTTGGGGTTGAGGTTGAGGTTGCGGTTGCTGGGGCGGTAGCCCTCCTCGTTAATTTCGCTTATCATATGGTTGCACGTGTTTTTCTGGTTGGTTTTGTTCGGTTCATTGTTGCAGAGTCCATCTTTGTGCTTTTGGTCTGGCTGTCTTGTGGTGTTGGACTGGGTGTGGGGGTTGTCCGATACAAGCTTGGGCTCTGTTTGTTAGGGTGATCTAGTCTGCTTATATCGCTAGTATAATTCAGTTGCGTCTTGAGTTTGGGCTGTCCGGTTGGGGAGGTCTACTAGGGTTATATCGCTAGGGTATTTCAGTGGCTGTCCCCAATGTGGCTCTCCCTGGGTGAGACTTACAGCAATAAACAGAACTATGGGGTGTGATGCAGGCTACTGTTCACAGCACCATCTCGGAATGTCAGGGCCAATGATCACTGTGCCATCTCGGTCCGGCAGGGCTAATACTTGCAGTGCTATCCCAATGTGGCGCTTTCTAGATGTAGTTTGAAAGGTTTTCGTAACAATTCTCTAATGGTGCAACGTAGGCCAATATTTACAGAGCTATCCCAGAGCGCTGCAGGCTAATAGTCACGGTAATATCCCAGTGTGGGACAGGGTGGTAGTCACTGTGCTATCCTTGAGGCACAGGCTAATAATCACAGTACTATTCTTGTTGTGGTATTTTCTGGATGTGACTTAAATTAATCCACAAATCTGCACGGGTGCTGCAGAGGCCAATAATCACAGTACTATCCCAGAGAGGCACAAGCTAATAATTCCGGTACTATCCTAGATATGCACAAGTAGTTAATCACAATACTATTCTATATTCTATTGTGGTGCTTTCTAGATGTGATTCAAGTCAGTATGTGGTCATCTCCAAGGGTGCGGCACAGTCTACCAAACACAGTCTACCAAACACAGTACTATCCTAGAGACGTATAAGCTAATAATCGCAGTACCATCCTGGATGGTACAAGCTAATAATCAATGTGTTATCCTAGAAGGTAAAAGCTAACAATCACAGTACTATTCTATTGTGGTGCTTTCTAGATGTGATTCAAGTCAGTATGTGGTCATCTCTAATGGTGTGGCACAGTCTAATAATCACAAAGCTATCCTAGAAAGCACAAGCTAATAAAAACAGTACTATCTTAGGTAAGCACAAGCTAACAATCCCAATACTATTCTATTGTTGTACTTTCTAGATGTGAATCAAGTCAGTATGTGGTCATCTCTATGGGTGTGGCGCAGTCTAATAATCTCAGTACTATCTTAGAAAGGCATAGGCTAATGAACACAAGACTATCTAAGTGTGTGTAGGTTTATTATGTGGCAGGGCTACCAGGGCACTATTCCTACCTTGTTTGTTGGTGCTGGTTGATGGCTGGCCACTAGTTTCCCCTGCTGACACCTGCAGACACAACCTGGAGCTACCTCTGTAGGAGCCGCCCTTTGCCTTGGGGCTGCCGGGCAGAGGGCTGCCCTGGGAAGGTCAGTTATGACTGGTGATCTGGCCTATCGGGGGAGGTGGGCGGTGGGAGGACAACGGAGATGTGGATTGGAGGTAGACTAGAGGGTCGGGTGAAGCTGCACTGCGTGCAGGCCTGAGGGGGGGGGGCTCAAATATTTTCGAAAATACACAGAAACAAGGCCCATGAGGGTCCTGGCACTAACCACGCTCACCTGAGGGAAATTGGGCACTCATAGGCACTCTTGGGGGAGGTTGGTGGGGGTGGGCTCAAAAGTGTTTTAAAATACACAGAAACAGGGCCCAGGAGGGTCCTTGCACTAACCACGCTCACCTGGGCTGCCTGAGTCAATTTGGGCGATTGCAGGCAGTCTCAGTAAGCAGGCTTGGCACAGAGAGTGCAACTAGTCAATCTGGGGGAGGGGGTGGGTTGGGAGGGGGAGGACAACGGGGATGTGGATTGGAGGTAGACAAGTGGGTTTGGGGGGGGGAGATGCACTGCACGCGGGCCTGGGGGGCAGAATTTCCTCTGGTTCCGAACCCAGCAATAGTTTTGTGCAGCATTCCTACGGAAGCTACCCACTTCACGGTTATAGATTTGAAGAAAGCTTTCTTTTCTATACCTCACCATCCAGACTCGCAAGATTTGACTTCGTTCCTATATAGAAATAAAAAAATGGCAACACACTAGGCTCCCACAAGGGTACTGTGAGTCCAGTTCCATATTCAAGAGGGTCCTCCAGATGGACTTAGGCAATGTACAGTTAGAATGTGTTATACAGTACGTAGACTACATCTTGATCTGTAGCAAAACAGAAACACAGTGCAGAAATGGTTCCATGCACATGTTGACTACTAGCAGAGAAGGGGTACAAGGTAGAGAAGGCCAAACTACAATATTGCCAGACGGAAGTGTTATATATTGGGCAACTGATATCGCAAGAGGGGCAGAAGGTGACACCAGCGGAGGCAATTCGCAAAACCCCAAGACCCATGACCACAACACAAATGCAGCAGTTTCTAGGGCTCTGTAATAACTGCATAGCATGGGTATTTTACTACAGCACATATATGAGACCCTTGTTAAGCGCACTGAAAGAAGCACAAATAGGGAAGGATACATTACACTTGACAGAAGAAATGGTGAGGCATTTGAAGAGCTGAAATAGCAGTATGCACAGCTCCAGTGTTAGGGATCCCAGGCTATCAAGACAAATTTTACTTATGTTCACATTACAACGGAGTAGTATGACCGCAGTACTGACGCATTAAACGACCATGGGTCCTGAACCATTAGCATATTACAGCGGGAAACTAGACCCAGTGATGAGAGGACACTACTTTAGTGAGCAGTCAATTGCTGCAGCATTTGCAGTGGAGAAATTAGCGAGTATTACCATTTGATGCAGCACCACTCTTTTTGTGGAGCATGCTCTCTTCGCAATACTATAACAACCCAAAAGTAAATTGACCACACAAAGAGCTTCGGGATATGAGTTGATACTGTCCAATCCCGCTATCAAGGTAGTGAACTGTTGACTTGTGAACCCAGTGACATTCCTCGCCGAGCCCATAGAGGAGGATGACTATGTTTACAACTGCACAGCAATCATAAAAAAACCATGATGACAGCCCGAAGGTAAAAGAGAGCACACTTAAGGGGGGTTTTGGGGGAGGAGTGCTTTATATTGACGGGGTCGTCAACAATAGACCAGACCACAGGAGAAAGACATACTGGTCACGGCAGTAGTGAGGGTAAAGGAGGACAGGACGAGCGAGGTGGTAGTAAGCACATGTTTACTGTCACATTTTTAAGCACAAGCTGCTGATCTAGTAGCTCTAATGTTGGTGCTGGAGCGAAGCAATAATAAGGTAGTGACAGTATATTTAGATTCAGCCTACGTGATGTCTACAGTGCAGTCTGGGCTGTCACGCTGGCTAAGGAGGGGATTCCGACGTGTTGGTCACCAGTGCAGCATGCACTCCTATTGGGTCGACTGATAGAAGCGCTCCAATTCCCAATGAGCATAACAGTTGTAAAATGCCAGGCCCACACGTGGGGGGAGGATCCCATCTCCAGGAGAAATGAGGCAGAAGACACAAAAGCAAAACTTGCTGCATATTTTGGTGACATCTTAGAAATGGACACCCCATTCCAGACACGTAATTATGTATGAACAATGGTGTTGAAGGAAGGGTACAACGTATTACCAGTGATGCAAATAATGAAGCTGCACCAAGAGAGGAAAAGGAATTCTGGTAAAGAAGGGGATGTGCCATATCTCTGACAGATATGGTGGAAAGAAAGAACAGGGAAGGTAGTGATCCTTTTATTATTATTATACCCTAGTGGTGTTTCCACTAATCTGATCAGTTAATCTGCGGGCTATACGAACTGTTATAGCCCACAGATTCATTATAGCCCGTAAAACATATGCTCCGCTTACCTCCAACGACATTACAGCCCAGAGTTCAATTGCTGCCACCACCATTTACAATATCGGGCTGAGCCTGATTACACACCAGCAAGTTAACTTGCTTGTTGCTGTGCGTATGTGCCTGATGTGGCCCTGCCCCCTCATGGAAGTGAAAGGAAGGAAAGCTTCCTTTTCACTTACAAGACGCTGAAAAGAACGAAACAAGAACTAAGCAAACCGCTACAATCACAGGTAAATGCACATTATTAAACTTTTCTTACTAACAGTGCCCATGTCATTGTAACACTCCTTAATATTTATGTGCAAAGCCGCAGTTGCATTTCTTATTTTATACTTCAATATATTTTATATATATTTTAAGTTTACACCTGCATTCCCCTTCCTGCTAAAAACAAAATACAAATGCTGAAACCTACACATATATGTAATATTTAAAATCTCCACCCCCCAATGCTAACTAGCTGCCTGGTAAAAAAAAAAAAATAATTGAAATCCTCTCACCTGCATGTAGTTTCACCATTTAGATACTGCACCCGCAATACTAATTACCTCCACTACCCTATCAAAAAAAGTCACAAACAAGTAAATGCCTGTCACATAGCAGCTTCTACTTTGTGCTCCTACACTCTGTGTATACTTACTAAAATGGCACAGATATCATTTAACCTCCTAGGAAATCAAATCCTAGATGCAAACTAAATTTCTGCAACATTGTTAGGAGTCACCAGGAAATTGTCTCTTGACGGTTCCAGGCAATGCTTCCAGATGTCCAATCACTGAGAGCAGTAACCTAGACCCAATAGGTCTAGGTCTCCCCACAAGAGAATGTACCCGTCTATTACTCTTAATTACTAATAGAGAGGTTAATCAATTAAAAGAGCAGGTTGAAGAAACAGTAACCTCAATGGTCACCAGCTGCAATTAAAGGACAGGTGTCACTGGAAAAAACATCAGAACTGACAAGACAGAGAACCAGATAGTAACTAACCGCTTCTGTCTGCACACCAATTCTAGGAACAGAATGCTGGCAGGGTGTTCTAGGAACTGTGTGTTGGTATGCTTGATTCTTCTTGGCAGGGAGATGCTATGGAAACGATAGGAGATGGTAAGGAACTGGACGAGGACCAGTGACAAGTGTTAGTTATTTGAAAAATAGCCTTACCTATCTAGTGTGGGAGAAGAAGGTATCAAGGAGGTGGAAAAAACAGTAACATCCAGGGATTCCAGTAGAAATTAATGAGAAACTGAGTAGGAAGGGGAGTTAGTGATGTTACTAGGGCCTGATTTCCGAACGGCACAAGGGCGGTCTAGCAACCGGGAAGGTGCAGGTTATGTACGGCAGAGCATCTCTAGTGCTGTGCACTAGCTACGTCTGGCATCAAACGGTGGTCTGAAAGCAGTCTGTAAAACAAAGGTAGGTCGGTGGTGTGCGTGCAACAGAGGAACCAAACGGCAAGAGCAGGAGTCCAAAGGTGGAGACAGAAGTCTGCGTTGTCCGGGCAGCAGAGGTACGAAAATGTGAGGCAAGCAAGGTCCGTATTCAAGGCAAAGGTTGGCAATGGGTAAGCAGAGATATCAGGACTGTGCGGAGAGGGAGTCTGTGACAAGGAGATGCCAAAGAACAGAACAAACGAGAATTACGGCACTGGAATCACAACATCAATCAAAAGCAGTTGTGTTCTTGTTCAGCCGAGTTTTACGGAGAGTATGAGGTGGGGTGTGAAGCTTCACTGCCGGTCACATGACCATGCTTACATCTGGTATCCATGGCAATGGTATGCACGAAAGCCCAGCGCCCTGTCCTATGGGCGCATCCCCAATGTTGCCAGTGCAGTCTAAAGCATTGCAGGAAGGAGGAATCATTGATGTAAGGGAAGTGTGTTAATGGGGATCTGCGACGTGATGCTGCAGGCATCACACGCTGAGATCGTGGTGCATTCGTGACAAACATTTATGTATCATTCCTCATTTTTTCTACTTCATTAAACACTCAGGGTGTTCTAATCGCTTTATAGACCTGCAGCGAGGTCGGTACTGGGTGTTATGGTCCCCCATACCTTGTTAAAATCTCCGGACTTCAGGGCCCATAACGGCCCTCGCTGCAGGTCTATAAGCTATATTACACACTGTACTAACACAGTTACACCATTCTACCCATATGGAAAGTACTTACTTGCTGCTCACATTGGATAAGATTGGTTCTGTCATGACCTGTTGGAACATGTGGCAGAATTCACGACAAATTGCACTGTCTGTAAAGCTTTCACAGCAGGTTATACATTGAAGGTAGTGAGAGGAGTTATACCTCGTCCAATGGGCCCATTCCAACACCTTCATGTCGACATACTTCAAGTATGCCAGGGCTATCGCTACATGATAGTGGTTCCCACACTGATGCTATTCGGCCGGTAAAATTGCTGGTTAGGGAAATCTTCCCATGATAGGGCGTGTGTGAGGTCCTGCTGTCTGATGACGGTCCTCACTTCGCCAATTAGATGTTTCATCACATCACAACTTTGTTAGGAATCTAACACAAATTCTCCTGTGCGTACCACCAGCAGGCGAACAGAGTGTGTGAGCGCCTCAAAGGGCTGTGCAAGGAGAACATAGCCAAGATAAAGAAAATGTTGAATAAAAGCTGGCTACACTGTTTGGCCTTAGCTCTGCTTGCATCGTGCAACAAGCCATTGTTCGTCCACCATTTAACCCCACATGAGATGGTAACCGGGCGACGCATGTTACTCACCCTGGCTCCTCCCACTAAGGCATTGACAGATGCACAAAAATGTCTACTGTATTGGGGCAGGAAATATGAGTACACCGCTGCCTTGATGGTTAGTCCCTCTTTCATTTCTCTCCAACTGCAGGCACAATGGGAGAGGCCCAACGCAAAGGAAGAGAGCAACAATACAGAAACAAACGAGGAATGACTGAAAGCTCCACAACTCTATCCTGGCGACAGTCTTCTTGCCCGATTTTATGAGGACTTGGTTTGGAGCCAGATTCATGGACCCCCATTAGGTTGAAGAAGTAACTGATCATGCTGTGAAGATAAGGGGTAAGAACACGTGGAACTACCTCAGGGACGTCGAGCCCTGTCAAGCAGCGGCCTCTCCCAGCAACGACAGCGAAATGGCCAACGTTCCACAAGAGGGAGAGCAAAAAGATCACCAAGGAGCATCACAGCCCAGCAGAGGCCAACCCATGATTAGTCGCTCCTGAGTGAGAGAGATAGAGAAAGGACTTCCTACACACCCAGAGTGAGGATACACAATTTGTTTTATTATTTTTCTTTTCACACATTGACGGCATTCATTCTGAAAGTTGCGACTGTTATCCTTCCACAGTCCCATGCTCACCCTACGACATTCCAAAGCCAATTCATCCTCTTTGTTAGGAGATCGAACTTTGTGAGGAGACCCTCTACCAGTTTATTATTCAGTGTCTTTCTGGCCTATCTATCCCAAACATATCCATGATTTATCGTGGAAATGTGTCCGTACTTGAAGTGCTTTGTGACCCTACAATATGCATTGTGTGGGAACAGTTATTCCTAATTGCAGTAGAACAACATTGCGACTGCAGAGCTTAAAATAATAAGTACTAACAACAAAATTACACTTTTTTAGCGCATTTTATGTGGTTCATCAATATCTACAAGGCTAGACAAGTTTCTGAAGTGGAGTAAGTAATGAATGCCATTATTAAAAGTGTGATAATGCTGACTTTTGTCTTTTTTTCGCTTGGTATTTTTGCCTTTATTTTTTTGGTTAATGTCTTTTGTTATAGAAAATAAACATGTGACTCCTACTAACACTAACACTATTCCGGCAGGTGTGGCTACCATGTCAGGTCGGGAGGTAAGCACTGCCAGACAAATAAGGAGAGGTAGACTGATAGTTGATGATGTAGGAGGGGTTGATTCTTATCTCACTGATACCGCTAGAGTATCCAATAACATGTGGTACAAGCACATATCTAAAGTAGGTAAACCGACCACTGGAGAAAGCTGCTATGTCTGCTCTCTTATCCCCTATGCCATGAGTGCCTCCAGAACATTTGTGGCAACTGAAATACCACCAGCAAGAACACGATGCCTTATGTACTGATCAATGTGTACCGCCCGAGGAAGGTTCTAAAATAAAACGGCAACCTTAATATGGATGTCCACGGCAACATTTCCCTATGAAGACAGCTATATAAAAACAATAGACACAGTTATTAGAAAAAAGACCAGGCTATACAATATATCAATGACGGCCCACAGAAAGGAGAGACAAAAACAATAACATTGAAAGAATTACCATGTCCTAAGAAAGGACCAAAAGAAATCTGAGGTGAACCAGGATGCTGAGGAAGACCACAAATGCTTGTATATGCCGAAGTATACACTACCGAAGGATGGAGAGTAGTCGGAAGCAAGGCGCATAAGCTACTAACCGATCCAGTTCATACAGTTCAAGAAGAAAATGACAAATGCCTAAAGGAATGGGAAGCTAGAGCAAATTTACTAACGTGGGTAGAGAATGAGGCGGGTCACATGCCCATAATACCACTTAAAGGGGCAGCATTATGTTTCCAGAATGATGGAGCAGTAAAGGTGGGAGAAAAAAAAGAATGCAAGCAGACAGTGGGCATGAAAGTTGGGACGGAAGTACTAATGGATTACTATTGGGCTTGTGGATCCAAGGCATACGAGAAGCTACCACCCAATAGGGGAGGAGTATGCTCCCTGGTGCACATCAATGCGTCCACATTAGTAGTTCCACAGAAAGACATCAAAATAGACACATTGCCCAAAATTGAGTGCCAGTAGAAAGGAGAGGTCTGTAGAATTAACTAGGGTTTAGAGAGGAAACTACATATCGTCGGCGATGAAAGATTCTCTGGACGACATAGCACCCGAGCACCGATTGTTCAGCATAAAATAAATGTTCTTAGCATTCATCTTTCCCGCTATACGGACATACACAAACAGCTCCAGATTACGAGGTGGAAGTGGATGCAAACAATGAACTCAACCGTCAATGGCTTCAACGCCATAAAAGAAGAGCTCCGAGCAGTAAGGTTGATGGCCCTCCAGAACAGGTATGTTCTGGATCTGCTCACAGCAAATGAAGGAGGAGTGTGCACCAAGATCAGATCTTCTTGCTGCACATTCATTCCACCATACGATGAAGCTAACGGGACACTAACTGAGGCAGTTACCAGATTATTGCAAATGCATGCCAAAATGGAGGAAGAAAAGGGGCCGGAAACTATGAAGGTTGGCTGTCATACATATTCTCATGGATACCTACATGGATGGCCAACGGACTAAAGGTATTACTGGCAGCATTAGAACTAGTACTACTGACACTTTGTGTGAGCAGGATTTTCATCACTCAATGCCGAAAAACGACAGAGAAACTGTAGGAATTAAAGTATTAGTAGAAGCCACTTCTGAAGAAGACAAGAGAACAGCAGCCCGAGATACCCTAAGGATGCAAAAAAAGTAGCGTTTGAGGACCCCAACGACTACAAGAATATTTGGCGACGTTGGTGTGGTGCATCTCGGAAGGAGACTGCTGTTCTGTGACATGGAGTTTAGATGACCATGCAAGATTGTATTGACATCAAGCGGGAGTAACAAAGTATGGCTCTCGAGAGCAAAGGTGAATAGGTTTGGGGAAGTGGTCGACAAGAGGGGGGACTGAAGTGAGGGTCCCCGGGATGGTCCTTGTGTCCCCTATGCACATGACTGCCCGAAGGATGAGAAACGAGAGATGCCAGTCACTGTTTGGCCAACCCCAGGTGAACCAATGTATTCCACGTATGGGAACAGATATTCTCTTAGACAACAGTTCAAACCCTATCCAGCCGATGTCTTTGTGGATACAGGTGCCTCCACACTAGACCAGGTTGACTAATGATAAATGTCCAGCTGTGCTGACGTCATTAGTGAACACGGCATAGCAACGTTAGTCACGAAGTAAACTCGTATCCCTGCACGAAGTTACGCAGACACACACATGCATACACAAAGAAAATACACACACTGTTCTGTAGCGAACAGATGCATACTGTCAGAACTCTTTCCCTTTTACTAGCCAAACGCAAGAAAGCAAAGTCCATCCGGAGCATGCTTGGAACCGCTTTATTGCAATTAACCATATGGAGCTACAGGAACATATAGGGAACCTGGAAGGGCTTGTGTACTACTAACCTTTAAAGAAAATAATACAGTATATAAGGAAACCATAGAATGACTGTAGTGAATTCACATGAAGCCACAGTACTCAAAATAAGGGAAGAAGAGAGACAGACTGTAAAGCGTGAAGCACAGAGCCAGTGCTCCCAGACAAGGGCGGGTGGAAAATTCCTGGCCCCCGGGGCAGGGAGCCAATTGAAAAACAACAGAATAAAATCTTTACTAATTGCAGATCGAAAAGCTCAGTTTTGTGGTCCTCACCCACGTAACTCCGCCCAGCCAACCAATGGCATTTACCCGCAGTGGGAAGAGGAGCTGTTCCCAGCGGAGCAGACAAGATTGATACATGTGTTGTCCATTGAACATCGCAACCTGCAGGCACTCTCCCAGGCTAGGGGGCTATATCAGTGGCAACAATGGGGACACACAGTCTTCCACATTACCTTGAAAAGGTACACTGAGAGCTGTGAACAGAACAGGGTCCCAGGCCTGGGAAGACCCACTCCAGCCATTCAAGGCGCTGAAATCCTGGGGTGGTGTAGGATGGGGGCAAGGTCCAATGGCAGTCCTGTGACCCTGCAACAATGTAATAGATTGTTTTTGGGGAAGTCTCAGGCGAACCCACCTGACATGGGAAGACCAATCCAACAAACCATACAGTGGATCTCTAAAGGTGTTATTACCTGAGCGACCCAATTGGTTCGGTTCTTAGGTTTTTTGAGAAGGGTTAGGGATTGTGACGTCACTACTGGATAAGAAGCTGTGATTGCCAGAGATTCTGTTATTTCCTGTATGATCCCTGTCTGTTTGGAAAATAAAAGACAGTTGTAACTTGTCCCATGGCTCAGTCCTCCGTTATTGCCAGGTGAGGGTTCGATGGGCCTAGGGTACTTCGCTGAGCGGTGATTTTGTGGTTCGAACCTCTGGTACTGTGGCATACCAAACAAAAGGATTGGCATTCACTTCGGCTATGCAAAGAGGTGTAGATGTGCAGGACTTTGTAATGCTGTAACTTAGTCTTCTATGCACACCTTTTCAATACATAAATGTTTGGACACCTTGTTGGGTCAGGATACTAGGTTTGTGAAAGCTGTTTTGCAGAATAAAACAAGTAAGAAAAATCCACTGGTCACACCTACTATGGCAGTCTATCAAAGTTCAGCAATCTGCGGCAGGACACAATTCATTAAAAGAACACATTACTTACCCCCTTGTAATGTGCTTTCTACTGGATGTACCTCTTGTGGATTCCTCATCGCCCTCTCAGCCTACCCCTCTGACTGTGAGTGCATTTATTAATATAGTCTTCTCTTTCAATGCCCATGTGGATTTTTGTAATCCTCAAGTCTGCTCTACAGAAGGCAGGGAAAAGTAGTATGGAGGCAAAGGGTGCAATGTGTGCAATTTATACCATAATCAACGTCATGTCTGAGTGTGGGAATGGGTAACATCGAGGAACATCGACTTGATGCCGCACATCGCCCTCTACTGTCAAAACATGTTCTGAGATTGCAAACAGGTTATGGTATATCAAGGAAGACGAATCCGTGAGAGGAACATACACTAGAAAGAACATTCATATGTTAAGTGTTTATGTTTGAAAATGCAACAAATATGTGAATACAACAAAAAAAGAAAGAAAGAACACTACCAGGGCTAAGTAATTTGTTCAACTATAGGTTGGCCTGTAGTTAAACTGAAAAGTCAGGTAAGTTCCACTTAATATTGTCTCTAACGGTACACTTAGCAAATGTTTCGAGGAGCTGACTGGTTGAGGAGATCCAAAAACACCTGGATCCAAAGGACTGAAAAACAGAGACAACTGGATGGAAACCATACAGTTAGCCAGTCGCTCCCATAATGTCCCGAAGAGGGGTTACCAACTAGTAATAAAAGGATAGATCCAAAAAATATATGTCTTCTTCCTGAAGTTCTTTAAAGCTTATATTGTAACTATAGATTGAGTTCCATACAAATGAATCCTGAAATTTCTTTAGTGCAAAAGATATAATTTTAATATTCAACAGTGGGGGGAGACCAACTGTCTCCTCATCAAAGCAAGAGCTCTAAGGCCAATGCATTTCGGAGTAACAAACTCCTTCATCAGGGCTGAGCCCGAACAAATTTTGTAACACACAAAACCAACATGTTTAGCAATTAAAACAGTATTTGCACAAAAATATACATGTGTATTAGGAGTGGGATAAAGAAAACATACATACCATATTGTTGATGTGCAGAGATAAAAGTGAAACAAGAAACAAACAAACATATTATCTGATTACAATAATGTTCAAGCATACTAAGTAAGTAATTCCAGAAAACAGAAATATATCAGTACCTTTGGGATTCAATCAGGCAGTTTAGGTTCAATAGTCTCTCAAACGAAAAACAAATATGTAAAATGAATTCCATTCCAGTGCTAAAAGTTAAGCAGACAATTGTATAACAAAAAGTAAATGTGTGTGAAATTCAGCAATAGGTATGGATAAGACAAGTTGCAGTTGGGAGTTCACGCCGCAGCGTGTATGGCAGCCGCTTACATGCAGATGACTGGATTGGGCAAAATACGATAGATTTCACGTGCTAGAATTTAAAAGTGATCATGTTGGTTTTGATGACGTGCACTCATCACTCATACTGTCATATGTACAAGTAATATTAGTCGAATCGTAGGAGATCAAAGAAGCGGCGCGAGCCGCTTACCTGCTACTCAAAGAGATGAATGCAAGATTGGGGAAAACGCGCACGAGCGTACACTTCCAGTGTATATGTGGTTGTCCTGGTGACCGATAGGGCGCCGAGGTGCGGGCTTCCCAGAGGCGTGGCTACGCCCATAGTGCCTCACGTCCCGGTCCCTCCAGATGGAGGGATCGGAACATGTCGGCCAATCGATAAGGCAATAGAGATGTACCAGACGAATGAAAAGATTCTTAAAGTTAGTATCAAGCTGCAGAGGCTGATATACTGTGAAGCAGGAAGCCACACATTGGTGGATGTGGCTCCTCCTGCAATGCCTAGCGTGCCTGCCTCTCCTGGAGACGGAGGGGCAGGTCAGTGGAAGTTATAATAGCAAACAGGCTGGGCGGCAACGTTCAGTAAGTGTGTTTAAACAGAGCGTCTCAAGAGGTCGGTGCTTATTAAGACTCTTGCAAAGTAGTTAATGAGCTAAACAATTGTAGAGTAAACAAAGCAGGTGTATTTCATAACTGAGGCCACCACCGTGGGCACACACCATTTTAGTTCTGTTTTGTGGTTTCCCTACACAACAGTAGCCCCTAAAACAAAATGGCAGAGAGTATGACTTAAAAAACCCAGTGGCTACCATAAAGGTACATTGGGCCACAAATGTGGTCAACTGGCTTACACCTCTGGTAAAGTCAAAACGAAATATTAGCTGCTATCACCTAAAACCATTATATGGTTATATAATCAAATCACCCTATGGTACAAAGGAGGTGCTTCAGAAGCACCCCTGGAGGACCACATACTCTTAAGCGGTAAAATAAAGGGATGTAATGGTAGTGTCCCTCTGACGACCACAATAAGTTGGGAACGCCCAAAAATATAGGGGGGCGGGGGGGGGCAAAAAGTGGAAGAGATGTCCCTATAAAATGAGACTACAGAATCTGCAAAAATTGAATTCTGACATAACTGCATGCAAATTAATGTGCTTTTATTTGTACTTTTGGCCCTTCGGCAGACAGTCTAAAATGTCAGTGCTTCAAAGCCATATCAATGGCAGAAGCTTCTATACAAATACCAAGTAACATAGCCTCACTTGCTCAAGTCCTTTTTCATTTTTGAGGATATATGTACATACATGTTTTTCTGTGGCTTGTGGCTCTGCTTAGTAAACAATATTTTGCAACGGCCGGCATCTAGTTGCTGGTGCAGGGTATTGAATTAGTCTTTTTTAAATTGAGAAGGGTGTCCACGGGTGTTCCTATAGCACTATCCCTACTCTTACGTGTACAGTACCCAAGATTCTTCAAGCGTCAACATCCTAAACCTTTACGCTAGACTGTGTGCATACTTGCCAACCCTACAGATTTAGGCAGTAGTCTACTGCTTTTTAAGCAGCCCTGCCGTCTACAGATTTGGGTGACAGATCCTACTGCTTTTTACAGTGGCAGTTGATTTATGTGACTCTAAGGCAGGCTGCAGGACAAAGCATGCAACACATAACTTTGTCTGTGTAGTGGGCTAGTTTGTGACTACTTTGATTGGGCTAAGACCAATCCACTACCCTTAGGTGAACCACCAGTGAAGGCAAGTGGCAGAGTGTAACACCATCACACAGCATCTGCCTATCAGACTGAGGGGTGTATCAGTCACCATGTCCTTCAGTGTTCAACTTGCAATAAATATGTACTGCCTGGGCTACTGCTACTGGGCAGTGGCCAACGTTTCCTACCAGCTCAATGCGATTACCCTCTGTGAAGTTAGGTCATTGAATTTGGTGTAAAGTTACCATTCAGGACCATACATTTTTAACATTTCAACATCTTTCCATGTTGTGCTGTTTGATGGGTTGTGTATTTTAGAATGCTTCGATGGTGTTAACAATGTATGTTTTGTGTTTTCCTGTCATGTCATTGTTATGCCAATTATTATTTTTTGAAACTTTAAAAATCCTACATCTTTTTGGTCACAGAATGTTAGCAAGTATGCAAGCAACTTGTCCTCATCTACCGCTTTCGACCCCGAATTGAAACCCTTTACACAGACTTCATGCCTACCAGAACAAGCTTGGCTGACAGTGTGAAAAACATGGTAGATTGACAATTTCTAATAGTATCTCCAGGCCGAAAGTCGCACAGTAGGTGTTGTGAGGCCTAGCGGATTTGCAGGATGTTAGACCCCTCGCAGACCTCACAGAGACATAAAAACACGTGCGTTCAGTCCGATCTCCGCCTGCTCTCTACAGCGCATGCGTGGGGAAGAACAAGTTACTTCTTACCTTGTAACGTTCTTTCGACGGGATGTTCCTCCGACGTATTCCTCATCTTAGATATCTCCTTCCAGCTCTGCTGGCCTCGGAAAATTTTTTCTCTAGAGGGCGCTGCGCGTTGACATCCTCCGAGTCGATGTCCCTCGACAGCCGCCGTATCGACGTCGACGTCATCCTGCCTATAAAGGCTGCGCGCAGCGTCCGTTGCTCAGTTCCGTTTTGTAGCCTACAATAATACTTTCTGGACTAACTAATCACCCTGAAGGAGCGTAAGCTGCAACAACAAGGGAAGTAGAACTGCGGGGATGGATGGGAGGGTCGATGAGGAATATGTCTGAGGAACATCCCGTCGAAAGAACGTTACAAGGTAAGAAGTAACTTGTTCTTCGAAGGGATTGTGTCCTCACACGTATTCCTCATCTTAGATATGCTCCCACAGCAGTATTCTATTATCGGAGGAGGGAGTACTGACTTCACGCTGTCTTCTATTGATGAATAGAATGCAGTACAGCCCTTCCAAACCTAGTCTCTTGACTGGAGGAGGAATCCAGATTGTAAAAACGTGTAAAGGTATGGACAGACGACCATGTAGCGGCCGCACATATGTCTTTAACCGGCACGCCTCTTTTGAGGGCCGATGAAGCTGCAATACCTCTGGTCGAATGAGCCCTAAGGTTTTGAGGGGGCTCTTTCCCTGCCAGTTTATAAAATTCCAGAATGGCTAGAATGATCCATCTGGAAATGGTCTGCTTAGTTATTGGTAACCCCAGCTTGTGACCTGTGTAACCTACAAACAGCTGGTCTGCCTGTCTTATCCTGGCTAGTCTACTAATGTAAAAACTTAAAGCCCTCCTAGGGTCTAGCCTGTGTAACCTCTCTTCCTCTTTCCCCGGGTGAGGAGGAGGATAGAAAGATGGTAGGGTAATCTTCTGAGTGATATGGAATTCAGAAACCACCTTTGGGAGGAAATTAGGCTTCACTTGCAGGACAACTTTGTCTTTGTGAAATATTGTATGAGGGGGTTTACAAGAAAGAGCTTGTAATTCGCTCACCCTTCTAGCAGATGTAAGTGCTATTAATAAAACAGTTTTAAGGGTAAGGAATCTTAACGAACAAGAATGGAGAGGTTCGAAAGGTGTACCCATCAGTAAAGTTAGTACTAAGTTTAAATCCCATAGGGGAACTTGGAATGGTCTTGGGGGATAAACATTGGTTAACCCCTTTAGAAACTGTATTACCAAGGGTCATTTGAAATAGGATGGTTCTTCCGCAGTACGCTTAAAGATGGATAGCGCTGCGAGATAGCCCTTAATGGTGCCAACTTGAAGGCCTGAATTTGCCAAATATAGTAGGAAGGACAAAACCATTGGTGTACCACATGAAAGAGGGTCGATATTCTGTTCTCTACACCAGCTGCAAAATCTGTTCCAACGGCAGCGGTATAAAGACTTTGTTGCTGGCCTCCTTGCTGAAAGCAACACCTCCATAACATCATCAGGGAGGTCCCAATCCTTATACCTCAGCCTTTCAGAAGCCAAGCGTGAAGGTTGAGGGTTTTGATGTCTGGATGGAGAACCTGACCTCCCTTCTGTGAGAGTAGGTTCTCTCTGAATGGAAGTCGAATTGGAGGGCAGATGGACAAGTCTAGAAGGTCTGGGTACCACGTTCTCCTGGCCCAATCCGGGGCAATTAGGATCATGGTTCGCCGGAATCTTCTCAACCTCCTGATCATTTGAGGAATGACAGGGACCGGTGGGAACGCGTACAGAAGCGGAAACTCCCAGTCCACTATGAACGCGTCTCCCAGAGCTCCTCTCGGGGGAAATTCCCTTGAGCAGAACAGGTCGCATTTCCTGTTTAGGCTGGTGGCGAACAGATCTACCTGAGGGGTTCCCCAAAGGGCGAAGATCTCTTGAAGGACTTCCTGAGCTAGCTCCCACTCGTGGGAGACTGTGTTCTGCCTGCTCAGAGCGTCCGCTGTGAAGTTCTTCTCTCCGGCTAGGTGAACTGCCGATAGAGAGATTCCTTCTTGGATTGCCCAAAACCAGAGCTGCATCGCCTCTCTGCACAGGGGTAGTGATCCTACGCCTCCTCTTTTGTTGAGGTAATGCATGGCCACCGTGTTGTCCGTCATTATCAGGACGTTCTTCCCTTGTACAGCTGGCAGGAACGCCTTCAGCGCAAGTCTGATGGCTCTCAGCTCTAACAGGTTGATGTGTAGTCTGGACTCCGATGGAGACCAACGACCGCTGATGGTCAAGTCGTTGGCGTGGGCTCCCCACCCCGTGAGTGAGGCATCCGTGACTACTGTTATCTCCGGCCAGGGTTGCCAAAACTGTTCTCCTTTCAGAATGTTCTCCTGACAGGCCCACCACTGAAGGTCTCGAGCCACCCTGCCGGGAACCTGAAGAAGATCTGTCATTCTCCCTGAGAATTGTGACCACTGAGTCCTCAGTGCCCACTGGAGGGATCTCATTCTCAGGCGAGCCTCTGGCACTAGGAAAATGCAGGATGCCATGAGGCCTAGCAACCTCAAAAAGTCAAAGGCTGGGAGACGTTGGGCATGCTGGAACTTGGTAACCATCTGTAGAATATCTTGAGCCCTCACCTCTGGTGGCGAGGCTTTTCCCAGGGAAGTGTCCAGGATCGCTCCTATGAACTGGAGTCTCTGCGATGGTATCATTTGTGACTTCTTTAAATTGAGGGAGAAGCCCATTCTGTGAAGGAAGTGGCACACATGATTTAGCTGGATATGAGCTTGTTCCGGAGAAACAGCCCTGATCAACCAATCGTCCAGGTAGGGGTAGACGTGAATCCCTTCCCTCCTTAGACTTGCAGCCACTACCGACATTAACTTGGTGAAGACCCTCGGGGCGGAGGACAGCCCAAATGGCAGCACTCGAAATTGATAGTGAGAGTTGCCAATTGCGAACCTCAGGTATTTCCTGTGTTTGAGATGGATAGGCACATGGAAATAAGCGTCCTGAAGGTCCAGAGATACCAACCAGTCCTGGAACCGAAGGGCCTGGAGGATCTGAGAAAGAGTGACCATCTTGAATTTGTCTTTCCTGAGGAATTTGTTCAATTCTCGCAAGTCCAAGATGGGTCTCAGTCCTCCGTCTTTCTTCGGAATGAGAAAGTAAGGGGAGTACCAGCCCTTGTTCCTCTCCGCTACAGGTACCGGTTCTATGGCACCTTTCTCTAGCAGGTCCAAAATTTCCTGCAAGAGGAGCGGATCTGGAGCCTTCTGAGAGCTGATCCCCGGTGGATGACTGAGGTATACGTAGGAAAGGCAGGCAGTAACCTTGGGCGACTGTTTCCAATGCCCAAGCATCTGACGTGATAGCCTGCCATACCGTCAGATGTTGAGTCAACCTGCCTCCTACAGGTGTCCTGTGAGGGAAGTCCTCAGAGTGGTTTTGGGGCGGCTGATGCAGATGCCGATGGTAAAGAGGTACCTGCTGTTGCTGCGGCTTTTGAATATCTACCCCGTCCACCTCGGGTAGTTCTTCTTTGACCCCTTTGAGCCGGTCGTCCTCTACCTCTTCCGAATGCGGAGTAGAAGCGAAAGGACTTGCCCCTCGCAGAGGTTCCTGTGGGACGAAAAGGAGTCTGACGGATTGCAGCTCCTAGGGATTTTGCTGCTACTTTTGAAGTTTGCAGTTTCTCTAAACTGTCATCCGCCTTTTTCCCGAACAAAGAAGAGCCATCGAATGGCATGTTCAAGAGCCTGGCTTGCACATCTGGGGCAAAACCAGACTTTCTCAAACAAGCGAATCTCCTGGTTGATGTACTTGCCGCCATTGCTCTGCTGATACTGTCAGCCGAATCAATGCCCGTCTGGAGGGATTCGCACATAGCGTCTTTACCGTCCTGTATAATATTCAGGAACGCATCCCTTTCTTCTCCCTCCGGGATGCAGTCAGCCGCTGTAGAAGCACACTCCCAAAGTGTATGGCTGAATCTAGCAAGGGTGTAAGTAGCATTAACAGATTTTAACGCCATGCTACATGCTGAAAAGACTTTCTTTGCCATAGCATCATATTTTTTATCGTCCCTGTCCTGTGGGACGGTAGGATAAGCCGTCTTGACATCGGTAGAGGATGCTGCCTGTACCACCAGACTTTCTGGGGATGGGTGTTTAGACAAAAACTCTGGGTCTGTAGAAGATACCCTGTACTTTGTAGACAGTTTTTTATTTACTGCTGGTACTACATCTGGGGTTTCCCAGTTTGTCATGATCTTTCTCTGAAGAGCTTTATGAAAAGGCACCACAGGATCCTCCTGTGGGCCTTTGTCAAGAATATCCGTGAGGTCATCTTGTTGGAAAGATTGTGAAGGTGCAGACCACCCCATGAACTCTGTGATCCTGGCCATTAAGGCTCCGTACGGGGTTTCAGCATGCTCCCCTGGGTCTGGCTTAGCAAACTCCACCTCAGGGGAAATGTCTAACCCACTTGCCTCATGTAAGGAATCATGAAGATCCTTTAACCTGCGCTCTTCAGAGGAGAATTCCTCTCTAATTGGGGTTACAGGTCCCTGTAACTCAAATGTGTCTTCCTGTTCAGACAATTCACCCTCTTCCAAAATTGAGGACATAGTTCTCAATTGTTCTGAACTCATAAAGGGAGTAAATCCCATTTCCAAGGCAGAGGGTGCCGAACTTGTCATTATCGGCCTCAAAAACGTCGATGTCGTCGATGCCAACGTCGAAGGCTTCGAGCGTGGCGTCGAAAACAAAGGCGGAGGCCTCGAAGACCTCGACAGAATTGGAATTCTACTCGACAATCTCGAAGCCGTCGAAGTCGAGGACCTGGGGATAGTCACTGGATGTGTCGTAACCGTGACTTTTCTTGGCGTCGACGCCGGTGTCGAAGCTGGCGTCGAGTCGACAGACCCGTGTGTCGAAGGTCCCTTCGACAACGGCGTCGAAGACATCGACCTCGACGGAACCCTCGTCGACGGCGTCAACGGAACCTTCGAGGAAGGTTTTGAGGTCATAGTCCTACTCGAGGGTTCGAGACGCGCTCGAGAGGTTTCCTTCGCCGGGTACTGCGACTCGCGGCATTTTTGACCTTCGGGTCTTTCGACCAGAGCATCGCTCTCGGCAGTCTTCGAGGGGGTCGAGGCCGCTTTCTCGAAGACGCTCATCATATTTTTTCGGAATTCCTCCCATTCAGCCCGGGAACTATGTTTCGTGGGGCAAGGGGTTCTTTTTGGCGAAACAGAGGAAGAGGAAGACGGAGAAGGGGATCTTCGACGTCTCCTCTTCGAGTGCTTCGATCTCGAGGAGTGATGAGACCCACTCCGAGACCTGGAGCGGGAATGGTGATGAGACGAATGTCTCGACTTCGTCGACGAAGAAGAAGCTTTAAAAGTCTTACCTTTCTCCAGCTTCCCCCTACGCTCCTTCAGGGCCTTAGCTGTCATGGACATACAGTCCTCGCATTCCGAACAATGGTGTTCAGCTCCCAAACACCACAGACAAACTCTGTGAGGATCGGTCAACGACATCTTTTTCCCACAATCTCGACATTTCTTGAAGCCGGATCGAGGAGTTGTCGGTTCCGACGAGGAAGCCATCGAGTACGGATCGAATAACTCGAGGTAAATAGGATTAATCTGACTAAGAACTGAGCAACGGTATTCCGAGGCACTGAGTAAGCGCGGAAAAACGGAACTGAGCCACGGACGCTGCGCGCGGCCTTTATAGGCAGGATGACGTCGACGTCGATACGGCGGCTGTCGAGGGACATGGACTCGGAGGACGTCGACGCGCAGCGCCCTCTAGAGAAAAAAAAAATTTCCGAGGCCAGCAGAGCTGGAAGGAGATATCTAAGATGAGGAATACGTCGGAGGACACAATCCCTTTGAAACCCCTTTTATTCACTGCAACAGAGTTGCGTCACTCGGTTGCGGGCAACACGTCACCACAGTAGGGAGTGTGTGGAGAAAGATACCTATAAACACCCTAGGCCATTATATAATGTCTTGTTGAATATATTTCTCCCTTAATGTTGACTCCCTGTCTTCAGCAATGGAGAATACTCAATTTATATTTTGCCCCTCGAGCAATAATACATTTTCCTGGAAGGACACACACCAAGTGTTCAATTACGGGGGGCGTGGCTAGCCGCCATGTAAGCAGGACTCTCTCCTCATAGCTCCGCATGATGTGCCCTTGATGCTGCTGCCGAACTGCGACTTTACCCCACCACTGCCGCTGCAATTCGCGACACCCGAAGCTGAGCACCCAGAGCACCTGTATGCCAAGTCTGGAGACGCTACGACCTTCGGGGACAAAGATATTTGATCGGTACCGAACTACGTCGGCACCAGGAAAATGGCGCCCACCTAGCCGAGGACGCCGCACAGGAGACACGGCGCGCACAAGCTGACAGCACCGTGGACCAGTAGTGCCTGCGGCGCCCGAGACGAAGCTGAACATCCACCGCGGCGACGGCCTGCTCTCCAGTGCCCCCCCCCCGAGTCCCGGGGAGGCTCTAACGGGCCCCGACACGGAGCGACCAGAGACGCGTCGCAAGAGGAAAGGACCCGCAGTCTGGGGCCACCGGTGAAGGCGAGGAAGACCAGACGGCAATCCGGCCCCGGGCGGCCCGAGACGAGTCGCTGGAGCCTCCAGGGACCAGACCAGCACCTGAGAGGAAGCTGTGCACCGGACCGGCACCCGGAAGGAGGGCTGAGCGCCCTCCGCGGCGGCGTCCTGTGCTCCGGTGCCCCCCCCTGGAGGACCCCGATGAGGAACGGCCGGCGACGCGCTGCGGGTCCCCCTGGGAGACAAGGAGGGCGAAAGACCCCATTGAGCCCGCACACAGAGGAGGGCCCGCAATCCGGAGCTGCTGACAAGGGCTGGGGAGACCAGACGGCAATCCGGCTCCGAGCGGCCTGAGACGAGTCACCGGAGCCTCCGAGGACCGGACTAGCACCGTACCCAAAGCAGAAGCGAGCGCGGAGAGGTCCGCCCAACACACGCGGTAAGGAGGGGGCGAAAAGGGGATCCCAACCGCCATCACCCCACGAGAAATACGTGCCCCCCCCCGCATAGGCGCCCCAGCTCGCGGCGCTATATCATCCGCAGAGACAACTGGGACCCGCGAGGCACCAACAAAGAGCCTACCCCGGGGTTGATGCACCGGGAGAGGCGCCCCCTGAGAGCGGGTCCAACCCTCGACCCAGCTAGCCGCAGACCTACGATTGCGGCCACTGCCCGGGGCACGCACGCCAAGCCTGGAGGCGCGCCCCTCCTCCATTGGGCCTAGAGGCACAGCACCCATAGACTGAAAGTGTCGCGGCCAAAACACTCCACTGGCCCCACAGCACACAGCGGCCAGCCCGGCCTAGCCAATCGAAATGTCAGCAAGAGGCAACAAAAATAAACAGCGGCAGACAACTATGGAAACATATGCGGCCTGCGGCCCAGCCAACCAGGACACCGACACCACCAGCACAACACCTCCTCAGGAAAAGACCTTGGAACCGGCGAACTCACAGCTACTGGAAGCCATTAAAACCCTACAGAAGACCATGGAGACCAAAATTGACGCCGTGGCAATCGACCTAAACTTACTACGACAGATGTCCGCGCCATAGCTAATCGCACCGAAGCACTGGAGACCCAGGTCCGCGAAAACACGGAGGCGAAAACCCAGATGCTTAATGACATGGACGCCTTGGTGCAAAAGGTACAAAATCTAGAAAACAGGGCAGAGGAAGCCGAAGGACGGGCGCGCCGCAACAACGTTAGACTCCTCGGACTCCCTGAGGGTATTGAGGGGAACGACCCCACGAACTATATTGAAAACCTCTTGCTACAGGAAATCGGAGCCGGCAAGCTGTCACAGGGCTTCACCATAGAACGGGCGCACCGTTCCCTCACCAAACGACCACCCCCAGGCGCCCCGCCCAGACCTGTAATAGCCAAGGTACTCAATTACAGAGACAGGGAGGCGATCCTCGCATTCTCGAGAGCGGGTGGCCGCATACAACGAGACTCAGCCAAAGTGGCCATATACCCGGACTACACATTCCAAGTCCAAATGGCGAGAGCCCAATTCATCACCACCAAGGCACGACTGAAAAACGCAGGCCTACGCTATATGCTACTCTACCCGGCCAGGTTGAAAGTGCTACACAACAGCAAAGCACTACTGTTCGATACAACAATGGAAGCCAGCGAATGGATGGACAGGGAGCAAATCCCAGACATTGAACCCAGAGAGCACAAGCCACGGAAGCAACGCCCCAGGTGACACAGGCTACTCAACCCTGGAACTCGACCGACATGAGAAACAAGACACACCGCACTGCAGCAACATTGATACCCACAGGAGCGATATGGGAGTCCGTTAACTCCCCACAAGGCAACTGCCGGAGAGCTCCTGCTGAAGGACCCCCAGAATTTTGGGTACATTACCCGCCCGTAGGGCGCCTGAAGACCTCGGTCAATGGTGCGGAAACGGGAGAGTCAGAACGAGGGGAACCTCGCTAGACGTGTTCAGTTAGAGGGAAGTTTAAGTTTGTTGGGAAGGGAAGCCCAGTTTAGAGGGCCCAGTTGGAAATTAACGAACGTTAAGTTAGTGGTTATTGTCCACTTAGAAGGGTATCCTAGAAGAGGTACCCAGTTACGATTACATGGGTTACAGACCAGGTCCATCCACTGCAGGATCACCTCGGGGTTAGCTGAAGCCACCCGCAATCCCACCCCAAAGCCACCCACAAGCCCAACACAATGCATAGACCATGGCTGACAAAATTAGAATAATGTCCTGGAATGTCCGGGGTCTAAATAGTTACGTCAAGCAACATCGCATCCTCTCCTTCATGAAGCGACACAAAATTAGTATCGCCCTCCTTCAAGAGACACACCTTAACGCACCCAGACTCGCCGCACTGGCCAAAGCCTGGAGAGGAACGTGTGTTGGCACCACATTCTCCTCATACGCAAGAGGAGTCCTGATTTGGATTGCGCCATCAGTCCCCATCGTCCTAACGCACACCAAAACAGATAACGAAGGCAGAATGGCCCTGATACAAGGCACCATAGAAGGAAAAGACCTGTGCCTGATCTGCACTTACGCCCCCAATCATAACGCCACCGTCTTTTTCCATTCACTATACGCTCGCCTGAGCCCTTACAGGGAAGGCCTGATACTATGGGGAGGTGACCACAATTGCACCCTAGACCCGCGCATAGACAGAGCAGATAGCAAACACTCCCACCCCTCCCCCCCAGCCAAAGTACTCAATGCCCTAACACAGCAACTCGCCCTGAAAGATTTGTGGAGAACACAACACCCTGACGCCAGAGCCTACTCCTTTTACTCCCCACCGCACAACGTACACACTAGAATCGACACCCTTTTTGTCAGCGAGGAACACCTGCCCTACTTTGAACACACCCAATATTTGGCTAGGGTGCTTTCTGATCACTCACCGCTGATTACCACAGGGTCCCTGACAACCCCCAGGCCCCCCGTCCCAACATGGAGGCTCAGAAGCGAGGCGCTCCTCGACAAATCCTTTAATGAACAAATACGACAGGGCACAACGAACTACTGGCAAATTAACATCGACAGTGTCCAACATATAAGCACAGCGTGGGAGGCATACAAAGTGGTAATAAGGGGCGAAATGATAGCCGCCACGGGAGGAGCCCAAAAGCACATTACATCCCTGCTTGAGCGCACTGAAACTGAGTTGAGGGACCTGGAAGCCACACCATCCCCTGACCCCTCCCACTTACACAATGTGATCGAACTCAAGCAGGCGTGTCTAAAACACTGGGAGACACTAGGAAAGCTAAGCCGCGTGAAATACACCGAAAGAAACCACGCTCTAGGTGACAAACCCGGCAAACTACTAGCGTGGCTATACAAACGTGAGATCCCTAAAACGCCCATCTGCCTACTCCGAGACGAAGAAGGCCAGAACATCCACACACAAGCCGAGATTAACCTAGCGTTCAAAAAGTACTATCAGGCCCTATATTCTGACCCCACCCCCCCTAGAGACACGGACATAGAGGATGCCCTCGACAGTATCAGGCTACCGCACCTGGACGAGCACGTAACCGAGGCCCTAGATAACCCCATCACGCCTGAAGAGGTCATGGCCACCATCAGATCAATACCCACGGGGAAAACACCAGGACCCGACGGGCTCCCGGGGGAGTTTTATAAGAACTACGAAGATATATTGGCCCCCTTACTATCCCAGGTATACAACGAGGCATACAAATTAGGCCACCTCCCTGACACCATGAACGAAGCGGTCATCATTCCCCTGCTGAAGCCCGGCAAAGATAGCCAGGACTGCGGTGCATACAGGCCCTTGTCCATGCTCAATGTAGACTACAAAATACTAACAGCATTGCTAGCTAAGAGACTACAGGCGGCCATCCCACATTTGATACACAGGGATCAAACCGGGTATGTGCATGGACGTTCCATCACTGAAAACCTACGGAAACTACACCACGTCATACACAGCACGGACAACAAACCTGATAGAAGTGCGGTGGTGTCCCTCGACGCCACTAAAGCGTTCGACTCGGTCAGGTGGAAATGGCTCTATGCCACCATGACCAGGATGGGAATCGGGCCCACCTTCCTAAACTGGGTCAAGCTCACCTACGCACATCCCACCGCCAGAGTCCGAACCAACAACACCTACTCAGATAAATGGTGCCTCTCCAGAGGAACCAGGCAGGGGTGTCCCCTATCCCCCTTACTCTACATCCTGGCCATCGAACCAGTGGCAGCATACCTTAGGCTTGAATATGGCGATGGGGGTATATCAATAAACGGAGTTTCCCACTTGGTGTCCATGTACGCGGACGATATGCTCCTCTACCTAAAAGACCCCGAGCACATACTACCATATATACTTGAAACCCTAGAAGGATTTTCTAGATGCACGGGGATCCTAATTAATCACGATAAATCCTGCCTGTACCCCTTGGCAGCCCTAAGCAATACCAGAAAAGAAAATCTCCCCTCATTAGCACTCCGGTGGGAACCCACCACATTTAAATACTTGGGCATCAACATCCACCGCGACCCCAGAACAGAGCATATAATAAACACAGTATGAGCTAAGGAGGGCCTAGCCAAATCAATCGACTTCTGGAGCAAGCTGCCCCTTTCGGTGACTGGCAGAGCGGGGCTACTCAAAATGGTGGCACTACCACGACTGCTGTACTACTTCACCAATGTCCCGTTCTACATCCCGCCACAATTCTTCAAAGAACTCAACAAACTCTGCCGAAAATTCCTATGGCATGGGGGACGATGCAGAGTAGCCCTAGAAACCACACAAAGACCGTATGACAAAGGAGGCCTCAAAATTCCCAACTTTGAGCTCTATTATCTGGCGGGCCAACTGAAACATGTAATACAGTGGATGGCGGACGATGCCGCCACAGATACCCACATACTACAGCCCAGAAACTCCCCATGGCTGCTTAGAGACTTACTCTGGACTGAGTCGGAGAAGAGTCACCGAGACTCATACCTAATTCACCTGGGCATCCGTACCTGGAAGAGGGCCTGCAGGATCACCAACCTGGCGGACCCCTACTCCCCACAAATTCCAATAGCCGCAATGATGTCACACAGACCAGAAGCCCTGAAAGTGATTAGGAACATATGGGAACCCCTTGGCATAGCCACCCTGGGTGACCTGGTAGACGACCGAGGCATTCTCAGTTTCACCGAACTGCAAGAAACTACGGGAATACCGCCCGGTCAATTCCTCCTACACGGGGCGGCAGCGAACAAACTCGCAAAACGATGGCCGGGGATGGAGACCCTTGACACCGGCCACGAACCCATCGAGAACCTACTAAGTGTGGCAGAGGGAGGCCATGAAACCTCGAGGCTCTACGAAACTCTACTGAACTGTGCTACGCAACAAAGTCCCAAGAGTAGAGTTAAGTGGGAACTTGAACTCGGCGAGAGATTCAAAGACAAAGAGTGGGATGCAGTGATGCACTACCACAAAAAAATATCCCGGAACTCACGGTTCCAGCTCATACAATTTTACATTATTCATAGGGCTTACCTCACCCCACGTGTCATCTCCAGATTCAACGACACGAGCGCCGCAACATGTCCCAAATGCCTGGATCCCTCTGCGGGAATGACCCACATGTTCTGGGGATGCCCGGCAATCCGAATCTTCTGGTCACAGATCCAAACCAGGGCAGCTAATGCGGACATAACGCTAGACGTGCAATCCCCCAAAGCCTGCATCCTGGGCCGATACCCCAGGAACAAAAAAAACAGGTCACTAAACAGACTCAAAGACCTCATGTACATCTTAGCAAAAAGAAGAATTGCTATGGCCTGGAAAAGCCCCAAGGCACCCGATGTGGCAACGTGGTGGGAGGACCTACACAGATGGACCACAGCCGAGACGGGAGCATGGGAACTGGCGCAAAGACACCAGAAAATCGACACCTCGGACGATCTACTGCAGTGGGTGGCTCTTACGGTATCCTTGTTCCACCCCAAGGAAGACAGCTCCTCCGATGGAGACTTGGACAGCATAAACTGACCTAGAGGCGCAAGACTGCAGCGCGTGGTTATGGGCTTGGTCGGGGGGGAGGCGGGAGGGAAATGGACCAATCCTCCATTGGCTTGGGGGACACTATGTTTGTATGTTCTTATTGTTCAGAAAATAATAAAGAAATTTATAAAAAAAAAAAAAAAAAAAAACCAAGTGTTCAATTACTGTCTTACACAGGACTATCCAAAAAATAACTGTTGGGCTAGTCAACTTTTCAAGACTAAGCCACTTAAAGAACGCCTAACCAAATGAATGATATTGCCTTTTAACGACAGAAATTTTAATTGTAGCTTCCCACATAACTCTTTAATACCTTAAACACAATCCACCTTGTTAGTTTATAGTTTTCCTCTGCTGTGCCCATTCACACGACATTCAGACATGGGTGAGTAGCAGGGTCTTGGCCACCCAATTCTCCCAAATGTGCACTACGGTCCCTCTGAGGGCGTTCAACCAAAATGCTCTGGGACCATAATTATAATGAAATGTTGGGCTACCTATGCGATGCAGCTTGAGGCAACCGACGCAGGAACAAATCTCAGATTAGGGGCGTGTCGGTTTCAAAAAAGAAACTGAGGAGCACACCAACAGGGCATAGCTCTCAACCATTTGTCTTGCAAAGGCGGGTGAAACGTACATTGGAATGAATGGGCGTGCAGGAGGCTTGGCAGGTGAGTCAGCCCTTTACAAGGCGGGTGACACCCGCCAAAAGCGTGCGAGAGCTATAACAGGGAATCTTCTTTTTCCCATTAGCCTGTCCCCAGCTTCGGTAGGCAGAAGTCCGTTCTAGCTGTGGAGACCACACCGGGCGACGAGAAGAGTGGCTACATAAAACAAAACCTCATTCACAGACCAAATCTAAAATCGATGGTGTACGCAAAACAGTGGCTCCTTCTGCATCAGCGCCGAAACTTAAAATGGAACTAAAATGCTCCGCCTCGAGTGGGGAACACCCCACGCTGGCTCTGAAGCGTCCAACTGGCTCTGAATCTACTTGGACACTGAAGAAGGATGGTTCTGACTAAAAAGATAAACATATCAGACACTCAAAACAAGCATTGGAAATGCTAAAAGGTTTGGGCTTTTGGGTAGACATGGGAAAGGCACTTCTGTAGTGATAATAATTGGCTATAGATATTAGCAGGTGCGAGTACATGGGCATCCAATAGCAGCGCCTGGCAAATGGCTAATACTTATACACAAGCCAAAACTATTGGCTTTGCCAATGCTTGTTTTTAACAGGACTTCAGTGAAGAACATGCATAGCTTATGCCAGACCTGGTTAAGACATTTTTATTATACCAGTAGCATGTTTACAACTCCAATTAAGCCATTAACTCTAAGAAGACTGCTTTGAAAAAACACTGGCATGCACTTTGAGTACAAAGTTTGATGGTGATGCTACATTAAAGTGACCACAAAGAGTTTCCACAAGGGTGTATTTTGGATGGGCAGAAACTGGGTGGGAATGGCCATAGGGACTAGCATGGATATAGGCAGACCATAGGTGGGCAAATAACCAAACACCTACAGGCTTTGTGTCCTTCCTCATATGCCATTTCTCCCCGTCTGTACTCAAATGCAATAGTTTTGGTTTACAGGTGGTGCTAACGCGCCATCTAATAGCCCAAACTAAAAAAAGAATAGTGCAAACATTCGGAGAGGAGGAAGCGTTTCAGATTCCAACAGTCTCCACTTCTACTGTATAGAAAAAAGAGAGGTTCCAGAAAACATGGATAAAATGTCCTCATTCATGGAGTTTTTAGAATAATATCTACTCCCGCTGCAAGTTTGTTTGTTTATTCATTTATAATGTGCACCAGACCCGAGGGTATCAGGGCGCAGCAGAACAGGATATGCAAGGCTTAGTTACATATTACATAGTATGAACAGAGATACATATGCATGGCAGTATATATACAGGCAGTCGTAGGTCAAGTAAATACATATAGAAGAGAGTACATAAGTAAAAACGAATGGATACAGGTATATATATATATATATATATATATATATATATATATATATATATATAGGAAAGGTCCAGCCGGAGAGTCACGCTTGTGTGGGCCTAAGTGTCGGAAGCCTTAGGCCAGTTTATGTAGTTGGATCTAAATTTGAGATAGGGTTGCTCTTCTCTTATCAGGTGTGGCAGGGAATTCCAGAGATGGGCCACTTTGACTGGGAAGCTGCCTCCACCGACTTTAGGCAGCTTACATCTGGGAATGATGAGCTAATTAGTATTGATCATTCTCATAGGTCTGGTGGAAGTTTTCCCCTGTAATCTATCTATAAGATAGCTAGGGACTGCATTGTTCAATGCTTTATGTGTAAGGGATGCAACTTTTAACTGAATTTTGTTTTGCGTAGAGAGCCAATTATTTTGGCGTCTTATCCTAGCTATATGTGATCTTTTAGAGACGCTAAGTGCCGCTCTTAGAGCATTATTTTGGAGGATTTGAACTTTGGATGATAGATTTGTTAGCCCCAATGTATAAGGTGTTACAATAATCAAGCCTGGAGAGAACCAGTGCTCTGGCCAGGATGATACAGTTATCATCAGAGAGAAAGGGCATGACAGTTCTGATAAGCTTACAGGTGTATGCTGTGGCCGAGGCC
Source organism: Ambystoma mexicanum (assembly GCF_040938575.1). NCBI lineage: Eukaryota > Metazoa > Chordata > Amphibia > Caudata > Ambystomatidae > Ambystoma > Ambystoma mexicanum. The sequence continues at coordinate 286,040,754 of NC_090931.1, read as the reverse complement.
ATGGAGTTCACCTGTTTAGAGAAGGAGAGGGTGGAGTCAAGGTAGAAACCGAGTGTCTTTACCTCCTTGGCCACCTTTATAAGGTTCGCCATCAATTATGAATGAGGAGTAAACCTGGACTAATTTCATGAGGTTGGAGTGGGTACCCAAGATAATACATAATAGCTCGGTCTTATCATCATTCAGGCCTAGACCGTGTGTTGCCATCCATGCCTGGATGATGAGATACACTCTTCACCAAGGCCAAATCCTTAATGTAATCCCCAGAAAGTGGGAGGAGAATCTGAGTATCATCTGCATAATTAGTGTAGGTGATACCAGGAAGGTCCAGATCGTCGAAAAGGGACATAGTAAATATATTGTATAGTGTGGGGGAGAAACATGAGCCCTGTGGTACACCGCAGGTAATAGGGATAGGGTCTGCCGCTGCTGAGGGGGAGAACACCCTCATAGTCCTGTCATTTAGGAGAGACTCAATCCATGTTATAGCCTCTTTTGGAAAAGTGAGTGGCTGAGTCTAGGTAGCTGCATAGTACCTTGTGGTCCACAAGGTCGAATGCAGCTGAGAAATCGAGTAGTAGAAGGAGGGCTGTTTTCCCTTTATCTCTTAGCTCATCGATTTGTGCCTTGAGGTCGATAAGGGCAGTCTCCGTTCCGTGCTAGGGTCGGAATCCTGATTGTCGCGCTCCTAAAAGCTTGTGGAGTTCTAGGAATTTTTGGATTTGGCTGTAGGCGATCTTGTCTAGGATTTTTAGCATAAAGGGAACTGTCATGATGGGACGGTAATTGGTAGGTATGAGTGGATCTAGGGTTTGCTTTTTTAGCAATGGTAACACCCAGGATTGTTTGAGATTAGTGGGGACAGTGCCAGATGCAAATGAAGCATTGATGAGTTTGGAGATGAACTGGCCAAGATCTCTAGCCGTGTCTTTTATGAATTGGGCTGGGCAGAGGTCACCCTGACAATTGGCCGGTTTGAGTGAAAGGATAACTTTCTCTACCTCAAGAATGGATGCTTTGGTGAAGTTGAAACGGGTGATGGAATCAAGATCCTTCAAAGGGAGGTCCGGCGTGTTGATTTTCCGATGAGGTGGGTGGTTGAGTGTGGCTTTTTTTTTGGCTATTTTGTTTTGAAGGGTAGTTATCTTATTGGAAAGTGCCTGTTGTATGTCTGAGCACCATGTTTTGTCCTTAGTGCAGGTGTCAGGAATAGGGATGGGAGACTCTAATTCCTTAAGGATGGTTAACAATTCCTTCATGCTAGAGTTAGCATTGGAGATACGCTTATTGTAAGAGTTATGCCTGGCCAGATAGATTTCCGTTTTGTAATGGGAGGAAATTTCCATTAATTTGGTTCTATTGTCTTCTGAAGGGGTAACCCCCAGGAAGTTTCGCACCTCCTCTTTAATTGTCCTAGGTCTTTTAACTGAGGAGTGAACCACTTGTTTAGATGGGTTTTAGGTTTAGTTTAATTAGGGCAATGCTGTCAAGTGAAGTTAACATAATCTTATTGTACTCCTCAACAAGAGTTTCTGGGTCTAGGTGATCGGCCAGTTGGTTTAGGGTGGAGAGGATGGGATCACTTTATCCACTGTAATACTCTTTTTATTTCTAGTTAGGCAAGGCGAGAGTTCAAAGGACAGGAGGAAATGGTCCGTCCACGGTTGCGGGGAGATGGGTGTGATATTGGCAGTACAATTATAGTATGCCACCCAATCAAGAATTCTTCCTTTGTTATGTGTGAGTTCAGTGCTTTTCTGGTTTATGCCAAGTTCGGATAGAATGCTGGCGATAGATGTGGCATGTTTGTCTAGTGGATCATGGAAGCCCAAGTTGAAGTCCCCTACGAGTAGTAGTTGGGACGTGGTTTTAAGGTTATTGGATAGTAAAGTGTAAATGTCTTCCTCGAATGTCCCAATAGAGCATGGGCGTCTGTAGATAAGGTGAATAGTGAGGGTCTGGGATTTGAGTAAGGGAAGTTTGGCTGAGAGGACTTCACATGAGTCGGTAGCTTGCGAAGGCGAGATTCTCATGGAGAGGCTAGATTTTGAGATAATGGCAATTCCACCACCTCGTGTCTTATCTCTGTCCTGTCTGAGTATGGTGTAACCATCAGGGACTGCTAACAAGAGTAGTGGTCCAGCTGCTTCATGCAGCCAAAACTCGGTGATGTCTAGAAAGTCCAGGTTGTCAGCCAGTATTAGGTCTGAGATGTCTGTAGCATGAGCAGTTGGGGACCTGCCGTTTATTAACGCTCCTTTAAGAGGGGGGCAGCTGAGTAGCGTGGGTCTGAGTAGGTAGTTTGGGGGCGAGGCCTCATGATGATGTGGCTGGTAATGAAATCCTTCTGGATATTCGGGATATTGGTTCTGTTATTGGCTGTGGGTAGGGATCTAGTGAGGGGTTCGAATAGTCTAGTTAATCTCAAACGAAGTCTAGAGTTTCTCAGGGTTAGGCTACAAGGATTACTTAGTAGTTCAGCAGTTGTTGGACTCAATACGGGGTGACCCATACTGATTGAGCTGATTGATAGACTGTTGGCCGAACTTGGCGTAGCTCGCTCTTCTAATGTTGGGTATCTGGCACGGAACAGTAGGTAAGTGGTTAGCAGGGAGGTAGTAAGGGTGCATAGGATGTAGGATATGGTGTGCATGATGTAGTATGACTTTAATTACGGCAAACTGAGTTACAAGCAGAGTCTTATTCTAAGTACCGGCTAGTGTAAAAGTGGTGTAGGCTAGTCCAGCCTTGGTATGTAAGGGGGTAGTACTGTGTCGGGCAATTTATCCAAAAAGGGGTAGTCACAGGGTATGGGCTAAAGCAATTGTAAAGATGGGCTAGTCCCACATTAGTACGGATAAGGCAAGTAGTGGGGCTGTGTCAGGCAATTTATCAGGAGGGTGGTCACACAGTAGGTGCTGAAACAGTTAATAAATAGGCTAGTCCCACATTTATACAAATAAGGCAAATATTAGTTAAAGTAGGCTAGTCCCACATTTGTACATGTAAGGCAAACAATAGAACTGTATCAGGCAATATGTCAAGAGGGTATTTATATTGATATTTTATTTCTATTGCGCTCGTACACAAGTGTTTCAGAGCATGAAAGAGTAGTCACACAGTAGGTGCTGAAGCAATTATTAAGCAATTATTAAATAGGCTAGTTGCACCTTTGCATTCGTATGGGAATTTACAGTAGCGCTGTATGGAACCGTAGTGTGGGGAAGTTTAACAGTAAAGACTAATATGGCATATCCTGATGGGCAAATCTTATGTTTGCAATCTGTGGCCTAAGGGGCTGTCGATATTCTAGATATAACAACTCAACAATCTACAAACAGAGCCTAAATCATTAACATCGCATGAATCAAATAGGGCAATCGGGCCTCAGATTGGGCATAGGGTACTTGATACAATGGGAATCATGGGGTAGGGTAGCGAAGGCCTGCAGGTGACGTAATATGAAGGCGTGAGTGGATGCTCACTAGGGAGGGAGATAGACACGCTGTGGCTGTAATCCCACGGAGGTGCTGGCCTGGTTCGCGCTGCTGTGACCTCTTCTAAGGTGATGCGCAGGGTTCCCGGAAGACGGACTGGACCGGGCCCCCAAATCTGGCTTGTCTGGCTCGCAGAAGTATCCTTCTGAAGGCGAAAATAGGGGATTAACTGTCTGCGGGGTAATGCAATCAGCCTCCCACTTTCCCCTCTCACCCTCCTAGAAACCCTTCTGTGATTCCTCGTAGCGCCTCACCTTAAGGTCTGGAAGGACGAGCTCTCCATCCTGCTTCTGATGCAGGGGCGCGTTGGTATCCAGTTACTTCACTGGATTTTCGGATTGGTGAGAACCAAACTTGCTTGGCTTCCAGGTAAGTTTTTTGATAAGAGGTTCCCGTTGTGTCCATGCATTAAGGTACTAATGCTAGTGTCTTTTTCCCCATAGGGGCCGGGGTACGGAATGCCGGGGAACAGGCACCGACCCGAGATGAGAGGTGAAATCCTTGTAGAAATCAGGTAAGTCTTTAATGAGCGTTTTTTGGTAATGTCTTTTCATTCGCTCATTAACGCTGATGTCTTTTTTTCCCCTTAGAGGCCGGGGTCCGGAAATGCCAGGATGCGGCGCGGACCCGAAATGAAGAGGGAATGAATCAACAGGTAAGTCTTAACATGGAGATTTAGCTTTCCTTATTCCCTTCTCTCTCTCACCTTTTGTTCTGGTCTTTTTCTCCCTAGGTGCTGGGGCGTGACTGCGAATCCGGATGATCGCTGCTGAACATGGAGGCGCCGTGTAAAGGTGAGTGGAATGCGGCGCTGCAGCGATCGACGCGATGAGCTTTTAAATAAAAGTCTTCCTTTTCAGGATTGTCGGCGAGATGTCTCCGGGATGCGGATTTAGCAGGTAAGGACTTTTCCTTCTTCTGTTCTCTTCTTCTCTTCCTTTGCAGGTGATCCAGGATGCTGGCAGGCGTGGCAGAAGTCAGGATGCAGGAGCAGACATGGTGAGCGTCCAGCTGCTAGATGCAGAACAACGCGAAGCACGGGTGGCTGTTCGGGTGGGGTTTAAATAGCCTTGGAAGAAGTTTCAGGTATGTATCCTTCCTCCAATCAGGTATGTATCCTTCCCCGACCACGCCCGGATGGTAAATTAGTCCCACAGGTAAAGTAGTTCCTTTCAGGCCTCAAGGAGACCGGGATCCTGCAGCATGGTCTGCATCAGATAAGTGCACCCAAGCACTTCCATAATGAGCCTGGCGCCCATGGCGCCAGGACTGATGTCTTTTATGAACCTGGCGCCATAGGCCATAGGCGCCAGGACACTGTCCAAAGGGCCCCTATATGGGGTTGCTGGGTCCTTCCTTGGGGACTGGATGTCCGCTTTCGGGGACGCAGGGCTTGAACCGGCTTCCCGGGAGCGGGCATCATGACAGTGGTGTTACTGGACGGGGTCCCTAGCACCTGTAGCGGTACAGAGGTTCATAGGGTTCATCATCCGGTCGCTGAGGGTGTTCTAGAATGATTACGTCCGTCTACTGTTGTCGGTGTTTGTAACCTGCATGCATAAGCAGTTTCGTTGCGGGCATAGGGTGGAATCGGGCAATTTGATCCTTGGAAATGAAAGGGGGTAGGCCACGCAGCAGTACAATCGCGGAACAGGCGCAGAACATGGCCTTTTCGTGCCAGTCCTTCTTGGTCGAGGGCTGGCTTCCGCCTGCCGGCGGGGGATTATGGGTATGTAGGTTAAAGTTGCCTAGCACCAGGCAAACAGCCTCATCTTGATTCTGGGAAAGTCGGTGGCCGTCTTAGGACCAGGCGCAATTGGGACAAAAGGCTTCTAGCTTCGGGCAAACAAGAACCGATATTCCAAAAAGTACGGAATAGCGCTCAATATCTTGCTCACCTACGAATAATAATCGGGGTACGAAGCAGGGTGATGTGGACGTGGCTTCAGGCAGCTGATGTGAGTCAGCGTGGAGGTCAGGCTGATACAAGTGCAGCCAGCTGATTGAGATCTGCGTCATTGTCGAGCTGTTAAGGATGCAGCCAGCTGATTACGTTCGGCGCCGTGGTCAGGCTTGTAGAGGCAGCTTGGCTCAGGCGGATGGCTAAAATTTGCTGCAGGTAGGCTTCAAGGTAGCTGGTAGAAGAGCTGAGGCATGGAGAGCTCCTGACCACTCCAGGTCCGGTGCCACGTGAGGATAATATTCCCCATTAAAAAGTCAAAAACTCATAACATATCTTTTAGAAGAGTAACTCATCGGCATAATGGAGGAGGAGGGCACAGTCGAAGAAGATCAGGAAATAGAGCCAGAGGACTATCCAATTCCATCTCCTGACATTCTACACCCTCCAATTACATCATCCCTCTCAGATGATATGGGTTTATATAAACAATGACCTTTTAAAAAGGGCTGCAGACATGTTCAGAATTGATACTCCCGAGTCTGAGGAAGATACAGATTTCATAGAAGATATTCATCAGGATAAAAACCAATTGGGCCAATACATTCCTCGTTGAAAATGAGTTAAGAAGAGGAGCATCCCAGCTCTTTTATGCCCATTGCTTACTAAGCCAGTCAACATTGGAGGAGGAAAACAAAACCTGCATCAAGTGACCCATTATACATAAGGGGTCAACCTACCCTAGACTCACTAGTAGTAACCACCACCCACAAACGTGCAGGGACATAGCATCTACAGGGATTCCACAATACATGGAGAGTAAAAACACTTATGGTAGGTGTGGTGGCCTGCCTCTGGTCACCGGGGACGGGCCACAGAGAGTGTCGGGGCCCGGATGCTGCGCTCACGCAGGAGAGAGGTGGCAGGTTTCACCCTGTTATGCCCCCGGTCATCGGAGTGTTTGCCTCCTGGCTGGGGGACACCCCAGCCACAGCAGCCGAGGCCCTGGGTGCACCCAGACTCGGCCGCTAACCAGGCCGCGACCACGCAGCAAAAGGACCTGAAATAACGACGTAGACACGAGTTGCCGCTTCCTGGGGCTATGCTGCACTGCCTTGTGCGTGCAAGCAGAGCCCCTTTTACTAGAGAGGCGTCATGACGATGTCATGACGCTCTCTCATATCCAAAGAACTAGACCCACACATAAAATCAGGGTGGCAACTTCCGCTCTTTGAGGCATGAATTGCCAATTCAACAGCATTAAATGGCATGATAGACAGATCCAATGATGCATGACCTCTTCAAGGAAGTCCAGGAACCTCTGAAGGCTAAGATGTTCAACATTTTGCCAAAGGCAAACAGTCTGCTAATGCGGTCATTGAAAATACACTGAATTTGCAGAGATTGCAGTAGGACTGATTGCGCTGTGTGTTTCCGCTTCTTCCGTTTCTGAGTCAAGCAGAGCCAGTCCTGTTTTCCTTTCTATGTCAGGAGGCAGCCTTTAAAAAAGGCTTTTACAAGCAGAGTGGTGGTGTGCGCTGTGTGTTTCCGCTTCTAACGTTTCAAACAGAGTCAAGCGGAGTAGTCCTGTTTTCCTTTCTGTGCCAGGAAGCATCCTCTAAAAAGGCTTTTACAAGTGCAGCGTGCTGTGTTCCCTTGAGCCAGTGCGGCCAGGCTAGCAGAGGACTGTTTGGCTGATGGCGCTGTTGGATTGTCCACAGTGTGAGTGGGTGAGACTGCCCTTCTTGTCTATTCCTGTTGAGCGTGTCCCTCTTGAGTGTCCCTATTATGAATGGGCTACAAAGTGGCAAACGTTTCGTGGGGCATGGGGTGGAGTTGGGAGAGGGGGCTCGTGATGATGGTGCTGCGGGGTCTGCCTCATGCTTTCAAAGTGCTAAACCTACTCTGACAACAGAGAGTGAGATCACAGGGACCACTCCAGGGTTGTCAACCACAAGGAAAAACCAGATGCTGTTATTAAACACTGGGGAAGTGTCTGGCCTCAAAACGGTGCGTGCACACTGCAATGCTATGGAAGCACATGCTGAGAACCTGTGCTCTCTGAGTCACGTGGACCCGGAGGACCTGTAGGATTGTACTGACTCAAATTAGGTCTTCGACATATCGATGTTGGCTCTGGTAGTTTCATTGGAACTATCAAAGCGGGTCCGCTTGTCTTTAGGTTCCCCTACAGCTGCCCCTCTGGTATCATGGAGGAGGTGGTTCTTCACAAATCTACAGGGAAGGTGTTGTTAATGGCTCCTTCTCATGGGGAAGATTCAGGGCTTTCCCCTAATCAAGTGGAACCCCAACTGTTTTTTATTCAACCAGTTCCTGATTCTTCACAATGTTCATCTCCTATAAAGATTGCTGGCACTTTGCATAGCCACAACAAGCAGTTTCTATCACCAAAATATCCCTATGCCCAGGCCTTGTGTCAGGAGGAGCCCATAATTGATGCTTTTTCCTTCCCAGTGCTCTCCAGGATTTTGGACACAATGGACAGAGGTCACGATCAGAGTCTGCAGGAACTGCTTGAAGTTTGTTCAATTTTAAAAGACTTGTCTGTAAAAAGGAATTTTATTGAGGGTTTTATTATGGAATATGGTATTAATACGTCATTAGACGTCACAGGGACGCATATCATATTACTGACTACTTGTCCACAGCCTCTCAGATGGTGCCCTTGGAGTCGATGGTAGTTAGGGGGGCGTCTGTCGAGTTGGTGAAGTCAGCAGAAGTGTGCTGGGTTTTGAACCACTGTTGCTACCTGGGGAGTTGAAATGCCCTACTGTGGATGTCATCGCATTGGCCTGCACAGGTGCTGTCTCTGGGGTGACTGAGGCCACGGGCGACCATGAACCGGCAGGGGAATTTCTGCACCCCCAGATCGATGGCACTAAAAAGAAAGACAAAAAAATCAAGTGTTTTGCTAGGCCAGAACACTAAAGGTTTTCTAACGTTCTCACAGTCTGTTAAGGCACAGATTGAAGTGTTTCCGGAGGAGCAGACTTCTTTGGGCTTGCAGGATGAAAACCTAAAAGTAGCTAACTCCTCTTGGAATGTAAAGTTGGTGTCTCTACAAAAGAGAGAAGTGGGTGTAGTCTCTTCCAATAGGAGTTATGCACAATGGTCTAAAACGTTAAAAGTCGATAATAAGCCCAATGGTTTTATTGCAGCCTATTTAAAACCTCAAGTTAAAACCACTGGTCAGAACGTGGGTAATCTTTCGATGCTCTTCACCTATTCAATGGATTCTGTAGTGTGAAAGTGATTGGATCTCAGGTGCGGTATATGAACCTGTGGTTCTGAGTGCGAGTTGAGGTGGAAGCTGTGAGAGGGCCAGTTATCCCTGAACATGAGGAAGGGTTCATGCCCCAGTGCTGTTAAAAACAACTGCCCCAAGGTTTGTGTCAGTTGTCAACATGCCCCAGGTTGATTTGGATGTATCTTCCTTCTTCAGTACGATGGAAGAACAGAGGCTTGAGCTACAAAGCGGTTTGTTCCCTTTAGTCTGTTAAATCAAACTCTTCCGGCCCCTAAAGGCCCAATTAGGCCTTTATCCTTTAAGCTCTGTAAGGAACTCATGGTGGCAACAGTTAAGACAGACACAAGTGATCACCGTTCAAGAGTGCTTATTAAACATTTTAAATTGGTGAGAAAAACGCCTAATCTAAACCTAAATCTAAGATGGGAGCAAGCTACAATCATCAAATAATAATAAGGCAGTCCTAGTGGCGTCTTGTCAAATAAAAAGGGCCTATACTAAAAAAAAAAACAATTGCCAATTCTTACCGCTAAGTTACAAAATAGTGTCAGGATGGTATAGCTGGGTTCTCCCTTCCCCACGTTTTTAGCACGGGGCAAGGCGGGACTCCTGAGCACAACACACACCTGGGCTGCCCCAACACAAGGTTCTTTTCATCAGGACCTTCTTTGGCCAAGTCTCTTTCCTACAAAGTCGCTTGCCTCTGAGTGTCTGATGTGTCAAACATAACAAAACAAAAGTTCCTTTTCATAATCTTTTACCATGGGTAATGACTCTTCATCCCTGGATCCCCCTCAACTGGGCTCTTATCCTTTTATAATGTTAGCCTTCCTCAGTCGGGTTCACTATGGCCAGATACGGAGTTTACTTTGCTTTATCACAATGCAGGACTCACTTCCCCTAGCCTTACTCCTGGCATCCCTCCATCGGGTTCACATAGCCATTCTAACACAGTTCACGCTTCCCCTAACTTTCTTTCGGCATCCCTCCGTCAGGTTCACACTTGCCACAGTTCATAAGAAAATCATATAGACCCCCTAGGTCAACTTCTTACCTAAGTCTGGGTCTCAGCCCCCAGGCAGATTTTGTTTAAAACCCCAGCCAGGCTTCACGGAGTTCTATTAATACAAAGTTCTCAGGGTTGTTACTGGTCACCCTAATTCATTGGCATCCCTCAGTCAGGTTCACATTTGCCCCCAGTAACACAATTCTCTTTGTTTCCTCAGCATGTCAAAGACTTTCAATTGTGCAAGAGGTTTTGCTCGACCCTTGTATGACCATTTTGACCTCTTACGCCGGCCTCTTCTAGGGCCTGTTGCTATTTATAGTTTCACCAAAGGGGACCAGCCAGAGTCCTTCGAATGAGCACACATGTGGCGCCGGACCACTCTGCTGCTGGTCCTTCACTGGGTTTGCTTAAAGTTCAGCTCCCCCACTTCCAAGCTCAAACCATCTCACCTTATTTTAAGGGTCTCCCTCTTCCGGGTGCGAACCCTTCTTCAGTTTTCCCAAATAAACAGTTTTCAGCAGAGTCAACAGAGTCAGCAGAGTCTTGAGGAGTTCTGGGGGAGTGTTGGATGCACACTGAACTTTTGTGCTCCTCATCACTTGCTGTGAACCCTCTTCAGTGTGTGCCGGTGTTATTCTGGTGTTTTGGCAGTCTGTCATCTTGCTCTACTCTTGGAGGCTGGACTACAACCTCAAAAACCTTGCCAAGTTGGACCCAAACCAAACTTTTAAAAAAGATTTTATTAAGCATTCAGCGTAAATAAATACAAACTTTTGCTTTAAAAGAAAACTTTTACATTCTCATTACATAGCCAAACCAGAGTCACTGACTTTCTCCCTGTTCTTATACTGTTTCAATCCATAACCTTTTGATCTTCATACCATGGTTTGGCAATGTGTTGCACTTCTTTGGGACAATCGCTACGTGAGTATAATTCCTAAAACAGAGCTCTCTTTTTCATTATTGTTATGGGGTTGGTAGTTTCTTTTCCAGTCTGTTTAACATAGTTTCCAAAAACATTCCAAGTGCTCTTGTTGTTTTTTGGTTCGGACCGTCATACAACATTCTCCACCACAAATCCAGATCTAGATCGCAAGCCGGCATTAGCGTTGACTAACAGTTTTACCCTTTCTGATCTTAACTCTGGCCAAAACAAGATTAGGTGTTGCAAGGATTCTTTGTCCTGCTTGCAAAGCAAAGCCGACATGTGTTGTTGCTTGCTAGGCCGTATTTCATTAGGTTAGTTTTTGTTCTTAGGATGTTAAGTCTAAATCGTACCCAATGAGTGGGGTTTGTGCTCTTTTTCAAATATCCAGGCACACTTTTTGAAACTATGGTGATTCTTGTTGAAAGAGTGTGGAATTTGGAGGCGGCTAGGGCACCCTCCGTTTGCGCCCAGTCTACAGACAAGAGTAAAATGTTAACCCTCTTTGGATGGTTACATAGAGTATCTATTGATAAGTTCGTGTTTTGCAAGACCTCGTGGCATTTTTTCTTCCAAGCAATCAAGGGCCAAAATGGATTTTTTTCATTTTCGGCTTTCAAGATTGCGTATTGTGGAGGACAGTCTATTTCAACTATCTTTCTAAGTGTTGCTAAGGCTTTCCATACTACCTATACCTGCATAGAGTGAAGACCCAGTTCATGTCGTATTATGCTCATTGGGACACAAGTCGGAATTCTCAGTACTTTCTTCCAAAACCTGGCTTCTAGCTTGTCCCAGGTTTCCCACGGTATTCTCAACGCTGTGTCACCTGCATAAGTTATTGTTGGGATCCCCTTTGCATTGTAGAAATCCACTGTTGGTTGGATCGAGAATTCGCAAAAACCTCTTTTTAGAATTAGTGCTTGTATTGTTAACTGGTCCATTTTGCGATGTACTTGCACAATCCATGGCTGCTCACTCCAGTCAGCACTTATTATCACTCCCAGATATTTCGTGCTCTTCTTTATCGGTATGGGCTTGTTGTCCACGAACCATTTAAAGGATTTTTGTGCTGTTAGTCTCCTTTTCTTGATTATTAGAATCTCTGATTTTTCTGGGTCTATTTTTTGTTTGTTTTCTTTGACATATGTCTCAAGAGCTTCTAGCTTTCTCTGCAGACCAATAGGTGTCTTATCCAGAATAATTAGGTTGTCTGCCTAGAGTAGGTGGCCTATTGCAGTTTCTCCTAGTTTTGGCAAACAAGCTCTTGGGGGTTCAAGCCGGTCTTTTATGTCCAGAATGTAGAAGTTGTAGAGTACCGATGCCAAAGGGCACCCTTGTTTTAGGCCCCTTTTCATTGGTATTGCCCGAGTTAGGTTGCCCTTTTGGTCTAGCCTCACTTGTATGGAAGTGCCAGTGTGGAGTACTTTAATTGCAGCCACCATGTCTACCGGGCATCCCTTTTGCTCCATCTTGGCCCACAAGATTTGTCGATCTACTCTATCAAAAGCGGCAGCCAGATCTATGCAGGCAAGATACAGATTCTGATTTTCGCAAATGGTTTTCGCTTTCAATAGATTAAATATTAGTAGATTTAGGGCACAATCTACTCTTTCAACAAACCCAGCTTGCCTATGATCGTAGTTTCCAGATGTTTCTATCCACTCTTTCAGTCTTCTCAAGAAGATACCAGCAAAGATTTTACCTATCACATCTAGTAGCGATATTGGCCGATAATTCTCAGACCTGGCTTGGTCCCCTTTTTTATATATGGGAATAGTAATAGCTTTAGTCCATGTTTCTGGTATTTGTGCTGTTATTGACAATTCTTGTGAATAGCACGTAGCACATATCAGCCCACACTTCTGGGGCTTGTTTTAATATATGGCGTTGGACAAACCGTCAGGCCCGGGGGCCCGAGATGTGCTGGCTTTGTTGATTAGCGACAAGATTTCGGACTTCTTAAATGCTATATTCCATGCTTCCCCTGTGGGACTTCCTTGTATTTGCTCAGCATCGTTGGTCAGCTGCCTATATGTTTCTTGAAAATGTTGTACCCATTTTGCCTCATGAATGGGGTTGATCTGCTCTGCTCCTTGAAGATCAATCTTCTGGTTTAATAGTGTCCATATAAATTTGCCATTTTTGTTGTAAATTGCCATCAGCATTTGTTCAGAGTCTTTTTGAAACAATTGGGCTCTATGTGATTTAGCCCAATTCCAATAGGATTTTTTTAGTGCTTTCCTTTTGTCTATCGCACACTGCTCCTTCTGTTTATTTAGTGCCCTCAGCTTTGTTGCTAGTTGGCGTTTTTTTTCTGCTAGCTCAGGATTGTATTTATGCAGCCTAACTATTTTGGACTTTGTGTTTATGCCCTTTGTTTCCCTAAAGGCAGTTAGGCAAGCCTTGTATTCTACACTTGTGACAGTCAATGACTGCCAGTTCTCTATTGTATTTTTGAGAGCTGGTATCATTTTTGGTGACAGTCTCAATCGGTTTAGACCATTGTTCACGAGGACCTTGTGTGCCCACATTTTTCTGTTTTCTGTGCTACTATCATATTGGTTAATTGGAGCGGAACAAGTGAGAATGAGCATTCTGTGATCACTTTTTGTTGTTGGTGTTATCTTTAGAGAAAATATTGTTTTAAAGGTTTCACGATCAACAAAGAAGTAATCCAGGGTTGCACTTGAGTTGTACGATGTCCAAGTTGGGTCAACTTGCAGGTCTCCATTCACATTTCCATTTACCTGTAGGAAATCTCTGATTTTCATCTCCATTAGCCAATTTTGCATTCGATAATATTTCTATTGTTTTCAACCGATAAAGCCATCAAGTTTCTTCTTTTCACTGCAATCTATATTTAAGTCACCGCAAATAACTATTGAAGAGTTTTGATATTCTGCTCTTAGCTCGTCAATATATTTGACGGTGTCCAGGAAAGCTTCACCCTCTTTGGCCTTAATATTCCAATAGAGATTGAATATTATTTGGGTCTTCTTTTCACTTTTTGTTATCCCACTTTTTTCCTCTTGGATTATTATTATTTGGATAAGCGGCGATGGGGTCAAAGACCGCATTATATTTCCTTTAAGGTTGTTTTTTATGATGGTTAAGAGGCCTGCAGATGGTCTTCCTTTCTTGCCTTTATATGCCTTGTTCAAGAGGCAGGTGGCCCCGTTCATGTTTGGGGACTCTTGCGACCAACATTCCTGAATGCAGATAATATCTTCCATCAACAGCTCATCATTTATGTGTTTGAACAAATGTCGAAATCCTTGCGTATTCCATGAGGCAATCTGCAGCTTTTTTGGGGAGTCAGGACATTCGGTCTAGTATTTTCTTTTTGGAGCTAGAGTCTCTGCTAGCCAACCCGATGGTTTTTTTGTATCAATTTTTGTCACCATTGGGCCTCGCTGTTCTTCTGTACCTCAGCCTTATTTTCAGAGCATCCTTTCATCCACATGCGAAGTGCATTTGGTCCTCGCAGGACTGTTGGAGAGAACGTTATTGGTTTGGAATTTATGTCATTTATAGATTGTTCTTCGCTTGGGGATCTATTTTTTTTCGGCTGCCTGTTTGTCTTAGTCTGTTTTTCATTTTGTTCTGGATATAGTGTTTCATACATCTTGAGATCGAATCCAAAAACTCTAAGGTCATCGACAGCCGACCAGATTAGGTTCATGACTGCTTTAGAGATCAAATGGATACCGATACGATCAGTTTCTTCTTCCTAAGGAAAAGCCACAATTTTAATGTTCTTTGGTTCAACCACACGTAATTGTAGTATGTTGTGTAATAGTTTCATAAGGTTTGATCTAATGAGGATCAGTCCATCCTTGGCTTTCAGTACCCATTCAAGTAATAGCTTATATACTCATCGCTTTTTTCTCGATCCACAGGGTTAATGTTGGCTTGATTTTGTTGTCTTTGTTTTTGTGTCTCTTTCGGCCAGGTGTTCGTAGATGGCTGTGCTCTAATTTTTTCACGATCTTGTCTTGGTTGGTCTAGCATTGCTTTGAGTAATTTTCATTGTTTGATTTCTATTATGTTTTTTGTTTCCAGCTGGTCTCTTTTTTCTTGAAGCGTGGTAAATGGCAGGGAGGTTATGACTATACATTCAGAGTCTTCGTTTTGACCTTCCTCATTCTTAGTTCCCTCTTTGTCCTCTTGACTGTCCATCTATATCGAGCTGTTGTTGTCATAGACCGATAGGAGCAATAATGCTTCTTGATCTTCGCAGTCAATTATGTCTCTCCCTTCAACGTCTTCTATATCTGTTGCTGTGATGTATTCTCACTCTTTCACGTGTTGTCGTTTTAGTTCTTCTCCCTGGTGTTTATCCACATGGAAGTTCTGCCCAGCACTATTTGCCAAATTTTCAAGGGGTTTTAGGTTGCGAATAAAATTGCGCGTTCCCCTGCTTGCGGTGTGTTTTGGGATGGGCAGATTTTTTTGTCTTCTTATTTTGATTCTCACTTGGAGTTTTGTGCTTTTTATTTTGCTTCTCCAAGCATTGTTTTTCTCTAGCTCCCAGCTCTTTCTCGTTTGGTTCAGCTGTGTTCTCTGTGTTAAATAGAGGGAACAATTCTTTATTTTGATTGTTTCTTCAACGTGCCCTGTCACACTATTTATCGTCACTACATGTGATCCTTTTCTTTGTTCAGGGCCGATTGGGGGAGCATTCTCTTCTCTTTCTTGTCTGGCCATGGTCTGCGTCCCTGTTTTGGCCACAGTACCTATTTTCTTTGTTTACTTACTTCCACTTTTTATTTTACAGGTTCTCGTGGTTTGTCGTGACATAGGGAATTATTTTCTATCGATGTGCTTTTTTCTACGGTCAAGCCACTTTGCTTATTAGGTTCAGATTTTAAGAGGGTTATGGTATCACTGAAACAATGTAGGAAAGCTCTTTTATCATCTTGGGCATCCTCCATTAAATCAATGAGAGTCTTGAAAATAACATTTTCTAATTCTTTCTCTCAGCCCCTCCCTTCTTTGGTGGCGTCAATGTAGGATTGTACTTTTATTAGTTTAGATTGAATTAGGGCCAGTAGAGTAGACTGGTCTTTGTAATTTTCATGGAGGGCCTCATATAACTTGAGGAATGGTGTCAAAGTTATTGTCAGCATGGAGCCAACTGCGGCTTGCATATTGGCACATGCCTCGGGATTTGCCCAAGGATTTCCAATGCAGCGGTATCATGGGTATTTCCACCAAAGTTGTTTTTCATAGGAGCCTTTTTTTGGGGGGACTCTTCTTCCTCCACCCTGCTCTCAGTGGCTAGCGAGTCTGCACTTAAATCCGTTCCTTGAGAACTTTCTGCCCTTTCCTGTCAACGATTTTTAGGGCAGAATTAGTTCTTCTTGAAAGAACGTCCATACAAGTCTGATTTTCTGGGGAGGGAATAGCGTTATTCTTTGATGGCTTAGATTTCTTTTCTGGGGCCATTTGTAAAGTGGATTTGTTTATGTCCACTTCCCCATTTGTTCGTTTAACTCTCATAGGATGAGGGGTGGATGTTTTCGCTGGATTGTTAAAGTCAACCGGGGCTTCCTCCTCTGGATTTAATCTGCTCGGGACTGATTTTGTCTCTCTTCTTGTGCACTTGTTTTGTATGACTCGTGGTTTGTACTTCTAGGCTTCACTTGCTCCTTTTCAACATTTAGTGAGCTATGTGATATGTTAATGCTCTTGGATGTGTTTTTCTTTTCGCCATTCCTTGGCCGTGTCTGGTCATGAGAGCAATCTGTCAAGTCGCATCTTCCTGAGGCTAGAAGTAATTCTTGATCAGACACTTCTTGCTGAACTCGCTGTGCCTCAGGTGTCGTTGTGATGGATTCCCCAGAATTTATTTTCAGTAAAGGACATGGATCTTTCTTTATAAAGTGCTATCTAATCGATTTTGCTTCTGTTAGGGAATTAGCTCTTGGTTTGTGCTTTTGGCCAGGAAATTGTTTCTGTGACATGCTTGCCCCGTAATACATATTCTTAAATGTCATCTGTTTATCTTGTGAAGTAGTTTTTGTTGTCATTTGCTTCGAGGGTAATTTGATTCCATCGTTAGAACTTTTCACTGCCCCACTCTTTAGAGGGCTCTGTTTGCTTTTTAGTATGTCTGTTTGATTGTGTGACTTTGCAGCTACTATTTTGTCACTTTCTTGGTGTCTGTTGGAAGCGTGATTTAGCTGATGGTTATTTTGTGGGATCGGCAGCTCTCCCACGGCGTTCACGTATAGTGGTGAATCCGCGCTCTCTCGATAGTCCTTATCTCTGTCTTTCAACACTGTTTGTGTAAAATTGAAAAATGCCTCTTCTCTGGGCAAATAGAAGACCTCTCCAGCCTCCCCCACGGTCTCCAAACATCTGACCTGCGATGGCAAACCCAGCTGGCTCGTTCCCACAGCCTTCTGGGACCCTGCCGGCTTCTCTCTCAACGCCGCCGGCCCCTCACACGCCCATGCCTCGGGCCGCCGACAGCCACAAGCAGCCAGCAGCAGGGTAAGCTGCTCGCTTCTGCTACTCGCACGAATCGGGTTAGAGGGGGGGGTGACAGAGTGGGGGGCGCATTGCCCACAGCAGGGTCTGAGGTTTTGACATGCGGCATGCACATACCTTGTTCCCTTGTGTCCTCATTGTCTCAGCTCACGGACTGGGGGAGCTCCTATTTTGGTGGCAGAGTTGGTCAGTGGAGCCAATGCTGCGATCCGTTCCACTTCCTCTTTCTATTGCGAGGAGAGCACACAGGGGCTCAGTAGCAGGCAGAGCAGACGTGGGGCACCACTTCCCCTGCTCAAGGGCAGCACTTAGATTGCAGACACCAGGCAGTTTCGTACGGCTCTGTGTGCGGGGGGGCCTGCTTGTTTAAGTTGTTTGGAATATTTAGGTTCTGTTCCATGGCACCTTCTGCGCCCCCTCCACAAACACTCTGCTAACACTCTGTGGACGCTCCGCATCAAGGGTGTAGCTTTTGTATGCTGTCAACGCCTCCAAGAAAGCAAGGGAAAAGTTACTGTGCCTCCAGCAGAGTACCTCACAGGTCCAAACACTCTGCTAACACTCCACGGATGCTCCGAGTCAAGGGTGTAGCTTTTTTATGCTGGCACTGTGTCCAACAACAGCAAGGGAAAAGTTACTGTGCCTCCAGCAGAGTACCTCACAGGTCCAAACACTCTGCAAACACTCCATTGTCGCTCCGCTGCAAGGGTGTAACTTTTGCATGCTGGCACCGCCTCCAACAACAGCAAGGGAAACGTTACTGTGCCTCCAGCAGAGTACCTCACAGGTCCAAACACTCTGCTAACAATCCGCACTTTTGTGCCCCTCATCACTTGCTGTGAACCCTTTTCAGCGTGTGCCAGTGTTATTCCAGTGTTTTGGCAGTCTGTCACCTTACTCTACTTTTGGAGGCGGGACTACAACCTCAAAAACCCTGCTGACCCGAAGAGCAGCGCAGAGTCAGCAGAGTCTTGAGGAGTCTTTGGGAGGCATAAGCGGCAGTGAGTTTCCCGTTTACCCCACAATGGTAGCCTTGACAGGCTCTCGAACGAGGCACAGAGCAAAGACACTTTCTGTAACAGAAGCCCTGCCTCTGGCAGAGATGCCATACTTATTGGCTCCACCTCCTCCACAATGTAAGCTGCTCAGAACATTGCCAGCTGTGGAGAGGGTGCAACAAGAATCCTCTCGGGTGAGTCCACAAGCGTTGCGCAAAAGTATTGATACAAGCAATTGAATTATGCCATTGAATGAAGAGGGACGCGTGGTTAACAACGCCCTAGCATTGAGTATGCACTGCCCCCCAACAGCGTTGCCATCTACCTCCACTCAACCCCTGCCCCCTAATTGTTCCGCGATGAGGATTGAACAAAAAAATACCACTGTGAGATCGTCGCATCCTCCGATGAGAGAAGAAAGCTTCGAGATTAAAGAAGCACTTTGGGGCTCTGCCCTATCGAGTAAGGAAGACGCCGTGGGCCACACACTAACCTCAATTCAAGCCCCTACTGTCGAAAACAAAACAGAAGTCTGGAACCATGAAGCAGAAACAAGACAACAAACAATGGAAAAAGAACGCTGACAGCAAATCATGGATTCTTACTCAACACCAACAACAATTAAAAAAAATAGGGCCATTCAGGGGAAGCGCCTTTGGCAACAGAAATACAACAATGAGAACGGCAATGTAACAACTATACCACTGACTCCAATGCCAGCCAATAGGCGCTTGGCGGGATTATCTCTGGACATCACAGAGATAGAATCCATAATGAATAGTCATGAAAAACAGGATGAACTCTTCGGTAAAACAGCCCCTTTTAAATCCTACACAGGGGAACATATGACGACCTCCACACCCTTACACTGTAACACAAATCCAAAGCAGCACCTAGTACAGAACCAAATTGAGGTATATACGACAACGAGTGTAGTAAAAGAAGAAATACCTAATGCGGAAGCGCTAGAGAATCAGGGGATGGCTGGTAACTACCGCAATGACTCTCCAACAAATAAATGTAATTGCGATCTGCAGAGAGAAAGGCAGCAGGAAGTAGTGCCTACTACAATGATAGACCTTCAAAATATGTTAATGGCGGCCTCAAGTCACGCCTGCTGCTGTTTCTCTAACTTGACGAAACTATCTGTGTCACAATGAAGGACCAGGCAACGCTATTGCCATTAATCCACATAAAACAAATCTTTCTAGACACATTCACAAATAAAATTCAAAATAGATTGGACATAGAGGCAGAGACCTCCAATTAATGTCAAGCCAAACTTTTTGACATTGCAAGGAACGATCTTGCATACAAACTGTCAATGTCCAAAGCACTGATTGACATGCTTGCTAACAATCACCAACAAAAATATAAGGCTAGTGCCAACAGCGTGAGCCAAGCGCCAATAACACAACAAGACATCATCTATGTCAAAGAACCCCAAACCCCACACTACCCCCCTAACTAACATAAAGCAGCAAATTAAAGACCTATCATTAGTAGAGGAGGGAAATGAGACAGTGGGAAACCTAGTAAACACACCAAAGATTCATCAGCGTAATCAAAGAAACCAAAACAATCCAGGAAAACACCCATCACAAACCTTATTTAACAACTCTGGGAACACAGTCCTTTCCGATATTTGTCCGGTTAAAGAAAGATGATAGAACCATACAGAAGAGCAAAACTAAACTCGTGAAAAGTGGCTGAAATCTACCTAAAAAAACGAAAGCAACAAAGCGAGGCTCTAGGGCTTTTTTGACAAATTTAACAAACCCAAAGAGCGTATTGGAGTAGTACAAACAAAAAAAGGAAAAAATGCAAATTCAGAAAAAGTGTACTCACCTATGAAAGATCAAGATACAGTTGACAAAGAATGTAACAAAAGTCAAATACTAGAAGAAAGAGCCCAGCAGAAGCTGCTGATGAATCTTTCAATCTACATGGATGAAGAACAGAAAATCACAATAATGAAGAAGACTCACTATAAATTTTGGATGTGTATGAAGGGCACACCATACACTATGACGTAGTAGAGCTATCCTGCAAGGACATTTCAGACATTGAATTGGATTGCTCACACAGAGGAAACTTGTCTACAGCTGAGAGAAGCCAAGAGGAAGAAAATCTGTCCAATTACACAACACAAAACGATGATACAAAAAACAGTGAACATTCTAGAACGTGTCCACTGAAATTAGATACAAGTTGGCTTAAAATGCCAACATTTATCGATCCTCGATGAAATAATGAAGCATGGAATACTCAAAGAATTAAGAGAATTTAAGAAATAAATGATGATTTGATTCTCAATAGAACAAACACCCTGCGCTTACTACATGCGATACCCCACCTACATTGTATTAAATCAGAGGATATTAAACTGGTGGAGTTTAGCCATGATAACATAATGGATAAGATTTGGATCCAGTTTACCTCCCGACTAATCCTGGAAAAAGTGATGGAACAGTTGTCTCACTTCCGCAAACTTGGCTTTCGCTGCTCACGAATGCAGGACAAGAAAACTGGTTCGGCTTTTAAACAAGGAATTGCCAAGCAAGAAAAGAGAAAAAGATCTCCCGAACTATGGCCAAACCTTGACTTTTCATCTTCAACAGTCATGGAGACCTCTGAAAATGACCTGCAACGGACCTCAGTAAAGGACAAGAGAGTCCCCAGAAAAGGAGAAAGAAGCATAGTAGAGAAGCGACCGATCTGGAGAGAATTAGAGGCGCGAAAAACTGCTCCGGAATATCTAAGTAAGAGACAACAGTAAAAAACAACAAACAAAGAAGAACATGCCACTTAGCCTCTGTTCGTGGGACTCCAGAGGATCAGCGCATTTGTTCATAAACAAAAATAATGACCTTGCAGGAAACCAAATTATTTGTCTCCAAGAAACATGGATTTATAACCTGCCAATTTGTGATGGATCCCTGATGTGGATGAACCCTGCAATAAATAGAGCTAAAGGTTGTCCCTCTTGAGGCCTCATAACGCTAATTAAAACCAACGCAAATCTGGACATTTTAGAATCTTTAAATCCTAACTCTTGGACTCAATTCACGATTGTACAATACAAAGGCCAGAACCAACAACGGATCAATGCTGGATCAAATGCACAGACTGGAAAGATAATTGGGATCATGAACCTGTACTGGAATATAGTTGCGATTAACGATGATATATTTATAGACACAGTGTTAACAACTATGGACTCTGCACGCATGAAATATAAACACCTAGAATTCATTGTTTGTGGTAATCTTAATATACACCTGTTTGACCAAAAGGGTACCAAAACCCCCTTTGTTAAATTATTGATAAGAGCCCAAACTTGTACAAAAAGAAATTAGCAAAAGAAATCTCATTCTAATCAATGGAGAGCTAACTGAGGATAAACCACCCAAGCCAACTTGGTCAAGAGGCATTTCAACTGCCTACCTAGACTATATATACACACATCAGCTGCCTTAAAGGAGAAAATCATAAACATGACAAATTGCCCCTCTGCAAACAGTGATCATCACAAAATCACAATCTCATGGACTAATTTATCTGCTGTGACTAAGGCTGCATTACCGCTGATCGAACTCAATAGTGGAATGAACAGACTCTGCATATCAGATGATCAACTTGAGCATGTAATAGACACATATCACGCATCATCACGAAAAGAGACAGATAAACTGCAATACGAATGGTTGCTGATTCCATTTAAATTCTCAAATGGGCAAACAAGAAACTCCAGAGTGAAAAATGGTCATGTCTACAACCAGCAAATAGTAGAAGAAAAAAAAAAAGAATTACGCAGGAATCTAAAATTGCTTTTAAAAATGATCCTAGAAGACTGGCTCAAACCATCCAAGCTCCTGAAACAACATTACAGGAACTGGATTAAGACGATTAAGCGAATATAATACAAAGTGATGCTGAGCGCATGCTTCAATCAATGCAAAATAAAAACTCAAAAGATCTATGGAGATTACTGAATGGAAATGACCAACTGCAAGAGAATCTTATACCAGATGTCCTGGAATCAGATTGGATTCTATATTTCTCAGATCTCTGTAAGAAAGGAAATGAAAAAACTAAGGAACCTCAACGCGGAATCAAGAAGAAATGGAATAGAACATGGGAGTACAACGAAATCCTGACACACATCAAGCAGCTCAATGCCTCTCGGGCCGCTGGTCCCGATGGGCTTAGCAATACAATGCTGAAACGTAATCAGAGAGTATGGGCAAAATGATGTATGCATCTGTTTACTACCATATCAGAGCACAATGTGATCCCAACAACATGGAAAACAGCTATATTGATACCAATTTATAAGCACGTTGCCAGGAAATTACCAATAAATGATCACCTGATAGCTCTATTGGACCCCTTGGGCAAGATCTTTGCGTCACGTTTACTACGAAGACTAACGAAATGGGCAATATCAAACGGAAGACAGGATCCAAGGCAAACAGCCTTCATCAGAAATGTAGGTACTAACATCAACCTGATATTACTCAACATCCTAAAATTGGAAGCCATTGTAGAGAAAACATCAACTCATGCAGCTTTTATAGACCTGCAACTTGCCTTTGATGCCGTAAACCGATCTAAATTATGGGAAAAATGTGCTAATTGGAACTGCCCTACAGACATATTGGAACCAATTAAGACGTTATACACAAATAATACGATTAAAGTAAGACTCTCCAAAGATGTTGTTCTGTCCACACAGATACAAACATGGAATGGATTAAAACAAGTATGTCCACTTGCGGCAATGCTCTTCAATTTGTACACATCAGATTTCGCCATGAATCAAAAGTCTCATAGTAACTAATCCTCCGAAACTAAACGCAATTCAAATACCATACATCATGTATGCCGACAATCTAGTGATATTAGATGAAACCCAAGTCGAGCTACAAAAAAGCTTGCTAAACTTAGAAAAATATGTGAGAGCAAATGATCTCAGAATTCATTTTTAAAAATCCAAAGTAATGACCTTAGGCTATCGATGGAAGTTAGGAAATAAGCCACTGACCGTATTCCTTGAAGTCAAAAAATTGGAGGTGGTTAAAACAACTAAATACTTGGGTATATGGATAAACCAATCGATGACGGAAAAAGAATGGGTAATCTAAAAAATAAACCCCGTTCTCTTGCAAGACAAGGTTTGCTGCTACATATCAAATATGGAAAATGTTCAATGAGGCCAATAATTACATTCTATAGACAGAAGGTAATTGCCATACTGACATATGGCAGTGGAGCCATGCTCAATTTACCATGCAAAACTTGGCAACAGCTTGAAGGGATATTTTGACGCAAGATTTTGTCATTGCCTCCATCATTTCCAACTTTGCGTACACGCTACTGGAAATATCTAGATCTGTACAGAAAGACCTTGATTAATGACTTTTTTCCCGCAGTAGATATCCTCTGAGCGAAAGTTAAAACCTCAAATGAGAAGGTCCTAAATGTATCGAAGAAGTCCTGTATTCAACATATACAGGACATGGATGCTACCCTGGAGATGCTTACTCGTCGTCCGCAAGCGGTGAAAAAAGAATACAACAAAACGATTGGATCCGAACCTTACATTTGAAAGTCCAGTATCACCTAGCTTTAAACTACGACATAGAAGTAAGAGCATTGAATCAAATACCACACTATCTGAATATATTCCCAGCACGCTATATGAGGGACATGTTCTTACGTCTTAGACTCAACCTCCTACCCACCCGGGAACTTCTAGTAAAGACAAGACAGTTACCAGAGTCATTGATATACTGTCGCTTTGCCAACAACCGGCCCAAACAGAATCTATTTACCATATTATAATGGATTGCACAGCGCTAACAGAAAAAAGAAATCTGTTTAGAGACATGTTACCACAATCAAGAACTCAGTATGATGCAAAAGACCGATGGGCCCAGATACTGCTAGGAAAAAACAAAGCTCTCATATTCAGGATTATCCAACTCTGGAAAAGTGTAATTGAGACAGAAATTGAAACTTATAAGGCACAAACATAATGAATCATTATTGAGGACTGAACACTACATGAAAATACTAATCCACCTAAAGAGTGATAAGCACATTTGTTGAAACGTTTAGGGGTGCTTTTTAAGAAGATCGATGAATGATTGTTGTTTTCTTGCATTTTTATTTTTCCTTTTCGCTCTACCCAATAATGAAAACGTTTGTATTTAATCTATATCATTAAAATAAAAAATAAACAGTTTTGGACTTCCAGTCCCAGAAAGCATTGCAGTGTATTTTACTCCTATTTCAAAGCTCCCCAAAGCAGCAGTCCATAGCTTTGGGAGCTGCATGAGTCTCAATGGGGATGTGTCCTGAGGTCAGGGCCTCATCGCCTGCCCCTCAGAGGCCTGTGCATGCCTGCCAGGTCCAGGGGAGGAGTGCTGGTCTGGCACTGCAAGGGGATCCCAGCTGCCCCTGGTTTTGCCTTCTGGAGGTACAGGTCACTCCCCTCACTGCAGCCTCTCCTGCATTCAAAGGTCCAGTGAGGTCTTACAGGGTCTCTGCAGCTCAACTGCTCTTCCTCTGCCGTCTCGATACCTTCCAGCATCCCCAGCTCACTCAAAGTGTGCTCTCCTTCTCTGCCTTTTATACTTCCTGGCAGTCTCAAGTGGAGTTAGGTGTGAGTAGTTAGAAAAGGAGGTCTGACCTTGCCTAGCATCATTAGCGGGACAATCTAGTCTTAGTATGGCATAGTCTTTCTTCTGCCTCTCAGTGGTGTTGTGAGAGATCTTCATTCTTTCAGCTCCCCTCTTCCTAGTCTCAGTGTTTGTAGAGAAAGCTAGTGTGGAGGGATTGTGCGAGTTGTGGTTTTTCTGATTAATTAGGGAAATTCTGTATAGGGTTTTGTCCCAACATACAGGGTGAGTGTGTGACAGTAAATACATATGTTGGTGTGGTTTTACAGGAAGGTATGGGGGCATAATGTAACTGGTTTGACAATATTCTATTTCAACTGAAGGAATGACAGATAGGGGCATATCTGAGACAGGGGGATAGTCCTGCGGTTGTAATACACGAGATGGTAATTGCAATTCCTTTCTCCTGGTTCTCCCACTCCTCCTTTCTGAGTTGTTACTTGTTGGAATTAGGAGGGGGTGCCGGGACAGGATTTAGAATAACCTATAAAGGTGGAGGAAGTGTCAAAAGGGGGGAAATACTGTATCTCGCCATCAAATGTCTCACCCCCATTCCCAGAGGACTCCTCTCCCAGGTGATCCACTCACACTTGTCCACCCCCAGGGTCTGGATCCAAGGGTGATGCCCGTGCCCTGGCCACCTTAGAAACAATCCCCAGAGTTCAGGCAGTGAGACACCTTCAGGTTCCTCACAGCTCCCAGTAAAAGGGGAGGCTGATGAGGGAATTGTACACTCAAGCCACGTGGGGCCCATTGTGAACTTGTGGGAGGACCTCGCTTATCTTTCACTTAAACGTACATTTAAGGTAAACGGGGCATAACTGCTGAATCGCCAATATATTCTGGCACTGTTTAAAGAAATTCCATCATTCCATTCATTGACATCAAGAGCTACTGCTAGAATATATTTTGTGGACTTCCGACGGGTGAATGTGGTAAAAGTGGGTTTTCACTCAGGCCTGATTAAGAAATTGGTGATGGCCAACTCAGAGTGTTTGTGTAACATGGCTTACCTGCTGTCTGAAGACTGCGAAGATGTGTCGCCTGATGTACAAATGGAATCGCGCTTTGTGGGAAGCGAGTCTATTCCACGTGAGTCCCTGCTGATTATTTTTAAAGTGGGTACCACTAGTAGCACTGCTGCAGGGTCCATTTCTCAGGATAAGCGTTCAGTATCGTATGACTGGGTACACGTGATCAACTCACTTGAAGAGCAAAAATGGGGGCTAAAGGGTTCTAATTGAAATATAGGCATTTGGTTTCTTGGAACACGCGTGGGTTTCACCATCTCTGTTGCAATGGTGAGATTTGGGAGGGGGCTGATCTAATATGTCTGCATAAAACCTTTATGTTAGGTACCCTGGTTGTTCATGGCTCTGTTGCTCTACATGAGCCGGCACAAAAAGGGTAAAAAAGAAGAACATTTGGTGGTGTCACCAGGTTCAAGGGTGGAAAATCTTTTCATGGGGCCTAGTGACATATTGGGCATAAAGATCATTTGGTGGGATGGCGTAGATTTTGTCTGGAAGTGGCTGATTAAGTTAAATGTTTACTACAATGTTTCAAGATGTTTGGTGGGATGTATACGAATTGTTCGAACTACAATTGTTCGAATCACAATTGACCTTTGCACAATTGACCGAATTGTAAAGGTCAATTGTTACATATCTGCGGGGGGAACACCTGCCACCCCCCATTATTTATATATATATTGTTTATATGCCCCCTGACACTTTTGGACCCCATTTTCAGACTATATTGTACGGTCTAATACCCCCCAAGATGTTAAGTAAAAATGTCCCGACTTTACACATAAATACAACATAGCCGTGAGTCAAAGAAAAAGAACATTAAGACAAGACATTTGAAAATTCAAAAAGCTGAGGCCTGTAGCAATTATATAAATAAGGAAACTAAAACCACAGGTATTTACTATTTCAAAAGGATGCTGAGTGCATGTTATCTGCCCTAAACTCAAGAGACTTGTAAAATGTTTGGAGGCTAATTCGAAGACAAATTGCTCAAATATCTTTACAACCACAGCCAATATCGGGGGCCATATGGGAAGCCTATTTCAGCAACTTGTATGGTTCTGTGGATGTTGTGATTGATCCTGATTTGGCTTCCCGTGTGGCATCAGTGTTTTCCCCCCTTATGGGAGAATTTGGAAATTGATATTGAGGTGATTTTGTGGGCAATTAAGCAGGCAAAAAAGTCTAATGCCCCAGGGCCTGATGGGCTGACAAATCTTACTCTTAAATCTGCTCTGCTCTGCTGATGTGGGCGGAGGTGCTATTGCAGTTGTTCTGTAATGTCTTGGTGAGGCATCAGTTTTCGCCGACTTGGAAGGCGTCAATAGTCGTGGTAAACTTCGAAAAGGGAGCTAGAGCGGATCCCGCAAACTACCGCCCTATCTCCCTTTTGGATGCTTCATACAAGATCTTTTCGAGATTTTTACTGCAGGCTCTTGAACACTGGGCGGAGGACTCTGGTAAATTGGATACCTATCAATCTGGTTTTCGAAAGGAAAGGGTACAAGCCCGTCCCTCAATAGTTTTCTAATCTGCCTGTTGACCAAACAAGGGCTTGAGCCACAGCATTGCTTGTATGTGGCCTACTTGGATATGCCAAAGGTATTTGACTGTGTAGATCGCTTGGGTCTATGGAAGATGTTAAGGTACTGGGGTTGCCCTAAATATTTGGTCAGTATCCTGGAGCAGCTACATGCAGATATCCATTTGAAGGTCAGATTGGACCAAAGAGGGAACTATACTGAATGGATTTACGTGGCACATGGACTTCGACAGGGCTGTGTGCTAGCACCCTTTCTATTCAATTTGTATATTCTGGGAATAGTAGCTGCTTTAGGTACTATTACTGCGAATCCTCTGAAATTGGGGTATCTTCTAAATGCAGACGATGTTGTCTTATTGGATTATACTGCAATGGGTTTGCAAAGCACCTTCACTATGTCGGGTGTATAATTCAAGGACCTTGGCTTGTACATTAATATTCCCAAATCCAAGGCCCTGATTATGAATCGGTGTAAGCCTTTGTCTGGGAGAACAAACTTCTGTTGGTACATTGACGGCCAGAGAATGTAGGAGGTCGCTGAATTTAAATACTTGGGTGTAGTGTTTAAAGCCAAGAAATCAGTGGTCCTGGAAAATCAGGCCCTTGAACTAAAGGCCATCACGGCTGCAACCCAACTCAGAATTTTTGACAAAAAATATGGTCGGTTTTCTCTCGCCCCAGTGATTAAAATGTTGGTCCGCAGATTGATCTATGGGGCAGAGGTACAGGAGGAGGGTTTATTGTGATCGAAAAAGGAATCAATCATTTGGTAGCGTGTTTTATCCCTCCCTCTGAGTATTCCCTAAGATGTGATCCAGCATATTTTGGGCCTCGTTTCATTGGAGGCCATGGTGTCTTGGTGAAGAGTGCAATTTCTAAGAAGTATTTTATTCCCCGCAGTGGGCACTTTATTTGAACAGTTAAATATGTCTGCTACTCGAGGTGACTGCGTTACTCTGACTCAATGGATCAAAGGTTCTACGACTATTCTTTATCTTAATGATGTATCATTGTGCGATCTAGAATACGCTTCTACAAAGGTTAAAAAGAAAATGTATGAAAACGATTGGATTGCGAACAGATCTTGTCTAGAATCGTATAAAATCTTTGACCATTTTGTGTTGGACATTAAACCGTATGACAGAGCACAGAAATGTTTGATTAGATATCCCGCAAAGAAATTTAGGGATTTCTGGTTACGTTTGAAATGTAATCTTTTCTTGATGAAGGTTGTTTTGGGGACCTGTAACAGATTGTCTAATGTGGATCACTCATGTTGTTACTTTACGATGTCGAATTACACCTTAAAACATGTAATCATTGAATGCACTGCACTTTATGACCAAAGTTAAGCAACGTTTGAATTATATTTTAGAAATAGACCCTTTTTTAATTATGAACATTTGTGGTGGACCCTTCTCTTCGAATCTAGTGAGCAACTTGTGATTGCAGTGATGAATTTTGTAAAGGACTTGTTTAAACTGATGTTTTATCTTTTGTTAATGCTGATCAATGAATTTAGTTTTTAACTGCAAACATCTTTTTAGATAGCTCGTAATGTTTTGGTATATGGATGTATGTGTGTAACATTTTACTGGATAAAGCTATATCACACAATAAATAAAAATAAAATAAAAAGCAATTTCAGAAGATAGTCCTAAAAAGACATGTTTGGTTGTGAGGTGTGGGTTTTAGAGTCTTGGAAAGACTGGAGGGGGTATCTACTTCTGCCCTCTATACAGCAGAGCAGAGGAACAGAGCACCCCAACCAAGGTTCTCTATATTTATTTATTTATTTAAATTTATATAGCGCGCTAGCAGCCCATGGGCATTGAGGCGCTGTTACTTGCAAGAGCTTAGTTACAGGAATAGTGGCATTCAGTGGTACATTATGAATTCTACAAGGCATAAAACTGATATTTTGGTTGGTACAGTCATTACAATACAGTTTATGTAGTAGGAACATATGCATATGATATGGATAGCCCTGGTGCGGTACAACGTATGTGAATAAAATGGTTTTCATGGTTTTGCGGAAGGCACTGAGGGAGGCCTCACCTCGCATTGTGGGAGGTAGGGCGTTCCAGTGGGTGGGTGCGAGATATGGGAAGCTGGATCCGCCCGCTCTAGCTTTTTTTACTAATGGCACAGACAGCATGTTTGTATATGGTGATCTGGTTGGCCTAGTAGAGGAGACGGGGTGGATCCTTTGAGAGAGGTAGTCAGGGGCAGTAAGGTGAATGCACTTGTGGGTCAGTGTCAGAGTCTTGAAGATGATTCTTTGTTTTTTTGGGAGCCAGTGGGCTACTTTTCTGGCCTCTGATATATGTTCTCTTTTGGCAATGCCTTGGGCTGCCGGAGAGCACTGTTCTGTATGATTTATAACCTCTCTAGGTTTTTGTTGGAGGTGCCTAGGAAGAGTACATTACAGTAGTCAAGCCTAGATCCAGTGATTGCTCTGGCTATGTTTGTGCAGTTTTCTTTGGAGAGAAAGGGCCTGACTGCATTGATTAGTTTGGCATGATATGCAGCCGCAGAGGCTATAGCGTTGACTTGTCTATCCATGGATATGTTGGAATCCAAGTAGACTCCAAGGGTTTTGACTGATTCTGAGACAGGTATTTTGATGGAATCTATGGTGAAATGGCTGCATTGGGAGTCTAGGTTTTTCAGCGTGTCGGGTGAGCATACCAGGAGGAGTTCAGTCTTGTCGGAGTTGAGGCATAGTCCATTGTCTGCCATCCAGGCTTGGATGGTGTTGTAGAGGTTGCTGAGGGTCATGGAGTCAGTGTCATAGTCGCCAGTGAGGGTGAGGAGAATCTGTGTGTTGTCGGCGTAGTTAGTATATGAAATGCCCATGGCGTCGAGGATGAGGAAAAGGGGTTGTGTGAAAATGTTGTAGAGGGTGGGTGAGAGGCAGGAGCCTTGGGGCACACCGTAGAGGTGGTGAGGCGGATGCTAGGTCAGAGAATACTTGCATGGTTCTGTCTTGTAGGAAGGAGGTGATCCATGCTGTGGCTTGAGGGGAGAATTTGGCTGTAGAGGAGAGGTGGTGGCATAGGACATTGTGGTCAACGAGGTTGAAAGCCGTGGATAGGTCAAGAAGTAAGAGAAGTGCAGGTTTGCCCATGTCTCTGGCATCGTCCATCTGGATTTTCAGGTCAAGTAAGGCAGTTTCAGTCCCATGTCTGGGGCGGAAGCGAGATTGGTGGAGTCCTAGGAGTTTGTTCTCTTCAATGAAGTGTTGAACCTGCAGGTAGGCTGCTTTGTCCAGTATTTTGAGGAGGAACGGGACAGTGGTGATAGGTCTATAGTTGTTGGGGGATGTGGGGTCGAGAGTTGTTTTTTTTAAGAGAGGGCGGACCCAGGCTTCCTTGAGGGAGGCTGGGACTTTCCCTGTGGCAAATGAGGAGTTTACAAAGGCTGTAAGGAAGGGAGCAAGCGCTTCAGTGCAGTCTTTGATAATGGTGGCTGGGCAGGCATCACCTTTGCAGTTGGAAGGTTGATGTTCCTCATTATGTTGATGAAGTCTTTTTCTAGAATGGGTTTGAATGAAAAAGGTTGGGGGGGTTCTGGGGCTGGTGGTGGGATAGGGGTGTGCGTGTTGGGTAGGGCTTGCTTGGTGGCTAATATTTTGTTTTGGAGCAGGCTCAGTTTATTTTTCATGGCTGTTTGTATATCATCACACCAAGCTTTGTCTTTGGTGAAGTTCTGGGGGGCAGGGGTAGGTGTCTCTAGCTCCCTGAAAATGGCAAAGATTTCTTTGGTGCTGGATTGGGCTTCCGAGATTCTAGATTCAAAGGATTTGGCCTTTGCTTGGGTGATTACTTTTTTATATTTGGTGGAGCAGGATTTAAAGGTAATTTTGTCTTTGTCAGAGTGGGACATTTGCCACTGAGTAAGCGCAGCCTTTTTTTGTTGCGGAGTGTGAGGAGGTCCGGGGTGAACCATGAGTTGGAATGGGTGGTAGGTTTAGATTTACGGGGCTTAAGGGGGGCAATGGAGTTAATAGCTGCTTTCATGCCAACTTCGTAGGCTGTAGTAAGTGTTTCTGGGTCAGTGGAGAAAGGGGGTCTGAAGGTTGGGCCTTGGAGGAAGGGCAGTAGCCTTTCCTTAGTGAGCTGGCGGGAGCTTCTGATGAGGCAGGGTGGCAGTGGTTGGAGTAGGAGGGGGGTGGTGGAGCAAGTGGTGAGGATGCTGAAGGTGATGATGTGGTGGTCTGACCATGGGGTGGGAGTGTTCCCAGTGATGATGAGTGGGCAGTTATGTTGTGCGATCCAGTCGACAGTTCTGCCCTGGGCGTGGGTTGGGCTAAAGATGGTATTATTGTAGCCCAGAGCCTTGAGGGCTGAGTCAAGGGATTTGGCTGTTGGGTCCTTACTGTCCAGGAGACCTAGGTTAACGTCCCCAAGGAGAATGGCTTTAGATTGTTTTTTTGAGTAGCAATAGACGAGGAACCAAGGCTTAAGCTCTAGGGAGGTGATGCAGGCTGGTTCTTAAGTACAGTGAGTCCCCAAGCCCCTACAAAGGAATGTCCACACACTATGGTCTATGCTAACACAGATCTGTATATAAAAATAAGATTCAGAGATATACACGCCATTCAATAACACACTTTGTACTCTGGTAATTCTATAATGGAAAATCTATACAATGCTATGTGGTACCACACTTAGGGCCTCATTACGACTATTGGCACCATGGCTGCCTCCAAAACCGTGTCTGGGTTCCCTGAATTTGGAAATACCGGGCCATTCCGAGTATGGAGGGCCCGGTATTTCCCCATTCAGGGGACCCGGACCCGGACCTTCCCCATTCCCATTCGAGCCCCCATAGGGCTCAATTGGAATGGGAAGGGAGCTAACAACTGACCCACTACAAGAGGGCCCATTGTTAGCTCCCTGGTTCCCTCGCGGGACCCGCTTTGGACATCTGGATAAACCAGACGTCCACATCGAGTCCCGCGAGGGAACCTCGTAATAGTGCGGAATGCGTTTAACGGCACCGGCACCATTACCGGCACCGTTAAACGCATTCTGTAATAGTTATGAGGCCCTTAGAATTTAGATTCCTTTAAAAAGCATCAAATTCCCTCCATGTTGTCCCTCTAGGACTTTCCGCCTTTCTCCTCCGTTTGAACTGCCGGGCAGCTTCCTCTCGCGTTCGTCCTTGCTCAAAGTGTGCTCTTGTGCTCTGCCTTTATTTGTGGGGAAGGGAAAGGGCCGTCAGGTGTGCTTAGTTATTGTCAATTGTCTGACAGCCTGACCCTTGTGTTGGGACATGTATAGTAAACGGCTCAGATGTTAGTCCGTTGTTTGTCACGGTGTAGGAAAGTGATCGTGTTGGAAAGGGGTGGGTAGATCTTCTGAATATCCTACCCGGTAGGATGGGGAAAAGGTATTATAGGGAAGGGGGTACCGGGTCTCACCTGTCGGTATCACACTTCCACTCCCCGAGGACCCCCCATCCAGGTGATCCTCCCACACTGGGCCACCCCCAGGTACTGGATCCAATAGTGGTGGCCGTGTCCTGGCCACCTGTATAATAGACCCCCGGGAACTAGTGGGTGAGACACCTTCAGGTTTCTCACAGCCCACTAATAAAGATAATTCCCTCTTATGACCTATTGACTCGTCAGAAACGGATCTCGCACTCTCATGAAACCGACTTGGAAACTTAGCTCCTGAGGTCATCTCAATTTACAAACTGGTGTGGAGATTTTAAGAGGTGAACCCCCAATATCCAGCACTGCTATTTTAATAAGAGGAAAAGGTTTGTCATATGGTGTACAAAGTCAAACATCAATCCTATTGACTGTTCGCCCTTGCACATTCCAATGTACCTCCTTCGTTTACTAGATTCTGGTCTAGTTGTAACTACCTAAAGGTGCATTTGGCAGTCTTTTTGGCAGCAATGAATCTGCAACAACTAGTCAAAGGAGCAACCCACTTGGCAGGGCATACACTCGATGCAATCTTCGGGAACAAACAACCCCTTACCACGGCACCCCCGATTCAAATACTCTGGAGCGTCCACCTCATCATCCCCTTCGTAATCAAAATGAACACTCCAATAAACAGTCAACCAGACAAAACACAGAACACCATGAAAATAAACTGGAGAACCATCAAAAACTCCAACCTAATTGAACTCCTGGAGCTCAGCAAACCACACCCAACTTTTATGGAAGAAGATGACCTGGACAAAAAAGTAGCCCTGCTGCATTCCTGGATTATAACAGCTATAGACAACATCGCCAAATAAAAGCCTTTCTCTTCTTCTCACAAACGAGCAATGGCAAAATGGTTCACCCCACTACTTAGCACCATGAAAAAGAAAAACCGAAGACTATAACTTGATTGGAGAAAACAAAACAATGCTGCGAAAAAGCTGGAATTCCGACTACACAACCGGGCATACAAAAAAGAAATACAAAAAGCGAAGAGGAAACACTACGACAACCGAATCTTTGAAGCACCAAACACCGAAAAAGAGCTCTTCAAAATCATAACTGAAATTAAAAATCCCCCCGGGATGTAACAACACACCAACTCCGTCCACGAAACTATGCGATGACCTTGCAGACCACTTCAAAAACAAAATCACCAGCATCCAACAAATCATACAAAGCAGACCTCCCGATCTGACCACGATCCCCGCCTACACTCAGGAAGAACACCCAAACAAACTACGAAGCTTTCCAGAAATAACAGTGGAGACATTTGTCAAACTGGTGAATGTAAGCAATAAGTCTGGGTCTCCCGAAAACCGCTGCCCGTCAGACATATACAAATCAATTCTCAAACAAGGAGCTCCCATGGAATATCACAGGAACGTCCTCAATCTTTCAGTCGCAACTGGGAAAGCGCCACAAGACTTCAAAACTGCATACATCACGCCACTACTTAAGGATACAGCGGGAACCGTAGAGGACCTTTCCAACTACAGACCCATCTCCAACATCCCGTACACAGCCAAGCTGCTCGAAACTTACATATACAAAAAGACCCAAGAATTCATAGAGGAGAACCGCCTACTGGACCAGGCACAAGTTGGCTTCAGACCAATGAGAGGAACGGAATCAGCTCTCGTCTCAATAGGGGACAATCTGAAAATGAACGCAGACTCGGACAGCAGCACTGCCTTGATACTCCTAGACCTATCAGCAGCATTCGACACAGTTAACCACGACACCCTCATAACAAGATTGGAAGGACTTGGAATAACAGACACCGCCCTACTATGGATCAAATCCTTCCTGACAAACAGAGCGGAAACATATGGATGAAACTCTCCAAATCCACCCAGAGAGATCCCACCTGCGGAGTACCACAAGGAAGTTCCTTCTCCCCCCTACTATTCAACATATACCTATACCTACTTATCAGAATCATCAAAAGCCATGGCCTCACCTGCTACAACTTTGCCGACGATACACAAATAATCTTCAAAATACAAGACAATCTGGAAATAAACTCAACACTAGAAAACTGCCTCTGCGATGTATTCAACTGGGTGAACTCCAACTGCCTCAAAAAACAACCCAGGCGAAACAGAAATAATGATCGTCACAACAAATGGAGGAGAAACCAGGGAACTCGGGACAACCCCAGCACCATCGCCGATTGTTCTGATGGACAATAA
This sequence comes from Ambystoma mexicanum, assembly GCF_040938575.1. Lineage (NCBI taxonomy): Eukaryota > Metazoa > Chordata > Amphibia > Caudata > Ambystomatidae > Ambystoma > Ambystoma mexicanum. The sequence goes on along the minus strand of NC_090931.1, from coordinate 286,005,755 downwards.
TCTCACGCTAGAGCCACAAGTAAACGCTCTCCTCAAGAAATGCTTCTTCCTCCTGCGAGCAGCAAAGAGGATCTTACTGTTCGCCAAAAAAACAACCACCATCATCGCCCTCGTCATGTCCAGAGTATACAACGCCAACAGCCTATACTTAGGCATCCCTGAACAACTTTTTAAAAAACTACAAAGCATACAAAATGTGGCAGCCGGACTTCTTCTGAAACTACCGAGAAGAGAACACACCACACCAGCCCTGAAAACACTACATTGGCTACCAATAAAACAACAAATAAAATTCAAAACAATGTGCATCACGCATAGAGCAATACACAACCAAGGCCCTGAGTTCCTGAGAGACAAACTGTCTTGGAGTATTGCAGCTGCATCAACCAACAAGAACGCTCAGATCAAGCATTGACATCTGCCTGGAACTGCAACCCTAAAACAAAAGAAAACTTGGAGGATCCTCCTTCTCCCTCCAAGCGACGAAAACCTGGAATGACCTCCCAAAGTACATCTATAACACAAGAAACCACCTCCTATTCAGGAAACTACTCAAAGCTTGGCTCTTCACATCATAACTAGAAAGCCCAGCCACAGGGGCACACACACAACTAAAACATCGATGAACAAAGAGACAGACCCTGACCCACACCAAGTAATCAATGGAAAACCTTAAGGAAAATATCCCACGACATACCAAACAACTTACCGGGAGCCAGCCGTAATAGGACCAAAGACCGATTTCATAGCAATACAAAGGACAGAAACACCCAGACGACTCATCAATAGGACCATGACCCCAAACTATAACCACCCACAACAGACCTAATCACGGCAGATAGCAAAGAACAGGAAACCCTGTACCATTAGCACCAATCCAGAGGGTGAGAAACAGAATAAGCGCCCACACTACAAAATGTCCACCAAGATACAGCGGGAAGCACAATGCGCCATCACACAGTAACTACAACTAAACAATAGCCCAAGGAAGTCACCCCACGGAAACTAAAGAACCAACTAAAGATCGTCATCACAGGAGGAAACTATCGACTGAATACACATGCGGACCTAGACAGATTCACTAGGACGCCCATCAACAGCACTCCGACTCTGAAGCATTCAAAGCCTCAACCGACCAGGGCCACATTAGTCAACAAGAGAATAGATAGTAGAAACCCAGTTCCACACCTGAAGAAAAGTTTCAGACACACCTATTGCTACATGACAGGAGATGGTAAGCACTCCATACAATACTCAGTACAATAAAGCTGGATCAGCCCAGCACCAGCACAGCGAGACGGCCCATAAGGAACCAGAAAAAACTCCACACATAGGGATACAGCCCGAACATGACCAGAAGTACCTGACATCAAACCTGGCATCAGGATACAGACCCCACTAACCCAACCCTCGACTTTCTGCATACTTAACCCACACAAGTCACACAACCATTTCTATCCCAGCAATCTGCGCACACTTTACCACACCACAGCAAAAACACATAAACAGCACCCACAGCACACAAGGTCTTGCAGGATCCGATACTTGCACCAAAGCCCAGCACTCAGTGTATACCGAGCTGAAGCTGCCAACAGCACACCATTTCTCCAACTCTCCTACTCCCCTCCTCCCGACTAACCCTACCCGCCCTCCTCCTGTTTACAGATCCGCCAGAGCACCTGGGGACCAATTCCGTTGGTGACGGTGCACTATATAAATACCTTTAACATAACATAACATACACATCACAAAATTGTCATGGCCACAGGCCCCAGAACACAAAAACCACACCATCTAGTGATGGGGATGGCAATGGGTCACTTGACTCACTTATGTCCCTTTGGGACCCATAAACACAGGGGCCCTGACTGGACTCAGTGCTGGCACTTGTGGCACTAGGCTTATATAGAGATGTGAGCAGGAACACTTTATTTCAGTGCAGGAGTGCTTTTACTTTATTTCAGTGCAGGAGTGCTTTTATTTTACAAGAACTTTCCAGGAGCTGAAAGCCTTTATTCCAGAGAACATCCTCACGTGCTGACTCATTGTGTGTGGCTCCCTAGGCCTGGTCTTCATGTGCTGACTCATCGGGTGTGGCAGGCAGGCTGAACCTGGTGGGCGTGGCTTCAGAAACTCAGCTGTGTAAGCTGCTCCATCCCTAAGGCAGGTGCTTTGCGTTACTGTACACTCGCGTGCAACGTGACGCTCACCGCCTCTTGGACCAGTTTACTTAACTTTGAAACCAGGCGTTCTCCTGCATACTCACCTCCAGGAAACCAGTGCTTCATTGCTTCCTCTGCAGACTCATCTCCTGACAGTGATCTTGATCCCGACGCCGCAGCACCGCACTCCACATCCACAAACTGTGAAGAAGAAGAAAGACATAGTTAGACATAGTTAGAACATCCGTTCTAGGGCCGCGCCACATTTGAACCCTGCGCACCTCCTAGTTAACAACTTACCGGCTACTGTAACGCTGCAGCTTCGTTCCTCATTCCCACTGGCTGCCGCCTCGAGCTCCGCAGCTTCTGCCAGGCCGGCAACATCACCTGCAAGGGAACAAAGCAAAAGAGCAAACATCAAAAGTGGAACTGACAGCAATACAAGACAATGAACTTTACAATACAACAAAAACAGACGAGGAAAGACAAAGGAAAACAGGAACACTTACCAGAAGTATAGTGGCTTAGTCGCAGCAGGACTGGACTACCACGTGCAAGGGACCAGTGAAGGAACTCGGTCCAGATCATACTAGCGCCTCTGCCAGAAGAAGCAGGATGGAGTGCTCACCAAAACTAATCAACAGGTGAGCTTTCCAGGGACAGCGCATCCCAAGGGTACCACGGTTTGGGAGAAGGGGTCTGGAAGGGGATCAGGCGCACAAGCTGCCATACTCACGCCCCATATTCTCCACGCAGGAGCAGTCCCAAGCAGCATCACCTATTACCACCAGTCACCACATAAGCACAGAGGGCGAAGTCAGACCCAAGCGACCTCACCCCGGGAGGGCTGCAACCATGCCCCAACGCCTCCGCAGAGACTAGGTGAGCGTAAGAAAAATAAGGTCTGTTGGAGAATTTCTGTCATCAAAGCTTTCATCGAAGGAATAAATCTCATAAATCAATGTTCTAAGCAAACCCACGGGTCCACCTTTTAAACCTATGCATAAAGCATCTTTAAAAGATCTTACTTACAACATAGCTTTCCTGGTAGCAATTACTTCAATTTGATGGAATGGTGAACTTCAGGCTTCACTTGTTACAGAGCAGATTGTTACTACACATATAAAGTTGTCACAAGAATTCTTCCAAGGTTCTCTCCAAAGTACATAGCGAAGATTTAAGTGAATTGATTGAGCTATCAGCCTTTTTTTTGCGAAATCCGAAAAAACAGAGAATGGGCATTCACAGGGCAGTCATGTAATACCTTAGCAAACGAAAATAATTTAGAAAGACTGATCAGTTCTTTGTGTCCTTGGCAGTCTGAAAAGAAGTGCCTCCTGTCTCAAAGGCTACCATAGCCAGAAGGATTGTTGGATGGGTACAACAATGTTAGTCTTTCAGACAAGTCACTGCCTTTTACTCCTAAAGCTAATTGCACGCGTAGTACAGGCACTACACTTGAAGCGCTCTGTAAAGCAGCAACATGGAGCTCTGGTCATACATTTACACAGCACTATGGTGGGACACGCAGTTCAAAAACATTTGTTTTTTAACCGTTTCTTCAGCTCACTCACCACCTGCTTCAGCTACTGCTTGCTAGTCTATGCAAAGCATGTTATTCTAAGCTGATCAGAAGGCCAACATTACTCTACAATAGTCTTTCTGTGGCTTGTATCTGCTTATATTCTCATGCACACCACCCATCCTCTCCTCATTGGGAGTTAAAGGCACAGATAGAGCAAGTAAGTTATATTAATACAAATGTAATAGACAGGAAATATACAGTTTACTACAAGCTACTTCATACCACCTCAAGTCAGAAAATGTATCTGAGGATGTCGGTGTGTGAAAGCGCATGGGTACTGTACACTTAACAGTAGGGATAGTGTTGCAGGAATGCCCCTGTTGATGCCCGTTTCAACACAATGGGCCTCATTATGACCCCAGCGGCAGCTGTGCCGGTCAAAATGGCACGGCTGCCGCCAGAGTAATTTTTTTTCCCGGCACCCGGCAATGGGGACTCAACGGGGCATTACAGCCCCGGCGGTCCCGGTAATTCCCCATTGCCGGGCGCCGGGAGAAATATTACTCCCCATTCTCATTCGAGTCCCATTGGACTCAATGGGAATGGGGAGGATGGATGCACCGGCACTGTGTGCAACAGTGCCGATGCCTCCGTCAAGGTCTGCGAGCGGGTGCCATTCCTGACCTGGTGGGCTGAAAGGCACCCGCTCCCAGAACTTAGAGTATGCCGGTCCGGTAACGACGGTGCCGGCACTTTACCAGCACCGTTGTTACCGGACCAGAATACTTATAATGAGGCTCAATGTTTTTTCTGCGGCTGTGGATCCACTACACCCCGTTCTGGCGCTGAATGTTTTGCCATAGAGCCCCTTTTGGTGTGGGCAAAGTTGCGCAAAAGCCAATTCAGCGCAAGCCTTTTGGTGCGAGGGTCGTTTGGACGCGGCAGACATTGCAGCCTATGTGCAAATGGCCATTGTGCGAAATGGGCCCCCTAACCCGATAATAACTCCTCATGTGTACTTATGTCATGGATATTAATTGTGGATAGCCATACATTCAAACTGAATTTAAATAGTCAACTACAGAAGTAGTCAATCCAGACTAAGTATAATTTAAAATCTTAGTCCTTCTGGTGTAACTTTTCTGTTTTATTCCAGAGCAGAGTAACATTAAAATAAATATATATGCGGTGGGTCAAATAGCCAAGAGAAAAATCAATGCTGAAAGAGCACATGCTTTGACGCACTAGTCACATTAGCTTGCTGCTTTTCAATATGAGGCAATTCAGGAAAGGAGGCTTATTGTCAATCATGAACGCCCATCTTTGCAGTGCCTAGAGAGCTGTATGAGATGGGCTGCATTTCCAGGTGTCCTGCATCCATCATTCATGTTTACCAGGGAGGATGGCTAGGCACTTGTAGAGGCCTGGAAATGAGAATTATTACCCCAGGCGTTGCAAGAAATAAAAGTGAAGTGTTGAGGAGCAGTTGATGCTATCATGATATTTGGAGACTTTGGAGTGAGAGTTTGTTTCCTTATTTGAAACAAGGTTGCAAAGGCTGCACTGACATTGGTCCCATCTTCTTATGGATCGTCCACTAGTGAATTTCTCCAGACGCTTGCAACAGAAAGAACACGGAAGCCAGCGAACATAGCGTCATCTTACAACTACTCTATTTCTATGTACAGCCCTGACTGATTTTCAATGTGAAATAAATCTTAAAAAAAGAAAAAAGACACGGCTATAGGCAGTCTTTAAAATCGCAGACAAGAAAAAGTTCCCCATTGACCTACACTCATTTTTTCCTTTAATTAAGCATTAACTGGGGTGTTGGGAAGGGTACTCACCCTGATCAGGGTTGCGTTCAGCAGCACCGACATGTCCCGCGCCCAATGATCCCCACGCCCCACTGGCTGCGGCCAACAGGACCTGCGGACAAACGTCTGTGCCGAAACGTCCTTTCCGGTGTGGATCTGCTTGGAATCACATGCTTTGTATAGGCTGACACCGAGTGGTTGGTGCAGAGTATTACATGATTGATTTACAATTTTGGAAAGGGACGTTGGCAGGGCAATTCTGTAATATTATGCCTAGTCTGAGTGTACTGCACCCATGATCCTTCACGCATTAAAGTACTTGGATTTATTTTTTTTCCGCCATCGTGTTTGCCACACTTCGCAGAGTTCTCCGAAATAGTTTGTTGCTCGTGATCAAGCATATTTCAGTAATATTCATTGCATACACCTTCCTCGCTGACCCCACTCGACTCTGCTTACCGACTGCTGCATAACATTGACGTGACTCTCAGAGGTTCACACTACACAGTAGGTAGAGTGGGAGGAAAACACTTCTGTTTTACATTTACAGGAGAATGTCTCCATATGTATTCTCTTAATACCTACAGTCTCACTGTCCACCAGTGTTAATAATGGAGAACACTCCATTAAAATGTTGTCCAGCAGGCAACCGAAAATGTCCCTGGAACGATATACACAACATGTATAACTGTTGTCTTCCAAGAGACCAGCAGGATACTACATGTCGGGGCTGTAAGCTCTTCAAACTGAAGACACTTAAGAATCGACGATCGAAAGCGATGCAAGCTAAGGCATTGATGGAATACCTTGCCGGGGTGGAGGAATCTGAGGCAGAACAGGACAGTCCTGGTTTCATTAGTGGCACAGAGGAGGCTTTGATACGGATCCTGAAGATTCCCAAGGGCCAGTCCCCAGCTCCAAATGGCAAGCGTCATGCTCTGTTATGGAAGCTGCCCCTGGCAACAAGGCCAAACATAAACAACATACTCATGTGTGCTTGGCACACACTTTTACAACTTAGGCAAAACATTTGCATACAACTATGCACAAACATTCAACGGCCACTCCTGATTCTTTGACACATCCATCGAAAGGGATAAAGTCTTCAGTGGAACATGCAACCTCAGCAAATGGTTCGGCAACGACTGCTGTGCCCGGTAGCTCCCTCTCAACGCATGTTCATAAAACATAGCAAACGCCAAAAGTAACCAATTCTGCACCGAAAGCTACTACACATATGCCTAAGCACAAGACATAGGTGTGATGTTTGCTCTTCTGCCCAGCCTGGCTGGTGAGCGCGGGCGGGCCTGTTTGGTGGCGCTGCGCGGGAAAGGTGGCAGCGCAATGAAGACACAACTCGTTTGTGCGGTGCCTAAACCCGGACTGGCGTTCTCCCGCCAGTTCCGGTGATTCCTTTATTGCTTCCGTGTCACGTGACCCTCTGCGTAAGGGCACGAGACACCACATTCCTCCCCAACTTGGAGGTATTTATACGGTAATTAACAACAACTATTGTAAACTGATATGACCGACAAAGTAATACACAATCGTAATGCACCTGCTTTCATTCACTGCTTTCAGGGTTCATCTTGGCGTGGGTGTCTGATGATAGACTCCGTCTACTACATACCCCTGGAGGCGGCACAACGGTTTGGGTTTCTCTCTCAGACGGTAGCGGGTGCTTCTTTCCTTGGGCATGTCTTCCTTGGTGGCTTCCGCTTCGGTTCTCTCCTCTGGCCGGTGTGATCTGCCTGGATCTCCTGGTGTGGCCAGACCACCCGGTGGTGTCGGTCCTTGAGGTGTATGCGGCGTTTCTCCTTCGTCCCTTCTCGGGGACGTTGACGGTTCTTCCCACATTTCTGGGGGTACTTTCCTGAAGTGTGACACATTTCTTGTCACAGTCTCTCCCCCTCGGGTGGCGGTGACCATGCAATGGTTGGTTGTACTGACTGTCCATGGTCGTACTTCGAAGGTGAGGGACATTTTCTTGGGCGGTGCACGGTTCTTGACAATGACGGTGTCTCCTGGGGTCATTTCTCGGTGGCAGGCTCGCCTGGCGATGCTCTCTTGTTCGTTTCGCCTTAGCCGTCTGGCGTCTATTGCTGGGATGTCTGGTTCTGGGGCTGTCCAGTGGGGGTGCATGGGAAGTTCCGCTTGTATGGGTACCCCGAACATGAGGGCGGCGGGGCTGATCCCGGTGGCTGAGTGCGGGGTTTGTCTGTGTGTTCTCAAAAACCGATATACTGTCTTCAGCCACGGGTGCCCTTGTTCTTTGGCAATTCTGATAATTTTGTTGAGCGACACCATGAATCGCTCAGCATCTCCATTTGCTTGGGGCCATCTCGGGGTGATCCGCTGGTGTTTGACGTTCACTTCTTTAAAGAATTCGCGTAGCTCCTGACTGGTGAAAGAAGGCCCGTTGTCGCTTTTTACTTTCCTCGGAATCCCATGAGTAGCGAATATCTTCTCCAGCACGAGGATAGTGGTTTCGGTGGTGGTAGAGGCTACGTGCTCTACTTCCGGATATCTGCTAAACTCGTCGATTATCACGAGTAGGTAACCTTCGCCGGCAATGGTGCAGTGGTCTATGCTGACTGCGTCCCAGCGTGTGCAGCTCCTCGGGACACTGCTGATCGGTTCAGGGTTTTCGGGCCTCCTGGATGCTTGGCAGGCTGCGCAGGATTCTACTAACTCCACTACTCTTTGCTGCATGTTCGGCATCCACATCCTAGACTTGAGGTATGCTGTTGACTTTACGATTCCTTGGTGCCCACTGTGAGCTAACTTGAGAGCTCTTTCCTCCAGAGACTCTGGTAGTATGATTTGGTGCCCCTTTAACAGCACCCCTTCCGGGGCTATTGAGAGTTTGTGTCTGATCCCAAACAGCGCTCTGAGTTTGGTCTGTGCCGATGTTGTGCGTTGGGCTATTGACATGAGATAGTTTTTCCAATTCCCGGAATGGATAGCTGCGGCCGTGTGCTGTAGGACAGTGTCCTCTTCTGTCTCGCGCACCACTTCCTGCAGTGTCAGGGCTCGCGGTCTTGCGCAGGCAACTACGTGACAGACATGCTCATCGGTCTCCTTTGCGTGGTGTTGTTCGCTGTCGGTAGCTGGCCTCGGGTGGCGGGACAGGTAGTCTGCCGGGTTGTCCGATCCTGGGCGATACTCCACCTCGATGTTGTACGGCTGTAGCTGCAGCATCCATTTTTCTATGCGTGCAGGCGGGTGGGGGGCAGAGCCTCGGAAGATCGGGATCAAGGGTTTATGATCTGTGAAGACTTTCGCCTGCTTGCCTAGCAGGTACACTTTGAAATGGCGGCATCCCCACAAGATGGCTAGGGCCTCCTTCTCTATGTGTGCGTAGTTCTGTTCGGGTTTTGTGAGTGCTCTGCTGGCAAATGCGATGGGGAACACTTTGCCTTCGTTATCCGTTTGGGTTAACACCGCCCCTAGGCCAACTGGGCTGGCATCAACGAGGAGTTCAGTTTGCCTTTCTATGTTGAAGAAGGCCATGGTGGTGGAGGCAGATAGAGTGTCCTTGATTTGTTGAAATGCTTGTTGATGAGCTGCGGTCCACTCCCACTTCTGGTCTTTCTTTGTCAGCTCCCTGAGCGGGCTCGCAATGCTTGCGAGGTCGGGGATGAAGCGTGCGCAGTAGGTTGCCATCCCCATGAAGCTTCTCACTTCGGAGGCTGATTGTGGTGCTTTGGAGTCCTTTATGTCTCGCACTTTCGACGGGTCGGAGGATACGCCTTCCGCGCTGAATATGTAGCCAAAGAAGCATAGTTCACTCCTGCTGAATTCGCACTTCTCTGCGTTGAGTGTCAGGCCTGCTTCTTCGAGCCTTTTCAGGACTGCCGCTAGACGCCGATGGTGCTCACTTTTGTTTGGGGCGTATACAAGGATGTCATCGCTGATGTTGGTGGTTCCTTCTAATCCCGTGATGACCTTGCAGATTTCATGTTGGAACACTTCTGCGGCAGAAGATATTCCAAAATTGAGCCGTTTGTATCTCATCAGGCCGAGGTGAGACGAAAAGGTGGTAATGTATCTTGACTCCTTGGATAGTCTTAGCTGGTGATAGCCTGATCTGAGGTCAAGTTTCCTGAAGACTGTTGCTCCGGTGAGGTCTACGATGAGTTTGTCTATCGTGGGGGTTACATGGCGTTCCCTCCCAATCGCTACATTGGGAAGCCTCATATCTATGCATATTCTTACTGCGTTCGACTGTTTGGGTTTTTGAGCTACAACCATGGGTGAGACCCACGGAGTCGGTCCGGATGTTTTCTCAATGATCCCTTCTTCTTTGAGCTTGGCCAGTTCCTTTTCTACTGCGCCTCTCAGGTGGAATGGGATCCGTCTGTGTCAAACTGCTTTCGGTTCAATGGTGGGGTCTATATGAAGCTTGATGGTTCTCCCTTTGAGGCACCCGATGCCCTGGAATAGCTTTCTGTGTCGTCTTAGTAGGTTGCTGAGTTTGTCGTGTTGGAGGCCGAAAGCGAAATATATTAGCTTCAGCTTCTCTGCCGTTTTGCAGCTCAGTAATGTCTCGCAGCCGGCGTCCACTACATATATGCGTGCACGGCAGTTGGTGTTCTCGTGGGCAAAGTTTGACTTGAACGATCCTCGCACGGGGAGGGGTTTCTTACATCCGTAGTCATATAGCCTGACTTTCTTCTGTTGTAGGTCGGGTTTCGGGTGAAGACTGTTGAATGCTGCCACTGGCATAACGTTCACTGTTGCGCCAGTGTCAATGACCACCTTTAGTGGTTCTCCATTGGAGAGAACGGTGCACGACGGTCTTTTCCTCTGTCGTGACCGATGTGGTTCTACTGCAGATATTAGATGTATGCGATGTACTTGTCTGCTTCTCTTTTTCCGTCTTCCTTTGTCTCTCCTTTCGGGGGACGTGCTGCTGTCGTCGCTGTCGCTCGAGTCTGGGGACCTTTGGGATTCGTCGACGGCTCTGGCTTTTCCTTTGCGTGCTTGTTGGTGGGAAGATTCTCTGGGCGCAAACTTTTTCTGGCGTTCTTGCGTCTGGCGCGGGGCAGAGTCTTTGTCGGGTGGGTTCAGGCAGACCGCGGCAAAATGGTTGAGGCGATTGCATTTCCTGCACGTGGATCCCCATGCGGGACAGGAATCGCCTTTGTGCCACGGGCCTCCGCACCATTTACAGCTCTTGTCCCGCCCCTGTGATGGGTGGGGCCTCAGATCCTGCTTCGTGCGAATGTTCTGGCGTCTGGAGATGGCTGCTACGTCCTCTGCGGGTCCAGGGTTGTCTAGTGGTAGTCTCTGGATTGCTGCTTCCATTACCGCTACCTGGTCTTCCGTCTGCTCGCGGAGGCGCGCCATTTCGAAGATGCGTGACAGGCGTATGTTTCTTTCAGATAGTATGGCCCTTCTCAATTTTTCAGAGGATATTCCGTTGATGATCTGGAGGCGGATGGCGAATTCTTCGTCCGGGAACTCACAGCCTACTGCCATTTCGCAAAGGCAAGCGTGAAATTTGTCTACTGTCTCTTTCTCCCGCTGCCTCGCCATGCAAAAGTGGAAACGTTCGTAGTCTGGGTTGAGATCGGGTTTGAACATGTTAGTGAGTGCTGATCTCGCTGCGTCATAGTTGTCTGCGTTACCGCGGTTCGGTGTGGCGTTGAAGAGGCGCAGGGCCGCTGCTCCGATGTTGAGTAGGAGGAAAGTGCGCATCTTCTTCGGCATGGTAATGTCTCTGGCTTCGAGGTGCATCTCAAATTGTTGAAGCCAGATTTCCCACCTGATGGCAGCACCCGTGGTGAATGGGTCGAACGGCGGCATGAAAGTTGTCTGTGTTGGGTCGGGATGTTCATTGGAGAGGCTCCTCCTGGAGGATGAACTCATGCTGGTCCTCACGTGGCTGGTGCTTGGGCTGGTCATGTCAGTTCTCTGCGTGTTCTCCCTAGCGTTGGGGCGTAGGCCTTGGGTGGCGGTGCTAACAGTGTCACTTCAATATCGCAGGGGCCAGTGCAACTGGCAGGTATTCAGCTGCGCAGTACCTGCTTTGATCGGCCAGACTTCTCCCGGAGGTGCAGGAGGAGCGTTGAATGGCCTTATCCTTGCTGCGTGTGGGAGCCCCTGCCTTGAGCATTTGCAGGGCTTCAACCAACTTGTGCACAACGTTATGCACAGCCGCGTGACGTCTGCGGCCTAGGGCTGTGTCAGAGGCGTTGCGCCGGTGCGGGCGTTGGTGCGCGGCTCCGCGTGAGGAGGAGGCGCGGGTCCGCGTCAGGTTCGTAATCAGCTTCGTCGCCAGTGTGATGTTTGCTCTTCTGCCCAGCCTCGGCTGGTGAGCGCGGGCGGGCCTGTTTGGTGGCGCTGCGCGGGAAAGGTCGCAGCGCAATGAAGACACGACTCGTTCGTACGGTGCCTAAACCCGGACTGGCGTTCTCCCGCCAGTTCCGGTGATTCCTTTATTACTTCCGTGTCACGTGACCCTCTGCGTAAGGGCACGTGACACCACAATAGGCACCGAAACAGACTATTTCGATGCCAGTTGAAACAACAAAATCAGGCTATATGGGTAGTGGTTCCCCCTTAAGGGATACTTACACTCAAAAAGAAAAAAGGGACTTCTCGGAGCCAATAGGATGAGGTGGTCATCCTATTGCAGGCATCACCTTTTAGTGGTGTTTGGTCAAAAGAAAGATTTGAAATTGAGTTTTTATATTAGCATCCAATTAAACATAAATCTATCGTACAGGAGGAGGAAACACCACCTAAAAAAGAATGTTAGAACCCCATTATGAACAGCCCATAATTGAACTATAAACAGAAGAAGAGGAAGATTTTGCTGAGGAAAGAGCCAGGCACTGAAGACAATTACTTTACTGTTCCAACCCCAGACATTATAGACAAGCTCATATCATCACCCATAGAGGATCACATCCTACATAATGACCTCCTTAAAAAGGCAGCAGAATATTTTAAAATTGAAACCCACGCGTCTGAAGAAGACACAGATTTTGTTGATGATTTTCTCAATGAGAAAAACAAATTGGACAGTATATTCCTCTTTTACAATCTGTCAATAAAGATTTACACCATCCCTTTCCGCTCCAGCCCTAACTAAAGCTATTAATCCTTGCATTGAAAAGTGTTTTAAGACGGCACCGACTGAACCCACACTTTTCATAAAATGGCATCTTAAACACAATTCACTATTGGTCACTACTACTCCTAAAAGGGCTGGAACACCCCCAGCCAGGTCAGAAGCACCTCCTCACAAGGAGAGTTAAAAAGATGTATCCCCTAGGGAAACAAGTGGCAACATCAGCAGCTTACCAAATGTGTATCACTAATAAAGCTCTCATGGCAAGCTCTAATACAGCACAATGGGTTAACGTGGAAGATCTTGTTAATGGTGGTCATGAGCCCCTAAGGTCAGAAATGCTCAAAACACTAACAGAAGGCAAACACACCGCCAACACGGTTATCAAGAATACACTTGATGCTGCTAGAAGAATAGTTGCAGAGGGTACTCTAATTAAAAGACACACGTGGCTAAGGAATTCTGGTTTTAGGCCAGGGACTCAGGCCACACTGCTTAACATGCCGGTAGAAGACTGTGTCTTATTCAGTAAAGCAGTAGACTGTGAGAAACCTGAAGGTGTCTCACCCACTAGTCCCCGGAGATCTGTCATCCAGATGGCCAGGACACAGCCATCGCTATTGAATCCAGTTGCTGGGGGTGGACCAGTGGGGGTGGAGCACCTGGATGAGACCGCAGACCTTAGTCTTCAGGGAGTGGAAGTGGGACACTGACGGGCGAGATGCGGTACCCCCTTCCTTGTAACACCTTTTCCCCATCCTACTCTGTAGGACATTTAGAAGCTCTACCCCCACCCCCTTTTCCAACATGATCACTTTCTTACACTGTAACAGATAACGGACTAACACCAGAGCCGTTTACCTGACATGTCCCAACACACGGGTCAGGCAGAGTCCGGCAATTGACAATAACCATGCACACCTGACAGCCCTTTACCTCGCCCATAGGGATAAAAGGCAGAGAACTACGAGCAAGGCCGAACGCACAAGGACACAGCTATCCCGGACAAGCAGTTCAAACGGTTTATTTGTCTACACATTGGATTGGAATTTTTTGTCTTATCAATAAATATTGACAAACCGTAGACACCTTTTTGTTCCTTTTCCCTTTTTGATGACTCTTTGAGCACAGAACAAGTCTATCCAAATTGTAAAGAAAAATACAAACAAATTGTTTTGTTCTACATGTGGATTTCTTTTGCTTTTGTTAAATTACTGTATACCATCCTCAAATCCACATTAGCAGAAACGGACAACCCTATCTTTTGTCCAATAGTTTATTCAGCAACCTATGTTGCCTAGGGCTTGCTATAATAACATTATTCAGTAAGGACACTGCTGAGGAACTTTCCCGGCACTTTTTTGAACTGCTATTCCTAAAAAAACCTAGTCACAGAGGTCTCTCTATGGTGGTTGGACTGACCATTATCTCTAAATTTGTTTTTATACACCGATTAACTAAGCATAGGATGGCCGAGGGCCAAACCTTCAGCTGTACCCTTGAAGAAACGGCAGACATTGTAGGAGGTCCCTCAATCTTTGATCCTTCAGACTCAAACCCGAATACAGCCACTATAGCAGGGAGGGCTGATTTACTAAAGATTAAGAAAAAACAATTTAGAACCGAACTTCACAGTCATTTTTTACGCGAATACCTTAGTTCTAATACTATCCCAGCGGGTCTAATCATTAGGAATATTTCAAAAAGGTAGCATGCGCTCCTCTCCAGAAAGAACATGGCATGATAACCTGTTCTGAGATGAGAGTTTGCAGCACACACTTTTTGCTCACTGTACTTTCCACAGATGGGAAATAACCATTTGCATATCAGTCTTTGTCCCGCCCACATGAGCAGTCCAGCACCGAAATGCTATGGCAATTCCTCTCTGAATAAGAGTACCAACAGCAACCCCATACACGTGTTTCAGCCTTCTTCGGCCTCATCAGTGAGATGAAGCTGTGACTCTCTGAGCACAGTGAGCAGGGAGTCCATGTCTGGTTGGCCCCAGGTAACTCAGGGTGACCAACCCCAAGTTCCTTGCAAATATTTCAAAAAATGTAGCAGGCGCTCCTCTCCAGAAAGTACATGGCATGATAACCTGTTCTGAGATGAGAGTTTGCAGCACACACTTTTTGCTCACTGTACTTTCCACAGATGGGAAATAACCATTTGCATATCAGTCTTTGTCCCGCCAACATGGGCAGTCCAGCACCGAAATGCTATGGCAATTCCTCTCTGAACAAGAGTACCAACAGCAACCCCACACACGTGTTTCAGCCTTGTTGGGCCTCATCAGTGAGGGAAGATGTGCCTCTCTAAGCACAGTGAGCAGGGAGTCCACGTCTGGTTGCCCCCAGGTAACTCAGGGTGGCCAACCCCAAGTTCCTTGCAAATATTTCAAAAAAGGTAGCAGGGGCTCCTCTCCAGAAAGAACATGGCATTATAATCTGTTCTGAGATGAGAGTTTGCAGCACACGCTTTTTGCTCTCTATACTTTTCACAGGTGGAAAATATCCATTTGCATATCAATTTTCTAATCATTAGGAATGAACCATGCCTCTTTTTAGGGGACAAGGAATATACTACTACCTTTAGCCATGTAGCAATAAAATGTAGTCGGGACCTTATGGTTTTGAAAATTACAACTGCAAAGGATAAGGAAGGATATTCAAAAAGAACTGGAGAATGAGGAACTCAAATTCCTCAACGACACTACTATAACGGATGCACGTGAACAACTATTAGCAACAAATAAACTTCTAGAAGAGTTCAAGAAAACAAACATTGCCAAAAAAACTAAAAAATTGAACAAAGACATCCAAGACTTTAAACTAGATTTAATATTTCCCTATACTACAGACAAGGCAATTGAGGCAGCAAAGGTATCACAGGTCTCACAGAAACAGGGACAATGAAAGAAAAAATGGATCTCCTTCTCAAACTCAAGGAGCAGCAGCTCGGACGATCAGAGTCGCCATAACAGATTACAGGGGTATGGAAACTACCAATAGCCATAGCAACCGCCTCAGCATTTTTTAGGAGGAGGCGGTATGATGGGAGGGCCAGGATGGGGTCCACCATGGTTCCACCAATTTACCCCAATGATGCGGGCACGAGGCCGCAGACGGCAAACCCGATAAGGGAACCCTCCATCCCCATCTTCAACTTAGCCAACTTAGACTTAACAACAGCACAAACATCTTTATTGTCCAAAGCCTATCCTATGTTCCAACTCACCAGACAGACTGGTTTAATATAAAGACCGAAATTAGAAAGTTCTTCAGAACAATGCGTCTCAAAGTGTTCTTTGAGGATCAGAGTCTCTTAGAAAATGAACAAGACTCAGGTCTTCATGTCCCCTCTACTTTCTGTCCTGAGGATAACCAAACTCCACCGAAAATTATTTCCTTTGAAAAGTGCATCATCGCAGACCTTAGAAAATTGAAAACTATCAAACAAAAACATCATCACAATATTTCTAAGGAAGAGAAGCATGCAATATCTGAATGGTCGAACAATAGATCCTTAGTTATAAAACCGGCAGACAAAGGTGGGGGCATTGTCCTCATGTCATCAAGACAATACAAAGCCATGGTGTCATGATCTCTGCTTCCAAAAGGTCAGGGTTTTCCCAACTCCCTTGGAAGCAGATCCATAACCCAGGTTCCGAGTGCCAACCAGTCCCAATTGGGACCTTTTGGACCCAGTCCTGGCGCCAGTGGCACCAGGCTCATAAATATGCCCAGTCCCAGCGCTGGAAGCGCCGGGCTCATAATGCTTGGGTGGACTTACCTGCAGCAGACCATGCTGCTTACTTGCCTGCCAGTTGAGTCTCTGATCCTCTTCTGTTTGGAACTACTTTTCCTGTTGGGTGGGGCAGGAGCCACTCCCTAGATTCAGAACACTGGAACTCTTCTGGAAAGCAGGAACTCTTTTCTTACCTAGGCGTGGCTGTGGAAGGAGACACCTAAGCACTACAGGAGGCTATTTAAACCACACCCGATGGATGAATCTTGCTTTGCGTTATTCTGCATCCTCAGCAGCAGAACGCTCATCGTGTCTTCTGCATCTGATCCTGGGCCTAAGGAAAAAGGCTTACCATTCTGAATCCAGTCTTCAGCAACACCTATAAAGACAAGAAAGAACAGGTTAGCATTACGGTCTTCAGTGACAGCTCTTCACTTGCCTGGTCCATCGGCTGTCACCAACGCCTCGCGCTGCATTCCGGCATCTGAAAGACAAAGGCTTACCTACTCTTCGTGCGCTCCGGAGGTCTTCACACTGCATTCCGGCATCTGAAAGACAAAAGCTTACCAACTCTTCGCACGCTCCGGAGGCCTTCGGCGCTGCATCCCGCATCTGAAAGACAAAACAAGGTGCGTTTAAAGACATTGGGGAACTTTAATACTCACGTGCCATTACTCCTTTCCACATCTAACCCAGTGGGTATTCCGGCACCCTGCAGCCGCCCCGAACTTGTACCTGCAAAATAAAAAGACAGTTAGAGCGCATCGTGAAGCAGGCAAGAAGCGCTTACTTACGTGCTTCCAGGCGCTTCTATTCATCACACGGGCTCCATCTTCAACTCACTTCAGCCCGCCATCCGCCATCGCCGGAACCCTGCAAAACAAGAGACATCATTACTAAAGACTTTAAAGACATTAGAATTACTCGAAACCTACCGTTCGTGCAGTAAACGACTGACAGCAGTCCTCTGAAGTCAAGAGGCCTGCTCCCCTTATCCAGTGAAGAAACTGGGTACAGCACCCTGCCTCGAGGCAGATGGAGAGCACAGCGTTCACTTACCTAAGGTGAGAGCGTTAACCTTTGGGGTTCTACAGGAGAAGAGAAAGGGAAGAAGAGAGAGACATTCAATAACCCAGGTTATTAATCCCACATTTTCTATCTGCAGACATCTTACCCTTCGAGCCAGACATACAGTGCACAGAGGTCCAGCCCAAAGAGCCAGCCGTGTGTTACACATCACCTTTGAAGATACGGTATACGCCCAGTCAAGACCGGCGCCTCTACGGGAATCAGGTGAGCGTTACAGAACGCAAAGCCTACCACAAAACTCCCGTCCAGGCGCTATGGAAACCTCGGATACCGACCAGCTAGCCCAGTTACTTGGGAAACTAAGGGCAGAAGTGCATGCAGCCCGTCAGGAAACGAACGCTCTAAGAAGGGAACTGATTATTTCCAAGGAGCGAACAGATGACCTCGCTAGACAATTGCTACAGTCACAAGCCGGACAGACCCCGTTACCCGCATCTGGGGGAAATCTTCCTTCTACATCCTCTATGAATCCAGTGCAGATCAACCTACCTGGGAATGTACCTCTGGCTCCGCCCGAACGATTTTCTGGTGACCCAAAGAGGTTTGCAGTATTTATCAATCAGTGCCGGTTGCACTTCTCATGCCGGCCAGCAGCCTTTCCAACTGATCAAGCTAAAGTAGCTTTCGTGCTTTCGTACCTTAGTGGCAATGCGGCAGACTGGTCGATCCCTCTAGTAAATCAAGACGATCCGGTCCTCCATGATTTTCAAGCTTTTCAGCTCAGTATGGAAAAACTGTTCGCACGACATTCACAGGGGCAGGCCTTGGACAATGAGCTTTTTTCGTTGCGACAAGGTAATCAAGACCTTTTGGCTTATATTGCGTCTTTCAACAGACTGGTAGTGGAAACTCACTGGCCTGAGGACAAAAGGATTACGCTGTTTTATAGAGGTCTACGCGGAGAGCTCAAAGATGTGTTAGCCCAAGTAGTGAATCCCCCACAAGATTGTTCGGACTATATAGACTTAGTCGTTCAAATAGATCACAGACTGCAGAACAGGAAGGCCGATCGTTCCAAGTTTGATGCTCGAGTATTTTCCAAACCGCCAACTCCTTCCAAAGGAGTAGACTCCGGGGAACCCATGCAAATAGGGGGTCTGAAAGGTCCTCTAACACAAAAGGAGCGGGAAAGGAGAAAACAGTTGCAATTATGCCTCTATTGCGGAAATTCAGGGCACTTTCTTCGAGACTGTCCGGTGAAACCTGCCAAGAAGGCAGTAGGAGCTGTCAGTTACCAAAGTTACAAACTCTGAGCAGGGAAACAACCTCGCCCGACAAGAATAGAGGTCCTCTTGCCAAGCGTGAAAACCAGTTCCGTGACCTCGCATTTCGTGATACCTATGGTCCTCATTAGCCCGGATAATCCGGATCGATTACATGCAATTGAAGCTTACGTCGACAGCGGTGCCATCGGCAATTATGTGGATCATGAAATGGTTTTGAGGATGAATCTAACTCTTTGTCCCAAGGCTGTAAAGCACGTCATTACTACGGTGGATGGTACGGAGATAGCCTCCGGGCCAGTAACGCATACCACTCAAGAAGTGACGCTAGTAAGTCAAGATGGACACCATGAGAAGATCGTGTTCGATGTGATCAAGGCCCCTCAGTTTCAGATTATTCTAGGAATACCTTGGTTAGAGAAACACAATCCTCTGATCGATTGGCGAGCAAGAATGGTCCAGTTTCCAGAATGTGTCTCTACTTGTCACCCTCCACCTGGTGTTGCACTGGCAGCAATTTCTTCAGAGACTCCCCAGTTACCTCCCGAATACCTAGAATACCAAGATGTTTTCCGGAAGGATCAGGCTAACTCTCTACCTCCTCATAGGTCTTATGACTGCCAGATAGACCTGATACCTGGATCTACTCCTCCTTGTAGTAGAATTTATGCCCTCACCGAGCCTGAGAACCTTCACCTTCGACAATACCTGGATCAATACCTGGCAAATGGGTTTATTCGTCCTTCCAAGTCCCCTGCTTCTTCAGCTTTGTTCTTCGTTCCAAAAAAGGAAGGAGACCTTAGAACTTGTATAGATTATCGCTCCCTGAACCAGATCACCGTTAAGAATAGATATCCGTTACCTTTGATCCCTGAACTCCTGGACCAAGTCAGAAAAGCATGCATATATACAAAGCTGGATCCTAGAGGAGCTTACCACTTGGTACGAGTAAAAGAGGGCGATGAATGGAAGACGGCCTTCCGCACCAAGTATGGGCTATTTGAATATCAGGTCATGCCCTTCGGACTTTGTAATGCCCCGGCCGCCTTTCAATATTTTATGAATGACGTCCTCAGAGAGCTCATAGATGTGTGTGTTGTTGTTTACATTGACGACATCCTCGTTTATTCTTCATCGGAATCTGAACATCGGAAACACGTGAAAATGGTCCTCGAAAGATTGCGTCAACACAAACTTTTCGCTAAATTGGAAAAATGTGTTTTCAACGTGACTGAAGTTGAATTCTTGGGATTCATATTATCACCTGGCGGGGTGCGTATGGATTCAAAGAAGGTCGATGCAGTTCTCAAATGGCCATCACCATCCTCCGTAAAAGGTGTGCAAAGCATGTTAGGCTTCGCTAACTTTTACCGCAGGTTTATCCCCGAATTCTCTCGAATAGTCCAGCCCATCACTGCCTTGTTAAAGAAAAACAAACGTTTTGAATGGTCTACCGAGGCGGAACAAGCTTTCCAGGATTTGAAGACTAAATTTATCTCTGCACCAATCTTAAAACACCCTCGCCCCGAACTCCCCTACATCGTGGAAACTGATGCTTCAAGCCTTGCCATGGGGGCAGTTCTATCACAAAAGGACCCGGTAACCAATCAGTTGCATCCCGTTGCATTTTGGTCCCGCAAATTCTCGCCTCCTGAAATCAATTACACGATTACTGACAAGGAACTTCTGGCTATCAAGTCTGCCTTTAAGGCTTGACGGCATTATCTGCTGGGGGCTCGACACACCGTTACTGTGATTACGGATCACCGAAACCTGCAATATTTGAAAACCGCAAAAGCCCAATCCTCTAGACAACTCCGTTGGGCATTATTCTTTGCCGAGTTTGACTTCATAATTACCTATCGACCTGGTACAAAAAACGGTAAAGCTGATGCCCTTTCTCGGATGGGAGTGGAAGAACACTTGATCAACCCTACACCTGTACCAATCATTCCCGAACAAAGAATTCTGGGTGTAATCGCCACAGAATCCATAGAGGAAGTTAAGGATAAAGCCAGGCAACTTGTAACTCCAGCAGACATACAGAATTGGCATCTGCAGGGAAAGGACTTTGCAGTAAAGGACAACTTATTGTATTTCCGAGAACGATTATACCTACCCAGCACAGATTTACAGAAAAAAGTAATCTCTTGTTATCACGATTCTTTAATGGAAGGACATCCCGGTATGGCCAAGACCTCAGAAAAGATCAAGCGCTACTTCTGGTGGCCGTCTTGGAAAAAAGATATCAGAGACTTTATAATGTCCTGTGGAGTATGCGCCCAAAACAAGAGTCAAAAGGAAAGACCAGCAGGCCTCTTACGCCCTATTGACATCCCACCTCGCCCTTGGCATACGCTTTCTATGGACTTCATCACCGATCTACCTCCATGCTCCGGATACAATACGATTCTAGTAATCGTGGACTTATTCTCCAAGATGGCGCATTTCATTCCGCTCAAAGGCTTGCCAACAGCAGCAACTCTGGCCCGAGAGTTTCTCGAAAACATCGTCTGACTGCACGGTTTTCCTTTGGTTCTAATTTCAGATCGAGGTAGTCAATTTATTTCTCATTTTTGGCGAAGTTGCTGTCGGTCGGCTCAAATTGATGTGAGACTATCGACCAGTCACCACCCTCAGACCGACGGACAAACCGAGAGGACCAATCAAACTCTGGAACAGTATTTACGCTGTATGCTGCAACAAACTGAAAAAACTTGGAAAGACATCCTTTGGATAGCCGAATATGCCTACAATAACTCTGTCCATTCGGGAACTGGGAAAACCCTGTTTTTTCTTTTGTACGGCAGTCACCCTCGAACCTCGGAGTTGGATCCCCTCCAAGATCTTGAAACACCAGCAGTAGACTACCTGCATTCTACAATCACCCAAGCCTTTAAGGAAGCTGTTTCTCACCTTCAAAGGGCTAAAGAACAATACAAGAAAGGAGCAGGTCAACATCGGAAGGAAGCCCCTCAATATCAAGTAGGGGATCAAGTCTGGTTATCCACCAAATATCTACCTCTAAAAGGGCCACGCACATTCAACCCAAGATACCTTGGTCCCTATTCCATCACTACCATAGTAAACCCAGTAGCGGTCAAGTTGGACTTGCCCCCGCACATGAAGATACATCCAGTCTTCCACGTCTCTCTATTAAAACCCGTGCAACCTCAAACCCGACTAACCAAATCTCCAAAACCTATCCCAGTTGATGGAGAACTCGAGTTTGAAGTCAAAAGCATTCTGGACTCCAAGATCTCCAAATCTAAACTATTCTACCTAATTGACTGGAAAGGCTACGGCCCCCAAGAGAGATCCTGGGAACCTGCTGAATATGTCCACGCTCCTCGCCTAATCAAAAGATTTCACCGAACATTTCCTGACAAGCCAAAACCCCCGGAGAAGCCCGGTTTGGGAGGGGCCTTGAGGGGGGGTACTGTCATGATCTCTGCTTCCAAAAGGTCAGGATTTTCCCAACTCCCTTGGAAGCAGATCCATAACCCAGGTTCCGAGTGCCAACCAGTCCCAATTGGGACCTTTTGGACCCAGTCCTGGCGCCAGTGGCACCAGGCTCATAAATATGCCCAGTCCCAGCGCTGGAAGCGCCGGGCTCATAATGCTTGGGTGGACTTACCTGCAGCAGACCATGCTGCTTACTTGCCTGCCAGTTGAGTCTCTGATCCTCTTCTGTTTGGAACTACTTTTCCTGTTGGGTGGGGCAGGAGCCACTCCCTAGATTCAGAACACTGGAACTCTTCTGGAAAGCAGGAACTCTTTTCTTACCTAGGCGTGGCTGTGGAAGGAGACACCTAAGCACTACAGGAGGCTATTTAAACCACACCCGATGGATGAATCTTGCTTTGCGTTATTCTGCATCCTCAGCAGCAGAACGCTCATCGTGTCTTCTGCATCTGATCCTGGGCCTAAGGAAAAAGGCTTACCATTCTGAATCCAGTCTTCAGCAACACCTATAAAGACAAGAAAGAACAGGTTAGCATTACGGTCTTCAGTGACAGCTCTTCACTTGCCTGGTCCATCGGCTGTCACCAACGCCTCGCGCTGCATTCCGGCATATGAAAGACAAAGGCTTACCTACTCTTCGTGCGCTCCGGAGGTCTTCACACTGCATTCCGGCATCTGAAAGACAAAAGCTTACCAACTCTTTGCACGCTCCGGAGGCCTTCGGCGCTGCATCCCGCATCTGAAAGACAAAACAAGGTGCGTTTAAAGACATTGGGGAACTTTAATACTCACGTGCCATTACTCCTTTCCACATCTAACCCAGTGGGTATTCCGGCACCCTGCAGCCGCCCCGAACTTGTACCTGCAAAATAAAAAGACAGTTAGAGCGCATCGTGAAGCAGGCAACAAGCGCTTACTTACGTGCTTCCAGGCGCTTCTATTCATCACACGGGCTCCATCTTCAACTCACTTCAGCCCACCATCCGCCATCACCGGAACCCTGCAAAACAAGAGACATCATTACTAAAGACTTTAAAGACATTAGAATTACTCGAAACTTACCGTTCGTGCAGTAAACGACGGACAGCAGTCCTCTGAAGTCAAGAGGCCTGCTCCCCTTATCCAGTGAAGAAACTGGTTACAGCACCATGCCTCGAGGCAGATGGAGAGCACAGCGTTCACTTACCTAAGGTGAGAGCGTTAACCTTTGGGGTTCTACAGGAGAAGAGAAAGGGAACAAGAGAGAGACATTCAATAACCCAGTTCATTAATCCCACATTTTCTATCTGCAGACATCTTACCCTTCGAGCCAGACATACAGTGCACAGAGGTCCAGCCCAAAGAGCCAGCCGTGTGTTACACATCACCTTTGAAGATACGGTATACGCCCAGTCAAGACCGGCGCCTCTACGAGAATCAGGTGAGCGTTACACATGGTCAATACACTTCTCGCAGATGCGGAAAGATAAAAAAAACTAAACAAGACCCTACCAAAAGCATCTCATTAGAAATTACTGAGATGGCAAGATACGCAAGAGACCGGGAATGGATCTCTGCTTAAGCATTGGGCCTTGACCAGACTAAGCCTAACAGGCAAACCATTGCCACGCTTTGCCTATAAACGGGCAAAGAACTTAAGGGACCACTTAGTCCACTCTAGATTTGTGGGACCAGCACCCAGACTAGGTCTGTGGAATTTAAGAACAACAGTGGGACACTTCCCTTGCAGGAACTGCACTTCGTGCAGATTTACCAACAAAACCAAAGAATTAAATATTGGTGATCGTCTGTGGACATTACGCAGCCTTACGAATTGTAAAACCAAGCAAGCAATTTACGTAATTGAATGTCCATTCGCCCTGTAGTATGTGGGCCAAACACATAGACCAATATATGTGAGAATATGTGAGCACAGATCAAGAATCAGGTGTACAAACCTGAGTGCCCCACTGGTTAATCATTAACATACAGCAGACGATATACTCAGGTGGATTGTAGATACTGTTGGTAACTCAGCAAACATCACCAGGAGCCTTCTATCAAAAGAAGCTAGATGGATCCACTTAATGGATACTTTTCATAATGGACTTAACGAGGAGTTCATCTTCCCAGCATGATAATTTCTATTTACGAGTGTTTCTATCCACTGGATGGATACTCCTTCACCATGGACTTAACTAGGAGTGCATCCTCCCAGCATAATCACTACTGTTTGTGAGTGGTCACTCACTCTACCTTTCAGAGTATACAGACGGTACTCTGTGCTACCCCTTTCCATGTCACCTTGGGTATGCATCAGCATATTGTCTCCACCCTCCTTTTAACCTTGTCCGCAACAGGATGCAGACACATACGGTTATTAGAGTATACAGACGGTTCTCTCTGCTCCTCCTTCCTAGTCACTACGGGTAAGCAGCAGCATTTTGCCTAATGACCGCTCCATAGTGACTTTTGTATTTATTACCACTTCTTTCTGATGCACCAGGTAGGTGGGCATGTAACAGCATATCAACCTAGAGTAAGGTGCCATATTTACCTTCCACCCAGATCACCTGCTGTTTCAGACAGGTGACCACAGCACACATATTTTTTCTGTCTCCGGCATGTCCCAGTCCCTGGGACTGGAACAGCCGGGCCTATGTTTAGCAACCATAGCAACCAGCGTGTTGTTCCTTTACAAGTGGATAATTTCAAATCCCTAGACACAAGCAGTTCTCCTAACTGGGAGCAATATGCAATATAGCCACATTTGCAGCTCCCGACCACGACACATGGGCGTATTTTTTTCGCCACCCGCAATTCCTTTTTCAGACACAGCTTTATCATTATCACATAACTCGCTTTCAATCTTTACTGTTTATAACCAGTCTGCGCCCCCTGCGCGGCAAGCTTCGATTGGAAGATTCCCGTTGAAGCAACCTGTGACCAGGTTGCCCTGGCAACAGGCCGAGCCTTCGCAGACGCTTTCTGTGCCTCACTCAGCACGAAGATGCGAGCAGAGAGATCTGTCCGTATCACTGAGGATACAGCCTCAAGCGTTTGATGCAAACCTCTAAGTAAGTTATCCATACCCCTCCGACCGCGAGGACACCCATGCCAGATTCCCACTTAAATCTGTTCCACTTACTAAAGTAAGCATTCTATTCTTCCACATGTCTTTCAGCCTCCGGCCACCATACTAATCATATCACTTCTGAAAAGGGCAACCTAACGCTGGCATCCAGAGGACACCTAAAGCCTCCTGGATTCATTTTCTGTGGATGGGATTACTTTCTTCCACACCACCCCCTGTACCAACCGCTGAACCCACATGTACGCACTCGATGTGCCAAGGTATCATTACCATCACATTAGGCACTTTTCGTCTAATGCCTCTTCCGATGACTTAGCTTTCCTAAACAAGAAAGCATCTAAGATCCTTGGGGCCTAACCCAATATGTATGACTACATTACTGTTTTCACCTGACCGTGCAGCATATGAGCCACACATACTTCAACATCCGGTTCTGCTTTCCACATTCTAGATGCTTGTATCTGCCACTCGCTTGTAATCCCCATACAAACATCCAAAGGGACCCAGCAAGACACCCTTGGAACTACTCACAAGGTCATACAGGTAATATACTAACATGCCCCCCTCTTCTCACTCTTGCCAATTACCACGGTTTTTAGGTATTTTCAGTCATATGCAACAAATGGCTCTATACTAATTACACCATTTATTACTCCAGGGAGCTAATAATAGGCACTCACATGGGCCAGCCCAACCAGTCTATATGAACTCTGTGTCTTCGGAAACAAGATCAAACGCCTCTCGCACCGCTGTCTGAGCTACAGGGTGAGTATTGAGTGGCCTTTTTCAAAATACTTTGTAGCAGCTTTTAGGAAAAGGAATCTCTGTTGTGTCTTACACGTATCATTGATACATATATGTTTCCTCTTTTCTGCCTCCCCTTTTGCTTTAGGACCTTGAGGTTCTTCCGCCCAAGGAAGGCTGAACATTGATGCTGCCAATTTCGGCAAGCCGAAACGTGTTACAGTGCTCATTTTAAAGACTTTTTTCCTTTTCATGAATACATTGTTTTCGACTTACTTATGAAGCAATGTATATATAAATATTCAGACACACTGGCACACGTTGGCAGAGTGACAATTTACCCAAACATGATCAGGTTCTGATCATGAACCCAAATGAGACCAATAAATTCCAATAACCAACACATCAGGACTCCTAAAATGAGGACTCTGACACCTCTGTATAGTATGAATAGGTCTAATTAATGTGTCTCTATGTTGGTTAACACTACCTTGAATGTTTTTGCTCAATCATTTGAATTTTTGTTGTTTGTTTTACCTAATTCCAAAATGACACTTTCCTGATTTCTTTTGCTTTTGTTAAACAGAGGAGAAAAGCAGCGAGACCTGGAGGGCCGACGAAGGGGAACTGCCCTTGCCCTTATCAACTCAGCCCTGCAAAGCCTCAGAAATGGAAATCATAAGACCAGGAGTGACAGAAGGCGTGTGAAGGCACAGATGTCAACGGTGCACAGGGGCCTCCCGCATTGATAACACAGGTGGGGAGGTACACTGACTCCACAAGCAAGACAAGCCATCAGGTTCAACACAGCCGGGGAGTCGGAGGAAGTTGATAGCAAACCGAACTGTGTTAAGCCCAAGGTTGCGAGTGGCAACATTATATGAACGCAAGGAACTTGAGAAGAAAGAACTTGTGTGTGTGTTTGAACTTTTGGGAAAAGCCCAGACAAGGGCCAGCTGCACAGAGGTCAGACGCTGCAGGAGTGCTTACTCAAAAGACTCTCACTGGCCCCTTTTGTTTTGTGTTGAAACTGCAAGTACCAGGAGGCCCTAGGAGAGGGCGGTGTAAGATGTCAGAGTGGTCCTACAAGGGTCAAGTTAAATCCCTTGTACAATCAAAAGTCTCTGACCCATTGCCGAGAGAAAGCTGGGGGAAGGGACCCTGCTTTCTGATAAGATTGTGAACTGGGCAATAAGGCAAGTGTGAACTCGACAGAGGGATGATAAAAGAAAGCTGGGAGAAGGGAACCCATGCTTTCTGATGAAAATGTGCAAATC
This sequence comes from Ambystoma mexicanum, assembly GCF_040938575.1. Lineage (NCBI taxonomy): Eukaryota > Metazoa > Chordata > Amphibia > Caudata > Ambystomatidae > Ambystoma > Ambystoma mexicanum. The sequence continues at coordinate 285,978,552 of NC_090931.1, read as the reverse complement.
ATGAACTGTGCTATAAATTCATGTACTGTGTTAAAAAAGGCCATAGTGCACCCGACGGAGGGAGGCCCATTTTGCAAAGAGGATCTGAGCCCTGAGGAGGAAGGCCCTAGGGACGAAGAACACTCACTCAAAGGTGCAAGACGACCAAAGGAACTTTTGTTTGTTGTTTTGATCCAGCTTGACTCCTAAGGTAAGAGACTTTGAGGAAAGAGACTTGACCGTTGAAGATTCTGGTATCGTGAAATAGACTTGTGAACCTTATGCTGGAGAGGCCCAGGGGTGTGCTGTGCTCAGGAGTCCTGCTTTGTCCTGTGCTAAAAACGTGGAGAAGGGAGACCCTGCCATACCATTCTGAATTATCAATTTGTGAACACTTCTTTCTTTTCTGGTGAACTTTATCCCATACTCTTTTTATAACTTAGTGGTAAGGATTGGCAATAGTTCTTTTTTTAGTATAGGCCATTTTTATTTGACAAGACGCTACTAGGACTGCCTTATTATTATTTGATGGTTGTAGCTTGCTCCCATCTCAGCTTTAGGTTATGTTTAGGCATTTTTCTCACCCATGCATACAGATTAATAAACACCTTTGAACTGTGATCAATTGTGTCTGTCTTTACTGTTGCAAACATGAGTTCCTTACAAGACCCGTGCCTTTTATTTTGTTTGTAGTTTCTAGAACATAAACACTGAAAACATTAGGCCTAATTACAATTACACCTTACAAAGAGGTTGCTTTTCCAACCGCCAATATTTTCGTGGCCAAAGCTACCAGAGATAATCGCGGCAGTCTGACTACACCTCAGGGTCTAGTACTTGGTTTACCAACCAAGGCCTGCAGTTAATGCCACAGTCCTCCTTTCCTAGACAATTCAGAAGGGGGTGTACCTATCGGGGGCAGTGGTCAAGACATTAGAGGTTTGGCCACACCTGCAAACAATGGCTACCTGTTCCATGTCCCCCCCGATAGGGGGTCACATACAGTCCTTTGCCTACATATGGGAGGGGTTCACATCAGACAAGTGGGTGCTGTCAACAGTCAAAGATGGATATTGCATGGAATTTCTAGAGCAACTGTGTGATCGCCTGCCAATACACAGTAAAATACTGTTGGAACATCAACAGATTCTACAAGCCGAAGTGCAAATTCAACCAGAAAAGGGACACATCGATCTCATCCCAGCATCAGAGGTAAACAAGGTATTTACTATGTGTATTTCCTTGCTCCAAAGAAAAACAAAACGCCCAGTGTTTGACCTAACACCAGTGAACACTTGCGTCAAACCACAAAAATTCAGAATGACAATGTTGCAAGAGCTCACCACATTACTCCAGAAGGGGATACCTCATGGCCACACTAGATATGAAAGATGCAAACTTTCATATTTCAGTGGTGCCGCTGCAGTGAAAATATCCAAGATTCAAAATAGGTCATACGCAGTACCAATTCAAGGTGCTTTCCTTCAGGATTGCATCCGCCCCTCGTGTATTCACAAAAGTGGTAGCAGCGCACCTACGCAGGGAGAGTATCTCAGTATACCCTTATCTGGATGAATGGCTTGTAACAGGAGAAAAACCTTGTGTTTCTCAAAAGAAAACAATCTTCTGCTTCAACTGGACTTTTCAAATCTACAAAAAGCAATCAAATATAGTTCCCAGCCAGCAATAAACAGTTCCTATGAGCAGTCAATTGCACAAAAGACACCTTAGTCTTTCCCTCCAACAAGACTGTCCAAAACCTACTGCAACAACACCTTTGTTATACAGCCAGTTGGCAGATAACGGTTAGAAAGGTAATGTGCCTACTCTGCATGATGAAATCATGCATCTTTATTGTGTCACTTGCAAGGATACATATGCATCCATTGCAAGAATGGTTAGCAAAACAGTGGTCGCAGGCGAAAGGCAATTGGGATGATTGGGGGAAACTTGGTCAACCTTCCAACAGACCTCATGATCACAACAAACGTATCACTGAACGTGATCTGAACCACTTTAAAAGAAACACATAACTGTTCTGGAATTGCTAGCAGTTTACAAAGTGTTACAAGCATTCCAACATCAATTAACGGGGAAACATTTGCTAATTATCACAGACATCACAACAGCCATGTTGTACATCAACTAACAGGACGGGAACCTCCCAAGTCTGTCCACACTGGCACAGAATAAGTGGAGTCTCTAAGAGGCATAAATCTCCAGCCACAACATGTTTGAGGGGAACACAACTGCCTAGCAGACACACTAAATGGAAAAATACATCTACCCTTACAACACAGGTAGGAGCTACTTTCTGACATACTAAATGACATTTTTTACATGTTGGGGAAACAAATATAGATCTCTTTACCACAAAAAGAAATGCAAAATACCCAGATTATGCCTCCAGTTTCCCACACAAGGAATCCATGGGGAATGCACTGTGGATCAGTTGGTCAGGGATATTTGCATATTCTGTTACTCCAACACCACTCTTGAACAAAGTGATCCACAAAATGCACCAAGAGCACTTGACAATGATTCTAATTGCTCCAATGTGGACACGTCAAACACAGTACTCCCACCTCAAGATGTTCATTTTCCCACTCCTGAAACTATCTTGCCTGTACAAAATGTCACAGAATCTGGAGTTAATCCTACATCCTCAGACAACCAATTTAGCAGCTTGGCTCCTGAAGTCATAGAGTTCCCACATCTTAATTTACCAGCTAAATGCATGAAAATATTAAAAGAAGCACACAAACCTAACACTCCTACTTTAACAAATGGAAAATATTTGTAGTATGGTGCAGAAAGTCAAATATGACCCCAATGGAGTGTTCACCAACACATAGTACACTATCTGCTATACTTGTTAGATTCAGGTATCAATTTTTTTTTCAATTGTGTTATAGTTCAATGAACTTTTCACAAATCATATAACAAATCAATTAAAAGAAATAGAAATAAGCATACAAACAACAATTGATTAAGCATCAATAGTACAATATTATAATTATTAAAAAATAGTGACAGAAATAACAATGCCATAAAACAGAACAAAACCACAAAGATACTTAGTGTAGGGATGCTAAATGTATCTATTTCTCACTCAAGAACAGAAAAAGAATAGCCGAAGTATGGACATAATACAGACGCCAAAGAAGAAACACAGTACAGTTATAGCTCAACTAACAGCTTCACATTTCCTTCAAATTCCCTAAGGCGCGAGTTCGCCACCTTCCAAATCTGGGTTATTGCAATCATTAGGCTTCTATTCCATCCTGCTAAGCATCTCAACCAAAAATCTTCGCTGGAAATATAAGTCAGATCATATTCATATTTTGCAAAATATTTCTCATTTATAGAACTCATATTTTTACAGCAAGTGAGCACATGTCTGATAGTTTCCACCTCCATTTCGTTACAGCACAATCTGCTAATCCTCCTTTCCTCTGAGATTTTTAACCAGGCTCCCCGTACACCCAGCACATTGAGGCGGTTAAGCCTCATGTCCAGGAATATTTCCCGGTTTATCTTAGAGGGCATCAACTTTAGGTAGTACTGTGGTTTCTTATAAAATAATGGTAATTTTCCGGATGAACATAAGGAGCTAAATTCAGCAACCCTATCATTGCTACAAGCCCAATCCCACTTTTCCAAATAGTTTTTTTAAGCCTTCAGTACCACCCCCTCACCATATTGCCACTTTGGAACAAAAGCAATTCTTTCAAAAGTATCCAGAATTTTCTTCTGGAAGGTATTCAAAGCCACCATGTTTCCACCCTTCAGTCCTTCATGTAGGATATATAATAGTGTGCCTTGCTGTGCATACATTATTTTAATATATAGCTTCGCCCTGTTGTATTAAATTTGAGCAGATAAAGATATCAGCCCCATTTCTAACCGAATTGCTTGTATTGGTGTACAATTAGAGAGACCAAGTAGTCTCCTCCAGATCACACCCTCCATCACAACCGCCCAGTCAGACCAATCAGAAAAGGAGGCTTCTAGTGCATACAGGAAAATAGCAACCAACTTTTGCTTATATACATTGATAATTCCCAGCAAACTAAAACCAGCAGTTTTCTTAGAGAAACTCATAACAGCTGTTAAAGTTGCCATTATCTTGGCTCTTTTACTAAATTGAACTAACAGATTCATTGTCTTTCTCTCCCCACATATCTCCTGGTATCATTTTTAATTCATTGAAAGTGCATTTAGCTGCACTGTCTGCATTCAACATCGCAAAGCAACATTTCATGGTTGAAAGTCCCAGTTGTTAAAGCCTTCAGGGAAGGAGTAATACAGATGTATCCTCCAACTGCCAACCCATCCCCCTGGTTGGGACTTAAATGCTGTCTTAAGCAAGCTCATGGGCCCACCTTTTGAGATAATGCACAAAACAAGCCTCAAAAACCTCACTTACAAGGTCCATATCCTTATAGCTATTACATCTATTAATAGAGTAGGTGAGCTTCAGGTGTTGTCTGTGATAGAACCTTTTGCACAATACATTAAAAGAAAGTGGTCTTAAGAACACATCCTCTTGTCTCACCAAAATATATTTTTATTTCGATTTTTTTATTGTGTTTGGTTTATCACAAAAACGTTTAGAAAAATCGCATTTCATCACAATGTAACTACATGATTAACACCTAATGTATACATCTATTACCCTGATCTAGTCATTGTAACACATTTTCATAAAATCAGCAGATGAAAATACATTATGCATCTGTAACATATAAACACATTAAAATCAAATCATATTTCAACTTAAAACCATGCTGTGCAAGCACCGAACCTTTCCTTTTTACATCAATATAAATTTCCAGTTTGTATACTTAGTTAAGTCAGTTAATGAGATTATATCTTAGTCCTCACGAGCAACACAGTGTATATCCTATTTCATCAGTTCCCATTATGCTACACCATCTTTTCACATAGCTTCTCATCTATTAGGTAAAGCAGTTAAACTATTCTCAGGTTAAGTCTCTGGTTGTTACCCCACATGCATCTGTTCCATATCGACTCTCTGGTGAATAATCCTTCGTTAGCAAGATATGGCGCAAATATCCTAAATCTTACATTCTCAAAATATGGGAAAAAGATAACTAGGTGTTTCAAGGATTCTTTGGTATTACATTCGTTAGAAAAACGACATAGACCAGTTTTCTCAACCCCATCTAAAGTATCCCAGTGTTTAATTTTATCATACGTGGGTAGTTGATTAAGCTTAAAACGCAGATACATTCTTCTTGAATTTGGGCAAGGAAATTGTGTTAAATACATCGGCCTATCGCCCCATTTTCTCTGCTTGCCACTGTATTCTACAAATGACTGGTAAGTTCCCACTTTATCCGAGAGGATACACCAGTAATATTCCTGATACTTTTTCTTACAGCTTGGCAAGTAAGCACACAAATCACCCAGAGTTACCTTTATATCAAGGATGGAATTCAATTTAGCAGTCAATTTTTCCATAGAGGGTACATTAGTCTCATTCACTATTCAATGAAGGTCCTCGTACAGTGAATGTATCGGCAGATCCAATATTTTAGTATAGTTATTCATCAGTCGCCAATTCCTTTTTAATGATAGTGGCAGCAAGCCAAGCTCATGGCATATAATTGAATTAGGAATAGACAGGGCGAGACCCAACACATTTTTCCAAAGCCGTCCCTGCAGAACGTCCAAAAAGGCATCGATCTCAGTCACACATATATCTAGGCTGTATAGGATAATCAGTTCCACTTTGAGTAGGTAGAATTGAAGGATTGGCAGGATAGAAAACATACAATATCTCTGCATGATTATTTTCCTTTGCTAAGTTAGAGGTTTTATTTTACAGTTCAACAACTGCTTCAACATCCTAAGAGAATACCTATCCATGAGGGTATACCCTTAATAACATATAACCAGAGAATAGGCAATAGAAACTCCATTAAGGGTCCATGTGAAATTTGTCAATTTGCGCTTACCATCTGCAAAAATTACAATATTTGATTTGGTAGGATTCACCTCAAGATTATGGCTTCAGGCAAACGCTGCAAATCGGTTTAGTTTATGTTGTAGCCCAAGGGGTGTTATGTCGAAGAATAATAAATCATCGGCAAAACCAATCCAATTGAGCTTTAAAGAACCTAATTTAGCAGGATAAATAATTGAATTGCTGCGAGCCACATCCAAATCAGATATGTACGGATTAAACAAGACTGTCGCCATATTCAAGCCTTGCTTAACCCTAATTGCGGTAGGTATAGATTCTGTAAGCGCACCCTCACTGTTGAGTTTAATTCTATAACTGGTGTTCTGATGAAGCCTGGCAATCATTGCCACCAAGTATCTTGGGAGGCACATTTTAACCATTTTCTCACATAATAATGCTCTTATTAATCTGTCGAAGGCCGCAGTTAAAGCGAGGGCTGCTATATAGACAGGCCCTGAATTAGAATGTTTAGCTTGTGCTTGTAGATGTGTTAAAATGGTCACATTGAGGGGGCAGCCCATTTGTTTACGAAACCCCTCTTGATAGTGGGACAGCACATTATGTTGGTCTATATAAAATTGCAGCTGCTTCAACAACAAGAGGGAGAATATTTTAGATGACACATCAGTGAGAGCAATAGGTCTGACATTTTTTTGACTGTGAGGGGGACCCTTTTTATATACGGGGTATAATTATGGCAGAGAACCAAGAAGTTGGAATGATTCCATGTTGTTGGATGATATCAAATGTTGTTTTCAGTATTTTAGCCCATAGCGCCGGGTCTGCTTTATATAGACATGCAGGTAACCCATCGGGGCCAGGTGCTTTAGAACTCCTCATCCTCTAAATCGCATTACTTATATCCTCAAGGGCCCATGGAGAAACTCCACTTCGAGTTAATTCAGACCATGTTCTCCTTCAAGGAAAATTTACCAGGCAAACTCTAAAACCGGCTGTTTGTGCTTGACGATGGATGGAACAACAATAGAATCGATAGTTCCACTCCTGTCGGTCATATTGTTTATTACTATGCTCACTGACGGTGTGGTTATATTACTATCAGTGTTGTTAGAATTTTTATTATAATTTTTTTTGTCTTTGCTTTTGCATTTTTTTCCCCTTAATTACTGGGGCTGGGTCGTGTGCCCAACCCATTAGGTTCATTGGATCTAGTAGGGCTTTGGACTCTTCATTAAGTTGCAGGAGATCTAAAATCACATCTCGATCTGAGATGTTACATATTCCTTTCAAATAAGTATTGTGGTGATTGATCGTCATCATTTCCTGATTTTTTGTTTTTTTTCCAGTCATTACATGAGTTTTTTTGCCTAAAGCTTTGCGTTTATCTGCTCTAGCTATTAATCTTTTTTGTTTACGTGTAAGCACCACAGGGGGAACATCATCCATTGGAGCCTCAATTTCAGCCTTCTCCTTATTTTCTTTCTGACTTACCCCTTCCTCTGATAGATCAATAAGATTGGTTAAAACAGAAGGACTGTCTGGTATATCATGGCTAAGAGGAATACTTGGGCCATTCAACCTCTCCTCCACCGGTCGAGTGCTATAAACCAGCTTTTGAAGTGTGGCCAGCAAGTTAACTTTATTAGTTAATTCTTTGATTTTTGATGCATTATCGGCAAGCGTTTGGGTTAAAAGCTGGTCAACCACCCCAGAAGGGGCTACATTCTGGAGGGTTTTCTGCGATACCAGTTCTGCAAAAGAATTGGTTTGGGTCGCTGTTGATATGGCACTACCCATTTGACTTGTGGCTGGGCAAGAGCCGCAATTATATCACACGTGAATAGTAGGCCCTCAATTTTATTTTATCTTACCAATGATCTCATTTAAGCAGGCCTGCATCACTCTAACATCCTAATGTGTCTGTTTGTGGCCTTTGTCTAGTAGATTGAGGATTCATAAAATCACGGTAAAAGAATAATTGGGTAGTGTCACATCAGCAGGAGCTGACTGCATAGGGGCTCCAAACTGTATGTCGCTCGGCCCCTCACTCGATGGCATTTGAGCAATGATATGCTCTGACACATTTAGGTGCTCATGGGCGTTCGTATCTGTACTTTCTATGACACATGTCATGGGTTTCTGCAACAAAATGTCTTCAAATGAATGATGTTCTAACGGTACGCCGTGTGCCCCGCTACAGCTGGTCATCAACCCCTTAAAATCACATGAAGGTTTATTTGGGGGTTTAGCCAAACTATTAAATAAGTATACATTTTCAATCCCAAATTTACATTGAGTAACTGGGGTAGATGGACCATGAGAAAGCCTAATACGCTTTGCTAACTCAGCTTCTACTGCGGGCACCAGCATAGAAAAGTCAGATATGTAGTTGTTAAATCTCTTTAGCACTATCTTTCTTCTAATCTCCTCTCTATCAAGAATTTCTTTAGATTCTTCATGTTCATTCACCCAAGGTTCTTGGATTGAGTCATTTGCTTCTTTGACTGTGTCTTATGACCTCTGTGATCCGATGGGGTACTCACGGCTCTTCGGGTTACGACAGATGTGAAGAGGTAAGAGGCGTCCCCCCAGAGGTTCAGAGGCCAGACAATCTGTGCTCTGTGCTCCCAGGGGGCCGCCCCCTGGGAAACCCTCTTGGGGAAGAAAACCCAGATCCTGCAGGTCTTGAGTAGGATGGAACTCCCAGTTCGTGGTGGCAGGTAGAATGATGGAGAATTCCCCGACAGAAGCAAAAGGGGGAAGAGGTACTGAAATAACAGTCGAAAGCAATCAGTGAGTACCAAGGAGTAAGGAGAGAGGAGGCGAAGGAGAATAAAGGAGAGAAAGAGCAGAGGACCGCCGGAACCAGGAAAAAGAGAAGGGGTAAGTAAAGGCTAGAAAGAGTGAAATGAAGGCGTAGCAGAGCCGCGAGTGGCTGCTAGTATCGGACGCTGCCGGCTTAGGAAGACCGAAGCCGGAAGGAAAGAAAAGGCCGAGGACGGCAGAGACGGTAAGCAGAAGAAGAAGCCGCAAGCGGCAGAAAATAAATAAGCCGCGGATGCGGAAAAGGAAGGAGGGAGCGAGGGAGTGCTCCAGAGGAGAAAAAACTGGCGAAGGCAAGTTTTACGAGCGAGCAGCTACAAGGGAAAAGCAGAAGAGCAGAGTAGCAACGCAGTTTACCTGTAAGTTCGCAGTGTATAAGTACGAAACAAACAGTGGAAAGAGAGGAAGGACTTAGGTGGAAGAAAAAGACTAGACCTGCATGTTAGTTGATAGAAACATTATCAAGGAGCCGCCATCTTGGATTCCACTGAGTGTATCGTGGTTGATGTAGCTTCCATTGTCTCCATAGGTTTCTACGCGTTCTTGTAACAGTATGCCCTCCCCGTGGGGGGGGGAGGACCGGGCTTCCAGGGATGGCATCGATGGAATCTCCTCACCAATGCAGGTGCATGCACTGCAGATGCTGGTTCCCAAGTTCTGTCGGATGGGCTGTACCCCTTCCAATCAACCAAGTAGTGTAGGGTTCCTCGGTGATACCTGGAGTCAGCTATGGCGGAAACCTCGTATTCAGGACCTTCTGGTGTGTCAATAGGAGGAGGTGATATCTCTCCTTGTCTGCAGAACCTGTCAGATACATGAGTTTTTAGTTGGGATACATGGAACACATTGTGTATCCGTGATCAAGAAGGCGGTAGTTGTACCTGATATGATACCTTTCCAATCTCCTTGAGCACCTGAAAAGGACCAAAGAATTTAGGAGAGAGTTTGGAAGGTATCAATCTTTTGGGGAGATAGCGGGACGATAACCAAACTAAATCCCCCGGTTTATACGTGGGTTCTTGAGATCTTCTTTTATCAGCTTGGAATTTGGTTCTTTGTTGAGTGTCAGGATGGCACGGGCAATGTTATGTCCTGATTGAACGTGTGCCACCCACTCCTCTACTGAAGGGGAGTTAGTTATTCGAGTGGCTGTGATGGGTAAAATTTCAGGATGAAAACCATAGTTACAGTAGAAAGGTGACATCTTGATGGCGGAATGTTGCGCATTGTTGTAAGCTATTTCGGCATATGGTAACAACTCAGTCCAGTTATCCTGTGTAGCGGAAACAAAACATCTGAGGTATTGTTCCAATGTTTGATTTAATCTTTCGGTTTGGCCATTAGCCTGTGGATGGTAGCCTGAGGTAAGATTCCGGTGTATGCCTAAGGCTTGGCATAGATTCTTCCAAAAGGCTGAAATGTATTGTGGCCCTCTGTCAGAGATAATGTTCTTAGGTAAACCATGTAAGCGGAAAATTGTATGTAGGAAGCAGGATGCCATTTGAGCAGCCGTAGGAAGTTTCACCATGGGTATGAAATGTGCCATCTTAGTTAACGAATCAATGGTCACCATAATCGTGGTGTTGCGGTTGGAAGGAGGCAACTCCACTATAAAGTCGGTCGAAATCCTTTCCCAAGGTTGACTAGGAAGGGGAGGTTGAACTAACTTTCCAATCGGTAGTCTTCTTGGTACCTTTTCCTGAAGACAAACAGGACATGCAGTGACATAGTCTCTGATGTCCGAAGCAACAGATGGCCACCAGAAGTGGCGGTTGACCAATTCGAGGGTGTTGGCAATTCCCCTATGTCTTGCAGTCTTATGGTCATGACACATGTACAATACTTGTTTCCTGAGGTATTCGGTAGGCACATATAGCTCTGTGTTGTGGTAGAACAAACCTTGTTCTTCCTGGAGTTGGTATTTTTTGGTGTCTATTTCATTGACTCCAGAGAGCTGTTTGCGAATGTCCTGAAGAAAAGTGGATATCAAAAAGATGAATGTAGCTTGAGGCAATATCTTCTGCTGAATGCAAGTTTCTTCTGTTTGTAGACTCCGGGATAAGGCGTCCGCCAATCGATTGTTAGTGCCAGGTATGTGAGTGATTATGAAATCAAAGGAGGAAAAGAAATAGGCCCAGCGGGCTTGGCGACTGTTTTGACATTCATAATTTTGGAGTACTTTCAGGTTACTATGGTCAGTTCGGATGGTGATGGGATGTCTTGTTCCTATCAGCAAATGTCTCCATTCTTGGCATGCTTTCTTTATGGCGAGTAATTCCTTTTCAAGGACAGTGTAGTTTTGTTCCGAAGGAAGTAAAGTCTTTGACATGTAGGCTATGGGGTGTTCGACACCTGACAGGGATGCTTGTTTTAATACACCTCCAATTGCCGAATGCGAGGCATCAGTTTCGAGAATAAATGGTCTTGTTTGATCTGGTAATCTAAGGATAGGTGCAGTGGAAAAAGCAGTCTTGAGCTTGTCAAAGGTTTGTTGTGTTTCGGTAGTCCATGCATACCTTTTACCTTTTTGAAGAAGAGAGGTCAAAGGTTTGATGGTCTTTGAGAAGTTAGGGATATATCTTCGGTAAAAGTTTGAGAATCCCAAAAACCTTTGGACCTCTTTTACCCCTTGAGGAGCTTTCCATTGCTGTACGGCTGCTACTTTTCGTGGATCCATGGAAGCCCCTTCGGCAGAAAGGATAAAGCCCAAATAGGGGATATTCGTTTGGTGAAATGAGCATTTCTCCAGCTTGGCAAATAAGTGGTTGTCTTGAAGACGGTGGAGGACTTCGGAAACATGACCCATATGTTCTTGTAGATTTTTTGAGAATATCAATATGTTGTCTAAATAGACGATTAATGAATGGAGGAGTAGATCGGAGAACAAATGATCAATGAACCTCTGAAAGACAGAAGGAGCGTTAGCCAATCCAAATGGCATCACCCGATACTCGTAGTGGCCGAATGGCGTGCGGAAAGCGGTTTTCCACTCGTCTCCGCTCTTTATCCGAATCAAATGGTATGCACCACGTAAGTCTAGTTTTGAAAAGATTGAGGCACCTCTGACTGCTTCAAGAATGTCTTGAATAAGAGGCAAGGGGTATCTGTCTCTATAGGTAACCTTATTTAGTCCCCTGTAGTCAATACAGGGTCGGAGTTCTTTACAATCCTTCTTTGGTATAAAGAATAATGAAGCTCCAGCTGGGCTCTTGGATTCGGTAATCAAGCCGTTACGTACATTGGTTTGTAAATATTCACGTAAAGCTTCCTTTTCTGGGTTAGAAAGAGTATACATCCTTCCAAAAGGGATCTGTGCATCTGGCAATAGATCAATGGCGCAGTCGTCTCGTCTGTGGGGAGGCAACTCCTTAAATTCCTCGTTGGAAAACACTCGATGGTATTCATGATAGATCTCCGGTAGCAGGTTTAGATTCAACACTACAGAAGAGGAATTCTGCAGTGTTAATTGAGTTTGGGAGATGTGTACACCATTGTCCGAGTTAGGTAAGCACGTAGCAGTGCACTATTCAGATCCTAAAAACATAGTCCCGGCCTTCCAGTTTATGTAGGGTTTATGTTTAGACAACCAAGGCATTCCTAGGATAATAGGATAGTGAGCAGCTTTGATAAGGTCAAAGATCACCTCGTCTTTATGTGTGTTTATCTTCATGGTAAGGACCGATGTATTTTCCTTGATGAACCCTGAGGACAGTGGTTCTCCATCAACTCCTTCAACAGGTATAGCGGTGGTCTTAGATAGATGAGGAATCTTATGTCTGTAGGCCCAATCAATGTCCATAAAAAGACCTGCTGCTCCACAATCCACCAGAGCCGGTACCCTTTCGATCACAGAGTCTTGGAATTGGATGGTTAATGGTACCACTACCATTTGAGGGGCGTTTGTGACGCAGTTGAGGGAACTTTTCAAAATGGACCCATTCACAGTTCCCTTTATGAACGGGTGGCGGCGTTTACCGATCGCCGTGGAGGAATCAGGTTACAGTCCTTAAGCACATGTTTGTTGGATCCGCAGTACATGCACAATCCCAGAGTACGTCTCCTGTTCCTTTCCTCAATGGTGAGAGGGCCTCGGGTGGTGCCTACTTGCATAGGTTCATCTTCGGCTACATGGGATGTCTTAATTGTTTCACTTCTAAAAGAAGTTGGTATCCCCTTTGCCTTTCCTTTCCTCTTTTCCCAATTTCGTTCTTGGATACAATAATCCATTTGGAGGACAAGGGTGATCATCTCTGCAAGATTATGTGGGCGGGGAACACGAGATAACTCGTCCTTCAATTCCTCATTTACATTCCTTCTGAATATGGTCAAAAGGGCATCATCGGACCATGCTGTCTCATTAGCCAAGTGTTTAAATTGTGTTATAAAAGACATTAATTCCATGGTTCCTTGCTTTAAATCAAGAAGGTTCTCCTGGGCGGTAACCACTAACTCCCTGCGACCAAACATGGCCTGTAGACTATTAAGGAACCCAGCCAAAGAGTCTAAGAGTTGGTTGTTAGTGGTCACTAATGGAGTAGCCCAGGCCAGTGCACTGCCCGAGAGGTTAGATATGATGAAACTAACCTTGGACCGTTCAGTAGGGAAAAACACTGGTTTGAGGGTAAACTGTACGATACAAGAATCTATGAATTCTTTAAGCTTCCTAGGGTTACCTTCGTACTTCCCCATAGGTAAGGGTCCAGGCGGTAATTCAGTCCTAGAGTGCACCATTTGGCGAAGTAGGGTGTTTTCGTTTCGTAATCCCTGTACTTCAGTATTCAAAGTCTGCACGGCATCCATCAGCTGCTGGACTTGTTGATCCATGCTTCCTTCCTTTATATGTTTTAGGCGTTGCTATCTCTTATAACCTCTGTGATCTGATGGGGTACTCACGGCTCTTCGGGTTACGACAGATGTGAAGAGGTAAGAGGCGTCCCCCCAGAGGTTCAGAGGCCAGACAATCTGTGCTCTGTGCTCCCAGGGGGCCGCCCCCTGGGAAACCCTCTTGGGGAAGAAAACCCAGATCCTGCAGGTCTTGAGTAGGATGGAACTCCCAGTTCGTGGTGGCAGGTAGAATGATGGAGAATTCCCCGACAGAAGCAAAAGGGGGAAGAGGTACTGAAATAACAGTCGAAAGCAATCAGTGAGTACCAAGGAGTAAGGAGAGAGGAGGCGAAGGAGAATAAAGGAGAGAAAGAGCAGAGGACTGCCGGAACCAGGAAAAAGAGGAGGGGTAAGTAAAGGCTAGAAAGAGTGAAATGAAGGCGTAGCAGAGCCGCGAGCGGCTGCTAGTATCAGAAGCTGCCGGCTTAGGAAGACCGAAGCCGGAAGGAAAGAAAAGGCCGAGGACGGCAGAGACGGTAAGCAGAAGAAGAAGCCGCAAGCGGCAGAAAATAAATAAGCTGCGGATGCAGAAAAGGAAGGAGGGAGCGAGGGAGTGCTCCAGAGGAGAAAAAACTGGCGAAGGCAAGTTTTACGAGCGAGCAGCTACAAGGGAAAAGCAGAAGAGCAGAGTAGCAACGCAGTTTACCTGTAAGTTTGCGGTGTATAAGTACGAAACAAACGGTGGAAAGAGAGGAAGGACTAAGGTGAAGAAAAAGACTAGACCTGCATGTTAGTTGATAGAAACATTATCAAGGAGCCGCCATCTTGGATTCCACTGAGTGTATCGTGGTTGATGTAGCTTCCATTGTCTCCATAGGTTTCTACGCGTTCTTGTAACACTGTGAACATCCTGGGAGTTTTATGTACATCATAAGGAACCACCCTATTTGGCTCTTCAGGGTTGAGGCTCACAGCAGAGGCCTCTTTACCAGACAATTGCTCAATTTGGTCATATATCGCCTCATCAGTCAAATCATTCTTGCTCACTTTAGCTTTGAACGTTGCTAAAGAATTTATATGATCGCTGGTGTCAGGTGGCTTGACGCATAAATAAGATTTAACAATACTAACACCATTGATAGCTGGAGCCTGGAAACCGTTCGGTGACTCAGGGGCAGGGGTGTGATAAGCTGATACTACACTTTCAGCATTTGACAAACACGTGTTTCTAATCAATTCCATCTCTAATCCCCCCCCTGTACATCAATCTCAGATGAATTCAACAAGCCTACCACCACCTCCTGAGAATTCATACTCTGGGTATTAGCCACTGCGGGCACCTTTTCCGGCCTATTAGTCAGCTTTCTGCCGCTCCTAAAACCATCAACCGTGATCACTGATTTCCAATAATTGGGTGTGGATAACGCACCCACCCCAACAACTCTGCAATTCTCCTATGGTCTCAAAATACTTAAACAACTGTTGATACAAAGTATGGCCTTAAATAGTTAAGCCAGATTAGATCCTTATACTAGATCTAATGTTGTTTATTTTCTTTGGTTATATGGGATAGGAGACATTGGGCCTCATTACGACTTTGGAGGTAGCCATGCCCTTAATAAGGGCATGGCTGTCTCCAAAATCATGTCCGGGTTCCCTGAATGGGGAAATACCGGGCCATTCCGAGTATGGAGGGCCCAGTATTTCCTCCTTCCGGGAACCGGGGCCCGGACCTTCCCCATTCCCATTCGAGCCCCCATAGGGCTTAATGGGAATGGGGAGGGAGCTAACAACGGGCCCATTACAAACGGGCCCGTTGTTAGCTCCCTGGTCCCCTCGCGGGACCCGCTCTGGACGTCTGGATAAACCAGACGTCCAGAGCCGGTCCCGCGAAGTGACCTCGTAATAGTGCGGAGTGGGTTTAACGGCGCCGGCACCATTACCGGCGCCATTAAACCCATTCCGCACTTGTTGTAATGAGGCCCATTGTCTTCCCATAGGATTGTTACTATGGGGATAATCAACCACACCTTGATAGAAAATATGCTCACCCCACCCTACTTGTACGATCAACGCCCAAAAGGCAGGTATCTTAATCGTTGGGTCCAAACTTAAATATGATACCTTACAGAAGATGCCGCAGAGCCGCCCAGAGCAAGAACAGGTTGAGAACAGGCACTTTCAGGCACTTCCAGGGCATGCGCCGAGGGCACGGGCCTGTGCCTTTTATAGTAGAAATAGACAAGGTGCCTTAATCGTGTGGGCGTGGCTTCGGCAGTGTCGTAGAACACCAGCGTCATAGAACCAAAGGTTAATTTTTCCTCCACACAGCACGGCAGCCGACACGACAGCCAAGACAGCAGGCAAGAACCGGCACTTTCAGGGACTTCCTTTCTAAGTTTCATGTCAACCAATCCATTGAATAGCCAGTTTTCTTTCAAAATCCACAAACTTCTGAGGAGGGAGCATGCCATATGGTAGATATTAAAGGACAGGCATCCACAAGCCTCAGAAGACAAACATTACACACCTGTAATCGTCTTTCTGATGCTTGTATCTGCTTAGATTCACATGCGCCCATCCATCCTCCCCTTGTTGGGAGTAGAAGGTACCATAGACAGCAGGCTTTATGTGAGGGTTTTTCAATACAATTCTTCACATTCTTATTTCACTATACACTTCATGCAACCTCAGGTCAGAAAAATTATCTAAGGGCCTTCACACGTGAAGGATCATGGGTACAATACACAACATACTAGGGATAGCATAACAGAAATGGCCCGTTGATGCCCCTTTCCAAAATCAAAAACAAATCCTGTAATACTCAACATCAACCGCTAGATGTCAGCCTATGCAAAGCATGTGAATCTAAGCATATACAAGTATCAGAAAGACGATTTCGGGCATGTAATGTTTGTCATATATATATATATTTCGGAGGTTTGTGGATCGGCTTAGAATAACAGGCTTTGCATGGGCTGACATCTAGTGGTTGGTGCAGGGTATTATATTATTTGTTTTCACATTTGAAAAAAAAGGATGTTGACATGGCGTTCCTGTAATACTAGGCTTGTTGTTACGTGTACATTGCCCATGATCCTTCATGCATCGACATCCTCAGATTTCTTTTTTCGTGTCATCTGGTTGGTCACTGTACGCAGAGTGTGTGATAAATGTATTAAAATAACGCTGGATCTCGAGCAATATTCGAAATAGGCTACCTTGATATTGAATAATGCTTGGAAGAAGACTTGACGCCTCACAGAACAACTATGGTGATCAGAGTCTCGAATTCGGAGCATCAGCGGCTCAGGCTACTCAGACCTTTTAGGCATTAAAGTAGGGAGAGTGGGGGAAAGACATTTCACATTAGCTGATCATTTGTAGAATGCCTTATGCTTTAAACTCATTCAATTTGATCTCCCCGTCCTCCAACTTCAACGATGGAGAATACTCCCTTTAGGTTTTGACCCTCCTGTAATAATTAATTTCCCTGGAAGGACACGTACAGATTGCGCAATTACTGCCTTCCACAGGATCAAAAGGAAGAGAGGTGTCGAGCGTGTAAGCTTTTTAAGACAAAGACACTTGAAGATCGTCGTTCAAAGCGTTGCGCTGCCAATGCGATGCAGGCTGAGGCAGCCTTGAAATCTTACACAGTCTTGGAAAGTCTTGAGGTTGTCCTGGTCAGCGTCTGTTTTGAGAATGAAACCGATTTGATGACCGTTCTTCGGTTTCCCAATTGCCTGTCCCCAGCTCAGAACAACAGGCGTCGCTCCTAGGTCCGGAGCCTACCCATGGCGACAACAAGGCGCTACATATAAAGCCCAAACAACACTTACATGAAGGCTGTACTAAGTCTCAGATCGAGTAATTGATGCTGAGTAAGTGAAAACAGAGTGAATATCGCAAACAAACCACACCCGATTTGCAGTTTGAGTCCAAACACAAATCTGAACAGACACTCAGCCTTGAGTGGTTCCCACTTGTCCCAGGATCCAAAATGAGTGGCCTCGAAACATACCTCTTCTGTGATGATTAAAAGGGGTTCAGAAAAAACACATCCACATCATAAAATCAGGCCTATGTGAGGAATCCAGGGAATTTGTCCCGTCTGCACAAGGGGGAGCTACTTCCGTTGTGATTAGGGAGGTAAGCCCAATATGCAAAACCCTCCCTAGAGGTCAGGGCAAGCAGGATCCCACTGGGGGTGATCCCTCTCCCTCTGGGGACAAGGAATACCAAAGTCTGGGTTCCACCCCACCTCCTTCTAACTTCCAATGCAAGTGTTGGTTGGGTATATGTGCAGTGGCCCTGTCCTTAATAGGCAGGGCACCTTTAAGATGGATGGCTTGATGACTGACCTCTGGTCGCTTCCAGCTGCTGAAAATGCTGATGATCAATGGCAACTTCTCAGTGCCTGAGAGGAACTTAAACCCAGCAGAAAAGCAAATCGGGGAGATAACATCCGAAATAAGGAAATCCAGAAGGCCAGTCTGCACCGAGATGCAGAGGACTGAGGTGGACCCTCCGACAGAAGGAGAACCACACAGCAGAAGTGGTGGACAAAGAGCAAGAGCTCTACGAGCACAGCAGCAGCTGTGACAAAGGTGGGGAACCCAAGGATGACGGGACCGCTCTCGCAGGAAACGTGTCACAACTTCGGCCAAGGTACCGTCGTCCCGACACTAACACCACCATACCAAAAGGAGAACAGAGGAACCACCAAAGCACTTAAACAAACTGAAGAGGAAGCACAGCTGCGGAATTGCCAGAGACCAAGAGGCCAACCACCATTCCCGCCGCAGGAGATGAAGTACGTGGCTGAGAGGGGAAATTAGTTGGAGGGCAATGCTGTCAACAGGAAAAAAGTCTAAACAAGGAGATGGGCTCACTGAGGGCTGAAAAAGCAAAACTCAGCGAGGGAGGGCTGGAATTGCCTCAGCACCTCAGGAGTCGCAGCACACCTTGGCAGAGAAGGCATTGCAGTGCACCCTTATCTGGACGACTGGTTAAGAACGGGAAAATCCATAAATATGTTGCATGAATGCTTGGTCTACAGTCAATGTATTACACAAACTAGGGTTTTCAATCAACGAGAACAAAAATCCAGCCTCTGCCATTATCAACACAAAGATGGCACTAGTTCATCCCTCTGAGAGGGTACAAAATCTAGTAAACCAAATCCCCTGTAGCTGGTCGACAGATAACAGTCAGAAGGGCCATGCGCCTGCTCGGTACGATGGCCTCATGCATCTTAATCGTGTCAAATGCCAGACTAAATATATGTCCATTAACAACAATGGTTAGCAAGTAAGGCATCTCAGGCAGACGGGTAATGGCACAATCTAGTGGAGGTTTCACACACACTGCTGTTGGCACTAAAATTTTAGACAAAAGAAAACCTGTTAAAGGGAAATCTTTTGGCAACCTGCCAATTCACGTAACCATTACTACGGATGCAACAGAATGGGGTGTCCATTACCTTCACCTCACAGCTCAAGCGACATGGGTCATTCCAAGGAAACTGCACATAAACATAACATACTGACCTTTTAGCTCTCCAGATAGCTCTACACGCTTTTCAAAAGCATCTAAAGTGGAAACAAGTTCTCATTGCAACAGACGGGACAGCAGCTATGTACTCCTACATCCCTTCCCCTTTCCTCCATACTATATTGGAGTCCCTCCTTAGGGCATGGGACCAGAACTTTTTTTCCTCCCACAAAATGTATATCCCCTTTAAATTAAAGGCGCCACGCCCCCATTGCCCTGCACTCCGGCACCTGGGCTCAGTCCCCTTTTCCACGCTGACTGGATCGGACCTTCCTCGTGCATGCTCGGTTAGAGTTTGATATTTTTTAGACTTTCCTTGCTCTATTTTTCTATTCATACTGGCCTCCTGTGCCCCAGCGCATGTCGGCCCTGTCAGGCTTTAGCAGGTGTGCCACGTGCAAAGGTTGTTTTCCAGCGTCGGACCTGTACTCGCTCTGTCTTCAGTGTTTAGGCGCGGGACATCGGTGGGAATACTGCATGGTATGTCACGCTCTTACTCTGCGCTCCTTGAACCGTTTAGCTAGGTGGATGGAGATCTTTGCAGCATCCCCTGCATACCATCTAAAGGACTTGCTATTTTTACTAAAGCACCCGCACCCCGCAGGGGAGATTCTGTTTCCAGGAATTCTCAGAGTGGGAGGGGTTCAGGGTCTCAAGGCTCCCAGAGCTATCGGTCCCCAGACCGAGGGGCCTTTGGGTCTTCCCGGGACAACAACTGGGGGGCGGATATGCTCTAGCCTGGGGATATGTCCCGAGGGGACGTCTATATGTGCAACGACTACCAGGCGCAAGCCCGAGGGTGTCGGGTCTAATTAGGGTCTCCCCGAGGTCGTATCCAGTACTGAGCCACTGCTCAAAGGCCCTTCTGGTGCCTGGGTGTAGTATAATGCAGTAACAGAAGACAGGAGACTTGCTGGTTTACTGGAAGGGCTTTATTTATGAATTTCCAGCCGGCCCCAAATACACGCAAACTGCGTGTCTCTATGAACTAAGGCCAACGGGCCTGGAATGGCTGGGAGTTGCTGAGTGCAGCTCACGTCCTCAACTGAGCTGCGGGCCCCGTTCTCAGAGGAGCCGGCAGGGCGCTTCTCTCTGCGTCCTCGGCCCGGCTCGTAATGCGCGCGGAGCGCGCGGGGGCGGGACTTCCGGTTCCTCGAGATCTCGCGAGAGCGGGGCTCTCGCGACTTCTCTACACACCTCCCTTTTTCCAACTGATAATAGAGTCACTGTACAACATAGTCATTGTATCTCACCGGTCTTCTGTGCTCTCTTCTGGGCCGCTCCCTGGTTCCAGCGCACTCTTCTTGCTGCTCTGGTTCCGGGTCTGCCTCGAGTTCTTCCGGTTCGATCTCAGGTTCTAACCTTTCTCTGTCGTCTCCTTCATGTTCGCGTTCCTCGCTTCTCCCATAGTTCTTCTCAGTCCCTGCTAGTGATCTCTCTGGAGACCTCTCTCTTTCTTGCCGCCTCTGGTACAGTGCTACTCTTTCAACGTTCCATGTGCGCCCGTCTTCCGTGCGAATGTAGTTTGTTCCTTTGTGAATTACTTGGCAGGGTCGACTGTATCGGGACCCTGTGATTTGATCTTTCTTTGGTAGTCTGATCTTAACCAGGTCTCCCTTTCTTATGTCTGGCGCTTGTTTGGCCCTCCTTCTCTCATCACTCCATGACTTCATGCGTGCCTTACTGCTTTGGATTCGCCACACTACTTCTGACATGTCCACAGCCTCATCTTCTCGTACTTTCGATAGCCATGGTGGACTCAGCGTGGACGCCGCACTCCTCCCTCTCAACATTTTGAACGGGGAAACCTGCGTGATGCCATTTGGAGTGAGTCTGTGGGCCGCTATGGCCTCTTTGGTGGTTTTGAGCGGGTCCATTCCTGAAGCTGTTGCCAATTGGATGGCGCCCTTTATGAACCTGTTTGCCCTTTCTACAAGCCCATTGGCCTGAGGGTGATACAGGGCAGCTTTCTTTTGAATGATATGATTTCTTTTTAGAAAATCTTCCATGTCTTTAGAGACCAGTTGCACCCCGTTGTCCGTAACCACCTCCTTGGGGAGGCCTTCCCTTTGAAAAATTTCTGTGAGTACTTCTATGACCGTCTTGGTGGTTATATTCGGGACAAACTCTGCCTCCACCCATTTCGATAAGTAGTCCACCAGCACTATGCCATACCTATGTTCCGGCGACATAGCCTCCAGGGGTCCTATGAAGTCGATGCCTATTTTGGACCATACTGCTTCGGGTATTTCTGTGGGTGTCAGGGGTGCCTGGCGGACCTTAAGTCTTTTGTCGCTGTTTAAGCATTCATGACACCTCTCTATCATGGTGCGAATTTCTTGGTCCATGGACGGCCACCAGTAGGCCTCTCTCACTCTGCGGCGAGTCATCGTGTTTCCGAGGTGTCCCGCGTGAGCCCGGCAGAGAATGGTTTTTCTCATACCTATTGGGGGAATGATTTGATCATTTTTCATGACGATCCCTTTGATTTCGGACAGCTCATCCGACACTTTCCAATATGGTCTCATGCCTTCGGGCAGCACCTTTTCACTGGGCCAGCCTTCTTTGATGCATTCTCGAATCCTGGTCATGGTGGGGTCCTTCCCATCCTCTTCCTCCCAGTGCCTTTCACTGAGTTCTAGGTAGTCGGGTGCTCTTAAGTCCATGACGGATGCCACGATGCATTCCCCATGTAGGAATGTGGTTGCTTTATCCTTATCTTCCGGCAGCCGCGACATGCAGTCGGCCTGCGTATTTTTCCAACCTGAAATGTGCTGGACTTCGAAAGTGTACTCCTGCAGTTTGGCTGCAATGCGTGCTAATCTGGGTGTGGATGTTTTGGTCCCTCCAGGGCTGAGCATGTGGATGAGCGGTTTATGATCCGTCAGCAGCTTGAACTTTGTGCCCCACATGTATGTTCTGAAATGTTCCACTGCCCATGCACACGCCAGCATTTCCTTTTCAATGGTGGAGTAATTCTGTTCCGCTTCCGATAACGCCTTCGACGCAAAGGCTACCACATGTTCCGTGTCACCTTTCTTTTGAGTTAATACTGCTCCCAGTCCATACGCACTGGCGTCTGTGGTGATGACTGTCTCCCACGTTGGATTAAATGGTTGAAGACATGGGGCATCCATGATGTGCTGTTTTATGCTTCCCATCGCAATCTTTTGCGGTTCTTGCCACGTAAACTCCGACCCTTTTTTGAGTAAGTCGCGGAGGGGTGCTGTGGTCTCTGAAAACTTTGGTATGAATTTGGCATAGTACTCAGCGAGTCCAAGAAATGACCTCACTTCTTCTTTGCAGGTGGGTTCTGGAGCTCCACTGATGGCCTGCATGAGGTTCCGTTTTGGACTGATGCCTTTTTCCGAGATCAGGTACCCTAAGTATTCGACCTCTTTCACCTTGAACATGCATTTTTCATGGCGTAA
This sequence comes from Ambystoma mexicanum, assembly GCF_040938575.1. Lineage (NCBI taxonomy): Eukaryota > Metazoa > Chordata > Amphibia > Caudata > Ambystomatidae > Ambystoma > Ambystoma mexicanum. Next base: position 285,955,986 of record NC_090931.1, on the reverse strand, counting down.
GCGGATGCCTGCTTCTTGTAGCTTGTTGAGAACTTTTCTCAACGTGGTGTCGTGGGTCTGCTCATCCCCTGCATACACCAGGATGTCGTCCTGGAAATACACTACGTTTTTAACATTGCCTAGCAGGACATCCATCATCCTTTGGAAAGCCGATGCTGCTGATGACAACCCGAACGGCATTTTGGTGAATTGGTATGTCCCAAACGGAGTGATGAATGCCGTGAGGGGTTTTGACTCTTCATGGAGCTGTATTTGGTGGTATGCATTTCTCATGTCGAGTTTTGAAAATATCTTGGCCTCTTTCATTAGTAGAATGAGTTCATTGATGCTTGGAAGGGGGTAATTGTCCGTGATGACTTCCAAGTTTAAGCTGCGCAGGTCTATGCAGACCCTCAATTCCTGGGATTGGGGCTTCTTTATGAGAACCACCGGGCTCAACCACTCGGATGCTTCGATTTCTTCTATGATCCCCTCCCTCTTCATCTTGTCTAACTGTCTTCTGAGGGCATCTCTGGCTGTGGCAGGTACCGGCCTCACCCGATGCTTGACTGGGACAGCATTTCTTTTGAGCACAATTTTGTGGAGAAAACCCTTAATGTGCCCCGGCTCCTCTGAGAATAATGTAGGATAATCGTTTTTGACCACAGGTCCGTCCTTTGCACCGAGTGACAGTACCTGATCCTCTGTGCTGGGATCCAGTCTAATTTTCAGTTTGTCTTGGTCGTCCCAACCTAACACTGCTGGACCTTCATGGCTGAAGTAAACTCTAGTGATTGCCACTCTCCCTTTGAATTCGACTTTGCCCTTTATGTACCCCAAGAGTTCAATCGACGCTCCCCCAAAAACTGTGGGCTTGTGCCGCGTAGTCAGCACTTGTACTTTTTCTTTTCCCACCATTTCTTTGTAAGTCCTCAGGGGAATGATGGTTAGATCCGAACCTGAGTCTGCCATGACCCTAGTTTCATTGCCGTCTATTTTAATCGTGCAATGGGGCTTCTCTCTCCTGGCTCTTGTGCTGTTCACCATTATAACTGTGGGCCTACCTTCATTTTCTGAGGATGATTCTCTCTCCATGATGCGCTCTGCGTTGAGACTGGTGACTTTCCTGTTTCTCCATCGACACACGATTGAGAAGTGACCAATGCGTTTACAGACGGAGCACTCCTTATCTCTGGCTGGGCACTCTCTGTCAAACGCTAAGTGCTTCGTACTGGTGCACCTGTGGCACTTGAGGGGTTCTTTCCTGTTTCCTTTCACATCTCTCATGTCCAATGTCGGCTTTTCTTTTTTTGAATGGACGCCCACTGCCTGTATTTCAGCGGAGCTCTGGGCTCCTGTGAGCTCCTTCCGTCTTCCCGCCGTTTCTTCGACTGCTCTGGCAATTTCGATTGCTTTCTCCAACTGCAGTTCCTTTTCAATGATAAATTTATCTTGGACTTTCCTGCTGTTCGTGTGAACGGTCAACATGTCACAAATGAGGTTTTCCGCATTGTTGCCAAAGTTACATAACGCCGCTAGTTCCCTCAGCTTAGTGACGTAATCATCTACTGGTTCCGACATTTCCTGCTTCCGACCGTAGAACCGTATTCTGTGCAGCACTGTGTTTTCTTTGCTGGCAAACCTCTTAATGATTCTCCTCACTGCCTCCTTGAACACGTCGTCGTTGTCGCCAGCAACCGGGATCGGGGTCAGACTTTCGAAAATTCTTTGTCCCTCTACCCCCAGGGCATTGAGTAACATGGCCCTGCGCCTTGCCGCCGAGAACCCTGCTCCACCCAGTGCTTCCACGTAGGTCATGAATAGGGGCTGCCATTGTGGCCACGGAATGGCAGGCCTACCTGGAGTTTGGAGGAAGGGTGGCGGTGGCGTTGCTCCTTGCATGCTTCTTCGTGGGTTGTGGTGATCCTCGTCGCCAATTTATGTAGTATAATGCAGTAACAGAAGACAGGAGACTTGCTGGTTTACTGGAAAGGCTTTATTTATGAATTTCCAGCCGGCCCCAAATACACGCAAACTGCGTGTCTCTATGAACTAAGGCCAACGGGCCTGGAATGGCTGGGAGTTGCTGAGTGCAGCTCACGTCCTCAACTGAGCTGCGGGCCCCGTTCTCAGAGGAGCCGGCAGGGCGCTTCTCTCTGCGTCCTCGGCCCGGCTCGTAATGCGCGCGGAGCGCGCGGGGGCGGGACTTCCGGTTCCTCGAGATCTCGCGAGAGCGGGGCTCTCGCGACTTCTCTACACTGGGGGCTTAGGTTCTGCGCTGGACAGTGTCTTCCCGCACATTCCTGATAAAAGCTCTGCATGCAAAATGACGCTTGGTGACAAAATGGCGCCCAGCCACAAGGTGACTCCGAGTGGAGAGAGGGACCTACGGCCAGTGACTCCTCAGCAAGATGTGTGGAGCAGCCATCTGCCCCCTGGAGGCCAGATTTCACCCCAAGGGTGGAATGGTCCATTGCACAGGTGCAGTGGTGTACCGCGTGGCCTGCGGGCTTTCAGCGCTCTATAAGTACATAGATAAATAAATAAAAATAAGGGCTTGCAAAGGCAAAGGTGGTAGCACAGGATCTGCTAGAGCCGACTGTGTCTCACATTGACAAGGCAGGAAGAGGCATTTGTGTGGCCACTGTGAGAAACCTGAGGTGTCTCGCCCGCTAGTCAGTACCGGTACAGGTAAATCCCTATCGCCTTACTACGAGGTCCCTTTGCGGGTTGGGGGATTTAACGCCTGCTTTTTGCAGGCGTTAAAATCCAACCCGCTAAGTGACCTCAGAGCTAATTACGGCACCGCAAAATTGCGGTGCAGTAATTAGCGCCTTCCCCATTCCCATAGAGCCCTATGGGGCAGAAATGGGAATGGGGAAGGGCAATGGCGGAAGGGGGATTTACCGCCCCTCCAACCTTGGAATGGGGCGGTAAATCCCCTTTCCGCCAAGGTGGTGCCGGTATTTTACCGGCATGAGCCATGGCGCTGATAGCGCCATGGCTCACCGCCTACCGTGTAATGAGGCCCATTGAGATTTGTGAATACAAGTGAAATAAGTGAAATATTCTGAGCAGAAGGCCGTAGTGAACCCGACCGAGGTAGGCCCACGTTGCAAGGATTGGAGCCCGGTTAAGGGGGATTCAAGGGTGAAGAGAAATCTCCTAACATGAAGATTTATTGAAGGTACTTTTTGTTTGTTGTTTATGGTCTGCCAGGCCTTCAAAGGCAAGCGACTTCTGTTTGAAAGGTGGCTTGGCCCCAAAAGATCCTGGTTTCCTTGCAAGGAAGTATAATCTTGTGCTGACGAGGCCCAGGAGTGTAGTGTGCTCAATAGTTCTGCCTTGTCCCGTGCCGAAAAAGTGGGGAAGGGAGACCCCCAGCCATACCATCCTGACTTATCATTTGGTGAACACTTCTTTCTGTTCTTGAGAAAATTATCCTACAATATTTTGTAACTTAGTTGTAAAAGGATTACGAAATAGGTTTTTTAGTATAGGCCATTTTTATTTGACCAGACGCCACAAGGACTGCCTTATTATTATTTGATGGTCGTAGCTCACTCCCATCTTAGATTTAGGTTTAGATTAGACGTTTTCCTCACCCAATACATAGTTTAATAAATACCCTTGAACTGTGATCACTTGTGTCTGTCTTTACTGTTGCCATCTTGAGTTCCTTACACCACTGTCATGTGCAGAGTGGCTTGGTTACATGCCTCTAAATTTAATACGGATGTGCAGGAGCGAATACTGGTTCTCACCTTCAAAGGGGAAGAGCTCTTCCAATCCGCAACGGATGAGGAACTTAACAAGAAAAACACCTGCGCACAGGTTAAAATTGCTGGCAATCCTGGCGCAACCAGCAGCTAAACCATTTGGGCCTTCGCAGGGCAGACCTCACCAGAGGAACAGGTAGTTTGGTAATTTAAGGGCTTTCAGATCAAAGGTGCTGGAAGCCGGAGAGGTCCCCTAATACCAAAAAAGGTGCAAGAATCACGGAACCACCCCTTTCAGTCCCCCTCCTCCATTCCAGCCTCAGAGACCCCTGGGTGCTTTCTGTGGTTTCCAGTGGTTTCTGACTCCCAGTTCCCTTCCAGCACCCAGTTTATCCCCCCCTTCTGCAGATAGGTTCACCGGCACTGCTGGCAGAAATTGCTTCACTCGTTCAGAGCGAAGTGGTGGAGCAAGTGCCCCTGGATCAGAGGGGCTCTGGATACTATGGGACCAGGCTGGCCTAAGGTAGTACTTGGCCTATCTTTCCTCAATCTTTACCTTCCACTCAAGAAATTCAAAATAATAACGCCAGCGTAGATTGCGGAGGCTCTCTGCAACGGAGATTGGATTTGCTCCCTGAACCTAAAGGACACGTATTTGCACATCCCGATTTGGCAGCTGCACAGACAATTCTTGCAGTTCACAGTGATGGGGTGACACTTCCAATATCGGTGTAGCCATTTGGCCTCAGCTCTGCACCACGGGTGTTCACGAGACTGATGAACACAACAGCGGCGCTGCTCCAAACCAGGGGCCACCGCCTCTATCTATATTTGGACGACTGGCTAATTGGAGGCAGCTCACAGGCAGTGGCACAGGGCACGTTGGAGTGACTCATGGACCTATTCTACCACTTGGGTTTCTCAGTAAACCAGATCAAGTGGGAGTTTACCTCATCTCGGTCCTTGATCTTCCTGGAATTGACATGGTACAAACAGGCAGATAATTTTACTCACTCAGGAAAGGGTCAATGAAATCCTCAGGAAGACGGGCCACTTCCTCGACATGCATGTGACTACGGCATGGTGGTATCAACACCTGTTACGCCTCACAGAGGCCTGCATTCTGGCAGTGCCATATGTCATGGTCAAGATGTGGTGGCTACAGTTGCACCTGGTGGAGAACTGGGACCTGGAGAGAAGCTCTCAGATGCACAAGATCTCAATCCTAGCAGAGGTCAAGCCAGATCTAGCAGGAGAACCTGCTGAAAGGAGCGCTGTTTCCCCAGCCGGAGGAGTCAGTGGTCATTATCACAGACTACTCGCTAGAGGGCTGGGGGGCAACCCTGGACAGCTATTAAATTCACAGGCTGTGGTCTCCACAGGAGCAAGCAGAGCACATAAATGTTCTGGAGGTGAGAGTGATTTGTTTGGCATTACAGGCGTTTCTCCTGCTAATCAGGAACAGGTCAGTACTTATCAGAACGGACAATACCACTTCCATGTTCCACCTCAACAAGCAGGGAGGGACAAGGTCTCCTCAGCTGTGCAAACTGATGATTCAGATCTGGGAGTGGGCTCTAGAGAAGAGCATTCACCTGACAGCCGTTCCCCTTCTGGGCGAGAGCAAGAAGGAGGTGGACAGGTTGAGCAGGCTTCTGGTGGACAACTACGAATGCATGATCTTCAATGCCCTGTTCAGGGGAGTTGGGTCACCTAGAGGTGGATCTCTTTGCAGCGGAGAACAATGCAAAGTGCAGGCAGTTTGCCTCATGGATGGGGAGAGGCAGGCACTCACTAGGGGATGCCTTCTTAAACGCCTGGAACAGCATGTGGTGTTACGCATTCCCTCCAACACCATTGATCCAGAGGGTGCTGAAGAAGTTCCAGGAAGCAGTGCAGTGTCGCATGATTCTGGTAGTCCCAGACTGGCGAGCCAGGATCTGGTACTCAGACCTGGTGATGATGGCAGGTCAGGGCCCAATCCCTTGAAGGAGATAGGCCCGTTACACCTCTCACAGCAGCAGGGGGGCAGTAGTACAACCACAACCAGAGTCCCTAGGTCTCTAAACCTGGAACCTGAGCAACTAAAGATGCAGCCGCTGGAGCTATTGAAGGCCAATCTGTAAATTATTCAGAATGCTAGGAAGGAGTCCACTAGGTGCCTGTACATAAGGAAGTGGACCAGGTACTGTTACTGGGCCAGAGACAAACATGTGGATTCAGTTTTGTGCATGCTTGATCAAGTCTTATTGTTCACTGCCCACTTAGCAAGCACAAGTTTGCAGGTAGATATGTGTTGCACATATGTGGCGGCATTCAGTGTGTACAAGAACACAGAGGGACAATCATCTTGGTGAAGAAGTATTTGCAGGGGCAAGCCAGACTATATCCCCCAGCGAGAAACCCTCCTCCGGTGTGGGACCTCCATGTTATGCTGGTAGCGCTGGCACACAAACAGTTTGAGCCCATGGCTACTACAGACATCAAGTGGGAGAGGCTCAATACGGCACTATTAGTGGGCCTCACGTCAGCCAGACGCATCAGCGAGATTCAGGCACGGATGGTGTTGGAGCAAAACACAGCTTCCTCAAGGACATGGTGGACATGAGGACACAACCAACATTCTTGCCAAAAGTAGTCTCATCCTTCCATGTCGTTGAAGAAACATTGCTTCCAACCTTCTTTCCGCATCCTAAATCTGAAGCAGAGAGGGCATTACATTGCCTGGGTGCTAGGAGAACACTCAGGTTCTACCTGGACAGGACGAAGCAGTTCAGGAAGTCGGATGCCCTGCTGGTCACATTCCTTGGAACTTCACTGGGGGCTCAGGGATCTAAGGCTTCAATAGCCAGATGGATGGTGGACGCTATTACATAGTCACACAGATTACAAAAAAGGCCATGCCTGGCAAATATGAAGGCACACGCGATGAGGGCTAATGCACCATCTGCATTTTGCAAGCACTGTTACTTGGATGTTAGTGCCAGGTCAGATGCTGAATTCGGACAAGTTGTCCTCAAAAACATCTTTGCAAAGTAAACAGTCACACTCCTCCCTAAGGCCTACATGAAATTGTCCATACAGTATAGAGGAAAGGGGACAGGACATAGGAGTAACTAACGTACTCCTAGTCCATAGTGCCCTTTCCCCCATATGACCCTCCGTCCCCCTTAATAAAAGTAGGTCAGGCTAAATTAGCCATCTGATATGTAGGCCAGGGCTATGGGGGAGTGGCCACGCTCGTAGCCATGCCTACCTGCACCTTAAATCTAAAGGGAAATTGTATTTTTTTGGAGGAAAAAAGGTGGGACGCCCATACTGTATGGAGGAAAGGGGGCTATGGACTAGGAGTACGTTAGTCAATAAGGTGAATAACCTTTATTTTAACATCAACAAATAGAGCGGAACACACTCTCCAAAATGTTTGAGACTCACTCAGAAAACTTGGAGGTGGACAATAGGAAAATGCACCCCCAAGCTCCAGTTCCAGGGTATTACAACTGTGTAGCAGACAACTTAAGCAGAACACAAGCCTTGGCGCACTAGTGGGAGATGATCACAAACATATACATTTTGCCCAATGGGTTCCTCAAGCAATGGACCGTTTCACAAGAGCAGGAAATGCAAAGTGCCCAATGTATGCCCCCATGTACCCACAGAATGGCTCTCTATGGAATGCACTATGGATCTGTTGGTCTGGGATATTTGCTTATGCTCCTCCACACCCCAACGCCCTTTTACACAGGGTAGTCCAAAAGATGCACCAAGAGTATTTGACAATGATACTCATTTCGCTGATGTGAGTGTAGCAAAAATGGTACACTCATCTTCTAAAAATGTCTGTGTGCCCACCAATACATTTGCCATCCACTCAGAACCTATTGTCAGTGTCGGGGGCAGATCCTGCTTCTCCACTCTCATACAACCAACTTGGCAGCTTGACTATGGAGGTCATAGAATTTGATCACCTCACATGACCAGAAAGATGCATAGATATTTTGAAGGAAGCACACAAACCAAACACTAGGCACTGCTACTTTAATAAGTGGAAGAGGTTTGTCATTTGGTGTAAAAAGACTAACCTCATTCTTATTGATTGTTCCCCATCATATGTCCTGTTATACCACCTTTGGTTTACTCAACTCCGGTTTATATTATTACCTAAAGTTTCATCTTGCGCCACTTTTAGCTTGCACAGTGTTGCAGACTAAAGTCATCTGGTGACGAATTTCAGTTATCAGTCTTCTTGGAGAGGTTTACATCTGCAATTAGCTTATCCACCACATTCTACACACTGTACAGGAGCAACTCTGGCTTTCATTGCGAATATGCCACTTGAAGCTATGTGTAAAGCAGCAACATGGAGCTCAGTGCACACCTTTACACACCACTATTGTGTTGACACTCATGCAAAGAATTGTTCATACGTGGGTCTGGCAGTATTAAAACATGTGTTTGTTACTGTTCCTTCAAGACACGCACCATCTTCTTCAGGTACTGGTTGCTAGTCTATGCAAAACATTTCTAAGCAGAGCCACAAGCCTCAGTATACAAACATTACTTACCAGTGATCATCTTCCTGTTGCTTGTATCCGCTTAGATTGACATGCACCCACCCATCTTCCCTGCTAGGGGAGTTTTACTGCTGTCACAATCCTACCCGCCTGCACTCAACACCGCTACATGTGCACATTCGGAGACTCTGTAGGTTTTAGCGGCGTATTTATGCCATAAACAAACTGCCTCTGCAATCATTTGCTTGTTTTACCGCTGAAGTTTTGGACCAATCTAATTAGATGTTTCATTCCGGGGTTTGGGTTAAACGAGCAGATGCATTCTGGTACATGTATGCTGTCCAAGAGGTAAGGGCTGGAGGAAGCACACTGAGTATATTTGTTTTCAGCAAGCTACTAAGGGCTGGAGAAGCCCTGATTGCATTCACCTGTTTCAAGCGACTGCAGAATAGGCTACCAAGAAAGGGCAAGGATTTAATTGCAATCCACAGCTGTAGGCCACAGAAGCCTGGACTCGGCTTATTTGGACACAGCTGCCTGAGGCTGCAATTAGCTCCACCCTGTTGGGCTGTGGGCTAGTAGGGCATATATAAGCACACTTTGAACATAAGTAGTTGTTCAGTCAACTGCTTCCACTGGGAGTTTGTGCCTGTGATCAGTTTCTGAATCTTTCCCGAATATCCTAATGTTTGGCTTTTGAATCCTGTTTGTTACTGCATTGCAGCACCCTTTTCAGTCTGCTTTTGCAGTCTGCTTGATTTTTTAACCTTTCCTTGATTTCCAGCTTTTGACTTCTGAAACCCTTTCCTGTTGTGCTGTTAAAGACATTCAGTGCTTTACTGCCTTTCTGTAAACACTTCTACTTCACAGACTTGTACTATTTTTGCCTAGTTTTTCTCTTGTTTATCCGTTAACTGCGATATTACCAGACTTCAGTCCATAGTTCTAGTGCCTGTTCTTAGTGCTCTGGGTTTCCTGAATCTCTCATATTCACTGTGTTGGCCGCAACGTATCTTGTCTGAGTGGTTTGCCTTGTGTATTTTGATATTCCAGTCTCTGCTTTGTACTTTGTTCCTCTATCCTGTCCATTACTGGTTTTCAATACTGCTTTCCACATGTATTACATCTTGGTCCACTGTTGTGCCTCGCTCTGGATCTGTTTACAGTGTAACCCCTGGGTTGGTCTCCATTCAGATCAGATAAGGGAAAGACTTCTGTTGGCATCGCATAGTCCGTTTGACCCCTGGGTGGGTCTCCATTCAGATCAGATAAGGGAAAGACTTCTGTTGGCATCGCATAGTCCGTTTGAGTCTTACCTGCCTCAGCATATGGTCTCCAGTTTTACCCTAGCACTGAGTACAACAGTCTCTTCGGCACGCCTAACTCATGATGCTGCTGTATGACAGTTGTCAAGAGTAATCTGCTAGTACCGATACCAAGGGATTTCCCTAATCCATGGAGACCCCTTATCATATTCCAGTACACCCTTTCTTCTGATCAATCTGTGTTGCCCAGTATATTTGCTTGTCTGTGCCTTCTCTCTGTCTCTTTGGTTACAACCAACTTTATTTCCCTGCAGTTCCTGTGAATACCTGTTTCAACTCAGATCAGCTTGGTATGTACCCTGTTTCTGTTATATGCTAGCATTCCCTCAGGAATCTCCAATAATCTACAGTGCATACTGTGAGATATAACTGTTGCCCTGTGCTCCCCGGGCCAGACTCCTGACAACTGCTTCTGTTTGGAGCCATGCCTTGCTACGTCCCAGCCGACCCTAGATTTGTGCTTCCTCTTCAAAGAGGTCTAGGACCCACAAGGAGGCTTCCTCTAGTGAGAGAGTGAGGAGGTAACATACCACCCATGCACAGTTTGCCAAGCCTACGGTGTCAATGAGCCCATGCCTCCATGAAAGAAGCCAGAGTCCATGAATACGGCTGTGAACGTTTTGTTGATAGCTGCTCAGACGCCACCATCCACAGCACATATACATCCACTAGGACCACTACGTTGATGCCTCCTCATGGACGGTGATGAAGCCGAGCAAGTCTACTTCCATCCCGTCCACGTCCACTGTACAGGAGAGCAAGATGTCCACCAACGGGCCCATAGGTCAGTGCTCACCCTCTAGTACTTGTAAGACAGGATAGCTGCACCATGTGAGGGATGGGGGTGCATGATTCACTGCTCCAACATGACTCAATAATGAGGACTCAGTAGTTTGGCAAAGGGAAGTCTGTTTAATGACAAGTACATCTAACAGGGAAGCAGTTGGGAATCAGCATCGTTGCGACCATCTGTCTCGTGCCAACTTCCTCGAACTTCAGTTGAACAGCAACCTTTATGCATAAAACATGTCATCATTGACGTCTAATTCTACAAAAAACCTGACATGTAATATACTTGGTTAGGAAAGGTAACTTAAGTATAGGTGCTACATCTGTATATGATAATAGAGCATGCAGATTGGATAATTATTATCGGGTGGGCGTCTATGCCCCTCCCTCTACATCATACATGATAGACGTCACTACAAGTATGACGTCTCATTGGTTCTATGATATATAGGACCCTAGATAACTTGGTCCATTGTGATCGGCAGGTTACACCCCTAGACATAAATCTCTACTTTTAATTAGCAGCATGCAGAATGGACACCCAGGTGCCTGGTGTCCCAAGTTTCACCCTGCCTCCCTTCCATCAATCAGTATCTTGGGCTATGTGTCAATTAGTTGGCTGGGTATGGCCTCGAAACTGTAGCCTCTTATCAGGAAAAGTTATGGCATTCTCGGGTTCTGGGTGAAATCAGGCAGTGGTACCTCTTCGCGCCTGGCTGATCACGTGTTAGTTCACCATGAATCTGCTTCAGTTTCTTGCTTTTAGTGTATTTAATTCTGTTTCGGCCTCGCCACCTGCATGGGCCCCCCTTATCTTGACCTTCATGGGGCAGGCTGGTATGCTCTGAAGTTTGAGCCTTGTTAGCTGACGCTCTCCTCCCTTTCTCTGGATGACCTCGATTTCCTAGGCATGAGCCGCTCTTTGTTGAGTTTCGATTCCGCTCCTTCTCCTGACTCTGGCTGGGTTTATGAAACTTGGCCTGTTAGGCCTCTGGCAGCCTGGGTACATTTCTGCTTTACAAAATGGAGTCGCACTTGTATAATGTGCCTTATTGAGGTAGATATATGGTTGGCGCTTGCCATCCTAATCTTCTACTAAGCATTGCAAGGAGTATTGGTTTCTTAGCTTCTTGCGTTCCAAGCCTATTTACACACGTTTAACTGGTTGGTTACTTCCATCTTGTCTTGTAGCAACGTTTCCTTACGTTTTAACATCGTTTCTTCCCTGCGTCCATTACATCTATTTCCATAGCTACTCGCACTGGCATGCTCTTTTCGATAGCCGTTTTTGTTCATTCACGAGTCTGTCCAGGCCCTTGTGTCATTTCCACTGGCCTTCCATTAAGGCTTTTTGGGTCTCTTCATGGACCGTCTGTAGGTACTCTTCGTTTCGTATCAGCGGCTGGTACGGCTGTCTGATAGGGTACTGTGCTGCCCAGGGCTGTCTGGTTATGGGCGCTTCAACAGGTATGGATCTTCTGATGTACACTGGGCAGAGTCCCAGTGCAGCTCTTTGTTGTTTCATCTGCTCCTCATACATCACATACCTTGGTGAGTACTCTCCTGGTACCTCGAAATGAGGGGCAGGGGTGCAGTCTATGTCTGGGGCCTCCTCTACACTCCCCCGTCTGGTTGGTTCATCGACCACTTCTGCAATCTCTTTTGCATTTATTTCCTTTGATTCTTCGGTGTCATGTTCATCGTCTTCAGGGTTTGTACATAATGGTGTGAATGTGTGAGTCTTTGGAGTCCATATTTTTATCACCCCTTTCAAACTCCCTGCTGTTTTCACATGTTCGTCTTTGTTCCATGTCATTATCTGATATTGTCCATTTGGGCTGCAGTAGATCCATTTTCCTTCATACCGTCTTCGTTTCTTAAGATATGTGAACTTTGTTCCTTCTGGCGCAAATGTGCTGGCCTTCACAAATTCTCTTATTTCTTCATTAGTCAGGTCTCTGGGTTTCCATCCTGGGTCGACATCAACCATTATTTTCATCCCTATGGCTTTCTTTGCAGTTTTCTGGCACTGTGTAATGATTATCTTGATAACACAGAATCCTAGCAGTACCATTGCTAGTAAAGCTCCCAGAAACTTGAATATATCTGCCATCCATTGTGGGACCCATGAGAACAGGGCTCCATCCCAGCTGTCATCATCCACTTCATCACTTTCATCGATCATCTGGTTTTTCAAGTTTGACAACATATTTATGGCCTCTGTAAGGGTTCCGTTTTCTTCATCGTGCGATGGTACAAATGTGCAACATGATTCTCCGATTTTTGCACAAACACTCCATCCATCATGTCAAGCACATATCTGTTCTGGAGGATCATCAGTCTGATTGCTCTCAGTTCTTCTTTGATCGTGTTCAATCCTTTTATAGTGGTATTGATGGGCTATAATAACTCCCATCTGGTTATCTGCAACCATTTAGCATTCACTCCAATTTGGATGTGTGGCAAGAGCATCGTGGTGAACACTGTTGAGGTGAGGCTGAATAGCCTGTGTTCGTATGGAATTGCATGGAATACCTTTTCTGATTTGGCAGAAAAGTAGTTTTCTCTCTTCATTCTGGATACCAGTTCCACAGATCTCCTTCTCCTTAGATGAGCATCTGCTTTCGGGAAACTGTCCACCTTCAGGTGATTCTTAGGGATTACTAGCGCAGTAACGTGGACATTCACCAGTGTGCATATGCCTCCCCAGTTTTTTGGCAGCCTTATTCATGCCTTGGATCCCCACGCCCAGTAATGGTCCATAATAACTGTGGTTCCTTGTGTCATTCCTGGGGCTTCAAAGATTCATCCGCACTTTACATTCTCTCCCATCTTCCTCGTGCCATTACTTTTGAAGCATAGTTTTGGGCTTTCCAATGGTACTATCTGCAGGGGTCCTCCTCTGTCTTCGACCCATGTTAGCAACTTTACCAGTTTTGGCCATAGAGGTTTGCATAACCTCTGCGAATTCTCTATTGCTTCTCGGCAGGCTCCAAAGACCATCCAAGCTCGGCAGATTACTACTCCTTCTTCCCATCCATCTGGGGAAACCACTGTTCCCCAAATCTGCATTTGGCCTCTGTTCTTCCAGATTTGAGCCTCTTCTGCAGTTTTTCCTTGAACGTTCAATCTTGGGATTATTACCCAACGTGTTCCTGATCCTTTGGCGTCAGGATTCTCGAATCTGATCACGTGATTCCTTTTTTGCGCCCTGTTTCTTGTTTTAATGTCCTGGACGTAGCCATCTTCATCCGGGTAGTCCTTTTTGTTGGCCCATATCAACAAGGCGTCTTTGTCCTCTGGTGTTGCACATTGCTACATGTGACATACAGTGTGCTGTGGATGCATCAATTTCTACAGCCACGAAGATCTTGGATTTTCCTATGTTGTATGGTAGAAGAGCACAGACGAAGCATTCTCCTTCTGACTGCCTTAGTCCTACTTCCTTCATGTGCTGGTACCATATGTTATTTCCGAGATGGGCTGTGCTGTCCAGGTAATCGTTGAGCTCATTGTTATCTTCATGCGGGCTTCTCTTGATTCTCAGCGTTCTTCGTAGTTTGCTATTACTATGTCCTTAAAAGCATCTGTGCTGCTTTTCCACTCTGTGCGACTTGGTAGAGCAGGCTGCCTTGGCTGTATCGCAGTGGTAGGAGACGTTTTTTCGTTTCTTTTCCTTTTCTCTTGTAATCTTCCATAGAGGTTCTCTAAGCGCCGTTGGCTCACCAACTCCCCAACGCGTGGCTGTGTCGTAGGTCTGGTGCTTGTTCCTTGCGTCTGAGTTGGCGTGCTTACTGTTATAGTCTCTGTAGTTCTATTTTTCAGATCCTAGTGCAGTTTCTTTGCTCTGACTATGAATGGGAACAAATAATCTATCAGTGCTTGTGTTTTCTCTGTGAGTTCCTTTGTGGCTACTTCTGTTCTTTTGAGGGATTTTGCTATGCCCTCTTTCATTGGTTTCCCACTTGGTTCTCCTTGGTTGCTTCTGCTATTTTCTGGAACTGATTGTTCGGCAGGCAGTCTCCGCTTCTCTGCTGCCTTCGTTGGAGGACCTGTAGCCATAGACACTTGCCCTTGTCTGTGTGTCTTCTGTGTGTGGGTGCGTGCAGTGGTCAGTGCCGCGTTTTTATTCATTCCGTGCTGATCCTGTCTCCAGCTTTTCTCGTCAATCGTTACCTCAAGTGTGTCTGAATCACTGCTAGTTATATTTAATTTTAGTTAACTTTACCATCAGGTTTTCTTGGGACTGGGATGACTACATAGGGTCTGGGTGCTTTCGTAGGCCCCAGACGTTTATTATCTGGTGGGTGCACTGAGATTGGGACACTTCACACACCAATAAAGAAAGCAGTTCTGATAGTCAACGACAGAAAGACAATGATAATTACTACGCATATACACATATTAGACTTGTAGGACATCTGGCAGCATTTCCTTCCAGGGAAGCGGGGGCGCCCCTGTGCTAGTGGTAAAACCAAGTTACTATTCTGTGCCCCCATTTCAAACAAGCCCATAGTCAGTTATTTATTCCTTTACTTGCTCTGATCTCGTAGCTCATGAGTTCATTATTACTAAAGTGACAAGTGCTTTTCATGTGTCCCTCCTCTTGCGGGAGCTGTCGGTAATCTCTGGGTATACAGTACAGTTCTTGTGCTAGACTATGGAAAAGTGTTAGGCTAGCAACTCTGGTACATCACATTCATAATGCATATTTACAGTAGGTAAAGTCCCAGTGCATTCCTCGAATTTGCCTTGGTTCTGAGGACATGCTGGATCCTGTTCAATTGCGAAGGAATGAAAAGGTGGAACTGCTAAAAATCACACAAAAATAAAATGTAAAAATAAAAATGAAAGTGAACATGAAAAATAAAAATACGGAGAAATAGAGGAAAAGGTAAAAAGAAATAATAAGATGGTGTAGTTCTTGTCTCTGCTCTCCTTGATCTGTCCTGTGGCAGAAGATTGAAGAACTGTCTCTCTGTCCTCGATTTGTCCCACGTGGAAGATAAAGCACTGTCTCTCTGTGTCCACGATCTGTCCCACGGCGGAAGATAAAGCACTGTCTCTCTGTGTCCACGATCTGTCCCACGGCGGAAGATAAAGCACTGTCTCTCTGTCTCCACGATCTGTCCCACGGTGGAAGATAAAGCACTCTCTCTATGTCTCCGCGATCTGTCCCACGGCGGAAAGTCTCACTGGAACCTCCTAAGGTATTCTCGCTGGAAGTTAGATAGCTCCACCTGGAGCATTATGCCATGGAGGAGTGTGCCCATGTGCGGGACGTTGGCTGGATCTCTAAGGAAGGTGATGACGTCAACATCTGCAGGCCTCCCCACCATCTCTGGATAGTCTGTGACTAGTCTAAGCAGGACATTGTGCGCCAGCCGGGTGTCCTCGGGTGATAGAGACATTTGTCCTGTTTGTCTGGGTATGAGCTTTTCTTTTGATTCGCACAGTCTTTGCACCTTCCCGTTGCGTGGACTGCCACAAGGTGATTTAATTTAGTCCACAGCTGGTTCAATTGAGGTAGGTTTCTTGGGTCTCTGATCAAACTGTGTGTGTCAGTTGTTCTCCCGATGAGTCTTGGGCATTTCACGATTATTTGAAAGAACAAAGTAAATGTGAGTTCATCAATGTCTACTGGCGGTGGAAGCATTTGTGTCCTCTTTGTTGTGCTCGGGTAGCTCGGCGAAGGCTTCCGTGATGACGGTCAGCAATTGCCAAATTACCTTCTTGTTCGCAGGATCTTGAATAAAGTCTGTGACACTGGTTTCTCTCCCTATGAGTCACGGATATGATATTACCACCAGCTGAAAGTAGCTTAGCACATCCTACTTGAGGCTTCTGCTGGGGGATACTATTAGATTTGTGAACAAAGTCTTCATACTAGTTGCTTCAGGATACTGTGTTACGTTCTCAGCAATGCATCTTATTTACAGTCTGAGTTCTTGATCCTTTGTACTACTTGTACGTGACGCTATTTCAAAAGTTAATTTTATCAACGTTGTTGTGTTCGCATTATTGTTCTTTATCACCTTTCTCTGGTTTGGGGAAGTATTCTATTTAAAGCCACAAATTGAACCAGAGTTCTTTTGTCATTGTTTTGGTGCTCATGCGTCCTTCTTCCTTGCCATGGATCTTGTCTGCACGTGCTGAGGTTCTTCCCCATTGTCTGTGGTTTCTTCGTGGTTAGATGCAGCTGGAGGGCTCTCTCCTATATAAGGTTTAATGCCATTCAGGAAGAGCCATGCCCTTCTGCCCTGGACTTTGATGGCTGAAGGAGTGCAGTCCTCTACGATGAAAGGGCCATGGAATCGTGGCTCATCCCACTTCTTCCTTGTAAAGTTCCTTATGAGAACAGCGTCATCAGGGAAGATGGGTGGCGCACGGAGTCTGTTTCAGCACTTCCTATTGTATTTTGTGCTGCGATGCACCCTTTTCTTTGTCGCTGCAGCTGGCCTGAAATGACAGAGACACTGGATGTCATACAATTCAAGTAGTCCTGCATCTCTGTCCCAAAGACCTCTTTTATTGGCTGGGCATCACATCTAGCTCTATCTCGGGGGGTAAGAGGGGTCCTCATCCTTCTGCCTGTGACTATCTCGTGCGGCGTGAGATGATGGTCGGAGCCTGGTTGGCACCGAAGTGCATACAATGCTAGTGGTAGACAGTGCAGCCATCCCTTTTTTAATGTGAGCTTCAACTTGGCTATCCTCTCCTTTAACAGGCCGTTGAGCCTCTCACATATACCATTCCCCTCCAAATGATACGCCGACGAGAACTTGTGCTTTATACCAAGCAACAAGCTGATCTGCTCGAAAACTGCATTAACAAAGTGAGCCCCGTTGTCTGATCTCATTACCTCGCACACCCCCCATCTAGGGAACACTTCACTCACTAGAAATTTGGCAGCACAGGTAGAGTCTGGGTGTGCACAGGGACCTGCTTCTATCCATCTAGAGTATGGACACACCACCATAATTAAATACCTGTACCCGTTGCACACTTGAATCATGTCGACATAGTCGATATGCAAGTGCTGGAATGGCCCATTTTGTTATTAATGGATATAAGACAAGATGTCGAAACTGCTTTCCGCAATGAATATTAAAATGTGAATAATCTCACCTTGACCGATCGAGTAGACCATCAGGAAACAACCAAGTGCAGCTATGAAAGCTACCCTAGGACAGCCCTGTCCTCTCCGACCCGGAGTGGAAATAACCAGGGGGGAGAACAGGGTAGCCAGGGAAACCCTCGATGGGAAGAAAACCCTGGTCGAATCTGGAAGTGTTGTGGGTCCGGGTGGTTGATGAATGTCTTCTACGAGTGGCTGTGGGCAGGATGGCTTCGTCTGGATGAACGAAAGGAATATAATCAGAGTAGTAGCGTAAAGTAAGGAACGGGAAATGGAAATGAAATGACACTGTTAAGGGTTCTCACCAGCAAAGAGAAGGAGCAGATGATTGTTTTAGGGCTTCGAAGGAGAAGGCATCGGGAGCTGTAAGCTCTACAAGAAACAATCCTTGGGTCAGAATCTGAATCGAAAGAGGTGGAAAGTAATTCTGAGTTTGTGTCACTTACAGCTATTGGGTGTTCCAACACGGAGAAAAGCAGGGTTGGCGTAATCGTGACGCCGATGGATATCTGAGCGTGAGGGGAACTCCCGAGAGATGGTGAGACCAGAATGGAAGCAAGAATCTGGGGATGAAATCTTGAGAGACAAAAGAGATTCAGAGTAAATCGAAAGTCACAATGGAAGGAGCAAAGATAAGAAATCCCTAGAGGCGAACTCACGGAGCGTCTGGTGAAACAGAAGCGACGCAAGGAGTTGCCGGCTTCCGTGTTTGATAAAGGATCACGTGAGCATGCCGGAACGTCTTGGAGCAGCGTAAAGAGTCTAGACCGCTACTTTCAGAACGGGAGTCATCATGAAACGGATTCTCGGGAGTCGCGTAGAGCAGGGTACCACACAACCGATTGAGCGCCCATAGCGACCATCTCCCATAATGTGTAACAGTATACCCCCTCCTCCTGGGGGGAGAACCCGGTTTACCCGGGTGAAAAAGAAAGAATCGACGGATCAACTTAGGAGCATGAACACCAGAAGCAGGTTCCCAGGATCGTTCGGCAGGTGAGTAGCCCTTCCAATCCACCAAAAACTGCAATTTTCCCCTCCTGTAACGAGAGTCACAAATACTGGCCACTTCATATTCAGATCCAGTAGCAGTAAGAACCGGAGGCGGAGGAGGATTCCCCGATCTCCGAAAACGGTCAGGAACGACCAATTTGATTTGAGACAAATGGAACACCGGATGAATTCGAGACCAGGAAGTTGGTAGGGCGAGTTTGATTGCTGTAGGCCCAACCCAGGATAGGACTCTAAAAGGTCCAAAATACCTAGGAGACAATTTAGAAGGTACAAGATGCCGAGGAAGGAATCGGGATGCCAGCCAAACAGAATCACCCGGGATGATATTAGGGGCTGCCCGACGATGTTTATCTGCGTATCTCTTAGTCCGATCTTGAGCCTCTTGAAGAGACAGTCTGGCTAATTTCTGTCCCTCTCGAATATCCGAGAGAAGGCTGTCAACACCAGGGCAAGAGGAAGCAGGAACAGAAACGGTAGGCACAAAGGAAGGGTGATACCCATAAGAACAATGAAAAGGACTGGTGTGAAGAGCTGAATGCTTGGCGTTGTTGTAGGCGAACTCCGCAAAA
The DNA here is from genome assembly GCF_040938575.1 of Ambystoma mexicanum. NCBI lineage: Eukaryota > Metazoa > Chordata > Amphibia > Caudata > Ambystomatidae > Ambystoma > Ambystoma mexicanum. Next base: position 285,936,939 of record NC_090931.1, on the reverse strand, counting down.
GGGAGCAGTTCTACCCAATTATCCTGGGCTGCTGAGATAAAACATCTCAGATATCCCTCCAAAGTCTGATTTAATCTTTCCGTCTGACCGTTAGTCTGAGGATGGTATCCGGAACTTAAGGCTCTTTTGATTCCCAGAATGTGACATACCTTCTGCCAGAAAAGAGAGGTATATTGGGGGCCTCGATCTGATACAATAGTGTCCGGGAGTCCGTGTCGAGAAAAGATTTCGGAAAGGAATATTTTTGCCATATCCGCTGCTCCAGGAAGTTTCATTAACGGGGTAAAATGTGCCAGTTTGGTAAAATAATCGATGGTGACCATAATAGTGGTCTTATTCTCAGAAGGAGGTAGGTCCGAAACAAAATCGGTGGAGATAAACTGCCAAGGTCGGTCTGGAATAGGCATCCTAGAAAGTAAACCCAGAGGAGACATCCGAGGAGATTTAGACTGAGAGCAGATTGTGCAGGCTGCAACATAATCACGGATGTCTGCCTTTACTTCCGGCCACCAGAAATGTCGTTGAACAAGCTCCAAGGTTGAGGCATAACCTCGGTGACCAGCTGCTCGGGAGTCGTGACACATCTGTAGAACTTCTTGTTGTAGGGACGAAGTGGGAAGTAGAACCTGAGCTCCTCGAAAATAATAGCCCCTCTCTTCAGTGAGTTGATGCTTAGCGGCGATATCTTCACAGAGGAGTTTGTTTTGATTTGTAGCAGTTAGCACCTCTTGCAGAAAGTCAGTTAGGACTGCTATGAATCGTGCTGTGGGAAACATCCTTTCAGAACAGAAATTAGAAGTGGGAGAATCTTTCCGAGAAAGAGCGTCGGCCCTTAAGTTATGTTTTCCAGGAAGAAAAGTGAATTCTATCCGAAAAGGAAGAAAGAAATAGGCCCAGCGGGCTTGTCTACTGTTGGTGGTCTGGGCATTCTGGAGAACTCTGAGATTTTGGTGATCGGTTCGAACTTTGACAGGATAAGAAGAACCCAACAGCAGATGCCTCCATTCTTCGAAAGCCCGCTTAATAGCCAAAGGTTCCTTCTCCAGAACAGAATAATTTAGTTCAGCAGCGTTAAATGTCCTCGACAGATATGCGACAGGTCTCTCTTCCCCCAGATCAGAGAGTTGCAACAGCACAGCTCCCATAGCGTATTGAGAGGCATCAGTCTCCACTATAAACGGTTTGGTCTGATCAGGGGTGATCAAAATAGAGGCAGAAGTGAATATTTCCTTCAGAGTTTGAAAGGCACATTGGGCTGCTTCATTCCAGCAGAATGTGACGTTCTTCTTTAGTAACTGTGTGATGGGCAGAATGATTTCAGAGAAACAGGGGATAAATTTCCTGTAGAAATTAGCAAATCCTAGAAATCGCTCGATGTCTTTGACACAGGAGGGAATGGGCCAGTCTAAGACTGCGGACACTTTCTTTGGATCCATAGATACACCCAGGTTAGATAATACGAAACCTAGGTAAGTAACTTGTTCCTGATGAAATACACACTTTGAGGCTTTGCAATAGAGATGATTTGATTGGAGTCGACTGAGAACAGTGTTCACATGATTGACATGGTCTTTCGGGTTGGAGGAATAAACAAGAATATCGTCCAGGTATATGATTACAAAATGAAACAAGATGTCGGCGAACAAGTGATCCATAAATCGCTGGAAAACTGCTGGTGCATTCACTAGACCAAACGGCATCACATGATATTCAAAGTGTCCGAAAGGGGTGCGAAAAGCGGTTTTCCATTCATCTCCAGGAGCTATTCTGATGAGGTGGTAGGCTCCTCTGAGGTCGAGTTTCGTGTACACCGAGGCCCCCTGGACTGCCTCTATAATGTCAGATATTAAAGGCATGGGGTACTTATCAGGAATCGTAATCTTGTTGAGACCTCTGAAGTCAATGCAGGGGCGGAGTTCCTCAGAGTCTTTTTTGGGAATAAAAAAAAGAGAAGCGCCCGCTGGGGAGACGGATTCAGAGATTAGGCCATTGCGTAAATTGGCCTGGAGATAGTCTTTTAGGACTGCCTTTTCCTTTTGGGACAACACATACATTCTGCCGAAGGGAATGGGTTGATCTGGAAGAAGGGTAATATGACAATCATCCCTCCTATGAGGAGGAAGAGTGGGAAATAAAGGATTCTCGAAAACCGTTTGAAACCTTCGATGACACGGTGGGATGATCTCAAGTTGGTTTATGGTGGGCCCGGATGGAAGGTTAGACACTTCAGTTGGAATGCGAACACCCACAGACTCCTGGGACAAACAATGGTTTACACAGTACTCAGACCCTAGAAATAAAGTACCCGCTGACCAGTTTATATAAGGGTTATGGAGTCGCAACCATGGGAGACCCAAAATAACTGGGAAATGAGCTGCTTTAATAAGGTCAAAAACCAAAGTTTCTTTATGATTAGCGACCAAACAAGTGATCGGATCGGTCTGTTCTTTGATCGGGCCAGAGCTCAATGGACTTCCATCCACTCCTTGGATGGGAGTAATGATGGATTTGGAGACAAGTTGTATCTTGTGCTTAGTGGCCCAGTCGTTGTCCAAAAAATTGCCAGCGGCTCCACAGTCAATCAAGGCTGGTATGCCCGCCAACACACGTTCAGATAGGATCATAGATAGAGATACTACCACCATGGTTTGACAAGTCGCAGTGTCAAGCGACATTCCCATTCGGTATGGGGAAACAGGATTAGGAGCCACTACCGTCCTTCCCCTTGGGGTAGGGCTTTGAAGTTTCCCGATTTAGGATTTGGGGTACGTCGTGGAGGAACCAAGTGACAATCCTTCAATATATGAAGTGAAGAACCACAATACATACACAGGCCTCCGGTTCTTCTTCTTTCTCTTTCAGAGGCGGACAATGGTCCCCTCACAGCTCCAATCTGCATGGGCTCTTCATTTTGGACGTGTGATTTATTTCCTGTCGGATAATATTCATTAAAGGATCGGGTACTTTTGCTCTTTTTCCGTTCATAGAATCGTTCCTGCAACCGGTACTCTATTTGCATGGTTAGTGTAATCATGTCTGCTAAATTGGCTGGGCGAGGAACTTTAGAAATCTCGTCTTTCAGCTCGTCTGTTAATCCTCTACGAAAAAGAGTTAAAAGACCCTCATCCGGCCATCCTAATTCAGACGATAACTGCTTGAATTGGGTTATATAACCTAATAGGTCCTTTCCACTCTGTTTTAGGTCAAGGAGTCTTTCCTGAGAGGATACAGTGATTTCTTTTCTCCCAAACATGGATCTTAGGCTATTAGAGAAAGCCGTATATGAATCAAGGATTACATTGTTTGAGGTAACCAAGGGCGTGGCCCAAGCCAATGCGGGACCAGATAAGTGAGATATCACAAACCCCACCTTATCTTTGTCCGTTGGGAAGAAACGAGGTTTGAGTGTAAACTGGACAGTACAGCTATCAAGGAATTCCTTGAGTTTGTAGGGGTCACCATCATACATTATCAGTTGTAATGTGGACGGAGGAGTATCGGAAAATGCTCTAGCAACCTGTTGTCTTAGATGTATATTGTCTTGCTTAAGTGATTGTACCTCTAATGACATGGCCTGCATGGCGGTCATGAGTTGCTGCATTTGTTGTTCCATAATGGTCTTCGTCTGTCAATATATTCGGGCGTCGCTTACTGTTATTAATGGATATAAGACAAGATGTCGAAACTGCTTTCCGCAATGAATATTAAAATGTGAATAATCTCACCTTGACCGATCGAGTAGACCATCAGGAAACAACCAAGTGCAGCTATGAAAGCTACCCTAGGACAGCCCTGTCCTCTCCGACCCAGAGTGGAAATAACCAGGGGGGAGAACAGGGTAGCCAGGGAAACCCTCGATGGGAAGAAAACCCTGGTCGAATCTGGAAGTGTTGTGGGTCCGGGTGGTTGATGAATGTCTTCTACGAGTGGCTGTGGGCAGGATGGCTTCGTCTGGATGAACGAAAGGAATATAATCAGAGTAGTAGCGTAAAGTAAGGAACGGGAAATGGAAATGAAATGACACTGTTAAGGGTTCTCACCAGCAAAGAGAAGGAGCAGATGATTGTTTTAGGGCTTCGAAGGAGAAGGCATCGGGAGCTGTAAGCTCTACAAGAAACAATCCTTGGGTCAGAATCTGAATCGAAAGAGGTGGAAAGTAATTCTGAGTTTGTGTCACTTACAGCTATTGGGTGTTCCAACACGGAGAAAAGCAGGGTTGGCGTAATCGTGACGCCGATGGATATCTGAGCGTGAGGGGAACTCCCGAGAGATGGTGAGACCAGAATGGAAGCAAGAATCTGGGGATGAAAGCTTGAGAGACAAAAGAGATTCAGAGTAAATCGAAAGTCACAATGGAAGGAGCAAAGATAAGAAATCCCTAGAGGCGAACTCACGGAGCGTCTGGTGAAACAGAAGCGACGCGAGGAGTTGCCGGCTTCCGTGTTTGATAAAGGATCACGTGAGCATGCCGGAACGTCTTGGAGCAGCGTAAAGAGTCTAGACCGCTACTTTCAGAACGGGAGTCATCATGAAACGGATTCTCGGGAGTCGCGTAGAGCAGGGTACCACACAACCGATTGCGCGCCCATAGCGACCATCTCCCATAATGTGTAACACATTTGGCCGGGGGATAACTCCTCTTACTACTTTTAGTGTGTGCCCAGCAGTGAATTGCTGGCAGATTATGCAGTTCACCATGAAGAACGCAACATGCTCTGTTAAATTCGGTGTAAACCAGTCTTCTGCGAGCGTTGCAATGAGATTTTCTTTTGACATATGTATAGGGTAATGTAATTGCTCCAATGCTACTTTCAGTAGGACGACAGGCATTACTGGTTTACCAATGCTGTCTTGCCTTCACAACCCCTCAGAGGGGTTTAAGGAAAACACCCTTGACGCTTCCACACATTTTTCTCCTCCTGACGTGCCTCCCCTTGGAGTTCCATTAACTGAGTCTGCCCCATGTTGCTATAGGCCTCTGGTGTGACTCGTGCTACCATCATACGCTCCTGGGTACGTGCCACCTCCACGTCCATGATTGTTTCATCCTTGGATGCCATGCGCTTGGCTTCCGTGTCTGCTTCATGATTTCCACGTGACACGAAATCTGTCCCTTTGGTGTGGGCGGCGCATTTCACGACCACTATGCCCACTGGGAGCTGTAGTGCTTTTATCAACCTGTCCAATAAGGCTGCATGTTGCACTCAGAGGTAGCCCCTCCTTTTCCAGCGTGCTAAGCCTGCGTGCACGGTAGATGTCACATAGGCAGAGTCACTGTACACCGTTACTTCCTGGTCTGCATGATTCTCAATGGCGAGTATCAGCGCCAATAGTTCTGCAGCTTGCACAGAATAGTGAGATGGTATTCGTGCACTGACGAGTACCTGAAACTCTCCCTTCGCTAGGTGTTTTATCACGGCCACGCATGTGTATCTTTGTCCATCTTCTTGGTCGATTCTAGATAAGCCGTCAATAAACATGATCTCACCACCTGCCAGGGCATTTTCCTTTACCCTGGGGATTTCATCATAGAATTCCTCATAATTTGCGCAGTCATGTACGGGTACTCCCACTGTGACCAGCTCAGCTATGAAAGTAGCTGGATTTACAGTTTTACATCACACTATTTTGATCGATGGGTTAGAAATAATTACTTCATATGCGGATGCTCTCTGAGATGTCAGCGTGCCCTTTGGCTTCTCTAGTATGGCGAACAACGAGTGCTCGACATACAATGTCATGGAGCATCCCATCACAATGGATGATGCCTTTTCAATGGCGAACGCGGCAGCAGCTAGATATTGTTTGCATGGGAAGTGGCCCTTCATGACCGGATCCAGACTCCTGCTGTAATATGCTAGGGGCTTGTACCCCAGTGAGGTTTGCTGCGCGAGCACTGCTGTCATAAAATTACCATCGGTTTGTGAGAACAGGTAGAATTCTTCTGCATAATTAGTAATCCCAAGAACTGGGGCCTTACAAATCGCCGCCTTGAGTTCTGCAAACCCCTTTTCCATTGCCTCAGTCCATTCGATTTTTTCCCTTGTCGCCTAGGCCTTCTTTAGGGCCTGAAGCAAGGGCTTGGTATACGAGCTGTAGTCGAAGAGCCATGCTCTGACATAATTGCACAGGCCTAAGAAGCTTTGCATTTGTTTTTTTGTGAGCGATTTAGCCGTGTTCAAGATAGCTTCAGTCCTTTCGGGGGTTACCTTTTTCCCTTCGTGTGAGATTAGCTCTCCTATGTACAGCACCTCTCGCTGACAGTATTGTAGCTTTTCCTTGTTAACTTTATATCCTTTCTCAGCCAGGACAGTCAATAGCTGGACAGAGTTGCGCATGCATTGTTCCTCAGTGACGCTGCAGCTCAGAATGTCATCCACATACTGCAAAACAACACTGTCACTGCAATATTGCTTAGGTCCATCTACAGGACCCTGTTGAAAATGGATGGAGACTCACAGTACCCCTGTGGCAGCCTCATGCTTTTCAGGCGCATTTGCCTGAAAGTAAATGACGTCAGGTCTTGTGAGTCACAGTGCAACGGGATTGAGAAAAACGCATTTTTCAAGCAAATTACTGTGAAATATTTTGCCTCAGTGGGTATGTTGCATAGAATTGTGGATGGATTAGGGACTAGAGGGAACTCAGCTTCAACTATATCGTTTAATGCTCTTAAATCTTGGATTAAACGCCAAGACCCTACCTTTGATTTCTTGACAGGGTAAATCACTGTGTTGCAAGGCGATTCTGACGTCATTAGGATGCTCTTGCTCCATCATGGCGGAAATTGTCTTAGCGATCCCTTCATCTGCCTCTCTGGACATAGGATATTATCGTGCTCTTGGTAAAAGTGCTCCTGGTTTCAGTTTAATTTTCACTTCACCTGTCCCCTTCAGGAGGCCTACGTCTAGGGCCCTGTAGTCCATACCGTGGCAGGCACTTGGGCCATGTCATCATCCAAGTATTCTGGACGTATCAGCGCCAACATCATTCTCTGTGGCACCTCCCGTTTGATCATTTTGACCCAAGATATGAGACTTACTTCCACCCTTGTCTCTTCTAGGTCAGGGTGTTCTTCGAACAGATCGTAATCGGTGACGTCAGTCACTCGATACCCTTCTTCGATGGCGATAATCGCACACCATTGTCTGACTTCGTCGTCATATCCTTTGACCAATACCACTTTCCCTCGCACTGCGGCAGATTGTATCATTAAGGGAAATCCTTCTCCCTCTTCTTCATGCATCGGTATTCTTGGTCTAAATAGATACTCATCAGGTGTACTCATAGTTCTATCTGCAAGGGCTGGCAATCCCGCCATGAGCACCTGTACGCCATATGCCAAGATTTCTGGCTCTAATGGTATAGCTCTCATGGCTATACGTCCGGAGTATGCTCTGATCATTTCACACACGTTCGAATAATGCATTCCTGGAGTGGAGCACACTATACCATTCTCGGTAAACGAGATTGTCATATTCAACTTAGTCATTAAGTCCCGACCCAGGATGTTTACTGGGGTCTGACGTGAATATGATTAGGGTACATTCATTTTGCGCTCTGCCACAGAGACTGGGAGCGCGTCTGTAAAGGGAACTCTACTGTGAGCTCCTGTGAAACTCTGAGTATCTATGGCCTCGCCGGACAAGGAAAACGTGCCTTCTCGTATGCACGAGCGTGTCACACCCGTGTCAACTAAGAAAGAATATTCTTTACCCCCTATGATGACATTCACCCTAGGTTCCCTGTTAGGGTCTGGTGTCACTGATAGGATAGAACAGATCAGAGTCTCCCGTGAGCTGTCCTATTTCATATATAAGTTCGGCTCACTGTATACTTGCTGATTTCCCCCATTTCCAGGGTTCACTCCCCCTCCGGAGCTTGTGCCCTGCAACATTTGCAGTGGTGCCTGCTGGGATTGTCCTTGCGGTACGTTTCACATGTGCGAGGGTTGAACCACTTTCTGCGCACCTTGCTGCGAGCCTGACACCTCCTGCTGCACTGTGTGATTTTGGGCACTGCCCTGGTGTGGGACAGCAGGCTGATTCACCATGCCTGTTCCCATTCCTTGGCCGTATTGCCACATGCCTTGGCTTCCGCACATGCGCGCCACATGTCCTGTCATTCCACACAGCCAACACACTGGCGGTGGTCGGGCTATCTGTCCATTTGGCATAGCTGGACTGCCCATCTGTGCATTCTGAAAGCCACCTTGATTATTCTGAAAGCCTCCTTGGTTACCTCGAAACCCACCCCGATTACTCTGCCATTCTCTTCCTCCAAAACCCCTTGCCCTCGGGTAAAATCCTGCGCTACCCTGATTATTCAGTGATGGGTTAGTCGCTTGCTGCGCGTGCGGTTCAGCTTGGCTTGTCAGCATGGCTCCCTCGAGAGCATACTTAGAGAGTTTTGTTGCACCAGCTTCGCCTCCTCACCCTTACGAGTTGCTTCCTTTTTCTTTTCTTGAAATCTACAGTAATGTGCAATTGTCAACTGTATTTCAGTCTATGGTTTAGCTTCCATTCCTACCAATTTCTTGAGCTGTTTTTGCACTGGCTCAGGCAACCCTTGGCATAATATATGGTAGAATACAGGGATAGTTTTCGTCCACGACTCATGCGTTTCGAGCACCCACGCGTCTTGAAAATTCTGGATATAAATCAACTGATCCTCTGACTCTTTCATTTTCCGAGTCATTATAGCCCCCATATCAGAAGTGTCCGGATATAGCATTCGCAGCGCTTTCCACACTGCTGCCCTACAATTATTAAATGGCGCTCCGTCATGGGAGGTGTTAATTAGGGTTACCCTAGGGTAGCCTTCCCGTTTCCATACATCGTCTGCTCTTTCACCAAGTATGGCAATTAGGAGGTCCTTAATGTCCCCTATAGCTAAGGTGACACCCCCCGTAATTTTCTCTAACTCATGTATCCCCTTTCCGGCTCCCGATGTCAGCATTGGAAGCTTATTTTTTAGGTTCTCTTGGTCCATGTGTGGCCATGGAATATATTGTGGTCTTGCTCCCCCCTTTTCTAGCAGCGGGAATTGGAATGCACAGTCGTTCTTTTCTTTCCCCATAGCTCTCCGGTCTATCGCTGGGGTGGCATTTCTGCCTTGCCATCTCCCTGGCAATGCCCTTAATCTATCTGCATAGGCAGGTGCTGACGCCCCCCTCTGACCGTGGGGTGTTCCTTCATGTCGGCCGGACTGCGCGGCAGACTTCGGTGTCCTACTTACGGACTCACTAGCATCTGACCATCGTACCCATTGGTCCCCTGGGAGCCGTTTTCCGCACCGTCTCCCTTCCTCGTGTGCCTCATCGTCTGTTTCCCCACCAGAGTCAGATTCTGAATACTCCCAGTTTACACAACTCCTTGCATCTTCTTCGTCCTGCCCAATCTCCAGTCTGTCTAGGGACAGTCCCCTGTTCCCACTACTTCAGGTGACTTCCTATGTGTCATATAGCTGAGAGCTCTCCAGGCGCTCATCTTCTCTTCCCCCATAGGATCTCTGTTCTATTCCCATATCATCGTATATCTTATCAATCGTTTCCCCGATGCTTCTGGTGTCAAAGTTATCCTCAATATTTGTCCCACTTGTACCTGGTACCGAGTCATGTGCAGGAAAGAATTCTTCTATGTCTTCCCATTCTACAACAGGATTGGGTTTTTTAACTTCCCGCTCCAAATATTCAAGATTTCATGCCCTCTGTCTGCGCTTACGTTCTGCTTCCTCATCTATTCCCTCGAACTTCCTCACTTCTTCTCTAGCCTTATCTACTTCCCTCATCCTTTCGTTTCTACGTTCCTTTGCCCTTCTAATGTCCTCATCTTCTTTTCTCTTCATTCTCTTCTCTCGTACCCTTTGCTCTTCTTCCAACCTTTGCTTATTCTGTTTGTACTGGTCGTAGGCTGTCTTCTGTTTGCGGTCAAGCTGTTTCTCTTGCTCTTCACAATATAGTTGTTCTTGCTTCAGCCTATCCTTCCCTCTTGTCCTTTCATTGCTTATTTCCTTTTCCTTTTCTCTCTCTCTCCATGGCGTCTCATCAGACCTCTCTCTTGGCCTTTCATCATCACTTCCTTTTCCATCTAGTTTCAGCAGTATCTGCCCTCCCATCCATTCGTCTTTTGCAAATGTTATCTCATTAGTTATACCTTCATTTCCCTTTCGTTTCTTTCCCTCTCTCTCCTTAACGAGAGATGCACAACTCTGTGCCTCATCCTTTCCTTCGTCATTGCGTCTCTCCTTGTCCCTCGGGACTGCGGAGGCAAGATTAATTTCCTGGTCCTTTTCTTTATTGTCATCGTTACTATATACTGCCCGTGTTTGAGACCGTGTGCAGGGTCTGTCGGCAGTGTCTCCTACGAGCCCTAAAGCTCTGAGATCATTGCCTAACAAGACCTTTCCTGGGACGTTGCTCTGAATGCTCGCTGGAATCCTGACTGCTGTACCATTTAAAGTAAGATTTACAGGTATTACTGGGAACATGCGAGGTGGGCCGTCAGCCAACTTAGTGGGCATCAGAGTAGCTCTGGCAACTTCCTCTGAGTCTACCAAGGTAGAAACCACTACCGTTCGACTGCACCCACTATCCCTAAGAGCTGGAGTATCCACTCCATTGATCGGTACACTGTCTTTAAAGTAGTGCTTGGTATTATCTGGAATCCTAGCATAAGCCTCTGTGACATTAGGCTCCCAGGAACCCAGGGAAACTAAAACTACCACAGCTTCTATCCCGCTGGGGAAGGAGTCTGAGGAGAAGAATGCTCCTGTAATCTCTTCTTCCTCATAGGAGGAGAAGGCCAGATTAGCGGAGTGGACCCCCAAAGGTTTAACCTTACACCGGGGATCCCCCTTCACGTGGTCAGTTGCTCCACAAGCAAAACACGATCCATTGGGTCTGTTTACATAGGGAGGCTTATTGTAACCAGAGTTCTGTTTCGGAGGCTGACCTCAACTACCCTGTGAGTTCTCTTGTGTCTTACCCTTATTTTTCTTTTTGTGGCCCTTTTGAGAAGAAGATTTATCAGATTCTCTACCCTCCTTATCTTTGGACTTTTTCCCTTCCTCCTGCTTAGCAGGATGAGTTTTGTCCTTATGGGACACTCGATGTGACACCCATAAGTCTGCTGCAATGGCCAGCTTCTTAGGATCTATCTCCTTCGAATCGGCCAAATGCTGCTTAAGCTCCGGGGGAAGAAGATGCAAAAATGTGTTCCAGCATGCCTTCAAAGGTAAAAACCTTATAACCTTCGACCCAGCCAGTCAAGTTTTTTAAGGATTCGGTTACATAAGATACCCAAGTACCACCTTCTTTTTTCTTGTACTCTCGGAATCGTTTTAAATATTGGGCAGGAGTCTTTCCAAACTTTAAAATGAGAGTTTGCTTTAACATTGCGAAATCAGCTCGCTCAGCCTTCGACATTTCCATAATGGCACTACAGCCAGAATGGGGCAGTCTGCTGAGTAACCAGGCAATCTTATCAGCATTGTCAACTTGTTGAACTTCACATGCATACTCAAACGTATTCAGCCAGTCCATAATGTCATTCCTTTCCTCGTACACACTGAGAAGATCTTTCAGAAACCGTGGATGAGAGGCGGCCCCAGACCCATGTCCAGGACCCTTGGATCCATTTGCAACCTGAAGCTTGGCCAGTTCCAACTGGTGATCCCTGTCTTTCTGTTTTTCGGCCTGTTCGATTCTTAGTTTGGTTATGTTGAACTCAAGCTCCTTCTGCCTAAATCGCAGCTCTTGCTTCTTGAATTCAAGCATGGCCTCCCCATCGACACTGGCAGAGGAAACATTAGACATCTCATCCTCCCTTTCCTCGTGGTCGCGGTGGATCAGTGCAGCGGCAGAACCGTGGGTTCTACCAGTGAGAGCAGCCCCACCTCCTTCCGCACTGTCCTCAGAAGTTATAGCATCAAGCTGCGCTTCTTGCCACGCCACGATTCTTTGGATCATATCCAATTTGGTGCCTTGAGAGGAGACACCTCTCTCCGCACACATCTTTTTCAATGTTTCGGATTTAGAAGCATTTAAAGTTAACAAGGTATTTGTTTCCATACTGTTAGATAAGACTATGGCCTTTTTAAAGTTATACTACGACAATTCACTACGTGTCCTGGTAGGAATAACTTGAAATGCCTTCGCTCGTGCGTAACACTGGATACCTTCAGTGGTATCCCACCGCTGTACACCAATTTGTTAAGACGGATTTCTGAACTCTGTCCTGGAGGTGCAGAGGTTCAGAAGGCCAGCCTAGTTTCTTGGAACAGGGTAACCTCTGGACAAGCCAGACCAATCAGGGTAGCGATCGCGGCGGTCAAGACTAGGTCTCAAGAGGGGTGAGGGTGACTGAAAGCCAGCAATGAGCACACACAGCAAGGATACTTACAGATTACTCCAAACAGGTGTTATATTAAAAATATATACATTTACACAAGGCCTTTGTAACATTGACCGTAGCGAGAAATCACAATAAAACTCCAGTAAACCAACACATACCAAACCAATACAATATATATACAAATACAAACGAGTCTAACGCGTTAGACGCACGAAATGTGTAGACCACCTAGATGGGGAGGAAAACAGGCAGTGCTAATAATAATCAGACCCCGTCCGCCTTCAGAGGCACCTAACTAAAAGGAAGTCCAAGCCCTACGAAGAGTGGAGCCTTGTGCTCAAAAGTACCTGCACACGCTGGTGCCAACGTGCAAAAAGGGGAGTCTCTTTGAGGGAATCAGGCAGTTCAGTTCGGTGAACAAATGAAGATGAACAGAGCTCTGCGACTCAAGTGCAGCCTCCACTGTGGGCAGAAGCAGAGCGCGAGTACGGAAAGGCGTGCTGTTTGACACAGCGAGGATAGGTTATGGGCTACTGCAGGAGGGCGACCAGTTGCTAGCTATGCTACTCACCGGTCCCCGATGCAGGCAGACCCAGGCTTCTCTGCGTCCGTTTCAGTGCTGGCAGGTTCAGATAGGAGCAGGGGACGTCTCGTCGTCGTGTAGATTCCGCAGCAGCAGAGTTGAGTTGAGGGCGTCCCAAACGCAGTGAATCCACACAGTTTGTTACCACAGCAGGGCAACAGAGTGGCCGTGTGTATCTCAGCCAAATGTACACTACTCACTTCAGACCTGGGAATGCCAAGTGTACGAATCGTGTGAGAGTGACAAGGACTCGAAATACAACACAACCTGACGGCGGTTACAGAGCCAGACTCCTGGGTAGGCTGGTCAGTCTGCTGGATGGCCCAGAGACACTTCCCAAGGCTTACGTGCAGGAGATGGTGAAGATGCCGAGAATAGTTGTTCCCACTATTCCAAGGGTCGAAGTACCAGTACAGGCCTTCTCGTTCGATCCGAGGTAGAAAGGGTTTCACAAAGCGACAGCAGTGCAAAGGAGCAGTCCTTCAGCGGGTCACCAGCGATTCCTTGGTTCAGCCTCGTGGTTGCAGGATACTTGGCTCCTGTATCCCTTTATTCATGAGAACTCAGGAGATCGACATGGTAGTGGAGTTTCCAGCCCCCTCTTATCCACAGTTCCCTTCGCGCCAAAAGGAGGGGACCCAATCGGAGATCCGCTCATAAAACACTCACACCATCTGTGGACCTCATCACGGACCACGGGGGTCCCAGGCATTCACACCACCCTAGACTCTCTGGCGCCCGGATGTGTATTGGCACCAGACATCCCAGCCCCCATCCTGGAGGCACACACAGGCCTGTAGAAGCCTGCGAAAGCATCTGTGTTTCACGGGAAAGTACATGCCCAAATAAGGAAGGCCCTGGGTCGGCTTGACCTGCGGGGGGTGAAGGGTGCAAGACGGTCAGCGGACAGGACAAAGAGCCTCGTGGTCTGGCCATTTTGGGAGCCAGGCCACCATTTTGGGCTAAGCGTGAGAAACACGCTTAGAACGCCAAAAGGAGCTCAAAAACACAAGAAACGATTGCTGCCACCAATCCCGTCCGTGATTCACTTGCACCGTTCATTTACAATCCAAAGAGACTATTTAGGGCCTGTAGATGACTAGAGACCCAAGAGGGCAGTAACTTAGCTTACAGTGCCCTCTTGTGCCATGTTGCACGAAAGCGGCAACATGATAAAGAAACTACGGAAAACAACGTTTCCCGGCATGACTGTCTTAAGGGCATGTCATTTTCCCCGTAAGAATGGAGCGAAAGCCCAGAGGAGTGCGGCTGAGGGCTGCACTTCTCTGGCAAAGTCTAGATCCTGGTGAAAACAACAGCAAAAGGTTTAGTGGTTGCCACATGGAAGGAAAATTAGCCACAATTAAGAAATCTTTCCTAACAATTGTCCCTTATTATATGGGCACTGAGTTCACGTTTCTTCTGACCGCTGTATTAAAGCGCAGGAACAAGGCGAATTCTTACGTTTTTCTCTCGGGTCCCCCCCGGTAACCTTACGTTTTTCTCTCGGGTGCCCCCCGGTAACCTTACATTTTTTTCTCGGGTGCCCCCCGGTAACCTTACGTTTTTCTCTCTTATACTCGAGCTATTAACCCCTTAAACATATACAGTCTTCTCTACTTCTATTTTATTGTTTCTCCGCCACCCTTGGTTACCCTTCACTTGCTTGTTCTAATGCCTGCAAGACAAAGTAACGAGTTTGTTGTTCCACTCACCGATCGCATCTTTTCCTCTCTGGAGCTTCGGGATCACTGCCCCTTCCTCTTCAGCCTCTTGCAGTCTTGCAGTCTTTTCGTCCGATTGGCTGCCCGTGGGAATGAGAAGGGTTATGCTTGGAAAGGCGTGATATTGCCGAAGGCCTAGAGTTACTTCGTGCCGTCGGTCTATAGATGTCTTATAACTATATTAATCAATAATCCATAATCGATGGCCGAAACCATCCTCTGCTACCAAGTGTACAGGAGAGCAAGATGTCCACCGACGGGCCCATAGGTCAGTGCTCACCCTCTAGTACTTGTAAGACAAGATAGCTGCACCATGTGAGGGATGGAGGTGCAGGATTCACTTACTCCAACACGACTCGATAATGAGGACTCAGTAGTTTGGCAAAGGGAAGTCTGTTTAATGACAAGTACATCAAACAGGGAAGCAGTTGGGAATCAGCATCGTTGCGACCACCTGTCTCACGCCGACTTCCTCGAACTTCAGTTGAACAGCAACCTTTATGCATAAAACACGTCATCATTGACGTCTAATTCTACAAAAAACTTGACATGCAATATAATTGGTTAGGAAAGGTAACTTATGTATAGGTGCTATATCTGTATATGATAATAGAACATGCGGATTGGATAATTCTTATCGGGTGGGTGTCTACGCCCCTCCCTCTACATCATATGTGATAGACGTCACTACAAGTATGACGTCTCATTGGTTCTACGATATATAGGACCCTAGATAACGTGGTCCATTGTGATTGGGCAGGTTACACCCCTAGACATACATCTCTACTTTTAATTAGCAGCATGCAGAATGGACACCCAGGCGCCTGGTGTCCCAAGTTTCACCGTGCCTCCCTTCCATCAATCAGTATCTTGGGCTATGTGTCAATTAGTTGGCTGGGTATGGCCTCGAAACTGTAGCCTCTTATCAGGAAAAGTTATGGCATCCTCAGGTTCTGGGTGACATGAGGCGGTGGTGCCTCTTCGAGCCTGGCTGATCACGTATTAGTTCACCATGAGTCTGCCTCAGTTTCCAGATTTTAGTGTATTTAATTCTGTTTTGGCCTCGCCACCTGCATGGGCCCCCCTTATCTTGACCTTCATGGGGCAGGCTGGTATGCCCTGAAGTTTGAGTCTTGTTAGCTGACGCTCTCCTCCCTTTCTCTGCATGACCTCGATTTCCTAGGCATGAGCCGCTCTTTGTTGAGTTTCGATTCCGCTCCTTTTCTTGACTCTGGCTGGGTTTATGAAACTTGTTAGGCCTCTGGCAGCCTGGGTACATTTCTGCTTTACAAAATAGAGACGCACTTGTATAATGTGCCTTATTGAGGTAGATATATGGTTGGCGCTTGCCGCTCTAATCTTCTACTAAGCATTGCAAGGAGTATTGTTTTCTTAGCTTCTTGCGTTCCAAGCTTATTTACACACGTTTAACTGGTTGGTTACTTCCATCTTGTCTTGTAGCAACGTTTCCTTATGTTTTATTATCGCTTCTTCCCTGTGTCCATTACATCTATTTCCATAGCTACTTGCACTGGCGTGCTATCTTCGATAGCCGTTTTTGTTCATTCACGAGTTTGTCCAGGCCCTTGTGTCATTTCCATTGGCCTTCCATTAAGGCTTTTTGGGTCTCTTCATGGACCGTCTGTAGGTACTCTTCATTTCGTCTCAGCGACTGGTACGGCTGTCTGATAGGGTACCGTGCTGCCCAGGGCTGTCTGGTTATGGGCGCTTCAACAGGTATGGATCTTCTGATGTACACTGGGCAGAGTCCCAGTGCAGCTCTGTGTTTGTTCATCTGATCTTCATACATCACATACCTTTTCGAGTACTCTCCTGGTACCTCGAAATGAGGGGTAGGGGTGCAGGCCATGTCTGGGACCTCCTCTACACTACCATTTTGTTGGTGTCCTCATCACGACTCTGATGACTAATACATCCACCTCATTCATAACAAAAAAGGTATCAGTTGACGACTGTTACCAATTTGTCGACCATGTACTTCTGCCGGCTTTCCTCAAGGAAGAGTCTCAGTTTCGTTTGCCCCTTATGTTCCTCCTGCTGTCCTGGGCCCTTCCCATGTGCCCCCTGAGGAAATCCCTGAGCATGTGATAGGTCCTGATTTTGTGGAACAGCAAGGCGTATGTGCAGATGATGAGGAGAAAGTCTTGTCCTTGCTGCTGCCTGCAAAGCCGTTGCCACCAGCGCAATCACTTCTGACCAGGCAGCCGAGACATACCCCTTCTACTCCTGCTGCTCCTTGTCCTACACCTATTTCCAATCAACAGGAGGTGCACACTTTCACAGGACATTTTGTCTATGCTACACACTCTTGTGTCCGAATTGTAGCACTCGGTACAGTTTGTCCCGCCAGCTCAGTACGATGCTCCACTGGCCACTTTAGACACTGTAATAGCATCTCTCCATTTGCTCTTCGCTCTCCTGTTCAGTCCTCAATGAAGATGATGCTTCTCAGGCTGCTGTGTCTATTCACACTTCAACTGATGACCTTGTTCCTGTGGATGACGAACCTGATGATCCACCTATTAGGGTTTCTCCTCCTGACGAGATTGGTACTTTCTACTCTCTTATTTTCAAGGCTGCTAGGAAATTTGATCTGCTCCTTGAGGATCAGAAAAACAGAGGCTTCCTGTACCAATGCAGAGAAGCGGCATGTACAGTTGCGCGTAGCAGGCTTTCAAGCACGGTTTTACTTGGGTGTTGTAGCCAGGCCAAGCCTCATCGGATCTCGAACTCTGGTCTTCAGGACAGGGGCAGGTCATCAGAGATCAACAGACCTGCTCTCGGTCTTCTCCCTTCTCATTTGGTTTTCCAGCTGCCTTGAAAGCATGCAATTACTTATCCAGCCTCTCACTTCTGAGATTACTGGCATCTGCTTGTGGGGGAAAATTTCATGGAACTTGAAATTGTATGTTCCCATGTACCTTCTCACCAGGAGATTCTTCCAATGAGTTATGTGATGAATCCCAGGATATTGTCACTGCTCCCATGGGGAGCCCCTTCCCAGGAGGCTGGGTAGGAGAGGCCGCTACTGTGCGGCAGGGAAGCCCTCCATGGGACCAGTGATGATCACCTTGGGAGAACACGGTATTCACCCCCTCTATTTCTGCTATGGTCCCCCATACCTCTATGTATCTCTGTAGAGTAGAAGAATTCATTCACACCGATCATACTGGGACGAGGAAGAGTAAGGCTTACCCAGGTGGAGTATGTAGAGTTACTGACACAAAGAAGATCAGGCAAGGAGGCAAAAGCCCACTGTGTAACCAACATATGCGGTATACTCTACTGGAGGCAGCCCCAGCGATAAAAAGCAAGGAAGGACTGTGTACCTTGCCAAGTCAGCCCCGGAGAAGCGAGTAACCACACGATGGTTCCGTGGCGAGTAACCGGAGGAGAAGGGAATGAGAAGCTGTCGAGCAAGGACGAGTCTCTCCACAAGTTCCATTGAACAGGAACCTGTCCGGTGACAGGGAAAGAGGAAACCCGACTGGTGAAGCCAAAGCAAGCAGAAGGCGCGTATCCGAAGACTCGAGAGTGAGCCTACTGCTGCGGAGTTGCTGAGGGAAGAACGGCGAATGCGGAAGCAGTACAGAAGCTCCGCTCTACTCTCAGGACAGACCGGATACTGCAACATTTCTCGAAGGTAGGGAAAGGGTTGGGCCAGCTTGTGGGACACAAAGGAGGCCAAATAGATAAAAGAGACACGTAGCAATATCCCGAGAAACAGAAAGGGATAGCAAAAGAACTGTAAAAACTGCAACAAACTTTGCGAAGTATCCTATGTGGAACAGTACCTGGCAGGAGAGTACACCAGGTCTGTTCAATTGGACATTGAGTGAAGCAAGGGCTGAGGGCCCGTCAAAACCACACAACAGGATCTGGAACCCATATGAAGTCGGGAAATCCCCACCAAAACAGCACAACTGGTTCTGGGATGATTACAAAGTCGGGCAAGCCCTGTAAAAGCAACACAAAGGGGTCCCAGAACCCACGTAAGTTTGAAGAAGCACATTGTCAAGGGGCTGGGGCCCAAAGCATGTCAGGGAGATCTGAGATAATATAAAGACGTCTGGGACCCACGCAAAAAAGAAACACGCAAAAAACAAGTTGGGGAGACCCAGAGACAGCCAAGAGGAGTCCATGACACCCGTAAGAAGGAAAGAGGGATGCAGGAAACTAAAATAAGGGGTCGAAGATCCATGACCAAAAGGAGAGACACTTTCTGGTATTTTAAGATCCACATTCAACCAAACTAGAGGCTACATTTGTCAGCTGGAGAAAGAACAGGGTAAGAGACTCCCCCCTGATACTTGGGAACTGTCTTTTTGCGGCAATAAGACCTACAGTCAAGTCTAGCAAGATAGTGAAGCAGACCTGGTACCACATTGGTGAACTGGAGAAAAGAATAGGTGAAACAACTCCCCCTGGATACTTAGGGATTATGTTTTGTATACGTTTGGAAGAACATTTTAAGATCAAGAACTTTTAAGTCAAAGAACCATGCATTGTGTTTCCTCGACAACAATTGAACATTCGAATCCGGATGCAGAAAGAGAGAGACCTCCTTCTGGATTAAGAAGACACAAAGTTTTTCTTTAGTTAGTCCAGAGTATAAGGGATGGAAATAGATTTGGACACAGAACAGTGGACATTTTACTTTACTGGACATCCTGACGGAGTCCTTCATATTTTTGTTGTGGAAGGAAAACCCCTCATAGAAATAGGGTAAGATTGTTTTTTCCCGTTTTCTTTTACTTTTAATAAAAGCCTTTGCCAACAAACATGCCACCACTGTGTCCAACTCGTACTTCTGAACCCTTACAGTAAATAGCCAGTAAACTAATTAAAATGAATCATTTCATCTCAAGCCTAACACAATAATAAACATATGCTGCCATCATGCCTCGATACAAGAAAAACATAGAAACAAGAAAGGAAAACAGGAAGGATACCTCAACCTAACCTAACAGAATGGAAACAACCTGTTAATATTCACAACACCCAGGAAACCCGTTGGGACACAGCTAAATGCACTAAGGATACCGACCAAGAAAAAAGCAAACACTGAATGCATTTCACGCTACCTCTCCACCTACAACTCAAACTCAACTGAAAGCAAACAACCGACAAACAACCCACAAGCAAGAGCCCAAACAAACCCGGATTTCAACAGGAAGTCGAAACCTAACACACCAAAATGCTAAACACAGCGACTCAGAAGATGCTGTCGGCAAGCCCCCAATAAGAATCAAACTTGAATCTATAACCATCAACACACCCTACATAACCAAAGAGTGGAAAAAGCTTATGCATATAAGCAAACAACCAACCGCCATGGACTTGAACTAAATAAAACTCTGCAGTCAACTTAATTAAACTACTGAATGAAGAGACCGAGCACCCAACCACAACCTCAACAAACAGCATCACCCAAGAGAGAACACCAAATAAGGAAAATCCGACAAGCACCACCCTGGCTGGGACTCAAGGAAGGATAAACAACAACGCACAAAATAGACACACTGCACTGCAGCTTACTTAATGTAAGATCCATAGCAAAACACAAACCAGAAATATATGACCGTCTAAGCGAGGGCGGCACAGACGAACTCTTCTTCACAGAATCATGGCTATCTATGACCGAGGTGTTGGTAAAGATAAACCAAGGCGCATCACAAATGCTTAAATTGAACCACACATTTTGTAAAATTTCAATCCCTCAGTTAATTAGATATTACCTGGCCAAAATAGTCCCAGTGGTCCTTTATGGTCTGGAAGCTAGACCTCGACTTTGGTTTATAAATTGGGAGACATTTGAAGGTTGGCTGTGGAAAAAGGTCTTAGGACTTCCTACTTGCACATCTAATGGGAGCCTTAGATTCGAACTGGGACTGAAATCCCTAAAATGCATGGCGGACTGGAAACTAATCTCTCTATATAGGGAGATCATTACCGGAAAAGAGACCACTCTCTATTGCGACATAAGATGTCACATGTTGAACTCTAAATCGACAATCTTGTCGTCATTGGGGATCAAAGTAATGAAGTCTCTCTCTAAGATTGAACTTGATGTCAAAACTCTTATCTCCAATCCGCTTAAGATAAAGAAAAAACTAGAAACACTCGACTGGATATAGACCGTTGAGAAGGTAAGAATGGTTTCTGCTGAAAACCCCTTTTTAAGGGGGGGAAAGAAACCCGGCTACCTTTTAAGCTTTCTCAAAAAATTTCCAAATAAACTGCTCCGAAAACATTTCCTTAGAATGAGACTTAACCTGGTTTACTGCGGAGAAGTTTTGGCTAAACGAAAACAAGGCGACAAGGCAAAGCAGTTATGCACTATCTGCATTGATCCAACAAACAGTCATTAAGGCACCTGTTGATGGACTGTGAAGGGACATGGAACCAACGCTCAGTACTCTTTAGGAACTTTGTGTCTCACGAGGAGGACTTGACCCCAGAACTTTTTTGGGAGAGAGTGACTGCAGGATCAAATGCTGCATTAATCTCTGCAGCGATCCAGGTGCTGGAAAACTGTGGAATTAATATGTCAAAATTGGGGAACATAGTCTTAAAGCAATTATTTTGTCCCTACTTTTATATTATGGACAATTAGTAGACTAGAAGGACTGGTTTTACAGGTGCCTTGTAAGGTTTTTTTAGTAACTGCTGAAATATTACTATGTAGAAATGTTAATTGGAGAAATATAATTTGTTTTGTTTTTGTATGAAAAATTTTGTAAAGACTCACTGAGTCATAAACAAAAAAAAAAGAAAAAAAAAGAAACATGGCTATAAGACAACTACAAGCCAATCGCCCACAAAGCCATAGCAGACAATTTATTTTTTAAACTCAGTTTTTATTGGCATTTGTTAAGGAATGAAGACATTACCAAATACCATTTATCAAACTTCATCATGCAAAAGAAAACAGTCCCACTCCCCCAGCTTTACCCACTCCTCCCCTCCCCATTAAACCTCCCCTAAACTGCTCTTAAAAAAACTTTAAAATCTGTCTAATAAATCCCCATAACTCTGCGCCCTGTCCCTCCTTAACCCCGTCTCAAAATCCCATCCAGGTGTGCCGATATCCATTTAACCATGTCTCGAGGGGGTCAGTTCTTAATATAAAAAAATCTACTGTTCTATTTTGGCTCCCTCCAAGATCTCCCTCCACCCTTGCTCCCCTCACGTGTCTGCCGGGCTCGCTGAGGCCCCCTTGTTAAGCCCCCATTTTAAAAGCAGCACACCCCAATCCGCATTAAATCCAGTCAGCCCATCGTGCACCACAGCTGTAAGCCTCTCCATGACCATCATATCATGCACTTTCCTTTCCTACATTTCTTTCTATGGGAGAGTCCCACTTTTTCAACTTTGGGCTATGGCCAGTCTCCCTGCTAGCATGGATTCCCACATACTGGGGAATCTATATTCTTCCCTATTTTTCTCTGGGACCCCCAAGAATATCTGCAGCTGGTCCACTCTGAGCTTGACTCCCTTGATTTCCTCCATCCAATCTAGCACTTCCGACTAGAAAACCTGGGCCCTGGGGCAACGCCACCACATATGGGCCAAGGAGCCCCTATGACCTGAAACCCTGGGACACATGGGAGAGGCTCCCACAAACATTCTGGACAACTTCAAGGGAACCCTAGTGCCAGCCCATCAATACTTTAAAACTATGCTCTATTTTGGAGGTGAACAAGTTACCCTGGAAAGGCACTTTATAAATTTGCACCCAGTCTTCCTCAGTGATTTCCTACCCCACCAACTCCACCCAATACCTATGAAAAGTCTGTCTCCCCTCTAAGCAAGACTCATTCATGGCTTTCTACAATCTAGACAAAATGCCCCTTTGCGTGTTTGAGACGTCAAGAACCTTCTCAACCATTGTTAGTTCCCTTGCCACTTTTCCTCCCAATGCTTGGTCAGTCATTATGCCCTTGATGGGGAGATACTCGAAGACTGAGAATAAATCCCTCCTCAGAACCTTCGGAACGGTTTGCAGGTCCAGGAAATCCCTGTCTTTGAATAATTGTCCCGCCTGCTTAAGACCCATGTCGACCACTTTTGCGAGAAAGCTAGCCCCTGGATGGCAAAGTCGAATGGGGGTCCCCCTACTGATGACAAGGGGAGGGCCACGACGAAAATGTGCGATTACCCTCTATGTCACGCTAGATGGACCAAAACACCCCCATGGTGGGGTGTGACCTGAGGCGTTCAGGAACAAACTTGAGAGGGGACCAAACATTGTCCCTTAGCTTCAAAGGATGGGCTGTGAATACTTCCATGTAGGTACAGTAGCATCACCCTCAGTTGGGCCGCCTCATAATATAAGCGAACGCCCGGGAATGCAAATCCCCCTTATCCCTCGGGAGTGTCAGTGTCGCCATTTTAATACTTGGAATCTTATTTCACCATATGAATCTGCAGAGTTCTCCTATTCGTTCTATGAAGAACTTCTCCAGAAGTTGCCTAGGGATAGCTTCAAATAGATATAATAAACGAGGGAGTACATTAATTTTTATGGAGGTCATCCTTCCGTACCAGGTCAGTACCTGGAGGTCTCACCATTTTAGGTCAGCTGTTAGTTGTGTGCGGAAGGGGGCATAATTCACTGAAACCAGCTTGTCTAAGTCTTTAGTCACATTGATACCCAGGTAATTTATACCCTCTTTCTCTACTCTCATACGCTGGTATCTCCTTCTTGGATCTAGGAGGGGCTAAACCTGAGTATTGGCAAAATGCATGATTTCTCAACATTGATCTTTATCCCAAAAGGCGGGCGTACTCCGAGATCTGTGACATAAGTGCTGGGAGTGAGTGCTAAATGTTGGTGAGGTACCCCAATATGTCATCAGCGAATAGCAAGAGCTTAAACTCGATATCCCTGTTATGACTATGCAATCCAGTACAAGGATTATACAATAGGGGTTGGTTCACAGAACCCTTACTTGTAGATGGTGAGTGTTTAGGGAAGAAAATGGGGAGCCTCCCCAGCTTCACCTCTGGCCCTAAAGAGTAGAAATAAGGACAAGTGTAAAGTTGGGGAAACCCTCCTGGGGAAGAAAACCAGTTGGATGGAAATCAGGTATGGATGTCCAGAAGGTAGGTTCCCTAACTTTACACGTAGTGCAGAGTGATTCAATCTTCAATTCCCAGGTCCGTTCCCAAGTAGGGATAAAGACGAGAAACACAGATTTAATGTGTCCAAGATACATTTCCAGAGCTGAGAGCGTTTGCTTTATTAAAGGGCTTCAGGAGAAGTCCATCACAGGGCTTACCTTTAAAAAGACTCTTAGGCTTTAAATCGATGGGTAGTGCACGTGTTGCGCAAGGTAGGAAGGTGATGAACCTGTTGCATATTGGAATGGATCCAATTGAGGCACGAGTTGCGATACATGTCAGTATTCGTGGATGTTAACGGACAGAATGCCATTTACTGTAGATCCTTTCAGGCTTAGTGAAGCCAAGATAAATCTATAATACTTGTTCTGTAAATGGAACTTGAACGGAAACTGTTCTATCAAAAACAAGGTTCAGAGTGAATACAATACATAGAATGTAATAAAGAAAATAGGAGCAAACTAGTCGCAAAGGAAGCTTTTGAATTGATTAACTCCAGAATGTGAAACATCCTGATATCAGCCGCTGAGAGCGGAAAGGGCTGTTGACTGTATTTACCCAGGGTAGCGGGTAAAACAGTAATGAACAAAGGAGATTTACAAACAAAGTGCTGAAGTCATACTCTGTATGTTTTTCCAAGACAGGTTGTGCTCGGTTAGCGCGGCTAAAAGCTGTGTGGCTAATGAGGTAACAGCGCGGCAGAGCCGTGAAGCTCACAATGTAAAGATCAGGGAGAGAAACGCAAAGAGGAGAAGGAAAGGGGAAGTCAGGAAGAAAGAAAGGAAGGGAGCACTTACTCGATTTGCCGGTCCGTGCCGTCTGTTGTTAGTGGACTGAGTTTATAGGAGGAGACTGGGCAGCCATGTTGAAAATGATTATACCTGCAGTTGTGCCTGAATGGATTGGACCATTGAACTGCCATGTTGGTAGGGGGGTTTTAAGGCATTACCTATGTACCTATGTATTTTCTACTTCATCCACACTGAATACCCATGTATGACACTCCCCCCCCAGTTATGCCCCGAATCCGCTCGTTTGCTCGGATTACAATCGCTAACTGTTCCATCGTCAGGGCATAGAGAAGTGGCGAGAGGGGACATCGTTGTCTTGTACCCCTTGTTAGCCTGAAGATCTCTGACAACCCCTCATTGACACACACCCTACGTTGGTTATAGAGTTCTGTCACCGACCTCAGAAAGTTGGTACCCAACCCCATCTTCTTCACAACCTTCATCATGAAGGGCCATTTGACCCTTTCGAATGCTTTCACTGAGTCTAGGGATACCAAACAGGCATCCAGATGCCACGATGAAGCCCACCTGGTCGCCGTGCACCAAGGCAATTCCCCCTCCAATCTCATCCCCAAGATTTTTGCCAGAATTTTTACATCGCTGTTCAAGAGTGAGATAGGCCTGTACAAAGAGCATCTGGTTGGATATTTTCCCTCTTTGGGGATTGCTACAATCGTCGCCAACAGCATAGTAGGCGGCAGGGCCTCCCACTGCAGGCAGGTGTTAAATATTCTTACCAAGCATGGGGCTAGCCGTGACCTAAACAGTTTGTAAAACTTAATCGAGAAACCATCCTCCCCCGGAGCTGTCCCTGATTCCATGCCCTTTATGGCCTGAAGAACCTCTTCAGTCGTAATCAGACGCTCAAGGTTGTCCACTATCTTCGGGACTAGTCCCGTGAGGGCAAGCTAATCCAGGAATTCATCTATCTGTGCCATCTCATCCTTCCATTCCATAGCATAAAGGTTGCTATAGTATTTCACAAACTCCTCTCCAATATCTTTTGGGTCTATGATGGACACGTCCTCCCTGGACACTATCTCTCCAATCATTCTGCGCTTCCTCTTCTCTCTCAGTCTCCATGCAAGAATCTTGTCTACCCTATCTCCCTTTTTGTGGTATTTCTGTTTCAAGAACAGAAGTTTATTTTCTGTATCCTGAGTTAAGACGGCCTTTAATTGGGTTTTATATCATTGAAGTTCTTTTGCTTCTGCTGGAGAAATACATTTCCCCTGTGCTCCACCCGGTTGTAGCTGTGCTATCTTTCTACGGAAGGTGTTTTCCTCCCCTCCGCTCTCCCTCTTCTTTTGAGAGCCTATCTTAATCAATAACCGCTGAATCATTGCCTTAAAGCCCTCCCATAGCTAGTGGATCCCCACCTCCACGGTGTTATTGAAAAGGAAGTAGTCCTCGATTCCCGAGATCAGTTCTTGTTGCACCTGCCTATCCTTCAACAGGAAATCATTACACCTCCAAGCCCCACCTTGGTCCGAGGTCCACCTCATGCCTCCCGAAATCCTCACCATATCGTGGTCCGACCATGGGTTGGGGAGACCTGCGCCTTCAGGGCTGTGTCTACTAAGATCAAGTCTATACGAGAGAATGAATCATGTACCGCTGAGAAGTAGGTGAATGGCCTATCCCCCCGAAGGGGGGAGAGGGAGTCCACCAGGCCCAAAAATGCATTCACTTTTCCAAACTGTACTGCGTCTCCAGCCCCCGCCCTGGAGGACGCCCCTTTCCCCATCCTCTGGTGGTCCTTCAGTGGACCAACACCATGTTAAAATTCACTACCAGTTGGCCGTCCATAAATGTAATCAGAGTGTCCCTCACCTCCTCCCAAAATTTGCATTGGCCCACATTAGGGGAATAGACAGAGCCCAGGGTGAGTCGGGATCCCTGTAACTGACCCTTAACAAACACGTATCTTCCATTCGGATCAGACAGAACCGATTCCATCAAAAATCCCACTCAGGCTGAAACCAGGACTGCCACCGACTCCTTCACATCAGATGCCAAAAACACATCTCCCACCTCCCGGGACCGTAATCAGTGTTCCTTGACCGCCAGCTAGTGCGTCATCTAGAGGCACATCCAGTCCAATTGAGCCCTCTTGAATTCATGGAGAACCATTAACCTCTTATTTGGTGAGTTGAAGCCTCGTACATTGAGGGAGCCAATACACATTTCACCCAGTCTGGACATTATTTCGCTGTTTGAACTCTACATGACTCACCCCTTCCCTGAGACAAATGCATCGATGGGCCTCCATCCCTGGAGGCACCAGATACCAAACCAACTTTGAATCAGTACACTCTGAACATATAATAAATAAACAAAACAAACTTCGCCCATCCCCAGATTAGTCACCTAGTATGGAATCAAATCACCAGTGTCCAGCGACCCCCCCGACCCCTTTTCCCTGAGCACCCTCCAGCATAATATATCTCAAGCCTCATTGCTCCCCCAATCAAAACCCCCTCCTACACCCTTCATTTTCTAAATCCAGCGGCAGCCCCCATCAGGGGCGGCTGTTTCCTTTTTCCCACCAACCTTTCTTCATTAACTTTGTCCCCAACAGCACCCTTCATGGCATTTATCAGCGACTCCCCCTTCCTCCCGAGGGCGGGGGTTATGGTTTTTGAACTTTGTGTTCTTGAAATCCTTTGTCTATCTTTAGGCTGATTTCTACTTCTTGTTCCTTTTATCGCTTGCCCAGGGCCCTGCGGTGGAGATCGGGAGTCTCCCATTAATTGAGGAATCACCCTATGTTAGTAATTACGAGTAGCTCTCGTGCTCAAAGGAAATAGAAAAAGGGAAGACCCATTGGTATTGCACTCCCTTATCAGTGAGCCATTTCGTAAGGGGGCTGCATTGTTTTCTTCTGGCAAAGGTAAAGGCTGAGTAGTCCTGGTAAATTGTTATTTTGGCGGGGCCATATACCACTGGGCGCACCTTTCTTGCTCTCTCCAGGATCTTCACCTTTTCCGCAAAGTAATGAAACCTCGCCAGCACTGACCTTGGAACCCCTGCCCCTCCCCTGCATGGTGGACCCTATCGGTTGTAGGTTCATCAAGCACAACTGAGCTGAACAGGAGCCTCAGCACCTCCAGGATTGTCCTCTTAATGTCTCTTTCGGTTTCTCCCTCTCTTTCCGGGAGCCTGAAAAAGCAGAGATTGTTCCTTCATTCCCTATTCTCGTGGTCATCCATTTTCAGCTTCACTTCAAACTCCCTTCTCTCCAGTTCCGATAACCTCATGTCCATTTGCATCACCAAAGTGTTAAGAGAGGTGTGATAGTTTTCCAGACCTTGTACTCTTTCATCTATTGAGTCCATCTTCTGGTCCATGTTGTCCAGCCGGAGGCTCAGTGCCGAGCGCATGCCCCATATTTCCTGCATCAAGGCTGCTATATCCTTCTTGGTAGACAGTGGATCATCCACCCCCACAGCTGCAGGGCGCTGATGGCCCTCAATAGTGTCCTCCAAGGCACTCCTTTATCAGCAGTGCTCTCTGTGATCCCCTGCGGGGCCCTATGCACTCACCGCCAACCCAACTAGGCCTCTGTTATCTCCAGCACAGTGACAATCAAGTCTCTAGGCCCACTCCTCAATCCGCTCTCCGGAGGGGGGTGGGTCACCGCCGTGCGTCCTGTCCGCTGCCCAGGGGCACACCCTTGGCACCACGTCCCTCCTCTGGGGCCTCCTTCCTGCGGGGCCCGCGCTGGCCTCCTGCGGTTCACCTCCCGCAGTCCGTTGCTCCTTCGTGCCACCTCCATACCCACCACAACTGTCTGCACGGTTAACACAACTACCTGATGTCCGATCCACCCCAATCTTGGGCCGCCCCAGGCTTGCGTCTCCTGGGGGAGGGGAGGCGCTCAGTCTCCCTTTGTGGTTCCGGATCCGGGATCTGATGTGGCTAGCAGCTTCATGCCATGTGCCCCCTGGTGGCCTCCAAACCAGACAACTTCAAACTAATACATGCCAACAGAGAAAAATGACAGACATAGAAGACTGCAAATCTCTCCTCATCAAGATCAAATTCAACAACTAAGCCAACATAATGTTCCTTCTAGCCTACAGACCACCATCTTACAACCACGAACTTTGCAACAAAGCCCACAGACACCATGACCACCTTTCAAGCTACCATGATAACCTAATCGTCCTGGGAGATTTCACATCTGCTTTGAAAGAGAGAATGAAACCACAGTAAGCTCACTCTGCGCCCTCCTAGAAACACTCCACTTGAAGCAAATAGAGAATGGATCCATCTAAAATACTGGCACACCTTAGATGCAATCTTCTGCAGAGACAGACTCTCTACCAGGCCCCAACGGTACCAATGATATGGAGTGGCCACCACCTGATACCCTTCTCTGTCGAACATCTGACCTACATACTACCCCGAAATGCAAACGCAAGAAAATAAACTGGAAGAGCCTGGATCTGGCATCCTTAACAGAATTGCTGGAAGCAACTCAACCAAACACAGCTGAGCTGAACAGAATGACCCTGAGGCCCTAGACCAATTAGCACCAGCAGAACCATTCGAAGCCACTGCAAAATAAATGGCAGCAAGGTGGTTCACAGAAGAGCTAAGAGAACCCAGAAAAATAAACCACAAAAGTATAGAGTATTCACTACAATCAGTGTGACAAAATAAATTAAATCAGCAGTCCTCAAAACAAAAAAAAACATACTACGCCACGAGAATCCAAGCGGCAACAAACCCACAAAAAGAACTCTTTGAAATCAAAGGACATCAATGTGCAGAAAGGTTGTGAGCTCAACGGCCTCCTTAAAATACAGACACCAGGCCCTGAAGGTTGCAGGACTAGTGAAGATGTGTAAAGGATACGACAAACATTGCTAGAAATGTGGGCGTGGGGTGAAGGGAGACTATGGCCACATGTGGTGGGGCTGTGTAAGGGTACAGATCTATTGGAGCGAGGTCTTCTCATGGATCAAAGGGGTTGATTAGATCAATAGGACATTCTCCCCATGGGGGCTTCTCTTCGGCGTTCGGAGAGGGACAGATGAGGGGAGGACGGACACATGGTTAGGTTGATGTTGGTAGCGGCCAGATGCTCCCTGGCCCAGTTGTGGAAGAATCCAAGGATGCCAGGGAATGACTGGCGAAAGTGAGGGCCATATAGGACGTGGAGTTTCTCACACAGCTCTTAGATGAATCCTGAATGAATATCGAGAGCTTATGGGTACCCCTCTTTGATAAGTACGGTCGATGATAGTCAGAGGGGAGGGGAGGATGTAGTACCCTAAGGGCAAGTAACATCGTATGGCTCAAGTAGGTACCCTGGTTTTTTCACTTCAGAAAAGTTGAGACTGTACTGAGAGGGGAGAACCTCTGGTGAAATTGGGACCTCAAAGGGACTAATCGCGTAGCTGCCAAGGGGGGTTTGGGAGAACCTGCTCGGAAAAAAGCTATCTCTGTTAGTGGGAGCCTAATGGGGGAAGTGTGAAGTGGCTGTATAAAAGGGAGTGGCAGGGGGGGATTTAGAAGATGAGGGAGGTAGAGGGGAGACGTGGGGTGGGGGGAGTAATAGTCCGGATAGATATTGGAGGAAAGTTGAATGTTGTTAATTCCATAGTGTTTGAGCCTTGTTTGGAGTTCTAAACAGATGGTACATGGCCCTGTAGAAGCAAAAGATGACCAAGCTGTAAAACCGAATCTTATGCATTCAAAGACTTGTTTTGTCATACTTGAAATGGCAATAAAATTCTATTTAAAAAAAAAAATCATCAAAGAAATCAAAAACCCTACATCATGCAACAAAGGTGCCATCCCATCAGAAGCACTATGTGACATCACCAACTACCTAAAAACAAACATATAAACAATCCAACAGACCATTGAACCAAACTGCGCAACTATAAACACAAATACAACCACAGAACCACCAAGAAATGGCAATCCACCAACCACAGCAAGCCTCGACTGATTTTACACCAGAGATGAAGACATTTTAGCCACACGAATGAAGGACACCAACCTCACCAGAGCCCCGGGCGATCCATGCCCCTCAGGCATTTACAGAGAAATCCTCAACCACAGCACACAAGCTTCTCACTCCTGTCTACTGATGAATCTATCCCTAATCACAGGAATAGTACCAAAATCTTTCAAATGAGTGTACATCAAGCCACTCATAAAAAACGAAACGGGAAGCGCGGAAGACTCCACCAACTACAGACCTATATCTAATCTGCAATACCTGGTGAAAATACTGGAAAACCACGTATACGAAATCATTCACAACCACGTAGAAACAGAATCCTGGACCACTCGGAAGTCTGCATCAGACCCATGAGAGGAACAAAATTAGCACTCCTATTCATATGGGACGACATAAAAATAAGTCCAGACCACAGCACACGATCTGCCCTGCTGGACATATCAGCCGGGTTCAACACAATAAGACTCTCAACACTAATTGAGAGACTGGGATAAAGCAATGTAAAAGACTCCACTCTACAATGGCTAAAATCCTTCATCACTGACCGAACCAAAAGAACCTACCTACCGCTATTTACCTCCAACACCAAAGACATCTCCTGTGGCATGCCATAAGGCTCTAGCGTTTTCCCACTCCTCTTCAACATCTACATGTCCCCCTTAATGAGAATCATTCAAAACCATGGACTGACCTCCTACAACTACACAGATGACACCCACCTCTTCATCAAGATAGCCACAACCCAAGACCCAAACAGCACCCTCAACAACTGCCTCACTGACATATACAGTTGGATGACAACCAACAACCTCAAGCTAAACCCCACCAAAACAGAAATAATTATCTCACCCCCAGATAAAAATGCAACAGACATACAACTGGACTGGCCACCTGGCATGGGACCCCAACTGGAAGTATCGGTCGTGGTAAAACATCCAGTAATACTCCTAGACAACAGACTCACTGGAACAACACGTCAACACTATAGAAAAGAAATGCTTCTACCTCCTGAGACTCCTCGGAGGAATCCTCCCCTATCTCTACTTTCCACACAGAACCCTTCCAATTATCGCCCTAGTATTATCAAGAATCGATTATGCAAAAAGCCTCTACCTTGGCATGCCAGAACTGCTCATTAAAAAACACCAATTAATCCAAAATACTGCAGTAAGGATACTTCCGAGGCTAAACAGAACAGATCACACCTCACCAGCCCTGAGAAGAATACAATTGCTCCCAGTAAAAAAAAACATTCACTTCAAAGCCCTCTGCATCACCTACAAATCATTGCATGGAAAAGGAGCTGAATTCCTCCAAGTCAATATCAACCTCTTCCAACAGAAAGAAACCTAAGATCAAGCGACAATCTCCAAATCGAAATAAACAATACAAAAAAAGGAAATTCGGAGGACCCACACTCACATCTAATCACCAATTTATGGAACACAATCCTGAAGGATGTAAGAATGACAGAAGACAAGCTCATCTTCAGAAAACAACTAAAAACCTGGCTATTCAACTCACAATGATTGACATAAAACATCAGCCACCAGCGATACCAAGGGGGACCCAAGATAACCCAAAGACAGTACAAACTCCAGAACCAACAATAAAACTAAACCAACACACCAACTACTAAGCCTCCCTGCTCCTGACCCCTCTGCAGCAGCATACCCCACACTCATCTCACACGATCTAACAGATCAGCCTAATTACACAAAAACACACAATCCGCATATCCACCATGAAACTAAGTGCCACAAATATACACCCACATGACCTGATGTTGCCCTTCCGGACACAATAACCCCAGTGCACACAATCAAACACACCTAGAAAGCAGACTCGCACTAGAGGTAGTTCCTCCTGGTTCCACAAGCGCCAACAGAAAAGCACAACCTTTATCCCACTTCCTCTTCCCATACTAATCTACTGAACCCACTTTTTTGCAGAACAATAATCCACACATCCACCAGGACACAAACTGCCACAAACATACATCCGCATCACTGGACGCTGCCCTTCCGGACACAATAACCCCAGTGCACACAATCCAAACACACCTAGAAAGCAGACTTGCACTAGACGTGGGTTCCTCCTGGTTCTACAAGCACCAATAGAAAAGCACAACCTCTATCCTACTCACTTTTCCCACGCAAATCTACTGAACCCACTTTCTTGCAGAACAACGTGACCGCCCAGAGACCAAGCCAGTAGTAGTGCGCTTTATCAGACAACTTAACATTGCCGTTTCCATCACTTTTGAAGACCACATCTATCTAAGGTCTGCAACTTGCCACCAAAAAACTATTTACTTAGAAAATGGTTTGAGTTGGGTCTTTTGTGCCTGGTTCAAGAAGATCAGCGGGGCATTAATGAAATGCATTTGCCATTTCCATTCTACATGCACCATGGACGACTGCCAACAACCTGAAAATCAAACCAGGAAAGACAGAAATCATGATCATATCCAAAGACCAAGGGAACGAAACCGCCATCCCGTGGCCAACGGAAATGGGAACCGCACCATCACCATCAAAGGTAGTAAAAAATCAGGGAGTCCTGATGGACAACACCCTAACCTTAGAACCACAAATAAATGCAACAGTCAAGAAAAGCTTTTTCCTCCTCCACACGGCAAGAAGAATCCTACCTTTCCTCTCCTTCACGCACAAAACACTCACTATCGTCGCCCTTATCATGTCAAAAATCGACTATGCAAACAGCCTCTACCGCGGAATACCAGAATACCTCCTGAAGAAACTGCAACGGTTCCAAAATACAGCAGCCAGACTACTCCTCAAACTATCAAGAAGAGAACACATCACTCCTGCCCTAAAAACACTACACTGGCTCCCAGTAAAACATTGCATCACCTTCAAAACAATGCGCATAATGCACAGGGAAATCAGTGGACAAGAAGCAGAATTCCAACAAAAGAAAATAACAATTTACAAGCCAACAAGACTCCTCAGGTCAAGCAACGAAATCTGCCTGGAACCAAAACCATACCTCAAGAAAAAACTTGGAGGCACTACCACTTAGCTGCAGAATCCTGAAACAACATCCCAAAAGAAATAAGAAAAACCAAAGATCACCTAAAATTTAAGAAACTACTAAAAACTTGGCTCTTCAACACCACAGACTCAAACTGAAAACCGAAACAGAAAGGAAAAGGGATGACTAAACTGGAGTAGACACGGACAACTCCCAGAACCGACTGGGAAGCTCCCACGGCACCGGGATGAGTGACGCCGGGTACAGTGGAACACAGGCGACACCCATGAAGACGGAGTCAACAACCCCACCCTAATCCCACCCAATACCCGCGCTCGCCCCTTAGTTACCACCAGGTACCACAGTGTTGTGGAATTGTCGGGATATTGGCAATCACCACACTAGCTGAGCCGTGGATATTGGCAGGTGCCCTGGTCGTATGAGTGGGAAGGGAAGACAGGTAGGGCTGCGAGGGAGGCTGGGGGAGGAGGCGGCCAGATGTGAAAGGGACCTTGAAGGTCGGACGGACCCAGATCAGGACAGAGGCGCACGGGTGCTCCCGAAACTCATCTAGGGAGATTACAGAAGCCCAGTGCCTCAATTCAGGATAGAGATGCCAACTAACCAATTGCACTAACAATTTCCCCCTCTGCATACATGTTATTATTATTATTTATTATTTTATTTAGTTGTTATGGTCGCAAAAAAAAATCGAGACCTTTCAACTCGTTACAGTAATTGAAACATAATCAAAAAGCAAATTTTAACATACATGATATTATGATTACTAAATTAACTCTTTAAATGACATAACATAAATTATCTACCTTAAAATTGCGACAATGCACCCCAATAAATATACATAAAAACGGACACATTCGCAAAATAATCAAAATACTTGAAATAACATACAAATTAAAATTGGGAAGGAAAAAAAATGAAAGAAAGGAATTAACACTAAAAATTCACAGCATTCGAATCACAACTCATTAGATCTTAGTATACACATTCTTAATTTATATACACCAACCAGTTCAACTAATAGTTGATTTTTAAAAATAAGTCAATTTGTTTTTGAATTTTGCACCTCTCAAACTCCAAACCAAACACAACCACAAACCTACAGCACAACAAACCGCACAAACTTCACTACATTGCAACAACAAAACAAAAACACACATAGATTCACAGAACAGTACACAACGACTACCGGCCGCCAGCACCCCAGGCCCATCCAACAGACCCACCTGGCTGAGGCCGCCAACAGCACATCACTGCTCTCTTGCACTTTTCCAGATTCCCCCCAATAACCCCTCTACCTTCCACTTTCAGAGCCGCCAGAGCGCCAGGGGACCACTCCGGTGGTGGTAGTGCACGGTACAAATATCCTTTAACATTAACATTTCATTTCTGTGATACACAAGCCATTGCAACTTAAACGTCCACCTACAGGTCTTCACTTTAAGGTGAAGGTGGACCTGTGCACACGCAACAGACCTATAAGGAGTAAGCATATTACATTTGAGGTGTAGAGAGACACTAGAATGTATCTGTGGAAAGCAGGTGTACGTACTCTGATGATGAACATATACGTGCAACGCAGCCGGCACTGACACTCCTAAGTGCAAAAAAGACGGTTACCAGTAGTTTTTTTCGTGCAGTGCAAAGCGTTTACTAATGCTGGACTTTTTCCAGCACGTCTGTGTTTTCAACCCTCCATCGAGAATGATATCACAGAACATAATGGAAGGGTAAATGATTCGATGTGGCTGATAATTTCCAGTTCTGTGACAGTCTGCAATGTACTTATTATTGTTCTTTCAGGAGCCAGTAGTTTCTAAAACCATGTGAGCAAACTGGGTTTCCTTTAAAAAAAAATAAAATAAAAAAATTTGTTAGCAGTGACTCGTGACAAATGGGTTAACAACGTACCTGCATCCTTCAAACCTCGTGCGATATCCTTGCCTTGTAGAAATTGAGAGACCCTGGGTGGAAAAAGACATGCAGCCCCCACTCATTTGGACAGGACACGGGTTGGCATCTCTCTGACACCACAGAAAATTTCAGGAGTCTTTGATACTTGAGAGGATTGTAGGCAGCACAGGGACGTCATTTCAGCAAAATGCCAGGGGTAGCGGAAGTGACAACACACGACCCTTGACCTCTGATGACATCACAAGAAGTGATGTAATTTGACCCAACCCCGAAGTGATATCATGGGAAGCCATGGAACACGACCTTTCACCCCATGACAAAACAGGAAGTGGCATCACATAGCATTTTTCCTAAGTACACTGAGAAAATGTTTACCATATCACTATATTGTGATATACATTTCATACAAGAATGGATCGCCATACCTATTGTTAAGATCAATGTGTATAGGTCCATATTACCAAATTACTGTGAATGCAAGCATACGTCCATGGCCAAATGATAATGATGTGTTATTATATAACAATTATGCTTAAGCGATTTATATAGAAAAACTATACATACAATATTACCCAAGTGTTGGTACTTGTTGCAAAGTATCAAAGATCAGGTGAAACTTAAGTCCAGTTCAAATGATCTTTATACTCACACTCTCACCAACCGCCACTCTCGCTCACGTTCCTCCGCTCGCATCACTCATTGCAATCACCACATTCTGGAGGGAGCGCTAACCCATCATTCCACAGTAATATTGATAGAGAATACAACCATAGTACTCAGTTATCGACCTAAGAAGGATGAAAGGCTGAGTTGAGGTGTTTAATAACAGACTAAATCAGTGACTCACCCCCTGAAGTGGGCCTGAAATAAACGTTTAATGAGTTTAGCAATTATTGTAATGATAATGAGTTTAGCAATTATTGTAATGAATTCAAGAAAAACAAATTATTTGATATTCCTATTCTTTCTTATTTAGGGTCACTGCTGAAAGTGTTAGACTTGTGAAATCCCTGTTCTTTTTTTGTTTTTTGTTTGGCTTGAACAAGAAAGCAGCCACTCTAGAAGCAAAGAGCCACATGGCACTGGCCACAGGCCAGGATCTTGCAAGAAAAAAAAGAAATCTTTATTTTTTAAATATTTTTTAGGGGTAGCAAGGGAGACTTTAGGGGTTGGAGTTGCGACCCCTGGCAACCCCTAAATGACATCCCTGAGGCAGCACCTCCTCAATGTCCGATCTGGGCGTGGTATGCCCGCCCCCCCCCTGCAGCATATAAACAAACGGTTGCCTTGGCTCCAGCTCAGTGTCATGTAAACTTAAGTATCGGTCTGGACAAGCACCTATTAAAGAATTGCGCCATGCGTGTCCCTTAAACACATTTGACAAGAAGAGCAGCGTGCTAGAAGAGAGAGGGTATCCACACGTTTTTCTCCTTTGAAGCTTCCGCCACCCCCCACACGGCAAGGCAAGGACTTTATACCCTAAAAATTCTGGCATCCGCAGGAAACCAACCAGGTTCACTCAAGCTCCTTACAGCCCAATTTAATAAGGTACATTTCTTTATAAATCTTCTCGAATAATATTTAACACTGAATTCCTTCTAAATAAATACTCTTTACCTTTTGCTAATTAGACTTATCATTGATTTATAAGGAGCATATTTATCAATGCAGACCACAGAAGACTGGAATGACTTTAATTTCAGCAACTCAGACCCATAGACACAACCCTTGGGCATCAATGTGAGGTAGGAACTACTGAGCTAATTTGACAAAAGCTATTAGTAAGAAATAATTGTTGTTGGCCAAATGAGCGAAATTCCATCTGAGAATTATTATTTCTCTTGTAGATATCCAGAAATATGGTCGTTGAAGTTTAGGAACTGAAGAAAAAGCTATGGACAATAATAGACTTTGACAATCACTAACAGTTACTCCAGAAGAAGGGATTTTTCCCGAAACGCGTTGAGTTTTTATGTACTATCACATATAAGAAACCACAGAGATTGATATATGTTTTGTACAAACTGTATGACATGCAACGAAAATTGGTTATGAACTGTTTACATGTTAACAAAAGAAACTTACTAATGATATTTGTGAATAAACTAATATGTACATATATACTGTTCTATGTGAACCTAGAGTGATACTAATTCATTACAAGAATAATCATTAATCTTCTGTTCTAAGAAAGCAATTGAAGCATTTTAAATGTAACTATCCATGAACCTTTAAATTGACTTGTATACCAAGAATATTATAATCTTGAGAACTATATATATTGGCTGTCCACGGACAGCATTTCTGAGTGTGCAGGGGACGCGAGGGGTCCACAACTTGTGTATACCCTCTCTCTTCTAGTTTTTGCAAACCCACAACCTAGTGTCAGGGTTGTGTTACACTCCTAAGCACCTCACTACTTATCACAAAACCAACAAACAGGTTGACTCCTTAAGATGTTTAGGTGTGCATATGTGTTCATTCTTTCTGAAGAAGAGCAGCGTGCTCAGTTCTGCTGTTATATGCACATATTTGGGAGGTAACTGGGGCTGTGTGGGGCTTTCATTTGCAAATGTCCCATCACAGTTTTATTTGCCTAAACATTCATAAAAATGGGCTGCTGAGGACAGAGATAAGTTTATCAAAAAAGTAATCTCCAGCCCCTTTATTTAGGTGCCAACCAAACATATCTTTGAGTCGGAGAGGAGTCCAGGGTTCAGTTGGGCCCAGACGGGTGCTGTCAGAATGTTGGAGTGGGTTGGACGGGGTGGCAGTTGGTGGGGGGGGCATTCAGCACCCGTAAAACCTTGCACAAGGCACTGGCAGACCTGGGGCTGGCACTGATTGTAGGACGTCATATTAAAAGATGTCATGAGTAACCCAAGAGACAAACTTAATGATGTACAGTATATAATTGATTACTATTGCATATGATATAATATCATGAGTGGGGCTTTTTTTTATTAGCATTTAGTGTGAAATGAATCACTTCTAAGGGCCTCTCATTTTTGGCAGGTGAAGCTTAGTGAGATAAAAATGATTTGTCCACATAAGTATACATTAGTTAAGTGGTGATGTGGGATAGAAGGCCAGCGTGCAATTAAGTGTGATGAATCCTGCAGAGTCATCACTGATCCCGAGCCTAAAGTCTCCTCCCATGTGGCCAGGGGAAGGAAGCCGCTACCGGATCCTGACCCTGGGGGTGGTATTCTGAGGGTGGATCACATGGGAGGAGATGGCTGTTAGGGGAGAGTGATGACTCCAGCAGGAGAGGAGCGGTATCCTTCTCTTTCTTGCGAGGAAGATCCCTTAATTCCAGAATTATTTATGGCATGTTGCCATTATTCAGAACCATTCAAATATAAAAAGCTGACAATAACTTTATTCCAACAAAACCCTATTCATTCTTCATGTGTCCATGAAAATATTCAACGTCTAATGGCTATGGTGATTGTTGCCTGCATAAAACTGTCCAACAATGCAACTTGAAATCACTTGGAACTTCCTTGGTTTCCAAGTCCCAGAAAGCCTTAAGTACTGAGACGAGGAAGAGGAGTAAGCAGTCAATGTGGAGAGAATGTGACACCAAGTGTAATGTGCAGTCTAGCTGTCAGGATCCAAGTCAGCTGCGTGAGACATTTAAATCTGGAAATTACCTGCAGTTGACACACTGAAGAAGGAGGGAGGAGGAAGGCTGCAGCGTGAGCGGAGCAGGAAGCAAGTCCGGAGTCACAGGTAAACTCACGGAGAAGAACCATGGGGACAGCAGGAAATGTCTGCAGGTAGCAGACTGGCTGTGTCCGGGACCGGAGAAGAGGAACTCTGGCAAAGTTAAGGTGAACGGTGCGCTGCAGTGCCCGGGGAGACGTGGTCCTGCAGAGCTAGACGGGTCCTGTCGGCAGAGGACTCAGAAGCCGATGCGGGAACCAAACAAGACTCTGCTAGGAAGGAGAAGCCTGCGCAGCGAAAACACCTCCCAGCCGCCGCACAGTGAACCAGTAAGTCAACCTAAACAGGTAGGGTGCCCCGGGACGTGTGAACACGTTCAAGAATATTTGGGAAGCAATTTTGAATACCGACGAAATAAAATTGAAAAGAACAGGCAAATGTGGTACAATTCTCCTAATATGAGATGTCAGTTGGGGGAAACCTGGAACCAGCATGCCTAAGCCTAAAGCCATTACAGAAAGAACAAAAGGGGCAAACATGGTACAATTCTCCTGATATGAGATGCAAGTTGGGGGAAACCTGGAAACAGCATTGCCTTAGCCTAAAGCAATTACAGAAAGAACAAAGGGGAAAACATTGTATAATTCTACTGATATGAGATGTCAGTTGGGGGAAACCTAGAACCAGCATTGCCATAAGCTAAAATACATTGAAAAAGAAACAAAGCAGCAAAGGTTGTACAATTCTCCGGGCATGAAATTATCAGTTGGGTGAAACCTGGAACAAGCATTGCCGAGAGCCAAGAAAGATTGAAAGAAAGGTTGACAGACAAAGCTTGAACAAACCGTCATATATGGGAGGCCTGTATGGGGGAAATTGGTACAAGTAATAACTGAAGTCAACAAAGTTGTGCTGTTGAAGAAGTACAATTGTGTAATACTTAAGAGGAATGTGAATGTTGCAGAAAGACCTGGTAATAGCATCAGGTAGTGAACCTTTTTTGGAAAGAGAAACCTGGTAGGAGAGTACACCAGGGGATCTTTGTGTGGCAAAATGGAGATATTTGTGGCAGGAAAGTAAAGCAGGATATCAAGAGTTTCAGTTGTGAATTTTCCTGGCAGAAGAGTGCATCAGGAAACCCACTTTGAACCGGTGTGTTGAAGAGAAACTTTGTTATATTCACTTGTTGTTTCAATTGAGAACATTTTCAACCAGAGAATTTGAAAAGACTTGCCTTTTGCCATACTTAAATCAATGTTTGAGAAAAGACATTTGTTTAACCATCCTGAAAAGTAGGAAATACTTTCCTTTGCCATATTACAACCAGTCCTGTGGAAAAGACATTCTGTTTTGCCATCCTGAAAGACTAGAAGAGACTTCCTCTATGTTATATCCCAAACAGGGTTGTGTAATAGACATTTGTTTTACTATCCTGAGGAAAGTATGAAGTAAGAGAGACATTTGCTTTGTGTAAGGAAGCCATGGTATCAACAGTAAGACGACAGACACAAGTCATCACACTTCAAGAATGTTTAATTAACTTCAATGGGTTTGTAGAACGCCTATCTAAACTTAAATCTAAGGATGGGAGCAAGCTACGACCATTAAATAATGATATTCCTAGTCCTAGTCGCAGTCCTAGTGGAGTCCTAGTGGGCCAATACTAAAAAACCTATTGCCAATCCTTACTTCCAAATACAAAGTAGTGTGAGATAACAATGTATGAAAAAGAAAAGTTGTAGAGGAGGTCCCAGATATGGCCTGCACCCCAGCCCCCCATTTTGAGGTACCAGGGACATACTTGCAAGATATGTGATGTATGAGGAACAAATGAACCAACATAGAGCAATTCTAGGCCTCTGCCCAGTGCCCATCAGAAATGCAATATCTGTCAAAGTGCCTATAATCAGACAGCCATGGGCAGCTCGGTACCCACTGAGACAACCGTACCAGCAGCTGACATGAAATGAAAACTACTTACAAACTTACAAACTGTCCTCGAAGAGACCCAAAGAGCTTTAATGGAGGGCATACAGTGACAACATAAGAGCCCAGACAGACGTACAGATGAAAATTAACGATGATCAAAAGATGACACACAAGGGCGAAATGCAAAGAATAACGATGTAATAGACGTATAAGAAGAAACAATGTTAATATAAAGAAACGTAACCATGAAGTAAAATGGAAATATGCGACTAACTAAATGCATGTAAATAGGCTTGGAACGCAAGAAGCCAAGAAAACGGAACTGCTTGCAATGCTTAGTAGAAGAATAGAGCGGCAAGCGCCAACTATATGTCTACCTCAATGAAGCACACTATACAAGTGCGACTCCATTTTGTAAAAGCAGAAATGAGTCCAGGCTGCAAGGGGCCAGCAAGGCCGAGATTCATATTCCAGCTAAAGCCAGTGTCATGATTCCTGCCCCTCATGTCCCCAGCCCTCCAAGATGTCAGGCTGGAGCCAGGCCACAATCACCTACATGGCCCTCAAGGGCCTCTCCATCCTTCCAAAGACCCACTTGGAGTCAGACTTGGCGCTTGTGGCACCAGACTCACTCACTCCCATAGCATAACATTGGGGATTGGACTTGTAGTGCAATGATGGGGACAAGATGGATGCCCCCACATATTTCGGTTCCCAGAACTGCATGTGCAGTCTAGTCTTTTGGGTGTGGTTCAGCCCAGAGATACCTGGGATACCCGGAGACTATTTAAGCCATGCCCAGGCTGAGAAACATGCTTTGTGTTTTCTGCACCTGCAGTGTGACACTCACCGTGTTCGGATCGGTCTCCAGTAGTCCTGCATCTTTCTTCTGCGCTCAGCTCCTGCAAGAACAAGAACACCATTAGGAACAGCCTTACCTTGCGGCGCTTCTGCCCATCATTCATCGCTCCTTCTGTTCTGCGGGCATCTTCGGCGGTGTCATTCCTTTCCCGGCACGCCGCTTCCTAAGGAAAAGGGAAAAGAACAGAAAAAAGGCATTAGTATGCATTCAGCAAATCTTCGCTTATTTTTAAAGACTGTACGAGCTTCAAACGCTTACCTGAATCCCAGCCGCTCTGGGGGAACTCTGTCTCCGGAACTTCTCATCCATCTGCAAGAGGGAAAAGACACTCCAGGTTAGCGTGGAAACATCTAGAGGCGCCACATACCACACTTACTCACTGCATTTTTTCTTCATAACCGGCATCCATGCTGAAAACGTCACGGCACCTAAAAGACACGGAAAAAGAACTCAGTTCAATACAAATACGAAAGGGTCACATCGCGCTCTCACTCACCTTCAGCGCTACTCATCTCAGCAGCACATCGCCATCCCCGGACGCCGGCCATTATCTAAGGAAGGAAAGGAACGAAGTTAGAGAACTGTTCAAAAGACTCATTATACTTACCTGTCGGACTCTTGCCAGTGAAGTAACTAGGCAGCAACGAGCCCGCATCAATCAACGCGCCCCTGCGCTGAAAGCAGGACGGAACGCACACTTTCCAAGAAAACAAGGTGAGCTGTGGATCAAAGGGAAGGTTTGGACCCCGGGGAAGAATGGATTCAAGCACACAGAGACAATAGGGAGTTAAACTCTACCAATCCTGTGATTCAGGCCCAGTCTCCAGTCGAGTAGACGCCAGGGAAGGGTTCGAGGTCGTAAGAGGTCAGAACAGGCTGAGTGACGTCCCCGTGGATACCAG
Source organism: Ambystoma mexicanum (assembly GCF_040938575.1). Classification (NCBI taxonomy): domain Eukaryota; kingdom Metazoa; phylum Chordata; class Amphibia; order Caudata; family Ambystomatidae; genus Ambystoma; species Ambystoma mexicanum. Next base: position 285,894,067 of record NC_090931.1, on the reverse strand, counting down.
GTGAGCATTACAGAACACAAAGCCTCACATCAAAATCCACCTGGGCGTCATGGAAACGTCAGACACCAACCAGTTAGCTCACATGTTGGGGCAGCTACGTTCCGAAGTACATGTAGCCAGGCAGGAGACCAACACCCTGAGGAGAGAGCTGATAGTAGCCAAGGAACGCACTGCTGATTTAAGCTGGCAACTTCTCCAGTCACAAGCAGGGCATGCACCATTGCCGGGAAGCATGCCCTTGATGCCAGCACCATCAGCCAATCCCGTTCAGATAACCCTTCCTGGGGAAGTTCCCTTGGCCCCGCCCGAACGATTTACAGGGGATCCCAAGAGGTTTGCAACGTTCATGAACCAGTGCTGCCTGCACTTCCTTTGTAGACCAGGGGTTTTCCCAATGACCAATCACGGGTCGCTTTTGTGCTATCCTACCTGAGTGGTAGCGCCGCGGACTGGTCTGTACCAATTTGTGGCCCAAGAAGATCCTTTGCTGCATGACTTCAGGGCTTTCAACAGGAGATGGAAAAGCTGTTCGCCCGTCGTACTCATGGGCAGGCATTAGACAACGAACTTCTGTCCCTACGCCAAGGGAATCAAGACCTGTTTACATACATAGCCACGTTCAATAGACTCATAGTTGAAGCAGAATGGCCAGTGGAGAAGAGAACCACTAGGGGTTGCGGGGGGGGCTCAAGGATGTTCTCGCACAAGTAGTGAATCCCCAGAAAGACTGCTCAGAATTCATTGACCTTGTTGTTCAACTGGATCATAGGTTGCAGGACCGAAGAGCAGATCGAACCAGACCGGACCCTCGCCCTATGTACGTGCGTTAAAAGGACAATATTGCCCGCACAACGGAAGGTTCAGGAGAACCAATGCAAATCGGGGGGTCAGATCCCCCTTACTAAAGCGGAAAGGGATAAAAGGAGACAGCAGCAGTTATGTCTGTACTGTGGAAGGTCAGGTCATTTCCTTAAAGAGTGCCCTGTGAAGCCACCGAGGAGGGCGGTAGGGGCCACGGACAAGGAAGATACCATCAAGGAATCGGAAAACTCCCCATCCCAGGAGTGTAGGGGTCCACTTGTCGAGCGAAGAAAGTGAACTACAGACCTCCCAATTTGCACTATCTGTGGTCTTGATCAATCACCAACAACCATCTCGGATGCTGTAACGCTCACTTGGTTCCCACGGGGGCGCTGGTCTAGTCTGGATTGCTGTGGCCTCTTCTAGCGTGATGCGCAGGACCCGGAACACCGATTGGACAGGACCTCCAAATCGTGCTTGCCTGGCCCGTAGGAATATCCTTCTACAGATGAGAAAGGGGATTAACAGTCTGCAAAATAGTGTGCTAGCTCCCCCCTTTCCACCTTCCCCCTTCGTTCCTCTCTAACTTCCTCCAAACCCCGGTTTAAGCTCACCTTATGGTTTGGAAGGATGAACTCTCCATCCTGCTTCTGGTGCAGGGGCGCGTGTTCGTCCAGTTACTTCACTGGTTTTCAGAATGGCGCTGGCAAAATCCAATTGACTTTCCTGAGCGATGTGCCGTAAGTATGAAAGTTCAAAGTTCAAGTGAGGCCCCCTTTATGTTGTCTTTCTAACCTGTGATCTGTCCTTTATTTCAGGTGCAGAATGAAGGTGATGCGTCGAGGGGTTAAACTGCCGAGGTGAGTAGTGATGAGGGCAATCCCTCTAAATGTCCTTATCATTCCCCAGAAATGTCTCTTGTCCTTTCCCCATAGGGTCCGGGGTACGATACCTGCCAACGCGGCGGCGCCGACCCGAAATGTGGAAGAAAAGCCGGTAAGTATTATGGCTGTTAATCAGGCTTTCCTTCTGTGTTCCTTCTGCTCACCTTTTGTTTCTTCCTCTCTCCCCTAGGTGCAGAGATGTGGCGTCCGACGCTGACATCCGCGATGGAGCCAGGAGATGTCTCGAGGACAGGTGAGTGAAGCGTGGCGCTGCAGCGAGCAACGCAATGCTTTTAAATGGAAGTCTTTCTTCAGGGATGCTGGCGAGAAGATTCCGGATGCAGGTAAGAAGTTTGAAATAGTCCTTGGTTTTCACCTTTCTCTTCTCTTCCTTTCTTGCAGGTCTTCCAGGTTCGAGGCGGGCGTGGCTGGAGTCCAGGAGCAGGAGCAGACACGGTGAGCGTTAAGCTGCAGGAAGCAGAACAACGCGAAGCATGAGCTGCTGTCTGGGCGTGGCTTAAATAGCCTCCAAAGAAGTCCCAGGTATGTATCCTTCCCCAACTAGGTATGTATCCTTCCCTGGCCACGCCCGAGTGAAAAAATAGTCCCTATGACAACATAGTCCCTTTCAGGTCTCAGGGAGGCCTGAAGCGTGCAGCATGGTCTGCATCAGGTAAGTGCACAAAACACCTCCCTTTATGAGCCTGGCGGCGCCAGGACTGAGTCCAAAGAGCCCCTATAAGGGGCCGCTGGGCTTTTACCCGAGGGAATGATGCCTGCTTCCGGGGGTGCTGGGCCTGGCCTGGTGCTCCGGGGGTAGGCATCATGACAGCACTCCGCCCCAAGGCCCCTCCCAAGGTTGTTCCTTCTGGAGGTTTCGGTTTGTTTGGGAAATTCCGATGGAACCTTTTTACCAGCCGAGGTGCATGTACGTGATCACTGGGTTCCCAAGACCTTTCCTGAGGCCCGTACCCTTTCCAATCAATTAGATAGAAAAGTTTTGATTTTGAGATCTTAGAATCCAAAATGTTCTTCACCTCGAATTCAGGGTCCCCATCTATCTGAATCGGTTCTGGTGGCTTTGTTAATCTGGTTCCTGGGTGCACTGGTTTCAAAAGTGACACATGAAAAACAGGGTGAATCCGCATGTTAGCTGGTAGATCGAGCTTGACTGCCACTGGGTTGATTATAGCTTTCATCGAGTAAGGGCCTAAATACCTTGGATTAAAAGTTTGAGGCCCCTTGAATGATAGGTGTTTGGTAGCCAACCATACTTGATCCCCTATTTGGTATGGAGGCGCCTCTCTTCGATGCAGATCCGCATTCTTTTTGTATTTCCCTTTCGCATGTTGCAAATGTGCAGTTGCATCCTTGAAGGCTTGAGTAATCGTAGAATGCAAATGGTCCACTGCGGGCATTTCAAGGCTCAGAGGTGAGTCCAAGTCTGAAGTACGAGGGTGATGTCCATATAGGGTATAAAAGGGGCTCTGACCAGTTCCAGAGTGTATCGAGTTATTGAATGCATATTCTGCCACCCATAAAATGTCCTTCCAATTACCCTCCGATTGGTGCAACATACATCGTAGATATTGTTCAAGGGTCTGGTTCGTTCTCTCCGTCTGACCATCGGTCTGTGGGGGGTGGCTGGTCGAGAGTCTTACGTCGATTTGTGCCAGTTGACAGCACTTTATCCAAAAATGAGAAATAAACTGGCTTCCCCGATCAGAGACTAGTATGGACGGGAATCCATGCAAACGGATGATATTTTCGAGGAATTCTTTGGCAAGAACAAAGGCTGAAGGTAATCCTTTCAACGGAATAAAGTGGGCCATTTTGGAAAATAAATCCACCACGACCAGAATAGTATTGTAACCATTACAAGAGGGCAGGTCCGTGATAAAATCTAGTGACAGGGTGTGCCAAGGTGCTGGTGGAATGTCTAAGGGCTGAAGAAGACCGGCGGGTCTTGTCTTTTGACCTTTGCTTTGGGCACAAACACCACAGGACATCACGAAAGATTTAATATCCTTTCGCCAGGAAGGCCACCAGAATTGTCGTTTAACCTTTTCCTCTGTTTTGGCAAAGCCAGGATGTCCTTCCATCAGGGTATCATGATGACGGGAAATAACCAGTTCTTGCAATTCCTTTTCTGGCAAAAATAAGCGTCCTTGGAAGTAAGGTAAGCCATCCTTGACAGAAAAGTTAGACCCCCTTTTGATCCAATCCTGCAAGGCTGAAGAGTCCAGGAATTGTTTCACTCGTGCTTGAATGCCTTCAAGGGTTTGTAAAGTGGTTATCCCCAAAATTCTTTGTTCGGGAATTATCGGCACAGGTTCTGAGTTTGTGTCTATTTCTTCCATTCCAATTCGGGATAGAGTGTCCGCCTTACCATTCTTATAGCCGGGGCGGTAGGTGATTACAAAATCGAACTCAGCAAAGAACAAAGCCCATCGGAGCTGTCGAGACGATTGAGCCTTGGCAGTTTTTAAATATTGTAAATTTCGGTGATCAGTGATCACGGTGATGGTACGCCGGGCGCCGAGGAGATAATGCCGCCAAGCCTTGAAGGCGGACTTAATGGCTAATAGTTCCTTATCGGTGATCGCATAATCTATCTCCGGCGGCGAGAACTTTCTGGACCAAAATGCTACGGGGTGCAGTTGGTTGGTTTCAGGGTCTCTCTAAGACAGGACAACTCCCAGGGCTAAGCTGGACGCGTCGGTTTTGACTATATATGGGAGATCGGGACGCGGGTGCTTCAAAATAGGTGCGGACGTGAACTTAGCTTTCAACTCCTGAAAGGCCTGTTCGGCTTCCTCGGTCCATTCAAAACGTTCATTTTTTCGCAAGAGTGCAGTGATGGGTTGCACCACACGTGAAAACTCCGGGATAAAACTGCGATAAAAGTTGGCAAAACCAAGCATGCTTTGGACACCTTTCACCGAACTAGGTGATGGCCATTTGAGGATGGCATCCACTTTCCGTGAATCCATTCGGACCTCTTTAGGTGTCAGGATGAATCCGAGAAACTCAACCTCGGTGGTAGGGAAAACACATTTTTCAAGCTTGGCAAACAGTTTGTACTGGCGCAGTTTCTCTAGGACGGCCCTGACATGCTTTCTGTGATCAGATTCCGAAGAGGAGTACACAAGAATGTCATTGATATACACGACAACACAGACATCGATGAGTTCCCGAAGGACATCGTTCATGAAGAATTGAAAGGCTGCAGGCGCGTTGCACAACCCGAAAGGCATCACCTGGTATTCGAATAGTCCATATTTTGTACGGAAGGCCGTTTTCCATTCGTCGCCTTCTTTTACTCGTACCAGATGATAAGCCCCCCGGAGATCTAACTTGGTGTATACGCAAGCGTCCTTCACCTGGTCAAGGAGTTCAGGGATCAGAGGCAGAGGGTAACGATTTTTAACAGTTATCTGGTTCAATGCGCGGTAATCGATACAAGTTCTAAGGTCGCCTTCTTTTTTAGGCACGAAGAACAAAGCTGAGGATGCCGGGGACTTTGACGGGCGAATGAAACCATTGGCGAGGTATTGATCTAAATATTGTCTCAAATGCAGATTCTCTGGTTCAGTAAGGGCGTAAATCCTGCTACAAGGGGGTTGTGCACCGGGCACCAGATCGATTTGGCAATTGTACGATCTGTGGGGAGGTAACGTGTTGGCCTGTTCCTTTTGGAAGACGTCCTGAAAGTCTTGGTACTCTGGAGGTAGTTGCACGGGGACAGAGGTTACTGATGCTAGATTAATCTTTGGATTTTCTGGGTAGCAGGTTTGTGCACAATCCGGGAAGGTTATTCTCTTCGCTCGCCAATCAATTCGAGGATTATCTGTCTCTAACCAAGGGATTCCGAGAATAAGCTGAAACTGTGGAGCCTTAATTACATCAAACACAACTGCATCCCGATGGCCATCCGGACCTACAAGTGTCACCTCAGCTGTGGAATGTGTTACCGGTCCAGAGGCAATTTCGGTTCCATCTACTGTGGTGATGACATCTTTGTTGGTTTTAGGACGCAGCGGGAGGTTTATCCTAGAGACCAATTCTCGATCCACATAGTTTCCTATAGCCCCGCTATCGATGTATGCCTTTATAGCATGCAACCGTTTAGGCTGTTCCGGATCTACGAGGACCATTGGCACAATGAAATGCGAGGTCTGAGAGTTAGTTTTGAAGCTCGGCAAGCGGACCCCTACGCTTGCCTTGCCGGGCGTGGTCATTTCCCGATACAGAGTTTCCATGGATTTTATCAGCGGCTCCTACCGCCTTCTTGGGCGGCTTAACCGGGCAATCTCGTAGAAAGTGTTCAGAGGACCCACAATAAAGGCATAATTGCATCTGTCGTCTTCTTTCCCGTTCTTTTTGAGTTAGGGGTCCTTTAACACCTCCGATTTGCATAGGCTCCGAGGCATCAGCCCCCTTGGGGTTATCGTGGGTCTTGGCCAACACCCGGGTTTCAAACTTGGACCAATCTGCTTTTCTGTTTTGCAGCCTGTGATCCAATTGACCCACTAAGTCTATATATTCAGTGCATTCTTGGGGCGGATTTACAACTTGTGCCAGGACAGCTTTAAGTTCTCCGCGTAGACCTCGATAGAATAACGTGATTCTTTTATCCTCTGGCCAACCAGTTTCCACAATTAGTCTATTGAAGGTTGCAATGTAGGATAGAAGGTCTTGATTGCCCTGTCGCAGAGATAGAAGTTCGTCATCCAGAGCCTGTCCCTGGGAGTGTTGAGCAAATAACCTTTCCATGCTTGTTTGAAATCCTTGAAAATCACGAAGAATCGGGTCATCTTGAGTTACCAGTGGGACTGACCAATCGGCAGCACAGCCGCTGAGATATGACAACACAAAGGCTACCTTGGTCAGATCATTAGGGAAGGCCCCAGGTCTGCATAGGAAGTGCAAACGACACTGATTCATGAATACGGGGAATTGCTTGGGGTCCCCAGCAAAGCGTTCAGGTGGGGCCAGCGGCATGTTTCCAGGTAGATTAATCTGCACCGGGTTACTGGAAACCACAGGAGCCGGGTTCCCCCCCGGAACCAGGTAAAGGAGCTTGTCCAGCTTGACCTTGCAAAAGCTGTCTAGCCAGGTCATCAGCTCTATCCTTTATTACAATCACTTCCCTCCTGAGGGCACTAGTCTCTTGATGAGCGGCGTGTACTTCGGCCCGTAATTCCCCCAGTAATTGGGCCAACTGGTCAGTTTCGGAAGTTTCCATAGCGCCTGGGTGGGAATTTGTAGGAAGGCTTCACGTTCTGTAACGCTCACCTGGTTCCCACGGGGGCGCTGGTCTAGTCTGGATTGCTGTGGCCTCTTCTAGTGTGATGCGCAGGACCCGGAACAACGATTGGACAGGACCTCCAAATCGTGCTTGCCTGGCCCGTAGGAATATCCTTCTGCAGATGAGAAAGGGGATTAACAGTCTGCAGAATAGTGTGCTAGCTCCCCCCTTTCCCCTTCCCCCTTCGTTCCTCTCTAACTTCCTCCAAACCCCGGTTTAAGCTCACCTTATGGTTTGGAAGGATGAACTCTCCATCCTGCTTCTGGTGCAGGGACGCGTGTTCATCCAGTTACTTCACTGGTTTTCAGAATGGCGCTGGCAAAATCTACTTGACTTTCCTGAGCGATGCGCCGTAAGTATGAAAGTTCAAAGTTCAAGTGAGGCCCCCTTTATGTTGTCTTTCTAACCTGTGATCTGTCCTTTATTTCAGGTGCAGAATGAAGGCGATGCGTCGAGGGGTTAAACTGCCGAGGTGAGTAGTGATGAGGGCGATCCCTCTAAATGTCCTTATCATTCCCCAGAAATGTCTCTTGTCCTTTCCCCATAGGGGCCGGGGTACGATACCTGCCAACGGGGCGGCGCCGACCCGAAATGTGGAAGAAAAGCCGGTAAGTATTATGGCTGTTAATCAGGCGTTCCTTCTGTGTTCCTTCTGCTCACCTTTTGTTTCTTCCTCTCTCCCCTAGGTGCAGAGATGTGGCGTCCGATGCTGACAGCCGCGATGGAGCCGGGAGATGTCTCGAGGACAGGTGAGTGAAGCGTGGCGCTGCAGCGAGCAACGCAATGCTTTTAAATGGAAGTCTTTCTTCAGGGATGCTGGCGAGAAGATTCCGGATGCAGGTAAGAAGTTTGAAATAGTCCTTGGTTTTCACCTTTCTCTTCTCTTCCTTCCTTGCAGGTCTTCCAGGTTCGAGGCGGGCGTGGCTGGAGTCCAGGAGCAGGAGCAGACACGGTGAGCGTTAAGCTGCAGGAAGCAGAACAACGCGAAGCATGAGCTGCTGTCTGGGCGTAGCTTAAATAGCCTCCAAAGAAGTCCCAGGTATGTATCCTTCCCCAACTAGGTATGTATACTTCCCTGGCCACGCCCGAGTGAAAAAATAGTCCCTATGAAAAAATAGTCCCTTTCAGGTCTCAGGGAGGCCTGAAGCGTGCAGCATGGTCTGCATCAGGTAAGTGCACAAAACACCTCCCTTTATGAGCCTGGCGCCTATGGCGCCAGGACTGATGTCCAACTTGAGCCTGGCGCCAAAGGCGCCAGGACTGAGTCCAAAGAGCCCCTATAAGGGGCCGCTGGGCTTTTACCCGAGGGCATAATGCCTGCTTCCGGGGGTGCTGGGCCTGGCCTGGTGCTCCGGGGGTAGGCATCATGACAGATGCACGCAGTAAGAGCGTACATTGACAGTGGAGCCGTTGGGAATTACATCGACCAGGATCTTGCGGCAAAGATGGGGCTTCCGTTATGCCCTAAATCAACCACCAACACTGTTACCACTGTCGACTGCACGGAAATAGCTTCTGGTCCAGTATCCCAATGCACTGCATCTTTAACCCTTCTGTGCCAGGATGGACACCATGAATCTATCGTTTTCACCACAGTTCCGGTTGATTTTAGGAATGCCATGGTTGGTAGCTCGCAATCCTCAAATCGATTGGCGAGTGAAAGAATTGCCCTTTCCCGAGACTTGCGCCCACACATGTTATCGCCAAGAGAAACAACCAATAGACACCAGAACCTCCACGCTTGCGACTGTGGCAATCGGCACCCTACCAAGTGAATACCAGGACTTTCAAGATGTCTTTCAGAAAGAACAGGCTAATACCCTGCGACCGCATAGACCATACGATTGCCAAATCGACCTGATACCCGGCGCACAAATTCCTTGTGGGCGAATTTACGCACTCATGGAACCAGAAAACCAGCACCTGAAGGCCTATCTTGACCAATACCTGGCCAACGGGTTCATCCGTCCCTCGAAGTCTCCAGCAGCCAGTCCTCTATTCTTTGTACCGAAAAAGGAGGGGGACTTGAGAACGTGCATCGACTATCGCGCACTGAACCAGATTACTGTAAAAAACCACTACCCCCTGCCACTGATCCCTGAATTGTTTAATCAAGTCAAAGATGCCCAACTCTACACAAAACTAGACCTAAGGGGAGCATATCACCTTGTTCGTGTAAAACAGGGGGACGAATGGAAAACCGCTTTTCGCACCAAATAAGGCTTGTATGAATATCAAGTAATGCCCTTTGGCCTTTGCAACACGCCTGCAGCATTTCAATAGTTCATGAACGATGTCCTATGGGAATTGATTGATGTCTGTGCTCTAGTGTACATCGACGATATTCTAGTATATTCCGCATCAAAGCAGGACCATGTTAAACAAGTCCGATCCGTATTGGAGAAACTCCGTCAACACCAGCTCTACGTCAAGCTCGAAAAGTGCTTGGCTTGGCTGGGCTTTGTTCTCAGCCCAAATGGAATCCGAATGGATGTACACAAGGTAGATGCTATCCTGAACTGGCCATCCCCAAATTCATTCAAGGGGGTTCAAAGTATGCTGGGTTTTGCAAACTTCTACTGCCGGTTCATCCCAGGATTTTCACAAATCGTGCATCCCATCACGTCATTGCTAAGGAAAAGCAACAAAAAGTTCCAGTGGACAACAGAAGCTGAGGAAGCTTTCCAGGAACTCAAAGCAAGATTCATATCTGCCCCAATCTTATGCCACCCTCGCCCTGATCTCCCATACCTGGTGGAAACGGACACCTCAAGCATGGCTATGGGAGCCGTCCTCTCACAAAAGGACCCCGAAACGGGCCAGTTACACCCTGTTGCCTTCTGGTTGTGTAATTTCACACCCCCTGAACTCAATCACACTATCACAGACACAGAACTCCTGGCCATTAAGTAAGCCTTTAAGGCATGGCGGCACTACCTCTTGGGTGCCAGACACACAATCACCGTAATAACTGACCACCGGAACCTCCAGTACCTAAAAACGGCAAAGGCCCAATCCTCAAGACAACTACATTGGGCTCTTTTTTTTGCTGAATATGTTACGTCATTACATTTCAACCAGGTGTGAAAAACGGGAAGGCCGATGACCTTTCCCGTATGGGGGTGGAAGAGCAAGGGTATCAGACCCCTGACCCAATAGCAATCATCCCGAGTGACAAGCTCCTAGGAATCACAGCAACCATAACTCAGAAAGAATTACATGAAGAAATCCAAAACCTGATGAGTCCGGAGCAATTACAAGCGTGGAGTGCACAAGGGCAACATTACATGATAAAAGATCAGTTGCCCTACTTCAGGAATTTTTTATTCTTACCAAACCAAGAACTACAAGAACAAGTCATGTCCGGTTATCATGATTCTTTGGTCGAGGGCCCCCCGGAATCGCTAAAACCCTAGCCAAGGTAAAACGAAATTATTGGTGGCCGAAGTGGCGTAAAGACATTATCCAATTCACCCTATCTTGTGGAGTGTGTGCTCAAAACAAGTCATCCAAGCAGAAACCGGCTGGGCTATTACAACCATTGGAAATCCCAGCAGCACCCTGGCACACGTTGTCCCTCAATTTTATTACTGACTTACCACCCAGTCAAGGGTTTAACACTATTCTTGTGGTCGTGGACCTATTTTCAAAAATGGCACATTTCATTCCTCTTAAGGGGCTGCCAAATGCTCCCACTCTGGCAAAGGTATTTCCTGAAGGCATCGTACGGCTCCATGGGTTTCCTTCAGTTTTAGTCTCAGACTGAGGTACTCAATTCGTATCTAACTTCTGGAGAAAATGCTGCTCTATGGCCCAGATCGACATCCGGCTATCCACCAGTCACCATCCCCAAACGGATGGTCAAACTGAGAGGACAAATCAGACGCTTGAGCAGTATCTGCATTGCATGTTACACCAAGCAGAAGGAAGCTGGTTCGACCTATTATGGATAGCTGAATATGCTTATAATAATTCCCTACACACCAGCACTAAGCAGACACCCTTTTATACCATGTATGGCAGGCACCCACGTACTTCTGAGTTGGACATTCCTACAACCCTGGAAATGCCAGCAGTCAAAACCTTGCACACAACCATTTCTCAAACCTTTAAAAGGGCAGCTGAACACCTACTTCAAGCTACGAATCGCCAAAAGAAATTTGCTGATCAACACCGAACAAAGGCCCCCAAATACCAAGTGGGAGACAAAGTCTGGCTGGAGTCTAATCTAAACACGTGTCCATTAAAGGAACCCAAACTTTCCGTCCAAGATACCTGGGTCCATTCACCGTCACCTCTGTGATAAATCCTGTGGCAGTCAGACTAGCTTTTCCATCAAACATGCAGATTCACCCTGTGTTCCACGTGTCTCTCCTTAAACCTGTTCAACCTATGACCCGGGTAGCAACGCCACCGCAGCCAGTAGTAGTCGCCGGGGAGACAGAATTTGAAGTCAAGGACTTCCTGGATTCAAAGTACGTCAGATCCAAATTATACTACTTAGTGGACTGGAAGGGGTATGGTCCACAAGACAGGACATGGGAGCCTTGTGAGTACATCCATGCACCTCGCTTGGATAGACAATTTCATCAAAACCATCCAAACAAACCAGGACCAGACAGAAGAGCCACCTTGAGTGGGCCTTGGGGGGGAGTGCTGTCATGATTCCTGCCCCTCATGTCCCCAGCCCTCCAAGATGTCAGGCTGGAGCCAGGCCATGATCACCTACATGGCCCTCAAGTGCCTCTCCATCCCTCCAAAGACCCACTTGGAGTCAGACTTGGCGCTTGTGGCACCAGATTCACTCACTCCCATAGCATAACATTGGGGATTGGACTTGTAGTGCATTGATAGGGACAAGATGGATGCCCTCACATATTTCAGTTCCCAGAACTGCATGTGCAGTCTAGTCTTTTGGGTGTGGTTCAGCCCAGAGACACCTGGGATACCGAGAGACTATTTAGGCCACGCCCAGGCTGAGAAACATGCTTTGTGTTTTCTGCAGCAGCAGCGGGACACTCACCGTGTTCGGATCGGTCTCCAGTAGGCCTGCATCTTTCTTCTGCGCTCAGCTCCTGCAAGAACAAGAACACCATTAGGAACTGCCTTACCTTGCGGCGCTTATGCCCATCATTCATCGCTCCTTCTGTTCTGCGGGCATCTTCGGCGGTGTCATTCCCATCCCGACATACCGCTTCCTAAGGAAAAGTGAAAAGAACAGAAAAAAGGCATTAGTAAGCATTCAGCAAATCTTCGCTTATTTTTAAAGACTGTACAAGCTTCAAACGCTTACCTGAATCCCAGCCGCTCTGGGGGAACTCTGTCTCCGGAACTTCGCATCCATCTGCAAGAGGGAAAAGACACTCCAGGTTAGTGTGGAAACATCTAGAGGTGGCGCATACCACGCTTACTCACCGCATTTCTTCTTCATAACCGGCATCCACGCTGAAAACGTTGCGGCACCTAAAAGACACAGAAAAAGAACTCAGTTCAATATAAATACGAAAGGGTCGCATCGCGCATCGCGCTCTCACTCACCTTCAGCACTACTCATCTCAGCAGCACGTCGCCATCCCCGGACGCCGGCCATCATCTAAGGAAGGTATGGAACGAAGCTAGAGAACTGTTCAAAAGACTCATTATACTTACCTATCGGACTCTTGCCAGTGAAGTAACTAGGCAGCAACGAGCCTGCATCAATCAACGCGCCACTGCGCTGAATGCAGGACGGAGAGCACACTTTCCAAGAAAACAAGGTGAGCTGTGGATCAAAGGGAAGAGTTGGACCCAGGGGAAGAAGGGGTTCAAGCACACAGAGACAATAGGGAGTTAAACTCTACCAATCCTGTGTTTCAGGCCCAGTCTCCAGTCGAGTAGACTCCAGGGAAGGGTTCGAGGTCGTAAGAGGTCATAACAGGCTGAGTGACGTCCCCGTGGATATCAGTTGAGCGTTACAGCCAGAAGGGAAGAGCGAAATCAAAACTCAGTAAGGAGTAGCTCATGCCTGTTAATTCCAGGTCAACCCAAGGAAGGGAGGAGAGCGGCAACTCCGAATAATCGAAACTTAAGAGCATCGAACCCTATCCCGTGAACGTCGAGATAAGGAGGCCCAGGCAGGTGGCGAGGCTGAACAAAGAATCAAATACACGAAAAGAAGGAGAATGAAGCATATTCACAGTGAACAGACATGTGACCAGCCAGGCGAGAATAGGCACCAACGTCTGATGTCACCCAGAACCCGAGGATGCCATAACTTTTCTTGATAAGAAGCTACAGTTTTGAGGCCATCCTCGGCCAACTAATTGACACATAGTCCTAAAGTACTGATTGATGGAAGGGAGGCAAGGTGAATCTTGGGGCACAAGGCACCTGGGTGTCTATCCTGCATGCTGCTAATTAAAGTGGAGATTTATGCCTAGGGTGTAACCCACCCAATCACAATGGACCAAATAATCTAGGGTCCTATAGCTGAACAACCAATAAGACGTCATAGTTGTAGTGACGTCTATCACGAGTGATGTAGAGGGATGGGCGTAGACGTCCTCCCGATAAGTGTTATCCAATCCTCATGCTCTGTTACCATATACAGATATAGCACCTATACTTAAGTTACCTTTTCCAACCAATAGAATTGCATGTCAAACCTGTGAGTGTTACAGTCAATGATGACAAATTTTGGGTATAACTGTTGCTGTCTGAATGAAGAATTTGGAAGTTTTTTGTACTTGTCATTAAACAGACTTCCCTTTGTGAAACCATTGAGTTGTCCTTATTGATTTGTGTTGGAGTAAGAGAATCCTGCACCCCATCCTCCACAAGGTGCAGCTATCTCGTCTTAAGGTACTTGAGGGTGAGCTCTGATCCCATGGGCCTGTAGAGGTCGCTCCGCCCTCCTGTACAATTGGTAGCGGTGAGGATGGTTTTGACCATCGATTAGTAAATATCGATTATTGATAAGACACCTATTGATTGCCGACATTAAGTAATTCTAGGTCTTCGGCAATATCACCAGTCCTTCGCTATTCGGCTGTGTAGACTGAGAAGCTCCCCGTGGACAATGATAGAATAAAAAATCTGCAGTGGGTCTAAGGAACCTGCCTTTCAAAGCATAACCCTTCTCATTCCTACGGGCAGCCGATCAGACGAAAAGACCGAAAAAAGGCAGTAAAGGAGGGGCGGTGATCCCGAAGATCCCATGCGAGCGGTGAGTGAACCTAAAGTCAATATTTTGGCAAATGTCTTGTAGGCATTAGAACAAGTAAGGGAAAAAGTAATGGAGGGAGGCGGAAAATAAAATAGTCAGAAGTAGAGAAGACTGTATATATATAAGGGGATAATGACTTGAGCATAATAGAGAAAATAGTGGTTACCGGGGGGACACCCGAGAGAAAATAGTGGTTACCGGGAGGGACACCCGAGAGAAAACAGAGGATACCAGGAAGGACACCTGAGACAAAATGTAAGAGGATTCGCCTTGTTCCTGCGCTTTAATATAGCGATCAGAAGAAACGTGAACTCAGAGCCCATAAAATAGGGGACAATTAGGCTACTGCAACGATTAAAGACGTTGCAAAAGGGGTTCGTTTAAACTCCATGTCGGGATAGTGATTAGAAGGCAGAGATATATGTGCCCAGCTGGTGTCTGTCCGGTCTATCAAGTGTCTGTCGTGCGTGTTCTGTTATATGTCAAATGTGAAGAACTGTATCATTGATTGTTTTGAAATGAAGTTTGGGTTTTACGCGATTCTGTAACTAAGAGGGAATTGCACATGGATTGATGTTCTTGAGTAAATTGATGATATAGAATTTTGGCGGGAAAAGATTGGATTGGAGCTTGCGTATTTGGTGCTCACTCATATTGTTGGAAGTATTGAAATTGCATGAAAATATAGTTGGTAACGGAATTTTAGAATGGAGGAGATTACCCCACTTGCCCACTTATGTAAGCAACTGCCCAAGCATGCACCCAAGCTTAAAAAATACACCACCGAGTGGGTTAAGGGTACCGCCCACAAGATGTTTATGCCGTGGCCACAGAACGAGTCCTTATCTAAAGCCGTTTTATAGCATATGACGACTTATCTACATGTCACATATACAGGTAAAAAACTAGAGAAATGCCTTGCTGTTCTAGAACTTTGGAAAATGTTTGAACAGCCGAAGGAGGAAGAGCCACCTGCAGACTGGATATTAAATGTATGCACGGAGGGGGGTGAGACGCCTACCGGCCACCAGCCCCGCCTGAGCCAGAGATCGAGGGAAGTAAGTCAGAGGGACTCTACCCACTAAGAGAGCTCAAGGCAGCTACGGGGTATAGTAACCCCGCATATGATTCACCTACATACAGTAGTGACGAAACGAAGAGGAAGGGTCAGGAAATTAATCTTACCTCCACAGTCCAGAGGGGCAAGGAGAGTTGCGATGAGGAAAGGAAGGATCAGGCACAGATTAGTGCACCTCTCGATAGAGAGAGAGAGAGGGAAAGAAACAGAAAGGAAGTGAAGACAGAACTGATGAGATAGCATTCGCAAAAGTCAAATGGATGGGAGGACGGATATTGTTGAAACTCGATGGTAAAGGAAGTGATGATGTGAGACCGAGAGAGAGGTCTAATGAGGTACAGAGAAGGGAAAAGGAAAAAGAAAAGGAAATAAAGGACGAAAGAATAAAAAGGAAAGATAGGCTGAGGCGAGAACAGCTATATCGCGAAGAGCAAGAAAAACCGCTCTATCGCAAACAGAAGGCAGCCTATGACCAGTACAGACAGAATCAGCAAAGTTTAGAAGAAGAGCAAAGAGTACGTGAAGTGAAAATAAGGAGTCGGGAAAATGAGGAAGTTAGAAGCGCAAACGCATGTAAAAATGAGAAGAGAAGATAAGACTAGAGAAGAAGCGAGGAAGCGCAAGGAAGTTGATGATGACATGGAGCATAAGCGTAGGCAGAGGGCACGCAATCTTAAATATTTGAAGCGGGAAGTTAAAAAACCTAATCCTGTTTTAGAGTGGGAAGATATCAAAGAATTCTTTCCTGCATACGACTCAGTACCAGGCTCGAGTAGGGCGGATATCGAAGATGACTTCGACACCAGAAGCATCGGGGAAACAATCGATAAAATATATGATGAAATGGGGTTGGAGATGATATCCCATGTATATGATACAGAGGATGTCACCCGAAGTAGCAGGAGCAGGAGACTGTCCCTAGACAGGCTAGAAATTCGTAAGAACGACAAAGATGCAAGGAGTTGTGCGTATTCGGAACAATCAGTATCCGACTCCAAAGGGGAAACGGAGGACGAGACAAATGGAGAAGGGAGACGGTGTGAAAAGCGGCTCCCAAGGGACAAAGGGGTACGATGGTCAGACTCTGGCGAGTCCGCACAGAGGACATCAGAGTCTGCCGCGCAGCCCAGCCGGCATGAAGGTCTTATAACCTCTGTGATCCGATGGGGTACTCACGGCTCTTCGGGTTATGACAGATGTGAAGAGGTAAGAGGCGTCCCCCCAGAGGTTCAGAGGCCAGACAATCTGTGCTCTGTGCTCACAGGGGGCCGCCCCCTGGGAAACCCTCTTGGGGAAGAAAACCCAGATCCTGCAGGTCTTGAGTAGGATGGAACTCCCAGTTCGTGGTGGCAGGTAGAATGATGGAGAATTCCCCGACAGAAGCAAAAGGGGGAAGAGGTACTGAAATAACAGTCGAAAGCAATCAGTGAGTACCAAGGAGTAAGGAGAGAGGAGGCGAAGGAGAATAAAGGAGAGAAAGAGCAGAGGACCGCCGGAACCAGGAAAAAGAGAAGGGGTAAGTAAAGGCTAGAAAGAGTGAAATGAAGGCGTAGCAGAGCCGCAAGCGGCTGCTAGTATCAGAAGCTGCCGGCTTAGGAAGACCGAAGCCGGAAGGAAAGAAAAGGCTGAGGACGGCAGAGACGGTAAGCAGAAGAAGAAGCCGCAAGCGGCAGAAAATAAATAAGCCGCGGATGCGGAAAAGGAAGGAGGGAGCGAGGGAGTGCTCCAGAGGAGAAAAAACTGGCGAAGGCAAGTTTTACGAGCGAGCAGCTACAAGGGAAAAGCAGAAGAGCAGAGTAGCAACAGAGTTTACCTGTAAGTTCGCGGTGTATAAGTACGAAACAAACGGTGGAAAGAGAGGAAGGACTAAGGTGGAAGAAAAAGACTAGACCTGCATGTTAGTTGATAGAAACATTATCAAGGAGCCGCCATCTTGGATTCCACTGAGTGTATCGTGGTTGATGTAGCTTCCATTGTCTCCATAGGTTTCTATGCGTTCTTGTAACAGTATGCCCTCCCCGTGGGGGGGAAGGACCGGGCTTCCAGGGATGGCATCGATGGAATCTCCTCACCAATGCAGGTGCATGCACTGCAGATGCTGGTTCCCAAGTTCTGTCGGATGGGCTGTACCCCTTCCAATCAACCAAGTATTGTAGGGTTCCTCGGTGATACCTGGAGTCAGATATGGCAGAAACCTCGTATTCAGGACCTTCTGGTGTGTCAATAGGAGGAGGTGATATCTCTCCTTGTCTGCAGAACCTGTCAGATACATGAGTTTTTAGTTGGGAGACATGGAACACATTGTGTATCCGTGACCAAGAAGGCGGTAGTTGTACCTGATATGATACCTTTCCAATCTCCTTGAGCACCTGAAAAGGACCAAAGAATTTAGGAGAGAGTTTGGAAGGTATCAATCTTTTGGGGAGATAGCGGGACGATAACCAAACTAAATCCCCCGGTTTATACGTGGGTTCTTGAGATCTTCTTTTATCAGCTTGGAATTTGGTTCTTTGTTGAGTGTCTTTCAGGATGGCACGGGCAATGTTATGTCCTGATTGAACGTGTGCCACCCACTCCTCTACTGAAGGGGAGTTAGTTATTCGAGTGGCTGTGATGGGTAAAATTTCAGGATGAAAACCATAGTTACAGTAGAAAGGTGACATCTTGATGGCGGAATGTTGCGCATTGTTGTAAGCTATTTCGGCATATGGTAACAACTCAGTCCAGTTATCCTGTGTAGCGGAAACAAAACATCTGAGGTATTGTTCCAATGTTTGATTTAATCTTTCGGTTTGGCCATTGGCCTGTGGATGGTAACCTGAGGTAAGATTCCGGTGTATGCCTAAGGCTTGGCATAGATTCTTCCAAAAGGCTGAAATGTATTGTGGCCCTCTGTCAGAGATAATGTTCTTAGGTAAACCATGTAAGCGGAAAATTGTATGTAGGAAGCAGGATGCCATTTGAGCAGCCGTAGGAAGTTTCACCATGGGTATGAAATGTGCCATCTTAGTTAACGAATCAATGGTCACCATAATCGTGGTGTTGCGGTTGGAAGGAGGCAACTACACTATAAAGTCGGTCGAAATCCTTTCCCAAGGTTGACTAGGAAGGGGAGGTTGAACTAACTTTCCAATCGGTAGTCTTCTTGGTACCTTTTCCTGAAGACAAACAGGACATGCAGTGACGTAGTCTCTGACGTCCGAAGCAACAGATGGCCACCAGAAGTAGCGGTTGACCAATTCGAAGGTGTTGGCAATTCCCCTATGTCCTGCAGTCTTATGGTCATGACACATGTACAATACTTGTTTCCTGAGGTATTCGGGAGGCACATATAGCTCTGTGTTGTGGTAGAACAAACCTTGTTCTTCCTGGAGTTGGTATTTTTGGGTGTCTATTTCATTGACTCCAGAGAGCTGTTTGCGAATGTCCTGAAGAAAAGTGGATATCAAAAAGATGAATGTAGCTTGAGGCAATATCTTCTGCTGAATGCAAGTTTCTTCTGTTTGTAGACTCCGGGATAAGGCGTCCGCCAATCGATTGTTAGTGCCAGGTATGTGAGTGATTATGAAGTCAAAGGAGGAAAAGAAATAGGCCCAGCGGGCTTGGCGACTGTTTTGACATTCATAATTTTGGAGTACTTTCAGGTTACTATGGTCAGTTCGGATGGTGATGGGATGTCTTGTTCCTATCAGCAAAAGTCTCCATTCTTGGCATGCTTTCTTTATGGCGAGTAATTCCTTTTCAAGGACAGTGTAGTTTTGTTCCGAAGGAAGTAAAGTCTTTCACATGTAGGCTATGGGGTGTTCGACGCCTGAGAGGGATGCTTGTTTTAATACACCTCCAATTGCCGAATGCGAGGCATCAGTTTCGAGAATGAATGGTCTTGTTTGATCTGGTAATCTAAGGATAGGTGCAGTGGAAAAAGTAGTCTTGAGCTTGTCAAAGGCTTGTTGTGTTTCGGTAGTCCATGCATACCTTTTACCTTTTTGAAGAAGAGAGGTCAAAGGTTTGATGGTCTTTGAGAAGTTAGGGATATATCTTCGGTAAAAGTTTGAGAATCCCAAAAACCTTTGGACCTCTTTTACCCCTTGAGGAGCTTTCCATTGCTGTATGGCTGCTACTTTTCGTGGATCCATGGAAGCCCCTTCGGCAGAAAGGATAAAGCCCAAATAGGGGATATTCGTTTGGTGAAATGAGCATTTCTCCAGCTTGGCAAATAAGTGGTTGTCTTGAAGACGGTGGAGGACTTTGGAAACATGACCCATGTGTTCTTGTAGATTTTTTGAGAATATCAATATGTCATCTAAATCGACGATTAATGAATGGAGGAGTAGATCGGAGAACAAATGATCAATGAACCTCTGAAAGACAGAAGGAGCGTTAGCCAATCCAAATGGCATCACCCGATACTCGTAGTGGCCGAATGGCGTGCGGAAAGCAGTTTTCCACTCGTCTCCGCTCTTTATCCGAATCAAATGGTATGCACCACGTAAGTCTAGTTTTGAAAAGATTGAGGCACCTCTGACTGCTTCAAGAATGTCTTGAATAAGAGGCAAGGGGTATCTGTCTCTATAGGTAACCTTATTTAGTCCCCTGTAGTCAATACAGGGTCGGAGTTCTTTAAAATCCTTCTTTGGTTTAAAGAATAATGAAGCTCCAGCTGGGCTCTTGGGTTCGGTAATCAAGACGTTACGTACATTGGTTTGTAAATATTCACGTAAAGCTTCCTTTTCTGGGTTAGAAAGAGTATACATCCTTCCAAAAGGGATCTGTGCATCTGGCAATAGATCAATGGCGCAGTCGTCTCGTCTGTGGGGAGGAAACTCCTTAAATTCCTCGTTGGAAAACACTTGATGGTATTCATGATAGATCTCCGGTAGCAGGTTTAGATTCAACACTACAGAAGAGGAATTCTGCAGTGGTAATTGAGTTTGGGAGATGTGTACACCATTGTCCGAGTTAGGTAAGCACGTAGCAGTGCAGTATTCAGATCCTAAAAACATAGTCCCGGCCTTCCTGTTTATGTAGGGGTTATGTTTAGACAACCAAGACATTCCTAGGATAATAGGATAGTGAGCAGCTTTGATAAGGTCAAAGATCACCTCTTCTTTATGTGTGTTTATCTTCATGGTAAGGACCGATGTATTTTCCTTGATGAACCCTGAGGACAGTGGTTCTCCATCAACTCCTTCGACAGGTATAGCGGTGGTCTTAGAAGGGAAAAGCTGAAGAGCAGAGTAGCAACGCAGTTTACCTGTAAGTTTGCGGTGTATAAGTACGAAACAGACGGTGGAAAGAGAGGAAGGACTAAGGTGGACGAAAAAGACTAGAACTGCATGTTAGTTGATAGAAACATTATCAAGGAGCCGCCATCTTGGATTCCACTGAGTGTATCGTGGTTGATGTAGCTTCCATTGTCTCCATAGGTTTCTATGCGTTCTTGTAACAGAAGGGACACCCCACGGTCAGAGAGGGGTGTCAGCACCTGCCTATGTAGACAGATTGAGGACATTGCCAGGTAGACGGCAATGCGGGTGTAACGCTCACCTGATTCCCGTAGAGGCGCCGGTCTTGACTGGGCGTATACCGTATCTTCAAAGGTGATGTGTAACACACGGCTGGCTCTTTGGGCTGGACCTCTGTGCACTGTATGCTTGACTCGAAGGGTAAGATGTCTGCAGATAGAAAATATGGGATTAATGAACTGGGTTATTGAATGTCTCTCTCTTCTTCCCTTTCTCTTCTCCTGTAGAACCCTGAAGGTTAACGCTCTCACCTTAGGTAAGTGAACGCCGTGCTCTCCATCTGCCTCGGGGCAGGGTGCTGTAACCAGTTTCTTCACTGGATAAGGGGAGCAGGCCTCTTGACTTCAGAGGACTGCTGTCCGTCGTTTACTGCACGAACGGTAAGTTTCGAGTAATTCTAATGTCTTTAAAGTCTTTAGTAATGATGTCTCTTGTTTTGCAGGGTTCCGGCGATGGTGGATGACGGGCTGAAGTGAGTTGAAGATGGAGCCCGTGTGATGAATAGAAGCGTCTGGAAGCACGTAAGTAAGCGCTTGTTGCCTGCTTCACGATGCGCTCTAACTGTCTTTTTATTTTGCAGGTACAAGTTCGGAGCGGCTGCAGGGTGCCGGAATACCCACTGGGTTAGATGTGGAAAGGAGTAATGGCACGTGAGTATTAAAGTTCCCCAATGTCTTTAAACGCACCTTGTTTTGTCTTTCAGATGCGGGATGCAGCGCCGAAGGCCTCCGGAGCGTGCGAAGAGTTGGTAAGCTTTTGTCTTTCAGATGCCGGAATGCAGTGTGAAGACATCCGGAGCGCACGAAGAGTAGGTAAGCCTTTGTCTTTCAGAATGCAGCGCGAGGCGTTGGTGACAGCCGATGGCCCAGGTAAGTGAAGAGCTGTCACTGAAGACCGTAATGCTAACCTGTTCTTTCTTGTCTTTATAGGTGTTGCTGAAGACTGGATTCAGGATGGTAAGCCTTTTTCCTTAGGCCCAGGATCAGATGCAGAAGACACGATGAGCGTTCTGCTGCAGAGGATGCAGAATAACGCAAAGCAAGATTCATCCATCGGGTGTGGTTTAAATAGCCTCCTGTAGTGCTTAGGTGTCTCCTTCCACAGCCACGCCTAGGTAAGAAAAGAGTTCCTGCTTTCCAGAAGAGTTCCAGTGTTCTGAACCTAGGGAGTGGCTCCTGCCCCACCCAACAGGAAAAGTAGTTCCAAACAGAAGAGGATCAGAGGCTCAACTGGCAGGCAAGTAAGCAGCATGGTCTGCTGCAGGTAAGTCCACCCAAGCATTATGAGCCCGGCGCTTCCAGCGCTGGGACTGGGCATATTTATGAGCCTGGTGCCACTGGCGCCAGGACTGGGTCCAAAAGGTCCCAATTGGGACTGGTTGGCACTCGGAACCTGGGTTATGAATCTGCTTCCAAGGGAGTTGGGAAAACCCTGACCTTTTGGAAGCAGAGATCATGACAGCGGGAAAGTTGCTCCAGCGATAGACAGGAGAGCTATGGGGAAAGAAAAGGAAGACGCGCATTCCAATTCCCGCTGCTAGAAAAAGGAGGAGTAAAACCACAATATATTCCATGGCCACAGATGAATTGAGAGAATATGACAAACAAGCTTCCAATGCTGACATCGGGAGCCGGAAAGTGGATACACGAGTTAGAAAAAATGACAGGGGGTGTCACGTTAGCTATAGGGGACATTAAGGGCCTCTTGATCGCCATACTTGGTGAGAGAGCAGACGATGTGTGGAAACGAGCAGGGTACCCTGGTGTAACCATAATTAACACTACCCATGACGGAACACCATTTAATAACTATAGAGCAGCATTGTGGAAAGCACTATGAGTGCTGTACCCGGACACTTCCGATATGGGAGCTATAATGACTCAAAAAATGAAGGAGTCAGAAGATCCGTTGATTTATATCCAGAATTTCCAAAACGCATGGGTGCTCGAAACGCATGAATCTTGGACGAAATCTATCCCTGTACTCTACCATATATTGTGCCAAGGGTTACCGGAACCGGTGCAGAAACAGCTCAAGAAATTGGTAGGAGTAGAGGCTAAACCTTGGGCCGAAATATAGTTGACCATTGCGCTTTACTATAGGTTGTTGCAAGAAAAGAATCAGAAAAAAGAGCCAACTCATAAGGGTGAGGAAGCTAAGCTGGTGCAAAAGAAATTATCAAAGTATGCTCTCGAAGGAGCTATGCTGACAAGCCCAGCTGAACCGAACGTACAACAAGCGACTAACCCGCCACAGAACAACCAGGGTAACGCAGAATTTTACCCGAGGGGAAGGGAATCTAGAGGAAGAGGATGGCAGAGTAATCAGGGAGGGTATCAAAGTAATCAGAGAGGATTCCAGAATAATCAGGGAGGCTTTCAAAACGTGCAGATGGGTAGTCCAGATATGTCACATGGACAGATAGCCCGACCACCGCCAGTATGTTGGCTGTGTGGTATGACAGGGCATGTGGCACGCTCGTGCAGAAGCCAAGGCATGTGGCAAAATGGACAAGGAGTGGGAGCAGGCACGGTGAATCCATCTGCTATCCCACAACAGTGCGGTGCACAGAGTCACACAGTGCAGCAGCCAGCACCAGGCTTGCAGCAAAGTGCACTGCAAGGGGTTCAACCCCCGAACATGGGGCACCTGCCATAAGGGCAATCCCAACAGGCACCACCGCATATGTCTCAGGGCGCAAACTCCAGAAGGGGAGGCAACTCTGGGAATGGAGAAAATCCACAAGTATACAGTGGACCGAACCTATATATGAACTAGGACAGCTCACTGGGAACTCTGATGTGCTCTATCCTATCAGTGACACCACCCCTAACAAGGAACCAAGGGTGAATGTCGTCATAGGGGAGAAAGACTATTCCCTCTTAGTTGTCACAGGTGCAACACGCTCGTGTATACGAGAAGGCAAGTTTTCCTTGTCCGGCCAGGCCATAGATACTCAGAGTTTTACAGAAGCTCATAGTCGAGTTCCCTTTATGGACAATCTCCCAGTCTCCGTAGGAGAGTGCGAAATGAATGTACCTTTATTATATTCACGTCAGACCCCAGTAAACATTTTGGGTCGAGACTTAATGACAAAGTTAAATATGACGATCTCGTTCACGGAGGAGGGCATAGTATGCTCCACTCCAGGAATGCATTATTCTAACATGTGCGAAATTATCAGAGCATACTCCGGACGCATAGCTATGAGGGCTATACCATTAGAACCAGAAGTCTTTGCATATGGCATGCGTGTGCTCATGGCGGGGTTGCCAGACCTTGCAAATAGGACCATGAGAACCCCTCACGAGTTTCTATTCAGACCAAGAATACCTATGCATGAAGAATGGGGGCAAGTATTTACCTTGACTGTACATATTGCAGCAGTACGAGGGAAAGTAGCATTGGTCGAAGGGTACGATGACGAACGCAGACAATGGTGTGCGATTATCGCCATTGAAGAAAGATATCGAGAGACTGACTACTCTGATGACGATTTGTTCAAAGAACACCCTGAATTAGAAGAGACAAGGGTGGAGGTAAGTCTCATATTCTGGGTCAAAATGGTCAAACGAGAAGTGCCACAGAGAATGATGTTAGCGTTGATCCGTCCCGCATACTTTGATGACGATATGGCCCAGGTGCCTGTCTCAGTATGGACTACAGGACCCTATGACGTAGGCCTCCTGAAAGGGACGGGAGAAGTGAAAATTAAACTGAAACTAGGAGCAACTTTACCAAGAGCGCGACAATATCCCATGTTCAGAGAGGCAGATGAAGGGATTGCGAAGACAATTTCTGCCTTGATAGATCAGGGCATCCTAGTGACGTCAGAGTCACCTTGCAACACAGTGATTTACCCTGTCAAGAAATCAAAGGGAGGGTCTTAGCGTTTAATCCAAGATTTAAGAGCATTAAATGATATTGTCAAAGACGAGTTCCCTCTAGTCCCTAATCCATCTACGATCCTGTGTAACATACCGATCGAGGCAAAATATTTCACGGTGATTGACTTGGAAAAGGCTTTTTTTCTCAATCCCGTTGCACCGTGACTCACAAGATCTGACGTCATTCACGTTCAGACAAATGTGGTTGAAAAGTACAAGGTTGCCACAGGGGCATTGTGAGTTCCCATCCATTTTCAACAGAGTCTTACAAATTGTCCTCAGCAATATTGCAGTAGACAGTGTTGTTTTGCAGTATGTGGATAACATTCTGATTTGCAGCACCACTGAAGAGCAATGTAGACGCGACTCTATCCAGCTACTAACTATACTTGCCGAGAAAGGATATAAGGTTGACAAGGAAAAGCTGCAATACTCTCAACAAGAGGTGATAAACATAGGTCAGTTAACTTCGTATGAGGGGAAAAAGGTGACCCCAGAAAGGGCTGAAGCTATCATGAACACGGCTAAGCCACTAACAATAAAGCAAATGCAGAGCTTCCTAGGCCTGTGCAATTATTTTAGAGCATGTGTTTTCGATTACAGCTCGTATACCAAGCCCTTACTCCAGGCACTAAAGAAGGCCCAGGCCACAAAGGAAAAAAGTGAATGGTCCTAGGCGATGGACAAAGGGTTTACAGAACTCAAGAAAGCGATTTGTACGGCTCCAGTTCTCAGGATTCCTAATTATGCGGAGGAATTCTACCTGTTCTCGCACACAGATGGCAACTTTATGACGGCAGTGCTCACCCAAAAAACCTCATTGGGGTACAAGCCCCTGGCGTATTACAGTGGAAATCTGGACCCAGTAATGAGAGGCCAGTTCCTGTGCGAACAAGGTTTAGCTGTCGCAGCGTTCGCCATAGAGAATGTGACAACCATTGTAATGGGATGTTCCATGACGTTATACGTCAAGCACTCATTATTCGCCATTTTGGAGAAACCAAAAGGCACATTGACATCTCAGAGAGCTTCTGCATATGAAGTGATCATATCCAATCCATCGATCAAATTAGTTTAATGCAAAACTGTAAACCCAGCTATGTTCATAGCTGAGCCAGTCACTGAAGGCGAGCCGATACATGACTGCGCAAACTATGAAGAATTCTATGACGAAATACCCAGGGTAAAAGAAAATGCCCTGGCGGGTGGTGAGATCATTTTCATTGACGGTTCTTCGAGAACCGACCAAGAAGACTGACAAAGATACACAGGCGTTGCCGTAATGAAACACATAGCAAACGGAGAATTTCAAATACTCATCAGTGCACGAATACCATCTCATTATTCAGCAAAGGCTGCAGAATTACTGGCGCTGATACTCGCCATTGAGAATCACGCAGATCAGGAAGTAACTGTGTACAGCGACTCCGCCAATGTAACGTCAGCAGTGCACGCAGGGTTAGCGCGCTGGAAAAGGACGGGCTACCTCCGAGCGGACGGCACGCCAGTGCAGCACGCAGCCTTATTGAATGGGCTGATATAGGCATTACAGCTCCCAGTGGGCATAGCAATAGTGAAATGCGCCGCCCATACTGACGGGACAGATTTTGTGTCACACGGAAATCACGCAGCAGACACGGAAGCCAAGTGTATGGCATCCAAGAGTGAAACGATCATGGAAGTAGAAGTGGCACATACCCATGAACAAATTATGGTAGCTCGAGCCACATCAGAGGCCTACAGCAATATGGGGCAGACTCAACTGATGGAGCTTCAAGGGGAGGCACCACAGGATGAAAAGAACCTGTGGAAGCGTCAAACCAGTAATGCCTGTAGCCCTACTAAAGATAGCATTGGAACAGTTGCACTACCCATTTTATATGTGGAAAGAAAATCTTGCAGCAACGCTCGCAGAAGACTGGTTTATACCGAATTTAGCGGAGCATGTTGCATTCTTCATGGTGAACTGCATAATCTGCCAGCAATTCACCGATGGGCACACATGAGAGGAGTCATCCCCCAGCCAAATGGGCCTTTTCAGCACTTACATATCGATTATGTCGACATGATTCAAGTGTGCAACGGGTACAGGTACTTAATTGTAGTGGTGTGTCCATTCTCTATATGGATAGAAGCAGGTCCCTGTACACACCCAGACTCAACCTGTGCTGCCAAATTCCTGGTGAGGGAAGTGTTCCCTAGATGGAGGGTGTCTGAGGTGATGAGGTCAGACAATGGGGCTCATTTTGTAAACTCTGCCTTTGTGCAGATTAGCTTGTTGCTTGGTATAAAGCACAAGTTCTCGTCGGCGTATCATCCAGAGGGAAATGGTATATGTGAGAGGCTCAACGGCTTGTTAAAGGAGAGGATAGCCAAGTTGAAACTCCCTCTAAAAAAGGGATGGCTGCACTGACTATCACTGGCATTGTATGCACTTCAGGACCCTACCAGGCTCCGACCGTCATCTTACACCGCATGAGATAGTCACAGGAAGGAGAATGAGGACCCCCTTACCCCTCAATATAGAGCTAGATGTGATGCCCAGCCAACCCGAGAGGTCTTAGGAACCGAACTGCAAGAGTACCTGAACTGCATGACATCAAGCCTTACTCTCATTACAGACCAAGTACAGTGACAACGACAGACCAAGTACAGTGACAACGAAAAGAGTGCAGCACAGCACAAGACACAGCAGGAGGTGCTGAAACAGACACAATTCATAGTCTATGTGTGCCAATCATCTTCCCTGGTGATGCCGTGTTGGTAAAGAACCACACGAGAAAAAAGTGGGATGAGCCAAGATTCAACGGCCCTTTCATCGTAGAGGACTGCACTCCATCAGCCGTTAAATTGCAAGGTAGGCGAGCATGGATCTTCCTTAATGACATTAAACCTTATATCGGTGAGATCCCTCTAGCTGCACCCCCCCATGAAGAAATCACAGACAACGGGGAAGAACATCAGCACGTGCAGACAAGATCCATGACGAAGAAGAAGGACGCATGAGCAGCAAAAGCCAAAGACAAAGGAACTCCCTTGCAAGTTGTGGCTTAAACTGGACATTTCCTCCAAGCAAAAGTGGATAAGGACATAACGGACAATCTGTGCATCATAGTTGCAGGGTGAAGAAGAGAATTGTGCATCCAAACCACAACACATTGATAATACGTACTTTTGAACCAAGCCACGCCCAAAGCATTGTTGAAAAACGAGACTCTGATAGACTGTAGACTGTAAACAAGGACTTTTCATTTAGAGCTTAACACAGTAACCTGAAGCATCCAGCACCAAGACTTTGTTTTACAGAACTTATGGTATCCCCCAGCAGAAATATCACACAGGATGTGCTGTCCTGTTTCCACTTAGTACTAGAGACATATCCATCACTTATAGGAAGAGTAACCAGAGTCACTGACTTTATTCAAGATCCTGCCAACAAGAAAGTAATACGGCAACTGCTGACTGTCCTCGCAGAGGCCTTCGCCGAGTAGCCCGAGTACAGCGATAAGGACACAAATGCTTCCACCACAGGTAATCATAGATGAACTCACATATACACTTTTCTTTCGCATCATAGAGGAATGCTCAGGACTAATCGGGAGAACTACGGACACACTCACCTACATTAGAGACCCAAGAAACACTGAACATCTGAACCAGCTGTGGGTCAAGCTCAACTACATGGTAGCAATCCACGCAGCAGGGAAGTGTAAATACTATTCACGTCAAAAGAAAGGCCTGTGATCCAGAACCCAGCACAACAGGACAAATGTCCCTGTCACCCGAGGACAGCCGCCTGCCACATAATGTCTTATTCCGTCTAGTCACTGACTATCCAGAAATGGTGGGGAGATCTGCCGAGGTTGACGTCATCACCTTCATCAGAGATCCAGCTAATGTTGCACACCTAGGAACACTCCTCCATGGAATAATGCTCCAAGTGGAGCTATCCAACTTTCAAAGGGAATACCTAAGGAGATTCCAGTGAGACTTTCCACCATATCGAAACCAGCACAGTTCTTCATCTTTCCACCGAGGGACAGATCCAGGAGACAGAGACACAGTCCTTCATCCTTCCGCCTTGGGACAGATCGAGAGAGCAGAGATAAGAACTCCACCATTTTATTTTTGTATTCTTATTTTTTATTATTTTATCTTTGACTCTGATTTTGGTTGCAAACATCTTTCCATTCTTCGCATAGAACAGGATCCAGCATGCCTTCAGGACTGAAGCAAATTCGAGGGTTGAAATGGGAATTGACTTATTTTGAATATGCATAATGAACGTGCCTCACCAAAGGTTTTAATCTAATCGTTTCCCATAGTCTAGAAAGGGAACTGCATCCTGTAATCCAAGACAATCGTCACCCGCAAGAGGGGGGACACTTACGAAGCACAAGACACTTTATATTACAAATTTTCTGAGAAACAATAATGGAGTAAGGGAAAGGAATTAAACACTGACATTGACATGATTGAGATGGGGGCCCAGAACAGTAACCGCGTCCTCCCACAAACAGAGGGGTGCCCCCACTTCCCTGGAAGAAAATGCTGCAAACTGTCATATTGCACGATTATGTGTATATGCATAGTGATTATTATTGTTTTTCTGTCACTAGCAATCAGAACTGCATTCTTTATTGTTGCACGAAGTGTTCCAATTTCAGTGCACCCACCAGATAATGTATGCATGAATCCCATGAAAGCACCCAGACCCTATATAGTCATTCCGGTTCCAAGAAAATCTGATGGTAAGGTAAACGAACTAAAATTGAATGTAATGAGCAGTGATTCATACACATATGAGGTAACGAATAAAGAAAAAAGCTGGAGACCGGGTCAGCACGGAATTAATGAAAATACAGCACTGATCACGACACGCACACACACACTGAAAGCACACGAACAAGGGCAAGTGTCAATGGTTACAGAACCTCGACCAAAGACAACAGGAAGTACGAGACTGCTTACCAAACAACCAGTCCCTGAAAGTAATAAAGGCGGCCGTAAAGAAGCAAGTGAAAGGCCAACTAAAGAAGATATAGCAAAAGCCCTAGAGAAGACAGAAACGGCTACAAGAGAATTCGCTGCAAAGACACAAATGCTGATAGATCATTTATTCCCGTTTATAGCTAAAGCAAAGAAACGACATGAGGAGCTGAAAAATAAAACTACAGAGCCTAGAGTGACAAGCATACCAGGTTGAAGATACGGCCTTATGTTGGGCTGATGCCAAACGGATGGTGGATAAAGGCACTCTACGAAAGAATACAAGAGGAGAGGAAGAGAAATGCAAAACCACCTCGTATGACAGCGATACAGACAATGAAACCTGCATCACCAACAAGCATGCCTGAGAGTCCTCTAGCAAGGAAAAGTCACACCAATGCGTTTACAGATGTAGTTATGGCCAACTACAGAAAGACACTAAGAATCAAGAGAATCCCGCACGAAGATAGCAATGAACTAAACGATTGCCTGGACAGCACAGCACATCTAGGAAATAACATTTGGTACCAACACATGAAAGAGGTTGGAAGACGAAAATCAGAAGGAGAATGCTACGTCTGTGTACAGCATGGGAAAATCCAAGATCTTTGTGGCTGTAGAAATTGATGCCCCAACAGCACACTGTTTGTCGCACGTAGCAATGTGCAATACCAGAGGACAGTTCATGGGAAAAGATGCCTCATTGATATGGGCAACCGGAACAGCATATCCCGATGAAGATGACTATGTCCAGGACATTAAGACAAGAAACAGAACCCATACCAAGAATCACGTGATCAGGTATACAAAGCCAGAAGCGCAAGGAGCAGGAACAAGATGGGAGATACACCCGAGACTGAACGTCCAAGGAAAAACTCCAGAAGAAGCCCAAATTTGGAAGAATAGAGGCCAGATGCAGATTTGGGGAATAGTGCTTTCTCCCAATGGATGGGAAGAAGGAGTAGTGATATGACGAGCATGGATGGTCCTTGGAGCCTGCAAAGAAGCAATAGAAAACTCACAAAAACTGTGCAAACCTCTATGGCCAAAGTTGGTGGAGTTACTAACATGGGTCGAAGACAGAGGAGGACCCTTGCAGATAGTGCCACTGGAAAGCCCAAACTTGTGCTTCAGGAACAATGGCACGAGGAAGATGGGAGAGAATCAGAACTGCGGATGCATCTCTGAAGCCCCAGGTATGACTCACGGAACCGCAGTAATTATGGATCATTACTGGGCGTGTGGATCCAAAGCATACATATGGCTGCCGAAACACTGGGGAGGCATATGCACAATAGTGAACATCCACGTTCCTGCACTAGTGATCCCAAAAAGTGACCCGGGTATTGATAGCTTCCCAAAGGCAGATGCCCACATGAGGAAGAGGAGGTCTGTGGAACTGATATCTCGAATAAAAAGAGAGAATTACTTTTCTGCCAAATCAGAAGAAGCATTTTATGCGATCCCACATGAACACAGGCTGTTTAGCCTCACCTCATCAGTGTTCACAACAATACCCTTGCCACACATCCAAGTTGGAGTAAATACAAAATGGTTGCAAATAACCAGATGGGAGTTATTGCAGACCATCAACACCACCATAAAGGGATTCAATGCAATCAAAGAAGAATTAAGAGCAATCCGATTGATGGCCCTCCAGAACAGATATGTACTCGACATGATCACTGCTGTGGATGGAGGTGTTTGCGCATAAATCTGAGAATTGTGTTGCACGTTTATACCTTCGCATGATGAAGAAAATGGAACTTTAACAGAGGCCATAAGTATGCTGACAAACCTGCAGAACCAGATGATCAATGAAACTTACGAGGTTGATGATGACAGCTGGTTTGGAACACTATTTCTATGGGTCCCACAATGGATGGCAGACATATTCAAAATCCTGGGAGCCGTGCTAGTAATGATACTACTAGGATTTTGTGTTATCAAGATAAGCGTCACACAATGCCAGAAAACTGCGAAGAAATCCATTGGAATGAAGATCATGGTCGAAGTCAAACCAGGTTGGAAGCCCAGAGACCTGACTGATGAAGAAATCAGAGACTGTATGAGGGCTAGCAAATTTGTGCCAGAAGGAACAAAGTTTCTGTATCCCAGAAAACGACAAAGGTACGAAGGAAAGTGGATCTATTGCAGCCCAAATGGACAATGTCAGCTCATGACCTGGAACAAAGACGAACATGTAAAAAAAGGAGGAAGCCTGAAAGGAGTGATATAAATATGGACTCCAAATATACCTACGTTCACACCATCGTGTACAAACCAGGAAGACAATGAACAAGAAGCAGAAGAGCCAAATAAGACAAACCCAAAGGAGGATGCAGAAGTGGTCCATGAACCGACCAGAGGGGGGAGTGTAGAGGAGGTGCCAGACATGGCCTGCACCCCAGCCCCCCATTGCGAGGTACCAGGCACATACTCGTCAAGATATGTGACGTATGAGGAACAAATGAACCAACAGAGAGCAATTCTAGGCCTCTGCCCAGTGCCCATCAGAAATGCAATGCCTGTCGAAGTGCCTATAACCAGACAGCCATGGGCAGCTCGGCACCCACTGAAACAACCGTACCAGCAGCTGTCATGAAATGAAAACTACTTACAAACTGTCCTCGAAGAGACCCAAAGAGCCTTAATGGAGGGCAAAAGGTGACGACATAAGAGCCCAGGCAGACGTACAGATGAACAGAAACCACGATCAAAAGATGACACACAAGAGCGAAATGCAAAGAATAACGATGTCATGGATGTATAAGAAGAAAGAATGTTAATATAAAGAAACCTAACCATGAAGTGAGATGAAAATATGCGACTAACTAAATGCATGTAAATAGGTTTGGAACGCAAGAAGCCAAGAAAACGGAACTGCTTGCAATGCTTAGTAGAAGAATAGAGCGGCAAGCGCCAACTATATGTCTACCTCAATGAAGCACACTATACAAGTGCGTCTCCATTTTGTAAAAGTAGAACTGAGCCCAGGCTGCAAGGGGCCAGCAAGGCAGAGATTCATATTCCAGCTAAAGCCAGAAGGGAAGAGCGAAATCGAAACTCAGTAAGGAGTAGCTCATGCCTGTGAATTCGAGGTCAACCCAAGGAAGGGAGGAGAGCGGCAACTCCGAAGAATCGAAACTTAAGAGCATTGAAGCCTACCCCGTGAAGGTCGAGATAAGGAGGCCCAGGCAGGTGGCGAGGCTGAACAAAGAATCAAATACACAAAAAGAAGGAGAATGAAGCATATTCACGGTGAAAAGACACATGACCAGCCAGGCGCGAAGAGACACCAACGTCTGATGTCACCCAGAACCCGAGGATGCCATAGCTTTTCTTGATAAGAAGCTACAGTTTCGAGGCCATCCTCGGCCAACTAATTGACACATAGCCCTAAAGTACTGATTGATGGAAGGGAGGCAGGGTGAATCTTGGGGCACAAGGCACCTGGGTGTCCATCCTGCATGCTGCTAATTAAAGTGGAGATTTATGCCTAGGGGTGTAACCCACCCAATCACAATGGACCAAATAATCTAGGGTCCTATAGCTGAACAACCAGTAAAACGTCGTAGTTGTAGTGACGTCTATCACGAGTGATGTAGAGGGATGGGCGTAGACGCCCACCCAATAAGAGTTATCCAATCCTCACGCTCTGTTACCATATACAGATATAGCACCTATACTTAAGTTACCTTTTCCAACCAATAGAATTGCATGACAAACCTATGAGTATTACACGTCAATGATGAAGAATTTCGGGTATAACTGTTACCGTCTGAATGAAGAATTTGGAAGTCGAAGCGAGACAGGCGATCGCAACACTGCTGATTACCATTTGTTTCCCCGTTTTTGTACTTGTCATTAAACGGACTTCCCTTTGCCAAACCATTGAGTTGTCCTTATTGATTTGTGTTGGAGTAAGAGAATCCTGCACCCCATCCTCCACAAGGTGCAGCTATCTCGTCTTAAGGTACTCGCGGGTGAGCTCTGATCCCATGGGCCCGTCAGAGGTCGCTCCGCCCTCCTGTACAAAGTGTTCAAGAAATGATATGTCAGGATAGTTGAGCAGTTGGCTTCCCTTTCCCACGTTTTCAGCACAGGGCAAGGTGCCACGTGCTGGCTTCGCACATCCTCTGGCTTCTTGGCCACGTGGTAACAGTTCAACACATAGGCATCAGGGCCTTCCGCCAAGGTCTCTCTTGCAATGACAGTCTCTTATTGCAGAGGGCCTGATGTAGCCAACAAAACACAAAAGTTACTTTCCTTTGTCAGGGTTTCACATTCACTAGTTCAAGACTGGTCTCCCTCCTTTGGGTTCGGACCACGGATCTCCCTCGTCCGTGCTCAGACTGTTTTTCTACAATGTTCACAATTTGGTCTCCCTCATCCGGGCTCATACCATGGATCCCCCTCATCCAGGCTCATATCCCTTTTCACACCATGTTCACAATTTGGTCTCCCGCATCCGGGCTCGGACCATGGATCCCCCTCTTCTGGGCTTAGATCCCTTTTTACACCTGAATCGAAGACTTTCGAGTGTGCAATGGGTTTTGCTTAAACCGTCGCAGGACCACTTCGATTCCTTTACACAATTTATTAAATGCAATGCCTTTTGATACTTGTAGTTTTCATAAAGCAAAGTTGACATTCAATGTTGCAAGCATTTCAAACCACAGACCAGACTTTCGCTGCTTCAATTAACTCACCGGCTGGGTTTAGGAGTTTCCTTTTATTGCGCTTGTTTGATGTCAGAGTCAAAGGCTGTTACTCTTTCAGCCTCAGCGCCTCCCCAACTCTGCCATTCACCCGGGAGGACCCGCTGGGAACTTTGTAGCACTGTATGCCATCTTTTTCCTTCTCTGCTGGGCTGGCCTGCATAGCCCCCTTGGCTTCTAGGCGGTAGCAGTCTCTCGACAAAGGGACTTTCTCTCTCCAGTCTCCTGGATTCGCCCCCCTGGTCTCTCGCTCATGCACCACCTCGCTCTTAACTCCTAAGGGTCTCCCTCAATCAGGCTCGGACTCTTTCATTTTTCTCAAAATAAATGTGGACTTCAAATGCCAGAGTGCATCAGTGTTCAAATAGGATTATTCCTGAGGCCAGGGTCTCACTGCCTGCCACGCAAGAGCCTGGGCCTTTGAGTCCGACCCATGGGAGGAGTCCTGGGTTGGACACGGTCAGGCAGCCTCAACTGCCCCTGGGTTAACCTTCTGAATGTATAAGTTCCCTGCCACACTTCAGCCTCTCTGGTGCTTACAGGCTCAGTGTCCTGGCAGTCCTTCCCAGTCCAAGCCTTCCAGGGTGGTTCCTGGCTCCTCTGCTTCTTTCAGCATCAAGTCTCAGGAGAATAGCTCAGGGGCAACATGCTCGCCTTGGAAGCAAGACGACAGGGAGCACGGAGCACCACAGGTTTGATCCCCTCGTCCGCGCTTAGAAACCTCTGGGTATTAAGCGTGCTGTAAGTAACCTATCATATCATCCGCAGCTCGCTCAAAATGCTGTTTCTGGCTGCTGCTTTTATACTCCCAGCTACAGTTGATTGGAGTCAGGTGTGAGTAGTTGTCCCTCCCTGCCTGACTCTGCCTGATCTCATTATCCGGACAACATGGATACTGCTCATAGGAATCCATTGCCCATATGGGCAATCCTCATGGCTCCCATATGCCTCTTCTTCATCCCAGTGGAAGCAGGGATTGTGAGAGTTGTAGACTTTTCTGGAGACCATGTAGATTTTCGTCAGGATGAAGGGGGTAAATGTATTGTGATGGCTGAATGGATTTTCTATTGGGTTTTACTTTTCCTGGTCCTTTTCTCCTTTTTCTTACAGAAAGGTACTTGGGTATGATGGATGCTGCTGACAATATCCAATGTCAACGGAGGGGATGTGTATGAGAACGGGAGGAATACCATGTCATGGGAGGGCGCGTCACCCATAGAGCCCAAGAAGACCCTGCCCAGGTGATCCTCTGTCGCTCGTCCGCCCCCAGGGTTAGGATTCAAGGGCGATGGCCCTCCCATGGCCGCCTGAACAAAGGATCCCCGGGAATAGCCTGGGAGAAACGCTTCAGGTTTCTCACATTTGTCTTTTATTTATTTATTTTATTTTATTGTTCATTTATTATGCACTTAATACCAGCAAGTGGTAAGTGTGGAATGATGATTCAAACCTGTGTTGATCTATGTTGTCTTGCTTCCAAGACAAATGCGTTGCCCCTGAGTTCCTCCCTGAACTATCCTTTCTATCCAGAGACTGTTCCTGAAACAGAACATTTTGAACGATTTTCCTTAAATAATCCAGGGGAAGGCAACCAACTCCTGAGCACAAGGATTGTTTTGGTTTAAGTTCTTGCACGTTTTTGTTGAATTGAAGTTGGAAACAATTACCTTGCACTTTTTGATTGTGTATGTTAAGTGTGAGAGTCCGATTTAGTTTGGACACAAGGTCAGCCTGCTTTAGTTTTAGTTTCATAGGAAGGTACACTTGCTTTAGGTAAGGGAAAGTGGGGCCTTCATCCAAACCCCTTTCTGTTAATAAAATGGCTGATGTTGAGAATATTACCACTTTTTGTCTACCTCTCACTTCTAACCACTCACATAAAGCACTTGACAATATATCATCCCACCTATGTTTTTAATAGAAAGATGTTGGGCCTCATTACGAGGTGGGAGGTAAGGGATTACCGGCGCCGGTAAGGGCACCAGTGCTGGTAATCCCTTACCTCCCTACTACGAGTTCCCTTTGCGGGTCCTTCCTTAAAGTCTGGTTTTTGCAGGAGTTAAGGACGGGACCCGAAAAGGGACTCCAGAGCAAATTGCAGTACCGTTATTAGCGCCTTCCCCATTCCCATTGAGCCCTATGGACCTCGGAATGGACCGGTAATTGCTCCATTCACCAGGGCGGAGTCGGAAGGGTTTTGGAGGCCGCCATGGAGCTAATAGCTCCATGAACTACCTCCAACCTCGTAATGAGGCCCGTTGTTTGGCTTTAAGTCACAATGAACTACTCAAATAAATATATTTTTCTAGAAAGAAGTCTTTCTTTATATGTAAAGGATGAACAATGCTCTTTTGATCACAAAAGAATGTACAATAGATAGAGATCAGATTTGATGAGAATCTTTGAGCTTCTTACAATGGGGTGAGTTTGAGTGACTTTCTGACCAGGCTTTGGAGTGGAGTAAATGGAACTGTCAGTGGAGACTCCATCCCGCTCTCCTGGTATGACCAGTCCCTCCTCGCCTTCCCCATGGGACCTCTCCGCCCTCTCACTGAAACTCCCCCAGCTTTGCCAGCCTCGTTTGCGGACATCCAACCCATGAAACGAGTGTCAGTTGCTGCATTCGCTTGCACCTTCATCTCCCCCTCCTCCCACTACCGACTCAACTATTGACTCTGTTAGTGACAGTGAAATGGAGATTGATGAGAGCACTCTCGATATTCTTGCCCCTGTCATGAGGATCCGTCTGAAACCTGTTACCAAACGTAACATTTGGTAAGATACTGATCTAGCAGCCCTGAAACGCAAGTGCAGAGCTGCTGAACGGAAGTGGCAGACCTCAAGCTCATCCTCCGATAAACTGGCCTGTCACCTTCTACAAAGGCAATATTGTCTCTCCATTTGCTCCAAGAACAGGGCTCACATCCAGGCCTGCATCTCTGGAGCCTCTAACAAAACAGCTGAACTCTTTAAAATCTGCAAGGAACTAGCTAATCCAGCTGCAGTCTCTACCTCGCCTCTTCCCTCCCAGGCCCTCTGCAATGCACTGGTCACCCACTTCAGTACTAAAACTCAGGACATTCTGAGTTCTCTATCTTCCTCCACCCCCATCCTCCCATCCCCCTACCACCATCAGCCCCTCCCCCTCTTTCCTCCTTCTCTCCTGTCACATCGGATGAGGTCACTAGAGTTGTCCACTCTATGAAGGCCTATTTCAAACAGGTCTCCCCCTGTTCTTCCAGAACTATTAAGGACAACATTGGCTCCCCTGCCCCTGCACGCGCTGATTCCTGTAATCACTCTCTTGTCACTGGGTCTTTCCCTTCTTCCCTCAAGCACTTCCTTGTGCGTCCCCTGCTGAAAAAGCCTTCTGCTGACCCCTCGTGTCCTGCTAACTACCGCCCCATCTCTAGCACTCTCTTCCTTGGGAAACTTTGGGAGAAGTTGGTCTTCCCCTAACTGACCCAGCATACTGAGCTTGGGGATTGCCTGAATGACCATCAATCTGGATTTTGAGCTTCCAGAGGAAAGGAAACTGCTCTCCTGAACATCTGTGAAGAATTGCATGCATCTCTTGACTCCAACTCACCTGCTGTTCTCAATCTACTCTACCTCTCCTCTGCTTTTGACACTGTCAACCACTCCATCCTCATAAAGCGGCTCCATGATACCCTTGGTATCTCGCAGTGGGCACTGGACTGGCTGACCTCTTTCCTCACTGACCGTCCTTCCAAGGTTATCCTGGGTTCTTTCTCCTTACCCACTTCTATCTGCACCTGTGGCATTCCCCAGGGCTCTATCCTTTCACCTTGGCTCTTTAACATCTATCGCTCTTATCTTGCTCACCTTATCTCCACCTTCTCCCTGCACTTCCAGTGTTATGTAGATGACACCCAACCCTTCTTCAGACTACCCTCTGAATCTCTTCCAACTTCCTCTGCCATTCCTAATTGCCTGTCTGCCATCCAGTCTTGGTGCACCTCCAATGATCTCTGTCTTAATGCCAGCAAGACTGAGAGTCTTCCTATCAGGAAACATGTTCCCTCTTTTCTACCTTCACTCTGTCCGCCCTCTATGGGCTCTTCCCCTCCCCTTCGTCTGAAACCAGAAAACTGGGAGTTATCTTCGACTCCTCTCTCTCTTTCATTCCTCACATCTTGGACCTTGCCAAGGAGGTCCATTTCCAACTCTACCTCCTCAGAGGCATCCTCCCTTTCCTTACTTTTCCCCAGAAGCTTAATGTCTCTTGAGCTCTGATACTCTCCAGGCTGGACTATTGGAACAGCTTCTTCCTCAACCTAACTTCTTCTTCTCTCCGTCTCTTCCAGCTAATCCAAAATAGGGCTGCAAGACTTATCCTTGGCCTCAAGCCCAGTGACCATATCTCTCCAGCCCTAAAATCTCTCCACTTGCTCCCGGGTGCTGCAAGGATCATCCATAAGGCTATCTGTGACTGGGCACCACGCTATCTGCAACTTGCTCTCACCAAATACTATCCTTCCAGATCCCTCCGATCCTCTGGCTCCAACTCTCTGCTTGTCAAGTGCTTCTCTAAGCAGAGTGCGGGTGGCCATTCTCTTTCCTCAGCTGGCTCCCTCCTTTGGAACAGCCTCCCCCAATCTCTCCGTCTTGAGCCGGATCTGCTCAAGTTCAGCAAGCACCTCAAGACCTTAATCTTCTACTTTTCCTTTCCTCTCTCCCTTCCGTGTTAAACCCTCACAGTCGCTGTGATTGGTGGCCTGGGCCCTTGTGTGTCCTTCTGGGTCCTGGCCTTCTGTCCAATCACCGGTAGCATCCTCCCTCCCGCTGCACTTGCCTTTGAGTACCAACTGGCCTGTGATGTCTTGCAGGCCGGCACTTATTGTATTGGCTGGTGAATCCTCTTCTACCAAGTGGTCACTACCTGGCACTTACCTTGCAACAGGCTCTCTTGCACTCCCCACCCTTCGTGGAACCTCTAGCACTTACCCTCTCCCCTGTCCCTTCTCTCTCTCTGCACTTGCAAACTCTGAATGTTCACAAGGTCTAGTATAACAGCTATTGTATTTTGCTCATCACTGTTATCATATTCCATTGTATTGCTTTCCCTTGTTCTCTTCCCCTGTGGGCGCTTTGAAACACAATTTCTTGATGTATAAGCGCCTTACAAATGCCCAATAAAATAAAAATAAAATCAGTAGACATACATAAAGGACAATGAACATTGGACATTTAAAAGTGCAGGTAGGCGGTACATCCAGCTGTGCTTGGGATGTGACGATGGTGGGTGAAGTGCTAGAGTAGAGGCAGAGGAAGTGAGGGACAGAGGCATGTTAGAGACTAGGGAACATTTTTAGCTAGCAGGGAGAAGAGAGGTAGGTTAAGAGAGAAACTCAGAGGCGAGGAGGTAGGCTTTCAGTTTGGTTTTGAACAAATCCATGTGGACTGATGCAGAACCTAGAGATGTACCCAATGCTTTTGATGGCATCATCAAAAAGATGGACAGACAGTATGAAAAGAAAGTAAGTGTTGTTCTACAGAGGTATCACTTCTCTACTAGGGACCAAATGGAAGGAAAATCTGCCTTAAAAAATGAGCAGACAGTTGTAAATTTGGCATTACCTATGACGAGAGATTGAGAGATCAGTTTATGCTTAAGGTTATGGAGCATAAAATTAGAGCGTAGATATGGAACAAAGGCGACCCTTCACTAAAAGAAGCATTAGACATTGCCAAGCGCATAGAGCACACTATGGCATGTGTGAAAGAACTTGATACCAAACCAATTCCCAATAAGGTCAATGCTGTTTCCACTGGTCGTCAGGGGATTCCTCGCAAAAAAACAGTGGCAACAAAAAACAAGACCAATAGAACCAATTAACACA
This sequence comes from Ambystoma mexicanum, assembly GCF_040938575.1. NCBI lineage: Eukaryota > Metazoa > Chordata > Amphibia > Caudata > Ambystomatidae > Ambystoma > Ambystoma mexicanum. Next base: position 285,853,803 of record NC_090931.1, on the reverse strand, counting down.
TTAAAAACAAAGAGCAGTCAAGGTTTACCCAAAGGGAGAACATTTCTTCGATGTGGTAGCTTTTCTCATTGCACTAATGCCGTGTAGTCCTGCTCTTACTGTAGTGTGTCTCAAATGCAACAAAAAAGGTCACTTTGCCAGGTGCTGCAGAAATGTCAGTAACAGTGGAGTTGGAGAAATCCCAGGGGGCCAGGAGGGTGAAAGTGGTGAAGATAGTGAAAAAGCCTGTGATGAAGGAGTCACATGGTCACTAAATGAGATGGGTAGCAAAACCAAAAGGGGGCTAAAACCACATGCCCACATATCACTAGGCAATGTTTTAAAAAAGATACTTGTAGATTCAGGTTCAGATTATTCCATTTATAGATTACAAGGTATGTAAAGAACACTACAAGAGTTGCACTCTACTGTCACCATGAGTTAGAGCCAGTGCCTACGGAGGAACACCCATAGAGTTTGTAGGGTATTTCAAGACACAACCGATGTGGCGCAATCAAAGGTTTTTCTCACAGAATGTTTATTTTCTATTTTTTTATAAAGCACACAAAACCCTCGGCATCACGGCACTGTTACAACCAAATACACTCAAAGTGGTTGAAAGTCAGATACTTATGGCTAGGGTGGTAGCCAGTAAAGGTTCAGGTGCTAAAGGTTTTCAGAACCTTTCTGAAGGTCCAGTAGGAGGTTTCTTCTCTTAGGTGAGACGTGATGTTGTTCCAGTGATTAGCTGCCACAAGTTGGAAACTTGCGCCTCCACTCTTTACGCTTTTATATTTGGGGTGGATCAGTCTGTGGATGTAAGCCTTTCTGAAGGGTCTGGTGGATTGGGCTTTTCGGATTCTTTGTACAAGGTAAGGTGGGGCCCGAGTTGGATATGCATTTTTGGGTGATAGACAGAGTTTTAAATATAATTCTTTCCTTGACTGGCCGCCAGTGGATGTTCCTTCTAGCCTCGGTTATGTGCTCTCTTTTGGGTATGTTAAGAGCCTCATGTATGGCATTATTTGGTATCACTTGGAGCTTGTGGATGTTGTGTGCCGAGGTCTCTAAGAAGAAGGCATTGCAGTAGTCCAATCTAGCCCTGATAATGGCTCTGGCAATCGTGAGGCAGCTATTTGGGGTAAGGAATCGTCTGGCTACAGTAATCAGCTTCAATGTGTAGGCTGCTGATGTTACGATAGTGTTGACCTTTCGAGCCAAATTCCATACCTGTCATGGCCAAAGCCTGTTGTGTACCCATAGCATTTAGGGGTGAGGTATCCAAAGAAATACAATAATTGCTTCCACAAGTTATAATTGAAGAGATTGAAGCTTCAGAATGGGTTTCTCCTTTGGTAGTAGTGTGAAAAGGGAATTGCAATGTTTGCTTGTGCGTTGGTTTAAGAGTGTTGAATAAGTGTGCTGTCATTGACAAGTTTCCTCTCCCAACATTGGAAAAATGGTTGGCATGATGGCAGGTACCACATATTTTAGCACGCTTGATCTTACGTCTGCCTACCATCAGATCAACTTACAACCCACTTCCAGAAGTCTCACCACGTTTGTCACGTAGGATGCCACATTTTGGTACAAAAGAATGCTTTTTGGTCTTGTGTCAGCTGCTGTGTATTTTCAGAGAATTATGCACAAACTATTCAGTGGATTTCAGGGAGTCTGGTTTTTCCAAGATGGTATATATGGTATGATAAGAGGGTCCTCACTAGAAGAACACGACCAAAGAATGCTCACTGTGCTGAATACATTAAATAATGTTGGTCTAACATTGCAAAAAAACAAATGTAAGTTTAGGGTCAGGGATATTTAATATTTGGAGCATAACCCATGGGCAAGGAGTGTGACCTAATGAAAGTCTTGTAAATGGAATCGAGAACATGGAAGCTCCCAAAAACAAACAAGGGGTGTTATCATTTTTGGGATTGGTTGAATATTACGCAGTTTGTAAAAGGGTTTGCTGACAAGTCAAAGGACCTCATTATGAGTGTGCCCATCGCGGTAACAACAGTGCCGGTAAGCTACCGGCATCGTTGTTACCAGACCGGCACACTCCGAGTACTACGGGCGGGTCACCTCCCGCCCGCCAGGTCTGTCCTGGCAGGCGGAACGGCACCTGCCCACAGACTTTGACGGAAGCACCAGCACTGTTGCACACAATGCCTTTGCATCCGTCCTCCCCATTCCCATTGAGTCCTATGGGACTCATATGGGAATGGGAGTGTCTTTTTCTGAAGCCTGGCTCCAGGGACTGCCGGGGCTTCCCCATTGCCAGGTGCCGTTTTTACGGCACAGTTCTTGCCGAAGTTATAATGAGGCCCAAAGTCTATTAGGAAATTGTGTAAAAAAGTCATCAAAAAGTGTGTCATAAATGCACCAGTTTTTGGGTAATGTTGACACCTCTTGTGAAACCCTAGTACGTACTGATGCTAGCAATCCGGGACTTGGTGATGTTTTGTTACAACTGCAAGGTTACAGTGCAAGGGTAATTACATATGCCTCTAGATGCTTAAAGGGAGCAGAGGAAAAATACTCCGTAATTGAAGACGAGGCATTATGTGTGTTATGGGTGATTAAGAAATGGAAGGCGTTCTTATGGGGAAGAGATTTCACTCTGCACACTGACCTCAAACCCCTTGTAGGGATCTTTAACTTTTAGACGGAGTGTCTAGAAGAATACTTAGGTGGGTCACTGTGTTAGAAGGTCACCAGTTCGTTGTACAACACATATATGGGAAGTATAATATCTTGGCTGATTTTTTTATCCAGATATGAAAGCTGTCAAGTGGATGGTGAGAGTTACATGGATGAGGAGTTGGAAGGGGATGTGTTTTGGACATGCAGTCCTTCGATACTGGAAGCTTAATGGAAAGATGCTGAGAGTAAAGATAATGTATTGTGCAGAATAAAATAATTTGGGCAAGATCATTGGTCCAATCGGACGTCAGAGGATAGCTTAGCTGCCTACCATAAAGTTAGGGATGAACTCAATGTTGAGGAAGGCTTTCTTTTCGTATCCAATAGAATTGTTCCTCCACAGGGAGTTAGAAATTGGTCATGAAGGTCACCTAGGAATGCCCAAAACTAAGGATCGCTTAAGGGTCGACTATTGATGGCCTGAGCTAGATAGTCAGGTAGAGAATGTAATAAAGAATTGTGATGTCTGTAAAGAATCTGACAGGACACCAAGATGCAATGTCCAACCTTTAAAACGAATTGAATTTCCTGAGGTGCCATGGGAATGCTTTGCCCTTGACATTCTAGGACCAATCGCAGGATCATATGGAATGAAGAAATATATGTTTGTATTGATGGATATGTTCTCCAAATGGAAGGAAACCTGTATTGTACAGGATACTGATACACAGGCAGTAGTGTCATTTTTAGACAGTGTATTCCAGAGAGAGGGTGTCCCCAGCAGATTATTATCTGATAATGGTGTTCAGTTTGCGTCACACATGATGAAAAGGTTCCTGAGCCGGATTTGGTGTGATTCACATCAAGACCTCACTCTTCCATCACGAAACCAATGGCATGGTTGACAGATTTAATAATTTAATAGCACCGTAATGCAGAGTATCCGCACGTCATTCAGGGAAGGCACTTGTGGGGAAGAGGATGTCACCAAAAGGGTGTTTGCGTACAGGTTACCGCCCCATGCCACAACAGGATAAGTACTGTTTGAGGTACTTAGAAGGAGGAAGGCCTCCACAGCAGTGTGTCCACCGTAGTTGGGGAGGTCTACATTTGTAGAGTTGGACCATAGTGCCTTAAAAGAAAGGGTGGAGAGTAAGCGAGAGAGTATTAAAAAAATATATGATGAACAGAAAAAGACGACACTGATAAGAGTTTCAGAAGGCGACACAGTCTGGATTCGCAGGCCTGGTTCTGTGCAGGAGAAAGAAAGTATGTATGAAGGACCGGTAGTGGTCAAAAAGGATTTGTGTGGTGCAGTTTTTCTGGAAGATGGAAGGGTGTTCTACAAAGCCAGGGTAGCATGCACAAGATGAACTGTTTGTTCTCTTGTCAGTAAAAGGGCAGAGATGTGTTATATTGTGCACACTTCATCCTATACAAACATGTTAACGTTTAAAATGGTGGTTTCCACCAGCCAAAGTGTAGATTTGAAGCTCTTTGTTTATATTTAGGCTGGGCCTCATGACCATGTTGTTGTACTATGACATAATGGAATGTAGAAGATGTATATAGGGAGCCCCTTGGTGAAGCACAGACAGTTATAGCAGCCTGGATGTGGACAGGGGCCTTCCGATAAACCTCAATAAAGAAGATAAGAAACTAATTTGATGTGGACTCACCTTTCTTCTGGATATAACACTTACATTGGAACATACAACAAACTTAACAAGGTAATATATGGCAATCCAAATATAACATAAAGAACCGTTATGTTCAAAACCTTGTAACTGTTTGTCTTTATAACCTGGGTGAGTTTACCCTCTCCCAGATTCATACAGGATTACAATCAACAGTTCAATAGAATAAGGAAATCCTGTCTTGCAACAAAGTTCCAATAAAGTTCCTCTTGACTTCCAGTTAGTTTTTCACTTGGACTTGACCGACAGTTCAAAATGTTCAATAAGTATAACTAAGTTCTACTAAAGTTCTTCTGGTTCCAATTAGTCTCTCACTTGAATTTCACCAATGGTTCAAAATGTTCAACAAATCTTTTGTCTCTCCCATAATGGCGGAGAAGTCCACACAACTGATTCTAAAAGAATAAGTATACTTCCACAGTTCATCAGTCTCAACAAATCTGCTCCTGTCAGGAAGATTCCACAACAGTTCACAAAATACGTGCATGAGCAATATTGACTTGTCAGGATAATTTCACAACAATTCACAATGCTCTTTTGTGGTCTTGCCACTTTTTCTTTAAAACCTTTAACTGGGAGGGCCACCAGGGGGCACACTGATGAAAGCAGCAGCGGCGTAGAGCTCCCGCCTTAGCCCCGGCAAAAGTGGATTTAGCCCCCAATTTGGAGCCCTCCATATCTGGTAAGTGTTTCCCCCAAGAAGATAACAATTAGGGCACCTATGGGTGAAAGAGCGAGGACTCTGACTTGTCGTTGTGGAGATACAGCGGACAACGCTGTCTCCGAAAACAAATGCACTGCACGCCGGGATCAGGACCGGCTGTGAGAGACATATGCAGAGGGAAGCACTAGGCAGAAGAGGCACAGAGGGGCCGAATGGACTGGGAGGGGAGACCTCCCCATGCCTGCGCTGTGCTTGACTGGTCCAAGGAAGTGCAGCGAGATCAGTGGATCCCCCCAGCCCCCCATCTGCCAGAGGGGTGGCCGGCGCGCTGGGGAGCGCCAGGCTGCCTGGGGGGGGAGGGGCACCCTCCGCTGCATGGGGCGGCGGTGCAAGAGCTGGCTCCATGCCACGGGAGGCTACGGCGATAAGACCATAACGGAGGTGAGGATTTCTCCCCCCAGCTGTCATCTGGATGGCCGGCACCTCCTGGATTGCCAGCCTGCCTGGGGGAGGGATACCCCTCATCTGAGGAGGCATCGGAGCGTGGGCCCGCTCTGGATAGCACTGTGCCTGTGAAGGCTAAGCAACAGGGGGCAAGGAAGAGAGAAACAAAGTCATGGCCATGCGACCCTTGCAGGGCCCCCCCACCACACAACTACACAGGCGGGAAGTCCTGTAGGAACCTAGGTTACAAGGGGCCCCCCTAGGGGGTCCCTGGAGGGGAAAAATCAGCCAGTAGGGGGCCAACCCCTCCCCACCCTGGCAAAAGGCCAACACAACCTGCAGCTGAGGGAAACTAAAGAAGGCAGCATGGGAAGAAGACCCAAAGAGGCAAAGAAGAGCCTCCCTAATTGAGCATCAGGGGATAAACGGGTTCTGAACAAATCACTGGCCTTCCTTGACTGGGGCTTGGTCCCGGACATGGACTCCCCCACACTCAAGCCCAGGGGAAAAATACTTAAGGCAGGATAGGAAGAGGAGAGCAGGTGGAGCCCAGTCCAGCAAGGAGTAACTTCCAGAGGTGAGGGCTCCCAGGCTCATCCCTGGGGCGTGTGCCTGCCTCCGAGAGGTCCCACTGCCAGGTCCCGACCCACTGACAAAAAGCCTCAACGTGGGATTGGAGGGTGAGGACGCAGCAGGGAGGAGAGCCAAACTGGAGCACCCACACCCCCGCCCGCTTCGTGGGTCTCGAGTGAGTCCAAACAGAACTGACCAGGGTGAGGGCCCCCAGGACACCGTCCTGGGGCATGTGCCCACTCACGGGAAGAGCCTCCTGAGGGAGATCCGGGATCCAAGGAAAGTACTCGGGAGCTGGCCACAACCGGCTCCCAGAAAAACTGAGGAAGGAAAGAGAGGTGACATTCCACGGGCCCCCTCTCTTACTAAGATCTTCCAGTGGCCTCAACGCCTGCACAACAGCAAAGTCAGCAACGAAGGAGAGTGAAGGCACCTGGGCCCACGGACTCAGGGAACTGGAATCCCAATACCAACAAGTGAGATACACCGCGAGGTGACAGCCACGGTTCCCCTACCCCCCGCGTACCGTCAGGGTGCCTGACTTGCATATGGACTGGAGGGCAAAGTTGGAGCGCTTTGAGTACCGGAAATCCACGGAGGGGAGAATAGAACCCAACCCCAACATGTCGGGGGATGGGAGTGACACTATGTCTACCAAGAGGGATATTGCCTCTCTCCTGTAGGTAATTAGGGGCATGAGGGCAGACATTGGCGGAAAAGTATACAGAATAAATGTGAGAATAGACAACATAGATGAGAGACTACAGGTGGTGGAACATAATCAAACATCCCTCGAAACCTTGGAAACTCAGATGGACATGAGTATAGCAGAGTTGGAGAGGAGGGAGGGCGAAGTGGCTCTAAAGATGGACGACTTTGAAAACCGTGAGAGAAGAAACAACTTGAGATTTTTTGGGATACCAGAGAAAGATGGCAAAACAGAGGGGAACTTGCAGAGAACCATACATGAGGTGGTGAAAATCCTGTTTGGTGATGAAAACTTGGATGAGCCCAAGCTGGAAAGGGTCCATAGAGCAGGCGCAACAGGGAGGGGCCCAAGCTTGGTACTTGCGCTCTTCCAGAACTACCCAGATAAACACAAAATTTTGGAGAAGGCAAGGGGGTGAAATCAGTAGCCCTGGGGAATGCTCAGGTGGCAATATACCAGGACTTATTCGCACTCACCTTGGCAAAGAGGCACCAATGTGCCCCCCTCACAAAGTGGCTCAACGAGAAGGGGGTGCGGTATCGTTGGGGGTTCCCCTTCTCCGTATCCTTTGAGGTGGAGGGGTACAACTATAAACTTGTGACAGAGGAAGACATAAGAAGGGTCCCAGAATAATTGCTGGAAGGGGACGGAGCAAAACAGGTCAACGACGAAAAAGGCCCAAAAGAAAGACAATGGCATATAAAGGGCCTGAATAGACGTAAAGTTCCAGGCTCCAGAAAATATAGAGAGCTTGGTTCGCCCCAGGCGGGCCCCTCTTGATTTAAGGAATTGGGAGGGGGATGAAGATAAAGTATTTCAATGTCTTAAATGGGGGAGGGGAGTAAAGTCTAATGGAAATAATTCAAGTAGGGTAAGGAGAAAAGGTTTGGGGAATGGAGAGTTTGAATGAGCTGGTCCGCAAGAGGGAGAGTACCACTGGTGATTCAATCTGGTCAGGGGTGATGGTTCCAGGTGTGGTTGGATGCCGGGGGGGGGAGGTTTCGGAAGTTAACATTCTAAGTCAATGGTGTGGTAAGGAGACCCGGTTCAAAGGGTCCTGCAAGTGGTTGCGTCTCAGGAAAGAGGGGGAAAAGATGGGCTGCTAGGGGAAAAGAGGATGTCTGGCTTAGGTGATATGCGGATAGGCTCTCTTAATGCCCGGGGCTTTAATTCACCCTCCAAAAGATCACTGGTGTTACGAGAGTTCTAGAGGTCCAAGCTTGATTGGATGTGCCTACAAGAAACTCATTGGAAAAAGGGAGGGGAACCCAGACTACTCTCTCGGGAGGTGGGGGAAGTGTTTATGGCCTCCAATGTCACAAAGAGATGGGGGGTAGTAATGCTGGTCTCGACCAGGCAGAGCTTTATGGTGGAAGAGGTACCGGCAGACACCAACAGGAGATACGTTTTGGTGAAGGGCCTTTTGCACAGGGCTAAATTCATGATTGGTTTGATTTATGCCCAGAATGCGCAGCAATGTGACTTCTGGGAGAAAGTGCGACAGAAGGTCAACTGGTGGTGGGTGTAGACTTCAATATGGTGTTGGACCTGCAGAGGGATCGCAAGAGGATGGGGGGGGAGGAATTGAGTAAGTCCAAACCAAGTGAATCGGAACTGTTTAAAGGGATCAACAAGGTTCTGGGTTTGTATGACTCCCTCCGTTCGGGGCCAGCAGGTGAAATGCCATTCACCTACTACTCAGCAGCCCATGATTCCTTCTCATGAATAGACCTGATCCTGGTGGACACAAACCTGAGAGATCAGGTGCTACAATCCCAAGTGTCACTGATCCTGTGGTCAGACCACGATATGGTCGCAATTATAGTTGATAGGTGGAATCTGGGAATGCCCAGAGGGAACTGGAGATACAATGACTTTCTGCTTAAGGACAAAGAGGTGCAGCAGGAGCTGTTTAGGGGGATTAAGGAATACATCCTCTTCAATGACACGGGGGAGGTGAAAATCCAATCCGTCTGGGACGGTTTCAAGGCTACCATGAGAGGGACTCTGATGAGAATAGGTTCTGAGAAAAAGAGACTCAGGCAGGAGAAGCAGGGTGAACTCTGCAGGAAGATAGAGGAGATACAACCAGGAGGTATCCAGGGGTAATATTTGTCACCCACAAAGGCGAAAGAACTCCAAAAATATAAGACCCAACTGAAAGCTCTACTGACGCAGGAAACGGAAAAAAAAAATCCTGTTGCTGAAACAAAAATATAATGAGAAGGGAGACCGGGCAGACAGGATTGTGACATGGAGGCTGAGAGAAGAGAAAAGGAAGAGGACCATAGGGGCTATAAGGACGGAGGAGGACCAACTCCTATACAACGTCCAGAGTATAGGTAGCAAGTTTGTAGAATACTATAGAACCCTATAATCATCGGAGTGGCCGTGGGAGGTGACCCAAATTGATGGTTTTTGAAAAAGCTACCGATCCCTGGACTCCCAAGGGAGATAGCGGAAAATCTAGATAACCCCATAACTGCAGAGGAAGTTGTGAATGCAATCATGGGAATAAAAACAGGGTCAGCTGCTGGGGAAGCTGGATTCACCATGAAATTCTACAAACTATACGGATCCCTGCTGGTGCCACGTTTAGTGAAGGTATTCAATCCGTGCTTAGAGGGCAAATCCCTCCCCCCCATGATGATGGCGGCGGTAATAGTTGCAATCCCAAAGGAAGGGAAGGATCAGACCAGATGCGCCACCTATAGGCCGATTTCCCTCCTTAACAGAGATGTGAAGATTCTGGCAAAAGTCCTGGGAACAAGACTGGAGGGAAAAATGCTGATACTAGTGCATGGGGATCAGGTGGGTTTTTATCAGGGGAAGGCAAGGGTCAGATAACATTAGGAAGACCATCAACCTGATCCATGAGTCAAAAATGGGAGGGCTGGACACATGCTTAGTGATGTTGGATCCAGAAAAGGCCTTTGATAGGGTCGAGTGGCCCTTCATGATGACGGTACTGGGGAAGATGGGGATAGGAACAAACTTCCTGAAATGGGTAACAGAGCTATATAATAGGCCCAGGGCAAGGGTGTGGATAAACGGGGGACTTAATGAGTCATTCGAGCTCAAGAGAGGCACCAGGCAGGGGTGTCCCCTCTCCCAGTTGCTGTAAGCCCTCGCGATGGAGCTGCTGGCAATCGCAATAAAGATGAACAACAAGGGGTATAGTGGGAGGAGAACTGGAATGTAAAATCTCACTGTTTTGCAGATGAAGTATTGGCTTATCTCACAAATATTCAGGTCTGCCTCCTAGCTTTAATGGCCCAGATAGATGAATATGGTCTCATTTCGGGGCTCAAAATGAACGTGGTGAAGTCGGCCATCCTGCCATTACTGGCACGGAGCTCGCTCTTAGGTACAAAAAGAAGTTACATGGGAATGAAGATCAACCAGAAAAGAGTATAATACCTGGGCATATAGGTGATGAGGGAGTTGGGTGAAATGGTAACAGCTAATATCCCTTCCGCACACAGGTATCGTCAGACTTGAAGCAATGGGGCCCGTTGATGCTGACATGGTATGGAAGGATGACCTCAATAAAAATTAATGTACTACACAGGCTGTTATATCTGTTTACAGCAATTCTGAATTGTCTCCCAGACAAGTTCTTCAGCGAGGTTACAGGAGAGCTTTTCAGGTTTATATAGGGAAATAAGTCCCAAAGAGTGAAAATGGCAACACTAACCCTTCCAAGAGATAAGGGGGGTTTCAGATTCCTGGACATCTGAAGATACTATCAGGCGGCACAAATCAGGGGGATGTTAGAACACATGAGAGAGGATCTGGGGACGTACCGGACCTACTTAGAGGATCTGGTAGAGCACCCTCTGAAGGTTAGAAACTACTTCTGGGCTCCACCACAATTAGTCCCAGAGCACATGAGGCCCCACCCAACACTAGGGGCCTCATTACACGGTAGGCGGTAAGGGTTTACCTGTACCGGTATTTTACCGGTACCGTTAAACCCTTACTGCCTTACTACGAGGTCCCTTTGCGGGTTGGAGAATTTAACGCCTGCTTTTTGCTTTTTGGATAATGGAGACCCCAGAAGGTACGCAACATTCATGAACCAGTGCCGCCTCCATTTTCTTTGTAAGCCTGGGGCTTTCCCAAACGACCAGGTGAAGGTGGCCTTTGTGTTACCTTATTTGAGTGGAAGTGCTGCAGACTGGTCAGTACCTTTAGTGAGCCGGGATGACCCATTACTGCAGAACTTCAGGGGTTTTCAACAGGAGATGGAAAAGTTATTTGCTGACACTTGCATGGACAAGCTCTTGATAACGAACTCCTGTCCCTTCGCCAAGGGAAACAAGATTTGCTCACTTATATTGCCACCTTTAATAGACTGGCTGTAGAAGCGGGGTGGCTAGAAGATAAAAGAACCACGTTGTTTTATCAGGGCCTACGAGGAGACCTTGCTCATGTGGTAGACCCACCTAAAACCTGTGCAGAGTTTATGAACCTGGTAGTTCAGTTGGACCACAGATTACGGGATCGAAGAACAGACCGAAGTAGACTTAAAAATCGTATCATGTACGTATGTTCAAAAGATAATGTTCAACGTCCATCAGAAAATACCACAGAACCCATGCAGATTGGAGGAGTACAACCCCTGTTAACCAAGGTTGAAAGAGACAAGAGGAGACAGCTACAGTTATGCCTATACTGTGGTAAACCGGGTCACTACCTCAAAGAATGCCCAGTGAAACCTCCAAGGAAGGTGGTAGGCGCTACAGAGAAAGAAGATGATGGAAAGGAATCGGAAAACTACCAGGCCCGGCAAGCGTAGAGGTCCGCTTGTCGAGCGAGAAGGATGAGTCACAGACCTCGCATTTCGCCCTACCAGTAACCTTGATCAATCACCAACGACCATCACGGATGCATGCCATAGAGCCATATATAGACAGCAGAGCAGTTGGTAATTACATAGATTGAGATCTGGCAACAGAAATGGGACTTCCCCTATGCACAAAACCAACAACTGAAAAGGTAACCACTGTTGACGGTACAGAAATTGCTTTGGGACCAGTAACCCAATGCACAACAGAATTAACCCTTCTGTTTCAGGATGAACATCAAGAAGCAATCACGTTTGACCTCATCAAAGCTCCTCAGTTCCGGTTGATCTTAGGGATGCCATGGTTAGTAACTCACAATCCCCACATAGACTGGCGTGCAAAGAGACTGACCTTTTCCGACGAATGCACCCACGCTTGCTACCCGAAATCTATACCACAGCCAAACCTAAAATCTGTTCAAGGAATACATTGGGGATCGCAGAACCAGTGGACACCTTGCCAAAAGAATATCAGGATTATCAAGATGTTTTTCAGAAGGAACAGGCTAACACATTACCACCACATAGGCCTTATGACTGTCAGATCGACCTGATACCTGGCGCACAGGTTCTTTGTGGTCGAATTTATGCACTTACAGAAACCGAAAATCTCCACTTGAAGTCCTATCTGGATCAATACCTGGCTAATGTATTTATCCGCCCGTCCAAGTCACCGGAAGCCTCTACCTTATTCTTCGTACCCAAGAAGGAAGGAGGTTTGAGGACTTGCATTGATTACCACGCACTTAATCAAATCACAGAAAACACTGCTACCCTTTGCCCCTTATCCCAGAACTGTTGGACCAAGTCAAGGATGCCCGAATCTACACCAAACTAGAACCCAGAGGAGCATACCACCTTGTACGTGTTAAGAAAGGGGATGAATGGAAAACCACGTTTCGCACCAAGTATGGCCTGTACGAATATCAGGTAATGCTGTTCGGGCTGTGCAACGCTCCCGCAGCATTCCAATACTTCATGAATGATGTATTATGGGAATGAATCGATGTCTGTGCCCTGGTTTATATTGACGACATCCTGGTGTATTCCCCCTCTGAAAGAGATCATGTGGAACATGTTCGCACAGTCCTTGCAAAACTTCCCAAGCACAAACTGTATGCTAAACTCGAGAAATGCTCCTTCTATGTCACCGAATTTGAGTTCCTCGGTTTTGTTCTCTCGCCAAAGGGAGTCAAGATGGATTTACACAAAGTAGATGCCATCCTTAATTGGCCATCACCTTCTTCACTTAAAGGAACCCAAAGCATGCTCGGCTTTGCGAATTTTTATCGCTGATTTATTCCAGATTTCTCACAATTAGTCCACCGAATCACATCATTACTGAGAAAAAACAACAAAAAATGTCAGTGGACTGAAGAGGTGGAACAGGCCTTTCAAGAACTCAAGAAAAGTTTCACCTCTGCGCCAATTATACAACATCCACACCCTGATCTCCCCTATGTAGTGGAAACTGATGCCTCCAGCGCAGCTATGGGAGCAGTCTCTCTCAAAGAGACCCAGAGACAGGCCAATTACACCCTGTGGCCTTCTGGTCACGTAAATTCTCACCACCAGAACTTGTTTGTTTGTTTATTTATTTATTTAGTATAGCGCTCCAGACCCAGAGGTAAAAGGGCGCTTCGGTACAAGGTTGCAAAGTACACAATATAGGTATACAATTATACATTATACAATTTGTGATTAGAAAAACACAATTACGGGCAAAAACACATGGCAGTAGCATCAAACATAGAAGGAGGAAGGGGGTGAATGCTAGGTTCTATTCAGTAACCAACTGATGACCTGTTTCCTAAATGACTGAAAGGACTCGATGGATTTGATGTTAAATGGTAAGGTATTCCAAAGTTGGGAGGCAAGGACCATGAAACAGGAACCTCCAGCTCTTTTTAGGGAAAATCTGGGCACTCTAAGGCATAATGTGTTGGAGGATCTAGTGGTACTGGCAGCAGATTTCAAGGTAAATTTATTGGTGAGATGAGGAGGGTCGAGGTGGTTTAAAGCTTTGTATGTGAGACAAATAGTTTTTAGGTCAATTTTATGTTTTATGGAGAGCCACTTACATGAGTTTCTAGTGGTGGAGATATGGTCACCCCTTGGGATGTTTAATGCTGCTCGTAGCGCGTTGTTTTGGAGTACCTGTAGTTTATTAATGATGGATTGGTTTGCACCTAGGTATAGGCTATTATAGTAGTCCAGTTTAGGCTGCATGAGAGCCCTGGCCAGCGAAAGGCAGCTATCAGAGGACAAGAAAGATCTGCAGGCCCTGATCAGCTTGCCGGTGTAGGCAGTGGCTGAGGCAGTCATGTTGAGTTGTTTGGAGAGGTTAGTGTTGGCATCAAGATAAAAGCCGAGGGTTTTTATACTTTTGACGATGGGAATAGTATTGCTATCGATGATGATGCTGTTGTAGTTAGGGCTGAGTTTCAAAAGGTTATTGTCACGACCCTTACCCCGAAGCCCCCCTGGCCTATCCATGGGCCAGGGGAAGCCTTGACCCCAGTATCCTCAAAATCCCAACCGAGGCCTTCTCGGGGCCAGTCCTGGCGCCTTTGGCGACAGGCTCATACTTAATAATGAGTTTGTGCTTGGGAACTACTTTTTGTTACTGTCATTCAATGTGGAAGCATCCACAGAATCAGGCTTCTTGGAACCTGGCTTCCAGAAGGATGGTTTGGGTGTGGCACCTTGGAACTCTTTTACCTGCACTTCTTTCTTGAAGCTATTTAAACCACGCCCGACTGGACTGACACGCTTCGCGTTAGTTTGCAATACTGCAACGTGACGCTCACCACGTTCAGCTTCAGCCACGAACCTCGGATAAACAGCATCTGCAGAAAAAGAAAGAAGACATTGTTAGAAAAGGTTACAGCTTACCTGAATTCCATCATTAGCGGTTCTCGGCTCTTCCGACCGGCATCCAGGAACCAGCGCTCCTTCGGATCGACGGACCTGCAGAAAGGGAAAGACAAGGCTTTAGACATTTTACACAGTTAACGAACTCCGCCAAAAGGCTTACCTTCCCACTCGCACTTCATTCCGCAACATCTCTGGAATTCTACACTCCGGCGGAACACCGCGACCTGTGAAGACAAAAGATAACAGGTTAGCAAAGGCAAGGCACCTTAGCACTGCGTTAAGCACCAACTCGCCGCATCTGGGCGCTCCAAAAATGCTAATACTTACCAGCGAACCCTGCATCCAATCTTCGCCACGAATTGGACTTCCACGTACCTAAGGAAGAGAAAAAAGACATTGTTAATTCCAGAAAGGCATGCTAGGACAGCAAAATATCATAGCAATAAGACCTACCTGAAAGACTCACGTCGGGCCGGCATCAGTGAAGTAACTCGACCGCCATTGCCCGCAAAGCACCACGTGCCCCAGCCGAGACAGCAGGACGGAGAACCCGCCAACATCAAGAACAAGGTGAGAGGAAGCCCAGAGGGACCGCAGACATACTCGGTGGTGGGAGGCTGTTAATCCCAGTTACCCGGTCCTAAACATTGTTTACCTGTATTTCTGGCAGGATTCTTCCGCTGGCCACTACTGGGCATCGCAGGGAGGGATACCTGGACACCGATTGCTGGGTGGCGCCCCCGTGGAACCAGGTGAGCGTAACAGTTATTGGGTGAGCCGACAAGGAGAAGTTCCGTGTTCTCATCATTCAAACAGAGGCCGCTTGTGGCCATCCATGCTTGAATGATGGTAAAGATGTCATTAATCGGGGTGACATCAGCATTGTAGTTACCTGAAAGGGTAAGGAGTATCTGCGTGTCATCAGCATAATTGGTATAGGTGACACCCAGATGGTCCAGTTTGTCAAAGAGTGGCTTTGTAAATATATTGTACAAAGTGGACGAAACACATGAGCCTTGTGGGACACCACATGTGATAGGGATGGGGTCAGCTGCCGCTACTGGTGAGAAAACCCTCCTGGTTCTGTTAGCCAGGAAGGATTGTATCCACATGACAGCAGAGGAGGAGAAGTGAGCAGCGGAAGATAAGTGGTTGCACAGGATTTTGTGATCTACCAGGTCGAAGGCTGCTGACAGATCTAAAAGGAGTAGGATGGCGGCATTACCTTTGTCTTTGATTTCATCAATCTGACTTTTGAGGTCAACAAGGGCCGTTTCTGTTCCATGTTGAGGTCTAAAGCCAGATTGACATATTCCTAGCAGTTGGTTTGTCTCAAGGTGGTCCTGAATTTTCAGGTAGGGTATAGTTGGGTCCAGTGATTGTTTTTTTAGCAATGGGAGAACCCATGATTGTTTGAAGTTGCTGGGGACTGAGTTGGAGGCAAAGGATAGGTGTATTAGTTTAGTGATGAAGGGGGATAGATCTCTGGCTGCATCTTTTATAATCTGTGTAGGGCAACTGTCCCCTTTGCAGTTAGATGGTTTTAGCTAGGCTATAATTTTTTGTACTTCTAGTGGAGTGTCCCTTTTGAATGTAAAGCCTAGGTTGGTGTCAATGGGCGCTGGTGTATTAGGGCTGGTAGACTTGCAACTGGTTAGTTGTTGTCGTTTACATTCTATTTTAGTTGGGAGTCCTGTGATTTTATTGGCAAGAGCATTCTGGATACTGGACCACCAGGGTTTGTCTTTTGTGTATGAATCTGTGGGTGGATTAGGGTTTTCTAATTCCTTCAGGATATCTAAGAGTTCTCTGGTGCAGGACCCTGCCGGATTTATCCTGACGTTGTAGGCTTCTTTTTTTGTGCAAATTATCTCATTTTTGTATAAGGAGGAGATATCCGTAAGATTGGTTTTGTTTTCCACAGAAGGTGCCGCTTTCCAGAGCGCTTCTAACTTAGCTTTCTTTGTTCTCAGTAATTTGAGGTCAGGGGTGTACCATGAGTTCAAGTGGGCTCTCGGTATTCCTTTGCGCAATTTCAATGGGGCAATCGTATCAATGGCATTGGTCATGGATTCATTATAGGTGTTGACCAATAGGTTGATGTCAGCAGTGGCCGAAAGTGCATTGAGGGATGGGAGGACCAAAGGTATTAAGGCTTCAGCAGTGATATTGCGATTATTCCTGGTCAGACAGGCTGGTGCAATAGGGCACGTTTTTGTGTCTCGGTTGTTAATATTAATGTCTAGTGGGATGAGATGGTGGTCGGTCCAGGCGAGAGGTTGGGGGGCTTTGCAAGTCATGTTGCAATTGAGGGCAGCTACCCAGTCGATGGTTCTACCCTTTTGGTGGGTAGGTTGCACACTAAGTTGTGTGAAGCCATGCTCGACTAAGGCATTAGCTAAGGAGGAGGCTGGGAGTCATTAGGGTCATTGTACCCAAGGTTGAAATCACCCATGATGATCATTTGTGCTGAAGGTTTCGTGTTTTCAGCTATTAGAGAGGTAATGTCTTCCTCAAAGGTTCCTGGATGGCCTGGGGGTCTGTATATGAGGTGCATGGAGATAGTGCTATTGTGGGAGGTTTGCAACTTGATAGTGAGGTGCTCGCAGGATTTAAGTGGAGCGGTCATGATAGATCCTAGGTCTAGAGAGGATTTAAAGATGATAGCTACACCTCCTCCCCGAGCATTGGGTCTGTCGGCTCTGAGGATGGAGTATTTGTCAGGGATGTCTAGGGTTAAGAAAGGTCCTGCTGCCTCATGAAGCCAAGTTTCTGTTATGGCGAGGAAGTCAAGATTATTGGTCAGGATGGTGTCAGCGATTTCAACTATGCAATTACAGACAAAGAATTGTTGGTAATAAAATCACCCTTCAAAGCCTGGTGCCAGACATACCATCACAGTAATCACAGATCACCGAAACCTTCAAAACCTAAAGTCAGCAAAAGGCCAATCATCACGACAGTTGTGGTGGGCTCTATTCTTTGCAGAATATGATTACATAATAACATACCGACAGGGAGTTCGGAATGGGAAGACCGATGCCTTGTCTTTTATGGGTGTTGAAGAGAAAACTAACAGTACCCTGGACCCTGTTGCCATCATCCCAAGTGATAAACTACTGGGACTCACCACCACATTGACTCTGAGTGAACTTCAATATAAGATTCAAACCATAATGAACCCCGAGATCTTGCAGGAATGGAATTCCCAAAGTGAATATCTCCCAGTTGTGGATGGATTACCCTACTTCAGGGAACGACTATATCTACCAAGTAAAGATCTGCAAGAATTGGTCATGTCTGGTTATCACGATTCCCTGATCCAAGGCCATCCCGGAATTATTAAGACTCTAGCCAAGGTTAAACGGAATTATTGGTAGCCAACTTGGCATAAGGACATTGCTCGATTTGTTCTATCCTGTGGGATATGTGCACAGAATAAATCACAAAAACAGAAACCAGCTGGCCTCCTACAACCACTGGATATTCCACCGGTTCCCTGGCATACTCTTTCTCTTGATTTTATTACAGACTTACCTCCCTGCCAAGGTTTTAATACCATTCTGGTGGTTGTAGACCTGTTCTCTAAAATGGCACATTTCATTCCATTGAAAGGACTTCCTAACGCTACCGCACTGGCAAAAGCATTTCTTGAACAGATTATAAAACTGCATGGTTTCCCCTCAGTCCTAATCTCAGATCGCGGAAGCCAATTTGTATCCAACTCCTTGAAGAAATGTTGTACCATGGCACAAATCGATGTTCGATTATCCACTAGCCATCACCCCCAAACTGATGGACAAACAGAAAGAACAAATCAAACATTAGAACAGTATCTACGTTGCATGCTGCATCAAGTGGAAGAGAATTTGAAAGACGTGTAATGGATAGCGGAATATGCATACAGTAACTCCATACACAACAGCACGGGACAAAGCCTGTTCTACACAATATACGGAAGACATCCATTTACCTCTGAACTAGACTCCCCCACAACCTTGGAAATGCCAGCGGTAACGACTCTACACACAAGCATAACCCAAGCCTTCAAAAGGGCAAATGAACATTTACTGCAAGCCAAAGACAGACAAATAGAATTCTCGGACCGGCATCGAAAGAAAGCTCCCAATTACCAAGTTGGAGACGAAGTCTGGTTGGCATCAAAACATGTGCCCATAAAAGGTACCCGGACCTTTCGTCCAAGATATCTAGGACCCTATACCATTGAATCGGTAATAAATCCTGTGGCCGTCAAGTTAGCCTTACCACCAAGCATGCAAATTCATCCGGTTTTCCATGTGTCACTTATAAAACCTGTACAACCAGGAACCCGAGTCTTAACACCACCAAAACCTGTGCTAGTTGATGAAGAGCCTGAATTTGAAGTTAAAAACATCCTGGATTCGAAACGTACCAGATCTAGGCTATACTACTTAGTGGACTGGAAAGGGTACAGGCCTCAAGACAGAACTTGGGAACCAAGTGAACAAATTCACGCACCACATCTGATTAAGAGGTTTCACCTGGATAACCCCACCAAACCCACACCGGACAGGAAGGATACCATGAAAGGGGCCTTAGGGGGGGAGTGCTGTTATGACCACTGTGAGGAGACACAAGTTGCGCCACGAGCAGGCTCCCACCAGAACCCCGAGGTCCTTAAAACCACTGCAAAAGGGCTCCTGGAGCCAGTCCTGGCGCCTTTGGCACCAGGCTCATATGTAGGAAGGAAGGGCTGTTCAAACTATGTCCCATTTATGTACATGGGCATTTAAATCCAACATGGAAGCACCCACACAGCCTAGTTCTAAGAACCAAGCCATGCGGTCTAGTGTTTTGGGTGTGGCAGGCCTGGAACTACTTTCCCTGGTACTACGTTACCTGGGCTATACAAACCACACCCGTCTGCAGAACAGTCACCTGTGAGTACTAGCTTAAGGACTTCCGGCGAACCGCTACCACAGCTGCAGTTCGAACATTGCGACCTGCAATAACGAGAAAGGGAAAAACAATATTAGAATGCGCACTTCCAAAACATCGAATTCCATCAGACTTACCTGAATTCCATCGCGCTACGCCACGCTTCCATCCAGAGCACCACAGCAACATCTGCAAAGGAAAAGAGACATATTCAGGTTCGCTTTCAGTATTAAACAACCACACAGCGCTGTACTTACCTTAACAGATTCCGGGGGTCTGTTTTTCATTGCGCTCTCATCCACTCGCAGCACCACAGCGGCCTGTGAGGAGAAGAAGAAGAAAACATAGGTTAGCTTTAAAAGACAATAAAGGCGCTGCACTTCGCGCTTTCTCTTACCTAGAAACGTGGCTCTCCATCCAGCACGCCAGCATCAAGACCTTTGCACCTGAAAAGAAGGAGATAAAGACATTACAGAATTCCCACCATAAACACAACAAAGAATTACAATTAACAAACCTACCTGTCTACCAGCAGATTTGGGCTCACAACAGGCCTGGGCCCAAGGAAGGCGTACTGCACCAGTGAAGCAACTCGAGGCAGCTCGCCAACAAACGTCAAGCGCCCCTTCACAAGAAACGCAGGACGGATAGCTCACCCTACAAATAACTAAGATTCATTATTCAGCACTGAGCAACTACGCATCAAGGGTTCCAGATCTCAGAGCCTTCCAGACACCCCCGGGGATATCAGGTGAGCGTAACAAGACTACATCACGATTTTCGATTACCTCTGCATTTAGGGCATAGTGGCAGATCCTAAATGGGTGGAAGGGGTGTCTAGGGAACTGACATCAGTGCAAAAGGTATTGGACCAGTCAGTCTTGCGAAAGGGAATACTCTCCAAACTATATATGGCGATGAATGGAACATGTTTACAGAGGAGGCAAACTTTCCAGAGGTATTGGGGAGAGCTGGTAGGGGAGGTGATCCCAGAGGAGGAATGGTCACAAATATATAGGGTGGTCTTTCAGGGAGGGCTGTTCACCAAAATAGAGCACAATTTCAAAATGCTAATGGGATGGCACAGGGACCTAGTGAAATTGTCAAAAATGTTTCAGGGAGTATCCCCTTTTTGCCCAATAGGGTGTGGTCATCGGGGAACCTTGGCACACAAGTGGTGGTGGTGCCTCAAGGTGCCAGTCTTTTTGATGGAGGTGCGGAGTTGGATGGAAGAGGTGACAGGGTTAAGGTTAGATTTAGACCCTCTGCTGCTGCTACTAGGGCGCCCGTACAAAGATAGGGAAGAACAGAGGCTACCGAAGATGTGGGAAGCCATGTTAAGAGCCGGGAGATTGCCCATAGCCCAATGGTGGAAAAAGGATATGCTCCCCACAAAAGAGGTTTGGGTAGAAAAAGTACATAATATGATGGTTATGGAAAAGCTCACGGCTGTGGTGAACGATAGGGTGGAGGAATATCATGCTGACTGGTCAGCCCTACTGTTACCGGCAGAGGGCCCTGGAGGGGAGCCATAAGGGGTCACGTACAGACACGAGAATGACCTTCGGAACTGAGGCATTGCCAGGGGTACATCGCACCATTGAACAAAAAGTTCAGTTAAAATAGGGGTTGGGGGTAGGGGAGAGACGAGGGGGGTCTAGATTGTTATTGGTTAAATATTTTTTCCCCGCAAGTGTATCTCATTGAAAATGTCTAGATCTCTTTAAAATGCGAATAAAATTAAGTAAAAAAAAAAAACTTTAACTGCACTACAGTACTTCAATGACTTACACCCGGTCCACTCACCTGCCAGGTCTATAACTATGAGGTCCCTTGCCCTGGTGTACTCGCCTGCCAGGACCAATGAAACTACTAACACTACTACAAATACTTCTGTGGCACAATCCCACTTCAGACAACATATAAAGTCTTTTGACTTTCCACATCAGTTTTGACTATGTCTTCTGAGAAAACATGAGACACATTGGTGCTTTTTGTTCCACACTTGTGTTTGCCACATGCAATGCATGTTATGCTCCTCTCCTCCTGAACACCTTCTGTCAGAAAGGAAGCCTTCCTGCCACTCTTGTTTTCTCACTCTTTCATTAACCAAGTACTGATAATGAGTTTCTCACACTCTTGCACTTCTTTGGCTTAAGCAATGCTTGTTTAGGTTAGTTTCCCCTATTGCTTCTTTCTCCCTCTGACAATAGGTCTGTGAACAACTTGTTTCTTAATCGCCCTCTCTTGGCTTTACCAAAGTTGCCTCTTTTTAACTTGCTTTGCCATTTCCCTTTTTTGGCTTTGGCAACGATGGCACTTATTCCGACCTTCAAAACCACACTGACACATTGCTGGCCTGATCGCCACGTTCTTAAGTTGCCACTTTCTCCTCTTTGTATCAACTTGGTATTCACAATGAGTATTGTTCTGCTTTACTTCAGTTTGATATCCACAAAGCTTATGTTTCTGCTACTTCACTTTTTCTTAAATCAGTTCGATATTCAAAATATCCAGGCCTGGCCAGCGGGCGATCACAGAGTGCTCCGGAGTCACAATATGATAGTGAACTTACCAGGTTTAGTGTACACATCCGCTCGCTCCGCTGCCTTTGGGTATTATGCTTCTTCTGCTTTGCTCGGCATGGATAGTCACCTCTCTCTGCGGCCCACACTGCTCAGTAAAGGAGTGTTTCTCGCACCAAGGGCTCTCTGATGCTCGCCTACCACCAGAGCCCGCCTTGTTTTGGGGAAGGCTTTTCAACTTCACACTTCCGGCCACATGACCTCTGCAGCCACGGTCTTCAGGTGGAAAGCTTTTAAAACAACGCTTCCTGCTGCGCAGCCTCTGCAATCAAGGTCTCTCAAGGCAGAGACCCTCTCAGAACCAGCATCCATTCGGCAAACAACAGCGGCTCCAGCGTCTCTGATCTCCTCCAGCTGCAACTGTAATGTGGAGTTACTGCAATCACTCCACCTCTCACTACTGCTCTCTAGGCCCTGAACCTGAGAGGGCCTTTCATGCCTCCCAGTATCCCTCAGGTGTGGGTCGCTAACCTATTAACCTGCAACCTGCAATCCAGTGCATCTGCATCCCTCTTCTTCGTCCCAGTACTTTGGGCCTTGTGGGACTTGTAGTCCCCAATGTTCCACTTACTTCGATTAATGGGAATATTGTTACAAAATTCATTTCTATCCTTAATTACCTTTCCCAAAGGGGTGTTATAGGAATCTAATGATGGTTGCTGGTTGTTCAGGGAGATTTTGGGGAGTCACACATTTCCACAGTCATGGAAAACGGCAATTATTATCCCAATGTTCAAAGGGGGCGATCGGACGGTGCCAGTGAACTACCGTCCGGTCGCCCCCTTGGACATTGAAAGTAATGATAGTCCTACTGGGTGAAGTGGAAATCTGGGTGAAGAAAGCGAAGATCCTTTCTAAATACCAAACAGGGTTTCGAAAGGGTCTTTCAACTGCTCTAAATGAGATGGCATTAAACATAATGAGTGAAGTATCAGGGAAAAAGGGATGACAGGCACTCTTCGGGGCCTGGTTGGACTTTTCAAAAGCGTTCGACCAGGTTGATAGGGACCACGTCTGGGCAAAGTTAAGGAGGTGGGGTATTCCAGAGGGATTGCTGTCAATGCTGGTCGAGCTCCATAGGAACACCACAGTTAGGGTGTACCTGGATGATGAGGGGAATTTATCAGAGCCCATTAATGTTGAAAGAGGGGTCCGGCACGGCTGTTTGGGAGCTCCCCTGTTCTTTAATTTATATCTGTCAGATACAGGGAAAATATTGACATCGTCGACGTTGGCAAGTCCAATGATTAACAGCTCCAAGGTGCATTGGCTGGCCTATGCCGACGATGTGGTCCTGCTGGACTGTTCAGCGGTGGGGCTACAGCGCGTCCTGAGCAAACTGGATTGCTATGCCAAAGAAAATGGTCTTGCTCTAAACCCCACTAAATTGAGGATAATGGTATTCAGACACAGACAAAAAAGGTCAATTTTTCTAACTGGGAAATGGGAGGGCAGCGTATAACAAGAGTGGAAGACTTCGTTTACACGGGATATAAAATCTATACCACCCCAGCCAAATGTAAAGTAGAGCATGATATACAAACTAAATTCACGCAAATCATCTCCCAGATGAAAAAATCCTAGCAAAACTGTACATTTTCGATCCTTCCCCTAATCAAATATTATCAGGCCAAGGTGATACCAATAATTCTCTATGGTTTGGAGGCGAAGACACAATTGTGGTATGCCGACTGGCAAAGATGGGAGGGTCTGATGTGGAAGAAGGTTCTCAGCCTCCCATTAAGTTTACCAGTATCCTGCATCAGGTTTGAACTGGGCCTATGATCATTAAAGACCCTGCACCCCCAGTGCTTCTTCCAATTCCATTATTGTAATGAAGTGGCCCTGCCTCCACAACTGCCTGATGCGTTTTAGGCCGGCCTCAAGCCAACTCTGGAACCTGTCCAGTGTCAGAAGTTGGTCCCTCACCCCTGGGGCCCATAGATGACTGAGTGGAGCTGGCCAGGACGTTACCCCCACCATTTTAGGGCACGGTTGTCATGATGCCTACCCCCGGGGATCCAGACCAAGTCCAGCAACCCCGGAAGCAGGCATCAAGTTATTCCAAGCAAGCCCAACAACCCCTGCTAGGGGCTATTTGGGTGCAGTCCTGGCGTCTATGGCGCCAGGCTCATATGGAGAGTCAGTCCTGGTGCCATAGGCGTCAGGCTCATAGATTAAATCTTACCTGGTGCAGACCATGCTGCAAACCTACCTGATGCAGACCATGCTGCAAGAGCTCCAAGCCAAAAGAGGCTTGGAAGGGACTACTTTAACTAGGGACTATTTTTTACTCGAGTGGGGCTGGGGAGGAATACTTACCTAGGACTACTTTGGAGGCTATTTAAACCACGTCCGAAGAGCAGCACATGCTTCGCGTTATCCTGCATCCAGCAGCGTAACGCTCACCGTGCCTGCAAGTCTGCATCCAGTCTTCTGCCACGCCCACCTCGTGTCTGGAGCTCCTAGAAAAAGGGAGAAAGAAGGAGAAAAGGTTAGAACAAGAGCAATACCTTTGATCCTTACCTGAATTCCCGATCCATCGTGCCTTCGAGCTGGAAGAAAAGTTATTTTATGCGCATCGCCTCGCCTGCTGCAGCGCCGCGCTGAACTCACCGGCCTTCGCAGCATCTTCACATTCCACTGCATCCTTCTGCATGTTCCTGCCGCACTCCGGCACCTAAGGGGAAGACAAGAACAGCAAGGTGAGCCAAGGGAATACACAGAGGCAATATTAGTTACCCCCCATAGACTTACCTGATTTTACCACCGGTGGTACTATTCCTCTTCACGGGTCGGCGCAGCTTCCACTGCATCCTCGCCAAACCCCGGCCCCTAAGGGGAAAGAAAAGGACAGCAAGGTGAAACAAAGGGACAAACAAGGGGAAACCTCCTCACCACAATAGACTTAGCTGATTTTACCGCCGAAGGCATTATTCCCCGAGACTTCATACTTTCTCTCAGCGCCTGAATAAGGGAGAAAGCAACAGGTTACATATTGACATTATTTTATCGAACTGTGTTGGATAATACAAATCCTTACCTGAATATTACCGGTTGCCACGAGGAACTCTTCGCTAGGGTCAAGCTGCAACCTGCAAGGAATCGGACAAGAGTGGAAGTCAGACATTTGAACTCTTACGAACTACATACTTACAGCGTCTTGCCGGAAATCTCAGAGTCAATATTGTTCTGGAACTCACCAATTCCTTCGAGCCAGTGAAGCAACTGGTTATCTACGCGCCCCTGCGCTCAATGCAGGATGGAGAGCTCATCTTTCCAAACCATCAGGTGAGACTATAAGAGGGGACATCAAAGGTGATCAGTGGGGAGAACAGCGGGAGTGGGGGGGTTAACGCTCAACTCCACGGGTGGTTAATTCCCTTTCTCCATTTGCAGAAGAATATTCCTACGGGCCAAGCAAACGAAGCTAGGTGGGCCAGTCCAGTCCAGTCTGTCATCTCGGAACTACGCGTCACATTGGTGGAGACCGCAGCTGTGCAGTTCAGATCAACGCCCCTTTGGGAGCCAGGTGAGCGTAACAACGGTTCCCAAATCTCCCAGATGATCCCCAGGATGGGATGTTCCCTCATTTTCCTCGGGATCTGGTTCCTCAGGACCCAGAGACATTCCTCCACCGTAGCCGGTTAAAGATGGGGATACCCACTAGAGGTCCCCCTGCTCTCTGAGGTGCGGGACTAACATTCTGAACTGGGCACCTCTAAAAAAGAGTCCAATGTCAGGGAAGCCTATCCCCCTATTCTCCTTGGACAGCACCAGGACCGCATATGCAACCCTGGCCTTCTTTCCTTGCCACAGAAACTTGAGAAGGAGCACCTTTATTTCACTAAATGTTGATTCTGGGACCGTTATTGCGAGCATCTGAAACAGATATTGTCATGACCTACAGAACGCGCCCCTTTTGGACTTCCTGGTCCTTGTCTCAACGGGGCTTGCACTCCTTGGTACTCCCAACATGGCCGTCCAGCGTGAAACACCATCCTCACTCTACACGTTGGACGTAGCGTGTTCTATTAATAGACTACGCCCCCGCGGCTCTGCACGTCTCAATGCTATTGCGAAGTAGCGACCAGACGTGTGCTCCGTAGCTCGCGGTATTGCTTCCCTGATTCTGTCCCTACTAACTCCATTCCTAGTCCCTCTCCTTTCTTCTTACTTCCTGGACTCGTGTGCTGAGTAGTGCACTTTCTTAATTTCCCGAATTCCTGGATCGTTGCGTCCCGGAACTTTGAACGCACGCTGGAGTTGGAAGAGACTCGTACAGCCTTATTGAAGACCCGATCCGTCCGCAAGACGGCATCGACCAAGAAATCCAGCAAAGATCGGACTCAGATGAGAAGGGGGGAACTCCTTGACAGTTTGAGATGCCACCCGACCGAACTCGATATGGACCTGGAAGCGGCCGTTCAGGACCTGATGCGTGGCATGCAAGAACTATCAACCGAGGTACAGAATCTAAAGGCGCAAAACGCCACTCTCAAACAATTAGTTCTATCCTGTGATTCTGCCACAAAAGAAAGTGTTGGGGGCGGCATAGTTGACAAATATGATGGGTCGGCAAAAACCCTTCGTGGATTCCTGGATTCATGTTTGGTCCACTTTACTTTTAAGCCCTACTACTTTTCGACTCCCAGGGCTAAGGTGGGTTTCATAATTTCTCACCTTTCAGGAAATGCCTTAACCTGGGCTACGCCCCTCGTTAATTCCGGCGATGCTCTCCTAGATGACTATGATGGGTTCATACAGGCCCTTAAAACCATGTGTGACCACCCAGAGCAGGTCTATAGTGCCCAGGAACGCCTGTTAGACTTTCAGCAGGGATCCCAGGATATGCTCACCTTTGTAACCCGATTCAAGAAATTAGCCAAGGAAGCTGATTGGTCCCCTGAGGCGAGTTTTACCCTTTTCAGGAGATGACTGAATGAGGAGATTAAGGATGAGTTGGCCAGAGTGGCTCGCCCAAACACATTCCAGGCACTAATGGACCTTGCCATGCAAATAGACTTTTGTATCCAGGAAAGGAAGGTAGAGAAGAAGAAATCCAGAGGAAATCCTCTGAAAGTGTCCTTTGAGAGCACCACCAAGACAGTCACTGAACCAGAACCCATGCAGATAGGAGCCTTCCGTGGACCTATATCCCCGCAAGAAAGGATTAGAAGGATTCATACGGGGTTGTGCATGTATTGTGCCTCAGATAAACACTTGGTTAGGGAATGTCCTCTAGCCCCTCCTCGGCGTTCGGGAAACGCCAGCTCCCGATCCTAGATGGAGCAGAGCTTCGGGAGAGAGATGTTTTCTCCACATCAATTCCATCCTTGAACTCTCCTGGACAAAACAATTTGGTGATACTGCAGGCCTCCCTATCGCCCTCCAAGAATAAGACCTATTCCAATCTGGCTTTGGTAGACCGTGGAGCTATGGGAATATTCATTGATCAAGATTGGGTTGTTAGTCATCAAATTCCATACGAGACACGAAGCACCATGCAGCCGGTGGAAGCAATCGACGGAAGACCCCTCACTTCTGGGCCCATAAGCCTGCAGACTAAAGAGATCCAGCTTTCTATAAACCATCACCAAGAGCGGATTAGATTTGACATCATTAAGTCAGCTCATTACCCCATGGTATTGGGTATGCCCTGGTTACAGAAGCACAATCCGTATATCAACTGGACAGCAGGATCACTATTCCTAGGCTCAGAGTTTTGTATGTCTCACTGTCTATTCCTGGATCCCTCCTTGACACCCCCTAAAGAACCACCAAGAGACCAGCAAACACCACTCATGGTTTCCAATATCATACAAGTCCCTGAGGCCTATCAGGGATATGCTGATGTATTTTCAACTGCCATAGTCCATGCCTTACCCCCTCACAGACCTGAAGACTGCGCCATAGATACAGATCCCTCAGCAGTGATTCCCTTCGGCAGAATGTTTATCCTTTCCGAAACCTCAGGAAAAGGTCCCTCCGAGAATACCTGGATACCAACCTTGAAAATGGCACCATAAGACCTTCCAAATCTCCAGCGGGTGCTTTGTTGTTCTTTGTTCCCAAGAAGGACACCAAGGAACTCAGACCTTGCCTCGACTATCGTGGCTTAAATCAATGCACCCTCAAAGACCGGTACCCATTGCCCTTGATCTCGGATATCTTGGAAGCTGTGAGAGGCGCCGTAGTATTCACGAAGTTGGATCTCTGGGGTGTCTACCATTTGATCTGTGTCCGGGAAGGAGACACATGGAAAACCGCCTTTAGAACACCCTTTGGTCACTATGAATATCTAGTAATGCCCTTTGGACTAGCTAATGCCTCCGCAGTTTTTCAACGTTTCATGGATAGGGTGTTCTCTGACATGTTATTCCTCTTCGTCATTGTCTATCTGGACGCCATATTGATCATTTCCAAGCACCTTGTAAAGCATGAAAAACATTTAAAGGCAGTATTACAATGACTCCGTGAACACAAACTTTTAGCCAAACCCGAAAAATGCTTGTCTCACATCACTTCTGTTCGCTACCTAGGATTCATCCTTAGCCCAGAAGGAATTGGTATGGACCCTTCAAAGGTAAAGGCCATACTGGCATGGCCGGCTCCCACGTCTGTGAAACAAGTTCAATCCTTCCTGGGGCTTGCCAACTTCTACCGGAAGTTCATATCCACCTTTTCCGAGATCGTTCAGCCGATCGTTGCTCTCTTGAAGAAAGACACCTCCTTTATCTGGTCTACACCGCAAGATATGGCATTCCAACGTTTAAGGGCAGAGTTCACGCAAGCCCCCATCTTAGCCCAACCCGACATAAATCGACTATTCCTAGTGGAAACGGATGCCTCTAACTATGCCATAGGAGCGGTGTTGAAGCAGGAATTTGAGGATAAACTGGAACACCCCATTGCTTACCTTTCACGAACCCTGACTCCCAGTGAGACACACTACTCCGTCCTGGAAAAGGAACTGTTAGCCATCCGCCAAGCTTTCACTGAATGGCGACATCTACTTCTGGGTGCTAGACATCCAGTTCAGGTCCGCACGGACCTTCGGAATCTTCAAATTCTACAGTCATTGGAGTGTAGGAACAGTCGTCAGGCGCGTTGGGCCTACTTCTTTGCCCAGTACCAGTTCCACATCACTCATGTTCCCGGATCACAAAACCTGATTGCTGACGCCTTATCTCGACGTCTTGACTATGTAACTACTAAAGATAGGGCCTAGACGAAGATGTTTTCCCACACGATTTTTGTAGCTCAAGCAGTCTTTCTCCTGGAAGAAATTCGAGTGCAAACCCAATCCTCTGATCTGTGGAAGGATATTTCAAGGAAGAATCAATGGAATCTAAGAGTCAAGGAAGGATATTTATTCAAGGACAATGTACTGGTCATTCCCACACAGAAATTACAACAAAGAATAATGAACCTCTGTCATGATACCCTTCACTCCGGACATCGTGGCATAACCAACACCCTCCGCCTCATACAAAGACAGTTTTGGTGGCCTGGAATGAAGACCGACGTAGAGCAGTACATCCAAGCTTGTGCTATCTGTAGTCAAAATAAACATGATAACAAGAGACCGGCGGGTCTTCTACTGCAACCTACACTGCCAACAAGGCCATGGGAATTCATTGCTACAGATTTCATTGTGAAATTACCACCTTCCCGAGGATACACGACCATCATGGTTACCATTGACTTGTTCACTCATATGGCTCATTTTACATCCCTGTGTAAGCTACCATCCTCGTCCGAACTTGCTGGAATCTTTCTGGAACACATATCCCTGTCTCATGGACTTCCTTCCAAGATCATATCTGATCGAGGACCTCAATACGTCTCACAATTCTGGAAACATCTCTGTCAAATTTTGGGAATCCAACGTGCCCTCTCATCAGGTTATCATCCCCAAACCAACGGGGCCACATAACGTGCTAATCAGACCCTGGAACAGTATTGTCGATGTTTCGCCACCAAGGTTCAGGATGACTGGTCGCTCCTGATACCCGTGGCTGAATTCGCCTACAAAAATTCCAATCAGTCAGCACTTAAGACCAGTCCCTTTTATTGTAGCCAAGGTTTCCATCCATCGGTTCTACCCTCTTTTCTCCCTCATCCCACACCGGTAACTTCTGTCGACTCCTGGATCGAAACCCTTATCAACGTACACCAGGAGGCCAAAGAAAACTTAGAGTAGGCCAGAACACAGACTAAGAGGTTTGCGGATTCCAAAAGAAGACCAGGGCCTTCTTATGCAATTGGTGATCAAGTCTGGTTGTCCTCGAAATTACTACCCCGACATCTACGGCCAAACAAATTGGCCCCTCGGTACTATGGTCCATTTCCCATCAAGGAAATTATAAATCCAGTCTCATACCGGATCAAACTACCAGACTCCTGGAGGAAAATTCACCCAGTTTTTCACACATCCTTATTAAAACCCTACATCCAATCCTCCCGGAAATCCTGCAGACCCCCTCCTCTGCTGGTCGACAACCAACTGGAATATGAAGTGTCCCGAATATGCAACTCCAGGTATAAACGGGGTCAGCTTCAATACCTGGTTGAATGGAAGGGATATCCTCCTAGTGAAAGAACCTGGGAACCACTTTCTAATCTCAAGGCCCCTCGACTGCTCAGAAAATTTCACCTCATACACCCGGGCAAACCTGGAGGAACGGGTCTTCGGAGGAGGCATGCTGTCATGACCTACAGAACGCGCCCCTTTTGGACTTCCTGGTCCTTGTCTCAACAGGGCTTGCACTCCCTGGTACTCCCAACATGGCCGTCCAGCGTGAAACACCATCCTTGCTCTACACGTTGGACGTAGTGTGTTCTATTAATAGACCACGCCCCCCCGCGGCCCTGCGCGTCTCAATGCTATTGCGAAGTAGCGACCAGACGTGTGCTCCGTAGCTCGCGGTATTGCTTCCCTGATTCTGTCCCTACTAACTCCATTCCTAGTCCCTCTCCTTTCTTCTTACTTCCTGGACTCGTGTGCTGAGTAGTGCACTTTCTTAATTTCCCGAATTCCTGGATCGTTGCGTCCCGGAACTTTGAACGCACGCTGGAGTTGGAAGAGACTCGTACAGCCTTATTGAAGACCCGATCCGTCCGCAAGAAGGCATCGACCAAGAAATCCAGCAAAGATCGGACTCAGGTGAGAAGGGGGGAACTCCTTGACAGATATAACATTCTCGGTAGGAAGTTCATTTTGATAGCATTAAGCCGCCCAAACCATGAGATAGTCAGCGTATCCCATTTTTCCATGTCTAAGTACAATTTTCGAAGTGGGGTGGAACATTTGCCTCGTATAATCCTTTTAGATCTTTGGTGAACCCTATTCCCAGTTATTGTATTTGGTCTTCCTTGATCACCATACCCAAAGCTGCCAACTGTTGTCGCTCCCGCTCCTCCATCGGTTCCAGAGGAAACAGTATGGACTTACCCTTATTAAGCCTGAAGCCCGGGAGTGACCCATAACCTTCGATCAACTCCACAACAACTGGGATAGACACTGCAGGGTTTCGCAGATGAAGCAGTATATCATCTGCGTATAATCCAACCTTGTATTCTACTGTACCCACTGTGATTCCCGTCACCCAGGGATCATCTAGCTGCCTCTGGGCCAGCGGCTCCATGGTAGGGCGAACAGAAGTGGCGACAGAGGGCAGCCCTGTCGTGTCCCCAGTCCCAGCTTGAACCACCTATATATAGCCATCCATTCGCCATCATCCGCGCTTCTGGGCCCGAGTATAGTGCCATGACCCCTATCAAAAATGCATTCCCCAGGCTGAACTTGCGCAAGACCCCCCTCAGAAATGTCCGGTCCACCCTGTCTAACGCTTTCTCTACGTCACCCACCAAGAGTGTGGGGTTCCCATCTGTTCCTTGAGCGATCAATAAGGTGCAGGGTTTTCTTCATCGTATCCTCCCCCTGCCGCCCCCTTATAAATCGAACTCGGTCCGGGTGAACCAGACGTGGCATGAATTCATCCAGTCTTGAGGCCAGCACCCTCATGAATATTTTTGTATCCACGTTGAGGAGCGAGATCTGCAAGCCTGGGGGTCCTTTCCCTCCTTCGGTATCACCGATATAAGGGCCTTTCCAAATGAGATTGGTGCCCGGCCGGTTTCTAGGATATGGTTAAATAAATTCACCATGTGCAGAACCAGTAGGATCGCAAAAGTATTGTAGAAGCCTGGGGTATAGCCATCCTCCCCCGGGGCCTTACCCTGTCATGATCTCTGCTTCCAAAAGGTCAGGGTTTTCCCAACTCCCTTGGAAGCAGATCCATAACCCAGGTTCCGAGTGCCAACCAGTCCCAATTGGGACCTTTTGGACCCAGTCCTGGCGCCAGTGGCACCAGGCTCATAAATATGCCCAGTCCCAGCGCTGGAAGCGCCGGGCTCATAATGCTTGGGTGGACTTACCTGCAGCAGACCATGCTGCTTACTTGCCTGCCAGTTGAGCCTCTGATCCTCTTCTGTTTGGAACTACTTTTCCTGTTGGGTGGGGCTGGAGCCACTCCCTAGATTCAGAACACTGGAACTCTTCTGGAAGGCAGGAACTCTTTTTTTACCAGGAACTCTTTTCTTACTTAGGCGTGGCTGTGGAAGGAGACACCTAAGCACTACAGGAGGCTATTTAAACCACACCCGGTGGATGAATCTTGCTTTGCGTTATTCTGCACCCTCTGCAGCAGAACGCTCATCGTGTCTTCTGCATCCGGTCCTGGGCCTAAGGAAAAAGGCTTACCATCCTGAATCCAGTCTTCAGCAACACCTATAAAGACAAGAAAGAACAGGTTAGCAATCCGGCATCTGAAAGGCAAAGGCTTACCTACTCTTCGTGCGCTCCGGAGGTCTTCACACTGCATTCCGGCATCTGAAAGACAAAAGCTTACCAACTCTTTGCACGCTCCGGAGGCCGTCGGCGCTGCATCTCGCATCTGAAAGACAAAACAAGGTGCGTTTAAAGACATTGGGGAACTTTAATACTCACGTGCCATTACTCCTTTCCACATCTAACCCAGTGGGTATCCCGGCACCCTGCAGCCGCTCCGAACTTGTACCTGCAAAATAAAAAGACAGTTAGAACGCTTCGTGAAGCTGGCAACAAGCGCTTACTTACGTGCTTCCAGGCGCTTCTATTCGGCTCCATCTTCAACTCACTTCAGCCCGTCATCCGCCATCGCCGGAACCCTGCAAAACAAGAGACATCATTATTAAAGACTTTAAAGACATTTGAGTTACTCGAAACTTACCGTTCGTGCAGTAAACGACGGACAGCAGTCCTCTGAAGTCAAGAGGCCTGCGCTACCTATCCAGTGAAGAAACTGGTTACAGCACCCTGCCCCGAGGCAGATGGAGAGCTCGGCATTCACTTACCTAAGGTGAGAGCGTTAACCTGTGGGGGTCTACAGGAGAGGAGAAGAGGAAAGAGATAGGGACACCCCAATAACCCGAGTTCATTAACCCCGTATTTTCTATCTGCAGACATCTTACTCTGCACGTCAGGCATACAGGGCACAGAGGTCCAGCCCAAAGAGCCAACCGGGTGCTGCACATCACCTTTGAAGATACGGTAGTCGCCCAGTCAAGACCGGCGCCTCTGCGAGAATCAGGTGAGCGTTACAGAACGCAAAGCCTACCGCAAAACTCTCGCCCAGGCGCTATGGAAACCTCGGATACTGACCACCTAGCCCGGTTACTTGGGGAACTAAGGGCAGAAGTGCATGCAGCTCGTCAGGAAACAAACGCTCTAAGGAGGGAACTAATTATTTCCAAGGAGAGAACAGATGATCTTGCTAGACAATTGCTACAGTCACAAGCCGGACAGACCCCGCTACCCGCATCAGGGGCAAATCTTCCTTCAACATCCTCTATGAATCCAGTGCAGATCAACCTACCTGGGAATGTACCTGTGGCTCCGCCCGAACGATTTTCTGGTGACTCAAAGAGGTTTGCGGTATTTATCAATCAGTGCCGGTTGCACTTCTTATGCCGGCCAGCAGCCTTT
This sequence comes from Ambystoma mexicanum, assembly GCF_040938575.1. Lineage (NCBI taxonomy): Eukaryota > Metazoa > Chordata > Amphibia > Caudata > Ambystomatidae > Ambystoma > Ambystoma mexicanum. Next base: position 285,819,826 of record NC_090931.1, on the reverse strand, counting down.
CCAACTGATCAAGCTAAAGTAGCTTTTGTACTTTCGTACCTTAGTGGCAATGCGGCAGACTGGTCGATCCCTCTAGTTAATCAAGATGATCCGGTTCTCCATGATTTCCAAGCCTTTCAGCTTAGTATGGAAAAACTGTTCGCAAGACATGCACAGGGGCAGGCCTTGGACAATGAGCTTCTTTCGTTGCGACAGGGTAATCAAGACCTTTTGGCTTATATTGCATCTTTCAATAGACTAATAGTGGAAACTCAATGGCCTGAGGACAAAAGGATTACGCTGTTTTATAGAGGTCTACGTGGAGAGCTCAAAGACGTTTTAGCCCAAGTAGTGAATCCCCCCCAAGACTGTTCGGATTATATAGACTTGGTTGTTCAAATAGATCACAGACTGCAGAACAGGAAGGCCGATCGTTCCAAGTTTGATGCTCGAGTATTTTCCAAACCGCCAACTCCTTCCAAAGGAGTAGACTCCGGGGAACCCATGCAAATAGGGGGTCTGAAAGGTCCTCTAACACAAAGGGAGCGGGAAAGGAGAAAACAGTTGCAATTATGCCTATATTGCGGAAACTCAGGGCACTTTCTTCGAGACTGTCCGGTGAAACCTGCCAAGAAGGCAGTAGGAGCTGCAGTTACCACAGTTACAAACTCTGAGCAGGGAAACGACCTCGCCCGACAAGAATAGAGGTCCTCTTGCCGAGCGTGAAAACCAGTTCCGTGACCTCGCATTTCGTGATACCTATGGTCCTCATTAGCCCTGATAATCCGGGTCGATTACATGCAATTGAAGCTTACGTCGACAGCGGTGCCATCGGCAATTATGTGGATCATGAAATGGTTTTGAGGATGAATCTAACTCTTTGTCCCAAGGCTGTAAAGGACGTCATTACTACGGTGGATGGTACGGAGATAGCCTGCGGGCCAGTAACGCATACCACTCAAGAGGTGACGCTAGTAAGTCAAGATGGACACCATGAGAAGATCGTGTTCGATGTGATCAAGGCCCCTCAGTTCCAGATTATTCTAGGAATACCTTGGTTAGAGAAACACAATCCTCTGATCGATTGGCGAGCAAGAACGGTCCAGTTTCCAGAATGTGTCTCTACGTGTCACCCTCCACCTGGTGTTGTACTGGCAGCAATTTCTTCAGAGACTCCCCAGTTACCTCCCGAATACCTAGAATACCAAGATGTTTTCCGGAAGGAGCAGGCTAACTCTCTACCTCCTCATAGGTCTTATGACTGCCAGATAGACCTGATACCTGGATCTACTCCTCCTTGTAGTAGAATTTATGCCCTCACCGAGCCTGAGAACCTTCACCTTCGACAATACCTGGATCAATACCTGGCAAATGGGTTTATTCGTCCCTCCAAGTCCCCTGCCTCTTCAGCTTTGTTCTTCGTTCCAAAAAAGGAAGGAGACCTTAGAACTTGTATCGATTATCACTCCCTGAACAAGATCACCGTTAAGAATAGATATCCGTTACCTTTGATCCCTGAACTCCTGGACCAAGTCAGAAAAGCATGCATATATACAAAGCTGGATCTTAGAGGAGCTTACCACTTGGTACGAGTAAAAGAGGGCGATGAATGGAAGACGGCCTTCCGCACCAAGTATGGGCTATTTGAATATCAGGTCATGCCCTTCGGACTTTGCAATGCCCCGGCCGCCTTTCAATATTTTATGAACGATGTCCTCAGAGAGCTCATAGATGTGTGTGTTGTTGTTTACATTGACGACATTCTCGTTTATTCCTCATCGGAATCTGAACATCGGAAACACGTGAAAATGGTCCTCGAAAGATTGCGTCAACACAAACTTTTCGCTAAGTTGGAAAAATGTGTTTTCAACGTGACTGAAGTTGAATTCTTGAGATTCATATTATCACCTGGCGGAGTGCGTATGGATTCAAAGAAGGTCGATGCAGTTCTCAAATGGCCATCACCATCCTCCGTAAAAGGTGTGCAAAGCATGTTAGGCTTCGCTAACTTTTACCGCAGGTTTATCCCCGAGTTCTCTCGAATAGTCCAGCCCATCACTGCCTTGTTAAAGAAAAACAAACGTTTTGAATGGTCTACCGAGGCGGAACAAGCTTTCCAGGATTTGAAGACTAAATTTATCTCTGCACCAATCTTAAAACACCCTCGCCCCGAACTCCCCTATATCGTGGAAACTGATGCTTCAAGCCTTGCCATGGGGGCAGCTCTATCACAAAAGGACCCGGTAACCAATCAGTTGCATCCCGTGGCATTTTGGTCCTGCAAATTCTCGCCTCCTGAAGTCAATTACACGATTACTGACAAGGAACTTCTGGCTATCAAGTCTGCCTTTAAGGCTTGGCGGCATTATCTGCTGGGGGCCCGACACACCGTTACTGTGATTACGGATCACCGAAACCTGCAATATTTGAAAACCGCAAAAGCCCAATCCTCTAGACAACTCCGTTGGGCATTATTCTTTGCCGAGTTTGACTTCATAATTACCTATCGACCTGGTACCAAGAACGGTAAAGCCGATGCCCTTTCTCGGATGGGAGTGGAAGAACACTTGATCAACCCTAAACCTGTACCAATCATTCCCGAACAAAGAATTCTGGGTGTAATCACCACAGAATCCATAGAAGAAGTTAAGGATAAAGCCAGGCAACTTGTAACTCCAGCAGACATACAGAATTGGCATCTGCAGGGAAAGGACTTTGCAGTAAAGGACAACTTATTGTATTTCCAAGAACGATTATACCTACCCAGCACAGATTTACAGAAAAAAGTAATCTCTTGTTATCATGACTCTTTAATGGAAGGTCATCCCGGTATAGCCAAGACCTCAGAAAAGATCAAGCGCTACTTCTGGTGGCCGTCTTGGAAAAAAGATATCAGAGACTTTATAATGTCCTGTGGAGTATGCACCCAAAACAAGAGTCAAAAGGAAAGACCAGCAGGCCTCTTACGCCCTATTGACATCCCACCTCGCCCTTGGCATACGCTTTCTATGGACTTCATCACCGATCTACCTCCATGCTCCGGATACAATACGATTCTAGTAATCGTGGACTTATTCTCCAAGATGGCGCATTTCATTCCGCTCAAAGGCTTGCCAACAGCAGCAACTCTGGCCCGAGAATTTCTCGAAAACATCGTCCGACTGCACGGTTTTCCTTCGGTTCTAATTTCGGATCGAGGTAGTCAATTTATTTCTCATTTTTGGCGAAGTTGCTGTCGGTCGGCGCAAATTGATGTGAGACTATCGACCAGTCACCACCCTCAGACCGACGGACAAACCGAGAGGACCAATCAAACTCTGGAACAGTATTTACGCTGCATGCTGCAACAAACTGAAAAAACTTGGAAAGATATCCTTTGGATAGCCGAGTATGCCTACAATAACTCTGTCCATTCGGGAACTGGGAAAACCCCGTTTTTTCTTTTGTACGGCAGTCACCCTCGAACCTCGGAGTTGGATCCCCTCCAAGATCTTGAAACACCAGCAGTAGACTACCTGCATTCTACAATCACCCAAGCCTTTAAGGAAGCTGTTTCTCAGCTTCAAAGGGCTAAAGAACAATACAAGAAAGGAGCAGATCAACATCGGAAGGAAGCCCCTCACTATCAAGTAGGGGATCAAGTCTGGTTATCCACCAAATATCTATCTCTAAAAGGGCCACGCACATTCAACCCAAGATACCTTGGTCCCTATTCCATCACTACCATAGTAAACCCAGTAGCGGTCAAGTTGGACTTGCCCCCGCACATGAAGATACATCCGGTCTTCCACGTCTCTCTATTAAAACCCGTGCAACCTCAAACCCGACTAACCAAATCTCCAAAACCTATCCTAGTTGATGGAGAACTCGAGTTTGAAGTCAAAAGCATTCTGGACTCCAAGATCTCCAAATCTAAACTATTCTACCTAATTGACTGGAAAGGCTACGGCCCCCAAGAGAGATCCTGGTAACCTGCTGAATATGTCCACGCTCCTCGCCAAATCAAAAGATTTCACCGAACATTTCCTGACAAGCCAAAACCCCCGGAGAAGCCCGGTTTGGGAGGGGCCTTGAGGGGGGGTACTGTCATGATCTCTGCTTCCAAAAGGTCAGGGTTTTCCCAACTCCCTTGGAAGCAGATCCATAACCCAGGTTCCGAGTGCCAACCAGTCCCAATTGGGACCTTTTGGACCCAGTCCTGGCGCCAGTGGCACCAGGCTCATAAATATGCCCAGTCCCAGCGCTGGAAGCGCCGGGCTCATAATGCTTGGGTGGACTTACCTGCAGCAGACCATGCTGCTTACTTGCCTGCCAGTTGAGTCTCTGATCCTCTTCTGTTTGGAACTACTTTTCCTGTTGGGTGGGGCTGGAGCCACTCCCTAGATTCAGAACACTGGAACTCTTCTGGAAGGCAGGAACTCTTTTTTTACCAGGAACTCTTTTCTTACCTAGGCGTGGCTGTGGAAGGAGACACCTAAGCACTACAGGAGGCTATTTAAACCACACCCGGTGGATGAATCTTGCTTTGCGTTATTCTGCACCCTCTGCAGCAGAACGCTCATCGTGTCTTCTGCATCCGGTCCTGGGCCTAAGGAAAAAGGCTTACCATCCTGAATCCAGTCTTCAGCAACACCTATAAAGACAAGAAAGAACAGGTTAGCATTCCGGCATCTGAAAGGCAAAGGCTTACCTACTCTTCGTGCGCTCCGGAGGTCTTCACACTGCATTCCGGCATCTGAAAGACAAAAGCTTACCAACTCTTCGCACGCTCCGGAGGCCGTCGGCGCTGCATCTCGCATCTGAAAGACAAAACAAGGTGCGTTTAAAGACATTGGGGAACTTTAATACTCACGTGCCATTACTCCTTTCCACATCTAACCCAGTGGGTATCCCGGCACCCTGCAGCCGCTCCGAACTTGTACCTGCAAAATAAAAAGACAGTTAGAGCGCTTCGTGAAGCTGGCAACAAGCGCTTACTTACGTGCTTCCAGGCGCTTCTATTCGGCTCCATCTTCAACTCAATTCAGCCCGTCATCCGCCATCGCCGGAACCCTGCAAAACAAGAGACATCATTATTAAAGACTTTAAAGACATTTGAGTTACTCGAAACTTACCGTTCGTGCAGTAAACGACGGACAGCAGTCCTCTGAAGTCAAGAGGCCTGCGCTACCTATCCAGTGAAGAAACTGGTTACAGCACCCTGCCCCGAGGCAGATGGAGAGCTCGGCATTCACTTACCTAAGGTGAGAGCGTTAACCTGTGGGGGTCTACAGGAGAGGAGAAGAGGAAAGAGATAGGGACACCCCAATAACCCCAGTTCATTAACCCCGTATTTTCTATCTGCAGACATCTTACTCTGCACGTCAGGCATACAGGGCACAGAGGTCCAGCCCAAAGAGCCAACCGGGTGCTGCACATCACCTTTGAAGATACGGTAGTCGCCCAGTCAAGACCGGCGCCTCTGCGAGAATCAGGTGAGCGTTACATACCCGTCCGTAACCTCCTGATTGCTTCTAGAATCACCTCCTTGGTAATGGGGGCATCCAACCGTGTGGCCTCCTGAGTCATCAACATCGGAAGGGAAACCCCCCCATCGATCCCCCCATTTCCTACTCCCGTAGGTGTACCCCCTTCATATAACTGTTCGTAGGAGGAAAAGGTCTCGACTATTCCCACTGCTGTCTCCTCCATTATCCCCTTTGGTCACCTCACTTCTGAGTTCCCCCTTTCCGCTCACTGTCCCCTAAGGCGGGCCGCCAGCAGTACATCTGCCTTGTCCCCTTTCTCGTAGTATTTTTCTTTCAGGAATTGGAGCTTTTGGACTATCTTTGCCTCCTCCAAAAGCCGCAACTCCAGCCTCTTCCCCCGCACTTCCTCTATCCATTCTTCCGCTCAGGCTTCTGAGTTGTATATTCGCCTTTCAAGGGCCCCTATCTCAGTTTGCAGTTTGTTCTCCCAGATTGTACTCTCTCTCTTTCTCCGAGCCCCCCTCTCTCTTTCTCTGAGCCCCCTCTCTAATCAGAAGTCCCCTCCACGTCACCTTTGCTGCATCCCACACCGTGCCCCGGTCCAATTCCCCAGTATCGTTCAGGCTGAAGTATTCCTCAATCGCCCCCTCCATCTCAGCCCTAAAAACCCTATCCATCCATAAGGACTCATTACACCTCCATAGGAAGTAACCTGTCTGCAAACCCTTCCACAATAGGTCCATAGAAACCATGTCGTGATCTGACAAACTAATCGGGTGAATCTTGGAGCCCAGAGCCGACTCCCACAGCTCCCTCGTGATGCACAGATAGTCAATACGGGTGTACGTCCCATGTGGTGGTGAATAACCAGGTTACTCACCGTAGTGACCACCTTACTCCTAGTCCATAGTCCCCTTTCCTCCATACTTATGGGACATCGCTCCGTCCTGTGGGACGGGACCAGAGCACTTTGTAAAAAGCATCCAAAATGTTTTAAAAAATGTGTCCTTCCTCTCTTTCTGCACGGGGCCCGGCACACGGCCGTAACCCTACCCACCTTGGCTCCGTCCTGCGCATCGCCCATCAGTCCGTTTCTATCGCCAGGTTAGAGACCTATTAGCAATAACAGAGGAACCTTATTAGACGGGACGGCGGGCGGGCGTATGGAGGAAAGGGGACTATGGACTAGGAGTAAGGTGGTCACTACTGTGAGTAACCTGGGTATACTCCTACGTCCCGTCCCCTTTCCTCCATACTTATGGGAGATTCCAAAGCACTCCTAACTGGAACTACGGGTGGATGGAAATACCCCTTATTGGAAAAGGTTCTTCAGCACAGCCTGACCAAATTGAGCATCAGCTCTCGAGCTCATGTCAAGACAATAATGCTTACAAAAAGCAGATGGGGAGGCCCAAGTAGCTGCCCTAGCGATGGACTCCCAGGGGACATACTTCTGAAAAGCAACCACAGCTGCCTTGCCACGCACCAGGTGCGCATGAATACCCTTAGGAGGTTTCAGCCCTTGGACGGTGAAAGAGTCCGTAATGCAGGCGGCGAACCACCGAGAAATAGTCGCCTTAGACGCCTGCTTACGCTGAGGGTTACCGAAAGTCACAAAAAGTTGAGAAGAACTCCTAAACTAGGAAGTCCTGTCAAGGTAGAATTTACGAGCCCTTCTGACATCAAGACAGTGCAGAACCCTTTCTGTCTCTGAGGTAGGGTTCGGAAAAAAGACCGGCAGGGAGATCGACTGATTCAGATGGAATTCAGTTACCACCTTCGGTAGAAAGGCAGGGTTTGTCCGTAGGACCACCTTGTCCTTGTGAAAGACCAAGAAGGGATGCTCCACTGACAAGGCCTGGAGCTCACTCACCCGCGTCGCTGACGTAACGGCGACCAGAAAGGACACTTTCCAGGATAGGTACTTGAGGTCCACCGTGGCCATTGGTTCAAAAGGCTTATGGCACAGCGCCATCAGGACTACATTTAGGTCCCACGGCGGGTGCGGACTACGAACTGGAGGGTAGAGGCGTGTCAAGCCTGCAAAATGCCTCTTAACCACTGGGTTACTCAGAGAGTAGGAACATTGGTATGTAGAAAGATAAGCGGGGACCGCTGAAAGGTAAGTTCTGCATGACAGACCGTGAACACCCGACTCTGCTAGGGAGGACACGAAGGACAGCACAGTGTCAATCGTAGCCACCCTTGGGTCCAACTGCTTTCCCAAACACCAATGACAGAACCTGAGCCATTTACTCCTGTATTGGGATCTGGTCGAGGGTTTCCTGGCTGCCTGGATAATACGCATGTTATCCGTAAACAAGTTAAGATGCTCTAAAGACCTGAACTCAGGCACCATGCCGCCAAGCTGAGCGATTGTGGGGAGGGGTGCCACATCTGCTGTTCCCCTTGATGAAGAAGATCGGGGGTCACTGGTAACTTGATCGGTGGATACACCGACAGGTGTTGAAGTTCTGAGAACCAAATCCTGGCCGGCCACCAGGAGGCTATGAGTAGTAGGGAGCAGTTCACCGAATTCTTCAGCTTCCAAATTGCTCGATGGACTAGAGGCAGAGGCGGGAAGGCATAAACTCTCATGTTGTGCCGTGGAATCTCAAGAGCATCCCCCAGAGAGGAGGCTCCCAGCCCCCCTCTGGAGGCATACCGAGGAAGCTTCTTGTTCACCGCCGTAGCGAAGAGATCCACCTCCGGTGTGCCCCAACGCAAGAAGATCCATGAGAGAACCTCCGCCTTCAACTCCCACTCGTAGCTGACCACTGTCCGCCGGCTGAGGGCATCCGCTGTGACATTCAGCTGACCCGGGATGTGCACTGCAAGCAGCCAGACCCCATGAAGCATGGCCCACTCCCAAATCAGGATGGACAGGTCCACGAGGGGGGGGAGATTTTGTTCCCCCTTGCTTGTTGATGTAATACATCGACACCACATTGTCCTTGCGTATGCGGACCACCTTGTTGGCAATGATCGGTCTGAACGCCCTGAGCGCTAGGAAGATCGCCAGAAGCTCCATATGATTTATGTGAAGAAGCTTGTCCTGAGGCGCCCAGAGGTCCGAAACCTGTAGAAGATCTAACGTCGCACCCGAGCCCAGGAGGGAGGAGTCTGTTGTGATCGTCACCATCGGAGATGGGTCCTGAAACCCCGCACCCACCGACACGTTGCTGAGAGATGACCACCATTCCAGGTCCACTCTAATGGAAGCCGGAATCATTATCAGCTTGGAATCCGGGTCCACAGCCTGACGCCAAGAACTCCGAAGAGCCATCTGGGTCCGTCTCATCTTGAGACGAGCAAGAGAAAGAGCTAGCACACACGAGGCCATGAGGCCCAGAAGCCTCTGGAACCACCAGGACGACATGCTCTCCGACTGCGCAAACATCTGACACGTGGCTAACAGATCCGTCATTCTGTCCCCGGTCAGGTACACTCTGCAGTCGATCGTTTTCCAGCGAAAACCCAGGAAAATCAGGTCCTGCGAGACCGTCATGGAAGATTTCCGCCAGTTCACCGACAGCCCGAGATGAAACAGGAGCTGAAGGAGAGACTGGAGATTGCCCGCTGCTGCCAGCGGACCAGGGTTGCGTAAGAGCCAGTCGTCCAAATATGGATACACATGGATACCCTGGAGATGAAGATAGGCCGCAATCACCGACATCATCTTCGTGAAGACACGCCGTGCCAAGGCCAAAAGGAAGCACTCGAAGCTGGAAGTGCTCCTCTCCCAAAGAGAAGCAGAGATATCTCCTGTGTGGGTTCCTGTCAAGACTTGATGGTCGTGTAGCCGATGAAACCTCCGTCCCCAAGTACCACTCGAGCAAACAAGAAATTACTGCCCGAGCAGTCCTTGAGGCCACAGGTGGTGATCTTCGTCAGCCGCAACCAGGAATGCCTGAGGATGCCGGAAGGTGCCCCCTATGACCACTGTAAGGCAAACACGGAGTTAGGTCAAAAACACAGAACCCCAGACTTGTATATGAATGTGTAATAAGTCTAGAATAAGGCTTACCCTTAGGAGTTGGTCGGGACTTAATAATGGTGTAAAGATGTTTGTCGGAGGCAGCCGGCAAGGGTGACGACCAGATGACAGGTTGGTAAAGCACTTAGTATGAATGAAATCACCACCTTACGTAGAAGCCAGAAAACGTAAGTCAATCAGTTGAAAAGTGCGTAATCCAAGAACATAGTTCATAACAAAAGGGCAATCCAAATAGCAATCCAGGGACGGAAATGTGGTCGAATCCAGTAGAAAATAGTTCCAAACAACGGTACCGTGAAGGAAGAAGCCAAAATCAGAGTCCAAAATCAATCCGAGGTCAGTGGTAGAAATCTGAATCCGTAGTCCGTAATGCGCCCAACAGGATCAGCTGTGAAGCGCTGAAGGGCAGTCAGCGTGTCCCTTTTGAACGCTGACTAATGATCACATGACTCTCATCATCCGTCACGTGATCGAACGTGCTGAAGGAGGAGCTCTCAGGTGCCGGCAACGGAGATGTTGTAGAATGCCCGTGGCGCGTCTCCATGGCAACTGCCACCGCCGGAATGGAAACCAACGCTGAGATGGCAAGAACCGGCGTTGTTGACCTTGTCCCATTCCTTGCCGGCAGACTTGCAGGGGAGAGTGTGTTTTGGCATGTATTTTGGTGGAGATAGTGGGAGCTGTATTGTGAGATGTGTTCAACCGTAGGGGCGTGACAGAGCCCCCCCTCAAAGGCCCACGACCCCGTGGGCTAGAAGGGTTCTCCCGATGAACCTGGACACCAATAACGGGGCATGTACATCAGACGATGGGACCCAGGACCTCTCCTCAGGACCATAACCCAACCAGTCCACCAAGTATTGTAACCTCCCTCTAACAACCCGGGATCCCAGAATAGCGCTAACTTCATAATCCTCCTGGGAAATCACAGGGACAGGACCAGGAGCGGGAGCAATGCGTGTATCATCAGGACAAGGCTTGAGGAGAGATGTGTGAAAAACAGGGTGTAATTTCCATGAAGCGGGGACGGCGAGTCTATAGACCACCGGGTTCAGGACCTTGGAAACCCTATACGGGCCGACAAAACGGGGCAGCAGTTTACGACAACCCGGTATATGGAGATGCCGTGTAGACAACCATACCCGGTCGCCTAGCTTATATGACGGGGTGTCATGATCTCTGCTTCCAAAAGGTCAGGGTTTTCCCAACTCCCTTGGAAGCAGATCCATAACCCAGGTTCCGAGGGCCAACCAGTCCCAATTGGGACCTTTTGGACCCAGTCCTGGCGCCAGTGGCACCAGGCTCATAAATATGCCCAGTCCCAGCGCTGGAAGCGCCGGGCTCATAATGCTTGGGTGGACTTACCTGCAGCAGACCATGCTGCTTACTTGCCTGCCAGTTGAGTCTCTGATCCTCTTCTGTGTGGAACTACTTTTCCTGTTGGGTGGGGCAGGAGCCACTCCCTAGATTCAGAACACTGGAACTCTTCTGGAAGGCATGAACTCTTTTCTTACCAAGGCGTGGCTGTGGAAGGAGACACCTAAGCACTACAGGAGGCTATTTAAACCACACCCGGTGGATGAATCTTGCTTTGCGTTATTCTGCATTCTCAGCAGCAGAACGCTCATCGTGTCTTCTGCATCTGATCCTGGGCCTAAGGAAAAAGGCTTACCATTCTGAATCCAGTCTTCAGCAACACCTATAAAGACAAGAAAGAACAGGTTAGCATTACGGTCTTCAGTGACAGCTCTTCACTTACCTGGTCCATCGGCTGCCACCAACGCCTCGCGCTGCATTCCGGCATCTGAAAGACAAAGGCTTACCTACTCTTTGTGCGCTCCGGAGGTCTTCACACTGCATTCCGGCATCTGAAAGACAAAAGCTTACCAACTCTTTGCACGCTCCGGAGGCCTTCGGCGCTGCATCCCGCATCTGAAAGACAAAACAAGGTGTGTTTAAAGACATTGGGGAACTTTAATACTCACGTGCCATTACTCCTTTCCACACCTACCCAGTGGGTATTCCGGCACCCTGCAGCCGCTCCGAACTTGTACCTGCAAAATAAAAGACAGTTAAAGCGCATCGTGAAGCAGGCAACAAGCGCTTACTTACGTGCTTCCAGGCACTTCTATTCATCACACAGACTCCATCTTCAACTCACTTCAGCCCGTCATCCGCCATCGCCGGAACCTGCAAAACAAGAGACATCATTACTAAAGACTTTAAAGACAATAGAATTACTCGAAACTTACCGTTCGTGCAGTAAACGACAGACAGCAGTCCTCTGAAGTCAAGAGGCCTGCGCTACCGATCCAGTGAAGAGACTGGTTACAGCACCCTGCCCCGAGGCAGATGGAGAGCTCGGCATTCACTTACCTAAGACATCTTACTCTTGAAGTCAGGCATACAGTGCACAGGGGTCCAGCCCAAGAGCCAACCGGGTGCTACACATCACCTTGGAAGATACGGTAGTCGCCCAGTCAAGACTGGCGCCTCTGCGAGAATCAGGTGAGCGTTACACGGGGCCTCTTTCCTTTTTTTGTTAGCGGCAGTACTCATAGACACCTGGGCCTCCTGGAGATGGACAAGGGTTTGAGCATGGACGGATGCGAGATCTCTGACACAGTCATTTGCCACAGGGGTACTGGTACTCAATACAGAGGCATTGGCAGGATTCGAATCAGAAAAGGGCGAAGTACGTGGATGTTGGCCATAGAGCGAAAAAAAACGGAGAAAACCCAGTGGACAAGTGCAGGGCGTTGTTATATGCAAATTCCGCAAAATGAAGAGACTCAAGTCAGGTATTCTGGAATTGCAAAGTTAAACACCTCAAGTACTGTTCCAAGACCTGGTTTACTCTCTCAGTTTGGCCGTCACTTTCTGGATGGTAAACTGAAGAAAAACGGGCATCTATACCTAGTAGTTTGGTAAGAGCCAACCAGAAACGTGAGGTGAACTGAGACCCCCTGTCTGACACAATGACACTCGGCAAACCGAACAGACAGAAAACAGATTAAAAAAACATACGAGCCAATGAGGGGGCAGTAGGAATGCCTTTACATGGTTAAAAAACGGGCCATTTTTGTGTATGAGTCTACTACCACCCAAATCGTGTCATAGCCTTGTATTCGTGGTAGATCAGTTATCAGGTCCATGGATACCGTATGCCATGGTTTCGGGGGTATGGGCAATGGATGTAGCAATCCTAGTGGACGACCCTTCCGAGTCTTGCATTGTGCGCATATAGAGCAGGTGTTAACATATGTCTCCACGTCTCGCCGCATCGATGGCCACCAGCACCAGCGTTTCAACAACTCTAGAGTACGTCGCTGACCTGGGTGGCCATTGATAGGAGCATTGTGGGAACACTCTAAGGCCTGGTTGCGAGAGTCACTGGTGGGGAGGAACAGTTTTCCTTGAACAAAAGGCAACCCATCCTGCATAACGGTATCCCAATCATCCAATACTTGGGGATGTTGTATAACCCATTGGCGTATAGCCGTAATCATAGGAGGAGATGGAGTACAGGTACAAACAACATGGCCTTTACCTAAGAGAGTTTCTGGATATGAAGGGAGAGGTATTCCCCCAGGTGAACGGGACAGAGCATCCGCTTTACCATGTGACAAACCCGGTCTGTGTTTGACAAGGAAATCGTATGCAGCAAAAAAGAGGTGCCAACGAACTTGTCTACTATTGGCGCATTTCAGAGATGCTAGGTCCTGTAAGTTTTTATGGTCTGTGTAGACGATAGTCTGATGTCTTGCCGCCAGAAGATGGTGTCTCCTGACCAACAATGTGTCTCTGATGGCCAGGAGCTCTTTTTCAGTGACCGTGTAGTGAGTTTCGGTTGGTGTGAATTTCCTGGAATAGTAGGCCACCGGGTGTAGTGCTCCGGTGGTAGGACAAGGCTGGGATAGGACGGCCCCTAAGGCAAAGGAAGAAGCATCTGCTTCTACGATATACGGAAGCTCTGGGTCAGGATGCTGTAGGACTGGGGCCGTGGTGAATGAGGTTTTAAGGGAGTTGAAGGCTGCTTGATGTGCATCGGTCCAGATAAATGGTACTGCAGGACTGGTCAATGCGGTTAATGGTGCTACAATGGAGGAAAAATTCGCAATGAACCTCCGGTAAAAATTTGCGAACCCTAGAAAGGATTGTAATTGTTTCAATGTAACAGGTACTGGCCAATTTGTGATAGCCTGGACTTTGGATCGGTTCATTGTTAGCCCCCCAGGTGAAATATGGAAACCCAGGAATTCAACTTCAGCTGTATGAAACAGACATTTCTCAGGTTTAGCGTATAGTGAGTTCTTCCTGAGTCTTGTGAGTACCTCTCTGACATGAACGACATGTTCGGCCAATGTTTGGGAGAATATCAGTATGTCATCCAGGTATGCCACGACATAAACATCCAGAATATCACTAAATATATCGTTTACCAATCGTTGGAAAATGGCAGGGGCATTACAGAGGCCAAAAGGCATCACCATGTATTCATACAATCCTTGGCGAGAGCAGAAAGCAGTCTTCCACTCATCCCCAGGTCGCATGCGGACTAAATTGTATGCCCCCCGGAGATCTAGTTTGGTATAGATGGGGGCATTGGCCAACTTGTCTAACAGGGTAGAGATGAGTGGAATAGGGTAGCGGTTCTTTATGGTAATCGCATTCAGGCGTCTGTAATCTACACAGGGGCGGTGATCACCTTCTTTTTTCGGGACAAAAAAAATGGGGCTGGCCACGGGTGATGAAGAAGGCCTGATATGTCCTAACTGTAGGGCGTGGCGGATGTATTCTTTAAGGGATGTTTCTTCAGATGGTGATAGTGAATATATGCGTCCTTTGGGAAGCGATGCCCCCTCAATTAGGTCAATAGAACAATCATACGTTCTGTGAGGGGGCAGTATCTCGGCAGATGTTTTATCAAAAACCGAATGGAAATCATGGTATTCTGGGGGTACTCCTGACAAAGTGGCTCCCACCGTGTGGGTTGTTTCGGGTGGGTCGTTCTCCCCTACAGGGGCTAAGTGTAGGGCCCCAAGTGCCCTCGCAGGGTTGTTGAAATCATCTTCCAGTAAACAAAAGTGTTGGCAAATGTCTGATTCAAAAGAAACCTGCCCCGTACCCCAGTCGATGAGTGGGTTATGCTTCTTTAACCAGGGAAGGCCTAGGATTATTCCAAACTGTGGTGTGGATATCAAATCAAAGGACAACTGTTATTTATGGTTACCCTGAATAATCACGTCCATCTGGGCGGTCTGTTGTTTAATCGGACCAGAAATGAGAGAGGACCCGTCCACAGTTTGGACTGGTTCGGGATGTGTCTTGGTCACTAGTGGAAGGTTCAATGCTTTGGCCAGAGGTATATCAATAAAACAACCAGTAGCCCCTGAATCAATAACTATATGTACTGTGTGTGAACACTCCCTATCAGGATAAAGCACTGCCTGAACGACCACTTGTCTTACTGGGCCGAAAGTAGGAACCCTGGGGTTGTGAATCGAGCTTGTCTTGTCCCCCATACTCAAGAACGAGCTTTCTGAAAACCCGAAGACTTGTTCTTCGGGCGTCTTGGGCACTCTTTGACGAAGTGACCACTGAGTCCACAGTAGAAGCATGCATTGTCGGTTCTCCAACGCTCCCTTTCGGTCTGAGTGATGGGACTTCGTAGACCACCTATTTGCATGGGTTCACTTGCACCATCCGGTGGAGAGGGTAAGGGTTTACCTGAAAAACCAGATTCCGCCCGACGTTCGGTCTTCCGAGCGTCTACCTGAAGAGTTAGGTCTACTAGTTCGGGATATGCATCAGGAAGGGAAGGAATGACAGAAAGAGCGTCCTTCATAGTGTTACACAGACCTTTGTAAAATACCACAGCTTTCTTGTTTTCAGGCCATGAAGTCTCAGCTGACAATTGGTTAAAGCGTGTGATGTATTCTATTAAGGTTTGTCTGCCTTGTGATAGTTCTAGGAGCTCCAGATCCCGAGACTGGGCTTTGTACCTGTTATCGAATACTTTGGCCAACTCGCTCACCAGAAGATCGAAATCGTAAAGGGCTGGGTGGTTGTTCTCAAGAAAAGGATTAGCCCAGGTAGCTGCAACCCCGGTCAAATGGGATAACAAAAAGGCAGCTTTTGTGGTGGAATCATGGAACACCAGTGGTCGGCAAAGAAAATGAAGTTTACACTGATTAATAAAAGTGCAATATTTTCTAGGATCACCCTGAAACTTCTCAGGAGGTGCCAATGGAAACTGAGTAGGTAACACCACGGGAGTAGGTGGTGTAGGAGGTACAGAGGGAACCGGTGGTGGTGTTGCCTGATCGCCAAACTCAGCATCTGCCGGTAAAGGGTTGCGGGTACTTTGGATATTATCTAAGCGATGATGTATCGCGGTTGTGGCAGCCGCTACTTCGGTTGTAAGGGATGCAACAGCTTGCATTAGAGCAGCCACAGGGTCCCCGGCAGCAGGTTCCATCGTCTGGACGACCAAAAAAATGGCTTCACAGTCTGTCAAGACTTGATGGTCGTGTAGCCGATGAAACCTCCGTCCCCAAGCACCACTCGAGCAAACAAGAAATGACTGCCCGAGCAGTCCTTGAGGCCACAGGTGGTGATCTTCGTCAGCCACAACCAGGAATGCCTGAGAATGCCGGAAGGTGCCCCCTATGACCACTGTAAGGCAAACACGGAGATAGGTCAAAAATACAGAACCCCAGACTTGTATATGAATGTGTAATAAGTCTAGAATAAGGCTTACCCTTAGGAGTTGGTCAGGACTTAATAATGGTGTAAAGATGTTTGTCGGAGGCAGCCGGCAAGGGTGACGACCAGATGACAGGTTGGTAAAGTACTTAGTATGAATGAAATCACCACCTTACGTAGAAGCCAGAAAACGTAAGTCAATCAGTTGAAAAGTGCGTAATCCAAGAACATAGTTCATAACAAAAGGGCAATCCAAATAGCAATCCAGGGACGGAAATGTGGTCGAATCCAGTAGAAAATAGTTCCAAACAACGGTACAGTGAAGGAAGAAGCCAAAATCAGAGTCCAAAATCAATCCGAGGTCAGTGGTAGTAATCTGAATCCGTAGTCCGTAATGCGCCCAACAGGATCAGCTGTGAAGCGCTGAAGGGCAGTCAGCGCGTCCCTTTTGAACGCTGACTAATGATCACATGACTCTCATCATCCGTCACGTGATCGAACGTGCTGAAGGAGGAGCTCTCAGGTGCCGGCAACGGAGACGTTGTAGAATGCCCGTGGCGCGTCTCCATGGCAACTGCCACCACCGGAATGGAAACCAACGCTGAGATGGCAAGAACCGGCGTTGTTGACCTTGTCCCATTCCTTGCCGGCAGGCCTGCAGGGGAGAGTGTGTTTTGGCATGTATTTTAGTGGAGATAGTGGGAGCTGTATTGTGAGATGTGTTCAACCGTAGGGGCGTGACAGTTCCAAATCAGGATATGCATGTACGCATCCAGAAGATCCACGACGCTGAGCCAATCGCCCATCTGCAAGGAGGACCAGATCTGGCTGGTCGTGATCATCTTGAATTTCTCTTGGGGTAGGAAAAGATTGAACTGGGAAAGGTCTAGGATGGTGCGCAGGCCAGCCTGGTTGGGTTGGGCTCATTAAACAGCCGGGAGTAGAAGCCCTCCTCTCGCTCCCCAAGGGGAACGGGTTCCACAGCTCTGAGGTCCAGAAGTTTCTGAACTTCGGCTTTGAGGGAGGGCGAGCCCGACCGCTGAAAAGGATGGTTGAGGGATGGGGTAGGGGGTAGGGGTAAGCGGAAGCCCGCTCGAGCGACTGACGAGACCCATCTGTCTTCTGTGATGGTCTGCCACGCCTCCCAATGAGACGCAATGCGTCCTTCCACCGGGGTCTCGTGCGAGCGCGGAAAACCCTCACTTAGTAGGTTTATCGGTGGCGGTGCCACCTGAACCTGAGGAGGAGGCTGAGGAGCGGGAGAAAAGCCGCATCCGTTGTTGCCTACGGTGGTTGTTCCCCGCAGGGGTATCCACTCTGCGAGATTTGCGGTCGAGCAAACCCCTAAAGCCAGAGGAAAGTCGACTTTGCGACAACGGTCTCTGGGTTTTGAAAGGAGCCTTAACCAGGACAGACAAGGACTTAGCTGTCTGAGTGGTATCCTTCATCTTGGTGAGCTCCACATCTGTTGTAGAATGAAAGAGCTCCTTCCCATCGAACGGAAGGTCCAACACCTTGTCCTGCACTTCTTTTGAGAATTTAGTTGCATGCAGCCACGCCTGTCGTGAGGTATCAACCCCCAGCATAAGGCCCCGAGCCGAGGTGTCTACGTGATGAGCCGCAGCATCCAGGAGATCCTGGGCCAAGACCCTGGCGTCAGATAGGCCTCCTTTAAAGTCTTCCAGCTTCTCGACCGGGATAAACTCCTAAACTCCGACAGACCTTTCCACATCCGCATGTTAGCTCCCGCTAATATCAATTCAGCGTTGGCCTGCCTGAGCTGTAAGGCCTAGTTGGCGAAGTTTTCCTCCTGAGGGAGTCGAGGAGCTTGTCCTCCTTTCCCAGAACCTGAGTAGCCGTCGTGGAAGAGGATGCTGCAGGCCTGGACTGCAAAGTTGCCGCAGCCACTAATGTGGAGGAGGGGGGCGGACAAGATGACAGGGCCACCTCTTCCGAAGAATGCAGCCTGTATCTCGTGTCAATTTTCTTATTGACAAAAAGTCCAGAGTGTGGCTTTTCCCAGACTCTGCGGACCTCGGCCAGAACGTCCTTCTGCAAGAACAGGCTGGTACGCTCCAAGGGAGACAGGGTGAACGCCCCAGAAAGCACGCCCTCCTGCGGAGAGGGTGCCTCGGGCACTGGAACATCTAAGAAGTTCATCATGTCCAGTGCCCGGTCATGAAAAGCTCTGATAGAGCGGGGAAGGTCCTCGCTGTCATGATCGCCTTGCGCGTCATCCGACAGATCAGGATCCTGCTGAACCGTGCCAGGCGCTGCCTTGTCCAGAGGGGACAGTGGGGGCAAAGGTGGAAGAGTCGGGGAAGGCACCATAGGCAAGGGAGGTGCCGGCGGAACCACCGGAGGAATAGGTGGAGCCGGAGGCGCGGGAGGACATATCTCCCTAAAAAGCCCTTTGAAATACTCCCTCATGGGGTCCGGAGACTGTTTCGGAACCTGAGGAGGCCTCTCATGAGGTGGACAAATCCAGGGATGTAACGGGGAAGGGTGCCACACTGGCCCCTCCACCGACGTATCCACATAAATCAACGGTGCTGACCCTGCAGGCAACGAAACATTGTGCGGACGAGGCATCCGCGTGTTCCAGTCAAAAACTGGCCGATAAGGATGCGCACAAGGGACTCTATGTTCACCCAAGGGACCAAGCCCTACACCTGAGGCCGATGGCGTAGTTGTAGGGGTAGCACCCAAAATGGCTGCCGTGGTCGTAGTGGGAACGGGCGCCATTTTGTACTCATCTGAGGGGAACTGCGGCATGTGAGGAAGTGAGGCAGGGCCCCCGTCGATGGATCAGGGGTCTTAACTTTAGCCTTAACAGAAGGGACCTCGGCAGAGCCGGTACTGTGAGGCCTGGAATGTTTTTGTGACATACCAACCGCCAAATTAGCCTTCGAAGGAAGGACCTCGGCACTGCTGGTAAAAGAAGAACTTTTCTTCTTTGCCCCCTCAACAGGTCTGGTGTCGCCGCAAGAGCGGGAACGGTGATAAACAGCTTTCACCGACAAGGCCTTGTCAGGCCTCTCAGAACTGTTGGTAGCTTTAGCCTCTGGACGAGGGACCTCATACCCAGGCCCGGTAACAGCCTTATCTGCGCGGGCCTCGAACATCTGTTCGGGAACACCCAAGGCCTCGGGGTGCACCCCGGTCTTCTTTTTGAGGGAAGCCGACAGAGAGGCCTCAGAGCGAGCTCCGGTACCCCACGACTCAGTAGAACTGGGTCTACAAACAGCCCCCGCAGGAGGGGCCTCGGAGCGTGCTCCGGTATCCACAGGCCCCTTATGGAGACCCTTGGAGAAAACTCTGGTACAATTATTAGGCCCAACGGGCACCTCAGGGCAAACCCCGGTGGCAGGGCGATCAACGCCCCTCCCGGTCCTGAGAGGAACCCAGAAAGGTATCCCCCGGCCAGGGTGCTCTGAAAAGTAAAGAACTTATCGGCCATTTTTTCTTCTCGTCGATGAACGCCTGAAAATGTGAAGGAGGAGTTCGTCGGAACACCTCCTCCCACCGCTCCAACTGACGTTGAAGTGCCCGGACCGAAAGGGAGTCGCAGTAAAAACAGGAGTCCCAACGGTGATCCGGACCCAAGCACTCTAAACAAAGAGGATGGGGATCCGCCCTCGCGAAACGACAGTGACATGACGAGCAATCTGGAAAGTCTAGTTTGAACGACATAGACAGACTAATACACGATCGCTAGCCAGAGCCAGAGAGGAAAAAGGGAAGAAAATCTTCCGAGGATGCAAGTGCGTCCAGTCCCGAACGAGCGGAGAAAAGGATGGGCGATGCGTGGGGCGGAGCCAAGGTGTGCAGGGTTACGGCCTTGTGCCGGGCCCCACGCAGAAAGAGAGGAAGGACACATTTTAGAAAAACATTTTTTGGGATGCTTTTTACAAAGTGCTCCGGTCCCGTCCCACAGGACGGAGAGATGTCCCATAAGTATGGAAGAAAGGGGACAGGACATAGGAGTATAAAAGGTAAAGCCCCTCTACTATGGGTAGAAGAAAAGCAACACATCCTGTAATTCATGAGGATCCAACACCTCCTGGAAGGCCTCTCTATTCCCTCCCGAGACTTGCATCCCCAGCGGGTTTAGGGCCTTCCTGTCTAATGCAATATCTGGCCCAGATTGAGGTCCCCCCCAACAATCATGAGCCTTGTGCCCTCCATCAGCATTTTCGCTGTCATTGGGTGCACACATTTCAGCTGGCCCTGGTGAGGGACATACATTGTTGCAAAGGTAATCCACACCCTCTTGATGATTCCCGACACAGTCAGCGCTCTCTCATCCACACTTCTTCACACCTTTTCCTCCACCATCCTAAGTCGTTTGTGTATTAGAAGGCCTAGCCCACCTTTCCTAGTGTCTCCGGAACACCAATAGGTTTGTCCAAGTAGCCCACAGGGGACCACCCATTCCTCCCCTCGGGAGAACCTTGTCTCCTGAATAAAAAGCACATCGCTTTGTGGGTGAGTTGAGTCCCTTCACATTCAGTGTACAGCCCCTCACGTGATCCGTATCCCCCTTCCTAATCAAGTCTGCCATTGTGCCATTGTCATGTTCTGCTTTGGTCCACTTGCACAAATTCCCCTTGATGCACGGCCAGCTTCACCCAGGTTCCTCTATTGTCCCTTGATTGCTCCCCTATGCCAAGATCCCTCAACCCCCACCGTCCCCTCATCCTCCAACCTCCCCTAACAGCTTCTATCCCTCCCCCATAACTCCCACCCCCAGAAACGTCCAGTCCCAGCCAGTTATAAACACTGGCCTAGTACCGAACCACCAGTAGGAACCAAACCCCTCAGGTTCTCATCATACACATCACTGGTCAAGAGCTCCCAGCTAACTCAACCTATCACACAACTCCCCTACCCACCCCCTCTAATTCTTCTAGTCTCCCCGAAAACGGCTAAATCAAAACACAGAAGGACAATGTTGTCTCAGAGTTATTCAACGATCTGTCATGATCAGGGTAGTAACAGTTACTGTATCAGGAATTCCCTTTCCGGTCTGGGGTACCCCACAGGCACCTGCCCCCGGTGGGGAATTTAACTTCATAAACTTTCGGGGACCGGGCACTTTACGTTTGTTGGGACCCTTTAGGTGCCATCGCCTGTCCTCCTTTGGTGTTTCCCCATCATCCGGTGTGGCCCCAACTTCCCCATCAGTTCTTTTATTACTTTCCGGATATCCTCTTTGTTAACTAGTTTGTATTCGTAGCCATCCACCTCAAAGGAGATGGAGAAAGGGAACCCTCATATGTACCTGGTTCCCTTCTCATTCAACCACTTTGTGAGGGGGGCGCACAACTGCCTCTTCGCCAGGGCTAGAGTGCACAAGTCCTGGAAAACTGTGATTTTGGCATTACCCTGCGTCACCGTGCCCACTGATCTCACCTTCTCTAAGATCTTCATCTTGTCGGGGTAATTGTGGAATCCAGCTAACACCAACCTCGGGCCCCTGGACACTCCACCTGCTCTGTGCACCCTGTCAATGTTTGGCTCATGGATGGTCTCATCCCGAAGAGAAGCTTTGCAACCCCATGGATGGCTCTCCGCAGGTCTTTCTCGGTTTCCCCCTGCTTCTCGGGCAGGCCAAAAAATATTAGGTTGTTCCTCTAACGGTTTTCAAAATCATCTATTTTCCAGGTAATTTCAGTTTCTCTTCTCTCTAACCCTGCTACCCACATGTCCATTTGGGTTTCCAACGTGTGAAGGGAGGTTTGGTTATTTTCCATCGTCTGTAATCTCTTGTCCATTTTATCGATCCTCACGCTGATCTTGTCCAGCTTCCCCCTATGTCTGCTCTCATCCCCCGTATCTCTTCGAGTATGGAGGTGATGTCTTTCTTAATGGCCCCCAGGTCCATTCCCCCTCTGCCATAACTTGCATGGGGGTCGGGCTCAGGTTCTCGGGTTCACGGTTTTGCTGTTATTCAAATCGCCCCAGTGCGATTCTCCAGTCCATGGGGGGTGAGAAGAGGGGTTGCTCCGCCGTCTAACACAAGTGCCCCCAAATCAATGTTCTAGTTCTTCAGTGCCTGGGGGGTCCACTCCCACCCACCGGTCCGATCCCAAGCCAGGGGTCCTCCCGGGGAATCTAGCCCCACTATGTCTTCACTCAGCAGTCCTCCAAATGTAAGGGGGGACCTAGTCTGGGACCCCACCAGTGCCTTGTTAATGTGGCAGGACCCTGTCCCAGGAAGAATCTCCAAGCCACAACGCTTTGGGGTGTTCAAATTTAGGCATCTGGTCAGGCCATGGCACTCTCCCCCATGAGTCCCGACTAACCTCCTTCGTCCAAGTTCTGTTCACCACCAACTCTGAGGTACCCTGCCACAGGGGCTCCCTGGGCGGGCACTGGCCTTCTGCTTGTGGATTCTGGGCTTTAGCACTCTTCCAGCCCACTCCTCACCATGTCTGTTATATTGGGCGGGCACACACCCCTAGCTGGTGCCAGGGGGCCTCACACCCCTGCTGTTGAGCCACTTCCCCAACCTCCATGGTCCTCTGTCCATGGGATCTGCGCTCTAGTTCACAATTCAGGGAGTGGGGGGCGCCATGGCACCTAGCCCAGCCTCCACTTCTCCAACCGTCACGGATTGCGTCACTCTCCCTGGTGGGTCAGAGTCGTCGTTGTCAGTCTTGCCCTGTGCGGTGTAGTAGGAGGAGGGTAGAGGTCAGGGGGGCATTTCACAGGTGCTCGGACATCATCCCTGGATTCTCCTGATATGCGCTCCGTATGAGTCGAAGAGCCCCAGCCGCCTCATCTGCTCGGCTCGGAGACCGGCCTCACTGAATGGGCTCCTTTTTTTCAGGTTGTCTAACTTTGGCTGTAGTGCGCCAATTTGACCCGTGTTTCGTCACGATGTGCCAGGGGGGGTTAAGACCCCATCTGGTCTTTACTTTGACTGCTGGGGCGGGGGGGTCAGAAGTGGGGGCTCAATCCACTGAGACCTGTTGGCTCGGGAGCAGCGTATCTAGGCTTCAGTCATCCGCAAACCCCGTGGTGGCCTCCACTGACAGACTTTTAAGTTGTAATGACTGACTCGGACTATCCTTAGTTTCTTTAGGCAGGGAAATCCCAGGTTAGCATAGGGCAAGTTAGGCCTTACACCAACCACGGACATTTAAGTTAATAAACATATTTTGCTTGAACTTTGAATGTGTAGTCTGTGTCTTCACAAATTCTTATTCCCAATGCATGATTGGTTTCTTCCCCACTATCAGGATTACTAGCTTTGTGAAAGAACAGCTCCCTCCTACAACAAGCCATAATTTATCACAGTATTACATACACTTCTTCCTCTCAGGAAGACAAATACTGCATCCCTTGGGGACATTCTCCTCACAGGTGATCCACCCAACTAATACCACCCCCAGGGACGGAAACAGGTAGCGACTGCTTTCCCCTGGCCAACTGGGAGGAGACTTTAGGTAGGGTTTTTGTGAGGACTCCACAGGATTCATCACAAGACATTAAAAAACGACTGGATGGATTATGACAAAAAACAAATGACCTTCGAGTGTTTTATGCCCAACTTGTTTATCATTTTGTGAAAATCTGTCTTGCTGGGCTGTGTGTTTTCATACTTTTGTATAATTCTTTCCCTAGGCTACACCTATTGCATTTTTGTACTATCCATATTATCATTCTTTCTACACTTGCACTAAAAAGACACCTTCCCACTGCATTCCTATATGCTACTCAATGTTCCCCCCTTTTCTCCAGCATTGGACCTTTCATAGATTCACATGCTGTGAATATTCCCCGTGGTCAGGCTGGGAATCCTTCGTTTCATAGAGCAGTTTATAATGAAACTGAAAAACAACAGTCACTTCAGTGCTCTAGTCCAGTCACTTTGGGTCATACTGCCCACAGCCAATAGCAGGGGCTCCCTTAGCTCCAGCCCTGGAGGCCATGTTCAGATTTCTTTACTGCACTTTTCACGTTGGGAGTCCTCAGAAAAATCTCTTTACAGAATTTGACGTTTTCTTCTATCTAACTACATTACTTTCCAGCTTTGATGACAGTTCAAGGATCCATGGCCTTGACAACACCTGGTTTGCTGTTCCAGCCCTGTCAGCTGCTTCCTCGCAAACGGATTCTCATCCTCATTTACTCTCTGACATTGAGGCCTATAGCTATGACTGAAGCCAGGACAAAAAGTCTGTACATGGCCTGTGCCCGGTGCGGCCTGAAGAAAGTATTCGTGGAGGATCTCCACAGCAACTGCTGTTATGTTGTGTAACTTGGTGATTGCATCACTAAGTTGAGAACCTTCACCAGCTCGGGTTCCAAATGACGTTGTCTGCGAGGCTCGTGTTGCGAGCTCCTGGGAGATAACGACATCGGAGCTGTGATGGCTGAAGGGGAACTCTCCATATGAATAAACGTACGAAAACACATGAACTGGGTTGTGTCGTGACATGATGCTGTGAAGTACATTGAGGAACGAACTTAACAAGTGGCGACGTGGATGGCGCTGTTGTTCCTTATTGTGGAGAGTTCCCGTAAGAGGAAGACAATGGAACAACAGATTCAAGCATCGTGGAAATGAAGTGAGGTACTGGAGCTGGATGTGTACATGCCGTACAGTTAACAGCGCAAGCTATAGACTTTATTGGAGTGAACGGCAGACGGATGACTTGCTGCGTGTTTTGAATTGTGCGCGCGGTACTGTAGGAGACGGTGGAGCGGCCATGAAGAGTAACGTGATGACGTATGTCACGTTCTTAGAGTAAAGCACCCAAAGAAAACCTGCTTTACGTGCCGCCATCTTGGTTGGGAGTAAACAAACAACAAGTTTGTACGGAACGGCCGCTTCGTATTACTGACAAGAGCATTGTAAAAGGAGCGCGAAAGAAAGATTCATCACAGAGAAACTGGCAATCAGTGATTTACTATCGATTGCTGCATAGGTGGCAAAGTGTTACCAAGTACAAGCAATAACAGTGTGCACTAGAAAACAGACCTATAGGCCCGGAACTGAAATCAGCCGATCTAATGTACTGTAACACTTGAAGTGAATATGTACTTAAAGCAGCTGAACTGTAAGAATAGCACGGTATCACTAAAGTGAATAAATGACAATAACAGATGCAATAAAAGGAGTTACACAGTACAGATAACTGCATACAAGGAAGAAAGAATAATAAATTATAAGGGGAAGTAATACAAAAAAATGCAGAGTATACCAGCTCCAGAAAAGTTTTTAGCTCATCCAGGAAATCCTGTGTTGTCTTGGGAACAATGGTTGGACAATTTTCAAGTCTACATGAGAGCTATAGGAGGTGCAAAGTTCAGTGATGACTTGAAAGAAGCTACATTGTTGAGCTGCATAGGTACAGAAGCATTGAGAATTTTCAGGACATTACCGGGGGATGCTGACTCTGGTAGTAGTTCAGGTGATGCTACGACCAGTTCCAGGAAGTATGAGGTGGCATTAACGAAATTGAGCAAACACTTTGGAAACAAGACAAATGTTGTCCTAGAAAGATATAGGTTCTTTACCAGGAAACAACTCAAAAATGAGTCGATTGATGTGTATGTGGCAGCATTGAGAGGTCTCATCGCAACATGTGACTTTTCTGGTATAGCTAATGAGTACCTAAGAGATCAGATAGTTCTACATGTTGCTGATCCCAAAATACAACAGAGACTTTGGCAAGCGAAAAATCCAACTTTGGAACAAACATTGGAGATTGCAAGATCTATTGAACTAGGAGATAAATGCATGCGTGAAGTGCAAAATAAACAGGAGGTACTTGATAAGTGTGCAATTCAGGCTGTGCAGAACGAGAGCCCAGATAAAGATGAAGAGTCATTGATTGCTATGGTAAAGAAAATAGTGAGATCGGATAGGGGTACGAACTCATGGCAAAACAGAGATACCCTTTCCAGATATCAAGCCAATTGTGACAAGTGTGGATGGTTTAAACATGCGAATCCAGACAAAGACTGTCCAGCAGTTAATGCAGAATGCTTTAAGTGTGGTCAAGTGGGACACTATGGCAAGATGTGCAGAAGCATCAGAGGAAGGGGGAGATATTTCATGCGTGGGAGTAATTATAGAGGTCATAGATTTAACAGTAGGAAATCTACATCAGGAGTGAGAACTGTAGAGGAGAATCAGCAGCCAGATGGAGTAGTTGCAATTTCTGATGAAATTGAAGAAGTAATACATATTTTGGCTCTTTCGTCCAGTGGAAAAGCAGTGGGTCCGTGGGTACCAATGAAAGTGGATGGAGTGACCATACAAATTATGGTCGATACTGGATCTCCGTATACCATAGTAGACAAAGACATGTTTGAAGGAATTTTGAATAAGAAGATGGACGATCTACATATGACAAGAGTCAAAGCGACAGGGTATGGCAAATCCCCTATTGATACCGTTGGCTATGTTTGGGTACAGTTGTCCTTTGAAGGGAGACAAACTTACTGCAAGTTGTACGTGGCACTCAAAGGTTTTGCCATAGTTGGTTGGTGGGAACAAGCAGCACCAAAGATTAGAATTCACCCGGGAGAAGTCAAGCCCATTTTGAGCGTCTTAGATAAATGTTGTGATTCCCCTGATGGTTTGGTTCAGAGATTTCCGGAAGTATTCAATGAGAAGATTGGGGTACTCAGAGGCTTTAAGCATCGCATTGTTTTGAAAAGAGGAGCGAGACCTGTTGTGCATAAGTTAAGGAACATACCAGTTGGAACACGTGATCCTTTGAAGAAAGAATTGGAAAAATTGTGTTCCCAAGATATCATTGAACCGATAGAAAGTTCGGAGTGGTTGTCCCCCATCGTTATAGTAAGGAAGCAGGGGGGGGACATTAGGATGTGTGTTGACCTAAGAGATTTGAACAACAATATATGGATAGATCGCCATCCCCTGCCAAATATAGGAGAAATGCTCACCACTATGGAGCGGCCAAATATTTTTCCACACTTGATTTATCATCAGCATATCATCAGGTTGAACTAGAAGAAAACTCCAGCCATCTGACGTCATTTATAACACCGTTGGGGTTTTTTCGCTTTAAAAGGATGCCGTTTGGCCTACCGTCGGCAGCTGCTGTCTTTCAGAGACTAATGCAACATTTATTCGAAGGGTTACCTGGAGTGTACTATTTCCAAGATGACATTTTGATATCAGCTATGACAGAAGAAGATCACGATGCCAAGCTCCTGGGAGTTCTTCAAATAGTACAACAGAGAGGTCTTACGTTGAAGATTGAAAAATGCAAAGTGAAAAAGAGTGAAGTGACTTATTTGGGCCATTGTATTGATGCCGATGGGATTAAGCCTAAAAAGGCTTTAGTGGATACTATATTGAGACTTCCTGAGCCGTCGAATAAAGATCAATTGAGAAGCTTGTTGGGCTTAACGGAGTACTATGCGAAGTTCATTGATCATTATACAGACAAAACGACACACATGAGGAACTTGATGAAGAAGAACGTGAAGTTTGGATGGTCTATGGAATGTAAAAAAGAACTAGAAACAATCAAGGAACTAATTAACAGAGCTCCAGTTTTGAAAATGTTTGATTGTAGTGCCAAAACTGTCATATCTGTAGATGCGAGCAATTCAGGCTTGGGAGGGGTACTTGAACAGGTTCAAAATGAGAAAGTTGTTCCTATAGCCTTTGCTTCTAGAACACTGAAAGATGCTGAAAAAAATTATTC
Organism: Ambystoma mexicanum; assembly: GCF_040938575.1. Classification (NCBI taxonomy): domain Eukaryota; kingdom Metazoa; phylum Chordata; class Amphibia; order Caudata; family Ambystomatidae; genus Ambystoma; species Ambystoma mexicanum. The sequence continues at coordinate 285,791,975 of NC_090931.1, read as the reverse complement.
TACAATAGAGAAAGAGGCTTTGGCTGTGATGTGGATTTTAGAACATTTTAAAGGATTAATATGGGGTATTCCCATTGAAGTTAGAACTGATCACAAGCCAGTGATTCATATTCTAAATCCAAGAAATCCACATTTAACATCTCCTCGCATAATAAGATGGATTCTTGTCATAATGCAGTACAATCTTTCTATCAAATATACTCCAGGTAAGAGTAATGTAGTTGCAGATTGCTTGTCTCGATTACCATCAGGTGATGAAGGAAATGATAAAGATGAAGTGGAAATGGACAGCGTCATTGCACAAATACATCCTGGTTTCACTAAGGAGGATTGGATGGAAGCTGTCAAGGCAGATGAGGAACAGGAACAATTAAGGTTAGCGATAACGAGTGACTGGAAGGACGTTCATGAAAGGATAGTGCCATGGGAAGGCAAGAAGGAGGAAATGTCGTGCAATGAGGTCTGCATATATCGGGGTGATCGTATTGTGCCGCCCATGAGTTTGAGAGAGAAGATCATGCAAATAGCACATGAAGGACATATAGGGAGAAATCTCACTAAAAGAAGAGTAAGAGAGGTTTATTGGTGGCCTAGGATGTGGAATGAGTTGGAAAACATGGTGAAAGAGTGCTCTGCATGTGCGGTGAGTTACAAGGGAAAGTTTGTCAGAGCCACACCTTTGCAACCCATAGAGATACCAGTATCAGTGTGGACAAAGTTAGCCATTGATATTTCAGGACCATTTGAAATATTGGAGTCGCATAAGATTTACATCATAGTATTGGTTGACTATACCTCTAAGTGGGTTGAATGTGGCATTGTAGAGGAGTCTATGTCTGCAATAAAAGCCAAGAGATTTCTGGAAGAAATATTTGACAGGGAAGGAGAGCCTCAGGAGTTGATATCAGATAATGGGGCACAATTCATGGCAAATGATGTACAAGATTTTCTCAAGGAAAGAGCAATTAGACATAGAACCACTGCTTTATACCACCCTATGGGAAATGGATTGGTTGAGAGAATGAATAGATTTATCAAAGACACTATTCAATTAGCAGTTGCAAACAACATTCCTTGGAGAGAGACTCTTAAAGAAGCATTGCTCACATATAAAGTCACGCCACATTCCACAACAGAGGTAGAACCATTCACAATGATGAGGGGAAGAGTGGCCACCAACAGACTGAGGCCGGCTGGGTTAACAGGAAGGAGCAACAGAGTTGTGGACATGGAAGCTGTGGTAGAGAGAGTAAAAGATAAGCAAGCAAAGTATAAGAAATATTATGACAGACAGAAGAAGGTGAAAGAAAATACCATAAAGGAAGGTGATTGGGTTAGAGTGAAAAAGCCCAGAAGAGTTGTGAAGGGAGAATCCAAATATCGTTGTCCGCAGATGGTAGTGAATTGTTCCAGTAAATCTTTAGTATTAGAAGATGGAAATCGGTGGTCATGTGATGATGTGATCAAGACAGATGGGGAAGTAAAGCGAACTCTCGACATTGCTAAAAGAGTGGAGTGGAGAGATGTCAACAAAAGTAAAGAAGAGTCAACAACCAAACACACCAATGTTACAGATGTGAGGAAGGACTATACATGTATGGCGAAACCTAGAAGTAGAGTGCCATATTTCAAGAAAGACTTCATGTATTATTAATACCCTCTTCGCAAGGGGCCCATTGGTTATACCTGGGAAGCAGCAACGATATGTATCCTTTTGCTTTTGTGGCGTAGCCTGATGTCTTGAATTTCTCTTTAATAGTTCTCTTGTTATTTAAAGAATGTGGTAGTTACTTGTGTTAATTATAAAGGGGGGGAGATGTTATGTTGTGTAACTTGGTGATTGCATCACTAAGTTGAGAACCTTCACCAGCTCGGGTTCCAGATGACGTTGTCTGCGAGGCTCGTGTTGCGAGCTCCTGGGAGATAACGACATCGGAGCTGTGATGGCTGAAGGGGAACTCTCCATATCAATAAACGTACGAAAACACATGAACTGGGTTGTGTCGTGACATGATGCTGTGAAGTACATTGAGGAACGAACTTAACAACTGCCTCTATTGTCTCCATCCAAATCATGCCATCAAGGATTTTGAGATCTGCCAGTTGTTTTCTAACAAAACGCTGCAAGACTGCCACCGGAGGTTTGTATTTGTATCTATATGTATTTCTTTTTTTGTATAGCGCGCCTGGCCCAAAGACATCTGGGCGCTTAACATGAGGTTACAGGCAATTTAAAGTACAATAAGGACAGGTCAAGAGAGTACAGAGTATATACAGTACAGATTATAAAGTAAACATTATATTGAGGAACCGTCCAACAAATACAGGAACTATACAGTGCATAATAATAATAACAGTAGAAGCTGTGGACACAATTGAGAAATAATTAAGACTATACAGGTATGTACAATGATATGCACAATGGTAATGATGGTGTGGCTCGACGATGCATGGGGTGGGAGGGCTCTTAATCAGCTTCAGTACGATGTCATGCCTTGCTCAGGCAGGGCAAAACAGCTAAGTGAACCACCTGTAGCAAGAGGTTTAGGTAATATGAGGAGGTGTCACGAAGCTGGAAGAAGACTCATGCAACACCTTTCACAGGGTTTTCTTCAAAGATGATGCTTTTCTTTTAAGGGCCCTTGTCTTTGGAACGCACTTTCAGTCAAACTGAAACATAGCTTCTTGTATTTATTTTTCAAAAATATCAGAAAACTCACTTTTTCCAATCATTCTCTTTCTCTGTGATGATGTTTTAAGTTTGAAAAGGAATAGAATATCTGTGCCTAGATGCAGGTTTCCTACCTGGTTCCTGAAGGATATGCACGTTACAAATTCTAAATCAAATCAAATTATGACAACCGAGCTTTCAAAGGCAACGGAAAAATCTCTGAGAAGCCACATCTTTGACCCAGGTCAGACCTTCCTCTTTGTCTTTAAAGAGGAAAGTATTGACAACGCCCCCTGTCGGCGCAGACACAGAGAACATGAACACTCCCTCGTTGACGGGCACCACCACTCCATTGACAACCTCATTGATGAGCTCCACCAAACGCTCTGTTGATGACATTCTTGACAATCTCTACTAGAAACGCTAGGGCGCCAGCTCCTCCACCGCCGACACCTTCAGCATCACAACCATCTGCATTGGCTGTGCTACCCAGGCCTGTCCATCCTCTTCTGCTAGCACTTGGGATCACCCCAGAGAAAGCTGGGACGTCTACGGACACCCAAAAGGGCATCCATCAACCAACCCCCAAGCTGGCAGATCCATTACCTGTCTTTTCTGATAAAGAGGTCGTTTTGGAGCAGACATGCCTCCTCCTAGAACAAACTCTGCTCACGTGCCACCAGCAGGGTTGGTACATCCATCAACGTCTCATTGGACATCCTGGCCACCCTAAAAGGTCTAGTAACCAAGTTTCACCAGAGATTACCAGACCCTGCAGTACCACAGACACTGCAGCCAAGCATATGTGGCAGTGCTGCTGATGCCATAGCCAGGCATAAGTGGGACAGCAGCTGCCCCTCGCCTTACAAGGGAACTTTGCCTTTACATGCCACTCCAGCTGACTTCTACTGAGTCGGAGGTGGATGTGCCCGGCGACCAGACCTCCTTCCACCCCACGGACACAGGGACAGATGAATTTGATGGCATCATCCCGGCAGGCGGCGAACCAGACAAGATCCCTAGTAGATGCTCTCTGCCAGACGGGATTGGTTCTTTTCACGCCTTCATGTCTAGGGTGACAAAGAGGTTTGGCTTTACCCCTGAGGAGCAGGATAGGTTGCTCTATCTATCAAAGGCGAGAACAGCACAGGAAATCTATCATGGGCCATGCCCCTGTTGGATGACATCTGGGAGGAAGGTCTCTTAACAATGCCTAACCCCTCCTCTGTGCCTCCCAAAAAGGAGAGGTTTGACAGGAAGTATAGAGTCCCAGACACAGCACACACATGCCTAAGGACACAACCCACTTCAGAGTCGGTGGTGTCAGCAACAGCCTGCAAACACTCTGCCAACCCTTCGTCTTCCTGCTCAGTCCCACCTGACAATGAAGGAAAATGCCTAGATGCCTTTGGGAAAAGGATCCCCATGACAGCTGCACTACCATCAAGGAAGGCTATCCTGTCCAGATACGACCAGTAGTTCTGGTTTAAGATAAGTCCCATGTTCCTTGCGTTCATATAATGTTGCCACTTGCAACCTTGGGCTCAACACAGTTCAGTTTGCTATCAGCTTCCTACGACTAACCGGCTGTGTTGAACCCATTGGCTTGTCTTGCTTATGGAGTGAAGGACGGTACCATGGTAGCCAGCATGACTCCCTGACTGTGCTATGATTGCGGGAGGCCCCTGTGCACCGTTGACATCTGTTCCTCCACATGCCAACTGTAACTCCCGGTTTTATGATTTCCTTTTCGGAGCATTTGCAGGTCTGAGTTGAAAAGGGCAAGGGCAGTTCCCCCTTTGTCGTCCCTCCAGGTCTTGCTGCCTTTCTCCTCCAATTGAACTGCCGGTCCGGTATAGCTGTTTCCTCATGCATTCGGCCTTGCTCGTTGTGTGCTCTCGTGCTCCACCTTTTATCCCTGTGGGGAAGGCAAAGGGCCATCAGGTGTGGGTGGTTATTGTCAATTGCCTGACTCTACCTGACCCATGTGTTGGGACATGTCAGGTAAACGGCACTGGTGTTAGCCGGTTGTCTGTTACAGTTTAAGAAAATGTTTGTGTTGGAAAAGGGGGCAGGGGTAGAGCTTCTAAATATCCTACAGGGTAGGATGGGGAAAAGGTGTTACAAGGAAGGGGGTACCGCGTCTCAACCTTCAGTGTCCCACTTCCACTCCCTGAAGACCCCTAATCCAGGTGATCCTCCCTTACTGGTCCACGCCCCAGTAAGGGAGGATCAATAACGATGGCCGTGTCCTGGCCCCTGGATGACAGATCTCCAGGGACTAGCGGGTGAGACATCTTCAGATTTCTCACAGCACTTAGATACTGCATGCTCCTCATTCCCTTTCACCTTCCAAGTGTTCAGAACACCATGGCCGATTCCCTCAGCAAGGAACATTGCTCCTGTCACGAGTGGGAGCTCCAGGAATTTCAGCTCCACTGGATTTTCTGTTGTTGGGGAACTCTGGAGATGGACCTCCCTGCCACCTAAGAGAACAAGAGGTGCAGATTCTTCGCCAGCAGGCTCCCACATCTGGAGAGCTTAGGGGATGTTTTCACGTTCTCCCTGGGAGGGAAAGTTCCTCTATGCCTTCCCTCCAATCCCATTGCTGGCACAAGTGCTAAGTACCTTCAGACAACATCAGTGCAGACTGATCTTAGTGGCCCCTACCTGGCCAAGACAGTTTTGGTACTGTGACAAATCCAGGGTATTCGTCTCTTCTCCCCAAGGGGGAGACACCCCCTTTGAGGATCAGGAAGTGAACCTGCTCTGCAATACCCTCCCTAGGGGTTCGGGCAAGTGGGACCTCAATGGGAGTGACTCCCCCTAGGGGGACAAGGACTTCCATTCTGATGGGGAATTCCATAGACCCAATACCACTTACTACATATTTGGGACTGCCTGCGATGAAGATCAATCTGCCATCCTTATGTTTGGTTTCAAGCAATGTGGGAACAAAACAGTCACACCAAGAAAGACGAGATGTCTCTTTAAAAGGAGACATGTATATAACTGGGAAGAGTAGCTCTTGTGAGGAGCGAGAGTATGGTATGCAAGGGAAGCACCCTTACGTTATTACGCCTTGAAGAGGTGGAGCAGAATGAAATCACAGAGCCTGTGACTTTTGGAAAGGTGAGGAACACCAGAGTGAGACGCCGGAGGGCCGAAGAATTCCTGCAACCGGAGAACCGTTGCCTGAACGGGGACCTAAGACCTGTGCAAGGTGGCGTGACCACGGCTGCTTCGTGGTGGCAAGACGCCCAACAAACGACACCGAGACCACTGGAGCTGGGAGTCCTCCTAGCTACCTGAAACCTGCGTCCGTGGACGTAACTAAGTCAGAGGAGCCGAGAACGCTGCGCCGGCAAAGCCAGGAACAGAGAAGAGCAACCGAATACCCAAGCGCGCTTCGAGGTTCCCCATCATCTGAAAAGGTACTGGGGAGAATGGGAGAGGCGAGAGGCCGCTGGGGAAACGTTTTTGGAGGAGAGAAAACTCTTAAAGTAGCACATATTAAAGTCAAACATTAAGTGAGCAGAATTGAAGATATCTGAAACCAATACACATTGTGACGAACAACGCTGTTTGGGAAATAGATCAAAAGTGGAAGCGAATACCATGGCAGTAAGGGAGAAGCCCCAGGTACTGAGGCTTGAGGAGAGGTGAGAACCTACCGCAAATAAGTCCAACAAGTATTGTGAAATCAGACTGTCAAGGGAACTAAATCATAAAAGAGAGAATCCAATACCAAGAACCAAGGAGAGGGGGAATCATTATTTGGATAAGGTCATACAAAACATAGAGTTTCTGAACCCTCAAGAAAATAATAGATTTATAAGTAAAGGCCAGAGTGTGAGAAACTACTTTAAGGAAACCTGTCATAAAGCTGGCATTAAAGAGAATGCAAGGCCCACTGGTATATGGGAGAGCTACATGAGCTCATGAAAGAAATGACAAAAGACTATCAGGGAAGATAACGCAAAGAACCCTATATTCTAAACAGAGATATTTGTGTATCAATGACCACAGGAGATGAGATTCAACCTTAAAGAAAAAGCTGCTGGGAAGAAGGCAAGAAGAGACGACCAGGAGAAGAGAGACATTCTCTTGGCCTATTTTGAGTTATTTGTATTAGTGGTAAGGTCAGGTAGAGTTAGGTTTGGGATGGAGGACAAATTTTACTTTTTGACTTCCTGATGACAGGCAAGCACCTTTAGTTAATTTAAATAGGCAGGCCCCCTTTAGTAACAGGGAAAGATAGGCCTTTGTCTTATATTTTCATTAAAGAACGGTAACATTTCCTCAATGTGTCCGACTCCTTCTTCCGAAGCCCCACAGTACTCCCACCTGTCTGCACTCTCCGCTGCTGTCCGATGAGACTTCTTCAGCATGACCTGCTTTCCAGGAGCTAGGGTGCTGTCCTCCATCACAACCTAGTCTCTCTCAACCTGATGGCTTGGCTCCTGTGTTCCTAGAGTTCTGCTCCATCCCACTGCTTCAAGACTGCAGAGATGTTCTGGCACGAGACAGCGCCCCACCTATGCTGACTTGCTACAAAAGCAAATGGAACCGGTTGACTGCTTGGTGTGCAGCCAAGACCCTTGACCCTTTCCCATTCATCCAAAGCTCCTTCAGCCTTACCGGTTATCCCTGGCTCAAGCATGGTTGATGCCTTACTACATCAAAGTGCATCTGGCAGTGATATCCTGTTACAACCGCTCTACGTCCATGCCTTCTCTTTTGCCTCGTCGTTAGGTCAAAGGCTTTTTTTGTTCTTCTCTACCTACCAGGCTGCCGGCACCGGCCTGGGAACCCAATGTGGTCTGTGAGGAATCTAGGGGCATCCTCACTTCTTTGCCCAAAATATCCTCCCCAGGTGGCCAGGGAATCGGAGTGGGGTGAGGCACCCTTGGGTGACTCACAGTATCCCTCATTTACCTTTCATCAAGAATCAAATGTCCCCCAGGCGTTTATGGGATATTTCCAATCCCTTCTACATTGTGTCAGAAAACTATCTCCCAATGTATACCACTATGGTACTGAGACGAGTAAGAGACCATATAGGAATTTACATTCATCCTTCATTGGCTCAGATATGCGCACACACCATTCTGGCACTCCTTGCCGACCACATTGCTGCTCTCTGCCCCGACTTTCAGTGCTATGCGGATGATACTCAACTAATTTTCAGGCTCCCTTCCACCACTTCTTCTCCTTCTCTTATCTCTGACTGTCTGTCTGCTATCAGGAGTGGTGTGCTGCCAATGATCTCTGCCTTAATTCCAGTAGGACCAGGATTCTCTTCATTGGCACACCTGCGCCCTCCTTTCCTGTGACTCTCTGGCCGGCCTCTCTTGGCCATCTTCCTGCTCCCACCTGTGAAGCTAAAAACCTCAGGGTCATCTTCAACTCCACACTCTCCTTCTCTCCTCACATCTCTGATGCCTCTAAGAAGTAACACTACAAGCTGCACCTCCTCACAGGTATTCTTCCTTTCCTCTCCTTCCTCCAGAAGGTCACTGTTTCCAGAGCTCTGGTTCTCTCTAGGCTGGACTACTGCAACAGCCTATTTCTAAATGTGCCTGCTTCTACTCTTCCCCCTCTGCAACTCATCCAGAACAGGACTACGCGACTTATACTTAGCCTCAAGCCCAGGGATCGTATCCCTCCAGGACTGAAATCTCTTCACTGGCTCCCAGTGGCTGCGAGGATTAATTTCAAAACTATTTGCATTGTCCACAAGGCCTTCTGGGACCTAGGGCCTCAATACCTTCAACTCTCTCTTCCTAAGTATCTTCCTTCTCGAGATCTTTGCTCATCTGCCTCCAACTCCCTCAGGGTCAGTCACTTCTCCAAGCAACGAGTTGGTGGTAGATCTCTTTCTGCTGCTGGGGCCTCCCTCTGGAACAGTCTCCCTGCCTCCCTGAAACTTGAGGAGAACCATCTCTGGTCCCGGAAGCACCTCAAAACCTTCCTCTTTGCTTCTGCTTTCTCTCCTCCTCCCCCCTGCTGAACTCCTGGCTGAAACTGAAACTGCGCTGGTCACCTGGCCACCCTCTGATCTCAGGCCCAGGTCCCCTCCCCTGCCAGTTGCACCATGTACTGCCTCCCTGGCACCCCCCACACATTGGGGCTGTTTTCTGTATCCCTACAGCCCCCTACTAGCACTTGACACCTGATGTCTGCACTTACCCTTGCCACCAGCTGGCCGCACTTTTACTTTTTGCTTTATTTATCAGTTTATTTTACTGTCGTTCCCATATACTGCATTGCCCCTTCCCCCTGCACTTTTTCTCCTTCCCTCTTCCCCTGCACTTGCGTGATCTCAATGTCACCTGGCCTAGTAGGATCGTTTTCTGTCTTCCCTTTGTTCCCCTCCCTTGCCTTGTCGCGCCTTGAAACACTTGTGTATAGGCACATTATAAATGCCACATCAGATCATATCATATCTGGTACTGGGACGAGTAGGAAAGATGCCGAGTACCAAGACTGTTGTGAAATCAATGTGAATAGCCTGCACCTGGAGCCAAAGGGGCGGCATAAATGGCCTGCTCAGGTCAGGCTAATGACGAAAGAGAAGGGGAAGGATAAAAGGTGCATGCCGGCAGAGAAGCTGGCGAAGGCAGGGAGACACGTGTCCAAGGCACAGAGGGTCTGCAGAGTCGCTGTAGCGGAAGCAGCGTGCAGCTGTTGTTGTTGCAAAGTCTCTGGTGGTAGGGTTAAGCTGCCGACCCCCTGGAGTCAAGAGGACTTCCGCTCTGGTAACCCGAGTTGTCAGATACCCAGGATACCCAGATACCCATGCTTGCCGAAACAGGAACAGCTGCAGCAGCAAAGGACCATCCGAAGCAGAGAAGGGCACATGAAGACCATACCTGGTGAGTCAAGTGAGGCAAGAGTGTCTCTGGGATGCCGTGGTGCTTGCCTCGTGGTGAAAGAAGCTTAGAGGGGTCGCGAGAGAGCGATCGACAGCGGAGGTAATGTAATTGCCAGTACTGGAAATGTAAAACACTGATGTTTAGCAGCAACGAGAATGTGATGAAAGGAGTGGTTTGTGAATACCGAACTGTAACACAATTGAGAAGGCTGCTGAGAGGCCAGAAAAAGAAGTAAACTTGAAATTGAGTGAGAAGCCCACGGGCACGGTGCAGATTCCCAGCAAGGGAGTGAACTGGGAATTTGCATTTACATTATTTTGGAGATGAATGAGCTGCAATTTTGAATATCGAACCAAAGGAAAGTAATGAGTGAATGCCACATGAGTGGAACGTGGAGAAAAGTGTTCCCTGATACAAAGAAACTGTGAATCATAGAAACTGAAGAAAGCAAGTATTGATAATAAAATTAAAGAACTGTGAATTGTACAAGTTGAGCAAAAGCAAGCATTGGCAAGAGCCATAGGAAAAGAGGAGGTGTACAAGTTGCAAGTTGAAACTTAGGCAACATTATGAGAAAGTCTGATAATTTGACAATTGAATGGTGGCAAAACAAGTGTTGAAAAGAACTGCGAGAATCTAAGTCCAATACCACTGTTGAGTTGAAGCAGGGGTGCTTCAACTGTGGAAAAGAAGGATCAGGGTTGAAAGCACGAGACGGAAATGTTTGAGGGAGAAAAGACTGAAGATCATTTTTCCAAAATAACCTTTAGTCTTTTCTCCGTTGAACATTTCTGACTTGTATAGCCCAAACTGTACTCTGTTGTCTGTGTCGGCTTCCTGATGCCTTCACAGGTCCTGTCCAGACTCGTGTATAGGCTCAAACGGAGGTCGCATAAGACTTCACTCAAGTATCTCTCTTGGAATACTACCTTTCTAGTTGCCATCACATCTGCACGAAGGGTAGGCAAGATCAGAGCTTTGTCCTCCAAGGCACCCTGCATGACTTTCCACAAGTCCACAGTGAATCTACGCACCAACCCGTCTTTTGTGCCCAAGGTTTCTTCAGAATTTCACCTCGATGAACCAGTGGTGTTGCTGGTTTTCTTCGGAGCCCCCCGGTCTATCCGGCAAAATGATCACTATATTCCTTGGACTTTGTGTGTGCTTTGAAGTACTATATCGCCCGCACAAAGGCTATACGAAAGACCGCTCAACTCTTTGTGACATTTGGCCCCTCTGGTAAGGCTCTTTCCAAGCCTTTAATTGCTAGGTGGAGTTCATCCTGCATTTCTTTCTTCCATCAGCCAGCGGGCAGACCCAGAGATCATTCCACCAGAGTGGTAGCCACAGGTTTCCTCTCTGGGGTTCCCCGGGCAGCAACCTGGACGACGGTGCACACATTTACTCAATTTTACTGAATCAACAGGGATTATGCGGCAGAGTTCAGAGTTGCCCAGGCGGTTCTATGTACGCTGTTTGCGCAAGGTTAGTGTCTCTGGTGTTAAGACTTGCTATAAGGAGCTTACCTCCACCCCTTATGGTTATTAGTACTGCTATGTAATCTATTCACAATATGTGAATATATGAAAGATCCAGTGCTGGAGAAGGAATACGTTACCTGTAACTCCTGTTCTCCAGCATTGGTACCTTTCATAGATTCACATGCAACCCTCCCACCTACCCCTCTGGCTCTTCTTGGCTCATATTGCCACTTTATGTGCACTATGCTCAAATCTGAAGATGGCCACCAAGTTTGAAGCTAAAGGAGCCTTTAATATTGGCTGTGGGCAGAATTACCAAAAATGACCACCTGATGCGAGAAACCTAAGGGTATCCTTACTCCTGCTCCCCTTGGATCCTCTTCTCAGGTGGCCAGGGAAAGGCCATCGCTTTTGGATCCTGACCCTGGGGGTGGAGAAGTTAGGGAGGATCCCCTGGGTGGAGGGTCCTTGGGGATTGGGAGTGGGGTGCCCACAGGTGAGACATGGTATCCCCCTTTCCCTATTGAAGACCAACCTAACCCTCCACCGGCCTTGATAGGCTATTGTAAAACCTCTACCATCCTTTCCTCACATTTTACTGCTGACAGTACTGGGATGAGGAAGAGGCGACTGGGAGTGATGAACACTAAAACCTAATTTCACCACTCTAGTACTGGGACGAAGAAGATGCCTGTAGAGTGCTTTAAAGGTCAGGCATGTCCCTTTAATTATAGTTAGGCAAGCCCAATTGTGAGTTCACACTTGCAACCTGCCAAGTGGTTGCAGATTTATAAAGAGACACCAAAGAAACAGCAAGAGCCACAACAAGGAGGCATGTGTGGGAGAGACAAGCAGGGGACCCTTCTCGTGAGGGGGCAGCTGTGGCGGAACCTGAGAGGAAGGGAGGAGGACGACGAGGATGAGGACGAGGAAGACCAAAACCCAAGCAAGGCATTCACTGATCCCCAGGGTTAGGCCTTCACCCTGGACCCTCACAGACAGCCAGTTGGTCACCCTTTACCGCCTCAACAGGGAGACCATTACAGAGCTGGTCACCACAATACAGGACGACATAGGGAGAAGGATCAACATACAGACAGCTGCACCATCACTGCTGAAGCTAGTGTTTGTCCTACAATTTCTTGGAACTGGCACCTTCCAGCACTCTGTGGCCATGGTGCATGCCATGGCACATCCCACATTCTGCACAGTTTTGGCATATGTGCTTGGAGCCCTCCTGCAGCAAGTGCAACGCAACATCTCACTGCCAACCACCCAAGGCCAGGTCAATGTCATGAAGGCACAGTTCTATGCCATTGCCCAAATGCTAAATGTGATCGCTGCCCTGGACTGTACCCATGTTGCGCTGGTGGCCCCCCAGCCCATGAAGCAGTGTACCACTTCCTGCATGTGCAGGTGACCTGCGACCCCAACCTGTACATCACCCACTGCTGTGCCCCCCACCCTTGTTCCACCCACCATGCCATGGTCCTATGAGACAGCGCACTGCCAGTATACATGGAGAGGAACAGAGTACAACACACCTGGATAGTGGGTGAGTAGAAAAGTCAGTACACATGCGCCACGAAGCACATGCCCAAATGTGGGAGAGGGTGTGAATGACTACACAAAGGACGGCATGACAAGTGAATGAGAAAACTGTACTTCACCTCCTCCCGCACCATTGTCACAGTACAGGCCAGGGAGCATGCACATTTCAGACTTAGCTGCATGGAGAAGCAGTAGTACACATACAGTAACAACCAATTACACCAACATGACTACAGGTACCACAATGCAACATGCACTTACCAAATCAATGCTGACAAATGGCCACATTGACTCACACAACAACGCTGCCAATACCACAGTCATGCACCCATGTGTGGCAGGCCACAACGCCCATCCGTTGCTACAAGATGCCCACAGAGCGCCCATGGGGAATCCAGCATGCCACATGCATGGTGGAAATATACAGCCACATGACAGCCACCATGTCCGGTGCACATGTCACCGACAGACACCTTACGCAACATATGCTGCAAGGGAACAGGGTGCATGTGAAGCAGCAACAATGCATGGCATGAGTGACACTGCATGCACAGACATAGAATAGTCATATGCCGTGAAATGAAGGTCCATGTGCATGCACAAGTAGTCCATTGACCTGATATTGTGTAAGTCCACCCACACACCTTAAACCATGTCTAATGCCTGTGTCTTCACCCCATGCAGGTGACTCCGGATACCCACAGCTTCCCTGGCTAATGACCAATGTGCATGATCCACAAACATCACAGAATATTGCCTACAACCACGCTCACAGCAGGACCCGTGTGTGCATCGAGCGTACCTTTGGCCTCCTGAAGCCACTGTTCTGCTGCTTCGACGGTACTGGTGGAGCCCTGATGTACGCTCCAGAGAAAGTGGGTAAAATTGTGTGTACCATGCTGCACAATATCTGCTTGAGGAGAAATGTTCCACTACCCTGTGACGTGGACATGCCACCCCCAGAGGATAAGGTAGCAGTGCCTGTGGCTGAGGCAAATGCATGCATTGCCATAGATGATGTGAGGGGTGGGCGATTGGCACACCAGGGACTGATAGACAATTTCTTTTGACACTTTCACATGGCACAAGCCATGCATGACTGTGTGACACCACCTCAATCAATGAACACAATGACACAATCAGGAATATCCTCGCATTGATGAAGTTCAACGGTTTTTATGTAATGAAGTGCCCCAACTGTCCCCCTCCCACCACCAACTCCCGATCACACTATCCCCTCTCCCTCCCACCACCAACTCCCCTCACACTATCCCCCTCCCCATTAACTCCCCATCACACTATCCCCCCTCCCACCACCAACTCCCCATCACACCATCCCTCCTCCCCCTCCCCCCACCAAATCTTCCTCCCCCTCCCACCACCAACTCCCATCACACTATCCTCCTCCCACCCACCACCAACTCCCCATCACACTATTCCCCCTCCCACCACCAACTCTCCATCACACTATCCCTCCTCCTCCCTCCTGACACCAATTCCTCATCACACTATCCCCCATCCCCCTCATACCACCAACTCCCCTCACACTATTCCCCCTCCCACCACCAACTCTCCATCACACTATCCCTCCTCCTCCCTCCTGACACCAATTCCTCATCACACTATCCCCCATCTCCCTCCCACCACCAGCTCCCTTCACACTATCCCCCTCCCCATCACACTATGCCCCCTCCCACCACCAACTCCCCATCACACCATCCCTCCTCCCCCTCCCACCACCAAATCTTCCACCCCCTCCCACCACCAACTCCCATCACACTATCCTCCTCCCACCCACCACCAACTCCCCATCACACTATTCCCCCTCCCACCACCAACTCTCCATCACACTATCCCTCCTCCTCCCTCCTGACACCAATTCCTCATCACACTATCCCCCATCCCCTCACACCACCAACTCCCCATCAAACCATCCCACCTCCCACCACCAACTCCCCAGCATGGCCACTCATGGCAGTCAGTGTCTCAGAGTCCATCACAACCGTGGCCTCTCCCCCCTGCCAGACCCTGGTGATTTTGGGCACAGAAGGCTCTATGACTGATGCCTCAGCGTGCCCTGCTGTGACTGCTCTGTGGGTGTGGTGGGAGTGGAAGGGACGGAGCATGTCCCCGGGTTTTGTTGGTGTTGGACCCCTGTGCCCTGCCGGATGGCCTCTGCCAGTGCAGAGAGGCCTTCTGTCATCTCCATGGCCCTTTGGGAGTACAGAGTCAGGGTGGCCGTATTGGCAGTTGTACCGGCCCTGTTCCGCGTGATGGTCCGCACAAACCTGTGGGTAGCCCCTTGGATGCTGTCCCTAATGGCGTTCAGGTGTTTCGAGTGCATGTGGCCAATTGCCTCCATATTCCGCTGTCTGCGCTTCATGTCCTCAAGCCTCCGCAACAGCATGCTATGTGCTGGTGTGTGCTGTGGTTGAGGGGCTCTGCACTGGCCCTGGGCTGTATTCAAGGGAGCCATTATGAGGGTGTATCAACAGGTGTCTGTGTATGCTGGTGGTGTGGTGGGCTCTCCGGGGAGTGTTGACGCTGGCAATGTGGTGGGCTCTCTGGGGAGTGTTGACGACTGCGGTGTGGTGGGCTATCTGTGGATTATGGCCCTTCGGCAGGCTGTGACACTGGGCTGGTGTCCCCCTGTGCCAGCTCTGTCGCCCTGCCTGCAGGTGTGGCCTCAGTGTCTGTGCCTCCGGCTGCAGGAGTGGGTGCGGTGTGCCTTGTACTGCTCCTGGTGGCCTGAGGTGTGCAAGTTGGTTTGGCCATGCTCTGTTGCGGTGTTACGTGGCGGGACATCTGCCTCGGTGTAGCCTGAGTGGGCCTTTGTGAGGTGGTGGTGGTGGTTGCAGACCTTGAGGGCCTGGATGTGTGCTCCAAGATGGGCCGGCAACCTCCTCTTCCTACTCTGATGCATCTGGCGATGCGCAAGTGCCTGTAGGGGACATAGAAAATAGGCAGGTATGGTTCCCCCACGTGTGTTGGCATGCAAGACAAAATTGCTATGGTACAGAGTGGGACCCCACACATATGGGCCAATGGTCATGGTTGGTCAGGGGAGATTGCATGTGGCCCCAGCATCATGGGGTTGCTTGTAGCGATGAGTGTGCGACAAATGGCTAGTTGGTCTTTGGCCTGTGTATGGGGAGGGTAGGGCGTCCATGCTGGGGCAACTTATGATTGGCATGCATGCTTGTGGTCCTTCATGCCCCCTCATCCTCTCCCCGAATTGCACTCACATGCTGGGGCTGGTGGCTTAGTTCATGGCACTGTCACGGCTCCATGGGGCACTGCTGTGCAGCCAGCAAGGCTGCACTGTGGTGCACAGTGATTGGCAGACTGGGTACATGTCCTCCACACCGACGTGTACTTCCCTGTGGCTTGTCTGCCATGTCAACATGGGGCAGGCCAACTGGGCCCGCAACATGCTGGTTTGAATGCTACACAGTTTTGTGGTCGCTTGCCACCTCAATCTGCTGGCACAGGGTGCACCAGTAGGGGTGGGGTGCGCATGGCATTTGTTTGAGTCACTTGCCACCCCTTCCCACTGCTGTGATGCTCAGGGATGCCCTTGGTGCCCTGCCCCATGGGTGCTGTGGAGTGTGGCTGGAATGCCACCCCGTCACTCTGCCCTATTGGCATGCCCAGCTTCTGGGCCTGCTGACATGTGTCCCTGTCCACTGGGGCATCCTATGCTGAGCTGTCATTTGTGCACGCACTTGTGTTGGGGGTTGATTCACCTCCTGGCTGCTGGCACCCGCCTCCACACTGCCAACTCCCTCTATCCCTTTGATGTCCAGCACCGTACTGCATTTCTCCTCTCAGGCAGTCAGGACCAGTGCCTCACAGTGCCTCCTCCAGCCTCCAGGGACTCCTGGCAGTGTTGGGACAGCAGTCCTGGCAACCTGACACACAGGTCGTTCCACCGCTTGCGGCAGTCCTCACCATCATGAGGTACACTTGCCACTGCTGTCACCTTCTGGCAGATGGCGTTCCAGATGGCTGTCCTGCGATGCCCAGTGGTCCTCTGCTGCCGACTGCCATAAAGTTCCACACAGTGGGCAATTACCTCGTCTGTGAGGAACGCCAGCTCCCCTCACTAAATTTGGGTTTTCGCAGGCAATGTTTTGCAAACCTTGCCTCTTATACTTGTTTAATGGATTGTGTTTTTCAAAATGGCTGTGGCAATGCTTCACGTTCCGGCGATGACGCAACTTCTGCTCACGCTAATAGCACAGGGATCGCCGGCGATAACGCTATTAGCGCCGGTTTGTCTGCAGTGACCCTTATATCGGCGCAGTTTCTATTGGGTAACAGCATTACCACCGGAGTCGGGCGTGTTCACGCCAGGTTGTGATGCAGTGCTAATTCCACTGTACCACCCGACGGTAACACTATTTCCGCTCAGTGGAAAATGCAGTGGGTTACTGCCAGATTTGTGATGAGACCCTCAGATTTTCCTTAGTTTCATTCAGGCTGGGAAATCCCATTTTACCATACTTAGGCCTTCAAACATCCTGACATTTGAGTTAATAAACCATTTTGTTTTGAAAAAATGAAGGAGGGCGAGGCGCACACTCCAGGTCCTGGTCAATTAAATCTGTTGCAAAAAATATATAACTGGGTTAAATCCCAAAATGGACAAGAATTCACAGGGTTAGATCCCATCTGCTGCAAATCCCAAAGATGAACAAGTATTAACAGGGTTAGATCCCATCTGCTCATTGTTCTCCATAATCTCCTTGTTGCTTTTTAATGAGTGTATGAGTATATTATATGATAGGGCATTTATAACACGCCTATACACAAGTGTTTCAAGGTGCGACAAGGCAAGGGAGGGGGAACAGAGGAAGACAGAGACAATGATCTTACTAGGCCAGGTGACATGGAGATCACGCAAATGCATGGGAGGGTTAAGGGGAAAAAGTGCAGGGGTAAGTGTGAAGGGACAGTCAGTGCATAGGATAAACAGTAAATAAATAAAGACAATAAATAAAAAGTGCGTCCAGCTGGTGGCAAGTGCAAGTGCAGACATCAGTTGTCAAGTGCAGGTAGGGAGCTATAGGTATACAGAAACAGTCCCTGAGTGCCAGGGTTGCCAGGGGGCCAGTGCAGGTGTGCAACTGGCAGGGTGGGGACCTGGGCCAGAGAGTAGATGGTAGCCAGGTAACCAGTGCAGTTTCAGTTCAGCCAGGAGATCACAGGGGAGAGGAGGAGAGAAAGCAGAAGGAAAGAGGAAGGTCTTGAGGTGCTTCTGGAACCGGAGATGGTTCTCTTCAAGTTTCAGATATGCAGGGACGTTGTTCTAGAGGGAGGCCCCAGCAGAAGAAAGATCTACCACCGTGTTGCTTGTAGAAGCGACTGACACTGTGGGAGTTGAAGGCAGATGAGCGAAGATCGAGAAGGAAGATATTTAGGAAGAGAGAGTTGAAGGGATTGAGGTCCCAGGCCAGAGAAAGCCTTGTGGACAATGCAGAGGGTTTTGAACTTAATCCTCGCCGCCACTGGGAGCCAGTGCAGAGATTTCAGTCCTGGAGGACAAGACTTTCAGTCCTATTTTGGATCAGTTGCAGAGGGCGGAGAGTAGAGGCAAGCAGATTTAGAAAGAGGCTGTTGCAGTAGTCCAGCATAGAGAGAACCAGAGCTCTGGAGACAGTGAGCTTCTGGGGAAGGAGAGGAAAGGAAGAATACCTCTGAGGAAGTGCAACTGGTAGTGTGACTTCTTAGAGATGGCAGAGATATGAGGAGAAAAGTAGAGTGTGGAGTCGAAGATGACTCTGAGGTTTTTTGCTCACAGGTGGGAGCAGGAAGAGGGCCAAGAGAGGCCGGTCTTACTGGCATTAAGGCAGAGATCATTGGTGGCACACCACTCCTGGATAGCAGACAGTCAGAGAAGGAGAAGAGGTGGTGCAAGGGAGCCTGAAAATGAGTTGAGTGTCATCCGCATAGCACTGAAAGTTGGGGCAGAGAGCGGCAATGCAGTGGTCAAGAAGTGGCAGACATTAGTTGAAGAGCCAGGGAAAGAGGTTACACCCCTAGGAAACAACACAGGTAGAGATAGAGGAGAGGGAGGACCCAGGTTGAACCTGGGCAGGTCGATCAGAGAGGAAAGAAGTCAGCCCAGCCAGGCCCTGATCGATGATACCCAAGTTATCACAGAGATAGTTGAGCAGGATGGCATGGTTGACCATGTCAAAGGCAGAAGAGAGATCAAGTAAGATGAGGACACAGGGGGTGATGGAATCAAGGTTGGAAAGCAGGTCTTCACGGATGTTCAGGAGAGCAGTTTCCATGCTTCTGAAGCCAGACTGATGGTCATGGAGACAACCAGCAGATACAGTGTGAAGATTAAGCTGGGAGATAGCCAGCCTTTCCAGGAGTTTGCACAGGAAAGTAGTGATGGAGATTGGGCGATAGTTAGCCGGGCAGGAAGGGTCGGCAGAGGGCTTCTTAAGAAGAGGGTGGACAAGAGAGTGCTTCAGGAGGGAAGGGAAGACTCCAGCGGCGAAGGAGTGGTTGCAAAAGTCAGCCAGAGCAGGAGCCAGTGTGTGAATGTGGTCCTTGATGGTTTTGGAGGAACAGGGCTGAATCTGTTTTGACGAGACTTTCATAGATCGGACTTGTCTAGAAACCTTGTCAGGGGAGAACAGGGGAAAGGCAGAGAAGGGGGGAGGGGAGGTGGCCGAAGAAGGGGCAGAGGAATAGCAAGGAGTAGAGGGAGGAGGGGGAGAGGAAGAGAGAGAGGACAGGATGTCCTGAGTTTTACAGATGAAATGAGAAGCCAGGGCCGTGCAGAGGGCCTGGGAGGGGACAGGAGAGTTATAGACTATAGCAGGATTGGTCAGCTCCTTGCAGATTTTAAATAGTTCAGCCGAGTTGTTGGAAGCCGCAGAGATGCGGGCTTGGATGTGGGCTCTCTTCTTGGTGTAGATAGAGAGTCGGTATTGCCTTTGGAGCAGGCGGCAGACCAGTTTGTCAGAAGGTGTACCGGAAGCATGCCATTTCCTATCAGCCACCATGCACTTGCATTCAAGGGTGACGAGGTCTGAGTCGTACCAAAAGTTGCACTTGGCTTTGGGCTTCAAGCGGATCCTCATGACAGGTGCAAGAACATTGAGGGTATCAAATATAGCAGAGTGGAGCATGGAAAGGGCTGTATCAGGGTGCGAGTCAGCCAAGGAGGGAGGTGGGGGTGAGAAAATGGCAGCAAAACATATGCGATTGGCTGGACTGGGAAGATGAGCAGAGCCTCTACATTGGCCGACAGGTAAACTCTTCCAGGTGAAGTACCAATATTGTCATAGATTTTTTTTGTGTGTAGATATATTTCTGAGACTTGGTGATCTGTTAAGAATCACACACGTTGCATAGACCGACTTCTAGTGGTTGGTGCAGAGCATTATTTGTTTTCGAAGTCTAAAAAAGGGCGATGACAAGGTGTTCCTGTAATACTATCCCTACTGTTAAATGTACAGTACCCAACATCCTTCATATGTTGATGTCCTCAGATTTCTTTTCGCCCCTCATATTGGTCACATATGTGTAGTTTGTGAGAAATGGATTAATTTAGCGCTTGATCTTGAGCAAAATAAGTCGGCTACCTCGACACCGAATACTGTTCAGACAAAGATTTCAAGCCCGGCAGAATAACTCTGATGACCAGTGTCTTGAATTCCGATGATCGATGGTCGACCACCACTCCAGACCTTTAAGGTGTTACAGTAAGGAGAGAGAGGGAAAGACTTATACTAGACTTTTGTAGAATGCCTTATCCTACTTTCCACTCATTCAATTTGAGCTTCCTGTCCTCCAGTGTCAATGATGGAGAAAACTCCATCTCTAGGTTTTGCCCCTCCTGTGATAATACATTTGCCTGGAAGGACACACACAGAGTGTGCAATTACTGCCTTCCATGACATTATCAGGAGGAGATGTGTCTGGCGTGTAAGCTCTTTAAGACAAAGACACTTAAAGATAGTAATTTGAAGCATTGTGCAACCTATGCAAGGCAGGCTGAGGCATCCATGAAATCTTCTGCAGTTGCAGAAAACCTTGAGGTAACAACAAAAACAGGACATTGGTCAGAATATTTCTGTAATTGGGCACACATAGGTCTGTGATAGTTCTAAACAAAAAGGTACCTTCCTTGTGATGTTCTTGTGGGACCAGGGTGAAAAGCATCCCTACAATGTGGAGAAAACCTAGAAGGAGATTTACCTATATCAGTTTGTGTAAGTTCCTCCTACAATGACATGTGTCATATGGCGTTGTACATTATTAGAACATTAATATATATATATATATATATATATATATATATATATATATATATATATATATATATATATATATATATATATATATATATATTCTTATCCACTTACCAAAAACAAGAATTGGTCTCCTCCCACTTCAGTAAAAGACTCTGTAAGGATGCCATAGCCACAAGATGGCTATGAATTCTGTTTTAATTGCCCAGCAGTGAGCATGTACCGTGATGCGGTCTTGGTATGACATCATCCGCATGATGCCATTGCGCTTGGGTGCCACGTGGCAGACTTGTTCTAATCTTAATATCAGGTTTGTATTCATGGACGTGTATTCATGTGATCTTCAAACACTTTATGGATAATTATAAAATGATCACTCTGTATAATAAACCTATTAGAGCGTGCTGTGATAATGTAACGGTATGTCGACATCCACGTGATGTCATCACGCTTGGGTGCTGCGCGGGTGATTTGTTTTTGATTATTTCTACTGTGTACTTGGCAGACTGAACTGCATTTAGGCGCTGATCTTAAACCCAGCATGATACGAAATGAAGCAGATCTGCGTAGATCATTGGAAAAGGTAGGTTTTTACAGTTTTACGGAACAATAGCATGGAGGTGATATTCCTTAGTTCCTGGGTCAATTAATTCCACGGTCTGTAAATAGAAAACCACCTATGCCCTCTTTGAACATAGCAGGGAGAGGGTATTGAACTCGGGGGTCCTCCGATCCCACCATATAAAACTCGTAATCAAAACGGAGCACACACCGGGCAAGAAGCAATGCTGTTTATTACAGCTAAGCAAGCAAAAATCAAACAGAACAGTGGACTGAAACTGATTGATGAGAGCTGACATCTGGGCATTCATCGAACATTAGTTTTATACTATAAAACACAATGGTCAGGACACTAGAACAATTGCAATTCAGTATGTTCATGTTTTCAATGTTTAGCCAAGAATCTCATTGGCTAAGCTATGTCATATACTTAGTGCTAAATGTATGTTAGGGGAACATGATTGGAGCAAACAGATCAACAGTATACCAACTCATCACCTCCCTATGTGGCACCACATCGATTCTCACCCCTACCAGGAACAGTTGCAAATAGTAAAATAACATGTGTGCGGACTGCCGGAACTTTATTATACTTCCATTGGTCAGCACCATTGTGAAAAGAACAAGAGACACCCTGCTTTTGGTGGGAAAGGAGACATTCACACGGTACCTGCTGGATATTTGCCTTTGCAAATCTTGTAGTGGATACTCTAAAGGCTGCCCACCTCCCTGGAACACAGAGTCTTACCATTTGATTGGTCCTCCCAGGAACTCCACTCCGTTCAGTGTCCCTTTCCCATAGAACGGTTCACTAGCTCAGATCCACTTCCCCTCTACCCATGTGTTCCTGTAGAATTGGCTTTCCGGCCTGTTATTTAATTACCCATCACAGCTGAGCGAGCAAAAATCTTAGCTGCTTCGGTCTGCCTGTTACGTGCAGCTTAGGCTCCTTCTCCCTCCACCCTGGCCCGTGGTGGGTTGACCATGCCACAGCAAGTTTCCCCAGCAATGCCCTGTCTGGTGGCACCCCTGCTAAATGTCTTTCTCTGGGATTTTCCAATATCTAACAATATCATACAAGGGTTCCCCGGGCCTACGACATGCACTGTGTTTTCCTACCTCCCGCATTTCCCCGCAAGGCTTACTTTCATGGTGTGTCTTCCTCCCCTTGAATGTGCCCCAACCCCACTTTCTTATTCTCAAAGGTGGTAGGTGCGCCCCCTAACTGCTGCTGAATTAGCACCTTTAATACATTCCCCCTTCGATCGATCTTTCGATCAACATCTCTTTCCTGCTAATTTCCTCACCCTTTTCCTTGTGCACCCACACCCGTGTGACCCTGTTCATGTGCCCTTCCTCTTTGTACCCTTCTAGGTATCCCATCAGGTGAGCATTCAATCCAAAAGGCCTCGTAGCTTTCCACGTCTTGTGGGGGTGCTGTAAAAATTAACTCTACATCATCTTCCCTCATTCACATTTGGAGGCTCTTCACCTAACTCTTTTGCAATCTCAATTTTATTCACTGACATTATGTAACAGGCTTTACTCTGGTGGCAGTTGCACTGGCCGATGACCCACCAACTGATGTAGATGGCGAGGAGCATCACAACGAGTTCAGGGACAGTTATTTTGAACATTGCTGCAAGACAATCTGGGACCCAAATGAATGATAAGTCAAGCCGGGTGTTTGATGTGATGTCCAGGGTTTCCTTTATCATTCTTTCATGTATTGTTCATATCACTTCGACAGCTTCCGTAAGTGTCTTGTTGGCTGCACCATTAGCAGGTGTTGCTGTGCAACATGTGCACCCGATCTTGTGGTACACACCGCCTTCCTTAGCAGTTGTAAGGTCCAATATGCAGCTATTCTGCAGGGCCATCAGACGTAATACAGTTCTTTCCGCACTGCGTTCAATCCTTTTTTGGATGCAATCCATTTAGCGTTAGCTGCTATTTGCACCCCAGGAAGCAGGAGAGAGGTGAAAAATACAGAGGCTTTGCTGAACAATTTCAAATGGGGCGGGATAGCGTCTAAGCTCTGCATGGATTTTCCAATAAATATTAGCTGGCGCTCTTCCTTCTTAGTATCTTTGGTTGCTCACCTCTGGTCTTTTCAAGCCCTTGTCCTTTGTTCTTCCATTTCAGGATGGATAGCTCGTTGAATGGCATCAAATCTGCATGAGGCACCACCAATCAATGTAGGGCTGTGGAGGGTCACCAGTGCACATACTCTTTCCCAATTTGGTGGTAGCTGGGTGTACGCTCTTATTCCACAGGCCCACCATACTTCCATTACTGCCGCTGTCCCTTGCAGCAATGCCTCAATGCTCATCATTCTCTCTCACAGCCGATGTTCATCCCCAGAGCCACTGTCCCATTTGCTCTGAAACACAAAGAATACTGTGTGAGTTGTTTTAATTAGACTGGGCAATGTCTTTCATCTATCCATGTTAAGGCATGCACATTAGCATCCCATAATCTCCTGCAACCATCATCTATGTTCTTCACCACCCTCTCTTCGAACCCCACCAGCCCTTAGGCGCAACATTTGTACCATCCCTCTTTCCAATTTTCCGCTGTGGTACACCAACCCCTTTATTTGCATTATGGGTCTGGTGTGGCACCAGGGTATATAGTGTACTGCCAACATTTTACAGAGCATTCTCTTGTGGGCAGTGACCACCTGTTTTCCTTTCTGCACCCTGTCAGTGTGATACTCTAGTATCACATGCTTGGTAGTTTTCTCCTGGACCATGCTTTCTAGTTATATTTAGTTGTCTTCATACACCTTCTCCCCCTCATCTATCCATTTTACTTCTACAGTGTTCCCCTTGACCATCCCACTGGTTTTGCACAGACTTCTACTGTCAATTCTTTTGGCAAAAATCATTTCCGTGTCCCTGAAAGGTGTGGGATGAGTGAGCACACATAGCATATGCCATTGGTGCTTTCTCGCTCCACCCTCTTTATTTCCTGTACCATACATTTTCAGATGCTAGGTCCCCTCCCGCCCCAATAGCAATGTAAAGTCCTGCTATACTAGATATACTTCTTTTGGTGCGCGTTTCCCTTCCACCATCAGTAGGCTTACTCGTACTACACCTATGCAGCAGGAACCAGAAGAGCAGGAGAAGACCGAAGAAAAACAGAAAAATCCAATCTCTATCATATTTGCATCAACTTTTGTCCTTCTCCCATTCCCCCTATTATTCTCTTGCCCCTCTTCACTTTCATTTATGGGCCATCTACAGAGTCTTATTTCAGTACACAGAGTCAATTACAATTGGGTAATACTTCCCATTAGGTGACGCTTTGCCTTTCCATTGTGCTGCTGTTGTCTTTGCGAACTTCGGACAAATAAATCCATGCCCTTCTTTCCTTTATCTTCACTGCCTTTGGGGTTGCGTAGACAACTTTGAATTGACTGCAAAACCAGGGCTCCTTCCCCTTTCTTACCACGGTGCAGACGAGAACTCTGTCTCCAGGATAGAGAGGCTGTGCGTGTGGAAAGTCTTCCTTCTGGTGGCAACCCGTGTGCTCTCACTGTTGGTCGGCCAACATGTAGGTCGCTGAACCTGTTGTGAGATGTAGCGGAGCACATTTGTGTTTTCTGTCAAGTATGCTTTCATTTAGTCTCGGAGGATCCCTGAGCTAGGGTTAGTATCCGAAATTGAATGTGTAGGAGGGACAGGTGCAGGCATCCTCCTACCCGTTACGATTTTGTGCAGAGTCAAATGCTGATCCGCACTTGGTGATTTGCAGAGGGCAGAAAGAGCAAGGGCGGCACAGAGATGATGCTAGATTTGCCAAGTGTTCTTTAAGTAAGCCATTGAGCCTTTCAACAATCCTGTTCACCCATGGCCAGTACACTGTGAAAAGCTTGCGTTTTATCCCTAAGAGGTGCGTAATGTCATCAAAAAGGTCACTGGCGAAATGCTGACAATTATCAGACCTTATCTCTTCACATACTCGCCACCTTGGAAACACTTCCCTCACCAAGAATTTGGATGCAGAACTTGCGTCATTTTTTGCACAGGGCCAATGCCTCAAGCCAATGCGAGAATGAACAGACAGCAGTGATCATGTACCTATAGGAGGCACATCCGTCTTGCATGTCAACATAATTGATATGCAAGTGCCGAAAAGGCGCTTCCGGCCGAGGTATTGTTCCGGTCATCATTTTTAACGTATGACTAGACAAAAATTGTTGACACGTCACACAGTTTACCATGAATTCTGCCACTCTCTCATGGAAATTTGATACACACCATCCTTTATTCATTTCTGCCGCTATACTTTCTTTAGATGCATGGGTGGGAAAGTGCAGCTGTTATAGTGCTACACTTAGCAATTTCCTGGGCATTACATGCTTCCCAGTGCTATTCTGCCTCCAGATCAAGTCAGTGTGGGAGAGCGAGCACCACCGCTGTATCCATAAGTCTTTTGCCCCTCTTGGTGCTTCTCCTTGCAGTTCTATTATTTGGACAATGGGTATTGTGTTGAAACTCTCCTCTCACTCTTCCTGCCCACCCACCTTCCTTCCTGCTGCCCTAAGTGGGGATCTTCCTTTTGCCCTTGGGTAACTTAGGCCCTCATCAGAAGGTTGGCGGAATGGGTTTACCGGCACCGGTAAAGGTGCCGGTAAACCCATTCTGCCCTACCACGAGGTATCCTCGCGGGACCCGCAATGGGCGCCTGGAAAAACCAGGCGTCCATACCGGGTCCCACGAGGACACCAGGGATCCAACAACGGGCCCGTCATTAACAGGCCCGTTGTTAGCTCCATCCTCATTCCCATTGAGCCCTATGGGGGCTCGAATGGGAATGGGGATGGACCGGGTCCGGGTTCCTCGGACGGGGAATTACCAGGTCCGCCAAGGTTGCGATGGCCTGGTAATTCCTCATTCGAGGAACCCGGGCCCGGATTGCGGTAAGGAGGCAACCATGCCACTAAAAGCGGCATGGTTACGGCCAACCTCCTGATGAGGGCCTTAGTGTACTTCCTTCAGGTAAGTAGGCTGCTTCTTTCGCTGCTCTGTCAGCCATTTCATTTACTAATGATTTCCCATCTTGTTTACCTGTGTGGGCGGTGCATTTTATCATCGCCACTGTCCCTCGCCTATTTCAAGGTCAGGCATCATAGTTCTCTTCAATGGATTCTTTTGCGCTTCCCTCACCCATTTCACACTTTTCAAACAAACAGATATTCACAAAGTTCCCTCTCAGTTACTTTCACAGGCAGCCTTTGCCTGTCTTCAAATACTTAAACCTTTCTGAAACACTTTCCAGCTAAACAGCTGTGCTTCATAGAGCTCGAGGAGATCTCCCTTCCCCAACCTTTGCACTTCTCTTTTACAAAACAGCTCTACTTCATAGAGCTCGGGGAGAACTCCATTCCCCTGTACTGTTCTTTCACAATTTTCACCTGTCAGAGACCTCTGCAACCGCATACTATTATCACCCACATGCGTGACCACTCCGACAGCAGGGTCTTTATTATTACCACCTTGCCAGAGAGCTTCGTGTGTGACCACTCTGACAATAGGATTGGTTTCTTCCTATCCGTGGCTCTTGCATTTGGTTTTGCAGAAAGGGCCCATGGCCACTGTGTTCCTGATTACACAAAAGCATATAATTCATTAAAATATCAATTCACTTTCACATTAGCCTTTTGGGTTCTCTGCACGGTCTCTTTCCCTCATGCCCTTTCCTTCAATGGCTTTCAACACATTTTGCTTTCATTATTCACTGTTCTGTTATATTTCAAGAAGCGCATTCTCTCACATGGCACTGCTCCGTTACTTTGTTTCTCATCGGCTCCCTCACGGCTAAATACATTCAAGCTTTCAGTTCAATGTCTTTATACTTCAATGTGTAGCCTTGCATGTAACACTGTAGCTTTCCACAATCGCAATTACCAGCTGTGATTGCTTTTGCGTGTCCTACTTTCAGCTCATCACAGCCAGGGTCTTGCCCACCTGCACCTCAGACACTCCTGGGCGGCCTAGCAGCCCAGGGGAGGGAATGAACAGTTTGCTGGCACATAGAGGCAAGGGACTAGCCGGCCCCTCGGCTCCCTTCTCAGAACTCTCCTGGCTTCTTGGAGACACGGCTCCCTTGCCACACATTCTGCTGCCTCAACTCACAGCCTGACAGCATCTTGGCACCCTGCTCTCCCTGGCCTGGTTCTTGGCAGTTCTCTCTCAGCTGCTTCTCCGTCTCGCCATCCAGCTTGCCTTCCTTCTAGGCCCCTGTCTCACTCCACCTTTTTTAGTTTGGAAAGCGGTCCATGAGTTTCAGGTGTATGTGATTGTGATTGAGTGCCTGATCCTGCCTGACCTTATTAGTAGGACAAGGCCAGTAAATGTTACCAGTGGTAATCTTCCTAGTCTCGGTTTTCCTCGTCTGCGTCTCAGTAATCAGGCTGATAAGGAAAGCAGGAGAGTTATGCGAGTTGTAGTGTCCCATAAATAGGCAATATGTGGTAAGCAAGTGTCAGGAAAGGGGGATACCATGTCTCACCTTCCGGTGTCTTCTCCCCGAGGACTCCCCACTCAGGTGATCCTCCCTCGCTTGTGCACCCCCAGGGTCGCGATCGCCCATCCCTGACCACCTGAATAAGGGATCCCCGGGGACTGAGTCATGAAACACCTTTATGTTTTTCACAGCTTCATTTAACTATTTAAGCAGCTCTGCATGTTGCACAGTGAACCCGTCACGTCTTCTGAACCCTCTCCTTTCCCACCGTGCTAACCCTGAATGTATTGTTGATATAACAATGGCTGAATCGGAATAAATGTTAGCGGCATGTCCTTACATCATGTTTAATGCACTGATCATTGCCACCAATTCTGTAGTGTGAGGGCAGTCATTCTTGGGATGCTATTTATGTTACACACTACTGCCGCTCCAGTATGTCTCCTTTCCGTCTCCGGGTCTATACCCTATGACCCGTCAGTATAAACCATGTCAGCCCTGCTATTTCTTCTCCCTTTACCTGTATGTTTCCTTCCATCCTGTCCATGTGCGCTGCACAATCATTTATGTAGTCCTCTTTCTCTACAGGCTTTACTAGGTAGGTAGCTGTCTTGACCACACAGCACCTTACCACCTCAATGGCTGTATTATTCAGTATTACCTTATAACCAGATGCCCTCTTTGTTGTCAATGTGCTCTTTGAATTTTTCATTATGCTAAATAACGAGTGATCCACAGTACTAGAGGGCACCCCATGGTGATTGTTGCTGCCTTTTCCATGGCAAACGCTGCAGCAGCGAGCGCTTGTTCGCAGGGCAATTGCCCCTGCATCACAGGGTCTAGACTACCACTGTAATAAGCCAGTGGCTGGTGTCTCTGTGGCTTCTTTTGTGTGAGGACCACTGTCATTACTGAGACGTCTGAGTGCGAGAACAGATACACATTTTCTCTGTAGTTTGGGGTGGCCAGTACTGGCACATGAGCCAGTGCGTCTTTTAGCTCTGTGAAACTCTCATTAAGTTATGATGTCCATTTTAGTTCCCTCTTCTCTTTTTGTGCTTCTTTAAGGCCCGGCAATAGGGGTTTTGTGAATAAGGAATAATCGTCGATCTGGGCCCTAATGAATAAGAAGATTCGAAAACTACTGGTTTGGCCATGCGTGTGTGCACCAAGCGCAGCAGGGAAAATAATCTGGTGGTCGGTTGCAACGCTCTGCCCGGACGATCGCCGGGTACAACCCTACACCCTCCAAGCCAGAGTTCAGTGCACACAGCAGCAGCCGAAGAGGAGATGCCAGTGCGAGGCGAAACCTTGTATCCCACATGAGACAATTAAAGGGAAGGTCGCTCTCACCACCCCCCCAGAGAACCAACTCAGCGCGATTACGCTTACACGATGAACGACGTGAAGGTGACTTCAACTTGCTGGTAGGAGACCATCAGGCCAAAATCCTCATCAATATTGGCACCACGCTGAACATCATGTGTGTGTGTCAGAATACCATAAGATGGTGTCCCTGCCACGGCTGTGTCAGTCTGACGTGAAAGTTTTCCAGTGGGCTGCGAGATGGCCGGTGCAAACCACTGAAAATTCTCCACATCACTACGATACAAAGAGAAGTGTACCCAAGTTGAATTCCACATGCTTCAAGGAGAAGTTCCCGGGAGCAACCTACTTGGTCACCCTACACCCATTGAGATGGAGATAGCGGCAGTGACATACAGCATGCAGTCCAGATTATCAGCCAAACAACTGTTCCCGACCCTGTTCGAAGGCATTGGGTGCCTTAAGGGAAGTCCTGTTACACTCCACATCGGTGAATCAGTATCACCGGTTTTTCAACACCTGAGGAGGATCCCAGTACACCTGTAACCACTGGTGGAGGAAGAGATGCAATGCCTATTGAACAATGGCATAATAGAATCGGCTGATAGCCCCATTCCTTGGGTATCCCCCATTGTAGCTGTTCCCAAGAGAGGGTCCACCAATACGATCTGCATATGTGTCGACATGCGCCAGGCAAACAAGGCAGTCGGGCGTGAGAGACATCCCGGAATGCACCTGGATGATACGATTAGTCTACTAAATGGAGCGAAGAAGTTTTCAAAACTCGATCTGAACAAACAATATCATCAGATTGTGATAGATGAACAATTCAGGTATATCACCACGTTAGCCACACCGGTTAGGCTCTTCAGGTACAAGAGACTCAGCTTCGGCATCTGCTCGGTTGCCGAGATATTTCAAGAGAGTGTGATGAGAGTGATTTGGCATGTAAATAACTGTTTCAATTATAGCAACGACATCTTGATATTTGGGGCCACGTTGGCACAACACGATCACGCCTTGCGTCAAGTGTCCACGGCACTGGTGGATGCTGGGTTGATACTCAACAGTGCAAAATGCGTCCTTCACAAATCGCAACTCAAGTTCTATGGCCACATCTTTTCACAAGAGGGCATGCGCCCGGATCCAAGCAAGGTTGCTGCCATCTCAGACTTCATGTCGAGACATCCACTAACATGAGAGTCCACTGACAAAAGCTTGGCGGAAGAATATGTCAACTTCCTCACATGCCATGGGTCCCCAGGGCAATCACATCTGAAACCATCCAAATTCACACAGAGCAAGAGGTTGCACTGCTGAAGGTACAAGAACTAATCCAATCTGGGAGATAGAGAGATCTGTACAGCACCAGTGCAGAAATGCATACATTCTAGAATGTAAGAGAGGAACTGTCAATATCAAGAGATGTAGATGCTCGAAGGAAACAAGAGATGAAGGAATACGCTGATAGCTGACGGCAAGCAGAAAGCACTGACTTGCGAGTAGGTCTAACAAGCAAACAATAAATAGGTGAGAGAGTGCTCATATGCAGACGACAAGATAGAAAGTCACATTCAAAATTTGATGCAGACCACTTGACGATATTGCATGAGAATGGAATAGAACTGGATCCCCGAGAAGAGTGGTTACTCGAAATGTCTCTCACTTCAGACTACAAAGACGAGAGCTGTGAAGATCAAGGGGAGGAAGAAGCTGCTGCATCACATGAGGGGTCCTTGAGCGAGAGAGAAGATAAGCCAAGAGGGTAGCAAGAGGAACGGCAGACTACACCCACCAGGTGTACTCGAAGGCCTGTACACCTCATTGAAGAGATGTGAAAGAAAAAAAAAATGAAGTGACTTTTTGTTTGCCCGATTGGGGAGATGTTGTGTCCTGGCAAGGACATAGTTACCGTAGCGCTGGAGCTCTGTCACGTCACTAGAAGTGTCTGCCAAAGAGGCGAGCGCACACAGCGCATGTGTGCCAGTTTTCATGCGCACAGGCAGTTGCCATCAGGGAGAAATAAAGAAGGTTGAAATGTTCTCTGGGTCCTCAGTTATTTCTCTCTACACTGGAGTTAGCCCCTGCTTCCCTCCAGTGTATCCAGTCATCATCCACGTCCTTGCACACACAAAGTACAAAACAGCACAGACCAGTCCCCGTCGCTCCCGCCCCGGTCCTTTCGCTCTTTCCTCCCCATACTCCTTGTTTTATCAGATGTCCATTTGTCACTATCTTCATCACTCCAGTTGCCCCTAGCAGTCCTTCACCTGAGGCTGCATCGTCATCGCCCCCTCCTTCCACTTCTTTCTTCTTCCCCTCTTCCTCTAGTTTGAATTGTATTCTCCAGGATAGCCATTCCACCTCATCTCCCTTGCTTTTCTTCCGTACCTCCTCTTTTATCACTCTCTCTGCCTCCCTGAATGTGTCCACCTGTTGTCACCTATTATTTCTATGTCTGGTAGGTATTTCCGCTCTCCCCTTGTGTGCAGCTCCTCACTTCGTGGAGCTCTGTCCTTTTCCCCGGTTGTTTTTGCTGTCATGATCTCTGCTTCCAAGAGATCAGGACTTGCCCGACTCCCTTGGAAGCAGACCCATAACCCCGGTTCCGAGTGCCAGCCAGTTCCAATTGGGACCTTTTGGACCCTGTCCTGGCGCCAGTGGCACCAGGCTCATAAAGATGCCCAATCCCAGCGCTGGAAGCGCCGGGCTCATAATGCTTGGGTGGACTTACCTGCAGCAGACCATGCTGCTTACTTACCTGCCAGTTGAACCCCTGATTCTTCTGTTTGGGACTACTTTTCCTGTTGGGTGGGGCAGGGGCCACTCCCTAGGTTCAGAACACTGGAACTCTTCTGGAAAGCAGGAACTCTTTTCTTACCTAGGCGTGGCTGTGGAAGGAGACACCTTAGCACTACAGGAGGCTATTTAAACCACACCCGATGGATGAATCTTGCTTTGCGTTATTCTGCATTCTCTGCAGCAGAACGCTCATCGTGTCTTCTGCTTCTGATCCTGGGCCTAAGGGAACAAAGGCTTACCATCCTGGAATCCAGTCTTCAGCAGCACCTGTAAAGACAAAGAAAGAACAGGTTAGCACTACGGTCTTCAGTGGCAGCGCATCTCTTACCTGGTCCATCGGCTGTCACCAACGCCTCGCGCTGCATTCCGGCATCTGAAAGACAAAGGCTTACCTACTCTTCGCATGCTCCGGAGGTCTTCGCACTGCATTCCGGCATCTGAAAGACAAAAGCTTACCAGCTCTTCGCACGCTCCGGAGGCCTTCGGCGCTGCATCCCGCATCTGAAAGACAAAAGAAGGTGCGTTTAAAGACATTGGGCAACTTTATTACTCACGTGCCATTACTCCTTCCCACGCCGAATCCAGTGGGTATTCCAGCACCCTTCAGCTTCTCTAAAACTCCGAACTTGTACCTGCAAGATAAAAGGGACAGTTAGTGCGCATCGTGAAGCAGGCTACAAGCGCTTACTTACGTGCTTCCAGGCGCTTCTATTCCTCACGCGGGTTCGATCCTCAACTCTCATCAGCCCGCCATCCGCCATCGCCGGAACCCTGCAAAACAAGAGATATCATTACAAAAGACTTTTAAGACATTTGAAGTGCCCAGAACTTACCGTTCGTGCAGTTAACGACGGACAGCAGTCCTCTGAGGTCAAGAGGCCTGCACCCTTATCCAGTGAAGAAACTGGTTACGGCACCCTGCCCCGAGGCAGATGGAGAGCGCGGCGTTCACTTACCTAAGGTGAGGGCGTTAACCTTTGGGGTTCTACAGGAGAAGAGAAAGGGAAGAGGAGAGAGGCACCCAATAACCCCAGTTCATTAATCCCATATTTTCTATCTGCAGACATCTTACTCTTCGAGTCAGACATACAGTGCACAGAGGTCCAGCCCAAAGAGCCAACCGTGTGTTACACATCACCTTTGAAGATACGGCATTCACCCAGTCAAGACCGGCGCCTCTGCGGGAATCAGGTGAGCGTTACATTTGCACAATCTCCTCCGATGTCTCTCGCTGGGGGTTGGTATACCCCGCCCCAGGCCGTAATGACAGGTAAACACCAGAGGGCAGAGGCGGAGAGCTCGATCTGCTCCCTCCCTTTGTCTCCTCTTCCTCATTCTTCACCTTTTCCGCTTTTGTCTCTTTGTAGAACTTCCAGAGCCCCAATATATTCTGTGAACTTTTCAACTTGGAGCCCTTGTATTTTGTTAACAAATACGAGAATGTAGTTTCTATTATTTTACTGTCAAAAGTTCCCTCTCCTGGTCATGCATGGAAACACTGTCCTGCAGTCTCCTGGGTCCATTGAAAGTTGTATTTCAATAGTTTATCGCGATACTGGGGCAAGTCTCAGCACATGTAGTCCAAGGGGCTATCTAAATAGGCCATTATTTCCCATTCCCCAGTTGTGTTTTATCCCAACTATCCTGAAGTTCCTTTGCCTTGTTGTCATGGGCACCAGACTAGGGGACATTATCAAGTCGCCCTCATATCCAGTTCATGGTAGGCAGAAGGGAAGACAGGCAGGTGCATTGTGGGTGAAAGCATGGAGAGCAAAAACAGGGTTAATATCCATGTCAGCCAATGAAAACCCCTTCGGCCATAGAATAACATGAGACTTCCTGTTCCACTAGCATGGACCCCTTTTTGGCCAATCCAGAACTAATGCAACGCTCTCGTCTTTGGGTGAAGAACCCTATAAAAGCCACGCCCAAAGAACAAGACTTGCTTCGTGTATTCCTCTGTTGCATCAAGCACGCGCTTACCTGATCCCAGTCTTCTACGGCTTACCTGCAGTTCCGGCGCCCAGTAGGGCCTCCATTTTCGATACTACGAGCTCCGCATCTGAAAGAGAAAGGAAAAGAAGCATTAGTACAGCGCCAGTCTCTACTCACCTTTCCGCGGCTTTCCAACGGTGTCAGCAGCTTCATTCTTCACTCGCGGTCCTTCTGATCATCACCGCCCGTCCAAGTTACGGGTCTTCTGATCTTCACTGCCCGTTGGACCTTCCTTTGGCAATCTGCAAGGAAAAGAAAACACAAGAGAAAGACAGGTTAGTCTTTATAGACACTCGGTGAGCAAGAACCACAAAGACAATACAAACCTGTACATCTTCCTTTCGAACCCAGTGAAGCAACTGGGAAATCTGAGGACATTGGCCATTATACGCACTAAGGGTCAGTGAGGTAACTGCCCCTGGAACTTTATTCGGGACTTTTGAATGTTTTCCAGCCACACATAAGGGGAACGGCTGAGCAATTCTTTTCAACAGCATCTCCAGAACAAGCAAGGAGAACAACTTCTAGTCAACAAGGCAACCATCCGGCCCGCACCATAGCGCCCCTGCAGAGCCAGGACAGAGAGCCCACCTTCCTAAAACAAGAGGTGAGCCCTCCCCATCAGATGCTGCACTTGAACCAACGGGGGGTCTCAAGGGAGGGTCTCTGGGTCTGGGAACTATTCTAAACCCATTATTTGTCTCAGAGATAGAACCCTGGTGAAGGGAGTAAGAGCTGGTTTCCGGGTGAGGGGAGAGCAGAGCAGAGATTGAAGGAATCCATCACTCCTGCAGAGATTCAGGTGAGTGTGACACCTGTTCTCCCGTTACACATGCACTCACTCCCAATTTCACCTAGTACAAAGTTCACTTTGGCCCTCTCCACAGGCCCTACCACGCTCCACTCGTCCCACTGCCCCTCTCCCCAGGCCTGACCATTTACTCACACATTTTTTTAAACATTTCCAGTGGACATCCCTCGGCCGGGTTCACTTTTGTCAACACACTGTTTCTTGGGACTTTAGACTTTCCCCCCTTCTCGTCAGCATCCCTCTTCCGGCTTCGCTCTTGCCAACTTCACATTCACAAATGTTTGCAGGATTCACTTCCCTTGCTTTCTCACAGTTCTTAGGTCCAAAGCTTTCGACTGTACAGGGATTTTGCTCAGCCTCCTGTATGACCACTTTGACTTATCTTGTCGGCTCTCCTATGGCCTTCTGGTATTTGTAGTTTCGCTCAGACAGGGATCGACCAGAGTCTCTTGAGTTAACACCCACGTGATGCCGGTTCCCTCTACAGCTGGTCTCCCTTCAACACTTTCATAGTTCTAGTTCTTTGAACTTGGTTCAACTTGCCACTTTGCGTCTTTTATTCACCACAGCCCGGCTTTTATCAGCTCTCCCCTTGACTCACTGGCTGTGATGAACCGCTTGGCTTTCCTCATAACTGGAGTCAAGGCTGGTACCACGGTAGCAGGGGTTTCCCTGGCTCCCTCTTATCAGCATCAACATGCTCCGTGTACCATTGACATCTGCTGCAGCATTCTTGGGCTATTGTCCTCGGCCTTACGATTCTTTCAGCGGAGCGTTTGCAGGGTTTTCTCAAAGAGGGCAAGGTCATATCTCTCCTCGTCAGCCTCTAGATGTTTGCCGCCTTTCTCCTCCTTTTCAACTGCCGGGTCTGGATAGATGTCTCGTTGTGCAGTCTGCCTTGCTCATACTGTGCTATCTTGCTCCACATTTTATCCCTGTGGGAAGGGAAAGGGCCGTCAGGTGTGTGTGATTCTGATCAATTGCCTGGCTTTGCCAGACCCTTGTATTGAGACATGTTGGATAAACGGCTCTGGTGTTAGTCCGTATTTTGTTGTGTCACGCAAAAGTGATTGCATCGGAAAGGGGTGGGGGAGTCGGCAGTGGTTTTTAATGTCCTATGTGGTGGGGGGGAAATGTGTTGAAAGAAGCGGGATACCGTGTCTCACCCGTCAGTGTCCCACTTCCACTCCCCGAGGACCCCCCATCCAGGTGATCCTCCCTCAATGGTCCACCCGCAGGAATTGGATCCAATAGCGATGGCCGTGTCCTGGCCACCTGGATGACAGATCCCCGGGGAGTAGCCAGGGAGACACCTTCAGATTTCGCACAAGGTAAACCTTGACACCCTGTAAACCAGTCTGACGGCCGTGTTTTAGGCTACTTGAAGTGGTTGAAGCTGATATTTGGGGATGCCTATGTACGCCATTTACTTAATACAACTTTGAGTTTACCAGAGAACCTACCACTAATGGGACATCTGCATGAACTAAGAAGGGGAGAATTGAGCACACTAACCAAAGGGTATAGTATACAGATTGAATGGTGGAGCTGATTTGAGAATTGCAGCCCATATCAGATTGCCAATAGCAACCTAAATTCTTGACCTTGGAGGCATAGGTAGAAGGTAGGCCAAACAAGTGGGCCAGTAGAGGTGCTGCCTCTGGATTGTTTAAGCCTGTTGGACCAAACATTATGATTTCTGTTTTAGTTGGATTATGTTGAAGTCTGTTCAAAGTCATACATTGTGCAATCTCAGCAGTACATTTAGCAATATTTTCTAATCGTGCCGTGGAGTATGTAATCCGCAGATACAGCCGAGTGTCATTTCCTTAAAAGTGATAACAGATTAAACTTCGAAATTATTTATTCTGCTAATTCATGTTATTTTTAAGGAGAGAATGTTTGTTTGATCGTCAATCCCTCTGCATAAAACAGTAAGTATAGGTGATTAAAATACTGATCTGTTTTAATACACATTTGCTTCAGAAATCGAGTATTTCAAAAAAATTTTTGTGTTACCTCTAAAGTTGTTAGAGAATTGTTTGATGTGTTGACCTTATCGATTTGTGTATAACATTTGTGAAATTCAATTTCTCATATAGGTGGTCCCTTAAAATCTCAAGAATGAATCAGCTTGAATACATGAACCATGAAACAAGTTGTACAAAGC
Organism: Ambystoma mexicanum; assembly: GCF_040938575.1. Lineage (NCBI taxonomy): Eukaryota > Metazoa > Chordata > Amphibia > Caudata > Ambystomatidae > Ambystoma > Ambystoma mexicanum. The sequence continues at coordinate 285,754,976 of NC_090931.1, read as the reverse complement.
AGGTAATATCAATGAAAAAAATATGTTCGAAATACATTATATAGAAGATCTGAATGTGCTAACCTGTCATGTCTGTATGATATCCACTTATTGTTTTTGGTTATACAGAAATATAAGATCAGTTAATAAAAAAACTATTTATTTAGCTTGCATTCTTTGTTCATTCATTCTAAAATGACCGCACCCACCTCATTTGGGCTCAGACAATGGATCCACCTCGTTCGTGCTGAGATCCCTTTCACAAATGGTCTCCCTCATACAGGCTCGGACCATGGATCCCCCTCATTCGTGCTTAGATCCCTTTTTCACAACGTTCAGAATTGGTCTCCCTCGTTCGGGCTCGGACCATGAATCCCTCGTTCAGGCGCAGACCCTCTTAATATCGGAATTGAAGATTTTCCAATGTGCGATGGGTTTTGCTTAAACCATTACAGGACCACTTCGATTCACTTCACACAATTGTTCTCATCAATCTTCAACTTTCATTCATTTCTCTTGGTGGAATAATTTACAGAGATTTTCAATTGAGCATATCCACAGTGCCGGACCACTCTGTCAACAGTATTGTATCTTTCCTTCTCAAGTTCAAACATTCATCAACAGTTTAGCTTTACTTGCACATTTCATCACATGCATTTAACAATGTTCGTTCCAGCGCCCGTTATACAATGTTGCCACTTGCAACCTTCACTACAACAGAGGCCAGTCTTGCATCGATCTCCCCAACTCACTGGCTGTATTGATCTCTTTTTTCGCTGCTCTGTTCCTGGAGCCAAGGACAATACCACGGCGTGTGCTACTCCTCCCCATTTTGGTCAGCTACGCAGGAGGGCCTTAGGTATCCCCATCACAAAATGCAGGATTCTTCAGTCTTGTTTCCCTGCCTTACGCTTTCTGCCTTGAAGTATTCTTGAAAGTAACAGCATCTTGACGAGAAGGTCAAGGGTGCTTCCCTTCTTACAAACGCTCCTTGGTGTGCTGCCTTTCTCCCCTCGTTCAGCTGCTGTACATTCGGGTGCTTTGCCTCGCTCAAGAGTGTGCACTCCAGCTCCGCCTTTTATCCGTGTGGGGAAGTTTAATGGCAGTCAGGTGTGAGTGATTGTTAGTGATTGCCTGACCTTGCCTGACCATGTTAGTGGGACATGCCAGGTACATGGCTCAGGTGTGAGTCTGTTTTCTCCCAGGGCGGGCTGTCCGTGTGAAAGTGTTCGTGCAGGAAATGGGGGAGGGCGGGGTAGAGTTTCCATATATCCTACCTGGTATGATGGGGTAAAGATGTTACAGGGAAGAGAGGGATACCGTATCTGACCATCAGGTGTCCTACTACCACACTACCACACTACCACACCCCGAAGACTCCTCACCCAAGTGATCCTCCCGTACTGGTCCACCCCCAGGAACTGGAACCAAAAACGATGGCCATGTCCTGGCCCCCTGTATGACTAGCGGGTGAGACACTTTCTGGTTTATCACAGACTCCCCACCCCCTGATGAAATTGGGTCTAATAGGCAGAGCAGAGAAAACCTTGCCGGAGCAGAAGGACATTCTCCTATATACATGGAGAACAACATAGGAAGTCCATCTTGTCTATATCACTCTAGGATGATATTTGGTAAGAGGTTCTCATAACTATGACCCATCTTTCCATGGTGCCTTCCAAGAAGGACAGGTTTGACAGAAAATACAAGGTCCCTGACTATGCGCTTGACTGCCTATGAACACAACCCTCACCCGATCCCCCCTCTTCCCCCAAGCGGTCCAACAACCCATCCTCATCATGCTCCGTCACAACAGACAAAGAGGGTAAGTGCTTAGATGCCTTTAGGAAGAAAGTCATCACCACGGTCGCTAACACCATCAAAGCGGTAAACACTATTGCCATCCTCGCCAGATATGACCGCGAGTTGTGGTTCAACCTAGACCTCGTCTTGAATTCCCCACTGAAAACAAACGACAAGAGGTGCTGGCAGTCTTCCAAGAGTGTGAAGCAAGTTCAGGCCACGCCATCTCAGTTTCCGTGGATATTGCTGATACTGGATTTTGCCAGCTCAGGAACAGGGCTGTGTTGCGAAGACAAGGCTGGCTGAAGGTGACAAACTTCCAGCCAGAGGTACAATCGATGGTGGTGGACATGCCATTCAATGGTGTAGATCTCTTTGGCAAAAAGGTGGATGAAACCCTGCAATCCATAAAAACAGACACAGACTCTGTCCGCTATCTGGGCATGCTACAGCAAAAACAGCAGTCCTTTTGGACAGATAAATCTTGCTTCAGCAGGACATCATGGGACTGTCGTGAGACTTATCAATCTCCATCATACAACACCCTTTGTACGCGTCGGCCGACTAGTACAGAGGAAAACCCTAGTCCTACTGGGACACTCACGCTGGTGTGGCTCATCACAATCCAGGAGCCAATCCTCAAAGCAGCTGTGATCCATTGAGGGTCCCTCCCTCCCACTTCAGCATCCCAGTGGGAGGAAGGCTGTCAGAAGTTCTCCAGGAGTGGAGAAACATTACCTCAGATAAATGGATGCTATCCCTCACTCAGTAAGGGCATATGTTGGAGTTTGTTAAAACACCACCAAACACTGCTCGGTAACCAAGGATTACATTGCAGGAACAAATAAAGAAATAAATGAAGGGGTCAAAATAAAAAAAAATACAAAAATAAAGAGGGTAAAAAACAAAAGGATGAACAAATAACGAAACATAGGCAATAATATAATATTGCAGGTTTGAGTTGAAGTTGGAAACAAATACAATTAGACTTCAGTAAAAAAAAAAGTATAAAAAGGGAGGATGAAAACGAGGCTTCACAGGTATAAGTGCTCGTGTGGGGGTGTCCCCCCCATGTAGAAGGTATTTGCAAGCCGAAAGTAATATGGGTTAGTGAAAAGACATTTAAAAACCACAAAAACAGGATTCACATTATTTAAAGGTCCACTAGATGGCATTCACAGACTATAGAAACAGACTGCGGGCCTCATCACGAGTTGGGCGGTAATTACCGCTGGCAGTATTAGCCCTACCGCCAAACCCCCCGGCGCTATTAGCGCCGGATCACGGGTTTGGCGGTAATGGAATTCCCCATTCCCCACTGAGCCCATTCGGGAATGCCCCATTCCCCACTGAGCTCAATGGGGAATTTTCACGCGCTTACTGCGGCGGATTTCCCGCCGGTGGTAATAGCACAAATTTTCGGCAGATTTCCCCCCAGCTCAGAGCTGGGGAGAAATCCGCTGAAGCCCTGATTTGGCGGACCCTTAAATCCGGCGGTAATAGCGCGACCGCCGGATTTAAGGGTTACCGCCAAATTCGTGATGAGGCCCGCATGTAGATGTAAGGCTTGATGTAAAAGGTACATTGTTTTTTTTAAAAGAGTTATGAAGGTTTCGCTATATATGCATTTAGATGTAATGTCAGTGTTAAAATCACGTATAACCATTCCTTCTTTAAGCAAGGCAGAGAAGCTTCATCTGCTGCAGCGAGAGGTCCAAGCACTGCTGTCCAAGGGAGCAGTGGAGAAGGTCCGAGTTGCACAGCACGGATCGGGAGTGTACTCCAGATACTTCTCGATAAGAAAAAAAGTCAGGGGGTTGGAGGCCCATTTTAGACCTAAGGGTACTAAAGAAGTTCCTAAAAGCACAGACTTTTCGCATGTTTACACTGCAACTGGTCCTGTCTCGGCTGCAGCAGGGAGACTTCATTACATCCCTCGACCTAGAGCACGCATACTTTCCCATCCCCATTCACCACTCACTGCCACTACCTGCGGTTTGTTGCAAGGATATTTGCATGTTTAAAGAATCCATGGAAATTAATCTGGTTTTCTTAACAGCTTTTAGAAAAAAGAAATTAGAATAGGAGTAAAATAATAAAGTTCATTATTTATAAAAGGCTCTTCCCTTCAGGCTACGGTCAGCCCCAAAAGGGTTTACCAAATGGCTCGCTCCAGGGCTGGCACATCTATGCCAAGCCTGCATTCATGTCTACCTTTATTTAGACAACTGGTTAGTGAGAGCACCATCTTACACTGTGGCTGCACACAGCACGTCTTCTACCATTCGCTGTCTACAACCCCTCAGCTTCTCAATCAACTTCCCAAAGTCTTGGCTCGTTCCAGCGCAGCAGGCATTATACCTGGGTGCAAGACTCGACACACTCTCATGCTCAGCGACTACATGAGAAAAACGGGTGATCACCCTCGTGCGCAAGGTGTACCAACTCGCCACATCAGCGGCTGTTTCAGTCCGCAGTTACAAGTCCCTATTGTGCATGATGTCCTCATGCATTCCCCCTATTAAACCACTGCAGGTTATGCATGCGCCCATTACAAGAGTTTCCTGACGCTCAATGGGTGCAAGTCTCCAGGTCCTGGGAGGAAGGCATCCCACCCACACAGCAAGTCAGGGACAGTCTTCACTGGTGGTCGATCAGAGCCCACCTTGTCGAGGGCTTTCCCTTCAGGCTACCCAATCACCAGGTCCCCATCACCACAGACACCTCTCTGGAGCGCTGTAGGTCACTCAGGAGACCTTCATGCCAGAGGTCATTGGACAGAGGAAGAGAATCTTCTTCGCATCAATCTCCTGGAGCTGCCGGCTGTTTTCTGGGCACTAAATTCTTTCCTCCTGTGATACTGCAGATCTTCATGGATACTGCCACCACAATGTTCTATATCCACAATCAAGGAGGTACAAGGTCTCCACACCTGCTAGCGGAGGCACAAAACCTCTGGCACTGGGCACTACGATAACAGATGCTCCTACTTCCCTTTCACCTTCCAGGGATCCAAAATACCATGGCAGACTCCCTAAGCAGGGAGCTCCGTTCATGCCACGAGTGGGAACCACAGCACTGTCAACTTCACCAGGTGTTCCAATGCTGGGGCACGCCGATGATGGACCTCTTTGCAACCTACACCAACAAAAGATGCAAGTCCTTCAACAGCAGGTTTCCCCACTCGCAGAGCCTGGGGGACGCCTTTGCCTTCCCATGGGAGGGAGAGCTTCTGTATGCATGTCCATGCATACCTCTGGTGGCACGAGTAATAAGCGTCTTCAGTGCAAACTGATCTTAGTGACCCCTGCATAGCAGAGACAGTTTTGGTACTCCAACCTCCTCGCTCTCTCCTCAGCAACACCAATCAGGATGTAAATTCACCACAACCTGCTATCAAGGACCAGGGGACAAGTGTTACATCGCGACACAGCCTCACTCATTCGGACGGCCCAGCTCCTGTTTTCCTAGAATATGGTTCAATCCTGCTACCTCAAGACTGCCAGGATGTCTTGGCTCGTGCCTGTGCTCCCTTAACACTGGCCTGTTACAGGAGCAAATGGAAGAGGTTTCACATCTGGTGCAAAGCCTGCAAATTACAACCCCAGGCCATCCAGACGCAGGACATACTACCATACCTACTGTGCCTGGCACAAGCAGATTTAGCTTGCTCCTCTATTAAAGTACACTTAGCTGCCATCTGTAGGTACAACCGATCATCTGGCGCTCCTTCCCTTGGTGCCAGAGACTAGTGAAGGAATTCCTAAAAGGCCAGTTTTGTTCCTTACTGCCTGCCAGCCGAATAGCCCTAGCCTGGGTTCTCGACGTAGTCCCGTCTAGGCTCATGAAACCTCCTTTTGAGCCAATGCACAAAGTCTCTCTCAAGTATCTCTCTTGAAAAGCCACTTTTCTAGTAGCCATAACATCCGCCCGTCGGGTCAGCGAGATACAAGCATTTTCCGCCAATGCACCCTACTTATTTCACAAATCCAAAGTCATTGTGTGCACTAACACTACATTTGTGCCTAAGGTGCCATCCACATTTCAGCACAATTAACCTGTGGTGCTTCCAGTTTTCTTCATATCTCCGACCTCTCCAGCTGAGCATTCCTTACACTTTTTAGTTGTTCATTTGTAGCATGAGGGTTAGATTTGTTTTGGACACAAGAACAGTTTATATAATTTTAACAACAAGACACAGACAGATCTTTAATTTTAATATCCTAGGCAGGGACACTCTTTAGGATAGGGACAGAGAGGCCTTTATCCTACCCTTTTACTTTTAATAAAGATGTCTGATGTTGAAAATATTACCACTTTGTGTCCACTTCTCATTTCTGACCCCTCACATATGGTGTCAGGGGTGGGACACTAAACTGGTTTACATAAACCAGAAACCTACTTACAGCATCCTTACTCTCTAAGGAAACTTATCATTCAGTAATTAAAGAAAAGGATTTCATACAACACTATTCTAAGAATTAAACAAAAGATCTTGACAAAGTTTGGTTTCTCTATACATCACCAAAAACCTGTTTTCCATGGTCATCCCCTGTTAGATACCTTCAGGGTGTTAGCAACATATGTGTTCACTGCACGCGCGAATTCGAGTCGCGGCAGTAGGAATTCCCGATCGAGCGAAGATACTCCACCCGACGTCAGCTACTGCAATGAAGCAATAACAGGCAGACGGACCATTAAGAAAAGGAGCATCCCTCAAGCCCACTTGGAGACGCACAAGTTGAGGCATGAGGTTGTGCACGGACGCCCCATCCTATCTGATGGACATCGCAATTGATCATACGCAATTAAAAAACAGGTCCTGAAGGACCACTTTATCGTATGATATCACTGAAGGGAGTTGGGGATAAGTATACGTTCACTTAAACTTTTATGTCGCTTGTTCCGACAATTAACTGGTGATAACCGTCAGACCTAATTGGTTAAATAACTGGAGATAGAATCAAGTGTAACCCGGCAGGATAGCCAATGGGTTCCGCAAAATTGATTTTTCCTGACAATATGAAATAATCTTTTTAACCTTTTTATGCTTGTTGAGCCACATCATACTAACTGATCAGCACTGTGTGCACACACTTCTTTGGGGGTGAATAAAGAGAAACAGCACTCGGCCGTAAGGAAATGATTTCTTCTTGAAATGTAAATGAAAAATATAGATCTGGCTCAACAACCTCTGTTCTTAATCCTGCAGAAACGCTGCACATTGTAGAGATAGGGATAGATTTTCTCTCCCCTTTCCTTTTAGATAGGCGGTGCACCAGCTCCGGCCCAGGGACAGCACTACCTTAAAGGGATAGGGTTTGCCTCTTCCTAGGGATAGTGCTAGCAGACACATATAGCATCTCTTTTTGAAATGTTATGTTATTTGGCATTTATATAGCGCTCTATATATCATTGGTATGATCTCAAAGCACTGGTGGGTTGAACGCCCTCGGGGACCGCAGTCCAGGTCAGTAGAGAGAAAAAGTGTTGAAGGGTGCATGTGAGCACCAGTTATGTGTGCAGCTGATGTAATTGCCTGATGATAGCTGCATCCTGGCGTTAGGAGATATCAGTTGAATGTGTTGTCATGATGCCTACCCCCGGGCATCCGGATCAAGCCCATCAGCCCCGGGAGCAGGCATCCAGACATTTACAAAAACCCCAGCAGCCCCAGCTAGGGGCTGTCTGGGTTCAGTCCTGGCGCCGTAGGCACCAGGCTCATAATAAAAATCAGTCCTGGCGCCATAGGCGTCAGGCTCATATACATTACTTACCTCATGCAGACCATGCTGCAAATAAATCCAAGCCAACGTGAGGCTTCTACAGGGACTATTTTTTACTCGGGTGTGGTCCTGGGGAACTTCTTTCCTGGGACTACTTTGGAGGCTATTTAAACCACGCCGAACAGCAGCACATGCTTCGTGTTATTCTGCATCCAGCAGCGTGACTCTCACCGTGCCTGCAGCCAGCATCCAGTCTTCTGCTACGCCCGCCTCGAATCCGGAGCTCCTAGAATAAAGAGGAAGAAAAGGACAAGGTTAGAAAACAAACTTATTTCAAATTCCTCACCTGATTCCGGATCCATTTCATCTCCCGACCTGGAAAGTACATCACTCCTGCACGCGTCGCTTCGCCAGCTCCAGCACGGCTCCATACTCACCAGCTCTCACAGCATCTTTCGATCCGGCACTGTCTCCATCATTTCTTCGCCGTACTCCGGCACCTAGGGGCACAAGAATAACAAGGTGAGCCAAGGGAATCAACAAATACCTCTTACCACCATAGACTTACCTGATTTACCACCGGCGGTATTATTCTCCATATCTTCATATGCCGCATCTGTAAAGAGGGAGAAAAACAACACTTTAACGCATGCAATAGTTACCGGACAGCGTTGGGTAACACAGACTCTTACCTGAACGCCAGCAGCAGCTACGAGACCTTCTTCTCACGAACTCAGTTGCAACTTAAGGAAAGAAGGGGATAGAATGAACATCGGGCACATTGAACTCTTTGAAATTGATACTTACCAATCCCGCCTGGGACTTCAGAGTCAATGCTTACCGGAACTCTCCCAACGCCTTCAAACCAGTGAAGTAACTGGTATCTACGCGCCCCTGCAAGACACGCAGGATGGAGAGCTCATCTTTTACAAACATAAGGAAAATACTTCTTCGGGTCCAGCAGACAAGACTAGGCGGGCCAGTCCAGACAGTCATCTCTGCACTACGCATCACGTTGATGGAGACCGCAGCTGTCTGGGTCCGATCGACACCCCTGTGGGGTCCAGTTGAGCGTAACAGAACACAAAGCCTTTCTAAAAATACCCACCCGGGTGTTATGGAAACCTCAGAAACCGACCAACTGGCCCAATTATTGGGGGAACTTAGGGCGGAAGTACATGCCGCTCGCCAAGAGACTAATGCCCTCAGGAGAGAACTGATTGTCTCAAAGGAGCGCACTGATGATCTGGCTAGGCAACTACTGCAAAACCAAGCTTGGCAAATGCCCCTACCTGGATATGGGGGAAACCCAACCCCCGTTTCATCAAGCAATCCTGTGCAAGTGGTTTTACCAGGAAATATTCCGTTAGCTCCACCCGAACGCTTTGCTGGGGACCCCAAAAGGTTTGCCGTGTTTATGAACCAATGCCGCTTGCACTTTTTATGCAGACCGGGAGCCTTTCCAAATGACCAAGCCAAAGTAGCCTTTGTATTGTCATATCTTAGTGGCAGCGCAGCGGATTGGTCCATTCCGTTAGTCAACCAGGATGATCCTCTTCTCTGGGATTTTCAGGGTTTTCAAAGGAGCATGGAAAAACTATTCTCCAGTCGCTCACAGGGTCAAGCCCTGGACAACGAACTTTTATCCTTACGACAGGGTAACCAGGATCTGCTAACTTATATTGCAACCTTCAATAGGTTGGTGGTGGAAACCGGGTGGCCGGAGGAAAAACGAATTACATTGTTTCATCGTGGACTTCGGGGAGAACTCAAAGACGTCTTGGCTCAAGTTGTGAACCCACCTCAGGATTGCACAGAATTTATAGACTTAGTGGTCCAGCTAGACCACCGACTTCAGAACCAGAAGACTGATCGAGCTAAGTTCGAGAATCGGGTATTGGTTAAACCCAATCTTGCCCCCAAAGGAACAGATGCATCTGAACCTATGCAGATCGAGGGGGGTTAAAGAACCCTTAACTCAAAAGGAAAGAGAAATAAGACGACAGATGCAGTTGTGTCTGTACTGTGGAACCTCAGGACATTTTCTACGGGATTGCCCTACAAAACCACCCAAGAAGGTGGTAGGAGTTGCTGATAAAAGCCACATAGAGCCTGATTCGGGAAACGACCACGCCCGACAAGCGTAGAGGTCCGCTTGCCGAGCTTAAAGAAGGACACTTAGACCTTGCATCTGATCATCCAAATGGTCCTACTTGATCCCAGGCAGCCATCACGTATGCACGCAGTAAGGGCATACATAGATAGCGGGGCCGTAGGAAACTATATGGACCACAAATTTGTGTCAAGGATGAATCTACCTCTTTGCAAAAAGACCACTTCGGATGTCATCACCACAGTTGATGGAACTGAGATTGCCTCGGGGCCTGTAACTCATTCCACTACAGAGATGACACTGTTGAGTCAAGATGGGCATCGAGAGACTATTGTGTTTGATCTAATCAAAGACCCACAGTTCCAGATAATACTGGGGATGCCATGGTTGGAGACACATGATCCTTATATAGAATGGCGAGAGAAGAGAATAACCTTCCCGGATTGTGCACATACCTGTTACCCGGAGAAAACTTTGAACAAAGGCCTGGCTACAGTCGTTAACCCAATCATGCAGTTACCTCAGGAATACCAAGAATTTCAGGATGTTTTTCAAAAAGAACAGGCCAATACATTACCTCCTCACAGATCATACGATTGTCAAATCGACCTCCTACCCGGTGCACAACCCCCATGCAGTAGAATCTACGCCCTCACGGAACCTGAAAATCTTCACCTACGGCAATACTTGGACCAATACCTTGCTAATGGCTTTATTCGTCCTTCCAAGTCTCCTGCATCCTCAGCTTTATTCTTCGTGCCAAAAAAGGAAGGTGACCTTAGAACGTGCATAGATTACCGAGCATTAAATTAGATTACAGTAAAAAACCGATACCCATTGCCTCTGATCCCCGAATTACTAGACCAAGTAAAGGATACTTGTATCTACACTAAGTTAGATCTCCGAGGGGCATATCATCTGGTACGTGTCAAGAAAGGGGACGAATGGAAGACTGCCTTTCGCACCAAGTACGGATTATTCGAATATCAGGTGATGCCCTTCGGGTTGTGCAATGCACCAGCAGCCTTCCAGTATTTTATGAACGATGTCCTTCGTGAACTCATTGACGTCTGTGTCGTCGTATACATAGATGATATTCTAGTGTACTCCTCCTCAGAATCAGACCATGTTAAGCATGTGCGTGCAGTCCTTGAGAAACTACGCCAGCACAAGTTATATGCAAAATTGGAAAAATGTGTTTTTCATGCTACGGAAGTTGAATTTCTTGGATTTATTCTGACTCCAAAGGGAGTCCGAATGGACTCTCGAAAGGTGGACGCAATTCTCAAGTGGCCATCACCCAGTTCAGTCAAAGGGGTACAAAGCATGCTCGGATTTGCTAATTTCTACCGCAGATTCATTCAGGACTTCTCCCATGTTGTACACCCCATCACAGCACTTTTGCAAAAAAACAAACGCTTCTTGTGGACCGAAGAGGCTGAAAAGGCCTTCCAAGAGTTGAAAGCGAAATTCACATCAGCACCTGTCTTAAAGCATCCACGCCCTGAGCTTCCATACATAGTAGAAACTGATGCATCCAGTTTAGCCATGGGAGCTGTCCTGTCCCAGAAGGATCCTGAAACCGGTCAACTTCACCCAGTAGCGTTTTGGTCCAGAAAGTTCTCAGCACCTGAGGTAAACTATGCGATTACCGATAAAGAGCTATTAGCTATCAAATCCGCCTTTAAGGCTTGGCGGCACTACCTTCTTGGTGCCAGGCATACCATTACCGTAATCACTGATCACCGGAACCTGCAGTATTTAAAAACAGCCAAAGCCCAATCATCGCGACAACTTCGATGGGCATTGTTCTTTGCCGAATTCGATTTTGTGATCACTTATCGACCAGGCCGCAAAAATGGCAAAGCAGATGCCTTATCCCGAATAGGGATGGGCGAAGCATATGCAAACCCGGAACCGGTGCCAATAATTCCCGAGCAAAGAACCCTTGGCATAACTACTCTACAGACACTAGAAGATATTCATTCAAAAATCCAGCAACTCTTCGATCCAGCAACCCTGCAGGACTGGGTAAAGAAAGGCCCGGACTACTCAGTCGTCAATGACCTACCTTACTATCAAGGACGACTATTTCTACCACACAAGGAAATACAAGAACTAATCATCTCCAATTACCATGACACCCTGATGGAAGGGCACCCAGGTATCGCAAAAACTGAAGCGAAAATTAAGAGACAGTCCTGGTGGCCCACTTGGCGAAAAGAGGTAAAGTCATTTGTGATGTCTTGTGGCATTTGCGCCCAAAACAAAAGCCAGAAGAAAAAACCTGCTGGCCTTTTACAACCTTTGGATATTCCACCTACACCATGGCACACCTTGTCTTTAGACTTTATTACAGATCTACCTCCATGTAATGGATTTAACACCATCCTAGTTATTGTGGATCTTTTTTCCAAGATGGCCGACTTTATTCCTTTAAAAGGATTACCTTCCACTTCAATTTTGGCCAAGGAGTTCCTCAAAAACATTGTTTGAATACACGGATTTCCTTCCGTATTGGTCTCTGACCGAGGCAGTCAATTCATTTCACAATTTTGGAAGAAATGTTGTCAATTGGCGCAAATCGACGTGAGGTTATCAACCAGTCACCATCCCCAGACCGATGGTCAGACGGAGAGGACCAACAAGACCCTTGAACAGTACCGACGTTGCATGCTGCAGCAGACCGAAAGCAATTGGAAGGATATTTTATGGATTTCCGAATATGCATACAATAACTCAGTACATTCTGGAACCGGACAAAGCCCCTTCTATACCATATACGGACATCACCCTCGAACCTCAGAACTCGATTCGCCTCAGCACTTAGAAATGCCTGCAGTTAGTTATTTACACTCTACTATTACACAAGCCTTTAAGGAGGCAACAGAACATTTGAAACAAGCGAAAGAGAAATATAAGAAAAATGCTGATCGACATAAAAGCGATGCTCTACGATATCAGATTGGGGATCAAGTTTGGCTGGCTACAAAACACATACCTCTAAAAGGAACTCCGACTTTTAATCCTAGGTATTTGGGACCTTACACTATTAAGGCCATTGTCAACCCGGTGGCTGTCAAGTTGGAATTACCCTCTAATATGCGGATCCATCCTGTCTTTCATGTTTCACTTCTGAAACCAGTTCAACCCGGGACAAGACTTGCCAAACCACCTGACCCCATCCTAATAGATGGAGAACCTGAATTTGAGGTAAAGAATATCCTGGACCCTAAGTTGGTTAAATCAAGACTTTTTTATTTAATCGACTGGAAAGGTTACGGACCACAGGAAAGGTCATGGGAGCCTAGTGACCACGTTCATGCACCTCGGTTGGTGAAGAAATTCCATCGGAACTTCCCAGACAAACCAGGGCCAAGGGGAAGAACAACTTTAGGAGGGGCCTTGGGGGGGAGGGGGGGTGCTGTCATGATGCCTACCCCCAGGCATCCGGATCAAGCCCATCAGCCCCGGGAGCAGGCATCCAGACATTTACAAAAACCCCAACAGCCCCAGCTAGGGGCTGTCTGGGTTCAGTCCTGGCGCTGTAGGCACCAGGCTCATAATAAAAATCAGTCCTGGCACCAAAGGCGCCAGGCTCATAGACATTACTTACCTCATGCAGACCATGCTGCAAATAAATCCAAGCCAACGTGAGGCCTGGATGGGACTATTTTACTACAGGGACTATTGTTTACTCGGGTGTGGTCCTGGGGAACTTCTTTCCTGGGACTACTTTGGAGGCTATTTAAACCACGCCCGAACAGCAGCACATGCTTCGTGTTATTCTGCATCCAGCAGCGTGACTCTCACCGTGCCTGCAGCCAGCATCCAGTCTTCTGCCACGCCCGCGTGCCTGCAGCCAGCATCCAGTCTTCTGCCACGCCCGCCTCCAATCCGGAGCTCCTAGAATAAAGAGGAAGAAAAGGACAAGGTTAGAAAACAAACTTATTTCAAATTCCTCACCTTATTCCGGATCCATTTCATCTCCCGACCTGGAAAGTACATCAGTCCTGCACGCGTCGCTTCGCCAGCTCCAGCACGGCACCATACTCACCAGTCCTCACAGCATCTTTCGATCCGGCACTGTCTCCATCATTTCTTCGCCGTACTCTGGCACCTAGGGGCACAAGAATAACAAGGTGAGCCAAGGGAATCAACAAATACCTCTTACCACCATAGACTTACCTGATTTACCACCGGCGGTATTATTCTCCATATCTTCATATGCCGCATTTGTAAAGAGGGAGAAAAACAACACTTTAACGCATGCAATAGTTTCCAGACAGCGTTGGGTAACACAGACTCTTACCTGAAAGCCAGCAGCAGCTACGAGACCTTCTTCTCACAAACTCAGTTGCAATTTAAGGAAGGAAGGGGACAAGAGTGAACATCGGGCACATTGAACTCTTTGAACTTGATACTTACCAATCCCGCCTGGGACTTCAGAGTCAATGCTTACCGGAACTCTCCCAACGCCTTCAAACCAGTGAAGTAACTGGTATCTACGCGCCCCTGCAAGACACGCATGATGGAGAGCTCATCTTTTACAAACATAAGGAAAATACTTCTTTGGGTCCAGCAGATAAGACTAGGCGGGCCAGTCCAGACAGTCATCTCTGCACTACGCGCCACGTTGACGGAGACCGCAGCTGTCCGGGTCCGATCGACACCCCTGTGGGGTCCAGGTGAGCGTAACATGTGTGCAGTCTGGTGGGTGGACACCATGACTGGGTTCTGGCTGCGTTAGGTCTGTAGGACGCTTATGTGAGCAGCTAGGCCGTTTTGTCATGGGATATAGCTGCATTTTATTAGAGTGATGAGGTGTTCATGGGGTAGTGTTCGTATGTGAACAGCTAGACCAAATTTATCGAGGGGGTATAGCTGTACTCTAGTTGAGTGATGGTGTATAGTAGATAGTGAGCGTAGTGATATGATATGATGGTTCATTCTTAAAGCGCCTGAAACCAGGCAGATTAACAGGGGGGGAGGAGTACACAGCGACGCACAGGCACAAAGGGGCACACAGTGACAGAGGGCTGGGTTTACAGCGACAGGGTGGGGGGGCTAGAGGGATATATAGCAACATCATGGGGAACAAGAAGGCAGGGTACACAGTGACGTATGGGCGGTTCCATGTGCTAATATCCCTGCAAAAATATCGCCATACAAAAATATTGCCATATTTGTGCGTCGATATTAAGGCATGGAACCTGCGGGAGACACCCCCACAACCCCATATTATTTTAAAAGGAGCGGGCGACGCCCCTACAACTCCCGCTCCCAAAACCCCCTAATATTATCCACACTGAAAATATCACCTTTGGCCGTTCCCGACGACCATATATATGGCGATATTTTTGGTGGGTATAATATTACCCGATACCATATGGGCACGATGGGCACACAGCGATATCACAGGCACTAGAGGGTAGGGCAGTACAGAGGGATATATAGCAAAATCACAAGAAGCGGAGGGCAGGGTACACAGCGATACACGGCACAAGGGGCACACAGAGACACAGTGATATATAGCAATATCATGGGGAACAAAAAGGCAGGGTACGCAATGGCACACTGGGCACATAGCAAAATCACTGGGACTAGAGGGTAGGGAAGTACAGAGGGATACATAGCAACATGATGGGAACAGGAAGGCAGGGTACATAGCGACGCACAAGCACAAAGCGGCAGACAGCGATAGAGGGCTGAGCTTAAAGTGACAGCGCAAGGGGGCAGACGGATACATAGCAACATCATGGGAACAAAAGGCAGGGTACACAGCGACACTCGGGCACAGTGGGGTATAGAGCAACATCGCAGGGGCTAGAGGGGAGGGCAGTACAGAGGGATACATAGCAACGTGATGGGAACAGGAAGACAGGGTACATAGCGACGCACAAGCACAAAGCGGCACACAGCAATAGAGGGCTGAGCTTACAGTGACAGGGCAGGGGGGCAGGGGGATACATAGCGACATCATGGGGAACAAAAGGCAGGGTACACAGCGGCACGCGGGCGCAGTGGGGCATAGAGTGACATCACGGGGGATAGAGGGGAGGGTAATGTAGAGGTATACATAGCGACATCACAGGAACAGGAGGGTAGGTGTACACTGCGATACACAGGGCAAAAAGGGATGCACAGCGGCATCACAGGGACGTTATACGGGCTGGGGGTATAGCGGTCTCATGGTCCAAGGAGATAATTATTCACTGTTCAGGGATACAGTTGTCTATAGCCAGATCAATGGGCGTATTCATTGGTGACATAGTTGGGAGTCCCAGTGAGGGTTTAGTCATTGGAAGTTCAGTCATACCTTTAAAGTTGTGGTAGGTGTTTATGGAAAGAGCCACGTATTTAGTACTTTGCGGAATGTCATATAGTCATGGGTGTGTCGAATGTGTGGTGGAAGCGAGTTCCACAGAGTCTGGGCCAAGGCTGAGAAGGCAGATCCTCTGATCCCTACAGAGTTAGTGGTTGGGATCACTTAAAGGAGGGCAGTCCTAGATCTTAGGGTGCGGGATGGGAGGTAAGGGATTAACTTATCTTGCAGGTATAATGGGCCGGTCTTGTGCACTGCACGGTGAGTGATGCACAGGGTCTTGAAGGTGGCCCTTCATCCAACTGGGAGCCAGTGGAGCGTTCGGAGGGCAGGAGAGATGTGGTCCTTGGACCCAGGGCGAGGAGCAGTTTAGCAGTAGCGTTTTGCGCTCTTTGAAGTTTATTGAGGTGGTATGCCAGGACTGCTGCGTATAGTTGGCATAATCCAGTCTCGACATTACAATAGATGCTCATGATATAAATAATATGTATGCTCTATGGTTGTTCTTGTGTGATAGACTGTAATATAAAACACCACAGTAAGTTAGGTTTGGTGGTGAAAGCAGAAATAGACCTAAGTTCAAGCCCACACTACAAGCATCCATCCTAGTCTCCTTAGTAAAGCATGAAGAACTATTAGATCCTATTCCTTTATTAGAGATAAATGAACCAATAGAAGTAGATCCAACTCCTCAGATAGAAGTATTTTCCTTCCTTGATCAACTAGACAGAGACTGAGATACTGTTGAGTTTGAACAAGACATTTCTTTCATTGAGGGAGATAGCTCCGGAGAACATTGCAAAATGGCAACCCTAGAAGGTCTTTTAGACCAATTAACTGCCCATCCGATTCAGGCAGAGACAAGATTTCAAGAGGGGCAGGACAGAATTGTTGCAACATTCCAGAGATCCATATTACCACCCGGGATTTTACAACTCTCAGTATCCTTGTCCTCTGCTGCTTCAGTCTTCTTTGCAAAGGACCTCCCTCTCCCAGTTCCTCCAGGGAGGATCTCTCTCCATCTTTGAAGTTCCCTCTTCTATTTCAGTGATTGTTTTGGCCAATAGGAAGTCGGCAACAACTAGACATTTCAGTGTTGTTGATGGAACTGCTCTTTATGCTGCTGCATTTTTTCCTCGTTCCAGTACTGATCTTAAAGACTCCTAGTGAATTAGTTGGTCCCTCCCTCATCTCAGTACTTCCTATCTTTTTCTTAAGAACCAGTAATGTAGGAACATTAGGGATGGTGTTATAGGGGGTTGGTGAGGAAGATGGGCTAAGGTAAGGTATATATACATACCGTTGCTATGGTATAGGATAACAACAGTAGTGTGTGGTAACAAAGACATGATCTCCCTGACCTTTTACAATTCTAAAGGTTCCACATAGATTATGTGATCATAAAATAGTACACACTATGTTATTTTTGTATCTGTACTACTGATTGATGTCGAACGCAAAACTTGAATATCCCAGTCTAGGTAAAAACCCAACATTGTGTGCAATATCAGGCACAGGTGTCAACATGTCACCATTCGGGATATATAACATACAATTATAAAAAGCAATGCAGGTTCCTCTCTTCATTCAGACCACCAGGAACACGGCATTAAGCTTGTGAATCCAAAAGGATTCCTTCTGTTCCAGTCTCTCCATAAGGTCTCTTGAAAAACCACATATGCTGACTGCATCTAGAGTCTGAAAGTGCAATTCTGTAATGGGTTTTGTGCAAGTGTCTTGCAACAGAGAATTTGGCATTGTTAGTTCCCATGCAAGTTTTGTGTTCATTTAATCTAATTCTAGCTTACTTAATGGTCTGTAAATGTCACAAGTGCAAGGTATGGAATAAACAATACTCTTTGCGTCACATGTTGCAAAGTGCATAAGCTATATCTTTTCCCCCCATCAAGGGGTGAAACAATATGTTACACTTTACAACATTATTACAATTGCTGCAATGTAAACACAGATAACTTCCCATCTGTGTGTAAAATTCTTTCTTTCTACTTGATGCATCAGTCTTTAGTAATAGGTCACACAATTGCTCCTACTGTAAGCTGTCCTTCTGTTACATGTTTCTCCATTTTATTTTTCTAAGGAGTGATGTCATTGCACTTGTTACGCAATGACAATTACTCCACAATGCTGCCTATGCGAACGTCACGCAATGTCATTACTCTACCGTTTTCGTGGTAGAGAGAAAGTTGGTTTCAGCACCATTTTCTTGTTTTTTTTTGCAAACTCATTTAGAGGTAGGGATGAGAGTACTGGTTATTCCTTACAATTCTCATGTTCATCACAACTCAGACATATGGGTTGTCACTCAGAGATGAGTGTTACAATATATACCCTTCAGCTTTTATTGCACACATATTAAGAGGTCTTTATTACAAGGTATGACTTTTATTCTATATATATAAATATATATAATGTTTTATCGTTATGTACTGTTTGTATGTTTTCATTTCTTTTTATTGTGTATTGGTTTAACACAGATAAACATTTCACAAATAAATTACATATTACAAACTAAATCATGTCACAAAAAATTTATAATTCATTACAACTTCATTAAAACAAGAAAAAAGACAATTAAAAACTATCCATTTGATATCGAAAAAGGAAAAAAGAGCTCAATACCATTCATTTAAACCCATATCTAAAAAAAAAAAATAAATTAAGATCCTGATTGTGAGAGCAGTAGAATTACCTGAGAAACAATGGAACCAAAAGGAATTGAAGTCTGTAATGTGCATGTTCTACTTATAACTCCCCCCAAAAAAGGATGCAGGCTTTGATAAGCAGGGGGCACTCTACTAGCAAATGTTTCAGATACTCTATTGAGGCAGTTTCATTACAAAATCGCCTTTGAGAGCTCAGGAAATAGTTAAGAATTGATTAAACCGAAATGTCGTAAATAAAAGTCTTAGTTTTGTGTTGGGAAATGTTTCCAATTAGAGCAGGAGAATACCCCACCGTTTATGTCTACACGAAAGCCCCTGACACAATTTATATTTTAAGAGTGCTGTGCATGTATATATCCAGTCCCATTCCCATAGTCTCTGTTCAAACACAGGGTCTCTGCCAATTGGACTAGAGTGCCCGTAATTTCTTCCAGTATCTTTGTATACTTCTGCAACAGCTCATCAGATACTCATATGCACCTCCAACAAGTAAGGATTATAATTCACAGAATAAGGAATCACTTGGAGGATGTATTATTTTCCTCAATAATAACATGTTCCATACCATTCTGCTTTTTAGGGTAAACAAACTCAATCCAAAACGGATGGCCACAATTAGGTAAGCATAGGACCTTGCGTCAAAATCTACATTCCAAAGTATTCTTCGACTCCCATTCAAACGATAGCATGGTCTCCACACCATATCTTATATTTGGTACCACGTTCATTTTATAAAACATAATGGTAGGGATCAGCGAGAATCGCCAATACTTGTTCATTTTTGGTATAAAGCCATCACCCTTTGCTTGTAATGTAGCCAACACGGCTGCCCTAATATCCTTGCTGAAAAAGGGTTCACCTCTGGCAATGATAGGCAGACGACAGTGGAGAGTGGGAACACCAATGAATGCACCAAAGTCTATTTATTTTGAGTTCCTGTAGAGTGCTACACACCCATAGGCCTCGGAGCGCACACAACAGGACAAAGTGGTCAAACATGAAGGAGCACAAAAAAAGGCGTCTAATAGAGTCTTGATCGCTTTCTTGAAAACGTTCAATGAAGGAGACAACTTAAAAAAGAGGGGTAAGGAGTTCCATTCTAAGGGGGGGCCTGACATTGAAACAAGTACCTCAAAACTTCTCCAGGCGGTAACAATGTTGGTTTAGGAGGTATGAGTAGCTGAAGGGCAGTGTTCTCGAAGGCTTAACACAAGAGATATTTTTTCCAAGTAGCAAGGTACAACGGAGTGTAAACATTTAAAAACAAGGGACAGAGTCTTATATCTAACTCTCTTTGATTAGCAGCCAGTGAAGTTTTCTCCTAAGATCGGATGGTCACCCGTAGCTAGACCAAAGACTTCCCTAATGGCACCATTCTGGGTCGTCTGTAGACACTTAAAATTAGCTTTAGAGGTGCCAATAAGTAGGCTGTTGCAATAATCCAGGCAGGAATTGATTAGCGTTGTAGCAAGAAGGGAGCAGTTTTTAATGTTAAGATAGGGACGCATCTGATCGAGGAGTTTGAGAACAAGTCCACAAGAGGAGCGAACATTGGAAACATGCTTTTTCATAGATAACTCAGAGTCAAGAGTGACACCCAAGGTTTTTACACTTTTGGAGACAGGAATAATATTGTCCATGATGACAAACGGAGAGAATTCCGCATCAATTTTCTTAAGACGCGGCCCTGTGTCAAATATGATCAGCTGAGTGTTACTATTATTTAGGGCCACGGAATTGTAGGCCATCCGGTTCTGGATTTCTTGGTAATGATTGTTCACAGTATTAGTATCATTGTCATAGATGCCAGACAATTCGAAAAGCTTTATAACAAAAGGGACAGCCTAAGGTCGGGCAGGACAAAGAGGCTGAACTAGTATTTTGTACGAGGGGTGGTCCTGTCCTTAAACGTTTTTACACTACAATAATTTTTTGCAGTAGTTATTCAACAGAACATCTGACCCCTCTGATCAGCTGACGATGTTAAGTAGTCTCACGTAACAGATAGTGGCCGATCAAGTCAAAAGCTGCAGAGAGTTCCAGCAACATAACTAATGCAGGATGGCCTCCTTCAACGATCGCGGAAATGTTAGACTTAAGGTTTCAGGGGGAGGTTTCAGTCCTGTATCAAGCCCTGAAGCCAGACTGGTGAGTGCCCAGGAGTTTATTAGCCTCTACACATTTTTGCAATTTTAAGTATGCATCTTTATCAAGAATTTTTGTCAGAAAGGGAACATTAGTAATGGGCCGATCGTTTTTAGCAGTAGAAGGGTGCAAAGATGTTTTTTTCAATAAAGGAGTAATCCATGCGTTCATCATTGAAGCTGGCTCCATACCTTTGTTTAGATCAGGAACAGATTTATTACGGCGAGAGAAGTAGACCGATTGTTGGCAGAGTATGTTAGGCGCACTGGACACAGATGATTGTCTGCACCAGGCTGCAGGCACAAGACAAGCATCAACAGCAGGCATACAGACTAGGCTCCCCCACTTTCATGGGCCCGAGGACCTGGGAAGTACCATTTGATGAAGGGGGGAGACAAGGGACACCAGGGGAAGAAAGGAAGGGTTGGAGAGGGAAAAGCCGAGTGGGGAGGCGGTTTGGGTCTACTTGGTCAAAAATATTTGACTGAATTTTGTTTTGCTCTTTTTTTGGTCTAAAATGCAGAGGGAGACCCCCCGCAAACTACTCTATACCCTTACCCCACCCCATATATATCTTTCATTAAATTTGACCAAAAAAAAATATTTGAAAAATTTGGTCAAAAGTAAAAGATAAAATATTTTTCAACCAAGTATGAGGCTGCTGTGAAGGAGAAGAGAGAGTGAGAGACTGGGGAAGGGGGCAGAGAAAAGAAAGAATGGGCAGCTGGGAAGCTGAGAGAGAGTGGGGAGCGAGGGAAATAATTGCTGGTAGGGAGTGTGAGAAACCAGAAGACGTCTCACCCACTAGTTCCAGCGGATCTCTCTCTCTCTCAGGTGGCCAGGGTACAGCTATCGCCTTTGGATCCAGACCCTGGGAGTGGACCATTGCGGGAGGATCACATGGGTGAAGGGTCTTCGGGGAGTGGGACGCCTGACGGTGAGACCCGGTATCCCTCCATTCCTTGGAACATCTTTACCCCACTCTACCAGGTAGGATATATGGAAGCTCTACCTCCTCCGTTTCCTGCATGAACACTTTCACACGGACAGCCTGCTTTGGGAGAAAACAGACTTGCACCTGAGCTGTGTACCTGACATGTTCCACTACTATGCCTGACCAATCACTAACAATCACTCACACCTGACTGCCATTAAACCTCCCCACACAGATGAAAGTTGGAGTAGGAGAGCACACTCTGAGCGAGGCAAAGCACAAAATGATACAGCAGTTTTGAGTCAGCAGCTGAACAAGGAGAGAAAGACCGCAAACCAAGGAGGGTTTGAAAGAAGGGAAACACCCTTGACATTTTTGGCAAGACGCCGTTACTTTCAAGAATCCTTCAAGGTAGAAAGCGTAAGGCCAGGAAACCAGACCGAAGAATCCTGCATTGTGTGTCAGAGATAACGAAGGAACTCCCGCGTAACTGACCAAGGCAGGGAGGAGCCGCAGACACTGTGGTATTGTCCTTGGATCCAGGAACAAAAAAGCAACAAAGAGATCGACACAGTCGGTCAGTTGGGGAGACTGATGCAAGAGCGGTCTGTGTTGTAGTAAAGGTTGCAAGCGGCAACATTATATAATGAGCGCTGGAACGAACAATGTTAACGCGAGTAAAGCTAAACTGCTGATGAATGTTTGAATTTGAGAAGGAAAGATACGATTCCGTTGAGAGTGGTCTGGCACTGTGAATATGCTCAATCGACAGTCTCTGTAAGGTATCCCGCCAAGAGAAACGAAAGCAGAAGACTGATGAGAACAATTGTGTGAAGTGAATGAAAGTGGTCTTGCGACGGTTTAAGCAAAACCCCTGGCACATTCAAAAGTCTTTGATTCTGACATCAAGAGGGTCTGAGCCCGAACAAGTGGGATCCGTGGTCCAAGCCCGAATGAGGGAGACTTGTTGTGAATTTGTGAATGTGAAAACCCTGACAAAGGAAAGGAATTGTTGTGTTTTGTTTGTTACATCATGCCCTCTGCAATAAGAGACTGCCATTGGGAGAAAGACTTTGGCAGAAAGCCCTGATACCTATGTTTTGAACGGTTAACTTGTGGCCAAGAAGCCAGAGTGTGTGCGAAGCTGGCACATACCGCACTGCTCCATGCTTCAAACGTGGGGAAGGGAAGCCAACTTCTCAACCATCCTGACACATTCTTTCTTGAACACTTTTCTTATGATTACTTTGTTATCCCACACCATTTGTATTTAGAAGTAAGGATTGGCAATAGGTTTATTAGTATAGGCCCTTTTACTTTGACAGAGACTCTACTAGGACTGCATTATTTATTATTTGATGATCGTAGCTTGCTCCCATACTTAGATTTAGGTAGGCGTTCAACCAACCCATTTGAAGTTCAATAAACACCCTTGAACTGTGATCACTTGTGTCTGTCTTCACTGTTTGATACCATGCTTTCCCTTACAGGAGAAAGGGGAACAACGGGAGGGAATAGGAGAAGGGCTGGCAGGGAGAAGTGTACTTGCTAAAGGGGCAGCCACATCTTCTCTGGCCCCACCCACATGTTCAGCACACCACTGCCAGCAATCACAAAGCCTAGAGTCCCTCTCTCCACATGCTTAGGTGGCTGTCGCTCCCCCGTCTAGAGCCTGCCCACACCCATCCCCATGATGAACACAACAGGGGGAACTGGTTTCTGGGCCCAATGAGGCTTGGTGACAGGAAGGGGGAGGGCAAATATAGGGTGTAGGATAGGTGGTCAAACACATACATGGACAATAGATAAAAAGGCCAGCCCCACCCCCATGACGGGCACAACGGGGGGAACTAGTGTCTGAGCTGGTCATAGGGCTCAAAAAGGCTTGGTGATAGGAGGAGGATGAGGGAAATCACATGGTATAGGACAAGTGGGCAGACACAGGCAGGGACAATAAATGAACAGGGCAGGTCAGATTGTTTGATTGCTGTTACTGGGGAGGTCGTTCTCAGGAAGAGATGAAAGGGCCAGCCCCGGGCTGCAGATTACACTGGCTATAAAGCTGGTAGCTGTTTCTTGGGCTGGGAACAGGTTTAGTTTTCAGGAGGGTTGGGCAGGTTTTGGAGGAATTGAGTTCCTTTGTCTGGGCAGGAGCATGGCTGGAGTTCCACAATCCCCCACACATACCCATACTTACATACACACAGTGCAAGGAGCTCAGAGGGTAACAACATAATACTAAACATAATAGCAGGAACGCAACACAGGTACACACAGCAAGGTAGGGTCACACATACACATACTCTAAAGACACCATGTAAGCTAGCCATACAGTTCAAGAACACAGAGTAAAAGGCGGGCAATGTCCAGTGTGCCAAGAAGCAAGCAACTACAGAGATCATACAATAACAGTCCAAAACACAGTGAGCAGGGAATGTTGAAACCAAGTACAATGAAGCGTGTAAGGGACTCATGGTGGCAACAGTAAAGAGAGACACAAGTGATCACAGTTCAAGGGCGTTTATTCAACTGTATATGTGGGTTGGAAATCTAAATCTAAGATGG
Organism: Ambystoma mexicanum; assembly: GCF_040938575.1. NCBI lineage: Eukaryota > Metazoa > Chordata > Amphibia > Caudata > Ambystomatidae > Ambystoma > Ambystoma mexicanum. The sequence continues at coordinate 285,730,702 of NC_090931.1, read as the reverse complement.
TAGCAAGCTACAACCATCAAATAATAAAAGGGAAGTCCTAGTGGCATCTTGTCAAAATAAAAGGGCCTAGACTAAGAAAAACCTATTTCCAACCCTTACGTTAAATACAAACAAAGAGTGGGGGGATAAGGTAAGAAAGAAGTTTTCACAAATAATAAGTCAGGATGCGGTAGTCGTGGTCTCCCTTCCCCACGTTTTGAGCACAGGACAAGGCGGGACCCCGAAGCAAAGCAAACACTTGAGCTTTCCCAGCGTGAGCTAACAGATCCGCTCTCAGCTATCAGGGTCTTTGGTGGCAAAGTCTCTTTTTCTACAAAAAAATCTCTTGCCTCAGAGGACCTGATGTCTTCCAGAAATAATAAACAAAACTTCCTTTCTGCTTGTACGTTGGGTGATGCCCTTCACCCCTGGATCTACCTCTTCCGGGCTTAGATCCATAAAAGTTCTTGGCAATATCAGAACCTTCGGTAGTTATGTTTTGTACTTGGGGTGATAATTCTTCGCCCCTGGGTCCCCCTCTTCCAGGCTCAAACCCCCCCTCGAATGTCAGCCTCCCACCACCAGGTTGACCTTGGCTTGTATTCAAAAACTTTCTCTGTGGTACTCCACGTGTCATGGGGGCAATGGCTTCTCACCCCTGGGCCCCCCTCTTCCAGGCTCTGATCCCCCTCAACCTGGATACCCCTCTTCCAGGCCCCGATCCTTCTCAGAGGTTTGCTTCCCTCCATCGGGTTCACTATGGCTTTCAACACAATCTCATCTGTGACACTCACGATTCTTAATGTCCTTTTAAACAGTTCACTGTGGACATCCCGCTTCCGGGTTCACTCCTGTCAACGCACTGTTCATTGTGACGGCAGGCTTCGCCCCCTTTCCATCAGCATCCCTCCTTCGGGTTCACTCTTGCCAGCTTTGTCAATCACACAGTTTCTTGAACAGTTCTTACAATGTGGGATTCACTTCACTTAGCTTCACAATCATCTGTTGGTCAAAGACTTTCAACTGTATAGAGGATTTTACTAGACCCCTGTATGACCACTTTGACCCCTTTCTCGCCTTTCCCAAGGCCTTCTGGTAATAGTAGTTTCAATAATAGGGTAGTCGAACAGAGTTTCCCGAAGGAGCACCCACGTGGTGCCCGACTCCTCTGTAGATCGTTTTCCCCCCTCCTATTAACAGTTCTTTGTACTTTCTTCTATTAGCCGTTTGCTACTTTTGTTCAACTCAGTCGGTTTCTTATAGGCTCTCCCATCGAGTCACCGGCTGTGATGAAACGCTTGGCTTTGCTTGTCTCTGGAGTCAAGGTTGGTACCACAGTGGCAAGCCTCTCTTCCCAGCTTGGTTATCAGTGGAGGAAGGCCCCATGTACCGTTGACGTCTGCTGCAAAACACGCTGGCTATTGTTTGCGGTCTTACAATTCCTTCTGGTGGTGGTGGTTTCACGGGCCGGGCTCAGAAAGGGCCAAGTTGCTTCTCTCCTTGTCACCCTCTCGATTCGCACCGTCTTTCTCTTCCTCTTGAACTGCCGTGCTGAGTTAGCTCTCTCGTTGTGCGGTCTGCCTTGCTCGTCTTGTGCTCTCGTACTCCACCTTTTATCCCTGCTGGAAAGGTAAAGGGTCGTAAGGTGTGTGTGACTCTGGTCAATTGCCGGACTTTGCCTGACCCTTGTGATGGGACATGTCAGGTAAATGGCTCTGGTGTTTGTCCTTCATCTTTCGTGGTGCACGAAAATGTTCCTGTCGGAAAAGAGGGTGGGGGGGTAGAATGTTTGAGTATCCTACGGGGTAGGATTGGAAAAAGGTGTTTCAAGAAAGGGAATACCGCATCTCACCCATCAGTGTCCCACTTCCGCTCTCTGTGGAGCCCCCTCCCCCATCCCCCATCCAGGTAATTCCCCCTCACTGGTCCACACTCAGGAACTGGATCCAATAGCGATGGCCGTGTCGTGGCTACCTGGATGACAGTTCCCCGGGTACTAGTATGTGAGACACCTTCAGGTTTCTAACAAGTATCAATGCAGTAACCAAATATCAATTCTGGCATGAAGTAAAAAGAAGACAAGGAGGTTCCGGCTATAATATCCAGGCTTCTGTAATGGACAAAATACAAACATGCAAGCACTTGACAAACATTTTCCACAAGCATATGAAATGCAGTAAATAAAATACAGAGTAAAATGCAAATACTGGTAAAATAAACACAATCACAGAAACTGTAGTCGGGGGCAAGTCAGTGTAGATTCGTAGGCAGGGAGAAGGAAATATACAGCCACAAACAGTGCAAGAAGAAAAACACATTTGGGAAAAACGAAAAAACATGCAATACATTGGTAAAATGAAAAATAGAGAAAGCCCACAGTAAACTTAAGTGATGTATATGTGACACACAAGTGAAGGCTGTCAGGGGTCCACACATGGAGACTGCCATTTCCACAGAAAGGTAGATCCCTCTTTGTAGTTTTGATTTCTTTTACAGGCCGCAAGGTGCACATTTGTTTTTTTAAGAATGGCTTGCCTTGCTATTCGTCATGCCAGGTAGGGTGCACAAACCATTTTCGTTCCTCATTCTTGTCAATCTCCCAATTAATTTCATGAGATAATGGTGCCATTTCTTGGCACCATTTTGCTTTTTCCGGTTACTTTTTTGGCACTCAATCCGTTAAGTGGTTTACTTGGCTACCCTTCAGGTCAGGTATGATGCTAGTTCTCTCTTTCTTTTCTTCTCCCTCTATTCCATTTGTTTGTATTTTCCACATGTTTACTTCACTGAGACTGTTGTTTTCTCACTATGCAGATTTTGCCCTGATGAAGGACACGTTTCATCCGAAAGCATTGGCCAAATACTGTCTGCCTAAAAATCCATTTAAAAACCTTGAGCCACGATTTGTACATTAAAATGTGTCATTTGTTTTCCTATATAGCTTTAATGTTGTATACAACTGGCTGTGGTGTTAAATTACTAGGGCACAATCAGTACTTGGCACTTTCCTCAGTCTGTTTGTTTATATACTTATGCCCATCCTTCTGCATGGATGGTATAATGGTCCATACCACGTAATTCTATTCAATAATATGGAGTTCTCTGACTAATACACTCTGAACTATGCAGTGGTGCCCACTCCTCCTCTTATTGATAATTCCGTTACCAGTGCCACCAGAGAATTGCTTTGAAGTGAAGGATTTAACTCCAGCATGATTCTGGAGGTAAATGTTCCACTTCGAGGCCAAAATTCATTATATGCACTGTGTTGTATTACCGCTCACAGTAAATTCGCCAAACGTCCACATGGAGTCGTATGGACTCCAAAAATGGGTATTTAAACTGCCCTACCACCACCCGTAAAAAAGAATATATATAATAAACATGTTTATTAGGTAATCTTTACAAGTTGGGCCAATATAACAAACTGGTAGGATCTGAATGAAACTAATTTTGTTAAGGATAGTTATTCTCACGGATGGGGTTGGTAACATGGTAAACTTAACAATGAAAGTGTCTCTTAGGGAAGTAAGTGTTCAAATCAAACGTTCTCCCAGTTCTCAATAGGTCTGTGTCCAGCTGTCTCCCAGCAGGATCACACAATAATGATCCCTGCTTGATTATCAGTCTCTGAGAAAAAGGTTTCCTGCACCCTTTCTCTCAGTATCACTGAGTTCATCTTTCTCAGCCTCTGAGGCGTTGTTGGATCCCTTCAAGTAACAGACGTAGAGCTGGAATTTCTATTGTACGGCAGACTGAAACCAGTTGGGTTTGACTTCTCCACAGCTTAAAATGGCTCCCTGGATGCATTACCAGAGTACTAAACAGCCCAATGCATGTTACCAAGGGTCCTTTTGCATGTGGAACCTGTTGTGGATTAAAGATTTAGCAAAGAAACACCAAACCTCCTTCCTGGATGCTGTGAGAAACCAGAGGGTGTCAGACTCATTTTTTTTTTTTTTTCTCTCTCTCTCTCTCTCTCTCTCTCTCTCTCTCTCTCTCTCTCTCTCTTCCCCCCCCCCCCACACACACACACAGCCATTGCCTTTGGATCCAGACCCTGGGGGTGGACCAGTGCGGGAGGATCCCCTGGATGAGGGGTTTTCAGGGGGTGGGGATGAGACAGCCAATGGTGAGACGCGGTGCCAACTCCACCTCCCCTCCTTTTTACACAAACACCAGGCCGAGGAAGAGGGTAACAGAGTAACCAGAGCAACTCTCATACATCGAACTGGACATGTCCCGTTAATCGGGTCAGGCAAAGTCAGCTATTTGACTTTAAGGGCATACACCTGATACTAATTAGCTCTCCTCACATGGTTAAAATGCAGAGCCTAGAGACAAACTCTGAGCAAGGCAGAACATGAGTACAAGCAGCACTTCCGAGCGAAGGCAAACCTACTGGAGCAGAGGGACGGATCAAGGGACGAGAGCAGCGGGTCGAAAACCCCAAGAGTTCCCCACTGGAGGTCATTATTTTCTACCATATTCTTTTGTGTATTACAGATTACATTGAGAAGTGTGATTTATATTTGATGACCATTGTTTTTTTAACCAATTATCTTGTTTTTTGGAATTAATTACTTTGTATTACATATTGTATACTTTATCCTGAATTTTGTTTGGCAAAATCTGTTTGCTACAAAGTTGTGCACAGATTACAGTCTCATTATACAAGGTGGGACTCATTTTTCCTCATGTTTAAATCGATCTTGTTGCCCAAGATCTACATCTGTGGCACCTAAATTCATTTAATATTTCTTTATTACTCCTGTATCAACATCATATCTTGATGTAAATTGGTTACATCATTTGAGTGCCTCTCTACACCATTGTTTTTCTACAAGCCTGTGGTACTAACCTTGACTCGTGAATTGGGAATCGGAAAACCAAGAAAGAAAACGCACACAGCCGGTGAGTTGGCACGCAAATTGAGAGACCGGTGTGTGTTAAAGAAAGTTTTAAATTACAACATTATATCGCAAGTGAAGGCTGCACGTGTGTGGATGAGACTCGAAGAAAGGCAGACCTGTGAATGAACTTTGAAGTGAGGACAGTTGTGAAGTCAGCGATACTAAGTAACAGAGTAGTCCGACAAAACGAAGTAGCCCACTCAAAAGTCTCGGTGAAAGATGCATTGTTTGCAACGATAAAGCAAGTGAAGTGCAAAAGCGAAGTAAGCAAAATGAACTCCTAGAGAAGGAGAGAGTGAAAGTTGAACATTAAACCATTAGCGAAGTGGTCCTGCGCAGGTCTGTAAAGAAAGCCACACACATTTGAAAGTCTTCGCCATCTGAAAGCGGTCTGAGCCCAACAGAGGGGAGACTATGTGAACTTTGTTGTGAAAGGTCTGAGCCTGATAGAGGGGAATCTACGTAAACCCACGTGAACTGTGTTTTAGATGTCTGAGTCCGGCAGAGGAGGACTTTCTTGAACTTTCTGTTGAAACATTATTTGCAAGTCTGGAAAGAGATTTTAACATGGAAGTCCAAATGGGCCTCGATCAACGTTTTGGAACTTTTTTTGTGTTGAAAACCTGAACCAGAGTGTGTCATCCTGCCTGCCGGGACCACCATACTCTGTGTGGTCTAACTTGGGGAGCAGAGCTGATTCAGCCACATCTATTCTTTTGAACACTGATTTTTCCTTTACATACATTTCTACTTTATACACTTTTTTGTACAAGAGATAGGGCAGGCATTAGGTTTTTGTTAGCATAGGCCATTTTGATTTGACGGACTCCACTAGTACTGTTTTGTTTATCGTTTGATGGTCGAGACTACTCCAGTCTTAGTTATAGGGCAAAGTATGAGTTTTTCCAACCCCAGAAACTTCAAGAAAGGATTTACAAATTGTACCTTTTGTGTCAGTGTCATACTTGTGATAATGCCTCCCCTACAATGCATGCTAACATTTTGGATCACCTGGGTGGAGATTTTGTCTCAAAAAGCAGGAGATAAAATGTTCCAATAGAATTGCATTGGGGTAAGGATTATTTTAGGAGGGAGAAGGTAACAAACTGATAAATTTTTTTATAGAAAAATCGTGAGTCTCCCGCTTAAATCAGGAGGGGTGGCATTTATGGCAGTGTATACAAAGCAGTGTAAGGAGAGGAGATGAGGGGAAGACAATGTGCAGAGACGCAAGCATTCCTGTCACTCTACCACCCTCATCACAAACATGAATGCTTTTCTAGTATTTTCTGTTGTCCTACAGTATATATATATTACGCGGCCCATGTTAGCGGCTGTGTAGTTATGGTTAAGTTGCTCAACCTATAGGGAGAACACTTTTTGGGAGGTCTATTACTTGGCTCCCTCTGGACGAATTTGCATCAAACTTTGCAAAAAAAGTATATGGTAAATCAAATTTGCGGCTTGGTCCCGAAAGCGAGCTTTTATAAATTTGGTGATAATCCGCCCTGTCATTTTTTAAAAGAAGGTAAAATGTACGTCTCAAAAAACTACTGATAGCTGGCTCTGATTGGCCTGGAGTGTGGCGTGATGTCGGCGGAGATTGGACGTGCCTGGTGGTCGCCTGGAGGGAAGCGTAATGTGCGCCACAATTTTGGGTAACAGCACCATATTGCATCCGAGGATAGTGCAGCTTTGAAAGGAGCTGGATAACATGCTTTCAGACATCTGGTGGTGGGAAGAGGGGATGGAAAGGGTGGGGGAGTGTATACGTGCGTACTGCGCCAATTCGCGGGCACCTCCTCAGGTGACTAGCTTGTGTGGTGACTGCAGGCAGCCTTCGTTACGGCACAATAGCTTCTGAGGCAACCTCTTTTTGTGGCGAGTGCTGGCAGGCTCAATTGCAGATGGGGAGTGGATTGCACATGACATGAGCATTTTCACATAGGGTGTACTATGCTGTGTTTGTGGTGAGCACCTAGCGCCTTCGATGCATGGCTGGAGGCCTTGCACCAAGAATTATGTCCACTGGTTGCAAGTAGGTTTCACATTGTTGCCTTGTGTGTGGTTTGTCAGCATTGTACACATTGTTGGTTGCATGGGTGTGGTGATTGTTAGCACATCGTACAGTTTTGGGTGCATGGCTGGACATGATGGAGTCAACAGTCCTGCAGTGTGTCCACTGGGTGAAGTGTTGGAATACTGTGTGTATAGAAGTGCATAGGGTTCCAGCGGATGTTTTATGTGGTTGGGTTGTGGGCATTGCGCAGATTACTGAGTAGTGTACTATACTATGATGTATTGGTTCTGTGTACTTAATAGACTGCTGGGAGCAGGGGCAATGGTCTGAAGATTTTGTGGTTTGGTTGGCAGTAGTAAAATACTATGTGAATGGAAGTGGGTAGAGGTGCCGGAGGCTATGTTATGTTTGTGGATTCTGCTAACTGCCTAATTGTTTGCATGCATGGCTGTATTATGGTGCAGGGGTTGGGTAGGAGTGCCGTTGGCTGTATTACGTGTGTGGGTTCTGGTGCTTTGCCACATGTTCGCATGCATGGCTGCATTAGGTTGTAGTGGGTATGGCCAAGGCCTAGGCTCTTGGGTGCATGTACGTGTGGTACATGATACCATTTTATAATTCAAAGTGTGGTACATGCTAACATTTACAATTCCATCTAAGTGTGTGACGTGTTACCATTCACAATTCCAGCTAGGTGTGTCACATGCTACCATTCACAATTCCATCTAGGTGTGTCACATGCTACCATTCACAATTCCATTTAAGTGTGGCACATGCTACCATTCACAATTCCATCTAATTGTGGACATGTTTACAAGTGCATTCTATCTACATGAGATCTAGGCTAATGCTCACGATTTCATCTAAATGTGGGACATGCTACCATTCACAATTCTTTTTAAAAAGTGTGATACATGCTAACATTTTACAATTCCATCTAAGTGTGGGACATGCTGCCATTCACAATGCAACCTAGGTGTCAGACATGTTACCATTTACAATTCCATGTAGGTGTGGTACATGCTACCATTCACAATTCCATCTCAGTGTGGGATATGCTACCATTCACAATTCCATCTCGGTGTGGACATGCTACCATTCACAATTACGTCTAAGTGTGGGACATGCTTAGAAGTGCATTCTATCTAGTCGAGACTTAGGCTAAGGCTCACAATTTCATGTAAGTGTGGGACATGCTACTATTCACAATTTCATGCAAGTGTGGCACATGCTACCATTCACAATTCCATCTAGGTGTGGGACATGCTACCATTCACAATTTTTTTTAAAAAGTGTGATACATGCTAACATTTTACAGTTCCATCTAAGTGTGGGACATGCTGCCATTCACAATGCAATCTAGGTGTCGGGCATGTTACCATTCACAATTCCATGTAGGTGTAGTACATGCTACCATTCACAATTCCATCTCAGTGTGGGACATGCTACCATTCGCAATTCCATCTCGGTGTGGGACATGCTACCATTCACAATTCCGTCTAAGTGTGGGACATGCTTAGAAGTGCATTCTATCTAGTCGAGAAATAGGCTAAGGCTCACAATTTCATGTAAGTGTGGGACATGCTACTATTCACAATTTCATGTAAGTGTGGCACATGCTACCATTCACAATTCCATCTAGGTGTGGGACATGCTACCATTCACAATTCCAATCTCAGTGTGGGACATGCCACCATTCACAATTCCAATCTCAGTGTGGGACATGCTACCATTCACAATTCCAATCTCAGTGTGGGACATGCTACCATTCACAATTCCATCTCAGTGTGGGACATGCTACCATTCACAATTCCATCTCGGTGTGAACATGCTACCATTCACAATTACGTCTAAGTGTGGGACATGCTTAGAAGTGCATTCTATCTAGTCGAGACTTAGGCTAAGGCTCACAATTTCATGTAAGTGTGGGACATGCTACTATTCACAATTTCATGCAAGTGTGGCACATGCTACCATTCACAATTCCATCTAGGTGTGGGACATGCTACCATTCACAATTTTTTTAAAAAGTGTGATACATGCTAACATTTTACAGTTCCATCTAAGTGTGGGACATGCTGCCATTCACAATGCAATCTAGGTGTCGGGCATGTTACCATTCACAATTCCATGTAGGTGTGGTACATGCTACCATTCACAATTCCATCTCAGTGTGGGACATGCTACCATTCACAATTCCATCTCGGTGTGGGACATGCTACCATTCACAATTCCGTCTAAGTGTGGGACATGCTTAGAAGTGCATTCTATCTAGTCGAGACTTAGGCTAAGGCTCACAATTTCATGTAAGTGTGGGACATGCTACTATTCACAATTTCATGTAAGTGTGGCACATGCTACCATTCACAATTCCATCTAGGTGTGGGACATGCTAACATTCACAATTCCAATCTCAGTGTGGGACATGCCACCATTCACAATTCCAATCTCAGTGTGGGACATGCTACCATTCACAATTCCATCTCAGTGTGGGACATGCTACCATTCACAATTCTAATCTCAGTGTGGCACATGCTGCCATTCACAAGTGTTCTACTCCCCACCAATGCCACACTTACTTGGGTGGTTGATGCTGTTTGACGGCTGGCCACTGGCTTCCCTGGCGTCTCCTGCTGACACTTTCTGGAACTGCCTTAGTTGGACCTGCCATTTGCCACGGGCGCTTTGGAGCAATTCATGCATACCACTCAAGCCTATTTTACAATGAGCTTTTCCCCCGTTGATAGAGCGGTATGGGAGGTTTCCATTTCCGGCCACCATGCGGCTACAAAAACAAAATCAGGCGGCAACGTGTTACCATTTCATTGTGCATTTCCGATGCTAAGTAGTACAGTTACGTAGAACTTACTTTTACATACATGGAGACATGCTGGTACCTTATACATGGTGCAATGAATGTACATTTACGGCCCCTATGTACTATTTATATGTGCAGTGTCTTCAGAATCAACGGTGTATGTTGGCAGACTGTGTGTGCAATGGCTGCGCAAACGTGGGTGGCAGGGCCATCTTACGCACTTTAGTGCCTTTGGGGAAGGAGATTTTTGGGCCTCTCCTTCATGAAAGGAAACAAATTCCTTTACAACTTCTTCAAAGATTGTACATGCTTTCTAATGTATGCAGTATAGTGACCTGACCTGGTTGTGTCGCCTGTGTGGTAGATTGCAGATATTGGCGTGAAGGAGGTTTTGTTGTCAAGTGATACCTGTCCGTGTGTGAAGGTAGTAAGCTTGCAGTTACTTTTTTTTCCATCTTCATTGTATGTTGAAAGCATTCATATTACATATTGCCTATGGGATTGTATATGTAAGGTGGAATGATTATTGGAATTGCAAGTCCTACACAATATGCTATGGTTTGAATTTTGTACCACTTGCTGAAATGGAATGGAATCACAGTTGGGTATAGATACATAGAGAAAGCGTTCGTTAGGGACTTCTTCCTGAATTACATGATTGCAGAGAGTGCATCTATGTTTCCACATGTAGGAAACCTAAAAGATTTCATTTATGTGTATGGTTTTGCTTTCCAAATGGTGCTTGAGGAACTGCTGCAACGACTTGATAGAGTTGTGCCGACCGTTACAAATTGATGTGCAAGGCCATTTGTAGATGCGCCACATTGATTCGGAACCATGGACAGTGGCATCTAGGTTTAGTGGGGATATTTCTGAAAACAGTGTTTCTTCTTCCATTATGCTATTGTCTACCTTTGCATACCCTTGTACAGTGCTATGTATGGCAATCTGGTTTCTTTGCTCTTGTGTGTATCAATCCTCATTGAAGTATGCCTATGTGCTGGTGGTGTGCCTCCACTCACCTGTACTGATGTTGTCAAAAGGTATTTATGCTGATATTGCATTTGTTTTGAAGTAGTGGTGGTAGTTTACAGATTAATTATGTTATTGGTTTCATTCTCATTAAATTTAATAGAAAGCTTTCTCATTTCAAGAGCATTGCACGGTCTACAACAGCTTCCAGGATTACTTTTCTGCAGTAAGGTTTATGGGTTGAGAGAGATTTCTCCCCTCGACTTATAAGGTTCTGAAGGACTCTGTGGTGGAAGATTTTATGTAAAATTACTTTTTTGGAATGCTTCCTTGTGATGACATTAGCATGTGTACATACTCTATTACCAGTAGTGACAGTTGCACTATTTTCAGTACCTTTCACTACCTTTGTTTTCATTTCTACATTTTGACAGAGGCATTGCATTCTCCTTACTGGTAGGTGCTTTCGTTTTCCTTTGCGACTGTATTAGCTGTTCTCTTTCAACTTTCTGTACAAAATCTGCTAGGGGTGTATGGCTACTATCTATGCTTTTAGGTGGAGCTCGTCTATTTCTGCACTGTTTTCTAGGTAGTTCCTTTTTGCTAGACATTCTGTAGCAGCTGTTGCAGAAAAAAGGAAAGTGTAGGTCTGCACATTTTGTGATGTATATGTGTGCATCTGTGCATGAATGGACGAATATGAGGGTAGGAATACACATAGAGGTGTGTGAGTGTGTGTTAGTGTACGGTGGGAATGCTATACTACTATTTGGGAGTTAATGTAATGCCAGCGACATGATAACTCAAAGTGAGCAACTGCTGAGGTGCAATGAGTAAGCATGAAGCAAATACTAGTGGGTTGATGCAATTGTGTACCTTTATATACAAGAACACTGCACTGTCTCAGTAAGAGGTGCACCTCCACGATAACATTGCACTTACTTTGTTGGATGTCGAGAGTAGGCTTCCTCTGGGTTGCATTTTCAAGTTGACGCGCCACTGGCTTTCAAGACAGAGGTGGTTACTGCAACTGTCAAAGAAGACAGTAAGAAAATATGTTTGTTAATGGCATACTGACTGCATTTGGAGAATACATTACATAAAAGGGTAGGGGGATGTGTTGTCAGGAAGACAGAGAGAGTGTGTGTGTGTGTGTGTGTGTGTGTGTGTGTGTGTGTGTGTGTGTGTGTGTGTGTGTGTGTAATTGGATGGCTTTGTATATGAATGGGGATTTGGGAGCATCAGCATTGCTGGTAAGGGAGTGTGGTTCATTTGTAAGTGTGCTATATGACGAGCTGTTCAGCAAGTGTGTGCATTGGTGTATGAGCATTTACTTTGCAAATGGATTAGTTCTAGTTGTAGAAGGGTGAGAAAAAGGTTGGGAAAGGTTTACAGCTTGGAAAGGAAAGTGTTTTCGTGTGTGAAATTCCATTAACTTTTCTGCACATATATGCTTCCTACACGAGTACAGCAATCATTTAACTTGTTGGATTTATGTATCCACATTTATGATTGGTACTGTTGTCAATGCACACATACATTTCTGTTGCCTTTCTAAGTAATGTTACATTCTGTGATGTGTGCAAGGTAAGTGGCAGGCACCCTGTGCTTATGCATGCAATGTATGTACTTGGTTTCGGTTGGTAGGATACATTCAGTGCATCTTTTCAGCAACAATTTAACAAATTTTATTAGGAGATGCGTCAGTGCGGAAAATAATTTGTACAATTGACGGAAGGAAAGCAGAGAGTAACTATTTGTATATTACACTGGCTGATATGGGTAAATGAAGACTTTCAAAGCACATACCATTGCAAGTGGCATTTGATGGTAGATGATCGGAGAAATGACAGTATGCTTTTTGAGTACGTTATGAGGTTCAGTGGCAGATACCCTGCTCAGAGGCACTTCTAACAGAGTTGCAAAAGTACTGTATAAAAAATATTCATACCTGTACTTTGTGGTGATGGGTGCTGATGTGGATGAATCTGGAAGCAGAAATCTTGGATAGTTTCACAGAACTTTCTACAGGAGGTGCTTTCGAATCACACAAGACTTGCACTCTGAGTGTTTAACGGTACATATGGAGTGTTGTACATAAATGATAGTGTTAGATGCAGCGGTCTTGGATGTGACTGGTGGAAGCGTGTGTGACTATTTAACAGTACCCAATAAGGGAGTGCTGAAAAAAGTAGTAGAAAGGGAAGAAGGACTGCCCCTTCTTTTTCTGGGGCACAGCCCTCACGGTAGTTGGGGACATGCACGTGCCACATCCTGCCCTTTTCCGCATGCTGGGCATGGAAATGGGACTGTGGGGATTATCCAATCGGGTGCTGAGGGCGTGCTTCACAGGAAGGGGGGGTAATACTTTTTTTCATTACTCTGTGTAGTGAGGCTGGTAGAGATGGAGAGACACACAGTGTTGATCGTGGATGATGCCTTTGTGCAAGATCTGCACGATCTGCACAGGTTTGCCCTGGAAAGAGGCTTTGCTGGTAATTTCAATTTGGAAGGAGTGGAGGCTTTGTGGTGCAATGTCCATGTGTGCAGTTTCGGAGCTGTGCTTGCAATCTGCAGAGATGTGGCCACTGTTGCTACTGTTGATGTTGTCGTGGAGCCCTGCATTTAGGTTACATGCCTTGTTCACGTTTGTTCCGTCAACTAAAGAAGTTGATGAAAGCAGTGATACAGATTTTTCCCACTGCCAATGCGCTTTTCTCATGCATACCACCAAGAAAAGTATGGCACTATCCCAATAAAATGTGTCCCCAGCCAGAGGTTCGAAGGTGTCTTATAAACAGAAGCGTGTGTGATTTTTTTGTGCGCTGATGGGATGTTCTCCTGTGACAATGTCATCCTTAATTCTCAAAATGTGTACTTTTTCCATGCAAATGGCATTTCTTTGTCAACTATTGGAAATGGTATTTTGTTTTACAATCTACCGGATGCTTTGAAGAGGTTCCTGTAAGAATGTAAGGAGGAGAAGAAAACAAAAACCCCTATAAAAACACAAAAAAGGTGTTTGTTTACAAGCACCTACAAAGCAACAAAAAAAGGCTCTTTTCAGAGCCACCACTAAAGACGAAATCCCCTACCCTAGTTGAAATTTGTTCCCCCCACTCCCGCACACAGAGTACGATAAGTCTGCAGACACAACGGTAGTTCCAGGATTATACATGCCACATATGTGCCTTTTGAGGATGGCAGGCATGGAAATGGGACTGTGGAGGCTAAGGGATTGGTCAATAAGGTTTCTGGGTGCGGTGTGTACGCAGAGACTGTGGCAGAAAGTCTATTTGTAGAGGAATGCAGAAGCCTATGGTTACGGCTGTGTACTTCAGGAGGCAGAGTGTATGGATTGTGGGGACTCCTAGATACATTGGTTGCAATTGAATGCAAAACACTGGAGTGGCTGCACATTTTGGATTCTATCATGTGAATGTTTACTGGTATGGAGTACGTGCAATGAAGTGGCTGATTTTGGTTCCTCTTTGTGCCACTTTGGTGATGCTTGATCATCCAGATATTATTTTTCATTGTGGAGGGAACAGTTTAGGACATGTTACCGGAATTCGTCTGCAGTTTGTGATGAAGGAGGCGCTTGGCCAGGGGACGCATATGTTTCCGAACTCCTGCATAATTCTTGGTCGCCTTGCGCAGACACAGATGTGGCTGCGTTCTTCTTCATTTGGAGAAAGTGAGGCGCATTGTCAAGAAGGCTGTTTGTGCCTTTTTCAGAGATGTTGCCATGTCCTACTTCCACAATGGAAATATTATGTTCAATATCAAAGATTTTTCCCACAAATGGCGTTCATCTTACTGCTCCTGGCAATCAGCTTTTTCTGCAAACTATCTAAAATGCATTGTTGCCCTTTTTGCAAGTACAGCAAGCATTTTTATAGTTGGTGATACGCACTTCAACCCTTCGAAACACAAACAAACACCACAAAAAGCCTTTTTTACAGCCAGCCCTTTCTCACGGAAACGACTGCAATGTTTTTGACGGAGCCACGCCTCCCATTATTTACTGTGCAATCTGCGGAGCTTATAGGCTGCGTGGCGGCCTGCATGCTTTCATTGCCAATTCCATTTTTGACCTCTGAAAGGTGGCTCTGAAATTAGCCTTTTCTTTCCTTTTTTCGTTGTTTCGTATCTTTCTTGGTCTTATAACACACACCACAGAAGGAAATGAAGGGAAGGGACGGTACGGAAAGGGCACCAACCACAGAGATAAAATGGGGAAAGTGCAGAGAGAGGAAGAGGTTGGGTGGCTCTCACTTAGTAGGGGTGCAGTCATTCTCATGCTCCCAGACCGAACCCTCGAAAGCACTTCCAAGTTGCTCCCCCGTGCAGAGTACCGCGTCACAGTACATGCACAATACAATGACCTTTGACAGGTAAGGGTCTGATGCAGTGCATATGGCCTGCAAGGCTGCTTTAGGGATCCGCTGCCCCACAGGAGTGTCCGTGGTGTTGGCAGGAGCAGATGCAGAGAATGCTGTAGAGGAAACTAACCTAATGCCTTGTTCGAAGGGCACTACCTTCTGAACTTCTGCCTTATGTTTCGATTTGCAGTGTCGTTGCATGGAGGTGGTGCAGTAGCTGTACAAGTCAGGTTTTCTGCACCTGGGTCAGTGCATCTCACCTGGTTATCACAACATTACGGCACATCTCCTACGCAGGTAAACAGTTTCCAGACCCAGCAGTCAGGCTGGCTGCAGACATTGGGGATTTACTTTACTTCTTCGTCGTTCTCCTCTTGATCCCCATCTACATCACCAAGCCTGTTCCCTTGTCCAGGCCCTTTGGAAGGAGGTGGGTGTGATGGTGGTGGTGAGAGTGTGGGTGCTGCTAACTTAGAGGTAGCAACCATGGTTGCCATTAGTTGCAAAGGTAACATAGCACAGCAGAATTGATCAGGAAGCAATTCCAGCACAAAGCAATGTGGCCTGCTACTATGCTCTGCAAAGCCAAAAACAGTATGCTAAGCAACTCTGGGGTGTGGCCTTTTGTAGGGCTGCTGTGGAGCCATTGGAACAGGAAAGCGGGCCTAAATCGTTCAAACAAATAGTTACATGTAAAATGGCACATTGTGGGATGTTTGTAAGCGTGTACTTTCACAATAACACTCCTTACATTGTAGAACACAGTACTTTTCCGATGTCCGAGGGCCCGGAACATGTCCGGCAAATAAGGGGCCACGTGCAGCGTGGATGTGGTCACATAGTGACGTTGCAAATGTTCTCAAATGGCACGGCTGTCCGCAGGACGCGTATTGGGGGCAATACTTTGTGTGCATCTGCATAGGTGTCCTACGAACAGGGATGGCCTCGCCAGACTCATTAACAGTGCGACACATGTCCGGCAACCATTCCCCACAAACAGGGTGTTTGTAGGCTACAGCAAGTGCAATGTTCGTGTGCACAGCTGTCCGTAGGACGTGGGTGGACGCCTTGAACTACTGAAAGTATGTTACAACTTTTTCCCACCATGCTGGACAGGGGCGGTGTTACCAGGACACAGAGCATGACATACGCATGCGCATAGCTGTGGAACGGACAGACGTGCGCTCCCACAACTAATTAAAGATGCATTAGCAGATGCGGACAGTACTTTAGTCCTACGGATACCTGATTTGTGATTGCGCATATGCCGGTCAGGTGCAGTGTCCCGAGGAAACCTCCATTTTGCTTAACTGCAGCCATCCTGGACGCTACTGTGCGCCACACACTCATAATGGAATTCTAAAATAAAAGGAAAAGCCACTCACACACCAAGCAACACTTTACATCTACACCTTTAATTTCTGAGATACATAGACACTATTAGGAAAGGGAAGGGGTAGCAGAAATGGATACATACACAAAGGAATTGGGGATTTGTACAAATTCATCTTGAGGGGAGCCAAGGATTGAGGTCTCATTGTAACGTCTCTGCTCACAGGGATTTTGTTGGGGATGGTGGGCTGGGAAATGGGGAAAGGGTACACGTGAAAGTGGGGCAGTGGTATTTTATTTTTCCCATAATATGTCCTTGTACAACATCTTTCAAGGCGGCTAAATTGTTTAGCAATGGTTCCATTTTGGCATCCAGGCTGTCTAGGTTAGTTTTTACAGTTTCCTTAATTTCCTGTGGCCATTTGCTGTTGTGGAAGAGGTGCCGCTTTTGATGCATGGGTGTTAGTCTTAGCAGAGCACAGTGGTGGCACGAGTTATGGTTGCTTAGCTTACCATAACTGGCCAATTTCTGGGGTTTTTCGGTTTTACTAGTAACCATAATATGGGTAGGTTGTGGTTAGTGCAAAGTAAGTATAACGTCCCTTTAACAAGCTTTTTGCACCGAATGTGCTAGGTTTTTCTTACGGCAACTGAACCATAACGTGCCTTTAACAAAACATTTTCACTGAATTTGATAGGTTTTAAGTAGCGCAACTTAACCATAATGTCCCTTTAACAATGTTTTTTTCACTGAATTACATGGCCACGGTAGTGGCCATGTAGTTATGGTTAAGTTGCTGTTTCCATAGGAAGAGCACTTTTTGGGCTGCTTTTTTTTCCAAAGGTTGGTAAGGATTCGTCCAGGGGGGCCAAAGTTATAGGGGGGGTCCCAAAACGTCTTTTTTCCCATAGACTAAATTGGGGGGGGGGGAACTTTGCGCACGGCTATAGGCCAAACCACTGGACGGGTTGTCATCATTTTTGTGGCAGGGGCAGGGGCTTGTTCCCAAAGGCATGCTTTTGTAAATGCTGTGAGAATTCCTAAGAATTAGTGTTATCTATGTCCGCTCTGCGGTCCCACTTCCCTTTTCGCTCAGTGGAGAATATTTCTATTGGCTGATCGATGGCATGCCGTACGGCAACATGTTGCGCTTTCTGTCATAAATCAATAATTGAGACAAATTATATGCATTATCCAATCAAACCATTGGCAGGTTATCCCAAGGACTCACCGTTACCTCTTCCTCTGACAGACCCCCTTTCGGTAGTGGAAAGCTCTTCTTGTTCCAAATGGAGAGAAGATAATGAAAGCCTCCCAAGTACCTCTTCCCCCTCCCGGATAAATTAGGTAGAGGAAGAAGTCCCAGGGAAACCCTCTGGGGAAGAAAACCCTGTTCCGAAGGTAGCGGTGTGTTGTCCTCCGTAGCAGTCGGGGATTCCGGCGAAGTCAGGAGGGCGTTCGTCTTTGAGAAGAAGAAAGAGACTGGTAAGTATCAGAGTGAAACTGAGGTATAGAATGTAAGGTAAAGTGGAATGCGGATTACCCTTAAACCGGAACAAGGTGGTAGTCAGAATCTTCAGAAAACCTCTGAGAGGCAAAAGAGGCGGAGCTAAGATCTGTTTTGATGGTGCAGAGTCTTGCCAGTGTATTCGAAATGCCGGTGTGTGATGTGCCTGTAACCATACGAAGGAGAGGATAATAGTAAGTTGTGAATGTTAGAAAAATGGGATTGGAGGCTATTGGATATACGGAATTTGGATGAAGCTTACCACGGTCCGGAATGAGACCGGAAGGCAAACTTGGTTGATGAGGAGGGGGAGTCCGTGAAATCGGAAGACAAAGAGGTAGTTGGAGAGATACTAGAATTGAAAACAGGAAGTTTAGAATGCTGAAGACAGTATTTCGCAAGTCAAATTGGAAGACCTAGGAACGAACTTACGTAGCGTTGTTAATGAGGAGTAGCAACGCAACTCCGTGCTGATCTCCGGGACTGATATACCCACGCTCGGGTAGGGAGGCAGTACTTCCGGGAAATCAAGGTGTGCTGAGGCTAGACCCGCAACTCCAGTTACGGCGGCCATCTTGGTAGTAGAAATGGCTGACACCCGCCGTCCTATGGTCCATCGATGCCACAAAGCCCAGCGTCTCCGAAGGGGCGTGACAGTATCACTGATTGGTTCTGCCGCAGCGTCAAGTGCGTAGCGTTCTTTTGATACAGTCGCCATGGTCATTTAGTTTTTGTGTTGTACGCCAAAATCCCTGCAAACAAACCTTTATGAAACACTGAGTGCAAAGGTAAGCATTACTTATATGTGGCAGTAGAAAGTGAAACGGTGCTTTGTTCTCGTTGCCACCATCGTACCGTGCAGTGAAACTTGGTAGTCACTGTATGACAGTCTATCTAAGAAACAACCACCAAACGTACTGCGGTTACACTGGCGTCCTATATTTTGGAATCTGAGGCAGCCACCTGCACGGTTTCGTAAATACAGCGCGTCGGCACGTGGTCGGGAGTAACGGTTGTCATGAGTGACTGCTGCTATTTTGTTGCAAAATGAGAATGTATTTGCGTTCGGAGTGAAGGTCAGTTTATTTTATTTCATTTTTTCAGTAGGCGCTCAGTGTGGTCGCACATGTAGCAGACCTCATAAGGGTCAATTGTTTTTCGACCTTGACGTACAGGGAACGGAGACAGAAAGAATGTAGGGAGTCACAGTTTGTGAAACATTCCCTTTGATAAGTTATGCTTCAAAAAGGTTTGTGAAGCACATGAAATATCAGTTCACGAGGACGTCTTCTTGCAAAGAAGTACTGTGTGACTGCGGAGGCCGAAATGGAGCCAGTGCATATCATGTAAGGTTATTTTTCAGGCCTATACACCAATCTGCCATTATTTACTTAGTGTGAAAAAAAAATGAATTATTCCTAGTAATGCATTTGAAACTTTGTGTGCCGTTGAAATTTCAGTTTGCACATTACCGCCATCTGTACGATATCACTACAATTTCCACTATTACCTACGAAATTTATGTGGCATTGATATTTTTTTACCTATTATGCCGATAGTACATTGTCACCATTTGTAGGGAGTTAGTACTTTTTCCCATATAACAATATTTGTTTATAGAAATGTTATGTGTTACACCTTACATTTCCAAAAAGGCTTTGTAGTGATACATTTTTCTTTCTCTCCTCAGTTACTTCATTCCTTGTTGCGAATGTCATGGTTTGCATCGTCCGAGTGATGGTTTTTTTAACCGTCAAGTGCAGCTATTAGTCACCGGTTGTAGGAGCGTCATCATTCAATGGGATGACCGCATTGGACCTCTATGCCCGTACGCAGTTGTATCGGTACGAAGCAACATACCGTCCTTTCTGGTGTCATAGTTCGCAGCCATTGACGTCGCCTTGTAAATCAGTGTGACAGCAATGCACCTACTGTGTCAACGATGCTTAATTTCAGTGCGGTCAAACAACAACGTCACCTTTGCCACTAACATTAGAATTAACATACCATACTTTCTGATGGACTACTTCACAACGATTGCCGCTGTCTTGTCAATGAATGTGAGAGGAAACAGACTACTGTGTCTCAAGTGCATACTGTGTGTGTGCTAAAAACTGTGTCGCCAATGCATGGTTATTATGTGGGGAAAAAAAAAATCAACGTCACTGTTAAACTTGACCTTTTCATTGTGTTACCGAGACACTCACTGCCAAATTCTTTGCCACTGAGGAAAGGGCGATGATTTAGCGCTGTGCATTGTGAAATAAAAGCACCTTACCACTTTTTACATGTTAGTGTGTTTATTAACCATTTCATGTTTCCCTTCACAATGTGGCCTTCTACGTTGCAGGTTGTAGTATGTTCTTTACTAGGTGGCATATCACGGTACATAAGTCTTTATGCAATTATTTCTTTACGCTGCCAAGGTATATTATCCAGAACGCTATTGCATACCACTTGCTTTAACAACGTAAGGCTCAATGCCATCTATAATGCATTTGTGCCGTTAGGGTACTTTCTGTTACTCAGATGCCCCAATTACCAAGAGCAGTTCTGCATGAAGACGCTATGTTGTCATATTTGCTAACTTTCCAAAAGTGGAAGAATGAGATCAGGTGCAATAAATGTCATGTCATCTTTTATATCCTGTGTGTTAGTCTTAGCAGTGCACGGTGGTGGCGCGAGTTATGGTTGCTTAGCTGACATAAAAGAAAGGGGCTAAGGAATTGATGGCGTCAGTGATGGCATCAATGGCATGAGTGGTGGCATCTTTTATGGTCGGGGTGGTAGCAGTAGAGAATGCTGATGGGAAAAATGGGTGATTAGCCTACCATAACTCCCGAATTTCAGGGGTTTTTAGATTTTACTTGTGATCATAAGGTCCTTTTTACAAAGTTTTTGTACAGAATGGCATAAGTTTTTAATAGGGCAACTTAACCATAACGTCCCATCAACAAAGTTTTTTTTGTAGTGAATATATATATATATATTTTACACAGCCCATGGTAGTGGGCGATTAGTTATGGTTAAGTACTTTTGAGCACTTTTTCGGCGGCTTATAACTTTGCTTCGCCTGGACGAATCCTCACCAAACCTTGCAAAAAAAAGTATATGGGCGGCTCTGAATGTTTGTGTGAAGTTGGGGGAGGTTTCGTGCGGGCGGCAGGAAAGTTATAGGGAGGGTCCAATAGACTGAATGGGGAAAAACTTTGCGCACGGCTACCGGTCGAACAGATTTTCGCCAAATTTGCGCCAGGAGCGAGGGCTTGGTACAGAGAGCGTGCTTTTGTGTGTTCGGTGGAAATCTGACTGCTAAATTTGCTACAAAACACTGAAATGTACGTCCCAAAAGACCTGTGATATCTGGGTTCACTCCGCGGACCCTTTTCCCTGTTCTCTCCGCGGACAGAACTGTCATTGGATCGCGGTATGGCATGGTGTTGGAGAAGTTTGGACGCAACCGGTGGTTGGCTGAAGGGAAGCATGCTGTGCGTCAAATCTTTTTGGGAAAGCCACCATGGTGTATCGGAGAACAGTGTGGCGGTGGCAGGGTCAGGAAAACGTACCGTATGCATTGTGTCGGCGGCCATAGAGGAAGGAATGGCTGGGGGAGTGAGAAGTGATTCATGTGACATACGTACGCTAGTATTTTCTGTGGTGATTGAAGGCAGCTGTCGTAACGGTCCCTTAGTTTCTGCCTTGACCTGTTTGCAGCTAACTCTTTTCGTGGGGAGTGATGGCAGGTCATTTGCAGATGGGGAGTGAATTACACATGAGATAGGTTGGGTGGGAGCGCGGGTGGCAGTGCGCTGCAGATGGAATGCCGTAGTTAGTCAAATGGAGGCATGCATGGGTGAATGAAGGTGAGGTGGGCCTGTGGAAGGATTACAATGTTGGGTGCATGGCATGCATTGAGGAGCATAGGGTTGCAACATACACAATGCAGGAAGGCATGTTTCAGTCTGCATCCGGTACAGGGTGGTGCTTGCAAAATGCGGTGTGTGCCAATTAGTTGCAGTAGCGTTAGTGCTGCAAAGTGAATGTGGGTAGGTTGGCAGTGACACAGTACTTTGTGAATGGGAGTGGGTACGTCTATAGTATGTGAATGAAAGTGTATAAGGGTGCAGGAGAGAGCATTTTCTTTCCACATTGTGTTACCTGTTGAAATTTGTTGCTGCATAGCTATGTGGTGGTGCGCTGGTTGGGTAGGAATGCTGGTGGCAGTGGTTTGTATGTCAATGGTCGTAGTTAGTGAAATGGTGAAATGTGTAGTAATCTGCTTTCAGGTTAGGTGGGTGTGTGACATCACCTACTTGGAATGTTTATGTAGAATGTTGGTGTGCAGGGTTCTGTGAGTGACGGTGGGGAGTGAGAGTGAAGAGTGAGCTGAGAAGATGGGTGTGGGGGTGAGCCCGGTTTTTCCCTTGTCATCTTGTGTCCCCTACCATCCCTGTGTCTTGAGGAAGAGTACTGGACATGGACAATAAAGGAACCTGTAACTTACCTGAAGTACTGGAGATCCACTTTGTTACACTGGCGACGAGGATGGGATGGTAGGTGGACTGCCTACTCGGCGCTGCTGGGGGGGGTGCAGCACCCCTGGAACACCGCCCCCGTGAGCTCCCCCCCACACCCAGGCGGGTCCGTGTCCAATTGCCTGCCGTGTGCAGTTTGTGGCCCCTCATGTGTAGAGAGGGGCAACCTTGTGGCAGATGGTGCCTTGGACTTGGCCATTGTCCCAGTTTGACCCGGAGCCAGGGCTTCTTCAGGTGCTTCCAACGCAGTTTCAGGCGAGCACAGGAGTGGGAGGGCTGCTGAAGCTGATTATGATATTCCTGAGGCAGCAGCCGGATTTCCCCAGCAATGCGTCTTTTTGGTGCCTTGTCGGCGTTGTGGAGCCGGCTACCAGTCTATGTCCTGCGGCTGAGCGGAGCGGTGCTTGTGCCTGTCTGTTGCCCTTGGCGGAGCCCATGTCATCATCTGGTCCAGGGAGTCCGCTGTCGGGGTGTGCGTGGATCCTTGACACAGCGTCTCAAGGCTGACGGTGAGTGCCGCAGATCGTTGGGCACAGGGCAGCCTTATGACACAGATCCGAGAGACTTGTGGGTCTGTACTTTTACTGTGATTGGCCTGAATCTGACGGCGCCCGAGGATAAAGGTTTGCGGTTTCGGGTGGTGTTTACGGGTCGACAGCCAAGCGGATCTGGTGACGTCATAACTGTCAGAGGCATCTACATCAATGTCACGTGCGCAGCAGCAAATTCTTTTGGTCCTGCGTGTCTGCCTGCGTTCCCCAGCTCCCGGCCGTTCCGGATGTTTTTAAAGTTATTAGGTAATGTCGTATAGAGAGGCATCGTCATTGATCTCGTGGCAGGGATCATTTACTTCCTGCGTTGCAAGCCTCGTTCCCAGGAGAGAGGAGGAAGGAACTCGTTTCAGACGGAGTGCACATTGGATCAGAACACGAGCGCACATTGGATCAGAACATGCCTCGAGAGTTCACCAATGGTTGGAGTGGTGTTGTTGAGAGGCGGGTTCATTGCCTGTCATTTCTTTGGAACTGCAGCAGTTGGAGCAAATTATTTTTTTTTTTGCAGCTTTCTTTGATTCCGTACTGGGCAACAATAAGTTTGGAATTTGCCTGGTGCTTGACATGGGACTTTTGTCAGGTTAGTGTGGGGCCGCGTGCCTGTGTTTGAGTGTTGTATCTGTTGTGGCCCATTTGTTTAGAGATATAAGTGCCTTTGATTAGTCTCAAGGCAGGGATTTCCCTCACTTAGGTGTAGGTGGCCGTTGTTTGCTTCCTGTGGTGTCACTGTGTTGTGGCCCTGTGGGGAATCTGTACCCTAGTATAGGGGGCTCGGGGTGGTCCCTTTTTGCAATTGAAGGGTTGGTGTGGGTGGTTTGTAATTAAATGCTCTTCGGAGGTGTACTGATTAACCACTTTTGCGATTGTAAATGCCAATGCTATATTAATGTTTCACCTGGTGGATGGAACGTTACTGGGACTAATGTTAACCCCTAGTGGTGTAGATTGGGGTGCGTTCTTACTTATGAAGTAAAGTGTAGGGTCTAGAATTTTCATGGACTTGAGGGTGGTGGTCCACGTGTCAACTTTCATTGGGAACACTGATTTCAAGCAAGCAACAGTGACATTGTCTTTGCACATATTTTTAGTGCTATTTTACATCTCAGGACTTTGCAGGGGGGTCATCATTTAATCTATTAACATGTTTTGTGCAATGTTTTCAACATGTGTTGTGCAATGTTTTCAATCTTGAAATGTGTTTTTATGATGCCTGCATTAATGCTTATTGCTATGTCATGTTGTGTATGGTTAATGTTATCAGTGTTTGGTCCGAGAGTGCACTGTATGGGTGCGTGCAAGTGTTCTGGCGCATCTGAGGTCATGTGTTTTCAACTGCATTTGGTTCTTAGTGCCTGGCATTGGTTGTGCTAGGGTTGGTCACTATGTTTGCGTGTGTTGTTGATCTCTTGACCTTTGGTTGCATCTACCTGTGTGGTTTCAGGTTAGGTGTCTTGGAGTGAGGTGTGAGTATGGTCTTTGGTGCCTGGTCTGTCCAGGGTGGGTCACTTTAGATGTTCTTGGGTGCCTGGTCTTTCCAGGGTAGGTCACTTTAGATTTAATATCTCCATCATTACTGCGGTGATTAGTGCCTGATAGTTCAGGTTTGGTCACTTTGGCCTGTATGTTGTGGTCATTAGTGCCTGAGCTTAAATCAGGGTAAGTCACTTTTGGCGGAGTCTTATTCTCAGGGCAGTTGTTCGCTGTAGTGATTCATAGCGTTGTTATCTCTGTTTTGGTCGCTATGCCTGAGTTGAGTGGAGTTTTTCTTACTGTCCATAGTGTTATCCTATTGGACGAGGTGGTGTCAATTTTGCTTTGCCAGAGTGCCTCCTGATTCCGAGTCTGGTATGTCAGGTTGTCTCCTGGTGTGTTCGAAATGGATTTTGTGGATAGAGGGAATGGCCAACGATTTTGTGCAGAGTAGCAGCCTGGTGTTGTGGTTCTTCCTCATACTGTTGTCAAAGTTGTTTAAGTGGTCCCTCGGTTTGTTGGGCATTTGTTGTTGCTCCCTTTGGGGGCGGTTGGTTAGCGCTTGGAGGGGCAGCTCTGAGACTTTGGGGTGGCAGACCGAAGTGTAAGGTGATTTGTGCTAAGGTGAGTAGGTTGGTTAGGTGTTAGTTGTGTTAGTGTTCGCTAACAATAGTTTTGGCTAGGGGTGGCAGCCCTAGGTCCTGAGGGGCAGCTCGGACAGGCGTAAGTGCTCTGTTTTTTATTTTTGTGGCCTCGAGGTGTGACCGAGGGAGTGGTGTTGTTTTGTTTTGGTTGCATGCCGTTGGCAATCTTTTCCTTCTTGGTCCGTTGGTGTCCAGTTAATGCTGTCCTTTTGCTTTCAGGTTAGGTGGGTGTGTGACATCACCTACTTGGAATGTTTATGTAGAATGTTGGTGTGCAGGGTTCTGTGAGTGACGGTGGGGAGTGAGAGTGAAGAGTGAGCTGAGAAGATGGGTGTGGGGGTGAGCCCGGTGTTTCCCTTGTCATCTTGTGTCCCCTACCATCCCTGTGTCTTGAGGAAGAGTACTGGACATGGACAATAAAGGAACCTGTAACTTACCTGAAGTACTGGAGATCCACTTTGTTACAAAATGCATGGTGGCATTACGTTGTTGTAGGTGTGTTTAAGGCCTGTGCTATGTGCAGAATTGTTGTAGAAATGTTATGGTTAGTGACAATACTTTGTGAATAGCTGTGGGTAGAGGTGGTGGAGGATGTGGTATGTTTGTGCATTCTGGTAAGTGCGACCTGTGTTCGTGATTGGGTGTTTTATGGTGTGGGGGTGAAGTTCTGCTACCTACGTGTGGCACGTTTGTGCAAAATGGTAGCTGCCCACATGGCCCTCATGTTCACTGTTGCCATTTGCTGCTGCATTGCGCCATGGCGGTGTACAGGTTGGGTAGGAGTGTTGGTGGCAGAGGTGTCTATGTGGATTGTCGCAGAAGCTGACATGGAGACATGCATGGTGGCATTATGTTGCTGTGAGTGTCCTCAAGGCCTAGACTATTGGATGCATGGCCGAAGGCCGTAGGCCATGCATTCAAGAGCCTAGGCCTTGCGGACATGCACGCCAGTAATGCATTTTTCAATGTGCATGAGTTAGAGGGTGGTGACATGTAAGGAATGGGTGTGGAGCCCCTTTCAGCCGTTATAGGACACTGTTGCAAATAGCTTGTGGGTAGGTTGGCAGTGGCACAATACTTTCAGAATGGCAGTGGGTACGCCCATAGTATGTGATTGAAAGTGCACAGGGATGCAGGAGAGAGTGTCTTGTTTGCACATTATGGTAACTGTTGCAATTTGTTACTGCATACCTCCATGGCGGTGCTCTGTGGTTGGAGTTGCTGCAGAGAAAAGTCACGCTATGTGGGCATTGGGTGAAATGTTTTTATACTGTTAGTATGTTAACGGGTATGGCTGAAGGGCAGTTTATACGTGCTTAGTGTGCTGTGTGCACAATGCTTGCAGTATGGGCAATGTTCTAAACATGTTGTGCTTACGTTGCCAGTGAAACAATTCTTTCTGAGGGCAAGTGGGTAAGAGAATAGTATGTGAATGAAAGGGTGTAGGGGTGCCAGAGACACTGTAATGCTTATACATTATGGTAACAGTTATATGTGATGATGTGTATGTCTATTGTGGTGTTGAGATTGGTTAGGAGTGCTGGTGCCAGTGGTGCATATGTCCATAGTGGTAGTTGGCGATATGCTGACATGTATTGTTCAATTACGGTGGGGGGAATGTGTGCAAGGGCAGATTCACTGGAGCAATGCAGGTTTGGCAGTGTCTGCACCACAGGGTGGTCGACTTTGGGAATGCGCGTGGAGCACATTGTTGACGTGCTACAGCAGGACAAATGAGTTGCAGAGCGTGAATTGTGCATTCTATGGTTGTGGTATTAGTTGGAACATGCCACAGTATTTGGTGTGCAGCAGGAGATGGTGCAGTGAGAAGTTGGGTAGTGTGGCCACAGGGTGCAGTGCGTACGTAATGCGAGTATGGAAGTGGATATGGTTGAAGGGCAGCTTATATGTGGTTGGTTACTGTGCTGTGTGCACATTTATTGAAGTAGGCCCAATGTTGTGCAGGTGGTGTGCATAGGTTGGCAGTGACACAATAGCATGTGGACGGTAGTGTGTAGGGGTGGTGCAGGGTGCGCTATGGTTGTGGCTTCTGCTAAGTGTGACACGTTTTCGTGAATGGGTGTTTTATGGTTTGGGGGAGATGGGTAGAACTGGCGCTACGTATGTAATGTTCGTGCATAATGTTAGGTCCCCAAATGGTCGCTTGCTTGGATGTGTAGTGTTGCAGTGGGTATGAAAATGGTTGCAATGTTGTTTGCATACCTAAAGGTGTGCTGGATCACATTTGTGATTTCATCTTTGATGTCATGGGTGTTAGTCCTTCCAGTGCACAGTGGTAGCGTGAGTTATGGTTGTGTACCATACAATAACTGGTGATTTTCTGGGGTTTTTAGGTTTTACCTGTAACAATAACGTCCCTGTAGCAACGTTTTTCCATTGAATTTCATAGGTTTTCAAGCTTGGTGAGGTTTTGTGAAGGGGGGCAAAGTCATAAGGGGGTCCCACATTTTTTTTTTCCTATAGACATAATGGGAAAAAAAAAACTTTGATCACGCCTACAGCCCAAACCGCTGGAAGGATTTTCACCAACCTTGCGGCAGGAGCGGTGGGCTTGGTCCCAAAAGTGTGCTTTTCTAAATTTGGTGTGAATCCGTCCAGTAGTATTATTTAAAACGTGCTAAACGTAAGTAAAATAAAATTGTGATATCTGGCTCCGCTAACCCATTTCCCTGTTTGGTCCGCGGACTGTCATCTGATTGGCCTATCGGGTGACGTGAATTCCGCGGACATCGGACGCCCCTGCTGATTGGATGGAGAAAAATATGAAATGCGTCAGTTTTCCTGAAATGCCTGCCATGTTGGATTCACAGACTTTTGTCGGTGACCACGGACACCGAAGCGGGGGAAAAAAAACCTACAACATTGCACTTGTCAAACTCAACAAACAATCTCTGGGGAGGTGAGGTGGAGGGGGTGAGGATGGAATGGGATATGGCCATTAGGAGCCAAAAGAATGGGTGGTTTTAATCCCAGAAAGTCAGCAAACACTTCAGATGTCCTGGCACAGTCCTGTGGTGTTCGCAGACACTTCGGATGTCCTAGGACATCTGTGCCCATTTCTGCATTACAGGGATGGTGAAAAGCAGTTTTTGGATGGCTTATAACTTTGGCGCCACTCAATGAAGCTGTATGTAGTTTGGGATTTTTTTCTAGCCCTAATTCTGAATAGTTTTGCAAAGTTTTGTGGGATTCTGAAAAAAAAGGGGGCACAATTAGAGGGGGGGGGTTCCAAAATAATGTAAAGGCTTATCAATGTGGTGCTATTTGACGAATCTACATAAAAGTTTGCAAAAAGATTTTAGATCGAGATGTAAATGTTTTTCTAAAGTTTGGTGGATTTTCTCAAGAGAGGGCCAAATTAGAGGGGTGTCTCAACATTTTTAGATAGCTTATAACTTTGTTGCCGTTTGATGAATGTGGACAAAAGTTTTGAGAAAGATTATAGACCCAACCTTCAATGTTTGTGTAAAGACTGAATGGATTTTGTCAAGTGGGGCTAAGTTATATCACTATTGTATCTACATACATTTTGACACTTTTGAAAAAATAAAAACATGTGCGGATGTCTAACAAACTTGTGTAAGGAGCATTGCCAAGGACATTGAAGCATGGTTTTGCAAATGTGCCCGTGTTTTATTTTTTGACAAGTGTCATAATAGTGATATACCTTTGGTGACTGAGGTATAGTCTGTGGCCATGGCCAGTAGCCAAATTGTCCGGGTCATGGTATAAGGTCATGACATGGACAATCTGGCTACTGGCCATGAATGCGAGGGGCGAAAAATGGGGTGATGGTGGCCAAGTCCACCTGGGACCGGCTATGTGGTAAAGTTATTCAAAGGTAGGATAGGTTTGAAAGGAAAAAAAAAATGGGCTTGTGGTATTATGGTCATAGGGTTCTGCACTCTGCGATAGAAAGGGAAGAGGGGCTCTTTACGGAGCCCCGCCTTCGCTTTCTATGGTGGCCATTTTGGAAAAGGATTCTCCTTGCTACGCGTCCCGCTCTAGGAAGTAAAATCTATTTTTTAGCACCCCGGGCTCCCGCTTTGGGAACCAGGGGTGCTAATGACCTTTATCCCCCATTGCAGGGGCTGCAATTGAGGATAATGGTATGGGGCCCTTGTTATTTATTTATTTATAACGTGCCGAAGCCCACAGACATCAGGGCGCACACAAACACACTTCGCTTGGGGCGATAACTTCGGCTGCCGGGCTGTTATCCCCTGTTCCGGTCACTGTAACGGGGGATGAACGTCACAATATTCCCTTTAGCATAACACAAAATGCTAATGGAGATGTTGGAAAAACTTATTGAGTCTATGTACTTTACTGAGAAATGTAAAGTAGATGGAGTCTATAAGATTTTTTTTTAGTTCTATTTTTTAACTGTGAAAGGTGGGTCCTAAAGGAACCTTTCTTTTGTTTGCAGGGGAGGTTAGAACGTAAGATGAGGAGGGAAATGAGGGAAGAGGACCCAAGCACTAATATGGAGGGGCAGATGTTGCATGTGTGTTACTTCTAAGGTAGTGGGCAGTGTTTTTCATGCTCTTTGATAACAGCTTCAAACGCACATCTTCCCCCTGCAGAGTGGTGTGTTGTAGTATATACAAAGGACTGTTGTCTTCCAAAGATATGGATCAACAGCCTCTTTTATTGCTTGCAAGGTAGCTGGTGGGATTTTGTGTGTGTACCACAGGAGTAGGCTGTGTGGTTACAGTATTGGTTGAGGAAGATGAGGTGGAGGAAGACAGCCTACTACTTGATGAGAAAGGAACAACCATTCTGAGAGCATTGCAGTAGTTGGATTTGGTGTGGCGGCACATGGAGGTGGTCCCGTAGGAGTACTGTGCAGGTAGTTTGTGACTGAGTGCATTTCACTTTGGTAGCTTTAGCCTTTGGTACACTCCCAACAGTGGCAAAGAACTGCCACACACATGATTCTCTCTGGGTGCTTGTTACGCTTGCCTGGTCTCTGTGGAGGTGTTGGGGCACGGTTGCAGCCTTCCCTGAAGCACCCCCTTCAGGCCTCTCCCTCAGTAGAAAAGCTGTGGGCAGTGGCACGTGGTGATACTGCTCCTGCGTGGAGATAAGAGTGTGTGAGTGCGCCAATCTGTGATTGTTGTACCTGCCGAACCCTTCACCCCAAAGTAAGGTTTCTGTGAGTATACGCTGGCCCATAAAGATCACCTGTGAATTATGGAAGATAAGCTCTCCGTCCTGCTACTTCTGGCAGGGGCATGTCGAATGGGATCTAGTTCCTTCACTGATCCCTGATAAGGATTAGTCCAGTCCAGCTGCGGCTATGCTTCTCCTTATGATTGGTAAGTCTTTCTTGAGCTCTTGGGATGCTGTTTGTGCTGTTTAATGTCTTTATATGTTCCTCCTATTTATGCCTGCAATAATGTCTCTCTTCTGGTTTCTTCCCTTAAATGGAAATGTGGCCTCAATGTAGCTGTGAGACGCGAGACGCGGCCGGGTGGAAGATGGATGCTACTGCAATGTTCGACAGCAGGTAAGTGATGGTTTAAGGAAAAGTGCGAAGTATGGCGAAGCGCAACTTTAAACTGACTGTTTTTTTTTTGTCTAACCTGGTCTTCTGTTTTTCCTTGCAGGTGCTGCTGTCGACGATGGAGCATGTCGTGCTGCAGTGCCAAGATGAAAATTTCGGTGTTCCAGAAAGTGTAAAGATGAATACTTGGTTCGCCGAAGAGATGTACAGGTAAGAACAGCTTCCGCCAGTTGGTAAGTATGCTGGCAGGAAGCAGGATGTCCAGGAAGCAAGATCTTCAAAGGGAAGTCTGACCTCAGGCGACAGTGAGCGTTACGCTGCTTGCAAGTGCAGAATAACGCAAAGCGTCTGCCTTGAGGATCGGCCAGTTTACCAGGCACACCCTGCCACTCCTAGAGAATGAGCACGTGCAAAGGCAATCCATTAGCAGCCACATCCAAGAATACACTTGGGGCTGCTTAATGGTTGGAATGTTCAAGGTTAACGCATCCTGCTAAATAGATGAAATGTTCAACGTTAATGCATCTGAAGTGCTATGTCCATAATAAGCTTTTTGGTGTTAAATTGATGTTCTTGTTTACTTTTGTTCAGGAGACTGGCGCCAAAGGCGCCAGGACAGTGTCCACCCAGGTCTCCTGTGCATGCATCCCCTGCATGCCTGTGCCCCTGACTTCATGACCATGACAGCGCTAGAGGTAGGAACTTCCTCTAACTCATCTTCTTGGTCCTTTTCATTGTCTTAGGAAGTACTGCGCTTTTATTGTTGTGGAAGTCTTCCAGCTGGTTGTGGTGGCTCTTGGGGAGGAGGGATGGCAATAGCTGATGCCATTTTTAAGAGGAATAGCAGTTTTGCTAATATTCTTCTAAGTATGTGCTGTTTACTAGATTGTTAATGGATAATGCGCAAGTATAGGTGTAGGAGCTGTGCAAGGATACATTTTGAGCTGGAAAGTTCCTCGATCAGTCGAAAAATGCCATTTCCAAACAATCCTCGAAGCATGTATCTGATCACGAAGCGCGGACCCCTTTGCAGATACGTCATCATGCTGCATGCGAGCGCATGGTCACGTGGCACTGTCCGGAAGGTCTGTGATGACATCAGATGTTCGTGGACGTCGACGGATTCAAAAACAGTGGAAAAAGTTGCACAAAGTGTATAAAAGTGTTAAAAATGATGCTAGAAGGTGGGAAATGGCAGAGCTTTAAGATGAAACATTGTAAATTGGACAGAAGTGTTGCTATATTAGGGTAAGTATGATATTAGTAAATTGTAGGAAAATAGCATGCACTGGTAAAAACCCATGCAATGTTATGGTTCAGTTGCCCTAATAAAAACCTAGCAAATTCAGTGCAAAAACTTTAACTGACGTTATATCTTAATATAGAGTGCTGGAGGGGTTTCAAAACACTCATGTAACAGTAAAATGTTACCCTTTCCTACTTTAAATGGATGGTGGCAGTGGTTTAGATCAACTACCGTGATTTTTCCCTACCGCTAACAACGGTAACTAAAAATCGGGTCAGCCATGTTTTTCAATATGGCACCCAAGACCTATCTGTAAAACAGACTCCGGTCATCTTTTTTCGCCATTTCTTTTAGGAAAGGTCCTTCTTGTGTTTGTCTCTGCACGCCAAACCAGGTACGGTCCCTTTGTTCGTTGGCCTTTGGCGGGCTTCAGTGCTGAAGCCCTCCTCTGGCGCCTGAGTGTCTGGGGTGGACAGGATGTGAGGGAGGTGCCCGAAACAGTCTCCTAGGAGACCTGAATGCTCTCTGACGCGATTGGCTGGCTGGCTGTCCGGCAAGGACATCCACCCTGCTGTGTGAGTGACAGCCAGGCTGGAATGAATGGGGTTAAACTGTTTAAAAGCTGGTCTCTGGGACTTGGAAACCCCACTGTAACGAAAGAACCGAAGAGGAGAGGAAGGAAGAGGACTCTGGCAACTCCTGGACAACCGGTGAATCCCTGCTGCAGGTCCGAATTGCCTGAAACTCTGATGACAGAGAAGCCCTTCAAGGTTAATTTCTTCCCTTGAGTTTGGTGGGAACAACCAACTCGCAAGCCACCTGGACACCGTCCTATTCTGGTCGAATTTTCATCAGAGTGCTGTTGAAAACCGGATAGCCAGAGGGAAGGAAACCAGCTTGTGGACTTCAAGGCACTCCCACCTTAAACCAACGTCTTGCTAAAGTTGTTGGCCTCATCCCTGGGCAGTGCAGGAACCTCCTGATGTCCTCCTTCTTGTCCCCACGACTGAAGCTCAGGAACAGCGAGATCTGCTCGAACTGCCAGGAACAACTGCCTCAGCTACAGC
This sequence comes from Ambystoma mexicanum, assembly GCF_040938575.1. NCBI lineage: Eukaryota > Metazoa > Chordata > Amphibia > Caudata > Ambystomatidae > Ambystoma > Ambystoma mexicanum. The sequence goes on along the minus strand of NC_090931.1, from coordinate 285,697,729 downwards.
TTTCTTCATTAACAAGGTACTGTGCAAATGCAGTCGTGAAATCTTTTCGGCCATCGAGAAAGTGCGTGAAGCTTTCCTCAACTACGAAGGCTTGTCCTTCCCTTAACATTAGTCAAACTTTTCGCCTAGCCAAATTCTTCTAGTCTCTGTGGCAAAGACTTAACCGTTATATACCAGAACTGTGTTATCCTATACAAAATATTCTGAACAATTGACTTTGGCCCAGGCCCATTGAGAAGAATTGCTGGTTGTATTTAACTGAAACCCTTTGCCCTGCTTATGAATGTGTTTGGGCTGTCTATTCTTATAACCTTGGGCTAATTACGACCCTGCCGGTCCGGAAAGAACGGTGGTGGTAAAAGCGCCACCACTGTTCTTTCCGGACCAGTTGATTAAGAGTCCTGCAGGCGGGAGGTGTCACTCCCACCAAGTCTGACCTGGCGGGTTTACCACCACCCGTCTGCAGGCGGACATGGAAACACCGGCTCTGTCATAGACGAAACCAGTGTTTCCATGGTCCCCATCCCCATGGAGTCCATGGGAATGGGGACTTACATAATTCCGCCTCTGTAATTCCTGGGTCACCGGGGTCGTAATGCCCCGTTAATTCCAGGAATCACAGAGGCGGAATGGTAATACGAGTCTGGCGGTAACATGCCGGTTTTTCCGCAGTTACCACCGGACTCGTAATAAGGCCCCTTGTCTTTTCCCTCCCTTATTAAGTATCTGAAGTGCAGTTTTGCTCACACTTCATTTTTGAGCTAAACTTGTTCAATTACTTACCGGTTGGATTTTTGTGGTGTATTAGTGTGTGATATTGAGATGCTTATGCTAGTGTAATGTTTTATAACTGACTGAGTAAATAAATGTATATTCTTTTACCAAGAAACCTTGAGTAAGTGTTTACTTGAATCACTGTATTGGTTGGTCCTTTGTTTAACTTGTTCTACTGCTCACTTAAACTCTTGAGATAAGTCTGGCTGCTCAGCCATTGCTACTCCTTTACTGTGTAATACAGGCTTGTACCAAAGGTGAAATTGTGCTTACACTTGTAGTCCTAATTACCTGTAGTGTTCCCAAAGGGTACTGCAGGTGATTCTGCCCAACACTGGTGTACAGCGGTGAGGATAATGTATACTTGTTACATTTAGAGTGCTACTTTTACTTTCGTTCAAGTAATCCTCCCAAGGCAAAGCAACACTAGTAAAGCAATTGTTTTATCATGACTGATATGGAAAGCTGCAGACAGGAGACCCTAGTGACTTTAACTGTTGATCAATGGAGAGTTGTGTAAAGCTAGGAATCTCACTGTAAAAGGCAAAAAAGTTGAATTGATAGAAAGGTTGTTAGAATACCAAAGTCTGAGGAGTCGGTCTGAATCCCCTACACCTGCAGCAAATGTGGAAAATGTTGATGAGGATGATAAGGTTTCTGAGAGAAACTCAAATGTTATGGATGAGTTAAATGAGGAAGAGGAGTCTTCAAATGTAGGCCCTGTTTTACCTCTATCTGCTCATAGGCCTCAACCTCTGACCACAGGGACCCAACAAGGTCCAACATTAAGTCCTGAATCTTTAGAAAGAATGTTTAAAAGAATTCAAGCTCAAACTGAATGCAAACATCAAGAACTTAAACTCAGAGATGGAATTGAACCATGCACTAGCGATGAAAAGGTTGTCTGTTGAAACTGGTTCTCTCCCAGAGTCTTCTAGGTCTTCCAGTCCTAAGAGGCCTTGCATGCCCAAAGATGCAGTAAGAATGTATGAAGTTAAGCTTTATATTTTGGATTGGTTGGCTGCTTTTGAATATAACCATGGGATTCAAGACATTACAGAGAATCTGTTGATTCCTTGCCTTTTTTTCTAGGCTACCCCCTGTTGCAACTAATGTGGTAATGGAGTTGGGAGATATAGACGGAAAGGAGTATGAAACTGTGAAGCTAGCTTTGATAGCTAGATTTGGGAAGACCCCTTCTCAGTATTTTAAGAGGTTTAGAACCCTCAAAAAGGATGATGGTACCCCTTGCGCTACCTGGGCGCCTGAATGTTTGAAAAACTTAGATGGTTGGGTTAAGGGTTACCGAGGGAACACTTATGTAGGTATGAGGAATTTGTTTATGTTGGAATCTATTTATGATGCCTGCTCTCCTGAGCTGAGAAAGAACTTGGCTGACTCTAAGGAAATTGATCCAAAGCCGTTAGCAAGGGCTGCTGACTTGTGGGTTGCCAACAGGGCTACTCACAAGGATTCTGGGGCAACTCAGAATAAGGATGAAGGGAAGCAGCACAAGAAAGATACCAAGGAGAATTCCAATACTTCCACTCCAAAAGAGGGCCCCAAACATAATCAGGGTAAGCCCCAAGGGAAACTGAATCAGGATAGTGTACCTTCTGGGGACAAACCAGAAGGAGGTCAGAACAAACCCCCATTCATAAAGACATTTGGTAAATGTTATGCTGTGGGTCAACTGACCATGTGAAAGGGGATCCCAGATGCAAGGGTAAACCTTCAGGGGTCCACACTGTCTCCTTAGCCTTCTACCCAGAGGATGAAGTACCAATGACAAGTGGAAATTTTCACTTACTGGCTGAGAAATCCATGAAAGTATCAGCCAGTGTCTCTTTAGTGTCCCTGGGTCTGTGGGAACAACAGAATTTAGATGTTTACAACTGTATTCCAGACAACACTGAAGAGTATTACAAAGACAGTGTTCTTGTCAATGGTCAGGAGACCCCTGCCATTCGAGACACTGGGGCCAGCATAACTGTAGTTGATGAATCATTTTTCAAGGTTGAGGATGTTGCTAAGGCACCCAAAATCCTAACTAAGCTTGCTGGAGGCTCTATCCAAATGCTTCCACAGTTACCAGCTCTCATCCAGTGTAATGATATGACTGTCAAGATACCTGTATGTGTGCAGAGTGAAGTACCTGGGAGAGTCCTGTTGGGGAATGACTTAAAAACTCTTGGAGTTGTATCAAGCACCCTCATGCCTCCCAGCAAAAGGAAACAGGAGAAGACTAGGAATGCCAGAGAGAGTACCTTAAGGGGCTCTCTAGAGGAGATTATAGAGGAAGCTATAACTCCCAGTCCACAGGACTTACTGACTGCAATTTCTAGGAAGAAGGAGGAAAAGGGGTAACCTAAAACCTCCAGGAAGAAACCAGCCAGCACTCCTGTGCTACCAACAAGGACATCTCCGAGAGGACTGTCCAAAGTCACACCTGTGACTCCTCCACCAGCTGACGCTGAGTGTGTGGAACAACCCTGTGTGGTTGAATCAGCTGCTGAGGAATCAGAGCTGGAAAAGGACCTTGCTCCTGTTGGCAGTCTGGATCCTGCAGACCATCCTGAGCTGCAGTCGTTACTGGCAGAAGGTGGACCCTGTAGGGCAGACTTCAGCAGAGGTCAAAGAGAGTGTCCTACTCTTGAAGGTCTTGGCCAACAGGCAGCTCCCCAGCTGGATGGGCAAGAGCCAGGGAAGCATAGGTTATACTTGTCATGATTCGCCGTTTACGCCTCTTTTGGACGTTTTGGTCCATGGTGCACCGCAACATTGGAGCCACGATCCTCCCAACATGGCTGGCGGCTCAGACACGTAGCGGTCCAGCGTTTACACAGGAACTCTGGCTTCCTAGAAAACAGGCATGCCCCCGCGGCGCTTTGCGTCTCAACACTCCCTTTCGAGTTTGTGGCTAGTGTGATCGCCGTTTTCTTCCTTCTCCGTGTACCAACCATCCGATATTCATTCCCTTCCTTCCTGGAGTTCTAAGTGCGGCCTTCGCCTCCGCCTGAGGTCGTTCATTCCTTCCTTTCTGAAAACCAACCCGTTTCTTCCACGCTAGCAGCTATCCCCCTGTCCTCTGCGAGCTGTGCTATTCCCTTCCTGGTTCCACGCTTCATCCCGGATATAAACTTCCTGATTCTTACCTTCCTGGAATCCTGGACTCCTGTCTCCTTCCGAGTCTGCCTACGGTCCCCACACTGGATACGGAAGATCACCGCCCTTATCAATCCCAGACACCCCGGAACACTGAAAGACCTCCAAAGAAGAATACGACCAAGGGCAAACAAGTGAGAACACGGGCTGAGTGTGACAATACTAGGAGGATGTCCTCTTCTACAGTGGACCGACTGAGTCTATCCGAGGGGACTACAGAAGACTGGTAGTGCCTCTTGAAAGCAGACTCCAGTTCCTACAGTTAGCCCATGAGATACCTTTGGCTGGTCACTTAAGTTTTAAGAAAACCAAGGAAAGGCTCTCTTTATATTTCTACTGGCCTAAGTTGGGGTCTGATGTAGATAAGTTCTGTAGGAGCTGTCACACTTGCCAAACCTCTGGCAAGAGTGGAGCCTAGAATGTGGCACCCTTGGTGCCTCTCCCAGTGGTGGGAGTTCCTTTTGAGAGGGTAGGAATCGGCATTGTTGGTCCCTTAGACCCTCCCACATCTTCAGGAAACAGGTTTATCCTGGTTGCAGTAGACCATGCTACTAGGTATCCTGAAACTATACCCATGAGGACTGTTACAGCTCAGACTGTTGCTAAGGCCCTACTTGGTATTTTCATCAGGGTAGGTTTTCCTAAGGAAGTTATCTCCGACAGGGGATCCAATTGTATGTCCCATTACATGCAGGCCATGTGGAAAAACTGTGGAGTAACTTACGAGTTCTCAACTGCCTACCATCCTCAGACAAAAGGATTGGTAGAGGGTTTCAACCGTACAATGAAGAGCATGATAGGTGCTTTCGAGGAACCCCTTAGAAGAAAGTGGGACCTTCTACTGCCATGCCTTCTATTTGCATATAGAGAAGTCCCTCAGGAGGGAGTTGGATTTAGTCCCTTTGAACTTCTTTATGGCCATCCAGTTAGAGGTTCTTTGGCTCTAATTAAGGAGGGGTTGGAGAGTGCTCCTTCCCCCCCAAGCCAGTGAGAGTCACGGACTATGATAGGTCTCCGGAGGAGAATGTTACACATGATGGCAGAAGCATCTGCTAACTTAAAAGCAGGTCAGGCTCTGGTCAAACATTGGCATGACCAGAAGGCCAACATGGTTACTCAAGACCAGCAGTTTTAGTTATGGTACCTACAAGGCAGAGGGCCTTACAGGACAAATGGATAGGACCCTTCAGGGTTGTGGGTAAACTTGGAGAGGTCAACTAGCTGGTGTACTTAGGCAATCCTAAGGAGGCTCCCAGTGTCTTTCACACCAACCGTTTAAAGGCTTGTGTCTCAAGACCAGAAGTGGAAGTTTTGCTTCTAGCTTCAGCTCAAGAGGAGGAGGGGAGTGAACCTCTACCTGACCTACTCAGAGGCCAGCCTTTAGATGAGAAAATAGAAGGAGTTAAGCTCTATTCTAACTTGACACCTGAACAACAGGAGGAGTGCAAGTTACTGTTAAATCAGTTTGCCTCCGTATTTTCACTATCACCAGGCTTGACCCCTTGGGGCCAGCATGATATTCAAACTGGTCACTGTCAAAAACAGAGCTTACAGGATGTCAGATCATGTAAGATCCCACATAAAGGAGGTCAACAAGATGCTCGATCTCGGGGTAATAGAGCCCTCTACCAGTCCATGGTCTAGTCCAGTTGTTCTAGTACCAAAGGCAGGATCCAAGGAGTTGAGATTCTGTGTGGACTATAGAGCTCTTAATGCAGTCACCAAGATTGATGCCCACCCTTTACCAAGGAGAGATTAACAGGTGGATAAACTTGGTTCAGCCAAGTACCTCAGTACATTTGATCTCACTTCAGGCTATTGGCAAATAGCCCTGGCAGACCATGCCAAGGAGAAAACTGCATTCGCGACCACAGCAGGCCTCTACCAGTTTAAGGGAATGCCTTTTGGACTAAGGAATGCACCTGCTACATTCCAAAGGATGGTTAATTAAGTTCTGAATGGGATGGAGGACTTCTGCATGGCATACTTGGATGACAATGCAGTGTTCAGCCCTACTTGGAAAGAACATGTTGACCACTTAGGATATGTTTTGCAGGTTCTTGGGCAGGCCCATCTGACCATAAAGGCTAGTAAATGTCAAACTGGTCAGAGTAAAGTGGTCTACCTTGGACGTGAGGTAGGAGGAGGTGAAATCAGGCCATTGCCTTGCAAAGTACAAGCTCTACAAAACGGGGCCACCCCTACTACTCAAACCCAAGTGAGAGCCTTCCTAGGCCTCACTGGTTACTATAGGAACTTCATAGAGAACTATGGGACCATAGATTCTCCCTTGAATGTGGTCTCCTCTCACAAATTCCCTAAACAGGTCAGGTGGAATGAGGAGTGCACTCAAGCCTTTGACAGCCTAAAGAAAGCCCTTTGTCAAGCTCCAGTCATAAGAGCTCCTGACTATAACCAAACCTTCATTGTGCAGACAGATGCTTCAAATACAGGTATAGGTGCAGTCCTTAGTCATCAACTGGATGAGAAAGGTAGGGAGTACCCCATTTGCTTCATCAGCAGTAAGCTGAAGGACCCAGAAACAAGGTGGGCAACCATAGAGCATGAATGCTTTGCTATTGTGTGCTCACTGAAGAAGTTTAGACCATACTTGTATGGATCTACTTTTGTGATTCAAACTGACCACCAACCCTTGAGATGCTTGATGCAAATGAAAGGGGAAAACCCAAAACTGCTGAGATGGTCAATGATTTTACCTTTGAACACATGTCAGGGTGTCACCACCAAAATGCTGATGGTCTCTCCAGGATGTTTGACTGGCTGGAGTAAGGAGATTCATCCAGGAGTGGATTAAATCCTCCTGTCCCTTAGTCTGGGGGGAGGGATGGGGCGAGTATTAGGGAGAATTCTCCAAATGTGCTAATTTCCCTTATCTTTTGAAACCCCCAGCAACTTTGCTGGATTTATGGGATTTGATTTTTTACCTGGAAAGAGTGCGAGCCTTTTTTACCCCCATTCTTCATGTATTTTGATGTGTGTTTTACTTTTGTGTTCGTTGGTTATGGTGTTTTAAACAAACTCCATGGCATCATCTTTTTCTGTGTGTCACACAGCACCTTCGGTGCAGTGGCACAGGGGTGTCTTTCAGAATCCCCAAGGTTTAAATCCCTTCCCTGGGACTGACTACTGTCTCCCAAGGCATGTAAAGTTAAATTGGCTTTACTAGTCTCTTTAAATTTACTGACCCAGCACACACAATCTTACTATAGAGTGCTGGAGGGGTTGCTTAGCTTCCCCTGAGTCAAAACACTCACGTAACAGTAAAATGTTACCCTTTCCTACTTTAAATGGCTGGTGGCAGTGGTTTAGATCAACTACTGTGATTTTTCCCTACCGCTAACAACGGTAGGTAAAAATCGGGTCAGCCATGTTTTTCAATATGGCACCCAAGACCTATCCGTAAAAACAGACTCTGGTCATCTCTTTTCGCCATTTATTTTAGGAAAGGTCCTTCTTGTGTTTGTCTCTGCGCGCCAAACCACGTTTGGTCCCTTTGTTCATTGGCGGGCTTCAGTGGTGAAGCCCTCCTCTGGCGCCCGAGTGTCTGGGGTGGACAAGATGTGAGGCAGGTGCCCGAAACTCCCTGTGCTTAGTCTCCTAGGAGACCTGAATGCACTCTGGCGTGATTGGCCGGCTGGCTGTCCGTCAAGGACAGCGACCCTGCTGTGTGAGTGACAGCCAGGCTGGAATGAATGGGGAAAACTGTTTAATAGCCAGTCTCTGGGACTTGGAAAGCAGAGTCGACCACTGGAACGAAAGAACCAAAGAGGAGAGGAAGGAAGAGGACTGCTGCAACTCCTGGACGACCGGTGAAGCCCTGCTGCAGTTCCGAATTGCCTGAAACTCGGACGACAGAGAAGCCCTTCAAGGTTAACTTCTTCCCTCTAGTTTGGTGGCACCAACCAACTCGCAAGCCACCTCGGCACCGTCCTATTCTGGTCGAATTTTCATCAGAGTGCGGTTGAAAACCGGATAGCCAGAGGGAAGGAAACCAGCTCGTGGACTTTAAGGCACTCACACCTTAAACCGACGTCTTGCTAAAGCTTTTGGCCTCATCCCTGGGCAGTGCAGGAACCTCCCGATGTTCTACTTGTCCCCACGACTGAAGCTCAGGAACAGCGAGATCTGCTCGAACTGCCAGGAACAACTGCTTAAGCTACAGCTTTCTTCATTAACAAGGTACTGTGCAAACGCGGTCCGGAAATCTTTTTGGCCATCGAGAAAGTGTGTGAAACTTTCCTCAACTACGAAGGCTTGTCCTTCCCTTAACATTCGTCGAACTTTTCGCCTAGCCAAATTCTTCTAATCTCTGTGGCAAAGACTTAACCGTTATATACCAGAACTGTGCTGTCCTATATAAAAGACTCTGAACCATCGACTTTGGCCCAGGCTTATTGAGAGGAATTGCTGGTTGGATTTAACTCAAAGCCTTTGCCCTGACTATCAGTGTATTTGGGCTGTCAATTATTAAAACCTTGTCCTTTCCCTCCCTTATTAAGTATCTGAAGTGCCGTTTTGCTCACACTTCATTTTGAGCTAAACTTGTTCAATTACTTTCGGGTTGGATTTTTGTGGTGTATTACTGTGTGATATTGAGCTGCTTATGCTAGTGTAATGCTTTATAACTGAGTAAATAAATGTATATTCTTTTACCAAGAAACCTTAAGTGTTTACTTGAATCACTGTATTGGTTGTCCTTTGTGTAACTTGTTCTACTGCTCACTTAACCTCTTGAGATAAGTCTGGCTGCTCAGCCATCGCTACCACTTTACTGTGTAGTACAGGCTTGTACCAAAGGTGAAATTGTGCTTACCTGTAGTGTTCCCAAAGGGTACTGCAGGGGATTCTGCCTAACATGCCATTCCAAAGCACATCCGCTGCAAAGTTCAATGAAAGTATTCCCGATTTCTCTATCCGTATACATCCACATGGCCACCCAGGATGTGGCACGTGCCATCCTAATTGTCCATTTCCCAGAATTCCATTTCCATTTCCACCCTGCTCATAATGGGAGGATGTGCATGTGCGCTTTCGCATCGTGGAAGCCCTCCACGACTCTCCTCTGAATAAGTGCGGCACTACTACTTAGTGCACCATGGGCCTGCAAGAAGTCCTCAGAGTAATTGAGGCAGAAAAACAGAAAATTCTGGCACGTGAACGCCTTGATACGCCACCCATAAGGAATGCGGGTGAGTATCCCGAGTCAGCTATCCCTATGGGAGCCAGTCACCTGGTGATTCCTCGTTCCCATGAGACCACTGAGGGCTCAAGCCAGGGGACCCACGGGTCATAGACAGGGGACTGTGAATCAGAGCAGAAACCCTGCAAAAACACTCATGGTAACACGCAGCATGTAGTCAGTGGGGTTTCCCACACCACGTTGACGGATGGGCCCAATGCTACTATGTATAATGATCCTAGCACAGGCCAGTTAGGAAACAGTGGTGACCACGGGGACGAAGAGGGGAGAGGTAGGGTTTTTAGTCCTGCTTCATCCCGGGGCCACCTGTCCCGTCTCCTTCTCAATACAAGATCTCTGATCAAACACTCCACAGAACTAGCAACGCATATCGAAGAGCAAGAAATTGATATTTGCGCCCTCACAGAAACGTGGGCACACTGTACCGCGGGCCCCTCTCTCAACCTGGCGATACCAGAGGACTACTCCATGTTGAGAGCAGACAGGGCCCAGGGGAGGGGTGGGGGTGGCTCTGACATTCAAAACACACATCACCATCTGGGGGAATTCAATTAACATATTGGAAGGCATAGAATCCCTGCAGGTGAAGATAGGCATCAATGCAGAGACCACCATCAATGTATTACTTTTATATAGACCGCCCTCTCATTTCGAGGACATTGTCTCTGCTCTATCTAACCATCTTATGGCTTGTCTCAAACCCCATACCAGCTTCAATATACTGGGTGATTTTAACTACTGGCTTGGCTACCAAGATGATCCCAAGGGAGCAGACCTGGAAGCCACCTTGGGCTCCCTCGGTTTTGTTCAATTCAATCGTCATCCCTCTCATCAACTGGGACACACTTTGGACTGGCTTGCAACATGAATGTACCTATTACTGACCTAACCACCTTGCCTTGCCCATGGTCAGATCATTTTGTTAATTTTGCAATTCAGTCGATCTTTCACGTCACACCTAAAAGTAAAATCTTGCCTCCAACAAAGGGACGCAATTCCAAATTGCTCACTTTGGAACAGATCTCCCCATTGGTTAGACACCTGACCAGTGACCTACTCCCAGAATTAGCTCAGGAACTCTCTGCAATACTTACGGAAATCTTTGAGGATACTACCAATCGCTTAGCTCTGGAGAAAGCGAAAAAGCACAAGCTAGTCACCCCCAATAAATCCTGGTTTACCCCCGCGCTACGCACTCTAAAAGTGGCTATGCATAAACCGTATTTTAAATGAAAAACTAATTACTCAGCTGACCTACGCCTGGCCTACAAAGAGGCAGCCAGATTGTATAAAGTGGCTATCCTAGATGCAAAGAAGAATTTCTTTAACAATAGGATTACCGAAGCACGGTCAAAGGCCAAGGAATTGTTCAAAATTCTCAAGGAGCAAGAATCGACAACTGTCCTTGAGGTCCAGGAAGTGGCAAAAGACAAGAAATTGTGGCAGGCTATCCAAGACGCCATGGCCGCGAAACTACAGGGAATCAAAGCTAATATTAGCCTAAAAAAGGCTAGCGCCCTGAATGAAGGTAACACTCCGGAATGCCAGGAGCACATTAGATGCCCCTCAATCCCGGAATTCTCCTTTTAGGCAATCACGCTGGAAGAACTGACGGAGGTGGTCAAACACCTGAAAACAACCAGTTGAAGGGGTGTTCCATTCTCAACCATCAATTAAAATATGATGCCATTCCTCCTTAAAATATTGGATAAAGCCGCCTATATCCAGATACAAAAACACCTTGACTTGCACAAGCTCTTAGGAGCCAGACAATCCGGCTTCCGCCCATTACATGGAACAGAAACCGCCCTAATTGACTTAAAGACGCAAATCGATGAGATGAGAGATGGAGGGGAACAGCACTCCTGCTCTTACCCGATCTCTCAGCCCCATTCGACCTGGTCGACCATAAGGTCCTCTGCAGGCACCTGGACTTCGCTGCCCACTTCTCACCTGAGGCCATCAAGTGGTTAGAATCTTTCCTCAGCGAAAGAACAATGAGAGATACTCCCCTTCGGCTGCAGCTGATCCTATCCCTATATCATGTGGTGTTCCCCAGGGTTCCTGTGTCTCGCCAACCTTATACAACATCTTCACCAAACCCTTGTTCGACGATCTGGACCATATCGGTATCACCTACACCAACTATGCAGATGATACACAGATTCTCCTCCCACTTTCTGGGGATCATAGGAAGGACTCGGAGTTGGTGAACAGGGTATATCTGGTTGTTCAAACATGGATGGCCACACATGGCCTATGCTTGAACGATGACAAGACGGAGTTGATAATCCTGGGAACACACACAAATACCAAAAAACTTGGCCAGGAATTCTCCTCTTTTAACATCAATGGAAATCCTATTAGGGTCTCCAAGGAAGTAAAAACCCTTGGTTTCTACTTAGATTCCACACTCTCATTCGACAAACAGCTTAAATCCAAGGCTTCCACCACTGCCTACACCTGAAAACTGATAAGAGCAGGTAAACCCTTCCTCTCGAACAATAGCTGTATGATCCTGGCCAGAGCACTTATTCTCTCCAGGATTGAGTGCTGTAATGCCCTTTACAGTGGTGCAAATAAATCAACCATCCAGAAGCTACAAACTCTCCAAAACAACGCCTTGCGAGCAGCCCTTGGCATAAATAAAAGAGCTCACATTTCCGCCACCAGACGTCAACACAAATGGCTATCCACAGACCACAAAATACAATTAAAAATGATCTCCTTGACACATAAAGCCCTCAATAATGCCGCCCCAAGCTACCTCATGAATAAAATACAAAAAAAACTTCTATCAGACCATCTAGAGCTACCAACACCAACTGTCTAGTAGTACCTAGATTTAAACTAACCACGATTGGTGGCAATAGCTTCCCGGTGAAGGCTGCTAAAACTTGGACTCTACTACCAAATAACTTAAGAGCAGATCAACCTTAACCTCTATTTAGAAGGAACGCCATCCAACATTTTATCGCCAACGACCACTAGTCTCCGGCCCACGTTATTCCCAGACACGACATTGGTCCCCTTTTCCCCTGCTGAATTATGATATGCTACCCGCACCTTTTCTTCCATGTAATCCACTGACTTTTACTACCCCAGTCTTGTATAAAAATGTATATTATTACTGTATCTTGTATAATCTGTATAATTTGACTGTATTTTGTATAATTTGTAACTCTGTAAGTTTCACATTCTCCTACCTGCTGTGCCCTTCTACCCATGGGTCTGGAGCTCATTAGAAATACATAAACAAACAAACAAAACATGTCCTCCCTTACTGCTAGAGGCTATTTTGCAATTTGTTAATGTCTCCTTTAAAGAGAGTGTTGTACCGGACAGACTTAAACGCTCCTGGGTCACACCCTTACTTAAAAATCAGGGCCTCCCCAAAGAGGACCCCCTGAATTATAGGCCTATCATGAACTCGTCCTTCCTGGTGAAGATTTTGGACCGAGTTGCCTACAAACAAATAGCCAAACATATAGAAAGTCACCCTATTCTTAACTGTCAGCAATCAGGTTTCAGAGCAGGGCATAGCACTGAAACGGCCCTTCTGGAACTAAAATCTAGGCTTCTCTCTAACATAAAAAAGGGAGAAACTACCATGCTCATGCTGCTGGACCTTTCAGCCGCGTTCGACCTTGTTGCCCACACGTTGTTGGTCACCAGGCTTGAACAAGTGGCAGCTTTCTCCATCGAAGCCTTGCAGTGGGTAGCTTCCTTTCTCAAAAATAGGGTCAGTTGTGTTTGCTCAGACTTAGCCGAAGCAGACACAATCCAGATGGAGTATGGAGTCCCACAGGGAGCAAGCCTTTCGCCTTGTTTTTATAACGTCTTTACCGTCCCCTTTTTCTCAATGCTGGTGCACGAAAACATCTGGTTCACCAGCTTCGCAGACGATACCCAATTATCACCCCCTTGACGGGAGACCACACACAAGACGAAGAGCATGTAAATAAAGTTTACACCTGTATTGAATAACAAAAAAACAGAGCTCATGATTGTGGGAACACCAAATCGGATCTCAAAGCTTGACCCCAGGTATAGCAAAATCCAGCGTGGTGAAGTTAAACTAGACACACTCAAGAAAGTTAAGGGGTGATTCTTGATCAACACCTCTCCATGAATGCCCATGTGGGAAGTGCTGCATCAGGGGCAGCCTACTACCTAAAACATTTGACTCACCTTAGACCCATGATCTCCCAGGCCAATGCTGAAACACTGGCAGAGCCATAGTAGGCGCCAAAATGGATTACTGTTGCAGTCTGCTGACCGGCATCAGTAAAAAGGATATTAACAGGCTGCAAGTTATCCAAAATGGTGCAGTGAGGGTGGTCACAGGCCTCTCCAGGCGGGACCATGTTACACCAGCAAGAAGAGCCCTGCACTGGCTACATGTAGAGGCTAGAATTCAGTACCCCCTCATTCTCTTAACATTTAAGAGCCTCCTGGGCACCATGCCCCGTTACCTTAAACTGATTCTGCCCAAGAGTTCCCTACGCGCACTCAGGTTCCAGGATACCAAAATGCTCATAATCCCGAAAAGCAAGTCCCGGAAAGCAGAAAAAGGAGATTTTGCCATAGCAGCCCCAATTGCCTGGAATCGCCTTCCCCTGGACCTTAGATTGGAATCGACTCTCGAGGCCTTTAAAAGAAAGTTAAAAATGTGGCTTTTTGAATAAAGCCTAGCTGAATCACCGTCCTTCACCTTCAGATTTCTGACTCATTTGTTTTTTGTTGTTTAGTCTCATCCTCCCCCTTCATGCCCACGTGTTCATGTTGCACAGTACAAATGTATTAAAGTAAAGTAAAATACAGTGAACAGGTTATCATGTCTGTTCTTGCGAGAGAGGGGCGCCCGCTACCTTTGTAAAACAATTTTTTAAGGAACCTGGGATTGGTAACCCTAGGTCTCCTGGGGGCAACCAGACGTGGTCTCCCTCTCGCTGTGCTTAGAGAGGCATCAGCTTCACCTCACTGATGATCCCCAACAAGGGTGAAACACGTGTATGGGGTTGCTGGTGGTACTCTCGTTCAGATTGGAGTTGCCATTGTATTTCGGTGCTGGACTGCCCCTGGGCAGGACAAAGACTGATATGCAAATGGATATTTCCCATCTGTGAAAGGCACAGTGAGTAAAAGCAGTGGCTGCGAACTCTCAAGTGGTTAATAACCACTGAACAGGTTATCATGTCTGTTCTTGCGAGAGAGGGGCGCCCGCTACCTTTGTAAAACAATTTTTTAAGGAACCTGGGATTGGTAACCCTAGGTCTCCTGGAGGCAACCAGACGTGGTCTCCCTCTCGCTGTGCTTAGAGAGGCATCAGCTTCACCTCACTGATGATCCCCAACAAGGGTGAAACACGTGTATGGGGTTGCTGGTGGTACTCTCGTTCAGATTGGAGTTGCCATTGTATTTCGGTGCTGGACTGCCCCTGGGCAGGACAAAGACTGATATGCAAATGGATATTTCCCATCTGTGAAAGGCACAGTGAGTAAAAGCAGTGGCTGCGAACTCTCAAGTGGTTAATAACCACTGAACAGGTTATCATGTCTGTTCTTGCGAGAGAGGGGCGCCTGCTACCTTTGTAAAACAATTTTTTAAGGAACCTGGGATTGGTAACCCTAGGTCTCCTGGGGGCAACCAGACGTGGTCTCCCTCTCGCTGTGCTTAGAGAGGCATCAGCTTCACCTCACTGATGATCCCCAACAAGGGTGAAACACGTGTATGGGGTTGCTGGTGGTACTCTCGTTCAGATTGGAGTTGCCATTGTATTTCGGTGCTGGACTGCCCCTGGGCAGGACAAAGACTGATATGCAAATGGATATTTCCCATCTGTGAAAGGCACAGTGAGTAAAAGCAGTGGCTGCGAACTCTCAAGTGGTTAATAACCACTGAACAGGTTATCATGTCTGTTCTTGCGAGAGAGGGGCGCCCGCTACCTTTGTAAAATAAAATACAGTGAGGGCCACGGCCCTATACAGCTGTGACAATACTTCTTCCCTTTGGACGGTCACTTTTTGCAGCACTACCCAAATTGGGTGCTGTCACATTTCAAAACACACATGCATCAATCACATACAAAACCCCTGCATTGCACACAGTCATTTCTAAACACCACTCCTTGTTTACTGTTAAACACTCAGTACACATTCCATTTGTTTGCAAAGGCCTTCCAACAGAAATTTCTGCTAAAGAAGGCACTATTGCAGCATCCACAAACATCCTAACAAGGTCCCAGCACAACTTTAGGTATGCACACAACATTGCAACCCTTTCCACACCCACCGCAACACTACACATCCAAGCAAGCGACCATGTGGGCATCTAACATTATGCACAAACTTTACATAAGTAGCGCCAGTTCTACCCATCTCCCCCAAACCATAAAACACCCATTCACGACAACGTGACACACTTAGCAGAAGCCACAACCATAGCGCAGCCTGCACCACCCCTATGCACTACCATTCACACGCTATTGTGTCAATGCCAACCTATGCACACCACCTTCACAACATTGGGCCTACTTCAATAAATGTGCACACTGCACAGTAACCAACCACATATAAGCTGCCCTTCAACCATATCCACTTCCATACTCACATTACGTACGCACTGCACCCTGTGGCCACACTACCAAACTGCTCACTGCACCATCTCCTGCCTGCTGCACACCAAATACTGTGTCATGTTCCAACTAACACCACAACCATAGAATGCACAATTCACACTCTGTAACTCATTTGTCTTGCTGTAGCATGTCGAAAATATGCTCCACACGCATTCCCCAAAGATCACCACCCTGTGGCGCATACACTACCAAACCTGTATTGCTCCAGTGGATCTGCTTCTTGCACACATTCCCCCCACCGTAATTGAATACATGTCAGCATATCGCCAACTACCACTATGGACATATGCACCACTGGCACCAGCACTCCTAACCAACCTCGACACTGCAATGGACATACACATCATTACGTATAACTGTTACCATAATGTATACACATTACACTGTCTCCGGCACCCCTACGACCTTTCATTCACATATTATTCTCTTACCCACTTCAACTCAGAAAGGATTGTTTCACTGGCAACGCAAGAACATGTTTAGAACATTGCCCATACTGCAAGCATTGTGCACACAGCACACTAGCCAAGCACATATAAGCTACCCTTCAACCATACCCTGTAATAAACTGACAGTATACAAACATATCACCCAGTGCCCACACAGTGTGACTTTTCTCTGCAGCAACTCCAAACACAGAGCACCGCCATGGAGGTATGCAGTAACAAATTGCAACAGTTACCATAATGTACAAACAAGACACTCTCTCCTGCATCCCTGTGCACTTTCAATCACATACTATGGGCGTACCCACTACCATTCACAAAGTATTGTGCCACTGCCAACCGACCCACAATCTATTTGCAACAGTGTCCTATAACGGCTGAAATGGGCTCCACACCCATTCCTTACATGTTACCGCCCTCTAACTCATGCATATTATAAAATGCATTACTGGCGTGCGTGTCCTCAAGTCCTAGGCTCTTGAATGTATGGCCTACGGCCTTCGACCACGCATCCAATAGTCTAGGCCTTGAACACACTCACGGCAACGTAATGCTACCATGCATGTCTCCATGTCAGCTTCTGCAACAATCCACATAGACACCACTGCCACCAACAATCCTACCCAACCTGCACACCGCCATGGCGCTATGCAGCAGCAAATGGCAACAGTGAACATGAGGGCCATGTGGGCAGCTACCATTTTGCACAAACATGCCATACGTAGGTAGCAGCACTTCACCCCAACTCCCCCACACCATAAAACACCCAATCACGAATACAGATCGCACTTATAATGCACAAACATACCACATCCTCCACCACCTCTACCCACAGACATTCACAAAGTAATGTGTCACGAACGACAACATTTGCACAACATTCGGCCTACTTCAGAAATTCTGCACACAGCATAGGCCTTGAACACACCTACAGCGACGTAATGCTGCCATGCATTTCACCAACTACGACCATCGACATACACACTACTGCCACCACCACTCCTACCCAACCTACGCACCACCACATAGCTATGCAGAAACAAATTGCAACAGGTAACACAATGTGGAAAGAAAACACTCTCTCCTGCACCCCTATACACTTTCATTGACATACTATAGGCTTACCCACTCCCAAAGTACTGTCTCACTGCCACCCTACCCACATTTAGTTTGCAGCACTAACGCTACTGCAACCAATCGGCACACACCGCACTTTACAAGCACCATCCTGTACCGGATGCAGACTGAAACATGCCTTCCTGCGGTGTGTATGTTGTAGCCCTACGCTCCTCAGTACATGACCTACAGACTATGGGCTACAGGCTTCGGCCATGCACCCAATAGTGTAATCCTTCCACAGACCCAGCGCACCTTCATTCACCCATGCATGCCTCCATGTGGCCAACTACCACATTCCATCCACCCTGCACCGCCGCCCGCGCTCCCACCCAATCGTATGTGCAATTCACTCCCCATCTGCAAATGACCTGCCATCACTCACCACGAAAAGAGTTATCCGCAAACAGGTCACGGTAGACACTAAGGGACTGATACGACAGCTGCCTCCAATCACCACAGAAAATACTAGCCTACGTATGTCACATGAACCACTTCTCAATCCCCCAGTCATTCCTTCCTTTATGGCCACCGACAGAATGCGTAGGGTACATTTTCCAGACTCTGCGGCCGCTGCACTGTCCTCCGATGTACCATAGCGGCTTTCCCCAAAAATGTTGACGCACAGCACGCTTCCCTCCAGCCAACCACCAGCTGTGTCCAAACTTCTCCGACACCACGCTGTACCGCGATCAAATGACACTTCTGCCCACGGAGCGAACAGGGAAATGGGTCCGTGGAGTGGACCCAGATATCACACATTTTTGGGATGTACATTTCAGTGTTTTTTAACAAATGTACCGGTCTGGTTTCCACTGAACACACAAAAGCACGCTTTCTGGACCAAAGCCATCGCTCCTGGTGCAAATTTGGTGAAAGTTCGTCCAGCCGTTCAGCCTGTAGCCATTCAGTCTGTGGGGAAAAAAAGAAATTTGGTACTCACCCCTATAAATTCCCGCTACTGCACGCCGTGTAATATATACACATTCACCCCCAACTGTTGTAAAGATTGTGGCATCCAATTTTGCTTAGGGAAGGTAGGATTTCAGTAGGATCACCGCAGCTCTCAACCTTTGATGGTCAATTGGACTCCATGGGCATTCAAATACTAGTGCAACATTAACTTTTCACTGAAATGTATTGGCGAGAATGGTAGGCATTGAAGGTAGAAAGTGTGTTGCCCCCCTTTTTTCCCCTTCTTTTTCCCCCTTCTTTTTCCACACCCAATATGTAAATGTGTGCTGTGATGCCGGTGGGGCCTAGCGCACTGCGTATTTGCATGGCCCCTCCGGCAAACAGACCACACACACACACACAGATCAGATCAAAGGTTCTACTCAGGAATCACATTTTCGCAGGCATCATGATTGTTTATTATCTTCTCTGCATGATGACAATGCCGGTCGTCACACCCTTATGCCCTTTCCTCTACACCACATCCCTCCCCAACTTGCATGACAACAAACTGGCCGCATGCGATCAGGATGCATTTGTGCAGGTAATACAATAACAGCACAATGTCATTTCACAGGCCGCATATACACACCACGCAAGACTAAACCTCTTAGCTTTGTGGGGGGCTGCAGCCTTTCCCTCATTGTGTACCTAGACCTGCTCCCCCAAGGGTGTCTTAGGGCTGATTGTCAGAGTCTCTTGCCTCTCTAGGCTAGACCAGAGGGGGTCTTGACTCGTGCGCCGGGGGCTGGTAGTGATGTCCTCTTCCTCACAGTCGCCTGCTGTCCTTGTGTTTCGGGAGGGTCTTGTTAGTTGGCAGTCATCCCACCATCCAGGGTCTGTTCCCTCCAAATGAAGGGTGGTACACGTCGAAAATGGGAAGCGTTCCGGGTTACTGTCTCTTGGCCTCTCCATGTCGTTACCATCCCGTGGTCTTGTCGACCACTATCCACAGGGTTGGTACGTAGGATAAGGCTAGCTTTGTCTTGACTACCACTGTTCCCCCTGGGGTTATGTTGCTGTGCGCGGCTCGACGGGCTCGACTCTCTCACGCATTCCTTGCTTGTCAGTTTCCTCAATTTGTTCATAGTCTAGCTGGGTTGTATGGGGAGCCCCACTTGGATGGGGGCTCCAAACAGGCGGGCTGCCGGGCATACATGAGTAGATGAATGGCCATGAAGCGTTCTGCATCCCCATTCGCCTGAGGCCAACAGAGGGTGATTCTGTGATGTTGGATGTTCAGGTTGTCCAAATAGCCTTGAAGTTCTCGCCCTTTGAACGGGGGCCCATTGTCACTTTGAGCTTGTTGGGTATGCCATGTACGGCGAAAATGTGGCTGCAGATGTGTTGTTATGATATTAATGACACAGTAACTATATTTAGATAAGTAACGTAGCTTTATGTATCAACTAGAGGGCATTTCTTGGTCATTTTAAGACGGCCACCCTGCACTACTCATGATCATAAAGTCTCTGGGATCTAGCAAGAAATAATCACAGGATTGGTTAACACGTGACACATTTCAAATTTGTAAACCGGGCGGTTTTACACTTACTATCAGCCTGAGGAAGTCTGTAGAAGGACAGAACACGTGGCAATTTCTACTGGTTTTTACGGGTATTTTTCTTATATTTGTTCAGTTCATGATATTAATGAACTTTTTACCATAAAACTAATTTTGCACTTTTTCTAAAACTGAGTCCCGCTGTAATTTTTTCACTCATCGACAGGGTTATTTGGAACTGGATTGAGTGGCTGTTTTCCTGGTTGTACCTTCTTCCTTCATAATAACGTGAGTGGTTTGCTCTCTACCCTGGAGCACCCACTGCAATTGAAAGCAGGGAAAAGTGCTATGAGAGACTTAAGCCTACCTTTGATGAATATATATATTACACGGCCCACGGTAGTGGCCGTGTAGTTATGGTTAAGTTGCTAAACCCATAGGAAGAGCACTTTTTGGATGGCTTATAATTTCGCTCCCCCTGGACAAATCTTCACCAAACTTTGTAAAAGTAGTATATGGCTCACTTTGAATCCTTAAGTACAGTTTAGTGAGGCTTGGTCCGGGGAGGGCAAAGTCATAGGGGGGGTCCCAAAATTTATTTTTTTCCCCATAGACTGAATGGAGGAAAGATTTCTGTCACGTCAACAGCCCAAACCGCTGGATGGATTTTCACCAAATTTGTGGCAGGAGCGGCGGCTTGGTCCCGAAAGCATGCTTTTGTAAATTTGGTGAAAATCCGTCCAGTAGTTTATTTTAAAACGACCAAAAAGTAGGTCTAAAAAAATGTGTGATATCTATGTCCGCTCCGCGGACACACTTCCCTGTTCGCTCCACGGACAGGACACTGTTTTGGATAATCAGATTGTGTCATATCTGCGGACACGCAACGTGTTCTCCGATTGGCTGGGATGAGGCGTGAGGTGCGTCAAATTGTTTAGATGAGCCCGCCATATTGGGTGCACGGACATGCGCTGGAAGTGAGCATAAATCCAATTTTGGGGAGCGGGTTGGTGTGTATGAGTGCTTGGAGAGGGTGGGGAGTAAGAGTTGGATCAAATGCTGTATTTGTTTAGGTGGGAGAAGGTTGTGATTTGTTCGCGGTGTCCGCAGACATAATAAACACTGGGTACACTATTGGCTATTTTAGTTTAGTATGATGTTGGTTTTGGGTCGTTAGAAGAGCATTGGGTGAAGAGGGTATGTATTGAAGAGTCTCTACTTTGGTTGTAATTATTTTTTAGAATGTTAATTGAAGTTGGTATGTTTTGAGGTGGGTGTATTATGTTTTTGGGTTGTGGTTATTTGGTAGGTGTTTGTTTCTATGGGTGTGTTATGCTGCAGAGGTTGTGGCCAGGGCCTAGAGTCTTGGGTGCATGGCCGAAGTGCCATAGGCCTTCGGCCATGCACCCAAGACTCTAGGCCCTGGCTACAACCACCACAGCATAACGCACCCGTGTTACCAAAGATTTTGACTGTGGTATGTGGGCTGCTTAGGGGATATGTTTTTAAAAATGTGTGTACTAGTTGGTAGTAGCGTAATAGTGTTTATAGGATAGTGACATGATGTGTCTTAGTTTGTTTGTTGGATTGCGTTCAGAATGTTGGTATTGAAGACTCTATTTTGGGTTGTATTTATTGGTGAGGTGTTCGTTTGCATGGCTGTGTTATGTTGTGGTGGTGGTGAGTTTAGTTATTATATACTTAGTGTTTCTTTTGGTGAGGCTGTATGAAGAGTTTTGGCCAGGCCATGCAGTCAAGATTGTAGTGTTTGGCAACAAGCGCTGTAGCATAAGATAGCCATGGAAGCAAACATTTTGGAATGTGGTGTATGGTGAGGTGTTTGCTTGAATGGGTGTGTTATGCTGTGGTGCTTGTGAGTCCAATCATCATATACTTACTGTTTGACTTTGTGGTTGTATGCAGGTTTTTCGTGCAAATTACCAAGAGGGGTCCTGGCCTGGGAGTCCCTCTGCTTGATATTAGTCCTGGTTACGAGAGACTTACCCAGAGTCTTTATCTACTATCTTCCGCAGAGAAGAAATATCCCAAACATATCAGTCTTTGTCCTGCTCTGGGGCAGTCCAGCACTGAAATGCTAGGAAATTCTCTTCTGAAGAAGAGTACCAATAGCAATCACAGGACACCCCTTGTTTTATTGCATACTTAAGTAACTTTGGGTCTCACCCTAAATTACTAGGGGAATCCAGACGTGGACCCCTTGGTCACTATTCTTAGAGAGTCACAGCTCCACCCTACTGATGAGGTCCAACCAGACCGAAACACGTGTCTGGGGTTCATGTTGGTACTCTTGTTCAGAGTACAATTGCCTAGCTTTTTGGTGCTGAAATGCCCCCGGGCAGGGCAAAGACTGATATGATTGGGATATTTTTCCTCTGTGAAAGATAATGAGCTAAAGAATCTGGGTAAGGCTCTCGCACCCAGGACTAATGTCTGGCAGATAGACTCCCAGGATCCCCCTTGCTTTGTGCACATTTAAGTAACTTTGGGTTGCACCTTAAGTTACTAGGGGATTCCAGATGTGGACCCCTTACTCACTATTTTTACAGATGGACAGAGCCACCCTACTGATGAGGTCCAATCAGCCCGAAACACGTGTCTGGGGTTGCTGTTAGTACTCTTGTTGAGAGGAGAATTGCCTAGCAGTTTGGTGCTGGACTGCCCCTGGGCAGGACAAATACTGATATGATTGGGATATTTCTCCTGTGTGAAAGGTAGTGATCTAAAGAATCTGGGTAAGGCTCTTGCACCCAGGTCTAATGTCTGGCAGAGAGACTCCCAGGAACCCCCTTGTTTTTGGCATTTTTAAGTAACTTTGGGTCCTCACCTAAGTTACTAGGGGAATCCAGATGTGGATCCCTTACTCACTATTCTTAGAGAGGCACAGCTCCACCCTACTGATGAGGTCCAATCAGCCCGAAACACGTGTCTGGGGTTGCTGTTGGCACTGTTGTTCAGAAGAGAATTGACTAGCATTTCGGTGCTGGGCTGTCCCTGGGCAGGAGAAATACTGATATGATTGGGATATTTCTCTTCTGTAAAAGATAGTGAGCTAAAGAATCTGGGTAAGGCTCTCGTACCCAGGACTAATGTCCGGCAGAGAAACTCCCAGGAACCCCCTTGTTTGTAGTTTTTTCATGACATGGGTAGTTCGAGCAGACATATTTTTTCAATCACTGTGATAAAAGAAAAAAAAACACATGTTAGTGTAGGTAGTTTATAATGTGTATTGCATTTCATAGTACATATTTCTGTATTTTGTAGACCCTCATAGTTAGCACTTTAGAATTAATATAGTTCAAACCAGTGTACTGTGCAATTTGCTCAGTTCCTGTGTTAGTTGGTTAAATCATTGGGTGTGTGGGAAAAAAATCCATGCTGGATTAAAGAAAGCCTTTCTACGTTGTGGTACAATACATTTCTTTCATTGAGTTCGGTAGGAGGAATTGAATATGTGTATGGTTTTTGATTTGAAGTGGTGGTAGTATTGTTGCAATTAGATAGCAGTTGGTGTATTTTATTTGTTTATTTCTTTTCCCATTTTAGTGGTATTTATCTATCTGTTGGTGTGTTGCAGATTTGTGGGGCAGTTAGATACTGGTTGGCGTATTCTAACAGTTTATTTCTTATTTCATTTTAATGGTATTCATTTTTTTGTTTGCATGTTGCAGAATCTTGGGGCAGTTGGGTATCTGTTGGCGTTTTTTAACTGGTCATAGTTTTGAAGGTCAAGTTTTGTTTAAGTTCATACACATATTAGTTAGTACATTTTGGTTTTAAGAATATTTACAAGATTTGCTGGTAATCTCTGTTTCACAGTAATGTTAGTATCATTACATTTGACCCATCCACAATTGTTTGTTTATATATGCAGTTTAGTGACCTGCATTGGGGGTTACTCCTGCATGGTAGATTATACCCATTGTTGTGATGGTTTCCTTACCAAGTGATACTTTACCATGTGCGAATCCACTTAGCTTGCAGTTGTTTTTGGTACCATCTGCAGTATAATGTAAAAGTATTACTATTATGTATTAACTATGTGTCTGTATTTGTAGGGTGGCAAGACCACCACACCGTTCACCTCGCTAGTCACCCAAAGTGGGATAGTACAAAGACACATGTGCAAATTATAGGCCTCTAACACAACTGCGGTTAGGGCGTCAGGGGGCTGCGGCCTGGCCGGAGGCGGTTGCAGCAGGGCTTGCTCGGACATTCTCGTACAAGCATATTTTGTCAGGGCTCGAGATTTGCTGCTTGCGAAAAATGTTTACGTGCTTTGCCGTGTGAAGAGGAGATGGGCTGAGCGGACAGGTGGTGTGGCCTGGCTGTGGGAGTCGCTGGGAGAGTGCGAAGTTCTCCAGAGGAACAAAGTAAATCTATAGAAATGTCAGCCGCATTGTTAAATGATAGCAAACAATTCATATCTTTTTTTAAAAATATTTTAATGCCCCTATGGTCTGAAGGGCTATTGGCTTCCATTCTGAGTGAAGGTCAGCGTCGTTGAAATTTTGTTTCCGAGCTCAGCAAACTACGCATCGTACACAGTATAAGGTTCAGTAGTTTTTTTACCTTGAAAAAAAGGGAGGATCTTGCAGGGAGGGAAGTAACACTGTGTCAAATATGATAAAGTTCAACATTACAAAACTGGACAAAGGAACATGTAATTTCATTTTATGAAAATTTGTTGACCTGAACGGAGTGTCTGCGTTACGCCGAGAGAATGGAAATGCCAAATATTATGTAAATTTTACTTTTGACGATTTTATAGACCAACGAGTCAACTTATCATTCGCCGACCGTTATTGCTGGCTTACATTGTACTCGGTTGTTGTTTGTGCCATATTGGAACGACACACAAATACAACCTTTGTGTGTACTTGGATTTGTCCCGGGCTAATGGGCAGTCCAGCATCGAGATGCATCTACTCCACTAGTCGGTTCCCCCAGGTTCCACAAATGCGTAATTCAACGCTAATATTTAATTAAAATTCCATCTATATGTTCTTCGTGCCCTTAGCTTGCTCCCTGATTGTAGCGTCAGCATCCCATTTTGAGGTGAACATACTGCATAGCAGTAACCTTTGAAGTAAATTGACAACTACTTTCCACATTGTTTTCTCTATGTCCCCATTGTTTCACGTCCGTGTTCATTATTAGTTTTAACACGGGTCCGAATTAATGGGTAAAATGATAAACTGTACTAAAGGTCAGAGACATTTCTGTTATCGTTTTTAAACAGCTACATCCTGCCTTTCTGCGATTGTCATCGATTCCAGATACCAACTGATGGGTTTTTCAACTGGCAGCTGCTGATACATGTGAATGGCTTGATAACAGTGACTTTTTTTTGGGATGATCATCACGGGCCGATATGCCCTTAAGCAGCACCAGTGATAAGGAGCAACCTGACATAGTTTACGGTGGCCTAGCGCCAAGCTGATGCCACAGCCTTGCGATTCACAGTGCGTCAAATGCACTTTTGTACCCAAAAGGAACACTGTGTGACTCACGATAAACATTTGTGGATCGATCGAGAATGAAGAAAAAATTACCCATTTGCTTGATTATGGCAATCGCCGGAGTGTTAATTGTGAAATAAAAGTACTTTAAAAAAAATGTACAGTTTTGCTATTTCGTTTAAAAGTATGGTTTTAAATTCAAAATTGGGACGTGCTGTGTTGTGAGATGTGTGTTGATATTCTGGGTTCTGCGTGACCTAACGTTATCACGTAGGTGACGACTGGGTGCGTTTGGCTACGCTGCCCAGTAACATCCTGGAGATAGGCGGAGAAGATCACTAGGTTTGGTGATGTCAGCCTCAGGGGCGGCCCATATGATTTAGTGCCGCCAGGGCAGCCCACCTTGGGCGATGCGGCAACGGATAAGATTATCACAAGATGGCTGCGCCCTGCTGTCTGATTTTGCATGTGTAAAAAAGAGGAAAACTACGGTAAGGTGCATGGGAAATGTTTGTACGATCGATCAACGTATGCTTAGAAACACATGCCCGAACGCTTGGGACAATATTTCTGAGCGCACTATTCCTTCAATAGATCCATTTTTTGCTCCATTTGCTCCAGATGATTTTCTAAGCTCTGATTTTCTAAGCTCTCTGTTTAGTATTATTTTTAATGTCTGTATGGTGTGTTTAAAAAAAAAAAGAATTTGGTAAGTACACATAAAGTAATGGGTAATAATTGGTTTATATAGAGAAGTGTAGTGTCTACCATTACTATCAATGTTTTCACTCATTTCATTACAAGGAAAATATTCTTCGAGGCATTCCAAAATACTAGACATTTCTGTGTAAAAAAAAATATATGTATTATTTTTACTATACCCAATACTGAAAGTCTATAAATATATCAAATAAATGTAATGTACTCATTAGTTTCTTGCTAAATTCTGCTGTTACTGCTGCGTAGGTATGCTGCTGATTTTTGCTGTGCAGTTTGCATGAGGAAATTCTGTTGGGGCATTTTTGTTTTGGTATATTGCATTATGTTGCATATGTTATGTAATTGGACAGTTGGTGTCCTACATATACAGTGTCCACTTCTTATTTATTATTGAATGTAATGTATGTATGTGCTGTTTTTTTAACCTGTTCAGTGTTTCTATTGCATGATACAACAATGTAAGATACCCCATGAGTTTTTGGATAGTGCCGATGTTGACCGAGTCCGTCCGCGAACATACGCATGGTCCGTAAACATCAGACCCACTAGCGCAGGTAGGGGGTTCAGTATGTTCTATGTTATATGTATATGAACTAAGGGAATCCTAGGAAACATTTATCCAATTTATATTGTCTATATTCAGTAAAAAAAAAGTTGTTAAAAAGGGACGTTATGGTTAAGCTGCTCTACTAAAAACCTATGAAATTCAGTGCCTGAAAATCGCCAGTTATGGTAAACTGAGCAACCATAAATCGCGCCACCGCCGTGCACTGCTAAGATTAACACCCATAACAACAAAGATGACATCACAAATATGATTGATAACATCACGGATGACATCACATATGCATTTAATTTTCAAAGGAAGTCCCTACAAGGGGTTGGGAATGTAATGTTGGCAAAATAGTGTCAGGGGTCATCTGGAGATGTGTGATGAACTACAGATTTGATTATGCAATGTATTGCTCCAAAGAACATTCCATTGCAGTTTTGTTTCTAATACAGGAACCTAATCATACAGAAACATAGGCATTGGCTGCAGCATACACCATATAGATGTAATATTTCTAATTTTCCAATGTTGGATAGTATAACGGTGAATGCTTCTGTATCACACTTTTGCTTACTGTGAAGCATACTAAGTAGGTAATAATGCATCACTTACTACATACTTGTACTACTACATACAAAACATTAAGAGACCACAGTGTATACAAATATGGGGCTTATACAGGGAGAGTAAAGTAAATAAACAAGAGGTAGTATCATGAGCCACTGTGTATAACCAACATGATTATCTTTATGCATATAAATGATTGCTGTGTTTCAGGCCTGCTTCTTCCCCTATGTGTGTGCATCATAAAATGCGATTGAATTGAAAGTACTGTAAGAACATGTGAGAATAGCAACGTCTACAAATGTAATACTTTTTGAATTTTAAGTTTTTGACTGTCAGTGAATAAACTCACCTAGCCGAGATATGTCATTGAACAAAAAAGAAGGGGCTAGACATGTGATGTCATCAGTGATGTCATGTAATCTTTGATGTCATTTGTGTTATTCTTAGCAGTGCACGGTGGTGGCACGAGTTATGGTTGCTCAGCTCACCATAACTGGCGAATTTCAAATTTTTTTCAAATGTCATTGATGGCATCACATATCTGGACCACTTGTTATTGTTTACCGCCATGATTAGGCTAGTTTTTTGTTTTTTACTGACAATGGGCCTCATTACAAGCTTGCCAGTCCGCAAATCGCATTGCTGGTATATCTGGACCGGCACCTTTTTCCAGACCGGTGTAGTCTGAGTTGCGACGCCGGTAACACTGGCATCGCAACACCGCGTCTGGCCACTCCGTTGCCGGTGTCTGCAGAGACACGCAGCAGCCGTGCTTGTGATACCAGCATGGCGTAAGTAAGTGCACATTCTGAGGTACACGGAACGCAACCCCCGGTAACAACGCGAAAACAATGCCAGAAACACTGGCATCGCGGACCAGACATTAAGTGGATTCTGGTGTGTAGAAACATGTCACAGGTGCTCAAAATCAGCACAGGTGGACCCAATGGGCTGTGCCACAGCACAAAAAGACCACCATCACACCCCTTCCAAAGCCACAATGCTAGCATTAGCTGTAGCAGTACTGGAGCTGGAGGACATGCCTGCAGAGCTACTGATTGAAGAGGCCGTGAGGCGGAGGATACAACAGAGGCGCATATGAAGGAGGGCATCATGGCCCAGCAAATACCCAATGAGCAGCAGGTTGTACCCCGCAGGCATCCCTCAATTCCTCACCTAAGGACCACCCCATTCAACCTCACTGTTACGGACTTGATGATCGTGCAGTATATGGATACCTCCGTGCCCAAGTACCCCACAGGCAACACCAAAAATACTGCCTGAGCGGTCTTTGAGGTCACAGGTGTGGAAGTCTGTCGGGCCTAGATTCGGGAACAGCCAGAACAATCCCTTGACCACTGTAAGGCAATATATGTTTAAGTACAGGGTGGATATGACAATTCAAGAGCAAAGAATAGTTTACCTAAATAGTGCTTACCTATGTGTATGGAAGTGTCGCCCTGAATTACAGAGGAAGGCTAGGCACTGGGCAATTGCAATGACGAGCCCCTCCCAGTAGAGTACGATGACGGTGCTGAGCCCCAGTAGTGGCTGGATGGAATCAAGGGAAGCACCGCAGGTGAACACCTAGCGTAAGGCCAATGGTCAAAACGTAATCCGTAGAATAATCCGATACGAGTCCGTGGTCTGGCAACGAGGAGACAATGCAGATGCAGGTCGTAGGCAAAAACAATCCGTAATACAAGTCCGTGGTCTGATAACAATGAGTTCAGAATACCAAGAGCAGATTCAGGGTTGAAAACAATCCGTAGTACAAAGTCCGTGGTCCGATAACCATGAGTTCAGAATACCAAGTGCAGATTCAGAATGTAGGCAAAGCAATCCGTAGTACAAAGTCCGTGGTCTTGGCAACAATGAATGCAGAGAGCAGATTCAAGAGGAAGCGTCACGCAATCCGGGAAGGAAACAGCTGTGAAGCAAAGTCTTGCGTGTTTCCATGCGTATTTAACAATAGCAGGAGTCACATGATCCACAGCAGGAAGCGTTGATACGTGGTGGGACGTCACGTGTCACGTGATCCGTGACGTGCAGGTCTGTGGACGGTGCCGGGGAGAGTCACGTGATCCGTGACGTGCAGGTTTGCGTGAACCGTATCGGGTGCTGTAACCAAACGGGAGTCTCCACTTCAACTGCCAGTACCGGGAGGGGCGATAAACACCAGGCCTGCCATATCGTGTTCTGCTATGATATGTGAGAGGGCAAGCTGATGTCCGTGTGTCAGAGTGTGTGTGTTGGTGGGAAACAGGATGGGTGGTGGTTGGAATCGGGTGGGAACCAATGGGGGGTGCATTTGAATGTACAGAAGGCGTGACACTCACCCCTAGTCATATCCTATCCACACCCTGTACCGGCTAGACAGGGACACCATCACCACTATAGTGGATCTGATACATGATGACCTGGGGCAGCTGCACTATATCTCCCAATCCTGTTTCTCCTGTGTGCTCTTCCAGGTGCTAGATGCACTCCTGTCCCACGTACGGGACCACATCAGCTTACCACGGACTGCTGAGGTGAATGCCACAAAAATAGCATTCCATGCACCTGCAGGCATGCCTAATGTAATTGGTGCGCTGGACTGCACACATGTGGAGCTGGTGGTCAGGCATGCTGTGGAGGTAGTGTACCACAACAGGAAGCTGTACCATTCCTCAACGTATAGATGGTGTGTGATGCCTACCACCTCATCACACATTGCTGTGCAAGATTCCCTGGCTCTACACATGACTCCACAGTGCTGCGGAACTACCCGGTACATGGCATGACATGCTGGACATCGTACCTGGCTGCTGGGTGAGTCTAACTACAAGGCAATGTAGAGTGTTGAATTGGGGGGGGTGGAGGAGTGAACAGCATAGCATACCTGGCTGTTGGGTGAGTCTAACTAAAAGGCCATGTGGAGTGTCGAAATACGTCCCAGTATTACACCCATGACTAGTGGATGTGCATACTGCATGCATTAATCCATCATAACTCCTACTGCAATTTCCCGAAACAATCACCAAACCTCTGTGAAAGCGCACAGAGGCACATAGGTCATCAAAAGGCAAAGGTAGACGAGGAATAAGAGCAAGGAACATTATTACCCACAATTGTCACAATAATAAACCTCACACATTGAAGGGGACATGACCCTACTCAGCGTTGTGAGGGCATGAAATGTGCAAGTGTGTAGGTGTAACTGAAGGTGCAACACAGTAGTAGCATGCCAGAACGCAAGACATGGATAGCTGTGTCTCCATGTATGTAAAATATACAGTGCATACATAACTACATTTATTCGGTCCAGCAATAAACCAAAACCACATGTACCAGAATGCACCACACCATAGTGACAATGATAAGCAAAAACACAGTCAAGGAAAACCACAACTCATGATGCTCAGCCAGAGAATCCAGAAGCTGCCACCCAGAAATAATTTGTGGATGCACACACATTTGACAGGTACACTGCCTGTTAGTACCTGTGTCATGTCTTCATAAGGAACACCTTTAAATGGAATGCTTTTAGACCAAAACTTCCAAATTGAGAAAATGCTTGACTACCACTGATATATGATTTTAAGGGGCAGCGTTACACGATTGACTGTTTCCCACCCTTATTGCAATTATTTAACCCTTTACCCCACACACACATTTCATCAATATGTGTTTTCGTCATATTGGTAACGATATAAAAGCATGTCTATGTAAAGGATTCATAATAAAGACTGCATACCGTTACTACCACTAAATCACAAATGTATACCATTTAAATGCTAAAAGTACCATTGTACATGGACATATAGTTGATTTTCATCTGTGACACATTAATGACATTTACATCTATTTGTGTCAGTTGCATGGAATTTGTTAGAAGTAATGTTGTCTGTGAATGGTCATGTGAATGCAACGGCAGAACACACACACCACACACATCCTGACAAAGTTCCCTCCTGGTACATGAAAAGGAACATATGCTATCTAAACTCAATTCTGCCTGTGCATGTTAGTCTTCTCAAATGAACACTATATAGCCTGTGCCAAAAAGAAATGACCAGGAAATTGACATGTACTCTTTCTGTTGATCCTATGCAGGTGATGCCGGGTATCCCCTGATGCCATGGATAATGACCCCGTCAGGCAACCCCACAACAGGCACAAACAGGCGTACAACCGTGTCCATGTATGCAGTCACTGCACAGTTGAGCAGACTTTTGGCCTGTTGAAGGTCAGGTTCTGCTGCCTCAGCAGATCGGGGGAGCCCTCATGTACAGCCGTGAGAAGGTGGGCAAAATGGTGCTGACATGTGCCATGTTGCACAACATGTGCATCAGGCGCAATGTCCCTCTGCCCCCCGACATGGACATGCTGCCACCAGAGGCTGAGGACGAGACTGATGATGAGGAGGATAATGCCCAGCGCCGCGATAGCAATGATGGTCGTGCCACACTTGGAGATCTTATAAGACTACTTTTGAGCACCTGCTACACACACACGGCACTGGACATCGAGCACACTCGGCACTGGACACTGTACATGAATAAAAGCACTCACACTGAAAGATCAATGTCCAGTCATGATTTTCTTTTCAACACCATATATATGACAAAAATAACTATTTACATTTGTGATGGGCCTTAACTACCTCTACAATCCCATCCAATGTCATGGTGCATGCTCCAAAGCACTTGGAGCTGGCAGGCCTTTCCCAGTCACTGACACTCATCAGGGCTTATAAAACCGCAAAGGGTAGTCCAAGGACTTCCTGGACTCAGTCCTGGCGCCGTTGGCGCCAAGCTCATAATTTTCCATCTGGTAATGCACTACATGGGACTACATACAGCCCAGTCAAAGGGAGCTGAATCATCTGGCTTATCTTGGGTGTGGCTGTGGGACTTCTTTACTGTGATTGAAGAATGAGGCTGAAGGGACTATTTAATTGGAACTACTTACAAGGCTATTTAAACCACACCCTACCGACAGAACACGCTTCACGTTATTCTGCACTCCTGCAGCGTAACGCTCACCATGTCTGCTTAGCTCCAGTACCTGAACACCAGCAGCCACGCCCGTTCTGGAACTTCCATCCATCGGAACCTGAGAACAGAAGAAGAGAAGAAAGAAACAGGAATTAATACAGAGTTTTCGACTTTACCAGAAGAATTTCATCCGAGCGGCCGCTCCTTCAGCCGCTCTTCAGTTCGCCGCACCTGCAGAAAAGAAAGCATCTGAAAGAACAACTGATACTCACCCAGAGACCGCTTCCCTTGGGATTTCTCTGCAGCAGATCCTCCGATCGCCGCTCCGGAGCCACGCTGCACCTGTTTGCAGGAAAGAAAAGAACACAGCAGGTTAGTCGTGCACGGAAAGACATTCGGCGCCACTCACGAACGCTACACTTGCCCGCATAAAATCTGCTCAGCGTTGAAGGACGAGTCAAATCTTCATTGCAAAACTGTTGAAGACCGCGCCTGAAAGAAAGGTGAATACAAGGTTAAAAATTGGGTAATAAAGACATTTACGCAACTATTCCAAGCATCTATTGGTATAGAGACTTACCTGCTGAGTCAAGCAATTCAAGACTCTGCTACACCCCCACAGGATCAGTCAAGGAACTTGATCCAGGGAGAGACTGTTATATTGCGCCCCTGCAAGAGATCGCAGGACGGAGTGTCCACCACTAAACAAACCAAGGTGAGGCTGAAGCAGAGCGGGGGCATTAGGAAGTTAGGGGAGGTGGGAACTCAACCCCACTCCTCACGGTGCTAACATCCTATTTCGACCTTGTAGGCAAAAGCATTCGGGGAAGTGACAGGGAAGGAGAAGTCGCGTGCAAGTCTCTTCATCCAGCCGTGTAACGCCAGGGCAGACATCATTCCTGCATCTTCGAGCAACGCCCCCGAGGAGACCAGGTGAGCGTGACATCCAACTATCCCTCCCCACAACCCCTCCCCAAATATCCCCACACCGCCTCCCCAACTATCCCTCCCCACACACACCAAGTACGTGTCCTATTTACGTACCCTTTTATGCAGAGGGGTGCGCACTTCTGCAGGGCGAGTCAGCCGCTGCAATCTATGTCTTGGGCTGCTTGGTAGGGAACTTGTGGGAGTGGTACTTGAGGATGGTGCCAGTGGCAAGGGCATGTGCCGTTGGTCAGCAAGTGTCTGCACCAACACAGTGATGGACTCCACCAGGGTTGAAATGGACCCATTCCCCTCCCTTACACGCCCTGCCAGATGGTAAATGCCTTCTGTGGCTCTGCCTAGCATCCGTGAGGTACTCCTGGAGGTATCCTGAACTGTCTCCCACATGAGCCAAGCATCGTCCAGCTATTGTTGCACCATTGTGTGCATAGATTCTTGTCGTGCCTCCATCCTAGACAGGCAGCCCTCAATTTTACGATCATTGCGTAGGGGTGGTGGTTGTCTGAGTTGGGGGCTCCTTGGGCCCACGGGCTGAATCCCTCAGCAGCCACATAGCTCTGGTTGCTCAATAGATTGTCGACTCCACCGTCGTCGGGTAGACCCCCTTGCGAAAGTGGTGCAGGTTCCCCCAGCTGGGCTGGTGGATGTGCCCCAGGTGCCTCTTGCTGGGTGGGTTGGCTGGGCGGCAGGTGCTTCCTATTTGGGGGGTAGCTGGGCAACAGGTGCCTCCTGCTGGGGGTGGGTGGGGGTGGCTGAGCAGCAGGAGTAGTTTCCCACTCCCGTCTGCTGGCTGATGCACTTGAATCCTGGGTGGAGGTGGTGGTTGGCTGGTGGTGGCAGCGTGCACTGGTGTTCCTCGATGTGGTCAGCTATTCGGCCTCATTGCCAGATGATGTGCCTGTTTGGGTCATGTGCGGTGTGCGTCCATGGTGTGTGCAGTGACTGCTGCCTGGTGCACTTGTGTTTTCCATTTTGGGTGTGCCACACAAGCTGTACAACATGGGGTTGTCTGATTGTGACATAGATGTGTTACACATGTGTCTGCTGCCTATGGCAGTTGCTGTGCTGATGGTGATTTAGCGGGATGGGACATGGTGGGTTGGACAAATGTGCCACATGTATCACTGATGTGTGCATCTTGTCATCTGATGGTG
The DNA here is from genome assembly GCF_040938575.1 of Ambystoma mexicanum. Taxonomy (NCBI): domain Eukaryota; kingdom Metazoa; phylum Chordata; class Amphibia; order Caudata; family Ambystomatidae; genus Ambystoma; species Ambystoma mexicanum. The sequence continues at coordinate 285,663,505 of NC_090931.1, read as the reverse complement.
GTGGGGGTCCTTGACACTGACGTGACTTTGGGCATATGGTAGCACGGTGGTGACAACAGCAGTTGTGCAGCGTCAAGGGGGTGTGTGTCTGAATGCCTCCAGGTGCAACTTGTGGGGGCAATACAGGGCACCTGTGTGATGTGTGAGTGGTGTACGGGTATGGGTTGCAGGCAGGTTCGATGTGGATGTGTGCATCCAGGTCGACGGTGGGTGAACTGCCAGCAGGGCTATACGGTCGCCGGGTACAACATACTTAACAAGTTGGCCTACCCATTAGCATTGGGGCTACAAGGTGTGTGATACAACATTGGGCTTACAGGGACCCAGCAACCTCATCCGATGTGACATCTCTAGCCTCTGCATCTCCAACTCCCTCGATCGCCTCCAGGTGCATTATGCTGCTGCAGGTTTCCTCCCAGGCCTGGAGTTTGATTGGTGATGGTGGTCCCCCTCCTGTGGCCGTGCCATAGGCTTGCTGTGCGGCAAGGAGGTTCCGCACCCGGAGATGTAGATCTTCATACCTCTTGTGGCAGTCCCTAACTGCGCCTCCGTGCAGCAGGTTGCCTGACGACATGTCTGGGTACATTTTTCAGTGCTATGGATATGGTTCTGACTCCTGTGCACTGAGGATTGCAATGGATTGTGTTTTTTTAATGGCCGCCGGTACATTTCCTGTTCCAGCGATCACGTTATTTCAGCGAGGCTGCTGGTATGGGGGGGTTTTGGGGCCATTCGATGGTTTTACTGGCATGCCGATGCTACAGTTTCCGGCATGCCGGAATGCGCGGGCACGCTGACTCAGAATCAGCCGTTGATTCCGTTATCAGTGCCATGCGGACATGGTAGCACCAGCATGCCAGTTATTCTGATTTTTTACCAGCAATCTTGTAATGAGGCCCAATTAAAATTTCCAAAATGTAAAAGGTGCTATATATCTACACATTAACCTTTTTATATGTTCTAAAAATACTTTCCTTACAATTTAATCTGTGCTCATAGTGCACATACATGGGGCAATAAGCACACCTCAAACACATAGTTAATTTGTGTACATGATGATTAACTCTAATGTTATTGTCATTTGTTGGTGCTGTTTCTTTCTTCCTTTCTTTAGTTTCCCTGTATGTGCCTCTAATTTGTATGCATTGTGTGTTTTTATATGCATTTTATCTACTAACACAAGTGTGTCATAGGTTTTCAATTGTTACCTATTTATTCCATGTTTAACACCTCAAACTTCTCAGATGCATTTTTCCCTACCTCTCCTACCCGAACAGACTTGCTGCAGTTTTGTCTATTGTGATGTTGAGACTGGACTATGCCACCTCCCTATTCCTAGGCGCCCCGGCGTACCAACTCAACAAACGCCAAAGAGCCCAAAACACTGCTGCAAAACTGCTCCTTGCCCTTGGTCAACAAGACCACATCTCACCAGCTCTCCGAACCCCCCACTGGCTCCCAGTCGGACGAAGGGCCACCTTCAAGACCCTATGCATCACTCACCGAGCATTGCACAAGACCGGCCCAGTACACCTACAAGAAAAGATAAAACCATACCTCCCATCCCGCACCCTAAGATCAAGCACCGCCCTCTTTCTAGTGATCCAACCTCTAACTCTGTCAGGATCGGAGGATCCGCCTACTCAACCTTGGCCCCAACTCTGTGGAACTCGCTTCTGCCTCATATTTGACACACCCAAGACTATATGACGTTCCACAAAGCTCTAAAAAACGTGGCTCTTTCCGTAATACCAACCACGATCTTCTGAAGCGATTGAACCCCAACAACCCGATGACTAATGCTCAATGTGATCCCGAACAACGTCATCACTGAATACGCCTATTAATTCGCTATTAAGCAACCGCATGCCTGAAGTGCAGAATATCGATCTCCTTACATCATAACTCCACCCAAACACTCTCCTCCCATATCACTATGCTTTTTCTCTCTCGAAACACATCACACAATTGAAGTGCAGCTAAACTCCTCGATCAATTCGGCTTAGCTGCTCACATTCGAACATTACCCGATGAACACCTCATCATTCTAATAAAACACAGCTATACCCCATGACAAACCGGCCTAGCTGCACACATAAGCGTCCTACATGCCTAACACAGCCAGAACCCAGCCTTGGTGTCCACTCGCCAGACAGCACACATTCTACCGATATCAATACCACCACATCTAATGCTAGGATGCAGCTACCATCAGGCAATTACAATAGCTGCACATATAACAGGTGCACCCAAGCACCCTACAACACCCTACTCTCTCAACAGACCTGGGCTACGGTGCCTCAGGGTGTTCAACCTACCATCACTTTGAGGTCATACTAATTATATATAGAGCGCTATATAAATGCCAAATAACATAACATACCAACATTACTCAAAACTCTCAGAAGGTAGCATTTATTATTTTACTATCGGAAATTACCAGATTAAAAATATTGTACTTCTATGGTGCATGCTGCAACCAAACAACAACACTAGAAAATAATCATTTGTTTACACAAGTACATTCTTTAATACATTAAGTAGTTCATGATAGTTCTCCCAATCACCCCCAACATCTTGTTTCCAACATTATAAACTCAACCCTTTTTAGGGACTGTTCATCAAAATTAATGTAATATGTGATGTCACTAATGACATTGTGATGTAATTTTTCGTGTCCTGGATGTTAGTCTTAGCAGTGCATGGTGGTAGCGCGAGTTATGGTTGCTTATCTTACCATAATTGGTGAATTTCTGAGGTTTTTCTGTTTTACTTGTAACATAACGTCCCTTTTACAAGGTTTTTTTCAGTGAATTTCTAAGGTTTTTACCAATGCACCCTTAATTTCCTACAATTTACTAATATCATAGTTACCCCAATATAGCAACATTTGTGTCCAATTTACAAAGTTTCACCTTAAAACTTTGCCATTCCCCGCCTTCTAGCGTCATTTTTAACACTTCTATACACTTAATGCAACTTTTCCCACTGTTTTCTTGTTTGTCGACATTCGCGAACGTCTGACGTCATTGTGAATTTTTCGGACAGTTTCACGTGACCATGCGTGCCACGATTCCACAAACGCGTCCGCACTTCATAAATGGGTCCGTGCCTCGCGAACAGTTCTGAACTGCATGTTCTGCTGATCTAGGAACTTTCAAGCTCAAAATGTACTCTTGCACAGTTCCTACACCTATTCTTACTTATTATCCATTAACAATCGAGAACAGAGCACATACTTGGAAGAATATTAGCAAAACTGCCATCCCTCCTCCCCAAGAGCCACCACCACCACCAGCTGGAGGACCTACACAACAAAAAAGCACAGTACTTCAAAAGACAATGAAGAGGACCAAAAAGATGAGCTAGAGGAAGGGCCTACCTCTAGCACCCAGAGAGAATTATGGGTGCAGCAGTTCTTTACCACTGTTGGGAATGTAGCAACCACCTGGACAGTACTCCTACGGGACCAGCTCCATGCACCGCCACAGCAAATCCAACCACTGCAATGCTCTCAGAAAGGTTGTTCCTTTCTTAGCAAGTAGTAGGCTGTTTTCCTCCACCTCATCTTCCTCAACCAATACTGTAACCACACAAACTACTTCTGTGGAACACAGAATCCCACTAGCTACCTTGCAAGTGATAAAAGAGGCTGTTGATCCATATCTTTCGAAGACAACAGTACTCTGTATATACTGCAACACACCATATGGCACAAAGTTATAAACCATCCAAAAACTGCTTTTCACCAAGCCTGTAATGCAGAAATAGGCATATATGTCCCCGAACACCTCAGATGTTTGCGAACATCACAGACTGCCTCGGACATCCAGACTGTTCACTTTTTAATATCCCATATCCCATCCTCATCACCCCTCACCTCTCCAGAGAATGTTTCATTAGTTTGACAAGTTCAATGTTTTTTTTTTTTTTTTTTAAATATATTTTATTTTATAACGACCACACAGTGCAACAGAACATAAATAGAACACATCAAGCCACAACAAAGGCCAAACAAAAGATATGAAAAAGAAAAGAAAGAAAAAACAGAACAGAATTAACTTAACAATCCCCTTCCCTCCCCCCTATGAGCCTGTAGGGTGTCCACCATCATTGTCCGTTCCGTGTGGTGGGGTTCCGTCGCTCTCAGATCCAGCCGAGGTCGACCCCGTACTAAACAGTTCAGCCAATAGCACCTTCCATGCCTTGAGGGAGCTCACCTCTTCCTCCCCTCCCGCCCTGCTGGCCTCCCACCATGCTGTCGTCTCGGCGGCAGCCCATTTCTGGAGGTCACGCCACCATACCTCCACCCGTGGCCTCTGACAATTCTTCCATCCCATGGCTATTCTGCGTTTGGCAAGTACATAAGCCAAATCTTTAAGCTTCTCCACGTGCCGAAGCTTGCGCGCCCTGGGGTACCCTCCAAGCAAACAGGCCCAGGCCGAATCTATCTTAAGTACAATGCCCCTCCCTGCCAGCTTCTGCGCCACTTCACTCCAGTAGGTTGCAATCACAGGGCAGGCCCAGAACATGTGAATCATATCAGCGTTCTCTGTGTTACACTTGGGACACGCCTGGCGCCCAGCGTCTCGAAATCTGGAAATTCTCAGGGGGGTCATGTATGCCCTATGCGTGATATATAGCTGTATCTGTTTAAACCTGGCATTCCTCGATACTTTTTTGTGGTACCCCAGGGCGCGCTCCCACTGCCCATCCGCCATCGGGGCCCCCATCTCTGTTTCCCATTCCAACCTCAGGTACCCCAAATCCTTCCCAACCTTTGCCATCAGCATCTCGTACAGCCTGGAGACCTCATGCCCGCCCTCGGATGCGTCATACATAATCTCCAGCGTCGCATCCGGCTCGTCAGCCAATACGGTCTCGGGCCAAGTGCTCCGGACCTCCCTGACCACTCTGTGGAACGTCATGTATTGCCCCGCATGCAGCCCCGCCCCCGCCTCTAGATCTGCGAACTCCGCCAAGGCCCCATCCTGCCAAATGTCACCCAAAGTGACCAGCCCCACTGACTCCCAGTATGTTCGCAGGATGGCCCTAAGCTGTCCGTCTTCCCTTGCCAAGGCCACCAGCGGCAGCTGCGGCATGCACGGCAGGGGATCCCCCATCATCCGGCAGGCTCTTCGCCACATGTTCCTGCCCAACGCTAGCATCTTAGGACGCCCCCTCATCCATGTGCTAGATACCCAAATAATCTCTCGCAGGTAGAAGGGGGAGCAGTCCTTTCCCAACAGTCTATGTTCCGGGGTTTCGTCGTCCGAAAGCCACTTGGCCACGTACTGCAGCTGTGCTGCCACGTAGTAGGCCTCAAAGTTCGGCAGCCTCACGCCGCCTTTCTCATAAGCCTTCTGCAATTTCCACAATGCGACCCTGTTACGCGTGCCCTGCCATAAGAAATCTCTACATACCCTATGTAGTCTAGCAAAAAACCCCTTGGGTATCATGTATGGAATGTTATTGAAATAATGCAGCAGCCTAGGTAGCACGACCATCTTAAGCATAGCACCCCGGCCCATCATCGCTAAGGGTAGTTTCTCCCAAAACCTCATGCACTTCTCGATCCTCCCCACTGCCAATTCAGTATTGTGCCTGTGTTCCTCCCCGGTCGTGTGGTATACGTCTATGCCAAGGTACCGAAAGGTGCTTGTCGCCCATGGGATTCGCAATACTGGCAACCTCTCAGCCGGTATCCCCACATAGCCGCCCAGCGGGAACAGAGTGGATTTCCGAGGGTTGACCGCTATGCCAGAAAGCCAAGCAAACCTCTCCAACACCTCCAAGACATATTGCAAGTTCTCTTCAGGGTATTGGAGGTACAACAGCATATCGTCGGCATACAGGGATATCAGATGGCTCTCCCCCCCCACCTCTATGCCCACCGGGTCATACTGTTGCCGGAGGTAAATTGCCAAGGGCTCAAGGGCCAGGATGTACAACATTGGGGACCAAGGACATCCCTGCCTGGTGCCTCTACCTAACTGCCACCTATCCGACACTACTGCCCCCGTACGAACTCTGGCTAGAGGCGCCCTATATAATAATTCGGCCCACCTCCTGTACCCTGGCCCCATTCCGAAGTGATCCAGTGCCGCCAACAGCCACGGCCAACGAACAGAGTCGAACGCCTTGACCGCATCCAGTGCCACTATCGCCATTTCGCCGTCTTTGCTACATCCCCATTCGACCACTCTGTGTAGGCGTCTATGGTTGTGGGTAATGTTCCTGTCCGGGACATAGCCCGTCTGGTCAGGGTGAATCAGCTTGCCTATCACTCTCCTCATTCTAGCCGCCAAGACAGCTGTTAGGATCTTGCTGTCCTGGTTCAGCATCGACAAGGGTCGATAGGAGCCGCAACCGTGTCCCGGTGTATTGTGCTTGGGGAGTGGCACTATGACCGCTTCCCTGAGTGATTCTGGTAGCTGTCCCAGCTCAAACGCCTCATTAAACATGTCCAGCATGGGTGGGAGTACCTCCTCCCCATACGCCTTATAAAACTCGCTGGGGAACCCGTCCGCCCCCGGGGCCTTGCAAGTGGGCAGCTGTCGCACTATCTCTCTGAGCTCTTCCAGAGTGATCGGAGCATCCATCTCCTCTCGCTCTTCATCGCTGATTCTGGGCAGGCCTATATCCCCGAGTACTTCATCTATCTCCTCTCGGCTCCCCCCTTCCCGATCTTCATACAATGTTTGGTAGTATTCTGCGAATGCCCCATTTACCCCTTCTTGCGTATCGATCTCCGCACCCCCTTCGGTGATGACCGATCGGATCGGAGCCCTAGGGGTTTCGCTCTTATATAGCCAAGCGAGGAGCCTGCCTGTCTTGTCCCCACCCGCATGCAACCTCTCAATGTACTTCGTATAATTCAGGTTACAAAGTCTGTCCCAATGCCCAGAGCACCGCTGCTGCAGCTCAGTAACTACTTCCATATCGGTCCCACCCTTCTCCAATTCTTTTTCCAGCTCGATCTCGGCCTCTCGCAGGTCGGTCAGGATTCCGGCCATTAATCCCTTGGACTTCGCGATAGCAACTCCCCTCATTACCACCTTAAAAGCCTCCCACAAAGTACCAGCCGACTTGACACTCCCTGTGTTCGACTCAAAGTACGCGACTATCTCCTCCCTCATGTCCTCCTTGAATACCGGATCCCGTAGCGCTTCCGCCCGAAGGCGCCATGTTGGAATCCGTGCACGTGGGGGGCGCAGCCGCCAATGCAGGATTAGGGGCGAGTGGTCCGAGAGGACCCTCGCCCTGTAGTCAATCTGTTCACACTCCGTAAGAATGTCTGGAGTGGCAAAAAAGTAGTCGAGCCTCGTGTGCAGTTGGTGCGGAGCCGAATAGTGCGAATACTGCCTCCCACCCGGGTGTCTCGCTCTCCACACGTCTACCAGGCCTAGATCCGTTAGCAGCGACTGCAACACCTTGGCCGCTGGGCTGGGCCTAACCATTTTGTCATCCGACCTGTCCTCCCTGGGGTTAAGCACACAATTAAAGTCTCCACCCCAGATTACTGTGCTCCCCATCCCTTCACCGAGTCTCGCGCACAGTGTCTTAAAGTAAGTCGCTGTGTCCTGGTTGGGCGCATAAGTGTTTATGATACAGACAACTCTACCTTCCACAATCCCCCGAACCATGGCCAGCCGCCCGTCCGACTCCACAACCTCCCCCAAGAGCTTGAACGGGACATGTGGTGCAACCCAAACCAGCACACCCCTGGCATACGCAGAGAATGTGGATCCAACCACTGTCCCCCTCCATTTTCTCCGCACCATTTCAAGTTTATCCCGTGTCAAATGCGTCTCCTGTAACAAGGCCACGTCTATCCTCTGCCTCTTCAAATACAACATGACCTTATTACGCTTCAGGTAGCTATTCAACCCTCTAACATTCCATGTCAATACCTTAAGGTCTCCCATGATTTATCCGTAGCTCCCACTTCCCCCTCTGGTCTGATCGCCTCCCCCCAGTCCCGACTACATCCCTTCTCAGTTTCTTCCCCAGGCTCACATAACAACTAACACCCCCCACCCCCCTAACCCAACCAACTGCCCAGCTCCATCCCTGGATCTCAGGCATCCCCGTGTTCGGTTCTCTTCGGAAGCCCGTGTAGAGAACCCGACAGGGTGTCACACCCCACACAGTGACTAACCTAACCACACACTGGGGTACGAATAAAACGGCCCTCGGATGCCCCCTACACATTTATATCCGCGCTCGCGGACCATGTTCGAAACAGTTAAAAAGTGCATCCCCATCACAAAGTGGCAAAGACTATATTCCAGTCCAAATGTTCAAAGTCCGCCGGGCCCACTGTTTCACTTAACTCTCCCTGCTCCGTCCGCCATCTGCTCATCAGGCTCCTGAGGGCAGTTCTGCGCATCGAGCCATTCCATGGCCTCCTCAGGGGTGTCGAAAAACAGCGTCTTAGCCTTGAAGAAGACCTTAAGTTTGGCTGGGTAGAGTAACATATACTTGAAACCGGCCGTCCGCAGGCGCCTTTTGACCGCCCCAAAGTTCATCCGACTGCGCTGCACTTGTAGAGTGTAGTCGGGGTAAGCAGTGATGGTTGCCTCCCCTCGCCGTATGGTGCCCCCTTTACGAAAATGTTCCAGAATCTTCTCCCGGTCTTTGTAGTTGAGGATCTTGGCGATCACGGGCCTGGGCGGATTACCCGGCGGTGGCCTTCTGATCAGGGCCCTATGTGCCCTCTCCACTGCAAATCCCTGCGTTAGGGCACCTCCGGTGATCTCCTGCAGCAGCAAAGTCTCAATAAAATCTGTGGGATTCTGGCCCTCAGCTCCCTCCGGTAGGCCCACAATCCGGATGTTGTTTCTGCGGGCCCGACCTTCTGCCTCTTCAGCCCTGCTTTCCAGGTTGCCTACCCTCTGCACCAGGGCATGGATCTCTCGTTTGTGCGCGGTGCATTCCGCCACAGTCGAACCCATCTCCTTCTCCAGGGTCTCTGTGCGCTCGGCCAGGGTTCGCACATCTTGCCTCAGGAGGTTCACGTCCTCCTGTACCGCCCCGACCTGAAGTTCCATCGCAGTTTTCAGTTCGGCCACCGCAAGTTGGAGTTTGGTCTCCCAGGTCGCCTTCAGATCTGCGATCGCTGCCAGGACCTCCTGGTTCGTTCCTCCTGCGGCCATCTCCTTGGGCTGGGCCTTCTCTTTGCTCCTGGTCCCCTCGGTGCCAGGCGATGTCTTGGCAAATTCGTCGAGCGTGGGCTGTTTATTCTTCGCCCTCAGGAGCTTGCTCGACATATCTTCGATCAGGAGCGTCCCTTCGATCTCGCTTAGGCCCCAGGCCTGGGGGCACTATGTCCCCCCGTCGCCACACAGTTTCGGCTACCTCCAGTCAGGCTTGCTCTAGCTGGATCGCGCTGAACGTGAACTGAGGGAATCGCCTCCAGAATCCCGGTCCCCGATCCTTTGTCCCAACATCAAGCGACGGCAGCCATTTTGTCTGCCGGCGAAGCTCCGGCCCCAAAACTTCACGCGGCTCCTGAGTACACAAGCGCTGCACAATCCCGTATGAGAATGCATCCACATGTGCAGCCGAGCTTCGCATTTACAGTCATCACCGTCTATGCCACATCGTAGCGGCCGTTGCGCGGATTCAGCCGGATAATGTTCGGATCAGCGGGAGCTCCCGTTCAGGCACGTCCTTTCACATGGCGTCCAAGCCACGCCCCCCTTGACAAGTTCAATGTTATGTTTCTTTTAATGTTTTTACCGCGATGTTTGTGGTCAGCCGCGACTATCCTCAAATCCAACATGGTGGGCATTTCCCAAAAATCTGCCGCACCTCACGCTTTTCACCATCTAATCAGCAGGCGCATCTGATTTCCGCAAACATCACGCTGCTCTCTGAGCCAATCAGAGATCAATCCGTGGACCGAACAGGGAAATGAGTCTGCGGACCGAACCCTAATATCACTAAAAAAATGTTTACCTACATTTAGTTTGTTTCAAAATAAATAAATAAAAACTGAACAGATTTGCACCAAATTTACAAAAGCAAACTTTCGGGACCAAGCCGCCACTCCTGCCACAAATTTGGTGAAAATCCATTCAGCGGTTTGGGCTGTAGGCATGAGCAAAATCTTTTTCCATTGCATCTATGGGAAAAACCACACATTTGGGGGGGGGGGGTCAGCCGTATAACTTTGCCCCTGTGCAGGAAACCTCACCACACTTCGCAGAATCAATCTGACAGGGCCATATACTTTTTTTGTAAAGTTTCAGGAGAATTCATCCAGCAGGGACAAAGTTATAAGCCACCCAAAATGTGGTCTTGCTATGGGTTGAGCAATGTAACCATATCTACAAGACAAATGCTATTTATAGAACTAGCAATATTAGATAAAAGTAAGAGCACAGTACATTGTGAACGATTTTTCAATAGCAAAAAAACATTAAACACTTCCAAGGTGCATTAATAACATGTGAAAGGAAATATAATTTGTGCCAAGCCTTCACGCCTCCATCCCTTACCCTTAAAACCTATGACGGCGAAGAGGATGACCATTGTTGGCTGCAGACTAGTGCAATTTAGGAAAGTGAGGAATTCCGTGGCCGTTTTATCCAGCAGCATGGCGCCCGGTAGTGATACAGTTTCCGAAGAATGTTGAGCCTCTAGTTTTTTTTATGAGAACTCTGTGCGTGGAACTCACGTGATGAGCAGGAGGCGGAGCGTGCAGCGTCCATTTCTCGGATGGGATTGGAAACTAGACAGTGCCCGTCTGGCACAGGCTCTGGCTGCGATACCGTTACGCTGCTTAGTTATTTACTGCTCTGCTGGGGAAACGGATACATAGATGCAGGTGCGTCGCTTTAATCATGTTTGACATGTGTTTCAGTTGCGTGCGTCTCCTTTCTATGGACTGCAGGGAAGAGTTTGGGGGCGGCTGGATCTTTTCTCTGTGGTGATATTGTGCACTTTGTTTTGAAAAAGCTTACTGGTGTACAGTGCCTTATTTAGCTTCCATGCTATTGCTTTGTTGTACAACTATGAGATTGTATTGCTGGGGGAAGAGGGGCACAGGGCATTTCTTCTTTGGAGCCATCACAATGTGGTACTTTAGCCTAATTGCTGCAGTTGAAGTGATCCAAGACTACATGTCCCAGGATGCATTGTTATTCATGAAGATCTAGTGCTGGAGTTGTGTGGCCCAGTTGATATGAAGTCGTTTGCACTGAATCAATCGGCACCAATCACTCGTGTACAGATGTGAAAACACACTCATTGCGTTTGACCCTCTCTTATGTTTTGACTATTAATCCCATCTATTATCTGCTCCAGTACATACCGGCTACAATTTTTTTTTTAATCTAAATTTGTTTTTAAACTGTCCTCCTTACCAAACGTTTAACAAGTATCATGTACATGTTTTTGCACACCCTACGACAGCCTTAGGAACGCTTACAGTACGTTATGATCTACCTGGATACATAGGTCAAAATGTAATTGTATGTGCAAGGTCCGTATCCTATGATGTAATCTTTTCTGTGCGTATTTTATTCATCAACTGAAACCTGTTGTTTTAAAGGATGCGTTTATACAGCATGCAAAGTGGAAGTTTCGGTGCTGCTTCAGTAGGTGCTCTGCTTTCGGTTCAGCTGTTATTTATATGTTTACCTTTTGGCTTTCTTACTCTTCCACTGAACAAACCAAACATTGGTAATGGGCGTGGCTTTTTTGAAAGATTGAGTGAGTAGGAAACTGGTGAGGCATGTTTGTTTTGGTGGATGGATTAGTGGCTTAATGTTTGGCTGCATGGATGGAAGGACATGGATGAGTGAATGAGGGTGGATGGGTACGTTGGTGGATACCCCTGTTTTCCTCTGTTCCTAAGTGTGACATTCTGCCAGCAGCACATGGCTTCGAGGCTCATTCTGTAGTAATCTGCTTTCAGGTTAGGTGAGTGTGTGGCATCACCTCTTGGAATGTTGAGGTGGAATGTTGGTGTGCAGGGTTCTGGGAGTGACGGTTGGAAGTGAGAGTGAAGAGTGAGCAGAGAAGATGGGTGTGGGGGTGAGCCCGGTGTTTTTCCCTTGTCATCTTGTGTCCCCTACCATCCCTGTGTCTTGAGGAAGAGTACTGGACATGGACAATAAAGGAACCTGTAACTTACCTGAACTACTGGAGGTCCACTTTGTTACACTGGCGACGAGGATGGGATGGTAGGTGGATTTGGCGCTGCTGGGGGGGGTGTAGCCTTCCGAAACACCGCCCCCGTGATTCCCCCCACACCCAGGGGGCCTGCATCCAGTTGGCCCGTGGTATCCCTTCATAAGGAATGTAGCCCTTCATATGGCGAGTGTCAGCGCAGCTTGTGACCAGGACTGACAGTTCTGCTGTAGGATGGCGGCGGTGAAAAGTTAGCTGTCAACCTGGCTGGCGTTCCCCTGGCTCTACGGGGTTGAGCGCGGTTCTGCACTTCCAGCCAGGGTAACGCTGCGTGTCCCGGATGGACGGAGGTCCTGCACTGCTGTGACGGAAGGTGGCCAGAGCTGTTGTTGATTGTGCTCTTGCACCCCACCTGTGGGCTCAGAGGCGGGTGTCGGTACGGAGAGCATGTCCGTGTGCGGAAGGAATGGGAGGTGCTGCGGATGTTTTACCTTTGTTTCCGACCCCGTGCCGAGGAAAGGCAGCATTGCCGGATTGGCATCTGCTCTTAACGCAGTTTTCGTGTTGCTCGTTGGGCATTCCAGGGAGTAATGGTGACGTCATAGCGGCCTGGCAGGTCTCTGGACAGTCTTGGAGCCGGCCGTTAGTATATCCATGGTTGCCATGGAGTTTCTTCACGCTGACAGTGAGGCGGATCAAGGCCTGACCGAGTCGACGACATGTAACAGCTGTTTGGGGAATTTCGTGTGTTTTTCCTGAGGAGTTTAGACTGGCATTACTTGCCGCGGTGCTCGGTAGGTGGAAGTGCCGGTTCGGAAGGAGTTAACTTTAGCTCTGTGATGTGTTTGGACGGCGGTTACAGTTTTACTGGCGACGTCACATCTGGCAGAGGCGTTGCTAGCAAGTCACGTGTGCAGTGAACGCGCAGGGAACGTTGTCTTCCTTCGTGTCTTCCAGTCCTCAGCCATCCAATTAAACAGCCGTCGTATTGCGAATATGGACAAGCTCACGTGACAGGAACTGTATGTTTCCTGCGTTGCTGGCCTCGTTCCTGGGTTTCGGGACCTCAGTACGAGGACAGAGCATGCATCGAGAGTAAACCACTGGGTTTGGTGTGGTTTTGTTGAATGGCAAGTTCTTTACCTGTCATTCTTTTGGAACTGCAGCTGTTGGAGAAAATGTCTTTCAGCAGCTTTCTTTGATACTGTACTGGGCAACAATAAGTTTGGAATGTGCCTGGTGTACGGCTTGACATGGGACTTTGTTCAGGTTAGTGTATCTGGCCGTGTGAGTGAGCATGGTTGCAGATTACATGTTGTGGCCCAATATTCTTAGAGGAACCAAGCGCCTTTAAATTAAGTCTTGTGGGGGTGCCCTTAGTTAGTATGTTATTGAGGCCGTTGTTTGTTTCCTGTGGTGTCACTGTGTTGTGGCCCTGTGGGAAATCTGTACCCTAGCATAGGGCGCTCGGGGTGGTCCCTTTCTGAAATTGAAGGGTTGGTGTGGGAGGTTTGTAATTAAATGCTCCTCGGAAGAGTACTGATTAACCACTTTTGTGATTGTAAATGCCAGTGCTATATTAATGTTTCGCCTGCTGGATGGAACGTTACTGGTCTTATGTTAAACCCTAGTAGTATAGATTGGGTTGCATTCTTACTTAGTAAGTAAAGTGTGGGGTTTTGAATTTTCATGGACGTGAGGGTGGTGGTCCATTTGTCAACCTTCATTGGGAACTCTGATTTCAAGCAAGCAACAGTGACATTGTCTATGCACATATTTTTAGTGCTAATTTACATCTGAGGACTTTGCAGGGGAGGTCATCATTTAATCTATTAACATGTTGTGTACAATGTTTTCAACATGTGTTCTGCAATGTTTTCAATCTTGAAATGTATTTTATGATGCCTGCATTAATGCTTATTGCTATGTCATGTTGCGTATGGTTAATGTTATCAGTGTTTGGTCCGAGAGTGCACGGTATGGGTGCGTGCAAGTGTTCTGGCACATCTGAGGTCATGTGTTTTCAACTGCATTTGGTTCTTAGTGCTTGGCATTGGTTGTGCTAGGGTTGATCACTATGTTTGCGTGGTTGTTGATCTTTTGACCTTTGGTTGCATCTACCTGTTTGGTTTCAGGTTAGGTGTCTTGGAGTGAGGTGTGATTATGGTCTTTGGTGCCTGGTCTTTCCAGGGTAGGTCACTTTAGATTTAGGATCTCCATCATTACTGTGGTTATGAGTGCCTGATAGTTCAGGTTTGGTCACGGTGGCCTGTATGTTGTGGTCATTAGTGCCTGGGCTTTAATCAGGGTAAGTCACTTTTGACTGAGTTTTATACTCGGGACAGTTGTTGCTGTAGTGATACATAGCGTTGTTATCTATGGTTTGATCGCTATGCCTGAGTTGAGTGGAGTTTTTCTTACTGTCCATAGTGTTATCATATTGGACGAGGTGGTGTTCTATATTTTGCTTTGCCAGTGTGCTTCCTGATTCCGTGTATGGTATGTCAGGTTGTCTCCTGGTGTGTTTTGAAATGGATTTTGTGGATAGAGGGAATGGCCAACGGTTTTATGCAGAGTAGCAGCGTGGTGTTGTGGTTCTTCACCATACTGTTGTCAAAGTGGTTTAAGTGGTCCCTCGGTTTGTTGGGCATTTGTTGTTGCTTCCTTTGGGGGCGGTTGGTTAGCGCTTGGAGGGGCAGCTCTGAGACTTTGGGGTGGCAGACCGAAGTGGAAGGTGATTTGTGCTAAGGTGGCTAGGTTGGTTAGGCATTAGTTGTGTTAGTCTTAACTAACAATAGTTTGGCTAGGGGTGGCAGCTCTAGGTCCTGAGGGGCAGCTCGGGACAGGCGTAAGTGCTGTGTTTTTATTTTTGTGGCCTCGAGGTGTGACCGAGGGAGTGGAGTTGTTTAGTTTGGTTGCATGCCGTTGGCAATCTTTTCCTTCTTGGTCCGTTGGTGTCCAGTTAATGTTGTCCTTTTGTTGGATTTCCGCTTTTGGTTTTGCCAGAGGTTCTACACATAGGCGGCCGCTGTGTTGTGGCATTTCTGGTCTTGGGGTGTTAAGGTCCCGTGCTGGTCACATACCTTGTCATTCCTCTTTGTCTTCCCTGGGAAGCGTTGGCATAGTATTTGGCTTTTGTGTTTCTAAGGGGGGGAGATGTGTAGTAATCTGCTTTCAGGTTAGGTGAGTGTGTGGCATCACCTCTTGGAATGTTGAGGTGGAATGTTGGTGTGCAGGGTTCTGGGAGTGACGGTTGGAAGTGAGAGTGAAGAGTGAGCAGAGAAGATGGGTGTGGGGGTGAGCCCGGTGTTTTTCCCTTGTCATCTTGTGTCCCCTACCATCCCTGTGTCTTGAGGAAGAGTACTGGGCATGGACAATAAAGGAACCTGTAACTTACCTGAACTACTGGAGGTCCACTTTGTTACACATTCCTATGGGAGAACGTTCATCTTGCTGCGAATGCCATTCAGGAATTCTTGAAATCAAGAGCGAAATGGGGCAGCCTTGGCTGTAGTCCACCGAGAGGCTACAATGAAAATATAATGTAGATTACTTTGCTTAATCAAAGGTTACTGGAACTCGTCCCTTTGTCTGGTGAAAAGCAGCTATGCTGTACTGCAGATCGCTTTACACTACCTTGCATCATAATCCACTCCGCTGACCGGCACCTTTTTTTTGCTTCTTGTGTCTCAATTTGAGGCAACCAAAGCATCTCAGAAGTGCAGTTTTGTACTGGAATGGTGATAATGAATGAGAACTGAATGGGCATATGTGGCATAGAAGTTCTTGTCTTTTCGGGACTTAGGTTCCACTGGAAAATATCTTTGCTTGATTTAAAATGGACAGTGGCCGAACCCATTTAGTCGTGCGTCTGAAGGATTGTCTGCCTAATACATAGACTTGAGCCATTGAATGAGTAGGTGGCCATGTTCTTATTTATTCTCTGTGTAACCTGTGCCCTGTTGCATCAGAACGGCTGCGAGGTTGACTGACTATATTATCGGGTGTAAATGAGCTTTACAAATGCCTAAATAGTATTGAATTGCTGAAGGGGCAAATGCCTGGGGGCTGTTTTCATGGGTTTGGAACCTGTACCTTATTTTTGTTTTTGATTGTCCTGGTTGTTTAACAATTCAACCTTCCAATATTTACACAATTCGGTTATGTTAACACATTCTCAAGATCACACTATTTTTCTCTATACATCATAAAAGCAAATAGTTATTTGACTATTATCACAAATGTAACACTATACTAGTATTAATACATTATGCTGTATAATAAATGATTCGAAAAAAGGTGCGAGAGATAAAATGTGCAGAGGAAATCAGATATTGGTTAATACATTATTATATCTAAGAATATGCATTTGATCCTGTCTGAGTCCAGTCGAATGTTAGAGTCAGAGCGGGTAGTAATTCTTGCAAGAATTGCAGAGATCTTGCGACCATTAAAGATGGCTAACCATAGCTCTTCTGCAGTTAGACCATTCTGGTCATCAAACAAATGCTGCAGTTATTGTTTTCTTGGTTCGTGGAGAGCTGCGCATCCTACCAATATCTTTTAAGGATTCTAGACTATGAACCTTTTTACAGTGTCTACACGTCCGATCCAGGAAGGGTGCTTTCACTAACTCTTTAGTTGGAAGTTAGTTCAGTCCCAATCTTAAACATGTTACTGTATTTGGGATTTGGGAATCTGATCAGGCATTGTTCAGTTCGATTGAGGGATTTTACGGCAAATCCGTTTGTTTTGAACCACTGATAACCATGACACAGCTTCCTAGTCTCTTGCCAATCATGCCACCAACGTTTATTTTTTGGCTCGGATTGGATTTTTCTTTCTTTTTTTATTAAAACCTTTTATTTAAGAAAGTGTGTTCAACATTACAATTAGAATAGTATGATTTGCAAGCAATACAGTGAATTATACATTCTTACCATGACATTACAGTTAGTATTGTGCTTGAGTGGGGGCCCACAACATTGCACTAAACGAGCAGGGAGAACATTGGGTGGGATTACTAATAGTGGGTATGCATTTTGCCTAACATTTCGACAGATGACTCTTCAGCGCTGTCGGAACACATTTGGGTAGATACAAGGTAACTGTGATATGGGGACCATATGTCCTTTGGCCGAGAGTTCATAGGCTCTAAAGCGGACCAGCGTTCCTCCATGACCGATGCACATGTAACTGCTTTGAGCCATTGGGGAACAGTTGGACAGGAACGAAGCCATAACGGCAGGATACATCAGACAGCTAGTAACATACTTAAACTTGCCAGCTTACGGAGACTTCCACATATGTGTTCAAATTGATGGAACAAGCAAATTGAAGGGGTAGGGCGTAATTCAGAGTTCATTATAGCTGGCATGGCATCACAAACTCCGACCCAGAACTCTAGCATCGGGCAACTCCACAACATATGTATATATGATTGACTTGTAGAGCATCTAGGGCATGTGGACGGGTGCGCGTGTGAAAATCGGTGGAGCCGGATAGGGGTGTAATACTTTGAATTGTATCAGCCGGAACTTTGTATTGAAGGACACTTCGACGGTTTGTAGGCACATAGATTCCCATCCCTCGTCAGGATGTGCACTGCATCGGGAACGTGCCCCACGTAAGTTTAATTGCGCGGCGGAGCCCAGCGTATTGTAACCACTGCCCTGACTGCCTACAGAGGGGTTTGGTTAGGTCTCCGTATTCCACAAAGGAGTCTATATTGCAAACATCTCCCCCTATCACCCTTTATGCGTCAGTGGGCCACTGGCGTGCATGAGCCTTGCTTATATTCAGCAGTGATGGGACAACGTTTCATAATGGCATATTTTTATGATATGGTCTCAGGTTATTCAATATATTGCATATTTTGTCCCACGCTAGGACTGTTATTGTCACTGGGTCAGTGCCTGTTCGTATCATGTTGCATGGTGGAAATGCAAGTGAGCGGACATCACCGGTACCAGCAGCAAGCCTTTTTCGAATTTCAAGTGTGGGTGTTGCGCATCAACATTGAACCAGTAGGCTGCACAGTGGCTTGAGCCACCACCCTGTAACGCTCAAGGTTGGGGGCGCAAGGCCCCCGCTGTCATACGGCCTGGCCAGTTTGTCCCATTTAAGCTGTAATGCGCCAACGTGCCACATAAAGCCGTTTGGTGCCTTCTCCAGCGTTTCAAAAAAACACAGCACCAGGCCACAATTGTCAGTTAACTAAGTAATATAGGAGTTTAGGAGAAATCAGCATTTTTAGGAGTGCGACATGGCCTGCGATGGTGATTGGGAGTTTTGCCCATGTGCAGAGTTTAGTGTGTAACTGAGGTAGGTATTCGCCAAGGTTCTGTGCATATAGGCAGACCTCCTGCTGCGTGACAGTTATCCCTGTATTTAATTTCTGATGGTGACCAAGTAAAACCCATTAGTTCTGGTGGGGGATTAGTAGCGTCAGTTAGCGGAAATAATTCCGACTTTGTACAGTTTACACGTAGCCTATTTGTGGACGGTTTGCATTATTGGCGCCAGATGCCTGGCAGGGTCACGCATGAATAGTAACGCATTATCGGCATATAAAGAAATACTTTCCGGTTCTCTCGTGAGTCTGACGCCCCTATGCATGTGTTTGCTCCGAATGTCATCCGCCAGCTGCTCCATCACCATGGCAAACCGCAGCAGTGATAGCAACCAACCCTGTTTAGTTCCTCCACATAATGTGATTGGGGGTGATAAGGTGCTATTAGTGTTTACCCTGGCTACTGGGTTTGTAGTTTGACCCATGAATTAAAACGCGGCCCAAAATTGTATTATATCTAATACTGCCCAAATGAACTGCCAAGACAGAGAATCAAATGCTTTTTGTATGTCCTGGGCCGCGGCCACCACCTGTGTTCCCCGGGGATCTATTTGTGCCAAGATATTATATGGACACCTTAAGTTTAGAGCCGTGGACCGGCCAGGAACAAATCCTGACTGGTCTGGGTGTATGTCATGTAGGGGGCCAGGCGGAGGGCCAGCACCTTGGCAAACATGTTTATGTCAGAATTAAGGAGAGAGGGAGGGGCCGGTAGGAGCTGCACTGTTCAGGGGATTTGTCAGACTTGAGCAGGACTGTGATCACTGCCTCACGTTGCGTGGGTGGGAGTACCCCTAATGAGAGGGACTCTTACCACACCTCTAATAACTCCAGGATGAGACGGGACTTAAAATGTTTATAAAATTCCAGCATCAGGCCGTCCTTGCCAACTGGTAGTTCGTCGATGGCGTGGGTTATCTCCTCTGAGGTAATGGGGCTGTCCAGGGCCGCCCTGGTATCCGCTGATGGTGATGTCAGCGGGAGGCTATCCAGGTACTTGTTTATTTCAAGGGTGATCTCTGTGTCAGTGTTGGCATATAACTCTGAAAAAAGCGCGTGGCATTCCTAACTCGTCCGCTCAGCAGTGTGGACCAGTGTCCCAGATGTACTTTCTATAGCAGGGATGTGTTGGCTGCCCTTAGACTGATGGACTACCCTCGCGAGCAAACTGCCCGGCCGCTCCCTCTCGCCAAATTTCCTCGCCTGATTGGGACCATCTAAGAACTTTAGCTCACTGTCTGCCTGTTGCCGGAAGTTGTCCAATTCTATTTTTATCTCCCCTAAAATTTGATTATCAGGGATTGTTGCTAGCATCTGTTCTAATCTGCGTAGGCATGTCTCGCTACGTTGTATGTCACCTCGTATGCACTTAAGTATCCGGGGCTTGGATGCCAAGGCAAACCCTCCGGATATACGCCTTAAAGGCTTCCCATAGTGTTGCCTTTGTAGCAACCGTGCCCCTATTCAACTCAAAGTACTGATCTATATGCTTAGTCATAGCAGCCTTAAATACGGGGTCCAGCAGAGAATGCGGCTTGAGCTTCCACCCTCTTCTCACATTGGGCGCAAACCACAATGATGGCCGTATTGTTACAGAGGAATGATCGGAGAATGTTCTGGATAGTATTTCAGAGCAATGGTAAATTGAATGGAAGTCGCAGATATCCCCATATTAGATGTTAGGCTACTCTGCCAATTCTATGAATCGGCGACAACTGACCTTACACAGTCCTTGCAACTCTGACTATAAGGGCAGTGTTATTTAAAAAAAAAAACGTTTTTTTTTTCTCCATTCCATCTTTAGTGTATAGTAACACCAGA
Organism: Ambystoma mexicanum; assembly: GCF_040938575.1. NCBI lineage: Eukaryota > Metazoa > Chordata > Amphibia > Caudata > Ambystomatidae > Ambystoma > Ambystoma mexicanum. The sequence continues at coordinate 285,643,191 of NC_090931.1, read as the reverse complement.
TCCAACACAGTATAGATCCAGTCCTTCTTTTTTTTTTTCTTCTTCTGTTTGTGTAGGTGACAACAACATTGACATGAGTTGGTCCCTATTGGCTCCACTACATTTAGAACATGACCCTATTTAGCACAATCAGTTGTGGATGTGGGCATCATTGTACCTGTGGAAACAGGGCTACTAGTATAATATATGTTGGATTTAATCATGTGCCACAGCAAGTGGGCACAGGGGAGGTAGTTTCAGATTAGAATTTGCCCAAATTGTCAGCATTTATTACACCAAATGGTGCGTATGGGCGCACTGTACCGTAAGTGTATGCTTGGACATTCATATTTCCTATCAAATAGAGCACTCGAATTGGTGAGGTTGGAGCTTAAACCTATGGAAGTCCCCAGACGACCAAATGGATGACCAGTTTTACCCTGCAATGCATGATTTAAAACGCTCTAATTTGAGTGGATTAATAATCGTAGTTTCTGAATTAAAATTGTAACCACAATCGAGTTTAAAATGTTAGAATAACAGCAGTTCCGGGATATGTAACATCTAAAAAAACATGTACTGGGTATGAGCTGTGCAGGATCCATTTCTATAAAACAAGACATTGAGCTACCTAAGAAAATTGCTGCAGAATTTGATGTGGAACTGTTGGCAGATAGAATGGAGCATAAAAGAGGCAAACCTGGGGAAGTAAATAGCTTGGAGTGGTATGGCGGCAGGGGAAATGCCATGCTATAAAAATAAACTAGTGCTGATAATGTAATGCAGATGAATACTGGAAAAGCAATCGGAACATTGAAGTGTAACTCTCATAAGAAGACGGCTACAAAGTTAAATGAAGACTGAAATGGTATATTAAAGATTGTAAATGTAATAAATAAATATATAGCTGGACCTCACCAGTTAGAAAGAACACCGCCTGTAACTGTGTATTTGTTCACAAGTTGCAAATCGGGAATTTGAGGGAAGCATAAAGACCAGTTCATGAATATTTACGGAAAAGAAGTTTGATCTGTATGACAAAATTACCCAAGTTAAGTATGGGAAGTACAGAAAAGGGTGATGACTGTCTAAATTAATGTATTCACTAGTTGTGAGGTGTTAAGGGGTGCTGCTCAGGTATACGAGAGCATATATTAGTAGTATAGTCTCATGTCTAAAGGGATGATGGGTCACAATTCTATCACACAAGTGGACACATATTTAGTTGGTCTATTCTCTATTCAGTATATAACACTTCCACCGAAAGCAGGGTTGTCCAACTCGAGGGCCGGAATCCTGACAGGTTTTCAGGATGTCCCGCATTAATATTCATGAGAACAAATTTGCACACATTTGGAATCCTTGTATGCCCATTTATCTCACAAATATTGATGACGGTTATTGTGAAAATCCAATATGTTTCTGGCCCTCTAGGCCTGGAGTTGGACCACCCTGACCTTAAGGGTCCACAATTCAATTCAGATATTCTACCTTGTGATTGACCCATGCCAGTACAGTGGATATTAGAAATGATCTAATTTGTCAACATCAGGCAGACTATAGCAAACATTAAATTGGCGGTTTTGTTTGCCTAGTGTAAAAAGAAACAACATTTAAAAAAAAGTCCACTCTGTAAAGTTATCACTGATCACCAGAGCGAAAGAAACGCATATTATGCTCAATGTGTCAGATGCCTGCCCTTCAATCACACTGGCATATTGGCACCTAAACTAGTGTTTTTTTTTTCCCCAGGTAGCTCTGAATAAGCTGTGGTTTCAGGGCCTGATAAATTAGTAATTTGCATGCAAGATCAGAGTCCTTTTGAAAAATGTAAGTGGTCTGGACTGGAGTAGTTTGATTAGAGACAATGATATAATCTTCTTCCAGGAAACTTGGGCACTAATTGAGATTTGTGTTGAGAGGTTGGGAGGGGTCAGAATTGTGAGGCAGACAACTTGGTAAAGGTTTTTCGTAAGTAGCCATTTTGTTTATTCAAAAGGGTATGCTAAACGCCCCACTATCCCTAGCCTAAAGAGGATTTCCCTGCGTATCAAAATAAGACTAAAGGAAAATGTTCTAATAAAAGGAATCTGTCCCTCACACTTTATACATTAAACTCATAAAGGTAGAATATGGCAATTCAGTTTTACAGAATAACAATGATGTTCTATCAATGGATCCTTGTAGCCTGGGTCGGATCCCCTTCCAAAGGTTCAAAGCAGGATTTTCAACCAAAGTACCACTAGACTGCACCTTGGAGTTTAGTGCCTCTGAGCACCTCTTCCTAGTCCCACTACTTAGGACATTGTGGGACTTGAAGTCCCCAATGTTCTGAATTCTTATTGTATCGCAGATCTTCAAGTTTATTTAAATCACTCGGTTTAGTAAACACACCGTTAGGAAAGGATTTTGGAGACGTTAATGACTGGTTTAGACTTAAGGGGGAATTATATTAATCAGAAGTCAGGATCTTAGTGTTCTGATTTCCATGTATATTATTCCCATTTTGATTGTGACCGTTCTTACTATTACCAAAGTGGGTGGTTTTTAAAAGGGAAGCCTCACTTTGACAACAAGCCATAGGGGATTCTGGTATCGTGGACATCTCTCACTCTGAGGAAGACCAATACTGAGTCTCTCCTGATGGAGCCCTCCTACACCCATGGGATCCTTCTCCTCTCAGGTGATTCACGCAGCTAATACCACTCCCAGGGTTAGGATCAGGTAGCGGCTGTAACTCCCCATGCCACCTAGGAGGAGACTTTACGCAGGACCTTTGTGAGAACTCTGCAGTATTCATCACAGGGGTACTCCAATTCTGTGCGGTGCAGGGTATAATTTTACACATCGAATTTTAATGATTCTGAATGTGGGGATGGGTTTTAATTATTTACAACCTCTTCTAGTAGAATTCCCAACAAGAACCAGCATTCTGTTAGTGAATGTTTATGATGGGCCTAGTGGTTACGCCGACTAACCATTACACATGAGAAGGTTATTAGTTAGTAGTGTGTGATTTTAACCTCACGTTCGAGCTCCACAAGACACTGAAAGGCATAACAAGAGGAAGACGAACATTGTCATTCCAAAAAAAGAAACCCATAGTGTAGCATCAATACACTTTAGAATGGCGTAAGTTTGTATCCAAGCAGGGCTGAGAGTCTTCAAGGCGAGCGCTTCAGGTAATGTTCCAACAGTAGCGGCCTACAGAAGGGGCATAAGTAAAGCCCATATTGATTACCTTTTAATCAAACTGGATGAATGGTGTGATGCTAGGAGCTTGAATGCTTTAATAAGTCTAGAAAGTTATTGCAACCCTGTAGTATGAAGTTACATTTGAATTGGAATAATGCTTTTATAGTTGTACTTCAGAAGGCTGTGTTCCATTGGAAAAAGACCAGTAATAGGAGATGCATTTGGTGGTTGTATTTGGGCCAAGATATTATTCTCCTGGAAATGTACAAATGAATACCCCTTTATATTAGATGCAACATTAGGGAATCAAAACCCGAGCCAGCTTTTGTCTGGCATACATATGACAGACTGGGCAATAAGATTAAGGGGTTCTATGTGAAAAGACCTTAGGTCTCAAAAGAAGGACAATTTCAAACACATACATACACCCAGCGCACACACACACACACACGCACCCACACACTTGCCTGTTCTCCTGTCCTGCACTTCCAGGTCCTGACCTGCCTGTCAGCCTGTGCGTGCACTCGTGTGTGGCAGGTGCGTGACAGTAGGATTCAGAGAGACAGCTCTGTGCGGCCACGGAGCAGTCTTTCTAAATTGGTCTTTAAGATCTTTTTACTTAGACCGATTGAAGGGGTCATTACGAGTTTCCCTGTATCCCGCCGGTAATTCTGGTGGGATACCGGGAAACTGACCCTAACGTTACCAGTGCCTGATATCCCAGTATTAAAGGAATATTGCAGGTGCCGTGATATCCCAGTATTAACGGAATAGTCCAGGTACCGGCAACAGCTGTAAATCTCCATTACATGGAGTCCACTAGGACTTCATGGAGGAGATTGCTGGAATTACCTGCGCCGGTAATACAGGTGCCAGTAATTCTACCATTTATTTTCCTGTAGGGGTGCCTGATTTGAGGAAAAGCAGTGCCCCCACTGGCAAACTTGTGTTTTGCTGGTCCGGGAAAATTGCTGGTGCCGGAATTACCAGAATTTTACTGCCAATTTTCCCAGACCGGAAAAAATGTAATACCCCTCCTCCACCAAAGCCTTTCATTATAAAAACTTCAAACACAGAACGGAGACCCTTAAGAGATGGTATGATATGGAGTGTAGAGTGGCAAAAAGTGAGGTATTATCTCTGTTAAAAAGTACAGAAAATTGTAATCTGATCAATTAGTTTGGCTCGTCTACAGTTGATGGAAAAAATGGACTTTTGCAGAAGGAAATTGGGGAATCCCGTAAATCGGCCAAAGCAAATAAAACCATGTATGAAATTTGGTGGCTTGTATTTTCTGCATCTGGACAGATCGGAATTCCTTTTGATTTCAGTATCCCAGAATTTGAGTGGGCTAACCATTTTAGTTGATTGTACAAAGAAAATGGGGTATATGTAAGTGAATTCAGGAGGTGTTGTAAATGATGCTCAGTCGCATTCTGAAGATGAACAAATCTTACCTCCTTTGTAGAGGAAGTAAAAATGTCTAGCAAGAAAAACAGGCAAAGCGATTTATTTAAAGAACCATCTTTTTCGGCGCCTTTTCTCTATTTTATTTGTGATATCTGCATTATGGAAGGTTCTTGGCTTTTTTAATTTAATTTAAATTGAGTGTTTGTTAAACTTTTCACACCACATTTAAAATTAACGCAACTAAAAATTCTATTATTTTTCATATTTTGTAATGAATTGTCTTCCCACATATTCCTCATCTCTGATATATTCCCATCCAGCGTTGGATAGTATTTTCGCAGCCCAAGGCGCTGTGCGTTGTCTATCTTGTGTCCCTCAGCAGCCTCTTTCCGCTCTAGAGTATGACATTAACGCTGGCATATATGGCACCCACTGCGCCCATTGCCTCAGTTCCGTTTTGTCCCCATGCGCAACATGCTTTGGACAGTTAATTTCTACTGAGTAACGGTTTTCTTTCAAAATGTTGACTCCTAAAACCGGCTTCAAAAGGTGTGCGGATTGCAGGTCGAAGATGTATAACGCAGGCCCACACCATATCTGCCTTTTGGTGCCTTGGAATTGATCACAAGATCGATGACTGCGGTTAATGTCAGTCTATGATAGGAAAGGCCTTTAAGGAGAATAAAGGGAAACTCGCCCTGGGTAGACCTCCCTCAAAATCCCCTTTGACCACAAGTTCGAGGGGCATTTCGCCTCTTCATAAGCACTCAAAACACTCCCAAGTGAGTGAGAAGTGGTTCTCTTCACTCTTCGTCTTTGGCCTTCTACAAAAGATCAAAGGAAAAAAAACCATCTTCGAGCTCCTCGTCCAACTGCAGACAAGTGAGTTTTCCAGGTAAGTCGGCTACCAAAGCCGACTAGGAGGACTTTCGCCTCCACATGATGGTTTTTGAGAAGGCAGTTTCTCCTACCCCTTCGAAGAAGGCAAAGAAGACTTCCGACTCGATCATGCCTTGTAGAGCCGATAAGGACTTCTCTAAGATTGCTGGTTGTGCACCCTCGAGCCCGGGCAAGGAACCTTCGAAGCGTCTGAGACCTTGAAGTCTTGAGATAAGCCGAAGCTTAAGCCTCAATCCTTCACTTCTTTGGGACTCGCTTCGAGTTTCTCGATTCCGAAAACACTGACTTCGACAGTCAACCTCTTTGATGGAGGTGTTGAAGGTTTCAAACACCTGCCTAGAACAGACTTTCAAGTTTAGTGGCCTCATTACAAGTTTGCCGGTATCCTGGTGGTAAATCTGCCAGGATACCAGCAAACTGTATGACTGTTAACGGCACTCAGTCCTGCGGTATTACGCCAGATTATGAGTGCAGGCAGCAGTTGTAAATCACCATTCCATGGAGTCCCATTGGGTTTCATTGGGGGTGGGGGGGGGGGGTTTCTTGTATAACCGGTAATAGTAATACCGTTGTTTTTTTTTTTTTTTTTGCTATTCAGGTGCCCAATGCAGTAATGTGCTGGTATATGTTAATCCCAGCACGTGATTACTACACTAGCCAACTTCTAGTGAGCCCTGATGTCTTCCGTTTTTGAGAAGGAGGTAACCGATCAATACACTCCTCCTTTTGGCCTGGAATCGAATCTGAAACTCCCAATGTTCCTTAGGAGCCAAGGATGCAGTATCTGGTGAACTCGTTAAGAGATGCTAGTGGTTTAGATACCTCTCCAGAGGTGTGATTTGCCAGCCCAGAGCCTTCTGCACATGCACATGCACATGCTTCTTATAGGCAGTCATGGGCAAAGGGACTGAGTATCTGGGCTGGGGAAGGCCGGCTGCGGTCTACAAACAGGATGAACTCGCGGATATTCTTGACAACGACCCCCCTAAAGACCCTGGGATTTGTTTGGGATTACTACGAAGAGAGAAAAAAAAAATGCGGAACACTAAAATGTCTTTTTTTTTCCACCCATGTCATCGCCATAATATGCTGGGGGAATCCCACCCCCCTACATATAATTGCGTGGATATTTGCACTTCGACATTTGCATTTTTGTGTTCAGCATTTTTTGCCACAAGATTATGGGGTGATACTAAGACCCTATTCTCTCTTTCTATATTGCCCTGAAGAGCAGAGTCATGGCAAATTGGGACAGTCCTGATAAGAATCCTGCGTTCAATAAGGATTTTACTAGACAATGCAGCCATTAAGTATAGATCCAGAGTTTTTATCAAAACATCAATCTCCGGACAGTCTACTGGTGCAAGTTGCCACTTCATCTAGATCAGCTGGCCATCCTACAATTCCCCCTGATGGGGACGATAAAACGTTTGATACCCTTGCCGAGAGTTTTCTAAGCGAGTGTTATGGCATTTAAAATCCATCAATGCCATGTGTACACTTGCTAAATTTACATTCATATTGTGGGAAGCAGTGGCTATGACTGTTGAACACATCCCTGATGGTGAAGAAAGGGAACAATTTTTAAATATTATGAAGGATGGCAAGGACGCTACATGCCAGTCACTCCAGTCCGGATTGGATTCAGCTGACCACTTCAGCCAAGCAATGGCGAGACAGTATGGTCTCGCGTAGGTTTGCCCGGTTGCGTAAGTCTGGCTTTGCACCAGATGTCCAAGTAAGGCTATTGCAAATACCTTTTCGACAGTTCCCATTTGTTTGGCTCCAAGGCAGATGAAAGCTTGGAAAAGCTGTCTTCGAAAGAAGCAGCAAATCGCTGGGCACAGCAATTCGACTGCCGCAGCAGACCCACACAGCTTCTCAAGGTTGGAAGTGCTGGTCTTTTCACTACCTTTCATCGGTCGGAAGGACAAGAAGTCAGAATACGCAAAGGGGCCAGAGGAGATTTCCTAGTGGTGGACGTGGCTGTGGTGGTATGCCCACCCAAGCAGCTGCCTCCTCCTTGCCATAACCATCTGCCACTGCTACACCAAAATCACGGAGGCCTTTGTCCACAGGACTGTGGTGGTGGGGTGTGGGGATGGGGGCAGGTTGACTAAGCATCTGGAAGAATAGCAGGCATTACTTCTAATGCTTGGGCCCTGCAAATGGGATCCCAAGGTTGCTGCCTTCCATTCCTAAAAAGGCCACCTGATAGTCATCAGGGAGTCAATCTTTCAAGGATCCAAATCCGCTCCCTTTGCAAGAGATTTGCATCCTACTGGAGAAGGGTGCTCTAGGGCCAGTGACTGTAGCGGAGATGATCCAGGGGTGGTACTCCCCTTCGTAATACTGTGAGGGGTCAGTAATGCGAGGCAGACAACAGCTTGTAGTTTCTTAGCATTGGGCATTTTATTAATAATGCACAAAGGCAAAGAAAACCTAACTAAGCCTACTCTACCAGGGAATTCCTTACCTAGTCTTGGTTCTAAAGGAAATTCGTCTAACATGCACAAAACTGGCCCTTGCACTAAACAACAAAACATACAAAGTAAATCATACAAAACATAAATGATTACCAAACAACCAATGACTTGGATAACCTTCACCGATCCAGGGTTTTTAGGCATAGTTTGTATGCAGTAGCCTCTGGGAACACTACAAACAACTCTGACTACAGATATAGGAAACTCAACCTTTGGTATAAGCTTGTACTACACAGTTTGGGTAGCGTGTTGAGCAGCCAGGCTTATCTCAAGAGGGGTCAATGTGAGCTGTAGGGAAGTTACAGAGATTCACAGTGACAAGTATTTACATAAACTCTTACACTCATGGCTTCTTGAATAAACCATTATTAATTTATCAGTCAGTTAGAATAAGCCTTATTCAGAAGGGGGCAATATAATAGTAGCACACAAATGCACTTCAATACGGTACACACTTAGTTTCTAAATCAGAAAGACCCTTTTGGGATGGCCCACAGACACAACCTACACCCTCAGGTGACTTCAATAGCTAGGGTGCTGAGGACATTAATATCTTGCTGTATGCATTCAGAATACTAGTATAAATTTGTTAGTGCGCTGTACAAATATCCTTTAACATTTTGACCACCTGAGTGGTGCTCTGGCGGCTCTTAAAAAGGGACGGGGGTGAGTTAGTGGGAGTAAGCTGGAAAAGTGCAAGAGAGCAGTGATGTGCTGTTGGTAGCCTCAGCCCGGGGTGTCTGTTGGCTTGGCTTGGGGTGTTTTGCAGTCGGTAGTCGTCGTGTTCTGTTGTGCAAGTCTGTGTGGTTTGTTTTGTTGTTGCAGTGTAGTGAAGTTTGTGCGGATTGCTGTGGTTTAAGCTTTTGGTTGTGTTTGGTTACAGTTTGAGAGGTGTATGCAGAGGGATGAAATTGTTAGTGGATTGGTTAGTTGGCATTGTTGTCTTTGCAAGTATGTCTAGGTGTGATGTTTGCTAACATTCACTATTTCATCGGGGTGCGGCACTTGCTAATTTTCAATATTCTGTCTAGATGGGAGGCAGGAAAAGGTTATTAGAACAACAAGAGACCACAAATATTCTTAAGCAGGCAAATACTTTTGGATCCCCACAGCAGAGTCCTTCAGTATAATGGGCTAGGCCAAAGTCAATGCGCAAAAGTCTTATATAGGATGAAGCACTTCTGGTAGGTAAGTAGAAAAGTCTTTTGTTCTTTTCTTCAAAGACTTCTGAAACATTGTGCAATCAAATGTAGGGCCAAACACCGTTAGACTTGTGAGTAGTAGAAGATGCAAGCAACTCTACAGCAAGAGGTAAGTTATCTCAGACTTTGTTACAGTACCTTTGAATTGAAGAAAAAGTGCAGCAGATGACTTCTGTTCCTGTGCAGCTCTGCAGATCTCACTGTTCTGGGCCTCAGTCGTGGGGACAAGAGTGGGGACTTCTGGGGACTCCTGCACTACAATGGGACGGTCACCACTCGCAACCGGCAATCTTCAAATCAGTGGCTATTCAGTGTTTCAGCTCCTCGCGTCTACCGCAAATTGCAACACTGCTGTTCCTGGCTGTCGAAATTGACTTTCTTTGCTTCTGGGGTCCTACACTCTGTTGAGGGGGCTCAGGCTCGGTCAGTTCTGCTTGCTGGGAGTCCGGAGGATCTTCCTGGAGCTCTAGGCCAGTTTAAAAGCAACACACACAATCTGGTGTTCCTCTCCCTGGCTATACGGTTTCCAGCAGCAACTCTCTGGAAATTCAACAAGCTCTGAGAAGGATGTCCAGGTGGCTTACTTTAGAGTTGATTGGTCCGCCCCAACTCAAGGCGAGAAGTCGTCCGTCCTTGCAGGGGCTTCTCTGTTGATATGAATTTGGAGCACAGCAGCAGGGCTTCACCGGGCAAACCAACGGTCCAGGAGTTGCAGCAGGTGTCCTCTCCAATTTCTTCTTCAGTTCCTTCGTCCAGTGGTCGACTCTTCTTTCCAAGACTAGCCGTCAATCACCCAGCAGGGTGGCTGTCCCTGCCGGACAGTCTGCCGGCCAATCACTACAGAGTGCATTTGGGTCTCCTAGGAGACTAGGCACAGGGAGTTTTGGGCACCTCCCTCACTTCCTGCCTACCCCAAACACTGTGGAGCCCGTGGTGGGCTTCACTTGTGAATCCTGCAAAAGGCAAAGCGAACAATGGGACCAAACCTGGTTTGGCGTGCAGAGTAAATATCAAGAAGGACCTTTCCACAAAGAAATGGCAAAAAAAGACCGGGCCATTTTGACAAAATTGTTACCCTTTGGTGCTTTACTGCAGCTGCGAACGCAGCCCGCGGTAAATGCACACCATGGTAGTTAAAGCAAAACCACTGCCACTAGCCATTCAGTGCGGAAAGGGTAACATAAAATTGTTACATGAGAAGCTAGGTAAAGGGGATACTAGGTAACCCCTCCAGCACCCTATTGTAAGGTAGTGTGTGCTGTGCTGCGTCTATAAAGTTACAAATGTAAGTAAAGTCAATTTCACTTTACTGCTCTGGGAAACAGTAGTTTATCCAGAGAAGGTATTTAAACGTTGGGGAAATCTAACAGACATCCCTGTGCCACTGCACTGAAGGTGCTGTGTGACATAATGTAAAATATGATGCCTATGGAGTTTGTCAGACTCCACAACCAAAAGAAACGCACAGCTCAGAAATCACATTAAAATACATGAGTGAGAGTTGGGGGAAAAAGGGCATCGCTCTCTCCAGGTTAAAAAAAATCAAGTCCTCAAAATCCAGCAAAGTTGATGGGGGGGTGTATAAGGTGGAGGGAATTAGCACATTTGTGAGAATTCTTCCTAACGTGGGTAGATTCCCTTTCCCACGATTGTCCAAAGTCAATCTCTCCAAGTGTTCATAAAGAAAAGAAAAGGTTTGAATCCGTTCTTGAAAGTTCCAAAAGAAATCAATCAACCAAACAAAACATTCACTGGTAAAAGTTCTTTATCATTCTGATGTTCCCCTTCCAATTCCAATAAAGAAAACGGCACCAATGGTGATCCTGGCTATCCCCTTTCCGAGATTGACTAGATGCAGTTCAAAAAGTGCCACTTCTACAACTGTCCATAGGTTTGTAACCTCTGCAGCGTCTTTAGTATAATTTGTCAGGATGCTTCTCTTTATGGTGGTGCTCTTCTCTCCACAAGCCCCCTTCTGTTACTGTGGGAGGAGGCTCCTTTGCTCCACAGTGTCCTGTGACTTCAACCTCCTTTATTCAACATTCTCTGAGAGTATTCTAGACAACCGCAGTTCTGTTAGTTCTGCTTCAACTTGGAACGTAATGATTTTTAGACAATTTAGACTCTTCAACCGCAACATGTAGGCAAGGCACTCTTCCTCACTATGTTATAAGAAAGGTGTAGCCTCTTTGTCTCTCTTGCTACCAATGTAATTAGTTTGTTTCTCACAAATGACTGTGCCACACTTAAACTAGTTCTGTTTAATTATATAGTACCAATCTTGTAGAAAAAAAGCCGATAAGGATAACACGTGTTTCGGCCTTTCTCGAATCTGGAAATTCGTCAGACGCGCAGTGACACGCCCCCGCGTTATGTGATTTCTGAGGTGGGATTAAACCCGGGGACTTGCACCTAATGGACTGAGCAATGAAAATATCCATGTGTGAAAGAAATGTATAATTTTGAGAACTAATGCCCAGATTTGAGGAAGTTACGGGATGCCAAAACACGTTATCCCTGTGGGCTTTTCTTTCCACAAGATTGGCACTTTATAATTAAACGGAACTCGTTTTTGTGTTGAAGACCAGTGTGGCACAGTCATTTGTGAGAGAGAAACTAATTGTTCAGAGCAGAGGTTGTGTTTCTTTTTCCTCCGATTATCTCATAAGCGCGACAAAGAACCGAAAGGATTTATGAGCAAGTCGCTGGGCAGAATAAGTTGATATGAAACCCATTGAATTGAAAACTTTCTACCAATGTAGTCTGCCTTTGCTTCCAGACTGCTTCTCTCTCTGCTTCAACAGTCTAAGCATTAGATTGTGGACGTAATCTTCTTACAAGCACTCTGCTCTGGATAACCTTGTCACCCTTGTATCGGAGGACACTGAACCTTTAGCAACTTCAACTACTTCAAAAGATAGGTGGTTAGATTTTTAATAGGTCTGGTTTCCCTGTAGAAAGGATTTTCCTACTGGCTTGGGTAATGCGCGTTCTTCTCGTTCCTTCAGCAATTTCTACAATTTAGAAAATACTTGTTCTGAATGTTACAAGGTTCAAGCTTCACAAGATAATTGAGGTACACACAACCACTCTTTGATAGAGATGTTCAATATTAAAGACTTGCATTCTCTTTTATTAGTAAAGAGTGATACTTTGACTCGCTTCGGGAATCAGAATTGTCCACATGCGACCTCACTTTGTTGTAATATCCCTTGTATCAGTGTGTAAAGGTCATTTTAAACTTCACGAGTGATTCAACAAAGCGTTCTCCCTTCTCATTTGGAGACGTGCAACCACTCTGGTATGGTTACAAAGTTCAACAATGGAAATTAAAGGTTTTTTCGTTTACACGAGCACTCCAACTTGTGCTTCCTCAGGGAATGTAACGCCACTGAGGTGATGGCTCAATGTATTCAGCAGATGGTCATGAAGCTTTCAAAATGCCCAATGTCTACTGTCCTTCGACTTTCTAAGGTTGCTCAGTCTCATGGCATCCTGCATTTCTCTGGTGCCAGAATCCCGTCTGAGAATGGGGTCTCTTCAGTGGGCCCTCAGATCCCAGTGGTCACAGTTCTCAGGCAGAATGACGGATCTACTTCAGATACCGAGCAGTGTCGTGCAGGGCTGGAGATAACAGTAGCTATGGGCGCTTCCCTCACAGGTTGAGGGGCTCATGCCAATGATCTGGCAATCAGTGGTCTGTCAGAATCCAAACTACACATCAACCTTTTGGCGCTGAGGGCAATCAGACTAGCGCTGATGGCCTTTTTGCTCTCTGTATGGGGAAAGAATGTTCTGATAATGATAGACAACGTGGTGGCCATGCATTACCTCAACAAGAGAGGTAGTGTAGGGTTGCAACCACTGTGCAGAGATGAAATGCAGATTAGGTTTTGGGCACTCCAAGAAGGAATCTTCCTGTCGGCCACTCACCTAGCCGGAGAGGAGAAAACGGTGGTGGAAAGCCATTAGCAGGTAGAGTACAATCTCCCACGAGTGGGAGCTAGCTCAGGAAGACCTTCAAACGATATTTGCCCTTTGGGGAACCTCCAAGTGAATCTGTTTGCACCAGTGTCAATGGGAATTGTGACCTGCTCTTCTCCAGAGAATTTCATCAGAGAGGACCTCCGGAAGATGAGTTCATAGTGGACTGGGAATGTCCACTCATGTACGCGTTTCATCCAGGCTGCGTCATTCCTCATGTTCTTCGGAAGTTGACGAAGTTTGGGTAATCCATGATCGTGATTGATCCAGAATTGGCCAGGAGGATGTGGTACCTAGACATATCCAGAAGGTCCATCTGCCCTCCAGTTTCTCTTTCTTAAAGAGAGGCTTTGTTTTCGCAGGAGGGAGGTTGCATTCTTCACCCAGAAATCTGGAATCTGAACCTTCAATCCTGGTTTACGCAGAGGTTAAGATACAAGGATTGGGACCTCTCAGAAGATGTAATGGAGGTGTTGCTTTCGGCCAGAAGACCAGCAACAAAGATTCTGTACCGCTGCCATTGTAACAGCTTTTGCAGCTGGTGCAGGGGTAAGAATATTCACCCTTTCTCTTGTGACACACCGGTAGTTCTGTCATTCTTGCTTCATTTAGCCCATCAACGGTTGGTTGCATCTGCAAAGGGATCCTTGGCAGCGTAGTCTGTTTTTAAGCACTGTGCAGAACAGGGATCATATTTTAACATACCTAATAGTGATCCAGTTTCTAAAGGGGTTAACCGTTTCAACTGGTTTTTTTTTTCCCCCTGTACCATTAATGGTATCTGATATCTAAATCTGGTGCTAAAGTTTCTCAGGAGAGCCCCATTTGAGCCTATCCATTCGTGTCCTTTAAGGATCCTGACCCTCAAGACTTCTTTTTTTTTTCTTCAAAAAGAAATCTTTAACTTTAGCGAGTTGAAAGCCTTATCTTCTAATCCTCTTAACTACCTTTTACAAGGAAAAGGTTGTGTTGATGATCCACCTTTCCTTTCTAGTGGTTTCTGAATTTCATTTGGCACAGAAGATTGTGCTTCCTAGTTTTTATCCACCGTTGCATCCTTCCAAGGTTGGAGGAGAGACTTCATCACCTAGATCAAAAAAGGGTGTGGAGTTTCTACATCAGTAGACTGGCAAAATGCACCCAGGATGATAAGCTTTTTGTGGGTTATGCTGATCACAAGCTAGGTCAAGCTGTAACCAAGCAAACTTTGCCCCATTGGATTATTTTATGCATTTCTGAATGCTATAACTTGGTGCGCTAGGATGTCCCTGCCGGCTTACGAGCTCATTCTACCAGGGGTGTGGCGGCTGCTTCGGGTCTGCAACGGGGGGCAGGGGATACCAGTGCAGGACAACTGTAGGGCTGCAACTTGGTCTTCTCTTCATAACCTCACAAGGCATTATTGCCTGGATTCTGGATCAGACCAGGAGGCAACGTTTGGGAAAGCTGTTCTGCACAGAATTAATGAAAAGTAAATTCTCACATCCATCCTCCTGCAATATATGGCTTTGGGAATTTATCAAAGATGAGGAATGCATGGGAGGACACAATCCATTCGAAGAACAATTCAGGAGAATTTCCGTGTTTTACACCTTCTTTTCCAACGTCTGCAGTCCATGCTTTATATACTAACTTCGACATCGGACTCTAGACTGGACGGAGGACGCTGAGGGACACTATCGGCGGCAAACTGCTCCCTTTGCTGTGAACATCTTTTCCAAAGCGGCCAACGCTGGGTGGGAATATATCCAATGAGGAATGCGTGGGTGGAGCATCCAGTCGAAGAAACATTACCCGGGGTAAATTATAAGTTCTTCAATTATTCAACTGCTTCTTGTAATCCTTGATATACATTTTCTTTTTGTTGTATCGCTATAATTTACTTGCTGCCAATGCATTAGTAACACTTCTTCTTCGTATACATCTTTGCCAAAACACATCTGTAATAATCATACTATCCTCATGCACAATTTTACTCAAATAGTCTACTTTCAGTAGTGTGTTGCATGTGATCAGTAAATGCTGAGCAGTTTCCAATTCCTCTAATTTCGCAGTATTTGTTGCCTATAGTCATACCTAATCTTGGTCCAAGAACCTCTAATTCTGCTATAGAAAAAGAGCAGTAGCTAAAGTTCAGGTAATTCTCACACGCTTTCCCTGATTGACTATGCTGGTCCCATCTACTGTAAAACGCTTTTGAGTTTACCTTGAATGATGGATGGGGGAACAGTAAGAAGTAAATCGGTCTAATGTAAATGAACATTATAAAAGACTGGCACACTGGTATACCATAGCAACCCTAGTATGCAACACTCGGTGAATCCCCCTTTGATCACAAATACTTAAAGTTTTGATGCAGCTCCACGTTGCATCACAACAGGCCACAACATGTTGCGATCCATCAAGCATGATACTCCGTATTCTAGCAGAGTTGGATCTTTGCTTGTTAACTAACCCCACTAATGTGTACCAACCTATTTAATGGACGCGCACTGCTACAAGGCCATAGCTATGGCTGATGGGGAATGGGGGTCTATACAAATGTCAATAACAAAATGCACGTGCATTTTGAAAACTCCTCTAATGTACAAGGTCGAATTAACCTGTTAGATGGGTTAGTTCAAGCTCTGCAGTGTCAACCATTCCATTTGACCTTACTGTATTTTAGGACTCTGCCCAGTCCTTTGAGGCCGTGGCAGCCAAGATGTCCCCACAGTTGCCAGTTGCCAGTAGCTGTGTGGTGATTTACGATGTCGAGTGCTCCAGGGCCGGTAGCCCTCCTTGAGGACTCTTTGGTTCCCAAGCTAAACCCTGCCCGTTTATTATTGCGAGTGTAATGCAGGACAAATGCTGATCAAACTAGAAGCCAATCCAGTAGTCTGGCAGTCAAATTGAGTATACAGCATGATGTTACATCTACCAAAGGTATGCAGGGCCCTAAAAAATAAAATAAAAAATTTAAAAAAAAACAGCATTATGTACAAGGCGACGGTGTCTTTGCAAATGCAGCTTTTATGGAAAGGTTAGGCTTAGCTACACTACTTGAACCAGACTTGGATCGCGAGCTTCTTGTTGTGAAAAGGATCCCCTGACTTCGTTTTTATTTTAAATGTTGCACTTGTAGTACTGTCTTGGATTACCATTGCCTGCAGAAGTATTTCTCGGAGCTGGAACAGCTTGCGTAGGAACAAGCCAGACAACTGTGAACAGTGTGGGTTGAGGCCCATAACCACCAAAGCTCCTCGTAAGGCCTGAAGCTGAGGCAGAAGGAGGACCAACTTCTCATTCAAGGTTCCGGAGTGGTGCAGTCAGGCTGCGCCAGTCTGGGGGACCCCCAATTTGGATGAAAGGGAAGGTTGGTACTACGGAGTCTGGCCCCCAGCTTCTGAGTATTATGCAGTAACGGGGGTATTGTTTCAGGGTTGTTGCTTTGTAACACCCTTGCCCAGCTGTGTGTTTTATTGTTTATTTTTCTTCTCCCCTCTCCCCTCCCCACATACAAGGAGGAGCAGAGGCGTCACTCACATGTTTGGGTGTACCTGCTGCGTTATTCCAAGGGACCTCTCGTCAACACACAGGTCCCCCTAGCAGGCCTGCAATGCGACATTCAAAGGAGAGATCTCAACTTGTGTAATGTCCATGGGCAGGGCCAGCCTAGGGCTTTTAAGGGCTATAGCTCTCCTGCTTTGAGTTAGCAGGCATCAGTCTGCTTTTGACCTCAGAGAGTGGTGTATTTATTTACTTTTAAACAGCCCTGAACGTGTCTGTGGTGGCAGCAGCAAATGTACTGCAGAAGCGGAGAAAAGCCTTCTCGGAAGATTGCAGTAGACCTGCTATGATGAAGGCAAAGGCTCAACTGCTGGGTTCGGCTTTTAGATGATCCGATAATAAGCATTGCTTTGTTCAGATAAATAACCTGTTAGTTGCGGTGAAAGATGAGTCCAATTGGCCAAAGGAAGGTGTAATATCTATTCAGCCTCCTTGGCAGAGGGTGGGGTGTCAAATGCACAATAGGTTTAATGGCCCCACTCACTAACCATTATCAAAACTGCCATTTGGCCCCCTCAAAATGTTCAGACTGACTCCGGCCCTGCATATGTCCACATGGAAATACGAGCATGGAAATATGTGATCCTGCTCTTTATAACAAGAGGCACTACTACAACTCCACACCTGTAGTTCTGACTTGTTGGGCTAGGGTGACCAGATTTTCAACATAAAAAAATAAATTTAAAAAAACGGGACGCCCAACCACATAAAAGGACTAACCCACTCGCCACTCTCTTCTCCCTCCCTCAACCTACGATCTTCTATTCCCACCCCCCCTCAACCCACAGCATCTGCATGACAATTGGGCTGTTTTGAATGTTGATGAAAGCACGTCAATAACAAGCATGATATATTTTAAGTGATACAGATTGATGTATATTAATGTTCTATCTATACAATTAACTTGATTGTTGGTATTTGGTGTGAAAGGTTGAGAATCTCAACTATTGTTCCTGCGTTTGACATTACATTCCTTGGTCTACCTATTTTCAGCTTGTTTCTGCAGCGCAATCAATGCTTATGACTGATACCTAGAAGGTTGGTGGTTCGAGCCCATCCTCGGATGACCACATTCTGAAAATCTTATAATACTTATTTAATTTATAACTGTTGGCGTTTAAAAAAACCTGGACTGTCACCCTCCCTTTACCCAAAACCGGAATGCTGTTTTACATCGAAACAACTGGGCAGTCGCGGCCTACAAAAGGGGCATAAAATAGGGGGACACATCCCTCCATTTTGCAACTGTCCCTAGGTTGGGCGTTGTCGATGTGATTGGCTGAAGTTGTAGCATCTCATTTTCCATAGACGGAGCAACGTGGCAAATAGAAAAGCTCAAATCTTGCTTGCAGTTACCTTCTAGTAAAGAAAAGCTTTCAGTGTCCGCAATTGTGATATTTTCTTTTGTCTGAGTCTCGACTTTATTTTTTTTTTTTTGTATGTTTTGTTTGTTTTTGTTCTCTCCCATTCATAAAGAAAAGAAATGGAAATGGGGAAGGTGCCGACCTGTTGTATAATTCTCACAATAAATGATAGGAGGCGGTGTGGTTGCCGGTTGTCCCTTTATTCTTCTGTAACACCTAAGTAAATCTGCAACACATATAACAAGAGTCAATGATCGGCAACAGGCCCCAGTGCTGCGACGCAACTCGTGTAAATGCCGGGAGTCTCTCTTGCGGCTTAGATTCCTCTTCTTGTAAGGAGCGCGTCCTGCTCCGTGGCTTTCTCCCGCCTGAATGCGCGCTGGGCGCGCAAAGCCCGCACTTCCGGCTGCACACGAGATCTCGCAAGACCGGGAGATCTCGCGATATCCCTACACGACCGCCTTATGATGGCGAACCCCTGTTTTATGAACTATGTCTTTCTTCTAGCTGGCTGCACAGTAAAATCACTTAACTTCGTAACTACTGAAACACAAGTGCTTGCTTGGATGTGGATTTAATTCTGGGTTCATCACTGCACATTTTTACATGCTTTCATTTTTGCATCATTAAAATTAAAACATTACTTTTACGTCTTTCAGTTTTCCAATTCCACTTGCTCCTTTTTAATGTATTAAACATTTTACAATCGTCGCCTGGGCAGAAAATGATTAACGATTCTCTGCCTTTTACCAGTCTTTAATTCCTCAATTGCCATGTGATATGGTTACCCTCCAATTTTGCCATGTAGTGTTCGTAAAACAATGCATAAAGATGCTTCCACACAAAATACACAATGGCCAGCTTTGTTGAAGTGAAGGCAGTATGCATGGATTGTAGTGGTTGTCCCCCTCTGACTCAATGTGCTTGGTGAGCCGAGCATCTACCCCGCCCCAAACCTGGCAGAAATGCATGCATATTTAGTAGAATGTCCTCTTAGAGCAGGGGGGTCTGCCAGATGTGTTGGACTACAGCTCCTGTAAAGCCCAGCCAGCTTGTTAATAGTGAAGTTTCACTGCACTGGTAGTCCAAAGCAACCTGAGCACCACAGGTTGCAGGCCCCTCTCTTAGAGCTAGGAGGGACAGCCAGTTTCTTCAGAGTAGAATTGGGCTGAAAGTCATTTGGTTTGTTCGTTCTTGCCTTGGCACAGCTAGCATCAAAATTATGGAATGCTGCATGGAGACCTCTTGGCTTTAAAGCATAAGACCAATGATCTTCATTACGTATTTGGCGGTTGCGCGATGCCAGAAATAATGTTCAGAGTTTAGGGAAGGGTGGTGACTTCAGTAGGAGCTATTGTAATATGATGAAGCCATTAATGATTAGATCAAAGCTTCTCCCTTTCCTACTCCTCTCCCCAACTCTTTTGACTCTTAAATGGAGTGACCATTTCTCATGGATGTGAGGGATGTCCCACTTTCCCCAATGCATCTTTGTTTAAATGTATATTTTTGTGTTCTTCCAAGGTCACAATCTTCTGAACAGATTTAGTAACTAGGAGGATTGGGTAACTGTTCTAATTTTGATTAGCCATCTGTAAAATTATGCAGCGGGCATGTGGGTGACTAATAGGCTCGGTTACCCCAACACTACTTTAAAGTAGTAGGTTGAGAAGCTCTGTGTTCTACTTGGGTCTGATTTGTATGTTCTGTTTTATGGGGCCACCAGAACTCTGGTCCCTTTATGGTGCTTTTCTGGTACCCTGTAGCAACTGAGTTTAAGTCAAGTTGATAACCCGTCCATGTTTATGAATAATGAGGGGGAAAAGAGCAGCACCGTCCAGGCTCATATGTTCCATAGCAGAACAATGGGCAGAATGGAAGGTGGTAGTTTCCCTTTTTACCCTGTCTCAGAAAAGATGAGCCACTGCAAGATGATACAAGGAGAGTAGTCCCCCTTGCACAAAATTTAATTGGGTCTGATGATCAATGGTATTGAATATAATTAGTATTTAAACTGCACCAGGAAGATCATGCGCATCCTCGTCTTTTTAGAGAACCTTGTGTTGTTTCCGTCCTCTGATGACCGATCAGCACTGACATGCCAACTGAAAGGCAAGTTATGGTAGCTGCTGAGAACTTGTGTTCGCAGGCAAACTCTAGACAACTGAAGGATCCAAGAGAGAATTGCCTTTTATACAGAGCTTTGCAGTAATTGCCTTTTTGTTTATATGGTGTTTGCGATCAACGTTAAATGATTGAATTACATTAATTCACCCACCTAGCAAAACAATTTTAGATAATGAAGGATGTCCAGATTGCTGAATCTATTCAAGATCCAAAAATGGAATCCCCTCTAAAGGACAGGAGAAGCGTTGGTCCTTGCTGCCTGCGTGAATAAGAATGCACTCCAAACAGGCAGAACAATGTTTCTAAAAAAACATTGTTTTATGGAATTTGGATACTGTCTTGAGCATCACAGCATACGTTTACTTTTCGGGGATTGGGGCCTGTGTTGATTTTAAGTTTGGTTGAGACTGCATACGAGTGTACTTCTATATTGCAAACCCCTCCATTTAATTTTGATCCTTTTGTCAGTGGTCACGAATGTGATGGGGAAATCTGGGTGGACCCAGGTTGCTATGTCACATTTGCACCAATAACAAAATGTATCCATAATGAGCCCTGCCCTGTTGTTTTATGATGTAAGATATTCACATGGCTTCCTATGGAATACGCCTGATATTTCAAGATGCAAAATATGCAGATTCCATAGGAACCTCCACTTGAATCTATGCAAATCTCTCAGGGGTGGAGACGCCTGTGTATTTGTGAGGCTGAATCCAAATTTAGGATCTGTTCTCCAGACCCAACTCAAATCCTTCATGATTGGATGCTGTGTTAGCCTTTTACTCACTGTTTCCACTCCATGGAATCGAGGAAAAGCAGTCTTTTAGTGGGAATGAAAGGCAAGAAGTAATTCTTAGTTGCGCTTTTTCAATTCTTGAGCGGAAGCAGTATAACTTTTTTTAAATGTTTTTTTATTTGTAACATTTGGTTTAGTTTCAAACTTTTGTCGCAAACATTTCTTGTCATTTCATTTACAACAATTTCCTTAACATTTCACTACATCGACTCTAAGACTGTCAATGTTTTTTTTTTTATCACAGTATGCACATGATCTGTTAAACGGGTATAAGATAATTATTTCCCATTCGTTTCCTGATTGCTCCAAAGTATTGTCCAGGAAGTTAATTACTGAGCATGTCAGATGCACCGAGCCTCTGCCTAAAATCCTGAGCCACCATTAGTCCATGTTTCTACCTACTGGAGCAAATTGACTCGGTGAGTTGACCTTTGGCTCTTTAATGCAGTGCATTCTGTAATTAGATGTTTAAGTGATTCTATACTGGCCATACAGAATCTAGATACATTGTCATTAGATGTTTCCATATGACGTACCAGTAGCATCTGCTTCGTTTTGTAAGCATTTAAGCGCAATCTTAGAAACCCATTGCGATGGTAGCGAGAGGGGAATTTTTGCAGATATTGTGGTATGTTGTCTATTACGATTCATTACAAGTCCAAGTTCCAAAGCAATTGGTAGTTTGTTGTATTTGCACAAGTTTTGAATCCAAAACCATGGTTTTATTTTCTTTTGTACGTTTTGAGGCTGATCTAACAGCATTGCCATCTCGATGTCGGATGCTTTCAAAACTGCTTCGAGCTTTTGTGTCCATTTCTTAAGTAATCCAGTATAGGCTGTTATATCTCCACGCGCTAATATTTTGTATGCTGGTTCTGGCTTGAGGATTTTCATTTTTTGTAGAATCACAAGGGATTTCCAGAGGACGGAACCATATAGTTCTTCTAGTGCAAGTTCGTGCCTAATTATGATTGTTGATATGTATTTAGGTAGTCTTAATACACGCCGCCAGAAGATTCCCTCTAGTTGTATCCAAATCTTGTGATCTAGATTCCATCCTGTTTCTGCTCCAAAGATGATGCTGGGGACTACTTTTTGCATGTAGAACTGCCGAACAGGGATTAGACTAAACTTACCAAATAAAGTATGGATTCTCGCTCCTTGTAGGGAGAACATTTACATTCTTCGAAACAGGTATTGAACCCAGCTTGTTTCTCGTAACGACCCGTTTACCATTACTCCCAAATAGCGGATTTCAGCGACTTCCTCAATTACCTCGTTATCGATTTTTCCACTTGAAGTTTCGATTTATTCTTCCTTTTGCTGGACCGAACTTCATGATTTTTGTCTTCTTTACATTTATTCACAGTTTATTTTCCACCATATATTTGTGTAGACCTGAAAGAAGTCGCTGAAGCCCTATTTGAGTAGAATCGATCAAGACCAGATCGTCAGCATATTTTACGCAGTAGATATGTCCATTTATTTTGGGAGGGAAGCTTTCTATATTTGTTAAAGCCTTGGGGATATCAGCGATGAACAACTTAAACAAAACAGCAGCCAGTGGGCAGCCCTGTTTTACCCCTTTATTCGTATCTATTGCTTCTGACAGATCTCCATTTCCATTTATCCTTACACAAATTGTATTTGCGTGGAAGGCCTTTATTGGTTGTAAAATATTTTCTGGGCAACTCCAATTTGTGAGTTTCCTCCACAATAATTCGTGATTTATTGATTCAAAAGCCTGTTGCATGTCCACAAAGATTTGATCTCTTCTCTAGGGCTTCCAGTTTCAACACATTAATCATTGTCAGGTTGATCTCCGTCCCGATTCCTTTTGTGAAGCCTGTCTGTCGACAGTCTGAAATTCCATTGTTGGTTGCCTACATTGTTAGCTTTTGTTGAAGGAAAGTAGCCATTATCTTACCAATGGTATCAAGAAGGGCAATCGGCCGATAGTTTGCTGGATCAGCTCGATTGCCCCTCTTGAAGACTGGCACTACAAACGCCTCCGTCCAGGATGCTGGGAGTGACTTTTGTTTAGCGATTCTACTGAATAAGATGGCTATAAAGGTGGACCATTCGTTTTTGTGCGCTTTTAACATTACATTTGAAATGCCGTCAGGGCCTGCAGCTCTGGAGTTTTTCAGCTTGGAAATGGCGATTTGTATATCTTCTTTTGTCTCCGATAATTCCCATCGCATTACGTCGACGTTCTGTTTTATTGATTTTCCGATTTTAGTTTCCAAGAATACACCTTCAAAATGTTTTTGCCAGTCGCCCTCGGAGACCCTGTTTGCCAACATATCTGTTTAGCATTATCTTGATTTAAAATCCGCCAGATTTCCATCGAGTTGTTAGATTTAATTAATGATAACATCATCTCCCCGCGTTCTTGATTTCGCATACAGGAAAACGTTTTTAGCCAATTTTGGTATTTTTGTCTGTGTTTGTTTGATGATGCAGATTTGGTTCCCATTTTACGTTTTAACTCTTCTATCTTTTTTGAGCAGTTTCTTCTGATCTTTTACAATTCTACTCCATTCGTGCCTATGTATTTTTTAATTTTGTACGTTCCGTAGGCCACGCAAGTTTTGATAAGGTAGTAATGGAACGTAATTTATCGAATCATGTGTTGTATGGAATAAGAATCGAAACTCCTCTGTTAGACCTGTTATTTGTTTCTCTTTTAGGCATTGCCGATTTCGCCCCCGATTTACTTCTAAAGGTTGTTTATCGGTCTGTATTACAAGTTTCTGGCTTAATGGCCATGTAATTTCGAAGACATCATGATCGCTGCGTTCAGTCTGCACAATTCTTAACTTTAAGATCTTATTCCATAAGTTTTTTGAAGTCCATATATAGTCAAGGATCTTTTTATGACCAAAATTTCGCCAGGTGAAATTTGGCGGCATGTCACCAGTAACATGTCCGTTGACTATGTCGCAATCTCTTGCATCCATTTCGTTGTTCCATCGAACTCTCCTTGTGGTTGTATTCTGTGCTTCCTTGTTGGTAGTTGAAATAAGCTTGTTTTCCTCGTTGAACCATGTTAGGTTCGTGTCTCCACATATAATGATCGATGAGTCTTGATGTTTCATTTGGTTTTGATCAATTATGGTCGTTATTGATGAAATAAACTTCTCTGTTGTGATCTTCGCTGGATTCCGGTACGTGTTAGTTAATAGCAGGTATTGTTTTCTCATATGTTGGCCATTTGGTTTTTGAATTAGGGTCGCCGGAACAAAGCTATTTGGGTTTTCCTTTTCACATACTTCCCAAGTGGTTCCATTTTTCACCATTGTGATTAAGCCTGAGAACGGGCGGCCCTGAGCATTTTTCTCTGCTGGATTGAGCAATGCCAAGTACCCGTCTTTTACGGGCAGACTCCGAAGCAGTATAGCAAGGCAGTATAACGAGGCAGTTACATTTTTCTGTGGGCTTGTCACTCAGAAGTCAGCAACCCTATTCTCTCTGGATGGTTTGTAGTACAATTCTCACAAGCCAAGCCCAGCATGATCCATGGTGGGGCTTCATGGGTACCAGTGGCCCAGTTCAACGCCTCTGGAGAGCCACAATTTGCAGACACCTACACAGACCGTAGGTGGTTGGGCCACAGACAATAAAGGCCGTTTCTACACATGCACTCGTTTGTTTCTCAGCAGCCAGTTACATTTGGGAGCCTACTGTGAAACTCCTCCTTCCTATGCATTGTTGATTTTGTAAAAATGTATTAATGATGGGAACTTAAAACATTCTGCGTGTTTGATTTACACAGAAATATTTGCCAGTGAGCACATGGCCGTTGTGTCCTTATTTGATGTTTTCTTTCCCACACTCGTGTTTCTTCAGAGCAGAGAACTGTGTGGCTTTCTTCTAAAATATGCTTCGCAGGTGTTTTCATTGTAGACTCCTTTTACTATCTGTAATGATAGTTTTATCTGTGATGGTAGTTTAGTGATTTTGAACAATATTTTGATTTTGGTATAAACACTTGGATTGGCTTAGGTAGTGGCTTAGACAGTCTGTTTTAGTGCGAGAATGTGTGGCTTTACTGTTGATTACCTCTAACGGCTATTTATTTCATGATAGCCCAAAATGTTAATCTGCATCATATTGCCTCTAGTTCTACTGTATTGCCTGGTGCTTCATCTGTGAATTGATGTAGATTACCAGCTATTCCACTTTGGCAAAGAGAGGCAATCCGTAGGCCAAAACTAAAAACATTACTTCATATTTGTCCTATTTTAAGAGTGTTTCCGTAGGTGGTACTTTAAAAATAAAAAATAAAAATAAATAAAGCTTTATGGTCTACCTAGGTGAGAACTGTTCAGCCACAGGTGAGTTGAGCTTTGAAATTATTTTTCTTTCTCTTTAAAAAAAAAGAAAAATAGCATTTAAATAGGGAAAGAAAAGGGATCCCCAAAGTTCCCGGAGGAGTAAAAAACGTTGCTTCCCGGTAGGTTACTTTTAACTAACATTAAGAATAAGTCCTTTGAGCCAAGTAACACATGACGCAGCACCACCCAGGAACCATCGCTGGAAGTTCACTTCCAGTTAAGAGCCACATGAGAAAAGCATTGTGGCTGTATACATTAGAGCAAGTGCAAGCCTTTGCTCCAGAAAATTGCCTTTGTTTTACAGGGCAGTGCTATTTTATGCATAACCTGATCAACCCAAGACAGAATGTTCTCAAAGCTGCAGACAACTGTATACCTGGTTTCACCTTTTATTAGGGATCGTCCATCCAGTACAGTCTGAATGCTTTTTGGTTGGGGCATGTTTAGTAAACACCATCAAAGTTATGGTAAAATATTTCTCCGATATTTGATGGTGTCCGAGAACAGTGTTTAGGCCCCCTAGTGTCCAAATGGTCCATTAGTGCAAAGTTCTAGTTCTTGCTGTACAAACCAGCAATGACAAATCATTCACAGCCCACTTTCTACTTGTGCAGTTGGTCGCTTGCTAATATCAGTGACCCGTCTGCTCCCTCCTAATATAGCAGTCCCTCATGCCAGTGCTGCAAGTATTATTTATTCAGCATTGCATCTTTCATGGATTTGCATGCTGTGAATATTTCCTGTTGCCAGGCTGGGAAACGAGTGGTAACTTTAATATAGCAGTTTCCTTATGGAAAACCTTGACACTTTGAGTGTCCTATCGATGTCTTTATGGGTGGTTTAGGCTGCACCAATAGGACGTCCAGTATAAATAGCCCCGTCCCTGCGGCTTCCCTTCAGATTTCAACCATCTCCAAATGGTTGGGATCACCTTGTGTTCTCTTGAAATGTTTTTTGTTCTTCCGATTTCCTACGGCTTCTTTGCTATAGTTGTTCCAGGCCCATCATATCATCTGTGGGCCTGAAGAAATCGTTGTTCCGGCCATGCGAGATCTACAGACTCGAGACTGTGTATGAAGGGGACGGTCATGCGGACCTGTATTGCCTGTACCCCAATCACTCCGTGGAGAACTGCGAGATTTGCCAGGGGTTCTCCGGGAAGACGCTCAAAGACCGTAACCAGCGGCTCATTTGCTGGTTGAACGAAGGGGCCTATCCGGTATTGGCATTTGGTTCGGCCTGCAGGGAAGTCTTCCACTTCTTCGGCAAAGAGGTCTCCTCCGTGCCAGAGGGCGCAGTCGGCAAAGCTGGCGCCAAACTAACCACACCCGGTGGGAGACCCGCCTTTGGGTTTCGGAAAAGGCGGTGTAGACAGGCACGGGGTCCGGAAGCCTCTCTCCATGCACCACGGCCTGAGAAGATTCCAGTGGCCGGCCGGAGAAGCCTGGGCATCCATCGCGCAGGCCCTCGTCTTTGGACAAGAAGTCGTCGCGGTCGCATTCATCCTCGTCGACGAAGTCGTTGTCAAAGAACCTGCGTCATTTGCCGTCTGGCAAAGAGTCTTTCAGTCGCCATTCCAGCTCTGCATCCAAGCGGTCAGCTTTGCCGGTGAAGCCCAGGCCGCCAAGTGGGGCCACAGTTCCGCGGAGGATGAGATCGTCGATGACTGCTGTGATGCCACTGATCCATTCGACCACTTTGCCGACAACTACCTCGGCACAGCCTTGCTGGCGACCATGACGTTGACGAGTGTCTGACCGTCGGCTGTTTCGGTGGGTGTGGGAATTCTGAGTTCTGCGGGTCTGTTGGGGTCTGATGGAGATCCATTGCTTTCCGGGAGGTGCCGTGACAGTCTGGGACCGGCTTTGCGCCTTTGTTCCCGATGGAGATTCTACAGCAAGATCCCTCCACCTACGATTTGGCCTTGAGCCTGGAGGAGTTGTCTCTACCGTTCCTGGACCTTTCGGCGTTGGGCCTACGGCCGGCGGTTCCCTCCACATCAGACGGACTGGGGGCTGTTCCACCTTAGTATCCATTGGTAAACCCACGCTCCCTGTTCGATATGCAGGTGCTGACTACGTTGCAGTCACTCCTAGGACAGTTGGATGCCCGGCTCCCGGTGCCCCAAACCATGGTGGAGCCCTTGGGGTGGGAGGTTCCAGCCATTCCCCGACCGAAGGATGTGGTGGGTACCCCACACCAGGGTCCACCAATGAAATCTCCCCAGGTTCGGCTGCCGGTTCCATCGCCTAGGGGATGCACCCTTCCTCATAGGGATCAGGAAGAAGGGGTGTAACGCTCACCTGATTCCCGCAGAGGCGCCGGTCTTGACTGGGTGAATGCCGTATCTTCAAAGGTGATGTGTAACACATGGTTGGCTCTTTGGGCTGGACCTCTGTGCACTTGTATGTCTGACTCGAAGAGTAAGATGTCTGCAGATAGAAAATATGGGATTAATGAACTGGGGTTATTGGGTGCCTCTCTCCTCTTCCCTTTCTCTTCTCCTGTAGAACCCCAAAGGTTAACGCCCTCACCTTAGGTAAGTGAACGCCGAGCTCTCCATCTGCCTCGGGGCAGGGTGCCGTAACCAGTTTCTTCACTGGATAAGGGTGCAGGCCTCTTGACCTCAGAGGACTGCTGTCCGTCGTTAACTGCACGAACGGTAAGTTCTGGGCACTTCAAATGTCTTAAGTCTTTTGTAATGATATCTATTGTTTTGCAGGGTTCCGGCGATAGCGGATGGCGGGCTGATGAGAGTTGAGGAATAGAAGCGCCTGGAAGCACGTAAGTAAGCGCTTGTAGCCTGCTTCACGATGCGCATTAACTGTCACTTTTATCTTGCAGGTACAAGTTCGGAGCTTTAGAGAAGCTGAAGGGTGCTGGAATACCCACTGGATTCGGCGCGGGAAGGAGTAATGGCACGTGAGTAATAAAGTTGCCCAATGTCTTTAAACGCACCTTCTTTTGTCTTTCAGATGCGGGATGCAGCGCCGAAGGCCTCCGGAGCGTGCGAAGAGCTGGTAAGCTTTTGTCTTTCAGATGCCGGAATGCAGTGCGAAGACCTCCGGAGCATGCGAAGAGTAGGTAAGCCTTTGTCTTTCAGATGCCGGAATGCAGCGCGAGGCGTTGGTGACAGCCGATGGACCAGGTAAGAGATGCGCTGCCACTGAAGACCGTAGTGCTAACCTGTTCTTTCTTCGTCTTTACATTTGCTGCTGAAGACTGGATTCCAGGATGGTAAGCCTTTGTTCCCTTAGGCCCAGGATCAGAAGCAGAAGACACGATGAGCGTTCTGCTGCAGAGAATGCAGA
Source organism: Ambystoma mexicanum (assembly GCF_040938575.1). NCBI lineage: Eukaryota > Metazoa > Chordata > Amphibia > Caudata > Ambystomatidae > Ambystoma > Ambystoma mexicanum. The sequence continues at coordinate 285,614,548 of NC_090931.1, read as the reverse complement.
ATAACGCAAAGCAAGATTCATCCATCGGGTGTGGTTTAAATAGCCTCCTGTAGTGCTTAGGTGTCTCCTTCCACAGCCACGCCTAGGTAAGAAAAGAGTTCCTGCTTTCCAGAAGAGTTCCAGTGTTCTGAACCTAGGGAGTGGCTCCTGCCCCACCCAACAGGAAAAGTAGTCCCAAACAGAAGAGGATCAGGGGTTCAACTGGCAGGTAAGTAAGCAGCATGGTCTGCTGCAGGTAAGTCCACCCAAGCATTATGAGCCCGGCGCTTCCAGCGCTGGGACTGGGCATCTTTATGAGCCTGGTGCCACTGGCGCCAGGACAGGGTCCAAAAGGTCCCAATTGGGACTGGCTGGCACTCGGAACCGGGGTTATGGGTCTGCTTCCAAGGGAGTCGGGCAAGTCCTGATCTTTTGGAAGCAGAGATCATGACAGGGGAGCTAGTGGAGTCTGAACCCGATGGCCTCCTGTAAGACACGATCTCAACAATGTTGTCCTCGCTCAGGCGGGCCGATAGCTGGGATACGGAACCAGAGGTGGATCCCCCGAGCAGTCCAGCGCAGCCCTCTTCCCCTGGATGATGGCGGTGCTTTTCATGCCATGATGGCCAAGGCCTGCCATGAGTTTGGCCTTACTCCGGAGGAGGAGAGAAAAGACTGCTTTTTATTCGATCGTATGGGGAAAAGGCAGAAGGCAGTCTTCTCTATCCCCATCTTGGCCAACAGGTATGGCAGGAAGGGCTTCGCACGATGCACCATTCTTTCACAGATCCTGCGGTCAAGGGCCGCTTGGAGAACAAGTTTAAGGCACCTGAGTCCATCCCAAGTGTCATGTCGCAGCCCACGCCAGAGTCTGTCGGAGGCTGCCAGTAGGAAGGCGTGTAGCCAGCCTAAGTGTGCGACTCCCCCAGACAATGAGGGCCGTAAACTGGATGCTTTTGGCAAGAAGGTGCTGACTGTGGGGGCGACGAAAGTGAAGGCGGCCAACTTGTTGGCCATTATGGCACCCTAGGACAGGGAAATGTGGCACAGGTTGGCACCGCTGCTGGACCATCTGCATGAGCAGCAGCGTAAGGAGGCAATACTTCTGGTTCCTGAAGGTGAGGAAGCCTCCAATCATAGCATTAATATTGCAGTGGACCTGGCGGAGTCCGGGTTTAAACAGAAAAATAATGGGGTCATCCTCCGGCGGGAAAGCAGGATTGTGCTGTACCGGCTTTCGACCTGAAGTGCAGCTTAAAGTGGTGGACATGCCCTGCGAGGGGGAGCAGCTGTTTGGGGAGAAAATTGACGAGGCTCTAAAGAATATTAAGGAGGATTCGGATAGGACAAGGTCCCTGGCAACGCTGCAGGGTAGGCGTTCGTTTAGTCCCTTTTGCTCATTTCGGGTAGCCTCGGGGAACGCCAGGTTTGCAGGATTGCGCGACAAAGGCTACAGTCGCTCCGGCTATTCCTCTCAGGGGTTTCGTCCATCATACTAGTCAGCTCGGCGAGCCAAGGACTATCGAAGTCAGTGGAAGAGAGGTTCTGCCTACTCCTCTACTAGAGGCCGCCAGCCCAAGCCTCAACAATGACTGCCACAAGGGCAGTCGACTTGGAGGGAGAGTGGCACATTATGTTGACGAGTGGCGTTTGATTACGACAATGGGTGCTGCATGCCGTCCAATACAGCCACTTGTTCGAGTTCAGGCATCCACCACTCCCTATTCCACCGGAGGAGCTCCCACAGCTGCATCTGCAGGTCTTTCGGCAGGCGATGCACCTGATGCTGGAGAAAGGGGCTATAGAAAAGGTCCCTAAGTCTGAAAGAGAAGGAACCTACTCCCGGTTTTTCGTCATCAAAAAACTGAACGGAAAGTCGAGTGGTGCCCCATTCTGGACCTGAGGCCGCTAAAAAAACATGTGAAACGCCAAAGGTTCAGGATGCTAATGTTGCAGTACGTTTTTTCGGGCGGTGCAGCCTGGGGAGTTCCTGGCGTCCTTGGATCTAGAAGATGCTTATTTCCGCACCCCAAACATCGCAGGTTTCTACTGTTTGTTGTCGGCAATGAGCATTACCAGTTTCCGGTCCTCCCCTTTGGCCTTAAGTTGGCTCCCAGGGTATTCACCAAGTGCCTGGCTCCGGTGGCGGCTTACCTCAGCAGGGAAGGGCACCATGTTTATCCACACCTGGACGACTAGTTGGTCAGGGGGGCGACTTGTCCGCGGGAATCTGAGTCTCTCCAGGCGGCTATCATCCTGTTGCAGCATCTGGGTTTTACGGTCAACTTTGCAAAATCTTGTCTGATGCCCTCCAGGGACTTGGTCTTTATGGGGGCTCATTTTCATAGGCATCTCAATCTGGTGAAGCCATCTGTGGAAAGGATAGCAAAGCTGTCGTCCATGACTGGTTCCTTGGTGACGGGAACATTGATCACGATCCGGGTATACATGCCTCTTCTGGGCTCCATGGCGTCCTGCATCCCACTTATTCTGAATTGTTGGCTTTTCATGGGGCCAGTGCAGGAATTTCTTGCTTCAAGGTGGTCACAGGTTCTCTGTTCCTGCTGACAAGATTCTCATCTCCCGAGCACTGGCAGATGCCCTGCAATGGTGGACATGCTCTGGCAACATGGTACGGGGTATGCACCTGGTGGAGCCAGACTTTCAGTATACAATCGTAACAGACGCTTCCAAAAGATTCAACTGGCGGCTTACTATTTGCCGGGGGTTCAAAACGAGCAGGCGAATGCTCTCAGCAGAGACTCGGGTCAGATGCATGAATGGCGACTGAAGGACGGCCAGGTGGCCAGGATATTCAGGAAATGGGGGGGGGGACTTATTCGCCAGCCCAGAAAACAGGCACTGCATTTTCTTCGCCAGCAGGGTGGCTCATCCAGACTCAAAGGGGGATGCTTTCTCATTCCTGTGGACGGGCCTGTTGACATACACGTTCCCTCTGTTTCCTCTGATCTGGAAAATTATCCAGATGGTGCGCAAGGTTCAGTGTGAGGTGATCCTGGTAGCCCTGTTCTGGCCCCGGCAGACCTGCTTCACCTAGCAGTGGACGACCCTCTTCATCTGGGGTCGGAGCCGGATCTTCTGTCACAGAATGAAGGAAAGGTGTGGCATCATGACCCCGTCTCTCTCAGCCTTTCAGCGTGACTCCTGTCCACTCAATATTTGGACACCTAAGCATTCCACAGATGCGTCTACCAACGTGTCTTAAAGCTGAAAGTGGAAAAGGTTTTGTGCCTGGTGCTCGCGGCAGCTGAACTTGCAGCCATTGCAGGTTTCGCCTCCACAACTCCTGCCTTATCTTCTGTTGTTGGCAAAAGGGGGGGGGGGGGTTGGGTCTGGCGCTGTCCTCGATCAAGGTCCACTTGGCTGCCATCTCCATCTTCTGCATGTCCAGGGATATGGCAACCCCCTTATAGTCTTTGGGGATTCCTGCCAGGATATTATAGAATCTGTGAATGTTGGATGCCGTCGACCTCCCTAGCACAAATCCTGCTTGATCTTATCACCGGGTTGAGTCGGGAAGCCAGAATCTTGGTGAAGATTTCTCGCGTCCGTGTTGATGAGTGATGGCAGTCGGTATAAACCGCAGTCTTCAGGAGCTTTCCCGGGCTTCAACAACCGTGTTATGACTGCTTCACGCATGAACTCTGGCAAAGTGCTGCAGTCCTGGGCCTCGGTCGGGGCACAAGTGTCTCGATAAATTCCTTATAGAATTCGGCTCCCAACCCGTCAGATCCCGGGGCCTTCCCGTTGGGAAGGTCCTTTATCGCCGTTTTTATTTCACCAAGTGTTATTGGGGTCTCTAGGGCGTTGTGTGTCTTCGGACAGCAGTGTTGTGGGGATTGCAGCTAGGTAGTCATCAATCTCCTGATCAGTGGCCACACTCTTGGGGGGGGGGGGGGGGGGGGGGAATTAAAGTATAGACCACTGTAGAAGTTGTAAAACGCACCACTGACCTTGCTCGCTTTCCTAACAGTTACTCCATCCTTCCTAACAATGCATGGGATGGTTGTGCTACCTCTTTCCATGCATACCAGACATGCTAGAAGTTTGCCCAGTATTTCCTGCTCCCCGTATCTGCGAGCTGCCAAAGGTCTATCAAAGTAGCATAGCTCTCTTTCTGCAGCCTCACAGAGATTCTGTAGTTGTGTTTTAATTGCCATCGTGAGTTGCACGGATTGGTTAGCCAGCTATTCTGCCTGTAACTGGGCTATGGATTCCTCTCTCCTCTTGAAGTCCCACCTAATGTCTTGTAGCACCCCAAATTCAGTGGACATTGCCATTCCCTGCATATACACTTTGAATGCTTGCCGTAGGTTAGCTTGCTAGGCTGCTGAGCCTTCATTGGTATCAAAAGTCTGAAGTGTGTTGTGCCATGTTGGTTCTAAAAACTGGATCTAACAGCGACGTGGGTTTGAACCGCCATTGTGCCCTTTTGGGCATATTGTCAGGGATTTTCAAAGTAATTGATACAGGGGAATGATTTGACAGTGTCCTAGGGAGAATCCGAGCCTCCACTACCCAGCTCTAAGCTGTGCTATATATCAGCCGCAGGTCTATGCGTGAGTGCATGTCATGCATGGAGGACTAAAAGGTAAAGGCCCTCTGCACCCGTGTAGTGAGCGCAAGGCATCTCTCAGATCCAAATCTGCAATGTGTGTATGGACTGTTGCGAGCCGCTTTCATCGGGGATCTGGGAGCGGTCGACGTGTGGTGCAAGTCCATGTCTGGAATGGTATTAAAATCCCCCCACGGATTCCAAGATGGCCGCCGGGGTGACGAGTGGAGTCTAAATCACGCCCTCCCCGGGCCGCCGAAATAAGCATGATTCAGCAGCAAAACACACGGCGAGAGAGCGGATCGCCCCCCCCCCTACACCGCCCAAGACCTCCGGTCCGGCAGAACGACCGTCGGGGAGCTGGGAGCACCGAGGCAGCAAGGGAAGCTGTGAACGCCCTCCCCCCACCCCATCGGGAGGTCCCCACTGCCCGAACGGCACAATACCGTGCGGATCGAGATGACAACGTCTCGCAAAAAAAGAGTTGGAGGGGCTGGGGCGAATTTCCCCCCCCCCCCCCTGCACCCAGCCAAGGCATACTAATCTAAAAGAATCGGCCCAGGGTGCGGCGGCGGCCCGAAGGCGGTGGAGCACCGGGAGAAAGACCACAGGATGTTCTGGTGGCGCTCTCCTCATACCCACAAAAAGAGCAGATCCTGAGGAAGGCTAGAGAAATGGATCATATCAGAATGAACGGACAAGAAAGACTTGGCCCTGGTCACATTGCAAAAAAGAAGAGCGATGGCCCCACTAGTAAAGGCTTTGGTGGCGAAAGAAATTCGATACAAGTGGACCTTCCCGTTTGGACTGACCTTCACATGGGAGGGGAAACGGAGAAGAGCGACCACATGGGAAGAGGGCTTCAATATTATGGGGCTCCAGGACGACGGAGAGGAAGCGGATAAAGCAACATCAAGAGGGGAGCAAATGAGAAAACCAAGAGGCTGGGAAACAATTAAACAAAAAAGGCCAATCTCGGGAAGGGAAAGCCGTAAGAAGCTGCCATGAACAGATAAAGAGAAAAGGAACGTCGTGGGCATCCCCGGCGACGGCCACACAAGGCACCCTGGAGGGGGGGGACGGAGGAAAAAAAATGAACTGCTGCAAGAAAGGCAGCAATGGCGGCCCAGGGGGGGACCCACCGGCTTGGAATCCGGTAAGGACAGACAGCAATGTGGGGTTTAGGATCCCCTACAAAAATTCCCCCCAAGAGGATGGAGGGCAGGGAGCTGTGGGCGCAACGCCCTGGCATCAGTAGGAACCCTCGCCCTGCTCGGGGGCAACATGTTTGGTTTATGGTTATTTGTTGGGGGGCGAGTTCAAGGGAAGGGGAAATGGGGATGGGGGCAAGAAAACCAGAGCAGCAGCAGCAAAGAAAGGGGACTAAATGCTTAGGTGCACATTCCTTACTAAATGGGGAAGATACGCATTGTAACATATAATATCAGGGGGATGAATCATCCCACGCAACGGGTGAAACTGGAGAAACTATTCAAAAGGGAAAGGGCGGACCTGCTACTCCTCCAAGAAACTCATATTAGAGCAAGGGACAAACAGAAAACCTGCGTAAGGGGATATAAAATATGGGCTCAGGCAAATACTACAGAAAAAAGATCGGGGGTCCTGGTAGCGGTGAGGGATGGAAGGGACGCCAAACTGGAGGACGCAATTACAGATAAGGAGGGAAGGTATGCGTTCGCAAACGTGGTGCTGGAGGGGCAGCGGTTCACCCTTGCGTCAGTATATGCGCCCAATGTGGGATAGGATGGCTTTCTTAGAGATACCCTGGGAAAACTAGAAGGGGGGAGGTGATTATGGGGGGGGGAGACCTGAATATGGCATGGAACCCACAACTGGATAGAAGCACAGGGAATGTACATGGCCAAGGGGCACCGTCAAAACGCCTCAAACAGCAGATGGACCAACTAGCCCTAAACGATGGGTGGAGGGAACTGAAAGGGGAGCAAAGAGGGTATACATATTTCTCTCATGTGCATAACTCCATGTCAAGAATTTACTACTTCTGGGTATCAGTGGGGCTCATGGGCAAGATCCAGGGGCTGGAACTGGGTGCTATAGCACTATCCGACCATGCACCCCTTTGGCTTGATTTGAAACTCCCGGGGAAAACTAAAGGTCTCTGGAGGTGGAGGCTACCAGGGGACATAATCCAAGACCAGGTTACGGGGGAATCCATAAGGGAAATGATAGAAGAATACTTCACGCAAAAGGAGACTGAGGAAGTATCTGAGCACAGTCTGGGAGGCGTTTAAAGCGGTTATCCGTGGGAAGATAATGGCACTGAAAATCACGAAGGAGAAACAGAGGTATATGTGGGAAAAGGAACTGGAAAGGTCAATAACGGAACTACAGGAAAAAATCATGACACAGCCCACTAGAGCTCTAAAGAAATCACTAAGACGCGCACAGGGCCAACTAGAGATGCTACGCACAAAAGGAGCGGAGAGGAGCTTACTGCACCTTAGACAAAAATACTACATTAAAGCAAACAAAGCAGATAGGCTGCTAGCACGACAACTCCAAGCGAAGCAGAAAGACACCACGATAAAGAACATCATAGACACGAAAGGGGAACACCTCACGCGCACACAAGACATAGGGGAAGTGTTTAGAGAATACTACCAGAAACTTTACTCCACAGACCACCCGGAGGTAGACGCACAGGACACATCTAAAAACCCTTAACTTTCCGCAAATCTCAGCAGTAGACAGGCAGGCCCTAGAGAACCGTATAAGGGAAGAGGAAGTTAAAAAAGCAATAAATGATCTTCCGATAAATAAAGCACCAGGTCCGGATGGCTACACCACCCCATTTTATAAAAAATACGCGGATCTGCTAATCCCGGTCCTTACCAAGCTACTAAACTCATTTAAAGATAGTGGCAATGTGACCCCCACAATGAACGAAGCGAAGGTCCTAGTATTTCACAAACCAGGGAAGAACCCATCATTCCCAGCATCATATAGACCAATCTCCCTAATAAATATAGATGCCAAAATATACACTAAGATATTAGCAGCAAGATTATCCCCGCTTCTACCAAAGCTAATCCATCTGGATCAATCGGGCTTTATCCCAGGAAGGCAAACGCACAACAACCTTAGAAGGATCATTCACTTGGTAGAAAAAATAGGCATAACGCAAACCCCGGCAATTCTACTTGCAGTAGATGCAGAGAAAGCCTTTGACCGGGTAGAATGGTCCATGCTATTTAAGACCCTGCAATTCATGGGCTTTGGGGAACACTTTATTGCAAGAATAAGAGCAAACTATAACTCCCCAACCTGCAGAGTGGCCGTCAACGGGGAGGTTACTGAAAAGGTATTTATTTCCCGTGGAACAAAACAGGGCTGTCCGTTTCCCCCACTACTATACGCGATCTTTCTAGAACCCCTACTAATGAAATTAAGAGAAGCCACACATATTAAAGGGATAGACATGGCAGGCATACAACATAACGTAACCGCATACGCGGATGATATGTTAATAGCACTTGAGGAGCCGGACCGAACATTGGCGGCAGTGGTTGGGGAGATGGAGGACTTCGGGGCCATCTCAAGCCTAAAAATTAACAGGAACAAATCGGAAATCTTAATACTGGCGGGAGGCAGGGGAGAGATAGAAAGAGAAGCAAAAGCACTGAACCTCAAGATCGCAGCGGAAGGCATTAAATACCTGGGAATAACATTAACACACAGGGTAGGGCAGCTTTATGGTAAAAACGACCCCCAGCTTCTCGCAAGTGTACGCAGAGATTTGGAAAGATGGAATCCCCTGTTGATCTCTTGGTGGGGCAGAATTGAAACGGTGAAGATAACCATCCTCCCAAACCTTCTATACTACTTCCAGGCGCTCCCGGTGGGGGTACCCAGAACATCTTTAAAACATTATCGAAAGTAATAACATCCTTTGTGTGGAAGGGGAAAACGCTGAGGCTGGCCAGGGCAATGGGGAAAACGCCGAGGCTGGCCAGGGCAATTTTAACCGCTCCAACCAGGGAGGGTGGGCGGGCTGGCGCTTCCTCACTTCCAGAAATACTACCAAGCGGCCCAGTTAAAGGTTCTACGGGAATGGCTGGGCGACAATCCACAACCGATCTGGGCAATACAAGACAGAGCAGTTGCAAGAACCCCACTAGTAGAACTCCTCTGGAAACAGAAACCACACAGACACCCCAACATAGGGATTAGTGAAATAATTAAAACCACTATGGAGGCGTGGGACATCCAAACACGAAAAGGTTTAATGACCACCACGCTAGGCCCATTCACCCCCATTTGTATGAATCTGCAGTTCCCACCGGTGATGGAGCAGGGGGCATATGAAAGTTGGGAGGAGGCAGGAAAAACGAAAATTGGGGAAATGTTCATTAACAATGATATTAGACCTTACGAATCCTGCCACCCATGCTCATCACGGTCCAAACGGGATAAATTTGGACACGAACAACTCAAACACTGGCTAAAATCCCCGGAAATTGCGAAGGCAGCAACGAGAACCCTCACTCCGTTTGAGAAATTTGTTACCCATTTCTTTGCCCCTGAGTTGGTTGTATCGACTCTATATCCCTTTATCAACACTCAGGAGGAGGAAATTAAGTGGACATACATGACCAAATGGAGCAGAACTCTGGGGGAGGAACCGACAAGAAAACAGTGGGTGGACTTATGGACCCTGATCCCCAAAATGACCAGATCAGCGCAAATAAGAGAAATGTGGATTAAAATAGTTGCACAGTGGCACTATACCCCAGAAAGACTCCACACAATGTTCCCAAAAACATCAAATCTATGCTGGAGGGAACGCAGAGAGGTGGAGACGTGGAAACACACCTGGTGGGCCTGCAAAGGAATGCAGCCGTTTTGGGAAGAAGTTAAGGCAGAGATGGGGAAAATATTTCAGATGTTGGACAAATGGGAGAGGGTGTTTGGATGTGTGGAATAAGAGATGAAACAGCTAGAAGATACAAAAAAGCACAATGGAGAAGCTTTATGGGGCTACTCATTGCAGCATGGACAACAATAGCCCAAAATTGGAAAAAGAAAGATACCCCTTTTGATTTTCACGTGGCTACAAAATGTTTGGGCGCAGCTGGCGATGGAAAAAGTCACTCACACAATCCAAGGAACGAGGGACAGGTTTGCAAAGGAATGGGGAGGAGTCCTAGAGTATCTCCAGTCAGACTTTATGGAACAATGGTGCCCACACAACATTAAAGTAACAGACATTTTTAGTGCATAATGTTATCCCTGAAATCAAATCATGGGTGCCCCTGGGGGGGAATTGGGGGGGGGGGGGGGGGAGTTGGGGGGGGGGGGGGGGGGGTAGTTGTTACAATGTTTGGTGAACGTTGATATCTGAAAACTAATAAAGGCATGTTTTTAAAAAAAAAAAAAAAAATCCCCCCCACCCACAGAGTAGTTGTGCAATTGGGTACATGGCACATTTTTTAAACACTTGGTCATAAAATTCGGGGTCGTCGATATTGGGACCATAAATATTCATCAGCAATACTTCTGCGCTCCCCAGCTTCCAATGCACCAATACATAGCTACCCTGGTTGTCCCTCTCCGTCCTATAGTGCGTAAATGCCTGTGTATAAGGATCATGACCCCTCTGGTTTTAGTGGAATAGGAGGTATAATAACAGCGTTCACCCCAGCCTGGGGCAAACTTGCGTGCTTGGTGTTCCTAGAAGTGTTTCCTGCAAATCTAGTATCTGGTTGGTTTGCATATGCGGTCACCTTACGAGCTTTCATAGGGAGGCCCAGGCCCCTGACATTCCAACTTAGCAACTTTACTCCAGTGAATTTGTCAGCCATTACCTTCTGAATATCGACAATTGGGCTCCATCAATCTGTGCCTATCTGTACTGTGGTAGTTACCTGTCGTTACATTTCTGTGGAATTATTTTCCTTTAACTTTTTCACCCCAAATCACCGCCACTCTCTCGCTTTGGGGGTTGTCAGAGTGCCAGCTGCTCTCCTACAACATGTAAGCTTCCCTAAGTTTACCACTTTACCAAAATAGTTCTGCGTTTCAAAAACACATTATGAAAACCTTTAGGTGTTACGAGTTACAGAAGTCTTCATATACGGATACATTTACCAACAGTCTCGCACAACTTCTGCAACCCCTACTGCCTCTATGGCATGGTTGCAGTTACTGTTCGATTACTAGGATAGCATCCGTAAGGGTTACTCACTGCTACTGTGCATTTTATCTGGATCCGTTGGATGGCACAGACGATGAAGAGTGCCTTGTCTCACCTTCATTCCTTCTCTCCGGGGGGGAGGGGGAGGGCTGAGACTCTGGCAAAGGGATATTGGCCTCTACAAATTATGCTGCCTCTTCCCGAAATGTGACGTCTTGTTTTTGAACTGCATGCACAGTCTCACTTTGTACAGCATAGCGTAAGGGATTTGACATTCTCTCAACAGTTTCTTCACTCCTACAAATGTTCGTCTTTCCTGCTGGACTGCAAGTGTGTAGTCCGAAAAGATCCGTATTATGTTGGATCCCAGTCAGAGCTCTTGCTTCTCCCTGGCCGCCCTCAGTACCAGATCTCTGTCCCTGTAGTTTATCAAGCGAGCTATAATGGGTTGAGGGAACTCGCCTGGCGTGGGTCTTGCTGCGAACGATCTATGTGCACGCTCAACCACAAACATCGGGGACCACCCAGGGTCTCCCAGCATATCTTTCAAGAATTCTTCCACTGCTCTTCCATGGGGCCCTTCAGGTGTTCTCTAGGACCCCACGATGCATATGTTATTTTTCCTCGACGTCACCTCTAAGTCTTCACTTTTCAGCTTGATGGTGCCCAAGTCCTTTGCCATGGTTGTCGCAGTTTTTTGTAGGGTTCCCACAGTGTCTTCCACTGCGCTAATCCTAGTTTCGGCTTCAGTAATACGTTGTGTTGCTCTTTCCATTTGCGTCTGCGTTTATGTTGTTGATATTGATGCCATCCAACTTGTCGTTCATTGCAGCAAATCCCTGTTGCATGATCGTAATGACTCATTGCAGATTAGTGGGAGGACGTGTCGTCGCTATCTCTTGTCTGCCTGTGTCTTCACCGCCAGCGCTCAATCATTTAGGAGGAGGTTTAGTAAATGTGTCCATTGTTCCTCCTTTTTTTTAGTGAGTGCACCTTTAGGCATTCTCCTGCAATGCTGGAGGGGCTCGCCGTGTGTGGGCCGATTTCGTAGATGGGAGGTGCCTCAGAGGGTTCAGACACGAGATTTATGGAAGCCTCACTTACAGTTTGACGTTTCCCAGTGTGCCCTTTCACAGTGGTGATATATAGGTGGTCGAGTTCATGGGCTAGGGAATCCCAGCTCCAAGCAGCCCATTTCAGAGTATCTGGTTGGGAGCACTGAAGGACTGCAGAGCGTAGAGGAGCAGTGTGTCCCCGCTTGTTCGCAGGGGGGCCCGGCTCCCCACCGCAGTGCGAGATGTTTCTCTCTTGTGACTCGCTCTACAGGTGTAACTATGTCACTAATGCAACATTTTCTTTCACCCCACACACACATCTGCTGGCGTGCCTTTAGTACCTTCCCTCTATTCTTCCGATTCAGAGTATACAGAGTGTGTTATGGGTACCTGTGGGCGCAGTCTAGCTGGTTGGGTATTATCCAGTGCTGCAGCACTTATCCGCTTTGTGCGCCACTATTGGGACTCTTTGGTGTGTGTTCATAAACTGCTCCTCTGTTTGAAGAGCTGTGTGTGTTTGGCGTTCTGTCATGCGGGTCCAGGCCGCTGCAGTGGGACCTCTCAATCTGCCATGTGTCCTATTGCCCAGAGTGTCTGTGTCACTTCCAGTCAATAACTGCTCATGGGGATGCACTGGCCCAGTCCTTTTTATTGTACTCATTGTGTCGGCCACAACTGTGGGTTGTATGACCTGCAATTAAGTGTCACTGTGTATCCTCCTACCTGCTGTAGTAAAATTTGCTAGCTCCGGGTGAACAATTGTGGCAGATGGTGTGAGGGTGAGCAGATGCCGCAATCCGGCCGCCCGAGTCTGTGGTCCAGTAAGCTATAATGGGCCGCTGCGCCCGCTGGCACTGCCTCCTCTGTCTTGGGGATCTAGTGAATCTGGCCCCTGCGCTTCACCGGCAGAGGGGGGGGGGGCGTCATTAATGTGGCTGAAGGCGCTCCACAATGTCTTTCGCCCTCTTAGCCGACACGTCACCCCAGGGTCCTCGTTGCTTGCCCCCGTTCGCGCCCAGTGTAGTCGGGTGCTCCGAGTAGGCAGTCCCCCATGGTTTTGCTTTGGCCCGAGCCTCTGAGCGCTTCACTCTGGCAGACGAGTCCTCTCTTTGTGCGAAGGGCGGTCGGGGACCCTTGGACGAGCAACGCACCTTTGTCAGCCCACCAGGGCTACGCCAGCCACTCTGTGTCTTTGGGGTGGGGGATCCGCCGGACTCCTCAAGGGGAGCCTCACCATGGGATCATAGGGTGTGGAGAAGGAGGATCGCAGCTGCTGCCTTCATGTTTCCTGTCTGCCATGTTCCACGCAGCTCAGCCGTGACATCCTCCTCGCAATCATCCCTGCACTACCCTGGAAGCCGCGCAACGCTTGGCCGGGAGGGGGCGTATGTTTCGGCAACTTTCTCCGGCGTAGATGAAGCGAAGTTCTTTAACTTCGATCAGGGCATGCTTGCCAGGTTTGTGATGCTATCTTCATCTTTTAAGCTCACACAGAGGCTTGCATGCCGCTCTCGACTGCTTGCTACTTTATGATTTGATGAATGGGGTGAATTTTCCAGCAGGACTACTACTAAAAGTAAATACTCCAACCTACCGCCGGTACTGTTTGTTAAAATCAGCCCAATTCTAACTTTACCACTGGTGGTATTGCAGGAATACCATTGGCAAACCATTTTTTTTTTCATCATCTTTCTACCCTCAGTTTGATGAAAATTAGTACTATACTGTACTGATTGTAACCACTATGTACTTATTATTATTTATTATTATAATTATAATGTGTAAACAATCATTTATAGCCCTTTCTGCATTTGATAACTAGCGAAAGCTAGGGAGGAATGCCCTGCCCTTCCTGTGCGCCCAATAAAAGAAAATATTTTTTTTTGTTTTTATGGAGGTAGTGCTTGCACTTCTACTCTTCTAGGGGAGAAAAACATTAATACTATTCTGAGGTTCAGTTAAGATTCTGGCCTCCACCTCTGGCAGGGGGTTAAATGTGAAGATTTTCAAAATGAAAAAGTGGAATATAAACTTGGAATTGGGTGGGTGGTTAAATAGTGAGTGTTTGGCAAATACTGTTAATTTTACTATTACCGCTCAAATCGCAATGAGGCCATAGTCTTTAATGCTTAACCTAGTAGACTGTAAAGTACGAATCCAGTTTTACACATACCTCTACCAGAGCGCAAACACCCAACTCATCCCAACACACTACAGAAAACTAAACGACGGACACGCAAACAACCCCATAAATACTCGCACCAAAAACCTCACCAAACCCACACCAACTAAAAGCGAACCCTACACACACTGATCAGTTTTTCAGAACTGAAGCTAGCAATAATGCAACAAAGCTCTTGTGCTCTCTCCCCATCACACCCCCTTTCCCCGAAGCCCTCCTTTTTCAGAACCACCAGGGCGCCTGGAGACCAGGAAAATGACAGCGGTGCGTGATGTAAATCACCATGACATAACATTTCTAAGCCCTCCCAGACGGTAAACTTAACTTGTGACAGACACATCAAACTTTGCTTATGAAGCTGCTGGGATTCAGAAGAAACTAAAGTCACATTTCTTTCAACTTCACCTGCATTGTGGAAGAGTAAATTAAGTTGTCACACATTCTGAGCCAGTCCCACTTGCTTTAACAATTTAATAATGGAACATCATGGTGCATTGCAGAGTATCCTGAAAAGGGCAAATTGTAGTTCTCTTACGCCTCATTACCTAGTGGATTGCCACATAGTGGAAATGGCATACACAATGAGGGAGAATCCCACTTCAGCCTCATGTAAATGCCTTGTTGGTTGGTCCAGAGCAACTGGATTCAATGTAGTGTGATGAATCTTGCGGAGTCATCACTGGTTCCCCCAGCCTAAAGTCTCCTCCCATGTGGCCAGGGGAAAGCAGCCGGTACCTGATCCTGACACTGGGGGTGGTATTCTGTGGTGGATCACATGGGAGGAAATGGATGTCAAGGGAGACTGGTGGGTCTAGCAAGAGAGAAGTATTCTTTTTCTTGCGAGGAGGTTCACATAATTCCAGCAGATTTGACGATGTGTTGTCATTATTCAGAACAATTTAAATATACAAATCTGACAACTTCTTTGTTCCAACAAAACCCTTTTCATTCTTATGCGTGCATGATGAGCTCGGAACATATCGAACGTATATGGTGATTGTTGGATAGTTTTTTATGCAGATAACAATTTAACATGAAATCATTTGACACTTCCTTGGACTCCAATTCCCAGAAACCTCAAGTACTGCGACGTGGAGCAAGGAGTCCATGTGGATGGAATGTGACACCAACTGTAATGTGCAGTCTAGTTGTCAGGATCCAAGTCGGCTGCGCAGGACATTTAAACCTGGAAATCCCCTGCAGCTGATTGCAGCCTGTCTACCCTTTCCTTCTTTGATCAGAGTGCACGGAAAGTGAGTCTGGAGGCAGAGGCAAACACGTGGAGAAGAGCCGTGGGGAAAGCGGGGAACGTCTGTTGGTAGCAGTATGGCAGCGTTCGGGACCATAGAAAAGGAACTCCGGTGAAGATAAAGTGAATGGTACGCGGCGGGGCCCGAGCAGACAGTCCTGCAGAACTGCACTGGTTCGGTCTACGAAGGACTCTGAAGCCAGCGCAGTTACCATAGATTGAAACTCTGCTGAGGAGAAGCTTTCCCAGTGAAAACTCTTTTCAGCAGCCGGACGGTGAACCATGAGCCTAAATGAGTAGTGGGTACTGGGACGTGCAAACACGTTAACTAATATTTTGGAAGCAATTTTGAACACTGATCAAATAGAATTGAAAAGCAAAGTCAAATATGGTACAATTCTCCTGATATGTTGCGAGAAACGTGTAACCAGCATTGCCATAAGCCAAAGGATATTGTGAGGGGAAACAAAGCGACAAAGTTGTACAATTCTCTTGATATGAGATGCCAGTTGGGGGGGAAAACCGGGAACAAGCGTTGCCAAGAGAGTGAAAGGTTTACAGCTCAGCTTGATCAAACCCTCGTATGTGGGATGTCCGTATGGTGAGGAAATTGGTACATGTAATGACTGAAGTCAAGTTGTGCTGTTGAATAAGTAAAAAAAATATTGAATAATAAAAAAAATAAAAAAAAATAAGTACAATTGTGTAATAGAGAGGAATGTGGATGTTGCAGAAAGACCTGATAATAGATGGAGTGAAATAGATGAGACGCAAGGTAAACTGACGGGTACCTTGCTGAGGTGATATTTCTTTTATACACAGCTGGGAAAGGATTAAAGAGGCTGACTTGTTTTCTTGGTCTCCTTTGAAGTTGGATCAAGGTGGAGAATGGGGGGGTGAGGAGTGACTGACTGCGGTCGACTGAGGGTGATCAGTGGCGAAGACATAATAATCATCCTCTTGAGTTGGCCCATCATATGCCATTGCATATGTGGACCCTCCAGCGTCTTCCATTGGAAACCGAGGGCCGGTGAGTACATTGGACTGTTTCTATATTGTGCATGTGTAAAGAAATATGAAGCCCAAGCTGCGCTGCGCTACCCAGCGTGTAGGGAAAAGGCAGCGTAGTCCCCTAGCTGGGGACATGAGCGGAACTGATGCCCAGTGTACAAAATAAATCGGTCTGACGGAGCTGAAACTGTGCAAAAATTGATTCTCATTCATGCACGAGTGTCCAATGCGTCCAACAACCCGGCTGAACTCTTCATAATCTGCAGGGAACTTGCCAACCCATCCACAACATATGCTGCCCCTACTCCTTCCCAGGCCCTCTGCAATGCACTCGCCTCTCACTTCACTTACAAAACCCAGGACGTACTGAACAGCCTTGTCACACACACTTCCAACCCTTTCTTCCCCGCGCTACCACTCTCCCTCCTACTTCCTGTCCTTCACTCCTGTCTCCTCTGAAGAAGTCACCCGAGTTGTCAACACCATGAAGGTCTACTCCAAACAAGTTGCTCCCTGCTTCTCCAGAACCCTCAAAGAAAATATTGCCGATCTCACCCCTGCACATCTCTGCAACCACTCCTTTGCTACTGGTTCTTGTCTTCCTTTAAGCACTCCGTTGTGCACCCACTCCTTTTAAAAAAACCTCTGCAGACCCTTCCTGCCCAGCCAACTACTGCCCCATTTCCATCACCCCTTTCCTGGGAAAACTGCTTGAGAATCTGGCCCTCCCCCCAACTCCACTCTCATACCAAACTTTTTGGTGGCCTACATGACCACCAGTCTGGATTCTGAGCATCCAGAGGCACGGAAATTGCTCTTCTGAACACCTGTGAAGATCTGTTTGCCTCTCTTGACTCCAACTCCCCTGCTGTACTCCTTGTTCTTGATGTCTCTTCTGCATTTGACACCATGAACCATTCCATCCTCATGAAAGGCTCCACAACACCGTTGGCATCTCGGAGCGGGCACTGGACTGGCTTACTTCCTTCCTAACTGACCGTTCCTCCAAAACCATTCTGGGCCCTTTCTTCTCCCCTACTTCCTCCTCCACCTGTGGCGTCCCCCAGGGCTCCATTCTTTTGCCCTGGCTCTTTAACATATACCTTTCTCTGCTGGCACTGCTCATTTCCTCCTATTCCCCCAACTTCCAGTGCTACGTTGACGATACACAACTTTTTTTCAAACTTCCTGCTGATGCCCTTGCACCCTGCTTCATCCCTGACTGCCTCTCTGCCATCCAGGCTTGGTGCACTGCTAATGCCCTCTGACTCAATACCAGCTAAAGTGAGATTCTCCCTATTGGGTCCCCTGCACCATACTTCTTCCCTGCACTCTGGCCTTCCTCCATGGGTCCCCTCCCCTGCCCCTTCCTCTGAAGCCAGGAATCTGAGTCATCTTCGACTCTTCCCCTTTCCTTCATCCCTCATATTCAGGATATTGTCAAGAAGTCCCACTTTTAGCTCTTCCTTCTCAAAGGAACTCCACCCTTCCTCACCTTCCCCCAGAGACTCAGTTACCCGTGCTCTGGTTCTCTCCAGGCTAGACTACTGCAATGGGCTCCTCCTTAACCTTCCTTCATCCACCCTACCACCCCTCGAGCTAATACAGAGTAGGGCAGTAAGACTTATCCTTGGCCTCAAGCCCATGGACCGCATCTCTCCTGCCCTACAAAGCCTCCACTGGCTCCTGGTCTCAGCACGGATTAAATTCAAATCCCACTGTATCATCCACAAGGCTATCTGGGGCCGGGGACCACGCTAGCTTCAACGCTTCCTGAGCAAATAGTCCCTTTCTAGACTCCTCTGTTCCTCTGGCACCAACTCTCTGCGTGTTAAGGGGTTTGCTAAACTGAGAGCTGGTGGTTGATCTTTCCTCGGCTGGCTCCCTCTTGTGGAATAGCCTTCCTCTCCCTCCCTCTGCGTCTTGAGCAGCACCTTCTTAAATTCTGAAAAAGCATCAAACCTTGATCTTTACTTCTTCCTTCTCCTCCTCCTCCTTCCATGCTAATCTTGCAGTAGCATGACTGATGTGCGGGGCCCTTATGTGTCCTCGGTGCCCTGGCCCTCCCCACCCCCCCCGCCCATCTCTCATCCAAGCCGCTGTCTTTTTTGATTGCATTTACTCAGGCTCACCATACACACTGGTGGTTGCACTTTAGCACTTAACCCTGAACACTTCGCCATGAGCACCACACCACCTATCCCTCACACCGCCCCCCCCCCTGCACTTGCACGTTCTGAACACTCACAAGGCATAGTAGGTTTGTCTCCCCCCTCCTTTTTATTCTCATTTAGTTGTACTGTTAATTCAATTATTTCTCTTTGTTGTAATTCACTGTCTACCTTCCTCTTTCCCCACCCAGTTGCCCTCTGGGCGCTTTGAAAATGTTTTTCTAATTATATAAGTGCCTACCAAGTGACCAATAAATGAATTAATGGCTATTATGGAACACTGACAACTGTCCAAACGCAGGTTGCAGCTCTTACCGTCCATGCTGATACCTTAGAAACTGAGGACATTACTACTGCTTCATTGCCGGAGAAAATAACCACTCTCACCGGCCATTGATGACAACTATTCATGATTAAACCTATTTTAGACTTTCAAATGGAACTCCTTGGGATGTACTGGCAGAGCGCAGAACTCCTCCGCGAGCTATGATGATCTCATAGGCATGCGATTATCGGCCGCTCCTGAATGATTTAATCTCCGAGTACTTTTGGTCCATCTGATAGCGAGAGCGAATGTGATCTGGATTGTGAGGTCTCTGCAGCCGCTGAATTAATGGAGCGGAACTGCATTGGGGATGGCTTACTACCAAATTCACCCACTTATGCAATACTGGCCTCCGTTGATGCAGTACTGGTTCTTTGTTTCAATTTGGCCAATGAACAAGAGCTAAAATATATATTAGCAAAGATTGTGGATATGATTTTGGACACGCATATGGTGGCGGCTGAACAAACAGCTGGTAGACAGGAACCATCAAACACTGATTTTGCTCCTGTTGACAATGTCACAAGCACTGTAGTATTTACCCCTCAAATAATTGTGGACTTAACAACTTCAACAACGGATTTGATTAACACTGAGGCCCTTTGTGACCTCTGTGTAATTAAAATTCGGACGCTCCTCTGAACACATCACTACTTGCGGTACATGAGGATGAAAATGCAGTGATTGATATAAAGCCGGACACACCTTTGGGACCAAAGATGCGGAAGAGAAATAGGCACCATGCAGGTCAGCTTTCGCATGCTAAACGAAAACTTGCATTGTATCACCAGAAAGCTATGCTAGTGCGAGTTCCTTGCCAAGATGCGAGAGGCTTTAAACGATCATGTAACGCAGTCACATCCCCGTGTCAGTCAAGAATCGAACCTTGCAACTGGAGCTACGAGATTCACTGTCACTGTTACTGACACTTATGGTACTTTACAACAAGCGCAATTGCATGGTCCAATCGGTAGATCTTATAAATATACTGCCCAACAAGCTGCCTCCGATTCTGCAACCAACTATGGTAGATTTAACGGATGTTATCACCATCGAACACAGAGATATTGCCCTGTACAGGCAACTGCCACAACTCAATATGCCTGACCCTGCGAGAGTGACTCTAAGACTGCAGCCATGAATATGGTAAATCTACCCTCCTTTCATAATTGGCAGATGATTTCCAGTGAGCGGAACCGCTACAGACAAATATATAATCAGACGTGCTGTCATGACACTAATATTCTGCCAACAGTGCGTCAGCCGGCAAGTAACATGGCCTGGAATACTAACATGGATATATTGATGAGAGGGGACTTAATGAACCAGCTGACATACACTTCTCTGCCTTTGGGCCTTTGGGCAAATGGGCAACATTTGAGGAAATCCACTCGGATGCCTCTAGCCTGTTAATGAATTGCTGCTTCATAATGAACTTGCTCAAAAACATTCTGGCACTAAGAAACATCAATTGTAGGCACATTGCCTAAGTGGAGCTGCCTGAAATCGACAGCCCCACGAATTGCGCCATAATGGAACTCCTCTCGCCGATTGTGACAACATTGATTGCATATCAATTTGAGCTTAAGGAGATCGGCTCACTGTTTGTCGGACGCACACCATTGATACCGTCACCGTAGATGTAGCGAAGGAACTCTTGATCAAACTGACATTGTGCAAGTCAGCATCACCAATCAAATAAAAAAGTCTGTTTGCTACTACTGTAAGCACAAAAACTCAGCTCCCCAAAGAGTCATTGACAATGGATTCCATACTTGTTTATGCCCTACCCTGTATATCAAAGACATCACAACTGGCCATCATGGAACACACACAGATTAAATTCTGTTCTATCTAACTCAGATGGTTTTTCTTTACTAACAACTTGCGATGTGTTCCTCTTACAGGAGACCTGGTTAATAGAGACTTCTGTGTAGATGGTATTGTGTAATCCTGTTAAGTGCAGATCCAGCGGGTGCCTGGTGGATGGTTTGGCTATAGGGGCTAGAACTAGCATATCTCTCACCCCATTTAATACAGAAGTTTTCATCCTACATTCTACCCACCATTATCTTATATCCTGGACGTAAGGATAATTCTGTTATTTGTAAATATCTATGCTCCTCCGGGAGCTGAAATGACGTTGACATTGATATGCAAGGTGGATGAAATTATAAAATCCTGGCATAGTAAACGCCCGTCTAGGCGTGTAATAGTGGCTCGGGACTTTAACGAACAGATGGTACCCAGATCATATAATGGTGACTGGGACGACTTTGTCATAAATATTTCCAGCCAGAAAACAGATCTAGCGCCCAGGAAAAAGATGTACGGATGGGGTAATTGTTTAAAAGCCCATGATGTAGTATGTCTTAACATGAAAGGGGGCTGTGGCATGTCGCTAAAAGCTGCTTGGACCAATGGAAAAATCAGAATCATGTCTGGACTACATATTTATAAGCTATGACCTCTGGCCCATTTGCAGTGACTTCACCATAGAATCCAATACTCCCAGCGATTACATGCTGCTGAGCTGGTTATGTAATTGGGGAGCTGAACGCAAACATGAGCCTAGACGCAGATGTCCCTATGTGTCTGCGAACGACCAGGGCAATAGGCTTGTCTGGTCGGATCCAAACATTGAAAGATTTAATACATATGTTCAGTTGAGAATATATGAGCTGTTTGCAGATTGCAATTTGGATATGCGTAAAATAATGTAGGGTGTTTCTGCATCATTAAAACTGTAGCAAATGTCTAACGCTGGGAAACGTGTAGGGAGAGGTCCTTATGCCTTACTAATAAACTAGAGAAAGAGGCAATCTCGCCATGACAGAGCTGAGGTTGTCGGGGCCAAGGACCTGACTTGCACTTAGCAGAGAAATGCAATTAGAGTGCTTTGCACCAATTACAAATTCTGGCTTTGCCAGCAAAAGCACTTCCTTCACAGTGCAAATTTAGAAATACATGTTTGAACTTCTCCATACCAACAATAATAAAAGGTTTTGGTCCTGCTATCAGCAATATCTCTCTGGTAATGCTGCTAAAGAATTGAACCCCATTAGAGACTGCTTGGCTTGCTTATATAACAGCATTATACTATGATGGAAACAAAACGACTGCAATGCAAAATACCATTGACGATGCAGTTGATGCTAGACTTTGATTCTGAGGATATACAGGGTATTATTATGAAATTACATGCTTAGAGAGCCCCGGGCCCGGATGCTGTACCCAATATAGTTTATAAATCTAACCCTGACTTCTGGACGAAAGTTCTGAAGCGCTGGTTTACAAACATACTATCGGATGGGTCTCTACCTAGTAGTTGGCGGGAATCCATACTAATATCTATTTATAAGAAGGGCGATGTGGGGATCCCTCCAACTAAAGATTGTTGGCCATGCTCGACACCAGTGCCAAGATATTTGCTTCTTTGATATTTAGGAAGTTGCCCATCTGTGCTGAAGTTAGTGGAAGACTAAAAGAATTCCAACCAGGGCTTCAGAAAATCACATAGCACTGTGTGTAGTGCTTGTGCTTTACAATACCTGGTTTCAGAGATGTCAACTAACCAGCGCCAACTTTGCGTATACTATGTCGCAATAAAGCCTTCAACACAGTTGCTCGCCCACTGCTTTGGCGTAAATTGCGAGAATAGGGCTTGGACGCATCGCTTCGATACCTCCGTAATGTCCTTGTATCAAGATACCTCGGTAACCATCCGATTAAATCTAGAGGGAAAGACTTTGTTGCAACACGGTACCAATGTTGGATTTAAACAGGGCTGTGTGCTAGCACCCCTGCTGTTCAACTTGTATGTTTCAGATTTGCATGAGACACTGAAAGCGACCTGTAATTTAACCCCCTCGGATAGGTGTGGAGCCTATTCCGTGGATAATGTATGTGTGTGGACGATACTGTCCTTGGGGATTGCATACAGATCAGACTCTAGTGATCCATAGACGCCCTGCAAATCTACACAACTACGAATCATCTTGACTTTAAAGACAAAAGATTATATATATATTTCTGAGGCTTGTGGAATCTGCTTAGATCACATGCTGTGCATAGGCCGACATCTAGTGGAAGCTGCAGAGTATTACAGTTTGTTTTTCAAAACTCGAAAATGGGCGTCGACACAGGGCGTGCCAGTAATACTATCCCTAGTGTGACGTCCACTGTACCCAAGATCCCTCACGCGTCTAGGATCCTCAGATTGTTTTTTTCCGCCATACTGGTCGGAAGCATCTTGCGGAGTCCCCTGGCCTTAGCCATACTTTTGCTAAAAATTTAAAGAATAATCTATTGACATCCTTCCCCACCCCAACGTCGAACTTCGAGAACTCGACGCCGGCTGGAGAAGAAATCGACCGTCGGCTGCTGCACGACGGATTTGGGCCTCGGAAGGCCTCTGGCCTCGGCCCTGCAAGTAGGGAGAGTGGGGGGTGGTACATACTTGGTATATAGGTACACCTTATACATTTCCTACACTTAACAGCCCGCTGCCTCAAGGTGCGTATGGAGGGTACCCCTTATCAATTCTGCCCCAAGTGCAATCGCAAATACCCTTGGGTCGACAGGCACGCCACGTGCAATCTCTGCTTGCCGAGGGACCACCCCGAAGGGAACTGCAGAGCGTGTAGCAGGTTTAAACCTAAGACACTTAAGGACCGTTCGACGAAGCGTTGGGCCCACCACGCCAGGCAGGCGGCCATGGCAGCGGAGGGTGCCTTCAGCGACGGCAGCGACGCCGTACTTTCGGACGTCGAGGGCATTACGGCGTCGAAAGACAGCCGAGCGCAGGTCCCCGACCTCGGAAGGTCATCCCGCAGGGCGGCTATGGGGAAGACCCCCGGCGACACAAGCGCTTCACATACTACACACACACACTAAACACACTAAGTCCAACCGAGACTCGACGACGTTGAGTTCTCGGAAAGAGGCACAAACAGAACGGTCCGATTCAGTGTCCTCTGAGCGCTCTCGATCAAGATCGCCGCATGACTCCAGGCAATCGTCCACTCTTGCCAAGAGTGCCTCGCTCCCTAGGCTAACAGAAGTTCGATCGTCGGGAGACGAAAACGACTTCCACCCCCAGGCCGCGCTCCAGGAGTTAGAGCCCGCAGTTAAAATCAGCGAGGCCCCACGCTCGAAGGACAGGGACACCACCCCCGATCCTCGACGCCAGGCGTCGAAAACCTCCGGAGCCACGAAAGGACAGGGAAAACACTTTTCCACTCACGGGGAGGGGGGAAAACAGCAGAAGAAACAACCTTTGCACTCTTCCACACCTGTGAAACACACCTCTCCCCCTAGACAGACAGACAAGACCAGGTCTGCTGATATGTCTAAAACCAGCAAAGCTACGCAAGATAAATCCCATAGACTTGCTGAGAGAGTCATTCCCAGTTCCAAAAAAGTGGTCCAGTGAAGACATAGATAGGGTCATGTCAAGAATGTCTTCTTTAGCTGACTTTTATGATAAAAATCCAGAACATTTCCTCTCGTATGACCCACAAGGGGCGACACCCTCAAGCTCTAAGGATCCTATCCCCCCAAATAAAAAGCCCCGGTTTGAAACACCGATGAGGTCAGACCCCTTCGAGGTACAACCATACTCAAGATCATACTCACTGTATCAACGAGAGGCTTCCTTTGGTGAGGACCAAGAATTTGGCATGGTAGAAGAGCAAACCGGGACGGGCTACTATGGGGATGATGAGGACGAGGAAGAGGAGGACCCGGAAACATACAGGGTAGACTCCCCGGTAGAGAACGAAGCCCCGGTTACCGACTCCCCGGTCGATAACCAACCCCTCCTAAACGAGGTTCTCGCACGCGCAGCAGAACACTTCCACATTGACACCCACGGTGTCCAGGAGGAGAGGGACTTCGCAGAAGAGTTAGTGGGAGAAAGGAGGCCTGTTGCCCAGACCATCCCTATCCTTAAGTCCATTCAGCGAAGAATAGATCCGTCCCTGGTGGAACCCGAACCTCACCAGAGCAGTCAATCCCAGGGTTGAAAAACTTTTCAGGGCGGCCCAGTCTGACCCTCTCTATATAAGGGGACATCTGAAGCCAGACTCCCTAGTTGTCACCAACACTCGTAAGAGGGCTGGAACACCCTTATCGTCCGAAGCTCCTCCCGACAAGGAGAGCAAAAAACTATACGGTTTCGGCCAGGAAAGTAGCCTCAACGTCCGCCTATCAAGCAAGGATTGCAAACTCCACCACCCTGTTGGCCAGTTACAACTGCCATCAGTGGGAAGAAGTCGCGGCACTCATAGCCTCTGCTCCTGAACCTTTAAAGGGCCAATTAGCTTGGATTTCCGCAGAGGGTAGAGCCGTGTCTGCTTGCATTTTGAAAGCAACCTTCGACGCCGCAGGCAGATTGATAGCGGAAGGCACTGTGATCAAGAGACATGCGTGGTTACGGCAGTCTGGTTTTAAGGCAGAAACCCAGGCATTGTTGGACAAACCGGTGGAAACCGATGTGTTGTTTGGTAAAGCGGTCGAAGACGCACTAAAGAATGCTAAGGACGAATACGAAACACTCAAGTCCCTTGGCCAGTTAACCAATAAACCCCCTAACCAGAGAGGGAATAGTAATTTTCGTCGCCCACGCGGCCAAAATTCCCAGAGAGGATCTAACTATTCCCATGGGCAGGGTACACAGTGGAACAACCAACAGTCTACCCAGGGGTACGGCAGGGGTAATAAGAGAGGTCGTGGTAGAGGCAGAGGCAGCCCCAACAAGGGAGGCGGCACGCCTCCACCAAAGCAGTGACGCTCAGTTCAGGGTCCCTTCAAACGCAGCCCCAGTGGGGGGACGCATTTCCACCTTCACCCAGGCTTGGGAAGGGATCACATCAGACAGATGGGTGCTGTCAACAGTATCCACAGGATATTGTATAGAACTACTGCAGCGTCCCCAGAACCATCCTCCACAGCAAAGAGTACACTCTTTAGAACATCAGAAGATTCTCCTCGAGGAGATCGCCATTCTGCTAGAAAAGGACGCGATAGAACTCGTCCCGGGACACCAGGTAAACAAGGGTATTTATTCAACTTACTTCCTTGTGCCAAAGAAAGATTTGACAATGCGCCCAGTATTGGACTTGCGGCCTGCCAACAAGTATGTCAAGCCCCAAAAGTTTCGCATGATTACGCTACAAGAGCTAATCCCCCTCCTAAAAAAGGGGATTACATGGCAACCTTGGATATGAAAGATGCTTATTTTCATATTTCCATGTTCCCAGCGCACAAAGTTTTTGCGCTTCAAGTTGGACAGTCGACACTACCAATTCAAGGTACTGCCCTTCGGGTTAGCTTCAGCACCAAGGGTATTCACCAAGGTACTGGCGGTGGCGGCTGCACACCTACGCAGGGAGGCAATCCCAGTGTACCCTTATCTGGACGACTGGCTCATAACGGGGGAAACCCCAGGAATTTGCAGGACAAACATTCAAAGAACGATCGACCTCCTCCACGAGTTGGGCTTCTCAATCAACGAGAAGAAGTCAAGCCTGGTGCCAAGCACCTCCAAACAATTCCTAGGAGCAATCCTAGATACTCAAGAGGGGTTGACCTTTCCTTCAGAAGAAAGAATTCGGAATATACTACTGCAGATTCCGCATTATCCGTCCGGTCAACAAATAATGGTACGCAAAGCTATGCGTTTACTGGGCATGATGGCGTCATGTATTTACCTGGTCCACCACGCGCGCCTGCGCATGCGCCCCATGCAGGAATGGTTGGCGAAACAGTGGTCTCAGGCAAGTGGTCAGTGGGACGATCTAGTGGTCGTTTCGCCAACACTGGTACAAAGCCTTCACTGGTGGACAAGAGACAATCTCGCACAGGGGAAACCCTTTTACGATCTCGAAGTACAGGCAATAGTCACTACAGATGCATGCCTGACAGGGTGGGGAGCTCACCATCTTCACCACACAGCTCAGGGTCTCTGGTCTCACTCAGTGGCCAAGAACCACATCAACCTGCTAGAGCTTCTGGCAGTATTCAGAGCGCTTCAGGCGTTCGAGCCCCACCTACTAAACCTGTCCGTGCAAATCCGGACAGACAGCACAACAGCCATGTTCTACCTGAACAAGCAAGGAGGGACTCGCTCGCCAAATTTGTCCAAGCTTGCCCAAAAAATCTGGATATGGGCACTCAGACGGGAACATCTTCCTGTCATCACAACATGTTTCAGGGGAGCTCAATTCCCTAGCGGATGCTCCGAGCAGAGACTCCCTCCCAGAGGAACACGAATGGGTTCTACACAGAGAGGTCGTAGAAGATATCTTCTCTCAGTGGGGTTTCCCCACTACAGACTTATTCGCCACAAGCGAAAACAGACAATGCCCAGGATTTGCATCCAGGTTCCCCCAACCAGACTCCCAGGGGAACGCCCTGTGGATGAACTGGTCAGGGATGTTAGCGTACGCTTTTCCACCAACTCCTCATCAGGAAAGTGGTGAACAAGATGAACAGAGAGTCGAGAGTCGATGACGCTCGTCCTAGTTGCTCCCATGTGGGCAAGACCACCGTGGTTCCCACACCTACGCAGGATGGCGGTGTGCGGGCCCATCAAACTTCCAGCCTGGTACAACCTACTGTCCCAGCACCAAGGTCAAACAGTGCACCAGCAACCCAACTCAATGAACCCTGCAGCATGGCTCCTGAGGTCATAGAGTTTGGACATCTCAATTTGCCACAGAGGTGTATGGACATCCTAAAGGAATCTAGGAAACCAAACACAAGGCACTGTTACTTTGACAAGTAGAAGAGGTTTGTTATCTGGTGCCAGAGTAGACAAATCAACCCAGTTGATTGCACTCCTTCCACTATTGTTACATACATGCTCCACCTGCCAGATGCAGGATTGGTTTTTAACTCACTGAAAGTACACCCGGCAGCCCTGTCGGCTTACACCACTTCCCATAGCAAGGTTTCGTGGTGGAAAGTACCAGTAGTTAAAGCCTTCATGGAAGGAGTAAAGAGACTTCACCCTCCTATTTCTAACCCACCACCAGGGTGGGACCTTAATGTGGTGCTAGCCAAGCTCATGGGCCCCCCTTTCGAACCCATGCATAAAAGCAGTCTCAAACACCTGACTTATAAAACGGCCTTCTTAGTAGCTATTACTTCTATAAGAAGGGTCAGTGAAATTCAGGCTCTGTCAGTGCAGGATCCCTTCTTTACTGTCCATAAAGACAAACTGGTTTTACGCACACACCCTAGGTTCTCACCTAAATTTATATAAAAATTCCATGTAAACCAGTCCATCGAGCTTCCGGCTTTCTTCCAGAACCCGCAAAGCTCGGCTGAGGTGAAACTACACACCCTGGATGTGCGTAGGGCGGTCCTCTACTATGTAAATAAAACCATACCGCTAAGAAAGACAGATCAACTGTTTGTCTCCGTAGCTACAGGCAGAGAGGGGGATCGCGTCTCTAAAGGTGCCATCTCGAAGTGGATTATTAACTGTATCCAGCTGTGTTACTCACTCTCTGAAAGAACTCTGCCTTTCACGCCAAGAGCCCACTCTACTAGAGGCATTGGGGCCACTCTGGCTTTCATTGCAAATGTACCCCTTGACACCATTTGCAAAGCAGCTACTTGGAGCTCTATTCACACTTTTACTCAGCATTACCGCATTGACACCCATTCCAAGGCAGATACACAAGTGGGACAAGCGGTTCTAAGACATTTATTTGCTCATGACCCTTCTCACATCCCACCTCCTCCTTCAGGTACTGCTCGCTAATCTATGCACAGCATGTGATCTAAGCAGATTCCACAAGCCTCAGAAGGGATACATTACTCACGTAATCGTATTTCTGATGCTTGTATCTGCTTAGATTCACATGCGACCCACCCTTCCTCCCCTCTGAGAGAAGGCGCATGATTGCTTGTAGTCCTACCTTTCTGTCTATCTGCTTGGATTATCTGTACTCTCGCTACTCCTCATGTCAGAAAAAATACAATCTGAGGATCCTAGACGCGTGAGGGATCTTGGGTACAGTGGACGTCGCACTAGGGATAGTATTACTGGCACGCCATGTGTCGACGCCCATTTTCGAGTTTCGAAAAACAAACTGTAATACTCTGCAGCTTCCACTAGATGTCGGCCTATGCACAGCATGTGAATCTAAGCAGATACAAGCATCAGAAATACGATTACGGTGAGTAACGTATTATATATATATATCTCATTTGCTATGAAGATCATATTTTATGGAAATGGTCAGTGATTAGTAGCAAAATGTGGCGGGAATAACATTGAGGGACTTCTAGCCATTTATACCACCAGCATAGTCCCAGGGGATCACCTATGGATTAGAATTGCTCTCAGACCATCACATTGTGTGGTTGGAAAAAATGGAGGGGAAAAACCCTGGATCTATTTTGGGCATCCTGAATGCCGTCCCTGTGGAAGCACTCCGCTGTGAGCTGGGCCTCCTATCTTAACGGACCAACTGGTGCATAAAACGCTGAAAACGATATCTTTCTGAATGTACTGCTCCAATTAATGGTGAGACCCTTTTTAGCCCTTTTCTAACGTAGACACCAAGCTCCTTGTCTCAACGCATTTCTGGCTGTATTAAAAAGAAATGCTGTATTATCGATCCAACGGCTGATACTAGTGCTGCTGCAGCTATTGATTTGATTGATCCCAATGTTTTGAGTAACCTAACGAAAAAAACGTGAATTTGGGACAGAGCAATGTCCATGTCTACACTGAGTGGGAAGAAGAGATACTTTGAGTATAGCAGACAAAGTTTCCTTCCCAACAAGCCCTGCACATATATAACAGTGGGGAGCAGGTGCAAGTGGATCTAGGTCACCTGGCCTAAGCCCCGCCCACCTGGTGGTGCCTTCCTGCCTGCTGCTCTTTTTCACCACTTAGCAAAGCCCGTCCACCTGATGCCTTCCTGCTCGCCGCTCTGTTTCCCTACTTGAGGAGCCCTCCAGCCTCTTTTCCTTTGCAGATGGGGAGCAGGTGCAAGTGGATCTAGGTCACCTGGCCTAAGCCCCGCCCACCTGCTGCCTTCCTGCCTGCCTCTCTTTTTCACCACTTAGCAAGCCCTGCCCACTTGGTGCCTTCCTGCTTGCCGCTCTTCTTCACCACTTAGCAAGCTCCACCCACCTGGGGCCTTCCTGCTTACAGCTCTTTTTCACCACTTAGCAAGCCCCGCCCAACTGGTGCCTTCCTGCTTGCCGCTCTGTTTCCTTACTTAAGGAGCCCTCCAGCCTCTTTTTCTTTGCAGATGGAGAGCAGGTGCAAGTGGATCTAGGTCACCTGGTCTAAGCAACACCCACCTTCTTAGCCCTGCCTCTTCCTTCCTGCTCTTAACTATTAGATCAAGGGTTGTCTTTTGCTTGGCTGTCTGCAGTAAGGGCAGACGAAGAAAAGGGCAATTCCTGTTCGGACCTGTTCGGACCAGGAGGACCCAGGGCCGACCCCCTGCTCAGACAGCAGGTAACCATGCACCAACATGTGTTACCCCCTCTGTCCCCACAGGCCATCCCCACTCCTCTTGTCCAACTGTGATGTCCCCTTGTGCCCCCCCCCCTTCTCGTACACAGGTGTTCCCCTTTTTGCTTGATTCTTCTACCCTGCTCCCCCTCACCCTCCTCCAGCCTACTTCTGCAGGAGTCTGTCCTGATACATTCTGGTTTCACCATCACCGTCTTGTGGCCAATGCTGGATTTGACTTTTATGGACTTCATTCATTCACGTGCTTCACTCTTTCTCAACTCTCATGCTGGACTTCCTTTGCATCTTGTACTCATGGTGGCCCTGAAACATGCTGTTCCATCTTCATCTTGTATCCTGGCTTGCAACATTATGTGTTACTACTGACTTCTGCAATTGTATTCGCTCTCCACTGTTGCTTCTCCACTCTTTTTGACTGCTCACTCGCAGGTCTCTCCTCCTTTCCTTTCTCCCTTTTCCTATCTCCTCCCCTTACTTTCTTCTATGCACTTACTCTATGAGAATTTCCCTGGACCTAATATGATAGCAACCTTGTCTGTTTCCTCCACCCCCCCATTACTGTTTTTTCCTCCCCACGCCCTCCTCCAGCATTATCTGAAATGTCGTCAGGCCTAGTATGATAGTCGCTTGTTTTGTTCCTCCCCTCCCTTTCTGCACCCCTCTCCCTCACCTTTTTGTTTTTCTCCGGCTCTACCAGAAATGTCGTCAGGCCTAGTACGGTAGTTGCGGCCTAGTACGGTAGTTGCCTGTCTGGTTCCATTTCCTTCCCACTCTCCCCCTCCCTTCCTTATCTATGTCTTAGTTCTTGCACTATCTGAAATGTCATCAGGCCGAGTATGATAGTTAATGTCACATCCTTACTGGTCATGGCCTGTAAGAATGTCATTGTATTTTACCTTGTTCCCTCCCTTGCCTTGAAGCGCTTTGAAACACATTGTGCATAGGCGCTATATAAATTATCATATCATATACTAGAGATCTTAGGTTTGCTTGCTATGCGGTTTAACATCCTGCCAACATATGAATATGTTGGGGGGGGGGGGGGGGGGTTAGGTTCCACATGTGGACAGAGCCTGCCGAATGTCTAAGGGTGTGATCGAAACATCACAACATATTTTAACAGTGTCCCAACCTCCATCTGCAATATGTAAAGGGTTATCAAACATTTGTGTCAAATATACAAATATATTGAATATACAGACTGATCAATTTTGGAGTACTTTGAATGGTTTAACTTCATTGGTGATCACTCGTGCAGCTTAAATCTGGCAGGAGACGCTGAGAATGATATCAGGGGCTACCGATGCATAGCTTAGTGGATTTTATTGAAAATACGTTTTTTTATTTTCATGCTAACATAATGAACAAAGATGAAAAGTAATTTGCAAGATGCATGCCCATTAGGAGGGAAGAACTGAATGTCAAAAGAATTGCATCATGATGGCTGCAAATGATTTTACCATGTAAATCGATGTATGTATGATCTTGAGCTATTCCTTTACTATATGTATGTGTTTTAACTGTGCTTAAGGTTATAAAGAGTTCACCAAATCCACATTAAAAAAAAAAAGAGAATCCGGCAGTGAACCTTTTTGGAAAGGGATCCTTGGCAGGAGAGTACACCAGTGGATCTGCACAAACCAAAAAGGAGATCTTCCCTGCAGGAGAGTAAACCAAGATAGCGAGCGTTTCAGTTGAGAGTTTACGTGGCAGGGGAGTATACCAGGAAACCACTTTGAACTAGTGTGTTGAAGAGACACTTGTTAAGTTGTTTCAATTGAAAAATGTTCAACCAGAGATTTGGAAAAGGCTTGCCTTTTGCCATACTTTAATCAATATTGGAGAAAATGCATTTGTTTAGCCATCCTGAAAAGTAGGAAAGACTTTTGCCATAGTGCAATCCAGGTTGTGGAAGAGGCATTTGTTTTGCTACTCTGAGCAAAGTATTAGGTAAAAGAGAAGTTTTGGATTGAAGTCCTGTTTAAGTTCTTGCACATTTTTGTTGCGTTGAAGTTGGAAACATTTACCTTGCACTTTTTGATTGTGTATGTTACTGTGTTTAGTTTAGACACAATGTCAGCCTACTTTAGTTTTAAAGGAAGGGGAACTTGCTTTACGTTAGGGAAAGTTAGGCTTTTATCCAAACCCCTTTCTGTTGATAAAATGTCTGATGTTGAGAATATTACCACTTTGTGTCTGCCTCTCATTTCTGACCCCACACAGTAGCTTCTTTACAATACTACTCAGTCTACAATTAGAGAGCTGTGCTTCTGTGCAAGCTGATCAAGCAGACACTACAGCACGTTGGGCAAGCAAGGGTGGTGGAAACCAACATGTTGGTGAATATTCTAGTGTGAGGACTATTGTGTAACTTCCAACTGTGCAGAATTTACATACAGTTTGATTCTACACATCTACAAAGCTAAGCCTTCTCACAGTCCAGTGGTGATGGCTGACAACTGCAGGTTGCCTATGCTGTAGTGCAACAACTGATTTGGTTACATTTGGCCAACTGCTTTGTGTTTACCATATGGAATACGATGTGAACCGCTGAAGATACTGTGCTTGTTTGATGGGGCAACTGTCTTAACTGCACTGCTGTACCAATAATTCCTACCGCAGAGTGAGGCCTACAACAGTGCATCAACGTTGTGGCACTTGGACAGCAGAGTTTACCCACTGTTGACTAGCTGGGGCTTGCACTTAATTCATGCTGAACTATGTTCATTTATTTATTAGGCTTAATGTTTTGCTTGGAAAGCATTGGAGCTTCCATGTTACATTTCACAGACAACTTGCCCCATAATGCATCACTAGGTAATTCAGCAAAGCTGGCTATTGAGTACTACAACCCCTTAAGCCTGCAGGCCTTTTTCTCTTACCCTTTCCCAGTTACAGAAAGGGAGGAGACACGAGTACCTTACGGTCTGCTGCTCCAGGTGCTGCTAACAAGCCTACTTCAGCTACATAGGTAGCTGCCTGCAGGAGCACTTTGTTTTTGCATTGAGTTCATTTTCAGAGTCTTCTTTGAGCTATAGTTTGTGGCTGTCTCCTGTTCTTGTTTCCCTGACCTCCAGCCTCCCCTGCATGTGTGCACTCTCACTTGCCTGCAGCCCCCCCCCCTGCGCATTTGCGCGCTCTCCCTTGCCTGAAGCCCCTCGAAAGCTTATTGGCTTGCAGCCCCTCTCCCACCTGTGCTCTCTGGCCTGCAACCATCCCCCTTCCCCCATGCTTTCCTGGCTTGCAACGCCTTGCCTCTCCTATGTTCTCACTGGGTTGCAGCCTACCCCATACTCTCCCGGCCAGCAGTTGCCCCCACCCTGCCGGACCTGCATCCTCCTCTCCACCACTGCTTTTCCTGGCCTGCAGGTCGCCCTCGCCCTGCAGCCCAGCGTCCCTCCCACCCCGGACGCATTCTCTCACTAGGATGAAGACAAAAAAAACACATCATGCTGTGTCTTCATTGCCTCCGTTTCATAAATATTTCAGAGGAAATATTATTTGCAAAAACATATTTTATAGATACATTGACATCTAAAATCCCTGATCAAACTGCAACATGCATATATTTTAATTTGTTCCTTTTTCTATATTGTGTTGGTCTCAATCTTTATCAGAAGAGCAGGTTTGCATAAATACATTGTCTTCGCATAGGTCTGCATTGTTGTGCACCTTTATGTTCATTGTCTTCTTAGGATAATCTTGACTCTTAACACACCTGCCTTGTCTCAAAGATTTATAAGGTTGATGTTCAAAATGTACTGGAATATTGGACCTCGTTTGCCAGCGTGAATCCATGTTTTGGTCTCAACGAG
This sequence comes from Ambystoma mexicanum, assembly GCF_040938575.1. Classification (NCBI taxonomy): domain Eukaryota; kingdom Metazoa; phylum Chordata; class Amphibia; order Caudata; family Ambystomatidae; genus Ambystoma; species Ambystoma mexicanum. The sequence goes on along the minus strand of NC_090931.1, from coordinate 285,580,504 downwards.
TTGTAGAATAACGCTGAGAAATTGGCCTTTGTTTCCAGGAGTCTAAAGCGGCCAAGTCCCCTATTACAATCAATGTTTAATTATGTGCTAGCTATTCCATCAAAATGTCTCTTGATGTTTACACTCTTTGGTACTCTTGCATCTGGGTGCTGGACTTTGTTTCCCCAAGATGCAAAACAATGATTTCCGCTTTGTCTCGGAGCTTCCTCAGAACAAATCCCTCCCTGCTCCTGTCCTCTTCTGGTCTCCCCTCCATTTACTTTACTCATGCTTTACCGTTCTCTCACAATTCATCAGTGTTACAACTGTGCTCGCTACTAGGCCACTTGTTTTTACAGGCCCATGTTCTCTTGTACCTCAACTGGCAGGAATTCCAGCATATTAACATGAATTTTCAGTTACAAACCACAAACAATCCTTTTTTCCTCCTACTTGTGTAATCTCAATTTAAGAGAGATGATAATATAATGTGCTGTAATGTTCATATAGTGAAGATTGTTGATGCAGGTAAATATGCATATTTATGAGTTTTATATGAATTCTGTTGTACACCAACATTTAACACTGAAACAGAGTATATCTGGAAAGTGCGATTGTAGTCCTTAGTTCCTTTTAGTATTGTGCAGAGGGAGGGACCATTGTAAAAAGTGATGTCTTTTATAAATATCAAAATTACTCTCCAATTGGAAAGTTAAAGCAGGAAAATGAAATCATGGCTGGCACTTGTGCCTCCGGAATAAAACTAACTCCCCTTGCTAATGTTAAAAAAGAAACCAGAAAAGATTACAAGTACCATCAGATGATGTGTCAAAGCTACGAGAGTACACCGAAAATGGCGGAGCATCATTCAGAAATAACGTTGTAGCTGTTACCCATAACATATAAAACATGACCGCACAAACGTTTAAGAATGGATGCGAGAAAACTACTGCGGTCTGCCAAGATTTAAGTAAGTAAAACTAGGCATAACAAATGAATAGCTAAAATATAAAAGTAGGTAAAACGTAAGGCTATAACTAGCGCATGATGTGTCTCCATAGAGAGAAGATTAACTTCTGTGTAACAGCACGTGCGTGAATAGCACCTTAAAAGGCTCCGCCGCCAAAACATCTCGAGCAGGAAATAAACGCCGAAACCACAGCCGCCCCGTTTTGGTCTTGTACCCTCTCTGGACTTCAAGGTAAAATCCTGAGAATTAAATACAAAACAATGGGCAATATAGTTGAATCATGATTTTTGTAGACCCATAGATACCTCTTTGTAATGAGGGGAGTTTCCCCTTTGTAAACATGGAGCCGTGAAGGTCATAATGCCTTATGAAGCTAACATAATTGAAAAGAATATGCAGATGAAAACTAACAATTTAAGACGCAAGTCACATTAAGCAAGGTAATTACATGAACATACTCTGAGTTTAATATTCCGATAAATTGAAACAATTACATGTACATCGTCAAATCAGTCTCATCTATGTAAAAACAGTGATGTTCACCAAAATAGATAATGGAGAACTAAAAGCCAAAAAATCCTTTTTGTTTTTGGTCTCTTGCAGAGTGTGCAACTACTGCTATGACCTGGTCTGCTATGCAGATAATGCGTATAAAAAAGACCCCCTCACATCCCATTCAAGAAATGAAAGGTCAGTGACATACCCATCACGGGGATTACCCGAATTGTTCGTTTACAATTGTTCGAATGACACAATTGTTCGAATACTAGGCGTCCTAATTGACCTTCTGCACAATTGACCGTATGGTCATTTTAATATATATTATGGGTTGGGTTGGTCTAATAATAATGTAAGGGGATTGGGAGGGGGGTTGGGATGGGGGTTGGATTGGGAGAGGGGTTGCGGGGGGTTTCCCCCCGCATATATATCCTAATTGACCATTTAAATTCGGTCAATTGTGCAGAAGGTAAATTGTTGTTCGAACAATTGACATTCGAACAATTCGTATACAACCCCCATCACGTACTAGACAGGGAGATGTTTGCATTTTATAGTAGGTTTTACTAACCATTGTTGTTGTATTTTTTTATAGTTGCTTTCATGAACAAGGACAGATGCAATGACGCATATCTTGTCTCTTGTTAGTTGTACAATCAAGAAACATCCTGAAGACGGGTCCACCCGACCATGTGATTGAACTCCATCTACACACGTTGTCTGTGGTGTACCTAGAAACACGATTAAGTGTTGACACATAGAGATAAACATCTCAGATTTGACTGGGACTATGCTAGGGGGTGACGATTAAAAATCCCCTACACCATCCAATACTAACCCCACTTATACCCTGAAACAACAAGAACGGGTTTGATGAAATATGTGTTAGAAAATGTTTCTTCATTGGTACACATTGAATAGTGTGTTTTTGTGTTTTTTTTAATAAGTAAGTGCTTTGTATGGTGTAACAATTAAAATATGTATGTTGATTAATGTCACAAGTTGCAGTCTTAATCAATTAAGACTATTCTCCCTGTTCTATATGGTCCGTATGGGTAGCCATACCTAGTGCATGTGAAGGAGGGAAGCTGTTTTGTGGAATCTTTATATAGATATATAGAAATATAGATATAGATTATTACTTGGCCCTCATCCACACAGCGCCTGAGAAAAGGGGACCACCTAGCTCTCTCATAGCATTTTCACATATTATCAGTTGAGACATTGGCTACTGGCATCTGGATGCATAGCAGCCGCTGGGAGAGAATTAACATGGTTTGAAAGATGTATAACCATGCGCACAGGTAATAGACAAATGGTGTCTAAAGTATATGGAATATTGATGGAAGGGGAAAGGGAGCAGACTTGGGGATATATGCAAAAGTGGGAGAAAACTTTGGAAACGGAAATACCAAGAAAATATTGGCTAAATTTATGGTTGGAGATCCCCAAATTAACGAAGTTGATCCAGACTAGAGAAATGTGGTATAAGATCATGGTTCAGTGGCACTGTACCCCAGAACAGTTACACACAATGTTCCCAACAACAACAGAACAATGCTGGAGAGCTTGTGGTATGAAAGGGGACTGGAAACATATATGGTGGGATTGTCAAATACTGAGTACATTTTGGGGTGAGGTTATGAAGCCTATGAAGACGATGATCCCCCTAAATGTAATTCTGACGCCCAGGGAATGGATGTGTGGATTGTTCGAACCAGGGATGCACCACTTAATTAAGAAGCATACTAAAGCCTTTATGTTAATGTTGATTGCGGCATGGTTGGTTATTGCGAGTGCGTGCAAACAGAAGAAATCACCAACGGCTAGGGATTGGCTGTACAAATTGTGGAGATTTATGGCAATGGAATGGTTGACGTATATTGTGCAAGGACAACATGAACATTTTCAATGAGAATGGGCAGTGCTCTTGGACTTTTTGAAAGGAGTCAATGGTGCCCGCATGACTTGAGAATTTTGAATATTATGTGAACCCTTACCAGAAACTTCAATTGTTATGAAAGAAGAGTTCTAGTGTATCTCAGCCCGGGTGGGGTGGGGGTGGAGGGTAAAAGGATTTTTTGGAGGGAGAGGTGGAGGGGTATTGGTATTCTAATTGAAAAGGCTAATAAAAATAAATTTAAAAACAAATAATGTGATTAGTGGATTACTTTCCTGAATGTTGTGCCCCACCAGTTGTGACTGTGCTGCCAGGAAAATCTTCAAAAGGGCCAATCTTGAGAAGTGCTGCAAATGGGGGCATGTTCCCAGGGTTCCGGCTGATCAAACTTGGTTTAGAGCCCAAACCAAGGTAACAAACCACCTGACTGCGCAGATTCAATTTGCTCTTACTACCTCTCTCGACGATCTTGGCTTGGGTGAGGCCTAATCCCTTGGGAAGTAATCTAGTCGAGGAAAAACAGGGCTTTGTTTTATTCAAGAAATCAAAAGCTCACACACAGCTAACAACTCAAACATCTCGAACAACTCCTTCCCACCAGAGTACTTCTGAATATACTGGAAGAGCAGACAAGAGGTCATGAAGGGGTATTGGTTGATCTTCCATAGCCCTTGCCTAAGTAATGTTATTCAGAGGCGGTCTGTCTTATCTTTTCTAAAAAGAGTGGGTGTCTTTTGGTAAAGGATTTTGTTCCTATGCTGGTTTTAATGTAAATTGAATACCAAGGCTTTCATGTTATTTCTGTAGGTGAGCAGGGTTTTCCTCTGTGAGCAGGGTTTTCCTCTGTAAGCAGAAGTTTGGGCACTGGAATCCAGCATTCAGTTGAGCAGAAAGAGAAGGAAAATCCTCTGCGGTGCTTCCGGTTGAAGAGGAGGTCCTGCTGTGGAAGACCTGGTTGGTGGCACATACAATTGAAGTAGATGGGTCAACGCTGACAACCCTATATAGAGCTAGAGCATCACCACTGAGACAAGGAGGAGGTGCGGAGCAATGTGTAATACCCTATGTAACCAACATGAATTGGCTAGACAATCTGAACCAGCTTAATTCAAACGTACAATAAAATGGGTTGGACATTGTGGTTGAGCCTTCCCTGGAGGAACCGCGAGAGAATGCGGATAACAGAAATGAATGCAGGAGAAGACTGGAGCACTGGAGAAGGGAGCTGAAAGGGCTGGAGCCAGCCTTCGACGAGAAGAAGAGCTGGCAAACTGGTGGAGGGAGGCTCCAGGCATCCCTGAAGACTGGGAGCGCACCTAGTGCAGGGAGCGCTGCTGGGAACAAGATTGCAACTGCAAACCCGCCACAGACTGAAGAAAGTCAGGGAGAGCCCGCAGATGATTGCAGGTGTACAGAAGGAGCCAGAACCCTCGGGACCGTGTGATAAGGTACACTTGTTGCCAGAAAGGCGCTGTATGCGCAAAGAAAGCTGGTGTCAAATCAGAAGGGGTGAGTAAAGCCCAGAATTCAAGGTCTGGACCTTAACTGCCAGAGTGAAGAGACGCATACTTGGTAGGAGAATAAACAGTCTACCAGAAGTCCTAAAGAAGACGAATATGGGATTCGCACCCACATGAAAAGCTTAATCCTAGATCTTCATAGTGTCAGTACCTGGCAGGGTAGTGAACCAGGTTGGCTGTAAAACTAGGTCGTATATGGAGTCGGGGGAAGGGAGTCATTCCCCCTGGTTTATTTGTGAACACTTTGAAAAGCCAAGATAAGGGAGGCATTCCCTTGGCCTTGCAAAGAGCCAGGAAAGCTACAAGAAGGAAGGTATTCTCTTGGCACTGAAAGGCGCCAGGAGAGAATCCGGGGACGGGCATTGTCCTCCCGACCACCCCAAACACCCCCCACCCACCCCCGGAGTGTTTATGAACATTGTGAAAAGCCAAGAGAAGAGGCATTCTTTTGGCATAACAAGGAACCTGGAGAGAGCCAGGAAAGCCACAAGAAGGGAGGCATTCTCTTAACATTGAAAAAAGAGCCAAGAGATGGAAACCCTTTTCTGGGTAATGGGACTTTGAGTTGTAATTTTGTGTATTTTGGAACTAGAGTGCGTTTTGCTACTTCGCAACTTTGCTTTAACCTTTTTGAAAAAGGATTGCAACCTAGGGAAGGGATCCATTCCATGTATCACAATAACTGATTCATGGAGGGAACTGTGTCTGTATAGGTTCGCAAAAATATCGCCATGTTTTTGCGGCTATATTAAGACATGGAACCTGTTGGGGACACCCCTGCAACCCCCGCTCCCAAAAATTAGCCCCCCAGAAAATATCGCCTATGGCCGTTCCAGACAACCATATATACGGTAATATTTTTGGTGGGGATAATATGTAGTGATACCCTTGTATATAAGAGTCATTCTTCTGGACCAAGAGGACAACAAACCCCTTTTTAGTTGTAAGTGTTGGAAATGGGTTTTAACATAGGACAGTGGGCTTTTTTATTTATTTATTTTTTCTCATGTCTTGGACATTCTGACCGATTCTTTAGTATTGGTTGAGGCAGGGAACCCCCTCTTAGAATTAGGCTAAGATGGGGTTTTTATGTTTCTGCCAACAACCATGTCCCCTCTGTGTCGGTCTCCTCCTTCTGTTATGTTACTGAGCATTTGTATAGCGCCTTTTACCATTGGTATGATCGCAAAACGCTGTGGGTTGAAAGCTCTTGGGGACCGCAGACCAGGTCAGTGGAGAAAGTAATGGGTGCGTGGGCACACTCACTATGTGCGCAGCTAGGCCGAATTTGTCATGGGTAGCTACGTTCTAGTGTAGTCTTGGTTCTATATGAGATTATGGGTGCAGCTAGTCTGAATTTTTCGTGGGTATAGCTGAGTTTTATAGAGCGTTGAGGGTATATTTTGTTTTATCATTGTGTGCAGCTAGGCCGAATGTACTCCCTTACCCTTACAGTTGGTAAAAGGATGGGACTGTATTCTGTGAAGAATCCTGTGGATCCCTCACTGAAGCACTGCCTTAAGTCCCCCCCCCCCCCCCAGGTGGTCAGGGGAAGGCAGCCGCTTCCTGATCCCAACCATGGGGGTGATGCACTGCGGGAGGATTACCGGAGTGGAGACAGAACCCAAGGTAGTGAGATTTAGTGGGATGAGACGCATTATTTCTCCTCTGATCAGGGGACTTTTAACAATATGCCAAAAGAGATTATGGCTTACTGCTCTTTCAATGTGTCTCAACCTCCTGTTAAACCTAAGGCGGTGAACCATAAAGTTATAACAACAAAGTGTACTATACCAAATTAGTCTTTTTGGTATCTAACATTAAATGCCCTCCTCACTTCCAAGGGTACACAAAAAAGGATTGTGGAAAAAAGATTGCAGAAATGTTGTCTTCTCTAGACAAGTAAAAAACCCTGGCCCCTCTGCTAAAATTATTAAGGGAATTAAATCTACCCTTCAAAGTAATCAAGAAGTAGAAAAACCTAAGTTTGGGGGACCAAAATACATGTCCCAGAATCCTAGAGGATCTGAGACGAGGAAGAGGACTGAAGAGGCATGTAGATTTAGAAGTCAGTCTATTAAGCCTAATGGCTAATTCAAGAGTCAGGCAAATGAGACCGAGGGCTTGCACATGAAGCCAGTTGTCAAACCTGTGGGGCATAAAAGGATGCAGCAGGAGAGAAGGAGCTGGAGCAGGAGTTGAAAGGATAGTAGTAGTAGTAGACGTACACAAGGCTGGCAATTCACAAGGAAGTGTGAGCACAGAAGGGACACCGGAATGTGGAGAGAGCAGATTTCACCTGCCAGCTCTGAGAGGATCCTGTGTTCTCAAAACCTGTGTTGCAGAGTCTGCGCCAGGGAAGAAGTGCTGGAAGTGAAGTTTTCCCCATGTGAGCAGAGTTGCTGTACAGCAACCCGAGCCCAGAGACTGGAGACACCTGTGCTGCAGACGTGTGGGTCCCAAGTGCGCCCAAAGAAGCGGAAGAGGTTGTGGAAGTCGGGAGTGTGAAGCAACCCACAACCACAGTATCCATAAGGCCAGAGAGTGAAGCTCTGCACTCAAACACTTTCAAACACTTAATTAGCCTTGCCAGTAACTGTAACTCGCTCCAAAACACCTTGTGTAGAGTTGAAAGCAAACAGAAGTTGTTGGTTACTTTCAAGTACTTTGCTTACAATGAAAATGTAACACACACATCTATTCTGAAAGCCGGATTGTTCATGTAGAAAGGAAAAATCTTTTAATTCTTTTTTTAAGCACTTGTTCCTATTGCCGGAGTGGGCGCGTGCCTTCAATTGTGGAAAAGGAATGCTGTTTTCCATTCCGAAAATAAAGAGTTACTGTTTTACAAGCATTACTAGTGAAATGAGCACAAAGGATGTTCGCGTGTGACCAATTACGTTTCCCGAAAGAAATCAGAAGTTGCTTTTAACTTTACATGGGAATACAATACCATACAAGTTTTTACATTGAAAATCAATATTTTAAAGAGTGGTCGCGTATAACTAATTATAGTTTCACTTTGAAGACTAAACAGTGTAACTTCCAGAACTGACTTTCTTGATTTCATAAAGTGGCTAAGTGGAAGCAAATGACAAGCAGTACCCAAGCCAAAAGGCTTATTTTTTCCAGTGAAGCAAGTGCGGTTTAAACCCCACTAACTGAAATGTGAAGTTGTCAACAATCCAGTAAGCATTAAGTTTAAGTGTGCATTGTTACCTGAAGCCTGAGTAGTGCCACTACGGCTTCTGGGTAATTACTTGGACAGAAAGGGGGTGACTAAGTCTGGGGAAGGGGAATTGGGTGCTGGGAAAGAACTTTGGGGAAATAACCTGTAATGCTAAACACTACTGAAGTGAGAGAATGTCAGTCTTCTGGGCAGAGGCAGGTTATTCGTAGTGGCAGTAAGACAAACAGAAGAGGCAATTTGGAGTATAGAAAGGAAGAGTGCCTTGCCTACCCGTAGAGGTTGAAGTGTCTTGTCAGTACATACCCAACAATCCTAAGGTACAGAACAGCAGTAATTATATTTGGTGGCATTTAGACAGACAGAAGAGGCAAAGAGGTTGCCCCTTTCAGAAAGCCTGAAAGGAAGAGTGCCTTGCCTACCCGTAGAGGTGGAAGTGTCTTGTCCTTTAATGCCTACTAATTCCGAAGTGTAAGACTGAAGAAGTATCTGAACTGTGGTAGTGTATAAAACGGTCGGTGGATGTCACAGTGAAGTGGTTTGGCGTAGTAGCAGGCTATGAGACAAAATTGACTGTTCTCATAGTAACAATAGTAGAAGTGGGGTTGTTGAGGGAATCAACAACCCAAAGCGAAGCATCCTGACAATTATATTGAATGTACTGCAAAGGTACCCAATAATTATGAAGCTGTAGATGAAGACATTCTATGCTTTGAACTTTGTTAACCAACATTGAAGAGAAGATACCCAGCTATTTTCTTGGCTGGAATCGGAAGGGTTTTTTTCCAACCAAAAACCAGAGAATTGTTACCAGTGGATTTTTTTTTTTTATTTTTTTTTATCAAAGATTTTATTGATTTGAAAATTAAAAAAACATTACACTTATCCCTCTGCAATACAGGGTAGGGACGTGGGAAGGGGGGAGATGGGAACAGCAGTGGGGGAGATTATAGGGGGGAGGCTGGGAGGGAGAGGAACATATGCAACATAAACATTTCCAGGTGAGGGTAATGGGATGGGGAGAGAGAAACAATCGAGAAACAAAAGCATCTAGAAACTCAACTTCCGGGACCACGGACCGTCAACTTGACATAGGATGACCTTGTGGCATAGTCTATTCATGGCAGATTCGTTACACCCACTTTCCCGGGGCATCTCATAAACTCAGAGGCTACGGAGCCGCCCCTGTCATTTAGCTAGCCTCTTCCCATCTTCTCCATATTTTGTCCGCTTTTTGCGGGCAGCCCCTCGCCGCGTACACTCTGTTCCATTATAGCGCATATGTCCACATCTGTGACCCACTGGTCATAGCTTGGCGTACGTTCCGAGCCCCACAGTTGAGCAATGTTCCGCCTGAGAACCGCCATCGCAGTCGACCAGAGCAATTTCTCATAGCAGGAAAGGTCAGTTTCACTGGAGATCCCCAGGAGAAGGAGTTTTGGGCACCTCTGTATCGCTTTACCCATAACGCTAGACAGTTTATCATAGCATTTCTGCCAGAGCTGCTGTATCTTACTACATTCCCACAGAATATGGAAAAAGGTACCTTCTTCTCATTTGCAGCGTAGGCATCGTCCATCCGGGATCTGCCCCAGCGGAAGAGGGCCACTCTCGGGTAGTAGGTGCGGTGCAGGATCTTCAGTTGGACCAGTCTTAGCCTTGAGGAAATGGTTGTTTCACGCGGGTACATCAGGGCCTCCACCCAGTCCTCTGGTTGAAGTGGGCCCACATCTCATTCCCACTTTGTCCTCAGGCTGGTTAGTTCCGGTGTTGCAAAGGATGTTATCACATTGTACCTGGTAGAGGTGACCTTCCGGTCCACCTGGTCCAGAACTGTTTCGCTCTAATGGGGAGCTTTCCGGCATGTCTTGTGTTGTGTCGATGGGTCGTCCAAGCATGTTTCAGCTGCATGTAGTGGTACCTTTCTGTGGCTGGGAGGGAGAACTTCAAATGCAATGTCTCGAATGGTACCAGGTTGTCCTCTTGTACCACATCTCCTATGTTGGTGATTCCTCGCTGGACCCATTCAGGCCATCTGGGCAATTTCCGTATTTCGGGAAGGTTGCAATTGTTCCATAGGGGTTGCACCAGTGTTCCCGCCCCATCCTAAGTACCGATGTGCTTCCTTCCATATTCTCACTATATGCGTTACCATATTACCATATCTGTTTTTGGTGTGCGGTTCAGGCCTCCATACAGGTGCTCTAGAGGCGTGGTCGTGGCATTGCAGATGAGACCTTTTTATGTGTGGGAGGCTTCCGTCCCCATGGAGCATATCATTTACTACTGCCATCTGGCTGGCCCAGTAATATGACTGCATTCTGGGCAGTCCAATCCCTCCTTCCCAGATAGACCTTTCTAGCGTGGCAAGAGCAATTTTTGGGTGTCCTCCTCCCCATAGCAATTTCCAATGGATGCACTCGATTTTGTGGAATTCTCGCTGGTGGATGTATAATGGAGAGTTTTGCAGGATGTATAGGAATTTAGGAAGAGCTATCATTTTGAATAGGGCCGCTCTGCCCATCATCGTTAGTGGCAGGGAGATCCAATGGTGAGTATCTTCTGCAAATTTTGTTACAAGGGGGGAGAGGTTCAGGGCTGTGTATTCAGTAAGGTGCTTTGTGATACGTATCCCCAGATATTTGAACTGTTCCCTCTCAATCTGGTAAGGGCCAGCCTCTAGGTTTGCCATCGAGGTGTCTCCTATAGGGAAGAGGATGGATTTGGACCAGTTCGCACGTAATCCGCTGAATGCCTCATATTGCTCTAACAGATGCATGACTATGGGGCAGGAGTTGCTCGGGTCCTTCAGGTAGATGAGCAGGTCATCCGCGTAGAGATATTCTGTCTTCTCAGGTCTCAGACCATCGGAAGCCTTCCCAGGTTGGCGCGTTTCGCAGGAGGATTGCCAGTGGTTCGATAGCGAAATTCATGGCTGACAGTGGGCAGCCCTGTCTCGTGCCCCTCCCCAGATTGAAGAGGTCTGAACACCAGCCATTGACTCTGGTCCTGGCCACCGGGGATTCGTACAACAGGCGCACCCACTTCATGAAGTTCTCACCGAAGCCCATGCGGTGCATTATGATCCAGATGGCCTCCCATCTCACCGAATCAAAGGCCTTTTCAAAGTCAATTGCTAGTAGGCGCCTTTCCAGGGCTGAATATAGCCTGTGGAGGCTCATGCGAGTTGATCTCTGTGGCATGAAGCCGCACTGGTCCGGATGTATCAGGGAGGGAATAACCTGTTGCAGACGGTCCGCAAGTAATTTCTCCAGTATTTTGGTCTCGCTATTGATGAGTGAAATGGGCCTGTATGAACTGCATCTTTCCGGGGGCTTGTCCGGCTTGGGTATCACTATTATTGTTGCTTCTCGCAGATCTGGTGGGAGAATGCCCTTTTCTCGCACATGTTGATACATTCGGAGTAGTTGGGGGGCCACCACATTGGTTACCACCTTTCGCCATAGCTCAACCGGGAAGCCGTTAGGTCCTGGGGATTTACCGGTTTGGAGGCCCGACATGGCACTTAGGATCTCAGCTTCTGTGATCTCTCTCTCTCTCCAGCAGTTGCAGTTGCGTCTCATTCAAGGTCGGGATGTCAATTTGGTCCATGATCGTGACGTCCATCTGTGTCGTGGGTTTTCTGTACAGCTCAGCGTAGTATTCCGCAAAGCCTTGGCTTATTTCCTGATCCAATTCCCCTGCGTTCGGCCCTCCTGTGTCGAGACTTCGGACATGACTGCATCCCTGCTCCTTCCTTCCCAGCCAAGCCAGCATCTTGCCAGCCTTGTCACCTGTTTCATAGTCTTGCTCGCATTGCAGTATGCGCTAGTTTCGCATTGTCCATCGCTATGTTTTGCAGCCTTTTCTGTGCTAGTAGCAACGTCCGATTAGAGGCCGGTGTGTCCTCAATTATGGCCTCTCCTCTACCTGCTTAACCTGTTGTTCGGCTTAAAGTGTCTTGCTCCAGTGCTGTCTTTTTTTTGCGGTCGTCCACGATATTAGTTCACCTCTTAACACCGTATTGTAGGCCTCCCACAGTGTTCCTGGGTTCATTGCCGTCTGTGTATTGAGCTCGAAATATGTATTGGTGGTCTCCTGTAGCCTGTCCACAAGCTCGGGGTCATCCAGGTAGTAGCTATTCAGGCGCCAGCTCGGCGGCGGAATCCACCTGGATGTTATGAGTGTCAGTTCTAGCGGGGAGTGGTCAGAGATGCCTCTGGGAAGTATGTTTATTTCTTGCGTCCTATGAAGATCAGTTGCTGGGGTGAAGAGATAATCTAGCCTGGAGAGCAAGGCATGTGCTCCTGAGTGGAAGGAGTATGCTCCCATGTCATCTGGGTGGAGTTCTCTCCATACATCGCATAGGCCTAGTGCGTTGGCAAACGTGGCAAGTCTGGTGTGAACATTGGGGTTTCTATTCCGCAAGTGTGATCTGTGCAGGGTTAATTTCATGACTTCATTAGTCACCTCCCAGAATCATGAGGTTAGAAGTGTCATTGCGATTAACGGGGCAATGTCAGTAAGTAGTGGCTCTAGTAGAGTTGGGGGTGCATAGGTGGCTATCAGTGCGATGGAGTGATCCCATAGTTTGCCTGTCACATATACGTATCTGCTGCCTGTGTCATGGGTTACCGTCGTAAGGTGGAAGGGGAGGTTGTGTACCAGGATCATGACGCCTCTTGAGCCCATCGTGAAACCTGAGTTGAGTGTCAGCTTGTAGTTTGTACGTCTGAATAGGGTACAGTATGTGCCCGCAAGATGGGTCTCAGACAGGAACACTATGTCAGAACCCCGCCTATTTAGAAATTGCCGCACCAACCGGCGGTTGACTGCATTGCCCAGACCATTTACGTTCCATGTCATAAGCCTCAGTGTTCTGAGAGTGTCGCTACTACCGCTATGTGATGCCATGGGTGCTTGTGATAGTCACTGCCTGTGTTGCCACTGACGGTGTTATGCGCCAGCTGCGAATATGCCCGTGGGTTAACGCCGTTTTATCTAGCCATATTATCTTGTGCGTTTGACAGGTCTGACTGTAACTAAGCTTAAAGGAATGGTTCGCCCAAAAAAATGTATTTCAAAAATAGATAGGCAACATAAAAAAAAAGATTGGCTTTTTTTTTTTTTTTCCAAGTCCCTATGTAAAATTTTGAGCAATTCAAGCTCAAAAATTGAAAAGGCAAGCACATGGGCGCATCCATTTTGTAAAATGGCTGCCCACCTGTGCTGGCTTTTGCGGCACTAATGAAGGAAAAGCCAGCCAGCTGTAGTAAACAAAAGCTACCACTGGGTGGCTTTTCCTTCATTGGTGCCGGGACTCAGAGGAGGCGGACCGGAGACTGCAGGCAGAAAAGCTGCAGCTGCATCTCGGTAAGTGCTATTTATTTTTTTTTAAAAATAAGCACTAGCTGTGGTTTTTTTTCTAAGTGTTCTGGACTGGAGGAGCCCGGAAAACTTAGAAATAAAACCGCAGCTTTAAAAACGTTGTATTTATGTTTGCGGTCGCTTTTGAAGCGACCACAAACATAAATACGTTATTGTGTTTGAAAACGCTGCGGTTTTTCTTACTAAGTTTCTCAGGCTCCTCTGAGCCTGAGAAACTTAGTAAGGAAAAACCGCAGCATTTTTTAACACAACCGCATTGTGTTTCTGCCTAAATCTGCTTTCCCATTTGGGGCTTTAGGGCTCCCAACGGGGAGCCCTAAAGCAGATTTAGGCAGAAACACTGCAGCATTTAGTATTTCCCATTTGGGGCTCTCGGGCACCCCGTGGGGAGCCCGAGAGCCCCAAATGGGAAATCCGATTTAGGCAGAAACACAGCGGCATGTAAACACAACCGCGTTGTTTCTGCCTGCCTTGGCTTTCACTTTGGGTCTCGGGTGCTCCCATGGGGGAGCACCGGAGACCCAAAGTGATAGCCACGGCAGGCAGAAACACAACGCGGTTGTGTTTGAAAATGCTGCGGTTTTTCTTTCTGAGTTTCTCAGGCTCCTCCGAGCGGAGGAGCCTGAGAAACTTCGAAAGAAAAACCGCAGCGTTTTCAAACACAATAATGTTGTATTTATGTTTGCGGTCGCTTCAAAAGCTACCGCAAACATAAATACAATGTTTTTAAAGCTGCAGTTTTATTTCTAAGTTTTCCGGGCTCCTCCAGCCCGGAAAACTTAGAAAAAAAAAACTGCAGCTAGTGTTTATTTTTATTACAAAAATAGCACTTACCGAGATGCAGCTGCAGCTTTTCTGCCTGTAGTCTCCGGTCCCCGTCCTCCGCGTCCAGCACCAATGAAGGAAAAGCCACCCAGTGGTAGCTTTTGTTTACTACAGCTGGCTGGCTTTTCCTTCGTTAGTGCCGCAAAAGCCAAAGCGAGCACAGGGGTGGGCATCCATTTCACAAAGGATGCCCCCATGTGCTGTCTTTGAGCTTGAATTGCTCAAAATGTTACATAGGGACTTCGAAAAAAAAAAAAAAGCCAATCGTTTTTTTTTTTTAAATATTGCCTATCTATTTTAGAAATAAAAATTTTTGGGCGAACCATTCCTTTAACAAATCCCCATACTCCTCCCAACTAGAAGCATTGGTCGCCCGAACAAAAACCCATGGTATTAACTGGACACCTTACATGCGTCTAACTTAACTTCAGGTACAGGTGGCCTCCCCCTGCTTGGATCCCCCGGGGGAGGGAGCCCTCCCCTGGGGGTGTGACCAGGGGGGAGCCGCCATGTATAATAAACGTGGAGTTTGTTGCGCTATCGGGAAGGGGCTCTCCTTGTGTCGCGGTCTTGGGGCATACTGCAGGCCGCATCAGGTAAGTGTGTGTAGCTGGTACACATCGGTTCCCCGCGCAGCGTCTTTTGCAGCATTTCAGTCATCGGCATGCTCCTCTGTGGAGCCGGTACCGGTTACCATGGCGCCTGCATAAACAGAGGCAGAACCCGTGTCACCTGACACGGCTTGTACATGACAGATGTGCTATGAGACACGCCCCCATACGGCTTTAAATCGCCGTCTTTCGTGGACACTTGCTGCTAATTAGCATTTACTCGCTACCGCGGTTACGTCCGTACTATTGTTTGCTAAAGTTATCCTGGTTCCGATCCTTCGCCTGGCTACTGGATTGCGACTCTTCTCCCTCATTGGACTTGTTTGCTTACTCGCGGCTTTTCGACCCGGACTGCTCCTGACCTGCTCCTCTGGTCTCTGTCGTGCCTTCCTGGTTTAGACACGGAACGCGTTTGGATTTATTCTTGCTTTGTCAGCCTTTCGTGGCTCCTTCCCGGCTATATATATATATATATATATATATATATATATATATATATATATATATATATATATACACCCCCCCCCCCCCCTCTGCCGTCTCCATCTTCAATTCTGTCCTCCAGTACCTTCAGTTTGGTTTTGACATTTTGGAGCTGCTGTTGCATGTTATGCATTCTATCCTCTGTATTGGAGATGCAATGTTCAGCTTCCCTGGTGCGTGCCGTTAGTTTTTGGAGATCGTGTCGGAGGAGGGATACATCCATACTTATCCCGTCCATTTTCTGCTCCATCGATGTATGGGTGTCGGCTATCGCAGCCATAATGTCCTTCAATGGAATTCCCTGGTCAGTTTCCATCTCGTCCGCGGATTGCGGGTGGAGGTCTGACGCCTGGGGTGGAGGGATGGTGTATTGATCCATCCTGCTTTGTGCGAGGAGTTTCCTTGACTTGTCTTTCCTCATGGTACCAATATCACTAGTTGCGTATGGTTCTGCGTGCTTGGCCTTTTGTAGGTGTTATCATCTCACTGCTTGCTGTATTCGTGCTCTGACCGCATCCTGTAGACGTTGTGATTGCGCTTAGGGGACCACAGCTTGGGCTGGTCTGGGAGCGGTCCGCGTATTCCAGCTACTACTCCTACTTCGGGTACTGCCCCCTCACGTCTAGTCTAGTCCTTCTTCAATAATGCAAATTGAGGATGTTTCGGTGTGTCTTCGCTGCAGGGGGGCCTGGCGAAGCACGGGCTGGTGCTACCCCACGGAGTCCGCTCCTGATGTTGTTCCACTGCAACTCGGCCAACTATTTAGGGGAGTGGTGGTCCTCCAGGGTCTAGATACAGCATGAGTTTGTGGGCCAGTGTGGGCTATTTGGCCCGATCAGTATTAGCACTTCACCCCCACTGTACACCTCTTGTGCTGTGTGCTTTGCCAGCCCGGTTGATCGGCAGTTGTTGCCGCATGGTCTCGCTCCGGGGGTATTCTGTGCCACGGGCCCACACAGGCTCACGCCCCCAGGGAGCCTCTTTCCGTGGCTTGTGGCAGCACACCTCCAGTCCGGGGCCGCGTATGTGCTGTTAGGTTTGCGGCGCCTGCAAAGTTCGCCAGTAGACGGGGCCGCGTGGGCTCTAGCGGATCACCCCCAGCCCTCCAACTCTCCCCCGGGCTGTCCTGCACACCGTCGTCACCGGGAGCAGGGCTCGGGTGGGGACACTCACCCACGCCTCCCAGCCGCACCGGCACTTCTTCTCTGTCGGTGGCGTGCAGGCTTTCCTCACACGCTGGGCCACTCGGGAGGTACGTCCCTCGTTCTCACGTAGCAGCGCTGTTGGCGGGGGTCCCGGGCGTCACACGCGAGTGGATACGCGCCCCGCCCTCACATCCGCACGGGTCTGCTGTAGTCTGGCAGTTGAGGGGGTGGGGGTGGGACACCGCTGGAGCCTCACTGGGACCGCACTCTTCCTCCGATGTAGTCTGTGGATCAGTAGCAGGCTGGGTTCCGTTGCAGCGCAGCCTTGCTGCTCTGCTTCAGTGCGTTCATCCGTGCGTGCCCGCGGCCATTTTGGCCCTGGATGCTGTACGCCTCCAAACTTCTTGTGGTCGTTTCTCTTGAAATCGGCTGCGGTTGCCTCTGCTCTACACCTCGTTTGTGCCCAAGGGTGTCCGACACCACACGGATGTGTTATCAGCACTTGTGTCGTCGAATTTCAGGCGATTTTACCAGGATGTTTGTTGCAGTCGCGGGAGCCGAGGAGACCTACGTCTTTCTCATCCCGCGGCTAGCCACGCCCCCGTTTTTTTTAAACGTTTTATTTTTACTTGGAACTTATGTTTATTAATTTTATATAGCGCTTTAAGCCAAATACAATAAAACAACAAGATACAATAATGGAGAAGCAAGTTAACAAACATGAGACAAACCAGCGTAACAAACGGGTTCAAGACTGTTCTTTCCTTTTCAACATTTTGAAGTTGGCTTAAAAACCTGTGGAAGGGATTGTCCTGGGATAGGTGAAGGTCATCCAAACATTGTTAAATTTGTGTGTAATATATTATGTTGCTTTATTGTTATTCTTTGAATGTGTTGTTTAAAGTGTGGGCCTGTTTACCTGTGTTACGAGTTTTTCCCTTAGTCTTTAGACTAGGTAGGGAATCCCCTGATAGAGTAGGGCAAGCAAGGCTTTATTTGCACAAACTGTATTTTTAATAAAATGTTTTATCTTGAGAAAACTACAAGCAGTTGTCCACCTCGCATTACTGACCCCTCACAATTCATTATCAGACTAATTGAAGGATAACTGATTAGTATTAGTTAAATGGGTTCTCAGATGTTGGATATGGTATGATAGACGACATTTTGAAGAGTTAAAAATGCTATTACATAGTTGGCCAGTGATTTTTATACATTCTGATGTATTATTTTATTTTCCATCTTGACACACTTTTCTAATCTTATTGAATCTAGAGTGTAGTATTGTCGAACCAATTATGATGACGTTAGTGGAGGCAGTTTTTGCCATACATTTTGTAATGAACCCAACATTAAAGTCGTAGACAATTGAAATGTGGATGCCTTAAAACGTATGACTTCAACATTTGCGTTAGGTTGGCCAGGTAGTCAAATTAACATGAAATCTGCCGGCTGTTGGTTGGTTGTAATTATAAAAAGAGATTTATTGAAATATTTACTTCTGATATGGATATTGTCCATAGACTGAGTTCCATTGATCAACATATTAACAGAATTTTGTTTTTGACAAACTGCAATTAATGTGAAAAAGTGACCATCCGAAAAAGAGCATTGCAGAAGCAACACCTTTGCATTATTTGAAGTATAGTGGGCCTTTTTGTAAACAAACAATTCATGTTCAATTTAATCCCAATTTACAAAACCACCAGAAGAGCAAAATTTAATTAATATTTCTGAGATACATGATATTGTGTATAATTTAAAAGAAAAACCTTTCATGTACTTGAATTAAACATTTCCCATACGAATATGATGAAAACTGAAATCCATGTGGTGCGTTTCCACCATCGCTGTTACTAGGCAAGGTGCTAGTTTTATCCGTATGAATAAAAGGAACTGGTTTACTTAGCATACTGAGTGGTGATGCTACACCTCTTATCATTTCTCACATTTATTTTACAATGGATTTTATATGTTCACAACCAAGATATAGAAATGGCTGTGTTTTTGGCAATTGTGGCTTAGTGTATATATTTTTTAAGTGGTGGTCATTTAGAATTGCTGTGGCTACCTTTTTAACCTCCTGTTGACAGATGGCATTGGGCACCACAGCAGGTGCTATTCTATATCACATTAACATGTACTGTTCGCCGTCAAAAACAGTCGGATCCGAATCTGCTTTTTTTTTTTTGTCCTTCTGCTATTAAAGCATTCCTTGGTGCAAACAACGCTTCGTACTCGCTGTTTTCCACATCCATGATTTAATTAGAGGAGCCCTTTCCTGCTCCAGAGTATTGCCTTCATGAAAATATAATGAATGGCATAGCTAGCTATACTGTGCTGAAAAAATCTGTGTGTTTAATGAAAATTATTTAAATGCTGTAGTCTTTTATCCATACATCCCAGACTTGAAACTGCATCTTTCCTATGCCATACAGTGTGCTTTGACTCAGAGGGTCGCCAGGCGCCTGTTCCTCTTTATGTGCTAGGGTCTTCTCACCAATGCCGACCACCTACACCACCCTCTCTCTCTCTCCTACGTACAAAGTGCTTTCAGTAGCCGTGCTTTTTCCTATGTACATTTTGAAGGTTTTACTTGGAAAAGGTGCCTTTTCTCATTAAGTCCTATTTGTGTAATGGCATTTTGTATTTGAATTTTAAATGTAAAAAAAGATTTTATTTCAGAATACTATTTTATTCTGGACATTACTCTAACATTTTGTCACACGATTTCAAAATGCAGTGATCTTTGAATTGTATGTATTGAATGTATGTATATTGCCACATGTATAAAGGATCTGTCAGAGCGACAATTAAGGGGGTAGGGGAGAGTGGACTTATAAGTAATTGTCATCGAGATACTAGTTTAAGCAAATAATGTAGTCCTGTTATGTATCCTATTTTTAAAATTTATGCTTGCCGCTACGAGCGCAAATCTGACGACTGCACCCGACTTCTCTGCTGCACACAATTTCTCCGTCCACACATTCGTTGTCTCTCGTGCGTGTTTTCTTAAAAGCTAGCATCCAGGTTGGTACATACAAAATTCGAGAACATTGCTGTAGTGTGAATATGGAACCACTGCTTGGGCAGCCTTGCCTTTGCACTTTTAATTACTTAGAAAAAATCTGTTAAACGTACAAAGCTGTACTTCTATTGTTTTTTTTAATTTGTTTTATTAGGTTTTAAAACATCAACCAAACTGGTTATTATCATAAAAACAATATTCGTCATATTTCCCAAATATCCCCTTCCCTTCCTTCCACCCTCCCAAGACCACAATCTACTCTGTGAGTCTGTCACCGCTAGGCTCCGGTTGCGGGCTACTTGCTTCATCTGTGGTAGTTTCGTCCATCCTTGGATTGAATAGCGGCACCGTGAGCGCCACCCACTGTTGTAAGTCTTCACTGATGTCTAGTTTCTGTTCACGAAGTGCATTCTCCGTCGCCACAGTACCATCTTAACAGGGATAAGTTCTAATCGGATGTTCTAGTATGTAACTCTCTCGACTTTGGTCCTGAGGACCTGAATTCGAGTCCCGGCTTCGGCAACACAAATAGATTTCCCAGTCTCGAGATTGGGGAGACGATTTTTTTTTACGGATTCGGGAAAAATCCGGCCCTATGACCAGCGCTGCCAATTGCTCTTTCTAAGTTGGTTGGATATCGGATGGTGCGGGAGCGAACCTGCTTGGCGTAACTGGATGTCCATACACCTCTTGAATTAGTATATGCTATTGATTGTATTATCTGGTGCCTACATAGCAGCACCTTTGCTTGTTTTAACGTTTTCTCTTTTTCATAGACCTGTTAGCTGTGCTCATGGATTTCTTCTGAGAGGTCCTGGAATCTTAAGCAGGGTTCGAAATGGGTGGGGGCTATTTAACTCCTGGATAGGGCTAGAAGAGCCTAGTAAGACGTTAAATGTGTTTAGAAAAAGTGTATAATTGAACTTTAGGACAGGGGTAGATGACAGTTAAACTGAAATGATGGACGAAAATGTCTACTTTGCATCTCATATGGAAGCTGCATTTGTGGTATGCCATGCATTAGTTCCTCATTTTTGAAGAGAGAGCACCATCACAGAAAAAGAGTTGGCGGCAGATCTAAAAGTGCTGTGGCAGTAAAGGGACCGCAACAGAGATTGATTCAGTGACAGAATTATGGGTGTAGTGGCACTGATGAGTAATGACAGAGCAAGATATCAATAGAAAGGTGTCCATTGGCATGTGCATTTTTGGATACATGCCACAGTTTGAAAATAAAACCGAGGCTATACTGACGTGTGCATGCCTCCAATATTCAATCATTATATAAAAGTAATTTTTCAAATCTCTGAATTTCTTTTAATCTACTTGTGCTATGTGACTGGCCCGTGGAACAGGCCCTGCCAGGGGAAGGGGAGAGCCTGACACAAGAAGCTCTGGCTGGTACCAGAGTGCATTTGGTCAGCAGCCCTCTTTGCCTATCCGTAGTGCGGTGTGGCAGCAGCAGGATGCCTAAGCTGCAGACCTGGGATAGGGAGGTTTCATTGCAGGAGATTTGGTCAAATCCATTTTGCCAAATTTGACCGCAAATATATTTGAAGGAGTTGGGTAAGGATAATAAATAAGGTGGGACGGACAGCAGTGGTATCTGGGTTTGTGGGAGGCGCGGTCCTCCCCCCGGCATACATCTGTAGCCAAGTGGCTTAAAAGAAAAAAAATTGATTTGGATTCAACCAAATCTGCTCGATTGAAATCACATAGAACTGTGGGCCCATCAGGAAAAATCTGCTCCAACAAGCGATGGACTGATGACCGTGCCGCTGAGACTAGTATACCAGCTGGAGCCTGCGCTTACAAGAAGGAAGTCCACTAACCCAACAGGGATTGTATTAAAGAAAGGCCTATACAAAGGCCACAATAATTGGGGGAAAACTGTCCCCAGCAATCCATGTTAGTAGTTGTGCTGTAAGCGGTAGTATTGGTAGTAGTGTAGGAGGGTGCTAGTGAGACGAGAGCAAGAGAAGCAGTGGTAGTGGAGTAGGTATAGTGGTAACATCATAGGGGTAGTAGCGGAGAGGTGGCAATGGCGAGGAGTCGTCGTCGAAGGGTGGCGATAGGAAGGCGGAGTGTAACATCGCAGGGATAGTGGAGTCTTGTGGAGGAGAACATCTGGGGACACTGTGCAGAGGAGGGTCAGGTGAGTCTGCGCATGTGTGGTGAGTCAGTGGTACAGTGCGGAAGAAGGCACCATCCCTACAACTCCCCTAGAATACTAAGCAGCAGGGCTAGGTCCGGGAGAATGAGAAAATCCCTATGGAGTTAGGCAGCCTTTGACTCAGTGAAACCTCAGTAGACTAAGGCAGAAAAGACAGATGGGTGTCACAAACCATACTGCTAACCCTATTAATGACGTCTGGACTAGGGCGGGGGAAAACTCGTGGGAATTGAGATAGAGCGGGACTTCGCTGGCGCCATCATAGCCAAGAACATGGTCCGATCTAAAGGTTATTCGAGACATTCCTAAACCAATCTGTATCATTTGAATAAACACCCTTGGAACACCAGTCAAGCCACTGTAGTGGTTATTCTGCATCCCATCACAAATACTTATTTAATCCTCTTGTTCTACTTATTGAAATTACGCCATTCATTTGTGCATTACTGCGCAAGCTCAAAAAATATTGAATTTCGGCACTCCCATTGTGTCGCATATGTTATGTATGTATGTATGTATGTATGTCTGTGTGGGGTGGGGGTTAATTAATAATAAATATGGGGAGGTGTATGGGAGGCTGCAGGGGGTTTCCCCTGCATATATCTGTGGTGAAATGCAGTAGAAAAGAATCAACATTTTCTTTTGCGCAGAAAAAAATGCAGTCATCGCACAGATCCATTAAATGTACACCATCTTCCGGAACTCATTTATGAGCCCTCACTTTGATAGTTCCTAGGGTCAGGATGAGTAACTTCTGGCTGGTGAGGTGAAAATCTTGACACTCTGGAGCTACTTCCAGCTCCTGGTCCATGAATTCCAATTTCGACCCCTGCTTAAGCCCGCTGTTTGTTTAGAGATTGGGCATGAGTTCAGCCTGTTGCTTATTTAGTTATTATTTTTGACTCTGTTGCATTTTAGCCATTTCCATGCAGGCTTCATCAAGTACTGACTGTCTTTTGCCTTTATTAAGGTTGTGTTTGGCATATCCTTGGTTCAGTGATGTGTGGTGTGCTCTTGTGAGCTACCACTAATTTGAGTGCATGAAGTCATGTATGCTGGATGCCTTTTGAACCAGGTGGAGGTATTCCTGAACCAACCGTATCCTAGATGGTTGATTGTGTACGATCCCTTAACCGAAGACTTGGCAGGGCGTTGTTCTTGGGTTAAATTATTGGTTCAAGGAATGTTTTCAATTTGTTCTGAATCAGTTTTTTTTTTTTTTTGCTCCCTGCATGTTTGAGCAAGGATCTTAGAGATAAGTGTCTTAAAATGAGGTGTGCTACTTTTGCCTAATTCTCTGTCGGCGCTTAAAAGTGGAATAGCTTGATCTGAGCAAATGTTATCTGTACTTCCCTGTTGGGATGATATGCCTGATCTCTGTAGAGGAAAAACCATTGCCGGACTGAGGTTGATTTAAAAATGGTCAGTGCTAGCCAGGGTGTTTGTTTTTTTTTGCCACCCTAGGTGAAGTGGCTGTTGCCTCCCTCTGCCAGTAGGGCTATATCTTCCCGGGATGATAGCTCAGGAGCAGCGTATGTAGCTCGGGGGCAGCGTGCTTATGTAGCTCAGCTTATGTACGGCTGATATTCACACAACTTCTATTTAGACTTGTACTGTGAGGGTGTTGTAGTTAACTGAAACCACAATAAAGACTTTTCTTTTCAGTTATTAAAAGCCAAAAATGAATGTGCCTTTTGGATTTGTTTGATCCTAACTCTTGTACTAAATGAAAAGCCGACACCTTTTATGTTCTCCCTGAGGTTTTAACTTCGGGTTCTGCCAATGCGATGACTTCAGTATTTTGCAGGTATCCCGTGAGGTTGGCGGCGGCTACTGCCGGTTCACGTTGCAGCTCCGAGCGTTGTAAGCATTGGGTCCAGTGGCAGGACGCCTTTGCCATGGTAAGCATTACCTTCAGCGGTGTAAACACCAGGAGTGAAAGAGCTCTTGGGTCAGATAGGTGAAGTCTTACACGTCCCTCCCTCCCAGCCAGCAAGCGTTTAGAAATGGAAGATGGAGAGGATGTGAGACTTTGAAGCAAACGAATTAGTAGTCAACTTGGCCTTAAAGATGCAGGATGCTAGGCTTGAATTCAAGCGACAACGCTGGGATGTTTGTTGCATACAATACACTATTAAATGGTTTTGCAGGAGCACGTAGAAATGGCCCCGCGTGACCTGTACTAAAATTAATCTTTTTTCCAAACGCACCATGCCCGCAAAACACATTACTTACATGTTAGATCATTGTGTAAGCAGCATAAAAGGTAATCCTTTGTGGTGATTAATTCAAACTTAAAATAGTTCACTAATAATGCCTGTCCGGCTTTGGAGCCCCACGGGTTCTGATGAAATTGAGGGGGGGGGGGGCCAGCAGAACATCTCGAATTTGCAAGTTTGAGCATAGAAACAAACTAGGAGCACCGATCTGGGCTTGGCTTCCCCATGAATGTGTTCTGTGTTGTTAAGCTTTGTCTAGATTATGGTGATGCGCTATTTTCGGGGACAGACTTGGTCTCCCTGCTCAAACTTGCCCAAAATGCCTGGGGAGCATTTCGTTTCCATGATCATACTGGTGTCCCTCCTCGTGCGCTGTTTGGTTTGACTTCTCATGGCCCGTTATCTGGTCACCACCTTTGCTCACTATTACATGATCCAATAGCAAACTGCTGTTGTTGATGGATCTCCATTTCTGTGCTGTGAATTCTCAATTCTCCTTTAGACAAACCACAGGAAATTCAGAAAATCACATATTTTTGGTAAGCAATCTTCGTATCTCTGAAACACTTGTGTACAGCGCGATTATAAATAAAATATCATATCCATGCCCACTCCATTTATTTACTAAGCCACAAACACATTTTATTAGCTCATAAAACTGATTCAAGATGCATGACTCTGGATGACCTGGATTGCCCCAGATTTTGTAAACCAGAGGTAGCTGGCTGACTTAATTGTATGTTTAAATACAATATTTGTTTACATATCAATGCCTCAGTTTTCATAATAATGCAAAAATGATTATTATCAAACATTGGTTTCGTATTTTTACGACCAGTTGGTAAAACTTCAAAATCTTTTGCTTTTATCATGAACCTCCACTATTGGGGCCTTCTCTCCAATGTGCCCATGATAAACTTTTCTGACTTGAAGAACAGTGAGAAAAAGGAGACAATGTGTCCCCTCAACACCCCACACAAAGTGGGATGTGCTGATTTCACAAAATTAAATACAGGACGGACAAAAGGGTGTCCCCCCTGTCCTGGTAATGTGTTAACAAAGGGAAATTAAATGGAAAGCTCAAGGGACTTCCATCAACATTGGTTAGAAAATGCAGTGTACTGAAATATAAAAATGTAGATGCCAGAAAACATGGAGGAAAGCAGAAATCCATTAAAGGACCTAAAAGGGGTTCTCACGGTTAGAGTAAAAGAATGACTAAGTGTGGAAAAAGGTTGCCACTCGCTCAAGAGAAAAAGTCCAGCAAAAAATGCCTGGTGACTCGCAAAGCGGGGAGAATTTCACTCATGAAGGAAAATCTACCAACATGTACACACTGCTTGGGAGACATGGATGAAACTGTTACACTTGTTGATTGAATTCGATGAGCGAAGCACGTTGTGGAAGTAGTAATGCTTATAGCAACTATAACAAATTCAAACAGATTATAAATTCTGGTAATTAAGGTTTCATGACTACTAATGATGGTAATCGTCATTTTATGCGTTTATGGTATCAGATTAAAAAAAGCTATTAATGAGCTAATTGCTGTGTTCCTACTTTATTTAATAGAATGTTTTAACATTGGAATCACTGGTAATGTAGACTGATTTTATATATTGCTCATGGTGTTCTTGTCTATTGGGATGTTTTTGTAATGTGTTTTCATATATATATATATATATATATATTCAACCCTGTACGCGAGTGCAGGGAAAGCGGTAGGCACTCCAGGAAGCAGTTCTGCTGGTAACAATTACGGCAAAACACTGAGGCAGCAATCCATTTAGGTTCAGTCAAAAAATTATACTTTATTTGGACATATGTCCAGGACAGAAAAAGAAAACACACGATAAACAACGCGTTTCGCGGCAACTGGCCGCTTGCTCACGTTCAGGGCAATGAACACTAAGGAAGGACAATTTATCCACATTGATACTCTATGATTGCAGTGTAGAAAGTCGCGCTCATTCTCTTATTTGTTCATTTCACATATCCGCCATTTTACATTGGGTTCAAAAGTTAAAAACACGCACATATTTTAATAGACTTAACTGGAACATGTGTTCAAAACGACTATTTCTAAAACCTAAATGGAAACATATTCAAGTCACATAAATATTAAATCTTTTGATTTTTAAGTTTTTAACGTAATTAAATCAATGCAGTTATTTTACCCATTTGATAAAAACGAAAAAAGATTGTAGTGCATAGTGCACACAAACTCTTCGTTTTAAGACACAAGTATGTTTAAATTACAAGTTCTAATGCAGTAGTACCTTTTTGGAATTGCTGTGCAAAATATGCTCTGTACAGCTTAATGCTGTTAAAGTGCTATGTGCTAGCAGCCTCCACGGAGTGTTACTCCGGATAATAAAGTGCTTAGTGCATCTAATGACCTTCATTAGAATTCTCCATTTCAATATGGAATAAAGTGCTTAGTGCATAAAAGGCTTCCCTTTGGTACGTTAAAGATTACATGTCATGATTTGCTGCATCAATATAAAGTTCTAATTTACCCTTCTGGAAAGAGAAATGCGCATATAAGTGGTAAAGTTCCAGTGTCCAAACGTATTTAAGCAAAAGATAAAATGCTAGCCCTGCCAGAAAAAAAGAGAAAAAGTAATGTGAAAATAAATGTTAAAATATATTAAAATAAAGGGCGTCCAGGCCTCACTGGAGATTAATTATACATGAAGTTCTCAAATGATACAAAAAATAATCTGTTGAGAGACCTACGCACCCTTGAACTAGTGGACAGCAGAGTTACCAGGTAAACTGCAAGCAAACTAATATGTTCTGCATTTACGATGTCATGAGGCTATTAGTTAAATTAGACATTACATTAGTACTAAAACCATACACTATTTGAGGAGGTAAGGACTAAATCAACCATGTTGGAATTAGGGCTTTGTTAAAATCTTATCATACATCAAACTACTTTCAAATGTCATTTCATCAATCAGGTGCCAAGGAATGTATATAATTCTTCATCCAGATTATGGCCATGTGGCTTCTTTGTTTCATAATCTAGAATATATCTAGTTTCTGTTTGTCTTAAAAGGAGTTCCCGATTTCCACCCCTTACAGGATTGGTGATGGCATGTATTCCAAAATATCCGAAGCCTTCCAATTTCCCTCCGTGTTTCTCTTGAAAATGTAAAGCCAATGGGGTATGTCGGATCGATATTTTTAATTGCTTTTAGATGTTGTAAAATACGCAATTTTAGCTTACAAATCGTACTTCCGACATACCATTGGTTACACGGGCAGGTAAGGACATATACAACAAACTCTGTGTCGCATGTAATTCTAGATTTTATGCTCACATTATTTTTCAATATTGGATGTTGATAGTTCTTAATGTTTTTAGCAAACTTGCATACCTTACACTTTGTACATTTATAGAAACCTTCAGGATTTGCTCCCAGCCAACCCGGGAACACATGTACTTTTGGGACTCATATAACTTGAGACTAAGCTGTCTTTCAAAGAGGTAGATCGTCTATAGGTAATGTTGATGTTAGCCCCCAAGGTGCGCCCCAAATGCTCATCTTGCTTAAGTACATAGCAATGTTTTTGCATTATGTGTCGAATGTACTTGGAGGCTTTGCTGAATGTCAAGATGAGTCACGTTTCCGTCTCTTCTATGTCTTTTGCAATTTGTACCTTGGGCATCAACAATGTTGAACGATCTTTCTGTCGTGCCTTAGAATAGGCGCGGTCCAACACTTTTTTCGGATAGCCCCTTTGTCGAAACCTCTGTGCCATAAACTTACATTCCTTGTCAAAAGTTTCCAATTGTGAGCAGTTGCGTCTAATTCGAATGAATTCACCATACAGGATGCTCCATTTTAACGATGTTGGATGGTTACTTTTGGCATGGAGGGGTGTGTTAGAACTTGTGGGTTTACGATACAATTCAGTCACTAAACTGTCTTGGGCCACAGTTACAGTTTTGTCTAAAAAGACAATAGTGGTCTTGCTGTGGCAATCGGTGAACTGTAAATTGTATTCGTTTGAGTTTAGTGACTTAACAAAGTCCCCCCATTCTTCTGTGGGTCCATCCCAAATGACAAATAAATCGTCTATATAACAGAGCCATAGGACAATTTTGTCCGTGAAGCCTTTATTAGAAGGGACCCATACTACAAATTTCTCCCACCAGCCCATCGTTAGATTTGCGTATGAAGGAGCAAATGTTGTTCCCATGGCCGTGCCTTGCAACTGGGTATAAAACTTGTTGTCAAATAGGAAACTATTATTCGTTAGGCAGAGGTTGATCATTTACAAAATAATTTTACCATGCTCGAGGTAGTTCAAGGATCTTGTCTTTAAGAAGTACTCACAAGACTGTAGTCCATCTTTGTGATTAATGGAAGTGTACAGGGAGGCTACATCTAATGTGGCTAGTTGGTAGGTCTTTTCCCATGGTATACTGTCAATTTTATTCAGGAAATCCTTCGTGTCTTGTAAGTATGACGGTAGACTTGTAACAAATTTAATCAATGTTTCATCTACCAGTTTAGACACATTTTCCAATAGTGCCCCACATAGAATGACGATGGATCTCCCTGGTGGTCTTGTTTTATTCTTATGCACTTTTGGTAGGAAGTAGATAGTGGGCATCGTTGGATGTTTCGGGTGCAAATATTTACACATCTCTTCTTCCAATAGACCTTTCTCCTTCCATTTCGTGAGTACCTTGAAAAGTTTGTCATTCATTTCTATTGTGGGATCCATATCCAGCATTTTATAACATTTGTGATCCTTTAGTTGTCTATTGGCTTCACTGATGTAATCTGACCTATTCATAATGACAATATTAGTCCCTTTGTCATATGGTTTAATGATATGGTCTTCTGATGTTGAGATGTTGGATAAGATCTC
Organism: Ambystoma mexicanum; assembly: GCF_040938575.1. Taxonomy (NCBI): domain Eukaryota; kingdom Metazoa; phylum Chordata; class Amphibia; order Caudata; family Ambystomatidae; genus Ambystoma; species Ambystoma mexicanum. Next base: position 285,551,688 of record NC_090931.1, on the reverse strand, counting down.
CTGTTCACGTCTTGTTACGTTGTTGGAAATGCTGATTTTAGTCCTTCTAAACTTTTTGAGATCATTTATAACGAGATCTTGAAAGGCCTCTATGTTGCCACCAGGATTCAACATGGGATTAAAGCGTGACTTGAGTTTGAGTTTACTCTTATAGGGCCAGTCAGTGCTGATATTCATAAGTTCCCACTGGGGATCACTTATATCTTCCTGTTCCTGCCATTCATTTTCTAGATGTATGATAACTTGTAATATATTCATGTCTTCTATGACCACTGGAGTATATCCCAATCGTGGTTCATCTTCTTTCATTTTAGGTGGATTGACTGCAAAGAATTTTTTTAAGCGGATCTTACGCATATATTTGTCAAAATTGATTCTTGTCTCGGCGTAGTTGTATGGAGAGGAGGGACAAAAATTCAAGCCACGTTTGAGCACCTCAATTTCCTCTGCTGAGCAGGTACATGATGTTAAATTGACAATGGACATGTCTGGTGGTTGGTTTTGTATAACCATTAATTTTTCATTCCATATATATATATATATATAACTGATATGCCAAAAATAGTGCTCAGCCTTCACGTAGCTGGTGCTAGGGACAGAAATCCTGTCCGGATTTCTAAATATGCAAAAATACACATGTGTGAAGGAAAGTTGTAACACTTCAAAAAAAAAACAACACCACCATGTAGAAAATAAACCCTGCACACACGACCAAACCGCTTGCTCCAAAAAACGTCTTTTATTGCATTTTGGGAAGCCTCCTCGAAAATACCTCGAAATTCTTAGACCATTTCTTGCAGCCATTTGTGATCAGCCTTAGTTCACATATACAAGATACCTCAGACCTGCTTATGAAACTACAAGACATCAATTGGGAACCAGGGTATTTGCTGGTATCCCTGGATGTGGTTTCATTGTACACTTCTTTCAAACATGAGGCAGGTATTCAGGCATGTAAATTTTACCTAGACACGAGATCTATCAGTTATAAACAACATAACGATATGCTTTTGAACATGCTGCGGTTTTGTTTAGAACATAATTATTTTTTGCACGAGGCCTCCATATATAAGCAAACCCAAGGCACGGCCATGGGGTCCTGTATGGCACCGACCTATGCCAACCTATATATGGGGTGGTAGGAGTCGCAAATAGCATGGGCTGAAGAAAAAGAAAGATTCACCGAACATATAGTGGTTTGGTACCGCTTTATAGACGACCTCTTCTTGATATGGGATGGGATGGGACTGAAGATCTATTACTCACCTATGTCAATATACTCAATGAGAACAATTTGAATCTTGAACTTACATCTGTTGTTAACAAAAAAGGAATTGGTCTTTCTAGATGTTAGATTTACTGTCATGAATAACACTCTGACTACTAAACTTTTTCGTAAAGAAACTAGCTCTAACTCTGCGCTCCATGCCCGGAGCTATCACCCCACTACACTCAAGAACTCGATTCCCTATGGAGAATTCTTGAGAGCGAAGAGAGCTTGTAGTACAGAATTAAATTACAATGAAAAAGCCCTACATATAGGCCAAAGATTTGTTAATCGAGGTTACAAAAGGAAGGTTGTAGCTGATTGCTTTGATAAAGCTAAACAGATCAATAGAATGGATCTGTTTAAAAAGCAAGTAATTAAGAATAATGAGGATATCAGATTTATCACTAATTTTAACCATCAGGCTAACAATATCAAACAGATAATGAGAAAACACTGGAAGGTACTTCAGACCCAGACCTTACCAAAGTACTAGGTACTGGCCCCAGTGTTGCTTATCGCAAAGCCCCTACTCTCAAAACCATTCTATCCCCTAGCATGGTCATCACAGATACTAACATGAGTGAAAGTCATTTCATGGCACAAGAGGTTGGCGGGTTCCGCAAATGTGCTAACTGTAAAATGTGTAATTTTGTCTCAAAAAAACCATTTATAAGCTGTAATGGTCTGAAATGGAACATATCCAAAGCTGAGTATTGCTACACAGCAAGCCTAGATGCACTCAAAAGGGACATACCATGCCTCTATTTTAAATCAAAATTAATTTAAACATTTGGCGCCCAAAAAGGCGTAAATTCTACGGTGTACAAACACCGCCTAGCTTACTTTGGTTTACAAAGGTAAATGTAATTACACAATTTTGCAGCGTTAATAACAATGAATTGTAACTACAAGTAGCAAAGTAAATGGAACACTCAGAACCCAAACATAAGAGCTAACTTTTGGATTTTAATCTTCATAATCCAACAAGTCGTACATGAGTGAAACAAAACTAGAACAGACAGTGTTCTCTATTATTCATAGGAAAAGGGCACCCACAGATGTTCAGTATAACATAAGTAAGAACAAAAAAAGGCGTTGATGGACAACAGCTCTAATAGAGTAACACAAATGCAAATCTGTATAACAGTTACAGTTCACAGTGCTCGAAATGCATAGGTTCAACCATTAAAATTTACAAATGAAATCTCATATTAAGATGTAACAAAATAAGGCCGACGCGTTTCGGTTCAAAGAACCATCTTCAGGGGATAGACTTCATTTTTCATAAGCATAAATATTAGATCATAGCACAGTCTCTGTGGGGTAGTAGAGAAAAAAGATTTTTCAGTAAAACTCTATAATAAGTGTAAAGTCCAATAGTTAAGTACAAAGAGTCAAAGTCACTAACCTTGCTGATGAAAGAGTCGGGACACAGACAAGGAGTCCAAACAGGCACAATGGGTAGCAAGAAGCCACAGGTTGCCAAGGTATCTAGGGGGTAAGATCAAAGGACCAAACATTAAGGAAAGCAAAAAGGCTAAAAGTCCGTATTTAGAAGAAAGCAGGATTAAGTGAACAGGCGGAAAAAAATAACACCAAACTAGGGGAGGTAAAACCAGTAACAGAGGAGAGCCCATATATGCCGACCACATAGCCATCGGGTAAAACACAAACGTGGAAAGATTGCGATGTAACTATCGGGTAAAACACAAACGTGGAAAGATTGCGATGTAACTGTATATCCACTTGGAATGCGTGCATAACAAACGAGCATACTAGCACGATTCGAAAAGTCTCAGAGTAAGAAACGTGAACCGGGTGGTTCAGGGTGTAGGTCCCTCGAGAGGGAGACAGTAGCTTACCTGCGAGTGCAGCAGACAACGGGTCCTCTCGCTGCAGACGTGCGAGCAGAGTGACTGTTAGCAGGCAACAAAAGCGTTGTCATGGTAACCTCGCGTATGCGCGCGAGTGCACCATGGGGACGTCCATCTTGGTGTGGGAAGCTGAGTGTGGTGTTGCCATAGGGATATCAATAACAACTTAAAAGATATGCAGCCAGGAGGTCACGAGGAAATGTGGGCCGGGCAGCAATGCTATGAGCAAGGTAGAGCGATACTATAAAGGGGTGTCTTAGAGGTAAGTGCATGGAAAATGAGTAAAGATAACGCGCGCGTGGGGGCAGCGACCGTAGCTCAGGAGAACTACGGGGTGCCCCCACGGCGCGAAGGTGGGCAGAAAATGAAAAAAGAACTCTAAGGCCGCCAGAATGGAGACATAAACATAAAATTACCTGTACCGCAAAATTTGTAGTTTATGCAATCGCATGTGAATGCGGGTTACACTACATTGGATCAACTATAGGAGCACTTAAACTGCGAATACTTCAACATTATAGAGCTATCAAAAACAGGGACCTCACTAATCCCCTAATTGGGGCACTTTATTGAAAAACATAAAGGTGATGTCAATGCTATGAAATTTGTGGGACTTGCCCATATCCCAGTACACACAAGACTGGGGAATCGAGAGCTAAAACTGCGGCAGTTAGAAGCCACATTAATCTGTACATTTGACACACTGAGGCCACTGGGACTAAACATTGACCCGGAAATGTTTGTGTTTTTATAATAACTGCATATGATGACATTTGTGGATACACTGTTGCACCTGCATGCTCTTGAGCTAATGGATGCTATCATGTACACTCTTGTGATATATTTGAATCAATGAAGATGCACTGGCACTTTACTAAGCAATATTTGTTCTCTGAGTTGGGAGTAATTGCTGTTGTACATGTACCATGCACTTTTCGATTTTATATATTTTTTACTGCCGACCTGGGCTACTATATATACCTATGTGACATGTCGTGACTCTATGATGATGCACTGGCACTTTATTAAGAGTATTCGTCCTTCCAAGGGGGGAGTCATTGCTGCTATATATATGCACCATGCACTTTCCGGTTTGCTGTTTACTTGGGCATCTATTTTGCACATGTGAGTTTAAACTAGTTGAGATCTTTGAAAACTATTACAGTTTGCGTTGCTTGTGTACAATTAGCGTGTAGTTCTTTTTAAGCAACGTTACGTGTATAGGAAGGTCATGTGACAAATTTTGAGTGAACAGAGGAATGCGCTGCACTTTTCTCTGGCTTCAGTTTAGGACACTCCGTACCATGGAGTGCAATGGTTTGTGGTTTTCATCAGGTAGGATGAAACAAAACCATTTAATGATATTTTAGCGCACTGGCGCTCAGCAACACATCCGTATTGTTTTTAATGTTTTGTCAGGAAATGGGGTAAGGCATCTGGTATGCGCCTTCTCCCGCGCTTTCTTTTTATTTTCCATTACAGCATTTGCTAAATTGGGATAAGCGCCAATCGAAGTTTAGTCACTTTGAACTCTTTCAAAGATGGCCGCAAATTTGTAAGTTTACCAATACAGCCTTTTGCGATCACATGATCGGGAACTTAAAAGCAAATGGGAGGAGCTTAATACCGATGCTGACCCGTTTCCTGTTTATATAAGAAATGTGTTTTCACGTATTTGGGAAGTAAAAAGCCTGAGGAAGCTTGTTAATCAAGCGGAACGCGTGGCGGTTTCCATCCTGGTGGAGTGAGTGTTCTTTTTAACCAGATTGTCAGTAAGGGAGGCATGGTAATTATGTCTTCCCCTTTTAAGCCATTAGGCAGTGTTGGTTGCACAAGATTTTTTAAAATGCAATAAAAGACGTTTTTTGGAGCAAGCGGTTTGGTCGTGTGTGCAGGGTTTATTTTCTACATGGTGTTGTTGGGGGTTTTTTGAAGTGTTACAACTTTCCTTCACACATGTGTATTTTTGTATATATATATATATATATATATATATATATATATATATATATATATATTACACACACTCACTCTTTGGGGTGTTACATTAGCTTGTTCCCAAGCGCCCACAGATAACTGAAAAGGATGACAAATGACTCCCTTTAGTGTTCAGAAACTCCACATCTTGTGGTTTATTATGAGATATTCTGGTGCCCTTTGTTATATGTATGTGTGTGTGTGTGTGTGTGTGTGTGTGTGTGTATATATATATATATATATGTATGTATACATATATATAGAATTAGCTATTGCAACGTAGCTGAATTATATTACAATAAAGAAAACTACATTTCTTTTTCAAAAGTTCATTGTGGCACTTAATTTGGCAATAAACACATGTGGGGGAGGGGGGTCTACCTTCTTGTAATGTTGTAATGATGCACCAGCCAATGACAAAGCCAGAATGAAGAGATCGCTTTTGCCAGAGGCTGTGGTCCTTTCATGGCAGGTATGTCCCAGTATCAAAGTGTATTTTTGTATTATTTTTTTTTTATCACCATCCACACCCCGGTATATCCTCTGTGGTGCTGATGGTACTATAATACCATAAAGAATGTTCTTTCGGGCAAACCTCTGTTCACGACTATCTAACCCCTCCCCTTCCCCCCCCCCCCAAACGAGTCCAATCCAACATGTCAAAGACGGATGAAAGGACAGAGAACCTAGAAAAAGGCCCCTTTCCTGTGTGACAGCCATGTGGAGCAAGATGGGATGGGCACTAAGGTTTAAACTAGAGACTTGAGCTCAGGAGGTCGTGGAGGGCGGAGGCAGGAGAGGATGCAAGTCCATCTGGAAATGTGTGGAACACGAACTTGGATAGTTGGGTATAGCACGCCATGTTCTCGTTACCTGAGGAACATGCACGGGATCCTGATGTCTGGTCTTCTGACTAAGTCATTCTTTCGTCATCCAGATCGTTGCCACTCCCTGCAAACTGGCAGGTTCACCCTATCTAGAATTAAAGCCAGTTGATTTAAATTTCGAAAGATTTGGTTTCCCCAATTAAAGGAATATGACGGTGCACTGCATAGCATTTGGATTTGTTTTGAAAAATGAGTTCAAGTCTTTGCAGACTTGAGCCAAAACGATCTGCCTACCCTGGTCCGTTCCCCAGACCATGGGCTTCTAGGTGTCGGCTTGCCTCTACCACCCCCCAAACTCTGGGGCATTCGCTGATCATGAAGTACCGCATTTAAGTTTCGGAAGGGGCTTGTAACTCCACTGCAGATATTTATAACGTATATTTTGTCGTCATTGTAGCTATACATCTGGGCAGTGCTTTTAATTGCAAAATCGAAGTGCGGGCCGTATAGATGCGGCGCCTTGGGCACAGGTCCCTTTTTAGGTACACCCTTTTTGCATGCAATGGACGGTGAGTTTAAATTGTGTGCAAAGAGCGCACACTTTAGTAAAGCAGTGTATCTGGCATCCTTTCACACAAACTTCCAGTTTGTTGTTATGCATTGTGTTAAAGTTTGAATATATATATATATTAAATGAAATATAACTGTTTGCAGGGTATCTAGGTTAGGAAAGCGCTGAGGCTAAGCATGTATTGGAGAGCTCAAAAACAGAACAGTATGAAGTTGACAGCCGCGATTAAAGTGGAACTCTGGCTACTCCAGCCGATGCCAATGAAAATAATAGTACACCAGTTCCACCAAATACGCGCTATTCACTGAATATATTAATGAAAACTGTTTCCTACTTGAAAACAATACAAATTTATTGTGTACAGAATTGAAAATATCAATGCACATGATACTACAATTGTTGTGATACTGATAACGCTGACACGTGTTTCGACCTGCTAGGTCTTCCTCAAGGCAAAAAATGAAATTCCATGCATCTTTACAATGAAATAATACCATATATGTGTGATCCCAGCCCTGATTCAAATCCGTATTATGCCTAGTACACCTATCTTGAACACCTGCCTCAAATCCTGAACGTTGCCGTGTCTGAGTCCAATCTCCATCTTGATACGTGATGAATCAATTCCATATTATTGCATCCTGATTCGCCACGTTCTAGTGATAAACGTTTATCACTGGAGCGAGGTGAAACAGGATACCATACGCATTAATATGCTGCTTCAGGAATGACTATCGTAGCTATATGACACTGCTCATTATGAGAGAGACAAATATGTCGTCAGGACAACAGTGTCAGTGACTTTGCTAAAGAAAATAACCAGAATTGAGCCATATACCTCAGTTACATGTAATCTTGAATTGATTGGAGCTGTGTGCGAGTAGTCGAAAACGCTCCATCACAACGCCAATGACTTAAACATTTACATATTAGAATAGACACTGCTAATAACCTCTTTTTTTGAAAAAAAAAGTAATTTCCCAGTCTTTCCATAGCAATCCCTGCTCCATCAGAGGACACCAGTGGTAACGGGTGAACCTCGCTTAGCGGAAGTGTTGCTCGCCTAGTGGGTTGAGAGCACAGTAGATGCATGTTTGTCTCTCCTTGTTGTTCTGCAGGGTGGGCCCTGAAGGAGACCTTAGGGTGGAGGGGGTAGGGGGGATAGCGGGTGCTGCTTTCCCCAGCAAAGGCTGCAGATGCTTCGTTCTTTAAATTGTGATAAAGCAAAATTAAAAGCTTTCATTTTCACCTCTCAACATAGTTGAGTACCGTTACTCTCTTTTGGGCATTGAGAAATGCAGCCAGGTTCTCAAATGCTCAAAATTGAGAAGTGCAGGCACTGAGGTCCGGATAGGACCCGGCCCATTTAAACCACTGCACCTGGGTAGCCACAGAACGGAGACCACTGTGCCAAACTACGCCCGTGTTTTCCATTCGCCCCGAGCCAGTTTATTTTTGATCACACCTCCCTAGAGTAGTACAGACTCCGTCGGGTCAGTTAACGAGGCGGGGTTGCCATTTTACACCCGGAGTTAAATGTCGCTTAAATGCAGCGCCTGCGGTATCACTGAATAGCTGTTGAAGTACAATTTGAAAGACTAGCACCATCCTTCTATAAGATTAGCAGGAGCAAAGACCGTGTGGGACCAGTAACGGGACCAATGCTGTTTTTCTTTTTTCTTCCAATAAACTGAGTCAAAGAGAGGGGCGACCAAGACGAGGCCGAGCCAGGAATCGGTGACAATCATTCTATCCATAATGCCTGTGTTAAGGGAACAGTCACAAACATATATATTGTCCTACGTCCTCACTTTTCTTCTATTTGTAACAGGTTGCTGCTTATTCAAGCAGTGCAACCACAGCTCGCCAGTTGCGACTAAAGAAACATGAATACATTCTCATTTTATTCAAATGCTTTTGGCATTTGGAAATGATGTAATGCCATAAAGGGACCGCCATAATTATGTATGTTTGACATTTCAGCATTCATTATTTTGAGTTTGACATTAGTTTGTCATCGTGCTCTCTTTGTCTTTGCTTGATATTCAGTGTAAACACTTGAGGGTTTTTATGAAAATACGTTTATTTCTTTGCCTTTAATTCTCATGTTTTTGCACTGATGGGTGACGACCAGGATATCTGTTTAGAGCAAAATGTATGGCAAGTGGCTTTGTTGGGGGTATGCCGTCTTATTTTGATAGAGCTGTACGACACTTTCAAAAGTGTAGGTGATAGTCACGCACACACGATTTGTGTGCAGCCTAGAAGTCATATGTAGGGTTTAGAACATTCTTCTTATGGGAAGCTGCCTTTTTTTTTTTTTTTTATTTGATTTAATTGTATGAAACAATTTTTACAAAGTAGAAAAAGAGACAAAATCTCCACATTAACTGTTCCAGAGTTCCCACGATCGTCCTTTGTCCTGAGCCCCAACATCTCGTGATTCCCCGAGGGGCTCCATCAGATCGATCTTTTTCGGTTTGAATTCAGATTCCGAATCAGAGTAAGGTTCAGCTACCCCCCAGGAGAAATCGAGGTAAGGACGCCCAACTAGTAGACCTGCCCACTCATACCTTCCCCGTCAGCAAAGTAGTTCAATTTCTCGGAAGAAGCCCACCACCGCGATCACCCAAGTGGTCTTCTCCCCACTTAATAGCCTACACCACCATTCCTCTTCATCATAGATGTATAGGTTTTTAAACAAATGTCCCAGGTGTCTCATGCGGGGGCCCGTGACTCCTAGGCAGTTTAGCAGGAGGTGTCTTATGGTTTCTGGCATCGCTGACTTTCTACAGAATCTGCAGGCGTCGTCCGAAACCAATTTTCTTCGGGATAGGACTTCCCTTGTGTGGAGAATGTTCAGGCGGATTCTTAAGAAGTTCACCCTGAGGTTTGAGTCCGGCCCTTTTAACAAGTAGGACTTGAGTTCGTTCACTTTTGTCAGCTGTGGAGGCAGATCAGTAAACAGCTTCGATGCGGCTGCTTTTTCCAATGTATTGATCCAGTCTTGATGTAATAGACGCAGTTTAAACTTAGAGGGATTGTAGATTAGTTCGTTTTTAGAGCTTCCAGCGCCCTCTAGCATTGAGTCGATCTTTGCCGCCCATTTTGTTAGCATTTTACATGAGCCCGACTGAATTTCATGTTGAATTTCTTGCATGATCAGAGGGGGGCTTGGAAGTAAAGACTTTCGAAATAGCATGGCTTCGTTGCGGGCTACTATGGAGACCAGCGATTGTAGAGAGAGTTCCCTTCTTATTAGCACCATTGGTAGCGAGTCAGGAAGGTTGAGAACCTTTCTCCAATAAAATCCTTCCAGTTTTGACCAAAAGGATGTTGGAAGATTTGGTAGAGCTTCTGCCCCGTAGGTAAGAGTTGGAATCACTTTAGACTTGTAAAAAGTCACCACTGGCGCCATAGTGAATTTTCCGTATTTTTTCAGTACTGCCCGAGATTGTGAGATGAGCGGTCTTGCTTTGGACATGATGGTCTCCTGCATCACTGTTTCATTACTGTTCTTGTTGATGGTAACGCCCAGATATTTGAAGCTGTCCACCAATTCAATTTTGGTGTTATTTACCGCCCATGTGAATTTCTCCGGCTTCCTTTCGTTTCCGCTTAAGATCATGATCTTTGTCTTTTCCAAGTTCATCAAGAGGTTGTTTTCTTTTAAATAGGAGTCGAGGTTATTTATCTGCCTCTGAAGGCCGATCGGGGTTACATCAAAGAGTATTATGTCGTCCGCGTATAGTAGACGTGAGATTTTACTGGATCCCAATGTTGGGGGGGAACATCCGGACTCTAGGTTCATACTCTTTGAAATCGGCCGTGTATGCGTTATACAGAGCAGGGGCTAAGGGACAACCCTGCTTTACTCCTCTTTCCGTACTCATCCAAGAGGATAAAAGGCCTTGGTTGTTCAGTCGAACACATATTGTGGTTTCCGTGTATAAGGCCTTTATGGGCTCCAGTATCCTTGGGGGACAGGCGTGAAGTTGTAATTTTGCCCAAAGACGTTTCCTGTCTACCCGATCAAAAGCCTGCACCAGGTCGATGAAAGCCATATATATCTTCGGGCTGCCCTCGAACACTTTAGCTTTGAGTGTGCTTACCGCCAAGATGTTTACCGCAGTTCCGACATTTTTCACGAAACCCGCCTGGAATGGGTCCGACAGGCCAGTCACGGAAATCCAGTTGTTGAAATTATCCAGGATTAGGGCACCAAAGAGCTTTCCTATCGAGTCCAGTAAAGCGATAGGGCGGTAGTGTGAAGGATTATCTTTTGCTCCCTTTTTAAAGATGGGGACCAGAATCGCTTGTCTCCATGATGATGGGATGGTCGAGAGGCTGACACAGTTTGAGAAAATCTCCTTGATGAAAGGTGCCCAGAATTCCAATTTGTTTTTTATATCGAAGTTGGTTATTCCGTCGGGGCCTGCCGCCCTGGACCCATTAAGCTGTGTTATTTTTCCTTTGATTGTATTCAGGTCCAGGGGAATTTCCCACCGATCCCCAGAACAAGGAGCCTTGCTCTCTTTTTCCTTGTCTAGGACTCCGTAAAGTTTTTCAAAGTGGGATAGCCATGTGTTTTCACCAATTGAATTTTGCAGTGCCTGGTTCACTGATTTGGAGTTTCCCTTGATCAGTGACCAGAAATCGCGTGCCTTATGGCCACAGATGGCACGCAGCATGTTTTCCGCGTCCGCCTGGGACCTGGTTGCTTTTGTTGACTTTACCCAGGCTTTGTAGGTTTTTGCTGCCTTAATCGCTTCAGCCTTCTTACTTGGGGACGTTGTTTTTGCGGCCTCCCGTTGCAATTTTCTGACCGCCTTTCTTCGGGCAACTAGCTGTTCATTGTAGGTGTGGAGCGGGGCTTTAGTTTCATGCTTCAATTCTCCTTTTTTCCGGTGGTACACTGTCAGAAGGGGCAGGTATTCGATCCGACCTTCTGGGCGCAGGTGGCCAACCAGCATCCGTGCCTTGTATTGGGTGGTTATTTTGGCAATAGTTATTTCTGACAGTCTCAGCCTTGTCCCGCTCTGATTTACTACCAGGTTCTGAGCGTCGTAAACCGCCTCTCTTCTCCAAGATAGGAAGCTGCCTTTTTAATCCTAGTGTATGGCAGTTGGTGCGTTTGTCATAAAAATGGAGCTGTGCCGATCGCTGCCATATTGATAATTTCGTTTTTGTATATGTTATGTATCGGTGTTCTGTAGTGCTGAGCATATCCCTTTTAGCTCTGAAATGACAGTCTATACAATAGCTCCGAGGACCATACCCCCAGTGCAGACGATGCCTGTGTAACCTGAAGGCCATGGGTTCAAATTCGGGCCAGCCACTAACACTCGTACCTTTACGACATGAATATCCGAGGTAGTATCGAGTCCAGGAGGAATACACGTAACCCTGCAGGTTCGTGTGCTTTGACGTATTCACACGTTCACCCGAGTCCCTGCGGCTCTAGTGTTAAGGATTTCAGCTTGGAGTCAAAGCGAGCCCGGCCCCTTCCGAGACAGCTGCTGTGGGTCCTTCTCCTTGAAAGCCCCTGAATTTGCATGTGGCTTTTGACCTGCCATTCTTCCGAGCTCCCGGGAGAGGGGCGCTCGCTGCCTCCCATATGCTGGATTTGCTCTCGTATTTCTATTTATCTGGTGGCCCGTGACACCTAATGAGGAACCCTTCTTTGATGGGGGGGGGGGGGGGGGGGGCAACCGGGGGACTTCCTATAGGCGCAGCTGTCTCCCCCATTGGGGGCAGCCCAGCTTATTACAGTACTTCGGTATTTCACCCCGTCTCCTCCCAGCCTCCTAAAGCTTCTAAGGAGTTTAATAGCGCGCTCGATGGACGCGAACTGGGGTATGGAAGCTCGCAGCAAGACGCCTCCAGCGCTGTAGGATTATGCGCAAGCTCAAAAGCTTCGGGCGTTTGTTTCTGCCTTGCATGGCTTTATTATCCACCCTTGGATGCGGTGCCACATTATTTCTTTGACTCTCTGGTGGGGTTGGCTAAGCTTGACTAATTAGTTTATTCGCCTTTTGATTGCGCAATCTTATGAAAAATTGCGCAGTCTTCATTTGCGTAGCGCAGCAGTGTAGTATATTTACAGTCAAAGTGCCCGTGAATGTTGGCATAGGAGGCGGTCTGGGTATAACGTAGAACTCGGCTGAGTGAGCTTCCGCGAGCGATGTAAACATGGTGTTTGGGCGCTGATGGGACGAAGGCGTGGCGACGTGCGGGAGACCCCCAGCCCCCTCTCGATTGAGTAGCGGGCCATGACGCGGATCCCAAACTCCGGCATAGTGTGTCTTGGCGCAGAAGAAGCGGCTAGTGCCGTGTGTGCAGGATCTGAAGCAGAGAGTCTCCCCTGCGACACATTGGGGGGGTTCCACTGAAACTGAATAATTGAGGCTGCGAGGTAATAGACTTCGGGGGATAAAACTGTTTTACTTTTCACAACTGCGGTTGCTTGTTATGGGAAATGTGGGGCTTGCACTACCTGCGCGCTTAACCTTAGCAGTGCTGGTGGTTAACGCTTGCAGCTTTTCTGTTTTGTCCGCATTGTTTGATGTAGGACCTTTCGGCCTAATTAATGTTAAGGTTCCCAGAACTAAACATAATGCTTGTTTTACTCTATGCCGTCTTGGTCTTTACGAGCAGGCATACTTAGCAGGTTAAAAACCGTATAAAACGCAACTTTGTTTTGGAATACAATGAGCAGGGTTTGTGGCTAGTTTTGATTTTTGGCTCAGAACTCCCAAAGGTCCGTTAGAAATATTTTATAATGACGGATTTTCCACTTTACGTGACCCATTAGATGAGTTAACTTTTGTCCGTGTTTTTTTTTTTTAAACAAAGCCGCATTCGGTAGCGAGGCTTACACATCTGTGCTTTGTACATGAACAGCTTTGCACTGTAAATAGATAGAAAGCTCCCCGACCGCCCCCCCCCCGACCATCTCCCCTATATAAATAATTAGTTTGTTACTTGAGGAATTCTAGGTTTTTAAATCAACATTTTCATGAAACTATTTCAAAAGGAAAGCTTTAATCCTTTCAAATGATCTCGCTATTTCAAGGACTGGTATGGGGCAGTATTTGCTTGCTTTAATTAAGCATTATATATAGACCTTGCTGAAGAGCCGTACAGGGTAGTGCTACATCACCCCCCCCCAGACATGATGGATTTGACTACATATTGTATTGTAGTCCTTTTATATAGCACCTTTTCCATTTGTATGGCCACAAAGCACTTTGTGGTAGGAACACACTCGGGGACCCGAAGTCCAGGTATGGGAAAGTTCCAAGAAGAGTTTTAAGGTGTGTGTGTGTGTGTGTGTGTGTGTGTGTGTGTGAGAGAGAGAGACGTCAGGCACGTGAGTGGGTAATGAGGGAGGTCACGACAGAGCGCTATGGTAGGAGACTCGATATGTACCTAGCTAGACCAAATTTGTGATAGATTGTCGCTGTATTCTAATGGTAGAGGTGTTGAGGAAAGTCTGGTGTTTCAGAGCGAAGTGGTTATGTGACCAGCTAGATCGAATTTGTTAGTCGTGGCTGCATTCTAGAGTGCTAGCTGTGCCTGCGCAGATGTCTACTGATGTGCTGCATTTATACATACTTTAAGCTCAGATGTAGCTTGTCTTTGATGTCACTTTGTCATCCAATATTCTGTGGGCAAGAAAAAGCCCTCTACCTTCTTAGACTTTTCTAAGAACTTCAGTCAGGATACTCTTAGGTCTACCAAGTGTAATAGAATGTCCTAGAACATCTTCTAGGTGGGGACAAACAGGATACCATAGAAACTAGGCTAAGTGCTTCCCCCTCGCCTACTCCCAAAAATCATATTTTCTATTCCCAAAATCAATCGAAGTCTGTCAGATTTCTACTCGAACCATCTGCGTGCATCACATTTCCTACCCCCACAATCCGAGCTAGGTGCACCACATTTCCCATCCCCAGCAAATCCTCTAATCAAGCATTTTGAGCACTTTGGCAAGCCTCTTCGATGTTCGATACGACAGTGGCTGCCTATACCGGTCCTCTGGTGTGTTGCCGAGGCTGGTTTAAGGTCAGTACACCAGTTTATATTTCATGACCTGTCCGGCTGTCCCCTTACTTTTCAATGGTAATGTACAAGCTGCTGGAAGGTGTTGTACACCAGTATCTAGAGCGTACCAGTCGGAGTGAAGGAGGCCCGTGGGGTGATGTGTGATCATGTGTAAGGAGTGGACTAGGGGTTAAGTCTAGCAGGAGTGCAGGTCACCGAAACAGCCGGGATTCACCTGTGGATTGTGCATGAGATTTTCAGTGATTGATGTGTGAAAGGCTGGCTGCTGCAACAAAAGCCGGCATCCGCTGTAACATGACTTGGTGTTTCGATGAGTCGGAGGCTGGTGCTTGTGAACGAGGACATGTCGTGGGAATGAGGGAAGAGGTTTTCAGGTTGTGGTGAGGAATAGGCAGGTTTTGAGGGCTTTTCTGAATGATGGGTGGTTATCAATACAGCAAATGTGGAGAGGGAGGGAGGGAGGGAGGGAGTTCCAGGTGGCAGGGGCTTGGATGGAGAAAGAGTTTCTGCCCAATCTGGTGTAGTTGCAAAGGAGGATAACGAGGAGAAGATCCGCACCAGATCTGAGGTTCCTGGTGGGTTGATTGCATAAGAGAGGACCCTGCGGGCGTCGTCACTTCTTTTCCCCAGGAATCATCCTCTCAGTTGGCTAGGGAAAGGCCATCGCTTTTGGATCCCGACCCTGGGGATGGATATGCGAGGGAGGATCATCTGGGTGGAGGGAACTTGGGGAGTGGGGGTAGGACGTCCTTAGGTGAGACGTGAAATCCCCATCCCCTTTTCACAATGAACCTTGGCTCCCTAAAGCCTTTGCAGGCTAATATCGGTTCCCCCCAAAAAATGCCATGTCATTTGGGTGAGAGAAACACAGATCAGTCTCATATTCTTAATGCAAATTCGTATTGGCCTCATATTGGCAATGCGTACAAATTATCAGCCAAGTACGAATTAGCAAGTCTAATGAATATAAAAATGTGGGCTGCACATAGAGCAAGGGGAAACAGCTGGCTGGAGCTGGAGAGCGGCAGCCCAGAGGGATACAAGCAAGAGACACGTGTGCTAGAAACCATATCTAGCAAGGACAAGGGATGCGGGAGCCGTGGCAGGTCCAGAGAGGGTCTGGAAGTCCTGCACACCATCCGTGTTGGGTGCAAGCAGGAGCTGTGGGGCGCCAGAGCACTTAAGTCGCTGCTGTTATCTCCAACCTCTGTGAGGGAAGAGCAGAGGTGTTGGATGCTGACCGCAGGACGAGGTATGGAATGAAGCTGACGGGAGATGAAGCCGGTGAGTGTAAACTGGTAACACTCATACCGGGGCGCTCCGGGAACCTGAAGCAAGCA
This sequence comes from Ambystoma mexicanum, assembly GCF_040938575.1. Classification (NCBI taxonomy): domain Eukaryota; kingdom Metazoa; phylum Chordata; class Amphibia; order Caudata; family Ambystomatidae; genus Ambystoma; species Ambystoma mexicanum. The sequence continues at coordinate 285,535,762 of NC_090931.1, read as the reverse complement.
TTCTTTGAATATCGAATGAACTGGAAATTGTCTTCAGCATTTTTGAATGCTGAAACAAGTGCCTTTTTAAATCTCGAACCAACTGAAACCAGTTTCAACCACTTTTGAATCCCCAAACAGTTCATTTTGAATACTGAAAGAACTGAGACACATTATAAGCATTACTGAATGTCAGTACAGGTCCATAACAAGTTATGGACCTTTCTGAATAAAATGAAAGCATACTGAACAAACTGAAATACATAAGCATTTCTGAATGCTGTACAGAGCTAAAGCAAGTTAGGAGCATGTTTGAGTGGAATCAAAGCAAGTTAGTACAAGTGGCAAATGGCACATAATGAATTGGTTGAGATATTCGTTGAGATCCTTCCCATATGGACTCCTGCTCCCTCTTTTTTCCCTTAACTCTGGCCACCCTCTATGGGCTCCCTTCCCCCCCCCCTCTTCATCTGAAGCCAGAAACCTTGGAGCCATCTTTGACTCTGCTTTCCTTCCTTCCTCCCTCACATCCAGGACCTTGCTAAGAAGGCCCACTTTCAAATCTACTTCCTCCAAAAGAATCCTTCCTTTTCATACTTTCCCCGAGAAGCTCAATGTCTCTAGAGCTCTGGTACTGTCTAAGCTGGACTACTGCAACTGCCTCTTCCTTATTCTATCCTCTTACTCTCTGTCTACTCCAGCTTATTCAGAATAGGACTACAAGATTATCCTTGGCTCAAGCCCAGGGACTGCATCTCTCCAGCCCTAATATTACCCCACTGGCTCCTGGTTGCTGCAAGGATCACATTCAAATCCCTCTCATCGTCCATAAGACTGTCTGGGGCCAGGGGCCACGCTATCTACAACTGTCTCTCACCAAATACTCTTTCCCTCCAGACCTCTTCACTCATCTGGCGCTTACTCTGCGTGTCAAGCAGTTTCTGAACCGCGAGTTAGCGGCCGATCTCTCATCGGCTGGCTCCCTCCTCTGGAACAGTCTTCCCCTTCCTTTCCGCCTTGAGCTGGATCCCCTCAAATTCCGGAAGCCCCTCAACACTTTTTCACTTTCTCCTTCCCCTCCCTGCTAAACTCTACAGTCGCTGAGATTGGTGACCAGGTCCCTTTATGTATGCTCTGTCATGGTTCCCCCCCCCCACCGAATCGCCACTAGGCTCCGCCCAACCCAGCACTTTCCTTTGAGCGCCACTCCTTGCGCTGTTTTACAGACCTGCACTGATTGTATTGGCAGTTGACCACTCTTACCAAGTGATCTCTGCCAGCCACTTAACAGCTGCTTGAAACTCACTCCCGAGCACTTCCCTCTGTGGAACTCCTATCACTTACTCACTCTCCCTCATCCCTTCTCTCGCTCTGCACTTGCACGCTCTGAATGCTCACAAGGCCTAATAGGACCGCCTCTTTCTTTCTCTTCATTGTTATTGTATTTACCTTTCCTTCCCATGTTCCCTTTCCTTTACCCTGCGGGCGCTTTCAAACACAATTTACTTCACATATAAACGCCTTACAAATGCACAATAAATAAAGTGAATGGTGGCCAATCTAGCCACGGTTAAGTGTTGGAAGAATATAATCTTTGCAAGGAACAACATTCACTGTCAAGGGAAAGCAGTGCATATTGGTTAATGAAAAGCAGTCCAGAAAGTGTAACAAAGTAAAGGGTGGCCAATCAAGCCATGGTCAAATGTTGGAAAAATATATTGATGAAAGGAACAATCTTCACTGTCAATGGAAAGCACTGGACATTTGTTCATGAAAAGCAGATGAGAAGGAGTATCGATTGCGTGCCCTGTAATGGGTGGACCTTGTGGTCCTACAACTGCGCCTAGACTGAGTGCCCTTTTGGAAAAAGCCAATTAAAGTAATTATAACAAAGCTTGTGTTTTGCAACAGTTGCTCAAGTGATTTTGAAGTCCAGAGACGGAACTCATTTTGAGAACCATTGAAAAGTATTGATGACAGGAGTTGGGAAATGTCCCAAAGAATTGATGTTTTCGAAGAGTTGGAAGATTTGAACTCTTGGGGAAGGGAACGCCGATACTTTGAACTGTTTTGTACTTGGGGACGGGGAAGCTGATTAAAAGCCAAGAGCTGGAAGAAGTATGGAACTTTATTTTGAACACTAATGATTTTGATGCCGACATCCTTACACATTTGTTAGACATCTGTCTTAGATGGGAAGGGAGGAGGGTGAAGCGAGAGATGATGAATGATGTGGCATTGGGGCATTGTGGTAGCCGCCTATGCAAACAAGAGGTAAAAAGGATAGATGAAGGACTGAGGGTTTAGCTAAGGAATGACCCCACCAACATCGATTATAGGGGTTTCCTAAAAGAATTTTCCAGACAGATGGGTAGGGGTCAAAAGTCCCAATGGTCACAACAGAACGTTTATGATTTGGAACTAGTAAAGAGACGAAAAGGCCTGAGATAGGCTGTTAAATTGATCAGAGGGGATGCTAAGCACGATAAATCGGAAAGGATCAGGAAACTCTGGCAAGTGTATAAAAATTGGTGTAGGAGCTCTAGAATCTTGAGGGCCCAAAAGGATGCCGAGCGCACTTTGCGTGCAGTATGTGAGAAACATTCTAAAAGCACCTGGGAGCTGATCAATAATGGAGTGTTTAGGGAAGCTAATATGTCAGCCATGGTAGCAGAGAGCAATTGAATTAAACATTGCCAAAATCTATATGCTGACCCTGGTCGAGATCTGAGAACAAGGTAGGGAATGTGCCCAGGTGGACCTTCTCATTTGAGGAACATAATGCAAATTTAATGATCAGTAATTTGAGTGCCTCGAGGGCGGCCGGAGCCGTTGGCATATCAAATCAAGAATTTAAAAAAAAACTGACATTTGGTGTAAAACCTTTTGTGATCATGTTTGAGCAAATTATGAAAAATAAGGTGATTCCCCTCCACCCCCGTCATGGAGAGTGGCATTGATTGTGTCAATCTTTAAAAAGGGCGATAGGGTGGTAGTTTCTAGGATCCCCCCTATCGCCATTTTGGATTCTATTGGTAAGCTATTTGCCACAGTACTCTTGCAGGACCTGAGCACCTGTGTGAGGAAGGCGGGGATCCTTGACCGAAGACAAACAGGGTTTGTAGCAGGAGTGGGAACGGCCCTGAATCTCTTTATAATCAACTTGTTAAAGGAAGAAAGATTAGAGGAGGGATCTAATCTGTTCTTGGCATTTATGGACCTTGAAAAGGCCTTCGACGGGGACACCTTTGGGCTAAACTTAAAACATGGGGATGTCCAGTTGATTTAGTGGATGCCATTGACGCCCTATACACAGGTACTTCTGTACGGATCAGGTTGTCTGGGAAGGGAACATAAACCCACAAAATCCTTACATTTAGGGGGCTAAAGCAGGGATGTGCCTTGGCCCCGTTGCTTTTTTGTTTGTACATGGCGGATCTAGCATCCTCTTGGGTAGCGGTGCAAGCTTTCCTTTCTCAAATCAATGGAAGTGTGGTTCCCTGGATTTTATTTGCTGATTAGTTTTTCTGGATCGCACTCTGATTGGACTTCAGCGCCGTCTGATGGCCATCGAGGCCTACCTAAATAAGAATGGCATGAAAATCCACGGAAAAAAATCCAAAATCTTTGCAATCGAAAAGGTGGGAAAAGTAAGAAGGGCAACTTTTGCTTGGAAAGTGGGAGGCTCCACTTTAGAAATGGTGGAATCAATAGTGTACCTGGGAGTTACATTAAGTAAGAATCAAAATGACTCGGCCCAATTAGCTTATTTGTGGTAGAGAATGATCCCTCTGGTAGATCAGGGTAGAGTGTTTCAGCGTCGATATGGAAAATTCACCCTTCTTCCTATAACAACCTTCTACTAGCAAAAGGTGGCACAGATCCTCACGTATGGGGCTGAGGCGGTATTCCGCCTATCTTGTGATTGCTGGGAGAAAATGGAGGGTCATTTTTGTTTGGCATAAGGTCTTAAATATCCCAGATAGTCTGCCCACATGTGTAATAAGGTTGGAATTAAGGTTCCAATCATTGGAATCAATGGTGGTTTGGAAAATCGTGTACTTACAAGGAAATGTGTCCTGTCAGAGGACATGAAGCACTTCGAGATTCTGGCTTTGGACAAAGGCTCGGTAAAGGGGCCATTAGAAAGGTGGAGGTTGAAGGTGGAAGCCTTCTTGCAGGATAAGGTGGTACAGATAAAGACTCTTCTGCACAATCCTATGGCGGTTAAGAAGAAACTGCTGATCAGTGACTGGACCTCTAAGGTGGAGCAATGTAATGACATGAAATTGGGAAAATTGGTGTGGGTGGATACAGGGTTGGTGAATGTATTGCCAATGTATTTGAAGACATTTCCCGCGCCAAAATACTGGGACATCCTGCTTGGGGGTCTCCTTAACATTTTAAAGACTAGAGCAGTACAATGTAGAAGGAAAATGTCTGGTCTGGATACTGCTGCCTGTCGATACTGCAGATTGTCTCTTTCGATTGAGACCCTGTAGCATCTAATAATGCATTGTGATGCCCTATCTGAGATTAGATCCTTCTTTTTAGAGGAATTTAGTCATCTGGGGAAAACCTGGACTAAAAGTGAAGGGTGGGAATGGGTGCTGATCGGAGATCAGACTAAGTTGATCATTGCTGTTATGAAAATGTTGGCTGCAGTTTTGCTCATACATGAAGATCCTTGAAGGTCGATGAGGATAGATTATTTGGAGGATGTGAGATTAATGAGGGAATTTAATTTAATGAAGTAAATGTCAAAGGTTTGTTTAGTTGACTTGTTTTTTTAACTGTATGATTAACTTGTAACCAATAAAACATTAAAAAGAAATTTATTTTGTTTGATGCTGACATCCTTGCACATTGTATGCAGCTAATTGTGAGGACAAGTATAGGTTTTGGACACAGACTGATTTTTTGATTTGGACTTCCTGACACAGACTATCCTTAGTATTCTTTAGGTAGGGAAATCCCACCTTAGCATAGGGAAAATTAGGCCTTTCTCCATCCTGACATTTTAAGTCAATAAAACTTTGAGTTAAAACATGAAACGGTCTGTCTACTTCATGATACCGTCACAGTATGAGGTTCTCCCAGAGGAATTGGGGTCTGGTGTTGTAGAGGGCACAGTGAGAGATGCATATGCCTCTCAAGGTGGTCCGTCGACCGATAGGGAGCCAGTGTAGTACTGAGTATGGGGCTAATATGCTCTCTAGGTGAGAGTCCAATGAGGAGCAGGGCAGCAGCATTTTGGATTCTTTAGTTTCCTGAGCTGATATGCCAGGGCACCAAGATAAAGGCACTTTTCATAGGCTATGCAGGAGAGGATGATGGCAAAGATAGCAGAGATACATCGTGGGTAGGTGAGGTGCGGGAAGATTCGCCTGAGGATGCATAGCTGCAATTGTAATGAAAACCCACTTGGATTCAAACTGTTGGAGTGTATAGAAATATTATTCCATTTAGGATAGATCCAAGTTGATAAGCTAGGTAGTGGTGGGGTTTTACTGGAGTGCAGTAATGGCTGCACTCCACGCCCACACCTGACTTAGCTTATCAGTCACTGTAGGTTGTCTGCTTCAGGCTTCCCAGGCAAACACTGGCCAAACTGAGTAGAGATGCTTAATGGGGAGCTTCCCTTTGTCTTTTGACTGTTAGCTGAAAGCTGCTTCAGCAAGGCTGCCCTAGGTTCCTCTTTGAAGAGGGCGGTTTCCTGGTGCTAGCCACCAATCGGGAGAAAAAGGGTGTAGTCCTGTTCTGGTTCGCATGGGTTAAATGATGAGGGTTCAATTTTTTTTTTTTATTTGCCAGAAAATTAATTTTATTTTACATCAATTAGTAATGCAAGTTTGTGGAATCTGGCTTCCCTCCCTGACCCTGCTTGTGTGCTTTTATGGTGCGAGAGATGTCAAGTGTGGAATCTTTCCTATCTTTGAGTTCCACCCAGGAACGTTGGGGCAGTTAAAAGTTTAGTCGGGAGATTTTACTAAGGGCGGGTACCATTTGCATGGTACACACCCTTGCTGGCGAATTAAGGGATGCTGGCTGCTTAGGTCTGGGTGCACCGCCCTGCCAGAGTTAAGAATTAGAACATCACCTAAACACAAGTTTTCTGTTCCCCAGATGGCATAATGTACTTATTTTGATGACCAGAGTTGTGGCTAAACAGTATTGTTAATGCATAAATAGCGCAGTTTTAGTTTATCCTAGCAACAGACATTGAGGATGTGGGGCCCGAGATCGTGGCGCTGCGTGCACTGCAGCACAAGCGGAGCAGGAGGCCCCCTTAGATCCAGGGCACTGTCCTTAGATGCTCTTGGATCAAAGTGGACCATGAGGCGCAACTAAAACAGAGCTGACTGAGTGCTGCTGCCTTGCGAGCACGGGCAGTAGGTGGCAGCTGGGCCTGAGAGGCAGAGGATCCACCTGCTGTTGTGACAGCGTGGTACACCGATTCAGTAGTAGCAGTAAACCATTAGGATGTAGGGTCAGTCGCTCAGAGTGCTTCAAAAGATAGGATCAGTGGGAGCGGGGACGACATTATGTTCTTGTGGATACCAGCGATACGCTCAGGGTTGTGAAATCTGTTGCGTGGGGTCTTGAAAAACGAAGTATACACAATACGCAGGTCAATCAGCTACACCTCCGTATTGTGTATAGTTTGTTTTAAGCTTGTAGTGTGTGTGTGCATTCCATCCCAACTGCTCTACTTGTTGAAATACTGCAGGTTTATTTTCCTGTGTTCAAACTTAATCACCACGTCGCATTTGTAACTTTTTGAGCAATCTGAGAAATACACACGTTACATGGGATGGGGAAATTTAATTGAAATATTTATAATGCGCGGGACCTGGCAGGTGCAACTGCATCTGGGCTCAAATGTTCATGTAAGCCTCAAATTACCAATGGGAAACCTAAATGGTCCAGAAACATATCTGTCGCAATGCATTAATTTAACGGATACCTTTTTGAAGCACTGCAGAACTGCAAGAATTCTCAGGTTCCTAATCTTCCAAGGGAGAGTATTACACAGTTTGGGGCCATATACTGGGAAATGTCTGTCCTGTGGAGATGCATCTAGCTGGTGGAACAACCAGTAATTTGTCAGCCGATCACAACGGATGGTTGGGTTTGTACCAGGAAAAGCAACCTTTTTGAGCACGCGGCTGGGGGGGGGGCAAGCAGAATTTCAGGTAGCCCATTTGTGGCCTTTCTTTCTTTAGGCAGTGGGTGCGACATAGCGAGAGAGACTGGGACAGGAACGTCCTACATTCTCGCTAGTCACTGAGGCAAAAGAAGTAATGCATTACTTTTGTTGCCAGTGAACGTGTCAACTACACGTGGCTGGCCCTGCCTCTGAATTTACAGGAAAAAACATTTTTCAAACTAATGGTTCCTGAAAATGTACATAGTGTAAGGCATGTATCACAATGCCACCAACATTAGGAGGAAGAATACAGCTCTTGGATGTGTTGATTACTGGCCAGCTTGCCCAGAAACCCTAGTTTTGTGGCTCTAGTGGTGATTATTTCCAGCATTTTAAAGTCAAGTGATGCCCGTGTGCAAAGAGACAATATTAATATCTATTGGCTCCCTACACTACCATCATCCTCTTCCTCCCATTTAGTCACATTAATACTGACCAAGTGCTATCTAGATTTATGAAGGCTAACTCTTCTTGTGCACCATCAGACACTCTTGGTCCTCAGCTTGTCAAGCCTATTGCCCCTATAGTGTCCTCTCACCTCGCTGAACTCTTCAACCTGCCCTTGACTCTGCTTGCTTTCCCTCTGTTTTCAAAACCGACAGTCATCCCTCTCCTAAAAAAGCAAGGGGCTGGATCGAACCTACTAGCTAACCTTTGCCATGCATCTCTCCTGCACTACTCTGAAGTGCTTGAAAGAGTTGTGTTCAACCATCTTAACAATTTCTTAGACATCCACATCCTTTGAGACCCCCTACAAGCAGGTTTCCGCTCCTGTCAATCCATGGAAACTGCTCTCGTGAATGTGTCCAACTTCACCGCCTATGCTAAGCACTCAAACCTATCCTAATTCTTCTTGATCTTTCTGCTGCCTTTGACACTGTCGATCACTCTGATCTCCTTAATACTCTTTCTTCTTGGGATTTGCGATCAAGTCCTTCCCTGCATTGAATCCTACCTTGCACCTCACCTATTCGGTCTTCTGGAGCAACACCTTTCAACTCACTACTCTAACCGTTGGTGTTCCACAATGCTCTGATTTGGGTCTGCTCCTCTTTACACTTTACACTTCTGCTCTTGGGGCACTCCTCTCCTCCTTTGGGTTCTCAGACCAACTATTCCAGGATGACACCCTTATCTTCTTTTCCTGAAGTCTCCTCTGATCTCGATCAAAATTTCCAACTCTCTCTTCCATTAAGTATCAGATGGCTTCTCACTCTCTGATGTTAAACTTTACCAAAACTGAGGTCCTCTAATCCCTGCAAAAAGCTCTCACATCTTCACATCTCTTCCTCTTCCTATCCAGTTCCCACCTGACACACTCCCCTACTTTCAGCTAGAAACCTCAGCATCATCTGACCTCTTATACCATCACTACTTTCATTGCCAAAACTGGAACAGCTCGATTCAACCTCCTAAATATTAAGAAAATCAGGCCCCTCCTTCCTTTCAACACCGCCAAGCATCTCTTAACCACTCTTCTCTAAGCTGCAATACTGTGCTAGCATCATCTTTGATCTCCCCAATTATACTTTCTGTCCTCTTGACAAGATCATTAACTTAGCTACCAGCCCTCTTTGAACTCCATCACGTCACACCTACTTGCTCGTACAGTCACCAGGATATGATGTGGCATTTATAACGCACCTGTACACAAGTGTTTCTAGGCGCGACAAGACAAGGAGGGGGAAACAAAGGGAGGACAAAATAACGATTTTATTAGGCCTTGTGTAATTCAGATCTTGCAAGTGTGGAGAAGAGGGAAGGGGAGACGTGCCAGGGGGAACTGCAGTTAACTCGCACGTGCAGCCTGTGGGTGGCTCATAAGTGTAGAGAGAAGGGACTGTAGGGTTGCAGATAGACCCTTAAGTGCTGGGGAGCCTGCAGGCAGTACAAGGGCAACTGGACATGCAGAAGACTGGGCCAGAGTTCAGAGGGTGACCAGGTGAGCAGTGCTTGGAGCAGTTGGGTGCATCAGCAGGGGAGTGGAAGAAAGAAAGCGGAAACAAAAAGGTCTTGAGTTGCTTCCGAAACAGAGGTGGGTCTGCTCAAGTTTGAGAGGCAGGGAGGCTGTTGCAGAGGGAGGCCCCAGCCGAGGAGATAGGTCTGCCCCCAACTGTGCTTGGAGAAGCGTCTGACCCTTAGAGAGTTGGAAGTGGATGAACGGAGAGCTCAAGAAGGAAGATGTTTTGGAAGAGAAAGTTGGAGGTAGAGCATTCCCAGACCTCAGAAAGACTTGTGGATGATGCAGAGAGTCTTGAAGTTTATCCTATCCTTACAGCCACAAGGAGCCAGTGAAGAGATTTCCGAGCTGGAGAGATACAATACCTGGGCTTGAGGTCAAGGACAGGTCTCGCAGTCCTGTTCTGGATAAGTTGTAAAGGTTGCAGATTAGAGGCAGGAAGATTTAGAAAGAGTCTGTTGCAATAGTCCAGCCTGGAGAGGACCAGCGCTCTGGAGACGGGTAGCTTCTGGGGGAAAGTGAGAAAAGGAAGAATACCTCTGAGGAGGTGTATCTGAAAATTTGATTTCTTAGAGACGTCAGAGATTTGAGGAGAGAAGGATAGGGTGGAGTCGAAGATGACACCAAGGTTCCTAGCCTCACAGGAAGAGGGCCCAGTGTGTGCAGCCAGGGAGAGAGGAAAGGAGGGAGCGGGTGTCCCAATGAGGAGGATCTCGGTCTAACTGGCATTAAGGCAGATATCATTGGTAGCATACCATTCCTGAATTGCGGTCTGACGGTCTGGTATGAGAGAAACGGAGGCGGCTGAAGGGAGCCTGAAAGCGAGTGGAGTGTCACACTGCAAAACATTGAAAATTGGAGAGAAAGTAGCGATGCAGTGGGCAACAGGTGCCAGGAAGAGAGGTTACACCCCTGCAGGGAAACCCAAGTAGTGAGAGGGATAGAAGAGTGGAAAGACCCCAGTTGGACCTGAGAGGGTCAGTCGGTGAGAAAGGTCAACCAGGCCAGGGCCTAATCATTAATACCAAGGTTGTCACAGAGGCGATTGAGCAGGATGGCATGGTTGACTGTGTGGATAGATCAAGGACAAGGAGGACAGAAGGGCGATTAGAGTCAAGATTGGAGAGCAGGTTTTCAGGAGAACCGTTGCTGTGCTGCTGGTAGCTCTGGAGCCAGACTAGTGGTCATGGAGGCAACCAACAGATTCAGTATGTAGATTAAGCTGGGAGATGGCCAGCTTTCCCAAGAGTTTGCCCAGGAAAGGAGTGATGGAGATTGTGCCGTGGTTAGCCGGAGAGGAATGATCGGCTGAGGGCTTCTTTAGAAGATAGTGCACAAGAGAGTGCTTAAGGGGGAGGGGAAAGTTCCAGTGGCAAATAGGTGATTGCAGAAATCGACCAAGGCTGACGATGTGGTCCTTGATGGTTCTTTCTGGCTGAGCGGGGGGGAGGGGGGAGCTGATTTGAGACTTTCATAGATCAGACTTGTCTAGAAACATCGCCATGGGTGAAGAGGAGAAAGGAGGAGGAGAGACGGGCTAGGAGTGGTAGAGGAGGAGGCCCTGCAAAAAAGGGGCAGATTTAAATGTCTTCTCCTGGTTCACATACCTGTCCAAGACCTCACTGTATTTATCCTCCTCTATCCAACTCTATAAGCCTTCACGTAATATCTGCTCTGCCTCCTCGACTACCCATGTTGCTCTGCACCCTCCCAGTGCTCCTCTCGCTTCCCGTCTCTCTTCTTGCTCCACGTGCATGGAATGTCCCCCCCCCCCCCCCCCCGAACATCCGAGAAACCGTCCACACGGATTTGTTCAAAACCAAACTAAAAGCCTCCATCCTCGGCTCCGAGCTATCCTCTTAACCTACCTCGCTTCTGCTTTTTAACTAACATTTTTCACTCGCCTCTAACCTGTTTCTCACTTTCTCTGATTTATTATCTATTGTGCATTCTTTTGTAATGGAGAACGTTGTTCCTCCTGTATATAAATAAATAAAAATAAAAATGTTAAAGGATATTTGTACCGTGCACCATCACCACCGGAGTGGTCCCCTGGTGCTCTGGCGGATCTGAAACAAAAGGGGCGACGGGTGTATAGGTTAGGCGTGTTAGTAGGATAAAGTTTGGAGAAGAGCAAAGGAGCTGTGAAGTACTGTTGGCAGCTTCGGTTAACACTGTTTAGCGAGCATATTGGTCTATTATTGGGTTCAGAGGCTGTTGCTTGCGGGTCTGTGTGGTGTGGTTGTTGTTGCGGTGTGATGAAGTGCTTGAGGGTTGCTGTGGTTTTAAGAGGTCTGGTTGTGTTTAATTAGAGTGAGAGGTGTGTTGAGGAGCGGTGAGGTTTTTAGTAGTTTTTGGGATTGGTTAGTATCGTTGTTAGGAGATGTGCATATTCCTATTGCGTCTCCTTCATGATTTAGAGAAGGTAGTTTCCTTTTGGTGATTAAGTTTCAGTGTCATAAGGCTGTCTCATCTCTCTGGCATTCTGGTAAGTTAGCTACTTTTGTGTTTACATCTTTGTATTCGGCCAGCCCTTTCATCCCAGTTTGTCCTTGCTGTGACCTTGTTTAGGAGTGATTTATTTGCTGGGTACGCATGTACCCTATGTCCTTTCTGAGTGAGTAACATTGTTGGTAGTGTTGGGCATGTATGCTCATTTCTGTTCTCATGGGGTTGTCCCTTGTGTTCTTTTCCACCTATCGTCGTCTCTCTTGTTCTTGTAGGGGTTACCCTTAGTCGGCCTTGGGTGTTGTCTGTGCCATCATATAGTCAGTCTGTTCTTTGTTTCCTGTTTGATTGTTTTAGTTTCAATTTGGTCCTGAGGTGTTGAAGAGTCATGTTTTTAGAAGTTTTCTGAATTTTATGGGGTCTTTGGTGTTTATTTCTTTCGGGACGTTGTTTCAGGATTTTGCGGCTAGGTGGGAGAAAGGAGCCCCCCTATTTGGGTTTTTAATTAAAAAAAATTTTTTTTTTTGACGTATGGTTTTGGTTCCAGGCGGATTTCAGGCTTCATCTGAGGAGTCTCGTTAGCTTGTAGATAGTGATTTTCTTTTGTAGAAATTCTGCCCGTGTCCGCTGATTGCACTGTGCGTTGTGCACATTGTTTTGAATGTGATGCGATGTTTGATTGGGAGCCAATGTAGAATTTTTAGTGCTGGAGTGATGTGGTCTCTTCTGGATAGTTTGAGTAGTCTAGCTGCTGCATTTTGGATGCATTGTAATTTCTTGAGGAGGTATTCTGAGGTAGAGGCTGTTTGCGTAGTCTATTCTTGATGTGACGAGGGCGACGATTCAGTGTTTTGTGGGTGAAGGAGAGGAAAGGTAGGATTCTTCTTGTTGTGTGAAGGAGGAAGAAGCCTTTCTTAATTATTGCATTTACTTGTGGTTCGAAGGTTAGGGCGTTGTCCATTAGGACTCCCAGGTTTTTTACTACCTTAGATGGGTTGTGCACGGTTTCCATTTCCGTCGGCCAGGGAATGTAGGTGTTGTTTTCTTGGTTTGGATATGATCATGATTTCAGTCTTTGCTGTGTTGATTTTCAAGTTGTTGGCATTCATAAAGATTTCTTTTAGCTATTCTATTAGTGTTGAGTGATCGGCTTGAGTGTCTTCGATTTTGTAGATGATTTGAGTGTTGTCTGCGTAGTTGTAGCATGTAATGTTGTATTTTTTTGAAGATCCTGATTACTGGAGTTTTGTAGATGTTGAAGTATAGTGGTGATTGTGAGGATCTCTGTGGTACTCCAGTCATTAACTCGAGATGTAGATTTGAAGGGTTTTATCCATACGGTTTCTGTTCTGTCTGCTAGGAATGATTTAATCCAGAGTAGTGCCATGTCCGTTATACCTATATCTTCCAATCTTTTGATTAGGGTGTCATGGCTTACTGTGTCGAAGGCTGCGTAGAGGCCGCGCAGAATCGGAGCCTGCGTTTTGTTTTCAGGTCGTCCTAGATGGATAATTATGCTGATTATGTTCCTCTTGTGGGTCTGAAGCCGACTTGTGCTTGGTCTAGCAGGTGGTGTTTTTCTACATTATCTTGGGTTAATTTGTATACGTATGTTTCTAGGAGTTTTGCTGGGTAGGGAATGTTTGCAATCAGTCTGTAGTTGGAGAGGTTGTCCACGTCGCCACTTGTGTTTTTATAAAAGTGGCTTAATATATGGTGATTTGAAGGATTGTGGTACAGTCCCTGTTGTGAGTGACATATTTAAGAGGTTTCTGTAGTATTCTGATGGTGTTCCTTGTGCGAGGATTGATTTGTAGATGTCAGGGGGGCAGGGATCCATGGGTGATCCTGCTTTCTTGCTGTGTTTAACCAGCTTGACGAATTTCTGTATTGATATTTCCGGGAAGTTTTGTGCTGTGGCTCCTCATCGGGTCTGGTTTGGTTGAGTGTTGGGGTTGATTGGTCTGTTTTGTATGATTCGTCGGATGTCGTTGATTTTGTTTTTGAAATGGCCTGCCAAGTTGTTGCATAGTTTCTGTGAGGGTATAGGAGTGTTGTCACAGCCTGGTGGGTTACTAATTTCTTTTATGATGTTGAACATTTCTTTTTGTGTGTTGGTGGCATTGTTGATTCTGTCATCATAATGCCTTCTCTTTGCCTTTTTGAATTTCCTTCTTATATGATCAGATTTGTTTCTGGAACTGGGCTTTCTTATCTTGGTCATATTCTTTCCTCCATTGCAATTCCAGCTTCTTGTTCTTTTTCATGGTGCTTAGTAGCGGGGTGAACCATTTTGCCATTGTTCTTTTTCTTGATGGGGTAAATGGTTTTCCGGGGCAATGTTTTCGATTGTATCAGCAATTCCTTTGTGGAGTAGCTTCACTTTCCCATCTAGGTCTGCCATCTCCAGTTCTGCTGTAGATGGATTGGTCATCTCCATGTTCTGTTAGGTTGATTGCATTGATGGTTTTCCAGTTTCTTTTTGTGGTGGTTGGGATCTTGAGGAGCTGGATGCTGACTTCAGTTGGTAGTGTGATCACAAATGGAATGATGAGATGGTTGCTCCAAAGTATTTGTATCTGTGGCGCCATGGTGTTAAGTTTTTTACTTGGTGAAAATTGCGTCAAGTGTGTGTCCTGCCGAGTGCGTTTCCCCCAAATGTTGAAGTCCCCCAGGATTATTAGATGTTTATGTTCGATGGCTATGTTGGTGTTGCCTTCTATGAAGTTTTCGACGAAGGTTGCATTGTATGTCTGTCTGTAAATCAGTATGAATATAATGTTTTGTTTTTAGATTTGCCGATGGGTGTATGACCATGGGTTCGCAGTTCATGATGTTAAGTTCGTTTGTCTGTTTTTACTTTCAGGTGTTCTTTGAATGCTATTGCCTCCTTTTTTTTTTTCCTGTTTAACTGAAGGCATTTGAAGTTGGTGGCGAGGCAGTTTTGGAGTCTGATTTTTGTAGTGGTCATCCAGCCATGTTTTGTTGATGAATAGGTTGTTGATGCCTTTGTTGCAGAGAAGGTCGAAGATCTTAGTTGAGTGCTTTGACATGGATCTTGTTTTTATTAGGTTGCAGTGGATTTTGAAGGTATAGTTTGGTTTTGTGCTTTTTTTTGTCTGCATTATCTTGTGACAGGTGAGGTTTCCTTCCAAGTCGATCTCTAGTTGAGGTGTTGGTACAGTTGTCTGTCATTGAAAAACTCGTCTAGGTTCAGTCTTGGGTTTTTGTTTTCATCAGGCTCCTCTTTTAATTGTGTGGCTGTCGAGCAGAGGGTCCTCTTGTTTTGGTGATGTAAGTGTTTATGGGGTCGATATGTTCGTTATCTCTAGATTTGTCCGGTCTTCTTCTGCGTGGTTGTGTTTGGTTGTTAGTTGTTCTTGATCTGTGTGCTGGGTTGGTTTGTTCAGTTGAGTGGTTATTTGCGAGGTTTGGAGTTTGGTATAGGGATTTCTCTGTTCTGTGCTAGTTCTGTTATCGTTCTGGTCTATGGCAGTGTTTTCTGCAGTTGGGAGCCTTCGGTGGTGTTCAGTTGGGTTTGTTCTTGCTGCTCTTTGTCTTTCCTTTGGTCCAATTCGTTTCCGTGGCATTTTGAGTTTTGAGCGTTTTTTTGTTGGTTTTGTTCAATTCGTTGTTGCAGAATTGGTCTTTGTGCTTTTTTGGTCCGGCTGTCTTGTGGTGTTGGACTGGGTGTGAGAGATTGTCCGATCCAAGCCTGGGCTTTGTCTGTTGGGGTGGTCTAGTCAGGAGATATCGCTAGGGTAGTTCAGTCAATATTGTCTTTGATCCTTGGTTTGCCCAGCTTGTGACTCCAAACTCATTGAACTAAATGCAGCTGTACACTTTAGCATTGCCATTTGCCACCTGTAACAGGTCGCCCACTTGCTTTACACATCCCCTGCATGTGTTAATTTGTGTTTCCGTGTTGTGGCCCAGGAATCTTATTAGTTGTCTACAGTCTAGTGAAGGTGAGTAGGCAAGTCACTGACTTGATTCCAAGTTTCTCTCCGCACTTAAATAGAGAATGGCCCACTCTAGTGGGGACACATGGAACACGGAGCGAGTTACTTGTGAAGAACTTTACACTTACTGTATATACACTACTCAAGGGAATCCCAGAGAGAGCTGTGGTGCCACCAAGTTGCTGGTATTCTATGTCGAACCATGCAATCCGCACTAGTATTGAGCCCTCAAGCTCCGCTATTTCTTTTGCACTAAAGCGCTGTGTGGTTCACTGCGTGACATTTTGTGGCGAGGTCCATGAGGGCGTGTGTGGTAGGGAAGATTAAAATGTGTAGGCAATGTGCATATTCATTCTAAAATGAGATTATCGAGAAGCTGCTCTGTTTCACATAGCATGGTCAGGTGGAGAGCAGGTGGTCCAGGACTTGATTTCTTAGGTGTAAGCAGTCTGTAATTTCCTGACGTTATTAACACAACAGGAATGCGCATGGAAACACTCAGTGCACTGCGATCTTAAAACAAACTATGCACAATATGCAGGTGAAGCTGCTTGACCTGTGTGTGTGTGGTGTGTGTGTGTGTGTGTGTGTGTGTGGTTTGTTTTTCAAGACCCACACAACATACTATAATATATATTTATTGCAATAATATTCTGCATTGCTTCCTGCAGCCTTCCCATTCCAGTTTCCCAATAAACCATGAAACGGGTATTCCTTTGGGCCCGTGGATGCAACCAGCATGTGTTTTCAGATCAGTAGATGTGCATAATTTCATAGCTAAATGGCCCGATTAGCAAAGATTTTTTTTGATCAGAGCAAATGTGTTGAATTCTCCCTGCTACTTTATACCTGATTCACAAACCCTAAAACTGGAGAAAATCTATATCTGCAGGATCTCTCAGATGCCATTGAGCACATGTTTGTGAATAGCATTTACATGTCCGAGATGATGACATGCACTAGCTATTGCCAGCTTTCCTCCAGTTTTTGGGACAGTGAATCATATATAAAGGTGCTGATGCAAATCGGAGATGCTAGCAGGCATATATTCCTTTGCTCCTATGCAAATCTTTGAGAATCCGGTCCATTGAGTTTTAGCACTGAATGCAGAAATCCAGGGACAGACACTGTTCACCTATGTTTGGAACAATATACAATATCTGTGGGTTTGACTATGTCCACCACAATGATATGGACAAAAATCTGCATGCCTTTTACTGCAGATGGAGCATAGTGTAGGGCAGGAGTCCGCAACTTCTGGCTTTCTGCTTGCGTTGACTACGACCAGCCCTAGTCAACTTGGTCAATGCTGCAGGATCCTGGGAGCTGTAGTCACCAGTCCCCCGCTCCCCCGGCTTGCCCGCTCCAGCATACAACCACCGCAGACGTTTTTGTATTTCTCTGAGCACCTCCTACATCCAGGCTGCCAACAAAGGTACCGCTCACCCCCTCCCCATCCCCCATTGTAAGCGCAATATCCCGTTTTGGCCACTATACATATATATTTGTCAGCCTATGGGTTCCCCCATATCCCCAGTAGTGGTCCCCTGGGTTCCATTGGGATTGGTCTTTCTAGCACCCCCACTACTTCATGTATCTGTTTCTCCCAGTCTCTTAATCTCAGGGCAGTCTAGACCATGTAGAAGAACGTGCCTTTGTCAGTATCACATTTTTGGCAGGTGTCCTCTATCCCTCGGCCCATTTTACCGAGCCGATACCTAGTGTAGTAAACCCTATGCAAGTATTTGAATTGAATCAAGCAGAGTCTGGCAGCTCTAGTCTCCTCTCTGTGAAGCTGCAACGCTTCCGCCCAAGCCTCTCCATCCATCTCCCCAACATCCCCTTCCCACTTCCGTTTCAATCCCTCCACAGAGTTAGTGGAGTTCAGAGCTAGTGCTTTATATAGTGATGACATTTCTTTCTCCATAATCTCCCCATCCAACACATTGCGCTCAGTGGGGATGCCTCGGGAATCTGTGTCACTCCATCGACGAATGTGGCCAGAGCATGCCTCAGTTGGAGGTATCTATAATGGTCCTGCCTGCCTAGAGCCCATTATTCTCTTGGTCCCTGAAATGTTCTGAAATTCGGGGCTTTCACCACATCTCCCACTACTTTGATACCCTTACCTTTCCAATCCCATTCTCATCACAGGTGTTGTATATATCTAGGTCTTCCTCCCCAGACCACTGAAGCTAAAGTGAGACATTTGTTCCACCCCAGATGCCTATGCACTTGTATTCACATTATCCTCACCGCCTTTGTGATCGGTGGAGCAGGCATCTGCAATGTTCTCTCATGTGAGGTGCTCCCATCTGAGCCTCCCCACCAGCGCCAATTCCATATCCACCAAGGTATCCCTGTCCCTCCCCCCCCCCCGATACACCCAACCATTCACAACCACCAATTGTGATGCCTAGTAGTACTGCCTTGAATGCGGAAGGCCCAGTCCCCACTCCCATTATGAGTTGTACAGCGTCTCCAATCAAACTCTGTCTTCTGCTCCCACAGGAACGCTGACACCTGTTGACCTTTTCAAATTCTCTGCACTGTATCGCCATGGAGAGTGCTGGATTACATACATCAGTCTGGGGAGGATCACCATTTTATAGAAGGCCACACTCCGCATTAGTGAGATCGGTAGGGTCATCCATTGACATCTGATTCAAATATATATATATATTTATTAACTTTCTTTATTGACACCCTTGGCAACACAAATCACAAGACTAATGACATGATTTACATCGGAGAAAACAAACAAATGGGACCAGGGTTGGGGTAACATTCATTCCGGGTCGGTACAGTAAATCAACACCGAAGGGCAATCACAGCCATTAACAGTTCAGGTTTAGTAACAGTAGAGGCTTGGGACTAGGCCAACTGTGTGTGTGTGGCAATATCTTGTGAGATGCACTTCCACAGAAGATAGATTTTGAGTTGTCCACATATGCCTCTTGGGCGGGATTTGGTGGGTTGCATATATGCCCATTGCTCCTCCATATCATTAGCCCACAGGATGTCGCCCAGCCAGTGGTCTTTGTTGGGGATGCTCACAGTCATCCAGCGGAGTAGGATACAAGGCTCGGCAAGGAGGAAACGTACATTTACATATTTGCTCACGCATCCCACAGTGGATTAAAAATATATGAAACCATGCATTGGCGAGGGTCTATGGCCACACCCGTCATTTCCGACAGCAATCTACAGACATCATTCCAAAAAGGTTTGAGCATAGGACAATCCCATATCATATGTAAGTATTTGACGTTAGCTTGGTTACACTTGGGACATGCACCTGTTCCTTCATTGGAGAATAAATGCAGCCTGTCTGTCATTTAATGATAGCGTTGTAGCACTCTCAATTCGATCAGCTGCAATCTGGAGTTTACAAGACCCCTTACGTGTCTGTGCACAGATGTCCGCCCAGAGGTCATCCGGGACGTCGATCTGTAGATCCATTGCCCATTTAGAGCGAGCAGTGAGTGGTGTCTCTATCGAGTGGCTCTGAATAAGGCGAAAGAACGCAGAGACCAGGCCATGGTTTTCACTTGCTGTTAAAATATACCCCAGTATCGTGTCATTATCAGGTTCCATCGGAAAACCACCCCATTGCTCCTTGCATGCCGTATGTAAGCCTGCATATTGCAACCACATTGAGGCATAGGTATGTTGTTGGCAGAGATAAATGTTACACTCTGAGTACATGGCTCCTAACTTGTGAAACCTGTGTGTCCAGACTTTTTGTTAGCTGGCATCTGCTTGTGGTAAGGAGGGTACACAATTCCAGAGGGGGAGATCCCTTTGGTATGGGGCGGATACACCCATCTCTTTCCATAGCTTGCGCCAGGCTAATGCAGTTATACTAGCAGGGTCAAGCTCGCCGCCATCTGCAATTGGATGGGGTAACCCTCCTCTCTCATATGGTTGACAATGAAGCCCACTTTAGGCGCACCGCACTGGAATGCTAAACAAACCTGCATATTTCTGTTTCTAGGTCTTGGAAGAACCACTACCCGGCCCAAATGTTAATTTGAGAAAAGCTTAAGAAGTTTGGGGGAAGCACTGTCATCTTAATAAGCACTATCTTGCCAGCAATGGTGATGGGTAAACTGGCCCATCCTTTAGGTTTAGTCACCAGCTGCGTCATGAACGCAGCATAGTTGTGGTCATACAGGGTGGGACCATGCCAAGCAGCTACACCCCTAAGAAGCGTATGGTGAAAGGGGGCCCACGTGAATCGTTGTAGGTCACTAGATTCCGTGGTCACATCTGTTATGGGAAGAGTTCAGACTTAATGCAGTTAACGTGGAGGCCTGAAACCTCCCCAAAGTCTAGGATGTGCTTCATGACAGGTGACAGGTGGAGGTGTGGATCTCTTATATACAGCAGTGTATCAGCGTAGATGGAAATTATTTCAGACACCCCGGTCATCCTGATTCCTTGGTGTCTGTGTCATATTAGGTCCGCTAATGTTTTGATCGTGATGTCGAATATTAGAGGTAAGAGGGGAAAACCTTGACAGGTGCCTCTGGCTATCATGAATTTTGGGGACAGTGTTCCATTAGTGTAAACTCTGGCCATTGGAGCCATGTATAAGAGGCGCAAGGATGAGAGAAACCCTGGGGCAAACCCACACTTTGCCAGCACTGCATACATAAACTGCTAGGAAACTGAGTCAAATGCCTTTTTGAATGTCAAGTGCCGCAGTCACTGCTTGGGTGGCAAGGTCTATCTGATCTAATGTATTGAAGAGGCGCTGTAGGTTTAATGCAGTGGACCTCCCTGGGTTGAACCCTGATTGGTCTGGGTCAATAATATGATATAAATGGCATCAATTGGGCAGCAATATCTTTGAAAACATGTTGATGTCTGTGTTGATTTAAGGAGAGGGGCCTGTAGGAGCTGCAGGTTTATTTGGCTTCAGGAGAACTGATGGCCTCCCCCACAGTATCCGGGAGCACCAGCGGCTCGAGAGCGTCCTGCAGCAGTTGAAGTAGGTGAGGGGCCAGTGGTGTCTTGTAGCATTTATAAAATTGGGCCGTGAGGCCATTTGTGCCTGGAGCCTTCTTGGATGGTAGGCTTTCAATCGCCTCAGTGATGTCAGCCAGGGAGATTGGGAAATCCAGGCGTTCTAGCCTCCTGCACCAGTTGACTAATCAGCAGGTTGTCAAACATGTCTGACCTCTAAAGTTCGACTGTCTAATAGAGTAGAGGTCTGTTTTGAAATTAGTAAACACCTCATTGATGTTTACTCCTACTACTTCCTAGTATGGAAAAAGGCACTGCACAACAAGTCGGGGGAGAAGGGGGGTGGAGAGGGTTGGCGGTCCAAATTAGACTGAAGGGTGCTCAACACATTTCAAAAAGCACAGACGTTCCGTATGGTGACAATGCAACAAGTTCTGTCTCAGCTACAGCAGGGAGATTCTTGGCGTCCCTCGACCTCAAGGATGTGCATTTCCACATCCCTATTCACCGCTCACACCAGTGCTACCTATGCTTCGTGGTGGCAGGAGTGCATTATCAATTTAGGGCCCTGTCCTTCGGCTGCGTTCTGCTCAACTGGTGTTTACCAAGTGCCTTGCACCAGTGGTGGCACACCTGTGGCAGAGGGGAATCCACGTATAGCCATATCTAGACGACTGGTTGGTGAGAGCCCCCTCCTACCAACTAACAGAAGTCAACACCATGGCCACCATCCAGTGCCTACAGCAACTAGGTTTCTTTATGAACTTCGCAACGTTGCGCCTGATTCCATCACAGCAGGCACTCTATCTCTGAGCAAGACTTGACATCCGAACCTGCATCGATAGGCCCTCGGATGAAAGGGTGGTGGCTCTTCCGGAAAAGGTACGCTGCCTCAGCATTGCCTGGTTGACCCAGTAGGCAATTACAAATATTTGCTGGGGATATTGTCATGCATCCCGTTGATCACACGCCGCCGGCTACACATGAGGCCGGTGCAGGAATGCCTGGATGCCCATTGGATACAAGTGTCGGGGTCTTGGGATGACTGCATCGTTCTGACACAAGTTTTAAACCGAACATTCGCTGGTGGTGGGTGAGGGAACATCTGGTGCAGGGCACCCCTTTCAGGTTGCCGGACCATCAGGCCACCGTCGCAATGGATTCTTCACCAGAAGGATGGGGTGCCCACTATCTGTGCCAACACACCTGAGGATTATGGTCCAAAGAGTAAAAGAGCCAGCACATCAACCTGCTGGAGCTGCAGGCAATCTTCTGGGCACTGAAGTCTTTCCTCCCCCCTCCTAGCGGAGAAGGTGGTGCAGATTTATACTTACAACACAACAGCGATGTTTTTTGTCTGCAAGCAAGGAGGAATGAGACCCCTCCCCGCCCCCCAGCTTTCCATAGAGGCCCCGGCTCTTTGGCACTGGGCTCTTCAGCACAACATGTTTCTCATTCCCCTTCATCTGCTGGGAATTGAGAACACTCTAGTGGATAGCAGGGAGATCCGCTCTTGCCATGAGTGGGAGCTACATGAGGGTCCTCTTCACCTGTTTCAAATGTGGGGCCCTCCTTTTTGCCACCTACGACAACAGCCCTTTGCCAGCCGCTTCCCCAATCCGGAGAGCTTGGGGGACGCCTTTGCGTTTCCATGGGGAAGTTCCTGTATGCATTCCCCCCCCCCCCCCCCCACCCCCCAATTCCTCTGGTGCCTGGGGTCCTACCCACCTTCAGACTGTATAAGTGCAAACTGACATTGGTGGCCCCTGCGTGGCCGAGACAGTTTAGGTACTCTGACCTCCTTGCCCTCTCGTCAGCTGCTCCTCTGAAGCTACGGCCACACCAGACGCTCTGCTCCAACCAAGGGTCGGTGTTGCACCACCACCCGGCCTCACTCAATCTGATGGCCTGTCTCCTGTGTTCTTAGAATTTGGAGCCCTGTCCCTTCCGCAAGACTGCCAGGATGTCCTGGACCAAGCAAGAACTATGTCACCTTTTTAAAATGCTTCAAGCGCAAGTGGAAACGTTTTCAGGTGTGGTGCAGGATCCATCAGTCGCAACCTCAAACCATTCAGCTATTACCTTTTTATCTGTTGTCCCTGGCGCAGTCTGGCTTGACGCGTTCTTCAATCAAGGTACATCTGGCAGCAATCTCCAGGCACAACCACTGCACAGGGGTGCCATCCCTGTGGTCCCACTGGCTGGGAAAAGAGTTCTTACGTGGGCTGTTCTGGTCTTTTCCACCTCTCCGTCGTCCAGCTCCAGCGCGGGAGCCAAATGTGCTACTCGCAAGGCTCATGAAGGCCGCCTTTCGAACCTATGGACCAAGCATCCATTAAGCATATTTTCCTGGGAAACCGTGTTCTTGGGGCCTTAACAACGGCCAGGCGAGTGGGAGAGATCCAGGTGGTTTCCTCCAACTGCCTTATTTGACGTTTCTCAAGGACAAGCCTATTCTACGTACTAACCCGGCCTTTATGCCAAAGGTGCCATCTTCATTTTAATCAACAATTGGTTCTGCCCATATTCTTTGGCACACCAACGTCTCCAGCGGAGCAAAACTGCACACGCTGGATGTGGTTCGCGATCTCAAGTACTATATGGCACGTAATAAGTTGTCATCACGGAAACTCTGAATAGGCAGATAGTACAAAAGGAACGTCTGTACTTTAATCTTCAGTTGCGGGTTAATACAAAGACAGGAACAGGCGGGAGTATGCATTTTAACAGCTCTAGTCCCATGATGAAGCCCCCCTCCAACAGTCACTCTCGGAACTCCCCCACACACACACACACACTCTACATTCCATCAGCCATTCCATAAGCAGCACCAAGCAGACATGCAGGATACCACATACACTGACGTCTCCAGGGAGCGAACGCGTAACATGCTGGATGTGGTACGCAGCCTCACAGATCAATTGTTTGTCCCATTTGGACATTCTGGGCCCGGGAAAGCTCTTTCCAAGTCCTCTATATCAAGATGGACTGCTACCTGCATTTCATTCTGATATCAACAGGCCGGCAGGCCGCTTCCCGGTAGGTCCGGGCTCACCCGACCAGAGCAGTGGCTGCAACTATTGCTTTCCTCCCAAGAATCCTGCTACCTGACCTCTGCCGTGCAGCCACCTGGAGATCGGTACACACATTCACCAGGTTCTACTGTGTCGACAGATTCCACAGAAATCTAGAGTCGCCAGTCGTTTCTCCTGAACCTTTTTACTTTAGGTTAGTAAGTCTCCAGTGGTAAGTTATGCTGGAAGCTTGCCTCTCCCATATGTATTGTTGTAATACTGCTTTGTAATCTATTCACATGTGAATCTATGAAAGATGACAATGCTGGAGAACTGGAGTTAAAGGTAAGTAACTTGTGTGCTCCCGCTCCTCGCTGTCTGCCACCCCACTCTGTTTGCCCACTTGGGCAGTGGCGTGCTGCGTCTCTCCTGAGCCCATAGTGAATGTGTCCATTTTGCTCTGTGTGGCCTTGGTCCCTTTGTCTCTGACCATGGCTGAGCTACGTTCGGTGCTGGCTCCTCTGACCTCCCTCCGATCCAAGTTCTGCACCCTCCGTTCACTGCTCTCCCCCACAGGACCTCACCTGTTTCTTGTATGAGCTGGGGGGAGTGTGGAATCCCTGGTCCCCTTAATCTTTATTGCTCCCTTCAGGACTCTCCCGCTCCAATCACCTAATAGCGAGCCTGCATCAGTGGCGTGGGCTTGCTGCGGCTCACCTCCTTGTCTCCCCTTCCATACTCCTGCTTGAAGTATACGGTCATGGGCCCGCCTCCATTTCAGTGTCGGGCAACTTGGGGCGGGGGTGAAGTGGGGGGGAGGGAGGACAGAATGGCCGCTTGTCAGTGCTTATGGCCCAAACATTTACAGGGGTGCTGCCTCTTTCCATGTGGGGGTTCCGGCCACCCCTCTAGGGGACCTGGTCACAAGTCCCAGAGCCACTAGGCCAGCGATTATCGTCAACTGGAATGGGTGAGGAGGCTCCTCCTGCCACGGCCGTTGTCCCAGTCAGGCCCAGGGGAATCTTGTCACGCAAGCCAGTCCCCGCCGGTTCCTTATGCAATATGGCCTGCCAGGCACCTCTGCACCTTGGTGTCCCGTTGCTCACCGGATCTCCGGGGTAGCCACGCCGTCCCTTGTGGTGCCAGCATGTTCGTGATCGATTCCAGAACACCCATCCGCGGAATCTCTCTCTCCTCTCCTACATTGAGAGAGAAGATCACTTGCAGATTATTGTGGAGGCAGAGCGGGAGCTCACTCTTCAGGCAGCCATATTATCTGCGCCCTTAGCGTTCACTGCCACACACTTTTATTTGACATTTACTGCTGTGAGAAATCTGAGGGCTTTCTCAAATGTAGCCCGCTAGACCCCCCCCACCCTCAGATAACCAAGAGGGAGGTAGAGCTGCCAGATCCTGACCCTGGGGTGGACTAGTGAAGGGGGCGGGGGGGAGTGAGGGGATGACATGGGCAGAGGGTCTGTGGGGTTTGGGAAGAGAGTACCAGAGGGTGACGCACAGTATTCCCCCTTTCATTACAGTGACCTAATTCCCCCACCCTCAGATATCATAGGATATTGGCACTCTTCCCTTGAATTGAAGTCCAGTACTGGGAAGAAGATCATCTCCAGAGTAATGGAGGTTACCTATAGAAAGCACCATTTATAGTACTGGGACGAATAAGAGGGAGCCTAAGAGTTGCAGATCTAAAGGTCCGGGCACGTCTCAATAATTGGCCTGATTGGAATCTGGCAAATAAGGAAAGTAGTGCACACCTGAAAGCCCATGAAGGGGCCCAGGTGTATAAAAAGAAACGTGAGTGATAGAGAGAGGAGGGAGGGTAAGCGAGCGCTACAGTCCAGAGGAGCACGGGATGCCAAGATGCTGGAAGGAGACATTGCCAGGTGGAGTGTCAATGCGTGGCGAGGGAGCTGTGGAGAGTGGTGGCCCTCTTCGCCATGCTTAACGAGTGCTCGTTCCCCTGGGAGGAAACATCCTCCAGGGATGCCGGAGGGGCAGGTGGTAAGACCCTGACCTCAAGTATTGAGAAGCTGTTCAACGGAGGAGAGAATGCAGCAGCCAGTGACTTTCATAGAACTGTAATGAAATCCGGCACACGTATAATAGCAAAGACAATTAAAGGTATTACATTGTATTGGAGTGTTTGTGTGCAATTGTCGAAAGCCTCCAATGGAACTCAATTGAAATTCCTTGAAGTTCGGAACGCTATTATAGTGAAATAAACAAAATGTTGCTGGGAAATAAAACGCTAGTAGAGTAAAAGTGCAGACGAAGGGAGATTGAGAAGTTGGAGCAAAGTGCGCAGACGTTCTTAAACTAAACCAGCAGAATGTAGGCTTTTGTAGACCGCCAAGGAAGAATATTAAAGGAACAGAAAAGGCAAAAAGTTACTAAACATCACATAGCCTTCCATTCTTTGAAATATTGTGAATTTGTGAGCCTGAATCAATCGCAGAAGTGGCTGAACGTAGGGTGAACCATACTGGTTGCGTGACCTGTAATGGGTGGGCCGTGCAGCCCGTTAACTGCGCCTAGACCAGGGGAGGAAATTCCAGCTCATCTAGACGAAGGCTGTCTGCTTGGTGAAGGGAGCTCCTAAGCTACTTTGAGAAATAATTTTTGTGTAAATTAAGCCTGGAATGCTTTCCATCTAAACGATCCAGCCCGTCCAGATGAAGACTGGACGCTTGGGGATTGGAAACTCCTAAGCTCCTTTGAACTATTGTTTCATAAATTATGAATTCAAGCTTGTGGGAGGGAGCCCCAAACTATTTTGGAACATTAGTTTGTGTGCCAAGGAAGCTTGGGGAAGGGTATCCCTTGGCTCCTTTAAACTGCTACCTTGTAAACTTAGACTAAAGGCTTGGGGAAGGATCCCTGGGCTCATGAAAGACATTGTTCATTGGAACTTTTGTGTATTGTGAGCTTAGACTTGAGGTTGGAATAGAGGGAGCCTAAGTCTTTAATGAACATTATCCTTTGCAACTGTATCCTGAACTTGGGAGAG
Source organism: Ambystoma mexicanum (assembly GCF_040938575.1). Lineage (NCBI taxonomy): Eukaryota > Metazoa > Chordata > Amphibia > Caudata > Ambystomatidae > Ambystoma > Ambystoma mexicanum. The sequence continues at coordinate 285,509,193 of NC_090931.1, read as the reverse complement.
GGAGCTAGAGACGACTCCACACTTTTACTTTGAGCACTATTTTGATTTGGTATATTCCTACACTATATTAAAGTATTACATGTGTGGGCAAGCATAGGTTTTGACACAGACAGACTTTTGTTTTGAGCTTTTATACATAGACGTTCCTTTGTTTCTTTAGGTAGGGCAATTCCCATCATAGTAATAGGGCAGGTTAGGCGTTCCATCCAGCCCCAAATTTTAATAAAGGTTTTCGAAACTGTTAAGTTTGTTGTCTGTGTCATCTCTTGATACCTTGACTTTCTCACAATGCTAACAAACTTTGCTAGCATTAAATGGCAAATGACTTTAATTGTGTGTGGCTGGCCACCGGGTGGTAGCATTATGTCAATAATTAAGAATGCTTATAGTGACATGCACCATTTCACAGAAAGCACTTGTACGTTTTCTGTCACCACTAATTATGGGGCCAGTGGATTTCTGTGGTGGAGCATTGTGGGTTCCTGTACATAGTTGCTTTTGAGCATGACGTGTACCTACTTAAATAAAAGGACTTACTCAGAATCTTGTTCCAAAACTCCTCCTTATGTGAAGCAGAGCAGCACAGGAAATGGGCCGGAACAAGATGGAGCGGCGCTCCGGCAAAACATAGTCTTGCTGGTGCGCTGCCGGAACGCTGCTCCGTCCCCAGGGCCATGGGTTAGCACAGGACACTCCCAGATCCTGCGCTTCAACAAGAAGACTGCTTTCAGAAGACTCGGTACGGCGTGCTGCCGAGTCTTCTGAAAGAAGTTTGCTAGTTGAAGCACGGGTTGCTCGTGCGTAGAATAACTCTGCTGAGCAGTGCTTTTTCCCCAGGCCCAGCGGATAGCTGAAGCAGTTATTGCATGCACAAGCCTGCTTTTAGAACACTTAGCGCAGGAGACTGAATACAGAAACTGTCAAAGCCTCACATACCATGCTGCAGCTGTCCAAACTGGTATAGGTGTCGTGCAATTTACAAACCTCTTTTTGTTAGTGTGAGTATTGTGACTAATCTAAACCGCAGAGTCCAACTTCTATTATTCACTCAAGGGTTTCTTACTGAATCACTACAAGACATGTTTAAAATTCAAAATTGTGGGCATTCTTATGTTCCCATAATGCTCTTGGCTTTTATTCAAATTGAAAGGATTCAATTCTATAAAGAAATACTATGTTTCGTGACCTGGGGCCACGCCCCTCCAAGGAGGGGAGGTTTCCCCCAGTAATTTGTGTCAATTTCCTCCAGCACTGAAGCAGGCACTTCACTTAGTGACATGTTGGTCCATCTGCAGACAAGAAACTAACTCGCAGCATGGAATAGGTAGCTGTGGTAGGGGGAGTTGCAAGACCCACTGCCCCCAATGAGTAAACCCCCCCCCCCACACTCGGGGAGGTGAAGGCAGCTACAAAGAGGCTTTGTGGAGCCAGTTGGTCTGCCAGCATAGTGCTGTGAAGTGACTGACACAGATTAAGCAAGATACTTTGCTGAGTGCACAAGCAAGTAGAAGTAGCTCCATAGTTTTAGGGGTGCCACGTCAAAGCGGTTGTGCCACATATAAAGGATGCTGCTTGTTGCAATGTGGCTGCAGCGTTCAGGAGACTCTGGGTACCCCCATTGTACTCTGTGACGTACATGAGACTGAATCTTTGCAATAAAGCAGCTGCTGATGTCTACAAGGACTGAGGGTGCAATATTGAGGGGACCTGGGAGCTATTTGGCTCCTGCTTGTGTCCTGGAAGAGCCTGGTTAGCTTGACGCCAACCACTACCAGGAGCTACTATTGGCTACCCAGGCCAACTGATGCTGAACACACCGATGTGCAGGGTTCAAAATTGAGATTCGATGAGCAGGAGCTAAAACCAGCTCCTGGATGTCGGGCATCACCCTGCAGGCAGGAGCTACCGCAGGGGAACCAGGAGCTACCAGAAGCTACCAGAGCTGCTCCTTCAGCTTTTTGTCCCTTTTGGATGAACCATTGTTTTTAAATATGTTAGATATGTTCTAAATCTTCTTTATTAACATTCTCAAATACTCAAAGTTAATGTCACATTTACATGTTTTGGAATCCACCTGCATGTGGATTTATGTGTTTGTGTGACCATCTTTAAATCAACATTAGGACACATCTATACGTTATTTGAAGCATTAGGGGGATCATAAATAATGGACAAAGTGATATGTTTTAATCTTATGTGAAAGTTAGATTTGCGGAATGCAATGTACTCCTCAACGGTAGCTCTTGGTCACCTGTTACTGATGGATATCAAGGAGCTGCTTTCAGCTCCTGCTTATCAATCTTAATTTCCATCCCAGACGACTGCAAGCAGCGGTCGGTGTGATGTGCAAACAACCCAGATGTTCGAGGGGCCATTCCAGTTTGATGACCTGAGGCAGTCACTGCATGATGCCAGTGGACTGGACACCTCTCCGGAGGTAGAGTTTTGTAGGCCAGAGCTTGGCACTCATGCCGATTCTTCATATCGGCGCCTTATGTCGCGATAATACCGTCCAGCCAGTAGCGACCTCTGCTACTTGTCCAGGCACCCCACTCCAGAGAGTTTGGTGGTGCAGGTGGCTACAGCCCCGGCAAAGCAGGCGTCGTATCCTACCATCCCTCCGGATAGGGACGACGAACTTTTTGACGGCTGGGCGAAGAAAGGGTTTTCTTCAGGGGGTATGGTGCTTCAGGCAGCCAACTCCATATGTGGCTTGTCTCGTTTCACACACACTCTGTGGAACTGTGTTGCATTAGCGGCTGAACATATTCCCGAAGGGGACGAACGGGATGGTTTCCTTGCTATGGTTCAGTGTGGCAAGGATGCCATGTGTGAGGCCGTTCAGTCGGGTTTGGACATGGCAGATTGTGTCAGCTGGTCAATGGAGGCGAGCACTGTAATAAGCAGGTTTGCCTGGTTGCGGAAGTCTGGGTTCGCTCCTGATGTGCAGTCCTGGCTCCTCAACATGCCCTTTGACGGTGAACATCTTTCTGACAGCAAGGCTGACAAGAGCCTTGAGAGGTTGCAGACCTCCAAAGCTGCAGCGAAGTCGTTGGACGCTGCAGTTCGACAACCTCCGCCTTTTCGTCGTTGGGGACAGCAATGGAGGGGAGGTTCCGTTCGCTATTACTCGTCCTTCAGTAAAGCGAGAGGAGTTAGCAGTCAAAGAGGCCACCGTAAGAGTGCCAGAGGTGGAAACGAGGGTACTCAAGGTGCCAAGGCTGCTCGGGGAGTTGTCTCTTTGCCCTCTGGCAACGCCGCAGCCACTACCACTCAGTCATGAGGCCAGGTCCCATGATTCGCCAGTTGTGGGAAGGCTGGCGCAGCATCTTGTAGAGTGGCGAGCCATTACTTCAGATGGGTGGGTTCTGGAGATCATAACCCACGGCTACTGTCTTCCCTTTCGGCAGAACCTCACGACAATCCACCTGGGAACCTCTCTTTGAAGAGTCCGGATCCGCTCCTTGCGCAGGAAATTCAAGCCCTGCTGGAGAAAGACGCCATAGAACTGGTGCCTGTAGCGGAGAGGAACAAGGGATGGTATTCCCCTTATTTTTTGATTTCGAAGAAAGACTGGGGCTTGAGACCCATCATGGACTTGCACGGTTTGAACAAACTCCTCAGGAAGGACAATTCAAGATGGTTACTCTCTCTCAAGTCCTCCAGGCCCTTCAACTTCAGGACTGGTTGGTGTCTCTCGACCTCAAGGACGCTTACTTCCATGTGCCGATCCATTCCAAGCACAAGTACCACCTAAGGTTCGCGGTTGGCGACTCGCACTTTCAGTTTCGGGTCCTGCCGTTCGGATTGACCTCCGCCCCGAGGGTTTTCACCAAGCTCATGGTGGTGGTGGCAGCGAATCTCAGGAAAGGGGGGATTCACGTCTACCTCTACTTGGACGATTGGTTGATCAGGGGGAGCTCTCCCGAGCAAGTCCTGGATCATCTGTCCGTCACCTGCCACTCTCTCCACAAGCTGGGCTTCTCCCTCAATTTAAAGAAGTCCCATTTGACACCAACGCAGCGGCTCCAGTACATCGGAGCAGTGCTCGACACATCCCTGGGGCAGTGTTTTCCTCCCCAGGTGAGGGCTCTTCACATTCAGCAGATAGTGCACAAGTTTCAACTTGCCCAGAATCTCCCAGCGTCCGAGTTCTTGAGACTGCTCGGCCTCATGGCATCCTGCATTCTTCTGGTGCCAGAGGCTCGTCTGCAGATGAGATCTTTGCAGTGGGCACTCAAGCTCCAGGGGTCTCAGTCCTCCGGCAGGCTGTCGGACCCTGTTCAGGTGCCGCCGTCGGTCGCCCAGGACCTTCTGTGGTGGGCCGTCGAAGGCAATCTGATGAAGGGGGCCCCATTTTGGCTGCCCTGGCCGGAGGTGGCGATCGTGACGGACGCATCCCTCACGGGATGGGGAGCTCATGCCAACAAGTTGACAGTCGGCGGTCGTTGGTCTCTGTCGGAGTCCAGACTCCATATCAATCTGTTGGAGCTGAGGGCCGTCAGGCTTGCCCTGAAGGCTTTTCTGCCGACTGTGCGAGGAAAGTGTCCTGATTCTAACGGACAACACGGTGGCCATGCACTACCTCAACAAAAAGGGGGGGGCAGGGTCACTTCCTCTGTGCAGGGAGGCGATGCAGCTCGAGTTCTGGGCCATCCAGCAGGAAGTTTCGATCTCGGCTGTTCATCTGGCCAGAGACAATAACGAGACGGCGGACGCTCTGAGCAGGCAGAGCACGATCTCTCACGAGTGGGAGCTGGCTCAGGAGATTCTCCTGGAGATCTTCGCCCTTTGGGGGACCCCTCAAGTGGATCTCTTCACCTCCAGTGTCAACCGGAAGTGTGAAAGGTTCTGCTCGCAGGAATTTCCTCCAAAAGGAGCCTTAGGAGATGCGTTCGTGGTGGAGTGGTCATTCCCACTGCTGTACGCGTTTCCTCCAGTCCCCGTCATCCCGCAAGTACTGCGGAGGTTACGGAGGTTCGGTTCCCGGATGATCCTCATTGTTCCGGCGTGGGCCCGGAGGACGTGGTACCCGGACCTTCTCGACTTGTCCATCTGCCCTCCACGTCGTCTTCCCTACCGAGACGATCTGCTCTCACCGGAGCGGGGTCAGGTTCTCCATCCAGAGGTCAGATCCCTCAACCTTCACGCTTGGCTTCTGAAAGGTTGAGGTATAAGGATTGGGACCTCCCTGAAGACGTGATGGAGGTGTTGCTCTCGGCAAGGCGGCCGGCAACAAAGTCTCTGTGCCGTTGGAGAAAATTCTGCGACTGGTGCAGAGTTAAGAATGTGGATCCTTTGGAATGTGACATTCCCATGGTTCTGTCTTTTTTGCTTTCCTTGGCCCACAGTGGCTTGCAAGTGGGGAACATTAAAGGTTACCTGGCGGCGCTGTCCATATTTAAGCGCTCGTCTGAAGAATGTTCCTATTTTAAGATTCCTTTGATTTCTCAGTTTTTGAAAGGGCTCCCTGTGTTCCCTCCGTCACCTTTTCTGGTGCCCGGTTGGGATTTGAACCTTGTTATTAAGTTTCTTATGGGTGCTCCATTTGAGCCTTTACATTCTTGCCCTTCATTCTTGCCCTTTGACACTGTTAACTCTGAAAACTGTGTTTTTGGTTGCGGTTACTTCTGCTCGCAGAGTGAGTGAGTTACAGGCACTTTCAGTTAAGCCACCCTTCACTGTGTTTCATAAGGACAGGGTTGTCCTTAGAGTTCGTCCTTCTTTTCTTCCGAAGGTGGTTTTGGAATTTCATTTGAACCAGGAGATTGTTCTTCCGGCGTTCTATCCTCCTCCACATCCTGGTAAGTAAGAGGAGAGGTTCCATAGGCTTGATCCTAGGAGAGCGTTGAGCTTTTATATTTCGCGCATGTCCCGGATCAGAGTGGACGATCAACTTTTCATTGGTTATGCTGGAAAGCGTTTGGGACAAGCTGTGACGAAACAGACTTTGTCTCGGATTATTTTAGCTATCTCCGAGTGTTACCGCTTGGCGGGTAAGGAACCTCCGGCTGGCTTGCGGGCCCATTCTACCAGGGGAGTGGCTGCGTCTACTGCCCTGCAGAGGGGTGTTCCTATTCGTCACATCTGTGATGCACCCACCTGGGCTTCAGTACATACTTTTGTACCGCACTACTCCCTCGATTCCATCAGAGGGCAGGATCTGGCCTTTGGCAAGGCAGTCCTTTATTCCGCAATTTGATTGGGCATGCTAAATTTGTGTTCTAAATTCTTTTCCCACCTCCTTGCTTGGTACTGCTTTGGGAGTCTGTCATAGATATGGAATATGTTGGAGGACCCAATCCCCTCGAAGAGCAAGTTACTTTATTACCTGGTAACGTTCTTTCGATGGGATGGTCCGACGACGTATTCCATATCGCTCCCTCCCTACCTTCCCCGCTGCAGAATTTCTTTTGCGATTGCAGCTTGCGTTCCGCAAGGCCTTGTGTGTCTGACTGGCAGAAAACTGGTGGCACACGTTCTGGGGGAAAAAACTACAACTGAGGCTATGGGCATCATGCGTCCTACTTATCACATCGGGTGACGTCGGCCGTCGGAAGAGGTGCTCGGGGACGGCGCATTGACGTCATCGATGCAGGACGCAGACGCCGAAGATTTTCCGAAGCAGCACAGCTGTGGACATTACCTGTCATAGATATGGAATACGTCGTCGGACCATCCCATCGAAAGAACATTACCAGGTAAGAAAGTAACTTGTTCTTCTTCCACAGGCTGGCTTGAGGGTGGTTCCATAGGGTAGTACCAGAATGGGCTTAGAACTGCATTTTGCAATGGTGTTAGAGTTGCATTGTCCAAGGTGTGCACAATTCAAGTTGCAAGCTACTAGCCATGCATATTATCACTCGCTGCCTCAGTTGTACTCTTGCACACATTACACCTTTCTTATTCAATAAGAATCAATAATTGCTCTCCAATGGCTAGTGACAACTATCAGTTTGGAGGCATCGTCTTTCTGTTCATCCGTGATCAGGATACCAACTGATGTGTTTTTCTTTTTGTATTTTTTTTTTTTTTGGGATTGTTATTCAGTTTAAAGCAAATGTAAAACAAGACAATTTATCAACATAAAACAAAATTAATGATAACAAGAATATACAGAAATATTTAAAGCCTATGAACTACAGTAAAAACAAGAAATGTATACTGTTAAAACATCATTCCAAATGCAAAGATTTTTTTTAAAAAAACCTGACACTGCCAAAATCACCAAAGTCGAGTGACCTGCTAAACAGAGCTGCATAAAAGAATCGTGACGTTGTGGTTAAAATTGATAAAAATAGCCCAAACTGTTACTCTCTGAGATCCTGAAGATAAAAACATGATGTGTTTGATCATGAATTTCGATGGTATTAATAGACCCACAAAACCTGCAAGAACTTTGATCAAACGATAACATTTTGTAAAAAATCAGAATCTCTTTAGTATGCACTTGATTCATTTGAAACCTAAAAAATAGTCATCTTGCAGATCTTTGTGGATACAAAACCAGATAGGCAGCAACCATTCCAGCCAGTTTAAAGTCAAACTGTATATGATTTACTGATTTGTATGAATGAAAGGATTCAATTATATTTACCCAATCCTGTTTATAAAGCAATTTTTTTAACTCGAAATGGGTTATCTTTAAGATCACCAGGTACAAACCAGCAAGCAAATAATCACAATAATCTGAAAAGGTGCAGAATAAAGTTTCCTTTCTGTCAATCAACACCTTGTTTAATCCATATATAAAGATGGAGCACACAGTGGGCGTAACTTGTGATAGCGGGCTAAATACCTCCACTGGGCACGGCCTTAAAGAGAAATTAAACCAAGTTCATAGCGGATGGCGGCTAGAGGAGTACCATGAGAAACCTGCATTATCATCCTCCACAACTGACCATCTGTTTGGAAGGGAGTCTAGTGCCTGAAATGGAAGTATCTCGAAGCCGTAAAGTATTTTAGGGATCATTTTCCCTTCATAATATTTCAATGAGGGTATAATTGAAAACTTCCCATACTTAATGTCCACACGTACCAGTTGATTACCTAATGCCGTTCCAAGAGAACACAGCCAATCCTTGGTAAACAATATATTCTGCTTCTTTGAAATGGGGAATCGGATATACAAAGCCTTTCACTGTTTCAAGGGGCACATGATTGATTTGTCAAACAAATGATACCAACTTCACAGTAGAGGATACAATTATTTTGCCTTTGTGAAGCTGCATGTGCACCTATTGTCAAGTGATTTAGCTAACCGGGGTGCCTGCATGTAACGTAAAGTTGTTTTTTTAGTGCATCTTGTGATTAGTGAGGTGGCTGTGTATATCAAAACTGAGCCTGTGAGCTCTTGAGGTGGCCTATAGATTCCTTTTAATCACTTGGCATTGCCAGTTGTAGTTCTACCAGGTGTACGGGCCATGTATGCGCAATGGTGTCTGTTGAACCAATGGCAGAATATATTTGGATAGGAATATATAATGGTGCTGGATCTCAGTGTGGTTGCTTTTTGCAAGGTGGATGCTTCAGGCATGTGGTTTCGCCAGGTGGAGTTTGCTTTTCTTTCTCCCTGCCTTTGGTGGTTGTAGTTATTGGGCCAATAGTGAGACCATGCTAGTGAGAGTTGCATGTTTTGTTCGTGTCTTTTCTGTCCATTGTTTTTGTGTCTGAAGGAACAAAGGCAGGTGTGTGTTATCTGGCTCATCTCCCAGCTTGTATGTGTACTTGTAAGGTCAGTGAGTGATCTCATGTGTGAGTGATGGTGGGTGTGTGGTACCCTGCATGTGTTCTGCCCAAGTCTGGTAGGCAGTTATCTGGGCGGTAGTGTCAGGGAAATGCACCAAAATGTCGACCTTGTAACTGGGACTGCGCAGTTATGGTGACTTCGGTGCATTTCCATTTACCGACTCCCATTACTGCGCCCAAGCAGAGCGGGCTTGCAGGGGTGTCCCCCGGCTCTCCTTGGGGGCAGTAATGGGAGTCGGGGGTTGCGGCCCACGTTATTGGGAGGAACAGACGCCGCAGGGAGTTGGCGGCACACACAGGTGTGCCACCGGAAAGGTAAGTGGGTGGCGGGGGTTGGGGTAGGGGAATTCTGTTAGGGGAGCGGGGGGGGGGGGGTAGTAAAGTGATCTATTTGATCACTGTGCTGCGCCATAATTGGCGTCAACATTTTTTCATTGGTGCAGTTACGGGCGGCGCAGTGATGACATAGATTCCGTGGCTATTGATTCCTGTACATAGTTGCCCATAAGCATAAGTTGCACCTACTTAAATAAAGGAACATACCTGGTTCTTGGTTCTAGCCTCCTCCTTACCTGAAGCAGATGCTTCAAAGTACTATTGATTATCCTCGAATTTGCTAGTCTTCCACCAAACTTTGGGTCTGCAACAATGTGCTTCTTTGCCAGCATTAATTGCAGAGCAGAGGGGGCGCGGGGAGCAGGGAGCAGGGATTGTGTAGCTGGCCATATGCACCCTGTGATATGTTGTATGCCATTCGTGAAGTACAATGCCTGCCCTTCGCCTAATACGATAAACTGTTAAATCACACAATTCTTTTTTTTTTTTTTTGCTTTTTTTTGTAATCCAATGCCAAATAGTAGCATTGGGCATAATTGAAGTGTAGCAGACTCGACAGCAAGCGATCTGCTCTTTTTTCCCCTCAGGATTCCTAAAGCAGCACTTGAGATGTATATGGCGCCTGATCTAAAAATAGACTACCATGACTTGCAACATAAATTTAGCTGATACATTTTATGCTTCTTTGGGGCTCTGCCACTTAACCTTTATCTTTCTGATGCTTTTGAGGTATATTTAATGGCTGAAATCTACTAGTGTTACATTAGTTTAGCGCACGTACACCACAACATGATTTCTTGGTGCTAACTGTGCAAGATATTTCATTTGACTTTTAAATAATAGGTTTGATTAGAATGACTTGACTCATTTAATGTCCCCAATATACAGTCCTGCCCCACAATTCTGGGTAAGAAAAACAAACTGTGATTTCTCAAAGCTCGAAATTTAATTTAATATAATGTAGTTCCATCTAAACAAAAGTGATCTCAAGCTTTATACCTAAGAAATCACTACGATGTTAGAGGCTCATAAACAATTGGTCATTAAAATTAGAATTTACCTGTCACATGAAGCTATCAATTTACCCATATTAAATTCCATATATATTCTTCTCTAAAATATACTAGGCATTCTTAACACTTTGTTGCTTGTCATCTTTTACTTTACAAAAGCATTTCAACATAAGACATCGCGGTAGACCTCAGTCAGAATGCATGCAGTCTTAATTTCCCCATAGACCCACCATTTACATATCAAAATGATTTCTCTACATTAAATGTAGCACAGAGGATGTATGCGATCTTCTCTGAATGTGTGCAGCTTTAGATCTGCCTGAGTGTGTGAAGTTCTCCATCTATCAATATTGGGGTATTTCTATTGATATTGGGTCTCTATTACTATTCATTTGCCTTCAATGTAATATTCTCCAGTAAGAGTTGCCATGTTGAAGCATCCTTGCCCTTTCCCATTACACCTAGATCTGCCTGTGCATTTCAAGCTAAGGGACTTCAGGGGTTTAATATTTGGCATATTTTCTGTGAGTAGGATGTATATTATGTGCTAATTTCTGTTGCACAAAACTCTAACTCTAATTTATGACTAGGATCCCCTCCTGACGCAAATTTTTATGATCTCACATTCAGTAATAGTATTTCATTGGCACACTATGAATTGCGTAATTCTATTCCGGTATAAGCGATGGATTCTTTTTTAAGTGGTGCTTAATTTTACAAAAAAACTCTGCCTTTAGTTGTAAACTGCGCCTCTCAATAGAATAGAGGTATTGGGCTTTAGGAAAATTACATATCACTTGCATTCAGCTTCACATAGACATAGGGCATTTTATTTGTACTGCATCTCTGTCCCTGTCGGATTAGCATCCCCTTGCTTACCAGCCCTTTTGATTCCAATGGTTTTACCTTGGACAGCAGTATGGGAAATTTAGAGTTGTGCATTGGGTTTTCTAAATTTAAATGCAGACTCTTATTTTTGGAGCTTTAGCTTGGACCCTACATCTGGAGCTACAGCCTCTGCAAGGTCCTTTTCAGTCAGCTGTTTGGAACCCACTTTGCAGCATGGCGTACTCGTCACTTCCTCAAAGGGCTCCTGTCTGTGGCTTGCCTGGGAAACAGTCATCCAGATGATTTCAGCTCTGCTTGCCAACCACTTACTTCCATTTATATCCAGAAATATCCATCAATATTCATCTCCTAATATTCTCTAAATTCTGTGTGCATGCTAATTTATAATCTTCAAATAATCCCCTAATCTAGTAACTTGAAAGGAGGGGCTCTTCACTCTGAGTCCCATGAGTGATTGATTGCAGGCTTATGAAGAGCCATTTCTTTTTAATAGTACAACGTTGGATGTGAATGGGTGAGTTTAATAAAATAAGGTGATGTTCCTGTGCAATGTGTATTCGCAGAGATAATTATTTTGTATACTTTTTTTTTTTTTTTACAATTTGTTCCTCTTTCTTTAACAGACACATTTTGTATAGGTTACACGTTATATATTTTACTGACCAAAATGCAATTTGTTTTAAGATAGTTGGACCTTCCACAATGGAGATATGACTTTTCAAAGGATAAACTTTTTTATTTGAAGTGCACACAAGGAAACCTTTTCTTCATTTATAAATCAAATAAATGCTGATTTTGGCCTGCAGCTGTCACCGTTGATACATCCCAGTCACATTCTTCTTCATGATGTTACTAGATGTTAAGGCTAGTTTTCTTTTGCTTGTTCACTGAAATCCCATGACATTAGCTAAATTGAGTTTTAAAAGGGGGCCTGGATTTGATATGTGATAGGTGTCTGTTCTTTGTCCTTTAGCCAGCATCTCGCAGTGTTTTATGAGGCCTGGGTTTGGAACTAGTTTGAACATGATGAATTGGGCCCTTAAGACGATTAATTTATACATGTTTGGTGTTTCGAGCATCTAAATTATGCATTTAAATAAGCAAATGAAGGAGACAGAGAATGGCTACAGTGAAGGTGCACAGTTTATGGTGTTACCTGGAGCTGATGGTGTCCTGCAGCATCATGGCAAGTAGTGATGGAGTCCGAAGGCAATGGCCTGGCCCGATGTGGACATCAAGTATATACTTTGACATCAGGTATATATTTTGTAGCAGAGCCTACGTTTCTAATTGGATTGTGTCCTCCAATGTATTCCTCATCTCTGACATGTAATGCCCAGCTTTGGCTGCTTTGGAATTTTTTTCGGCGGAGGGCACCCTATCTCGATGGCGTTGAGTCGATGTCCCTCGGAGGACTCCGTCGAGGGTGACCTCACCATATGCTATAAGTAGCACGCACGGTACCCGTTGGCCTCAGTTCAGTTTTTCCGCAAACACGTTTGCTTTGTGAGGAACTCGGCGCGCCTCATACTTGTGAAAGTATTTGCTGTTTGTTGGTTTTTCGAATATGTCTTCGTCTTCTACTCCGACGACACCTTGGTCCGGGTTCAAGAAATGCCGGGGCTGCAGCTCTGAGATGTCCATCATGGACCTGCATCGAGTCCGGTCTGTGGTGCCTCAGTGAGGGCCACGATAAGAATACATGCTCCAAGTGCCAATCCATGACAGCAAAGGCCTTGAGGGAACGAAAGGGGAAGTTGACGGTTAGCAAGGTTTCCAAACCCCATAAATCCTGACCTGCTGGGCCTTCGACTGATGAGTCGAGAGGCGGGTCTCCTTGGAGGAAGAAGGCCAAGCGGTCTAGGAGTGGTTCTCAGCACTCTTTCTCTTCGCCGAAGAGATCGAGGAGAAGGCACTGCCGGTCACTTCCTCCTCGTCTTCGCCGGGTGATGCCCTGGAGAGGGTAACCTGCCCGTCCAAAAAGTTGACTCCGGCAGAATGGGAGGCTTGCTGTGTGGAAATGCTGAAAATCTTTGACAAACTGGGCCAGGCTCCGACTGCGCCTTCTGTGGAAGCCGGCAAGGAGAGGTCTCGGCTGGATACTTGCGCGCCCTCTGGTCTGAGTAAACGGCGTGATCCACATCAGGAGCCCTTGAGGCCTCGTTCGGACAAGGTATCGAAGGATCACTCGAGACATAGGGAGAGGTCAAGGCCATTGGTTGTGCCCTTCAGGCTGTCGACCCCTGTCAGGCCTTTAATGCCGTCAATGCCACTGTCGACGCCGAAGCCGTCGATACCAGTTGTGCCAATTTTACCGGCGCAGCCTCCAGTGATTGTTCACCCTCCCAAAAGAAGGCGGTAACTAAGTCAGTCAACGCCTTGGACAAGTCCCTCACTTCCATTTTTGAGGAGGAGGAGCCTTTGGATGAGGATGATGCCCCTTTTGGTCTCCAATTTGGGACCCCTAATGTTCCTGAACGCCTCATCTCAGAGTAGAGTAGGATGCAAGATCTCTGATACTTTGCATAATGTGAGTGCTATAGACGCCTCTCCTGAGCTGGAGTTCGGCAAGCCAGACCTAGGGGAGCATGCCGACTCCTCGTACAGACAATTTATGTCTAAAGTTGTTGAATATTTGGGCTGGTCTAGACTTCCTGTACATTGTGATCAGGATGATCTAACAGACATTTTGGACAGGGGTCTACTTACGGATACCGTGTAACCTTTCCATGTGGCTCTCCGAAAAAGGGTGGGCAGGAATTCAGATTCTCTGGAAACGAATCTGGCGGTTAACAAATCTCTTACAAGAAAAATACGCCCCTCCAGTAGTGACTCCTGAGAGTCTGGTTGTCCAGGCAGCTACGGCTACCTCGAAACAGGCAGTCCTCCAGATAGGGACGATGAGCGCGTAGATGGGTGGGTGTGAAAGGTATTTTCGGCTGGGAGTATGGCGTTGAAATCGACCAACTCCACTTGTGCCCTGGCAACATTTCCGTGCACTCTGTGGGAGTGCATCTCTATGGCGGCGGAGCATATTCCTGAGGGGGAAGAATGGGACGGTTTCCTGGCTATTGTTAAGGACTGCAAAGAAGCAATGTGCAAGCCCCTTCAGTCTGGGTTGATATTGCAGATGGTATCAGCAGGTCCATGGCTAAGAGCACCGTGATAAGCAGATTTGCGTGGTTGCCAAAGTCGGGTTTTGCACTTGATGCCCAGGCTCGACTTCTCAACATGTCATTTGACGGGTCTCGTCTTTTTGGCAGCAAGGCTGACTAGAGCCTTGAGACGTTGCAGACCTATAAAGCGGCGGCCAAGTCTTTAGGCACCGCCGTTGGGCAGCCTCAACTTTTTCCGTGCTAGCGGACAGTCCTGGAGGGGTAGATGTTTTCGCTACTACTCCTCGTTTGGTAGGGCGAGAGGAATAGCCAGTCAAAAAGGCCAACAAAAATGTCCTCGTGGTGGACGAGGTTGAGGTGCCAAGCCAGCTCAAGCAGCAGCCTCTTAAACATCGGCCTCTGCTACAGCCGCTTCAAAACCACTCTGAGAGCTTGAGTCACAGCTCACCAGTGGGGTGGGGGGCAGACTGTCTCAGCATCTAGAAGAATGGCGAGACATTACTTTGGGTGCTTGGGCTCTGGAAACAATAGCCCAGGGTTACCGCCTTCCTTTTTATAAAAAAACCCTCAGACCAATCCACTGGGGAGACGCACTTTAAAAAAAAAAAAATATATATATATATATATATATATATATATATATATATATATATATATATATATATATATATATATATATATATATATATATATATATATATATATATATATATATATTCTTTATAATTATACACAAGATGTCAGATAATAACAAACAGTACATAGTAAAACCTATATTACATTATATATATTTCTGAGGCTTGTGGAATCTGCTTAGATCACATGCTGTGCATAGGCCGACATCTAGTGGAAGCTGCGGAGTATTACAGTTTGTTTTTCGAAACTCGAAAATGGGCGTCGACACAGGGCGTGCCAGTAATACTATCCCTAGTGTGACGTCCACTGTACCCAAGATCCCTCACGCGTCTAGGATCCTCAGATTGTTTTTTTCCGCCATACTGGTCGGAAGCATTTTGCGGAGTCCCCTGGCCTTAGCCATACTTTTGCTAAAATATAAAATAATAATCTAGTCGCATCCTTCCCCACCCCAACGTCGAACTTCGACACTCGACGTCGGCTGGAGAAGAAATCGACCGTCGGCTGCTGCACGACGGATTTGGGCCTCGGAAGGCCGCTGGCCTCGGCCCGGCCTGGTAGGCCGCTGGCCTCAGCCCTGCAAGTAGGGGAGAGTGGGGGGTGGTACATACTCTACACTCTTGGTAGATAGGTACACCATATACATTCCCTACACTTAACAGCCCGCTGCCTCAAGGCGCGTATGGAGGTTACCCCTTTTCAATTCTGCCCCAAGTGCAATCGCAAATACCCTTGGGTCGACAGGCACGCCACGTGCAATCTCTGCTTGCCGAGGGACCACCCCGAAGCGAATTGCAGAGCGTGTAGTAGGTTTAAACCTAAGACACTTGAGGACCGTTCGACGAAGCGTTGGGCCCACCATGCCAGGCAGGCGGCCATGGCAGCGGAGGGCGCCTTCAGCGATGGCAGCGACGCCGTACTTTCGGACGGCGAGGGCATTACGGCGTCGAAAGACAGCCGAGCGCAGGTCCCCGACCTCGGAAGGTCATCCGGCAGGGCGGCTATGGGGAAGACCCCTGGCGACACAAGCGCTTCACATACTACACACACTAAACACACCGAGTCCAACCGAGACTCGACGACGTCGAGTTCTCGGAAAGAGGCACAGACCGAACGGTCTGATTCGGTGTCCTCTGGGCGCTCTCGATCTAGATCGCCGCATGACTCCAGGCAATCATCCACTCTTGCCAAGAGTGCCTCGCTCCCTAGGCTAACAGAAGTTCGATCGTCGGAAGACGATGACGACTTCCACCCCCAGGCCGCGCTCCAGGAGTCGGAGCCCGCAATTAAAGCCAGCGAGGCCCCACGCTCGAAGGACAGGGACACCTCTCCCGATCCTCGACGCCAGGCGTCGAAAAACTCCGGAGCCACTAAGGGACAGGGAAAACATTTTCCTACGCACGGGGAGGGGGGAAAACAGAAGAAACTACCTGTACATTCTTCCACACCTGTGAAACACTCCACCCCCCCCTAAACAGACAGACAAGCCCAGGTCTGCTGATAGGTCCACAACCAGCAAAGCTACTCAAGATAAATACCATAGACTTACTGAGAGAGTCATTCCCAGTTCCAAAAAATGGTCCAGTGAAGACATAGATAGGGTCATGTCAAGAATGTCTTCTTTGGCTGATTTTTATGATAAAAATCCAGAACATTTCCTTTCGTATGATCCACAAAGGGCCACACCCTCAGGCTCTACTGATCCTATCCCCCCCGAGTAAGAAGGCCCGGTTTGAAACCCTGATGAGGTCTGAACCCTTCGAGTTACAACCTTACGCAACTCCATACTCACGGTATCAAGGAGAGGCTTCCTTTTGTGAAAACCAAGAATTTGGTATGATAGAAGAGCAAACCGGGACGGGCTACTATGGGGATGATGAGGACCAGGAAGAAGGAGAGGATGACCCGGAAACATACAGAGTAGATTCCCCGGTAGAGAACGAAGCCCCGGTTACCGACTCCCCGGTCGATAACCAACCCCTCCTAAATGAGGTTCTCGCTCGCGCAGCAGAACATTTCCACATTGACGCCCACGGTGTACAGGAGGAAAGGGACTTCGCAGAAGAGTTAGTGGGAGAAAGGAGGCCTGTTGCCCAGACCATCCCGATCCTTAAATCCATTCAGCGGAGAATAGATCCGTCCCTGGTGAACCCAAACCTCACCAGAGCAGTCAATCCCAGGGTTGAAAAACTTTTCAGGGCGGCACAGTCTGACCCTCTCTATATAAGAGGACATCTGAAGCCAGACTCCCTAGTTGTCACCAACACTCGTAAGAGTCTTCGTCAGAAGCTCCTCCCGACAAGGAGAGCAAAAAACTATATGGTTTCGGCAGGAAGGTAGCCTCAACGTCCGCCTATCAAGCAAGGATTGCTAACTCCACCACCCTGTTGGCCAGCTACAACTGCCATCAGTGGGAAGAAGTCGCGGCTCTCATAGCCTCTGCTCCTGAACCGTTAAAGCACCAATTAGCTTGGATTTCCGCAGGGTAGAGCCGTGTCTGGTTGCATTTTGAAAGCAACCTTCGACACCGCAGGCAGATTGATAGCGGAAGGCACTGTTATCAAAAGACATGCGTGGTTACGGCAGTCTGGTTTTAAGGCAGAAACCCAGGCATCATTGTTGGACAAACCGGTGGAAACCGATCTGTTTGGTAAGGCGGTCGAAGACGCACTGAAAAATGCCAAGGACGAATACGAGACACTCAAATCCCTTGGCCAGTTAACCAATAAGCCCCCTAACCAGAGAGGGAATAGCAATTTTCGTCGCCCACGCGGCCAAAATTCCCAGAGAGGATCTAACTATTCCCAGGGGCAGGGTACACAGTGGAACAACAACCAACAGTCTACCCAGGGTTACGGCAGAGGTAATAGGAGAGGTCGTGGTAAAGGCAGAGGCAGCCCCAGCAAGGGAGGCGGCACTCCTCCACCAAAGCAGTGACGCTCAGTTCAGGGTCCCTTCTCACGCAACCCCAGTAGGGGGACGCATTTCAAACTTCACCCAGGCTTGGGAAGGGATCACATCAGACAGATGGGTGCTGTCAACAGTATCCACAGGATATTGTATAGAGCTACTGCAGCGACCCCGGAACCATCCTCCACGACAAAGAGTACACTCCTTAGAACATCAGAAGATTCTTCTCGAGGAGATCGCCATTCTTCTACAAAAGGACGCGATAGAACACGTCCCAGGACACCAGGTAAACAAGGGTATTTATTCAACTTACTTCCTTGTGCCAAAGAAAGACTTGACAATGCACCCAGTATTGGACTTACGGCCTGCCAACAGGTATGTCAAGCCCCAAAAATTTCGTATGACCACGCTACAAGAGGTAATCCCCCTCCTAAAAAAGGGGATTACATTGTAACCTTGGATATGAAAGATGCTTATTTTCATATTTCCATGTTCCCAGCGCACAGAAAGTACTTGCGCTTCAAGGTGGACAGTCGCCACTACCAATTCAAGGTACTGCCCTTCGGGATAGCTTCAGCACCAAGGGTATTCACCAAGGTACTGGCGGTGGCGGCTGCACACCTACGCAGGGAGGCAATCCCAGTGTACCCTTATCTGGACGACTGGCTCATAACTGGGGAAACCCCAGGAATTTGCAAGACAAACATTCAAAGGACTATCGACCTCCTCCACGAGTTAGGCTTCTCAATCAACGAGAAGAAGTCAAGCCTGGTGCCAAGCACCTCCAAAACAATTCCTAGGAGCAATCCTGGATACCCAGGAAGGGTTGACCTTTCCTTCAGAAGAAAGAATTTGGAATATACTACTGCAAATTCCGCATTATCAGTCCGGTCAACAAATAACGGTACGCAAAGCTATGCGTTTACTGGGCATGATGGCGTTGTGCATTTACCTGGTCCCCCACGCGCGCCTGCGCATACGTCCCATGCAGGAATGGTTGGCGAAACAGTGGTCTCGGGCAAGTGGTCAGTGGGACGATCTAGTGGTCGTTTCGCCAACACTGGTAAAAAGCCTTCACTGGTGGACAAGAGAAAATCTCGCACAGGGGAAACCCTTTTACGATCCCGAAGTACAGGCAGTAGTCACTACAGATGCATGTCTGACGGGGTGGGGAGCTCACCATCTCCACCACACAGCTCAGGGTCTCTGGTCTCACTCAGTGGCCAAGAGCCACATCAACCTGCTAGAGCTTCTGGCAGTATTCAGAGTGCTTCGGGCGTTCGAGCCCCACCTACTAAACCTGTCAGTGCAAATCCAGCACTACAGCCATGTTCTACCAGAACAAGGAAGGATGGACTCGCTCGCCAAATCTGTCCAAGCTTGCCCAGAAAATCTGGATATGGGCACTCAGACGGAACATCTTCCTGTCATCGCAACATGTTCCAGGGGAGCTCAATTCCCTAGCGTATGCTCTGAGCAGAGACTCCCTCCCAGAGGAACACGAATGGGTTCTTCACAGAGAGGTCGTAGAAGATCTCTTCTCTCAGTGGGGTTTCCCCACTATAGACTTATTCGCCACAAGCGAAAACAGACAATGCCCAGGATTTGCATCCAGGTTCCCCCAACCAGACTCCCAGGGGAACGCCCTGTGGATGAACTGGTCAGGGATGTTTGCGTATGCTTTTCCACCAACTCCTCTCATCAGGAAAGTGGTGAACAAGATGAACAGGGAGTCAATGACGCTCGTCCTAGTTGCTCCCATGTGGGCAAGACAACCGTGGTTCCCACACCTACGCAGGATGGCGGTGTGCGAGCCCATCAAACTTCCAGCCTGGTACAACCTACTGTCCCAGCACCAAGGTCAAACAGTGCACCAGCAACCCAACTCAATGAACATTGCAGCATGGCTCCTGAGGTCATAGAGTTTGGACACCTCAATTTGCCACAGAGGTGTATGGACATCCTAAAGGAATCTAGGAAACCAAACACAAGGCACTGTTACTTTGACAAGTGGAAGAGGTTTGTTATCTGGTGCCAGAGTAGACAAATCAACCCAGTTGATTGCACTCCTTCCACTATTGTTACATACATGCTCCACCTGCTAGATGCAGGATTGGTTTTTAACTCACTGAAAGTACACCTGGCAGCCCTCTCGGCCTACACCACTTGCCATAGCAAGGTTTCGTGGTGGAAAGTACCAGTAATTAAAGCCTTCATGGAAGGAATAAAGAGACTTCACCCTCCTATTTCAAACCCACCACCAGGGTGGGACCTTAATGTGGTGCTAGCCAAGCTCATGGGCCCCCCTTTCGAACCCATGCATAAAAGCAGTCTCAAACACCTGACTTATAAAACGGCCTTCTTAGTAGCTATTACTTCTATAAGAAGGGTCAGTGAAATTCAGTCTCTGTCAGTGCAGGATCCCTTCTTTACTATCCATAAAGACAAACTGGTTTTACGCGCACACCCTAGGTTCTCACCCAAATGTATATCAAAATTCCATGTAAACCAGTCCATCGAGCTTCCGGCTTTCTTCCAGAACCCGCAAAGCTCAGCTGAGGTGAAACTACACACCCTAGATGTGCGTAGGGCGGTCCTCTACTATGTAAATAAAACCAGACCGCTAAGGAAAACAGATCAACTGTTTGTCTCTGTAGCTACAGGCAGAGAGGGGGATCGCGTCTCTAAAGGTGCCATCTCGAAGTGGATTATTAACTGTATCCAGCTGTGTTACTCACTCTCTGAAAAGACTCTGCCTTTTACGCCAAAGGCCCACTCTACTAGAGGCATTGGGGCCACTCTGGCTTTCATTGCAAATGTACCCCTTGACACCATTTGCAAAGCAGCTACCTGGAGCTCTATTCACACTTTTACTCAGCATTACTGCATTGACACCCATTCCAAGGCAGATACACAAGTGGGACAAGCGGTTCTAAGACACTTATTTGCTCATGACCCTTCTCACATCCCACCTCCTTCTTCTGGTACTGCTCGCTAATCTATGCACAGCATGTGATCTAAGCAGATTCCACAAGCCTCAGAAGGGATACATTACTCACCGTAATCGTATTTCTGATGCTTGTATCTGCTTAGATTCACATGCGACCCAACCTTCCTCCCCTCCGAGAGAAGGCGCATGATTGCTTGTAGTCTTACCTTTGTCTATCTGCTTGGATTATCTGTACTCGCGCTACTCCTCATGCTACCTCATGTCATAAAAAATACAATCTGAGGATCCTAGACGCGTGAGGGATCTTGGGTACAGTGGACGTCACACTAGGGATAGTATTACTGGCACGCCCTGTGTCGACGCCCATTTTTGAGTTTCGAAAAACAAACTGTAATACTCCGCAGCTTCCACTAGATGTCGGCCTATGCACAGCATGTGAATCTAAGCAGATACAAGCATCAGAAATACGATTACGGTGAGTAATGTATTATATATAATATATTATATATAATTTCATTCAACAAAGGCAGAGAAAGATTTAAAAAAAAAACACCACCACTTCGTTACAAGAGATCATTACATTTTCCCCAAGCGTTATCATATAAGGTCAATTTGCATTTCATTTTATAAATCATTTTTTCAATTTTTGAAAGTTTGTGCATTTCCTGTATCCATTCATCAAGCAAAGGAGAAATCCCGCTTTTCCAGCCTCGAAGTATCAAACGTTTGGCCACAATGGCACCCCTAAAAAGCCTTTTTTATGGGCATAGCTGAGATCAGAAATCTGTCATTTCCCAGTATCTTTGTCTTGAAATCTAAAGTGGGATCCCCATCGGTAATCCGAACACATACATGACATACCTCAGTCCAAAAGCCACAGACCCGTATACAACTCCACAACATGTGTTCTAAAGAACCAACTTCTTGTTTACATCCCCAACATTTATCACTATTTGCCATTCCTCTCATTTTTTTAATTGTTCTGGGCACCAATAAACATGGTTAAGTATAAGTTTTCGTGACCCTTCACCCAAATTCAAAGAACATAAGGAAACGTGTCTACAAATATTTTGCCAGCAATCGGGTGTAATCTCTGAACCGATCCTCGCACTACAAATATCCCGAAGTTTGTCATTACTACGATAGTTTGATGCAATCAATTTATATATTCTACTCGCCAAGCCACCCTCTTTATTTGTTGATGTAGCAAGAAAAATATTCAAGTCCACAACACTTGACCAATCAACCTCGCCTATTGACCTCCTCAGACGTCTATAAGCAGAATCTGTCAAGTTCCAAACATCCCACTTCTCTCTCAACTCATTTGCAGTCATCCAACAACCATCCTTACTAAGATCACCAATCTGTTTAATGCCTGAAAGATACCAATCGGGCCAAAAAATGGTTTTGGTGTTGTTTCGGATCTTAGAATTTAGCCAAATTGAAGCTCACAGACATCTACAAGCATCCTTACCCAAAATCCCCAATAACTCGCTCCAAGCAGAGCATAAAGATGACGTTACTAATGATCTACAACCATGATCTTTCGTATTTGTAGATAACAAAGCTTCCGGCCCGAGCAGACTAAAGGCATTAGATTCTGCTATTGCCCAATGATCCGGGACTGTACTCAAAAAGTGAATGAATGAATGTGATAAGGCTAGATGATGGGCTTTAAAATTTGGAACACCTAGTCCGCCTTGATGAACCGGAAGTTGCAATTTCCAAATGCTAAGTCTCGGCGGTTTCTTATCCCACAAATTCCTGCATAAGACGGTCTAGATCTTTCCAGTAATGATTACTGATTTTCAGAGGTATCATACTTGTTACAAAATTAATTTGGGAGCTAAATTAATTTTAATGGAGTTAACCTTACCCCACAGCGACAGATTAAGAAGAGACCATCTATCAAGATCCATTCTGCATTCCTTACTGATCGCGCACATAGTCACATCAACAATATTGGATACAGAGGGCGTCAGCCAGACTCCCAAATATCGCAATCGTGTATCGCACCATTTAAATCCCATTCCCGTGACCAAAGTCTTATCACATCTGTAAAATAGAGGAAAAACCTCTGACTTTAACCAATTCACCTTGAAACCAGACGACGTGTAAAAACCCAACAAAATCCGCATCAGACAGGGGAGAGATTCATCCAAATTTCAAAGAACCAACAGAAGATCATCAGCATAAAACCATGTTTTCTGGGTAACTCCCCAGCAGCTCACTCCACTCAAACCAGGGTCATTTTTAAGAGAAATGGCCAATAGTTCAATTGCCACTATAAAAAAAAGCGGTGAGAACGGGCACCCCTGACAAGTGCCCTGTTCCAGGCCAAAGGGTTCCGACCTGACTCCATTCGTATTTACATCTGCCGTCAGGTTGGAATGCAAAAGCTCAATCCATGAAATGAACTCGGCCCCAAGATTCATTTCCCTCAAAACTGAATATAAATATTCCCAATTTACTCTGTCAAATGTCCTTTTTCAGCGTCAAGGGAGAAGATGGCGGCATCACAATCAGCCTCATTAGCTTTTTCCATAGTATATAATAATTTCTGAATATTACTGGATGTGCGTCTATTTTTCATAAATCTGGATTGTTCTATATTAATCAATTTAGGAAGAAATGTTTCTAATCTCAAAACCTTAACCAAAATCTAGTTATCAGTATTGATGAGACTGATGGGACGGTAGCTTGCTGGGTGATTGCCATCTTTTCCCTTCTTTAAAAAAAACAGATACTCTTTGAGGATTCTGGATATGCTCCTTGTGCAGGAAATCGTGACCCTGCCTATAGAAAGGCGCTATAGAACCATTTCCTGTGGTGCAGAGGAACAAGGGTTGGTATTCCCCATATTTTCTGATTCCCAGGAACGACGGCGGACTGAGACCCATCTTGGACTTCAGATACTTGAACAAGTTCCCCAGGAAGGACCAGCTCAAGATGTCACTTTTTCTGATCCTTCAGGCCCTCCAACTTCAGGATTGGTTGGTTTCATTTGACCTTCAGGATGCTTATTTTCATGTGCCAATCCATCTTCAGAACAGGAAATACCTGAGGTTTGCTGTTGGCGGCTCGCACTATCAGTTTTGGGTTCTGCCATTCGGGTTGACCTCCGCCCCAAGGGTCTTCACCAAACTGATTGTGGTGGTGGCAGCGCATCTCACGAGAAGAGGGATTCACGTCTACCCTTAACTGGATGATTGGCTGATCGGGGCGCGTTTGCCCAAACAAGCCTTGGATCATCTCAACATGACCTGCCACTCCCTTCACAGGCTGGATTTCTCCCTCAATTTCAAGAAGTCCCAAACGACACCTTCCCAGCAGCTCCAGTACATCAGGGCTGTCTTAGACACATCCTTGGGAAAGTGCTCGCCACCCAAGGTGAGTGCTCAAGACATTCTCCAGATGGTAACAAAATTCCACAGTGCCCAGAATCTTCCGGCCTTTGAATTCTTGAGGTTGCTCGGCCTCATGACATCCTGCATTTTTCTGGTGTCGGAGGCCCGCCTGAGAATGAGATCCCTTCAGTGGGCTCTCAGGACACAATGGTCCCAGTTCTCAGGCAAGATGTCGGACCGGCTTCAGATTCCTCCCAGGATCTTCTGTGGTGGGCCTGCGAGGCAAATATTCTGAAGGGAGAAGCTTTTTGGCCGCCATATTTGGCGGTCATGGAAGTGACGGACACCTAACTCGCGGGTGTGGAGCTCACGCCAATGAGCTGACAATCAGCAGCCGGTGGTATCCATCAGAGTCCAGGCTACACATCAATCTTTTGAAGCTGAGAGCAATCGGACTAGCGCTGAAGGCTTTTCTGCCGTCTGTACGGGGAAAGAATGTCCTGATAATGACGGACAACACAGTGGCCATGAACTACCTCAACAAGAGAGTAGACGTAGGGTCACTACCACTGTCCAGAGGGGCAATGCAGCTCTGATACTGGGCAATACAAGAAGGAATCGCCCTATCAGCAGATCACCTGGCCAGCAGAGAGAGAACAGCGGCAGACGCTCTGAGCAGGCAGGGCATAGTCTAGCTCAGGAAGTTCTTCAAGAGATCTTCACCCTTTGGGGAATCCCTCCAGTGCATCTGTTCGCAACAGGTGTCAACTGGAATTGCGAGCTGTACTGCTCAAGGGAATTTCCCCCGAGAGGAGCTTTAGGAGACGCGTTCGTAGTGGATTGGGAATTCCCACTGCTGTACGTGTTTACTCCAGTAGCAGTCATTCCTCAAGTACTCAGGACCCACATGATCCATCCGCATTGCCCCGGATTGGGTCAGGAGAACGTGGTACCTGGACCTTCTAGACGTGTCCATCTGTCCTCCGATACGTCTGCCTCAATGAGAGGATCTTCTCTCGTGATATGAGGGTCCGGTTCTCCATCCCGAGGTCAAGACTCTCAACCTTCACGCTTGGTTTCTGAAAGGTTGAGGTACAAGGATTGGTACTTCCTGGATGACGTGATCGAGGTGTTGCTTTCGGCCATAAAGCCGGCAACAAGTCTCTGTACGGTTGCCGCTGGAATACGTTTTGCGACTGGTGCAGGGAAAATGTTTAACCTTTTCAGTGTACAACTCCGGATGTTCTATCCTTTTTGCTTTCATTAGCACACAAAGGTATTCAGGTTGGCACCATTAAGGGTTACCTGGCAGCGCTTTCGATCTTTAAGCACTCTTCCGAGGAATGCTGCTATTTCAAGATCCCACTGGTCACTCAGTTTCTTAAAGGGCTCACAAATTTGTTCCCGCCTTCTACTATTCAGGTTCTGGTTTGGGACCTCAACTTGGTTTTGAAATTTCTGATGTGTGCCCCATTTGAAACCTTGCACACGTCTGTTGAGGTTGTTGACCTTTTAAGACAATTCTATTGGTTGCTATTACATCTGCACGTACAGTGAGTGAGTTGCAGGCACTTTCTTCCAAGCCACCCTTTACTACTATATTCCACAAGGACAGGGTTGTGTTGAGGGGGAGACCCTCCTTTCTAGTTTCGGACTTTCACTTAAGTCAGAGAATTGTGCTGCCAGCCTTCTATCCTCCTCCGCATCCTAGTAAGGTAGAGGTAAGGCTCCATAGGTTGGACCCTAGGAGAGCTATTAGCTTTTATATTTACAGAATGTCCAAAGTGCGAGTGAACGACCAGCTCTTTGTGGGGTATACAGGACACAAACTGGGCCAGGCTGTTTCTAAACAGACCTTGTCTAGGTGGATCATCCTCACTATTTCTGAATGCTATGGACTGACTGGCAACGACCTTCCTGAGGGCTTGCATGCTTATTCCACCAGAGGCATGACCACATCGACTGCCCTGCAAAGGGGTGTCCCTATTAAAAACATCTGTAATGCTGCAACATGGTCATCAATACACACGTTTACTAAGCGTTATTCTCTGGATACCTTCCATGCTCAGGATGTTGCTTTTGGTAAGGCAGTCCTTTATTCTGCCCTTTTAAAAAAAAAAATAATTAATTAATAAATAAGACATTTCCACTTGTCTTTATCTTGGATACTGCTTTGGAGTCTGTCAACGTTGAGGAAAACATTGGAGGACGCAATCGATTCGAAGAACAAGTTACTTACATCTGGTAACGTTTTTTCAACTAAATGTTCCTCCAACGTATTCCTCATCGCCCTCCCATCCTACCACTCTGTAGAATTGTCCATGCTATTACAGCTTTAGTTCCATCAAGGCTGAGTACTGCCAGGCGTATGTTATGGGCATATCTGCTGCATGAGGAGGGGAAAAACAGAACTGAGTCCAACAGGTGGCATCCGTGCTACTTGTAACATCCAATGATGTCACCCTCGACGGAGATCTCTGAGGGACATCGACTCGACGCAAGGTGCCCTAGCCAAAAATAATTCTGAAGCAGCCGAAGCTGGACATTACATGTCAAAGATGAGGAATACGTTGCAGGAACATCCATTTGAAAGAAAGTGACCAGGGGTAAGTAATTTTGTTTTTCGAGGGGATTGGGTCCTCCGATGTATTCCATATCTATGACAGGTAATCACCACAGCTGTGCTGCTTCAGAATTGTTTTCTGCGTCGATGCACTGTCCTCGAAGGCCTCCCTCGAGCCGACGTCACCGGATGTTACAAGTAGGACGCTTCTCGGTTCAGTTTTTTCCACGAACGTGTTCGCTTCGGAGATCTCGGCGCACCTTGGTTCTTCTGAGTTTCTATCGGTTCTTTGAACTTGGTTTGTGACGATTGTATCATGTCTTCCTCTTCTCCCGTCCCGGGGTCAGATTTCAAGAAGTGTCGGGACTGCGGTTCCAAGATGTCACTGACGGACCCGCACGACTCCTGCCTCTGGTGCCTCAAAGAGGACCACGCTACGGACAATTGTGACGAATGCCAGTCGCTCATGTCGAAGGCCTTGCGGGAGCAGAAGAAGAAGCTTTCGGTAGGTAGGGTTTCCAAACCCCGTAAGCCGAGGTCCACTGGACTTTCCACCGATGATTCTAGGGGCGACTGTCTGCGTCGTTGGCGTAAATCCAGGGGGGGGGTCTCGGTCCCTGTTACGCTCACCTGGTATCCACAGGGACGCCACCCAGCCGGGTTACTCGCTGGTATGCTTCTCAGCTTTGCCCTGATGTTGTCTTTCATGGGCGAGTGCGGTCCAGTTACTTCACTGACGCCGGCCCGTTTGATATTGTTCAGGTAGGTCTTATTGCTGTTCTTTAGTTTTGTTGCTATCCTGCATGCCTTTCTTTGTTTAAAATGTCTTTTTTTTTTTTCTCCTTTGGGTATGCAGAGCTTTAGCGCGGCGAACTGGCTTGGTTGAGCCCCGCTGGTAAATGATGGCGCATTAAGAGCCCTGTGATGCGGTAAGTAAGAGCTATGCGCAGCGCTGCAAAGTCTTGCCTTTGCTAACCTGTGTTTTCCTTCCTTGTAGGTCGCAGTGTTTTTCAGCGCGAGTGGAATGTCTGGGGTGGTGCCAGCCGAGAGGCGACCAGCCAGGTAAGCCTTTTGAGCAGTTCGTAATTTGTAAATGTCTCTACGGCTTTCTTTAATGTTGCCTCTATCTTCCTCTTTCAGGTCGTTCTGTCCGGGAGGCGTGCAGATTCGAGGAAGCTGTTCTCAGTAGCTGCGAGTGTTTAAAGATGAAGACTGCAGGTAAGATGCTGCTGCTAATGATGTTCCTTTTGTCTCATTGCAGGTTCTGCTTCTCCGAGGTTCGAGGGAGTAGCTGGACACAGTGAGCGTCACGTTGCAAGCTGCAAAGTTACGCGAAGCGTGTTGTCTTGCTCGGG
Organism: Ambystoma mexicanum; assembly: GCF_040938575.1. Taxonomy (NCBI): domain Eukaryota; kingdom Metazoa; phylum Chordata; class Amphibia; order Caudata; family Ambystomatidae; genus Ambystoma; species Ambystoma mexicanum. The sequence continues at coordinate 285,481,370 of NC_090931.1, read as the reverse complement.
TGTGGTTTAAATGGCCCCAACAAAATAGTCCAGGTAAAGTAGTCCCTAGGCTACCACACCCAAAACACTAGACCACATAGCTTGGTTCTTGGGAACCAAGCTATCTGGATGCCTCCATGTTGGCTGACAATACAATAAAGTAGTTCCCAAGCACATTGTTTTTCATGGTGTATGAGCCTGGCCCCATGAGGGCTTTTGAAGAGGATGCCAGGCTCTAGAGACCCGAGTCCTGACTCCACCTGGCCAATGGGTTTGCCAGAGGGGGTTTTGGGCGAGGGTCGTGACAGCGGGTCCCGCCATTCCTCTGCCTCTTCGAGGCACTCGCGGAAGTGCCGTCACCGGTCGCCTTCCCCCATCCTCGTCCGAGGACTCGCCTGTCGGTGGGTTGCCCGTCCCAACAAGCAGTCTACTCCTGAGGAAAGGGAGGCCTTTCGCAAGAAAATGTTGGTGGTTTTTGAATCACAGGGCTCCGGTCCGTCCGCGCCTTCGAGAGAAGCCGGCCGTGACTGTGCAAGAGCCACTGCTCGCACGCCTTCAGGTGGTCGGCACGATCATCGAGAACCTTTTGAGGTCTCAGTCAGACAAGGTGGATCGCTCTAGCCATGCTCGCTCCAGGTCCCGGTCCTCGACGCCCTCGAGACCGTCGGAGCCTGTGAGGTCTTATTTGAAGACGTCGACGCCATCGGCACCATGTCCGTCGAGACGTTCATTCGCCGCTCCGGCTCCGAGGAAACCATCGGCGCCAAGGCCGTCAAAGGACACTCAAGGGGCACCGCCCTCAAGGACTGTTTTGAGGCCGTCGGCCCCACGCTCGACATCGACGCAGGTTCCCTCGATGCCTTTCGAGGATGCTTTGTCGGAGGTAACCCGTGGCACGGTGGAACCCCCAAAAAAGGCTCTGGCCAAGTCCAAAAAATGTATTTGTCCCTTTTTCTGTGCCCCCATTCCAACCTCTGGATTATATTTCTGAGGTGGAAGAAGGGTCCGAGGAAGGTTTGGTTCCTGATGAGGTACCTGACAAAATATTGTCTAGTCATAGCCAGATTGAAGACCTGCGTCAGTCGTTGCACGACGCTAGTGGTCTGGACACCTCCCCGGAGGTGGAGTTTGGTAGGCCTGAGCCTGATACGCACGCCGAGTCTTCGTACCAGCGGCTTATGTCAAGGGTGTCGGAGTACTTGGGATGGTCTCTGCCCCCAGTGGATTTTCTGCAGGATGACCTGACGGATATCCTGGACCTAGGTCCACCAATTGACCCCGTTCTGCCATTCCATATGGCCTTGCAAAGAAGGGTGGCGACTTGTACTGCTCCGGAGAGTCTCCCGGCAGTAGGGAAGTCATTGCTGAGAAAATACCGCCCAGCCAGTGGCCACCCGGGCTACTTGTCCATGCACCCTACTCAGGAGAGTTTGGTGGTGCAGGCGGCCACGGCCCTGGCTAAACGGGTGTTGTACCCTACCATCCCTCCTGATACGGACGACAAGCGTTTTGACGGTTGTGCGAAGAAAGTGTTTTCTTCAGGGGTTATGGCTTTGAAAGCAGTCAACTCTGTGTGTGCCTTAGAACGTTTCACTCATACTCTGTGGAATTGTTTCCTTAGCGGCTGAACATATTCCTGAAGGGGAGGAACGGGATGGTTTTCTTGCTCTTGTACAAGATGGCAAGGAGGCCATGAGTGAATCCGTTTAGTCGGGTCTGGACGTGGCAGTCTGTGTCGCCCGGTCCATGGCGGCAAGCACTGTGATGCGCAGATTTGCATGTTTGCGGAAGTCGGGGTTTGCTCTGGATGTACAAGCCCGGCTTCTCAACATGCCTTTTGATGGTGACCATCTTTTTGGCAGCAAGGCTGACGAGAGCCTTGAGAGGTTGCAGACCTCGAAGGCTGCAGCAAAGTCTTGAGCGCTGCAGTTTGCCAACCTCTGCCTTTTCGTCCTAGGGGACAGCAATGGAGGGGAGGTTCCTTTCGATATTACTCGACGTTTGGTAAATCGAGGGGAGCGAAGAAAGACAATGGATTGAGACCCATCATGGACTTGCGTGGTTTGAACAAACCCCCCAGGAAGGACAAGTTCCAGATGGTTTCTCTCTCTCTCTCTCAAGTCCTCAAGGCCCTTCAACTTCAGGACTGGTTGGTGTCTCTCGACCTCAAGGACGCTTACTTTCATGTGCCGATCCATCTCAAGCACAAGAAGTACCTGAGGTTCGCGTTGGCGACTCGCACTTTCAGTTTCGGGTCCTGCCGTTCGGATTGACATCCGCCCAAGTGTTTTCACCAAGGTCATGGTGGTGGTGGCAGCATATCTCAGGAAAGGGGGGATTCACGTCTACCCCTACCTGGACGATTGGTTGATCAGGGCGCGCTCTCCGGAGCTAATCCTGGATCATCTGTCCGTCACCTGCCACTCCCTTCACAGGCTGGGCTTCCCCCTCAACTTGAAGTCCCACTTGACGCCAACCCAGCGGCTCCAGTACATCAGAGCAGTGCTCGACCCATCCCTGGGGCAGTGTTTCCCTCCCCAGGTGAGGACTCGTCACATTCTGCAGATGGTGCACAAGTTTCAATATGCCCAGAGTCTCCCGGCATTAGTTCTTGAGGTTGCTCGGCCTCATGGCATACTGCATTCTTTTGGTGCCAGAGGCTCGTCTGCAGATGAGATCTCTGCAGTGGTCACAGTGCTCCGGCAGGATTTCAGACCCCGTTCAGGTGCCGCCTCGGTCGCCCAGGACCTTCTGGGGTGGGCCGTCAAAGGCAATCTGATGGAGGGGGCTCCATTTTGGCTACCCTGGCCAGAGGTGACGATCGTGATGGATGCATTCCTCATGGGATGGGGAGCTCATCCCAACGAGTTGACAGTCAGCGGTCGTTGGTCTCCGTCGGAGTCCAGACTCCATATCAATCTGTTGGAGCTGATTGCCGTCAGGCTTGCCCTGAAGGCTTTTCTGCCGACTCTGCGAGGGAAGACTGTCCTGATTCTGACGGACAACAGTGGCCATGCACTACATCAACAAAAAGGGGGTGGGGGGCAGGGTCACTTCCTCTGTGCAGGGAGGCGATGCAGCTCTGGTTCTGGGCCATCCAGCAGGAAATTTCGATCTCAGCAGTTCATCTGGCCAGAGACAAGAACAAGATGGCGGACGGTCTGAGCAGGCAGAGCGTGATATCTCACGAGTGGGAGCTGGCTCAGGAGATTCTCCTGGAGATCTTCGCCCTTTGGGGGACCCCACAATTGGATCTCTTTGCCTCCAGTGTCAACCGCAAGTGCGAAAGGTTCTGCTCATGGGAATTTCCTCCAAGAGGAGCTTTAGGAGACGCGTTCGTGGTGGAGTGGTCCTTCCCACTGCTGTATGCGTTTCCTCCAGTCCCCATCATCCCGCAAGTGCTGCAGAGGTTACGGCGGTTTGGTTCCCGGATGATCCTCATTGCTCCGGCATGAGCCCGGAGAACGTGGTACCCGGACCTTCTCGACTTGTCCATCTGCCCTCCAGGCAGTCTTCCCTACCGAGACGATCTGCTCTCACGGGAGGGGGGGGGGGAGCAGGTTCTCCATCCAGAAGTCAGATCCTTCAACCTTCACGCTTGGCTTCTGAAAGGTTGAGGTATAAGGTTTGTGACCTCCCTGAAGACGTGATGGAGGTGTTGCTTTCGGCCCGACGGCCTGCATTAAAGTCCCTGTACCGTTGCCGTTGGGGGAAAGCTCTGTGACTGGTGCAGGGTTAAGAATGTGGATCCTTTTTCATGCAACATTCCTCTGGTTCTGTCTTTTTTGCTATCTTTAGCTCACAAGGCCCTGCAAGTGGGTACCATTAAAGGTTACCTGGCGGCGCTGTCCATATTTAAGCGCTCGTCTGAGGAGCGCTCTTATTTCAAAATTCCTTTAATTTCTCAGTTTCTGAAAGGGCTCACTAATGTGTTTCCACTGTCACCTTTCCAGGTGCCTGGTTGGGATTTGAACCTTGTTCTAAAATTCCTAATGGGTGCTCCATTTGAGTCTTTACATTCTTGTCCTTTGAGACTGTTAACCCTTAAAACTGTATTTTTAGTTGCAGTTACTTCTGCTCGCAGAGTGAGTGAGTTGCAGGCACTTTCTGTTAAGCCACCCTTCACGGTGTTTCATAAGGACAGGGTTGTCCCTAGGGTTCGTCCTTCCTTTCTTCCGAAGGTGGTGTTGGAATTTCATTTAAGCCAGAAGGTCATTCCTCCTCCGCATCCTGGGAAGGAAGAAGAGACGCTCCATAGGTTGGATTCTAGGAGAGCTTTAAGTTTCTACATTTCACGCATGTCCCCGGTCAGAGTGGACGATCAGCTCTTTATAGGATATGCTGGAAGGCGTTTGGGACAAGCTGTTACTAAGCGGACTTTGTCTAGATGGATTATCTTGACAATTTCTGATGTTACCGCTTGGCGGGTAAGGACCATCCGGTAGGCTTACGGCCCATTCTACTAGGGGTATGGCTGCCTCTGCTGCCCTGCAGAGGGGTGTTCCTATTTGTAACATCTATGAAGCAGCCACATGGGCTTCGGTCCATACTTTTGTAAGACACTAATCCCTAGATTCTATCCATGGGCAGGATCTGGCTTTTGGCAAGGTGGTCCTCTATTCTGCAATTTGATTGGGCATTCTAAATTTCTATATTCTAAATTCTTTTCCCTCCTCCATACGTTGGTACTGCTTTGGGAGTCTCATAGATATGGAATACGTTGGAGGACCCAATCCCCTCGAAGAACAAGTTACTCTCTTACCTGGTAATGTTCTTTCGATGGGATGGTCCGACGACGTATTCCATATCGCTCCCTCCCTACCTGCCTCGCTACAGAATTTCTTATGTGATTGCAGTTTACGTTTCCGCAAGGCTTTCTGTGGTCATACTGGCAGAAGAATGGTGCCGCACGTTCTGGGGGAAAATACTACAACTGAGGCTACGGGCGTCATGCGTCCTACTTTTAGCATCCGGTGACGTCGGCTCAACGGAGGCCATCGAGGACAGCGTATCGAGGTCATCGACACAGGACGCAGACGCCGACAAATTTTCCAAAGCAGCACAGCTGTGGTGATTTCCTGTCATAGATATGCAATACGTTGTCGGACCATCCCATTGAAAGAACGTTACCAGGTAAGAAAGTAACTTGTTCTTCTAAAGTTTGACGGCCCTAGCCTTTTCTCCCCTCCAACTGACGTGAGAGGTTGGTTGTGATTATTTTGTTTGCGTCAAGGTATGTAACCAGCAATGCTTATGTGGCGATCCGCCAATCTATATTTTTAGAGCAGTGATCCAGCCCTCATGTGAAAAAGAGTAAGTGTAGTTATTTTTTTTAGTTTGGCTGCAATACGCACATTACAAATAATCTGCTGGTTCACAGCGCAAAAAGTAATGTGTTGGGGGAATATACAGGGACCTGGTCGAAAGATAAAAAACACAGAAGGGTGGCATTTGTCACGTGCACACACCCGGTCTTTCATTACAATATGCCAAATAGAAATGGAACACTTTAAAGTCTCTCTAAAGGCAGATAGAGCTTGTTACAGAGTATGTCCCTTTATATTGCAAAGGTCAGCACCCAAAATTCTTGTTTGGGCAGCTGACCTTGGGTACCTGACTGGGTGGTAATGTGGCAAGGCTTTGTTGGTACGTTCTAGGGTAGTAGAGTCATAGAAGGCTTTGGGCGAGTAGCAGAGAATCTTAAAATAAATCATGTACTTCACTGGAAGACCGTGGAGGGTCTTAATGACTGGTATGCAGATCATGATTGTTGCATTTCCAGGCATGTAAGTGGTACAAATGACCAAATAATTCTCATAATAACATGCCCTCATTTAACCTGTATCTTGCCAAGGAGCAACGCTTTAAAGATCACAGAATGCTGAAACGGTTTGTATTTTTGTCTGTTAGTGTGAAGGGAGGATGGGCTTTAAAGACTACCTTATGCTATCTTAAAAATAGTTACAAGATTAAAGTAGATCATCTGGGTCTGACGCATGTTGCCAAATCTCGTCAACTTACCAATGCCTCCCAAATAAACTGAGCAGGAAAGAAATGGCACCTAATGCAACATCAGTCAATTTACCCAATTGAGCCTATGTGAGACAAGCATGAAATCAAGAGAGAGACAGACTCAAAAGTAAGTTTGAAAACCTTTATTATCACACTTTGTGGGGTTGGTGTAGTGCCTATCTGGCCCCAACTCTAAGGGGGTTGTTCCCTCAACTGATGTTTCTAAGGGCCGTTTGTATCCACAAGTCCAAAACCAAAGTTTGCCTGTGTCCAAACCTATGCTTGCCCTCACTCTTAAACCAAATGTGATAAGGGATCTTCTTAAAGGGAAAATGGTGATTCAAAAGGAAATGTAAACCACTGCTGCTTTCAGGTAGTCTTATCAACAGGTGTAGTTCTAGGTGTAGCTCTGTCAGATCAAATAGTTATGGTTGCCCTTGGAACCTTGCATATAGGGCTCTTACAGCAAGCCAATAGAGTTAACAATGTCTCCGGGTCTCTTGGGGTTCCCTTCCCCAAGCATTGGTCCTTCCAGTTCCACAAAAACAAAACAGTTCCTGTTAGGTCTCTCAGGGTTCTCTACTCCAAGTTTAGGGCTCTTTACGAAGTTCAACAATGTCTCTTCTGGGCCTCTTAGGGTTCCCTTCCCCAGGCCTAGGCCCCTCTGATCTCAAACTAAAAAGTTCCTCTTGTTAGGATGTTCCTTTCACTGTACAGTTCTTTCATGGGGGTAGTACCAGAGACTTTCGAGAATGTCGGGCTCTTTGCTCCTTCCAGGCGTGACCACTCTGACCTCTAACCCCTCTCCTTATTCTCTGGCACCTTTTCCTCTTCTGTGCCTCTTTCACTCTGTCCTTTTCCGCTTTAATGTGCTTCCTGCACACCTTTTTCTGTCGTGCACACTTGCATCTTCTTTCCACCTTTCTGTGTCTCTTGCACACATCTCCTTACTTTTCACTGTTCTCTCTTACACCTTCATTTGCCCTTTAACATGCCTCTTGCACTCTGTATTTCATTTAGGTCGCTTGCACCCTATTTCTCACTTTCAGGTTGCTTGCACCCTCTCGACTGTTAGTTTTCCTTCTCACTGTCTCTTTGATGTCCCTTCCGGTTTCGGGTCGCTTGCATCCATCTCCTTACTTTCGGGTCTCTCTCGCTCTCACTCTTGGCTGTTTCCGTGCCGCCAGTGCACTTTGCTGTCTTTCATTACTTCAGCGCCTCTAGCGCACCTTTTCTGTCATTCCGCTTTGCTTTCTTTCACCGTTTGCCTCGCTTTGCTTTCGTCCCACTTTGCTCACCAGGCTCTTCTTTCAATAATGCTCTTGCTCCCGCCCCAGCCACTGATTTTCTGTCACATGAAACTCACCAACAGTAGCACATTTCCGGCGAGCAGGCTCAATGGGTTTGGCTCGAGGTCAGGGTCTCACCACTTGCCCCTCAGACACACTTGGGGCCGGCACACGTCCCAATGGAACAAGCATTTCCCTGAACACTGTCGGCAGTATACAGGGTGCCTCGCTTCGCTCCCTGGGGACACTGCTCCATAGCCACACTGCAGCCCCTCACGAACACTGGTCCAGTATCTTGGCACGCCATTCTCCTCCGGATCTTCCAGGCTTCTCTTCCTGCAGCTCCCTGCTCCTTGGCTCCTCTGGTCCAGTCAGCATCCCCAGCTGGTTCATACTCTTTAGCACAACCACCCTTTTTATACAGCAGGTGAGTCAATTGGAGTCATGTGTGCACAGTAGGGGGCGGGGGAGAGAGAAAGTGCCTGACCTTGCTTGACACTTAGTGGGACAATTCAAAGGTGTTACATGGTAGGCCTCACTTTGTATTCCTGTGTTGTTTCCATAGGTAATCCTCATTGCACCCCATCACCTCTTCTTCATCCCAGTACTTATTGGAGATGGGGTGTGATTGGAAGTACCCAATTAAGGCTGGGGAGAATAATTGGGAAAGGGGGAATACCATGTCTCGCCCTTTGGTATTCTCCTCCCAATCCCCCGCGACCATACACTCAGGTGATACTCCCTTGCTTGACCACCCCCAGGGCGGGGATTCAAAAGTGATGGACCAACCAGGCCACCTGAATGGAAAATCCCGGGGAGTAGGTGGGAGAAATCCGTCAGGTTTCTCACACCTGAAAGAAGGAATGCAAGAACAGTACATTCTGAGAATGGGCAGTGTACCAAAGACTGCAAGGGCAGGTAAACTCTGGTATTTCATGGCGCAGAATGCAGAGTGTTTACAAGCCGTTTGGGAAACGAACAGATTTGAATGTTTAGACATTGCACCTGGGAAATTAAAGAATTTGCCACAAAGACTTTCACGTGCCACAACATTGTACGGTATTTGAAGAAAAAAATGTTGTTCAAAAACCTTAAAATCAAGAGAACTGTCAAGTAAACTGTTTATATGAATTTCTTTTGCCAGTTTTCCACATTAATTTTGATTTATTCTTTGCACAGCGCCACCTAATTTGTCACTGGTGTTTACATATCATTTTAATCTCCTTCCACACCATATCTTCAATAGAGCTTTTACCTACATAGAGAGCACGCAACACCCACACTTGCATGAGCTTGTAGAAAATGTCTAGATTGCCCGACCACCTTGGGGGCTGTTTTTTTAATTTTGCAATGCCACAAGCTTGTGTAATTGGCATAGATGATCTTTACAAATCATGCGTAACATATAATATGCTAGACTGTCTTCCTGAGCAGTACCAGATGGGCATAGTGAAAGTGGGTCCTGCTGCTCCCTCCTTGGTGTAGGTGAGTGACCCTCTCCCTCCTGCAGCCCTTTTCATCCTTGCTCTTAGCTAGCCTTTTCTCTGCTTTCTCTCTTTACCGACCTTTCTTGCTTCCTTTCTGCCGCTTAACCCGCTGCCTCTACCTGTTTGGCCCCCCTGTGATTGGCTGACCTATGTGGAGGCCTGCTCTCCTCGCTGGGTCTGGGTCAGGACAGTGCTTATACTGCAGCAGGCCTGTGCAAGCGGATCCTGCTGCTCCGTCCTTGGTGCAGGTGAGTGACCCCCCCCTCCCCGTGTAGCCCTTTCCATCTTCGCTCTTTGCTACCCTTTTCTCTCCTTTCTCTCTCTCTCCTTACCGACTTTTCTTTCTCCCTTTCTGCTGCTTTTCCTTTCCCCTTGCCGACCTGCTGACTCTACCTGTCCTCCCCCTCCACCTTCTGCCCCCCCCACAACCCCTGTGATTGGCTACCCTCTGTGGAGGCAGCCCTCTTAAGAGGGCCCCAGGGCAGCCTTGCTCTGGCAGCCATTGGCTAAGGGCCCGGGGCAAAGGCCAGCTCCCATCCCGGTTTGCCCCTGTTAGCCCAAGGACCGACCCAACAGCAGCAACCAGGTAAGGTGGTATGGGCAGAGAGCTCAGCCATTACTGTGGCCAAGAAAACCCTACCACTCTTCATTAATATTGCACTACCGCTTTATTACTTCCTATTACCAGAATACCCTGCACCCCTGTATGGCCCAATAGATGTATTGTGAGTTACTGCTGTGTTGCATCTAGTTGGATTTGAGGGTGGGCAATTGTGTCATACCTAGACAGATTATTGGGGGTAGAAAATGTGTTGCATTTAGATGGATTTTGATGGTGGGCAATGCATAGCACATTGACAGCATATATACCATTGGAAAGAATTGCAAAGATTAGCCACGGGTCACATTCAGAACGAACTGTGAAGACTACCCATGTGTCACATTCAGAATGCCTTGTGAAGGTTAGCCACATGTCTCATCTAGGAAGGATTGTGAAGATTAGCCATGCGTCACATTAGAAATAATTGTGAAGATTAGCCATGCGCCACGTTTAGGAAGAATCTGAAGATTAGCCATGCGTCACATTAGAAAGAATTGTGAAGATTAGCCATGCGCCACGTTTAGGAAGAATCTGAAGATTAGCCATGCGTCACATTAGAAATAATTGTGAAGATTAGCCATGCGCCACGTTTAGGAAGAATCTGAAGATTAGCCATGCGTCACATTAGAAAGAATTGTGAAGATTAGCCATGCGCCACGTTTAGGAAGAATCTGAAGATTAGCGATGCTGGTAGAATGAAGCTAGTTCAAAGATTCTAGGGAACTTTGAATGTAGCTAGAGCACTCATTATGTTATAGCCAATGCTTTTAAACCTGTTACGCTCCATGCTTATAGAACTTTAGCCGAAGGCACGGCCACAGACTTGCATGCATCTTCCATCATACACCACTCAAAAACACTTTGCACAACACCTTTGCCATAAGAATGCAGCTATTGTTCATGACACAACTTCTCTATATATTTGCACACATAATTACTATCCCGCTCTCGCATGCCACCACTAGACCGCCTCTGACCACCCATCCACATGCCAGCTCGACATGGTTGCTACCAGGGACTTGGCTTCCCTTTCATAGCTTGCTACTGGCCGTTACGAACACAAACATACTAGCACTTCTCGAATTTTCCTATTCCTGGACTTCGGTCCCGGAGGGCGTTCAACCTAAAGCAAGTTGGGACCATACAATATGGTGAAAGACGCTATACAAATGATACAATATATGCCCACGCCTGGCTTTACATATGCCTAAGCCATGTAATATATCTGGATTGTTAACTGGCAGTCTATATGCTCTGCTTTTGAGCACTTCTGAATCTTACTCGATTTGCTGTAGCCAGAAATGTGTCACATTGGTGCGAAGTACATGTTTTGCAAATTTACTACTTTTGTCCTTTATTTAAATAATGTATCTGAGTATATGCTGTGATTTTATCTTGGTTGCTAGCAGTTGAGTTTCATGTCACTTCATTGTGGCTTTATCTGGATTTTTATTTGTTTACCATTATACGTTGGCAGTTCCAGTTTCCCTTTGGCTTGATGCCACTTTTTTTTCTTTTCAGGCTTTGGCTGTTTGAGCGGCACGTGGCAAATAAATACCTGCTCACATAAGGGTGAGAAAGAGAAGGCATCCTCAATGGGCGCCGTCCAGCCACTGCAGGAGAAGATCTCGCTGGACTGAATGGATTTAGATCAAGGGCTTGGACGTCTATGTAGGTAAGCATTTTTTTAAATTCATTTGAGAGTGCTTGTTTGTACATTGACAGTGCAGAATGGTTAATTAAAACTGCCAGAACAGATGCTATTTCAGAGTAGGAGTGTAATTCTCCACCTTTTGTGTTGTGCTCAAGATCCTACCTATGGTGCATCATTGTGTTATCATAGGTGGCCACTAACCTTGCTCGGTAGTGCCACAAGCCTCTGCTCTTGCACGAAGCCGGTTTTCACTCGGAGGTATATGTTGTAAAATCTCATTCAGCTGCTCAAGCTGAGCCTCTATCATTCCGATGTGATGGTGGCTCATTTTGTTTGTAAAGTCATAGATCATGTAGATCTAATCTGAGCTCAAGAATAGCTGTTGGATTAAATCATTGTATCTGTCCCATATTTTCCACGTGGGCGAATTGTGTGGCCTTTGGAGATCTTTTCTGCCTCGACCCCCTACCTGCCAAAAATGGTATCTGAGTCTTCGACAAGAGATAAATGCTGGTATTACGTGCTACATAAATAACCTGACTGTTGTACCGTTATCGTTCAGCAACTTCCAAGAACAAATCCACGTAATTAATCTCATCTTGTCCCTATTTTGGTGTAACATTTAAGTCAAAATGTAAAGACACTAGATATTATTTGAAAAGAATCGGTATACATTAATATTAACCTGCTGATATTAATGACTGTGAAGAAGGTAGAAAGTCTGAAGACCAGTTGATCTCTATTAATGTGAAGCTTTAAAAAAAAAAAGCTCCGATTGCTGAACTATTGAATGGTTTCAGGACAAACAAAACGTGTTTTGCAATGTATAATTGAGGAATTTCCGTGGTGATAATTTGCACAATTGTAGGCCATTCTGGAAACCCACCTGCGGTTTGAGGTTGAATGAATTCCAAACCTTGGCCCCAAATAAATAATTGCCTGCACCCCAGAAAGACAAAACTGAAGCAGCTTCGTCGATATGCAATGATATAAAGCAATAAAACGTGGTCATGTTTCATCCTTAATAAAAGAATAGCATTGTTACCAATAAAGTACCAATATCGTTGCCTGAAAAATGAGTTGTGCCTTGGCTATAATTATTTGCACATGTTGAAATAAAAAAGTGGAAATATTTGCAGTGAAACTGCTTTGTCGGCCTTTGTATTCACAGTATGAGTTCGCGAAGGCCAACCACAAAATGAGAGCCATTTGAGTAGATTGCAACATATGCAACATTAAGATGTTAATCTTTTTTAAGACTTTGAATACATCCTTGTGTGATTAAGAATGAACATATGCTAAGTTAAATGAGCAATAATTAAATCGCACGCATTCATTTACTATCGTTCGTTTTGCAACTGTATCGTCTTTCATTTTTGTTGTTGTTGAAGGTTTGCATTTTTTAGAAACCTAATAGTGCTGGGAGATTTCCCTGTGGGGTAGCATACAATATTAAATTGTCGTCACCAGAGGAAAATAACCATTTGCATGCTGGTCTGATCTCAACCACAAGGACCGTCCAACTCGAAATGCCAGCAAATTCTGTTTACGAATGCCAACAGCAGCCCTAATAGGCATTTCTGCCTCAACGACCTAAACCAGTGATTTCTAGCTCCCTTTCCAGACACATAGAGCAGAGTGCGCACTGCTGGATCACTGGACTTTCTTGAGGCAAAACCGAAAAGAAGTACTTTTTCGAGAACAAACCCAAGCTCAAATTGCTTCATATACCGGCTCTTACCCACCCAGGGAGTCCTCTATCGCAAAGCTCGTTGTGCCATACTAGAGGAGAAAATCCATTCGAGGGGATTGGGTCCTCCGACGTATTCCATATCTATGACATGTAATCACCACAGCTGTGCTGCTTCGGAAACTTTTTTCGGCGTCTGCGTCCTGCGTCGATGTGCCGTCGTCGAGGACCTCCTCCGACGTCATCCGATGTGAGAAGTAGGACGCACGACGCCCGTAGCCTCAGTTCCGTTTTTTCCGCGAACGTGTTGCTTCGTGATTCTCGGTTCACGCCTCGACTCTTTGGAGTTCTGTTCTTCTCGGTTCTTCGAACCTGTTCGTTTTGTGACATTCCTTCGTGTGAAGATGTCTTCTACTTAGTCTTCGACCCCGCGTCCGGGTTTCAAGAAGTGCGGGGAGTGTGGGTCCAAGATGTCGGTGACGGACTCGCACGACGCCTGCCTCTGGTGCCTCGGGGAGGCCCACGACACGGATGACTGTATCGACTGCCAGTCGCCCACGTCCAAAGCCTTACGCGAACGTAAGAAGTTGTTGTCGGTAGGTCGGGTGTCCAAGCCCCGGAAGTCGAAATCTGCGGGGCTTTCGACGGATGATTCGAGGGGTGACTCTCCGCGTCATTGTCGGAAGTCTCGTGGGTCTCCTAGGAGTCGGTCTCGCCACTCCTCAGCCTCTTCGAGGCATTCTTGGAAGCGCCAACACCGGTCGTCTTCCAGGTCCTCTTCAGAGGACTCTGCCCGGCTTACCCCACCAGCCGTGCGACGCCGGAGGAATGGGCTTCCTTCGGGAAGAAAATGCTGGTGATTCTTGAGTCGCAGGGTACTAAGCCGTCCGCGCCCCCAAGTGGGGTCGGTCGTGAGAGGTCGAGAGACACCGCTCGCAAGAGTGGTCGGCACGAGTCACGGGAGAGGTCCCGTTCGGACAAGGAGACTCGTTCTCGACGTACCCGTTCCAGGTCCCGGTCCTCGACTCGTTCGAGACCGTGTGCACCTGCGAGGTCTTCGAGGAAGACATCGACGTCTGAGGCGTCGAGGGCGTCGACAGGCTTTCTCGAGGCTCCGGCTCCGAGGAAGTCGTCGAAGCCGTCGACGCTCAGGTCGTCGAGGGACACGCTCGGGGCTCCGACCTCGAGGGCTGTGTCGACGCCGCCAATGCTGGAGGCGCTGCATCTGACGTCGACGCCGATTTCCTCGACGCCGATCCTCTCGGCGCTGATGCCGGTTCTCTCGACGCTGGCGCCGATTCGCTCGACGTCATCGACTCCTTTCGTGTCGGAGGTACCCCGTGGCACGGGTGAACCCCCTAGGAAGGCTCTGGTTAAGAGCAGGCACTCTCGGTGCCTTCTTTTCGCCACCTGGACTATATTTCAGAGGCGGATGAGGATTCTGATGGCCTGGTTCCTAGTCAGGTTCCAGATGAAATGGTCTCGGGCCATAGTCTGACGATTTGAGACAGTCACTGCATGATGCCAGTGGACTGGACACCTCTCCGGAGGTGGAGTTTTGTAGGCCTGAGCCTGGCTCTCATGCCGATTCCTCGTATCAGCGCCTTATGGCTAAGGTTTCTGAGTACCTGGGATGGTCTGGTCCCCCAGGGGAGTTTGTGCAGGATGATCTGACGGACATCCTTGATGTTGGTCCCCCAACTGATCCGGTACTGCCGTTCCATATGGCTTTACAGAGGAGGGTGGCGGCGGCTTGGACTGCTCCGGAGAGTCTCCCGGCGGTGGGCAGATCCTTGTTGCGAAAATACCGTCCAGCCAGTAGCGACCCCTGCTACTTGACCAGGCACCCCACTCCGGAGAGTTTGGTGGTGCAGGCGGCCACGGGCCCGGCAAAGCAGGAGTCGTACCCTACCATCCCTCCTGATAGGCACGACAAACGTTTTGATGGCTGGGCGAAGAAAGTGTTTTCTTCTGGTGGTATGGCGCTTCAGGCGGCCAACTCCATTTGTGCCTTGTCTCGTTTCACACACACTCTGTGGAACTGTGTTGCGTTAGCGGCTGAACATATTCCCGATGGGGACGAACGGGATGGTTTCCTTGCTATGGTCCAGGATGGTAAGGATGCCATGTGTGAGTCGTTCAGTCGGGTTTGGACTTAGCTGAATGCGTCAGTAGGTCCATGGCGGCGAGCACCGTGATACGCAGGTTTGCGTGGTTGCGGAAGTCAGGGTTTGCTCCTGATGTGCAGTCCCGGCTCCTCAACATGCCCTTTGACGGTGAACACCTTTTTGGCAGCAAGGCTGACGAGAGCCTTGAGAGGTTGCAGACCTCGAAAGCTGCAGCGAAGTCGTTGGGCGCTGCAGTTCGCCAACCTCCGCCTTTTCGTCCTAGGGGACAGCAGTGGACGGGTGGTTCCTTTCGCTATTACTCGTCCTTCAGTAAAGCGAGAGGAGCTGGCAGTCAAAGAGGCCAATGCAAGGGTACCAGAGGTGGACGACAGGGTACCCGTGGTGCCAAGGCCGCTCGGGCAGTTGCCTCTTTGCCCTCAGGTAACGCCGCGGCCGCTCCCACTCAGTCAGGAGGCCATGTCCCATGGTTCGCCGGTTGGGGGAAGGCTGGCGCAGCATCTTGTAGAGTGGCAAGCCATTACTTCAGATGTGTGGGTTCTGGAGATCATAACCCACGGCTACTGTCTTCCCTTTCGGCACAGGCCTCGCAACAATCCACCGGGGAACCTCTCTTTGCAGAGTCCGGATCCACTCCTTGTGCAGGAAATTCAAGCCCTGCTGGAGAAAGGCGCCATAGAACTGGTGCCTGTAGCGGAGAGTAACGAGGGATGGTATTCCCCTTATTTTTTGATTTCGAAGAAAGACGGGGGATTGAGACCCATCATGGACTTGCACGGTTTGAACAAACTCCTCAGGAAGGACAAGTTCAAGATGGTTACTCTCAAGTCCTCCAGGCCCTTCAGCTTCAGGACTGGTTGGTGTCACTCGACCTCAAGGATGCTTACTTCCATGTGCCGATCCATCCCAAGCACAAGAAGTACCTGAGGTACGCGGTTGGCGACTCGCACTTTGTTTCGGGTCCTGCCGTTCGGATTGACCTCCACCCCGAGGGTTTTCACCAAGCTCATGGTGGTGGTGGCAGCGCATCTCAGGCAAGGGGGGGATTCACGTCTACCCCTACCTGGACGATTGGTTGATTAGGGGGAGCTCTCCCGAGCAAGTCCTGGTTCATCTGTCCATCACCTGCCACTCCCTTCACAGGCTGGGCTTCTCCCTCAATTTAAAGAAGTCCCATTTGACACCAACACAGCGGCTCCAGTACATCGGAGCAGTGCTCGACACTTCCCTGGGGCAGTGTTTTCCTCCCCAGGTGAGGGCTTTTCACATTCAGCAGATGGTGCACAAGTTTCAGCATGCCCAGACGCTCCCAGCGTTCGAGTTCTTGAGGTTGCTCGGCCTCATGGCATCCTGCATTCTTCTGGTGCCAGAGGCTCGCCTGCGGATGAGATCTTTGCAGTGAGCACTCAAGACGCAATGGTCGCAGTCCTCCGGCAGGATGTCGGACCCGGTTCAGGTGCCGCCCTCGGTCGCCCGGGATCTTCTGTGGTGGGCCGTCGAAGGCAACTTGATGAAGGGGGCTCCATTTTGGCTTCCCTGGCCGGAGGTGACGATCGTGACGGGTGCATCCCTCACGGGATGGGGAGCTCATGCCAACGGGCTGACAGTCGGCGGTCGTTGGTCTCCGTCGGAGTCCAGACTCCATATCAATCTGTTGGAGCTGAGGGCCGTCAGGCTAGCCCTGAAGGCTTTTCTGCCGACTGTGCGAGGAAAGAGTGTCCTGATCCTGACGGACAACACAGTGGCCATGCACTACCTCAACAAAAAAGGGGGGGGGGGGCAGGGTCACTTCCTCTGTGCAGGGAGGCGATGCAGCTCAAGTTCTGGGCCATCCAGCAGGAAGTTTCGATCTCGGCAGTTCATCTGGCCGGAGACGAAAACGTGACGGCGGATGCTCTGAGCAGGCAGAGCACGATCTCTCACGAGTGGGAGTTGGCTCAGGAGATTCTCCTGGAGATCTTCGCCCTTTGGGGGACCTTTCAAGTGGATCTCTTCACCTCCAGTGTCAACCGGAAGTGCGAAAGGTTTTGCTCGCGGGAATTTCCTCCAAAAGGAGCCTTAGGAGACGCGTTCGTGGTGGAGTGGTCATTCCCGCTGCTGTACGCGTTTCCTCCAGTCCCCGTCATCCCGCAAGTGCTGCGGAGGTTACGGAAGTTCGGTTCCCGGATGATCCTCATTGCTCCGGTGTGGGCTCGGAGGACGTGGTACCCGGACCTTCTCGACTTGCCCATCTGCCCTCCACGTCGTCTTCCCTACCGAGACGATCTGCTCTCACGGGAGGGGGGGGTCAGGTTCTCCATCCAGAGGTCAGATCCCTCAACCTTCACGCTTGGCTTCTGAAAGGTTGAGGTATAAGGATTGGGACCTCCCTGAAGACGTGATGGAGGTGTTGCTTTCGGCCCGAAGGCCAGCAACAAAGTCTCTGTACCGTTGCCGTTGGCGTAAGTTCTGCGACTGGTGCCGAGTTCAGAATGTGGATCCTTTTGCATGTGACATCCCCATGGTTCTGTCCTTTTTACTTTCTTTGGCCCACAGGGGCTTGCAAGTGGGTACCGTTAAAGGTTACCTGGCGGCGCTGTCCATCTTTAAGCGCTCGTCTGAAGTGTTCTTACTTTAAAATCCCTTTAGTTTCTGAAAGGGCTCACTAATGTGTTCCCTCCGTCACCTTTCCTGGTGCCCGGTTGGGATTTAAACCTTGTTCTTAAGTTTCTTATGGGTGCTCCGTTTGAGCCTTTACATTCTTGCCCTTTGAGGCTGTTAACTCTGAAAACTGTTTTTGGTTGCGGTTACTTCTGCTCGCAGAGTGAGTGAGTTACAGGCACTTTCAGTTAAGCCACCCTTCACTGTATTTCACAAAGACAGGGTTGTCCTTAGAGTTCGTCCTTCTTTTCTTCCGAAGGTAGTGACAGACTTTCATTTGGCCCAGAAGGTTGTTCTTCCGGCATTCTATCCTCCTCCGCATCCTGGTAAGGAAGAGGAGAGGCTCCATAGGCTTGATCCTAGGAGAGCTTTAAGCTTTTATGTTTCACGCATGTCTCGGGTCAGAGTGGACGATCAACTATTTATTGGTTACGCTGGAAAGCGTTTAGGGCAAGCTGTGACGAAACAGACTTTGTCTCGCTGGATTATTTTGGCCATCTCGAAGTGCTACCACTTGGCGGGTAAGGACCCACCGGCTGGCTTGTGGGCCCATTCTACCAGGGGTATGGCTGCATCTACTGCCCTGCAGAGGGGTGTTCCTATTCGCAACTTCTGTGATGCAGCCACCTGGGCTTCAGTACATACATTTGTACGTCACTATTCCCTCGATTCCATCCGAGCACAGGATCTGGCCTTTGGCAAGGCGGTCCTTTGCTCTGCTATTTGATTGGCTATTCTAAATTTTGATTCTAAATTCTTTCCCTCCTCCTTGCTCTGGTACTGCTTTGGGAGTCTGTCATAGATATGGAATACGTCGGAGGACCCAATCCCCTCGAAGAACAAGTTACTTTCTTACCTGATAACCTTCTTTCGATGGGATGGTCCGACGACGTATTCCATATCGCTCCCTGCCTTCCCCGCTGCAGAATTTCTTTGCGATTGCAGCTTACGTTCCGCAAGGCTTTGTGTCTGACTGGCAGTTGACTAGTGTCACATGTTCTGGGGGAAAAAAACTACAACTGAGGCTACGGGCGTTGTGCGTCCTACTTATCACATCGGATGACGTCGGACGTCGGAGGAGGTCCTCGACGACGGCGCATCGACGTCATCGACGCAGGACGCAGACGCCGAAAAAAAGTTTCCGAAGCAGCACAGCTGTGGTGATTACATGTCATAGATATGGAATACGTCGTCGGACCATCCCATCGAAAGAACGTTACCAGGTAAGAAAGTAACTTGTTCTTTGCATGCATCTCAGTCCCCACCTACAAGTTCAGTTCAGCCTGAGATGGCAGGCACACCTCTGAGCAAGGTACCTAAAGCAACGCGTTTTCTACGGTTTACTGTCTTGTGGGTCGTAGGGGGGGACACTAAATGTAGCCCACAGAGCCAACGCTTGCCGCAGCAAGTTGAGCACAGTGGGATTGGCTGAGGCATCACATTTTACTAATGGGCTGGCATAGGTTTAATGTCTCTGGTTTAACGTGAGCCAGCACCGAGGGCTAATAATAGTTCTACTATCCACTTAGCCAGTGCTAATTGATGGGAATTGCTGCATAAATGTTTGCCCTACACTATTGATAATGAACTAATGGTCTTGGCATCCCAGCCTCAAAGCGAAACACGCTGGGCCTTCAGTTGGTCTGCAAATGTTGAACTGGGGATACTACGGCATATGATTTTTAAAGGCAAGTCAGATTTCTCTCTTCATCTGAAAGCTGCAATAAATCTGCCCAACAGCTGCTTTTTTTTCTTTTCCTTTTTCATAGCATACTGTTTGCAGAGCCCGATCAAAGGAAATTTGACCGAGGAACATGGGAGGACTAACATTTGACTTAAATTGCAAATATCCATGTGCACCCACTATGTAGTAATTATTTGAGCATTGTGGTTTATCTTGGGCCACTTGAGTGTGAATGCAACATAAACTTTGATTCCAAGTTGCTGGACTGAGTTTTCATGGTTCTAGTTATAATGACCTGTAATTTCTTGTCCCTTGGGCTGCACTTGACCAGTCCAGGTCTTACTTTCTGAAAATAGTTGGCATCAGGTGCAACACAATTAGTACAATTGATTATAAGCAAGACCACAACTCCCAGTATGCAACAGTTCGATAACTGTACAGTACTGGACCAATGCCCCAATAGCACACTGTCCTTTAGATACCCTGGTTACTGTCTGCCATTTATTCTGGTTATACAGTGATTTAATCACCAGAGCCATATTTTAATAATCTGTTCGTGATTTGAAAAATGGCTTTACTTATCTGTACTTAATGCTACGTTTTGCTTAAATCTAATGTCAAAACAGTAGTTTGTTGATAATAAAATTGTTTGAGGGCCTCAACGTTGGATACCTCCTATTTCTCGCATCTGGAAATTAATTTTAGTTGAACTGTCTGCTTCAAAAGCTTTTTGTAGTGATTTTGTATAGATTGAACCCCAATACACCTTTGAGTCCTTGGTTCACAGGACTGTGGTGGGGGGCAGGCGGACTCAGCATTTGGAGAGTGACGGGGCATAACCTCCCATGCTTGGGCACGGCAGACCGTGGCTTTCGGCTACTGCCTCCTCTTTTTGAGAAGACCCCCAGATTGTCCTCTAGGTGGCAAGCCTTGAAAGATCCGGATCCGCTCCTCTTACAGGAGATCTTTACCTTGTTGGAGAAAGGTGCCCTAGAGTTGGTACCTGCAGCGGAGAGAAATCAAGGTTGGTGCTCTGCTAATTTTCTAATCCCTAAGAAGGACCGAGGACTGCGACCGATCTTGGACTTGAGACGCTTGAACAAGTTTCTCAGTAAGGACAAGTTGAAGATGGTATTCATCAAAAACACAAAGTACCCGAGGATCGAGTTGACGTTTCTCGCTATCAGTTTCTGGTCCTGCTTTTCGGGCTCACCTGTGCCCCAGGGTCTTCACCAGGCTCATGGTGGCAGCAAGTCTAAGGAGGGATGGGATTCACATGTGTCCATCCCTGGATGATTGGCTGATCAGAAGAACAAGCTCTGAACAGCTTTGAATCACCTCAGTCCTACTTGCCACTTACTCCACAGGATGGGCTTCTCGGTGTAATTCAAGTCGTCCCACTTAACACCATCACAGAAGCTTCCATTTATTGGAGCGGTACTGGGTTCGTCTCTGGGGAAAGCCTCGCCCACCTGAGCTGAGAGCTCAATATCTTTCACAGATGGTCCAAACGTTTGCGTGCCCTTCCAGCCTTCGACTTTCTAAGGTTACTTTCCCTCATGGCATCCTGCATTTTTCTGGTGCCTGAAGCCCGTTTGAGAATGAGATCCCTTGAGTGGGCCCTCAGATCCCAGTGGTCTCAGTTCTCCGGCAAATTCTCAAGTCCTGAACAGGATCTCCTGTGGTGTGCCTGTCGGGTGATTGTGATGAATGGAGAACCTTTTTGGCAACCATGACTGGAGATAACAGTTGAGAGATGCCTCCCTCATAAGGTGCAGAGCCCACATGAATGGCCTTTCAATCCGCTGTCATTGGTCTTCGTCAGAATCCAAACTTCCCATCAACCTTTTAGAGCTCAGAGCAATCGGACTAGCGCTGATGGCTTTTCTGCCTTCTGTGCGGGGAGCGCTGTCCTGATAATGGCGGACAATGCAGTGGCCATGTACCACCTCCAACAAGAGTGGGTTTAGGGTCACTACCTCTGTGTAGAGAAGCAATGCACCCCTGGTTTTGGGCACTAAGAGAAGGAATCTCTAGAGTGGCAGTTCACATAGCCAGAGGAAGAATAATAGTGGCTGATGCTTGAACAGGCAGAGCACTACAAGTGGGAGCTGGCTCAGGAAGTCCTTGTAGAGAACACCTCACGTTGGTTCATTAAGCTTGGTTTCTTGATAAAGACTACAAATTCCTTGTATGTTTCTGTGTATTCCGTACTTTTGTAGCTTCCACATGTATTTGCCACTATCACTGGTGAGGACTGGTTCTCTGACAATTGTACACTTTTGTCAGATAAGGTATTTTTAATTCTGGTATCCTACTTGTATATTTTAGTGGCTTAACTCAGTTTTTCTGCACAGACTATTTTTCTCCTTCTTTGGTACAGAGTTCTTCGTACTTTCTTTGCTTTCTCATTTATGTAATCTGCCTTTTCACATCTTTTTGAGACCCTTTTTGTTCATTTTGATTCCTTTGACTTTCAATAATTTCCTTTTTGTTTGTGCTATTTATCTGTCTTCCTTTGTCCCCGACATTTGACATGTCTTGTGCTTTCCTCCCGCGTGGCTTTTTAGTTTTACTTCGTGGCTTTTGCATAGTCTCTTTTTAGGTATGTTTATCTAGTCCTTTGACATCATGGTTCAGACTGTAGCATGCTGTTGCGTGTACTTCATTACACCTTATGATGATGTTTCAGCAGACCTGATGGCATTTTTCTCCCTCGTTGTGTTTCCAGACACACATGTCTTAGTCCGACTCTTCACATCCAGTAAGTGCGTAATTGATGCTACCTTTCTGTTACTTATTTGCACGTTACTCCCCGAGTCTTTTTAGACCCTCTTTATTTTTTAGCCTCATACCTCCATGCTAGGTTGCACGACTGGTTCTTGCTTTGCTAGCATTGTTTCTAGAAATCTTTTGTTTAACTTGGTTCCACACTGATTTGTTTGCACAAAGTTTGCTGCTACGTTGTCACCATACTACTTGGTAATTTCTCTGCATATAGATTTCTTTGTGGAGCGAGTTACACTTGTCTAGTGTCGATGACTTTAGAGACAGGTAAGCTCTTTCTGTTTACAGCATTCTCCCTAGATCCCCCCCTATTTCTCCCAGCCTCCCCCCGCTTCCAAACCTGTCCTAGTCCTTTTCACCTTCCCTCCCAAACCGCCATCCCAGACCAGCATCCAACTCAACCTCCCACCCTCTGAACATCCCACCTTGCAGCACTGAATGTGAATCACTGTTTGCAAAGTTCCACCTCAGCTTGTCCTTCTTACACAGCTTCCTTCTCCTATATAGGCCACTCAGCTATGACTGGAACTTCGCAGACTCCCTATGTGACTGCCTGTCGAGTATACTGATACAGCTCACTTTGCTAGGAGATTTTAACCATTGGTTTGATGTTACTGCCAACCCTATGACCTGCTTAGTCACCGACAATCTGGAAGCTCTTGGCTTAACTTGCTTTATATCCCACCCAGCCCACATTGCAGGGCACACCCTCAACGCACTATTCTGCACTTCAGACCTAGTCTCTCCACTCCTGCCTCGCCCTCTCATCTCGACTGATCACCACTCTATACTCTTCTTGCTTCGGCACCACTTGCCTACCCCACCACTTCCAGGAAACATCTCTTCTACTATCCCTCCAGACTTGTGTGGAATAAAACTATCAGCCCTGGCCTGGCCAATTCCCTACTAATTACATTTCCTGATCTCTCTCGCAAGGAAGGACACCCCTCCATTGACCTCTTGACCAATGGCTCTCCAAAGCTGTAACCCCCCTCATACGACCCATCACAACGGTCACACCCACACCCGAAGTGGTACACCACTTCCCTCAAAGCTCTCAAGCATCGCCTAGAGTGAACTTGGAGGATCGAAACCTACTCCACAAGACAAAACGGCCATCGCAAGACTTAACATGGCACACTGGTTCGAAATCAAGGAAGCCAAAAAAAACACTACGGAAACAATTTCCAACTCCAACAACCCATGCAGGGAACTCCACAAAATACTAGGGGAATTCAAGTCCCCTAGATGTCGAACCCCACCCTCCCCGTAACACACAAGCGTTCATCAATGAACTATCCAACCCTTTCATAACAATGCGCTTGAAAGAATTCGCAATATCACAGCAAAACTAGCTCTGTGCGCTCCATCTAATTCCTTATTTCCCCTAACCAAGCCTTTCCCACCCCTCCCTACCACACTCTTTGTTCAAACCCATTTCCTAGGTCAATTTCTACATCCTACTAGCACTTCGCTGACACTCTGGCTCCCTTTCCCACTCTCGCTTTTAAAAAAGATCCTTACCACCACCTGTGCAAGCAGCGTCCCTGCTCCATCAAGAACTCCCTCTCATCTGGCATCTTCCCAGAGGCCTTCAAAACCTCTTATGCCAAACTGCTACCCACCCTCGACCCACTCTCCCGATTGAGCTACTGCCCAATCTCCAACACCTGCTTCATTGCTAAACTAATAGACCATGCAGTATCCAAGCAGCTTGTACTATTCTCAGAAGCGCATAGGCTCCTCAACCCAGCCCAGTCGGGGTTTTCGACCCCTCTGTGGAACGGAATCCTCCCTGGTCTCGATCTGGGACGACCTAAAAAGAACAGCCGATTCAAAAGGATGTGCTGCACTCATCCTCCTCGATCTATCCACTGCCTTTGATACCATCGACCAAACAATACTCGGGAACAGGCTCCTCGTGCTAGGCATCAAAAATTCTGCCCTCAATTGGATCTCATTCATTTCTATTCGTGCACAAATAATTCTCCTTCCACCTTTCTCCTTCGCCCTTCCGCCCTGTCACCCTTCCTCTTCAACATCTTATTAAAACTTTTTTTATTGTGTTCCACTTTACAAGAAACCCTTCACATTTCTTCAGACAGTATACAAACACATAAAATGTTAAAAAAAAAAAAAAACATTGTACAAAATATAGAATATAAAACACACAACGTTGAAGCAATTAGATTGCAATTACAAAAAGGTACTTGAAACCAAAAACCCACAGAAGCTAAAAACTGGTTGATACAAAAATCCAAATTCAACAATCGGAATTAATGCTTGGCAAAAACCTCTAAAAGAAATCGATACAAAGCAAGAATTAGTGAAGTATTTTCACCCCACATAAGACGTGACCGAAAAGTGTCCCCCTTGTGTCCCAAGCCTGTCGGAGCAATTTCTTTAAAATGTTGACTCCTAGTATTGCTCCGAGTAGGACAGGAAGTTACTAGGTGCCTTAAAGTTTCTAATTTAGCCGGACATTTA
This sequence comes from Ambystoma mexicanum, assembly GCF_040938575.1. Lineage (NCBI taxonomy): Eukaryota > Metazoa > Chordata > Amphibia > Caudata > Ambystomatidae > Ambystoma > Ambystoma mexicanum. Next base: position 285,456,934 of record NC_090931.1, on the reverse strand, counting down.
CAGGCACAACATACCAGAAGCTGATGTTGATGTGCGTTCCAATGGCCAGTACGTTCAAGTGTATGCAACTGGTTGAGACGGAAGCAAAGGTAAATGGAGCGTGCCTTTTTACAAGGAAATAATTGAAGATATTTTAAAAGATCTTTTTTTTTTATATATAAACTGGAGCTCGGCGTACTCTGTATAGGTGGAATATGTACTAATTTGCCCAATTGTCTCACACCGGTCAGACCTGAACAGATTACGTTTAGTGGTAGCAGAGCGATTTGTGGGTTTGTCTTCAGAAGAGCATATATGATCCAAGAGATGGGTCATGTTGATTTTAAAAACGTTGATTGATTCTACAGATCCCTCGGATGTCATTCTTTTAAAGTTGACCTATAAAGAATTGGAGGGGGTGGGATTTGAGGGGTCAACAGTGCGACGCGGACAACTGTTTGTAATTTGTTCAAAATATGCCATTTTATTAGAACAAAAACATCTAAATACTTCACTTGCCCTACTTGACTGTGGGCTATCTTACCTAACCAAAATAAGGGCAAACATTCTATCACAGGAGTTCTGGCCCTTACATTAAACATCATATATAAAAGAAAATATATGGCAATTCAATCGGCATCAACAATGGCATTCAAAATATATTGGTAACCTTTTAGCAACCTGGGTGAACTCACTTTCCTAGTACTGAAGGAGTATTCCCCTTCATTGTACATCAAAAGAATATAAAGAAAATCCACATGGGTAATCAAGTCTCAGATCAGTTCTTGAAAAGTCAGTATCCAGGTTAAGATTTGTTAACCCCAGTTCCAATAACAAACTTCTTCTGATAGAATAGAGACCTTCTACTTCCTCCAAATAGCATCAATGTTGTTTTTCTCAGCCACAAGGCCCTTTTATCCAAGAAAACTTGGCACAGTTCATAAAGAAATACAGCTTCCAGAACGTTAATGGAACAAAAGTCTTGGTTAACAATTATTATTAGTCTACTCTGGTTAGAAATAACATTAGGAATATTTGTTAGGGTGACTTCTCAGTTCTGTAGCTTCTGCTTCAACAACTTCACTTATACCACTGCTTACTATGAGGACATTCTCCTTGGCCCCCTATCATTCCACTTCACTTGAACTACTGAAGTCTTGTTTCTGATGATTGTTAGTCTGCTCAGAATCACATGGTGTGCATAGTCCGACGTCCAGTGGTCACTGCGGAGTATTGCATCTTGTTTTTCGAAAGTCGAAAAGGGGACGTCGATATAGGCGTGTCTGTAAGACTATCCCTATAGTGACGTGTAGTGTACCCAAAATCCCTCACACGTCGAGGTCCCTCAGATTGTTTTTTCCACCCAGAATACTGGTCCCCTTATGCAGAGCTCGTAAGAGACATTGCCATTACCATTTATTTGACCCTTGGTTGTTTTGTCAGTTATCGTTAATCCAAACGCCTCCAGCCCTCTTTCGACGGCTAAGCAACTTCCCCGCCGAGTCAAGATCTTCGCCGGTGGTTTTGACGGAGGCAATCCTATCGGCACTGGCGAACACGTGGCCCGGCCACGCCGGCTTACACAGTAGGGAGAGTGGGGGATGTTGTCGACATTTCTGTTTTCTTGTAGAATGCCTTTCTTTCACCCCTCCTCCCCCTTTCCTTCGGGGTCGTTATCACTTATTATTACATCCTCAGCTATGGAGAGGACTCCTTTTAGATTTTGCCTTCGTAACGGCAAATTCACGTGGAAGGATAAGCATAAGCAGTGTAACCGCTGCTTATCCCTCGACCACAACGAGGCCGGCTGTGCGGCCTGTAAACTCCTTTGTCCAAAAACTTTGAAGGACCGCAGGGGTCAAGAGGTGGGCAGCCTACGCTATGTTGATGGCTGATTCCTCACCCGCCGCCGAATGTGACGAGGGGGAGAGTGATAACGCTATCTCCGTATCGGAGGTTGTCGACCTCGCTAAGGAGCGCTCCCGCTCCTCTGCGACTGTCTCCGGCCCCGAAAAGTTCGGCTCACGCCCTACTTATGGGGATGTACACCCCGGCAACACTGACGCACATGAAAAAGTGAAAACTAAATACACAACCCTCAGCCCTTCCTCGACTGAGTCGAAGAAGGCCCCAGCACCAACGGAGATGCCGAATATACCGGCAGCCTCCGCCGACCGGAAGGGTCACCAGCCCTCCCCGCAGCCGCATGCGCGACTAGCGATTGCGCTGTCCGCAACTAAGGGCGCTACCACCAAAATGTCAGATGAAACGCCTCGTAAGAGAGTGACCGTCGACGAAAAGGTTCTGGCACCGCCGAAAACCATTCACGATCCGCCCTCGACGGACAAACTAGTAGTCGAAAGCTTGGCTAGAATAGTCTCCACTGACGCTCAAAAGACGGACGGCGAAGGAGTTGCCGACACCCGCTCACAAGGCCAGAGAGATGCCGAAACCAACAGAAGGTACGCCGGAACCTCAAGCTACCTCCCCCCCCCCCCCCCCCCTCCCCCTGTCGAAGGGAAGACATAAACATACATCCCCAGTGTCGGATCCACAAGAAGGTTTCTCAGAGGGCGACGGGGGTATATCATCCACTTTACGGGCGAGATTTTGACGCCTAGAGGCGGAGGAGCATACCTTTCCACCACTAGACTGTTCAGGGATATCCCAGTGGACTACGGAAAGATTTCAATAGTGTATGGATAAACTAGATATGTTTATGTCCACCCCTGAACACGTTGCACCCAAAAGGCCAAGAGAGATACTCCATGAAGACCCTAGGGCCAAATATCCAAGACTCTTTGACCCACTTGAAGAGGAAATTGATACCCATGGCCTCACTGAAGAGGACCCACATTTTCACAAAGATGAAAATAAATACTGAGGATCTGCAAGACCCTGTAGGGGGGTTTGAAGAAGACCCAGACATAGGTGGATCACAGCCCTGGCAGTCTCCAGGGGCTTCAACAGACCCTGACGTTTTAGATCTGTCCTCTCCTCGGACCACAACGGTCAGAAACCCGTCACCTGTGGATGACCAGCCCACTTTCAATGCACTGCTACGCAAGCCGGCAGCACATTTTGAAATTGACACAGGGGAAATTACTCCAGAAGTAGACTTTGTGGAGAAAATAATTAAGGAAAAACCACCTACTAGCCAGGCCATACCCCTTCTTGCCTCAGTCAAGAGATGCCTCGTTCCATCTTTAGCCACACCTGCATTGGTTAGAGGTGTCAACCCAAGAATTGAGAAGCTTTTTAGCCTCTCACCGTCGGATCCCTTATATATTAGGGGTCACTCCATACCGGATTCCCTGGTAGTAACCACCACGAGGAAAAGGGCGGGGGTCCGCTATCTACTAGCGAAGCACCCCCAGACAAGGAGGGGGAAGAAGCTTTATGCCTTGGGGAAAAAGGATTATATCCTCAGCAGCTTTCCCCACGCGGATTGCCAACAACAATACTTTACTGGCAAGCTATGCGCTGATGCCCAATGGGGAATGTTGCGAGAAGGCCTACGAGAACTCCTGAACCCTTACGAACCCGTTTGTTAGCCATTGTGACAGAAAGTACTCGGGTAAACCAAAGCATCATTAAGAACACGCTAGATGCTGCGGAGACGGCTTGCCGGTCACTAGTCCAGGGGGTACTTCTTAAGTGTCATGTTTGGCTCAGGAACTCTGGTTTAAAGCCAGAAACCCAGGCGTCCCTCATCAACAAACAACTTGAAGACTCAAACTTGTTTGGTAAGGTGGTTGACGACGCACTGGAGATAGCTAAGAAGGAATTTGAAACTCTAAAGACTCTGGACCAAATCACGAGACCTCCTAATAAGCAAGGTTATGGCAACAGGTGCTTTTTTTCGTGGCCAGCGACAAAACCAACAATACTCCTCAGCAAGCAACTGGTCCTCCACTCAGGGAACCAGTTGACAATATGCTCAGAGAGGACAATGTTGGAAAGGAAGAGGTCGGGGCCCCACTCCCAGAGGCTCCCCGGCTGCCAACACCAAATGACCCGAAAGTTCGGGTCCCCTCCCATGCATCTCCGGTCGGGGCCCGTTAACATCATTCCTACAAGCCTGGGAGGGAAATACCACAGACCGCTGGTACTGTCAACAATAGCCCACGGTTACTGCATCGAATTCAGTCGGTCCCCTACATTCAGATCCCCAAGGGGAAGACTATCACCGGAACACCTCGGCATCCTTCTTCAGGAAGTCAAACTGCTACTGGAAAAAGGAGCAATAGAGGTTGTGCTTCTATCACATGTAAAGGAGGGTATTTATTCAGTGTACTTTCTTGTACCCAAAAAGAATTTAACCATGCGCCCTGTACTAGATCTTCGCCCAGCGAACAAATTTGTAAAACCTCAAAAATTTCGTATGGTGACTTTGCAGGAGGTAATTCCCCTGCTCACACAGGGGGATTACATGGCAACACTGGACATGAAAGATGTATACTTTCATATATGAATGTTGCAAGCGCACAGAAAATACCTCAGGTTCATGATAGAAGGCAAACAATATCAGTTCAAAGTGCTACCCTTCGGCATAGCTTCAGTGCCAAGGGTATTCACGAAGGTAGTGGCAGCGGCCCACCTGCGCAGGTTGTCCATTCCGGTCTACACTTACCTGGACGACTGGCTCATAACAGGGGATTCTTACGAAACATGCTTCTCAAATACCCAAAAGACAGTAGACCGTTTGTTCCGCCTGGGCTTCTCCATCAACGAGAAGAAGTCCAGTCTAGACCCCAGCCAAGTCAAGCAATTCCTAGGGGCTCTAATTCGAACAAAGGACGTCCCCGTCTTCCCCTCCGAGAGGGTGCAAAATATGCTGTTTCAGATCCCTCAATATGTAGCCGGTCGAGAGGTGAGGGTACGCAAAGCCATGCGATTGCTAGGAATGATGGCGTCATGTATTTATTTGGTACCTAATGCGCGCCTGCGCATGCATCCAATGCAAGAGTGGCTCAACAGCCAGTGGTGTCAGGCCAGCGGACAATCTGGTGGTGGTCTCGCAGGCCTTGGTTCTCTCGCTGCAATGGTGGTCGAAGGAAAACCTTGTGTTGGGGAAACCATTCGCCACCCCCGCAGTGGAAGCCACTCTAACCACAGACGCATCCCTCACAGGATGGGGGGGGGCTCACCTACCCAATCAGACTGCACATGGAGTTTGGACTCCGAGTGTGGCGTCCAAACACATAAACTTGCTGGAACTGCTGGCGGTCTTCAAGGCACTGAAGGCTTTCCAGACACACATACAAGGGAAAACAGTGCTGGTCCTCACAGACAGCACCACAGCCATGTACTACCTGAACAAGCAAGGGAGCACTCACTCTCCAGAACTGTCCAAGCTGTCCCAGAACATCTGGAAGTGGGCTCTCAAACACATGTTCCTGTTATCTCAACATGTACCAGGGGAACTCAATCTTCTGGTATACGAACTCAGCAGAGACTTCCCTCTGCACGCAGAGTACAAATGGCGATTACAAGAAGACATCGTCTCCAACGTTTTCGCAGAATGGGGGTTCCCAGAGATCGACCTGTTTGCAACTCTGGAGAACACCCAATGCCAAGATTACGCCTCCAGGTACCCCCAGAACCACTCAAAGGGGAACCGTCTCTGGATAACACGGTCAGGGAAATGTGTCTACACTTTTCCCCCGACTCACCTTCTCCACAAGATAGTGCACAAGATGCACCAGGAACCAGTTACCATGATACTGGTGGCGCCCATGTGGGCCCGGCAACCCTCGTTCGCTCATCTGATGGACATGTCACTGTCTCCTCCGGTGAAACTACAGCGCCCATACAACATGCTGTCACAGGACAGGGGCTGAACGCTGCACCCATGCCCACAGACCCTGAACTTGGCAGCCTGGCTCCTGAGGTCATAGATTTTGGACATTTGCAGATCCCACAGAGATGCATGGACATTCTCAGAGGCAAGGAAACCGAACACTCGTTACTGCTACTCTAGCAAGTGGAAACGGTTCGTCATCTGGTGTAAGTCAAAGAGCATCAACCCCGTTGACTGCTCTCCCACACAAATTGTTCTATACCTGACTCACTTGTTGGACTCAGGATTAGTATTTAATTCTATTAAAGTTCACCTAGCTGCACTCTCCGCGTACACTACATCTCAACATAAGGTGCCATGGTGGAAAGTTCCAGTTATTAAAGCCTTCATGGAGGGAGTAAAAAGAATTCACCCTCCTATATCTAACCCAGCTCCCAGATGGGACCTGAATGTTGTACTAACCAGGCTAATGGGCTCCCCCTTCGAACACCTGCATAAAGCAACCCTTAAGAATCTCACTCTTAAAACTGCTTTCTTGATAGCCATCACCTCCATTAGCAGAGTGAGTGAACTAAACGCGCTCTCTATACCAGATCCCTTTGTAACAGTTCAAGAAGATAAGGTGGTTCTACGCAGACACCCTAGGTTTGCACCAAAGTTCATTTAAAAACTTTCAACGTTCTTTCAAAACCCATCAAACTTGGGAGAGAAAAGCCTGCACACACTTGATGTGCGCAGAGCCGTCATGTTTTATATGGAAAGAACTAGACCACTGAGAAAGACTAATCAGTTCTTTGTCTCGGTGGCGGCAGGAAGAGAAGGAGATGGTTTCCAAATCCACTATATCTAGATGGATTGTCCAATGCATCACTCTGTTACACTCTTGCTAAGAGAGAACTGCCCTTCAAGCTGAGAGCACATTCTACTCGAGGCACTGGGGCATCCATAGCATTCATTGCAAACGTTCCCCTTGAGTCCATTTGCAAGGCGGCAACCTGGAGTTCTGTACACACCTTTACAAAACACTATTGTCTAGATGCCCATTCTAGATCTGATTCCCAGGTGGGACAAGCAGTACTAAGACATCTTTTCTCTACTGTTCCTTCTCACAACCCACCTCCAACTCTGGGTACTGCTCGCTAGTCTATATATGTGATTCTAAGCAGATTAACAAACATCAGAAGACCTGCATTACTTACCGTAAAAGCATTTCTGATGGTTGTATCTGCTTAGATTCACAAGCGCCCTCCCTTCCTCCCTGCTCGGATGGAAGGAACATAGACATCTTATTACTTTCTCTCTTTTCTGTACTCGCTCACGTAATCATAAGGCTCCCTCATTCCCTCATGGCAGAAAAAATGCAAACAGAGGGACCTCGACGTGTGAGGGATTTTGGGTACACTACACATCACTATAGGGATGGTATTACAGACACGCCTATGTCGACGTCCCCTTTTCGACTTTCGAAAAACAAGATGCAAAACTCTGCAGTGACCACTGGATGTCAGACTATGCACAGCATGTGAATCTAAGCAGATACAACCATCAGAAATGCTTTTACGGTAAGTAATGCATGTCATCCACTGACAACCCAAATATACCACCACAGCTTTGTATTTTAAATACAGGTTTGGACATGATATACTGTTAAGTCACTGCAATACCTTGTAAGCAAGGCACTCTTCCTCTGAATATCTGTTCCAACAGAGGCAGCCTCTTTGCCTCTCTTGTCTGTCTACAATCACAACAACATCAGATTTGTATATAAGCAGCAAGGTTTCCCCTCCCCAACTTTGCCTTCACCGATTTGCCAATGTCATCCATACAGTTATCCAGAAGCCCTGGTGTCACTCTATTGGCTTCTGGTAATGCTTGCACACTTGTATCTTAAGCAAGTTTGATTTTCTGTTGGGCTTACAATAATTATTAATACAGTTTTCTGGCTTTGAGAAAGGCTTCTTCACTCTCAATGGGGGAACTCTTGGCTTGAGCAATGCTTGCGCCCTCTCAAACTGCAGATATTGAATTAAAAACTTGACTTATTTTAGGAACAATGATTTGTTTGTTTCAAGGAAGAGGTAAAATTTCGCTCTTCACTTTGAAAACGAAATTAGGCACACGCGACCACTTCATGTGCTTTTAAGGCTTTAAGTGTTTAACAATGCTGTTACATAATGTGTGTCCTGCTTAATGAGATACAAACAACTATAATGTTCACTCTTCATTTGGGAAAAAAAATTAGGTACATGTGACCACGCCTTCAGGAAGTTAAAAGACTTTGTGTTTAACAATGGTGTTTCGGTAGCATACAGCTTCTACGCAAGTAAAAGAAACCTCTCAATTCACACGTGAGTGCTACTTTCCATTGTTCCCTTGTTAAAAAATGTATCAACCAACTTTAGCTTGCTTCTACGCTATTGAAGAACAGACTGGATACTGTTGTCGGCAGTGCTTGCGTAAGGAATCAGAACTCCAGGGTTAACTCACCGACTTCTGTGATCTTTGTTCTGCGGGTTGCTCGTCTTCCACGACTTCAGGCACAACTTGTACTGTTTCTGGCTTCAAAGGGACCCACATCCTTCCTCTGCTTAGGTGTCTGTGGTGCAGCCACTCTATCAGGGAGCCTCTCTCGCTCTTGAGACCTGCGACTCGCCCACAGTTCCTCACATAGGTCTCCAACCCATCTCCTACCCAGCAACCACAGCAATCAGGCTCACATGGGGTAAGACAGCCTCTCTGCATGTCTTCCGCTGCGCAGCCTCTGCCCTTACGTTTGGGGAATCGGACCCTCTCAGAACAAGCAGTTGAAATCTTGTGTATCCACGTTCCGGCTTCTCTCTGGTTCTCCCACTCCAGTCCCGTGCCTTTTTCCTTCTTCTGCTACTACTGCACGCAATCCAGTAACAGTTCCAGCTCCTACCTCTCCTTCCTATTGCCTGCACCTGAAGGGGCCTTTTATGCCTCTGAGGTTCTTTCAGGTGTGGGCTGTTAGGCATAATTTCCTGACTGTTGCTACAACATGCCTCTTCAGCCTTCTTCCTGATTATGGGACATTTAGTCCCCAACAACAAAGTTTCTTTTAGGTGTTTGCTTGACTTCAGGGTAGATTTACTTGGTTATTTAAAATGAAACCTTTAGAATGTGTTGGTTCAGGGTGTGAGAAACCTCAGGGTGTACTCTCATCTAATCCCCTTGGATCCTCTATGCAGGTGGTCAGGGAAAGGCCATCACTTTTGGATACTGCCCCTGAGGGTGGACAGCGAATGAGGACCACCTAAATAGAGGGCCTTGGGGATTGAAGGTGGGATTCCCTTAGGTAAGACATAGTATTCCACACTCTCCTTTTAGGTGGAAACCCCTATCCTAGAAGTGGTTATGCGATATTGTTCACCGTGTTCCCTTGTCTCGGACCAGAGATATCATCACCCCAGATGTGTTGGAGGAGAAGGATTGGGGACGAGGCACCTTGGGACAGAACACAGTATCCCCTTTATTCTACTGACAACCTACCAAACCCTCCCCGACCTTTGTGTCATTATAAGGCAATTCCCCTTTATTCCCCTAATGGGGGTACCTAACAGTACTGAGATGAGGAAGAAGCAACTGAGATAAACGGACACCACTTACTCCCACCACTTTGGTACTGGGATGAAGAAGATGCATATAGGTCAGGCATGTCCTTGTAATCGGAGCCACGCAGCATTAATTAATGGAATGGACATACAGCCTGTTAAAGACCACAGGTGTATAAGCAGTGGAATACAGAAGCACAGAGCAGGAGAAGAGGAAGATGCAACAGAAGGAGCTGTGCGGGGACCGCAAGACGACGAAAAAGATTCCAGGAGGCCTGCTGGTGGGACGGTGCAGGACAGAGATCCCTCGGAAGGGAAGGCTGGCAGCAGGCGCTGTTGTGGAGTGAAGGCGGAGCTGCGCACGGGAGCCAGCGTGTGCTGAATGAAGCACCCAGCAAATAGGCTTTCCTGCTTGGCCAGAAGCCGTCAAGAGGAGCTGCCAAGTCCTGGTAAGTGTCGGGGACACTGGAACCAACCGGGCACTCCAAGGGATCGTGAATATAGCACCGGTCCATGAAAGTATAGCAAAGATGCACTTATTGAAAACCGAATTTAATGAAACAAAGCTGCATTTATTGAATACCAAATTGAATGAAACAAGCAAAGCTGCATTTATTGAATACCGAACTGAATGAAATGAGCAAAAACTACACATATTGGATACTGAAATGAAAGGCAAGACAATTTGTTTTGAATATCAAACTGCATGAAATAGCACAATGGCCTACCTTGAACACCAAAGTTAATGCAAATAACACATCTGCTGAATATTGAGCAATGAACTAAAAGCAAAAGGGGGAAACTAAGTTGAATGAAGGACTCTGAATGCAGAGTTGGAATCAAGGTTGAGAAACCACTTGAATATTAAAGTTGTGGAGCTACATTTCAGAAATCACTTGTTTGGCTGAATATTGAACTACTCGAGGAGGGCTGGAAGTTCCTTGTTGCGTGACCTGTAATGGGTCAATCGTGTAGTCTAACAACTGCGCCAAGACCAGAGAACCCTTGTATGCTAACAAGGAAGTTTGCTGTTGTGCCCAAAGGAAAACTACCATTGGTGCATACCAAACTTGGGCAAGGGAACCCTAAGTTGTAAAGAATTATTGAAACCTAGTTTAAAGACAAAGCTTCAAGATGCTTCTTTTTGTGTCATCTGTTGATATTGAGCTTGGAAGGGAACCCTGAGACATGCTGCCCTGGAATTATATTGAATTTGGGGGAAGAGCATCCTGACCTTTTATAGAAGTGTGGAACTTTATTACATCAAGTTCAAAAGAAGATACATTGAACATTGTAATGAACTTGTTGACAATTGGGGGAAAAGAAGCTGAAGAGTAAGCCAGATCTGGAAATGGCTCAAACTTTACTTTTGGAACACTGTTTAGTTTATGGTTGACATACCTTCACATTGTTTTATTTTAGTTGAGGGCAAGCATAGATTTTGGACATAGACATACTTTTCAGTTGAACTTATTGACACCGACTATCCTTAGTTTCTTTAGGTAGGGAAATCCCAGCTAGGGCAAGTTAGGCCTTACTCCATCCTGACATTTTCTTTAATAATAACTTTTGCTATGCATTGAATCTGTTGTCTGTCTCCTTCCATGATGCCAACCTCACAAGGGGAAGATACTTTATTTAAGGCAACATTTCTATATTTGTTTACATTATACATTTGGAGTAAGAAAGGTGTTTATCCTGAAATACTTTAAAGGATGTTTCCATTGGTAAGGATTTCTCAGATTTTCTGATATTGGTGTCAGAACCCCAGATTTTATATGTGGGTCGGGGACATTTATAATGACAAGCCATTACCTGATTTGGAAACATGTCCAGGTACAAATACTGTGTCTCATCCCACAGGATCTCCTCACCCCATTGGCTGTGCGTCATCCCAGGTGATCCTCCCACAGTACACCATCCTCAAGTTTAGGATCAGGAAGCGTCTGCTTTTTAAAAATGTATTTATGTGCCAGCCGAAAAATGTCAGCTTTTCAAATTCAAATTAAGAAAGGAAAAAGGAAATCGTAAAATTATTTCATACAATTCACCAAATTTTCACAAAGTTCAATTCTTGCAAAACTTTCAGTACTTATGACCAGCTATGAATCATTCCCACAATGATTAAGAAAACCTGCACTCTAGCCTGTCCACGAATCAACCCAAACACTGCTTGCTCGTGTTCCAGGACCCCCTGCAGTCAATCATTATGTGCTTCACTGACTGACATTGTATCTTATTACAATGAGCTTTGATGAGCGGAGCGGGTGCGAGCAGTCGCCGTTCGCCCTGTGTGCTTCAGGCTTCAGGACTTCAGTCTAAACCCTGCCAGGACCCCTGGGCCTCGTGTGAGTGTGTTTATTTACTTTAAAAACAAAAAAGACAAAAAACAGAATTGTTTTTACTCTCGCTCCGAGCGGGTTGTACTGCACCCTGCCCCCTCCCCCTGCAGCCACTTCCTGGTCCTCCTCTCCCTTCCCGCCCAAATCCTCTCCCTTCCCCTTCTTCCTTAAACTTACCCTGCTGGGCAGCCCCCCTGCCCGGTAACCCCCCTGTCCGGTAGCCCCCTCGGCTAAGGGCACCTTAAGCAAAGGGCGCCTTCAGTGGTTGCGGCTCCTGTTGTGTCCGCAGGGGACGCCAGACACTGTTTCATCATTGTTGGCTCCACCTGCTCTCCCGGCCCACCCCACCTACACCCGTGTCACTTCATTACGCTTTGTGCCTATACTTACTGTTGTTTCTGCAATGTGGTAAACTAGGGCTTTTCTCTCCTCTCAGGATTCTCCAACTTAGGTGACCTCTCCTTGGTTCCCATATTGAGCACTGTGAGATCTTAACCCTGAGAGTCCATCCTACTGCACTACTGGCTTGCCGCTCGCAATCTTGTCCGCTTGCTCTCGTCTGTCTCCCTCCTATTCTATAGTGCTCTCTATCTCGCCTATCTTCTCTAACTGCTTCTCCATTGACTGTCCTGCTCTCCTCACTACATCTGGTAGGAAAGTTTAAAAAGGACATCCTGGTTTCCCACCCAGGCCTCCCTATTGCTGACACCTACACTAGTGCCTCCTCCAAGGAAACTCTCACCGACATCCTCTTTTTTTTTTGTGCCTTCACCTGATCTATGGACCCTTCATATGGTCTCTGTGCTCTCTCCTTTCTCCTCTTCTCCCATTAATGATGGCACCCGTTGGGATGTCCTCTTGGCCTCCTTCCACTCCACTAAGGCCATCAATAATGTCTACTCTAATGGGACCGTCTTGGTCCAAGGCCCTCAGGCCAACCTTCACCTCTTTGATAGACGCTTCCCGTGCCTCATCAAATTCCTTTCCTCTCATGCTGTCCCCCCTCCTCTGTCCTCGGCTACCTTGCCTTCCCCCTCCCTGCCTGCCCCCCTCTCGTGCTCCTTCACATCCGCAGGGCGTACCTCTGATCTGTACCCCTCCCCGAAAGTCCTTCAAGGATGGCAACCTTCTCCACATTGCCACTCTGAACTCTCACTCTGCTGTCAAACATTCCTCTGATATCGGTCGCCGCCTTGAGGAACTGGACCTTGATGTCCTCGGTCTCACTGAGACATGGTTCACAGCCAACTCTGTCACCAGCTTTGACACACTCCTACCTGACGGCTACAAGATCCTCTCCGTGCTGGGGGGGTGGTGTTGCCTTCATCTTCCCTGAGTGGATTCCTGCCACTGTCACTCCTACGCAGACCTACTCTGGACACTTTCGCAACTTCTGCAACTCTCTCTCTCTCTATTCTCCCGTCTGGGCCGACTGATTCTGCAGGGCACACTCTTGATGCTCTGATCCCTTCTGACCTTCCCCTCTCTGTCTCTCTCTCCACTCCTCTCTCCACTCCTCTCTCCTGGAGTAATCACTTTCTCCTATCCTCCCACCTCACCTTCCCTACCCCTCGGGCAAACCCACCTTCATCACTGCCACCCTCCTTCTCGGTCATCTGACCCATGAAGCGCGTGTCAGTTGAGGCTTTCGCCGCCACCTTCTCGCCCCCTCTTCCCCCCTCCGCTGACTCCCACCCTGACACAGCCCTCTCCACTCTGCTATATCTGATACTCTTGATATCCTTGCCCCTGTCATGAGAAGCCACCTGAAGCCCAAAGCCAAATGTAACTCCTGGTATGACTCGGATCTCGTCACCCTAAAACACAAGTGCAGGGTGGCAGAGAGGAAATGGCATGCTTCATGTTCATCGTCTGACAAATTGGCCTGCTGCCTGCTCCAAAGGCAATACCGGCGCTCCGTTCTCACCAAGAAAGAGCCCTTATCCAAGCCTGCATCTCTGCTGCATCTAACAATTCGGCCGAACTCTTTAAAATCTGCAAGGAGCTTGCCAACCCTGCTGCAGTCTCTACCTCTCCTGTCCCCTCCCAGGCACTCTGCACGGCACTGGCCTCTCACTTCATTTAAAAAACTCAGGACATCCGGTCCTCACTCTCCTCCCTCCCTCTAATCCCTGCTCTTCCTCTGGCCCTTCTGCAGCCACCCCTCCTCCCTCCTTCTCTGCCTTTCCCCTTTTCTCTGCTGACGAGGTTTCCAGACAAGTCCGATCTATGAAAGTCTTGTCAAAACAGGTTCACCCCTGTTCCTCAAACTATCAAGGACCACATCGACTCCCTGGCTCCTGCCCTGGCTGACTTCTGCAATCACTCCTTCGCCTCTGGAGTCCTCCCATCCCCCCTTAAGCACTCCCTTGTGCACCCTCTTCTTAAGAAACCCTCTTCCGACCCCTCCTGCCCGGCTAACTATCGCCCAATCGCCATCACTCCCCTCCTGGGCAAGCTCCTGGAGAAACTGGTCATCTCCCAGCTTAATCTCCATGCTGAATCTGTTGGTAGTCTTCATGACCATCAGTCTGGCTTCAGAGCTGCCAGAAGCACGGAAACTGCTCTCCTGAACATCCGTGAGGACCTGCTCTCGAACCTTGATTCTAAAACTCTGTGTGTTCTCATTTTGCTCGATCTCTCTTCTGCCTTTGATACCGTCAACCATGCCATCCTGCTCAACAGTCTCCGTGATAACCTGGGTATCACCGGTCAGGCTCTGGCGTGGCTGACCTCTTTCCTCTCCAATCGACCCAACTGGGGTCCTTCCTCTCTGACATATTTTTCTCTACCTGTGGTGTCCCCCAGGGATCTAACCTCTCCCCCTGGCAGTTCAACCAGTATCTGGCACTCCTTGCCCACCGCATCGCCGCTCTCTGACCCAACTTTCAGTGCTATGCGGATGATACCCAGCTCATTTTCAGGCTACCCTCGGCCTCCTCCTCTCCTTCCCTCATCTCTGACTGTCTGTCTGATATCCAGGAATGGTGTGCCGCCAATGACCTCTGCCTTAATGCCAGTAAGACTGAGATTCTACTCATCGGCAAACCCACTCCCGCCTTCCCTGCAGCTCTCTGGCCGGCCTCTCTTGGCCCTCTTCCTGCTCCTACCTGCAAGGCAAAAAACCTCTGAGTCATCTTCGACTCCACAATCTCATTCTCTCCTCACATATCTGACGTCTCTAAGAAGTCACACTACCAGCTGCACCTCCTCAGAGGTATTCTTCCTTTCCGCTCCTTCCCCCAGAAGCTCACTGTCTCCAGAGCCCTGGTTCTCTCAAAGCTGGACTACTGTAACAGCCTCTATATAAATCTGCCTACCTCTACTCTCCGCCCTCTGCAACTCATCCAGAACAGGACTGCGAGAATTGTCCTTGGCCTCGAGCCTAGGGACCGTATCTCTCCAGGACTGAAATCTCTACACTGGCTCCCAGTGGATGCGAGGATTAAGTTCCAAACTCTCTGCATTGTCCACAAGGCCTTCTGGGGCCAAAATACCTTCAACTCTCTCTTCCTAAATATCTTCCTTCTCAAGCTCTTCGCTCATCCGCCTCCAACTCACTCAGGGTCAGCCGCTTCTCCAAGCAACGAGTTGGGGGCAGATCTCTCTCCGCGGCAGGGGCCTCCCTCTGGAACAGCCTTCTGCCTCCCTGAAACTTGAGGAGAACCATCTCCGGTTCCGGAAGCACCTCAAAACCTTCCTCTTTGCTTCTGCTTTCTCTCTCCCCTGCTAAATTCCTGACTGAAACTGCACTGAATCTGCAACTGGGCCACTCACCGATTTCGGTCCTTGGCCCAGCCACACTCCCCTTGCACTGCCTCCCTGGCAACCCCGGCACTGCGGCACTGTCTCTGAATCCCTACAGCCCCCCTTCCCAGCACTCGTCTGCACTTACCTTGCACTTGCCACCAGCTGGCCCTTACTATTTATCTTATTATTCTACTACCCCTGTACTGCACTTCCCCTCTCCCTTTCTCCTTGCACTTTTCCCTTCCCCTCTACCCATGCACTTGCGCGATCTGAATGACACCTGGCCTAGTAGGATCGCTGTCTGTCTTCCTTTTTGTCCCCCCCCCTGCCTCGTCGCGCCTTGAAACACTGGTGTATAGGCGCGTTACAAATGCCATATCATATCATTACATGGAGAACAGATATTAACTCAGTTGTTCCGTGCCGATGTGATCTCTCCTGTGGGCAAGAGGTTAAGTCGTAATATTAAAAATTCCTGGCTACATCTCGGATTAGGTAAACGTCTTTGGTAGAATGGAAGGAATTCTCTAGGCTTATCATAAGGAGATTTGTCGAGTATTAATTGGCTCATTTCTTAAATCGTGCAAATCCAATCCATCCTCTCCAAAGCCTCCTTCACACCTATAGGGTTATCTAAGAAGTCTTTTTCATTACAATCACACTTTCAAAATTCCTGTCACGTTTCCTCTCATGTATAAGAAACAAACTTGTCCCTTTATCAAACAGACTCCCTATCCTCATATATAGAGAGTACATTTGTGGGACAAGTGTGTGGCTATGTAAGCAAACAACCTTCCAGTCTTGGTGTATCTTCATTGTCTGCAAGCCCAACTCATACCTCAGACTTGCCATAGGCAGACCTTGGGGGAGGTTCAGGGTCAGTTTTCAGAGTTTCCCTTCAATTCTTGACCAATTTAGAGCCCAGGATTGGGATTTGGAATCCATTCCTTAAAGTAATGAGGGCAAAATCTTAGTTTTGTAGACTTTTAATAATGGGACTATTGAAAACTTGCAGTAGGAACAGACACGTTTTCTCATTTGAGACATCCACTGCAGCAGCTTCCAACTCTAGTTGGATATGAGGGCAGTATAATGCCCACATACGTAATTTCTTGAATCGCTGGTATGATTTGATCTGTCAAGGTCCAATTGCAATTCTTGACACGCTTCAGTGGCTTCTTGAAGATTACTATATATGACTAAGCTGGGTTTATTTGTAAATCCTTTAATTTTGCGAAATCTTCAAGAGTAAACAGAACACGTTGAAGGCCTATCGGCATGTAGTCCAAAAGGACTGTCGTCTGCATAGGCTATCTAGGTGATGGGAAAGGAGTCTGTCCTGGGGCTACCCAATGCATGATAACGTTTTATTGCTAAATCCGCTAGCTACAGATTAAAGAAGCAGGAGGCAAGTATGCACCCCTGTCTCACACCCTGCCCGTTAGATACCGGGGCAGACTGCTTGCCCTGAGCATTCAGCCTTACCTGCAGGTTTCATTCTTCATGCAGGGCCACGATTATTGCTAACAGAGGCTTAGGTATTCCTCACTGGTCTAACTTCAACCACAATTGGTCTCTGTTTATTGTGTCAAGTGCTCTCAAGAGATCCAACCATGCACCATAAAGTGGAGGACTTCACTTTACCCAAGTCCTTTCACCTACACTGCTCATCACTAGTCTGTCTAGAGTGGTGGAGAGGCCTTTTCTAAAGCCAATGTGATGTTTTGTTAAATCTTTTTGTCTAAAGCCCAAGATTGTAACTCCTTCAACACCACCCCAGCAAATGTTTTACTGTCTGCATCGAGGAGGGCGAACAGGCATTTGACGATGGCCCTTCTTGTAAATGGGGGGGGGGGAATAGCAGATTTCCATGATTTAGGAATACACCGACTCTCTGGAACTTCATTAAAAAGAATTAGCAGGATTTTTGCCCAGAGATTTGCATTGGACCTGAGAATTGGATTTGTGAGCCCAGTAGGACCTGCCGCTCTAGATGATTCACAATCAATTCCCTTATATTTTCCTCAGTTATGAGTAGTCTCCACTCTATGTATGGGTTTAGTTTGTTTTCTGATTAGGGAGGTCCCCAGTAGGGTTGTAAGATAATTACACCAAGTTGTTTCCACTACAAGATCGCTTAATAGGCTGCTCGGGAAAACATTAGGAGTTAATGAGGGTCCACAAATTGCTTGTTTTTGTTACCCAGCACCTTCAACGTCTGTAATACATTCTTCTGTTGTCAAAGGAACCCGTTTGATCGAGACCAGTGCCTATAACTGGTGTGAAAATTCTTTTATTCTGGTTTGGTATTCCTGGGCTGAGCTCATAATTTAAGGTTCAAATTGAAAACCTTAGCTCTCTCTTACTGAGCCACGTTTCCTCATCAAACAAATGTGAATGTGATGGGCATTTAAACAACCCAGTCGGACCAGGGGGATCTAAATCCCACAGGAAATCCCCAAAATGTGCCGGATCACATTTCCTTGGCAATTCAGATTCAGTAAGCGTTTCCATGGTTTAACCTAAAGTATCGTTCAGGACAGCTCTTTCTTGAACTTCACGATTTGGTTTCTACCTGTATTTACTCGCACAGCAGGCGAATTTCCCATAGCCCACTTCTTGATGCATATAAGAAACGCCCTATCGGCATACTTTGATTGCTATGGCCTTCGGCACATAACTGAAAAAGAGTTGCACTCGATAGACTATTTGTTTTTATTAGAAGACTTGTTTATCGTTGAGCCAGAGATCCCCCTCTTTCAGGTCAATGCAGGAGGCACTTCTCCCTGTGCATTCCCATTTGCCATTTTCAGGTTCCAGTCTGAGAGAGAAAATTACCCTTTCTTGCCATACATTGAAGGTTTTTTGCAATTTGATGTTACCCCTGGGAGGCGGGACATCATGCATTGGGAATTAAGATCCCCTGTCAGAATTATGCTGACTGAACCATAGGCAATTTTTCTTTATCAACGGTTCTGACAGTGATTCCAGGAAAATCGGAAGGATCAAGCTGGCAGGGTTCCAACAAACATTAATTAATACCAATGTTATTGGGTGCAAATATATGCTCAATGACACTTGAAGAGCCAACAGGCCTTGTATCTCTGTTGTAATTAACTCACAATTTAGAGTTGTTGTGTTCCGAATCGCGATCAACAGTCCGCCAGTTGGGCGTCATCCTTTATGGTGGGTGGCTAGTTGCTCCAATATGGAGAATCCATCCACCCTAAATGTACGACCCAACTAGGTTACTTGGAGGAAAATTAGGTTGTAGTTATTGAACAAAGCCTCCCTCATTGTCCTATTTTTATTTCTTTTTTTGTTGTTGAATGAACTGGAGCCCTGCATGTTCCACCCCACCAATTGAATATTCTTTCCTTCTAAAGATTCTCTTCAGAAACCCCCAACTTCTGAAATATTTGTTATAAAATGTCAGCTAACACAGAGACTTGATATCACTCATACTCTAGAGTGGCAGGTTGCTATTTCCAGACATAGCCATATGCAGAGCCTCAACTAGTTTTTTTTCTCCATTTGCCTCAGCTTATTCACTCCTCCTTATACCTTCCATGGTGTTAAATTGAATAGCTTCAGTTGAGATCTCATAACCTAATCTGTTTAGTTTGTCTCCTGCCGCGAGCACTGCCTTGGCATTTGGTTGTGATTTTAATCCTATTTCGACTATTGATTTACAATCTGCACAAGTAAATCGTACATATTCGATATCATACGTAGTGAAAAAGGAAAGATCTGTGATTTCTGCAAAAACTGACAAAATTGCACTTCGGTTTAGCACTTTCTGGGATTTTCCCTTGGTTGTCTCATCCAAACTCTGGGGATGGTGTAAGGTTGTTGCCATGAACCATCGGCTACTTGATCCATCGGAGGACTCTCTGCCGCCCTATGGCTGAGCTGCCTCACCAAGACCATGTGTTGTGGTGCCAGCAAGTGATTAGGGCTCTCTTCTCCAGAAGACTTACCTAAATTGGTATGTAAGGAGGCTACATCGATTGGAATATTCTCATGCGTCTGGTTCCCTATTATTGGTGGAAGTAAAGCTGCTGGAGGCGCAACTTTATTTTTTCCTCGATTGAAAGATGGGCTCCCATTTAAGTGGGTCCTGGATCTTTCCTCTTTGGACTCCTATTCGATTTGGAAGCTGGAACTGGGAGATTGGTCATAATTGCTCCGACTCTTGGATCTGGATTATCAAAGGGATGACTGTGTTGGCTTTTTGTCTCTAAACTGAAGGCAAGAGATGTTGGCTGTTGTGAGTGCTTAAATAATGTTTTTAATTTGTTTTGAACTGTTCTAAACTCTTCCCTAGTGGCTGGCTTGTCAGTTGTTGAAATTGTGTGGCAGAAACTGGTCTTGACTGCATTCTTGATTTTCTGTGTTTGTTTTATTTTTATTTTTTTCTTTCGATAGGCCGCTGCAGATGTTTAGAGCTCTTTGTTCCCTTGGCCTTTTCTTCTTCTGTGTCTTTTTCTGTTACCTCCACATTTGTACTGGTCGGAATTTGAATTGTTCACAATTTCAATTTCTTCTTCAGTTTTATTCTCGCTGATGTCCATATTATCGGGTAACTGCCATTCTCCAAAATTGTTCCAGCACTGAATCGGAGCGTGGGGTATTGTTGAAAGCCCGAAGCTCCTTTGCCTCGACTTGAGTAAGAGGCGGTACAGCAGAATTTCTGTTATCTCTCAGTACTTTGCTAATCAGAGCTAAAGTGTTCCCATTCATTGCCTCCACCAATTGATTGTGTTGTCCAAATAAGTCAGTCGTTTGAGCAACCTGTTTTTTAATTTCCACCTTAATCTCTTTTAAAGAGCCCATCACTGTGGTATTCAGTGCAGTCGTTAGGCTGTGCAGGGAGGAATTAACTAGGCCCACTCCTTGGTTAGTTCCCTTAGGATTCCTGAGTGAATCTGGACTTCCCCTTTCATTGATTCAAATACATTTACCAGGAATTTAGTACCAAGTTCAGTGCTGAAAGAGTAGTATCCGTTCCATTCTTGGGCAATCACTTGTTCCACCCATAACACGAGAGTTTGTCATCGAATGGCGAGTCCACTGGGGTGCCAATCGGCAATGGTTGCAATGCCGAAGGCAAAAAAAGTCCTGCTGCTGAGGGCTGGGCAGGGGGACTTAGTTTGTTGATGGAGTTCTCTCCCCGGGATAGCACTGATAAGAGCCTGCCAGGCCACCTTGTCTTAAGTCGATTATTTGGGAGGGTTCACCCCCTTGCACCAGTTCCAGGAGGTCAGCGTTCCCAAAGCTCCGACATTTGCTTTGAGTAAAGATGGAATTTATTTGCTGCTTGATCGTAGTTGCATTTATGGTATATTAAAGACCATTGTCAAAGGCTGACCTTAACTCCTGAGTTGATTTTAAAGAGTTTACGTTTCTGGCGTGCCCCCGCTCTGTAGGTGTAGCAGCTAAGTTGCTTTGCCTGGGCGCGTGCATCTATGCGCAGGTGATTTGTTCTTTAGCGCTTAATAATGGCGTTGTTCATCGATTGCCAGAATTCCAAGGATGTGGTGAGTTGTACTCTGGTGCTCTCAAATCGTCCCTGAGCAGACCGCTCTGTAAGTAATAAATGTTTGCCATGTTGTTTGGGAACGAAATAAAGCACCCGGCTATAACTTCCCCAGAGATTGGCGAATTCTATACGTTTGTGTGTTTAATGTATTTTGTTATACGATCCTGCGGTCCGGGAAGCTACTTGCTGCAATCCTTGAGCAAACTAATTACCGCACCAGTTGGCTATCAGATCATAGACACGTAAGATAAGGTCACTGTAAAGTGGTCCGATAATTTACAAATGGAGGACGAAAATGGCTTGTGAATTGAACTAGTCGTCTGTAGTTATAGAAGTTAAAATACAGACAGTAACTTACAGTTCTTGTCTTTCCGAACCTTCTGCTTACATAATACCAGGAGTGGCACACAATGAATGAGCGCAGTTATGCGCCTCGAAGCCACAGGAAACACAGTAAACACTTCCACACACTCTGCCGCATCTGGCTTTCCTTGGCCACCTGGGAGGAGACTTTGGGCAGGGTCTCGTGAGGGATCCATAGAATTCTTTACAGGGGGGAAATTTATCTTGGAGTAACTAGACAATTGCCTCCACAAGTACCTCTTGTGAAGGGACGTTAACCCCAGTTCATGCCTCAATACTGAATTCGGGATGGATTTAGCAAGACCCAATATTTCTTTCCAAATTCTGCCCTGGCTGATGTTTAAATATGGCCCCACGCCCACCATGATCATGTCCAAGCCATACAACAAGCTAGGTTTGACCTTGGCAATAAAGAATCTGATCAAAGGTAGCACAGAGAATTTACACAGCTGTCAATATAGAGATTTAAGTTGAGAAATTAAAGGCTTTTCCTTGTTCTTCAGATTTCTTCCAAACTACCAATTCACTGCTATTAGCTAAATTACAGCCCAAGTATCTCAGGGAGAACATTCTCTCCAGCCTTTGTTTACCAATTTTCCAATTCCTAGTCTTAGGTTTTGTCTTGGTTGTAAAAAGGTAAATTTTTGACTTTTGACCATTTACAAGTAAGTTGTTGTTACACGCATACTGAAAAAATAAGTTTAGCTTTTGCTGGAGACCAATCAGTACCTTGTTTTAAAAAAAAAAAATAAATAAAAAATAAAAACAGGTTGTCCACGAAGGCCAACCTATTCAATTTTTTGTTGCCCAGTTTAACCGGTAAGGTGTTACTATTCACCCTCAGATGGTCAATATAACTGACGTAAGAATTGAAAAGAACTTGTGCCAAAATACATCCTTAGCCCTACAAAGGTTTTAACAGGCTTAGACAGAGCACCCTCCCAGAAAAGCCTCACCTTTATAGTTGTCCAATTGTGCAGCAATGCCATCAACTGGACTAGCTTCTCTAGCACCAGACCAGTTCGTAATGTACGCCACAAGATGGTTCTCTACGTGATCAAAAGCGCTAGACATGTCAATCAAAGCCATGCAGGTAGTTCCAGTAGAGTGTTTGTTTCTTGAGAGGCTTGTTTATGGGCCATAATAGTTGCATTTAAGGCATTCCCATTTGGGATCTAAAGCCCACCCGATAACGTGAAATAGTTCCCAACTGTTGGAGACTAGTGTTAAAGTCCCTTAACAGGAGGGAAGCAAAGATTGTACTGGCGGCGTCAAGTAGGGCGATATGCCTGTAGTTGTCAGATTGCCGAGATCGCCTTTCTTGTGTATTAGAATAATTGACTCCCTTCATGTCCTAGGCAGAATATGGTTCTCATAAACTGTATCAAAGAGAACCTTAAAGAGGACACCAGATGTTTGGGGCATTAGCTCTAGAAATGGCCCAAATAATGTCTTCCTCAGTCCAGGGGCAAGAGCCAGAACTCTGAGGGCCAATCATCCTAAGATTGTCTTTGGTGAACCCTGCAGGCAATGCATATTTCTGTTCTGGTATAGAACATACCATATGAGCCTGGGTAACCCCTATATTATTGATTGTGGCCCAGAATTCCACTGTGTTGTGGAGGATCAGTTGTTTTCAGAGATTTATCACACATTTCTAATTTTAACAACTTAACATAGTTTACTCTACTTTAATATATTTATTAGGCGCACCAGAGGATCCGGAGCCGTAAGTGCACACAACATTAAACACACAACAGACTATTGAAGATACAGGTTCATCCTAGAGAATACTGGAGTCTGGTGTCCTGGTCAAAAAGATGGGCATCCTATTTAAGGAACCAGGTTTTGATCTTTTTCCTGAACACAGCTGTTGACTCAAGTTCTTATGGGCCTGTAATATAAGCCTTTTCTTAGTAATGTGTAAGTGGAAGGGGAGGCAATGTTTAACAATGTGTCTAACTCTAGTTCATTTAAGCCTTTTGGATTCATGATTCTTGCATCATAGGCATGCAAAAAGGTTTGAGGTACCATCAGGCCCTCGAGTTATTCTTTTTTTTTTTTTAGACATTGAGAGATAATTTTAGCAAAATTATCTGCTGAATGTGGGGGCAAGAAACCGTGTCAAGTGGGACCTCACCAGAAGAGACTTCCCTTTTGGGGACAAGGACTCTCATTCATATGAGGAACTCCCTAAGCCACCGTTCTCCTCCCCCCTCCCGTGGTGGCATATATGGGATCACCCAATATGAAGACTGTATGACACTCTGACTTGACTAAGGTTCATACACATTGGTGCAGACAACAAAAGAGGAGCTGTCTCTTTAAAGATAGACCACCATTTAACTTGGACAAAGAAACTAGAAGAGGACGATATGCCAAGCTGTAGGGAAGCTTAGAGTGCATGCGCACACATGGTAAGCCCCCACACAGTGTAACATCTGAGTGAGATGGTGGTGAAGAGAGCCGTGGAGTGTGCGACTTTTGATAAGGGCGCGGGATGTAACAGCAAGACACTAGAGGTCCGGCATCTAAGTGGACGGAGAAGCCAAGGAGACTGGAACTCAAGTCCCAGTGGTGGCTTGACCGCATCTAATTTGTTGTGGGCAATGCACCTGTATAACGCCGAAACCACTTGTCTGAGGAATTTGTGAGACAGCCGGTTACTTGCAGTTATACATGACCACAGAGGGAAAGCGAGAAACCCGTAGAAGCAAGAAAAGCAAGAAGCCGGAAAACAGTAATGAACAAAGAAGACCCAAGCAGACACCGGCCCACAGACCCCTGCAGATATCAAGTTAAAGGGGAGACCGGGAGGCCGCCAGGGAATCGTTACAAAGCAGGAGAAGCTCGTTCCAGTGAAACTGACAAGAACTAGTTGCACTGTAATATTCTAAGAAAGAGCATCTTGTTAAGCTTGAAAGAGAGACTGTTGAAACTAGGGCACCAAGTACTCTGGGAAGATGGGAACATATCAGGTACTTTAAAAGTTGAATAGCGAATCGGGAGGAGAAAATACTCCAATAAGAGAATTCTATGACGTCAGGTCAAGTGAAGTCTATAAGAGCCACAAATCAAATCACCCCACCCCAGGAGAGGAGAGCATTAATAGTCAAGCATATAACCCATAAAGTGTGTGTTAAAGAAATCCAAAAGGCAGATCAGCCCAGGACAACGGATAAGACAGAGCTACAAGGGATTCTTGGAAGTCATTCCTGAGGGAAGGAGGAAAACCTAAAGACCTTATGAAAGCGGTGCAGAGTTGAAAGAACCCGTACAGAAGGTGACAAAAGACTACATAAAAATAGCCTACTAGCAATATCCTTGAAGCAACTGAGAACTCACTTCTATGTAAGACAATCTGGAGTACATTCTGGTTAGAATAGTGGTAGGATCAGTTAGTATTTGTTTTTGGACAGCAGACTTATTCATTTTTTTTTTTTTTGGTTAACATCTTGAATATTGACGAGCACCATAGTTATTTATATAATTTAATGTAATTTATACCGTGCACCGTTACCAACGGGATGGTCCCCAGGCGCTCTGGCGGATATGAAAGAACTGAAGCATGTGTTAGTAGGGTGTAGTGGGAATAGAAAAGGGAAAGCTGTGATGTCCTGTTGGCAGCTTCAGTTCGGTTTGCACTGTTCGTTGAGCTTCAGTGCGGTTATCGAGTTGGTGCGAGTCCTCATGTGCTGTTGATCCAGGTTATGTGTTTGTCTGTTGTTGGAGTGTGGTGACGTATGTGCGGATTTCTTTGCAGAGAAGTGGTTGTGTGAATTTCTGTATGGGAAGTATATGGGGAAATTGAGGCTTTAGAGTTGGGTTAGCAAGATTTTGGTTTTTCATTTATTTTATTTTTTTCCTCTTTCTTACCTCCTTTCTTTTTGCGTTTGTTTGCTTTGCATATGTGATTCTCTTGTGTGTTCAGTATTGTAGTTTGTCTGCCAAGTCGGCTGGTATGATGAGGGGGTGGCAGTTTTCCTCTGTTACTTTAGCAGTTTGCATACGTGGCTGGCGCGGACCCTGGGTTGCCAATATTTAGGTTGGTGTGTTCTGGTCCCTCCCTTCCCATTCCCTTGTGATGTCCTAACCTTACCTAGGTTTCGTCTGTGGGATAGTGGTATGTGGACATTGTGTCCTCCCTCACCCTCTGGTTAGGGAAGATTAAGTTGGAGCGCTGGGTTCCCTCTCTGGGATTCTCGCTGCGTTTATGTTTCCTATTAGTTTCATTTTGGCTCTGGAACAAAGAGCCAAGTTTTGAGTAGTCTTCTGAATTGAAGATGATCCATTGTGTTGTGTATGTTTTTTGGTAGCCCATTCCAGGTTATTGGTGCCAGGTTACGGAAAGATGATCCTCCGAATTTTCTTTTGTTGTATGGTTTCGGTTCTAGCTGGGTGTCGTTGCTTGATCTGAGTTTTGTTGGGTGGTAGATATTTATTTTTTCTTTTAGGAACTCTGCTCCTTGACCGTGGATTGCTCTGTGCATTATGCACATTGATTTGAACTTTATTCACAGTTTTTTTATCGTTAGCCAGTGCAGCATTTTCACTGCTGGGGTAATGTATTCTCTTTGTGGTAGTTTGAGCAGGAGTCTGGCTGCAGCATTTTGGGTGCGCTGGAGTTTCTTTAATAGTCATTCTGTTATTCAAGTGTTAGTTCGTATTCCGTCAGAACACCTAGGTTTTTCACTATCGTTGATGGAGCTGGCGCTGTACCAAGTTCTGTCGGCCATGGGATGTAGTGATAGTTTTCTCCGCTTTTGGATATGATCATTATTTCTGTTTTGCCCGAGTTGAGTTTGAGGTTGTTTGAGTTCATCCAGCCGTAGAATTCTTGTAGGCAGCATTCTAGTGCGTCTTGTATTTTGTAGACTATTGTGTGTCGTCAGCGTAGTTGTAGCATGTGAGCCCATGTCTTTTAATGAGCGTGATTAGTGGAGCCAGGTATATGTTGAAGAGTAATGGTGAGAAAGATGATCCTTGTGGTACTCTGCAGGTGGGTTCCCTTGAGGTGGATTTGAAGGGTTTGAGCCATATGGTTTGTTCTGTTTGTTGGGAATGATTTAATACATAGTAAGGCTAGCTCGGTGATTTCTATTTCTTCCAAACTCCCGATGAGGATGTTGTGGTTGACTTGTGTCAAATGCTGCAGATAGATCCATAACTATTAGAGCTGTGCTTTTGTCTGAGTCTGCATTTGCCTTTAGATCGTCCCAGATTGAAAGCAGTGCATTTTCCGTTCTGCTCATCGGTCCGAAGCCTACTTGATCCAGCAGTAGATGTTCTATGAATTCTTGTGTTATTCCATGGATGTATGTTTCAAGCAGTTTCGCTGGGTACGGGATGTTGGAGATGGGTCTGTAGTTGGAAAGGTCCTCCACGTTGCCCGATGTGTCCTTGAGGAGCAGCTTGATGTATGCCGATGTTAAAAGATTTCCCTACTGAGATTGATTGGTTGAAAAGGTTTCTGTAGTATTCCATGGGTGTTCCTTTTGTGAGGATTGATTTGTAAATTTCTGTGGGGCAGGGATCCATGGGAAGCATGCTTTGTTGCTATTGCTTACCAGTTTGACAAATGTCTTCGCTGATATTTGGGGGAATCTTCAGAGTTTGTCCTTGCGATCCTCGGTGGGCTGCATGATGAGGTTGCTTGGTCTGCTTTGTATGATCTGTTGGATGGTGCTGATTTTGTTTCTGAAGTGGTCTGTGAGGTCGTTGCATAGTTTCAGTGAAGGTATCAGTGTGTTGTTGCAGCCAGGGGGGTTTTTCATTTAGTTTATGATTTTAAACTGTTCTTTTTGGGTGTTGGGAGCTTTGGTGATTCTGTTGTTGAAGTATTTCTTTTTGGCCTTTTGGATTTCCTTTTTGTATGAGTGGATTTGACGTTGGAATTCAAAAATGTTTACCCATTCGCTTTTATTCCTCAATTCTAGTTCAAGCTTCCTGTTCATTCTTTTCATGGCATTGGGATAAAACATTTTGCTGCCACTCTTTTGCTTGCTGGAGTGAAAGGTTTTTCTTTGGAGATCTCGTCTATTGTTCTAGTGATCCAGTTGTGGAGCAGTTCTGTTTTTCTGACAAGGTTAGCGTCGTCCGTTTTTGTTGCCTGTGGTTTGTTGCTTTCCAGTAGTTCAAATAGGTTGCTATTTTTTATGGTCCTCCAATTTCTTTGCATGATAATCTGTAGTTTGTCGGTTTGTTAGGCTGTTGGTGTAGCCAGCGTGATCACGAAGGGATGAGGTGGTCGCTCCAGAGGCTCTGTATTGGTGGTGCTGTGGTAATGAGGTTTTAGTTGGCAAAGATTGCCTCTGGTGTATGTCCCGCCGAGTGAGTTGCTCCTTTGACTAGCTGATGTAGTTTGTCTTCAGTTGTTTGACTAATTATTTTTATGTGTGTGGTTTCTTTGTCAAACCAGATGCTGAAGTCAGCAAGGATTATCCGGTGGTCCTGTTCGATGGCTAGGTTGGTGATTGCTTCTGTGAAGGTGTCCACGAAGGTTGCATCATATGTCAGTGGTCTGTATACCAGAATTAATTCGAGATTTGTTTGGGGGTTTGTTGATAGGCGAAGGATTAGGGATTCAGAGTTTTCGTTGTTTAATGGGCCTTCTGTTTTGATTTTCAGGTGTTCCTTGTATGCTATTGCCAGTCCTATAGACAGAACACTATTATGCATTACCCTGCGCCATATCTAGAAAGAACAGTAATACTAGCTTGTGTCATATCTAGACAAAATTGTGAAGATTACCTTGCGTCATATCCTGACATAACTATAAAACTAGATTGCGTCCTATCCAGACAGAATTGTGATGCTTAGCCAGCGTCATTTATAGCTGGAGATGTAACACTAGCTTTAGTCATATCTAGACAAACAGTGAATATCTGCTTGCACCATGCCTAGGCAGGATTGTAAAGATTAGCTTGCGTCGCATCTAGACTGATTTGTGAATGTCAGCTTGCACCCCATCTAGACAGAACTGTGAAGATTAGCACTGCGTCATATCTAGAAAGAACGGTAATACTAGCCTGCCTCCTACCCCAGACAGAATTGTGAAGATGAACCTACACCACATCTAGAGAGTTGTTATACTAGCTTGCGCCACATCTAAACAGAATTGTTAAGGCTAGTATTGCGTCGCATCCAGACAGAATTGTAAAGATTAGAATTGCGTCACATCTAGACACAATTGTGAAGATTAGCATTGCATCGAAACATAATTGTGAAAAATAAGCACTTGATCACATCTAGACAAAACTGCGAAGATTCAGATGAATTGTCAAGACTGCCATTGCTTCACATCTAGACAATCCTAATAGTAGTCCCATATTTATGGAAGCATGTAGATTAGCCCGTGTCACATCTAGACAGAATTGTGAAGATTATCATTGCACCACGTCTGGACAGGATTATGAAGATTAGCATGCGTCGCGTCTAAATAGCGATGCCACTAACCAACCTCACCCCTCTGCATACACCTCTCACACTCTACACATACACAACCAAACCTCCAAAGCACTGCAGATCGCACGCACTTCACTACATTGCACTTCACTACATCGCACTTCACTACATCGCAAAAACAAAACACAACAACACATGATGGCTACCGAAAAAAAAAGCACACTTAACCTCAGCAAATGGTGTCAACCGTACTGAGGCTGCCAACGGCACATCACAGCTCTCTTACT
Source organism: Ambystoma mexicanum (assembly GCF_040938575.1). Lineage (NCBI taxonomy): Eukaryota > Metazoa > Chordata > Amphibia > Caudata > Ambystomatidae > Ambystoma > Ambystoma mexicanum. Next base: position 285,427,892 of record NC_090931.1, on the reverse strand, counting down.
CTTTTTCCCACTCAACTTCATTAAACCTTCCCACCCTCTTCTTTTCAGATCCACCAGAGGGCTAGGGGACCCCTACGGTGGTGATAGTGCGCAGTATAAGTATCCTTTAACATAACGTAACATAACATAGCAATAGGGAAGACTGCCCTATTTTTATTGTTAAATAAAATCAGCTGAAATGGTATCCGTGTCCTTCTGACTCGCCACAGTGAGTTCTGAATTGTTTTAACTGAAAATAGTGTGTAGTGTGGGTGTTGAGACTTCTTTTGTATAATGTAGTTCTTGATTTCAACCTGAACCAGCACATTTTCTTAAGTAGCTGGTTTGTGCGTTCTGATCTTAAAAATGGCAGCGCTTTGTGGCTCATATTCTAGTGCATGATCGCTCGGTTCATACGTGTGTAAGGCTTAAAAGCTAAAACCTCATTGCCTGGGTCTTTTGCAGATTCTCAGACACTTTATTTAGTTCAATGGTGTGCATCTTACTCTTTTTCCTCGAAAAAGACTACATGCAATTTGACTCCTGTGTAATTCTGTTTTATATGAAATGGTTCATCTTCAAAGTTTTGTATTGAGCTGGGTTTTAACAATTTAATTTAAATCTGGTGGTTTATGAAGTATAGTAATTTTATTCTAGAATGAAACCTATTAATTTGGTCACCTGTTGATTTAGTTTACACAGTAAAGCCATACATATTTCATATTGGCACCTGGGGTGGGGGTACAACCAATTTAGTACCTTGGTTCGCCGTCTGATACTCCCGAGCTCAGCCCACATTCCATGGAACCAGATGGCTGCTTTCCCCGCTCCCCCATCTTCACCCCACGCACCCTTTCTCTCTTTTGTTTGGATAATAGACCCAAACCCCCTCCATAGCCTCACTTACCTGATTGTGGTGGCCATTTTTGCACTGGATTTTCATTCAAAGAACAGGAAGCGCGCAGCGTCCCATTCTTTGTATGAAAATCCTTTTTTATTTTTAACACACCGGATTACCGTTTTTGGTAACCAGGGGTGCTAATAGCGTTAATAATGCATTCCAAGGGCTACACCTCAAGTAAACGTCCCACTGCCCTCGTTAAACACCTTAGCTTTACTCAGACCTTTAACTCTCACTGCCGGGCTGTTTACCCTTGGTACCTCATCCTCAACCCTGGGAAAACAGAAGAACTAGTCTGCAGAAAAACAGCTGTCCTTCCCCCAACCTATCCCCTGGCTTGACTCTCTATGGACACCCCCGGCAAACCTCCTCTTAGGTGGAAAACCTCGGATGCACGCTGGACGCAGATCTATCCCTCGATCCCTGACGATCCCGCCCGAACCACCAACTCTATAACCGGAGAAATCTGGTCACTAAACGGCGCCAGTAAATCTGATGCACCTTGGATATAGCAATTTAAGGATTTAGGGACAGAATGCTCGTTCAGACTGACAACTAGTGAGAACAACGGTAGCAGGTGCAGTTTGAACGGGGGACAGCATGATTCGTGCACTCAGCTAGAGGTCCCTACCAAATTATCGAAGGGTTTACCCAAGCACACGAAACCCTAAACCCATAGATTGCACTGGGGGTATTGAAGAAATGCACCAGCTGAACCGAGGCTATTGGACACGGAATGCACTTTAATAGCTATTCGAGTAGGAACTGAGACCCATTGAGAAGCACTTGGATGATTCTTTCCTTCGGGGACAAGAACAATACTATTGGTCGCGGCCATAGTGGCAAGACCCATTTAAATTAATGTATCGCCTATTGCACTCACAAAGGCACCAGCCAGGTCGTCCACAAGGCAGTATGCCAGCACCACCAAAGATGCCCCTGAACGACCGATTATCATCTTGGGAGACCTAAGAAAACAACACTGAATGGAAAAATCTATTCAAGATTGAGGGTTGTATAACTCGCATCATGTCTGTGGACACATGCCGCAGGCACAGCTCCCCATGCATGCACTTTAGAATGCAGCTATGGCTATGCAACTACGGTCTAGCAGCTCCGTTACATGTCCACACTGAACCCCTGACTTACCTCAACACCTCTACCATTAGTATACAGCGACAACCTACGAAATCAAAATTTGGTTTAGCTGGGCACACATCGAATCTACGGCTTTAGCACTCTATCCTAATCCTCCAATCAGCACCCTCCCACGTGGCTGACCTCGGGCGGCTTACTGTGGCCCAGCCAACCCTCCGAAGTCTTAACTTGCAATAATGCACACGCACATCTAAGACCGAACTCTTAGAATCTCCCACACATGGACTTTGGTCCCCGAGGGCGTTCAACCACAAAGCGCATTGAGGCCATACAAATGGGGAAAGGGTGCTATATAAATTACAATTACATGAGCCAGTGGAACACGTTACTAATGATATATTACCATAGTTTAATTTACCCCATTTTTATTCTTTTTTTAAATTTCTCTGGTGATCATTGTTATGCCAGTTTCTATTTTATTGCATTGTGAATGTTGATTTTGGTATAATGGAGTGACTTGGCTGATCTGGGATTTCATATTTTCCACTCTTTGCTTCTACCAATATTGATTTTACATAATTTATGCAATGTCCATAAACACACGTCTCGGTTTGGTGTCTCACGACTCACCGCATGATTGCATTCCTTTTCTGTTTATATTAGCATTTAAAGTAGCATTTTACTTTGACACTGCCTTTATGCAAGGAACAGAAAATGTACATGCAAGAAGCAAAACAATTGCAAGCATTGGAATGTGGCCATTTCTAAATGATTTAACATCTGAATCTCACCATCAAGATTAGAATTCATGAGGTTCTGGAGGTGGTGTTAGATGGGTTTTTGTTACTTGTTTGGATCCATCAGGTTTAGCACAGAATGAGACACCCTCTGCTTTACCTGTTCACCACATCATGCACTCCTTGCTAAGTCGATTCTTTATTTACAAAGGATTGTCTTCATCTTTCTCAAGGAAATATAACTTGGATGGTTACTCAGTGCTGGGTTGAGACCATACCTATGTTTTCCCACCTCTACCCTTAAAGCTTTGTCACAGTTTTTGTATTGCTTATTGTTTTGTTGGCAGATGGCGCACCTTGAAGGAACACAGGTTCTCATAGTGGGCCCTTGTTCCTGAATGCCTAGTTCATAGGACTTGCAACTAATGTAAGTTAGTGGCGTTCTCCAGCATGGGGTCTGGCATGGATTCACATGCTCATGAATATTCCCCGTCAGGCTGGGAATCCTCGGTAAAGAAAAAATCAGTATCAGTTTCGTTTCTGATCTGTCTTTCGTAGTAGTAACCAATCACTGATCTCTGCGTCATACTGACCACAGGCAATGACTGCCATCTCCCTAAGCCCCGCCTCTGGCAGCCATCTTCAGATTTTTACCGCACATTCAAGTGTTGGAGTACTCGTGCTTAGCTCTCGAGCTTTTACTGCGCATTTTGCGCTTTTTCAGGTGAACTTTCACATTTTTTTCGGTTAATCGAGCCTCAAGCTCCACCGTTTCTACTCCCGTTAACGGGTACCCGTTGCGGGATTTTCCTACGCCCCTCAAGGGTGAAGATTTCGTCGAATCAACCTCTTGGAGGATTCCCGAAGATTCGCGGCCTACTTCGAGATGGCCCAGGACGCAAGTTCGTCACCCGGACCCAAGCTGTTTCGCAGCTGCCCTGGATGCGGGCTGCAGAATGTGTTTAAGGAGGACGAACATTCGCGATGCCTCTACTGTCTTCATGGGGACAAGACTCATTTAGAGAAGGACTGCCAGTTCTGCAAGAACTTGTCGGAGCGGACCATGAGGGACCGTCTATCTCGTCTCGCCAGCTGGTTGGAGAAGGGCTCAACGGGTGAGAAGAAGAAGAAAGGGTCCGAGCGGGCTTCTAAGTCCTGTGCGGGTGCCCCGGCGACGGGGGCCCAACACCAGGCCAAGCACCGCGAGTCTGCTGGCTCTGGGAGCGCCGAAAGGTCGGGCTCTTCGGTCGCCAGGCAGGGTGCACCTTCCCCGGCACTGTCATCCACGAGCCAGCGCTCCGGTTCGGGGAAGAGGAAGTCCGAGACCCCGGGTAAGCTTCGGGAGAAGCCCCGTCCGATCTCGGGAGAGGGGGAGCGAGGCGTCGCCCCTCCCCCTAAGGATAAGGCCCAGGACGCACCTAAGGTGGTGAAGGCCCCTACCCAGCAGGCAAAGGCCTCTATCGAGGCGATCGCGGCGACTCTGGCCAAGCCGGCAGAGACCCCGCCAGCGGAGACTGCCTCCGGGACTAGAGTTTCCCTGCCGCCAAGGAGGGAATCCTCTTTTCAGCCCATCGTCATGGCCCCCATGATCGAACAATGGGGGGGGGGCACGGTAGCCTCCTCGAGCTCGGAGTCAGCCTCGGAGGGGGAACTGACCGAGGTCGCGAGGAATCTCGAAGTACAATTCGAGAAGGTTCAGTCCCGCAAGGAAGATCCTCGGGAGATAACCGAGGAAGACGACGATGGCGAGGAAGAGCAGCCTTCCCTTCCGGCGCAGCCAGAACCTAGGCCTCAGGATGGCTCGGCGGCCATTTTGTTTGCAATCCAGTCCTTATGCTCTGAGATAAGGACGAGATTACCACGGCCCAGGCCGGAGGACCCGCAACCTGGCCCGTCGGGAAGTCCTCAGAACAAACGACAGAGGACCCAACCCTCTGCTCCGCTCGCCCCCGTAAGGCCTGCAGTTCCCTCCTCATCCTCCCACGAGTCGGGAAATGACGGTGCGGTGGGCTCGACGACGGGTTCTGAGGACGGCGACGGAACAGGTCTCCCGTCGCACGGGCATCTCCGCCCGACGAGATTGGCTCATTCCACGCCATGATCGCCAGGGCGTCCGAATTGTTCCAGCTCTGCTCGGAGGAGCAGAAAAAGGAAGGTTTCCTCTATCAGCGCCGGGAGGCTAAGAGGAAGACTGTCATCGCGGTGCCTCTAATCGATGACATCTGGGAGGAGGGCCTGTCGGTACTCAAGAACCCCTCCACGGCACCAGCCAAACGGGACCGGTACGAGAAGAAGTACCGGGTCCCCGAGACCGCTCCCCTGTGCCTCAGGGCCCAGCCAACGCCAGACTCTGTCGTCTCGGCGGCGGCGAAGAAGAAAGCGGCGGGGTCAGGAGCCTCAACGTCGAATTCCCCTCCGGACGGCGAGGGAAAGAAGTTGGACGCCATGAGGCGACGGGTCATTTCGTCGGCGGCGACGACGATCAAAGTGGCCAACGCCCTGGCGATCGTGGCCCGTTACGACCGGGAGCTCTGGTTGAAGCTAGCCCCCATATTGGACTTCCTATCGGACGACAAGAGGTCCGAGGCCCTGGAAATACTTCAAGAAGGCGAGGTGGCGTCGGACCATGCCATAACGGTGGCAACCGATATTGCCGATACCGGGTTCCGCCAGCCGGGCAACGGAATTTGCCTACGACGACGGGGTTGGCTCCGGGCGACCGACTTCCGTCAGGACGTCCAGACCAGGGTGTTGGACATGCCGTTCGACGGCAGCAACTTGTCCGGGAAGGCGGTGGACGAATCCCTCCAAGCCATAAAGACGGACACGGAGACGGCCCACGCTCTAGGAGCCCTTCAGCAACGGCGGCCCTTTCGGAGCTCCGGAGGCAGACAGGGGGCCTCCAAGGGATCCAGCGGTGGCTCGTCATCCTACCGCCAGGCGGCACGCTCCTCGTCTCAGGAGGCCAACAGGGGTCGCGGCAAGCAGGGAGCGCCTCGCCGCTGTCGCAAGGTGGCCAGGGCGGCAAGGCCTCCACCTCCAAGGAGGACTGAACCGGCCGTGGCCTTGGGCCCCCACCGAAGCACCCCGGTGGGAGGCCGGCTGACTGAGTTCGTCGGCGTGTGGAAGTCCATCTCCACCGATCGTTGGGTGCTGGATATCCTGGCAAGAGGACACTCTATCGAATTCCTGAAGAAGTGCCCTTACATTCCACCTGTGGCCAGGAAGGAAAATCACGTCCCGCAACTGCTGTTGGAAGTACGGGCGAAGCTCAGGAAAGGCGCCATCGAGCCCGTCCCGAAGAGGCTCAGAGGCTCCGGGGTGTACTCAAGGTACTTCCTCGTCACGAAGAAGACGGGCGGCTGGCGCCCCATCCTGGACCTTCGTCTTTTGAACAAATACATCTGGTCACAAAAGTTCAGGATGGTCACCCTCCAGCACGTGCTGGGACAGCTGGAGGAAGGCGACTTTCTATTGCCGCTGGACCTGGAGGATGCATACTTCCACGTTCCCATCCTCAGAAGTCACCGAAAGTTCCTCCGGTTCGTCGTCCAGGGACGCCACTACCAATTCAGAGCACTGCCGTTCGGATTGAAGTCGGCCCGCAGGGTCTTTACCAAGTGCCTAGCACCTGTGGCGGCGCGGCTGCGCCTGCAGGGGATTCATGTCTACCCCTACCTGGACTACTGGCTCATCCGCTCAAGGACGAGGGAACTCGCCGTCGAACACACTGCAAGGACCATCCAGCTACTCACAGACCTGGGATTCGCCATAAATTACCTGGTGCTGTCGCAGGTGGCCCTGTTTCTGGGAGCGAAGCTCGTTACGGTGAGGCGCCTGGCGGCACCGTCGGATGAACAGACGAAGACCATTCTGGGCAAAGTGCAGTGCCTGCTAGCCACGGACGTGGCCAGGGTGAGGTCCATCAAGTCCCTACTGGGGATGATGTCCTCTTGCATCTACCTAGTGCGCCTATGCAGACTACGGATGCGCCCTCTTCAAGAATTTCTCAACGCCCGTTGGACGCAGGCGAAGGGCACCTTCGAAGACAGGGTCCCCCTCAATGAGGTGTTCCGGCAGGCGATTCAGTGGTGGGGCGTTCGAGCGCACCTCACGGCGGGCAAGGACTTTCAGATGCCGGCGTACCAGGAGACCGTGACGACGGGACACCCACACCGGAGATCTCCACGCAAGAGGCCTCTGGCTCCCGGAGGACACACATCAACATCAACATCCTGGAACTCCGAGCCATGTTCTGGGCTCTCAAATCGTTCCTCCCGTCGCTCAAGGGCAAGGTGGTGCGGATCTTCACGGACAACACCACGACAATGTTTTACATACGGAAGCAGGGAGGTACCAGATCCCCAGCCCTATCCAAGGAGGCGCAGGATCTGTGGCACTGGGCGGTCGCCCAGGGGATGTTCCTGGTTCCCTTCCACCTGGCAGGAGAAAGAAACACCATTGCCGACTCGCTCAGCAGGGAGCTGCGCGCGTGTCACGAGTGGGAGCTGCGCCAGGATCAGGTGGATCAACTCTTCCGACGATGGGGCAAACCCCAAATCGACATGTTCGCAACAGAGATGAACTCGAAGTGCCAGAGGTTCGCCAGCAGGTTTCCCCAGCTGAGAAGCATGGGCGATGTGTTCTCGTTCCCCTGGGACGGCCTATACCTGTATGCATTCCCTCTGTTGCCGTTGCTGCTTCGACTCATCAACCAGCTCAAGAGGTCCCGGTGCAGGATGGTCCTCGTTGCACCGGCGTGGCCGAGGCAGATCTGGTTCCCAGACCTTCTGGACTTGTCAACGTCCCCATCCATCAAGCTGTCGGCGGACGCGGATCTTCTCTCCAGAGAAGGAGGCGCCATCTTCCACCACGACCCGGCGTCGCTGAACCTGCAGGCTTGGCTCCTGCAGCGCTAGAGTTTGGAGGGTACGATATACCGGCCGACTGCAGAGAGGTTCTTGCAAAGGCCAGGGCGTCCTCGACTCTCAAATGCTACGGTCACAAGTGGAAGAGGTTCTCTATCTGGTGCTGAGCACAGAAGATCAACCCCCTACGGATTACGGCCCCTCAGGTGCTGCCGTACCTGCTATCACTGGCAAAGGCTGGGCTTGCCCATGCCTCCATTGAGATTCATCTGGCGGCGATCTCCAGATATACCAGAACCACAGGACGGACGTCCCTGTGGTCCCATCGACTGGTAAAAGAGTTTATGAAAGGACTGTTCCGGTCGTTCCCGCCAGTGAAGGCCCTGGCGTGGGAACTTAACGTGGTGCTGACTAGGCTCATGGGGCTCCCATTCGAGCCGATGCACTCCGCACCGATGAAGTTTGTGTCGTGGCCATTCCTGGTGGCCATTACCTCCGAGTGGGAGAGAACTAGGCCCTATCCTGCAAAGCACCGTACTTGACTTTCCATGCCTCGAGGGTGGTGCTTAGGACGCACCCCTCCTTTATGCCCAAGGTGCCGTGGGACTTCCATCTTAACGAGCCCCTGGTGTTACCTGTTTTCTTCCCGTCTCCTTTGTCGCCGGCCGAGAGGACTTTGCACTCGCTGGATGTGGCTAGAGCGCTGAAGTTCTACGTGGACCGCACAAAGTTTTCGGAGGACATCACAGCTGTTTGTGAACTTTGAACATGTGAATCAAGGGAAGGCTCTCTCAAAGTCTTCTATTTCCAGATGGCTCTCCGGCTGCATCATGCACTGCCACCGGTTGGCTAAGCGACCGCTGCCAGGCTGTCCGAGAGCCCATTCGACCAGAGCAATCGTTGCTACTACGGCGTTCCTATCTGGTGTGCCCCTGCTGGACATCTGCAGGGCTGCTACGTGGAGGTCGACGCACACCTTCACGAGATTCTACTGCGTCGATCGGGATTCCAGGGAGGAGTCCAGGGTCGGCCAAGCAGTGCTGCGCAACCTGTTCGCTTAAGGTGAGCCTGGTGAGGAGGTAAGAGATGCTTAATGTTGAGTTGTTGTATTGCTTAATGTTGAGCCTTTGCCACCTCCCGTGGTTGTGCATGTGTTTACTGCTATGTATTCTTATATTCATGAGCATGTGAATCCATGCCAGACCCCATGCTGGAGAAGGAACAAGTTACTTACCTGTAACTGTTGTTCTCCAGCATGGGTCTGGCATGGATTCACGTGCGAACACCCCACCTACCTCTCTGCGGCTCTTCACTTGGTCATACTGCCACTTCACGTGCTACCAAATCTGAAGATGGCTGCCAGAGGCGGGGCTTAGGGAGATGGCAGTCATTGGCTGTGGTCAGTATGACGCAGAGATCAGTGATTGGTTACTACTACGAAAGACAGAACAGAAACGAAACTGATACTGATTTTTTCTTTACCGAGGATTCCCAACCTGACGACGGGGAATATTCATGAGCATGTGAATCCATGCCAGACCCATGCTGGAGAACAACAGTTACAGGTAAGTAACTTGTTCCTTCTTTAAGAGTATACTTCATGGGGTTTCTAATTTTGAAGCTCATTGTCCGTTTTGCTGCATAATCTGTTAATCTTTCATTTTCTTTTTTCCGATCCCCGAGTACACCATGTTGCTGTAATTCATCTGTGGCATTGCCAGCTATCTAATTAACTGCACCATTTATAGGTGCAGCAATATTTTCCCAAGTAGGGCGAGCTGGAAATGTGTTCCTTTTTGACAACGTCTGTTTTATAATTGCGCTAAAGCGAGAATACAGTTAACTCCATTGAGGCAGGGATGCCTGAAACCTTTTCTGTTTCCATAAAGAACAGTTTGCATTTTTTTGTTGTAAACTTTATTTAACTTTCACAGGAATACTGCAGTACAACATACAATATGTTCATTGGGTGAGGAAAGCACAGCATAGCATGGCAAATAACATTTTCTCAACATGCACATACATTGCTTAGTGTCGGTCATGGCACATAGTCCTCATCTCCCCCCTCTACGTTCTGTCGTGCCAAGTATTGCCGGAAGCCGCCCCAAATATCTCTTGGGCGACTCGACAACGACATTAGGCCTGCATATACTTCCTCCTTGTCATTCGCCCAAATCATGTCCCGCAGCCAATTGTCAAGTGGGCGCCTCCCTGCTTTCCCATCGCATTAAAATAGCTCTCTTTGCCAATATCAGACCAAGATTTACCAGTTTACGCTTTGGTGTGTTCAGCCTGTCCACATACCGCAATAGACATATTGATGGTTCCCATACTATGGACAATTTCACCATCTCCTCCAAAGCTCGACACACCCTCTCCCAGTACTCCAGCAATGACTGACATGCCCATAGCATATGTGTTATATGTGCATCTGACATTCCACATCTAGGACACATCCCGTCCGATGTGGGATTCATCCAGGGTGAGATGCATTTGATTCAGACATTTTAAGCGGATTAGTCTGTGCCTGGAGTTCAGTGATACTTGCCTCGTCAACCTACATATCTGCAGCCAATGGGTTGACTTCTAGGTCCTTTTCCCAACTCCCCCTAATATCAGTGGTTTGCACCCCCCAGGTTATTTGCGCCAGTTTATATAGCGCTGAAGCAGACTTTTTTTTCCCCCATCTTGGGTTAATATATAATTAAGACATGAGTGCGTCGCCAACTCCACTTGGTATTCAGGCCACACCGAGGCTTCAGCTAAGCGGATCTGACAGTACTGGAGTTTCTAGAGTGGCATATCCCCCACATGTCTTGATCAATTCCCACGTTGCAAATGACCCCTCGTGATACAAGTCCCCCAAGACCAATATGCCAGCCACGTCCCAATGCTTAGCCAAAAGACTGTCTTTTGCTGCACTTAGGAAGGGTGCATCCCAGATTGGCATGGCTCGATTATACAATACAGTGTTCTTAGGACGTTTAGTCAACCTAGTCCATGCCTCGTGTGTTGCAGACACTGGGACCTTCTGATTAGTGTTGCACCGTATTCCCCCAGCCAAATTATGTATCAAAGCTGACGGTGCTGCCCCCTGTCTTTCCAGTTGAATATACAATCTATGGGATTTCCCCCCCCCCTCCCCTCCACCCAGTACACCGCGTAGTATGCCTGGGCAGCCAGGTAGTACAACTTGAAATCAGGCGCCGACAGCTCTCCTACCTCATACAGTAGTGTAAGGCGTCTCCAGTTGATCCGTATCTGTCCCTTCCACTCAAGAGGAGCAAGCTGGGGCCACAGTAGAAAAGGAGGATCTGCCCGGCTATAACGGAATATTGCTAAACAAATAAAACAGTTTAGGCTGGATGATCATTTTTACCAATGCAACCCGTCCCATCAATGAAATGAGGAGCTGGTTCCACCGCACAGCTTAGTTCATATCTTGGTGACCAAGGAATCCTAGTTTAGTGACTTAATAAGTGCAGGTGATCAGGTAATCTCAACCCCCAGATTTTTGTGTGTCCATTGTAATCCAAACAAATTCCTTGGCTTGGAGGTGGCGTCGGTTAGTGGGAAGACCTCTGACGTATTACTATTTAGGCATAGGCCTGAAAATTTCCCAAACTCGTGTACTGCTGTCAGTATCCTCTTTAGGTATTTTCCAGGGTCTCTTATGTACATCCAGTACAGTGTTATAAGTTCCACTGCCCACATGAGATCCGCCAGGGGTTCTATAACTAATGCAAATAACAGGGGTGACAATGGGCATCCCTGTCTGGTCCCACCAGGGCGATTATCTGCAAGAGGATTCCGTTCACACTTACTCTGGCATATGGCTGTGTGTATAGCATCTTCACCCGCCTTGTAAAGTCCGGTCCAAACCCACAATTGTGCAAGACCCAAAATACACTGTGTCGAATGCTTTCTGCATGTCCACTGACACAGCAACCCCCTCAGAATCTTGCAACATCCGTGCCATTACATTATACACGCGGCGAATGTTGGATGCCGTTGACTTCCCCAAAACAAAACCAGCCTGATCTTCGTGCACCATATAGGGCATTAGCGAATTACGCCTGGTTGCCAGGATTCTTGCAAACACTTTTGCATCTGTGTTTATCAGGGATAGTGGGCGATACGCCCCCACAGTTGTCTGGGGGCTTCCCGACTTTTAGCAGTAACATGATGACCACTTTGCGTAGCGACTCAGGTAGGGCCCAGAGTTCCAACGCCTCTGACCACAACAGTAACAGGCTAGGTGCTAGTACATCAGCGAATTCCTTTTAAAACTCTGCCCGAAACCCGTCTGACCCCGGGTCCTGCCCGCATGGGAGATCCCTAATCGCTTAAGAGTTTTACATTTGAGTAATTCCTGGCCATCTTATCTTATGTGCAACTGACCTCTCCGGGCCTACACATGCCCAGACCATTATATTCCAAGCGTACCTTGTGCAATTTTTCAACCCAAAACCCCTTCATCCCCTCCACCCCATCCTCATAGTACCCCGAACCTTGACTATGCTTACCCCTTCCAGCTTGTAACCCCCGCACCCCCATCCTGCCCAACAATAACATGCACACGCATTGGGTGCGACTGCAGTCATGGCGAGAGGTAATCCCTGCAAAGGTAATTTACCTTGACGCATGTCTTGGAGCAACAAAAGTCAAACCCTAGTTGCCATTGTCACATCAGTACAGTATAGGTGCAGCTAAAAACATCTATTAGCATACATTACTTTGCCCCTGGGGCCTGCCCTGACCGCACAGGATATTCGCTTCAACAAATGACACGACTTCCTTGGGAAATGTGAAGAAATAGGTCTCGTTTTTAAATTGGGAGTCTGTCGAGCAGGATAAAGCATGGCGTTGTCATGAACCGCCATTTGCGTCCCTTCTGGACTTTGTGGTCCCTGATCCATAAGGGACTGAATTCAGTAGTCCTCCCAACATGGCCGCTGAACGTGGAATGCTGTTTCCCAGTCTGTGTTGCACGCTCTATGTAGCAGACATGCCCCTGCGACTCTGCGTGTCTCAACACTACCGCTTGCAGTAGTCGGACGTGTGTTGCCGGAGCTCGTTCAGCACTTACTTTTGATTCCTGGTTCCCTGAATTCCTCTTCTTCCCCCCCCCCCTCCCCCTTATCCTTACCTTTGCATATCCCGGATTTCTATTGCATTCGGGTCTCCAGGTGTGAACCTCATTATTTCCTGGTCTCCGTCCCGGACATCTGAACATATCCTGGAGCTGGGTTACGATTAGAGGACTACGCACGGGGTTATATAAATCCCGAACTGTGCGAAAGAAGACATCTCCGAAGATCACGAGCAAACAATACAGACAGGTGAGAAGGGGAGAGACTTGTGACAGATTGAGACACCAACAAATTGATAGTTACTGAAATGGAGGCCAAAGTTCAAGACCTCATGCGAGGCATGCAGGAATTAACAACAGAAGTCCAAAATCTTAAGGCTGATAATGCTGCATTGAAACAGCTGGTCTTGTCACGTGACACCGCAACCAAGGAAAGCGTATTATTGGGAGGAGTAGTGGATAAATATGATGGCTCTTCGAAGACCCTTCGTGCCTTCCTCGATTCATGTTTAGTGCATTTCACCTTTTAAGCCCCACTACTTCTCCACTCCAGAGCAAAGGTGGGCTTTATGATCTCACACCTCACTGGTAATGCCTTGACCTGGGCAACTCCCTTAGTTAATTCGGGCGATGCCCTCCTGGAGGACTATGATGGCTTCGTGCAGGCGCTAAAGACCATGTTTGATCGCCCAGAGCAGGTTTACAGTACTCAAGAATGTTTACTAGACTTTCAACAAGGATCCCAGGATATGCTTACCTATGTGACCTGCTTTAAACAACTCACCAAGGAAGCAGTCTGGTCTCCAGAGGCCAGCTTCACCCTCTTTCGAAGAGGATTGAATGAAGAGATAAAGGACGAGCTAGCCAGGGTAGCTCGCCCAAGTTCCTTCCAGGCTCTCATCGATCTTTCCTTGCAAATCGACTTTCGTATCCAGGAAAGAAAGGCGGAGAAGAAGAAAATTAAATCACCCTTCCAAAAGGCCACTACAGACCATCCTGCTAGACCTGAGCCTTCAGCTTCTCTGACCACGGACCCAGAACCCTTGCAACTTGGTTCCTTACGCGGATGCATAACCCCGCAAGAAAGGATGCGACAAATTCACACTGGTCTGTGCATGTATTGTGCCTCTGATAAACATCTTGTGAGAGAGTGTCCTATTGCTCCTCCACGGCGTTCGGGAAACACCAGCTCCCGATCCTAGATGGAGCACAGTTTCGCGAGAGAGATGTTTTCTCCACATCTATTCCATCCTTGAACTCTCCTGGACAGAACAACCTTGTGTTTCTGCAGGCCTTTCTATCGCCTTCCAAGAAAGAATCTTACCCCATTCTGGCATTAGTGGATTGCGGGGCCATGGGGATATTCATAGATCATGATTGGGTCACTAACCATAATATTCCATATGAAACTCGAGAAATCATGCAACCTGTAGAGGCTATTGATGGAAGACCCCTCTTCAGGACCCATAACCCTTCAGTAAAGAGATCTGCTTTCTATAAACCACCATCAAGCAAGAACCAAATTCAACATCATAAGATCTGCCCATTACCCAATGGTTCTAGGCATGCCCTGGTTACAGAAGCATAATCCCTACATCAACTGGGCAGCTCGATCCTTGTTTCTTGGTTCAGAACATTGTATGTCCCACTGTTTATCCCTAGACGCCTTGTCAATATCCTCTGAAGACTCGCAAGCTAACCAGCAAGGTCCACTCACTGTCTCTAATATCATCCAGATTCCCAGGGCCTAGATGTATTTTCTACCGCCATAGTTCAAGCTCTTCCCCCTCACAGATCTGAGGACTGAACCCTCAGCGGTGATTCCTTTTGGGAGGATGTTCATTCTATCAGAACCTGAGAAAAGAACCCTCCGGGAATACCTGGATACTAACTTGGAAAATGGTACCATACGACCATCCAAGTCCCCGGCGGGAGCTTTGTTGTTTTTCGTTCCCAGAAACGATACCAAGGAACATAGGCCCCGTCTAGATTACCGTGGCCTTAATCAATGCACCCTCAAGGACCGCTACCTGTTGCCCCTCATCTCGGATATCTTAGAAGCGGTAAGAGGAGCTGTAGTGTTCACACAATTAGATCTCAGAGGTGCCTACCATCTTCTCGGTATAAAGGAAGGTGACGAATAGAAAACAGCCTTTAGAACACCCTTTGGTCATTTTGAATACTTGGTTATGCCCTTCGGACTTGCCAATGCCTCAGCGGTCTTCCAACGTTTTATGGACTGGGTGTTCTCCGATATGCTGTTCCTCTTCGTCATTGTTTATCTGGACGACATACTGATATACTCTAAGGACCATCTGAAGCATGAAGAGCATGTTAAGGCAGTCTTACAACGTCTATGTGAACATAAGCTCCTGGCTAAACCCGAGAAATGCCTTTTCCATGTGTCTACTGTTCACTATCTTGGATTCGTCCTTAGCCCAAAAGGAATTGGAATGGACCCCTCGAAAGTAGATTCCATTCTATCCTGGCCTGTTCCAACTACTGTAAAACAAATTCAATCCTTCCTGGGGCTTAACTTCTACCGGCTTAACTTCTACCGGCAATGTATACCCTCGGAGATTGTACATGCAATCATTACATTGTTACAAAAGGATACCCCCTTTCACTGGACAGCAGCCCAAGATAAGGCGTTTCAACGGTTAAAGTTGGAGTTCACACAAGTCCCCATTTTAGCCCAACTTGACATTGATCGACCCTTTCTTGTGGAAACTGATGCCTCCAACTACGCCATCGGGGCAGTCCTGAAACAGGAGTTGGATGACCAGATAGAGCACCCCATCGCCTATCTTTCTCGCACCTTGATTCCTAGCGAAATCCATTATTCCGTTCTAGAAAAAGAATTGCTAGCCATCCGTCAAGCCTTCAGATTGGCGTCATCTACTCCTGGGAGCAAAACACCCTGTTCAGGTCCGCACGGACCTTTGGAATCTTCAAGTCCTGCAATCCCTAGAATGTAGAAACAGTCGTCAAGCCCGTTGGGCCTTCTTTTTTGCTCAATACCAGTTTCAAATCCATCATGTTCCTGGAACACACAACATAATAGTCGATGCCTTATCCCGACGTCCTGACTACGAAATCCTTGAAATTCGATCCTTCCCAAAGAGGTTTCCCCACACAATATTTGTTGCACAAGCAGTCAACCTCCTGGAGGATATTCGGATTCAAACTCAGTCCTCTGAGACCTGGAGGGAGTTTAATGGTAATAATCGATGGAATCTCAAAACGAAGGACGGATATTTGTTCAAGGACAATCGCCTGGTCATTCCCACTCCGAGACTGCGACAAAAGATCACAAGCCTATGTCATGATACCCTTCATTCAGGACACCGTGGCATAACCAACACCCTCCGTCTAATACAAAGACAGTTTTGGTGGCCGAAGATGAAGGATGATGTCCAGCTTTATATCCAAACATGTGCGGTCTGCAATCAAAACCAGCATGATAACAAACCAGCAGGTCTCCTGCTCCAACCAGCGATACCAACAAGACCTTGGGAATTCATCGCCACGGATTTTATTGTGGAACTACCGCCTTCCAGGGGCTACACAACTATCCTGGTTACCATTGATTTGTTCACTCACATGGCTCATTGCACACCCTTATATAAACTGCCGTCTTCATCTGAACTTGCCGGAATCTTCATGGAACACATATTCCGACTCCACGGGCTACCCTCCAAGATCTGACAGAGGACCCCAGTACATATCCCAGTTCTGGAAACAATGATGTCGTATACTGGGAATCCAACGTGCCTTATCCTCAGGTTATCACCCACAGACCAATGGAGCTACTGAACGCATAAACCAAACTCCATACGTCCAGTCCTCTCGAACTGCTCCAAGAGCTACCCCCGTGATTGTCAATGATCAGCTAGAATATGAGGTCTCCAGAATGTGACTCTAGGTACAGACGTGGTCCGCTACAGTATCTGGTCGAGTGGAAAGGGTACCCTCCCAGTGAACGCACCTGGGAACCTGTCTCAAACATGAATGCCCCCAGACTGCTCAGAAGATACCACCTGATACACCTGGGCAAACCCAGAGGAGCTGGGTTTCAGAGCAGGCATGCTGTCATGAACCGCCATTTGCGTCCCTTCTGGACTTCTTGGTCCCTGACCCATAAGGGACTGAATTCAGTAGTCCTCCCAACATGGCTGCTGAATGCGGAACGCTGTTTGCCAGTCTCTGCGTTGCACGCTCTACAAAGCAGACACGCCCCCGTGGCTCTGCGCGTCTCAATGCTACTGCTTGCAGTAGTCGGATGTGTGTTGCCGGAGCTCGTTCAGCGCTTACCTTTGATTCCTGGTCCCCTGAATTCCTCTTCTTCCTTCCCCTTATCCTTACCTTTGCATATCCTGGATTTCTATCGCATTCGGGTCTCCGAGTGCGAACCTCATTATTTCCTGGTCTCTGTCCCGGACATCTGAACGTATCCTGGAGCTGGGTTACGAACCACACGCTGGAATCCGAGGACCTACGCACAGGGTTATATAAATCCCGAACTGTGCGTAAGAAGACCTCTCCAAAGATCACAAACAAACAATACAGACAGGTGAAAAGGGGAGAGACTTGCGACAGGCGTAGGGTATTCCCCGCTCCTTGAGCAGCTTTTTCACTCCAATGAAAGTGCTTCTCTCTTGCTGTTCTGCTAGCGCTATCCCCCCGGTCTGGGTTTTGCAGCCAATGACCCGTGTCCCCGCTCCACCACAAACATTTGTGACTAGCCTTCAACTGCAACTTCCATAGACCCCTTCAAGGCATCCTGCGCGACCCCAATAATACAGACGTTATTCCATCTCGCCTCTAAATCTTCACACTTTGTCTTAATGTTGCCCAGATCCTTAGCCATAGTTGTCACCGTCCCCTGTAAAGCTGTAATGGTGTTCTCTGCCATACTTATCCGTGTCTCAGTTTCAGCGATTTGTTGCGTGGCCTTTTCCAGTTGTACGCAAATTGTAGTGAAGTTGACTGTGATTCTGTCTAGATTGTCATTATTATGCAGCGAGGATTCGCTTCTATTAGACATGACACCGTGGAGGTCAACAGGCAGCGCAGACATCTCCTTCTTCCTTTGCCTGACCACTCCTTCCTTCACTGGTGGTTTCCACATGCTTTATTTACGGTGGGACGTGTGAACTTGCCCATTGTGCCACTTTTCTTAGCCCCACCCCCTTTAGGCATAATGCTGCGATCTCGAGTCCAAATGCCACACCCCTGTCTTAGTGGCTACCCCGTCACCGACGCAGCAGCCGCAGTGTGTCCGACCTGGAGCAGTATTCCCGAAGTAACTTGGTGGCCGCGCACGGCGATGCCCTTTCTTCGTCAAAGCGCCACAGCCAATTGTGCCCACTATGCCCGTACAGTAACTGCCACAGTGATTATTTATTTGCCCCCACTACAGTATTGTCACTTGAGGTCACCAGTTTTTGGGGTCTTTAGATTTGCACGCCTTCAGGAAGGGTTCTGCAGTAATAGCGGGGCAGGGAGTGTAGCATGTTCCCAAGTTCCCTAATCACCCCAGCACTCCTCGGTTTGCACACTTGATCTGCGGTTCAGTAGCCCCTGGTGCCCAAATAGTGGAAATGCTGTGTGCACTGGCAGGGGATCAGCTGGCGGGTGACCAGCTACTTCACAATCGGGTGAGCATTTGATTATAGACCGTTGGATGTCCTGCTTGTAATGGCCATACGGCACTCTATTCCTCGGCTACTTAGTTAAACCACCCTCCTCAGTGCAATCTTGAACACCAAACTAACACTCTCCACCCACACTACACCCTCCCCACCACCACTGCCCCCATCACCCACTGAGGCCCCACCCACCTTCTTGTTTAAAACCGTCCAAGAAAACGACATGATCAACATTATGAAAAACATAAAACCCTTCAATTGCAAAGGCGACCCCTGTCCTGCCTCCATCATCAAAGACTGCGGAGACACCTTGGCCCCTTTTCTAACAGCCTTTGTCAACGCCTCCTTCACCACTGGGAGAGTCCCCGCCTGCCTAAAGGAAGCATGGGTCCGACCCCTCATAAAGAAACCCACACTTGACCCCACCTCCCCTAATAACTACCGCCCCATCACCACTGTCCCTTTCCTCCTCAAGATTCTAGACAAAGCAGCCTACCTGCAGGTCCAGCACTTCCTCGAAGAACAGAACCTCCTTGGACTGAGACAATCCGGCTTTCGCCCTAGGCACGGGACAGAGACCGCCCTACTCGACCTAAAAAACCAAATGGACGACGCAAGGGACCAAGGCAAACCTGTCTTGCTCCTTCTCCTGGATCTCTCGGCAGCTTTTGATCTTGTAGACCACGACATCCTCTGCCACCACCTCTCCTCCACAGCCAACTTCTCTCAAGAAGCCATTACATGGATCACCTCCTTCCTCCAAGGCAGGACCATGCAGGTCTTCTCTGACCTAGCCACTGCATCACCCTCTATCATGCTATGTGGGGTGCCCCAAGGCTCCTGCCTCTCCCCCACCCTCTACAACATCTTCACCCGCCCCCTCTTCCTCATCCTTGACGCCATGGGCATCTCTTACACCAACTACGCCGACGACACACAGATCCTTCTCACTCTGACAGGCGACTATGACACTGACTCTGCTACCCTCAACAACATCTACAACCCAATTCAAATATGGATGGCTATCAACGGCCTCTGCCTTAACTCCGACAAAACTGAGCTCCTACTCGTAGGCTCCCCTGACACCATCAAGAAACTTGACGCTCAGTTCAGCCATTTCACCATTGACTCAATCACGATCCCAGTACTTGACACGGTAAAAACACTAGGCGTCTACTTAGACTCCAATCTATCCATGACCAGACAAGTAAACGCCATTGCCTCCTCGGCCGCTTACCATGCAAAACTCCTTAACGCAATCAGACCTTATCTGTCAAAAGACACCTGCACTAACATAGCCAGGGCCATAACCGGCTCGCGACTTGATTACTGCAATATTCTTTTCCTTGGGACCTCCAACAAAAATCTTGAGAAGCTCCAAGTAATACAGAACAGTGCCCTACGCGCTGCACAAGGCATTGCCAAGAGAGAGCACATCACCGCTGCCAGAAAAGCTTCCCACTGGCTCCCCATAAAGGAGAGGATCCTATTCAAGGCTCTAAGCATCACCCACAAATGTGTCCATCTTGCCGCCCCAATGTACCTTTCGCAGAGGATCCACCTGGTCTCCTCCACAAGACCCACTAGATCACCCGATGCCAGCATGCTCTCAGTACCGAGGGTAAAAAGGACCAGAGCAGGGGGCTCCAGTTTCCCGTACCTCGCTGCCGTACACTGGAACACCCTCCCTAGCTCCCTGCGCTCTGAACCCTCACTGACCGCCTTTCGGAAAACCCTGAAAACGACCCTGTTCATCTAACAATTACATGGCCTAGCCCTCATAATTGTATTGTATGATGTATTATGTGATATATCTGATCACAGGTCACTGCCTTACTGTAACCCAAGGCACAACCTGCTCACATTGTAACTAAGTCTTCCTTGCAAGTAACAGTGCCACAATGCCCCTGGGCTGCCTGCGCGCTATATAAATTTAATAAATAAATAAATAAATAAATTATGGCGTGCCCTGGGGTCAGGGCACATTTGCAGCCTCCGACTGGGCTACCGTTGTGTTGGTGAAGCAGTATGACGGATGCAGAAAGGCTGCCTGGCTGAAACAGTCAATGGCATCGTACACACAAACCGCAGCCCCAGAGCCGCCAGGTTTGGGCCCAGTGCACCATTTATAGGAGGTTTTCGGGGTCTGTTCCGCTAATTAACCCTCTTTGTAATACTTCGACATGACATGCACTCCCCCGGCACCTCGACCGCACTGATGACTAAATATCAATATTCTGTAGATGTGGGGGGGGAGGGGTGCAGGACATTGATGGGTCATGCAGAGCCCTGTTGCGTGCAACCAAGGGGGGGGCATCCATGTTTGCCATATCAATATTGTTGGGCGGTGCTTGTTTCCCAAAATTCTGCACCTCTTCCGTGCAGCGCTGAGTCCCTTCAGGAGTGTCCGATCAGGCCGTCCCATTGCCTGATCAGTGCCTGCTGCAGTGATGGTAGTCGTCCTTACTTCAGTTGCTGGCAGCCATCCCCTCTTTTGTTTTTCAGTAATGCATCACCAGTTTCCATATGCCCAGGAGCATTTCTATCGAGCGTTCACTTTCCCAGTAAATTTCCTCAGCTTCCATGTGCCGGTTGTTTGGCATTTCCAGTCACCACATTTGTGGTGAAAGGTATTGCCAGACCATGTGGCCATTAACAGGTATTAAGCTTTGACTCTCCCAGTAATAGAACTAAGCTTGTGGGCATCAATGCACTGGTTACTGTACTTCAAAGCATATTTAGAACACTTGAGCGCAGAGGGAAGAACTCCTGGGGTACCATAGCTTGGGAGGGTACAGGATTACCATGTTGAGATCGTCTAGGTACGGGGGCATTATCCGAGGATCCTTTGCAAGGTGTCAGTGTAAGGTTGCCCACGTGATTAGCCTCTAGATAAAGAGCTGAGTTTTGAGGTGCTTTTGAAAGGTCCAGTATGACTGTTCAGATCTCAAGACCTGTGGTAGGGAGTTCCAAAGTGTGGCTTCCACGACAGGGAAGCTGGATCCACCTGGTCTGGCTAGTCTGAATCTGGGTGTGATGAGGCAGTGAACGTAAGCCGACCGAGTAGGTCTTGATAACTGATTTTCTTTTTCACTTTTGTGAAAGGTAACGTTGGGCAGAGTTGGAGAGACCTCTGTGGGTGATGGATAATATTTTGAAGGTGATGTGTTCCTAAATGGGGAGACGGTGAATATGTCTTCTGGTTGCTGAGATGTGCTCTCTTCTGGGCAGATTTAGGGAAGCTTGAAGGGTGTTATTCTGGATGATCTCTAGTTTGTTGATATTTCGAGTAGAGGTACATGCAAATAGCGCATTGCAATAGTCCAGTCTCGAGCCAATAAAGGTGCAGGCAAGGGTCGTGCAACTAATGGTGGATAGGAAGGGTCTGCTGGCATTGAGTTGCGTTGTGTGAGCGGCTGAGGGGTCAATGGCGCTGATCTGGTTTATGAGTGTGGCATCTAGATGAATGCCAAGGGTTTTCAAAGCTGTAGAAACCAGGATAGTGATGCTGGAATTTGAACCGACGAGAATTTGTTTTAAGTCATATTTGGTGAGATTCCACTCAGGACTGAATAGTTTGGTATAAAGGATTCTGCGTTGTAAACTTCTGAAAGGGGGAGGAGGTCTGAGTGTCAACAGCATAGTTCGTGTAGGAAATGCCCTGAGCGTCCAGGAGGTTGAATAGGGGTTTCGTGAAAATGTTGTCGATGTAAGGGGATACGCAAGAACCTCGGGATCCACCGTAGAAGATGCGTTACTGGCTGGTGGATGCATTTTCCGCAAAGACTCTTGTGGATCTGTCAGCCAGGAAAGGTGATCCAATTGGTGCTTTCTGGCCAGAAGTTGGCCGCAGAGCTATGGTCCTGACAAAGAGTTTTGTAGTCGACAAGGTCAAAGGCTGCAGATCGGTCTAGCAGTAGCAGTATCGCTAGTTTGCCTTCGTCCTTGAACTCGTCCAGATGTTTTTTAGGTCGAGGAGGGCCGATTCCGTCCCATGGCCAGGGCGGAAGCCTGATTGATGATGTGGTTGTTCTCGAGGTAGTGTTAGATCTTTAGGAGAAATGGGACTGTCATCATGGGGCAGTAGTTGGTGGGGAGAGCGGGGTCCAGGGAGGGGTTCTATAGTAGGGGGGGAGGACCCAGGCTTCCTAGAGGCAAGTGGGAATGCAATAGGCGGTGAAGGAGGCATTTATGATAGATATGATATAGGGTGTAAGCTCTTCAGTGCGGACTTCAGCTAGGCATAGATCTCCTTTGCAGCGAGTAGGTTTAAGGCCTTTCAGGATGATTTCTGATTCAGATACTGGGTGCAAGGCTGGGAAGTCACTGTGTGTACTTACGAGACTGGTGGTGGTGTGTTGAGGGCCTGGGCTAATCGAGACTTGGCTTAGTTGGATTTTCACCAGGAGAGTAGCAGTTTTGTCTAAGAGACCATTTTGGATGTTTGTGCACTAGACTGCGTTCTTGGTAAGGTTAGTTGGGGGATGGCGGGGAGGGTGGTTTCCAACTCTGAGGATAGTGAAAAGCTCACGTGTGTTGGTTTTGGCATTGTTTATTCTATAGTTATAAGTGGCCGCTTTGACCTGTAGTATGTGCGCTTGTATTCTTTTGCTAGGGTTGCGAAGTGAGATTCGTTGGAGTCGGAGGGTGTTTTCCTCCATCTTGTTTCGGCCTCCGTTTCTTAGGGCGGATGTCTTGACTAAACCACATGGAGGGTTTTGATTTTCACAAAACCAGGGGGTGATAGCGTTGACTGCGTGAGTAATGGTTTTGTTTAATTTGTAGTCTAGGGAAGCCACGTTGATCGGTTGTAGTGGCGCAAATTTGAGATGATCTAAAAGAGGTAGAATGCGGCCTTTGGTTAGTTTGCGGGCTAAAACCGGCAGCCGTGGTGTGGCGGTAGGAGTAGGTGATGGGAATGTTGAAGGAGATGAGATGGTGATCTGTTAAAGGGCAAGGAAGGTTGGAACCAATGGTGAGTTGACTGTTGAAGTCTATGATCCAATCCAAGATGGTTCCTTTCTTATGAGTTGGGGACAGCATGCGCTGAGTGAACTCTAAGGTGTTGAGGGAGTTAGTCAAGAACGTGTTGTTGGTTTCTTCCTGGTTAGTGTAGCCTACATTTGTCACCCACGAGTATGAGTTTTGACAAAGGCTTGATGTTGGTGACAAGAATATGCAGGAAGTCCTCTTCGAAAGTTGGTTGTGGACCTTGGGGGGGCGATGTATGATGTGCATTGTGCAAGTGGAGGCAGATGGTTAATTTAGTGGATAGTATGTCCCAGTTAGGTATGGATGGAGCTGAATTCTCTGATGGATAAGGTTTCCCTGGCGATCAGTGCTTCACTCCCTCCTGTAGAATTTGTCTCTTTTCGGAAGATGGAGTAAACCAGCAGGATTGTAGTGGACAGTGCAGGGCCAGATGCGTCCTGTAACCTAGTTTGTGATGGCTAGAAGGTCCAGATTTTTGGAGGTGATTGTCAAGGATTTCCAGGGAGTGTGCCATCATGGATCTAGCATTGATTAGGGCACAGCTCTGTAGTGGGACCAGTGCGTTGTTGGTTGTGCTAGTGGGATTGAGATTGGCAGCATAGCTAGGCAATGGGGTGAACAGGTTGATCGATCTGGTGATGGCCATGCTAGCTTGTGTAAGGCTACCAACAGTTTTGTGTTAGGGCAGGCTGATTGAAGGAACTGCTCTCAAGTATGCAGGAATGAGTCTTGCAGCAGAATGCAGCAGTTGGGCCGTTGAGCAGAGGTAAGCTGTGCTGTTTGGTGCGTGCTTGGCACTATAGTTCCGGGGTGGGGAGGTTGATCAGAGTAGAATCTGCTAAGCTGGATAGCGTTTGTCTGGCAGGGTGGTTTTGATGGTTGGGTCGCTGATTTCAGCCTTGCTATGTTGCGAGACTCTAGCCTCACATGTGCCAGGTTGGGTGTGTGGATTCGGGGAGCCATTGTTTGACCTACTAGTTCAGACATGGAGCCCAAGATTGGGGCGGTGGAGATGGAGCATGACAGATAGTTTGCCGGTGGTGATAAGTGGTGGGGAGGTGCAAGCACACAAATGCGCATTCCTGTGTCTCTGTGTGGTTATAGGTGAGCAGGGAAAGGAAGTTTGCGCGGGCAGCCACGCCAGCCTCAATGGCCCTAGACAGGGCGAGTGGCTGACCGTTGCCGTGTGAAGACCATGCTTTCCATTGGTTAGACGATGGTCGGGGGGAGGGGCTGAGGTTGGACGTGCAAGGTGGTGCACCAGGTTGGAGAAATCTAGTCGGCGGACTATTGAATAATGGGACAATAGATTAGGGAGGAAGCGTGTTGCCCAATAGGCGTCGCAATTATGAGCACATACCTTTTGTGGAGGTTGGTGGTGGCGGCCTTCTTGGCCTGGATATTGTTGTTGGCTGCACTTTTGCTTGAAATGCAATTTAGCATTCTGCATAATGTGTTGTGTATCCCTGCGTTGAGACCTACATCTAGCATTTATTTTCTCCACTGAAGTGCACAGTGGTATTGATTTTCATGTATGAGAAGAAGCCGTGCTGCTTGGGGAGGAAGGAGCAACGCGTTTGTCTTGGACGCAAGATAACGCAGCACAACACAGGTTTGAATCCCGACCCCGCTCTTAGAAACCACTTGTTGGTATCCAGCGCGTTATAAAAGAATAATTACAATTACAGTAGTCTTTGAATCCCTTGTTTAAGTTTTGCTGTTCGCATTAAACCATGTTGCCACACAATACTATAAAGCACCGTGCTTAAGACTCTGCTGGATCAGTGTTGGATGTGGATCCGATCCCCCTTACCAAAAGAGAACTTTTGAGTAAGAAACTATATACATGCGGAGGATGTACAGTATGCAGGTGGCATGGCGTCTATCTTTGACTCCACCTAAAGCATACAGCTAGGAAAAGGACATTGTCTTAAATTAAACGAGGATGAGGATAAACTCTGAATGTACAATTTTGGATTTTCTAAACACTGATCTAAAAGTGGTTGCTGCATTTCGAGCTCTGGTAGAAGATGCAGTGTTATGATAAATATTGTCAAGGCTGTTGCAATAGGATTACAGCCCTCCCTGGTTCACCTTTCTGTCCTCTAAATCGCCCTTTCGCAGCAGTCTCAGCCTGTTGAGCAAATGCCATGTATTTATCCAGAACAATCATCCATTGTGGATTTGTTGCAGGTCCCCTCCCCCAAGAAAAATTGTCCACCTCCTTGTACGTTTGCAGGTGGGGGATTGTGTTGCACTGTTCAAATGTCTTTTTCCGGCACTCTTGTACGCTCGCGCTTCCTTCTCACGGCCTGTAAATTAAAATTGAACTTAACAGATCCTTGCAAGCAGGGACACGTCCCACGGTAGTATTCTACGGTGCAGACTGAGCCATACAAAACAAGATGAGCCTCTTGGAGTTGTCTTCTGGTGGTGCAAGGAGCTAAAAGGTCTGTTGTCAACATAATTCACTTTACACAATTGCACGATGTGAAGGCTCTTTAAACTTCACTGCTGCTTCCGTGGTCTGCCAAGAGCAAGCTTACAAGGCCACCTTTTGCCTACATATTTATTTTTTTTTAATTTCGTGTTTATGGTACAAATCATACCTTACAACAAATGTTGCACGAAAACAAGAAAACATACATAAATCTTCATAAAACCAGATTTAAAAAACCACGTCATTACAAAAACATATAAAATCATTAGACCTCATTAATGGAAGAACTAATTACAATCCGGTCTTTAAAAAGAGGATTGTAACTCAGTTAACGCTGCCACATATTTGTTATTATAATTACTCCCCTTCATTCTTAATTGATTTTAGTTTTATAAAAATAACCATAAAAAAATGTTCACTAGCGGCATGACATTTCTTATAGAACTAGCAGCTGCTGTCAACGCTTTTGTGTGGGACTCTGGCACGGTGCGTCTCAAATAGGATACTCTGGTCATGTTTTATGCGCAGAGTTTTCGCTGCGCTCGATATCCAGGTGTACTGGTCGACAGCACAAGCACAATATGCAGCTTTTGGGTTTGCAGGGGATGCCGTCATACCGCATGTTAAGCTCGAAAGACCTTGGGCGAGACATTGGGTTCTTTGGTAGTGCCCCACGGGTTGCTTGAGCCTTGCCACTTTGATTTGATCCAGCGAGCGTCACTTCGCTAGCCTGGTGCAAAATATGGAAGCTGTTGGGAGTCGCACATCCCTACCATGGCAACAGTCTGTTGTGGGAAATGCCGGGTAACAGTTCCAGGGTCAATGAGCGGCATTGGGCTCAGAATGGGTTTAGCATTCTGGAGGGCATACTTCTCAATGGGAATGTTATCTCTGCTGCGGACATTCCTGCACTTGCACAGTATAGATCCTCGCACTGGCTTCAATATATTGGTGTACTAATAGTTATCCAGGACCCATGGGAAAGTTTCCCGGTGGAGCCTGAGAATGACTCCTTACTTGGGTGTATCAAGGTGGGGGCCTATGGATCCCGGGGCACAGTCTCTTCACTGTAGGGGCGATATAGGACCGAATGTTGATCACCTGGCAAAATTGCTGTCTAAGTGGGCATTAGATATGAATATTGAGATTACGGATGACACCTGGAGGGACATGTGTTCGCAGACCTGGGAGCTCACCTGTAACTCCTGTTTTCGCCTGATAATATTCAAAGTCCTATACACGTACCATTACACAACGGGCCGAGGCTGAAGCTTTTTTCCCCAGGCGACTATGGGTTGTTGCCCTAGGTGCGGGGGGAGGAAGGTGGATACTTTCATATGTTGTGGGGTTGCCCCAAGCTAGATGATTACTGGAGGGATGTATGCAGTATTCTCACTGAAATGACATATGAAGTTGGATGCTACCCCCATGCAATGTCTATTTCATGTTTTTTATGACCAGAGGGTGATGGAGCAAAAGGTAATGAATCTGTTTGTTGCTCGCTATGCGATGTCTGTTACTGCATTGGTCAAAGCCAACTTTACCATCAACTGGCCAAAGGCTGAAGGCTATTGCATGGGCCATTGACACCAAAGAACACTGGGTTTCCATGCAGGCAGTGGGGAACCATCCGAAAGACATATGGCTAGCCTTTAAGTCTTATCTGATGTGCGTAAGTGACGGTCCTCCACCAGACTGACTGTAACCCACAGAATCCCCATGCTGGGTTATCATTGCATCCGTCATTGTAGTTCCCACCTCACTTATGTCTGCTTCTACTTTACATGTTCTCTGTTGTTCCCTCTGGAGCATTGCCTATGAAGCCTTATGTCTGTATGCACAATATTGGTTTGTAAGTTTCACCTGGCAAAATAATTGTGTATTGCCCTGTACGAAGTGCTCTAATAAAGTTAACAAACAAAATTCACTAGGGCAAGTACTAAACTCAGCACTGTTGCATTAATTTACCTATTCCACAGGTCAGGTGTAATTACTCTGCAGGTAGAATTTATGAAGGGACCGAAAGGATTTATTCTTGCGACTACAGTTAGCTCAAATTCCATAACATCATGAAAAAGGGCTTCTGTGCAGCCTACAGTGCAAAGTCTTCAAGATCTTTATTCCCGTGGGATAGTCCATCGTGGTGCCATGTCCTCCAGTGTTGGAAGGCAGTTTAACCGAAACTTCATAAACCAAGTTCTATGTGCCTGTGATCTAAGTTTCATTAGATCTAATTTTGTATTAGGCCTGGTAATGTTCCAAAGAGATCTATTACCATAGTTTATCTTGCTAGATCTTCACTGTCCACAATTGTGTCCACTTTACACACTTTTTTCAGTACCCAAAGCAAATCCTCTTCGTTTACGTCAGCTGTTTCCATGAACCTTTTACGTTTTTATAAAGTTCTGCAAAAATGAATTTGCGTTCTTCCTCAGCATTTTGCCCAGAATAAAAACCAGACCAGGACTTTCCATACACATCCTCCTGTATAGGGTGATAGATTTTTTTGACATGTTGCGACCACCACGATTGTAACCCAAGTTTTTTTTTTAAATTTCTTTTTGTATTTTATTTACTTTTTCAATAGTACACCATATATTTCTCAAAAAGGTGTTGCATGTAAATATGGATAATAAAAGAAAATGTAAATATATGCAATTTTATCCTAAAATAGTGCACTAAACAAGAACAATAAGTTACACGTCTGAATAGTTGAGCTATACGTACCCTAGAAACCCCCCAACCCCCCAACAGACAAAACACAACACGGGTAGTATAGCTTAGTGGCAACAAACTCGACGCAGGTCTGCACTTAAAATCCTCTTCGGTATTAAGCACCTTATAATTATAACGCACTATGCACACACACCACACAAACTTCCTGACAATCCACAAAAACCACTGAATTACAGATACTTATCTTGATTATCCATACAGATCATTGAACGAAGCCTATAGTTCAAGATATCTCTGTCCTGTCGAACCTACCAAATGTCACCTTTCTCAAAACTAGAAATAACCTGCATCTCATTGATCCAGTCCTCGACCTGTTTTTTTTTTTTTTGTCTTCCAGATCCTCGTCATTTGTTTAAATGTCAACGTTCTAAAACCTACAGATATTCCATTATTTTAAGCAGGAGTGGACTGTTGTGCAAGCGAGATGCCAATTAACTGCGCACTCTAGGATTGTCAGGTCGTCTCCGAGACTGAGCCTGTTAAAAATAAAACTGATTGTCCTAATACTTTAAATAGAAGCACAGGCTGTCTTTCCAATTGCTATGCTGTGCAGCTGAGTGTTTTACTTGCTATTGTAATTAGTAGATATTGATGGAGAACGGACAGAGTGATTGATGCTTGGCAAAGTAAGTCGGCACTGTCCCCTCCACTTGTTTATATTAGGTTTTGTATCGTACAAACCTAACTGTGAAGCAATGGAACGTTTTGCAACAAGAGGATGCAGTAATATATATTATAATAACATATTATTTCAACAAAAGACATTTTGGGTATTGAGGTGCGTTTATCTAGATTGGCTAGGTAGTGAAGGTTTTGTTAAAACAAGACCAAGCTTGATTCTTGATTGTCTTTTTTAGTATCATTACGGGAGATCTGTTTGTTGCACTGCATACATGTTTTTATTGTGTAACAACTGATGTATTCTGGATTAGGCAATAACGTCTCCTTAGTTTTAGCAGTCCCAAGATTTTACTTTGGTATTTCCAACAGTTTTTTTTAACTTTCATATGAAGGCATTTATTTTGCTAAATGTCTTTTAATCTGTTAACTAAATTGTAAGATTATGTACTGCTAAATTATTCGACTATTTGCACAACTTTGGCACTGATTTTGCACAATTTTATGGCCGTTTGTATAGTTTAATTTCCTGTGATTGTAGTATTTTATGTGAAAGGTTTGTTTCAAGCCATATCACAATAAATACAATTTTAAAAAAAGTAATATCATTCAATCCTATGGATATAATTAAATGTACACCCTATTTTTTAAGTTGGTAGTAAAAGCATGTTTAGGAGTAAAAGGGTAATTACCATTACCAAAGAGGTATTGTTTAGGGGAGTAAAAACACTAACTCCTGAAACGGATAGTGTTAAAATCCATACTACGTTGCACCCAGAATTTCATGCAAATCAAAAGATGCATTTTTGCCTTAAAGTTCCTCTTCAGGTAAGGCAGTGTAACGCTCACCTGATTCCCGTAGAGGCGCCGGTCTTGACTGGGCGTATACCGTATCTTCAAAGGTGATGTGTAACACACGGCTGGCTCTTTGGGCTGGACCTCTGTGCACTGTATGTCTGGCTCGAAGGGTAAGATGTCTGCAGATAGAAAATGTGGGATTAATGAACTGGGTTATTGAATGTCTCTCTCTTCTTCCCTTTCTCTTCTCCTGTAGAACCCCAAAGGTTAACGCTCTCACCTTAGGTAAGTGAACGCCGTGCTCTCCATCTGCCTCCAGGCAGGGTGCTGTAACCAGTTTCTTCACTGGATAAGGGGAGCAGGCCTCTTGACTTCAGAGGACTGCTGTCCGTCGTTTACTGCACGAACGGTAAGTTTCGAGTAATTCTAATGTCTTTAAAGTCTTTAGTAATGATGTCTCTTGTTTTGCAGGGTTCCGGCGATGGCGGATGGCGGGCTGAAGTGAGTTGAAGATGGAGCCCGTGTGATGAATAGAAGCGCCTGGAAGCACGGAAGTAAGCGCTTGTTGCCTGCTTCACGATGCGCTCTAACTGTCTTTTTATTTTGCAGGTACAAGTTCGGGGCGGCTGCAGGGTGCCGGAATACCCACTGGGTTAGATGTGGAAAGGAGTAATGGCACGTGAGTATTAAAGTTCCCCAATGTCTTTAAACGCACCTTGTTTTGTCTTTCAGATGCGGGATGCAGCGCCGAAGGCCTCCGGAGCGTGCGAAGAGTTGGTAAGCTTTTGTCTTTCAGATGCCGGAATGCAGTGTGAAGACCTCCGGAGCGCACGAAGAGTAGGTAAGCCTTTGTCTTTCAGATGCCGGAATGCAGCGCGAGGCGTTGGTGACAGCCGATGGACCAGGCAAGTGAAGAGCTGTCACTGAAGACCGTAATGCTAACCTGTTCTTTCTTGTCTTTATAGGTTTTGCTGAAGACTGGATTCAGAATGGTAAGCCTTTTTCCTTAGGCCCAGGATCAGAAGACACGATGAGCGTTCTGCTGCTGAGGATGCAGAATAACGCAAAGCAAGATTCATCCATCGGGTGTGTTTTAAATAGCCTCCTGTAGTGCTTAGGTGTCTCCTTCCACAGCCACGCCTAGGTAAGAAAAGAGTTCCTGCTTTCCAGAAGAGTTCCAGTGTTCTGAATCTAGGGAGTGGCTCCTGCCCCACCCAACAGGAAATGTAGTTCCAAACGGAAGAGGATCAGAGACTCAACTGGCAGGCAAGTAAGCAGCATGGTCTGCTGCAGGTAAGTCCACCCAAGCATTATGAGCCCGGCGCTTCCAGCGCTGGGACTGGGCATATTTATGAGCCTGGTGCCACTGGCGCCAGGACTGGGTCCAAAAGGTCCCAATTGGGACTGGTTGGCACTCGGAACCTGGGTTATGGATCTGCTTCCAAGGGAGTTGAGAAAACCCTGACCTTTTGGAAGCAGAGATCATGACAGGCAGCAATCAGAGTTGCTGAGTACTCTGCTTGTGCCACTAAGCCATACTACTCAGTGGAGCAGTGTGGGTGGTAACAAGGGTGAAGGGGAGTCTGTGTCTGTGGTTTCCGTTTTTGGGGTTGTTTTTTTATGGGAGTAACAGTGTCTCGTATGCTAGTTATCTGTGGGGCTGTGGTGCAGGGGGCAACCATTCAAGGTGTAAGCTACTAGCCAGTCATAAAAAGTCACTTGCCACTAAGTTCTATGCATACAACACACAATTTTGAATGGATTGTGTCCTCCCACGTATTCCTCATCTTATGATAAATATATTACCAGCTTCAGCTACTGTGGATTTTTTTTTCGACAGGTGGCGCTGTGTGCTGTCTCAGCGAGTCGATGTCCCTCGAGGGCCTCCGTCTGACTGTTGACGTCATTAGTATAAATGGCGAACGCTGGCTTCAGTTCTTGTTTTTCCGAGCAATCGCTTCAAAGAATTACAGCGTGTTTTGGTTCTTTACTGAAACTCGTCACTATTTTCTGTACGAAAATGTCTTAACAGTCGGCTCCATCAACGCCTAGAACGGGCTTCAAGAAATGTCAAGACTGCGGTTCGAAGATGTTGATCACCAACCCCCACCGCATATGCCTGTGGTGTCGCAGAACCAATCACTGTACCTGAGTGTAACTGGCACTGAGAGAGCGTAAAGGTAAAAAAAGGTAAAAAAGAAAATCCGAAGAGCCGAGAGATTCTCATTGACAGGGTCTAAAATATCTCTATCAAGAAGTTGATCACACCACTCTTCTTCTTCCAAGAAGGCCAAGAAATGGCGTCACAGGTCACCTTCAACCTCCGATTCCTCAGCCGAGGTAATGAAATGTCCAACCAAGTCGGACTCCCCAGCAAGATGCATTTCGAAAAGAAATGTTAATCTTCGAGTTTGTGGCACGACCCCCTCGAACGAGTAGCAGAAAGTCCATGCCCCTGCCAATGTGCATCAAGATGGCAAACGGAAGTCAAACACTAAACCTTATGAACCTTATAAATCTTCGATTCCGAGGCATAAGCCAGAACTGCATCGAGAGAAATCTCGATCTGACGAGAAATCGTCAAGGGCTTCGATAAGCCACAAATCCAGTGCTTTGAAGAAACCTAGAAAGTCGGCAACTCTGATGGCCACGCTAACGCCGTCGGAACCCTTGACGTCCGTGTCGAAGTCGACTCTGACAAAATCGACACCAACTTCGAAGTCGTTGACTGTTTCTTCGAGGTTGTCGAAGCCCATGGTTACGCAGGAAAAGGTTTTCAAACCCTTACCAAAAAATTTGTTTAAATCTTTAACTTCAGTTTATGAAGACAATGACCCCTCGGGTGACAATACACCAACATTTGGCTTACAATTTGATACCCCAAATGTGCCAAACAAGTTAATTTCTAAAGAGTCTAGAATAAAAGCCTTGTATGAAAACCTGCATCAGCCACTGGTATAGATACCTCTGCAGAATAGAAATTTGGGACAGCAGATCCTTCTGACCACGCGGTCTCCTCATACAGACAACTAATGAGAAAGGTGGTTGATTTTCTTTTTTTGGGTTGGATCAGGCATGCACATTTTTTCGAGTAGGATGACCTAACCGATATACTGGATCAGGTTCACCAGAGAGATCCAATTTTGCCCTTTCATTTTGCCCTACAAAAAAGGGCTCTCATCTAATTGGGAAACACCAGCACTGCAGTAAATAATAATTTCGGAAAAAACTATAGGCCATCCAGAAGTGACCCAGAATATTTAACAAAGCACCCAACACCAGAGGGTTTGGTGTTCCAGGCTGCTATGTCAACTGAACAATTGGCATATCCTTCTATCACTTCCAGTAGGGATGAAAAGCGAGTGGATGCCTGGGCTAGAAAAATATTTACTGCTGGAAGTATGGCTTTAAAATCAGCAAACGCAACTTGTGCCTTGTCAAAATGTATGTTTACCCTGTGGGACTGCCTAGCTATGGCGGCTGCCCACATCCCAGAACGAGACGGCTTCCTGGATATCATCAAGGATGGTAAGGAGGCAATGTGTGAATGCATCCAGTCAGGTCTGGATACTTCTGATGGCATTCGCAGATCCATGGGAACTAGCACCGTGCTGCGCAGATTTGCGCGGTTGAAGTCCAGATTTGCACCAGATGTGCAGTCTAGACTCCTCAATATTCCCTTTGACAGCTCAAGGCGGTTTAGCAGCAAAGCTGATGAAAGTTTGGAAAAGCGGCAGAACCGCGTGGGGGCAGCGAATCTCAGGAGAGGGGGGGATTCACATCTACCTCCTGGATGATTGGCTGATCAAGGCATGTTCACCCGAACAAGCCCGAGAACATCTCAGCGTAACCTGCTTCTCTCTTCAGACTGGGCTTCTCCCTCAATTACAAGAAGTCCCACATGATGCCATTTCAAAGACTCCAGTTCATTGGAGCAGTCCTGGATGCTTCCTCAGGAAAAGCCTCAACACCTGAGGTGAGGGCTCAACACATTATGACGATGGCTACCAAATTCCAGAGTACCCAGCGTCTTTCTACCTTTTGAGGTTGCTCGGCCTCATGGCATCCTGCATTGTTCTGGTGTCAGAGGCTCGCTTGAGAATGAGATCCCTCCAATGGGCTCTCAGGACTCAATGGTCCCAATTCTCTGGCAGGATGTCGGACCCTCTTCAGGTTCCAAGCAGAGTAGCACAAGATATTCTGTGGTGTGCCTGCGAGGACAAAATTCTGAAGGAAGAAGCCTTTTGGCAGCCATGGCCGGAGATAACAGTAGGGATTGACCACCGCACAAACTCTATCTGGCATACTAACCCTTCACTTCCAACGTTAACAGCTCACACCACCGCTCTACCTGCACTTATCACAGACTCCAACCATCTTGATGAGAGTACCCCACCTGTTCCTAAAACCACAATCAAGGGGGCATTGATTAATGCCAGATCCCTTACGGCACATGCACTGGACATGGTTGATCTTATCATAAGACACGACCTTGACTTCATTGCCCTTACAGAAACGTAGCTCCACGCTGTCTCAGGTCCGCTACTCTCACTAGCTATTCCCACAGGCTACACCATCATTAGATGCGACCGTAATACCAGTCCAAAGGAGGTGGTATTGCCATCATACATAAAAATTGTATCAACTTCTGCATTTCCCCTGTGCATCAAATCACATCAGCGGAAGTACTCGCAGCCAAATTAGCTCTAACCCTGAATCGGACTATTACATTCCACCTGATCTATAGGCCCCTTGGGCCCATATCCACTTTTGCCGAAGACCTATCCTACATTCTTGCTGATAACAGTAAAACTAAATCTCAACTCATCGTGTTAGGAGATTTCAACTTGGGTCGCCAAGACACTAATGATGCGCCAGCCTACGATATCAATAACTTGCTATCTAATTTAGGCTTCACGCAGCATATCAACGGGCCCACACACTCCAAGGGCAGAATCCTGGACTGGATAGCTGACCAAAATTGTGAAATCAATGTGGAATCTAACCAACCATGGGTGTGGACAGACCAGCACTTAATCACCTTCAGTATCCCTGCCAGAATTATCAGTACCACTCTAGACGTAGCACCTGCGATCTCCACAAGAAATAAGCAAGACATAACTTGTGAAAAACTACTCCCACTAATCCTCCCAGTTCTCAATCAACACGCTCCCTCGTGCACTGATCCAACTGTCCCGGTAGACATGTTCAATGAGACTATGCTGAAAGCCCTTGACCACATTGCTCCCACCAAATCTAGAAAGCCTAAACCACGGGCTCACCTCAACTCCTGGTTTGCACCACAGTTGAGAATCTTACGCAAAGAAAAACGGAATCTAGAAGCGCGTTGGAAAAGTAATCCCACTGAAATAAATAAAGCAAGTATTACCCTAGCCACTCTTAACTACAAAGAGGCCATACTTCAGGCGAAAAAAGACACCTATAACAAGCGTATCGAACAAGCTACATCAAATACAAAAGTTATGCAGAATACTAAAAGAATTGGAATCCCCTGTCCCCCCCCCTGACACCTGCACCAAAGACATTATGTGGTGCACCAATATTCAAAAGGTGCTTCTTGGGAAAATAGCTACACTCCAAACCAAAGTCAATGACAAAAAAATCCTGTCTGCAGATTGACCCGCAACCTAAAACCTCTATGGTCAGAAACACCAATCTAGACTCGCTAAAACCATTCAGCTTTTCACCCCTCTCCATCACTGAATTTTAAAATATTATTAATTACCTCAAAACTTCAAACTGCCAGGGTGACCTATGCTCTGCTCCTATTATTAAGGAGGCCTCTCATAATCTAGTTCCTTTCATTACCACTCTCATGAATTCCTCATTTAGCTCTGGAATTGTCCCTGACAACCTGAGGGACGCCTGGGTCATCCCGCTCCTTATAAAAAATATAATTGGATGCAAATATACCAACCAATTACATGCCCATCAGTATGGTTCCATTCTTGGGAAAAATTCTTGATGGAGCTGCCTATTTGCAGATCCAAGATTACTTGGAATCCAACAAACTCCTGGGACTGAGGCAATCAGGGTTCTGTCCGCGACACAGTACTGAAACTGCCCTTATTGATATTAAAACACAGATTGAAGACCTAAAAGCAGAGGCGTAGGTAGGGTAGGGCCTGGGGGGCAAGCCGCACACAATCTGTAAATGCCCACTCAGCAGCGCTGTGTGGGCATTTACAGATATTTTTGTCAGTGCAGTGGACCCAACTACATTAGCATCAGGTCCCATTTGCTAGACAATTCTGGCTATGCCTCTGCCTAAAAGATGAGGGTAAACTGGCCCTACTACTCCTACTAGATCTACCTGCGGCGTTTGACCTTGTAAATCACCAAATACTTTGTCGACACCTCAAACTGCCCACTTTTCTGACAGAGCAATGGCCTGGATCAGATCCTTCCTGGATAACGGATCCATGAGGGTTTTCTCCCCTTCTGCGGCTGTGGAACCCTCACCAGTCACTTGCGGGGTACCACAGGGATCGTGTGTTTCCCCTACACTCTAACGTGTTTACCAAGCCACTATTCGATATCCTGGATTATCTGGGTGTCACCTACACTAATTTTGCAGATGACACCCAGATACTCATCTCCATTACAGGTGATCACACAACCGACACTCTTGCCGTTAACTCCATCAACCAAGTCATCCAAGCCTGGATGGCGCAACATGTATTTTGTCTGAATGACGAAAAGACAGAGCTTCTCATTCTAGGTTCTCACCAAAGACTCAACAAACTAGACCCCACGTTTAAATTTTCACCATTGATGGTAATATCAAGGTCACACAGGATCCCAAAACGTTAGGCATCCATATCGACTCCACCCTCTCTCTTGCCAGACAAACTAACACAGTATCCTCCCCTGCAGCATACACATGTAAGCTCATCACAGCATGCCGTCCTTTCCTATCACCAGCCAACTGTACCACACTAGCCAGGACACTGGTTATGTCCAAAATTGACTATTGCAATGCTCTCTATCTTGGCACCAACCTCAGCAATATCAAGAAGTTACAGATCATCCAAAACAATGCCATTAGAGCTGCACTAAATATACCCAGCAACCAACACATTTCTGACACCAGACAGAGCATCTGATGGCTCTCAGTAACTCAAAGAATCCCTCTAAAAGCTCTGGCTCTAACTCATAAATGCCTCGCCAACCAAGCGCCCAGCTATCTTGCCAATAGATTCTCTATCCACACATCCAACAGACCCCTTAGAAGTGCTCGGACTAACTGCCTCTCCATACCCCTTTTCAACCTCCAGAGATATGGCTGGATCAGTTTCCCAGTCTTGGCGGCAAAACTTTGGAACTCGCTCCCCAACCCACTTCGAGCCGAACCCTCCTTCCTGGCATTTAAGAGCAAGGCCAAAATCTGGCTGTCTGCCCAAGACCTGCCCTTGAATCAGACAGCTTGATAAGCGACCTCTCATGCTCTTGCCTGCGGCTCACTCTTGTGTAAATATGTAATTAACTGTCCTTACAATCTGTATACGTATATAATACTGTAAATGCTCTCTTGTTTTAGGCTTGTACCTTGTAACCCAAGTGATGCGCCCAGATGCCCATGGGCCTGGTGCGCTATATAAATAAATAAAATACAAATACTCCCTGGGGGAGGCACACCAGCAATCTGACAAACAGCAGTCGTTGGTCTCCTTCGGAGTCCAAACTACACATCAACCTTTTGGATAGGAGTGCAATCAGACTAGCGCTGAAGGCCTTTCTGCCTTCTGTACAGGGAAAGAATGTCCTGATAATAACTGACAATACGGTTGCCATGTACTAGCTCAACAAGAGAGGTGTAGTAGGGTCACTACCACTGTGCAGAGAGGCAATTCAGCTCTGGTTCTGGGCAATTCCAGAAGGAATCTCTCCATCGGCAGTTCACTTAGCCGGAGAGGAGAACACTGCGGCGGATGCTCTGAGCAGGCAGGGCAGAGTCTCCCATAAGTGGGAACTAAATCAGGAAGTCCTTCCAAGAGATCTTTTCCCTTTGGGGAACCCTTCAAGTGGATCTGTTAGAGACCAGTGTCGCCAGGAAGTGCCAGCTATACTACTCCAGAGAATTTCCCCCAAGAAGAACTCTAGGGTACGCGTTCATAGTGGACTGTAAATTTCCACCCCTCTACACGTTTCCTCCAGTCCCCGTCATTCCGCATTTGATCAGGAGGATGAGAAAGTTCAGGAAATCCACAATCCTAATTGCCCCAGATTGGGCCAGGTGGACGTGGTGCCCGGTCCTTCTGGACATGTCCATCTGCCCTCCAATGCGTCTTACACAAAGAGAGGCCATTCTCTTGCAATAGGAGAGTCGGGTTCTCCATCCAGAGGTCAAGACTCTCAACCATCATGCATGGTTTCTGAGCGGTTCAGAAGGATTGGGACATCCTGGATGACGTAATGGAGATCTTGTTTTCGGCCATAAGCCCAGCAGCAAAATATTTGTACTGCTACGGTTGGTACAAGTTCAGCAGTTGGTGCAGGGATAAGAATGGGGATTCTTTTCTTTGTGATACACCTATGGTGCTTTCTTTTTTGTTAGGCTTGGCGAATCTGGGGCTCCAGATTGGAACAATTAAAGGTTACCTGGCGGCGCCGTCTATTTTCAAGCGCTCTTCCGAGGACGATTCATAATTTAAAATCCCTACGATTGTTCAATTCCTAAAGGGTCTTACTAATGTGTTTCCACCAATTCTATTCCAAGTCCCTATATGGGATCTTAACCTGGCGTTCAAATTTCTAACATGCATTCCTTTTGAGCCAATACACTCATGCCCATTAAGACTTAACTTTGAAAACTGTTTTGCTAATAGCAATGACATCAGCTCGCATGGTAAGCGAGTTGCAGGCACTTTCCTGTAAACCTCCCCACACTGTTTTCTTTAAAGACAAGGTTGTTCTCAGGGTGAAACCTTCTTTTCTATCAAAGGTACTCTTCGACTTCCATTTATTGCAAAAGCTAATTTTGCCAACTTTATACCCACCTCCTCATCATGGAAAGGAGGAGGAAAGATTCATATGCTGCACCCAAAAAGTGCTTTCAGCTTTTATATCGCAAGAATGACGAAAATTCGTCAAAATTACCAATTATTTATTGGCTACACAGGTCCTAAATTGGGCTTAGCTGTGTCAAAACAGACCCTATCCAGATGAATCATCCTGGCTATTGGGGAATGTTAAAGGTTAGCGGGAAAAGTCCTGCCGGAAGGCTTGAGAGCACATTCCACAAGGGGCATGGCAACCTCTGCTGCTCTTCAGAGAGATGTTCCAGTAAAAGACGAATGTGCAGTAGACGCTTGGTCGTCTGTTCACAATTTTGTAAAACATTACTGCTTGGATTCATCTTCCAATCAAGAAGGACAATTTGGGAAAGTGGTCCTTCATTCAGTCAATTTTAACAATTAAGGACAAAATTAAATTAATACTTCCATCAAATTATTAATGTTTGGGAGTCTATCATAAAATTAGGAATACGTGGGAGGACACAATCCATTCGAAGAGCAAGTTACATACCTGTGGGAACGTTATTTCGTTTGGATGTTCCTCCCACGTATTCCTCATCGTCCCTCCCAGCCTACCCCACTATAGAATGTATGTGTCTTTACACTTTGCGCTTTCTTGGAGCCTGGTAATTCCTTGGAGCCTGGTAATTCCTCTACAGGAGGGGGACAACAGAATCCAAGCTAACTGGCGCTGCATGCGCCATTTATATTAATGATGACGTCGACAGTCGAACGGAAGCCCTCGAGGGACATCAACTTGACGAGACAGCACACAACGCCCCCTGTTGAAAAGAAATTCTGAAGCTGGAAAGATATTTATCATAAAATGAGGAATATGTGGGAGGAACATCCCATCCAAAGAACGTTAAGACTGGTAAGTCTCTTCTTCTTACTAATAGTAAAATATCACTTGCCAATGACTAGTGGAGGGTACACATTTTGCACCACCACGCAGTCAGGCTATGGAGAGACGGTCTAGAAGTCTCTGGGTCTGCATGAGCAATAGCAGCACAGTCAAAAACAGAGGTTCGGCCATATAGGAGAGCTAGGTTTAAGCATCTTGCAGTTAAGGTTTGGGCATGCGGTGGTGGGACAGCCTTAAATGCTATCGCATACAAGACTTCAGTGGGAAGAGAGAATCATTTTGGGTTTATTGCCTCAAGTGTAAAGAGATTTTGTATTGTAAAGGAGATGGGGAGATGTAGAGAAGTCATTGCATTATTATATCATGCTCCAGTTGGAATATTGTTTTTGTTGTGCATAATGTATACTAAAGAAT
This sequence comes from Ambystoma mexicanum, assembly GCF_040938575.1. Taxonomy (NCBI): domain Eukaryota; kingdom Metazoa; phylum Chordata; class Amphibia; order Caudata; family Ambystomatidae; genus Ambystoma; species Ambystoma mexicanum. Next base: position 285,387,665 of record NC_090931.1, on the reverse strand, counting down.
AAAAGGGCATGGCAAATAAATGGATGCCCTGTGTTATGATGTAAAGCTCACACCTAAATGGTCATTTTTTGGGGAAATCTAATATGGGATTTTTTTTGTGTGAAGATGTTTAGAGAAACTGAATCAGTCTGGTTTTATCTGCAGTTAGTTCTAGGCTGCTTTGGATTCATGGCGGTGGCAAGCAAGGGTAGCAGCAACTGGCTGGAAGAGTCTTAGTTGTTGGATTAGATGTACATTTTATCTTGGCGAAAGCTTAGTTGACAGAGTTTTGTTTTCCTTTTTCGTTTAGATAGCTTGGATGTGGCCATAACTGTTTTTTTTCCTTCAAACGCATCTTCAAGGATGGATAGAGTTGGCATACCATACCCTAACGGCAGGAAAACTATTCAAATTTGGAATATTTTTACAGGGTGTACGGTTACAGTAAGAAATGCGCTTCCTTGAGTCATGGTAATTACTGCCTCTGTCAATGTTTTTAATTGCATTTTGGTTGAGTTTTAAAGAGGAATGACCGTGGCTTTTTTCTTATACATATTAGAAAGCACCAGTAGATTACTCAAATCTAAACTTTTGGAAAATGCAGTTCAGGTTTGTCTTGTGATGTTTATTTATAGAGCGCTTATACACAAGTGAAGTGCTTCAAAGCGCTACAAGGCGGGATGGGAACAGGGGAACACAGTCATTCTAAGGTCTTGAAATGTGCGAATGATCTTGTAAAAATGACTAGAAAACTTGGCCTGACGGCCTTACTACGAGGGCAGGCGTAAGACAAAAGGTAGGAGCGCAGGGGGAGGAGAGGGAGAAGAACATACAGTGCTTAAGCTACTGTACTCCGCCAATGACGTTTCAACTAGTGCAAGTGCGTGACAGATGGTAAGGCGATAAAAGGGGGGGGAGGGCATACAGAGACAAACTACCGTACTAAGCCTGGGGGACCCGGCCCAGTGCATTCTAGGTAACGTAAGTGCCAGACATGGAATGAAAGGAAGGGGGGACGGGAACAGGTGCCCCCAGTCCAAGGCCCTGGGTCAAGTGCTTAGAGAGAGGTTACCATTCTCAAGGAATGAGTAATGAAGTGCAGAAGTGGTGGGTGCACAGCAGAGGCCTGGGGGCTAGTGCGACCGACCTTTTCTGAAACCAGATTGGCAGTGGTTTTTGTTAGATGTTAAACATGGCAGTAGATCCTTTTCTGTTGATGCTAAAGAGTATTCGAGAAAGTTTGGCCTTTTGGAAACTAAAATCTGAGCCAATAGCATTGAAATGACAAAATGCATTAAGCATTAGCCTGGGCTGCAGGTGGGCAGCATATACCCGATGACCTGTCGTGCCTCCAGCAGAGATGCATGCTTTCAGAGGCCTGCAGTCTGCTCCTAGCTCGCCTGTGGAGTAGAACACAGGCAAGGAGTAGACCTGCTGTGGGCTCTTTTTTGCCTATGCGGAGTATCTCAAACGCCAGTTTCGTAACTCCTCCAAAGCAGCGTGCTTTCCCTTTGCCCTGTACACATGGGGGCCTGGGGCGGGGGCGCTATGCCAACACCCTCCAGTGCATGCAGCTGCAGCACACACCCAGGAAGCACTTTTACTGCGGATGCCAGAATCAAGCGCTCATTCATCGCCACCCAAAAACCCCATACCCCCACCAGCTTAAATATGTTTGTGCATTCCTTCTGCCCCCCTCCCCCCCCTTCCCCCCCCCCCCCCCCCGCTGCAGTCTGGCTTCAGCCTTCTTCCCTGTTCCCATCAGCCAATCTGTACCTTCAAGGAAGTCCTAAAGCAAAAACTCTCCTTTCCAAATTTATTTTGCTTTTTTCACGCATTCCTCAGATCATGACCCTGTTACACAGCCCTCGTTGCTGTTAGTCCTGAAAGCCCAGATGTTTGACTACCGGCACTTTACATTCTAGTACCTGCTGTGTTCATTCGGGATGACTAATACCAAAGCCACAATCGTGCGCCCCACTCCAACTGGAATGGCACTGTTGCTGCAGCCTCGGTCGCCTGTCACTTAATTTGACAGGAGAATACATATTCTCCCCAGCAAGTCTGGGAGCAGGCGACTCTAGTATACGGGACCGACTGCAGAAAGAAACGAATTTGCTCCCTGGCTGCCGCGACTCATCAGAGTTGCTTGGGCATGGCCGAAGTCTGCTCGACGGGAGCAAGGAACCGATTTCCTGTGCCCTCTTATGCTTTGAACTATATTAAGTGATCGCTATGTAATTAGTTATTCGCTACCCCAACACTCCCCCCGGCCTCCCCAGACTATGCTGCCACAGACAATTCGGACACTTCAACGCCATTAAATCTAAAATGGGATTATGAAACAAGGCAGCTGTGCACACGGGACGCTGTCAAGGCCTTTCCATTATTTCAAAAGCGGCCTCGAGCCTCAGAGTACCCCTCAGTAACTGCTCCCATTTTGCCAGTCATCAGTCTTCCAATACGGCAATACATTCATTTCTATAGTATGTTCTCTCTGGGGCTTTAAATGTGCGCTGTACAGCGCTTGCGTCATAAGCTTCATTTGCTGGAACCCTTCAGGTTGTCGGGCACGATTGCAGTGCTCTCGTTAGAAGCCTCATTTGCTGCTGCCACTTCATAGTGACGACCTGAAGGGCTCGGGCAGATGTAGTTTGTAAAAAGGAGCGCTGCAAAGCTCACATTAAAAGCAAAGAAAAACACCTGGCGTTAATTGCGTCTGATTTATCTCGAGACTGCCAGCAAGTGCGGAGCTGAAACACTAAATGACCACTGAAAAGCTATACATTCTTCTTTGTCATCAAGGGGCTGATGTGGAGTAACAAGTGTTATAAGACGAGTTGATAGATAATTAGTTGGCATTTACTGTTTCCGCTCCCTCCCGGTTGGCCGTCTCGTGAGAAGTGGCAGCTATTAACCCCTTGTCTCCATTATAATGTTGCACCCCACAGGGGGGCGGGGCCTCAACCACCATATTGAAATGGGCCTCTGCACTTCAGCCGGGCCTGTGGACACACATCATGAACTAGCCACTGATGAAGCCAACTACTCGCCACATTGCAGACGTGATACCTTGTTTGCTACAATACAAATTGGCACGTTTTCTTTAAAGCTTATAATACTTTGGGCAGTGGCTCTGGCCCAATGTGTTTTAAAATGCACCATTTACTGTTTATTTGGAACTAGTTGCCACAAACATTTCATGGGGAATAACAAGAAGGGGACCCCATGTAAGTACATTTCCCCATGCCACATAGTCTTTGAAGCATAAGCAGCTTCGGATAGTATCCACAGGGGCCAAAGGAGGACCAGACAGCCGTAATACTCTGTCAACAAACAAGGTTGGGATAACTACTGCTAGTAATTGCTACGTTAACGCTCACCCCATCCTAAACCACCACCTCCTACAATAAGTACTTCAACCACTAAACACATACATGCCCAGGACACCATCTGGGGATTCCAGTGTGAACCCAACTTGCCTGCTTACAATGAAGCGTCTATTGTATGGGGAAACCCGGGCCTTTTCTGCCACTATCTAGGAATCTCCAGTCTAGATGTGTTTTCCCATTGTCTGCCATCTGTGAATCCACGGCCCTCCCTCTACTCAGCAACACCCAGCAACCACTGAAAGCAAGTAACTATAGCCAGGTCACTGCCCAAGTTAACTAGGAGCCCCTACGTCTACCCCTAGGTCTACCTCCCATATCCAATTATGCTATCCTCTTCCAGCGCATAGTATCCCACCAGCGCCCCGCTTACAACGTCCAGCCATAGATGGAGGAACACCAGAATCTAAACCACCATAGAGGGCATCCAGCTATCACAGCACAAGAGGATAAGCCTCAAAATCATCCAAACCACACAAGGCCCTACAGGCAGGCTACTGCCCCTGTAACCTCAATATCCAAACCATCCTACTACCAAGGACCACAAAATGCCCCGGCACAGAGCTGAATGCTGCCAAAGAGAATCCAAACGAGGAGCAAACCGAACAGATCCACTCCCTCAACCTCCTCCAGTAGAAACCGTCATAAATACAGAACAAACCCCCAACGACCACTACAGCCAACAGAACAAATATCACGAGAAGTGGAAAATCCCTATATCTTACACCGTACCAAACAACAACTGCAGCACCTCGACACTTCAATGCCACCAACTTGTCCAGACAAGCTGAAAACCTATTGAACCCTGCAGAAAAAGGAGCCCTCACTCCGTATATCACACAAACACAAGGGCACCGCCAGCAACCACATCAAAACATAGAAGATGATGAAGCTGAAGAATTCATCAACCCAGCTGTCAACCTGCATAACTGCCTGACAACTGCGTGCCCCAAAGCAAACAGGAAAAACAAAAGACGAGGACTGGCGATAGCATACAAAGGAACACCTGAAAATGAAAACCGAAGAATGACTAAGCATCAAACTGCAATCCTTAATAGTTTGTCTAACAACAAAACCCAAAACAAACCTGAAATTCATTCTGGTATTCAGACCACCGACATACAATGCAACCTTTGTGGATGCCTTCACTGAACCAATCACCAGAAACCCCCTGGCTGCAACAACACACAGATACCCTCACTGAAATTATGCAATGACCTTGCAGACCACTACAAAAACAAAATAAGCACCATCCAACAGATCATACAAGGCAGACCAAGCAACCACAACATGCAACCCACCCAGCCATCCGAGGATCACCAGAACAAACTACGCAGCTTCCCCCACATATCAGCTGAGACATTTCTCAAGCTGGTAAGCAATAGCAACAAAGCTGGCTCCCCGTGGATCCCTGCCCCCCAGACATCGACAAATCGATCCTCACCCAAGGAATACTACAGAAACCTTTTCAACCAATCACTTTCAAAAGGGAAAGTACAGCGATCATTCAAGTTGGCATACATCAAGCCGCTCCTCAAGGACACAGCAGGCAATGTGGAGGACCACTCCAACCACAGACCCATCTCCAACATCCCGTGCTGAGCGAACTCGAAACATAAGTCTATAGAGTTACACAAGAATTCGTAGAAGAACACCTACTGCTGGACCAGGTAGGCTTCAGACAGATGAGAGGTATGGAAACGGCACTATCAATCTGGGATGATCTTAAGGCTAATGCAGACTCGGGCCAAAGCACAGCTCCAATATTTCTGGATCTCTCTGCAGCATTTGACAGTCAACCATGACCACCTCATCAGTGATTGGAAGAAATGGGAATCGCTGACCTAGCCTTACTATGGATTAAATTCTTCCTAATAAACAGAACAGAAACCATATGGATCAAACCTTTCAAATCCACTCCAAGGGAATCTACCTGTGGAGTACTACAAGGATCCCCCTTATCCCCATTGCTTCTTAACATATACCTCGCTCTGCTAAACAAGCTAATTAAAAGACAAGGCCTCACATTCTACATCTACAATGACGACACGCAAATTGTCTACATAGTACAAGATGCACAGGAAGACAAGACAACTCTGGAAGGCTGCCTGCAAGAACTCTACGGGTGAATGAACACTAACGGCCTCAAACTCAACCCAGGCAAAACAGAAAGAATGATCATATCCAAAAGTAGGGAAAGCGATCACTATATCCCATGGCCGACGGAATCTGGAACAGCACTGACTCCAACGATAGTAAAGAACCTGGCAGTGTTGATGCACAACAAACTAACACTTGAGCCACAAGTAAACGCTATAATCAAAAAATGTTTCTTCCTCCTACACGTGATAACAAGGATCCTACCATTCCTTTCACCCACAAAACACTCGCCATCATCGCACTCATGTCCAGAATAGACTGCCAATAACCTATACCTTGGAATGCCTGAACAACTATTAAAGAAACTTCAGCGCATCGAAAACGCTGCGGCCAGACTCCTGCTTAAACTACCAACACATTACCTCAGTGCTGAAAATGCTATACTGGCTACCAGTAAAACCGTGTATAAAGTTAAAAAATTATGTGCATAACACACGGAGCAATCCACGGCCAAGAAGCAGGGTTCCTAAATGAGAAAATAAGTCTACCATCTGACAAGATCACTCGGATCAAGCAACGACATTCGCCTAGAACCAAAACCATACAATAAAAGGAAATTTGGAAAGGGGGCATGGCTAGGCAGCCATGCAGTAGGTCGCATTTCCTGTTGCTCCTGCTAATCCACAACTGATCCTGGCTATCATGATGGCTACGACAAGAGTAGGTGCCAGCTGAGACAACACAGAAAATAGAAGAAGGTAGTGAACAGCCTGGCGCCAATTTCAGCATTGCGGCAGCGCTTGCAACACAGATCTCGCTGATCGAGGTTCCCGGACGGCAAACGCCGATACAAGATGGTGGCATCCGGGGAACAAAGGACTGGGGATCGGAATGAGCCGCGACGTGAGGCAGCAGCTGTGAGGGAGGACTGAGCCCCTTGACTGCCCAGCTGAGAACTGCAGGAGGTTGTGTGCAGATAGTGTGTGCTGGAATCGGAGGCCAAAGATTGGGAAGGCACAGTGACTGAGGTGCCGGAGCAAGCAGCCCTCTGATCCAGTCAGGCATAGATCAGAATGGCCCCTTGCACCACCGTCGCGGCAACACTCATGGAGCGGTAATAAGCTCCAACAGAAGTACCACAGAACGGCCCCTCTTCGTGATGGCAACAGAAGCGGACGCACACAAGGAGGAGCAGAGAAGATTTACCGTGGATGTGGGCCGTGACACAGGCTGCGGCATTGAAGGCTGCAGTGTAAGATAGCGAGACCCATATGCCCGTCCAGTACAGGAGGTGACTTGCCCCCGTAAGGAAAGCCCAGACTGCAACTGAAGGCTGAAAGGCTGCGATCCACCAATCCATGATAATCGGATGTAATACAGAGCACCAAGCCAGCATGGGCCCATGGTAAGGAGTTCGAGGTGGGGCAGAGAGCCAGTATATTAGGCGCGCTTTAAAGGACACAACTCTGTGAAGACACCTGATTTGCCCCTCTCCCGGCTCTCTTCCTCCTGAAACTTTGAACAACGCAGATAAGGCGCGAATAACAGTATTCCCATAACTAGTGGGGTGGACCGTAGCCGTTGCTGATCCTGGTGGCAGAGAGAGGGCGGACCAGAGAGGGAGCAGGCCCTGTTTATTACACGGTGGCAGACCATAGTAGCAGCAGGCTCTAGAAGCACATTCCAGATAAAAGCCGACTGCAAAGTAAACGGGCCGTTCATAGGCAGACCGTAGAGGAAGCCGGTCTCGGTTGCAATGAGAGGGTGGACCGAGGTAGAGCCTGCCCCGAAGAGGAAGAGAGGACTGTGAGGACCGCAGAGTAAATAAGCCACATAATTATACTGCAAACGCAGGTTAGGAACCACAAATTGAACCAGGGACTTTGCACCAGTTATGCTAACCCAGCTTGAAAGGTTTTGGAATTGGTCCCACATATATCACATTTTTTATAATCTGGGCCCCAATCCTCCTTAAGGTTTTTAATGTGGTCATTGGTACGAGAGAAATCCCTAAAACTTGGAGAGAGGCAATTATAGTCCCAATTTACAAGAAAGGGGGCAGGGGACTCCCAGAGAACTACCACCCAATCTCGCTATTAAATTGTCGGCAAAATATTTGGAAGAATAATCCTGACCAGACTCCAAACGTAGCAGGGGATATTACAGGAGCGCAAGCAGGCTTCTGTGCTGGCAGAGGCACTGTGGACCACTGCTTCCTTTTATTCTTACTGATCCAAAAATATGTAATTCTGTCTTAATCTAAGCTCTACGCTATCTTCCTCGATCTCAAATCAGCCTTTGATATTGTCTCAAGACCTACCCTTTGGCAGGTATCCAGGGAACATACTGCTCCAGAGGCATTGGTGGGCTGTATTAAATTCCTATACTCAAAATCTGAGGCATCAGTCCCCTGTGGCCCCGGGCGAGGGACAAACAAAGCCGTTTGTTAATAGAGGGTTGGGCCGGTGATGTGTCCTGGCGCCACTCCTCTTCCTACTTTATATACAAGACCTAATAGATGCATTAGAAAAGGAAGCCCTAGACGCACCAAGAATTGGTAACCAGAAATGTCTGACCCTTTTCTATGCTGATGACTCAGTCATCCTGTCGCATCCCCGAAGGGTCTCGAGACATCACTAGCAATTTTTGAGAGTAAGTGTAGCGAGCTTGGTTTGGAACTAAATGCTGCAAAAAACGAAGTTGTCTTTTAAACCTCCCCACATTAAGAACATTCCTTTGAAAATAATGGCAGATGGCATAAAGTTGGAACAAGTAAAACATTTTTGATTATTTGAGAATTAGGTTCCACTAATCAGATGGCTGGTCTGATCAACTTATTAAGGGTAGCCTAGGGAAGTACAGCGGCAGACTACATTCTTTTTTCTCTAGCCATGGTAGTGGGGAAATTTCCCCGGCACTAGAATTATATGATAAGCAAGCCATACTAGGGGCACTTTAGGGGGCTGAGCTATGGGGCTATTCCAAATCTGTCCCGCTGTCAAGTACTGAGAATACATTCTTGAAAAAGCTACTGCTGCTACACACAAGTGCCCCGACATCCCTGGTGCAAGAGCTCCTTAGTGTTTTTTTTTTCCATAACCAACCAGATGGCTCTCAAGCCGGTACTTTACTGGGACAGACTATGGTCTGCACCGGGCCTGATAACATACCAGGAGGCTCTGAAAAATGTTCTACTTTTGGAAGGGGCAAAGAGTTGAGGCTGGTTGGCCCACGTAAAACATCTGTTAAGTCCGTGGGACAAGAGCTCTCTGGGACAATCCACTCAGTTGCAGTAACTCCGCTAAAATGGAACTTAAAGAAAAGGCAAGGGTCGAAAGCTATGCAAAGGCTGGAAGACCAATGGGCCCACCTGAAGAATGCTCTGGAGTTCTCACGCAGTAAAATGACAGGAAACTTGCGGAGCTTCCTTGACGAAATTCAAACCCCCCCCTCCCCATATGGGCGCTCTCTATACCCACGAATGAGGCTGGGGATATGATATTGCATACAGCATGGCACACCTGCACATGGTCAATAACGAGATCTGGGCTATGCCCACTGTGTGCTTCTACCAATGAAACATTAACACATTGTATGCTAATATGCCCTGTTACTATAGATTTAAGTAGAGTGTACCTAAAACCATTATTTACTGCGCTGTGAGTGTGACACACAAAGGCAGCTATGAAACTTCTAATGTGTTCCTGCGACAGGCTATGTGTACTGTGCCTAGTTATTAAGGCAGACACACATGGGAAGTGTTTTTTAATGAAGAAGTTGCGGGCGTGCTCTCCTCCATAAAAGCGATATTGGGCGAAGATGTAATATATCTTTTATTTTATTTTTACTGGTGTTTTAGGACTTTCCCTGATAAAGCGATAGTTTGATAGATGGTTTTTATTGTATTACTTTTAATATTTGTACATCTAATTTATTGTATTTCTTCTCTTGTATAAATTGAATTTTATGCTAAAGGTTTTTATGCCGAATAAAGCTATTGAATTGAATAGGGCTCTTTGTGGCATCTTCCCGAAGACAGCAGGGTGTCTGAGCTGTCATCCCTTTGACCCCCTTCTTTCACCACCCTCTGGCGTCTGCATCTCCTTCTATGTTCTGCACTAAATTGCCAGAATCGGGCAAGGTTAGGTGAGTGCTTAGGCTGCCTGGGGGTTTCGTTTGTGTGAACTGTCATGTGTTGTACGCCTGACTTCTTGCATTTGTCTCTAGACCTTAGTGGCTTCAAATCCTTGTTGGACGCTTGTGTGTGCCTCCCCAGAGGCAGGAACGTTTAGAGGGATGTGGGGGTGCTGTTCCGTTCCAGGCTGAGTTTTATTTGCCTGACTTGTTGGCATGTGATTTTACTGGGCATGCCTTAGCAATACTGTTTTACTTTAAACTTTCTGCTGTATACTTCTCTATGGCAATTTTGTGTTTTTTTTTTAAAGGGTCTATTCCAATATGAAGAACTCTGTGTATAAAGTTCTATCAGAATGTCTCTCCTCAAAATTGTGCCTGCATATAAATGCATTGGAAAGTAGGTGTTGGAACATTTTGTGTAAATTGGGGATTTCCTTTGAAGCATTTAAAGAAAATCGATTTAGGGCGAAAGTAATTGAGATTGACTGGATAACTTGCACAACACTCTCTATCATGCAAATTATACAAACTGCATCCAGCATAGCAAACAAACTTAATCTGTTGCCTTATCTGCAATAATTCCTCTTGTCAGAAGTTCCCGAAGATGTTTCTTAGGTTTCGTATGAATGTCTTCCTGAATGTTGAAATCTGCGATATTCGTGTAAGTGTGCCAGAAGAGTTTTGAAATTGTCATTTTTGTAAGTCTAAGGCGCAAGCAGAATCCTGGCACCACCTACTAAGAGTGTACGACAACTTTCCAGATGAGTTTTATATCAAAGCAAGTTTGTTGCTGAGCTTGTTTTTTATCATCGGAACACTTCTGGATTTGAATACTCTATGGCGCTCCTGCTTCCATGACTATATCTGTTTGCAGGGTTATTTAAGAAATAATGAATAGTACAATATTGAGATGCGAATTGTGGATGAATTTTAGGAATTCTTATTTTTTTCTTCTTTATTTTACTTGAGATTGTGTCGTGATTATAAATGTAGTATATTAGCTGTCTGTTTTTTTTCTTTGTAATATGAAAGGTTTGTGCAAACCAAAACAATAAAAAAAAAGTTTTAATCGGTGCCAACTATCAACATTAGCTCCTGCACTGCAACTCTAACAAAAATGTATCATTTTCATATAGTGCTTCATGCCGATTACGGGATTCACAGGCTCCAGGACAGGTAGTGGCCATGCCAAGACTCAGGTTATGACGCCATATGGCATGTGCTCATAGTTATCACAAAATAAACTATTATGTTTGGATTTAGTCTATAACATTGATTTTCACAAACCACTGTTTGTATTGGCTCAGTACACATAAGTTTAAATAATACACTGCACTGAGTTCTTATCCCCAAGATTCGCGGCATTAAGAGCGGCTCACCTGTGTGGAGATTAAATGTTTACTTTGTGTAGTTCGTTCATAATTGAAATGTATTTACTGTGGGCACTGTACCTAAAGCAGTTGTCTTCAATTTTGGTGGCTCGCCCCCTTGGGGGGCCTGAGGGATGTCGGGGGGCCCTCAAACTCTGTAAGATGACTGTATTTAATATAAAATATAATCTGATTTTAACACTGCTTATATTTTCTATCAAAAGCACTCAATTTAATCATTTTTTAAAGAGCCTGAGGCCCCCCTGGACATCCTTTGGACCCCCTAGCGTAGCGGACCCAGAAACATTCTTTTCTCAAGGGTGGGGGGCTTTGCATGCAAGTTTGAATACCACTGACTTCTAACAGCATCTCGCACCCTGCTCCTACACCTTATATACCAACCTCTGGGTCCATTATCCTCCTTTGAGGAAGATCACTTTCCTCCTCACATGCAACACCAAACCAAACTCCCAAATTGTACTGTTAGGTGACTTTAACTTAGGACTCCACTATGTGAAGGACACCAATGCAACATTCTTGGAGAATGCCATCTCTCAGCTTGGCTCCGAACACTGCATCAGTGGCCCTACACACAATAAGGAAAGAACCCTGGATTGGTTGGCAGACCTAAACTGTACTACCACGATCCTTGCTAACTCCCTGTGCACTTGGTCAGATCACCATTGCATATCCTTTACCACGCAAGACACTTCATGCCGCCCATCCCTTAGCACTACCCTTGCCCCTCAGATCCTGTCTAGAAACAATCGTAATATCACTGTGGAGAACTTCAGGCCATCGGCCGAACCAGTATTTCTTGCGGAGTCCCACAGGGTTCTTGTGTTTCGCCTGCCCTATACAATATATTTTCAAAGCTCCTCTTCGACCACCTCGACGGATTGAGTGTCATGTACACTAACTATTCAGATGACACCTAAGTCATCATCACTCTCACAGGCTGCTATGACAAAGACTCTAAAAGTCTAAATTAAATCTATCTGCAGATCCAGGCTTGGATGGCTGCCCATGGCCGATGCCTAAATGGTAAAACAAGCTTCTTATCATAAGCTCTCACCCTCGTCTTCTAAAGCTAGATAAACTCTACAAATCCTTTAACATTGATGGCAACATCATTAAAGTCTCTAGCAAGGTCAAAACGCTTGGAATCTACTTAGATTCCACCCTTTCCCTCACTAGGCAAGTCAATGCAACTGCCTCAGCTACTGCCTATACTACTAAGCTGATTAATGCCTGCAAACCCTATCTTTCCACCCAGAACTGCATCAATTCAGCCAGAGCTTTGATCCTGTCCAAGCTAGACTATTGTAACACTCTATATCTAGATTCCAATGTGCATAACCTTAACAACTTACAAGTGCTCCAGAATAACGTACTCAGATCAGCTTTAAATATCTCACGATCCATCCATGTATCTGCAATCGGACAAGACACACACTGGCTCCCAATGCATGACAGAATCTCGTTTCGAACACTAGTATTTACACACGTCTATCCAACACAGCACCAAAATACCTTGTCGACAAATTCATCAGGAACCAATCTTCCAGACCAACCAGAACAAACTATTCACACTGCCTCCACATTCCCAAGTAGAAACTTCAAAAAGCAGGCGGCTCCAGCTTTCCGGTGCTAGCTGCCAAGCTATGAAATTCCCTCCCTAATGCATTCTGAGCCGAACCTTCCTTCGGGGCCTTCAGAATGGAGTCAAAGAATGGCTTTTCGCCTAGAAACACTAAATCTGTTGAATCCCTCCAGGTCTGATTATCTGTAACGACTTTGTTGACCTGCTGTTATTCGATGTCTTGTATCCCGAGCCGCTGCCAGGCATTGTAACCAGACTCCCGCTCTCTTTTGCTTTCTGTATTGACTGTTTTCCTTGGCAATATTGGTTTGTCTGGTAACGATTTGCACATTGTTCTCGCTTTAACTCTTGCCAGTTGACTAGATATGTAAGCCTAGTCATCTGCGCCTATCTTGTTTTGTTGTGTCTGACTATTGTTCAAGTGCAAGGGTTAGGTGCGCTCTATAAATAAACTAAACTAAAGTCTGTGATTCGTTGCTTGCAGGCCTGCGGGGCAGTCGCAAACACCCTGGAATCTAGGTTATCTTTGCGTGATTTGTTTCGTGATTGTTTCATGATGGTTTATCTCATTCTCAATCATGACCTTTTCCTCCTTGCATTATTTGTTTGCTTTGTGCAGGTGCGTAGGCGGGTAACATGCCAGAGCTTTTATTCGACTCTTGCCTTTCTTTCACAAAGTCTAGAAAGAGCCTATATTGGCTTCAGAAGAAGCGGCACATGTTGTGACTTAACTATTGTGTTTGCAAGCAGTTTCCAGGAACTCGCTTCTTACGAAGGTCCATTTCTAATGAATTGCTATGTTTGTGAATTAGGAAGTGCCACAGCAGTATAACATTTTTTTTTGTGTGCAAAGAATCAGTCTGTTAAATGGATTGCCCGAGCCTTTTCCTGAAGATGCGATGCAATGCAATGTTCGGGAGTGCACGTCAGTTGGCAAAGATTTGCACGTTCGGGCTCTCGGAATTATGAGCTGCCACATGCTCGCTTACCATTTTTTTCCCCTAGGTGTTCTCTGTTGATAGTGCCAGAAAAGACCTAAATTGAGGCGCATTGCGAAGGTGACATGGGTTAGAACAGATAGTACCAAAACAGATTTGAGTTACGCAGACTTTAAATAAACCACCGTGGGAGTATCCAGCATTGCACGCAGGAGGGGGGCGAGTCACGGAAAAAGTCCTGCTACTTTGCTCCCAATGCAGCGCGCGCAAATCCATACGGTCTCATTCTACTTTTTTTGGTAACGTTAGTGGCATTTTAACACCTAACAAAACAAATAAAACTGCAGGATCATTACAGATGCAGGTAACTCGTCTATTAGATCTCTGTCCAGTCACTCTGGGGCAAAATACATACAAACCTCCTAATTTGCATATGGATTGCACCAAAAGAACTGACTTCACAGAAAATGACTTTGCAAGGAGCATCATCAGTCTGTGATACTTGGAAGCACCATCGAAGTGACTTAAGAATAAGTTGCCATAAATAAACCAAGTGGCAAATAACGTTGTGCTGCAAAATACCTAAATTGCACTATTATATGAGGCAACTCTATAGTCATTAGGCTTTTATTTTAATAATAGCATGATATATTAACATAAGCTATGAAGTGAATAAATTACAGGGCTGCAGGTAAGACACTGCGATTAAATGATTTGCTCAGGATCACACACTTTGGTTAAATGGTGAAACCGAGATGTGGACAATTTAAGCAGCTGAGCACATCTTCCCAGGTTTAGTTGATATAGATATTAAGGTTTCACTTTGCATTTCATGTGCATAAATAATTCTTTATTTATAGCAATGTCTTTGAAGGAAATCAAATTACATAATAAACTAGTCTCTCATAGTAAACTATCTATACACGGTCATAGAAATATGTTGAGCAATAGCAGTATGGCTTTAGTTTTATTCTCCCAAAAAAATGTGGGTCCTGGGAGTTCCTCTTCCGGACATTGGTCCCGCTTACGAGAGCCTTACCCAGATTCTTTAGCTCACCATCAGTTTTTGTCCTGACCTAAGATTGGTCCATTTTTTTTACTGCAGCTAGGCCTACACTAGCTAGGGTCTATTTGAGGACACGCACTTTTCCTTTCTTCACAAAAGTTAACTTTGTTAGCTTGTATCCTCACCATTATGTCTACTTTGTATGTGTATATTTTCACTGTGATACCCAATTATGCTATGTACCTGCCTCCGCTTGAACTGATTTTTTGTTTAAATGTGGAGTTTTAAACTGTTGCTCTTCTAGAAATATTGTTCACTATCATCATGAGACTTATGCTCTGTCACTTGTTTAAATACATTAACTGGTATGTATCCCCTCTGCCTTGCATCCAGGACTGAAAAAGATGAGAAAAATATGAAATAAATCCCATATTATAGCCAATGAAACAAGGCTAGTTTAATTTTGCAATTGTTAGACTGCTTGATTGCTTTACTGTTACTTTGCCGTGTCACTTTTATCTCAGACCATAGGACAGCGTCCTTGGCAGCTATTTCAGTCAAACAAGTTTATTCGGATACATAAAAATCCATTAAACGACAAAAAAACAATGTTAAACACATATACAAATTGCAATTTCATAAAAAGGCCAATACTTCCGAATAAATATAATCAATGGACGTCCTCAGTAAAGCAACATATGATAAGATCAATTTACACATAATTTCAAATATGGTGGCCCCATAAAAAACGGATAATGAAATCAGACAAAAATGCAGAGCTCAAACATTTAAAACCATTACTAGAGATGTTATAAAATTCACATTGCTAATTTACACCACCTTGAAGTTTTAATAGGCTATTTCTAAAATACATCGCTCTTTTCAAAAACATAAGTAGTGCCCAAGCTGTGCCGACCGTGTCGGCACTCAAAAGAAACAGGAGTGCTTCCTTATTTTCTTTTTTTTTTCTTTATTGCATTAACAAAATTAATTGTTCTTGCAAAAACAGACAGCTCCTTTCCAGCCTTCTTTTAGTTTCTTTTCCTTCCTGGTTTATGCATTAGTGCTGTTTCATTCCTCCTCTGTTTTTGTTTGTTTATTTATCTGTCATTCCCAGTCTTGGTTACTGAGTCAATTTGTTCTAGCGCTGACTGTAGGATTTTGATAATAGCAATGGTTCAAGCAGTTCTTTTGGATCATACGTGGCCACCAGCTCGATTCTTCAGGGATCCCGTAAGGCTCCAGGACCGGTTTTAGGTAGCTTTCCCGTATTGATTGAAGTGCCGTGCATGAAGTTGCTAGATGACGGATAGATTCTGTTTTGTCATTCTCGTTGCATAGTCTGCAGATGTCCGTAATTGCCAGTCCTCTGATGAAACGGATTTCGTTTGTTTCCAATAGATTCAGTCTGGCTCTAAAACAAAGATTTCGAAGTTGCTTGCTTGGGATTTTTTTGCAAATTTCAGCTGGATCATTGAGTTTCCTAGCAAAGGATGGCAGGTGCATTAGTAGCTTATTCTTGGTCGCAGCTTTTTGAGTCTTGATCCAGTCTAATTCCTCAAGTTATTTTTTGATTCTCAGTGGGTTCTGCAGCAGTTCTGTCTCTGAACATGCAACAAATTCCAGTTTGGATTTCCTTTTTGAAGCCCAAGCAGTAAGTATTTTCGATCTGCCTGACTTGAGTTCTTTTTGAAGCAGAATGAACAAAGGCGAAGCTTCAGAGAGCAAGATATTTCTGTACAGAGACATGCTGTTGTTTTCTGCCCGGGCCTCCAAGGAAATTAGGCCTAGCTCTCTCCTAATGGCCGACATAGATGTGGAGTTAGGTAGAGACAGAACTGATCTCCAGAAGAATCCTTCAATCTTAACCCAGATCTCCTCTGGGAGTGCTGGCATAGCTTCTGCTCCATACAGTAAACTGGGAACCACTTTTGACTTGTAGTAGGTTAGCAGCGGAATCGAGGAGAACCTGCCGAATTTTTTGTCTAGCATTCATGCTTGAGTTGCTGAGGATCTTACCTTCGACCCTATAAAGCGCTGCATAGAGATCTCTGAACGTGAGTTATCCAACATGACGCCCAGGTATTTAAATTCCTTCGCAACTTCAATGGGGTCGCTTTCTAGTTGCCAAGACAGGCATTTCGAGTTGGTGCTGGTTTTATTTTTTTGATTTTTTCCCAAGATCACTATCTTTGTTTTCTTGACATTGATTTGCAATTTGTTTTAATGTAGCTTGCTAGATTGATTAATTGCCTTAGTAGGCCAATGGGGGTTTGGTCAGTCAAAGTGATGTCGTCCGCGTAAAGTAATCTTCCGACTGGCGCTTCTCCTATTTTCGGGGGGAAACTTTTCGCTGTTTCTGCAGAAACGCTGAAGTCTCCTAGGAAAGCAGTAAATAAGGCCGGAGCAAGGGGATAGCCTGTTTAACGCCCCTAGACGTTGGAATTTCTTCCGGCAATAGGCCTTTCGTGTTCAGCTTTACTCACATTGATGTATTCGTATACAGGGCCCTTATTGGATTCAGTATTGTCTTGGGGTAGTTGGCGGCTAACAGTTTGTTCCACAGTAGTGGCCTGTCCACCATGTCGAAGGCCTGTGAGAGGTCTACAAATGCAAGGAACAGCAGTGCGTCTCCATCCTGTGATTTACTTTTGAGAGTGCTGAGCAGCATGATGATAATGATGGTTCCTGAGTTTTTCCAAAATCCTGCCTGAAATGGGTCATTAAGGCTCGCCGTCTTAAACCAGAGTTGGAATTCGCGTAGCAGGAGAGAGGCAAACACTTTCCCTATTGCATCAAGAAGTGCAATTGGACGGTAGTTTTGAGGGTTGGTCCTGTCGCCTTTTTTGAAAATTGGGGCTACAACAGCTGTTGTCCATGATCTCGGCAGTCGGCGGAACTTTGCGCAGGTTTCGAAGACTTTAGAGAGAAAGACTGTCCATTCTTCTGGAAAAATGTTCAAGTCTGTGTTTGTCACCCCATCTGGGCCCGGGGCTCTTGAATTTTTTAATTTTCTTCTAGCAGTTGAGATGGTCTCTCTGTCCGCTACGTCTACCCATTCCTCGCTTGTGTCGGAACGCCCGCATTCGGAGATTTTGGAAGGGCCTCCAAAGACTTCATTGAAGTGGGCCGTCCAGCGGGATTCACTCCCTCTGTTGGTCAAAATCGGATTGGCGTGGGCACCCGAGGATTTGATCAGAGACCAAAAAGCTCTTACGTTCTTGTCCCCCAATTTTGCGAGCATTGCTTCGGAGTCTTTTTGGTAAAGGGACAGCCGTTGATTTCTTAACCAGGCTTTGTATAGAGTTGTCTTTTTGTCATTCCAGAAAAGCAGCTTCTGTATTTGCGGTTCTAGCCTTTCTCTTGAGACGTCTTATTGCAGCTCTTTTTGCCACTAGTTGTTTTTCGTATTGATACGCAAACTGATCGTTTGAAGGACATTTTTTTGTTGTCCTTAGTTTATAAGGGCTCAGCAAGGGCTGATAGTCCGGTCCGGAAAGCCCTTGAATAGCTTTTTTGCCCAAACTGTTGTTGTATCTGGCTGTCCGTTCTTTAATTCTGTGTTCCGTTAATTTCAATCGGGATCTCTGTTGGTTGCACTCTGTTTGGGTTTCAGTCCACTTAACTTCAGGAGGGAACACAGTCCAGGTGGCATTAAGCAAGTTGTGATCACTTGCAGTCGTTTTTATGACTTCGAACGAAGTGGCTAGGTTGGCATATAGTTGCTCGCAAAGATATAGTTGATGGTGGCGTTTGAGGTGTGATTAGGATTAGGGAATGCAAGGGCGAGGTTTGTGCATCCTCTTGACTTCATCAGCTCCACCCATCGTTTACCTCGGTTTTCTGCTGGGGTAATGCCATGTTTAGTGATGCGCAGGGACGAGGGACATTTCGCGTTTAGGTCTCCCCAGATTATAAGGGTGGATACTTCTTTTTCTGTGTACAGCTGGTCGATTATCACTTCAACAGAGTTAAGAAAAGCGTTATCCTCTATGATTTGGGGGTTCCAGTAGACTGCAATGATTGCAATCTGGAGTTTCATAGTGACTCCGTTTTTAGCAGGATCGGGCAGTATCCAACTGGTTAGCACTGCAAGGTTCTGAAAATGGACACGGTCTGTTTAAAGTGTAATACCTCTGCCTGATTGAACTGCAAGGAGAATTCCTGCTGACGGACGGCTCAGGACAATTTTTTTGGCTGGAGAATCCACTATGGTGAATCCGTCGAGGTATGGGGTTTCTGATAGCCAAGTCTCTTGTAAGGCCAAGATGTCGTAATCGTTCAGATTGACGTCACCTTTTTGCATCAGGTGTCGGAACCCGCGTGTGTTCCATGATCCAATTGTTAAGACCGTTGGCGATGAGACTGTTTTTCCTGGCTTCCCCGACGGTTGTGCCGCAAATCCGTCGGTAGCAAACTGCTATTTGTGACTTCTGATTGACAGCTGTTTGGGCAACCATGCCCATAGTTGTTCCAAAGGCACAGTCAGCGATTTGCTTCCATCCAGATTTTTGGATTCGGTTGCAGGCCTGACCATCTTCTCTCGGGGTGTTGTGGGCGACAAGGTACTGGTTTTACTTTGAGTTCTAATTGGCTTGGCTTGGAAGGTTTTATGATTGTTTTTGTCGGTCTCATGCTCAACTCTTGAAAGTAGGTCCATTTTAGGACCAAACTCTGTCGCATGAGTGATCCTGCTATGACTGGGTTGCCGCTGCACCCTTGGGTTAGCTTTGCCACTCGGCGCTTTTCTCGATGTATTGGAAACTCTTGCTGAAGACTTGTAATAAGTTCTGCTTGGGGATTGTTTTAGCCTGTGGTCGGAGGCTATAGGGCTTGTTGAAGGTGTGGTTAGAATTGAAAGGTGTAAGCCTCGTGCGGTTAGGTCGTCTAAGGCTTTGCTCATTGAGGTCGGGAGAGCCATTGCTCTTATGTGAATGTAGGCTTTCGCTGTCGTTCCCCTATGGTAGGGTTCAATCCTCAGATAATCTTCCATTTTCAGATGTTTAAATGCCGAGATTTTGCTGAAGATGTATCTCACCATTCTGCGGTTCAGCACCATATCGTCTTTGTTCCTAGTTGATTGTTCTAACTTCAAGGTTAAGATCGATGGTGAACGGCCTCCATTGTCCCAAGTGTCTGAAGGTGCTGTCTTTCTGTTTTCCTCAGGGCTGCCCCTTCGCGAGAATTTACAAGGACTGTGTCTTTGTGCCAATTTCACGTCTGATGGATTTGCTACGCTTTTATGCTTTGAGGACCTGGCTATTTCCTCTCGATGATGGTGTTTTGGAGGAGTTCTCGAAGATGCTCTTTTCGTTCTGCTGTATTCTAACTCTTCCAGTCTCTTAGTGCTGCGCTGCACTGCTTCTTGCGGATATCTACGGTGCTCTCCAATGTGCAGATTTGATGTTCGCTCTGTTGCTGTCTGATGACTTTTCGTGGGTCTGGCAGTCGGCGGAGTCCTTTAGGTTCTTCCGGCCTCGCCTAACACAGTGTCGTTCAAGTGCTGTGAGAGATTCATACGAAATTAATCTGCAGGAAAGTCTTCTTTTGTCTTGGGGGATTGCGTGTTGGACTCGCGCACATTTTTACCCTTTTTAGGCATCGTCGGAACGGACTCCGGTGTTTCTTTTTCCATCAAAGGCTTCAATTTTATAAGATAATCAGGCGTCTGACTAGGACCAGCTTTCTCAGCCTGCTGCTTTCGCTGACCCGATGGATCATTTAAATTCAGAAGAACCTGTTGTTTTTTTTTTTCTGATGATCTCTGAACGTTTGGAACAGGTTTGAGCGAGCACTTTGTTGCCTGCGAGACCTCCACCAGTTGTATCTTGTTGGGAGCTCCTGCCAAGGAGTTGCTGTCAGTTTGGCCTTTTCTTGGCAAGCTTTCTTTGAAAAAGACCTCTGCCAAGTCTGCGTTTTTGGGGGACTTGGGGTCGCTTGAGGAATTGAGAATGCTGAAGTTTTCCCAGTGTAGGTTCTTTTTAGTCGTTGGGTGCGGTTCTTTTTGGTCTGTTTGTGTACTTTGAGAATTCATTGTGAGGCTCATTTTTTTCAATGTGGCTTGGTCAGTGCTAGTTTGTGAGTTCTCTAGTTCGTTGTACGTAGGCTGAGAATTGATGGTTGGGGTTGCAGAAGTGGCTTGCCTTTTTTCCTTCGCTTGAATGAAACCTAGATAGATTAGTTTTGTGTGCATCAGCGCTATTAGAGTTGATTGGTCTCTTTGACTGTCATATAGAGCCTCGTATAACTTGCAAAATGGATTTAACGCGATTGTAAGAGCTGACATAATGTTTGTCAAATCTTTTGATTTCGATGGGGTCTCATTGTGGATTGGCGGCAATTGATTTCCTAAGCTCTGACGTCTCTGGGCTGTGTTCGGCAGAGAAGAAAAGTTAGAAGCATGGGGTGGAAACGATGGAGGAGTTGAATGTCTTTCAGGTCTGCCCAAAGATGGTCGTGCACAGTCTTTTCCCAGGCCCTCGTCCTGCTGGTTAAAAGACTTGGAAGGCTTCGTTTCCCGGGAATTCGAAGCATGATGGTGGTTTGGGGAACCCACCAGAGCAGATCTGGCGGGCCTGTCAGTCGGTATTGGCTGTTCAAGAGCGTTCGCGACAGGCAGGTCTGGTTTCCTCAAGGGTTCCTCAGATGGAGTTTAACTCTGATTTTCAGCCAATTTAGCGAGTTCAGGGGTTTCATCAGAGTTTTTCGGAGGGTGGATCTGGGGCTGGGCAAAGCACTTCTCGATCACGCTTGTCTGGACTTCTGATGCCGCGTCGAGTTTTTTATTTAAATCCTTTGTTTCCGGGAGCTGCCCAGCAGACTCCACCGGGCCCGTTGATGTTGGAAAAACGGTACTGTTATTGGTTTTCCGAATTTTAATGGCCGGAGGAGGCTCCTTCGTGGCCTCCAGTATCTCGGCGTCGGAAATTTCGTCCATTTGGTCGTAATTTTTTACCTTGATTTCTGAAAAAATATTTCAGTGAATTCAGTTGGGCCATTTTCGCAAAGGTTTTCTTGTGTTTGCTGATTAAAGCCTTTTTCCTGCTCATTCCCCTCTTTTGAACTGCAATGGTTTTTAATTGACTTAGTGGATTAGGCTGGCCCTTGTCCATACTCGGCACTATTTTTGCTTGAGTCTTTTTTGGATTGGAGGTGGCTACGTTTTGGTCTTGGCTGAGTGGACTCCTTTCTCCGTTTCCATGGGACCGCTGGTCGTCCCGTGTGCTCAGGCGTTCGTGCGGAGAAGAGTTGAGATGGAAAGCAGGTGAAACAGTTTTACTCGCCGCGCCGCCGTCAAGATGGCGGAAGCGCCTCCACAATCAACGAGACCGCTGTGCGGACACATCCATTTCCGCAAGTCGGCCCTCCGACCGGCGCCACGCTTCCCTCGGAGAGCGTGCAGCGATGTCCAGGTCCCGCGGCCAGGAAAACCCCGGACTGGCCACCACCCACGCCGACCCGAGAGACTCGAGGTGAGGAGGCTCCGGGGGATTCCCTTGGGGCCGCTAGGTCCGTTGCTGATTCCAGGTTGATTGCGGATAACTGCGGGGTCACCAGAATGGAAATACTTGCTAATGATGTTACCGAATTTTCGCTAGGTGACTCCCGCAGCGCAGTTCGATGATCGTCGTGATTTTCCTTGCCCGAGACCGGGACCGGGCTGATATGCGGCTCTGAGATTTCTGTGGTTGCCATATTTTGCTCAGCGGCTGACAAGGGCTCCGACGCCGAGGGCCCTCCGGTTCTCGGGGTCGAAGATGTCTGGACCGGCTGAAGATCTGGCTCAAGATGAGGGAAACCCACAGCACTGTTGGCTAGGGTAGGGTTTCCGCCTGATGTAGCGACTCATTCACTCGTAGGTCATCAGTGGTGTTCATGTGAGCTTCAAGGCTTTGCGTCGAAAGGTGAATTAGTTTAACTGGGGCTACCACGGCCTCCGAGCACGCAGTGATAGCCCAAATAGTCCTCTCGTTCTCGCCCTGTAATTTAGGCTGCTTGCAGAGTTTTGATGGTGCCGACTGCAAGCAGCTTCGTTGGGGAGAGCAAATTGAGTGTAGATCGGATCTTTGTTGAGTCGGTTTTGAGCTACGGAGGATTCGTTTAGCTCTTTCTTCTTCTTCAGTTTGCAGCTTTGTCGGTGTTTTGAGCCTGGGCGGCGCCGAGGGGGGAGGCATGTCTGGGAAGTCAGGTCACGGACTGCACTGACTGCTCTTACCTCAGCGACCCGCTCCGCGTCCTAGGATGGGTATTTCAAAGGTCCTCCCACAGCAGAAAACAGTAGAACTGGTAGACAGACTTCCAAGCAAAAACTGGAAAACTGGAGCTCGAGGAGGTAGCGACTGCACTGACTGCTCCTACCTCAGCGAACTAGTGCTTCCTTATGAGTGCGGATCACTGTCTTCTTGAGGGCGGGAATCAAGGTTGCTCTGCGAATGCCTAGATACCCTATGCAAAAGAACAATAGGTGTGGTAGGTCTTCCCGGGAATGGCCGCAGACCGGGCAGCCCGCAGAATCGGAAAAACCTTTCCATTTATAAGTATTCCCTTGCAACCAAAGGGAATCAAACCGGGCCCTCGTAATCAGCCACCTGTCTTTTTTGTATGGGTTCCATGTTAAATACGGTTGTATTCCAGTAGGCCTACTAATGCTGGTATGGAATTGGCCAGAATTGTGGCCATACTCCATAAGGATTCTTTTCCTCAGTGCAATCTCCCCCTGTGCAGTTTTGTGGGCTGCCCCCTCCCTCTCAGTTATTAATGAGGCCGGCGCGAAAAGGACGCTTAGATTGACCTCCCCTAGGATCTTGGAAATATAAGCGAGCCAGCAGATTTTTTTGCCATCCAGCTCTACCCAAAACTGTCCGAATAATAAAATGACAGAGAGGCATGTTCATTGGCCCACAACCGAACCCAAAATAAAGGTGGTGCCATCGACCACTGGTCCTCCCAGAACACCCAGTTCTCTATGCGTTGCTATTCCAGAGGCACAGGTTGGAAGCCCCAACAGTTTTTTGAAAAATTAGCTCTTTACATTGGATTTCGGCCGCATTCTGGAAGCCCCAAATGGGTGCACCGTACATAGTGGTTGCCACAGTTTGTACACCATAGATCTTTGTGATCACATCCAGTGGCTGGCCCCTACACTTTGACATAAATCTATAAATGCCTCCTAGTTGCTGGCTCATCTTTGCAGATTGTTTGGCCACATGGGCCCTACCATTTAGAGCTTCTGAGAAACTAATTTCCAGATAGTCGAAGACCTTGACTCTGGGTATTATTTCCCCAGCACAAAGCATCAGTTTCATGGGCACTGAGCGTTTTCTGCCTACACAGGCCATTACTGCTGATTTTTTGGTATTTATTTTTAGGCCCAGATTACCCATAAATGTTGGATAGGCATAGCCTGTAAAGCCCTTGGCGTTCTTGCTAGTAGGACTGTATCATCCGCATACTGGGAAGCCCCTTGCCCACCCCAAGATCAGGAAGTAGGCCAAAATATCAAGGAGGTCCTGTGAGAGGCCGTTAATGTAAAGGCAGAAACAGATAGGGGCCAGCACACAGCCCTGCCTTACACCACACCCCACCTGGAAACAGGCCGTGCAATGCCCCCCTGGACCACTACGCACACAAGCCTTGTTATCTGTGTGTAGGTCAACCAACACCCGCAAGATGTCCCCAGGGCACCCTAAAGACCCAAGCACAGCCCAGAGCTTAGCTCTGTCCACCTTGTCAAAGGCCGTGCTCAGGTCCATAAAGGCCAAGTAAACTACCTCACCCCGACAAAAGACTGAGTTGGCCACTAGAATGTACAGGTTGAGGCTCTGTTCCATTGTATCCACTCCTGAGAGAAACCCAAATTGAATGACCGAAAGAATCGACTGTTCACCAATCCAGGTTTCTATACGGGCCAGCAGAATTCTCCCAAAAATATTGGAGGAGTCCAGCAAAGAAATTTGCCTACACGCGCTGGGGCTGGACATGTCCCCCTTTTTAAAAATTGGGAAAATGATTGCCTTTTTCCAGGAGGGTGAATACTTCCCTGATTGTAGGCAGGCATTGAACACTACCGTTAAGAGGTGCCCACATGTCTACCGGATCTTGGAACAAATCAGATGGAATCATGTCTGGACTCGGGCGCGATTATGTGCTTGGAGCTTAATGGCCTTTTCGGTCTCCTCCACCACAAATTTCAGGCAAGACCCTACAAGGTCTCTGTGGGTCTGTGTGCTCTCTGACCCAACCAGATTCCCGAAATGGGTTAACCATGCCCCTTCTTCCACATGGGTACCACTGCCCACGTTAGACCAACACCCCTCCGGCCCTCTTTTTACAAATGCCCAAAATGCCTTCTGGTCCCCTCTCATGGCAGCGTTCAAAAAGCCTTCCCAGGCCACCCCTTCAATCTCGAGTTTCCTTCTCTTTAGCTCCTGTTGGTATACTTTTCTGACTTGAAAAATCGCAGTTCTGCTGCTGGAAGGATCCTTGAGTGTTAATAGGGATTTCTTTGCCCTTTTGCAGGCCTCATCGAACCACCCCTCTTCGTTTAATTCCCCTTTGCCCTTATGGCTATAGTGAATTTAGATGTGAGGGCAGCCGACAATTCTACAAATTTCTCAACGACTAACCTCGCAGGTAGGTAATCTCCCAAAATATCCATCAGAAGGGATTCATTCTCGCTGATTGATTTGTAGTGTAGCTCCTCCTCTAAGATGGTCCCCCATTTAATTTGTCTTGAGCCAATGGGTACGCCCATCAATGGACTAGGAGCTATGTCCTTCGAGACCCCCTCCCCCAGCAGACCCTTTAGTGACAAAAAGATGGGAAAATGGTTGCTATGTATGTCTGCCATCACCTCAACACTTTCAGTACGTTCCCATAGGTTCGCAGAGATGCAGAAGTAATCTATTGTTGAGCCTTAATGATTGTTAAAGGTCACCTCACCTGGAATATCCGGGGCAGGGCGACCATTAACTATTCGAAAGCCCCATTCCGACAGCCAAAGGCTTAACTGGAGACCCTTTGAGCACACTCTCTCGTCCCTCATGCACCTAGGCTGGATATTCTCTACCATATCCTCCAGTGGGTCTAAAGTGTCCATAGCTACCCCACTCCCATTTTGATGTTGAAATCCCCCCCCCCCCCCCCCCCCCCAAGTATGATAGTTTTGTTCCTGCCCTTGGACAATAAGTCCTCTATAAACCTCTTAACCTTGGTTAATCTGTCTAGTTCCGAGATATGGGGGCTATTATAAAAGTTGATAATACATATTGCATCCCCCTTTGCAGTTGATAACACCACCTGCAGAAATCCATCCCTGTTGAAATCACCTTAATCCTACATTCGAGGGCAGCCTTACTCAGGATGCACAAGCCGCCATAATGTCGGCCTTTCGGTTTTTTCTTTGCCGGAATACCGTATGAGATAAAACCATCGAGGTGTGGGGGTTCTATGGCCCATGTTTCTTGAAGTAGGACCACTGAGTTAGCTTGAAGCTCATTTATCGGCCCCAAGTTCATATTCCTAGTTGAGCCTGCGATGTTCCAAGAAAGCTGGCGAAACACTGGGCTCTTACTTGCGGGGCACCCAAAGGGTACAAGGGGTACCCTAGCCTCTACGACAGCCTCTTGTCAATCTACATCCTCGCAGGAGGTTAAAAATCTCAGTGGTTATCCAGGGGCCGGGGGGCTATATCATTCCTTTCCAAGACATTACCCTGCCTCTTTTTAGTTGGGGTAATGCTCCAACCGCCCAACAATGTGTTGGTTGGTAGCGGCCGACCTGAGGCAGTGTTTTTCTCTACATATCCCCCACCAATCCTACTACCCATCAGCTGGCTCCGCGCCACCTGCCCCCCCCCCCCCCCCCCCGGACATAAAAATAGTCCAGAGGAAGAAGTTTACTAGACAATCTATTGCCATTAGGCTTAAGGCCCCGGGCTAAGTTGGTGTTCAAAAGGTAGTCTGTTAACTGTGCGTCTGAAAAAGTTATCACCACACAATCCCCAATCATGTTCTTGGGCCTGTTCCCCACCCAGCCCACTCGCCTAGCCATGCGGATGATTTTTGGGTCCATTTTAGGCCCCATCAAATTCGTGTTTATCCAGTGGGCTGCCTTGTTGATCAGGGAGAGTGTTGATTCAAAACTCCCCATGGGGAGCCCAGGCAGTCCGGTTATGATCCCCACAAAGGGGACCGCTTCCGGCGGTAGATTCAGAATTGATACATTCCCCTGCCCAATCCCTTGCCCCTGTGCAGATGTAATTGCCTCCAGATTATTTTCGTCCATGTCCCTTCCAGGCCCACTCACCCCCTTTTGAGCCACTGGGGCTGCTTCCTGTTCAACTGTGATGACAGCTGATTGCCTACCTTGTGAAACCGAAGCCTTACCCCACTAGAGGGATAGCTGCCAGTTGGGGATGCAATCAGGGGGCAAGAGCAGAGCCTATCAGCCACCCCCCTTTCCTTAACACTACGAGCCAGATCGCACAGTTTAAGAGAAACTGCCCTAATTGAATCATCCATGATTGCCAGAGTATTTAAAACCCCCTCTTTTAACCCCCTCAAGGAGTTCAACAGCAGCTGGAGTGGTTTTAGCTTTTCGTCCAAAAGGCCTCCAGCCATTCTTTATCCCCCTCACTCACTTTAAATAAACTAGTTGTAGAGGAGTCCAATAACAGAGTCCCTATCCTCAAGAGCTTTGCTATTGCTCCTAGGCACCCCCTCCCTGGGGTGCACAGGTGTCCCCACTCCAATATTAGCCCCCATCCCATGACCCCCTGTCTCCAAAGGCCTAGCACCTATATCTTCGGCCCCCACACACTCTATACCCAGTCCCGCACACCGAGGGACGGCCTCTCTGGCGGCAGTTTCGGCTGCATTCATGCTGTTTACTATTTTATTGGCCATAACATCCATATAGGAATCCAGGGATCTTTGAGATGTGTTGGGGGCTGTTTTGGAAGTTGGTTTAACATTTTTCATTGGTTTAATGGTTTTTATGGTCGTGACTCTAGAGCTCCCCCATCTCCCCTCACCCCCCCGCTTTTCTCTTCCCCATATAGACAATGTGAGGTTGAACTCAAATGCCCAAAGTACCCAAATTCCTGCTTGGCCACAATACTGGAGGAAGCAATCAAAATCACTGGTGGTGCCCAAGAATAAAGCGCTAATTCACACTAAGAGTGCTCAATAAATACAATGCTGTGTCCCGAAGAAAAAAAACAGATACACAAAGTATGGATAGGGAAGAAATGCCGGCTGGCCTTAAAAACAGAATATAAACTGAGGCATTTGGTAAATAGCCCTATGGTAGCAAATGTGGCAAAGACAATCTCAAATTGGTGATCCAGGAGTATGTCTATGCTTTTGGTGATAGTCAAAAGTAGGCAGGATAGGGCAAAATAGGGTGGCTTATGCAAAAAGAAACCATTGGAGGGGGAGAGAAATATCTCGCAGCCCCCCTCCCTCCCTACTACTAGCTCTATATGAAGAAGATAAGAACAGATAAAACAAGTAGAAGAGCCACGTAATATGAGGAATAAAGACATTAAAATTGTATTATCATATGTTAAAGTCCACTCTTAACGTCCACTGCTAATATAAATGAGCCCATGTGTTCCTTTTTATCACAGTACCCTTCAGCGTATCCTAAAAGGGTCCACAAAAGTCCAAAAGTCCCATGGAGGAGCAATCCAACACCCGAAACCCGAAATCGCTGGAAACAGAGGGCGGGGAACGCCCGACAGCTAGGGGAGCTTCCAAAGTCCGACTCTCCCCCTCCGCCCTCCTGCGGACCTTGTAAGCAGTCGGGCTCCAAAACAGACAGTTATGGGCGTACCTTGAAACCCGAACGCACTGCAGTCCACAGCGCTGTATGCCGCGCGCCGTCCGCAGGCAGTTCCAGATACGGCTCCGGGGGCTCTAAACACCAGCAGATAACCAGTGAGCCGCACACACCCCTGCCTCCACGCCTCTGCACGCCTCTGCATGCCTCCGCACGAAGGACGCAAAGGACTCCGCGCTTCCCAGAGGTTTTATGTGAATGGTGCCGCCTCCAGCAAAAAGTTAACCCCTTGTTGCCTTGCAGTAGAGAGCTCCCAGGACGCAAAGGACTCCGCTGGACTCTGCACGCTCTGCGCTTCCCGGAGGTTTTATGTGAATGGCGCCGCCTCCAGCAAAAAGTTAACCCCTTGTTGCCTTGCTGTAGAGAGCTCCCACTACATCCTTTATGAATAGGAAATCATAGACAAATAGCAGTATGAACAAATCAATACTGAGGGTTACCTCTCGTGTTATACCTCCTGTTACAGCCGTAGGTTCCGCCAGTCAGGGTTGTCCCTCTCGTTATACCTTTGTCATGTCCTGAGGCAGTCCAGCACCGAAATGCCAGGCAATTGTCCTCTGAACAAGAGTACCAACAGCAACCCGAGACACTTGTTTCGGTCTGGTTGGACCTCATCAGTAGGGTGGAGATGTGCCTCTCTAAGAATAGTGAGCAAAGGGTCCACGTGTGGATTCCCCTAGTAACTTAGTTTTATTCTGGCCATCCTGCATGCAAAGTCACAATAGCATCATGCATACAAATTAAAAACCATAGTCCTTATTTCATAAAGCATACAGCATGATGCACCGTTCTCACTTCTGATCACTCCCTTCCATTTCTAAAGGGACAAAAACGTCCTTGCTAATCGTCCCTCCTGGCCCTTACCATCAGTGCTTAATGGCTCAAATTGTAATTCTCTGTTGACACAGAGCAAAGGTAAGAGCCCCTCTGCTGACCGAAGCTCCTTGGAATATTTTCCTGGCAGCGGAACAACTCTCCCGTTCGGAAATAATAAGTTGTCCTGCTGCCAGGACAATGAGCATACTGAGCAGGAATTGCTCGGCACACGTTGTCCTGCCTATAGGATACCTTTCCCTTTGGGAAACCTCATTGAGGTGCCGAACGGGAGAGGTGTCCCACTGACAAATGTCCCGGTATGGCTCTTAAACTAGCCACAGAGGGGGGCACATTCACCCTGCCTGGTACGCCACTGTATACCACTCTGTGCCATTGGGGAGACTGCAAGGTTCTGCTGGAAGATGCTTATCGAGTCTGGTTCAAAAGAATCCTGTGCACAACTGATTTGGAATTTCTACGAGCTGCATTGGCATAGTAGAGTCTCGACATCACTTGTGCATTGATTGGGTAGGTGAGGTCTGTCCAATTTATCTAAATGGCTGCTTAAGGCTTAATCATCCTTAACTGGACCTTGCAGCCATGTACTGCTTTCGTAATCTCCGTGTTCAGCAGTGCTTTAAGTGGAATTCAAAATCATGGGGGACAAAGCTCTGGGAGGGGGCGTGACCAACGTGTATTGGGCGTGGCCTGAAGGAGGGACAAGGGACTTGGATAAGGGCCACTTGCCCCAAAGAAACAATACATCATTAAACTTGCAAACGTGTAATTGGGGCTTTCCAGCGTTGTCGCGGGTGGCAATGTTTGTTTGCACACAGTCTGCATACTGTAAATGCAACTTACTCTGGTTCAGATTCCACAGAAACCGATATCTGTAAATAGACTCTGGCTCTGGGCACAAGCGATCCAATCTGCCAATAAATCACCTTTCTGTAAATAACTGCATCAGGCTCCCATGCTTGTCTGCCTGTCCCTTTAATAATCTGTAGCTGTTAGACCCCTGCAAGGAAGGTCCAATAGTATTCACATATTCCCTGGAGAGAGTCCACTCTTCTCTAAAGGCCATGCCATATCACTTTAAATGTGCTGATGCTGGCCAAAGGCAAAACCTCAAGGTGTTAACTTCTCCCGGGCATCTATAACTGGCTCCAAATTCACCCACGAGAGTACCTGTGTGAGGAAGAGGACAAATGGCACCAATGTAAATTACTGGGTGCTTTGCATGAAATCGTAGCCCGTTTTGGGAACAGAAGAACAAACATGCATACAGACCTGGCCATCAACCATGAATTCCGAGGGCTTCACACCCAAGCTCACCTCCTGCGCCAAGTCCCTGAGGTTCCACATCGACAAACTCCTCTCCTTCAAGACACATCTAGCTAAGAAAACTCTGACAGTTTACCATCAGCTTTTCCAACAGTGAAAAGTCAAGCCCTTCCTCCTTCCGGACAGCTTTAAGTCCACCATACAAGCACTGGCCTTCTCCCACATGGATGGGGGCAATGCACTTCCTCGAAGACCTTCAGTTATCCTCCCTTGGGCCCCTGAGAAGTGTCCTACACACGGCCGCATGCCTAATCAAGGGTCTACGCAGATACGACCACATCACCCGGGCCCTCTTTGACCTTCACTGGCTCCCACTGCACACACAAAACACCTTCAAGTCTTGTTGCATCATCTATAAGGCAGTTGCTCTCCAGTCACCCAGGCTACCTCGCAGAGGAACTCTGCATCTCCGGACAGCGCACCACCAGAAGCCTGGACATATGCAGATTTGAAATCCGCTGCTGCAAAAGTAAAGGGCCAGAAAACGAGCCTTCTCTGCCAAAGCGCCAAGACTATGGCACCTCCTCCCTGTCCGCATCAGACTCGCTCCTACAATTCAGAAAAGCGCTCAAGACCCAACTCTTCAAGGAGTCTCCTCCTGATCACCTAGGCCATCACGTCGCCCCTAGTGCCACCCGACACGCTAGACGCTGCCTGCCCCTCTCCTGCACGCCACCCGGTACAGCTGTACCCCTCCTCTGTCCCCCTCTGTATCCCAACCCCGCTATATATCTGTTCTGTTACCACTGAAAAGCACTCCGCTATGCATCTGTAATGTTGTACACTCGGCTGAGTGGGTAACTGCAGACAACGGGACCATGCTGGTGAGACCCTCGTTGGGCCTTTTGTAATATTACTTGGTGTTTCTTTTTGTTTTTGTGCGCCCGCGGCGTTCTCTCCCCTCTGTGGTGCCAAGTTGTTGTTCCCCTCCCTCTGTCCCTCCGGCCTTCCATCCTGCCCACCACCCTGATTGGTCTAGTAACTTCCTAGTGCCTGCTACGTTAGCCGCAGCACCCTGCGCTCGCCATTCCATCTCGGCTGAGTGGGTGACTGCAGGCAACGGACCATGCTGGTGAGATCCTCCTTGGGCCTTTTGTAATATTACTTGGTGTTTCTTTTGTTTTTGTGTGCCCGCATTGCTCTCTCCCCTCTTTGGTGCAGTGTTGTTTTTCCCTTCCCTCCCCCTTCCGTCCCACCCACCACCCCTGATTGGCTGCCCCCCTCTGCCATCACTGATCTTCCCAGGGCAGCCCCTGCCCGGCAGCCCCACGGCTAAGTGCCCCTAGGCAAAGGGTGGCTCCCATAGAGGCGTCTCCTGGCTGCATCTGCAGGTGTCCGCAGGGGAAGCCAGTTGCCAGCCATCTACCAGGGTTGACCCGCACGATACCCTACTTCCCCTGTCCACCTACCAGACTCTCAAACTTAGGTGATTTTTTTCTCCTGTTTTAAAAGTGTATTGGAAAGTATTTAAACCACACTGAGAGAGTATTTAAATTGCATTGTGAAACCTAGGCCTTTTTCCCCTCTATTCAGGTGTTTTTCTCCTTGCATTGTGATGGTCTTTAAATCTAAGAGTCTGTCGTCCTGTTCAATTGTTCAACTTGTCTCTCCACTCTCTGGCTCGTCCGCCTGCACCCTGCTCTGTGTCCCTTCCATAGTTTTATCCCCTTACCTCTCCCTTACTCTTCTCTCCCTACCTACTCTATGGTGCGCTGTCTCTCCTATCTTCTCTAACTGCTTCTCTATCGACTATCCTGCTCTTCTCACTAAATCTGGTAGGAAGAAGTTTAAAAAGGATATCCTGGTCTCCAACACAGGCCTCCCTATTTCTGACACCTATACCAGGGCCTCCTCCAGACAAAATGTCACCGACATCCTCTCTCGTTCCCTTACCTGACCTATGGACCATACATATGGTCTCTGTGCTCTCTCCTTTCTTCTTCTTCTCCTCCTCCTCCCATTAATGGTGGCACCTGGTGGGAGGCCCTCCTGGTTTCCTTCCTCTCCTCCAAGGTCATCGTTAATGTTTATTTGAATGTAATGTTTATTTGAATGGTACCGTCTTGGTCCAAGGCCCTCAGGCCAACCTTCTCCTCTTCGATAGACGCTTCCCGCGCCTCATTAATTCCTTTCTTCTCCTGCTGTCCCCTCTCCGCCTCCATGGCTTCCTTGCCTCCCCCTGCTGCCGCCTCCTTGGCTAGCTTGCCCACTCCTCCTTTTTCTGCCCCCCTCAGGCTTCTTCTACACCTCCGCAGGGCGTACCTCCTGATTTGTACCCCTACCCCGAAGTCTTTCAAGGATGGCAACTATCTCCATATTGCCACTCTTAACTCTCACTCAGCTGTCAAACACTCCTGACATCTGCCGCCTTCTGGAGGAACTTGACCTCGATGTCCTCGGTCTCACCAGACTTGGTTCATGGCCAGCTCTGTCACAAGCTTTGACACTCTCCTCCCTGATGGCTCCAAGATCCTCTCCGTGCCCAGGTCTAACCGTTCCGGAGGGGGTCTAGCCTTGATCTTCCCCAGGTGGATTCCTGCCTCTGTCATTCCTACGTAGGACTACTCCTCTTTCAAATGCCGTGTCTGCAGGTTCGCTCTCTCTTCTAGCCATTCCCTTACTGTGGCTACTATTGGCCACCTGGTCAGATCTCCTCCTTCCTCTGAGTGGACGGACCTCTCCTCTTCCCTCCTGGTCTCGACCACTCAACTCCTCCTTCTTGGAGATTTCAACATTCACCTGGATGCTTCCTGTCATTTCTCCGGACTCTTTCATGACCTTTGCAAATCTCTCTCTCTCTCTCTCTATTCTCCCCTCTGGCCCAACTCACCCTGCAGGGCACACTCTGGATGCTCTGATCACCTCAGACCTTCCCCTTTCTATCCTTCTCGCTACTCCTCTCTCCTGGAGCAATCACTTTCTCCTTTCTTCCCAGCTCACCCTTTCTACCCCTCAGGCCAAGCCAACTCCATCACTACCGCCCACCTTCTCAGTCATCCAACCCATGAAGTGCGTGTCAGTTGAGGCTTTCGCCGCTGCTTTCTCACCCCCAATCCCCCTTTGGCTGACTCACACCCTGACACAGCCCTTTCCATGCTCCACTCTGCTATATCTGATACTCTTGAAATTCTTGCCCCTGTCATGAGGATCCGCTTGAAGCCCAAAGCCAAGTGCAACTCCTGGTACGACTCAGACCTCGTCACCCTTAAATACAAGTGCAGGGTGGCTGAGAGGAAATGGCGTGCGTCATGTACATCCTCTGACAAACTGGCCTGCTGCCTGCTCCAAAGGCAATACCGGCTCTCTGTCCTCACCAAGAAGAGAGCTCACATCCAAGCCAGCGTCTCTGCGGCATCTAACAACTCGGCTGAACTCTTTAAAATATGCAAGGAACTGGCCAATCCTGCCGCAGTCTCTACTTCTCCTGTCCCTTCTCAGGCCCTCTGCACGGCACTGGGTTCTCATTTCATGTCTAAATCTCAATCCTATCCTCTCCCTCTACTCCCTGCTCTTCCTCTGGCCCTTTTTTGGCCACCTCTCCTCCCTCCTTCTCTGCCTTTCCCCTGTTCTCCACAGATTAGGTTTCTAGACAAGTCTGATCTATGAAAGTCTCATCAAAACAGGTTAAACCCTGTTCCTCCAAAACCATCAAGGACCACATTGACTCCCTGGCTCCTGCTTTGGCCGACTTCTGCAACCACTCCTTCGCACCAGAAGTCTTCCTGTCCCCACTGAAGCACTCCCATGTGCACCCCCTTCTTAAATTCTCTGCCGACCCGTCCTGCCTGGCTATCGCCCAATCTCCATCACTCCGTTCCTGGGCAAAGTCTTGGAAAAACTGGCCATCTCCCAGCTCAATCTTCATACTGAATCTGTTGGTTGTCTCCATGATCATCAGTCTGGCTTCATAGCTGCCAGAAGCACAGAAACTGCTCTCCTGAACATCTGTGAAGGCCTGCTCTCCAACCTTGACTCCAACACCCCCTGTGTCCTCATCTTACTTGCTCTCTTCTGCCTTTGACACGGTCAACCATGCCATCCTGCTCAACCGTCTCTGCGATAACCTGGGTATCAACGGTCAGGCCCTGGCGTGGTTGGCTTCTTTCCTCTCTGGTCAATCCTCCCAGGTTCAACTTGGGTCCTTCCTCTCCTCCATCTCTATCTCTACCTGTGGTGTTCCCCAGGGGTTTAACCTCTCTCCCTGGCTGTTCAACCAATACCTGACACTTCTTGCCTACGGCATTTGTGCGTTCTGCCCCAACTTCCAGTGCTATGGGGATGACGCAGCTCGTTTTCAGGCTACCCTCATCCACCTCTTCTCCCTCTCATCTCAGACTGTCTGTCTGCCATCCAGGAGTGGTGTGCCACCAACGATCTCTGCCTTAATGCCAGCAAGACTGAGATTATCCTCATCAGCACACCCGCTCCTTCCTTTCCTGCCACTCTCTGGCTGGCCTCTCTTGGCCCTCTTCCTGCTCCCACCTGTGAGGCTAAGAACCTCAGGGTCATCTTCAACTCCACACTCTCCTTCTCTCCTCACATCTGACGTCTCTAAGAAGTCACACTACCAGCTGCGCCTCCTCAGAGGTATTCTTCCTTTCCTCTCCTTCCCCCAGAAGCTCACTGTCTCCAGGGCTCTGGTTCTCTCCAGGCTGGACTACTGCAACAGCCTTTTTCTAAATCTGCCTGCTTCTACCCTCCACCCTCTGCAACTCATCCAGAACAGGACTGCAAGACTTGGCCTCAAGCCCAGGGATCGTATCTCTCCAGGACTGAAATCTCTCCTTTGGCTCCCAGTGGCTGCAAGGATTAAGTTCAAAACCCTCTGCATTGTCCACAAGGCCTTCTGGTACCTGGGGCCTCAATACCTTCAACTCTCTCTTCCTAAATATCTTCCTTCTCGAACTCTTCGCTCATCCGCCTCCAACTCCCCCAGGGTCAGTCGCTTCTCCAAGCAACAAGTTGGCAGTAGATTTTTCTTCGGCTGGCGCATCCCTCTGGAACAGCCTCCAGGCCTCCCTGCCTCCCGGAAACTTGAGGAGAATCCTCTCTGGTTCCGGAAGCACCTCAAAACCCTTCTCTTTGCTTCTGCCTTTTCTCCTCCTCTCACCTGCTGACTTTCTAACTGAAACTGCACTGGTTACCTGGCCACCTTCTGATCTCGGGTCCAGGCCCCCTACCCCGCCAGTAGCACACCTGCACTGCCTTCCTGGCAACCCCTGCACTTGGGGACTGTTTCTGTATCCTTACAGTCCCACTACCAGCACTTGACACCTGTTGTTGTCTGCACTCACCCTTGCACTTGCTACCTGCTGGCCGTACTTTTACTTACTGTTGTTTATTCTATTATGTACTGCACTGTCCCCCACCCCCGTGCACTTCCCCACTTCCCCCTTCCCATGCACTTGCGCGATCTGAATGACACCTGGCCTAGTAGGATCGTTGTCGGTCTTCCCTCTGTTCCCACTCCCTTGCCTCGAAACACTTATGATATATGGGATTTATAACACGACTATACACATCATATATACACCTTTGTAAAGCACTCTGCTATGTAGCTGTACTGGTGTATACATCTGTAAAGCACTCCATTGCTTCTGAAAGCTAGGTTTGCGCTCAATAAATACATCACCATTTTTATGACATCTGTAACAGTAATGGAACCTGTAACCCTTCTAAATGCATATTGCACACTGGTCTTCCTGCTTATTTAATTTGTGATACTGATACTATCTTTAACGTGACCGCAAACTGCAAGTCATATATCTAAATTTGTAGAGTTATCTCTTGGGAGTCATTTGTTACATGCCCAACTTTCGCAGGCCGACTGCTTCCTTGCATGTATCTCTTTCAAAGGGTCGCCACAGCATCTCAACTGCACAAAGAGGCTCTTCAGCAAAATCGTGCCAGGTGCTACTCGTGTGAGTTTGTGGGAGCCTCGGCAGTGCTCTGACAGTTTTTGGGAGACTGCCGGGCTCTGCCCGGCTAGCCCCGGCCCACCTAAAGCCCTGGGGTTCAGTGTTCTTATACCACTGGTGATTTTATTTTTTATTTTTTTTATTGGAGGAGCATTAGCATTTGCCACGAATATCAGTAACGACCGAGCATAGTGAGGGAATCCAAACCAACCAAGAGAAATTGGGGGGTGTGGGGGAGGGTTCTCCCCAGAACATTCTTAAAATAATTGACTAAAATGCTGCATTTTACGGCACGCTGCCTGTGGAAAAAGCTTCAGTTTACAGTCAGATTTGTAGGATAGCACATGAACCATTCAAGTCACCAGTAGCGTATAGGTGCATTTTACTACAGATTTCTCATGATGTATTTGCCCACAGTAATGCCAGTTTTCTGGTAGTGTAAAAAAAATAATTATGCTGCCTGTGCCCATGCATATCCATGCTGGTTTCACAAATATGTAGGTCAGTATCCCAGCCTGAGACCACAGAAAATGCTATGCCATAGTAAGACAACAAGTACATGATTCCTAGCTGCCTGCCCACTTAAAAACACTCCCCTCCCGCTTAGAAAACACTCAACATTTTGGGTTTATTTATAACGTGCTTAATACCAGCGTTGTGGTGTCTAAGTGCGGATCTGGATCTCAACCTGTGTGGCGCTGCGTTGTTTTGCTTCCAAGACAAACATATTGCCCCTGAGCTATCCTTCCTCACTGGGCCACTACCCATGACACACTAGTAAAATGCTATGCCTACTGTGAGAAAACAAGTCAATAATGTTTACACCAAAATAGTCTCTCCACCTATCCCCTGCAGCAATAGCGTTCCTAGTCTTCTCCCCAACCCGTCGGTGCTAAGTGTGTGTGTGTGTACACTGCACTGCCACTTCTGTATGGTATGCCACCAGAGGGATGGTCCGCCCTTTGTTTCCTGTAGTCAACATTCTTGACGGGCAAAGATGAGAGGCCAGCAGGGCCAGACATCCTACGCCCCACAGCTCTTAATATTGTGGCCCCTTATGGCATTTGTGTAGAGCCCATACAGCTCTCCATATGCAAGCAAAAAAAGCTTTGTTGTGCATGACTCACCCTTAGGCAGCTGAATGTTGCTTGAAAATGACTGCCCCTGTCTCCCTCAGAGCTTTGGAGCTGCTCCTGTCTCACGTCACCATGGCTGAATGCAAAGTAAAGAAGAGCCTATTTGAAACATGCTCCATTTGCAAGTTCGACATGCTTAATTTGGCTATACCCTCCCCATGTCAGTCTTTCTCCAGAAAGACTTCTTGGGACCGGGATTGATGGCTAGATGAAGGCACAATACCTTTGGATTCTGCTTCAGGCAGGAGCTCCTGCATCAGTCTCCCCCGGCAGACCACTGGGAAAGGTTACCTCAAGTAAGAGATCACACGAAGAGCCCCCAGGGATACAAGGATGTGGGGTGTAGGCCCTATTGGGGCTCATATTCCTGCCTGAAAAACCTAACCCTTCATCCTTGTTAGATCAAAAGCATCACAAATCGATGAGGTAGTCGACGAGATGTGTCCACAAAGTTGCCATTGCAAAGTTTATCTGTTCTACAGCTTCTCAGGCATCCACATTATTGACAAGCAAAGCCTCGCTGACTCCTTCTTAGTAAAACAAAAGGCATCCATTAAACAGTCAACCAACATTTCATCGACTGGTGCGGCACAAGAAAGGCCTTTATTGAGAACCTTGTTCTGCGATAACCACAAATTAATCTATATTACCAAACTCCCAGAAATGGAGCAAATCCATCAAGACCTGCATCTAAAGTAGGTGTCAGAAACCTGAGGGTATTCTTACTCTTAAACCCCCTGAATCTTCTATGCAGGTGGCCACTGAAAGGCCATCGCTATTGGAGCTTGACCCTGGGGGCGGAGAAGCGAGGGAGGATCACCTGGGTGGAAGGTCCTTGGGGACTGGTAGTGAGGTGCCCTTGGGCGAGACCTTGTAACCCCTTTTTCCTATCGACAACCCAACCCTTCCTCCAACCTTCATAGGCTGTTATAAGCCAGTTCCCCATATTTCGGCAAAATTAACACTTGTCAGTACTGGGACAAAGAAGAGGCAACTAAGAGCAATGAAGACTATGCGCTTTTACCACTCTGGTACTGGGATGAGGAAGATGCCTGCTAAGAGCTGTGCAGGTTGGGCATGTCCCTTTGTGGTCAGGCAGGGCTAATTGAACATTTACACCTGCAGCCTGTCAAGGGGCTGCAGCTGTAAGCAGCTGGAGCAGGACGCTGAGACACTGGGGAGTACGGAGATGGGCTGTCCATGGAAGCGTGACGTGGGAGCTGGGACTCCTTGGAGGAGGCTGAACAAGATGAAGGGAACCATGTGGGAAGACATCCCCTTTCCTTGTTCCTTGAAGTGCTCGTTTCCCTGTGTGGGAGGACTAACAAAAGGGTATCTGTGGGGCAGCAGCTGGAGCCCTGACATTAAAGGCAGAAGGCCATGTGATCTGCCTTGCAACAGGAACTGTGAAAGCGACCAGTGAGTTTCTAATGAATGGGAAACCCGGTGCGCGGGTGTGTGAACTTTATTATTTGATGAATACCTCCAATGCCTTGGGCATTTTCTGTGTGGCTGTTAGTCCTGTTGGGGTGTGCATATGTGTTTTATGGGTAGATTGGCAGGTGTTTGAATCTGCAAAGGATTCAGAAATGTTAACCCTGGTGTTATACTATTGGGATTTATATTCCGCACCACTGCCATTTTCATGATCTTCATATAATGATTTCTCCTGTGGAGGACAGACTTCTGTATTTTTCTATATTCAAGTTCAGATTCCATGCAACAGTATAAAAAATTAGGATTGTTTCGTTCTATTTAAAGTCCTATGTACTAAAAACCCTTCACATTTCTTCTAGAGCTTCTTCACTGGCTCCCTTCCTCCCCACCATCACCACCTGTGCTTTTGATTGTATGGTCTTTAAATTTAGATTATCTGGTGCATCCTGATCTATCTTTGATGATTTACTATTTGTAGCTGCAATCTCTTCCACTCTGCCTTAGAAACTTGGAAAATTCCACCTCGCCTGCCATTTGTGACATCCCGATTTCGCTCCTTTTCTGTGTGTCCTTAAATGTTTGATTCAACCATCCCTCCACCCGCCTTTAATCGCTCAACCATTACACTTAATTTCTAACTGTCCTCAAAATTTTCTCTTAGCCCCTTTTCAGGTTTCTGGTAGGACTTAAGACAAAGCAGCTTTTGATAAGTTTTTTGGACTGATGGAACCATGATTTGGCTTTCGAAGTCTTCGACTTCTTCATCAGATGGTGCAGAGTGAAATGATTGGAAAAGAAGCACCCGCACCCAATGGTCAGTTCACTCTCAAAGCAAAAACAGTTGTTGGACATGCTTGAACTTTGTTCCTAAATTCCATGACCAAGTAATGCCCTTGCCCATCAGGTTTTATTGCTTAATGCACTGTTTTTCTGCTTTGCGTACCAGCACATTAAAAACTGCTAATTTTATCGGCTTGAACCTGCTTTGTTATATCTTAATGGTTGAGGACGTGTGTCACAGAGTTTTTAGTACGTTTTTATCTGCATCATAACAAATAGGGTGTACATTTGTTTTTAAAATTGTATGAAATTCCTTTTTCTAATTTTGAATGACCATCAGGAAGTTTTAATATAAAATGGATTGTTTTAAATCTTATGCTGTTCAAATCTTGTGAATGTGTATTTTGTATCTAATGTACTGTTTTATGAATATCTGATCATTCGAAATAAACAAAACTAAAGACAAACCGATCAACCCCACTGGAGACCTGAAACACAGGGATACGCTGGCTATTGAACCAGTCTGCAACAGGGAGAGGAAAGCCGCTTTCCGCCAGGACGAAGGTGATCCGGCGAGTGTGAATCATTTCAGCAAGTGATCCGCAGACAGAGATGCTGAAAGATGGAGCAACTCCACATCGATTATAGGAAATACCACGGTCCTGAAGAGACGAGAAGTCTGGCATCAAACTCTTTGCTGATTCCTCCCAATAGGGGAGGTCGCTGATCTGTAAATGCTGCCAGGAGGAAGATTGAGCAGCACTGAGCAAGTGGAAGGAAGTGATTGGAGCCAAGGTGTAAAGCTGGCTGATGCTGCAGGAGGTGTCTGGGCCAATGCACCTCGAGAGCTGGTACTGTGATCCATGGCACATTATAACCTCACTTGCAGAAAGAGGTACTGGATATTGGGAAACTGATCCTCAAGTCCCCAAGCCAATTGAGGGAACATGTGTTTAAAGAAAACACAACCTATTGAATACACAAAATCAAAATGAGACCATCTTCACCTTCAGAAATATTTGTGAGATTGGGTGGTTCGTACTCTAACAAACTGAACAATCCTACATGTATAGTACTGATTGGTAGATTAAAAGAGAAATCTCCAACCAAACTGAAAGTTCCTTGTTTTCGGTACAGGCTGAAAGTTGAGTCACAAGTTCTTTAAAAATTCCCTCTGTTTGCAGAAAGACTGAGTTACAAACTCCCTCCCATAATAAAGACACTCATGCCAAGTAGGCACCCCAACTCTACCGGCAGCATATATGGTATATGGGACCTGCTTGTTTTACCGCTCGCCTGTCCATCACTGCACATACCCCTCTTCCTAACCCCACCCTTTTCCTCCCAACTTTCCGCCTTCCACAAAGTACATTGCCATTTACGCAGAGGCTGAGCAACAGGATGGCACCCTGCCATCCTCGAGTCATCTGCGCTTCCGACAGCATTAGAACTGAGAAAAGCTTGCACTCTACTCACCGGTCCAAGCGCCCTAACATAAGACAATACACCAGAATGCTTCCCGCCCCCCTTCCCTCCAATGAAAATACCAAACGCGTAGACATCACAGAAGCTGGGTACAGCACTTCCAACCAGCTACTTTCAGAACCCCACCATGTGTGTGCACCTAAACTGCCCACAGAGCATAACTGTCACATCACTCTCCGGCACCTTGCAGAATCTCCAAGCGCGCCAGGCTCTGACAACCTCTATCTGAAAGATGCGATAACTTGACAGTTTGTACCTGCGCCCCTACCTAACTTGCTCCCACCATGTGCCAGGATAAGGAATGCATGCCTTGGGCTTCGTAATACACCTCCTTCCTCATCTGGCCACGATGCCTGCCAATCCATACAAGGCCACACCACCCAGGCCAAAGCTAACACTCAAACAGCACTGATTCACTGAATCTTGCTCAATGCTAGATCCCTACCTGCCCACGTCCCAGATATTCTAGACCTTATTACGCTCAACAAACGAGACATCCTAGCCATTGCGGAAACATGTCTGACCCCTACATCTGTCCCAGCACTGTCCTTTGCAGGCCCCACTGGCTAATCCTTCATGCGTAGTGACAGACCTGTTAGAAAAGGTGGAGGTGTAGCCATCATCCATAAAGGCAGTCTCCTACTAGGCCTTGTCAGTACCACTCAACTCTGCAACTGTGAGTCGGTCTCTGATACTTACCTGCACTCCTAACTTCACCATCAACTTCAACCTCATTTACTGCCCACCATGCCCCGTCTTCACCTTTTTGAAGAAGACTTATGCCAATTTATATCTTCCAATCTCAAGCCATCAACCCGGCTCATCACTCTAGGGGTCTTTAACGTTGGCTTCAGCGACCTTTCCGACATAGAGGCCCTAGCGTTAATGAAATCCAATTTAGTCCTAGGTTGCGCCCATTTCATCCTCCACCTCACGCATGCCCATGGACACATTTTCGACTGGGTGCTGAATCATGGATGCAACATGTCCATCCTCTCGAACACCCTTTGCCCATGGTCAGACCACCACATCATCGCGTATACCATCCCCATCACCGCCTCTTTACCCACTCACTTTGCACATAGCACTCAAAACCTCAGGAACCTCACCAGTTCTCACGTCCTCCCGCTGCTCAGTCACCCTCTGCCCAAAACACAGCCGCATTGGTAGACCATTAGAACACACTTTTAAGGAACGCCATTGACTCTTTGCCCTCTCTCCAACCCCTCAAAACCTCCAAAGCAAATCATGCTAGACACCAGAATTCCTGCTACACTATAGACCTCTGTAACCTATGCGCACAAAAAAGAGGAGCCGAAACAGCCTGGTTGAAAATGCCTACCCTGAAGAACAAATCCTTGTTCTCTGACATAGCCATGAAATTCAAGCTAAGCATCCTGTAGGGATAAGTATGTAGAGATAACTGAGGGATGTGCGGTTGTGTTTCATGCATATGTAGGTAGGGGGTTCATGTAGAAATACAAACATCATAAATGGCCGGCACGCTTCATAAATGGAAATGCATGCATTCTTGCAGTGAGCACATGGTTTTTTAAAATGTTATATTTCAGGGTAACATTTCATTGGCCTGGCTGCACTATTTCTAAATACTAATATGAAATAACAACCCTTCCCAGTAACCTATACCATTTCATTAACAAATTCATGCATGTAGGTATAGATGAAACCACCTGAAAATGATTTTGGGAAAATGCTCGTCTGCAATGGAGTTTTAAATGTGCAGGCATTTATCGGCTGTGTGGTTTCATTCTTAAACATGCAGCATGGCATGAGCTGCAAAAATGGAATGTGCCCTTATTAAGTCGGCAAGCCAAAGAAAGACAAATGTTTCTTATTGCTGTTCAACAGTAATACCACGTGGGGCAGTGGGATGATCTAAGCAAGGGGAAGGGTTCTTTTTGAGTCACCGTAAAAGAAGCTGGGAGAGGGTGTGAGTTCAGACGTGCAGGAAGACATCCAGGTCGTGTCCGAGAGCTGGGCTGAGGCAGTGCTGATAGCTGCTAGAATCGTGACCTTCCTTATCAGTGACGAGCCAAGAGAGAGGGTTTTCCCTGGTCAGCTGTGTCAGGAATCTTGCCAATTTCTAGGTGAATATGGTTCTTAAGTGAGGATTTCTTGCATGAATGGAAGGTAGCCAAGCAGGGTTAGCAGACTATTTTCATGCATAATGTTTAAAACAATATCCCCTCAAATGTTCATAAGAAACAAAGTTGCTTTGCTGCTGTGATTTTTCTCTTTCTCAAACTGCGTTTCCTGCCAATTTCGCTGCATACAAGGACATTGGGTAAAATAATGTTTCGGGGGAGCCTTTGATGGGTGCAACTTTGTAATATGAAATATCTTCTAAGTCATCCGTTTGTACACATGGTTTTTACTGCATGATGTATTTCATCTGAATAACTCTTACTCCTACGTCCCATCCCCTTTCCTCCATACTTGTGGGACATTCCGTACTTCGGGACGGGTCCGGAGCACTTTTGTAAAAAAAAAAAAAAACTTTTTGTCCTTCTTTTATTTTTCTGCCCCGAGCATCGCCCTTCAGTCCTTTTCTCACTGCATGAAAAGGACGCACTAGCATCACCAGGATTTTTTTCTATTCCTGTTGTCGTTCCTTCCTGCTCCGGTTCCATGGTCAACTAGTCCTCGGTCTATGCCGGAGCATCTGGGATTTGTCTCCTGTTCTTCATGAGGGCAGATCCCCACTCTTTGCTTAGTGTCTAGGCTCAAAACATTGTTGGGATTTGTGTTTTAATTGTGATTTCGTCTCCGTCCGGGCACTCCAGCGTCGTCTTATTCGGTGGGAGGATGTTTCATTGTGTTCCTCCACCGCATTTTCAGCTCTTCATCGACGAAAAGAAACATCCAGTTAGTTCTTTACTTTTTAGGGTGCCCCGGCCAGGGGACTTCTTCCCAGGGTCTTTAAGGACCAGTAGGGGCTCGAGTATCTCTGCTACCAGGGGCGTCCTTGAGGAGCCCCAAAAGGGGCCTAGTAGGCACACCAGAGTTTCCTCTGAGGGTTCCCGCAGTGGACTTGCGAAAACTGGACATGTTTCAAGGTTCCCCTTTTGGGGGCTAAAGTTTAGCCCTGTTCTTCTGTAGCTCTGGATAC
This sequence comes from Ambystoma mexicanum, assembly GCF_040938575.1. Classification (NCBI taxonomy): domain Eukaryota; kingdom Metazoa; phylum Chordata; class Amphibia; order Caudata; family Ambystomatidae; genus Ambystoma; species Ambystoma mexicanum. The sequence continues at coordinate 285,343,255 of NC_090931.1, read as the reverse complement.
CGGGGCACGCCCTGAGGTTTCCATTTATGGAGCTTTCCACACTGAGTAGCGTCTCGAGGGCCCTCTTGAGGGAGCTATACGTTCCAGGTTCCATTCTGTGGTTCCCCTCCTTGTGGCTAAATCCAGCACCGACAGAGTTAAGGGATCCTCCTTGAGAGTCCTGTCAGTGAGGTACAGTCCTCAACCTTCCTGCGCTCAGGGTCGTGGTGGTACATCTCTGCCGAGGGGGCAAAGAAGGCGGTCATACACCTCAGGCCTTTGAGTACCGGCTCTGCCGAGGTTCCTCCATTGGAGGCTACTTTTGAGGCAGCCCCTGGGATGCCCAGTAAACACCCTAGACCCGCCAGTACCGGCTCAGCCGAGGATCCTTGTTTCAAGGCTAAAATGTCACATAAGGCCCCTGACTCTCCTGAGGAGACCGTTGCCTCACCTTTGGCTGTGACGCAGTTCACCTCCGGTGTCGACAAAATGGCGACTCAACCTCCACGGTGGCCATTTTGTCTACCCCATCATTCACTACGGCTGGTGTTGGGGGGTGTGGGGGATTCCTTTTGGGGCTGTGCAGATTTTTTTCCACACAATGTGGATTAAAAAAAAAAACATTCCGCCCTTCAGTGGATTGGCGCACTCGGACACCGCTGCCTGAGTCTCGCTACCTCCTGCTTCCGCACCCCTGATCTATGTGGACCCAGCCGGAGCAGGACTTTCCTGGTAACCATCCTCATTGCGTTCATGGGGGTATGCCCCTTCCGAGCGGCCTAGGCCTTCGTCTGAGGATGCGTTTTTGGGGAAATTTCAGACACTCATGCACTCTGATCCCATGAGAGCGTAATTTAAGGGTCTTTTCAGGGAAATGTATCCTGAACCCCCTGTGCTGCCTTCTGCCCCGGCTATTCCTTCGCAAGCCCCAGTGGTGCCCACCTCCTCCACCTCTACCTGCTGGACCTCCTCCATCACTCCATCTGCCTCTGCTATCCCAGATAGAAAAAACACTGGGTGCACCACTAGACAACACTTTAACACCTGAGGTGCCACGTGCAGCGGAGCAGTCTCCTGTTACTGCTTCACTGGATGAGGGCCAGACGTACCAGGACTGCGATGATCAGCCCTGCTCCATCAGAGCATTCCATGACTGGGTGCTGGCTATGATGGCCCTGCTGGATATTCCAGTGCTCGATATTCCAATGCTCGAGACTCCTGCTCCACAAAAGGGGGTGCTTTCTGGAGCATTTACCATATTACCGCATGAGCGCACCGGCCTGTTCCTCCAGAAGGACGTCTTGGCTGAGGCCCACAAGGTCTTGGAGAAACCCCATTCTGGGCTGCATCTCAACAAGAGGATTGATGCTCGATACAAGCTTCACACCTTGTAAGACATAACCTTGTCGTCTTGTCTGCTCCCATCGTCAACGGTAGCGGCAGCAGCCACTCTTCAGGCCAAACCGGCCTCAACATCCTCCACTAAAGCGGCCAAAATGCTCTCCAAGGAGGACAAACATCTTTACGCCATTGGCAAGAATGTCCTTTCCAATTCGGCACTCCAACTTCGTCAAACTAACACCAAGCTCATCTTGGCTGCGGCCAATGTCAGGATTTAGAGGGAGCTGGCTGATTTCCAGGAATGTTTTCCTGCGGATAGGCTAGAAGACTTCAAAGTCGGTTTGTCGGACTCCAGAGTGTTTGCCCAGGATCTACTAAAGGCTGCGGCTTACCACGTAGATGCCTCTGCATGGGGGTTGATGTTTCCCGCCAAGCGTTGCTCCATGTGACAGTTTTCAAAGGAAGTGCTGGACAAAGTGCTGGTTCTTACCGTTGATGGTAAGAAATTGTTCCATTCCTCCACAGAGGAGGAACTCGTAAAGACTAGGACGAGTACTCAAACTGCCAAGTCGTTATCGATCTTGGTGAAAGCTCCAGCTAAGGCCCCCTTAGACACCGAGTTCAGGGTCCCAAACTCGGTCCTTCTCTGGGTTCAGGGGGTTTCAGGCTCGCTGTGTGCGCTGAGCTGAAGCTCCAGTTGGCGGGTCCCGCTGTAAGCAACAACGGCGAGGTGGCCGGTTTTTCTCTCTGCCAGCAGCCTCCTCTCGATGGACAGGTAGTCTCCCTGCTGACAAATCATCCAAATGATATATTTTGTCGGTCGCACAAGACTCCGGTGGGAGGACGAATTTCATCTCACCTGGAGGCGTGGCAGACCATCACTGAAGACCGATGGGTTTTGATGATTGCTCGGGCGGGCTTCCACTTTCCCCTTGTTGGGAGAATTCTCATAAATGCGCTAATTCCCTTCACCTTGGAGACCCCCAGCAACTTTGCTGGATTTTGGAGGACTTGATTTTCTTTCCTGGAAAGAGTGTGAGCGTTTTTCCCCACTCTTTCATGTATTTTGATACGTTTTATACCTTTTTGTTCTTTGATTATTGAGTTTTAGATAACTCCATGGGCATCATCTTTTCATATGTGTCTCACAGCACCCTCAGTGTAGTGACACCGGGATGTCTTTTAGACTTCCCACAGGTTAAAGTGCCTTCTCTGGGATAAACTACTGTTTCCCAGAGAATGTGAAGTGAAATTGACTTTACTAGTCTTTCCAAATTTCTAAACCCAGCACACACCATCTTACAATGGAGTGCTGGAGGGGGTTACATAATATCCCCTGTGTCTAAATACTCATGTAGCAGTCAAATGCTACCCTTTCCTATTGAAAAAGCTGGTGGCAGTGGTTTTACAGTAAACTACCATGACTTCTGACCGTGAACATGGTAGCTAAAAATCACGGGAGGCATGTTTTTCAAGATGGCGCCTTAAGCCTCTTTGTTTAAACAGGTCGTGGTCGCAGTTTCTTTTTGGAAAGGTTTTTCTAGTGTTTGTCTCTGCACGCCAAACCAGGTTTGGTCCCTCTGTTCGTGTGCCTTTGGCGGGCTTCAGGACTGAAGACCGCCTCTGGCGTCTGGGTGTCTGGGGTGGGCAGGAAGTGAGGGAGGTGCCTGAAACTCTGTGCTTAGTCTCCTAGGCGACCCAAATCCACTCTGGCGTGATTGGCTGGCTGACTGTCCGGCAAGGAAAGGGCGAAAACTGTTTAAAAGGCTAGTCTCCAGGACTGGAAAGCAGAGTTGACCACTGGAACGAAAGAACCGAGGATGAGCTGGAAGAAGACGGCTGCTGCAACTCCTGGACTGTTGGTTTGCCCGGTGAAGCCCTGCTGCAGGTCTGAAGTGCCAAACTCTGTTTGACAGAGAAGCTCATTCAAGGACGGCTTCTTCTTTTGAGTTGGTGGGACCAATCAACTCATAAGACACCTGGATGCCATTCTCAAGGCTGGTTGGGATTAATCAGGGAGAGGGACACCAGTTTGTTTTCCTGAATCTACAGCTACTGGAACTGAAGTAACTCCATCTTGTTTGCTTTCTTCAATGATCCTGTGCAGTGCAGGGGTGCCCTGACGGCCTCCCCCTTGTCACCACGACTGAGGCTTAGGAACAGCGAGATCTGCAGGACCTTCCAGGAACCACGACTTCAGCAACATTTGTTTCTTCATACAAAGGTATTGTGCCTACCCGATTGAGAGAACGCCACTTTCTCTGTGAAAGTCCGTGAAACTATCTCAACTTGCAGGCCTAATCAGCTTGTGACCCGACATGATTCTTTTTCGCCTAAACTACTTCTAAGAACTTTCGCAAAGACTTTACCGTTTGATACCAGAACGGCTCTTTCCTACCCAGAACACTAGCCCATTGACTTTGGCCTGGCCTATTGACTTGAATTGAACTCTTCTGGTGAACTGAAACTATTTGCACTGCCTAGAAAGTATATATGATCTACTCTATTTACTTTTGTCCTTTTTGCTCACTGCTAAGTAACTGAACTGCCATTTGGCTCCTATTTCAGGGGAGCTCAAACTGTTTCAAAAGCTTAGAGTTTTGGATTGAAGTGTATTGGTATATAATATTAAGTTGCCTCCTATTGAAATGTTTTCTAAATGATTGTGTAATAAATTACTAAGTATCTTTACCAAGAAACCTTCAGTAGAAGTGTCTACTTGAACCACTGTGATTGAAAGTCCTCTGTGTAACTACTTGTACTGCTCACATTCACTCTTGAGATAAGCCTGGCTGCTCAGCTCGCTACCAAAAACTGGGTGGTACAGACTTATACCAAAGGTTGGTTTGGCCAACACCTGTAGTCCTAATTGTGTGTAGTGGTCCCAGAGGGTACTGCAACAATTCTGCCTAACACCACTTCCCCCTACCCCACCCTTCAAACCTTCCTTCCAGCAGACCGGGTCGCCCTCCATTAGAGCCGAGGTGCAGAAACTTCTAGACCTCAGAGCTGCGGAGCCTGTTCCCCCTCCTCTCCTCAGGGAGCAAGGGGCGGGCTACTACTCCTGTCTGTTCATTGCGGATCTACAATGGTGGCCTTCGACCAACAACCTTTCAGTGGGGGCCTCCTTCCAGGAGCCCTGCCCACAGTGACGGTGACCACGGACTGCTCCCTTCTGGGGTGGGGAGTGACACTATATCACCTCGAGGTATTCGACCTATGGACACCTCAGGACAGGCTGGACCATATCAATTATCTGGAACTTCTGGCTGTGTTCCTGGCGCTCAAAGCTTTTCAACCATCAAATCACCAACAACGTAGTCTGTGTTCGCACAGACAATTATGTTGTGATGTTTTACATCAACAAGCAGGGTGGCACCAGGTCACCTCTCCTTGTGGACCTAGCCATACAAATTTGGGACTGGGCCATCCAGCACAAGGTCTGGCTCCAGGCTGTACACATCCCGGGTCACATCAATGTGACTGCAGACTCACTGAGCCGTCAGTCGGCGGCCAGTTACAAATGGGAAATGAACAGCAATGTCCTCTCCTACATTTTTCGCCAATAGGGCAGTCCAGAAGTGGACCTCTTTGCGACTTACACAAACAGGAAACTTCCTCTTTATGCATCCAGGGACGGCCTCGGAGCATTCTTCCCTGGGAGACGCCCTCGAGATCCAGTGGCACAACATCAAGGCTTATGCTTTTCCTCCATTGCCTCCGATTCATCGATCACTCTACAAGCTCAGGAGTGCAGCAAACTGCACTCTCCTGTTCATAGCTCCTTGGTGGCCACCAGATTCTGGTTTTCGGAACTTCAGCATGTTGATTCTTCCTCCGATCAGATTGCTGCTGATTCCCAACCTTCAACAGAGCGATCACCAGCTGTGGCACCCCTCGCCACCATCATTCAGCTTCGCGGCCTGGAACCTGAATTCAGATATTTAGCGCAGTACAATCTGCCCGAGGACAATTAGTGCATTATCCAGGCGGCTAGGAAACCTTCTACGAGGGCTCAATATAGGAGCATATGGCTCAATTTTTGCCACTGGTGCTTACCTGAACAACTTGATCCCAGGCACGCTACGGTTGACACTGTTCTATCCTTTGTGTCTCACCTCGCAGCTTCGGGCATTCATATTCTGTCTTGCAGAACTTATCTGCCATTGTGACCTTCCTGTCCACGGACAGCTGTTCCTTTTCATTGACTAATCCAGTCATTAAAAGACATTTTGTGGGCCTTCTTCATCTCTTCCCCCCCGGGACCCACCCCTCATCCCAAATGGGATTTGAATGTGATCCTCACCGCATTATGCCATCAGCCATTTGGACCCATGGCCACCACTGATCTTAAATACCTTTCTTGGAAGATTGTCTTTCTGATCGCAGTAAGATCGGCGAGGAGAGTTAGTGAGCTCCAAGCTCTTTCTGTGGAACATCCTTTCCTTACTTTCCACAAAGATATGGTTGTGTTTCACACTCATCCTTCCTTCCTGCCTAAGGTGGTTACCTATTTTCATTCGAACCAATTGATCTCCTTACCTGTCTCTTTTCCTAACCCGTGATCGGATGCCAAGAGTTTTACTCAACTTAGACATCAGACGAGCACCAAAGTTTTAGCTCGATAGAACGAGTGAACTCAGAAGCTCTTCATAACTCTTGGCCACATTCGGAGACCCGAAAGGGAAACTGGCTTTCAAAGCAACTATCTCCCGATGGATTGCCTCATGTATTTCAGAAGCCTATAGCATTCAAGGCCTTCAACCTCCGAAAGGCATCCATGGTCATCTAGTACGTGGCAAAGCGGCTGCTGTTCACTTCCAAAAATATTGTCCCTTGTGAGTCCATCACCAAGGTGGCTACGTGGGCTTCCCCATCATCTTTTTGTAAGCATTACTGCTTAGACCTGAGCTCCAGGGCTGATGCCCAACTTGGCCAGGCTGTTCTTAAGAACTTATTCCAGGAAATGGGGTTTTCCATCCACCCATTACTACCTGTGGTGTGTGCTTGGGAATCTCCCACATGTATGGAGGAAAGGGGACGGGACGTAGGAGTATAACCAAGTTACTCACCATAGTGACTACTTTACTCATAGTCCATAGTCCCCTTTCCTCCATCAGCCTGCCACCGTCTTCTCTAAAAAGTATTCTCCATTATTGCTTAAATGGTCTCGGACCTGGCGATAGAAAAGGACCGAAGGGCGATGCGTGGGGCAGAGCTCAGGAGGGCAGGGTTACGGCCACATGCGGTGCCCTGTGTAACGGACAAAAATAAAAAAAAATGTAATGCTTTTTTACAAAAGTGCTCCAGTCTCGTCCTGAAGGATGGAATATCCCACAAGTATGGAGGAAAGGGGACTATGGACTATGAGTAAGGTAGTCACTACGGTGAGTAACTTTGTTAGAATATCATTAGCATATAAAACCAGAAACTGAAAACCTATTGAGTCAGGTTTCAATGCATGACTGCACTCATTACCACAGAGACTGAGTGTTCACAGGGACTAGCCTTATATTACTATAGGAGGTAATTAATTTTACCACAGGTGGTCCAAGCTGAAGTGAGCTTTTGGTTTTCCTAATAAGTGAGTTTAGAAGTGTATGATGTGTGTGTATCCAATCACCTGTTAATAATGTAATATGTTTTGCCATTTGGCTGCTAGAGTATAACTCGGCATCGTAGATAAGTTGCTGAGAAGAAGTGATACTGTCACATACTAAGTGTAATGAGTCCAGTAGCTGGTACTATAAAGGACCGCGGGTAAAGAGGATATTTGTGAGAATATACTCTAAGAAGAGTGCCAACATTATAAAAGGGCAATATCACAAAAGGTGCTATGCTATAATAAATATCATTATTTACCACCATAATAAGCTATCACAGAATTAGGTATAACTCCTTCATAAAATATATCTAACAATCCTCACTGCCAAAGCCTCGAACTACAACAGAATAACTAACGCCACATCCAGCACGTGAAATCTATTTGTCATCAATCTGGGAGAACTAGACCCCCCCCCCCCCCTCCCAATTACTTGTAAAAGGCAGTGCCTGGTGTGATAGTGTCCAGGACACACTCACCGGGAAAATGAGCCAGCTCGAAGTCCAAATCGACACCAAGTGTTCACAAGTAACAGCAGCCCGCCATTGCTCACACAACCAGACGCATACCTGAATAGTCCACATTTTCAATTCCAACCGATCTGTCACCAACTTGGCAACTATTATCAAGGGTCTTAAACCATGCTGAGGTAAAGGACATTTGCCCAGCCTCCCTTCTTAAAGACTGTGCTGACCCTTTACTCCCACTTATCACAGCCATCGCAAACTCATCCTTTGGTACCTGCTCGGTGCCCACCTCCCTCAAGGAATCCTGGATCTCCCCCTGCAAAAATAAAACTCCTCCTTGCACCTGACGATCCCCACCAACTTCCGACCCATTAAGACTGTCCCCTTCTTGCTGAAAATCATTGATAGGGTGGTCTTCCTCCAGATCTGAGACTTCCTTGAATCTCACCACATCCTAGGCACACAGCAATCAGGCTTCCGCCCCAGACACAGCACTGAGGCAGCATTCCTTCACTTAAACCTATTGGATGATGCAATCGACTCTGGTAAGCTCTTGCTGCTCCTCCTCGTTTTCGACTTGTCAGCAGCTTTCGACCTTGTCAATCACCAAACACTCTGCCATCATCTCACCACCTTTGTACATTTTACCCCTGACGCCGCCAAATGGATTGCCTCCTTCCTGTCCAACAGAACTTCAAGAGTGTTGCCGGCGATGCAGCATCCACTCCTACACCCATCTCCTGTGGTGCGCCACAAGGCTAATGTGTCTCACCCACCCTGTACAACATCTACACAAAGCCTCTTTTCGACCTCAACTCCCTCGGCATGTCCTACACAAACTATGCTGATTATACACAAATTCTCATCCCCCTATCTGGCAACCATACCAATACACAGCCAAGGTAAATTCCATCTACGAAACCATTCAAACTTGGATGGCTACGCATAGCCTCTGTTTGAATGTTGAAAAGAGAGAATTACTCCTCATTGGATCGCTAACCTGCCTTGCTAAACTCGACAACACCTTCAAATCGTTCACCATTGATGGCCACAATATCCCTGTTGCATCCGCAGTAAAAATGTTTGGATCTACTGGGACACCACACTCAATATGTCACGGCAGGTCAACCACTTTTCCTCTACATCTGCTTACACCACAAAGCTGATCAATGCCAGCAAGCTGTTCCTCTCAATAGAAAACCGAACCAACATTGCCCGAGCACTCATTGGGTCCAAACTGGACTATTGTAACTCTCTACTTTGTGGTACTTCAGAAAAAACTTGAACAAACTGCAAGTTATTCAGAATAACGCCCTCCAAGCAGCTACAGTCCTGGGCAAACACAACCACATTTCTGAAGTGAGGAGATCCCTTCACTGCCTCCCCGTCGGGGAGAGAGTAAAATGCAAATTTCTATTCATCAGCTACCAGTGATTAGCCATACACCAACATACCTCGTCCAGAAGGTGAAAAAACAAGCTGCTGTGAGATAGTAGTGGTAAGCCTACAAACATTGCCTGGAGATACAGATGCAACTGCAAAAGAGCGGGAGGTGCCAATCTACTAGTTCGGATGGCCTCCCTCTGGAACAATCATCCCCCCACAAACCCCCCCACTTGCAGCTGAACCCTCCTACCTGGCGATCAGAAAGAATCTGAAAACCTACCTCTTCAATTAACATCTATACCACCCACCTCCTTTTTTTAAATATTTTTTTTATTTTTTATCCTCTGTCCTGTACTGTAACTAGCGCCTAGATGCCTCCAGGCTACGTGCGCTGCTATAAATGTATAAATAAATTAATAAGATCCAGCTGTCTGAAAAACCTCAGTATGTTAGGAAATGGAGTCGAAGGGCTATAACAAACGACATCTGCCAAAAAAAACATTTTTGAATGGATTGTGTTCTCCTACGTGTTCCTTATCTTTGACACTTGTTGGCCAGCTTCAGCTGCTTTGGAAATAATTTTCGGCAGAGGGCTCTGTGCGTCGATGGCGTTGAGTTGAGGTCCCTCGAAGGCTTCCGTCGTGGATGTCATCGAAGCCATTTATAGCACACGCAGCGCCCGTTGGCCTCAGTTCCGTTTTCCCACGAAAGCGATGGCTTCAATGAAATTCGGCGCGCCTCACATCTTGTGACTTCTTGGCTAAGATCTTCGATTCCTATGTCTTCATCATCAACACAGACGACCGGTTCTAAAAAGTGTCGGGATTGCAGATTGAAAATGTCCCTCACTGATTCGCACCTTATCTGTTTGTGGTGCCTCGAAGCGGACCATGACACCTTCGACTGCTTGATGTGCCAGTCCATGAGGAAACGGGAGGTGAAGCTGGAAATAGGCAAAAAAAACCTAAAAAAAAGAAGAAAAAAAAGCATATCCCCCTATCCAATCTGTGAAAGCTTCGACTGACAAGTTGAGAGGTGATTCTCCTTCCTTGGAAGAAGGAGGCCAAGTGGTCCTGATTGAGGAGTGGCTCACACCACTCTTCTTTGTCCTTGAAGTCGAAGAGAAGGCACCATAGGTCGACTTAATTGTCAGACGCTTCCCCGAAAGAGTTGCTTGCCCGACAAAGAAATCCACTCCAGCCGAGTGGGAACCCTTCAGGGCCAAAATGCTTAAGATTTTTGAGACACAAAAACTTAGCCATGCTCCTACCAAGGCTTCAAAAGAGCCGGAAAGGAAAGGTCTCGTCCTAAATCTTGTGCACCCTCGAGCCCGGGAAAAAGGGCCGATCCATATTGTGAGCCTTCTAGGCCTCGATCCAATGTTTCATCGAAGGATCATTTGAGACATAAGACAAGTCAAGGTCGTCGACTCCATCGACACCAGCTGTACCACATTTACCAGTTGCACCATCAACGCTGAGCACCCGTCCTAAATCAATGGCGTCGAAAAGGAAAGCCTCAACAACTACTATGGCGTCAAAGTCAATTATGCCAAAAACAATAATTCCAGACAAAACGTATGCTCCACTGCCTAAGAAAGACTTTAAGTCACTTTATTCAATTTTTGAAGAAGAGAGTTCTGATGAAGAAGCCCCATTTGACCTACAATATGGTACGCCCAATGTATCAGAAAGTTTCATCTCGGAAGAGTCCAGGATGAAGGACCTTTATGAAAATGTCCAAACTGCAAGTGGAGTAGATGCCTCACCTGAACTTGAGTTTGGGAAACCTGAGGCTGGGGAGCATGCAGATGCATCCTACAGGCAGCTCATGTCAAAGGTGGTAAAATGTATGTGTTGGAGTCGGCCTCCATTACCATATGAACAGGACGACCTTACTGGCACTCTTGACAAAGGTCCACAATCTGATCCCATCTTACCCTTCCATACATCCTTGCAGAAAAGGGTGGCCAGGAACTGGGAGACTCTGGAGACCAATCCGGCAGTTGACAAAAACTTAACTAAGTACGGCCCTTCCTGTAGTGATTTGTCAAAACACCCCACTCCGGAGAGTCTGGTGGTGCAGGCAACTACTGCAACATCAAAACAAGTGGCATACCGCACCATACCTCCTGATCGTGGCGACAAACACGTAGATGGATGGGCAAGGAAGGTATTCTCTGCAGGGAGCATGGCATTAAAATCTGCCAACTCCACTTGTGCCCTAGCAAAGTTTACATTCACTCCATGGGACTGCATTTCCATGGTGGCAGAGCACATTCCCGAAGGGGATGAAAGAGACTGCTTTTTAGCTATTATTAAAGAAAGCAAATTGGCCATGTTCAAGTCTCTTCAATCAGGTTTGGATTCTGCGGATAGTATCGGCAGAGCCATGGCTACCAGCACCGTTATGTATATATTTGTGTGGTTGAGAAAGTCGGGTTTTGCACCTGATGTGCAATTGAGACTTCTCAACATGCCTTTTGATGGGTCTCAACTTTTTGGCAACAAGGCTGACGAGAGCCTTGAGAAGTTGCAGACCTCAAAGGCGGCAGCCAAATCTTTAGGCGCCGCTATTGGACAACCTCAGTCTTTTCATCCTGGTGGGCAACCTTGGAGGAGTTCTTTTCGCTACTACTCCTGGAAGGGCGAGAGGAATGGCCAGTCAAAGGGACCAGTGAAGATTTCCTCGTGGTGGACGAGGTAGAGGTGCAAAGCCAGCTCAAGCAGCAGCCTCCTTACCATTGACCACTGCATCAGCCTCCTCAAAACCACACTGAGGTCTTGAGTCACAGTTCTCCAGTGGGGGGCAGACTGTCTCAGCATCTTGAAGAATGGCGAGACATTACTTTGGATGCGTGGGCTCTGGAAACAGTAGCCCACGGTTACTGCCTTCCTTTCATAAGGAGACCTCAGAACAATCCACCGGGGAACCACTCTTTGAGGATTCCGGATCCGCTCCTTGTACAGAAAATGTTAACCCTGCTAGAGAAAGGTGCTATAGAACCAGTGCTTGTAGCAGAGGGGAACAAGGGATGGTACTCCCCTTATTTTTTGATACCCAAGAAGGGCGGAGGACTGAGAACCATCTTGGTCTTAAGATACTTGAACAAGTTCCTCAGGAAGGACAAGTTCTCCAGCATGGGGTCTGGCATGGATTCAGATGCTCATGAATATTCCCCGTCGTCAGGCTGGGAATCCTCGGTAAAGAAAAAAGAAAAAAATCAGTTTCGTTTCTGATCTGTCTTCCGTAGTAATAACCAATCACTGGTCTCTGCGTCATACTGACCACAGCCAATGACTGCCCTCTACCTAAGCACCGCCTCTGGCAGCCATCTTCATATTTTTACCGCACGTTCATGTGTTGGGATCCTCGTGCTATTGCTCTCGAGCGTTAGTGCTATTTTTTCACGTTTTTTTCGGTCAAAAGAGCCTCAAGCTCCACCGACTCTCCATCCGATCAACGGGGACCCGTGTCGGATTTGTCTGCGCCCCTCAAGGGTGAAGAATTCGTCGATCTACGCTTTTGGAGGACTCCAGAAGCTTCTCAGGCCCGGACATGGCCCAGGAGAAGGGAAGCTCGACGCCCGGAAAGCTGTTCAGGGTCTGCCCTGGATGCCAGCTGCAGAACGTCTTTAAGGAGGACGAACACTCCTTTTGTCTCTACTGCTTACATGAGGACAAGACGCACATGGAGAAGGACTGTGCGTTTTGCGGCAATATGTCGGAGCGGACCATGAAGGACCGCCATCAACGTCTCGCCAACTGGCTGGAAGGGAAGAGCCCGTCAGGCGAGAAGAAGAGGAAGAAATCCGAGCGGTCTTCTAAGACCTTTGAGGACGCCCCGGCGACGGGGGTCCAACACAAGGCCAAGCACCGCGAGTCCGCTGGCACCGGGAGCGCCGAACGGTCGGGCTCTACGGGCGCCAGGCAGGGCGCACCCTCCCCGGCACCTTCAGCCACGAGCCAACGCTCTGGGTCGGGTAAGAGGAAGGGCGAGCACCCGGCGAAGCTCCTGGAGAGGCCCCGGTCGAGCTCGAAGGCCCCATCGGAGGGGGAGCGAGGCAGTGTCCCCCCCCCCCTCAAGGATAAGGCGGTGAGCGCACCTAAGGTGGTGAAGGCCTTAATCCATCCGGCCAAGCCCTCTATCGAAGCTTTCACGGCGGCCCTGGCTCAGCCTGTGGAGGCTACACCAGTGGTGGCGACCTCGGGGCTCAGAGTCTCCCTGCCACCTCGGAGGGAGTCCTCTTTTGTACCCATCGATAGGACCCCCGTGAAATCCCCGGCGGGGAAGAAAAAGGGGGGGCAGGGCGTCGTCGTAGATTCGGCTTCAACCTCGGAGGAAGAGCTGATCGAGGTCTTAGCCAGGGCCTTGGCGTGGAAGAAGACCGGCCCGTCGGGATGGATCCCGACGCAGGTGACGACGACATCGTCGAGGGTGCCGACGGGGCCACTGATCGCCCGTCGGATTCCCCTCTGCCAGCGCCGCAAGACAACTCGGCGGCCATTTTGTTGGCTATACAGTCCTTATGCTCAGAGATAAGGACGAGACTACCGTTGCCGACGGAGGAACCTCTCCCGTCGGGGGATCCTGAACCGGGACCTTCTGGTGTTCCCCCGCCCAAGAAAAGAAGGATTCACCCTCCACCTCCTTTTCAGCCGTCGCGCCCCGTCCAGCCCTCCTCCCCGTCCACCCGAGGGGATGATACGGGGACTGACACGGCAGCGACGGGCACGGACGACGAGGTATACGACGAGGATCTACCGTCGTCACCTCCCACCAGGGCTTCTCCGCCCGACGAGATTGGATCGTTCCACTCCATGATCGCCAGGGCATCCGAGCTTTTCCAACTCTGCCCTGAGGAGAAGAAAAAGGAAGGATTCCTTTATCAACGGCGCGAGGCCAAGAGGAAGACGGTCCTCGCGGTGCCTCTACTGGACGACATTTGGGATGAGGGCCTCGCCCTCCTCAAGAACCCTTCCACGACGCCAGCCAGAAGAGACCGGTACGAGAAGAAGTACCGGGTCCCGGACGCGGCCCCCCTGTGCCTCCGGGCGCAGCCTACCCCGGACTCCGTCGTCTCCGCGGCGGCTAGGAAGAAAGCGGGGGGGGGTGCGGCCTCCACATCGACCTCCCCACCGGAAGGCGAGGGAAAGAAATTGGACGCTATGGGACGCAGGGTCATCTCGTCTGCAGCGACGACGATTAAAGCGGCCAACGCCTTGGCTATCGTGGCCCGCTACGACAGGGAGCTATGGTACAAACTGGCTCCCCTGCTGGACTTCCTACCGGACGACAAGAGGGCGGATGCCCTGGAGATCCTACAGGAAGGTGAGGTGGCGTCGGACCACGCCATCACTATTGCGACGGACATCGCCGACACTGGGTTTCGCCAGTTGGGCAACGCCGTGTGCCTTAGGCGGCGTGGATGGCTCAAGGCTACGGACTTCCGTCAAGACGTACAGACCAGAGTCCTGGACATGCCGTTCGATGGGAACAACCTGTTTGGGAAAACAGTGGACGATTCCCTTCAGGCCATTAAAGCGGACACTGAGACGGCCCGGGCCCTTGGGGCTCTGCAGCAACGACGGACGCCCTTTCGGAGCAGCGGAGGAAAGGGCGCCTCCAAAGGTTCCGGCGGCGGTTTCTCCACCTACCGTCAAGCGGCCCGCTCGTCGTCTCAGGAGGCCTACAGAGGACGAGGCAAGTCTGGCGGACCCCGCCGTCGTCGCCAAGGAGGTCAAGGCGGCAAAGCCTCGTCGAAACAGGATTGAACCGGCCGTGGGGTCGGGCCCCCACCGAAGCACCCCGGTGGGAGGCCGGCTGGCGAGCTTCGTCAGCGTGTGGGAGTCCATCTCCACCGACCGTTGGGTGCTGGACGCCTTAGCCCGGGGCCACGCGCTCGAGTTTCAAAGAAGGTGCCCGCGCGTCCCCCCCCGTGGCCAGGAAAGAGCTTCACGTCCCTCAGCTTCTCCTGGAGGTAAGGGCGATGCTCAGGAAGGGCGCCATCGAACTCGTCCCAAAGAGGCTTCGGGGCTCCGGAGTTTACTCGAGATACTTCCTCGTGAAGAAGAAGACGGGAGGATGGTGCCCCATCCTAGACCTGCGACGTCTGAACAAGTTCATCAAGGCGCAGAAGTTCCGGATGGTCACCCTCCAGCACGTCCTGGGTCAGCTGGAGGAGGGAGACTTCCTGTCGTCGTTGGATTTGGAGGATGCCTACTTCCATATTCCCATCCTAAAGGGGCACCGAAAATTCCTCAGGTTTGTGGTCCAAGGGCGTCACTACCAGTTCAAAGCCCTCCCCTTCGGACTACGGTCGGCACCCAGGGTATTCACCAAGTGCCTTGCACCGGTGGCGGCGCAGCTGCGCCGCGAGGGGATCCACGTCTACCCCTACCTGGACGACTGGCTCACCCGAGCCAAGACGAGGGAGCTCGCCGTGGAGCACACGGCAAGGACCGTCCACCTTCTCACGGACCTGGGATTCTCCGTGAACTACGCCAAGTCCCACCTGGTACCCGCGCAAAACGCACTGTTTCTGGGAGCGAAACTCGACACAGTGTCCCTTCTGGCCTCCCCGTCGGAGGAAAGGACCAGGTCCATCCTGGGCAAGGTACAGCGGATGTTGGTTTCCGACGCGGCCAAGGTGAGGTCCATCAAGTCCCTCCTCGGAATGATGTCTTCTTGCATCTACCTCATTCCCATGTGCAGGCTCCGGATGCGCCCGTTGCAGGAGTTCCTGGACGCGCGCTGGATCCAAACGACGGGCGGCTTCGAGGAGAGATCACACTCGACGAGAGTTTCCGCCGAGCGGTCCGGTGGTGGGGCACCCGCGCGCATCTGACGGCGGGCATGGACTTCCAGACCCCAGACCACCAGGAGACAGTGACCACGGATGCCTCCCTGGAAGGGTGGGGAGCGCACACCGAAAATCTGCACGCGAGAGGCCTTTGGCTCCCGACGGAGAAGTCCCTCCATATCAACGTCCTGGAGCTCCGTGCAGTGTTTTGGGCCCTCAGGTCCTTCCTTCCGTCCCTCAAGGGCAAGGTGGTGAGGATCTTCACCGACAACACCACCACCATGTTTTACATCAGGAAACAGGGCGGAACCAGGTCCCCAGCACTGTCCAAGGAGGCGCATGACCTGTGGCATTGGGCCGTCGCCCAAAGGATGTTTCTGGTGCCGTTTCATCTGGCAGGGATAAAAAACACCATCGCCGACTCACTCAGCAGGGAGCTGCGCTCGTGCCACGAGTGGGAACTACGGCAGGATCTAGTGGATCGCCTCTTCCGACGGTGGGGCACACCCCAGATCGACCTGTTCGCGACGGCGACGAACTCCAAGTGCCGGAGGTTCGCCAGCAGGTTTCCCCAGGCGAGGAGCATGGGCGATGCTTTCTCGTTCCCCGGGGAGGGCCTGTTCCTCTACGCGTTCCCTCCTTTGCCACTGCTAATCCGGCTCGTCAACCAGCTCAAGAGGTCACGGTGCAGGATGATCCTCGTCGCACCTGCGTGGCCGAGGCAGATATGGTTCCCGGACCTTCTGGACTTGTCAGCGTCCCCGCCAATCAAGCTGCCGGTGGACGCGGATCTACTCTCCAGGGAAGGAGGCGCCATCCTCCACCACGACCCGAAATCGCTGAACTTGCAGGCCTGGCTCCTGCAGCGCTAGAGTTTGGGGGATACGACATACCGGCCGACTGCAGAGAGGTTCTTGCAAAGGCCAGGGCGTCCTCGACTCTTAAATGCTACGGACACAAATGGAAGAGGTTCTCTGTCTGGTGCCACGCACAGAAGATTAACCCTCTACGGATTACGGCTCCCCAGGTACTGCCGTACCTGCTGACGCTGGCCAAAGCTGGTCTGGCACACGCGTCCATCAAGATTCATCTTGCTGCGATCTCCCGATACACCAGAACCACGGGGCGGACGTCATTGTGGTCTCATCGTCTGGTGAAAGAGTTCATGAAGGGACTGTTCAGATCGTTCCCGCCGGTGAAGGCTCCGGCCCCGGCGTGGGAGCTCAACGTGGTGCTGACCAAGCTCATGGGATCTCCGTTCGAGCCTCTGCACTCGGCCCCGTTGAAGTTTGTCGTGGAAAAGAGCGTTTCTTGTGGCCATCACCTCCGCACGACGGGTGGGAGAGATCCAGCCCTTTCCTGCAAGGCCCCGTACTTGACTTTTCACGACACGAGGGTAGTGCTCAGGACGCACCCCTCCTTCATGCCCGAGGTACCGTCGGACTTCCATCTCAACGAACCCTTGGTGTTGCCTGTGTTCTTCCCGTCGCCTTCGTCGCCGGCTGAGAGGACTTTGCACTCGCTGGATGTGGCTAGAGCGCTGAAGTTCTACGTGGACCGCACGAAGTGTTTTCGGAAGACGTCACAACTCTTTGTGAACTTTGGACCTGTCAATCAGGGGAAGGCTCTCTCGAAGGCTTCCATTTCCAGATGGCTCTCCGGCTGTATCATGTACTGTCATCGGTTGGCAAACCGACTGCTGCCTGGCCGTCCGAAAGCCCATTCCACCAGAGCGATCGCAGCTACCACGGCGTTCCTTTCTGGTGTGCCCCTGCTGGACATATGTAGGGCTGCTACGTGGAGGTCGACGCACACCTTCACGAAATTCTACTGCGTCGATCAGGATTCCAGGGAGGAGTCCAGGGTCGGCCAAGCAGTGCTGCGCAACCTGTTCGCCTGAGGTGAGCCTGGTGAGGAGGTAAGATGCTTAATGTTGAGCCTTTGCCACCTCCCGTGGTTGTGCATGTGTGTACTGCTATGTATTCTTTATTCATGAGCATGTGAATCCATGCCAGACCCCATGCTGGAGAAGGAACAAGTTACTTACCTGTAACTGTTGTTCTCCAGCATGGGTCTGGCATGGATTCACATGCGAACCCTCCCGCCTACCCCTCTGCGGCTCTTCACTTGGTCATACTGCCACTTCACGTGCTTCCAAATCTGAAGATGGCTGCCAGAGGCGGTGCTTAGGTAGAGGGCAGTCATTGGCTGTGGTCGGTATGACGCAGAGACCAGTGATTGGTTATTACTACGAAAGACAGATCAGAAACGAAACTGATACTGGGTTTTTTTTTTTCTTTACCGAGGATTCCCAGCCTGACGACGGGGAATATTCATGAGCATGTGAATCCATGCCAGACCCATGCTGGAGAACAACAGTTACAGGTAAGTAACTTGTTCCTTCAAGATGGTCACACTTTCTCAGATCTTTCAGGCCCTCCAACTCCATGATTGGTTGGTGTCATTGGACCTTCAGGATGCTTGTTTTCATGTGCCAATCCATCTCGAGCACAAAAATGTCCAGAGGTTCGCAGTTGGCGGTTCTCATTATCAATTTCGAGTTTTGCCATTCGTGCTGGCCTCCGCCCGAGCGTTTTCACCAAACAGAGAAGTGGTGGCAACGAGTCTCGGGAGAGGGGGGGGATTCATGTCTACCCCTACCTGGATGATTGGCTGATCAGGACGCTTTTCTCCCGAACAAGCCCATGATCTCAACATCACCTGCCACGCTCTTCACAGACTGGGCTTCTCCCTCAATTACAAGAAGTCCCATATGACACCTTCTCAAAAGCTCCAATACATCAGAGCTGTACTAGATACACCCTTGGGGGTGTGGGGGAGGGGAAAGAGCTCACCACCTGAGGTGAGGGCTCAAGACATTCTGCAGATGGTCACCAAATCTCCAAATTTTAAAGTTCCCAGCATCTCCCTACCTTTTGAAATTCTTTTTCTTTTTTTTTTTTGGTTGCTCAGCCTCATGGCATCCTGCATTTTTCTGGTGCCGGAGGCCCGGCTGAGAATGAGGTCCCTTAAATGGGCTCTTAGAACTCAATGCTCCCAGTTATCAGGAAAGATGTCAGACCTACTTCAGATTCCAACCAGGGTTTCACAGGATCTTCTGTGGTGGGCCTGCGAGGACAATGTTCTGAAGGGAGACCCGTTTTGGCAACCATGGCCGGAGATAACGGTAGTGACAGACGCCTCACTCACGGGGTAGGGAGCCCATGCCAACAATCTGACTGTTGGCGGCCGTTGGTCTGCATCAGAGTCCAAACTACATATCAATCTTTTGGAGCTGAGGGCAATCAGACTAGCGCTGAAGGCCTCTCTGCCCTCTGTACGGGGAATGACGGACAACACAGTGGCCATGTACTACCTCAACATGAGAGGAGGTGTAGGGTCACTACCACTGTGCAGAGAGGCAATGCAGCTCTGGTACTGGGCAATTCAAGAAGAAGTCTATCGGCAGTTCACCTAGCCGGAGAAGAGAACCCGGTGGCGGAAGCTTTGAGCAAGCCGAGCACAGTCTCCCACGAGTGCCAACTAGCTCAGGAATTCCTTCAAGAGATCTTCATCCTTTGGGGAACCCCTCAAGTATATCTGTTTGCGACCGTGGTCAACCGGAAGTGCGAACGGTTTTGCTCCAGGGAATTTCCCCCAAGAGGAGTTCTAGGAGACGCGTTCATAGTGGACTGGGAGTTTCCACTCCTGCAAGCATTTCCTCCAGTCCCCGTCATTCCTCATGTGATCATGTGGTTGAGAAGGTTCGGGAAACACATAATCCTAATTGCCTCCGATTGTGCCAGGACGACGTGTTACCCAGACCTTCTGGACATGTCCCTCTGTCCTCCGATGCATCTTCCACAAAGAGAGGACCTTCTCTTGCAAGAGGAGGGTTGGGTTCTCCATCCAGAGGTCAAGACACTACACCTTCACGCTTGGTTTCTGAAAGGCTGCGATATAAGAACTGGGACCTCCCAGATGATGTAATGGAGGTGTTGCTTTCGGCGAGAAGGCCAGCAACAAAGTCTTTGTACCGTTGGAATAAATTCTGCAAATGGTGCAGGGAAAATAATGTAGATCCATTCCTATGTAAAACACTGGATGTGTTATCCTTTCTTCCATCTTTAGCTAATCTGTGGCTCCAGATTGGTACCATTAAAGGCTACTTGGCAGCGCTGTCCATCTTTAAGCGCTCGTCAGAGAAATATTCCCATTTCAAAATTCCACTGGTGACACCATTTCTGAAGGCCTCCTGAACCCCCACATCTCCTTTGCAGTTTCCAGTTTGGGACCTTAATCTGGTTCTAAAATTCATAATGTGTGCACCCTTTGAACCCCTACACTCATGTCCTTTAAGGTTGCTAACCTTTAAAACCATTCTATTGGTAGCTCTAACTTCAGCCTGTAGAGTGAGCCAGTTGCAGGCTCTTTCGTCCAAGCCACCCTTTACTATCTTCCACAAGGATAGGGTTGTTTTAAGGGTCAAACCTTCTTTTCTGCTCAATCATTTCAGATTTTCATATAGGTCAGAAAATTGTTCTACCTTCTTTCTATCCCACACCTCATCCAGGCAAGGAGGAGGAAAGACTACACAGGTTAGACCCCCAGAGAGCGTTAAGCTTTTATAGATCAAGAATGTCTAAGATACGTATTGATGACCAACTTGTCATTGGATATACAGGACATAAGCTGGGTCAGGCTGTTAATAAAAATGCCTTATCCAGATGGATAATTCTGGCAATCTTAGAATGTTACAGGCCGGCAGGAAAAGACCCTCCTGAAGGTTTAAGGGTCCCTTCAACAAGGGCCATGGCTACCTTTTACAGCCCTGCAAAGGGGTGTTCCGATTAAAAACATTTGTGAAGCAGCAACGTGGTCTTCCATCCACACATTCACTAAGCATTATTGCCTACAGGCTTCCCTAGGTCAGGATGGTACTTTTGGCAAGGCAGTCCTGCACTCCATCCATGAAAATACATGAATTCAAATTCTACTCCCTCCTTCAAACCAAATACTGCTGTGGGAGTCTGTCAAAGATGAGGAATATGTGGAAGGGCACAATCGTGGAAGGGCACAATCCAATCGAAGAACAAGTAATGTTCTTTTGACTGGATGTTCCATGTATTCATCGCTCCCCCATCATACCCCTCAGTAGAATTTCCCGTGCTATTACAGCTTCTGTTCCATCAAGGCTTAGTACGGTCACTCCCGTGTTTGCGGGTATCTCTGCTGTTAAAGGGGGGAAAACAGAACTGAGTCCAACGGGCGCTGCGCGTGCTATATATATATGCCTTCGATGACATCCACAACTGAGGCCTTCGAGGGACATCGACTCGACACCATCAACTCACAGCGCCCTTGGCCGAATTTATTTTCCCCAAGCAGCTGAAGCTGGACAACAAGTGTGAAAGATGAGGAATATGTGGGAGGAACATCCAGTCGAAAGAACGTTACCAGGGGTAAGTAAATTGTTATTCTGTTTGCAACATAGTCACCAAAGTTCACCAATTGGCAATTTTTGAAGAGGAACTGTTTGATGGTATGAAACATGAGGCTCAATTTTTCAAGGGAACTGGCAAGCGTTCCAAAAGTCTGAATGGTGTCAACTTGACAACTCGTTATACCATCCTGATCAGTTTTTTAAATTTTTTGTAAAAAAACACTAATAAAGAAACCAATCCATGGAGAGAACAGATGCAGAACGTATGTGATAGGACTATGGGTTCTTGAGCCTGGGTGAATAGGCAAGAAATTGCAGCAAGGTCACTTGAAAAAGGATATGTTTTTGAAAAAGGTGCTAATGGGTGACTTATCGGCCACTATGGTCCCATAGGTGGACCAGGGGGTCTGGGCCTCGGGAGCAAAAAAAGTAATCTGTTCTTGGTGGTGTGACAGCATTGAACTGGGTTTGGGTGCAGTGAGTCCTGTTGATCCCGGCAATGAGTAGGCATCTAGACTGGCTTGAAGTAAAGCTCTGTGTGATGCAGTGTCAAAATGGAGCAGTTTCAAGAATCCACCAGTCAGTTTGATGGTCCAACTGGTTCAAGGTGGTGGGAGTACCAGGTCGAGTTGGTAAGTGGCACAATGATGTCAGCGGTTCGCTGGTCGGCTGAGTGGGAAGATTCTGGTGGTTAGATGCATTGTTTGTAGATGCAGTGGTTCAAAGCCTTCCAGAGTGGTGAGCTGTTGCTTTTGCCAGTGCTGTGAGCACTGCTGGTGCAATGTGCCAGTGAACTGCTTTGATGGATACAAGCAGCAGTTTGAAATTCGAAAACCGGGCCAAAAGTAGCACCAGTCCTGTGTGGTACGAAGGCTCTTAACATGGTTGAATAGGTTCAAGGACAGTTCGAAGAGACAAACGGGAGTCCAGCTGCTCAAGCCTCTCATGGTGCTGCAAGTGCCACTCAAGGGGCTCTGAGATGGTGAGTCATTGGTACTGTTCGCCCCAGTCCAGGGAGCTTTGCTGCGCCTGCAGAAGTTCTTCACTCCAGTGAGGAGCCTGGTTCCAGTACAGCTGGCTGAGTGGCTGGTCTTGTTCCAAACTGCCGTCAGTCCCAAAGTTACTGGGGGATGGTTAGGGGATGGAGCTTTCTTCTGCCCTCTAAACAAGTGTCTTCACTTCTGCTATTGGACTTTGGATGGACTGCACTGCCAACAGGGTCTGACAAATTGGTCTTGTATTTTAGGAGGTCCAAAATGAATAAAGGAAGGAGTGGGAGTCCTTATAAAAGGTACATGGGCATAGGGGATTGGACAATAGTCTGCCTTCTTGGACAACAGCAAATAAGCAGAGTGCCATTGTTCTGCAGGAAGTGGAGGGAACCGGAAGGAAAGGGCCCTAAAGTAAGAAAGATGGCAAATTCTCTCCTCAGTTTCCCTCTGCTGTTTCTGGCTACTCTAATCCTGCCCCCTTGAGTTTCAAATGCCCTTTGGTATGCAACAACCCGGTCTGAGGGTGTCCTTTGTTATGGTGTATCTCTTTGAAGTATGGTTCCCATGAAACCTCTTGGCAAGAGCTCTTGTGCTTGAGTGAGGTCATGCACATCCTTTCAAAGAAGCAAAAGTGAGGGACTACTTGCCTTTTTGTCTCACTTGCTGAAGTAGGGACAGGCAGGCTATACATTCATATAGCCTTTTTGTAGCTCACCCGGTTGATATTTGCATGATGCGATTTGATGTGATTTAAGTGTTTCACCATACCAAACAAGGTATGGTGTATACTTGGAGTTTACCCTTCCATCAAACTGATAGGGACACAATTATGAGTTGTTTGAATCGGAGGTGCAGAAGTTAAATACAGCCTCTGTCTGCAGAGACATGGTGTCCCAGCAACTGTCAAGAAGGCATTTGGAACTTTTGAACTTGCCCTGTTACACTGCAGTGCAGGTGATGCAGATATCAGGAGACTGATGCAGCAGGGCACATATGTGTACTCTTCTTTTGGCATGGAGCTTTCGGAACAGGGCGGTTGTCTGATTGGCAGACCACACTTTCTTAGATTATCTGTGTCATTGTATCTGTCTATATTTATAAAAGTGAAAATGTGTGGGGTTGTGGCTGGATTTGCGGCTTGGCAAAACTTTCGTTATACAATTCCACATTGTTTCACCAATCTGCACCAAATTTTACATAGTTGCCCGTTAGGACCCTCCCGAAATAATTGGCTACCTACATGACATTTGGACAGCCCAACCCTTTCAGCACCTTCACACATGAGACACTTGCCTGAAATCGGCGAAACATCAATGTGGTTGTAGAAGGACCAGTCTCGACACGAGGAACAAAACTCGAGATCCCTGGCCCTAGTATGCACGGTTTCTGAGATATTTGCACCGCAATGAACTACACCACACCAGGGTGAGGCAACGAGTGGGGAGAGAACACAGAAGGTCCCAGCATGAAGCAGCACACCAACTCTCGCCTCCCCCAATGTCTGCTCCGGCGTATGTCAGCCAGCCACACGTGCCCATTCTCAGTGCAGTTTACTTCAGAGTGCAAAGCACATCGAGGGATAAGCGAATCGGAACAGCGACCTACAGGATCATTGATTTTCAACAATTGATGAGCGTAGTCCTGTCTGTCTCCAGAACCCTTTCGGAGAACACCTACGTTTTTCTAGTTTAATACAAATTAAAAAAAGACTGGCCTTTCTCACCCTTACCAAATGGCAATCCTTCACAATACCCCTGAAGGATGTGAATGCTGCCTTCTCGTATTAACCTACATAGGACAACCACCTGACTAATCGTGGGACATCTGCATATCCCGAATGAGAGTGAATCCTCCCCTTCCCCACCTTTTTGAGTGAGATATAAACCACAAAAGACTCCCCTTTGTCGGGTGTTGTCCGGACTTGGGGTGGGGGGGGCGTAAAACCTCTAACCCTGACGACTCCAAGCACAATACCCTACTACTGAACTAAACCGTTGACTTTGACAACTAACCGGAGAACAAAAAACGAAGAAAATCACTATGGAGATTAATGATCCCATGATACTACACTTATTAGAAGGGTGGTTGCCACTTGTCTCTTCCCGTTTCGATGCATGCAGGATGGATGAAAAGGGAGCCAAACTGGTGCCAGAGGCCCTGCCCAATCTAAAAAACAGGGGATGGAAAAGCTGTGCCAATACAGTAGTCCCCAGCCGAGCTGCAAATCTGCAATGCTGGTACTGACGACCCAAATGGTCAAGATGGTTATCCCTCAGACAGAACACAAAAGCAAGACTAGGAGAAATATAAAATGGGCCTTACCAGGACCAAAAACCCCACTGCTTAAACAATGCAGGCGAGAATGCAACCCTTAGGCCAATGCATAACTACTACGAGGGCTGTGATGTCTGCTTGTCATGACGTCTAAACCCATTAGCCTATGGGTCCGAGTCCATTGAGCCACTCCCTGAGCTGGGGGGAGAGGGAGAGGGAGGGGGAGAAGGAGAGGGAGAGCAGCGCCTTCCTCTGGGTCCCTTGTTCAGCTTGGCAACCACAACACTCTGGTCCTAGATCTGCAAAAGCAAAGAGCAAACTTGTGCGACTGGACAGCAGTAAGTTAGCAGCCCAACACACACAAGGCGTGACCAGCGCAACGTTCAACTTTATTCTTTTCAGAACAGACATCCGAATCTAGATAAGTGTGACAACGTCAGGCTCATAGTCCTGTCTGGAAACTATTCTGGGGAAATGGTAGCTATCCCAATCATACCCAAAACAATTGGATATACTTACTACATAAAGACCGTTGATCTTTAGCCTTAGTGTGTACACGGCTGAATGTTTATTTGAAAGGAGCCACCCACTATTCTCTGACCAATTCTTAGATTGCTCGTACCTGCAGCTGTGCTTTACCTAATAAACGTAATGGAGAAATCGTTCTTCCTTCAGCGCTTCTATGGCTGGGGAGCAGCTTCAGGGAACCCCAACCCCTCTTACATGTAAAACCTAGACAATGGCTTCTCTCAGGGAAATCGGGGAGAACACCCCCTCCTTCCCTGTGGGATCATCGTGTACTGCGAGCATCAGAAGAGCATTGGCAGCTCCGCGGAGTCTGCATGGAACTCTTTGTTGCTCTCCTTTTTCTGACACCACACCATGGGCAGTTGGCAGAAAAAGGCACATTGCTAATACTCTCGGTTTGTCTGTTATGTGTTCTTGTACCATGAACTGCTGACACTTGTTTGGTCTCTTGGCGCTCTGGCAGATCTGCAATGTAAGGAGGGTTGTGGGGTTTATTAGTGAGATTGAGAGGGAGAAGAGCAAGAGCTTTGATGTGCTGTTGGCAGCTTCAGTTCGGAGAAACCGGTCACTGAGCGTTGGTGTGTTTTTGCTTGGTAGCCGTCATGTGGTGTTGCGGTATGATTGTGCATGGGTGCTTTGTGTGTTCTTGTGTTTTGTTTCATGTTGGGTGTTGTGAAGTGCGTGCGGTTTGTTGTGCGGTAGTGATAGGGTTGTGTTTAGTTCAGAGTTGGGGGTGAGTATGCAAAAGATTTAATTTTTAATGTGGTTAGTTAAGTGCAACACATTTCCCACCTCAAACTACAGTCAAGTGCAACACTCTTCCTGTCTCCAACAATCCATCCAAGTGTGGCACGCTTCCTACCCTCAAAATACAACTAGGTGAGACACATTTCCTACCCCCAAATATCCATCTAAATGCAATCTTTCCTACCCCCAAAATACAGCTATGGTGACACATTTCTTACCCCAGCACTCTATCTAGGTGTGGCATGTTTCCTACCCCCCCCCCCGAAATATAGCTAATTGCAACACATTACCTATCGCCGAGAATCCATCCAAGCATGTCACATATCCTACATCCAATAATCCATCTAAGTGCAACACATTTCCTGCCCCCAAACTACAGCCAAGTGCAGCACACCGGAGACTCCCAATAATTATATTGGGCTTTCGAGGGAGTGAAGCAGGTATCTGCACAGTGTTAGAATATGATGGTGCTAATGTAGAGGTGGCAGTGTTTTAATTGAGTAGCAAGGTTCAACACAATGGCTAACTGGAATGCGCAGGCGGGTTCAACATTGTACGCCTAACACATCCAGATCAAAAGCACTGGCCACTCTCATACACACCTAGGCTCAGTACATTGCTCACTGAAGAGGTTTGTCTGTGGCAAGGTACTGCACTTTTATTCTTGTCGATTTCTCTTGTTTTGTTGTTGGTTGGCGTTTGTCGCTCAGGGGTGTTGTTCTTAGGACTGTTAAAGAGCCAGTTTTTAACAGTTCCCTGAAGTTGTGGTGATCCTCTGTTTGTATTTCCTTTGGGAGTGAGTTCCAGAGTTTTGCTGCTATTCAGAAGAACGCTGATCCTCCATTTCTGTTTTCAGTATTGTTTTGGTTCAAGGCAGATGTTGTTGCTGGTTCTTCGTGTTCAGCCTGGTTTGTAGATTTTTCCTGTATGAATTCTGCTCCTTGGCTGTGGATCGCTCTGTGCCTGCGTTCCCATTGATCTGAGCCCTTGTAAGTCCTGGGGACATAGGTACCGGTCATCACTACGTTTACCCTACCTAAAAGCATGATATTCGTGGCTGTCCCGCTGCTTGGAGGATTTGGCATCATGGGTGCTATTAGCCCTTCCTTGGGCACCACTGCTAATTAATGCTGGCTGTAGTGATCCATTCTTATGAATGCAACAAGGGCCGTATTGCCCACAGAAGTAGTATCCGATGCATAGCAGCTAATAACTTAATAATAAAAAATAAAAAAACACTATTTGGAGCAAGGAGCTTCTTTGAAGGGGACTGGGTGCAAGGGCGAGAGGTTAAAAACATTGCTGAGGGAGTGGTTCAGAGCAATGTCTCACAAATTTGGAGAGGAACTTTGAAATAAAAATGCATTTTTTAATTTGCATTAATTAGTAGGTGCAAAGTATGAATTGGGGGGAAAACGGTTTTACAGTTATCTTTTTTCACTAGCCCAAAGTTACCCCTGTTAAAGGGAAATCCGTTCTTGTAGTCTGAAAATATGTACTCTGTTAAAGAATTATAAAGAGTAAAATACTGCTTAAAAAGCCCTTCTAAAAGACGTCTCATTTGCTGCAGTAGGGCTGTTTGTCAATCAGGCTAATGTGTTCAACTGCAGTTTTGTTATATGTTAGGGTGCTGTTCTAAGACAAAGCATTGAGGAGGTCATGGTGTGTGAGCCTGCGCAGCGGAAATTGAAATGCAGAGCACGCGCGCACCATTTCCTTCAGCAGCTTTTTCTCCTTCGCCTACATTCAGCAAAGACTGGACGTGTTAGCCATTCTAGCAAATACATTGACTCATCGTCAATGTTGCACAGATTGCAAACATGGCATCAATCCAGTGCATGTAGTACACACAATCGCAATGATTCTTAAATCCAGTACCTCCGTTTATTGTGCTTGGGTCGTTTGTTCATTTTTACAAAGACACTGGCGCTATATATACTGCGTCAATCGCTTATCAACCGCGGACCAAATGTTTTTCTGGCAGTGAACATCCGAGCAAGTATTTGAGGGTGATTCGTCATGGTACTGAAGGAAGAACACTGTGATGTGTGCGAATCCCGATCCCTCCAGGATTTGTTGGCCAGACCCTTTCATATACGAATGTATATTATTGGAGTAAACCTCTGGGGGGAAAAATGATGTTGCCGTCCGTTTATAACTTGTGATTGGGATTTGTTGTGAGGGTCATAACATTTAAAAACAAGCATTGGCAATGCCAAATGTTTTTTTTCTTTTTTTTACTTTTGTGTAGGCTTGGGAAAGACATTTGCCAGAAGTTGCCGTAGTGGTATTAACCAGCCATCGACGGTAAAAGCTGCAAAATGGTGCGAGTGCCTGGGCATAAATCAATGCCGGGCAAATGCTCTTTTTGATTTTTTTTAAAACAGGATTTCGGTGAAGGGCATGTATAGTTTTTATAAATTGAGTGGCTGGAGGCAGATCTGACTACGAGATTTGTATTATACCAGTAGCACCTTTACAACTCGAATTAAGTAATTTGTCTACGGGAGGATATCCCCGGGTCCACGCTTAGAAACCTCAGGTTATTTATAATGCACTTCATAGCCAATGGTATCAATTCTGAGGACTGCATGGAAAAACTCTTGCCGGAGCTTGATAAAGCTAGCTCAGAGATCCCACAAGGGCGTATTTTGGCCCGAGAGGTTCAGGATATGGGTGGCCATAGGGATTAGCATGGCCATTGGCAGTAAATGGGTTGCAAAATAGCCAAACATCTACAACTTTCGTGTCTCCTATGCCATTTCTCCCTAGCTGTACTCGAACATATTAATTCGGGCTTATAGGTGGCGTGCCACCTAATAGCCAAAAATAACGAGGGTGGCGTCTATTGCAGATCTACCTTACAAATGTGACGGCGCACAAAGAACAATAACAGAAAAGTACACACTGCAGGGCCGATGCTTTTGTTGCTCCCCTACTGGAGTGATAGGCTGGGCCGGCCCTAGGATTTCCGAGGCTCTGGGTGGCAAAAGAGGTGTTGGGGGCGGGGGGCATTATTTGCATATATAGTGACACCAG
Source organism: Ambystoma mexicanum (assembly GCF_040938575.1). NCBI lineage: Eukaryota > Metazoa > Chordata > Amphibia > Caudata > Ambystomatidae > Ambystoma > Ambystoma mexicanum. Next base: position 285,314,655 of record NC_090931.1, on the reverse strand, counting down.
TGATCTGAAACAAAATGATATTCTAGAATGAGTCTTCAATACGCAATGGTATTATGGGAAGTTAAATAAACAGGTTGCCATGGTCGATTTGACCACATTTCTTTGGCGTCGTTTTTACTGCAAATATATGCGGGGACAGACCACCCGCAGCCCCCTCCCAAAGCCCTCTATGTTATTAAGCCAAGCCCACCCCACATATATTTTCAGTAAAAAAAACCTCCCTAAATTCGGTCAAACCGGCCACGATCAAATCGCCCACGGTCAACTTGGGTAATACTGTTTTTGCAGGTGTTTCCCAATTGTTTTATTTTCATTGCGTATATATTTGGACATATTGTCCAAACTAGCTGTATGCTTTTATTTCCGAAGCTACAGATGAGGGTTATTTTGGCTGTCAAAAGAAATAAACTCGAAGCAGGCTCCAAAGATGTCATATCAGGGCAGAGATGACCTTTGGGCAGTCAGGGCACATTGCGTCTACTGCAGAATTGACTGATAGTATGATGGAGCTTCTTTGTTTGTTTGTTTGTTTGTTTTATTATTTATAATGCGCTATTGTACCCGAGGGTATCAGGGCGCAACATTTACAAGAATATGCAAAGCTTAGTTACCAAGTATACAAGTTCAAATAGCATAGAGAATGTACAGAGCAGTAGATGAGAACACACAATATATACAGTATATACAAATTGGAAGGTGGCACACAAGTTAAACGATTGCGGATCGCGAGAGGGTGGCTTTAGCACTTATCTATTTTGGCTGTCCTTCAGTTTGAGCCATGAAATTACCTTGGAACGGAAATTCAGGTAGGGCATGTCTACTCTGAGGTTGGGGGGCAGAGAGTTCCATAGTTTCGCTGCCTTTACCGGGAAACTATTACCTCCTATGGTGGCAAGTTTGTAATTTGGGACAGAGAGGCAATCTTTGTAAGCAGTTCTGAGTGGTCTTGCGGAGGCTTGTCTATGGAATCTGTTAGTCAAGTAGATTGGGGCAGCGTTGTTAAGAGATTTGTAAGTAAGTGAGGCCGTTTTTAGGAGAATTTTGTCTCTGGTGGAAAGCCAGTTATTCTGTTGGCTGAAACCTGATATATGCTCTCTTCTGGGGATGCCCAAGGCTGCTCTCAGGGCGTTATTCTGGAGGGTTTGTAACTTATTGGTAGTAGCCTTGGAAGTTCCCAGGTAGAGGGCGTTGCAGTAGTCAAGGCGGGATAGAATGAGGGCTCTAGCGAGTGTAAGGCAACTAGTGTCTGACAAAAATGGTTTAGCTGAGCGGATTAATTTGCATGTGTAGGCAGATGAAGATGCCAGTGAGCTAAGTTGTCTTTTGAAGGAGAGGTTAGAATCCAGGTAAAAGCCCAGTGTTTTGACCTCCTGTCCAACTTTGATGTTATTCCCATCTATCATGAAGGAATTGTAGTCCGGGCTGAGTTTCCCTAGACTATGTGTTGTTCCCAAGATGATAAGCTCTGTTTTTTCATCATTCAGGCATAGTCCATGAGTGGCCATCCATGCCTGGATGATGATGTACACCCTATTCAGCAAGGCCAAATCCTTTCCATAATCTCCAGAAAGCGGAAGGAGGATCTGAGTATCATCTGCATAGTTAGTGTAGGTGATACCGAGATGATCCAAATCATCGAAAAGGGGCTTAGTGAAAATATTGTACAATGTAGGGGAGACGCAGGAGCCCTGTGGAACACCACAGGTGATAGGTATAGGGTCTGCTGCAGCTGTAGGCGAAAATACCCTCATGGTTCTTCCGTTAAGGAATGAGGTGATCCATGAGATGGCCTCGGGAGAGAAGTGTGCTGCTGTGTGGAGGTGTGAGCATAAGACAGAGTGGTCGACCAGGTCGAAAGCTGCAGATAGGTCGAGAAGGAGGAGCAAGGCAACTTGTCCTTTGTCCCTAAGTGTATCAATCTGGGCTTTCAGGTCGATGAGAGCAGTCTCAGTCCCGTGTTGAGGGCGGAACCCAGATTGTCTAGATCCTAAGAGGTGGTGTTCTTCCAGGTGTTTCTGTATTTGAACATACGCTACCTTATCTAAGATTTTTAGTAGGAAGGGAACAGTCGTTATAGGTCGGTAATTGGTGGGTATGGCTGGGTCGAGAGTAGGTTTTTTTAGTAAGGGAAGTACCCAAGATTGTTTTAGATTGCTAGGGATGGAGCCGGTGGAGAAAGAGGCATTGATCAATTTCGTGATGAAGGGTGAAAGATCGCGGGCAGCGTCTTTGATGAGCTGTGCCGGGCAGAGGTCTCCCTGGCAGTTAGATGGTCTCAGGGACAAGATGATTTTTTCCACATCGAGTGTGTTGACTTTAGTGAACTTGAAGCGCATGGGGTCTGTAGTTGTACACTTGTCCGGTTTTTTAGAAGGGGGCATGTCTTTTACGGTCTCTTTTTTGCTGGAGATTTTGGTTTGAAGGGTCTTGATCTTATTAGTCAGGGCATTCTGAATTTCTGAGCACCAGTTTTTATCTTTGGTGCAGGTATCAGGGGGTAGTATGGGAGTTTCAACTTCTTTGAGAATGGAGAAGAGTTCTTTCATGTTTGATTTGGCTGATGATATACGAGAGTCATAGGACGTTCGTTTGGCCACATATATTTCTTTTTTGTAGAGGGCAGATATTTTAGATAGATTGAATTTGTTAGCAGCTGAGGGGCATTTTTTCCAAGTGACTTCGCAGTTTCTCTTTTGTTGCCTCAAGTTTTTAAGGAATGGTGTGTACCATTTGTTAAGGTGTGATTTCTGTTTGCTCGGTTTGAGTTTGAGAGGGGCGATGAGGTCCAGTGCTGAGGCCATGGCTTTATTATATTCCTCAACTAGGATCTCTGGGTCCGCCAAGTTCGAGAGTGTGTCGAGTTTTGGGAGTAGGTTCGGGATGAGTCTTTCTGCTGTAATGTTTTTCTTGTTTCTGGTGAGAATAGGTGGGGCTGTAGTGATAGGCAGGGGTGTAGGTCTGTCTGTGGTTAACCGGAACGAAACTAGGTGGTGGTCAGTCCAGATTAGAGGTGAGATATTGGTAATATTTGCTACGCAGTTGTGATCGGCCACCCAGTCGAGTATTCTACCTTTTGAATGAGTAGGGGCCATGGTTCTTTGTGTGAACCCTAGTTCAACAAGGGTGGTGCCTATAGCGTTGGATATAGGGTCTGCTGGGTCGTTGTAGCCTAGGTTAAAGTCCCCCAAGGTAAGGACTTGTGCTGAGGTTTTTAGGTTGCTAGTTAGGATAGCGTTAAGGTCTTCATCAAAGGTACCGATGGGTCCTGGTGGGCGGTAAATCAAATGTATGGTGAGGGTTTGGGTGTTATTGAGTGGGACTTTGACTGACAAGTTTTCGCAGGATTGGACATTGGAAGGTGTAGCGAGTCTCATGTGTAGGCTGAGTTTATGTATAATGGCGACACCCCCTCCTCTGGACTTGGGGCGATCTTGCCTCAGGATGGTGTACTTGTCTGGGACTGCTAGCATAATCATAGGGCCTGCTGCAGGGTGTAACCAGGTCTCAGTGATGGCGAGGAAGTCTAGGTCGTCTTTGAGGATTAGATCTGCTATTTCTGTAGCATGTGCTACTAAGGATCTGGCGTTGATTAGGGCTCCCTTGATTTTAGGGCTGGCTGTCTTTATGTTGGTAGTTGTGTTTTCAGTAGCGCTAGTATGGCGTTTATCTTGAATTTGTGTGCTCTGGCTATGGTGGGTGAGTAAGGGGTTAGAGTTGAGGTTATGATGAGAGTTAGGGTTTTTAGTGTTAGGGTTAAGTTGAGGTAGCGGCTTTAAGGACTTTTGTATGGTATGCAGCGAGCGGGCCAATGGCTCGTAGATTTTGGCTAATCTAGCTCTGAGTCCTAAGTTCCTGTCTATGGTAGTGCGAGGGAGACTAGGTAGTATCTGAGGGTTGGCTAGGTCTGAGTGGGGTGGAATGTGGTCAGTAGGCATGGAAGAAAAGGGCATATTGGGCAGTTGAGGTGCCATATTACAGTAGTTGTGTAAACTAATGTTCAAGAAGATAAGGATAGAGGCGTGCAATCTTGTGATAGGTGGATGCATTCTGACTAGGGTTGTAGGTAGTGTCTTGTCTAGGTAGATGCTAGTTGTCTGAGGGCATCTAGGAGTGAATTTGAAGAGTATGACTAGATAAGACTGGATATGTGGCAGGCAGCATGTCTAGATACAACTGAAATCAGGATCAAGCGGCAATTTAGATTCGAAATTGAGCAGTAAAGCTAGGAATGACTGGAATACAGGCAGCATTTCTAGGTACATATGGATTTGAGCATGTTAGAGGCTAGATAGACAGTACAGCAATAGGTGTAGATTTGGCAGGAGAGCAGGTGCAACTCAAACAGATTAAAGGTATGGAAGAGATGAGATTAACAGATGGGTCACATCTGGTACATGTCTAGCACGTGTAGATATTGTACGTTAATCGTAACATGAGTAGCAATTGCAATTGTTGAATATGAAGTTCGGCAAGAGTTAGAGAGTAACCAGCGATCAAGTTACCTTAAGTGATGTAGTGCCTTGCACTAGTGTGTCCGCGGATATGGTAACAAGATGGATCGGTGTCCCTAGTATGTTGCTTAAGGCTCCATGGAGCGAACAGGGGGCAAACAGGGGCCTTTGTGCGGGCCTTCGTCGATGGCCGGCGTTTCCGCCTGCCGGCGGAAGTAGCGCGAAGAAAAATGCCTCGGTTGCTTGGCAACGAAGCTACGACCAGGGAGGTCTTCAGGCAGGGTCAGTAAGCAATTTCACACGGATTAAAAATTAAGAGCGCAAGTCCTTAAATAAGTGAGGCGAGCTCAACAATGTATGCATAGGTGCCGAGTACGTGTGGGAAGAGGGCATAGTTGCAACTGTTCAGCTTACCATGCTCCGCTCACTGATTCTTTGTCTTCCCTCCTGCTGGGTTGAACCTTGATGTGTTAGCATGCATCTTACAAAATTAGAAAGTGGTGCTCAATTCAAAATGGGAAGGGAGCCTCATTAATGGACCCCTGACTCTTCAGGGGTGGGCAGGCCAAGACTGTTTTGCAGTTGAAGGAATTGAAGGAGGGCGGGGGGATCCCATAGCAGAATGCTGCAAAGACAACTTGGCAGGTTAGGTGACTGTTACTGAGATGTTGTATGTTTAGATTGTCCTATAAATTCTATGGCTTTTTTTCCTATTCCTCCTGCAAAATGTGGTGTCAAATGTGTAGTTTGGAACCTGTGGATCGGTACGGCTCCCTCGCGTCACTCAGTGTGGGAATTTCTGCCCTGTAGCGAAAATCAAAAGCTGGCACCCATGAATATATGTACAATAAGGGAACCTATTTTAAATTGAAGTATACACATTAAATTCCATTGACCGTTCTGCTTAGAAGAAAGTTCACAAGGTAAATGAGCATTGGTCTATAAAAGAAATGGCCCTGGGCAAAATAGAGAGAATTTCCAATAACTATGCTGTAAAAGTAAAAAAGGTGCCCCCCCCCCCCCTTTTTAAACCCAACAATTTATAATGAAATAGTGCACGGAAAACCAAATCCAAAAAGGAGACTTTTTTTTTGTTTTATTGGTTAATCATATTTAAACCTTAAACATTGTTTCCTTACTACATTAGTAAGGTCATTGTTCCTTTATTAAAGTCCTCTTCAATCGATAGGTTCTAGTCCAGTAAATTGTTCCCTCAGTTACCTTTTGTTCCATCGTTACATTATTTAAAGATTTATTTTACCAAAGTAATTAATTGGTTAATTACATCATTCTACTCCTGAATTTGTAAAACCAACAGATTGTCCACAAACTTGTGGAACTCTCCCGTCCCCTGCACACCCTTGCAATTGTAAAGACAATCAAGAACTGTGACACTTTTTTGCACAATGATAACAGAATGCTTTGTTTAGAAAAAAAGGAAAAGTTTATGGAAGAAACCAATTTAGGACACTGTTGGTATAAAAATGATGGCAATCATCAATTTAATTTGGTTCTGAATCATCTGTTATGAGTATGTGTTCTCCAACATGGTGATATGAACACACTTATTTTTAAATCACATATAATTCGGGCACAGTGTAGTTTGTGGGCATACAATGTATTTATCACACTTTCAGCAAGATTGATTTATAACATATAATGTTCACATGCTGTGATAAATATTTTTTCGACGCGTTTCAGGGTAGTTGGAGTCCCCTTCTTCAAGATTTGATAGCCCTCTTCATTCCATTTATCTTTGATTATCCTGGATGTCGAATGTAGAATATCCTGACTGGATATGTTATTAGAAAAATATCAACACAATAATAGTTGGAATCCTCAGTTGCTATCCAACCTGGTGGTTCTTTAATTGTGTTAGAGGCTACTTCTTCGATGGATAGAGTATCTCTAGTGTTCTGGGAGAGTCCTCAGGAAATGGGGATAGAGCAGAAAGGGGAGCCCCTCTGCTTATGTCTCCTTCCAGAGAGGATGCTGTGTTTGCCGGCGCTGTATTCCGAGCCGATACTCCTGAATTTGTCTCGATGTCTAAACCCTTATCCTCCTGGTTCAGGTTTAACGTTTCGACAAATTTTAAAGCGTCGAGGGTTTTGCCAACCTTGTCAACAGTCAGGAGACGTTCCCAGTATTCTTTCCATCTCCTCAGTGATTTTCCTTGTATAGCTACCCATATAGATCTCTTTTCCATTTTAGAGCTGGGCAGACTAACATTACGTGCCTGATCGTTTCCAGTTGGCCTTTGAGTTTGCAGAACCTGCAAACTGCTGCTAATTTATCAATTTGCCTTCTTTTCCATTTTACTTCTCTGCAGTGCCAGATGTTAAGTCTGCAGCGCAGCAGCAGGTCCCGGTAATGCTTAGATGGAAATTTCAACAGATATGGAGGTAGCATGTTCAAGCCTTTTTTTTCCCAGACGATGTTATAACACAGATTTCTTTGCTCCTGGGTTTCCTCCCAGTCCTTTTCCCGGATGGATCTTTTTGCTTTATCCGGATTATTCTTGAAGGTGTCTTCCGAGAGGTTTACCTGTTCCATGCATGCTTTGCATCTTTCTTTCCAATTAAAAAGCATCTTATCTTCATTTAATGGATCCGTCTGCACTAGAATTTCAAATGGCTTGGATGGTTTGTCCAGAATGCACTTTCTATACAATGATAGAGATTTCCAAAGTGCAACTGAGGCCACCGATTGAACTCTAAGCTCGGTTCTTATGAGTTCCACTGGCAGCGAAGTTGGTAGGCGCAAGATCTTACGCCAAAAGTAGGCCTCACATAAGTTCCAGACTTCCCATCTTAGGGCTAGAAGTGCCTCAGCCCCATAAGTGATGACCGCCACCACTTTCTGCTTGAAGGTTACAATCGGGGTTAAGGAAAACATCCCATACCTAGGATGTAGGCAAATCCCTTGATTTGTCAGGGCCACTAGTTTTTCCCGGATCAGAGTATAGTGTACCTGTTCGTTGCAGTTTTTATTAATCATTATCCCCAGGTACATTGTAATTCCACTTCCTCCAATTTTTCGTTTCCAATGACCATGTCAGTTTTTCCTGCAAATTTTCTTCCCATACGAGATTTCATGGTTAGGGTCATGGATTTCTTGACGTTTATCTTCATGCTGTTTTCTTTTAGATATTTATTGAACGTCTCAATCCGTCTTTGTAGGCCTATTGGTGTTTGGTCTACGAATACCGCGTCATCAGCATATAGCATCCACGGTATCTCTCTTCCATTTACCTTCGGCGGGAATGCACGAATCTTGTCTTGGGCAGTTTTCATATCGCCCATATATAGCACAAAGAGGAAGGGGGCTAATGCACAGCCCTGTTTAATTCCTCCGGAGGTTCTTATCCTCCTAGATAGCCCCCCATTGCTTGTAATTTGCACCTTGATATAGAGGTGCCTGTAAATAGGGCTTTGGCTTCCAAAAGGTCCTTTGGCCATCCCCAATTTCTCATTTTTGACCACAGACGTTCTCTATTAATTCCATCGAAGGCTTGTTCGAGGTCAATAAAAGCTAGATAATTTTTTTTTTTTCCCAGCTAGTGTACTTGCCTTCAACAGATTAATCAAAAACAGTTTCAAGGTGGTGCCAACTCCACTAACGAAGGCTGTCTGTCTCATCTAAGATTTTGGCCTGGGTAGCCCATTTTTTGAGGTCTCTTAGTAGAAGTGATGCAAATAGCTTGCCAATTGAATCTAGAAGTGCTATTGGCCTGTAATTCCTGGGATTGTCCCGGTCCCCCTTCTTGTATATCGGTACGATATAAGCCTCAGTCCACGTAGCTGGGATTTGTTTTAGTTTTATAATTTGTTGAAATGGGGCGTATATTAGATCAGCCCAGTCCTCACAATTTTTTTTGAACAATTTGTTGGAGATGCCATCGGGGCCTGCTGCTCTAGAAGTACTGAGTTTTTTTTATTAAGTTTAAGATGTCATCTTTATCAAAGTCCAGGGCCCAAGGAGTCGTGTCAAGTTTCTCTTTTGTGTTTTTTACCTGGGTTTCACCTTCATAGAGAGCAGTATAGTGTTGGAACAATTTCTCTTCTGAGACTTGATTGATGCCTATGGCCGATAGATTGAGGTCCATGTTGTTAAGTAAGTCCCATCTACCTCTTGCGTTGTTAGTGGATATTGCGGCTAGCATTTTCTCGGCATCCCTTTGCATCCTTAGGTAGCGAGTTTGTCGCAACCAGTTTTTATAGGTTTGATTACATTTCCTCAGGAGTTCATATCTCTTTATACTGTTATTCTTTTTAATGAGTCTCCGTTCTGCTCTATATTGTTTCCGCCTAGCCACTAGCTGTTCATCATACGCATTTTTTTTTCTTAATATGCTTACTTTGGGTAGGGTTATACTTGCCTCATGGGCTTCCAGAAGCCATTTGTACTCAACCATCTCTTCATCTTTGGTTATAGCTTCTTTATATCCCAGTACCAGTTTTGGGATTGCCTGATTTTTTTAGTCTCAAGCGATTTCTTCCCCATGAAACCTCAGTTTCCATTGTTCTTTCACTCTTAGTTCTTATTTCCCAGGTGAGTTCAATGGCTAGCAAACGGTGATCACTGCTTGTTTGTTTCACTATTGTAAAGGATTTTATCCACTCCGTGTTCCCTCCCACAAAGCAGTAGTCCAGGCATGCTCCCGCTTTCCCACTATGCCAAGTGTTGTCCCCCTGCAGATCTCCTTTTGTCTGGCTGTTTAACATCTTCATCTCACGAATTCTCATTTCCATCATCCATGTTTTTTCTTTTCCTAGTAGATGTTCTATTGCTTTGATTTTACCATCTTTATCAAGCAGTTTGATGTTTAGGTCTCCATTTAGTAGTATCAGCTGGTTGTTTTCCTCCGTCATGGATTTGTCAATTACATCCATGATTGATTTTAGAAAAATCACCGGTCCTGGCATAATCTCACTCCAGTAGATGTTAATCAAGATCATTTGTTTCATGCCTTTCGAGTCTTCAGCTTCAGATGTTACTTTGAGCATTTGAACATATGGGTTCGGTGTCAGGTGTTCTAACACTTTTAGTGGACACTCCAATTTCTTTAGTATCATGAGACCTCCAAATGGTCTTCCCTTGGGCCCCTTTCTAGCCGGGTTGACGTAAACTTCATATCCCTCGCATACTGGAGGTTCACGCAGCGATGATTCCTGTATTGAAATGAGATCATATTTGGCCAAGAAGCAGCTGTCATTGGAGAGCAGATGTTTAAATCCTCTTGTGTTCCACGAAGCAAAGAGGATCGGCTTCGGCTGGCTCTCCTCACTCCATTGTTTCTTTTTAGAATTCAAGGCATTTGCCATCCATGACCAATCCTTTCCCAGGCTGTCTGCCTTTTTTTGGCTTACTCTTCGTCCTCATTGGATTTTCAGAATTGTCCACTGTGAACTTCAAGGTTTTCAATGTCTCCTTATTATTTTTTGTTATAAAGTTTTCTTTTTGATTTTCTTTGCCTTCATTATCTTTTTCATTCTTTTCCATTGGTGTCTCAGCGTCTGGTCTGTTTTTTATGTACTTTTTCCCAGTATCTGTTTCTCTGGTTCTTACTGAAGTCTCCACCTTTGTTTCTTTTCTTTGTCCCGTTGGTGCTTTTTCTTTTATTTGTCTAGAGTCATCATCCAGATCCTCCAACCGGAACCCCCGTTTTTTTTTTTATAGAATATCAGTCGCCGCCAAGAGTTTTCGCTTTTATCTTCTTGGACGTCAAGTGTAAAATGACTTGGTCCAACCTCTGTTCCCTTGGGAATTCAACTATTTTTATATCCTCAGTTGATATCATCCGTGGTGGTAGGACTTGGTTACAGAGCTCCATCACATAGCTCCTGTTTAATATCACCCTTCTCGGTCCATTTGCTGCGGTTTCCAGTTTTAGATGGCATCCTTTAAATAAAATGGATTTCTTTGGGGGTGATAACGGTAACACTTCCCTTTTTCTTTGCTTCAGTATGTTTTTTCCTTCTTTGTCGTTAAGTTGTTTGAGTCGGACAGTCCTGGGTCTTTCGTTCGATCCTCCCTTTGTTCACCTGCTCTCTTCTTTTTTGTTCCAACGTTTTAAATTTGGTAGATTCCTGGTCTGAGTCCCATTCACTTTACAATGGTCCTGGTCTTCTTCCCATCTCCCTGCTGTTCTCTTGGGCGATTTTTCTGTGGAACTTCAGCTTCTATCATCCTTAGAATTTTCAATTGGATCTGCTGTATCCCAATTATCTATGGTTTGCCATTCCGATACACTGATACTATCCCAGTCTTCATCCTTACTGTCGGTTTCTATCAGCTCAATGAGATCACTTAAATTTGCTGGTTGCTCCTGATCATCCCGGTTTTCCTCTTATCGCATTTTCTAGATCTTTTATCCCCTTTAATCTCTATACAGTCTGAATCATTCATATTCAGTTCTCTTCTAGACTTCTTAGCACACTGTATATTGTCTCTTCTGGGTGGAGTTCTTAAATTCCTCAGAAAAGCTCTTGAGCCGTTTACTTTACGTTTAAGGGATTCATTTTTGGTTTTTTTCACCTTTTCATTTGGGATTCTTATGACTTCCTTTTGTTGAGTCAAGTCTTTCAACTTGTCCCTGAAAAGATTGAAAAGGAGGATAGTTCCAATTGTTTATCCCCTCCTCTTATCCCAGGGGGGGGATCCGAATCACATCCTCCAGATGTTGCTCCTTTTGTTTAGAGGGGGCGGTTGCACCCTGTTTCAGTTTCATTGGGCCACTTCCTTCTTTGGGGAATGTATCTACCCGATCGCCATCGTTCTTTTGGCTCTTTTGTTTATGGACACTTCTCATCCATTTGCAGTCTTCCAAGACTGCTTCTAGCAGGGATTTATCGGCCGCATCACGCCTAGCTAGATCACTAAGGCGAGATTGCCAAATTTGGGTTAATTCTGCTTCTTTATTTCTTTATTTATTCGTTTATTTAAACTCTGCAGAGAGGAAGTCATTTGAGCGTGTGTCTCTTTTATTTGAGTATTACTAGTGGTCACCTCTTGGACAAAGTCTTTGATTGCCTCATAGAGCTTTAAGAAGGGGGCCATTGTGATGGTTAACAAAGCCATGACCACTTTTTCAATATGCTTCATGTCTTTTTCTCTTTCAATTTTACAGGCCTCGGTTATTATCCTTAGGATTTGTCCGTTCCATAATTCTCCTGAAAGCCTGTTTGCCCCTTCCGGAATTAGAGAGCTGGTTATGTTCCTTCCTATTTGTTCCTCCCCCACCGCTACTTTAGTCATTAAATCTTCCAGAATATCACCTGGTCGAATTAAGTTTCTCTCATCTAAAGCTGGCATTTGAGTCTCCTTTCTTGTTGTCTTATTCCCCCGATATTTAATCGAGGATATAGGAGAATCCTCTACCAAAAAAGAGGAGCTCCCTTTGGCTTGTTCTTTATCCAGAGCAACCATTCTCTCTTTTATCAAACAGAAGCTCTTTCTTTTCTCTTTTTTCGATTTTGTGTGTCAATATGGAAATGTCTTGCATGATTTTGTTAGCAAGACATAAATTGTTCAGACTTGCTGGTGCAATATGAGGTTCCATTGGTACTCATTCTTCCTAATGGAACCGCCCTCCCCAATTGGGGTCTGGTATGTTCAGCATCATACCCAGCGGTATGATCTACTTTGTTTGCTTCATTAAGGGGATTTACAGATAGATTCCCTTTTTCCTTTTGGTGTTTGGCAGCCAGTAGACTTTTCTTCATTTGGGGACTAGCCTTGTCTTCCCTATAGGGTTGAAAAATGTCTATAGTATCTTGGACTATCTTTGGTGGTGCTCTATGTTCAGTCTTCTCTCTCGGATTGGTGGACTCCTGTAGAACTTCTTCCATTTGCCCCAGATCCATCACGACCCATTGGTCTCCTTGATCCCATGATACCTCTGATGATTGATGATCATTTGTAATGCTATCCATGACACAGCTAGACTCTAGTGTAGATGGTTTTAGCGGGTCTTTTGGACTCGTGGCCGGTCTTGCCTCAGGCAGCATTTCACATTGGTCCGCGCTACCCACCGCATTAGAGGAAATGTTCAGTTGTGGATTTTCCACTATTACATCTTCATTCTTATTTGGGGGGTGCTGATCATCTCTAGGTATGTTTAGGGACAGCCCTGGTCTAAGCAAATCCTCCATCTCCCCCACTACAGGGGATGTTGCAATGACCTTGTCCTCAATTTGTATGTTCCTCTGGTTATTAGGCGTCTCTTCAGGTGGGTTTGCAGACACTAGGCTGAGCTTCTTTGATCTTACGTCGGTTTCCTGCACTAGGATAGGGTCCTCACTTGGTGCACTTTCATTAGAATCACTAAGAATTTGTTCAGCCATATTATCCTTACAAGTAGCCTCTACAGCCGTCTCAGCCTGTTGTAGAAGCTGGTGGCGGTTGTTTTAGAATTTCTCTTGCCGTGGGGATAGTACACGCCATGGGCAGTTCAGGAGAATTTGGGGCCAACCACAAATTGTCGACCTTTTCTGCTAACTGCAGTTCATTTGTTATTTCCTTAGTTGGCTGACTAGCTCCCACTGATAAACTTTTTCGCTTTTTTGTACAGAATGGTAGGTGGCTCTGTTTAAATGTAGCTGTTCTCAGTTAGCTCCGGACTCCCATTTATCTCCGGGAGTGAAGCAAATCTTTGCCTTACCTGCAAGCGAGTTCGAAATCCGGTCCCTTGTAGATCCATTGATGCTGGGGTTGACTTCATGTTGTCAGGGGCCTCTTCATTGTGCCTCGTCACCGATGCTTCCCGCTGCCAACAGTTTAGGGATCCCTGCCAGGCCACAGCAAGCAGCCAAACAGCTTAACAGCTGTTTCACCCCTCAATAACGATGCCCTTTGCGCGCCGGGCTTAGCGCCGCAAGGGTGTCTGGAATTCAGATTATATAGTACTTCCTGCACACGTCGCAGGGGGCGGAGCCAACCAACCAGCGCAACGGTGCTCCACCTTCACGGCGTGTTCCTCGCTGTGAGCCGCGTGGCCACCGCACCTCCAAAGTCCTCCAGATGCAGGTGAGGGGGGTCGCAGCCACAGTTTAACAGCTGTTTCACTCCTCAATAACGATGCCCTTTGCGCGCCGGGCTTAGCTTTAATTACACTTTTATGTGGTCTTGTGGGTAAGCATCTGCCCTGGAAACATGACAACCTGTGGTGGAATCCTCGTAGCGAAACACTTGAGCAAGCCACGCTTTTTAAAACACATTTTTTATTGCCGACCTCAAAAACACCAACTCGGGTTGCGTCCGTCCTCTGAAAAAAGTGGGCGAAGGCTGTCAACCCACATGCATCTTCAATTTGTGCCAATTTGTGCCTTGAAAATCAGCACAAGGTCCGAACCAGAGAAAATAACCCCTCAAGTCTCCAGGATTAACCTCTCCCACCGCATCCATGGCAACTATTCATAACTCCTTTGCCCTCTCAAACTTTCCCTTCTTACCCCCACGTTTGGTTTTCAACAATACTGTTTATAAAGATAACATAAAGTGCACAAACCATAGTAAAGTACTTGCACATATAAATACACCCTTACAGAAATATGTTAGGAAAAAAATGAACAATTGTGGCATTATTTCCCCACACCTTGAATGGAAGACTACAAATACCAGAATGCAATTCAGCAGAAGGCAAAAAATGACCTGTGGATTTTGAAAATGTACTTTCAAGACTTAGACTTCCAAAAGGTAATGTATGAAACTGTTCAGTTTCAATGTTTGACCGAGGCATGCTTCATATATAGTGCGAGGAAAATGTTACATTCAACCGAAAATAAATGCTTTTTGGTATGTTAAATATGAACATGTGAAAATAAGACAGAAGGTATAAAACAGTGTTCTGTGATAGATGTAATTGTCACGGAGGAGGGCACAGCTTTTAGGCAGCTTGCTCGTCCTTTCCAAATAAAAATTCCCCTTTGTAGTTCTTAACACGGAAACGTTAAGCGCCTTTTCCAAAACTTTGGTCTCTTAAATGGGCCATGACATTTAAATCACTCACATTTTAAATGCTCTGCTTAAAGAAAGTGATCAGCAGTGCCTTATGGGGTCACAGTGTCTACTGCTCAGCTGGGAGGGTGGGTTGGGGGGGGGTGCGGGGGTATTTGTCTCTAGAAGGTTTCAGCTGGAGGTGTTGCCTCACTAGGACAAACAAAAAAGAAGCCTAGTGCTTGGAGGCAGGACGGCTTATTTTGAATATACCTTTATATGCTGCAGGCAGGTGCCTGCAGGGCCCCTGTGACAGCGGGGCCCAGGTCAGCTGCACAGACTGCTCCAGCCTCGGGCAGGCCCTGGGCCTGGGGATCGGTAGCGTATGGATCTTACTTGCTGTCCGAGTGTTTTAGTGCAGGTTCCCAGCATTGCGATGCAACGATGGGTGGTGTGTATTACCTCTGTCCATATTACAGGTTTTTAACCCTCCCGTCTGCCAAGGTCTGTGTTGGACATTCCAGCTCTGGATCCGGACATCTGGACAAGGTTATCGTAGCTGTTTTTCCCCCAGTGCAATTGATGTCTGCATTGCTCCACAAGACATAATTCGCCATGGAAAAGGACAGAATTGGCTTTCCTGTGCTCATTTGTCCACACACTGCTGGGATAACTTTGTTTTTACGCTCTTTACCAAGAACGCAAATAGGATTATTGTATTGTAGTCGTCATTTATATAGCGCCTTTTACCAGTATTATAGTCTTAATGCGCTAGTGGTGGGAAGACCCTTGGGGACCGTAGTCCAGAGTGTCGATTATCACAGGGTAAGATTATAAAGTGTGTGTGCGCATTTGGCCATTGGAAAACGTAGGAGGGCTGGCCCCAGAGATGGGGGGGTGGGGGGGGCTAATAAGGAATACCAAGTGATTGAGTATTTAAAAGCAGAAAAGGGCAGGCAACGGAATTGAGAAAGGGAGAACACGAAAGGGGAATGGGTGAAATAATGAGTGCAACCAAACCTGAGTGGGGTAAAAAAGAAGTGGGGGTAAGAGTGGCAAGCAACAGTGAAAGAGAAAGAATGGAAAATCTAAATGTTTAATAAAAGAAAATCGAAAATGTATAAAAAGCATGTGTGAACGTGTTTTCTCCAAAGCTCTCTAAATAACCTGCAATGTAAGCGGGACAGTCATGCTGGATAGGAACAGCACATAAAGCAACCAAGGCCAGCTCGGATCGGCATTGGGATGGAGTTCAGTGGCTTGCAAAGCGACTAGTGAATGCTTATTCAAATGCTGCTCCCTAGCTGGTTTGGGCTACAGCAAAGCTCGGGAGATAAAACTGAAATGGTAGCTATCTATTAATTGAACTGGTGGAGACAATGTACTGACAGAACAGAAAACATTAAATGCGGGATAACTTAAACTATGCTGCCCGGGTCTCAGAATTAAAGAGCTCGTTAAAGATGAAGCTTGGTGCACTAGCATACAAACTGCTATGCTAAAAAAAAAAAAAATAGACCTCCTACAAAACAAAATTCTAGACGTTATAATGCATTGCTAAAGCAGAACCAACCTATTCAGACACTGCCCAACACCAAAACTATCAACTTTCCCAAATTCTCATTTAAGGAAATCTGAGAAACAGAAGTCAAAGACGTCCTCAAACATCTTAAACTGTCGCAATGTAAGGGTGATGTGTGCCCATTGCAATGTAAGGGTGATGTGTGCCCTCCGTCAAGGAGTGTGCTGAGCCACTTGCTCCTCTCCTGACCGCCTTCATTAACTCTTAATTTAAAAGAGGCATAGTCCCTGACAGCCTTAAAGACGCCTGGGTGCGTCCCCTCTTAAAAAAAAATAAAAAAACAATGCTAGACCCCTCTCAAACTAATAACTACCGGCCCATAACAACCGTCCCGTTTCTTCTTTAAATATTAGACAAGGCCGCCCACCGCCAAATCCAACTCTACCTTGAACCCAACTCTATCCTAGGAAAGACAGTCTTGTTTTCGCAAAGGGCACAGAACTGAAACCACCTTATTAGACCTAAAAAATCAAATCGCCCATATCTTGGACAAGGGCAAGCATGTTCTCCTCCTCCTCCTCTTCCTTCTCCTTCTCCTCTTAGACTTCTCAGCAGCGTTTCATTTGGTTGATCACAAAACCCTCACCAAATATCTCATGCATGCTGCACACTTCTCCAACCAAGCAGCTACCTGGATCACCTCCTTCTTAGAAGGCAGAGCTATGAAGGTTTTTTCAAACGTAGTAAATTCAGCTCCCACCATCATTCACTGTGGTGTTCCCCAGGGATACTGTACTGCCCCTACGCTATACAATCTTTTCACAAAGCCCCTTTTTGTTAAACTGGATGCACTTGGGATCACATACACAAACTATGCTGATGATACCTAGGTGCTCCTTCCTCTGACAGGAATTTATCACCAAGACGCTACAGCCCTATGTCAAATTTACTCCACCATCCAAGCCTGTATTGCCACAAAGGGTCTTTGCCTCAACGGGGATAAGATGGAAATTCTTATTCTTGGCCAAAAGTCCACTCTAGCTAATCTAGACTCTCTCTACTCTAACTTCCACATGGACAATTGCGTCATCCGGTCTATCCTCTGTTAAAACCTTAGGGGTTCACTTTGATGCCACACTGTCCATGAACAAACAAGTCAGCCCTATTGTCTCTGCCTCCGCCTTGAGTACCAAACTCATTAACGCCATAAAACCTTTCCTGACAAAGGACAACTGTCTCTCTATTGCCAGAGCTACTATTGGGGCCAAGCTTGATTACTGCAATGCGCTCCTAGCTGGCACCTACAAAAAAAAAAAACCGACTCCAAATTACCCAAAATAACTCGCTCAGAGCAGCCCTAAGTATACCTAAAAGAGACCACATCACACAAGCAAGAAAGACTGTTCACTGGCTTCCAGTCAGACTGCATCATGTTCAAAATTCTCACAACCACACACAAATGCATTAACTACACAGCACCATCCTACCTTTCAGACACACTATCCAGATCACTCTCAACCAGGCCCACTAGAACATGCTACTCCAACCAACTCACTGTATTGCGTATCAACAGGGCAAAGGCAGGAGGGATAGGCTTCCCTTATCTTGCCCTGAAGCTATGGAATGCGCTCCTCACTGCACTCAGAGCTGAAACTTCTCTCCATGCCTTCCGGAAAAACCTTAAAACTGCTCTCTTCAACTGACTGCTTATACTTTCCCACCCTTGCAGCTTCCCTATCCTCATGCTTCGCTAATTGCTTTATAGAAATTGTACATAGTATGCTGTCTGTTTTGTGTAACTAAGCTATGATCACCCACTGTAACAAGCGCCACGATGCCTTCGGGCTGTTGTGCGCTCTACTAATGTGAATAAATAAATACATTATTGGAGTATGGCTGTGCCGGTTGTTGGACCTGGTAAGCAAATGTTGGGCTGTCCCTGCGGGGGACAGGGTGGTGAATGGAGTCCTCACTGCCGACCAAGAACTGCATGCACACCAGCAGCGCTTTCGTGAGGAACTGCCTTCCGCCGGAAGGGTTCTTGCGCTTTATTTCCTCCTTCACTTGGAATATGTCGGCCCACTGCCGCACCCGGTTGCACGTTGTCGCCACATCTCTTTTTTATAAAAGCCTTTAAACGAGCAACATAACATTCAACAGAGTAGCCAAACAGAATACAAACAATCTGTTGTCTTTGACCCATGCCATCATATGATACCAGGATCTCCCCATACCATGTCAGGAGAGTCGTGTAGATAGTCCTGCAATCTGGCCAGCATGCTCTATTCTCCTTGCCGGGGTACCTGGGCAGACTCCTGTCCCCTATTACCACTGTGTCGAGCCCCTGCATTGCATTGCCTTCCACATGTATGCTTAGTGGTTGACAGTATTTCTCCTGGCCCTCCGAGAAGGCCATCGGCTGCTCGATGTTATGGGTGGCCCAATGTTAGTGTGTGTGTGTGTCTGTGTTAGTGTTTTGTGCACGAAGTGTCATGACAAAGTCATGACGCTCCTATAATAAAAAGGCCTCTGCTGGCACGTCTGGGTCAGTGCAGCAGAGCCCCTGGAAGTGGCAACTCGTGTCTGTTAATTATTCTGTGTGCCTGTCGCGCGTGATAGCGGCCTGTGGAAACAGCTCGGCCCGGGTGCCCCCAGTGCTGAGGCTGCCGACAGCGGGGTGATTCCCCAAGCTGAAGATATCTGGTCCGGTGATCCGGATATTGCAGGGTGTTCCCTGCCCCAGGTCCGCTGTGCGCCCACAGCATGGCCAACGTGTTGGGTGATCCCGACGTGGCCCGCCCTGGTGACCGGAGGCGGGCCACTACACTCCTGTTTGCATCCAGCCTCCTGTGCTTGTTTCGTGGGCATTTTCCAGAACAAGCTACAGATCATAGCACTATTGCCACCCCACCCCTATATTGTGGGGGAGGTAACTTACCCTGAGTACCTAAACTACTAACCAATAAAAGCCAGACACTAGATTACATTTTTGGAAACGGGTCACCATTTTATTGGAGCATACAACATAGGGGGCAGTCCCAGCCTAAAGCATCATGGTTCACAACCATGCTTTTCAAAAGTGGCCCAAAGCAGGGCAAAGTTCTGAATGTTCTCTGTGCCCCCTTGCCGCCTGCATGCTGTCGCAAGGCACCAGACATACGCTCCAGATTTGTACTACCACCTTGGGACACTGAATCTTGCAGGTGAGGAATTTCAAGTGTCCCTAAGGGACTCCAGTGCCCGTCGTCCGAGATTGGCTCATGTGCGGCCATTGGGAAACCAGCCGATGGTTCAAGCCGCAGCGTTACTCTCCTCCCCGGCTAGGACTGCCCTGAACTCCGCCTGTGACAGAAGTGGAACAATTAATACAAAATACAGGAAGAATAAGCAAACAACATTTCACCACTTACACCTCGAAATCCGCTGAAACGAAATAAACAAGTGTACATATTTAACATATACACATCTGGTCCAGTGAATAAAAACCTCCATCAGTGATAACCCAACTTGCACCTCGACTTCCGTTTGAAACAAATCCTAACATATTTACAATTTTCCTACCAATGCCTGCTTAAAGGCAACCCTAGTCAGCCTTCCCCGTGAGGGCCTGCCACTGAAAGCTGGTCAAAGGGAGAGGGAGGGTGAGTGTTCTGGTGGGGGAGGACTGGAAAGAGACTGTGCTCCAGTCCCTCCCACCTTATATGTGGTCCCCAGGGCGGGCCGGAAGTACCTGCCCGGGGGTGCCTCCTGCGAGGGGGGTGGGCAGAAACTGTTGAGGGGAGGGGTCAGCCAGAGGGACGTCCTGCTATGTGGGATGTCCCTCTAGCACCCCCTGCGGGGGCTGGGTCATCCTCTTGGCGGTGTCAGCTACCATTGGCCCTCCCCACCCCTCTGTCATGGGGGAGGTAACTTAACCTGAGTACCTAACCTATTAACCAATAATAACCAGACACTAGATACAATGTTTGGAAATCGGTCACAATTTTATTG
Source organism: Ambystoma mexicanum (assembly GCF_040938575.1). Taxonomy (NCBI): domain Eukaryota; kingdom Metazoa; phylum Chordata; class Amphibia; order Caudata; family Ambystomatidae; genus Ambystoma; species Ambystoma mexicanum. The sequence goes on along the minus strand of NC_090931.1, from coordinate 285,294,756 downwards.
GAGCATACAACATAGGGGGCAGTCCCAGCTCTAAAGCATCATGGTTCCCGATCGTGCTTTTCAAAAGTGGCCCAAAGCAGGGCAAAGTTCGGAATGTTCTCGGTGTACCCTTGCTGCCCCCATGCTGTCGCAAGGCACCGGACATATGCTCCAGATTTGTACTGCACAGAGTACTTCCACCTCAAGCCACTGAATCTTGCATGTGAGGAATTTCAAGTGTCCCTAAGGGACTCCAGTGCCCGTCGTCCAAAATTGGCTCATGTGCGGCCATCGGGAAACCAGCCCATGGTTCAAGCTGCAGCGTTACTCTCCTCCCCGGCTAGGACTGCCCTGAACTCCGCCACGCTTTGGGGGTGGCCCTCCCGCTACCCTCAATACCCCCATGCCCCAGCAACTTACCATAATTCTAGCTGCACCCAGCCTTCAAGAGTGCCCCCAGGAGGGCCGTGAGGAACAGGTCGTTCCCTTTATCCGACAGGTGCACTCTGGCAGTCATGTAGTGGGAAGGGAGCAAATTTAGTAAAGTGTGCCTTATAAAACCATCCGCTTGAGTAAATCTTTCCCCTTGTTTAGCCTGCGCCTGGACTTCTCCATTGCCCTGTGCGAGTCCCCTCTGCCCCCCCCCCCCCCGTGCCATTTCAGCCTGGGCACTATTTCTGACAAGATTACTTCTCTGGCTGGTAATTCCTGTGCCAGTGCGCGCAGGCCCACCTGGATCTGTGCCCATAGTCGCCCCCTTTTCCATGATAGCGAGATCATTGCCACCCAAATGTACCACCAGTGCCCTGGGCGCAGGCCTCCACTGCAACTGTCTGTGCACTGCTGGCAACAATGAGTGTCACCTCATCCCTGACACTCCCAACCAGACAACCTTGTTCTTCTCCATTCCTAGGTTGGGGCCCAGGTGCCATCGCCGGGCTGCAACCTCTGCCTATGTTGTAAAGGAGTGTCCTACCATCCACAGTGCCTCATCTGTGGGTACAAAATTCATTGTCTTAGAAAAACATTCCTGGGAAAACCATACGTCCGACAACCTGAAAACAGTCAGTTTATGGGATGCATAAAATATTTTCTAAGTCCCCCCCCGCTACACACACTCTAGACTCTTGGGGCCTTACATAGAGCTGAAAGCGGTTCGACTGCCACCTCCCAATTCTCTGGATCTCTGGTGCGGGCATGCCCTGCAAAAAGGCTGCTGTGGCCGCACCTATGCGAGAACTGTGGGAGCACCAGCCCTGTCCCTTAACCCCTATCACCCCCAGGGTGGTCGTCAAATCTTCCTTAACTGGTAATTTGTCAGTGGAGTCCCATTTTGGCGCACCAGGAGGGGGCCAGGCTGCTGCGATCTCAGTCGGGTACCCTTTTAACAATGTGACTGGGCAGCTGCTGCCGTGGCTGGATTGGTGGAGCACAACCAGCTTCCCTTTTCTCCTTTGGTCGGTCTTACAACCCGCTGGATGGTAGCCACCACCCACCGGGGTATCAACTTTTTTGGTTGCACTGGGCGGGCCTTGGTGTGGGCATTGCTGTAGGGGGCACTAGGGCCAACCCACCTGTACCTGGGGCGTTGGCCACAGTGCTTCCCTCCCCGTAGTGACCCCTGACTGCTGCACTATCTCTGCCCCAGACGAGACATTAGCTTTATCGGCTAAGTCTTGTAACCCTGTGCCCCCGAATACTGTCTGGGTTTGCAGTGCCTGTGGCCAACAGTTGTGTGGTTCCCACAGCTGCCCCCAAGGACCCAGGCGGGGTTGCTGGCTGGGGTAGTGCTCCCCACACTTCCCTCATGACAGTGCTGGGTGTGCCTGGCATAGGCAGAACGGATCCCCGCAATAGCATCAATGTTTCATTCATTTTAGCGCACTCACTCAATAGATCATTGTTGTGATGCGCAGAGTGAGGTACAGTACCTGTAGGTGTGCCCCCTTCTATGTGAGAAGCGGGTTCCTGGTGGATTAGTGGGAGGTTCACCTCGCAGGTGGGTGTTTGTGGCAGAGCCAACTCGAGTGGTACGACCGCTGGCTGTTTTGCCCTGCTCTTCCTAGCCACCTGTTTCCTTGGAGTTGGTGTGCTCTGGACTCCCACCCCTGGTACACCCATGTTTGCACCAACTCCCCTACAGGCAACAAAACCACTGCCTAACCTTTTGTGCCTCTTGGTGCCCTCTTAGGTTTGGGGTTCAAGACAGGAAGTAAATCAGTAAGCGCAGGGGTGTCAGGAACTGCACACACTTGTGCCTGAACAGTTTGCTGATGAGAGCAGTCCTTGCCCTTTTTCCAGCACTTGTTCTGCCCAGTCCTTCCCTCTTTTCTGTATCTGCTCTTGAAACTGTGCAAACAACAATGCCTCTGCATCAAATCCATCGCCAGAGGTGTCCAAAACAATGTCAATGCCTGAAAACCTGTCCGGTGACCCCAACTGATACATGTCTAGCAACCTGAAGTTGGGTGAAAAAACAATCGGTCAATTACTATGTATTTATTCCCCCCTTTTTTTCCCTTGTCCATGTTCCGCCATGACCCTCCGTCCCTGTTATTAACTGCCCTCTTCTAATCCAAAGACAAACTCCCTTGGTTTACTATGGTTTACTCCCTGACCACCTTTCTTGGTTTGTCTTAAAAGGAGTGCAATTATTCCAACCATGGACCACCTTACCGATGAGTAGGCTCTCTTCACAGTAACTTGCTCTCTTCCACCAAAGTAATCTTTCCAGATGGCCTAAACCTGTTTTGGTACAAAATAACAAATATGTTACTTCCACATTTGTCTCACCCATATTTTTCCAACAGTGCTTATCCTTGCTCCCTTTACGACCCACATTCCCCCAACTTGCTCTCAGCAACTGCATACGGCCAAACCGGGAGAAAAGAAAAACACCATTGCAGAGTCTTCCTGTTTGTAGGCATGCCCGTGTCTCGTAACTATTCGCGTTCATGCACTGGCAAGCCCAACTGTGTAACTCAATTTATCCTGCATGCGGTAAACACAGGATACACTTTTTGCTCTGCGTCATCTTGCTTCCAAGATCCACACAACTATATAACCTAATTTAATCGAATTTAAATAGCCTTCCTGTATGTGAGCCTGCCCTTGCTTCACCCTTGGCAGGAAATCAACCAACAAGCCATCAAATTCAAACGCGCACTGGGGCACTCAGTAACAAACATGCAATGGTGTACAGCGCTCTGAAGACCTTCAGAAAAGCCCAAATCCTAGGGCCCGGTCCGATACCTCTCGCCTCTGTGAAGCGGTACATCGTGCCCTCGACACACTACACCTTATTGTCAAATTCATGCTATGCTGATTTCCCCCATCCGATGTTAGCGTTTCATGCCAGGAAAAAGTGCTGCACTGTCCCTAATAGTAGCGGTCCAACAGTGTACATACCGCACAATGGGCTGGCGTGGCAGCCAACATAAGTCATTAATGCACTCATTTTTTCAGTTTAAAAGTCGACAACATAGACTGGTGCGGCGGCCAGTGAAATGACAAAAGCATACATAATTTAAGATCCACAGTACATAAAAACCTGCGTCGCCATTGCAAAACCTACACAATGTGGCTGAAGGCATTCATGCAGCCTTATTTTCCCATGTGGCACGCAAAGAACCTTTGGGCAATGCCTTATTTCGTGTGCCTAAAGAACCCAACACACTGGCCTATTCATTAATGCAACCGCCTCTGCATGCCCCATAAAGCACGCCAGCCAACCCATGGGCAACGTGGCATGCAGACATGATGCAGCTGTAACCAGAAGCACCGCTATGAACCCCTAAAGCACGCCAGCCAGCCCTGGGCAACGCCACATGCCAGGGTCGCGACCATTTTTTTTTTTTTCTGAACGCTACCATGTTTAAATTAATAATCGCTACACCCATAAAGCACACCTGTTTATACGACCTGTAGACACAATGCAGTTTTTAAACAGACGATGGCTAATCCCGCATAGAAAACAGCCCTCGCAGCACGGCGGCTGTCACAGGGCGCATGTGATTATGAACCCCTACCAAAACTCTGCAACCTTTGTGGCATACATAACCCGTGCCCACGGGGACCGTTCCCTGGTACCACGCTTGAAAGAAAAGGGGGTTGCACAATACAATGTTTTTCCCCCGCGGCTAAAAAATGTACTGCAGAACTGTAAACAAAGTAAATGCATTCCACTACAACGCGGTCTTCACAGAATCCTACCATTTTTCCCAATACAAGTAAATCAAACCCTCTGAGGCACCGAACGCCTCGTGGAGCCGTGGGTCTCTAGGCCAGTCTACCTCTCCTTGCCATGGATCAGAAGAACCGTAGCATGTCTCTTCTCCCCATAGGACCCTCTCGGACACTTAACGAAGCAATACGCAGCAAAAACGATGAACTTCTCTTCTGAAACACACTGTCGACGAACTGCACTTCTGTTCCGGTGGGGGGCCTGGGAAGAGACTGTGCTCCAGTCCCGCTCCACCTTATATGTGGTCCCCAGGCGGGCTGGAAGTACCCGCCTGGGGATGCCCCCTGCCTCCTGCGAGGGCGGTGGGCAGAAACTGTCAAGGGGAGGGGGCAGCAATAGGGGCGTCCCGCTATGTTGGATGTCCCTCTAGCACCCCCTGCTTTGGCTGGGACATCCTCTGATTTACTACCTCTCCCAACCTCCAGCTGTGATAATGGATCCCGTTCAGTGTGTCACCTTCCAGGACTCTGGTTCATACAGAAGGCCCAGTTTATGCATAGGTTTGCGATTTTCGAATTACCACCATGTCTGAATTGGATCTATCCAGGCCTCTCCTGACCAATTCCTGCTCATTAAGGAACTGCTGTTCCTTCTGTACTTTGTCAACATCAATGTCCAAACACTACCTGCACTCATGCTCCGGCACTAAAGACCAAATCTACCAGCCCATCAGCACCGCCGCTGGAGCGACTCCTGTAGCTATGTGCCGGGTAGTGAAGTATGCCGTCTGGAACATCACAAGAGCAGTCTCCAGCTTAGTACTATGCTCCAGCAATAGTCGAAAAACCTTATTCAAAGTGTGCATGAAGTACTCCACATCCCCATTTGGCCCTGGGCCAGCACAGGTTGATGCAATCATACCTGGTACCATGGTTGGACGCAAACACGTCAAAACATTTGCCTTGAAACTGCGATCCATTTTCAGACCTCTGCGTCGGGGGCATGGCATGTGCCGCAAAAATATTGGTGAGCACGGTTATCGTGATTTCAGCCGCCGTTGACTGCACAACCTGCACCTCTGGATAGCTAGAAAATTCATCTAGCACCTACACGAATGTCGGTTTTACAGGATCGTCCCGAAATCCAGACTGACCGCCTGCCCCAGTCCCTGCACTCTTTCTGGTTATTGTTAGCAGGGCTGTTTCTGTATCTGCCCTGATGCCAGGCACCACCTGCAGCTGCACAGCACCATCTCCACCTGCCTCTAGAGGTCGGGAAATGTAGCTTCTTCTGCAACCAGGCCTTTTTCTTCATGGCCTCCTGGTGTCGCGTATGTGCTATCCCAATCACCAGATTAGTAAACTACTGCGAAATTACAATTCAGGACCCTCTCAGCAGGGCACCTTCAATCGCCACTTATTGCTCTTCCCGGAGTCTCCAAAGCCCTAGAAGAAATGACCTTGTGTCCGGCATGTATTGTACCTGATCCACCAGTGAAGATTTCCACTGTCTGCTGTGCAGTTCATCCATAATCCTTTGCAACCCACTGTGACCTGCTGCTGTTGCTGCTGCCATCTCGTGTAATGGACTTGTGGACCACCAGATGGAGTGACTGTTCATCACCGCTCAGCATCACGTTCCAAATGGTTGCATGCCTTGTACTACTTCCAGCAGATGTCGGGACAAATTATCAGCCGGATTCCCAGCAACCACACTGCACAGCACCATTACCCCATGGTCTTGCAATTGAAGCATACACCTTTCCAGTCGCAAAGGAGATCGTAACGCCGATCCCATCAGGATGGACAGCGCAGGTTGTGACCTGTCACCACCGTAACGGGGTGTCCAAATATATACAAATGGAAAAGCTTGCACCTCCAGTGCTTCCTGCTCTATCTGGCAGTACCTGCTCTCTGTCGCCGTCTGTACTTTGCTCCCAAATGCAAAGGGTGTTTTCACACTGTACTTGGCCGACTGTATCCGAATGGCCCCAAGGCCTTTGGGCCAGTGTCCACGAAGATTGCAGAGTCCTTTCCCGGATCTAAGAAAGGCATTGTTACTTACACTGCAATAGCTGCCTTGGCATCAGCGAATGCCTTCCGAGCCTCTGGACGCCCCACTGTCAGCATTTGAGGAGCGCTTTCCGAGGTTCATGATCTTGGCCAGGTTGGGTATGAACCAGATGCAAAAAGTGAACTTGTATAAACAAAAAACTGCATACCACCGAAGGTTTGCCCGGGGTTAGGAAGTCATTGATCACTGCCTCCTTTTGTTGAGGGTCTGAGATCCCCTATGCCTTGGAAAATAAAACCTAACAACTGGACTCTGGGCTTCAGGAATTGGCATTTGTACTCGTACAGCATCAGCCTCTTTTCATGCAGACATAGAAACTATACTTCCACCAGTGCTAGGTGTTCCTGCCCAGTCTTGCAGTAGAGCTTGACATTGTTGCAGACATTTTTCACCCCTTTCCAGCAGGTGAGCACTCCCCGCACTGTGTTCTGGAATACCTAAGCTGCCAATGATACCCCAAAGCTTAACCTTTTGTACTTGTAACTCTGTGGTTGGAGTACATCGTGATCGCCCTGGAGAACATATGAAGGGGAATCTGGTGATACCCCGCCCTGTGGTTAATAATGTAAAAAATACAGCTGCTCCCTGCAAGTCAGGCACAATGTTCTCCAGCATAGGCCTCTGATGCCTTTCTCTCTTTATCCATATTAGGGAGACACATATCCACACTTCTCCTGGTTACTTGGGTTTGGCTGCAATGACAATGGACCCAAGGCGTGGGACCGGCTACTCTTTTGATTACGTCTGCCGCTTTTCCATGCGCCTCAGCTCCTCCTCGACCTGCTGCCTCAATGCAACGGTTTTCTGCAATCACACAGCATCACCGGTGGCACCATCTGGTGAACATGTAGCCATACCACTTGATTTACTATGTACCCAAGCCCCCGATATTCCTCGCAAAATCTTTCCACATCAGTCTGAAAAACATTGTGAGTGAAGTGCACAAGTCCTTTGGATTCAGCCATGTGGCAACTGAGTAGAGAGTCTTTAGCTTTGGGTGTGACATAAAATGTCAGATGTGAACACCTGCATGTGGAACGCACCCTCCAGAGGGATGGGCAGTTTCCCTCCATACAGGTAGATCCCTATCCTCGGTTTCGCCAGACACTGGCGAGACAAAGAATGTTGTCTTCATTGCATGCCCCCTGCTGATACTGCACCTCCTCACACTCTGCAATCTTTAGCGAGCGCCTCAATCAATCTTCACTTAACTGGTAGATTGGAAGCCTGTCTGGTCGGGCGAGTCCACAGCGCTCGGCAGGCCTTTGCAAAATGCCTAATTTTGTGGTATCTCCCACATTCTCTTCACACCGCAGAACACTCCACCAATGCTCCACCGCAGAACTGATGCTGGTTTTATATGATTTTCCTTGAGTGTCTACTTGGCATTCATGTATCACTTCCACAGCTAGCAGAACGGGTGCTCTGAGGGATTGAGCTTAGTGCCTGTGCCACTTCCATCTTCAGACCTTTCATAGCGTCCTCCGTATCTGTGGCTCCGGTCATGGCCAGCTCCTGCGCCCTACCAGTTCAAGGATGCGAAGCAACAGGATGTCTGGTCCCTTGAAAATCTGTTGCCTGAGGTGGTTGGATGAACATTTCTGGATGATCTGTCCCCTCTTCTTAGCCTCCTCATCTGGGAATGCACATGTTGCTGCCAGATGTCTATGTTGCATGTAGAAGCCATCCAGCGACTCATTGGTTCCTTGCGTAGCCTGGTGCATCTGAACCCTCTCATAATCTACATTGACCATGGGGGTAAAATAGTTTGCGAGTGCTTCCCCTAAATTGTGGTATGGTACATTACCTCGCAGGAGGGTTTTCACCAACCTGTGTTCTTCACTCCCTGCATAGAACAACATCATCAACTTCTTATATCACACAGCATTGAAGAACATGTCCAGCAGCTCCTTCCTTGGTAGCCACCTAGGCCCCAGCTATGCGGGAGTGCCACCATCTCAAACTCTGGGACCAGACAACTGTGGAATTTGCTTCGTTTATTGCTGTCCCTGCGACAGAACTCCTCACCCTGTCCTCATTGGAGGAAGATATCCCTGTGGCCTTACCAGCAACTCCAGTGCACGGAGGCATTTGCCTTCCTCAACAAGCTGTCCTCGTGGCAGGTCCACTGCATGAGCACCATTGCTAGGCAAAGGCTGCGGAATCGGGACCCTGCTTACCGGTTTTTGGAGACTGCCGAGAGCCAGTACTCTGAGTTTCCCTTGGAGTACCCTTCCTGTGTTAAGTTCCACATTTGTTTTTGTTTTTTTTAGTTTGAAAGCGTGGCCCCTCTGCCAGGCCAGATTCTGCCTGTCCACAGGCGGTCTGCCTAGGAGAGCCACCAGTGGGTTGCAGCACCTCAGCATTCACCAGGGAACCGCCTCTCAAGACGGGGGTTCTTCCACTCCGGCCCTGCACATCTGAGTGCCACCGCTCTGACTCGACTGTTGTGATATGCCATGGTCATCCAGCACCCCGTGAGGCCCCCTCCTTTTCCCCCCAGCCGACAGAGCACACTGGACACGATGCTCACTGTCCGGGCTCCACTGGTGCACTGGCACTCACGTGGTCCGCCCCTTTTTATTAACCCACATTCGGCGGAGTTACGTCATTCCGCCGCGTGTCTGATTTTAAAGGTACACACCACACTCTGCCTTTTTCGTAACAACAAACACAACAGGAGGTATAACACTTAACCGTAATAACATTTCACTGCAAACATTTCACCCCGCCCCATTGCTTTATTCAACCAGGCACCAGTTATCCCCCCTCAGTCAAGGGTCCAATATATAGTCATGGGGTTTGCTGGTTTCTCCCTTCCCACTTTCTGGGGATATCGCCTGCCCCCTTCCCGGCTTGGACTCTCCTCACCTGCGTCCCCTCGACCCAGGGAAATTGGCGTGTGGCCAGAGCCACCACCCTAGTCCGGCACCTCGGGACAGTCGCTCCTCAGGGGCACCTTCGGCCTGGCATTCACCGTCACTTCTGCTCGGCTGGCTTCCCCCACCTTCTTGAACCAGCTAGTTTTCCAGTTGAAAGTCGCAGTTCCTTCGGATGCCGTCACCATTGACTGCAACAACGTCCAGGGGGTTAGGTTCATACATTGAGGTACAGCTTGCCTCGAGGGCAGCGGTTTCTTATGAGTACCTTATCTCCAGGGCTTAGCTGATGCTGTCGGAGACCCCTTCTCATGTTTTTGCCATCCATCCTTGCTCTGCTTTCCTGTTCGACATGAGCATCGTCTATCACTGGCTGCTCCCACACACCTATGTCGGAAATCAAGCTCCTCGGGAATTAGTGAAACATTGCTTCAGTCGGTGCCACCCCGGTCGACGCATGAGGGGTAGCTCTAGACTCCCTCAGGAATTGGTATAGTGCCATCTGAAGGCACTGCCCTTGTCCATGGGCAATTCTGACAACTTTGAGGGTCCTCATAAACCGCTCCGCCTCGCTGTTCGCACGCGGACAGACTGATGTGATTTTTTTGCTGAGATACCATATTCCTCCATGAGCTGTGCAAAACTGTCCCCTTGGAACGGTGGTCTGTTGTCCCAGCACAAGTCCATTACCAAGAGAAAATCTTTGCCAGTGGACTCAAAAGTCTGCATGTATGATTTCCCAGGGCCAGTATTCCTCTGGGCATGGCTTCAGTTATGGTCTCCCGCTGTGCTGGGGAGGATGCCTGGCACCACACACAGGCCGAGACAGTCTCCCTCCCTCCCCCCCTGCTTCTCGAGGTCAAAGAATCACAACTTCTGCCGCAGTCTGGCTTTTGTCTTGGCCATGCTTTGGTGTCCCTGGTGTGCCAGCTCAATGACTTGCTGAATTTTGCTTGCCGGCACCACAATGCGGTCTTTGCGGAGAAGAAGCCCAGACTCTTCAAACATTAGTTCATCCTTCACTCTCCATAGATGTTCCAAAGTCATCAGCGCTTCTTGGGTCCTTCTCCCGAGGGTTTCCATCACCAACCTCCATTTCCCCCCCTTTTGAAGAGCCCCTTGAGCACCTGGAAGCACTTGTCCGCTACCGCTGCACCCTTCAACTCGTGGAGGGGCAGGGAGCTCAGGGTCACCGACTCAACGAGCAACTGCACATGCTCCTCAGCCTCGTCCACACTGATGTTCTCCCCCTCTTCAGTCTCGCTCAGCAGATGTCGTGACAGGTAATCGGCCGCATTGGTGGTCCCAGGACAATGCACCAACGACACACCGTATTAGAGGAGCGCCAGCATTCACCTTTCAATACGTGCCGGGGGTTTTGAGGAGAATTCAGCCATGATCAGCAGCAGCGGTTTGTAGTCTCACGACCATCACCAGCCGGCCTAACACATAGGGCCGAAAATGCAGACATCCCCACAGCACCTCCAGGGCTTCCTGCTCAATCTGGAAATAACGTTGCTCGGTCTCCGACAGGGCTCTGATCGCATAGGCAATGGGCCTGACCTCCCCTTGGGCATCTGACTGGGTGAGGACCACACCTAAACCGAACGGACTGGCGTCCACTACCACCTCAGATGGGAGAGAGGGGGTCAAAGAAAGCCATAGTGTCTTCTGCCGTGAGTGCCCCCTTCACGTCCTGCCACGTGACATCCTTTCTGGTGAGGCTCAGCAGGGGCTCCGACCTATAAGCCAAATTCTTGATAAACCGACCACAGGAGGTCACCATCCCTAAGAAGCTGCGGACCTCAGTCACATTCTCCGGTGGTTTCGCCTCCATGTCTTTGACTTTGCGAGGATCTGGTGACACCCCTCCTTCCGTAAAATACAAACCAAAGAATCTAATGTTAGTCTTCAAGAATTCACACTTTTCCTTGTGCAGTGTCAGTCCAAGGTCCTGGAGTCGCTCTAGGATCCTCACCAGGCATGCCATGTGTTCAACCTCTGTTTTAGCAAACACCTGGATGTCATCGCTGATGTTCAGCACGCTGTGTAGATCTGCCAGGGCTCCTCGGATGATGTTCTGAAAAGCCTCCGCCGCTGAGGACACACCATAACTCTGGCGCTTGTACCTATACAACCCTTGATGTGTAGTGATGGTTGTGATGTACCTCGCGTGCGGGTGCAACACGACGTGGTGGTAGCCGCCCCTCAAATCCAGTTTCGAGAAGAACTTTGCACCCTGCAACAATGTCATCAATTGTGGGTGTGAGGTGCCTCTCGCGCTTGATTGCCTTTTTCGGTAGCCTCATATCCACATATATCCTGACCGAATCTGGTTGCTTTGGCTTTTGAGCATTGACTATGGACGATACCCAAGGAGTGGGCCCATCGACCTTCTCTGATGTCCAGAGACACCAAGCTATCCAAATGTTTGTCTACAAGGTCTCGCAGGTGGATCAGGACTCTGTGGTGCTTGAGGGCTATCGGTTGAATAGACTTGTCAATGTGTAGCCTCACTGGCTCGCCAGCCATCCGGGCAATTCCTTCGAACAGCCGACCATCTTTCTGGAGAATCTCTTGGACATCTTCTACATGGATCTCATTGGCAAAACTGACACCGCCCAATGCCGTCGCACAGCTCAGGGTGTTTTCGGTCACATAAAAACAGGCCTTGATCGAGGTGCTGCCATACTCCACCCTTGCTACAAACGCTGCAGCCAGTGGAATGGGCTGCTCACCCCCAAATGTGAAGATGCCCGCCTTTGGCTTGTGTAACGTGGCCGGCACAGTCATGGCCGTCATAGTGCACTTTGGCCATCACAATCAAGGATTCACCCATGTCCTCCGGCACTGTTGACTTATTTACATGGACCAAGCAATTTGGTTGCCTTCGGTTGTTGGCTTGCAGTGCGCTAACACTGGAGATGAAAAATAAGTTTTCCGCATCGTCGTCCTCTTCCAGTTCCTGGGCAAACCTTTCCTGCTCCTGGTCAACCAATCCTATTTTAAGCGGAAGAATGCTGCCCCGACTGGTCCTCTCTGTACTACCACCGGTACCGGCGCCCTGCTAGTGATCTGTTGTTCTGCACCTTCCACATGCCTTTCCTTGTGTGGAGCACACCGCAGGATGCGTGAGGTCGTATCCACATTTCAGGCATGACTCAGTTGATCTTTCCCCTTTGTCTCGTGGGACGCCAGTCGGCCGGTGTGCTCCTCCCCCATTGACCTCGGCCAATGGCACATACCTCATCTGCCTTTCCTGGCCGAATAGTCGCATCCATCTTCGCCCTCACTTCTGCTACCTCATGGGAGTGACCCAACTCCAGTATGCAGGGTAGTGAGGCTAGGTTCACGCAGCACCTGATGTCTGAGCTTCCCAGATGAACAGTCCTGTATAAGCTGGTTCCTAATCATTGATTGGTCGTTATCCCACGCACACGAGACTGCCATGGACCAGACGTGGCCATAAAACGTGTCCAGGGACTCATCGTCTTGCACTACACATGATGAAACGCTCATAGTCCGTGTTGGCAAGGGGCTTAGTGTTCGCGCAAAATATTCTTGGCCTCCAAATAGGAGTCATTGACCAGTTGCAGGGACTGAAAAATTTGATGTACCGCTGGGCCTGCAGAGTAAATCAATGTGACAACCTTGCTCTCCTTGTCAGTCTGACCCGTGGCCCTGAAATAAATGTCTAGGCGGTCAATCCATTGCTTCCACCTTGGCCCTAGACTTCATGGGGACCCAGGAATATCAAACTCGGGCATAGGTTGTAACGCCCCCTGCTGGCGTGGGACACGGACACCAACAGGAGGTGCAGGCCCTAGCTGCGCATTTCCTTGTTGGTCATCCATGTTGGTGAGCGCACAAGCACCCCTAGTTTCCAGGGCCGCAACTCACGCAGGAGGTCCTAAGGATTCTAAGAATCCCCTACACAAAAAATAAGCGTTCTGCCAGAGCCACACTCCAAACAGTGTCCAACACAGACCAATAGCCATGCTCTCCCCAGTCCACTGACCACGTTGAACAAAGGAACACAGATGAAGGAAGAAGAAAGAATAACAAAGCTGCATTTTTTTTTTTTTTTTTTTTTTTGATATCCCTCTCCTTCCACCTCCTCATCTTACCATCCGGTGATTTAAGGGCCCAGGAACACGAAATTCACCAGTGTAGGTGAAGTGAAAACACCCCCACACCATGTGGGGTTTCCATACATTTGTGGGAGGCACACTAGCACTCCATGAGGGAGCCGCAACCTTCATGTGTTGCACAAAATGGCAGCCATCTGCGTTTGTTTGCTGACCCCATGGCATAAAACTAATAGGCTCTGCTTGAAAGAAATTACTGCTGCACTGTTCCTGTGGATCCAATCCTCGGAGCGCCCTAGTGGCCAGTGTTTTGATGTGCCATGGTGTTCCGGCACCCTGTAAGCACCCCCAGCTGTCAGAGCACACTGGACGCGAAGCTCACTGTCGGGGCTCCACTGCCGCTCACGTGGCCCGCCCCCTTTCTTAACCCACACATGGTGGAGTTAAGTCCCTCCGGCGCGTGTGTCTGATTTAAAGGTGCAGACACCACATCAACCAGGCAGGGGGTGGTGCATTTCCTCCCTCGTCTGCAGTTGTTTGGTTGTCCCCGCGGGGGACCGAGAGGTGAGGGGGAGGCTTCACTGTAGACCAAGAACCATACATACACCAGTGGTGGTTGGAGAGGAAATGCCCTCCACCAGATGGTTCCTCTTCATTTCCTCTTTCACGTGATGTACACAGGCACGCTGCAGCACCTTGTCAAATGTCACCACAGCAAGTATAACTCCGGACATGGTGGGGTTCCTTAACTCTCGTACATGTTACATTAAAGGTACTTATTTAGCGCAGCGTCAATAACTGAATTGGTCCCAAAGCGCTCTGGCAGATCTGTAAACGAGAAGGTGGGATGGGTTAGTAAGATGAAGGAGGAGGATAGTGAAAGGAGTGGTGTACTGTTGGCAGCTTCAACTTGATAGACACCGGGTGCTGAGCTTTGGTGTGAGTATGGGTTGGTGTCAGTCCGCATGTGCTGTTGGTGTGGCTTATGTGGTGAAGTGCGTGCAGCTTGATTGTGCGAGAGATGCTTTTGTGAGTTTTTTTAGCGATATAAGTATGCAAAGAGTTTGAGTTTATGTTGGTTAGTGGGTTGTATGAGATTTATCATGCTAACATTCACAGTTCTGTCTAAGTGTAGTACTTGCTCATCTACATAATTCTGTCCAAGTGCGGCACTCGCTAACCTTCACAATAATTATCTAGATATGGGGCAGGATAGTGTTCTCAATTCTAAGTGTGGCACATGCTAACATCCAAGTTCCATCTAGGTGTGGCATATGCTAACATTCACAGTCCCATCTCGATGCGACGCAGGCTAGCGTCCACAATTCCCTTCCAGTTGTGACACTTGTTAACATTGACTAGTATGTTAGGATGCAGTGCAAGGCAACATTTCAAATACTGTCATGGATAAAATCAGGCTGGTGGTCACACATATTTCTAAGTATGCATGGGCTAAGTCTATGGCAGTCAATGTCATGGGAAGGTAAGGTAGAGTGGCGGGGGCTTTCTGGTGTAGAGTAATTGCGCTACACCCCACCCATGCCACACAGTTTTTGTTGGTGTGTGTAAACTGCTGGCTTCACTGGCTCCCCCTGCGGACAACGGCAGACACTTCTGGAGACGCCTCTGTGGGAGCAGCCCTTTGCCTTGGGGCCCTTAGCCGAAGGGGCTGCCGGGCAGGGGGCTGCCCTAGAGCAGGCTGGTTATGACTGGTGATACGGCCTATCAGGGGATGGGGTGGGCACGGGAGGCGGGAGCTGGGTGGGGAAAGGGGATGAGGAGGCACGGTGTACGTAGGGGCTGGGGGTCTAAATCAAGCAACTGGACACAAAAAACAAGGCCAGAAGGTCGGGGGCAAAGACTCACTCCCCTGCAGCGCCGGGCACCTGCAGCAGACAAGCTGTGTGAGGACTAGAGCTGCTGCAGAGCTGTCTTCTGGTGTATCTGCCCCCTCACCCCCCTTGCTCTCCACAGAGGTATTTTTGGGGGGCGTGGCAGGAGGAGGGGTAGGGAGTGATTTGCTGGTAGCCCTTAATCACCTTTCATTGTAACATTTAATCGGGCACTGTTGCCTGCCACTGCTGTGTGGATAGTCTGGGTGGGCTGTTGGTGTAAGGGTTGTCACTGCCAAGCTTTCCAGTCGCTAGCTGCATGAATGGGCAAGAATGTAGTCTGAGGATTCAAAGGTCCTGGCTGAAGGGAACTTTGTAGTTATTTTATAATCCGGGGTGTAATGTCGAAGTGAAGGATAGCTCAGGGGCAACGCGCTGGTCTTGGA
Source organism: Ambystoma mexicanum (assembly GCF_040938575.1). Lineage (NCBI taxonomy): Eukaryota > Metazoa > Chordata > Amphibia > Caudata > Ambystomatidae > Ambystoma > Ambystoma mexicanum. The sequence goes on along the minus strand of NC_090931.1, from coordinate 285,279,276 downwards.
ATCCTGACACGGAGCAACACAGGTTCAATCCCCGGGTCCGCGCTTAAACCTCCGGGTATAAAATGCGTTAAAAATAACCAATTATAATTATAATTCAGGGATTCGGTTTGGATTCCTCTTCATTGAGCACACTGGATATATCACTGGATATATTTTATGGTAGGACCACCAGGCTTCTGCTGCCTACCGGTTTCCACCTTGGAATACGGGCAAGTGGACATTATGCTTCTCTGCTTGTACACATATGTTAATGACTACCTGTCTGATATTCAGTTTGGGGTGGACATCCAGTTACTTTTTAATACTTTCTTTGTTTCAGTGTACATCCGAAATTCCAAAAACATTGGAGGCACATGCATTGAGCTATTGTGGGGTGAAAACGTGCACTGTGGACACCCACATTCCTACTTTATTACCCAGAAAGTGAATACGGGATGCAGGCCCTCTTTGTCCTAGTGGAAAGGCTTGGTTTAGACTACTCCCAAGTATCATAGGTAAATGTGCCCAAGATCAAAAGCTTTGTACTCGGGCCAGGAGTCTTATAGGATTCAGGTTACCACCTGTAACAGGCTACACAACCAACTGCACTTTGCATGCTGGGGCTTGTAGACCCTCATTGATAAAGTAAAGAGAAAAACTACAAGTACCAGCGCAAAATAGCCAGGTCTGGATGATCGCCCTACTGATATGGAGCTAGTTGACTGACAATTACGAAATTCTAATACTGTCAAACTCCGTTTAGCCCCGGTCCTGATGTGATGGGAACGCACATTCGTATCTCCTTGCTCTAAGAATTTGCACTCTAACCGTCCACCCTCCCCCCCCATGTTGACCTTTCACATGTAAGCGTTTATTTCTGGCCGTCCCATACCTCCTTTTAGCACTAAACGTCTACTTGATATATGGCATTTATAACGCGCCTATACACAATTGTTTCAAGGGGCGATCAGTACTTGATTAGAGCTCTCTTTCAGACAGAAAAGGTTACTTCTAGGTTGGAAGGTAAAAAAAGAAACTGATCAGAAAGGCTAGCAGCAAACACGTGGTCGCCCGTATGTCACTGAACTAATCCCAGCGCAGATGTAACCAGTAGTAAAGTAAATAATTCTAAGCTGATTTCACGGGATAAGAATCTGTCCCACAGCTTCTTTTTATTTGCATCCTGACAGGAGGCCACGGACAGTGCTGGCTATTTTATATTCATTTGGAATCCTGTGTCTTGGGCTCGCACCCAGGAGCCTTCCTTAAAAGGGCAGTCTGTCTTAGTTATTCATCATGTTTTGTTTCTCACTAGGCCCCTTCCCCCTTTCATGCCAAATTGGTGTGGTAGAGTGCTCAGCTATTCATGTTTAGGGAAGAAGGCATTCTACTTCTTGGTGTTGCTGGAATGAACCAAGGAGGATAGCTGATTTTAAGCGGGTAGTGCGTCTTCTTTCCAGAAAGGGAATGCATGTGATGAGGCCTTCTGTTTGCTGAAGATTTGCTTTCATTTCACTGGATTTGCTTCAAATGAACACTTTAGGAGAAATGCCCAGACCAATTATCTGCAGATGATCCCACTTCTTACACAATCGGGGGTGTTGCAGAGGGCTACAAGGCCAACCCCTTTATGAGCCTTCTTCCTTAGGGACACCTAAGTGTCAGCGACCATGGACATTCTGCCAATTACCACCAAGAACACAGGCCTGCCATTTAAACACACTGAAGTCCAGGAAGGTTATAAAAACCAATGATGGTTCTTCCCCCTTCACGATGCACAGTAACCCACAACAACCGTCAGCCAAAAGAGGAAACCCTGCCAGTGAACACGGAGCAAATGACTGCTCTGCCTACACACAGGTGTCGGGAAGATCGTAAGCTTAAATTCTCGGATTCTGCCTCCATGGGAAGATCCAAAGACCAGCAAAGACTCGCTACCAAAGAATGTGATGCAAAATAATGATAACCCTGAGAAATAATGATAACCCTGAGATTTACACACTGTGCTGTTGGGGAATGTCACAAACCTAACCTCTCAGCGGGTCTCGCTCCATACGAAATCCACAGAGGACCCTCTTCTGAAGAACCCATAGTGGAAGATCCCCTACCTACACACTGAAATGTTTGTATGGGCCACAAACGTGACGCCTTTGCAGCACTCCTTCCGTAGGGAAGTAAAGAACCAGGAAATTACACTTGCATTTGTGCAAATATAGGGCAACTCCACTACCTGCTCAAACACACAAGGGTTTCCAAATGTCCTATTTAAAACCTTTCTAATGAGCACCTGCTACAGGATATTGGGTTCAGAACTCAATATATGTCCACTTAAAAAACTCATAGCTGTTGGAGAGAGTTAAAACGTAAGCTTCAATATCGCTTTGGAGTTCCCACCGCAAGGCTTAAACGAGGCAGTCTACATCCCCCCTTTCACAGCACCTCCAATCCCACCATTGGGGCCAGGCAGCCCCCACTGAAGGCTCCTGACCCCCTTTTTTTTTTTTTAAAGGCACATTTGGTAGCAGATGGACCCCGCTGAAGGCTCCTGTCCCCAGTGGTTTCCAAATGTACTTGTGGGGGCAAGTATTTTGTGCCTGGGCCAGACAGGAGATCTTAGTATTCACTTGCAGTGTTTCCATGTTTGGATTGGAATGGATTGTCTTTTTGTCCTGGAATGTATACCCAACAAAAGATCCCTTCAATATTATGGCAACACGAACTCGGCAGACAAAGTTCATGCATCTATACAAAAGCATTGACCCAGGGAGGGACCGGGCAGGGTGAGCAGATCATCTTTTTTTCTTAGTGGGTGGAGTGGAAGATGATTGCCCTAAAAAGTGGCCTGCCGATTGTTTTGGACTTCATCTTCCATGATCCCTAGCCAGTATGGGTTCCATTTTATATAACTGATTGCAGGCTTCTTCTGCCTAATTTGGCGATTTCTAAGTGCAAAGTTTAGTTATTCGTTTACCTAGATGCTGCACCCTTAAGTGTATATTGCGGCTGCTGCAATATTTTATTCAAATTATCTTTTTTAAGAAAACACTTATATAGAGTGCGCTTCTGGCAAGAAACAGTATCGTCACACTAACAAGATTACTTCTTAAATAGTATTTATTTTTTGCATTAGTATCATGCATTCCTTCTTCATACATCAGTTCGCATATTCATATTTGTTTCCTCTTTTTTGCATTAATGTCATGCACTTAATTAGTTTGCATCCTAGTATATTTTTTCTCTTCCTACATTGATTTGCATAGTATATTTTTTCTCTCAACACGTGTTTCCCCACGTCTCATACTCGTGGTTCATCAGGAGAGATGCTAAATAGAGAAGGAAATTTAGGAAAAGAAATAAGAGAAAAAGAGAATTATTTTTTAGTTATATTGTTCATATTTTGGTGGTGGTGAGATGCGGTGAGCAACTATGATTACATTGCTTGTAAGTTGTACTCACCTAAATTTCTTAGTTATCTAGTCAAATTTCTAATTTATTATTCCTTTTTCATTTTTATCTCTTTCATTTATTATATAGGCATATTTCAGCTGGTTTCTGTAAGTAACAAAGAGAAAAAGTATACGTTTTTAACCTATAACTTTAACTTTAATATTTTTCTGCAGGTTTCTGTACGTAACCAAGAGAAAGGATATACATTTTTAACCCAAACTTTATTTTGCCAAACCTTATTTAGGAAACCATCTTTGAAATAGTGGAAATCATTACAAAATTGGAGTCACCATTAATCTCTCCATTGTATCCCAAGCTATATACTTTCTAGCTTAGGGTGCCTTTAAAGCCCAGAGTGTATTCCTCGCTTTCCTTATTTAAAAAATAAAGAAGTTACCTTTTTTGTTCATCTTGGTACGATTGCCTCCAGTCTGCCAGGAGCCGCGCTATCTCTGTGTGATTCTTTTACTTTTATAAAGGCCGCGATCTCGTGACGTATGACGTCATCGCGTCACATTACGTAATGACTTCACACGTCGCGCTACAACGTCCGGCGTCCATTTTGGTTTTACAATTTTGCCGTTATTTTACAAACATTCGTTTTTTAAAAGAATTTTCTCATTTCTTTGAGATAATTTTAAATTACTGCGTACTGGGTTAGAGTGTGTCCTTCCTTTGGGGCCTTATTTGTATAATACCAAATGGGTGCAGTATAATAAAGTAAAGGATAAGGAACAAAGAAAAGTATCAGAAGGGAAGGACAGATCGAGCAGTCTAAATAAGAAAAACCTTTTCACAATACATTCTATAATTTTACCATCAAGAAATTAAATAAATCTTTGTGCTCGTCATCAGTATGGGTTCCATGTCATTTCACCGTGGCATGTTTTTTCGTGGTTTTTATTTTTTTACTGCATTTTTTTTAATTTTTTTTTTTAACGAAAAATCCCATCAAATTTATTTATTTTTGGGGGGCATCCTCTAACCCCCATTACATTTAATTGTTTATGTATTCACAAACACCCACACCCCATATATCATTGTCTAACCGCCCCTAAAAAGTTTTTTTTCATGAAAAAATGTACGGCAAAAAAAAAACAAGAAAAAACATCCCGCGATGAAAGGACGTCGTACCCCAGCGGTTCATGACCAAAGCTGAAGGATCATGAGTTGTCAGACATCTGGAGGGCCATTAGAGGAATAGTATACTTGGTTGAGTATTACTTTTTTCTCAATTGACTTACAGAGCTGATCCTGCTAACATACCTCTTAAGTTGTCTTGGCCTATGTAACCTTGTCCCCTTTCTGAATATTTTCTTTTGTGGCTTTCTGAGATTTGTTGTTCTCTAAATAAGACTGAGGGATCAGCGGGCTCTTGCTTTATACAGGGTGCGAAGTGAAAAGTGTGCTTGAATAAAAGCGAATTTGGAAAGACCGATTTTAAAAAGACCGCTCGGAGAGGTCTGTCTAAATCAAACTGTCATGCCCCTGCTGCACACGAGTGTTTCCAGGGGGGAGAGATGCGGGCGTCTAAGGTAACAGTTTTGGGATTCGTGGAGTGTGTGTGTCTGTGTGTTTATTGTGGAGAAGGAGAATGTTTGTGGCATGGAATGGAGGGGGCCGTTAAACGTGAGTGTGTTTGCATGTTTGTGTGTCTCACGGGTGAAGGGGAAATGTTTTGCGAGGAAAGGAAGGACATTTGGGGTGGGGGGATGAAACCCCCAATTGCAAAGAAACTCATCAATCGTGGGAGGGTGGAGGCCGGTGGCAGGCAGCAGCACTGATTCCCATGGACTGACGGGGTTGGGGGGTTATGAAATTGCCCTCCCAGACACGTGATATTTCTGAAATTAAGGCCGCACAAAATGAGACTTTTTTTTTTGTGTGCATCCTTTAAAATGTGGAAATTTCACATATAACCTTCTACAGTTATAAAACCCATAACGGGATGCCAAGGGGAAAGAATGCATCTTAATTTACTTTGAAAGCATTCATTTGTGGATCTTGTTCCAGACTACCCTGTTGAAGCATATTGGGCTATTAATCTAATTGCATACGTCATTCTCATTTTTATGCTTTGTTTTAGTTTTCATGCACACATATATTAGATATAAACATTTCTATTGTTTTGCTTGCAAGTTAAGAGGTACTTACATTAATGGCAATTAAATATATCCTTAAAGGGATCGGATTTCTTAGGCACTACTTAACTTTTCAGTATAGGAACTTAGGAGTGTTGTTTTTCTCCCCAGAGGAACCTTGCTTTAACAAAATAAATAAGTGGTATGATTTGGAAAACTCAGACTGATAAGATGCTATTGCTTATCTTTCCCAGACTAATCCGCTGGCATTAAGAGTTTCCCAAACGTCAAATTAGATTATTTAAATGTGGATTTATTGACAATTATGAATGCTAGGAACAGAGTTGGTGAGAGCTAATATCCTTGTGCTTACCTTTGTAGAAGACCTCCTGCAGCTCCTGACATCCAACCTCAAACCCAACTCTAAACTCCTTCTTCTGGGAGACCTCAACTCGGGCTTCGACAACCTCACAGACAATAATGCAACTGCCCTAGCCAGCACACTAAACGGCATCAGCCTAGCACATCAAATTTAAGCACCCAATCACATCTTAGGACGCACATTGGACTGGCTTGCAGATAACAACTGAAACTCATCCATTCTATCCAATATTCCTTTCCATTGGTCGGACCACCATATCCTCTCATTTGCCATTCTCATAAGCAAACGCACCAGCAGCCATACCAGAAGCCCTCTCTTGCTGCACAATTGTTTTTAAAACAAAGACCATCTTGTGCTTTCCGATCTCCAATACAACTCGGACACAACAACCAACCCATTCTTACTTGTTGAAGACAACACCACAATCCTGCAAGCAGTCTACTCTTTAGCCCTTCTAAAAAAGCAAAGCCAACTCCCCACTCCCCCACAAAAACTCCGGTTTCTCCTCTGAGGTCCAAGCCATCCATGCTTGAAAACGAGTCGCTGAAGCAGCCTGGAGAAAAACTCCCTCTGTTGAAAGAAAACTACTCTTTGCTTTTATCGCTAAAGAGTACAAAAAGGCTCTACACTTAGCCTAGGCCTCCTCATACAACACTGTGATAGCTAATGCCAAATCTGACTCGCAAGAGCTATTCACCATCTTAAGTGAACTTCAAATTCCCTCTACGCCACCAATCGACTTCAGCAAAGATGACTCTTGTTCCACCAAGTTACAAGGTTCACTCACAGGGCAAATCCTCTCCTTACAAGACCAGATTCGAGCCAAACAACTAGCCATTCACAGAAAACCACTGCATACCACCCACCCCACCCGACACCCCTTCCTCCCTTTTAACTTCCTCCCCTTATCGGAACTGGAAGTGGGCAACATAATGAAAGGCCAAAACCCTTTTGCTGCAAAGGCGATCCGCCCTGCTCCAGCAACCAGACTGCGCTGAAGCACTCGCTCCACTCATCACCACCATCATAAACACCTCTTTCACATCAAATGCAGTCCCCACTAGCCTTAAGGAAGCCTGGATCTCCCACTTTTGAAGAAACCTTCACTAGATCCAACCAACCAACTACCGACCCATCAGCACTGTTCCTTTTTTATTTAAGAATATATCTCGGCCTGCCTACCTAAAAATCGCATCCTGGGTCTCTGCCAATCCGGTTTCCACCCAAGACACGGCACAGAAACAGCCTTCCTCTGCCTCAAAAACCAACTCTGACATCAAACGCTCTGGCAAGATAGCCCTTCTCTCGCTAGACCTCTTTGCTGCCTTTGATCTCGTGGACCCCAAGCCCTCTGCCAACACCTATCCACGACAGCAGACTTCTCGCCATCACCCTCCAAATGGATCGCGTCCTTTTTCACCAGCAAACACCTGTATCTTAGTCAGTGAGCAGACAGCCCTTCTCACCCCAGTCACTTGCAGGGTCCCGCAAGGCTCCTGTATTTCCCCCACACACTACAATATAGACACAAAACCCCTCTTCAACCAAATGGACACCCTAGGCATATCGTACACATAATTTTTGGATGACGCACAAATTCTCTGCCTATCTGGCAATCACTCCTGGGACGTCTCAACTGCATCTGACGACATCCAAGATTGGATGGCATCTCCTCTCCTGTGCTTAAACAATAAGGAGACGGAAATCCTCCTGGCCAGCACCAGAGCCACACTTACCAAATTGGACACAGCCTACAGCTCCTTTATCATAGACAGCAACACGATCCCCATCTCTTCATCAGTCAAAACCCTGGAAATCTAGACACCACTCTAAACATAACCTAACAAGAAAACTCCATCGGATCCTCAGCTGTCCACACAATGAAGCTCCTCCGCGCCAGCCAACCCTTCCTCACCTTAGACAACTGCCTCCCCATCACCAGAGCTATTATTGTGGCCAGACTCGATTACTGCAGTGCCCTACTAGCAGGTACTACCAAACGCAACCTATTGAAACTACAAACTATCCAAAACAACGCCCTCTGTTCTGCCATTGGCCTTTCAAAAATGACTACATTTCAGATACTAGAAGAAAGGTACACTGGCTCCCATACGAGAAAGCATCAAGTTAAAACACCATCTATTGTTCATTGCTGCCTCACCAGCTCAGCCCCAACATACCTGGCACAAAGGCTTGAGAAACCAATCTCGCAACGACCTACTCACTCAATGAATGCTCAGTGTCTTCCAGCCCCCAAAGTGTAACGATCCAGAGCATGGGGGTTTAAGCTTCCCAGTTACTGCCGCCAAACATTGGAATTACCCTGTTCACTCTGAGCAGCACCTTCCTAAAAAATGTAAACGTGGCTTTTCTCCTAATGCACCTGTCTGACCTCCTCTACCTTACTATCTTGGTACTTATCCATGTAACCGGCGCCTAGATGCCTTCAGGCGAAATGCTCTATTTATAAATGCAAGAGTAAATAAATATATCGTCATTTAATGTAGAACCATCATCTTTCTAGTGACGCAAAAGAAGCACACCTTAAATAGTCCTATGTATTATTACAGGTTTACCTGACAAGTCTCTGGGTTTGACTTCTTGGGTTCACACATTCCTCTACGGACCCCACACCTTTTCCCAAACTTGTTTGAATTCATCTGATCCCTCTAATCTTATGCATTTCAGATGTATAATTCTCATTGAGCCGTTTCTTAAACACGTTTTTGTTTCTCTCAGAATTCAAAAGTCTGGCATCAAAGCCAGAATATTTTCAATCAAAAGTTCGAAATATATGTATTTTAATGCCTTATTCGACCTGGCATTTAACACTCTGCAGTGCTCATCCCCACTTGTGGCAGTGCTGGGGAGCGGAGGAGCTGACTGCCTAGATTTCTCACCACAAAAGGTCTCCACAAAAGACAGTTGGGAGGGGATGCACGCATGCACCACAATCCCCCCAGGCCCCGCTCAAGTGGGTTTGGTCCATTAGGACTATATTCCCAAGCCTGAGAATGGAGGAGCAGGCCCCAGAAGTGGTGTCCACCCAGAGCCCCCACAGAAAGATGCCCGTTGATGATCCTTGCTGGGTCCGGCCCTCTTCAGCCAAGGTATTGTTGGGTTGTGCAATGGAGTAGGCGATTTAGGAAGTCTTCTTTACTGTGAACAGCTTTGTGTGTAGGGATAGGTTTTGGAGGGAGAGAACAAGGAGTTTCCAGTACCCGGGATGAAGCGCAGTCATGCTCAGCAAGGCAGGGTCTTAAATAGCTGCATATCCCATGTTCACCAAGGGGTGATCATTTCTGTGATAAATCACAAAGGAAACGTCCTTTCCCCAATTTATGCGGGAGGACCTTACAACTCAGGATAACTGAGGATGAGGTGTTTCAGCATGAGCTGGGCAAGGTTGTCCTGTGTATCAGGGGACGGTCACTCTTGAGTAACCAACAAAGAGACGAGCTATCGCCCAATCTCTTTGTTGGATGCCCCTGCGAAAATATTTTGCAGAATAATATTAAAGGAGCTCAACGAGTGGGTAGACCAAAAGAGTCTAAGAGACCGATTCCAGTCAGGATTTGTAAAGGGCATGGGCACAACACCAAACATCTTAGCACTCTCAATGATACAATCAGAGCAGGTTGATGGTGGACTCCCCTTATATTTGGGGTTCATTGATTTTAAATCTGCCTTTGACTACATTGATAGACATATGCTGATAACTAAGCTTAGATTACATCGGTGCCCGGTATCCCTTGTAAATCTAGTGTCACTGCTACACTCCACTACTACGATGCGTGTAAAACTAAATATGAATGGCAAATTATCACCAGCCATTCACACGAATAGAGGAGTGAAGCAGGGTTGTGCTCTGGCTTCATTTTTATTTAACTTCTTTATTTTCGATCTGGGCCCTGTACTAATGAACTGCGTAGTAGATGCGCCTCCTATAGGATCTCAAAATGTTGCTTATTTATTATACGCAGATGATTTGGTACTATTGTCCCGCACTCCCATAGGTTTACAGAACATGTTAACTCAATTAGGGTCATATGCAACATCAAATAACCTTGTGATCAATACAACCAAATCTCAAATTTTGATTTGCCACAACAAGTTCACTAAAAAACATCACTTGGAATGGTCGTTGCAAAACTGTATACTAAACATAGTTCCTAGATATAAATATCTTGGAGTTTATATTGAACATAAGAAAACCTTGAGTACTCTGACATCTGAAATTCGGGTGAAACTAAGCTCCCTGATATCTCAATCCAAAATTATGTTAAGAAGGTATGGGAAGTTTACAGTTAAACATATAGTGCTATTCTATAAGACCAAAGTAATCCCAATTTTACTCTATGGAGTTGAGGCCTTGGTACCACAAAATCGCAAATTCTGGGATAGCATAGAAGCTAGGTTTTGGAAAAAAGTTCTATCACTTTCCCCAGGAACTCCACTTGCGATGCTGAGATTTGAACTAGGTTTGGTTTCCCTATATGCCCATGTAGTATGGAAGCAGTGTGCCCTTCTACGGAAAATGCTAGATGGCCTAGGGAAACCGACCTTTATAAATGCATTAGCTCAAAATTTATTAACTGCTAAAACTGGTATGTCAAGGTTGTGGAAAAATCATACTGCTTCTGTGTCAATAGAGCTTCTGTTGAATAACCCTGATCATGCTAAAAATAAAATTCATCAGGCAGATTGGATCTCAAACCTGGAACTTTGTAACAATCTCAAAGACTTCAATCGTGAGGCTTTTGGCCATAAAAGGTATGGGGTAATAGCAGAATATTTGCTTAAATTTCCGTTGCATGTATGCAGACAGAAATATTTAAAATTTAGATTTAACCAATATGAAACAAACGAGATCTTGTTCAGAAGAAAGTTAATATCAAAGGAGCAGAATTATTGCCGTTACTGTAAAGTTGAGGGACAATGTGAATGACTACAACATCTTATAATTGAATGCCCAATTTTAAATGATATTAGAGTGAAATGCTTCGGGGATAAATTGTTGGTACAAAATGGCACCAGTTCTGCGCAAATATGGAATTGTTTGTTTTCTAACCGAAGATTGACTATACAGCTTGCAATTGTGCAATTTCTAAATCTAATCTTCCCCGATCCGAATTCAACTTCAAACACTGCTCACACTAATTTAAAGTGAACGGTGAATGTTGACTCAAAATGAGAATATGGAGGATCTTATCTGTCGACAATTTAAGTACTTTGTGGCATTTTGTTTTGTTTAGTTATAGTGCTCAAAATGTGTCATTTAATTTTCTTTTTTCATGTGTTTCACATTTGTCCTGACTCTGATGGGTTGTAAATATTGTTTTAATTGTTCTTCTTTCTTTTCTTCTTAAGATGACGAATAATGTATGTATAACAGTGTATACAAAACATTTGAAAAGTTGGTTTTCCAGCTATGACAAATAAAATAAAAAAAAATAAAGTTTTTAACATAGCTGTCAGTGATAAAACATTGACGAGATTTTGAGAGGGATGGTGGGAATTCTGAACTGATACCCTAGAAGGGGGGACCTGGAGACAAGTGGTCTTGCTACTTTTCATAATGTGTGTTGGGGTGTGATGTCATGGACGGTGTGGAATGCTGAGGTCAGTATGGAATGTTAAGGTGTATGTGATGTTGAGTGTTCTGAGGTCGGCAGTTGGAGATGGTTGCTGGTTGGCCGGGGTGTGCCAGGGCATTTCCTGACCTACGCATGACACTGGAATAAACTTGCTTTAACTTACCTGCTGGCTCAGGTGGTGATTGATCACGAGCACCCTGTTACAACACTGGCGATGAGGACGGTTCAGCTGCTGCGGAGAGGGCAGCAAAGAGTGTCAGGACACTGCCCTCCTTCTTTCACATCCCATCTTCGTGGTGCTAGTTTACCCTGGACCCAAGAAACGGCGGTCCAGGTCACTTCAGCAGGCACGGCGGTGCTGAAGTGGTGTCCATACGTGCTGTAGCACTGGTGCCGGAAGGCACAGAGGTCCGTGGGCATTTCAGGAGCCCAGGCTGTGAAGCACTGAACAGGGTGCGGAAGGTGGCAAAGCCCTGTGGACAGCACAGGTGTCAGTAACCGAGAAGTAATGGACCACATGAGGAAGGTGCTGCGGTTCGGCAGCACTGATTAGGACTAGGTGTATCAAGGATTCCTCCAAGCGGCGGACTGTTTTAGAGAGGGTGTGCTTCGCATTTCCCAGTAGGCCGCGTAGTGCTGGGAACAGTGTACCCCTCGGATCCCAGCAGGCCGGGCGGTGCTGGAGTAAGTGGTTGGCTGCACAGCTGTGGTGAGTGAGGCGGCGCCAGGAGGAAGCAGATTGTTTGCAGCGTTAAGGGTAGCAGACTTGAGTTCAGTTGATTTCACGCTGCGCTACGAGAGGAGATCAGCCACTCTAGTTCAAAGGTGGGCATGGCTGGTTTTAGAGAGCAGTCGGGGCAGCTACAGCGGGGCCAGAAGGTGGAGTGGGACATAGGTGTTGGAGGAGATGAAGATGTTTCCTTCACGTAGCCGACAACCATAATGGTGATGTCACCGGCTCCGAAGGAGGCATTCCAGCGGGTTGAGCTGAAACGTAACGTTACAGTGGAACTCGATGCTAGTTCCAAGGAGAGGGTGCATAGCTGCAATGTCATTCCGGATGAGGAACGTTTGGTTGAGGTTTCTTCCGCATGCTTGGCACAGAGTGTGGAAATGGAGAGTCAGGAAGAAACGGCGGTAGTGGCAGTGCCCAGTGCGGGGCTCAGTGACAATGCAGTTGGGACAAAGAGGAAGTCCTATGTGACTGTGCATGGATCCAGATGCAGAATTTTGTTTGGGTCATTGGAAAAGGACATGCTGCAATATATGTTCCATCTGTGCTGCGTATGGTCGTTTTCGTGAGGAGTTGTGCAACAGCTGCAGCGTTTTGGTCGAGAGTCTGAAGGAACTGGACCCTGATCTCTGGGGTTTTTACGTGAGGATGAAGACTCTCGCGTTGGTTGAAGACTAACAGGGTAGGTGTTGGTTGAGGCCTGTGTTTTAATGTCTTGTGTTTAAGTGTGGTGGCCTCAGCGTTAGTGCTTCATCTGGGAGGTTTATTGGTTTGTCTGTGTTTAGGGCCTGTTAGTGGTGCGAGTGTGCATGTTGTGGCCCTGATGTTAGAGTTCCTATTTTAATTATTGACATGCTGTAATTGGTTTTTCCTTCCAGGTGGGTTTCGTACTTGTGGGTGTGGGGGGTCAAACAGGACTGGTGGGAGTTGGAGTTTGGCTGCACACATGCCTGTATAGTGTTTCTTTTGCAGGTGTAAATGCACTTGTGGGTGTGGGGTGTTGGTGCTCAAGGGTTTTCAGGATGCTCAAGGTTAACGTGCAAGTTATGCATTTTGTTTCAGTTTTTTTGTGTGTTACGTTTGTTAGTGTTGTCATGGTCTAGTGCTAGTGGTTGATTCTGTCCGGGGAACTGCGTGAGTGGGTGTATAGGTGTGTTTTACGTTCTGGTTATCGAGTTTACTGATTGTCTGTCGGTTTCAGTATTGGGTCGGGGCTGGGTTACGGTTAGTTGGCCTAGTTGTTGCAACAGAGTTGGCTGTTTTGGTTGCACCTGTTGGGTACATTAGGGGTCTATAGATGGCCGGGCGGGTCTGTAGTGGCCGTGTATACAGTTACGGTTGTGTTGGGAGTGCAATCCACATTTAGGTCAATCCGCTGCAGGACACCGGCCGGGTCCTGTGGTTGTGTGGTGAGCTGTGGTGGCAGTTGGGGTGATTTTTGTGTGCGAGTGGCGCGTGATGTGGGGTCACATGGAGCATCAGATAAAAAAAGTTGCCATTTCATTAGTGGCAGTGATTTTAGTTGGGGTCACATGGTTTATTTGATCAAGTTTACTCTTTCAGTGGTGGCGCTGACTTGGGGTCACATGAGGTATCCGTGTTGGTTTGCATATACAGTGGTGGCAGTGACTTGGGGTCACATGGTGTTTCAGGTAAGGGTGTTAGGAATGTGGTGGAGTAGCGGTTGGTTTTGTTGCTTTTGGAGGTTTCTTTTCTTAGGGATGTTATTTAGGTTGGGACTGACATTGGGGGTGGTTGTGCTAGTTTGCTCACCGTTGAGCTGAGCGGTGCTTAGGCGTGGCAGGTCTGAGACCCTGGAGGGCAGCCCGGGGCGGAAGGTGATTGTGCACAGAGGGGTACGTTGGTTAGTTTGTGGTTTCGTGGTACGCTTGGGTGTGGCAGGCCTGAGGTCTCGAGGGGCAGCTCGAGACAGGTGGTTGTGCGTTGTTTTGTTTTTAGTCCTTGAGGTTCATGTCAGTCCTGGTTTGTCGAAGGGGGTATGGGGGGGGGGGCTAGAGCCCTTATTCCATTTCGGTGGGTGTGTTCTTCCTTTGTTTGTTCTATTGGGAACAGAGTGGATTAGTGTTGACAAGGGGTGCCGTGTAGTGAGTTAGTGTTGGCAAGAGTTGGAGTTGTGAGTGGAGTGCGGTAAGGTTTCCACAGGGGTCCTGGTGGGCATTTTGACACTAGTTGTGTAGTATGAATTTCCATTTGAGCAGTGTTTATTTTTTGTTATCTTCGTGGTGGCCACACATGGATTTGTGAGAAGCTAATTGTGTTGGGTTCCTTTGTTAGGTTATGGAGGGAGAAGTGTCATAATGTGTGTGTTGGGGTGTGATGTAATGAACGGTGTTCAATGCTGAGGTCAGTATGGAATGTTAAGGTGTATGTGATGTTGAGTATTCTGAGGTCTACACCAAAACAGAAAGTTGATGGCTGGAAGGTTTGAATTAATCATAACCACGGGCAAAGCTCTGGGCAACTCTCCAGACCATCGTTTTTCAGCCTGCTAAGCCATTACAGAAGGGGAAAAACCATATGCAAATCAGGCTTGGTCCTACCCCAAAAGGGGCAGTCCAGCCCGAACTGCTAGGTCACTTCCATTCTGCACGAGACCACAAGCATCCCCAGACATGTTTCAGCCTTGTTGGGCGTCATCAGTGAGGAGTAGCTTGGGTCTCTAGGCCCGGCAGACTCGGGACCCACGTCTGGGCATACCCGTCCCACTCGGGGTGATTATACCAAAACAGAAAGTTGATGGCTGGAAGGTTTGAATTAATCATAACCACGGGCAAAGCTCTGGGCAACCCTCCAGACCATCGTTTTTCAGCCTGCTAAGCCATTACAGAAGGGGAAAAACCATATGCAAATCAGGCTTGGTCCTACCCCAAAAGGGGCAGTCCAGCCCGAACTGCTAGGTCACTTCCATTCTGCACGAGACCACAAGCATCCCCAGACATGTTTCAGCCTTGTTGGGCGTCATCAGTGAGGAGTAGCTTGGGTCTCTAGACCCGGCAAACTCGGGACCCACGTCTGGGCATACCCGTCCCACTCGGGGTGATTATACCAAAACAGAAAGTTGATGGCTGGAAGGTTTGAATTAATCATAACCACGGGCAAAGCTCTGGGCAACCCTTTTGGGGTGGGGCCAAGCCTGATTTGCATATGGTCTTTCCCCTTCTGTAATGGCTTGGCAGGCGAAGAACGGTGGTCTGGAGGGTTGCCCAGAGCAATGCCAGTGGTTAAGATTCATTCTAAACCTTCCAGCCATCACCTCTTTGTTTTTGCTTTGTCACCCCGAGTGGGACGGGTATGCCCAGACGTGGGTCCCGTGCCTGCTGGGCCTAGAGACCCAAGCTACTCCTCACTGATGAGCCCCAACAAGGGCGAAACATGTTTGGGGATGCTTGTGGTCTCGTGCAGAAGGGATGTGGCCTAGCAGTTCGGGATGGACTGCCCCTTTTGGGGTGGGGCCCAAGCCTGATTTGCATATGGTCTTTCCCCTTCTGTAATGGCTTGGCAGGCGAAGAACGGTGGTCTGGAGGGTTGCCCAGAGCAATGCCAGTGGTTAAGATTCATTCTAAACCTTCCAGCCATCACCTTTGTTTTTGCTTTGTCACTGTAACGCTCACCTGATTCCCGCAGAGGCGCCGGTCTTGACTGGGTGAATGCCGTATCTTCAAAGGTGATGTGTAACACACGGTTGGCTCTTTGGGCTGGACCTCTGTGCACTGTATGTCTGACTCGAAGAGTAAGATGTCTTAGGTAAGTGAACGCCGAGCTCTCCATCTGCCTCGGGGCAGGGTGCCGTAACCAGTTTCTTCACTGGATAAGGGTGCAGGCCTCTTGACCTCAGAGGACTGCTGTCCGTCGTTAACTGCACGAACGGTAAGTTCTGGGCACTTCAAATGTCTTAAAAGTCTTTTGTAATGATATCTCTTGTTTTGCAGGGTTCCGGCGATGGCGGATGGCGGGCTGAACCCGCGTGAGGAATAGAAGCGCCTGGAAGCACGTAAGTAAGCGCTTGTAGCCTGCTTCACGATGCGCACTAACTGTCCCTTTTATCTTGCAGGTACAAGTTCGGAGCTTTAGAGAAGCTGAAGGGTGCTGGAATACCCACTGGATTCGGCGTGGGAAGGAGTAATGGCACGTGAGTAATAAAGTTGCCCAATATCTTTAAACGCACCTTCTTTTGTCTTTCAGATGCGGGATGCAGCGCCGAAGGCCTCCGGAGCGTGCGAAGAGCTGGTAAGCTTTTGTCTTTCAGATGCCGGAATGCAGCGCGAGGCGTTGGTGACAGCCGATGGACCAGGTAAGAGATGCGCTGCCACTGAAGACCGTAGTGCTAACCTGTTCTTTCTTTGTCTTTACAGGTGCTGCTGAAGACTGGATTCCAGGATGGTAAGCCTTTGTTCCCTTAGGCCCAGGATCAGAAGCAGAAGACACAATGAGCGTTCTGCTGCAGAGAATGCAGAATAACACAAAGCAAGATTCATCCATCGGGTGTGGTTTAAATAGCCTCCTGTAGTGCTTAGTTGTCTCCTTCCACAGCCTCGCCTAAGAAAAGAGTTCCTGCTTTCCAGAAGAGTTCCAGTGTTCTGAACCTAGGGCGTGGCCCGTGCCCCACCCAACAGGAAAAGTAGTCCCAAACAGAAGAGGATCAGGGGCTCAACTGGCAGGTAAGTAAGCAGCATGGTCTGCTGCAGGTAAGTCCACCCAAGCATTATGAGCCCGGCGCTTCCAGCGCTGGGACTGGGCATCTTTGAGCCTGGTGCCACTGGCGCCAGGACAGGGTCCAAAAGGTCCCAATTGGGACTGGCTGGCACTCGGAACCGGGGTTATGGGTCTGCTTCCAAGGGAGTTGGGCAAGTCCTGATCTTTTGGAAGCAGAGATCATGACAGTCACCCCGAGTGGGACGGGTATGCCCAGACGTGGGTCCCGTGCCTGCTGGGCCTAGAGACCCAAGCTACTCCTCACTGATGAGCCCCAACAAGGGCGAAACATGTTTGGGGATGCTTGTGGTCTCGTGCAGAAGGGATGTGGCCTAGCAGTTCGGGATGGACTGCCCCTTATGGGGTGGGGCCAAGCCTGATTTGCATATGGTCTTTCCCCTTCTGTAATGGCTTGGCAGGCGAAGAACGGTGGTCTGGAGGGTTGCCCAGAGCAATGCCAGTGGTTAAGATTCATTCTAAACCTTCCAGCCATCACCTCTTTGTTTTTGCTGAGTATTCTGAGGTCGGCAGTTGGAGATTGTTGCTGCTTGATGGGATGTGCCAGTGTATTTCCTCACCTACGCATGACGCTGGAATAAACTTGCTTTAACTTACCTGCTGGCTTCGGTGGTGATTGATCACGAGAACCCCGTTATAACACTACTGTCACAACTATACTGTTTAACGGATAATTTAGATTTGTTCCTGCCTATTGTCTGTTTATATAATAGCGCTATTTGTAATGTTTATTGACAATAGTGACCGCTGGTCTAGTATTTCCCATTTGCTAAGGACTTCCAACACTTAGACATGGCCTTGACCGGTAACGCAGTAGTTAAACCATGCTTATGCCAAAACATTCACTACTGTAGTGATGATTTAGCACAGTTTATAACTTGCCCTCTCCTAGTATTTATGTATGTATGTGTATATATATATGTGTGTGTTGGGGATTATATAGCGTGAACCTACCGTGAAGAATTTGAGTTCAACAAGCTGGTCCAATAGTAGGGTCCAGTAATATGGATACAGTTAGTAGGACTCAAAACTTTGCACTCACCATTAGCTATTGGCTAGTAAGAAATGGTGTGCTGTGTGTATGCAGTGAATTGTGGAGGCAAGTTACTTTTTATGCCTGGCAAGCAGTGAACGGCAGGCCCATTCTAGTATCAAGTTTTCGGAGGCTTGTGGAATCTGCTTTGATCACATGCTTTGCATAGGCCGACATCTATTGGAAGCTGCAGAGTATTGCAGTTGTTGTTTTCGAAACTTGAAAAGGGATGTCGACAGGGCGTGCCAGTAATACTATACCTAGTGTGACATCCACTGTATCCATGGTCCTTCACACGTCGAGGTCCCTCAGATTGTTTTCTTCCGCCATCGTAGACAGATGCACAATAGCGGAGTTCCTCTTTCGGCATATCGCCATTGATTATAATAATTAGAGCTAGATCTCTCTTCCTATCCTTTATTCACCGATCGAGATCATCCTCGGCTATGGTGAAGGAAGACGAGTGTCGAAGAGATCCTTTCGACGAATCTGTTCGGCCCAGGAGGACCGCACTGGGCTTCGGCCCACGCCGTAGGGAGAGGGGTGGGGGAGGGGGGAGTCATCGACAATGCATTTTCCTTTTTCCTACATTACATTCGCCTAGCTACCAATACATGTTATCATGGATAAGACCCCTTTCAAGTTCTGTCCAAGTTGCAGGAAAAAATTTGAGTGGGTCGACAAGCACCTGGTGTGCAACCTCTGCCTCGCACGAGATCACGTTGAGAAGTGTCGAGCCCACCACGCTATGCAGGGCCGAAGCCACCTTAGACGTGGAGGGGACCTTCAGCGATGGTAGCGATGTCGTCTTTTTCGGACGGCGTAGGCAAAGGGGAGACAATAGTTTCCCAAGCGCAAGCCCCCAACCCTAACAGACAGGCCAGCGGTCCTTTTATGGGGACGACCCCCAGCGGCACGGGCACTCTCAACCCCTACTTCCACTAAGCACACAACCCAGGGCCGAGACTCGACACGTGTGTCAACTAAGGGCCCACACACAACATCTAGGGAAAGGTCCACAAGTTCACTGTCCTATGGGCATTCGTGATCCCGATCGCCACATGACATGCCCGACTGTCGAAGGACAATATGCACCTGAACTTTGCACGTCGGTTGACGAGGCGTCGGGCCACTCCCTGACTGAGTTTCGACATTCTTCGTCAAAATCGGGCAAGGCCTCTGTGCAGCCGGGACTAGCCCACCAAGTGGAAAAAACACGTCCCGAAAGGGCTTGGAAAGGAGAAAGTCTAAAACTCTTCCAAAATGTTTCATAAGGATAAGTCACGCTCCCCACCCAAGACCCAGCCTCCTAAGGCTTCCCACACTCCCAAGGATTCTCAACCACATTACCAGACCAAGGTACTCCTCCTGAAAAGGACTCCTCAGTTTGCACTGTAAACCCTCAGGTTTCCACACTAGGCCCTATGTCCATTCCCAGTTCAGCCCAATGGACATGTGAAGACATAGATAATGTCATGAGGACGATGACCTTTATTGGGAATGTTTTCCAAAGCATCCAAAACACTCCTACTACAGCTGTCTCTGGTTCCCAAGCCTTTGCAAATGTCCCTACTAGTCAACCCCCATCTAAGAAGTCTCGTCCGGACACGCTGGATATTTCTCCACAGGTTGATCCTCCCTACGTTGATCTTTATGACAGACTATTATGAGGATACTGGTGCTGTAGATACTTAGCCAGATGGATAGTCTGATGTATACAACTGTGCTATTCTTTATCAAACAAGACAATGCCTTTCACGCCAAGAGCTCACTCCACAAGAAGCACAGGAGCCACTCTGGCTTTCTTTGCAAATGTCCCCCAAGACCGCATTTGCAAAGCAGCTACACGAAGCTCAGTACACACCTTCACTCAGCACTATTCCATTGACACCATTCCAAGACAGATACACAGGTGGGACAAGCGGTTCTAAAACATCTGTTTGCTAATGAACCTTCTCACAACCCACCACCTTCTCCAAATACTGCTTGCTTATCTATGCACAGCATGCGATCTAAGCAGATTCCACAAGCCTCAGAAGGAATACATTACTCGCCGTGATCGTATTTCGAGGGGATTGGGTCCTCCAATGTATTCTATATCTGACAGTAATCACCACAGCTGTGCTGCTTCGGAAAATCTTTCTGCGTTGATTACGTTGACACGCTGCCCTCGAGGACCTCCTCCGACAGCTGCCGTCACTGGATGTTATAAGTAGGACGCACGACGCCCGTAGCCTCAGTTCTGTTTTTTCCGCGAACGTGTTCGCTTCGGAGATCTCAGCGCGCCTCGACTCTTTGGAGTTTCTGTTCTGTATCGGTTCTTCGAACCTGTTCATTTGTGAAGTTATCCTTTGTGATGTCTACCTCGTCTTCCACACCGCATCCGGGCTTCAAGAAGTGCGGGGACTGCGGGTCCAAGATGTCGGTGAAGGACTCGCACGACGCCTGCCTCTGCTGCCTCGGGGAGGCCCATGACACCGATGATTGTGTCAACTGCCAGTCGCTTACGTCCAAAGCTTTGCGGGAGCGCAAGAAGGAACTGCCGATAGGTAAAGTGTCCAAGCCACGGAAGTCGAGGTCTGCGGGGCTTTCGACGGACGATTCGAAGGCGCCGTCATCGGTCGCCTTCCCAGTCCTCATCCGAGGACTCCGCCCATCGGCGGGTCGCTTATCCCACGCCGGAGGAATTGGCTTCCTTCGGTAAGAAGATGCTAGCGATTCTCGAATCGCAGGGCACTGGTCCGTCCACGCCTCTGAGTGGGGTCGGTTGTGATTGGTCGAGAGACACCGCTCGTACGCCTTCGGGCTCGATTCATGGGAAAGGTCCCGCTTGGACAAGGGGAATCGTTCTCGTCATGCCCGTTCCAGGTCCCGGTCCTCGACGCGCTCGAGACCGTGTGCACCTGTAATGTCTTCGAGGACCTGTGGCGCCGAGGTCGTCGAAGAACTCTTTCGAGGCTCTGCCTTCAAAGAAGACGTCGAAGCCATCGGCGCCCAGGCTGTCGAGGGACACGCTCGGGGCTCCGCCCTCGAGGCCTGTGTCGACGCCATCGATGCTGTCGGCGTCGCATTCGGCGTCAACGCCGATTCACGCAACGCCTTTCGAGGCTGTTAAGACGGGGGTACCCCAGGGCCCGGAGGAACCTCCTAGAAAGGCTCTGGCCAAGGTCAAGCATGGCTTTGTTCCCCTTTCTGTGCCCTCTTACCGCCATCTTGAGTACATTTCGGAGGTGGATGAGGGCTCTGATGAAGGCATGGTTCCTGATACGGTGCCAGATGAGATTCTCTCGGGCCATAGCCAAATTGAGGACCTGCGTCAGTCCCTGCACGACGCAGTGGTCTGGACACCTCTCCGGAGGTGGAGTTTTGTAGGCCTGAGCCTGGCACTCATGCCGACTCCTCGTACCGGCGCCTTATGTCTAGGGTCACCGAGTACTTGGGGTGGTCTGCTCCCCCAGGGGATTTTCTTCAGGATGACCTTACGGATATCCTTGACCAAGGTCCGCCAACTGACCCGGTACTGCCTTTCCATATGGTTCTGCAGAGGAGGGTGGTGACGGCTTGGACTGCTCCGGAGAGTCTCTCGGCAGTGGGCAAGTCTTTGCCGCTAAAATACCACCCAGCTAGTAGCGACCCCTCCTACTTGACCAAGCACCCCACTCCAGAGAGTTTGTGGTGCAGGCGGCTACGGCCCCAGCAAAGCAGGCGGCGTATCCTACCATCCCTCCTAAAAGGGACGACAAGCGTTTTGACGGTTGGGCGAAGAAACTGTTTTTTTCAGGGGGGTATGGCGCATCAGGTGGCCAACTCCGTATGTGCCTTGTCACGTTTCACGCACACTCTGTGGAACTGTGTTTCCTTAGCGGCTGAACATATTCCCGAAAGGGACGAACGGGATGGTTTTCTTGCTATGGTCCAGGATGGCAAGGATGCCATGTGTGAGGCCGTTCAGTCCGGTTTGGACATGGCAGATTGCGTCGGCTGGTCCATGGCGGCGAGCACCGTCATACGCAGGTTTCCGTGGTTGCAGAAGTCGGGGTTTGTCCTGATGTGCAGGCCTGGCTCCTCAACATGCCCTTTGACGGGGAACATCTTTTTGGCAGCAAGGCTGACGAGAGCTTTGAGAGGTTGCAGACCTCCAAATCTGCAGCAAAGTCGTTGGGCGCTGCAGTTTGCCAACCTCTGCCTTTTCGTCCTAGGGGACAGCAATGGAGGGGAGGTTCCTCTTGTTATTAATCATGCTTTGGTAAAGCGAGAGGAGCTGCCAGTCAAAGGGGTCACCAGAGGTGGAAAACAAGGTACTCGAGGTGCCAAGGCCGCTCGGGCTGTTGCCTCTTTGCCCTCAGGCAACGCCGCAGCCGCTTCAGCTCAGTCATGAGGCCATGTCCCATAGTTCGCCAGTTGGGGGAAGGCTGGCGCAGCATCTTGTAGAGTGGCGTGCCATTACTTCAGATGTGTGGGTTCTGGAGATCATAGCCCACGGCTACTGTCTTCCTTTTCGGCAGAGGCCTCATGACAATCCACCAGGGAATCTCTCTTTGAAGAGTCTGGATCCGCTCCTTGTGCAGGAAATTCAATCCCTGCTGGAGAAAGGCGCCATAGAACTGGTGCCTTTAGCAGAGAGGAACAAGGGATGGTATTCCCCTTATTTTTTGATTTCCAAGAAAGACTGGGGATTGAGACCCATCATGGACTTGCGCGGTTTGAACAAACTCCTCAGGAAGGACAAGTTCAAGATGGTTACTCTCTCTGAAGTCCTCCAGGCTCTTCAACTTCAGGACTGGTTGGTGTCTCTCGACCTCAAGGACGCTTATTTTCATGTGCCGATCCATCCAAAGCACAAGAAATACCTGAGGTTCGCGGTTAGCGACTCGCACTTTCAGTTTCGGGTCCTGCCGTTCAGATTGACCTCTGCCCGAGGGTTTTCACCAAGCTCATGGTACTGGTGGCAGCGCATCTCAGGAAAGGGGGGATTCAAGTCTACCCCTACCTGGAGGATTGGTTGATCAGGGGCTGCTCTCCCGAGCAAGTCCTGGATCATCTGGCCGTCACCTGCCACTCCCTCCACAAGCTGGGCTTCTCCCTCAACTTAAAGAAGTCCCATTTGATGTCAACTCAGAGGCTCCAGTACATCGGAGCAGTGCTCGACACTTCCTTGGGGCAGTGTTTTCTTCCCCAGGTGAGGGCTCATCACATTCAGCAGATGGTGCACAAGTTTCAGCTTTCCCAGAGTCTCCCAGCGTTTGAGTTCTTGAGATTGCTCGGCCTCATGGCATCCTGCATTCCTTTGGGGCCAGAGGCCAGGTTGCGGATGAGATCTTTGCAATGGGCACTCAAGCTCCAGTGGTCTAAGTCCTCCGGCAGGATGTCGGACCCTGTTCAGGTGCCGTCCTCGGTCGCCCAGGACCTTCTGTGGTGGGCCGTCGAAGGCAATCTGATGAAGGGGGCTCCTTTTTGGCTACCCTGGCCGGAGGTGATGATCGTGACGGACGCATCCCTCACGGGATGGGGAGCTCATGCCAACGAGTTGACAGTCAGCGGTCGCTGGTCTCCGTCAGAGTCCAGACTCCATATCAATCTGTTGGAGCTGAGGGCGGTTAGGCTTGCCCTGAAGGCTTTTCTGCCGACTGTGCGAGAAAAGAATGTCCTGATCCTGATGGACAACACAGTGGCCATGCACTACCTAAACAAAAAGGGGGGGGGCAGTGTCACTTCCTCTGTGCAGGGAGGCGATGCAGCTCTGGTTCTGGGCAATCCAGCAGGAAGTTTCGATCTCGGCAGTTAATCTGGCCGGAGACGAAAACGAGACGGCGGACGCTCTGAGCAGGCAGAGCGCGATCTCTCACGAGTGGGAGTTGGCTCAGGAGATTCTCCTGGAGATCTTCGCCCTTTGGGGGACCCCTCAAGTGGATCACTTCACCTCCAGTGTCAATCGGAAGTGCGAAAGGTTCTGCTCGCGGGAATTTCCTCCAAGAGGAGCCTTAGGAGACACGTTTGTGCTGGAGTGGTCAGTCCCACTGCTGTACGCGTTTCCTCCAGTCCCCGTCATCCCGCAAGTGCTGCAGAGGTTACGAAGGTTCGGTTCCCGGATGATCCTCATTGCTCCGGCGTGGGCCCGGAGGACGTGGTACCCGGACCTTCTCGACTTGTCCATCTGCCCTCCACGTCGTCTTCCCTACCGAGACGATCTGCTCTCACAGGAGGGGGGGTCAGGTTCTCCATCCAGAGGTCAGATCCCTCAACCTTCACATTTGGTTTCTGAAAGTTGAGGTATAAGGATTGGGACCTCCCTGAAGACGCGATGGAGGTGTTGCTTTCGGCCAGAAGGCCCGCAACAAAGTCCCTATACCGTTGCCGTTGGCGAAAGTTCTGCGACTGGTGCAGGGTTAAGAATGTGGATCCTTTTGCATGTGACATTCCGGTGGTTCTGTCTTTTTTGCTTTCTTTAGCCCACAGGGGCTTGCAAGTGGGTACCGTTAAAGGTTACCTGGCAGCGCTGTCCATATTTAAGTGCTCATCTGAAGAGTGTTCTTATTTTAAAATTCCTTTCATTTCTCAGTTTGTAAGAGGGCTCACTAATGTGTTCCCTCCGTCACCTTTCCAGGTGCCCGGTTGGGATTTGAACCTTGTTATCAAGTTTCCGATGGGTGCTCCGTTTGAGCCTTGGCATTCATGCCCTTTGAGACTGTTAACTCTTAAAACTGTATTTTTGGTTGCGGTCACTTCCGCTCGCAGAGTGAGTGTGTTACAGGCACTTTCAGTTAAGCCACCCTTCACTGTATTTCATAAGGACAGGGTTGTCCTTGGAGTTCGTCCTTCCTTTCTTCCGAAGGTGGTGTCGGAATTTCATTTAGGCCAGAAGGTTGTTCTTCCGGCGTTTTATCCTCCTCCACATCCTGGTAAGGAAGAGGAGAGGCTCCATAGGCTCAATCCTAGGAGAGCTTTAAGCTTTTATATTTCACGCATGTCCCGGGTCAGAGTGGACGATCAACTCTTCATTGGTTACGCTGGAAAGCGTTTGGGACAAGCTGTGACTAAGCAGACTTTGTCTCGCTGGATTATTCTGGCTATTTCTGAGTTTTACCGCTTGGCGGATAAGGACCCACCGGTCAGCTTGCGGGCCCATTCTACCAGGCGTATGGCTGCCTCTACTGCCCTACAGAGGGGTGTTCCTATTCGTAACATCTGTGATGCAGACACCTGGGCTTCAGTCCATACTTTTGTATGTCACTACTCCCTCGATTCCATCCGTGGGCAGGATCTGGCCTTTGGCAAGGCGGTCCTATACTCCGCAATTTGATTGGGCATTCTAAATTTCTGTATTCTAAATTCTTTTCCCACCTCCTTGCATTGGTACTGCTTTGGGAGTCTGTCATAGATATGGAATACGTTGGAGGACCCAATCCCCTCGAAGAACAAGTTTCTCTCTTACCTGGTAACGTTCTTTCGATGGGATGGTCCGACAACGTATTCCATGTCGCTTCCTCCCTGCCTTCCCCGCTACAGAATTTCTTATGCGATTGCAGCTTCCGTTTCCGCAAGGACATGTGTGGTCAGACTGGCAGAAGACTGGTGCCACACGTTCTGGGCGAAAAAACTACAACTGAGGCTACATGCGTCCTACTTATAATATCCAGTGCTGTCGGAGGAGGTCCTCGAGGGCGGCGTATCGACGGAGACGCCGAAAGATTTTCCAAAGCAGCACAGCTATGGTGATTACTGTCGTAGATGTGGAATATGTCGTCGGACCATCCCATCCAAAGAACATTACCAGGTAAGAGGGTAACTTCTTCTTCTGATGCTTGTATCGGCTTAAATTCACATGCGACTTGCCCTTCCTCCACTTGGAGAGAAGGTGCATGGATGCTTTGAGCTTGTCTGATACATATCTGCTTGGATACACCTGTACTCACACACACTTCATGCTACCTCATGTCAGAAACAAAACAATCTGAGGGACCTAGACGCATGAAGGACCATGGGTACACTGGACGTCGCACTAGGGATAGTATTACTGGCACGCCCTATCACCATCTCTTTTTCGGAGTTTCGAAAACCACTGTAATACTCTGCAGCTTCCACTAGATGTTGGCCTATGCACAGCATGTGAATCTAAGCAGATGCAAGCATCAGAAATACGATTACGGTGAATAATGTATCCCATATATTTCAGAAGCCTGGATAGATGTAAACCGATTTCACATGAACACAACAATGTTAACCAGCAAATGAAACACTTTTAACTGTCCTGAGAAGCAATGTAACCTGGTGTTCCTTGTATGACAAAAGAAACAAACTTGGAGTTAAAAATCACTGGAAAGTTTCTAGCTCCGTGAACAACAATCCAGATTAGCTTGCATCTAGATCATGAATCTCAAATCCATGCAAATTTTTTTTTTTTTTTACACTGCAATAAGGCACTCAAACCTGCTCTCTAATGAATGCAAGAAAGAGTACAACTCTGCATCTGTTAACTATTCAATAGAAGAAGGAATGGCACATGTTCTACTCTAACCTGGCAACAGCAGAGAAAGTGTTAGTAAGCTTGAGACTAGGATGAAAGAGTTCGGGTTGTGGTGGCCAGGTCGGACTGAGACTAGAAATGGGCCTGTGCAACAAAAGAAAAGTAGCCCAAAATCACAAAGTGCATTTAATTACTTTTTATGGCAGTGAGTAGTTCCCTGGGGCACATTTATGGTTGAATTTGGGGCAGTCAATTTTACAGCACATTGTACCAGTAACATTAATCAAAACCACCAACTTCATGCTGCACCAACTCATCAAATTGGCCCATGGCCCTTCTTGCACACTACAGAAGCCAGTCATTGCGGTATTGCCTGCGTGCAGCATGTGGGGTAGATGTTGATCCCAGTGTGGATTGTGTTTTAGGGCAGTTGTTGGAAGGACATTGCAGATGTCACCAGGAGCTCTGCCACAGCCAGAAGAGGGAATCCGTAATTCGTCATATTTTTCCATTTAGCACATTTATCGAGCTCACCAACACAGAGTTTCAAGGCGTTAACAATCACGTAGGGTTCCAGGTCCCATGCTCAAAAGGAAAGTATAATTCTGCTCTGAAAAAGGAAAGAGTCCGAAGAGTGTTTGGAAGAATATAATGAAATCATGGCACAACCGTAGTCCCCTTGTCGGACAAGTCTGTTCCGGAGTTTTTCACAGAAGACCACCTTTGGGAATCCCACACAGCATTGTGGCGTAAAAAAATAAAAAAAAAAATCTTAAGCGTTCTGTGCATAATACACATGACTTTAAAGTTCACACTGAGCAATCGTCAAACATTGCAGTGCTCTTGAATGGGCAAACTAGATGCCATCATACGGCGTACTATGGCTAGAAAAAACACTTGTATGACCTCAGATATTAAGTCCACTTTTGATAAAGTAGGCGCAATCTTACAAAGGAAGCCCAATTGATGCAAACGGGAGTCTCCACCCAATGTTGGGTGTGAGGTATTTGAAGTCCGTACCCGTCAAAAGCATTGTGTGTGGGGGGGAGGGGGTGGGGGGTTGGGATTTGTTTAAGTTGTTCTCCATTTGCTGGATGAGGGTTTTGTAAAGTTTTTGTCAGACAGTTAAGATCTGTACATAATTGATATAACCCAGTCACGTGTATGTTTTGTGGAGGCGTTTTAGAAAGAGCAGCTCACATGGGCTGGTTAAAGCCTGAACGTTGATTGCAATGAAAGCCATGTAGAAGTGCTTTCTCATATCCACAACTCTGACCCCAGAAATTCCTTTGAACTTTTATGAGCTTCTGTTGTAGAATTGTATCCAGGTGCTACAGTTGTTTTTCCTCAGCTGTTCTTCAAATTCTGTGTGCTCTTTCTTCTTTCGGACACTCTGTAGTATAGGAATTTGTCAACTGTCTAATTTGAAAGTCCTAAGTGAAATGCCAACTGGAAGTTAAGAAGGAAACTCCTAAAGTTGCCTTCAGGTTCCCTATAGTTAGACGAGTTGGCGTTTTCATGAGCTGTGCAGCATTGCAGAGAGTACTTTACCAAGAATTGTTTGTGCAGTAAACAACGGAACACTTACATGCTTCCACCCTGACATCTGTTGACTTTTGAGGTGGCATAATATCTGTGGAGGCAGATGCAGCACTCTTCAAATCACAAGTTACACCAAGAAAAATTAATGGTAGAACAATCTATCACTTTAACTTGAACAACTTTAATTCAACACATTGTTGAAACCTGCTCTGAAAGCTTAACTATGCAAATACAGCTACAATATCGCTTGAGGTTTGTTCTCCTCTCCCGACTGCTGTGCTGTTTTTAAAAAAAGAAAATTGTTATTAGTTACCAAAGGAACCTTACACCTTACACAAAGTAGAAAGGCATAATAAAACAAAACTAATTCAAGGGAATACAAAATAAATACAAATGTTCTCATTAAAATCAAGAAAGTGAAGAAAGAAAAGAAAGAAAACAACCACATTTCACTAAGAGCAGAAACCCACAATAAAAATGGATACAGCAAATAAGCAATAGATTGTGTCCCCACTTTAGATGAGTCCAAAAGAGATTGATGGGGAAATCTTGGTCCCCTGGAGCATTTTGTTTAAAAAATCACCCTCTATTTCCCTGGAAGTATGGACAGACAGTTACCAAATGCTTAAGGGTTTCGAAAACATAAGTAAACTTCTTGAATCTTGCTGCAAGAAAGCCTCTGTAGATATTGCGGGATGCATCCAACGTTATGTGCAAATTTAGTATATTCAGTATACGTACTGTGAAGTCCAATAGCATCAACTGTTTCAACCCAATAAACAATTTAGCCTTAATGCATCCCGGACGATTATACCAATTAGTCTTCAGCTCCTCCAGTACGAATCAAAATATCCTTCATACTCTTAATAAAGAGATTGTGGCTTCCTTAGAAATGTTGGATAGATCCACATACCAGACTATTGTGGGATGGACAGAAAATCTTCTAATAGGGGGCCAACATACTCCAGGTATACCAGGCCTTGAGTGAAGTGAGACCAAGCTCATGCCTCACCATATAGTTGGGAATGGCATTGGAGAGACTCGAAACCCGTTTCCACAGTTTACCTTGTACCACGTTCAAAGGAAACCCCTGTTCAAAGAGGCAGAAATCCAAACCATACAGAATTACTGGTTCAACCGTTGCCAAATAGAATCGCTGAATGGGTAAAACAGAGAATTTACATACCCTGCTATATAAACATTTCATTTTCGAGGTCAGGGGAGAGAACCTGTCTTAAGGCCTGCCTTCCAGATTACACATGAAGACCGGTTGGACAGATTGTGTCCGAGATACCTAAAATAGTCCACATATTCCAATTTTTCCCCAGCCAAATTCCAAGTAAAGTGTTTGGTTCTCTTTCGTCCTCTTGAAAAGATAAACATTTTTGATTAGCCCCCACTGGGGATTAAGTTGTTATTGGTACAGTACTGAGCAAACGGGTTAAGTTTAGTCTGCAGGCGCCTGGGGGTGGGGGGGTTCGATCAAAGAGAATGAAGTCATCGGCGAAAGCTAACCAATCAAGTCTAAGACCACCCAATCTAGCTGATGACAGCATCTCACCAGTCCGCATATGTTCAACATCCCGCACATAAAGATTGCAGAGTGCAGGGGCAACGGTACAGCCCTGTTTCAGACCAACCCACGTACAAATATGAGAAGACAGGGAGCCCTCCTGTGTAAGGCGCACCCTCAAGGAGGTTCCCATATGGAGCAACGCCAAAAGGTGGACCCACTTTTTGGATACACTCCAGCTGAGCAGCTTGTTCCACAGCGTAGATCTTAAAACACAACCGAAGGCACTGGAAAGATCTAAGGATGCCATTTACACCTCACCCACCTCTTTTGTTATGAACATTGGACAAGAGATGTGCGAGTATAGTGGCAATCAATTGGGTCCTCATGTTTTTTCTAAACCCAACCTGAAATTTCGAAAATAAACCCAGACACCTAATATGGTGGTCTAAATCCCTAAGGAGGAGAATGGAAAACACCTTACAGGAAGCATCAATAAGGGCAATAGCTTTATAATTAGCTAGATCAGCGTGCTCACCCTTCTTGTAAATGGGCATGATGATCGATTCTACCCATGACTGCGGGATGATGTGACACGCAAGTATAGCATAAAAAACTGGCTCAAGTAATGTCAATACAGAAGCAGAGCTCTCAAGTATAAAAGGTGGTATACCATCGGGGACAGGAGCCCTCAAAGGTTTGAGGCATTCATTTGCCCAGATAATAACTGTCAACTCCCATACACTGTTGTGCTGTTCCACCAGAAGTACATTTTTATTAAACATTGTTACAAACTTGTGCCTACCTGATTGTAGCATCTGGAATGTGATTTTGTGATTGTGAAAGCTCTGTTTTAACCTTTTCTCCAAGGGGCAAGTCCCTTTAATTCCCCTATAATGCTTAAAATTAAAGTGTCTTTTGCACATGGTGCTTTATAAATAAAGAATAATGCAGTTTAGGGATCTGTAAAATAATTGCAGTGAGTTTTTAAATATAAGCAGATCAACCAGAAATTAAAGAAATTGCTTGGATTTTAAATTGAGTTGGCATGCACAAGGATCAAGATACGACTGCAAGAAGAGGTGAATCAGCTTGTTGAAATGTATGGAACTGCCATTATGTGTTTCGCAACATTGTCTGGAGTGAAACAATGGCTCAAATTAATTTTCAACGTATGAAATAGATCAAGAGCAGCAGAGTTGCATATTTCCCATTAGCCAGTTAGACAAATTATCATTTGCTGGAGATGTAGATATGTACTCAGCCGCTGCGATGTGGATCAGGTGGGTTAAGGCCCTCATCTCTGATGGCTTACAATGTAAGTAGTGCTATTTGACATTGTAGTGAGGTGTGGCTCAGGGGTAAGTACGACGATACAATGCACAGGTTCAAGGGTGTTTATTGTCCATAGATGTGATCAAGTTAACAAGAGAGGAGAACACTGGACACCTCACCCGGCAGGCATATGCTCATTCCAACGTCTCCAACTGTCGCTACAGAACCCTATAGCCGGCGCTCAGACACCACTCACGCGCACACTGTCCCAACATTTCAGGCACGCACGAGCACCCCACCCCATGGAATACAACATGAGGCTTTGTTGAGGGCCACTGTTGCTCTGATTTCATTAGGAATAGTGCCATAGTTTCCCTGGTCCCTTTTCCATTGAGTAAGACAAGGGCTGATGCCAATGAAAGAAACTAAACTGCCCACTACCCTGTTGAACTGCGTCTAATACCTGCCCATACACGGAATACCTTCTATCCTAAGCGTACATTATCTAAACTGAGATATGGCATCTGCCCAGCATGACAGTGGAGTAGTTCTACTAAAACCAATTGGGTCAGCCAAAGTGACCTCAGTTGGCTTACTTTACTTATAGAACACATCGTAAGAAGTTACATTCTATTGTTTGGTCCCAGATATGATGTTTTATTTTATATGATAATTATTGTCGTTTAACAGCCAATTCTGAGGTGCTACACTCTCAAATGGGTTCGCAAATGCGCAGCTCTCAAAAACTAGTAAAGAGTAAGATCTCAAACAGCACTGCACAGGGCCTGCACAGGGCCTGCGATTGACCCCTCCCCCTTTCTGCTCTCAAGTGATACTGCATCACGGGAAACATTCGCTTACTTTTTTATTAAGTGCTAAAATAATCTCGGGTACAAGGACAATGATGTGACAGATTGTCAGTTTACAAAGTAAACCACATTTCGGCCCATTTACGAATCTACTCACAATTGAATGACAATCTTATTGCAGAACAAATCTAAGGCTAAAACCCAGGTTACATTTCAGCACATAACTTCAATAGTTATGGAAGCATTACATCCATCGTAGTGCACGCAATTATAATAAGGTGAAAGATTGCAAATCTTTGTTTAAGATGCACCCCTGGGTAATCATGCTGGCTGACCAAGTGAATTAACGGCCCACATTCATCCAAATACTTTGGCATCTCTCCCCTGAATAAGGCCTCAATTTTACACATTCCAGTAACAAATCATAATTTATTGCTGGTGTAATCGCCGCCTTCCACTTACGGAGACAATTCGGGCTGACGCCAAGAAATTAGTAGTTGGTTTGCAAGTTTTTGCCATTGTCCCCTCCCTGATCTTCACCCCTTAATAGAACCACCAGCGGATCTTGTGTTAAGTCCATCCATTTGATTTCACATAATTTAAGCAAGCACCACAATCCAATACGATTGAATGAGAGCGCATTACCACCACACATGGAAGTGTGTGCCTGGAGCATGAGCACATCCCCAACGCAAGGAAGTAATCTGCGGATTAATCTTATGAAGCCGCTCTGGGGTGAAATGCCATCTATACAGTATTTTATATCCATTGTCCTTCAACTTTACATAGCTAAATAACTTTGCAACTCTAGTTCATATGCTGAACCATGCCGTCGCATCTATTGGGAAACACATTTCCTCCTCCCATCAAGCCATATACATGTTTCGGGGGTTGAATCGGCGTGCGTTAAGCACTTTGTATAATGAAGAAATCCTCTTAGTAGGGCGGTTGTCTAGAAATAATACTTCCAATGACATTGTTCCTCATCGCCATCCTAGCTACTGTAGCCTTTGATATCCAATGTCTAAGCTGTATAAAACCATTTCTGATGCTTGTGAATCTGCTTAGAACCACATGCTGTTCATATAGTCTGACATCTAGTGATAATCGCAGGGTATTGCATCTTATCTTTCGATAATCGAAAGGGGACGTCGACATGGGTGTGCTTGTAACACTATCCCTAATGTGATGTGTATTGTACCCAAAATCCCTTGTGTGTTGAGGTCCCTGAGATTGTTTTTTTCCAACCAGCTAGCTGGTCGCCTTATGCAGAGTTTGTAAATTGCTAAGTTTCTATTTCATTGTCCACAACCGTCGTTTAATATTCGTCCATTCTTCGACTACTCCTGAATCAATGCCGAAGACAACTGCAGATTTCCGCGGCTGGCGCTCTGATTGACACTGTCGACCGCGTGGCCTTGGACCTCTGGCCAGGACTACACAGTAGGGAGAGTGGGGCCCTGGGTTTCTGATTCTTTTGTAGAAAGCATTTCCTTCTCCCCTCTCTTTGCCCTTCTGGTTCCGCTGTCGCTTTTAACCTGAGAGAGAAAACACACACGCACGCACGCACGCATGCACGCACGCACGCACGCACACGCACGCACGTCGGGAAGGCCACATACGCCAATGGGTACGTTGAAACATTCGGCGGAACCCACCAAACCCCATGATTGGCTGTCCTCCCCGCAACCGTCGTTACGGCATGCATCTGGGCTTACAAATCAAAAGGACGTCAGCACAAAATGCCTCATCAGAGCACATGATGAAGATGTCAGGCTAGTCAAAATCCCTCCCAGATAAGCGTGAGTCTCGCAAACATTATCTCAGTTGCAAATAAACAAAGGGACATGTCGAAGGACACGACTAGAATATTTTTCTGATTGTTCTCAGACCCTATCTAAGACACTAGCTGACAGATCTTGACTGCCTAAAGAGCCCTTTCCTCCTTCAGACCCCTCTGGCACATCCTTATGGACCAGAGAGGTTTAAGGGATATATGAGCAAGCTTTCCGAGATTTTTCTGAAAGGTTTATCACCCCAAAAAGACCAAGGGAGAAAGACTCCTACCCTACTTTGTCCAAAGTTCAAAGGACTTCCAGTCAGTTACCTCATGAGGTGTTTAACCTATTGGAACCTGAGGAGATCCATCAGGACCCCTATGATCAGGGAGAAAATCCCTTTGAAGAGACAACTGACTGGGGTGACGAACAACCAGTAGGTGAGGCACCATGGCTGTCACCTTCCACTACTCCAGATCCATACACCCTGTATTTAGATCCTCCCTCCCTTACCACCTCCAAGACAGGCCTCTCCTATTGATGGCCAGATGACATTCAATGCTATTCTTGAAAAAAGTGGTTGAACACTTTCAGATTGCCACTCAAGAGGCGGTACAAGACACTGACTTTGTGGAAGACATTTTAAAAGAAAAACCACCCACAGGTCAAGCGATACCACTATTAAGTTCTATCAAAAGGCACATCACTCCCTCTTTGTTTACTCCATCTCAAACAAGAGCTGTAAATCCACTAGTCGAAAAGCTCTTTCGCCCCTCCAACAGACCCGCTACGCATCCGGGGACATGCCACTCCCGGCTCCCTTGTAGTCGCAACTACAAGGAAGAGAGCTGGAGTACCCTTGTCTATGGCTGAGGCACCTCCCGACAAGGATTGCAAGAAGTTATTTGCCTTTGGCAATCGCATTACAAAATAGGCAGCTAACACCACCAAATTGCTGCCTAGTTATACCGATGTCCAGTGGAATTTGCTCCAGGAAGGCCTGCAAGAAGTACCAGAGCCAACAGAAGGTAGGCAGGTCAATCAAAACATCCTCAAAAATACCCTGGATGCTGCAGAAACAGTGGGACTAACACTGGCCCAGGGTACCCTGCTTAAAAGCCATGTGTGGCTAAAGAATTCAGGATTTAAACCTGAGACCCAAGCATCCCTAATTAACAAGCCAGTTAAAGAGACTAACCTGTTTCAGAAGGCAGTGGATGAGGCCTTGGAAACAGCTAAAAAGGAACACGAAAACTTAAGTCTCTGAACCAAATTACTCAAAAACCCTACCAACAGCGAGGGATTAGCTCTCGCTGCTCCTTTCGGGGACAGTCTTTCCCACGTTCCCCCCCACAATCAATACGGAACAGAGAATGCACCATGGTCCTCCTTACAAGGTGCAACTGCCATGGGCCAACATCAGCAGAGAGGGCAACACAGTGGCAAAGGGAGGGGTAGAAACTCCACCCCAGGAGGCTCCCCTGCCGCCACTCAAAAATGACTTGGCTGTCTTCTGACATGCCCCCCTGTTGGGAGACAAAATCTTTCTTTCATGGGAGGGAATCGCCAAAGACCAGTGGGTGCTGAAGACCGTCACCCATGGTTACTGTATAGAGTTCAGCCGACCACCTCAATACCGACCACCAATTTTCAGACGCTTATCACCAGGACATCTCAAGATCCTACTGCAAGAGGTGGAGATCCTGCAAGAAAAGGGCGCGATAGAAGTAGTCACCACTCTACAGGTAAACAAAGGTATTTATTCAGTGTACTTCCTTGTACCCAAAAGGGATATCACCGTGTGCCCTGTGCTCGACCTGCACCTAGCGAACAAATTTGTCAAGCTTCAAAGGTTCAGAATGACAACATTGCAGGAAGTAATCCCTCTACTAACACAGGGGGAATTACATGGCAACATTGGATATGAAAGATGCATATTTCATATTTCAATGCTGCCAGCACACAGAGTACCGAAGGTTCATGATAGATTACAGAAACTATCAGTTCAAGGTCCTTCCCTTCGGCATTACCTCAGCCCCGAGGGTATTTACAAAGGTGCTGGTGGTAGTAGCGGCTCACCTGTGCAGGCAGTCCATACCAGTCTATCCTTACCTCGACGACTGGCTAATAACAGGGGATTTGTACGGAACATGTCGATCAAACACCCAGAAGACAGTAGATCTACTCTTCAGTCTGGGTTTCTCAATCAACGAGAAAGTCCAGTCTAGACCCCAGCCAAGTCAAACAATTCCTAGGGGCTCTAATTCAAACCAAAGACTGCCTTGTCTTCCCCTCCAATGAGAGGGTTCAAAACCTGCTGTTCCAGATCCCGCACTATGTAGCCAATCGTGAGGTGACTGTACGCAAAGCCATGCGACTGTTAGGGATGATGGCCTCCTGCATTTAGTTAGTCCCACACGCATGTTTGTGCATGTGCCCCATGTAAGAGTGGCTCAACAGCCAATGGTGTCAGGCCAGCAGACAATGAGACGATCTAGTGATTGTCTCAGCAGCCCTCGATCTCTCTCTGCGGTGGTGGTCAAGGGAAAACCTCTTACAGGGGAAGACCTTCACCACCCCTGCAGTAGAAGCCACTGTCCCCACGGACACATCTCTCACAGGGTGGGGGGGAGGGGTGGCACCTCACATACTTTATCACATGGCGCACAGCGTTTGGTCCCCAGCAGTAGCATCCAACCACATAAACCTGTTTGAGTTGTTAGCAGTTTTCAAAGCCCTGAAGGCTTTTCAAACACAACTACAGGGGAAAACAGTACTAGTCCTCACGGACAGCACCACGGCCATGTGTTACCTGAACAAACTGCAGGGCACACACTCTCCACGGCTAACCAAACAGTTTCAGAACATATGGAAGTAGGCTCTCAATCACAAGTTGTTCCTCCTGTCTCAACACGTTCCAGGGGAACTCAATCTTCTGGCAGACGTGCTCAGAAGAGACTTCCCACTACCCAGAGTACGAATGGCGATTACACAAAGACATTGTCTCCAATGTTTTCACAAATTGGGGCCCCACAGATATCGACTTGTTCGCGACTCTGAAGAACGCACAATTTCCAGATTACGCCTCCAGGTACCCCCAGAACCACTCCAAGGGGAACGGTCTCTGGATAACATGGTCGGGCAGATTTGTCTACGCTTCCCCCCCAACTCCCCTACTCAACGAGATAGTGCACAAGATGCACCAGGAACCAGTCACTATGATTCTGGTGGCACCAATGTGGGCCTGCCAACCTTGTTCTTCCATCTGATGGTGATGTCAATCTCTCCTCCGATGGAGCTACCTTACCCACACAACATGCTATCACAAGACATGGGGGAAACACTCATCCATGCCCACAAACTCTCAATTTAGCGGCCTGACTCCTGAAATCATAGAGTTCGGGCACCTCCAACTTCCTCAGAGATGCATGGACATACTTAAAGAAGGAAGAAAGCCTAACACCATATGTTGCTACTCCAATAAAT
This sequence comes from Ambystoma mexicanum, assembly GCF_040938575.1. Lineage (NCBI taxonomy): Eukaryota > Metazoa > Chordata > Amphibia > Caudata > Ambystomatidae > Ambystoma > Ambystoma mexicanum. The sequence goes on along the minus strand of NC_090931.1, from coordinate 285,242,426 downwards.
TGAAGCGCTTAGTCATCTGGTGCAATTCCAAGAGCATCAATCCCATAGACTGCTCACTGACACATATTGTCCTGTACCTGACTCAACTAGACTCGGATCTGGGTTTTAGTTCCCTGAAGGTTCATCTAGCTGCACTTTCAGCTTATACTACATCCCAGAAAAAGGTGTTGTGGTGGAAGATCCCAGTGATCAAGGATTTCATGGAAGGGGTAAAAAGACTTAATCCCCCTATTTCAAACCCAGCTCCCGGATGGGATCTAAATGTGGTATTAACTAGGCTAATGGGATCTCCCTTTAAACCTATGCGAAGACAAACCAGTTTTTCGTTTCAGTGGCAGCTGGTAGAGAAGGGGATGCTGTCTCTAAATGAGCCATCTCAAAGTGGATTGTAAATTGCATCACACCCTGCTACACTCTTGGCAAGAGAGATCTGCCCTTCAAGCCTAGGGCACACTCTATTCTGGGCACTGGTGCTTCCATTGCAAATGTTCCTCTCGAGTCCATTTGCAAAGCGCCAACATGGAGCTCTGTACACACCTTTACAAAACACCACTGCCTAGATACTCACTCTAGGTCTGATTCTCAGGTAGGACAAGCAGTACTAAAACATCTCTTTACTACTGTTCCTTCTCACATCCTATCACCACCTCTTGGTACTGCTCGCTAGTCTATGCACAGCATGTGATTCTAAGATTCACAAGCATCAGAAGACCTGCATTACTCAACATAATAGCATTTCTGATGATTGTATCTGCTTAGATTCACATGCGTCCACCCTTCCTCCCCGTTCGGACTAGAAGGAACATAGACATCTTACTACTTTCTCTCTATCTGTACTCGCTCACGATAGTCATAAGGTTCCCTCACGGCAGAAAAAACACGACCAGAGTGTAGAGTGTCCTCGATGCGTGGCGGATTTTGGGTACACCACACGTCACGTTGGGGATAGTGTTACAAGCACGCCCATGTCGACGTCCCCTTATGATTCTCGAAAGACAAGATGCAATACTCTGCGATTACCACTAGATGTCAGACTATTTGCACACCATGTGAATCTAAGCCGATACAATCTTCAGAAATGCTATTACACTGAGTTATGCATGTCGTGTGTCTGTGTCCTCTATTAAAAATGTTTGTTTACAACTTTCAAAAGATAATGGGTGCTCTCCATCAAATAATTGGCTTAATCTCAGTAACCCCCCTTCAATCCAGCAGGTTTAGCATTCTGATTGAAGCCCTGGAGGAATCTCTGGAGTATGCCAAATTCGAGTGAGTGAGTGGGTGCGGGGGGGGCGATTGAAAGGTGGTCCTATTTTATTTCCTCACTGCTGTATCCCAGTAAAGTTTCATAGCCCGCAGTCCAATGCTTTAAGCAAATGTAGTGCGTGTCTAGAGATAGATTCAGTTTTCAAAAACATTATTGGCTAGATGTAAACCATTAAGTACATAAATACATACCTTTTTTGTGGCTAGGTGTAGTGCATTCTTCTGATAACATTAAAGGGGAAGGGAATAGTCATGACAAGTGTTAAATTTGTAATGGCAAGTACATTTTCCATTCATTAGCATCAGTGTTGCATTTGGAACAAGCGCCTTCCATTGGGTGATGATACATTTGAAAAATCCCTGTTTTTGAATAGTAAGCATGTTCCATCAATAAGTTAACAAAAAACACTGGCTTAAATGTGGATAATTCAAATTGAACTGCTGCTCCTGACCCTCGGCATCTATAGTTTCAAATCAATGTTCATATTTATAAGTGCTAGGCCTACACGCCAAGATTCTTTTTTTTTTTTTAATCGGTCAGATTTAGTGACACACAACAATTTGAATATACACATTTCTAGTTGAATGCCAAAATATCAGCCCACATTTTTTTTAAAGTGCATTCTATCACTGCTGTAAAAGGGGACCGGGACAACATTTAGGCCTATAGTTAAATGATGTTGAATCTTCCATGGCAGATCACAGAAAGTTTACTCTTGTGGCGCATAATTGACCAAGCAAGATATCATCATAGGTCAGAAATTAGGGTCGGAGGACCCAGACTATGGCTAATCGGGTGACAAAGACTTGTTCTTCAAAATGTATTGGATTATTTATGTTTGGTACTATCAGATATGCAGTACTGATGTAAAATTTTAAATGAATGTGTTTATAATATTGAGTGCACATTTTGAATAAAAAGTATTGATACCTGTGTATTATATGAATGGAGAGTAAAATTTTGCGAGCCATTGTATGTACCTTCACAGTAATGTGGATACACAATCTTGATATGGTTTACAGACTTTCCTTTTGTTGTCATAGCATCATTGACCGAGTTCATCAAGCCTGCCGAGGGGAAGCCCACCATCTACTCCAGTGATAACACAACCCTCGGCCTTTGGATGTCTGTATTCGGTTGATAACGGAAAGAATTTGATTGGTAAGATGCAGTGTATTTGTAATACAGTTTTAATGTCCTATGACTGACCATCGTCATTTCTGCATTGCTCTCCTCTGCATAGATTTCCATGCACAAGTCAAGGAGCATAGCAAGATAATCCTATAACACAATAATAGTTGTACATAAAATATAGTTGCATTAGGCGCTGCCCCTCTCTCCTCCCCCCCCCCCCCACTCCCTTATCCGATACCTTGTGGAATTTGCCCAGGGACAAATTAGTTTTGTCTGACTTTAAGCCATCTTTCAGTCTGACATAAAAGTAGCTTTAACTTGCGTTTAGCTCTTTGGGGCTTTAGGTTGACATTTACTGTCCATTTTGTAAATGCAAACAATAGTATTTGAAACCAGAGTTAATGAAGTTAATCAAAAATTAATTTTGAACTCATGGAAGTCGTGGTGTTATCTTGTGGTTCATCCCTTTTAGGGATTCTTCTATTTCCTGGTATGTTCAATCTATTTCTTCTTTGGGTGTTTTCTATTTTTTGCTAGGCCCATGGGGCCAGGTGGTACTTGAGCAGTTCTGGTATTGCTGAGTCTCAACCACCCTCCTTCTTCTTAATGTCACATACCGCGTTCCTGCTATTCCACGTTCTCCTTCCCAGCGGGAGGCAAGTGCTCTGTCTGCAGCTTAACCGTTTTGCGTGTGGTGCTGGTTCCTTGCTCCCTGTTGCAGGGGGTTCTCCATTTAGTATTAATTTGATTTGAGTTTCAGTGCTTTTTGATGGGTTTGCGGGTAAAGAGTGTCATCCGATTTGATAACTGTGTGCTTAGGAAGTAATGCTCTGTGATTGCTGTTCAACCTCTCAAAGTACAAACCTCTGTCAGAATAGTTTTGTTCAAGTTAAGTAAATCGTGGCTAGGGGTCTGCTTTTTCTCTCCCCTTCTGCTGCGTAGGGGTCTGTGAGCTGACTTCAAGAACCTGAAGAAAGGTAAGCCCACTTGGTCCTCATTGTTGCAGTGCAACCATATGCACTCTTAAAATGGCCGCCGCCCACGATCATGGCAGCTGCCCTCCCTCAGAGCCTGCCTCTGAACATCGATTGGTCATCATCTTGGAGAAACACACTATCACGAGAGCCGGCGAGGCTCAGCCGGCCCCCTGACGTGGCCCAGACAAGGCCTCTGTCTGGCTGGGCCGGCAGGCTGCTTCGCTCTGAATCTCTGCTGGTTTTATTTCTCTTTCTGCCCAACCTTCCTATGGCGGCCACGCTCTGTCCTGGACTTTTTCCAGCACACTGACGATTGATTCTCACAGTAAGCACCGTTCCCTGCCGCCGTGCCTTTCCTCTGGCTAGACTCTTGGAGCCTCTGTATACTGCAAGACGCTGTTAATCCTCTCCCCCTGCCTCTTCCATGTGGTTTACCAACTTCCCGCAGGGTAAACCTCCATCGCTTCCTTTCCTAACTCTTTGTGCCCGGGTCAAGGCTCCAGCTCAGACTCCTTTCAAGCTTTCTCCAAACTGCACACCCCTCTACCGTTGCGTGCCGTCAACCACAGCGTGCGAGCCCCTGCTGCACATTTCATCTCCCCTGCGAGCTCAGACTGCCTTGCTCATACTGCTGTATTGTCATCTCACTCAACTCCTATGTCATCGCGTTTGTTTCACTCCATACTCTAGTGATGCCCTTTTTACTGTGTTTTTTGGAATTTCAAATCTAGGCATTTTGGTTTTCACTCCATGCTCTAGTGATGCCCTTTTTTACTGGATCAGTGCTCTTTGGCAAAATAAAATCTAGGTGTGCTTTTTCAACTGTTGCATCCTCCATTTAGTTCTGTGTATTTGTATTTTTGTGGAAATTGGAATATAGGAGGGTTCTTCAATCTGTACACTGACTGTTTTCCCTTGCACAACTCCTCCACTGTGCCTGCCTGGGTGATATGATATTTTATTTATATTGCGCTCATACACAGATGTTTCAGAGCGCGACAAGGGAGGGAACAGGGGAGAATGAAACAAGATCTTACTAAGCCCAGTGACATTGAGAACATGCAAGTGCATGGGAGAGGGGGAGGGGAAAAGTGCATGGAGGTGATGGAAAACATAGAAAGTGCAGAGCAAAGGAGAAACAGGATAAATAATCATAACATAAATAAATAATAAAATCAGCACAAAGTGCTAGGCCACTTGGTGAGTTCCCATGCACTGTGCAACTCCCTTGCCGATCTCTCTCCCCTGCTATTCGCATGGCTCTCTACATCTCTCCCATCTACTCCAACTGCTATCCTATCACATATCCTTCCTCTCTCATGAAGCCTGGAAGAAAAAGCTGACAAAAAGCTCTCCTGGACTCTAACCCAGGCCTTCCCGTTCGCTGACGCCTACGTCAATGCCACTTCCAGACAGACTTCACTGTCCCCTTTCCTGACCTATGGACCCCCCCATGTGGTCTTCACTCTCTCCTCCTCACCCATTAATGGGGGCATTAAGTGGGTAGTTCTACTTGCATACTTATCATCCTCTAGGTGCATCATTAATGTTCATCACAATGGCACTATTATAGCCCAAGGTTCTCAATCTGCTTTTCTCCTCGGCTGGCACCTGCCTTCTCTCATAAACCTCCTCTCTTCTCCTGCCACCCCTTCTTCCCCTCCCCTCACTTCTCCACCACCACCGATGGGCATACCATGCCCCTGTGCACCCCCTCAGAAAATCTTCAACGGTGTTAACCAACTTCACTGAATTCTTGCTCTGCTGTCAAACACTCCTCCGACATCTGTCTCCTTCTCAAAGACCTTGACATGGATGTCCTCGCTCTTAGCGCAATGTGGTTCAATGCCAGCTCTGTCACTGTTCTTGACACTCTTCTTCCTGAGGGCTACAACATCCTCTCCAAACCCAGTCCCAACAGGACTGGAGGTGGAGTGGCCCTGATCTTCCGAGAGTGGGCCACTGCTTCCATCATTCCTACTCTTCTTTTGAATGCCTCATCTGTAGGCTAGGTGTCTCTCCCACTTTGCCACTCACCCTCGCCAATATCTACAGACCCCTTGGCCCTAGCTCCCTTTTCCTTTCTGAATGGGCTGACCTTGCCTCATCTCTTTCAACCTCTTCCAAACGCCTTCTCCTTGGTACCTTCAATATCCACCTCGACTCTCCTGAATCTTCTAGCTCTCAGTTCCGGTTCCTCTGCGACTCCCTCTCTCTCATTATTGCTCCTTTTGGCCCAACTCACTCTGCTGGCCACACTCTTGATGGCCTCATCTCTAGTGACATCCCCATCTCTTATCCGTCACCACCCCCCACTCCTGGTCTGATCACTGTCCTTTCCTCCTATCTGGGACCCCTTGGCCCTTTATCCGAACCACCACTGCACTGCCAGTCGCCTTCACTGTCATTCGACCAATGAAGCCAGTGTCGGTGCTGCTTTTGGCTCCACCTTCACCTCCCCCGCTCCCGACTCTACCGCTGACTGTCCTTCCTAATTTGCATCTTGCCATCTCAAACACACTCGACATCCTTGCCCCTGCCATGAGGATCTGGCTAAAACCTGCCACCATGAACAGCTGGTATGTCTCCGATCTAGCATCTATGAAACGCAAGTGCAGTGTTGCTGAACGGAAGTGGCAGACCTTGGGCTCATCCTCTGACAAACTGGCCTGCTGCCTGCTCCTGAGGCAATATCTCTTCTCTATCCGCTCCATAAAGCGGGCTCACATCTAAGCCTTCATCAATGGAGCCTCTAAAAACACGGCTGAACTTTCAAAATCTGGAAGCAATCTGCCAATCTACTTGCAGTCTCCACCTCTTTCCTTCCTTGCCAGGCCCTCTGCAATGCCTTGGCCTCCCACTTCACATCCAAAATTGAGGACATAATTTCCTCACTCCTCCATTCCCATCTCCTACTCCTACTCCCCTGCCTCCCTTGGCCCCCTTGCTGCCACCCCCTTCACTCTCCTTGCTCCTGCCCATAACACTGGGCAAGGTCTCTTAAAGTGGTCAGCTCTATGAAGGTATACCAAAGAGTTGACAGATACAAATATCTATTGTAAAACTGGATATTTGTAGACCCCCAATTTTCACCCTTATAGCAGCCAGTTGGAAATTCCTTTGCTTTATAGATTTTCAAGATGTCCTCTACTGGATAGCAATGTACATTCTTGGCAAATCTAAAAAAAGAAAATGGCCCCATGTTTGGTTTCATGCTTGCAATTTGCTATGGAGTATCATTAAAGCTGATGTCTAAATAGTCAGAAGAACATAGTCTCTGTCCCCTAGAGTATATGGGTCCAAACGTTTTCCTTGACTTAGAAATGTATTTCTGCACAGTTCATAAAATAAAGTGGAAAAGGACCATAAAAGGCTTTGGGAGCCAATGTAAGAAGCTTGAAAGAAATGCTAGCCCGCCACAGGAGCCAGTGCTGTTTTTTCCGTTAGGTATATATACATTGCGAGGAGAGTTGGTTACTAAACAAACCACAGAGGAACCTGCAATGGTTTGGTGGGCCTATTTGTGCGACCTACCATACAGAGCGTTACTGTAGTCTAGATTGGAGCAAAATGCTCCAGCAATAGTAGCACAATGGTCAGAAAACAGAGTAATTGACATAATAGCATGAGATAGTAGTCGGCTGTGCTTATGGCAGCGTTTATCTGTGAAGTCATAGACCAGGTCAAGTTGAAAATGAATCCCATGGTTTTGACTTTTTGTTGTATATCTTCTAATTAAAAAAAAAAAATCTCTCCCGCCTTAATGGCCCGCTTGCCTTCCATGGGTAACCCACTCCTTTTCCAATGGATTGTTAAGCAGGCACTAGCTGCGACCAGAAAAATGGTGGGTCGTGTGTGGAAGGCCTATCATCTTTCCTCTCATTTCACCAACCCGAATAGGACCAGAATCGGATCCAACTCCCTCTGAATCTTTAATGCATTTAATATTTGATACTATGGTCCAAAGTGCTGAAGACGGAGGAAAAATCATGGAGCACGAGAAGACCTTTATCTCCATCAAAAATGTTAAGCAGCACATCTTTAAGGGCCAGTTCCGTGCTTCTGGCTGGTCTAAACCCTCACTGATAATCTCCCAGAAGATTCTGCTATTCTGCAGATTTGCTCCATTACTTTTAAGAGAAAAGGCATGATGATCCAATCATATCAAGTTAACCAGAGAAGGGTTTTCAGGAAAAATGTTCTTGAAAATTACCCAATCAGTGGCAGAGCCTTTGATATGAGTAGGACCAGGGTTAAAAAAAATAAGTAGTCGAGAGGACAAAGGTCTTTCATATTAGAAGTCTCGCAATCTCTAGTACAATTTGGAGGCGACCTTGAAATCATCCAAGTATATGACTAGATGGTTCCCTAAACAACAAGATGACTTCAGAAAGTTTCTGTGTAGTCAGTAGTGCAGTGAGGTGGACAATAAACATGATTAAAAGCGAAGTTGTAGTGTCAGAAGAGCACTTGACCATCTTACTCGCATCGCAGCTATTACTCAATGTGGCTATTCATGAAAGAACTCCTTCTCACCGGGGCATCCCCTCGCCTTTACCCTGGGTCCTATTGGAGGTTAATATAGAATAACCCTCTGGACATCAAGAGCAGGACATGGGACAGCAAACTTTTTTTTAAAGGGCCCATTTGTAAGTGGGCAGAGCAGTAGTAAAAGTACTAGAGTCCACTATCAATATAAAGCTAATTGGCTTCAAAAAGGAATTAATCCTGGGAATAAAAGTGGAGGGATGATTGCCAGCTTGCCAGAAAAAAAGCTGGAACCAACAACGGTGAAGTAGAGTTGAATAAAGGGTCAGAGGCACACATTTCAAGTTGCAAGCTACTAACCAGCTATAAAGTCAATCGCCATCTCAATTCTACCCATACACACAGCACACCATTTAATTTACCACTTCACTTACTAACCCACAAGAAACATGATGAATGTAGTTTTTTAATATGAGATGTTTGTGAATTGGAGATTGAATCAATGAGACCAGTGTTTGTATGGTTTTATGATATTCGGTATGTATTCAGTTCTTTTTGTTGTTGTTGTAAAAACAGTCCTATTTTCAACGGTGGCACTACAAGATAGGGTGTAGAGACCTTAGGAGTGTCCAATCATATGTATCTTTTATTAGTACTCCCATTAAGGTTCTCAGAGGTGGCATTTGGCTTGGTGCGGTAGAAAGTTATTTATTTAATAGCACACTGCACCGTTGGCTATATACCTCTCTCCCACTACACAGGATGCTCAAATTGAGCAGTAAATTGCATTGCTGATTGTAGGCCTCTGTCCCACTATACAAGACACCCACAAGTGACTGACCAACTCACACCTAGAGAGCATTTCTGCAGAGTGAAACAGAAATCACTGGCTGATTACTGAGGAATGATACTGTGATTAGGGGCTCGCACCCCATGGGACGACAGTGACCCTCAGTTGCGCCCAGTAGGACAATTATGTAGTTAATAGCTATCCCTCTAAACCACAGATAGCTAGCTCACCGTAGTGAACCTCGCCCTTCGGACTGCCACCGATAACACCCAGCGATACAACCCTAACTACCTCCTCTACCACGCGCAAGACAGCGACTGAATTAGTCAGCAACACCAACTACAGACAGAACCCAAACTTTAGCAGACAATTCTCTACGCCTAGCGCTACACCACAAAACAGCCAGACATAAAATCAGATCAGCATCAACAAACAAAACAAGGACCAAAACTCTCAAGCTCAAAATGCCGCCCAAAGAACCTATACCAGGGGAAAAGAAAGAACAAACACACCAGAACAGCAACAAAGACTCACAACTGCAGAATACACTCCCACAGACGGGAGCAAAAATGGAACCAACGCTGAGAGAAGAGACAAATCCCTCTACCTAACTCCATACCTCGCAAACAACCGGTCACCAGAACAAAACACAATGCTAGAATCAGCAATAGCAGACAACCAAACACAACACACAGAAGGATGAACAACACTAGAAACAACAAAAACATAATCGACGCAATACCACCCTACATCACCAAAACAAGAGGAACTTCCACTCGACACCCACAATTCTTGGAAGAAGAACCTGATGAAAACAAAAACCCAAGGCAGAAACTAGAAGAACTTTTCGACGACACAGATGCACCCGTACCAACACCTAAACTACAGATCGAACAGAAAGGAAATCCTAACACCGATCAGAAGACGATCACAACAATAAAGCCCAAACCAAACTGCACCTACAAACTCCACTGCAATCGAATAAATGCAAGATCCATGTCAAAAACACTCAACGGAGATCTTTGACCTACTCGATGACAGCGGCATCGACATCCTATTCATCAAATAAACATGGCTGGACGACAACTGCAAAATCACACTCCAAAGTTGCCTCCCAACCAACTTCAAATAAACAAGAAAAATAAAAAAGGAGGCGGCGTCGCATTAGCATTCAAAGGACACCTGAAAATAAAAACAGAGCAACCTCTCAACATCATCAACTGTGAAACCATGGTCCTACACCTATCAGCAAACCCAAAAACCAACATCACATTCATCCTGGTGTACAGGCCACCGACATATGATGCAACCTTTGTTGATAACTTCATAGAAGCCTTCACCAACATAGCCATCACGCACAAACATCTAATCATCCTGGGGTACTTCAACATCTGGTTTGAAGAAAGTCACGCCAACTCCCAAACTCACTGATTGGACAACTTACAGCCATGAAACTGCAACAGCTAGTCAAAGGGGCATCACACTCTGCAGGACACACCCTTGATGCAATCTTCGCCAAGAAAAAAACTATCACCACGGCACCGCTGATACAAATACTGTGGAGCGACCACCTCATCATCCCATTCGTGATCAGACTACCAACTGAAGTCTGCATCCAACCCCCCCAAACTAAAACTGGAAAAGCGTCAAAGCAAGCAACCTATTGGAACAACTGGAGATGACCAAACCCTCAACTATAGATCTAGAGCTGGCTGACCTAGACGGGAAAGCGGAGCTACTACACAAATGGTTTGTGGATACAATTGATTAACCCCATCAAACAAAAGAGCAATGGCAAAATGGTTCACCCCACTACTAAGCACCATGAAAAAGGATAACAAGATGGAACAGGAATGGAGGAAAGAACACAACCCAGAAAAAAAATACTGTTCCAGAAAAAAATCTGTGCATACAAGAAGGAAATCCAAAAGGCGAAGAGAAGGCATTATGATGACAGAATCACTAATGCCACCAACACACAAAAAGAAATGTTCAACATCATTGAAGAAATGAGAAACCCACCAGGCTGCGACACCACAACCCCCTCAGAGAAACTTTGCAATGATCTGGCAGACCACTTCAAGAACAAAATCAACGACATCCGACAAATCATACAAAACAGACCAACCAACCACAACGCTCAACCAACTGGACCTAACACAGAACCAGCACACAAACTCAAACTATCCAGAACTATCAGCAGAGGCATTTGTTGTTGGCAAAAAACCGCAACAAAGCAAATCGCCCATGGATCACGGCCCCCTGACATCTACAAGTCCATCCTCTCACAAGGAACGCCATCGGAATACTACAGAAACCTTCTAAATCTCTCACTAGCAACAGGAACTGTACCAAAAGTCTTAAAATCGGCATATATCAAACCGCTTTTAAAAAACACAAGTGGTGACGTAGAAGACCTCCAACTACAGGCCGATTTCAAACATTCCCTACTCAGCAAAACTCCTTGAAAACTATGTATACAAATTAACCCAAGAACACATAAAAAAACACCATCTACTAGACCAAGCACCAGTCGGTTTCAGACCCGCAAGAGGAACAGAAGCAGCACTTCTATCCATCTGGGAAACCCTAAAAACGAACGCAGACTCCAACACAACCTCAGCCCTGATTCTGCTCGATCTCTCTGCAGCCTTCGACACAGTTAGCCCCGACACCCTAACCAAAAGACTAGAAGACATGGGCATAATGGACATGGCACTACTCTGGATTAAATCATTCCTAGCAGACATAATAGAAACCGTATGGATAAACCCTTTCAAATCCACCCCACGAGTTAACGACTGTGGAGAACCACAAAGGTCCTCACTATCGCCACTATACTTCAACATCTGCCAGACTCCAGTAATCTGACTATTAAAAAAATACAGCATTACATGCTACAACTACGCAGGTGACACTCAAATCATCTACAAAATCGAAGACACTCAAGCTGATCGCTGAACCCTAATCGATTGTCTAAAAGAAGTCTTTAACTGGATGAATGCCAACAACTTGAAAATCAACCCAGGAAAGACAGAAATCATGATTATATCCAAAAACCAAGAGAACAACACCTACATTCCATGGCCAACGGAACTGGGAACCGCACCAACACCATCTAAGGTAGTAAAAAATCTGGGAGTGTTAATGGACAACACCCTAACTTTAGAACCACAAATAAATGCAATCAAGAAATGCTTCTTCTGCCTCCAGACGGCAAGAAGAATCCTACCTTTCCTCTCCTCCACCCACAAAACACTCACAATTGTCGCCCTCATCATGTCAAGAATAGACTATGCAAACAGCCTCTATCTCGGGATACCAGAATACCTCCTGAAAAAACTACAACCGATCCAAAATACAGCAGCCAGACTGCTCCTCAAACTATCCAGACAGACCACATCACTCCAGCACTAAAAACACTGCACTGGCTCCGAGTCGAACACTGCATCACCTTCAAAACAATGTGCATAACACACAGGGCAATAAGCGGACAAGTAGCTGAATTCCTACAAAAGAAAATAACAATCTACAAGCCAACGAGACTCCTCAGATCAAGCAACGAAATCCGCCTGGAAGAAAAACCGTACCTTAAGAAAAAAACCTGGGGCTCCTTCTTCTCCCACTTAGCCGCTAAAACCTGGAATAACATCCCAAAAGAAATAAGAAACACCAAAAAACCCCTACAATTCAGAAAATTATTAAAAACATGGCTCTTCAACACCACAGACTCGAACTGAAAACCGAAAAGAACGAACGGGAAACACAAAGAAAAGGTTGAGTAAACTTAGGATGACACTGACCACACCCAGAACCGACCAGAGAAACTCTTACTACAACAATAGAGAAGATGCTAAATTGACTAGGACACAAGCAACACACACAATCAGCATCCCCACCCAATTCCAGCCAACAACCTCACCCGCCCCATAATTGCTACCGGGTACTATACTTGTATATAGTAGTATGAATGTTGTGTACACCGACCACACTTGAACTAAGTTTGGACATTAGAATGGGCTTTGCCATATGGAGTTGTGAATGAAGGCCTGTGCCGCCCCAGGACTTAATTGCAAGCCTTGGCATGTGCCACGTCTCGAAGGGGCTTGGAGCGATTACATGCATAACCAGACAGCAATACCAACTAACCAATCCACTCCATTAACAATTTCACCCCACTGCATACACCTCTCAAACTCTAACCAAACACAATCGCATCTCTACAACACAACAATCCGCACAAACCTCACTACACTGCAACAACAAAATAAACCACAAATAGACTTGCACAACAGCACACGACTACCCACCATAAAACACCCCAAGCCCAGCCAACAGACCCACCGGGCTGAGGTCGCCAACAGCACATCACTGCTCTCTTGCACTTTTCCAGCTCATTCCCACTAACTCAACCCCCTCCGCCTTCCCCTTTCTTTTTCAGAGCCGCCAGAGCGCCAGGCGACCACTCCAGTGGTGATAGTGTGTGGTATAAATATCCTTTAACATTAACATATACCTGCCCTCATTTTGACAGTTTTAAGGCTGACGGGACATGGATGTTTTTTGATGCCAAAGGTGAGCCCTGGTAACCTATTCTGGACCAATTGTCAGACTAATCTGGAATTCAGGTAACTTTGGTAGAAGCTGTTGGGGTAGTCTGGATTTCAAAAGATGTAGTTGGCTGCGAGTATATATGATCAAGGCATTGATTTAAACATAGAAGCATACAGAGTAGTCAAATTGGACTCCCAGGCTTTTAGAAATGGTTGAGGTTATAGGAGGGAGTTTTTAGGTCCCTCATCCTGGGGGAGGAGATATGCGAAGACTTATGCTACCAATATTGATGATTTTCTTTTCTTGGAGAATTAAAATACACTGTGATCGGTCTTTGCCCATACCTAACGGATTACCTTTTGGTGTCCATCAGATCTCAGAATTGCTAGATGGGCCTAAATTGCTACCCGTTACATAACACACATGCATTCTATACATACCTGTAACAGTCAAAATTAATATTTGCTTACTTATTCGTTAAATTATGACTCCGCACATGCACACCACCTAAGTTTTGTAGACTCAACAGCACTCCTCTGCAATTCCACATACCTCCTAATAACATATATTTAATTTCTCAAGTTCCAGTGGCATTGCACAGCAGGATTTGTTGGTAAAGTACAATACTGCATGTACATGATTGCTACAGTCGGGATGTGTTGCAAATACCCCAGAATCCATTGTGCAAATGTTCCTTGTTCCAGCCCAACGGCAACAAATGAAATGGACATTTATATTCACACTGAACCCCAAGCCGTACCTTCTCTCCCTTCTAGTTTTCATTCCATTTCAACCATATTTATCACCACAGAACCACTTTGATTTCTGAAACCAGCATTGACAAAGTGTGTAGTTTTGTTTTTTGTGTAGGTATGGGCTCAGTCTTTGCCCAGCACTGCCATAATGGTATGACATGGCCTTAAGATTGCAACAGCTGGCTGGCAAATGGTGAGAGTACCTAGGCATATTATTATTTTCTTTAAAATTGTTTAGTTTGTAAACATGCCTTTACAAAAGTTATATTTATATGAACATATATCAGCATACAAGCAATACAACATCACAATCAGTATAAAATTTTAACCCATAAAATGCAAATAACATGAACTAATAATGAAATTAACAAGATCTGAATGTGTTATTAAATTAACATCCAATAACAGATGGAGTAACTCCAGCTTCTAAACACAGTATGTTTGGTTCAGGTGCTAAAATCACACAGTTCTGATAGAAGTGAACAGGAATTTAGGGTAGAACAACTAGGGATATCTGCTCCGTCATATCTGTAGGTATGTAGCAACATTAGTCTAGCATAGGATTACTCAAAATGCTCAATTAATTTGATTCATAAGTATAAAATGTTGATAGAATTAAAAAGATAGGACTGTGATATCATACATACCCAACAGTATATAGAGAACAGGGTCCTAGCATAAAACAATATCAGGATTTAGATCAAAGCTAAGTATCAATAACCAGTAGAATTAACATAAGACTCACTATCACAAAATTCAGATGATCTCATTGCACCTATTGATTCACATAACCCACTTTAAGTTCAGAAAATATATGGGTGATAGAACGTTTTGTATTCAGTTCATGGTTGATTATTTTTAAGAAGCGTGTGAGGGACAGGATTAGGGACTGATTTTTGTCCCACATTAGTCTATTCCACAACATTTCCCTTGAACCAGTGTTATCGCCCAAGTACAATGAACCAATTGTTGATGTTCTATTCACATCAAAGTAGGAGCAGTACAAGACTAAGTGTTTTAATGTTTCTATATATTAAGTATTCGTACCCGGCCAGGCTCAATCAGAATGAAACAAACATTCTGATTGGCCCTCGCCGGGGCTTTACCCGGCTGGGAATCCCTCGGCCGGGATTCCATTCCTTTGTTCCTGGTGGGGCATGGCAGCCCCTCAGCCAATGAGGAGGCTTGAAATGGGGCCACTGTCCCCCCACATACCCACCCCCCCGAGACTCCACACAGCTGGATGCTGCCATCGTCCCCCGCCGAGGATTCAGGTATGTATTTTCTTTCCTCCACCCACCACCCCTGCAAACTATTTCCTCCTCACCCTCCCAACCCCACTTACCTTCGTTTTTCTTCTTTTTCAGGAGCAAAAGCGCTAGGAAAACTTCTGTCTCCAGCGCGACTGCTCCCGATGGCCGCCATGGAAAGGGAAAACTGACTCCAGCTACATTTTTCTTTGATGTTTTTATTATTTGTACCCCGGTCTTGCGGGCGGGGGTACTAATAGCAATAAGTCCCTCGCCGTGGGGGCATTACCAAGTCAGTTAAGGCCCTCGCTTTGCTCGGGCCTATAACTATGGCCCCGGGGCATTACCTTACTCAGTATTGCCCCTGCAGCTCAGGGTTTATTGCTTGATTATGACAGAATCGACAAAAAGTCTGTAATGGAATCATTCTTATTGACGTTCCAGTGTTTAGTTCTTTCAAGAGTATGAGATTGGTTCAATCTAAATTTTAAGTACAAATCACATGCTTTGTCATAAGGGAAAAGTTGCAAATATGACAGTCGCTGAGTATTCTTTATAACTCTTATAGGCTCCTATCGATTCTATGGTAACACGCCAGTCATATTCGTAAAGTTTGTTTAACCTACACAGGGCATGTGCGTAAATCTTCACGATTATTATGTTGATTTTATGTAAAAGGGATTTCATCTCGCCATCAAAAATTGCCATTGATACTGGATATTGATCTTGTAACATATTGGCGAGATCTACATAGAGTGAATTGCGGGGGGGATTGCTTTCAAATTATCTAAAAATTGTAATCTCCATGAATATTTAGTAGATGAGGATGAAATCCGATGCTCGTTTCTTAAAATTGAGTTTGGAAGTGAATTGGCTAATTGTAAAGTAAGCTTCCAGTTGTTCCCCTGTATTTGGTCAAGTAAGGAATAGATATTCAGAAGGCACATATCCAGTCCAAATAAGATAATAGCTTCTACTTTCAGAGTGTAGAAGTCAAGTACTGGCAACATGGAATATCTACAAAATATATTGTATATGACCTTCATCTGTGCAATAGGAGTGATTTTTTGGTTGAGTTATTTTCCACATAGAACTGGATGAGATATCGCACAGGTTATATCCCAGATATCTAAGTGTTCGAATCTGATGAATTATTATGGACCACTGGAATCTAAATAGTTTTCTTCATGTTTCATGTTAGTGAAAACAATGATCTTCGATTTCATAGATTGGACTGTAGATTCAACTTGTGTGCATAGATGGAGAAGTGGTGGAGCTTCGCCTGGAGGCCATAAGGCGTTCTGTTGAAGAGAATAATATCGGCGAACGCCACCCATTCAAGGCTGAGCTTGCCAAGCTTAACAGGGAAACCAACATCGAGAGTCCAAATCCTATCAAGATCAGCCAGATATATGTTAGTATGGGCGTCAAATTGCAGTTCTGTTTTACACCGACATGGGTCTTAATGGGGTCAGATAAAGCTCTGTGAGGAGTAATCCAGACCCTGTAACAGGTGTTGGTGTGCATTTTAGATATCATGGAAATTAACTGCAACGGGAAACCAAGCGTAACCATTTTGTCTCATTGTATCTGTCGTATAACACAATCAAAGGCAGCAGACAGGTTGAGAGATGCCATGTAAACTGGTCCAGTATTAGTTAATTTAGATCTTTCTAGAACGTGTGCGCAAATTGTTGCATTAAGAGTAGTTCCCATCCCTTTGCGGAATCCTACTTGATAGCGGGATAAGATGTCATGTTGAACAGTGTATCTATCAAGTTCTCTAAGAAAGAGCATGGCTAATATTTTTGCAGAAATATTCATAAGCGCAATAGGGTGAACATTTTCAGGGAGAGATGGAGCACCCTTTTTAAAGATGGGAATGATAATTGAGATGAGCCAGGAGACAGGAATGGTATTGGTCTGATATTTGTTGTCAAACTTTATCTTGAGAATAGAGACCCAGAGAGAGGGGTCATGCTTGAGTATGCAGGGCGGTATTCCATCCGGACCTGCAGCTTTAGAATATTTCAGCTTGTGAATCGCACCCTTGATATCATCTATGGACCATGTACATGAGCCAGGAGACATCATAGAGTAATTTGATGCAGAAGTTTTTTGATAATCTGACGGAAGCATGAATTATGCTGACATGTAGGTGATCCATGCCTCAGCAGAGATGGAGGAATGCAGCCTTAAAGCAGAAGATCCCTCGTCGTTTTTCATTAGTGCCCATACAGATCTTTTTAAAAATATATATATTTCTATTTGCATTTGTGTACACACAAACCATGTTAATTTGCAAATTGCAGTAATCATTTTGTAGTACAGTAGTTGTAATAGTACCGATACAGATCTTTTTTTATTGGAGCTTAAGGTGCGAACCATCTTTTGATTATCATTGATATATATTGAATGTTTGATTGCAGTGTTTGTATTTGTGACAGATTTGCTTCTTCATAGTATAATATAGAGGATACGATACATTCGAAATCTTTAAAGCCCTCAATTGGATTTTTGTCGCATGTTTGATCTTGCCAATGTCAGAATTGTAGGTGTGGGGAAAACGACTGCAAAAGGTTTTTTGTCTGGAAACTATATTTTGGGTGTCCTTATGCTGTCCTGGGTGTTGGAGCGTTACCATGGTGACACGTGCAAGGATATTTGTTGGTTTGCCAAGGAACGTGCCGTAACGTAGCGTGATGACGTCTGTTTGTACACAGTGCTTAGCGTCCCATCCAGTCAAAATTTAGTTCTGATTTTTCTGAACAGGGTTTCTGGATTTTTCCAGTACATACAGGTGTGCAGGGGACGGGAGTTCCCATGAACCATGGGCATTCCATTGTTTGCATGATCACATTGTCTTTTGATACCAGAGTCGTCATTTTCTCCCCCGCACCCTTGACTTTGGCTAATGACAAGTGAGCCTCAGGAGCTCCAAATGATTTAACTGCTAACATCATTATTCACTTAAATATGGTGTGCTTGATCTCATTCGGAATTTAGTGTTGGCAATCTTGTACTAACATCTGCGTTCTCCCGTACTGGGCTAATTTGATGCAAAAACTGGATTACCAATTAAAGATCAAGTACTACTCCTATCCATTAAACATTGTGATAATATTTTAGAACAAAGAGATATACGGATCTAACATTAACAAGAGCGGTGCTCACAAAACATAATGTCAAATAGAAGCACCAGTAATTTATAGTTGCATGTTCACAACCATAGTTTAAGTAAAAATCCAAAACTGCATCTATGAAGGATACTCGTGCTCTTTCTATTGTGAGTGATGTTAGCTTTAAGTGGAAGTATTCTCCAATTGCCATGATTGACGGCTGTATCTTATATTGAATTTAGACAAAGTTTGTAAGTAACAAAATAAATCTGATGCCTCATTCAAACCATGAGGGGAGACTATTAAGTTCATCACTCCCAGTAGGCCTCCCTTTGTTGAAGCTTTTTACCGCCATTCCTATTGCAATGAGCCAGGGTGATGACTTCTAAAATCTGGAATCTTATTTGTGATAGTTGGTGTTTTTCTTGTTGAAAATGCCTGGAAACCGGTGAGTGTTGATTCTTAGTCCTCCTGTTTGATTGGTTTGTTCCATCTAATTCTGGCTTTACAGCTGCTCTGACCTATGTACATTTAGCCACAAGGGCACTTTATTGAATATATCACACACTGCATATTACATGTGGAATAGTCCTTGAGTTTGATCTTCTCCCTTGTTTGAGGATGCGCAACTGAGTCGTCTTTTATGTTGCTGTTAGTTATTGCAGTACATGCAGGGAAATGTGCCTTTCTTTTTTGTTTTATTCATTTTCTCCTTCTTTGGGTGTTTTAAACCAGGAGATCTCTGAGATTTTGACGCCTTTGGAATGCAAAAATGGGGTTGTATCTGAATGGATGCTGAAGTTTGCTGTCACACTGTAATCGTGGTCAGTGCTTCAGTAACATTTTCTTGATTCTAGGTGTTTGTGCACTGTATTTGCTCATGAAAACTTATTGATTTTTCTTGTTTTTGGTGTCAGAAGGGTTGATCGTTGCTTGATGGCAAGTTTGTTTTTTTGCTGTCATCAATTCATCATCTGAATATCCTTTGAATTTCTTCATCATTTTGCCTTGTTCTTGTTTGTATTCCGTTTCAATGTTAACTATCCGTTTGACCCATAACAGTTGACTATATGGTAGACTTAATAGTAGCTGGAGGATGGAAGCTCATTCTATGAAAGATTATTACGGTCTGTGGGTTGATAGAAAGAGGTATCAAACCCAGGAGCATTTGGAGTGATCTGTATGTCCAGAAAGTGAATACAGGGGTTACCAATCTCCTGCGTGAACTGTATCCTTTATCTATAAGATTTAGCTATGCCAGAAAGGTTTCCAATGTCTGAAATGTCATACCATAAAAACATCATCTATATACCGGCCCCAATAACGGATGTACTTATGCCAATCTTGATGTCTGATATGATCATCTTCAAATTTTAACATAATCGAGTTGGCATATGCTGGGGCCATAGTGGCCCCCCATTGCAGTTCCACTTGTATGCAGATACTATTTGCCACCATGTTCGAAGTATGCATCCTGGGATTTAAATTCTAAAACAATCATAATCCATTCCTTTGAAGCCCCTACTTCTTCTTTATTAAGTAGGAGCCATTCGACTGCTTGATGTCCCAAATTGTGTCGAATCGATGTGTACAAACTGCACATATCTATAGTGACCAAGGTATCCTCTTCTTTGATTTCAATTCCCTTCAACCTGTTTAGAAAATCTGTGTCCTTGATGTATTTAGAGTATTTTGGAATTATAGTTTGTAGAATAGTGTCTAAGTAAAAACCCAAGGGTTAAAGTACACTATTCGTGGCTGCAACCATGGGGTGTCCAGGAGGTTTATCAGTAGATGTATGGATCTTTGGAAAAAGATAAAAATGTGGAGTCAATAAGTCTGTGTCTCTTCGTTGATCCACTCGTTACCTGCTGCCATATCTAATATGGTGTTTAAGTTGTCAATGATCTCTCCTGTTGGATTTCTCAGTAATACTTGGTATGGCTTACTATCACGCAGTTGTCTTAGACATTCCTCTTTGTCGTCTTCTACATTAAAAATTGCCATTGCACCTCTTTCTGCTGTTCAAATAACAATATTCTCATCTTCATAAAGATTCCTGATGATCGACAACTCTCTTTGGCATACGTTCTTGTATTTTGGTATGTTATAGGATAGTTTCTTCAAGTCTTTTAAGAGTCTCCTGGAATAAATCTATAGTGCCATGGGGCAATGGTGGCACATAATTACTTTTGGGTCTTAATCCAATGTACTCTGTAGAGGATTGCTTGGTCTTCATTTCAATATTCGCAAAATATGCTTTCAATTTCATTTTACGGATCAATATGCATATTTCAATCCTAGTGTTGAAGAAATTCATCCCATATATTGGAACAAAACAAAGTCCTTTCTGCAGGGTATCTGTCTCCATATGGCTTAAGTGCGCTTTGAAATATTAACAACTAATTTCTTCTGCTCGGGTATCTGCCCTCTGGCTTCTGTATTCCTCCTCTTCCTGCGGCTGCTGCTGGTTCTTTTCCTCTCCTGTCTGGACCTAAAAAAGATTGCCTTGGTGGAGTAGTAGATCTCTGGTTTTGTCTCCTTTTGGGTTATTACCTGAGGCTAACGGCTGTTCCTCTCAGGTGTTCTGTGTTGGTGTTCGCGAGAATGTTGATCTTGAATGGGCATCGGAGTCTGAGCTGGACTGATCTGTTGAGTTTCTGCATTGAAGTTGTTGGCCTTGATTCCTGTATTTGTCCATCCAGGAGTATACCTCATCGTTAAGATAGTCCTATGCATTGCGCTTAAATTTGTGTATCATCTTGTTTTATCATTTCAATTTGTATGTCTCTAATTTGTTGTTGTCCACTGGGAGTTTTATTAATTTCATCAGCATCTAAGGATGAGGTGAGCTCTGTCTTCATGTCCTCTATGTATTTAGTAATCAAGTTTAACTCATTAGATAGTTCCTGGATAGTCAATAAAATTAAATCCAGGGAACATTTTTTCAAAATGTTTTCCCATTTCCTGACAAAATCTTTATTCTCTTTACATACATTTTGACTTAATGGCATACAGAGACCTCTATAGGGATCCTTTGTGCATAGTAGTGCTTGGTTAATTTTGTTTGCTGTAATTTCCTGTTTATCTCTTTTCTATTGAGAGATTCTAATTGTTTGATCTTTATCTTTATCCTCCTGTATAGGCTGTTAAATACTGCACCTTAAACATTGTCCTACGGACAATAACTGCATTAACTTCATACTTATCTATAGACCTCCCTCGTTGGAATCAGAGTTCAATGATGAACTTGCTATTCTTGCGGATTCCCTTACAGGCCTAAATAAATCCACGATCATCCTTGGTGATTTAAACCGATGGCGTGGAGATCCTAAAGACAAGGAAGCCATTTCCCTTGAAAAAACATTGGCAAAAATACACTTCAATGTTACGAATCATGATCCTACCATGGCAAATGGCCACCAACTGGATTGGGTCATTACAAACAACTTAGAGACCAATAATTACGTCACTACCCCTGCATATGGTCTGACCATTATAAAATAGTTTTTGACATGTACCTTCCTATTCCAGCAAAAAAAACGGCTAACAAGGCAAGTAAAGTTCGGTCCAGAAACTTAAAAATATTGGAAGAGCAGATTTACAACTCTGCATCAATAGCATCTTAGCGGACATTAATGAAAATGATTCTTGCAACACCATCATCAATAAATATGATCAGCAGATGCTCACGTTAATCAACCAAAAAGCACCCAATCGAGAAAAAAACGTCAGGCCCAACCTTAACCATCAAAAATGGTTCTCGCCCGAACTCGTCTCTCTAAAGAAAGAAAAAAAACGTAGTGAAGCTGAATGGCTTAAAAACCAAACAGAGGACCACAAAACAAGCTGGAAGTTACTAGAAAAATCCTACAAAACTAAGATCAACGAGGCAAAAAAGAACTATTTCAACAGTCAAATTGAAGCATCTTCCAATTCAGCTAGTAAGCTATTTGACATTCTTAAATCCTTAGAAAAACCTAAGGCGTTGGCCCCTGAATTTATTCCATCTCAAACTGAATGCGAAAACACTCAGGTTGCATTTGCGAATAAAATATCCAAAGCCAGAGAACGAATTACATTATCACAGGCCAATAAACCTCAACGTAGCCTACATGCAGAACAACTTATAATAATGGACAAGGAGAAGTTTCAATTTCAATCCATCTCTTCAGCAACCATGAAACCATCCTCCTGTGCTGAAAACATACTCCCTCCCAAGATCATCCTACAACATCCCGAAATGTTTGCGCCACTCTTCACTAGAATTGTCAACACCTCATTTCGGGACCAAGTAGTACCCAACAATATCAAAAAGGTTACCGTCACTCCCCTGGTTAAAAAACCTACCCTTGACCCTCGTGACCCTAACAACTTAAGACCCATCACAAACTGTAACTTACTCTTAAAGTTCTAGACAAAATAGCAACAGCCCAACTCCAAGAATATGTGGAAAGCCACGAGATCTTACATCCCCAGCAATCCGGCTTTAGAGCTGCACACAGCACTGAAACCGCCATGCTGGACTTACAGTCCAAAATGCTGGAAATTATGGATCAGGGAAAGGCTGGCCTACTGATTCTGTTAGATCCGAGTGCCGCCTTTGACCTGCTTGACCATCAGCTCTTGCAACAAGCACTTGAGAAGGTCGCTAACTGTTCCAAAGAATCCATAAACTGGTTAACATCCTTTTTAGAAAACAGAATTTCGAGAGTACACTGCGGCGACAAATTCTCCTCTGAATTGAACATCTTTTGCGGGGTGCCACAGGGAGCGAGTCTATCCCCGTTACTCTTTAATCTGTACATCCGGTTCCTATGTGAGCTACTACAACAACTCCAGATTTTCTTCACTAACTATGCTGATGATACTCAGCTGACTCTGGAACTGAGTGGGGATTATGCTAAAGATAGTACGACTCTAAATATACTTTACGGAAACATCGAAGACAGGATGGACAATAACGATGTGCCTAAACGGAAACCAAACCGAACTAATGGTATTCGGTTCCACTCAGGCCCGTGCTAAACTTTCCGTGGAATATCAGGCTTTCCAAATCAAAGAAACCCTTATCCCAGTGACAGATAAGGTCAAAACATTAGGCATGACGCTGGAAGCATCCCTCAATTCTGATGCCCAGGCGACGTATGTCAGTAAAAATTGTAACTACTACATCTGGTTACTCAAAGCCATAAGACCACTATTGAGTGAGAAAAACTGTGCCGCAAGAGCGACCGTCATGTCACGCCTAGACTATGGTAATGCTCTCCTGGCAGGAGCTAGTAAGCAAAACATCCGAAAATTCCAACTGGTACAGAACAACGCGATCAGAATGGTCAAAAAGAAAGCAAGAAGTGAACATATAAGTGAAGCCAGACGAGACCTTCACTGGATGAGAATAGAGGAACGTATTCAATTCAAGTCTATGTGCATTACTCATAAGTGCTTATATGGCAAGGCACCTTCCTACATGAAGTCCAAACTTACGTTTTACCATCCACGTAGGGCACTAAGATCAGAAGCTAATGGACTCGTAACAGCCTTGAAATTCAAAAAAGAACTCGGCCTGGGCAGAGCTTTCCCTAACCGAGCAGCCTCCAACTGGAACAAATTGCCAAAGCACCTTAGATTGGAGTCCAATCTTCTGGTATTTCGCAAAAAACTCAAAACTGAGCTATTTAAGTAAACCCCTGTCTAGGCCACTCTGAATCAGTTATCTGGTATAATTATGTCTTTCGTCCCATCTCCTCTTTGGGCTCCTTCCTGAGCTTTGTATATTTCTTATTGTAAGCGCCCGATGCCTGCGGGCAGTTGGCGCTATATAAATATATAAAATAAAAAAAATAAAAATAAATAAAAATTTAGCTGGATATGAGAAATTAGTGCTTGTTCCTGGGTCCTTAATGAGATTCAAGATGGCCTCTGCTTCATCGGGTGAGAAACTGAGTCTGCATGTGTGTTTGTGATATTCAAGATATCTTCATAAGATATTCAAATGTGTGTGCCACTGCCCCTAGGTAGTGTAAAGAATTATTCGGACAGAATGAGCAAAAATGGGGTGGGCACCACAGAAGTATACTCAATTTGTATTAATTTGTGGTATGGTCAGTATGAATCTTAGTCATTCAGAACATCGATGTACACATCGATTCAAAAAAGCCTAAAGCAAAAACACTTGACTGGTGAGACTGTCACCAGACCTGATTACGCCAAGGGTGTAGTAAACATTAGTGTAAATTGTGGCAATTGCACATAATTGCTACATACCGAATGATGTCAAACATAATCATTAAAAGTCCTTTTATGACAAAGCTTCTTTTTCATTTTCCATTTCTGATTTGCAGAGGCCCACTAATTCAGACTATTGTCACAATCCTGTCTAGATGTGACGCAAGCTAACATTCACAATTGTCTCTAAATGTGGCACAGGTTAATATTCACAATCCTGTCTAGATGTGACGCAAGCTAACATTCACAATTCTATCTAAATGTGATGCAAAGGCTAATAAGTTCTTCTGGAGTGGCTAGCACAGTTAGGGTACAGTTCACCTACATGTGAGATGTCTAGGCAATACAGTTGACAGCTTATTGGATTTATATTGGGTTAACAGTTGCCAAAGGGTGATTAGTTACAAGCTTGCACCATGTACCAATGGGTGGTGGGGAAGATGAGTTCGAGGGGTTGGCCAGTTTAGTGGGGTCCAGGTATTGCTGTGCCACCTGTCCCAGCGACGCCTACTTTCTCTCACTGCTGGTTGACGGCTGCATGCTTCCTCTGCTGACACCATCTGGATCTGCCTCTACTGGAGCTGCCCTTTGCCTTGGGGCCCTTAGCTACAGGGGCTGCCTGGGCAGGATACTGCCCTGGATTGGAAACCT
Organism: Ambystoma mexicanum; assembly: GCF_040938575.1. Taxonomy (NCBI): domain Eukaryota; kingdom Metazoa; phylum Chordata; class Amphibia; order Caudata; family Ambystomatidae; genus Ambystoma; species Ambystoma mexicanum. Next base: position 285,217,213 of record NC_090931.1, on the reverse strand, counting down.
ATACAGTCTTCTATAACCAATCTGGATTTACTTTGTTGCTGTGCTATGGATGGAGGACCAATCGGGGCCTGTGGAGGATTGGGAGGCAGGAGCAAGGATGGGGACCGAGGAAATGGCTCTGGAGTGAGGCTCTGCATGGGGCACTGTGCACGCAGCTGGCAATTCGATTTTTATAAATATAAAGCTCACCAGAGAGTTTGGCACCAGCGCACACGCCCATAGCAGTCGAAAATGACGTGGGCTGGGCAGCACGGAGGGTGTATGCTTGTCTTTTCCAGTGTAGACTCAAGTTGTAGCCATACCCAGTGGTACTTTCACACAACATGTAAACCTTGATTCCATATCATGCTCTTTCTTGGAATATACTACTTGAACAGTAGCCGGCCTTTGAACAATACCAAAGATTAATAAATGATATGTTCTGGCTCGGAACATACACATCAGAAAATCGTTGTGCAAAGTGCATGTGTAATAATGGCTGATTTGTGAATAGCCTATCACAATTAGGGTCAGTTCTTGGTATTGCTGCAGAGTGGTCATTGAAATGCAACATACATTGCACTGCTAGGAAACAATCTCTACTTATTATCAAGGCATAAAATAAGCGATATTGCATCGCTGTTTGCGATATAATAATGCTGGTTTGCTGTGTATTTTAACAGTCATGTTGCAGTTACTGCGATATGATTTCCACTCCACAACAACAAAAAACAAAGATTGTGCCTTTACTTTACTGACTGCCTCTGTGCACAGCGTGCACTGCAGGTGGGGCAGAAGCACCCGGGCTGGACTCAAAACATTGTATCAATGTTATGAGCCCAGTCCGGATGCGGCGTCATCCTGATGGGAGAGGAGGATCTCCGCCCCCCTCTCAAACTCTGACTTCAACTCTGAAGAGTTAAGGAGGCCGAGGGAGTCACTGAGTGCTAGGGAGTTTTGGGTGGGAGAGCCGGGCCCTTTTCATTAATCTGTTGGGTTCCACTTGCTAACACCAGCACCTGCCGTAATAACGCAGCCTGCTGCTTGTAGAAGGCCTTATCAGCCACTTACACCCAGTACCTGCCGTAATAACGCAGCCTTCTGCTCGTAGAAGGCCTGCTGCTCGTAGAAGGCCTCTTCTACGAGCAGCAGGCTGCGTTATTTTTTTCTTTAGACTGGGTAACACTCCGTGGCTTTGCCAGGAATCAAATTTAGGAGGGGCACAGAGGGGGGCCAAAGAAAAAAGTAGGGGGGGCCACCTATGAATGAGACGTCCCAAGCACTCCTGCAGATAGGCTTTTGTGCACGCCAGAACTACCCACACCCCACTGCACCTCCCCACCCATCAGAATGCAGGCACAACTATTCAGTGACTAATATGGCCCATCATTAGCAGTTTCGTTGCTACATTCTGATGGGAGGGGCTGCAAGCTGCTCAATCACTACTAGCTTTGAGACAAAAGGAGTATTGCCGTGTGATAGGCAGACATAGGCCTTAGTGAGTGTCACAAATAACACCACGAACAGAGAACATGATCACTGCTCGCCTTAGGTAGGGGAGGCACAAGGGGGGGCACAGGATGACCTTTGGCAAGTAAGAACTAGTGTGCTGGGTGTATGTTTTTAGATTTGAGATGGCAATAACTTAATAACTGGCTAGTAACTGGCCATCCCTCTATCCATTATTGTGTACTGACCCGCAACTTGCTAACACCCAGCACCCGCCGTAATAATGGAGCATGGTGCTTGTAGAAAGCCTTTCAAAAGGTCTTCTGCGATCAGCAGGCTGTGTTATTACGGCGGGTGCTGGGTGTTGGAGAGTGGCTGGCAATAATATTTCTCCTGCCCGTTCAGCCACTCTTAACACCCAGCACCCACAGTAAGCAGCTTCGGTCCCGGGTGAAGATGTGTCCCCACCAACCGAAAAAGTGCTCCACATTGAATTAATTCCTTTTGTGACATTGTTTGAATAACCCAAGGGGGAGGTGAGACAAATTGTACATTTTAATTAAGCAACACATGTCAAACTTTTAACCATTGGGGCCAGTTTGAGGAGTTACTGGACTCCAGTAACTCATCAAACTGGCCCTCATTGGCCAAAAAGGTGGCTCACTTTGGGCCCACAACTTAAATGGGGAGGAAACCCGGTATACGTTTAACTAAGATAGGTTAGCAACGTATACTCTGTCTAAGTCCGGGAGGACAAAGATCCGTGTTTAAAGAGGAGACAGAGCTATAGTGTAGATGCCACACATATAACGAGTTCCCATTGGGAGAGCCACAAAAGGACCAGTCGTGGTTAAAATGATAAACATCAGATTTAATAGAATTATGACCTAAAAAGTGATTAAATAGTGTGGTCCACAGTACATACAATTCATAAACATTTTAACATATATCAAACAGTCGTTACGTGATAAGCTAGAATTAGCTAATTGACAGTGTATCAAAAACAGGGATACACTCAACATCAAGAGGTACGCTTTACAGAAAGTGCAACGTACTCTACAGTAATTAGAATCAGTATGTCAAAAAACTTTTTTTTTTTTTTAAATGTATTTATTGGTTTTAACAGATTAACAAAAACAAGTATACATCGCTTGAGTATCAGACGAATAATCAGAAAGTAACGTAACCCTCCCTCCCCCACCCCCCCAACTCAAGACCAAGTAAACATTATTGTCCCATTACGATAGGCCAGATTGATGGCTAGGGAAGTCCGATCCATCCGAGGCATCGTCAGAGTTATTAGGATGCAGAAGTGGCTCAGTCAAGGCCACCCAGCGTTGTAGTTCTCCGCTGGAGTCTAGCCTTTGTTCAAGGATTGCCGTTTCCCACGCGCCAGTCTCCGCCGTTATCCATTTAGTCAGGTCCCCCCACCACAATGCCTCATGCGGGGCCCTAGGGCTCTTCCATCCCATGGCTATGCGCCTCTTCGCAGTTATGTAGATCAAGTCTTTGAGCTTGTTCAGAGGTTTGTTTTTGTGGTTGCGTTTGCATCTGCCCAGGATGCATACTGCGGGGCAGTTCACCTCTAGCTCGATGTCTGCGTCCGCCACCCTCCCCTGAACCTGTGTCCAGAAGTGGCGTATCTCCGGGCAGCCCCAGAACATATGCGTCATACCCGCCTTCGGCTCCCTACATTTGGGGCATAGCTGGACCTCGGCTCCCCTGAAATTAGATATAGCCTCTGGTGTTAGGTAGGCTCTGTTAGTGATGTACAGTTGAATGAGTTGCAATCGGGCATTCCTGGAGACTTTTTTATGGTAATGGGTTATTTTCTCCCATTCGGCATCCGTGAAGTCTAAGCCAAATTCGATTTCCCATTTTGCTCTACATTTAAGCTCGGTGTTAGTCGTGCCCTGGAGCAGGGTTTCGTACAATCGCGAGGTTTCATGGCCGCCCTCGGCTGTGTTCAATAGTGTTTCTATGACCGTATTTTCCGTCATGGGGGTGGTAGCCTCCGGCCATCTGACCCTAATGGCGTGTATCACTGCCCCATGGAGCAAAAATTGGCCAGCGGGTAATCCCGTAGTTTCAGCGAGATCAGGAAAGGGCATGATCTCTTCATCCCGCATTAAGTCTCCCAGGGTGGCCACTCCGTAAGGTTCCCATTGGGTGCGTGATTCGTGAAAGCCCCATGGCTGATGAGCCATAATTGCTGCTATAGGGATTTGAGGTGAGAAAGGATCAGCTGGCCCCACAGTTTTGCACGCTCTGTTCCAGAGCTTTATACCAAGTCTAATTAAGTATGGAAGGGGCTGTGTGAATCTGCCCTGTGCCCACAGTAGGTCCCTCAGGAGGAGGTAGGGTAATGCAGGTTGGAGGAGCCGAGTGTCCGAGGAGGTCTCATCGGCCATCCATCGCATCACTTGCCTTAGCTGGCTCGCCAGGTAGTACAATTCGAAATTAGGGACCTTAACTCCTCCCCTCTCGTAAGGTCTTTGGAGTGTGTCCAGCGCCACCCTGTGTCTGCCCTCCTGCCAAAGGAACCGTCTGCATAGTTTGTTTATGTTTTTAAAGAAGGAGGGGGGGATATTGTAGGGAACGTTTGTAAAGTTATATAGTAGGCGGGGGAGAGCAACCATTTTGAGTAGACCGGCCCTACCGGCCATCGAGAGCGGAAGCTTACCCCAGAATTCCATAGATTTTTCTAGAGCGTCTTTGGCTCTCACCGTATTAAGTGTATGTTCCGTGAATGGGTCCCGGTGTATGGTGATTCCCAGGTATCTGAAGGAGGTCGCTTGCCATTCTAGATCAAGGGAGGGGAGGGATCCAGGGCCATCTTTATGTAGGGCGGCAAGCGGGTAGAGGCAGGACTTATCTTTGTTAATACGGATACCCGTGTATCTACTGAATCCGTCCAGTGTTTCTAGGATGTAGGGCAGGAGGTGTTCGGGGTTATGTAAGAACAATAGCGTATCATCCGCATACATAGAGACGAGGTGGGTCACTCCGTCGATTACAATACCCCCATCTCCGTATTCCTGCCTAAGGTACGTGGCTACGGGTTCGGTGGCGATGATGTATAGCATCGGGGAGAGTGGGCAGCCCTGGCGAGTGCCTCTATGTAACGCCCATTTGTTTGAGAAGGTCCTGTTCGTGCGCACCCTAGCGGTGGGGTTGGTGTAGACTAGCCGGGTCCATTTCAGGAAGGCAGGTCCTATCCCCATTTTAGCCATAGTGGCATAAAGCCATTCCCAACGCACTGAATCAAAGGCCTTGGTGGCGTCTAGTGACGCCACCGCGTATTTCTGAGGCCTCTGCTCCGTGCTGTGCATAATATGGTGCAACCTACGCAGGTTCTCTGTTATGGAGCGACCGGGCACATAACCCGTTTGGTCCTGGTGGATCAGGTGGGGAATTACCCTTCGCAGTCTACTAGCTAGCAGGGAGGTTAGGATCTTGCAATCGACATTTAACATGGAGAGGGGTCTATATGAGCCGCAGTGCGATCCGTCTTTCCCGGGTTTCAGGAGAGGGACAATCACCGCCTCCCTCATGGAGTCGGGGAGGGCACCCCGCTCGTAGGCTTCGTTGAACACCTGTGCTAACAGTGGGGCCAAGGTCTCCTCGTACAATTTATAAAATTCCCCAGGGAGGCCATCAGTGCCTGGGGACTTACCGGTTGGGAGTGACCTAATGATTGCCTTGACCTCATCTGGGGTGATGGGTTCGTCCAAGGCGTCCGTCATATGGGGCTCTAGCCTGGGGAGATCTATGTCGTCCAGGATGTCCTCTATGTCGGAGACGTCCACGGGTGGGGGTTCGGCGTATAAATTGCTGTAAAAGTCAGAGAACACCGAATTAATTTCAGTCTGGGTGTGCACTAGGGAGCCATCTGGTTTGAGTACTTGGCAAATGGGTGTTCTGGGGGCTTCTCTCTTGTACAGCCAAGCTAGGAGTTTACCAGGTTTATCACCTAGAGCGTGGGTACGTTCAGTGTGTTTGGCATAGCTCAGCCTACCCAGGGACTCCCAGTGCGTGAGACAGGTTTGTTTGAGGTCAATCACCTTCTGTAAATGTTCTGGGGATGGGTCTAGTCTGCCTTCGAGCTCCCCCAACTCATTCTCTGCATGTTCTAAGGAGGAAGTAATCGACCTCAGTGCTCCGCCCATGGTTGCAATCATCTCCCCTCTCAGGACCACCTTGTATGCCTCCCAGGCGGTGCCTATGTGTTTAACACTGTTGAGGTTCCTTTCCCAGTAGTCTTCAGTCCTATCAGCAATGTGTTCGCGAAGGGCTATGTCTAGGAGAGCTTCAGCCCTAAGTTTCCAGGTGGGGACCGGGGGTCTAGGCGGGTAGATCTCCCAGGTGGCTACTAGTGGGGAATGATCGGACAGTACTCTGGGCTGGTACTGAGCACCGCCGAACGTTGCCTGTTGTTCTAGGCTCACGAAAAGGTAGTCTATCCTAGTGTGGACTGCGTGAGGAGGGGAGTAAAAGGAGAACACACGTGCATCTGGGTGCTGTTCTCTCCACAAGTCTCGGAGTTGTAACTGCTGTATCAACCTTGACAGAATTTTGGCAGGCGGGGAAGGGCGTGTATGTTTATCGTCCGACCTGTCTCTCAGGGGGTCTAAGGTGCAGTTATGGTCGCCCCCCCATATCATGGTTTGGTCCCTGTAAGGGCCGAGGCGTGGATACAGGGAGTGGAAGAAGGTGGTTGCATCATGGTTGGGTGCATAAGTGCTGACTAGACAAACCTCTCTCCCTTCAATGGTGCCACATGCAATTGCCATCCTGCCCTCATTGTCTGCTTTGGAGCCGACCAACCGGAAGGGGACAGAGGGGTCCACCCAGATCAGGACACCCCTGGCGTAGGAGGAGTAGGAGGAACCTACCAGGGTACCACGCCAGGCCTTTGCCAATGCTTTCAGTTTGTCCGATGTAAGGTGTGTTTCTTGTAGCAGGGCTATTTTGGTTTTGCTTCTTTTAATATAGGAGAGTATGCGCCGTTGTTTCACGAAGCTGTTCATGCCTCTGACGTTCCACGTCAGGATTTTCAACGAATCGGCCATGTGAGATTTGGGATTCTGGTGGCTATGTCCAACGCCCCCGGGAGCACCACCAGTGGCCGGAGGATCGTGGGGGTCTTGTGGTTTCCTGGAGATTCGTGCATGCGGGTCTTAGCCGGGTTACTTGCACCCCTGAACTTCTGCTTCAGTGACTGCCAGCCTATCCAGCGGAGGGTAGGTGCCTCGTCCGTGCTGACTGAAATGGATGTTGGTGGTCTTGGTTGTCCCTGATTCGGGCACTTAACAACTGTGCCAACTTCCCCTATCCCTCCCCCCCGTAACTGTGAACTTCCCCAACATAAACCAGGTCGAGTGAGGAGCTCCTCACTATGACAGACCCGTTTCCGCTCCTTTAGACCGAAGGACGGTCGCATGGTGCCCTACGGGCGGGTAATGAGTACCCTTAACAAGAAAGAACTTCCAGGGGTAGGAGAGTGTTCGTCCGGGCGCCTCGTGTTATGAAATCCGGTCAGCTGCGGCGTAAGTGGCCGTTCCATGGTGGGGCCTCCGAAAGGCACCGGGGCCCTGAGAGACGGGGCTCAGCGGGGTTGTCGTTTCCTGACTTCGACCTCTGGGATCTGCTCCCTGTCCATCCAGTCTCGGGCCTCTGCCGGAGTATCGAAGAGGTGAGTTCTGTTGTTTCGTATCACCTTCAATCTGGAGGGGTAGAGGAGCATGTAGCGTAGGCCTGCAGCCTTCAGTCTTGCTTTGGTGTGTATGAACTGTGCCCTCTTCATTTGAACCTGAAATGTATAGTCAGGGTAGATGGATATCTTGGCTGAACCCCTGCAGATCTGGCCGCCTGACCGCGAGAAGGTGAGGATGGTTTCCCGGTCTCTGTAGTTAAGTACTTTTGCGATCACGGGTCTGGGTGGGCTGCCAGGAGGGGGTTTCGATGTGAGGGATCGGTGAGCCCTTTCGATTACAAAGCCCTGAGAGAGTTTTTCTGCTCCAATCTCCTGTATCAGGAGATTCTCTACGAAGTTCGTGGGGTCCGATCCCTCGATGCCCTCCGGGAGCCCCAGGAGGCGAATGTTGTTGCGGCGTGCGCGCCCCTCTGCCTCCTCGACCCTGTCTTCTAGGTTTTTAACTTTTTGTTGAAGTGCATCGACATCTTTGAGGAGCACTGTCTTAGCTTCCGTGTTCTCGCGGACCTGGGCCTCCAGCACCTCTGTTCTGCCGGCCAGGGATCGGACGTCTTGGCGCAGGAGGTTCAAGTCTATGGCGACAGCGTCTATTTTATGCTCCACGGCAGCCTGGGAAAGTTTGATAGCTTCAAGGATCTGTGTGTTACTAGGTTCCGCTGAAGGCCCCAAGGGGTCGGGTAGGTCTGCAGCAAGAGTCTCGCTCATGTTATCTGGCGCTGTGGGCCCCGCCGCCGTGAACGTGTCGATGGTGGTCTGACGTTGCTTAGCCCTTGCTCCTTTGGTAGACATGTCGACTGAGCCTCCGGGCTTCACTGTTACCGAGGTGGCCGGGGTGAGCCGCGATGGAGTGGCCGAGGAAGCCGTATCGGGTGGGCCGCGATGGCGGATCGCTGTATGCTGTGGGCGGCTCCGTAGGCACAGGGGGGACGGATAGTGTGCGCCGGGGCCGCTTCTTCGGGTTACCAGGCCGGGCACGCCTGTATGTGTCGGTTGCGTTAGTCCCCCCCGCTCACCTCGAAGGGCCTCCGAGACCCTGGCTCCCGGTTCTGTGGCTGGCAGCGCCCTCGTCCGGGACGTTCCAGGCTGGTCGTCCCGTTGGCACCGTCGTTCGCGCTCCAAGCTTCACGGGTGCCCCACAGGCCCCCCTCGTCAGTCCAGCTGGGCGTTCGTGTGTCCTCGGCCCTCAGCTGAGTGTTACGGCGCGAGCGGCTTTAGAGTGCGGGCCGCCGCATCTTGCAGGGCTCGGGAGCCGCCATCTTGGCCCTGGTCCGCGGGATCGTGTCGCACGGTCTATAGGGCGAGACCGGTCCTCCAGGGCCACAGGAATCGACCCGCAGGTGCAGCAGGATGTCGGCCCTCGATGAGGCGGTTCGTGGGGTTCGGAGCCCCCGAAAAAAGTAGTTAAAAGCAGCTTATGATGGTCGCATCAAGCGGAGCGCAAGGAGCGAACGTCCTCTTCACATGGCGGTTAGCCACGCCCCCAGTATGTCAAAAAACTTAATAACTCTGGTGCCAGTACAGAGTATTAGCTCGACATGTTTCAGTTCCTACAGTTATTATGGAACATTCATCAGGAGATATACAGGTGACCACGTAACCAAGACAACATTTAAAAACGAAATGATGACATTTGAAGTATTCGTAGCATCTGCAAAGTAAAGAACAAAAAAAGCGCAAAACATGAGCTTCAAATTAGCCATTATTGTTGCATATTCAAAATACATGAACCAAGGCATCTAAATAGAGGGAAATAAATACCTCCACTGATGCCTGTGGGTGCTCTCTACTCGAAAGGTAGTAGGCGGTGTAGAACTGAGGGTCGTCTCTACCTGGGATATAGAAAAAACATCCAAATGAGCGCTGAGTAGTAGCTCACTAAAAAAGCAGGATATGTGCTTAGGCTTAGCAAATAGCGAAACTAGTATCGCATAAAAAACATATGAAAAGGTGTCCGGGTGAGAGAAACCCAGTGCTGAGAGACAAAACGAATTATCCACAGTGTGCCCCATATAATTCCAGAAGTTGAGAAGAAGTCGGTGACTAGAACCTAAAGAGGTAGTTCAAGGTATAGTCTCTAATCTCGTGTGTTTATAGGAGACAGAAGGCGGCTAGTAACACTCAAAAGTAAACTACCCCACAGGCAATACCTTCAAGTTGGCAGTAAGAGTGTCAGTCGTGACCAAATCCGACAGCCCCAGGATATAATCCTGCCGCCAGCGCTAGTGCTGTGTGGATAGTACGGAGAGTGCCGTCTGTTATGCGGGCAGCAGTGCAGCAGGACTGGGCGACCGATATGCGAGTGGTAGTCAGGGAAATACAGTAGTCCTACAACTATGTTGGAAGAGAAAAGAGACGTAGAGCAATGTGGTTAGTCATGGCAGCCATCATGGAATGGCTCAGACCGGACAAGGAATTAGTACACTAGGTAGCACACAGTCTACAAAAAACGATGGTAAGGGATCAAGTGAGTGTAAACGATTATATGTTGTACCATTCAATAGATTCGTTAAGACCCCTGATGTCACTCTGCAGAGTATATATCATCTTTTGTTCCATATAAAGCAATTTTTTCTCCCGGGTGGCATAGTTAGATCCTTTAAGTGATAACAATATTGTCCATTTGAAATCCTCGTGATGATGCTTCAGAAGATTGAAATGTTTCACCATGGGGGCATTTTCAGTTCTGTTCTTGAGACAGCTCCGGTGTTCCATGATACGAGTTTTGGCTTTGCGGGTTGTTTTCCCTACATAGTGCAGTCCACATTTACAAGTGATCAGGTACACCACAAATTCGGTGTTACAATTAGTCAAGTTTTTCTGTGTCCAGAGCTTTGACAGGCCAACATCTACATTTTTAGTTAGAGGTCAATTTACAGACCCCGCACGAGCCACAAGGATAGTGACCGGTAGGTTCAGGTAGACCCCATAGGGTGGTTAATCTGCGTTCCTGGATAGGGATAGGTTTAAGTTTGCTGTTACTAACCCTGTTACCTATGGTCGTGCTCCTTTTTATAAGCAAAAATCGGCACACTCATAGAGGGGGAGGTCGTTTGAAAGATTTTCCAATTCTTCTTAATGATGTTGGTGATCTCAAAGCTCCGGTTAGAAAAGGTATTCACACACACAATACGATCATCTTTAGGTTTAACAGGTTTTGGTTCCAATAGTGCTTCTCGGTTGTTATTAAAAGCCCTTTTGGCTGATTTTTTCATTTTCAAGACTTCATTGGTTGCAAAAATGGTTAGGCCGAGAAAATTAATAAACTCGTTACTAGACGTCATAGTAAACTGAAGGTGAGGATTAAGATTGTTAAGCCAGTTGAAAAAATTGTTAGCTTCAGTCAAGGTGCCACTCCATATGACCAAGATGTCGTCAATGTAGCGACTTCACTTCACGATGTTATTTCTATAGGGATTGAGGTTGCTGTAGACGTTGCTTTTCTCAAAGGTCTCTACGTACAAGTTAGCAACACTCGGAGCCATAGTGGCGCCCATCGCGGTCCCTTCAACTTGTTGGAAAAGATGGTAAGATTTTAACTGGCTTAACAATCTTAATCCTCACCTTCAGTTTACTATGACGTCTAGTAACGAGTTTATTAATTTTCTCGACCTAACCATTTTTGCAACCAATGGAGTCTTGAAAATTAAGCCTTATCATAAACCCACCGATAAAAATTCTCTTCTTGATTATTCCAGCCATCACATTAAACATCTTCGTGATAATCTTCCCTTTGGCCAGTTTTTACGCCTTAAAAGGAATAGTTCTACGAAAGAAATATACGAGGCGGAGGCGAACACTCTCGTGAATAAACTGAGACAGAGAGGGTACCCTAATAAACTGGTGAAAAAATCAGCCAAAAGGGCTTTTAATAACAACCGAGAAGCACTATTGGAACCAAAACCTGTTAAACCTAAAGATGATCGTATTGTGTGTGTGAATACCTTTTCTAACCGGAGCTTTGAGAACACCAACATCATTAAGAAGAATTGGAAAATCTTTCAAACGACCTCCCCCTCTATGAGTGTGCCGATTTTTGCTTATAAAAGGAGCACGACCATAGGTAACAGGGTTAGTAACAGCAAACTTAAACCTATCCCTATCCAGGAACCCAGATTAACCACCCTATGGGGTCTACCTGAACCTACCGGACACTATCCTTGTGGCTCGTGCGGGGTCTGTAAATTGACCTCTATAACTAAAAATGTAGATGTTGGCCTGTCAAAGCTCTGGACACAGAAAAACTTGACTAATTGTAACACCGAATTTGTGGTGTACCTGATCACTTGTAAATGTGGACTGCACTATGTAGGGAAAACAACCCGCAAAGCCAAAACTCGTATCATGGAACACCGGAGCTGTCTCAAGAACAGAACTGAAAATACCCCCATGGTGAAACATTTCAATCTTCTGAAGCATCATCACGAGGATTTCAAATGGACAATATTGTTATCACTTAAAGGATCTAACTATGCCACCCGGGAGAAAAAATTGCTTTATATGGAACAAAAGATGATATATACTCTGCAGAGTGACATCAGGGGTCTTAACGAATCTATTGAATGGTACAACATATAATTGTTTACACTCACTTGATCCCTTACCATCGTTTTTTGTAGACTGTGTGCTACCTAGTGTACTAATTCCTTGTCCGGTCTGAGCCATTCCATGATGGCTGCCATGACTAACCACATTGCTCTACGTCTCTTTTCTCTTCCAACATAGTTGTAGGACTACTGTATTTCCCTGACTACCACTCCCATATCGGTCGCCCAGTCCTGCTGCACTGCTGCCCGCATAACAGACGGCACTCTCCGTACTATCCACACAGCACTAGCGCTGGCGGCAGGATTATATCCTGGGGCTGTCGGATTTGGTCACGACTGACACTCTTACTGCCAACTTGAAGGTATTGCCTGTGGGGTAGTTGTTTACTTTTGAGTGTTACTAGCCGCCTTCTGTCTCCTATAAACACACGAGATTAGAGACTATACCTTGAACTACCTCTTTAGGTTCTAGTCACCGACTTCTTCTCAACTTCTGGAATTATATGGGGCACACTGTGGATAATTCGTTTTGTCTCTCAGCACTGGGTTTCTCTCACCCGGACACCTTTTCATATGTTTTTTATGCGATACTAGTTTCGCTATTTGCTAAGCCTAAGCACATATCCTGCTTTTTTAGTGAGCTACTACTCAGCGCTCATTTGGATGTTTTTTCTATATCCTAGGTAGAGACGACCCTCAGTTCTACACCGCCTACTACCTTTCGAGTAGAGAGCACCCACAGGCATCAGTGGAGGTATTTATTTCCCTCTATTTGGATGCCTTGGTTCATGTATTTTGAACATGCAACAATAATGGCTAATTTGAAGCTCATGTTTTGCGCTTTTTTTGTTCTTTACTTTGCAGATGCTACGAATACTTCAAATGTCATCATTTCGTTTTTAAATGTTGTCTTGGTTACGTGGTCACCTGTATATCTCCTGATGAATGTTCCATAATAACTGTAGGAACTGAAACATGTCGAGCTAATACTCTGTACTGGCACCAGAGTTATTAAGTTTTTTGACATACTGATTCTAATTACTGTAGAGTACGTTGCACTTTCTGTAAAGCGTACCTCTTGATGTTGAGTGTATCCCTGTTTTTGATACACTGTCAATTAGCTAATTCTAGCTTATCACGTAACGACTGTTTGATATATGTTAAAATGTTTATGAATTGTATGTACTGTGGACCACACTATTTAATCACTTTTTAGGTCATAATTCTATTAAATCTGATGTTTATCATTTTAACCACGACTGGTCCTTTTGTGGCTCTCCCAATGGGAGCTCGTTATATGTGTGGCATCTACACTATAGCTCTGTCTTTACTTTGGGCCCACACAAGCATTTTGCGTTTTCGGTTAAGCCATGGGCCTATTGCCTTATATGGGCCAGTCTGAGCAGCCTGCAGTGGTGCCATGGAGGTTAACTGCCGAATTTATCACGAGGCAGGCCGCCAGAGCTAGTAGGAAGCTTTACACTGGCCATAACTTTAATGTGAGCACTGCAAAGCGCATATTAAAAGTCCCAGAACAAAAACTGTGACTTTGACTTTCTTTGCTGTGCTTTGCGGACTGGAACCATCAGGGCAGTTGCTGTACCTACTCCACCCCTCCCCCTCCAACCCCCCGAGGCCTCTTTTGTTTGTAAAGGCAAAAGTCCCCAACACTGTCCCTGATTGATGGGCTGGGTGTTGGCAAGTGGCTGCGCTGGCATTGTTCGGCTGTCGATTCTCAAAGCCTAGCCTAAATTTTTATTCTAAAAATATCTTTTTAATGTAGACTATTCAAAGGCCTTCTGCAAGCAGGATGCGTTTTTGGTGCAGGTGGCCGCACTGGGAATTAATTTTCTCCTCCCCTTTTGGGTGGGAGAAATATTAACAATATGAAGGACGCAGCACTGTGCTTCAACACTGACTGCATGACCCAGCCTCTCATCCTTGAACTGAAAAATGTTTTTAGAGCTTTATTTGTTTGGCCACATTCATGCAGCGAACCTTTACATTTTAGACATTGCACTGATGTTATACTTCAGAGGTACATAGAAATCATTTCTGCATTGTTGCTAATTCTATATCTTGGGGTACAACTAATTCGGATGACATTCAATATTAGTACAAAATTGCTAAACAAAAAAATGTTAATTAGCAAAATCTGCTAATCAGTTTTTGAAAACTAATTTCTGCCTTGCATTATTGCTGGAAAAAACAGCTAGCAAATAGTTTCAGTAGACAAGTACAGTGAGATAGATGGCTTCCGCACTATTCCCATGAGCAGAGTGATACCCCAACATTTTCTCATCTTAACACACCGTGGTTGGAACTCAAGAGTGTGCCCTGAAATGGGGTGTCAGATTGGCACCCTGTGCCCTCAAGAACTGTCCTGATATAGATTGGTTTGCTCATCCATATTGGAAATGAACCCATCATCCACAAAAAGGTGGAAAAAGTCAATAGGCTCAAAACCGTATGTTTGTTCTGTGCACCCTGGTACTACAGTGAAAGTTGGCACAATAGGCTGAGCCATTGCTGCAGGCACCCAGTCTGTCTCATCAGCCATGTCATGAACTGGCACATTCGTTGTACGTCCTGTATGCCCCCTCTGCCTTCCAGGTGAACTTTGTGTGGGAAATGTCAGACTAGGTGCATGTACCCGTTCATTCCCTTTCTCATCAGATGAGGAGGTGGAACTAGCCTCAACCGAAAACTCACTTCCCGAATCTACTGCATGCTCACCCTCGGAAGCAGATTCTGCTTCAGGTTCTGTGCCTTCTCCGACTGCATTGGTAAGTTGAGAGCCTCTGCACCAAACAGCTGACGTGAAGCCATGACAATTGTGCCGATCTAAACGTTTACTGTCCAAAGAACAGATGAAGACTGAAACACCAAGTAACTTTGCTTTTCGAAGTACGGAAAGTACTATACTAATTGGTCTTCAATGAAATAGACAGAGAGCACACAATTACGCCAAATTGTTCCAAATCTGCTTACAAAATGTAGCAGCCCTCTACAATACTCAACAGCCCAAATTAAAAGGAGTAGTAATTTGCTATCACTCACGTAAAATACAAAAGTATAGTTCACTGCTTACTTACAAGTGGTTAGACTGCAACAACACACCTGCCCCAAAGAGAACAACACATCTAAGCAAGATGTCATCTTTACCTATACATACAAGTGTGAGGAAGAGGAAGGAACCCAAACCCACTGTGAGGAAGGCATGGTATGAAAAGGTAGACACAAACACAAGGAAGCAAGTTTGTAAAACCTTTAATTTGAAAAGGGGTTGGAGACTTCCTAACTGACCCTATTTCTAAATGAGAGTAGTCTCAACCATCAAACTAAGTCAAGTGGTAGTCCAATGTCTGTCAGTCAAAATAATAGATGTCTGTGTCCAACCTATGCTTGCCCTCAGTCTTCTAGAACAATGTGTATGGTATTGGATCAAAATAAATTAGTGAGTCAAAATAATATCAGGATGGCACTGGAGCTGTTCCACAGCTCCCTTCCCCAAGCTTGTTACTTGGGCTTAAACAAAGTTCCTTGGGTTCAAACAGTTAACACAAAGTTCCTTCAGGTTTCTAAGGGCTTTCTTTCTCCACAGGCTTAGAAGCCCTTCTTGTCATTTTCTCTCAGGAATTTCACAGTTCACAATTTTTTGCTTTCACAATACTCTTGCTCTGGTTTCATCGGGGGTTTCCTTCCCCTACAATTCCAACAACAGTTGAATGCTTTCTCTTCACATCAGATTCTCTTGTTCAGAGGTTTCAACTTGCTCTTCCCATATCTCACAGCTCCCCTCTCATGCTTTCTATTTTGCTCCTACTTCGAGCTTCGAACAGCTCCCCTGCACTTTAAGAGTGATTCAATTTCAACAGTCTTTCGACCCACACTATTCCCGTTGACTGATGCTACCACGTCCCCCCCGGGACCTCCGTGGGTTTACCTGGTCCCAATCTGAAATGAAATACCTTGGGGTAGTGGTAACGCGGCATCAGACTTCACTATATGACCACAACAATGGAGATTACCTTTCCTTCCTTACGAAAAACCGAGGGCAGGGCCTCTCTGCCGATCACATTTGCTGGGCAGGTGGCAGTTCTCAAAATGGTGGGGCTCCCACAACTCTTATGCAGATTCCAGAACGTCCAGCTCTGGCCTTGAAGCGAATTCCTTGCAGTGTTTTGGTTTGACCCTGACGGATCACCTCCTCACGTCAAACTCTAGCGTCTGGCAGCTAGGAATCTTGATGCTCACTCCCTGACGCTCCACTCTTCTATTTTAAAACTAGAACCCACTCATCCCACTGGAGTCATGAGGATAGCGTGGAGTAGACTTTGGAAGCTGGTAGACACCCCCTGTCTGCTTCACTGTGATTTTCCCCCTGTGGAACTGCCTCCCCGGGACCCCCTTAGTGGATGGTGCAACTGTTCGCCTCTGGTTGAGAGCGGGCTTTGGCGCTATCCAAGATGTTTTTACTATGGGATCCTTCACGGAATGGCAGGACCTGGCAGAACCCCTGAATGGGCGCCCCTCCCAATGGCTACAATACTCTGGCACTCAAGGGTAGATGGCAAGAATCCCCCTTGATTCCCCCTGATGGTTCGCTACTCGCTGAGACTGAGTGGCACTGCAATGAGGGGGAGGGTCTCTAGGTTGTATGGGCTTCTCCAGAAGAGAGCATGCCGTCGCTTGTATGGGCTCCGGGGGGCTTGGAGCAGGGACTGGGGTATAAACCTAAATGACCAGCTATGGGAATCCATGTGCACCTGTACCCGGGAAGTCTCCTTTAATTCTAGGTTCAAACTGATACAATTCCAAATACTTCACAGATACCACTATACCCCAACCAAGTTACATCGTATGGCAGCAGATCGTTCTGCTGAGTGACCGAGATGCAAAACAGACAATGCTGATTACATACACATGCTTTGGGCCTGCCAAGAAATCACCTAATTCTGTAAGGAGGTTTGTGAGGCTGTATCCCTAAGGCTAGATCACACTATTACACTGACCCCAACGACCTGTTTGTTCCACGAGTTCCCCCGCACTAACCGAGACCTTAGGAGGCTAGCTGGTCTCTGTATGTTGCTTGCAGCCCGCTGTGTACTGTTGCTCTGGTTACGCCCTAGGGCCCCCACATTCGACCAATGGCTTCAGGCTGTCACTTGGGCCTCTGAAATAGAGGACCTCTGGTCCGCCATGCAACCGGCTGCAAGTAGTCCCAGTAACATCTAGGCCCCCTTTCGTTCCACTTTATACCCCCTGACCGCTGAAGATGATGGAGACACTGTCAGCTGACTATCCCCGGACCTTTGTCCCAGCTAATGAATATTCACTAATGTTTCAGGTAACTACTGTCATGGTATAAAGTTTACAAGTTACGTGCTTAGACCTTGCATGGTCACACTGCTTAACTCTGTATTTCAGGATCAGATGTTGATTGGTTATGCAATGCTCGTTGCTCCCTGTTGTAACGTCATGCAAGTTAAATACTGTTTTTTTTTTAAACAATATTTTGACAAAGTGTTAACGTACACGTGACAAATGCTGCTTTGTTACCTTCGCTTCCACAATTATCGCTTTAACTTTTAACAGTTCGCAATGGACAATTGAAGCTTTCTCTTCAGCATGTCTTTCGTCCTACGCTTGTCCTTCACTTGCAACAAATTCTTTCGCGCTTTGTGTCGTTCACCTACCCGGCTCCCATCTCACTTTGAATTTACCAGTTGTGATTACGTCATTGTCGCTTTTGCGGTTATTTCGTGTCGAGGTCAGGGGCTCCTCGCATGTCCCTGAGACACTCCTGGGCTGCCTCGCTTGTGCAGGGGAACGATCACCTCTTCAAGGACTTTCCTTCAGAGATCAGCATACCACGCAATCCCCTTCTGGCTCATTGGAGACACGGCTCCCTGCCACGCTTTCTCTAGCCCTTTCAAACCACGGTCTCAGCGCTCCGTTCTGACAGATTTATGGGTGCTCAGGCTTTCCCAGTTGCCTGTCAGCTCATTCTCTGCCTCTGGTTCCTTCACAGGCTCCAACTCGTTCTGTATGTTTCTTGCTGCTACTCCTTTTATGTGGAATTATTAACAGGCTTCAGGTGGACACAATCTCCGCGCAGTACCTGACTTTGCCTGACCCTGTTAGTGGGACATTCATGAAAATAGTGCGTGCCTCTGAATGTGGTTTTGTCATTTTAATGGCACTGTGATGTTTTGGAAAGAAGAGCATACTGGTGAAATGCTCCCCTACCTCATCTCAGTCCTTTTGTGAAAGGAGTGGGGAAAGTGGGTGTCTGGGGCACAGTAAGCCATATAGGCTGAGGGAATGTCGTGTAGGGGGGTGTTCGGAAAGGGGGGATACCATGTCTCACCTTTGGGTAATCCCTCCCAATCCCAGAAGACACACTACCCAGGTGATCCTCCCTCGTAAATCTGTCCCGAGGTTCGGGATCCACAAAAGCGATGGCCGTCCCTTGGCCAGATGTTTATCATCACTTTATTTGTATTTAGTTCATGAAAACCTTTACAAAACATCAAATTCATTTAAGACCTAATCGTGTATAACAAAAGATACATATATATAAAACAAGAAAAAACAGCTAAAACCATATTAAAAGCAGCCATACTTCTAATCTAGGACTAAGTTTCCTTAGTTTAAGGTCATTGACTGCATCAAGGCTAGGTACAATACGACGCCACAGCCGATAAAGTGCTAAATGCATAAATAAGGCATCTGTTTTTTAAGCAATAACACCAAAATTGGCTAGATTTAATATTGTCATAGTTATACACGTACAAACCCAGAGCAGTCATATATAGGGTCCTCAGTACTGAATATTTAGTGAATAGATATTTGACTGTTTCTAGGATTTGTGGAATTTTACACAGCCTACAATATCTTGGCAAGACATGGAGATTCAATTGTGGGCCAATTATTGCCAACACTGGAAGCTGATTCACGCTGATACGAGTACTAAATTACGCTCCGCAGACGACGGACACTTTAGTAGATATTTTTGGGGTTTCAAGAATTGGTGCGTAATGTTAACATATGCATATTTTTTTTAATGCAGATAAATGTTGATATTGATACTTTATTTATATCACGCTCATACACCAGTGTTTCAGAGCGCGACCTAGCAAGGGAGGGGAATGGGGGAGAACAAGGATCTTACTAGGCCCAGTGACATTGAGAATGCGCAAGTGCATGGGAGAGGGAGAGGGGAACGTGCATGGGATGGGGGAGGTCGAAGTGCGGAGCAAAGGAGAAAAACAAATTAATAATAATAAATAAATAAATAACGCAACAAATCATGGTAGTGCAGCCAGCGAGGGCAAGTGCTGAGTGAAGGTAGTAGACAGGGTATGTCTGATGGTGCAGGAAGAAAAAAAAGGGGGGACTGTATGGGTACAAATACAGACCCCAGTGCAGGGGGTAGCCCGGAAGCAGTGCAGGAGTGTGTCAGGGTGAGCAGGTACCTGGGCCCGGAAGACTGAGGGTAGGCCAGGTGCACGATGACGAGTGAGAACAGATCAACAGGAGAGGGGGGAGAACGCAGAGGCAAGGAGGAAGGTCTTGGGTGCTTCCGGAACCAGAGATGGTTCGCCTCAAGTTTCAGAGTGACAGGGAGGCAGTCCCAGAGGGAGGCCCCAGCCGAAGACTGAGAACTACCCCCAGCTCGTTTCTTTGAAAAACGACTGACCTTGAGGGAGTTGGAGGTTGAGGAGCGAGGAGCTCAAGAAGGGAGGTATTTGCGGAGGGATAGCTGAAGGGATTTTGGACCCAGGCCCCAGAAATCCTTGTGGACAATGCAGAGGGTTTTGTATTTAATCATGGCATCCACTGGGAGCCAATGGAGATATTTCAGAGCTGGAGAGATACGATCCCAGGGCTTGAGGCCAAGGGCGAGTCTCACAGTCCTGTTCTGCATTAGTTGCAGAGGACGGAGAGTAGAGGCGGGTAGATTTAGAAAGAGGCTGTTACAATAGTCCAACCTAGAGAGAACCACAGCTTTGGAGACAGTGAGCTTCTGGGGGAAGGAAAGGAAAGGAAAGGCAAGGCAAGGCAGAGTACCTCTGAGGAGGTGCAGTAGGAAGTTTGACTTTTTAGAGACATCAGAGATGTGGGCGGAGAAGGAAAGTGTGGAGTCAAAGATGACCCCAAGGGTATTAGCCTCGCAGGTGGGGGTAGGAGGAGGTCCTAGGGAGGCTGGACAGAGAGAGGGGAAAGGTGGGTAAAGGTGTGCCAATGAGGAGGATCTCCCACTTGCTGGCATTCAGACCAAGATCGTTGGCAGCACACCTATCTTGAGTGGCAGTTAGGCAATCAGAGATGAGAGAAGGAGAGGTGGCCGAGGGCAGCCTTAAGATGACTTGAGTGTCGTCAGCATAGCACTGGAAACTTGAGCAGAAAAAGGCAATGCAGCGGGCAAGAGTAGCCAGGTATTGGTTGAAAAGCCATGGCGAGAGGTTAGACCCCAGAGAAACCCCACAGGTAGAGAGGGAGATAGATTATAGGAACGACCCAAGTTGGACCTGAGAGGGTCGATCAGTGTGGAGAGATAAGCCATGCCAGAGCCTGATCGGTGATACCCAGGTTGTCAGGGAGACGGTTGAGCAGGATAGTATGATTGACCGTGTCGAAGGCAGAAGAGAGAGATCGAGAAGGATGAGGACAGAGGGAATGTTGGAGTCAAGGTTGGAGAGCAGATTTTCACGGATGTTCAGGAGAGCAGTTTCTGTGCTTCTGGCAGCTCTGAAGCCAGACTGGTGGTCGTGGAGACAGCTAACGGAATTGGAATGAAGATTAAGCTGAGAAATGGCCAGCATTGCCAGGAGTTTGCCCAGAAAAGGAGTAATGGAAATTGGGCGATAGTTAGCCGGACAAGAAGGATCAGCTGTGGCTTTCTTGAGAAGAGGATGCACAAAGGAGTGCTTCATAGGGGATTGGAAGGTTCCTGCGGCAAACAAATGGTTGCAGAAATCCGCAAGGGCTGGAGCGAGGGTATCAATGTGGTCCTTGATGGTTTTGGAGGAACAGGGATCAACCTGTTTTGACGAGGCTTTCATAGATCGGACTGGTCTAGCGATCTCATCGTGGAAGAAAAGAGGAAAGGATGAGAAAGAGGGTAAACGGGTGGCTGAAGCTACATCCGCATGTACAGACGGAGAGGAGAGTGTGGACAGGAAGTCCTGAGTTTTTGAGATAAAGTGAGAGGCAAGGGCATTGCAAAGAGCCTGGGAGGCAACAGGAAGGGGTAGAGACTGCAGCAGGGTTGGCCAGCTCCTTGCAGATTTTATAGAGTCCGGCCGAGTTGTTTGATGCCGCAGAGATACGGGCTTGAATGTGGACTCTTCTTGGTGAGGAGAGTCGGTATTGCCTTTGGAGCAGGCGACAGGCCAGTTTGTCAGAGGATCAACAAGAAGCCCTCCGTGTCCTCTCGGCCACCCTGAACTTACGTTTAAGTGTAGCTAGGTCGGAGTCATACCAACAATTGCACTTGGCTTTGGACTTCAATCGGATCCTCATGACAGGGTCAAGAGCATCAAGAGTATCAGAAATGGAAGAGTAGAGCAGAGACAAGGCTGTGTAAGGATGCAAGTCAGCCAGAGGTGGGGGGGTGAAGGTGGCGGTGAAAGCCTCAACTGACGCACGCTTCATGGGCCGTATGTCCGGGAAGGTAGATGGCAGTGTTGGGATAGGCTTGGCCTGGGGGGAAGAGAGGGAGAGATGAGGAGAGGGAATGACCGCTCCAGGAAAGGGGTGGTCAGAGGGATAGAGAGGGGGAGGTCAGAGGAGATCAAGACATCTGGTTTGTGCCCAGCGGAGTGAGTCGGGCCAGAGGGGAGGATGGACATAGAGAGGGAGTCGCAGAGGTCACAGAAGAGTAAAGAGGAGGAACCGGGAGAGTCGAGATGGATATTGATGTCACAGAGGAGAAGTTGAGTGGTAGAGGCCAGGAGGGAAGAGGAGAGATCCGCCCACTCAGAGAAATTAGGAGATTTGACCAGGAGGCCGGTAGATGGTAACCACGGTCAGAGAATGGCTAGGAGAGAGAGCCTACAGACGAGGCATTCAAGGGGAGCAGGTCTGAGTGGGAATGATAGAGGTAGGAATCCACTCAGGAAAGATCAGGGCCAACCTCCCCTGTACCTGTCCCCCCGACCAAGAGGTTCTGGGTGTGGAGAGCATCCTGTAGCCCTCAGGGAGTAAAGTGTCAAAGCTTGTGAGAGAGCTGGCCATGAAGAGTGTCGAAGTAAGACCAAGGCCATCAAGGTCTAGTTTGTCAAGGAAGTGGCAGATGTCAGATGAGTGTTTGACAGCAGAGCGAGAGTTGAGAGTGGCAAGATGAGGAAGGTTGCCAACTTTATAGACCTTCCGCAGAGGTGTACAGATCAGAGGTACGCCCTGCGGAAGGGAAAGAGCCCTAGGAGGGGGAGGAGGCGAGAGAGGGCAAGGTAGACAAAGGGGAGAGCGGACAGAAGGAGATGAGAGGAAGTTGATGAGGCAAGGGAAACGTCTGTCAAAGAGGAGGAGATTAGCCTGACAACCTTGGACCATGACAGTGCCGTTAAGGAAGACCTTAATGATGACTTTAGAGTCGTCGAAGGAAGCCATGAGAACTTCCCAGCCAGTGCCACCATTAATGGGAGAGGATGAGATGGGGCAGAGCACACAGATCATATGAAGAGTCCATAGATCTGGCGAAGGAACGACATAGAGGATGTTGGTGAGGGTCTGTCCGGAGTAAGCATTGGAGTAGGTGTCAGCGATAGGAAGACCAGGGTTGAAGGCCAAGATATGCTTTTTGGACTTCTTCCTCATAGACTTAGAAAGAAGGGAAGGATAGTCGATGGAGAAGCAGTTCGAAAAGATGGGAGAAACAGAAAGCGCCATGGTAGTGGAAGCAAGGAAAGGAGGGAGAAGCAGAGGGGGCTAAGGCAGGTAGGAGTGGAACAAAAGAGTGGTGAGGTCACTGGGTCAGCAAGTTACAGAGAATCAACAATTTAAAAGCAAATGCCAGAGAAATTAGCAATGGGCAGCAAAGTTTGACTTTCAAGCAAAATGCAAAAGCAGCAAAGTTTGACTTTCCAATGTGGGATTCAGATGTTAGAAAAGGGTTAAAGAAGCACTGAGAGTCAGAATGACAACATGGGAGAAACAATCAGAAAGAACAGTGATTGATATATAAAGGTGGTAGGAGTGAGTCTAGAAGGAGAGAACTAACCCATAGTTCAGGCAGACCCAATGTCCAGGCAGTCTGGATTTCGTACAGGAGTGAGGTGGCAACATCATTCTAGTAAAGGTGTTAGGGTACATAGATGACCCCAAATTAAATAAAGTCCTGAAAAGTGTCCTGTTAGCGGACAGGGAGCAGACAGGGGCCTTGGTTGTGGGCCTTTGGAGAGGGGGCTGAGGGGGCAGATAAAGCCTATCTGTCCCCTATTGGCCAGAAATTGAACTCACCAGCAGCACAGGATGGAAAAAGGCAGTCCATGCATAATGCCTCAAACAAAGAACACAGCAAGGCAGCCATGTTGGAAGCACTGCATGGTCACAACGTGTGTAGGCAGAAAGACACAGAAGTTCAATTGCTCAGTGCAGCAGGCAGCAGATTGAAGGAAAGAGACTGCCAAGTAGCGCGCAGTAATTGCAGTGAATCACGCGAAAAAATACTTTTCTGTCCATTTCTGATTTTCCTTATAAAAAGCTTTGTTTTTCCGCTTAAGGTACATTTGTCAATGACAAATGCACCTACCTGATGAATAAGGCTGTTGCAGCCTGGCATGACCAGGAATTTCTGAAATAGCAAGTGGGAGGCTGCAGACCTCGCCATCCGTAGTGGAAAGGATTCAGCCAATACCAGTAGTTTTCACGCAGTACCATGTATTTCATACTGGAATCTATCACTAAACCCCAGTCTTCTACCAATTTCACGTATGTCTTCCCAACACGTCTAATGCTTTTCTCACAATTCTCGCCCAGCACTGCAAGTGCTGGACATTTGGGTTTGTCATGATTTAAGATGCAACTCTCCCCTTTTCTTCATTACTTGCACTCTTAAAGAAGTGAGGCCGAATTCTAATGTTATATATTCAATAGGGGTGGATGGTGATAGTTTCAAGATCTTCCTCTCAAAAAAAAAAAAACCTCCAGGCGATCCAGTCACTTTAGATCGTTCATGGCGAGTGCCTCCAACCCACATTAGACCGCTGGGCACACGCACTGCTTATAAAAGATCAAAATTCCCTCTAGCGAGTACCCAGCCATTCTACTTGCTAAATTTTAGCCCAGAAGACTGAGCTGGCGAGCTTTCCTACATTTGGCTTCTTTTATCCCAAAATAATCCATATGTGTTGTAAAATCCAGACCAATTCTGTGAACTATGAACATGATTAATAGTACCCAATGATATTTTCATTTCCAATCGATTGACTTTCTTACTAGATACTAACATCAATTTCGTTTTGGCCAGATTTAACGTCCGCCCGTTATCACCAGAGTACTCCGCTAACTTTGAAAGCATACATTTCATTCCACAAAATATGTGATCCAGCAGCACCAGGCCATCTGCATATAGTAGGCATTTGACCTTGTTGCTGCCAAGTGTAGGTGGGCAAAACAAGCTCTGCTACATCTTTGCCGGAATATCCACCAGGTAAAGATTAAAAAGCAGGGAAGCCAGCGCACAGCTTTGCCTTACTCCCCTGCTCAATTCCACCCGGTCAGACATTGGTCCTAAATCATCTAAGCGCACTCTGGCCCAGATGTTGGAATGCATATGCTGTAAAACCTGCAACAGCCATAAGGGACTGCCTAACCTTTGCAGCTTGTCCCACAATATAGGACGAATAATGGAGTTGCAAGCTGCACGAAAATCGTCAAATGCTCCGTATAGGGAAGGGCTACGTCTAGGAGCTGCCCTCTTCAATAGTTCATCCAACACTTTGATGTTGTGAGTGGTTGAGGAACCAGGGCGAAAACCAGTTTGAAAGTCGTACAGAATATTCCCATGATCCACCCACTTTTGCAGTGTTTTAAGAATGAATGTTACAAAAGGTTTCCCATTTGCATCCAATAAAGATAGCATTCTATAGTTCTCAGTTAATTTATCTCCCTTTTTGTATACAAGGACTAATATGGATTGCTTCCAGGAGGCAGGAATCGCACCTTCATTGCTAACTTTATCTAAAAGCACCTTCAGGATCACAGCCCAACTTTCAGGATCTTTTTTCAAAGTAGCGTTTGAAAGGCCATTTGAGGCCAGAGGCCCTGGAGTTCTTTAAGCGTCTAATTGCCAAAGCAATATTTGCACAATCTGTCTATAGGCCAGTCCTGTCCCACGTCAGTCTCCCACAAATCGCATCAGGGGGTTTAGCCATTAGTGTTCGTACCAAGATGTTTTATCCAATCAATCCCTCTAATAGGGTTGAGCGGTTTTAACTCCAGGTCCCCCTTCACTGTGGACAGTAACTGCCAGATGGAACGGGTGTGACCCTTCCTCAAAACCTCAATCATATGCTGCCACTGAGCATTATTTGCCGAAAGCCTCCACCTTTTAAGCCACCTGGAATAGTTCCTCCTAATAGTTTTTGTTTGGGCTAGTTTAGCCTGCTCATCAGTTACCAGAATAACATTTATTAGCCTTTTTTAAATTCTCTATGCATCGCTCTTTTTGCATCGCGGATGGCCAAATCAAAAACCTTACTACAACCACTCCCATATACCGCAGCTTTGTTGCGAGCTACTGCAGAAACCCAAGTGTCGATCTCCCTTATCCACTCCTCTAGATCATTTGCAAACATGAATAGGAGCTTAAGAGCACCAGAGCAGGCTACCTGACTAACAGGAACCGAGATTTTATTTGTTTTGAGCTGACCAAATTAAACGGGCCCGGCATGGGAGGCCGCAAGGGTTTCTACATTATGCTTCACACAGCTTTCTTTTATATCACCCCATAGTGAGTGACAATGTGTTTTGGTCACTATACTCACTTGCCACTATCCGAAAATCAACTACTCTCCAAAACAGGGTGATTAACAAAAATATAGTCTAAAGTAGCATATTTACCATTGTGCCAAGTATGTCCACCCGGCACCTCCACCCCTTGCTTGACTAATGAGTAAGGCCAGATTCCATTCTCTCAGGTACAAAAACCATCTATTCCCCTGGTTGATCGATTTATGTTACCTCATAACACTTTCTGCGTTTTGTAAGAGGTTGTGGGAATCTTGTCTGTGCAATATGCATTCAAGTCCCCACCCAGAATAATAATTCTGGGTTGCGAGGACATCAGCCATTGTGTTAATACAATGTCAATATAATCAAAAATGTCATCCGGGCAGCGCTGGTCAGGATGGACATAGACATTTCGTAAAAGCTTCTTCTTTGGTGCACCATTCTCATGGCATGCCAACTCTATGGCCAAAACATCACCTTTCGAGTCTCTAGGGAATCTTTCAGAAGCACACAGAACATGTTTCCCCCCAATCACCAAGCCCCCTGAAGGTCTGTCTCGCAGGCCCTGCTTTGCCGGTACCCGAACGATACAATAACCATCAATGCTAATTTGGGACACTAGCCACGTTTCTTGAAACATCAGTAGATAAAAATTTGATAATATACTCTTTGAACCGTGTTTAGCTAACAAATGGGCACTACCATAAGTGTTCCAGCATGCTATTTTATAGGTTCATTTAATGTCGACTCTTTTCTTAGTGAGCACATCTCAAAGCCATATCCAGCCTTTTGAATTTTCATCCTTATTCACACCTGACAGAGCCATTAAATTTCCTCTAACTACAACTGTTGGTGCGTTTAAGGCACACTTACATTTGTCGCAACATGCTGTCCCCATCTCGAATGTAGCCCAGACTCTTAAAGGTAATAATGTGTTGACAAATCATTTGTGCAGTTTCAGATGCCACACAATGCACCCTGGCCATGCTACCCTTATTCACATCAAGGGGTTCCACAAAATCGAAATCCCCTGCCTGCAACACCCTCTAAGTTGGTATCTTATGCAATAGGGTAAACAGCCCACGCCTGTCTTGGCTTATTCTCCACTGGGTCGAAGCCAATAGTAAAGATCTTTAGGTCCATTTGCTTCATCACTACTTCCAGAGCTGTTGACCTGGTAGAGGTCTGGTTGGAAACACATGGTTCACTTACGACAGCCATTGCACCAACATTAGATTTAACCTGAGTTTGGGGACCAAGGTCATAAAGGTCTGCCACCTCTTCCAACTCCTCTACCAAGACATTGAGGGCAGGGACATGACTGGGTACCTCCTCTCTGATAACCCAACTAGTAAGAGTTCCTGAAGATTTTGAGTCTTTTCTTGTGTTGAGCCTACTTTTCATTTTTTGCTTACTCATAGAGGTTGCCGTAGAATTTCAAGGATCAGAAGGTAGGGCCAATACTACAGCCAGATCTTGAACCTTCTTAGATTTTTAGAGCGCAGCCTTTGTTTTTTGCCTTTCCCTTCTAGACAGGAAGATACTTGATCCTTCCGCTGGAGGAATCGGCTGTAGTTCTTCCATCATGGGTCCGGCGACAACCAAACCACTTCTCCCCTGACTTGTTTCAGGGGGCTGGTCGGTTTCTATCAGCTTCAAATCATGCGCCTTACACTGTAATAAGGATGTAAGAGATCGCAATTGGAAACTTTGCTTTTTCAGATCTTCATGGATAGCACCACAAAGCTTCTGCAGTATTTTTACTGTGAATTGCAGTGCTTCGTTAGGCAAATTAGGATGGCTGCTGCTGTTACTATCACTGCCATCCAACTCTTCCTCATTTTTTAGACCTTTTCCCCCCAGAAACAAACTCTGTATCATGAAACAAATTAGCGGAGGCAGACCGTCTTTGGGAATGGACTTGCATAGTTGTCAGTTGCCGGGAGGTCAGTCTCGGTTTCTTTGTTGACCATAGCTGGACTAGCCAAAGCTCCATCCGAAGTTGCAGTTGGTTGAGTACGGACAGCTTCTTGTAAAGAATAGCACAAGTCCAGGAGGGAATTATCATTCATAATACCACAATCTGAAAGGGGTGGAAAACTGGTTAATGATGAATCAAGACCTATTTTCTTTCTTCCTTGGGGCTCACTTTAATAGGCATCCTCGGGTTGGTAAAAGGAAGTAATTTCCCCCCTAGTGATTTATACAATTGAGGAAGCCGACACTCTTTCTTCACCATTTACTGCTCAGACTCCTCCTCTAAGGGTTGTTTTTTATTAGTCTCCATCGCCACATTTTTGTTTTTACTGTAGGGCTTGCCCCTTAGACAAATTGTAAGTGCAAGCCTTATTTGTTCCTTTCCCTGGCATTACCACGTCGACTCTGTGTATCGGCCACAAAACCGTGTCCGTGATGTATATTAACAGTCGAGCAATTCAATAATCTGATAAGTTAGGATGATATGGATGGCAACTCCTGTCACCTTCAGATAAACCAGTTCCTCAAAAGTCCTGAAAGAGGCCAACCGTGCCAGTGCACTTGTTCACATGAGACCCGTATTCCAGTTATCACTGTGTACACATGCGACTCAAAGGGCATAGACTTTGTTACTCCACACTCACCTCGGCCAAAATGTACAAGCGAGACTCCCTTGCTGCCCGACACAGCGTACCCACACAGAGAGCAACCGAAGTTTCCTCATAGCGATTCCCTTAAAGCCAGAAGTGTATTAACACTGAATATAAGGCACAGCAACAGTCAAAATAAATGTTACTTACTGTAATAGGGGTGCCGGGGGAAGAGGAGAAAGACCGCCACCCACTAGACCGATTTCCATGATGTTTCCTTGCTGGTCACAAGCTGTAGAGTCACGGAGAAACGGAACACAACACTCGTCGCACTCCACCACCTGTCCAGAGGATCCCCCGGGAGTGGGAAGGGAAAAACCCTCCGGTTGTTCACACCAAACTGACAATCCAAAGACATCCACCGTGAGGTACACCTTTCACTCCCCCATGGGGTACAGGTAGGTGGCAAATGCAGGTGAGAAACATTGCAATGCAATTTTAATTGGATGAGCTGAAAAGGCAGAGAGGCACTGGACACAGAAAGTGAAGATGGCGAAAGTACATTTTTAGGCCCATTCAAGAAAATTGCTGGCACCCTTTCCACAAAACCCCCTGCTCATTCACATAGGCTATGGGTGGAGGGGGAAGGTCACAGGCACTGAAAGGCTACAAGGGCCAGCAAGGGGAAATAAGGTACAAAATGGGGTGACCCTTTGCAAACAAATAGGCAGCACTGATATAATCAATACATTGACATTTCTCCAAAACAAAGTACAATGCAGTTCCTAACAAGTCAGTCTCTCCCTATGAACAGATTTAGTCACCATGTTATTATCATGCCACGCAACCAGTTAAGTGCCTCAATTATTTGGTTCCCCACAACCCCTAACAAAATCTGTGCGCAAACTTCATTATGTCCTCAATGAAAACATCCATGCCTCTCTTAGATAGGTGCACGCTGTCTCTGTGAAACGTCAATTAATCTTTGATAAAACCATGGTGAATTGTCTGAATGTAGTCATTTGCCTTGGTGAATTCTTGCCAACTCACAGTTAAGCTTCCTCACTGAGTTGTTGATGGCTTTTTGTTTCTGTGGAATTCTCCAAATACCCCCACCCCCTTCGAATCATTTGCAAACAAGGCAGCACAGTGTTTGGGAACCTAAGCGAAATCCACTCCAGTTCAGCAATAACTAGCTCCCATACCCCTCTCCGTCCGAAGGAAACAATGTAATTCCCTCCCAGATGCACAATAATCAAAAAAGGAGGTGGAACATCATTTTGTCTGGGCATCGCAGATGACTCTGAGCTGGTGAAGGCGCATTCCCCTGACACCAAACCAGTACATTGACACACCATCCCTCAGAGACCCTGATGTGTTTGGGCCTGCAAAATGTGCTTCTGCCCTTCAGATGAGAGTGCCTGACCATCCATACAACCCTCATCCTTTCTAGGAAATGCAAAAAGAAAAACTAACATAAATTCCATCCATTAGCACAGCGAGTGCATTCACACATGTTTCTTGCAGCCATCCCAAACACACACTTCCCCCCCAAAGTTATAAGTATTTCATTTGAGGGACAGTGTGTATCACTTCAAGGTTATTATGTAATGGACAACTACTTTTCATGTAAAGGGGTAAAAGACACATTGTCTAGTTGTACAAATGTCACAGTTGTGCTGGCATGACTCTAATCTGTGAAGGTTTGTGTTCCTGTGGCACACTGTGTGCACTTTAAGGTGGTACGGAGAGTTGCACGTACCACACCACGATAGAGAGGGGATCAAGGACGGTAAATAGGAGAGAGCTACTGCCAGAAAGGAGGACTAAGCCACAGTTAGGTCTCCATGGCTATCATTTCTTAGGGCACTGTACAATATACATAATTCTCCCTCAACCCACCTATCTGCCTTTTTTTTACATCTCACACTATACAACACTCCTTACCACCATACACTGCACATAGTGCCTCAAGAGCTTCAACCTCCTCCAACAACAGATCACACCAGTGCATCCTGCCTCCTACCTTTTCACAAGCCCCAATTACAGTGAAACTGTTAAATACTTTGCACACATTTCTTCCCGGTGACTATTCTGACAGAGGAAATGAGCACCATAGCAAGTGTGCATTGCATGCTCTGTGAAAATATGCACCCTGACAAAAAGTATGCAAATCATGAGACATTGATACCATTTTGGACAGTTTCATTGTGTGAGCTTTGGCCAGAGTTCCAGGGCAGCTGGGGCTGTTGCCCCCATCTTTAGGCACCTGTCATGACCACTGCTTTCAAGGAGTCAGGACCTACCCAACATCCTTGGAAGCAGGCTCATAACATGTCTTATCGGCACCAGCAAGTCCCAATAGGGACCTTTTGGACCTTGTCCTGGCACCGGTGGTGCCAGGCTCATAGTAAGGATCCGTCCCGGCACAGGAAGCGCCGGGCTCATATCAAGTGCTGCTTACTTACCAGCAAGATGAGGCTTTACTCTCTTCTGGCAGGGACTACTTTTCCTTCTGGGTGGGGCAGGCACCACTCCCTGGATCATTGCTGCTGGAACCCTTCTGGAAGCAGGAACTCTTTTACCTGGGCGAGGCTGCTGTGGAAGAAGACACCTAAGCACTCCTATGGGCTATTTAAACCACACCCGATTGGTACCACATGCTTCGCGTTATTCTGCATCTGCAGCAGGACGCTCACCGTGTCAGCTCCAGCGAATCTTCAGCTCCGGATCCTGTAATTACGAAAATTACCTGCTGGGAACCAATCTTCAATCTTCAGCGGCTCCTGCGAAACAAAAGGCACAGGTTAGACAAAGGCAAAGTTAGCGCTTCAACTCACCCGATCCATCGGCAGCATCCAAGACGTTTTTTCTGCATTTCTCGTCCGGCATCGGGCCTGCAAAGACAAAGAACATTGGTTAGTAACGCTTGGTTACAATACTGCTTACCTGTGTTGCGCTTGCTCCAACCTTGCTCGCACTGCATTCCGGCACCTGTAGAGACAAAAGGGGACATTAAGGTGCATTCTACGGCCCCAAAACAGCCTTCCTACTTACGTGCCTTCGAATTCATCATCTTCTTGTTACGCTCTCTGCCACGAATCGGGGAGAGCATCTTCTTTGGCATCGACAGCATCTGAAAAGTAAAAGACATAGACATTAGGGAAAAAGACATTTGAAGAGAGCAATCTAAAGAGAACTTTAATACTTACAAGTCACGCTCGTGCAGCAAACGGCAGCTTTGCTCTCAACTACCCTCTGCAATCAAGAGGCGGAACTCACATCCAGTGAAGTAACTGGATCCAGCGCCCCTGCACAAGACGCAGGATGGAGAGCTCAGCATTCACTTACTTAAGGTGAGCACAACAATCACCCGAGTACCACGGGAAGAGAGGGAGAGAGGGGCTAAGAACTTCTCCCAACCTTCCAGCCACTAATACCTTGATTTTCCACTTGCAGACACCTCACTCTGCAGGTCAAGCTTTCGATGAGGAAGGGGTCAAATCCGGGAGCCAAACGAATCCTACGCCTAACGTTGAAGACGTTTTCACCGCCCAGTCAAGACCAGCGCCTCCGAGGGAACCAGGTGAGCGTTACAGAACGCGAAGCCTCACCATACATTTCCCGCCCAGGCGCAATGGAGACTTCGGACACAGACCAATTGGCCCAGTTGCTCGGGGAGTTGAGAGCAGAAGTACACGCAGCTCGCCAGGAAACAAATGCCCTAAGGAGAGAGCTAGTGGTTTCTAAGGAGCGAACAGACGACTTGGCTAGACAATTGTTACAAGCCCAAGCGGGACAGACTCCTCTGCCTACCCCTGGTGGAAGCCATGCCCCAACAGCTTCCTCTAATCCGGTGCAAATTAATCTACCAGGAAATGTACCTTTGGCTCCGCCCGAACGCTTTTCAGGTGATCCGAAAAGATTTGCTGTGTTCATCAATCAGTGTCGTTTGCACTTTCTGTGTAGACCTGCCGCTTTTCCAACGGACCAGGCTAAGGTGGCCTTCGTGCTCTCATATCTTAGCGGCAGTGCCGCAGATTGGTCTATTCCTTTAGTGACTCAAGATAACCCTATTCTGTATAATTTCCAGGACTTCCAAGCTAGTATGGAAAGATTGTTCGCAAGACATTCTCAGGGACAGGCCCTGGACAATGAACTTCTTTCACTATGACAGGGCAATCAAGATCTTCTGGCCTACATTGCATCATTTAACAGACTAGTGGTTGAAACCGGGTGGCCTGAGGATAAGAGAATCACCCTTTTCTGTAGAGGCCTTCGTGGAGAACTTAAAGACGTTCTGGCCCAGGTGGTGAATCCTCCACAAGACTGTTCCGAATACATTGATCTGGTGGTGCAACTGGATCATAGAATACAAAATCGAAAAGCCGATCGTTCCAGGTTTGAGAATCAAGTTTTTTCAAGACCACAGAGCTCCGTTAAAGGAAATGATACTGTGGAACCCATGCAGATTGGGGTGGTGAAAGGACCTCTAACCCAAAAGGAAAGAGAAAGGAGAAGACAACTGCAATTGTGCCTCTATTGCGGGAACTCAGGGCACTTCCTCCAAGATTGCCCAGTGAAACCAAAGAAGACAGTAGGAGCTTCCGATAAGGGTGCCAAAAGTTCAGAGTCGGAAAACGACCTTGCCCGACAAGTGTAGAGGTCCGCTTGCCGAGCGTTAAAACCAGTTCTTTGACCTCGCATTTTACCATGCCCATGGTCCTCGTGAGTCCGGAACAACCCAATCATATGCATGCCATTAAAGCATACATAGATAGTGGCGCAATCGGCAATTACGTGGACTGTGAATTGGCCGCCAGGATGAATCTATCTCTTTGTCCTAAGTCGGTGAAAGACGTTATCACCACCGTGGATGGTACGGAAATAGCTTCTGGACCAGTTACTCACACCACCATGGAAGTGACGTTGGTAAGCCAAGATGGACATCAAGAGAAAATCGTGTTTGACGTGATCAAGGCTCCACAGTTTCAAGTTATCCTGGGAATCCCTTGGCTGGAGAAACACAATCCTCAAATTGATTGGCGAGCAAAGACAATCCGGTTTCCAGAATGCGCACCTACCTGTTATCCGCAGCCCCGCACAAAGCTAGCTGCAACTGCTTCTGAGAGTCCTCACCTGCCTCCTGAATACCGGGAATTTCAGGATGTCTTTCGGAAAGATCAAGCTAATTCGCTGCCTCCTCACAGATCATACGACTGCCAAATAGACTTGGTTCCAGGATCCACTCCTCCATGCAGTCGAATTTATGCCCTCACAGAACCTGAAAATCTTCACCTAAGGCAGTATTTGGACCAGTACTTGACTAATGGATTTATCCGTCCCTCGAAGTCCCCAGCCTCTTCAGCTTTGTTCTTCGTGCCAAAAAAAGAGGGAGACCTAAGAACATGCATAGATTACCGTGCCCTGAACCAGATTACGATTAAGAACAGATATCCGTTACCATTGATCCCTGAACTTCTTGACCAGGTTAAAAGTGCCTGTATCTACACAAAGCTGGACCTCAGAGGAGCTTACCATTTAGTACGAATAAAAGAGGGCGATGAATGGAAGACGGCCTTTCGTACTAAATATGGACTGTTCGAGTATCAAGTAATGCCCTTTGGGTTTTGCAACGCTCCGGCAGCCTTTCAGTATTTTATGAATGACGTCCTCAGAGAGCTCATTGACGTATGTGTAGTTGTCTATATTGATGACATTCTGGTCTACTCGTCCTCTGAAGCGGAACATCGAAAACATGTCACCGCAGTATTGGAGCGGCTCTGAAAACGCAGACTCTTTGCAAAATTGGAAAAATGCGTTTTTCACGTCACGGAGGTCGAATTTTTGGGATTTATTTTGTCACCTAATGGAGTCCACATGGACTCAAGAAAAGTGGACGCTATCGTTAAGTGGCCCTCACCAACGTCAGTGAAAGGAGTTCAAAGCATGTTGGGCTTCGCCAACTTTTATCGAAGATTTATCCCAGAGTTTTCTCGAGTAGTCCAACCCATTACAGCCCTCCTCAGAAAGAATAAACGTTTCGAATGGTCTACAGAGGCTGAACAAGCTTTTCAGGAACTAAAAACAAAATTCACCTCGGCTCCAGTTCTAAAACATCCTCGCCCGGAACTTTCCTATATAGTAGAGACTGATGCTTCCAGTCTCGCAATGGGAGCAGTACTTTCGCAAAGAGACCCGGAAACAAATCAGTTACACCCAGTGGCATTTTGGTCCCGCAAATTTTCAGCTCCTGAAATCAACTATACCATTCCAGATAAGGAACTTTTGGCTATCAAGTCCGCCTTTAAAGCTTGGCGGCATTATCTCTTGGGAGCCCGACACACAGTCACCGTCATCACGGATCATCGTAATTTACAGTACCTTAAATCGGCCAAAGCTCAATCCTCTAGACAGCTTCGCTGGGCATTGTTTTTCGCCGAATTCGACTTTGTGATAACTTACCGACCAGGCAACAAGAATGGAAAAGCAGATGCTCTCTCCCGAATTGGAGTAGATGAACTCACGACCAATCCTGAACCCGTACCCATAATTCCGGAACAGAGAATCCTGGGTTTGATAGATGCACAATCCATTGAAGACATTGAAGCTAAAGTTAAAGATCTTCTGACTCCAGCAGAAGAGCAAGACTGGCAACGCAAGGGAAATGATTTCACAATGGATAAGAACCTACTATACTTTCGAGGAAGATTATATCTACCATGTACCGATTTACAAAGACAGGTGACCTCTTGTTACCATGACTCCTTAATGGAAGGACATCCCGGCATTACCAAAACGTTGGAAAAGATAAAAAGACATTTTTGGTGGCCGTCTTGGAGAAAGGACATTAAGGATTTCATTAATTCCTGTGGTGTGTGCGCTCAAAGCAAAAGCCAGAAGGAGAAACCAGCAGGCCTCCTACATCCAATAGACATTCCTCCACACCCATGGCATACTCTCTCCATGGACTTCATCACGGATTTACCACCATGCTCCGGATTTAATACAATCTTAGTGATTGTGGACCTATTCTCGAAAATGGCTCATTTCATCCCATTGAAAGGGTTACCTACAGCTCCAATTTTGGCCCGAGAATTCCTCGAAAACATCGTTCGGTTGCACGGCTTTCCTTCAGTTTTAATCTCAGATGGAGGGAGTCAATTTATTTCCCACTTCTGGTGGAGTTGTCGCCTAGCCCAAATTGACATAAGGCTTTCGACCAGCCACCATCCCCAGACCGACGGGCAGACCGAGAGGACCAACCAAACCTTGGAACAGTATCTACACTGCATGTTGCAACAATCAGAGGGCACTTGGAAAGACATTCTCTGGATTGCGGAGTACGCTTATAATAATTCAGTCCACGCCGGAACTGGAAAAACTGTTTTTTCTTTCATATGGAATCCACCCTCGCACCTCAAATCTTGACCCACCTCAGACTCTTGGAACACCCGTTGTAGATCATCTGCATTCGACAATCACTCAAGCCTTTAAAGAGGCCACATCTCACCTCAAGCAGGCCAAGGAGCAATACAAGAAGTGTGCGGATCTACATCGAAAGGAAGCTCCTCAATATCTTGTGGGAGATCAGGTCTGGCTATCCACCAAACATTTACCCCTAAAAGGACCGCGTACTTTCAATCCACGATACCTGGGGCCTTACCCAATCACTGCCATAATCAATCCAGTGGCGGTTAAATTGGGCCTACCTGCCCATATAAAGATACATCCAGTTTTCCACGTCTCACTACTGAAACCCATGCAACCTGGAACCCGTTTGACAAAATCTCCAGACCCTATTCTTGTGGACGGAGAACTAGAATTCGAAATACAAGACATATTAGACTCCAAGATTTCCAAATCTAAATTATACTATCTGATTGACTGGAAAGGTTATGGCCCCCAGCAACGATCTTGGGAACCGTCGGAACATGTTCATGCACCCCGTCTGGTTAAGAAGTTTCATCGAACTTTTCCTGATAAAACAAAACCCCCGGAGAAGACGAATTTGGGAGGGGCCTTGAGGGGGGGTGCTGTCATGACCACTGCTTTCAAGGAGTCAGGACCTACCCAACATCCTTGGAAGCAGGCTCATAACATGTCTTATCGGCACCAGCAAGTCCCAATAGGGACCTTTTGGACCTTGTCCTGGCACCGGTGGTGGCAGGCTCATAGTAAGGATCCGTCCCGGCACAGGAAGCGCCGGGCTCATATCAAGTGTAAAGGTGCTTGGGTGAACCTACCTGGAGCAGACCATGCTGCTTACTTACCAGCAAGATGAGGCTTTACTCTCTTCTGGCAGGGACTACTTTTCCTTCTGGGTGGGGCAGGCTCCACTCCCTGGATCGTTGCTGCTGGAACCCTTCTGGAAGCAGGAACTCTTTTACCTGGGCGAGGCTGCTGTGGAAGAAGACACCTAAGCACTCCTATGGGCTATTTAAACCACACCCGATTGGTACCACATGCTTCGCGTTATTCTGCATCTGCAGCAGGACGCTCACCGTGTCAGCTCCAGCGAATCTTCAGCTCCGGATCCTTTAATTACGAAAATTACCTGCTGGGAACCAATCTTCAATCTTCAGCGGCTCCTGCAAAACAAAAGGCACAGGTTAGACAAAGGCAAAGTTAGCGCTTCAACTCACCCGATCCATCGGCAGCATCCAAGACGTTTTTTCTGCATTTCTCGTCCGGCATCGGGCCTGCAAAGACAAAGAACATTGGTTAGTAACGCTTGGTTACAATACTGCTTACCTGTGTTGCGCTTGCTCCAACCTTGCTCGCACTGCATTCCGGCACCTGTAGAGACAAAAGGGGACATTAAGGTGCATTCTACGGCCCCAAAACAGCCTTCCTACTTACGTGCCTTCGAATTCATCATCTTCTTGTTACGCTCTCTGCCACAAATGGGGGAGAGCATCTTCTTTGGCATCGACAGCATCTGAAAAGTAAAAGACATAGACATTAGGGAAAAAGACATTTGAAGAGAGCAATCTAAAGAGAACTTTAATACTTACAAGTCACGCTCGTGCAGCAAACGGCGGCTTCGCTCTCAACTACCCTCTGCAATCAAGAGGCGGAACTCACATCCAGTGAAGTAACTAGATCCAGCGCCCCTGCACAAGACGCAGGATGGAGAGCTCAGCATTCACTTACTTAAGGTGAGCACAACAATCACCCGAGTACCACGGGAAGAGAGGGAGAGAGGGGCTAAGAACTTCTCCCAACCTTCCAGCCACTAATACCTTGATTTTCCACTTGCAGACACCTCACTCTGCAGGTCAAGCTTTCGGTGAGGAAGGGGTCAAATCCGGGAGCCAAACGAATCCTACGCCTAACGTTGAAGACGTTTTCACCGCCCAGTCAAGACCAGCGCCTCCGAGGGAACCAGGTGAGCGTTACAGCACCCGTCTCCCATGTGGGTCGACCCTCCCCAAGCCCAGCAGTGGTCACAGGGAGTCCCGGCATGGTCCCCATAACCCCAGCTGCTCTGGAGCTCTGGCCATGCTGCGTTACAGCTGTTCCCTCCGGGAGTGATTGGGACCCTGTTGGGGCTTCCTTGGCCTGCCGCTGGACTTGGGCGACAGTCGACCCACATTGGAGACAAGAACCCAAGGCCGAGGACATCACCTCGGACTGTCCTGGAGCTCTGTCTGTGCTGCGTTCCAGCTTTTCCCTCTGGGGGGTGAGGGGTGGGGACTCTGCCGGGGCTCTCTGAGACTGCCGTTGAACTTGGGGACGGTAGACCAACAAGGGAGCCAGTTGCCCAAGGCCCGAAGGCAGCACCCCCAGCCATCCTGGATCTCTGCCTATGCCACGTTACAGCTCTTACCACCAGGGACGGATGGGGACCTTGCCGAGGCTCCCTGGGACCGCTGCTGAACTTGAGAACGGTCGACCGACATGGGAGACAAACGCCCAAGGTGCCAGACATTGCCCCCGACCACCCTAGAGCTCTGGTTGGGCTGGGTTATAGCTTTTCCCTACGGGGAGGGCTGGGGAACCCGGCGGGCTCCCTTGGACCGCCGCTGGATTTGGGGACGGTGGACCCACATGAGGGAGACAAGCACCCAAGGCTGGGGACATCACCCCTGATGGTCCTTGAGCTCTGGCTGGGATGGGGTCCCTGCCGGGGCTCACTAGGACCGCCATTGAACTTGGGGACGGTGGATCAACAAGGGAGACGGGCGACAAACAAGGGAGATGGGCGCCCATGGCCCAGAGCCAGCACCCCAGGCCATACGGGATGTCTGGCTGTACCGTGTTACAGCTCTTGCCATCCAAGACGTATGTGGTGCTTGCCGAGGCTCCCTGGGACCGCAGCTAAAATTGGGAATGTTTGACCCACAAGCGAGACAGGTGCCCCGCACCAGGGACAGCAGCCCCGACCGTCCTGGAGCTCTTGCTGGGTTGCATTACAGCTTTTCACTCTGGGAAAGGACAGGGACCCTGCTGGGGCTCCCTGGAACCGCCGCTGGGCTTCGGGGACAGTCGACCCACATGCAAGGCAGGTAACCAAAGCTGGGGGCCAGCTCCCCCAAACATCCTAGAGTGCTGGCTGGGCTGCATTACAGCTTTTCCCTCCAAGGAGGGATGCAGACCCTGCTGGGTCTCACTGGGACCACCACTGGACTTGGGGATGGTAGACCGACATGGGGGGAAAAAGTCGCCAAAAGCCGGGGACATCACCCTGACCATCCTGGGGTTCTGGCTGGCCTACGTTACAGAACTTCCCTCCAGGGAGGGATGGGGAACCTGCCGGTGCTCCCTGGGACTGCTGCTGGAACTTTGGGACTGTCGACCCACATGGGAGATGTCCCCATCACCCCCAGCTGCCCTGGAGCTCTGGCCATGCCGAGTTACAGCTTTTCCCTCTGGGGAGGGATGGGGGACCCTGCCGTGGGGCTCTCTGGGACTGCTGCCCGACCTGGGAATAGTCGACTGCTAGGGGAGACAAGCACCGAAGGCCAGGGCCATCACCCCGGCCATCCTAGAGCTTTGGCTGGGCTGTGTTGCAGCCTTTATCTCCGGGGAGGAATGGGGACCCTGCCAGGGCTCCCTGGGACCACCACTGGGCTTGGGGATGGTCGACCCACATGGAAGGCAGGTGCCCACGTCCGGGAGCAACACCCCCAGCCATCCCGGATATCTGGCCGTGCCGCTTCACAGCTTTTGCCTCTGGGGAGGGATGGAGACCCTGCCGAGGCTCCCTGGGACCGCTGCTGGACTTTGAGATGGTCGACCCAAATGTTAACCATTCTAATAGAAGGTAAGAGCTCCATACCAAGTGTGCATTGCATGCTCAGAAGAAATGAAAGTCTGCATTACTAGCACAAACATTTTTGACTATATTTCCAGCATCTTCTAGTCAGGGCACAAACATAATTCTACAATTAACTCTTCACCACCCATTCCTGCCCACACCACTGACACTCCAGACACAGTCCCGCCCACCACACTGACAATCCCCCCAACTAAAATCTAGAATAATGATAGGACATTCATACTACTTACATAAGCCAGCGAATGATTCAGCCTGCCACAACTGTAAATAAACAACATATGTGGTCAGCCCAGCAAAAACGCATCTAAACTTTCATGCTGCCATCTGCAAACCTTTCCCTTCTTTTGGCCAGATAAATGGTACTTAACATTGATCTGCCACCAAGGAAGGGTAAACTGCAAACTGATGAGAAAGTCGGTGACCCAACCATCCAAATTGCACTGGCAGGGGAACAGCAATGTTCTGCTGGCATGGGGGGCATTTTGTGGCCTGACCCTGCAATTGTGTCCCAGCCCACCAACTTACCTCTCCATGCACAGAAGAGGAATTGGGCCAGAACAAGATGGTGTTGCGCTCTGCCTTAAAATATCTTGCCAGAACTCTGTTCTGTGTAGCCAAGAGCCCCTACTCCGGCCAACACCAACTATCCAGCCCCAGTCGCACCCACCCCACTGACAATACCCTCCGCTCTGCATAGTGTACAATGTTGAAAAGAGCAGATTCTCTACTTGCATAACAAAGGAGAAGCTTCTTCCGTAAACAAAACAAAAAACTGTGATTATCTGCTTTTAGCCCAGCAAAAACAAATCCAAACCATCATGCTCCTATCTTTGCTCACCAGCCAAAGCTCAAACAATGAAACTGTCTAAAGCTGTATATATGTTTTGTGCTCTTCGCACATTTTACTGTCAGGTTGACTATTGTGACGAAGAAAATTAGCATCATAGCACGGTGTTCAGTCAAAATCTCGAAAGAATAATCTCGAATAACAATAAGGTCGAAAAAAAAAGACCGAAAAAAGTCTTTTTTTTTAAAAAAAAATTATATATTTATTTTGGGGTCCGGGATTAAAAAATAAAATGGTAAAAAAAATAAATAAAAAAAAGGGGCTTGGGGGGGAACCCCCCATTTTGAATAAAAAACGTCAAAATAAAAATTAGATTTATTTTTTCGAGATTTATTTATTCGAGATTTTGACCATAAACCTCATAGCACATGTGCATCGCATGCTCTGAAGGACTGACCGTTTGCATTACTAGCTCACACATTTCTGACCAGCTCCCCCTACTCAACAGTGCAAACACATCAACAGTATGTGTTATGCTTTGCAAAAGCATGAGACATACAGTTCCGTGTGCTTGCGCTACTGAGAAACGGGGGGTAGTCTAAAGGTTCATTCCTTCAGAACACGCAATGCACACTTACTTTGGTGCTCATTTCCTCTGTCAAAATACTGTGCACAGGAAATAAGCACCACACCAATATCTAGTGGCATTGCTGGGCACAGATCCAGCAATCGGCACCCAGCAATGCACTTTGTTTTTATGCAACACAGCCAGCATCTTTCTTTTGCTGGCCACACTCATCTCTGTTGGTCTAGTGACTCCCACCACCCAGTAAAAACGTATGTGCCCCTTCCTAGGGTTGGATTGGCCGATTACACTGCCACTCATCCACCATGGAGGGCTAAATTACATGTCCCATCCATTTGGGGCAGGAGGGGGGAGATGGCGTCCCCCCTCCATACAAGCCATCCCTGCTGGTCTAGTTGAACCCTCACACCCCCCCCCCCCAGTAAAAACACATGTGCCCTCTCCTAGGGGCAGATTGTAAGATTACACTGCTAATCTGCCCCCAAGGAGGGCTAAATAAGATGCCGCCATCCATTTGGGGGTAGGAACGGGAGAGGGCAACTCCCCACCCCCCCCTTACATAAAACACATTCCTGGAGGTCTAGTTCCCCCCGTGCAATCAATATACCATAAACAGTTTTAAAGGTTGCTCCTTCCTAGTGGCAGATGGGCATATTATACTGCCCCTCTTCCCCCAGGAAGGGCAGTATGCATTGCCCCATCCCTTTGGGGCAACGGGGGAGTTTAGAGGGCCTCCTATATACTAAGTTTCCCCACTGCTCCTTGAAATAAAGCATTCCTGGTGCTCTAGTGGTGTTGCAAGGCGTGGATCACTTGATCCACGCCCAGCAATGCTTCAAGGTAAGTGTCCATGAAAAGAGGAGTCTCTCCCCTTTCCAAGGACACCTCCCTCGATCAAAATGGCATAATAATGCTAGAGATGGAGGGAGAAACGTACCTTCTGTGAATTCAGTTTCACGTCAGCACGTATTAAGCACACTGACGTGAAACTGAATGAGATCCAACCCCCCCACCCCCCGCCCACCCCCCCGGCCATGATGAGGAACCTCCTCCTCACATAGCTTGGGGAAGGATAGTGCTGAGGCCTTAGCACTTAAGGGGTTAACATATAACCATGCTGTTTACATTGGATTGGACACCAGTAACACACTTACTGGCCCAAATGTGCCCTTTCAGGTATTTTTTTTATAAATAAACCAGCTCAGACAATTACCTGTAGAACACCTAAAAACACAGTGGCAAGCAAGGCTTTTGCTCTTCAACCACAATAATCTCAATGAATAGCCGGGTTATACTTACTTGGATCAGAGGTCCTTGATAGTGCTGGTATTAGCAAGGACAATGATTTTTAGTCGAACTAAGAGGAAATTGTCAAATTGAATGACCTCGAGACCATTCATAGTGCGATGATATTCGAAGATAAAACTTTAAGCCTAGCAGGAACCAGAGGGGGGAAAAAAGGATCAGAGTGGATTCTGGTTTGGGGAGCCACCCAACCTACTGCAAAAAATTAAAGCAAATAAGTAACACACTGGATATTCTAATAAAAACAGGAGAGTTGGAGGACTTGCCCCAACCTGGTTAGACAAATCTGAAGATCTACTGGGGGAGGGGCTTGGGCTAGCCACCTCATTGGCAGTTGTGAAATGGACCTGCATGAGGTGGGTAACCTACTCAATATTACTTTCTGTAATTGCTAATGGAAAAAGCCATACCAGATTACCAGCCTCACTACTGGGAAGTACTCGAAGCATGTACATCTATGCAAGATCCAATGCTGGAGAATTGCTACTGTTGCATACAGGATCGATAGTGCCAGGCAACGCTAGAGTAAAAAGCATTAAATCTGGGAAAGCCAAATTATAATGATATGTTTAATGCTTGTACTGAAAGCTTGGATCAAGCAGACATTTACATTTTTTGATTATAGATATTGATGATTATGAACTCTGAGTTCATGGTATCTTGAGGTGCTTTCTGGTTTCCAAATAAAGCCAGTGAAATTTAGGAGAGGAATGTTTGGTCTTGCAGGCTTTGAAGCGTCTGCACTTTTTGGGTGCTCTGTAATGCCTGTGGGACTGGATTTTTACACAGTCAGATTGGAGGACAACGTTTTAGGACTTTTGTGACTCAGATGGGTTGTATGTAGAGAATGTGATTGTTTTTTAAGGAAGTTGTGCGATTATGGTCCTAGACACTAGGTGGACCCAAACAAAAGGATTGTGCCCAGATGGAGTTTTTCTGGCTGTGGAATACAAGCAGTGTTACAGAGATTAGCTTAATCTTGGCTGTGGATCCAAGTAGCTCCAAGGCTGGTCTCTTGGATTTGGAGGGCGGTATGCTGGGTGCCCCATAGTAGGAATGACACACAATATCATGGCATTTCCTAGAGAAATGCTTTTAATTTGAAATGGCCTTTGTGAAACCTCTAATGAAATCTGAAATCTGTGCTGTAAGCTGCACCTTTTTGACCTGGAAAATCCGCTCTCCCAGCTGCTCCTGTTATATGCATTTACTTTTCACATATCCAGGGATGAGGACCTAGCTGTGTGCTTTTGAATCCAAGCTGGCCCCCTGTCCAGTCGAATTTGACACCATGTTCTAGGCAATTGCCGTTTCCAAGTAAACTCGGCTCCTCGACTTTACTTCCTGATGGCCTACCTCTATTCACTGTCATTACCTCTGGAGGCACAAGTATCAATTACTTCTGGGTGACTTTGTGTCTCTCCTTGGCAGAAGTGCTTCCGGGTTAAAAGTAGTCTTTCGAAACCAGGTACCGTCTTTTTATTTCCATACCATGTGAAGAGCAAAGCCTGAGTCCAGCTGACCTTATTGGTGAAAACATCTACCCCAGCCTCCGCAAATGCTGCGATCACTTTGCGGCTACCAGTCGCTGCATCTTTCTTCCTAAACTAGGATTGCCCAGTAAGACCACCATGCTTTCAGGTCACCCAAAGCCCCAATACAAAGCGTTGCTCATATTTACCATCTCAACCTTCCTAGTTACAAGCAGCCCTTTTAAATGCCCCTCATCAGACGGGTGGATCTGGACCCCAGCAAAGTATGAGATTTAAAGGCATGCCTTATTTTGGGGGCAGAAACGTGAATCTAACTTGAGCATAAATATAGGTAATGTTTCTGGATTTCCATCCTTCAAAGAAGAAATGCTTTCCTCTCGGTGAATGCACTGGTCCACATTAATTTGCATGTTTTCTTTGCATTTCTTCCATTATCTAATGACGAGGTCTGGAACAGGGGTGGTGATTGCAAGGTGAAAAGGGTGCAGGGGGCACATCCAGTCTTCTTTGGTCTGCCTTCCTGGGGGGAGGGGCAAAGACCACCCAGGTGGTTGATATGCTTAATATAAGGAATAGAGTGCTTGTTTGTTTTTAGCACCTTCCACTTGCCGAAGCAGTAGCCTACTTAAAACGACATACCTTGGATGCCCTGCCCTTTTAAAAACTTTTGAACTGTTTTCCCTATGCTTTGGTTGCATAACACACACTGCTGGTGATGTTTAAGATTATAAACACAGTTGGCCCTTTGACATAGGTACTCAGTATCCGCTTATCCCCATTGGTGTGAGTAGTTTTCACAATATAAATATTATTTGTGCATGTTCTGAAATTGCATTTGTTTAAAGTTTTAAATTACAGTATTGTAAATGTTTTTAGAGTCAAATTATGCCTGCACCCAAGGCACATAGACAGGAGCATAGAAAACCCTAACATCCTCAGTGAAAGAGGCAGTCATTCTATTCATAAAGGAAACCTAGTTCTCAGACCACTACAAAGTGATCGCACATGAAACAATCATGAACAAAATCAATCGTCATTGCGGACGATGAAGCACTCTGCATCCATCTTACCCCAAACAATGAAACCTACCGCTTTCCTGCTCATGTACATACTCCCCACCTACAATACCACCTACAGATGAGGGGTGTATCTGCCACTTTTACTCCCTAAAAATAGGAAAATATTCCCTAAAAATACTTCCAACAAAAAAATGGAAACCAACACGTAGAACCTTGTGCCCTTGCTTTCACCCACACAGCTCCATGGATATGTTTTAACAGACCAGTAGTGCATATAGTACTGCTGGAAGAAACAACTATTA
This sequence comes from Ambystoma mexicanum, assembly GCF_040938575.1. Taxonomy (NCBI): domain Eukaryota; kingdom Metazoa; phylum Chordata; class Amphibia; order Caudata; family Ambystomatidae; genus Ambystoma; species Ambystoma mexicanum. The sequence continues at coordinate 285,172,220 of NC_090931.1, read as the reverse complement.
TTACTGTCTCATTACTCGCTTATAAAATACTCCTTTTGGGAATTGGACTTACATTTTTATTCCCTAAAAATTCATTTTATTCCCAACTTTAAAAAAATTGTGGGGAAAATGCTGACGCTTCAAAATCTTATCTGGAGCACTGCAAGGCGGAGATGGTGGCTAGCCTTGTGGAAGAATACCAGCACCTAATCATTCTTTAGGATTTAAATATCTGGTTCCAGGAAGAAAATAAAACCTCTACCAAATATGATCTCCTTTATGGCAAGTTTCCCTTTTACCAAATTGTCAAGGGAGCAACACATTCTGCTTTTTCTGTGAAGAAAAGCTAGTGACTGCAGCCACTCCTGTTTAACCACATCCTATGGAGTGACCACCTCATGGTACCTTTTTGTTATCAATGCACCAACCGCAGTCTCGCCACCCACAAATGGCAAGACCACCACCACCTCCAAAAGAAGTGGAAAACACCAAACCTGTAACAACGCCTAACACTAATGGAGGAAACGTAACCAAATCCATGAGAAACTGACCTCTCTTGGAAGAATATATAGAAATGCTCCAGAACTGGATTTCAGAAGCAATTTACATTCTTACATCACTAAAACGTGTCACCCTTTGTAAAAAAGACAGCTGCATGGTGGTTTACCCACCAACTAGTATCCTTAAGGAAACAAACCAGAAGCTAGAACCGGCTTGAAGAAAACCTTACAAGCGGCAATATGTTGGGGTGGTCGGTAAAGGTCGCATTGATAGGATTCACGTTGCGCGGGCCATATTGGTGACTGGGGAAAATGGCGAAATTGGGGCAATGTTGCAATTTTCCATATAGTTGGCGTTGTTAATGGGAACGGGATATGTTACTTTTAGTGTTACTATCGTGTTTAAGTTGATACATTTTAGCTTGCACGCCGTAGCAAGATAAATGTCAAAACAGAGGAAATATAAATGCAATTACAGGTATGGTGTGCTGCAAAGCACCTAGAAACTGGACAGCAAGGAGCTTCATAATGCACATGTGAGAAAGGAGATTTGCAATGAAGAAACCACAGTAAAGAGGACGCAGTGCAGTAGTCTAGAACATGCATTCACCGACATATATACATGGGTGGGGGGTCTTAAGAGACATATGGTTGGGACATTTGGGCTACATGGGGAATTTACAAATCTGTATGCCGCGTGCTCTTGCATAGTTTGGCTGGGCACTACAGCCAGGGTTTGCAAGGTGAACTGGGAAAACTGGTTTTGAAAGATTGGCGGCTGAGGGAAGGCAATGAGTAGCTGCAGCATTGTCAGATGGACAGTTATAGCTAAGCTGGGTTTTTACGACTTGGTACTATTGCGGAAAGGAGATGCAATCTTTTTAAGTACGTGGAAGTCTGTTACTCATTGGTCAGGCTAGTACGGCGATCTGCTTTTGACTAAGCTATAAACTCTGTCCAAGATCCACTTAGGGCAGAGCTGACAAATGCTTTTATGGGTTTCGGTCGGTTCCTCCGGAGCCCATGCATGCATGTTGAATTGGTAGTCATTTAGATTAGAGTGAAACCAGGGCGCGAGCAAGTCTGGCCGGGTGAGATAGTTATCGCCAGTTCGAAGGGAACTTATTTATTCTAATCCTACTCGTATTGTATGAATTTTTCTTGCAAACCATGTGTACCACATCCGGGGTTAGAAGGTCACAGGCCAGTGGGAACTTGTAATGAATTGTGTTTGTGTGTGAATGCATAAATGTGATGTCATGACCTACCACGGAAGATCTCAGGAAAGGGGTGTGTTATGAATATGAGCTGATGATGGTAGTTGGAAATATTTAACCAATGAGAATGTGGTAATTAGAGGGGGATGATTAGTAATAAAATATGTGGTAGTATTTTTACTGTTGTAAAATGTTTGTGTGGTTATGGGAAACTCTGGTTAGACTCTACAGGGTCATCTACCTCCTCCTGGCTGTTTGAACAATAAACTTGCTTTATGGACAAATTTGCACTAGCTCCTTCAGTGGTGGGCCTACTTTGGGTTAAGGTGATCAGCGGTCCACCCGCACAAAGACAAGGAACATATCTGAGACAGATTTGACCCTACAAGGCAGCAATATGAAAGACCAAAAAACCTGGTTGCACATAACTCTGAACATAAACTTACTTGGAGAAAGAAGTGTTCAAAATCATAAACTAAATTAAAAACTCCATGATGCAACAAAATACTTCCACCCTCCCAGAAATTGAGCATTGATATCACCAATCACTTTCAAAATAGTGAAAATCATCCAGCAAGCCATATGCACTACACAAATGAATGGGATAGATCAAATACTTGACAAAGTGAAAAAAGCTGGATTGACCATCCAGCAAAGATTGGCGCTCACGCTTGTGTTCAGAGCCCTGAATAATTTTATTCAGTTATATAAATAGTTCTTGAATATTCAGTCAAATCTCTTCGGCGAGTTCGTAAAAAAATTGTTAGTTCACAATTTTATTGATATTATGGTATATGTACTTCATTCATTTAACTGCATGAATATTGTACGTAAAACCATCCAGGTCGACTGCAGAAAAATGATGGTTATCTATGCCTATGCATTTCGGAGTCTAGCTCCTTCCTCGGGGCTGAAACCATATTTAGTCCTATTCAAATACATTTCATATTCAGAAAAACACAATCACAGTGTGAGCAAATCTTTGAAGAAAAACGGTACATCAAGCAATACATACCACATTTCACGTGCACAGTGTATTGTAGAGAAAAGAAGATTAACAAAAATATATATATGGTTCAGTAATTTATGTATATGCATGAGCTAACCATTAGTAATGCCCCAATAGAATTATTCACAGTCTGTGTATCTGTCAGTCAACTGTATTATGTCTTTAGGGAGGAAAATGAACAAACAGTAATGAACAAAAAGAGAAAGGTAAATCCTCATATATATGTGCTAAATTCATGTCGGCAAATCTGCATTGTAATGTGTGCAGATGGTATATAATTACCTTATGCGTAGATCAAATCGAAGAAGTAAATGAAACTCCCTTAAATGCTATGAGGAAAGGATACAGAAAGATAAACACGACCATAAGTAATGTGGAGTCAAAAATCTGGAGGAACACATGTAGGCACTAACTTAAGTAGTGCTAACGATATATGTCTGCTTACCGATGCATTCGGATGCGTGTAGGAATGCAAAAGCCTCGCGGATCAAAGGATGTGAATGGCGTTCACTTCCTTGTTAAATCCGTTGTCATGCCATCCCTGGCGTGGCACTGCGTAGCGTCGATGGACGTATCGACGCAGCAGTGCCTCGCGTCCCGTATCTCCTTGGTAACAGGAGAACAGGAATGGGGAATGACCAGACCCAGACAAAGTTATGTTTTTAGTTTGTGTGCAAGCCTTGCATAAAGTACCTCTAAATCTCCCCATTGCGTATGATACGATCACAATGTTGTGAAAATAAAACACGTGTTTGCCTGTAGGTGTATGTCAAGGAGCAACATGAATAAAACAATGTATGTTAATAAAACGGAAAAAATAAATTAAATTAAATAAAAGCAGGAGAAATAAAAATATTCATAAGAAAAAATCTGCCAAATGAAAATGTACTAAAATGGAAATGAAAAGGTATCAGAAAGAAAATCAGACACCAATGGTTGTACATACTAATAAGATAAATGAGTGAAAATGCAAATGGAGCTGTATGAGAAAATGGGAATGGGAAATGGGAGAAGCCAAAAAGTAACGGGAACATATATTGGATACATCAATGGGAGATCACATTTGTGTATAAACATTACTCTACAGTCTAAGATTCCTGCATATATTGTATACCTCAATTGCACTTATGATTGCAGCATAAATGTATATCCTAGTGTGTACAACCTGTTGTTACCTCATTGATCTCCTATCGTAATAGATTTCTCTGTAATGTGTTCAAAACCAAAAAGAATAAATGAAATAAACTAATACGTGTAAAACTAAATCAAGTAGTGTAAACTCAATCAAAATGACACCTAAAGAGTACTGACTACCTATTCCCTACCAGTATTATAAAAGAGTATGGAGAGTACTGTATAATGTCACACGAAAAATAACAAGACCAGTTAATCTCCTCATCGAGTCCTCTTGGGGCAAGTGTTCCAAGTCTATCTATCCAAAAACACTCTCTTCTGTCAAGTCTTAGTTGCAAATTCTCATGAGGTTTGTGTCTATGAATCACTCAAGTATCAGCAAGCTTATTTATGCCAAATTGTGCCCCTTCTCAACCTAATGTTTGGCCACTGATGAAGTAGTGTTTCTGTTCCGGATGCATGAGCGATGCTCATTCCAACGTAGTTTCGCCTTTCTTTTTGACTGCCCCATGTAATACAATCCACATGGACATTTAATTGCATAAATGATGTTTGCCGTTTCACATGTCGCATAGTCTTGGATGGGCAATTTCTCACCAGTGTGAGGATGATTGATACTTTGACCTTTTAGTATATACCCACAATTGCTACATTGTAGGCATGGGAATGTTCCGTTCTGTTTTGTTTTCAGTTTTTTCAGTGATGGACGTGTCTGTACCAAATGGTCTCTAAAATTCCTACTCCGCTGGTACGCAAAAGTGGGTGAATCTCTGGACAAGTGTTCGATTTTTTGATCACTTGATAACATTTGCCAATGCTTTTTGATTGATTTAACTTGGTTACTTTGTGTGGAGTATCTGGTCACGAATACAAGTGGTGGGTCTGATTTAACTCTCCTTGGTTCGGTCAATAGATCATCTCTGTTGATTGCTTCTATTCTGTTTTTAGCCTCAACAATTTCACATTCCTTATAACCTCTCTTGATTAAATTTATCCCCCATTTTCTGTAATTCAATGGTATAATCAGTGGGGTCGCTAATAATACGTTTGACGCGTAACATTTGGCTATATGGAAGATTGGGTATGAGGCTCTGTTGGTGAAAGCTCAGCCTGTGTAGCAAATTATTACGATCAGTCAGTTTACTGTATATATTGGTTTTATATCCTCCTTCTGTGGATTTAATTTCAACAGCCAGAAAATGGATGTAGAGTACTCATGTGTGAACTGAATCCTCTCATCAATGGTATTGAGATCTCTGAAGAATACTAGTAAACTCTCTTCCCTCTGGGGCCATATGCCAAAGATATCGTCAATGTAGCGGATCCAGATCAAATACTTCCCAGTGAAGCCAACAACACTCAAACCAATTCGACCCAATCACAGAAATGTATTTTTTTTAAAAATGGTTCAAGAAAGTAAAAAAGCAGGGTCCCCATTGGACCTCTGACCCCAGACAGACACATGCAAAGAGGTATGTGCGAAGTAGGTCCACGGCTCTATTCCCGCAAATAGAAGCCTTCACTTCACTGAGAAGGGAAATTGTACAAAGATCGAGAGCCTAACAATTCCACTAACTACTGTGAGAAACCTGATGGTATTCTCACTTGTTGACCCCTTAGACTTCTAAGCACGTGGCCAGGGAAAGGCCATCGCTATTGGATCCCATCCCTGTGGGCGGAGAAGACGGGTAGGATCACCTAGGAGGAGGGTCCTTGGGACTGTGAGTGGGGTGCCCTTGGGTGAGACATGGTTTCCCTCTTTTCCTAATGACAACCAACCCTTCCCCAACTTTTATGGGCTATTACAAGTCTGCTCCATTGACACTTGACAGTACTGGGAGGAAGAAGAGGCAATTAAAGCAATGAAGACTATGCTTTTACCACTCTAGTAGTCGGACGAGCAAGATGCATGCTAAGAGGGGCGGGAGGGGGGGTGCGGGGGGTGCGTGTGGGCCCGTGTGTGCCCGTGTGTGCGTGTGTGTGTGTCTCCTGAAATTTATTTTATTGGCTAGATGTTGTATGTGAGCTAATTTCTCCCAGCGCAAGGAACCAGGAGACTACCAGCCTTGCCCAATTTCAATTCCATTAGATTGAGCCAGGAGATGTTTAAGTGGGCCATTGAGGGGGAACTAAGCAGGCTTTGACAGATGGAGGCAAAGAAGATGGGTGCCGTGAGTGAGATTCGTTTGGAGGGCTTTCGAGAATCTGTGATTCGACCCGTTGTACTCTGGTCAAAACGCATAGATCGCAACTACAGATACAGGCAAACTCAAAGAGTAGAAGCCCACATCTTATATCATAGATGAGTAGGATTCGGAATATAGGAAGAACAGTGTCCACACTTCTGTCAATCTGGAGCAATCTCAAAATCAATACATATACTAGCACCACATCAGTTCTCATTCACTTGGACATGCAAGTCATATTTGACACCGTGAACCATAGAACCGTAGAAGTTGGACCACAGCAAACACAGCACTTCAGTTAATTGAAGTCCTTCCTCACCGACAGAATAAAATCACTAGTCTTCCCCTTTTCAGTTCCAACTCAGGGAAAATAACCAGTGGAGTCCTGCAAGGATCGTGCCCATCAACCCTGCTTCCCTCTTAATTATTTTTCTCTATGTGCAGAACTGGTTTACTGTTGTGCACACATTATTTTACATGGGCGCAACTGACTAATGAGGTATGCCACTTTGTGAGCATGTGTAATTAGTGAGCTACTGTCTCTGAATAGAGTTTGGAAAGGAATTTCCACTTTCCATCCCCTGCATCTCTTTACAAATCTGTGTGAAATTTGTATCTTCCAACACCCAACACTTTGTCCAAACACATAGACTAACACAATTATTTTGTTATTATAAAGACAACTCATCGACTAGTCGAAGACTTCAATATTTGGCACAGTGCCTAGCTGAAATACTTCTATGCAGTGTTAAATGTGTGTTTTATGCCACTGGAAAAACACTTGTGTAGTACAAAAATAAATGTTGCTTATAATTGATGTGGCTATCAAAAAACCTCGACAGAATGCAATGTTTACAGATGGAATAATGGCTACTAAAAAGAATGTGTCAGAAAACATGGCAATAGGAGCTCATGTGCCACTTTAATGAAGTAATTTGAGGGCCAGCAGAACAGTCATAGTTTGTGTAAGGGTATGTAATGTGTAATAATAATTGCATCAGAATAACTGCACCTCAGTATTTGATGATCAAAATTCCTGGCCCTCTGCTTTCCACATTACATTGTCCTGTGACAACACTTATCAAAAAAAGCCTTAAGAGGCATAAACACCATCAATGTTTACTCTATAAAAACGGGCAAATGTGCTCAACAAAAATGGGAAACAATGAACGCAAGGAAGGCTACACTCGGCTTCTACCCACAATGCTGCACTGATATTTTTCCAAGTTAGTTACCAGCTGTGCAGTGGCATAGGAAAAACTCTAATACGATTGCTGCACGGTCTGAAGAGAAATTTCAAGAGGAATGAATATAATTTAATGAGCATAAAATATACCTATTACTTTTTTTCTCATGAAAAATTATTTGAATCCAAGTAGGGAGAAACATTGTATTGGAGCCCTTCTTGCAACCCTGACATAGGAAGTTAAATAAGAGGGCTCATAATGCAGGCCATAGTTGTACCTTCCTCACCCCCTTCCTCACCGCAGTCAGGATACAATTCAAGAAGAGCCTTACTGAGGTTTCGTATGGAGCCCTGTTGAAGGGAAAAAAAAGAAAAGAAAAAAAAAATATATATATATATATATATATGCCTTTTAAGTTAATGGCAGCAATGCTCAGTGGTACAACAGACTGAGTGGCCTCTTCTGTAACCAGGGACCCCTCTTCTGTAATGTATTGCTCTCACTTAAATAAGTATCAGCTAAATGCTTGAGTCAATAAACCAATAACTCATGATTATATGGAAAAGCCCTCAGCAGTGGGGCATAGATTCAAACGGAAGGTGTAGTTTTCTACCCTTTAGAAAACAAAAAATGTCCTTTCCTGTACTGCCGAAACGTTTGACTTGGTTTTTGAACTTTGCTGATTTGTTAATCACCAAGGAGTGTTCTCCTTTGCCCTTCTGTCTGTAACCTTGCATCCCCCGGCTCCTGTGCCTTCCTCTGATACTAGTTTACAGAGCACTGTAAAAAGTGAGGGATTGTAGCAGTAAACGCTAATTGGGATATTTGCATACCAACAATACTGCAAGCAAAATGCATGTAAATCTCTCAGTACAATAGTTTGTGCATTTTAAGACAATGGGCCTCATTACAATAGTGCCGGTCCAGAAACAATGGTGCCGGTAAGCCTATTTTTTCCAGACTGGCATACTACAACTCTGCGGGCGGTTACTCATGGAAGCACCTATGGGACTCCATGGGAATGAGGACTAACTAAATTACCAGTGTCCGACTTCCCGGCCAAGGGACTTCGAATATCCCGGTGGCACCGGGAAGTCAGGGGCCAGTAATTTTTTTTGCCACCAGTATCTCCGTCAGTATTACCGCCGGACCTGTAATAAGGCCCAATGTCCTGAATCTGCATGTACACAATTATGTTGCAGTGCATTTCTTGCAACATACCCCACACCTACAACCCTATAGTATTATACAAGTGCTCAGTGAAGCTGTTTTTGTATAGCAACGAGTTAAGGTCTATGTCCAATGGAAAGGATGCATATTGTGTGAAAAGCATTCTAAATATCCATCACCCTAATATTATAGAGAAATGCCAGGCACAGTCCATATCCATTATCCCATGCAGGCCTAGTAAATGATATTGCAATGTTGCTCTCCACTTATAGGGTAATGTTATCAATGTTAAAGTAGGAGACGCTGAACATAACATTTGTGTTCTCAAAATCCTTAGACGGTAAATTTATATTTGAGTTTCATAATGTGTTAACTTGCAAAGGGACCACTGCAAAGCACTTGCGTGGCATATGTACAAAGAAGAGGAAGCATTGAATGAGGCTACACATCCCAGTAGCCTGCTTACTGACAGTCTGTATCCAATATTTGGCTGATAGTTCGGGTTACCTAGTGTGGTTGATGCTTTTGTTAAGGCATCAAAAGCAACAGAAATTCTGGCACTTGAACGTTATTCATATTACAAAAAATATAAAGCAAGTGGATGTAGGTAACTCTGGTAACGTTTCGTAGAGCCAAGCGAGAAAGGGTCTACGCTGATATCTAAATGTGTTCGGGGGGGGGGCAGAAGTTAGTCATATGGTAAAAGTGTGGTAGAGTCATGGGTGGGGAGGGAACATTATTTGGTTAATGTGTCCAGGCAAATCTTGGTTAGATTCTTCTGTTTATGGAGCCACTTTTTCATATTAGATTTTAACCTCTTGTGGGTGAATTCTGTTGTTGGGGTTTTTAGGTCACGCTTGCATAGTAGGGTAATGCAAATGAGCAATTCCAGAATATCAAGATTAGTTTGTTATTTTAAGAGAAAATAAATGTCAGGTAATTGTTGTCGCTTGTACCTTTATTAAATCTTTTTGAATAGGTGAGAATTGTCTGTGTGCGCTGCTAAAAATCTTCTGAGCGGAACCCGGAAGCAAGCTGTGCAAGCGCACATGCGCATAGCTTAGAGCTTAGCACATGAGCACAGCTTAGAGGGAACATTGCATAACCTATAGACCCACCTACTACACGTGTGCAGAATCCTCTTTCAAAACGACCAGCATCAACCGGTGAGCACATGGATGACCACAAATAACTTAAAACACTCCCTGGATAAAAAATGAATCCTGATAGTCTCCCTCTAGGAATAATCAGAGGTACTCATAACTTGGCCTATGGTAAAGGGTTTGTGCCAAAAAAACATACAAGGAATCGAGAAGCCCTGGATCCTCATGGGCAGTCGAATCACCCGGGGACCACAAATGAATACACTAGTAATGAAAGGTCCCGATAACATTCTTTAGGGTCAAGAGGACATGCATATCACATCTCGCCCAATACTACACTTTCAAAGCCATAGAAACATGCACAGAGATGTATTCATAGGGAAAAAAACTCAAGCATGCAAGTTTTAAAAACATAATTGCACTGCAATGTGCATTTCTTCCCTTAATGAGTGTTTTTAACAGATGTTTGTTTACTGTTTGGATATTTTGTCTTTCTTGGGAAAGGGCAAAGTGTACAGAAAGGTTAAGTGCCGGGCATATCAATTTTCCAGGTTTTCTTCAAGATCAGGAAGCAATGGAGTGCTGAAAATTGGTAGGGGTTAAAGGGATACAGTAGATGTTTACAGTGGAAAGAGACTGCTTACAAAATAATGGATGGAAACATGTTCAGAACTTCATGCTGAACAAATACAAGAGGCTGGAAGAATAGAGGGAAAAATGTAGGTGATGAAGCAATGGCCCAGGTTGAATGAAATGAATAACAAAAATGAGCAAAAATTCAAAAGGGGCAACGGGTTATATAAGAAATATTTGAAAAACAGAGAGAGGAAAAGCCAGGTGGAAGAAAAGAAATCTGGGGAGAAGTAGTTAGTTCACAACATCCATGTAGACTAATTCATAATTAAATTCCCAGAAATTGTGTGAAAGGCATGTACTCTAATCTGAAACAAAATATTGAAACACACATGCCTCCATACAAATGGGTACATTATTTTAAGGAGATTTTTGCAGAGGAAAAATCTGTCGAAGCTAAACTGGGCATTTGTGACTGACAAATTAGCAAACTATCATTGATTAGTAATTGTATCCTGTTCACCTTGGAGGATGTAAATAGTTCTATTAAAGTACAAAAATCTAGAGACCAAGGGATTTGAGCCCTGCTAATGTATTTAAATGAGCTAATTTGATGTGGGGCCCCCACTGTTAACAATGTATTGCAATGTATTGCAATGCTATGGAATCAACCAACATACTCCCACTTACCTAGCATAGGGCTAAATTACTCCCACTGTTTGAAAAAGGGGACAAATCCTCCCCAAAGTCATATCGCCCTAGATCCCTACTGAATGGAGCCTACAAGATATTTGGCCATTTGCTCTGCACATGTCGACTGCCTGTTGACTCCAGAGAATCTCATTGCTTTAATCTAACTGGGTTTTAGAGAAGGAAAGGTGCAGTAAACCAGGACCCTAATTTCGATCTAATTTTATCAAACTCTTGAAAAGGAAAGGGTGTATCTAGCCTTTATGGATATCTCACAGCGTTTGACCTGGTGGACAGAAGAATCCTGTGAGGAATGGCAAAAATGGTAATCCCAACTAGATTACCGAAATTATTTACAGCATTGGATTCAGAGACAGAGATAATGGTGAGATGTGATGCACATTGCAATGGTCTAGACCCCTTTGATACTTCTAAAAGTTTACGCCAAGGATGTATCTTGGTCCCAGTACTTTTTAAGATGTATATAAATGCTTAATAGTCTGCAGTCTCTTGGATGAGAGAACTGATGTCTGTCCCACATATAGGCACAAGGTGGATTCCAGTTTTAACCTATGCAGATGTTGTGGTCCTCATAGCTAAAAACTCTCCAGGTATTGCAGCTTCTAACTGATGCCCATTTGAACTTTATGGAGGGAAGATCAGTAATAATAAATTAAACCAACTGTATCATGATGATGGGTAACGCCTCAAAGAAAGCCAGAAGTTTCACAATCAAAATATCGCTTTAACTAATGTCATCTTTTTCATTATTTGGATATTTGTGTCTGACCTAATTTGTGGGGCTTCCAACACATGAAAAAAACAAATCCTTCCCATGATATAATCCGTTGGAGATTTAGGAAGACTAATGGTCCATTTCAGAAAGCAACCTACAGAGATGTTATTAAAAGCCTATAGAGCAAAGCCTATGGCTTTGGCAGTATATGGATCAGACATTTTGGGGCTTCGAGTAACCAACACAGCTCCAAGTAATAGAACACCAGTTTTGTTGTTGAATCCTTGCTCTACCAACTAGCGCCCCTAACTATGCTATTCATAATGCTTGCAGAATCTTGAGGATAAAAAAAGTATGGCACTGTGTTAGTGTTGCTTGCCACTTGAGCGAACCTGCACACTTCTCGTACAAGAGAGATAATTAAAGACATTCTTAGTTGCCATAGCCATCTGAAATGTCCATGGCTAGTTTATGCAAATAACAATTTGGCACTTTTTGGTGCAACCATTTGTCTCGGGAGGATAGCTCAGGGGCAGCGTGCTCGCCTTGGAAGCAAGACGACACAGAGCAACGCAGGTCCGATCCCCAGGTCCCCTCTTAGAAACCTTTTGGGTGTAAAGCACGTTATAAATAACCTATCATATCATTTGATTTGATGGACCAAAAACAAAAGATTTAAATGGTTGTATCTTAAGATATGCTGAATTGCGAGAACAAAGGAAATTTGTGGAGGCCCACTATTTGGCTCTTATGAGGATCCCATCCACAAATGGATCCACACATTTTTTAACATGGTGTTTATCTTTTAAAGACCAATATTCAACAAAATTTCAATTGAACCTGTTGCATATTAACTCAGTGGTAGAAAAATGTCAGTGATTTGATCGTAACCATTTATTTCACTCTCTGTCCCAATGCTACAGAGTCTCATTTTTCTATCCATGTTATCACTCTATAGGTAGGGTAACTTTGACCCCATTTCAAAAGGAAGGACGCTAGTACAAGTCATGCCAGCTTTTATGCACTAATGTACTTATTAAAGGAAGATGCTGTTAATTTGGGCTTTAAATATTTACTTAATAGACTTTAAAATAAGGATGAAATTGTTCAAAACGGTGAATGACGAATCGATACCAGTGCTTGGAGCAAACTATTACAAATGGGCATATGTTCTCTCGCTTAATAAAGAACTGCATTGAACCAACTTCACTGGGAGAATTATACCAAGTACCACAGAAACTAATTGTATATTTGATTTTTATGCTGATAAATACTGACAGATTGGCTGAATGATTGCAGGTAAATCATGTTCTAGAAAAATAACCACAAACTCTTCCAATGGATTGGTGAACGACTTTTAATGACGATCAGCAAAGCGAGCATACACCGACAAAAGCAACCCAATGACAGAACGAGACTCTGTGCAGCAACGGCCCTCCCCTCCAAGCACAGATTTATACAGGGGAGCACACATGCATCCCAGTGCAAAGGGAGGTTTCAGACATGGCATGATACGGTCAGGCAACAATGTTTCAGGTGAATGAACAGTGTCTCTGCAAAGAAGTCCAAGGCAGAGGCAGCTGTGAGGGGTCAGAAATGTGTTGAACACAAGGTATTAGTCTTCTCAAGTAAAGACATTTATTAAAACTAAAAGTGTTGGGAAACTGCCTAACTGGCACCATTCAAAGAGCAATTTCCCTGCCTAAAAATCAAAACTAAGGATTAGTCTATATCAGGAAGTCGGTAACTGAAAGATGTTCTTGTGTGCAAAAACATCCTATCCTGACACTTGCACTAAAACAAAACGCCAAAGGATACAAGGAAATGTCTTTTTCTTGATATCAAAAAGTGTTAAAAACGTTATAACTGCAACAAAAATGTTTCCAATGGTAAAGACCCTTGGACCCATAGGGTGGTCCCCTTGCCCTGGTTTCTTAAATAGGATGGCAAAAGTTCACTTTAATAATTCCTTTGCATTTTCATTGGACTCACAAAGTTCTTGTTTAAACCACAGGTTTTCCTCCAGTCTTTTTGTAAGATTTCCGTTAACTCTGCAGATTGTCTGGTCTGCTCCCCTGCCAAGAATCTTCATTCAATCTTAACCACCTGGTGTACTTCCCTGCCAGGATTTGTTATAGTTCCTTCAGTCTGTTTTGACCACCTGGTGCATTCGCATGCAATGATTTCTTTTAACTCTTCAGATTGCCTGGTACCCTGCCAGGAATCTTCAATCTCAATTACCTGATATACTCGCCTGTCAGGATTTATTTTATAGTTCTGAAGATTGCCTATTCACTATTAACAATCTCAAATTTATCAAATATTGCTGCAACAGCATTGACAATTTTATCAATATGTAAGAAATTAAGAAGCTTTAGCGCTGAGCGCGATGTCCCGATGTCAACCAAACAAACATTTTGACCAGCAACGGTACAATAAACACAAGTAGCAGCAGGGTCGCACGTTATGAGTGGTGCAACAAGTTCTGGGACCCCTTGGCAATCCTAATGAGCATTCTGTGGAGATGGCTGTGGAGGCGGGGGCACAGCCAACCCAATCGGTGCGATTGGCTGCCCACCTTGACCGGCATACTGGGGCCGATTTAGACATACATCTTTCCAGTGTCCAAACTCTTTCACTAGTCACTGCAAGCATTTGCATATCATCTTTCATTACCATGGCCCTGTTGATGAGTCTGAAAAGCACCTCGTCCACGTCCATGGGGCAGAACATCCCTTTCTCTGCAGAGGCTGTAACTGCTGTATCTGTAGTGCCACGCGTTTGGCCTTTGCACTCTCCTTTTGTCTCTCTAGTTTGTCATGGAAATGTTGCACAATGAGAAGAACATCAGTCAAATTCTTTGCTCTCAACCTATGAGGGTGGATCTTATCCCTTCTGCCATCTTTTACTGGAGTCCATAACAAATTCTGACACCACAGCCTGGGCCGCTATACCTGCTGCATCAATGATTCCAGAATGCTGTTCAAAACATTTTCAGACGCTCAAGGTAGTCCGCTGGATGTTCACCATGCGCCTGCTTACAGGCGTTGATTTTTGCCCAATCAGTCTATCAAGGATGGATTTCTATAATCGTTTCTACTGGTTTATCAGTAAAGGGTTCAACAGATCAGAGGGGGGTTCTTCTGGACAATTGCAACTCTGTTTTAGCAATGTAAAAGTGTCAGTAGGAAGGGCTTCTCGTAGCAATTGGTTTAGATCAACACACGTGGGACGATAACCGTCTGTGACAACCTGAATTTCCTCTTAGAACTTGACTGAATATTCTCATATCTTGGTGAATTTTTGAACAATATTAAATAGATCGGTGGTACTCTATGGTGCATGCACTGTGACTTTATCTCCTGCAGAGAGCTGTCTGAGCGGAAAAGCACCAGTGCTGGTAAATATAAATGCCATATCATATAACGTGCCTGTGCACAAGTGTTTCTGGGCGTGACAAGACAAGGAGGAGGAAACGGGGAAGACAAAACGCCAATCTTAACAGGCCTTGTGTCATTCTGATCACACAAGTGCAGGGAAGTGGAGAAGTGCTGAGGGGATTGGGGGAGGGGTGGGGGGAGTGCAGGTAACTCGAAGTGCAGCCAACGGGTGAAGAGAAGGGACTGTAGGGTTTCAGATACAGACCACAAGTGCTGGAGTTGCCAGGAGGCAGTGCAAAGTGCAATTGGACCTGCAGGAGCCTGGGCCCAAGTCCAAAGGGTAGCCATGTGACCAGTGCGTAGAGCAGAGGAGACATAAGCAGGAGAGAGAAAGTGAAGAGGAAGGTCTTGAGTTGCTTCCAGAACCAGAGGTGGTTCTGCTCACGTTTGAGAGAGGCAGGGAAGCTGTTCCAGAGGGAGGCCCCAACTCTCTGCTTGGAGAAGTGTCTGACCGTCAGAGTTGAGGTGGATGAGCGGAGAGCTCGAGAAGGAAGATTTTATGGAAGAGAAAGTTGGAGGTAGAGCGGTCCCATGCAGCAGAAAGCCTTGTGGACGATGCAGAGGGTCTTTAACTTGATCCTTTCGGCCACGGGGAGCCAGTGAAGAGAATTCAAAGCTGGAGAGATACGATCCCTGGGCTTGAGACCAAGGACAAGTCTTGCAGTCCTGATCTGGATAAGTTGCAAAGTTCGAGAGTAGAGGCAGGAAGATTGTGGAAGGGAGTGTGAGTGGGAGAGGAGGAATACAAATAAATAAATATGAATTATGAGAAGAAGAGGCGGGCAAGTGGAGCCTGAAAGAGAGCTGGGTGTCATCCGCATAACACTAATTTGGTGCAGAAAGCAGCGATGCGGTGGGCAAGAGGTGCCGGTTATTATTTGAAAAGCCAAGTGGAAAGATTCGACCCCTGAGGAACACCACAGGTAGAGAGGGATAGAAGAGAGGAAAAACCCCAGTTGGACCTGAGAGGGTCGATAAATGAAAGGTCAGCCAAGTCAGGGCCTGATCAGTGATACTGAGGTTATCACAAAGGTGATTGAGCAGGATGGCATGTTTGACTGTGAAGAAATATCGAGGAGAATGCGGACAGAAGGAAGATTAGACTCAAGGTACGAGAGCAGGTTTTCACAGGTGTTTGGGAGAGCAGTTTCTGTGCTTCTGGCAGCTCTGAAGCCAGACTGGTGGTCGTTGAGACAACCAACCAATTCAGTGTGCAGATTAAGCTGGGAGATGGCTAGCTTTTCCAAGAGTTTGCCTAGGAAACAAGTGATGGAGATCGGGCAATAGTTAGACGCTCTCCGAGGGATCGGCAGAGGGCTTCTTTAGGAGGGGGGTGCACAAGGGGGTGCTTAAGAGGGAGGGGAAGGTTCCAGTGGCAAAGGAGTGGTTGCAGAAATAGCCCAAGGCTGGAGCAAGGGTGTTGGTGTGGTCCTTGATGGCTCTGGATGAACAGAGGAGAACCTGTTTTGATGAGAGTTTGATTGATTGGACTTGTTGAGAAACATCGTCGGGAGTGAGCAAGGGAAAGGAAGAGAAGGCAGGAGGCGAGAGGGCCACAGGCGGGCCAGGAGTGGAAGAGGAAGAACAGGATGTCCTCAGTTTTAATGATGAAATGAGAAGCCACGGTTGTACAGAGGGCCTGCGAAGGGAACAGGAGAGTTGGAGACTGCAGCCGGATTGGCCAGCTCCTTGCAGATTTTGAAGAGTTTGGCTGAGTTGTTAGATGCCGCAGAGACGTGGGCTCTCTTCTTGGTGCGGACCGTCTGTATTGCCTTTGAAGCAAGCGGCAGGCCAGTTTGTCAGAGGGTGCACCTAATGCCCTCCATTTCCTCTCAGCCACCCTGCACTTGAGTTTGAGGGTGACAAGGTCGGAGTCGAACTAAGAGTTGCACTTGGATTTGGGCTTCAAGCGGATCCTCATTACAAGGGCAAGTACATCAAGAGTATTAGAGATAGAAAGATGAAGGTTGGAGGGGGCGTGGCTAGGAAGCCATGGAGTAGGACGTGTCTCGTGCATGGTTCCTGCCGATCCGTGACTGATCCTAAAAGTAACAGCGCAGATATCATGCTCCGAGGTATACAAACTGATGCATGTATTCATAAATATGCCAGGCACAGATGAGCATGAAAAGCTAATGGGATGCGCAGAGCACTGACCTAATGAGCGCCTGACAAGTTTCGTTTCAGCAAGCAGAGGAGGGCTCCAGCGACTTGCAGCGGGACACCAGCAAAAAAGCTGTCATTAATAAGCACCATTGGTCATATGATGAGATCGGGCGCCTGTGGATCGCTAGCAGACGCTGTCGCACGGAGGAGACCAGCCCCCTGCAGTGTGCAGGGCACACAAAAATGAAGTGGCAGAGGACCCGGGCAATGAACCGCCTGCACAACATTACAAAGTAGCAATAAAGGTGCTGCTAATGAAAGCGCGGGCGTGTGCTGGATTGCTACATTATTGGCCCCGAACGATGTGACAAACACCATGAAAGTATATCTTTAATGCCCTGATCAGACACAGGAGCCGTTGTGCAGAAAAAACCTTTGCAAACAATAGCGCGGATGCACTACATGAGAAGCGTTACTAATGGAATCAGGGCAGAGGTTATGGTGGATGCTTTGTAACAAAAATAGCAAGTGTAAGTAGGCGCAGTCCGCGCCTCCAGCAAGAGGAAACTGACGGGGCATTGTACCTTGGTACGTGCAGAGGCAGTACACTGTACTTGCAGAGAGCAACAGTAATCACCGTGGGAAGGCATGGCCCGGGGCTCCGACCCGCAGTGCACAATGGAAAGGGGGAAGTCGGGGCGTGGCCAACTAGATAAGCTGGGAATCTCTGTAGCTCCTACTGATGAATTTGGCAATCCCTAGCAGAGGAAACACTCATGGATTCCATAGGGTCACAATACACTGGCCCAGGCGAATGCCACTGAACTATCAGGGAACACCAAGTACGAAGAACAATACACAGTGAGACCACACTGGAAGACTGAATCCAGCAACCTAGGTGCTGGAAGGGCATAATAGCGCTCAGTTACTGCCCTACAGTGAGCTGTACAACCCCAAGGCAGGCTGAACAGGACACAACCCCCAACCCCAAGCAGACCCGCACAGCGGATGCACGCCAGGGCGTCACATTGAGCAGAATTGGCATTGGAACGCCCACAACACGGAAGAGCACACACTAACCCTCCCTGGGACTTTGAACGGTCCCCAACAAAACTTGAACACCACAGGAGCCGAGGCAAGAAGGAATGAACCCACATGGTTACGTGGGAGGACACAGTCCATTCTGGAAATAAGATAAGTAGCCGGAAGACACCCCTGACATGATCAGGCTGAGCCCGGACATTTTGGGCGCTGAGCGGCATAAATCACATAGAGATACAGCTAACGCACCCGCTGCCCTGAGGCCACTAGCAGAGTCGGAGAGGGGATCCACACGGTTACGTGGGAGGGCACAACCCATTCCTGCAGCTAAGAGATACTTCTGGGTTGCTTTTGGGGCGACCCCCCTGGGCTCAGGCGATAACGGAAGTCTGCCCCCGCTGGGGCTGAAAAACCACAAATGGTGGGGCTCGCCCACAAATTCTAGCTGCAGCGCCATGTCCAACAAACCTCCAAGACTGAAGGGCAAGCAGCCTACGCTAGACGAATACGCCAGGACACCGCCCGGCCCGGAAGGGGCCAGGAGCAAGGACAGGACCCTCGCTGGGAGCGTGGCCACCATGGGCACGAACCAGGAGGTCCTTGCCGCGATCGCTGACCTGAAGGTGGCTTGGGAGACCAAGCTTGAACTGGCCGTGACCGAATTGAAAACCGCACTGGAGCTCAAAGTTGGAGCGGTGCAAGAGGAAGTGAATCTTCTCCGGCAAGATGTCAGGTCACTGGCGGAATGCACTGCGAACCTTGGGAAAGAGGTGGGTCTGAACACAGTGGACTGTGCTTCACAGAAATCGGAACTTCACGCTCTAGTGCAGCGCGTGGGCAACCTAGAGAACAGGGCGGATGAGGCTGAAGGACGTGCCCAGAGGAATAATATCTGCATCGTTGGCTTGCCGGAGGGAACAGAAGGTCCCAACCCCACAGAGTTTATTGAATCTATGCTGCTGCAGGAGATAACCGGAGGAGTCTTGTCCCAGGGGTTCGCAGTGGAAAGGGCGCATAGGGCTCTAAAGAGGAAGCCACCGCCGGGCAACCCATGTAGGCCGGTGATCGCTAAGATCCTCAACTATCGGGATCGAGAAAGAATCCTTGAACACTTCAGTAAGGGTGGAACAATACAAAGAGGGACAGCAAACATAACTACCTACCCGGATTATACCCTGATGGTGCAACGGAGCCGTATGAACTTTGGGACTGTCAAGAGTAGACTGCGAGAAGCGGGCCACAAGTACATGTTGCTCTACCCGGCGAAACTAAACGTTTTCCATAAAAGCAGAACCTTGTTTTTCGACACTCTGGAAGAAGCTATGGGGTGGCTCGACATGCAAAGCTGCCCCCAGGAGTCGGGCATCCAGATAGGAGAAGGAGAAGGAGAAGGAAGAGATAAGTAATGCGCAGGGGGAGCACCTGAAGGTGTCGTGGCTTAAGACTATGGGACCTGATTATAGTAACTGATGCAGCGTATGGGCTGGCATGAACAGGTTGGAAAGGAACATGATCTGTGAGCACTGCGACTATTGCTTAGTTAGAGAGCCTCGCAGAGCTAGTCCTTATACCCCCATTTAGAGTTTAGTTAGGTCACCGATAGTGTGGTGACACCCTGCTTGGGGTCCTGACCTGGGTGTTCCAGGGAAGGACCAAACGCGGGGGAGCCTGAGATCCAGGGATGGAGCTGGGCACTTGTTGGGGTAGGGTGGGATGGGGGGAGGGAAGGGGTTGTGTGCAGTGGTTTGTTGTAGTTGGGGAGAGTGTACAGTTGGGGTATGAGCCTACACCCCGTGACAAAAGATATGAACCATGGGAGACCTTAAGATAGTTACTTGGAATGTCGGGGGGCTCAACAGTTATTTGAAAAGAAACAAGGTTATGATGTACCTATGCAGACAGAAAGTGGACATAGCCTTGTTACAAGAAACTCATTTAATGCAGGAAAAATTGGAAATGATATGGAAGTGGAAAGGGACGGTAGTAGGGGCAGCATACTCGGTCTACGCAAGAGGGGTAATTACATGGGTGGCCCCACATGTCCCGTTCCAGTTGGTACATTCTGCAGCGGAGTCAGATGGCAGGATGGTGGTTATGAAAGGGCTGGTGGAAAATAGAGAGATATGTATTGTAAATACTTATGCCCCGAATCAGGACACAGCTTCGTATTTTAGAACCCTGTATGGTAAACTCAGTGGCAAAGTGGGGGGGGGCTGTGCTGTGGGGGGGTGATTTTAACTGCGTGTTAAACCCAAACATAGATAGATCAGGCGCTAAGGTAGACAGAACCACTCCGGCTGCAAAGGCATTGCAGTTATTATTGGCAGATTTTGGGCTGGACGATGCATGGAGGTCACGCCATCCGCAGGATAGACAATATTCACACTATGCGGCCCCCCAGGGCCTATATACTAGACTAGACTGTGTGTTTGTCACGCATGAACTAATGACTGAAATAACGCAAGCAGAATACAAAGCAAGGGTCCTCTCAGACCACTCGCCATTGATGTTAGTGTGGCAATACCGACCCCTGAGGGGAAGGATACCCACATGGCGCTTGCGTGCAGAGGTGCTGAAAGACAACGTATTCAGGGAGGATATGCGAGAGGAAATAAGTTATTTTGAGATAAACACTGGTAGTGTTAAGACAGCGGGCACACTCTGGGAAGCCTTCAAGGTGGTGGTGAGGGGGATTTCCATACCCAAGTCTAGGGGACTGCAGGATGGGATCCTGACCGAGTTGCAGGAAACCGAAAAGGAGCTAGAAAGGGTGTCAGAAAGGGGCAGTGATACTAAGGAAGACACGGAAAGGGTACTCGGCCTGCAACAGAAATGTGCAGTATACTGGGATAGATTATGCAACCTCAATTATAAAAAGTATATAGAGACAACATGCAGAGGGGGACAAACCAGGGAGAGTCCTGGCATGGCTATATAAAAATGAGACCCCTAAGCCCCCAGTTAGAACAATAGTGAAAGAGGATGGGAGCATAGCAGACACACAAGAGGGGGTCAATCAGGAATTTGTAGAGTATTATAGATGCCTGTAGGGGGATGAGACAGGAAGCAACAGTGAGAAGATAAGGGATACATTGGAAGATATTGGACTACCCCGGATCAGTGCAGAGGAGAGGGAGGAGCTAGATGCCCTGATCACTCTGGAGGAACTAGAAGAGGTAGTGAGGCAGCTGCCCACGTGCAAAACCCTGGGAACTAATGGACTCCCAAGCGAATTCTATAAAGCATATAAAACAGAGGTACTCCCCCCGCTCCCCTGCTGCTGGAGATGCTTAACG
The DNA here is from genome assembly GCF_040938575.1 of Ambystoma mexicanum. Lineage (NCBI taxonomy): Eukaryota > Metazoa > Chordata > Amphibia > Caudata > Ambystomatidae > Ambystoma > Ambystoma mexicanum. The sequence continues at coordinate 285,150,853 of NC_090931.1, read as the reverse complement.
AAGCATATGAAGCTGGGAAATTACCGGAATCCTTACGTGAAGCGGTCATTATACCACTTCCCAAACCCAATAAGCCTGGTAGTGACTGTGGCTCTTACAGGCCCCTGTCAATGTTAAACCAAGATAGCAAGATTCTAACAGCGGTCTTGGCAAATAGACTGAAGGTCATCAATAAGTTAATACATCCCGATCAGACAGGATATGTCCCGAATAGGAACATCTCAAATAACCTTAGGCGACTCCACCAAGTCATTGAACATGCTAATGGAGATGCAGGTGAGATGGCGATAGTATCATTAGATGCAATCAAGGCATTTGACTCAGTCGAATGGCCCTGGTTAACGGGGGCTCTAGCCAATTATGGCATGGGGCCAGGATATCTCAAATGGGTCAAACTGTTATACAGCGTGCCACTACAGGAGCTGTAGTTTCTGAAAGATGGCAACACAGTAGAGGTACTAGACAGGGGTGCCCATGGTCCCCGATGCTGTATATTTTAGCCTTAGAACCCCTGGCAATTTATTTAAGGCAGCAATATGATGCAATAGGTATTGTCGTAGGGGAGACACAACATTTAATTTCATTGTATGCAGATGACATGTTACTATATTTGCGCTACCCAGAAGAGAACCTCCAATATATATTGGAAGTGATGAAGAGGTTTGCAGAACTATTAGGCATATCTGTGAACCCCAGTAAATCCTGTATGTTCCCGTTGGGTAGATATGGAGGGCTCCCGTTAGAGCATTTGCCGGTCCTACAGATACCGTGGGAGGTTGCCACATTCAGATATCTTGGGGTAGACATATATCACACGGTAGAAGCTGAACAGAGGCATAACACGGAAAGAACAGTTAAGAAACTGGAGAGTAGCATGAAGTTTTGGGTGAAGCTCCCCTTGGCAATGATGGGACGAGGGGCGATGCTCCAGGTGGTGGCGCTGCCCAGATTGTTGCACTGCTTCGCGAACATCCCATACTCAATACCCAGGAAATTCTTTGCTAGGCTGGACGGCATATGCAGGGAATTCTTATGGCAAGGGTTGAGGAACAGGGTAGCCCTGTGGAAATTACAAAATCCATACGGGAAAGGAGGTATTAAATTACCAAACTGGGAAATCTATTATGTAGCGAGCCAATTACAATACGTAGCCAAATGGCTCTCTGATACCCCTACCTTAGAACACAGGCTGTTTCAGAGGGACTGCGCCCCATACTTTCTACAAGAGATGATATGGTTGCCTAAATCGGAGTTGGAGGGCCGCCCGGGGATGATGGGCCTTGGGTGGGGGATGTGGCGAAGAGCGTGCCGGTTAATGGAAAAGCCATCCCCGTGCTCCCCACAGATCCCATTGGTCACAGTGGTGGGAAGAGAAAAGCAACTGAGGTTAATGATTAGGAAGCACTGGGAACCAGTTGGGATAGCAGCGATGGGGGATATGTGGCAGGAGGGAAAGATATTGGAATTTGGGGAGCTGGTGGAAATAATGGGGTTGAGTGTGGGGCAATATACTAAGTATCACGGGGTGGTGCAACGCATTAAAGATACCTGGCCTGAAGTGGCACTGGCGGAGGAACCGGACGCCACCATAGATACGATATATGACATAGCAGAAGGGGGACATGAAACATCTATGCTATATGAAATGATAATGTCCCAAGCGGGCAAGGAGGTAGTGCAACTTAGACTGGAGTGGGAAGAAGAAGTAGGGGCCCGATGAGCGATGGGATGTGGGAGAGAGCACAAGGATATCATTCAAAAGTATTGAGAAATGCTAGGTTACAGCAGCTACAGTTGTATATAACTCACAGGGCATACCTGACACCTCAAAAGATAGCCAAAGTTAAAAACGCCGGACGTCAAGTGTGCTCTAAAAGTAATGAAGAAAATGCGGGAATGGTGCATATGTTTTGGGCGTGCCCATTGATAGAGAGATATTGGGGAGAAATAGCACAGAAAATGGAAGACAAAGAGATCCACATGAAGGTGGATACTGCATGGGCTTGTTTGATAGGAGGGTTTCCCAGACCACGTAAGCTTAAACATGTAAGCAAACTGAAAGATTTAGCGTATGTCCTAGTGAAGAGAAGGATCGCAATGGGTTGGAAGGCATGTCATAGACCCAAAATGGAAACGTGGTGGAGGGATCTGCAGAAGTGGGCGGAGGCGGAAACAGTAGTATGGCAGGAGGCGTGTAAAGGAGAGATGGAAGAAGAAGCCGGAACCCTATCGGGTTGGAGGCAACCGATTGCGGAGTTATTTGGGCCTTCGCATGATGGACCAAATGAGTTCTGTCGAAGAGGAATCCCCACTGCAGGTAGAGACTGGAAATGAGGGGGAGTAGGCTGGAGAGGGGGAGGGAAGGGGAGATACAGTGGGCTGGAATACAGCAATTGATGTTTATTTGTGATTGACATTATGCATCCACTTTAAGTTTGATTTGAGTTGTTATTTTTTTTAATAAAATTAATAAAATTGTTTTAAAAAAAAGAAAGATAAAGGTTAGATAGGGATGTGGGGTTAACCTGGGAACCCCACAAAGGTGATGGAAGGTGATGACTGGAAGAGGTTGGAGAGCTGAGCTTGCAACGTGGCTGGGACAGGACTAGTCATAGGGACTCATCGGGGTGGACTGTAGATAGGACGGTGATTGGATGGAATACAGACTAGTTGTGGACATGCCTGGCTGAGAGAGGGTGCAGGATTTAAATTGACTGGATTGTAAGAGACCAGAATGCTGGGGGGAGACTTGGGGGGGGGGGGGGGGGGGGTGGGGTGGGGGGGTTGGTTGGCAGGGACAGGGGGTTGGACTGAGGGGAGGGTCCTGGGCGCCCCTTGGATGGCAGGGTATAGACAATTGTACCCGATTTCATGGGCATGGACCTGTAGGTTGGAGTACTCCGTCTTTGGTGTCTTAACTTGATCCTGAAGCTTTTTTTGGGTATCTTTCAATGCCTGCGTCTTCGATTCGGACTGTCTTGGTGGCTTAAGTGTACCAGTCTAGATAGCCATCCTATTGCTGCTGGTGTACTTGTGCGCCTTTCTTTTTTAATGCCTTTCACAGGTTTGTTATTTTGTCGAAGTCAAATGTGCTTTCCAGTTCGAAGTGTGTAGGTGACGCATTCTGTGTGTAATCCTGCCATTTATCCAGAAACAAACAGGATTTGGGTGGGTAGTGTGTATACATTAAGTGACGTGGAGTACCTTTAAGAGGAATTGGGACTTCATGTCCTCTGCTTCACCCCTGTTACAGAAATGTGAGTGGCAACCGCAGGCATTCTAATTTACATCCAGATGACTGCTCAACTACAGTCTATGTCCCCTGTTACACTACCCACAATACAGAGCTGTATTCAGCTTACCAGAGACAGTTTGGGAAGGATCGAAGACAAGACGCCATCACCAGAGGAAATGAAGGCTAGTATGGCTCCAGTACTAAAAATAGAGGAGAGTGTGAATGCAATGTTGGGGTTGCATCTGAGTTGTACATACTGAGCTTCAAGTATCGTGGAAAGGCCTAGACCAGACAAACACGTGCTCTCATCTAAATACTTTCTTCACACTCGTACAAGATATTAATTCCAGCTCTTGGCCTATACTATTCTACTCTTCTACTCTGACTGGCACAGCAGCTTCATGGCATCTTAAATCGGTAGGGTGCATGGATGCTCTGCTTCACAACTGCTCTTAACCGCTGTGGCCAACCGATTTTGAATGTTTTTGTTCTGATCAGATCAAACTAGTTCATAGGCAGGGTGCAGTCCGTGAAGGCATCTTGGAGTAAGACACAGACAACATGTTCTGAATTAACAGTAAAACCTTATTAACTTAAGTCAGGAATGACGAAGGCCTATCTTGTCCTATGCAATGGTGGGATTTCCCTACCAAACCAAAACTAAGCCAATTCAAAGTCCAAGAGTTCAAATTTGGAATTATCTGTGCCCAAAACCTATACTTGTCCTAGCAACTAATCTATACTAAGTGTAGGGATGTCAGCAACCAACAAAACAGTGTTCAACACAAAGCTTGGAGCTCTGCCCAGCTCGCAGCTTTCTTTCCGCTCCCTTCCCCAGGGGCGTTGCCAGGGGGGGCTAAGGGGGCTGTAGCCCCTGATCTTTTGGTTGTAGCCCCGGATAGAATCTCGGGAGCTACAGCCAAAAGACTAGCTAGCCCCCAGTCCCAACAGTTCCGACATCAGCTTAGCCCCGGGTCTTTTCCAGACCTAGCAACTCCCCTGCCCTTCCCCAAGTATAAAGCAGTTCCAACAAAAGTCCCAGGATTGCCTTAAGTACAGGATAATATAAATGTAACCAGTACTCCGTGTTCCCTTCCCCAAGTTCCAAAACACAGTTCAAAACATATAATATGCCTTGATACGTCATCCTCAGGTCAATAAGTAGTTTAAACCTCGGGTTCCCTTCCCCTAGATTCACTTTCGCTATTTCAATATTTCCCAGCTTTCTTAAAGTTCTATGCCACACTTGCGCCTTCCGTATATGGTTTGCCTTTGCACAACAATGTTTTTGACTGAAAGTGGAAGTTTGTTAGGGTCTAGTTGCTTAAGGTTCATCTCCAAAGTTCCCTTCACTTTGGAGTCCAATATACATTGGGTTCACTTGCATTGTTAAAGTTTTATTCACTTAAAGGTTATTGGTTTCTTTGATTCAAAGTTTGATTTGTAGATTCAACATATACGAACTTCGCGTGCATTTAAAGTTTCATTCACTTTTGAGCTTGGCACACAGTGAGTTTATTTAAATTGTAAAGCTTCATTCCTTTATAATCTTCATAGGTAACAGTTTTCCTTCAGTGCAGTATTCAATAAGTATGAAGATACATTTGTTAAACTTTGCATTTGGTTCGGAATTCGATAATTGTTAAAGGTTTTCATTTAGTTCACTTTGTTATATTCAGTTCATTTCATTGTAATATGCCTTTGTAGTTTGCCTTTAAACGTGCCTAGCACTCAGACATGTGGTTTCATGAGCACTCCGTAACAGTCTTTTGAATTGTTCAATGGTTAACAAGTTCCATTGTTCTCTTGTTAGCAAGGATTTAGATCGGAGACCTTCGAAAATGTCTTCAATCTTTCACGCGACCACTCTCATACAAAATTAACTTGCGCGTAAGATTAAACACTCTCATACCGGGTTACTACTTTCATAGAAAAACTCACTGGTTGTTTCTTTGCGAGTTCCCGCAGCACAGATTTCTCGGCCTTCTGGTCTCCACCACAGGGCTCCGCTTCCTGCCCCTAAAAAAAAAAAAGGGGCAGCCTCCCTGAATGGCTCCCTTTCAATGTTCATTCGGTTCCACAGAGCCCCAGCTTCCAGGCCGCGCTCCCCTGAACCATTGGCTTGCTCCACACGTACACTCTGCTTCTCTGGCCGTTCTACTGCTGCACCACCTTCACCGCCACTGCTTCTCTCTCTAACATCACTTGATTAGGCTTTTTATACACCTACAGCCCTTTAACAGGCTGCAGGTGCAAAGCCCTGCCTGACCATCATTGGGACCTGCCTGACATCTACTACTCACAGCAGGCCTCCTCCTCATCCCAGTACCAGAGTGCTAAAAGCAACTAGTCTTCATTACTCCTGGTTGCCTCTTCTTTGTCCCAGTACTGTTAGTAGTCATATATGAGGAAGTCGGGTGAGTTGACTCATAATACCCCATGAAGGCGGGGAAAGGGTTGGGTTGGTCAGTAGGAAAAGGGGATACCATGTCTTTCCCAAGGGCATCCCAGTCCCCACAGACCCTCCACCCAGGTGATCCTCCCTTTCTTGTCCACCCCCAGGGCCAGGTTCCAAGAGCAATGGCTTTTCCCTGGCTACCTGCGCAGAGGACCCATGGGGAATAGGAGTGAGAATATCCTCAGATTTCTCACACTTCCCTCCATTGTCGTAGGACAGCCAGACAATTTCCAGATGTCTGCATTCTTTTTACCAGAGACCAACATTACCCCGACCCGTTTCAGACAATCATACAAAAAACAAGAGACAGTACAATTACTGCGCTCATCAACCCATGACTTTCCATCGGCTCTTCTTCCCTGTCTGCTTTGTCTACTCGCCCAAATCACTGTTCGCACCTGCCAGCATTCCCCACTGACAAAATCATCTTATATGAGCCCACAGGGATCACTGGGAGAAGCATCTGCCAACCCCTGAGTTTACCCGCATGGCAGCAGGAATCCGACATCGCAGGCACCAATCATGAGTGGATTGGTGAACAACTTTTAATGACAATCAGCAAAGCCAGCATATACAGGCTAACAGCTACCCAGCGACGGAACGAGACTCTGCGCAGGCAACTCCCACCTCAACCCCCTTGTAACGCTCACCTGATTCCCGCAGAGGCGCCGGTCTTGACTGGGTGAATGCCGTGTCTTCAAGGGTGATGTGTAACACACGGTTGATTCCTCGGGCTGGACCTCTGTGCACTGTGTGTCTGACGCAGAGAGTAAGATGTCTGCAGATAAAAAATATGGGATTAATGAACTGGGGTTATTGGGTGCCTCTCTCCTCTTCCCTTTCTCTTCTCTTGTAGGACCCCAAAGGTTAACGAGCTCACCTTAGGTAGGTGAACGCCGAGCTCTCCATCTGCCTCGGGGGCAGGGTGCCGTAACCAGTTTCTTCACTGGATAAGGATGCAGGCCTCTTGACCTCAGAGGACTGCTGTCCGTCGTTTACTGCACGAACGGTAAGTTCTGGGCACTTCAAATGTCTTTAAAGTCTTTAAGTGCGTAAGGCGTGGCTGCTGTGGAGCGGTGCCGAGGAGCTCGTGAGTATGGCTTGACTTATGTAAAGTTCTTTAGTAATGATACCTCTTGTTTTGCAGGATTCCGGCGATGGCGGATGGCGGGTTTAAGAGAGTTGAGGATCGAGCCCGCGTGAGGAATAGAAGCGCTTGGAAGCACGTAAGTGAGCGCTTGTTGCCTGCTTCACGATGCGCACTAACTGTCTCTTTTACCTTGCAGGTACAAGTTCGGAGCTTTAGAGAAGCTGAAGGGTGCTGGGATACCCGCTGATTTCGGCGGGGGAAGGAGTGATGGCACGTGAGTAGTAAAGTTGCCTAATGTCTCTAAACGCACCTTCTTTTGTCTTTCAGATGCGGGATGCAGCGTTGAAGGCCTCCGGAGCGTGCGAAGAGTCGGTGAGCTTTTGTCTTTCAGATGCCGGAATGCAGCGCGAAGACCTCCGGAGCGTGCAAAGAGTCGGTAAGCTTTTGTCTTTCAGATGCCGGAATGCAGCGCGAGGCGTTGGTGACAGCCGCTGGACCAGGTAAGAGATGCGCTGCCACTGAAGACCGTAGTGCTAACCTGTTCTTTCTTTGTCTTTATAGGTGCTGCTGAAGACTGGATTCCAGGAAGGTAAGCCTTTGTTCCCTTAGGCACAGGATCCGAAGACACGGTGAGCGTTCTGCTGCAGAGAATGCAGAATAACGCAAAGCAAGATTCATCCATCGGGTGTGGTTTAAATAGCCTCCTGTAGTGCTTAGGTGTCTCCTTCCACGGCCTCGCCTAGGTAAAAAAGAGTTCCTGCCTTCCAGAAGAGTTCCAGTGTTCTGAACCTAGGGAGTGGCTCCTGCCCCACCCAACAGGAAAAGTAGTCCCAAACAGAAGAGGATCAGGGTTCAACTGGCAGGTAAGTAAGCAGCATGGTCTGCTGCAGGTAAGTCCACCCAAGCATAATGAGCCCGGCGCTTCCAGCGCTGGGACTGGGCACATTTATGAGCCTGGTGCCACTGGCGCCAGGACAGGGTCCAAAAGGTCCCAATTGGGACTGGCCGGCACCCGGAACCGGGGTTATGGGTCTGCTTCCAAGGGAGTTGGGTAAGTCCTGACCCTTTGGAAGCAGAGATCATGACACCCCTTTACAGGCACTGAGCTTTATACAGGAGAGCACATATGCGTTTTAATGGAAAGGTAGGTTTCAAACATAGCACAGGGATCGAAATTAAGATTGGATAAGCAGGAGATAAAAGCAGCTCCTGGGTATGAGGCATTAATCAGTGAGCAGGAGCTACCACTGGGAAATCGGGGGCATACTGTTCCATAACTTCCACATACGATGGAAACGTAACCTTTTGCTTATATTTGATTACCCCTTCTGCTTTAAATGCCATATAGAAGTGTCCTAATGCTTATTTATAGATTTTTACAAATGCACAAAGTTACATTCACATAGATTCGGTTGTTTTGCATCAGTTGGCCTGGGGAGCCAAAAGTAGCTTCTGGTAGTTGTTGGTACCAAGCTAACTAGGCTCTTCCAGGGTAGAAGCAGGAGCTAAATAGCTCCCAGCACTCCCCTCTATTTCGAACCCTGTAGCATGATATTGTCAAGTAACATGAATGAACAGTGTCTCAGCATACAATTCTTAGTTAGAGGCTGCGTTCTAATGCTAAGGAAAGCATAATCCGGTTGGAAAGCAAATAGTCAGACATTTCTAGTTTTGTTGTGCAAGCTACTTCTACAGTTCACACATGGCTCTGGGCATGCAAGCCTGCTTACTATATGACAACTTCCGTCTGCTAAAGCCACCTTACCTAGGAAAGTGGTACTCTAAAGTACGCTTCAATATGCAAAAAGAGAAACACGTCAGAGGCGAGAACTTTGGAAGCAAGCACAGCTAGTTACTTGGGAGTTAAGCCTTCGAGTTTGGGACATGCGCATTAGAACATAGGCCTCACACAACAATGGCAATAAGGCAATTGTTAAACATGGCATTTAGAATTAGTTGATGTGAGACAGGCATGGTAGCAAGAGAGACACAGGCTCAAAAGTATTTGTTTTAAAATCTTAATTTACTAAGGTTCATGGGGTGGTGGAATGCCTGGCTGGCCCTAACGCTAAACGGATGGTTCCCTTAACTGATGTTTCTAATGGCCGTCATCTAATAGTCCAAAATAAAGTCTGTTTGTGTCTAAACCAATGCTTGCCCTCACGTTGTACAAAAATGTGATGGGAGGTCTTTTGGAAAAATAGTGGTTCAACAAAAAAGGTGAAGCCAAACTTGGTTTCAGGTGGTCTTCTCACCAGGTGCAATTTTGTCAATGTCGCAAAGATGGGTTCACTCACCAGGGCTTCGTACGACTTTCTCTACAGGGCCATTACAGTGAAAACGCCTCCAATATACTTGAGTTCCTTGGGGTTCCCTTCCCCAAGCTTTAACTTGTACACTTTCAGCTTTCGATGCAAAACAGTCAGTTTCTTCAATAGGCCTCGGGGTTCCCTTCCCCAAGCTCGGGCCTCTTCCAGCTTTCAAAACTAAATAAACAATATCAGATGGTCAAGGTGTGCTTTTCTTCTTCTGTACAATCTTTTCTGCATATCATCCTCTTATGGGGTAGAATTGGAGGCTTTCGAAAACGCTAGGCTATTTACTTTTCCTCAGCGCGACCACTCGGACCCTTTGCCCCGCTTTTCCTTAGTTATTTCACTGCCTTTTGCACTTTTTATCTTCTGGTGCTTCCTGCACCATTTTCCTATGTTCCTTCCCCCTTTCCATGCACACTTGCACTGAGGTTTACTCCTTGTCTTGATTTAAGCCTTTTGCAAGCTTCTTTCATGCTTTCGCGCACTTGCTGCTTTCTTTTCGGGTCGTTTGTACCCTCTTTTATACTGTCCTTTCCTTTGTGCCTCTTGCACCTTTTCCCACAGGCTTCTGGCCCCCTTCCATTCATCACGTTTAATTGTCCAACACATACGCGCGTCTTGCACTTGCACTTACACTTTTACATTTTTACTTGCATCTTTGTAGAAGACTTCCCGTCCGCTTCAAATGAACGCCCATTCAAACGCAGTCCTCTTTCTTACGCGTTTTTGGCATTACCTTGTATTGTGCTCTTCACAACTCGGCACTGCAATACTTTCAGACTCGCCGGGCTGACTGATCCACTGCTGCTTTACACCTGGCTCTTTGTTCCGATGTCAGGGTCTCACCACCTGCCCCCTGGACACTCCTGGGCTGTCTCACTGGCCCAAGGGAACGAGCGTTCACATACACAGGTTCTGCGGGGCATCAGCACGCCTCAGCTTTCATACACGGACCCTTCTTGGCTCCCTGTAGACACACGTCTCCCTCACCACGCGTCTGCCCTTTCGCACGGCAGTTCCTCAGCGTTTAGACATCCCGGTCTCTGGCCTCTGATCCTAGGAAACCCGGGCGGTCTCCGCTCTCCTCCCAACTCGTTCTCCTGCTTGCTCTCGCTCATACACTTGTCAGACCATACCTTGTATAGTGAAAGGTCCTGTCAAGTGGAGTCTGGTGTGAATGGTTAATATTGAATGCCTGACCCGACCTGACTCTATTACTGGGACAACAAATTCTTTCTATGGTAGGTTTCCCTTACTTTCCTCATGTTATTCATATGGGTAATCTTTACTGATCTTGGTCGCCTCTTCCTCGTCTCAGTATTTAGTTGAAAGGGCGAGGGGGAGATGGGGTGAGACTGGAAATAGCCCAGAAAGGCTGAGGGAGAGTAGGTTGGGGTGTTTTTGGGACTGGGGAAATACCATGTCTCACCCTCGGGTATCCTCCTCCCAATCCCTCTTGACCCTCCACTCAGGTGATCCTCCCTCGCTTGTCCACCCCCAGGGTCGGGATCCACAAGTGATGTTCCTTCCCTGGCCACCTGAATGGAAGATCCAGAGAGAGTGGGTGGGAGAATAACGCCAGGTTTCTCACACTGAGCATTATTATAAAGCAGCAAACTGATCAAGGAGTTAATTAACATTTTCAAAACCCTGTTTTCCCCCCACAGTGTATTACAAGGAAGTGCGGTAGGACAGTTAATGTTTTTGTCTCTTGACAAAAATAGTCTAGGGCTAAGATTTTATTCACTGAAATTATTTTTCCTTATTTCTATAATGCTTACATGTTTTAAATTCCTATTTAGTACTGCATCATGGTGTCCCATTTTTATTATGTATACATTGTATTTTATGCATAATGGATTAAACTAAGTAAGGCTTATTGAATTGAATAAAATTGATTGCAAGAAGAATCCCTCTGCAAATGAGGGGGTTAACAGTTGAGGGTTTTGAAATTGATTTATTTTAATATATAGCAACCTTTGAAATATTAGAATAAAGAAATGTGTTGAAAGAAAGGACGTCAATAAGCAATGGTAAAACGCATAGGAGCTGATGGAAAAAAATCAAAACATTAGATCTGTATCTCGGGTGTTTATGTCCGTCTCATTCAAATTATACTTTCAGTAGCAGGACAAAAGTCTGTTGTTGTCATGACCGTGGAACACGCCTTTCTGTGTCCTCTATGAAAGAGGTGGTGTTGAGGAATTGCCCAGAGACCGTTTTTTCTAAAATGCATGCATCCACTTCCACATCCCCAATAATGTATACTGTCTTTGAAATGATGGCGATATAGCAGTTTACAAATTAACCACATTAATTGTTTATCATTATTAACGAGATCTCTGTGTTTGAGCGATAGTCACACTGTTTCTGTATACTGTGTTATTGATCTACTGTACGGGACAAGCTGTCCATTTATCAATTAAGTCCTTTTTTTGACAACATAGTTGTAAATTAATGAGAGTGCTGCAAGTATCCAAATTATCTGTATTTAACGAGGTTTACTGAATAGGTGGTGTAGTCATGTGGTGGATATTGGGCAACATGGTATTTTTGCATGGAATTCGTGTAGTGTTTTGCCATTTGCTTGAAAAGGAGGGTTTCGTTTTTTGCTTTGAATTTGTACATGCATTTCTGCTTAATCAAAAGAGTACTTTGTATGCCCACGAAATGTGGCACAGTTTTGGGGAGTACTTAAGAGCCCACAATATGTCCTAGGTGCGAACTGAAGCATTGCTGATCAAAAGCTCATCTATAATAATTTGGAATATGCAGAACTGTGAACCTTTTGACACTACCATTGTAAGTACGGATGCTATAAAAGCTGTTTTTTAATGTATAAATGCTAGCCCAGTCTGGTTTCTTTCTTTTCATTCTATTTGTGTGGGTCACCTCGGCATGTATTGATTAATGATAAATGATAATTTGAGATGTCTGCTAAAAGGTGCAAATTGGAGTAAGGCTGTGAGCCCCTCTTCAAGGGTTTTTCTCACCTCGAATATAAACCAAGAATGAGACTCCTTCACAGAATAACAGTCATATAAATTCATTTGCTCTCTTTATGATTAAATGTAAATACTTCATGCTGTGGTATGAATTTCTTTTTTCCTTCCGTCTTTTAGGAATAATCTCAGATTTCAATTAACTGTAAAAGTATGTGCCATGTCTTGTTTTTTCCACTTTCTGGGATACAGTGTAACATTTTTGCTGGCTTTGTAATATTGTGTGGTTTTAAATGTGTTTTCAAATCTGTAATTGCTTTAACAAACTTTTTGTATAGGTTTATGGAAAAATAAATGAAAAAATATAAATACTTTTATTAGCATCAAACAAAGCACTCGAGAGGCGACATGTGTTTCGCTAGTGCTCTCTGACTTAATTACAATCTTTCACTCTTTAAATATAGTTTTTTTTAGCTCCGTTAGCATGACATGTAAATAAGTGTCCTTAACGGATAATTCACTGGGAGGGTCAACAAAAACGTCTGTGAGTATTTCTAGTGAAAAACAAATAGACATTCAGGGGGAGACTCAACATGTGTTCCTTTCTATCCTTAGCCTGAGGTTAGGGGGGAGGGTCACAACTATCTGGTATTTGTGCATGCTAGTTTGACAGCAAGCTATTTCCCTTCTGTCAGCCTGAGATCGATCTCTCTCTCTCTCTCTCTCTCTCTCTCTCTATCTCTCTCTATCTCTCTCTATCTCTCTCTATCTCTCTCTATCTCTCTCTATCTCTCTCTATCTCTCTCTATCTCTCTCTATCTCTCTCTATCTCTCTCTATCTCTCTCTATCTCTCTCTATCTCTCTCTATCTCTCTCTATCTCTCTCTATCTCTCTCTATCTCTATATATATATATATATATATATATATATATATATATAATCTATCTGAGGCTTGTGGAATCTGCTTAGATCACATGCTGTGCATAGGCCGACATCTAGTGGAAGCTGCAGAGTATTACAGTTTGTTTTTCGAAACTCGAAAATGGGCGTCAACACAGGGCGTGCCAGTAATACTATCCCTAGTGTGACGTCCACTGTACCCAAGATCCCTCACGCGTCTAGGATCCTCAGATTGTTTTTTTCCGCCATACTGGTCGGAAGCATTTTGCAGAGTCCCCTGGCCTTAGCCATACTTTTTCTAAAATATTAATTTATTTACATCCTTCCCCATCCCAACGTCGAACTTCGTCACTCGACGCCGGCTGGAGAATAAATCGACCATCGGCTGCTGCACGACGGATTTGGGCCTCGGAAGGCCTTTGGCCTCGGCCCGGGCCTTGGAAGGCCTCTGGCCTCGGGCCTGCAAGTAGGGAGAGTGGGGGGTTGGACATACTCTACACTCTTAGTATATAGGTACACCTTATACATTTCCTACACTTAACAGCCCGCTGCCTCAAGGTGCGTATGGAGGGTACCCCTTTTCAATTCTGCCCCAAGTACAATCGCAAATACCCTTGGGTCGACAGGCATGCCACGTGCAATCTCTGCTTGCCGAGGGACCACCCCGAAGCGAACTGCAGAGCGTGTAGTAGGTTTAAACCTAAGGCACTTAAGGACCGTTCGACGAAGCGTTGGGCCCACCACACCAGGCAGGCGGCCATGGCAGCGGAGGACGCCTTAAGCGACGGCAGCGACGCCGTACTTTCGGATGGCGAGGGCATTACGGCGTCGAAAGACAGCCGAGCGCAGGTCCCCGACCTCGGAAGGTCGTCCGGCAGGGCGGCTATGGGGAAGACCCCCGGCGACACAAGCGCTTCACACACCACACACACTAAACACACGAAGTCCAACCGAGACTCGACGACGTCGAGTTCTCGGAAAGAGGCACAAACAGAAAGGTCCGATTTGGTGTCCTCTGGGCGTTCTCGATCGAGATCGCCGCATGACTCCAGGCAATCATCCACTCTTGCCAAGAGTGCCTCGCTCCCTAGGCTAACAGAAGTTCGATCGTCGGAGGACGAAGACGACTTCCACCCCCAGGCCACGCTCCAGGAGTCGGAGCCCGCAGACAAGATCAGCGAGGCCCCACGCTCGAAGGACAGGAACTCTACCCCCGATCCTCGATGCCAGGCGTCGAAAACCTCCGGAGCCACAAAAGGACAGGGAAAACACTTTTCCACTCACGGGGAGGGGGGAAAACAGCAGAAGAAGCAGCCTTTGCACTCTTCCACACCTGTGAAACACGCCACTCCCCCTAAACAGACAGACAAGACCAGGTCTGCTGATATGTCTAAAACCAGCAAATCTACTCAAGATAAATCTCCGAGACTTGCTGAGAGAGTCATTCCCAGTTCCAAAAAATGGTCGAGTGAAGACATAGATAGGGTCATGTCAAGGATGTCTTCTTTGGCTGACTTTTACGATAAAAATCCAGACCATTTCCTTTCGTATGATCCACAAGGGGCGACACCCTCAGGCTCTAACGATCCTATCCCCCGAGTAAGAAGCCCCGGTTTGAGACACCGATGAGGTCTACAGACCCCTTCGAGGTACAACCATACTCACGACCATACTCACTGTATCAAGGAGAGGCTTACTTTGGTGAGGACCAAGAATTTGGCATGGTAGAAGAGCAAACCGGCGCGGGCTACTATGGGGATGATGAGGACCAAGAAGAGGAAGACCCTGAAACCTACAGAGTAGATTACCCGGTAGAAAACGAAGCCCCGGTTACCGACTTCCCTGTCAATAACCAACCCCTCCTAAACGAGGTTCTCGCACGTGCAGCACAACATTTCCATATTGACACCCACGGTGTCCAGGAGGAGAGGGACTTCGCCGAGGAGTTAGTGGGAGAAAGGAGGCCTGTTGCCCAGACCATCCCTATCCTTAAGTCCATTCAGCGAAGAATAGACCCGTCCCTGGTGAACCCGAACCTCACCAGAGCAGTCAATCCCAGGGTTGAAAAACTTTTCAGGGCAGGCCAGTCTGACCCTCTCTATATAAGAGGACATCTGAAGCCAGACTCCCTAGTTGTCACTAACACTCAAAAGAGGGCTGGAACACCCTTGTCATCGTCCGAAGCTCCTCCAGACAAGGAGAGCAAAAAAACTATATGGTTTCGGCAGTAAAGTAGCCTCAACGTCCGCCTATGAAGCAAGGATTGCAAACTCTACCACCCTGTTGGCCAGCTACAACTGCCATCAGTGGGAAGAAGTCGCGGCACTCATAGCCTCTGCTCCGGAACATTTAAAGGGCCAGTTAGCTCGGATTTCCGCAGAGGGTAGAGCCGTGTCTGGTTGCATTTTGAAAGCAACCTTTGACGCCGTGGACAACGCAGGCAGTTTGATAGCAGAAGGCACTGTTATCAAGAGACATGCGTGGTTACGGCAGTATGGTTTTAAGGCAGAAACCCAGGCATCATTGTTGGACAAACCGGTGGAAGCCGATCTGTTTGGTAAGGCGGTCGAGGACGCACTGAAGAATGCCAAGGACGAATACGAGACACTCAAGTCCCTTGGCCAGTTAACCAATAAACCCCCTAACCAGAGAGGGAATAGTCAACAGTCTACCCAGGGTTACGGCAGGGGTAATAGGAGAGGTTGTGGTAAAGGCAGAGGCAGCCCCAGCAAAGGAGGCGGCACGTCTCCACCAAAGCAGTGACGCTCAGTTCAGGGTCCCTTCACACGCAACCCCAGTAGGGGGACGCATTTCCAACTTCACCCAGGCTTGGGAAGGGATCACATTAGACAGATGGGTGCTGTCAACAGTATCCACAGGGTACTGTATAGAACTACTGCAGCGTCCCCGGAACCATCCTCCACGACAAAGAGTACACTCTTTAGAACATCAGAAGATTCTCCTCGAGGAGATCGCCATTCTGCTAGAAAAGGACGCGATAGAACTCGTCTCGGGACACCAGGTAAACAAGGGTATTTATTCAACTTACTTCCTTGTGCCAAAAAAAGATTTGACAATGCGCCCAGTATTGGACTTACGGCCTGCCAACAAGTATGTCAAGCCCCAAAAGTTTCGTATGACTACGCTACAAGAGGTAATCCCCCTCCTAAAAAAGGGGGGGATTACATGGCAACCTTGGATATGAAAGATGCCTATTTTCATATTTCCATGTTCCCAGCGCACAGAAGGTACTTGCGCTTCAAGGTGGACAGTCAGCACTACCAATTCAAGATACTGCCCTTCGGGATAGCTTCAGCACCAAGGGTATTCACCAAGGTACTGGCGGTGGCGGCTGCACACCTACGCAGGGAGGCAATCCCGGTGTACCCTTAGCTGGACGACTGGCTCATAACTGGGGAAACCCCAGTAGTTTGCAGGACAAACATTCAAAGGACTATCGACCTCCTCCACGAATTAGGCTTCTCAATCAACGAGAAAAAGTCAAGCCTGGTGCCAAGCACCTCCAAACAGTTCCTAGGAGCAATCCTAGATACTCAAGAGGGGTTGACATTTCCTTCAGAGGAAAGAATTCGGAATATACTACTGCAAATTCCGCAATATCAGTCCGGTCACCAAATAACGGTATGCAAAGCAATGCGTTTACTGGGCATGATGGCGTCATGAATTTACCTGGTCCCCCACGCGCGCCTGCGCATGCGTCCCATGCAGGAATGGTTGGCGAAACAGTGGTCTCAGGCAAGTGATCAGTGGGACGATCTAGTGGTCGTTTCGCCAACACTAGTACAAAGCCTTCACTGGTGGACAAGAGAGAATCTTGCACAGGGAAAACCCTTTTACGATCCCGAAGTACAGGCAGTAGTCGCTACCGATGCATGTCTGACGGGGTGGGGAGCTCACCATCTCCAACACACAGCTCAGGGTCTCTGGTCTCCCTCAGTGGCCAAGAACCACATCAACCTGCTAGAGCTTCTGGCAGTAGTCAGAGCGCTTCAAGCGTTCAAGCCCCACCTACTAAACCTATCAGTGCAAATCCGGACGGACAGCACAACAGCCATGTTCTACCTGAGCAAGCAAGGGGGGACTCGTTCGCCAAATCTGTCCAAGCTTGCCCAGAAAATCTGGATATGGGCACTCAGACGGAACATCTTCCTGTCATCACAACATGTTCCAGGGGAGCTCAATTCCCTAGCGGATGCTCTGAGCAGAGACTCCCTCCCAGAGGAACACGAATGGGTTCTACACAGAGAGGTCGTAGAAAATATCCTCTCTCAGTGGGGTTTCCCCACTATAGACCTATTCGCCACAAGCGAAAACAGACAATGCCCAGGATTTGCATCCAGGTTCCCCCAACCAGACTCCCAAGGGAACGCCCTGTGGATGAACTGGTCAGGGATGTTTGCGTACGCTTTTCCACCAACTCCTCATCAGGAAGGTGGTGAACAAGATGAACAGAGAGTCGATGACGCTCGTCCTAGTTGCTCCCATGTGGGCAAGACAACCGTGGTTCCCACACCTACGCAGGATGGCGGTGTGCAAGCCCATCAAACTTCCAGCCTGGTACAACCTACTGTCCCAGCACCAAGGTCAAACAGTGCATCAGCAACCCAACTCAATGAACCTGGCAGCATGGCTCCTGAAGTCATAGAGTTTGGACATCTCAATTTACCACAGAGGTGTATGGACATCCTAAAGGAATCTAAGAAACCAAACACAAGGCACTGTTACTTTGACAAGTGGAAGAGATTCGTTATCTGGTGCCAGAGTAGACAAATCAACCAAGTTGATTTCACTCCTTCGACTAATGTTACATATATGCTCCACCTGCTAGACGCAGGATTGGTTTTTAACTCACTGAAAGTACACCTGGCAGCCCTGTTGGCATACACCACTTCCCATAACAAGGTCTTGTGGTGGAAAGTACCAGTAGTTAAAGCCTTCATGGAAGGAGTAAAGAGACTTCACCCTCCTATTTCAAACCCACCACCAGGGTGGGACCTTAATGTGGTGCTATCTAAGTTCATGGGACCCCCTTTCGAGCCCATGCATAAAAGCAGTCTCAAACACCTGACTTATAAAACGGCCTTCTTAGTAGCTATTACTTCTATAAGAAGGGTCAGTGAAATTCAGGCTCTGTCAGTGCAGGATCCCTTCTTTACTGTCCATAAAGACAAACTGGTTTTACCCACACACCCTAGGTTCTCACCTAAGTTTATATCTAAATTCCACGTAAACCAGTCCATCGAGCTTCCGGCTTTCTTCCAGGACCCTCAAAGCTTGGCTGACGTGAAACTACACACCCTAGATGTGTGTAGGGCGGTCCTCTACTATGTAAATAAGACCAGACCCCCAAGAAAAACAGATCAACTGTTTGTCTCCGTAGCTACAGGCAGAGAGGGGGATCGCGTCTCTAAAGGTGCCATCTCGAAGTGGATTATTAACTGTATCCAGCTGTGTTACTCACTCTCTGAAAGAACTCTGCCTTTCACGCCAAGAGCCCACTCTACTAGAGGCATTGGGGCCACTCTGGCTTTCATTGCAAATGTACCCCTTGACACCATTTGCAAAGCAGCTACTTGGAGCTCTATTCACACTTTTACTCAGCATTACTGCATTGACACTCATTCCAAGGCAGATACACAAGTGGGACAAGCGGTTCTAAGACACTTATTTGCTCATGACCCTTCTCACATCCCACCTACTTCTTCAGGTACTGCTCGCTAATCAATGCACAGCATGTGATCTAAGCAGATTCCACAAGCCTCAGAAGGGATACATTACTCACCGTAATCGTATTTCTGATGCTTGTATCTGCTTAGATTCACATGCGACCCACCCTTCCTCCCCTCTGAGAGAAGGCGCATGGTTGCTTGTAGTCTTACCTTTCTATCTATCTGCTTGGATTATCTGTACTCACGCTACTCCTCATGCTACCTCATGTCAGAAAAAATACAATCTCAGGATCCTAGACGCGTGAGGGATCTTGGGTACAGTGGACGTCACACTAGGGGTAGTATTACTGGCACACCCTGTGTCGACGCCCATTTTCGAGTTTCGAAAAACAAACTGTAATACTCTGCAGCTTCCACTAGATGTCGGCCTATGCACAGCATGTGAATCTAAGCAGATACAAGCATCAGAAATACGATTACGGTGAGTAATGTATCATATATATATATATATATATATATATATATAATGAAAAAAAACTGGTGTTCTTTTAATGTATATTTCCACATATCTCACACACCCATTGAATATTCATGCTACCGAAGCATTACGTGATCTTTTTTAGGGGGTTGGGCGGGAGGCGTTACTCTATGGTTCTTTTTGAGGATAAAACTATGACCAACAAATAAGATTGGTGTAATGGTTTGAATTAATCTTACCTGCTGGTAGTGCTGTGGTCTGTCTTCCACAACAATGTTTTTAGTATGTCTGTGCCACGATAGAAGAGTTCCAGTCCTACACACATCAGACTTGTATTGCTACCAATGGGAGTATAGCGGTCCAGCCGAACTGCTAGATCATGTCCCTTCAGCATGGAATCTCAAACAAACCCACACATGCTACAGCCTGTTTACACCTTGCTAGTAAAGTGCAGTTTGATTCCCTATTCAGCAGCGAGCAGGGGGGGTGTGATGGGTGAAAGTCACCCCAAGTGGGACTTCCATGTCCAGATGTCGGTCCTGAGCTTGCAATGCCTACCGACCTAATCTACACCTCACTAAGTATATGCCCAATGAGGCTGAAGCATCTCTGGAGTTTCTTGTGGTCTCGTGCTGAAGGGATGTGGCCTATCAATTAGGCTGGAATGCTCCTTTTTGCGGTGAGACCAAGCCTGATTTGCATTTAGTCATTTGCCTTCATTAATGCCCTGGCAGATTGAAAACGTATGGTTTGGAAAGTTGCCCAGAGCAATGCCAGAGGTTAGAACATTTCTCCAGCATGGGGTCTGGCATGGATTCACATGCTCATGAATATTCCCCGTCGTCAGGCTGGGAATCCTCGGTAAAGAAAAAATCAGTTTCAGTTTTGTTTCTGAACTGTCTTTCTACTAGCAACCAATCACTGGTCTCTGGGTAATACTGCCCCCAGCCAATGACTGCCCTCTACCTAAGCCCCTCCTCTGGCAGCCATCTTCAGATTTTTACCGCACGTTCAAGTGTTGAGTCTTTGTGCTTTAGCTCTCGAGCTTTTACTGTGTTTTGTGTTTTTTTTCGAAGAGTTTACTCTTTTATTTTCGGTCAATCGAGCCTCAAGCTCCACCGATTCTACTTCCGATCAACGGGGACCCTTGTTCGGAACTTTCTACGCCCCTGAAGGGCATCTATTTGTTGAGTTTCCACTTCTCTGAGGATTCCAGAATATCTTTGAGGCCTACCCCGCGTGGTCATGGCCCAGGACAAAGGGAGCATGACGCCTTTTGGAACCAAACGCACGTGGAAAAGGACTGTGCGTTTTGTAAGAACATGTCTGAACGGACGATGAGGGACCGTCGTACTCGACTCCCCAACTGGCTGGAAGGAAAGAGCCCAGCAGCAGGTGAGAAGAAGTTTGAGCGGTCTTCTAAGACCTTTGAGGGTGCTCCGGCGACGGGGGCCCAACAAAAGGAAAAGCACTGCGCGTCCGGGAGCGCCGATCGGTCGGGCTCCTCGGCTGCCAGGCAGGGCACATTATTACCGACGCCATGAACCACGAGCCAATGCTCTGGCTCGGGGAAGAGGAAATCTGAGGTCCCGGGTAAGCTTCGGGAGAAGTCCCGTTCGATCCCGACAGCCGAGGGGGAGCGAGGCGGTGACCCCTCCTCCCCCCAAAGGTGAAGGCCTCAGGCTTGCCCATTGTCGCAAAGGCCCCGATTCACCCAGCTAAGGCCTCGATCAAGGGAGTCGTGGCGGCCCTGGTGAAGCCTGCGGAGGCTACCCGAGTGGAGATGACCTCTGGGCCTAGAGTTTCCCTGCCACCGCGGAGGGAATCCTCTTTTCAGCCCATCGATAAGACCCCTGTGATACCCCAGGCGGAGAGAGAGGGGGGGCGGTGGCTATTACGGAAACAGATACCTCCTCTGAAGAAGAGCTGGCTGGCGTCGCAAAAATTATGAACAAGAAGTTTGAGGTCCGGTCCTACGGGAGGGATCCCGACGAGGCGGACGAAGAAAGCGACGACTGTGCCAACGAGGAATTGCGGGCCGTGGAAGGGACAGAGGATCCTACCCCCCAACCATCGCAACCAGTGACTATGCCACAAGACAACTCCGGAGCAATCTTGATGGCTATTCAGGCCTTGTGTACAGAGATGAGGACAAGGTTGCCCTTACCCCCAGCGGATGATCTAGCAGAACCTGAAGAGCAGAAGAAGAAAGGTTTCCTCTACCAATGGCGGGAGGCCAAGAGGAAGACTGTCCTCTCCTTTCCATTACTGGATGACATCTGGGACGAGGGGCTGGTGCTCCTGAAGAGCCCGTCCATGGCTCCTGCAGAGAGGGACCGGTACGAGAAGTACCGGGTCCCGGATTCCACCCCCATGTGCTCTAGGGCACAGCTGTCCCCGGATTCAGTCATTTCCGCGGCGGCCTAGAAGAAAGCGGCGGGGGCGACGGCTTCAATCTCAACTTCCCCGCTGGGCTGCGAGGGGAAGAAACTGGATGCCAAAGGACGACTGGTCATCTCGTCGGCGGCGACGACTATTAAAGCGACCAACACCCTCGCGATTGTGGCTCGCTACGACAGGTAGCTGTGGTTTAAGATTGCTCCCCTGCGGGGCTTCCTCCTGGATGACAAGAGGGCTGAGGCCCTGGAAATCCTACAGGAAGGCGAGGTGGCTTCGGACCACGCCATTACTGTGGCCACGGACATCGCTGACACCAGCTTTCGCCAGATGGGCAACAGCCTTTGCCTTTCGTCGACGTGGCTGGCTCAAGGCAACCGACTTCCGCCAGGAAGTGTAGACCAGGTTGCTGGACATGCCCTTCGACGGGTACAACCTGTTCGGCAAGACAGTGGACGAGTCACTGCAGGCCATCAAGGCGGACAGAGACGGCTCGGGCCTTGGGTGTCCTTCAACCACGGCCGTCCTTTCAGAATTTCGGAGGCAAGGAAGGTGCCTCCAGAGGATTCGGTGGCGGTTCCTCGTCGTACCGCCAAACGGCCCGCTCCTCGTCGCAGGAATCCTACAGAGGACGCGGCAAGGCAGGAGGATCTCGTCATCACCAATGCCGTGGCCAAGAAGGACTGAACCGGCCGTGGTGTCGGGCCCCCACCCAAGCACCCCGGTGGGAGGTCGCCTGGCGAAATTCCTCAGCGTGTGGGAGTCCATCTCCACTGATCGTTGGGTGCTAGATGCCCTGGCCCGCGGTCACACCCTGGAATTTCAGATGGCCAAGAAGGAAAACCATGTCCCACAATTTCTGGAGGTACGAGCGATGCTAAGGAAGGGAGCCATAGAACTCGTCCCAAAAAGGCTCCGGGGCTCCGGAGTGTACTTGCGGTATTTCCTCGTCCGGAAGAAGACCGGCAGTTGGCGACCCATCCTGGATCTTCATAGTCTAAACAAGTACATCAAGTCTCAGAAATTCCGGATGGTCACCCTCCAACATGTGGACAGCTGGAGAGGCAATTTCCTATCGTCGCTGGACTTGGAGGATTCCTACTTCCACATCCCCATACTATAGGTACATCGCAAATTCCTACGGTTTGTGATCCAGGGGCTGCACTACCAGTTCAAAGCCCTCCCCTTCGGATTGATGTCGGCACCCAGGGTATTCACCAAGTGCCTGGCACCAATGGTGGCGCGGCTGCGCCTGTAGGTGATTCACGTCTACCCCTACCTGGACGACTGGCTCATCTGAGCAAAGTCAAAGGAACTCGCCATCGATCACACAGCAAAGACCGTCCAACTGCTCACGGATCTGGGATTCTCGATCAACTTCACGAAATCCCACTTGGTACCGTCGCAAGTCGCCCTGTTCCTGGTAGCCAGACTTGACAAAGTGGCGCGATTGGCCTCCCCGTCGGTGGAAAGGACGAAGGCCATCCTGGGCAAGGTGCGACGGCTGTCGACCATGGAGGTGGCCAGGGTGAGGTCCATCAAGTCCCTACTTGGCATGATGTTGTCGTGCATCTATCTCGTGCGCCTATGCAGGCTGCGGATGCGACCACTGCAGGAGTTCCTCGACGCCCATTGGATGCAAGCGGCGGGCAGTTTCGAGGACAGGATCTCACTCAACAAGACTTTCCACCAAGCGATCCGGTTGTGGGGCACCCTCACGCATCTGGCGGCGGGTATGGACTTCCAGACCCCGGCACATCAGGAAACTGTGACGACGGACGCTTCCCTGGAGGGGTGGGGAGCGCACACCGGAGATCTCCACGCAAGAGGCCTTTGGCTCCCAGAGGAGAGGTCCCTGCAGATCAATGTCGTGGAGCTCCGAGCCGTGTTCTGGGCCCTCAGATCGTTCCTTCCATTCCTCAAGGGCAAGGTGATAAGGATCTTCACCGACAACACCACCACAATGTTTTACATACGGAAGCAGGGGGGCACCAGATCCCCAGCCCTATCCAAGGAAGCGCAGGATCTGTGGCACTGGGCCATCGCCCAGGGGATGTTTCTGGTGCCCTTCCATCTGGCAGGAATAAAGAACACTGTCGCCGACTCACTCAGCAGGGAGCTGTGCTCGTGCCACGAGTGGGAGCCAAGGCAGATCTGGTTCCCAGACCTTCGGGACATGTCAGCGCCCACCCCCCCACCCCCCCCACCAGTCAGACTGCTGACGGACACGGATCTTCTCAACAGAGGAGGAGATGCCATTCTCCACCACGACCGGGGTCACTGAAACTGCAGGCCTGGCTCCTGCAGCACTAGAGTTCGGAGGGTACGATATCCCGGCGGACTGCAAGGTGGTGCTTGCAAAGGCCAGGGTGGCCTCGACTCTCAAGTGCTATGGACGCAAATGAAAGAGGTTCTTTGTCTGGTGCCGTGCACAGAAGATTAACCCTCTGCAGATTATGGCCCCTCAAGTGCTACCATACTTGCTATCGCTGGCCAAGGCGGGACTGGCACATGCCTCCATCACGATCCATCTGGCGGCTATCTCCCGCTACACCAGAACTCCCGGACGCTCATTGCTATGGTCCCATCGCCTGGTGAAGGAGTTAATGAAAAGACTGTTCCGATCGTTCCCGCCGGTGAAGGCTCTGGCCCCGGCGTGGGAGCTCAACGTGGTGCTGACCAGGCTCATGGAGCCTCTGCATTCGGCACTGTTGAAGTTCCTGTCGTGGAAGACAGCGTTTCTTGTGGCCATCACCTCCACATGATGAGTGGGAGAGATCCAGGCCCTCTCCTGTAAACCTCCATACCTGGCTTTCCACGAGATGAGGGTGGTGCTGAGGACGCACCCCTCCTTCATGCCCAAGGTGCCGCCGGACTTCCATCTCAACGAGCCCTTGGTGTTACCTGTTTTCTTCCTGTCACCTTTGTCGCCGGCTGAGAGGACTTCGCACTCGCTGGATGTCGCTAGAGCACTGAAGTTCTACGTGGACCGCACAAAGAGCCTTCAGAAGACATCACAACTGTTTGTGAACTTTGGACCTGTGAACCAAGGGAAGGCCCTCTCAAAGGCTTCCATTTCCAAATGGCTCTCCGGCTGCATCATGCACTGTCACCGGTTGGCAAACCGACCGTTGCCGGCCGTCCGAGAGCCCATTCGACCAGAGCGATCGCTGCTACCACAGCTTTCTTGTCCAGGTGTACCCCTGCTGGACATCTGCAGGTCTGCTACGTGGAGGTTGACACACACCTTCACGAGATTCTACTGCATCGACTGGGATTCCAGGGAGGAGTCCAGGGTCGGCCAGGCAGTGCTGCGCAACCTGTTCGCCTGAAGGTGGGCCTGGTGAGGAAGTAAGAGTTGCTTAATGTTGAGTTGATGAAATGCTTTATGTTGAGCCTTGCCACCTCCCATGGTTGTGCATGTGTGTACTGCTATGTATTCTTATATTCATGAACATGTGAATCCATGCCAGACCCCATGCTGGAGAAGGAACAAGTTACTTACCTGTAACTGTTGTTCGAGGGGATTGGGTCCTCCGACGTATTCCATATCTATGACAGTAATCACCACAGCTGTGCTGCTTCGGAAACTTTTTCGGCGTCTGCGTCCTGCGTCGATGACGTCGATGCGCCGCCGTCGAGGACCTCCTCCGACGTCCGACGTCATCCGATGTGATAAGTAGGACGCACGACGCCAGTAGCCTCAGTTCCGTTTTTTCCGCGAACGTGTTGCTTCGTGTTTCTCGGTTCTAGCCTCGACTCTTTGGAGTTCTGTTCTTTCTGGTTCTTCGAGCCTGTTCGTTTGTGAATATTCCTTCGCAGCGATGTCTTCCACTTCGTCTTCAACCCCGCGTCCGGGCTTCAAGAAGTGCGGGGTGTGTGGGTCCAAGATGTCGGTGACTGACTCGCACGACGCCTGCCTCTGGTGCCTCGGGGAGGCCCACGACACGGATGACTGTGTCGACTGCCTGTCGCTCACTTCCAAGGCCTTACGCGAACGTAAGAAGAAATTGTCGGTAGGTCGGGTGTCCAAGCCCCGGAAGTCGAAGTCGGCGGGGCTTTCGACGGATGATTCGAGGGGTGACTCTCCGCGTCATCGTCGGAGGTCTCGTCGGTCTTCTTCTAGGAGTCGGTCTCGCCACTCCTCTGCCTCTTCGAGGCGTTCTCGGAAGCGCCGTCACCGGTCGCCTTCCAGGTCCTCTTCCGAGGACTCTGCCCGGCACGTCGGTTATCCCACCAGCCGTGCGACGCCGGAGGAATGGGCTTCCTTCGGGAAGAAAATGTTGGCGATTCTTGAGTCGCAGGGTACTCAACCGTCCGCGCCCCCGAGTGGGGTCGGCCGTGTGAGGTCGAGAGACGCCGCTCGCAAGAGTGGTCGGCACGAGTCACGGGAGAGGTCCCGTTCGGACAAGGAGGCTCGTTCTCGCCGTACCCGTTCCAGGTCCCGGTCCTCGACGCGATCGAGACCGTGTGCACCTGTGATGTCTTCGAGGAAGACATCGACGTCTGAGGCGTCGAGGGCGTCGACAGGCTTTCTCGAGGCTCCGGCTCCGAGGAAGTCGTCGAAGCCGTCGACGTTCAGGTCGTCGAGGGACACGCTCGGGGCTCCGGCTTCGAGGGCTGTGTCGACGCCGCCGATATTGGAGGCGCTGCATCTGACGTCGACGCCGATTTCCTCGACGTCGACGCCGATCCTCTCGGCGCCGTTGCCGGTTTTCTCGACGGCGGCGCCGATTCGCTCGACGCCATCGACGCCTTTCGTGTCGGAGGTGCCCCGTGTCTCGGGTGTACCCCCTAGGAAGGCTCTGGCTAAGAGCAGGCACTCTCAGGTGCCTTTCCACCTCTTGGATTATATTTCGGAGGCGGATGAGGATTCGGTTGGCCTGGTTCCTGATCAGGTGCCGGATGACATTGTCTCGGGCCATAGTCAATTTGACGATTTGAGGCAGTCGCTGCATGATGCTAGTGGTCTGGACACCTCTCCGGAGGTGGAATTTGGTCGGCCTGAGCCTGGCTCCCATGCCGATTCCTCATACCGGCGCCTTATGGCTAGGGTGTCTGAGTATCTGGGATGGTCTGCTCCCCCAGGGGAGTTTGTGCAGGATGATCTGACGGACATCCTTGATGTTGGTCCCCCATCTGACCCGGTTCTGCCATTCCATATGGCTTTACAGCGTAGGGTGGCGGCGGCTTGGACTGCTCCGGAGAGTCTCCCGGCAGTGGGCAGGTCCTTGTCGCGGAAATACCGTCCAGCCAGTGGCGACCCCTGCTACTTGACCAGGCACCCCACTCCGGAAAGTTTGGTGGTGCAGGCGGCCACGGCCCCGGCAAAGCAGGCGTCGTACCCTACCATCCCTCCTGATAGGGACGACAAACGTTTTGATGGCTGGGCGAAGAAGGTGTTTTCTTCTGGTGGTATGGCGCTTCAGGCGGCCAACTCCATTTGTGCCTTGTCACGTTTCACGCACACTCTGTGGAACTGTGTTGCGTTAGCGGCTGAACATATTCCCGAAGGGGACGAACGGGTTGGTTTCCTTGCTTTGGTCCAGGATGGTAAGGATGCCATGTGTGAGTCCGTTCAGTCGGGTTTGGACTTAGCTGAATGCGTCAGTAGGTCCATGGCGGCGAGCACCGTGATACGCAGGTTTGCGTGGTTGCGGAAGTCGGGGTTTGCTCCTGATGTGCAGTCCCGGCTCCTCAACATGCCCTTTGATGGTGAACATCTTTTTGGCAGCAAGGCTGACGAGAGCCTTGAGAGGTTGCAGACCTCAAAAGCTGCAGCGAAGTCGTTGGGCGCTGCAGTTCGCCAACCTCCGCCTTTTCGTCCTAGGGGACAGCAGTGGAGGGGTGGCTCCTTTCGCTATTACTCGTCCTTTGGTAGAGCGAGAGGAGCTGGCAGTCAAAGGGGCCAACGCAGGGGTACCAGAGGTGGACGACAGGGTACCCGTGGTGCCAAGGCCGCTCGGGCAGTTGCCTCTTTGCCCTCAGGTAACGCCGCAGCCGCTCCTACTCAGTCATGAGGCCTTGTCCCATGGTTCGCCGGTTGGGGGAAGGCTGGCGCAGCATCTTGTAGAGTGGCGTGCCATTACTTCGGATGTGTGGGTTCTGGAGATCATAACCCACGGCTACTGTCTTCCCTTTCGGCACAGGCCTCGCGACAATCCACCGGGGAACCTCTCTTTGAAGTGTCCGGATCCGCTCCTTGCGCAGGAAATTCAAGCCCTGCTGGAGAAAGGCGCCATAGAACTGGTGCCTGTAGCGGAGAGGAACAAGGGATGGTATTCCCCTTATTTTTTGATTTCCAAGAAAGACGGGGGATTGAGACCCATCATGGACTTGCGCGGTTTGAACAAACTCCTCAGGAAGGACAAGTTCAAGATGGTTACTCTCTCTCAAGTCCTCCAGGCCCTTCAGCTTCAGGACTGGTTGGTGTCACTCGACCTCAAGGATGCTTACTTCCATGTGCCGATCCATCCCAAGCACAAGAAGTACCTGAGGTTCGCGGTTGGCGACTCGCACTTTCAGTTTCGGGTCCTGCCGTTCGGTTTGACCTCCGCCCCGAGGGTTTTCACCAAGCTCATGGTGGTGGTGGCAGCGCATCTCAGGCAAGGGGGGATTCACGTCTACCCCTACCTGGACGATTGGTTGATCAGGGGGAGCTCTCCCGAGCAGGTCCTGGATCATCTGTCCGTCGCCTGCCACTCCCTTCACAGGCTGGGCTTCTCCCTCAATTTAAAGAAGTCCCGTTTGACGCCAACGCAGAGGCTCCAGTACATCGGAGCAGTGCTCGACACTTCCCTGGGGCAGTGTTTTCCTCCCCAGGTGAGGGCTCTTCACATTCAGCAGATGGTGCGCAAGTTTCAGCATGCCCAGACGCTCCCAGCGTTCGAGTTCTTGTGGTTGCTCGGCCTCATGGCATCCTGCATTCTTCTGGTGCCAGAGGCTCGCCTGCGAATGAGATCTTTGCAGTGGGCACTCAAGATGCAATGGTCGCAGTCCTCCGGCAGGATGTCGGACCCGATTCAGGTGCCGCCCTCGGTCGCCCGGGACCTTCTGTGGTGGGCCGTCGAAGGCAACTTGATGAAGGGGGCTCCGTTTTGGCTTCCCTGGCCGGAGGTGACGATCGTGTCGGATGCATCCCTCACGGGATGGGGAGCTCATGCCAACGGGCTGACAGTCAGCGGTCGTTGGTCTCCGTCGGAGTCCAGACTCCATATCAATCTGTTGGAGCTGAGGGCCGTCAGGCTAGCCCTGAAGGCTTTTCTGCCGACTGTGCGAGGGAAGAGTGTCCTGATCCTGACGGACAACACGGTGGCCATGCACTACCTCAACAAAAAGGGGGGGGCAGGGTCACTTCCTCTGTGCAGGGAGGCGATGCAGCTCGAGTTCTGGGCCATCCAGCAGGAAGTTTCGATCTCGGCAGTTCATCTGGCCGGAGTCGAGAACGTGACGGCGGACGCTCTGAGCAGGCAGAGCACGATCTCTCACGAGTGGGAGTTGGCTCAGGAGATTCTCCTGGAGATCTTCGCCCTTTGGGGGACCCCTCAAGTGGATCTCTTTGCCTCCAGTGTCAACCGGAAGTGCGAAAGGTTTTGCTCGCGGGAATTTCCTCCAAAAGGAGCCTTAGGAGACGCGTTCGTGGTGGAGTGGTCGTTCCCGCTGCTGTACGCGTTTCCTCCGGTCCCCGTCATCCCGCAAGTGCTGCGGAGGTTACGGAAGTTCGGTTCCCGGATGATCCTCATTGCTCCGGCGTGGGCTCGGAGGACGTGGTACCCGGACCTTCTCGACTTGTCCATCTGCCCTCCACGTCGTCTTCCCTACCGAGACGATCTGCTCTCACGGGAGGGGGGTCAGGTTCTCCATCCAGAGGTCGGATCCCTCAACCTTCACGCTTGGCTTCTGAAAGGTTGAGGTATAAGGATTGGGACCTCCCTGAAGACGTGATGGAGGTGTTGCTTTCGGCCCGAAGGCCCGCAACTAAGTCTCTGTACCGTTGCCGTTGGCGTAAGTTCTGCGACTGGTGCAGAGTTCAGAATGTGGATCCTTTTGCATGTGACATCCCCATGGTTCTGTCCTTTTTGCTTTCTTTGGCCCACAGGGGCTTGCAAGTGGGTACCGTTAAGGGTTACCTGGCGGCGCTGTCCATCTTTAAGCGCTCATCTGAAGAATGTTCTTACTTTAAAATCCCTTTAATTTCACAGTTTCTGAAAGGGCTCACTAATGTGTTCCCTCCGTCGCCTTTCCTGGTGCCCGGTTGGGATTTGAACCTTGTTCTTAGGTTTCTTATGGGTGCTCCGTTTGAGCCGTTACATTCTTGCCCTTTGAGGCTGTTGACTTTGAAAACTGTGTTTTTAGTTGCGGTTACTTCCGCTCGCAGAGTGAGTGAGTTACAGGCACTTTCTGTTAAGCCACCCTTCACTGTATTTCACAAGGACAGGGTTGTCCTTCGAGTTCGTCCTTCTTTTCTTCCGAAGGTAGTGACGGAATTTCATTTGGCCCAGAAGATTGTTCTTCCGGCATTCTATCCTCCTCCGCATCCTGGTAAGGAAGAGGAGAGGCTCCATAGGCTTGATCCTAGGAGAGCTTTGAGCTTTTATGTTTCTCGCATGTCCCGGGTCAGAGTGGACGATCAACTCTTTATTGGTTACGCTGGTAAGCGCTTGGGGCAAGCTGTGACGAAACAGACTTTGTCCCGCTGGATTATTTTGGCCATCTCGGAGTGTTACCGCTTGGCGGGCAAGGACCCTCCGGCTGGCTTGCGGGCCCATTCTACCAGGGGCTTGGCTGCATCTACTGCCCTGCAGAGGGGTGTTCCTATTCGCAACATCTGTGATGCTGCCACCTGGGCTTCAGTGCATACATTTGTGCGGCATTATTCCCTCGATTCCATCAGAGGGCAGGATCTGGCCTTTGGCAAGGCGGTCCTTTGCTCTGCTATTTGATTGGCTATTCTAAATTTTGTTTCTAAATTCTTTCCCTCCTCCTTGGTTTGGTACTGCTTTGGGAGTCTGTCATAGATATGGAATACGTCGGAGGACCCAATCCCCTCGAAGAACAAGTTACTTTCTTACCTGGTAACGTTCTTTCGATGGGATGGTCCGACGACGTATTCCATATCGCTCCCGCCCTGCCTTCCCCGCTGCAGAATTTCTGTTGCGTTTGCAGCTTACGTTCCGCAAGGCTTTGTGTCGGACTGGCAGTTGACTATTGTCACACGTTCTGGGGGAAAAAACTACAACTGAGGCTACTGGCGTCGTGCGTCCTACTTATCACATCGGATGACGTCGGACGTCGGAGGAGGTCCTCGACGGCGGCGCATCGACGTCATCGACGCAGGACGCAGACGCCGAAAAAGTTTCCGAAGCAGCACAGCTGTGGTGATTACTGTCATAGATATGGAATACGTCGTCGGACCATCCCATCGAAAGAACGTTACCAGGTAAGAAAGTAACTTGTTCTTCTCCAGCATGGGTCTGGCTTGGATTCACATGCGAACCCTCCCTCCTACCCCTCTGTGGCTCTTCTCTTGGTCCTTCTGCCACTTTACGTGCTACCAAATCTGAAGATGGCTGCCAGAGGAGGGGTTTAGGTAGAGGGCAGTCATTGACTGGGGGCAGTATGACCCAGAGACCAGTGATTGGTTAC
Source organism: Ambystoma mexicanum (assembly GCF_040938575.1). NCBI lineage: Eukaryota > Metazoa > Chordata > Amphibia > Caudata > Ambystomatidae > Ambystoma > Ambystoma mexicanum. The sequence continues at coordinate 285,119,702 of NC_090931.1, read as the reverse complement.
TAGTAGAAAGACAGTTCAGAAACGAAACAGATTTTTTCTTCACCGAGGATTCCCAGCCTGACAACGGGGAGTAGTCATGAGCATGTGAATCCATGCCAAACCCATGCTGGAGAACAGTTACAGGTAAGTAACTTGTTCCTTTCCAGATATCTCTCTTCAGGATTTGTGATAATAATGTCGGTATATTGCCACATGGTAAACATGAACTGGTAAAAATTAGAAATGTATAGTTCACATGATTGAAAATGTTAATAAAGTAAAAGTGGAGACAATACCCATAACTAAATGAACTATAATAAATGAATCCTTGTAAGTGCCGATAACAAAGGGTAAAGCAAAAGTGCGTCTAATTAAAAAAAAAATTATAATTTATGACCGTGACCATTATTATTTTAAAATAGAAAACCATGTAAATTGTTCCTTTTTTTAATGGAGATATTTTCAGAAACATTTTAGTACTTCGTTTTTACCTTGGGTTACTTTTTTCTTTGCTATTTTTTTATACTGATTGCATAATAGTTAATGGCCATCCTTGTTCAGTTTTTTTTATTTATTCAGACCACCTTCTGAGCAGAAGAATAGCTTTGGTGATGGTGCACAACTGCCAAATTCCATTGTTTTTGGCATACTGATAAAACCAAGAAACTGTTCTGTTTTACATGCCAATATAATCTGGAGTGGATTACTGTGTCCCATAAACATTCACATTTTGTTTCTTTTTATTTTCTTTCCATCTCTAGAAGAACAATTGTACATTAAAAAAGCAAATACGATTCAAATATATCCAGTCGGCAGTGATTTACATGGATCAGTGATGTAGGGGATCGTGGGCGGCTGGGAATGTAGCAGAGTTGTGGGTGGTAGAACTTGAACAATATTTTAAAAGCATTAAGGTCCTCTCACCTAGACGAGGGAGCCTGTAATCCTAGGGAGTCACTAGACAATTTGAATGACATTTACTTCTTACAGATATTAATACTTCCCAATTTGTTTTGTTGCTTTTAGATGAGACCGGTTTCTGGCTTGCAAGTCAATGTGGTGTTCTATGCATCTTATCCTGAGAAGACCTGAAAGGAAAATCAGATTGCAGAAATTCATGTGTGGGAATCTGTATCACTTCTGCTGACCGTGTCCTGCTACGGAGCTTCCAGACCAAGGTCTGGATTGCTCATGATTGGAACCGAAAAATGGCTACATAGCTTCTTGGCAGAAGCGCCTGGCGGCACCTCTTCCTTCCCCTGTTTAATTTTCCTTAATAGTGGGTGCTTTTAAAAAAAATAAACATTTTTCAAAAGCAGTTATCCAAAATGACAAGTCTGTTCCGCCGGAGCAGCGGCAGTGGCAGCTCAAGAAGCTCTTCGGTTCAAGAACTCAACAATAGCCGGCCTACCAGGCAGGTTCGAAGACTGGAGTTTAACCAGGCCATGGAGGATTTTAAGACCATGTTCCCAAATATGGAATATGACATTATTGAGTGTGTGCTTAGGGCTAACAATGGTGCAGTGGATGCTACTATTGACCAGTTGCTGCAGATGAGTTTAGATGGCGGTGGATATGATGACAGCTCAGACTCAGATGACAGTATTCCTCCAGAGGTATGTACATTTTAATCCGTGTTGTGCACTAGTATTGTCCTACTGCCATACCTGAATGGTACTACTGCTACTTAAGACATGAATTTGCCTGATATGTTATATAGAGAAAACTAAATTTATGTTCACTAACTGACAATAGAAACCTGTTCAGTAGTTTTCCTATTTCCTTGTGTGAAGGACACTTTTCTTTCCAAATTTGAGGAATGTAAGGAAATGTAACTGTTAACTGTAGTTTGCCTAAAACCCAAACCTGAACAAAAAGATACATATAGAAGCAAATAATGTTTTTTTAAAATATTTTATTTTACATTTCACATAAACCAAACCATATCTAACTTATAGAACAGGATCAGTAATACTTCATGACTTATTGCAAACACAAATAGCAAACGCCTAATAGCATCCCGTAATTAATGAGAACAAACACAGAACAGAAATGCACACTCACACACACAGACATTAAACAAAGACTGTTTTTTGTTTAGAAGCAAACAGATATTTAACACAAATAATGTACTCGATTAAAAAGCCACATGACGGAGAAATATCCAGCAGTTGTGTAAGCAGCAGCAGGTACACACCTGTTGGTCTTGGAGGGTATTATTGGGTAAACGGAATTTCACCAAACTGGCCCATATTGAGAAGTGAACAAAGCTATATAAGTAATACAGGTGCACAAGGACAATTCAGAAATAACTTTCCTTAACTTTTTTCAAGTTAAACAAAACTCTCATAAACATTTCACACTTGCATCTTCAGTAAATTTCAATACCAATCCTAGGTAACGTTTGGATGACTGATATGCCACTGTTGTAATGTTTATTTCTCCTGGCCAAATCGAAGCAGTTGCAGCCCAACTGTATCTAAATCTTGCCTACGAGGCAGACTTATTACCGACTTGGACATATGGATTTTCTACACCACCCACACAGCTATAACAGAAAAACGCAGAAATACACAAGTGGTAACTGAGCATCCATTACATTATGCATCAACATAAGTGCATTACACCCTGCACCTCTACGGCCAACATCCAACTTAAATACCACAACTCGGAGCAATGCATCCTAGCTCAAAAGTGCACACAACTCCCATTTGGACACAGATGTCTGTTATTAATACACCACACCTAGAACGGATCCTCACAGAGCTAAGGGTAAAACGTGTCATCACATATAAACACAACAGCAAAGCTACCTTAAATGTTTCCTCTCACCCTACTAACCTCGACCAACCCCCTATACGCGTGGACACTACACGCAAATTGCACCAGAGCGCTAACGTATTGTGTACTAGTCCAGAACACATGCTTGAATAAAATTCTTTGTAAATATGTATTTTTCCATTATTATTTTAATTTATTTTAAGAAAAATGCTATGCAGCATATACTATAATAAATGACCAAAAAAGAAAAGAACTGCACCAGTTGATCAATGTTGATGATCATAGGTTACAATGTATTTGATGCTACAAGGACACAACGGACACTGAAGTACAATACAGTCCCTAAGCACTCCTCTATGCAAATGTTTGTAAATTTCACTCTCTAGGCCACACTCCCCCGAACGTCTCCTTTCCCTGGAGTCTTCTCTCTGGCTTCTTTGTTCCAAGATTTGGATTTCTTTTCCCCCCGCTTCTCTTCAGACAATGCGGCCCATTCAGCTCTTTAATCTGCTACCTCGCTTGCGTTATACATACAGATGGTGGGTAGGTTAGATTGTGAGAAACGCATAAGAAAATAGCATTAAAGGGAGCACAGCTGTGGATTCGGCAGCAAATTAAGCAACTGATCCTGCCTTTTTTTCCCCTCCTACTTTGCCTATGCCGGTTTGCCCTGCTTGTAACACTATCCCCTCTCTCCATATCTTTTAAATAGGACCCTTCATTTTCTATCCTTCTGTAATCTGATGAAGTCCCTTGCCTGGTTTTGGTGGCTCAGGGGTTGGGTATCAACCCGAGCCAGAGGATGTTGGGCCTGGAGGCAGCATGCAGAGGGTGCCCTGGTCGATGTCACATTAAGCACTCCAATTGCAAACTCTTCACAGGCCAGTCTTGTGGATCTAGGGTCTACTGTCCCCACCAGCCCAGAAGGGGAGGCCAACTGTAAGTGTTTTAACCCTGCCCAAACCCCTTGTGAGACCTTGCAGGGCAATAATAGCACACCCGTCCACAACTGAGCTAACATGAAGCTTTCTGAGAAGCCCCAAAACTCCAGCATAGGAAAGAGCTTTCTCTTGAAGGCAAACCATTTCCTCACACTCAATGGTGGTAGTGTGTGCAAAGCTACAGTTACAGATTCACACAATACATCAAATAAGTTATTTCCTAGAGTTCGTGAGACTGTGGATGAGGAAATCTGGAATTTCCCAGATGGGAACAGCTTGTAAGAGGAAGAAAAGCCTCGCAAGGGCTTCCCATGTTATGTTTCGATTTCCCTGCGCACTCGATCTTAAAATTACTAACACATGTGAAAGCTTTCTCAGTGTGTTTCCAGCCTCAAATTCACATGTTGGAAACACAAAATAACTTTGCTTAGCCCAGGCAGCACCAGGCTGAGTCAGGGAACGAAGATTAACATCCATGATGGCAGACAGTCTAGTTACAGGCTTGGTCCAGTCCCTTGTACTCAAAGCAGCCTCAGTGCACTTGGAGACATCAGCCAATGACATCAGTTAAAAGCCACAAACCCTCACTGAAAGCCCTGCCCAGGATGAGGGAACATAATACAAAAGCACCCATCCACAGTTGCTCAGTGTGGTTTGCAGGTGTCTGTCATTTGAAGAAGGCTGGAGAGATGGAAGAGTGGCAACATGGCAGCTTTGGTTGACTGAAGTGACGAGAGCCAAGAGAGTCAGAGGACGTGGTAGCATTGCTGGATGTGAGTGGACAGAATGACAAGAGAGTTAAGGAAGCAGGGGAAGGTAACGGAGAGACAAGCATTAAGGGAGGGGGCAGTGAGGTAACAGCAAAAGGATGACCGCTGCAGGAGGAGGTGATGACATTGGGACCAAAGAGTGGAAGTCAAGTGAAGTTGATGGGACGCCGGGTGCAGGAGGAGCTGGTGAACAGCAAGGGGAATGATATGTGACCCCATCAGAGGCTGGAAGTGACACAAAGGAATTAATAGCATGGAAGAGAATGATAGAGGTGGTTGTGTAGAGGAGATTGGAAGAGTAACTTGGAGAGAAGGGGATACCTCAGAAGAGGGAACGCTTAGAGGAGGAGGTGGCTTAGAGATAACAGCAGGCTTAGAGACCAGAGCAGACCAGGTGGTAACATTCCAGGAGGTGGAACAGGAACCATCTGGAGGTGAAAGAAAGATTCAAGTGGAGAACTAGATCCAGCTTCTAGCTAGGCAGAGCAGAAAGGGTTATTGGGGCCCAAACAGCCTGAGGCAGGACTAGATGGCCCGAGGAAGAATGAGGAAGGATCAGGGAGACTACTGTGGAACCAGGCAGGTCCAGGGGGAGGAATCCAGAGGAAACCAGGCACCCCTGGCTATCTCTCACTGCTGGCTATGTAGACTGAGCATACTGCTCAGGATACTTTGAACTAGATGGAGGCTTTTTGGGTTCCATAAACCAATACCCACTCTGGTATAAAACGAGAAGGTTTTGGGTCACTCTAAATCTCAAAATGTTAAGAAGGAATGAGTCAACCCCTTTTGAACTGTATGAATTGGGACACTTACTGCAGAGGTCAGGCAGTCTAGGAACTTGCATCCTGTGGGGGAGACATCTGTCAAGGAGAGGATCTCTGACGGTATCCGTACCCGATCTCAATTAGGAGAGAACCATCATGACTGTTTTGTTTGGGACAATCACATTTTCATTTAATTTGCCTCGTCTTGTGACAAATGCCCTAATAAAAAATGCTGAACTATAGTATTTGGTCTTGGTGTCCTTCTTGGTGCCTTCAGGCTGCACTATTTAGCAGTATCCATGTTATTTTATGCTGCTACTATACTCCCTTATTGTAAAGCACTCTGTTTCATGGTTGGGTTCACACTATAGAGCCCAGTACAAAGTACAAACTGTGTGTTAACCCTGGCAGAGCAGTCTGGCTTCACCTTTGAGGGTAGAGGGCTGATAAAAGGTATAGGCCATTCAAACCTCATCATTCAAAGACTATCCACACAGGATAGTTACTGAAAATATATACTTGCATATATTAAAACAAATGTTTGTGCTTTGACCAATTATTTGAACAGCTGATCAGATGGCACAGTGAGCTAAGCGCTCGCCCCGATATCTGTGTGCAGCCTGCAGTGGCAGGTTTGAATCCCGGTAGGGTCAACTCAGCCTTTCATCCTTCTGAGTTTGATGAATGGAGTACCAATGTGTGGGATAATAATGTCTTCTGTTATGTCAGTGCTCTGAGACCTATGGGTGTTTAGCGCTATGTAAGAAATCTATTATTATCTATATAAGGCAAGTACACTATCTTTGTAATTAACCTGAGGACTGTGATGGTGTCCCAAGGATGGGGGAGGGGGAGGCGCTTCAGATCCAAGCAACACTTTTGCAACTGATCTTGTACTGTTAATCACAAGTTACTAGTTTTGAAGTGGAATTATGGTTTGAAAATCATGAACAAAGTCCTTAATAATAAAAGGTAAATGCATAACATTTGGCTCAATGATTAATTTTCTTCATCACAATACGTATTTATTAAGCTATGACAAACTTTTAGGAAGTTGCAAATAGTTAGGAAAGTGTATTCATAGAAATGAATGGGACAAACTCAATAGTCTGCTTGTGGTTATACTCCAATTGTTGATATGTTTGATCAGTATTGCAAGATAACTATGCAAGATGCAACTGTCAGTTTGGCAAGTTTAGCGACCCACCCAGGTTTTCACCACCAAAGGTCTGTAGAAGGACAGTTGCAGAGTGGAGCAGCAGTTGTGTATCAACCACAATATTTAGTCAGAGGGAACATAGAACAGGAATGCAGGCAAGGCCCCAAGAAAGTAAGAGGACAAACGATGGCGCCGCAGGAAGGCTCATCAGGCTCATGGTCACTGTTGAGGAGGCCCAGGAGTCGCAGGTTGATTTTGGTGCCTGGAATGGGTTTGTCTTGGTGCCGGTTTCTAAAGCAAGGTATGCAACCAGAGGCATGATCAATGGCTAGATGATGAAAATACTCTTGAAGATTGTTGGACCACCACCACCCTCAAAGTTGGGCTGGATGGACAAAGCAGCAAGGAGTGTATAACACACATGTACAAGGAGGCATCAAATGTACTGGTTTGCACATTGGCCCTTGGACAAGCTGCAGGAAGGCTATCACAATGAGAAGATGGGCAGTACTTCTAACATCACTTAACTTACAAATATAGCATGCCCCCCCCCCTCTCAGGATGAACTGTTTACTGGTCCAAGGAGCTTCAGGGGATCACCTCAAAGCTGATAAGGACGGTTAACAGATTGTATCCATTGTTTCAAGGGGAGAAATCGCCTACCAGAGGTTTCCTCTGTCTGACTGGCAAAAGAGCTTTGCCTTTTGGAGGATAGAATCACAGCAGCAGTTTCCTGCCAAGTCCTCAGAATCTTATCTTCCTACAAAGCTCCCAGCATCTCTATTGGGGCTCTTTTCTCCAGGATCAGGTTGAGTGGCCGACTAAAGAATGGCATGAGATCCCAACATTTCTACACATACACAGGGCTTGGAGTTACCCAAGCCTTCCATCAACCTGCATATGGAAAATAATATATCCTTACAGTTCCAAGCTGGATGGAAGAAATAGGAAAGCTATTGACCTTGTAGTGTGTGGCTTACGGACACAGGAACAAGAAGGACTTTGTGGACATTGTGGGGTGGGACGGATATCTGGAAATGGATGCCGACTATGATTTCGGGAGAGGCTTTAGGATGTGTTCTTGGGCAACAGACCATTATGCACATCTGTGAACTTGTCTTCTTTGTATCAACTTTGTACCATCTTTGAATCTCCCATTTTCCCAGGCTTGGAGATTCATCTTTACTGGGCACTTGTGATGAAAACACTAAAGGTTTCAGTGGAGGGGGGGGCCTGCAGTGCAACATTCAGTGATTTGGAGGCCAACCGATCGGAAAGCACTAGCCAAGCTCCACTCATTGCAGCATATGCACCTAGGAATGTGGTTTAAGGCATCGGGAAGAACTCTCTCCAGCACAAGTGTGATTCCATTCACTCCGACTCCTTTGTTCACACTTTCCAAATCACATGAAGGTTAATTACCTTACATGGCCATTTCTGCTGGCAAAATCGAATGTGGCCAACATAGCCAGTCGGGAGTGCAGAACCGGTTGCTCCTTGTCGCTGGTACCGACAAAGGGCATATCAGTCCCGGCCTATCATCCCACATGATGGTGATGCTGAACGATGCGGTTAGGCGTATCTGCCATTGTTGATTAAAAAAGCCACCCCGCGGCAGCTGGAAACTATGGCATTCACAGAACGGTTCAATATATCTGTGTAGATAAGAGAATAAAAATATATTTTAGTATCCGTTCTTTATTCTAATTTAAGTTGTAATCCTGCACCGGATGAAACAGAATAATGAACACAAACCACACACAATGAACAAACACAGAAAACGTGGGGGACTATTTTAGACTACGATGTGCATGAAAGGTTAGCGCTGAGAAGTCGGTATAGCTGCCAAAGGTTTGGCTAAAGTGACTCAGAAAGGGACAACAGACAGATGGCATTGTATCGGAACTGGGAATATTATCTATAGAAAAGCGAACCAATTACCCTTGGAAAATGTTCTGACCCCGACCCTTTCAATAATGCAACCTTGATTGCGCACCCTGATATTTCATGGGATGAAGTGGTTTAGATATCACTAGCCTGCATACAGGTTGTGCTTTTGTCTCGTCTGAGTAATCGTCACAATATGCTCCAACAAACAACCCATAACAATGTCAATAATCAGTACATGCCAAAAATCCCATCCCGACTTAACCAAAAGACCAATAACAATTATTAGTAGACTGATAAATAAACCGCTAGTTACGCAGTCAGTATTTTAAATATGGCGCGTTATATGGAACAACGTATTCTGTTCACTCTTTACGTCAAAATGCCATTTTCGCACATCGCTAAATTCTCCATTATGTGAAAAGAACAATTTCCCCTTTTTTTCATCGCAAAAATATTATGTATAGTTCAATTTACATTATGTTTGGTTGTTCCATTCTCTTGGCGTAATGCGCAGTATCCGCTCTGAACAACGGGTTGCATTAATTGAAATTAAAAGTTCCAGTGTTCACTTTCATAATAGTAAATGTTGTCATTTTTGCAGGTATTCCACAGCTTCTGTCCTTGTAGCCGGGCGATTGCTCCCTTCTGTCCAAGGTCACATAACAATTGAAGCTTGTGCTTAAGTTTGGTTTTTGAGAATGAATGCCACAATATTAAAACATACCGAAGAAGATGCTGCAGTGTGAACTGATACATTTCTTTTCACCACAAGCATCCCACAAAGCGACCTGTACTCGTGCAGCACTGAGCACAGTAGTTGCACATGGCATTCAAAAAACACAAGAAAAATAAACAAATGTTGGCATCCACCAATGCCGCGCAATCGTGAATACTGTCTCAACCATCACTAGTGCGGGTTATGAACCTATAAGTGATGCCACTGACGACGTTGTGGTCTTTCCATAGGCAAAAGCATTCGATCTGGAGTCTCAACGTTCACAAACCGCATCTACCTTTTGTTTATTTAATTTTGGAATAAAGTTAACCTTGTGAAATCCTGCAACCTATCTCTTAGCTTCTTTTACAAAAGGTTTGTATTCATTAGTTTCTGAGCGTAACATGGGACAGCCGTTATCACTATCTATCCCACCTGATGCAGCCCTGTCTAGGTTCAAGCTAGACCGGTCACATTGCTTGCCCATACCCGGATAGATGCATTTATCATCCAACTATGCCTCGTCTCAATCGGTGGTCCGTTAGCCAATTTTTTGGATTCTTTCACCTGAATTTCAGATGGGGGCCTGAGGTTTGTAGCCTTGTGCTGAGCATTGCAGTAGTGCGCGAAGTCCCACAATTGCGACGCTCAAGCCAAAGCTTATCTTGGGAAGGCTGTAGCAAGCCAGGAAGGGGCCTGAGGCGATGAAGAATTTGTTCCCACTATTGTAGCAGGGTGTGCCCTTTGCAGCAGATCAGTTTTCGAAATCTGAAAACGGCCAGTGAGCACAGGCCAAACCAGCCAACATAGAATTCCTTTGCTAGACTCTATCCTTTGTATCATGAATCTCAGCAAGAAATCAGTCTATAATAGGCACGGTATAGAACTATGAATTGGTATGGAATTAATTGTATTGTGTATAACTGTCATTCGAGGAGAGTTGGACTTTGGGGCGTAATATTCATTGACAGTTGCTTTTCGTTTCACAGAGCAGGGGAGGCCATGACTTCAAATTAGTTTTTGACCACAGTTACACTGAAGGCAAGTAAAACTGCTAGTACAAGGCACTGAAAGCCTCGTGTAACCTTGGCTTATTTTTGTGTCTGTACAAAACAAGCCACGATATCATGATATGGCATTTATAATGCACATATGCACAAGTGCTTCAAGGTGCGACGAGGCAAGGGAGGGGAGACATAGGGAAGACGGAGACAAAGATCTTACTAATCCAGGTGACCTTCATATCGAGAAAGAGCAAAAGGAAGGGGGGCAAGGGTAAACGTGCTGTGGGAAAGGGTGACCGGGCCAGTGGAGTGCATAGGATAAACAGTCCCAAAGAATAAAGGATCCAATAAATAAAAAGCGCAGACAGCAGGTGGAAAGTGCAAGGGTAAGTGCTGACAAAGGGTGTCAATTGCTGTTAGGATGCTGTAGAGATACAGAAACAGTTCCCGAGTGCAAGTGTTGTCAGGGTCAGGGGGGCAGTGCAGGTGGGCAACTGGCGGGGGAGGAAGGACAGGGAGGGTCGATCAGATACGAAAGGAGTCAGCCAAGCCAGGGCATGATCGGTGATAACCCCGGTTATCGTGGAGATTGTTGAAAAGGATGGTAGGGTTCACCATGTCAAAGGCAGAGTAGCGATCGAATAAGATGAGGTCATACGGGGTGAAGGAATGAAGTTTGAAAGCACGTACTAAGGGATGTTCAGGAGAGCAGTTTTCTGTGTGTCCTGAGGAAGTACATGAAGCATCCAGTTTGATGTTAAATTCTCCAAGAAGGAGACTGTAACAAGGACGCCTGGACGTAGCACAGGTATAGGTATCAGCGATAGGGAGGCTGGGGTTGGAGACCAAGAAGTCCTTTGTAAACTTCTTCCTACCAGATTTAGTGAGGAGAGCAGAGTAGTCAGTAGAAAAACAGTTACAAAAGATATTAGAGACAGAGCACCAGGGAGTTGGTAGGCAGAGGGAAGAAGAATGGTGTTGTAGGGGGCTGTGAAAGACACAAGGAGGGGCGCATGCAAATCAAAATACAGAGTCGCACTCTATGGAAACCCAGCAACAGCAGGCACTAATTGCCAAAATGTTGACAAAGACGTTACTTTTGTTGAAAATGATATTTTGGACGCAATGGTGTAGAGCTATGGAGAAACCAAAAAAACACACACATCAAAATACTGAAATTGTATCAGAGAGAGTAAAAAGGGTCCTAATCGCAGAGTTGTTTAAAAAAAATTAAAAACTGCTAAGGCAGAACGTTATGGAAGTTAGGGGGTGGACACAGGTCAGTCGATTGATCATTGCTATTAAAATCTTACCCACCCATAGGCTTTCAGTGCCAGTGGCAAGCACTGCATATGTGTATGTGGTTTGGGTCAATAATTAAGGGTTTGACAGACACCAAGTCTGTGTCCCATTGACTCATGGCTAATATAAAATTTTCCCATCATTATTTCAGCAACCGAAATGGCCAGTGCAGCACTGATGTGCTAGGGCAATTCCATTTTCAAATATATCACGAATAGCAATCGCCGACATGTGTCTTATCGTTTGAGGAACATAAATATTGATGAAGGGAAGGTGAATGAAATACATTAATGAATCATAACCAAATTTAATCTGTATAATTAAATCATTTTTCACACTTTTTGTAGCATTGAAATTGAGTGTAATAGCATTCACTTGTTGATGTACAATGTGCAAACACATGGGAACATATCGAAAATGTTACTTTGAGCAGATTGTGAAGACAGCTCCTAATTATATCGGGAAGTCAACTTTTCCACAAGTTCCTTTTTAGGTGGACAGGGCTCATTTGCAGTGTTTTGTGGCATTCTGTGTCCTAGGAACAAAATAGGGATCAATTCTATGAGTAAGCATTGCCAACACATTAAATGTCAAATCTTTCACAAATTCGAATTCCATATCCTGCCATATTGGCTTAACCACCCATTGTTTGCTTCATTTTGTGTAGGCCTTGAGGAAACGATGCATCCCAAAATGTCCTGCAGTTTTCGCTTGTTCCCTCCCAATGTTCTTGTTGTGCGCAAGTACAGCTAGTCTTGTTCAGGCCTCCATACCGTCTATGCCAAAATGCAACCTTTTGGGCCTGTACTTTAGGCACATATTGTGGAACACCTCCAAATCTCCACTATGACAGAATTCTGTGAGTCCCTTCATGTCTCTGGAAAGCGTTTTATCGCACACGATCTTCTCAAGAGCTTTGTGTGGAGGTGAACATGGCACCAACCACTTCTTTTTTTTTCGTTTCTTCTCCTCAGATAAAGGTCCATGTGCACGTTCGTGAAAATGTTGGTTTTCTGTCCATGAGTGCAAGTTGGAGCAATGGTGCATCATTGAATGCCATTTCTCAAGTAGAATTTCTACAGACCCATCACAAGTTTTGGAGCTCCACCAAAGATGGTTGCTAATAAACTGACACCACTTTAAGATTTCTTCAGAACACTTTTTTCTACCAGCAGCTGTAATTTCTTTGACTGATTTGGCAACGTGCCATACATCGAATTGTTGGCGAATGTGTGGAAACTGCTCTCGCATGACCTTGGCTATTGAAACATGCCTGTCAGTGTCTATCTGCTCTATTTCTTTTTTCTTTTTTTTTTATACGGTTTTTACAAACCTTTAAAATGTTTACATACGTCAACACTCCCCATAGCACTACATTCAAGATCACCACCTCACTTTGCCACATTTCATCAGCTTTCTAAATGTCCAATGGTCCCTTATACATTTCCAAATCGTCAGAAACCATGTTCAACTGATGTTCGATTGTTGCTAAAAATTGTCAGCGGAATTAACAGTTTTAGGTCAATACCATTAAACATATAACCCCACCATTCTTCCGCACACAACGAAGGGTGGTTGGCCCCCCATTGCCCCAAGAGCAGAGTTCTGTTGCTCCGAAAACTGTTACAAAACAACACTAAATGTTTCAGCGTCTCTGGTGCTTTTGTACAAAATCTACATCTGAGGTTTATGTTTTTGTTACGTTTCCATGTTTGTAAACGCTCTTTTGTTTTAAACAAATTTAGACGGAATAACATAAAGCGTCTCCGTGCACTTGGTTCCGGAAACAACTTAATGTAACATTGGGGCGTGTAAAAAGAACGGACTTCCAATGGGGCGTTCAGCATCAGTTTTGCCATCGATCTTTCAGAACAAGTTTTCTCCCAGTCCAAACGCCAAATTTTCGTTTTAGCAGCTACTGGATTCTCATGAAGTAAATTGATCTTAATATCAAATTCTACCAGTAAGCTTTCGCATCTGTGCATCCACAAGGCCACCAAGTTCTGACCTTCTGACCTTGTGACGTTGCGCTTTGAAGAAGTCCAAATTGCAAGATGTTTTCTCGCGCTCGAGTCTTGCGGTATAAAGTCAACAAGTTCCACACGATCCTTACTTGCAGTGAAATCAGGGATAATTCGTATCTAATACACAAGGTCGATGTCCCTCTGGGGAGACCCAACACCTTTGTCCAGAATTGGTTCTCTAGGGAGGACCAAACCTCGTGGGAGCATCCCAGAGCATTTTCCGCCCCATAGATCAATACCGGCACGACTTTTTGCTGATAAAACAGCCGCACCGGCTCCAATGAGAATTTCCCAAATTTCTTTTTCATTAGCAGAGCTTGATTTGCTAACTGCGTGCATTTCCTTTTAGTGTCCGCCACCCATGGTGCATCATTAATGCAGGAGCTTAGCACCATTCCCAGATATTTGACACTTTGAGATATCGACATTGGAGTTCCACTCATATACCATTTGAGATTTTTTGCTTTCAATGAAGTTGCCCCTTTTAGATTGTTGAATATTAAAACTTCGCTTTTCTTTGCGATTCTCTTACGTAGATTGCATCTAGTTTTCATTGCAAGCCAAATGGTGTTAAGTCCATGATCACCAGATCATCAGCATATAGAAGCCAGCTTACCTGTGTGTTATTTACTTTTGGTGGATACGAGATCACTGCATCTAGTGAGTAGCCCAGGTCCGATATGTACAGACTAAATATTGCTGCAGCAAGAGGGCACCCTTGCTTAACCCCCCTGTGTGTCTTAATTGTCGACAAGGACCCTAGTTGATCGAGTTGAATCCTGATAGAGGTGTCCGTGTGGAGCTCCTGGATTGCCGCTACTAGATCATGTGGACACCCCCACCGGCGCAATTTCAACCATAGTAAATCACGGTCTACGGTATCAAATGCACTGGAGAAGTCAATAAAGGCCAAATAGATACTGGTATTTGATTTCAAGGCCTCCATTTTTATCAGGTTAAGTAGTAATAGATTTAAAGAGCATCCCACCTGTTTAACAAAGCCAACCTGACGGGCATCAACATGCGCCGTTGCAACAACCCATGCTACCAATTTTTGTTGCAAGACAGTAGCATAAATTTTGCCCAGGACGTCCAAAAGAGCCACTGGTCGGTAATTTCCAGGGTTTGATCTGTCACCTTTTTTAAATATTGGTACTATGACCGCCGATTTCCATGATTCAGGGGCTAGCCCCGAATTGTTTATTCTTTTGAATAAGGTTATACACGTTCAGACCAGATCTCGGGATGTTGTTTGATGGTATAATTAGTTACCCGTCTGGACCGGGCGCTCTAGAGTTGTTGGACTTCAAGATTATAGATATAATGTCCTCCTTGCAGTATTCGATCGATCGAGGGGGAAACCTCAGAGCGAGTTCGTTGTTAGCAATTTTGTGGCCCTTGTAAAGTTCCTCAAAGTGGGCAATCCAATCCTTCTCCATCACCAAACACGTTTGCAAGGCCTTTTGTGGAGCCTGCATGGTGTTGATGATCTTCCAAAAATCTCCAGAATGTTTGTTCTTCAGTGCCTTCAGCATGGATTCCGCATCATTTTGGATGGCCTTTAACCAGTTTTTGTACTTCTGTCTGGCCTTTCGAATGGCCTCTTTTCGGAGAGACTGGTCCATCAGACAGGCCTGGCGCATTGCTTGTCTCATCTGTCTTTTGTGGATCTGTATCTCTTGGTCAAACCAATGTTTGCGCACCATGTTTGAATGTTTAAGCCCAACGTTCTTACTTTTAAATTTGAGCAATAACTGTGCATAGTCTGTTTCGGAGCTGTGCTCGCAATAGGCAGTTGCCAACTTAGCCATCTCATGCGTCTCCAACCGGAGCCTCACCCTGTTCGATGTGACTAAGATCTTATGTTGCCATCTTGAACGGTCCTCTTTTGGTTTCATGATGAAACTTGTTAGTAGCATGTTATGATCGCTGTTAGTTTGGATCCTAACTTTAAAGGACTTTATTCGAGCATGTACATTTCTAGACACAAATATATAATCAATTGTGGAGGTAGTCTCAGCTCTGCCATGTTGCTGTCGGTTTCAGATCTCCAATCGTGTTCCCATTTAACATTTGCATTTCTCTGACTTTCATTTCCTCTAACCAGCTATGACTCAGCACCTTTGAACTGTTAGTAGTAGCCTTGAAAAGGTCGATGTTCAGGTCTCCACAAATCAAGATATTTGCGTGTTCCTTAAGCACAAACAGGGAATCAAGAATCTCGGCAATTTGGTCTACGAATTCTTTTTTCCCTGCCCTCAGATGATTCCAGTACACATGTAGAAGAATTATCTCATCTGAATCTTAGGGGCATCCCTTGTCGTTTATAACCGTGATTTCCTGAATAAAGGGAGAGTGATTGATCGACTCACTAATCCTGAAGCCTGAGGCCTTCTTAACGAAAGTTAATAGACCCGCCATCGGGCGTCCTTTTTCCAACTTCATAGCAGGATTAAGCGCCACTTCATAATCACTTGCAAGAGGACTCTCGCTTAACCATGTCTCTTGCAGACATGCAATAGATATTCCCTCTAACCAATTAGTGTTGAAGAGGTGCATGAAACCTCGGGTGCTCCATGAGGCCATTAAACACTCTCTTGAGCATGGCGCTTCTTGGCATTATTGTTGGGTTTTTGAGTTGAGCGTTGTTGCTACCCAACCCCACTCACAGTTTGCGTTCTTGGGACTCAATCTATTGATATCATTGACCGGTGTTGGTCTTGAGTTAAGACCTCCACATATCGTAATTCTTATGCCTGATTTTATCGCCTCCAAAAAGCTCGCATTTTTATTGAGTTTTAACTTGGGATCTTCTTTCACAGCCAGTTTTATCATATCACCCATTGTTCTGGTATCGAGGCTGTTGGCTTTTTCTTCAACCTCGTTATACTCCAAACAATGCTCTGCTGCCTTTATTATGGCGTCGTAGTATAGTGCTTTGTTGTAAGCAATTTGAGATGTCACCATTGCCTCGTTCAAGTCTATCTAGATGGATCGCATTCTGTGCTGCCAGCTCGTAAACTTCGAACCCCAGTGAGAACATAGCAACATTCGCTTCCATGATTGATTTAGCTATTAGCGACGAGGTCACATGAAGAATTACCTTATCGTTCCGGTTTTCATTTGGAAATTCCACGATCTTGATGTCGCTTGACTTGATAGCACGTAAACTTGGAATCAAGTCAAATAAATGGATGATGTTCGCGCGATTTAAAATCGGCTTATCCACAGGGTCGAGCCTCTCAATCAATAGCTTAAAGACTGGCGGAGCTCCTTTAACTTTTATCGTTTGATCTTTGTTCCTTTCGCGAGCAATCATGCATGATTTGGCATTTACATGGAGTAGCTTTTCGTTCCCATAGATGTTTGAGGTCTCACCAACTAGCTCCATACGGCCTAGTATGTAGCCGACGTCCACTTCTACTTTTCCCAGCGTGTCCGTGCTGGGTTCCTTCAATGCAGTAGAATTTATCTCTTCTTGTTTAGAGCATATTTTCAACCTTCTTTCGTGCATGGTTACAAATGGTGGACTTGTCGGGGCAGTTAGATCTATTGTCAAATTCTCTGATTCATTGACGAGCCGACAAATTCTAGAGGTCTTGTCTCCAGCAATTATTGTAGAGGCTTTTCGATCAGCCTTCCTTGGGCTCTGGTTCGGCCGTACCGTAGTCTCCGTCACCTTGAGATCCTGAGTTGTCATTGGTGGATTCAGTTGAGCAAATCCATGATGTGCTTTGGGTCCTGTTGTTACTTTGAGGTCTCTGCACACCAACGGTGGGAGAGGCCACAAGAACGGAACGCTGAGGCACTAGAGCCTCTGAACATTCGTTTAGCGGCCTCTGCAGGCCTGATGGAGCCGCCTCAAGTACGTCTACCTCTTGATAGGTAGACCTGTTTAAAAGCTCTTCCGGAATGCTCTTTCGCAACTCTTCATTCTCATCTGGTGATTGCTGGGAGATGTCTTTTTCAGGCTGTGCCACTTTTATTGCCTTCAAGTCTGCTTTCTTACAATTTTCCGTCACAATTTGCACAATTTAAATGTTCCTCCAAGAATTTTCTAGCTCCTGTATTTTTGTTGCATCTCTTCGCCGGCATATTTTTGTTTTTTTTTGCAGCTTTGAGTTTTGGTTCCACCGATTTTCAACTATTTGGAATGCCACCAAAGATGGAGAATACATTACGTTTTTCTTCCTCTTGGGTGCTCGTTAATCCATTTTTCTCCTTGTTTAATGGAGCTTCCAATGTCGATGTAGTAGGAATTTGCTCATCAATGCCTCGTCGTTTTTTACAAGCTCTAGCTTGTTCAAAGGCTGTATTAAAGGAAATGTCAGCTATTAGATCACACTCATGCGCCAAACTATCATCTTCGACCTGTAAGTTGGAAGATGGACAGGTCTTAGCCGGTTGAGTGAACTTCCATGTCTGCACTCTTTGCGCCTGTGTGATCAGTTGTAACCTCCTTTAAGAGACATTGTGCTTCTACAGAAAAATTGACCACATTTGCTGTTCCACTAAGATCACCACTTAATGGAACTGTAACCATTTGTGGTAATGGTGCTAAGGACACAGCAATGGGTTGTTTTCTAGAGCGTTAGTGTTTTGGAATATAGCCAACGCTTTGCGGGCAACTTCTGCTAATAATATTTTGTCGGGTGCATCGTTTCTCTTTTGCTCACTTGATGTTTGGAGTGAAGTGTCTAGAGTTTTCAATATCTTGAGCACCTTTCCTGAGGACTGGCCACATATTAGCTCCATGTGAGCCACTTTAGAGTTCAATAAAGCGGTCAATGTTGTAAGATCTTTCAGCGAATCATTCAGATTCTCATAGTTTCATATAGGGGGCCATCGAAATCGCTATTGATGAAATTATAGTCTACTGCAACTCAGAGGTTAACCCCAAACTCCTGGACTCCAACAAGTTAGCATCGGAGGAGCGTTTTGTTGATTTATGAGTCCTATGGACTCTTCTCCTCCTTATTTTGGGAAAGGGGCACTCAATAAATGAAGTCAGACAAATCACATGACCCCGGTGTGATCGAGCTTGGGTGCCGTACAGATCGTGAGCTCTGGTGTGTTGAGTCCAGTAGCGCCTGTTTAGGGTTAATTGCTCTTCTTTGAGAATTTATCTGACTAAAGGACAAATCATTCAAAGAAGTCGAGCTTCTGATCTCCTTCACAGGCGATTTCCTACGTTTATACGAAACGTTAGACCATATATCTTTACTAGAGTCAATAAGCTGCTCGTTGTGCTGTTTGTGAGCAGATTTTTGAAATTGCCCGCAGTGTGAAGACAAGCCCTTCCTTAGAATCCTTTGGGCTTTATTCATTGAGATAAGATTAAGTAAGATGTTATTTGCAACATCCAACGAGTCTCGACGTCTCTCGCAATCATGATGTGATTGCCCCTTCACTGATACTCCACCCGATTCCGGAGTCACGAGGAGTTTGGATCTCGCGTGCACAGCAGAAAACACTTCATCATCGTGAACATCGTACACCTTTCGTACGATGTTCAGCCCTTCATTCTCTGCGAGCACTGCAGGCTGCCCCACACACCTGCTCTCACCCGACTTGGAGGAGTCCCTCGACAAGCGTAGGAGAGCAGGACTCGGCCTCTCGCCTGCTCCACCATCATCCAGCGACATGACAGGAGAAACCGGCGTGGGCTGAGCAGGCGGCTCCGCGTCGTGAGCGCCATCCTCGTCACCGTCCTCGGCAGCCGCACGTGGCTCAGCTCCACCCCCACGCCCTGGGCCGTCACTGGGCTACGACTGCGACGCAGCCTCCACTCCGTCAACACCACCACGCCAACCGGCATCGGGGCTGCGCGCGGGCTTGTCCGCCTGACCAACGGAGCAAGCCCTGCCCGCCGCACACTGCCCCCCAGCCGCAGCACCACACAGGGCCACGAGGACCGGAGCGGGCGAAACGGCAACGGGCGAGTGCTCCTTGTATGATCCAGATTGAATGGATTGAATATCAATCGCGCTAACCCCCTCCTTGAGTTTAGATGCACATGTTGAGTCAAGTGTGATTACTAGTTCAGTGTTATGGATCAGAGTTGAGGGGTGACTACTACTGTCAGTACCCAAACACTGCTGTACGTGCAGCAGATGCCCTCCATTCTCACACGCAAACACATGTTCGTCTTCCAATGTGTTTGTATTGGTATTATCATCGCAGATGGCAATGGGACATCGTCGCATGTAGATGTACATGTGAAAAAACGGCTTACTTTCCTTGCAGTACTTTGATTATTTGTGTTTACATCAGACCCACCTGGTCTCTCGCGTCTTCTCTGAGCCCTCGTTCTAAGCACGGGGTGAATTGACCGCCATCCCTGCTGTCACTCGCCACAGCCTAACAGGCAGGAAGTGCAGCCCTTTCTCCACAGGGCTTACGCCACAAGGGCGGAAGAGGCAGCCTTTTAAGGTCTGCTGTCCAAAGTCCCTTAAAGGCAGACGCACCTCACTGTTGGTCAATGCTGCACAGGAAAAACACTCTCCACTCGCCACAGCCTAACAGGCAGGAAGTCCAGCCCTTTCTCCACAGGGCTTATCTGCTCTATTTGCATCCCCCTTGATTTGAAGAAATTCAACAGATTTTATGAAACCACGTTCAAGATGTACATTCGGACACCTGCGCTACCTCCGAACTCACCCTTTTTTTTACTTTCCATGTCTTGAAAGTGGCAAGTGCAGTACTTTGCTGAAAATCCTGGTCTGTCACACTGTCCATCGTCAGCTAGCCAAAAACGTTTGCCAGAAAATGTGCTTTCGATTGACATCTGTTCAACTTTCCAGGCTTCACTAATGGCAGGGAATAAGAATTCCCATTTGATATTTGAAGTACTGGGTTTTAGCAAGGACCTCAACTCCCACAAATTGTATATCTTAATATATCTTTGTATATATCTGCACATTCTATATATTCTGCATTTTTGTAAATATTGTACCTGTTGTATATTACCTGTTGTATATTCTGTAACTATGCAAGCTTTGCATCTTCATTCTGCTGCGCCCTTTTACCTACGGGTCTGGTGCGCATAATAAATAAATAAATAAACAAATTGACAAACTGGAAATCTCACCAAAAGTAGACCCGCTGAAAAGTGAAGCTGCTGAACATAGAGTTCCAGCTGGCACTTTGCCCAGCATCGGTTGAGCGGACCATGAAAATGTACTATGGACGTTGACACAGCTGACTTGGATTTTCAGGTTAGTGCCTTGTAATACCCGAGATACATTCACCAATGGCTGCCCACATATGTTCCCCCTGAATGTATGGACACATTTCAGCATCTGTACAATCTGAAGCAGGCAGCTGTCAAATACAAAGTATTTTGGCTCCTTTATCAGCCAATCGTCCAGCATGAATGTGGTTTGTGATTCGGCTGTGGCAGACATATCGAAAGAACTCGCCAAACTGAAGTCGAGATCTTTAGCAAGTTCCTCGGTCAGTTCCTTTGAAGATTCAGTCTGTTATTTCAGGTTCTGATATTTGCACTCGAATTGGAGAAATGGATATAATCAAATGTTTTTTTTGGTGGAACATGTGTGGCGGGTGTAATGGTGTCAAGGGGTCTGCAATGAATTGCAACGCATCTTCATTGTATTCAGTCTCATCTTGTCGAGTTCTCACTTGGTAGCAATGGTCCTTGGTTGCATGGATCGCCGGTCACCTTACATTCAGTTTCCGGCCATTGGGCATAAGCATCACAAGTCTGCTTAGTGACTGGACCATGCTGCGCCCCAAATAATAGTTGCTCCATTGAGAAATCAGTTTGGCAAGCAACATCTTTTGTTTCATTGGTTGTCTGTGTCTATACTTCGCTTCCTTCTGGGCCTCTAAAAGATGTGTTGAGAAACATGCTCAATGTATAGCACACATGCAGCAGATACCACTTTATATACAAAACGTTATATGAATAAATCAACAGCCTAAAAAGTTATACAAAGCAAACTTGTTTGTTCGTTACCCTTGTTTTCTTGGAAACCGTGGCATTGTCTTTTTCCACCGCACCAGCAAGCTGGAGTTTTTATATGGTGTACATCCAGAACATTTCATTTTATCGCAAACCAACATCTGTACATACCTACAAACAGAACCAACTTGATTGAATAGGAAAAATTACAACATTAAAATGTATTCCAAATGCAATGTGATGTCCAATAGTATTCAATATTAGGTTATGTTTATCTCTGGTCTATGTGCGTCCTCTTCTATTTCAACACCTTGTGTACATTCCTTGAACAGAATATTCATTAAAAAAAAGTAAGTGAATTGTACTGGAAATTAGAATATTTCTTCGCACTGTACACTTACACACAAAGTATTATTAAATAAGTAAGAACTGTATACTTCAAGGTTTGTTCTCGCAACACTAAGAGAACATTCATATGAACATACCCTTGTAAATAGTCATAATATACCTTTCACATTGCACCTGATAATGTTCAGAGATGACACGTGCTTCATCAGAGATCACTGTGCAAAACATACTGATTGTAATGTTATCCTCAAACCTTTTGTAATGTATTCTGCATTAGGGAGGAAGTACGCATACCTCATACTCTGGACCACTTGCAAAGGATGAAGTGATTGTGGCCGAAGTTCCAGCATCCACCTGTAACACAGTACTTGTTTTATTACGGGTGAAAACAGCGAAATGGAACTGTGACAATGATATTCAAACAATTGTACATATAGACAGACACACATACATGCCACTTAGTGTTACTTTTCATTTCATTTTAAATTGCAAGCATAGCACATTTTTGTAAAGGGCAAGTATAATAAAATGATGTGATAGACCAGCAAACTTGATGTTGACTCTGGAAATGAAATTGATGCTGAATCTTGTTGCTTCATTTTCTCGAGCATTGTCATAAAGTGGGCCAAAAGGAAAAACCTAGTTGTATTAGATGTTTGGTGTAAGAGGATTCAATTCAACACTACAGCTAAGTCAATGCCTAGTCTGGGGTACTGAATGGAAACCCTTATTGATATATCTTTATGTCCAGTTCATGCGTTCTGGATGACTACCCCTATATAACACCCCTCTCTTGGAATCCCCCTGACCCCACTGAGCCAAGAAGTGGTTCTGTTTTGCAAGTTAAAAGGTTTATTTCATAATTTAAACAATAGATATATATATCACACTTTATATTAATTTAATAATTGAATATCACACCTAATCTGAGCAGTAATCAATAATGGATAGTCTGGCACTAGCACACTTCTTTATAATCAATGATGAGTGGTTATAGGATGGATAAGATAGCAACGATGCTTTATGGTTTCAAATGGATGCAAGGTGGAATGAAAATGCAGTACAGAAAATACTCAATATGCGTTCAACAAAACAATGTAATCACTTTTCTCTGGCAATCCCCTCCCCCCTTTATGCAATGCAAGGAAATGGAAGGAAAGCACACAGTTCTCAGAAATGCAATCAAATGTAATCCAGTTCACCCCAGCAAGCTTAGACCACAGAAGTAGGAAACAGGCCCAAAATGCTTTTATATGTGCTGGCAATGAAGTGAAAAATATGCTAAAATGCTTTTAATTCCCTCTAGAGGTTCAGGGTGAGTGGTATCAAGTTAATATTAGTCCAGGCTCACTTTAGCAAGGATCTAGGAGTAACTAGCAGGTTAAACAAATTTTTGGCAAATGAAAGCAAGAAAACTGCTGTTTTCACACGTAAAGAAATTTTGCAAATCGCGGCAAATTCGCGAGTGCGTTTTTCGCGATTACAGAGGAACTACAAGGACTAGCACTATCGTTTTGGGGTCGTAGGACAGCCTATGATCTCAGCTTCCAGATGGAAGTTACGGCAAGTCTCTAGGACAAACGGTTACGGAGATATGAGCGATTAAATAAAGGTAGTTTTTCAGATTTGAAATTTTAAAGTTCAAAAAGACAAGTGACAGCTAGCAACTAGAAAATGACAGGTGACAGGAGGCATTTCTACTTAGATTAAAATAGCTTGAATTATATTATTTTAACTAAGAGATTGGTTCTGCGCAGTCTGCTAGGTACTCACACTATATTCTTGAATTAAATGGGCCTCGCCACGGATCTGGTCAGGTTTTAGACTGGACTCTGGTCTGGTCTCTGCACTTCAGTGATCTGGGTCAGCTCTCTCTCTGGATTCTGGAGATTGATGGATTTAAAGTCTGGATCTTTCTGCACAGCTTTCTCTAGAGATTGATAGAGGTAAAGTATGGATTTTCCCGGCAGAGCGTCCCACAGCAAATGGATTTGAAGGCCCCTATCTGTCCTGTCTGTCTGCTTTTATGTGTTTTGAAAGTGGGTGTGTGTGCAGCATCACTAGGCTCTACCCCTCTCCACTCGTCATTGGCCACTTCATCCTCTTCCCCTTGATTGGGGGAATGAAATGAAGTGTCATCATGATGAGGTCTGTTTATGATACAGAGAACCCACCCCTGTCAAATTACACACAATCTATATTTTGACCCAAAAGACATATTTCATAGCTACACAGTGGTTTGAAATTACATGCACCCATCATGCATCACAGGAGGTATACCCTGTCCAAATCTGCTCTTCCTGGGAGCTTGCATTCAGAAATGGCGACATTTGCACTTTTTAACTGGTTTCGCAATATCGGACATTAACCCAAATTTATACGCATGTGCGCAAGGAGTATGGACATTACTTGATGAAGTGTCAGATTTTTAACATGCATACATTTTAAGTAATACCCTCTTAACTGCTAGCTTGCCCCCAGATCATGCCACCGGTTCTAAAAACCTCTTAAAATGTGGGCAGAAAAATCACAAGAATTATGGTATCATTTAAATAATTTTCACAAGTCCGCTCTGAGTTATTCATCTTTTTCTAAAACCATATTCTGGCTACAGGGGTGTGGTTTCCCCCCAGCACAAGGTTGAATTTTTGATTTTTCCAGTTCTGCCAAGCCAGCTTGCTCTCACAGGCAGTGCTCCTCCCCTTTACTTCCAGGAGGAAGCCACTTTTTACGGCCCCCATAATAAAACATTTGCCTGAGTCAGGACAGGGCTTTGTTCAATTTCCTGCAGAGCCCAGGTAATTCAATCAGGGAAGTGTCATATCCCTTTTGGTGGGGGCAGCAAAAGGCAGATAGGCCTGGGAACACAGCTGTTGTGCAAGTCTCAACTCCTGTCGGGGGTAGCTGGTGGGCAGAATTCAGTTCCTTAAGCCAGGCCCCAGCTAATGTCACTTTTGTTCCCCAGTTTTCTGCATTCAAATAAAATTAACCATTTTTACATATGCAGCTAGAATGCTGATTCTAAGTTTAAAACTATGACATTTAAACAATTGCAACCTATGTTACACTCAAAAGTAGGTCACTCATTTCTTTTAAACATTTAGGTTTTTAGTGTCTTTCAGTCCAAATTTACTTAAACTGCTGAAATCCACAGCTTAGCCAGTCTTGTTATAAACCTTCAAGTCACTTCAGAATATAACTTTAGATTGTATCCACCTCTCAGTAAGTCTTTCTTTGGCTTGCCTTGGGTTCATTTATTCAGTTTTAAACAAAATCTGGTGGTTTTAAAACGCCGGCTTTCTGATAGTGGTGAGTACTGGTACTGCACCCCTTTTTGGGATTTAAGAAATGAATTCCCCACAATTCTAGGTTTCTTTTGGCAGTCAGCATTGCCATTCCCAATGGTTTCAGACTACTGTGTGGGTAGTCCAATGGTGGTTTTAGGCAGTGCCCTTCTGTGCCCATAACATCGGCAAAATGGGTGGCAGCCTATTCTTCATGCACTTCCCTGGGCATTTTCTGGGAAGCTCTGGCCATCATGATGTTTTCAATGCCAGTACTGCACAGTTTTTGAGGTAGGGCTTGGATGCATGGGTAAAAACATCCCACATTGGGCAGATCCAACGCTCGAGAATACCACTTTGTGCATGCCAGTAGGACTCACCATTAGGACACTGGACGTGTCGGTAGTTTCTTCACTTGTGAGGGTCTGTTCATCCATCACTGTGCTCTATGCCAAAAAAGGAACATGTCAAGCAACCGATTATGAAAACACAATGTCAGTTTTAAAGGGCACAATGGCATTGTTTTATAATGGTCATAATTGTTAGATTTATTAGAGGCTCAAGAAAGCGGGGACCGATGTAGTGAAATCTAGTATAGTAAAAGTTCAATACTATCTTGTAGCAATGGAAACCTTAGTAAGACACTTTTGAATTAAATATACTCTGAAAGCTACCATTTCAGTACCCTACCAGATATTCATAGAGAGATCACTGATAGTACTTATTTATGCAGCCCATCGTCCAACATAATAAGAAACTGAGCTAATTAATCACGCAGGACTCACCGGAGGCAGCGTGTGCAAAAATTCGGTTGGAATTGCATGTGGAAGCAATTTACTATGAATTCGGGGTTGACGCTTCTTAGTGTACTCGGAATAGTCGTACATATTGTCGGTAAAGTGCCGGCTACAGATGCGGAATTGATTGGACCTCACGTCCGTCAAGACTGCCTGGGCTCTACTTTCAATCTCGTCCACCCGAAAACCATAGTATTTAACCCATTCTCTTATTAAATCAATATCCTTCAGGAATGTATGCAGGACAATGCCCAGGTTTTTTGAATGGCCCTTAGAAGGGCAATAAAGTACCATGCAGGCCATCATTCTTCAATTGTCTTAGACCTCTATAGAAATAATTCAAAAAAAATACTGTATGCCAGTGATTGATGTCATTGTAGTACAGCTTTCTATGCAATATTAGTTTTTTCAAAGAGGGACAAAATGCTTAGCATTGTCGAATGAACACGGCTTTAACTGTTTTACAGATATGGTTGGTATACCGCTATTCGTAACATGTTACTCGTCTGTTGCATGTACTTTCATGCATCAAAAGGGAACATGCTTGCAAACATGTCCCATGAAATATTCTATTCTATTGCAATGGACAAAGATCCAATGTGGTATTTTCTGAGATGAAAATGCTTGCAACATTAGACAATGGTGAAGTAATTGGGCTAAATGAACATTACAATGGCCGGTGCAATTGGCGGGAATAGTAAAATTGAGATCGGCAGTAGATGAATATAGACAAGGAAATCGGTGACCTACCACCCTTACCTGGACGAACAAACAAGCCGATTCAGCAAGCAGGGGAGCAACTATCTGGGGAACAAGTTGCACGACAGCATATACCTTACTGAGCACAGAGATGTTCTCCTGTTAAAGGGCAAGGTGTTTATAGAGGATTACAAAAGAGGGTGTGTATGTGAATGTGTGACAGGTTTGTTGCAGGGTGTTGCATGGGGGGGGGGAGTCTGGAGACACTGGGTCTGGGGAGGCCATAAGAACAATGGTCACTGTGCAGAAGATCCCTTTTGAAGTGTACATGGTGTTTGGCACCTTGGCTGTTCACTCCCACCTTGCTTGCGCATGGCCACAGGTGCGAAATGCCTTTGATACTGGAGGGGGGTGGGGAAGGATGGGCATGGGGTGAGCAGAAAAGGCCCAGAACACTGCTGAAGGGAGACACTTGTGTGGATTGCAAGGTCGGGGTCTTGCAGAGGGGAGTCTCGAGACACTGGGTCTGGGGAGGCCATGAGAACAGTGGTCACCGTTGTTGGTAAGGTGGCTATCCTTGCCCCACCACCCTTGCGTTGCTCTAGAAACATACCATATGTAATATCCAGAGGGGGTGGGGGAGGGGTAGCCACCCCCTGTGACATTCTGTTGCATCACAGCCCATAGAAAATAAACAACACTTTATAGCCCCCAGCTCAGCCATAAGAAAACATTTGTGATCTAGTCCCAACGCCATCTTTTCTACCAGGCCCGAAAAACAATCTCTATGTAGAAATGCACCTCTCGTCCATCATTGGCAGCGCCTCGCACAGCCAGCCCACACCATCCCCTTGCCAGCTCTGCGCGAGCCCAGTTCTCATGAAAGCCGGCCATGCCTTGTTACAATCCTGTGGTATGATTTCCGAAAGAATGTGCTCTGCGAAGAGCGTGTGACAGTGAGTAGTCATAATCCCCTCCCTATGAGATCTCTTGCATATTACTTCTCCTAGAGGGACTATTTGGTAGGGGCCGCACGTCTCTAGCCTCATAGGAAATGCCTGCACCCCCTGTGGAGAAGTGACAACACCTGGTGAATAATCACAATCACAATCCAAACGACACTTTTTTTTGCTTTCACCAGCACACTTTTCTCTCCCTTTTTCTGAAGTTATGAATGTTTTTCGACATACAGCTCTCTGCTCTGAAACCTGAAAGTCTGGAGGGAGATCGGGTTTATTTGATCAAATAGTATTTTTAAAAACGATCTAATCGATTTATATCGGTCTTGTGGATTTGCGAGTACTTGCTTCGCAATGTTGAAAATGTTCGCACGTGCCCACATAGAGGTGCTACTGGCAACTCTTTTTGGTCACTTATTATAAGCCCTGGGACCGGGACGTGTTTCAAGGGACTGCGTTGCACAGAGAGCCCGCAGCATCTGTTTTTATAGCGATAAAAGCAAATCATCTGTGGCTTTGCATTCTTGACATGTTATAAATATTACAGTAATTTATGTTATCTTATCTTAAGTGATAACATTGCCCTGGGTGCACTCCACGTGTCCGTAACACCCATGTTTGAAGATGTGCTTCCTTAACAAAAACAAAAAGTAGGTTTTCAAAGCAAGGCATACCCGTCAACCCACGATATCTTCTTCCGCCAACAACTATTTCCTCTTAAAGAGAGTGGGCGATTGGGAACGGAACTGCACTGCATCCCCATTCATAGAGCACTCCTCTAGTGCATCTAAGATAATGTTATCTGCGCCTAATCAAGCAGGCTTTATGAAGGATGCTCTCCGCCCCCCCCCCCCTCACCCCAGGATTAATGTCCAAGGTTATACCGAGTCACCATAGCAACAAGTGCACGTCTCGTGTTTTATGAAGATGCTCATAATTGATTCTTTCGATGACTGCCGTATATTTTTAGACTTTTATGCCATGCCCTCATATCGCAACCGACCATTTTGCTGCAGTTCATGCAGGATGGTTATTGCAAAGAACGTGTTGGGAAGGAGGAGCTGGTACACGGTTTAGCTTAGTCATTGTATTCCTTAATGGAGAATTATATTTTAGGCGGTGCTTCCATTGGTGCTGGCAGGTTGCATAATTAAAAGTATTTTTATGCAATTGCCATTTTATTCTGTGCACATCACCACCACCAAAGTGATCTGTGATTGCAGAGCCTTGTCTAGATAGTGTTGCTGTGTGCTGTTGCTGGGGGTAAGCCAAACCGTGGACGTGGGGGTCGGGTGGGGTGGGGTGGGGGTTAGAATAGTTGAGCTGGAAGGAACAGCACGACTCAACAAATGGTTAGGAAAACGAGAGTAATGGGACATGGGTGTATGATGGTGGTCGGGTGCGTTTGCTGTCGGTGGAATTAATTCACACGAAAGTTGATCGCGAGAGGAGTGCAAAGAACCGCCAATGATGACAAAACATGTTTCATGAAGGCAGATCTCGGTACAACGCAGGCATGGTACTAAACACTGAGCATGTTTGCCTGATGGCATTGAGATGTGCTCAAGTCTGCCCTTAAAGTGCAGAGTTGGCTTTCTTTTGATTAATCCAGAGAGTAATGTTGGGGTGCAAAGCCAACTGTTGGAAAGATTTGGCAGTGTACAGGTGAATGCAGCAGATGAAATTGGAAGTGACGGAACATGTCAATATCCCAGTGTCAAACTAGCTTGGCTAATGCATGAAGGCTGAGCTAGTGATGCCTACTTTAATACCAATCTGTGATGCACTTGGATTTAAGTTTCTGCAGTTTTTACAGGCACAATAGGGAAAAACTCTTGAGTGAAAGCTCATATGGTATTGAGGTCCTACAGGTGCAGATGATCTCTGGCTGTACTGCAGATGGTGTCTTGTGATATTTAAATAGTGCCTAAACTGTCATTGTCATGGCCTCAAAGCGCATCAGATTTTCTGGCTGCTCGGCAGATCATAGTGTGAACGAACTTAAAATTAGTGCATTACAGTAACTATACATTAAGCATACAGACAAATGACTATTTCCGGCAGAGATGGCTAGTAAAGTAACTTTACATTAGATCCGAATTCAACAGCAAGTTTGTGAGGCTGTTCGGTGTAGAGATGCACAAACGGGATGATTGGTTTGGAGGCAAGATATACATGAATCATCTGGAAACGGATCTCCATAGCTTATACACAACTTGCATCTACCTGAGGGATCTCGAAACGTACGTTCGTACTTCTCTGAAATCCGTACAAGATGACGAATTCTCTGATACAGAGTCCATGGAACATTAGTCTTAATAAATGCATGCAGGTGTCCCCTGGTTCAGAGGCGTCGCTAGGGAGGTTTAAGGGGGCTATAGCCCCTGGTCTTTTGGTTGTAGCCCCGGATATAATCTCAGGAGCTACAGCCAAAAGGCTAGCTAGCCCCCCAGTCCCAACAGTTCGGACATCAGAGTAGCCCCAGGTCTTTTCCAGACCTAGCAACACCCCTGCCCTGGTTCATATCCTAATGCGTGATGCAAGATCTTCCATTGCTGTTAAACCACTGGGTGCTAAACACTGTAAAGTGGCAACTATTTAACTGGGCAGACGAGGCGGATATGTACGGCTTTTATTATTTGCTTGTTCGTTCTAAAGGTCTGTGTTTTATCTAATGTTTATTTATGGCATTTGGTTAACACATTTTGGAAGTACTCATACCATTCACACCTAGTAGATGTCTTTGGAAAATTAATAAAAAACGTGGTTAAAAAAAAGTGCTACCAAATTGCCTGCCCATTTAGTTTTCAATGCGTGTGGGCATACAAGACCTAATTCTGAACCTAAATAAAAATCAGCACAACATATTGCAGGAGAACGCTACATGAGCAAACATTACATCTCAGAAAGCCCATTATATGGACTAGGCGTTTATGAAATGCATAGTGTACTAGATAATATTTATTTTATTGTCTCGGGAGGATAGCTCAGTGGCAACATGCTCGCCCTGGAAGCAAGACGAGACAGAGTAACAGGTTCGATCCCCGGGTCCGTGCTTCGAAACCTCTTGAGTATTAAGAGTGTTATAAATAACCTATTATATAATGCATGCACGTTTACAAACATGACATGTCAGGTGGCTTCTTAAATGCATTTGGGCTTCTGCATTATATATAGTGAATACATTTAAGTATATATGAGCAGTAGCGTAATACTGCCACCCCCCCCCCCAACCGCTGGGAATGGGTCCCCTGCAGCGCGGGGGCAACAGGGGCACCCGTTATGCCAGTGTATATGGGTTGAGCGGATGAGGTTATGCAAATAAATTGTGCAAAATGAAAGATAGAGCACTACCCACTTAGACCTACCTATGCCGTAGCAGTGCTGGGACCAAGCCTTCGGATTCCACCTGGAGAACAGGACATTGCTTTTTGTTGAGAGAGCATGATCATGGCAAGTTTTCTATCCTTGTTTGTGTTCCTGCAACACTTCCATATATTTCCTCCAAGCAAACCTAATAACCCTTTAACATCACTGGGAAAGACTCACTTAAAGAACACCTACAATCCATTCAGGCGCCGCCCATGACACGCCCCTTTCTGAGCCCCACAAAGCTTGCCCAGTAGCCATGATCCATAAGGAAGGCGAGTGGTGGAGGAAAGGGAATGGAGTGAAGAGGCAGGAGTCAAGGGGAAGAAAGGAAGTGATAGGACAAGCAAGAGGAAGATGGGCGAGCTACCCCCTTTCTGGCTAGGGAGGTGAGCCCACTTGGAAAGACCCTCCCCAGGGGTCTTGTCAAGTGGAACCTCATTGGGAGTGGATCTCCCTATACCACCCTGACTATCTGCTTACGGCTGCCCTCCAAACATCATTGATTTGGATTCATATCTATTGGCTTTAGGTAATGCTGGACAGAAGACAAAACATGGAAACGACACCCCCCCTCCCCTTTTCGACACCCCCCTCCCCTTTTCCCCAAGACCCCTCTGGAGTAACCGGATATGGGAGAAGAGAACAATACACTGGGAAAGCCCTCTGACGTATCCACGGCCTGGAGGGGTGTAGCAGAGCGCTGCTGCGGATCCAACGAGAGCCTGTGAAATAGGAAAAACCGAGCAAAGATGCTGGGAGCCTGGCAGAGAGAGCAATGGGGAAACAGTTGTATGTGAAGTCTACATTCGGTAACCCTGTGTCGAGCATCCAGAAAGCACGAGTCACAGAGAGCGAGCCTGCAACAAAAGCGATGAAACTGACGTGAAGAGAAGCTGTAGTGGATATAATATGCCATTTATAACATGCCTATACACAAGTGTTTCAAGGCACAATGAGGCAAGAGAGGGGGGACAGAGGGAAGACCGAGACAACAGTCTTATAGGCCAGGTAACATTGAGATTGTGCAAGTACATGGGAGGGGGGAAGGGAAAGTGCTGGGTGGGTTTGAGGGGGCAGTGCAGTACATAGGATCAACAGTAATAAATCAAATGAATAAAACAATGACCAAAAAAATATAAAAGGACAAAACCATGTCTCACAGATTGCAGGATTGGATGGCTCTGCTCTACATGAAATATGTAACCTGATTATGTAATTTAGTAAGGTGCCACAACTGTACAAATGTGTAATTTCTGGTATGACAGAATTTTGGCAAAAGTCTGTGGGAAGTCTTTTTACATCATAAAATGCAACCTTCTGAACTGAGTCACATCCAGGGAGAGGCAACCAATTGATTGTCCAATCCAGTTGTTTAGAGACGGGCTTAGCTAAGCTGGCCAAGTCATATAGTCTATGATGTCACTATGCATTATCAATAAGAGTCCCTGACAAGACTCTAGACATACTCTTCCTGACGTTTCTGCGCTGCGTTCCTGTTGCATCCATCCCGATTCCAGATCCCAACTACAAGGCCAAAGCATTGCTGACCCTACTCCAGGGCCCACTGCAAAACCCAAGCAGTGCGGATCCCATTCCCAGCAAGGCCTCAATTCTGAAATCCCACTAAAATTCCCAAATAACCAAAGGGGAAAGCTGTGGTGTTTTGGGAAGCATCCTGATACCACTAACTGCATGCTCGCTGCAATCCTGCCATCCAGCTGATCTTTAGTATCCAGTAACCAGAATTGCCAGTCCAGAAGTGCTATTCGGTGACCAGAACTGCCCAGCTGTTTGCCAGGCGTGCTGCCGTGTTATAACCAGAATCTGTTGACGGTCCAAAAATCCACAAACCAAAAAGCGGACTGTTAGTATAATCACCACCCCATAGAAACCCATAGCATATCTTGTCTTTGGCCTTATGCCACTCTCCAAGTCATCCTATCCTTATCCTGATAACTTGTTGAAACTGTCCGCTCATTCTTGCAACCCTGACCTTGATTTTTAGTGCTAGCTCCATCTCTTTAGTAGGGATGTAACGGTATTACGGTATACCGTTAAAGATACTGTGAACCACTTAATTGAACAATAATAACCGTCACATTGTTTATACCGTTCATACCGTTAAGTGTGCTTTACAATCTGATTTGGAAAGGCTGCAGTAAGCAAGTGCTGCACAGTCTTGGTCTTGTACTGTTGGATGTGCCGTCTGCCAAGTAGGAACAGTTTTTAATGCCATTCCATAAACCACACGTGCCTGACACAAAATCACTATGTTAGCAATAGGAAGAATAAATACAGTGCCAAGAAGGAAAAGGGTTTACTTTGGGTTGGCGGCTTTGGGGTTTATATATTTATAATGGATGTTTTCTAAACATATGACAATGGGGGATTTCCGTGGTTATATCTTTGAATTTGCATATAATAAGTCACACTGCGAAATTTCGTCACCTCTGTGGGTATTCCCTGCTGCCATACCAAAGGGTAACATGTCCGTGATTACTGAACACCTTTTGGCCCGCAAGTAAACTAAAGGCTGTAACGTAAAGAGCGAGTGCGTGTGTGTATGCGCACAAGCGTATACTACTATCAGACTTCATTGATCTGTGGCATGCAGGTTATCAAGATGGCAACATGTTCATCTTCGCCAGTGGGGGAGCTAAAAGCCTAAATGACCACTTAAGAAAAACTATTCAGTTTGCTTTGCCAGTCGCAGCAGGGCACCCCCCCGCTCCCCTCCTCCTCCTCCTCTCCACACATGTGTTTGTGTTTGGTGGAAGCAAGGGGTGGCATTTCAGTGGAAAGTATGTTGAAAAGCCCAATTCTGGCCCTGGATGCCTGGTTTTGTTTGTGATGATAAATCTGAAAATTTATGACCTTTTAGAAAATATTTGTTAAGATTAGTTAACTCCACCTGCTATACCGCGATAACCATGATATACCGTCATTTGGCAAGAAGGTTATTGTACCGTCGTAAAACTAATACCGTGACACCCCTACTCTTTAGTAATTTTGTCTTGTGTAATCCTAAGCCATTAGTGCTATTCGATTCATCGGACTGGTTTCCGCCAGGGTTAGACGCTGGGGTGACTGGGTTGAAGTCTTGAATCAACCCTGGCTCTTACTGTGTCCATCTTTGGTGGCCTAGCCTGAATACTCTAGTTTAAAGTAAAACTGATTTCCTTTCCTATTTGACAGCTCCATTTTACTCAAAGCGCACCTTTTTACATCTTGCATAACTAAACAATTTACCATCTAGAGACCTAATTTCACTTCTAGAATACCCCTGGGATATACCTCTTCACCCCAACCAAAAAAACGCACTCCAAACCAGTGTATTTCACACGTTTTTATTAAAAACCATTTAGGCAATTTCAGACGGGAATAGAAAAATGTGCAAAGTTTCCAACGTGTCGGTTTGTTGCATTCTGTTTTCAACTTTCCATTATTTTACGAACTGTATGCTTTTGGTAATCCATTCTTTGTGATTGTTGGTGTCTTTGCATTGTTGCGTTGGTGAGGAATTATATTTGCTTCAAGGTTTTTAACACACATTGATTATTTATTTGTCAATTTCCGAGTGTCATTTCATAACATTGCAAGGGGTTTAAAATCCGTTTTTCTCTTATTTGGGGAGGGAAGGTCAGATATGGATTCTGTTTCTTATACCTGATTACCTGCTGCTTCTTTTTATCCACTCGGAATTGATTTTTTGTGGGTTGAGGGAACATTGCAGGGGGAAATTCTAACTTGGGTGCTATCTTTCCTAAATCAAAAAGTGCTCCTATTTCGCTGTGCTGTGTATATGGTCCACTAGAAGGTTAAACCCAGAGCATTGCGCACATTCTCATTGTAATTATCACCCCATTGGTGATTGCTGCCCAATATTAAAAAGTGTGATTTTCTTTTGAATTTGAAAATAAATAAATATTGTATTTTACCAACCAGCCTGGTTCATGGTCCATTGTGACCCGGGGTATTTGAAAAGTGGGTGTGATATGAGTGGTGTACCATCTCAATATTGAATCTATATACATAAAAAGGGTTGCCAGACATTTGGTCGAAAAAAATTGGTCGACCAGACAAATGGTCGAACCAATTTGATCGAAAACCAAATGGTCGATTTTTTTTTTTTTTTTTTTTTTTATTTTAACCTTTTTTTTTTGGGGGGGGGGCCCAACCCCCTTTTTTTCTCTAAAAACCCCTTTTTATACTAAACGAAAACCCGAAAAATAAATATATAAATAAAAAAAAAAATTCGACCATTTGGTTTTCGACCAAATTGCGTCGACCAAATTGCAGTCGACCAGTTTTTTTTCGACCAGTTGTCTGGACACCCATAAAAAGATAAGCATTTTAGTTGTGCGCTGCATACTAGGCCGAGATCAAGGTGTGTATTGCCTGATTGAAATCCTTAACCATTCACAGCCAGGACCGATTGTCCCAGGCACTGCTCACTGCTTGCCCTTCAGTCCTTTTCTCTATGCGGTCGGGACTGGGCATGCGTAGCATGCAGGCTTTTTTCAACTTTGTGTCCTTCAAATGCCTTTGAAATGTATCTTTATATTGTGATTAGGACGCTCGGTAGACTTCGTTGGGAAAATGTGTTTGGTTTGACCCTATTAGCACACTTCCAGGATTTCACTGATAAGTGTTGAAAGGGAAGTGGGGGCAAACCTGAGATTCCCTGTCAAGGGACTAAAAGTAGTATAAGCTATCTGGTCACGGACTAATGGGTTTGGTACCTGGGACAACCCAGAGGATCCTCCTCAAGGGGCTAAACATACCCAGGGAAAACCCAGAGGCTTCCCCTATAAAGGGGCTTATAAAAGTACCTTGGTTAACACAGAAGTTCAGTCAAGGGGCAAACTGTACTGGGGGCAACCAAGAGGTTTCCCGTGAAGTGCTAAACATACTGCAGGCAACCCTGAGGTACCACGTAAAGGAGCTGAACGTACCAGGTGTAAGCTAGGGATGAACATGCATGACCGGTTCACACTACTAAATAGAAATGAGAACCATTATCCCCCCCCCCCCGCTTGCAACCTTGGCTTCAACACAGACGGTCTGGTATTGGTCTCCCCAAATCACCGGCTGTGCTTACTTCACTGGCGCTGCTTTGTTGTAGGAGCCCAGGACAGTACCACAGCAGCAAACGATTCTCCCTGCCTTGACTATCAACACGGGAGAGCCCCGGGTACCTCCGGCACACAATGCAGAACAGCCTTTATTCCTGCTCCTAGGTTTCCTATTCTCGAAGGTTCATGAAAGTTAGTCTTTCGTTGAAGGAGTCAAGGGCACTTCCCTCCTTACAAACATCGGTTTTGCCATCTTTCGTCTTGTATTAAACTGCCATCTTGGAACTGCTGCTTTCTCGTGTGATTTGCCTTGCTCGGAGTGTGCTTTCATGCTCCGCCTTTTATCCGTGTGGGGAAGTGTGATGGAAGTCAGATTTGTGTAATGGTCAGCTGTAATTGCCTGACCCTGCCTGACCATTGTATTGGGACATGTCAGGTATACGGCTCGGGTCTCAGTCCGCTTTCTCTTGTGAGCTGTCCATGAGGAAATGTTTGTGTTGGGAAAGGGGGGAGGTGGTTGAGTTCCCAAGTATCCTACTTGGTAGGATGGGGTACAATTGTTGCAGGGAAGGAGTTACCGCGTCTCGCTGTCCGGGCTCCCACTTCCACTGCCTGAAGACCTCCCGCTCTGGTCCACCCCCAGGAACTGGATACAAAAGTGATGGCCGTGTCCTGGCCACCTGGATGACCGATCCTCAGGGACTAGCACTGGCTGCACACCTTGAGCTCTATAACGTCGATGTCCACTGGTACGGAATACGTGGGATGAAGTGGCTGCATGTGGGTCCTGTTTGTGCCAGTTTGGTGAAGCTTGATTATCCAGACATTGTTCATTGTGGAGGGAACAGTTTAGGACATGTTAGCGGCATCTCACTGCAGTTTGCGATGAAGGAGACATTTTGACCAAATCATGGCAATGTTTCCAAAGTCGCAAATCATTTTTTCTCGCATTGCCCAAAGACAGAAGTGGCTGCATTCTTTCTCGTGTGGGCCACAAATGTAGAAAGTGTGGCGCAATGTGAACAAGGCTGTTTGTTCCTTTTTGCGAGAAATTGGCATGTTCTCCTTCCACAATAACGTTACGTTTCGTAGTAGCAACATTTTTCGTTCTGATGGAGTGCATCTTACTGATGCTGGCAATAAACTGTTGCTGCGTAATATCCAAAATGCAGTGCAGCACTTCCTGCAAGTTAAGCAAGCATTTCCCCTGTGGGTGTTCACCACTTCAAACCTGAGAAACACAAACAGCACAAAAAGGCTCTTTTCAGAGCCACCACTTTGTTTTGGGAATGCGTACAATGTTTTTGATGGAGTGGTGCCGCCCATTGTTCAACACCCTTATAGCTGTGCGACCGCCTGCATGCTTTTATTGAAATTCTATTTGTAAACAATGCAAGGTGGTTCTGAAAAGAGCCTTTTTGTCTTCCACCATCCCCCACCAACCCCCCACACCCCCCCCCCTCGGTTCCCCCTTCTGGGTGTGTTGCATTTTTCCGGTGTTTATAACCATTGGGGACGGCTGTCCGTGAACGCATATTGGCTGGAATATTTTGTGCCTAGGTGTCCTACGGATACCCTTGGGATCCCCGGACTACTTAAAAGTACAGCACTCATACCCCGAACATTTCTAAACAAGCTGTGTATGTGAACGGTAAGCCGCTTCGTTCTTTGTTCCTATGTAAAGCAGCTATGCGGGACAATGGTTGAAGGCAGACGTTACTTCTCTTGTTGGTGCATTCCATTATGCTGCATACCCTATGCGTTTGCGCTGTTTGTATCAAAAGTACAGAGTTGTACACTTACTGCATTTTCGCTTCCAATTCACATACTTGCTGCTGTTTCTATATGTTTCTTGTCTTTGCTGCATGGTACCACTATGTACGACCACACCTCCATTTCTCGGCAGGGTGGACGCCACCCATGTCCACGAACAGACACACTGTTCGCAACCACTGTGGCTATTAGTATGGAGCCACCGGTTTCAGCATGCTGTACAGTACATCTATACAAACTGAGTATCCTGGTAAAAACCTATGAAATTCAGTGAAAAGAAAATTGTTAAAGGGACGTTATGGTTAAGTTGCGCTACTTAAACCATATCACCTTCGCTGAAAAAACTGATAAAGGAACGTTATGGTTACAGTGCCCTAGTAAAAACCAATGAAATTCACTGACAAAAAACGTTAATGGGGCGATATGGTTCAGGTCCCATAAGAAAAACCTATCCACTTCAGTGCAACAACTATTTGAAAGGGACATTTTAGTTACTTTGCATGCACTACTAACAATTTATCCATATTATGGTTACAAGTAAGCCCGAAAAACCCCAGAAATTCACCAGTTATGGTAAGCTAAGCAACCTTAACTCACGCCACCACTGTGCACTGCTAAGACTAACACCCATGACATGAAAGATGACATCTCAAATGCCATTGACATCACTGATGACATTGCTTGTACAGTTAGTTTTCATGAAACGCCTCTACAAGGGACTGTCTTTATAATGTTGGCAGAAAACTAGCAGAGTTCATTGGGAGAACTTTCATGACATAGTTCATTAAGCAATGCATTCCTATACACACCATTTGCTTTACAGAGTTCTTTCCATTACATGAACCTACTCATGTAGGAACGTAGGCATTGTCTACAGCATGCCCCATAGAGCTGCAATATTCAGTCTTGCCATGGTGGATAGTAAAATGATGAATGCTTTCGTTTGAGTACCTAAAAATGACTCACTTAGTACATAATTGTACTACTACGCACACCAGAAAGAGACCACAATGCATACAAATATGAGCATACACGGGGAAAGTAAAGTAAGAAAAAAAAGCAGTCTTACCAGAAAGTCGTCATAACCTAACTGATTATCTTCATGCACAGAAATAATTGCTTCTTCCCCTATGTAACATGTGTTGTGACTGAACCGTTAGGACAGTACTGTAAGACCATATAAGAAGGATAAGCTCTACAAATATAGTACATTTTGACTGTTTAGTTGCTGTCAGTGAAGAAAACCGTGTGGCCTAGGTATGTCAGTAAACAAAAAAGGAGGGAGCCAGACATGTGATGTCTGTCATCAGTGATGTCATCAATGACATTTGTGATGTCATCGTTCCTGTCATGGGTGTTAGTCTTAGCAGTGCACATTGGTGGCACGAGTTATGGTTGCTTAGCTTACCTAAACTAGCGGATTTCTGGGGTTTTTCGGTCTTACTTGTAACCATAATATGGATAGGTTGTTAGTGCAAAGTAACTAAAATCTCCCTTTCAAATAGTTGTTGCACTGAAGTTGATGGGTTTTCCTTAGGGCAACAGAACCATAATGTCCCTTTTTAATGTTTTTTGTCAGTGAATTTCATTGGTTTTTAGTAGGGCACTGTAACCAGAAAGTTCTTTTAGCATAGTTTTTTCAGTAAAGGTGATAGGTTTTTAGTAGCGCAACTTAACCATAACGGCCCTTTAACAATGTTTTTTGCAAGTGAATATCTATGATAGATTATAAGATTATATTTGAAAAAGGGGCACTCTTTGGAAGTGAAAAATGATAAATTCACAGACCCATTACAAAGCAACTATTTAAAGCAGTACTACATTGATAGAACAATGAAGGAAGTAGACAGGGCAACCTGTGTCAATCTTCAGCAAAACACCATGTAGTACTGGAGCCAGAACATCTGTAGGTGAGAGGTGCCCACCAACATAGTTAGCAGGTAGCTGGAATAGTGGTCAGGGGGACAATCCAAGCGAGATGTGGGTGAGCAAGAGTAGTGCCACCCTTCTCCATCAAACCTTAACTGGGACAATCGTGCTACCCAGCAACTGATGCCCTAATGGCCCAGTGGACAGGAAGCTCCAGTCGCCCTATCCTGGGAGAACCACCAGACAGAAATCTAGCAGTCTGTGGGGAACTCAAGAGAATGACACACATCACTCAAAATCATCTGGTTTGACCCACCTTTTATTTCCACATCAGAATCATCAAGGTTAGGGTGCCATAAAAGCTTTAAAAGGTACTAGGGGAAGAATCCATCCTGTAATTGCCCGGTCAATCCTGTCCTCTGTCTGGCTTCTCTCATATAGCTGTGTCTGCAGATCCTCTAACTCCCCAAACAAGCCCCCAAACAGCCTGCTCGAGATCTGTAGGTCTGCACAGATCACTTCATGAGAATGGTTGAAAAGACTGAAAAACACACCATTCTTCTCTGAGACCCCCTATCGGAGGAGAAAGACCTTTTCTGACGAGACAATACTAGTTGTAGAAACAGGAACTCTGGAAACACCTTTAAAGTTTGTGTTTTTGCTAACAGAGTTTTGTTCTTTGGTTTGAACTTTGGAAACTCGAACACTTTACTGTGGATCGCCTTTGGTGCAACAAGGGAAGTTCATATTTCTTTTGACTTCGACACTTGGGACTTAAATCCAATCTCTTACATCATCCTGACATCCTTAGTGATTTTTGACTTTCATTTTCTTTTTTCTTGGCCACATCCTACTTTCCCAGAGGATCATGTGCATCATTTGTGGGTCCTGCCTGCAATCCAAAGCTCCCTGGGCCTAGAATACCCAGGACTCTCCCTGCAAGTCTGGGAGCCATCTGGAGCACTGTGATTGAGGGTCATGTGACTGACTGACTGACTGAATGTTTGTTTTCATTTCTTTTTCTTGGCTACATCCTGCTTTACCACAGGACCCTGTGCACCATCGAGGGCCCTGCCTGCAAAACAGAGCTCCCTTGGTGCATAACACCCTGGACCCTACCAGCGAGTCTAAAAGCCACCTAGAGCACTGTGATTGGCTGCCAGAGAGTCATGTGACACTTCCTCCCTTAGTCACTGTCCGGGGGTATCCAGCCCAGGGAGAGAAGCAACAAAGGGCAACTCCCTGTTTGGGCCTTGAAGGGCTTAGGAGCCAATATCCTACCCAAGCCAGGAATTTGCTGCAAGCTCACACTTTTCCCAACTCCTGCTTCCACACACAGGTATCCGTCCACCAAATGTCAATGGTAATGGTATGGTAATGTTTATTTGTAAAGCGCCTATACACTAGCCAAGTGTTTCAAAGTGCTCCTGGAAGGAAGGGACAGGGGAAAAACAGTTGTTCAGAGCCCTTGAAATTCTGAAACGATAGTAGTCTGCACAGACAGAGTAGGTGCATATAATACAATTAACAGCGGCGATAACGGCAAATAGGCCTGGCGACAATGCTGCAGTTTTTCCAAGTGCATTAAGGCGCCACCATGCAGGTAGTGAAGACATGGGCGAACAGACGGACCATCTTCAGGCATGGTGCATTCGGATCGCACAGACAGTTACTGGGGCGGGGGGAGGTGGAGGGTGGGGACAAGTAGTGAGGGGGCGAGGGGGTACAAGTGCACCCAGTGGGTAGAGAGATGCCACTCTTGGGTCATTGTTCAAGTGCACTAATGATGAGGCGAGTGCGAGAGGACTGGCTGGGTGCCATGGACCTGTGAGACTCTGCGGTACACCACGCGGCCAGTCAGCAAGCTGTATGGAAAGGGAGGGAAAGAACAGAGGGATAGGTTAGCAGTGTAGAGAGAAAGAGAAGGAAGAGGTGAGGAGGAAAGTCTTGAGTTTCTGTAACTTAAGGAACATTCATTGCAGAGCCTATGCTACCTTAGTGGGCTATGCAACATTGTCTGTCTAACTGTCTTTTGGTTATGTATAGCCCCATTCTAGCCCAACTCAGAACTTAAAGCCGATTCTCAAAGGAGGTCCAGGAGAAGGTGATAGATCTTTCTTTTGAGGGCAAGGAACTCTTCCAGAGTTCCACTGATGAGGCGTTGGCAAAAACCAAATCTTGAACGGCCAAATTGCTGTCTATCCTATCAAAACCTACAGCTGCAAGGCCTTCTTTCCCAAAAAATCAGATTTCCGCTCCAGATCATTTTCAGGGTTTCGAGGGTTCCAGGACCCCAAGACTTGTCAGCCGGTCCGTTCACCAAGCGGACCTCGGCGAAAGCAGCAGAGGCAGAGTGGCTGGTTTTTCGCCCACTCCTCTGCTTCCACTGCCAGATTCGGTGCCCTCTCCTCAGATAAAAATACCAAATTATGATATGGAGTGATCCCATGCTGCTCCAGTGGGTGGGGTGGGGGGCACATCTTCTCACCTGGAGGCTTGGCAGACCATTACAAAAGATCCATGGGTCCCATCAGTAGCCGGTTCTGGTTTCTGTCTTCACCTTCCGGCAATTCCTCCTTCCCGTCGTCCTCTATACCAGACTGGGGGTCACCCTTTCCCTGCTTCTGGACTTGAAGGCGGTAGAACCAGCCCTTCTGGCGGAAGACGGCGTGCAGTTCTATTCCAGCATTTTTACAGTTCTGAAAGTCAACCAGGCTGGCCTGCGCGCTATTTTGGACCTGTCCGATTTCAATCTTCACATCCCCCAAGAGAGATTCATGATGGTCACGCCCATGCAAATCCACTCCTCCCTTGTAAGGGACGATTAGCTCTGTGTGGTAGATCTTCAGGATGTGTACCTACATGTATCAATATGGTCCTAACACCGCAAATACCTTCGATTTGTATTAGGGGGAGAGCATTTCCAATACCCAGTTCTCCCCTTCGGTTGAGCTCGGTGCCAAGAGTCTTTACAAAGATGACTGTAAGCAGTGTTCCTCAGGCTTCGAGGAGTCCATGTCTGTCTATCCGTATCTGGACGATTGGCTCCTCGGGCATCTGTCCTCGTAAGCAGTGTCACACATGCGGTTACTACTGAAGCTGCAGTTCAAGTTGGGACTGCCAGTGAACTGGAATAAATCCTCAATGGTGGTCTCGCAGGGTTTGATTTTCTTTGGAACACAGTCAGTGCAGATGTTTTTCTGACCCAGAACAGGTTGAGTGATTTAATGCATACAGCCTCCCTTTTCCTCAATTCCACAGGTTGGCGTAGTAGATGCAGAGGCTCCTAGGGCTAATGGCCTCCTGTGTCACAGCCCTCCCTCTGGCAAGGTTGAAAATAAGACTCACTCAGTTAACACCCAGGCAACGGATCCAGACTCAGTTGATTCCAGTGTCTCTGAAAATGACAGCTGACCTCCACTGTTGGTCGGCCTTCACCAATGTTTCAGTGGGGATGCCATTCTTGGAGCCATCTTCTCAAGTCGCGTTAACAGATTCTTTCCTGCTCGGCAGGGGTCTGCCCTAAACAGGGATGGCCATGTAAACTACCTCAAGCTTCTAGCAATGTGTCTTACCTTGAAAGCTTTTGTGCGCAGTATCTCCAACATTGTAGTTCATATTCGGATGGACAACTCTGTTGCAATGTTTTATGTGAACAAGCAGTGGGAACAAAATCTATGCTTCTAGTAGACCTAACCATTCGGATTTGGGATTAGGCAGTGCAGAATAGTATTTGGCTGCAAGCACTGCATATCCCAGGCTAAGAGAACATAGGGGCTGACTGCTTCAATAGCCAGTCTGTGGCAAACCACGAGTGGGAATTAAACGAGCAAGTTCTGTCCCAAATATTTTCAGAGTGGGGGACTCCATCCGTAGACTTGTTTGCAACACTCTTCAACAAGAACCTTCTGCAGACATTGTTGAAGCGGAGGACCGTGTGCAACTGCACTCTAGTCTTCATAGCTCCATCGTGGCCAGCCAGGTTCTGGTTCTCGGAGCAAAAACATCTTTCAGTGTTTTTAAACCCCCGCCCCCCCCCCGCCCACCCCCCTGATCCAGTTGCCGGAGATCCCCTATCTCTCACCAGAATGAGCAATGGGTGTGGCATCCCTCCACGCAATCACTCAGCTTGGCGGCATGGTTCTTGAGGTCAGGTCCCTAGCACAGTTAATTCTTTCAGAGGAGAATATGCGCATCATCCAGGCAGCACTCAAACCCTCCATTCGAGCTCGGTACAGGAGCAAGTGGCTCCGTTTCTGTCAGTAGTGCCTAGATAAACACATTGATAATTGTCACACTTCAATTGATTGCATCATTTCTTTTATATCAGACCTGGCATCTAAAGGCACTCAAATACATTCATATGAAACATACTTGTCTACTATTGGTGCTTACCTTAACAATGAATCATGTTCGTTCACCCTTACGAACTCGGTGATAAAACAGCATTTTGCCGGTCTTCTACACTTGTTTCCTCCTGTCAGGCCACCGCAGGCCAAATGGGACCTCAATGTGGTGCTCAATGTGCTTTGCCATAATCCTTTTGATCCTATGGCGTCAATGGAGTTGAAAATGCTCACCTGGAAGGTGGCCTTTCTGATCGCCATTGCTTCAGCCAGAAGACTAGGGGAGCTTCAGACTCTATATTGAAGAACCTTTTCTGGCCTTCCACAAGGACAAGGTGGTGCTTTGCATGCACCCTTCCTTTCTGTTGAAGATTGCTTCAGACTTTAATATTCAGTCTATTTCTTTACCAGTGTTTTTTCCAGACCTGGTGTCGGACGTCGAACAGGTACTTCACAATCTTTGTTCGCAGGGCTCTAAAGATCTGTCTAGAATGAACTAAAGACTTCAAAACCTCCTCTAATCTATTTGTCACGTTTGGAAATCAGAAAG
The DNA here is from genome assembly GCF_040938575.1 of Ambystoma mexicanum. Taxonomy (NCBI): domain Eukaryota; kingdom Metazoa; phylum Chordata; class Amphibia; order Caudata; family Ambystomatidae; genus Ambystoma; species Ambystoma mexicanum. The sequence continues at coordinate 285,075,374 of NC_090931.1, read as the reverse complement.
GAACACAGGCCTCTAAACTTATTTCCCACCGGACAACCACCTGCATGTCGGAAACTTACACCTTTCAGTGTCTACGATCCCCATGAACATCCATGCACACTTGGAGCAAGGCAAAGCTACGGCAGTAGCTTTTCAAAATACATTCCTGGGGGAAACTATGGCCAAGTCTGCCACTTGGGCCACCCCCTCACGACGTAGGAGAAAAACAAAGTTACTCACCGTATTGACTAACGTACTCCTAGTCCATAGTCCCCTTTCCTCCATACATCCGCCCACCTTCCCTCTCTAAAATGTTCCCTCATAATGCTAATACGTTTACCGACCTGGGCGATCGAAAAGGACTGAAGAGTGATGCGCTAGGCGGAGCTCAGGAAGGTGGGGCTAAAGCCACATGCGCTGGCTCCACTGAAAAATAAAAGGCCACTGTTTTTTGATGCCATCAAAGTGTGTTCCGGACCGCCCCGAAGGATAGAATATCCCACACGTATGGAGGAAAAGGGACTCGACTGGGAGTACGATTGTCACTACGGTGTGTAACTTTTGTTTTTCACTATGCAACAAGTCTTCCTATATCACTGACCACTTTGACTCATATTACACTAATCGCAGCAGAAAACTGGATCTCCCCTCATGACTCTGCTACACTTGCATCTCTCTGCTACCTTCTCACACTCTTCCCTAACCTGTCGGGAAGGATGGCATGTGGGTGTCATCAACAAAGGCCTCAACACTGCCCCTTACCCAGTCTGATCTTGTCTCTTCTTTAGAATGTGCCACTATTCAACCCCTTCCTCCTACTTATCTCACTGTTCTAACTCGATCTACGTCCTGGTCCTTGAGTCCTTTCCTACAGACCTCCCCATTATCATGCTGGATGCTTTCACCTTCCAAAGCCCTCTGCAGCTACCTGTCTTGAACTTAACTCCAACCTATCTGACCATTTCCTGCACTTTTTCCATGATGCCTGCTTTGGTGGGAACTCTCTTGACCTTGTCTTTCCCTCTAACTCACTCCCCTTGTCTGACCACTCCATTGACCCCTTTCCCTCTGATCACTCCATTCTTCAGTTCAACTTCTTGGTTCCTCCACCTTCTACTCTCCCTCAACACTTTTCAATGACTAAGAAGAAATTCAGCCAGGACTCTTATGCCCCTTATGTTGATGTGGGGACCTCTCCCCTGTCTCTTCCCTATTCATGACTTTTCTATTGTCTTTGCTTTTTCTGACTTTCACTATGCATTTATAATTCTCAAAACAAGCATGTGCTTTAACTACTACGCTGGTGCAAATAACTGATGCCTACCCTAACCCTAGACTACAAGAATACCCATGGTGCCCTCATCATTGCACTGGAATTTTCCAAATCCTCACACATCACAAATCTAAACTCCTCCATTTACAATCACCTCCATAAACCTCTATCGGCTAAGCTTTGCTCACACCCCCAAGGCAATATCCATCTCGTTCTTTATTTTTGCAAATGACTTTGCTCACTACATTTCCTCCTAAATATGACTTGGAGCTTATTCTCCCCCCCCCCAACTCCTCTACTCTCACCACCTCTCCTCTACCTCTTCTCTTCTCAACTACTTGTCCCCTACCTCTCCTATTGAATTAGCACTCCTCCTTCGCAGCGCCAACCCATCTTTCACTCCTATCGACTCCATTACTCCCCTAATGGCCAAAGATGTAGTCTCAATCACCTGCCCATATCGCTCTGAGCTCTTTAGCCTCTCTCTCTCTCTCTCTCTCTCTCTCTCTCTCTCTCTCTCTCGACTATTCCCTGCCTACTTCAAATCTGTAACAGTCTTACCCATATTGAAGAAACCCCTGCTGAACCAAACGTCCCATCAAACTATCCGCTAGATTCCCTCCTTCCCCAATATTCAAAGGTATTTGAGTTGGTGGTCTTCTACCCAATCAGTAAGTACTTTGAGGATAAGTCCACTGTTGTTGGCGTCCCACAGGCCCCCTCCTGGAGACTCCTTACTTGTTGTTGCTGTTGCCAACCCCTCCCACCTCCTGCCTTCTTCTTTCAAAACCGGCAGACTTCCCCGCAAGGGTGAAGCCCGCAGCGACATGGGCGTTTGCGCCCCCCAGGCTCCCTCCTGGAGACTCCTTCCTCGTTGTTGCTGTTGCCAGCTTCTGATCCCTCCCACCTGCTGCCTGCCTGCTTTCAAAACCAGCAGACTTCCCTGCGCAGGTGAAACCCGCGGGGACAAGGGTGCAGGTGTTGGTGTCACACCGGGTGGTTGTGGCCCAGGGCGGGGTTTTATGCTCTCTCCTTGTGGACTTCTCGTGGACCCTCTGTGTTTTGCAACGTCAACTCGTTGTCCCCATGTGCCAAATGGGAAGCTGCTAGGCGAGGCTGTGTTCATCAAATGGGTGTTCTGTGCTTCGTTCCCAAGTCGCAACTCCATGCTAGTATGCTGGACGAACAAGGATCATCAAGGGAGGTAACTGGGCTGCTGGAATCTCGTAGTCCTGTAACATTGGACAAGATTGAAAACACAGTTATTGGTATTGCTATATACTTAACGGTATCCTTGGTTCTTCTGGTACAGTGAGGTCCTCTGAAAATACTAACAAGTCTCCAAGTGGCCCATTGTGCTAACTCTTTAAGTAACTGGGAATATCTCACTCCGAGTCTCCCATCCTGAGTTTGCCAGTACATACACCATGTCAGTAGCTTCTGCCCAGGTACCCGTGGAACTTGCGGAGGCACTCGCATCTGCCCCTGTTTTTGGACCAGAGCTTGGACTGGGTTTTGGGCTTGCAATGGGACCCAAGTGGAAAATATGGACCCTTAAAAGGATAAAGAAAATTCCAAACCCAAATACCTCAGTCCTCATCAAGCACTGTCTATCTTGTGGACTTCAGTGTAGCCTATATTATTGGCTCTTTTGGGGGTGCCCATCTGCTAATTAATGAAATCCAGCCATTTTTGGGAACACCTAGTGTCCCTATCAGTTCGTCCCATGGGAGGGGGTATCCAATGACATTATTGTGGCTGCTAAAAAAACTTGACACCCCAACCTGTTCAGTCACTGTTGACCTGGATTACAACCTGCCAACTTGTTTAACTGCCGGACCTGGATTGCGACAACTGCACCCAGGGGGACATCTTAGTAATTCTGGCCTGGCTACCCAGATTCTAACCCCGTTCCCTGCACTCTGCCCCATGGAGAATGAATCCCTTGGTGTTCTGCCTCGGTTGCTAGGGAGGTAGGAGGGCCAATGTTCTGTGGCGCAGCCCACAACTTCATCACCAAGCTGGTGGGTGTTTATACCACCCATAATGACCGCTGATGAGTCTTCTAATCAATCCCCTTACCCACTAGCTGCAAGTTTGGACGGCGAGCCTGTGGGGAGCCTGGCAAGTGCACCAGTGGCAATCAATGTAGCCCTGTCAGATACTTCACTTAGCCCTGCACTTAACCCCAAGGAAGTGGAAGTAGTGAGAATCAACACTGTGCAGAAAGGGGAGGGGGCTCATGATAAAGGAGTGTTGTTGCAGCTATAGCAGAGTTCTGTCTGAACATTTGTTAATAAAGAACCTACTCCTGTTTCTAACGGGAGCTGATGGAAACACTCTAGAAGTGGGGAATCCACAGATTATCCAGGGGGTGAGAAAGGGGCCACGGATAAGTTTATGGATCCGAGGTTAGCTGGACCTTGTTCTCACAAATCTTGTATTCATTCCCCTGAGAAAATCAAGGGAGACAGTGGGCCCTGGGATGAGAACAGAGCGAAGTTGAATAATGCAAGTGTTGAAAGGGTGAAAGGGATATTGTGTAAATCGGCTCCACTTGGCCCGGATCCCAAAAGGATCTGCCATCTTGCTGCCCCGCTTCTATCCAGGCAGACTTGTCGGCTTTAGGCAGACCGAACCCCCAGGGTGGACAAGATACCCGTAAAGAAAAAATCAATGTGCTGGGACAAGTTTCCCAATCTACCTGATAAACCTACCAGGCCCCTCTCACCTTGCTCCAAATTTCTGCATGGAGTCCCCAAACCGTCTTCAAAGCGGAATGATACAAGGGAAGCACTCCACATTAAATGCTTACACTGACTTCGCTATGTGAGTGATTGTCACTTTGTAACTAGGGAACTAATCGTTGATTGTACTAAGATCTCTAGAATGGGTGGGGATATTTCCGATTCTGTCGAGATGATAGTTTCAATACTCCAATATGGTTAGGGATATATTGAGCACCGTCGGGTGATCTCACTCTCTGGTATCCAGCACAATTGTATTGAGCCCATACTTCGGGGGGGGGGGGATGTCACATGGTTCTGTACTGTCATGAGTGAATGCTGTCCCACTGGAGGCGATGGACACTAATGGCTGTTGTGGTACAACTTAGACAGAGAGACTACTGTACTGCTTTGAGAGGACTCTGGACCCTAGGAGAACTTTGTCCCATGTTATTTATTTGAGTTGATGATCATAATGAGATTGCAATGTGATCTATGCATTGTTGTTTGAAAACTTTTATGGCTCTACGGCAAAATAAAGTTATGATGATAATGGCCTTTAAAATTTACTTAAATCTGGCTTTGGTAGTAAACGCTCCACTGAGACTGCACTAATGCAGGTCTGCAACTATCTCTCCAATTCTCATCACTCAAAATAATTTTCTATACTCATAATTTCGAACCTCAGTCGCTTTTGACACTGTCAATCAGTCTTCTCCCTACATCGTTCACAAGAACCGCAAATCTGCTCCTGGCTGGATCGCCTCCTACCTGCAAGGTCGATCCTTTTAAATCTTATGGAGTTGGCAAACTGCTGACCCCACCCTTTTCTCAGACAGCATCCCTCAAGGATCAGTCCTTGTCCTGCCCACTCTATACCTCGGCCCTTTTTGCCGATGACACTCAGATTTTTTTTTCCCCTTTTGCTTCTTTACCCCAGCTATCTCAGAACGTTTTACCAACTGTCTCGCTGCAATTCATCTGTAGATGGCTCTTTGTTGCCTTGTGCAGAACTCTTCAAAACGGAAGTTCTTTCTCCCAGCTTCCTCCCCTACTCTCTCCTTCCTGACCACCTTGCTCCCTCGCATTCGCAACCTTGAGGCCCCTTTGGTAGCGATTGCAAAAATTCATCACTACATCTGCTGCCCATATTAATTTTCTCAACATTTGCAAAATCCATCCTTTTCTTACTAAACAGAACTCAAATCTCCCAGTTCAGGAAACCTGACTACTGCTAAAGTCTTCTCCTTGGCGTTTCTATACCCAGACTCTACAACCTACCCAGATCCTTCCCCACTTCTACCTACTGACAACATGCTGGTTGGCTCTCCATGCAAAACCACTCCCTTCCTTCCTATTAATGGTCTATCTCCTCAGAACCAAACTTCTCTGTTTACTCACCATCTTCCCTTCGATCCTCCTCTGCACTCAACCTCACTATGCAATTTCCCCCTCTGGGTCTCTTCTTGCTTCTTCTCTTTCTCCCTACTTGCCCCGATCCACTGAAACCCACTAACAATCACAATCAAAGCCATCCCAACTGTGGATCTCATCATAGTTCAGCTTAAACTTCACTGACTTAAAAATAGGATGCTTTCTCTGCCTTCTCCCCTATCCTCCCTTCCTGATCTCATAATTCCGTCTAGTGACGATTAATAATGTAATTTTGTATATTCATATTGTGTTCCTCTTCAGTTTGAAACACCTGCCCCCTTAGGTAATGTTCCCTCTGCAAGTCAACCGTGTTATTTGTATATTTTTTAATTTTCTTTGTCTTGTCCCTGGTATACGACCCACTTTTTTACACCCTTTTTACACCCTTATAAATGTGGCTCACCACTTGTTTTCTTTGTGCTGTTGCACAAGCAACCTTCACAGGAATGCCTCTGCCATCTGTAAATGTGTTATTGTAAGTCATTTCTAATTGAAATAGACAACCCTGTATTTCAAATAAATGCAAGTCATTTGGACACTGATGCAATGTTTTGTTGTATAATTAAACACTTAAAATGTATCATTTTGAACGTTCCACAGTTCAGAAAACACAACTGACAAGGTGGCGAGGACACTGGATTCTTGCCACTGAAGATAACCCTAAATTGTTGAAGCGGGAGGGATAGAAAGATTAAATAAAGAGAAGAAAGGAAGAAAAATACTTTTACAAGTTCATCGATCTCATGGGACAGCTGTTCCATTAATGGGAATAAAGCATCCCCTTTATACTATCTACAGCATTGTGCAGAGCACAACAGTAGTTTCATAACTTGATCAGACAATTCCAACTCCTTCAAGAGTGGGCCAGGCATATATATTGCCTCCTTGTCATCTGTTTTTTTGTTACATTATCAAATATTTTAACTGCACCCATCGCCACCATAGTAGTCTTGCAGTGCCTGACCTTGTCTGGGGTATGGCATATTTTGACACCTCCAGGGTGGCTCCAGGCCTCCTTCTGTGGATATGAGCGAGTAGGTTGAGATTGGAGCTTACAACAGTGTTGAGTTTGGAATTGGGGGTGAAGAGGAGGTAGAGAGTAAGATGGACCAGCATGAGAGACAGGTGAGGGACTAAGATAGGCTGTGGTATATGTATGTCTTATAACTGTGGTTAGTTATGCGTGTTCGTGAGAAGTAGTCATGTATTCTTCATCATCACAGAATGTTTTATGTAGGGTTTCACTGACTGCATTCAAAAAGAAGTGTACAGAAGCGTTGACACAATGTGTTTACTTTAACTACACTTTGAATTGACATGCAGGCATTCCATTAATGGGTGATATGCCGAGCCAGAATGAAAATGGGAATTGCTTGAAGGTTAAGAATGCAGTACATACTCTGTGTAATACTTTTGAGTTGTAGAGGTCTACATTGAAGCAAGGCATACAGTGGAATGGTGGATGAATGCGTTTCATTAAGATTGGAATGCTAATTGTTGAATGGACATGGGTGTCACAATTGTTGTGTAAATCGATTTTGTCCTGATGAAGGCCATCGCATGGAAAAGAGCAATTTGAGAATTGGCTCCAGAAAGGCTGAAACACATTGTGTCGACGCTTCTGTACACATCCTTTTTTTATTCTGTCCATGATAATATATAATACTGCATTTATAATATTTCCGTTTTATTATCATTTTTTATAACTGCCTTTTTAGAATGTCTTTGTGATAAAAAAGATTAATAGGATATAATTTTGTATGACATAATCATTTAGTCCTTTTATGTAATAACTTGTGATTGTCATTTTAAATGTTTTGAAGGCCATTTGGATCCATTTCTAAAAGCTCCAGCCTGTGACCTGCATTGTTTATTTGCTCTATGGTTCCTTGAAAGTTGGGGTTAAATACCAGGTCCTTCATGTAAAGATTACAGGGATGAAAGTAGACATACTGGAAAAGAAACTAATTGGTATAAAATGTTGGAAAAGAAACACGGGAAAATATATGGAAGGAATGTGTGTTACACAGCACCTAAAAAAGAGCAAGGACTTTTATGCACAAAGCCCCTGATAACAGCGCCTGGTAAAGAAAAGCTCAAATATGTAATTACAGGCAGAAAACCTATTGGCAGAAGAGTAAGATGAGAATACCAATGTTCTGTGAGGTGCGAACTGCATGGCGGTTCCAAAGATTGGGGTAGACTCCTTTTAGAATTGGACTGCCAAGGCGAGGGCCTCCAAGGGGAACTGAAAAAGAGAAGTATGGGTGGTAACGTGACTGTCATGTGGCTGCTGCAGTGTGAGAAGAGTGGGAGGGGCTACCTCTCCAGCATTGGATCTTTCATAGATTCAGATGCTTGAATGTTCCCCGTCGTCAGACTGGGAATCCTTGGTGATAAAATAATTATAAAAATGTTTTAATATACATCCCTTCTCCCCTAGAGAGTGCATGTAAATACTCCATTGTGCCCTATGAGCCATTCTATTGTGTAGTCCCTCCACCTCACTTTGGTCCTTTATGGCCCCAACCAATGAGGTGACAGAGTTTAAGCTCCGCCCCAGTCAACCATCTTCCGATTTTTCCCTGCAGTCTATCCGGTAGAAGGAATCCTCCAGCTCTCTGAGCTTTCAAATTTGTTTCACCTTTTGTGTGTAGTTTATATTTTTGTAATATATTCTACTGGTTTTCCCTCCTTAGGGGCTTTCTATTCTGAGCCTTTGGGCTCTGGAAAGCGTTTTACTTGGCACTTTTTCGTCGAGTGAAAGTTCTCCTCAGCATGGCTGAGCTTCAGTCTGCCAAGAAGCCTTCCATGTTTAGGGACTGCACGAGGTGCAGGAAGAAACTGGTCTACATGAAGGATCCACAGGGCCACTGTATTTACTGCTTATACCCACATGACATCAACAAATGTGACATTTGCAGGACTTTCTCCACCAAAACCCTGCAAGACAGACACAGGAGACTTCTGTTACACCTAGAAGCCAAAGGTCTGTCCTCTGACGAGGAGTCTGCCAAGACAGCTCCTGTAGCGTCTACTAAACCATCTGAGAGACAAACTTCCAAGAGAAGGGCCTCTTCAGTGGAAAGGAGTTCCTCTCCCTCTCATAAGACTAAAAGAAAGTTGGAAGCCACCTCTTCTATGCTGTCCTTGGACTCAGGACACCACAAGGCACGTCGTCCGGAAGAAAAAACTACCTCCAAAGATAAGGAGGCGTTTTAAAAAAAACAGGGGGGCTGCAGTCGTCCACGGAGAAGCTGTCCACGAGCGGCAGCAAGGTCAGGGACTCACCGACGACCAAGCTGTAGACGAAGCCCCTATCTACTACGACAAGCCTTATCGTCCACGGCCAAATCCTCGTGGTCGAAGTCGTCATCCACGAAGCAGTCGTCGAAGGAAGCTCATCACTCGTCGACGAAGCTCTCGTCGACGGATCAACCATCTTCAAAGTCTTCATCCACGAAACCGCCGTCGACGAAGCCAACGTCCTCGAAACCACAGTCGACGAAAATACTGTCGACGACTCCAAAAAATTCTGTGTCTTCTGAAGAAGTAGAACCCACAACACGAGTCGCTGAAGTCACGGATAAACCTTCCAACGTCAGTAGTCTCCACAAGTCTTTGGGAACAACGTCTCCAATTTCAGATGCACCTGAACCAGTTGGAGCACAACTGTCCCCATTTAAAAGAGATGACCGAACTCCCAGATGTCATTCTTCAGGAGGAGTTCTCAGACACAGAGATTCTTGGTGAGCAACCTTTCCTCATTCCTAAGGAAAACAGCCCTCCTTGGCAACCGGATTCAGAGGACATGGCTGATCCTTATGACCCGGGGCTCATGGCATTGATGCAAAGAATCATTGAGGAATTTAACAGGCACCAAGAATAGGTCTTCTGTAGCGAAGGAGCCAAGAACCCCCCTAAGGGAGGCTTCACCTCGGCATAGCACACCCAGACACTCCCCTTCCAGGAGTAGACCACAGAAAAGAGCACGATCACCTGAGCCTCCACGTAGATCCAGGAGCAGAACACTCGATGCTTCACGGACCAGAGTGCCCTCTCTAGCATCACCGCATAGACCTAGATCGCCAGTCCGAGATCCAACTACGGTACTGTCATCTGTGTCAGTATCTGATTGGCAAGAGGACCCGTTCAGGGATTTTTTTGGACCCTGAGGAAGGGGAGATTACGCAGGAACCTGATGCTCCCAGCGAATGGGATGATTATATTGTCGAGAAATCCAGGAAGAAAGACTCCCCAGGTGATTCGTCGCCTCTGGACGATTTGGTATCATTTCATACTATGATTGGTAAAGCTATGGACATGTTCAAAATACAAGTTTCTTTAGAAGAGAAGAAGTCTGTGCTTTATGAGCACTGAGACAAACGCAGAAGAACGGTTACCACCATTTGGGAGTCTGGGTTGAAGATACTGGCCACGCCCTTATCCACCCCTGCATTAGTGTCAAGACCTGAAAAGAAGTACAGGGCACCTGATTCGGCACCGCTTTAAGGGGTCATACTAAGCCAGACTGTCATCACAGTAGCGGCTAGAAAGAAGTTAGCCAACCCATCATCACCACTGTCAGCAACACCAGACAAGGAAGGTCGTCAGCTGGAAGCCATGGGTAGAAAGGTGTCTTCCTCAGCCTCTCTCACGATTAGAGCGGGCAACGCATTAGCCATGACAGCCAGGTTTGATTTCGAACTTTGGCTTCACATGTCCAAACTGACCAAACATATATACCAGCAGATTTACAGGAAGAAGCCAGGTCCATCATTGCAGACGGAGAAGCTACTTCAGACCACATGATCGATGCTGCTGTTGATGCGTCTGAATCATGTTTCAGACAAATGGCCCACGGCGCGGTGCTAAGGAGACGGGTATGGATGAAGGCCACGAATTTCAGGCCTGAAGTGCAGGCACAAATTTTGTACATGCCCTTCGAATTATTTGGCAAGAATTATTTGGCAAAAAAGTAGATGACCATCTAAAAGGAATTAAAACTGATATGGACACAGCTCGAGCCATTAGTTCCCCGAAGGATAAATATAAAGACTGTAGGTCTTTTCGGCCCTTTTGCGGTTCAACATCAAAAGACAGAGGATATTCACGTTCCTCCTATGGTCAAAAGTCGCAAGGTAACACATTCCAAGGCCACAGATATCAATCCGCCAACAGGTTTTCCCAGAGGAAGGCGTGGCTCTTCCAAAGGTAAAGCCCAGAACAAACAAAATTAACCATTCGATTCTTCCCCCCTCTATGTCGAACACCTGTGGGGGGGAAGGGTAAGCCAATGTTTTCCAACGCTGGAATTCAATAACATCGGACAAGTGGGTATTACAGGTGGTCCGCAGGGGTCACACCATAGAATTCCTAGACCACCCTCCATCCCTTGCCCCCACCCCTCGCAAAGTTCACATGTTGCGGAATGTCATGGCAGAAGTAAAAAAATTACTGCACAAAGCAGCTATAGAGCCAGTTCCTTATTCCCAGAAAGGAAAAGGTTTCTATTCCCGCTTCTTTCTAATCAAAAAGAAAAACTGTCAATGGTGGCCCATATTGGACTTAAGGGCACTCAAAGGGCCTCATTACGACCCAGGCGGTAAATTACCGCCTGGGTCGTACCTTTACCACCATGGCGTAAACTACGTTTACGCCATGGTGGTTGGCGGATTTACCGCCCCATTCCAAGGTGAGTGGGGCAGTAAATCCCCATTTCCCATTTTACCCTTCCCCATTTTTGCCCCATAGGGCATAATGGGAGTGGGGAAGGCGCTAATTACGCCACCGTAAATTACAGTGGCGTAATTAGCACCATGGTCCCTTAGCGCCATGGATTTTAACGCCTGCAAAAAACAGGCGTTAAACTCACCATGGCGCTAAGGGACCTTGTAATCAGGCGTTAAGGGTCGGCGCCGTTTACGGCGGCGTTAACCCCTTAACGCCTGACTCGTAATGAGGCCCAAATACATCTAATGCATCAAATTCAAAATGATATCCCTGCAAGGCGTCTTACTGTGGCTGAACAGAAATGACTTTCTAGCCACACTGGACTTAGAAGACGCATATTTCCACATTTCAATTCATCCTGCCCAGAGACAGTTCCTCAGGTTCGCTATAGGAGACCTACATTTCCAATTCAGGGTACTCCCGTTCGGGCTGAAAATGGCCCCAAAGGTATTTACCAAATGTCTGACACCCATAACAGCGAACCTTAGCAGGTTGGGAATGGAGGTCTTTCCATATTTGGACGACTGGTTGATAAGGGTAAGCTCCTACAGTCAAGCTCAATTGGCAGTATCAAACGATAAAACTACTAAAAGGGTTAGGTTTTTCGATAAACAATATAAAATCCTGCCCAGTACCCAGCAAGACGGTTCTCTTTCTGGGGACTGAGTTCGACACCACCATTCCCAGGGTAAGACCATCGGCACACAGAGTAACAGTCATCCTCCGCTCAACATCATTGTTCCTCGAAAAAGAGATGACCACGGTATGCTCTTTCAAATACCTCCTGGGCATGATGTCCTCATGTATGTTTCTCATACCAAACTGCAGACTTTGCATTAGACCAATCCAGGAGGCCCTGGACCACCAATTCATGGGAAGATGACGTCCAGATACCGACGGCAGTGCACAAGACGCTTCGATGGTGGAATACTCCACGGAACCTGGCCCCAACATCTACTCTTCTCTTAAGGACAGATGCGTCCCTTTCGGGATGGGGAGCGCACTTAGCGGACCTCCAGACAAAAGGGGCTTGGTCAGACCAGGAATCACAGCTCCACATCAATGTCCTAGAGCTCATGGCGATATGTTGGGCTCTAAAAGCTTTCCTTCCAGTAGTGGCGGGTCAAGTCGTGACCATCCAGACAGACAATACAACCTCCATGCACTACACAAACAATCAAGGGGGTACGAAGTCGGAGATCTCATCACAGGAAGCTCAACTTCTATGGTCATCGGCCTTGCACCACAAAGTCCAGATCAGGGCGGAACATCTCCTGGGAGTGGACAATGTCTTAGCGGACAAACTGAGCAGGGAGTACGCGTCTTCCCACGAATGGGAGTTAGATGAAAAGGAAGTTCAACAGATTTTCTCTGTATGGGGCCATCCACAGATCGACCTCTTTGCCACCAGAGTCAACAGAAAATGTCAAGCATTCACCTCAAGGTACCCGGAACATCAGTCAGCAGGAGATACATTCTCAGTGGACTGGACAGGGAAGCTCCTTTATGCATTTCCCCCCATTCCACTCATAGCCAGAGTTCTGCGCAGAATGAAGGAACAGGATTGCTCTATGATCCTAATAGCGCCGGACTGGGCGTGACAGATCTGGTATCCACCTCTGCAGCATCTATCCCTGTGGCCTCCAATTCGCCTCCAGGCACATCAATACCTCTTTACTCAGCAGAACCACAAAGTCCTCCACCACGACCCAGCTAGCCTCTCCTTCAAGGCTTGGTTCCTGAGCAGCGCAAACTCATGAACTTGACCCTTCCGGTGGACTGCTGGGACATAATCAGGGCTTCCAGAGCCCCCTCAACAAGGATCACCTACATGTGGAAATGGACCCGCTTCTCTAAGTGGTGTGAAACATCTTCTATTGACCCACTTACAGCTTCGGTAGAAAGGATACTACCTTACTTATTACATTTGGCTAAGTCAGGTCTCTCCCTATCCTCCATCAAAGTTCACCTGTCGGCCATATCGGCATACACGACGACTCCAGAAGCGCAGTCATTGCTCCCCATTCCGGCCATCAAGATCTTCCTGAAAGGGTTGATGCGTACTTGCCCTCCTACGCCCTCATCAGTTCCTTCCTGGAGCCTAAACACTATGCTAACGGCCCTCATGGGACCCCCTTTTGAACCCATTCACAGATGTGAAATAAAATCCTTATCTTTGAAAACGTCTTTTTTGATGGCCATGATTTTGGCCAGGAGAATCAGTGAATTACAAGCCTTGTCTTTAGAACCTCCTTTTACATCGTTTCAGCAAGACCGCGTCATTTTGAGGACACACCCAAAGTTTCTGGCCAAGGTCTTATCAGAAATGACACTCGCAGGGCGTATTGTGCTACCATCTTTCTTCCGGAACCATACTTCGGAGGCGGAAAGAGCTCTACACTCCCTATATGTGACTAGGGTTTTGAAATTCTACTTACAGAGAACTAAGGAGTTCTGCTTCTCTAACAGACTGTTTATTGCCTTCACTGGTCACACAAAAGGGCAACATATCTCCAAACAAAGTCTGACAAGATGGGTCTTGTTATGCATCACTCATTGTCATCAATTGAAGGGCGACCCCCTCTCCAGATCGCCTTCAGCACACTCCACCAGAGGGAGAGGGGCATCAGTAGCGTTTCATGCAGGGGTACCCTTGAAGGACATCTGCAGAGCCGCTACCTGGAGCACTCTGCACACGTTCGCCAAACACTACTGCCTAGCAGAAGATGCCAACAAGGAATCAGCAGTTGGACAGGCAGTGCTCTGCCACCTCTTTGCATAAGGTAGGACCAGCCTCCTTTCCCGCCTTTCCCTGAGTAGGCAACCGTTGTATTGCTGCATGGTAAAGTGTGTCAGAAATAACTTTTCTGCATCTATGCTTATATGTGTATATATGGATATGATGGTGGCATGCTTTAACTGCTTGGTATTCTATTCAAGCATCTGAATCTATGAAAGATCCAATGCTGGAGAAGTCGTAGTTCCTTACCTATACCTGTATTTCTCCAGCATTGGTATCTTTCATAGATTCACATGCGCCCACCCACCTCCCCCGAGAGGCTGCTCCTACGCTCAGCACCCATCATACTGTAGTTTCGACGGTTCAAAATCTGAAGATGGCTGACTGGGGTGGAGCTTAAACCATGTCACCTCATTGGTTGGGGCCATAAAGGACCAAAGTGAGGTGGAGGGACTACACAATAGAATGGCTCATAGGCCACAATGGAGTATTTACATGCATTCTCTAGGGGAGAAGGAATGTATATTAAAATAAATGTATAATTATTTTGATCTAGGATTCACAGTCTGACGGGGAATATTCAAGCATCTGAATCTATGAAAGATACCAATGCTGGAGAAATACAGTTACAGGTAAGTAACTAAGACTTAAGCAAACGGCTGTCAGGATGGAGCATGACTGTGGTATACGCATGTAGTGTGAGGTGACACACACATACCAGGAGGGGCAGCAGGATGGAAAACGTCACCAGTACCAGTATGATGAGCCACATACCAGTGGGGGAGGGAGGACTGCATGAAATCACTTTAGTCCTCTGCTTTCATCTCCTTTATTCATGATAAAATCTACAGAAACGGTACCACAAATTATCATCTAAGCGAGGGGGATCTAAGGGCCCTGCTACTAGAGCGAGCCAATCACTCATGCAGCCGCGATTACTATGAGAACAGTAATAGAGATGGCAAGCTCTTTTCTGCCAAGCTAAATGTGCAGAGGACTAGAAACTATATTGTGAAGTGGAGAAACTCTGCGGACCAAATATTTTTCAAAAGCAAAACTATAGCTATCGGACTTCTGTACCCGCTTAGATACAGCAAGAAAAATCCAACCTCTCTTCAAAATCAGTACTTGATGGCATAGATTCGTCACTAGTAGACCAGTGTGCAGAGGAGTCCCTAGATGCCCACCATCATGGCATTGGCTGTATGAGGTGATCATTTAATTCGTATTGGGGAAAGTCCCCAGGGCCAGATGATTTCTCTGCCCTCTTGATGCAAACCATTGACAGTCCTCTCCGCCCCACTTACAAAGGTCTTCAATTCCTTAGAAAGGAACGTGAGATTGTGCCCTGTATGATAAATATCCAGTACTAGCATCACTAAAATCCTGGCTAGAGGGATGAACTATATCTCAACACTTATATTTGGAGACCAAGTGGGATTTGTGCACAAATTTGGCAATATCCATAGGATTCTGAATTTGGTTGAAATAGCTAAGGAAGACAGCTAAATATTTGCACTCCATGCCGATAAAGCTGTTGATTGGGTGGATTGGCAGTTCCAACGCAAGTGTCCACATATCCCCCCGAAACAGTGACAAGAACTATATTGAATGCAGCTTCTGCAGTCCATGTTACAGAAAAGGGCAATAAAGTCAGTCCCCCAGCGACTCAGGGGCCCTGGAGTATATTCCAGATACTTTCTAGTTCGAAAAGAAAACAGGGGATTGGAGGCCGATTCTGGATCTGCGCTATCTCAACAAGTACTTAGTCTCAAAAGTTCCAGATGGTCACGTTGCTGCACATGCTCGGCCAGCTGGAGCAGGGAGATTTTCTGATGTTGTTGGACCTCGAGGACGCATACTTCCACATCCCCATTCACAAAAAGCACAGCAAGTTCCTGTGGAAGGCATGGTATCAATGTAAGACGAACACAAGTGATAACAGTTAAAGGGTGTTTATTAAACTGTACAATGAGTGAGATAAACGCCTAATCTGAACCTAAATCTAAGATGGGAGCAAGCTACGGCTATCAAATAATACCGTCCTGGTGGAGCCTAATCAAAATAAAAAGGGCCTACACTAAGTAAACCTATTTCCAATCCTTGCCTCTATGCTATATAATAGTGCAGGATAATGTTTCCAAGAAAAGAGGTGTTCACCAAATGATAAATCAGGATGTTGTGGGCGGAGTCTCCATTCGCCACGTTTTTAGCACGGGACAAGGCGGGACTCGTGAGCACAGCAAACTCCTGGGCTTCTCTGACACAAGCTTACCATTCCTTTTTTCTATATCGGGGCTTTCTGTGCCCAACTCTCTTTTCATACAAAGTCTCTTGCTTTAGAGGGCCTGATATGCAAAAACAACAAAGCTTCTGTTAATCTTCACGACTGGTGAGTATGGTTCACCATTGGCTCCCCCTCAGCTCGGCTCTGATCCTTCTCGGTCCTCAGTCTCCCCCAGTCGGGCTCAGACCAACCACTCACTGTGGACATCCCTCAGTTGGGTTCATACTTGTTGTCACAATGTAGTTCACTTAACTTCTTCAGAGTGGGATTCACTTCCCTATACTTTTCCCTTGACGTCCCTCCAATGAGCCACTACTGCCTTTCAATCATCTCTTCATTTGTAATATTCATAAGTCTTAACATCTTTTTAAACAATCGTACAATGTTCGCATTAGGTCCCCCTCATCCGGGCTCAGACCTCCCAAAGCATTTTGTCAGTTTTAAACTGTGACTTCCAAAGGGCGATCACGTCTCGCCTGGTCACTTGGTTGGCCTATAGAAAGTGCGGGTTCACAAAGTTACAGTTCGCACGGAATACCTGTTTCCACTCCCTCAGTCGGATTCACAGTTTCACAATTGTCAAAACCTTGTGCACCGTCTCAAGGACTTTCGATTGTACAATGGGTTTGACTTGACTCTTTTGCGACCACCTTCACACCTCATGCCAGCCTTCCCTATGGCCTCTTGGTATTTGTAGTGTTAATATTTTGTTCCAGTTCCACATTCTTTTTTCAGGAGAGGGGTACCAGCTAGAGTCTTTCGAATGAGCACCCATGTGGCGCCGGACCACTCTCTCTGGTACGAAGTTTGTTCACAACACAATACCTCTGTCTATTAATTATTCTTAATATTACCACTGCAACCTTGAGTCTAACACAGTCCGGTCTCCGATCAGGTTCTTCAGACTCATCAGCTGTGCTGAACTAGTAGGCCTTTCTCTTGCCGCTGGAGCCCAGGACTGTACCACAATGGTAACCACGTCTCCACGCCCTGGCTATCAGTGCAGGAGGGTTCCATGTACCGCTGACATCCGTCGCTCCATTCGCCAGCTGCGATTGCCGGCCTTATTGTACCTTTGTCAGAGGCTTTGCGAGTCTTGGTGAGAAGGGCAAGGGAAACGCCCTCCTTGAGGTCTCGCCGCCTTTCTCCTGCGTTGTAACTGCTGTCCTGGAATAACTGCTTCTTCTTGCGTTAGGCCGTGCTTAGAGGGTGCTCTCGTGCTGCGCCTTTTATCCCGATGGGAAAGGGAAATGTCGGTTAGGTGTGTGTAGTTGTCGTCAATTGCCGGCCTTTGCCTGACGATTGTGTTGGGACATGTCAGGTAAACGGCTCGGTCTTAGTCCCTTGTCGCTAACGGTGTAAGAAAGTGTTAGTGTTGGAAATTGTGGGGGTAGAGTTTCTAAATATCCTACTTGGCAGTATGGTGAAAAGGTATCGTCATAAGGAAGGGGATACCGCGTCTCACCCTTCAGTGTCCCACTTCCACTCACCATGGACCCCTCAGCCAGGTGATCCTCCCTCACTGGTCTACCCCCAGGAACTGGATCCAATAACGATGGCCGTGTCCTGGCCACCTATATGACGGATCCCCAGTGACTAGTGAGTGAGGCACCTTCAAGTTTCTCACATCTCCCTCAGGGGAGAGGGTGAAACCCATGCAAGGCAAAGTGCAGCGCTTGTTGTCGGCCCAGGCAGCGACAGTGTGATCCATCAAGTCGCTTCTGGGCATATTGTCCTCCTGCATAAACCTTGTTTGCATCTGCAGACGGCCTATAAGACCTTTCCAGGAGTTTCTGGATGCGAGGTGTATCCAAGTATTTGGGAACTTTAAGGTCAAGATCTCTCTCAACTGAGAGTTCCGTCAGGGCAATACGGTGGTGGGGTGTTCGGCAGCATCTCATCCAGGGCGCTCTATTTCAAGTTCCGCCTTACAAAGAGATGGTCACCACGGATGCCTCTCTAGAGGGGTGGAGAGCCCACACCGGACAGTTGCACGCCAGAGGCCTCTGGCAACCGGAGGAAAAGGACCTACACATCAACGTCCTGGAACTTCGGGCCGTATTCTGGGCCCTCAAGTCTTTTCTGCCATCATTGAAAGACAAGGTGGCGAGGATCTTCAGACAACACCACAACCATGTTCTACATCCAGAAGCAAGGGGGACCTGCTCTATGGCACTCTCCAAAGATGCCCAGGACTTGTGGCAGTGGGCCATGCATCAAGACATGTTCCTCATTCCGTTTCACCTGGCAGGAGTCAAGAACCCCATTGCAGACTTGCTCAGCAGAGAACTACATTCTTGCCACGAGTGGGAGCTTTGCCAGAACCAGGTAGATCTGCTGTTCGACAAATGGGGACGACCCCAGAGTGATCTCTTCGTGACGGCGGCGAACACAAAGGGGCAGAGGTTCGGCAGCAGGTTCCCTCAACTGAGCAGTTTGAGAGACGCATTCTCGTTCCCGTGGGAGGGACAGTTCCTATGCACTTCTCCGCCCCGTTTCCACTTCTACGTGGGATCAACGCACTCGGACAGTGCCACTGCAGGATGATGCTCGTCACCCCGGTGTGGCCGAGGCAGATCTGGTATCCGGACTTAATACTCCTGTCAGTGGCTCCGTCCATCAGGCTACCACTGTCCCCGGCCCTCCTCACCAGAGAAGGGGGGGGGCATTCTGCATCACGACCCAGAGTCTCTGAACCTGAGGGCATTGCTCCTGCAGACCTAGAGTTTTGAGGTTATGCTTTACCCGCAGCATGTAAGGTCATCCTGGCCAGGGTCAGAGCCTCATCAAAGTTCTACGGGCATAAGTGGAAATGCTTCTCTGTGTGGTGCCGGACTCAGAAGATTCCCCCTCCGCAGGTCACGGCTCCACAACTTCTGCCATCCTTGATTTCGAGGGGATTGGGTCCATATCTATGACAGGTAATGTCCACAGCTGTGCTGCTTTGGAAAATCTTTGGCGTCTGCGTCCTGCGTCAATGACGTTGATGCGCTGTCCCCGAGGACCTCCTCCGACGGCCGACGTCACCTGATGTGATAAGTAGGACGCACGACGCCCATAGCCTCAGTTCCGTTTTTTTCCGCAAACGTGTTCGCTTTGTGAATCTTGGTACGCCTCGGCTCGTTGGAGTTTGCTGTTTTCTATTCTCAGTTCGTTGAACCTGTCCGGTTTGTTGTGGAGACCTGTTCATGGCGATGTCTTTCTCATCTTCGACCCCGCGTCAGGGCTTCAAGAACTGCGGGGACTGTGGGTCCAAGGTGTCGGTCACAGATTTGCACGACGCCTGCCTCTGGTGCCTCGGGGAGGCCCACGATACGGACGACTGTGTCGACTGCCAGTCGCTCACTGCAAAGGCCTTGCAGGAACGCAAGAAGAAGCTGTCGGTAGGCAGGGTGTCTAAGCCCCGGAAGTCGAGGTCTGGGGTGCTTTCGACCGATGACTCGAGGCGTGACTCTCCACGTCATCGTCGGAAGTCTGGTGGGTCTCCTTCCAGGAGTCGGTCTCGCCACTCCTCCACCTCTTCTAGGCATTCCAGGAAGCACCGGCATAGGTCGCCTTCCCCGTCCTCTTCCGAGGACTCCGCCCGTCGGCGGGTCGCTTATCCCTCCATGCAAGCGACACCGGATGAATGGGCTTCCTTCGGGAAGCAGATGCTAGCGATTCTGGAATCGCAGGGCACCGGTCAGTCTGCGCCTCCGAGTGGGGCCGGTCGGCACCGGTCGAGAGACACCGCCCGTATGCCTTCGGGCTCGGTTGGTCAGCACCGCTCGCGGGAGAGGTCCCGCTCGGACAAGGGTAGCCATTCTCGCCATGCCCGTTCCAGGTCCCGGTCCTTGACGCGCTCGAGACCGCGTGATCCTGTGCCGTCTTCGAAGAAGACGTCGACGATTTCTCTCGAGGCTCTGCCTCCGAGGGGGTCGTTGACACCGTCGGCGACCAGGTTGTCGAGAGACACGCTCGGAGCTCCGGCTTCGGGGACTGTGTCGACGCCGCAGATGCTGGAGGCGTTGCAGCTGACGTCAACGCCGATTCGCTCGACGTCAACGCCTTTTCTGTCGGCGCCGACTCGTTCGGCGCCCTCGACGCCGGCGCTGACTCGTTTGGTGCCCTCGACGTCTTTCGAGGCGGTGGTGTCGGAGGGGCCCTGTGGCACGGGGTTTGCCCCTAGAAAGGCTATGGCTAAGGTCCGGCACTGCTTTGGTCTGCAGAGGTCTTCCTCTCCCCGCCTGGAGTACATTTCAGAGAGTGGTTAAGGCTCTGATGGCGGCCTGGTTCCGGTTACGGTTCCAGATGACCTTATCTCGGGCCATAGCCAGTTTGATGACCTGAGGCAGTCGCTGCATGATGCCAGTAGTCTGGAAACCTCTCCGGAGGTGGAGTTTTGTCGGCCGGAGCTTGGCACTCATGCCGATTCGTCCTATCGGCGCCTTATGTCTCGGGTTACCGAGTACTTGGGTTGGCCAGCTCCCCCAGGGGAGTTCGTTCAGGATGATCTCACGGACATCTTTGATCTCGGTCCACCCACTGACCCGGTTTTGCCTTTTCATATGGCTCTGAAGAGAAGGGTGGCAGTGGCTTGGACTGCTCCGGAGAGTCTCCCGGCAGTGGGCAAGTCTTTGTCGCGAAAATACCGTCCAGCCAGTAGCGACCCCTGCTACTTGTGTAGGCACCCCACCCTGGAGAGTTTGGTGGTGCAGGCGGCTACTGCCCCGGCAAAGCAGGCGTCGTATCCTACCATCCCTCCGGATAGGGACGACAAACGTTTTGACGGCTGGGTGAAGAAAGTGTTTTCTTCTGGGGGTATGGCGCTTCAGGCAGCCAACTCCATATGTGCCTTGTCTCGTTTCACACACACTCTGTGGAACTGTGTTGCATTAGCGGCTGAACATATTCCCGAAGGGGACGAACGGGATGGTTTCCTTGCTATGGTTCACGATGGCAAGGATGCTATGTGTGAGGCCGTTCAGTCGGGTTTAGACTTGGCAGATTGTGTCAGCGGTCCATGGCGGCGAGCACCGTAATGCGCAGGTTTGCGTGGTTGCGGAAGTCTGGGTTCGCTCCTTATGTGCAGTCCCGGCTACTCAACATGCCCTTTGACGGTGAACACCTTTTTGGCAGCAAGGCTGACGAGAGCCTTGAGAGGTTGCAGACCTCCAAAGCTGCAGCGAAGTCGTTGGGTGCTGCAGTTCGCCAACCTCTGCCTTTTCGTTCTAGGGGACAGCAATGGAGGGGAGGTTCCTTTCGCTATTACTCGTCCTTCAGTAAAGCGAGGGGAGCTAGCAGTCAAAGAGGCCATCGTAAGAGTGCCAGAGGTGGAAATAAAGGTACTCGAGGTGCCAAGGCCGCTCGGGCAGTTGCCTCTTTGCCCTCGGGCAACGCTGCAGCCGCTACCACTCAGTCATGAGGCCAGGTCCCATGGTTCGCCGGTTGGGGGAAGGCTGGCGCAGCATCTTGTAGAGTGGCAAGCCATTACTTCGGATGTGTGGGTTCTGGAGATCATAACCCACGGCTACTGTCTTCCTTTTCGGCAGAGGCCTCACGACAATCCACCAGGGAGCCTCTCTTTGAAGAGTCCGGATCTGCTCCTTGCGCAGGAAATTCAAGCCCTGCTGGAGAAAGGCGCTATAGAACTGGTGCCTGTAGCGGAGAGGAACAAGGGATGGTATTCCCCTTATTTTTTGATATCGAAGAAAGACTGGGGATTGAGACCCATCATGGACTTGCGCGGTTTGAACAAACTCCTCAGGAAGGACAAGTTCAAGATGGTGACTCTTTCTCAAGTCCTCCAGGCCCTTCAACTTCAGGACTGGTTGGTGTCTCTCGACCTCAAGGATGCTTACTTCCATGCGCCGATCCATCCCAAGCACAAGTACCACCTCAGGTTCGCGGTTGGCGACTCGCACTTTCAGTTTCGGGTCCTGCCGTTCGGATTGACCTCCGCCCCGAGGGTTTTCACCAAGCTCATGGTGGTGGTGGCAGCGCATCTCAGGAAAGGGGGGATTCACGTCTACCCCTACCTGGACGATTGGTTGATCAGGGGGAGCTCTCCCGAGCAAGTCCTGCATCATCTGTCCGTCACCTGCCACTCCCTTCACAGGCTGGGCTTCTCCCTCAATTTAACGAAGTCCCATTTGACACCAACGCAGCGGCTCCAGTACATTGGAGCACTGCTCCAAACGTCCCTAGGGCAGTGTTTTCCTCCTCAGGTGCGGGCTCTTCACATTCAGCAGATGGTGCACAAGTTTCAGTTTGCCCAGAATCTCCCAGCGTCCGAGTTCTTGAGATTGCTCGGCCTCATGGCATCCTGTATTCATCTGGTGCCAGAGGCTTGTCTGCGGATGAGATCTTTGCAGTGGGCACTCAAGCTCCAGTGGTCTCAGTCCTCCGGCAGGCTGTCGGACCCTATTCAGGTGCTGCCCTCGGTAGCCCGGGACCTTCTGTGGTGGGCCGTCGAGGGCAATCTGATGAAGGGGGCCCAATTTTGGCTGCCCTGGCCGGAGGTGACGATCGTGACGGATGCATCCCTCACGGGATGGGGAGCTCATGCCAACGAGTTGACAGTCAGCGGTCGTCGGTCTCCGTCGGAGTCCAGACTCCATATCAATCTGTTGGAGCTGAGGGCCGTCAGGCTAGCCCTGAAGGCTTTTCTGCCGACTGTGCGCGGAAAGAGTGTCCTGATTCTAACGGACAACGCGGTGGCCATGCACTACCTCAACAAAAAGGGGGGGGGCAGGGTCACTTCCGCTTTGTAGGGAGGCGATGCAGCTCGAGTTCTGGGCCATCCAGCAGGAAGTTTCGATCTCGGTGGTTCATCTGGCCGGAGACAGCGGACGCTCTGAGCAGGCAGAGCACGATCTGTCACGAGTGGGAGCTGGCTTAGGACATTCTCCAGGAGATCCTCGCCCTTTGGGGGACCCCTCAAGTGGATCTCTTTGCCTCCAGTGTCAACCGGAAGTGCGAAAGGTTTTGCTCGAGGGAATTTCCTCCAAAAGGAGCCTTAGGAGACGCGTTCGTGGTCGAGTGGTCATTCCCACTGCTGTACGAGTTTCCTCCAGTCCCCGTCATCCCGCAAGTGCTGCGGAGGTTACGGAGGTTCGGTTCCCGGATGATCCTCATTGCTCCGGCGTGGGCCCGGAGGACATGGTACCCGGACCTTCTAGACTTGTCCATCTGCCCTCCACGTCGTCTTCCCTACCGAGACGATATGCTCTCACGGGAGGGGGGTCAGGTTCTCCATCCAGAGGTCAGAGCCCTCAATCTTCACGCTTGGCTTCTGAAAGGTTGAGGTATAAGGATTGGGACCTCCCTGAAGACGTGATGGAGGTGTTGCTTTCGGCCAGGCGGCCGGCAACTAAGTCTCTGTACCGTTGCCGTTGGAGTAAGTTCTGCGACTGGTGCAGAGTTCAGAATGTGGATCCTTTTGAATGTGACATTCCCATGGTTGTCTTTTTTGCTTTCTTTGGCCCACAGGGGCTTGCAAGTGGGGACCATTAAAGGTTACCTGGCGGCGCTGTCCATATTTAAGCGCTCGTCTGAAGAGTGTTCCTATTTTAAAATTCCTTTTAATTTCGCAGTTTCTGAAGGGGCTCACTAATGTGTTCCCTCCGTCACCTTTTCTGGTGCCAGGTTGGGATTTGAACCTTGTTAAGTTTTCTTATGGGTGCTCCGTTTGAGCCTTTACATTCTTGCCCCTTGAGGCTGTTAACTCTGAAAACTGTGTTTTTGGTTACGGTTAATTCCGCTCGCAGAGTGAGTGAGTTACAGGCACTTTCAGTTAAGCCACCCTTCACTGTGTTTCACAAGGACAGGGTTGTCCTTAGAGTTCGTCCTTCTTTTCTTCCGAAGGTGGTTTCGGAGTTTCATTTGAGCCAGAAGGTTGTTTTTCCGGCGTTCTATCCTCCTCCACATCCTGGTAAGGAAGAGGAGAGGCTCCATAGGCTTGATCCTCGGAGAGCGTTGAGCTTTTATATTTCGCGCATGTCCCGGGTCAGAGTGGACGATCAACTTTTCATTGGTTACACTGGAAAGCGTTTGGGACAAGCTGTGACGAAACAGACTTTGTCTCGTTGGATTATTTTAGCTATCTCCGATTGTTACCGCTTGGCGGGTAAGGACCCTCCGGCTGGCTTGCGGGCCCATTCTACCAGAGGAGTGGCTGCGTCTACTGCCCTGCAGAGGGGAGTTCCTATTCGTCACATCTGTGATGCAGCCACCTGGGCTTCAGTACATACTTTTGTACGTCACTACTCCCTCGATTCCATCAGAGGGCAAGATCTGGCCTTTGGCAAGGCAGTTCTCTATTCCGCAATTTGATTGGGCATGCTAAATTTGTATTCTAAATTCTTTCCCACCTCCTTGCTTGGTACTGCTTTGGGAGTCTGTCATAGATATGGAATACGTCAGAGGACCCAATCCCCTCGAAGAACAAGTTACTTTCTTACCTGGTAACGTTCTTTCGATGGGATGGTCCGATGACGTATTCCATATCGCTCCCTCCCTGCCTTCCCCACTGCAGAATTTCTTTAGCGATTGCAGCTTGCGTTTCACAAGGCCTTGTGTGTCTGACTGGCAGAAAACTGGTGGCACACGTTCTGGGAAAAAACTATAACTGAGGCTATGGGCGTCGTGCGTCCTACTTATCACATCGGGTGACGTCAGCCGTCGGAGGAGGTCCTCGGGGACGGCTCATCGACGCAGGACGCAGACGCCAAAGATTTTCTGAAGCAGCACAGCTGTGGACATTACCTGTCATAGATATGGAATACGTCGTCGGACCATCCCATCGAAAGAACGTTACCAGTAAGAAAGTAACTTGTTCTTCTCTGCCATACTTTCTTTCCTTGTCCAAAGTAGGACTGGCTCATGCCTCTATCAAGGTGCATCTCCCCACCATATCCAGATATACCAGGTCTCTGGCAGACCGTTATGGTCTCACAGGCTTGTGAAGGAGTTCCTTAAGGGGCTCTTCTGAACTTTCCTGCCGGTAAAGGCTCCTGCCCCTGCTTGGGAACTCAATGTTGTGCTGACTAAGCTCAATGGAGCGCCCTTCAAACCGATGCATCAAGTTCTGCTCCATCTTCTCTCATGGAAGATGCCATTCCTCGTGGCTATCACCTCGGCCAGGCGGGTCTAGGAGATTCAGGCCCTGTCTTGCAAGGAGCATCACTTGTCTTTCCATGCTTCACGGGTGGTACTCGTTACAGAACCCACCTTTATGCCAAAGATCCCGTCGGAATTCCACCTCAACAATCCTTTGGCGTTGCATGTCTTCTTTCCGAATCAGTCCTAGCCAGCGGAGAGGGCCTTGCATTCGCTGGACGTTCCTCGTGCCGAAATTCTACGTGGCACGTATAAAGGATTTTCGGAAGACTCCTTAGTTCGTCAATTTTCACGCACTGTGTTCTACTGGCTAGCATGCGGCTGCCAGGTTGTCTGAGAGCTCACTCCACCAAAGCCATTGCATCCATGACAGTGTTTCTCTCT
Source organism: Ambystoma mexicanum (assembly GCF_040938575.1). NCBI lineage: Eukaryota > Metazoa > Chordata > Amphibia > Caudata > Ambystomatidae > Ambystoma > Ambystoma mexicanum. The sequence goes on along the minus strand of NC_090931.1, from coordinate 285,049,719 downwards.
CGTGTGCCCCTGTTCGACATCTGCAGGGCTGCTACATGAAGGTCCACGCGCACTTTCACGAGGTTCTACTGCGTCGACTGGTATTCCAGGGAGGAGTCCCGAGTCGGCCAAGCGGTGCTACGCAACCTGTTTATTTGAGGTGAGTGTTTTATCGCTTTGGTTGAGCCTTGCCACCTCCCGTGGTTGTGTATATGTACTGCTGTCTAATCATTGTTCGTGCGCATGTGAATCCATGCCAGACCCCATGCTGGAGAAGGTTTAAGTTACTTAACTGTACCTATTGTTCTCCAGCATGTGTCTGGCATCGATTCACATGTGAACCCACCCTCCTTCCCCTCAGGGGCTCTTCTTGGTTCATGCTCCACTTTACGTGCTTACCAAATCTGAAGATTGCCACTGGGGGTTGCAGGGGGGGTCTTAGGGACCCATGCTGGAGAACAATAGTTAAAGGTAAGTAACTTAAACCTGGCCCTACATTTAACATGAACTTGTGTTCTGAGGGCGGTGTGTCACAGAAGATGTTGACAGAGGGGGCTTTCAACCATAAACCAATGAAATACTTTCAAAAGCAGCAGACAATTTCTTTAAGATGGCTGGACGCTCGTTACTCCCTCAGCCGAAGCAAATGCTACATGGAAACGGGTCTAACCATGCCAAAGTGATTATACCCCTCCCCCACCCACACCTTCGTTTTTTTAGATTTTCATACATACGTTTACATCACCTACTCACCCACCTTTCAGCAGTTAAAGCCTCAAAGGAAGAGGGAATGTTAAAAAGCATGACTAACCTGTCCGTTTGGACAATAGGTGTTTACCCAGTACCTTTCCACTAGGTGATCTCACCGGGAAGATGGGCGGACTAACGGTGGCAAATGGATGTGTTTCCATGTCGGCAAAGATGCAATCGAGACTCATCTTCCCCTTGCAGTTTTATAAAGTATATTTAAGCAAAAGCTATTGCAATATCATTTTAGTAACTCTGCATACAAAATAAATAACTTTATATGTCTTTGCAAGACAAAATGCATGAAATGTGAGGAAAGACTACAACAACCTTAATATGCCAAATGGTTTAACAGTTTGTAAGCAGAAGATGCAAGGCAAAAAGTCTTTCATTGCGTTACTGAAGTCGGACAATCTCGGCAGAACATATTAATGCAATACTTTGCTATCTGATGACACCAAAGGCACTGGTATAATCACAACTTGAAAAAGGCATTTCCTCTAAAGACAGAAGAGTAGTACAGTGTCCTTTCCTCGCGTTGCTTTACTGCATTACATTCTATGTATTCTGGGAGGGCAACCTCAAATATATGACCTGGCAGAAAACAAAGTAAGACCTTCAAATTATGGCTTGTTAGACAAACACACAAAGTACTCTTTGTGGAAAAACAAATGAAGCCAAGTCCAGATGGGTAGAATATTTCTTGAAATAACTTTATCTATACTGACTTGACAACGAAATGGGAAGAGATGTGTGCTCTTTAAAAATGACCTGAGGTTCGGAACGCATTGAGCTATTTGCATTTGTTATGCTGTATTAAAAGTTCCATATTCATGTGGATTTGAATATTTGCAAGCTTCTTACAGGTTGAAGATGGAAAATAATTAGTTTCACTCATAAAGCTTTGTGGTTCGTGTAGTTGACCACATTTGGTGTGTAGAACCTCAGTGAAGTGCTCCTCTACTGGCTCTTTTATAGGAGAAATAATATTCCCTTTAATGTGCACTTTTCCAGTATGTACTGTGGCTTGTTTACCTTTACCATTGCATACCAAGCCTTTTACCAGTTTTCACATAAATGGTAAAAACCCAAGCCATGGCATTCTGTAGGTGAGGCTATGAGCTAAAGGATTTTTACAGCATATTCTGTGTGTAGTGTACATGGGTTACTAACATTTAGTTTTCGGGACAATGGAGGGGTTACATTGATTATGAACACTTAATATAATGGTGAATTGAGTGGGGCTAGATTTCTTAGGCAACGGGCTCAGAGTGTACTCATTTTGCAGCAGGTGCATGAACACTGACTGATCATCGCCAATTTCAGAAAGTAATGCAAAATTGAAAGCTGAACAGCAGTGCTTTGCAAGGCATAGCATGCACTGTAACAGCACTATGGGCCTTGAGAATAAACGTTCATTGTGTGGAGCAGGAAGAGAGTAAGGAAGATGCAACATTATTGGGAGGTTGTGTTATGCAGAATACTGTCCAGAGGTCAATTAATCCAGGGGCTGGGAAATTACACCAGCTGAATCTGAGGGGGCAGTATAGGTGCTGGAAGATTCTGGCACGTGGTGTGACAGATGACACCACAGAAGAAGCTGGGCAAATGGTAAAGAAAAATGTATGGAGACATGGGATAAGATGTGGTTTTCACTGAGGGGCTTAAAAGAGGGACAACGGAGGTGCTTTTTTTCTGGCAGCTTCCTTGAGAGAGAGGCTGCTGGTTGAAAGGAGAGGACTGTCCTGCGTAGCTGTCTCTGGAGGTTTCTTGGCTGGGCTTGAGAGCGGTGTAGCTGCGGATGGTGTTCCGTGAAGGCTGTATTTCGAATCTGGGACAGTGTCATGGATGAAACGGGCTTAATCGAAGTTGGCTGCAAGAAGGGCCTGGCGAGTCAAGGGGCGAGACAATCATTCCGAAACATGGAGAGCTCAGTGTGAGTATAAATAGGTCAATAATCAATTAGCACCCCATCTGCATGGTATTTTCATTAGCAAGGTGTCAAGAGTGTACACGGAAGGCAGCACTTTTGTATTTCTTCTGGTACCAAAGGATTAACAAAGGCAGAATCCAAAGTATTAGCTTGGGGTTTCTTCATTCATGCAGAAGGGGCCAGTGTCATGATGCCTACCCCGGGGACCCAAACCACGTCCAGCAACCCCGGAAGCAGGCATCAAGTTATCCTAAGCAAGTCCAACAACCCCAGCTAGGGGCTATTTGGGTCCAGCCCTGGCACCTATGGCGCCAGGCTCGTATGGAGAGTCGGTCCCGACGCCATAGGCGCCAGGCTCATAGATTAAAACTTACCTGATGCAGACCATGCTGCAAGAGCTCCAAGCCAAAAGAGGCTTGGAAGGGACTACTTTACTTGGGGACTATTTTTTACTCTGGTGGGCTAGGGAGGAATACTTACCTGGGACTACTTTGGAGGCTATTTAAACCACGCCTGAAGAGCAGCACACGCTTCGCGTTATTCTGCATCCAGCAGCGTAACGCTCACCGTGCCTGCAAGTCTGCATCCAGCCTTCTGCCACGCCCGCCTCAAGTTTGGAGCTCCTAGAAAAAGGGAGAAAGAAGGAGAAAAGGTTAGAACAAGAGCAATACCTTTAATCCTTACCTGAATTCCCGATCCATCGCGCCTTCGAGCTGGAAGAAAGAAGTTATTTTATGCGCGTCGCCTCGCCTACTGCAGCGCCGCGCTGTACTCGCCAGCCTTCGCAGCATCTTCACATTCCACCGCATCCTCCTGCATGTTCCTGCCGCACTCCGGCACCTAAGGGGAAGACCAGAACAGCAAGGTGACCCAAGGGAATACACAGAGGAATATTAGTTACCCCCATAGACTTACCACCGGGGGTACTATTCCTCTTCACGGGTCGGCGCAGCTTCCACTGCATCTTCGCCGAACCCTGGCCCCTAAGGGGTAACAAAAGGACAGCAAGGTGAAACAAAGGGACTAACAAGGGGAACCCTCCTCACCACAATAGACTTACCTGATTTTACCGCCGGAGGTATTATTCCCCAAGACTTCATACTTTCTCTCAGCGCCTGAATAAGGGAGAAAGCAACAGGTTACTGTGAGAGAACGGATCTCAACGACCGGTGGGGGGTGTCTGTACTCCCACTCCCTATATGGTGGAGGAGAGGCACAGGAGACCCCAGCCAAGATTCTCTATTCGGTAGCAATGGTCGAGCAATCAAGGCCTAGCTTCTCAGGAGGTGATGCAGGCTGGTTCTTAAGTACAGTGTATCCCCAAGCCCCCACAAAGGAATATCCACACTCTGTATTGGTTAGAACACAGTCTTTATATAATCAATAGTTAAGGTTATGTACATTCATCATGATAACTCACTTTGTACTCTGGCAACATCTACAATGACAAATATTTACAATCCTAAAGTGGTACCACCCTAGATCTCATTGAAGTGCATGAACAATACTGTACAATGTCACACAGACCAATAGAGTGAAACCAGCAATAGAGAGAGGAGAGAAAATAAGATGGTTGAGCAATAGGCAGAATACTGACCCCTACCACTAGGCACAGTTCTGTGTGGAGATCCCCCCACCTGGGCAACCTGTAAAGAAAGATATAGCACAAGCCCAGTCCATATATTGCTCTGCAAGTCTTATTTTCCCCTATAATGTTTTTACCCCCCCAATGTACCTGGTGGAGTCGAGTTCCTCGAAAAGGCGTCGACAAACGTCGAGGGACTCGCTGTTCGGCGACGGGGAATCGACGGCCCTTCTTGAATGCCTTCCCTTTCAAGCGGGAGGCACGGGGCGTCGAACGTCCGTCGACAAACGAGGTAGAACGATGTCGAAGAGGCGGCAGCTTCGTCCGAGCGGTGCTCGTCGGCGTCGGCGTCCTGCAAGGCGGAGGTGTGCGGGGCACCTCGATGACAATAGTTCTGGACCGCAAAGATTGTAGGGACGGGAGCCCAGCAAGGGCGTCGAGTCGTCCGAGTCTTTGAGGTCGTCGGGTGGCGGGAAACCCACCGGCAGGTTTCTCCTCGGTGCGTTGGTCGTCCTCGACTTTCTCCGGCAGGATAAGCGGTCGACGATGCGGTCGAGAGAGTCCTTCGATTGAATGTTCTTAGGCAATGGAGCGGACGGCTCCGGTCGTCGGCGGCACGGCGTCAAGTGGTTCCCACGGCTGGGCAACACAACTTCGATGGGCCTCCAGCGGTTCCACAAACCTGCGAACCCTGGTCGACGGCAATGGACTTCGACGGCGTCGATGTCCGGGTGCTTCACTTCGATCTCCTCGGCGGTCCCGTCTCGGGTCGACAGCCTTTCGAGGACCTGTCTTCCAGGGCGCTTCGGCGAAGATGGAGCGGTGCTCGATGGTCCCTCGGAGCACGGGAAGAGGGCGCCTTACCAGGTCCTCTCTCGGGTCAGTCCTCGACGAATTCGACAGCCTTCGGATCGGTCGAAGCAAATGCCACAGCAAGTCTTCTTCTTCCAGCTGGACGTCGAGGATCAGCAGTTCCAGTTACTCTTGAGTGGAGACTCAGCTTCTGAACGCTTCTGAACAATTTTCAGTGGTGAGAGGTCCCCAGATATACTATTCTGTCTCTCATCCACACTGCTGGCACACACACAGCAGCCAATCACACAGAAGGGCATTCATGCAGTCAGTCAGCCAATCAGGCACACAGTGCATTCAGGCCACACTCCTCCCTTTCAGACACTCACAACAAGGAATGTGGATTGGGACAAGTACCCAGCCAGCCATTCAACACTACACACTGCATTCAGGCCAGTTTCGGGCAGGGCTGTCTCAGTCTTTGTCTCACATGCCAGAAACCAGACCACCACAACAAGGAGTGTATATTGGTCACCCACTCCATTCACCCAGGTCCCACCCACAGGAGGTACCCACAACATACAGTCAATGGGAAGGCTCCAGTCAGTCTAGCTGGGCCTTCACAACAACACCATATATGGAACTTCCACCCAACAGCCAGTCAGGGGGAAGGGACAGAGTCAGGGCTTCCCAGGACTTTGGGAAAAACAAGACAACAGGCAATAGAAAGCAAGAGGCCACAGGGGCCATCTTGTTTCTATCAGGAATCAACTGATCCCAATGGCAGGGCCTGGGTGTCCCAAAATGGAGGACACTCAGAGCACCTGGCAGATTCAGCATGGAGCTGCCACCAGCCCATACCCTGCTCTGTGGGCCACCCACAGGTGCCCAAAAACATACACTAGGGGCACAGGGTTGTACCCCTACCCATGGGTGCCATAAGGGTATCCCATGGGTCTGTTCACCAAACCAAAAGAGAGAGCTGCACTGCCAGGAGTCCCTCATGGACTCCTGGGCAGAAAACATAACAGAACACACGGTAAAAACAGAGAAAGGACAAGGATTCAGAGGCCCTGTCCCTCAGATGCATTTCCAGCATCACAGTTACATATTGACATTATTTTATCGAACTGTGTTGGAAAATACAAATCCTTACCAGAATACTACCGGTTGCCACGAGGAACTCTTCATTAGGGACAAGCTGCAACCTGCAAGGAATCGGACAAGAGTGAAAGTCAGGCATTTGAACTCTTACGAACTTTATACTTGCGGCGTCTTGCCGGGAATCTGAGTCAATATTGTTCTGGAACTCACCAATTCCTTCGAGCCAGTGAAGCAACTGGTTATCAACGCGCCCCTGTGTTCAATGCAGGATGGAGAGCTCATCTTTTCAAACCATCAATGAGACTATAAGAGGGGACATCAAAGGTGATCTATGGGGAGAACAAAGGGGGTGGGGGGGATTTACGCTCAACTCCACGGGTGGTTAATTCCCTTGCTCCATTTGCAGAAGAATATTCCTTCGGGCCAAGCAAACGAAGCTAGGTGGGCCAGTCCGTCATCTCGGCCCTACGCGTCACATTGGTGGAGACCGCAGCTATCCAGTTCCGATCGACGCCTCTGTGGGAGCCAGGTGAGCGTAACAGCCAGAATCACCAATCCTCATAATCTTGCTACTAATCCAATGTTCATCCAAACCAAAAGTGTCCCGTCGGGAACTGATTTCTAATTGGAAGAAAATTCCTAATGACTCATAGGTGTGGGTGGTTGCAGAATGAAGTTGTGCTAGTTCCTGGCAGTTTCAAAGCCCTGGACATGGCCAGCTTATGAAATTCAAGTAGGCAAATCATTATTTTCTGCTGTGGGATGTATTGACCCGCTATGCAGCATCACCCTGCCAGTTATGGTGAAAGAAACTGCAACTATGGTGGCAAAACCCTTGTGCGCGCCAAAAACGTACAAACAACCTACATAAACTGTGTGCTTCAGCACACAAAAAGGATGATGGACAACCTGCCACCCATGGTGCATGTGCGGTGGAATAGAGCACACCCTGCAGAAATGTGCCAGTGGGCTCCATGACCAGCAAAGAGAGTGCAGAGAGAGAAGCAGCACTTTGCAAGTGAACCCCCAAAATGTACCTACAAATGACATTGGTTTTGTTGCTAAAAACTCCAAAATGCCTATAACACAACACTTATTCAAAATCTTGCCTGGTGCTAAAATTCATGTATCTAATGAAACATTGTGAAACATACAAAGTCCTAATATGAAGAGCAAAACATTCTTCAGACAAACTGGATTGTCTGAAAACTGAAAGCCCATGCCAAAATCCAGGTGCAGTACCCTGGCCTACCTGAATGACACCTGTCAGATGAGTTACTGATGAAACTTTAAAGTGAGCTAAAACTAAAAGTGTGCTGGATTAGCAAAACATAAAAAGGATTGTTGCCAAAAAGGAATACAGATCTTAGTTGTGTTTTTGATCCCACAGATTGTAAGGCTAAGAAAGTAATGTATTTATGTTTGGTGCAACAAATTTGGTTTTGGCTGGATTTAAGAAGTTAATTAGCCTGCTGAGCTGAAAGAACTGGAAAAGCAGGTTTTTCTCCTAGGAGGAGGGCCTTCCTCTCAGCAGAAACTTACTGGGAGAAGTTAATTGCGGGTTAGAACAGACTCTTGTCTACAGAAAGAGAAGGAACAATGACAAGCTGTTCAGCCCAGGAAGCGGTGGTGTGAAGGTGGTTGTAAACTCTCCTGGAAGGAACTTCCCTCAAGGAGGGGGATCCACTGGACTCCCAGGAGAGACAAAGGGGTGGAGCCAAGCGACCATCTGCTGTTAAGAATGAACAATTGTTAAGACTCATAACTTGTTATTCAAAGTGGTGAAAAATATAAAAATGACAGTTGTTAATTTCATTTTGGCTGCACGTGTGAAGAGTCGGTAGAACTGTGTGACATGCTCTGGACAGGAATGGCAATATGTGGTTTTATGCAAAATGTATTAATGTTAGAATTGTGAAAATGTACACACACATCTCTGTTAAACACACACATTTGTGGAAATTTGCATAACATTAGGAAATTGTGTTCATAGCGAAAAGGACAAAATTCTGTAGAAAGTTGAACCAAGATCCCTTCGCTGCGGGGTTTTGAGGAATAGCTGCTACATAAAATATGGCATCTTTGTGTGTGATTTGTATAAAGGTGACCAATGTAGAAATGTATATTTAGTATCAAATCCAATTTTGAGACCAGTGGCTAAAGGGAGGTCTCTGAGGACTGTAAAGCAAACCATAAAATGTGACATCATCCTGCCTTGATCCAGTCACTCAAATTGCAAGGCGGCGATGAAGTCTTGATCCTATCCCAGCTCACAGGGGCCTGCTTAGCTAAGCCGGCCCATGCACCCACTTGATGTCATTATAAAGCATACATAGAGACCGCTGACAACACATAGAGACTGACAGATCCACTCACTTTCCTGATTCCGGCGAAGCACTCTGATCCAGCATTCTATATCCAGCTTTAATATTCTTCCAGATCCAGAGGCCAGGACTCTTGCCAGCAATAGAGAACTATTGATTTCCAGCAAGGCCCAAATTCTCAAATTTATTCTCTCTACCCAGTGAAGCGCTGTGTGGTGTGAGAAGGCCTTTTGAACCAGTATCCTGAAATTCTCTGGCTTGCCACCACTAGGCTTGCCTGAGGAACTCGCTATCCAGCTGATTCAAGTACCCACAGACTAGGAGGGCAGATCCTGTGCAAACCCGGCGACCGGCCTAGCTGATCCAGTACCGTGCCTGATGTGCTGTCTTTCCTAGACCAGACCCAATCCAATGACCGGAGCTGACAGTCCCATTTAAAAACTTATCCTGTGAGTATTCATGGGAAGAACTGTGGCCCCTAGTATATTTGCATTGTCTTATCCCTATCTCAAACCCATCCCATCTTTCATTTAGAACCGGTATTGTTAGAACCATCTTTGCGCTGACCCTTTTCTCATCTGAAGAAGTAGAGTTTCCACAGTAGGCGGGTTACACTGATAACGTGACTGTAAGATCCCTCTGCGGTATTCGATTTATCATAGTCATCCTCTAGTGTAAGCAAACCCATCTTTCATTTTCAAAAGTGCATATCTGGTTTCCATTCTCGCGCCTATCTCGCAAAAACAACTCTTAGTAAAACCTCTAACTCCCTCAGTTTTTATGATAGAAACGAAATATCGCGCAAGGAAAAGCTTGCCCCAAATTACAATTCTGAAAGGTTTTTACACGTGTGAAATAGCTTCAAATCGTTTCCGACTTGGACTTTGAGATTTCAAATGCTTTCTTTGGACTAAAACATTGTTTTTGATTGTGTGCAACTGTTCAAAGCAGCTCCCATAGGAATTTATAACAATTTAAGTATGTTATACCACCTTTGCTGTTTTTGCTCAGTCAATTCTAAACACAATTTTAAAAGCCATTCTGACGGCTGAAAAGTCAATTCTGTTTTTCTTGTGTTTTATGGGGGAAGGTGGGACTAATATTCTGTTTTGATTTGTGCTACTCCTGAATACCTGCTCTCTCCTCCCATCTCATTACATTGCCTATTGGGGTGCTGCAGGGGGAACCTCTAACCATAGTGCCATCTGTCCAAACCAGCACAACAGTATTATTTTCTGTGCTGCAATTGTTTTTGTGCTCATTCCTTGATTCATAGTGTCTTAAAGATATTATTCTGTGTTCTGTCACCCCATTGGTGATTGTTGACCTATTAAAATATATTGTGATTACATTTTAAATACATAAATATTTACCTTTGCAAACCAGCCTGATTTCTGGTTCAGTGTGACTGGGGGGGGGGGGGTGTCCAGGAGAAGGGTTGATGTGAGTGGTATATCGTTCAGAATATTGAACCTATAGACAAAAATAAATAAGGGTTTCAGTTGTGCACTACGCGCTGGGCTTTGACTTGGGTGTGTGCCTTACACTTACACTGCCTTGTGTATTCCAAGTTGTTATTTTGCTGACTTATTTACTTGATACGTCATCACTTTAGATAATTAGAAAAACACATTTTCTTTGCATGTGGTCAAATGGTAATATTATGCATAAAATATAAACGTACAACAATACAAATAATTTCTACACAGAAAGGGAATATGTCTATCAGATAGCACAGAGGAGGACCAAACAAATTGTCCAAATAATACAAACAATGTGATTGCACAAATTGTCTGTCTGACTAAACCTAGTTCGACAACAAAAAAACGCCACATTGACCTAATCATGGGGGGGGAGGGATGGGTCTACGTAAATCTCAATTCAAGTCATTAAGACTGTGCACCCCCATCGCTGTGTCTGTTAATGATTCACAGCGGGCTATACGTTTCGGCGGCATAGGTGGTAATGTTCCGTCTTCCTCAGGACCAAAGAAAATGGGGACCCCTGAGGACCAAAGGATAAAATCAAATGGTAAGTAAAAAGGTACTGAGCTTGGCTCCGTAAAAGCACTATGACATCCAATAGTTCATCCACTTAAATAAAGCACAAATGAAACGCCCTAGTGACACTTAAACCAACATAGAGGAAAGGACAATGTTGCATTCTGTCTCCCGAGTCTTCCACATGGAATTTGGAAGACTGGGAGATCGATGTGAGGTGGTTGCTGGACGGCAAAGCTATGTGTTGTGTGTCCCTGTAGGCCCGCTATTAAAGAACCAGTGAACCACTCACTGCGTCCGTGTGGTCCTTTCACTGGCGACGAGGACTTGGAGCGGGCCTGTGGGGGACCCGGACCCCTGAAGAGCAACCTCGAGATCCTGCCCTTTCGTTTCGGCCGCAAGTTCCATAGCCCAGCCGAGGGCCTGGCACCTTCCTTGCCCTGCAGGTCAACTCCATCGACTCAGCAGGGACAGTGCACGGCGAGGGGTGGAGGTATGGGGGGGGGGCTCACAAAAAAGAAACAAAACGAAAGAGCAGCATTCGCGTGACACTCGCGGGCTAGAGGAAAGAATCCGTGAGCGTCATTGCAACGTTAAGGAAAGCAAGAATTGCCGGGCAACCAATAAACAAAAGAACTAAGCAAACAAGGCCTTAAAGCATTAGCACAACGGAGAAGGAAAGCAGTTAGGTTGATATAGCAGCCAAGTAAATAAAGCCTCAATAAAGAGATCGGACTTCATTATATGTTAAAAGCATTGTTGTTTTACTGCAACAAGCTTTTCTGTATTAAATTCACTAAAGCATATTGTCAACATTGAACATACAATTGTGTTGTGAATAGAGACTGCAACAGCCTCAAGAAGAAAACAAAAAAGGCTTAAACTCGCCTCAAAAAAAAAAAATTAATTGCTGCCAGCATAACACCACCACCCTTCTTACCTGCACCTGACACACCAGCAATCAGGTGGGACGGATGGAAAAACGGTTCGACACCTATTTACTACACCTATTTACTGGCACTAGGTGGTGACTGGTTTATACTAGTTAGAAAACAAGCTGCACTTTTACACAACCTAGGAGCAGTGGAGCGTAGTGTCTCTGATGGTCTCCTGGAAGCAGGGGAGTTGGGCCAAGGGGACGCAGATGAATAGAAACTAGCGGAGCAGAAACTACAAGAGCATTTTGAACCAAATAAAAACATTACCTTTGAACGCCACACATTTTTTGAAAGGCTGCAGGAACCAAAGGAGGCTGTAGAATGTTTTGTTGCAGCTCTTAGAACTCTAAGCCTCACCTGTGACTTTAATTAAAGAGTTGGTTAGTGTTCCAGAGACCAATTGATACGCTGTACCAATAACGCTAGAGTACAAAAAGTTACTCTCCAAAGATTTACCACTGGAACAAGCAATAGAAGTTGCAAGAGGAATGGAACAAACCTCTAACTACATGAGAAGCATGAGGAACGAAAGACGGGCACAAGAAGTCTCTGCAATAAGACAGAACAGAAAAACGAATGAAGAGAAGGAAATTAAGTGCTACGAATGTGGCAGCAATAGACACCTAGCCTCAAACATATTCTGCCCTGCAAGAAATGTAAACTGCATAAAGTGCAAAAGAAGCGGACACTTTGCCCGAGTGTGCCTCGAATCATCAGTAGAACCAATTGAGGCAGGAGGAAGATGTCCAGAACAAGAAGCCTCTGCAAAACACTCAGCAACACAGGTTAAGCACATTCTGGAAGTAAGTACCTTGTCAGGAAAAGGAAAGGGCCCAACTGATATGTTCGTAGTAAATGGGAAGATGGTAACCATGAAGGTGGACCGCTGCTCTCCATGGACCATAATGTTGCTTGAGACATATAAGGAGTGTGTAGAACGGACAATGCAGAATCTTCTCAGACATGATATTTAACCATATTCCTATGGAAATGTGAAGATTGAATTAATGGAGAAATTCTCAGCTGTAATCAAATACAAGGGCAGAAGCTGTGTAGCAGTTGTGTATGTCACTAAGGAAGGGTCGTCCCTGCTAGGTTGGGAGGAGCAGTACAACCTGAGAATTCGCATTCAGGCGAATGCTCCCACACCAATAACTGTAGCTGAAGTAGGGGACAAATGGAAAAAGGGAATTCCCGGAGGTGTTCTCAGAGAGTTTAGGTAAACTAAAGGATTTTGAACATTGCATCAGACTCAAGGAAGCAGCATTACCTAAAGTACATAAAGTGAGGTCAGTTCCACAGCAGTTAAAAGAAAAGCTAAAGGAAGAATTAGAAGCATTACTCAAAAAGGCATAATTGAACGTATTGAGAGCTCTAGTGATAGTGGCAAAACCCAATGGCAGCATCAGACTTTGTGTAGATTTAAGAGACTTAAACAAGAATATTTGGGTAGATCGTCACCCTTTTCCTATTATCTCAGAAGTGTTATCAAGCTTGAGAAATTCCAGAATATGCTCTGTGGTAGACTTCTCTTCTGCGTATCATCAAGTACCTCTCGCCAGTAAATGTCAATATCTGACTGATTTTGTCATGACTGAAGGGTCATGCAAATACTGCCGAATGCCCTTTGGATTAGCTTTGGCAGCGTCAGTATTCCAGATAATGATAGAAAAAGGGTTAGAAGACGTGCCTAACATAATTGTGTTCCAGGATGACATTTGGATTCCTGCAGGGACATGAAGGACTTTTTCAGGATGGTGCTAAACAGGCTCAATGTAGCAGGGTTGACGGTACAAAGAAACAAATGTAAAATAGCAGTGGAGAGTGTTGACTACCTGGGACACAGTATTTCGGGGAGTGGAATCAGTCTTAAATTGAGTCTGGTGGAAGCCATTGACAAAGCTCCTAACCCCATTGACAGAGACCAACTAAGATCATTTTTAGGGTTGGCATAGTATTACCGCAAGTTTGTGAGAAATGTTGCAGTCCTATCCACGCCACTGAGATCTTTGCTCAAGAAGGGGGTCAAATTTAATTGGTCCAAGGAATGCGATGAGGCAATTAAAAGAATAGATGGCATTGTGAAGGCGCCGTTAATGGGAACGTTTTGTCCAAAAGACAAGTGCGTCTTAACAGTGGACTCAAGTGTATTGGGACTGGCAGCGACTCTCACTCCGTATAATGGAGACAAGGAAGAACGAGTGATAACGTTTGCATCAAGGACACTGAAAGGAACTACTTGCTCATTGAAAGAGAAGCCTTGGCAATATTCTGGGCAAAAATGCATTTCAAATATTTTTTATGGGGCAGGGAGTTCATAGCCAGATCAGTGTCATGATTCCTGCCCCTCATGCCCCTAGCCCTCCAAGATGTTAGGCTGGAGCCAGACCACGATCACCTATATGGCCCTCAAGGGCCTCTCCATCCCTCCAAAGACCCACTTGGAGTCAGACTTGGCGCTTGTGGCACCAGACTCACTCACTCCGATAGGATAACATTGGGGATTGGACTTGTAGTGCATTGATGGGGACAAGATGGATGCCCCCACATATTTCGGTTCCCAGAACTGCATGTGCAGTCTAGTCTTTTGGGGGTGTGGTTCAGCCCAGAGACTATTTGAGCCACGTCCAGGTCTCCAGTAGGCCTGTATCTTTCTTCTGCGCTCAGCTCCTGCAAGAACACAGTTGGGAACAGCCTTACCTTGCGGCGCTTCTGCTCATCATTCATCGCTCTTTCTGTTCTGCGGGCATCTTCGGCGGTGTCATTCCCATCCCGGCACGTCGCTTCCTAAGGAAAAGGGAAAACAGAAAAAAGGCATTAGTAAGCATTCAGCAAATCTTCGCTTATTTTTTAAAGCCTGTACAAGCTTCAAACGCTTACCTGAATCCCAGCCGCTCCGGGGGAACTCTGTCTCCGGAACTTCTCATCCATCTGCAAGAGGGAAAAGACACTCCAGATTAGCGTGGAAACAACTATAGGCGCCGCATACGGTGTGCAGTCATAATGTCGAAAAACAATAATGTCGACAAACAAAAATGTCGACATTATTCGATATTTTTTCGACATTAATTTAGTGTATGCATAAATAAATAAATAAATATATATATGATGTGTTGAGTATGAGGGGTGGTTGGGGGGTGTGGGGGGGGTGGCAGGGGGGTGTTGGGTGAGGGGGGGTTGGGGGGGACCCCCCCATAGTAAATACAATTTTTATTTATTTAATTATTGAATAAATAAATAAATAAATAATTGGTATGTGTTGAGTATGAGGGGTGAAAGGGTGGTTGGGGGGGTGTGGGGGGGCGGCAGGGGGGTGTTGGGTGAGGGGGGGTTGGGGGGGGACCCCCCCATAGTAAATACAATTTTTATTTATTTAATTATTGAATAAATAAATAAATAAACAAATAAATAATTGGTATGTGTTGAGTATGAGGGGTGAAAGGGTGGTTGGGGGGTGTGGGGGGGGGGGTGGCAGGGGGGTGTTGGGTGAGGTGTTGATAGTTTTAAGGGTTTATAGTCATAATGTCAAAAAAAAAAATGTCGACATTTTTTTTTCGAAAAAATGACTTTTTACATTATAAGTATAGGATGTCGACATTATTATTTTCGACATTTTTTTTTCGACATTTTTGTCTGTCGACATTTTTTTTTCGACATTATGACTATAAACCGCCGCATACCACGCTTACTCACCGCATTTCTTCATAACCAGCATCCACGCTGAAAACGTTGCGGCACCTAAAAGACACAGAAAAAGAGCTCAGTTCAATACAAATTTCGAAAGGTCGCATCGCGCTCTCACCTTCAGCGCAACTCATCTCCGCATCACGTCGCCATCCCCGGACGCCGGCCATCATCTAAGGAAGGAAAGGAACAAAGTTAGAGAACTGTTCAAAAGACTCATTATACTTAACTGTCAGACTCTTGCCAGTGAAGTAACTAGGCAGCAACGAGCCCGCATCAATCAACGCGCCCCTGCGCTGAAAGCAGGACGAAGAGCACACTTTCCAAGAAAACAAGGTGAGCTGTGGATCAAAAGGAAGGGTTGGACCCCGGGGAAGAACGGGTTCAAGCACACAGAGACAATAGGGAGTTAAACTCTACCAATCCTGTGTTTAAGGCTCAGTCTCCAGTCGAGTAGACTCCAGGGAAGGGTTAGAGGTAAGAGGTCATAACAGGCTGAGTGACGTCCCCGTGGATACCAGGTGAGCATTACAATCAGATCACAAGCCATTAGCACAAATGTTTGAATGTGGGAATTGGGGTGCAGGGTCACCAAGAATTAGTATGTGGTACTTGGGCTTGCAAGGCTATGACTTCAATGTTTATCTTCCTGGGAACCGAAATGTGGTTGCTGATTGTCTGTCACGTATGCCTGTGGCACTGGATGAGGAAATGGGTGATGATTGGAAGGAAGAGGTCATTGTTGCCAATGTAGAAATAGGGAGTATAGAGCAATGGAATGTGAGAATTGTGAAAATCTTGACGAGGACATGAAGATTATTAAAGAATTGACTGTTTTAGACATTTTGGATAAGAGATTTGAAGTTTGGTGGGACGTAAAAGAAGAATTGAGTGTCGTTGATCGGAGACTCAGAAGAGGGTTGTATATTGTCCCTCCAGAGAAACTCTGAACTCAATTAGTGGAAACAGCTCACCAGGGTCCTTTAGGGGTGAGTAGTACAAAAAGAAGGCTAAGACAGAGCTTTTGTTGGCCTGGAATGGACGCTTTGGTGGAAAGCTATGTTAGAAATTGTACACCTTGTTGCTTAAGTGATCAGACCAAAATTATATGTGAAACCCTGCTCATTCCCAATTTTGTTCCTGAGCAGCCCTGAAATAAAGTAGAGGTTGATATAATGAGCCCTATTCATGGATTAGGGGAAGGATTGAAATTGTTGTTTGCTTTAGTTGATTTTCACACCAAATGGGTGGAATGGAGTGCAGTCAGAGAAATGACGTCAAGAGAATTGGTAGCTTTTCCGGAGAGTTTTTTTGAGGGAGGTTTTTCCACAGAAATTGTCACTGACAATGGTGTACAATTTTGTTTGGATTTCATGAAAAAAGTTTTTAGGCAGTTATGCCATTAAGCATAGCCATGCAGCATTACATCACCCACGGGCAAATGGATTAATAGAAAGAGCCAAATTAAAGGAGGAATTCAGTTAGCTTTAAGATCCAGGTTGCATTGGAAAGAAGTGCTAAATCACATGATGTCGGGTTACTTCATTACACCACATTAGGTAACAAAATCGTTGCCGTTTGTGTCATTAAAAGGGAGGGAGCCATGAACAAAATTGTGCCCTGGGTGGTTAGGTTTGGCTTCTTCTATGGAGGGGGATAGGGAAGCAATAATGAATTTCATAAAGAAGTGTCAAATAGATACCAAGGAAATATTTGATGTGAAAAAGGGAGTGAAAAAGCAGAACTGGAAAGTGAGACGGTGGGTGATTCAGAATTTTAGCTTCACTCACAAATGCATGGAAAGTAAATGTATTGGTCCGAAAATAATTTCTGCTGTTCGGAATGGTGTGGTGATTGTGGAAGGAGGGAGGATGTGGTTGATGTGTAAGTTGGCAAAATGTGAGGAAGGTCAGAATGGGGTGTCAGTGAACACAAATCACGAGGATGTTGAGTTATCTTCGAAGAGATTGAGAAGAAAACCTAAATGGTTGGAGAATTTTGTGCCCGAGTGATCTAATCATATATATTTAGTGCAACATTTAGAAGTTTTATAGCTATTATCATAAATGTATTTTAGCTCTAATGGCGTTCATGATCACCATTGGTGAATGTTAAAAAATCCTTTTCACCCTTGTGCCCCAGTTCCTGATATCCCTTTTCTTTGGGTTAAGGGTTAATTATGGGTGGTTGTTAAGGGAGGAGATGTGTTGCATTCTCTCCCGAGTCTTCCACATGGAATTTGGAAGACTCAGGAGATCGATGCGAAGCAGTTGCTGGATGGTGGAGCTTTGTGTTTGGTGTCCCTGCAGGCCCGTTATTAAAGAACCAATGAACCACTCACTGCATCCATGTGGTCCTTTCAGACACCACAGCCAAAGTCCAATGATATTATCGTGAACATTTTTTCTAAACAGTAGGAGAGTAGCCACCCATATTAATAGACTCACGCTTCATAGTAAAGGGGAAGTCCCTCAAGGGCAATCTCAGAATTGTAGACAACATGCCTACTCCTAATGTTCGCCTGTATATAGGGGGTAACACAAATCTGGTTGGAACAACATTAACAAAATCCAACGTTGGAGAAGGGTCGAGGAGTAACTGAGAGCTGAAACTGTATTCATAGTGTATTGCTTTCATAGCCAAAGAATGCTAGCTAGGATGCCTCAGGTTAGAGGAAACTAACTTGCATTTGAATTGCTATGCTGACCCAATGTAAAATGCTTATTAATGCAGTGTGTGCTTTTCTGGCTGATGAAACTGAATATCTATATAAAAGTGCCGAACTGTGAAAGTGTGCAATGGTCTTTATTGTGTCTAGTTCTGTTTGTGTTGCACCCGAGGTAAATGTGCATCTAGAATGAAATGCAAGGTACAAAGTCTGTAGATGCTAACCTATTTCCTGTGGTATAAAAACGGTGGCAAAAAGGGTAGTGTCAGGAGTTCTCCTACATATTTGGTACATTGACTGGAAATCGAACCCAGATCAACGGCTTGGACTCCTGTTATGCATTATGCAGTTGTTACAACAGATAAGTCCTCTGTTATAGTTTTTGTCCGATTGCGCTCGAAGTGCATATAGAAGACACAAATAAGTGTCCCACGTCTTTCATTTTTTTTATCCTTGTAAGGCCTTTGAGACCCTCGGGGTAGGGCCAGCGCTGAACATTCATATGAAACCGCTCTTCTGAACACCTGTGAAAACCTGCTCGCAAATCTTTACTCTAACTCTCCTTCTGTCCTCATTCTTCTTGATCCCTCTTCTGCCTTCGACACTGTAAAGCACAACATCCTGACCTCCCGTGTACATGAAACCCTGGGCATCACAGATCTGGCCCTGGCATGACTTGCCTCCTTTCTCTCTGATCTTCCTTCAACCGATGGAATTTGGGTTCTTTCTCTCCTCTATCACTCTCCACTTGTGGCATCCCCCAGGGATCTAACCTATCCCGGTGGTTCTTCAATGTCTACATGGCCCCTCTGGCCCACTTGATCTCTACCTTCACCTCTAACTTTCAGTGTTATGCGGATGACACACAGCTCTCCTACTGGCTACCCTCTTCCTCCTCTTCGCTCTTTCCTGACTGTCCGCAATTCCGTCTTGGTGTGCTGCTAACAATCTCTGCCTCAATGCCAGTAAGACAGAGATTGTCCTCATTGGGACCCCTGCCCCGCTTTACCAATTTCCCACTGGCCGGCCTCCCTTGGCCCTGCGCCCTCACCTGCTAGTGAGGCAAAAAACCTGGGGGTCATTTTTGACTGCACTCTTTCTCTTCTCACATTTCGGAAATCTCTAAAATTTCCACTATCAGCTGCACCTCCTCAGAGGTATTCTCCCTTTTCTCACCTTCCCCCAAAGGCTCACTGTTTCTAGATCCTGGTTCTGTCTAGGCTGGACTACTGCAACAGACTTTCTCAATCTGCCTACTTCTACTCCCCGCCCGCTACAACTCATCCAGAACAGAATCACAAAAGACTTCTCCTTGGCCTCAAGCCCAGGGACTGCATCTCCCCAGCGCTGAAATCCCTCTACTGGCTCTCCGTAGCTGCTAGGATCAAGTTCAAGACCCTCTGCATAGTCCAGAAGGCTTTCTGGGGCCGGGGCCCGCACTATCTACAATCTACAATCTACAACGCTCTCTTCCTAAATAATCGCCTTCTACAGCCCTCCGCTTAGCCTCCTCAAACTCTTTGCGGGTGAGCCATTTTTCCAAGCAGAGATTTGGGGGCAGATCTTTATCCTCTGCAGGTGCCTCCCTCTGGAACAGCCTCCCTGTCTCTCTCCGCCTTGAGCTGGTACTCCTTAAGTTCCGGAAACTCATCAAGACCTTCCTCTTCTTTCCCCTTTCTCTCTAATTTTGCTAACCTCCTCCCTCTCTCCAGCTTCACTCCTCCATCTCACCCCTGACTCTGAGTTTTTGCTGACTGGTCGCCTGGCTCACCTCCAGAGCCTCACAGGTCCCAGGCTCCCCCGCCAGTCTTTGCACTTGACTCCGGGCCTCTGCACTATGCCCAGCTTTCGTTCCATGAGATGGGTAACCCCTACTGCACTTCTTCAAATGATTCATGAGAGAGATAACATCTCTGCACTTAACCCAGGGCCCTGCTGACTCGGAGCACTTGTTTCACCCTGCCCCCTTCCTTGTACCTCCGTCTGTACACTTGCATTACCTGAATTGACTAGACCTAGTAAGTTCTGTCTTGTCCCCCCTTTTGTCTCCCCTCCCTAATATGGTTTGCACCTGTTACACTTCATGCACTTGAACTAGGTGAAATGCCGTTAGGCCTAATACGCTGGTTACTTTTTGGTTAGATCATTCGGAAACCTCAAAAGAATTACTGTTTTTCCCTTGCTCCCTTCCCACCTTGAAGCACTTCACTTGTCACTGTACAAATAAACAATTACAATAAATAAAACCTTGGGCATTAACTCAGGAGAGGGAGAGTTGACCAGTGTACTACCCGGTGCGTAAAGAAGTGGTAAAATCACCACGACCTGTACCGTTATGGTCCGTTTGTACAGTGTTCAAGTTAGAAATTATAGTGATGTGCACTAGGCCACTTTGTTTTGCTTGGGAATCAAGACGTTATTCTACAATAAATTGTATCCTGGCAACTAAGATTGTGATTGTGCAGTGCCCCACACAGTTTAGGTGGGTGCAAAATCGTCAGCAAATTATCAAACAAAACCAGCCAGCACTTGCCCCATTTGTGTGCCACAGATGCAGCGTAGTCGAGCAATGCGAACGCACTCCGACCCACTGCATGTCTCTGTGACCCACGGGGGGGCTGTGTTGCCAACCTGTAGTGATATTGGAAACCAAATGGTGCCATGTGATCAATGCGGAAGCTTGAGTTTTGCATTCTCTTGCAGCATGCTATACAACAAGAAATAGCCATGCATCATAAGTGACCTAAACAATGGGTGATGGTGTTAAGGGAAGCATAGGCAGAAAAGCACTCGAACAGTAGGATAAAGTAACAGTAAGTACTGCTCAACACCTGTGAGCTTATGCATGTACCAAGCATCTACATATTCAGTATTTTGTGATTGGTGAGAGGAACTTTATTGCATTTAAATAAATGGTGATATTTTAAATGTAGGTTGTTAGCTTTTCTTGAAAATTTCTAAGTAATGTGCGCTCATGAATATCAAGCAGAGAACCCTGGAGTATTGCATTGAGTTGTACTGACAGCGCAGTGTAATATTTCTGTAAGTATCTAAGTTGCAGTGATTGCATAAAGTTGAGGTTTATAGTGTTTAGGAAACAGGCTGGTAGCGAGCAGATGGGGTTGTCATTATAAGTATTGCCAGTATGATGGCTAGGAATAACCTAAACCAACATAAACGAAATATTTGTCATTGTTGGGGGTAAAACCTATTTTATGGTGAGTGCGATGACGAGATGAGTGAGCTTCAAGAGTCGGTTTCGTTCTTGCAGAAATAATCTGCATCCAAATTAAATGTTACAGCCAGCAACTGGCCATTATGCAACCTTCATCAGAAATCTAGACATTATTTGAGACGTCAGTCATTTTTTAGATGGTATGAGGCTTCATTTAATCTACAATCAAACACAATGTCAAGAGATCATCATTGAAAGGGACCCTAACATTGGGCTTTCAACAATGCATTTAATAATGCAAGTTAAGAACATCATTGACCAGAATCAGTCTACATGCACAGTAAGTAACACACATGGAAAAAGGGTAAGGCAGTGTGAAGGTTAGTGCCAACAGGGAGTTTGTGCAAGAATATCACTCTGGTATTTGACTGTGTGGGTAAGTGAGTGGGTCTGAATTGATAGCCGAGATTTGGAGTGGCGTCACCATGCGAGTAGGATGGCACATGACAGGGCATATTTACATCTATCTACAGTGTGTTTGTTCATGGACCATGGAAGAGAGCAAAGAGTTTGGCAAAGTAAACTACTCAACACCCACAACACGTAAGGAAGTTCCCCAAACGTTCACAGTATGAGCTTCGTGTACAACATTTAAAGTTAAATCCAAAATGAAAAGATATGATGATTCATTTATAACACACCTGTACACAAGTGTTTCTAGGCGTGACAAGACCAGGAAGGGAGACCTTCTTACTAGGCCTTTTGTCATTCGGATCGTGCAGGGGCAGAGAGAGAGGAAGTGCCAGGGGGAGGTTGCGGGCAGGGCAGCTCTTGCTCTGAGTAAGTCCAGCAGGGACGGCCAACACTGGGTAGTGCAAAGGTGGGTCCAAGTGGGGGGGGAGTGACTGTGGGATAACAGATACAGCCCCTAAGTGCGCAGATGCCCAGAGGCAGTGGAAATGCTTGCAGGTCGTGGAGGAGCCTGGTGCCCATTGGGGTTCAGAAGGTAGCCAGGTGACCAGTCTTTATTCCTAGACTACAATGAGCCAACATGTGGTTCACTCTGCTGTGCATCTCAAATAAGGGCATATTATGTGTGTGCTTCACTATTCTGGAAATAAAGACACAGATAAAAGAAGATACTGCCTTATTTATTTGTGTCACTATGAATGATTATGTAATGTCTGGCTGTTTTGTAAAGAGGTTAAAGGAAGACAGTGATTGAAACGAAAAAGCATTTGAGGAACTGGACTTAACTTTTCCACAGTGTTGATTCAAAACCAGACATTAATGTTTTGCCGTGAACCT
This sequence comes from Ambystoma mexicanum, assembly GCF_040938575.1. NCBI lineage: Eukaryota > Metazoa > Chordata > Amphibia > Caudata > Ambystomatidae > Ambystoma > Ambystoma mexicanum. The sequence continues at coordinate 285,027,482 of NC_090931.1, read as the reverse complement.
GAAATATTAATCTTTCATCGTATAGTTTGGTTGCAGCGTTTATTATGGATGTTCAATGCAATTGAAGACTACTTCATGGCCAAGGAAGTTTTAGTGTGGTTGCAAGCAGTTATGTAACCGTATAATATATCTGTTTAGATTCTGGAACGGACGCTGGAGCCGGACAGTTCAGATGAAGAGCCTCCTCCGGTCTACTCACCGCCATCATATGATATGCACATATTCGACAGGCAGTACCCACAAGCCCCACCCACACCACCTCCACGGTAAGGAAGTTGACCATAATTCTGTTATAAGGAAATGAACAAAGGGGGTGATTTCGCTTTTCTAAAGGAGTTTCGCTCATACTTGGGTCCAACACCGAACAGTCATCCCACTCTGGAATACAGGCTTTGTCTTCCCAGGATGCTTTCAGTTGCTGGCAACACCCAAGAAGACTGAGTAGCTTTAATGTCTTCCGACCTGGCAACCAGTGTCGCAGAGGTGTGTAATAATGAATCCATCTGGTCTCCTTAAGTCAATTCACCACATGAATACAGGATCTTCTGCTTTCATTCACAGCTGCTCATATTCAAAAAGTTTGTTTTCTATAGAAGATGTTAAAGTAGCTGTGGCAAGACTTAAAAATGGGAAGGATAGAACATTCAGATGCAAGTGATTTGTTTAATTAAGCCGCTGTACATTTTGTAAATGGGAAGTGAAATGCACCTTCTAAAGTGCATTTGACTTATAATTTAAACATATTGCATGTTTCATTAAAATGTAATGTTAACAGACATTTTCTTGATGGTTGCAATAAATGGGTTATCAGAAAAGTTACTTTGATACGGAAACAATTGGCATTGGAAGATTAATTCTTTAAAAGTAACTCCTGAAGTCTTTGACCAGTGTTTAGATTTTCTGAATTCCTAGGAAGTAAAGCTCACCTTTTGAACATGTTGCTGAATGTGGAATTACGTTTGATGCATGCCACTTTTGAGGGAAAGCTTCCTGGCATCAATAGTAGCAGGTCCTGTAAAGAACTAATGGACCAATTGTGATCTTGCTTTCTGTGTACGTTTGGGTGCATGCCTTTTTCCCTGACGTAGAATCAACCACTTTCTGTTTTGGGAAAGATCCAGCTTCCAAGCACTTTGTTGTTCTAGTATGATTCCGGGCTCGAAATTAAGATTGCATAATCAGGAGCTACAAGCAGCATTTGGGTATTCAGCAGTAACCAGTCACCAGGAGCTACCACTGGGTAACAAAGAGCAAGTACCTCTCATTATGCAAATCTAACTTTCACATAAAATGCAAACATATAATTGTATCCATTTTTTATGACCCCTATAGATTGTCCCAAATGCACAATGTTAAATTCACATAGTTGTGTGTGTTCTACCCGAGTTTGCCTGGGGAGCCCAAAGGTAGCTCCTGGTAACTGTTGGTGTTGGACTAACCAGTCTCTTCTACACCATAAGTAGGAGTTAAATACCTCCCAGCTCCTGTCCATTTTGAACCCCATGATTTAATAGTGAGGGAGTGGAGAGAAATTAAAAGTTACAATCTCCTAAAAAGGGATTAACAAATACATTAACTACTCCCGTTCTTTGATTAATGTGAGGGGCTTATTGATATATATATATTTTTGTTTAAACAAAATAAATTATTCTTTTTTCTTTATGCACATTTGTTGCCATCGAATCACTATAAGGGGTAAACTGTTGTGGCATACAAATCCATACATGTGTAATTCGAGGAGCTGGTGCAGTTTAGAATAGGGCCGTTTAGCAGCCCAAAATTGGGCAGTGCATTATTTCCTACATTTTCAGACTTTAGGGTTTCATCTAAATTGAAGAGACAGTGAATCATTGTTGCGACATATGCAAAGTTCAAAAATATAGGACCTGCAAATGACTGCCCAAGGTGAGCGAACCTTTGTGTGAGGAATGGAGAAGAGTGTCAATATTGGGAGGTTACAATTTGACATGAGAGAAACTGTAATTGAAATTTTCAGAGATCCACCTTCGTGAAAGTGTTTTGAGTTGTTTGGTAGGCAGCAAATATGATTCTTTAACCCAAAAGCAGCTTCTTTTTCTTGTCAAAAACGTATTTCGAATGGATTGTGTCCTCCCACATATTCCTTATCTTTGATATTCATTTCCAGCTTGCTGGCCTCAGAAAAAATGTTCGGTAGAGTCGATGTCCCTAGGAGGCCTCTGTATCGGTGTCGATGTCATATGTATAAATAGCTGCGTGCAGCGTCCATTTTTCAGTCAGTTTTTCCGCGCTTCGTAAGCTTTGGAGACTTAACGCTCGGTTCCTCAGTGAATCAAAAACTTCAACATTTTGTGAAGAAAAAACATTGAATCTTCGATCCACGATGGCATCTTCGTCAACTCCATCGATACCCCGATCCGGTTTTAAAAAAAATCGTGATTGTGGTAGAAAGATGTTGTTGACTCATCCCCACAGGATCGGTCTATGGTGCCTGGGCCCAGAGCACCCATGTTCATAGTGTGAAGAATGTCTTTCTATGATGGTGAAAGCCTTCAGGGAGCGTAGGGGCGGGGAAGCTTGAGAAAGGTAAGACTGTTAAATCTGTTACACCCTCAGAATTGACCTCTGACGAGTCGAGACCGTCTCCTCGTCGAAAAAGAAAGCATTCCCGTTGGTGATCTGGAAAGTGGATCACACCAATCATCCGCTTCGAGGCACAATAAGAAGATGCGCCATAGATCACCCTCATCTTCGTCCTCCAGTTCCCCAGAAAAAGTTGCTTGTACCACGAAGTATAACTCCCCGGCTCAGTGGGAAGATTTTCGTTTGAAAATGTTAAGGGTCTTCGAGATCGCAGCCTTGCCGCCCTCGGAAATACCTAGAGGCGATACCCCAGATAAAAAACCTGATAAACCTAAAACCTGTGATTTGTCGACCTTGGCAAAACATACTCCGCGAGAGCGTCATGAACCCTTGAGTAGAGAAAAAGCCTCTTCGACGCATAAGGTGTCAACCTTACCTTTTTAAGTCCAAATCTGCACCATCAACGACTTCGAAGGAGAAATTACTGGCACCTTGTGCACCCTTCGACGCCATCCGCACCTGAGGCATCGGAGGCTCCTTCGAGACCGGTGTCGACCCCATCGGCGACATCGAAGAAAGTCCCAAATCCCTCGACGACACTGAGGCCAATCTCGAGTACATCGATATCTTTCATGATTATGTCTAGACCTATGACGTCTACCTCGAGGATTTCGAGTCTTTCTCGGCCAGTGATGACTAATATAGCTCCATCATCACTTGAGATGCGCTTCACATCCCCTCCACGCTCTGACTATTTCAGGGCTTTATCTTCCATATATGAAGAAGTGGAAGACTCAGATGCAGAAAGGCCTTTTGATCTTCAATCTTAACCTCCTCTGCCAGAGGAATTTGTACCAGAAGAGGTCAGGGTGAAGGATCTACAGGAGTCCTTACATGAGGCCAGTGGTATTTATACCTCTCCAGAGTTAACCGGAGCCTGGTGATCATGCTGAAAGAAGTTGTAGGTTACTTATGGACAGGGTAATGGAATATATGGGGTGGACAAGACCCATGCCCTCTTTTGACCAAGATGACCGTACAGACATTGTAGATAAGGGACCTCAAGAAGACCCCATAGTTCCTTTCCATACAGCATTGCAGAAAAAAGTAGCCACAAATTGGGAGACTCCAGAAGTAATTCCTGCAGTCAGTAAGAAACTCTCCGCAATATATAGGACATCAACTTCAGACCCTCCTTATTTATCTAAGCACTCACTCATGAGTCTAGTAGGCTAAGCTGCTACTTCATCAGGCAGACAATCTGCATACCCCACAATTCCACAGGATCGTGACGACAAGAAATTTGATGGCATGGCCAAGAAGGTCTTCTCGGGATGTAGCATGGCTCTTAGGGCTGCTAACGCCACTTGCACGCTGGGAAGGTTCAGCCACACCTTTTGATTTGTGTGGTTGAGGAAATCTGGCTTTGCTCTTGATGTGCAATCCAGACTTCTGAATATGCCCTTTGATGGCACCTATCGATTTGGTAAAAAAAGCTGATGACAGTTTGGAGAAGTTGCAAACTTACAAAGCGGCAGCCAAATCCCTTGGGGCTGCAATTCGACAAAATCCAAACTGCCCCACAGGTACACCCTGGAGGGGTAAGTCCTTTTGCTTTTACTCCGGTTTTGGAGGACAGCCAGCTCAAAGGGGCCAGAGACAATTTACCTGTGGTGGACGGGTCAAATGTACCAAGTCTACATCCGCAGGTGCTGCCTTAACCTCAGCATCTGCGTCAGCTGCTCCAAAACCCCTCTGAGGTCTCACCACACAAGACACCAGTAGGAGGCAGATTAACTCAAATTCTGACAGAATGGCAGGCTATTACTTCAGATGCTTGGTCATTGGAAACAATTGCCCAAGGTTACTGCCTACTTTTTCTACACACCCCTCAGTCATCCACTGGGGAACAACCCTTTAATGTTTCCAGACCCGCTCCTTATGCAGGAGATTTTGGACCTGCTAGAGAAAGGTGCTATAGAACCGGTACCTGCAGCAGAGAGGAACAAGGGTTGGTACTCCCCATATTTCCTAATCCCGAAAAAGGATGGAGGAATGAGACCCACCTTGGACTTATGAGAATTTAACAAATTCCTCAGGAAAGAAAAGTTCAAGATGGTTACTCTTTCTCAGATCCTTCAAGCCCTCCAACTTCAGGATTTGTTGGTATCTCTGGACCTTCAGGGTGCTTACTTTCATGTGCCAATCCATCTCAAGTACAGGAAGTACCTGAGGTTCGCCATTGGCAGCTCTCACTATCCATTTCCGGTTCTGCTATTTGGGCTAACCTCCACCCGAGGGTTTTCACCAAGCTAATGGCGGTTGTAGCAGCAGGTCTCAGGAGGGGAGGGATTCAGATCTGCCCCTACCTGGATGACTGGTTGATCAAAGCAGTGTCCCCGGAACAAGCTCGATCATCTGGACTATGTTTGCCACTTCCTCCACAAGCTGGACTTCTCCCTCAACTTCAAGAAGTCCCACATGATACCATCACAGAGACTCCAATTTATTGGAGCAGTCCTGAACACATCCTGGGAAAGGCCTCGCCACCGGAGGTGAGGGCTCAAGATATTCTACAGATGGTGACCACTTTTTGAGGTTGCGCGGCCTCATGGCATCCTGCATTTTTCTAGTGCCAGAGGCCCGCCTGAGAATGGGGTCTCTGCAGTGGGTTCTAAGGACCCAATTGTCACAATTCTCAGGAAAGATGTCAGATCTCCTACAAATCGGGAACAGAGTCGCACAGGAACTTCAGTGGTGGACCTGTCGGGAGAACATCTTGAAAGGAGAACCGTTTTTGGCAACCATGGCCGGAGATGACGGTAGTCTCACTTACGGGGTGGGGAGCCCATGCCAACGATTTGACCATCAGCGGTTTTTGGTCTCCATAGGAGTCCAAACTACACATCAACCTATTGGAGCTGAGATCATTCAAGCTAGCACTGGAAGCGTACAGGGAATTTTTTTTTGATAATGATGGACAACACAGTGGCCATGCACTACCTCAACAAAAGAGGAGGCGTAGGGTCACTGCCACTGTGCAGAGAGGCAATGCACCTCTGGTTCTGGGCAATTCGAGAAGGAATCTTTCTATCGGCAGTCCACCTAGCCGGAGAGAAGAACACGGCGGTGGACGCTCTGAGCAGGCAGACCGCAACCTTCCACGAGTGCGAGATAGCTCAGAAAGTCCTTCAAGAGATCTTTGCCCTTTGGGGAACCCCTCAGGTGGATCTGTTTGCAACGAGTCTCAACATAAAATGCGAACAGTACTGATCCAGGGAATTTCCCCAGAGAGGAGCTCTAGGAGATGCATTTGTGGTGGACTGGGAGTTTCCACTTCTTTATGCATTTCCCCCAGTCCCCGTCATTCCTCGCGTAATAAGGAGGCTGAGAAAATTCCCTAAAACCATGATCCTAATTACCCCGGACTGGGCCAGGAGGACATAGTACCCGGATCTTCTAGACATGTCCAATTGTCCTCCGATTCGTCTTCCACAAAGAGGATCTTCTCTCGCAAGAGGAGGGTCAGGTTCTCCATCCGGATATCAGAACTCTCAACCTTCACACATGGTTTCTGAAAGGTTGAGATACAAAGATTGGGACGTCCCGGATGCTGTAATGGAGGTGTTGCTTTCGGCCAGAAGACCAGCAACCAAATCACTATACTGCTGCCGTTGGAACAAATTTTGCAGCTGGTGTAGAGCTAAGAATATTGACCCTTTTTCATGCAACACACCGATGGTATTATCTTTCCTATTATACCTAGCAAATTCAGGTCTACAAGTCGGCACAATTAAGGGTTATCTTGCTGCTCTATAATTTTTCTAACGCACAGCTGAGGAACCTTCATAATTCAAGATGCCTTTAGTCATTCCATTTCTGAAAGGGTTGACTGTCTACCCACCAACTCCTTTTCAAGTGCCCCTGTGGGACTTAAATCTAGTTCTAAAATTTCTAATGGGCACTCCTTTTGAACCCCTCCATTCCTGCCCATTAAGATTTCTCACTCGCAAAACCGTTTTCCTAGTGGCTATAACTTCTGCCAGGAGAGTGAGCGAACTACAAGCTTTATGTTGCAAACCTCCACATACTATATTCCACAAGGATAAGGTAGTCCTTAAAGTGAAGCCTAATTTCCACCCAAAGGTTGTGTCACAATTTCATATTACGCAAAACAGTAACATTACCTTCTTCTATCCTCCCCCTCATCCTTGGAAAGTGGAGGAAAGACTACACAAACTTGATCCAAAGCGTGCTTTGAGTTTCTACAGCATCATACTTGCAAGACTTAGGCAAGCAGACCAGTTGTTTGTGGGGTATGCAGGACATAAACTAGGCCTAGCCATCACTAAACAAACCATCTGAAGATGGATCATTTTAACTATCCTAGAATGCTATAAATTGGCAGGGAAAGATCCCCCTCAACACCTAAGGGCTCATTCAGCCAGGGGTATCGCAGCTTCTTCGGCTCTCTAGAGGGGAGTTCCAATAAAAGACATCTGTGCAGCTGCCAAATGGTCGTCTGCACATACCTTTACCAAATTCTATAGTCTAGACTCCTCCACTAGCCAAGAAACTAAATTTGGGAAAGTTGTATTGCACTTTGTGCACTCTTAAACCATACTAAATTTTACTCCCACCTCCTGTAGACATTACTGCTTTGGGAGTCTATCACAGATAAGAAATACGTGGGAGGATACAATCCATTCGAAGAACAAGTTACTTACCAACTGTAACGTTCTTTCGACTGGATGTTCCTCCTACGTATTCCTTATCGCCCCTCCCATCCTTCCTCGCAGTAAAACTTCCCTTGTAGTTGCTGCCTACGTTCCCTCAAGGGTACTAACCATCTCCTACTGGACAAACATTGCACTTCAAAACGGAACTGAGCAACGGACGCTGCGCGTGACTATTTATACCTATGATGACGTTGGCGCCGATACGGAGGCATCCGAGGGACATCGACTTGAGGGAAATGGACGCGCAGCGCCCTCTACTAAAAAAAATATTCCGAGGCCAGCAAGCTGGAAACGAATATCAAAGCTAAGGAATACGTGGGAGGAACATCCAGTCGAAAGAACGTTACAATTGGTAAGTAACTTGTTCAGGCGCCCCGAGCCAGAAGGTGCCTGTTTTCGCCTGGCACTCTGAACTTTTGCTGTTATTCTACTGTGGAGAAGGACTTCGAATCCAAACCCTCTGCAAACTGCATTCTACATTGCGAGCCCAGAAAAAGGCTGTTGCTACGGTTGGTAACAAGACACTTTGTTCTTGAGACTTTACCTATGAGAGCTCGCAAGGAGCCCTGGAGCCATATGCAAATATAGTATTGACTCGAACAGCACAATCCTTCATGCTATGAATCAAGGAAATGGCAATTATCATTACCGTACCTAATGGTAAATGCTACAATAGTGAATGCTACAATTATGGAAATAGCAATCACTATTGCATTTGGAAGACGACAGTCAAGCGGGTACTGAGAGCAGGCAAATGAATGTTGTTGATTTGTACTACACTAATTGGAACTACATTTCCCATTTCTAACGTTGCTCTTTTCACATCCCTAGATGCTGTGGTTGCCAGGAGCGTCATTAGGCCCCGCCCACAAGCTTACAGCATCCCGTCCTTTCTTTGTGTTACTTAAGGCACTGGGACAGCTCCCTCGGCGCACGTCCCGGAAGGGCCAGAAAGTGCCTTTTTTCACCTGTTCTCTCGTGGTTAAACGAGGTATTACTCTGAGACACAGACAAACCGGAGTGAAACATCCCGATAAGATTACGTTCGGGTCGTAAGGCGGGTGGCTGCATCTCAGATTAGCGCCCCAGTTGCAAGTCATTCAGTTATTGCCACAGACTGACTGAAGCCTGAAACAACCTTCGAGTGATTCAGCATAATAGGTAAGTATGTGAAAACGGTAGTCAAACACTATATATTTAAGAACATTGATATTCGCCCTAACGAGTCAGGGCCGCAATCTTCTAATTGAGATCATATATTAAAAGCAATTATGGTTAATGGCCTAAGGAGCGGAAGAAAATTGACCATAGGACTCGTTAGTGCGCCAACTGAAGTAAATAGTCTGGCGCAAGGACCTGTCTTGGGTCTTTTGAATTCATCTGGATTGCAGCCACACGGGGAGGGGGCTGAAGCAGTCATGAATGCTAGCAATGAAATACCCCCGACAATCTCTATAAAAACACAGTTTAGCACTGTAATAAATACTGAAAGCTGCACTTTTGCCCCTGACTTCACTGGCGAAATTCAAAAGATGGAAAAAGAGTGTGCAATTTCCTTAAACACCTCAAAGCACATCCCAATTACGACTCCCCCACAATTGAGCAGGAGCACTGATACTCTGATGGACGAGGCAATCGGTGAACAAATTGCCCAACTGTCCTGTATGGAGGTTCCAAAGTCGAGCACTGCCCAGGGTGAAATTTCCATCAATTGCTCAAAGGCAGTATACAAAACTCCCGGAAAGTATACTGTTCACGAAGCAAATGACTCATTTCATGTTCCTTGGATTAGTCATAATGAAGAAACTAATGAACTACTAGATCGTGAGGCAATAAGAAAAGAAATGGGCCTAGAGCGCTTCACCAATTATATAGCGGACATATCTATGCTAGCGCCAGTAGCGGAGTCCGAACTAGGCTCTCACATGAGCCCTCGACTCTGATAACCTTAAGAAAATTTGATAGAGAAAATGTCTACCTATGTAAAAGTATGCCAAGACACGTAACAAAACTGCTATGCGATTTTTAAAGGAATGATGACTGTGTTCCGAGACACAGAGTAAACAATGGATCACCCCTGTGCAAACGAGTTGCCAAGTCAAATAGCTACCTCAGGGAGTAGAGATTTAAATAACTAAAATGACCATTCTATGTTAATGAGACCCATTCACTTAAATCATCAAAGCCCGCCCCTTCGGGCATCACCTGAAATAGAGAGGCAAGGCCCTCATGACATCTCACAGGAGAAGGCTTCACTAAACCAGGAGGAGTTTCCTGTTATTTAACGAATACTATATCTATCGGAGCCGGGGCATGAACGGACACACTGGGAAATGCGAGCCCTTCAGGCCTCCCTTAATGAAATCATGGGTAAGGTGAATAAGATTGAGGGACTCTTAGTTGCATGCAATGCTGTCGCGGTACTCACATATCCAAAAGGCAAAATTGATAAAATAGCAGCCTCCACGCAAACAAATTCCTATGCAGATGTGGTAGCTGCGAATCAGTCATTGACCCACCACCCACAAGAGATAAGACACCCTTATAACTCAAATATTGTTGGAGAACTCGATTCAAATGAGGGAATTGTCAAATAAAATGAATGAGTTACTTCTTGCTCAACAGCAAGCACCAAATAACTCAACTTGTGAAGAGAAAGCAATTGTCCCCATTTCTTGTCCCTGTGCTGTTACGCCCGATAGTCCAACTGTGCTGACGGATCTTGTTGATCTGACAGAGGGGCGAAATCAGCCGAATTCAAATAAGACCCGTGTGACCCTTCAATAATCGAGCAGGTCCAGGTGATAAAGTTCACACAGAGTCAAAAAAAATAATAGCCTGAGTGGAGAAACGTAAAGCCTTGGGTAACTTAACGAAAAAAAGATGACACCACAATTCACACATGAAAGGGCTCCAAAACATCTCTGACCACGATGTTGCCATTGATCTACAACAGCTTAATGAAGAGTCGAAAGTGCTACTTGACCTAAACCAACCCAATGGGTGTAGCGAAAATCTTCCGAGTTCTACAAGACATACACTCCCACAAGGGAACAGTGTGATGAAGTCCAAGAAGCTTTTGCTGCCAAGATTTCGAAGTCTCGTGATATTATTTTAGCCAGAAAAGAGGGGGAGTCCATTATCCCTCCAGGTAAGATAAGCATGCCGGAAGGAAGAGAGAGTTTTAGTTTCCTCCCTATATCCGAGGCAGAACTTTGCAAAGTCTTAGACAAAATGAATCTCACTTCTTGTGAGAACATTTTGCTGTCCAAAATTCTTCTGGACAACCAAGAAATCTTTGCGCCAGTATTGACAAAGATAATTAATGCTTCTTTCATGGAAGGGGTAGTGCCAAAGGATATCAAAAAGGTAACAAAAACCCCTTTAGTGAAAAAACCAGGGTTGGATCCAAAGGACCCAAGTAACTTGAGACCCATAACGAACTCAAATTTCATACTGAAGCTCCTAGATAAAATTGCTACAAACCAATTGCAAAAACATGTAGAAGACCAGAATCTACTACATGAACAGCAATCAGGTTTTCGAGCCGCACACAGCACCGAATCGGCGATGCTTGATCTTCAGACTCGTATGCTAAATCTGATAGGGATTCTTATGCTGTTCGATCTCAGCGCGGCGTTCGACCTGGTAGACCACCAACTCCTGCAGGAGGCATTGGCAAGAATTGCTGGGTGTACATCCAAGGCATTGGAGTGGCTAACTTCCTTTTTGAAGGACAGAAGTGCTAGGATCCACTGGGGTGACCTCTTTTCAGAGGCCGCCCCATCCTATATGGCGTCCCCCAGGGTGCCAGCCTGTCGCCTTTACTATTCAACCTGTACATGAGAGGTTTATGCGAGCTCCTGGAACAAATCGGCGTGTTTTTTACCAACTACGCCGACGACACACAGCTTGTGTTCAAACTTAAGGGAGAATATAGCATAGACAGCGCTAAAATATCAGAAGTGTACAACATCATTGACAATTGGATGCAATGCCACTGGATGTGTCTTAATAATAAAACAGAATTGATGATTTTTGGGACACAACATGCTAGATCCAGACTAGGGACAGATTATCATGCCTTCACCATCAAACAGGCCAGAATCCCAGTGATGCCGCAGGTTAAAACCCTAGGGATGATCGTGGAAGCCTCTCTGGGATCGGAGGCACATGTATATTATCTACAGAAAAATAACGCCTACTACATGCGACTCATGAGAGCCATAAGGCCATTTATAAACAAGGTGAATGCGGCCACTATAGCAAGAGCAGTTCTAATGTCTCGCCTGGACTATGGCAATGCCCTACTGATCGGAGCCTAAAAAGAGAGAACTTCAAAAGTATCAGGTTATGGAAAACGACGCAGTCCGCATCATTAAGAACATCAAAAAAGGGAGCATGTCACAACAGGGAGAAGATCTCTACATTGGCTTAGAGTGGAAGAAAGAATATTTTTTAAATCGATGACTATAGTACACAGATGTGTACATGGAGAAGCACCGAAGTACTTTAAGAAGTAATTTTCATTGTATATGCTCCAAAGAAGCCTCAGATCAGAGAACGAGGCCTACCTGAAGTTTCCCTGAGCAAACGCGTGCAAGGACGGGGAAAATCTTTCCCAGTCAAGGCCGCAAACTACTGGAACAAATTAACTCCAGCTCTTCGGCCGTAAGAGAACTACCTATGCTTCAGAAAACTTCAGAAAACCCATCTTTTCCAGTGAAAAGTTGGTGTCATACATGCATGCCGAGGAAAGAATGAAACGCGCTTGAACACTCTTGAACAACGGATTAACCTGGATTTTCCTTGCACCCTGATGCCTGCGGGCTACCGGTGTGTTATAAACCCCAATACGATACAATACAATAGGGACCCACTCAGGGGGGCTCAGCAATATAGAAGCTACAATTCAGAAAAAAAAATCTGCTGATTGAGACTGTCCAACGGTGATGGAAAATCTTCCATATCTTCTATAGACATACACCCCCCCCCCCAAGAAACCAAAGGTGAGTCAGAGCATCGACTCTATTGTTGTGCCCTTCTCAGTCTCCCAAAAACAGCCCCCAGTACTGCAGTTTTTCCCATCAAGAGGTTTTAAAAGAACCACTAGGGCTTCAAGTGAGGGGGTACACAGACTCCAATTGACTGCTGAGCTGAATGGTCAAACAGCTGCGCCTGTGGAGGATAGATCAGCCCAGGTTGTGGCAGTTCTGCCTGGAGATGATCTACAAAATGTGCCCAGCGCACTGTGTCAAGAATTGCATAATAGTACACCAACACAGCACAAAATGGCAAAGACATCGCAATTTGGGTGCGATATTTCAGGAGCTGAGAATGATACAATGAGGCTCACTGAGGATACTCCACCCATAATGGGATGGTTGAGCGATCCGGCGCTAAATGGTGATGCAAGGCTTAATCGGGGTGAAATTGGCATCCACAAACAACAATCTGATTTGTGGTCTTAACTCCTCTGTAATCATGAAAATGATATGGATTCAAAAAGATGATTTCCCTTACATTGGTCTGACTCCGTTCATACTCAAATCTGAGGAAGAGGCGGCTAGTGTTCTTGATACACCGCTAAAGAACGATTATGATGGTAGTGGAGCTCCTGAGCGCGCAACAAACCCTTATATCAATATACTTAAACAACTACCAGCTTTTCTTGAAGCAATTAAGGGCATATCAGTCCCTGGTCAACACAAGATAAAACCTTCAGTCAAACAACCGGTTGATTCGGTTTAGCAATGAACCATGATTAGCTATTATTTCCTGGAACTCCAGCGGTCTCAATTTTCTGAGATGGCATGCACAACTAAACCAGATGAGGCTCCCCGAAGTAATATTTCTCCAGGAAACAATGTGTACAACTGACTTCCAACTGGAAGGCTATCAGGCTTTCATCCAGCATGCTCATCGTGGCACGCTTGGTTGACCTATAGGAGGGATTGCAATCCTTCTTAATATTGCATGTTGGCCTCGTTGATGTTTAGATCTGTTCAGATTTTGGCTGTCGAGATATACATTGGTGCTGATTTTGAAATCTGCATTTTATTGGTATGCATCTACTGGAACAAAAAGAGTATGCACTTAAATCAACTTCATGATGATCTCCGAAATATTTTCGGAGGGACTTTTTCTAGGAATCCAGACAAGAAAATACTTGCCAGGGGTGACCTAAACTCTTGGTGCTATGTCATTGGAAGCTATGAAAAAATAAAAGGGCGATTTATTATTCGCAGGCAATAGCTAACGGAAATGAATGGATTGATTTATTTTTAGACTGGGATATACATATTGCGCTTATGGGAGAGGGGCCCGATCCCTGTACCTGGTGCCGGGGCGACAAGTCATCTGTTATCGACTATTATTTTTATATCTACTGAACTGTACCACTGTTATAAACCTGTGTCAATTCAAGACCCAGCAGCGAGTGATCATCTGGCGATAAAATTGGTCATCAAGCTCCCACACTACAAATATAAGAGCCTAGGATGGGTCTTATTATGCCAGACCGTCACGTTCTATCTGTAAAATGGTCGTCGATCATATGTGAAAAATTCTTGATTAAAATTAGGTCTGAGGTACATAACTGTTGGAAAACTGCTTACACAAGATGTTCTTTGATGGAATTTGAAGAGCACCTTGATCGATATATTGATTCCCACTTGACAGCTATGATAGCGCAGTCTAAGGGAGACGCTGGTCCATCGATGCTGGGTCGACACCTCTTCAACCTTGATATTGCAAGATAGAAAAATCAAAAGAACTATGCGCTGAGAGGGGGTGGCGTGGCTAACTAGCCATGGAGTAGGACGTGCCCTGCTGAAGCTGCTCCTGGTGATCCGGCGATGATCGAAGATCTGCGCACAAAAATTACCTGTCCACACTATAAATGAATGCACATATGTCGGAAGGTGTGCCCCACAACTATTGAAACAGACAAGATCGAGTGCTGCTTCACCGAGATTTTGAACTTTCAGTTTGCGGCTCCGTGGGGAAGAAGATATTCAAAATGGCAGACAACAAAGGGTTCGGAGCCCCGGCCGTGGATGCGACTGAGAAGTAAGCAGAGGGCTGGCCCGTGGTATGGTGCCCGTTCGGCCCTGTGTCCGTAGCAGCGTGTTTTTATAAAACGCCCCACCGAGTCACGCTGCAGTTGGCTGGAGCATTGCGGCGATATTGTAGCCGCGTGCTGGAGACTTTCTGAGCGTACAGGCAGAAAGGATACAAGCATTGATGAAGCCGGGAGACGTATGAGGGGCTGCGCAGCTGGCTGGATACATTCTAGCTCGGAAATCGTATATGGAGGCGGAGGCAAGCCAGTGGAAGCGGCGACTCCCTGCTTTCATGTAATAACACGAAAGTGATCTCTTGATTATACTTTGTAGCGGAGGCAGCAGCCGTGCCGCGAGGATTTATTGTTCAGACACGAACAGCATGTCGCGAATGACAACACGTATCAGTGTGGGAGCCGCGCTGGGGAAGAGGAGCCAGCGAAGCTAAATGAACGCATGCTTGCATAATGCTGAGGCTGGATACTGGGAGTAACGGCTGCTGGCCACTGTGGCTGGCGAATAGGTACCTTGCAGGCACGGAACCCTGCAGCAGTGCCCACAGAACAAGGTAATTGAAATCCAGGGAAAGAGGAAGAACCTTCCTGGGAGACACAGGTTCAAGCCATTGATGTGTCATTGACGCCTCACAATATAGAGGGGTGTATGGATAAATAATAGTTGCGAACAGAGCTGCAAGTGAAAAGGCAGCAAGGCCCGCAGAATAAATGCTTAAATTACAGTGGGGCACAGAATGCCATACTGGACAGAACAGGCGCCCTACACGCTGGGGCTCATATTGGTCCGCAATGGGATATGGGAGCCGGCCTTACTAACTTGTAGAGGAACACGCATTGGGGAACTGAACCAATCTGATAGCATTACCTCCAGGAGCAGTTTAGACCCACGCCATAAAGAAAGGTCCGCACTAACACGCTGCTGGTTGCCGGAGCAAGATCAGAAGTATGGCGTTAGACTCATAGCACTAAGCGCCACACAAGCTTGAAGTATGGTGGTGGCGAAGGAGTAGGTACACCGAGAGACCTTTGGGAACAGTTGTAGAGGGTATTGTCTACAACAGTCAGATCAGGTAGGTGGGAGGATACAACCCACTTGAAGTTGCGACGCGGCGCAGGCTGCCAACTGCTGCAGCCCTCTGGGGGGGGGGGCGGCGCTCCCGGGCCCGGACTGTTCTGGTGACGCCACAGAAACATTGGGAACTTGAACGACACGGAGGGACCGGACCTGTACACGCATACAGGGTTGCAGGATGTTGGTGAAAGGACTCCGGACAAAGAGCAAACAACCCACAATGGAGGCCTTTACCAAGATGCCGCGAACTCCCACCGCCCCGGTACAAAGTTCGGCGACAACCTGGGTGGATGATACTCCAAAGGGAGGAAATCATCAGGTCCTAGCAGCGATAACGGAGCGGAGTACCAAATGGGGGACAGCAATGGCGGATCTACGCGCAGCTCTGGAGAACAAAATAGGCGCAGTGGGGATAGAAATCAACCTGCTGTGGCAAGATGTCAGAGCGCTGTCAGAAAGAACCAGTGGTCTAGAGAGTGTGGTGAAAACCAACACGGAAACCGGCACAAATAATACGAAGGAGGTCCACATATTAAAGCAGCAGGTGGCAAATCTTGAGAACCGAGCAGAATAAGTGGAAGCGAGGGCGAGACGGAACAACATCCGTGTGGTTGGCTTGCCAGAGGGAGAAGAAGGCCAGGACCTCACGGATTATGTGGACAATATGATCCTGCAAGAAATGGGAGCAGACAAGCTTTCGCAGGGGTTTACGGTTGAACGAGCACATCGGGCCCTTATGAGGAAACCATGACCTGGGGCCCCACCTCGAGCAATAATTGCAAAGATCCTCAATTACAAAGACAGAGAGAAGATCCTGGAGTATTTTCGCAAAGGTGGAATGATAGCAAGGGCATCTACCAACATCACGGCGTACCCTGACTACACTATGTTGGTGCAAAGATAGCGGTATAGCTATGTTGCGGTCAAGAGGAGACTGTGCATGGCTGGTATTAAATACATGTTGCTGTACCCTGCGAAGCTAAAAGTCTTGCATAAAAGTAGAGCGCTCTTTTTTGATACCCCAGAGGAAGCGGGGCTGTCCGGAGCGAGATGAAGATCGGGATCGTCAAAAGCATAAGTGAGGAGGGTGTATTGTGGATATTTAGGGGATAAACGGGAGGGGAGTCCTGGTAACTGCATTATGGACCTTTTGGACTCACTGACCCTGTTGGACTGGAATATAGTGAATAAAATGCACCAGTAATCTGTGTAGCACTAGGGGTAGTGAATTTGAAGTAAGCAGGAGCAGCAGGATTAAGGCAACCTACCCCCAGGAATAAGTAGTAAAGCGGCCATTAAGGTGACTTCACCCTGCTGAGCCGCGAGTACAGGCTATTGCCAGAAAGGGCTAGATGCGGGGGTGCCTGAGATCGAGGGATGGAGCTGGGCAACAGTTGGGGAGGGTGTTGTTGGGACAGGGAAGGGAGGTGGGAGGGAGGGAGGCAGGGAGCGGTTTGTTGTGTTTTAGATAAGGAGAGTTTAAGTTGGGGAAACAAGCCTATATAGATGAGTTAAGCAATTGGATTTGGATTATACAGGAGAAGGGAGAAGTGGGATTCTGCCATGGGGGGACCTTAAAGTAGTTACCTGGAACGTCAGGGGGCTCAATAGTTATTTGAAGAGGAACAAGGTCATGCTATACCTGCGTAGACAGAAGATAGATATAGCCTTACTGCAAGAGACGCATCTGACGCGAGACAAGATGGAGCTGACTGGGAAGAAATGGAAGGGGACTCTGGTGGGTTCGTCATACTTGGTGTGTGCCAGGGGAGTGATTATCTGGGTGGCGCCACACGTCCCATTCCAGATGCTACAGACACTGGTTCAGATGGATGGGGGAGGATGGTCATAATGAGGGGGTTGGTGGAAAATAGGGAGATAAGTGTTGTAAATACGTACGCCCCGAATCAAAATACAGCGACATACTTTAAAACATTGTGTAATAACCTCAGCATGTGTGTGGGGAGTGCAGTGATTTGGGGGGGGGGACTTTAACTGCGTATTAAACCCTAAAGTAGACAGATCAGATGTGAAAATGGATAGACCTGCCCCAGCTGCTAAAGCGTTGCAGACACTGCTGAATGACTTTGGGTTTGAAGATGCATGGAGGGCGTGACACCCCCCAGAGAGGCATTATTTGCACTAGCCTGCCCCGCAACAATTACATACAAGGCTAGATTATGTCTTTGTCACACCAGAGATAATGGCAGAGACCACGTACGTTGAATACAAAGCGAGGGTCCTTTCGGACCACTCGCCTTTGATCTTCAGGTGGCAATATCGTCCCTCGAGGGCGAGGATACCGACATGGTGCCTCAGAGCAGAGGCGCTGAGAGACCTTCTTTTTAGGGAGGATATGAGGGAGGAGATTGTCAACTATTTTGAGACAAATGCTGGCAGTGTGGACTCGGCTGCAACATTGTGGGAGGCCTTCAAGGTAGTGATGAGGGGGGTAGCTATAGCAAAATCTAAAGGATTGCAAGGAGGGATCCTGGCTGACCTGCGGGAATCAGAGAGTGAATTGGAAAGGGCGCTGGAGGGAGGAAATAATACTAAAGACACAGAACTGATACTCAGGCTGCAGCAGAAATGTGCTGGGCACTGGGAGAGACTGTGTAACCTCAACTACAAAAAATATATAGAGAGATGCCGGAGACGATGAACCAGGGAGGATTTTGGCATGGCTATGTAAGAGTGAAACCCCTAGACCTACGATCAGAACGATAACAAGAGAAGACGGAAGGGTGGTTGACACCCAAGAGGAGTCAACCAGGAGTTTGCAGACTTACAGGCGGCTATATGGTGATGATGGGGAGGATAATCGCGCGACGATAGAAACATTGGATCACATAGGATTGCCGCAGATTAGTGCTGAGGAAAGAGAGGAGCTGGATGCCGGATCACTTTAGAGGAGCGAGAGGAAGTGGTGAGACAGTTGCCCACTAGTAAGACCCTGGGGGCTGATGGACTCCCAAGTGAATTCTATAAAACATTTAAAGGAGAGGTGCTTCACCTGCTGTTGGATATGCTAAATGAGGCATTTGAGCTCGGCAGACTGCCAGAGTCACTCAGAGAAGCGATTATAATACCGCTACCCAAACCAAATAAGCCTGGGCATAGCTGTGGTTCATACAGACCCCTATCAATGTTAAATGAAGACAGTAAAATACTGACAGCCGTTTTGGCAAATAGATTGAGGAGGGTCATTGGTAAATTAATACATCCTGATCAGACAGGCTATTTCCCTAATAGAAACATATCCAACAATCTTAGAAGGCTCCACAGTCATAGAATATGGAAACGAGAATGAAGGTGAACTAGCAATTGCGTCACTCAACGCAATAAAGGCCTTTGATTCGGTCAAATGGCCATGGCTGTGGCGGCCCTGGCTGGCTATGGGGTGGGTCCTGGATATTTACAGTGGGCTAAGATGTTATATAGCGAACCACTGGCTAGAGTTAAAACTGGAGCAGTGATATCGGAAAGGTGGCAACTCCGTAGGGGCACCAGACAAGGCTGCCCATGGTCCCCTATGCTCTATATATTGGCCCTGGAACCCTTAGCGATCTACTTGAGGCAACAATATGATACAATAGGCATCGCTGTGGGGGGTGGGGGTTGAACGACATCTGATATCCTTATATGCAGATGATGTGCTGTTGTATCTACGACATCCGGAGGAAAACCTCCAATACATTCTGGAAGTAATGGAAATATATGCGGGGATGTCTGGTATAGCGGTGAACCCTCAGAAGTTCAGCATGTTCCCATTATATGGATATAAAGGGATCCCCTTGAAACAACTACCGGTGTTACAGATACCATGGGTGGTTAGCACATTTCGCTATCTAGGGATAGATGTATACCACACGGTGGAAGAGGAGCATAGGTGTAACACAGAGGTAGCCATTAAGAAAATTGAAAACTGCATGAGGTTCTGGGTAAAGCTGCCTTTAGCAATGCTGAGGCGTGGGGCGATGTTGAAGATGCTGGTCCTGCCTAGGCTCCTGCACTACTTTGGGAATATCTCGCACTGGATACAAAAGAAGTTCTTCACTAGATTGGACAGTATGTGAAGAGGCTTCCTGTGGCATGGAACACGGAACAGAGTGGCCCTCTGGAAGCTACAGAATTTCTGTGAGAGGGGGTATTAAACTGCCTAATTATGAAGTCTATTATGTGGCAGGCCAGCTGTAATACGTGGCCAAATGGCTCTCTGAGGAGAGTACCTCCGAATCCAGGTTGTTCAGGCAGGATTGTGCCCCATTTTACTTAAGAGAGATTATGTGGCTGCCCAAAGCAGAATTGGAAGGGCGTCCCAAGATGATGGCACTTGGATGGAGGATGTGGCACAGGGCCTGCCAGATAATGGGGAGCCCTCCCCCGTGTCCCCCCCCCCCCTCCCAAATACCACTGGTTGCACTAGTGGGTGGAGAAAAGCAACTACGGATGATGATCAGAAACCATTGGGAACCGATTGGAATATCGACCGTGGGAGATATGTGGCAAGAGGGGACCATAATAGATTTTGAGGTGTTGAGGGAGGAAACTGGGCTACATACAGGCCAGTATATCACGTATTATAGACTGGTGCGGAGAATTAAGGGAGCGTGGCCTGGACCGGTACTGGAGGAAGAACCAGATGTTACTATAGACATAATATGACATAGCGGGGGGGGGGGTGGGCACGAGATATCTAGAATATACAAGATGGTGATGTCTAAAGTGGGTAAAGTGGGGAAGGAGGTAGTACAATTGAGACAAGACTGGGAAAGGGAAGTGAGAGCCCCGATGGATGATGGGATGTGGGAACGAGCCCAAGGGTATCACAGGAAGGTGTCGAGGAATGCTAGACTAAAGCAGATACAGCTGTATATCACGCACAGAGCGTATATGACACCCCAGAGGATATCTAGGTTTAAAAATGGAGGACGGCAAGCATGCCCCAAATGTGATGAAGAGAATGTGGGTATGGTGCACATGTTTTGGTCATGCCTGGTTATCGAGCGCTTCTGGAGCGAAGTGGCACACAAGCTAGCAGAAAGAGGTATTAAGATTGAGGTGGATACAGTATGGTCCTGCTTGTTAGGGGGGGTTCCCTAGGCCACGGAAACTTATGTGAGCAAACTAAAGGACCTGGCATATGTACTCGCAAAGAGAAGAATTGCCATGGGATGTAAGACATGCCACAAACCACGAGTGGGAGGTATGGTGGAAGGATTTGCAGAAATGGGCGGAGGCAGAAACTATGGTATGGCAGGAAGCTAGCAAATTAGTGGGGCGGGGGGGAGGAGGAGGCGGAGACCCTGATGGCATGGAAATTATTAATAGCAGAATTATTAGGGTCAATGCTAGACCAGCGGAACCCATGGAAAGGAACATCCTGTCGCAAGACGAGGGTACAGAGCATTAGAGGAAGTGGGCTTGTAATAGGGGGTTGGGATATGGGAAGCAGTGAACACAAACAAGTGATGTATAATTGAAATGTTATTTTATGCACTGGAAGTTTGGTTTGTATTGTATGTTTAAATATTTAATAAAAAATGTTTTAAAAAAACTATGCGCTGAGAACTAAGGAAGCAAATTTTGCTGTTTGCTCTCATACGAGAAAAAACCTGTTTAGTCAAACAATCCTACAAAAATAAATACTTAAGGAAAGCAATTATCATTGCAGATAATCAAAAACAGTATCCTTCATTTGTTGAAGCAAGATACGTGCCAAGTCTGGGCTACGCTTCTTGTGATTTGCGCTCAATCAGAAAAGATGTTTGAACCTGTAATTTCTGCCCAAGTATGGGCGACTTATATGTATACAAAATACGCTCTCCCTGAACATTTCAAATGCTTATCCAATAGGTGTCGGAGGTGGTGGTTCAAGAGCGCTCCCCTTGGACCATAGAGAATATCAGAGATGCAATCCAGCAGATGAAAAATTCCAAAGCCCCGGATCCTGATGGTCTCCCAGCTTGTCTATACAAAGCTGATCCTAAACTCTGGGCAAAAATACTGAAAGTCAAATTTGAAAATGTTTACTGCGGTGGACTCATTCCAATTTCTTGGTCCACAGCGATAATCATTCCAATATATAAAAAAGGACCACCAGAAAATCCTGCAAATTTTAGACCCATTGCATTAACGGTTGTATCATTTAAGATCTTTTCCCTCTTACTGCTAAAACAGATCCAACAGTTTATAGATATACATTTCCGCCATACTTGATGGAAGCATCCCGCAGAGTTCCCTAGCTTCAGGCCATAATTTTGCTAATATTAGTAATATTTCCCGGTTTCTTCCATTCACACATCGAGTCATCGAAGCTCGATGCCAGCCCGGAGAAGAAAAACAACTGTCGAGAGCTGCACGACGGACTTGGGCCTCGAAGGCCTCTGTCCCCGGCCCGGACCTTGGAAGACCTCTGGCCTCGGCCCCTACAAGTAGGGAGAGTGGGGGGTGGTACATACTCTTCACTCACATATATATACATATATTATATTCCTACACACACTAGCCCTCTGTCACAGGGTGCGTATGGAGGATACCCCTTTCCAATTTTGCCCCAAGTGAAACCGAAAGTACCCTTGGATTGATAGACACTCCACCTGTAACCTCTGCTTGTCGAGGGACCACCCCGAGGCGAACTGCAGAGCGTGTAGCCGGTTCAAGGCTGAGACTCTAAAGACAATTTTGACCAAACGTTGGGCCCACCACGCCAGGCAACTTGAGGCCATGGAAGCGGAGGGCACCTTCAGTGATGGCAGCGACACCGTACTATCGGATGGCGAGGGCAATATGGCATCGAAAGACAGCCAAGTGCAAGTCCGCGACCTCGGAAGATTGTCCGGCAGGGCGGCTATGGGAAACACACCCGGCGACGCGAGCGCTACCCACACCACTTCCACTAAACACTTGAATTCCAACCGAGACTCGACGCGCGCGTTGAGTTCTCGGAAAGAGGCACACAAAGAACGGTCCACCGAATCGGTGTCCTCTGGGCGTTCTCGGTCAAGATCGCCGCATGACACCAGACAACCATCCACTGTTGCCAAGAGTGCCTCACTCACCAAAGTTATGGAGGTACGATCGTCGGAAGACGAAGCCGACCTCCACCCCAAGCCGCACTCCAGGAGTCGGTGTCCGCAGACCGCACGACGGCTGCTCCCTTTTCCTGACGTTCTCACTCTGAGGAAAGGGACATTGCTCCCGATTTTCGACGCCAGACATCGAAAAGCTCTGAGAAGGTCAAAAAACCAGGGAAGCACTCAGCAATCTACCCAAGGTTACAACAGGGGTAACAAAAGGGGCCGTAGTGAGGGAAGAGGCAGCCCCAGTAGAGGCGGCACGCCTCCCGTAAAACAGTGACGCCGCAATCAGGGTCCCTTCCCACGCATCTCCAGTAGGGGGACGCATTACCAACTTCACCCAAGCTTGGGAAGGGATCACATCAGACAGATGGGTGCTGTCCACAGTGTCCGCAGGCTACTGCATAGAACTGCTCGAGCGTTCCCGGAACCACCCCCCATGGCAAAAAGTACATTCCTTGGACCACCAAAAGATCCTCCTCGAGGAGATCGTCAATCTTCTAGAAAAGGGCGCGATCGAACTTGTCCCAGGAAAACAGGTAAACAAGGGTATTTATTCAACTTACTTCCTTGTGCCAAAAAAAGATTTGACAATGCGCCCAGTTTTAGACTTACGCCCTGCAAACAAGTATGTCAAGCCAGAAAAATTTCGTATGACTACTCTCCAAGAGGTAATCCCCCTCCTAAAAAAGGGGGATTACATGGCAACATTGGACATGAAAGATGCCTATTTTCATATTTCCATGTTCCCAGCGCACAGAAGATTCTTGCGCTTCAAAGTGGACAGTCAGCACTACCAGTTGAAGGTGCTGCCCTTCGGTATAGCCTCGGCTCCAAGGGTATTCACCAAGGATCTGGCAGTGGCGGTGGCACACCTACACAGGGAGGCAATCCCAGTGTACCCTTACCTGGACGACTGGCTCATTACAGTGACAACCCCAGTAATTTGCATTTCAAACATTCAAAGAACGATCGACCTCCTCTTCGAATTTTCTCCATAAACCAGAAAAAATCAAGCCTGGTGCCAAGCAGCTCCAAACAGTTCCTGGGAGCTGTCCTAGACACTTGATGGGTTGGCCTTTCCATCGGAGGAAAGAATTTGGAATCTACCACTGCAAATTCCTCTATATCAACCCGGTCGCCAGATAATGGTGCGCAAAGCGATGCGTTTGCTAGGCATGATGGCGTCATGTATTTACCTGGTCCCCATGCGTGCCTGCGCATGCGTCCCATGCAAGAATGGTTGGCAAAACAGTGGTCTCAGGCAAGTGGTCAGTGGGACGATCTATTGATCGTTTCGCCAACACTGGTACAAAGTCTTCACTGGTGGACAAGAGAACCTGTCAAAGGGGAAACCCTTTTACAATCCAGGAGTACAGGCTGTAGTCACTACAGATGCATCCCTGTCAGGGTGGGGGAGCACACCTCCTTCACCACACAGCTCAGGGTCCCTGGTCTCACAGAGTGACCAAGAATCATATCAATCTGCTAGAGCTCCTGGCAGTATTCAGAGCACTTTGAGCGTTCGAACCCCACCAGTTGAAACTATCAGTGCAAATCTTAACAGACAGCACAACAGCAATGTTTTACCTAAACAAACAGGGAGGGACTCATTCGCCAAATCTGTCCAAGCGTGCCCAGAAAATGTGGATATGGGTACTCAGACGGAACATTTAGCTGTCATCGCAACATGTTCCAGGAAATCTCAATTCACTAGCGGACGCTTTAAGCAGAGATCTCCTTCCAGTAGAACACGAATGGTGTCTACACAGAGAAGTCGTAGAAGACATCTTCTCACAGTGGGGTTTCCCCACTACAGACCACAAGCGAAAACAATGTCCAGGATTCGCATCCAGGTTTCCACAGCCAGACTCCAAGGGGAACGCCCTGTGGGTGGACTGGTCAGGGATGTTTGCCTACGCTTTTCCACCAACCCCTCTTTTGAGGAAGGTGGTCAACAAGATGCACAGGAAATCGACGACGCTCATCCTAGTTGCTCCCATGTGAGCGAGGCAACCGTGGTTCCCACACCTACGCAGACTAGCCGTGTGCAAACCCATCAGACCCCCGTGCTGGCACAACCTACTGTCCCAGCACCAAGGACAAACAGTACACCCTCAACCCAACTCAATGAACCTGGCAGCATGGCTCCTGAAGTCCTAAAGTTTGGACATCTTATTTTACCACAGGGATGTATGGACATCCTAAAAGAATCTAGGAAACCAAACACAAGGTACTGTTACTTTGATAAATGGAAAAGATTCGTTATCAGGTGGCAGAATAAGCAAATCAACCCAGTTGATTGCACTCCTTCCAATATTGTCACCTACATGCTCCACCTGCTGGACGCAGGCCTGGTATTTAACTCACTGAAAGTACATCTAGCAGCGCTATCTGCCTACGCCACTTCCCACAGCAAGGTTTTGTGGTGGAAGGTACCAGTGGTTAAAGCCTTCATGGAAGGGGTAAAGAGACTCCACCCTCCAATTTCTAACCCACCACCTGGTTGGGACCTTAATGTGGTGCTTGCTAAACTCATGGGCCCACCGTTTGAACCCATGCATAAAGCCATTCTCAAACACCTGACCTATAAAACTGCCTTCTTAGTAGCCGTTACATCCATAAGAAGGGTCAGAGAAATTCAGGCTCTGTCGGTGCAGGATCCTTTCTTTACGGTTCATAAGGATAAACTGGTTCTACATACACACCCTAGGTTTTCACCTAAGTTTATTTCTAAATTCCATGTTAACCAGTCCATTGAGCTCCCGGCTTCCTTCCAGAAACCCAAGAGCTCTGCTGAGGTGAAACTACACACTCTAGATGTGCGAAGAGCGGTCCTCTACTATGTAGACAAGACCAGGTCGCTAAGGAAAACAGATCAACTATTTGTCTCCGTAGCTACAGTTAAAGAGGGAGATTGCATCTCTAAAGGTGCCATCTCTAAGTGGATTGTAAATTGTATCCAACTGTTACTCCCTTTATGAAACAACTCTGCCTTTTACGTCTAGAGCCCACTCTACAAGAGGCATTGGGGCCACTCTGGCTTTCATTGCAAATGTACCATTTGCAAAGCAGCTACTTGGAGCTCTATTCACACTTTTACTCAGCACTACTGCATTGACGCTCATTCCAAGACAGATACCCAAGTGGGACAAGTGGTTCTAAGACATCTGTTTGCTCAGGACCCTTCTCACATCCCACCTCCTTCTAATACTGCTCACTAATCTATGCACAGCATGTGATCTAAGCAGATTCCATAAGCCTCAGAAGAGATGCATTACTCGCTGTAATCGTATTTCTGATGCATGTATCTGCTTAGATTCACATGCGACCCACCCTTCCTCCCCTTTGAGAGAAGGCGCATGGATCCTTGTAGTCTTATCTTCCTTCTATCTGCTTGGATAATCTGTACTCACGCTACTCCTCATGCTACCTCATGTCAGAAAAAATACAATCGGAGGGTCCTGCACGCGTGAGGGATCATGGGTACAGTGGACGTCACACTAGGGATAGTATTACTGGCACGCCCTGTGTCGACGCCCATTTTCGAGTTTTGAAAAACCAGCTGTAATACTCTGCAGCGTCCACTAGATGTCGGCCTATGCACAGCATGTGAATCTAAGCAGATACAAGCATCAGAAATACGATTACAGTGAGTAATGTATCTCATCTCATGCCCAGGTGGGCTTTTGAAAATCAATGGGTTGCCCGCTCAATGCCACCATCCTCCAACATTTACAAGCACAGACCAAGCAGGCCGATATTGGAGCAGTTATATGGCATCCCTAGATATAACAGCAGCATTTGATTCTGTAATCCGATCTGGCTTATGGGAGAAAATGCTTAAAAAAGGCTTCCCTAAAGCCTTGGTTACGATGATTGCAAAACTTCATTACAAAACCAGCTACAGGATTAGATTAAACCGCCAGGGAGCCCTTAGCGAAAAAGTCAACACTGCCATTGGAGTAAAACAGGGCTGCAACGTGGCGGCAGTGTTGTTCAACTTGTACCTTTCAGACCTAGATAACGACTGGAGTAATTTAATAAGTTACCCTGTAAACCTTGGTTCATTAAAACTTGACTGGATCGCATTCTAAGATCTGTTATTTTTTGACAAAACACCTTTAAGGCTCCAGCACAAATTAGATCAATTTGCAGTCTTTGCCTCAAAACATAACCTAGAGGTGAACCAGACCAAACCGAACATTATTATTTTCGCAGATGGCAGACGCAAACTTACAAAATTCTCCTGGACATTAAACAACATGCTGGTGGTGTATACGCCATCAATTCGATAACTTGGATACACCTTAGCTGGTAATTACTCGGCCAAAATGTGGACAGCTTTGATTAAAAGCAAACTTAAACCATTGACTTCAGAAATGAAAATCGTGATGCGCAGATATTGTATGTTTTCACTTGCTCCACTGATTCAATTTTACATCCTGAAGGTTGAACCGATTGTATTATACTGTTTAGACATATGCAGTAGTGAGATTGCGGAACAACTTGATATTATGCAGGGTTGTTTGTGGAAAAATGTGCTAGGTTTGTCACGTGCAATCCCCAACAGCATTATATGTCATGAATTAAATCTATTGCCGTTATCAGTCAAAAGAGAGTGGCGTAGTCTGAGAAACTATATTAAAATTCTGATGCCTCATAAAGATTTGCAATATGAAGATTTCAATCGGATTGCTAAAGAAAAGAAGGTCCGATCTTTGAACATATACTGCGATAGAATGTCTGGTATACTCCATGATATAACGTAAGCAAAGATGATCTATGTGCATATTTACCTTCATGCAAAAAGAAGTTTCAAGAATACTATTGGTGTATACAATCGGACCGAATAGGGACTTACCAGTCATACTTGAATACAAGACTTATCGCAGAAATGGGGACACAGACCCCTGTATTTGATACAATTTCCTTGTCCCAAAGCCAGGAAAATGTATATGTGATTCAAACTTAATCAGTTTCCCACTCTAGATAAGATCAAAAATAGGAACACCCTGAGTGGGGTCCAATTGGATAGGATATGTCGATTTTCTTCCAAATGTTACTGTGTTGAATCATTGAAGTATCTTGTTATGTTGTGTTCCCACTTTAAGCAGCAGAGAGATAGGATTTTGAACCGCTATCTGAGTAATGAAGGGCCATTCACCAGAGAGAATATATGCAACCAAGGTATGAGGGGCGACAGCAAGAGTCTTAATTTAGCATTTGTTCAATTACTATGTTATTGACAAGGAGTTATCTGTAAAATTGGAGGAGTATTCAAGACCTTAATATTATGGATTGTTTGAATTTTATATACATGTTTAGTGCTGCTAAATATGTTTTGACTTGAATTATGGACAATCATTATGTTTTATAAGAGGAACTGACAAATCATTTTAAATGTATTAATGAAATGAAGTGGAAATTGTAAATAACTCAAATGAATTTTTCATTTATGTAATACAACCTTTCATAAATCCTTGTAAAGGATTTTTTTTTAAAACCAAACAATTTTAAAAAAAAGTTCTTTTTTGTTTAATGCCCACAGATAAAAGTACTTTTCCAGTAAAAAAATAATTTTCATTGGTTTAGCAATTCGTATAAAAGTTGAAATTATATTTGAGTAGATTGTTGTACCAATGTTGTTCTTACCTTGAGAAGGCTTGCACAACTAGTGCTAGAGAGAATGTTTAGTGTGCATGAGATTGTTTTTATTAACCTCTGCCTCTTCCTCTATCTCTTTGTACAAGAAGGTGGTTTCTTAAAGATTCAATACCAAATCTACAAATAATTTACTTGAGGTTAAAGATGATGTTGAACACTGACTCGCTGTAGTTGCAACCCAAGGGACACTTTTCCATCCTGCTGGACATCTGTCCTGATCAAGGAACCGCCTGATGCAATGACATGCAGTTCGAGAGGGTCTGGAAAGAGCAAACCTGCTCCCTACCCACAGAAGATTGTTGAGCATTCAGGGTAGGGCTCTTAGCATCAGTAAGGATGCGCTCCACAGGAAATCGGAAGGTGAACAAGTTAGGTGGCAAGATATAGATAATAGGTTGTACTGGAAACCGATTCCAGGAGACCACCACCAAGTATTTGTCTTGGTGACACCTGTTGTTGATGGACAATTGGCAGGTTTTCACTTGTATATGCCTTTGACTGTCTGGTCTTTTATTGTCTTTTGACTCCAAGCAGGTGCAGGCTTTTTTGACCTGCGGGTTACACTATAGGAATAGAAAGGAATAATTAGTGTAAATACTCTAACTTTTGCATTACTGACTCATTTTAATTTTGGCGGTGCTGTTGCTACCATATTTGTTTCAGAGCCTTTCTTTGCTCAGTGTTATGATCTGGTCATCTGAAGCGGGAATATATTGGAAATAAATGAACACCCATTTGTTTTACTTTTCTTGTACCCTTTTTCTTTGGCATACAGAATCGATGTACAGAACTCCAGTGTCCCACCGACCCACAGACGTTACAGGAACTGGAACCCCCCATTACTGGGCAACCTGCCAGATGACTTCCTGCGCATTTTACCCCAGCAAATGGACAGTGTGCAGGTGAGAGCCGTAACACTTCTCAAGCAGTAGGGAGCTGTAGGCCCCATGCTCTCATAATGTGAAAGAGGAGCCAGTTAACCTTCGATGCGTCTGCCTCAATACCACACTATTGGTACAGCAGAGCATTTTGGAACTGTGCAGCGGACCAATGAATCTTCCTATATCTTGGCCCAGGAAGCACATCTGCCACCTTGCTATTAATTATGATGGTGAAGGTTGTGCTCAGTGCCGAGTTATGATGTGCGAATAGCAGTCAGCCCTAAATGGAAGGTTTAATATTCCATTGCATCATTTGTACATGTGTTTTATAGCTATTGTTTTTTGATTGCTGTTATAAATCATGAAAGCACTGATGAGAAACTTTCACCCAACTGAATTCCATGCAGCTTTATTCAGCGGGTACATGTTGAAAGCTTGAACCTTTGTGAGCAAAGTGAATGCTAACAGAAGTATATGAAGTCTGATTTTATTCTGAACTGCTTCTCTTTCCCATTTGAGAGTCGTGATGTCTTGCGGGATGCTGCTGAGCATCTGTTCATCCCATGCCATGGACAAGAGTTTTATTTACCACTTAATCATTTATTTAGCATAATAATCTGTTGTCTATGCAAAGGTGTGGTGATGCTTTTAGACCCATACTTGGGATGCAGGAATAAGGAATAGGAGAAGCAACTCCCCAATAGGATGATTAAAATCCAAGTTAATGTGCGGTTTTGAATTTCCCTCGAACAAAATGTAGTGACAAATCTGTGGATGTCCTTTTTTCCCTTGGGAGCGCCCATTCTCTTTGGAACATCAGTGATCATCTCGAGAGAGTGCTGTATTTTGACAATAACCTACCAGCCCACACACACACACACACACACACACACTCCTCTCCTATCCAGTTCTCCTCGATACCAGACGCACCTTTGTCGGTAGGGTTGAAACTTCAGTCCCATTTAAAAGTACTGGGAAGATGAAGCACAGGAACTCCCTAGATAGAGCCTCATTACCAAGTACTGAGACAAAGAAGATAATAATCTGCCTAAGGGAGATTAGTATAGGTACTGGGACGGGGAGGAGGAACGGAACCAGGAAGGAATTCTCCCAAGAGCCACAAGGAGTGGTCTAGTGGTTGCCGGCTACTCATTGGTTCCAGTAGAGTAGAAAAGGAAGAGCGACTCAGGAAGAAAGTATCAGGCCCTCCCTGGAGAAACTTCAAGAGCCATTATGGTGCAGGAAGTAAGGAAGCTGACCGGACCACCAAGAAGGGAGCAGGAAGGACCAGGGCCGATCCAGAGTGCAAGGACCACAAGGCAACCTTGTGAAGAAAAGCTCCCAGCATTCCTGAAGCCTGGGAAGTGCATGGAGAAAAGGCTGTGCTTCCCGGAAGATGATTTCAGCAGCCGGGTTCCCAGGCGGACCAGACGTCGCAGCAATGCTCCATAAAGGTATGGGGGACACTTGGGCTGGCTGGTGGGAACAGAAGAAAGTGCAGTCGGTATCTTCATAGTCCCAGTACCTGGGAAGAGGTGAACCAGGTCTGCCAAAAAAAAGAGGCCAATCTGAAGAGGTCTGGCGCCCACCACACAAGATTAACACAAGTCATCTTCTTGTGGCAGTACTTGGGAGTAAAGGGCCCCAAGGACCCTAAGCCAAAAAAGGCATCTGGTACCCACCACACTAGAGAGATAGACGAGTGTGCTTCCTCGTGAAAGTACTTGGGAGGACAGGGCTCCAATTATCCACAGGAGATGACCAAGCCAAGGTCGGGGACCCACTTCCAAAGAGGAAGAGCATCACAATCGCTCTTCCTCATCGCTGTACCTGGGAAGAGGCAAACCAGGTCTGCCAAAAGAGGAACTAAAAAGATGTACAGGTGTGGGACCCGCTCTTATGAAAAGAAGGGAACTCACAGAGCAGTTTCCTAAAGACCATGCTTGGCAGGGAAGTGAACCAAGTTTGCCCAAGAAGAAAGAGGAGCCTGACATTTTGAACTTTGTTAAGCCTGACATTGCGCACTTCCGACGACGGCAGCAAGCAGGAAAGTTCCATGGAAGCTCTGTGAGCTTCTTACCCCCTGGAGCTCTGGTAGCCGATATATGGTGGGAAAATTGTAGCAACTCCCATAACCCCTGGAGAGTTGGGGAAGCTTGTGAGACCTGCCTGATATGAAAAATTAGGAGCGAGATGCCCGGGAAGGATGTTTTAAATGCAAGATAACCCTCTGAAGCGGTGGCAAAATGTTGCCTTGTACACTGAACAGAGCATTGGTGCGGTGCACTGCAGAGGTGAGGGGCATGTTGGTGTAAAGGGACCTTGGTGGAAACCATACAGTTAAGGGATCTCCCATCTCACCTCCCTCTGCCCCCTGATGGAGTGAAACTGGCCAGACAGACCCAGTCTGATAACAAGGGGGAGCCTGGAAAGGGGAGCGGAGCACCAGAGGGAACAGTCTCGTGAGAGGTGTGTTGTGCTCTGGATTTGCCAGATAGGAAGCCTGTGGTGCTCCTTGGTGGTTTGTCCGTAAGCAATGCTACCCTGCTGCATTCAAGTTTAATGGTGGCTTGGAACACTGAGGGAGCGGTCCCCGACAGCAGGAGACTAGGGGTTTGGTAGCTGTACAAACTGCAGGATGGTGTTGGTATGAAGTGATATCATGCCAAAACTGCACTCGATCCCTTGCCACTCTCTGGACTGAAGCAGGTCTCTGCTGGAGGTGGCATCCCAAACCTGGGACGATCCTGAGCTGTGAAACTGGAGATATCACTGCCAGCACGTTGTGGCCTGCAGAGACGGCACAGGCCTCCCACAGCCTTACGCGTACCAAAGACAACGACCCTGGGAATATCTCGGCCCGCGGCACAGGTGAGCGGGGTCGTAATTGAAACCCGGGGCCGTGCGGTGATAAAGCAAACCCGCTTGAAGCAGAATGGCTCAGGGGGCCATCAGACAGTGCGGTTCATTGCAGACCTTGGCGGCCTGGACAAACTTCAATCCCAGGGGGGGATAAGAAGGCTGCTACTGTGTAACATCACAAGGGCGGAGTCCTCCATCTCAAAAATCAGAACATGCAGCACACCAGTGCCTGGGCATTCCCCCCGCCTTACCTGCACAGCAGCCATCACTGGCCTAATCACTCCCCTGGCTCCATAGACCACAAAAGAAGACTTGCAGCAGTTGGGTAATGGATCAGTAAGACTGCCTGTGTGACACTCCCATCACAGATTACTAAATTCCCCATTTTCAGAATGGTGAGAGCAGCCACCTGTACTGCGTAGTGCTCTTCCTTTGACCGACTGAAGCTGCCACGACCCTCGCCCAAAACCCACTCTGGCAAACCCATTGGCCAGGTAGAGTCAGGACTCGGGCCTCTAGAGCCTGGCATCCTCTTCAAAAGCCCTCATGGGGCCAGTCCTGGCGCCTGTGGCGCCAGGCTCATACGCCATGAAAAACAATGTGCTTGGGAACTGCTTTATTGTATTGTCAGCCAACATGGAGGCATCCACATAGCTTGGTTCCTGGGAACCAAGCTATGCGGTCTAGTGTTTTGGGTGTGGTAGCCTACGGACTACTTTACCTGGACTATTTTGTTGGGGCTATTTAAACCACACACGAACAAGACAACACGCTTTGCGTTACTTTGCAGCTTACAATGCGACGCTCACCGTGTCCAGGTATTCCCCCCCGAACCTCGGAGAAGCAGAACCTGCAAGGAGACAAAAGGAACAACATTAGCAGCAGCATCTTACCTACAGTCTTCATCTTTAGCCACTCGCAGCTCCCGAGAACAGCTTCATCGAATCTGCACGCCTCCCGGACAGAACGACCTGAAAGAGGAAGATAGAGGCAACATTAAAGAAAGCAGCAGAGATATTTGCAAATTACGAACTGCTCAAAAGGCTTACCTGGCTGGTCGCCTCTCGGCTGGCACCACTCCGGACATTCCACTCACGCTGACGAACACTGCGACCTACAAGGAAGGAAAACACAGGTTAGCAAAGGCAAGAATTCGCAGCGCTGCGCATAGCGCTTACTTACCGCATCATAGCGCTCTTAATGCGCGATCATTTACCAACGGGGCTCAACCAAGCCAGTTCGCCATGCTGAAGCTCTGCATACCTAAGGGAGAAAGAGACATTTTAAACAAAGAAAGGCATGCAGGATAGCAACAATAATAAAGAACAGCAATAAGACCTACCTGAACAACATCAAACGGGCTGGCCTCAGTGAAGTAACTGGACCGCACACACCCACGAAAGACAACAAGCCCTGGCAAAGAAGGCAGGACGGAGAGCACGCCTAACTCTACCACAAGGTGAGGAGAGGTCCCCAGAGGGGCTGAAATCATACAGGGGTGGAGGGAGCATACTTACCCCGGTCGGTCAGTCTTGAACACAGTCCTCCTGTATTTGCAGGCAGAACCTTCCCCGCAGACCACATCTGGGCAAAGCTGAGAAGTATACCAGCGAGTAACCCGGCTGGGTGGCGTCCCTGTGGATACCAGGTGAGCGTAACAGAAGCGTTCAAGTAAATGGAAGTTGGCATGAGAATGAACACCCGCTCTTAAAGCCTAAAGATGTCGGGCGGCCCTATCTGCAGAGGGGTGGGGGAGGGGGGCTTAGCAACAGGTTGCACTATGGACACTAAATGTGGAGCTGCACCAGAAGCAGAGCAGCGCAACACCCCTTTCGGCAACCTATGTGTCGTCATGCACCGGATTCATCTGTGCCTGTCTTGCTGCTAGGCCGCCTGGTGAGTTCATCGTGCTTTGTGCAGTTTCTCTGTCTCTCTCTCCCCCTTCAATCTCTCTGCCCTCTCCCTCCATGGTGCTCTCCATTTCCCCCATTTACTTTAACTGCAATCTGCTGGTCTCCAAACCTGGCCTGCCTATCGCTGACACCTACGTCAACGCTTCTTCCTGGCAGACTGTCACAGACATCCTCTTTGTTGCTCCTTCTTCGGACCTATGGACTCTCCACATGGTCTCTGTCCTCTCCCCTTTCTCTTTGTCGCCCATTAATAGTGGCACCAGATGGGAAGTACTCTTGGCATGCTTCTCATCCTCTAGGTCCATCATCAATGTCCATCAGAAGCTCACTGTAATGACCCAGGACACTCAGCCCAACCTCCTCCTCCTCCTCCTGATGAGCGTCTTCCGTCTCATCAACTTCCTCCCTTCTCCTGCTACTCCTGTCTGCCACCCCTCTTGCCCCTTCTCCACCACCGACAGGCATACCACATCCCTGTACCTCTCCTTGGAAGACCTTCAAGGATGGTAACCAGCTTCACCTAGCTACCCTCTACTCTCGCTCTGCTGTTAAACACTCCTCTGATGTCGGTCTCCTTCTTGAAGACTTTGAACTTGAAGTTGTCACTCTCACTGAGAGGTGGTTCACTGCCAGCTCTGTCACTGCTTTTGACACACTCCTCCCTGAGGGCTACAAGCCCAGGCCTAATCGATCTTGAGGTAGAGTGGCCTTGATCTTCCTTGAATGGGTCCCTGCTACAATCATTCCCACTTAGACCTACACTTCCTTCGAATGCCTCGCCTGCAGGCTTGGTGTCTTTCCAAGCCTCTCTTTGATTCTTGCCACCATCTACAGAACGCCTCTTTCCGGTCTCCTCCTTCCTCTGAGTGGTCTGACCGCACCTCTTCTTGCTTGCCTCCAGCTCCAAGCTTCTCCTCCTCAGAGACTTCAACATTCACCTTGACTTTACTGATTCGACCAGTGGACTCTTCTGCTGCCTCTCTGACTTTCTCACCATTCATCCCTCGGGTCCGACGCACTCTGCTGGACATAACTTGGATGCTCTCATTTCAGCAGACATCCCCATCTCCAACATTTTCACTACACCTCTCTTGGCCTGACCATGCTCTCCTTTCACCTCATCTGGATCTCTTGTGTCCCCCGGTTAAGCCTCTGCCTGCACTGCCAGTCTCCTTCTCCGTCATTCGACTGATGAAGCGAGTGTCAGATGCTGCTTTTGCTGCTATTTTCATTCTCCCTTCCACTGACTCCCCCACTGACTCTGCCCCAGTTAATCTTCACCTCTCGATCACCAACACCCTGGCCATCCTTGCCCCAGTCATGAGTATCCGCTTGAAGCTTGCCTCCAAGCGCAACACCTGGTATGACTCCGACCTAGCCTCTCAAACACAAGTGCAGACTTGCTGAGCGGAAGTGGCGGACATCAGGCACATCCTCTGACAGACTAGCCTGCCATCTACTCCAAAGCCAATACAGACTCTCCATCCGCTCGAAGAAGAGGGCCTATACCCAAGCCGTATCTGTGGGGCCACTAACAATACCGGTGAACTGTTTAAAATATGCAAGGAACTCTCCAAACCTACTGATGTCTCCACTTCTCCCCTGCCATCCCTGACCTTCTGTACTTCACTGGCCTCCCACGTCTTACCAAAACACAGGACATACTGTCCTAACTCTCCTCTACTCCCCTACCTCCTCCGTTCTCAGCCCTCAAGCCTACTTTGGCCCCCCCCACCCCTTCCCTCCTACTCTCCTCTTTCTCGCCCATAGCACCGGATGAGGTCTCAAGACAAGTCCTCTGTATGAAAGTCTCCTCCAAACAGGTGCTGTTCTGCTCCCCCAGAACTATCCAGGACAAAATTGGCTCCCTTGCACCAGCCTTGGCCGATTTATCTAATCACTCCTTTGCCACTTCCTCCTTCCTGCTACCCCTCATGCATATTCTCCTCAAAAAGTCCTCTGCTGACCCCTCCTGCCTGGGTAACTGCTGCCCTATCTCCTTTACCCCCTTCCTGGGCAACCTCCTGGAGAAACTGGTAATCTCCCAAATGATCCAACACACTGAATCTGTTGGTTGTCTACTCGACCAACAGTCTGGCTTCAGAGCAGTCCGTGGCATGGAAACTGCTCTACTGAACACCCGTGAAGACTTGCTCTCAAATCTCGATTCCAACTCTGTTTCTTTCCTTCTGGATCTTTCCTCTCCCTTCGACATGGTCAATCATGTCACACTGACAAATTGGCTCTGCGACACCCTTGGCATCACGGGCCTGGCTCTTGACTGGTTGACCTTATTCCACTCCGACTGACCTTCCAACGGTTGAACTGGGCCCTTTTCTCTCCCCTATCACACTGTCCATCTGCGGCGTTGCTCAAGGCTCTATCCTCTCGCCGTGGCTCTTCACATCTACATTGCCACTCTCTCACTTAACGCCCTCCTTCCCTCCCCACTTCGTGTTATGCAGACAGCACACTGCTCTCCTTCAAGCTTCCCTCTACTGCCTCCTCTTCCTCCTCTCTCATCCCTTGCTGTCTGACTGCTATTCAAGCATGGCACGCTGCCAATGATCTCTGCCTTAATGCCAGTAAGACTGAGATCCTTTTCATTGGGACCCCAGCTCCCCCTTCTCTCCGACCCTCTATGGGTCCCCATACCCTCACCTTCTTGTGGGGCAAAAAACCTTGGTGTCATCTTTGACTCCCCTCTCTCCTTCTCGCCTCACATCGCAGACCTTGCCAAGAAAGCCCACTATCAGCTGCACCTCCTCAAAGGTATTCTCCTTTTCCTCACCTTCCCCCAGAAGCTCAATGTCTCCAGAGCTCTGGTCCTCTCAGGGCTCGACTACTGCAACCCCTCTTCCTCAATCTTCCTTTATCCTCCCTTTGCCCCCTTCAACTAATCCAGAATAGGACTGCCAGACTTAACCTTGGCCTCAATCTCAGGGACTGCATCTCTCCAGCCCAAACAGTTCTCCACTGGCTCCCGGTTGCTGCTAGGATCAAGTTGAAGACCCTCTGCAAGGCTTTCTGTGGCCTGGGACCCCACTACATCCAACTCTCTCTCGCTGAATACCTCCCTAATGGAGGTCGTCTGTCTTCTTGCTCCAACTCTGTAGATCAGATGCTTTGCTAAGCAGAGAGTGGGGGGGGGGGTAGATATATCTTCTCTACAGGAGCTTCCCTCTGGAAGGGTTTCCCTGCCCCTCTCAGGCTTGAGCCGGATCTCCACAAATTCTAGAAGCACCTCAAGACCCTCCTTTTCTCTTCTTCCTTCCCTCTCCCCCTCCCCTGTCAACACCCCCGTCTGCCGCAGTGACTGGCTGCCTGGTTCCCTCTGAGTTCTACAGGACAAGAACTTTGTGAAAGAAAGCCAAGAGAGCAGATTTTCTATTATTATTGTGAATGCTGAGTAAGCCAGAGGAAGAGGGTTGCTACCCCTGGTGTGATACTGCGAACACTGTAAGAGGAATCGAGAGAAGGGAGACATTTTCTTGAATGGTCGTTAACAAGAGTTTGAAATTTGTTTGGCACTTGTTTGGAACTTTGTGTTTTATCACTGTGGAGCTTTGTTTTGTACCATTGGTGAACTTTTTGATTTGCACTTATACCTTGGGGAAGGGAACCAAATCCTCAGGAAATACAGGATCTGTGAGTCGTCATCCAGAAGAAAGGACTCCTTCTCCTGGACTAAGAACGCTGTCATATTAGTTTAGTTATAAGAGTAAGAGTTGGAAATAAGATTTGACATGGGGGCGGAGCAAGTTTTATTTCTTGGACGACATCATCATGTCGACTTAATTTTGCTAAAATATACCATAAAAGCAGTACACATAAAATCAGATTGAAATCTTACAGCTATTTATACGCTATTTAACAAGGTTAGAATACATGGACGAATTAAAATCAGTTTTCAAAAATTAAAACCTACTACACCATTTTATCAATATGGACATACTGACATTGCCTTAGTTTTGAGGCAGGGAAACCTTTTGTTTTAGGGAGAGGTAGGTATTTTAATTTCAAAACAAGTTTATTTCAACAAACCTGGCCTTCCTGTGTCAGTCTCCTGCACCCTTACAAGAGGTAAAATAGTAAGTAAAAGCTTTCGGCTGTAAGTGTCCACTGCGTCCAGACTCTGTTAGTGAGAAAGACCAAATCAGTCTCCCTAACCAACTTGGGTCAGTGTTTGATAACTAAAGCACAGGGCTTAACTATTCAAAAAGTGATGTATGCAAGAAACAATATATGCAGTTGTGAACATAGAGGTATAATGGAATGCCTAGATTAAAAGAGCTCAAAGTATATGTAATTTATCCACAAAAGAGCAACTTGAATAAGGAATTAGCAGTAATAATACCATGGAAATTACAGTCCAATAAGCCTTTTGGGTTACAGTTCTAGATTTATGACTTAATTTATGTGCACTTTGAAGTCTATGGCAGTAGAAAAGGGTTGAGTGTATTCAGTTTTCAGCTGGGTAAGGCTCTAGGACATAGCTTGGAGAAGAGATGTCTAGCATTTAGTTAAAGAAAGTGATCTTCACACCTGGGCTTTATTATGGAAAAAGGTTTTCTGAAAGGAGTTAAAAGATTCTCATGATGCTAGGGAGGTGAGGCGGTTACCCAATATTCCGCCTAGGGGTGGCTTAATGCAGGATGACCTCATGGGGGACTCCCCTACCAGGAATGTAGACGACCACCTTGGTGATGGGCGGCACAACACCCGAACCCAAACCTGGCTGAAACCCCTATTACCCTTTCACACACACCCGCTGACTGATACATCGATGTGCTATTGTAACATTGTCAGTTTCACCAACTGAGACAATGATCATCCTTGACATAAATATTAACCCCAATGCAAGTACTGAGTAGAGGTGGCCGCAAGAAGCCATGAAGAGTGGCCCACGGAAGTGGAGGAAACGTTCTAGTGCTCCACGGGGGAGTGTTCATCCAAGCAATATAATAGATGAAGGACTCTGTGAAAGGGAGAACAGTCCTGGAAACGGGCCAGCCCAGAAGGAGAGCAGCACGGGAGACAGTCCAACCCATGAAAAACAAAGGGGACTGGAAGAACGCTGTGGAGAAGCTGCAGGCCGGTATCTGCTGGAGATGGGAAGCAGGCAGCAAGATTCCTGCCCGGTGATGTGCGGCTGTTTGGGAATGTGCCTGGAGACTGGGAATCAGTGGCATGACCTCGGACAGGTTGACTGTGTGGTCCTGCAACAGCATCTACACCACTGGCCTGGAAACGTGAATGAGACATCCGGGGCAGGAGCAGTGGAGATACAGAACATCCGTGCAATGCTCCCAAACAAAGTAAAACTCAAGGAAGAACCAGCAGAGCATTTTGGAGCCAGTGAAGGTAAAAGATGCAATGTGGCAACTGGTAGGGGTGTGAAGTTGGTGAATGAATGCAAGTTGACCCAAAAAAGCAATATCCGTAATCTCCTTCATGGCAGTACTTAGCAGGAGAGCAAGCTAAGTGGGCCTAGCCCAAGAGGTAGAGGGGCAAGGGTTTGGAACCCAAGCAAGATAGGGTTCTGGGACCCGAACCAGCACCAAACAAGTACTGGAGGGTGTCGCCTTCCAGACAGTGGCAGAGATAAACCCACTGGCCACCGGTGAAGGGTGTGTTATCCTTTCCACCACCGCAGTGCAGAAGAGAAGCCCACTGGCCACCAAGGAAGGGTCTGGGACTCTGGCCACTGTAACAGTGGAGAATAGGAAACTGCTGGCTCTCAGCGTACTGGGTCATATACTTATCTAATTACTATAAATGTAACAAGGACATATCCTTTGTGTAGTGATGACTATTTGTTGGCTGTTATTTGAAAACAATAACAAGTTATTAAAAAAAAAGGTGTCTGGGACCCCAAGATAAAGAGACTAAAGCATAGAGGAAGTCTTCCTCACTATAGTGGCAGGGATAAGTAAAGTAGTTGTAAGAGAAGGATCTGGGATCCTAATAAGGTTTGGGACATTGTTGAGGACAAGTCACAATGGCAATGTATGTATCAAGCTGGAAACACTGAGAAAAGTTTGTATCGAACAATACCAGGAGAAGGGAGTCGTTCTACTGGTACCTCTTCAGAAGTCTTAATAGAAACGCCAGAGGGAGGGAGTCATTCCGCCTGGCCTTGTTGTGCATTGTATCAAGACATTCCAGTGGGAGTTGCTCCCTCTGATTTTATTGGACATTGTGCAATGCCACACCAAGAGAAGGTAGCCATTCTCCAGGAAAGAACATTGTATAAAGACTGTCTGAAACCTGCAAACCAGGGGAAGGGTCATTTGAACTGTGTTAGTTACCTTTTTAGTTGTAATGTGAGGGTTAGAAGTAGGTTAGGACACAGGATGGTGGAATTGGCTTAGACCGACATTCTGATAGATCCTTTTGGTATTCGTTTTGAGGCAGGGAAAAACCCTCTCAGAAGTTGGGGATAGTGAGGATCCTTTTCATTCCCAAAAATGAGTCTTTAACCAAAATCATACCACCTTTGTGTCCAGTCTCCTCCTTCAACACCCTTACAGAGGGCAGTGCACAGCAGAGGCTGAGAGGAAGGCATTCCTGATGAGAGGTAACCTGAAGAGTCCTGCAGTAGCCAGGACTGGGGGAGGGGCCCCACTGGAAGTGGCACAGTGGACTGGCAAGCTGCTGGCTGAGAGTGGCAGGTAATAGCCATGCTGATAGACACCGAATGAAGAGGCTAATGCAGTGCCATCTTTGCGGCTTCACTACTGACACGTGACCAAATACACACAAGCTGAGTTTTTATGCCCCACACTCCAACAACCCCAACCGCCTCCATTGATCTGGATTTTCTGTGTTGTGCAAGTATGGTTACCATTCATAAGCTAACTGGAAGGACTTTCAACTTAACATGGCAGTTATGGTGGATTGCAAAGAAATTGAGATCAGAGTTCATAAAAAGGTGTGTAGCTCTAAGAGGGAAGAAGCAGGCCAGATAGAGAGGCACCCTTCAGAGAATGTAGATTTTACCAAAGGGGAAATGGCGCTCATTAAGTCGCTGACTGCTTTCCTTGCTGCCTTGACAAACCAAATTCAGCAATGTGAAGAGTTGTGCAGTCAATTGCAGATTAATTTGAAGAAGTAAATGCTAGAGTGGCGAATGTGGACCAAATGTCAATTGCAGATTAATTTGAAGAAGTAAATGCTAGAGTGGCGAATGTGGACCAAATGCTTATCTAAGCAAGAATTTGACTTACCTAATGTGGAGCTGGCTGTGTGCACAGAATAGATTTAGGATACGTGGTCAGAACAAGGGGATTGTAACCTTCCTTGGGCTATTTGTCTGAGCTCTGTGTGCAACATGGAGGAAAGAGATGTGTCTTTATGCAGGAATGCATTGTAAGTTCTTTCTTCAATCTCTTTACGGTGAGGGGGGGGGGTAGTGTAATTCCTATTTTGAGTTAACTTGTGTGCTAATTTCATCTGTTCCATTGATTAATGGATCAATGCTAGCCCTGAGATGTTCGACTGCAGGAGGTGGGATTTCTAATGATGAGCTTTTTGAATGCAGTGTATGCTCTACATGCTGCTTCCCTATGTCCAGGCTGTAAGACCAATATATGATTTGTGGGTACATGAACATATTTTCTTCTGTAATTCCAAAACCTGTTAGGAACACTCCT
This sequence comes from Ambystoma mexicanum, assembly GCF_040938575.1. Lineage (NCBI taxonomy): Eukaryota > Metazoa > Chordata > Amphibia > Caudata > Ambystomatidae > Ambystoma > Ambystoma mexicanum. The sequence continues at coordinate 284,985,971 of NC_090931.1, read as the reverse complement.
GCAATGCAGAGTCTCCATGGGCGGGGTTCCCTCTTCCCCCACCTACCGGCTCCCAAATCGTACCATCGCAACCCATCCCTCCCTGATTTACCATGGTTGCAGGAGTGGTCCTCACAGGCGCATCTTGGCTTCTCCACGGTGCTCTGTTTGCCGGGTCCTGGGAGACTGGCATCTAGTGTGGTGCCTGCCTTCAAGATGGTGGCCCGCCAGGTGCTGGTCAGGCACATGAGAAGTTGCAAAGCTGGGGAAGAGCGGTGGGCACCACCAGTTTTTACCTTGTTTGTATGTTCATTATTGTCAATGTTTAAACATGTTCCATATTGTTTTAGCCTGGAGCAGCCAGCCCAAAAATGGTCTTGTGGCACAAAGACCATATACATATGAACCAACTAGAAAAATAAGGTGACTACACCTTACTAAGGTTGGTGCTCTCAGTTGTCTCTCTGGGGGGGGCTGTTACGTAATTTATTCAAAAATTCGGTCACTGTAAACAAATGCTTCTACTCATTGAATCTGTAGTCAGAAATGTTATATTCACATTTGTTATTTTTGCTGTATATAGTATTCATTGCTGATAAGCAGTTGAGCAATCATCATATTAGGCCTATCATGTACATTTGCCAATGCATTTCGGTAGAACCTTCGTCAGGGCTGTACATTGGTTATAAAGTTAATGCTCAGTTTCAATTCTTCTCGCTGTAGCTATTTACATTATACACAATTTAGCACATGATATACAAATATGTAAACAAAAAGCACGTACCATCAATAATTGTCATCCGATCCATCCCAATATGTAACAAAAGATATAAAGAGAATGCGTTTCAGTTTTAGATATCCTTACTATCACGGTACCTGTGATATTTCACTCCAGGCTGGTTTGACGGACAAAAACGAGGTGAGTGTTCTAGAAACAGTGTGAGAATGGTTGAGATCAGGAGATAGAGACACGGGTTGACAGTTTCCTCACTTTTCAACAGGGACGGCTCACTACACGTGCATTTATACACATTAAGAAGTCAAATATCCGACTCAGTATGTTTTTTCGACATGGAATGAAATACAGGTACCATGATATCTGTAACTATAGGTTAAGGGTTAAAATCCGGAATAGCTATTTCTAGTCTTCCATGCCAAGGAGTACCCAGGAATGAACCCTCCACCTACTCCCCCAGTGAATCGGTGCACAGGTGAACAAAGAACACAGGGTAGAACCTGTACCAGACAAGGCAAAGAGCAGAATGGGCTACCAGAATCACAACCGTCATGCTAAACTTGGAAGGCAATTAGTACCGCAGACCATCTAGGGGATCGTATATGTCTGCACAAGGTCCCCAAATTGGCATCCCTTGATTACAACTACAGGGAAGCACTAGCTAATAAATGTACCCACTGGTTGCGTGTGGTGAGAGGGTGCCTATTTGTGATATGTGAAAAGGTTCTGAACTGTGCAAGGATTCCCCAGAAGGGTAGCTATGCTTCTGATTCAATCAAAATTGTCTTCAGGCATTGCTCCCTGTATACTGAGCTTCCTGGCAAGATGCCATCCTCCTGCGAACAGTGTAATAACATTTAGAGGCTGTGACTTAAATTACACCAAGTAGGCTAGTGCTTTCAAGGCTGAACTCCATTCCACTTGGGATAAGGCTTGTAGATGCTATCTAAAAGTCAAGACCTCCATTGACAACTGTGAAGTACCCCTATTGTGTACTTACCTTCTGCATGAGCATGCTATAATCCCATTACTGTAACCCTTTTGCCAGATTCTTAACTTTCCAAGGTATAAAGACTAGGCTCTGGCACTGCTGCATTATTTGTTCTAAATTGTTTGAATGATCTCTCTTCTACCTTCTCCTTTCCATTTTCAATAACTGTATTGTTTTATTTGTTTTGCAACACTTTGATGGCTTTAAGCCAAAATAAAGTTGATGATGATGTATAATCAAATTGATTCCAGGTGCTGTCATCGCATACGGCAACACGTATGCGTTAACAGCCCAATTGACCATCGTACTTAAGAAGTACATCAAAGATAACCCTAATAAGGGGTTTTTCCGACACACTTCATCCCCCCGCTGGAGTCGTCATTTATTTAAAAAAATAAAATAATATTGTATCCCTAAAAAGGTTTAAGAATTACACCCTTGTGTTGATTACAGACCGATGAATGACATTACGGTAAAAAATGTTACCCTCTTCCACTAATACAGTACATGATAGATCAAGTACAAGGGGCCAAGATATACACCACGCTTGATCTTAGAGGTACATATAACTTGATCTGGGTCCATCCTGGAGATGAGTGGAAAACCGCATTCTGGACAAGAGAGGGGCTTTACCTCATTATGCCTTTCTGGTTATGCAATGCACCAGCTGCATTTCAACATTTTGTCAATAGTCCGTCCTTACCTTGATCAATATGTAGTCTACTTAGATGATATTCTGATCTACTCCGATTCCTGGACTTTCCGTGTGATGGATGTCAAAGAAATATTGAAACTACTATGGAAACATAACCTGTATGCCAAGCTATCCAAATATTCATTCCATTAGACAAAGAATGCCTTCCTGGGCTATATTCTGTCTCCTGACGGAGTCCGTATGCATCCCAAGAAAATACAAGCGGTTCAAGAGTGGCCTACACCCAAGAACGTCAAAGAACTCTAAAGATTTCTTGGCTTTGCCAACTACTATCGACATTCCCATTATTCTCAGATGGCACATACCCTGACAGCCTTATTGAAGAAAGATATTCCTTATGAATGGAATTCTGCAGCCGAAACAGCCTTCCAATCTGTCAACACAGCTCTGATCCTTCAACTACCTAGACTAAATGCACCTTTTATAGTAGAAACCGATGCCTTTAATGTAACAATAGGTGCTGTCTTATCCCAGCGGTCCACACCAGATGAACCAATGCACCCGGTGGATTTTTGTTCGAGGAAACTTAGCGCTGCAGAAATTAATTACACCATCTTTCATACGGATCTCCTTGCAATTCGAGATGCCTTTAAAGAATGGAGACATTATCTTGAAGGCGCCCCCTTTCCCTTTACAGTTCTAACAGATCGGAACCTGGGACTTCTAAAAACTAAAAATGTTCAAACCAAAGGCAATCACGATGGGAGCACTTCTTTAGCAGGTTCGATTTCACAATCACTTTTTAAACCTTGTCCACAGAACACCAAAGCTGATGCTTTGTCCAGAAGATACGACAATGATGCAATGCTAGAAGAGGGTATGCCCTTCCTCTTACTGGGGGAAACTAGTAATGGTAAAGTATCACCTTCAGCCAATGATTTCTTAAACGAGGTTCGTTAGACATGCACTCCTGAGATGATTCTACCATTTCTACAAAATGACAAGGACATTGAATTTGATGGCCTCTTACATCATGACAAGAGTTATGGATTCCACAAAGTAAACAAGAAAGACAAACCGTGGAGTGGTGCCACGAAAACCCATAGATCTAGTGAAAAGACATGCCTGGTAGATAAACCAGGTCCAGGACGTCAAGACCTATTTTATGAGATGTGATGTGCATGTTCGCTCCAAAAATCTGCCAAGCTGGATAGGACTTCACGCCTTTGCCTGTCCTATCATTGGCACACTATCAGTATGGATTTTGTTACCGATTTACCCAATGCTAAAGAAGGATTTAACACTATTCTCACAGTAGTTGCCTCATTTACCAAGATGGGACATTTCAGGCCACTAAAAAAGATACCCAGCAGGTATGGCCCAAATATTGACAACAATAGTGCACCATCACGGTTTACCTGAAAACATAATCTCGGACAGAGGGCCCAGTTTGTAACACGCTTCTGGAAGGTACTGCAAAAACATCTACAAAGCAAAGCACATCTGTCCACAGTATATCCTCTTCCAACTGATGCACAAACGGAACAGGTACATCATAATTTTGAGCAGTACTTTAGGTGTTATTATAAACAATGAGAATTCAATTGGATCACTTTTTACCTTTTGGCCGAATGCACATATACACCAATTCCCACTGCAGATGAATGGTTAGAAACACTTCAACAGGAGAAACACGATCATGCAACATCTACTAATCAGTAAAGAGAATGCAAAAAGATTTGCTAATGTACATCGTAAGAAAGAACCAATGTATCAACCCAGAGATAGTCTGGTTATGTACAGAAATCTCACGCTTAAAAGAACCACTTAAAATTTAAATCTAAATACATCAGGCCCTATGCCATTGACAGTCATTAATTCAGTGGCAATGAATTTAATCATGCCTCGGAACATGCATGTGCATCCCGATTTCCATGTTTCCCTTCTCCAGGCTTGTAACCCTTAACCCTATAGACAATAAACCTTGTAAGAGGAAGGTGGAACATTTTGTGATGGCCAATCCTGAAGAGGAATACATTGTTTCCAGAGTGTTGGATTCTAGGTAGTAGCATTCAGTACTCCAATATCTATTGGAATGAGAAGGTTACGGTCCTGAAGACCGAACGTGGGAACCAGCATCTAACCTCTATGCACATAAACCTGGGCCACAGAAGCAGGGCTGGATGGGGGTATACTGTTAGGAACACTCCTGCGCTGCAGTGTTTCTGCGGGTGGTCGCAGGCACATCACACCTTCTCCACAGTGCTATGTTCCCCGGGTCCTGCAAGACTGGTGTTCTGGCATGGCGCCTGCTTTCAATATGGCGACCCAGTGGGTACTATTCAGGCACATGAGGAAACACAAACCCGGAGTGTTGATACCACTTCCAGTTCACAGCTACAAAGAGGGCCGAAACGTTAATTCCGTCTTTGCACCGGCTGATATTCCAGCAGGCGTGTGAGGATCTATACACCCTTCTTCGCTCCACTGTTCTTATTGCAGTAAATTACTTCGGTGTTAGTCATATTAAGGAAGACTCTAGGTTTTTATAGTTAGTTTTTTTTTTTAAACCCAGTACCATGTGTGATTAATGTAAGCATATGGGTTGGGACCCTTAAGAATCAATTACATTAGCTAATTAATAGGAGGCGCATTCACAACTTATTAATGCCCAGAGACATTGTTTTGTTTCTAGCTGGGGGACAAGTGCTATCTCTACAAATCCATTCCATGACCCAGCCTTCTCTACCTTCAACCATACAGTCTGGTCTGCCTTCCACCAAGGTAAAGCTTGCATAATAGTGCTCCCACCCTCTCCTCGATTCCTTTCCTAAAGCAGGCCACTCTCCCTTAGGTTTATTTCCCCAGTCTGGTGTCGACTTCTACCCCTCTATAACCATCTGTATGGTACTTATGAAGAATTCCCAAGACACAGTCATTGACCTTTCCCGACAGGCATAACGGGTTCCGTTAGTGATTCCTGTTTTCCCATTTCCGTGGGAGTCACTAACAACCTCAGTGGCTTGTTCATCCTTGCCAGTACTGATCCTTCATCTGAACTCTCTGGATTCAAGTGCTAGCAGACTTCCTTACAGCACTGGAAGAATTTAATTGCGCTTACCTCATACATATCTTGCATTGTTTCACATCCATCTAAAAAAGATAGATTCCCTAAATGCTAGAGAGAAATATGGGTTGAAGTGTGTGGGCATCAGGTACAAGGGGAAGCAAGTGAGTTTAAATTTGCATGTCAATAGATCCCAATTATTCAACGCATTACCCGTGATCTTATTTATGTGTGCATTGGGTAGCCAGAGAATCTTCTTTAGTTAGGGACCTACAATAGTGTGATTCACCCATGCCCATTTTCTCCCAATCATTTCTCACTATTCAAATATTATGCACATTTGTGCTGCATTGTAGTGAGCTCGAAAATCAGAAAGTGCCAGAAAAAAACGCCATCCCACCTTTTTACTTTTCAGCATTTTTAGAAAATAATTTGTAGGTGTTTCCCCAACCCACAAAAGACAAGGGCAGTTTCTGCACATTGATTAGGGAAGGCATCTGTATAATGACCGGCAAAGCCTGAAGAAATGGGAATTTTACTAAAATCCTTTTCCATTACTTCACATGGCTAAGCCAAGAAATGGACTGATGATTCCATTTGGCCCAGTCAGCTTTCATTTGCGAGATTAACATTGGAAAGTTTGCAGCATACAGACGTCCAACTGAGGGCGTGATTTGGGTATTCAAATATATTATGTTTTAGTTGCCACTGGTCAAGAGCTAGAGCTGTGCCACTGTGAGCTTGAACATTTCCGGTTTACTGAGGTTGGTTTCAAAACCTGCTACCAAGTTCTACTGGTCTTGCTCTTGCAATAGTTGAGGATTTGATTGGAGGGGATCAGGGATGAAGATCACAATATCCACAAACATGTATAATTGATATTCTCTCTGCAAATATTCCTTTAATGTGAGGATTCTTTCTCATAATTTTAGCAAATTTTTCTAAGGATAGTGTGAACAGCTTGGTACCTCTTCATAGTGGGAATATTCTTGAGAAGACCCATAAGTGAAATACTGAATGTTTATCGGGCTTTGGCAATATTTTGAAATTTAATCCTGTCTTTTTTTTTCCCAACTTTATTTAATAATTAGACAGAAAATAATACAACTGAGTAACAACAGAATGGGAACAAGTAAGAGATTACTCCATATACATCAGTGCAACAAAATGCAAATTACTACTAAATTAGCAGCTATTCAAAAGGAAATCCAAAAACATCCCCACCTACCGGGGTCTTGAGTCAGCTTCTTGGTGCAGTTTCCCCACATGGCGGACCCTGTTACTATTTGAAAAAGACCAATGGTCTGTTTGGACAGCTCTCTATTGCAGCTGAAAATATCAGTTTCTTATGCGTCTCTCAAATTATTTATCCAGAAGTTGGCTCAGCATTGAGTGTCCCCGAATTCTTTAAATTTGAGGGTCATATCTTGTAAGTTTGTTTCTTGAGCTTCTATCTTCTTAGCAGATTCATTCTGTCGGGTCCCTTGCTCTTATGTTTCTGCCTTGTTTGTGGCATGTGGTCACCCATGGGCTGTACTTCCTTGTGGATATCCGGCAGAGTTTGTCAAATCCTTGGTCTGCTGTCCAATTGGGGCTGGTAAGCACCTGTTATTTTGACTTGGAGGTGTTGCTCAAGATGTTCCTTATTGGGTGCCAAGAGCTGATTACGTTGGGATGACATTGTACTTCTGTCATGACAGGACTTAGATGCCATGGCCATGCTTTCAATGGTACTTCTGGTGTTTTGGGACTAGCAACCTCTCAGGCCTCTCCGGTTCTGCAGTATTTGGCTTCTCATGCAGTGAGAGTATATGAAAAAGAGTATGAGGTGAGGATCAGGCTTTGTCGGTAGCACCTCTAGACAGTGGCTGGAGTGAGCCACCTCACATCAGAGCATATTGTGGCACAGACGGTGGGTCTGCTTGCTTTGCCAGGACTTGGTTTGTCAACCAAGGCAAACAGCCTAGTCCTCAGGTAGAGTACCATAAACCCACAGCCAGCAAAATTACTTGTAAATGGATCCACTATGTTGACCAGTGTGGCACAGCCTTAGAGGCTGTGCATTATGCCCTCTTATGCAGGAAAGTACTTCTCAACCCCACTGAAAAACCTGTTTGGGCACATGCTCTCAATTTACACAAAAGAAGAATCTCCTTTGCTGTCCTAGATTATTTGAAGTTAGGCAGGCTCAACTGAATTTATTACAATCCACTCGCTTTTAATGTGCCTGCAGTATTTACTGAGCTGGTACCGCAAAGATGGGGTTCGCCCGGCTCTCCTGCTATTGTGGTCCCATCATCCTTGACTAAGGTGGTGCCTGACACATGCAAACAACTCACAGCAAAGAACCCTGGGGTTTGGAAGGGCGCTTTGACAAGAGATTGCCAAATACTGCTATATGAGGTCACTGATAAATGTGGTTGTTCCTGTGAGAAACCAGAAGGTGTCTCACCCGCTAGTCCCCGGGGATCTGTCATCCAGATGGCCAGGGCATGGCGATCGCTTTGGGATCCAGTTCCTCTGGTTGGACCAGTGGGAGAAGATCACCTGGATGAGGGGTTCTTCGGGTGTGGGACACCGGATGGTGAGATATGGTGTCCCTTTCCGTGTAACACCTTTTCCACATCCTACCATGTAGGATACCTAGGAACTCAACCCCCCATCTGCCCCTTTCCCGACACAAACACTTTCTCAGGAACAGCTCACTGTGAGAGAAAAAGGACTAACACCCAAGCGGTATATCTGACATGCCCCAACACAAGGGTCAGGCAGAGTAAAGCAATTATTGATAATTAGACACACCTGACTTCCATCACACTTCCCCATGCGGATAAAAGGCGGAGCATGAAAGCACAGTTTGAGCAAGACGAAACACACAAGGAAGCAGCAGTTCCGAGATGGCAGTTTAATTCGAGGAGAAAGACGCCAAGACCAAAAAGGGTTCCAAGGACGGAATTGCCTTGGCCTTTTCAGAGGAAAACCGCTGCTTTCACAAGCCCTCGAGAATAAGAAACATAAGACCAAGCATTAAATCTGAAGAAAGGTGCATTGTGTGCCGGAGGTACCCGGGGCTCTCCTATGTCGATAGCTGAGGAGGGGGAGGAGTGATTGCTGCAGTGGTACTGTTGATGGCTCTGACAACAAAGCACCTCCTGTAAAGTCAGCAGAGCTGGTGAGTCGGGGAGACTGATAGCAGACAGGGCTGTGTTAGAACCAAGGTTGCAAGGGGCAACTTTGTATGGAGTCATCTGAAGAAATAGTGTGTGAAGCGTATGTGATGAGGGACAAATATTATTGAACATCCAAGGAGTGACAGAACTTTTGAAGCTAAGATAGATACCATATACAGAGTGGTCCTGTACCACATGGGTGGCCATTTGAAGGTCTGTTAGGTATCCAACTGAGAGGGGGAAATGTGAATTTGAAATCGAAGTGGTCCTGCAACGGGTCAAGCTAAATCCTGTGCACATTTGAAAGTCTTCGATAGCTAATATGAACTGCAATTGGTCTGAGCCCGGCTGAGGGAGACTGGTTGTGTAAGAGGAAGGATCTGAGCCCTGCTGAGGAGAATCCAGAGTGAACCCTGTCACCAGAGAGGATATTCTCTGAACATTGGAGAAGGGGATCTGAGCCTAGAAGAGGGGGATCCAGGGTGAAGAGTGAATCGCCTAACTTGGGCGCTTGTAAGCGCAAGGGAACTTTTCATTTGTTTTGGTACATTGGTCCCTCAGATACTTTGATAACTTAAGAGACTTGGGCACAGAAGGCCCTGATGCTGGTAATGGAACTGTGTCCTCGTGCCAAAGAAGCCAGAGAGTGTGCTATGCTAGAGTGAACCGCCATGTCCTGTGCTGAAAATGTGGGGAAGGGAGGCCAACGGCCAAAACATCCTGACTTATCATTTTGTGAACACTTCTTTCTTTTTCATGAACATTACCCCCACACTATTTGTATTCAGCTGTACGGATTGGCAATAGATTTGTTAGTATAGGCCCTTTTATTTTGATGAGACTCCACTAGGACTGCATTATTATTTGCTGGTCGTAGCTTGCTCCCATCTGTAGATTTAGGATTAGATGGGCGTTTATCACACCCTTGCTAAAGTTTAATAAACACCCTTGAACTGTGGTCGATTGTGTCTGTCGTACTATTGATGCCATGCCTTCCTTACACTCCCCCACACCTCCACTAGGCACCAGGGTAGTCTCTGGAATTATGATAGGTTAACCCTTTTCTAGTTAACACCAGGGTTTATTTGTCGTGTATGCTCCAGTGCATGCCCTGCGGATTACGGTGGACTTGTTGGCCCACTGTTCTGAATCTTCACACTCCAGACCCCCTGACCACACATCGCTCTCCCTACTTCGAGCTCTGCACCCCCAGCTGGGGGTAGTATACGGCAGCCATCATGGAAGAGCCTGATGGTGCACCAAGTCGGCAGCAACTGTCAGCTTTGTCACATAACCAGTTTATACGGTGCATTCATCCAAGTTCTCTTGGCAAAAATCTTACATGTAAAGGGGTTAAGTACCTCTAATAGTTAAACAGCCATGGTCTTCACTATCATATTTTGATTTCTGATTAGTTGATAGAACCTGCACCAAGGTGGTTAATCATCTCCTTGAAATGGCTAACCCAAAATGGTGACTGAGTGAGCAAAAGAAAATCATTTCAAAATGGCATTGTATAGTTATTGTCCCCATTTGATGGTGGGACTTTTGGGCCTCTTGTGCAGATTCTTGACTTCTTCACAATTCGTCACATTTAAAGGGCCCCAATTTAGCCTTCCGGTTTAGTTCTGACTGTTACTCCGACATGGACCCTGTGAAAGTTGTATTAACTTCGACGTTTAATGGAGCTGAGCAAGCATACATTACAAAGAATATCAAGGGTGATCATTTTTGGATGTGCGGTTTCCATACATCCTGATCCATACAACAAAGACCCCGATGCCCGCTGGAATTTCTTCATTTATCTTAAGAATAATTGCTTATTTGCAAACCCATGGACCATTACTGAAGGTGGAGAAAGGAGGTGGAGCCTTGCATCCTACGTGCTGTTCTGGCGAATCTCAAAATAGCACACTGAGACTTTGAGCCTTTGGTCGTGTTAACTTGGGCCATCTGACCTTTAGTATCAACGGGGGAGAATAACAAACACCACACATAAGAGCACTAGCCAGAGGGAACACCAAGTGCATGAAGAAAATGCAGGAAAATAGTTTGAAGTCAATCCAGCGTCCGACAACCGATCTAATGACCATCCCTGTAAAGAGGGATCATGGAGTACATTGCTTGACACAATGGGAACGGCTTTCCAAATCAAAGGAGTTAATGTTGGAAGAAGACTCCAGTCTTCTGAAGGCTACTACTCAGCTGTTTGGGGGATGTGGGGGTAGGAGGAGAAATCTACCCCGGGCAGCAGGAGAAATAGCCTACTACAGGCTTTACCACAGGCTCTGATGAGGGCAAGGAAGCAAGGTGGAGACTTTAGCACAACTGTGCTGGGAGTTTTCACTCAGGTTATGGCAGGAGCCAGAGGCCAGCATCTGCTGAGGCTCAAGCCCTTCTTAGCGACCCTTCGCTGGTCGGTGTCAATAACCATAGCCTGACAACAACCCTGGCAAGGGGAGTAAATGAAATGAAAGCCAAAAGGTGTGTTTGATGCTTTTTCCCCTGGGACATTATGTGATTGTTAGTGATGCTTCTGCCAAAAAAGTACACCAGTACTTAGACACCTTATTTTTGTTGTCTACATCCTGATGCATAGAGACTAGCTATATCCAGTCCTAGTGCTATAGAAGGCCTGGCGACCTGTGGGTGTTCCTCCAAGTAATATAGCATAATAGAGATATTGAACTGTTTTATGCATGCCTTGAATGTTCGGTTCTTGACGCCGTAACACTTCCTTGAATATTGATTCTGTCAATATGCAGTAACTAACTTTCTTTAAATAGTATTGCCCGAAGAAACTTATTGAGGACTTACTCATGATAAATTCCAAGTAGATGGCTGGGGATTAATTACAACGTTGTTTTGAATAAAAGCTGACATTTAAAACCGCTGATGTTAATATGTAGCCATGTTATAAAGTTTAATTTTTCTTTGACTGGTGTTGTGCATTCTTAACTCAAGCTAGTATTTTGGGAACCTGGGCACCAATTCACTTTTGCACTTCTGCATAAAGCACTTTACATCAGGAAACCACGTACAAAATATTATGTTTTAGTCTACTATGAATTGTGTACATTTGGTTGTTTTATATTTTACTTTAATTACGCTGTTCTGAATAAGGCTGATGTGACTGACATGGCTCCCCGCTGGCCAATGTTGAAGAGCGATGGCACCCTCCTTTCGGAGGGAACCCTTTTGATTTGCTCTTTTGTTGGAATTCGGAGGAATTTTGGGACAGTCTGTTTTGCATCAGTCACCTGACTTCAGTTGTTTTCACGAACTATTGAGAGACTGAATATTTCATTTATGAACACCTTTGGAGCAATAGTGGAAGTCCCTGATTCTGTTGAGCCTGTTGTTGAGAGACATTGGCCCTCCCTTCATGTTCTATGGGGACATCCAGACCACTGATCCTAAAACCCTTAGTTGACACTATTCTTGCACTTGCGTGTTAACATTACCTGGCAAGGTCTCCTCCACCAAAAATACTGGCAGTAGCACTGTCCTCCAAAATTTCCTCCAAGAGTTTATACACATCTTCCAAAGCCAGTATGCAAGCGTGGCGACAGCTCACCTCCAAGTAGACCTCCACATAGGACAACCATCAGAAACATTTCTCCAAATCCGAGCCCCGATATGGATTGGAGCGCTTTTCTCCTAGATCACTGGATTCCATCCCTCTTAGAATGTCGCCTGTGGAATATCTAATCACCTTCTCTGAGATTTCAAAAACGGGCTAATGCAAAGATGTGTATTGCATGTACTCATTTTCGCCGTCAGGCCTAAGTGATATTTGTAAATTCTCCACCCTCCTCAGCCATCTGACCCTTTTATACCTAGTATTTTGGAACCTGCAATTGACATGCTTTTTTGGTTCCAACAGCAACATTTCATTAAACCTGATGAAAGACAAATGTTCTTTCTCCTGAGTTATATCCTTTCTCGTTCTGTTATGCACATACAAAAAGGTCAGAAGACCTTTGCTTACCAAATAACTATTCAGCGCTGGAAAAATGATCTGTGTAGGTCCCAGTTCTAGAGTACCTGCACTATGGGCAGGGATTGAAATGTCACTTTGGCACCTGTAAATCTGGAATTGGAGTGCACACTGCCCACTTGAGCTCAGTAGGGATTGATCATTCCATGACCTACCTTAGGCTTTGGGTCATATCTCTACATAAATCTTGAATGGTCACACTGCCTAAGCCTGGATCACAACTCTAAAAGGCAGAGGACTTTTTCACACCTCGATGATGAGCCAGAGCTCTAGAAGGGTGAGACGCAACCCTTTATGCTGGGGGTAATGTGACAGATTGCCACCTGCTAGGTTGTGGGAGTCCTAGCTTTTTAACATTTGGATTACTATAAAATGAACCAGTTAATTCTACTTAGGAAAGTGAGGTCTGCTAATCGGATACCCTTTCATGATGATCCTTGCCAAAATTATAGTGCATGCATGTATGTGCCTTTACCAAGACAGCCTTTGGGTGCCCTCAGCACCAGCTCTGCAGTGGCACAGATCAGGTTCAAACGTAATGTGCATTCCTGATAGCTGGTTGAACACACAGTTCCTGCAGGCAGAGGTGGCTTTTTAATCTTCAGTACCTCAGTTTCCAAACTTAAGTGTATTCCTTGGTCAGTCTGGTGTCCCATACATTTCTAGAAATATCAGCCATGCCTGGATGTGACATGGTGGCCACTAAGAGCACACAATTATACAACAGCAATTTGGTATCACTCTACTATCGGATCTGTAGAAAGGGTCCTTCTATGACAGGAATGAAGTATTTTAGTGTCTGGTCTGGATGACGATTCTACAGGAAGTAATCCTGCTCCTAAACGGAGGATTACATTACAAAATTGAAATATGAAAGTATGCATCTTTCATGATTAAGGTGAACGCATATACCTAAAGTTGATGTAAGATGTTCGAACAATGCAAAGCGGAATAGGCTGCGGTGAGGCAGCGGGAGTTGGAGGGGGGGGATACACAGACCAATTTGACTGGATATTTCATGCAATGTATATAAGAGTCTGTAAGTTACATATTGTTTAAAATCAATAAAAAATGTTTTTTTTTAAAGTATGTATTTTTCACATCCAATGTTCCCAGGACACAGTAGGTTTCTGAGTTTCAAGTTCAGTAGATGACGTTTTCTGTTTTAACTGCTTCCTTTTGGGATTGCATTGGCCAAACCTCATGTGTAGGGATGCTTTTGAAAAGCTAAGATGCCAGAGTGTGTAGCGCTGCACACAAAAACACTACTGGATTAGGGGCCTTGAGAAACCAACACGTTGGTGCTTCTTTCTAATAGCTTGCGAGTTTAAAAAGCTGTTCTCATCAATGGCGTCTGGTTAACATTTAAATTGTCATAGCGTAAATACTTGCCTCGGTCTCGGGAAGACATGAAGGAGTAGTTAATCACACCACCATCCCAAGCAAATTGTTCAAATAGGTCGAAATTGTGCATTTTGCAGCAACGGTGAAAATTGGATTGAAACTGAGCATATTAGCTACTCGTATACTTCAGATGCTTATCTTCCACAGTGTGCAATATTTCGTTTCTAAGCAACACATCCTTTATAAGCACCTCAGAAAATGAGTCTGTAAAAAACTAGGGGTGCATAGTACCAAATGTGCATTTGTAACACATTACAGATGCAGGGCCCATTACAGCGTGCCACTGGGACGCTTGGAAAAATAGAATTAATATGCCAAACTAAATTAAAGCGGATTTAATTAATGTACTGACTTGCTGTGGTTCTTTTAAAAAGTGCTGGTATTGTGCTGTCCTAATTCTACCTTTTCCCTCCCTTTTTAACTATCTTATTGTGTCGAATATATCGTGATGGCAATGATGCACGATTTCCCCCCCAAAAACTAAGTATTCTGCCCAAGTATCTCATTCGCGCTCCTTCCATACAATTCCGGAGTGGAATACTCCGCTTTCGATTTAATTTGTGGCCAACACGCAATATCAAAGTAAGACGAGGAGCAGTTAAACCTGACCAAAATGTATGCCGTTTCTGTAAAGATAAAACCAAGGGTGAGACTCTTGCACACCTGTTGAGAGTGTAGAGTGTTGTTACCACAGAGACTAACAGGTTTCACCAGACATTGCCAATATTTGGGAAACATTTCGCAATGTGAATGCTGGGTAGCCTTACTAGGTTGTAATAATTTAGCAGTTCAAATTGCAGCCGTAAACTTTTTAACTAGTCTTAACTTGGAGGGGGATAACCTTGATTAATCTCCTTGCGTATGTTTAAACTATCAAATCTAAATGTGTACATAGACAATCTAGAGTTTCCATCGATTTGATATACTTGGCATGTATTGTAATTTGCACTTATCGTAAATCATATTTCCATCCCCATCAATCAATCATATGAAATGATAGAGAATGAGTTCCTCTCGTTCGCTAATGAGCGAAACAGCTTTATAGTAACTCATAAAGGTTTGGGGAGGGTTAGGTTGGTCCTCAACAGGAAAAGGGGGTACCATTTTTTCTCTTGTTTGTTGTAACTGCTTGTAGTTTGTCGTAAACAATTGTTTGTCATGTATGCTTTAATGTTTAGTGTTTAATGATTTGTTTCCAAATTTTTTATTCTTCTGTTATATGCTTTGTAATTATTACATTTTGAAAGGTTGATTACATTCAACCATATCAAATAAAAAAAGAAATAAAGAAAATAAGTACTCAGGGATGTATATATATTGATAGGGACTGTGTTTGAACTTGCTTGCCATATTAGTGTTAGTGTATTTTACAAGTGTGTCTTTAAATAAATAATTATATACTTTTATACCCAAGCTCTGGTCAGTGTTTGCTTGTGCTACTGTACCTCTGTACCTATTTTGTATACTCTATATACTGTCTAACTCTTCTTGAGAGAAATCTGGCTGCTCAGCCACAGCTACCAGGTAAATCTGGGTGGTACAGACTGCTACCAATTGGGTTTACTGCCAACACCTGTAGTCCTAAGCCTTTTGCAGTGGTCCCTAAGGGAACTGCACAGGTTTCTGCCTAACACCAGCGGATATAACGCAGGTCATCGGCTGTTTGCTAGTTAACTACAAGAAGGTTAATCATAAAACCAGGACTTGATGAGCTACTGAGCACAAAATACAACTTCAAAGCCCTTCTCCCATTTTCAACATAGTCCCCTCCCATCTGAGTAAGTGAGGCTGAGTGAAGTGGTGAATTGGGTTTGTTAGTTGATTGAGATTTCCTTCCCCTCTATCTGCCTCTTCACCCAACTCATTTGAGTTATAGCGCCTGTAGCATGGAAACTCCCCAAATAAAACACTTGCCAACTTGATTTGTGAATTTTATGAGTTTCCTTTGTTTTAAATGTACCCTGTTTTTGTAGGATCACATTATCCAGTCCTGGCTTTGCAGCCAACAGTGTTTTGCCCACAGTCTTGTAGTTATGTTTTTTCAATTATAATTCCAGGTCTCCAAGTTCCAGCATTCAAAGTGACCATGATTAAAAAGTTAGGACTGGATGATAATGCTTGCTTCCAATATTCTGGGACCAGTTTGAAATTCTGTATAATAAGGCGTGAGTTAAGAGCTTTATCATTTGCTCGTAGCTAATTAATCTTTTGATGATTTTACTTGGCTGCATCAGTAATGTGCTTTAGGTCTTTTCTTTATCCATGCTTGCAGTCTCCGATTGGGGCCAGCATGACCAGATAAAACCCCAAAAAATGTTTAAATGGTGTCATGATTTGACAGCATGTCACAAAGAAACCCAAACACATGTGGAATCTCTTTGGGGGATTTTAAAAACAACCTTGCTCATATCATTGCTTAACAGAAATGTCCTGGAATGTGTGAGCCCTTGTTATCCTTAAAGGCCCTCTTATAACAATAGGAGCCTCTATGCATACATACGGGACAATATGACACTGACTCGGTGTTTAACAGAGTTTAATACTGTTGTATGCCAGTTTTGTGATGAGAGGAAGTGTCTCCCAATAAAACCTTGTAAAAGCAAAATGCAGTAAAAGCTTTTATTTTGGCATCGTTGGTAATCTTTTGATGCCGGATATACAACGATGGCAGCTTACCAAATGGCAGTTGTCCGAGCAAAAAAGCCGGATAGCATGTTTTGCTAGGTTTACACATTTGGGCATACTGTTTTCTGGCATAAAAACTGTGAACCCGGTTTAAAAAAAAAAGCTGAATGGTTCTGTTACGCACTATGGGGGATGCCGGGTAATGGAATGTGCCAGTCAATTAGATGTCGGCTACACAAGCTTTTATTGATGAATTAACCTAATGTAAGTCTATTTTCAAGGTGACTTGCTGCTTTTTTCGGAAAGGTACAATACGTTCAAATAAACACAATGACATAAATGCTGTATGCAGCTGATACTGTACCTTAGTCTTTCATATATTTCCAATATGAAATTTGCATATCTAGTCCCAAACAAAGCAGGAACCCCTTTTTGACATCCAAGTTTAAGGAAAATAAGTTCAATCAAATGTTTAATTTTGTGCCTTGCACTGTTGGATCCCAGTTTAGTGCACACAGATGTTGTACATGCATTCTGTTTTGACTGTGCCATCCCAACCTCTACCACATTCTTTATCAGGGTATGCTCACGAGTGACAAGAATACTCCTAGGTTTGTGAAACAGTACCAAGTGAAGGAGCTCTGGATTACAGCCTCGCATGGGGAAGATGCAATCCTCTACTCAGCGCACTGGAATCGCATCTGTTGTCCAAAAACACCCACAGCTGCTTTCTGCAATTTGCATCATTTAGTTTTGACAGCGATCTTTTTTATGAAGAGCTGTGCTTTTTGAAGTTTGTCAGGTTCAGTGCTTTTGATCTGAAAATAGCACTTTGAAAGTTTCTCTGAAGATTCCAATATGCCCGTATAGATTGATGAATGGAGGCCTTTGCTTCAGACCTTTATTTGAAGGATTTGAGTGTCTTGATCACGGTGCTAGCCGCATTAATTGGAAAAGTCGAATCATTTCTTTTTCTTGTTGTCCGTTAGGGAAGGATCTGGACACCTGTCACAGGTAAGCTGTTGATCAACAGCTTGATTAATATCTACTTTATTTATTTGTGTTTGATTTATATAAACCATTTCAAAATATTAAAATACGGAAAGTAGAAAACAATTCTATTTACATAAAATAAACATTACATATTCAATTTCAACATTTAAATTCATAATAGGTATTACATTTTCAATTTATTTTAAATTTTAGCAATTTCAACGATTAGGTTAAAATAAAATCCTAATTCACAAATTAATTTTTTTTAAAAATTCCTATTCAGATGTAGAATAATTCAATCAGATTACGCAGACTTCATCTTTTAAATCAATTGACAAACATCTGTTACAAATCTAAGTACGGTCAACTTTAATTTTGCAACTTGAAACACTTGTGTATGGGCGTGTTATAAATGCCATATCATATCCATGAAGTCGACTTGCCATGCAATATCTTCAACCATAAGCTTTCTAAATAGAACCATCCTAAAGTGAACACATTTACAAAAAAACTCAATACGTTGGATTCTTAACTGCAGACAATATATCACCAAATGTACCAGTGTCTCGGTCTCAGTACTACATCTGCAAAAATGACACGTACAATCACAATTTGAAGCGCTATCTCAGATATATTTAATTTCCTGTATCAATAAAACATTCATTCTAAATCGCATTAACTTATTCCTCGCATTCTTGTTTGGAAAGTAACATAAATGGGACTCAGCCGTTCACATTTCCTTTTGGCAAGAGATGACATGCCCATAAAAATAGCAATTGAACAATTCCTCCGTGGTATTGGCCCAATCCAACCTTTGGATGCATTTTATGGCTTTCTTTGGGTTGATCAGCAAAGTTTCAACCGATAGATCTGTGATCCCAAACTTCTTTATACAATCTGCATGAAATTCATAAACCCTTTTTAAAAGTGCCCTCACACACCTCTCTACTCAATTTATCATAGAGATGCTCTCTGGATTTATGTAACATTTTCTAAAGAGAGTTAATCTTCGCCAAATAACCATGCTTTGTAATGAGTGTAGGCCCATTTCACATCTAATCACACATGGGCATATCTTCTGGAGAAAATAAAAGACAGAACGCCATAATATAACTTCCAAAGAGTTGATTTCAGATAATATCCCAGTAGGAAAGAATTCTAAGCCATAACAAAGTTTGGGTACTGCTTTTGCCAGATAAGAATGTACGCACTTTTAATGCCAAAAATGTGACGTATTTCCAATCCAGTCTTCTCATCTGTCTGGCTAAAGTACATGTCTTATCTTTTAAGTAAGTTCTATAAAAGGCCTTCGCATATTTGGTTCTGATGCTCGTTAATCTGCTTAGAATCACATGCTGTGCATATAGTCTGACATCTAGTGGTAACCGCAGAGTATTGCATCCTGTCTTTCGAGGATCGAAAGGGGTGGTCGGCATACGCCTTTCTGTAACACTATCCCTAACGTGACGTGTACCCAGAAATCCTCACACGTTGAGGTCCCTCCAATTGTTTTTTTTCTGCCCAGCTAACTGGTTGCCTTATGCGGAGCTCTAGCACAAATTGCAATTTGTAAAAATCCTGACCTTTGGTCATTTATACAACTTATGTCCCCTCTTCAGCGATCACTGAACCGCCGCTGAAGACAGAACAACAGACTTCGATGACTGGCGTTCCGGTCGATGCTGTCGACCGCGTGGCCGGACCTTCTGACCGGCCTATACAGTTGGGAGAGTGGTGTCTGGGGGTTCCTTTCTTTTAAGAATTTCTTTTCTTCTCCCCTCTCTTTGCCCCTTTTGGTATTGTCGTTGCTTCCGTTTCCCTGCGCTAGGGACAGGACTCCATTTAATTGTTGCCCTTTTTGTAAGGGAAAATTTCCCTGGAAAGACAAGCACCCTCAGTGCAGTAAGTGTCTGCCCCTCAACAACGCCGAGGCATCCTGTCGGCACTGTAAACTCATGCGTCCTAAGACCATAAAGGAGCATCGCGTAAAACGGTGGGCGGCCTATCCAATGTTGCAGGCCGAGGGTAGCTCCCCTGCCGCCACAGCTGCTGAAAGCGATGAGGCCCATAGCGACGACCATGGCTCTGAGAGAGACGCCATTGACCTGACAACGGAGTATACTTGCTCCAAGCTGTCCGTCCCCACCTCCGATAGGCACGGCGCAAGTCATGATATGGGGAGGTTACACCCTGGCGACGAGGACACACCCACATCACATGGGACTAAACACACAACCCCCGTACTGCTTCGGTCTCTCAGTCGAAGCAGTCAAAGGTGCCAACGGGTGCGTCGGGTTCTTCAGTGACACCCGCCGATTCCCAGGATCGGCAGCCTTCCACTCAACTGCGTCAGCGGAATGCGTCTGGCATTCTGTAACTAAGGGCGCCATCACCAAATCCCACGTCGACTTGCCTTCTAAGAGCGCGCCAATGCTTAAGAAAACTCTGGTTGCGCCGAAAGTTTATACGCAGCCGCCCTCTCAGCCTAAACACCATCCCGTAACACAGAGCATCAGCGAAAGCCTCGTGAAGATTGTCTCGGCGGCTGGTAAACGCAAGGATATGTCGAAGGACTCATCCCAACGCCTCGAAGGGCGGGATAGGCCTAAAAGTAGGTCGAAAGAGAAGCCAGAACACCCTAAAGAGCGACAGGACTTTACAGAGAGTCCCCAGTCTTTGTCTAAGACTCTGAAAAAGCTTGACGTACTAGACTACAGGATCCTCTAGAGGATTCCTTTCCCCTTTTAGACACTTCTGGGTCATCTAAACGGACTAGGGAGAAATTTGAGGGGTGCATGAACAGGCTAGAAAAAATTGTAGATTTTTCAGAGAGGTTTACCCCAAAAGAGCCTCGTGAAGAGATCCCTTATGTTGTACCCACAGTAAATACCAGAGGACCTCAGACCCTCTACGTGAGGAGGTCTTTAATCTTTCAGGCCCTGAAGAGGCTCCTCCTGACCTTTATTCACAGGACCCTTATGCACAGTACCCTTACACACAGGGGGATGATCTTTTCGATTATCCTCGTGATCACACCCCGAATTGGGGAGATGACCAACCTGTTGGTGAGAACCCACCATGGCTATCCCCGACTCCAACCCTGGGCCAAGATGCCATTGGCCTTGACTCTCCATTGTCTCCCCCTTTGCCTCGGGCCTCTCCTGTGGACGATCAAATGGCTTTTAATGCCATTCTCAGGAAGGCGGCAGAGCACTTCCAGATAGCCACACAAGAGGCTGTTGTAGACTTCGATTTCCTGTAGGACATTTTAAAAGAGAAGCCTCCGGCTATCCAAGCTATTCGATCAAGAGGCGTATAGCCCTCTCTTTATTAACACCCTCTCAGACTAGAGCTGTTAATCCCAGAGTGGAGAAACTATTTCGGCCCTTCCCAACCGATCCCATATATATCAGGGGTCATGCTACACCAGACACTCTGGTGGTCATGACTATGAGGAAAAGGGCGGGGGTCCCCTTGTCTACAGGCGAGTTGCCACCAGAGAAAGAATGCAAAAGGTTATATGCTCTGGGGAAAAGAATCACCACTGCTGCGGCTTACTCCATACGCATTGCCAATAATACCACCCTATTGCCTAGTTATTCAGATGTCCAGTGTCACCTACTGCAAGAGGGTCTGCAGGAGGTCGCAGAACCAGTGCGCACCCGCCTACATGCAATCGTAGCGGAGGGCAAACAAGTTTTTCACAACATTCTCAAGAATACCTTAGATGCTGCTGAAACAGCTGGTCACTCCCTGGCACAAGGTACCCTGTTAAAGCGCCATGCCTGGCTCTGAAAATTCCGTGTTTAAACCAGAGACTCGGGCATCATTGATTAACAAACCTGTGAAGATTCCAATCTGTTTGGAAAAGCCGTGGATGAGGCACTGGAGACCGCCGAAAAAGAACATGAGACCCTCAAATCCTTGAACCAAATTACCCAAAGACCCTTTCAAAGAGAGGGAAGTTCTCGCCGCTCCTTTCGCTGCTAATCCTATTAACGCCCCCCCCCCCATTAGAAGTATGGCTCAGGGAACGATTGGTCTTCGGGACAATGTTCTAACACCCCCACTACTTACCCTCCCAGAGGACAATGTTGGGGAAAGGGAAGGGGTCGCATCGCCACCCCTAGAGTCTCCTGGCCTCTTGTCAAAAATGACTCTCGAGTCCAGGTCCCTTCCCATGCCTCCCCGGTCTGTGGACGATAAACCTCTTTCCTGCATGTATGGGAGGGGGTTCACATGGGACCAGTGGGTGCTCAAGACCGTCACCCAGGGGTACTGTATAGAGTTCAGCCGGCCACCTTGGTACAGACCCCCAAGATCCAGGCGTTTGACACCAGAACATCTCCAGATCCTGCTACAAAAGGTCAAGATCCTGCAGGAAAGGTGCCCCATCGAAGTTGTCCACGTTCTACAGGTAAACAAGGGTATTTATTCAGTGTACTTCCTTGTACCCAAAAAGGATCTAACCATGCGTCCTGTGCTAGACTTGCACCCAGTGAACAAGTTTGTCGAACCCCAAAAGTTTCATATGGTGACGCTGCAAGAAGTAATTCCTCTTCTCATGAAAGGGGATTACATGGCAACATTGGACATGCAAGATGCATATTTCAATGTTGCTGGCACACAGAAAGTACCTAAGGTTCATGATGGAGGGCAAGCACTATCAGTTCAAGGTCCTTCCCTCAGCATTGGCTCAGCCCCAAGGGTATTTACAAAGGTACTGGCAGTGGCAGCGGCTCACCTGCGCAGGCAATCCATCCCAGTTTATCTTAACCTTGTCGACTGGCTCCTAACAGGGGACTCCTACGAAACATGCCTAGCAAATACTCATAGGACGGTCAACCTTTTATTCAGTCAACTCAAGCAGTTTCTAGGGGCTCTTATTCGGACAGAAGACTGACTCGTCTTCCCCTCCAACAAGAGGGTTCAAAACCTGCTGTTTCAAATCCCTCAGTATGTAGCTGGTCGTGAAGTGACAGTACGTAAGTCCATGCGATTGCTAGTTATGCTGGCGTCCTGCATTTACTTGGTTCTTTACGTGTGTTTGCAAATGCGCCCCGTGCAAGACAACAGCCAATGGTGTCAGTCCAGCGGACTGTGGGACGATCTAGTGGTTGTCTCGGTAGCCCTCGTTCTCTCTCTGAGGTGGTGGTCGAGGGAAAACCTCTTGAAGGGGAAAACTTTCACCACCCCCGCAATAGAAGCCACTCTCATGACGGACGCATCCCTCATGGGGTCAGGGGTGGGGGCTGAACTTCTTCAAAAGACGGTGCACAGGGTTTGGCCCTCAGCGGCAGCTTCCAACCAGAGAAACCTGTTTGAGCTACTAACTGTGTTCAAAGCACTGAAATCCTTTCAGACACAGCTACAGGGAAAGACAGTACTGGTCCTCATGGACAGCACCACAGCCATGTACTACCAGAACAAGCAAGGGGGGACTCATTCTCCGGGGCTGTCCAAACTATCTCAGAACATTTGGAAGTGGCCTCTCAAACACAAGATGTTTCTATTGTCTCAACACGTTCCAGGGGAACTCCATCTTCTGGCAGACGTGCTCAGCCGAGACTTCCCACTGCCCTTAGAGTACGAATGGCGACTACACAAAGACAGAGTCTCCAACATTTTCGCAGAATGGGGTTTCCCAGAGATCGCCTTGTTCGCAAATCTTGAGTACTCACAATGCCTAGATTACGCCTCCAGGTACCCTCAGAAGCAATCCAAGGCAGACCGTCTCTGGATAGCATGGTAAGGGAGATTTGTTTACGCTTTTCCCCCAACTCCCCTACCCAACAAGATTGTGCATAAGATGCACCAGGAACCAGTGACCATGATTTTGGTGGCCCCATTAGGGGCACGCCAATCCTGGTTCTCCCATCTGATGGAAATGTCTCTTTCCTCCAATGACTCTGCCTTGCCCTTACAACATGTTGTCTCAGGACAGGGGGACACGCTCCACCCATGCCCACAAACTCTCAATTTAGCGGTCTGGCTCCTGAAATATTAGAGTTTGGGCATCTCCAGCTTCCTCAGAGATGCATGGATATACTCAGAGAGGCAAGGAAACCTAACACCAGACATTGTTACTCCAATCAATGGAAATGCTTTGTCATATGGTGACCAAGGACATGAATCCCATTGAATGTTCCCCTACACATATTGTGTTATACCTGACTCGCCTGCTGGACTCAGGTCTTGTATTCAATTCCCTAAAGGTTCACCTAGCTGCACTTTCAGCCTACACTACGTTCCAGCAGAAAGTGTCTTGGTGAAAGATCCCAGTGATTAATGCTTTTATGGAAGGGGTTAAGAGAATGTATCCTCCCATTTTCAACCCGGCTCCCAGATGGGACCTTAATGTGGTGTTAACCAGACTTATGGGGTCTCCCTTTGAACCTATGCACAAAGCAAGCTTAAAAGCACCCACTTAAGACAGCCTTCCTTGTGGCAGTCACTTCCATTCGAAGAGTTAGTGAACTACAGGCCCTTTCTATTCTAGACCCTTTTGTAACAATTCACAGAGATAAGGTAGTTCTGTGCACTCACCCAAAGTTTGCTCCTAAATTCATTTCAAAGTTCCATGTGATCCAGTCTATAGAACTGCCTACATTCTTCCAGAACCCTACCAACGTGGCAGAAAAGAGCCTACACACGCTAAATGTGTGCAGGGCAGTCATGTACTAACGCGAAAGAACTAAACCACCAAGGAAAACAAACCAGTTTTTCGTTTGTGGCAGCTGGTAGAGAAGGGGACCGTGTCTCTAAATCAGCTATCTCTTAATGGATTGTCAACTACATCACACTCTGCTACAAACTTGCCAAGAGAACTGTCCTTCAAGCCTAGAGCACACTCTACTCGAGGCACATGGGCTTGCATAGCATTCATTGCAAATGTTCCTCTCGAGTCCATTTGCAAAGCAGCAACCTGGAGGTCTGTACACACCTATTGCCTAGACACTCACTCTAGGTCTGATTCTCAGGTGGGACAAGCAGTACTAAAACATCTTTTCACTACTGTTACTTCTCACATCTCACCTCCAACTCCGGGTAGTGCTTGCTAGTCTGTGCACAGCATGTGATTCTAAGCAGATTAACAAGCATCAGAAGGACATGCATTACTTACCTTAATAGCATTTCTAATGATTTGTATCTGCTTAGATTCACATGTGCCCACCCTTCCTCTCCGCTCGGATGGAAGGGACATAGATGTCTTACTGCTTCTCTCTTTCTGTACTTGCTCACAATAGTCATAAGGCTCCCTCACAGCAGTAAAAATACAATCGGAGGGACTTTGGCACGTGAGGATTTCTAGGTACACTGCACGTCACATTAGGGATAGTGTTACAGACACGCCTATGCCGACGTCCCCTTTCGATCCTCGAAAGACAAGATGTAATACTCTGCGGTTAGCACTAGATGTTGCACTATATGCACAGCATGTGAATCTAAGCAGATACAATCATCAGAAATGCTATTACGGTAAGTAATGCATGTCCTATAATTTGATAACCCAAGTACACCATTGAGTATCTTACTTGCAATCTGCAATTACCCAAAGACCATTAATAAGGAATACCACATTTATGTTTGCTAAATGTTATCACGACTTCTGCGGATTAACTGTTAAATTATTAGCTTTCATCTATTGATCGAAGGTAGTTAATCAACGCTATAATTGTATAGGAGTTTGGTCAATTAATAGGAAATCATCAGCATAGGCTACCCAAGACATTTTTACCCCTCCTATTCGAGGAGGTATAAACGTGACTGTAGATAGAAGAATAACATCTGCTACGTAAATGTTAAACAGGCAGGGCGCAAAAATGCAACCCAGCCTCAGACCATTTTCAATAGAAATGGTGCGAGATAGGAGGCCCTGATTATTTAACCTAACTTGTATACACTTCGTTCACGTGTATTAATATTCATAATAAGGGCGCAGGCAGACCGTTTTTCCAATTTTGCCCAAAGGGTTGGCCGGTCAACCCTGTCGAAAGCCATGGAAAGATTAATGGAAGCAATGTGAATTGAAGGTGATTTCCCTGACTGAACAGAATGCTGAAGACTGGCTAACAATACCGCTGCAGTCCGTGCCCAAAGATTTACGAAACCCAATCTGAATAAAGGCCAAAATGGGGTTTGAATTACACCTCCGTGCTCTAAGATCACTGCAGCAAATATCTTGGACTATGTGTCCATAATGGCGTTTGGGCAGTAATTCAAGGGGGAAGATTTATCCCCCTTTTTATTATAGGTACCACGTATGAAATCCTCCACGAAGAGGGCAAAGACATAGTAGAAACAATATCCTTAAACTAAGTCCCAAAATTGCAGACCATAAATGCGCATTCCCTTTAAACACTAAATTGACAATAGAATTGGGACCGTAAGCGTTGGAAGGTGTTGCCTGCATGATTGCACGTTCAATAGCTCTCTTCTACCAGTCTGTGCCAATCGGAACTTGTGGCCACATTATCCGGCTTAGTATGCTGTGGAGATATCGATTTATTAAGTTTTACTAAACGGTCATGCCAAGTTCGTTCTGCAATTGGATTAGTCTGAATAACAATTTGGTTTATCTCCATTTCATTTAGTAGTGACCAGAAATTAGTTCTCTTATTTGTTTTGTAAAGCTTGCATTATAGCCTCAGCGTCCCTTTGGAGGGCTAAATGACGGTGGGTGTTCAGCCAATTCCTCCTCTTCTGTTTCAGGCACTTAACCCCACTGGCAAGATCTTCCTCAGACACAGAGGAAGACTTGACCTTACGGATCTCCTTTGTCTCTTTTCATGTTCTTAACCAGAATATCAAATTTACGATGATTTCTGGCTCTTGTATTCTTATTTATATGCTTGGGTATTGTACCCAACACCGATTTTAAATAAGAACGGAAAATGGAAGATGAGTAAGTGGCCTTTTTTGTCTCATAGTTACAACCCTCAAAGTCCTTTAGGACTAACATGTTCAATTTATAAATATTGTTGTGCCAAGCTATATGGTTACATCCTACATTTACCTTTGCTGACACAGGAGGATACTCGCATGAACATAAAGAGAAAGAGCCCTTTGAATTGTACATTTTTAGTGAGAAATACATAGTCAATAACTGAGGTTGCATTCCAGCTAGTCCAAGTTGGCGTAATAAGAAGGTAATCCTCGTTGAGCATTGTCATACCCTACCCCTCCAGTAATGGGCACCATTTTTAGCCCTGTACCCTCTTTCTATTGACCAACCCACGAGAATCACAATATTCTCTCGAAGAGAGTCCCTCTAGTTTTTCGCTTATATTCGTTGTATTTTCAGGAATAAGATGCTCAATATCTGAGAAGGTATTGGACAAACAATCTGCGTTAAAATACCCTGCAAAGACAATTTCACCACGGGGGAAACTTTCCAACCAGGATTCCAATACAACATTTGCAAACCTTCGAGTGTTAGCTAGATTATCTGACGGGGTCCAGTATAGGTTTATCAAAAGTATCTTAATTCCAGGTTTGCCCGACACTGAAATTGCTACAGTGAGTAAGCCTTTAGACACTCCAATTTTCCAAAACATTAAGACCCTTCCCAGATGTTATAGCAATTAAAAGGCCACCAGCTGGATTACGTCTAGGACCTTGTTTAGCTGGTTCAGCTATTTTCATATCTGTCAACAGCAGGGGACAATTTCATCCATCATTCTTGTAAAAATATAATATTGTACTTTACAAGATTGCAACCGAGGAGTACAGAGAAGAAAATGCTAAAGTCCCCTCATTAATAAAGGGAACTTTTTACTTCCTTAAGTTGGGAAATGGCATTCCGAAGAGACCAGGCAAGCCAATGTAGATTATTACCATTAGCTTCCTCTACAGAATTAAGATTACACCCTGCCTCATACAGTGTAGTTATGGTGTTACATACTTCATTCAATTACCCCCTGTAATGACCTAGCACCTTCATGATCGCTTCCCTCAGAAAATGGGGTCAAATCCTAACCCATTCTCTGCAAATATGCTGCCTCCTTTACCAAAATCTCATAATTCATACGGGAAGGGATAACCAATCTTACGTAATCCTAGCGTCTTGGATGTATAAAATCTACCAATTTTATATCCTTGGAACTGACCAGTCCGAGAGCTGGGATTTTATCAGCTAGCCAATATGTAAAATCTGTTTAAAAAGTTCGGGCCCCCTTGATCAAACATGCAATTAAGAATAATACTGTGTCGGGCGTGGCCAGCATGAGAGCAGCAAGGAAGCGAGTCCCGAGAGCTCCCTTGGGCTGCCCGCGATATCCTGAACAAACATCCTCTTAGACGGAACAAACCCTCCTGAGACTACACCTGCTGCTGAGCAAAGGTATGCGGCATGCCGGGGCGAAATTTTAGCCTTCGTTCTTCACCCGTTCTGAAGTCATCCGTGGGTGACCCCCGGCACTGGCTGAGCGCGAGAAATAGCCTGCCAAAATTGCTGCCACAGGCTGCCCTCACTGAGAGACCGGATCGCTGTGCCTGGAACATCGACGCAGCGGAGGGGTGACCCTGGAGCACCTGCCCCCATGTGGAAGCCGGCCAACCTGAGGCGCAAGGCAGCATAACGGACCCGCACCAGCCCACGAAATACAGGGTGTTGTGCGGATAACTGCACCCGTGCCTCACCGTGACAGCTATGGAACGTACGGCAGGAGCGGGCGCGGACCTCTATGACCACGGAAGGTAGGACAAGCAGTATGGCGCTGTGCAAGCCCCGCTGGCCTATAACCTTGTGGGGTGCCACCCTCCCCGCGCTGGATCTGGAGGCTGGGCGATCTTCCCCCCCCCCCGCCACCCCTCCTCCTGACATCCTGAAAGCGGAGGAGCAACGGGAGCACCAAAACAAATTGTTTCCAGCCTCTGTAACGGCCGGACTACCTCCCCACCCCTCGTAGCTGCCAATTTGGGAGCACAGTCCGGAGACAGATGGTGCTGGACACCGGGGCATTACAAAGTGCCCAGATCGCTACAAGAGGATCATACTACCGGCGTCAGGGCCGCGAGAGGTGGCGAGCTGCTGAGAAACCTGGCGCCAACCTCGTACTGCTCCTCTGAGGCAACTCTCCATTGAAACTGAATGTGCACTGAGGAGAGGCATAATTCTGCTGTCCAACTCTGAGGGCCCATAAACTCGCAGTGGCCCTGAAGTAACTTGATGCTACACTTGTGAGAGGGGCCGAGACCTGCAACGGTTCACACCTGCCCTGCGCCCACACACACTTGAGACCCCAGGAGTGCACTACACACCTGATGAGCAGGAGACGTCAAGCACAACCCAGAGCAAAAACTGTCAAACCTACGGCGCAGTCATAACTAGATGGCCCGTATCAGATAGGGGGGTCGGGGGGGGGGGCCTGTCACCTAATACCCAGCCAGTGTGGTGCACATTGGTGCCTGGACACCTAACAATCAACGTACTGGCCGAGAGGATCAGTAACTACCACCAGCCATCCACAAGGAGCGAGCAGGGAATAAGTCACAACATAACTCAAACCCGCAGCGTGCCTCTCACCCCCGGTGCACCGCTAGATTACAGCATGGGCAAAGATAAAATGAAAAAGGAGACTACGCAAAGTACCATGGACCAGTTTGCAGCCAGTGCCTCCACCACGACGACAGATGCTGAACCATCAGCGGCCTCCTCTCCCACAGTTGAGGCGCTAACATTAAGACGTGATGGCCTTCATCGCTAACTCTCGCTCCTCAATGGAGAAAAAGATGGATGACATCTCGAAGAAGTGGAACAGCGGGTTTCGAGTGTGGAGGACGACCTTGGTGGGGTCCACCAACAGCTATCACAAACAATGGCACGCCTAAAATCCTTGGCGGCATGAGTGGAAGATGGTGAAGGGAGATCACGCCGTAATAACATTCGCATCCTGGGCCTGCCAGAAAACAAGGGGCCCCAGCATGGAACAGTGGCTGGCGGATCTTGTGGCACCAAAATCCTTCTCTAATTTTTTCTCAATAGAAAGAGCCCACTGAGTACCAACAGGACGCCCCCCCGAAGGGCTGTCATTGCAAAACTGTTAAACTAACGTTATAGGGATGCAATATTACAGATGGCCAGAGCGAAAGGCTCGATTACATATAACTGCTCCAAAATCGCCTTCTTCCCGGATTACACCAGAGAAGTGCAAAAAGCCAGGCAATCTTTTGAACACCTTAAAAGGAAACTCCACTCCATGAACATCAAATATGGACTGCTCTTCCCGGCACAACTCAAGATTCAACATAACGGCACCACAGTGCACTTTACAGATCCGAGATAGGCCTGGAAATGGGCTGAGACCCATATCACTGGGAACTGGGATCCGAGAAACCCGGACCCTGAGGGCAGACCCAGACCCCAGAAGAATCAAGACCGAACTGCGCGACTCCCTCCACTACCAGAACAGAATGACCCTGCTCTGGAAATGGACAACTAACATACTGGACCAGATACGGCAGATGAAGGACCACGAAGAGGAACACTGATGAGCGTGTGTGATGTGCCTACACAGACGCCATAAAACCTTGCCAACACTTTGTTTCAAGTCTGTCAAGTAACATTAGCAGCAGCCCCCAGAGTTACCACCCAAGACCCCAAACCCTGTGAGGATTTGGGACAGTTCGAGTTAGTCAACTTGGGCTTGCTACAAAATTCCTAGTCACAAGTAATGTTAGGGCGACAGATACTTCACGTTGGGGCGGAGTATGGGAAGGGGGAGGGTGGTGTTGTTGTTGTTACGTTTTTAAATGTTCTTGTTACCACCTGGGTCTGGAAGTCAACTTATATATATCCTGTGAGAGTTCCACACACCACAAATAGACTGATGCTGCATCGCCTTAAATCCCAAAATGAATGGCCCCACCCAACACTGACATTAGAAACGCTGTGTTTCCTAACCTGCAATGTCAGTGGACTGGGTGGGGGGAGGGGGAAATCAAGAGGCGTTTGGTCACCCAGTTCCTAAACCGGCACATGCCGGATGTGGTCTTCTTGACCAAAATGCATCTGGCAGGACCACATGTACTCTATTCAGGCGCACCAACTATAGGCTGGCAATACACACTGGTTACACAATGGGTTCCAGAGGCGTGCTTATACTGATATATAAAAATCTACCTTTCACCCTCACGAACGCGACAAAAGACACTAGTGGCAGGTTTGTGTACATCACCGGATCCCTCTGGAACCAGTCTATAGCTTTGCTGGCGATCTATGCACCCCCGACATTACTACCTACACTGATAAATGACATTACGCCCATAATCTCTAGTGATGGTTCTGATCTTATGATAATAGATGGGGACTTCAATGAGATCATGGAAACAGGACTGGATTGCACACATCTGAGAGGAAGAAATCCCTCTACCTGCACCAAACTTGCCACACTTAGCGATGCGCTAGGCCTGCGCGATGTGTGGGGAGACCTGCATCCAGAAGCGAGGGAATACTCCTTTCACTCAGGGGCACATGCCTCATTATCCCGGCTAGACTATTTCTTCCTCCCAGCACCCGATATATACACAGCGTCCACGGCAACCCTACTGCCTCGTGGCATATCGGACCACTCCCCTCTGTTGATTGAGCTAAACACAGACCACGCCCCGCACCCACGTGGCACCTGAACAACTATTACTTGGGCTTCCCGGAGTTATTAGAACACAGGCACATGCAGCGACATCAACATACTTTGAACTGAACGCAGGGTCAGTAGAGGACCCACGAGTGCTCTGGGAGACGTATAAGCTGGTACTGCGGGGTGAGATCATCGCCTGGACGGCGATGCACAAGAAAAGACACCAACAGGACCTAACTGAAGCCGAAGAGCAGGTTACACGAGCTGAGGAGGACCATCTGATCATGGCCAGCCGAAACCCAACGCTCGCTGGTGTTGGCTCAGAAACGCCTCCAGAATGTGGCCTTAGACTGTGCCAAACAGGCCCACAGAGCGATGTGGGCTAGAATCTGAGACTGGAGACAAAGCGGGCAAAATGCTGGCATGGCTGGAGAGGAGAGAGGAAGGTGGTTGCCAAGTACGGATGATCAGAACAGATGGCTCTGTGCCGCTGTTAACCGACCAAGACATAACTGAAGGCTTTGCCTCCTATTTTGCGAATCTGTACAAACCACCCACGGCACCGAGTGACACCTCCATACTGAATTAGATTACCTTCTCTTCCCTTAGCACTGACCAGCAGGCCCTCTTGGAAAAAGATATTACGGAGGAGGAGCTAGCAACGGCTATGTCAGAACTTCAAGCGGGGAAAACGCCTGGGCCAAACGGCTTCCCGATAGAACTGTGGCGCAAGCTGTGAACATCCACAGATTCCATGCAGCACTGGAGAGAGCACCTACTATGCAGGGCCCTTTGGCACTACTTGCAATAGATTTTGAAAAAGCTTTTGACTCTGTGCATTGGGAGGCAATATGGGAAATCATGCATCGTATGAGTTTTGGCCTGCAATACATGGGCTGGGTGCAACTCCTGTACCAGTCCCAGAGGCACAAATGAGCGTGAACGGGTGGCCCTCAAAACCTTTTAAACTAGGGAAAGGGACGAGGCAGGGATGCCCCCTGTCCGCAATGATTTTTGCTCTGGCCATAGAGCCGCTAGCAATACTGTTACAAACATCAACATCCTGGACCGGCTTTCGCTGGGCGGAGGACTGGGAAGACAAGGTCTCTCTATATGCGGATGACCTGCTAATCTACCTGAAAGACCCACATATCTCCTGCCCCACAATAACAAACCTATTGACCAGCTACGGAGTATTCAGTGGACTACGCGTGAATTGGGCAAAATCAATACTATTCCCAATAGACAAAATGAACTTCACAAGGCCAAACAACTGCCCATATCTGATCGTGACAGATCAATTTCGATACCTCGGCATACTAATCACGAGCAACCTCGTTGACTATGTGGCTAGAAACCTCCACCCGATCACAGCCAGGTTCACGGAAGATGTCCGACATTGGGCCCTGCTCCCATTGACCCTACTAGGTAGGGCGGCCCTTTTTAAGATGTTGGCCCTTACCCGCTTTCTATATGTATTGCAAAATGCCCCACTATATATTCCATCTGAAGAATTTCAGAAAATCGATTGCATACTTCGTAACTACTGTGGTGTGGCGGGAACGCCCGCATCACACTAATCACCCTCCAGCGCTCCATATGGGAGGGTGGGATTGGACTCCCACACCTGCAGTCATATTATTGGGCTGCCCAAATGGCAAGGGTTAATGACTTGCTACATGGAGACCAATCATTGCCACATATTAGAGTAGCGAGCACGGGCGAACAAAGCAGTTCCCGACTACAGCTGCTCTACGGGGTTACGGGGTGATGCATGCATCCCCCCCATCCCCGAACCATACTGACGCATGTCGCACTGATATGGAAAGCAGCACACAAACATGTGGGCTGGGGCACCAAAATCACCCCAATACAGCCACTATGGGGAAATAGGAACCTACCTGAAGTGAATAAACGGCACACTGGTTCCTTTTGAGGCCCTGGCATCCCGCTTCCACCTCCCAGCTACTGAACCCTACTACTACACACAATTGCAACACGCACTACGCCCCTACCTCCCAGAGTTAGCAAATATGCCTGAAAGCACTCCTCTTGAAAGAAATATAGTTCAGGTGAGGGTAGATAATAAGACCACATCAATAATGTACAATGTTATAACCTCCTTTGCCACCACCAACCTCTTGACCTTAAAATCGAAATCAAAATGGGAAAGAGACATTGGAACCATCCAAGCGGAGGACTGGGTGTCGGCCCTGATATTTCCCCGCGAAACAGCAATCTCTGCCAGGCTCCGACTTATACAATTAAAAATACTGCATAGAATATATTACCCACGGCTGGCACTTCATGGATGGGGAAAAAGTGACGACCTGTTCTGTCTTCGTTGTAAAAGGGTAGATGGCACTTTCTTCCACATATTATGGGAATGCACCCACATCCAGCAGTACTGGCAGCAGTGCTGCAGCAAACTCTCACGTGTATTGGGGAAAGAGATGCATGGAGATCCCAAGCTGTTACTGCTTGGAATAGAGGAAGAGTGGGATTTGTCCAGGTATGAAAAACTGTTCGTCTCAACAACCACTGAATTAATCAAACGAAATATTGCAAAACTTTGGGGCTACGCAATATCCCCACAAGTTGAGCAATGGATTACTGACGTAAGCATGTGTGATGATGGAGTGGAGAGTATACACAGCCAGAGGTTGCCTGACGAAAGCAGATAAAATATGGCAAAATGGGAGGATGCGCAGTGGACATTGTAGACACCTGCGTGTCAAACGTCGGTTGATGGTGACTGAGGACACTCTGATAGACATGCTGTGCAAGCAGCGAACAACTCTTCTAGACCAACTTTGTTTTTGCTTTTGTTCTTGTTTTCATTTTCGTTATGCTTTGATTGTGTGAGAGGTTAAGGAAGGTCTCTAGGCCTTAATGTCTTATAATATTTCCACTTTCTTAAAATGCAAAACCAAATAAAGTGTGTTATTTAATAAAAAAAAGAATACTACTGTGTTCTTCCGGAAACACTGGCTCGCTCATCGGTAAATTCCTATCCGTAAAAGAGGTGCAATTGGAATGCCCCACTTGGCCATGTTTTACATTAGAATCGATGACAGATGCCATTTTAGCATAAAATGTAGATGCAAATAAAATTAGCTTTTCGCCAATCCAAAAGCTGATTCATAAGATCTTTAACGAACAGGCCCTTATATGGGTCAGTAGGCGCACTAGGGCCCGACTTTATGGTATTATTAAAGGGCCCATGTTTTACAGATGGTTCATATAAATTGTGCCTCATCTCTTACCGGCCAACCCTGATTTAGGAATCCACTTCCTCTATATTCTTTATTGGGGTCAGCCATCCTTAAAGATGTTGCATCTCTTGCGCCCACCCCCGGACCTTGATAACCTGAATTGTCTATTTGAAGCATATGCAAATAGTCCTTGGTCAAAATATTTTTCACAATTTCTCTTATTTTTGATTCACCAAGATACCTGGGTCTGGATTCACTTCTTAAACGTAAAATCCTGGCCCCAGATATCATGGTTTAGGATGTCCCAATACCCCCCCCCCCCACCCCCACACATCCCCCCAGGCCTCATTTCAGTTATAGAAGGTACAGAATTGCTTTAAACCTTATTTGGAGCATCATTTGGGACATACGGGTTGGGCTCTTCAGTCCTAGCTGCATGATCTGTACTAAGACCCCCCTCCCAAGGTCCTCAACAGTAACCTGAGGAAAGGACATGTTGTTTACCATGGAGACTGAATCTGTTTAAATATATCGAACACTGTGGGCTATTTGCCCTTCACCCTCCCTTTGTTTCATTGCATCGGTCGATCTTAATTCAGAATTCTTTTTTAAGAAAATTGGAGCATTAATAGTTTGTTCTTCTTTATCCCTTTGATTATCATCATGAAACTCGTTGGCTGACCTGGCCGACTGTGCGTTGAATTCCTCTACCATCCTACAATCAGTATCATCCTCGCCATCCAACAAAGGGGACTCCTCTGTTAGCTTGCAATATTGCTGGTCTGAAAACGCAACCTGGCACATACATTTTCTAGAAGAGGTGTTTGAACACTTCGGTATTGTTTTTCAGTTATTACTTTTGTTTTTTAAATATTTTTTCAGAAGTTCTGATGATGTGAGCCTCCTTGCTGGAGACAGCCTCATTGTGGTTTGCAGGAGTGGGGCTCACAACGTCCCTCAGGTCTATATTGGGTAGATTAACAAATTCAGTTGGACTTATTTGATCAACCTGAATCATAGAAACCCCTATAGATGTTCCTAAATGACTGTTGGTGGGCCTTTATTGAAAATCGTCCTTTGTTTCTCTAACCACAAAAATTAGTGAGGCTAAAAGGGTAGATATTTCTAATGAACCTTTAGTGTGTGCTTTCATTTCATTTAACATATCCCCCTGCATAATAGCCTTATGAGTATAACAAACCGAGTTCCCTTGTGAGGATACTCTTCCAGGCTTTTGTGCAGAACTAAATGATACATCCCCCCCCCTGCCTTTCTTCCTCAAGGTGATTTGATAAAGCTAGCAGGGAGATCCCTCCCGTCGAGAACGGGGACGGAGTGTTCAACAAAGAATCATTAAGGGCATTTGTTAACGGCAAGGCCCTTGTCGCCGCTTCTATCCCCATTATCTTATTCTGAATAACTTGAGGTAAAGAACTTGTGTCCTCCCAAAGGAATCAAACATGTCATGATGAACACCCATAGCAGGAGCCTTCTCTTTGGAACTCACCCCATCTGATCGTAGACTAGCAGAGATTGAGTCAACCGGCTCTTGGGAAGGGAGAAGAGGCAAGGCCATTGCCTGAGACAAACTGTTCCTTTTTGAGGTGAAAACTAGAGATGCGCTGATCTTTCCTTGAGGATGCAATACGTTCTTTGTTCTTGCGCATTTTTGCCAACGTATTATCAAATCAAACAAATTAGAAAAAAGCAGATTAGGTGAACACAATATTACCTTAGTGCATTAGCATTTTAACAACGGCATGTTTATCCATTTCCTGCAGGATGAAATCTTTAATACATAAACACCCGACACCTTGCTGCAAGCCAGCCAACAGGACTCTGGAGGCACTCTGGGAGGCGTACGTGTGGATGCGCACGGCCCAGGGTTTGTGGGCGGGGCTTCAGTACCGCACTTTGCAGTTGTTTTACTGTTAAGCAAAATAACAGAATGGTATTGGGCTTAGTTCTAATAAATGTCATAAGTGTCTAGCCAAAGTCAGTTGTCCAGTAGTTAAAGTGGATTAGGAAGTTCTCCAATACCTTCAATTTCACACAGCGAGAGAACAAAATGCTGGGAACAGCCGGTAACAGTATTAACAGCCTGGCAGCCAACAGCACTCTGGAGGCACCAGTTGTTTATTCATGCACTACCTTAGAGAAGAGGTGGCTTATAACTATTCCCCTTGAACGTCTGACTTGGGTAAACCTAAACAATTGCCCACATTGTTTTCCAGAGAAACTCGCTTAGAAAAATGTTAAAGACCTTTTTTTAAAAACAGTGTGTTTGTTTAAGCTTTTTAAATGGGTACTAGATCTCGTTAATATTAGCTCTGATCGCTTTTCCATCTAGCATTATGAATGAATTACACACAAATGATTTATAGTTTTTGTCAACTTAGGCTATTGATCCTTTAGTTAAATGTGTGAAGATTTATAATTTTGATTGTAATTTATTTAAATTTTATATAATTGTAAGGGTTACTGTGTAACCATACGCACACTTTAAACTAATACAAATTTCTCCAGCATTGGATCTTTCATAGATTCAGATGCTTGAATATTCCCGTCGCCAGACTGGGAATCCTCAGTGATAAAAATAATTATTAAAAAATGTATGAACTTTCTCTTCAGATGGCTGACCATCAAACTACCAAGAAACCTTCCCTCTTCAGGGATTGCATGAGGTGCAAGAGAAAGGTGCTTTACATGAAAGATCCCCATGATCATTGTATATACTGTCTTTATCCACCTGACATCCAAAAATGTCACATTTGCAAGTCTTTCAACTAAAACCCTACAAGACAGGCATAGAAGACTTCTCCTTCACTTGGAAGCTAAGGAACCTTCTTCTGCTGAGGAATCTGTGAAGACAGCCCCTGTTCACTCCAGCAAGTTGGCTGAGAAGCAAACTTCTAAAGGAAGGGTTTCTTCAGTGGAAAGGAGCTCCTCTCCCACTCGCAAGAGGAAGCTAGTAATTATACCTTTCATTCCTCCCCTTGACTCTACAAGCCATAAGATGAAGCATTCTGCGGCAAAAACTACCTCTAAAGGTAAGGAGGAGTTTGCAAGAAACCGGGGGGGCAGTCGTCCACAGGGAGGCCGTCTACAAGCGGCAGTAAAGGTAGAGGCCCGTCGTCCACCAAGCCGTCGACTGCATCCTCAATGACCACCACGCAAACCGCATTGTCCACGTCTAAGTCTTCGTCAGCGAGTTTATCGTCCACAATCGTCGACAAAGGAGGCTCATCACTCGTTCATGAAGCACTCGTCCACGAGACATTAGTCCACGAAGCACTCGTCGACCGAGAGGTTACCCTCCATGAAATGTTATTCCTTGCACTCATCGACAGATAAGGACAAGCCACCGTCCACGAAATCCTCATCCATGGATCCGCCGTCGTCGACGAAAACTTCGACCACGGCTCAGTCGACGCCACCGCGAGTTCCGTTACTGACGGAGGAAGTAGGGCCCAAAATGCCCCTCGCTGACGCCACTGTTGCACCAACCAATGAAGACCGTCTCCCTGAGTCATTAGAAGCGCCGCCTCAGTTTGTGGACACTCTTGAACCACAGGGAACGCAATTATCTCCCTTAGGAGAAATGCTGGAGCTACCTGACGTCATCCTGCAATAGGAATTTTCAGACACTGAGTTTGTTGAAGAAAAACACTGTCTTACACCTAAGGAACACAGTCCTCCTGGCATCCTATTACAGAGATGCCTGCTGATCCTTAAGATCCTGTGCTAATGTTATCAATGCAAAGGATCATCGAAGAGTTCAACAGACGACAAAATGAAAAATGCAAGACAACTGTACCGAGAGGGTCTAACCTTCCAGAGGGGGAGTTTTCACCTCGACAAAGCATGCCAAGACATTCGCCTTCCAGTAGTAGGTCACAGAAAAGGGTGCATTCACCCGAGCCACCACGCAGGTCTAGGAGCAGGACACTCGGTGCTTCACCGACAAGGGTCCCTTCTGCGGCGTCGTCGCACAGGACAAGGTCTCCAGCTAGAGATCCAACGGTTGTACCATCCTCACTCTCGGTCTCAGACTGGCAAGAAGATCCTTTCAGAGAGTTTTCTGAACCCAAAGAAGGCGAGATCACGCAAGAACCGGACACTAGTGAATGGGACGATTACATTGTCAAAAACCCAGAAAAAAAGATTCTCCGGGTGGTTCTTCACCACCGGATGATCTAGTCTCTTTTCATACTATCATCGGCAAAGCCATGATAGTATGAGGTCACATCGGAGGAGAAGTCGTCGGTGCTCTGAGCACATGGACAAGCGTAGGAGAACTGTTAGTACCATTCCTCTCCTCGACACTATTTGGGAGTCCGGTTCCAAGATATTGGCCACACCCTTATCCACTCCGGCCCTAGTTTCCAGGCCAGAGACAAAGTACAAGGCTCCGGAGTCTGCTCCTCTTTGTCTTCGAGGTCATACAAAACCGGATTTGGTTATCACAGTAGCAGCTAGGAAAAAGTTGGCCAATCCAGCATCACCTCTATCAGCCCCACCGGACAAGGACGGTCGCAAACTAGAGGCTAGGGGCAGGAAAGTGTCCGCATCAGCATCGCTTACCATCAGGGCGGGCAACGCTCTGGCCATGACGGTGAGATTCGACCGCAAACTTTGGCTCCGTATGTCAAAGCTGGCCAAATTGCTACCTGTAGAACTCCAGGAGGAAGCCAGGTCGATTATCGCAGATGGGGAAGCAGCTTCGGATCACATGATTGACGCTGCAGTCGATGTGGCGGAGTCAGGTTTCCAGCACATGGCCCACGGTACAGTGTTGAGAAGACAGGACTGGATGAAGTCTACCAATTTCAGACCCGAGGTCCAAGTGCAGATTTTGGATATGCCTTTGATGGTCAAGCTCTCTTTGGGAAAAAGATCGATGACCACCTCAAAGGAATCGATACGGACACGGCACGTGCCATCAGCTCCTTGAAAGAGAATGACAAGGATTGCGGTTGTTTTGTCCCTTTCCGAGGTTCATCCTCCAAGTACAGAGATTTCAACCGCCCTTCCTACGGCCAGAAGTCGCAAGATAGTTCATACCAGGACTCCAAATACAAATCTTCCAATAAGTATGCCCAGAGAGGAAGGCGGGTGCCGCTCAAGGGAAGTCGCAGAGCAAGCAAAACCGACAGTCTAGCTCCTCCCCCTCAACGTCTACCTCCGGTGGGGGGGAAGGGTGAGCCAGTTCTACCAAAGCTGGCAGTCAATAACATCAGACAAATGCGTGTTACAGGTGGTGCGCGAGGGATACACCTTGGAATTTCTAGACCAGCCCCCTTCCTTACCCCTGGCTCCGCACAGGGTACATATGTTAAAGCGAGTCATGTCCGAAATCCAGGAACTGCTGCACAAAGCAGCGATAGAGCTAGTACCTTACTCTCTAAAGGGGAAGGGTTTCTACTCCCGTTTCTTCCTCGTCAAAAAGAATGGTCAATGGCGACCCATCTTGGACCTGAGAGCGCTAAACAAATATATCAAGCGCATCAAATTCAAGATGACCACTCTGCAAGGAGTGCTCCCTTGGCTAAACATGCACGATTTCTTGGCCACTCTAGACTTGGAGGACGCATACTTCCACGTACCGATCCATCCAGCAAACAGAAAATTCCTCAGGTTCACTGTGGGCGATCTTTATTTTCAGTTCTGAGTGCTCCCGTGGGTGTTTACAAAATGCCTAGCACCACTGGCTGCAACACTCAGGAGGACAGGAACAGAAGTCTTTCCATATCTGGACGACTGGTTGATAAGAGCGAGTTCCGCCTCAAGCGCGCGCTTGGCGGTTTCAAGGACAACAAATCTCCTAAGAGAGGTAGGTTTCACCATAAACGAAGCGAAGTCCTGTCCAGTTCCCAGCATGACAGTTTCTTTCCTGGGAGCCGATCTCGACACCAACATTCCCAGAGCGAGACCGTCGGCAGAAAGAGCATCAGCAATTCTCCACTTGACTTCTTGTTTCTTAAAGAGAGAAACAACATTGGTGCGCTCTTACAAGTCCCTCCTGGGCATGATGTCCTCATGTATATTCCTCATACCAAATTGCAGGCTTCGCATGAGGCCCGTTCAGGAGGCACTGGACCACCAATGAAAACAAGCTCTCGGTTCGTTGGAGGACATCGTCCAGGTTCCTACGTCTCTGCACAGGGCTCTTCGATGGTGGAACACAGGGCAGAACCTTTTACAGGAAATGCCGTTTCAGGCACCAACATCGACCATTCTCTTCAGGACGGACGCGTTTCTTTCGGGTTGGGGCGCTCATCTTGCAGACCTACAAACCAAGGGCTCCTGGTCACCCCAAGAGTCACAACTCCACATCAGCGTGCTGGAACCCAGGGCTATTTGGTGGGCACTGACAGCTTTCCTTCCGGTAGTAGCGGGGCAGGTACTCACGGTGCAGACTTACAACACGA
The DNA here is from genome assembly GCF_040938575.1 of Ambystoma mexicanum. Taxonomy (NCBI): domain Eukaryota; kingdom Metazoa; phylum Chordata; class Amphibia; order Caudata; family Ambystomatidae; genus Ambystoma; species Ambystoma mexicanum. The sequence goes on along the minus strand of NC_090931.1, from coordinate 284,945,125 downwards.
CCTCCATGCACTACACAAACAAGCAAGGAGGCACGAGGTCAGATCTTGTCTCAAGAAGCTCAACTACTATGGGCATGGGCCCTGCACCACAGAGTCCAAATCAAGGTGGAACATCTTTTGGAGCGGACAATGTCCTATCAGACCAGCTGAACAGGGACTACACGTCTTCTCACGAATGGGAGCTGGACGCGAAGGAAGCCCAACGGATTTTCGCCTTATGGGGCCATCCACATCTAGTCCCTCCTGAGATTTGTACACTTCGAACCTTTACACTCGGACTGAGGCAGTACCTTTCAACATCCCCTCTTGCTTAGGGGACGATTTCAACTATGGCCAGCAGGAATGTCTCCCTCAGCCACCTGTTCTCACCTCCTGGTGCTCTGTTAACACCACAACCCTTTTGGAGATATTAAGGTAGTCCTGTAGTTTCAATTTAAACTTTTTCCAGAGGCGACACTGCTATAGAGCTGGAATCTGCAAACTGTGGTTCTCCAGATGTTTTGGATTGACTCCCATACTCCTCGACTATTGACGATGCTGGCTAGGGTTGGTGGTAGTTGTAGTCAAAAATATCGGATACCCAAAGTTTGCTGAACCCTCTTAGAGAGATCATGACATTTATCAGAACAGAGACAGGCAATTGTTGTATCAGGAGGCACTGATTGGAAAAGGGTTTTGGCAGGTGGTGTTTGTTGGGGAGAATTCTCAGAAATGTGCTAATTCCCTCCGCCTTAGAGACCCCCTGCAAATTTGCTGGATTTTGAGGACTTGATTTTTTTACCTGGACAGAGCGAGACCCTTTTTCCCCCCACTCTCTCGTATTTTTATGTGATTTCTGAGCTTTTTGGTTCTGGAGCTTCACAAACTCCATAGGCATAATCTTTTACATTGTGTCGCACAGCACCTTCACTGGGATAAACTACTGTTTCCGAGAGCAGTAAAGTGAAATTGACTTTACTTACATTGTAACTTTCTAGATCCAGCACACACTATCTTACAATAGGGTGCTGCAGGGGTTACCTAGTATTCCCTTTGTCTGGCTTCTCATGTAACATTTTGCTGTTACCCTTTCCTCACTGAATGGCTGGTGGCAGTGGTTTAATTTGACCTACTGTAGTGTGCATTTACTGTGGGCTGCATTCGCAGCTGCAGTAAAGCACCCAAGCATTTTTGGGCCCGGTCTTCTTTCTTTCTGGTCCTTCTTGAGATTTACTCTGCGTGACAAACCAGGTTTGGTCCCTTTGGTCGCTTTGGTTTTGGCTGGATTCAAGAGTGAAGCCCACCTCTGGCTCCAGGGTATCTGGGGTGGATAGGAAGTGAGGGAGGAGCTGAAACTCCCTGTGCTTAGTCTCGTAGGAGACCCAAATGCACTCTGTTGTGATTGGCCGGCTGACTGTCCGGCAAGGACAGCCACCTTGCTGGGTGACTTGACGGCTGGGCTGGAATGAATGGTAGAGAACTGAATAAAAGGCAAGGCGTTTGGCTTGGAAGGCAGAGTCGACCACTGGACGAAGGAACCGAAGAAGAACTTGAAGAGGACGCCTGCTGCAACTCCTGGACTGTTGGTTTTCCCGGTGAAGCCCTGCTGCTGTGCTGAAACTCCAAATTTGTATCGACAGAGAAGTCCCTGCAAGGACTACTTCTCCCCTTGAGTCAGTGGGACCAATCAACTCCAAAGTAAGCCACCTGTACATTCTCTTGGAGCTGGTTGCATTTCCACGGAGTTGCTGCTGGAAACCGAATAGCCAGGGAGAGGAACACCAGATTGTGTGCATTGCTTTTATGTTGGCCAAGAGCACCAGGAAGCTCCTCCCGACTCCCAGGAAGCAGGACTGACTGAGCCTAAGCCCCCTCAACAGAGTGCGGGACCCCAGAAGCAAGGAAAGTCCATCTCAGCAGCCAGGAACTGCAGTGTTGCTATTTGCGGTAGTTGCGAGGAGCTGAAACACCGAAGTGCCACTTGTTGGAAAGATTGCTGGTTGCGAGTGGTGACCGTACCATTGCTGTGCAGGAGTCCTCCCTCTTGTCCCCACGACTGAGGCACAGGAACAGTGAGATCTGCAGAGCTGCTCAGGAACAGAAGTCATCTGCTGCACTTTTTCTTCAATACAAAGGTACTGTAAAAGTCTGAGAGAACTTACCTCTTGTTGTAGATCTGCTTGCATCTTCTACTACTCGCAAGTCTAAACAGCTTGTGGCCCTACATTGATTCTTCTTTTTTTCAGACTTCTAAGACATTGTGCAAAGACTTTTCCTACTTACCAGAAGTAAAGATTTTTGCCCATTGACTTTGGCTTAACCTGTTCTCACTGAATGACTGCTTAGTGGATCAAAAGTATGTGCCTTCTTAAGAATATTTGTGATCTCGTTGGTTCCAATAACATTTTACTTTTACCAACTTCTAAAAGTGTTCTAAATGCCACAGCAAGATATTAATGTCCCCAGCACCCTAGCTATTGAAGTGACCTGCGGGTGTAGGTTGTGACTGTGGGCCAACCTAAAAGGGTCTTCACTGATTTTAGAATATTAAGAGTGTGTGTTTTGAAGTGTATTTGAGTGCTACTTTTATATTGCTCCCTTTTGAAGAAGGCTTACTCAAACTGACTGATAGATAAATAATTGTTTATTCAAGAAACCTTGTGTGTAAGTGTTTATTTGAATACTTGTCACTGTGAATCTGTGTAACTCCCCTACAGCTCACATTGACACCTCTTGTGAGAAGCTTGGCTGCTTGGCCACACTACCGACCTGTGTAGTACAGACCTATACCAAAGGTTGGGTTCCTATTGCCAGGAGGTCAAGGTTATTGTAGTGCACCCTAAGGGTACTGCATACAATCTTGCCTAATGGCGCTAGTCCCCTGTGGGATTCACTCTCTAACCCAGGTGTTGGTAACCGCTGGTTAGTGCTACCAACTGGTAAATCCTACTTTCTGAATACTGCTTTCTCCTAATGTTGGTGTCCCTGTAGGCAGTATATCTGATCTCTCTCAGGGACTTCCTACCTGACGCCACACTATTGTTTATTTCTAGTGGGGTGTATGTGTGCTGTTCTATATCATCAAACCCGCTTTATCTCCTTACTCCTATTCACCTGACCCTACTCATCTGTCATACTAACTCCACTAACCACCTCTCCTCACATTGTTGTCCTCTCTGTTTCTCTCTCCTACCTCCACCCCCTGATGTTACTACATTCCTTCCTACCACTCTCCCCTCTACTATTAGTCTACCTTCTCTGCACCACTACTACTACTCACTCAGCTCTCCACTACTACTTTACCTTCTCTGCACTACTACTATTCCTCTACCTTCTCCAGTCTTGAACTACACTCACTGCTACTACTCTCACTGCTACTCATTTCCTTCCGCTGTCTTCCTCCACCTTTTGATGTTATTCCTCCATCTGTCATGATATTACCTCTCCCTCTGCTTTACTACTGCTCTTTTCTACCCCAAACTCAAGGATATGGTGCCCTGCTCACCCTTGTACTACACTTGCTCTCCCTAGCAAATACTCTGCACTCCTATACTGAAAAATATGTATACTTAAAACAAATCTGAGCTCAAATAGAACTTCAGCTGTAATACACAGCATTAAAGATACCCAGTATATTAAAAAGCACTCTCCTTACCCCACTGCCCATATGTGGGCCCACTACTAGAGGTAGGCATGCAACATAAATTAACAGGGGTTGGGGGGAAAAGGGGAACCACACAACCTAACGAGCCGGTAATTCCCTCTATGGGCCTGCACAATTCAGTACAGTGTCCTAAAAGCACAGCCCACCCATGGTATTTGTGGAAGGCCCTAAACTAGACCTAGGCAGGGGTAGGCAGAAAAAGGGAAGTAGATATTTTAACCAACAGAAGAGTTGCTCTAAAAATTCTTAAGGCCTACACCAGCACTCGCATTAATTTGGACCCTCTAAGGGCATAGTATTAGAAAATAATGCACATGCATACATAATCATAGCCTTAGAGGGTGGGAAACATTTCCAAACCACAGACAAAGGCTTTAAAAAATGAAGACAACATTTTAGCATGTTACCTGAGCAATACATTTCAGGGAATAATATTTACAGTGTCACCAAAATTAACTACAATGCTGAAATGCATGCAACAGTAAATAAATGTTATCGCATAAATGTAAAATGCATTAAAAATGACGGGTAAGTACTAAAACTATAGCTCTTGGACCAGAGCTCACTAAACCCCTTGTGGGTAGAAGAAAAATGTCCATTGAAGGTAAGTACCCCTAGAGTCAATTTTGGAGAGTTCCAGAGTAGGTTGAAAGTTTCATAGGAATTAATTGAAGAAAGTCAGTGACGTTAAGCAGGTTCTTCCCCAGAAGTGCGTTTTTAAATGGCAATCGACCACAGGGAAGGCCAGAAGCGACCCAGATGTTGATGGGCAAACTGTAAGGAAATCTAATTCAAAGAAAAGATGCAGGGCAAGGAGCCATGCTAAGAACAAACATGTCCACTACAGCCTGCTCACTGAGTTTGAAAAAAACACATGCAAGCTAAATGTGCAATGTTTTGCAACCCATCAAATAAAACTGTAATTGATGAGGCCTTAGATAAATCTTTCCAAGTACAAGATAATATCCTGCAACTCTTATTAAAATGGAGAACTGATAAATCTGAGGGGGAAAAGCCCAACATTTTAAAGTGGCGGAAAAAAAAATAATCTGCATTTTCTGCTGCTGCTTGTTTTATTTTTCTTTACATAAATTAAGAGTTAAGATAAGAAAACCCACAGATGTTGTAAATCTGGACCTTTGATAGGTGTTGCTAAGCCAATGCAATGGATAAACTGCTGTTGGAAAACATGAAATCTCGGGGGAGCGGGAAGATGTAAAGTTAAAATCTGCAGTTGTGAATGAGACCACATTAAATGAAGCCAGCTTGAGCTCTGACCTATGGTATTCTGTTCAACTCCCCAACCCCACCATACAAGATGGAAAAACAGATAATTTCCCCTCTCAAGGAATTGTAAATTGTGTGAAGCTGAACCATAAAGATAGTGATGTCCTGCAACTAGGTCATTGGAAGGCCGAATTTGCTATTCATTTTAAGAGGGCTTCCTTATGGCCTGCATCTGTGGATGGTGGGCTAACAATTTAGGGAAATAATAATTCAGCTTGACCAGAGGATCTGTCTTATCCAATTTGCTATTTCAATCTCTCAGGCCTTCCTGAGGAAAGGAATCTTGACACTTGAAAACATAGAATGGTTTATCTAAGATCTGCCAGGCCCTGGAAACCCCCAGGAACTTCAATCTACAAAAGCCTGTACCACTGCCAGTCTGAAGTCCTAAATGCCTTCAGTTCTGAACTAAACAAAACCCCCAGATGCTCTATTATTGACAGACCCTAAACTACCGATGCTATTTAATATGTAGTATTAGAAAAAAAATGTATTTTGAATGACATTGGGATTCACCATTTTGCTCCTAATTCTTTAATCGAATCTCGTAGAGTTAATTTCTTTTGTAAAATGTTCTTCCTGAAATGCCCTATTAGGTGGTACAAAAACTAAATTTGTTTGAGGTTTGTTTATTAATTTATAAAGCGCACCAAACCCTTAGGTATCTGGACGCGTTACAAGTAAGTTTCAAAATTTCAGTTGCATAGATAGTCATTACATACAGGCATCGGTTTTCAGCTTGCCATTGAAATATTAGTCATTATATACAAAGTATTACAGACATTGGGCCTCATTCCGAGTATGGCGGTAAGGGTTAACGGCCACCGTTAATGGCAACGGTGACCGTTAACACTTACCACCATATTCCGAGTTCCCTGTTGCGGGTTGGCATTTAACGCCTGCTTTTAGCAGGCGTTAAAAATCCAACCCGCAAAGGGACCTTGGAGTAAATTACGGCACCGTAATTTACGGTGCCGTAATTTACTCCTTCCCCATTCCCATTGAGCCCTATGGGGGCAGGAATGGGGATGGGGAACCGGTATGGTGAATGGGGAATTACCGGTCCCTCCAACCTCGGAATGGACCGGTAATTACTCCATTCACCATGCCGGATTTCCATGGAGTAAATAGCTCCATGGTTGCTTACCATGGTGCTATTTACTCCATGGATAGCGCCAGCCTCGGAATGAGGCCAATTATATACAAAAATCCTAATGGGTGCCGGCAAAGTAGTACACACGTAGTTTACATAACATCAATAATTTACATAGCAAGAGACAGTGTTGTGCCGTGATAGGGCAACTAAGAGTGTCCAACAACACATGAGTCCTTAGTGAAGAGCCAACTTTTGTTTTTTTTCCTAAAATTGTAGAATGACTGGTCTGTTCTCAAAGAAGTGGGAAGAGAGTTCCACGATTGGGCGGCCATAACAGGAAAGCTGCTACCTCCTACTTTTTTCAGATTAAATCTTGGGACTAAAATGCAGAAAGAATTTGCTGTCCTAGTTGGGCGTGTTGATGTTTTTTTGACAACGTTTTCCATTAAATAGAGCAAGGCAGAGTTATTTAGGCATTTGTGGGTGAGCGAAACAGTTTTGAACTGAATTCTGTCATTAATGTAGAGCCAGTTAATATTCTGTCTAGCCTCTGAAATATGTTGTCTCCTAGGTATACTAAGGGCAGTTCTAAGGGCATTATTTGGAAGTATTTGAAGTTTGACAACGTATTTACTTGCACCTATGTAGAGGGCATTACAATAATCAAGTTTGGATAGAATTAAGGCTCTCGCTAGCATGATGCAACTTTCTGTGGAGAGGAATGGATTACAAGCCTGTATCATTTTACAAGTGTAGGCTGTGTTAGGCAGAAACCTGTGCAGTTCCCTCTGGGACCACTGCAAAATATTTAGGACTACAGGTGTTTGGTAGTAAACCCACTTGGTAGCAGTCTGTACCACACAGAATCACTTGGTAGCTGTGGCTGAGCAGTCAGACTTCCCTCAAGAAAAGTTGGGCAGTATACAGGGTATTCACAATAGGTCAAGAGAACACACCAGAACAAGTAAACACTAACCAGGGCTTGGTGTAAAAGAGATATAATTATTTATTTAAAACCACATCTAGAAAAACACACAGGCACTAATAGTAAGCAATTAAAAAACACGGTCACTACAAGATATACACTCCCTTAAAAGAATATTAGACAAGTCTTAAGTAAAGCCCCACTTATTTTCAGACAGCGGTGAGCGCTTAACGTAGATGGCACTCTAATAATTAGTTTTAAAAAGGGAGAGAAAAGCAGGGAATAAATTGAAATCGATCCCAACACTTTTTCACGAACACAACAAGAAAGGAAGACAAAGTAACACAGTGAATTCAGAGTCAGTAGGCCGGATCCGCTTTAAGAGGATCCAAACGGAATGTGTCCAAGGTCACACGGTTGCAGTGCACAAAAGTCTTGTAACGGTTCAAAAAGGAGTTGGACCAAAGAAAGGGACCAGTTAGAGGGTCAAGGCGGCCAGCCCAGTCCAGAAGGTTAAGGGATTATTATTACCTTGTAGCAATCTTTAGAAAGGGAGGCCTGGCGGACACGGTACCTTTAAAGTGGTGAGAACACTCCAGCGGGGGCAGTTGTTCTTGGCAGCGTATGCAAGTCGGTGCTTCGTCCGGGGGAAGAGAGGATCTCGTCGGGGAGGAAGACAGGAGTCCATTGCACTGCCAGGGAAGAAACCAGCCGGGAGATCTTCTCTGTCGTCGGGAAGTTGTGAGTCGGTTCTGCAGGGCTCCACCGGTGGTGTCATCGTGGTAGGTCGGCTCAGCTTCTCCCTCATCGGATTCTCAGGTCCTGTGGCGACTTCTGAAGTTCCAGTCCCCAAAGCCCTGCTTTTATGCAGCACACCCCCATTCACTCAGCCTAGCTGTCAATCAAACATGCTAAGTGGTTAGCCGGCTGGCTCACCACTTGGGCCAATCACATGAGTGCGACTTGAGTTACCAAGGTAACTCAGTCCAGGGTGCCTAAACCCCCTCCCACACCCTCTGTGGTACCCAGACAGAGTGGCACCACTTTTGGAGGCTTCTGTGGAGAAGCCAGCCAAAAAGTGGAACAAAGGGCTTGACTTGGGTTGGCGTCACAGAAGAGAACACAAACGCCATTTTAGAATCGAGTCCTGGCAAAAAAATACCAACCGGCGAATTAATATTAATTAAATAAACCGGCGGTATGTTCGAGGCTATGAGAATTAAATAATTAAAGTTGGTAGCCTCGAACAATGGGAAAATCCCATAGGGAAATATTCGCGGTCGAATATAAAAAGTAGTATCCACTGCCACCAGCCAAAACTCGATCAGGGGGGACGGAGACGTGCCCCCTCGACTAACAGACCCCGGGGCAATCGAATTGCCCTGACCAGTACGTCCACAATATGATGGTTTGTACTGGTTTCTTTTAATAATTTGGGACTAGTAAAGCCAATGGTGACTTTACATGCCCTGGGAGACAGTAGTCCGTCCCAGGGTATGGAGTCTATGGTGGGGTGTCACTATGACACCCCTGTGTTACTGCACGGAGGGTGCTGTGTAACACACATAGAAAAAACACATGAGACCCTATGGAGTAAAGGACCACATAGCCCATAAAACACATAGTCAAAGGAACACCATGAATCATGTCCAAGAGTGGGAGGAAAAGAGTCTCACTCTTGGCAGGAGAAAAAAAACAAACTCCAGAAATCCAGCAAAGCTGCTGGGGGACTCACTAGGTTAGGAAATCCAGCCTAAAGAGAGAATTCTCCCCAACAGGCTGTTGCTGAGGCAGTAGCATTAACTTGTTTGCCTAGGCTGAGAGTTGCTAGGGTTTTTACCTCCTTTGCCACACTGTCAATGCCGTCAATGTTGAAGGCGGAGTATTTGCTACTGAGTTTGTTGGTGTTGGCCGATGCTCCTAAGATTAAGAGCTCCGTCTTATCCTTCAGGCAGAGGCTGTGTGTGGCCATTCATGCTTCAATGATTGGATAGATTGTGTTCACTAAGGCCAGGTCGGTATCATAGTCTCCAGTAAGTGGGATGAGGATCTGGGTGTCATCTGCATAATTTGTGTAGGTGACACCAAGATGGTCAAGGTCATCAAACAGCGGTTTAGTGAAGACATTATACATAGTGGGTGATACGCAAGAACCTTGAGGTATCCCACATTTATAGGTGTAGGATCTGCTGAGGCTGAAGGTGAGAACACTCTCATTGATCTATTGTTAAGAAATGATTGAATCCATGCTGTGGCTACCTGGGAGAAATGAGCCGCTGTTGACAGGTGTTTGCACAGCACTTTGTGATCCACCAAATCAAAAGCGGCTGATAAGTCTAATGAAAGTAGGAGGGCAAGTTTCCTGTTGTCTTGGATTAAATCAGTTTGGGTCTTCAAATCTATCAGAGCAGTTTCTTTGCCATGTTGTGGTCTAAAACCAGATTGCCAAGCCCTAAGAGATTGTTAGTCTCCAAATATGCTTGTATCTGGAAGTAGGCTGCCTTGTCTATTATCTTAAGTAAAAATGGGACTTTGTTAGTTGGGATAGTCTGGTCCAAGGAGGGTTTTTTAAGAGTGGCAAGACCCGGGGGGTGTGGCCGGGAGTCGACCGTACGGCATGGCTCCTGGAAAGCCCCGTCGTCGGAGCGAATTTCCCGCAGATTAAAGCTGTTGCCGAGCCACCCTTTTGCTCAACTGCACCATGAATGCCTGCTGCTTCTGGTGAGCAGGGTTGGAGACGGCATGGAGCAGCCCTGTGGCCGTGAGAACCCCGCACTCTCCCCAACAGATCAGAAGGGAGAAAGCCAAAATGGCGATCGGGCTCCCCAGTGATCGCAGCCAAATTGGGGGAGGGGCAAACTTCCATTAACGCCAGCAACACCTACCATCCATGGGCAATGTTGGGCCTCGGATCCAACCCCATTGTGCAGCACCAGCGTGTGAACCCCGGCGGAACCTGTCACCGCAGCAGTTGGAGATCCCGTGCCGGCACTACTGAGGGGGAACCTGTGAGCTGGCAGCCACCGCACACAGCCGAGGCCGAACACGGGCGCACTGCCCCTTGCCTGAGCCATCGCCGCAGAACACCGAGCCGGCCCCAGAGACTGCGTTTGAACGCACAGCTCAGCCTGCCCAAGGATCCCTGAGGCTGGGACCCACCAGGAGAGCTCCAGACGCACACCCGCGGTTCCCCATACCCACGAAGCGGGAGGAGCCGGGTCCCGCTCTGTCTCCCCACATCTTCACCCAGCCAGACGCGGCGGCGGCTCTCCAGCGAACGGGGATCCTGAGGCCGGGACCCACCAGGAGAGCTCCCGAAGCACACCCGCGGTGCCCCCTGCCCGCGAAGCGGGAGGCGCCGGGTCCCGCTCCGGCTCCCCACATCTTCACCCAGCCGGATGCGGTGGCGGCTCCCCACCATACACCGCGTTGGGGCTTCTGGAAAGGATTGTGGGACCCTTCGGCCAGGGTCTCCGCTGCGGCCCGGATGCAACGCTGGCCTGCGGACCCACGCAGCATTGAGGCCCCGGTGGGGGAGGGGCGCTCCTCCGCTCCACATCACTAGCACCCAGCGCAGCCCGCAGACCTAAGAGCTCACAGACATCCATCCCCACAAGCGGGGGACCAGGAGAATCTCCTCCACAACCTGCGGACCCCAGGAGACATCCATCAGGACCTGAGGCGCAGCAGCACAGCGGCCCTCGGCTCTTGCGGTGAGTGCACCCGGCGCTGCGCCTCCAGCTTCTGTACACATTCTAGTGCAGGCCTGGAGAACACCCGCCAGCATTTCCGTACACGCCTAGCCCCGGTTTGGGCGGTCTGGGATTCACCGGCCTGGGAGCTCGCCTACACGTGGGTTGCCTGGCACTGAGATGGCCCTACTACCCCCTGCCTCCTTCTGGACTCGCATGCCTCCGTTGGCGCCCTCCGCCCACCACCCCAGTGGTCCCCAGGGTCCGTGCAGGAGCTGGGGCCCACCTGGAGCCTAAACCTACTCCTGGGGGAATAGTAACACCTAAGGCAGTTCCCTCGCCTGCAAACTCATAAGCCAACATCAACATCCCCTTGAAGCCAGGGACAGCAGCACTTGCGCACCCTACCCTATTTTGGAGATCCATAGGGAAGCGCCTGGCATAGCGATCTTCTCATCCTCCGATAGACAATCTAAAGCTCGCCTGGATCATATCCACTCCCTGCTCTGCAGCCCTGTTCCAAACCTGCTGATCCCCCTTGCCTACGCCTCTGCCTCCAGCCGGACTTCCGCGGGGTCTTGACCCCATCTATCACGCCAATCACTTCTCCTCCTCACCAGCGGATCCTGACCTCCCGGGTCCTCCCATTAGTGCTGCAAAGATTGGCGGGCCACTGAGCAGCCCACAAAGCCATCATATGCTCGTCCTCTTCGCCCACACTGGCTGACCTGACCTTCTATGAGGTGGAGCTCGCCATTCCTCCCTGCCACCAACCTTGCTCCGCTAGGCTATACCTGGCATCCTTGCATAATTTACTAATCAATACTACAGCAGTCGCCCCTCATCCGCCCCCACCACACGGCAAAACCATGGCGAAGAGTGGGAAAGCGGCGAAACAAGCAGATATCGCAGCAATGATGTCCAACCCGGGCCAAAACAAGGCGAGCAAAACCGACCCTACCACCACAGCAACTCCCAGTGCCCTCCCTTCACCGGAGCACCCGCAGGTCGAGCACTTCGCTACCAAAACAGACTTGAAAGACCTCCTAGCAGCCCTCACCAAGGAGATCCATAAAGGCACAGAGGAGGTTACCAAAAAGATTGCATCTCTAGACAAAAGAGTGGAGGAAGTGGAGAAGCACACCGAGGAGGTGGAGAATGGCCTATGTGATAACACCTTTGAACTGGAGTGCGGCTTGAATAGAATAGCAACCCTAGAAACCAGATGCGACACACTCGAGAATAAGCAGGAGGACAGTGAGAATCGCTCCCGGCGCAATAATATTCGCATCCGCGGAATCCCCACTTCGATCACCAACGCAGATCTCGAGAGCTTCGTTAATGACCTACTCAGATTCATTATAACTCTTCCTGACAGCGCCCCGCTGGAAATCGACAGAGTCCACCGCACAGCGCCTAGGCAAGCCTCTTCCTCTCCACTAGATGTACTCGCCCGGATTCATTTTTTCAGGGTTAAAGAGGAAATAATGAGAGGGGCCAGGTCTTCGAAACAAATCACTTTCAGAGGCGCAAACATCGCACTGTTCCAAGACCTTGCAAGCATAACCCTCCAGAAAAGGAAAGCCCTTCGTAACCTCACGGAATGGCTTCAAGAAAGGAAAATACAATACAGATGGGGTCACCCCACATCTTTGTGCTTCGAATGGGAGAGGGTGCGGAAGCAAATCCGGAGCCCCAAAGAGGCAGACCAATTTCTGGAAATAAGACCAGCAAATGAGGACTCTGACCATGCAACCTGCTCTCAATCCCAACCCGGCTTGCCCTCATCCAATCGCTGGACCCGTGCCAGCGGGCGGCGCAAGCCGCAGGGCCCCCGAAGGCAACGCAATCTGGACTGATCAGAAGCCCTCACATATCTCCCTGTGGCCGGCTCGCCAGACCAATGTCTCTCTCCGCCCGGCGGCCCCGTGCGCCTCCAACCTCTCTCAGATCTCCATCCTCCCCTCATCTCACACGGAGGGTACTAGGTCAACGCCTGGCTCCCCGGGGAACACCACCGGACTCACATTCTGGCGCTCAACCCCAGGCCCCTGTTTTCTACACAGCCCTTGGCTTACTTCCCCACGCCCTGGGCGGTTTTCTGTTCATCTAGTGGGATGCAACTCCCCGATGACGGGGTCCACCAGTAACCCCACGAATGAGCTTTATGGTCTCATCCTCATTCTCATTTTTGGGGGGGGATGAAGGCAGTTTTGAGCCTTGAACGGTTTAACCCCCCTGAAACCCCAGTTAACAGTTATAGTTCTTTTCGTAGACATCGTTAATTATAGCACTCCAACATGCTCCCAAAGCTTTGTAGCCCTTGCATAAATCACTCACGCAACACATGCTTTACACCAGGATCTCTAAGGCCCGAACAACGCTAGGGAGATTTGCATCCTGACTTGGAATGTCCAAGGCCTTAACTCCCCCAGGAAGCTCAAATCGGTGGAGCACAGGCTGGCGGCTTTAAACGGGGATATAGTTATTCTCCATGAGACTCATCTCTTGCCAGCTGACGAACACCGAATCAAGTTCAAGCGCTTTAAACAGGGCTTCTTTGCCTCTAGTGGTGAGAAAAAACGGGGGGTGGCGATCCTACTAAGTGACAAATTCCCTCTATCCAACCCCACAGTCAAAAAGGACCCATCGGGCAGATACCTTTTTATCCAAGGCCTCATTGCAGAACAGCCAATCACAATTGCGTGGATCTATGCCCCGAATGCAAATCGAGACAAATTCATAGATGAGCTACTCCCTCCGCTACTAACCTTCACCACGGGGTATCTCCTAGTCGGGGGGGGGGGGGGACTTTAACTTAGTCCCTGACCCCACGAAGGACAAGTCACTTCCCCCATCCCTCCCTGACTTCTCCCGAGCCCTTGCATTTGCCAGACTTCTTAAAGAGTCGGGCACGGTCGACATATGGAGGGTAGCCAACCCCGATGCTCACGATTACTTTCTTCTCAAACGCACACAGAGGCCACTCTCGAATTGATGTACTACTTGCCACCAGCACCTTATTCCCATGCTTTAGTATTTTCGAAATCCACACTAGAATGGTGTCCGACCACGCGCCCGTCTCGGCAGACCTCTCTATCTTGGGAGGCCCCGACCTCCCCCCACCCCCCTCCTAGGTTCTGGAAACTTAACAACACCTTATTATTAGATCAGGAGATCAGGGGCGAGGCAGAAGAAGCATTGGTCAACTATTTCAAGGAAAATCAGAACCCCAAAACCCCAATTGGTCTGTTATGGGAGGCCATGAAGCCAGTCATAAGGGGAGTATTAATTAGTGCAGCCTATGAAACCAGTCATAAGGGGAGTATTAATTCGTGCAGCCTCCGAGCAATTCCGAGTCTCCAAAATCCTCACACAAACACTAGAGTCCAACCTATCCTCCCTAGAAAATGACCTCAAGACCAAATACTCTAGAAAGGCGGACAGGGAGCTAAAAAAGGCAAAAAGGGCTCTACAGATGCACTGGGCCGACCGCACAGCGATGGCTCTGGCATATACGAAACAATTTTACTATCACAAAAGTAATAAGGCGAACCGGTTACTAGCCTACAAATTGCGGAAAACCCACACCAGAAACAATATAGTTAGCCTTAAAGGCCCAGATGGAATAAGCAAATGTACTACCCCAGACATAATCGAAACCCTATTGGACCACCATAAAGCGGTCATGCAAGGACCACCCACATCTCAGGAGGATAGAGCCCAACAGCAGCGCTATCTGGAATCTTTTCACGCCCCCACAATCTCTTCCCCCTTAGACTCCCTAGAAGCCCCAATATCCTCAGAGGAAATTCTAGAAGCCATCACATCACTTAAAAACACTGCCCCATGCCCGGATGGGCTCACGCCTAAGTTTTATAAATCATTTGCTCACATCCTGACCCCACAATTAGCAGTACTATTCAACTCATTTCTATCTACAAAACAGGTAACACACTCCATGGCCGAATCAACTACCATCCTACTGCAGAAGCCGGGAAAGGACCCTGAGCAAGCAGCCTCATATAGACGAATTGCCCTAATGAACACCGATGGGAAAATCTACTCCAAGGTTCTAGCAGCCAGATTAGCCAGGATTCTCCCTGAGCTAATTCACAAAGATCAAACAGGCTTTATTCCTGGCAGAGGGACTCATGATAACATCAGGCGCACACTCAACATAATCGAGTCCGTGAACAGAATGAAAATTCCGCTTCTAGTAATTTCCCTCGCCGCACATAAGGCGCTTGATCTAGTGAACTGGGACTTCATTCGGAACACTCTCACATGGGCCTTGGTCACAACTTTACAACCTGGCTAATGGCATCCATCAACGCAACTCCGGGTCAATGGGAGGAAATCGACAAGCATCTCTATATCCAGAGGGACCCGCCAGGGGTGTCCGCTATCTCCTTTGGTGTTTGCCTTATCGATGGAGCCATTTGCCAATATTAAAGGGGTCACGGTGGGCAGGACTGAACATAAAGTGGCGCTCTACGCCGACAATGTACTTCTCACAGTCACCGATCCAACCAGCTCGTTGCAACCTCTACTCAAAGAATTAGAAGCATTTGGCGCATGTTCCGGGGTCAGGGTGAACTATGATAAATCCTCCGTCCTCACGATCAACCTCCCAAGGCGCCAGGCAAATACTCTTGGTCCCGATCTGCCAATCCCGTGGGCCCACACCTCATTGGAGTACCTGGGCGTTCACATCCCCAAATCCAGCCCGTTAATCTACAAACACAACTTCCCTCAGTTATTTAGAACGCTACGCTCAGACCTGAAACGATGGGACAAACGGGAGATCTCGTGGCTAGGTCGGGTTGCTGCGGTAAAAATGAACCTGCTCCCAGAGTGCTTCATCACTGCCACGCGCTCCCAACTCATATTCCGGAAACGGATCTTGTAGCCTTGCAGCGCGATATTATGAAATTCATCTGGGGAGGCAAAAGACCCTGCATTGCCAGGAAAATCATGACCCGCAGCCGACAACTCTGAGGTCTAGGGGCCCCGGACATCGCTAGATATCGGCGCGCAGCTCAACTCGTACACGCCTTCATCTGGACTTGCTCAGGGGATAGCCCATTGCCTGGCTGCAACTTGAAGAAGCATGGTGCACGTCCCCCTTATCAGACCTGCCCCACATCCAGTCCCGGAATACCCCGCCCACAATATCTCCGCTTCCAGCAACCTGCAATACAGTGGACAATTGGAAAGCTGCAAACAGAAAGTGGGGAATCAAAAGCTCGTTGGGTCCACTGGCCCCGATCTGGGGCAATCCAGGCTTCTCCCCCGGCCTTTGCCGCCGAAGCTTCGCCAGTTGGTCAGAAGGCGGCCTCCACAGAATATCTGACTTTTTAAATGAAGGCCAGCCGCTCTCCTTTGACGACTGTAAAGCAAAGTTCAACATCACCGAGGAGGAATGATTCCGGTATACTCCAATCAGGCACTGGATCTCGCAGCGCTCGGTCAGAGAACGAGGCTCCAGGGACTTAACACCCCTTGAACTATCACTAACGGCATCCCCTCCAAGAGGTAAGATCTCTACCCTCTATAAACTCCTAGAAAAAACCAACCCCGAATCAAAGGAAAGGTACCTGCTGAACTGGGAGCGCGATCTTGGGCGCCCCCCTGAAGCCTGGGACAAAATTTGGACAAGAATTCACAGGAGCACCCAGTGTGTTACTAATGGGGAAGGAGGATATAAAGTATGCTTTAGGCATTATATTACACCGTCCCAACTGTATAAAGCGGGTGTGCGGCCCTCACCGAACTGCTGGAGGGGATGTGAGCAAGAGGGGTCGCTTTTGCATCTCCTATGGGACTGCCCAAAAGCGGCGCATTATTGGAAGGGGGTTCTGACACATATCCGAGCAATAACAGGCCTCAACATCCCATGGGACCCTGGAATAATTTTACTAGGAGACTCGGGGGAAGGGGGCTTGCCAATATCGGGAAACGCAGCCCGCCTCTGCACCCATCTACTATTGGCGGCCAAGATCGCCCTCGCCCGTCTCTGGAAGCACCACGAGGGCCCCTCCATCCCACTCTGGTGGGCTAAGTGTTGGGACATTATTGTTGCAGAAAGAGTCATTGCATCCCGCCTGGGCAACCTCAATCCCTTCCTGAACACTTGGGCCCCATTTATAGACTATGTGGATCGTTACCCTGCCCTCACACTGAAGCCGCCCAGTGTCTGCTGGTTGAACTGAACTCCACATGGCTATAGCTCGGCCCAATTCAGAAACATCCCCCTCCACTATTGCCTCCTTATCAGAATATCGCTATGAATGAGTTGCATACTAAATTTCACCTTTTAATATCCATTCTTCCACTGTAATGAACTTTCATCACAATCCTGTGCTAATTCCGTTGTCTATTGTTTGATTTGTTTTCTTCCTTTTCTGTTTTGTTTCTGTTATTGATTAATATTGAATAAAATATATATTTTGAAAAAGAGTGGCAAGACCCATGCGTCCTTCAGGTTAGTAGTGATGTTACATGATAGAAATGAGGCATTAATTTGTTTGGTAATGAAGGGAGCCAGGTCTCTGGCTGCTTCTTTGATAATCTGGCCTGGGTAAATATCACACTGGCACCTTGATGGTTTGAGCGAAGCAATATTTTCCACCTCTTGGGTATTGACTTGTGCAAATTTGAAGCGCAGAAAGGCTCACATTTTTTTCAGAAATGCTTCTTTGGAGGAGGGAGATTTTGTTGGAGAGTGCATTCTGGATGTTGGTGCACCATACTTGATCCTTAGTGCAGGTGTCCGCAGGGGGAATAGGGGCTTCCATTTCTCTAAGGATAATGGAGTTCCTTGGTACTCAAACTAGCTTTATTGATCCTGTCGTTATAGGTCTCTCGTTTAGTTAGTAGCATTTCAGCTTTGTATTTCGCAGAGATTTTCAGCAGGTTACATTTGTTATCCTTAGTGGGGTGTTTTTTTCCACTGGACTTCCACTTTCCTTTTTTCTGCCTTTAAGCCTTTTAGTTGAGGTGTAAACCATGAGTTCAGGTGGGCTGTAGGTTTACCTTTACACAATTTGAGCGGGGCAATATCATCTGGGGCTTGTGTGATAGTGGAGTTATTTAAATTCACTAAGGTAGCTGGGTCAGAAGTAGCCTGCAAGGGGTTGAAGATCAGCAGCAGATGTTGCATTAACCTGTTTACTGTGATGTTCCGTTTGTTCCTGGTGAGGCGTGGAGGAGTTATTCGCTTAGTCTTGAAGGGTGGTGTACTTACTTGTATAGTGAAGGATACTAAGTAGTGGTCAGTCCACATCTGAGGTTCAATGGAGGTGATCAGTCTCGCAATTGAGATCACCCACCCAGTCTAAGGTTCTGCCTTTATCATGGGTAGGCTGCTTGACTCTTTGTGTGAGGCCAAATTCAGTAAGGGTGTTCGAAAGCGCCAATGCATGTTGGTCGTTGGGGTCATTAAGACTAAGGTTGAAGTCTCCTAGCACTAGTATTTGCGAAATAGGTTTAGTATTTGTGGATATTATAGTAGGAATGTCTTCCCCGGAGGAGCCGATGGGACATGGAGGCCTATAAATTAGGTGTGCCGTTAAGATAGTTTTTATTTTGTGAATCAGCCAAATTTGTATTTCGATTTGCAAGAATGGCACATGCCAATGATATATCCTAGCATTCGCAGTGATGAGATAGTTACGTTGAGATGGAAAAATAATTTGTGTATGAAAGTGTAAGGAAGTTGTTAGCCAAAATCTGTAAGCCATTAACCATTTGTCCTATGATGATAAACATGGGGTCGTTTGATTCCTGTCAGAGAGAAGTCTGGTGTGCCAATTTTTAAAGTAGGTGTGTTGAATTTACTATTTCAGATGTCCCCCTTATTAATTTGCCCAATGGCTACGAAGAGGTAGATCCAATGTGATGTCACTTTTGGAACACTGTCCAATCACATACATTGACCAATTAGATTTGATAAATTATACACACCTCAAAAAGGTGCAGCTTCTCTTCTATAAAAGTTCCAACACACACACTCTGGGGGAGTCCGGGGGAGTCACTTGCTCACTCACTGACTGGAGAGGAAGAAGTGGTGACAGATGGGATAGATTGTTCTCCTTTTGGACCGATTTTGGATCATCAGCAGAGCCCTGTAAGTGAGGACTAGTAGGAGTTAAAGTCCCAGGCCTTCTTCAGTGGAAGAGACACCAGACAAGCTGTGGATGAAGCCTATCCCATCTAGCTTACTGATGCCCACCTGTTCCTAGAGGGGGAGAATTGAACCTCTTCTTAAGAGGGTGCCCACCTGTGTGTGAGACAGCCAAATTAAATTCATAAGCAAGTATAATAAAAAGGGGAAATACTCTGCAGCGGTGATATTATAAATAGAATTAGATACAGTGCTGGCTCGTGCGATTTGTCAGTACTGAGAGGTGGGAATATATAAATTGATTGTGCATTTCAGAAGTGTGTGTTTCTGAAATATACATTTCTATAGACTAGGTCCCATGATGGATGTACAGTGAAATCCCCTCCCTCGTTCTCTGTGTAACGTCTAGCACAGAAGAATCATTAGGTGAGTGTCTATTGAGTAAGCAGGTGATATTTATTTGCAATGAACGTGAAGTCGAGAGAAATTAAAACTGCAGGGATGTTTTGAATTCATTAGTTTTTTTAACAAATTAAAGTCTTATTCTGGACCTTCATGCATTTTTATTTAATGGTGCATACGCCCCTAGGGTAAATGAAACATATGTGGTGTGCGTATTATAAAAGTCTTGTTAACTGTAACTGCCTTTGAAAACTGATGGATCTAGCCTGTTGATTATTTATCATTGGCATTACAATTTCATGGATGTGTAACTTTTTTTTTAACACTTTATTATTTTTCATATAAACAATAATAGTAAAAGCAACAATGCTTCACAATCAGCATAAAGAATGAATTTTACAAAAAGACAAGAGCATCATAAATAATGCAAATCAAACAGAAAACCAACCGTAGTGAAACATAACCAGCAAGATGACCACAACCACACAAGACAGCACAAAAAAAAAAGGAACCCCACCCTTTTCACTACGACTACCATAACCGTCAAAACAAGTCCACCTTCCCATCAATCATATAGAGCCATAAAGGGACCCCATAATTTCAAATAATCCTCATCCTTATCTTTAATATGAAATGAAACCTCATCATACTGTGCCAAAACATGTAATTCCGTCAGCCATTCATCAACATTAGGTTTCTTCCTCGATTTCCAAACCCTGAGTATTAACCTGATAGCCACCATTATGGCCCTATCAATCCAACAACAATGTCTCGTAATTCGACCACCCCTATCCTTACGGGAAAGTAGTATGATATTCTCTGCCAACCTCCGTAAAACCACATCAAAAATCAAATCAATTCTATCAATCACTGCCATCCAAAACTCCAGCACTCGCGGGCAGTCCCACAATAAATGCAATAATGTACCCCTATCATTATTACATCCCCAACACAAATCATCTGGCCGGAGCCCCAGTCTAAACATCCTAACAGGCGTCCAATATAACTTTCCAATAATTTTTTGTCGAATTAAACGTAAACCCATATCGGGACCCAAAGTCAAGTTAACCTTCAGAATGTATTTCCAATCTAACTCAGAAAGTTCATCCAAAACATCATCCGACCAAACATTTCTTAATCTAGACCATGCCCCCCGGAGTTTCTCATCAATAGGCATAAATTGCATATAAGTACATACCCCGTATTCCGGACCTTCCAATAAAGTACCAATCTCCGGTTTATTCCCAATAGAACAATCAGCCAATTCCAATCTATTATTTATCATATTCTCAAAAGCCAAGTACCTATTCAGTTCACTTCGCCTCAGACCCTACCTATTCATCAATTCCGCAAAACTCAACAACCTATCCCCATCCAACACATCTGCCAACTTCAGAATACCCTTGTTAATCCAACTGAGCCAATTCAAACATTTATTATCAATCTGTAAAGCAGTATTGTACCATATAGAAGCATCCCTACTGAAACCATAACTCATTCCATTGTCTCGAAACCACTCCCCAATCACTTGTCTAGTAGCCACAATCGGGCGCAACTTCAATCTATTAATTGGCAATTTTTTTTTGTCTATGGATCTCAAATCAAAAGGAGCACAAATGCCCCTTTCCACACGCAACCAAATTGGTTCATTGACCCCACAATCTCTAAAATAATAGGAGCTTTTTTTAAGTAAAAAAACCTTGTAATATTTTACCAAGTCAGGGAATCCAAATCCCCCATCCTCAACTTTTTGTACTAGCATGTATTTCGGAACCCTGGGTCTTTTTCCAGAACCCCACAAGAAAGAAGAGGAACGTTTTTCAATCTTAAGTAACTGTTTCTTATACAACAACGACGGGATGGACTGAAGAACATACAAGATTTTCGGCAAAAGAACCATTTTAATTGCATTGATCTTAGCCCACAGATTCAGTGTCAATCTGTCCCATCTCCTAATCAATAAGGACATTTGCGCGGTTACCAAATCCAGATTATATTGCAGTAATTTCTTTAAATCCCCAATAATATGAATTCCTAGATACTTAACCCCCCCTGGAGACCATTTACAATTCCATGAACTCAAAACTGAACTTCCACACCGACCAGACAAGGGGAAAACCTCAGTTTTATCCCAGTTCACCTTATGCCCTGACAATTCACCCACCTCTTGAAACATTGATTTTATTACATCCCCACACACTTCTGGATTCGATAACATAAGAAGCATATCATCAGCGTACGATAGGACTTTCACCTCAACTTTCCCAACATTAATACCTTTAATAATCTCACATTGTCTAAAATAAGTAGCAAGAGGTTCCATCGCCAAATCGAACAAAAGGTGACAACGGACAACCCTGCCTCGTGCCCATCAACAACTGAAATGAATCCGAAACCACACCATTAACCAATACCCAGGCCTTAACATCATTACGAATACATCCTACCATTCTCATGAAAATCGGGCCAAAACCCATTTTTAGTAAAGTGAATTTCAGAAACTTCCAGTTTACCCTTTCGAAGGCTTTTTCAGCATCAAAAAAACCTATGACTTGATTTGTGTCCCTCCCAAATCGGGCATCAACCACATTTAACACGGTTCAAATGTTGTCATAGTCATATCTCCCCGGAATGAAACCCACCTGTGACCCATCAACCAGATCTTTCATACATAATCCCAATCTGTTGGCCCAAATTTTAGTGAAAATTTTTAGGTCCACGTTTAGCATTGAGATAGGCCTGTAATTTCCACATCTAGTGTGATCCTTATTAGGTTTTGGTATCACCACAATCATTGCCTCTTTCATGGAATCGCACATCATTCCCGATACAACAAATTCATTATAAAGTTCACACAAGACAGGTGCCAATTGAACTTCGAATTTTTTATAAAATTCCGAGACAATACCATCAGGACCTGGTGATTTTCCATCTCTCATTTGTGATATGGCCAAACTAACTTCAGCAACCTCAATTGCAGCATCAAGAGAAGTACGCTTCTCCAGAGTCAGTCTGGAGAGCGAAATCTTCTCAAGAAATGTGTCCAGTCTATCAACAGTCGGGTCACAGTCTTCTCTGTACAATGATTCATAATAATCTTTGAAATAACCACAAATATCACCATTCCTCTTTAAGGTAATACCACCATCAGTTTGTATGGAAGAAACACAGATTCAGATGCCATCTCCCTAAGCTTATATGCCAATAATTTGCCATTACGATCACCCGCTTCCCAAAACTTCTGTTTCAAATAAAACAAACTTTTACTCGCCAAATTTTAAATGTGAGTCTTCAGTTCCGCCTCTAATTTACACAATTTCAGCTTGGATTGTCCTGAACCATCAGTAGCACAAACCCTCTGCAAGTCATTGATCTCCGTCTCCAGATCACTAATCAAATGTTGCTTCTTCTTCACATGGGCAGACTTGCTAATCAATTCACCCCTCAAGACCGCCTTAAAACAATCCAAAACAGACTTAATACTGGCCGAGCCTATATTTTCCTCAAAGTAATGTTCAATGAATGCCTCTAAGCCCTCCGTAACCAACTTATCCTTCAGCGTTTCGGCTTGCATCCTCCACCTTCTCGTCTTAGGACTTATACTGTCCAAAATCAGCTGGAGGTCCAATAGAGCATGATCAGAGATATTTCTTTCCAAAATATTAGTTGAGATCGTGTGACTACTCAAAGCTACACTAACAAAATAATCTATTCTGGAGAAAGAGACATGAACAGATGAATGAAAGGAAAACTCTTCTTCGCCACGATGGAGCTCTCTCCATATATCAATAAGATTGTATTTCAATACAAACGCCCTGAGTTCCTCACTAAGCTTCTCATTATAATATCTACACTCCGATTTACGATCCATCTTACTATTCATCACTAGATTAAAGTCACCACCCAACACCAATGAATCACCCTCCATGCTATCCAACAAAAGGCTCAATTGATTGAGAAAAGAAACAGCTGGCGAGCATGCTGCATATACTGAGCCAAACGTCCTTTTTTTCCCATCAACGAGTACATCAAGTAACAGGATTCTACCTTCTCCATCCATAACTGTCTTTTCAATCTTAAACGACAGGCCCTTCCTAAACAAGATACTCATCCCCCCCCTGATTTAGAATCATAGCAATTCGAGACTACTCTAGAATATTTGGAGTTGACCAAGTATTTTTCAGTATGTTCATCAAGATGAGTTTCTTGAAGGAACACCACATCAGCACTACTTCTCCACAGTCTTGCTAGAACCTTGCGTCGTTTCACAACATTTCCAATTCCCTTAACATTCCATGAAACAAAAGTTAACGCAACCATAACTCCGAAATCAGATCAGTACAATATAAGCAGTTACCATCAAGGTCAAAGGCAGGGTTCCAAAAAGTGAAAAAAAACAAAAGAAAATTTAGACACAACAACACAAAACACATAAATGAACAAACAGAAAGCACAAGCATTGTAAAAAATTGCCAGTCTGACAAACAGCAGACCTAACATAAGCATAAATATATACATCAAGAAAACCATTCTGAACCATACCCACCAGAAACGAAACTCCAATCCCAAACCTTATATAAAAATAAATGACAATAATATTCTCCCTTAATATCAATTTTGATCATGTGAATTCCCTTTTTGCCACCAACTCCTCACATCCAGGCCAGGTAAAAACCCTTTCTCAGAACATTCAATACTGTACACCAATCATGACCCCACAACCCAACACACCAATAACTTTCAAATTATTAAACAAAGACGCTTTAAAAGCCTAATCTGAACCCTGCCTCCTAGAACATCAGTCCCACATAAATACAATCCCCTAACCACTACACTCAAAGCCCATACAAAGGCAACAACTAACATGCCAAACTCCCGTTGAATATAAGCCCCCAAATCCATCTCCCCTAAAATCAGTGAAGACCTCTCCAACTCCACAAGCAAAATGAGTACAGCAGACAATGTAATAAACACATCAGCCAGCAAGTCCCAATACCACACCCCTTTGCACCCCAACCATCGTCAATACCTGCCCTCCAGCTGCTCCCTTCTTCACACAGCTTGCAAAGAAGCAAACATACCCAAAAAACACAAATAGACTCGAGCATATAGACTTGCAGCATAACAATATGCAGCTAAAATCCAATTCAAGTGCATTCAAACAAGCAAAGATCCCACCACATTCAACATCATCTAAATATATTTTGACACCACGCCAAGTATAATTGAAGACCTGACCTACGGTATCGTGTCCAGCATCAGCACAGTGTCACCCCCTATACAACAACCATTCACGTTCAATGTCTCATATTAAACATGTAGGCCCCACTAACCAGACAAGGAAAATAGATGTCGATGAGTGCACCCGCTGGAACACATGACTGAATACAAGGAGACATGTCGCATAAACAAAGAATCAGATCAAATCAAAAGAGATCGAATGAGAGTAACAAATTATAGCATATCAGTAAGGACATATTTTGCGACAAAAGAAACCAATAGTGTATAAGAAGATGAAAAGGCCAATTCCCACAAGTGGACCTTCAGAACATAAGCATTCAGCACAAACAAACCATACCACTTTCTACACATATTCCCATAATCCCATCCTTTTTCTTTAATAAATATACGTTCTGTGCAACCTTGTGTAGGAGAGCAGTTTTAAGGAATCCTACTGTTAAATTGGGGGTCCCAGATTCGTAAGAAACGTTATCAAATAAAAGAAAATTGTAAATGCCTTGTTTGCGTTGGGTTGAAAGTTCCCCTGAATTAGATGTCACCCGATTAAAACATCCTACAGGATCAGAAACCGCAGATGAAGATGCTGAAGAGCCGCAATCTCCCATAGAAGTCTACAGGAAATCCGGTAGAGACTCCTCCAAAGAATCTTGACCCTCAACTAGGGGAAGCCCTGAGAGTCAGTATCTTGAATAATCACCCACCCTAGGACCTGGGGATAAGTACTTGCTCAGTTTCAATGGAAAGTGGTCCAGCAGCACAAAACAACCCAATGAGTGAAGGGCTTCCTTCCTTGGCTGTTTGCAGGATTTGGTAAAGATGATGAAGATGACCAAAG
Source organism: Ambystoma mexicanum (assembly GCF_040938575.1). Lineage (NCBI taxonomy): Eukaryota > Metazoa > Chordata > Amphibia > Caudata > Ambystomatidae > Ambystoma > Ambystoma mexicanum. The sequence continues at coordinate 284,919,876 of NC_090931.1, read as the reverse complement.
AAAGGAACTAAGCGTCTTGTGAAAACCTGGCAAAGAAGACACCGGGAACATATGGTTACCTGTGAAGACTGCTTCAGGTGACTCTGTAGACAAAAAAAGAAGGCATTCTAGTAACAGGCGATCCCTGGACAGGGTTAACTGTGGAGGAACCCTCAGACATCGCCAGCTGAAGATCAGGTGGGATGTTGAGGCCTCAACCCCTTTCTGGATGGCGGCAGCGACCCACATGGAAGTGGAAGATTCTGGTAGTAAACTGTATTTGAAGGCGGTAAACGGCCCAGGCAACAGTTCCGGTGTGGGTTCGCAACCCAGCACGTGTGAAGATACAAAAGGCGACTTCATGTAGATCGGACTGAACCTCCAGAGGCAAAAAAACAAACTCGGATATGCCTAAGCCACTGTGCTCTACCAGTAAGGTCAGGTAAGGGCTTTAAACGGTAGGAACCGGCAGGAAAATCTCAGCACACCTGATTCCTTCAAGCGGCCGAACAGGAAATGAAAAGAGGGAAGCAGGGCCTTATATCCACTGCCAAAAGGGGCAAATCACTGGAGGGTGCTGTGGGGCCAAAGGGTCAAATGACCAACCCCTCTGGTTGGTCATTAGGACTGCCAGATAACCATTTTAAAGTCTCCTCATAGTTTCCCTGATCAAGAGGAGCCATGTTTGTAAAAAATAAAGTCATAAAGAAGGGTTTAAGACTGGGGGCACAATTGGAAAGGGTTAAGGCTCTTTCTCTGGTTGCCTTTGTGGGCTTTTGTGCATCAAATGTTGAAAGTGGAGGTCTATGGATCTGTCTTCTGACACACCTGGGAGTCCCTCAGAAGAACATTACTGAGACTATGCTCCCCACTTTGAGGATTGATCAATAGCAAGGGACACTGCAGTGAAGGTTTAGACATATGAGGTGCCAGAGACTCCCTGTCACTGGAAGTCCTAACAGCGAGTAATCCACAATCAAAAAGTACACAGTCAGTAAGTTTGACAATTAACACAATATTCAGTCTCAAAGTCGAAGTGCTCAGTTTCAATGTCGAAGCATGGAAAATCACTTTCAGCATTTACGCGGGTTGCAGAGGCTCATCCCTTCCTCTCATCAACCTGCATCCTACAGGACATCAGCCTACCAGTCGTGGCGGACAGGGGCAGATAGCAGCCTGGAACAGCCATTCATCTTTTCTTTGTCTGATCTGGCTGCAGTGGGCAATTGTAACATTTGTCAGGAACAGACAAAGTGGTTGGCAGCAGTGTGATGGAGGGGCCAGTAAAATAAATTACTGGTTTAAGTTACATTCTGTATGTTTTGTTTTCTTTTTTTTGGGAATGCAACTTCATGCATATCAAAAAGATTCCCGACTTTTCTAGACATTGACTGAGTAGATGAGGCTCCCTTATACATAAATAATATTTAAATTTGGTCCATGAAAGATGCTGAACAGGTCCTGGCTTTTAGGTTCCATCAAATTGCATACACATGTTTGTAGTCCTGTGTTTTATACTGGCAAAATAAAATCCCAAACGCTGTACACTAAAAACTAAAGATGAAACCGAAAATTGTAGACTGTGAAACGCATACATTTGTAAATTGTGCAGACCGATGGCTTGAGCCCAGAGCCAGCTTTCCCTGTTTGACTAATCTGTGCGAACCTGGCAAAATCACTCTACCTAAATGGATAATATTTTCTTTAGCTGACAAGATTTCCATCTCCGGAAGTGATTCTGTAAGTGTGCCTAGAAAAAAGCCTTTCATACATGGTTTAATAGACAACAATGTATGCTCCATAAATGATGATGGGCATTCATCTTACTATACGTGACCAGCTGAATTGGCCATTAGCTTGATCATTGTTCACAGAACTGTCACTTGTGAGCCATGCTTTTATCCTCACTGAAAAGTCAAATAAAAGTATGCTAATCTTCGGTTGGCCTGGGGTCTATACTGGGTCCTGACTGAGGAGTGGCCAGAGTAAGTTTAATTGTGCTGCCAGTCTCCTTACACAATCACCCAAGGGACTTTGGGCATCAGGTCTCCACCTACTACCCAGTTTGTAAATGGGGGCGGGGGGGAATGGTGGCGTTACACTGGCCCTGGTGATTTGGGGGTGCCTGCCTAATCCTGAAGTTTTTTCACATATGTCTTTAGTTTATCTCCCTTCTATCCAACCATGCAGGAAAGAAGGCTTCCACTTGTGCCTTTCAGGGCCGCTTAGGACCTAGAGCAGCACTTTGCTGCTTATCTAATCCTCCCCTAGACAGGAGGGTCTGAGCCATGTTAATCATTCTATTAATCACAGAGGGATTGCATGCTTTGTCTGCTCTTCCAGTCTGCAAACTTGTGATTCGAGGGTATTGGGTCCTCTGACGTATTGCATATCTGACAGTAATCACCACAGCTGTGCTGCTTCGGAAAATCTTTCGGCGTCTGCGTCCTGCGTCAATGACGTCGATACGCTGCCCTCGAGGACCTCCGCCGACGTCACTGGATGTTATAAGTAGGACGCACGACGCCCGTAGCCTCAGTTCCGTTTTTTCCGCGAACGTGTTAGCTTCGGAGATCTCGGCGCGCCTCGACTCTTTTGGAGTTTCTGTTCTTTATCGGTTCTTCGAACCTGTTAGTTTGTGAAGTTTTCCTTCGTAAGATGTCTACCTCGTCTTCCACCCCGTGTTTGGGCTTTAAGAAGTGCGGAGACTGCGGGTCCAAGATGTCGGTGATGGACTCGCACGTCGCCTGCCTCTGGTGCCTCGGGGAGGCCCATGACACGGATGATTGTGTCGACTGCCAGTCACTTAAGTCCAAAGCCTTGCGGGAGCGCAAGAAGAAACTGTCGGTAGGTAAGGTGTCCCAAGCTACGGAAGTAGAGGTCTGCAGGGCTTTCGACAGACGATTCGAGGGGCGGCTCTCCGCATCGTCGTCGGAAGTCCAGTGGGTCTCGTCCGTCGGCAGGTCGCTTATCCCACCAAGCATGCGACGCGGGAGGAATGGGCTTCCTTCGGGAAGAAAATGTTAGCGATTCTCGAATCGCAGGGCACTGGTCTGTCCGCGCCTCTGAGTGGGGTCGGTCATGATCGGTCGAGGGACACTGCTCGTGCGCCTTCGGCTCGGGTGGTCAGCACGATTCGCGGGAAAGGTCCCGCTCGGACAAGGGGAATCGTTCTCGTCATGCCCGTTCCAGGTCCTGGTCCTCGACGCGCTCGAGACCGTGTGCACCTGTGGTGTCTTCGAGGAAGATGTCGACGCCTGTGGCGTTGAGGTCGTCGATGGACTCTTTCGAGGCTCCATCTCCGAAGAAGTTGTCGATGCCATCGGCGCCCAGGCCGTCGAGGGACACGCTCGGGGCTCCGCCCTTGAGGCCTGTGTCGACACCGTTGATGCTGTCGGCGCTGCGTTCGGCGTCGACAACGATTCACTCGACGCCCTTGACGCCTTTTGAGGCTTTTTCGACAGGGGTGCCCCGGGGAACCGTTGAGCCTTCTAGAAAGGCTCTGTCCAAGGTTAAGCATGGCTTTGTTCCACATTCTGTGCCTTCTTACCGCCTTCTTGAGCTTATTTCGGAGGTGGATGAGGGCTCTGATGATGGCATGGTTCCTGATATGGTGTCAAATGAGATTCTCTCGGGCCATAGTCAAATTGAGGACCTGCGTCAGTCCCTGCATGACGCCAGTGGTCTGGACACCTCTCCGGAGGTGGAGTTTTGTAGGCCTGAGCCTGGCACTCATGCCTACTCCTCGTACCGGCGCCTTATGTCTAGGGTCACCGAGTACTTGGGGTGGTCTGCTCCCCCAGGGGATTTTCTTCAGGGTGACCTTACAAATATCCTCGACCACGGTCCACCACCTGACCCGGTACTGCCATTCCATATGGCTCCACGGCTTGGACTGCTCTAGAGAGTCTCCCGGCAGTGGGCAAGTCTTTGCCGCAAAAATACCGCCCAGCCAGTAGCGACCCCTGCTACTTGACCAAGCAGGTGTCGTATCCTACCATCCCTCCTGATAGGGACGACACGCGTTTTGATGGTTGTGCGAAGAAAGTGTTTTCTTCAGGGGGTATGGCGCTTCAGGCGGCCAACTCCGTATGTGCCTTGTCTCGTTTCACGCACACTTTGTGGAACTGTTTCCTTAGCGGCTGAACATATTCCCGAAGGGGACGCACGGGATGGTTTCCTTGCTATGGTCCAGGATGGCAAGGATGCCATGTTTGAGACGAGTCGGGTTTGGACATGGCAGATTGCGTCAGCCAGTCCATGGCGTCGAGCACCGTGATACGCAGGATTGCATGGTTGCGGAAGTCGGGGTTTGCTCCTGATGTGCAAGCCCGGCTCCTCAACATGCCCTTTGACGGGGAACATCTTTTTGGCAGCAGGGCTGACGAGAGCCTTGAGAGGTTGCAGACCTCCAAAGCTACAGCAAAGTCGTTGGGCGCTGCAGTTCGACAACCTCCACCTTTTCGTCCTAGGGGACAGCAATGGAGGGGAGGTTCCTTTCGTTATTACTCATCCTTTGGTAAAGCGAGAGGAGCTGCCAGTCAAAGGGGCCACTGTAGGAGTGCCAGAGGTGGAAAAAAAGGTACTCGAGGTGCCAAGGCCGCTCGGGCAGTTGCGCCTTTGCCCTCAGGCAACGTTGCAGCCGCTTCAGCTCAGTCATGAGGCCATGTCCCATGGTTCGCCGGTTGGGGGAAGGCTGGCGCAGCATCTTGTAGAGTGGCGTGTCATTAATTCAGATGTGTGGGTTCTGGAGATCATAGCCCACGGCTACTGTCTTCCTTTCTGGCAGAGGCCTCACGACAATCCACCGGGGAATCTCTTTGAAGAGTCCGGATCCGCTCCTTGCGCAGGAAATTCAATCCCTGCTGGAGAAAGGCGCCATAGAACTGGTGCCTGTAGCGGAGAGGGACAAGGGATGGTATTCCCCTTATTTTTTGATTTCCAAGAAAGACGGGGGATTGAGACCCATCATGGACTTGGGCGGTTTGAACAAACTCCTCAGGAAGGACAAGTTCAAGATGGTTACTCTCTCTCAATTCCTCCAGGCCCTTCAACTTCAGGACTGGTTGGTGTCTCTGGACCTCAAGGATGCTTATTTTCATGTGCCGATCCATCCAAAGCACAAGAAGTACCTGAGGTTCGCGGTTGGCGACTCGCACTTTCAGTTTCGGGTCCTGCCGTTCGGATTGACCTCCGCCAGAGGGTCTACACCAAGCTCATGGTAGTGGTGGCAGCGCATCTCAGGAAAGTGGGGATTCACGTCTACCCCTACCTGGACGATTGGTTGATCAGGGCGCGTTCTGCCTAGCAAGTGCTGGATCATCTGTCAGTCACCTGCCACTCCCTCCACAAGCTGGGCTTCTCCTTCAACTTAAAGAAGTCCCATTTGACACCAACTCAGAGGCCCCAGTACATCGGAGCAGTGCTCGACACGTCCCCGGGGCAGTGTTTTCCTCCCCAGGTGAGGGCTCATCACATTCAGCAGATGGTACACAAGTTTCAGCTTGCCCATAGTCTCCCAGCGTTCGAGTTCTTGAGATTGCTCGGCCTCATGGCATCCTGCATTCTTCTGGTGCCAGAGGCCAGGTTGCAGATGAGATCCTTGCAATGGGCACTCAAGCTCCAGTGGTCTCAATCCTGCGGCAGGATGTTGGACCCTGTTCAGGTGCCGTCCTCGGTCGCCCAGGACCTTCTGTGGTGGGCCGTCGAAGGCAATCTGATGAAGGGGGCTCCTTTTTGGCTACCCTGGCCAGAGATGATGGTCGTGATGGACGCATCCCTCACGGGATGGGGAGCTCATGCCAACGAGTTGACAGTCGGCGGTCATTGGTCTCCGTCGGAGTCCAGACTCCATATCAATCTGTTGGAGCTGAGGGCCGTCAGGCTTGCCCTGAAGGCTTTTCTGCCGACTGTGCGAGGAAAGAATGTCCTGATCCTGACGGACAACACGGTGGCCATGTACTACCTCAACAAAAAGGGCAGAGCAGGGTCACTTCCTCTGTGCAGGGAGGCGAGACAGCTCTGGTTCTGGGAAATCCAGCAGGAAGTTTCGATCTCGGCAGTTCATCTGGCCGGAGACGAAAACGAGACGGCGGATGCTCTGAGCAGGCAGAGCGCGATCTCTCACGAGTGCGAGTTGGCTCAGGAGATTCTCCTGGAGATCTTCGCCCTTTGGGGGACCCATCAAGTGGATCACTTTGCCTCCAGTGTCAACCGGAAGTGCGAAAGGTTCTGCTCGCGGGAATTTCCTCCAAAAAGGAGCCTTAGGAGACGCGTTCGTGGTGGAGTGGTCTTTCCCACTGCTGTACGCGTTTCCTCCAGTCCCCGTCATCCCGCAAGTGCTGCGGAGGTTACGAAGGTTCGGTTCCTGGATGATCCTCATTGCTCCGGCGTGGGCCCGGAGGACGAGGTACCCGGATCTTCTCGACTTGTCCATCTGCCCTCCACGTCGTCTTCCCTACCGAGACGATCTGCTCTCACTGGAGGGGGGTCAGGTTTTCCATCAAGAGGTCAAATCCCTCAACCTTCACACTTGGTTTCTGAAAGGTTGCGGTATAAGGATTGGGACCTCCCTGAAGATTTGATGGAGGTGTCGCTTTCGGCCAGAAGGCCCGCAACAAAGTCCCTCTACCGTTGCCGTTGGCGAAGGTTCTGTGACTGGTGCAGGGTTAAGAATGTGGATCCTTTTGCATGCGACATTCCTGTGGTTCTGTCTTTTTTTGCTTTCTTTAGCCCACAGGGGCTTGCAAGTGGGTACTGTTAAAGGTTACCTGGCGGCGCTGTCCATATTTAAGCGCTCGTCTGAAGAGTGTTCTTATTTTAAAATTCCTTTAATTTCTCAGTTTCCAAAAGGGCTCACTAATGTGTTGCCTCCGTCACCTTTCCAGGTGCCCGGTTGGGATTTGAACCTTGTCCTCAAGTTTCTGATGGGTGCTCCGTTTGAGCCTTTGCATTCATGCCCTTTGACACTGTTAACTCTTAAAACTGTATTTTTGGTTGGTTGCGGTCACTTCCGCTCGCAGAGTGAGTGAGTTACAATCACTTTCAGTTAAGCCACCCTTCACTATATTTCAGAAGGACAGGGTTGTCCTTAGAGTCCGTCCTTCCTTTCTTCCGAAGGTGATGTCGGAATTTCATTTAGGCCAGAAAGTTGTTCTTCCGGCATTTCATCCTCCTCCACATCCTGGTAAGGAAGAGGTGAGGCTCCATAGGCTCGATCCTAGGAGAGCTTTAAGCTTTTATATTTCACGCATGTCCCGGGTCAGAGTGGACGATCAACTCTTCATTGGTTACGCTGGAAAGCGTTTGGGACAAGTTGTGACTAAGCAGACTTTGTCTCGCTGGATTATTCTGGCTATTTCTGAGTGTTATCGCTTGGCGGGTAAGGACCCACCGGTAGGCTTGCGGTTCCATTCTACCAGGGGTATGGCTGTCTCTACTCCCCTACAGACGGGTGTTCCTATTCGTAACATCTGTGACGCAGCCACCTGGGCTTCGGTCCATACTTTTGTACGTCACTACTCCCTCGATTCCATCCGTGGGCAGGATCTGGCCTTTGGCAAGGCGGTCCTTTGCTCCGCAATTTGATTGGGCACTCTAAATTTCTTGTTATAAATTCTTTTCCCACCTCCTTGCATTGGTACTGCTTTGGGAGTCTGTCATAGATATGGAATACGTCGGAGGACCCAATCCCCTCGAAGAACAAGTTACTCTCTTACCTGGTAACGTTCTTTCGATGGGATGGTCCGATGACTTATTCCATATAGCTTCCTCCCTGCCTTCCCCACTACAGAATTTCTTATGCGATTGCAGCTTACGTTTCCGCAAGGCTTTGTGTGGTCAGACTGGCAGAAGACTGGTGCCACACGTTCTGGGGAAAAAACTACAACTGAGGCTACGGGCGTCGTGCGTCCTACTTATAACATCCAGTGACGTCGGCAGTCTGAGGAGGTCCTCGAGGGCGCTGTATCGACGCAGGACGCAGACGCCGAAATATTTTCCGAAGCAGCACAGCTGTGGTGATTACTGTCATAGATATGGAATACGTTGTCGGACCATCCCATCGAAAGAACGTTACCAGGTAAGAGTAACTTGTTCACTGCTGCTTTCACACGGATCTCAGCAGCAAGTGCACCAACCAATTTGGTACCTTGCCAGTTATATTAACAATTTCTATTACTTGTTTGCATATTTTTAGCATAGATGAAACATAAGGCTAGATAAATAGTAAATGTAATTCTGGAGGGGAAAGCGGATTAAAAACAGAGTAATAATGTGACTGGGTTTTCTATAGCGCAATCTGTGCCATTTAGGCAGCCTTTTGGCACTAAGAAAGACGGCTAAAAGTCTTTGAATGAATCATAACTGCTGTCATTGCCAGACCTCACATTTGGGGTAAAAGGTAAATGGCAAGCGTTAACTTAAAAACTGACTATTTCTTAACTTAAAGTGGTAACATTATTTCATTTTTTACACTTGTATAGCATGGGTTTCTGTTATGACAGCAACAACATAGTTGCTTCAACTTCTTGCGATGTGTTTCTGGTGATAATGAGAATGTATCATCAGATACCCTCACCAGCATTCCTTTTGCATCATCCTTGTTATCAAAATGCATAGTCCTGGTTGGCGTAGCTAACCTGCCATATGCTTCTAGAATCGGACAACCTACATGATCGCTTGCATACATTCTATTTGCAGTTGATAAAGAAAGTCCATGCCAATACCAACCATTGGCAAATCTATTAGGCATGGCTTTAGTGTATACTGCAAATTGTCTGCAGCCTATGAAGGTATGTTTTTGTAGTGTATTGGTTGCAGGTGTGATGTTCGAGGAATACCTTTACCACTAGTTTATAAGTGTTTTAAACTTAATGAATGACCTGCGTGACTACACATTGGCTAAGTAGAAAGTCTGGAAGATGGCTGTGATAAAGTGCTGAAGTGTGACCATGCACAACTTACCCATTGGATCACATCTGGGAGTGGGTTTGGCAGAGGACGTGAAACTTAGGTTAGCCTTTACTGCCAATAATAGGGCATGTTTGTAAGAACGCCTTCTGTTTTGAAAGATGGGGAAACAGTATTCAGGGATAATTATTTGCACTTTATCATACTATTTCGCCCATTGGGAAAGCCCAGAGACAATGATTTTCTAAAGAGACACACTCTGGTGTGCTTGTTTGAATCAACTCTGGTTGTATAATGACCGGCGACTGGTAGCTGAAAGCAATGTTATTGCAGAAAGCTTGTCATCTTGCTGGTATCGAAACCGTCGATATATTTGCTTAGAAAATTCTGCAGCAGTTGCCTTGAATGATTGTGCGATCATACCTATGTTATTTTACATGCCAAAAAGTGATGAAAAGCTTTGAAGTAATCTTAACCATTGGGAATTCCATTGCACAACATTGTCTCTTGTGCTGTTACAGAAGGATGCCAACCATAGGCAAACTTCTTGGCATTTTCTCCCAAAAAGACGTGGTCCAGCACAATGTTCTTGTTTTAGGCCTTAGTTGTGCCCATTTATCAAGCAATCACAGACCTGGCCTGCGCAGGGCTATACCCAGAAGCTGGGTCCCTCTCTTGCTGTGTGTGGCAGTAACTAATTGATGCAAACCAATGAGGCACAAATTACATGGCCATCTCACAAGTCTGGCAAAGAGATCTGTAGAACCTCCTATGGACCCCCCACCTCCTGAATCCCAGCTCCTGTTGCCTCTCTAAGCACCTTGTTACCGGTTATACTTGTAGGCATTGCCTTACTTGCAGGATTTGCCCCTTAATGCTCAAACATGAAAAAGGGGCAGTAAGTAATTAGTCTCTTATAGTCCATCACTGGATGCACTCTTTGCACTTAATGATGTAACCTCTGCACAGGGTCCTTCTTTCAATCATAGAAAATTGAGATGCAGTGGTGCAGTCTGATGGACATAATACTTTTTCCTTCTGCTAGCTGATATACAAATCCAAGCTTATTGACATCAGTCCAAGTGAGATTTCTAAACTTTGGGTTAACAAGAGAGCAAGCTCTCTAGCCAGACATGAACATGTGCTGGTTTTACTACCGGATGCAGAAATGGGAAGCGTAACTGGATACTGTGGTATCACAGGCAGTCATCTTGAAATATCCTTTTTTTTGTGTCAAGGCAATTAACTTCTTCCTAGGACCTTGCAGCTACATCTGCCATGTGAAATTAATAAACCTTTTCCTCATAAGGGCTGAACCATTACTGAAGAGAACCCAATGGGGAAAGGAAAACAGTGGCAGTTTGGGGAGGTGGTGTTCAGGGTACAGAGAAAATACTGGGGAAGAGAAAGTGCCTCCCAAAACTAACCTCTTTCAACTTGGAAATGGCTACTAAGATGTCATACCAGTCTGTTATGCCTATGGCCCAATCCACCAGAGGTAAGGAGGCTACTGTTACACTTTCAACTTTAGGATGCATCCTATTGGAGAACTGTAAAGCGGGAACATGGAAGGCTGTACACACCTTTGCTAAGCACTACTCCATATATTGTAATGCTAGAGGGGATGCTAAAGTAGGTCAAGCATCTTTGAGGTATGCATTTCCCTACTCACCCTACAGCTTATGTCAGCGTTGGGCCTTTGTTTTAATGTCTTTTTTTTATTGTTTATATCACAAGGGTATGTTAGGTCTGTTCCTCCTATGATGAGATCTTCCCTTTTCCTTTCGTTCACGTCGTCCTGTTAATTTTCCCTTCCACACCCGTAAGGGGAGGAGCTTACTATTCTGTTTAAAAATGTGTGAGTATTCACGATGGTCCCAGGATGAAGGACTAGTTACTACATGTAAATCTAGTTCTTCACCCTGGGTATCTTCCTTAAATTCATGAACATCCTACTCGCCTACCATTCGCAACCACTAGATGAAGGAGGGGGTGCTTTTTAAGGACAAATTAGACTCCACAACACCCTTGGCATCACTGACCAGGTACTGGGTTGTCTGTCCTCTTTTCTCACTAATCGCCTCTCTCAATTGCAATCGGGCCATTTCTCCTCCACCACTATATCTGTGGCGTCTCCCAGGGCTCTATCCTATTGCCCTGGCTCTTCAACTTCTATCTTGCCCCTCTCCCTCACCTGATTTCCTCTTTCTCCCTCCATTTCCACTGCTATGCCAATGACTCACCGCTTTCCTTCAAATTTATCTCTACTACCTCCTCTTTCTCTCTGATGCCAGACTGCCTGTCCACCATTCAGGCATTGTGTGCAGCTAACTATCTCTGCCTTAATGCCAGTAAAAATATATACTTTTAATTTTAATGAAATGTATCATATAAAAAACACTCTTAAAAGGGGCAAATCATACACTCTACAAAATAAAATGTGACTGGGGGTTAGTAGTGGGTGACTTGTACATCATTTTTGTGGCATCACATGAATATTGTCAGTACTCTGATGTTCAACCTTATTGATATGATCTATGCTGATCGGAGATCCCTCTGATATGTCGTCCCTCCACTTCTAGTGGTTTTTGATTTTTAACGATGAAAAAAGGAGAAACAAGACTTTTACACTTGCGCCACTTACCAATAGGGCCTCATTAGGATGTTGACTCTGTTTAGAAACAGAGGCACCCTGAAATCAGATTCTCAGACACTGGAAAACGCAAACCAAAACCTAAAGGGGATGTCACTTGTGTCCATGCCGCACTATCATGCAGGCATAAAAAATAAAGGTGAAGAAATGTGCTAACCTGAATAGTTAGTCCAGGACTTGCTAGGATGTACTGATCTCAAACACATGGATCATCGTTACTTTTAGGAATGCTGGAACGCCTTCACTCTGTAGAAAATACAAACCAAAACAGTATTGTTATTGCTTGTTCTATTTGGCCCTCTTTTTGTGTGCTACTGCCATAACTTGCAAGTAAGCACCATCCCACCACAAGGGGTGTCACCTATGTTCTCCAGCATGGGGTCTGGCATGGATTCACATGCTCATGAATATTCCCCGTCAGGCTGGGAATCCTCGGTAAAGAAAAAAATCAGTATCAGTTTCGTTTCTGATCTGTCTTTAGTAGTAACCAATCACTGATCTCTGGGTCATACTGCCCCCAGCCAATGACTGCCCTCTCCCTAAGCCCCGCCTCTGGCAGCCATCCTCAGATTTTTACCGCACGTTCAAGTGTTGGGAGTCCTCGTGCTTTAGCTCTCGAGTTTTTGCTGCGTTTTCACACTTTTTCAGGAGATTTTCTCTTTTTTTTGGTTTAATCGAGCGTCAAGCTCCACCGTTTCTACTTCCGATAAAGGGGACTGTTTCGGAATTCTTCTACGCCCCTCAAGGGTGAAGTTTTCGTCGAGTTTACGCTTCTTGGAGGATTCTGGAAGATCTGCGGCCTACCTCAACGGACATGGCCCAGGACAAGGGAAGCTCGACGCCCGGATCCAAGCTGTTCAGGTGCTGCCCTGGATGCGCATTACAAAATGTTTTCAAGGAGGACGAGCATTCGTGATGTCTCTACTGCCTTCATGAGGACAAGACGCACGTGGAGAAGGACTGTGCGTTCTGCAAGAACCTTTCGGAACGGACCAAACAAGATCGTTGTTCCCGCCTCGCCGCCTGGCTGGAGAAGGGCACAGCAGGTGAGAAGGCGAAGAAAAAGTCTTGAGCGGGCTTTTAAGTCCTGTGAGGGCGCCCCGGCAAGGGGGCCCAACAGAAGGCCAAGCACCGTGAGTCCGCGGGCACCGGGAGTGCCGAAGGGTCGGGCTCTTCGGCTGCCAGGCAGGGCACGTCTTCCCCGGCACGTTCAACCACGAGCCAGCGCTCTGGTTCGGGGAAGAGTAAGTCTGAGAACCCGGGTAAGCTGCTGGAGTGGCCCCGGTCGATCTCGAAGGGACCCGAGAGGGAGTGAGGCGCTGACCCTCCCCCCAAGGCGAAGGCCCAGGATGCACCTAAGGTGGTGAGGGCTTTGATCCAGCCGGCAAAGGCCTCTATCGAAGTGGTCCCTGCGACCCTGGCGAAGCCGGCTGAGACTACGCCTGTGGAAATGGCCTCTGGGCCCAGAGTATCCTTGCCACCGCGGAGGGAATCCTCTTTCCATCCCATTGTTAAGACCCCCGTGAAGACCCCAGCGGAAAAAGAGGGGGGGGACCGGTGGCCATTACAGACTCGGAATCCGCCTCTGAGGAGGATCTGGTGGAAACCGGGAAGGGCCTCAACGAGACGTTCGAGAAGGTTCGATCCCAGGGGACGGTTCCCACTGATGTGATCGAAGATAGCGACGATGGCGACAAAGAGGGCCCAGTGGAGCAGCCATCCCGTCCGTCGCAGCCATTACCCGAGCCCCAGGATAGCTTGGTGGCCATTTTGTTGGAGATCCAATCCTTATGTACTGAGATAAGGACGAGGTTACCACGGACCCCGACGGAGGATCCAGAACCAGGCCCGTTGGGAAGCCCTCCGAACAAGCGGAGGAGAGTCCACCCTGCTCCTCCCTTCATCCCCGCGAGGCCTGTGGACCCCTCACCCGACCCTAGAGAGGATATGGCGATGGATACGGGGACGGACGACGACGGCGGCAATGACACAATGGACATCCCGTCATCACCCCCCTCCCCCCCTCGGGCTTCTTGACCCGACGAAATTGGCTCCTTTCACGCCATAACAACCAGGGCATCCGAACTCTTCCAGCTCTGCCCTGAAGAACAGAAAAAGGAAGGGTTTCTTTACCAACAACGAGAGGCCAAGAGGAAGACGGTCCTTGTGGTGCCGTTGTTCTCGACGACATCTGGGACGAGGGGCTGGCTATCCTCAAGAACCCTTCCACGACACCCGCCAAGAGGGACCGGTACGAGAAGAAGTACCGAGTCCCCGATGCCACCCCCTTGTGTCTCAGGGCCCAGCCCACGCCGGACTCTGTCGTCTCGGCAGCAGCCAAGAAGAAAGGAGCGGGTGCGGCGGCTTCAACTTCCACTTCCCCGCCGGACAGTGAGGGCAAGAAGTTGGACTCCATGGGACGACGAGTCATCTCGGCGGCGATGGCGATTAAGGCGGCCAATGCCTTAGCGATCGTGGCCCGTTACGACAGTGAGCTTTGGTTCAAGATAGCTCGCCTGCTAGACTTCCTACTGGACGACAAGAGGGCGGAGGCCCTACAAATTCTGCAGGAAGGAGAGGTGGCGTCGGATCACGCCATAACGGTGGCAACGGACATTGCAGATACTGGATTTTGCCAACTGGGCAACGGGGTTTGTCTCCGATGACGAGGATGGCTCAAGGCGACAGACTTTTGCCAGGACGTCCAGACCAGAGTGTTGGATATGCCGTTCGACGGCAACAACCTTTCTGGGAAGACGGTGGACGAGTCGCTCCAGGCCATCAAGACTGACTCGCAGACGGCCCGGGCCCTTTTGGAGCTCCGGAGGCACAGGGTGCCTCCAAGGGATCCAGCGGTGGCTCTTCTACATACCGCCAGGCGGCCCGCTCCTCGTCCCAGGAGGCCTACAGGGGTCGCGGCAAGCAAGGGGGATCCCACCGTCGTCGTCAAGGAGGCCAAGGCGGCAAGGCCTCCTCCAAGCAAGACTGAACCGGACGTGGCGTCGGGCCCCCACCGAAGCACCCCGGTGGGAGGCCGGCTGACTTAGTTCGTCAGCATGTGGAAGTCCATCTCCACCGACCGTTGGGTGCTGGACACCCTGGCCAACGCTGGAATTCCAAAAGAAGTGTCCTTGCATTCCTCCCGTGGCCAGGAAGGAGAATCACGTCCCTCAACTGCTGTTGGAGGTAATGGCGATGCTCAAGAAAGGTGCCATTGAGCTCGTCCCCAGGAGGCTCCGGGGCTCCAGAGTGTACTCCAGGTACTTCCTCGTCAGAAAGAAGACAGGCGGTTGGCGCCCCATCCTGGACCTGCGTCGGTTAAACAAGTACATCAAGGCGCAGAAATTCAGGATGGTCACCCTTCAGCACGTGCTGGGACAGCTGGAGGAGGGCGACTTCCTATCGTCGTTGGACCTGGAGGATGCTTACTTCCACATCCCCATTCTAAAAGGACACAGAGTTTCTCAGGTTCGTGGTTCAGGGACGCCACTACCAATTCAGAGCCCTGCCGTTCGGATTAAAGTCGGCACCCAAGGTATTCACCAAGTGCCTGGCACCAGTGGCGGCGCGGCTGCGCCTGCAGGGGATCCACGTCTACCCCTACCTGGACGACTGGCTAATCCGGGCAAGGACAAGAGAACTCGCCGTTGAACACACAGCGAGGACCGTCCGGCTGCTCACGGAACTGGGATTTGCCATCAACTACCCCAAATCCCACCTGGTTCCGTCGCAAGTAGCACTGTTTCTGGGAGCGAAGCTCGATACAGGGGGGCAATTGGCCTCCCCGTCGGAGGAGAGGACGAAGGCCATTCTGGGCAAGGTGCGGCGCCTCCTAGCCACGGACGTGGCCAGGGTGAGGTCCATCAAGTCCCTCCTTGAGATGATGTCCTCATGCATCTACCTTGTACCCCTTTGCAGACTTCGGATGCGTCCACTACAGGAGTTCCTCGAACGCCCGCTGGTTTTAGGCGACGGGCTGCTTCGAAGACAGGATCCCTCTCGACGAGGAGTTCCGTCGGGCGATCCTATGGTGGGGTACCCATGCGTGCCTCAGTACAGGCATGGACTTTCAGACCCCGGCATTTCAGGAGACGGTGACGACGGACGCCTCTCTGGAGGGTTGGGGGGCCCACACTGGAGATCTCCACGCAAGAGGCCTTTGGCTCCCGGAGGAGAGGTCTCTCCACATCAACATTCTGGAGCTCCGAGCAGTGTTCTGGGTGCTCAAGTCGTTCCTTCTGTCCCTCAAGGACAAAGTGGTGAGGATCTTCACCGACAACACCACCGCGATGTTCTACATACA
The DNA here is from genome assembly GCF_040938575.1 of Ambystoma mexicanum. NCBI lineage: Eukaryota > Metazoa > Chordata > Amphibia > Caudata > Ambystomatidae > Ambystoma > Ambystoma mexicanum. The sequence goes on along the minus strand of NC_090931.1, from coordinate 284,904,031 downwards.
GAAGTAGGGAGGCACCAGATCCCCAGCCCTATCCAAGAAGGCCCAGGATCTGTGGCACTGGGACGTCGCCCACAGGGTTTTTCTGGTTCCCTTCCACTTGGCAGGAATAAAAAACACCATTGCGACTCACTCAGCAGGGAGCTGCGCTCGTGCCACGAGTGGGAACTACGTCAGGACCCGGTGGATCGGCTCTTTCGACAATGGGGCAAACCCCGGATCGACCTTTTCGCGACGGCGATGAACTCCAAGTGCCAAAGGTTCGCCAGCAGGTTCCCACAGCTGAGGAGCATGGGCGATGCTTTCTCGTTCCCTTGGGACGGCCTGTTTCTATATGCGTTCCCTCCGTTGCCGTTGCTGCTCCGCCTCATCAACCAGCTCAAGAAGTCCAGGTGCAGAATGATCCTCGTCGCACCAGCGTGGCCGAGGCAGATCTGGTTCCCGGACCTTCTGGACTTGTCAACGTCCCCACCAGTCAAGCTGCCGGCGGACGCGGATCTTCTCTCCAGAGAAGGAGGCGCCATTCTTCATCACGACCCGGAGTCGCTGAACTTGCAGGCCTGGCTCCTGCAGCACTAGAGTTTGGAGGGTACGATATCCCGGCTGACTGCAGAGAGGTTCTTGCAAAATACCAGGGCGTCCTCAACTCTCGTGTTACGGTCGTAAGTGGAAGAGGTTCTCTGTCCGGTGCTGTGCACAGAAGATTAACCCTCTGCGGATTACGGCCCCTCAAGTACTGCCGTACCTACTGTCGCTGGCCAAAGCTGGACTGGCTCACGCCTCCATCAAAATGCATCCGGCTGCCATCTCCCAATATACCAGGACTACGGGACGGGCGTCCTTGTGGCCTCATCGACTGGTGAAGGAATTTATGAAGGGACTATTCCGATCGTTCCCGCCGGTGAAGGCTCCTGCCCCGGCGTGGGAGCTTCATGTGGTGCTGACCAGGCCCCATTTGAGCCTATGCATTTGGCGCCTTTTGAAGTTCCTGTCATGGAAGACAGCGTTCCTCATGGCCATCACCTCTGCACGACGAGTGGGAGAGGTCCAGGCCTTATCTTGCAAGCCTCCATACTTGACTTTTCATGACACGAGGGTGGTGCTGAGGACGCACCCCTCCTTCATGCCCAAGGTGCAGTCGGACTTCCACCTCAACGAGCCCTTGGTGTTACCAGTTTTCTTCCCGTCGCCTTCAACGCCGGCCGAGAGGACTTTGCACTCGCTGGATGTAGCTAGAGCGCTGAAGTTCTACGTGGACCGCACAAAGAGTTTTCGGAAGACGTCACCGCTGTTTGTGAACTTTGGGTCTGTGAATCAAGGGAAGGCTCTCTCGAAAACTTCCATTTCCAGATGGCTCTCCAGCTGCATCATGCACTGTCACCGCTGCCCGGCTGTCCGAGAGCCCATTCGACCAGAGCGATCGCTGCTACCACGGCGTTCCTGTCTGGTGCGCCCCTGCTGGACATCTGCAGGGCTGCTACGTGGAGGTCGACGCACACCTTCACAAGATTCTACTGCGTCGATCGGGACTCCAGGATCGGCAAAGCAGTGCTGCGCAACCTGTTCGCCTAAGGTGAGCCTGGTGAGGAGGTAAGAATTGCTTAATGTTGAGTTTTGGATGTAATGCTTAATGTTGAGCCTTTGCCACCTCCCGTGGTTGTGCATGTGTGTACTGCTATGTATTCTTTTATTCATGAGCATGTGAATCCATGCCAGACCCCATGCTGGAGAAGGAACAAGTTACTTACCTGTAACTGTTGTTCTCCAGTATGGGTCTGGCCTGGATTCACATGCAAATCCTCCCGCCTACCCCTCTGCGGCTCTTCACTTGGTCATACTGCCATTTTGCGTGCTACCAAATCTGAGGATGGCTGCCAGAGGCGGGGCTTAGGGAGAGGGCAGTCATTGGCAGTATGACCCAGAGATCAGTGATTGGTTACTACTAAGAAAGACAGATCAGAAACGAAACTGATACTGATTTTTTTCTGACGGGCAATATTCATGAGCATATATATATGTTAAAGGTGAGAGCTGTGCTAAACTAAATAAGCAGTCAATAACATTTTATGGTTTACTTGTTCCAGCCGTATCAATCATAGTTATTCAGAAGTATTCCAAAGCATCTTCACTCCATTGGAAGCAGCAGGACAATATGTGCATCACTTTCTCTGTTTTGTCTCTATCTTTTACTGCCATTGTTTTTGGCAAAATCGTCAGTTATATAGGTAATCAAGCAAACTTAAAAACCACTGACCTGCACCAGTAGTATGTTTATATCTTACTCCTTAGTAAAGTGACAATTGATGGCTTAGTTTTATAAATTTCTACCTGCGTGGAGAAAGGAAGAGAGGAGAAGCGATCAGTGCTCAATGGTGCACAGTCTTGCATAGAAAACCCTGATCTAATTTCTACGTGCTGCCTTGTTGATTACAATTAGTCATAGAGGGGTACTATGATCCCAATGACAGTACACCAGGTCCTAACCTATAAATTTGGTACATACAGATATATCGAACTCCATGCTGCTTAGTAGACAGGGGCTACATTGGAATAGACTGTGTCCCTATTATCATATCAAAGCCTCAGGAGGAGCAGCTTGATGTTGCACTTAACGCATTGTGTCTGAAATGCTATTTCTAATCAATGGTCCGCAAGTGATGTACCCAGCTGATGGTTGCTATGAGGGATGTAAATATCCCATCCACCAACTTCAGGCCTTGTTGTGAAAACGAGGCTTGCATGCCACAAAGATCGAAACCAAGCCTAGTTTTCATGCCGAAAAAGGATCCAATCAAATGGAAAGCACCTACACCCTTGTTCACAGCCTTAGTAAGCCCCAACCATGCCTAGTTTCCTTGCTACTGCCAAATAGGGATTGTATTACCAAGGAACAGCACAGAGTCCACAGATGGAATGAAGACGGTGGAAATAAAATAATACATAATAATAAATGAAAACTGTTCCCACTTAATTGCAACAGTATGAAATACACAGGTGGATGTGTACAGATAATTCAACCAGTTGTTGAACAGAAAAAGTAGTTAAACCTCTTTTCTGTAAAAGAGCCCTTTACTTTTGTGTTTGCTGACTAAGTCAGCTCAAGGTGTCTTTTTGTGTATATACTTTGGTGTTAAGTGCAAAAGGAGGGGTATCCAGTTTCCTCTTTGTTTCTACACGTTTCATTTTCTTCCCATGTTGAAACTGGGCTATGACAACAAACATTTTCGGGAAGTACCCATTACTCGATATACATTAATGCCAGTAAGACAGAGATCCTTCTGATTGGGACACATGAGCCCTCTTTTCCTCCTGTCCTCTGGCCACCCTCTTTGGGTACCCCCACCATCCTGTGAGGTCAGAACCTCTGGGTCCTCTTTGATTCCTTTTTCATCCCTCACATCATGGACCTTACTAAGAAGTCTAACTTCCAGCTCCACCTCCTCAGATGCATTCTTGCTTTCCTCACCTTCCCCCAGAAGCGCAACATCTCCAGAGCTCTGGTCCTCTTCAGGCTGGACTACTGCAATAGCCTCTTTCTCAATTTCCCTCCTTCCTCCCTACGCCCCCCTCCAGCTAGACCAGAATAGCCCAGCAGGACTTATCCTTGGCCTTAAGCCCAGGGACCATATCTCTCCAACCCTAAAGTGTCTCCACTGGTTCCCAGTGGCTGCAAGGATCAAAATCAAGACCCTCTGCATCATCAACAAGGCCTTTTGGGGCCTGGGACCACGCTATCACCAACTTTCCCTCCCTAAATACTCCCCTCACTCCAACTCTTTGACTGTCAAATGCTTCTCTAAGCAGAGAGTGGGGGGCAGGGCTCTCTCCTCGACTGACGCCTCCCTCTGGAACGGCCTCCCTTCCACTCTCAGACTTGAGCCAGACCTCCTAAAGTTCTGGAAGCTGCTTTAAACTCTGCTCTTCTCTACCTCTTTCCCTATTTACCTTACATGCTAATCACCCCACTGTCGCTGTGGCTGGTGGCCTGATACTCATGAATCCCACAGGATTTCAGGCCCTTCTTCCCAGTCGCTACCATCAGCCCCCCACTGCACTGCCCTGCGGGCCCTGCTTGGCAGCTCTGCATCCCACCTGTAGGAGCTGCTTCCACTTGCCTGAGGTTCTCCTCCTTGGCTCCCCCTCCTTGGCTCCCCCTCCTTGGCTCCCCTTAGCATTTCCCTCCTGGATCCTCCACCAGCACTTGCCCATGCCTCTAGTCACCCCCCCACATCCCTCTTCCCATCTCGTGCCCTTCTCCTCACTGCACTTGCACGGCTGAATGCCACAAGACCTAGTACTTTGGAGCCACTTTTAGCATTTGTAGAATTGAGCAACTTTTGCCCGTTTTACTTTTATTTGCTGATCGTTTTTCCTTATAGTGATTTTGCTTTGTTAGGGAGAATTCTCAGAAATGTGCTAATTCCCTCCACCTTAGAGAACCCCAGCAACTTTGCTGGATTTTGAGGACTTGATTTTTTTCAGCTGCAGAGAGTGAAACCATTTTTCCCACTCATGTATTTTAATGTGATTTTTAACACTGTTTCTTTTGGTTGTCGAGTCTGACAAACTCCATAGGCATCATCTTTTACATTGTGTCACACAGCACCTTCAGTGCAGTGGCACAGGGACGTCTTTCAGATTTCTCAAAGGTTTAAATACCTTCTCTCGGATAAACTGTTTGCCAGAGCAGTAAAGTGAAATTGACTTTACTTACATTTGTAACTTTCTGGACCCAGCACACAATATCTTACAATAGGGTGCTGGAGGGGTTACTTAGTATCCCCTTTGTCTAGCTTCTCATGTAACAATTTTATGTTACCCTTTCCTCACTGAATGGCTGGTGGCAGTGGTTTCATTTTAACTACCGTGGTGTGGATTTACCGCGGGCTGCGTTTGCAGCTGCAGTAAAGCACCCAAGTTTGCCATTTTTGTCAAAATGGCCAGGTTTTCTATTTTCACCATTTCTTTGTGGAAAGGGCCTTCTTGAGTTTTACTCTTTGCACCAAACCAGGTTTGGTCCCATTGTTCACTTTGCCCATGGTGGGATTCACAATTGAAGCCCACCTCTGGCTCCAGGGTGTCTGGGGTGGGCAGGAACTGAAGGAGGTGCCCGAAACTCCCTGTACTTGAGACCCAAATGCACTCTGTAGTGATTGGCCTGCTGACTGTGCTGGGTGATTGACAGCTAGGCTGGAATGAATGGGAGAGAACTGAATACAAGGCAAGGCTTTTGGTTTGGAAGGCAGAGTAGACCACTGGACGAAGTAACTGAAGAAGAACTTGAAGAGGACACCTGCTGCAACTCTTGGACCGCTGGTTTGCCCGGTGAAGCCCTGCTGCTGTGCTGAAACTCCAAATTCATATCAACAGAGAAGCCCCTGCAAGGACAACTTCTCCTCTTGAGTTGGTGGGACCAATCAACTCCAAAGTAAGCCACCTGGACATTCACTTGGAGCTGGATGCATTTCCACAGAGTTGCTGCTGGAAACCAAATAGCCAGGGAGAGTAACACCAGATTGTGTGTGTTGCTTTTAAGTTGGCCAAAAGCTCCTGGAAGATCCTCCGGACTCCCAGGAAGCAGGACTGACCGAGCCTAAGCCCCCTCAACTCAGTGCGGACCCTAGAAGCAAGGAAAGTCTATCTTGACAGCCAGGAACCGCAGTGTTGCTATTTGCGGTTGTCGTGACGAGCTGAAACACCGAAGTGCTGTTGTTAAGATTGCTGGTTGCGAGCGATGACCGTCCCATTGCAGTGCAGGAGTTCCCAGAAGTCCTCCCTCTTGTCCCCACGACTGAGGCCCAGGAACAGTGAGATCTGCAGAGCTGCTCAGGAACTGAAGTCATCTGCTGCACTTTCTTCTTCAATACAAAGGTACTGTAAAAGTCTGAGAACTTACCTCTCATTGTAGAGTTGCTTGGATCTTCTATCCGTCAGGTCTAAACAGTATGTGGCCCTACATTTGATTCTTCTTTTCTTCAAAGACTTCAAAAACATTGTGCAAAGACTTTTCTACTCACCTACCAGAGGTGCTTCATCCTATATAAGACTTTTGCCCATTGACTTTGACCTAGCCTACTATACTGAATGACTCTGCTTAGGGATACAAAAGTATTTGCCTGCTTAAGAATTTTTGTGGTCTCTTGTTTGTTCTAATAACCTTTTCCTTTTACCAACTTCTAACCGTATTCTAAATGCAAACAGTAAGAAATTAATGTCCCCAGCACCCTAGCTATTGAAGTCACCTGAGGGTGTAGGTTGTGTCTGTGGGCATCCCAAAAGGGTCTATACTGATTTGGGAACTAAGAGTGTATAGTATTGAAGTATATTTGTGTGTTGCTTTTTATGTTGCACCATTCTAAAGAAGGCTTATTCGAACTGACTGATAAATGAATAGTTGTTCATTCAAGAAACCTTGAGTGGAAGTGTCTATTTGAATACTTGTCACTGTGAATCTCTGTGCAACTCCCCTACAGCTCACATTGACCCCTCTTGAGATGAGCCTGGCTACTCCACACGCTACCAAACTGTCTAGTACAGGCTTATACCAAAGGTTGGGTTTTCTATTACATGTGGTCAGAGTTATTGTAGTGTACGCTAAGGGTACTGCATACAAACTTTGCCTAACACACTTCATAGTAATTTGTACTGAGTCTAGCACTGCTAACTCTGTCTTTATCTGCCATTTTATTCAAGACATAGTTTGATTGTAATTAGTGAGTTGGCACCCCGTTTAGTGCGTCCTGAAGTAGACGTGTTCCCACAATCAGATGACAAGAAACTACATATCCCAGAACCCTTGGTAGTTCTCGCTCCGTATTTCTTTTGCAAACCAGGCGCGAGAGCGCCGGCGCAAGAACACCAAGCGGTCTGTGGTAGTCTGTGAAGGGCAGGAAGGCAGTAAGCGCCCTGCTCTCTTTCCACCGACGATCCGTTATGGGTATTGCAGAGGTCTAGGCAGCCATATCTGCAGTCAGAACCATCTTTGATAATAGTAAATACGCACTGATTGCCCTGCTAAGGTAAGCCCCCTTTCGAATGGATTCTATCCTCCAACGTATTCCACATCTTTGACCTGTAAGTCCAGAGCTGTGCTACTTTGGAAATTTTTTGGCAGATGGCATCCTGCGTCGATGGAGTCGGGCGCCCGTAGCCTCAGTTCCGTTTTTTACGCAAACGTGTTTGCTTTGAGAACTTGGTGCGCCTTGTGTATTCTTCGTGAATATGTCTTCTTCATCTACCCCTCCGACTCTGTGGTCTGGCTTTAAGACTTGCTGGGACTGTAAGTCCAAGATGTCGATTACGGACTCCCACTACATTTGTTTGTGTTCTCTGTGCGAGAGTCATGACACCGACAACTGTTCGAAATGCCAGTCGCTGACTGCGAAGTCCTTGCGGCAGCGTAAGGGGAAGTTACAGGTAGGTCGGGGTACTAAACCCAATAAGTCCCAAAAAGCTGTGAAAGGTATGTCCACCGACGATTCGAGGGGTTTACTCGCCTCGTCCGAAGGAGTCCCTGGGATCTCGGTCCTAGAGTGGGTCCCGCCACTAGTCCTGGAAGCGGCGTCACCGGTTGCTGTCCTCGTCGGAGGATGGCACAGCGAGGCAAGTGGCTTGTCCCACGAAGTCCTCGACTCCCGAGGAATGGGAGGCCTTCCGGGAGCAGATGCTGGCTATTTCCCAATCCCAGGGCACTGTTCCGAAGGCGCGGACGGAAGAAGCCGGCAGGGAACAGTCTCGGTCCGATGCTCGGGTACCTTCGGGCCCGGGTCCTCAGCGTGATAAACATCGGGCACCGTTGAGGTCCTGTTCGGGCAAGGCTCCGGTTGATCGCCAGAGACATGCTAGGTCCAGGTCTTCGTCGCAGGTGAAACCGCAGAAGTCTGGTAAGGACTCAAGGTTGCGTCGACTTAGTTGGCGCCGTGTTCGTCAAGTACGGCTGTCGGTGCTTTGCTTTCACTCCAGCCCTCAGTGCCGTCGGCACCATTGTCACTGTCGGCGCTCTCGACGCCTTCGGGGCCATTTGGCCGGAATTTTCCGGGGGCGGTCCCTGGTACTGTGGATCCTCCAGGAAAGGGTAAAGCCAAGACGGGACAGCCTTTTGTCGACTCCAGGGCCAATCCTGTTCCTAGGCAGGAGTTCTTTCAGCCTTTGGATGATATCTTTGAGGATGAGGAGAGGTCAGATTTAGAGTTTGACCCTGTTGAGGCTCCTGTCTTTTCCAGAGACAGTCAGTTGGAGGAGTTAAGGCAGTCCTTGCATGATGCCAGTGGCCTGGACACTTCTCCAGAGGTGGAGTTTTGCAGGCCTGATCCTGGGGCTCATGCTGAATCCTCCTATAGGAGATTGATGGCTAGAGTTACTGAGTATCTTGGTTGGTCCAGTCCTCCAGTGGCATTTGTTCAGGATGACCTCACTGATATTTTGGATCAAGGTCCGTCCACTGACCCTGTGTTGCCGTTTCATTTGACTTTGCAAAAAAAGTTGGCGGCTACTTGGCAGACCGCGGTGTCTCTTCCTGTGTTTAACAAGTCTTTAACTAAACAATACCGCCCTTCCAGTAGTGACCCCAGCTATCTTTCTTTTCACCCCACTCCCGAGAGTTTGGTGGTTCAGGCGGCTACGCCCAGCTTGAGGCAGGCGGTGTACTCTACCATCCCTCCTGATAGGGACAACAAACGCTACGATGGTTGGGCACGCAGGGTGTTTTCTGCAGGGAGTATGGCACTGAAGTCAGCCAACTCCACTTGTGCCTTGGCAAGATTTTCACACACTCTGGGGAATTGTTTCTCTAGCGGCTGAGCATATTCCCGAGTGGGAAGAAAGGGATGGGTTCCTTGCTCTCATCCAAGATGGCAAGGATGCCATGTGTGAATCCCTTCAGTTGGGGTTGGACACGGCCGACTGTGTTGGCCGCTCCATGGCTGCAAGCACCGTTATACACAGGTTTGCGTGGTTGCGGAAGTCTGGTTTTGCTCCGGATGTACAAGCCCGTCTTCTGAACATACCTTTTGATGGCTTGCATCTGTTTGGCAGCAAGGCTGACAAGAGCTTTGAGAGGTTGCAGACCTCAAAAGCTGCTGCTAAATCTTTGAGCGTAGCTGTGCATCAACCTCTGCCTTTTCGTCCTAGGGGATATCAGTGGAGAGGAGTTTCCTTTCGTTACTTTCGTTAGAGGACGCGTGGAGCCGCCAGTCAAAGGGGTCAACATAAAAGTACCCGTGGTGGTCCGGGAAATAGAGTAGCCAAAGCCGCTCAGGCAGCTGCCTCGTTGCCTTCAGGTGCTGCTGCAGCCACTCCAAAACAGCTATGAGGCCATGTTCCATTGTTAGCCGGTTGGGGGCAGACTGTCTCAGCATCTCAAAGAATGGGGAGCTATTACTTCGGATGCGTGGGTTCTGGATACAATAACCCACAGCTACTGCCTTCGCTTCCTAAAGCAGCCTCACAACAATCCACCAGGGAGTCTCTTTGAAGCTTCCGGAATCCTCTCCTTGTGCAGGAAATCTTGATCCTGCTGGAGAAAGGCGCTATAGAACTAGTGCCTGTAGCGGAGAGGAACAAGGGATGGTATTCTCCATATTTTTTTATTCCAAAGAGACGGGGGACTGAGACCCATCTTGGACTTGCGTTGGTTGAACAAGTTCCTCAGGAAGGAGAAGTTCAAGATGGTCACTCTATCTCAGGTCCTTCAGGCCCTTCAACTTCAAGATTGGTTGGTGTCTCTGGACCTACAGGATACTTACTTTCATGTGCCGATTTATCCCAAGCACAGAAGGTTTGCGGCTGGCAGCTCACACTTTCAGTTTCGGGTCCTGCCATTCAGATTGACCTCCGCCCACAGGGTCTTCACCAAGCTAATGGTGGTGGTGGCTGCGTTTCTCAGGTGAGGGGGGGGTTTCACGTCTGCCCCTACCTGGACTGGCTAATCCGAGCACATCCTCCCGAGCAAGCTCAGGATCATCTCAGCCTCATCTGCCTCTCCCTCCACAAGCTGGGCTTCTCCCTCAATTTCAAGAAGTCACATCTGACACCTCAACAGCTCCAGTACATCGGGGCTGTGTTGGACATGTCCTTGGGCAAGTGCTTGCCTCCCAAGGTGAGGCCTCATCGCATTGTGCAGATGGTGCACAAATTTCAACATGCCCAGCGTCTTCTGGCTTTCGAATTCTTAAGGTTGCTCAGCTTCATGGCATCCTGCATTTTTCTGGTGCCAGAGGCCAGACTGAGGATGAGATCCCAGCAATGGGTCCTCAAGATGCAGTGTTCACAATTCTCAGGCAAGATGTCGGATGCCGTTCAGACACTCTCGGTCTCGCAGGATCTTCTGTGGTGGGCCAACGAGGGGAATCTGATTAAGGGGGAGCCGTTTTGGCAACCATGGCCGGAGGTGACAGTAGTGACGGACGCTTCCCTCACAGGATGGGGAGCTCATGCCGACGATCTGACCGCCAGCGGTCGTTGGTCTCCATCAGAGTCCAAACTCCACATCAACCTGTTAGAGCTGAGGGCCATCAAGCTGGCCCTGAAGGCTTTTTCTGCCGTCTGTGCGGGGGAAAAGTGTCCTGATCATGACGGACAACACAGTTGCCATGCATTACCTCAACAAAAAAGGGGGGGTAGGGTCACTCCCATTGTGCAGAGAGGCGATGCAGCTCTGGTTCTGGGCAATATAGCAAGGAATATCACTCTCGGCAGTACATCTGGCCGGAGAGGGGAATGCGGCAGCAGACGCTCTGAGCAGGCAGAGCACGGTCTCTCGAGTGGGAGCTGGCTCAGGAAGTCCTTCTGGAGATCTTCTCCCTTTGGGGAACCCCACAAGTGGATCTCTTCGCGACCAGTGCCAAACGGAAGTGCAAGAGATTCTGCTCAAGGGAATTTCCTCCAAGAGGAGGCTTAGGAGACGCATTTGTTGTGGATTGGTCATTCCCACTTCTGTATGCGTTTCCTGCGGTCCCCGTCATTCCTAAAGTATTAAGATGGTTGCGGAGGTTCGAATCCCACATGATCCTCATTGCTCCGGATTGGGCCTGGAGAGCGTGGTACCTGGACCTTCTAGAAATGTCCATCTGCTCTCCATGCAGTCTTCCCTACCGAGAGGATCTCTCTTTCTCCCTCTCCCTCTCCCTCTCCTAGGAGGTCGGGAGATTTGGGGGTGTGTGCGGTGAGGGGGGAATGTTGGGGGCCTGGGGGGGTTGGCTTCTCCATCCAGAGGTGAAGACTCTCAAACTTCACGCTTGATATCTGAAAAGTTGAGATATAAGGATTGGGACCACCCGGATGACGTGATGGGGGTGTTGCTTTCGGCAAGGCGGCCGGCAACAAAATCCCTGTATCATTGGCGTAAGTTTTGCGACTGGTGCAGAGGACACAATGTTGACCCTTTTCAGAGTTCCATTCCCATGGTGCTGTCTTTCTTGCTTTCTTTGGCCCACGGGGGTCTTCAAGTAGGTACCATTAAAGGTTACCTGGCAACGCTGTCTATCTTCAAGCGCTCGTCTGAAGAATGTTCTTATTTTAAGATTCCTTTGATTTCCCAATTTCTAAAAGGTCTCACTAATGTGTTCTCGCTGTCCCCGTTTCAGGTGCCGGTATGGGATCTGAATTTGGTCTTGAAATTCCTGATGGGTGCTCCATTTGAACCCTTGCACTCTTGTCCTTTCAGACTGTTGTCTTTCAAGACCGTTTTCTTGGTTGCGTTTACATCCGCTCGCAGAGTGAGTGAATTGCGGGCACTTTCATCTAAGCTACCCTTTAGTGTGTTCCACAAGGATAGGGTTGTACTGAGGTACGGCCTTCCTTTCTGCCTAAGGTAGCGTCTGAGTTTCATTTAAGGCAGAAAGTGGTACTTCCTGCTTTCTATCCTCCTCGTCATCCCGGTAAGGTAGAGGAGCGACTCCATAGGTTGGACCCTAGGAGAGCTCTGAGCTTTTATATTTCTAGGATGTCCAGGGTCAGAGTGGGTGATCAACTCTTTGTGGGGTACGCTGGACACTGATTGGGCCAGGCTGTTACCAAACGGACCTTGTCCAGGTGGATTATCCTCACCATTACTGAACGTTACAGATTGTCCGGTAAGGACCTTCCTGAGGGGTTGCGAACTCACTCATCAAGGGGCGTGGCTACTTCCACAGCCCTACAGCAGGAAGTTCCTATTAGGAATATTTGTGATGCAGCGACATGGGCATCTATCCACACCTTTGTCAAACATTACTCCCTGGATGTGCTCCATGGTCAAGATATGGTCTTTGGTAAAGCGGTTCTTTATTCTGCCATCTGATTGGGTATTCTAAATTCTTCTCTCTCCTCCATTTTCCAGTACTGCTTTGGGAGTCTGTCAAAGATGTGGAATACGTTGGAGGACACAATCCATTTGAAGAACAAGTTACTTACCAACTGGTAACCTTCTTTTGACTGGATGTTCCTACAACAAATTACACATCACCCTCCCAGCCTGCTCCTCTGGAGAATTTCCTATGCTATTGCAGCTTGTGTTCCCTCAAGGCTATGTGCAGTCAAGCAGGCATTGTGTACAAGCATGTCACACGTTATGGAGGAAAAAACATAAACTGAGGCTACGGGTGCCGTGCATCCTATTTATAACATCCGGTGATGTGGCCCTCGAAGGAGGCCTTTTGAGGGACATCGACCCGACGCCATCGACGCAGGATGCGCTCTGCCGCAAAATGTCCAAAGTAGCACAGCTGTGGACATTACATGTCAAAGATGTGGAATACGTTGGAGGAACATCCAGTTGAAAGGACGTTATCAGTTGGTAAGTAACTTGTTCTTCTGGTGGGAATATGGGTGGTTACATGAAACTGAAACTCTAGCCCTTCCCGTAAATCCCAGCAGGAAACTCCCTTAGAACCCCATAACACAGGGGCTGACTTCCAATCTCTGGACACACCCTCCCCCCTTGCTATGGCACTAGGTGAGCCTCTGTCCATACCGGAACGTAATGGCATTTTAGAACTCTATTCCAATTTAGAAACTGACCATGGCGGTCTTATTTTGCATCAGCCTGTATTCCCAGTTCCAGGGGAGATGCCCAAGTGTCAGGAAAAGCGTAGCCTTCCAATGGAAGCTGAGCCTAGGAGGCATTTTCTTAGATCTAAGATCACCCCAGTCTCTGCCTTAAAGATATTAATGCTGAACACCAGGTCTTTAGTCAAACGCGCTGTGGAAGTAGCCACATACTGTAGAGCTGGAAATCGACATTTGTGCCATCACAGAGTTGGGGCCACGATGCAGCAGGCCCCTCCTTGGGTCTATCTATCCCAGAAGGATATAGCATGTACAGTCAGGACAGGATGGGGGGGAAACGGGCGGTAGGTGGGGTAGCCTTAATTTTTAAATCCAACCTTGTTATATGGGAAGTAAACTGCCAATCCATTGTGGGGACTGAGTCGAAACTAGTTAAAATAGGGCTTAATGCAGAGTCCACCATCAATCTCATTTTGCTTTATAGACCCACCCCCCCCCGCCTCAGCAGAGGACTTTACTACTGTACTTTCTAATTTCCTCCTTTCACTCCTTAAACCCAAGACTAGATTTCTAGTATTGGGTGATTTTAATCTTTGGTTAGGGCATGCATCGGATGTTATGGCCACAGATTTGGAGACCTCACTGGTTAATCTGGGCTTGGAATAGAAGGTCCACAAACCCACCCACTGCAAGGGGCCCACTCTTGATTGGGTAGCTACACTTAATATTGTAACAAAGGACTTTCAATGCCTTGCCTGCCTTTGGTCAAACCACTCCTTTGTGCATTTCACAGTGCAATGTGAATTTCCAATATAGTTATTTTTTATATTGGATTTGTTTTTAAACCTTTACAAATAATTTTTCATTATGCATATTTCAAAACAGTATGTTCTCCATAGACTGAAAACAAGATTTCTCTTTTGCTCAATTACAATCAGAAAGGTATGAGAGTCTAGAACAATTACATAGTTACAGCACTGAAATTTAGGCAGTAACCTCATGCAAAAATGCAAACATTTGCAAGATTGAAGAAATGCAAAGTATACTACATAGACCATGTACAATTATTTTCAAATGGAAATGGAGTGCTCCCTATGTCTCAAACAATTAGTGTTTCCTAGTTAAGATTCAAGCGCAATACTTCTTTCAATGTGCAAAATGTGCAAATTTACAAAAGTGCAACTGTCATTATTAAAATTCATCCAAAGTATTAAAATTGAATGTTATTACAGCAAGAGTAGATTTTCCACCTGATTAGAACCAGATTGATATAAAACAATTTTAAAAAGCAATATTAAGCAAAGTCATTAAAAGAGAAACACAGTTATTGCAGTTATTCATCAATTTTCCATAGGAAAGGGTTAGTACAAGATGTCAAATTTTGAGTGATATCATTTCTGTGATGTTGCATTTCACACAATGCTTTCTGCTAGCCTTTATCCAAATCTGAAATTTGCAAGACGTCAAGCATGCAAATTTTTTCAGTGCACTCTAGTAAACACAATCTTAGACCAGTTACAATCGGCCTACATAGAATGGCAAATAGCTCAGTTTAATTTGTTCACTTTTTGTAAACTCTACTTCATGTTAGTTTGCGGACATAGAATGATATAAGCAGCATTAATTAAATGTCAAGTATATATTCGCAACAGCTCATGAAATTGTTGATCTCGTTATGATTATCCGCTATCTAAGATCGTTGCTCTTCTTCCTCTATCTGTTTAAGCAATATAGTCAAAGCTATTATCAAAGAGATATTTTCACCCCACATTAACCTTATCCATACCCATTCTCTCGATTGATCGGTGTCTCTCATGATCCATTTACCAAATGATTTCATACTGGACTGTTCACATTTTGAACAGAAGAGAACAAATGTTTCCAAGTTTCCTGTTTGACATTTTCAGTGCAGAACCGACATTGACCTGTATTCACTTTCTCAGGTTGTTTGTTCCATTTATGGCTCCGCTGTTGAGTGTGAAATTGATTCAGACAAAATGGGAGATATAAATCATGGGCCTTTTCGCATGGGAAACATAAGAGAGATTTTGCTCTTGGTTTTCTTTTTTTGGCGAATTTCACATATTCGCTATACGTTTTGTAGGTGTTATTGGCCTCAACCATGACAGCTCAATCTAGTTCAAAGTGTTTCTTTTTAATGTATGGGAGTCCAGAGACAAGATCACCTGGCCTTGCATTTATATTTTTTAGTAGGTTTGTCACCCTCTTTTCAAACCTCAAGATGGATTTAGGGTGACCTTCCTTGAGCATTTTCTGTAAATCTTGATACATTGAATTATTCGGGGTATTCAACATCTTGGCATAGCTGTTAAGCTTGCGGCATTGAAATTTGGATGAAAGAGAGCTTATCCTTAGCTCGTGCCTTATGATGTAATTGGATATTGCCAGGGATAAGCCCAAAACCTGTTTCCATACCTTACCCTGGACTCTATCCAGTATCTTATCTATGTTCAACAAGCAAACGTCCAATCCATACAGTATTATGGGTTGAGCTTTTAATGTATAGAATTCTAGCCCTGGCATCCAGGAGTATTTACAAAACTTTCTTATGATTTTCAGCTGTGATAAGTGGACTCATTTTCTGGTTGATGTTTAATTCCCATGTACTTTTTGAGGTGCTATCAGAAATAGTGTATTCAAGATATTTTAGTGTGACGGATCTTTCAATTTGTGTATCTGCAATGATCCATTTGCTTATTTTGGTTCTTTTTCTATTAGGAAAAATTATTAAATTTGATTTGGATGGGTTTACCAACAGGTTGTATTTGGACGCATAGATTTCAAATTGAATTATTTTGTTCTGTAGCCCAAGCTGATTCCAGCATTGTGGTACACGAGGTACCCCCTTCTAAGATGGCCATCGCATTTTAGGCTAGTTCCGATCGGTGCCTGACCAGGCACACAGCAGCAGTCTTGGCCCTCCCTGATTGGCCATTGCAACTACAACTCCTGCCATTGGTCGCAGGCAGGCGAAGCCGACCCTCTCCATCCAAGGCCCTCAAGGACAAGGCTGGTGCCTGTTCTCAGCCTGTTCACTGCCGACTCTGCCATCTGCCAGACCCCCTGGACCTCCAGACTTACCTGTTAAGGTAACATTGCGCCTGCAACATCAACTTTCCGCTGAGCCCACAACCCATCTGCCCCTCACATATCACACCGGAACGTTATCTCTTCTGACATTTGTAGTGCATCATCATCATCCTGCCTCTAACCTAAAGATATACTACTCTTCCAACCTATTGGCAGGCTCTATACATGACCTCGGACCCTGTGCCCTAATGCACCCCACTCAATGTGTGAGCTCAGTACTTGTTGGCCCCGTACTGTGATCTCGAACTTAGGCGCCCTGATGCACCCTTTTCAGTACATGTGTGCCCCCCATTGTGATTTCATACTCAGGTGCCTTGATGTACTCCAGTCAATGTGTGATCTTAGTGCATGTGAGATGTGTTGTGCCCTATGGTCGCTTCCTGACCACATTTGAACTGTGTTGTGCCCTATGATCGCTTCCAGACCACATTTGAATTGTGTTGTGCCCTCTGGTCACTTCCTGACCACATTTGAACTGTGTTGTGCCCTATGGTCGCCTCCAGACCACATTTGAACTGTGTTGTGCCCTATGGTCGCCTCCAGACCACATTTGAATTGTGTTGTGCCCTCTGGTCACTTCCTGACCACATTTGAATTGTGTTGTGCCCTCTGGTCGCCTCCAGACCACATTTGAAGTGTGTTGTGCCCTATGGTCGCCTCCAGACCACATTTGAATTGTGTTGTGCCCTCTGGTCACTTCCTGACCACATTTGAACTGTGTTGTGCCCTATGGTCGCCTCCAGACCACATTTGAATTGTGTTGTGCCCTCTGGTCACTTCCTGACCACATTTGAATTGTGTTGTGCCCTCTGGTCGCCTCCAGACCACATTTGAACTGTGTTGTGCCCTATGGTCGCCTCTACACCACATTTGAATTGTGTTGTGCTCTATGATCGCTTCTAGACCACACATGAATTGTGTTGTGTCCTATGGTCGCCTCCAGACCACATTTGAATGCGCTGTGCCCTATGGTCGCTTCCTGTCCACATTTGAATTGTATTGTGCCTACCTTATGTCGCCAACGCCCCTTATTCGCCATTCCTCTGCACGTCACCCCAGCCCTAGCATGCTACTCTGCCTTACCGTGATCATGTTCCCCTTTTGTGTCATGCAAAGCAACATACTCTGCACTGGCAATAGTTACATAGCCCACAAAAATGGTCTAGCCAGACTTGCCTGCCAAAGACATTACCCTATCACTTGCCCCACACCATTCCTGCCTACCACACCGGCCTTCCTCCCGGTATCACAATCTGCCTGTCCTACCTATGGCCATGCACACTCTTCTGATGTCCCAGCCAATATGTACTCAGATATCTCCAAGCGGAACCCTACTGACACGAGAGCATCATGCCCCACCCTTGACTACAGCACCTCCATAACCGCTAACCTAACTGTCTCTCGAACCACTACCTTCATCCCTACCGATCGGAACATTAGACTTGGTGCCAGAACCCACCACAGAACTAGCAAACGCCCAGCTAAACTACCCAATAAGACCAACAATCACACTAACACCTATCAATTCCACCCCTCCTATTCCAAAAGGAGCTCTTCTAAATGTTAGATCACTAGTCGCCCATTCCATAGAAGTCGCCAACATTATTCTAACTAACAACCTGGACTTCCTTGCTGTAACCGAAACCTGGTTGCATGATGCTGCTGTAACGCTCACCTGATTCCCACGGAGGCGCGGGTCTTGGCAGGAAGGTGTCTGTGACTCGAAAAGTGATGTGCATGACTCGATTGGCTTCTGGGGTCGAACCTCTTCGCACTGTGTGTCGAACTCGAAGGGTGAGGTTTCTGCAGGTGAAAGAATATGGGGGTTAAAGGTCTGGGTTGTTAAATGTCCCTCTCTCTCTTCCCAGCTTGTCTGTAGAGCCCCCCCCCGGTCAACGTGCTCACCTTAGATAGGTGAATGCTGGGCTCTCCATCTGCGTCTAGTGCAGGGTGCCGTTGCCAGTTCCTTCACTGGTGAAACATTGACCTCTTGACTTCAGAGGATGGTTACCGTCGTTGTCTGCACAAGCGGTAAGTTTCTGGACACCTTTTGTCTTTATAGTCTTTAAATGCGTGGCACGTTAATATTGAAGACTCTGTATAATGCTCTTCCCTTATGTATTGCAGGACTCTTGAGATGGAAGATGGAGTGAAGCGCCTGGAAATTCGTAAGTATGGCAAGCGCTCTAACTGTCTCTTTCCTTGCAGCTTAGTTCGTGTTAAAGAGACGCCGGAGTATTCGCAGGCGTTTGGTTGGGACGAGCGTGATGGGCGTGAGTAAATACCTGCTTAATGTCTTTTTCTTTGTCTTTACAGGCGACGATGCAGAATGAAGAAATCCGGAATTCACAGCGTGCCGGTAAGTGTAACAATGCTTTTGTCTTTGCAGGCGAAGATGCAGCGTGAAGAATCCGGAATGCACAGCGTGCCGGTAAGTCTAACAATGCTGTTGCCTTTGCAGGCGAAGGTGCAGCGTGAGACACGGCCGCTGCCGATGGATCAGGTGAGTAAGCACTGCGTGTAAAGTTCGTCTTGCTAACCTGTTGTTTCTTGTCTTTTGCAGGTGCTGATGTTGACTGGATACAGGAATGGTAAGTATAATTCTTGCAGGTTCAGGATCAAAGAAGAAAGGCTGGAACAGACTCGGTGAGCGTTCTGCTGCAGATGCAGAATAACGCGAAGCACGTTTCCTCTATCGGGTGTGGTTTAAATAGCCTTGGAGTGATGAGGTGTCTTCTTCCACGGCCCCGCCTAGGTAAGAAAAGAGTTCCAGTTTCCAGAAGAGTTCCAGTGCTGTATCCAGGGAGTGGAGCTGCCCCACCCAGGTAAGAAAGTAGTTCCTGTTTCACAGAGAGCTTCTAAGTGGCTGGTAAGTAAGCAGCATGGTCTGCTGCAGGTAAGTCCACGCAAGCACTTTCACACCAATTATGAGCCCGGCGCTTCCAGTGCCGGGACCTATGGTTTTGATGAGCCTGGTGCCACCGGCGCCAGGACAGGGTCCAAAAGGTCCCAGTAGGGACCGGCTGGTGCCTAGGATTAGAGTTAGGGGCCTGCTTCCAAGGACGTTGGGCTGGTCCTGGCTCCTTGGAAACAGTGATCATGACAGCTGCAGGACCATCTCTCACCCTAGCTATACCTGATAACTACACCATCCTCAGAGCAGATAGACCGAACGCTCGAGGAGGTGGTGTAGCTATCATCTTTAAGTCCTCGCTTGATATTAGACTAGCCTCCTCTCCTCCACTTAAATCATGTGAGCATCTCACAGTCAAATTACAAACTTCCCCTAAGAGCACTGCATTTAATTTACAGACCCCCGGGCCCACCTGGCTCATTTGAGGAAGACATCACCTCACTAGTTGCCGAAAGTTCCAAACCGTCAGCACAAATGATTATACTTGGAGACTTCAATCTTGGGTTTAATGACCCTCTCGACACCCCAGCCATTGCCCTGGCCACGGCATTAGAGGAGCATGGCCTCCAACAACTCTGCTCCAAACCCACCCACTCAAAGGGCAGAATCCTTGACTGGGTAACTACCCTTAACTGCAACATTACCATGAAAGATCCCGTACAGCTCATCTGGACTGATCACCACTTCCTCCCATTTGACATTAATACTGGCAATTTAGTGCATAAAAGGCCTGTTATTGCACCGTCCTGTCCAACCAGGAAAAAGAGTAACATCACAGCGGAAGCCTTAATACCCTTGGTGACCCCTACTCTGAACGCACTACCAGCTACAACTGACTTGAACCAACTGGTCAACGTCTATAATGATTCCATGGCCAAAGCCATCGACATTCATTGCCCCACTAAAAATGCGCAAAGGGAAACCAAAAGCGCACCTGAATACATGGTACAACCCGGAGCTCAAACTTCTCCGTCAACAAAAAAGTAAACTCGAAGCACTATGGAAATCAGTGCCTTCAGTAAATAACAGAACTAATCTCACCAATATCTCCACTCTCTACAAAAATGAGATTACACGCGCAAAGAAAGAATCTCTTAACTCCAGGATCTCTCAGGCAAGCTCTAGCACAAAGGAGTTCTTTAACATCCTAAAAGAATTAGAAAACCCCACTCCTCCCACTGATTCTTGCACTAATGATAAACCTTGGTGCACAGGGATCCAGAATGCTCTTGCTAACAAAATTTCAGGGCTCCAAACCAAAATTGACAACAAACGACGACTCACTCATGGTCCTACTTCCAGTTCCACCCCTCCTTCACCTACCGCCACTAGCTCGGGCTTTACTTTCAAAAAGGTATCCATACCGGAGGTACAAAAAATTATAGCATCTTTGAAACCCTCGAATTGCAAGGGGGACAGTTGCCACGCACAGATCATAAAAGATGCAGCCAGGGATCTCTCCTCCTTCATTACCAAATTAATAAACCTGTCATTCTCCAATAACTCGGTCCCTAGTAATCTGAAACAATCCTGGGTCCTACCACTACTAAAAAAAACCAACCCTCGACCCAGATATACCCACGAATTATAGACCCATTACCACCGTCCCATTCTTACTAAAAATTCTCGACAGAGTGGCCTATCTACAAATCCAGGATTAGCTCGAGACAAACCATTTATTAGGAACTCGCCAATCTGGCTTTCGACCACAACACGGGACAGAAACGCCCCTTGTTGATCTCAAGTGCCAGATAAACGAACTCAAAGATAAAGGTAAGGCTGCCATTCTTCTTCTTCTCCTCGACCTCTCCGCTGCCTTTAACCTGTGACCACAAAATCCTGTGCAACCATTTGTCATCGGCAGCACACTTCTCCCACTCTGCGGTCACATGGATCCAATCCTTCCTGGACAATAGGACCATGCGGGTCTTCTCACCCCTAGCAGCGGCCAACCCTATCCCAATTACTTCCGGTGTCCCACAAGGATCTTGTGTCTCACCTACTTTGTATAATATATTTACAAAGCCCCTATTCGACAAGCTGGACCATCTGTGTGTCACCTACACGAATTACGCAGATGACACCCAGATATTCCTCGCCCTATCCGGTAATTACAACTCGAACGCCAACTGGATCAATGAAGTCTTCTCCATCATTCAGGCATGGATGGCCACACATGGCCTTTGCCTGAATGATGACAAGACCGAACTGCTCCTTGTCGGCTCACCCAACACCATCCGGAAACTCTGTCCCAGCTACACCAGCTTCACCATTGACGGCAACACCATCGCCAAGAGTGTAAAAACCCTGGGTTTCTACCTAGACACGAATACCAACCTAGCCAAACAAATTAATATGACTCCCTCAGCCACTGCCTACACTGGTAAACTAATTAGGGCCTGCAGACCGCTGATCTCCCCCAACAACTGCCTCACTTTAGCCAGAGCACTCATTCAATCCAAACTGGATTACTGTAATAGCCTTTCTGTAGGCGCCAACAAAACGGTAATCAATAAATTGCAAGTTCTACAAAATAACACACTCCGTGCTGCCCTAAATATTCCCAGAAGAGAACATATCTCTGCTACAAGAATCTCATGCAAATGGCTCTCCATCCAACAAAAAATAGACCTAAAAGCCATATGCCTCACCTACAAAGCTCTTAACCACCTAGCCCTGCCCTATCTCACTAACAAATTTACATTAAGACAGAATACCAGAACCACTAGATCCTCTAATACATTACAACTGACGGTGCCCAAATACTCCTTCAAAAGAGCTGGTGGATCCAGCTTCCCAGCTCTAGCCTCACAACTATGGAACACCATTCCACTGGATATCAAATCCGCACCCACCTTCCAACCCTTCAGAACTAAGGTCATCACTTGGTTACTCAACAAATAACCAACCATGTATGTATGTATACCTAATGTACGAATGTATCCTTTATTATGTTTGCCTATTATTATCTATGCACTAACTGCTTTCTTGTCAACTATACATATGCCTCATTACTGTACTATTGTTCCCTACCGTTGCCTGTAACTTGATGTTCAAAGCGCACATATAGCCCTGGGTCAGGAGCGCTATACAAATAAATAAATAAACAAACAAGTAGGGTCAGGTCAAAGATCATCTGCAAAGCCCATCCAATGCAATCGGAGTGGGCAAAGTCTTATTGCAAAAATATTTGTTTGGTGCCATATAGAGTCCAAGTCGCAGAGGTACAGATTAAATGGTGTAGAGGCTAGATTGCACCCCT
Organism: Ambystoma mexicanum; assembly: GCF_040938575.1. Taxonomy (NCBI): domain Eukaryota; kingdom Metazoa; phylum Chordata; class Amphibia; order Caudata; family Ambystomatidae; genus Ambystoma; species Ambystoma mexicanum. The sequence goes on along the minus strand of NC_090931.1, from coordinate 284,881,763 downwards.
GCTTCACCCCTGTAAATGTAGGTATGGGCATAGTCGCAGCACCTTCTTGAGAGATTCGAACTTGAAAATTAGTGTTTTGAAGTAACATTACTATTAAACGAACCAACATGGGCGCCACCCCCATCTCAAGCATTTTGTTCAGAGTAGGTTTCTTATAACTGTCAAATGCTGCGGACATGTCCAACGAGGCCATGTAAATGGAGCCTGCTTTTGGTTGCTTGTAATTCTCTAATATGTGGGCTAAAATAGTTACATTAAGGGGGGTGCCCATGAACTTTACGGAAGCCGACTTGGAAATGTGATAGTATGTTGTGCTGCATGATGATAATACCTTGGAGGATGCATCCGTCAGTGCTATAGGACCAAAGTTCTCCGGCACATTGGGGTCCCCCTTTTTATAGATGAGAATTAAAATAGAACTGAGCCAAGATTCCGGAATTGTGTGTTTGAAAAATGTGATCACATTTTATTTTAAGAGTACATGCCCATAACTTGGGATCTGATTTTAGAATGCAAGCAGGAATACCATCTGGGCCAGCCGCTTTAGTGAATTTAAAGGTTTTCAATAGCCTTTTGTATCTCTTCAATCTTCCATGGGCACTTTAAGGGAGGTAAATTAGCAATATTAAATTCACCCTCTGTGTATTTTTTTTTGAAACTTTATTTACACATCCATAACAAATCCCAATACAATCGGCGTATATCAAATAACACATGAAAAAAAGCACAAGAAAAGCACAACAATTTACACAGTACTATGTACATACCGAGATATACAATACCCTAAATCCCCAACATCTCAAATACATCTCTCAATTACCCCCCCCACCCAACAACTATAATGTAAATTTAAAACGACTGCAAAAATCTACCCCATATATTCTCAAACAAAGCCAATTTACCAAGTCTCCTATACATCACTCTCTCCATATTTGCCAATTCATGCATCTCAGACAACCACGTCTCCACATTCAATGTCAAAGCATTCTTCCAGTTCCTCAATATAATTCTTTTACCAGTCATCGCCTCTCTGAACAACCACTTCTTCTCACTCTGAGTGAGATCATCCAAAGACTCATCACTCCCCAATATGATCACAATAAAATCCAAGACCGGGATACCAACAATCACTTCATCACACACACACACGTCCAATCTCACCCCTAAAGAGTCTCACCAGCCTACAATCCCATAGCAGATGTTCCATCGTACCAATCTCACATGAACATCTCCAACAATCTGCACTCCAACAACCCTCTGTTACACATTCTCTCAGGCGTCCAATAAATTCGATTAAGAATTTTAATCTGTCTCGATCTTTCCGTGAGTCCCAGCGAGCACAACTTCACATTCATACACATGTTTTGCCATAAACCCTCTGTGATATCCAATCCGATTCTCCTGCCCCATTCCTCTCTTAAAGAATCATTCCCCTGATAACACGACACAAATGCTTTACACAGGCGACTGGCAAGTCCCCCACCCGAACCCACCAAATTCCTTGCAAACAGATCCAATGCAATTTTCCTCTCCAAATCCACAACTCCAATCGCACGTTTAAGCTTCATAAAAGCAGAGGGTCTAAAGTTTTCAATACCATATTGTTGCTGCAATTCCCTTGCATTAATCCAACGACCATTTGTAAACAGATCAGCAACCCACCTCGCCCCACCCAGAAACCAATTTGCCCAAAAGACCACCTTGCCATATATTTTGATAGCAGGATTTAGCCACACCAAGGCGCACCGGGCTCCCTCAAAGCATCCACCTTCAAATAACGACACAAGCCCTTCCAGGCGCTCCTCATGTTATCCATCAGCAAATCATGTCCACAACTCTGTCTAGAGACCGAAGTCAACACAGCTCTTGGAGTAAGAGGCCCATGGAAACTGGTTTCAGCCTGTACCCAGACATCCTGCAAGTCCTCCACAAATGGAACCAAAAATTCTGAAAAGAAAGCCAAGTGGTATGCCCTGAAATTCGGCACCCCAAGACCACCCCTATGCAATGGCAATAGTAACTTCCACAACTTCAACCTCGGGGGCTTCCTATCTCACTAGAACTCCTGCAGCATCCTGTCCAACTCTCTCCAAAAAGTCTCAGAGAACCTCAAAGGGACCATACTCAAAACATAAGTAATTCTCGGGGTAGATATCATCTTTAAGGCATTCACCTTACCCCACAAATAAAGATTCAAAAGACTCCATCTCTCAAGGTCCGTCCGCAAACCACTACACATGACCCGCGCATTTTCCTTAAACCATGTCCCCTATCTCTGGAGTAAGCCAAACCCCTAAGTACAACAATTAATCTGGACACCACCTGAAGCCCAAGTCCACCACAAACCTCCTATCAACATAATGTGTCAAAGGCATAATCTCTGATTTCATCCAATTAATTTTGTATCCAGAACAATGATGAAACACTCTGTATTTTAAAGGTAGGTGATATTTTTGCAAGATTAAGTGGTGCCATTGACGTGCCGTTATTGATGTAGTAAACACATTTGTAGTTGTAACCGTGGCCGCTCTCAGGAGTGTCCAGACATTTTTAAGAGTTATTTTTACATAAATTGGCAATACATTTTTGATTGTCTGCATTGTGTAGATGATCTTTAAGGATTTTTAATTTGTTTCTGTATGACTGAAATAAACGTTTTTTAGAATTCCTACAATGCCAATTTGAAAGAATGTTTGTTTACTCTTTTCATGTTTGAGATTTGCCACTTACATATTGTAGGAGTGAGTGTGAACTCTAAGTTTGTCTTTTTCTCTGTTTGCAAGTTTATTCACCTGAATTTTTATTACTGACGCGTTCCATGCATCTAAACATTCACCATCTTTCCTGCTAGAGTTTGCGTCACTCTGGTGCATAATCTCCCTACTTACTCTGTAAATTAATTCCTGACAGAGCCTCGGATTCCATTTCATGGAAATGGAGTGCCGATCAACTTCCGTCATCACCAGTGATGGTTCAATTTGATACGTATTAAGTGAGTTATTTATGTTTAAAGTTATAGCCTTATGATCCCCTAAGTGCAAGTTTTCAACTGTAACCAAATCAGACTCCACGCAATTTATCAGACACAAAAAATAAATCGATATCAGAATATGACCTGCCACGTTGCCACGCACATGTGTGAAGCCTGTAAGTGTGTTAACTACGTGCATTTCCCAATTTTCTAGGTATTCACACAACTTTTGACCCCTCTGTTTTAGCAGGGTTTGATTTTTAGATGCGGATGACCTCCGTCCGATTTTAGAATGATAAATACAGGAGGAGTTAAAATCGCCTCCTAGGATGATATCTGCATTCGGAGAACGACAGAACGCCTCTTCTAATAAGGTATCTAATTGCTCGCATATCAAGCTCCTAGGGAGTTTAAGCTGGTTCCAATATATGCATATTATATATACCTTTGGCTTTTGGTCGTTAGGTCTCATTTCTATTGCCAGGAGTTCATCCAAACTTAATATCAGGGTGGATTTGGCTTTCAAATTGTTATTTGCTAAAATTGACAATCCCCCTGATGGTCTTCCTGCCATTACAACTTTAGCAGCATTTGTGTATGTGTTATAACCAGTAATGTTAAAATGCTTGGTTCTCATAGTTTCTTGAATTAATAAAATTGAGGGCTTTGAGTCAGGAGTCATGGAATTTAACCTGACAAGTTATTATATCCGCATGAATTCCACGATTGTATGGCGAAGCTTTACTGGCTACAGTTTTAGGGTGGCTTTTTGTATTTGTAAAACACTATTCATTAGTGGTTCCAGCCAAGCCCAATCCTTGACTGAATTGGCTATGGTAGAAAGCTGTGCCATCAATTACGGATTTTGCTTAACGGTTGCTGCAGTTTGGAGTGTCTTGGGTTGGTTTGGCAGCTCTATTCGGGTTCCACAGTCTCAACAAACTCAAGTGCATTTGCTTTAGAGTTAAATAGAAACCGTGTTTAAACCCAGCTGCACCAAATCTGACCTATGGTCCCATAATAGTTTCGTCACTGTATGAGAGTGAAGACCACAAATCATTCGATGGTTATTACTACCATGAAGAGTTATCCAGTCCATAGCTTCAGAAATTAGCATTCTCAAAAGTTGATTTAAAAAAAAGCTTTATATCATGTACGTGCGGTTTAAACGCTGGCTTCCATTAATTGCAGGGTCACTTAACCACCCCATAAAATTTGGCAGTTCAGATGACAATTTCATTGGAATGCCTTCATTTGAGGACATGTTATTTGTTTTTGCGTTTCATCTGTTCCCCTTCCTTTGTTTTCATCTCCTTCTAAGGGCTGGTCCTGCATATCATTTAGTTCTAATGGAGCCTGTGACCGCCCCTGTAGGGTGAGCGTGACATTCTGGTTGTTCGCTTGCCAAGGTGGCATCATTGTCCCCCTATGCCATTTTGTGTTCAAGTTCATTGCTATGTGCAGAAGGATTTTCTGTATTAGAATCGCTTTTACCAGATGTTAGTTTTACTTCATGGCCTTTGCCGTCTTATTGGAAATTAATGGATAGAATTTTGATAGCTGAGATTCTGTTTATTTTTATTATTTAGTAAGTGTTCTGGAACCAAAATCAAGTCAATAGATGTTCCTTTGTCAAGCTGATTTTCTGGGGATTCCTTTTTAGGAGGCCTCATCTTGTATGTTGAGGTGTCTTTAGATGGTATCCTGTTAATATGCTTGAATCTATATGTTTTACCTTTTTTCTTGATATTTAGATATGATTTGGATTCTTCGTGTATTTGATTTAGATCAATTACCTCATCTTCGTTGGATAAGTTGCATATATTTTTAATATTTGAATTGTGCCCACTATTTTTTGGTATTACCTGTTTTTTTACAATCTTTTTAATCTTCTTTTTTGGGCTTTTGTTTGTGCTCGTTTCAACCTACGTGAGTATTGCACTTCAGTACAGCAACTTCACGTACTTGATTTTCCTGAAATCTATCCTAATTTTCCAACGAAATGGGACATAGTGCAAGATTATAGTCAATAATATCAGTCAGTGGGGACGGACTGTTTGGTGTTTCAAGAGTTGCGTCCGGGACCTTTTCATTGGGATCGGGCACTGATTGATTCAGACTTCCCTCCCTATGTGGATTCCCCTGTAGATTGTTTTATACATGACAGAATGTCTTATCGGTAATGGGCCAAAGTGTCGCCCTCCCAATTACGACGGCTGAAAATGCAGACTTTTTTTTTTTTAGCACCCCCCTTACACCACATATATATGTCGGGGTGGCTATATGATATAATATTAATGTTGGGCTGTGTAAAGGGGGTTTAAAAATAAAAAGTCAGCATTTTCGACCGTCGTAATTATGACGGTCGCAGTGATCACATAGATCCCCGTTATATGTTCCGCATTCCCTGTGATTGCTTGTATTCAGGTTGTGGAGGTGCCCTCATTCCTACTCTTGTCTAGTGTGGAGTTGCGAGGAGCGTCTACATATGATGTATGTGTGCCTGCAACTGAATCATTCATTTCTGTTTGAGTTGCTTTGTGTTTGGACGCAGTCTCTGTGTTGCTACTTGGGACCTCAAATGATTTCACATTCACATAATCACCATTCAAAGGACTTTTCTGATGTTTAGTGTATTCCTGGGCATACACAAAGCCCACCAGCTTGTGCAATTTCCCCATCATATCTGATATGGACCCCTTAATATTCCTTATCTCAAGATGGGTTAGGTTGAGGATACGCATCAAGACCGTAAACGAGAAGTCATCAGGTTCATTCTGGTCATGAGATTGAGTACTGATGTTATGCACAGTGCAGGGGGTTGGGACCGCGCTTTGTTGATATGAATCTTTTGGCAGTTCAAGTTGCGTATACACATTACTAATATTGCCTTTTATGTTCCTATTTGGTTCTATGTCGTTTAGAGGAAAGACTGGATAGCTGGAAGTAAACATTTGGTTTCCCCTATGATGCATTTTTCCTTGCAAATTTAAGTAGTCCAGGTGACTAGGGTGGGGGGGCTCAATTAAACAAATGGACTTCCTCTACATTGGGAGGCAACGGTGAAGCTGGTGTGGCTGGGCCAAGCAACACCCTAATTCGTTTCCTAATTCCGCTTGTACAGCCAGAGCTATTATCGCCACATCCGATATGTGATTAGTGAATCGTTCAGTACTGAATGCATGGATGGATGAGTTTGTGTGTAGAATTTAGATCTATGTCCGTGGTAGCTTCAGCATCTTCTAACCCATTTAGTGAATAATTTGCGGCATCAGCCAGATTACGTGACGGTGTGCAAGACTGCTTGTTAGTAATTGTCAGAGAATCAGGCGGCACACTCACTCTCATTGCCCTATTTTCCCGATGTCCTTTAGAGTCCGCTCACTCTATAGGGAGCTGTACATGCAGGTGTATCCGTGGGGTTAGGTTTTGACTCCCCAATGGGGCAGCCACTTGTAATTGTGAGGCTTCCATTTGGGAGTCACTATGGGATTTATCAGCTTTCCACTGCGTAGTCCCCTGACCATAATGGGGCGTCCTCTGACGCGGTGCACAGATGGTGTTCGTTGTGCACTAAGGATCAGACGGTAATTCCTGCGTTCGTACTACGATCACGTGCGAGTCGTTTTAGACAACACGCTTGTCTATTTCATTTAGCAAAGTGCTTTCGTACCATTGATGACATAAACCGTTTGTACTAAAATGTTTGTGAAGCTATAACGATCAATCAAGCTTGATTTCTGCCGCTTACCTTAGGGCAACAAGAGCAGCCCGCGCTGTCAGCTCCTTTTCTTTCTGTCCACCCAAGCTCGCCTCAGAGAGGGACAGAACCAGTGGCCAAAGACAAATACTGTTACACCTATAGGACAAAATGACACAGCGGGCGCCTCTTTGCTACCCAGAGCCAAACAGGCTCAACAGGCACTTGCAAGGGCACTTCCGCAGGGTGCGCACGTGTCTTTATGTAGGGTTGTTCTAACAGGGGGGCATAGCCTCTGTTTAAATACAAGAAAAGTGTGTGAATATGCTATATATCTAATTTAACACCACCTTAATCATAAGTACTTGTATTTGGACAAAGTTGCATTATAGGTGAGCATTAAGATAGTCTGTATGTTCAAAACACACGTTGTGGTTAATTTTGAGAATGTGGATCAGAACACGGGTAATACGCTCAGCAGTATCTCCCAGGCTCAACAGCACTTGCAAGGGCACTTCCAATTAAAATGAGAGGCTTGTTTAAACATAGTTTGTGTCCAGAAATCGGAGAAACCTGACATTGGAGCTTATTGAACCTCTGCTCAGCCTGGTTATTGCAGACTTATCCAGTCGGGATTCAGCAGAAGAGCTGTCAGATCTCTTCTCCTCATCTTTTCTTAACATCTCGAATACCTTTGCACCACTAAAAAAGAAAATTCGGAAAGAATCATGTAATTATAATACATGGTTTTCTCCAGAACTCAAGAAACTGCCGCTTAACGTCATCGTTTTTATGCGTGGACATCTAATCAAACTCCTCTGACCCTGGCAGCTTACAAATGGCAGCATAAATTAGCAATTTTTGATTTTTGCTGCTAAAAAAAATACCCTCAATTGTAGAATACAGAGCGCTCAATCAGAAGTGAAGGAGCTCTTTAAAATTCTTAAAGAGCAGGAAACCCTGCATATCCAGGATACTGGCTCTGTAAAAAAAGGATGTTGCTTGGTGCTTAGCCATTCAAGAAGCTATGCAGGGAAAACTTAATAAAATCAAGGTGGACATTGTCTTTTAAAAAAGGGGATCAATCTAAATCATCAGTGGTAAGGGCCCCTGCCATGTTGGTGAAAAATTATTTTATTCCACACTTCAATTTTGCCCCCATAACTGTATCAAAATTGTCCATTATTGTTGAACATCTAAAAGATACCATCTGTAAAAGTGACCCCTTTTTAGCGGTCATCATAAAATCCTGTCCTCCTATCCTGTTGGACGCTATTTGCAAATTTTCAGATGCGTCGTTCATAGAAAGTTCAGTACCGCTGGGGTTAAAAAAGGCATGGATAACGGCCATTCTAAAAAAGCCAGGATTATGTGCTGATTTGCCATTAAATTACAGACCCATCACAAACACCCCTTTTTTGCTCAAAATCTTGGATCGGGTAGCTTGCGTCCAAATCTCTGCCCACCATAACAAATATCCCATTCTCAATAAGTATCAATCAGGGTTTAGGCAGGGATTTTGGACTGAAACTGTTTAGTTAGAGTTGAAGTACAGATTATTAGATTGTATGGACAGTGGAAAATAATAGTCTCTTATGTTGTTGGATTTATCAGCGACCTCGACCTGGTGGGTCACTCCATCCTGATCACCAAGTTGAAGGCCGTTGCTAACTTCTCGTGTGAAGCGGCCCTACCGATTTTGTCGTTCCCGAGTAATCGGGAATGTCGAGTCTATTGTGAAGAGGCAAAAGCCCCTCCCATGATTCTAGAATTTGGCGTCCCCCAGGAGGCTTGCATTTCTCCATGCTTATATAATATCTTCACAGTACTTATTTCTTTTTTTTTTGCTCTTTTAGAACAGAATGGGATGGCGTTTGTGAACTACGCTGATGACACTGTGTGTCATCCCACTTACAGGTATTCATGATAAAGATTAAAGACAGAGCTTATGGTAGTGGGCACTCCTAATATGGTAAGGAATTTGGGAACTGCATGTGAGAGCTTTCGCATAGAGGACACTAGAATTACCACTCAAACCTGGCGTCTTCTTTCACTAGTACTTAAACATGAGAGCTCATGTTGGTAGCTTGGTCTCGTATTCCGCTTATTACATCAAATTCCTTGCTCATCTCAACCATTTATTACACAATCTAATGCCGAGACCATTGCTAGGGCCATAGTGGGTCCCAAAATCGACTATCGCTGCAGTCTGTTGTATGGCATCAATAAAGTGGACTGTAATCAGTTACAGATTATACAAAACAGTGCAGTTCAAGTGGTTACTGGAATCTTTTGGAAAGATGACGTCTCGGAGGCAAGACGTGGTCTGCACTGGCTCCCAATAGAATCGAGATTACTATATTGCCTTCTGTTAATAATTCACAAATGCTGATTGGGTAAAATGCCTTCCTGATCTACAAGAACTGCTCAAGGAGAAAACACACACACACATGAGATCTCTTAGATCCAGTAATACAAACCAATTGTCTGCCTCCCCCGTCCCCCAGATGTAACATCACTAAAGCCACAAAAGGAGCCTTTCAGAACACGGCCCCAAGAGCTTGGAATGGTCTTCCTCCCGATCTCGGAGGACTGAAGTCTACCGAACTCTTCAGGAAGAAATTACATTTATTTGCTTGACTTGCTCTCTCTTCTGGATTCCCTTCATGATTCTGATTTGTTTGTTGATCGTTTTGTGTTTTTTGCACCCTTAAGCCTTCAGGTCCATGGTTTGCGCGGTATAAATAATGAAAGTAAAGTAGTAGGACCATGTCTGTATTTTACTGATTTCGCCATTGTTCTTTTTCCCCTGTGCCCTTTCCATTCAGCCTTGTGGCGCTTTGAAACACAATTCAGTTGTAAAATGCACCTAACAAATGCTCAATAAAATGGTCTTTGTTCATAGTTTACATATAAAAACTGAATTCAATTGCTAGTGCTGAAAATGGCTGACCGCAGCTGTATAGTTTTCTAAGTTCACATTTATGGCTACCTGTCTGTCTCCTGGTTTTTCTGTTTTTAAGGTTTCCTATCTAGGAACACTTTCTGCAGGCTCATGGATATATATTCTGTTGGGAGAAGATTGGAAAAACCCTGATCCAGATATATAAAAATGTCAAATTTTGTATGGTTCTTCATCAAGATATTTCTATTTACTGTTATTTAAGTTTGTTCCGAGATCCCACATGTGAGCTTAAAAATACGTGTATATAGGCACATTATAAATGCCATATCATATTTAGTGTTTATGAATTCAGTGTAGATAACTTGGATGAAAAACTGACTGTATGTTACTACTCCTTTCTTTGGGTGGAGAAGGTGTGACCAGCGATGGTGGCTCAATGGATTTTTTTACCCATTCACTTCCAGAGCTCCCAAAGCTGCCCGCCGACATCGCATTGTGAAAGCGAAGAGAAGCCACAGGGGTCATTAGAGCAGGAACGCAAGATAAAGCAGTACCTGGAAGACGAGCGGATCGCCCTCTTTCTGCAGAATGAGGAGTTCATGCGGGAGCTCCAGAGAAATCGGGAATTTCTTCTTGCTCTTGAAAGAGGTGAGAAACCTGGGAAGGTACCATTGTCAATTTCTTTCATGCTGGTACTAATATTATAACACTTTTTTTGTCACCATCTCCTCTGCTACACTCTGGACTCACTGGGAACGCTGTTGCTGCATCCTCCACTCGATTAATTTTAAATATTCTGATATTTCTTTGCAACGGCAACTGTTCTTGGGAACTGAGCAACCACTACCACCGCTGATTATCTCATCTGGCTTTCTGTAATGCAGGAATAGTCTGTCTCGATGCATATGCCTTTGAACATTTCCCATTTGTCACTAGAAGGCAGGAAGGAGATTGAATATTTAGCAGGGCATCTTTTTATTGTTTTGCCTTACTTTGTCACCATCCGTGTCAGTCAGTGCTTTAAAGAACCCCTGGGAATACCATCGTTGAGAGGTTACCTCTTGCATTACAAACTAGTTAAACTGTTTTCATATCTGGAATCTTTGAAAGGCAATTCATACACATATATAGGTGTGTTCAAATCGCATCCAGAATCACTTGCGATACAGAATTTGTGGTCTATGTTTTGAATTGCCCTTGCAATATGTGGTATGTGGGCAGTACAAAGGGTAAATTGAAGCTGAGAATGCTGCAACACATAAGAGCCATAAGAAATGTTGATCCCAACTATCCGATGGCTCTGCATTTTCAGTCTCAACATGAAGGTAAATTGGAGGGCTTTTCCTTCTTCGGTATTCGGACAGTGCCTAAATCACCCAGAGGTGGTAACCGGGAGTTACTGTTGAGACAACTGGAAACTAGGTCCATTCTCGATCTTGAAACAAAAAAACCCAGGGGCCACAATCTTGATGAAGAGTTATGTTTTTAGGTACCAATTAAGTATACTTCGTGAATTTCTTTGCACTTTTTTGCAATACTAGGTACCTGCAATGTTCAAGAGTGACCCCTAGTGTGTTTAATATTTGAATACTTTTCCATTCCGGTTCACATTCCTATGTATTAATGTACATTAACTCTTCTTTCTTCTTTTTTATTGATGCATCTTACAGGTTCTTTCTCCAAATGATTGTGAAGCATATCTTGCATATGATTGTTTTTAACAAGATTCTTAGGAGGATATTTTGTATTGATATTTATCACTTTGATCAATATTTTTGTATAGCTTGGTTTTAGGCTTCTTAATTGCTTTTTTACTCTGTCCCCATATCTCGTTTTATTTGTCCCGCATTGTTTCATTGTCGATTGATTATTTGTAGCTTGGTATGTAGTCTTTTTAAGGTAATAATTTCCCAGTGATGTTATCTTCTTTGCTGGGCTCATCGAGCGGAAAGGGTCTTGAGGATTTTTTTATAGGGAATAGTTTACCATTCATGGTAGGCAATTTTAAGTAAAGTTTTTTGCACTTGCATCTTATTGGGGATAAATTTGTTGTCTACTTTACAGCCATCCATGGATGCACGTTTTTTGTTCCAGTGACATTGTTATTTTATCTATTTGTGAGAAATATATATTTATTGATTCCTTTATCTATTTGACTGTCAAATTGTATTATGTTACTTAGTATATGCACCACACACTTAGGAACATATTTGTGCATCCATGGATGTAGAGCACTGTGCATTTTATCATTGCTGTTGTCTGGACATTTTTCTCCTTTAAACTTTTTCCCTACCTTGCTGCTAAATATTATGCATTTTAACAACTGCTGCTATTGCACTAAGCACTTTAAAATTGCTGCTAAAGCACTTAGCGCTTTACATTGCTGCTAAAGCACTAAGCACTTTATATTGTCTCAAGACTGCATTATTAAGTTCGATTTGTATTACACCTCGCATATGTATGCGTAAACTTAGACTTACATGACTATATATCTTTGTTTATTCGAGACTAACGTTGGACACTTAGAATGGCTATATTTTGTCTAGTGAACACATCATGTTGTGGGGCTGCTTGGACAGCGTTGAGGTAATGGCTGCTTCAGACGTTATAACGTGGACAGACCTACAAGGCAGGGCTCGTCATTTTTGGCGGTTGCCTTAGAATGGCATTATTTTTTGACTTCATTTAATCTTGGGTACCAGCCTTTGTTGACAGACATACCATTGGAAAACACACTTTTATTTTGAACGATGTGTATTCATATATATTTGTATATCCTTTTTTTATATATATTTTTCCTTTGACACTCGTTATGTACCTGAGGCTTTCTTTTTGCCATTTTCCTCCACAGTCCTTGCAGCCAGCACATCTGTGCAATTGTTGCTATATTCTTAATCATATAACATTTGGTTGATGTATTGACACTTACGATGTGTTTTTATTTTACTTAAAACACTGCATGTTGAAGTGCCTTAAATGTTTTAAGATGGCTGCCATTTGTTCATCATTTTGTACCACCTCGTGAATGGGGACATTCTATGCACTTGTATCATAGAGGTTTTTAAAGCATATAATAGAAGTCCTTCTTCCATGAAATACCCTACCTACGTGAACAAGTGGTCAGTGTACCGCGAAACGCGTCGTTTTGTAACCAGGCTTTCCCTTTTTGCTGCACCTTTTTATTAATAAAGAAACACTTGTACTGCCTGGATTTGCTGTCATGCCTTTTCCTTGCTGAGACTGGATTTCGTTTCTCAGCTGCTCTTGGGAGTGCAACCCATCGAATTTTGCCCTGTCCTAGGGCATTTCTTTTCTTTTTTTGAAAATATATAGGTGTGTGTGTATATATATTTCTGAGGCTTGTGGATCTGCTTAGATGACATGCTATGCATAGACCGACATCTAGTGGTAGTCACAGAGTATTGCATGACTTGTTTTCGAAACTTGAAACGGGAAGTCAACTGGGCATGTTTGTAATACTATCCCTAGTGTCATGTCTACTGTACCTATGGTCCTTAATGCGTCGAAGTCCCTCAGATAGTTTTTTTCCACCATCATAGTCAGTCGCGTGTTGCAGAGATTCCTAGCTATACGCCTTTTAGTCCAATTTTAATATTATATTGGTAGTTTCATCGCTCAATCACCTCCCGCTTACAGGCAACTTTCGCAGAAGCTCGACGGATGACTCCAGTTACCTGCGTTGAAGGACCATTTTAGTTCGGATTCTGACTGCGGCCTACTCGGGCCCTCGCTGGACTTCGGCCCTTTACAGTAGGGCGAGTGGTGGGGGAGGGGACACTTGCACTCTGTCCAGAGAATGCCTATTTTCCTCACATCACTCACCGTTTATCACTGTGCTTCCTTTCACTACCATTATGGAAAACACCCCTTTTTAATTTTGCCCTGCTTGGGGTCGAAAATATCCCTGAAAGGATACACACTGTGTGTGCAACCATTGTCTTCATGGCATCACGACAAAAAGCACTGCAAATCGTGTCAACTTTTCAAGTCAAGACCCTAAAAGATAGACGCACGAAATGTTGTCGACCGTGCAATGCAGGCCGATGCCTCCACAGACGTGGCGGGTGAATCCGACGAAGGCAGCGACAGTGTTCATTGTAACATCGCGGACAATCTGGGTTCATCGCAACCCCATGTGCTAGCCCCTGACTCCAATAAGCAGGCCGGTGGTCTCGTCGTGGGTAAGGCCACCCAGTTGCAAAAGTACACACACTCTCACAAACGCACTAAACACAATCCCGAGCCGAAAGCCGTCGACAAAGCACGGCCAAGTGGTGCAAAAGGAGAAGGAAATAACATGTCCGCTGGGCCCTCACGCTCGCTGCATGACCAGTCTATAGAATAGGCACGGAGTAGGCCAGTTTCTGACACCGCACCAAAAAAGGGCCTCCATTCGCACGCTTAAAAGTTCACATCGAAAGAGAAATCTTTGACACTCTACAGACACGTCGAAAATGCAGCAACTTAACCAAAAACATGTCCCCAAGATGCTGCTTAAGGGCAAACATCAAAAACATCTAATATTTCAACGCTTAATCCACATAAAGAACAAAAATCACTAGACTACACACCCTCTGAGGACACCTCCAGGAACCCTCTCCCTCTGATCCCTAGCCCTTTCCCAAAGTCCACTGAATGGACTCCCTAAAAATTCAACAAAGTAATCAGAATTTCTTGCTTTGTCGACTTTATGGACCGGCATCCAGAAGAGTTCACTCAACCTCAGGGTTCTACACAGGGGGAAGTTAGCGGGGAACTGCCTGCAAAGGTGTAAAATTGGACCGTTTCTAGCCCAGCACTTCCACTCGGTGTACTACTCTTAGCCAGGACACCTCATATGACCTGTACATTGTTGACCCTTGCCAAGGATTAAGGTTTCACACGATGACCAATTTAACAGAGATCAGGATTAATTCTATGAAGACCATGATCCAGACATTTACATTATGCAGTCCCCAGAAGAGCAAGATCAGCCTATTGCTGATTCCCCCAATCACAACCAGCTCCAATACAATGAAATACTAATTAATAAGCTGCACAGGATTTTAAGATAGACACACAGGAGTCCCAACAAGACAGACTTTTTGCATGACATCCTGAGAGATAAAAAATCTAACCCAGTTTATACCTATTCTCCAATCAGTTCAAAGACGCATTCAGCCATCTCTGCTTGCACCCACCCTTACAAGAGTGGCTACCCCTGCATTGAACAAATATTTAAACTGTCCCCAACTGACCCACTTTATATTGGAGGTCTGCCAAAACCTGATTCTCCAGCATTGGATCTTTCATAGATTCACATGCTGTGAATATTCCCCGTCGTCAGGCTGGGAAACCTCTGTAACATAGAGCAGTTTAAATTTAAACTGAAATTCTCAGTCACTTTTGTGCTCCATTATAGTCCTTTTTGGGTCATACTGCCCACAGCCAATAGGAACACCTCCTTTGGCTCTTCCCCTGTAGGCCATCTTCAGATTTCTCAAAAATAATCTCTTTGAATTTTCTACGAATATATATCTCAAAATTAAAAAAAGGTCTACAAAATATGCATATTTTCGACCTCTACTCGACTGGCATCCGTCGCGACAGTGCTACCTCCGTGACCACTCCCACCGCTGGTAATCTTTGACGCAGTTGGGCCTACCTCATGGCGATTGAATCCACGAGGCAGAGCTTGTTCAAGGTCTGTCCCTGCTGTGGAGTGAAGAATGTCTATGTGGAAGATGAGCACGACTACTGCCTTCACCCTCACCATGTTATCCAGGACTGTGAAATCTGCCAGTCGTTCTCCAACAAGACGCTGAGGCATTGTCACTGTCATCTCGTCGCGTGGCTCGAGGATGCCAGTGGGGCCCTGACTCTGCTTCAGTACGGAGTCATGCCTCGTTAGGGCAGGGCAGGATGTCCCAGCAAACCACATCTAGCAAGAGGTATAAGTTGCATGAACTCCAGGCCACCAGCAAGAGGTGGCATGAAGAAACCTCTGGCGCCGAGCCCAGATCATCGCACAAAGACTGATCCTCATGGAAGGTCGGTGCCCAAGGGAGGTCGGCATGGGGGTAAAGCCAAGGCCTTTTCCATCACCCTGGGGAGGCGATGTCTTGTAAGTCGAAAACAAGCTTGTTAAAATTGGCTACGAAGCTGTCGTCGACGACCAAGTCTCACTCCAGGTAGTCTACTCTGCGACCATCGACACCATCCAACGGGGCATCATCGTCTACCTCATCAGCGAAGCCACCAATGGCCACGGCTACCTTGTCACCAGCAAGAACGTTGACAACTACGTCCATGTGGATCTCATTGACGGCGTGTCCATCCACGACTTTCATACCCTCGGCTACGGGCAAAAGTGATTCCTGCTATGCTTTAGTTACCACTACCTTCTGACACCCACACCAGCGTTGTGTCTGCAGTAGTGGCCCATCCATAGGCAACATTCCCTAATTTTGGGATGGCTTGGCTACCAGGTGGTATTGAGTAACCAGAGCCAAGTCGATCCTAATCGGATGTGGATGAAGCAGAGGAGGCCATTAAGCCACCACCGTCATCTCCGGCCAGGACATCGGCTCCCAGAAGTTCACCATGGGGTGAAGCAAGTCTGATCAGGCTTCCACCCTTAACCCCTTTGCATTCAGCACAAACCATCCAACCAGAGCCATCACTGCCTCAACAAAGAGACATGTCACTGAACATTTTATCTACTATGACCACTCTGGTGTCAACCTTGCAACAATGGCTACCTTTACCAGCCCTTTACAGAAGCTATCGGGCGACCTCACACAGATGTCACCAGGCCTTCCAGGGAGAGGGAGGAAAACCCTTGCCCCACCAGGAAGGAAAAACACCATTCAGTACCATAGAGGCTAGCAGATACTGGAACAGACACAGATCACGACAACGGGACCTCCACACACACACTACCCACACTGGTGAGTTTGACGATTTCATCACCACTGATGGGGAACCAGATGACGTTCTGCTCAGGTACTCACCCCCTGATAAAGTAGGGGCCTTCCACGTGCTCATGTCCAGGGCGGCCACAATTTTCGGCCTTGCAAAGAAAAGAGTGCCCTGTAGCAACGAAGTCTGTCAAGTCTATACCACTGCTAAAAGACATTTGGGCGTTTGGCCTAATCACCTTGGCACATCCTGCAACTGCCCACAGCTAAAAAAACAGGTTCAACAAAAAGTACAGAGCCCCAGAGAACGCTGCCGCCTAACTCCGCACTCAACCCACACCAGATTTGTTGTTTCAGCAGATGCTAGGAAAAGGTTGGCTAACCCATCTTCGTCCTGTTCGGTTCCCCCAGTCAAAGAGGGCAAACGTCTCAACACCTTTGGTAAGAGGATCATTACCACTGCTGCCACGACTATCAAAGCGGCTAATGCAATGGCCATACTTGCATTTTACAGCCGCGAGTTGTGGTACGAGTTGGGCCACTTGCTGGATTTCCTGCTGGATGACAAAACGCAAGAAGCCTTGGACATCTTCCATGAAGGCGAGATGGCATCCGCCCATGCCATTACTGTCTCTGTAGACATCGCCAACACTGGTTTTCGCCAGCTTGTCAAGGTGGATGAGGCCTTACAATCCATAAAAATGGGCTTGTAAACCGCTCGCTCTTTGGGCACACTACAGCAGAGGTGCCAGTCCTTTAGTTCAGGAAAAGGTTGCTATGGCAGGAATTTGCGAGATAACTGCGCTACATACCAGCCTTCCTCCTACTACAAGACCCTGTGTTCATCAGGGGACCAGTACAGGAAAAGTCCCAGTACTACAGGGGTTCTGAGCAACGCTGGAGCTCTTCCCAATCTTGGTGCCAGTACGTCAAACAAGCATGACCAGCCCGGGTGCAGGTCCTCCCACTTCAACACCCCAGTGGGAGGACGACTGTAAAGGTTAGTTGAAGAATGGCCCCATATCACCACAGACAAATGGGTGTTATCCCTCCTCTAGGAGGGCCACGCGCTGGAGTTCATGGACTATCCACCTCCCATTCCTCCTGTGCACAAACCAAAGAAGTTTCAACACACCTTGATTCAGGAAGTGCGAGCACTTCTGCATAACGGCACAGTGGAGTAGGTTCCCAGTGACGAGCTAGGTACAGGAGTATACTTCTGCTACTTCCTGGTAAGGAAAGAAATCACTGTACAACAAGTCAGGGGGTTGGAGACCCATATTAGATCTGAGGGTGCTCAACAAGTTCCTAAAGGTACACATGTTCTGCTCGGTCACACTACAGGTGTTATCCCAGCTGCAGCAAGCATACTTCTAATGTCCCTCGACCTCAAGGACGCGTACTTTCACATCCCTATCTACATCTCACACCGGCGTTACCTACGCTTCATGGTGGCAAGCATGCATCATCAGTTCAAGGACCTTCCATTCGGCTTGAGGTCTGCTCTGCGGGTATTCACCACATGCCTTGTGCCAGTGGTGGCTCACCTGCGGTGGAGCGCCGTTCACGTATACCTGTATCTAGCCGACTGGTTGGGAAGAGCCCCCTCCTATCCGCTAGCAGAAACTAATACTGCCACCACCATCCAGTGTCTACAACAACTGGGTACATCATTTTCCCAAAGTCAAGCCTGGTTCCATCTTAGCAGGCACTCTATCTCAGAGCAAGGCTAGACCACAAGACCTGCACCACCAGACCCTCAGATGCGATGATGGTGACCCTTCTGCACAAAGTGCGCTGTCTCAACGGCACCTAGACACTTTCCTTCTCTGCACACATCTCTGATGGGTCTGTCTGTGGGCTGTCCTATTGAGGGTATAATGACATTCTGTTCCCTGCAAATGGGTTGCCCCCCCACTGCGGTAGGCCCCGCCCCTAGTTTTTCGAATGGGATTCATTCCCGTGGAGTCTGTGCGTGCCAATGTCCCGTCATGTTGTGGTGCCGTGTATGGTGGCTGTGTTATTTTGCACCTGTGGTGTCTGCGACTACGGTTGCGTTGGCGCTTGTATTTGTGGTACTACTAAACTGGAGGGTGGGCCCCTACTCTGTCAGGGACTCTGGTGTGTAGAGCTAAAGCTAAAGAGGGGTTTGTCCCGACAGGAAAGGTCTATGTAGTATAACAGTGGGATGAGTCACTGTAGACTGTCTCAAAAAAATTGGGGATGAGGGGGACACTCTATACACTGTTAATGATTTGCACCTGGTGTAATGTCCTTATGTTGACTCTGTTAAATAAGAGCTGTCACACACTGTGCTGAGTCCTAGCACTTGTGTAGGTTTCACATTTATTATTTGCGATAATAAAAACCTATAACAACAGATTGTGTATAAGCAAGTTAAAGCATTACTCGTACAAAGACCTGAAACAAGAGTCAGGAAGTTTAGAAAAGTGAAAGCGAGAAAAGTCAAGACAGTATGGACTAACGGTTTGTAAAGCATGGTCTTCACATTTAGTTTAACACATTGTGTCCATAACCTAGTCTTTAGACAACATAGTTTCTGAATAATATTAATCTATCAAGATTTGCAAATCGTGTAGGGTAAGACTGTCCTATTGGCTGAGATCAGTAATAAGTAGATGTCTTATTCATGAAACTATTTTGTGTTTTAGAAAGTCTCGGCATCGCTTAGGTCAATTCAGGGTCTACGTATGGCGCTTGTGGAAATCAGAATAGCTCATGCCTCTTGCGTAACAAAATCCAGACGCAAGGGTCTTTACGTTTCGGCCTGCATTTGTGGTGTCTGTCTCATGGGCTGATATGCCTGCAAGTATGTGTTCAGTGTCTGTCCTAGTCGTTGCATCTGGTCCAGAGCATAATCTGCTCCCCCTGATATGTTGGCTGATATTGAATTCCCCCATTCTGCTGCATCCCGCCTCTGCTCCTGCACACTCTCGAGATGTGCCCTATCTGTCTGCATGCCCAGCCCTGGGGTGGTTCTCTCATTTGACTTGGGTACCACCCAGAGAAACCTTCTGGGCCTTGTTGCATTGGGTGCCCGAACCAATGGCCCCAAGGCTCTCCCCTTCCTCAGAACCCCTGCTGCACATTCCCCCACCCCATGAACCCTCCTACCACCGGTGGCGATCCATACTGTGTGTGGTGCGCTTTGTCCTCCTGTGCTTGTTAACACTGCCCCTTGCATGACATATTCTTAGTTTCTTCTGCACTAACTTTGCCTCCTCCTATTTTCTTTCCTCACGGTTTTTCCTCGCGTTTTCTTGCATCAGCATGAGATTGTGTACTGTAATGACTTGAATTTGTGATCACAGTTTTGCTTCCCTCCGCACCAACCTCGAGTTGCTTTTGCACCTGCTCTGGCAACCCTTGACATAGTGTATGGTAGAATAGCCCTACTGTCTTGTCCCACAGTTCTCAGGTTTCAAGTCTCCAGTTCTCTTGAATAGCATGAACATACTACAAGGGGTCTTAGTCTTCCAGTTGTTGAACAGCGAAACATCATGCACCGTGTTCTGGGTGGTTACTCCTGGGTAGCCGGTCCTTGTCCATACGTCATTCGCAACCTCTCAGAGAATCGCCAATAGTCCACTTTTCATGTCCCCTACTACTAATTTCTGGCCTGCTGTCAAGCTTTCCATCTCGTATATCCATTTCCCTGCTCCTGCAGTTAATGAGGGTAGCTTACACCTCAAGTTGTCTTTGTCGATCTGTTGCCATGGCATGTAATGAGGTTGCCCCCCGCCCCCTCCCTTCTCCAGTAAGGGGACCTATCAGTCTGAGCTCCCCGTCTACTCTCCCAATGTCTTTGGTGGCAGTGAGCAGCCTTGCTAATTCTCCCCTCCTGCGCGCTGGAAGGTCTTAGTCTCTGTGTGTACAGGGTAGTGCTGTCGATGCTGCGCAATATAGACACAGAACAATGTACCCTTCATTTTTGTCGCCCTGCAATCCACTCTCGTCCTTTCCTAATCCCCCCCCCCCAATCATGTCTCGGTCTGTGCCCTCACCTGGGCTTCCTCGAGCATGCTGTCCTAGCCCCTTGTCCTCACTTCCTCTGAAGTCATTGGCCGACTCAGCATCTCTGCCGTCAATGTCAATATTGTCTTGGAAACTTAGCCTTCACAACACAGTGCCTCCCGGCTGCCCTTCTTCCATGTCAATCATGCTTCCGCAGTCCCCCCTCTCTGAGGACCCAGTATTGCTTTTGCTCGGCAGCGTGGCTACCCTGTTGCACCTCTTATTTCGTTCTCCCCTCTCCATGTTATCCTCAAAACGTGCTAAACACAACTTAATCCTTACTTCTCTCACTGCGCATTCTTCCTCCTCCTTGCGCTGTCGCTCTTACGAGCTGGCCTATTTCTAACTTTCTCTTCTCCCTCTATCTGTACTTGCCTTTCCCTTTCTTCGTTGTCCCTTTTCCTTGCCATCTCAATCTCTCGCTCCCTCTGTATCTCTCGTTCACGTTCTCGCGCTTCTGTCTTCTGTTTTTCTCTTTGCACCCTTTCGCGTTCTTCCTTTTCCTCCTCTCGTCTTTCTACCTTGTCCATTCTCTGCTCATTCTCTAGCGCCACCTGTGTCCTGAGAGCCCATTGTGTTGCTAGTCGGTTTGTTTTCCCATCTAATTTAAACAATATTTGTCGTCCTACCCACTCGTTCGTTGCTATATTCTCCAGTCCTTCATCTCTTACCTCTATTCCCAGGTTGTTCTCTTTTACGCGGGTTTGGTTCACGCTGCGCTCTTTCTTTTCGCCTCCTGTGTTTTCTGTCCCTGAAGCTGTTTGCCCCTCCCTCCAGCTGTATGTTGTATGTGCAAATATTATTTATTTATTGGTTAGGCGCCGATAGCCTGCCGGCATCAGGGTGCCATGACATTCACACACAATTGGGTTTGTATAACCTGCCGCTGTTCTTAGTTCCTTTACTGGTTATAATCCTTGTGCCCCTGCTGTTGCCCCTTCACTCCCATGTTCAGGAGGAGTAGTGGGAGCCGAGGGCTTTTCGCCCAGGGCCTCCTGTTGGTTTAGTTTCCATTGATAACGTGCCACATGCCCTCTCTCGTCCTGAAACATGTTCCATAAATCCAATATCGCCCTTCGTTTGATCAATTTCTTCGCCTTATTAGACCTTTTAAATATGTGGACGTAATGGTTGCTGCACATACTTGGAGAAACTCTCGCCCTTTGGCCATGGCTTAGGCAGTTTACCTTCTGCATCCATTCCGTGCTATATTTACAAATGTTTTCCTTACACTGCGGAAGGGACCGGCACATATGCTGGAGGGGTATGCCCCCCCACGATACATTCACAGTACATCATTCTTGATACTTACTTCACCCCAAGTCAGGGCTTTTGACACTTCTGCTGTGACATAATAAATACACTTTTCTTCACATTTTCAATTGACTTTTCTATTCACAACTTGGCGAGCCTCTCTGGCTCTCAATCACTATCCTGGGAGTGCTCCGCACACCTCCCCTTTACAACCCTCTGTCTTTCGAGCACACACTATTATCGCGCATGCGCCTTCCGCGCACAGCCTCAGAACACCCCAATTCTTTCACACCTTTTCGTGCTCTTCAAGTCCTATACAGAAACCTCACTGGTGACGTCTCCTCTAGAATGTATGAGTGAAGGAAAAAGACCATTGACAGAGCTCACAAATACCATTGCCCAATGACACTGCTATTTCCACAAATATAAACACATACCCATGGCCGTTGTCCTGCCTCATAACAGGGGATACCAATATTTCACATGCTCAATCTGTACCTACAGCATTGCCTTGTAGATAAAACGTCTCTGCGAGACTTGACCAGAAGAACACCTTCTGCGGTCCAAGCTAGCTTCAGTTGCTAAACCCTTTGCACGGGGATACCATCATCCATGACCTGAGCTAAAACGCCCAATCCACAGGAAATCCACTTTTTAAAAAACAACTTTATGACCGGTTACAGCGAAACAAAGTTAGTTACATATGAAGACAGCACAAAATTTTAAGAGTTGCGTTCTGATAGGAAATACACTTTTTACATACCTTCTGTCATCTGTACTCTTAAATCAATAGTATGGGCTAATTGCCTAAACCTTTTACCTCAAGATCGAATGTTCCCTACCCATGAAGAAATGACATCTACCTTCGCTCCTTGCTCAGTGATACTTGACGATCCTCAATAATACTACAAAAATACTCAACAATACTCATCACCACCCCACACCCAACATTTTTTTTCCACCCAACTCAATTGCTGTGTGGCTGAGTTAATACTTGCACTCCATGGTCCACTGATGCTGCTCGGCCACCGGCTCTCCCAAAGCTGCCACTCCGTTTGCTGTGCTTCTCACGGACCACAGGCTGGATTTTCTCAAAAGCGGTATCTGACGGCCTCTGCATGGGGTGCACCTCCGTGAGACTCTCGCGCTCCATAGGTCACCTCACAGTCCTCCAGGCGTTGCGATGGGGAAAGGCGGCTTTGTGCCGAACAAAGGTAGAGAACCATCCTGTGCTACCAGTTTGTAAACGGTGTACCAGAGGACTGAGGTTCGTGCTACAGTCACCGTTCAGCAGAGTGCCTAGGCCCAACAAAACCTCCCCCGGTAAAGATGGAGAACTCAGCCAAGGGCAAATTAGAACTTTTATTATCCAAACACAGAGATCATACAGGAAACCAAAAATGTCCAGCAATCACAGCGTCTGTGCCGTTGTCACAGGCTTTTGTTACCAAATTGCAACATAACTTTTGACCCCTCCGGGGGGCGTGGCTAGGGCCATGTGAGGCAGAAGGGCACTCAAGCCGCTCCTGCAGATCCGACCATAAAGTTGCTCCATATGACATCTTAAAACTACTAGAAAGACACATTAAAGGAGGTGATGACAGTCGAAACCACTGGGAAGCCACTGCCGAGTGAGAGGGCCAGATTACATTTAAGCGGACATTAACCCGCACCGAAGAGCAGCAGCCGGGATCGAAGGGGAAATTGCGACGGTGAGCTTCTCCAAACTGAAGCTGCGTAAGACAGCTACGAAAGGAGTCAGGCAGTTGTTGCCTGGGAGACCCGGAGGGCAGAGCAGCACTGTATCTAGAGGGACTTGTGAGCCCAGGTGCCGACACGAGGTGTGCGCACCAGACAAAGGAAACCGCTATCCTGGAAAACTGCTGCAGAAGCAGCCACCGTGATCACTGGGAGACACGGTGGAAGACCGGCAGTGACTCCTGACACCCGGGTCAGTGCGAGTGAAGCTGGGACAAGTGCAGCGGGGAGAGCAGTGAAAGTTCCCATTGCACGTACCGACAGAGCCAGTGGAGCTGGAGGAGAGGACGCCGGCAGAACGCACCACGGAGGGAGGTGATGAGTGGGGGCACTGGTCCGGTGACACAACTGACATTGTACATTAATATGCACAGGGCCCCCTCCTGCGACCAGCACAGTCGGAAAGGCACTGTGCTAATGCTACACATAGGTGCTGAAACAGGAAAAGCACCCCCATGGGAGAGGCCTTTTTGTTGCCATGTGAGGGCTGGGATATATACACAAGCCGGGTGCGTAGGCTGTTGCGGGTGAGCCGTGGCTCCCGAGAGCCACTTACAGAGCGGCAGCTATTTACGCAGGTGGACAAGGCCCTGAAGACTGCAAACAGGGCCCTTCAAAAGCAGCTAGTGAACGATGTTCGACCACACCAAGCGCAGCAAGACCCAACACTGACAACACATTACAGGGCAATGTGAGTCCCTCATACCCACCAGGGAAATACCAGGGGCAGGAAACAGTAACACAGCACACTGAGAGATAAGAGTGAGGTGCTCACTGCGCTGCAGAATATAATCCCTGCCCTCGGCAGAACCGAGGTGTGGGAGATAGCACCACACAGCAAGCCGTGGAAGAGGTGGTAGAAAGGCGAGCAGAACCAAGCACAGTCTCCCTGAGACAGGAAGTGGCAGCACATTGGCTAGGGTCTCCTGCAGAAGACATCGCATTGATAGCAGAGAGCCCAATACAAGGGGGACGCACGACCTCTACAGTAAAGAGGGCTCTGGAGTGCAACGAGTGTCAGACGGGAGGCCACCGGAGCAGGTAATCCCCATTGCAACACCTGCAAGCAGGGACGCACACAAGCTGCAAACGATGACAACTAAAGTATATAAAGCAAAAAGCAAGCAGACTATGATGGAAACCTTTACTAACGGCCAAGAGCACCGCCTGGAGAGGGCACAGCAGAGACAATGCGAAGGAACAAGAGCCTCTATCGTCCAAGAAGACTGATCCGGGGAACCAAAAGATCCTGGAGGCCATTGCGGCATCGCTAGCCACACTGAAAGGCAAGATTGATGCGGTGGCCATCAACGTGGTACTACTGAGGCAGGATGTGCGAGCTACAGCGGAAATAACCAGAAAGCTGGAGGAGCAGGTCAAGGAGAACACAGAAGCCCGGGTGCAGACTAGGAAAGATATGGATGTCCTCCAACAGAAAGTCAAGTTACTGAAAGACTGAGCTGAGGAAGCGGCAGGCCGGGCATGCCATAATAACATAAGAATTGTTGCTGCAGGGAACAAAAGGGTCGGACCCCACTATGTACGTTGAAGACCTGCTCATACAGGAGATAGGTGCAGGTGAACTCACGCAGGGGTTCACGATTGAAAGAGCGCACCGCTCCCTCATAAGAAAGCCACAACCAGGAGCTCCGCCCCGGCCCATAATAGCCAAGGTCCTTAACTATAAAGATCGAGAGAAGATACTCGCCTTTTCCAGGGCTGGCGGGACAATACAGAGAGCCTCCGCAAATATCTCTGTATTTCCTGACTACACATTCCAGGTCCAAAGAAGTAGGGACCAATTCATCACTACAAAAGCAAGGCTCAGGAAGGCGGGGATTCAAATACATGCTACTATACCCGGCGAAGTTGAGTGATTCACAAGGGCAAAGCACTTTTCTTTGAAACACCGATGGAAGCACATGATTGGATGGACAGAGAACCGGTCCCAGAGACTACGGAGAAAAATCAATGCACCTGACTGAGGTGGTGAGAGTTGGCAGTGGGTCGAACACTATTGTCGAGGCATGAAGAGATGGTCGAGGGGATGGTGATGACGAGAGCACATCTATGGGGGTCACTGTTAAATTTAGAGACTAAAGAGATGCATAGTTATAGCAAGAGAAGTGTTGGGAGCACAGAAGCCGGTAGGGGGAACTCTGAAAGCGGCGCCTTTACTCCCATCACTGTTAGTTTAGAGCTGCTGTAAAGCGCCCGCCCGTAGGGTGCCAGGAGACTAGTCAGTCCACCAGGTTGAATTGAGCGGAAACGGGGAAGTCCTAGCGTGCTTGGCACAGCTGGACAGTTTAATGTTCAGTGTGGTGTTGGGCTTGGGAGGTGGGGGAGTAGGGAGGGTTTGGGGGAGGGGGGCCTGGCATGCCTAGGAGTACATTGCACACATGGTCTTCCAGAGACTACATCCGACTCCGGGTCCGCATGATACCCTGGATTTCAAGGCATAATGGCTGATGTCAAAATTATGATGTGGAACATCAGAGGGCTTAATAGTTATGTGAAACGCCGGAGGATAAGAGCGTACATTAAGAGGAACAGGGTTGGGATGGTGTTATTACAGGAAATGCACCTAGATGCTCAGAAACAAAAGAATTTGACGAGAGCTTTGGGCCGGGGGGGCGTACCTGTGGGCTCCACATACGCCAGAGGGGTCCTGATTTGGATAAATCTGACCATCACATTCAAAGTACTCATACTAAAACGGACAACAAGGGGAGAATGGCACTAACATAAGGGGTATTAGAGAATAGGGAAATATGTATAGTGAACACGTATGCATCAATCACGATACCACATTTTTTTCCAGTCATCATACGAACGGCTAGGCCCTTACAGAGATGGGTTAATAGTATGGAGTGGGGACTTGAACTGTACAATAGATCCTACCAAGGGCAGATCCAATTCAAAACATAAAAAGCTATCTCCCCCAGCCCCCAGCCAAAGTGTTGGCCTCACTCCTACAGCAACCTCAGCTAAGAGACTTGTGGAGAGAGGAGCACGCGACTAGCAGAGAATACTCCCGTTACTCAGCCCCACACGGTGTCCATACAAGAATAGATTTGTTCGCTTGGGTAGAACATGTGTTAGAATTCTCAGAGGCAGAGTATTTGGCTAGGGTCCTGTCGCATCACTCGCCACCCTCAATGAAATGGAGGGTATGAGTCCCGTGAACGCCGGTACCCACCTGGAAATAGCGAAGCGCTGCTAGACGTAGCATTTAATTGCCACTAATGAGGAGTGTGCAACACGTGGGAACGGTTTGGGAAGCATACAAAGTGGTCATTAAGGGGCAGATGATGGCGGCCTCGGGGGGATCCAAAAGTCTATAGTCAATACCCTTAAAAGCATGGAGGAGAAATTGTGGGGGTTGGAGAAAGAGGCTAGAGCAGATGCGGAACATGTCAAGGACGAGGTCGGGTTGAGGCAAGAATGCATGTCGCAATGGGATAGGCTGGGAAAGTTCATCCACTCTAGATATTTAGAAAGGAGCCACGCACAGGGGGATAAACCCAGCAGGATGCTAGCTTGGCTGTACAGAGAGAGAACAGGTCCCCGATATGCTCCATCTGTAATTCGGACCAAGTTGAGGTAAACACGCAAGTAGGAATCAACAGTCTTCTCACAGTACTACGAGAGATTGTATGCTGACCCCCCCATTCTGAGGCAGAGGGCGAAATACAGGACACCCTGGACCTCCTAGACCTCCCACGATTGGAGACACAACAATCAGGACTGGAAACACGTACTCTGTGGCAATGACACAGGGGCACAAGTCCCGCTGTCCCCCATGCTATATATTATTGCAGCAGAACCTATGGCCGCCCATCTGAGGAAGGAATACAGGGATATAGGTATCACAATAAATGGGATGCAGCACATAGTGTTGAGTTATGCAGATGACACGTTACTGAACCTGAGGTTAATCTGCCATATGTGCTGGAGGTACTTGATCACTCCAGCACATTGACTGGGATCTGAATAAATGAGAATAAAACCTGCCTGTTCCCATTGCCCAAGATGGCGACAGGGAGGAGAGAGGACTTGCCAATCCTTTCCCTGCCATGGAGCACAGAATCATTTAGATATTTGGGAGTGAATATAAATATATCGCGACCCCAAAGCAGAGCACGTGTCCAACACATTACGAGCCAGGAATGGGTTGGAGAAATCAATGGAGTTTTGGAGTAAGTTACCCCTGTCCATGGTATGAAGGGCAGCGTTACTGAAGATGGTGGCACTGCCGAGACTGATGCACTGTTTTGGTAACATCCCATATCACATTCCCAAGCAATTCTTTCGAGACCTAGAGAAGCTTTGTAGGAGCTTCCTATGGCAGGGAGGGAGGCACAGAGTGGTGTTGAATACATTACAAAGGCCCTACGAACAGGGAGGCTGGAATATACCAAATTTCGAGTTGTATTTTCTGGCATGCTAGTTGCAATGCCTGGTACGTTGGATGGCAGACAAGTCGATGACGGAAACAACTTTATTGCAACCAGCCATAAAAAAAGCATACCTCAGTGATCTTATTTAGTTTACTGGGAATTCAAATGTGGGAAAGAACTTGCAAAACTATGCGTATGATAGACACGATCTCGCCACAGACCCCCATAGCGGCTATAATGGCAGACATGGCTGGGAGTAGTACCAGCGTGTGAACCAGTTGGGAAACATGCAGGGTAGCCACAATGGGGGGACTTGGTGAACAAGGGTGGATGACATTCGGCGAATTACCAGAACACACAGGTATACACTCCGGGCAATTTCTGCTACACAGGACCGAGGGGAAGGTGGCCGGGTGTTAATGAAGAGCCAATAGAACATGAAGAAATAGAGGACCTGCTCAGTGTAGCAGAGGGTGGGCATGCTGTTTCGAGGATCTATGTAGTATTGATAAAGCGAGACGCGAGGACAAAAGTGAAGAAGGGAAACTGAATTGGGCAGGAGATTTGAAAATACAGAATGGAGTGCCATAACAATATACCTTAAAGTCTCCAGGAATGCCAGGCTACAATGTATACAACTCTATATTACACACAGGGCTTACTGAACATCAGCATCAATTGCATAATTCAAGGGTGTGGGCAAATAAGAATGTCTCAGATGCAGAGAAGGGGAGGCAGGGCTGACACATGTTTTGGAGTTGCCCAGTGGTATGCAGATTTTGGGAGGGGGTGCCGCAAAGGGTGGCCCAAGGAGGTGTTGACTTGGATATACAAACCACAGAGGCATGCATGCTCGGTAGATCCAAGAGGAGTGCAAAAAATAAACCTTTGAACAAGTTGATAGACCTAATGTATATACTAGCTAAACGCAGCATTGCAATGAGGTGGAAAGACGCAAAAGGTCCAAAACTTGCCAGATGGTAGGTAGATTTGGAAAAATGGGGTATGGGAAGGGGCGCTGAGGGAGCAGAAGCAAGAAATTAGCATGGACATCAAGCAGTGGATTGAGCTGACTGTGACCCGTTTCAACCAAGAAAGAGGCGAAGTAGGAACGCAAAATGAGGCACCAGATACACTATGAAATGATCTAAATAACAAACAATGGGACTGTATGCATGGGTGGGGTAGGGTGGCAGTTGGGGGGAGTTAACGGGGGAAGTTTGATATGATATGGAAACAAGATACGATATGTAACTAAGCGTGTGAAGGTCGTTGGTTATTGAATAAAACAAAAATAATAACCATGTTTAAAAAAAGAACATTTTTGTTGACATCTCCCTAAAAACCTAAGAGCCCACTCTATTGGGTGGCTGAGGTGGTAATACTTAGAAGGCACCTATATTAGTTAGCTAAATGGTCATTCCATGTCAGGTGGTCTTGCCTGAGACTTCCCCAAAAAACTACCCATTACATTGTTGCAAGGTTGCAGGACTACCTTTGGCCTTTGCCCATTACCCTCCACCCTAGGATTTGTGTTCTTTGATTGCTGGAGCTGGTCTTCTCAGGCCAGGGACCCCACTCTGTTCTCAGTGCTCAGCGTGCCTTCTCACAGTAATGAGAGACTGTGTCCCAATTATTGCTACTGGTATATCCACTTAGCCTGAGACAGTGCCTGCGACTTGCAATGTTTGTTGGGCAACACATTTATCTGTCTTGTCTGCTTCTCTAGGAACAGCTTCTCTTCCCACCACGGGTAAATGGCTGTTGTTCGTCTTGGCCGCGCCACGTGGGTGAGGACCTCAAAACTGAGCTTTTGGTCTGCAATTAGTGAGGGTTTATTCTGCTATTTTGCAGGTGGCTCCTTGCTCCTGGAGTACGGAATGTTCCACCCACCTTTGTCCTTGGCTGCGAGCACTGGCCCTTCACTTCATGCTGCAGACTCTGCATGTCTTCGTTCCTTGTTCAGAGGCCTTTGGCTTCATGCAATTTCACTACAGTTGTTCTGTGGCTTCTCGGTCTATATATGTATATTGTACTTATTTCTCTCGAGGTTAGTAGTTTTCAGTTCTTCCAGTTTCCGTTTATGTCCCTGAAGTTCCATATGGTTATTTGCAATAAGCGGCTGCAAGCTTGTTTTGTGTGACTTTTGCTATCTTGCTTTTCTGCATTGGGCTAATGAAAGCAAATAAGAGACTTCGGACAGTATGTACATATTCATGTATCTGTCCTCTATCTATAG
This sequence comes from Ambystoma mexicanum, assembly GCF_040938575.1. Lineage (NCBI taxonomy): Eukaryota > Metazoa > Chordata > Amphibia > Caudata > Ambystomatidae > Ambystoma > Ambystoma mexicanum. The sequence goes on along the minus strand of NC_090931.1, from coordinate 284,851,581 downwards.
AACTGTGTGTGCATGTTCTTCGTATGTGCACGTGTGTCTGTGTAACTTCGTGCAGGGATGAGTTTGCTTTGTGGTGAACTTTACTATGTTGTGGTGTGACATCAGCACAGCTGGATATTTATCGTTAGTCAACATGGTACATTGATTAGGCACATGTGTCCGCGAAGACGTCAGCTGCATAGGGTTTGAATGGTTGTCTAAGAGTATCTGCTCACGTATGTAGGGTGTACTGGCCCTCCTGGGGGCTGGCCAAACAATTGTATTTATTTATTACATTTATATAGTGCGCCTAACCCTCGGCCATCTGGGCGCTTGAACTTAAAAATAGGGTTACATTGTGGAGACTTAGTTTTACAGTAAAGTTGCAGATCACAGGTGTAATAGCATTACATACATGAATATTCCATTGCATTTTAATCAGGAGCTTTTCAGTAGAGCATATAGTACATTTTGAACATGATCTTAAGGCCTATCGCTAACTAGTGGAGTGATAGGCACTTCATATCCCGGTTTAAAAGCCATGTTTTTTTTTTTTTTTTTAAAAGACCAAAGTGAGGGATCTGTTTTTAGTTCAGGCAGCATAGCATTCCAATGGTTGGCTGCGATAACTGGGAAGCTAGAGCCTCCAGCTTTTTGTCTCTGTGTGGTCAGTTGCCCTAGGTAGGCCGATTGTGTTTTTTGATTAGATTAGAGAGGTAGCACGGGCATTGTTAGTTACTCATTTATGAGTAAGAGATAGCATTTGAATTTAATACGGTCTCTTACTGGTAGCCAGTGGATGTTCCTTCGTGTTGTGGTAATATGGTCTGATTTCGGTAAATTGAGCACGGCTCTAATGGCGTTAATTTGGATGATCTGAAGCTTCTCGATATTTTTTTGCTGAGGAGCCTGCGAAGATGGAATTACTCTAGTCGATCCTAGAAAGGATCAATGCTCTAGCTAGTGTAACACGGTTCTTAAACGTAAAGTAAGGCCTGCATGCAGTGATGAGTTTAGCAGTGTATGTAGCAGCCGATGTGATGGCGCTGGCTTGTTGGGAGAGGGTGAGAGAGCAGTCTAAATAGATCCCTAGTGTCTTGACTTCTTTGGCTACCGTGATGCTGTTGACATATATGTTGAAGGTTTTGTAGGAAGGTGGTAGGTTCTGGAGTCTCGCGGGACTGCCTATAATCAGGATCTCCGTTTTATTGTTGTTAAGACAGAGTTCATGTTGAGCCATCCAGGCTTGGATCGTGAGGTAGATGGAGTTAAGGGATTCGAAGTCTGTTTTCATAGTCCCCCATAATTGATAGTAGTGTTTGGGTGTTGTCCGCATAGTTTGTGTATGTGACACCCAAATTGTCTAATCTATCAAAGAGAGGTTTTGTGAATGCGTTGGAGAGACACATGATCCTTGTGGGACTCCACAAGTGACAGGGGTGGAGCATGCAGCCCCCGTAGAGAAGACCCTCATGGAGAGCTGGGAGAGAAATGATTTAATCCAGTTTAAGGCATTGTCAAAGAAGTGGGCATCGCCAGCTAGGTGGCAGCATAATATGTTATGATTCACTAGATAAAATGCTGCCGATAGGTCTAGTAGAAGTAGGATAGCTAGGTCGCCTTTCTCTAATTTGATCCATTTGGATTTTAAGATCTAGCGGGGCCGTTTCTGTGCCATGGACTGGGCAGAAACCAGATTGGTGGAGGCCAAGAAGGTTGTGTGTTTCAAGATAGTTTTGAAGTTGTACATATGCTACCCTATCTAGTATTTTTAAGAAGGGTACCGTGGTGATTGGCTTGTAATTGGTTGGCACTTTGGGGTCTAGATTAGGTTTTTTAAGTAAGGGGAGTACCCAGGCTTCCTTCAGGTTTCCAGGTACTTTATTGGAAGCAAAGGAGTTATTTATTAGTGAAGTGATGAAATGGTGCCAAGTTATCTACACAGTCTTTGATTAGCGTGGCTGGGCAGATCTCACCATGGCATCGTGAAGGTTTTAGGCCTTTTATGGTTTTGATAGTTTCCTCTATTGTGATGGGTGTGAATTCAAATCTGGGGAAGGGTTCGGATGGGTTATGATCCACTGTGGGCTATTCAGGTGAGGTAAGTTTTTGATTTTTTTAGATTGATCTGAAGTTGGAGGGATGAGATTTTCTCCATAAGTGCCTTTTAGATATTTTCACACCAAGCTTGATCCTTGTTGCAGAGGTCTAGGGTCTGACGAGATTCTAATTCCTGCAAGACTGAGAAGAGCTCTTTAGTGCCAGTCGGCATTCTCAATACACTTGTTATAGGTGTTGCTCTTTGCTAAGAAAATGGCTTCTTTGTACTTGGTGGCCAGGGAGGTGAATTGTTTGTTGTTGGTAGTTTTTTTTTTCGCCAACTACTTTCTGCCATTCTTTTTTTATTTCGTAAGTTTTAAAGCTCTGAGGTGAACCAGTGATTGATATGGGCTTTAGGTTTGGCTTTACAGTTGCCCATAGGCGCCACTTTGTTGATAGCTGCCTCCATAGTCTGATTGTAGGTGGTTACCAGGGAGGATGGATTGGCAATGTTCCCTGTGTATGTAGTAAGTGGTGTGAGCTGAGGGAGTTTATCTGGCATGATGTTGCAGCGATTACGGGTCTGGGTTGCAGGCGCAATGATAGTTGAGGTACACTCTTGTGTACCATTATTAATGGAGAAAAAAATAGTATTGTGATCTGACCATGGGCATGGATTGTGGTTAGTAATGTTTGTTGCACAGTTATGGTCCACTATCGATGCTAGGGCAATCGATGCTAGGGCAATCGATGCTAGGTCAATCAATGCTAGGGCAATCAATGACTGGCATCTCTGGTTTCTCAGTCTTTGGGCTGTCATGCGTATAGGGGACACAAGGGCCATTCCAGGACCCGCTCTTCAAGGGTTTTGTACACGTCCTGTGGGAAAGGGTCGTTGGATGATCCAGCCTTATTACACTGTCATTAGTTTGTGAAAGGTTTTGCTGGCAATAGGTCTGAAGTTTGAGTTGGTTGGTGTTGCCTGTTTTTTGCATCTGGTCAGCTGTTAGTGGTATCTAAGGTTGTTGCGGCCAATGGCTTCCTGGATTCTGTTTATTTTGCTTCTGAAAGTGGACCCATGGTGTCATTGCAGAGCTTTTCGAAAGGTATGGGGGTGGTGTTGCATGAGTTTTATTTTCGTTGATGATTATGTACATTTCTTTCTGTGGGTATGCGGCTGTTCTGATTTCTTTGGTGTAGTGGAACGCCTTGGCTTTATACATGGCTGCTTTATATATACAGATCTGGTGTTGGTATTTGACTTTGGTTGGTTGTGGTATTTTCTTCAGCCTTTCTCTAACTTTCAGTTGGTTTCTTGAACACTTGAGGGTTCTGGAGTAAACTATGTTGCTGCTACTTTTTTTGTGATGGTTTTAATGGCTTAAGAGGTGTCGCTGTATCCAGGCTTTCCAAATGCGCAGGTATGGCATTCATTGGCAAAAGTGTTAGCATTGTTTTGGTTCAGCTGGCAGATATTGGGCTTGGAGTTCTCCATTAGTTGTGGTTGATTTTATGGCTTGGAGTTTTTCTGGTTTCTTTTGGCTATGGTTGGTAGGTTTTTGTGTCCTTTGTATGTGTTTAATTGTTGATTTGTAAAAGGGGTCATGTGGTGATGATGCCAGAAGACCAGCTTGCGGGGGAGGTAGTTGTAAGTCCTTTCCTGAAGAAGATTGCATCTAGTTGTATGTCCAGCCAGATTGGTGGCTCTGTTGACCATTTGTTTGGGATAAAGGCTTGACGGAGGGAATTTCCAGAGACACTATTTTTCCTTTGCATTGTAATGACCTAGTGTTAACAGTTTAAATATATGTTGTCTGATGGTGGCATCTGGCTATGTTTGAATTGCCCCCCCTCCCCTAAGCCCTAGATTGACAGTGAGGTGCACATTCGCATTTGCAGTTTTCAAAAACTAAGTAGTTTATGGTCACAGTTGATGTTGTTTGGCATCTGGGGCATTTGAAGGATCCTACGGATCCCTCACTGAAACCCACCTAAACTCAGGTGGCCAGTGTAAGGCAGACACTTCCTGATCCAAACCCTGGAGGCGGTGTACTGCAGGAGGATCACCAGGGAGAAGACTGGGTCCAAAGTAGTGAGGAGATTCCGTGGGATGAGACAATATTTTTCCTCTGACAGGAAGATTCTTCCCAATGTGCGTAAAGAGGTCATGGCTTATTGTCATTTTAATGTCTCTAAACCTTATATTAGATTTAGGGTTATAAAATCAGAGCAAACTATACCGAAAGAAAGATCCTTTTTGGTATACCAAACTAAACACCTTGCTCAATCCCAAGGGTGCAATGTAAAGGAGTATGGAAATGTTTTCACTAAACCATCTTCCTCTGTAATAGCGGATTCTCATAGACCTTCTTTTGAAAGCTTTAAGGTAATTAAATCTACCCTTGTACGTAATGCAGAAGTGGAAAAACTGAACTTTGTTGAAAGAAACTACAAGTCCCAGAATCCTAGAGGTACTGAGACAGGGACGAGGGCTGAGAAGGCATGCAGATGTAGTAGTCGGGCAATTACACCTAGTAGCCATTGCAGTAGTCAGGCAATCAAGGCTAATAGCCCACACCTGAAGCCTATTACTGAACCTGGGAGATATAAAAGCGCCCCTCAGGAAGGGAGGCGTAGAAGGAGCCGGAACTTGAGCTGGAGAGCAGGTTGTAGCACTAGAAGCAGACAGAGGTCCCGAGGCTGGCAAACCATGCAGAAGAGGGACACCGGAACGTGCAAACAGCAGATTTCACTTGCAAGTTCTGAGAGAGTCCTGTTCTCCCAGTCTGAAGTGCAGAGCCTGCACAGCAGAAGATGTGCTGGAGAAACGGTTTTCCCCATGTGGGCCTGATTGCAGTGGTCACCAAGCTGTGGACATGCAGGAGACTAAGGCAAGAAGCAGAGGCAAGCCGAGGGTGTCCGGAGCAGAAGGAACTTCTAATATGAGTGGCCAGACCAGAGACACCTGTTCAAGGGGAGGGTGTGGGTCCCCAGCGACCCACAAGCAGTATAAGTTGAATTGGGAGTCAGGAGGTGCAACCACCAAAGCAAGTGTCTGAGAAGCCAGTGAGTGAAACACAGCATTCTAACACTTTGCGCAAACCTTGCCGGTAACTCTATCCAGCTCCTTGTTCACTTGTTATGGTTTTAAGCGAGTAGAAGTTTGTTGCATTCACAATATTAACAATGGAAATGTAGTACTTGCGTCTATCGTGAAAGACCTAATGCTCGCGTGAGAAGCGGACGTTTCTGAAATCCATTGTTGAATGATTTAAAGACTGTTGCTGCCTAACAGAGTGGCCGTGTGTCCCTAATTATGAGGAGGGAACGCGTTCGAATCCATTCCTGAATATTGACAATACCTGAGTTACAAGTTATGAAGTGTGAAAACTACATCAAAAATAGGTTGCGTGTGCCTAATTGTAATTGCCAAAGGACGTTAGAACTCTGTCCTTTGCCTTTACATGGGAATACAATTCTATTTGTGTTTAAACCTTAAAATCTATTTTAAAGAGGTTGCATGTGCCTAATTGTGTTTTTAACTGAAAGACAGAATCTTATACTGTGTATCTAGAAGTGACATTGTTTATATTTCTACAAAGTAAAGAGTTTAAACTATTGAAGAGAAGAACAAGCATTACCCAAGCCATGAGGCACCCCCCTTTTCTATAGTGAAACTAACCTTTCCAAGAATTAAAAAGCCATCTCACTACATTTTGAAGTTCTTAGCACACCTAGGCCTAGGATACAAGTATACCAGTATCACAAGAGGCTGAGAGTGGCACCAAGGCTTCTGGTGTTTATTTGGGCTGATAACTGGCAGAAAGGTGTCAGTAAAGCTGGGGAAAAGGAATTAATTGATTCTGAAATAGAGAGAACCTGTGGTACCAACGACTGCAGAAACCAAAGAGAAGTGGGTCTTATGGGCAGAACCAGGTTTCTATTGTGGCAGACAGGAAATGCAAAGAGCCTGCCCCTTTTGAGAAAATCATTGAAAGGAAGAGTGCCTTGCCTACCTGAAGAGGTTGAAGTATAGCCTGTCGAAGCCTGTCTAACAGTTCAAAGTACTGAGCTGTGATAGTAGTACTTAAACTGTGGTGGTATACTAAGCTGTCAGCATATGTAACTCTGAAGTGGTCTGAACCAATAACTTACCGTGGGACAAAGGTGACACAGTAGCAACAGTAGAAGTGTGGTTGTTAAAGTGGAAGCAGCAGTTCAACGAAAACATCCTAAAACATATACCAATGTAAAGTTGTAACTAAAGAAGTCTTAAATAATTGTCTATTGTTGACATTGGGGAATATTGCACCTTCTTTTGAACTGTGCCAAATTATCTGGAAGAAGAGACAATGTATCATAACCAGAGTTACCATTGGTGTGATTTTCTTTTCTGGAATTTGGAAGGGGATCTTTCATCCAGGAACAAAGATTTGTTACCAGTGGATTTTTGTTTGATTAACTTTTTCTTTGACTTGGAAATATCAAGAGCTGGTTCAAAACCTTTCTTTTGCTAAACCTTTTGAGTTGACTTTTATTCCTAAGGAAGGGACCTTTCCCAGGACAGGAGACGTCAATCAGATATTGTGTTCATATTTGTATTATATTGTGTTGCCATATATCATCTTTGTATGTTTGTTTAGTGTGAGGGCCAGTTATCCCTTGCTAGTGAATATCCCTTTAGCTTATAGATGAGGCAGGGAATTCCTCAGTACAGTAGGGCAAGCAAGGCTTTGTTTTCATATATTTTCTTTAATAAAATGGAACATTTTGATAAAACCACACGCAGTTGTCCGCGTTGCATTAATGACCCATTACAGGTACTGTAATGACTATTAAAACAAGTGGCTTAAAATCTAGTTCCCCTTTCTTCCAACATTTGACTCTGCAATATAACCATCACTAGGTAGCGGACCTACATTATAGTATAGAAGTGGGTTGTGTCATTTATGAAAATGTACTGTTTTTTTATACATATCAGGTATTTTTACTATTTATTGTGTTCTTAAACTACTTATTGAACATATATATATCTGTTTGCTTGCACCGTTTTAGCCAAGGGTTGAATAGAATGTTGATGTGATGCAGAAGAAAACTAGTCGATACCTTGATTAGGCTACCAACGTCATTTATTTTGCATATTTGTGAGCTTTAGCCACAACTATTTCACGTTTGGAACTGATACTTATCTCCAAATGATGGGGATGGTGCCGCAGCATGTACATTTATACATGTCACAATTGGAGAAGGATTTCCTTGGCACCTGTGACTGCAGACCTTTGAGATACCTATGCTACATCGATGACATCCTCCTGATCTCGACTGCTGGCGAACAGGACTGCCTAAAGTTCCACAGAAGATTTGATGAATTTGACTCGACAATCAACCCCAAACTTCTGAAAAACATTTCCTCGACACCGCCATAACAATAAAAGATGGCCAGCTACAGACCACAGTATATCACAAACCAACTGACTGTGCCAGGTTCCACATAGTGCACACAAAACATGCCACAATATTCAGCCAAGCATTAAGATACAATTGAATATGCTCAGAAACAAGGGACCAGGATGGAAACATACAAAGTTTGAGGTCAGACTTCATAAACCATGGATACAACCACAGAACTGTGGACAGCAAGATCCACAGGACAACACGGCTCCCCAGAGCCAACCTCTTAGAATACAGAGTGAAAGAGACACAAATCGGGATGCCACTGGTAGTCGCATATAATCCAGAGCTGGCAGCCCTCTGAAAGATTGCTAAGAAACTCCAACCCATCCTGCAACAAGATGAACGTCTGAGAGAAGTTTTTCCGGAGTTGCCCCTCCTTGCTTTCAGACAACCAGCCATTCTGAAGGAAATGATGGTCTGAAGCAGCCTACACGCAAAAAGCACAGATTATGGAACTGTACCTTGCAGAAACAAAAGCTGCCTAACCTGCCCACATGTCGACACTTCAGATACAGTCAAGATACCCCACACGGGGCATTACTACAAAAATGTGGAACGGTTTACGTGTGCTACCACAATATTCTTTTCTCGATTATGTGCATGAAATGTCCCGGACGTGGCTGCTAGGCTGCTATGCTGGCAAAACTAGTCAACCTCTACATAAACACATGAACCTCCATCGTCAAAGTTTGATGTGATGCACTAGCATTTTTCAGAAGCTAATCATACCCTTGATGATCTCAAGATTACTGTACTCTGGTGTAATTTCAGGACTGGCAAAGCCAGAAAGACCTATGAATTCAAATGCATGCACATTTTCAATACACTGACAGAGGGCTTGAACAAACATTGCGGTTTCATGAGTCACTATTCCAACCAACAGACTTTCACTTTTTCTACTCATAGGGATACAGGGATCACAACATCCAGACCTGATGCTTTCCATCATGTTTACCAAAGCCATTCAGACATTCATCCAGTACTACACCATTACTGCACCAGCCCCGCCAGCCTCTGTAAGGGAATGAATTGTTGCCAGACTCCCTCAAACCCAATCTGCCAAAAACTGCCCAAAAACTTGTCAGGGCCCTTGTCCCTAGTCAAACTCCACCCTTTCCTCTAGATTGGGATGTTACGCAATCCTGATATGGTATTCGACACAAACTTGCCACACTGGGCTTCACAGGTCACAGACCTACCCCATAAACTGGAGGTATATCCCCTCTTTCAGACTTCTAGAGGCACAAGCCTGCTATGTTGATGATTATTCTACCACTGATCTTGTAAAGTGACTGGGCTGACATACCGATATTCATCTGGACTGCACATACAATGACTGACACTTAACCAACCCCTCCTGACTTCCTGAGAGCACACTAACAGGGTGGGCTGTTTTTTTTGGTTTCTTGTCCCTGCTCTTCACTTTCACTGACCGCTGTCCTACTTAACACAGTGTACCATTTAGGACTTGAAGATTTCAATGTGTGGGAGAGTTCAACATCCACATGCCTTTTTGAGCAAAAATACAAATCTGGTATAGATGGGCACAGATGGTATCTGCAGGAGGGGCTATGTAAGCTGTAATACTGTGATGTTTTTTCAAATGCTTCTTTTCACCTCTGCCTGAGGAAGTGGAGACATTCCAAATATGCAAAATAAATGAATTGGCCTAATCAAGGTATCGACTCGTTGTTTTTCTTGTGGATCAACAAGATATATAAATATATTTCTGAGGCCTGTGGAATCTGTTTAGATCACATGATATGCATAGGCCGACATCTAGTGGAATCTGCAGAGTATTACAGTTGTTCTCCAGCATGGGGTCTGGCATGGATTCACATGCTCATGAATATTCCCCGTCGTCAGGCTGGGAATCCTCGGTAAAGAAAAAATCAGTATCCGTTTCGTTTCTGATCTGTCTTTCTTGGTAGTAACCAATCGCTGGTCTCTGGGTCATACTGTCCTCGGCCAATGACTGCCCTCTCCCTAAGCCCCGCCCCTGGCAGCCATCCTCCGATTTTCACCGCACGTTCAAGTGTTGGGAGTCCTCATGCTATAGCTCTGGAGCTTTTACTGCGTTTTGCGCTTTTTCAAAGAGATTTATCTCATTTTTCGGTTTAATCGAGCCTCCAGCTCCACAGTTTCTACTTCCGATCAACGGGGACCCGTTTCGGATTTATTTACGCCCCTCAAGGGTGAAGTTTTCATCGAGTTTCGCTTCTTGGAGGATTCCAGAAGTTTCTGAGGCCTACCTCGCGGACGAGAAGAACATGGCCCAGGAGAAGGGAAGCTCGACTCCCTTCAAACTGTTCAGGATCTGCCCTGGATGTAACCTACAAAATGTGTTCAAGGACGAGCATTTCAAATGCCTTTACTGCCTCCACGAGGACAAAATGCACGTGGAGAAGGACTGTGCGTTTTGTATGAACATGTCGGATCGGACTATGAGGGATCGTCGGACCTGTCTCTCCAACTGGCTGGAAGGCAAGAGCCCAACAGGTGAGAAGAAGTCCGAGCGGTCTTCTAAGTCCTGTGAGGACGACGGGGGCCCAACAGAAGGCAAAGCACGCAAGTCTGTGGGCACCAGGAGCGCGGAGCAGTCGGGGAACTCGGCTGCCAGGCAGGGCACACCTTCACCGATGCCATCAACCACGAGCCAACGCTCTGGCTCGGGGAAGAGAAAATCAGAGAACCCGGCTAAGCTTCTGGAGAGGCCCCGGTCGATCTCGAAGGAACCGGCCGAGGGGGAGCGTGGCGGTGACCCTCAACCTAAGGTGAAGGCCTCTAGCACGCCCAAGGTGGTGAAGGCCTTGATTCACCCGGCTAAGGCCTCTATCGAGGGAAGTCTCTGCGGCCCTGGCGAAGCCTGTGATGGCTATCCCAGTGGAGGTGACCTCAGGGCCCAGAGTTTCCCTGCCTCCGCGGAGGGAATCCTCTTTTAAGCCCATCGAGAAGACCCCCGTGAAGACCCGGTGGAAAAAGAGGAGGTGGGGGGTGGTGGCCGTTACGGACATGGACACAACCTCCGAGTGGCAACTGACCGAGAATTTGGAAGAGGCCCGGTCCCACGGGAGGAATACCGACTAGGGGGATGACGAGAGCGAGGGTGGTAACGACAACGAGGTTCCTGTGGATGAGGAGCAACCATCGTGCCAGTCTCGCCTGTCGCAGCCCGAGCCGCAGGACAACTCGGTGGCCATTTTGACAGCAATCCAACCTTATGCACGTAGATGAGGACGAGACTGCCCCTACCCCCGACGGACGACCCAGCTGAACCAAGTCTGTCGGGAAGCCCTTCAAACAAAAGGAGGAGAATTCATCCAGTGCCCCTTCAGCCCTCACGGCCTTCTCAGCCTTTGTCGCATTCCCCGGTCCCGAGGGACGACACAGGAACAGACACGGCCACGATGGGGACGGATGACGATGGCGGTGACGACGGGACTGGCCTCCCGTCTCCGATTCCTCGGGCATCCCCGCCCGACGAGATTGACTCCTTCCACGCCATCATTGCCAGGGCATCCAAGCTTTTTCAGCTCGCTCTGCCCCGAAGAGAAGAAGGAAGGCTTCCTCTACCAACGGCGTGAGGCCAAGAGGAAGACGGTCCTCGCGGTGCCGTTTCCGGATGACATCTGGGACGAGGAACTTGCCCTCCTCGAGAACCCGTCCACGACACCTGCCAAGAGGGACCGGTACGAGAAGTAGTACCGGGTCCCCGACGCCGCCCCGTTGTGCCTTAGGGCACAGCCGACCCCTGATTCGGTCATCTCAGCAGCGGCCTAGAACAAAGCGGGGGGGCATCGGCTTCGTCTTCAACTTCCCCACCGGACAGCGAGGGAAAGAAGCTGAACGCCATGGGACGACGATTCATCTCGGCGACTACGATTAAGGCGGCCAATGCCCTAGCGATTGTGGCCCGCTACGACAGGGAATTGTGGATCGCCCCCCTGTTGGACTTCCTCCCGGACGACAAGAGGGCAGAAGCCCTGGCGATCCTACAGGAGGGTGAGGTGGCGTCGGACCACGCCATAACTGTGGCCACGGACATTGCCAACACCGGTTTCCTCCAGTTGGGCAACGGCGTTTGCCTTCGACGGCGGGGGTGGCTCAAGGCGATGGATTTCTGCAGAACGTGCAAGCCAAGGTTTTGGACATGCCCTTCGATGGGAACAATCTGTTTGGAAAGACTGTGGATGAGTCACTGCAGGCCATCAAGACCGACACAGAGACGACTCGGGCCTTGGGAGTTCTGCAGCAAAGGCAGCCGCCCTTTCGGAACTCCGAAGGCAAGCAAGGTGCCTCCAAAGGATTCGGCGGCGGCTGCTCGACCTACCATCAGGCGGCCTGCTCCTCATCCCAAGAAGCCTACAGAGGACGAGGCAAGTCAGGTGGATCCCGCTGTCATCGCCAAGGAGGCAAGGCTGCTTCCAAACAAGACTGAACCGGCTGTTGCGTAGGGCCCCCACCGAAGCAGCCCGGTGGGAGGCCGGCTGGCGAAGTTCGTCAGCGTGTGGGAGTCCATCTCCACCGACCGTTGGGTGCTGGATCCCCTGGCCCACGGGCACACTCTGGAATTTCTAAAGAAGTGCCCCCGAATTCCTCCAGCGTCCAGGAAGGAAAACCACGTCCCTCAACTGCTGTTAGAGGTAAGGGCGATGATCAAGAAAGGAGCCATCAAGCTTGTCCCAAAGAGGCTCCGGGGCTCCGGAGTATACTCGAGATTCTTCCTCGTCAGGAAGAAGTCAGGAGGTTGGCGTCCCATCCTGGACTTGCGTCAGCTAAACAAATACATCAAGGCACAGAAGTTCCGGATGATCACCCTCCAGCACGTGCTGGGCCAGCTGGGGGAAGGTGACTTCCTATCGTCGTTGGATTTGGAGGATGCATACTTTCACATCCCCATCCTAAAAGGACACCGAAAGTTTATCAGATTCGTAGTCCAAGGGCGGCACTACCAGTTCAAGGCCCTCCCGTTCGGATTGAAGTCGGCACCCAGGGTGTTCACCAAGTGCCTAGCACCACTGACGGCGCGGCTGCGCCTGCAGGGGATCCACGTCTACCCCTACCTGGACGACTGGCTCATCCGAGCAGGGACAAGGGAACTCGCCGTCGAACACACAGCAAAGACCGTCCGGCTGCTCACGGACCTGGGATTCTCCATCAACTTTCCCAAATCCCACCTGGTTCCGTCGCAGGCTGCGCTGTTTCTGGGAGCCAAGCTCGATACAGTGGCGCGATTGGCCTCGCCGTCGGAGGAAAGAACGCAGGCCATCCTGGGCAAGGTACAGCGTCTGCTGGCCACGGACGTGGCCAGAGTGAGGTCCATCCAGTCCCTTCTCGGGATGATGTTCTCTTGTGTCTATCTGGTGCGCCTGTGCAGGCTTCGGATGCGCCCTCTGCAGGAGTTCCTTGACGCCCGTTGGATGCAAGCGACGGGCAGCTTCGAGGACAAGATCTCGCTAAACGAAGTATTCCGCCGAGCAATTCGATGGTGGGGCACCCGCGCGCATCTCTCGGCGGGCACAGACTTTCAGACCCCAGCATACCAGGTCACAGTGACAGCGGATGCCTCCCTAGAGGGGTGGGGAGTGCACACCGGAGATCTTCACGCGTGAGGTCTGTGGCTTCCGGAGGAGAGGCCGCTCCACATCAACATACTGGAGCTCCGAGCAGTGTTCTGGGCCCTCAAGTCATTCCTCCCGTCCTTCAAAGGCAAGGTGGTGAGGATCTTCACTGACAACACCACCACGATGTTCTACATCCGGAAGCAGGGAGGAACCAGATCCCCAGCCCTGTCCAAGGAAGCCCAGGATCTGTGGCACTGGGCCTTTGCTCAGGGGATGTTTCTGGTACCTTTTCATCTAGCAGGGATTAAAAAAACCATTGCCGACTCACTCAGCAGGGAGCTGCGCTCGTGCCACGAGTGGGACCTATGGCAGGATCAAGTGGATCAACTCTTCCGGCGATGGGGCAAACCCCAAATCGACCTGTTTGCAACGGGCGACGAACTCCAAGTGCCAGAGGGTTGCCAGCAGGTTCCCCCAGCCGAGGAGCATGGGCGATGCTTTCTCGTTCCCCTGGGACAGCCTGTTCCTGATGCGTTCCCTCCGTTGCCGTTGCTGCTCAGGCTCATCAACCAACTCAAGAGGTACCGGATGATCCTCGTCGCACCAAGGTGGCCGAGACCGATATGGTTCCCGGACCTTCCGGACTTGTCAGCATCCCCACCAGTCAAACTGTCGACTGACGCAGATCTTCTCTCCAGAGAAGGAGGCGCCATTCTTCATCACGACCCGGAGTCGCTGAACTTGCAGTCCTGGCTCCAGCAGCACTAGAGTTTGGAGGGTACAATATCCCGGCTGACTGCAGAGAGGTTCTTGCAAAGACCAGGGCGTCCTCAACTCTCAAGTGCTACGGACACAAGTGGAAGAGGTTCTCTGTCTGGTGCCGTGCGCAGAAGATTAACCCTTTACGGATTACAGCCCCTCAAGTGCTACCATACTTACTGTCGCTGGCCAAAGCTGGACTACTTCGTGCTTCCATCAAGATACATCTGACAGCGATTTCCAGATACACCAGAACTGCAGGACAGTCGTTCTTGTGGTCTCATCGCCTGGTGAAGGAGTTTATGAAAGGACTGTTTCGATCGTTCCCGCCGGTGAAGGCTCCAGCCCCGGCGTGGGAGCTCAACGTGGTGCTGACCAGGCTCATGGGCCCGCCATTCGAGCCCTTGCATTCGGCTCCGTTGAAGTTCCTGTCGTGGAAGACAGCGTTCCTTGTGGCCATCACCTCTGCACAACGTGTGGGAGAGATTCAGGCCCTATCCTGCAAGCCTCCATACTTGACTTTCCACGAGACGAGGGTAGTGCTGCGGATGCACCCCTCCTTCATGCGCAAGGTGCTGTCAGACTTCCATCTCAACGAGCCCTTGGTTTTACCAGTCTTTTCCCCGTCGCCTTCGTCGGCAACCGAGAGGACTTTGCACTCGCTGGACGTAGCTAGAGTGCTGAAGTTCTACGTGGACCGAACGAAGAGTTTTCGGAAGACATCACAGCTGTTCGTGAACTTTGGACCTGTGAACCAAGGGAAGGCTCTCTCGAAGGCTTCCATTTCCAGATGGCTCTCCGGCTGCATCATGCACTGTCATCGGTTGGCAAACCGACCGTTGCCCAGCCGTCCGAGAGCCCATTCGACCAGAGCGATTGCTGCTACCACGCCGTTCTTGTCTGGTGTGCCCCTGCTGGACATCTGCAAGGCTGCTACGTGGTGGTCGACGCACACCTTCACGAGATTGTACTGCGTCAACCGGGATTCCAGGGAGGAGTCCAGAGTCGGCCAGGCAGTGCTGCGCAACCTGTTCGCTTAAGGTGAGCCTGGTGAGGAGGTAAGAGATGCTTAATGTTAAGTTTTATGTAATGATTAATGTTGAGCCTTGCCACCTCCCGTGGTTGTGCATGTGTGTACTGCTATGTATTCTTATATTCATAAGCATGTGAATCCATGCCAGACCCCATGCTGGAGAAGGCACAAGTTACTTTCCTGTAACTGTTGTTCTCCAGCATGGGTCTGGCATGGATTCACATGCAAACCCTCCCTCCTTCCCCTCTGCGGCTCTTCACTTGGTCATACTGCCACTTTACGTGCTACCAAATCTGAGGATGGCTTCAAGGGGCGGGGCTTAGGGAGAGGGCAGTCATTAGGTGGGGACAGTGTGACCCAGAGACCAGTGATTGGTTACTACTAAGAAAGACAGAACAGAAACGAAACTGATACTGATTTTTTCTTTACCGAGGATTCCCAGCCTGACGACTGGGAATATTCATGAGCATGTGAATCCATTCCAGACCCATGCTGGAGAACAACAGTTACAGGTAAGTAACTTGGTCATTTTTGAATCTCGAAAAGGGACGTCAACAGGGTGTGGCAGTAATACTATCCCTAGTGTGACGCCTGCTTGTATCCATGGTGCTTCATCGCGTCAAGCTCCCTCAGATTGTTTCTTTCCTGCCATGATTGTCGTCGCATATTGCAGAGTTCCTTCTGGCTATCGCCTTTGATTACAAAAATGAAATCTAGTATATTCTTTCTGCCCTTTGTTAGCCGTTCTCCCACAAGATCTTCGCCCAGGGCATCGAGGACAACCTACCTTATCGACGACTACACCAACTCATCTCGACGAACCTTTGATGTGGCCTCGGAAGGCCTCAACGGGCCTCCGCCCTCACAGTAGGGAGAGTTGAGGGTGGTTCATTCTTTAGTCTCCCTAAGTGAATGCATATTCCCTTCTCTACCCACTTATTTCGTCATGCTGCCTTCCCCCTACACAATGGAGAATACACCTTTCCCCATCCTGTAAACGTAAATTCCCTTGGAAAGACTTGCATCGGGTATGCAATCTTTGTCTCTCCCAAGGGATCATAACGAGGGACACTGCAAATCGTGCAAGCAGTTCAAGCCCAAAAAACGTAAAGACCGCAAAACAAAGCGCTGGTCACGCCATGCAGGCCGAGGCCACCATGGACGTTGAGGGAGCCTCCAGTGACGGCAGCAACGATGTCTACAGTGATGCCGAGGGTCCACGGGATCTGTCGGATGCCGGCGTGCAAGCCCCCGACCCCAACAGGCAGGCCAGCGGTTTTGCTATGGGGACGACACCCAGCGGCACTAGCACGACCACACAGCACCACACAAAACACACCTCCCACGGCCGAACGTCGACCTCAACTCCGACCGTAAAACCACACATGGCTTCAAGGGGGAGGTCTGACACTTCTCTATCCTCTTGGCCATCGCGCTCGTCTCACGACAGGCCCCTGAAACTGACAGGCAAGTCTGTTTCTGACGCTGTGTCAAAAATCACAAAGTCCTCACACGCTGACGACTGAGCGTCAAGACGCGTCAACGGCTCGAACGCATGCCATAAAACGACCATCGAAGGACGTGTTGAAGGCTCCTATGAAAACTACAGAGACCTCGAAAATGAGTGAGCTCATTAAGAAACCTGTCCCATACACCCTACTGACCAGTCGGACATCGAAGAATCATAAGTCTTCAAAAACACAGGAAAAGGGCTCTAGGTTAGGGACTATGATCCAGGGGAGGGAACCAGATCAGGGGCTATATGCACAACAAAAAAAAACTGCACCATAACCAACACCCAATCCACCTGCCCCCCCAGTAATCCCAAGTTCAGCTCAATGGTCAGCAGATATGATTGGTAAAGTCTTGAGACTGTCTTCCCTAGCAAATTTCTTTGATGACCACCCCGAAGTCTTAGTAAATCTTCAGGGTGCCCCACACAGACCAGCCACTACTCAGAGCGGGTCTGCAGTTACACCCCCCCCCCCAAGAGCCCATACAAACCGCAGCAGAACTTGGGGCAGCTTGCTTATTGTGACACCATGCAAGACTTCCAGGACACTGTAATTTACAATGACCCTGAATATCAAGGAGATATGGGTGATGTCGACCAATTTTACGATGACGAGGATGTCGGTCATAGTTGTCAGATCACTCAGACCCACCGGTGGCAGACTCACCAGTGGACAATCAAATACGGTACAATGACCTGCTCTTAAAAGCGGCAGAACACTTTTAAATCGATACACAGGAGACGCAGGTGGACAAGGACTTTGTTGAGGACATACTGGGTGATACAAAGTCTCCTATCCAATTCATCCCCCTACTTCAATCTGTACAGAGGCGTATCCAACCCTCTCTAGCTACTCCAAATTTAACACGGGCAGTGATTCCGCGCATTGAGAAGGTTTTCTGGCCAGCTCCCTCAGACCCCCTTTACATCCGGGGACAGTTAAAACCAGACTCCTTAGTGGTTACAACTACTAGGATGAGAGCAGGAACACTTGTAGCCTCTTCCAAAGCCCCTCCGGATAAGGAGAGTAAAAAGGTACGTTTGTCATAAAATATATGCAATAAAAAAAAAAGATTTATACTTTTGGAAGGTAGGTAGCCTCTTTGGTAGCTTACCAGACTAGAATCGCTAATAATACCAACTTATAAGCTAGCTACAACTGTCTCAAGTCGGATGAGATGGCCGAGCAAATACCCTCAGTCCCATAGCCCCTGAAAACATAACTGATCCTCTACGTTGCAGAGGATAAACAAATTGCAAACTGCATCCCCAAGAACAACTTGGATGCAGCAGACAATGCAGGGAAATCAATAGAGGGCACGTTGATCAAATCCCACGCATGGCTATGCCAGTCTGGCTTCAAGCTTGAGACTCAGCGACCCTCCTTAATATGCCCATATAGCCAAACGCATTGTTTGGTAAGGTGGTGCAAGGCGTGCGAAAGAAGAGTATGATACCTTAAAATCATTAGGGCAACTCCCCAATAAACCCTCTGGACAAAGAGGGGGTTACAATTTCCACCTCATTAGAGGGCAAAACTCTCAACGTGCTTCAGGTTATAACCAGGGTCAAAGGTCGTCCTGGGGCTCATCACAGGGACAGTCCTTGCAACAAGGGTTTCAAAGAGGCCAAAGAAGGTCCCGCAGCAGGGGTAGATCCTCCAGAAGCGGCTCAACACCCCCCAAACGATCACCTGCTACAGGTTCCCTCCCATGCCACTCCACTAGTAGGCTGCATTTCATACTTGCCCCACGTATGGGATGAAATCACCTCAGACAAGTAGGTACTTTCAACCATGGGGGGTGGTTATTATATAGAACTGCTACAGCAACCCACCAACCAAGACAAAGGAACACCTCCAAGGAAGAACAGCCTATCCTTTTGGAAAAAGTGGCAGCGCTGCTCTTACAGGATGCCGTAGAAGTCGTCCCGGCGAACCAGGTAAACAAGGGTATTTATTCAATGTACTTCCTTGTGCCAAAAAAAGACCTCCCAATGCGCCTTGTCTTAGATCTGCGACCTGCAAACACCTATGTCAAGACACACATTCTGCATGACAAAGCTACAGGAATTTAGCGGTGGGATTAAGCAGGGGAACTACATGGCAACCTTGGATATGAAAGATGCATACTTTTATATTTCAATGTTCCCAGCGCACAGAAGATTCTTGCGTTTCAAAATAGCGAACCAGCACTGCCAATGCAAGGTGCTGCACTTGCGCGTAGCATCCGCTCCAAGGGTATTCACCAAAGTACTGGCGGTGGTGGCGGCAGGTAGTCAATTCCGGTGTACCCTTACCTGGACGACTGGCTGGTCACAGCGGCGAATCCCCAAATTTTCAAGCAAAATACCCAAAGAACGATCAATCTACTTTTTCAATTGGGTTTCTCAATCAACGAGAAAGTCGTCTTACAAGACCAAACAGTTCCTAAGTTCCTAGGAGCTGTCATAAAAACAGAAGTGGGTCTGGTCTTTCCGTCGAAGGAAAGAGTACTAAACATACTACTGCAAATACCTAAGTATCTAGCCGGTCACCAGTAAACCGTACGCAAAAAGCAATGCGCCTGCTTGGGACGATGGCATCATGCATTTACCTGGTCCCACATGCACGATTGCGCATGTGCCCAATGCATGAGTGGTTGTTGAAATCGTGGTGTCAGGCAAGTGGTCAGTGGGATGATCTAGTGGTCATTTCGCCAACCCTAGTACAGCTCTATGTTGGTTAACAAAGGAGAACCCGTTGAAGGAGAAACCCTTCCATGACCCGGCGGTACAATCGGTTGTCAACACTCATCACTCATCGGTTGGGGGGCCCATTACCTTCATCTCACAGCGCATGGTCTGTGGACTCAAATCACAGCCCAGAATCACATCAACCTTCTGGAACTTCTGGCAGTGCTCAAGGCATTACAAGCCATCCAAGCACACCTGACAAATCAAACAGTACATATACTCTCAGACCGCACCACTGCAATGTTTTACATGAACAAGCAGGGGGCACACCTTCTCCAAGTCTGTCCAAGCTAGCACAAAGAAATATGGAAGAGGGCACTGAAGCGGGGCATGTTCCTAACATTGCATGTTCCAGGGGTACTCAATTCTCTAGCGAACTCACTAAGCAGGGATGCTCTACCCAAAGAACACGAGTGGCAACTCGACAGAGATCGTAGACTACATGTTCACACAATGGAGTTCTCCCGTTTAGACTTGTTTGCAACAAGAGAAAACAAACAATGCCCAGACTTCACCTCCAGGTTTCCACAACACAACTCCAAGGGGAACGCCCTATAGATGAACTGGTCAGGGAAATTTGCCTACGCTTCCCCCCCCCACCCCCCCACCCAACTCCTCCAATGAGCAACGTGGTGAACAAGATTCACAAGGAACAATTGAAATTAATTCTAGTTGCTCCTATGTGGGCGAGACAACGTTGGTATCTACGCCAACTGGCGATGTGCGACCCGATCAAACTTCCGTGCCCATTCAACATGCTCACACAGGTAAGGGGGACAACATTACCCCCTTAACCTTAGTCTATGAACTTGGCAGCTTGGCTCCTGAAGTCAGAGTTTGGACATCTAAATGTGGAAGAGATTTGTAATTTGGTGCCAGACAAAACAAATAAACACAATAGAATGTACTCCATCACACATTGTTCATTACATGCTTCACTTACTAGACTCAGGGCTAGTATTTAACTCAATCAAAATTAACCCAGCGGCTCTATCCGCGTACACCACTTCTCAAAGTAAGGTGTCCTAGTGGAAAATCCCTGTCATTAAGGCATTCATAGAGGGAGTAAAAAGACTCCACCCTCCTATTTCAAACCCGCCGCCAAGGTGGGACCTAAATGTAGTACTTGTAAAGCTCATCGGACTCCCCTTTGAGCCTGTGCGTAAGTCCAGCCTTAAACACCTCACATATAAGACAGCTTTTCTGATGGCTATCATCTCCATAAGGAGAGTCAGTGAACTGCATGCTTTGTCAGTGCAAAACCCTTTCTTTGTTATCCACAAAGACAAATTGGTATTAAGAACACACCCTAGGTTTTCATCCAAGTTCATTTCAAAGTTCCATGTCAATCAGGCCATCGAACTACCAGCTTTCTTTCAAAATCCACCAAGTTCAGCTGAGAAAAAACTCCATACACTAGATGGAAGGAGGGCGGTCCTTTACTATGGAAACAAGACCAGACCGCTAAGAAAAACAGACCAACTGTTTGTCTCCATAGCTACAGGCATGGAAGCAGACTGCATTTCCAAAAACGCTATCTCTAGATGGATAGGAGGATTCATACAGCTCTGCCGCTGTACCTTCTGACAACCCATCACCTTCTCCTAACACTACTACACTACTCGCTAATCTATGCATAACATGTGATCTAAGCAGATTCCACAAGTCTCAGAAGGGATACATTATTTAACCTAATCGTATTTCTAATGCGGTTTTTTTATAACCATTATTATTAATTTTTACAACTTCCAATCAACAAACCCAGCAGTGCATGTCATACAGCTTTAACATCATGTACAATATTGAACAATATCCACTGCTAGCCCATCACCCCCCCCCCCCAACTCGAGACTTCTCCACTTCGCCCTCTGCCGTTGTACCCTCGAGGGGTACCTCCCCTTCTGTTTTCCCGGTGGCATCATGATTACTTGGACAAGCCTGGGTGGACCCAGACAGTGGCCACTAAGTGTCTGCCGGCTATCAGAGTTTCTGCTTCCTCCTCCCCTCCCCTATTGGTCGCTTCGCTTCATACCGCCGTCTCCGCCCATTTCTCCACCAAACCTCTACCTTTTGGTCTGTTGCCTGCTTTCCAACCCATGACAATTCTGTGCTTGGCAAGTATATATACCAAGTCCTTAAATTTGCTCACGTGTTTGTTTTCGCGGTCTAGGAGAACCCCCTACCATGCATGCCAACACAGATACCATGTCTAGCATGATCCCTTTCTCAGTCAATCGGTGGGCTACTTCTCCCCAGAGGTTGCTAATTTCCGGACATGCCCAGAACATGTACCATTCCTGCGTTCACTTCCCCACATTTGGGACACGTTTGTATTTCTGCACTCTTAAATCGAGCAATTCTCTGGGGAGGGGGGGTGTCATGTACGATCTGTGGGTTGCGTACAGCTGGATTTGTTGCAGTCTCGCGTTCCTGGACACTTTTTTTTAATGGTACCTCTGGACCCTCTCCCACAACCTATCATTCATGGGTTCCCCCGCTGCTTCTTCCCAGTCCCGTCTCAGCCGAGTCACTTCCTTTCCCACCCTGGACATCATCAGTTTGTATATTCGGGAAACCTCGTGCCCCCCCCCCCCCTCCCCCCAACCCCCTCTCCGATGTCATAAATTGTTTCTATGACCATATCGGGTTGATCTACCAGCATTATTTCGGACTATGTGTCTCTCACCCGCCGTACCAATCTGGTATAAGAGATATATTGCCCCAGGTGTAGACCCGTTTCTTCTACCAGTACATTAAATTCCATTACCTTCCCATCTTGCCATCTGTCCCCCATTGTTGCAATGCCGACCGGTTCCCAGTGCTTACGAATAGTCTTCCTCAGTTGCTTGTCCCTTCCGGTCAATGCCACTAGCGGCACTTGCGGAGAACACAGGGTTGGGTTCTCCATGGCATGGCAAGCCTTACGCCACATCTTCCATCCCAATTCCAACATCCCCGGACACCCTTTTAGCTCTGGTTTGGGCAGCCATATCCATTCCTTCAAGAAGAATGGGACACATTCAGACCGCAACAGTCTGGACTCCGACGTTGAGTCTTCCGTTAACAACTTAGCCACATATTGTAGTTGACTGGCCAAATAATAGATCTCAAATTTGGGCAGTTTTTTGCCCCCTTTGTCATACATGTTCTGTACCTTCCACAGGGCTATTCTATTCCTGGTATTATGCCAAATGAAGCCTCTGCATATGCTCTGAAGTTTAACAAAGAATCGCTTACCAAAAAAAGTGTAACAGCCTCGGCAATACGACCATCTTGGCCGTCATCTCTGGAGAAGCAAACATATAGTATAGCCGTGTATGTACATTTTGTGGGGCCGAATAATGCGAGTATTGTCTATCCTGTGGGTGGTGTATCTTCCATATGTCTTCCAGCTTGAAGTCTCAACACAGGGTCCTCAAGGTTTTGGCTGCGGGGGTGGGTTTATCTAATTTCCTGACTGACCTGTCTACCCTGGGGTCCAGCGTGCAGTTAGTCTCCCCCCGCACCACCCCCTCATATAATCGCTCCCCCCAAGTACTGGCTAATTTTGCTATATAAGGTCTTGAAATAAGCCACTGTATCCTGGTTCGGGGCATATGTATTGAGAATACACAATTCTCTATTTTCTATCAATCCCCATATCGCCACCATCCTCCCGTCAGGCTCCACTGTGGACTGCAATAGCTGGAAGGGGACATGTGGTGCTACCCAGGTAATTGGCCCTCTCGCATATGCCGAAAACGTTGCCCCTATGGTGGTCCCCTTGCATTTCTTCCTTATCACCTCTTGTTTTTCTTTAGTGTGATGAGTTTCCTGTAATAGGGCGATATCTATTTTCTGCCTCCTTAGGTACCTCATGATCTTATTCCTCTTCAAGTAGCTGTTTAGCCCCCTAACACTCCAGGTTACTATCTTGAGGTCTCCCATCTTTCATCCGTATCCAGTCCGACCTCTGTCCTCCCTTATCTCTCACATCATGCGCAGCAGCGTGTGGATGTAAGCTTGTTCAAACTCCCCAACTCCCTCCCAGCCCCCCACCCTACCCCTCACCGACCTCCCTCCCACCCCTTGCCCTGCCCAGCGCAAACTCCCCCTCTATCAGCTCCCTTCTCTCCCCCCTCAACCCCAACTGATGCCCAGCTCCATCCCTGGATCTCGGGCTACCCCGCATCTAGCCCTTTTCTTGGCTACTGCCAGTACTCGGGACACAGCGGGGGGGAGGGGCGGGCAGGGTTGTATCGCCCTACTGGTGATTCAACTACTGGGGGTAGGTTGTGCTCTCCCGTTTCTCCCTTATTAAGTTATGGTATGCTGCACACTTTCAGTGCATGTCTGACGTTGCGCATTCATATATTCCAGTCCAACAAGTACACATGTTGAGTGTGCCCATCTTCAATATCCATACCTTACTGACATGCCCCATGCAACTCTACTAATTATCATTGCATTATTAGCACTCAATCTCAGCAATCAGTAGTGTGACGTTGGTTCACTTATCCTGTTGCCTTGCACCGGGCTATCCGCACTCGCAGGGGCAGCCTTGGGCGTCCAGCCAGTTCGCAGCCTCCTCCGGCGCTTCGAAGAAGTGTGCTTTGCCCTTGTGTATGACCTTTAGCTTCGCAGGATACAAAAGCATATATCTGAAACCTGCTGCTCTGTCATCTCTTCACAGCCACATAGCTGAAACGCTGTCTCTGCACTAGCATGGTGTAATACGGGTAAACTGTGACAGTCGCCGACGCTCGGGATATCGTTCCACCATTAAGAAAGTATTCCAGGGCTGCTCCCGCAACGGCCTCCGCATGTGGACCGCCGGCTACTGCAGAAAATCCTCGGTTCCAGACTTCGCCCGACACCCTGGTGGCATGATTTGGGTGCCAGAGGGCGGGAAGCCCCACTGGAGGCAATTTGAGCCCTAAATGCATGCCCATCCCAGCTAACGCAACAAGGAGCCTGCCGGCGGCCATACGAACTCAAAATGGCCCCACTCTGAGAACCACCTACCAGCCCCCGCGGGTATGGAGACTGCACCGTGAGGCCTCTGATCCTTGGGGGGGCCCCCCCGCACTCTGCGGAGCCTGGCCGCTGCAGTCCGCATTGATATGCATGAGCCACGAACGCGGCAGTGAAGGAAGCCCGGCCTGGACCCGCTCTACGCAGGCAGCACCCCATGGACTTCCCAGCGCTCCTGGTCCGCCTCTGCGCCAGCGGAGCGATTTCTGTTCCTGCCTCTCTTCTTGGACCCGGGGGGAGGAGGACTCGGCTCGCACAGCCAGACCTTGGTGGACCCCCCCCCCCTCATCAGCTGCTCCTCGAGGTGGATGGAGGGTCTCCTGCACGGTAGCGCCCCAACCTAACTCTCCCCCCCCCCCCCCTCGCTTGCTTGGAACTGCGAGGGGCAGGGACATTTCACCTTCTGCTGTCATGGTGGGGGTCCTGAGGCATCCGGCCCCCCCACCAGCATTCTGGGGCACCACCCATTACCGCCTCACCACGCGTACCATCCCCAATATTGCCCCAGCAGGCATGCCCTGATCCTTTCTCCTGGTGGAACAGCCACATCCACAGCTCTCAAATACTGCAGAGCCCTACTTGACCACGCTTCATCTTAGGAGACGTCGACCACCATCTCCCCCTGGCATCCAGGACCTCCCCAGAATAACCTAGGCAGCTCAGGCTCTCTGTGACGCCCTGTGGATTCCCACCCCCCATCACCATGAAACAGGAGTGTCCTGAGCCTCCCTCGGCCTTCACCTTGAGAGCCTATGGTGAGTTGGCCCCCAATCGCCATAACAACTTTGGACCCTGTGGACTACCCTCCCCAAGCGTTAATTACTACCTCTCGGCAGCAAAGGACCCACAATCACCCACAGGACTGGCCATTTCCTGGGGCGCCCCTGCCCACTTCGCCCTCCCATTGCCACCGGGGGAGGTATCAATGGTCCTTCTTCTGGGCTATTAGCGGTGCGCCCGCAACCTAGCAACCGCAAACTGGCGCAACCTCAAGGGAAGACGACCCGCAACCTTGGAAGTATGGCTAAATCCCTTAAGACCCCCAAATCGAGAGATATCTCCACCATGCTCATAGCAGCGGAGAAAGGGAAGAAAGCAGACCCCCCTGAACTGTCATCCTCAAAAGGTACCCGACGATAAAAGGACCCTCGCTACCAAAGAAGATCTCCAAGCTTTCATGTCCGATATCAAATCAGAGTTCAGATCTTGCATGACGGAACTGACGGCAAAGCTTGAATAAACTGGCCAAAGGGTCAGTGACCTCGAACACAGAGTGGGGGAATCTGAAGACCTAACCCAAGAACACTCCAACTCCCTGGCGGAAGTGCAACGCATTATCCAGACTCTACCGGACAGAACCGAGATTCTAGAATACATGCAGGAAGACCTGGAAAATCATGCTCGCCACAACAACCTGCGTATCCGTGGGGTTCCCTCCTCGGTCTCCGATCGGGAATTACCCAAATACATAAGCATCTTCTTCCAATCGCTGCTACCGAACCTGAATGAATCCCAGCTCTTGCTCGATCGCACCCACAGGCTGTGCCCGCGACGGGGGGCGAACTCGGACCGCCCCCCACCTCCCCCCGGATGTCATTACAAGAGTCCACTTCTACACCACCAACGACGCCATCTCGGCAGAAGGCCGCTCCAGCGATGAATTATCCTTCCAGGGCTCCCCGCTCCAAATTTTTCAGGACCTCTCCCCCCTGACCTTGCAGAAACGCAGAGCGCTGCGCCCTCACGCTCTTTCTCCGTGACCAGCAAATTCGCTACAGGTGGCTGTTCTCAACAGCACTGCAGTTCTCGCACAATGGCTCTGCACGCATCAGTCATCTTGACGACGCAGCATCAATTTTACGCCCTGGCTCCCCGAAGGACAGGGAATCTTCCTCCCCCACCCGGATGACCTCTGAGCCAGGCATAGCCTCACCCAAACCGAGGCGTGCACCTTGGACACAAGTGCAGAGAAGCCGTAAACCCAAAAGATGATCTGCGGAGGGCTCATAGAATTTCTTCCATTGGAACCCAGCTTAATCTCCCTGCGGTCCCCACACGGTCCGTGCCCTACTCCAGGGTGTATGTCACCGCTTCACCCCTGGAGTGAAACCCAGCCCTTGTGGCTACTGACTCTTAGGCTGACTGGGGGCAGTTCCGATAAGTTTGAATCGGTCCCCCAGTTCAGGGTTCTGGCCTCCCGTTGGAGCCTACTGTTAGGAGTTTGTTCCTCCCAGAGTAGGTTTGTTGAAAATCCTCAACCTCAGGAGATCCTAACCCAGCGAGCCCCTCGTGACCATGGCTGACCCAGGCTTCCCCCAAGCCCCCCTCCACAGCAAAGGTGCCCAAGAAGCCTGCCCTTGCACCAAAAACTGAAATTCACTACCTTAAACGTCAGGGGTCTGAACTCCCCTCCGAAAAGGAAATCTATCCTACAGAGGCTACTGGACGAGGGAACCTCAGTAGCTTTCTTACAAGAGACCCACCTGAAGCCGGCAGACTTCTCCCGCCTCCGCAGTAGGTTCTTCCCCCTGCAACTACTGGCCTCCAATGGCACCAAGAAGGGAGGCACGGCCATCCTCTTTGCAAAAGACCTAAAACCACAAATCCTGGACACTCTACGATGCCAGGAGGGCTGCTTCATTGCAATCAAATGCATTATTTTTGACCAGCTTTACACCCTTATATCAGTTTACGCTCCTAATGAACACCAGGAGAGATCTAGAGGAAGCCCTCCTCCCATTCACGGAGGGGCAAGTCATAATTGGGGGTGACTTTAATGGAGCCTCGGATCCACTCAAAGACCGTTCGCACCCCCCCTCCTCTAGAGACCTGAAGTTGGCAAAAGGATTGCTGCAGCCCTTCCGGGCCCTGGATGTCGTTGATACATGGAGGGTATTATCGCCGGAGGAAGAAAACTATACGTTCTACTCATTTGTACATCGCACCTTCTCACGAATTGACCTGCTGTTAGCCTCTCCTCAGATCCTGACCTTCACAGACGTCACCGTTGGCTCTCGTATCCTCTCTGACCACGGCCCAGTCTCCCTAATCTTGCGAGCCCGCGAACCGGACCCCCCTCCCCGCCGCCAATGGTCCCTATATGACCCCATCCTGCACGATATGGCGGTGTGTGACTCCATAGCCAGGACAATTAAAAACTTCTTCAGGGAAAACCGGGACGAAGATACTTCCCCACCCAACACCTGGGATGCTATAAAGGCGGTGCTCAGAGAGGAGCTGATTGCCCAAGGCGCAGCCTTTCATAAGCGTAAACAGGCGCCCCGCGCCACCCTGGAAGCCGAAGTCCGGGAAGCGGGAGCCACCCACAAACAGAAGGGTTGGTCCCCGAAGACCCACAGAGCTCTGCAGGTAGCCAGGAAAAAGCTGGAGGCACACTACGCCGAAGCCACAGCACATCTATTAACCAGGACCAAACAATGGTACTACAGCACAAAGCAAACCAGCTGCTGGTAAGTAAACTGCCCAAATCAAAGAGAAGAAACACTATCCTGGGCCTCCGAGACCCTCGGGGCAGGATCCAATTCGCGGAGCGCGAAAAGCTGCGCTTGGCAGCGGCTCACCAGGCAGAGATAATGAGCGCAGTCCCGAGGGACCAAATCGAACAACAATCCTATCTCCGCGAAGCAGCGCTCTCGCCTCTCACCCCCTCGGCGAAGGAAGAACTTGAAGCACCCATTACAAGCGAGGAAGTCGAGGAGGCTATAAAGAGCCTGAAATCTAGAGCCCCGGGCCCAGATGGGTTCTCCACCCGATTCTATAAACTTTTCCACCCCAAACTGGTCACCCCGTTAACCCGGCTCTTCAACTCCTTCGCAGTCACCGGGAACATCACCCCTAGCATGCAGGAGTCCATCACAATCCTCCTCCTCAAACCTGGTAAAGACCCTAAAGGCACCAGCTCATATAGACCCATCTCATTGTTGAACCTAGATGCCAACATTTACTCTAAAATCCTGGCCACTCGCCTGGCACCCATCCTTCCTAACATCATAAACCCAGACCAAACTGGATTCATTACCCACTGATCGACGAGAGACAACATCCGCAGAGCCCTAAACCTGATAGATGTTGCCACCCAGGACGCACGACGACTGGCTCTGCTGGCTCCGGACGCAACCAAAGCCTTTGACAAGGTGGATTGGACCTTCCTGCGTCTCGTCCTCTCCTTCGGCTTTGGCCCGACATTCCAGAAGATGATCCTAGCTAATTATCAATCTCCCAAGGCCCGGCTGAGAGTCAACGGCACCCTATCGGATCCGATCCCTCTTACATGTGGAACAAGGCAAGGATGCCCCCTATCCCTGTTACTTTTTGCTTTGGCCATGGAGCCTTTGGCCCAACACATCCGCCGTAACCCCCTGGTTGGCCCAATGCAACATGAGATTGCCCTTTACGCCGACGATGTGTTGCTGACCAACATGGATATTTAGGCCTCCATGAAGGCAGCCCTAGTTGGCATCCGAGTATTTGGGAGAGTATCGGGCTTCGCCATCAACTTCGGGAAATCGGTGGCTCTGGGAGTGGGACTGAACCCATGCGAGAGGGCGGTCCTAGAGAGCCAATGCCCGATCCAGTGGAGTGTTAAATCTATTCCCTACCTGGGGGTCCAGATCCTGCCCCACCCAGCAAAAGTATATCAAACAAACTTTCCCCCGCTCTTTGAAGAGATGGAAAAGGACCTCGTCCGCTGGGTACCACAAGAGATCTCCCTCTTGGGCTGCATCACGGCCTGCAAAATGAACCTCCTCCCACGGTTCCTATACGCCTGCTCTTCCTTACCCCCACCTCAATCCCGCCCGCCCCCCCCTCCCTTACAACGCTTGCAAAGGAAAATTATCAAATTTATTTGGAGGGGCAAGAAAGCGCGCATTCCCCGGAAGACTATGATGGGCAGCATGAAGCTGGGGGTGGGGTGTGGGGGTTCCTGACCTTCGGAAATACCAAATTGCGACACAGTTGGACCATTTCCAGGCTTGGGGAATCGCCTCAACGTCCGAAATGGGTGGAGATTGAACAGTCCCGTCTGGCACTCCCCCTCCGCTTCCTTCCATACACCCCCACCACGATGCGCCGAACTTGGCCAAATATGTTGTCCTCCACCAAACACTCGCTGAAGGCCTGGGACTGGGCCCGCAGACACAAAGGCATCCCAGGGGACCTGAGCGCCTTTTCTCCAATCTTTCTTAACCCGGCTTTCTCCCCGGGCCTTTGCCCAACAATCTTCCGGAATTGGGTTGTGGGAGGCCTGGAATCGCTGGGGCAGCTCTTTGAAGGGGGCGCCCCGCAAACCTTTGAACAATGCAAAAGAACCTTCCAGTTGGCGGAAAGAGATGGGTACACGTATGCCCAGCTGCAACACTGGTGCTCTCACCCCCAGACACGACGAACTGCAGCGACGCGAGCCCCTGCCCCACTGGAGCTCACCGTGAACGACCTGCCATCCCGAGGGAAGATCTCAGCCCTCTATAAACTTCTGCAAGAAGACCCAATCCTCACCAAGCCCTCCTATATGTCCCAATGGGAACCAGACCTGGGACATGCGATAGAGGACAACACTTGGATGGACATCTGGTCGAGAACACGCACAGCCTCCCCCTGCATTACCAACCGGGAATGCGCCCACAAACTGCTCCTACATTGGTACTACCCCCACTCTGCCTCCACCACTTCCAGCAGACCTTGGACCCGCGCTGTTGGCGCCTTTGTGGCTTCGCAGGATCATACTTCCACATGTGGTGGACGTGCCATAAGGTAAGAGAATTTTGGTCCCAATGCCTCACCACAATAAAAGACATCACTCAAGTGACAATCCCACTAGTCCCCGAACATGTCCTCTTGGGGTCCCTGGTCCCAGGCGCCTACCCAAGAACAGGAAGGAGGGCAGCCCTGATAACCCAATTTTTGCTGCAGCCCAAATCACGGTGGTACGCACCTGGAAATCCGTGGAAGGTCCCATGATGACCCTGTGGTGGGTAAACCTTTGGGACATCTTGATAGCCGAAAAGGTCACGGCGGCCAAAGCAGGCTCTCTTCATTGTTTCTGGAATATCTGGGCGCCACTGATGGACTATGACCAGAACTACCTGGCCCTAATTTATAAGCCACGCCTTATCGCAAATGCGCTATATTCAACCAGTGGCAAACTATCGCCATACACGGCGAGTTAAGTTGGGGGGAATAAAACTCAGCGGGAGAGGGTGGGGGGAGGGATGAAGGAAGGGTTGATACACGTGTTTCACGGGGAGTAGTATGTAAGCAAATGTTATTATGATGTTCTCCTATGTACTGTTATATAAATAAACACATTTTTTTAAAAAAGTATTCAGGATCTTTTCCCTGTAGTTCAAAATGTTTGCGATAATTGCCCGGAGAGGAGCCCCTGGTTGAGGCTTCCTCGTCTGGGCCCTATGTGCCCGATCAATCGCAAACCCTTGGGAGAGCTTGCCGGCCCCTATTTCCTGGATCAGCATATTCTCCACATAGTCTGTGGGGTCTAAGCCCTCTTCCCCTACCACTCGGATGTTCTTGCGTCTTGCTCGCCTTTCCGCCTCCTCCGCTCGGTCTTCCAAGTGGCGCACTTGTTGTTTCAATATGTGCACTTCCTTGGCGTTGGCAGTGCTGACCTCCAGTGTTAGTTTTCACCGCACTTTCCAGGCTGCTTGTGCGTTTCGTCAGTGCTCTCACATCTTGTCTCAGGAGGTTGACATCCAAGCCCACCGTGTTGATCTTGGATTCCAGCGTTGCTTTCAGTTCCGCTATCGTAGTCCTCCACAAGGACTTCATGGTGTCTAGGATCAGGTGTTCGACTCGTGGCGAAGGCTTAGTGTCCTGTGCATTGACTTTAGTCTGTGCGGGTGTGCCCGGGGATTGTGGTGGTTTGGTAAAGATGTCCATTGTCTGCTGTTTACCTTTCCCTTTACTGCCCTTGAGTGCCATTATCCTAGTCGTCGCCAGCTGTTTTGCCTCCTGCTCGAAGTCCCTCAACCCTAGTGCAGGAGAGTTCTTCTGCTGGACCCAGCTCTCCCACAGTGAGTGTGAGGGGCCCCTCAATGGCACTGTCTTCTTTGCTTCTTTTCCCTGAGAGGGCGTGTCCACCGTGTGTGGGATCTGCTGCTCTCGTTCGCCGGCCTGCTGGCCCGTGCAGTCACTGATTCATCAGCTGAGGCCCCCAGCTTCTCCTTGCCCATTTCCCGTCTATTGCCACAGTGGCGACGGAGCGTTGCTTCCGTGCGCTTCCACCCGCACTTGTGTGTCCCGGGAGTAATGTTTGCCCATAATAGTTTAGATGCCCCTGATCATTATTGTTTGGTCCCATAGGCCGCTCCCGTACCTGTCCTGACGTCTTTCAACCCTCTGTTTGGTCAGTGGCTTCCAGGTCGCTCAAACTACATCATGATCCACTGCTTCCATGTCTGAACATGTGCCTTGGTCTTCAGTGTCTCCATATCCAGGAGGACTCTTGGTATGATCCTGACATGGGCTGCTTATCAGTGACCCATGCCCCTTGAGCCTTTCACGGCAGCACCAGCCTGTCTGCAAACCTCTTCCATTCCATAAGCGTGTGCAAGCGGGCTCCAGCACCTGTACCACTTAGCAGACATTCTCTTATGGGGCTATTCCATTTTCTGTGCCACTCTTCTTACAGCCAATGTCCTGGGTGCCACTTAAATACTGGGCCCTCTCTTCCTGGCTCCCGTCCAATGCCCCACACACCAGGCAGTCCCCTGGTTGACCCAATGTCCTGCTGCAAGCCCCTGCGCCTGGTCTCCGTAACACTGCACTGCAGCGTTCTCTTAGTGCACACTAGGACACACAAAACCAAATCCTGCCGGGGACCTCCGCCGTGACAGTCACCATTTACTGAACAGTGTCTGCACGGCTTACCTCGCAAGCACCACGCTGCCCTGGTCTCCGTTGTAGAGAGCTGCTGTGTGCACATATGGTCCAGGTGCCACGGTCTCCTTTCCAAGTGACAACAATCCGCAGTCCTCGTCGGCCCTGGAGCGCCTCGGTTAGTCCCTCCGATCTGTGAGCAGCGAGGTCCTGTGAAACAAAACACGCAGTGCTCAATCTGAGACCAGCAAATTCATATAAACCCTCAAAAGCTCTGGAGGACCACATTACAGGAAGTCATCCCTTTGCTCAAAGAGGGAGACTACATGACCACACTGGATATGAAAGATGCTTACTTTCATATTTCAATGTTGCCAGTACATCGAAAATGCATAAGGTTCAAAGTAGGCTTAGTGCACTACCAATTCAAGGTACTTCCCTTCGGAAGCTACCACAGTATTCACAAAGGTGCTAGCTGTACTAGTGACACACTTACGCAGAGAAAGCATTCCATTTTACCCTTCTGGATGACTGGCTAATAACAGGTGTAATGACACAACAATGTCTACAAAATACACACACGATAACACATCTTTTTGCATCAACTAGGCTTCTCAATCAACTAGAAGAAGTCGAGCTTAACTCCCAGTCAGGAAAAAGTTTCTAGGAGCCATAATTTGAACAGAAGACACATTTGTCTTCCCTTCAAACAAGAGGGTACAAAACATACTGATGCAGATCCCTTGTAATACAGCCAATCGACAGATAAGTCATGAAAGTAATGCGCATCATTGGCATGAGGGCATCATGCATCTTTATTGTGCCACATGCAAGGCTACATATGCGTCCAGTGCAAGAATGGTTAGCAAATCAGTGGTTGCAGGCACAAGGCAGTTGGGACTATCATGTGGTTATTTCGCAACCACTGATATTGGCGCTTAAGTGGTGGACAGAAGAGAACTTGTTAAATGGAAAACCTTTTGCCAGCCCACCAACACACATCACAACTGCAACAGACTCCTCACTATCTGATTGGGGAGCCCATTGCCTCCACCACACAGCATATGGCATGTGGTCACTCACAGTAGCCAAGAAACACATCAGTTTCCTAGAATTGCAAGTGATCTACAAAACACTTCAAGATTTCCAACTCTGCATAACGGGAAAGAACTAACTCATTATAACAGACGGCACAATCACCATGTTTTACATCAACAAACAGGGCAGGACACACTCTAAATCTGTCCAGACTAGCTCAGAAAATGTGGAAATGGAGCCTCCAAAGAGATGTTTCTCGTATCACAATCCATTGCAGGGGACCACAACTGTTTAAGCAGACACACTAAGCAGGAACACAGTCACCATCGGAACATGAGTGGGAGCTACATTCAAACATTGTAGGTGACATTTTCTCACATTGGGTCATCCAGACATAGATCTGTTCACCACAAAAGAAAACTCAAAATGCCTAAGTTACACATCCAGGTTCCTGCAGAAAGGGTCCAAGGGGAACACACTGTGGTTGTTGGTCGGGGATATTTGCATATGCTTTTCCACCAACTGCATATGCTTTTCCACCAGCACCACTCTTGAAAAAGATAATCCACAAGAATGCATCGGGAGTACTTGGCAATAATCCAAGACGCTCCAATGTGGGCACACCAGATGTGGTATTCACACCTTCTCAAAATGTCCATTTGTCCACCAATAAAACTAACTTGGGCATACAACTTGTCACAAAACCAAGGGTGAACTCTACACCCACGTCCTCAATCGTTCAACTTAGCACCTTGGCTCCTAAAGTCATTACATTTGGCCAATCTTAATTTACCAGAAAGATGCATGGCAATATTAAAGGAGGCACGTAAATCAAACACTAGACACTGCTGCTTTTACAAATGTAAAAGATTTGTCATGTGGTACAAAACAAATTGTCATCCCATTTGACTGTTCAGCATTGCATATAGTACATGATCTACTGCACTTGTTGGACTCGGGTCTGGTCTTTAATTCATTAAAAGTAAATTTAGCCACACTCTGCATATGAAACATCGCAAAGCAAGGTTTCTTGGTGGAAGATTCCAATTGTTAAAACCTTCACATGGAGGGAGTTAAAAAGGCTTTATCCACCCATTGCAAATTCGCCCTGTGTGGGATTTAAATGTTGTCTTAAGTAACCTTCCTTTGGGCCTATGCATAAAGCAAGTCTCAAGGATCTCACTTACAAGTTGGCTTTCTTTATAGCCATCACTTCTATCAAACGAGTAAGTGAGCTTCAGACTTTGTGACCAAACCTTTTGTTACAATGCACAAGAACAAAGTGGTCTTATGAACGCACTCGTGTTCCTCCCCAAAATGTATTTCCGAGTTCCATGTCAATCATTTGAGTTGTCAGCATTCTTCCAGGACCCTCCAAACTCTGGAGAGAGGGCACTCCATACACTTAATCTTCGGAGGGCAGTCATGTACTACCTCAACAAAACCAATCCGGAAAACAGACTGGTTTTCTCCAGCAGCTGAGTGAGAAGGGGGAATCCCGTCTCCAAGGCTACCATTGCTAGATGGATAGTAAGATGCATACAGCAGTGCTACACATTATCCAAAAAGTAGTTGCCATTTAGACCTAGAGCACAATCCACACGTAGTGCAGAAACTACATTAGCCTTCATTGTTAACGTACCTCTGGACGGTATCTGTACAGCTTCCACATGGAGTTCAGTGGACACTTTTACTCAACATTGCTATGTTGACACACAGGAAGAAATTACTCACAGGTGGCACAAGCATTATTAAAGTATTTATTTGGCTCTGTTCCTTCTACATACCCGCCATCTTCACCTGGCACTGCTCTCTAGTCTATGCAAAGCATGTGATTCTAAGCAGATCCACAAGCCTCGGAAGACCAACATTTCATACCTGTAATCGTCTTTCCGATGCTTGTCTGCTTAGATTCACATGTGCCCACACTTCTCACCTCTTTGGGAGTAGAAGGTTACATAGGGGGTCATTCTAAGGTTGGAGGTAGCCATGGTGCTGTTAGCAACGTGGCTACCCCCATGCCTCATACCGGGTCCGGGTTCCCTGAATGGGGAAATATCGGGCAATTCCAACCTTGGAGGACCCGGTATTTCCCCATTCAGGGAACCCAGCCCCATTCCCATTCGAGCCCCCCTTGAGCTCAATGGGAATGGGAAGGGAGCTAATAACGGGCCTGTTGTTAGCTCCCTGGTCTGCTAGCGGGACCCTAAGGGCACCTGGTTTTAACAGGTGCCCTTTGTGGGTCCCGCAAGCAGACTCGTAATAGGGTGGTAAGGGGTTAACTGTGCCGGCACCATTACCGACTCTAACTCCTTACCGCCCAGCTCGGAATGAGGCCCTCAGTCAGCATTTCTCTGCATGCATTATTCACTATACGCTACATGAAACATCAGGTCAGAAACAAAACAATCCAAGGATTTCCATGCGGGAAGGTTCATAGGTACTGTTCACATCACAGCAGGGATAGTATTACATACACGCCCTGTCAACATCCCTTTTCAAAATAAAAATAAGTCATGTAATACTTTGTACCAACGAATAGATGTTGCCAATGTAAAGCACGTTTTTCTAAGCAGATACAAACATCACAAAGACAATTACAGATGTGTAGTATTTTATTTATATTTATATTTCTGAGGCTTGTGGATCTGCTTAGATGTGCGAAGTGTTGCATGACTTGTTTTTGAAAGTAAAAGGGACGTGTTTGTAATAGTGTCCCTATTGTGACATCCGTAGTACCCATGGTCCCGCACTCATCGAAGTCCCGCCAATATTTTTTTTTTGCACCATAGTGAACGATCGCAAGTTGTGGAGCGCGTGGCTTGGAACCTTTATTTCGTAGTGTTATTACATAAGATTAATATTGTGTTCGATTAACGCAGTTGTCTCTTCTCGACAGCGCTTTTGACGGACGAAGGTCATCGCAAGAGACTCCTGGTCGACTGCCGTCACGCTTCAGCCTCCCTCAGGTCTTGGCCTGTACGGTAGGGAGAGCAGGGGGGTTGACGCATTCCACGTGTCCCTTAGAGAATGCCTAACCTTTCACTTCCCCTCTTTTCTACTTACACCTTTACAAGTTTCCCTTATCATGGAATACACTCCTTTTAAATTCTGCCCCATCTGCTCTAAAATGTATCCCTGGAAGGACATGCATAAGGTGTGCAATCAGTGCCTTCCTCGATCACCCTGAAAAACGCTGTGCTGCTTGCCAGCTTTTTCGGCCTAAGAGACTCCAGGACCAGGGTACTTAACGTTGGGCGGCCCACACCGTGCAGGCCGAGGCTGCTATATAGGTGCCAGCAGGCGCCGAAGGGTCAGAGGAGGAGGAGGAGGAGGAAGAGGAGGAGCAGGAGGAGGAGGAGGAGGAGGAGGAGGAGTTTAGCGCACAAAATGACGCCGAAGATGAAACTGGAGCAACAGCTACCCAGGTGCCAGTACCCCCCTCTGAAAGGCATGCCGGTGGCATCGCCATGGAAACCACACCTGGCGACACTGGCACACAGACATAAAAAGCATGGGGGAATCTCACACTCTATCGAGAGATAGAGAATTGTGAGTTTCCACTCATTCGGCGCGTGTGCATTTTCTTATGCTGGGATTTACCCCATTGTCTTTTGCTGTGTTTGAAAAATGTAGTTCCACAAGGTTTGTGATTTTCATTTTTTCCTATCTTTTATTGTCTCAAATTCATCAATTGATGATATAACAGGTGGTGCCGACACATGTTTTGACCTAACAGGTCTTTTTCTGGGCTACCGTTCTTAACTTTTAATAACAATGGATTTGATACATATTTGGTGCTAATGAGGTCCCAAGATCGGGTATTCACCATTCGTGATTGGGTGTATATCATGTGACATTTGTGTTTGGACATATTATGTGTGGGTGATTTCATTCCAAGTGATCGTGATAAATATACAGATTCATAGTGATTTGCAGATTGGTTCATACATTTTGCAGTCAAAAACAATTATCAATAGACAGTATTGACTACATGTTAAGAGAGAGAAAATAAGAGATTTCCCTAAATTTGGTTGGCAATTGGTTTAGAGTGTTTGGTAATGATTGACTCATTTGCAAGGGGTCTCACCTGGTAGGTAAAATAGAGGGATTGTCCTGGTTCCCGCTTGTTGCAGGTAGGTCAGTTAGTTAATGGGTAGTGGTAATAGCAAGGGCTCAGACCGCCCAGTGCCTGGTTTAGCAGAGGTCAATACCTACGAATAAAGAATTAAGGTAAACTAGTGTGAATATTTAGTGCCCAAGGGCTGAGCTACTAGGAATAGTTAAGAGACATGATTCCGTGGTTCAGTTCATGTGTGGTATCAATTGTTTCCATTGTGCGGTCCCGACAGTGGGGAAGTGCCCAGTTGGGTTTCAGTTTTCAAGGTGATTATCATAATTAGTCTTAATGCACATCCATACATACTGAATGAACCATAAATACATGCCTGCATCAGATTACTGTAATTACAAATATATGTAATCACTGGCACAATGCTGCCAGGTTGCAAAGCACAGCTATATC
The DNA here is from genome assembly GCF_040938575.1 of Ambystoma mexicanum. NCBI lineage: Eukaryota > Metazoa > Chordata > Amphibia > Caudata > Ambystomatidae > Ambystoma > Ambystoma mexicanum. The sequence continues at coordinate 284,814,076 of NC_090931.1, read as the reverse complement.
ATGATTGCCTTACAGGAACCCCCACCAATAGTTAGGCTCATTTAGCCCAATTCTGCCCAATGCGCACCAGGACGCCACAGCCGCATTCAGCGCTGTTAGCAACCAATCGGAAGACACAGCCCAACAACCAATAGGGTTGCCAGCCATGGACCAATGGACACTTGTTTGACAAACCATATAATGCAAGTCATTACACTCCCCAGTTGTACCTGAACCCGGAGGCAGAAAGATACAACATGAGAGGTAAGATGCTCTCCTAGCTCGCGCCCCGTGCCTTTTGCTTAATTTAGCTTCACTTTGATTTCAATACAGGTGCACCACGCAACTCAGTCACCACCTATTTGTAACCCTGTTGTCACTTCTGCCCCAGTGGGAGCCTTGTCAAGCCACAGTGGCTACCTCTCAATTAGCTAAGAGACAGTGGGTGGGTATAGATCCAGACACCTACGGCACCTCCCTCCACCATCCTGACAAAATACAAACCTACACTGCTAAAAGCACTTGGGACCTTTCCTACACTTGCCACCTCCTGGGGCACCTGGTAGGAAAGGACACCAATGCCTTTACTAATTAATACTCAACTGAAACGCCGTCTGCACACCATGGCTAACCAGCAATTAATAGAACAGGCACTGTGTAAAAACGCATTATGCGTAATATCATATGTATTCACGCACCAGTGCTCCCATGGTCAGAGCACACTCAAACAAAGCCCAACACGGCACAGATCTAGATTCCGGCCATCACAATATGGGTCAGCACTAAGTATACTATATGCATCCTCGGCACAATAAGCACCAGGACCCTTCCCACGGAAGCCACTCCAGGCCAATGAGGGAAGGGTGCCAGGGCACTAGTGCCCTAATTATGATAATCACCTTGAAAACTGAAACCCAACTGGGCACTTCCCCACTGTCGGGACCGCACAATGGAAACAACTGATACCACACATGAACTGAACCACGGAATCATGTCTCTTAACTTTTCCTAGCAGCTCAGCCCTTGGGCACTAAATATTCACACTAGTTTACCTTAATTCTTTATTCGTAGGTATTGACCTCTGCTAAACCAGGCACTGGGCGGACTGAGCCCTTGCTATTACCACTACCCAGTAACTAACTGACCTACCTGCAACAAGCAGGAAACAGAACAATACCTCTATCTTACCTACCAGGTGAGACCCCTTGCTAATGACTCAATCATTACCAATCATTACCAAACACTCTAAACCAATTAGGACCATTGCCAACCAAACTTACGGAAATCTCTTCTTTTCTCTCCCTTAAGATGTACTCCATACTGTCTATTGATAATTGTTTTTGACTGCAAAATGTATGAACCAATCTGCAAATCACTATGAATCTGTATATATATCACGTTCACTGGGAATTAAATCACCCTCACATAATCTGTCCAAACACAAATGTCACATGATGTACACCCAATCACGAATGGTGAATGCCCGATCTTGGGACCACATTGGCACCAAATATGTATCGAATCCATTGTTAATAAAAATTATGAACAGTAGCCTAGAAAAAGACCTGTTAGTTCGAAACACGTGTCAGCACCACCTGTTATATCATCAATTGATGAATTCCAGACAATAAAAGATTGGAAAAAATGAAAATCACAAACCTTGTGGAACTACATTTTTCAAACGCAGCAAAAGACAATGGGGTAAATCCCAGCATAAGAAAGTGCACACGCGCCGAATGAGTGGAAACTATAACAATTCTCTCTGGATACACACAATAGGCAACACAAGCACAGGCCTTTTTACAAGTTTCCACCAACTGGCTGCTAGTGCACCGATAACAAAGATGGGGGGCGCAGCAACCCATGGTCCCTGGTGCTCTTAACGCATCTATCGAGAGATGCACACAACCCCAAGCCTTTCGACCAACATTCGTCAAAGTATGGCCACGCGGAACAGAAATGCTCCACTAGCAGTTCTGCCTTGACGCAGTCCTCTATCCCCACAAACATCGAGCAAAAGATCATCCGTGCATATAAAACACGGTCGACAGGTTTCGATAGCACTCACCAAAACGAACGCCGAAACAGACACCCGTTCCCAGTACTACTCGCACGACAGAGCGTGCTTCGACATACTAACAACCGTCAAAACGCCTATATTCCCAAATGTTGCCGAAAGCCTATACATCGCCAAAAACTTCATTGTCCAGAAGCTTCTTCTCCTTTGTCTCAAGATTTAGCTTATAGCTCACATCATACCCCAGAAGAGGCTGCTTTCCCTTTTCAAGACCCACATTCTTGAAATCCTTGGACAAAGCAGATATTTCAACAAACCATGGACAAGGGCTCTTCTTTTGTAAACTTTAGGAAAACATTTTCACTTACAGAGAAAAGGATACAAATAATACATAGAGCCTCCCTCTAAATCATCCAGATTACAGGTGAATGCCCTTTTACAGTTCCTTGTTACACAAGACCAAGTCATTGATGTAGATCAGGACAATGTAGATCATGACAGTGCTGGCTATTATGATGATCAATTTGGTGATGACGATGCTTACGATGCCGACCAATTTATGATCCCTTCCCCTCCACATGTTGATCAGCCAATAGCTGATTCTCCTGTGCAGGTTCAGGTCTCATACAATGATCTACTGAAAATGGCAGCAGATCACTTTAAAAAACAAATGCAGGATGTTCCCCAAGATCTAGATTTCGTAGACGAAATGCTTGAGGAAAACTCTGCAGTAGGTCAATTCATACATTTAATGCAGTCAATAAATAAGAGGCTACAACCCTCTCTAGTTGCACCATCACTTACAAGGGCTGTTAACCCCAGAATAGAAAATACATTTTGGCCTGCACCTTCTACCCCTTTTTACATCACGGGTCATCTCAAACCTGACTCCTAGCAAAAGAGCAGGCACACAATTCACTTCTGTGCCCCCGAGAAAGAGAACAAAAAACATTTCACATTGGGGGGAAAAAGGTAGCAGCATCAGCTGCATACCAGGTGCAAATTGCTAATAACACAAGCCTGCTCTCCAGTTACAATAGGTCCCTTTGGGATAAGGTACAAACTGAAACTGGATTGTGTCCCAGACACTATTCGTACTGTGAGAAACCAAAGGGTGTCTCAATACCCAGACCCCAGGGATCTCCTGCTCAGGTGGCCAGGGCATGGCCATCGTCTTTGGATCCAGAAACTGGGGGTAGACAAGTGCGGAAGATCACCTGGGTGAGGGGTCATCTGGGAGTGAGATTGAGACATTCAATGGCAATATGTGGTATCCCCCTCTTCACAACACATCCCTGCCCAACACTTCCTCCATCTTTATAGGTTGTTGTAAGTCTTGTCCCGTTGCGCCTTCCCCAATTCCAACAGGTACCCGCATCATAGGGAGTCGTAGAAGAACAAACATAACAACCTATGTCTCACAACAGCAAAGTCGTTCCCCTTCTTCTGACAATATGTTGACCACCTCTCGAATAAACAACTCCCACAATTCCTACCTCCACTCTAGAAATCCCATTTACCAAACTGCTGAGACGAAAAAGAGGCGAGAGGGAGCTATGAAGATTACCCATAGAAACCAATGCACCAGGGATTCCTATGCGCAATCGCCATCTTGTCCCGGTAATGAGGCCAGGCAAACATTCCTACCTGAAACTTTTTACCTCTCCCAGGAATTATAAAAGGTGGAACACACAGACATACTTTGAGCGAGCTAGGGAATGCTGGATGGTGCAGAGGCTGAGAGAATTGGAGTTGGAGAGAAACCTGGAAGGCCTGGAGGAAGAAAGACTGCCTAACTGCTGGGCCTGTGAGTACAGGGGAGTCTGCAGTGTGGAGAGGGTGTTCTAACTCCATGGAGCTAAACCAGGGGCAGCTGGGGGATACCTGGCAGTGCCCACACCAGAGCTCCTCCCCTGGGCAAAGCAGGAAAGCCCAGGCCTTTGAGGGGCAGGTGGCGAAACCCTGACCTCAACAAGTTATTCTCTTTACCTCCTGCAGATCCCAAAACCCTGGAATGCTTTATAAGGGAGCTGACGAAATCAGAGCGAAATAAGAAAGGTGCATTCTGGGACATGTCCAAAGACTTTAAAACTTTGCAAATCAAGAGGGGTCCGAGCCCGGATGAGGGAGCCCCTTGAGAGTACAGAGTGAAAGAGAACAGTGCCTCCAACATTGCATTCGAAAGATACCGTCCTTGGCTCCCAAATCAAGGATACGATCAAAGAAACCAACAAAGCTGGTGAATTGAAGCGAGCAAGAGACGAATAATAGCGATACAGTTTAACAAAGTGCTCCAGCATAGTAACACTGCCCAGTACAAAGTCTCTGTTGAGCGAGTACTGATATGAGCCTAATGAATGTGTAATTGTCAAGATTAGCCTTAGCAAAAGGGAAGTGAAAAGGTGAATGCTTGAAGAGAAAGATTTATTTGAACTTTTGTCCTTCTGGTACTGAACTACCAAGACCAAAGGACACTGGGGCAGATAAGAGTGTGAGCTGAAGAGAAAGTAGAAGTGGTCCTGTGGAGGTCTGTGGTAAAAGTCTCACACATTTGAAAATCTTTGACATCGGTGAAAGGTCCGAGCCCGATTGAAGGAGAACTGTCAAATTTTTCTTCAACTGAACTTTTTCTTGGACTGTGAAAGAACTTTTGGAACGCTAGAAAAGTGACTTTAATGTAGAAGGCCAGACGGGCCTCGATCTATGTTTTGAACTGCCTTTGTTTTGAGAACCTGAGCCAGTGTGTCATCCTATCTACGGGGGCCACCTTATTCCGTGCTGACCAACGTGGGGAGGAGAGCTGACTCGGCCATCTTGATCTTTTATGTTATAACACTGATTTCCTTTACATACACCTTTTTCCATGCACCCATTTATTGTACTACGGGGGCCACATAGGAGTTTTTCCAACCCTTGTTGTTCAATAAACACCCTTGTACCTTGCATCTCTTGTGTCTGTTTTCACTTGTGATACCATGCCTCCCTTACAGTACATATATTTTAACAACTGTCAATGCAGGTAGACGTGGCAAATAAAATTATTGAAGGCAACCTTGATGCAGCAGATAATGCAGGCAGAATTGTTGCAGAGGGAAGCTTACTAAAACGCCATGCCTGGCTATGTTGGGATTTAAATTGGAAACGCAAGCAATGCTGTTAAATATGCCCTTTGAAAGCAACATGCTCTTTGGGAAGGCCTTAGAAGATGCCCTTGAAACAGCCAAGAAGAACACAAGACTTTAAAATGTCTAGGGCAGATTTCAAACAAACCATACATTCAGAGAGGTTTTTTTCGAGGCCAAAGTTATCCAAGAGTCCCTCAATCTACATTCAGCCAAAATGTAAAAGGATTTAACTATGCACCCTGTTAGACATTCGACTAACAAACATGTATGCCAAACCACAAAAGTTTTGAATGACTACACTTCAGGAAGTAATTCCGCTATTAAAACGAAGGGATTACGTGGCAAAATTGGATATGAAAGATGCATATTTTCAGATTTCAATGTTGCCAGCTCACAGAAAATATCTCGGGTTCAAAGTCGGCACGACTCAACAGTTCAAAACTCTTCCCTTTGGCATATCCTCAGTGCCAAGGGGTTTTCACCAACGTACTTGCAGAGGCAACTGCCTACCTGCGCAGACAGTCAATTCCAGTGTACCCTTATCTCGGCGACAGGTTAATGACAGGAAGACACCTCAAGAGTCTCATTAGAACACCAAAGAGACAATCAACCGGCTTTTCAAACTAGCTTCTCAATCAACGAGAAGAAATCAAGTCTCCTTCCAAGTTTCTTGGGGCACAGATCTAGACAAAAGGCGCCTTAACATTCCCCTCCGAGAGGGTACAAAATTTCCTTTTTTTCAAATTCCACTTTATGTAGACGGTCATCAGATAACTGTATGGAAGGCCATGTGCCTAGTTGGGATGATGTACTCCTGCATTTACATAGTACCTCACGCCTGTCTGTGCATGCGTCTGATGCAAGGGTGGCTAGCAAAACATTGGTCGCAAGTAAGCGGTCAGTGGGACGATCTAGTGGTAATTTCACAGAACTTGGCTCATTCTCTGCAGTGGTGGACACGGGAGAACCTTTTGCAAGGAAAATCATTTACCACCCCTGCAGTACAAGCCACTCTTTGATGCATCACTGTCGGGATGGGGAGCGCATCTCCTCAAACACACTGCGCACAGCAAGTGGATTCAAACACTCACAAAGAAACACATCAACGTTTGGGACTTGCTAGCAGTGTTCAAAGCCCTCCAACCTTTTCAACACCTCATTCAAGGGAAGACAGTCCTAGTCCTAACAGTATAATAGCCATGTTTTACAAGTCTGTCCAAACTAGCACAGAATATATGAAACTAAGGTGCTAAAATGCAACATTTTCCTCCTTTCCCAACACGTTCTGGGGGAACAGAACTGTCTATCCAATGTCTTAAGCAGAGATTTACAATTTCCATCAGAACACGAATGGCAGTTGCACAGACATTCTACACTGTCTTCTTAGACTGGGGTCAACCAGACATAGATCTATTTGCAACCCAGCACAATGCCCAGACAAGACGTCCAGATACCCCCAAACAGGGTACAAGGGGGAACGCTCTGTGGATGAACTGGTCATGGAGATTTGCTTACGCTTTTGCCCCACCACCACTTCTCAACATGATCATCCACAAGATGCACCAGGAACAAATCAACCTCATTCTAATGGCTCCAATGTGGGTACGTCCACCATTGTACTCACACCTGCTCACAATGCCCCATTGCTCACCAGTGAAACCTCTCTGCCCAAACATGCTGTCCCAACATCAGGGGACATATCATCTGTGCCCTCAAACTCATAACCTGGCAGCTTGGCTCCTGAGATCATAGTGTGGTCATCTATACATACCACAAAGATGTATAGACATCCTGAAGGAAGCACGCAAACCAAATAAAAGACATTGCTTCTACAATAAATGGAAACGGTTTGTTATCTGGTGCAAAGCTCGAGACATCAATCCAATTGATTGCTCTCCTTCGTACATTGTTTTATATTTGCTTTACGTTTTGGACACAGGGTTAGTTTTCAACTCGTAAAGTCCACTTAGCTGCACTGTTTGCATACACCACCTCTCTAACAAAGGTTTCTTGGTGGAAAGTGCCAGTTGTTGAATCATTCATGGAAGGGGTTAAAAGGTTACACCCACCTATTTCAAACCTAACTTCCCAATGGGATTTAAATGTTGTGTTGACAAAGCACATGGTCCCCCTTTTGAGCCAATGCATACATCTTAAACACCTCACTTACAAGACTGCTTTTCTTTTTGCCATTCCATCCATCCAAAGGGCCAGTGAATGACGAGCACTCTCAGTTCAAGATCCCTTTATTACCACCCATAGAGACGGTGCTAAGAACACACCCACCTTTTTTAGCCAACATTTATTTCAACCTTCCAGGTTAACCAGTCCATAAAACTTCCAACTTTCTTCCAAAACCTAACCAATTCGGCATAGAAAAGCCTCCATGTGTTAGATATTAGAAGGGCTGTTATGGTAATATATAACAAAACAAAGTCAATCAGGAAGACTGATCAATTATTTGTGTCTATAGCAACTGGAAGAGAAGGGGATCCTGTCTCTAAGTCGACTATCTTAAAGTGGATAATCAAATGTGCTACTCCGTCTATAACAAAATCTGCCTTTCACACCCAGAGCACACTCTACACGTGGCACAGGAGCTACCTTAGCTTTTATTGTCCCTTGAGATGCCATTTGCAAAACTGCTACTTGGAGTTCCATACATGCCTTTATACAGCATTGTCTGGATACTCATTCCAAACAAGATTCACAGGTGAGACAAGCAGTATTAAGATACTTATTTGCTGACGTACCTTCGAATATCCCACCACCTTCTCCCGGTACTGCTCACTAGTCTATGCAAAGCATGTGATTGTAAGCAGATCCACAAGCCTCAGAAGTCATAATTACTCACTGTAATCATATTTCTGATGCTTGTATCTGCTTAGATTCACATGTGCCCACCTTTCCTCCCCTCTAGGAGTTGAAGGTACATAGACATCAAATACCTTACACTTCCTCTTATGTACTCACACAAACACTTCATGCTCCCTTATGTTAATGTTGAAGGATATTTGTATCACGCCCCATCACCACCGGAGTGGTCCCCTGGGGCTCTGGCAGTTCTGAAAAAGGGAGAAGGGCGGTGGTGGGTGGGAGGTGAGTTAGTGGGAATAAGCTGGAAAAGCGCAAGAGAGCAGTGATGTGCTGTTGGCAGCCTCAGCCCGGTGGGTCCGTTGGCTGGGCTTGGGGTGTTTTACGGTCGGAAGTCATCATGTGCTGTTGTGCAAGTCTGTGTGGCCTGTTTTGTTGTAGTGAAGTTTGTGCGGATTGCTATGTTTTAGGCTTGCGGTTGTGTTTGGTTAGTGTTTGAGAGGTGTATGCAGAGGGATGAAATTGTTAGTGGATTGGTTACAATTGTCTAGTTGTGATGCTTGCAATGATTCACTATTCCATCTGAGTGTGGCACTTGCTAATCTTCAATATTTTGTCTAGATGTGAGGCAGGCCAGTGATCACGATTCCATCCAAGTCTGGCACCTGTCATCATTCACACTTTCATTTAAGTGTGGTGCATGCTAACATTCACATTGCATGCGACGCAGGCCAAAGTCAGGCACTCCCCCTAAGTGTGGTACATGTTAAAATGTACAATCCTGTCTAGATGTGACGCGAGCTAAAGTTGAGAATTCCATCTAAGTGTGGCACATGCTGACATTCACATTTCTATCTAGATGCGACGCAGGCTAATCTTTAACGCTCTCTATAGGCGTGGCACTAGTTAACATTGGCTGGTGTGTTAGTGTGTAATGGAATGCAACATTTTTCATTTCAGCCAAGAATAGATTTAGGCTGGTGGTCACTAATATCTCTGAGTATGCATGCTGTAATTCCATGGCAGTTTATGTTATGGAAGGTAAGGTAGAGTGGCGAGGGCTTTCTGGAGTAGAGTAATTGCTCTACACCCCACCCATGCCACACTTAGTTTTGTTGGTGTCTGTTGGCTGCTGGCTTCCTTTGCTTCCCCTGCGGACACCTGCAGACACTACTTGGAGTCGCCTCTGTAGGAGCCGCCCTTTGCCTTAGGCCCTTAGCCCTGGGGCTGCCAGGCAGAGGGCTGCCTTGGTCGGTTCAGTTAAGGCCAGACAGTCAGCCAATCGTGGGTGGAGGGACGTCCGGGAGGCATGCGGGGGAAGGGGAATCGGAGGAGACGGGAAACGGAGCAACACGAGGGGGGTCTAGGGGCGCATGGGGGACATGACTATAGGCCTCAAAATGGCAGATTGGAGTAGGGGGTGCCTGCAGCTCACCTGGGATCGCCGTGCTAGTAATGGCGTAGTCCCATGGTGCAGCTGCAGACACAAACACAGTGTGGCCCAAGTGACCAATCGGGGTGCAGGGAGGTCCGGGAGGCTGGCGGAGGGAGGGGAAGGGGAAGCAGAGGAGACGGGGAACGGAGCGACACGAGGGGGTCTAGGGGCGCATGGGGGACATGACTGTAGGCCTCAAAATGGCAGATTGGCGTAGGGGGTCATAAAAAAAACAATCTGAGGGACTTCGACGCTTGAATACTACAGAGGTCACACTAGAGATAGTATTACAAACACGCCCAGTCGAAGTCCCTTTTCTACTTTCGAAAACAAGTCATGCAATGTTCCTCACGCACCACTAGAATGTGGCCTATGCAAAGCATTTCAATCTAAGCAGATACAAGCATCAAAAATAAGATTACTGTGTGTATGTGTATATATATATGTATATATATATGTGTATATATATATATATATATATATATATATATGTGTATATATATATATATATATATATATATATATATTTCTGAGGCTTGTGAAATCTGCTTAGATCACATGCTATTCATAGGCCGACATCTAGTGGAAGCTGCGGAGCATTACAGTTGTTTTCGAAGCTCAAAAAGGGACATTGAATAGGGCGTGACAGTAATACGATCCCTAGTGTGAAGTCCCCTGTACCCATGATCCCTCACGCATGTAGGTCTCTCAGATTGTTTATTCCACCATACTAGTCAGACGAATGTGTGCAGAGTTCCTTTCGGTGTACAGCCTTATCTATATTTCAATTACTATTACATCTCTTGCTATCTTGCTATCCTTTATTCACTGAACGCCGAAGACGATCGGAGAGACTTCCACCGAAGACTGCTGCGACCGACCCCATGCCTTGGAAGGCAACCTAGGGCCTCGGCCCAGTCAGTAGGGAGAGTGGGGGGATATATATATCCATTTCCTACATATGTTCGCCCTGCTGCCATACCTTGACATTATGGAGAGTACTCAATTTAAATTCTGCCCCAAATGTAACAAGAAGTTCCCCTGGGTGAATAAACATACTGTTTGCAATTTGTGTCACCCTCAGGACCACTTTGAGTCATCTTGTTGGGCCTGCTATTTAAGCCTAAAACGCTAAAGGACCGCTCCACTTAGTGCTGGGACCACTACACCAGGCAGCTCGAGGCCATGGACGTAGAAGGAGCATTCAGCGATGGCAGCAACGCTGCCGAATCGGGCGACAGGGCGGTTTCAGCTACCCAGGCGCAGACCCCCTGACCCTGTAGGACTGGCCGGTGGCCATGTTGTGGGGAAAAGCGCAACACGTACACCCCCCACCAAGCACATTAGCCCCAGCCGAGACTCGACACGCGTGTCGAGCGATCGGCAATGGTCGGCACCTAGAGAGCGGTCCACCAAAACCTTGTCCTCTGGGCGTTCCCGATCGCGGTTGCCTCACGACAAGGCCCACCTGCCCTCGAACGGAAAAGGTGTCCATCAAACCGCCACCGAGAACCGGTCGTCCGACGACAACAGTGTCTCGACCCACTACCGAAACTGGACGCTCCACGTCTATCCCTACGCCCGGAATTCGACGCTCCTCGTCGGATCACGCCTCTGAGAGCGATGTGTCGGACCAAGCGGAAGGCCCCAAAAAGTCTAGTAAGACCACTTCTAGCTTTGGGGGAGGGGGTAAACACCTCAGTCATCTAAAGATGCACAGACTTCTAAAGAGAAGCATAGGGAGGACAAGGCTGCTAAAAGATCAAAAGAACCTCAGTCAGCCCCCAATACCAAAGTTACACCTCCCACAGATGAGGACATGGGCCTTACCACTCATTCTGTTATTATACCAAGCTCCAAAGAATAGAGCTCTCGGGATATAGACAGAGTAATGAAAAGGATGAACTTTATGGCAGATTTTTATGAAAAAGATCCTAACTATTTTCACAGTTATAGGAACACCCCTCCCACCTCAGCTCCTTCTGGTTCCAGGGCCACTCCTGTGTCTCCTCAACTCCCTCCTAAGAGGGCTCGCTCTGATACTCCCTTTCAGGACTTAGTCGAAGACCCCTTTGTTGTGGAGCCTTACGACCCAAATTCTTACCATGAAGCACATGACCCTCAATTCAAGGAGGAACAGGCTGCAGACCCTTACTATGACGGGGATGATGATGAGGAGGAGCAGGAGGCTGAATGATGAGGCTAAAGCTTACACCTTAGACTCCCCAATTCCTAAAGACCCTCCTGTTAATGATTCTACAGTCGATAACCAGCCTCTCCTTAATGAGGTGTTGGCTAAGGCTGCTGAACATTTCCAGATAGATACACAGGAAGTTCAAGAGGATAGGGATTTCGCAGAGCAAATTCTGGGAGACAAAAGTGCAGTAACTCAGTCCATCCCTTTACTAAAATCAGTTCAGCGCAGAATTCTGCCTTCTTTGCAGACACCTAACCTCACACGTGCAGTAAATCTACGTGTTGAAATGTTATTTCGCGCTGCTCCCTCTGACCCTTTAGAGAGACCCAGTTGCCACCACTAGAAGGAGAGTGGGAACTCCACTTGCCTCCCCAGAGGCTCCTCTGGATAAGGAAAGTAAAAGAATCTATGGTCTAGGGGGAAAAGTCGCTTCATCTGTGGCTTATCAGGCTAGGATAGCCAACAGTTCCATCCTCTTAGAAAGTTATAATTGCCATAAGTGGGAGGAAGTATCTGCTTTGCTTTCCTCTGCACCTGAACCTTTAAAGACCCAGTTAGCGCAAGTGACAGCTGAGGGGGAGGGCAGTGTCGGGCTGCCTCCTGAAAACTAACTTTGACGCGGCTGATAATGCCGTTGGAATAATCGCAGAAGGTACGATCATTAAGAGGCATGAATGGTTAAGACAATCAGGATTGAAGCCAGCAACTCAGGCGACACTGATAGACATGCCGGTCGAGCCTAACTTACTATTCGGCAAAGCCGTTGAATATGCACTCATAACGGCAAAAGAAAAGTACGTCACCTTTAAAATCCCTTGGTCAACTCACCAACAAACCCTCTGGACAGAAGGGAAACGGTCATTTTTGCCGCTCTCGAGGCCACAATTCCCAAAGAGGGTCAAACTATAGCCAAAACCAGGGCTCAGTGTGGGGGAATTATCAGTCACAATCTTCCCAGGGCTACCCAAGAGGGCTGCGCAGAGGTCGTGAGCGTGGAAGAGGCAGCCCCGCTAGAGGTGGTACGCCACCTGCCAATCAGTGACATTCTGCTTCAGGTCCCCTCCCATGCATCCCCAGTTGGGGGGCGCATTACCAACTTCACCCACGCATGGGAGGGGAATCGCCTCGGACAGGTGGGTGCTGTCCACAGTGTCCGGAGGCTACTGCATCGAGTTACTAGAGAGCACCCGTGACCATCCTCCACGACAGAAAGTACACTCGCAGGAACATCAGAAAATCCTCCTCGAGGAGATCGCAACTCTATCAAAGGACACCATAGAGGTCGTCCCGGTAAACAGGGATATTTATTCAACCTACTTCCTTGTGCCAAAAAAAGATCTCGCAATGCGCCCAGTATTAGATTTGCACCCAAGCCACAAAAGTTCTGCATGACTACGCTACAAAAGATAATCCCCCTACTATGAAAGGGGGATTACATGGCAACACTGGATATGAAAGATGCCTATTTTCATATTTCAATGTTCCCAGCGCACAGAAGATTCTTACCTTTCAAGATGGCGAACCAGCACTACCAATTCAAGGTGCTGCCCTTCGGAATAGCCTCAGCTCCAAGGGTATTCACCAAGGGACTGGCAGTGGTGGCAGCGCACCTGCGCAGGGAGGCAATCCCAATGTACCCTTACCTGGACGACTGGCTCATGACACGGGAGCCCCCCCTAATTTGCAGACAAAACATCCAAAGAACCATCAACCTCCTCTTTCAATTGGGCTTCTCCATCAATGAGAAAAAGTCAAGCCTCGTGCCAAGCACTTCCAAACAGTTCCTAGGAGCTGTCCTAAATACTCAAGAGGGGTTGGCCTTTCCGTCAGAGGAAAGAATTCGGAATTTGTTGCTGCAAATTCCTCAATATCAAGCCGGTCGCCAAATAAGGGTGCGCAAAGCAATGCGTTTGCTAGGCATGATGGTGTCTTGAATTTACCTTGTTCCCCATGCGCGCCTGCGCATGCGACCCATGCAGGAGTGGTTGGCGAAACAGTGGTCACAGGGAAGTGGCAAGTGGGATGATCTAGTGGGATGAACACTAGTATAGAATCTTTGCTGGTGGACGAGAGAGAATCTAGCGAAAGGGAAAATCTTCTACGACCCAGAGGTTCAAGCCGTCATCTCAACAGATGCCTCCTTAACAGGGTGGGGAGCTCACTACCTTCACCACACAGCTCAAGGTCTCTGGTCTCGCAAGGTTGCTCGGAACCACATCAATCTGCTGGAACTTCTAGCAGTATTCAAAGTGCTTCAAGCATTCAAACCCCTCTTATCAAACCAGTCAGTGCAGGTCCTTACAGACAAGCACAACTGCAATGTTTTACATAAACAAACAGCGGGGCACTCGTTCTCAAAATCTGTCCAGGCTTGCCCAACAAATTTGGAAATGGGCACTCAAACGTAAGATTTACCTGTCAGCCCAACATGTTCCAGGGGAACTCAACTCGCTAGCAGACACTCTGAGAAGAGATCCTCTTCCAGAGGAACACAAATGGCGACTACTCGAAGATGTCGTAGAACACCTCTTCTCTGTGGGGTTTCCCCACTGTAGACCCATTCGCCACAATCGAAAACAGTCAATATCCAGACTTCACGTCCAGGTTCCCCCAGCCAGGCTCCAGGGGGAACGCCCTCTGGATGAACTGGTCAGGGTAATTTGCCTACGCTTTTCCACCAACCCCTCTAATGAGAAAGGTGGTGAACAAGATACACAAGGAACCAATGACACTTATCCTATGCGGGCAAAACAACCATTGTATCCACACCTGCGCAAACTGGTGATGTGTGATCCTATCAAAACTCCCGTGCCAGTACAACCTACTTACCCAGCACGAGGGGCTAACAGTGCATGAACCATGTACTTGGCAACATGGCTCCTGAGGTCATATTTATTTATTTATTTTAATTCCTGTAACGCGCCAACATGCCCGTAGGCCTCAGGCATCTCAACCTGCCACAGAGATGCATGGATATCTTGAAAGAATCAAGAAAACCAAACACTAGACACTGTTAATTTGACAAATGGAGCAGATTGGTAATTTGGTGGCAGACTAAACAAATCAACCCTATAGAATGTACTCCATCACACATCTAACTTATATGCTCCATTTACTAGATGCTAGATGAGTATTTAACTCCCTAAAGGTCTACTTGGCAGCTTTGTCAGCCTATACGACCTCTCACAATAAGGTCTCATGGTGGAAAGTACCAGTCATCAAAGTGTTTATGGAAGGGGTAAAGAGACTCCACCCTCCAATTTCTAACCCACTGCCAGGGTGGGACCTCAATGTGGTACTTGCTAAGCTCATGGGACCCCCTTTCAGGCCTATGCACAAGTCTAGTCTCAAACACCTAACTTGTAAAACTGCCTTCTTGGTGGCTATCTCTTCCATAAGAAGGGTCAGTGAAATTTAAGCTTTGTCAGTGCAAGATCCTTTCTTTGTTGTACGCAGACACGCTGGTTATACGTACTCACCCTAGGTGCTCACCTAAATTCATCTCCAAATTTCATGTAAACCAGTCAATTGAGCTACCTGCTTTCTTCCAAGAACCCAAAAGCTCAGCTGAGGTAAAACTCCACACACTAGATGTGAGGAAGAGCGGTCCTCTACTACGTAGACAAGACCAGACTGCCAAGGAAAACAGATCAATTGTCTCCATAGCGCCAGGCAGAGAAGGTGACCGCATTTCTAAAAATGTCATCTCTAGGTGGATAGTCGGATGTATCCAACTGTGCTATACCCTATCAGATAAAACACTGCCTTTTACGCCCAGGGCTCACTCCACAAAAGGTACTGGAGCCACTCTGGCCTTCATTGCAAATGTCCCCTTAGACAGTATTTGCAAAGCAGCTACATGGAGCTCTGTACATACCTGCACTCAGCACTACTGCATTGACACGCATTCCAAGACAGATAAACAAGTGGGACAAGCGGTTCTAAGACATTTATTCTCTCATGAACCTTCTCATATCACACCTCCTTCTTCCACTGCTCGCTAATCTATGCACAGCATGTGATCTAAGCAGATTCCACAAGCCTCAGAAGGGATACATTACTCGCCGTAATCGTGTTTCTGATGTTTTTATCTGCTTAGATTCACATGCGCCCACCCTTCATCCCCTCTGAGAGAAGGCGCATAAACTTGTGAGCTTGTCTATCGTATCTGCTTGGATACTTCTGTACTCGAGCTACACCTCATGCTACCTCATATCAGAAAAATACAATCTGAGGGACCTACACGCGTGAGGGATCATGTGTACAGGGGACGTAACTCTAGGGAGATTACTGGCACGCCCTATTCGTCCTTTTTCGAGTTTCGAAAACAACTGTAATACTCTGCAGCTTCCACTAGATGTCGGCCTATGCACAGCATGTTAATCTAAGCAGATACAAGCATCAGAAATATGATTACGGTAGAGATATATAGAGATATATAGAGATAGATATGTTAGTGCGCGGTACAAATGTCCTTTAACATTATCACCACCAGAGTGGTCCCCTGGCGGCTCTGGCGGCTCTGAAAGAGGAAGGGAGGGCTGGTTAGTGGGAAGAAGCTGGAAAAGTGCAGGAGAGCAGTGATGTGCTGTTGGCGGCCTCAGCCCAGTGGGTCCGTTGGCTGGGCCTGGGGTGTTTTGAGTCTGGTAGTCGTCGTGTACTGTTGTGCGGGTCTGTGTTTTTTGTTTTGTTGCAATGTAGTGAAGTTTTTGCGGTTTGTTGTGCTTTAGGTTTGTGGTTGTTTGGTTTGTAGTTTGAGAGGTGTATGCAGAGGGGGAAATTGTTAGTGCGGATTGGTTAGTTGGCATCATTATCCTGAATTGAGGCGCTGGGCCTCTGCAATCTCCCGAGGTGGGGCTCGGGGGCACCCCTGCGTCTCCGTCCTGATCTGGGTCTGTCTGGCGTTCGAGGTCCCTTTCACAACTGGTCCCCTCCTCCCCCAGTCTTCCCTTCCCACTCATACAGCTAGCGCACCTGCCTATGTCCACAGCTCAGATAGTGTGGTGATTGATAATATCCCGATAATTCCACTATAATATGGTACCGGGGGGCAGCTGTAGGGTGAGTGCGGGTGTTGGGTGGGATTAGGGTGTGGGTGGGATGTTGACTCCATCTCAGTTTGGGTGTCAACTGTTTTCCCCTCTAACCGGCGTCCTTCGTCCAGGTGCCGTGGGAGCTTCTTCCTATCGGGAGATGTCCACAGTCTGTACTGGGGGTTGTCCGTGTCCACTCCAGTTTATTCATCTTGTTTCCTTTTGTTTCGGTTGTCAGTTTGAGTCTGTGGTGTTGAAGAGCCAGGTTTTTAGTAATTTCCTAAATTTTAGGTGATTTTTGGTGTTATATCTTTTGGGATGTTGTTCCAGGTTTTTGCGGCGAAGTGGTAGAAGGAGGTGCCTCCAAGTTTCTTCTTTAGGTTCCAGGCGGATTTCGTTGCTTGACCTGTGGGGCCTTGTTGGCTTGTAGATTTTCTTTTGTAGGAATTCTGCTCCCTGTCCACTCATTGCCCTGTGCGTTATGCAAATTGTTTTGAAGGTGATGCAATGTTTTACTGTGAGCCAGTGTAGTGTTTTTAGGGCAGGAGTGATGTGTGTTCTCTTCTTGATAGTTTGAGGAGTAGTCTGGCTGCTGCATTTTGGATCTGTTGTAGTTTCCTCAGGAGGTATTCTGGAGTTCTGAGGTAGAGGCTGTTTGCATAGTCGATACTTGACATGATGAGGGCGACGATAGTGAGTGTTTTGTGCGTGAAGGAGAGGAATGGTAGGATGATTGTTGCCGTGTGGAAGAAAAAACATTTCTTGACTGTTGCCTTTAGTTGTGGTTCTAAGATTACGGTGTTGTCCATCAGGACTCCCAGATTTTTTACTACCTTAGATGGTGATGGTGCGGTTCCCATTTCCGTTGGCCACGGGATGGCGGTTTCCTTCTCTTGGTCTTTGGATATGATCATGATTTCTGTCTTTCCTGGGTTGATTTTCAGGTTGTTGACAGTCATCCAGTTGAAGACTTCTTTTAGACACTCGATTAGGGTTGAATGATCCGCTTGGGTGTCATTGATTTTGTAGATGATTTGGGTATCATCTGCGTAGTTGTAGCATGTAATGTTGTACTTTTTGAAGATTCAGATAACCGGAGTCTGGTAGATGTTGAAGTACAGTGGTGATAGTGAGGATCCTTGTGGTACTGCAGTCGCTAACTCTTGGAGTGGATTTGAGGGGTTTAATTCATACGGTTTCTGTTCTGTCTGCTAGGAATGATTTAGTCCAGGGTAGTGTTGTCTGTTATGCCTATGTCTTCTAGTCTTTTGGTTAGGGTGTCATGACTAACTGTGTCGAAGGCTGCGGAGAGGTAGAGTAGAACGAGGGCTGAGGTTGTGTTGGAGTCTGCATTGGTTTTTAGGTCGTCCCGGATGGATAGTAGTGCTGGTTCCGTTCCTCTTGCGGGTCTGAAACCGACTTGAGCTTGGTCTAGCAGGTGGTGTTTTTCTACGTATTCTTGGGTGAGTTTATATATGTAGGTTTCCAGGAGTGTTGCTGGGTAGGGGATGTTTGAAATCGGTCTATAGTTGGAGAGGTCTTCTGCGTCGCCACTTGTGTTTTTCAGAAGTGGTTTGATATATGCTGATTTGAAGGTCATTGGTACAGTTCCTGTTGCTAGAGAAAGGTTCATAATGTTTCTGTAGTATTCTGCTGACGTTCCTTGTGCGAGGATTGATTTGTAGATGTCCAGGGGACAGGGATCCATGGGTGATCCCGCTTTCTTGCTGTGTTTTACCAGCAATGCGAATGCCTCTGCTGATATTTCAGCAAAGTTTTTGAGTTTGTGCTGAGGTTCTGTGATGGGTTCGCTTTATAGTATGTTGTGGTCGGTTGGTATGTTTTGTATGGATTGTTGTATGTTGTAGATTTTTTTTTTTTTAAGCATTCTGCCAGGTCGTTGCATAGTTTCTCTGAGGGGGTTGGGGTGTTGTCGCAGCCTGGTGGGTTTCTCATCTCTTTAATAATGATAAACATTTCCTTTTGTTTGTTGGCGGCATTGGTGATTCTGTCATAATGCCTTCTCTTTGCCTTTTGAATTTCCTTCTTGTATGCTCAGATTTGTCTCTGGAACATTGTTTTTTTTGTCCAGGTTGTATTCTTTTCTCCATTCCATAGGTGTGTTATGTTGCGGTGGTTGTGGCCAGGGCCTAGAATCTTGGGTGCATGGCCGAAGGGCCTATGGCCATACACCTAAGAGTCTAGGCCCTGGCCACAACCACTGCAGCATAACACACTCATGCTAGCAAATATTTTGACTGTGGTATGTTGGCTGCCTAGGGGATATGTTTTCAAAAGTTTGTGTACTGATTGGTAATAGTGTAATAGTGTTTATAGGATAGTGAGATGATGTGTGTTAGTTTGTTGGATTGTGTTCAGAATGTTGGTATTGAAGACTAGGTATTTTGGGTTGTATTTATTGGTTAGGTGTTAGTTTGCATGGGTGTGTTATGTTGCAGTGTTTGTGAGTCTAATCATTATATACTTACTGTTTCCTTTGTTTAGGTTGTATGTAGAGTTTTGGCCAGGCCATGCAGTCAGGATTGTAGGGTTTAGCAACAAACACTGGAGCATAAGATACCCATGGAAGGAAACATTTTAGATTGTGGTCTATGGTCAGGTGTTTGCTTGAATGAGTGTGTTATGCTGTGGTATTTGTGAGTCCAATCATTAAATACTTACGGTTTGACTTTTTGTGGTTGTATGCAGTTTTTTCATGACCTGGGTAATTGGAGCAGACATTATTTTTCAATCTTTGTGATAAAAGAAAAGATCACATGTTGGTGTAGGTAGTTTATAATGAGTTATTGCATTGCATAGTAGACATTTCTGTATTTTGTCGACCCTCATAGTTAGTACTTTAGAAGTACTATAGTTCAAACCAGTGTACTGTGCAATTTGCTCAGTTCCTGTGTTTGTTCACGAAATCATTGGGTCTGTGGGAAAAAAATCCATGCTGGGTTAAAACAAAACTTTCTACGTTATGGTACAATATATTTCCTTGGTTGATTTCAATAGGAGGAATTGAATAAGTGTATGGTTTTTGATTTGAAAGTGGTGTTAGTATTGTTGCAATTAGATACCAGTTGGTTTATTCTAATTGTTTATTTCTTCCATTTTAGAGGTATTCATCGATCTGTTTGTTTTTTGCAGAATTTTGGGGCAGTTAGATACCTGTTGGTGTATTCTAACTGTTCATAGTTTTGAAGTTGAAGTTTTGTTGATGTTCATACACAGATTAGTTATTACATTTTGGTTATAAAAATATTCAGCATTTACAAGATTTGCTGGTAATCTGTTTTAGAGTAATGGTAGTATCATTACATTCGAACGATCCACAATTCTTTTTTATATATGCAGTGTAGTGACCTGCATTGGTTGTGGCTCCTGCATGGTAGATTATACCCATTGTTGTGAAGGTTTTCTTACCAAGTGATACTTGTCCATGTGTGAATCCATTCAGCTTGCAGTTATGGTACCATCTGCACTGTAACGTAAAAGCATTACTATTACGTACGTATTTACTATGTGTCTGTATCTATAAGGTGGGGCAATTATCTGAATTGCAGGCAGTACATCATTTTCCATGGTTTGCATTTTGTACAAGGTTCTGAAATGGAATGGATTCACAGTTAGGTATGGATACATTCACAAAGCGTTCATTAGGGACTTCTTCTTGTGCCACATGGCTGCAAAGAGTGCATGTATGTTTCCACATGTATGAAATCTGGACGATTTCATTTATAGGTATGTTTTTGTTCTCCAGTACTTGTAGTAAGTACATTAGACATTCTTGTGGATCTTCTTTTGTGTTTATAGTGAATTTGACCATTCCAGCACAGTAGCCCAATTCCTACCTTATTCCAGAAACACTGTAGTGTTGTCAGGATTGTTGGTTGCATTTCTGTGAAGGACTAACATTTGCAAACACAATTGGTCTGTCCCGTGTAAGTAAATGTTGTCAATAATTGGTGGCAATTAGAATAGAAAATTGATTGCTACATTTGCATAGCAATTTACACCCGTTGTATTTGAAAATTTGAATGGACCTGGCAGTTTTGTGTCCAAGTCAATTATTCGGAGTGCGCATCATTTCTTTGAAGAGGTAGTTGACTTTGTTTGTGCACTAGATCCTTCTTTGGTTGTGGTCCTTGATGAAGTATTAACTTCTTTTAATTTCTTTGGAGGAATTGCTATGAGATCCTGCATAATTTGAGTCTGTTGCTTTTTGAGGAGCAGGATAGGTTTTTAGATGAGGGGTGTAGAGTGAACACAGTCTATTGTATTCTAGAATGCAAGGAATATCAGTGTTTACTTTACTTGCATCAAAGTTGATTAGAAATAGTCCATCAAGTGCACGTAAGCGTGATAGTGCTACATAGCTTGTGCCTTCTTCAAACACTCTGCTACCAATATCTATCAATGCTTTATCTAGGGTAAGACCTTTTGATTTGTGACTGGTGACTGCGTATGCTAGAGTTGGTGAAAATTGTTCTCTGCGTACATACATGTCTTTGAAAAGAAGGAAGCGGGCTGTTGAGCGTCCTATACTTTTAACTTCTGAAAGTTTGTCAAAGAGAATATTGACAAACAATGTTGTCACCTGGGTATGTTTGAAAGCTAACAACTGTACCATGTGCTCCATTAACTAGTCCTTGGTCCACGTCAAGGTTACGTTTAAGCATTACTCTACAGTATAAAGTTTTTAAAAATAGGTTCACCTTTACTGATGCTAATTGAAGATCTCTGAAAACTATAATGTGTTTTCCTCCAAAGAGTTTTTCATAGTCTGTTTTCAGGACCTCTTGTAATCTGAGGTGAATGAAGGCTAACATTAGATTGGAAACCATGCTTACCTCATCTATTAGCAGCATTTTCATTTGTTTGAAAACTCTGCGTAGTTCCATTGCAGCTTCTGGAGAAAATGTGTAGTAGTCTAATGTGTTGGTGTTCTACTGGAAGGAGTAGTAATCGGTATAAAGTGACACCACCTATGTTGTAGGCAGCTAAACTTGTGGGGGCAGTTAAAACAGCTGACTGTTTCAGTTGTTGGAGGAACTTGCTGATTTTGATTAAGAATGTTATGCTTGAACCAGCTTGACCACTCACGTATAGCAGTATAGGTGTGTAGTCTTGGCACGTACAATTTTTAGTTTCATGATGCACACCATGTTCAATTTAGTTTGTTGTTTCTTGGAAAATGCTACGCTGCTCATTGTTTAGTTGTGATTTTAGTAGAGCAAAGTCTTCTGTAGATTGCTCATACTGACACATGATTATTTCTACTTGAGTCATGGCTAATTCTGCCTCATTTGCTATTAGTGGCTGTCCAAGTGGTTCTTGGCTTCCTGTTACAGAAGGTTGACTACTGTCATGAGTGTCCACATCTAGTTGTGCCTGGAGTAGTAGTTCTTGTTGCTGTTCATTGTGCAACATTGTTTTGTACTGTGTAAAGTTTACGTCTGTTATAGTGCCTTCATTTGCTTTGAAAGTCTTCATAGGAGTCATAGGTATCTAGTAAATCTTCTTCTTTTCTCCATGGTTTGAAAAGTTGTAGCAGGGACATGTAATAAAGTTCTTTATGTGGAGGAGTTTTTAATAACAATTTGATATGATTAATTAAGCTTCGTTTGGTAAGTTTCACTAAGCTGCCTTCACAATTTTCCACTCTATCTATCTTTCTTCTCATCTGTTTTAATATTATTTTTGTATGGAAAATTTTGGGCTACGTGGTATAGAAACATGGTTTCCAAAGTGGTACTTCTGTTTGGGTAGTATGTGTCTAGTAAGTTGTTTTTCAAAATGTCTTGGTTGTTGGGCTCATTTTTGGCTATTGTTTCTATGTCTTCATATGCTTTGAGAACTATTTTTCTAGATTTTGCAGGACCAAGGCTTAGCCATACTATATTTTCAGATTTTCCATACAAGGCAGTACCGGTTAAACGGTCTGCAGTTTCATAGCAGCCACATTCTCTATGGGAGAACATTTGTATGCCTAAGCTGTACAATTTCTGTGATGGTGTTTTGTCAGATGGTATGTCATCCCAGAGGTCTTTGAGCTCTGTTTTTTCTGCTTTGGTTAAGTAGGCTGTGACATATAGTGCAACTGCAATGGACTTGTCTGCAATGTAACTGCACATCTATATGTGCATTCCATAGGAGGGCAATGATTGCATTGTAATCATTGATGTATTTTGATCCTTCTATTCTTTTTATGTAATATATGTTCTTAGGTGATTTACCTTTGACACTATGTCTAACTGAAGACCCAAAGTTGTTTACTTAACCTGTTGTTGAAACTGGTCTAGGGAAACCAAAGCGGCATGTGGTGGAGTATTTTCCTTTGTTTTTATATTTGCGACGACAATACTTCACATTTGTGTCTTTGAAATTGTAAAATGTGTGCATGAAGGTCACTATGTGGTGTTTGTGTAGAGATTTCACAAGTGACATTTTTGGATGAACTGCAAAACAGTGGCATCACTGTCCTGACCAAATTTAGGAGCATCTTTAATCCGCAAAAGCATGTGATTGTGTGGTGCTCCTCTGGCTTGGTATTCTCTTCTCCAAAAGAAGTGTTGCACTTCTCCGAGGGGAGGAACAGTTTTATTACAAATGAAGTGTAGCATAGCAGTGAAGTGATGATGGAAATATCGGTATAAGGTAAAAAGATTGCGGCAAATATGTCGCTGGTAAAAAAAGATTGTGGCAAAAATGCTGTGGTTTGACCCAGTAAAGGTGTACCCAATTATACCATTTAAGGGGAGCGGGGTTGCAGGGGTGTCTCCCGTTCCCCTTAAATGGTATAATGGGTCAGAGGGTTGCAGGGGTGTCCCCCGCATCCTTTACAGGATTGTGGTGGCAAAACCACAGCATTTTTGCCGTGATATTTTGTATTCGCATCCATTTTTGCTGCGATTTTAAGACATGGAACCGAAATATCTTGATACATTTACAGGATCTTGAGAGCAGAGTTCTCCTGGTGTTTTTATATCTATTTGTTTTGTTTTTGATTGCTATGTGTAGGAAATCGTTTAAATCTTCCCATGCATATTCTGCACAACTTAATGTCACAAACCAAGTGGGCGGGCCAAGGTTTCTTAACATACAGCGTACATCTGCATGACGTCGGAACCAGTATTCTTTTGTACCATGCAGGCTTGCTAGTAGTTGTGTAATGCTTGACTGTAAAACCTCATCTTTTTCTTGCACTTTTTGTAGTAATTGCGTAGCTGACATATTTTGAAAATTGGTACCCGATTTTAATGTATGTGCAACTCCGTAGCAGAGAGTTGCTAGTTCACTTTCAAAGAGAAGGTGGAGTATGTATTCCACGTTTTGTCTGAATCTGGGGTCTTCAGAATACATTCGTAAAGAGCGGTATTCTGATGCTGTTATTTGTGTGGGTCTTTCATCGTACCTTCCTCCTTTTCCAGTATTAAAGAGTAGAGGAAAGGCTTGTGCTTCTGTACTTTTTTCCCCATATGCTGATTGGAGATCCTTTGGCTTGTCGCATTTGGTAAGTTTCCAGTGCATCATCTGTGGTGTCCTTAGAGTGTAATGGGTGAATTGTGTAATGGTATAAAATATTGGATTCTGTAGAAGGATCTAGAAGTTGAAATTGACCGGTTCCTGATGAGTCTTGAACTATTTCGGTGGTTTCCCTCGGGTTTTCTTCAATATTTATTTCTTTGTAGTATTCATTGTTGTCTTTTAGATATTGCAGGGCTTCTTTAACTTTATGTAAGTCCACAAGTTGTTGCCAATTTTATTTTGTGTTTTGTAGGTAAGCCATTTACTAAGATAATCAAAGATTGATCTATTGGACGTTGCATTCCCAGAGTGTGTACATTTTCTTTGAGATCTAAATGCAAATAAACTACTTTGCTACAAATGCCTTTCAGTAATTTAGAGGGAGGTAGTTTTGCTGTTTTTGGTTAAAGGCATATTATTGCTTGAAATGGGTGCACAATTTGAATTATAATGCTCTCATACAAGTTAAGTTGTTGCAGGGGTTTTGGTAGTGAGAATAATTCCAAGTTATTTGTGATAGCACGTGAAGGTATTTGGTTGTTGTCAAGTTTTGCAGTGCAGTAACTGCAAAGTATTAAGGGGTCAGTCATTTCATATTTGTTTTCTGCTATAAGTTAGAGAGCTAATTGGAACCATGTGGAATCTTCATTGTCTTCTATTTTGTACATTTTGTCTACAGGTTTTGTGCTATTCTTAGAAAAAGTCCTGCGGCAACACACACACACACATGGTTTGGTACTTCAGCAGATGTGCTTTTAAACTTTAGTATTTCTTTTTTGTATGTGTGTAGTAGAAGGTTGCCATCTGTAAAGTTTCTGCTATTCTGTTGTAAAGCTATTGGATTTTGTAAGTGGCTTTCACTTCCAAAATATTTTCTCTGGATGTCTTTTATTTCTTTGGCTGTACCATGTAGAAGATTTAGTTAAATTGGCTAGTGCTAAAGCAGGACTTTTGGCATAGTACAGTTTATGAACCAGATTCTTATAGTTGAATGGTGTTGATATAATTTTGATATGGTGGAAGGTGCTTTTGCAAATGGGTCCAGAAATGCAGGCTAATGAATGTCTTTGTAGTCCTGTATATTTTGGCACTGGACCGGAGTCCATACTTTGTCTGTTCTTATTTTCAATTTGTCTTTGCCTTTCACATACTGATTGAGGAACTGGCGTAAAGATGTGAAAGATTTTTTGCTTATGTTACACATTGATGTGCACGGCCATTTGTAGTCTGGACGCATTCCTTCAGTGGAATGGAGAGTTGATATTACGTTTTCTGGGGATATTTTTGTGAGATGCGTTTCTTGTTCCATAATGGTATTAAGTTTTTCGTACCCTCGTCCACTGCTGTGTACGGCAATTGGGTTTCTTTGCTCTTGTTTGTATGCTTCTTGCATTGAAATATGGTTCTGTGCTGGTGGTGTGACTGCACTCACCTCCTCAGATGTTTGCAAAGCTATCTTTGTTGATATTCCGTTTATTGAGAAGTCTTTTTGTAGTTAGTTTTGTTAGTGGTTTCATTCTGTTTAAAACTAAAATAAATAATTTCCTTTTGAGAAGGATTGCACTGTCTGAGTGCTTCCAGGATGAATTTTCTGCGGTAGGTTTTAAGGGTTGTGCATGATTTTTCTCTTGTTTTGATAAGGTTCTCAAGGACTCTGTGGCTGAACATTTTTTGTAAAATAATTTGTTTGGTATGCTTACTTGTGACTACATCAAGATGTATAGGTGCGGTGTTAGCAATAGTGTTAGCTGCAGTCTTTTTAATAACTTTGTTTAGTTTTACATTTTGAAAGAGGAGGCAACATTTATTTACTGGAGGCTGCTTTTGTTTTGCTTAGTGACTGTATTAGCTGTTTTGTTTGAACTTTTTGTATAAATTCTGCTAGAGGTGGATGCTTATTTTGGACACTTTTATTTTGATTTGCTCTATTTCTGTGTTTTCTATGGAGTTGCTTTTTGGTAAGCATTCTTTGAGGCCTGTTGGAGAAAAAAAGTGTGGGATGGGACGTTGTGCAATGCATGTGTGCATTGTGCATGAGTGTCTGAGTATGATGGTGGGCATGTATGTAGAGGTGTGTGATTGTGCAAAGGGCTGTTACTTCAAGTTGGGAAGGCTATTCTTGTATGTTTGTTACTATACTGGTGTACAGATGACCATACAAAGTGGGCACCTGCTGAGGGGCAATCAGTAATATAATGCTGCAGGGTTTATACAAGTGTTTGATCTACACTACTAGAATTGCACAGTGTTTGAGTAACAGTTGGAACATTATGGCAGTACTGCACTTTTTTGGATGCAACGAGTAGGTTTCTTCTGAGTTCTAGTTTGTACTTCAAATGCTGCTGGTTTTCAGGAGAGTGGTCGTCACTGCAATTATGAAAGAAGTTAGTAAATATCTGTTAATACTAGTGTTGTTAATGTAGACATGTATTTGTTTGTTTTTGCAGTAGTAGTGCTTTCTGATAACTGAGCATAGCATGTAGATGTAGTTTCCTTTGTCTATGTGCATTCTGTATATTTTACATAGAATTCTGTCAGTTGAACTTGCCTTAGAAATGATTACAATAGTAAGCACACAGAGCACACTTGGCGTTTTAAGGCAGTTTTATTTGATGTTAGGAGAAATAACCGTATGCTTTTTTTTCTATTAATACAGAGTAAATGGCAGGAACTGTTGTGAAAAGCATGCAATGTATGTATTTGTGAAGGTGTGGGAAATAAAGCACAAGGATTTGATGGGCTCGGCAGCTTATTACTCTCCAGGATAGTTGTAGGGGAGAAGGTTCAAGTAAGAAAACTTGGAAAAGGGACAAAGCAAGTTTACAAGACCAGGCTGCTGTGGTCACACCTTATTACTGCGCCAGAAAAAAATTATGCTGGAGACTAAGTCCAATTGCTGTTGTGTGATAAAGTTTAATTGATTTGCCCTATGGATTACACATGTTTCGGCAAGGTGCCTTTCTCAAATCAGGGCTTATACAACTTTATTTCTCTTGATCATTACTGGAAGTGTAATAATGGGGATCAATCCCAACTGCAAATATCGTTGCAACACTTCCCTTGAACGCGGGACGCGGCAATGATATTTGCAGTTGGGATTGATCCCCGTTATTACACTTCCAGTAATGATCAAGAGAAATAAAGTTGTATAAGCCCTGATTTGAGAAAGGCACCTTGCCGAAACACATGTAATCCATAGGGCAGATCAATGAAACTTTCTTATCACACAACAGCAATTGGACTTAGTCTCCAGCATAATTTTTCTCTGGCGCAGTAATAAGGTGTGACCACAGTACCCTGGTTTCCTAATTAAACAAACGGAGTTGAGGAACTCGAAGTCTCCGTTCTATGGCACACCAATGCGACAGTGCACATTTCTGCATTGAATCAGGTCACGGGGGTTCTAAGTGAGATCAACCCAAAAGTTCCTTCAAAATCTGTCCAAGTTTACAAGACTGCAGGTGATCAGCAAACTACTGGGCGATCCTGTGGTGCTTGGAGATGGGAGAGTCTGAAATAAAGTAAGGGTTGCAATGAAGGGTCTGGTGCTTGCGTTGCAGACTGAAGGGGGAGATGTTATGTGTTGGTTTACTACACTGTTTGTACATAGTTGTACATGATGTGATAGACATCACTGCACCTGTGTATAGTTGAATGCTGTTGTAAATTCTGGAACGGAATGGGCAACCAGCTGGAATGGGAGAGCTGTCTAGATTGGAAGAACAGTTGTACAGGCAGTGGTGTTTCAGCTAGGAGCCTTTCCAATGATATTGCATATCTGTGTGCACGAATAAAGATGCATGTACTCATCCTGGCTGTCAGGGCCTCGTTTGTCCAGGCGCAGGAGTGGCACGAACCAACCACCCCCTCTGCGGTCTAGGTGCTTGCAAGTTACAACTTACACAGACCTCCGAGACCCCGGCGGGGAAAGAAGGTTAGGGAATCATTGGTTGGACAGGAACTGGTTTCAGGGTAACCGGAAAGAGGGTGAGGAGAGGGGAGTTGGACAGGCAAGGGGAATGTGGGTAAACACAATGCTAACAAATAAACATGTTCATTTCACAATTACACATATTGCATGTTCATAAAACTCCCTGTCTTATCAGTGAGGTAAAGAGAACCAAAGAAAACTTATCTCTGGGTTTGAGTACTGGCCTCCTGCCTGCGCATTCTCAGGTCCGGTATCCGGAGCAGTTTAATGCTGCAAAGAGAGTTTTGAGTTATTACCTTGTGGGTGTTTCCTCACACACACAACACGATGCAATCAGTGGGTTAGTGACACTTCCCCATGCAGACCCACGTGACTCAGGCTTGGTGCGTATTAGTTTACATGCCCCCCGAAACGAGTTTTACACCGTAATGCGGGCTAATGCCGAACGTGGCTCCGCAGTACTATTAATCCACGTGTTAAAAGGTGCACGTAGATTGAGTTGCAAATGTGCTGCTTAGCCGCACGTGGCGTGGTGCGACTTCAATACAAGTCACGCCGTATTGCAAGTCGCGGCTTCCTTAGAAGGCTCACATGGCTAATTATGAATGCTAATTATATGCACTGCTCGGGGGGTCGCTGCGCCTCTGAATTCCCCTTGTGCGGTTTTAAATACGGGGATGAATGCTACTGTGTGCTGCACTTATCTTCTCGAGAGCAGGGGGACTCCAGAGTATGGGCGGTGCCCCCTGCGCATGCCCAGGTTCCTGTGGAAGGCTCCCTGCTGACTGTCTCCTCAGCGAGGCTTCACTATAGCAGGCGCGGCTTCCCCCGCGTGTGCCCTGGCTCCTCTACGCTTGCGGTACTTATCTCTGGCTTGCGAGGGGCCTGGATGAAGGTTGGCTGGGGTGTGGCCCCTCGTCTGCGTCCCCTTCCTAGGAGCTCCGGTTCACACGTCCGCTTCACTCGGATGTCAAGCACAAGCCCCGTGCTTTTGCACGCGCGCATGCGCGAGCGTGCCCCACCCAACGTGGGTGGAGATTTGTAGTTCCTGGCCCAGGTTCCTCTGCGTAATGTAGTTTGCAGGTTCTTTTTCCTGCAGAGGGGGCACAAAAGCCTTCTGTAAGGCTGGATTCTTTTTTGTAGGTGTTTTTTGTTGGTGTGTGTTTGTGGGCCATGTCTGTAGCCTGCACTGGGCCATTTGCTACACAAGCCCAAGGTCTGTACCCTGACACTGGCTGCATCTCACCTTATAACACCCCACAAAGCCTTCTCCCACAATTATACTGTTATTTCTCCCATTTTTGTAACATGAAATGACACTTTGTTAGACAGCTGTGTGTGTCGTCTGGTTATTATAATCATGCCTAAAAGAAGTTCAAATGATAGATTGTATGTAAAATATCCAGAATGTATAGAAAGGAAATTGTATGTACATCCTATGCACTATAATGCATGAAATGCTATTATTGTTGAAATGTGGGTAAATAGGTGGCAGTGGTTACACAATTGACAGAATGAATGAAGAGAATAACAGTTTGCACATTACAGTTAGTAATATGGGTAAATAAAAATGTGGAGAGCACACAGCTTTGCAAGTGACACTTGATCATAGCAGATGGGAGAAATGACAATAAGCTTTTTTTTACAGGTTATACAGGGTAAGTGGCAGTTACCCTGTTTATATGCATTTATACAAGAGCTGTACATGTACTGTGCATAAAATATTCATACCTGTAGTTTGTGTTAATGCACATCTTGGATTCCCTCATGTGGAAGTGCACTGGCATGGAGTGCGTGGAATGAAGTGGCTGGATTAGGTACCTCTTTGTGCTACTTTGGTGACAGTGTCATCCAGACATTATTATTATTCATTGTGGAGGGAACAGTTTAGGACATGTCTCTGGAATCTCTTTGCAATTTGCAATGAAAGAAGGACTTGGAGAAAGTCATGGACATGTTTCCAAACTCCTGAGTAATTTTTTTCTTGTATTGCGCAGAGACAAATATGGCTGCGTTCTTCTTCATTTGGTCCACAAATGGAGAAAGCGAGGCGCAATGTAAAGAAAAAGGGGTTTGTACCTTTTTGAGAGATGTTGGCATGTCCTCTTTTCACAATGAAAATATTCTGTTTCGTAGTGCACACATTTTTCGCAGAGATGGAGTACATCTTACTTATGCTGGCAATCAGATTATTCTGCGAAATATACAAAATGCATTGCGGCACTTTTTGGAATTATAGCAATTCTTTTTCCACTAGGTGTTGACCATTTGAAATTTTTGAAACGCTAAACACCACTTCCCCCCCGGAGAAGAGTGCAATGGTTTTGATAGGGCAGCCCTCCAAATATTTTAAATGTCTGCGGACTGTCGGCAGACTTCTAAAAATGCACAGGGCCCTACAGCATTTCATTGGCACTTCTATTTTTGAACTATGAAAGGCGGCTCTGAAAAGAGCCTTTTTTCTTTTTGATTTTTGTTTTGTATTTTTTTGTTTCTTTTCAGACATGACCCATAAGGAAAGGAAGGGAGGGTAAGGAAGGGGCACCAACCACAGGGATAAAGGTCAGGTGGAGAGAGGAAAATGTAGAGTGGGCCTTAATCGGGTAGGTGGCAGTCCTTCTCATGCTCCCGGACTGCAGCCTCGAAAGCACTTTGAAGGGTCTCCCCCCTGCAGAGTACTGCATCGCAGTACATACACAATACTGTGACCCTCGAAAGGTAAGGGTCTACAGCATCAGGGATAGCTTGCGAGGCAGCTGGAGGGATGTGCTGCCCTACAGGAGTGCCTCTTGTGGTGGCAGGAGCAGAAACTGAGGATTCTGCAGAGGAACTCAACCTACTATGTTTATCGCAGGGTACAACCTTACGAATAGCCCCACCGTGGAACGACTTTAGGTGTCGCTTCATTGAGGTAGTACCTTAGCTGTACAAACCTGGTTTGCCACAACTGAGCACCAACTGGCACCGAGTGCAGCGCACCTTGTTTGCATGAGCTTCTGGTACTCCAAGAGCGGCAAACAACCTCCACACCCAAGATTCACGATGACTGCTAGTAGTAGGGACTGCCACTACCTCATCCTCGTCATCCTCTTCATCCTCCTCTGCATCCTCACACCTGTTCCCCTCAGCAGGCCCTTGGGAAGGTGGTGGTGGAGGGGTGGAGGGGGGGGTGGGGGTGGTGCTGAAGCCGAGGCAGTAGCAGCAGAAGCAACTTGGGATGCCATCTGGAAGGTTAGCAAGAACCAGGAACCCAGAACAGCAACCTGCACCAATTGTCCTGTTGTAAATGTACTGTCTTGGAAATCCAAAAGCAGAATGAGGAGCAGCTCTGGGGTGTGGCCTTTTATAGGAGTGCTGGTGCGTGCTTCGCGGACAGCCGCGCTGTCTGCGAACCCTTCAAACGCCAAAAAGGACTCAAAGTTCCAAAAAGTATGCAGATCGCTAGGGACATGGTCTGGCATATGTGCAAGGGTGAAGTTTCCACGAAAATACCTTGGATTGCTTAAAAAAAGCACTTTTTTGGTATCTGGGGGCCCGAACTGTGTTGCAAACAAGGACCCACGCTTGGCGTGGGTGCGGTCACATGATGACGTTGCGGACACGTTTGCTAATGGGATGGGTGTCCATAGGACAGTAAATGTGCGGGGTCGGGCGTACGCATGCGTGTGGGTGTTCTACAGACAGTGTTTGTGTCCCCAGACTTATTAAAAGTGCGACATGTGCGGCAGACAAATACGGTCAGGCGCGATGTTCGTAGGACCCAAGGGTGTGACAAGGGCTTGCGTGCGGTTGTTCTACAGACATTGTTCAGTTCCCCAAACTTAAGTGTGCGTTACAACTTGGCGGACGGGCTATGTGCTCTACGGACATATTCATCCTGATTGTGGACAATGTGAACAGGGGATGTTCTTAGGACGCCTTATTTTGAATAATAGTGGACATGCAGACAGATTTTGTTCTGCGGACACCTCAATTTTGATTGCGAACAGTGCGGACAGCTATAGTGTCCTCAGCACACCTCCATTTTGGTTAATTGCCGACATCCCAGACAGTCGCACTGTCCGCGGACACCCTAATGGCTTTTAAAAAAAAAAGAGGAATATAGTAACAGCATATATAATATTTTATTATTGTATTAAAATTTAAAAATTATGAAAGAGAGGAGGAAGCAGAAATGTATACAAATACAGGGGAATTGTGGGGTTTCTACATGTTGGATGGTAGGGGAGGAAGGGATTGAAGTCTCATCATAACGTTTTTCGTGATGGGGATTTTTTGGGGATGGTTGGCTGGGACATGGAGAAGGAGTATAGGTACATGTGGAACAGTGATATTTAATTTTTTCATGGTATGGTTCTCTACAAAGTTTTTCAAAATAATGAAATTGGTCATTAATTGATCAATTTTTTGCTCTAAACGCTGCAGGTGATTTTCCAAAATGTCGGTTTCAGTATTATCATTGTCTATATGTACTGTTCAAAAAAGTGTTAAATACACATAAAATAATGTTTATTAATTGGCTTATTTAGAAAAGTGTAGTGTCTACCATTAGTATCACTGTTCTCACTCATTTCGTCCTGAGGAAAATATTCTAACTATTTGGCACATGATGGTTCTTCCAATGATTTTTTGACTTTTTTCTGCCAATATTATAAAAACAATCCCTTGTAGGGGCTGCGCATAAAAACTAAATGCATATGTAATGTCATTTGTGATGTCATCTTTGATGTCATGGGTATTAGTCTTAGCAGTGCATGGTGGTGGCGCGAGTTATGGTTGCTTAGCTTACCATAACTGCCGAATTTCTATGGTTTTTCGGTTTTACTTAAAACCATAACGTCCCTTTAACAAAGTTTTTTTCACTGAATGAATATATATATATATCACAGCTTAGTATGTTAGAATGTATTTTTACATTAAGAATATCAAATTTAATTATGAGAAGTTGCTAAAATACAAATCATTTAGTGTAAGGAATTAGGTTTTTTTCTTTTGAAAGAGTTTACCTTTGTATACGTTTTTGGACACCTAAGGAAACCTCTGACTTTTATGCTGAATAAAGGCTGAAATGTCTCATAATCTGTGTGATAGTAAAACAAAACGCACAAATCATCATCAGTTTTTGAGCTGTGTTTTATCGCCTGCAATGCATTTCTGCCGAAAACAGGGAAAACGAATTACCTGGCAGTTATAAATCCCACACCATTTATTTTTTTAACTGACCACCACAAACGAAATCTAACTTCTCTTTCCATGATTGAGGGAGGAGCTGTGGTTCATAACTTTACCTTTTGGAAACAGAGCTGACCAAATAACTGCAAAAAATAAAGTGAAAGGTGTGCATTGTTAAATCGGGAACAGATCAAGGACCTGCACATACTCAGTTTCTTTTTTCTATGTGCTCTGAACTATCCCGTATACATGTAGTGGTGTACAAAACATTGAATGCATAATGCGCACTGCACCATTGAGGGCGGGCGGATCCACTAGGATTAGGAGATGAGCCACGAGAGCGAATTGACTAACTCCCAGATAAAGTTGTACCAAGGCAAGGAGAGCCATAGCTAGTCTTCAGAGATGAAAGCAAAGCTTTGCTGAGGTAAGTCGAGGAGCAATCTGCATTGAGAGACCAAATGGAAACTTTGCTGAGGCAACAAGGAGCAATCTGCAGTGAGAGACCAAAGTAAGCAGAAGAGCATGCTGAGACACTTGTGTAGAGCTGTGTGGATCGTGAGCAGACACATGAAGAGACAAGAAGATGAGGAACACATAGTGAGTCTGCTGAGCCTGGGTCAGCCTTGCAGGATGGAACCTGCTGTCAATCTGACTAGTTAACAGTAGTATGTTTTTAGGTGGCATGCTGCACTGTAGTAGTTTAACATTCCCACCGTGCATGCTACTTAAACTGTGTGCGCAAGAGACCGTGTGAGAGACGAACCACGAACACACTGCATTTGTGTGAAACATATTGAAGGAACCAAAGTGTCAAACATACATTGAGAGAGAAAGAAGGAGAATAAGAAAGACCAAAGAGACTATTATCTTTGCATTCTGGGAAACACAGTAACCGTATCAAACCATCATTGCAAGAGAAAGAAAGGCGTGACTCTGCATCCTGTGAAACATCTGGGAAACATAGTAAAAGTACTGAAATATCAAATGGGCATTGTGGAATAAGTAGATCTTGTTAAAGAAACCACTGAGCCTGCATTCTTGGATTTGTAATAATAGTAACAGAGTCAAAAAAAGATTTAGAGAAAGGAAGTCCCGACGCTGAATTCTAGGAAACGTAGTAAAAATACTAAGCATCCAACAGACCTTCCTCAGAAATGGAGAACAACGCATGCATTCAACGACCTACCAGAGCAGCCCAAACTCACAGCCTCATCGTGCCTAGATGCAAACTCCAAAAAGCTGGTGGGGTGAGCTTCCCTGTCCTGGCCTCCAAACTCTGGAACACCTTGCCCACACCTATCAGAATTGAACCATCATTCCACTCCTTCAAGAACAATGCTAAAACATGGCTGCTCTCCCAAGACTCATGAGACCTTGACACAGTCCAGACTCCATGTGGGGTACAGAACTGAATATACATTTTCTCTCTGTTCTGTCCCTGTATTATACGCTGTTAATGGTACCCTTCGGTACATGTATATATGCTGTATATTTTTGTAACTTCTGTAACTACTGCTTTTTGTAACATGTTTAAGAGTATGCGCCCGGTTGCCCCTGGGCCTGGTTTTTTGCGCTTTATAAATAAAAAAAAATCAAATTCAAAGGAATAAAGGAAATCTAGACTTCTATGGCAGACCACAATACATGCATCCCTTGGTTCCTTAAGCTAGGTGTGATGAGTAACCTGTTGCAGGATGACTACTGCTCCACTTAATTTGTAGAAAATAAAACAACCTGTTGAAACATGAGGAAAGGGCACCAGTCTCTCTCTATACAGAGAGAGAGAGAAAATAAGGGGGCCCAATGGGTGCTGTACCCTAAAAAGGCCAGGAACTACCCTGACTGAAAAATGCCTGCAACCTCCACCAGGAGTGAAAAACTATTATGCTCCTGGGTCCCCCTCGGTGTAAAGCAAGGAACTATGCCACCAACAGACACTGCAGTGAAATTATTAATAGAAAAGCAGTTGCAACGAAGAAACAGTTCACAAACACAGGGAACACGCTTTTAAACCCCATTTACGGGGTATTTTGTATTTTGTATTTGTTTCCATCTAGGGTAGCACATGAGGTGTTGCACTGTTAGGCAAGATTGTATGCAGTACCCTGTGGCAGACTGCACCAGCCTTGTCCTCTTGGTAATAGTTAACCCAACCTTTGGTATAAGCATGTACTACACACGTTGGTAGAGTGACTGAGCAGCCAGGCTGATCTCAAGAGGGGCCAATGTGAGCTGTAGGGTTATTACACAGAGATTCACAGTGACACGTATCCAAAAAAACACTTACTCTCAAGGTTTCCTGATTAAACAATTATTTATTAATTTAACAGTCACTTGAATAAGCCTTCTTTAGAAGGGAGCAAATATATGTAACACAATAACATACTACAAAAATGCACGCTCTCAGTTTCAGTAAATCAGTAGATACCCATTTGGGATGGCACACACATGTCCTACACACTGAGTGACTTTAATAACTAGGACACTGTGGACATTGATATATCATTGGCACATTTAGAGCAATACTGAGGTTAGTGTCAAAGGAAAAGGTTTTAGGGAATAAAACAATGGTTAGCAAATATTCTTAAGCAAGTAAGTACTTTTTGAACCCTCAAATACAAAGCAAAATTAACCCTTTCCTGAGCAACAGTTAAAGCACAAAGTCAGAGGTAAGAAGAGCCTTTCAGGGAGCCAGGCCAGCCAATGTTAATTGAGCAAAAGTCTAGGTGAGCTGAAGTACTTCTTGTAGGTAAGTAAAAGTCTTGCACAATATTTTAGAAGTCTTTGTATAAAATGAAATCACTGTAGGGCCACAAGCTGGGAGGCGTGTGAGGGGCAAAGCTGCAAGCAACTTTGCAAAAGCAACCAAGACTTGTCTCAACTGTGAACTAGCAAGGCTACACAACTTGAGGTAAGTCCCCTTAGTTTTACAGTTCCGTTGGTTTGAATAATTGGTTCAAGCTGGCTTCTGTTCCTGTGTAGGTCTGCAGATCCTGTTGTTCCTGGGGCTCAGTCATGGGGACAAGAGGGAAGAAGTCTGGGGACTCCTGCACTACGAATGGAAGGTCAGCGGCAGCAATAGGCAAACTTCAGATCAGCAGCACTTTGCGGTTTCAGCTCCTTGCGGCTCTCGCAAATAGCACTACTGCAGTTCTCGGATACCTTTTTTATGGACTTTCCTCGCATCTGGGGGTCAAGCACTCTGTTGAGTTGGCTCAGGCTTGGTCAGTCCTGCTTCATGGGAGTCCGGAGGAGCTTTCTGTAGCTTGGGCCGGCTTCTCCAGTCGAGGTGAATTTGGAGCTTCAGCAATGCAGCAAGGCTTCACCGGGCAATCAAGCATTCCAGGAGTTGCAGCAAGCATCTCTTCCAAGTTCTTCTTTGGATTTCTTCGTCCAGTGGTCGACTCTGCCTTCCAAGCAAAAAGCCTTGCCTTTTATGCAGGTTTCTCCCATTAATTTGCAGGCTAGCTGTCACTCACACAGCAGGGTGGTTGTCCTCCAAGGCCGGCCAGCCAGCCAATCACATTTGAGTGCATTCCTGTAACCAAGGAGATTAAGCACAGGGAGTTTCAGACACTGCCCTCACTTCCTGCCCCTGCCAGACACGCCAGAGGCAGAGGCGGGCTTCACCAGTGAATCCCGCCAAAGACAAAACAAACAAAGGGACCAAACCTGGTATGGCGCGCAGAGTAAACCTCAAGAAGGACCATTCCAACAAGAAATGGCAAAAAAAGACAGGTCTATTTTGACAAAATGGCTACCCATGAGTGCTTTACTGCAGCTGCAATTGCAGCCCGTGGTAGAAACACACAATGGTAGGAAAAAGTAAACCACTGTCACCAGCCATTAATTGTAGAAAGGGTAACATAAAAAAAGTTACATGAGAAACTAGACAAAGGGGATACTAAGTAACCCCTCCAGCACCCTATTGTAAGATGGGGTTGCTGGGTCTAGAAAGTTATAAAATGTAAATAAAGTCAATTTCACTTAACTGCTCTTGGAAACCGTAGTTTCACCAAGAAGAGGTATTTAAACCTTTGGGAAATCTAAGAGACTTTCCTGTGCCACTGCACTGAAGGTTCTGTGTCGCAATGTAAATATGATGCCTGTGGAGTTTGTCAGAAAAAGGTCTCACTCTCTCCAGGTTAGAAATTAAAATTCCTAAAGTCCAGCAAAAAAGAGCTTGGTGTCTCTAAGGTAGAAGGGAATTTCTGAGAATTCTCCCTAGCATGCACCATTATGTTTTTGGATTACAGTAAACTGCAGGCAGTAGTAAAGGACACTTTATCCCAAGCAACACTTTCACACGACATGAAATTGTAAATGAAACAAATATGAAGTAACATGTAACTTTACAATAGGATTAAGGCAAACAGCCATCAATAAATAATGTTTAAGTCCTATGCCCTTAAACAATCAAATAAATGCTGTTCTCATGATTTCCAAAGTACCCATTGAAATATGGATGACACTGTGGTTGGTGCTTTCCTTTCAGTTCCCTTTTCCCATAATTTTCTATTCAGTGCCTCACTTTTTAAAGTCCTGGGCACTTAAAATTCCAAGAGGGCCCTGTACCCTCCTGAACTCAGAAACAAAATAAAGCATATACTGCTAAACGCCCCTTTAAACGGATGAT
Source organism: Ambystoma mexicanum (assembly GCF_040938575.1). NCBI lineage: Eukaryota > Metazoa > Chordata > Amphibia > Caudata > Ambystomatidae > Ambystoma > Ambystoma mexicanum. The sequence goes on along the minus strand of NC_090931.1, from coordinate 284,776,201 downwards.
GGATGCAGTCTTCCAAAAGATATGTAAGTTTAAGTCTTGCATGTCTCCTGGAATACCTGCAGATAAATTCCGACCTGCACAGAACTGCAGGGTACCGCCCGCCGCAGGCTGGTCGGTCTAGGAATCTTCCTTCCTAGGAAGATGGCCTTTGATTGTGATGACAAAGCTTGATGTGGGGGGGTTACTTTCTTCTGGTGAAAGGTTGTGTGCGAGATTGTGCAGGCTTTGGTTGAACAATGTAGAGTTTCAGATGTTGGTGAGGCTGTATCTTAACGTCTGTGAATGGCAAGCGATGATGGCGTCACCTTTGTTTGACATCGATACACAAGGAGGTGGAGGGTGGTTATTCAGAGTTTAAAGCAGGCCCTTGTGTAAGGGGATTGACCCTTAAAAATAGACCGTAAAGCTTATAACTCCAGACTACCGTTTTCTTGTCAAGACAGGAGAAGCTAACTCATGTCCTCAAAATGCAGCCAACACTCAAATGATTTAGGCATAACTACTATGCGTAGAAAAAATATACATATTTTAATTTGCATTATATACCAATATATACAATAAATATCATATAACAACGATTTAAAGTTCAAAACTTGTTCATAAAGGAATGAGCAAGGGACTGGTGTGGTGTTAGACAGTAATTCACTGTGGTGGTGTGTGTGAAACAACTTCAAAATCAAAGCCTAAAACATGGCTTAGATGTTAGTGGTTTGTGTCGTGCAGAATCACTTGGACATACCTTTGTTCATCATTCTTCCACTTCACTCTCATTCATTCCATTCAAATTCACATGTATTCATATTCATTCAGACATATAAAAATTCAAACATGGTTAAAAAGCCCTTGGAAGATGGTCTTTGATTGTGATGCCAAAGCTTGATGTGGGGTGTTACTTTCTTCTGGTGAAAGCTTGTGTGCAGGCTTTGGTTGAACAATGTAGAGCTTCACAGAGGTTGAAGAGGCTGAGGCTGTATCTTAACGTCTGTGAGTGGCAAGCGATGATGGTGTCACCTTTGTTTGAGCTGATTTTCAACGGGTACTTGTAGGTCTGCTTGGGAAGGCCGGTTGAGATTCCCAGTGGCCTGAATTCCCTGTTTGGACTGGGAAGCTAGCTCCCTCTCAGAAGCACAGGCGAGCTGAATAAAGGGACACCGCTCCCTCCCTACTTGCATGCAGGAGGTCGCAGTAGGAGAATGTTCAGGCTTCACCTTTCTTTTATCCTCTCTTCTCTCACTATAGGACACACGCAGATCGAGGGTCTGGGTGTCTTTCCTAATAGCTTTCCTGCACAGCACAAAAGGTTGCCAGTCTCTTATACTCTATTGTGTGGAAGCCAAACAATAGACTGGCCCTGAGCAGCAGTCTTGAATGCTGCGAAACTGGCTGGGGCCTGTAAAATGTGCTTTCTTTTTCTTCAGTAATCAGATCGCCAGGGACACTAAGGGCCTCACATGTGGTGCTCTATTTAATCACTCCCAACAGTGCGGGCCCACCAGAACATGGGTACGGAAGCTATAAATTGTGCACAGGTGCACCTACTCATAAATTGGGTCATTAAAACAATTGTGCCTACCATGAGGGGCACAACAGGCCCCAAGCGACATGCAGGTTGCTTACTTGTTTGTGTTTTGCTATTTTTCCTACCGAATCATTACTTGCAGGGCCACACAAGGCAGAAGCGGTCACACTGAGGTTGACACCGACTTCTCCTCTTGTCTTTCATCACGTCCACGCTGAAGTGCTGGCAAAAGACCAGGCTAATTTCTTGCTTGAAGTGCAGGAACCAACCTGCCGGGTTGTCTGCAGTGGTGCTTTGAGTTCTGCTTATAAGCAGCTCTTGTCATCACACAGCTCTTGTCCAAATTTGGCAGGCTCCCTATTGTAGATGTACAGGATGACATGTTATTTTGTACCATTTTTCCTCCGGCTGGTGCACTGGCTCTCTGATGGGACACACTACCATATTTGGTTGGTGGAACGCTGCCAATCAGGTAAGGTACTCCTGAAAAATGGCATTCAGATATATTCTCAGTAGGCTGTCAGTTAACATACATTAACAATAATGACGAGTATGCTAGTTAAGCATTACTGATTACATACTACAATATTAACACATTTTAAATGTGTCGATTTACATGCATGCTTTTCATTTTACATTTACACTTTTTGAATAAAGCAGGTCTTGCATTACATCAGTGTCTGTAGGTTTTTTTATTTCTTAAAGACATATGGTGTTTATTATCTATATAAACACATTTCAGTTGAATGAGACTAAGTAGCCCTAAATATGTGTCCATTGTATTCCAATTCTTGGGACACAATTTCTGTAGCCAGCAGTTTTAGCTTTCCTTTCCCTGTTCTGTTCATTCCCAGTGTCTGTCCACGGCCTGTTTTAATTTGTTTACCTTTTTGTCTACATCCCTTTTAGTTAACAAGCTTTTGTTTCTTTTCCATAGCATCTCTATTAAAACTGAACCGAGGGTTCAAAATTAAGATTTGATGTGCAGGAGCTAAACCCAGTTTCTGGGTATCGGCATTACCCAGTAGGCAGGTGCTACCTCTGTTAAACCAGGAGCTATTACATAGCACGAGAAGTATCGAAATTCTGTAACTTTTTGTTCAATAATTATTAAAAAACATATTCCATTATGCTTTAAATTTCTTTGCGATGTGTCCTAATGCTTCTTTGTACACATACAAAGTTAATGTTACATAGGTTTGTTAGTATGACCCCCGTTGGCCTGGAAGCCAAAGGTAGCTCCTGGTAGCTGTTGTCATGCTTACCAGGCCATCATAGTCTAGAAGCAGGAGCTAAATAGCTCTCAGGCCATCATAGTCTAGAAGCAGGAGCTAAATAGCTCTCAGCAACTTTGATTCAGTCTATGAACCCCATAGCCCACACATAAGTAGTCCATAACTTATTTGATTCAATGTTTAGTATGGGTCCAATAAAGTTCCTAGTGAGATGCAGCTTGTAAATCAGGTCTGAGCAAAGGCAATGGCCCCTTCGGGCCAAGTTTCATTTAGGTTTATGAATGGTATGGCTCTATTTTACTGGTCAATTATGACATCAGATTGTATGGAGCAGTAGGATTTCAAATGAGGAAATCCTTCCATGATATAGAAACGAAGGTAATGTGTCATCTATTGTCATTGAAACTGTTATGTCCACCTCATACTGGGGTAGAACAGCCAGTTATATACTACGGTTGGAATCCCTTTATGACACAAACAGCCCAGCAGTAATGCTCCTTTCTTAGTTGCCAGCCAGGTTAAGGTCTCATGAAATTTCATTTTCCCACACTTTTCCGCTAGCGTGTACTGCTGCTTGGAAAGGTTTTGGGACTCCAACAACCCACCATATCCGCTTGCCTGTGCCATGTCTGACTGTCACCACCGTAGTCCCGTTTTTGCTGGCGTGCTGACCACGCTTGCATGCTGAGCCACCACGGCAGGTTCCCATGTCCCCCTGGAGCCAGCTCCATCATTGATTCCACTTCTGGATGGTGGGTCCCATCTCTATGAAGGACGATTCTTTTTTATTTTATTCTATTTTTTTATTGTGCTTTAGCCGTCTCCTTCGCCTTTTCACATATATAAACAGAATTCAGTACTGAGCGAAACATTAAAATATTCATATGAAAAAATGTCTTGGCATTATATACTTCTGAAAGGAAAGATTTAATCAAAACATAGCACTTTCAGCATAAAACAACATAAAGCAAGTCATAAAACAGAACATAACGGAGAGGAGACCTGTTTAGGGAAATTAATCACCACCCCACACTTGATTCCCGTCACACAAGAATCCTAGAGATCTCAGGACCTTCAGATTCGATACTGACCTCTCCCAGAAAGAATCAGAGCATATCCATTCCAACTTAACCATAAACCTACCCAACAGTATAGTTGATGGGTTCTACTGCAGTCTAAAAGAATATGCCTCAATGTTTGAACAACCTTTTCTTTACAAATATTGCAGCTGTTATCTCTCTGTGCCACTTTGTCCCTTATGGCTTTTATTTCCCCTGTATTAATAACATGCAGATGCAACCTTAAGAAATCCATCCTCTGAGCTTTATCAGGGAACCTGGTCAAGTACTTTGGCATATAGCCACACAGTTTGTCATACCGTGACAGTAACTTTGCTAGAGACAATTCTCGCATCTGGTTGATTGTTTCTGTCCAATCCATACGGGTAAGAGCAGTCTGAACACCAGTAGGATTGGTACTCCGGTCTTCCCAAGATTTGCTACATTATTGTAATTTCATGGTAGCATAGTTTTTAATTTGGATTAGAGCGGGACTTGTGCCTTTCCTCATTTCTTTATTGATTTCTTCATACAGAGAGTCCCTCTCAGGGGTTATAATTAGTCTAAACATTTATTTATTTAAATGTATAAAGCCCACAACGGCCCTTAGTTATCGTGGCGCTGTTACAGAAAGTTTACTTAGTTACTTGAGGCGTACAGAATATTGAGGGCATACAGTCATGGTTAATCCATAGTTATTTACAGTAGGCACATTTTTTTGCTGTGGAATATGAGATGGTGACCGCTAACATTCAGATCAGTACACAAAACAGAAAACAAAATGAGAGAAACAATAGAATTATGGAGACTGAGCGATGGTTCTTGGTTACAGTGAGCCGAACACTAGTCTTAGTTGAGCAACTTTGTCTTGAGGGCTTTGCGGAAGACGGTGTAGGATGCTTCATTTCTGAGTGTGGTGGACAGGGTATTCCAGTTTTTAAGGGCTAGGTGCTAGAAACGGAAGCCGCCCGTTTCGGTTCTTTTGAATGAGGGAACGTAGACCTGGTTCGATAGGTGAGCTGGAATGAGTATGGACGAAGTAACGGGTATAATTTCCTCTTAAGTGTGAGGGTGCAGTGCGAGAGAGGCAACTGTGGGTGATGGCCATGTTTTTAAAGAGAATTTGCTCTTTAACTAGTAGCCAGTGAGCATCTCTTCTGGCTTGTGACGGATGTTCTCTTTTGGGAATACTCAGTGCGACTCTGAGAGCGTTGGTATGAGGGATTTGTAACCTGTTGAGGTTTTTGGCAGAAGTACCCATGAAAAGTGCATTACAGTAGTCAAGTGTGGCTCAGATGGTGGCCCTGGCTATTGTGAGGCAGTTTTTGGATGACAGATAAGGTTTGACTGCGTTGATGAATTTAGTAGTGAGCGCGGCAGAAGACGCAATGGCGGTGACTTGGCGTGTTGTGGACAGGGAGGAGTCAATGAAGACCCCCAGGGGTTTGATGCTGGTGACGCTGTGATCACTGTGTTGTCAATGCTGAAGTGACCATATTGATGGTCCAGCTTGTTGAGGGTGTCTTTAGATCCTACCAGGAGAATCTGTTTTCTCTCCGTTGAGACAAAGACCGTTGGATGCCATCCACGCTTGGATAGTAGCATAGATGTTAGCCAATGTAGCTGAATCCTGTTAGTAGGAGCCTGTAAGGGGTAGTAGTACTTGAGTGTCATCGGCATAGTTTATGTAAGATATGCCAAGGTCATCAAAGTCGTTGAAGAGCGGTAGTGTAAAGATATTATAGAGTGTGGGTGCAGTGCAGGATCGCTGCGGGACACCACAGTGAATGGTGGTGGGTGCTGCGCATGTATGATCTGGGAACACCCTCATAAGTCTTCCCTGAAGGAAGAAGGCGATCCAAAGTGTGGCGTCCGGGGAGAATTGAGCCGAATGTAAGAGTTGTTTACACAGGGTATTGTGGTCAACAAGATCAAAGGCGGCCAACAGATCTAGTAGAAGTAGGAGTGCCGGTTTGCCTTTATCCATTATATCACTGAGTTGGATCTTGAGATCAAGTAGGGCTGATTCAGTCCTATGGCCTGAATGGAACCCAGATTGCCTCTTGCCCAGTATGCTGTGTACTTCCAGAAACTGCTGGATTTGTTATAAGGTGTCTCTGGGTCAAGGGTAGGCTTTTTTAGTAGTGGGTGGACCCATGCCTCTTTGAGGCAGACAGGAACGGTGTTGTCGATGAAGGGGGCATTAATGAAGGCTGTTATGAGGGGTGCAAGGGTATCAGCACATTCCTTGATCAGGTTGGCTGGGCAGATGTAACTCCCTTACAGTTAGGTTTGATATGCTGGATGATGTTAAGCACTTCCGTCTCTGTAACTTCCTTCAACGAGAACAAGGTTGTTTTTTTGTTTTTTATGCCAGTAGTAGAAGGTACCGACATGTTGACTTTGGAGTGGGCCTTGTGTTGGGCAATGATCTTGTTTTGTAACAGGTCTATTTTAGTAAGCATAGCTGTTTGGACTTTGGTGCACCAGGATTCATCTTTCACAATATCCTGAGTGTTTGACTGGTGTGGCTAGTTCTTTGAAGATGGCAAACAGTTCTTTGGATTGAGAGGTAGCATTGGCGATCTTATCGTTGTAGGCTGAGGATTTTGCTAAAATTATAGCTTTCTTGTATTTGGCGCTAAGGTTTTGTATACATTTAGCATGGTTTCTGTGGGGCCCCTTGCCATTTGCTAAATGCTTTGCGCTTCAAGTTGCGTAGGTCTTTGAGCTCTGTGGTGAACCATGAGTTAGAATGTTTCTCTTTTTTGCTTTTTTGCTCTCTAGCGGGGCAATGGTGTCTATTTCTGTTTTGAGCGTGTTATTGTAAAGCTCAGCCAGCACTGTGGTATCTGCGGAGAAAGGAGGCTTGAGAGCTGGGATATCTAGGAGCGGCTGGATCCTTTCCTTGGGTTTTTTGCGCATTTCGCTAATGCTGGTGGTGCCTGCAAGCCTGATTTATGTCTATCAGCCCTTTTAGGGCTGGAGAAGTGGATGAGGTGATGGTCTGTCCAAGGGGCAGGGGTATTGGAGCTGATGTGCACACTGCATTTGTGGTCTGCTATGCAATCTTCAATGTTTTCCCTTGGAGTGTGTGGGGTTGATTACTTTTTAGTGGAAGCCTAGGTCATGTAGTGCTTTGGCTAGGGCCTTTGTCTGTTTCTTTGTGATCATGTAAACCCAAGTTGAAGTCACCTAAGAAAATGGCTTTCGTAGTGTTTTTTGGATTTTCCCCAGAAGATGAAGTATATTGCCATGTAAGTACATGGATATCATTTTCTAATCTAAGTACACTTTCAAAGATTGCAGGCCCAACTTGTATCTTAGACTCACTATCGGCACGCTCATAGGCAAAATTCAAAACCTTTCCAGACCTTGCCCTAATACTTGCCCAATTTACTGCCTGTGGGTATAACTGTTTCTAAGCCATGCAGTAGTGAAGAAATGATCTTCAGTTTGTCTTATCACAGGATCCATTGAGAAATTACAATAAGAATTGAGACTTTTTTCAATTCTGCTACCAAAGGCACCAGTTTAAATTCTATATCCACCCCCAGCTGTTTAACAGACATGGAGGAACATACTTTAAAACCGAAGTATGTAATTTCCTTAACACAGGGAACCGACGGACCCAAGAGTTGCCAGTTAACTTTAGGAACCATCCTTGATGGATGGTTAAAGATAACAATGCTAGAATTTTCGGGGTTTACCAAAAGATCATTTCCCAAAGCAAATTCACCAAATGCGTTCAACAAACAATGTAATCCAATTGGAGAACGATAGAGTAAAACGATATCATTTGCATATGCTATCCGACTCAATGAATGTCTGCCGATCTAAGGGCTAATCAAATATTGAGATGTTAACAGTACTAAGTCAGCCATGTATAAGTTAAGTAATGTTGGCGCCACCATACAGCCATGTCTGACTACCCTTTCAGTACGAACTGCCCCTGATAAGTCCCCTTTGTTATTCAGCTTGACTTTCAGATTCGAATCTTTGTGCATTCCAATAAGTTATGGCCAACAGGGAGCCCGGCATACCCCAGCTTACCAGTTTCCACCACAGCCGTTCCCTGTTGATAGTTTAGTGTCGAAGGCCTTTGACAGATCTAGAGGTGATGGTAGATTGTAGAGGTGCACACGATTTCCTCTTAGCGTTACGAAACTATCTTACATTCAGTTTCTTATTACAATAATTGCCAGGTGCTCCTTGTTGGAACTGTGCTACCAGATCAAGTATGTGAGAAGAGAGTAGGTCCCTCGAGCACGAGGGGCAAACAAGGGCACACAATGAGCAATAGAACTGCTAAAGTTCTTGCACTTCTTTTTAACCGAACAAAAAGGTTATTTTTCATAAAACATTTTTTATTGAACATTTCAATTCATACAATCTCAAGCATTGACTTGATGTCGAAAACATTCATACAAAGTAACTAATGACATTAATGTATGTACCATTTCAAACAATTCACTGTTCAACAATATCTCATTAACAAGTGTTTCATGTATATCATAAAGATTTTCTGCATTTTGTATACAATTTTCCAAAGTAAAAATGAGTTTAATCTTTGTTAGTCCAGATATCTCGATAGCGATTGGTTTGATTACACCGATGGGTGTCACCTATGTGCTACTATGCGTTTCGGGCTCTCATGCCCTTCTTCAGGTACAGATATCAAGATTAATTATCTTCTTTAAAAATAAAAGTAATACTATATAAGTATCTTGATTGTAGCTTTATTTCTGATGTTTGTTAATCTGCTTAGAATCACATGCTGTGCATAGGTCCGACATCCAGTGGTCACTGCGGAGTATTGCATTTTGTTTTTCGTAGTCGAAAAGGGACGTCGACAAGGCGTGTCTGAAATACTATCCCTATAGTGACGTGCGTTGTACCCACAATCCCTCACGCGTCGAGGTCCCTCAGATTGTTTTTTTCCGCCCAGCTACTGGTCGCCTTTACGCGGAGCTCCTCGAGAGACATTGCAGATTTCATCTCCTCGACCTTTGGTCGTTTTCCTATTTAATATATAACACTTCGATCCCTCCCTCGACGCAGTTGTCAAGCTGTCTCCGCCGAGCAAGATCTTCGACGGCGGGGACGAGCGGAGGAGATCCTTCGGCGTTGCCGAACACGTGGCCTGGCCTCGCAGGCCAAATACAGTAGGGAGAGTGGGGTCGTGGGACATCTCTGGTTCTTTTCTGAGAATGCCTTTCCTTTTCCCCTTCCTTTCCCTTGGGGTCGTTATCACGATTTATTGCCTCGGCTATGGAGAGGACACCCTTTAGGTTTTGCCTGCTTTGCAAGGGCAAGTTTACTTGGAAGGACAAGCATTCACGGTGTAACCGCTGCTTGCCCCTCGATCACAAAGAGGGTGGTTGCACGGCTTGTCGGCTTCTTAAGCCAAAGACTCTAAAAGACCGTAGGGTCAAGAGGTGGGCGGCCTACGCTATGTCGAAGGCCGATTCTTCACCCGCCGCTGCTACCACCGACAGTGACGAGGAACGTGATAACACGACCTCCGCTACGGAAGTCGTAGACCCCTCTAAAGAGCGCTCCCGCTCTTCGTCGTCTGTCCCCGGCCCCGACCGGCTCGGCTCACGCCCTGCTTATGGGGATGAACACCCCGGCGACACTGACGCACACGATACCACACATAAGCACACAACCCATGGCTCTTCTTCGTCAAAGACGAAGAAAGCATCAGCGCCCAAGGAGACGCAGGTTCCACCGGCGGCCTCCTTGGACCGTTCAGGTTCGAAGCCCCTCTCGCAACCGCAGCCGCGACCAGCGACTGGGCTTTCGGCAAATAAGGTCGCCGCCCCCAAACCATCGGCCGGCGCGCACCAGCAGAGAGCGCACGCTGCCGTAGAACGATCGACACCCGTAATGTCGAAACCACAGCCCTCCGCTGACAAACGAGTCGCAGAGAGCTTGGCGAGGATCGTTGTAGCCGACGCCCAGAAGCGTACGCCGAAAGACACGTCGAGTGCTATGCAAAGGTCGAAAGACACGCCGAAAAAGCCCGAAGAAAGACGGGGACTACCCCCTTCAGTCGGGGGGGACCCCCAGCACACCGGAAGGCTTTTCGGAAGGCGACGGGACACTTTCCTTAACGTTATGGGAGAGGTCGAGCCGTTTTCAGCTAGATGACACTAATTTTCCCCCGCTAGACCGCTCAGGGGTACCCCATGAAACCATGGAAAGGCTCCATCTCTGCATGGAGAGAATGGAGAGGTTTATGAAGACCCAGAAACCTCCTACTCCCAAGAGAACAAGAGAAGGGCCTCAGGAGGACCCCAGGGCCAAATATCCGAGACTATTCAATCCCCAGCAGGACACAGCCTCAGATTTCCATAATGTGTATGACCTCACTGGTGAGGAACAATACTTGGAGGAGGAGGATGAATTTGTGGACGATGAAGAGGGACAGAACCAGGAGGAAGGTCTGGAAGACAGCCCAGACATAGTAGGAGAAGGCTTCGGAGAAAATCCAGAAGAAGGACCTTCTCATCCCTGGCAATCCCCATCAGTATATTCGGACACTGATGTCCTGAACCTAAATCCTCCTGACAATTCACCTGTTAGAAACACGTCTCCCATTGACGATCAACCCACATTCAATGCCCTGTTGCGCAGAGCAGCAGGACATTTCAAACTGGACACTGAGGAGATCTCTCCTGAAATAAACTTTGTGGAAAGAGTAATTAAGGAGAAACCCCCGGTCAGCCAGACCATTCCCCTCCTCGCTTCAGTGAAGAGAAGAATCATCCCTTCGCTATCCACACCGGCACTAATCAGAGGAGTTAATCCAAGAATTGAAAAACTTTTCACTCCTTCACCCTCAGACCCACTGTACATCAGGGGACATTCCATTCCGGATTCCCTTGTAGTAACTAATACAAGGAAGAGGGCAGGGGTGCCGGTGTCCATCAGCGAGGCACCACCTGACAAGGAGGGCAAGAGGGTTATATGCCCTTGCAAAGAGAGTCACATCCTCGGCTGCCTTTTCGGCAAGAATTGCGAACAACAATTCTTTGCTAGCTAGCTATGCGGACGCGCAGTGGGCCAAACTGCGCAAAGACGCCGAAGAAGTGCCGGAACCACTACGTACACGCCTGCTATCAACTATTGGCGAAGGAACTCAGGTCAACCAGAGTATTGTAAAGAACTCTCTGCATGCTGCAGAGACAGCGGGACGTTCCCTGGTTCAGGGAATACTCCTAAAACGCCATGTATGGCTGCGCAACTCAGGGTTCAAACCGGAGACACAGGCGTCTTTAATAAATAAACCTGTTGAAGAGACAAACCTCTTCGGGAAAGCGGTGGATGAGGCTCTGGAGATGGCTAAAAAAGAGTTTGATACTATCAAAACTCTTGACCAGATCTCTAAGCCCACTACCAGACGCGGCTATGGCAACAAACGCTTTTTTCGTGGCCAACGCCAACAGCAGAATCAGCAGCAACAGTACTCTGCCACCAATTACCAGACCAATAGTGGGCAGTACAGCCAAAGAGGCCAGCGCCGTGGCAAAGGGAGAGGTCGGGGGTCCACCCCCAGAGGCTCCCAAGCCCCAACAACACCAAGTGACGCGAAGATTCGCGTCCCCTCCCATGCAACACCGGTCGGGGGCCGGATAACATCCTTTCTTCCAGCATGGGAGGGAATAACGTCAGACCGCTGGGTACTTTCCACCGTAGCCCACGGATACTGCATCGAATTCAACGGTTCCCCAACATACAGACCCCCGAGGGGACGACGCATGACACCGGAACACCTTGCCATCCTTCTCCAAGAAGTACAACTACTGCTGGAAAAAGGAGCCATAGAGGTCGTGCCTCTATCTCAGGTAACGGAAGGTATTTATTCAGTGTACTTCCTTGTACCCAAAAAGGATCTAACCATGCGCCCTGTATTAGATCTGCGCCCAGCGAACAAGTTTATCAAACCCCAGAAGTTTTGTATGGTGACCTTACAGGAAGTGATCCCACTGCTATCACAGGGAGATTACATGACAACATTGGACATGAAAGATGCATACTTTCATATTTTAATGTTGCCAGCGCACAGAAGATACCTCAGGTTCATGATAGAGGGCAAACACTACCAGTTCAGAGTGCTACCCTTCGGCATAGCATCGGCACCAAGGGTATTCACGAAGGTACTGGCAGTGGCAGCGGCCCACCTGCGCAGGTTGTCCATCCCAGTTTACCCTTACCTCGACGACTGGCTCATAACAGGGGATTCTTACGAAACATGCTTCTCCAATACCCAAAAGACTGTAGACCTTTTGTTCCAGTTGGGCTTCTCCATCAACGAAAAGAAGTCCAGCCTAGACCCCAGCCAAATCAAACAATTCCTAGGGGCTCTAATTCAAACAAAGGACGGCCTCGTCTTCCCCTCCAACGAGAGGGTCCAAAACATGCTGTTTCAGATCCCTCAATATGTGACTGGTCGAGAGGTGACGGTACGCAAAGCAATGCGCTTGCTAGGCATGATGGTGTCGTGTATTTATTTGGTACCTCACGCGCGCCTGCGCATGCGCCCTATGCAAGAGTGGCTCAACAGCCAGTGGTGTCAGGCCAGCGGACTATGGGACGATCTAGTGGTGGTCTCGCAGGCCTTGGTTCTCTCACTACGGTGTTGGACAAAGGAAAACCTGGAAAGAGGGAAACCCTTTGCCACACCCGCGGCGGAAGCCACACTAACCACGGACACATCCCTCACAGGATGGGGGGGCTCACCTATCCCATCAGACTGCTCACGGAGTGTGGACTCCGAACGTAGCATCCAAACACATAAATCTACTGGAGCTACTAGCTGTGTTCAAGGCGCTAAAAGCCTTCCAGGAACACCTACAAGGCAAGACTGTGTTGGTCCTTACAGACAGCACCACAGCCATGTACTACATCAACAAGCAGGGAGGCACCCACTCTCCAGGACTGTCCAAACTGGCCCAAAATATATGGAAGTGGGCTCTCAAACAAAACATGTTTCTACTGTCACAACATGTACCAGGGGGAACTCAATCTGCTGGCAGACAAACTCAGCAGAGATTTCCCCCTGCCCGAAGAGTACGAATGGCGACTGCACGAAGACATCGTCTTCAACGTCTTCACACAATGGGGATTCCCAGAAATAGACCTGTTCGCAACCCTGGAGAACTCACAATGCCAAAGTTACACCTCCAGGTACCCCCAGAACCAATCCAAGGGGAACGGTCTGTCGATGCAATGGTCAGGGAAATTTGTTTACGCCTTTCCTCTGACTCCCCTTCTCAACAAGGTCATGCACAAGATGCACCAGGAACAAGTGACCATGATACTGGTGGCCCCAATGTGGGCCCGACAGCCATGGTTCGCTCACTTGATGGAGATGTCTCTATCTCCCCCAGTGAAACTCCCCTGCCCGTACAACATGCTGTCACAAGACAAGGGCAGGACTCTGCATCCATGCCCCCAGAACATGAACTTAGCAGCTTGGCTCCTGAGATCATAGAATTCGGACATCTACAGCTCCCGCAGAGATGCATGGACATCCTCAGGGAAGCCAGAAAACCTAACACTCGCCACTGCTATTCTAGCAAGTGGAAGAGATTTGTCATCTGGTGCAGAGGAAAAAGCATCAACCCGATTGACTGCTCTCCCACACATATTGTTCTATACCTGACCCACTTATTGGATTCAGGTCTAGTGTTCAATTCCATTAAAGTCCACCTAGCGGCACTTTCTGCATACACCACTTCCCAACTCAAAGTGTCGTGGTGGAAGATCCCTGTTATAAAGGCCTTCATGGAGGGAGTAAAGAGAATACACCCCCCGATAGCTGACCCAGCTCCCGGATGGGACCTTAACGTGGTACTTACCAGACTCATGGGCTCACCATTCGAACCCATGCACAAAGCATCTCTTAAACACCTCACTCTTAAGACTGCTTTTCTAATAGCTATCACCTCCATCAGGAGAGTAAGTGAACTACAGGCTCTTTCTGTTCTAGACCCCTTCGTTACAGTTCAGAGATAAGGTGGTTCTACGCACGCACCCAAGGTTTGCACCGAAATCCATCTCGAAATTCCACGTAAACCAGTCTATAGAACTGCCAACGTTCTTTCAAAATCCTTCCAACTTGGGAGAAAAAACTCTGCACACACTAGATGTGCGCAGAGCGGTCATGTTCTACATGGAAAGAACCAGACCACTGAGGAAGACTAATCAGTTCTTCATCTCGGTGGCAGCAGGAAGAGAAGGGGATGCAGTTTCAAAGTCCACTATTTCTAGATGGATTGTTCAATGCATCACTCTCTGCTATACTCTTGCTAAGAGAGAACTGCCCTTTAAGCCAAGAGCACACTCTACTCGAGGCACGGGGGCGTCCATAGCATTCATTGCAAATGTTCCCCTTGAGTCCATCTGCAAAGCGGCTACCTGGAGTTCTGTGCACACCTTTACAAAACACTACTGTCTAGATGCACACTCGAGATCTGACTCCCAGGTGGGACAGGCAGTATTAAGACATCTTTTCTCTACTGTTCCTTCTCATAACCCACCGCCAACTCCGGGTACTGCTCGCTAGTCTATGCACAGCATGTGATTCTAAGCAGATTAACAAACATCAGAAGACAATGCATTACTTACCGTAAAAGCATTTCTGATGGTTGTATCTGCTTAGATTCACATGCGCCCACCCTTCCTCCCCGCTCGGATGGAAGGAACATAGACTTCCTTTTATAGCTCTCTTTTCTGTACTCACTCACGTCTAGAAGGCTCCCTCAGGGCAGAAAAATACAAACAGAGGGACCTCGACGCGTGAGGGATTGTGGGTACAACGCACGTCACTATAGGGATAGTATTTCAGACATGCCTTGTCGACGTCCCTTTTCGAAAAACAAAATGCAATACTCCGCAGTGACCACTGGATGTCGGACCCATGCACAGCATGTGAATCTAAGCAGATACAACCATCAGAAATGCTTTTACGGTAAGTAATGCATTGTCATCTTATTTGATTGCTATAATGAAGGTAAATGGTACTAGTGCACTAACCTGGGAATTCTGGGCGGCCCGGATGTTGCGGTCCTTCACTCTTTCAAAAAATATTCATACGCCAGCTCTGTGAGTAAAAGCGCTACATTACTATTTTGTGAATATTTACATAGTTGTGGTCTGCAGTGGGACAAGTCGCTAAATAAGCGCTGTGTCCCACTAGGAGACCATCTGTGTTGAAATTGGAAATAAAAGATTTTTTAAATCGGGTCACATGGACTCACCTATGTATTTCCTAGTATCCTGTATGTGGTCTGCTTCCTGTCGCTGAGATGTTTAGATTGGAACAATCATGTGTGGAGTCAGTTGGTTTCAGTGACTGTAAGGGGGTACTGTGTATTAGATGCATGATGCCACTGCTGCATCTATTACTCTTGCATGCACTCAATTCATGTTAATAATTGGCTATTCATACTTCTCAGTCGGGGGTGTCTTGTTCAATTATTCCTGTTCCAACTTGCCAAGAGGTGTTGCAATATATTCAGTACGGATAGGCGGTCGGCATTAACCAATTAATTGATTCCTGTCTTTATAAATGTACAAAATTTGAATTAATGGTCTGTGTAGGATGTAAGTCCTAAGTGTATTTATATTCGCCAATGGGTATTAACATTGGTCCAGTAATGTCCCCCTTCTTAACTCTGTTAGTTCGAATTAACGTATGTCACAGGATTGCTGTTATCTGTGATTTTCGTCACTTTGGAGACGCCGCAGCAGCTTTCCAAATGGCGCGTCAGGTAGTAGATAAGCATGTACGTGTCCGCCGTGTTTCCTGTTTAACAGTATGAACACTGTTAGTGTTGAGCGGAGTTGCGGGACAACTAGTTTATTGAATCAATTGATTTATCTATTCCTGTGCTTACCTCTCAGAATATAGTTGCGGTACTGTCCGTGTCCCCTGGTAACAGGATGACTCGCTCGCATTGTTGGCATCAGCCTGGTGCTAAGCAACCGTGCTGCATGTCAGTTTTTATGCAAGTCGTGAGGCGAATGTGTCTGCCATCTTAGGAGTGTTTTGTGTAAGGGTTATCCACCGAATCCTCTGTTAAATCGCTTAGTGGGCTCTTCTTTGTTATAATTTGTCATGCTGCCATGTACGAGTACCAGTATTACGATATTCTCTCTATGCACCATGTTGGAGTGCCTAAACTGGCTAGTCTTTCATTTTAATTATAACTAAAACATGTTGTCCCGTGTGGACTCAGATATTTGAAAAAAAACTCACTTGGTTTTAGTTTAAGTCCCAATGGGTTTTGAATATCGCTGTTATATATATGGTCCCTGGCTGCAATAATCTACTGATTATCCCCAGGGCGATATCTGTATGTACATTCATGGCTAGCAAATCCTTTTACTAATTCATCAACAATAGAAATAACTTGTAACATATACAGATTACATAGATGTCTAAAACTGATTTTGTAACTAACTTAGTTTCTCTGCAGTTGTATATGGGGTCAATTCCTGGTATTCACCCGGATTACATCTGGGTGTGCGTTTATAATTTACATAATACATTCATCAATTCACAACAAAAAGCTAAAATAATAAGATTAAATAGATCACCGATATCTCAGACTTATTATGCAAGATACATGGATCATATAGGTGTCTTTTGTGAGTTACAACCTTTTCATGCATAGTTTTGTTTGTGTCTCAACCATTCAGTGTGTCATGATTGAACCAATTTCTAATTTATAAGTAACAATTCAAATCCCAATCTAGGTTCATCCCTCGTGTGTGCATAGTATCTAGTTTCTCAATCCAATATATAGAGTTTGGTAAGGTTATCCCCCCCCCCTCTTCTGGGTAAAGTGACATGTTCAAGGATTATGAATTGGATGTGTGTGATAGTATGTTTGTTCAGTAAAGTATTGTTCAACAGGCGATTTTGCAGATGACGGGTGAATGTTTGATTTATGCTCACCCCACCGGATTGTTGCTTTCCTGCCGGTGAGGCCCACGTAGTACAAGCCCCATGGGCATTTTATACCATAAAGTACATTCCTGGTATCACAGGTCGATATGTGCATAAGTGGAATACAGTATCCCTTGTGTGGATGATTCACATAATTCCCTTTGATTTTATTGTGACAACAGTTATTACAGGGAATTGTTCCACTAAAGGTCGTCTTTTTTGTTTTCTTGTGACTAAAGTCAGACTTAATCAAGTGGTAATGAACTGACCTGCTTTTGCTGTATGCAAACGGGTGGGGGCGGGGGGTGAGGTGGGAAAAGATTTTGCCAGTGTTTGGTCTAGTGATGACCTCTTCCAATTTTTCTTAACTATTTTGTTTGTCCGACTGCTCTGTGGGGAGTACATAGTCACACAAACGAGGTCACTGTTTGTGCCTTTGGTACTCTGTCTGAAGACTTCTGGTCTGGATGTACTTTTGACCTTTGACACTTGTTCTTGTACTTATTCTTTGTTGTATCCTCTTCCATGAATGTGTTGGCAAATTCTGTTGCTTTGATGTTGATGTCAGATATAATCCTTCTATATCTCAGCAGTTGACTTAGAGGGGTGCTCTCTGGCTTTTCTGGGATGGAAGCTGGATGCTAGCACGAGACTGTTTCTGTCTGTGAATTTAGTAAAGGCTGTGGTCTCCAATTTGTTCCATTTAAGATAGACTAGTACATACAGAAACTCTATAGATGTTTTACTGTATTTGTGTGTAAACTTAATTCTTGGAGCAAGTGTATCCATAAATATAAAGAACTCTCCCAATTCTTCTTCAGTACCAGTCCATACTCCGAAGAGATCATCGATGTACCTGAAAAGGCATTTGAGTTTGTTTGCCCATCATGGATTATATATCACTTGAGTCTCCTCCAAGTAAGACATATATGTATTAGCGTAACTAGGGGCCATTGTGGGCCCCATTGAGGTACCCGATAGTTGTACAAAATAGCGGTCCTCCAACATAAAGAAGTTGTTGTTAAGTACAATGGTGAGTAATTTAAGGATTAGTAATCAGTCACCTTTGCCGCCTCTTCTGTATTAAGTAGCATCCACTCCATTGCTTCAAGACCTGCTTGATGGGTAATGTTCGTATACAGGCTGGACACATCCATTGTAAACAGTATGTCTATTCTCATTGACGGTTATTGTAGGGTTTACCAACAGATTATTTTCCAAAGCATATTCACCAAATGCGTTCAACAAACGTAATTCAATTGGAGAGAATGATCGAGTAAAAGGATATAATCTGCATATGCTATCCGACTCAATGATTGTCCGCCGATCTTAGGGATAATCAAACCATGAGATCTTACTGACGGTCCTAAGTCAGCCATGTATAAGTTAAATAATGTTGGTGCCACTGTCTGACTACTCTTTCAGTACGGACTGCCCCTGATAAGCCCCCTTTGTTCAGCTGGACTTTCAGATTAGAATCTTTGTGCATTCCAATAAGTATGGCCAACAGGGAGCTCGGCATACCCCAGCTTTCCAGTTTCCACCATAGATGTTACCTGTTCATATTTTCGAAGGCCTGTGACAGATCTAACCAGGCTCCATATAATATGGGGCCTTTTTTCCAGCACTCATTCGACACTACAGACATGATCAATCCCTTTAAAGTGGTGGAAAGACCTTTCCTAAATCCAATCCCCGGTTTGGAGAGAATCTTGGCCTTAAACACAACTTTCCACCTCATGCAGTACCGACCCAGGAAAAATCTGACTATCTGCATCCAACAAGGCAATCAGGTGGTAATTAACAGGATTGCTTGATTGTTAACCTCCAGGACAGTGGAATCATCCTTTTATCCAGGATCTCTTTGAATATGAGCTTCAGAATTCTTAACCACAACTGTGGGTTGAGCGTAAATATGGAATTTGTCATGCCATTAGGGCTCGAAGTGCTAGATGAGGAATTCTTTTTTTTTAATTGGATCTACAATTCGATCCTCATCCATGGGCAGTTCCCATTTTCTTCACAACTGCTATTACGTACATTCCCTGGAGTAGATTTGTACATATTTCCAAAGTACTCACACCAGGCTGCTTCTTGAATGACATTAATTGCACTAGTTTGAGTGTCATTTGTCCTATTAACTAGTGTCCAGAAACATTGAAAGATTTTATTTAGCAGAGTGCTCCTTAATTCAGCATCGTTCTGCAGTTGAGAGTATTTTTTAGAACGGGACCAACCTCTATCATTGTTCCTTAGATAGACAACCTATACAATTCTAAAGAGGTTCTACATAGGAATTTCAGATTCCTTAACCCCTTAAGTGCCAAGGACGAGGTATCTTGTCCTTAGGATTACCTCCCTGTCGCCAAGGACGAGATGCCTCGCTGTTGGCACTTAAGGGGTTAATGAACGAGAAAACATTAGAAGGCATTGTATGGCGATATACCAAAATCACCAAAAAAGGCCTTGGCACTGGGTGGGGGGTGGGCCCATTGCAGTTAACTACTTTCTCAGTTAAAAAATGTTTGCTTAACCTCTTCGTTATGGCCATGACTATGGTTCTTATACTTGGGGTTGTATAGGTTAGCTGTTGATCTAATTCCCAAATAAAATTGATGAAATTCAGTGGGCTGCATAGGATCTCAAGTTCCAGTTCCAAGAGAGATTTGCTAGACCCCATCAGTTTTACATTTAGACGTGTACCGTTTTGTCTAAATTTCACAATTCTATTCTTAGCCTGATTTACTGCTACCCTTTCATCATGCACACGCTCCCCATCACCTTGGAGAATATTGAAATAGCCCACCAGAATTTCATGATCACTAGAGCCCTTGTTAAGGACCTGCAATTCAAAAAACTCTGCAAACCAATTTCTTGTAAGTAGTAAGTACTCAATGGTGGATGCAGAATTACCACGAGACCAGATGAAGGAAGGTGGAATATATCTGCACACATTACCATTTGCCATCTGTAGATCCCAACTAGTCAAAAATTTCAACCACATCTCACCATTGGCGTTGGGTTCTTTAAAGCGAGCAGGCTGTTTGCTTTCACTGACCTAATGCATTGTGAATTTAAATCACCTGCAAGTATAATTTCTACAGGACCATCCAACATCTTAATCTCTGTGAGCAAATCGGACAGGGCTGACTGAAAAACAGCTAGATTGGATGAGGCGGGATTCCGATAGACCATCACCAGTGATCCTATAAAGCCTAGGCCCTTCCGAACTGCCAATTAGCCCTCATCCAAAGATGGTATTATTTCATAACTTGAGGTTAAGGCTGTTTTAACTGCTATAAGCAGTCCACCAACTGGGCGACCACTTGCTCCTTTGATGGCTAATTGTTGTGCTATCAAAAATCCATCTAGGTTTAAACGATGGGTCAGCCACGTTTCTTGAAAAAGATGAGGGTCATGATTACCGAATATAAAGTCCCTCAGACCCTACTAGCAAAGGCAGAGGAACCCCGCGTATTTCAATCCAGCAGCTTTAAGTGACAACATACTAGTGCACATTTTCACATGATCACAACTTGGCTAATGTCTGGCAGTAGGGACCAAATCTCTTTTTAAGTCAGACTGTCCAGGACTCTTGATGGGACCATCTCGCGATGTCTCATGGTCAGGGCTATAAGCACTCTTGCTTTGTTGTTTTAATCTTGACCTTTCCGGTAAATTTCCTTCCTAGATTTTTTTCTTCCTAGAACAATACTGCAGAAATGTCTATGCCCAAGCGATTAAGATCTTCACTAGCCAACAGTAAGGCTTCAGCTCCCTGGTGCGACTTTAATCCAAGTTCAATGATGTAATGACAATCATAGTAGGGAAAACGTACAGATTCGATCTCGGTGAATGTGAACAAATGGAGCTGAGGAATTTTCTTTACTACAGATAGGAATCTATTCCGATTCAGAGCCTCATTGTTCCCACCAACATTCTTTGCCAACTTAACCCATACCCTAGGAATTGCGAAGGAATTGTCCTCTGGAGGCTTTCGAATCACACCCCTGAGCGTTGGACTGGTAGGCTTCTGTAATCTAATATCTTCAACTGTATTTCCTTTTGGTGTGGTATCGGTGGCAATCAGACTTTGGTCCTTTGTTGTAGACCCCTGAGACAATACATATATATCCAACAAGGCTTTGCTGACAACCCCCTCTTGTTTTTTGGAATATTTGATCAATTTCTCTTCAGGCTCAAAATCTTTATTTCTTTACTTTATAGAAAACCGGCTCCAGTTTTCCCAAAGCAACCTTTTCCTCAGTTTGTGTCCCTGAGGTAGTGGTAACAGTTCTTACTGAAGCCAAATCCTCAGGCTCCATTCACTTAGAAGCAAGCTTGCCGGAGTTCTTGGCTATTTTTTCCGATCAGTAAGATTTTTTCTTCCCCTACCAAAAATAGGAGCCCGTTTTAATGTATCCTTTATGCTACTCGATTGAGTGCACAGGCTCACATTAGGTTGAGCCCTAGGACTCTCCGTAGGCGACAAACTCTGTACCCTGTTGCCCTTGGAGGCTTTCCTTCTTGGCTCACATTGATTTCGAGTCACGGGAGGAGTAGATAATGACCGTACAAATTGACTTAACAGCATTTTTTATCCTCTTTGCCTTAAGATTCTTGGATTTGGCATTTGGTTACCAGTTGGACCCCATTTGTCATCATTTCTCTTCTTCCTCTTGATCCTCTGTTGGACCTTGCGACCTCTCAGCGCGGTGTCTGAGCTGTGACCTCTTGACAATCCACTTCATCCGACTGTTAGATTCTGATCAGAAGCAATTTCTATTACATCATCATTAGCAAAATGTGCCAGTCTTCTAAATTCTTCCAGGACCGACTCTGAAAGAGGGATTTCATCCATATCCAGGGCAGCCTGCGTCCTATGTTCGTCATCGATATGAATTTGTTCAGCAGCCAATGTTTGATAGAGAGAGCCTAAGTTCATTAACGGCATAGCCGAGACACAATGGTTGACCTAGTTTTTCATCCTTGCGCTATTCTTGACCTTCTATAGATTGCCTATGCTATGTTCTTGCTGCACGATAACGATTCGTAAGTCGTTAACCACATCCAAAATAGTTGTGTTTATGGCCGTTTTTAATCCTACTTCAGTCGATTCGGTGTTAGTCATGGCCTTTGCTAATTCCAAATGAATACCAAAGTGGACCTGGACCTCCCTCTTCAACATTTCAAAAACATTCACTAGAGACGTGAGCACGAAATACAAAGCTCTTAAAGTGGCAGCAGATTCAAGAATTTTTTCTGAGCTGGCGGTGTTTGATGGTCCAGCATAATCCAGTGAGATTTGAATTTGACCCTCTACAGTCTCATGACCTCCCTGATTGGTTAGGTAGGGATTTAATTGAAGGAAGTGAAGTGGTTATTTGGGGTCCTGGAGGGGGTCCCAGACTAGAATCCTCCAGCCTCAGTGTTTCCTCTCTCTGCCAGGAAATCACCATACAACACTATTCTGGAATTCGTTGTTGCCTCAAAACGATCTGCATTGTCTAAACTCCAACTTTTCCTAGCCATGAAACATTCATTTATTTTCTTCTGAATGTTTGTCGTGGTAATTGTATATTCCAAACCACCAACAAAAGCTGAATTATATTATGTAAAGGGTTGGGAGCGGATAGATGTACCCAATGATAATTTATCTTGAATATTTTCGCTATCAATAAGATTTTGCGCAAGTGCTACACTTTTTTTTTTTTTGAGTAGTTGATGGAGACTCCTGTGTTCCTTAAATCACTCCCCATCCCAAACAGAAAGTCCAATTCTGGAGACCTTAAGTCATCAGTAAGCGATCCACTCCATAAATAGTACATTTTAGCCATCTGTTTTTAAGTATTTCGATTTTTGTCCCCCCTCCAGCTGTGCACCTACTGGGCGATGCAGGAAAGGACTACAATCTCAAATTTTCAATGGGGCAATAGGGTAATTTTCAATAGGGCAATTCCTCCCAGTCCAGCAAGCCACAACCCGCAGACTGCCCCCCCCTGATTGCAAACTCCTCTCCTTGTTTCTTTGCTTGTCGATTTGGGATGCCTCGGTTCCTTTCCCTTCGAGTCCCTTTTATGGTCCTTTTAAATCCGCTCCAAGTCGGCTCCAAACACGCATAAAATTAGCAATTGTCGCTGTATATGATTTGTATCCGAATTGTATTCAGCTTGGTGGTGGAGTCAGTTCAAAGAGAACCTATGAGGGACCCTGCAGTCACTGTACTCCCCCCTCCTTGATCAGGGATACATAGTGGGGGACTATCCAAAAAGACACACCAATCAAGTATTCACTTAAAAAAAAAAGAGGGCGTACACACACCCTACCAGCGTTTTTCCAGCTTACAAAGCAGCTTACCGACCAGGAGTAACTTTCCTTCTAAGTCACTAGTCACTGGGACACAAGGGTGAATACACCTGTCGGCAACCCTCTGTCTCTCAGAAAGGGCTAGAGGAAAGCACCTCACAGCATACACTCCAAAGCGTAAAGCTGCACCGTTCAGTTAACAGAACAAACCAAAGCCACAGAAACCACGGCTGCTTCCGACACTTTCCAGACGGTTATTTTTTGGGGCCATTGGGTTCTTCATTGGCTCAGGGTGCCCATGTCTGGGTGCCTGGATCCATAATTTTAACCTTTAAAAAGAATGTTACTTACCGGGTTGTTTCACCTTCGGGAAACTTCTTTCTAGAAGCAAACACTGCAAGTGCTTACCTCTAGAACTGGGTTGATGGGTTATTCCCAATACTCCCTCTCAGGGGTCCACATGGTCAGTGATTGAGTTCTGAAGGTCCCCTTCTACCACATTTCCTCATTGGATAATATTGGGGGCTGATTTAGGCTATGCTTTCCTGCTCCTGGGGCTGCTGGGTGTTGAACCCCCCCCTCCCCCCCCACTGGATCTCTTCTTCTGGGTCTCCACTTGTGCCCCCTGCAGTTGATTGCATTCTTCTCAGTACCCATGGAAAGAAAGTGACATTTTGCCTGGCTTTTCCTGTGGTTTCCTATGGGGCACTGTTCCCAACTCTGCAACTCCTATAAGTGACAGTGCCAGGTAATTACTTGAACGGTGGCATTATTCTAGGGTGCCCCTAGGATCCCTGAAGTTCTTCACCAAGCCCTGGATTTTTAGAAACTGACCCTGATTTATGAGGCATCTTTAAAATGTTTCTATTACACTCCTGCATAAGATATACATTGCATCTGTGTGTTGCTACTGTTTCCCTCCTTGAAGTGTAATATGCCCTATGCATATGTGTTATGTATAAAGCTTTTAGAATGTAATGGGAACCCTGTGCAAAGTTCTGTTTGGTACCCTTGCATCCTGAACATGATCTTTACTGTGTGTAATATTGTCTTTTTCTTACCCTGTATCTGAAAACTTATATTACAGTGCTTAACACTAGGTATGGGGCCTACATTTTTAGTTAAAGATAGGGTTTACTGGTAATTTACTACGTTTTACTTGCACTATGCCCTGCTATGTGTAACTAGCCTGTGTACTGTGTGTAGCAGGAGTACTTACTTTTCCTATCATGAAAATGTTGTGTGACCTTAGAAATAAAGCGTACATATTTGCAGTATACCAATGTGGTGTATTCCTTTGTGATCTCCGTTTAGATTAATTGTACCTCCCTGAAAACATTGGAGGGTCTGGTCTTCCTTTTTGGGTGAAGCACTCTTCTACCATTAGCTTGGATGATTAAATAACCCTAACCAGAGGGTTGTCCAAAAATCTCCCTAACTTGAAGCATACTGTGGGGCACATAGTCTGCTGTTCTGGTTGCTCAAGGTAGATGCCTTGCTGAGCTACAAATGGGAGATTGGATGGTGGCTGACCAACAAACATACGCAACAAACTTTACCTTTGGTAATCCAGAAAGGGCACTGAACACAACAGCTAAATCTAAACATCATAGGCGAGTACAACAAAAGTGATTTATGTTGCTGCATAATCAGATAAGCAGGTTTTACACAGCTTTGGCGATATAAAAGAAGTGCTCTGTCCAGTATTTGCAGAAATCGGAGTTCCTTCTTTGTGACTTAACCTAGGCAGAGAGTCTGTTAAGTGTGGCCCCATTACTGTGGCAAAGAATGCTGCATCCATGTGCCTTGAGGGTGGGGGATAAACGAGTCTGACATGTAGTGAAAAAATCCAGTGGCACACACCCCGGTTCCCAAAGTCAACAGGGAGAGGGAAAGAAGACCCATTGTCCACTCCTCCAAGGTCGAGAGGAATTGGGCTGGGTCGGAAGTGACACACCACAAGTAGGCAGACAAGGTGGAGGAGGGGTAATGGCGCGTTTGCGATCATGTGGGTAGATTCCTGGAGCAGTCGAGGTAAGGCCTTGGACAGTCTGACCTGCAGACTTGTTATTCCGTAGTAAGGCGAATCCGCAGTGAGATGACTGGATACTGGCCATATGAATCTCAGTAACAATGGCTCATTTCATTGAACAATTCAGCTGTCACTGGTCCAGCAAGAGCAGGAAGCAGCCGTTCGGAGGAAAATCATGTAGGCTTGAGCAGGACAAGAACCACCACTCACCATAAATGTTTTGATAGGTATGTATGAACGAGGGCTGGAGGATGGAGAGATGTTATAGACCACTCTTGCTTTGCTCTCATTGCGAAATCCACTGTTGGTAAAAATGGCAATTGTGATTGTTGATGTATGCCCATATTATCAACCCTATAATATGAAATCATAAGTGACGATTTCGGTAACGTTTTTATGTAACGAATTTCATAACGCTTTAAATTGGGGTCATTGTATATCCTACAAGCATGGGTCTGGTGTCATTCCGTTTCACATTTAGCCCACTTTAATGGCATGCTGTCCAAACTGCAATTCCTAAGGCGTTTGAAATCCATTCACTGGAGTTCATTCACTGATGAAGTTGGGTATAAGTGACGATTTTGTGTTACGTTTCATGAGTCTGGTGGCATGCCGTTCCACATGCATCCAACTTTGATATACTGTCAAAATCTACAATTCCTAAGGCGTTCGAAGTTTCTTAACTGAAATTAACTGATGAAGTTGTGTGATGAACTTGTGTAAGCGATGGTACCATAACGCTTTGAATTGTGGTCGTTGTATGCCCTACAGATATGGGCCTGCTGTCATTCCATCCCACTTTTCTCCAACTTTCCTTATATGCTGTCCAAATTTCGAATTCCCCAAAGGGGTGGGTGTAAAAGAAGCGAGCCCTTGGTGGAGTATCCCTGCAAGCAACAAAGCCGCTGAGTTCAACGTGCAGTAGTTGCCAGAGCCCCCCAAGTATTCTATATGGTGCATTGTGTTACCGTCTGTCACCGATCATGTCCTGTATGCAGCATGTATGTGCATAGTTGTGGAGGACTAGTTAAGTGCACATGTAGCAACAGGCAAACAGTTAAAGCACTTGTACAATGTAATTTGTTCTTGCAGTACAGAAAAATCCACCGAATCGTCATTAATGTCCGAAAGGTTTTGAAATGGTTTGGTACAGTTCATATGGCGGAACATTCCAAATGAATGGCTCTTCAGTGAGGAAGGGTCTTCATGTATATGCAATTAATTTCATGCTAAACAGTACACTTTGGTCTAGAAAAAATTTGGATTACTTATTTAATGTTTATTTGCCTGTCGCTTATGACTCCTTTCTATAGCCTTGAAGCGCTGAGGTTGGACAAAAGATGGGATAAGGCAACAGGAAAGTGGGGTGAAAGGCTAAAGCGAGAGAACGAGCATGAACTATAACATTTGCATCAATTTGCAAGCATTTTGAGTCATGATCATGTTAGTTCATGAATACTGTATGCAAGACACGCAAGTCAGTCTTTAAACCTGGTTGATATAGTCTTTTTTTTCTTTCTTTTTTTATATACTGCTGGCGAGTGATCTTGTCGGCATGTTTGGAATGAGATCCTCATGGTTGCAAATGTAGTGTGTTAAGGTGATAAATGGTACAGCCGTACTTTGAAATGATGAAATGGGCAACCTGCTTCCTTCTGGATGTTTTGGTCTATTGCTCGAATTAGCCTTACCCAGCTTAGTCAATGGTAAGAGATCATGTGAGTTGTTGGCCAACACGTTTGGAGGAAAGGAGGTTACCCACCAAATATCATCAGATAACTTAAACTTTCCCAGGATGTTAATAAAAGGGGTGTTTCTTTTTCAGATCGGTTGAAGTTTGAATCTAAAAAATGCAAATCTGCAAGCTTTGCCATCAGCAATGACTTCAGTTTCCATCCTACAGTCTCAGGTACTATGTGAAATCAGCATGACGTAACAGGAAAGGTGTGCCAAAGATCTCAACTTGGTTTTGTTGCCTTTTTTGTACTTGTATGCTGCATTTTGCTATTGCTCTTAATTTTAGTTATTCAGTTTGCTACTGCTCTTGGCATGTACAAATTACATACTACTTTCTGTTGTCCTTGAAAGGGTCTTGTTTTGCTCAATGTGTAAATCCCTGGATCTGGAGAGGCTTCAGAATGAATTTAAATCTCACAGGTGTGCACAGACTAGAATTATTCTCACTCTCACTTCAGACTTCTTTATTTATATGATTTATACAAATTCGTAAAATATAAAATATCGCCCCTTGAAATGTTATGACTGTTATCATGAAACAATTATAGATAAAAGGCAAACTAATGAAACCCCTTGGACTTATCTACAGCATCTCAATACATGGTAGACGTGTTTACGTGCTACATGTTACAAAAGCATGATGCCTCGAAACAAGGTGTGGCTGGCGGTGGGCAGAGTTGGTTCCCTTAAAGCCTGGGTTTCCACGCTTTCTTAAATTTCTTTTTGGTGATTTTATGACCTTGCGAATCAGTTTTCCACATTGTGAGTGTACTGTATTAATATGGACATTAGGATCTCCTATATAGGGCTTTGCGTACATTGCAGGTGCTTTGAATTGAGGTCTTTTTGCAATAGAGCTGGTAGAGAACTGAATTGGTAAAAGAAGATGGAGCCACCTTCTAAAGCAAAGGTGTAGGGGTAGACATCATGGGACATTAAGACCGTTGGAGCTCTCTAAGGTGGGCCTCCATTATATTACCCATCTTATTAAGAATTCAGAGATACCTGGAAAGAATGTGGAAACAGTGTATTCATTAAAAAAAAAAGTTGGGGAGCCACCAGGGGGCGCCGATATGTTCTAACACATATCCGTCTGTCTCCTCCTCAGGGCACGAATTAAGGGACCTGAGCCCCCCCAAACCCCTCAGGCGTGAAGAACAGACCCCCACTGCAGCCTTCTGATAGTGCGGTGCACCGAATAAACCCAACTCCGGTCTTCTGACACAGAGTATATCCAGAGTTACGAGTGGAGACAGGAGGGAGAGTGTCACTCCAGCGGCCTCATAGCCCCACGGAAATCAACCAGGGGGTGTGGAGCGAGAGAGGCTTGAGGCCTGGTTCGATCGAGCGCTGAGGTGCACTGCGGTGGCCCCCAGACCCCGTCTGAGCCAGCTCCTTTCCCTCGCGAGCTGCAGAAGAGGCAACGAGGGAGGCTGGGCGCCTGGGGACCGCAGGCGCGAGCCCAGCACCCCACGCTCTTATCTCTGACAGTGACGCGGTGCAGTGCCGGGGGAGCTGAGGGGAGGCAGCGGCCCATGAATACCTGAGATGCTGGCCTGAGACTGACCATTCCCCCTCCCGAGAGTGCATCTCACGTTCTGGGGCCGGAGACGCCCAACTCCACGAAGCAGCACCGGCGGGAGTTCATCTGCGCTCTTTCTCCTTCGAGAGCTGCGGCCCCCAACTGGAATCCTGCACAACATTCACCCGCCTGGGGGTTCCCTACCCTGCCAGCCTGCCATCTTACCATCTATTTTTCATCGGCACCTTCATTCCGGCCCCTTGCCAGGCCTGTGAGGGAGAGCCCCTGAGCAAGCAAGTCCTCACCTGCTGGGAGAGAGAGCAGCTGTCACGGGTGGCAGTGAGGCCTCTCCTCACGGCCCGGGGACCCCCTTGGAGCTGCCCAGCCTTCACACCTCTCACAGCGGGGAGGCTTGTTGATTCATGTTCAGCACCGCCCGCCCACAAATCTGGTTGGAGTCCCGATAGTGCAGATCCTTTGTGCTCCTGCGGTTATCCCCAGCCAAAGGGCAAGGGCCACAGCGCAATGTCCACGGGGGCCTAGAGGGGGGGTGTGGCCCCCTCCCCACATCGGCCTCATAACTTGTTCAGCAAGGAGTTTGAAGAGCATAGACACAGTCTGCTGTTTAAGGCGAACTCCTGGCTGGGTTGCAAGTAACTGCTCGCCCCGCACACCCAGTGGACCTTCCAGCTTCTTGTCTTCCGCTCAGTGGAAAGAGCTTCTGGCCCCAGTGGGTCTCTCAATTCACATCCGGACTTCCCCCTCAGGCCTATAGATGGTTGTTGGCTGTGTATACTTAGGTTTTGCCTTCTGTGCCTGGTGTGGACTTGGTTGCACGAGAAAACTGCGGAGTGCTAGCATCTGAGAAGTGTTTAGCACTCCCCTCAGCGTTGCGCCCCCCATCTTAGTGGGAACTTTCTTTGGGCGCTAACTTGTTATTCCAGTATTCACAGCACAGGGGAGAGCTTCAAGAGAGATACCTATGCCAGCCGTTAAGGTCCCAGACTTTCTTGAGTCTGCCATCTGGATATTGCAGCTCTGAACTGGGGCAGCTGGGGATCCTCCTGTTGACACGCAGCAAGCGCCCAGAATCTCAACTCTTAGAGGAGAGTCCTGTGCCCGCTGATGTTCCTCCTTATTGGGCAGGTGCGAGAACCTGAGTGAACTGTACATTGCTCTTACGGGGGGTGACCGCCATCTCCAACTGCCTCAACTAAATTCTGCTGAATCCAACGGTCCAATTGTTCATCTGAGCTGTCCGCCTGGTAGCTCCCCTCGGGGCTCTGACTCGGGGTCCTTTTGGTGTCAGCTGAAATCAAGAGGTAAAGGAGAGTAAGTGAAACAAATTGTTGCTACTAGTGCAGAAGTCCTGAGAACCCGGAGCGTATTGGCATCTTCTGGCCCCGCTTACGCCGAGGTGACCTCTCTTCCAGCGGACACCTTGTCCGGACGTCCCTTAATCCCTCCACAGGCCCCGGGGGGGTGTCTTAAACACCCCCCCCTTTTGGTGTCTGACTATACCCCCCCCCACGATGGACTGGGTGGAGTCCCTGCAGAGATTTCAGCACGCCTCTGTAGAGGCGAGGGAAGGGTGTATCATGCCTGCCACTGACAAGCCCGAAGCTTTGGACGCCCAATCAATGAGCAGGGGTATGGCGGCCCTGTTGGAGGAGATTTGCGGATTCAGGGCGGACATTAGCGAGAGGCTGGACTCATTAGACAAAAAAGTGGACTCTGTGGATGACCGAGTTCAAGCCCTGGAAGCTAATCAAAGCTCTGTAGACATCCTCGAAACCCAATTCGATATGCGTCTTTCAGAACTGGAGCGGAGAGGGGAGAAAGTTTGCCTCAAACTCGATGACTTGGAAAACCGAGAGCGGCGCTGCAATCTGAGATTCCTAGGCGTTCCTGATCAAGAGTGGGAAACACAAGCAGATGTCGCAAGAATTGTGAATGCGGTTGTAAGAAAACTGTTTGAGGGGAACACAAATGAGCCAACGATTGATGGAGCCCACAGAGCCGGAGCTCCCGCCAGAGGTCCCCGATCAATCCTTGTGAAATTTCACTATTACTCTGAAAAAGCCAAAATTCTGGAGCTCGCGCGGAAGAAGGGCTTCATAGACTGGGAAGAATCTAAGGTCACGATCTACCAGGATATTTCCGCCCTAACTCTAGCGCGCCAGTGGCTATGCAGTCCGTTGACGAAGTGACTCCCGTCCAAAGGAGTGAGATATAGATGGGGTCATCCATTTTCACTCTCATTTGAGGTCGAGGGGTACAAATACTCGTTTCAGAGGATGACCTACAGAGAGTAACTCAGGAGCTGCTGGGAGATCCCCGACCCCTCCACCCCCCGAGAGACGGCGGAGAGAGCAGGAGTAAGGAGGTGGTGGAGCCCCGTAATACGGAACATTTTGCAGGAAGGCGCCGTGTCCGTGGCCACAGAAAATTCAGAAGAGTAGCTCCTTCCTCCCCGGAGAAGCCCGTCACTTAACTTGATCCAGTGTGTGTATTGCTCTGCAGGGTTTGGAAGCGGAGCTTAGGCCTGGATGTTTCCCCTGGGCCACTTGGGGGGGCTGGGGGTACCGCTGTTTAATGGTCTCCATTATGGGGGTGCTGCTTATACATTCAAATGTGTTTCCTGGAAGGGAAGGGGGCAGAGTTGAAGGACGCAGTTTTCTGTTTGGGTTGTTGGGGGGGGGGGGGGGGGGGCGGAGGGGGATGTCAGAATGTCGGGTTTCTTTTGTTTGCCGCCCTGGTGGAGGCAGCCTTTGGTGGCCTGGTCGTGCGGCAGGTTCAATGTCGCAGGTAACCCAGGCGCTCGGGAAGGGGGTCGGAGGGGTGATAAAGGGGTTCCTACTTTTTGATAGCGGTTATGTTTGCTGCAACCACTTGGAGTCTGTTTGCCGTGGCGTGATGTTTAATGGGGAGCCGGAGGAGAATCAGTCAGGGGGAGTGCTTTGGAGGAGTTTGTCCTCCCAGTGGCTCAGAGCTTACACATTGATACCCAGATGGCTGAATTAAGTCATTCGCTGACCGTGGGCTCTCTGGATGTGTGGGGTCTCAATTCTCCCTATAGGAGGTCCTTAGTAGTGAAGGAATTCAATAGGTTGAAGCTCGACTTACTGTTTCTTCAAGAAACCCACTGGGTAAGGGGCGGTGAGCCGACCCTGAAAGCGAAGTCGATACAAAAGATTGTTCATGCTTCGTACCAAGCTAAGAAAAGAGGGGTGGCGATAGTGGTCTCCTGAATGCACACTTTGCCCCGAAAGCCCAATGCAGGGATCCGGAGGGTCATTTCATAATGCTCAAGGGAGAAATTAGGGGCACCAAGGTGACTCTGGTTGCTATCTATGCTTCTAACGAGGCCCAGGATCGCTTTTGGTTAGAGGTGAAATCTAAAATCGTGACCTTTAATGAGGGCGCGCTTGTGGTGGGAGGGGATTTTAATATGGTCTTTGACCCTGATCGCGACAGAAAAGCCGATCAGCCCTTTATGGACTTGTTATCGCCAAGGCGATTGGCAGCCGTCTTCCAGAGCATTAACGACGAATTAGGGCTTAGGGATGCCCATGCGGCACGAGAGGGCCAAGAACCTTTATTCACCTTTCTCTCTGGAGCCCATACTTTTGACTACATCTTAATGGACAGTTCGCTCCAAGAGCAGATCTCTGAAGTGAGGGTGGAAGCGACTGTGTGGTCTGACCACGACCTAGTTAAGGTCCCAATTGGGGATCCCCCTGAGAGCCCCTGGCACCGGGAGGTGGACTTGTAATGATCTCCTTTTGAAGGATAAGGAGCTTTCCCAGTCCCTCCTTGCCACCATTAAGGAGTACTTTGCAATCAACGATGATGGGCAAGTGGGGGTGGCGGGGGTCTGGGAGGCTTTTAAGGCTACAATCAGGGGTGTCCTAATAGGGATGGGAACAGCGAGGAAGCGGGAGAGGGGTAGAGAGGAGAGGCATCTTAGGGATATGATTGAGGCGATCCAACCAGGGGGCAAACTTAAGTCCCAGATGTTTCTGGGCAAGTGGGCCGAGCTCCAACAACTAAAGGCGAAACTCGCTGCTTTATTAGTGGAGCAAACTGAGAGGAAACTATCCTTTCTTAAGCAAAGGTACATGGAGAAGGGGGAGAAAGCTGATACAATTCTAGCGTGGAGGCTACAAGAACTCCGAAATAGTAGAAGGATGGACTCGCTAGTCCTGCCGGGCGGGGGGAGATGTAGCGATGACCCTGGGATAGCGGAGCAATTCCGATTATATTATGAGTGCCTGTATAGAACAGAATACAGCGGGGATGGAGCGGACATAGAGCGCTTCCTTCATTCTGTGCCAATCTCTTGCCTCTCCCGCAAGAAATCAGCTCTCTTGGATAGACCCTTTACTCCTCAGGAAGTGATTGATACTATCAGTTCTATGAATGTAGGCACGACCCTGGGGATGACCGATTCTCGGTCCTCTTTTATAAATCCTTTCGCTCTACCCTTGCCCCATTCTTGTCTAAGCTCTTCAATGCAATCTTTGACAATGGTTGTCTCCCGCAATCTGTTATCTGCCCGTATTGTAGTGATCCCAAAGGGAGGCAAAGACTCGAAAAATTGTCAGTCCTATCACCCTATCACCCTATCTCCCTACTCAACACGGACGTGAAGCTTTTGGCCAAGCTGCTGGCTCATAGACTGGCCCCTAATCTCCCTTTGCTGGTGCATGGCAATCAGGTGAGGTTCATCCTGGGGAGGCGGGGGAAGACATTAGGAAATTGTTAGATCTGATGCACGAAGTAGCTATCACAAATGAGGAGGCTTACCTCCTGTCGTTGGACTCGGAAAAGGCCTTTGACCATTTTGAGTGGGTTTACATGATTAAGGTCCTGCAGAAGATGGGCCTAGGGGTTAGATTTTGTAGGTGGATAGCGGCCCTGTAAAATGGCCCAACAGCCAGAGTGGCTGTGAATGGGATGGTTTCAGCTTCGTTCTCGCTCTCCAGGGGGACCCAGCAGGGCTGCCCGATTTTTGCCCCTTCTATACGCCCTTGCGATGGAGCCCCTGGCCATAGCTATAAGACATCATCAAGGGATTACGGGTGTCCGATGTGGGGGTCTCGGCTTAAAGTTTCACTTTTTGCGGACAATGTCCTGGTGTATGTTACTAACCTTCAGAGCTCTCTCCCAAACCTGCTAGATCTAATCCATTCTTTTGGTGCCTTTTCTGGGCTGAAAATCAACTTAGCAAAATCCTGTTTGATGCCAATGGGAAGTCCCGACCCCGAGGTTGAGGGGAAGGAGTCATTGGGAGGTATTAGAATTGAGTGCAAGGCTACTTCCTACCTGGGAGTGCTCCTCCCGAGAGACTTGCCCCGCCTCTTTGAAGAGAACTACCCCCCATCCTGGACAAGATAAAGGATGACTTGCATTGGTGGGGTCCCTTGACTCTCTTGGTTTGGGCGTATGGAGTCAATCAAGATGAATATTCTACCTCGGCTTCTCGATCTCTTTTCCGCCCTCCAAGTTGCAATTCCAAGCTCATACTTCAGTTCCCTTCATGCATTGGTCCAGCGTTTTATTTGGAATGGCAAAAAACCAAGGGTGAAACATGCCACTTTAACGCTCCCGAGGTCCTACGGGGGGTTTGGTTTATCTGACTTCCGGCTCTACCACAAGGCTGCGCAATTAAGAGTAATGTAAGAGCACTCAAGAGATGACCATGAGAACTTACTAGTCCTATGTTGAAGACCTCCACGCCCACCCCAGAAAAGTGTGGGGCCTCCTATGGGCCCCGAATAGGATCTTCCCAAGCAATATCAGGCATCATCCCACCCTGTCTGTTTTGTGGGCGTTATGGAGGGACGACAGGGAGAACTCTTCTCTCTCTTCTTGGCCCTCCCCCTTATCTTCCCTGTGGGGCCCCCCTATTGATTTAGGCAAAAGGGGTTTTCGAGGAACGCAGGGGTGGGCAGATGCTGGCCTAGAGCGATCAGCTCAACTTTTTTCGTCAGGGTGCATTCATCGATTATGACAGCTTGGCAGAAGCCATGGGGGATGCACCGATGTCTATCTTTGATTATCTTCGAGTGAAGGGGATCCTGACCGATACCCAATGGGTGGAAGATCTGGTCCGCCCCCTTCCGCCACTTGAGAGAATCATCGTGGAGTCTGCATCGAGGAAGGGTCCTTGTCTAAATTTTATAAGTCTTTAATCACAGCAAATGTGGAGGGTAGGCAGGGTTTTAAGAAGCAGTGGGAGGCAAGGGTGGGGAAGGAGGTGAAGGAACCTACTTGGGTTACTATTTTTAAATACCTTTTCTCGGGTTCCCTATTCACTGCAGCTATGGAGCACAACTTTAAGATTCTTCATGCTTGGCACCTCACACCAGAGAGGCTTTAGAAAATGTACCCATGGGGTCCCCACTTTGTTCGCGGTAATGTGGCCAACGTGGCTCATGGTACCATCTTTGGTGGGGAGTGACCTCCTATACAGACCTTTTGGTCAAACCTGCAGAGCTCGATTAAAGAGATCTCAGGTGCTTCCCTATATGTGCGCCCCCTGGAAATTCTACTTGGTATTCCGGCTCCGGAGGACGACTCAGCTTCCTTGCCGAGAGTGGTACAAGCTATGTTACGGGCAGGGAGGATGGCCCTTGCCCAGAAGTGGAAAAGCACCTTGGTGCCCTCGAAGACAGACTGGTTGGCCAAGCTCTGGGCGATATTTACTCATGAGAAACTTACAGCTCTGACTCATGACACCATGGAGTCCTTTCTCCTAGACTGGACTGTAGTTTTGTTTCATGAGGATTGTGAATCTGAGACTCTGAGATTTGCAGATATGGAGTGGTCTGTGCTTTGTGTATGCCTTTTAACAAATGCTTCCTCTTTTGTGGCTCTGGGTCGAGCCCAATAAGTCAGCGTTTTCAGCTTGTTTGGTCCCTGATTGATTTGATACTGATTCTCCATTACCCATATGGGTTCGGTTGTATATGAGCGCGGGGCGGGAGAGGGTGGAGGGAGGTCGGGTGGGGGGGGGGGGGGTTATTGGCTGTCCCTTGTGGACTTCTTCTGTGATTTATTGTCATGCATCTTTTGTTCGAAAATGTTCAATAAAATTAAAGTGAAAAAAAAAAGTTTAAAACGTGAATTCCCCTTTATATTTTTCTGGTGATGAGACAAATCCAATCAGTCCAAATGCCTCCACCAACATAGCCCAAGTTATCATGTTGGTACTATGCCAATGTTGATCCACACCAATTGAAAATTGCAAAGAACAGTGGAAAACGTGTCCGATGTTGGTCTCGCTAAACACTGTCAACAAGCCCTACAAATACATCCGAGCTTGCTTACATCAACCCTGTTGTTGGTCTTGAAACCTGCTACCCGTGGCTTTAACTCAGTATTTTTTCCTTATGTTATTCCACTGTAGAATGATTTTCTGACCCAAAGTCATTACTATTTCTTCAGTCTTTAATCTGTTTTGCAGATAGTCTGTATCGAGCATAAGATATAGAGGCGAGACATCATCCCCTATGATGCCCATTTCTAAACTTTAGGGAGGGAAGCATTTTCCTGTTTGACTGCCGATTACTGGGTAGGGGCCAATGATGGGGAGGTGGAAAAAAGCACATTATTGAAGACTAATTTTACAATTTTGCAAGCATTGTCCAGTGCAAGAGGGAAATGTAATTTTAATTCTTAACGGTCAGACCACTTTAGTAAAGAGGACCTTGTGTAGTTCACAACTGGCTAGTCCAAGGCTAGCATGTCCATTTATGGGTTAAAATCATTAAGGTGTTGCGGCTTTAACCTAGATGACGAAAGGGGGTGAAAAAATACCAGTGGATCAGGGCAGACTACTGAATACATTGTCTTAGTCAGGAATCCCTGTTTTTGATAAAGTGTGCCTGTGATGTTGACTTAATTAGAACCTAAGCTTCTGTTGTGTACGTGGCTCTGTGCTTTTTGCCTTCGACAGTAGCAACCCCCTCGGTGAGTCCAAAGACTTGACTTCTGTAACTCAGTAGGGATCCTCCACACACCTCAGGGGTGTTCCAAAACTTTTTTGTGTAATTATGATGCATACTCATGACAAGGAATAACAAAGTGCCCCACCCCTTCTGAAAACAAATGCACTACTCCCAAAATGGCTTCTTTTAAACCTTGGAATGAGAACAAAAAACAAACATTTTGTGTGGACATACTTTTTGAAAGAATTCCAAATTTAAAGGGTGTGGGTGCCTTGTCGATGTGTTGCTGTAAAGACTGTTCGGTGGTTGAAATATTTAACTTCTCTGCTTTATCAATTCACCTATGTCTAGTTGGATAAATGAAGAGGGCTGGCTCAGTAACCCTCAAATGGTTTTCGTCTGATCCTACTTTAGTCTACGATCTGTAACTTCAGTCCAACGCACTACCTAGTGGTGAGATGGTTTATCACGGTGTGACGAATTCCAGGGTATAGTCACTGCTTCCATAGGGGGAGCCCCTTTCCATGAGGCCAGGGAGGTGAGGCCGCTACCTGATAGTCCCCCTGTGGGTGGTACTCAGCAGGTGGATCTCATGGGGAGGGAAAACCCTTTGGGACCAGTCATGACCACATTGGGAGAATGCAGTATTCCCACCCAGCACATGACCCTGGTGCCCCTTTCCAGAAAGACCCCACCTTTCTTTCCCCTCCTCATTTCTGTACACTTACCCTAACTCCCCATCTACTTTGCTAAGGCAACTCAAATAGAGAGTCCTGAGGAGTACTAGTAAGTTACCATCTCAATACTCGCGTAGTACTGAGACGAGGAAGATTGCTAATGAGTTAACATCTCAATATTCACCTAGTACTGAGATGAGGAGGGAATGTGGAGCAATACAGAGTACAGATTGGAACAACTTTCATCAGTCTAGTGGTTCACGAACAGTGATTGGCAGAAGTAAGATAAAAACGAACAAAGGAATTGACAGTTTGTCAAACCCTTCCAGAAGGAACCGCGGGTTGAGGGACGAGCCCATCGTGCAGATGGGCACTGACCAGGATGCCATGCAGAAGGAGTGTCTGGGGCTGGTCCAAGAAGGGAGGACCGTATAACCCAGAAGCGGACCAAGACTCCAGGTGATCCAGAGGCCGAGAGATCGCGAAAGCACACCAGCACGCCATCCCTGAGCAGAAGAAACATGCAGAGCCACTGCAGGGGAATGAAAGCTCCGGAAAGTTACCAGAGTTCTGCAAGTGAGCCCAGCTGCCTCGAGGGAGCCAGCAGTCGCAGAAGCTAGAACACAAGGTACGCGGCAAGCCACAAGGGCTCAGACATTTCAAGGAAGTTGTTGCAAAAGCCGGGAAAGGTGCGTCTGGGATTCGCACCCAAATCATACATGGACTTGTACTAAGGGTTGTCAGGAGAGTGAACCAAATCTACATCTTGGAGAGAGCAATGTAGGCAGCGCTTCGTCAGTGTAGCATTTCGTGAGCGCGAACCAGGTCTGGACCCAAGGGTCAGGGACCTATACAGCTGGGAGAGAGCATCCAAGCAATGCTTCTGCAGCACAGCACTTAGGAAGAGGGAACCAGGTCTGCACTCTAGGTCCAGGATCCATGACCACCTGGAAAGAGTATTCGGGCTGTTCCTCTTCCCCGCAATAGCTGGCGAGAGTAAGCTAACGCTACCAACCAGGGTCTTGGACCCCAAATAACTGATTTGTAAGCCTGGGAAAAGAATGTCATTTCTTTGGCCAGAGAGTGGCTGTAGTTAAAGAATATGATCAAGACAAGTATTGCCTTTTGTCCAGGAGGAGGGAGTCACCCCTCTGGATCAAGAAAACGTCACCTTTGATTTAGTTGGCTTGGTGTGTAAGGGACAGAGTTAGGATTTTGACAGTGGGACTTTTACTTTGGACGTTCTGACACTAGTTATTTCCGTTGAAACAGCGAAACCCCTCTTTAGATCTAGTGCGAGTTAGGGTTTTGTTTTCCTTTTGCACCTTTTGAATAAAAGTTTATAGCCATCACCATGACATCTCCATGTCTGAGTCTTACTTCACCAGCATGGGGTCTGGCATGGATTCACATGCTCATGAATATTCCCCGTCGTCAGGCTGGGAATCCTCGGTAAAGAAATAATCAGTTTGTTTTGTTTCGGAACTGTCTTTCTACTAGTAACCAATCACTGGTCTCTGGGTCATACTGCCCCCAGCCAATGGCTGCCCTCTACCTAAGCCCCTCTTCTGGCAGCCAGCTTCAGATTTTTACCGCACGTTCAAGTGTTGGCTGTCCTCGTGCTATAGCTCAAGAGCTTTTATTGCGTTTTGCGATTTTTCAAAGAGTTTAATCTCATTTGTTCGGTCAATCGAGCCTCAAGCTCCACAGTTTCTACTTCCGATCAACGGGGACCCGTTTCGGAATTTTCTATGCCCCTCAAAGGCGAAGTTTTGGTCGAGTACACTTCTTGGAGGATTCCAGAAGACCTTGAGGCCTACTCCGTGGACATGGCCCAGGACTATGGAAGCTTGACGCCTGGATCCAAGATGTTCAGGAACTGCCCTGGATGCAGATTGCAGAATGTGTAAAAGGAGGACGAGCATTCTAGATGCCTCTACTGCCTTCACGAAGACAAAACGCACGTGGAGAAGGACTGTGCGTTTTGCAAGAACATGTCAGAGCGGACCATGAGAGATGGGCGGGTCCGCCTCACCAACTGGCTGGAAGGGAAGAGCCCAGCAGTAGGTGAGAAGAAGTGGTCAGAGCGGCCTTCTAAATCCTTTGAGGGCGCTCCGGCGACAGGGGCCCAACAGAAGGCTAAGCACCGCGAGCACCGAACGGTCAGGAGGGAATCCTCTTTTCAGTCCATCGATAAGACCCCCGTGAAGACCCCGGTGGAAAAAGGGGGGGGGGGCAGTGGCCGTTACGGACACGGATACAGCCTCTGAGGAGGAGCTGGTTGAAGTCGTGAAGGGCCTCAACAAGAGGTTTGAGGAGGTCCGGTTCCACGGGAGGAATCCCGGGGAGGCAAAGAGAGCGACGGTGGCGCCAACGAGGCTCCCGTGGAGGAGCAACCATCGCGCCCGTCGCAGCCAGTGCCCGAGCCTCAGGACAACTCGGTGGCCATTTTGATGGCCATCCACACCTTATGCACGGAGATAAGGACGAGGTTGCCTCTTCCCCCAACGGACAACCCAGCAGAACCGGGCCTGTCAGGAAGCCCTCCAAACAAGCGTAGGAGAGTTCACCCCCCCCCCCGCCCTTCCAGCCCGCTCAGCCTTCATCTCCTTCCCCTGATCTTAGGGAGGACACGGGACCAGATACGGCCACGACGGGGACGGATGACGACAGTGGTGACGACGGGATGGGCCTTCCATCACCACCCCCTCGGGCCTACCCGCCCGACGAAATTGGCTCCTTCCACGCCATGATTTCCAGGGCATCCGAGCTTTTCCAGCTCTGCCCCGAAGAACAGAAGAAGGAAGGCTTCCTCGATCAACGGCGCGAGGCCAAGAGGAAGATGGTCCTCACAATGCCGTTGCTTGACGACATCTGGGACGAGGGACTTGCTCTCCTGAAGAACCCGTCCATGACGCCTGCCAAGAGGGATCGGTACGAGAAGAAGTACCGGGTCCCCGATTCCGCCCCTTTGTGCCTTAGGGCACAGCCGACCCCGGATTCGGTCATCTCGGCGGCGGCCAAGAAGAAAGCGGCGGGGGCGACTGCTTCAACTTCAACCTCCCCACCTGACGGTGAGGGAAAGAGACTGGACGCCATGGGACAACAAGTCATCTCGTCTGCGGTGACGACAATTAAGGCGGCCAACACCCTAGCGATTGTGGCCCGCTACGACAGGGAGTTGTGGTACAAGATCGCTCCCCTGCTGGACTTCCTACTGAGCGACAAGAGGGCGGAGGCCCTGGGGATCCTACAGGAAGGTGAGGTGGTGTCGGCCACGCCATAACAGTGGCCACGGACACCGGGTTCCGCCAGTTGGGCAACAGTGTTTGCGTTTGACGGCGGGGATGGCTCAAGGCAACAGATTTCCGCCAGGACGTGCAAACCAGAGTTCTGGACATGCCCTTCGACGGGAACAACCTGTTTGGAAAGACAGTAGATGAGTCACTTCAGGCAATCAAGACCGACATGGAGACGGCTCGGGCCTTGGGAGTTTTGCAGCGACGACGGCCGCCCTTTTGGAACTCCGGAGGCAAGCAAGGTGCCTCCAAAGGATTCGGCGGTGGCTCCTCGACGTACCGCCAGGCAGCCCGTTCCTCGTCGCAAGAGGCCTACAGAGGGCGTGGCAAGTCAGGAGGATCTCATCGCGATCGCCAAGGAGGCCAGGGCAGCAAGGTCACCTCCAAGCAGGACAAACGGCCGTAGCGTCTGGCACCCACCTGAGCACCCCGCTGGGAGGCCGGCTGGCGAAGTTCGTCAGCGTGTGGGAGTCCATCTCCACTGACTGTTGGGTGCTGGATGCCCTGGCCCACGGGCACACTCTAGAATTCCCAAAAAAAGTGCCCCCGCATTCCTCCCGTGGCCAAGAAGGAAAATCAAAACCCTCAACTGCTGTTAGAAGTAAGGGCGATGCTCAAGAAGGGAGCCATTGAGCTCGTCCCGAAGAGGCTCCGGGGCTCCTGAGTATACTCAAGATACTTCCTTGTCAGAAAGAAGACAGGTGGTTGGCACCCCATCCTGGACCTGAGTCGGTTAAACAAATACATCAAGGCCCAGAAGTTCCGGATGGTCACCCTCCAGCACGTGCTGGGACAGCTGGAGGAGGGCGACTTCCTATCGTCGCTGGACTTTGAGGATGCTTACTTCCACATCCCCATTCTAAAAGGACACCGAAAGTTTCTCAGATTCGTAGTCCAAGGACGGCACTACCAATTCAAGGCCCTGCCATTCGGATTGAAGTTGGCGCCCATGGTATTTACCAAGTGCCTAGCACCAGTGGCGGCGTGGCTGCACCTGCAGGGGATCCACGTTTACCCCTACCTGGACGATTGGCTCATCCGAGCAAGGACAAGGGAACTCGCCTTCGAGCACACAGCGAAGATCGTCCAACTTCTCACGGATCTGGGATTCTCCATCAACTTCGCCAAATCCCACCTGGTTCAGTCACAGGTCGCACTGTTTCTGGGAGCCAAGCTCGATACAGTGGCACGATTGGCCTCTCCGTCAGAGGAAAGGACAAAGGCCATCCTGGGCAAGGTGCAGCACCTGCTGGCCACGGACGTGGCCAGGGTGAGGTCCATCAAGTCCCTTCTCGGCATGATGTCCTCTTGCATCTACCTGGTGCGCCTATGCAGACTGGGGATGCGTCCTCTACAGGAGTTCCTCGAGGCCCGTTGGATGCAAGTGGTGGGCAGTTTCAAAGACAGGATCCCGCTCAACGAGGCCTTCCGCCAAGCAATTCAATGGTGGGGCACCCGCGTGCATCTTGCGGCGGGCACAGACTTTCAGACACCAGGAGACAGTGACGACGGATGCCTCCCTGGAGTGATGGGGAGCGCACACCGGAGATCTTCACGCGAGAGGCCTTTGGCTCCTGGAGGAAAGGTCACTCCACATCAACATCCTGGAGCTCCGAGCAGTATTCTGGGCTCTCAGGTCGTTTCTCCCGTCCCTCAAGGTCAAGGTGGTGAGGATCTTCACCGACAACACCACCACAATGTTCTACATCCGGAAGCAGGGAGGAACCAGGTCCCCGGTCCTGTCCGAGGCCCAGGATCTCTGGCATTGGGCCGTTGCCCAGGGGATGTTTCTGGTGCCCTTCCACTTAGTAGGGATAAAGAACACCATTGACGACTCACTCAGCAAGGAGCTGCGCTCGTGCCACGAGTGGGAACTGCATCAGGACCAAGTGGATCAACTTTTCCGACGATGGGGCAAACCCCAGATCAACCTGTTCGCGACAGCGG
Organism: Ambystoma mexicanum; assembly: GCF_040938575.1. Lineage (NCBI taxonomy): Eukaryota > Metazoa > Chordata > Amphibia > Caudata > Ambystomatidae > Ambystoma > Ambystoma mexicanum. Next base: position 284,733,950 of record NC_090931.1, on the reverse strand, counting down.
CGAACTCAGTGCCAGAGGTTCGCCAGCAGTTTCCCCAACTGAGGAGCATGTGCGATGCTTTCTCGTTCCCCTGGGACAACCTGTTCCTGTATGCGTCCCCCCCCATTGCCGTTGCTACTGCGACTCGACAACCAACTCAAGAGGCTCCGTGCAGGATGATCCTCGTTGCACCGGCGTGGCTGAGACAAATCTGGTTCCCGGACCTTCTGGACTTGTCAGCGTCCCCCCCCCCCCAGTCAAACTGCTGATGGACGCAGATCTCCTTGCCAGAGAACGAGGCGCTATCCACTAGAGTTTGGAGGGTACGATATCCCAGCGGACTGCAAGGAGGTGCTTGCAAAGGCCAGGGCGTCCTCGACTCTCAAGTGCTATGGACATAAGTGGAAGAGGTTCTCTGTCTGGTGGCGTGCACAGAAGATTAACCCTCTGCGGATTATGGCCCCCCAGGTGCTGCCGTACCTAATGTCGCTGGCCAAGGCGGGGCTAGCCCACGCCTCCATCAAGATACATCTAGCAGCGATCTCCCGCTACACCAGAACTCCAGGACGATCATCTCTGTGGTCCCATCGTCTGGTGAAGGAGTTTATGAAACAATTGTTCCGATCATTCCCGCCGGTGAAGGCTCCAGCCCCGGCGTGAGAGCTCAACGTGGTGCTGAGCCTGCTGATGGGGCCGCCATTCGAACCTCTCCATTCGGCACCGTTGAAGTTCCTCTCGTTTAAGACTGCGTTTCTTGTGGCCATCACCTCCGCACGACGAGTGGAGGAGATCCAGGCCCTCTCCTGTAAACCTCCATACCTGACTTTCCACGAGACGAGGGTGGTGCTGAGGACGCACCCCTCCTTCATGCCCAAAGTGCCGTCAGACTTCCATCTCAACGAGCGCTTGGTGTTACCTGTTTTCTTCCGGTCGGCTTCGTCGCCGGCCGAGAGGACTTTGCACTCGCTGGATGTAGCTAGAGCGCTGAAGTTCTACATGGACCGCACAAAGGGTTTTCGGAAGACATCGCAGCTGTTTGTGAACTTTGGACCTGTGAACCAAGGGAAGGCCCTCTCAAAGGCTTCCATTTCCAGATGGCTCTCCGGCTGCATCATGCACTGTCACCGGTTGGCAAACCGACCGTTGCCCGGCCGTCCGAGAGCCCATTCGACCAGAGCGATCGCTGCCACCACGGCATTCCTATCTGGTCTGCCCCTGCTGGACATCTGCAGGGCTGCTGCGTTGAGGTCGATGCACACCTTCACGAGATTCTACTGTGTCAACAGGGATTCCAGGGAGGAGTCCAGAGTCGGCCAGGCAGTGCCACGCAACCTGTTCGCCTGAAGGTGGGCCTGGTGAGGAGGTAAGAGATACTTAATGTTGAGTGATGAAATGCTTAATGTTGAGCCTTGCCGCCTCCCGTGGTTGTGCATGTGTGTACTGCTATGTATTCTTATATTCATGAGCATGTGAATCCATGCCAGACCCCATGCTGGAGAAGGAACAAGTTACTTACCTGTAACTGTTGTTCTCCAGCATGGGTCTGGCATGGATTCACATGCGAACCCTCCCTCCTACCCCTCTGCGGCTCTTCACTTGGTCCTACTGCCACTTTACGGGCTACCAAATCTGAAGATGGCTGCCAGAGGAGGGGCTTAGGTAGAGGGCAGTCATTGGCTGGGGGCAGTATTACCCAGAGACCAGTGATTGGTTACTAGTAGAAAGACAGTTCAGAAACTAAACTGAAACTGATGTTTTCTTTACCGAGGATTCCCAGCCTGACGACGGGAAATATTCATGAGCATGTGAATCCATGCCAGACGCATGCTGGAGAACAACAGTTACAGGTAAGTAACTTGTTCCTTCTGCACCCTTACAATGGGCAAATGTATAGTCCAAAAAAAAAGCCATATTTCATAAAGTTTGGTCGCTTGATTTTGGAGTTTCAAAGGACTTTTTACTGAAAGATTCAATTACCTGAGTGGTTTTGCTGTTGTGTGTCTAACGGGACAGCCCCTAATTTCACAAATAGGCCTGAAATAATATATAGTTTACCCAAACTATTTTGTGTTCTTACAATTGACAAGTGTCCATTTTGCACACTGCAGGCAATCCTTATGACTCATAAATCTATTTTGTATTATCCTTGAACATTTGATTACTGTCACAAAGTGCACATGGATCAATGAAAGGCCAGAACACCAAAACTCTCAACCGCTCTCTGGTTAGGAATTTCTCAGGGGTTTCAATTGCATCTATCTAGGATGTTGGAAGAGTTGCAAAGATCCTTGCACCCCTTTTCTCTGTTGCTCAGGATGGCGTAATGTATACGTGTCTCTGAGATTGGTGGAAGGCCAAACAAAAGTAAAAGCAAAATGCCCTACAGTTTACCAAGCCAGGATCTGACTGCTTCTTGGTGGCCTAATACTTCAGACCAGACATGTAGAACTAGGCCGACGGAAAACTAATTTAAAGAACGTGAGTGATAATGTGTATGACAATTCCTTTGTGGATTTCAAGGGCCTCGCCCAGTCACCGACAACCTCTGGGTGACGTTTCTCTTAATCTTCCTGCTTTTATGTATGTCTTTAGGTAGCTTGAGTATGGTGGAGAAGGCCTCATCCCAGGGTCTTGGGTTCAAAGCAGTAATCATTTGTTGAATTGATGGTGAACCTCATCCAAGTTGAGCTCCCATCAAGGGCTGGAGCTATGGACTGACAGAAGGGCTATTTATGGTTTTCAATGGCTTTCTACTATGCCTCCCACCACCGGCCTGTCCATGGGTCCTTGTTCTTTGGCATACCGGCCCATGCTTGCTCTCGCACTCTTGTGCGCTCTGTCACTCTCCAACTTCCTGCCATATGCTTGGATTTCTGCAGCCTTCCTCTTCTCTATGCACTGGCTTTAACCTTATCCACATGTTACAGGGTAAGTCTTAGCAAATACTAGAGCAAGATTTAAGAGCTTTGTTTTTCTAGTGTGGACCTCATGATATAAAGTCAAGTAAGCCGTTTATGTCAAGTCTACAATTTAGAGCCTTGTAAATGATCTTTGAGGTCTCCTTCGACACAAATAGATTGATAAGGCGCCTCTTTACCTTGTGTCCTAGATGGCTTCAATTATCCCCAGACAAAATGAGAAGTGTTCATCAGGGTTTATTAGAGATACAAATGGGCTTCTCATGAACTTAGTCTATTATCTACCTTCCCATGGACTCCCTCCACCCTAGCCCAAGCATCCCTACTGCCCCCCCCAACAACTTCCAAGAGAAATCTAAGGCACAGTATTCCCTACTATCTAGGTGTAATCTGATCTGAGGGAGGGACTAAAGGCAGTGGACGACTATCACTCTAAGAGATTTTCTAAATGGATCCTTACTAAGGTTGTTCTTATTGCTTCTGGTGTGGCAAAACATTTCTCTCCCTTTCACACTCACCCTTCTCACATCCTTCCTCACTCTCCTTATCTACCACTTTTCTCCTTTCATACTCCACCCACTCATACTATTACTACCTCCTCTCTGCCAGTGCCCTCCAATCTCACGCTCTCTCAGCTCACTTCCACCTTCATACACACCGCTAACTTCTCTCCCCTCCTCCTACTTGCACTCCCTTCCTCATCTCTCACACACGCACACACCACATTCTGCCAGTAACCCAGTCACCCACGCTATGCTACTCTAGCTGTCCACCACCTGGTCTGTTGGTCCGCCAACTTCTCCCTTGACATCACCCGAACACCTTATAACCCTTTTCTTTCTGGCTGGACATTTACAGCCCAGACCTCTCTGTCTTCTCCAGAGTTCCCATTGGTTGATGTGCCCACCTGTATTCTGAGGCCAATCTAACCCTATCTTTTCTCCAGGTGGTTGGGTTTGTATAATACACATCCTCAAAGGCAGGTAAGGCCCACCCCCCTTATAGGTTCTGTGGCATTCCACAAGCTAGGATGGAAGAGTCTTCTCTCACTGAACGAGTTTTCTCCACTGCGTCAGTGCTTTATTCTTTTTCATCTGGCCTAGCAATTCATGGAAGACTCCTAGTGAGGAGGCAGTGATTGGAAGTAATGATCATTGTATGGTGGTCTATTTTCGCATGAAGTTTCATTCTGGATTCTCCTTGCATCCACAGTCATCTGGTATGGGTTCTAAAGAAAGAGAGCAGACCTGGTCAGAAGGGAGGCTATAAGGCATTGTGGTTGAGGTAATGTTACCAATGATGTTACACAACAACAAAGTCGCCCGTTAGAATTGGATCTAGCAACTGCCCTGGTAGGCTGCCTACCCTATGCTGGTTTGGCACCCTGATTCCCTTTGACAGGGTCAAGACCCTGACCCTGTCCCACTTGTAGCCTTCCTTTTAGAAATGTTTTTAAGTATGATTGGGCTTCTGCGTTCAGAGTATTTGTCAGGCCTTGTTGGATTTTTTCGTAGTGCATGCTACAAAGTGAATCATCGCTGCTGTTAACCCGACAGTTTATCTTAAGTTGTTTCCACAGATTAGAGAGAACGTGACTCCTGCATCTTGGTCAGATCTCTATGGTGAAGAATGCAAATTGCTGGGAGCATGCTTACTAGATTTTCTTCTTTCGCATGGTCCCTTGCTATGCTAGGCTAATATCTCTGCTGTCTTCACCAGGCTTGCTATGCAGTTTGGGTAAAAGTGGATAGTGTCAATCAGGTGTTTACTTGCTTAGGTATTAATTTGCCTTAATATCCCTTCAAATTTCATTAAATGTAGTGGGTTCTAATAACACCATATTTTTGGCAATTCTATAAATAGATATATGCTACAGTCTTTAGGGCTCGCCCATGATACATGGGGTACATTTTTATCATGCTTGAGCTAAAGAAAGGCAGGCCATGTTTTAGTGGGAGACCACCCAATATTACATAGCTGTCTCTAATCTCAGGCCGCCCAGGTAAGGAGCCTTTCCAAACCTCTGTCAAAGTGCCATGGGCTGTAAAAACCTACACAAGCTGATGCATGTTCCAGGAAGCCCAGCATTGTCCATCAGCAGACCATTCATTTGTTTTTCGAGAACTGGTACTGTGTTGCTCCCAAGCCCTTTTTCTGGGTACTGCTTGCAAAATGATAACCTCGGTTGAATGCATTACACATAAATGTTAATAAACCTGTGTGACCAAGAGAGAAATAAAACCTATACTGCTCCAGGGATCTCATGTGAACCTATAATGCTACTGTTGAAAAGGACCCAGTTAAACTGTCAGCTGAAAGCCAAATAGAGCAGAATGTCCGATCTGACTTACAAAAGATCTCTTATCAAGTCCATGTAAGAATTCCAGTGCTTCACCTGTATGCAGAATATAGATTAGCAGTCATAAAGTGAAATCCGGCTTTTCACCAGGAAGAACAGGAACTGCTCATAAACAATATTTTCTCCAACATTGCAAAGTGCTGCTATTCTGAGCCTATAGCTATTCCTAGGCCTTCTACATGATGTTAGGTATCGTGCGGGGAGCAACTGTGTCATGTCTTTTAGGTCCTTCAACAGAACCTTTTACTCTTGCGTGAGCCAATTCCTTACTTTTTACCAAGGCTCACAACTATGTGTATTTACTGCCAAATCTCCCTGGTTGTAGGGTAACTCTTCTCTGAAAAAGTAAAGAAAATAAAAAAATGTGCAATGTCTCTGTCACAATGTCTACGTCCAGCGATTAGTTTAAAATAAAAAAAATGAAAGTTCATAATATTGCCATCACAGACCTGTTTCTAATCACACTTAGTTACTATACTAAGACCTTTCACTAACCACAAACTCCAGACTTTTCATATGCAGAGGGCTGAGTTTGTACCCAAATGTTATTTATTATCCGCATACAGGTATTTATTAAGCGTGCAACTAGCTTTAGAAAGCAGCAGTGCGCTTTACAAATCCTAAGGGAATGACAGGGTGAGGAAAGCAGAGATCTATCGAAGTGGAGAGCTAACAATCGGAGGAGCAGAAGGTGGGTGGGTGTTTATTCATTTTGGCACCATGGGATCTACAAGCAACCAGGGAAGAGGGGAGGGAAGATTACCCAGTCTTAGTTTAGGTGGGGAGGTGTGGATGCGTAGACCTAAGTGTTGCAGAGGAGTCCTGCCTTGAACCGTAGGTTAAGCTCCTTAATGAAATGTACAGGCTAGGGGCAGAGGCTGGTGTTCTAATGGTCCTGCTTACAAGCTCCCTCAAACAAGGCCTCTTAAGTTTTAAAAACTAGGAAAATGTGGCTTTCAAGCAGAATGTATATTTCTTTGGCATGTGTTAAAAAAGGAGATTTTTGAACAATTGTGGCTTTCAAGGATCAAAATTCACTTTCAAATCAATTCTTTCAATCCTTTGTTTAGGAATATGGCTGATGTGCTTTGTGTGAGTGCCCTTTTGTAGGCTTTGAGGGCTTAGGCCAGCCCATGATTAAAGGGGTATATCTAGCGGAGATCCTGGCTCTGCTTCAATTCTGTTGAATTCTTTCCTTAGTCTGAATGTTTTAGATTTACTTTGTTTCTTAGGCAGTAAGGTTATAAATGGCTTTCCTTGCGCCTTTCCATCTTTTGTTGTCACATGTTTGGTGGCCATAGCCACTCCAAACTACTAATGGATGCATTGTGTAGCATAACCTAGCATAAACTACCTGTATTGACTCATATGTTCTTCGAATCTATATCGGAGAGTTTAGTAGCTTGGGCTAAAAGATGTTGCCATCAGTAACGTCAGACCACCACTTCTTCTTACCTACCTGCAAGAGCCAGATAAAGAAGGGTACCCCTTTCAGCCATTCTCATCTCAATTCAGCCAGGCACCCACATCAGTCAGAAAAGCCACCAACACTACTAAAGGCAACCCATTCAAACTGGTCTTGGTGAGGTGGGGGGTGCACAAAGGACATTGAAAACGATTATGAATGGAGACTGTAATCTGTACAGGAAATCTCTTGCAGATCCATGGATCATTACCTTGTTTAGCTTGCATTTGCCCTGCCATTTTTGGCTTACACTGCTGGCATGTTTTTAGAAGTGAACTCTAAAGACACACCAGTCTTATGAAAGCTATAACGCTGCTAGCAAACATGTTCTGTTTAGCTGAATGGGATCAGAAATCCAGCTATACAGGACATGTTTGCCATGTCTTTACAGTTGAATTCTACAATACATATGAAGTCAAGAATGAAACTTGGACACAAGTTAGCTGTGTCTGGTTAAAGACTTTTATTGAAAATAAAAGGGGTTGAGGGGAAAATGCCTCCCTGACCCAGCTCTAGAGGAACTTCCCTACCTAAACAGTAAACTAAGGATTTGTCTGTCAGAATATCCAAAATGGAAACTGTCCTGTGTCCAAAGTTTTATTCTGACCATCACACTAAAACTGAACTTTGAGGTGAAACCGGAAATCTCTTTAACCTTGGAAGGTTTGGAAAAGTGTTCACAAAGAGAAGAAAAAATGTCTTTCAAAATCAAGGTTCTGCAAAGATATATGGGACCTTGCTCCAGAGGAGGGCTCCCTTCCCCAGGATTCCTCTTGATCCTCTGAAGATTTACTTTCAAAAGTTCCTTGTGCCTTTCTTGGCCCACAATAATATTGACGTAAAAACATTATGGCTTTGTAATTGTAACTCTCTTGAACATCTGGCTCATACAATCCTTTTCTACTCCTGATCTTACTTCTCAGGACCTCTTGTTCAAAACAACACAGTTCTTTACTCCTATTAAACACAAATGAAATCCTCTTCTAGTTGTTGAATAGGAAGTATCATTTAAGATATCTGTTGCACAACTATCGTGGAATTCTGATGGGTTACCCAGTTTCTGTCAGTTGAGTCAGAATTCCACTCTAACACCATATGTGAAGAGTCAGGAATGAAACTCTGATGCAAGTCGGCCATGTTGTTGGTTAAACATTTTTATTAAAAATAAGTGGTTGGGAACATGCCTCTCTGACCCTGCTGTAGAGGAACCTTCCAAACTAAAACAAAAACTAAGGATTTGTCAGTGTCAGAATGCCCAAAATGAAAACTTTCCTGTGTCCAAAGTTCTGTTCTAGCCCTCACACTAAAACTAAACTCTAAGGTGAAACAGGAAATGACTTTACCTTGGAAGGTTTGTGAAAAGTGTTCACAAAAAGAAGAAAAACTGTCTTTCAACATCAAAGTTCTACAAGGATATGGGTCCTTGCTCCAGAGGAGGACTCCCTTCCCCTGAATTCCTCTTGATCCTCTGAAGATTTACTTTCAAAAGTTCCTTATGCCTTTCTTGGCCCACAACAATATTGACGTAAATACCTTATGGCTTTGTAATTGTATCTCTTGGAACATCTCGTTCATGCAATCCTTTCCTAGCCCTGATGTTCCTTCTCGGGAAAGATTTCCATATATGTGTCATTTTCCCTCAGTTGTGAACCTCTCCCCAACTTTATGTTTTTGTGTGACAATCATAGCCTTAATTTTTCCAGTGGAGCCCGGCCTTCTGCTGTACTCCGCTGGGCTTTTGCTCATCTTGTTAAGGGGAAACTGACATGCCCTTGAGATTGTCTGTACTGGTAGACTTTGTTTTCCCTTAGCCTTTCACTTTGTTGCCATTACTTGGCAACATTTTATCAGTGCACAATGTACCTTCCAGTACAGTGCACTGGGGTCTCTTTTTCATTTAGGATTTTTAGGTGAATGTACAAGTGTGCCCAGGACAGAGCAGGTGGCAGCTGTTACTTTTCAAGCATTTTTGACTCTTTTCAATGGTCCAAACCGTGTTTACCGCGTTTGGCCCAGGACAGTGGCCAGTGCCTAAAATGGCCATGCCACGAATTCCTTTGTTCTGCCTTTTGTTTTTTTTGTCCCTTTGCCTTCCCCAGGTCGAGCAGACTTGGAAAATTCCTTGTTTGGCCATACACATACCCGTGCAAACCAAAGTTTTTGCTGGCTTCTGCATGCCTTGTGGGTGTGCGTGCCCAGAATGTGGGCTGGAGCTGTCTCGTTCCAATACACATCCTGGGTGCCAGGATGTCTGATGTGCTGGGATGACTGGGACCACTGTGATACATGATTGATCCACGTCTGGAATGTTTGAATGTGAGCAGATCTCTTATTGGTTTCTCTTTGTTTTGGCGCGAAGGAGATTTTGGATAACAGAAGTCACTCTAGACCTGTTCCAGGTCAATCTTCGCAGTTCACACCGAAGTTAGCAAAGGAGCCAAGTATCCTGAACCGAAAAAGCATATCTATGGAATCGCTGGTGACCCGCTGCAAGGTTTGGCACCCTGACCCCACTAATGTCCCATCGGAGCCACTGTTTCTGATCGATCATAGAAGGCCTGCAAGGTCACTTCGACCCGTTAGAGTAGTGGGACAAACTACTCTCGGCACCTCCTGCTTAACCTGCAAACGAGCCTCTTCAGCAGTGTTCCTGGACCTCCCAGGGAACGGACCAGCTCGTACCGGATCTTTGCCTAGGAACTGCAGCCGTCTCAAGTTTCGACTTGAGACTTGGGAAACGTAAACTCTTGGTAGAAGGCACTGACCCACCGAGTTACATACACCTAGCATTCCTAGGTCTGAAATTGGAGTCCACCTGAACCCGAGCCTACGCGGCACCCATGTCGCCCGCTGTAGTAATGAAGTTTGTGGGTGCTGTGCCGTCCTGTGCCCTAAGACAACCTGCAGTGGAACCGGCCCGATCCCTTTCCCAGAAGCAGAGAAAAAGCCACTGTTCCACCATGGACTGAAGTCCCGGAACGGAGCCCCTGAAAGCCGGAGAGACGCGCAACTGCGGGACTCGAACCTGCACACGAATTGGATGAGACTAGCAAAGTTTGGTCCGGACTGCGCCAATGGTCAGTGAGTAGTTGCAACACTTAGTGAAGGCCCCTAGGCGCATCCATAGACTTTTATGCACGAGTGTCCCCCAAGGGCCCCTCTCCTTTGTTGGTGTAGCCTGTGCTACCATCCTATTCCTGATTCCTGGAAATCTCTCTCCCCTCTTGTGGTGGTCCTCCTTGAATAGTGGAACTATATTTTTCATTGCCTTACTCCCCTTCGTGAGATACTACAGGCCCCTGAAGAAGGTCCACTTTTGTACTTTAACGCATGATCGAGTGTTGCCATGCTGAATGTACTTTTGAGCACAAGGCTCCACACTTCGTAGGGATTGGACATTCTATTAGTTAGGGTTTGGGTTGCTGAAGAACTGCCTAAAGTATAGTTGCACTGTCCGCCTCCCTTCAGTTACAGGTTGTGGATCTCTACTTGTTTAATATTACTTTTGGATAATAGTTACTGTAAATAGTATATGGGCGTGTTAATATTGCTGTGGTTTCATCTTGTTTGACTAAAAGACCTTTAATAAATGTATATGTATTTTTGAGATATACGCCTGACAGAGTAATTTCTGTTGCCGTTTACTGTGTGTGCTCATTGTGGACTTTCAATCACCCTCGCCACTCCTGACAACTAGTCTTAACCGCAGCCAATGCTACATTGATTGGTCTGGCTTGTCCAGAAGGTTACCCTGTTCCAAAAAACGAGACTGGGCTTCTAACCCTCTGCCCACCAGCTCAGAGTTCAGAAATCCATTTTAACATACTTTCCTCAGACAAAAAAGCGAGTGCGAGGCTACCCATGCCTCTATTGTGCAGACCTAGTAGCCTAAGCAGGAGCGTATGCAATTCTAAGAAACAGATGCTGCCCTAAACCTCTGATTTTATGTTGGTCTCAACACCAATTTATTCAAAGACCTATATTGTGCTATACATACAATTCCACAGACATCGGGGAAATTGTCACTTGTCATCAAAGTTATTTATATAATATGTATACCACTTGTGTTGTGGTGATCTGTCCCCAATGTCTGTGGAATTGTATGTAGGTTTAGTGCAGGATGTTTTTTAGACCAGTGTACCCTCCTGATTAGGCTACTGGGTCTGCACAATAGAGGGCGGAGTAGCCTCACACTTGCTTTTTTTGTCTGCTTGATATTTACTCCCTGTGTTTCGATTGAGGCCCCTGTCAACAATAATTCAGGGGACAACCCATTGTGTATTAATAGTATACTTCCCTGCCAGGACATCTTAGGGTCACACGCTGGTGATGGTATCTGGTGTACTCTCCTGCCACGACTACTTATGCTCAGTCTTGTGATGGTTGCGTGATGTACTCTCCTGCCAGGACTTATTAGGTGCACATGGATTTCCTGCCCTTTTCCATCGTCGCACACATGCTTCATTTGCAAATCTATCCTTTGCATATATGTTCTGGTCTTGGGTTTTCCTTTGTTCGCACAATTTGCATTTATCTTCTTCTACGGTCTTTATTTGCAATTTGTTTCTCCTTTTCATATCAAATATATTCTCGCTTTCTCTCTCATTGGTTTGTGATTCATTTTCTTGATTTCAGCATGCATGCCCCAGGGTCCCCTCAGCCTCTGGGAAGATTCACTGGCATTCGTTGGTGTCATTGTATGCTCCCACAGTCATCCGGAGTAGCACTTTCATACGCTTCCATCTCGTGACCGCCTCTACCTGTTTTTTTAGTTCTTGTGGCTTCCACTCCCAGCGTCTGCTTCGTCTTCTGTGCACCGGTAAGGAAAGCACTGATCTTGATCACCTGCGAACGCAGCGTGTCTTCGTTGCTCTGCTGCCTTCTCCTTCGCTGGTGAGCCTCCTGGCTCCACCACACCAGTCCTTGTCCTACAATCTCCTCGGCTTCATGGACAAACTCTGTTCTCTCCTGCCAGCAGCAAACCTTAATCTGCTTTACTTGCCTTTTATTTTTATTTTATTATTTTTTTCAACTTTATTTAACATTTTTTACATAAAATTACAAAACCTAAGAACATACATGTGAAAATGGAATAGCATAGTTCCATAAAATCAATTTCTACATAACACATGCCCTTACCAATTGCCATATTACATTACCATAAGATACCCACCCCCACATCACATTACAACTTTACTTGCCTTTTAAACTTCATGGGCACAGGTGGAGATGAATAAACACTAGAATGTTCACTGTGCTTGGGGTTTTTCTCATTCTGCATTGCTCAATGCTTCATCTCATTACTTTGGTCAACCTGGAACATGAAGTCTGGGTTTTGGAATTGGTTTGGAAGTCTTAAATAGACGTTTTCAGCAGTCTTAAATGGAAAATGATTCTTGAATAAATGGTAAGTGGAATTTGAAAGCATGAGCTCCCTGTTCTTCATGGGAGAAAGAGTCGGTATATCACAATAGGCCATGAGGGTTCTTTTTTTAAATAAGAAAACCATGTCTCACCTGCTTATGCCATGACATCTCCCCAGAGGCTGTCTTCCCCCCCCTCCATGTGATCCTCCCTCATATAGCCACCCCAGAGTCAGGATCAGGTAGAGGCTGCTGTCCCCTGGCCACATGTGAGGAGGTCACTGCCAGGAAATCAGTGATGATTCAATTGGGTGGTTCACACATGGCAAACGTGTCCTTTATAACTGAATTTCTACTGCCATTCAGCTAAATATTGCATGTTTCTGTGTCTTTAGAATTGAACTTTAAAGACACATGCCATTGTTATACCTTTCGTAGGGTTGGGATGTGCCTTTCATGCCAATCTTTTGAAAGTTATAACACCAAGCTCTTTGGAAAGGGACTTGTGTGATCTAGTGGCTAAGTGGCTCACTGCCATGCTGCCTGGTCTTGATTCCCGGCCAAGGGGCTATTTACTTCGGTGGTGCAGCAAATTTTGGTTTTGTCCTACCACCATTCTGGATGACAGTCTTGTACCTCGATGTTAAAACCAGGAGGGTTAAACCAAAAGATGGCAGGAAAATGCCCCAAAGCACAGGACTTCCAACCTCTCCGGGCAGGGGCGGTGGAAGGACAGTCCAGGAAGGATGCCAAGCAGGCAAAAATTAAAAGCAGATCTAAAGAAAGGGCACATGACTCAGCCAGTATAGCCAGTCCTGGTCCTTAAAAGTAACAGAGTTGCTTCTTGGCAGAAATCCTCCAGCAGCAGGTAAGTAAACCTACTAAAATTCCAACCAAATTGAAGCAGGGTCAGTATCTCCGCTAGATATAAAAAGGGCACTCGTACAAAGAAAGTCAGCCATTTTAATTCCTCCTCATGGTATTCCTCAACAAAGGAAATGCCCAAAATCCAGGTAACTGCGAATATGACTTAAATACATATGTACCACAGTTGCCAACATAAAGTTACATTGGGCTACTAATGACGTGAAACTAGCTGCACCCGTGGTGAAGGGAAACTAACTGCAGCTGCCATCAGCCTACTCCACAAAACACAAATGGGGTGATATAACCATCATAGAGCCAAAACCACAATAATAAGTCAGACAGCTTTCGAAACCATAGTTTAGAGATCCCATAAAATGGGAAAGGGAAACCTCCAAAAATGGAAACCTTCCCGGATGATAAGTGCAAAGAGCCAAGAACTTATAACATCAACCATAGAAACGTTAAAGGGTTCCTTTATATAAACCAGCACAATTGGCAATACAAAAATCTATTTATTTATAGAAAATCAATTTGAAAGCTCAAACATATCGTCCACATTACTCCAAATGAACATTTCTAACTTCATAAACATCCATCAAACTTTTAGAACATTACTTTATCTTGTTATCTTTGGTGAATAATGAAGATAGTCTTATTGCAACTTTTCAAAGATATAGCTATTGACGCATTGTAAAGTGAAGATTAGCAGCTCAAACGGGCCACCTGTACACAGTAATTACACTATAGGTGCATTCTGAAAAACAGTAATGTATGATCTCACCAAACTGGAAAGTAAAATTGAAACAAAGGGCAAAGCTGTACTAGAAATAAAGTTAATTATTTTGAATATAAAGTACTAAACGCGATCAAAGGATTCTCTAACGGTGTCAAAACCAGCCAACAAAGGACAACATATTAATAATGGATTGACAATACTACATTTTAGAGGATTAGAAACATCTTGGAGATGGCGCTTGCAATGCAAAGTTGAGTAGAAACCCAACCAAGTCAACACAATGGACTTTACACATGAGAATAGATCCCTTTTTAAAAAAATGTTAGTATAATAAAGCTATGAAAAAAGACAGCTTTTTATACAAAAGCATTTTCAACAATAATTCAATGTCTCCATATAAAACAGTATATACAAAAAATACAATATGCTTTGCTTATTCACATTCATTAGGAACTGTACAATCTCGTACCATAAGCATATGGCGCAATGCAGAGGCGTTGCTGGGGGGGGGGGGTGGGAGGCTGAGGGGGCTATAGGTTCTGGTCTTTTGGTTGTAGCCCTGGATACAATCTCAGGGGCTACAACCAAAAGGCTAGCTAGACCCGGGTCCCGACATTACCTAGCCCCGGATCTTTTACATACCTAGCAACACCCCTGGCGCAATGATTCCATAATTCTTAAACCATAATCTCCCAGATAGGGTGTGTCATATTCATTGAAATATTCAATTCTATGGCCCTCTATTTTGCAGTGAAATATCAAATGTTTAACAGTGTCAACACCTTGCATGACACATATTCAGCATCTTCTGTTATCTAAAGACCTATTTGTAGACCTAATGTGCCTTGCACCCATTAGCTCCATCGTTGGGCAGTTTATTGAATTTGACATTGGAAGTGTTTTGAATTTTAGACCTAGATAATCCCATCTGATCTTATTGGTCGGGGGAATGTGAGCACATATGATGATAGGTGGTAAGGGTCGAGATGCACATATTAGATATTCCCTCTAGTGGGATTTCATAGCCAAAACTGACAAATTGTGTTCAAATGTGATCTCCGCTAATATCTTTTTTACCAGGCGTTTGTATCCAGCTACTGATCTATCAGAGTCCCGAGTCCAGGGTCATGAGATATTTTCACAGTTGAAGATAGTTGCGGTGTAACTGCATGAGGTTTGAATTCTTGTGCTTAATGTTAGGAAAGCAGGCAGTCAATATGGAATATACGAAAGTGTTTTGTTTAGCAAGGTTTGGTTTGTTATAAAAAATGTTAACTCTGCATGATAATCTGTCTATTGAGCTCAGGACAAATCAGCATGTATATATTCTGCTTGCGGATAATGCGAGTAAGAGAATACATAAGAGTTATCCAATGTATAGAACACCTTCAATTTTGTGGTCCCCATATCTCTGCCCCATACGACATCATTGGTGCCAATTTTCATTTATAAATGTCTATTAGAGGTTTTTTTACATATTGCAATGAATCTGACAACTTTGTCACTGATTCCTGGGAAGTAAGCCTTTCTTGTGGCCAGGGAAAGGCAGAAGCTACCCGACTCTGACCCTTTGGGTGGCTATCTTCGGAGGACCACGTGGGAGAGCACAAACTCCAAATACAGAACAAGTCAAGATAACCCTTCAGTTATACCTTTCATTAACAACCATGTACCTTTGCAACATTCATTCATGGCCTATTGTAATATAGATACTGATTCAGTTTCTTCTAGCCCAAAACCTTATTTCCTACCCCCGTCCCCTCCTGCCGCCCTTTTTGGGTACTGAGATGTAGTGGGCTAGAGTAATGAGGATGGCTGGACATAGTAAACCCACCCAGTGTTCAGGTCATTGGAGACTGCAGAGAAAGACCGGGACATTTAAAAGCAAACTGGTAAACCAGATTCAGGAGAATGAGAGTCAGAAACTGAAGAGGCACCTGACTTGTGCTGACACTGTGGAGGACGCTGAAGGCAAGCAGGCTGCAGAGCTCAGTGCAGAGGCCAAAGGGCACGGTGTGCAGAGGAGCCAGGCTGGGACAAGTTCGCTGCTTTTAGACAACGGGCCACCAGAGCTGCCCAAGTCAGAGGAAGGTGAAGCATGAAACCAACAACTCGCCGGACACAACACTAGTCAATGGACCAGGAGCGCAGATGCTGGGTAAACTGGAGGAACACTGTATACTCCATCCGCGATCGGTAAGCCCAGAGCGAGTGAGCGGGTTACCCGGGGAGTGTCTAAGTGAATGCTGTGTACTGCGTACTATGCTATAGAGCTCAAGGGTGAATATTACCCATACCAACATAGTTGAAGGAACAAACCTAAGTACAGGCAGAGTGAATGTTACTGATACGAACATTGGGAAGCACCTGGAAAGCACCTCTTTGCAGCTCCTGCTACGCGTTTGTTTCTGGACGTTAAAACGAGGCAATTTTACTAATAACTCGTTGCAAACGAGTGGATTTACTACTTTCGATTGTAAGCCACGCCCCCAAGAAGGCAAGGCTTTAAGAACAGGATCTCGAGCACACCAGTGGGAAGCACCTGGAAAGCACCTCTTTGCAGCTCCTGTACGCATTTGTTTCTGGGCGTTAAAACGGTATTTGAACATTTGCTGTGGACCTTTATATTCAATCAGCAACTGTAGCCTGACTTCACTTTGACTCTCAACATATACTCTCTTTTATTTAGAGGCAATTTTACTAATAACTCGTTGCAAACAAGTGGATTTACTACTTTCGATTGTAAGCCATACCTCCAAGAAGGCAAGGCTTTAAGAACAGGATCTCGCGCGCACCACGGGAAGCACCTGGAAAGCACCTCTTTGCCTCTTCGCCGAGGTGGCGTGGGGCGGAGAAGTTGTGCTGCCCAGCGGTTGCTCGACCTTATTTGTGCACGGATATGGTAATCATTTTGTTAAAGACAGGTATGCCGACCAAAATTTTATCTTTAAATATGAGAGAGAATTCCCCCGCTATAGCCCGACTACACTCCCTGGAATGCTCGACACCTCCTAGAGTGGCGGGTAGTAGGAATGCTTTGGTAAATGCAGATATACGTACCTTTTGCAATGGCTCATTATCCGCTCACAGAGCCAAGAAGATTGAACCCCATATAGCGACAAGGGGGGGACGGGTGACAATGGTTGAAAAAGAACACTCGGTTGAATCTGTGCCTGTCCAACCCCCTCCCTCGATAATTGATACCATCATACCGGTGTGCGTGATGCCAGTATCGAGCGACGTTGGAGGTTTAAACAACATGACCATTTCAGACACTGCATTACTGGACTCACTAACACCGGGTGCAATTCCATCTAATTTACCCATGGCATCCATTCCTATTCTGGATGCAGCTAAATTGAGTGGGGATGCTGCCATTATTGATTTGGACATTAATGGGTCTGCTTTTTCTGACAAATGAATGTCGGATAACTTGTCCTCGACACCATTAATGTTTTCTGATACCATGCATTCCGATATGGAATCCCTAGAAGTGTCCGACCGTTCACGAATTCCTAGTTTTCGGACACAGACTTTGGGCACTAACACCTCCTTTCATGATAACTCTTTAAACACCCAAGCAGTCATCTCTATACAGGCCCTACATCTGGCAATTCACTCTTTGAATATTCTATACCCCTCTTTAGATCCAAGATTGGCAAAGCAAGGAGCACTGTTAAGGGAAATGGCCATCCAGCAGTCACAGTTGAAGGAAACTCCTACTTGGCTAAATTGTTCTGTGGCATGCCAGACTGAGGTTGTCATTGAACAAAATGTATATGTGGTCCCCCCCTCGAGTATGCCTGTATGAAATGCGAATGGGTGTGTTTTACCATCCCGATTGCCATGCATTGATTCCATTATTTATGGTAAAGTAACGGTTCCCCCAATACAAAATGACAATTGTCCGATAGATTCTGGGACATCTTCCCAACCTATTCCACATAAATTATGCCAAAAGACTTCTTCTATATTTAATATATAAGCGCTCTCAAAAAATGTCATAATGAGAAGTTGCTTAATAAACATCTAGCCAAATGCAATGATGAGAAGCCAATGCAAAGAAATGCAAAATTAAAACTCCCTAAAAATCAGCCCGCTTCTAAACACATTAGCAAGGCAGCTTCCAAACGCTTTGTGAATGCAATCTCGGCCCAGCTAAAAATAACAAATTGAGTACTTTTCATGCCATTAAGAAAAAATATACGTTGTTGCATAAAGCACAATGGAACAAGGTACCTATTGAGCCGGAATTAGCCTTGCCCCCTGATTATCCACCACTTGATGCTCTCCTAGATGAAATCTCTGGCAAGGCCTCCGATAATATTAGACCAACTAAGTCTCATCCCAAAGCTGCTTCTAAAACAAAAACGAGCAGTATGAATTTAGTATTAACACCTACTGCAGAAGATCTGCTCCATAGAGCGGAAATAAGAAAAGCTGTGGACGCCTACAGGGCGAGACAAGCCCCTGCTCAACAAGAGCTTGGTGCCCCTGGTGCCATCCATCATGGCGGAGCCCCTTAGGTGTAATAACAGCGGTAAAAGTTCCAAAGTACAGACTCGAGCACTATTGGGTGACAGCAATAGTGCTGCTACTGCTAGTCAGTCTGTATTTTTACCGAGAGGGCCTACCAACGTAAGTCATAGTGTGGGCACATTCCCAGAAGCTAGGTCCTCAATTGTGCATAGACCAGCTCTACAGAGTCAGCTGACATCTCCAGATGAACTCTCGGAAGCAGTCCTGTTGTTAGTTAGGAATGCTTTAGGGAGTGTGGGAAGTGTACCCAAAAATGAATTGCCATCTCAACCTGCAACTCAAACAAAAATCAAGGAAACAAGGACTATTGAGAAGCTGGCCATTCGACCAGCCCTATGCTCCCTAGTTTTGGAATGTAGGCCGGCCCCCTGTACACAGTTTGATCTGAATCGTAGAGCGTTTTGGCCATTTTCTCAGACATACATTCACTTGAGGACATAGCATCAGCTGATCTAACATTGGTTGAATTTCTGTCAAAGAAGAATCTGAATGCAGTAAGATTGTGGATACAATCCAGACTGGTCCAAAATCTTATCTGGCAAGCAAGGGCACATTTGTATGATCTAGGGTTTGTGTTGAGTATTGATACAGCCCCTCCCCCCCCGGTAGCTATGAATGCTAGTGACTGTTTAATTCCTTACCACCCTCTACTGCCGACAGAGGCAAGAAATTACAGGCACAGGTGTTAGATTTGCGTAGTGGTAAATTGAAATTTAAATCGAACTAGCTAGCTAATCCTACCCTGTTGAGCACAATATCGTTTGCCAGTTGGAATTCTAGGGGCACAAGCACCTCTTTAAATAATGATGAGTGTGAATTAAATAGATTTGACATCATCCTTTTACAGGAAACTTGGCTATTAACACCATTGATGTGGGCTAACCATGAAATTCATCTGAACCCTGTGAAGAAATCTTCCATGGGCAGGCCCTCTTCAGGCCTCATTGTTGCTATAAAAGAGGTGTCAGGTTCATCTTCAAGCACTTGGGCGGTCCCAAATGAATATATGTTGTTGGTTAGAGCTGTAATTCAGGGTTGAGTCTATGGCAATCCTCAACATCTATTGGAATCCGGTGGGCATATCGATTGGGTGTTTTTTCAGGGATCTTAATAAGCTACTTGACATGGTGGTGGAAGACAAAAGTATCTCATATTTTATTTTGGCAGGTGATCTTAATATAAATTGTCTGGAAAAAAATAAACGGCACAATGAAAGGTTAACTCAATGGAACTCTTTGGTGTCCCTTAGAAATCTATACATCCTCAATGGTGCCTTTTAAAACTGACATACCGCCTGCCTGTGCATGGCATAGGGGAACAACTTCAACGATTGACTTTATCTATGTAAATAATGCCTTATGGGCAACAATGGATTCTTTTGTTGTTCTTCCCACCAAGATAAGTGACCATAACATGCTGTGCGCCAAATGGCAAATGAAGAGCACAAATGGTTGTGTATTAAAATCATCCAAGGATGGGTGTCTGGTTGTAAATAGCGGTGGTATGATGGACAGAGAAGACCTTGACATACTTCAATCAATTATTGTGTAACCCTAATTTGACATATGGTGGTCAGGATTCAAATGCTGGCCTGATTTACAGCAATCTAATGCAAACTTTCACCCAACAAAGATTGCTCACTGGCAGTAATAAGAAACATTTACGTTTTTGATAGTTGTTTATATGAAGAAAATTGCATATCGAGCAGAGTTAAGAAGATTGTCAAGGCTTCCCTTTCCATCTAAAATGGTCCTTTCCACCAAAGCACACCTGGTCTATAAAAATTGGTTAAAGGGGCATAGAGCATCACTCTATCAACGAGATGGTGCCAATATGTTATCCATATTGGCGGAGAAAAACATCTCGAAAATGTGGGCATTACTAAACCAGGCAAATAACACACATCAAATAGATCTGCAGACGTCGGTTGTCGAAGCACATCAGTGGGTAACACATTTTGAAAATCTGTATGCCTTGCCTTCGTCATGGTCACCTTATACCCCGTTGGATTGGGACTCCAGTTTCCATCTTCACTTTGAGGAAAGTGATATTAAACAATTAATAATGACCTCTAGTAATTCTAGTGCTGTGGGCCCAGATGGGATCTCGAATCGTGTAATGAAAGAACACCTGGAAATTTGGGCCACTCACCTTTTTAATATATTTCCAGCCATCAATTGTCATCAAAGGCTGCCAACATCTTGGACTGATGCAATCACAGTCCCAATATATAAAAAGGGCGATCGACAGCATCCGGAGAGTTACCATTTTTTTGTAGAATTATTCTAAAAGAACTCAACACCTGGGCTGAAGAGAAACATATGAGGGACCCCCTCCATTCTGGCTTTGTGAAAGGCATGGGAACTATGCCAAATATCCTTGCACTATCTATGATTCAATCACAGCAGGTAGAGAAAGGTCAGCTTTTGTACCTGGCGTTTATTGATTTCAAGGCTGCCTTTGATTTGATAGATAGATCAATGCTATTTAAAAAACTTGTCTGCCATCAATGCCCCTCATCTTTAATAAATGTAATCATGTTATTGCACACAAAAACATCCATGCGTGTTAAAATGAATCTTAATGGTAAATTGTCCCCCTCAATAAATACCCATAGAGGGGTAAAGCAAGGCTGTGCCCCTTGCGTCCTTCTTATTTAACTTCTTCATTCTAGATTTAAGTCATGTACTATTAAGTTGTATAAGTGACCCCCGATGCATAGGATCACAAAAAATCTCATATCTGCTTTATGCAGATGACTTAGTTCTTCTGTCCCAAACACCTATGGGCCTCCAGAACATGTTAAATCAATTGGGAGACTATGCGCTGGGAAACAATTTGATTATTAACACTGCTAAATCTCAAATATTGGTGTGCAATAACAACGCTTCTAGAAAGTATCATTCTATATGGTCACTTCAACACTGTGTGCTCTCTTCAACCCTGCAGTAAAAGTACCTAGGGATACTGATTCAACATAAGAAAACATTAAGTACTCTAACCTGCGATGTTAAAACCAAATTGCAATCATTGACATCGCAGTCTAGAATTCTGATGAAGTTCGGGAAGTTTTCAATGAAGCACATTGTATCATTCTACAAATCAAAGGTAATACCAATCCTCCTCTATGGAGTTGAGGCTGCTGTACCACAAAATTGTAAATTTTGGGACAGCATGGAAGCAAAATATTGGAAATCAGTACTACAGTTACCACTAAGTACACCAATGGCTTTACTGCGTTTTGAGTTGGGATTGGTTTCCTTCTATTCGTTTGTAATTTGGAAACAGTGTGTTTTTTTGCGGAAGTGCCTAGATGGGCTGGGAAAACCTTCATTCTTAAATGTTTTAGCCCTGAATTTGCTTAAATCCAAGAATACCTTTCCTAGCAATTGGCGCAACCACATTTTAAACATGACAGCCGATACTTCTGTGTCAATTGATTTACTTTTAAGTGATCCTGACTGTGCAAAAACAAAAATATTTCAACAAGACTGGGCCAGTAATATGTTGATGTGTTCGAAACTCAAAGATTACAATATTAATCTGTTTGGCACCAAAAAATATGGAGTGATGTCCAATTATTTGTTGAAATATCCATCCCAGTCTCTTAGACAAAAGTTTGAGATTTAGACTGAATCAATATGAAACAAAGGACATCCTACATAGAAGGCAATTAATTCTTGAAGAACAGAATTACTGCCGGTTTTGTTTGAATATTGGCCAAAGAGAAACACTGCAACATCTTATGGTGGAATGTATGGCATTGTGTGACAAGAGATAAATGTTTTGGGAAAAAACTAATTGTGCAAACATTTTTAAGCCAGGATCAAATATGGTACTTATTATTTTCGAACCCAAGAATCGCATTACAGATCGCGATTGTACAATTTCTGGACTTGATATTACCATACACATGATGTTTAAATGAACGAAGTTCTGAATGAATTAAGTCACCTATTTTGAATTAAGCAAAGAACAAATATGAATTGTACAGCATTAATTTTAATAAACATGTATTTATCTGTAATTATGTTTTACAAAAGCATTATTTGAAAAGTTGATTTAACAACTATAACAAATTAAAAAAAAAAAAAATACGAACATTGCTAAAGGAACAAGCCTAAGTGAAGGCACTGCAAATATTACCTATATGAACCTTGTTATGAGAAAAAGGTTAAGCAAAGGCAATAAAAGTATTTCTGACACAAAAGTTGTTAAGCCAAGACAGTGAAGTCATTGCAAGTACGAACAGTGTTAAAGGCAAAAGCCTCGATAAAGGTAATGGAAGTAAGAAAGGGTCGCTGACCCGATTCTGGAACTTTGTGCTAAGCTAGGTAAAAGAGAAAGTGAAACAGAGTGGCGAAGCCCTGGCAGGTTAGTCAACCAGTGAGTCTGGGACTCGCACCGAAGCAAAAAAGTGACAACACCCCGGCAGGCGAGTAAACTAGGGGTAACAAGGAAACTGACAAAGGGGAACTTTCCTTCCCATTTCTTCAGGAACAAGGAACAATACCCTGGCAGGAGAGTATACCAGGGGAAGGAAGGAGGATTGAGACAAGCTCAGAGGTACATTATCAAGATCACTAGAAGACATCTACGGGAAGGCAAGCCCCTTTCCTGGTGGAAATTGTTTTTTTCTTTACGTTTGTGCACCATGGAACTTCAAGAATAAGCTATACATTTATAGGTCCCCTAAAGAAATCCCCATTGTATGGGTTTTGAACAAAGCACTGAAGATATTTTGTTGAACATCCTGAGACAGACACTCCTTAATTTTGTTGCGGTAGGGAAACCCCTTATAGAGTTAGAGATATATGGGATTTCCCCAACCCCTCTTATTTTGACGACAAAGGTTTATAGCCAAAACTTAAGATGCCACTCTGAGTCGTACCCCTTACAATATCCACATTTTCTGTTGGAAAATGCCCTTATGCAGCCAATGATTTCTTGATTGTGCACTGTACATAGTCTAGATGGACATTCCATGTAGATCATTGGCAATATGAAGGAAAGTTATTGGGAGAAGCACTTTATCTGTTGTCAAAAAGAAACAAAAAAAGTACACCAATCCCTCCTTCCAGACCAATCGTAAACAGAATATTCTCTTTCACAAAAAATACTTCCTGCCACCTTTTGGTTGAGTGCTCCCCAACATATGAGACACTTTGAATGTAATTGACAAAATACGGGGGTTTGCATTCAGTCTTTTTGTAATTGACAAAAAGACTGAATGCAAACCCCCGTATATGCTTGCAATCAATATGTACTTGTATTAAATATGATCTAGAAATACAAATGTTAGATCATTTCCTTAAATTAAGAAAATTGTTTTTACACCAAGATGAAATGCTACTTCAAATGCTAATGACTATGATGGCTACATTTGACCCCCACCCCCCCCCCTATGCAAATTTGTTTATGGCCTCCTGCGATGAGCAAAGGTATCACTCAAACTGAGACGCAAGAAATACTTTGGAAAGATATGTAGATTATATTGTTTCAAACTATCTGATCGGCCCTCGCCGAGTCCTTAACTGCCCAACAAGGCTCCGCTCAACGCCTGTCCCACTGGGTTCTTTCTGCGACTGGCCGCAATGGACAGGGAGAAGGGACTATGTCTAGCACTTCTCCCATTCCATAGCAACCGGCTTTGTTTTTATTTATTTAAAATCTTTAAATCGGCCGCCATGGAATGGGAGAGCGGACTTGGTTTCCTGTTCCATGGTGTTTTTTTGTTTTGTGTCAGTTGTGAAATGCCAGAGGGTCTCGCAACTGAAAAAAGATGCCATTATTACCCCATTCTTGCGGGCCGTAGTATTAATCGCAATAAGCCCCGAGATGGGGGGGTTGGGGGGGGTGCATTACCGCTTCAGGTAAAGCCCCGGGGCTTGTAACTATGGACCCTGGGGCATTACCTGAAGCATGCCCCCCCCATGTCCCCCCAGCTTGGAACGTATTGCTTAAATGATCAGGAATAATATAGCTGAAAAGCAAATAGAATATGCAAATGTATTGAAAACCAATCAACTCAAAATGAGATTGATATTGAACTAGGGCAAAGCTGCAATACTGTTTTTGTTGTTGTTGCTTACAGATATACATAGAAAACAGCCAATTTTAAAACCAAATTGCACAGAAAAATGTACAGCATCCAATTCCATTCTACTTGCTGCAAGCGCACATCATAGGAATCTTTTAAAAATATTACACTTGTGCAGTTTATCCCAAACAGACAAAATTCTATGGATGCACTTGTCCATCTGAAAGAAGCTGAAATGGAAAAATATTGTATACATGTGTAAGATACATGAAATAGAAAATACAAGTTAAGAATAGAAATGGATGGCAGATGGATGTTGTAAGAATGATCACTACATACATTTATAATGGCATGGCTATCTACAAAATAGTATGCAAGCATTGGAATACATCACTTCTAAACAATCTGAAAGAATCGCTCACTATGAAACCCATGATAACTTACAAGGACACAATATCAAAACCCAATTGTACAACACATTACTTTTTGCAAAGGAAATACAAAAGACATTGCTTCAACCACACCCATACAGATTCTGCAAATGTGGCAATTGTGTATGTGTAACAATAATACAAAATCATATAAATATGGATGAAGCCCATAAGCAATAATATATAGAAGAATCAAGTGCAACATGACATATTCTGTAGAGCTAAGAGCGGAAATGCACAAAACATTAAATTGAAAGCACAAAGACAGTTAAAAATGGCAAATACAGTATGTGTCAATGCTATTAGTATACAAAATGAACCCTATCCTCTGGCCATGCATTGGAAAGAAACGCATCAAATGGAGGACCCAACTACAATTACATTTTACGATTGAAAGCATAATAACCACAGCTACAAGGACGTACCTGAGAACTGCAATTGGGGGTGGAGGGGATAGAATAGGAATTGTGATTACCAAAACTAGTACGCTTAAACACGGTTTGAATAAAGATCAGAATTGGGAATTTTTAAAGGAACACGGGAACCACTACCTATGGCTGACCAAGAATAAGTATGTATTTCTATCACATTTACAATAAATTAGACTTTTTTTCCTGAGTATCTTCAATATTTAATGAGCATTAAATCAATCCATTGAAATATTTTTATTTTAAAAAAAATGGATTGCTAGATAAAATTAAAAATAGAAAGGACATATTCAAATTATTGCTATCATGCTTGGGATGAAAAGCTAAGTTTATTTTAATGAAAGTCATATTTCAACAAGTTTGGCATTTCCATACAAATTAATTATTATAGAAACCATAAAGGAGTGCGCAATTATAATTCTTAATTCCCCGAAGTGTACAAAATATCTGATGCTTTCTGAGTGATATGCAAAAGAGCTTGGCACTTGAGTTAAGAACATCAGTGTAATAACTGTTTTTATATCAGTCTTTGGCTGGAGTTCACTACCAAGATTGGAATTGGAAGGCTAAAAAAACTAGATCCTATTATACATCCTTATTCTATGATTTTGACCGCAAGTACAACTTAGCTAAAATTCCATTTTGGGCATACTAGGGCCACTTTTTGGGGATTCTCAACTTTTAGCTTTTTGCCCCACTATCCTCTTTGGTTACTTTCACTTTTGGTGGGCAGAGGGACTTTTCCTGAAGTCCCTTTATACCTTATTTATGATACATGATATTGTCACCCCTAAGGTGCCAAGTCATTTCTGCCCTAGTGTGATTGTGTCACTATAAATTGGTTTTAGGGAAAAGGTTTCTGGGAGCTCTGCTTTAACTTTGGCTTCACCAAGGGTGCAAGCCATTTTAGCGCATTGGTGCCCCAATATTCATTTTTGGTAGCCATTGGTGTACCAATGGTGTTTTCTAGGGCTTTCCTTTTGTCTAGGTGCCCATGTGCTGGTCTTAAAATGGCTGTTCTGGCCATGTGGGCTCTTTGAGCCCACAATGATAGCTTCCGTTATTGGTCCTAACTGGTTTTGACAAGTATAGGTCCCTGGTCTAGCCCTCTTGCTTCTTGTTGGGTTTACTTTGGCAGAGTGGCAGTCAGTGAGACCAACCAGTATGGTTGGTTATTTAAGCCTTTTTTCTGATTGGTTGGCTACCTTGGGCCAGTTCCCGTTAACAGGGGTATTTAGGTTCTGACCTGCCGCTAACTCGCTTGCTTGCTTGTTCCTGAAACCAGAGGTGCTACTTCCGCTGACCTGCTGAAGGAGTTTTTCCACTGATTCCCGCAATTCTGGCCATTTTTAAAGCACTCACTTGGTAATAATTGCTATGTGCGGTGGCTTGGACATATCCTGGTTTGGATTTCTTTACTGCTTGCAGTCCATTCCAGATTTCTGGAAGACCTCTGGTGACTCCGCAGATCTGCTGGGTGGAGGCCTCCAGTTTGGAACCCTTGCTGGGTCATTTTAGCTCTACATACCTTAGTTTATCGCCTGGGTCTTCTTATTGGCTGTGGGCTGCTGCAGACGTCTTGAAGGGGGCTGAAAGTTCATCATACCTGCAGATCATTGCCTTGGGATGCCAGAAGGTAGGTCCAGTTGATGTCCCCATCCTGGGATAATTTGCTGCAGCACTACCTGCATCCTTTGTGCTGTCTGTTCAGGTTCTCCTGTCTTCCTAAAGTCTTTAATGTGATCTTTGACTCATTGATTGAAGGTAGATGTTCTAGCAAGCGTTTGTTCTTTGTCACCTGGATCATCGTTGTTTAAGCGTGTAAGGCCCTGGGATCCTGAAAACCGCACATGTGGAAAAGAGCTGTTCACTTACCAAGTTGTTTTGGATCACTAGAGCCATTTCTGCCAAAACCACCTAAATAAGAATATACCTTGGTGTCCTGGAAAGGGTGATTATTCACAATGCTCCCCACTGGGTGTCCCTGTGGTCCATGGTAGAGATTCCTGGGAGGCAATTCTTGACAGCGATTTCTCATAGACTTTCATTGGGGGTCCTCCTGCAACAACTTCTGGGGTCCTAGATCCATCTCCTACCTCTGGAACACTTCCATTGGGGACTCATGAGGCCTTCTCTGGGGTTGATTGTTGCAACATCTGCACCTGTACTTGCCTCTAACTTTTCTTTCCCATTTATTACTATAGAATTTTGAACTGACACTTGAACTCTACTTAAAGTGACGAGTCACTTAATCCCCTAGGGGTTCATTAAGCTATGGACCATTTCTGTACTTACCTGTAATTTTCTACGCATTTTAAAGTCATCCTTTTCATTTCTGATATTGTAAACCTGCTTGAAACACTGTAACCTCATCTAGCAACAATGTGTGTATAATTTCATGACATGTATGAGGAAAACAACTGTTAGAGAAATGTTTGATTATTCTTGGAAGCTTTATGGTTCCATCCTCTGTGTGGCTTTAACATATTATTCAAATGGATTGTGTCCTCCCATTTATTCCTCATCTTTAATACTCAAGTCGGCTTGCAGCTTGCTTCTGAATTTATTTTTCTGAGTATCTGGTGCTGTGCCTCGTGAAGTCATGGCCATCAACAGTCTCCGTCCTCGGCCGTGACGTTGATGGTGTGTGTTGTAAGTAGCATGCGTGGCGACCATTGCTTCAGTTCAGTTTTTCCGCATGCTAGCAAGCTTCGGACGGTTCAATCTATTCAAGCAGTGCTCCCATTGAAGACCAAAATGTCCAAAATGGATCGGCATCGAATCTGTTTGTGGTGCCTGGGGTGGAACACAGAGTTGATGACTGCGGCTCCTGTCCGTCAATGGCAGTGAAGTCCGAGAGAGGAAGGGGAAACTCGTTTCAGGTAGGCCCTCTTCCAAATCCCCTTCTATTACCCCCTCAAAAAAGGACTTTTTCCGATGACTAGGGATATTTCCCTAGAGAAAAAGCACTTAAAACACCAAAAGCGCTCGAGGTCTTGACACTAGTCATTCTCATCACATACAAAATCAAAAAACTGATGCCATAGATCACTATTGTCTTCATACTCCTCTCCTGACAGAACAGTCACTTCCCTGAGTAAGTTACCGTCTCCTACTGAATGGGAAATATTTTGTATGAAAATGCTGGAGGTCTTTCAAAGTGCCCCTCCAAAAGAGCCAAAGAAAACATCTTCAGTCCACCGTGTCTGACTAGACCGGCAGGACACCTGTTGAATCCTCCTCTCTCACTTCATTGAGCCCGGGAGGTAATGTGTCAAAGGAGTCTTCTTCGAAGCACAGGCAGAAGTCCAAATCTTCCACCTTGACTCTACTGATAAGGTGCATGCACATGGGCCCTCAAAGCAACCATCAAAGCATTTTTCGAAGTTTGTGATGCCATCCCCGCCGTTACTAACTTAGACACAATCTGCGCCCTCGAAGATTTCAAAACCTGTGGTCGAGGCTTCAAATTCAGAATCTTTTAAGCCTATACCCAAATCTGATTGCTTCAGAACCATGGGATCTATTTTTGAAGGACGACGACGACCAGGATGTGCCTTTTAGCTATGAGTATGGTACACGGAATGTACCTGAGGAACTAGTCTGTGAAGAACCCAGAATGAAAATCTGGTGGAGACTTTAAAGTAGGCAAGTGGCCTAGACACTTCCCCTGAAACTGATTTTACCAACCAAGAGGTGTCGTGTCATTCTGACCCTTCTTGGGTAAAGTCACTGAGTACTGGGAGGAAGACATGATATCAAGCAATAGACACAGACACAATGGATACAATTTTTGAAAACCTTTATTTGTGAATTTGATTGAGATGGTAGAATTCTTAACTGGCCCTAACTCTTAGTAATCGCAACCATTAAACAATAACAAATACGTCCAGGTCAGTCTGGTCAAAAATAAAGGCCTAAACTAAGAAAACCTAACCTTGCCCTCCTTCTCAAGATAACAAATGTGTTAAGGGAATACATAGAGGAAAATAGTGTGTTGAAAAGAAATGTCAGAATGGCTTCAGCACCAACTCCCTTCCCCAGGTTCAACCTCGCAGGGTTTAGAGAGTCTCTTAATAAACAAAGGATAGGTGGATGGCACAGTTCTCAGTCTTGTACACTTTGGCTTACTGGTACAGTTCAACAGTTCAATCTTAGGCTTTCAATTTCTGTTAGTTTAATCAGTTCCTTAGGCTTCACGTGCCTTGTCATCAATACTCAGTTCATATGCTTTCAATTTCTCATAGTTCTACCCAGGGGTCCCTCACCTATTTCATTTTCCACTTATTTAACTTTTTCTTTTGATCTCCGCTTGTAATATCTTTCAAAAGTTCATACATTTCAGAGACTTTCGAACGTGCGCCTTCCTCTCGCAGAACCACTCTGCTACTTTGTA
Organism: Ambystoma mexicanum; assembly: GCF_040938575.1. Lineage (NCBI taxonomy): Eukaryota > Metazoa > Chordata > Amphibia > Caudata > Ambystomatidae > Ambystoma > Ambystoma mexicanum. Next base: position 284,704,429 of record NC_090931.1, on the reverse strand, counting down.
TCCTTTTCTTTTAACAATTGTTTTCTTCATTCACATTTTATTTGCACATGCGCAACTTTCAAATCAGTCACTTTCCCTTAACCAGACTTTTGTTGCACTCGATAACTCGCCAGTTGTGTTTTAATGACTATCTCATCTTTTCCTCACAGCCGAAGGCCGTGAACACCTCCTCTGCACCTCCCCAACTTCGCCGTTCACCCGGGAAGGTCACAGGCCGTTTCCTGGCACCCTGAAGGTCTCTTTCCTCCAATCGCTCCCCTCTGCTTTTTGAACCCTCATGGCTTCCTGAAAGCTTGGAAATCCGGCTGAAGTCTGAGAGGGGCAGGGAGGCTGTTCCAAAGGGAGGTGCCAAACAAGGAGGGAGAAATGCCCCTGCAACTCTCTACTTGGAGAAGCATTTGACAGTCAAAGAATTGGAGTTAGAGGCACGTAGGGCTCTAGCAGGTGAGTTTTTAAGGAGGGAAAGTGGGAGATAGCGTGGCCCCAGGCCTCAGAAGGCCTTGTGGATGATGCAGAGTCTTGAATTTGATCCTCTCAGTCACCGGGAGCCAGTGGAGAAATTGTAGGGCTGGAAAGATACAGTCCCTGGGCTTGAGGCCAAGGGTAAGTCTTGCAGCGCTATTCTAGATTAGAAGGAGGGGGACGTAGGGAGGAAAGACGGAGATTGAGAAAGAGGTTGTTACGTTAGTCCAGCCTGAAGTGGACCATTGCTCTGGAGACATTGAGCTTTCTGGGCCAAGGTGAGGAAAGGAAGAATGCATTTGAGGCGGTGGAACTGGAAGTAGGACTTCTTAGTAAGGTCCATGATATGAGGGATGAAGGAGAGAGCAGAATCGAAGATGACCACAAGATTTGTGGCCTCGCAGGATGGTGGGAGTAGAGGGCCAGAGGGTAGGAGGAAAAGAGGGCTCAGGTGTCCCAATGAGAAGGATCTCATTAAGACATATCGTTAGCTGCACACCATGCCTGAATGGCGGACAGACCGAGATCGGAGAGGAGGAAGAAGAGGTAATAGAGGGAAGTTTGAAGGAAAGCTGTGTGTCATCGGCATAACGCTGGAAATGAGGAGAGAAGGAGGCAATCGGGTGAGCAAGTGGGGCAAGATAGATATTGAAGAGCCATGGCGATAGGATAGAGCCCTGAGGAACGCCACAGGTAGAGAGTGAGGTGGTGGATGAGAAAGGGCCCAGTTGCAACTGGGAAGGGCATTTAGTGAGGAAAGAGTTTGGCTAATCCAGTGCCCGGTCAGTGATGCCAAGGGTGTCACTGAGTCGTTTTATGAGGATAGAATGATTGTGTCAAAGTCGGAGGAGAGATCAAGAAGAATGGGAACTGCAGGAGAGTTGGAGTAGAGATTTGCAAACTTGGGTGCACCAGTGTTCAGGAGAGCCATTTCCGTACCTCTGGATGCCCGGAATCCAGATTGATGGTCATTAAGGCAACCAACAAGATCAGTGTGGAGGGTCAGTTGTGTGAGGACCAGCTTCTACAAGAGATTACCCAGGAAGGGGGTAGTGGAGATAGGGTTATAGTTAGCCCGGCAGGAGGGGTCAGCAGACGGCTTTTTTAAATACTTTATTATTTGCTTGACAAGTCAACAGGACAATCAGATCAACCATTATACAAGGAGCATGTGCAAATACAATTACTGATTTTAAAGAGCTACCAGATTACAGTATTGTATCATGAGGTATAGCAGTACTTTGCAAAGCCTTAGCCGGCCCGAGCACCATCGAGGGGACTGGAAGGACCACGGGGGTTGGGCAGATCTGTATCATCACCTCCCAGGCAGCTACCGTCTACAGGTATGTCCGCTAGGGTGGCTATGTGTCCTGAGGCATGTACCCAGATGGCTGCAGGGAGACCCAGCGTTCTTCTGTGTCTGATACCCAGGTGACATCACAAAGCCATTGCTCCATGGTGGGGACAGTGATCTGAGCCATAACAATAATATACAATGTAATCCATGAAGCATACAGAGACTAGCAAGCTTGTGGATGCCCCCCCCCCGTGAAGCAAGGGGAACTTATGTAATAAGCAGTTCATAGGATTTGGTTTAATAGTACATTCAATCATCGTGGACACGGCTCAACCTCTACCTAGAGATTTTGGGACAGGCCCAGAGCATGTGTAGATAGCCTGCATTGTCAGTTTGGCATCTGGGACATAGGGGTGAGTGATCTTGAGACTTGGTGTGAAGCCTAGCAGGGGGTGTAGTGAAACCGGTGCAGCACCTTAAATTGGATCAGACAAAACCTTGTGTTAAGAGCAGGGCTTTAAGTGGGGTAATAAATTGAGGGGGGCCCCTAATTTGGGGGCGTGGCTTGTGGGAGGGGTGTGGCCTAAAAAGTACGCAAATCGTAGGGTATGCACACAAATATATATAAATGTTATATATTTGTGTGCGCACCTTACTATGGTTTGTGTACTATGCAAGCCATCTTTTCTAAACATATAAATATGTAACATATTTCTACGTTTATAAAAGATGGCTTGCAAAGTACACAATCAGGTTTCCCCTGGTGAAACAAAGGCACAGTAACTGCCTCTGGTGACCTCTCGCGCGAGGGGTCACCAGATGCAGTTACTATGACTGACGGAAGTAGCAGCCAGTCACAGCGTCGCTGTGGCTGGCTGCCACTTCTGTAAGCTAGCCTGACTTCATTGCAGACGCATTTCCCGTCCGCGACGGGATAATGCATCCCGCCAATGTTGCGGTAGGACGGGGGCCCCGGCAGGGCTCCGGCTCAGTCCCACTTTTTGGAGACTGCCGGGGCCCAGTCCCGGCAGGCCCCGGCCCACTTTAAGCACTGGTTAAGAGATACCTTGCAGGAGCGTCCGCACATGGCCCCCCAGCTCCCATCAGATACTTCAGTGCCCAGGTGCCTGCCGGAGCCTTATTGATCCGGTTTGTCTATACAGGCCAGGCACAACCCCAGAGAGTACCAGATGTCCTATCAGGACCGTTAGCAGGGGTTCATCCGGGGCTGGGAGGGGGATTCGGGCCACAACCTCCTAATTGCACACCATAGTCCAGCATATTGCAACCATCTGGAGGAGTGCCTACTCAGACTCCTGCAGAGATCAGACCAACTTCTAAAGGAGCCCTGTTCATACATATCACCCAGGGTGGAATAGCCATCAGCCGACCAATTGGCCATCTCCGCTTCGCATATCGTAAGGGAAACCCAGGCATGAGGTTCCACAGCGGCACACCTCTCTGAAATGGGCGGGTGTTGCCGGTTTGCCTGCTAATTATGTCCCTTGCCAGTGCAGTAGTGGCCGCTGGGTTGGCCATGCCTGTATCCTTCCACACAGGGGGGGGGCATAATCAGAGGACGAAGCTCTCTGGGACTGGTAGCCAGCCGTTTAATTTTTATGCTGCAGCAGCGGGACCTCTGTAGACCAGTATGTGGCGTAATGGGCCTGGGCAGCTAGCCAATAAAGCTCAGTCAGGGGCCGCGAGGCCACCCTGCATATGTGATCTTACCAGTGTGGACCACTTTAGTCGCGATCCTGAGCTCAATGAATAGTGATGAGCAATTTAGCCCAAGGAAGCAGTTCGGCCTGAGTTGTTGCAGGTAGACCCCAAAGTTAAGCTCATATAGCGAGTCTTGGCGCCTCGTGATCACAATATCAAGGTAATTTATCTCTGTTGGAGCCCATGCAAACCCCATGACACCCGCCGGGGCTGTAGTGGCATCAGTCAGGGGGAAAAGGGTCTGATTTGGCTCAGTTAACCCGTAGGCCAGACAGGAGACCGAAGCGGAAGACGTCGGGCATAATGGGATCAAGATTGTGCTTGAGATCCCTGATGTATAGTAGTGCGTCGTCAGCATCAAGCGAGGCAATTTCAGGAGAGACTGACAGCCATATGCCCCTGTGAGTGTATGTCGCAGCAGGTCGGCCAGGGGTTCCATCACTAATGCAAAAATAAGTGGAGAAAGAAAGCATCCCTGCTTGGTCTCCCTGCAGATCTCAAATAGTCTGGAGAGTCTACCGTTAGTACAGACGCTGGCCACGTGATCGGCATAAAGTAGCTGTATCCACAAGACCAATCAGGGACCGAAATTACACTTCCTGAGCACTGTCCAGAGGAAGTGCCAGGAGACCGAATTAAAGGCCTTCTGGATGTCCAGCAGAGCAGCTACGGCTCGTGATGTAGGGTTTATTTGGGCTAGGATGTTAAATAATCGAAGCAGGTTAAGGGCCGTGGAACTGCCTGGGACGAAACCGGATTGATCATTGTGTATTGGATGCACCATAAATGGGGTGAGATGAAGTGCAAGCACTTTCGTGAATATCTTAACATCACAGTTGATAATTGATAGCGGGCGATATGAGCCGCAGTGCGTGGGAGGTTTACCGGGCTTGAGAAGGACCGTTATCGCTGCCTCTCTAAGTGTTGGGGGCAGCACCTTTTTTAGTGCACGATTCCTCCCATAGGGCTGATAACCCAGGAGCGAGGACGGACTTATAACATTTGTAGAACTCGATGGTGAGTCTGTCTGGGCCCGGGGCCTTATTGGGAGGTAAGGCGTCGATGGCACAATATATAACATCGATTTCCATGGGGCGGTCAAGGGAATCCCTGGATTCATCGGAAAGGTCCGATGGTGGCAGCTCATCCAAGAGCGTGTCTATATCGATGCTTGAGGCCTCATCTCCATTAGTATAGAGTGATATATAAAAGGAGAAAAACACCCTGTTCACGTCGGTGTCAGTATGGACCACTGTCGCATCAGAGTCTTCGATTACTGGAATGTGATGCCCACCTTAGTAGGCTACCTGGTCTATCCCCCTCACCATATTGCCACGCACCTATTGGGTTATCTAGGAATTTCCGCTCCCCCTCTGAAGCTATCAAGTGATTACTTAAATGCACCTAGGGTTGTGGAGGTCGGGTCCATGGCATACGTTTCAAGCTGCTTGAGAGGGGCCTCGCACCGCTGGATGTTTCTGCGTATTGCCTTAAGGATGCCCACCTCCTTGGCTAAGGCCATACCGCGGATATAAGCTTTAAAGGCATCCCAAAGGGTGGCAAGGGAGCCCAAAGAGCCTGTGTTAATAGTAAAGTAGTCGCTCACACATTCCCCCAGTTCAGTTTTGAATACTGCATCCAGCAGAGCCCCAGGCCTAAACCTCCAGGGCGTCTGGGGGGCCGTTGTTCGCTCCAGGTCAGGGTCAAGGTAATTGGGGGAGTGGTCTGAATACGTCCTCGGTAGTATGTCTGCTGCTGCTATACGATTAATTAATTTCCCAGATAGTAGCCACAGGTCAATTCTACAATGGAACTCGTGAACCGTTGGTTAAAATGTATATTCCTGGGACTGGGGGTGGTAATAGTCTCCAGGCATCAACCCTTTCAAGTCTGGCCTGCTTATCCAGGATGGTACGGCAGCCCCAAACAGGAGTCGGGCCCTCTTCCCAGATCTGTCCAACTGGAGGTTGAGAATGTTGTTAAAGCCCCCGCCAGCCCCCCACAGGACCCGGACCAGTTGGTACCTAACAAGCATATCTGAAATCTGCATGTAGAACTTATTAAGTAGTATAACCTCAAGCCCAGCCAGTATACCATGCATTAGCACGTATCGTCCTAGGGGATCTATCTGTATGTTTTTTGGTGTATATTGAAGTGATTTGTGGATCAGAGTCATCGCACCATGACTATGGGTGGAATATTTTGTGTAGAAACGCTGCGAGCCCCAACGCTTGGCAAACCTTTCACACCCTGTCGCTTGACTGGGTCTCCTGCAGGAAGAGGATACAGGCCTTGTGTTGCTCTACATACAGCTGCAGTCTACGCATTTTAGCATAATTGCCCAGACCCATAACATTCCAATTTAGGCATCCCAGTGTGTCGGGTGCTATCGGACCCTTGAGAGTAGAAACTGGAAGACCCAGGGCAGGCCCATGTGTGACACCTCAGGAAGACGAGCACAAAAGGCTGTACCCATCTGATGGCCTTGTCACCCATATCAAGCATTTTCTGTAAACCGTTGCCCCCCCCTTCCCACCCACCACCCCTAACCCCTCCCAATCAGGGGGGTGAAAACCCCTTACTGGTTATAATCAAAACCATTGCAACTTAGCATGGGGGGGGGGCTTGATTGCATCAAGCATCCCGTTTCACAACACAGCATTAACAGTACAATATATGAGGTACCTTAGCAGGTGAACTGCATCGACCCAGAAAGGAGTAACAGTGGCCGGACGCGGCCTGAAGAGAAAACACTATACAGAGTTCAGCATCGGCAGAGTAATTGCATTCATGATGCAAACAAGACATTAGCAGAGGAGCACGACTATGTCACACAGGGAAGTGGTGGTCGAGGAACTTCATTGGCTCATCAGGGATTGTAAAGAATACCTTCTCAGAGTGCTCGATGCGAAGCCTGGCAGGAAACATCATGGCATAGTTGGCACCGAGATCTTGAAGTCTCCTCTTCACCGCAAGACAGGATTTACGCTGCTACTGCACCACAGCGGAATAGTCGGGATAAAGGTGGATTTTGTTTGAGCCAAGCAGTAGCTCCCCCTTGGCCCTCACGGCCCGGAGCAGCGCATCTCTGTCCCGGTAGTTCAAGACTCTGGCGAGGGGGGGCGCCAGGTCTGGGCTTCATCATCGGCGAGTGGTGGGCCCACTCTATAGCAAAGTGGGGCAATAGTTTGGGACTCTCTAGCAAGGAGAGATGGGTGTGTTGCACAAAGTCCTCCATGGAGCAGGGGATGATGTCCTCAGGGATGGTGATAATGAATATATTATGCCACGATCTAGACTCCGGGTCCTCGTTCCTCTTACTGACCACCTGCACCTGTTTGGAAAGCGCAGTCAGGTCAGATCTAAGTCAGGCGATATCCTCAGCTGTTCCAACCCTGGTCTTGACCTCTGTGACTTTGCCTTCTGTCTTCTCCATGCGGGCCTTTATGGCACTTATTGTGCCACTCATGTCGTCCAATTTGGTATTGAGAGTTGTGAACCCCCCTCGCATTTAGTCAATCGTCCTCTGCAGCTCCGTGGGCTCACCACAGCCTGGAAAAGAGGAGCCAGAAGTGACTTAAACGGCGTCCCCAGGATCTTTAGGTGTGGTTTTGGCGAACATATTCATAGAACTGTTTCTTGCCCCTCACCTTTGGTCATGATGGTACCCATGGTTAGTAGGGGAAAAGGATGTAGCAAAGTAACAACGTGTAGGAAGTGGGGTAAGAGATTACAAGCAAGAGGACGTGACCGACAAATAGGTGCATCCCCGCAGCCACAATCCAGGGGCAGTCTATGAAGACGACATCCAGGGCGCCAGACTTGGCACATCCGCCACAGCAGTAGCTTCAGAGGGGGGGCAAAACAGGAAAGCGCTGTGTGGCTCGCAGCACACCTCAAACAAGGGCAGTGGCAATCTGTTCCTAGGTGTATCTGCGCCGCTTGTGAGCTCGCTCTGCCACAGTACGAGACAGGCAGTATGAGCAAGTGACACCCTAAGCGGAAAGGAGGGTGGGTGGCCGGGGGGGGGGGTTCCAAGGCAGCTCCAGAAGAGGCTGATCAAGATACGGGGTCCCTCAGACACTGACCTGGCAACTGTAAATTAGCCCCTCCACTCTGTCATCCCGGCTCCCCGATAGCAGTGAGCAGGTGTGCGCAGTTGTGAGACCCAGCAGGCGCTAACAGTTATAGGAAGCGAGACCAGACAGAACCGGTATTCCCATAGTAGGAGGATGTCACAGGACCCCAGTACAGGAGTGCAGTGCAGTCCTCGGACCGCCGCAGCAGATGAAGGCTAGATGTCCAAGCTCAATGAGGAGCAGCTCCTCCCCTCGCTCCCCCCAGCCAGCGTGACAGCCAGTGGGTAGGTGAAGCACGCAATGTGTATCGAGGAGTTTGGCCGCACCAGTCATGGTCGAGGCACACAGCAGGAGGTGCAGTCAAGCAAGATCAGTAGAGGAAAGGGCAGTGAGCAGGGGGGCTCGCACATCCAGTGTGACACAGGACAAATGGAGAGGGGGACAAAGGAGCTGCACCCAGACAGCCGAGATCCCAGCAGGAGCAGCAGATCAGCGCGTCTGCGTTGCAGCAATCCGGCCCCACTGGTTCGGGCTTTGCGCAGGGCAGGTCGGAGACCTCATGCAGGCAGTCCCTACGTGCCAGTGCGGCTCAGGCTGCAGCAGCTGGGAGCCACACCGCAGCCGTGATGACAGCCAGCGGTGCGGCTCAGGCTGCAGCAGCTGGGAGCCACACCGCAGCCGTGATGACAGCCAGCACGCCGGCAAGGAGGCGTCCCCTGCAGCCCCAGCCTCAGCATAACAGCAGGCAGGTCGGGTGGCCAGGCGTGCAGAGGTGGTGGGAGCCGGGGTCCAGGAGGCAGCCTGGCAGGGGTGCATCGGCACAGGCAGCAAATCAGAGTGGGCCGCACACCGTGTTCCAAACCCGCAGTTACTGGAGAACTGGCATCCGATGGATGGCAGAGGGCCGCTGAAGGCGGACGGGCAAGGACGCATTGCCACAAAGGGAAATCTGGCAACTGCGGCAGTGTTCGACAGCGTTGCGTGGCTCACGTCCCGCGCGCAGCCAAGCCACAGCCTCAGATCCCTGGCCGGGCCATGCGCAGCTCACAGAAGGTAGTTACAGCAGAAGCCGTGCAGCCCGCACAAGGCGGCAGCGGAATTCTGCAGCACTGAGGCACCAGACACGGTCTGAGCTGTGGAGCCACACAATCAGGAGGCCATCTTGTTTGTTTTCAAGAGCCCCCCCCAGCAGGTGGCTTTTTTAAGAGAGGGGGCACAAGGGAGTGCTTGAGGGATAGAGGGAAACAGTTGCGAAGGAGTGGTTACAGAAGTCAGCAAGAGCAGGGGTGAGAGAGAATATATTGTCCTTAATTTTGTATTTGTTATTTGTATTGCGCACCTAACCCTGAGGTAGCTGGGCGCTGGAAAGCTTAACATGTTACAGGCATACATATTTACATACATAAGCATACATAGGAAATCAACATGTGGGTCGACCAAGGTTACAGGTAGGTCTGGGAGTCAATAAATACAGATAAAGGCATATCGAACAGAGCAGTGAAGACAAAATACAGGTCCAAAGGTAGCCTGAGGCTTAGTTATTGGATTTGTCAGTGAGCCAGGACTTTACTCTGGTTTTGAAAGCACTGAAGGAAGGTTCCATTCTAATGGTGGAGTGTAGGGAGTTCTAGGACTTGGCAGCTTGGACAGGGAAGCTGGTTCCTCCTGCCGTTTTTAGGTTGAACCTGGGAACTAGAAGGAAGTGTGTTTGGGAGGATCTGGTGTTGCGGGATGGTTGGTATTTGGAGAATTTGTCTGACAGATATTTAGGGGCAGAGTTAGACATTTGTGGGTGATTGCCAACACACCAAGTGATATTCTATCGCGCAATGGGAGCCTGTTAGATTTCTGCCTAAGGTTGCAGATGTGGCTGAATCTAGGAATGTTTCTCCAGCATTGGATCTTTCATAGATTCAGATGCTTGAATATTCTCCGTCGTCAGACTGGGAATCCTTGGTGATAAAAAATAATTATTAACTTTCTTTTTAATATACACATATTGCTACATAGCAATGCATGTACATATCCCATATGGCCTATGAGCCATTCTATTGTGTAGTACCTCCACCTCACTTTGGTCCTTTATGGCCACAACCAATGAGGTGGCAGGGCTTAAGCTCCGCCCACGGCAGCCATCTCCAGATTTTTCACCGCAGTCTAATTGACACAGGGAATCCTCAATCTCGCTGAGCTTTTTCGAATTTAATTTGAATTTCACAGTAGTGTATATTTTTATATACTCTACCACATTCCCCTGGCTAGGGGCTATCACCACTGCTTTTTGGAGTGTTAAAAAACTTTGTTTCGACACAGAATTTGTCGAGTGAACTTTCTCTTCAGATGGGTGACCATCAGACTACCAAGAAGCCTTCCCTCTTCAGGGATTGCACGAGGTGCAAGAGAAAGGTGGTTTACATGAAAGATCCCCATGGTCATTGTTTATTTTTAAATTTGTTTATTGGCATTTAGTTATGTTTACAATATGGCACCTCAAATGGGTGTGTCTCCAACTGCCAAACTAACAGCTTTTTCTTTAATTATACTATAACAGATTAAACAGTAACATTTCAAACAACATTAACATTAAACTGTCTCCTTGATTTGTCCTTGTAGAGTGTTCCATGAGATTCCAGCAAGGGGGGTATCTGGGTAGTGGGGCGGTCGGGGGGGGGCGTGGTATGGCCTCTTTGGGAGTTATCTGGGTCTTTTAGTCTCGCACCAGGGGTCCTCGCTATCTGTGTAACTCTAAGACCACCTAGGTGACTCGTTCAAGGGGGTTTACCGTCTGAGGGATGAAATAATTTTGTCATGATGTCTTTCCATGCTACTAGTGCCATGCTTGAGTCTTCGGTGGATCTGGCTACACTGTCCTCCCAGGCCCTTGTTTCAGCGTTCGCCCACTTTTCAAGCTCTTTGTGCCACACTTTGTAGTTCGGTCCTGCAGGCTTTTTCCATGACATTGCGATAGTTCCTTTAGCTATTATACACATTTTGTCCATCAGTTTAATTAAATGCTTGAGTTTCGCTAGTCTGGGGTAGGTTCCCAGAAGACATTCGACTGGGGTCCGCTCATACCTGGTCACGCCCACTTCCTCGCATGTCTGTTTTATTCTTGCCCAGAGATTCTGTGTCTTGCTACATTCCCATAGCATGTGGATCAAGTTTGCCTCATCTGCCCCGCACCAGACACAGTTGGGTTGTGTGGATTTTCTGAATTTAGCCATTTTACTCGGGGTTAGGTAAGTGTGGTATAGTACATTTAACTGTATCAATCAGAATCTGTGGTTTCTAGATACATCTTTGGGAAATGTATGTGCTCTATCCCATTCTTTGTCTGTCATCTCCCGTCCCATATCTGTTTCCCCCTTATTCTTTAGGTCAGCACTGCGGGGGTTGGGAGTGTCAATTAGGTGGCTATATATTTGGGACACTAATTATTGGCACTTGTGGGGAGTATGGATGTTTTAGGTGCATGAGCGTATTAGTCCTGTGCCATATTTTCCTTCCCAGGGTCACTAGCAAAGGTGCATTTCTCAACAGGGTTTGGCGCACCCAAATAAGTTCCTTCAGTTGTATCGGGGAGATCATGGTTTGTAGCAGAGGAGTCTCGGATGTGGTCTTGTCTGCTAACCACTTAGATACAAAGCTCATCTGGGCGGCCAAATAGTATTTCTCTAAGTTCGGTAGTTGGATTCCCCCCTGTTTGTATGGTAAAACTAATGTGGATAGTGCCACCCTGTGTCTGCCTCTTCCCCATAAGAATTCTCGGATTATCGTTTCGAGTAGTCGAAAGAAGGGTTTTGTGATGTAGAAGTGCACATTTTGGAACCCATATAGGAATCTAGGGAGGACAATCATTTTAACTATTGAGGCTCTGCCCATCATATATAGGGGTAGTTTTTCCCAAAATCCCATCGATTTACGCAGTGCAGGTAGTGCTGCCCTTGTGTTATGTTCATGCATTAGTTCCGGGGTGTGCATTATCTGAATCCTGAGGCATCAGAATGAGGTGGTCTGCCATTTTATGCCTACCAAGGGGAGTTCTTCTACGCTCATGTCTTTCAGGCCTGCTAGGGGGAACAGGCAGGAATTCGTCTGGCTGAATTGTATGCCTGAGACCTTAGCATAGTTGTAGAGGACTTCTAGCATTGTCGGTACATTAGGATGAGGGTTTCTGACATATAATAGTTCATCGTCGGCATAGAGTGAGATGATGTGGTCCACTCCTCCTAGCCGTATTCCTGCATCAAAACATTGTTTTCTAAAGTAAATAGCGATGGGCTCCAATCCCAGTATATAAAGCACAGGGGAGAGTGGGCAGCCCTGCCTGGTTCCTCTTCAAATGTCCCATGCCTCTGACACATGTTTCCCAGATTTCAACCGTGCCCTCGGTTTATTGTAGATAATTTTGATCCATCTAATGAACCCCGGGCCAAAGCCAAATCCCTCTAGAACTACCACCAACCACTCCCAATATATAGAATCAAATGCCTTGATGGTGTCTAAGGATAACTGCGCATACCATTCCCCTTTTGTGTCAGTGTGGGCTGTTATGTGCTGAGGCCTACGTAGGTTTATAGTTGTGTTACAACTTGGCACAAAACCGTTTTGGTCCGTGTGCACTATATCTCCTATTATTCTGGACAATCTCTTCGCTAGGATTGTTGTTAATATTTTCACGTCACAGTTGAGCATGGCGAGCTGGCGGTAAGGGTCACACTTGTCTGCAGGTTTATTAGGCTTGAGTATTGGGACCACAAGGGTTCCTCTCATGCTATCAGGTAGGATCCCTCTTTCATAAGCCTCCTGGAAGACTTTGTGTAATAGAGGTGTCAGAGGGTTCATATGCTTTGTAAAACTCCGGGGGCAGCCCGTCGCTGCCCGGAGCCTTACACGTGGCCAGGGATCTGATTGCCTCTGTTATGTCCTCAGTTGTGATGGCCATGTCTAAGGTTTCAGATTGTGCAGGGGACAATTTGGGCAAGCCTATCTCTTCAAACGTGTCAACCATTTGGTCTTGGGGAACTCGGTCTTCGTGGGAGTATAATTGTGCATAAAAGCGCAAAAGTGTCATTTATACTCTGTTGGGTTCGGTGCACCTCGCCACCCTCATCCTGCAATGTAGTGGTTGTGTGCCTAGGATGTACTTTTTTGCAGAGCCAGGCCAGTAGTCGGCCCGGTTTATCCACTTCCGCGTGTGTTCTATTTGTTCTGGTAACATAGTCAAACTTAGCCAATCTGCTCCACGCCTCGGTGCAGTTCTCTCTAAGTGTTCTGAGTTCTTCCTCTCTTTTTCGGGTGTTTACACTGGCGGATTCCAGTCTCATGATTTCCCGCTCCCTCTGGTCTAATTCGCCTCGTAGTAGTTTCCTGATACCTCCAGCCTTTGCTATGATTTCTCCTTGTGTTACTACTTTTAGGGCATCCCACAGTGTGCTTACATGTTCCACACTTCCCGTGTTTTCTATTATATGGAGTCTTGTAGTTCATCTTTGAATGCCGGATCTTTTAGAGCCTCTACGGGCATTCTCCACATGGGGATCGGAGGTCTGGGGCCAATGTGGTTCCATTCCATCAGGAGTGGGGAATGGTCCGAGATAGTTCTTCCTAAGTATTGCACACCTTCTATCTGGGGTAAATGCTCCCTGCTTATAAAGAGATAATCTAGTCTTGTGTGGAGGCCATGTGGGGACGGGAAGTACAAATATCCTCTCTCCTCAGGGTGTAGTTTTCGCCATGCATCTGCTAGGTCAAGCCCATCCGTCATGGTGTTCAGGGACGTGGTGGCCGCCGAAGGGCCTTTTGGTGGGGGCAAGTACCTGTCTAGTTCTGGGTTATGGACACAATTAAAATCTACTCCCCATATGAAAAAGCTATTCCTGTATTGCAACATTTTAGTACCCAACGCGTTTAAGTGAGCTGGGATGTTATTATTGGGGAAATATGAGTTCACTATGCATATTTCCGTTTGTTCGAAGCTTCCCCATATTATCACATATCTGCCCTCTGGGTCTTTTTCAATCTTAATTTGGTGGAATGGTAATTGGGAATTGATCCAGGTGCAAACCCCTCTTGAGTATCTGGAGTTGGAAGCTCCGAAACCCTGCCCCCCCCCCCCCCAAGTGTTCCCTGAGTTTTGCCTCAGATTCTGCAGTGCAGTGTGTCTCCTGCAGCAGAGCTATCGCCACTCCCTTCCTATTTAGGTAGAATTTGATTCGATTTCTGTGGAGGTAAGTACCCAGGCCACGCACGGTCCATGTCATTATCCTTATTCGCGTTGCAATGGCAGTTCCGCAGGGGGTTCCGGGTCCTCCTGCCCCTCATAAGGATTGTCTGCGATTGTAGTGAAGCCCCCACATACTCCCATTAGCTGCAAACCCTTACCCATCAGGTCTGCTTCTTCCGCCTCGTCCACCCTTTGCCCTCGCTCTGCCACTTGGAGACTTACCAACTTTTTTAACTTCCATTCCGATTAATGAAATAACCAAAGAAAAGAACGAAGAACTGCCCACAGCAGTTGCTTCAAACTCACAACGCTTGAGGGCTCCCGAGCCTTTTGGGCCTCTCCAGGCCTTTCGGTACGGGTGGTGTGTAGGCATTCTGCCTGCACTGTTCCAGGTGGGGTGGGTCGTCACCGATCTCGTGTTTGGGCCTTCGTGCTCCTGTTCAATTTCTTCATCTGTTTGTTGCGGCGTTAAGTAAAGTGTTGTAGTCCATTCCGTGCTTTCGTAGTGTAGGGCCGTCATCCTGTGCAGTTCCGATCGTCTATTCATCTTTTGTTCACTTTTATTGTTTCTTCAGCATCTTCCGTGAGGTTATTGTGCTCAAGCCACATATTCGCTGCAGCTGGAGTCTCTAGGAAGATTGCCCTTCCCTTGTAGAGTACTTTGTCTTGCTGGGTAAAGTAACATGTACTTAAGATTAAGTTTCTGTAGTCTTGCTTTTATTGATATGAAGGAGTTCCTCGCACGTTGCACCACGGGGGTGTAGTCTGGATACATGACTATTGCAGAATCATTTCTTTTGATCTCTCCACCTTCCCTTGAGAACTGTAATGTCTCTCTGTCACGGAAGTTTAAGATCTTCGCTATTATTGGTCGTGGATATGATCCTGGTGGGGGCCGTTTCTGAAGGGATCTATGGGGTCGTTCTACAGAGAAACCCTGGGTGAGTTTACCTGCCACAATTTCTTGAAGTAGCATTTTTTCTATGAATTCTGTAGGGTTCGGGCCTTCCATGTCTTCCGGGATCCCGAGTATTTGGATATTATTTCGGCGGGCGCGACCTTCCGCGTCTTCGGAGCGTGATTCCAGTCTCGCCACTGTTGATTCCAGTTCTTGAACTCTCGCTTTCAGATCTTGTGTGGTCTCGCCGTTATCTTGTAGGGAAGCCTCCGTTTTGGTCACTCTTTCCGTCAAATTGCGGGCGTCCTGTCGCATTAGCTGTATATCAGATTTTATTTCTCCTATCTTGTCCTCAATGGATGTGCGAAGCGCCGCAATGGCCTGTAGGATTTGAGTGTCTCTAGGATCCACCACCGGGACTGGCGGTTCTACTGTGACTGTGACATCTTGTAGTGGTTGTTGCTTTGGTCTGACCGTCGTAAAAGAGTCAATTGTCGCTGTTTTTGATTTATTTTTGGGAGGTGACATTTCCTTTCTCAGGGATTCCAGTCTTTTGTAGTGGGTCGCGTGCTCTCGCCCTATGTCCAGCTTGGTAGTTTAGTGGTCTGCCGTGGGTAGCCGTTGCCTGGGTGTTATGCCACTGTTGGATACATTTCTGCTCAGATCTGGGCGCACCCTCCTCGGGTCTTTCGTCTCACCTCGGATCCCAGGTTTTCTCAGGTGTGTTTCAGTGCCCCCCCCCCCTTTGATTTAGGATAGTTAGGACGGAGGTTTCCTATCTAGGCGTGCCTGTGCCTGCCCAGCTTTCCCCCAGCAGGACTCTTTTCCTTCCACTGTTAATGGTCCCCCACAACAAGTGTGTTTCTCCACCTGCTATGGGATGCTGGAGTGATCCTTAATGCCCAGTACCAAGGAGTCTTAGCTGGCACAGTGAGGAACGGTTGCCTCCTGCACTGCAGGTTGCTGGTGGCTTCACAGTGGTGCATGGTAGCGGTCCAATATGGGCTATTCTGGTGCTGCCTGCCAGGTTTTGTGTCCCATGTGACGTTAGTGCACTAAGATAACAGCCAAGCCTCGTTTATGGCTCCGTGTTCTATGCCTCTCTTACGTTGCGTATGTACAGCGGAGTAATGACTTTACTATTAGCCTGCGGCTCATTGGGGCGTGCTGCATGTGATCCTGCTCCCCTGGGTGCGCGGCCGTTTCCCCTGCCTTGGCTCACCGCCTTTCCTTCAGCACTCAATGGATACTGCCTTTTTCGTTCGTGGCTCGCGGAGGTGCTCCGGCCGTAAGTCCGTAGCGATCCACTTACTGTCTTTGACCGCTGGATCGGGCGTAACGGCCCCGCTTACCTGGTTTCAGGCAGCACTATTCTCCGGCACCGGCGCTTCTCTCCTGCTGCTCTGTGAGGGTTGATGGTAGGCGGCATGCTCCGTCACCGCTCTCCCCTGTTGTCTGGTGCCTTCCACGCCTCCTAGTGCGGGTCCGCTAATGGGTTCTCGCCCCTTTGGTGTCGCTCCCTGTGTCCATGTATCAGGGCTTTCTCCGGTCTTCAAGTCCCACCTCCCGTCAGCGGAGTGCAGCACTGCGCGTTCATCTGGGGGTGCCTCCTTTAGTGGCATTAAATGGTAACCGCCACATCCGCTGCCGAGGGGGTTTGGCTCGGCGGTCTCCTCCAGCAGTCCAGCCGGCACTCTGCTCGGGCCTACTGTTGTGACGCTCCACTCTTTCCCGTGATGGAGGCCGCCACCTTGAGTGCCGTAGGGGAGCTTTTTCTAACGCTCAGTTTTCTCGGTTGCCAGTGCCGGTTTCTTTCAGCGCCGTGGTAGAGTTCAGCAGAGGGGTTCTTCTATGCCCTCATGTAAATTTTATTGCTGCACGTTCAGTTTAATCGCCATAATATCGTCCACTGTAGGATCATGGACAGGAGCTCCTCAGGTTGCTGTCTTCACTCCATGCGCGCTGGCCACGCCCTCCCCATGATCATTGTATATACTGCCTTTATCCTCATGACATCCAAAAATGTCACATTTGCAAGTCTTTTTCAACTAAAACCCTACAAGACAGGCATAGAAGACTTCTCCTTCACTTGGAAGCTAAGGAACTTTCTTCTGATGAGGAATCTGCGAAGACAGCCCCTGTTCACTCCAGCAAGTTGGCTGAGAAGCAAACTTCTAAAGGAACGGCTTCTTCAGTGGAAAGGAGCTCCTCTCCCACTCCCAAGAGCAAGAGGAAGCTGGAAATTATACCTTTCCTTCCTCCCCTGGACTCTACAAGCCACAAGATCAAGCATTCTACGGCAAAAACTACCTCCAAAGGTGAGGAGGAGTTTGCAAAAAACCAGGGGGTCGGGGGCAGTCATCCACGGAGAGGCCATGTACGAGCGGCAGTAAAGGTAGAGGCCCGTCGTCCACCAAACTGTCGACGGCATCCTCATCGACCACCAGCAAACCGCATCATCCACGACTAAGTCTTCGTTAGTGAGTTTATCGGTTTATCGTCGACGAAGGAGGCTCATCACTCGTCCACGAAGCACTAGTCGACGGAGAAGTTACCGTCCATGAAATTTTCTTCCTTGCACTCGTCGATGGAAAAGGACAAGCCACCGTCCACGAAATCCTCTTTCACAGATCCGCCGGCGTCGACGAAAACTTCGGCTCCGTCGACGGCACCGCAAGTTCCGTTACCGACGGAGGAAGTAGGGACCAAAACACCCCTCGCTGACGCCACTGTGTGTCAACCAATGAAGACAGTCTCCCTGAGTCTTTAAGCGCCGCATCAGTTTGTGGATGCTCTTGAACCACAGGGAACGCAATTATCTCCCTTAGGAGAAATGCCAGAGCTGCCTGACGTCCTGCAAGAGGAATTTTCAGACACTGAGTTTGGTGAAGAACACGGTCTTACACCTAAGGAACACAGTCCTCCTTGGCAACCTACTACAGAGATGCCTGCTGATCCTTATGATCCTGTGCTAATGTTATCAATGCAAAGGATCGTTGAGGAGTTCAACAGACGACAAAATGAAAAAAGCAAGACCACTGTACCGAGACAGTCTAACCTTCCTTAGAGGGAGTTTTCACCTTGACAAAGCATGCCAAGACATTCACCTTCCAGGAGTAGGCCACAGAAAAGGGGGCGTTCACCAGAGCCATCGTGCAGGTCTAGGAGCAGGACACTCGGTGCTTCACCGACAAGGGTCCCTTCTCCGGCGTGGTCGCACAGGACAAGGTCTCCAGCTAGAGATCCAACGGTTGTACCATCCTCTGTCTCGGTCTCAGACTGCCAAGAAGATACTTTTAGAGAGTTTTCTGAACCGGAAGAAGGCGAGATCACGCAACAAACGGGACACTAGTGAATGGGACGATTACATTGTCGAAAAACCCAGAAATAAAGATTCTCCGGGTGGTTCGTCACAACCGGATGAGCTAGTCTCTCTTCATACTATCATCGGCAAAGCCGCAGAATTGTTCCAATTACAGGTCACATCGGAGGAGAAGTCGGTGCTCTATGAGCACATGGGCAAGTGTAGGAGAACTGTTATTACCATTCCTCTCCTCGACACCATTTGGGAGTCCAGTTCCAAGATATTGGCCACATCCTTATCCACTCCGGCTCTAGTTACCAAGCCATAGAAAAAGTACAAGGCTCCGGAGTCTGCTCCTCTTTGTCTTCGAGGTCACACAAAACCAGATTCGGTTATCACAGTAGCAGCTCGGAAAAAGTTGGCTAATCCAGCATCACCTCGATCAGCCCCACCGGACAGGGAAGGTCGCAAACTAGAGGCTATGGGCAGGAAAGTGTCTGTATCAGCATTGCTTACCATCAGGGGGGGGGGGGGGGGGCAATGCGCTGGCCATGACGGCAAGATTCGACCGCGAGCTTTGGCTCCTGATGTCCAAGCTGGCCAAACAGCTACCTGTAGAACTCCAGGAGGAAGCTAGGTCAATTAACGCCGATGGGGAAACAGCTTCGGATCACATGATTGATGTCGAAGTGGCGGAGTCAGGTTTTCGGCAGATGGCCCACGGTACATTGCTGAGAAGACAGGCCTGGATGAAGGCTACCAATTTCAGACCTGAGGTGCAAGCGCAGATTTTGGATATGCCCTTTGATGGTCAAGAACTCTTTGGGGAAAAAGATTGATGACCACCTCAAAGGAATCAAAACGGATGCAGACACGGCATGTGCCATCAGCTCCTTGAAAGAGAAAGACACGGATCGCTGGTTGTTTCGTCCCTTTCGAGGTTCATCCTCGAAGTACAGAGGTTTCAACTGCCCTTCCTACGGCCAGAAGTCGGTAGTTCATACCAGGACTCCAAATACCAATTTTCCAATAAGTACGCCCAGAGAGGAAGGCGCAGCGCCGCTCAAGGGAAGTCGCAGAGCAAGCAAAACTGACAGTCTAGCCCCCCCCGCCCTCAACGTCACACCCCGGGGGGGGAGGGGGGAAGGGTGAGCCAGTTCTACCAATACTGGTGTTACAGGAGGGACACACCTTGGAATTTCAAGACCAGCCCCCTTCCTTACCCCCGGCTCTGCGCAGGGTACATATGTTAAAGCAAGTCATGTCCGAAATCCAGAAACTGCTGCACAAAGCAGCGATAGAGCTAGTACTTTACTCTCTAAAGGGGAAGGGTTTCTACTCCCGTTTCTTCCTCGTCAAAAAGAATGGTCAATGGCTACCCATCTTGGACCTGAGAGTGCTAAACAAATATATCAAGCGCATCAAATTCAAGATGACAACTCTGCAAGCAGTGCTCCCTTGGCTAAGCATGCATGATTTCTTGGCCACTCTAGACTTGGAGGACGCATACTTCCACGTACTGATCCATCCAGCACAGAGAAAATTCCTCAGTTCACTGTGGGCGATCTTCATTTTCAGTTCGGAGTGCTCCCGTTCGGTCTGAGATCAGCACTGAGGGTGTTTACAAAATGCCTAGCACCAGTGGCTGCAAAACTCAGGAAGACAGGAACAGAAGTCTTTCCATATCTGGACGACTGTTTGAGAAGAGCAAGTTCCGCCTCAAGCGCGCGCTTTTCACCTTCAAGGACAACAAATCTCCTAAGAGAGGTAGGTTTCGCCATAAACGAAGCGAAGATGTCCAGTTCACAGCAAGACAATTTCTTTCCTTGGAGCCGATCTCGACACCAACATTCCCAGATCGAGACCGTCGGCAGAAAGAGCATCAGCAATACTCCACTTTACTTCTTGTTTCTTAAAGAGAGAAACGACATTGGTGCGCTCTTACAAGTCCCTCTTGGGCATGATGTCCGCATGTATATTCCTCATGCCAAAATGCAGGCTTCTCATGAGGCCCGTTCAGGAGGCACTGGACCACCAATGGAAACAAGCTCTCGGTTCGTGGGAGTACATCGTCCAGATTCTTACGATTTATAGGGATTTTTTCAACAGGCAAAGTTCCTAAATACAAAAGTTTCGACACAAAAGCATCGATAAAAAAAGTTTCAAATTATTTATTTTTACATTTTTAATGGGGGGGTTCCCCTCCAACCCCTCGTTTTCTTTTTAAAACTAACTTTTTTTTCTATACGAAACTAAACTAAAACCTGTAACAAGAAAGAAAATTCACATTTTTTTTTCTCCAAACTTTGTATTCAAAACTTTTGTATGCAGAAACAATTTTTCGAAAATATAACAGGATACCTTTCCTACGTCTCTACACAGGGCTCTTCGATGGTGGAACACTCGGCACAACCTTTTACAGGGAATGCCATTTCAGGCACCAATGTCGACCCTTCTCTTGAGGACGGACGCGTCTTTCGGGTTGGGGCGCTCATCTTGTGGATCTACAAACCAAGGGTTCCTGGTCACCCCAAGAGTCGCAACTCCACATCAACATGCTGGAACTCAGGGCCATTCGGTGGGCACTGAAAGCTTTCCTTCCGGTAGTAGCGGGGCAGGTACTCACTGTACAGACAGAAAACACAACCTCCATGCACTACACAAACAAGCAAGGAGGCATGAGGTCAGATCTTGTCTCAAGAAGCTCAACTACTATGGGCATGGGCCCTGCACCACAGAGTCCAAATCAAGGTGGGACATCTTCCGGGAGTGGACACTGTACTAGCGGACAAGCTGAGCAGGGACTACACGTCTTCTCACGAATGGGAGCTGGACGAGAAGGAAGCCCAACGGATATTTGCCTTATGGGGTTCCATGTGATAATATCGCCGCATAAATATCGCCAGACAAAAATGTAGCCATATTTTTGCGGCGATATTACCCCATGGAACCTGCGGGCGACACCCCCGCAACTCCCTTATATTTTAAAAGGGAGCGGGGGACACCCCTGCAACCTCCCCATCCATTTGCCCCATAAATTATCCCCACCAAAAATATCGCAGATGGCCGTTCCCGACGACCATATGTACGGCGATATTTTTGGTGGTGATAATATTACCTGATACCCCTTATAGGGGCCATCCACATCTTGCTCTTTTTGCCAACAGAGCCAACAAGAAATGCAAAAGGCTTGCCTCCAGGTACCCAGAGAATCAGTCAATAGGAGACGCATTCTCAGTCAATTGGACGGGGAAATTCCTATATGCCTTTTTCCCCCTTTCCCCTCATCTCCATACTACGTAGACTGAGAGAGCAGAAATGTTCTATGATCCTAATTACACCGGACTGGGCACAGCAGGTCTGGTACTCGACCCTACGGCAACTGTCCCGATGGCCCCCGATTCACCTCAAGGCGCATCAGTGCATCAGTATCTATTGACGCAGCAGAACTGCAAAGTCCTCCACCACAATCCAGCGAGCCTATCTCTCAAGGCCTGGTTCCTGAGCAGCGCAAACTGATTAATCTCAATCTGCCTGCGGAATGCTGGGATATAATCAGGGCTTCAAGGGCGCCTTCTACACACATCACTTACACTAGGAAATGGACTTGTTTTTCCAAGTGGTGTGAGACATATGCTCTTGATACTCTCACAGCTTCAGTTTATCAAGTACTTCCCGACTTATTACACTTAGCCAAAGCAGGTCTTTGGCTGTGTTCAATCAAGGTCCACCTGTCAGCCATTACGGCTTACACGACGGCCCCGGAGACGCAGTCCTTACTCTCCCTTCCGGCCGTTAAGGTCTTCCTTTAAAGGGCTTCTGCGAACATACCCGCCTATGCCGGTCCCAACCTGGAGCTTGAACACTGTGCTAACAGCCCTCATGGAGTCTCCTTACGAGCCCATCCACAGGTGCGACATAAAGTTCTTGTCATGGAAAACGGCTTTCTTAATAGCCATTACTTCGGCCAGGAGGATCAGCGAGTTACAAGCCTTATCTTCTGAACCTCCCTTCACCTTGTTCCATAAGGACCGTGTCATTTTAAGACCACACCCTAAGTTCCTTCCGAAGGTAGTACCGGAATTGACGCTCACAGAATGCATTGTCTTACCAATTTTCTTTCCGAACCATTCTTCGGAAGCAGAATGAACATTGCATTCTCTGGACATAGCTAGAGTTTTAAAGTTTTATTTGCAAAGGACTAGAGAGTTCCGTTCTTCAAATAGGCTGTTCATCGCCTTCTCGGACCATACAAAGGGCCAGCATATTTCCAAACAAGGTCTTGCGTGGTGGGTCTCCTCTTGCATCACCCACTGCCATCAGACGAAAGGCGACCCCCCCCCCCCCTTTCCAAACCACCGTCGGTGCACTCCACCAGAGGGAGAGCGGCGTCAACAGCATTCCACGCAGGGGTGGCCCTGAAGGACATATGCAGAGCCGCCACGTGGAGCACTCTGCACATGTTCGCTAAACACTACTGCCTGGCTGAAGACATCAACAAAGAAACTGCAGTTGGATAGGCAGGGCTCCGCCATCTTGTTGCATAAGGTAGGACCAGCCTCCTTTTTCCCACCTTTCCCAGAGTATGTAACCGTTGTGTTGCTGCATGATAAAGGTTTGATCAGAAATGTTTTTTCTGTATTTATTCATATATGTATATGATGGTGGCATGTTTTAACTGCTTGGTATTCTGTTCAAGCATCTGAATCTATGAAAGATCCAATGCTGGAGAAGTCTTAGTTACTTTCCTGTAACTGTATTTCTCCAGCATTGGTATCTTTCATAGATTCACATGCGCCCACCCGCCTCCCCTGAGAAGCTGCTCCTACGCTCAGCATCCATCATACTGTAGTGTTTACTGTTCCAAATCTGAAGATGGCTGCCGGGGGCAGAGCTTAAGCCCTGCCACCTCATTGTTTGGAGCCATAAAGGACCAAAGTGAGATGGAGGGACTACACAATAGAATGGCTCATAGGCCATAATGGGCTACGTACATGCATTGCTATGTAGCAATATGTGTATTTAAAAATATATATATTTTTATAACTGAGGATTCCCAGTCTGATGGGGAATATTCAAGCAGGTGAATTTATTAAAGATACCAATGCTGGAGAAATACAGTTACAGTTAAGTAACTAAGACTTAGTGCTGATCTTAAGGAGTTGTTCTGTACGACTTGAAGTCTATTGAGATTCTGGGCAAAGGACCCTAGAATAGTCTATTGCAATAGTCTATTTTAGAGAGTGCTAAAGCTCTAGCTAGCGTCATGCAACTAGTGGGGGAAAAGTAAGATTTAGAAGCATTGACAAGCTTTTGGTGTAGGCTGTTGATGATGCAATAGAGTTCACTTGTTTCTTTAAGGACAAGGTGGAATCGAGAAACTCCTAGTGTTTTTATCTCCTTTGCAACGGTTTCCGTCAATGTTGAAGGACATATACCGCTGGTCAAGCTTATTAAAGCGAGCCTGCGTGCTGACAATCGGGAGCTCGGTTTTTTCATCATTGCGGCAGAGGCTGTGGACAGCCATCCATGCCTGTATTTCCAAGTAGAGATTGTTAATTAGTGCTTCATAACAGCCAGACAGCATGAGAACCCGGGTGTCATCAGCATAGTTCGTGTAGATGACACCCATGTTGTCAAGGCGGTCGAAGAGGAGCTTCGTGAATATGTTGTATAGCGTTGGCGAGACGCATGAACCATGGGGAACCATACAGTGGATTGGAATTGGCTCTGTTGAGGCAGCAGGCGAGAAGACTCATAGTGTGATTGGATAAGAAGGACTTAATCAAACTGGATGCGTTGATAGAGAAGGCCGCTGCTGTGGTCAAGTGTTCAGTGAGGATCTGGTGATCGACCAGATCAAATGCAGCCGAAAGTTCTAGCTATAGGAGCAGGGCCAGTTTACCTTTTGTCTTTCGCCTCATCCATCTGTATTTTCAGATCCAGAAGGGCTGTCTCATGCCATGTCTGTGCCGGAATCCGGATCGCCGGAGACCAAGTAAATTATTGTCCTCCAGGTGTTTCTGGATTTGCAGATATGCAACTCTGTCCAGAATTTTCAGAAGGAAGGGGACTGTTGTGATTGGCCTGTAGTTTGTTGGAATGTTAGGGTCTAAGTTTTTTTTTATTTTTTATTTTTTAAAGGGGCATGACCCAAGCCTCCTTGAGGTTGTTCGGGACAATGCTGACCTTATAGGAGGAGTTTATTACTGTGGCGATGTAAGGGGACAACTCTTTTGCGCATTCCTTGATGATGGGAGCCGGGCACGTATCTCCTTGACATCTTGAGGGCTTTAGACCTCTGATGATGTCCTCCACTTCCTTAGGAGTAACCGGAGAGAATGTAAACTGCAGGCCTGAGGAAGTTGATGCACAGGAGAGTGATTGGAGGAGGAGCTGTACGCGAGGTTGTTCTTTTTGGCTTCTATTTTGGTTTGGAGGGGACGCTATTTTGTCCGGTAGGGCTTGTTGTGTTTTGGCACACCAAGCTGTGTCCTTTGTGCAGAACAATGAGGGCAGAGTTGGGAAATCCAGTTCCATTAGGATGCTGAAGA
This sequence comes from Ambystoma mexicanum, assembly GCF_040938575.1. Classification (NCBI taxonomy): domain Eukaryota; kingdom Metazoa; phylum Chordata; class Amphibia; order Caudata; family Ambystomatidae; genus Ambystoma; species Ambystoma mexicanum. Next base: position 284,679,887 of record NC_090931.1, on the reverse strand, counting down.
GCTCCTTAGTTCTTGATCTAGTGTTAAGGATTCTGTTATGGATTTCTTTTTCGGTGGTGAGAATGGCCGTTTTGTAGGAAGCAGCTGCTGTGGTGAACAATGCCTTGTTATGAGTAGTGGGTGATTTACGGCAGGTAGATTATGGCATTTATTTAACATTTTTTTTATTCCTCAGGATTTTTAGTTCTGGAGTGAACCAATTGTTAAGATGGGCAGTTTAGCCTTTTTTAGTTTGAGTGGTGCAATAGTGTTCAGGGCTGACTCCAAATTATTGTTATCAATGTCGACCAGGTTGAAAGGATCTAGGTTATTGTACTTGGAAACGTCCAAAATGTCATTGATTAGAGGGTGTAGATTGGGTAGTGTTATGTTTGGGGAGTTCCTGGAAAGAGATGGGGGCGATGATTGGGCTTGGTCCCCTGGATGGCAAAAGATATGTAGTGGGGATCTGACCAGACAGTGGGTTTGTTCTGTAGTATAGTAATAGAGCAATTGAGATTGAACAGCCAGTCTAACGTACGCCCCTTGGTGTGTGTGGACTCCGTGATACGGTGTTTAAAGCCGAGCTGGGAAATGGAATTTTCGAGAGCTTGTGCATTAGGGTCCTGGAACCCAAGGTTAAGATCTCCAAGAAGTATGATTTGGGAGCTTAGTTTTACATTGGTTGTTAAGAGGCCTGTGTCTTCCTCGAAGGAGGAGATGGGGTCTGGGGAGCGGTAGATAAGGTGAAGGAGGATGGTTTGGGTGGCTGTTAGCAGGAGTTTAACTGATGGGAGTTCAGCAGATGGTAGGCTGGTGAGGGTAGTATAAGGCCCAGGTGAGTTTTTGCTATAAAGGCGAGACCTCCTCCTCTGCCTGAGTTTCTGACAGCTCTGGTAATAGTGTAACCCTCTGGAAGGGCCAGGGAGAGTGCAGGGCCTGCTGCCTGGTCAAGCCAGGTTTCTGTGATGGCAAGAAAACCCAGGCCGTTTTCAGAGATGAGGTCTGCAATATCAGGTGTATGGGCAACTATGGACCGTGCATTGATCAGTGTACCTTTAATGGTGGGTAATATAAACAATGGGGACGTCCTACCCTCAAACTTGTCTATGCAATTATTTTTTGCACAAAAACAATCAACCTTTGTAAAGTTTACAGTTAAACAAAAACATATTTGTGTCACTCAGGTCAAATCTGTGAATACACACTTTGAACAATTTGGGTATGTCAGCTTTAGTTTATTTAGCTGTTGGTATATATTGAAAATATAAGGTTGGTAAAGTCAACAGGAAGCAATATACACAATATGAACGGTTGGTAACCTACATCGGATTGAGCCAGTACAATTCAATAAATGCAATCAACCGTATGTGGTTTTCAAGCTGCTGAACCATTCAATAGAAATCACAAAGACAGAACAACATAAGTCAAGTTCGTGAACAGGTAACACTTGGATAATATCCACTGCAGTATGACATGTACCCACAAATTCATGAGTTAAATACAAGACAAAAACGCATGCAAATATATTGTGTCAACAGTTCTAAAATATTTAGCTCAAAACGTGAGTTAGATTGCTGTACAGTCCTTAGTCTTTTCACACACAATAATGGCACAATGTGCTCAACAGTTGATTTGAGACAAGATAATCCTGGGCTCACAAAGTGCATTAAGCCCTAAAAATGCCTAGTAACTGGCAAAATGATGCAAACTCCCAAGACTGATGTGTGAAATCCCACTTAGGGGAGATGGAGACCTGGGGCAGGGTCTACCAATGCCTGGCGGAAGGGTGACTAAAGGGCTTAATGGTGGGTTGCATTACTGCGGGAGGTGGTCCATGCAGACTTAGTGGGACAATAAGTAGTGGTTCCATAGTAGGGGTGGTGGTGGGAATTGGTATATTGGGTATCTCTGCAAGTACTGCCGAGTGAGTGGTGGGCAAGCACTTGTTTGCTTTGGAGGTAGGAGTTTGAGGATGCCATCTAGTGTGAGTTGTATGGGTGATGAATCGAGATCCTAGTCTCTTGTTCCTAATATTTACGGGGAACAGTATCAATGGTGTGGTGAAGCGTTGGATCCATTCTGTGGGACTGAGTTGGCTCATGGGGGTGTCCCTAGAGTGGTAGTCGATGACAGGTGTGTAGTTCTTTTCAGCCTGGAATGGCGGGAGGAAGTTGCTGGGCGAGATGGAGTGGACTAGGGAGAAGACAGAGGCCATAATGAGCGTGACTCTATGGAATGCTGCCATGAGTGCGGCAGACAGAATGTCTTGCCCGTCACAGCTGAGAGCACCGGCGAATGTAAAGGCAGGTTAGACCCAGCACAACCTAATGCACAGGTAAATCGACAAGTATAGTGCAGGTTAGCTAGGCGAGGCTAGCTCGAATTGCAACAATGGGTTAGAGGAACACAGTTTACTATGATATGCTAGGTCCATTTTGTTAACAATGGGTTGGAGCAACACAGTTACTAGGATAGGCTAGTTCGATTTTGCTGTAAAGGCATCACAAACTGGTGAGATGGGCTAGTTTGATAATACCAGAAGAGGGGTGAGGCATCACAATTTGCTAGGAAAAAGGCTTGTTCGATTAGCTAACAGTAGGTTAGGTCAACACAGTTTAATAAGATATGCTAGGTCGATTTGCTAACAATGGGAGACCATGGTCAAAATCAGAGTTGTTATGCATACATGCAAAAGGTCTACAGAGTCAAGGTAGTCTGGCAGGCATTCATAGTGCAAGTAGTGCCTGGTGGGCCAGTATGAGGAGGATCGTGATAGACTGGTACGTTGCAGAAAGCTAGAATCTATATTCGCAGTTCGATCGTGCGTGCGCCATGACAGTACATACAATGCAGTCAAACATGCAATCAATACACTGTTGATCATCATTAGGAGTGAAGGTACTTGTTAGACACTTGGCAAGATGCTGATGAGGAGAGGAAGTATGGGACGTCTACAATGTTATGTGGTATAGGGTGACACTTCCGTATTAACGGCGAGGCATTGGACCGATTGAGCGGTCAACTGAGTCAAAAAGTCTTCTTACCCTAGTGAAGAGGTTTCTCCCTTGGCCCCTCCCGGCACAGACAGGCACGGACAGGGGATGGCCTTGTTCAGTAGGCCTTTGTCGAGTGCGGCCGGCGTCCGCCTCCGGTCACTCGGTATTGGTTAAATGGCCTTTTCAGGCCGGTTGCTAGGCAACCAGAATAAACAAAATAGATCGTCGAGCGGCGGTTAATGGTTCTGGAAGAGAAGGGGAGCACTTGTTTGGAGGAAACCTTCATACAGTGGACAACTTTAGAGAACTCATCTGGTGCTATGGGCAGGAGGGTGGGGAGCCAAGGGAGACAGGGGAGCAGGCGCGGGAGTGGAGATGGGTGAGGAGGAGAGTGAGGACAAGACAGTTTTGATGTGAAATGGGAGGCCAAAGCTGTGCAGAGAGCCTGGGAAGGAAGGTGGGAGGTGGAAACTACAACTGGATTGGTGAGTTCCTTGCAGATTTTGAAAAGTTTGGCCGTTTTAGTAGCTCCAGAGATGCAGGCTTAGATGTCCGCTCCACTTCTTGGAGCGGATAGCGAAGCAATATTGCCTTTGGAGCCGGTGACAAGTCGGTTTGTCCGAGTGTAAACCTAAGGTTTGCCACTTCCGTTCAGCAACGCTGCATTTGCATTTCAGAGATTCTAGATCAGTCGTACCAGCTGTTATTGGAGGCAGATTTTAGGCAGATCCTCATGACGGGCAAGGATGGTCAAGGGTGTTGGAGATGGAGAGGTGCAGGTTAGAAAAGACAGAGTCAGAGGGAGAGTCAGAAGTGGGGATTGGAGGGGGGATGAAGGTGGAGGCGAAAGCAGCGACGGACACACGCTTCATAAATCGGATGAAGGTGAAGGAGGCTGGCAGTGCTGGGGGTGGCTCAAGTAGAGGGCCACCGGGCCTCAGGCGGGAGGAAAGGAGAGAGTGGTCGAACCAGGAGAGGGGAGTGGTGGCCGGATTAGAGATGAGGATGTCGCCAGAAATTAGGGCGTTCAGAGTATGACCAGCAGAGTCGGTCGGGCCGGTAGGGAGAATAGAAAGAGAGCGGGAGTCAGAGGACACAGAACTGAGTGGTGGGTGATTCAAGGAAGTCGAGGTCGATGTTGAAGTCGCCCAGGAAGAGGAGTTTGGGAGAAGAGGTTGAGAGGGAGGAGTCTAGGTCGGCCCATTCAGAGAGGAAGAGGGAGATAGGGCAAGGGGACCTTGATATAGTGGCGAGGGTGAGAGAAAGAGTAGGCAAGACCCCAAGCCTACAGACTAGACATTCAAAAGAGTATTATTGAGTAGGTATGATGGAGGCAGGATCCCACTCTGAGATGATCAAGGCCACTCCACCTCCAGGCCCGTTGGGTCTGGGTTTGAAGAGGATTTTGTAGCCCTCAGGAAGGGGAGTGTCGAGAGCAGTCACCGAGCTGGCATTGACCCACGTCTCTGTAAAAGCAGGGACGTCTAGATCAAAGTCTTTGAGAAGTAGACAGATGTCAGAGGAGTGTTTGCCAGCAGAGCGAGCATTCAGAGTAGCTAAGTGAAGCTGGTTTCCACCTTTGAAGGTTTTCAGAGGTGGGATACAGGGGTGTGGTACTCCCATCGGGGGTGGTGGAGAGGGATGAGGAGTGGCAGGAGAAGGGAGGAAGTTTGAGAGAGGGCAGATGCTGGTCGAGAAGAAGAGCAGGTTGAGAACCTTGGGTCATGATAGTACCAATTTGAGGGACATTAATGATACACCTAGAGGGTGAGAAGCATGCCCAAAATACTTCCCACCTAGTACCACCATTAATGGGTGAGGAGTAGAAAGGGGGGAGAGTGGAGACCATATGGGTGGTCCATAGGTCAGGAGATGGAACAGAAAAGAGGATGTCCGTAATAGTCTATCTGGAAGTGGTATTGACCTAGGTGTCCAGGAGACCAGGAGAACTTTTTCCTTCCAGACTTCGTGAGAGAGGTAGGATAGGTGATAGAATAGCAGTTGGACTAGATAAGGGAGATGTGCCATGAGAGTAGCGGAGGAGACAGACTGAAAGGGGGGGCAGGCTGTGCAGTGCACAGGAACTCACCAAATGGCCTAGAAGCCAGGCAGACACAGAAGGAGGAGGTGTGCAATGGAAGACGGACCATGCACAGATTTAAAAGTTAACCTACATTTCAATTTCCAATAAAGCACTAAATTACAGCACAAAATGGAGCATGCTTAGATTGAAAGCACGCCTACATTTGAATGTCTAATGAAGCACTAAAATGCAGCACACAATGAGAATGCATATATTTAAAAAAGCACGCTTAAAGATGATACAGGAGGGAGGAGAGAGAAAGACATGAGGTGCAAAATGCCTTAGGCAGAGCAAAGCAGACAAGGCTGGTGGGTTTAAGGGGAGGAATCCAGTCAAGTGGCTGTTTACATACATGGAAATTAGCAAGCATGTTGAATAAGCAGCAAAAGAACCACATTGAGAACACCCCAAGCAGTGGGGAGAAAAGTGCCCTTGAAGTGATCATGTCAGTAATTGCGGTAAGGTGTGGTGCACCAATGGTTGGCAGGAGGTTCAGCAGCTGCAAGTAGTTGTAGAAAGTGATTGAGGGAAGCACGCAGATAAGGTATGTTGAGAAAGGGATCCGTTCTAGCAGTTTGAACAGGGCAGATAGTTGAACGCAGTGCTGCACAGGTTGCGTTGAGTGTGGGAGCACGAGCTCAGTGGACGTCTCGGAGCGTGTCACTGAAGTTAATGGTGCCAGGAATGGGTTCCGAAGGAAAGCATGGATCAGTAAGCAGGAGACAGTAATCGCGCTTACCCAGGGTGCAAGGTGGACTTGAGGTGGGCACCCTGTCAGGCTGAGTCTTGTAGCGAATGTCCGCGGAAGCTGCTGAACCCTGACAGTCCCCCTGAAGTGTAGCACACGAAGCCAAGTTAAAACGGCTGAGCATGATACACCTCAAGGGGAAAGTGGATAAATAAGAAAACACAAGGTTTCATCAAATGTGGTTGCAACCTACAGAAGGGGCGAGAAGAATTACCTCAAAATCCAGCAAAGTTGCTGTGAGTCTCTAAGGTGGAGGGAATTGGCACATTGCTGAGAATTCTCACTAACACTCGTCCCCTCCCACACTAAGGGACAGGAGGATTTAATCCACCCCTGGATGAATCTCCTTACTCCAGTTGGTCATACTTTCTGGAGAGACCATCAGCATTTTGGTGATTACACCCTGATCTGTGTTCAGTGGTAAAAATCAAACCCCTGTAAGCTGATTGACCATCTTTACAATTTAGGATTTTCCCTCTTCATCTGCATTAACCATCTCAAGGGTTTGTGGTCTGAATCACAAAATTAGATCCATACAAGTATGGTCTAAACTTCTTCAAAGAGCACACATTGGCAAAACATTCACGTTCTATGGTTGCCCACCTTGTCTCAGGTTCCTTCCTACTGATGAAGCAGATTGGGTGTTCCCTGACTTTCTCATCCAGCTGACTCAGACCTGCACCTAAACCTGTATTCAAAGCATCTGTCTGTACAATAAAGGATTGGTTGTAGTCAGGAGCTCTTAAGACTGGAGTTTGACAAAGCGCTTTCTTAAGTCCTTCAAATCCCTTAGTGCACTTCTCATTCCACCTGACCTTCTTGGGGAATTTGGGTGAGGAGATCACATTTAAGGGAGAAGCTATGGTCCCATAGTGTTCAATGAAATTCCTATAGTAACCTGTGAGGCCTTAAACGGCTCTCTTGGATTTGAGTAGTACGGGTGGCCCAGTCCTGTACAGCTTGTACTTTGCTAGGCAATGACCTTATTTCACCTCCTCCCACCTCATGTCCAAGGTAGACCACTTTAATCTGACAAATTTGACATTTACTTGATTTTATGGTCAGATTGGCCTGCTCAAGAGCCGGAAATACATGTCCTAAGTGGTCACTATGTTCCTTCCAAGTAGGGCTCAACACTGCAATGTCATCCAAGTATGCCATGCAGAAGTCCCCTATCCCATTCAGAACATGATTGACCATCCTTTGGAATGTAGCAGGTGCATTCTCTAGTCCAAAACGCATAACCTTAAACTGGTGGAGGCATCCTGGGGTTGAAAATGCAGTTTTCTCCTTGGCATGGTCTGTCAGAGCTATTTGCCAATATCCTGAGGTTAGGTCAAATGTACTGAGGTACTTGGCTGAACCAAGTTTGTCCACCAGCTCATCTGTCCTAGTTAAAGGATGTATTAAAAAAGGTTGGCAAAGTCCCAATTTTTTGTTTATGGGGGAGCAATTCTCAAACGGGAAGAGTAACGTGCAAAAAGGGAGGTGCCTAAGAAAAGCACTGAGAATTTATTACCCCTCACTACTTCAGCTTTAGGAAAAGTAGAGATTGAGCGATTATAGTCACACACAGTTTAACACAACCCAAACATTTCTCAAAAATCAGACAAAAAGATACTAGTTAGCACAGGAAGACAGAGTCAACAACGTACATTAAATATAATTTTAATATAAATATTAAAAACGAGATTGTCATACATCAATGCGTCAGATTGAGACACAAAACAAATGTCTAACCACTAAGACAGAAAAAGCAAAGAAAAAGGATAAAGAAATGGGTGATTTAGTAAACCCTATTTTAAAAAAAGAAGGTTCTTTCAACTATAACGCCTATGTTTAGACATTATTAGAGACATGAGGTGTTGACATGTTTCGGCCAAAAGGCGAATTGGACATTTTCTCAAGTGTCCATTCGGAACTAAGTGTTGTGGCCATCTTCAGGACAAATGATTTCTTCATACTAAGTCTTGTGTATGATGTAGATGAAACATCGTAGATTTGTTTTCTCTAGGTAGAGTGTGACAGTCGGCGAAAAACTCATCCGTCTCTAAAATTACTTTTTTTACGTCCGGGAGCACGTTGGCCGTTAGGTTCGTGAGTTCTGTGGCAAGGGTCACCTTGTCTATTAGTTCCGTGTTAACAGCACTATTGAGTGTGTTCTGATGATTCACTTCTATAGGTGCAGGTGTCCCAGGCGGGAACCCGACTGGAATGCCTTGGGACTCCTATCTTAAGTTCGAGGTTTGTTGAAGCAGTTTATTTAGTTAGCTGCATTGCCGGATTTATCCAGGACGAAGATGTAATGACTTCTGAAGCTTGCAGAGTATTCACAAACCAACGCACTGGATAGCAAGGGACGGTGGCAAAGTACTTTGTCATAGTGCAAAATTAATTTGCAGAGAAAGGGTTGAAAGAAACGTGTATTACCCTGTTCTCTACAGCAAGAGAAAACGCTGTCTGCCGTGCGTAAAAACACAAAACAGTTGCTAACTAGTATCTTTTTGTCTGATTTTTGAGAAATGTTTAGGTTGTGTTAAACTGTGTGTGACTATAATTGCTCAATCTCTACTTTTCCTAGAGTTGAAGTAGTGAGGGGTAATCAATTCTCAGTGCCTTTCTTAGGTACCTCCTTGTTTGCTAGTTAAAGGATGGGCATCAGTTGTGGTGATTGCATTAAGAGCTCTACAGTCCACACAGAATCTCAATTCCCTGGATCCTGCCTTTGGCACTAGCACAACTGCACTAGATCATTGACTTGTAGATGGCTCTATTACCCTGAGATCAAGCATCTTGTTGACCTCTTCCTTTATGTGGGTTCTTACATGGCCTGACATCCTGTAACCCCTGCTTTTAACAGGTAAACAGTCACCAGTGAGAATCTCATGCTGGCCCCAAGGGGTCAAGCCTGGTGATAGTGAAAACAGAGGGGCAAACTGATTTAACAGAATGTTGCACTCCTTCTCTTGTTCCACTGTTGGATCAGAAGAGAGATTGACTCCCATCTTTCCATCTAAAGGTTGTCCCCTGAAGAGGTCAGGTAGATGTTCACTCTCCTCCTCTTGAGCAGGGGCTAGAAGCAAAGCTCCCCGTTCTGGTCTAGAGACCTCGGCCTTTAAGGTGGCTGGTGTGAAAGACCCTGGGGGGGGCTCATTAGGATTGTCTAAGTCCACCAAATAATTGACCTCTCCACGTTTTCCCACAGCCTTGAAGGGTCCCATCCATTTGTCCTGTAAGGCTCTCTGCCTTGTAGGTACCATAACTAGAACTAGCTGGTCTTGAGTAAACTCAACCATGTTGGCCTTCTGGTCAGGCCAATGCTTCACTAGAGCCTGACCTGCTTTCAAGTTATCTGAAGCTTCTATCATCATGTGTCATTCTCCTTCGGAGACCTAACACATACTCAGTGACTCTCACTGGCTTGAGGGAAAGCGCACTCTCCAACCCCTCCTTGATTGGGGCCAATGAACCTCTAACCGGATGACCATAGAGGAGCTCAAAGGGGCTGAAGCTAACCCCTTCTTGAGGGACTTCTCTATAAGCAAAGAGAAGGCATGGCAGTAGAAGGTCCCACTTTCTTCTAAGCGGTTCTTCTCAAGCATCTATCATGCTCTTCATAGTTCTGTTAAACCTCTCTACCCACCCATTGGTTTGGGGATGGTAGGCTGTTGAGAACTTGTAGGTCACTCCACAGTTTTTCACATGGCTTGCATGTAGTGGGATATAAAGTTGGATCCCCTGTCAGAAAGAACCTCCTTAGGAAAACCTACTCTCGTAAAAATACCAAGTAGGGCCTTAGCCACTGCCTGGGCAGTAACATTCCTCGTAGGTTTGGCTTCAGGATGCCTGGTAGCATGGTCTACCACAACCAATATAAATTGGTTGCCTGAAGATGTGGGAGAGTCTAAGGGACCAACAATGTCGATGCCTAACCTCTCAAAGGGTACTCCTACCACTGGGAGAGGCACCAAAGGTGCCACATTCTTGGCTCCACTCTTGCCAGAAGTCTAAGAAGTGTGACCGCTTCTACAGAATGCATCTACATCAGACCCCATCTTGGGCCAGTAGAAATACAGAGAAATTCTCTCCTTGTTCTTAAAACTTTTGACCAGCTAAAGGAATCTCATGGGCTAACTGTAGAAATTGGTGTCTCACCTCCTGAGGCACTACACTTCTTCTGAAGTACCCTAGGGTAGACTCAAGAGGTTCACTGTAGAGGAGGCCATCCTCCCAGTACAACCCGTGCTTCCCTGGCTCTTGCCCATCCAGCCGGGAAGCTGCCTGTTGTCAAGGTCCTTCAAGAGTAGGACACTCTCTTTGACCTCTGCTGAAGTCAGCCTTACCGGGTCCACCTTCTGCAAGCAAAGTCTGCAGCTCAGGATGGTATTTAGGATCCAGATCTCCAACAGGGAGGAGGTCTTCTTTCAGCTCTGTCTCATCAGTAGCTGATTCACCATCTTCTGGTTGAACCTCACACTCGGCCTCAGCTGGTGGAGCAGTCACAGGTGTGACTTTGGACTGTCCTCTCTGGGATGTCCTGGTTTGATGCACAGGAGTGCTATCTTTCTTGTTTCCTGAGACTTTGGGTTTCCCCTTTGTCTCTTTCTTCCTGGAAATAGAAGGGGGCTCTTCCTGTGGACTGGGTGTTATAGGTTCTTTTGTAACAACCCACTGAGCCATTTAAAGTGAGCTCTCTTGCCTTCCTAGTCTGCTCCTGCTTCCTTTTACTGGGAGGCCTGGGGGTGCTTGATACAACTCCAAGAGTTTTTAAGTCATTCCCCAGCAGGACTCTCCAGGCACCTCACTTTGTACACTGACAGGTATTCTTAGTCATATTGTTGCACTGGATGAGAGCTGGTAATATTGCAACCATCTGGATAGGGCATCCAGCAAGCTTAGTGTGGCCTTTGGGTGGCTTAGCAACATCCTCAGGTTTGAAAAAGGGCCCATCCACCACGGTAATGCTGGCCCCAGTGTCTCTAATGGCAGGGGTGTCCTGACCATTTACAAGTACACTGTCCTAGTATTCTTTTGCGTTATCTGGTATAGAGTTATACACATCTACACTCTGCTGTTCCCACCACAGACCCAGGGACATCAAAGAAACACTGGCAGAGACTCCAATGGGGTCTTCAGCCAATAGTTGTAAGTTTCCACTTGCTGTATGTACTTCACCCTCAGGGATGAAGGCTAAAGATGCAGTGTGGACCCCTGAAGGTTTACCCTTACATCGGGAATCCCCTTTCACATGGTCAGTTGACCCACAAGCATAACATTTTCCAAATGTTTTGACAAATGGGGGCTTTTGCTGACCTCCTTCTGGTTTGGCACCAGAGGTTTCACTAGACTGTCCTGGTTTCCCAAATGGTTTACCCTTCTTATGTTTGTGGCCCTCTTTTGGGTGGGAGGATTTAGAATTCTCTGTCATCTTTCTTGCACTGCTTCCCCTCATCCTTTCTATGAGTAGCCCCAAAATTGTTTTGAGTAGCCCTGTTGGCAACCCACAAGTCAGCAGCTTTTGCTAGCTTCTTGGGATCAATATCTTTTGAGTTAGCCAAGTGCTGTCTCAACTCAGGAGAGCAGGCATCAATAATAGACTCCAACAATAACAGATTTCTCATTCCTTCAAAGGAGTTCACTCTCTAACCCTTAACCCAACCATCTAAGTCTTAGAAACATTCACACACCCAGGTAGCCCAAGTGGTACCATCAGTTTTTTTGAGGGTCCTAAACCTCTTAAGGTACTGGGAAGGAGTCCAAATCTAGCTATCAAAGCTAGCTTCACATTTTCATACTCCAATCTTTCAAGTTCCCCCACCTCCATTACAGCATCAGTTGCAACCTGGGGGAGCCTAGACAAAAAGCCAAGGAATCAACCGATTCCCTGTGAAACCCTGAATCCCAAAGTTCTATTCAAAACCACCCAACCAATCCAAAATATCAAGTTTCACATCATACATACTCACTGCTTCTTTAGGCATGCAAGGTCTCTTTGGACTGGAAGACCTAGAAGACTCTGGGATAGAAACATTTTCAAGAGACAATTTCTTCATTTCAAGAGCATGTTGCATTTCCATTTCCCTTAGTTTGATGTTCAGCTTGGATTTGTAATCTTTTGAATTCTAACTCAGGTTTCATTTTCTCAAGAGACGCACATTCTGGACTCAGCGATGGGCATTGTGGAGTCCTTGTGGATACAGGTTGGGGCAAAAGGGCCTGTTGAGGTAAGGAGGGGCTCTCTTCCTGAGACGACTACTCTTCCGACTCTTCAACAACATTAGAGTTAGACTCTGAATTATCATCCCCAATATCATTGTCCACATTTCCTGGGTTAGTAGGTGTGACGGGCCTACTACCCAGACTTTGATTTTTCAACATTCTTTCAATTAGTTCATTTTTCTTTCGTTTAACGGGGAAATTCCTGAATTTACACATCTTTCAGTTGCTCTACTGTTAAAATGATCAGGGCTTCCTGCCTGAAGTTATCCACATCTGGCATGTTACAATTGCTTTTCTAGTGGAGCTTAGCCTTGTGAAGGTTTTTAGTTGAACAAAAGCAAAGTACAGTCTTAGTGTAACAACTCTACAATAGATCCTCACTGCCTGCCCCCAGTGTTAGGCAAGATTGTATGCACTACCCTTTGGGTGCACTACAAGAACCCTCACCTCCTGGCAATAGGAACCCAACCTTTGGTATAAGTCTGTACTACACAGGTTGGTAGACTGTTGAGCAGCCAGGCTTATCTCAAGAGGGGTCAATGTGGGCTGTAGGGGAGTTACATAGAGATTCACAGTGACAAGTATTCAAATAAACAGTTACACCCAAGGTTTCTTGAATGAACAATTATTAATGTATCAGTCAGTTAGAATAAGCCTTCTTCAGAAGGGAGCAATATAAAAGCAATACACCATATAAAAGAAGATGGATGAGCACATCCAGCTAAGTCTGGCGCTCTCGATGTGAGCTCTCACGGAGCTTCTTATTAGTTATTTTTTAATATAACACTTTATACGGAGTTTCATCCAACTGTTGGTTTATTTGTACCTGAGGGTTGATGTCCAAAGATAAATTAGAAAAGATTCCCAGACCTAGTCTTTAAACTAGTATTTGAGTGATTAGTTCCAAAAAACTGCCAGGTATTCAACAAATAGGAAGCTGGTTTGTTCAATGTTTGTGTGGTTGTCTTTAATGCCAATGCATTTCGGAGTGAATCTCCTTCTTCAGGGCGTTAACAACACTTTTACGTTTTACTGATCATTTATCAGCCAAAATCACTTCACGCACTAAATAAATCAGAATGGCAACAAAAGAGTACATCACGTATAGAAGAAATCATAAATCAAATTTGGTTCCAGAAAGAACGAACATTTAGGCAATATATCAAACCATGTGTATCAAATGTCATAGTCCACCATTTTGAAGAACATTAGTGAACATATAATAAGTAAATTAAAATGTACATACCCAATGAAGGTAATTCCCATTAAACAGAAGGATAAGGTTATGAGGAGAAACCAACAACATGGCATCTTCGTTAGATCAATGTTAATGAACAGTTATACAAATACAATAACACCTCTGTAGTGTTGTGCATGCCTAGGATGCACTAAAATTAACTTCGTGATATCCTGTGGTGTCTGACACCATTGTGGGGTGGATAACTCTGTGTTTTCAATGTTACAAGCGTCTGTAAAAAAATGACGAAACCTTAACAATACTATATCCGTTATTATACAAGTCTCCTGCGTTTCTATACATTCCTTTGAATGTGAGTCTGACGCTTACCCCTCAGAGTGTGTGCGTGTGTGTGCATCCTCTCACTCTGTGGCCGTGTCTCTTCCACTGACGTTCTGCAATGTAGCAAAGGTTGCAGCAAGCTTGTGCCGTGCTGAGAAACCATTGTATACCCGTTTATAAAAGCAACACACATTTACCCTCCAAAATTATACACTTAGTTTCTAAATCAGTAAAGACCCATTTGGGATGGCACACAGTCACACCCTCAGGTGATTTCAATAGTTAGGGTGCTGGGGAAATTAATATCTTACTGCAGCATTTTGAATATTCTTAGGGATTGGTCAAAGGAAAAGGTTATTAGAACAAACAAGAGATCACAAATATTCTTAGCAGGCAAATACTTTTGGATCCCCTAAGCAGTCATTCAATATAACAGGTTAAGCCAAAGTCAATGGGCAAAAGTCTATATGAGCTGAAGCACTTCTGGTAGGTAAGTAGAAAAATCTTTGCACAATGTTTTAGAAGTCTTTGAAGAAAAGAAGAATCAATGTAGGGCCACAAGCTTTTTAGGCTTGTGAGTAGTAGGAGATGCAAGCAACTCTACAACAAGAGGTAAATTCTCCCAGACTTTAAAGTACCTTTGGATTGAAGAAAAGGTGCAGCAGATGACTCCTGTTCCTGTGCAGCTCTGCAGATCTCGCTGTTCCTGGGCCTCAGTCGTGGGGACAAGAGGGAGGACTTCTGGGGACTCCTGCACTGCAATGGGACGGTCACCGCTCGCAACTGGCAATCTTCAAACAAGTGGCGCTTCGGTGTTTCAGCTCCTCGCAGCTTCCGCAAATAGCAACACCGCGGTTCTTGGCTGTCGAGATGGACTTTCCTTGCTTCTGGGGTCCCGCACTCTGTTGAGGGGGCTCAGGCTTGGCCAGCCCTGCTTCCTGGGAATTAAGGAGGATCTTCCTGGAGCTCTTGGCCAACTTAAAAGCAATGCACACAATCTGGTGTTTCTCTCCCTGGCTGTTCGGTTTCCAACAGCAGCTCTATGGAAATTCTACCAGCTCCGAAAAGATGTCCAGGTGGCTTACTTTGGAGTTGATTGGTCCCACCAACTCAAGGGGAGAAGTCGTCCTTGCAGGGGCTTCTCTGTGGATACAAATTTGGAGTTTCAGCACAGTAGCAGCGCTTCACCGGGCAAAACAACGGTCCAGGAGTTGCAGCAGGCGTCCTCTTCAAGTTCTTCTTCGGTTCCTTCGTCCAGTGGTTGACTCTGCCTTCCAAGCCAAAAGCCTTGTCTTTTATTCAGTTCTCTCCTATTCATTCCAGCCTCGCTGTTCGTCACCCAGCAGGGTGGGTGTCCTTGCCGGACAGTCAGCCAGCCAATCACTACAGAGTGCATTTGGGGTCTACTAGGAGACTAAGCACAGTGAGTTTCAGGCACCTCCCTCACTTCCTGCCCCCGCCAGACACCCTGAAGCCAGAGGCGTGCTTTACTTGTGAATCCCGCCAAAGGCAAAGCAAACAAAGGGACCAGACCTGGTTTGGCGCACAGAGTAAATCTCAAGAAGGACATTTCCACAAAGAAATGGCGAAAAAAGACCAGGGTCATTTTGACAAAAATTGCACCCTTGGGTGCTTTACTGCAGCTGCGAACGCAGCCTGCACTAAATGTACACCACGGTAGTTACAAGTAAACCACTGCCACCAGCCATTCATTGAGGCAAGGGTAACATAAAAATGTTACATGAGAAGCTAGACAAAGGGGATACTAAGTAACCCCTCCAGCACCCTATTGTAAGATAGTGTTTGCTGGGTCTAGAAGGTATTTAAACCTTGGGGAAATCTGGATGACGTCCCTGTGCCACTGCACTGATGATGCTGTGTGACACAATGTAAAATATGATGCCTATGGAGTTTGTCAGGCTCCATAACCAAAAGAAACACAAAGTTAAAAAATCACATTAAAATAAAGAGTGGGGGAAAAAGGGTCTCACTCTCTCCAGATCAGAGAAAATCAAGTCCTCAAAATCCAGCAAAGTTGCTGGGGGTCTCTAAGGTGGAGGGAGTTAGCACATTTCTGAGAATTCTCCCTAACAGCTGGCTTCCATGCAATCAGACTTTCTTTAGTCCCTCTTCCCTTTCCTTTTAATCTCGGGGACTCCCACCCGACGCAGTGTCAAAACCTGCACATGCAGATAATGTCTGCTTGGAATTCCTCATACCTTTGTTGTCACCTCGTGGCAGTACTTAAGAGTATCCAGTATGTTCTGTCCTGGCAAAATCTATTTGCTACAAAAATACTTGGTCTTACTCTAGATGACATAGCTTGGTATGGAAGGGGGCGGGCTATTGAATGTTGGGGAGTGACATGGCTGAAAGGGCTGTATTCTAGATGATCGTCCTGATCCCCAGGGTAGCCCTCCCTCCCCATGAGGTCCTCCTGCATTAAGCCACCCCTATGGACTATTACTTAGCGACTGCACCTCCTTAGCCTCATGGGAAAGGGCTCCCCCCTGGGGAGAAGTGATAACTTGTGAATCGTCCCATATATTAAAGTATATTTCAGTATGTCAGTGTAATGTATTATTTAGAGTTGTGTGTGGCTAATTGTACCTATATGTCAACCTACTACCCGTATCTGAGGGTTGAGCTGTGGTGCTCTGCGGCCCTCGTTTGAGAGGTTTGGATTCTTTCTTGTCATGGGTTTTAGCCTTTTCCCTAGGGCAGGGGTCTGCAACCTTTGACTCGCCAGATGTTTAGGACTACAATTCCCATTAGCCTTAACTAGCATAGCCCATGGTAAGGGAGAATGGGAGTCGAAGTCCAAAACACCTCCATCTCGAGAGCCACAGGTTGCAGACCCCTGCCCTAGGGTTAGTTGTTGTAGCATCCTCAACGGGGGTAAACAAACGACCTCAATAGCAACTACAAAATATTGGCCACTGTAATACAAACACGCAAAAAATCAAAGCTAAGCCTAGTATAGCCATTATTTCACATAGCTGTGCATTAGCTATGAACTGTTAGTACAAAGGAGTAGAACAAGGTTCTGTAAATAATCTCCTCCCATGATTAAAGGAAATAAGAAATAACCAAAAAGTGGAAAAATATTTGAACTGCAAATGTAAGCATAAAGTAAAATGAGCTGAACAGTTAATAAATTCATTTATATTAGAAAAATGAAAGTTATGATCAAAGACACCATAATTATTCAAACAATATTATTTTTTGTAGGTTACATGAATTTTATTATTTGTGATTAATGCTACTTAATGTAAGATCAGAAGATCAGGAATAAAAATAGGTAAGTGTAGTAATAACATTTTAATTTGTTTAATTTGCTCTTCAATTCAATTAAGCCAAGCCTAAATGTCTTTCTATTTATTTTCTTTTACCCAATGTAGTTAATACAAGTAGAGAATTTAAGAAGAACAACGTGAAATTCTACCTGAAAAATAAGAAGCCAACTAAGGCTTGTTG
Source organism: Ambystoma mexicanum (assembly GCF_040938575.1). Taxonomy (NCBI): domain Eukaryota; kingdom Metazoa; phylum Chordata; class Amphibia; order Caudata; family Ambystomatidae; genus Ambystoma; species Ambystoma mexicanum. The sequence goes on along the minus strand of NC_090931.1, from coordinate 284,662,863 downwards.
ACTATGTAGCCCACTAAAGATTAGCACAATTTGGAAGCTCTCAAAAAATATTATATAATCACACAAACAAGATATATGGATGTTTTATATTCAAGAAAAGCAACTATTTGTGTAGTCCAAGGAACTGTCCCTTTATTACAAAACCCTTTATAATACATTTCAGAGAAGGCAATACAATAAAGAATGCAGCTTACCCCTGCATCTCCTGCCAAACGTCGATGCATCTGGGAAATAGATTTACAAAGATCCTTCTCTAAATTTGCCCATGGTGGTAACGCTGAACTCTAGTATTGACTTTTCCCATTGAAAATCCTGAACAGGTTATATTATACACCAGCAAAAATCATGCATATTCAACCTGACTGTAAGGACAGGTGCCCTTGATGAAGTGAACCTCTAGCTGGAATCTTGTATATACCGTGGTCTTGTTCAGAGTTTGTTCCTTACTGGAAAGCAGGGAGTCAAAAATTGTCTGTAATATCTGGAGTGCACCTTCCTGTCTATTCTTAATGAGGTTTGTGGGGTAATATTGGGCAAGTGTCTGAGTCGAAGCGAAGATTCCTTAATCTGGGAGAATGGCTTGCAAAAAGATGTACACTTCAGAAGCGGAAATACTGACCCCAACCATTGAAATGTGGCACTGATGTTTACTTTGCGCTAATAATGCTGGAGAAACCAACTGCAAACTTTGCCCTGCTGGAAATCACTGTAAGGCTATATGGATGGAATATCAAGCTTATGAGTGAACTGCTACTGACAGGAAACTACCATGAGGATGTCAGACAAACATGTTAATTTACACAATGCCAAGTTAAGCATAAATAATGTGGCTCATGTATAAGGTAAAATGCTGTAAAAAGAAACAAAACGTTTTATTGATGTATGTATTTATTAATTGCCAGACAAATTAATAAGAATTTTCTTTAAAAAAATACATGGTGGAGGACACTTTACATGGATGATTTTGAGGATGTGTATATATAAAATACAATACGCTCTTCAAAGCTTCCTATGTGATTGTTTTTTTAAAACAATTTTTATTAATTTTTACAAAACCATTCAACACATAAAAAACAAACTTAGCGGTGCATGTTATACATTTTCAAGTATCTTGTATCATATTATACCATAGCCGCTATTTACCATTTACCCTCCCCCTGTAACTTGAGCCTACTCCATTCCGCCTTCCGCCGTTATCTTCTAGGGATGTTCCTTCTTCCGTGTTTTGGGAGGTATCATCCCCACTTGGGCATACCTGGGTGGACTCAGACAATGTGGCGGCTAAGTGCCTCCAGGCCATCAATGTATCTGCCTCTTCCTCCCCCCCTCTATTGGCTGCTTTGGTCCATACCGCCGTTTCCGTGTCAGCCCATTTCTTGACATCATTTCACCAAACCTCTACTTTTGGTCTGTTGCATGCTTTCCAGCCCATGGCAATTCTGCGCTTGGCCAATACGTAAGCCAGGTCTTTAAGTTTACCCACATGCTTTAGCTTGCGTGGTCTAGGGAACCCTCCCATCATACATGCCCACCCTGATTTCACATTTAGCGTGATCCCCTTTTCTGACAGGCGATGGGCCACTTCTTTCCAGAATTTACCGATTTCCGGGCATGCCCAGAACATATGGGTCATCCCAGCATTCACTTCCTTCTCCATATTTGGGACATGTTTGTATTTCTCTGTTTTTGAATCGGGCTATCCTCTGGGGGGGGGGGGGGTCAAGTATGCTCTGAGAGTTGCATATAGCTGAATTTGTTGCAGCCTTGCATTCCTGGACACCTTTATGGTACCTCTGAGCCTCCCACTGCCCATCATTCATGCTTTCACCCACTTCCTCTTCCCAATCCTTTCTTAGCTGGGTAACTTCCTTCCCCACCCTGGTCATCAACAATTCATAGATTCGGGAAACCTTGTGCTCTCCCTCTGCGATGTCGTATATTGTTTCTATAGCTGCATCAGGTTGGTCTTCCAGCACTATTTCAGACCATGTTTCTTTCACCCGTCGCACCAGTCTGGTGTATGTTATATATTGCCCGTTTCCTCTACCAGTGCGTAAAATTCCATTATTTTCCCATCTTGCCATATATCTCCCATTGTTGCAATACCCACCGGTTCCCAGTACTTGCGTATCATCTTCCTCAATTGCACATCCCCTTTGGTCAGCGCTACTAGCGGAACCGGGTTCCCCATGGCCTGGCAAGCCTTCCGCCACATTTGCCATCTCAATTCCAGCATTCTCAGACACCCTTTTGGCTCTGATTTAGGCAGCCATATCCATTCTTTCAAGAAGAATGGAGTGCATTCCGACCTCAGCCGTCTGGACTCCGCTGTTGAGTCTTCCGATAGCCACCTGGCCACATACTGTAGCTGGCTGGCCCAAAAACAGATCTCAAAGTTGGGAAGTTTTATACCTTCTTTTGTCATATGTATTCTGTAGTTTCCACAGGGCTACTCTATTCCTAGTGTTGTGTCAGATGAAGCCTCTACATATGCTCTGGAGTTTGACAAAGAATCGTTTGGGTATCATATGTGGAATATTTCCCAAAAAGTGTAACGGCCTCGGTAATACAACCATTTTCAATAAAGCCGCTCTCCCTATCATGGCCAAAGGGAGCTTAGCCCAGAATCTCATGCTGTTCTCAGTATTTACCATTGCCTTCTCTGTGTTATGTTTGTGTTCATCCTCCACCGTGTGGTAGATATCTATCCCCAGGTATCTAAAGGTTTCGGTCTCCCAGGGTATTTGTAGAATGGGTAAGTGCTCCCGCTGGATCCCTTTATATCTTCCCAGGGGGAATATGCACGACTTCGTGGGGTTGACTGCAATGCCCGAGAGCGACGTAAATCGCTCCATTACTTCTAGGATGTATTGCAGGTTCTCCTCCGGGTATCTTAAGTATAACAGCATATCATCTGCATACAATGATATTAGGTGTGGCCCTCCTTTCATGAAAATCCCCACCTCTCCGTACTGTTACCTTAGGTTTATCGCTAGGGGTTCCACTGCAAGGATATATAACATCGGGGACCAAGGGTACCCCTGTCTGGTACCTCTGCTAAGTTGCCATCTTTCTGAAATAACCCCTCCCGTCTTAACGCTGGCTAGTGGTGAGCTATACAGCAGTCTAACCCATTTCAGATACTCGGGCCCTATACCATATTCCCTTAAGGCTGCTACGGCCAATTAACAGAGTCGAAAGCTTTCACCGCATCCAGTGAAACAATTGCAACTTCCTAAGCCTCCCCTTCGGTCTTCTCCATGACCCGGTGAAGCCTCCTAAGGTTGTCTGATATGTTTCTATGCGGGACGTATCCAGTGTGATCAGGATGTATACGTTTTCTTATGACCTGTCTTAATCTCCATGCCAGCACAGCCGTGAGTATCTTGCTGTCCTGGTTCAGCATGGATATCGGTCTATACGATCCGCGTTCCATGCTTTTAATTTAAGTTACATAGCCTCTCCCAGTGCCCTTCGCATACTTACCGTAAGTGATTTATAGCGTCAACCTCTTCCAGGGAGTCAATTCCTCTGCGCATCGCTGCCTCTGGCTCCTCCTCTGCCTTCTGCAGCTCTTGCAATATGCCTCCTTGCAGCCCTTTGTATTTTGCTATCGCTGATCCCCCTCACCACCACTTTAAATGTCTCCCATAGGGTGCCGACCGATTTTACGCTTCCAGTATTGGTTTCAAAGTATTCTACAATATCCCTCCTCAAGTCCCCTCTAAATACCGTGTCTTTCAATGCTTCGGCTCTCAGCCGCCATGTTGGGATCCTAGCTCTAGGGGCTTCATACTGCCATGTTAAGATCAGTGGTGAGTGGTCTGAAAGGACTCTCGCTTTATATTCGGTCTGGACTATCTCTCCCGTCATCTCTGAGGAGGCAAATATATAATCTAGCTGTGTGTACAAATTATGTGGGGCCGAGTAGTGCAAGTAGTGTCTATCATATGGGTGGTGTAGCCTCCACATGTCCTCCAGCTTAGTCTCTCAACAGGGTCTTCAATGTTTTGGCTGCTGGGTTGGGTTTGTCCAATTTCCCATCTGACCTGTAAGCCCTGGGATCTAGCGTACAGTTGAAGTCACCTCCCCATATGACTGCCCCCATCCCCCAGGTATGGGCTTATTTTGGCTCCATGTGTTAATACACAAAAATATCTCAATACAAAAGTATTGCCATATTTTTGTGGCAATATTGACCCATGGACCCTGCGTGGCACACCCCCGCAAACCCTGCATTATTTTAAAATGTGCGGGGGACACCCCCGCAACTCCCGCTCCCACAAATGATCCCCCCCAAAATATCACCTATGGCGAGACAAACGGCCATATGTACGGTGATATTTTTGGTGGGGATATTTTGTAGAGATACCCTTATTTTACTGTACAGAGTTTTAAAATAGGCCACAGTATCTTGGTTCGGGCATATGTATTGATAATACACACTTCTCTGTTTTCTATTAGTCCCCGTACCACAACCATCCTCCCATCCGGCTCCACCACAGTTCGTAGAAGCTGAAAGGAGACATGTGGTCCCACCCACGTGATTACTCCTCTGGCGTATACTGAATATGTTGCCCCCACGGTGGTTCCCCTCCATGTCTTCCTTACCACCTCTTGTTTTTCTTTTGTGAGATGGGTTTCTTGTAGTAGAGCAATATCTATTGTTTGCCTCCTCATGTACATCATAATTTTATTTCTTTTCAGATAGCTATTCAGCCCCCAGATGTTCCAGGTAACTATCTTAAGGTCTCCCATCATTCAACCATACCCTGTCCCACCACTGTCCCCTCTTGTCTTCTGTATCTTGCGCCACGGCAAATGGATGTAAGCTCGTTCCCTAATTAAAATCACTGCACACCCTTCAACTCCACTCCCTCCCCCCTAACTTCCCAACCCCCACTGTTGTCCCTCCCTCCCTCGAACTACCTCATCTTGTTGCCCAGTTCCATCCCTGGATCTCAGGCTCCCCCGCATCTAGCCCTTTTCTCTGTATATCCGATACTCTGTTCTTAGCAGGGGGAGACCGTCCAGTATCCCAACTAAACTACCCAGGGGGTTGGTAGCGAATCTCCTGGTATAATGCCTCCTACTACGCGTTGACTATATGTATAATTCAGAATCGTACAAGCTGATCTATTGGTGTACTATGTAACCTACTATAATCCAGTCCCAGTGTCACTGTATGTGCCGTACTTATCTCACAAAAAGGCTTCTTGTGTATCGGTTCGGCACTTGTGTGTTTCCAGTTCATTTCCCGGTCTCTCTCTCCCTTTGGTCGTCCTCTCTAATCCAGCCATGTGGTCACATCCTCTGGTGATTCAAAAAACAAAGCTTTATTCTTCAGGAGCACCTTCATTTTTGCCGGGTACAGCAGCATGTATCTTTAGCCTGCTTCACGCATTCTCCTTTTCACTGCAACATAGTTCAGGCGTTGTCTCTGCACCATCAGTGTGTAGTCCGGGTACTCCGTAATGGTCGCTGACACTCTGCTTATTGTTCCGCCTTTGCGGAAGTGTTCCAGGACCTTCTCCCTGTCTTTATAGTTTAATATCTTTGCAATGATGGGCCGCGGCGTGGCTCCCGGTGGTGGTCTCCTCGACTGGGCCCTGGGCGCGCTCTCCACGGCAAACCCTTGGCTCAGTACTCCACCCGATATCTCCTTCAGTACCATGTTCTCAACATAGTTCGTCGGGTCAGCTCCCTCTTCTCCCTCTGGAAGCTCTATTATTTGCACATTGTTTCTTCGGGCCTGTCCTTCCGCCTCTTCTGCTCTATTCTCCAGGTTGTGCATCTGTTTCAGCACGTGAATTTCCTTTGCATTAGTTGTGCACATGCTCATATTGCCTTTCATCTCTTTCTCCAGTGTTCCCGTGCGCTCTGCTAGTGACTTTACATCTTGTCGCAGTAAGTTTACATTTATGCTCATTGCGTCAATTTTGGATTCCAGCGCTGTCCTCAGGTCTGATATTGCTGCACCCATCTTACTTTCCCATGATTTTTTCAGTTCAGCGATAGCATCCAGTATCTGTTGGTTGTGGAGTTCCGGCTTCTCAGATTTGCGAGGGCCTTGTCCTTTCCCACTGATCGCCTCAGTCACTTGTGGTGATTTGGCATATTCCTCTATGGTGGGGTTGTTTCCCTTTGCCTCTGCGTAATTTGGATGCCATTTTCACGTATGCCAGGAGCCTCAGGCCAGTTCCTGTCCCTTTTGGGCGTACCTCTATAGGTCAGGGGCTGTCCGTCCCTGTGCTCGTGATCCACTCTGCCCTCAGACTCCCTCTCTTCTAGGGGGACCCCTGCAGTCCTATGTATCTACCTGGTCAAGTTTGTTGCTTCCAGGCGAATGTTTCGCTGTGACCTGCACTCCACTGTTAATTGTTTGCACTGCTTCTTTGCAGAACTTTGGGTCTCCTTCAGCGTGCCAAATTACCCAATTGTCTTATGTTCAAGTCTTCCTTTGTTACCAGCACCCTGCTGTTGTCATGCCCTGCCAGGCTCTGGCCCCTTCACCATGGTGCCAGTAACACTGCCTGCATCCTCTCTCCTACAGGCCTTTTATTGATTCCAACATAGCTCCAGTATAGCCTCTCTCTGGGCACTGCTTCGTTTCATCTGATTCTTGTGCTGCGCTCACGCGCTTGTAACCACGTATCTCTTAATGTGTCAATTTCTCTTCTCACTATAAATTCTGACAGTGCCCCTCACTTCCAGGGAGCACCGGCTGTTTGTTTGGGCCTCGCGCTCCAATTTATGGGTATTATCTTGACGTTCGGATCTGAGGCACGCCGCAGACGTGTCCGAGTCACTGCAGCGTATCTCTGTGAGCTGGTGTCACCGGCACGGGCCCCCTCACCCCTCGCGCGTATCTTTTCGATGCGCTCACCCAGTCCTGCATCCATCGGGAGGATCCGCTTGCCCATGACTCCTCCCTGCTGGGTCATTAGTTCGTTCGGGTCTTCCTCTGCCTCCCGACTCGCCTTCCTCCTCCCATGGGTGCCGTCACCTCGGTCTGCAGCCTTGATGCGCTGCTCCATGCACGGCCAGACGGGCGGGGAGTCGCGCTCGCTGAGTGTGACCGAAGGGCAGTTCTTAGTCACGCGGGCCTAGGCTGCAGTCTTTAACGTTCCAAAATGCATCAGGCGGACCCTTTGAAGTCCAGGTCCACCATTTTGTTTTCTTTGTTCGTTTTATTCCGCGACCTTCAAAGTTCTGCAACTCTTATTCCACAGACACTGAGTGCCTGAGAGTTTCAACTTATTTGCTACACATCTTCCGACGTCTTATCCTCCAATTTCAGGTCTCATAGGCTTCAGTCAGCATATATTTTTCAAGGATCACTCTCGGATCGACAGGAGCTTCCCAGGAAAGACGTCCTACTCCATGGCTAATGAACCACACCCCCATGTGATGATAGTTCTTATTTTGCAGCTTTATGCAAAGTATGTGCTGGATTTTTTACTCGGTAAAACAATTATATAAGAAGCTTCATTTATTTCTAACAAACCTTTCAAAACCCTAATTTGTTATATCTGTTCATCGGGTATGGCTACTCTGCATTCTCCACCATTTCTACCTTATTCAGGCCAGGCAGAAAAAATATAGGACTGTCTACTGGTCAACATTTGATAGGGCTCATCCTACAAGAAGATCTGTCATAGTAGTTAAAGCTAGTAGGAGAGCTCTAAAGCCTTCCTTACTTGGAGTCTCTATAAATTAAAGAAAAGCCAAAATGAATGGTGCAATGTTTGGATTTTAATGGTGGGCTCCCATCTTGAAGTTTGTGAAGTTTCAGAAATGCCTTCTAAGGATGTGCCGTTTTGTTATGTTTGTTTTTTTGCATAGAAGGAGTCGTTCAATATTTCTGATTCTGTCTTTCAGGTGACGATCAGATACCCACCTCTGTAACCTGTGAGGCCATCAGTACAGTATCTGACGATGCCTTATTTAGGGATAAGTTGAAACACATGGGAAAATGTGAGTATTCATAATTTATATAAAGGTGTCACATTTGTGAATGACCCATCTTTGGAATATTTGTTGCAAATGTACATACAAAGGTCTGGTGGTATCTCTGATTCTTACCTGTGTTGCTTTTGGTGGGAGAAGGAGGGGAAATTTATACATTTTGTCTGATTCCTAGTTTCTTTTTGTTCTTATTTTCATGGGAAAAGCATGAGGCTTGATGTGCTTTTCGGAACAAGTATTTGTTTACAAATAAAACTGCACATGCAGGACAAAGAAATAAATTATATGGTAGAACATTTATAATGTGCGGCAACATCTTTCTAGGAAAATGCTTCTCTCCTTTGAGAAATCAATCTCTTTATATGACTATGAAAACCTTTCCAGACACTTTTTTACTGTTTTCGGTTTGGGTGATTTGCAATGGTTTGTGTTTGGTGTAACTTGCTAAATGGTCTTAGGAAGGTCTGTTAGATTTACTGGATGCAAGATTTGTTTACCCCCGATGTCTCATGAGCAGAAAAATCAACTTTGGAATGTTTTACAGCTATTATGTATGGCATAGAAAAGATCATGTTTTATTTGCATGCCCCTGAAATCTAAACCAATAATCTGCTGCTGTTCTTTTAAGCAACCCGAAAGAAGTTATTTGAACTTGCAAGAGCATTCTCAGAGAAGACCAAGATGAGGAAGTCGAAACGAAAACACTTGTTGAAGCATCAGGTGTATCCTTTACATTAGTGTTTTTGAACCTTTGCACAGTGAATGAATATTGATGCTTAAGTTCTTCACAAACAATTTAAGGTTTCCATGGTGGGCTCACACTTGTTGCTTATTACTGTATTTAGTTTATTAGGTGAAAGTCACTAGTGGCTTTAAGAATGAGTAGCTTTTTTTCGGTTCTTTCTTCGGATAAAAGGGCGAATTTCTATCGAAAATTGATAAAGAAGTCTTCTTTCTACTCATGTTATTCGCCCACCTCCCTAGCACACTCAGACGTCTTTAAAGAAGTAGCACGTGAAACCTTACCGCTGAAGGTGATGGTGGGACCTTGTTCCTCGCCAAAATAATCTCATTACATCCTCTCCAGTGACATGCAGGAGTACCCTGGTTGTGACCACTTGTATACAGTCAAGTCCTTTAGATGCAAAGTTGGTGACTGCATCCTCTCTGGCAGCAAAATCGGGGTGGTAACTGTGGAGAAACAGCTCAATGGAAACGGAGGGGCTACATATAAAAGATGGTTCTGAGAGGGCATAGTTCATTGCAGCCTTCACACTTGAGTTTTCCCCTCTCACAGACAGACACGACTCTTCATTGAAATGCAAACATTTCCTTTTGGCGTGCAGCCAATCCAGTTGCTGGGATTGTGATTATTTCCTACTGGTACTTGCCAACATTCCAAGCAGCCTCATTGAGTCATGCTCCTCTCACCCTTGCCCACCCACCCCAGACTCTAGCTTTTGGCCCGGGCATCCCACTAAACCTATCCTACCACATGCCGACCCCATTCGCACTTGGCCTTTCTCTGCTCATATCCCCCCATGCTAAGCAAAACAAAAGAGATGATGGCTAGAAGGTTTAGAATTAATCTTAATCTCTGGCATTGCTCTGGGCACGCCTCCAGACCATCGTTATTCACCTGCCAAGCCATTACAAAAGGGGAAAGACAACATGCAAATCAGGCTTGGTCCCAACCCAAAAGGTGCAGTCCAGCCCAAACTGCTTGAACACATCCCTTTTGCATGAGAGCACAAGCACCCCAGACATATTTATGGCTCATTGGGCCTTCTCACTAGGAGTACCTTGGGTCTCAAAGCCCAGCAGGCACGGGACCCATGTCTGGGCATTCCCGTCCCACTCGGAACTGCTTGGTCACATCCCTTCTGCATGAGACTACAAGCATCCCCAGACATGTTTCGCCCGAAACATGTTTGGGGATGCTTGTGGTCTCGTGCAGAAGGGATGTGACCAAGCAGTACAGGCTGGACTGCCCCTTTTGGGGTGGGACCAAGCCTGATTTGCATATGGTCTTTCCCCTTTTGAAATGGCTTGGCAGGTGAAGAACGATGGTCTGTAGGATTGCCCAGAGCAATGCCAGAGGTTAGGATTAATTCCAAACCTTCCAGCCATAACCTTTTTTGTTTTGCGTATCCAACATACTACCATCATCTCTGAAGATGCTTTCCATTAACACCAGGAAAAGGGAAGAATGGCTTCCCTGGGAGTGGCAGTCCAGGATTTCCATGGGGTCCATCTTTGTTGTAGGTTTTTTGGTGCATAAACACAGGGCATGTTCTGTGAAGCTTGTTACCGGATGTTGTACTAGTGGGCTAATACCTATAATGCTTGGTGGCCAGTAACGGCCTCCTGCCCACGTTAAAGGCCCTGTCTACAAGTTGACTTATTAAGTGGTGCAGTGAACTGTTAACACCACAGTACAACCTGCTAAACTAGTTGTCACGACTGAAGTAATGAGAAAAGTGATCTATGAATTTGCAAGTATAAGGACTCACAATTTTCCCTTGCATGTCATAGGTAATGGGTAGAAAGCCACATACAGAATTAAAATGTCTGTGATTGGGGGTGGTGGGGGGAGTGAGAACATGTGCGTAGGCAGTAAGGGGCCCTGTGTATAGTTGCATGCTTCGTCAATGCTATCCTAGGAAGTGTTTGACATTAAGGGTGTGCAATCAATACAATTTTCCTTAATAACAATGAGCAGACTTGGGACCGCAGCCTCAACAGCCAACCTCTTGGACGATGCAGAAGGGCCCTCGTGTGGTAAGTTCTTTTCAAGTCAATGCCTCTTACATTTATTTCATGAATGTTTGATTTTTAAGCCTTTTCTGTGATTCTTTACTAATTTTGATGTATATATCAACACACCTGAAAAGTGAAAGTACACACTTCGAATGGATTTTGTCCTCCCACATATTCCTCATTTTATGATATTTCCATATCCAGCTTCAGCTGCTTCGGAAACCTTTTCCAGCAGAGGGCACTGCGCTTCGATGCCTGTCGACTCGATGTCCCTCGAAGGCCTCTGTCTCGATGTCGAAAGTCATTGAGGGTATAAAGAGTGAGCAGTGACCGTTGGCTTCAGTTTCGTTTTTCTGTGAAAGCTATAGCTTCGGATACGGTGCGCTTCGGTTTCTGGCGTCTTCGACTACGCGGTCGGAGTTTAAGAAGGGCCAGGATTGTGGGGCAAAGATGTGCTTTACGGAACCCCATCAGGTATGCCTGTGGTGCCTCTGTTCCTCTCAGGCTACCTTCGACCTTAAGGCCTGCCTATCGATGATGGCGAAAGCACTGAAAGAGCAAAGAGGAAAACAGCAGCAGGTAGGTCAAAATCCCCTTCGACTACTCAGTCGAAAAAGACAGTCTTCAGACGAATCGAAATATTGCTCCTCGTCGTAAGAAGACAAAAAGATTGAGATCACGCAGTAGTTCTCACCACTCATCATCTTCGCAATGTTCAAAGAAAAGGCACTATAGGTCGTCGTCGAGTTACTCCGCAGAACGGGTTAAATGCTTGACGAAATCGGCCTCCCTGGCTGAGTGGGAGAAGTTCAGAGTTAAAATGATGCAAGTGTTCGAGAATGCACCCTTGACCACCCCGAAGAAATATGTAAGCCATGCCCAGGTCGAACTCAACAAGAAAGATGAGGGCAAAACACATGCGGCCTCGGGCCCGGGAGCTAAGGAAAAGTCTCCTCTAGAGCAGTTGAAGGATCCCTCAAGTCGTCACAAATATTCCTTGAGGAAGAAGTCATCAGTGCCGAAAGACTCCTCGTCGGACCCTAACAAGTCCTTGACGCCAAAGGCGCCGAAGACTTCAGTGCCACCATTGACACCATAGAGGATTATAGAAAAAATATATACACCACTACCAAGAAAGTATTTATTTTAATCACTTTGATTTATGAGGAAGCAGAACATTCCTCTGATGATCCCTTTGGTGTACAATAAAGAACACCTGGAGTCCCTGAATCCTTGATCTCAGCGGAATCAAGGTTGGACAATTTACAGGAGTCCCTGCAAACTGCAAGTGGACTAGATATGTCCTCAGAATTAGAATTTGGGAGACATGATCCTACTGACCATGCAGAAGGGTGGTGTAATAAATGGGGTGGAAAAGACCCACACCAATATATGAGCAGGATGATCTTACTGACATCCTAGATAAGGGCCCCCAGGAGGATCCTATTCTTCCTTTTCCTTTACATGTGCAAAGGAGAGTAAAGACAAATTGGGAGACGCCAGAATTAATTCTGGCAGTAAATTAAAAACTAGCTTCCAAATATAGGGCATCCAGTAGTGACCCCAGTTAGCTGATGAAACATCCCACTCTTGAAAGTTTGGTGGTACAGGCTGCCGCATCCACCTCAAGACAAAATGCATACCCAACTATTTCCCCAGACAGAGATGACCAGCGTTACAATGCTTTGGCCAAGAAAGTTTTTTCTGCGGGAAGTATGGCCCTAAAGTCCGTAAATGCTACGTGCACGTTAGCCAGGTTCACTCATACTATTTGGGAATGTATAGCAATGTCAGGTGAGCATATCCCTGAAGGTGACTAAAGAGACAGATTTTTAAATCTAGTCAAGGATGGGAAGGACACAATGTGCAAATCCCTCCAGACAGGTCTCGACACTGCTTACAGTATCAGCAGATCCATGGTGGCTAGTACAGTAATGCGCAGATTTGCCTGATTAAGTAAGTCTGGTTTTGCTCCAGATGTGCAATCCAGACTGCTTAACATGCCCTTTGATGGCACACATTTATTTGATAGCAAGGCCGACGAGAGCCTGGAGAAGGAACAAGTTACTTACCTGTAACTGTTGTTCTCCAGCATGGGTCTGGCATGGATTCACATGCTCATGAATATTCCCCATAGTCAGGCTGGGAATCCTCGGTAAAGAAAAAATCAGTATCAGTTTCGTTTCTGTTCTGTCTTTCTTAGTAGTAACCAATCACTGATCTCTGGGTCATACTGCCCCCAGCCAATGACTGCCCTCTCCCTAAGCCCCGCCTCTGGCAGCCATCCTCAGATTTGGTAGCACGCCAAGTGGCAGTATGACCAAGTGAAGAGCCGCAGAGGGGTAGGTGGGAGGGTTCGCATGTGAATCCATGCCAGACCCATGCTGGAGAACAACAGTTACAGGTAAGTAACTTGTTCCTTCTCCAGCATGGGGTCTGGCATGGATTCACATTCTCTTGAATAAAAGAATACATAGCAGTATACACATGCACAACCACGGGAGGTGGCAACAGGCTCAACATTAAGCAATACAACAACTTAACATTAAGCATATCTTACCTCCTCACCAGGCTCACCTTAAGCAAACAGGTTGCGCAGCACTGCTTGGCCGACCCTGGACTCCTCCCTGGAGTCCCGATCGACGCAGTAGAATCTTGTGAAGGTGTGTGTTGACCTCCACGTAGCAGCCCTGCAGATATCCAGCAGGGGCACACCAGACAGGAACGCCGTGGTAGCAGCGATCGCTCTGGTCGAATGGGCTCTCGGACAGCCGGGCAGAGGTCGGTTTGCCAACCGGTGACAATGCATGATGCAGCCATCTGGAAATGGAAGTCTTCGAGAGAGCCTTCCCTTGATTCACAGGCCCAAAGTTCACGAATAGCTGTGACGTCTTCTAAAATCTCTTTGTGCGGTCCACGTAGAACTTCAGCGCTCTAGCTACATCCAGCGAGGGCAAAGTACTCTCGGCCGGCGTCGAAGGCGACGGGAAGAAAACTTGTAACACCAAGGGCTCGTTGAGGTGGAAGTCCGACGGCACCTTGGGCATGAAGGAGGGGTACGTCCTAAGCACTACCCTTGTGTCATGAAAAGTCAAGTATGGAGGCTTGCAAGATGGGGCCTGAATCTCTCCCACTCGTCGTGCAGAGGTGATGGCCACGAGGAACGCTGTCTTCCATGACAGGAACTTCAAGGGCGTCGAATGCATTGGCTCGAATGGGGCCTGGTCAGCACTACATTAAGTTCCCATGCCGGGGCAGGAGCCTTCACTGGCAGGAATGATCGGAATAGTACCTTCATAAATTCCTTTACCAGGCGATGAGACCACAAGGACGCCCGTCCCGTAGTCCTGGTATATTGGGAGATGGCAGCCAGATGTATTTTTATGGAGGCGTGAGCCAGTCCAGCTTTGGCCAGCGACAGTAAGTACGGCAGCACTTGAGGGGCCGTAATCCGCTGAGGGTTAATCTTCTATGCACGGCACCAGACAGAGAACCTCTTCCATTTATGACCGTAACACTTGAGAGTTGAGGACGCCTTGGCCTTTGCAAGAACCTCTCTGCAATCAGCCGGGATATCGTACCCTCCAAACTCTAGCGCTGCAGGAGCCAGGCCTGCAAGTTCAGTGACTGTGGGTCGTGGTGTAGAATGGCGCCTCCTTCTCTGGAGAGAAGATCCGCGTCCGCTGGCAGTCTGACTGGCGGGGACGTTGACAAGTCCAGAAGGTCCGGGAACCAGACCTGCCTCGGCCACGCCGGTGCGACAAGGATCATCGTGCACCTGGACTTCTTGAGCTGGCTGATGAGGCGGAGCAGCAACGGCAATGGAGGGAACACGTATAGAAACAGGCCGTCCCAAGGGAACGAGAAAGTATCGCCCATGCTCCTCGGCTGTGGAAACCTGCTGGCGAACCTCTGGCACTTGGAGTTCGTCGCCGTTGCGAACAGGTCGATCTGGGGTTTGCCCCATCGTTGGAAGAGTCGATCCACTTGATCCTGGCGCAGTTCCCACTCGTGGCAAGAGCGCAGCTCCCTGCTGAGTGAGTCGGCGATGGTGATTTTTATTCCTGCCAGGTGGAAGGGAACCAGAAACATCCCCTGGGCGACAGCCAATTGCCACAGATCCTCGGCCTCCTTGGATAGGGTTGTGGATATGGTGCCCCCCCTGCTTCCGTATGTAGAACATTGTGGTGGTGTTGTCCGTGAAGATCCTCACCACTTTGTCCTTGATGGACGGGAGGGACGACTTGAGCGCCCAGAACACTGCACAGAGCTCCAAGATGTTGATGTGAAGAGACCTCTCCTCCGGGAGCCGAAGGCCTCTTGCGTGGAGATCTCCGGTGTGGGCCCCCCCCCAACCCTCCAGAGAGGCGTCCGTAGTCACTGTCTCCTGAAACGCCGGGGTTTGAAAGTCCGTGCCCGTCGTGGGGTGAGCCCGGGTGCCCCACCATAGGATCGCCCGACGGAACTCCTCGTCAAGGGGGATCCTGTCCTCGAAGCAGCCCTCCGCCTGAAACCAGCGGGCGTCGAGGAACTCCTGTAGCGGACGCATCCGAAGTCTGCAAAGGGGTACAAGGTAGATGCATGAGGACATCATCCCGAGAAGGGAATTGATGGACCTCACCCTGGCCACGTCCGTGGCGAACAGTCCCCGTACCTTGCCCAGGATGGTTTTGGTCCTCTCCTCTGAAGGGGAGGCCAATTGCTCCACTGTATCGAGCTTCGCCCCCAAAAACAGTGCTACTTGCGACGGAACCAAGTGGGATTTGGGGTAGTTGATGGAGAACCCCAGCTCCGTGAGCAACTGGACAGTCCTCGCCGTATGATCGACGGCGAGTTCCCTTGACCTTGCTCGGATTAGCCAGTCGTCCAGGTAGGGGTAGACGTGGATCCCCTGCAGGCGCAGCCGCGCCGCCACTGGTGCCAGGCACTTGGTGAAAACCCTGGGTGCCGACTTTAATCCGAACGGTAGGGCTCTGAATTGGTAGTGGCGTCCTTGAACCACGAACCTGAGGAACTTCCTGTGCCTTTTTAGAAGGTGGATGTGGAAGTAAGCATCCGCCAGGTCCAGCGATAGGTGGTTTCCTTCCTCCAGCTGTCCCAGTACGTGCTGGAGGGTGACCATCCTGAATTTCTGCGCCTTGATGTATTTGTTTAACCGACGCAGGTCTAGGATGGGGCGCCAACCACCTGTCTTCTTTCTGACGAGGAAGTACCTTGAGTATACTCAGGAGCCCCGGAGCCTCCTGGGGACGAGCTCGATGGCACCTTTCTTGAGCATCGCCTTTACCTCCAACAGCAGTTGAGGGACGCGATTCTCCTTCCTGGCCACGGGAGGAATGCGAGGGCACTTCTTTAGGAATTCCAGCGAGTGCCTGTTGGCCAGGGTGTCCAACACCCAACGATCGGTGGAGATGGACTCCCACACCCTGACAAAATTCGTCAGTCGGCCTCCCACTGGGGTGCTTCAGTGGGGGCCCGACCACCCGGCCGGGTCAGTCTTGCTTGGAAGCGGCCTTGCCGCTTTGGCCTCCTTGGCGACGACAGCGGGAACCCCCTTGCTTGCCGCGACCTCTGTAGGCCTCCTGGGAAGAGGAGCGGGCCACCTGGCGGTAGGTGGAGGAGCCACCGCTGGATCCTTTGGAGGCACCCTGTCTGCCTTCAGAGCTCCGAAAGGGCCGTTGCTGCTGAAGCACCCCAAGGGCCCGGGCCGTCTCTGAGTCGGTCTTGATGGCCTGTAGAGACTCATCCACCGCCTTACCAAAGAAGTTGTTGCCGTCGAACGGCATGTCCAACACACTGGTCTGGACATCCTGTCGAAAGTCTGTCACCTTGAGCCATCCTCGTCGTCGGAGGCAAACTCCGTTGCCCAGTTGGCGAAATCCGGTATCGGCAATGTCCGTTGCCACCGTAATGGCGTGATCCGACACCACCTCGCCCTCCTGCAGAATTTCTAGGGCCTCCGCCCTTTTGTCATCAGGCAGAAATTCTAGCAAGGGAGCTATCATGAACCAGAGCTCCCTGTCGTAGCGGGCCACGATCGCTAAGGCATTGGCCGCCTTAATCGTAGTCGCCGCCGACGAGATGACTCGTCGTCCCATAGAGTGCAACTTCTTACCCTCGCTGTCCGGCGGGGAAGTGGAAGTTGAAGCCGCCGCGCCCGCTGCCTTCTTCTTAGCTGCTGCCGAGACGACCGAGTCCGGCGTGGGCTGGGCCCTGAGGCACAAGGGGGCGGCATCGGGGACTCAGTACTTCTTCTGGTACCTGTCCCTCTTGGCGGGTGTCGTGGCAGGGTTCTTGAGGACAGCAAGCCCCTCGGCCCAGATGTCGTCGAGTAAAGGCACCGCGAGGACCGTCTTCCTCTTAGCCTCTCGTCGTTGGTACAGAAACCCCTCCTTTTTCTGTTCTTCAGGGCAGAGCTGGAATGCCCTGGTTGTCATGGCGTGGAAAGAGCCAACCTCGTCGGCTGGGGACGCCCGCAGGGAGGGTGACGACGGGATGTCTGCTGTGTCATCGCAGCCGTCATCATCCGTCCCCGTCGCTGTATCCTCTCCCGGCGAGGGGGATGAGGGGTCCACCGGTCTCGCAGTCACGAAGGGCGTAGCGGGGTGGACTCTCCTACGCTTGTTCGGAGTGCTTCCCGACGGGCCTGGTTCTGGCTCCTCCGTCGGGGTGCATGGTAATCTCGTCCTTATCTCGGTACATAAGGATTGGATTGCCAACAAAATGGCCGCCGAGCTATCCTGGGGCTCGGGCAATGGCTGCGACGGACGGGATGGCCGCTCCACTGGGCCCTGTTCGTCGTCCTCGTCGCTATCTTCGATCACGTCAGCAGGGACCGTCCCCTGGGATCGAACCTTCTCAAACCTCTCGTTGAGGTTTATGAACCTCTCGTTGAGGTTTATGAACCTCTCGTTGAGGCCTATGGACCTTTCGTTGAGGCCCCTCTCGGTCTCCACCAGTTCCTCCTCAGAGGCTGATCCCGGGTCTGTAACGGCCACCGCCCCCCCCTCTTATTTAGCCGGGGGCTTCACAGGGGTCTTAGCGATGGGCTGGAAAGAGGATTCCCTCCGCGGCGGCAGGGATACTCTGGGCCCAGAGGCCGTTTCCATTGGCGTAGTCTCAGCCCGGTCTGCCAGGGTCGCAGAGACCACTTCGTTAGAGGCCTTAGCCAGGTGGATCAAGACCCTCACCACCTTAGGTGCGTCCTGGGCCTTCGCCTTGGGGGGAGGGTCAACGCCTCGCTCCCCCTTCGAGATCGCCAGGGTCCACTCCAGTGGCCTACCCGGGTTCTCGGACTTCCTCTTCCCCAAACCAGAGCGCTGGCTCGTGGTCGAACGTGCCGGGGAAGTAGCACCTTGCTTGGCAACCGAAGAGCCCGACCTTTCGGCGCTCCCGGAGTCCGCGGACTCGCGGTGCTTGGCCTTCTGTTGGGCCCCCGTCGCTGGGGGGGGGCCCTCAAAGGACTTAGAAGACCGCTCAGACTTCTTCGCCTTCTCACTTGCTGTGCCCTTCTCCAGCCAGGAGGCGAGGCGGGAACGACGATCTTGTTTGGTCAGTTCCGAAAGGTTCTTGCAGAACGCACAGTCCTTCTCTGCGTGCGTCTTGTCCCCATGGAAGCAGTAGAGACATCGCGAATGCTCGTCCTCCTTGAAAACGTTATATAATCTGCATCCAGGGCAGTTCCTGAACAGCTTGGATCCGGGCGTCGAGCTCCCTTTGTCCTGGGCCATGTCCGTTGAGGTAGGCCGCAGATCTTCTGGAATCCTCCAAGAAGTGTAAACTCGATGAAAACTTCACCCTTGAGGGGCGTAGAAGAATTCCGAAACGGGTCCCCATTATCGGAAGTAGAAACGATGGAGCTTGAGGCTCGTTTAACCGAAAAAATGAGAAATTCTCCTGAAAAAACGTGAAAACGCAGTAAAAAGCTCAAGAGCTAAACACGAGGACTCCCAACACTTGAGCGTGCGGTAAAAATCTGAGGATGGCTGCCAGAGGCGGGGCTTGGGGAGAGGGCAGTCATTGGCTGGGGGCAGTATGACCCAGAGATCAGTGATTGGTTACTACTAAGAAAGACAGATCAGAAACAAAACTGAAACTGATTTTTTCTTTACCGAGGATTCCCAGCCTGACGACGGGGAATATTCATGAGCATGTGAATCCATGCCAGACCCCATGCTGGAGAAACTGCAGACCTCCAAAGTAGCAGAAAAATCCCTTGGTGCTGCTATTAGACAGTCACAAAACCGCCCCACTGGTACACCTTGGAGGGGTAGGTCCTTTAGCGTTTACTCCTCAGTTGGCAAGGGGAGAGGCCTGTCCAATCAAAGAGGTCAAAAAAAGATTCCCCCTTGGTGGACGAGGAAGAGGTCCTAGAACCGCCCAGGCAGCGGCTACTTTACAATCAGCCACTGCTCAAGCTGCCTCAAAACCTCTTGAGGTCTTAGTTCACAAGACCCCGGTGGGAGGCAGACTCTCACTGCATTTGAAACAATGGGAGGCATTACTTCAGATGCATGGGCATTGGAAACAGTTGCCCACGGTTACCGCCTTCCCTTTCTAAAATAAAAGCCTCCGGCATCCACCGGGGAACAGCTCTTTCACAGTTCCAGATGCACTCCTTATGCAGGAAATCTTGACCCTGTTCAAGAAAGGTGCTATTGAACCAGTACCTGTAGCGGAGAGGAACAAGGGTTGGTACTCCCCGTACTTTCTAATTCCCAAGAAGGGTGGAGGATTGAGACCCATTTTGGACTTTAGAGACTTAAACAAATTACTCAGGAAGGACAAGTTCAAGTTGGTTACCCTTTCTCGGATACTTCAGGCCCTCCAGCTTCAGGACTGGATGGCATCATTGCCTTTCAGGATGCTTACTTTCATCTGCCAATCCATCACAAGCACAAACAGTACCTGAGGTTCGCTGTTGGCGGGTCTCCTTATCAGTTTTGAGTTCTGCCATTTGGGCTGACCTCCGTCCCAATGGTTTTCACCAAGTTGATGGTAGTGGTGGCAGCAAGTCTCAGGAGAGGGGAGGGGGGAGAATTCACGTTCACCCCAATCTGAACGATTGGCTGATCAGGGACCCCCCTCCCCCGAACAGGCCCTGTAACATCTCAGCTACACCTGCCATTCTCTCCATGGACTGGGCTGCTCCCTCAACTTCAGTAAGTCCACACAATACCATCTTAAAGGCTCCAGTTCATTGGAGCAGTCCTGGATGCATCCTTGGGGAAAAGTCTCTTTCTCTTTCTCTCTCTCTCTCTTTCTCTATCTCTCTTTCTCTCTCTCTCTCTTTAATTTCCAGTGCTATGCGGATGGTTCCCCTCTGCCGCCTCTTCTCCCTCTCTCACCCCAGATTGTCTCACAGCAATCCAGGAGTGGTACGCCACCAATGATCTCTGCCTGAACGCTAGCAAGATGGAGATCCTCCTCATCGGCACACCTGCACCTCTTTCCCACCACTCTCTGGCTGGCCTCCCTCAGCCCTCCTCCTGCTCCCAACTCTGAGGCTAAGAACCTCTGGGTTATCTTTGACACCTCACTCCTCCTCTCCTCATATCTCCATCTCTGAGAAGTTGAACTACCAACTGCACCTTCTCAGAGGCATTCCTCCTTTCATCTCCTTCCCCCAGAAGCTCACTGCATATAGAGCTTTGGTTCTCTCTAGGCTTGACTACTGTAACTGCCTCCTTTTAATTCTGCCTGCCTCTACTCTCCGTCATCTGCAACTCTTCCAGTTTAGGAATGAGACTTGTCCTTGGCCTCAAGCCCAGGCATCGTATCTCTCCAGCACTGAAATCTCTCCATTGGCTCCCAGTGGCTGCAAGAATCAAGTTCAAGACTCTTTGCATTGTCAACAAGGCCTACTTGCGTCTGGGACCAAAATTCTCCAGCTTTCTCTTCTGAAGTATCTTCCTACTCAAGCACTTTGCTCTTCTACCACCAACTCCTTGAGGGACAGTCGCTTTTCCAAGCAACGATTTGGGGGCAGATCTTTCTTTTCGGCTGGTGCCATCCTCCAGAACAGCCTCCCTGCCTCTTTGAAACTTGAAAAGACTCATCTCCAGTTCCAGAAGCAGCACAAGACTTTCCTCTTTGCTTCTGCCATCTCTCTTCTGCTACCCGGCTGATCTCCGGTCTTTTCTGCACTGGCTACCCTCTGAACCATGGCCTGAGGTGCCTGCCCTCCCAGTTGCTCCCTGGCAACCCTGCACTTGGGGCTGTATCTGCAACCCTACAACTCCCCCACCCATACTTGCACTTATCTGTCACCTGTTTTTCTGCTCTTAACCTTTCCACTTGCTGGCCGCACTTCTTGTTTTCAATGTTTGATCCTATGTCCTGCACTTCTCCTCCCCTTCCATCTCCCCTGCATTTGCGCAATCTCAATGTCAATGGGCCTAGTAAGATTGTTTTCTTGTTGCCTCTTTTCCCCTACCTCGCTTCGTCGCGCCTTGGAACCCTTGTGTATAGGCGTGATATCAATAAAATGTAATATCCTATATCACCAGAAGTGAGGGCTCAAGACATTCTGCGGATGGTCACCAAATTCCAAAGTGCCCCGCATCTCCCTGCCTTCGACTTTGAGGTTGCTCAGCTTCATGGCATCCTGCATTTTTCTGGTGCCAGAGGCACGCCTGAGAATGAGATCTCTCCAGTGGGCTCTCAGGACACAATGTTCTCCATGATCAGGCATGATGCCAGATCTCCTTCAGATTCCAAGCAGGATCACACAGGATCTCCTGTGGTGGGCCTGCGAGGACAACATTCTGACAACCTTTTTGGCAGCCATGGTCAGAGATGAAAGTAGTAACGGACGCCTCACTCAAAGGGTGGGGAGCACATACCAACGATCTGACAATCAGGAGGTCGTTGGTCTCCATCAGAGTCCCAACTACAGATCAACCTTTTGGAGCTGAGGGCAATCCGACTAGCGCTGAAGGCATTTCTGCCCTCTGTGCGGGAAAAGAATATCCTGATAATGACGGACAACGCAGTGGCCATGTACTACCTCAACAAGAGAGGTGGTGTAGGGGTCACTACCACTGTGCAGAGGCAATGCCGCTCTGGTACTGGGCAATTCAAGATGGAATCTCCCGATCAGCAGTTCACCTAGCCGGAGTGGAGAATACGGCAGCGGGTGCTCTGAGCAGGCAGAGCAGTCTCCCACGAGTGGGAACTTGCTCAGGAAGTCCTTCAAGAGATCTTCACAATTCTGGGACTCCTCCCCCTGACCCACCCCCACTGCCCTACCGAGTGGGTTTGTTCGCAACTGGTACTGCTCAAAGGAATTTCCCCTAAGAAGAGCTCTAGGAGATTTGTTCATAGTGGACTGAGAGTTTCCACTCCTACGCTTTTCCTCCAGTCCCTGACTTTCCTCAAGTCATCAGGAGGTAGAGAGAGGGAGAGAGACTCTCTCTCCACCTTCACGCATCGTTTCTGAGCGGTTGAGGTAGAAGCAGCAAAATCCTTGTACCGCTGCCGTTGGAACAAATTCTGCAGCTGGTGCAAGGGTAAGAATGAGGATCCATTTACATGCAGTAAACCTATGGTGTTACGTTTGTATTACACCTGGCCAACCTGGGGCTCCAGGTTGGTACAATTAAGGGGTATCTGGCAGTGCTCTCTATTTGTAAGCGCTCCTCTGAAGAGGTATCTTTGTTCAAGATCACACTTGTGATACAATTCTTAAAAGGACTGACAAATACATTTCCCCCAGTCTCATTTGAAGTCTCAACTTGGGACCTCAATATGGTGTTGAGATTTCTAATGTGTGCTCCTTTTGAGCCTATCCATACCGGTCCTTTAAGGTTATTAACTTTGAAGACCATCCTTTAAGTGGCCATCACATCGGCCCGAAGAGTGAGTGAACTTCAGGCCTTGTCCTGCAAGCCTCCCAATACAATCTTCTATAAGGACAAGGTGGTCCTTAAGGTTAAACCTACCGTTTTTTACCCAAGATTGTGTCCGAGTTCCATTTAACTCAGAGAATAATGTTACCTTCATTACATCCTCCTCCTCACCCTGGAAAGGAAGAGGAGTGGCTGCACAGGCTTGATCCAATGCGTTGCAAGAGTGTTTACATCTCCAGAATGTCTAAAATAAGACACTATTACCAACCTTTTGTAGGTTACACGGGCCACAAGTTGGGTATGGCAATTTCGAAACTTTATCAAGGTGGATCATTTTAGGAATATCTGAATGCTACATATTAGCTGGAAAGGATCCTCTGGAGGTTCTTAAATCTTTTGATCAGGGGCATGGCTACCTCCTCTGCATTACAGAAGGGTGTCTCATTTAATGATATTTGTGCGGTAGCCACATGGTCTTCCGTACACACTTTTACCAAACACTATAATCTGGACTCTTCCTCAAGCTGGGATGGTTTACTTGGAAAGGCGGTGCTACATTCTGTGTATACAGACCTATAAAGGAACTCCTAAATTATCATGCTTCTGAAAATTATGACTCCGTCCTTCAGGAATACATACACTGCTTTGAGAGTTTATCATAAGATGAGGAATACGTGGGAGGACACAATCCATTCGGAGAACAAGTTACTTTACCCATGGTAAAGTTCTTTTCACTGGAAGTTCCTCCCATGTATTTCTCATCGCCCCTCCCAACATGCCCTGCAGTAGAATTTTCCATGTGATTGCAGTCTTCATCTTTCAGGATAAGTAACTGTCGGTGTAGGATATCCTGTACACGCTTTAAAATCGGAACTGAAGCAAACAGTTGCTGCGCGCGCTTTATACCATCGTTGACATCGAGACGGAGGCCTCTGAGGGACATTGAGTTGACAGGAATCGACATGCAAGTAACTTGTTCTTCAAATGGATTGTGTCCTCCCATGTATGTCTGATCTTTGACACTTGTTGTCCAGCTTCAGCTGCTTCGGAAAAGAAATGTGGCCGAGGGCGCTGTGCGTCGAGGGCATTGAGTCGATATCCTTCGAAGGCCTCCGTCGAGGATGATGTCATCGAAGGCATATATAGCACATGGAGCGCCAATTGGCCTCAGTTCAGTTTTTCTGCAATAGCTTTGAGCGAAATTCAGCGTGCCTCATCTTGTGACGTATTGTTAAAAACATCTCTCGATAATATCTTCATCGACACTGATGACTCTGAGCTCCGGTTTCAAGAAGTGTTGGGATTGCGGGTCAAAAATGTCACTCACTGACCCACACCATATCTATTTGTGGTGCCTCGGAACATAACACGACACCTCAGACTGTTCGAAATGCCTGTTCATGACTGGAAAAGTCTTGAGGAAGGGGAAGCTGAAGGTAGGAAAAAACCCTAAAGAATTTCCTACCCGATATACGAAACCTTCTACCGATGAGGCGACTCTCCTCGGGGGAAGAAGGCCAAGCGATCCAGGTCGAGGAATGGCTCACACCACTTTTTTTTTCTCTTCGAAGAGAATGCACTGTAGGTCGCCTTCGTCGGACGTTTCCCCCAATAGGGTTGCTTACCCTACTAAGAAGTCAATTCCAGCCAAGTGGGAAGCCTTCAGGGCTGAAATGCTAAAGATTTTTGAAAAAAAAAGCCATGCTCCTACCGAGCCTTATAAAAGAAGCAAGAAAGGAACGGTCTTGTCCGGAATCCTGCATGCCCTCGAGCCTGGGAAAAAGGCCTGATCCGCATTGTGAGCCGTTGATATGATGTTACATTGAAGTATCATACAAGACACAAGGAAAAGTAGAGGTCGATGCCATAGACATCTTCACCGGGGGTGTCTTCGACGCTCGCCAAGCCCTCAACGTCGAAGCCTTTGACACCAGCCGCGCTACATTTGCCAGCTGTATCGTCTGTGCCGAGCGCCCCTCCTAAGTCGGTGCCAATAAATAAAGCTTTGATGACGTTGAAGCCAATTATTGCAAAACCAGACAAAATATATGCTCCATTACCTATAAAGGATTTCTTTAAATCTCTTACTTCCATTTTTGAAGAAGAGGAGCGGTCTGAGGAGGATGAAGACCCATTTGGTTTACAGTACGGTACTCCCAATGTACCAGAGTTTCATTTCTGAAGAGTCCAGAATCGAGGATCTGTATGACAACTTGCAAACAGCAAGTGGGGTAGATACCTCGCCCAAACTTGAATTTGGAAAATCAGAGGCTGGGGAGCATGCAGATGCATCCTATAGGCAGCTCATGTCGAAGGTGGTCGAATGCATGGGTTGGAGTAGGCCTCCATTGCCTTATGAGCAGGAGGACCTCACTGACATTTTGGACAAGGGTCCACAATCTGATCCTATTTTGCCATTCCATATTGCATTGCAGAAAAGGATGGCTAGGAATTTGGAGACTCCGGAGTCCAATCCGGCAGTTGATAAGAACTTGACAAAAAAATACTGCCCTTCCAGTAGTAACCCCGACTACCTGTCAAAACACCCCACTCCGGAAAGTCTGGGGGTGCAGGCAGTTACTGCTCCTTCCAAACAGGCAGCGTCCCCTACCATCCCTCCTGATAGGGTTGACAAACGTGTAGATGGATGGGCGAGGAAGGTATTTTCTTCAGGGAGCATGGCACTAAAATCTGCCAACTCCACTTGTGCCCTCGCAAAGTTTTCAGATACTATGGAATTGTATTTCCATGGCAGCAGAGCACATTCACAAAGGGGATGAAAGGCACAGCTTCTTAGCTATTATTAAGGGCGGCAAAGAGACCATGTGCGAGTCCCTGCAATCAGGTTTGGATTCTGCGGATAGCATCAGCAGATCTATGGCTCCCCGCACCATTATGCGCAGGTTTGCATGGTTGAGAAAGTCTGTTTTGCACCTGATGTGCAATCTAGACTTCTCAACATGCCTTTTGACGGGTCTCACCTTTCTGGCAACAAGGCTGACGAGAGCCTTGAAAAGTTGCACACCTCAAAGGTATCAGCCAAATCTATAGGCACCGCTATTAGGCAACCTCAGCCTTTTCATCCTAGAGGGCAACCTTGGAGGGGTAGGTCTTTTTGCTACTACTCAGTTGGAAGGGAGAGAGGAATGGCCAGTCAAAGAGGACAGAGAAGATTTCCTTGTGGTGTACGAGGTAGAGGTGCAAAGCCAGCTCAAGCAGCAGCCTCTTTACTATAGGCCTCTGCAAAACCACACTGAGGTCTTCCGTCACAGACTCTCAGCATCTGGAAGAATGGCAAGACATTGCTTTGGATGCTTGGGCTCTAGAAACCGTACCCCATGGTTACTGCCTTCTTTTTATAAAGAGACCTCAGAACAACCCACTGAGGAACCGCTTTTTGAGGATTCCGGAACCGCTTCTTGTGCAGGAAATTTTAAACCTGCTAGAGAAAGGTGCTATAGAACCAGTGCCTTTAGCAGAGAGGAACAAGGGATGGTACTCCCCATATTTTGTGATACCCAAGAAGGACGGAGGACCAAGACCTATCTTGGACTTGAGATACTTGACCAGTTCCTCAGGAAGGACAAGTTCAAGATGGTCACACTTTCTCAGATCCTTCAGGCCCTCCACCTCCAGGATTGGTTGGTGTCATTGGACCTGATCCATCTGAAGCACAGAGGTGTAGGGTCACTACAACTGTGCAGAGAGGCAATGCAGTTCTGGTACTTGGCAATTCAAGAAGGAATCTCCCTATTGGCAGTTCACCTAGCCAGAGAGGAGAACACAGCGGTGGATGCTCTGAGCAGGCATAGCAGTCTCCCACGAGTGTGAAGTAGTTCAGGAAGTCCTTCAAGAGATCTTCACCTTTGGGGAACCCCTCAAGTAGATCTGTTTGCGGCCGAGGTAAACCGGAAGTGCAAAAGATATTGCTCCAGGAAGTTTACCCCAAGGGGAGCTCTAGAAGATGCGTTCGTAGTGAACTCGGAGTTTCTACTCCTGTACGCGAGTTTCCTCCAGTCCCCGTCATTCCTCATGTAATCAGGAGGATGAGAAGGTTCAGGAAACGCATAATCCTAATTGCCCAGGATTGGGCCAGGAGGACGAGGTACCCAGACCTTCTGGACATGTCCATCTGCCCTCTAGTTTGTCTTCCACAAAGACAGGACCTCCTTGTCTTGCGAGAGGAGGGTCGGGTTCTCCGTCCAGAGGTAAAGAGGTCAAGACACTCAACCTTCACGCTTGGTTTCTGAAAGGCTGAGATATAAGGATTGGCACCTCCCAGATGATGTTATGGAGGTGTTGCTTTCAGCCAGAAGACCAGCAACAAAGTGTATGTACCGGTGCCGTTGGAATAAATTCTGCAACTCATGCAAGGAAAAGAGTGTAGATCCTTTTCGATGTAAAACACCTGATGTTTTATCCTTTCTTCTATACTTAGCTAATCTTGGGCTCCAGATTGGTACCGTTAAAGATTACTTGGCGGCGCTGTCCATTTATAAGCGCTCGTCAGGAGTGTTCCTGTTTCAAAATTCCACTGGTTACTCAATTGCTGATGGGCCTCACTAATGTTTTCCCTTATCGCCTTTTCAGGTTCCGGTTTGGGACCTCTTAATCTGGTTTTAAAATTCCTAATGTGTGCACCCTTTGAACCTCCGCACACATGCCCTTTAAGGCTATTAACCTTCAAAACAATCCTATTGGTAGCTCTGACATTAGCCGGTAGAGTGAGCGAGTAGCAGGCACTTTCATCCAAGCCACCCTTTACCATCTTCCACAAGGACAGGGTTGTGTAGAGGAGGAGCCAAGTACCCCCACCTCAATCGACCTGCCCCTTTTACCTGTATGCTGGAAACCAGAGTATGTGACATACACAGAACAGTTGAATCGACAAAGAGCAGAGTGTGGACTGAGTCCAGTTCCAGTGAAAGTGCCAGTCCCTAAGAGAATCTGGGAGCCAAGGTACCCATTGAGAAAACCATATCTGTATACAAAGAAATATGATGGCCATTTGAATGAAATCCATGAAGAAACAGAGCCAATAAGTGGCAAGGATGAATGGTAATGTTACTAACCATTGCCAGTATATGTTAAACGGAGCTGATGATGACATACATAAGAGATGCAGTGACCAGAGAATGCAGATATTCTATAAGGCATCAAGAA
Source organism: Ambystoma mexicanum (assembly GCF_040938575.1). Classification (NCBI taxonomy): domain Eukaryota; kingdom Metazoa; phylum Chordata; class Amphibia; order Caudata; family Ambystomatidae; genus Ambystoma; species Ambystoma mexicanum. The sequence continues at coordinate 284,635,123 of NC_090931.1, read as the reverse complement.
AGTATCAAGGATAAGTGACATCTTGGGATCAAGGTGAAGAAGCTTATGCCACAGAAACAGATGAAGATATCAAGTTATTTTACACGTGTACAGATGCAAAAGAAACACAAGCAGCAAAGTAATCGTGAATCTAGCTTTAAGCTAATAGTGAATAGATTGAGGCAAGCACCAACGTATAAATATATAGGAATGAGAGAACTATGGATTTTTCCACTAACCGTATTATAGCAGGTTGGACAGTAGCAAAAAAGGCCTCATTTCAGTGTGTCGCAGTTCAACAGCAAGTTGAATTACAAGTGTATTTCAGAAGGGGAGGCTGGACGAGCCAAGAAGCCAAGGTCTTATCAAACTGGAGTGAACTGACATTGGCTACAAAGTTGTGTGAAAGATCTAGATTCCTGTTCAGAAAGCACGAACATAACAAGGAAGACGTCAGAGGTTTATTAAAAAAATATTATTAAATGCACGAAAAGGCTCGATTCCATGGTTACCAGTCACATGGAAGCATGACGTTTTTGAATGAGATGGACACACCTATGTACGGAGGCAGACTGTGCTTCTCTCTCCCTAATTTTCTCAGAGCTAAAACACTCAAGGACGAGCTTCAAAAGCTGAATTGACAGTAGACCACTGAGGTGATGATAGATTGATATGCTAATTGGTGGAAAGCTAAAGTTAAGGCGACCTCACCAGCACCTGGATGGCCAGTTTGCAGGCTGCTAACGTAGGTGGAAAAGTATTGAATGAGGGTAGAGGACCTGCTTATTTAGGGGTCCTATAGTGTGTAAACCAATGGGACTTTGTGTATTTAGTGACGTTCATAGTGGTCATTTTTAGGGGAGGGCTTAGTTGTCCCACCTGATAAGTAACCAATCACATAGTTGCACCTTTTTTAGACTAGTATGAATCATATGCTTACATGTTCACTCAGAGACAATCAACCATGCTTATAAGTTTTTGTAGTTTGCCACGTAGAATGACGTTAGCACCCAAGTAGGTTAACGTCATTAATGAAGGATATTGCTTATAAAAGTTCATTTTGTTTCTTAAATGCATTGAGTAAGGGGATCGAGCAATTGCGTTGATGTTGGTTATGCTCCTTCTCCAGCATTGGATCTTTCATGGATTCACATGCTTAGAATATTCCCCGTCGTCAGACTGGGACCCCTCGGTACACATATATAGCCTTTTCCTATAGGAAAACTTCCGACACTTTTGTGTCCTATCTACGTCCTTTTAGGACCCGCCTACGCATGCTCCGTAGGCCGTCCCAGTATAAGAGGCCCGCCCCCGCGGCTCCCCTTCAGATTTCAACCGTCTCCAAAGTAGTGGGATCTCCTCGCGTTGTCTTACTATTTTGTACAAGGTTGCATTACTGGAATTTGAGTAAAGAAAATGTCCTCCGCGTCAGGAAAAGCGCTGTTCCGTCCATGCGCGTCGTGCGGCTTGAAAAAAGTTTACGAGGGGGACGGACATATGGATTGTATATATTGCCTCCACCCTCATCATTCGGCGGATAACTGCGACATATGCAAAGGGTTTTCTCAAAAAACCCTCAAAGACCGGAGTCGACGACTGGTGGCATGGCTGAATGATGGAGCGGGGCATACCCCCCTTCGGAGGTAGGCTCCACACAATCGGCGAAAACATCACGCCACGCTACCTCGTCGGAACCACCGGCGAAGAAATCTCGACCGACGGAAAAAGAGTCGCCTGGAAGTCACTCAACTAGAGACTCCTCGTCAAAGAAATCATCTTCATCAAAAAAGCATGAAAAGGAAAGGAAATCCTCCTCGGGCGATCATCATAGATCGACCACGAGTCGAGAGTCGAGTAAAAGCAAGCCATGTGTGGAAAAGGCGGGACCGCCAAAACCACCTGCTAAGTCACCGTCGTCGACGGCGGTCCAGTCATCGGCCTCCACCCTGCCACTTACGCAGGTGGCATCCACCGTCCCACCGACAACGGCGTCGACGATGGCCTCGTCGACGGGGGTTCTACAGGAGGCCTGGAGGCCTGAAGTTTTTGATCCGATCCCCCCGGATACTTTACTACAAGAACAGGCTGTGTCGCTGTCCTCGGAGGACGAGAACGAGAGAATAGCTGGCCCAGCAGACCTAGGGCTACGAGTGGCTGACAAGTCGTCGACGAGGGGATCCGTTATACCGGTATCTGCCCCTCTTCTCAATCCTCAATCTGTTTTGTCGATGGAAATTCTGTCCACGCTTCAGTCTTTGTTACAGTCGTTGGACCAGAGACTACCTCAGGCAAACCTGCCACAGTCACCCGTCGACGAGCCGGGCCCGTCCCGTCAACCGACGCACCTACGCACACCAATCTCAGCACTGGCACAAGAGGAAGGTGAGCTGCCAGATTCGGAGTCTGACAGGGGAGCCATGTCGGATATCTCATCATCCCCCTCCAGGGATCCAACCTGGGAGTCAGAGGTGGAGTTGGAAACCCCTAGAAGCCCAGCTCACCCATCTCCTCCGGACGACATTGCGTCATTCCATTCTATGATGGAGAAGGCATGCAAAGAATTTGGTTTGTCCCAGGAAGAACAGAAAAAGGACTGTTTTTTGTTCGACCACATGGGTAAGAGAAGGAGGTCTGTGTTCTCGATACCAATACTAGACCATGTGTGGAAGGAGGGGTTGCAGACAATGCGTCACCCGTTTTCAGAGCCGGCAGTGAAAGGACGCCTGGAAAAAAAGTTTAAGGCTCCAGAGTCTACCCCAAGTGTTTATCCTCCCAACCAACGCCAGACTCGGTGGAGTCGGCGGCAGCGGCGAGGAAGGCGAAGGCCCAGCACAAGTGCACGACTCCGCCTGAAAACGAAGCGAGACGCCAGGATGCTTTTGGCAAAAAAGTGCTATCCGTGGGAGCGACCACAGTAAAGGCCGCAAACTCTCTGGCAATTGTAGCCAGATACGATAGGGAGATGTGGCACAGGCTAGCTCCGTTGCTTGATCAAGAGGATAGAGCATAGGAAGGCAGCGATGTTACTTGTCCGAGAGGGTGAGGAAGCCTCAAATCACGCAATAAACATCGCGGTGGACCTCGCTGAGTCAGGCTTCAAGCAAGTCAATAATGGGGTCGTATTACGACGACAGTCATGGCTTAAGTGTACCTACTTCAGGCCAGAAGTACAATACAAAGTTTTAGATATGCCCTTTGAGGGAGACCTTCTTTTCGGTGAGAAGGTGGACGAAGCCCTAAAGGGAATGAAAGAGGACTCGGACACGGCACGTTCATTGGGTGCCCTCCAGAGTGGCCGAAGCTACAAGTCTTTTCGTCCCTTTAGAGGGGCTTCAGGTAACTCAAGATTCTCTGCGTCTGGAGACAGATCCTTTGGCAGATCGGCTTACCCCTCCCAGGGATACATACGTGCCTCCCAAACGGCAAACCGTCGCCGGAACTTCCAGACTTCCAGGAAAAGACCATCATATCCGTCGTCGAGAGACGAGCAAAATAAAGATCAGCAGTGACATACAACACACCTTTCTAGGGGGAAGAGTGTCAGCATATGTCCACGAATGGGAACGAATAACGACGGATCAATGGGTACTGGATACTATAAGAAACGGACACTCTCTACAATTCAAACACAGCCCTCCGCACATTCCACCTGCGTTCACCGCTCATTCCCATCTGAAGATACTGCAACAAGAGGTAACGCTCATGTTAGCAAAGGGCGTGATAGAATTAGTTCCAACATCACAGAGAGGTCAAGGAGTCTACTCAAGATATTTAGTCGTAAAAAAGCCGAACGGCAAATGGCGTCCCATTTTAGACTTACGCGATCTCAACAAGTCTTTAAAGAGCCTAAAATTCAAGATGCTCACTCTGCAGGAAGTGATCCGCGCCGTTCAAGAGGGGGATTTTCTAGCATCCCTGGATTTACAGGACGCGTATTTCCATATTCCAATGTGTCGGAAACACAGGAAATTCCTAAGATTTTTAATAGGGCGGACTCACTACCAGTTCACGGTTCTTCCGTTTGGGCTCAAGACCTCCCCCAGAACGTTCACGAAATGCCTGGCTCCAGTAGCGGCCTGGCTAAGGAAGCAAGGCCACCATGTATACCCATACCTCGACGACTGGCTGGTAAGGGGATCCTCCCCAGCGTCGACCAACACAAGTTTACAAGCCACCATGCATCTTCTACAAAAGCTGGGATTCGCCATAAACTTCGAAAAATCCTCTCTGCGGCCATCGAACGCTGGTATTCCTGGGGGCGCAGTTCGAGACCCAGTTAGGGCTAGTAAAACCTTCTCTCGACAGAACATCAAGACTCAATCAACAAGCGTGCCGACTATGGCGAAACACCAGGATCTCAGTGAGAAAATACGTTTCGGTCCTAGGGGCCATGGCATCCTGCATCCATCTGGTGGAAAACTGTCGCCTATTCATGAGGCCAGTCCAGGAATTCCTCGCGGACCGATGGACGCAGGCTCAAGGATCGTGGTCAGACAAGATAACCATCGACGACGACAAGCTGCTTCGGACCCTTCAGTGGTGGCAGAGTTTCCACAATCTGAACAACGGTGTACCCCTACAGGAGCCGGAGTTTCAGCGAACCATAGTCACGGATGCGTCCCTAACCGGATGGGGAGCTCACATGGGTGCTCTCCAAACGCAAGGTCGCTGGTCTCCAACGGAGTCACTCCTACACATAAACGTGTTAGAGCTCAGAGCAGTACGATGGGCCTTGAAGGCATTCCTACCACACATCAAGGGTTCGCAAATACGAGTACTGACCGACAATACAACAGCCATGTTTTATCTGAGGAAACAAGGAGGGACGCGATCAAGAACTCTTTCCATAGAAGCCCAGAAAACATGGCATTGGGCATTAAAGCACGAAATTTCCATCGTGGCTCATCACCTCCCAGGAGTGAGGAACTCCCAGGCAGACTCCCTCAGCAGAAGCATGGCCCAGATACACTAGTGGGAAATGGACACAGTTCACCTGATGAAAGTGTTCGAGAAATGGGGTCACCCCCCTCTGGACGCCTTCGCGACCAAAGACAACAAGAAATGCGAGCAATTCGCAAGCAGATGGCCTCAAGAGGGTTCCATGTGGGAGGCATTCTCCTTCCCATGGACGGACATGTTCCTTTATGCTTTTCCCCCGTTCCCCCTCATACGGAGGACAATACAGTGGATATGCAAATACAATTGCCGGGTAATTCTAGTGACGCCATACTGGCCAAGGCAACCGTGGTTCTCCGACCTGCTTCACCTGTCGCTGGAACATCCCATAGCGTTTCCGAAAGTCCCGAACCTACTATCCCGGGACAAAGGCACGGTGTGGCATCACGACCCGGACAGTCTCAACCTTACAGCCTGGCTCCTGACTTTTCGGAGTTCGGTGCTTTAGACGTTTCGGAGGATTGTCAAAAAATTCTGCAGGCGGCTAGAGCCCCTTCTACAAACACATCTTACTCCTATAAGTGGCGGAGGTCCTGTGAATGGTGTAGAGGACAACAAGGCCTACAACCGTTGTTGGTGACGCCGGAACAAGTTCTACCTTACCTGCTCCTCTTGGCGGAGAGGGGATTATCCTTCACATCGATAAAGGTGCACCTGGCGGCCATCTCGAGGTTCACAAGGAAGAGGCAGTCGTCTCCTCTGTTTAGCGATAGACTTGTGAAACACTTCATGAGGGGTTTATTTTGAGTTTTTCCCCCGGTAAAACGTTTCCCCCCGACTTGGAGTCTCAACACAGTGTTGGCAGGCTTAATGAAACCGCCTTTTGAGCCTATGGCCACATCCGACATAAAATTCATTTCGTGGAAGTTGTCATTCTTGATTGCTATCACATCAGCTAGGAGAATCTCGGAACTGCAAGCGCTGGTCGTAGACCCGCCATACCTAAGATTCTTTAAGGACAAAGTAGTCCTGGCAACTAATCCTATGTTCGTCCCAAAAGTTCTGACAGTGTATCACAAACACTCGTCCATTGTTCTCCCTACTTTCTTCGCCACACCATCATCGGCAGCAGAAAAAGCTCTTCATACCCTGGACGTTAAGAGGGCTCTGAAATTTTACCTACATCGTACACAGGAACTCAGGTCTACTCGACAACTGTTCGTCGCATATGGTCCGTCGACGAGAGGAAAAGCAATCTCTAAACAAGGATTGGCTCGATGGGTCTCATCGACGATTGCGTTTTGTCACTGTAAGGCCGGAAGGCCACTGCAAGGACATCCTACAGCCCATTCTACAAGATCGATGTCCTCCTCAACAGCTTTATGGGCAGGAATTCCGCTGACGGACATATGCCAAGCTGCAGCATGGTCAGTGCCCCACACGTTTACCCGCCACTACTGCCTTGCCAGGCAGCATGCGGACGAGGTGCAGATGGGAAGAGCTGTCCTGCGCCATCTGTTTCAGTAAGGTTAGCTCCACGCTGTGGAGAATCTGTTGTCTACCTTTTTAATGACAGTATACTTTATGTGGGTAAGGTTATATGAGTTAACTTATTCCTACTGTACATATGCATTGTGTAGTATGGTGAGGGTATATTACATTACATTCTCACCGCCGTCTCAAGTGTTACTGCTATACAATCTATTCTAAGCATGTGAATCCATGAAAGATCCAATTCTGGAGAAGGGAATAGTTTCTTACCTGTAACTCCATTTCTCCAGCATTGGTATCTTTCATGGATTCACATGCGCCCGCCAACCTCCCCGGAATGTAATGTATTTGATTGATAAGTTTAACCCTTCCTACTTTGGAGGGGCCGAAATCTGAAGGGGAGCCGCGGGGCCGGGCCTCTTATACTGGGACGGCCTACGGAGCATGCGTAGGCGGGTCCTAAAAGGACGTAGATAGGACACAAAAGTGTCAGACGTTTTCCTATAGGAAAAGGCTATATATGTGTACTGAGGGGTCCCAGTCTGACGACGGGGAATATTCTAAGCATGTGAATCCATGAAAGATACCAATGCTGGAGAAATGGAGTTACAGGTAAGAAACTATTCCCTTCTTTTAAAAAGTTGATATTAAAATGGTCTTCCTTTTGTCAACTTCCTGACTCGTCTCTATTATTGATGTATGAGTTAAGTCTGCATCCCCATCCATCTCCAGTGTAATTGCTACTCATCAAAGGGGCTGGACTATCCAGTTCAGTTTTTAAAGGTCAAACCTATCCCCCACCCTATCTTGGTAAGGAAGAGGAAAGACTACATGGGTTAGACCCTCGGAGAGCGGTAAGCTTTTACATTTCAAGAATGTCTAAGTTACAAATTGATGACCAATTCTTCATCGGATACAGAGGACACACGCTGGGTCAGTTACCAAACAGACTTTATCTAGATGGATAATTCTGGCAATATCAGAATGTTACATGCTGGCAGGAAAAGACACATTTGTGAAGCAGCAACGTGGTCTTCCGTCTGCACGTTTACTAAGCATTATTGCCTAGATTCTTCCCGTGGTCAGGATGGTACTTTTGGCAAGGCAGTCCTTCACTCTGTCCATGAAAATGTATCGATAATCTGACCCATGAAGCGTGTGTCAGTTGAGGCTTTTGCCGCCACTTTCTCGCCACCCCCCACCCCCAAATCTCCCTTTGGCTGACTCACACCCTGACAGAGCCCTTTCCATGCTCCACTCTGCTATATCCGATACTCTTGATGATCTTGTCCCTGTCATGAGGATCCGCTTGAAGCCCAAAGCCAAGTGCAACTCCTGGTATGACTCAGACCTTGTCACCCTCAAACGCAAGTACAGGGTGGTTGAAAGGAAATGGCATACTTCTGGTACATCCTCTGACAAACTGGCCTGCGGCCTGCTTCAAAGGCTATACCAGCTCTCTGTCCGCACCAAGAAGAGAGTTCACATCCAAGCCTGTGTCTCTGCAGCATCTAACAACTCGTCCAAACTCATTAAACTCTGCAAGGGACTGGCCAATCCTGCTGCAGGCTCTACCTCTCCTGTCCCCTCCGAGGCCCTCTGCACAGCTCTGGCTTCTCATTTTATCTATAAAACTCAGGTCATCCTGTCCTCCCTCTCCCCGCCCTCCCTCTGGCCCTTCTTTGGCCTCCCCTCCTACCCCATTCTCTTCCTTTCCCCTTTTCTCCCCAGACAAGGTTTCTAGACAAGCTTGATCAATGAAAGTCTCGTCAAAACAGGTTCATCCCTGTTCCTCCAAAACCACCAAGGACCACATTGACTCCCTGGTTCATGCCCTGGCCGATTTCTGCACCGCTCCTTCACCACTGGAGTCTTCCCTGCCCCCCCTGAAGCACTCCCTTGTGCACCCTCTCATTAAGAAACCCTCTGCCGACCCCCTCCTGCCCGGCTAACTATTGCCCAATCTCCATTACTCCTTTCTTGGGCAAACTCCTGGAAAAGCTGACCATTTCCCAGCTTAATCTGTTGGTTGTCTTCATGACCATCAATCTGGCTTCAGAGCTGCCAGAAGCACAAAAACTGCTCTCCTGAACATCTGTGAAGACCTGCTCTCCAACCTTGATTCTAACACCCTCTGTGTCCTCATCTTACTTGATCTCTCTTCTGCCTTTCATACAGTGAACCATGCCATCCTGCTCAACAGTCTGCGTGATAACCTCGGTATCACCGGTCAGGTCTTTGCCTGGCTGATGTCTTTCCTCTCCAATCGACCCTCCCAGGTCCAACTCTGGTCCTTCCTCTCCTCTCCTCTATCTCTATCTCTACCTGTGTTGTTCCCCAGGGATCTAACCTTTCTCCCTGGCTGTTCAACCAATACCTGGCACTTCATGCCCACCGCATTGCCGCTCTCTGCCCCAACTGTCAGTGCTATGCGGATGACTCTGCTCACCTTCAGCCACCTCTTCTCCTTCTCTCATCTGTCTGTCTGCTATCCAGGAGTGGTGTGCCGCCAATGATCGCTGCCTCGATGCCAGGAAGACTGAGATTCTCCTCATCAGCACACCCGCTCCCTCCTTTCCTGTCACTCTCTGGCCGGCCTCTCTGGGCCCTCTTCCTGATCCCACCTGTGAGGCTAAAAACCTTGTGGCCATATTCGACTCCACACTCCTTCTCTCCTCAGATCTCTGACATCTCTAAGAAGTCACACTAACAGCTGCACCTCCTCAGAGGTATTATCCCTTTCCTCTCCTTCCCCCAGAAGCTCACTGTCTCTAGAGATCTGGTTCTCTCTAGACTGGACTACTGCAACAGTCTCTTTCTAAATCTGCCTACTTCTACTCTCCACCCTCTGCAACTCATCCAGAACAGGACTGCGAGACTTGTCCTTGGCCTCAAGCTCAGGGATCGTATCTCTCCAGGACTGAAATCACTGCACTGGCTCCCAGTGGCTGCGAGGATTAAGTTCAAAACCCTCTGCATTGTCCACAAGGCCTTCTGGGGCCTCAATACCTTCAACTTTCTCTTCCTAAATATCTTCCTTTTCGAGCTCTTCGCTCATCCACCTCCAACTCCCTCAGGGTCAGTCGCTTCTCCAAGCAACGAGTTGGTGGTAGATCTCTTTCTTCATCTGGGGACTCCCTCTGGAACAGCCTCCCTGTAACTTGGAGAACCACATCCTGTTACGGAAGCTCCTCAAAACCTTCCTCTTTGCTTCTGCCTTCTCTCCTCTGCGCCCTTGCTGAATTCCTGGCTGAGACTGGAACTGCACTGGTTCCTGGCCACCCTCTAATCTTGGGCCCAGGTCTCCTACCCCACCAGTTGCACACCTGCACTGCCTCCCTGGCAACCCCCGGTCTTGGAGACTGTTTTCCGTATCCATTCAGTCCCCTACTAGCACTTGACACCTGATGTCTGCACTTCCCTTGCACTTGCCACCAGCTGGCCGCACTTTTATTTATTGCTGTTATTCTATTTATATTTTTTATTGTCGATCCCATGTACTGCACTGTCTCCCCCTCCCCCTGCACTTGCGCGATTTCAATGACACCTGGCCTAGTAAGATCGTTCTGTCTTCCCTCTGTTCCCCCTCCCTTGCCTCATTGCGCCTTGAAACACTTGTGTATAGGCGCGTTATAAATGCCATATCATATTCATATGAATTATAATTCTACTCCTGCCTCCAAACACTACTTTGGGAGTCTGTCAAAGATGAGGAATACGTTGGAGGAACATCCAGTCGAAAGAACGTTACCAGGGCTAAGTAACTTGTTCTTCTATCAACATGCCACACTCGGTGAACCAGCAACATCATGTGCTCCATGAATCCTTTATTTGTTGCTTACGTGGAGCCCCCAGTGTGGTGTTTTGCCCACCACTGGATTTTTCAGGCTTAAAGCATGTTTCATATTGGTTTCACTTCTTATTGTCCTACCGCATATTCCCTAAGAATGGCCAATTTTCTATCCTATATTCTAGCTTTTGCAAAAGGAGCACCACCCTAGAATGGTGTTAATTTGATTAACGATCCGTTTTCTCATGATATACAATATGAATGTCAAGTGTAGGTTATATTAGTCACTCAATTGAGTTTCTAATGGGCAAGTAGGCGTTCAGCATTACTAATACACCATGACCTCCATTTACCCCAATACATCAGCTAACTCCTTACATCTTGATATGCATCTCTAATTCTCTGTAATGCATCTCAAATCACTCTTGGCTTTAACATTCTATTTCTTTTCAAGACATTGCCTGATAAGTCATCCTATAATGAATGCACCTGAAGTATCTTTGCTATTGAGTTCATACATCTAGCTTTGTTTGCTATCATCACTTATAATTGCCTTCTGTGAGCCCATATTCAGTCATCATAGACAACCACCTAGAGAAACAAAAATGCAATATGCATTTTTAAAATCATTCAACAAGTTAACTCTTATGGCAGTGTTGGCATCAATGTTTGAGTTTTAACCTCAAACAGGTTTTGTGCATTTCTCGACTGCATAATAAAAGTTCTGAATAGATGCACTATTCCTTCTTTTACTAAAATGTTCTTGTTATCCTGTGTTCTAATTTTAGCCTGCAGCGAGAACACGCAGATCTTCATCTGTATTGTGTCCTTTGGGATTTTTCATATCCATATTTATAATGGGGTTGGCTTTTTCGTTGTCTCAAAACCTTCTATCACCACCATCTGGGTGAATTGGAATACGATTGATCCCAAAGTAGAGGAAGCCGGTCATGTCACCTCCATGTTCTTCTGAGGAATGCTTTGCCAATAAATAAGATTAATCTCTGTTCTTTATTGCATGCAAATGCTGAAATATTCTAATTCTGAGTTCACAAGCAGTGCATCCACTGCACCAATTAATTGCCATTACATGTTAGTACATATGCAACACACTGGCTCACCCGTGTGATTGTGTTTGTAACTTAATGTCAGTCCTTAAATTTGTTTATTATGTGACATTTAACCCATATTTGCATGCTTCACACTTGTCGTGCTTTTGCTTTTAGATCGAAAAAAGTGTCACTAGGAGTGGTTTTGTCGATGTTGGTTTGGAAACTGGCTTAACAATATCTTGTAAATCTCCTTTCTTTTGCAATACTTTCTATTGCCTACTCAGGCTATTTCTTAGATCTTTTGATTGATTGCTATACATTTTAATCAATCTCATATGTTCTTTTTCACTAGTGTTTACATTTGTTTATTTTATCTTACTTGCTATTAAAAAAATCTTCCTGTTTACCTTCCTTACTTTGTCAAGTGCTGTGTTAATTGGATGTCTGCGGTAGTTCCTCTCAACAAATCTATTGGCTACCTCCTTGGATTCTCATTTTGTTTTTCATCATTTGTGAATTTCCTCTTCACTCTATAATTCGCCTAATGGTATGCTCTATTTCAGTAAGTTAGGATGTGAACGTTGTGCATGCAGTATTGAATTTGTGCGTCTCTTTGGGGTCAATTGTGGTTTCTAATTTATCACCTTTTACCATAATCTTAAAGTAAGCAATGTCCCTATTGCTATTGGTGTCAGATTCCAAATACTGTTAATGATAATGTCAACAAAACTGTCTTTCAGCGCTATCCTAAATCATGAGGATGTCATTGTTGTATCTGTTCTCCATCAATATCATCTGGGGTTTTTCAAAACACTGGGATTTTAAAATCGCTATTCCAATTCCCAATTGGCAGATTTACATATGGGGGCAAAAGTGGTTCTCTTTGCTGTGCCGCTGTGCTGCTGATTTTACTCCTCAAATACAAATATATCCTGCCTTAAGCAGAATCCCAAGATTTCATTAAAAATCTCTGAAAGATCCTTTTTAATTGAATGGTCCAGTCTGCATGTTTTTTTTTGTTTGTAATAGTTTTTATGACCTTTATGGTTTCATGCCAAATAAAGTGTGTTAATCAATCATTATATTTCCCGCCAAAGGCTCAAAATGTGAAGGTTAAACCTCATGCAAGAATAATAGATGGCTATCTGTAATGTCCCCAATCTGAAAGTTAGTGTTCTAGCATAATGCGGGTTAACCTAATCAAGATATCGTGCAAGATACTCTGGGCCCTATTTGAGCATGTTGGCCTTGTCTTCAGTTTTCACCCTAGCCATAGTAATAGCTCTGCTCTTAATCATAAGGAAAGCAGCCTTATCGGCACTGCATGGATCTTCTCACAGCCCTTCCTCATTCAAAGCAACCAATATTTTATTTACATGCGCAATCCAGGGCACATTTCTGCCCCATGCAAGGCTCAACAGATGCTTCAGAGCTACCCTGTATCCGTCCAGAACATCAGTACTCAACAATCTAACCCAATACAGTGCTGGTTTAAAACCAAATAAGCTCTCTTATGGGGCAGATGTCCACCTCAAGCTTTAAAAGCACATTTGGGGAGCCCTTTGGGATCATCAAAAGATGCTTCAAGGAATAGTTTTGATCCCTTTCTCAGCACAGAATATGTGCATATCCCCAGAGCTCTGCCCGTAAAAGAGACCCACGAATAGCTTGTTTACGATACAACTCAGCACCTCTCCCATGGCTGTAAAGAAAGATCTTGTCGCTCTGCCATATTTACCTAGATTGGTACAGGTCTTTTCAATGTGTGCAGACCAGTGATGGATATCATGGAATCTGACGGACAGATAGTCGTACATAAGTACCTGGTCTAATTTGCCCCCATCCACAGTGATACTTAAATGCACTGTTTGGTGGACTGTGGCTTAAAAATCATAACCTTTGTTTAGTCCATGTTCAGATTCATCTCTAGTTCTCTACATGTTCTTAGAAAGACCGCCAGTGTAGCATTAAGGCCTCTGGGGGAAGTGGACAAGAGTACTGTCATCCATGTCAAATAATGCAGGAAATGTAATCAACCCCATCTTCGAACAATCCATACACTCCTCAATCATGGAGGCTATTATTTCTTCAATATGTATGCGAAACAATAATGTGGCTAGGGCACATCCTTGTCTGACTCCTTGAGAAACATTGAAAGGCGCAGTCACCTCTCGCCCATGCTGTGTTGCACCACCACCTTATCAGGATATAATGCCTGTATAATAGTAACCAAATGAGGAGGTGCCATTATTTTCTCCAGGAGTTGCCAAAGGATATCTTGTGAGATCCCATCAAAAACAGTTTTGAGTTCCACAAACCCGGCAGACAACTTCCCACTGTGGTATATTTCTGCACCAACAAAAACAGCTGGCAACTTTGATCTACAGTACTCTTCCTTTTCAGAAACCCGGCCTGAAGGTCACTAATATTGTTTTTCTGAACCCATGCTTGCAAGCATGATAAAAAACCTTTGCAAACATTTCCTCAGTGCTATCGAGAAGGAAAATACGGTGGTAATTAGCTGGTGAGTGCCCACCCCCCTTTTTATAAAATCTGGACTATTATGGTGTGTTGCCATGTTACAGGCACAAGTTAAGTTTGATTGCAGCATTAATTCTGCAACAGATAGGCCCCCATACATCCTGGCTCATCCTTATAGGTATGCAGTGATTATGTGGAATTACAAAATAACTAATCCAATTACAATGAATCCAAAATAACTAATTCCGAAATAACAAATTTGGGAAAAAACTAAAAATGGGGTTGGAGGTGGGAATAGTGGTTTTAGGGTTGGTGGGGAAAAGTATTAGGAACAAAAAAAAGAGGGGGCTTTGGGGAGGAACCCCACCCCCCTCCACACCTTGAAACAATGAAAAAGGAATTTGTTATTTTGGTATTAGTTGTAATTGGATTTGTTATTTTGTGATTCCACGTAATCACATGTAACCATCCTTATATAGGTCGATACGGACCTTATATGGACCAAACGCCTTTCTACTCCTTTGGGACCTGTGGCTTTGACCATTTCTCCCACACTAAACTGTAAACTTCCCACCATGGCAGTTACGTCAATATTTAGCGTGGCTATGCATGGTTGTAGACCCTGGTCTTAGCCATGAACGCTATATAGTGACAGCCGGAATACAACACTGGAGGATTTCTTCCCCCCCGCCCCCAGAAACCAATTTCCAGTAGGCGACAGTCACTCTCTTCAAAAGCTTGTGTAAGACAGGTCCATTTAGAGCAGACCGGTGCGTCTTTGAACGGCAATTATCCATTTATAGTTATGCCTGTGTTCGCGTAACAGAACCTCATCAACAGGGCCTGATCCTAGTCATTACCTGTTTCTTGCTTCTCTGCATTCTTCATCATACCATGTATTTCTTTTTAGAGCATTCATTTTAACTTTACGTGGGGTGCGTATTGTGTGGCGACAGTTTTCAATAAGACTACAAAACTCCTTTATAATCTCATCATGCGGGGTACAATCCCTATACATTTTTCTCAGATTATCTAGGATAGAATTGTAGATGATAGGTTTCAGATCCTGTTTGATCACCTTGGCCCACTTCACTGTCTGGGCAATCTCCTCCACCTGGTTAGATGCAAAAGTTACCATCAAAGCTAAATGATACATACAGAGGTCTGTTATTGCTGCCATTTTTATTAAGTACTTCAAAACTACTCACCCTCTTCCAATCTTTAGCAAGGGCCAGTATATAATCAATGGTGGAACTTCCAGCAGGGCCAATGAATGTCAGTTTAGTAGGGTGATCTGTTTCAAAGTGGCCATTGCAGGCCCTTAATTCCGGCCCGTAAAGAGCACAGATCGTATCAATGGCGTAGCGATTCGTCTTTCTGGGAACGATGGCCAACAAAGGAGGGATATCCCATGCAGCATCTTGATCCTCCCAGTTTCCTGATGGTTCATTAATTGGCTGAAGCTCGAGGTTCAAATCTCCTGCAGTCACGATGTGAGCCTTCAAGGGGTCGGACGATACCCACGAGTTAACCAATTCCTGGATTTGTCCTACCACAGTCATCCCATATGACGAGGATGGCCTATTAAAACATCAAATAAAAGAATGCACCCCCCCCCCCAACACTGACGAAAGTACGGGCCACTAAATGTTGGGGATCAGCCAAATCTGTCTGCCGAGATAAAACTTCCAAATTTAATATTGAATCCAACCATATCAATAAGCCTCTGCTAGGTCTCCCTTTACATCCTTTTTTAGCAAGTAGCTGAAAGGATTGATACCCCTGCAAATTCACCGACTCGAGGGACCTTGTCTCCTGAAGGATGATCAATTGGAAACCTCTTGCAAAGTAAATCCAGGAAATATAATATAGGTATTACTGGATGGATCACTGTTTCTCTTCCCAGCAAATTCTCATTTTATTGTGCCATTTCAAAACAAAATCATTGTTCGCTTCTTTCATTTCAATTATAAAACTACAATAACTTAGAATAATTAAATGTTTGTATAATTTTGTATAAACACGTCTTGCAACTGACGAGGTGCTCTTTGATTGTAATCATCCACATCCATTACTACTATATTTCCCCCTTTAGCAGATTGATTAATCACAGTGCTAGTATCGGTTTCCTATTTTCTTATTGCTGTCTTTCAATATTTTCAAATTGTATCTACCAGTCCAATGTTTAGTGGCATTGATCACCTTCAAATCGTGCCTGATAAGATTATCAAAAATCTCCAAGTGTGCAGTATTTGAAGTTAATTTTGACTTGCATCTTAAGTCCCTGTCTGTCATCAGACATATCAATGCCTTACATATGTGGATCTTCCTTGCTGTCTCGACTCATTGTGTGATCTTGTCCATAACTCAATTGTGCTAACTCATCCATTGTCCTTAAACAGGGCAACTCTCCTACCAGTAATGCTGAAATTACTGCCCGGAGATTTTTTTTCTTATTTTGCAGGTTTAACTTTTCACATACAATTATGCCAATTCATTCTCATCTACCTGCAGTTAGTTGACCTGGGCAGATTTCAAATCTTTCTTCAAAATCTCCATTTTCACTGGAGTTTACTTCCCTTTATGTAATTTTTCTGATTCATTTTTGTTATTTCAGTGCGCACTACACACCTTGGCAGGATTTGGTCTCTTTTTTTAAAATACTGCTGCCTCATTTGCCTCTACATGTTATACAAAACAACTTTCTTGCCACTCCTCTCGATTCTTGCCCATAAACACACCCTTTATTTCAGAAGATATAATTCCACGGAATTAAAATCAATAATCCACTTCAGTGTATGTTGTATGTTAAAATGCACTGAGACCAGTCTTTTATTGCATTTTTATGGGTGCCTGCAGTTTTTGCATTTTTACTTATGTTTAGTACATTAATGAAAGCTGTTTCGTCAGTTTTGTTTAAAAAAAATGATGTAAATAATTTTTCCCTGAGATGGCAGTTTTTAATTTGAGCTTTTTGCCAACACAACCACGCTTTACCGCATGATGGAGAATTAATAGCTTAATTGAGCACTGCATTTCAAGCATTCGGTCTTGTGCATTATTCCACATGCAACATAAAGTGCATTGTCAAATCATACGCATAGCATGTAATGCTGTAGAGTGTGAAAGCTTCCTGAGGGCCATGGCTTGCAGGGTGTGTCGATACAGTGTAAAAAGTCGAGATGCACAATACAGACTTAAAGAGCGTTTTTCATTTTCAACTGAAACTGCAATTTCTGGCCATTGATGGGAGTACCAGGGTATTTGATGCCATTCGCTGGCAATCGTGAAGCAACTGCAATTTTAATAACCACTGGCAAACATGTGAGAAGCTGGGTTATTGAAGGTGAAACTTAGCAATTGTTCAAATTGTTGGGCTTTTGAAGATGATGGGTGTAATACCACCAATACCTTTTAATGTTGGTAGAATAGTATGGGAAAATATGATGTAAATATGTAGCAACTGATAAATGATCGACAAATGCCTTTACAATGTCAGTGCGAAAGCCACAATTAGTGGGGTTGTTAATGATTGTCATTTGTATGGTCTCTTAGACAAGGGGGGATTTTGTGGCATGTTTACAGTACATTCACAAGCTCTGCACCTGCAATGCATAGCTCTGTGCTCTGCATTCTGTTGACATCTGGCATGTACATTTGTTGAGAGCTCCCGCGCTGCCAGTCTGTCTGAATTCTCTTGTTGCAAAGGAACTGTACTATGCGCTTCTCAGCATTTCTGAATTGCACAGTAATGGTAGCACTTCAGGGCTGCTATACGTGTAGTGACATAAGCAGCACTACTCAAAAAATGTGCCTTCTTATCCCGTCCCTCTTATCTCTTCTTCCTCCTCGCGCTCCTCTCTTCACCCAGCTCATATCCTCTGTTCCCCCTTCTTTCTAGTATTTAGTTGACTAGATCATCCTTGAATACATCCCATGTCAGATAGCTCACTGCTTGGGTTGAGGCTTAGCCGTATCTCTCTGCTTCACCATACTGACAGTAGTCCACACACACTAAACTGACTTTCTGAAAATAACCCTCCCTGAGCAGACATGAACACGACATAATATCAGTGTGTGGTGCTATAGGTTGCAGGTTTAAAAAGAAAAGGTGAAATGAAACAAATGGGCCTGCTCCTGAGACATACATGCATCCTGCATGTTGTATGTGTTTATTTTTGCTCAGCTTTCACCCTTTGTCTGTTAATGTCAGCCCCAATGAGTTGGGCTTTTTTGCATTTTCAAAACTGGTCCTAATCTGCTTACTTTGTGTAGTATCAGGAGCAGGACGTGGACGCTGTGAAGACATTTTTACCATATCGTTTATTTAAAGTAAAATGAGGCCTACCTTTCCTACATGTCTATGGGGTGTTCGCTACCTATTTTACTAACTAAAGTGCTTGTTAGTCAAAGTGAATGTCCAAAACAAGTCTGTCCACTGCCCAAATCTAACCTATATGACCCTACCACTAGTATAACTAAGGGCAAGAGAATAAACAATTGATACAATCACACAGCGCATGTACTTCAAATAATTTTTTATATGAGTAGAATTGGTGGATTGGTTTCAGCCGACACGCGTTTTAAGCACAGCTCTTCTTCTAAGGCTGATATTTACCAATGTATGTATTGCATCATACAAGTATCATATGTTTAAACCCAATCAATTATGTAGTTTTGACAATACAAAATAAGAAATCAAAGTGCCAGACAGAAGCCCAGTACATCCCAGGAGTTAATCAAGATCGATACAATATGACCGTAATTAGTCCAACAAGAACATATATAATGCAACAAAAAAAGGATACATTTCCGATGGGCAGTGTAGCAACCCCCAAAGGAAGCAAAAGAGAAAAGATACAGTGAAGCAATAGGACAAGAAAAAAAAGGGGGGGGGGGTACTTTTTCAGATATGTATTACAGATTAGCTTTACACCCTTTTGTCCAATGTCTTGTCTAATGTCACATGTTTACGTTGAGTATATCCACCAAAATAAGTAAGTGTATCCCATTTTTAAGAATGAGCATGTTTGTCATATTGTGTCCCATCACACCACACCATGACCCAGGTCAATATAGGTAACCCAGCATTCACTGATTCTGACCCATATGACAAATCTCTAAATAAAACCATTCTCTAAATAGAAAATTCACGTGAAAGCTGCATAGCTTAAACTTCCTGTTATGTCCACTCTTGTTGGAAAATTATTAAAATTAAATAAATAAGACAAAAACCTAATTATTCAACTCTTATACCATATAAGATTTGTATTGAATGTAGCTGTACACACGAGAACCCCGAATGCCAAAGTCAGAGTCTCACCTGTACCGGTTCACAATTATAACAGATCTGTTTGCATATATGTAAAAGTTAATATGGATATAAGCAATTATCTATATGCCATTGTAGTATGGTGCTTGCTGCAGCATACTACTGCAAGCTATAGAATGTTTACACAGCTGGAACCTTGTGGTGTGCTCAAGGTTCCAGGGTTTTCAGTTGGGGATTAACAGGATGGGAGATCAACTAGAAAGGATGTGTTCAATGTAGCTCCCTACCTTCCTTTCTATTCTGTACCCTTCAACAATAAAGCAACTCTCTTATTTATATGTACCTGTGTCTACATGCTTCCCACTTACCTGCTCACCACACCAACCAGAACCCTACAGCCATTCAATGTAACCCAATAACAAATAGATAGTCATGTATCATATGTACAAATTGCGCACATGCTCTTGCCTCAATGGTGTGGAAATGATATATCCCTGCAATTGCGGAATGACAATCGGCTACCAGTTCAAAAGCACATGTGGAAGCCCAATACAGCACAGTGCGGGGTGAGGGAGAAACCAAAAGGGACATAGCATTAGTGTTAATCCCTTTTGAAAAGGCCCCCACCCACATGAAATAACATGTGCTGCTCATACATTACACTCCACTCTTACCTGATAGATGCTTTCCAGCAACTGAGCATTTTAGCGCAACCGGCGCCTGCCAGTTCCAACTGATGTTAAACATGGAACACTGACTGCTAACCAATTGTATAGGGAGCAGCCCTGCCTACCCGCAATTTTGGTAAGGGAAAGCCTATACTCATTCAAACAACAGTCTCCTGTTAGATGACTGCCCTCAAGCGCCATGTGAGGCTGATGCGGTTTTAACAATTGCATAAGCAATGATTAACACAAGTCGTAAAAGCTCGAATCAACCTGTTATTTCATTCCAAAAATATCGTGCATTGACTAAGCAAATTATACATTAAGTGATGTTCCTGTTCCGCTGCTAACTCCTTCTATAAATTACAAGTGTGTCCGTGTTAAAAGAATGTTTGTTGATACTGGTCTAACACAAAAGTATGCTTGTTCAACAAGCTGTATGCTCTATAGTATTAGCCCTTACAGTGTGTACCACTACTGGTGAGACACAATACCAAACATGCTCAATACGTAATATTGCACAATTGAACAATGTCATTGACGTTTCCCAATTATATATAGTTACAATTAACATAATTCACCAACTTGGCACAATTTTTCCACAATTAAACAGATTACTTTAGAACTTGCGGAATCGTGCAATTCCCAGTCACAAAAAGCCCAATAATTTGTGGTCTGTGTTTAAACCAATGTGTGCCCTTCTGTACTTGCATATTAAAACATGCCTCTAGTTGTCTTAATTTGAGTTGTAGGTTGCCACCTCTGGGTGGCAAAGTCACTTTAACCATGCCTACAAACCGTATATCCTTTTTTTTTTTTTATCCATTTGAGGGTGTTGTTGCCAGTGGGTGGCAAGTGGGTATTTACAATTCTGACTTGAGAGAGTGCTCAAATGCTCCCTGATCCTAATCTTCAGTGCTCTAATAGTGCTGCCAATGTAGTGAGCTCCACATAGGCAAATGATACAGTACACTACAAATTTTGAATTGCAATTAATAAAGGCATCAGCATAATGTGTGCCTGAGCCTATCAAACACACTTTTTCAAATGTGATCAATGATCATTGCTAGAGATCAATATGGATTTGTTAAGGATAACTTCACAAAAGATGATTCAAGTGCATTGCAAATCCAGGATTAAAAACAGAATATTTCTGTGCATGCAAGTTGGCAGAGAAAAGTACTTTTACTCAATGAAATGGGGGCTTACGTGGCATGTGCTGGAAGAACGAGGCATATTGGCAAACCATACTCGATGATGAGACTGCTGTGTCACAAACCAGTTATGTGAGTAAAAACTCAATGTGAGGAATCCCAAACTTAAAGTTTTGGTATTGAGTTTTGGTATTGCAACCAGCCAGAGATGCTCCCCCCACTCACCTCCTTTTGGGATAGCAATGGACGAATGGGTGGTAGAATGTTCCTATTATTATAAACAAACATTTTGGAAAACCTTCCCCCTTGCCTCAGACTAAGATGTGGATTTGTAAATTGTGCTGATTTTTGACTGTCTGCTCTGTGTTGTTTCAGATGAAGATCTCCAGTCCAGAAAGCAACAGTTGCTTGAAGAGGAGGATGTGCACAAAGAAGGACAGTGCAAGTGGGTTTCTTTTGGAAGGCTTTGCTTATTATAGGGCCAGTTATATGCCAAAATGTGTTATTCCTTTATAAATAAATAGGAACATTAATCTCTCTCTCTCTCTCTCTCTCTCTCTCTCTCTCTCTCTCTCTCTCTCTCTCTCTCTCTCTCTCTCTCTCTCTTCCCCCCCCCCCCATATGACAGTATATTTGACTACTTTTGGACAACTCTGCCTTTCACCTGTACTGTTTTGTAAATCAAAACCATTTGGCAACACCCAGGTCTATAGAACAGTTGTATGTATGAATGACCTCCAACAGGCACCCCTGTGGAATATTAAACCCTTGCCTTACAACTCTGCTACCATATTAGTGACCCGTCTTCAAAATTCTTTTATCGCTTTGCAGCCCTACATCATATGGGAAAATAGTGCTGATTATTATTAACACATTCTTTACCACCTTGTAGTTCTTCCTTGTTTGAGGAGCCAGGAATGCGACACGGACACAGAGGATTCATGCTGGTTGTTAAAGACTTTTATTGAAATGATAAAGGGGTTGGACAATACCTCACTGTCCCTAATAATATAGGAGGGATTTCCCTATCGCAACCAAAACTAAGGGTCGATCAAGTATCAAGATGTCGAAAGCAAAAACACCATGTGTCCAAAATCCTATCCTAGCCCTCACATTCTAAAACTAACACTAAGGTGTTAAGGATATTGCCTTAGTGCACAAATGTTTAAGCTCAACAAAATGTATAACCCCAACAAAAGTTCCAAATTGATAATGCTCACAGTTCCAGAGGGAATGGCTCCCTTCCCCAGGACTTTCCATCAAACAAAAGTTCAAAGTGTAACCACATTCTTTATAGTTCAAGAGGATAACTCCCCCCTCCTGTTTTACAATTCACTCTCTGGGAAATTGTTCCCTTCCCCAGGCCTTTTCCACAGTCATTACAATTTCAAATCTTAAGGGCATGAGTCTTCCTTAGGATTCTTCTTTCAAGATAAAAAAAACTTGGGTGTGGGTCCCAGACTCACAAAATATCTGGTATACTCCTGTGCCAGATTCTTTTGTGCAACACAATTCTTTGTGTGCAGATCCCAGATATGCTCTTCACCTGGTAACCTCTCCTCCCAGTACTTTGTGTAGTCTCTCTTACTTCAGTACATGTGGGCATGGGTCTTCCCCAAGTTACTTTATGGCAAAGTACTGTGATGATGAAGATGACACTGATTCCAATAAGGATCATGCTATTTGCCCACTGTAGGCATCCAATTCACTCTTTCAGGGTCTTCTTGCCTTAGTTTCGGCATTTGCTTCTCCAGTGTAGGTTCACTGACATCTGCGTTCTCTGACTGCATTCGCACACATTTGGGTACTCGCCTCGGTATCCGCTGAACTCAAACGGCTTTCCCCAGTCCCGGGCACGGGGCCTTCACTCCTTGCATCGGAACGAAGCCCATCCCGGCTTCTAGTTCAAGCGATTATCAGCAGTACCATAAACAATATACTGGGAAGAATGACTAGAACAGCTGTATACATTTTTTGTTATAGAGTAGCATTACAGCATGCCATGGAGGCTTGTGGAATTACAGAGGGGTAGTCGGGGGGAGGGGGGGTCTAAGGGAAAAGGGGATACCATGTTTCACCTGATGTCACTCTTAAATAGCAGGGCCTCCACATTCAGCTAAATGCAGCACATACTTTAGATTTTAATAGAATGTATTCCTCATACGTGGGTTTCCTATTTCCAACCTTTAGATTGGTACATTCCTGATGGAATGCTACATCACATCAGCGTCCAGCTGTTTTTCATCCATTTCTGAGACTTGGAGGATGGATATTTTTGTTACATCTCACCATACAACGAAAACATTGACTTTTGCTTTCATGTTGGCCTATTAGTAAGGACTGTCCGCATCTACTATTGCCGTTGCAAGCAGTATTGTTTCCTCTGCCCCCCCATAAACTGGAAAAAAAATAAGTCATGGGTTGTTTTAAGTATATTGATCCATTTGGGGTAACCTCCCCGATCACGGGTGAAAGCTAGCAATTGGAGGCCATCCCTGAAGGGATAATTGGGAAAGTAGGTTGGCAGTTGCAGATGCCAAAATGACCACCAAGACTTCAATGTATCCTTGTGACATCACTTTGCTGTGATCTTGCATTCATCGCTCTGATTGGCCTTATGATTGGGATGTGCTTCTGAAGACCCCTTCCTCTTGCTGTTTGACATGCTGGGAATTAAGGATACTTTATATGCAGATCATTTTCAAGCATTCAGAAGGGTTGTGTCCTTGTAGTGAGTGAGCTATGGGTTTTCATTGAAAGTATTTAAAAAAATCTAGTGAATCAAATGCATTTTAGGGGTTACCCAGGAAAGTCAGACCATGTCCATGTGTCCAAACATTAGGTGAAGAGGTACATTGAAAACTCAGTTAACTTGGCTGTTGAGAGTTGCAGTGGTTGGAAAAGGGTGGGATATTCTCCACAGTTGGATCGTTCATATCCTGTTTTAAATCGTCCCCATTGTCTGGCTAGGATTCCCCAGAATCGATGAAAGATGGGCATACAATAGCTCATCTCAGCAAGCATTCCACCATATTTGGACCATCGTCCTGTCAGCTTATGAGTCAACCCTCATGCATTCTCTTATTCCTTTTCTTGTCATTTTGGAAGTGACTCTGAAAAGCTCCTGCACGATTATGGTTTGCTACTACTTGTTATGACCATGGACGGATTTTTTTGAAAATCCCTGGTTACTGCTTTCATTTGTTTAATGTTATATATATATTTTTTATTTGATTTCATTGCAATTCAATTTTTACAAAGATTTTGTTACAAAAGTTTTTCCTTTTTGTTACAAATGTTGGCCTCTTTTCGTGTCCATTTTCTTACCTTCCTGGAATCAACCTTCATCATATCAAACGTTTGGCAATGTTTTCACTGGGTGGAAGAGTTGGCGTGTAGCAATCTGTTTGACAGTTTGGTTTTACTTACGATTTCACCTCTGCATTTCCATTTAAAATCTGCCAAAGGTATCAAAGTCAAATAGACGGGTTTAGCATTTTCTCATGATCTCTCTTAATGGCTGCCCTTCTGGCTCAAGCCGTATCCTGCAGCCTATCAAGGCCCAATGAGTGGAAGAAATTAACGGTTGCCACCACCCACCTTACCTTTTCCCCGCTCATTAGCTTTGCTCACCATTCCTCTTGATCAAAGTAACACAAGTCTCGAATTATTATATCGGTCAAGGGTGCTTCTATGATAAATGTTGCAGGGTTAACTGTTTTACATCTCACTATGTGTATGTTAGCACTGGGTAGGATAATCTCATAAGCTGTTGCTCTTTGTGTTGTTAGTGTGCTCTTTGATCTTTCTAATATTGCAAATAGTGAATGTTCCACAAACAATGTTACAGAATATCCAATTACAGTTGTTGCACTTTTCTCTATCGCGAACAAAGCGGCTGCGAGAGACTGCTCGCAAGAGAAGTGTCCTTGCATGACTGCATCTAGTGTACCACTGTAGTACGCCAGAGGCTTATGACCCAAGCATGTTTTTTGTGTTAGCACCACTGTCATAAGTGTCCCATTACAATGTGAAAATAAGTAGAACTCGCATTCATAATCTGGGTTTGCGAGTACTGGTGCTGTTGAGATCAGTTCTTTTAATGTGCTGAATGCATCATGCATTTCTGCTGTCCGTTGCATTTCTGTGGTTTCCCTTTGTGCTTCTTTAAGTCCCTGCAGTAATGGTTTTGTGTATCCTGCATATTCTGTGGTCCAGGCACGGCAGTAATTGCACATGCCGAGAAACATCTGCATTTTCTTCACTGTCTTAGGCTCGTTTACATTGCGTACTGCAGCCGCCCTGTCTGGTATGATTCTTTTACCATCCTTTGATATTAATTGACCCAGGTACAACACTTCTTCCTGACAGTGTTGTAGTTTCTCCTTGTCCACCTTGTAACCTTTATGGGCCAACAACGTCAAAAGCGTAATAGTCTTTCCTGCACTCATCTTCATCTTTCCCGCAAATCAGGAGATCATCCACATATTGAATGATCGTGCTCTTTGTGACAATATTCCCTAGATCTTAATGTAGAATTCTGTTGAATATACTTGGGCGTTCACAGTATCCCTGAGGTAATCTGCAATGCTCATATCTTTTCCCTCCCAGGGTGAATGCTGTCAAATATTGAGACTCAAGGTCCAGTGGGACTGAGAAGAATGCGTTCTTCAAGTCCACCACTGTAAAACATGATGCATCTTTTGGTATGCTACACAAAATGGATGCAGGGTTTCGGACCAATGGAAATTCTTTTTGTATGATGTCATTAAGGGGGCGTAGGTCCTGGATCATTCTCCACGCACTGCCCTTTGCTTTCTTGATGGGGTAAATGCAAGTATTACATGGTGAATTGGAGGGCACTATTATCCCTTGCAATAGTAGTGCATATATTGTTTCTTTTATCCCTTCTTCTGCTTCTCGGGACAGGGGGTATTGTTTTACTCGGGGCAGCAACGCCCCTTGTTTGAGTTTTATTTTTACTGGTGTCACCTCACGCAGCAGACCCACATCATGTGGGCCTATGTTCCACAGTTCGCGTGGCACCAGCTGCATGTTATCATTGAAAAAGGAAGGTGGTGCCCCTACCACTGCCATTAGCTGTACTGGTAACGGTCTTGTTTGTATCATATCATCGCAGGGGATCGCAATGCTTAAAAAACATAGGCAGAGGAGTTCTGACTTTTAAGCACTAAATTACAGGGCTAAGGGGGATTTACTTTGGTGGATATGCTGGCAAGAGAAATGACGAGAATAGCCTCGTATCAGTAGAAACCACAATCATCATTTCAAAGTGACTACTCTGGTACCAATGTTTTTACTAGATAGCGAATTTTAGTCTTAAACCCACTTATCGAATGGATTGTGTCCTCCCATGTATTCCTCATCTTTCATGTATTCATAAGTCAGCTTTGGAAACGTTTTTCTTAGTATCTGGTGCTGTGCCACGAGTCGTGGCCCTTGAAGGGCTCCGTCCTGTCCTCAGCAGTGACGTTGGTATAAGTAGCTTGCGTGACACCTGTTGCTTCAGTTCTGTTTTTCCGCATGCTCAACATGCTTCGAACCGTTCATTGCCTCATCAATTTCTCATTGCGTATTTTCGCATTTTAAAAGTAAGTCTCAAATGTCTATGAAGACCGGTTTCAAGCAGTGCTCCCATTGTGGTGCTAAAATGTCCATTATGGACCCACATCGGATCTGCCTGTGGTCTCTGGGTGTGGAACACAGAGTTGACGACTGCGGTTTCTGTCGGTCAATTACAGTGAAGGTCTTGAGGGAGATTAAGGGGAAACTCGTGGCAGGCAGGCCCCTTTTCTAAATCCCCTTCTACCACCCTTTAAAAAAAGAGGTCACCGGACAACACCAGGGAGGCTTCCCCTGTGAAAAAAGTGCTCCAATCATTCAAAGCGCTTGAGATCCAGATCTAGTCATTCATCCTCATCACACAAAAAGACGAAGAAACAATGCCATTGGTTGCGGTCGTCTTCGTCAGGCTCCTCTCCTGACAAACTGGTTACCTTTTCGAGCAAGTAGACGCCTTCGGTTGACTGGGAGAAATGTCTCCAAATGCTGGAAGTTTTTCAAGAAGTCTTCAGAACCCACAGCGCCTGGTAAGACCTGTAGGGTATCTTCTGTGACCACTACTTGCGTGCCAAAGAGCCTGGCCAGTAAGTCTCCACGACATAGTCGAAGGAGTCTTCGTTTTGGCACAAATTGAAACCTAAGCCTAGGGCTGGACTATGCAGAATTCACTATTGAGAGCCACTCCATTAGAGCTTTGGAGCAGGTTTAGACCTTAGGAGTTACAGTGGACCAGTCGCTAGGTGCAGATCCGCATGTTACAAAAGTTATTAAAAAAAATCACAGTACCACTTAAGGCTTCTCAGGTTGGTTAAACCATATGTAACCAACAAGAACTGCGAGACCCTGGTCAGAGCTATCATAATTCCCCCTATTAACTATTGTAATGCCTTGCTTGGGGGAGCAAGACTAAACTGCATGCAGAAACTTCAAGTCCTTCAAAATGATGCGCTTCGCATTATTAAAGGCGTCTCCAAAAGGGAGCACATAACCTTGACCAGGAGAGAACTGCACTGGCTGCCTGTTGCTTCTAGGATTACATTCAAAATTCTGTCCCTGATGCATAAATGCCTCTTTAGACAAGCGCCAAGCTATTTGAAAGAATGTCTCATCCGACAGACGCAGGGTAGGTTAACTAGATCTAACAATACTAATCTTCTTGTTTGCCCAAGGATTAGGAGAAGTCGTGGCAAAGGCCACTCCTTTCCAGTCATTGCTACTCTGGCTTGGAACCATCTCCTAATAGAGATGCGGACAGAGGACAGCCCTCTAATATTCTGAAAAAGGCTTAAGATCCTTTTATTTCAATGGAAACCCTGCTCCTGCAAAATGACGACGTCCTGCACAGAATCCCCATCTTTCCAGCCCACTGGCCACTGCTTTCTTGTTCACGTTGCTCTTTTTGTTCTGTTTTGTGTGCGCCCTGATGCCTGCGGGCTGTGGCGCGTTATAAGCAAAATAACATAACATATTAAGCCTTCCACCTAGACTCCTGTTGAGGAGTTGGTATCTGGCCCATCGACACCAATGCTACAGTCGAAGCATTTAAAGCTGTTGATGCCCTCCGCACCTTTGACAGCTTCGAGACCTTCTGTCAAATTGTCAGTCTTTTAAGCCTTTGCCTAAGGCTGATTTCTTTAAAACCATGGGGTCAATATTTGAGGAGGAAGATGATGAGAATGTATCTTTTGGCTTTGAGTATGGTACTCCCAATGTGCCTGATGAATTCATCTCTGAGGAGTCCAGATTGCAAAATCTTGTGGACACTCTGAAAGATTAGTGGCTTACAACTCACCTGAGACAGATTTCGCCACTCCTGACTCTTCTGGTCATACTGACCACTCATATATTCTCCACACTGAATCTCTTAGTTTCCATGACCATCAGTCTGGCTTCAGAGCTGCCAGAGGCACGGAAACTGCTCTCCTGAACACCTGTGAAGGTCTGCTTTCTAACCTTGATTCCAGCATTCATTCTGTACTCATCCTCTTGATATTTCCTCTGCTTCGACACAGCCAAACATGCATTCTGATCAATTGACTCTGTGAGATCCTAGGCATCACGGATCAGGCCCTGGAGTGGCTGACCTCCTTGCTCTTGGACCGCCCCTCCCAGGTTCAACTTGGTCCCTTTCTCTCTTCCACCCCTCTCTCTCTACCTGTGGCTG
The DNA here is from genome assembly GCF_040938575.1 of Ambystoma mexicanum. Lineage (NCBI taxonomy): Eukaryota > Metazoa > Chordata > Amphibia > Caudata > Ambystomatidae > Ambystoma > Ambystoma mexicanum. The sequence continues at coordinate 284,606,596 of NC_090931.1, read as the reverse complement.
TCCCTAGGGCTCTATCCTCTCACCCTGGTTTTTCAACCTCTACTTGGCCCCTTTGGCTAACCTTCTCTATACCTTCTCCTCTAACTTTCAGTGTTAAGTGGATTGCACTCCTCTTTCCTTCAGGCTCCCCTCAGCCTCCTCTCTCGCTCATTCCCGCTATCCTTCATTCAGGATTGATGCGCCTCCAACGTTCTCTGCCTTAATGCCCCTAAAACGGAGATCCTTCTCATTGGGAGCCCTGCCCCTGCTTCCCCTCTCTCTGGCTGCCTGCTTTGGGCCCTCTTCCTTTGCCTTCCTGCGAGGCAAATAAACCTTATCTTCGACTCCACTCTTTCTCTCCTCACATCTCGGACATCGCCAAGAAGTCCCACTACCAGCTGCACCTCCTAAAAAGGACTCTTCCCTTTCTCACGTCCGCCAGAAGCTCACTGTCCCCAGAGCCCTGGTTCTCTCTAGGCTGGACTACTGCAACAGCCTCTTTCTCAATCAGCCTTCCTCTACTCTCTGCCCTCTGCAACTAATCCAGAATTATCCTTGGCCTCAAGCCCAGGGACGGTATCTCTCCAGCCCTGAAATCTCTCCACTGGCCCCCAGTGGCTGCAAATATCAAGTTCAAGACCCTTTGCATTGTCCACAAGGCTTTCTGGGGCTGAGGCCTGCACTACATCCAACGCTCCCTTCCAAAATAATTTCCTTCTCGAGCCCTTCGCTCGGCTACCTCCAACTCTCTAAGGGTTAGATGCTTCTCCAGGCAGAGAGTGGGGGGTAGATCTCTCTCCTCTGCAGGTGCCTCCCTCTGGAATGGCCTACCTGCCCCTCTCAAACTTGAGCCGGACCACCTGAAGTCCTGGAAGCAGCTTAAAACTTTCCTCTTCTTTCTTTCTCCCCTGCTGACCTACCAGACCTTTCTGTCTGCTGTACTGACTGGTTGCTTGGCTACCCTCAGAGTCTCACTGGGTAAAAGGCTCTTTTTTGCTCAGTCACCCTTGCAATGCCTCTTGGCCCACCATGCACTTAGGGGCTGTAACTGTAACCCATATGTCCATTGTTCTCCTTGCACTACCCAGAGCTGTACTGCTCTGGCTGCACTTACACAGAGCATTGCTGCCCTGTTTTCCCCTTGCGCTCCCCCCGCCCTTCCTTTCCCCCTTGCACTTCTCACACTTGCATAATCTGAATGACACAAAGCCTAGTAAGATTGTGTGTCTTGTTCTCCCTCTAACAGCCAGAGACCCGCAGACCGACAGAGACCCGCAGACCGACAGAGACCCGCAGACCGACAGAGACCCGCAGACCGAGACAGACATTCCATTTGATGACTCCCAGCTTTTCGGCATCAAGGCTGATGAAAGCCTATAAAAATGACAGGCTTCCAAGGCAGCAGCTATATCGCTGAGAGCAGCAATACGCCAGCTGCCTCGATCTCGAGAGTCTTCACACGGATGGAGGGGTTAACCTTTTTTTTCTACTCCTCAATTGCTAGAGGAAGAGGCCAGTTTAGACAATGGGCCAAAGAGGAGCTCCCTGTCGTTCAAGAGTGCAGGGAGGGAACATTTCCCTCAACCTCTGCTTCTTTGCCCTCTGCTTCAGCAACAACCCCAAAACCCCTTTGAGTCCTTGGTTCACATAACTGTGGTGGGGGAAGACGGACTCGGCATTTGGAGAGTTGGCAGGGCATAACCTCTGATGCTTGGGTACTGCAGACAGTGGTTCACGGCTACTGCCTCCCATTTTTAAGAGGACCCCCAGATTGTCCTCGAGGGATACAAGCCTTGAAAGATCTGGATCCGCTCCTCTTACAGGAGGTCTTTGCCCTGTTGAAGAAAGGTGCCATAAAGTTTGTACCAGCAGTGGAGAGGAATCCCAGTTGGTACTCTCCCTATTTTCTAATCTCCAAGAAGGGCAAAGGACTGCAAACCACCTTGGACTTCAGACACTTGAACAAGATCCTTAGGAAGGACAAATTTAAGATGGTAACTCTCTTGCAGATTCATAAGGCCCTTCCACTTCAGGATTGGTGGGTGTCATTGGATCTTCAGGATGCTTATTCATCCCAAGCACAGAAAGTACCGGAGGTTCGCAGTTGGTGGTTCTCACCATCAGTTTTGGGTCCTTCCATTCTGGCTCACCTCTGCCCCTAGGGCCTTCACCAAGCTCATGGCGGTGGTGGTAGCAAGTCTAAGGAAGGATGGGATTCATGTCTAACCCTACCTGCTCTAGGCAATTTCCTCAGAGAGGAGCTCTAGGAGACCGGTTCGTAGTAGACTTTGAATTTCCACGTCTGTTTGCGTTTCCACCAGTCCCCGTCATTCCTCATGTGGTTGCGGAAGTTCGGGAAAATCAGTATCCTGATTGCTCTGGATGTGGACAGGAGAACGTGGTACCCGGAACTTCTAGAGATGGACATCTGCCCTCCAATTCATCTTCCGCAAAGGGGGGGGACTTACTCTTGCAAAAGGGGGGTCTCCTCTTTCATCCAGAAATCAGTACTCTGAACCTTCACGTCTGGTTTCTGAGAAGATCAGATACAAAGATTAAGACATTCCAGAAGATGTAATGAAGGTGTTGCTCTCGGCCAGCAACTAAATCTCTGTACCACTGCCATCTGAATAGATTTTGCAGCTGGTGCAGAGATAAACTTCTACTGTATTATAATTTTTCCTTCATCTGGCCCATCAGGTGCTCCAGGTTTCCACGGCAAAGGGTTATTTGGCAACACTTTCCATTTTTAAACGTTTGCTGGATGACTGTTCCTATTTCAACGTCCCTATAGTAATTCAGTTCTTAAAGAGATTAACTAACATCTTTCCCCCCAAATCCATTTATTGTGCCAGTTTTGAGAAATGAATTTGGTGTTCATCTACCTAATGGGGGCACCTTTTGAACCCTTTCATTCTTGTCCTCCCAGAATGTGAACCCTTAAGACAATTTTTCTTATAACGATTACATCAGCCTGCAGTCAGTAAGATTCAAGTTCTTTCTTTTAAACCACCCTTTGCTACCTTTTTTAAGGGTAAGGTGGATTTGATGGTACGTCCTTTCTTACCGAAAATGGTGTCTGAGTTCCATTTAGCTCAAACGATTGCATTGCCTTCTTTTTACCCACCCGCTCATACATCTATTAGGAGGAGGAAAGATTACATCGCTTAGACCCTAAACCTTGAGCTTCTATATTTCCACAATGTTCAAAATCAGGCAATATGACCAGCTCTTTGTGGGCTATTCAGCTCACAAATTGGGACAAGCTGTCACCAAACAAAACATCTCTCTGTGGACAATGTTATGCATTTCTGAATGCTATACATTGTCTGGCAAAGATCTTCCTGATGGTTTAAGAGTGCCTTCCATCCGAGGAGTGACTACTTCTTTGGCTCTTCAGAGAGGGGTGCCCGTACAAGACATTTGTAGTGCAGCAACTTGGCCCTCTTTGCACACTTTCAACAAATACTATTGCCTGGATTCAATGTCAGGAGGCAAGATTTGTCAAGGCTGTACTTCACAAAATTAATCTGCAATTAATTGTTCCCACCTACTACTATATACTGCTTTGGGAGTCTATCAAAGATGAGGAATACGTGGGAGGACACAATCCTTTTGAAGAACGAATTTCTTACTGCTGGTAATGTTCTTTACACTGGATGCTCCTCCCACGTATTCCTCATTACCCTCCCATCATTCCCCCTTATTTTGCCGGGAGTTTCTGTATTTTTTACACCTTCCTCTCTTTCAACGTCTGGGTCATTCCTTTAAGACGGCTGAGCATAGGGAGGGAAAAAACTAGAACTGATGCAAGGGGTGCCATGCAAGCTGCTTATACTAGCATCGACTTCACGGCCGAAGACATGATTGAGGCTGTCAAGGGCCGCAACTTGACCATGCACAGCGTCTGATACTATGAAAAAAAAGTTTCTGAAGCTAAAAGCAGACTTACAAATGTATCAAAGATGAGGAATATGTGGGAGGAACATTCAGTCGAAAAAACATTACCATGGGTAAGTAATATGTTATATTTTGAGCCATTTTGCTCTAGTACTAGTAGAATAGGCCATTTGAGCTAAGTCACGCATGCCACAGTGCCATTCAGTAGCCGTCACTGGAAGTTCACTTCCAGTGTAGAGCCACATGAGCAAAGCATTGTGGGTGTGCAAATTAGCCTGAAGGCAAGTATTTGTAGTAAATATTTCATATTCAGTGCTTGATGTAAATCTCTTCAGAGCAAATGTCCTTATAGTATTTCAAATGAAAGGTTCAAAGGGGAAGGGGATGCATGTATATGGTATGTCCTCTTCCAACAGGGTCTGTTCAAGCATTTCAGCTCTAGCTACCATATTTAGATGCTAAAAGCATTGGAAATAATACTTTCCATTAACCTCTTACAGATCTTAACCTGAAGTGTGAACAGGCCATGAAGACCAAGAGGGGAATGTTTTAGAAGTCAGTTCAGAAGATTATCCAAACATCGATTGCCAGAGTTCCACATCATGCAGTTATTAACCCACTGCAAGAATCACAGCGATGGATGCATTGAACATGGGCTATATGCTTTTCTTAACCATCAAATCCTTGGACAGTGCAACCTACAGATTAACTGAGCTTTCTGTGACCTTTGCTCCCACCCCACCTTTTTCTCCAGGGCAAGCATTAGATACCGATCTGTTGGAAATGTAGATTGGTTTTCCACTCACATCCATGGACATTACATTATGACAATTTGATCAGAAGTTCTCTCGAATGTTTTTGTAGAAGAGTAATCATGAAGTAACTGTTTATTTCTCTTAAAACCTTTTATTTATTATAATAATATAAACCAGTATCCCAAATGGGATAACAATCAGCACACAGAGTGCAAAACCGTGCATCAAGAGCAAATACCAGAATGTGTTCTTTCACATGAAATACTTTGTATGTCACAGTGGAATTCTAAAACCAAGTATTGCACATTCTGATTTCTATGCTTTGTGAGCCAATGTTACCCTTTAAACATTGAGTTTGGAGCTGATCACTCATGGAGCTGAAGCGATAGGACACATTTTAATTTCAAGGTTGTAGTGTTGCATTAGGTTTCTGTTGATGTACCTTAAATGATCTAATAATTCCATGGGGTGCATAAGTTGAAAAGGTTTATTATCCCAAAATGCGGGTGTTTTGCATTAATTGGTACATGCATGTGGGTGGTTATTCGGGTAACACATAGGTATACATAGTGTGTTGTCACTCTGGGTCTTTGAAATTTGACCTCTAACCCAGCATGTGCCAATTTTTTATTTGTTGAAAGTTTAAAAAAGCTGAAGTATGGCAAGCGTTGCATTCTCTTAGCAGGCTCGCTTTTAATGTGAAGTGTTCTTGAATTATTTCTGCCTAAGTAACTTCTGATGAGCTAGTACTTCCACAGAGAATAATGCACAGACTAAGATCTTTTTGAGTATTCTCTTGTGTCTTTTGCAGCCTGTAAATGCCATTGTATAGCCATTCTGAGTACCAATTAACGTGTGGCACCTACAAAGGTACTTGCTCACATGTACAATGTTTGTATACCATTCACATGCCGATAAAGACCCCTCAATACTGCTACCTCTCATGGTAGGTACTACTTGGAGTTCAATTCTGAGAGGATGTTGAGCAGAAGGGATTCTTGTTTGCAAAGTTAGTCTGCTCATCTTCATTCAGCATTCCTGTATTGGATGCCATCCGGAAACCATGGATATTGGTGTCAGTCACTTTCTTCTCATTACCTATTTCACTGACGTAGGACTAAAAAAAGGGCTATGCCTCCTGCCCCTATTTCACCAGAGTCCTAACATTCCTGAACTCTGGGCTGCCTACTATGCTCTGAAGGCACTCACTGAACCTTCCCTCTGCATCCATAGTTCTGCTTCTGGTGATGAGATTAGAAGATTAAATAAATTACGTAGAAAGATAACCACTTTATCTTTGCTGGCAATGATGGTCACAAACACTATAACAATGACCCAAGATGTGATTAGGTATAGGTGCTCAGGAGCCAGACTGCTAAGTTCAATGATGGAAGGAATGTTCGGGAGAAATAGGCTCCAATGTTTCCTAGTCAACAGAGTCGCGCTACATAGCAATATCTTTTATGGGAACATGGACATCTGTAAAAGACCCATGTTCTACCATTCTCTCTTCCAGGCTGGTGCTATGAAGATCATCATTGCTGCCGAGTCTCATCAGAGGATTCTGAGGGAACGTGTTCAGAAAATATCCTGACTGGGGCATCTAAAGGATTGGCCACAGACTAGGGTTCATTGAACCTGTATGTGAAGTCTGGGCATTTTGCATTCTTGTATTAAAGAAAAAAGGTCTATGCTGCAGTGCTAGTCAGTGAACATGTTTAACAATTTAACAAAAGTATGTTTATCAAGATTTTGAGTCCCTTGCGCACGCACTTCAAAAAGTACTATATTTAATTTGACAGCTTTTAGGTTCACATATCTTGGGAGATTGTGCCTTGATGCTGATCTCCTCCTTTATAACCCAATGCCATAACTGTTGGGCTTCCTTCAAAAGGAGTCTTGAATTTGTAGACTCTGGTCTGTTGATATGATACATTGTGTAATATTGTCAGTCTGTACCAGGATTGTTTTCTTCTGAATCGATGGAAGGAATACTTTGAAAGCTAGATGGAATGCTGGCCACTCTGAGGTCTGTGGTATGCTCTGACCTTCCACTTCGGTGGCTTGGTGATACATTACAATTACCCATGGTTTAGTGGTTTTATCCATCAATTTTCTTTTTCCATAGGCCATAGGCAGAATATTGAAAGTTCCTGCCACCATCCAATGTGATGTTTTCATCCACCAGACGGAGATTACAGAAGATTAACCCACCGGCCTGCTTCTGCTTGAACTGATCTTTCAGGCATTTTTGAAAGCGACACATCTGTCACTTGTTCGTGGGACTTTGGCAATGCATTATGCATTTATCCCATTTGAGATGTGACTTGCCTCGCCATTGGAAACAATATCCTCCTGGTGCTTAGAATCTTCTTCTAAAGGGTTCTGCCAGGCACTGACTCTTTTTCAACTGGGTTAAAAGTGGATTTGTCCTTGTTCTTCTGTAATCCCAATTGATCCATTTGTAAAAGTGTGATCTTTATAGATTAAATTAAATAGAGTTCTGTTGATGCTTTTGTCAGCTGGTTGTTTAAATGGAGATAAGTAAATGTTGTTGTTCCTTGAAAATCAGCCACAACTTTCATGTATTTGGAAACATTTTAGGGAGCCGGTTAGTCTGTTCTGGTAGTTTTCAGTTTATCCCCCCCTTTGCTGAGCCTGATCCGATGCAAAGAAATTTCTTTTACACTTGTTTTCCAACCTTAGGTCCATAATGGACCTGCAGTAATTATTTTGACCAGGAAGGACCTTGCACACACTGCTTTTACAATATCTACTTTGTCTATTTGCAAGAAAGATGTTTCTCTTGCTGTAGTATCGAATGGAAAGCATTGTTTTGGAGAATGATTTGGTGGAGTGGATTGCAGTCTGAACCCATATTCCTGATTGGTGATTTTAGAAAAGCCATGCAATTCGATAATTGACCATGCCTGGGCATGTTCCCTAACTATGCCTCTCAACAGGGTGCACCTCAGTAGGAGGGAGAGTGTGAAATCGCTGAGCCTGTTGGGTGATTGTGGCCTTATCCTTTGATGGTTGCAAGCCATCTGTTTCACTGCCTTGTTCTATCCCATAGGCGTAGCCAGGATTGACTAACAAGTGGGGCCTGAAGCTAATGTAGTTGGGCCCACAGCAGTGACATTAACATATGTAATCTCCCACAGTGCTGCTGAGTGGGCATTTACAGATTTTGGGTGGACCCTGCCCGCTCAGGCCCTACCCTGTCTACACCTCTGTTCTATCCTCTGTTTATAGAGGTGTTTGTTTCTGTGGTGTGCTAGTCATTGGCTGGACTGGTTACATTGGAAATACTACCTCTTGTTAAGCCCCACTTTCTTAAGTGGGTCTGCCTCATTTTATTTTTTAGAGAGCCTCATGAGCAGCTACCACTCTGAACAACGAATATCTGAACAGGGAAAGTCCTGGATTTTCTCTTGATCGTCTGATCTGAATGAAGGCGGTCTGAACCATGAGTAACGCCTGATGGAGAGACAGTTACAGTACTCCCTACTAGGTCAGCAGGAGCGGATTTCTTGGTTTCAAACAACCTTTCACTCACTACCTTCTGTAATCCTTCCTTTGTCTATTTGCATAAATGGAGTCACATGTTTCATAGTTACAAAGTGCTCTGGCATATATTCCAATAATAACTTATACAAATGGAATCCATGAGGCTTAACTTTCTACTGCATCCACCATTTCTGGTGGGTGTGCTGAGAAACAGAAACATCTAATTGATATCCGTCCTCCCAAAGATTCATCATCTCAGATATGTATCTTCCAGCAGCAGTTTCTTCATCTTTTTCAGCCATCAGGAGGCGCCATTCAGCTCCACGTGCAACATCATTGGATTGTACTTATGTATGGGGCAGCATATATGGAGCTATTGGGCCATTTTAAAAATTCAGCTGCATCATAGCAAATCCCAAGGTAGGCCTCAAGCCCTGCAGGGACTATTCTAGACAGATGTCAGTCTCTGACTCCAACATGGTTTGTGTCTCTGCTTCAGGGAAGAGCTTGATAAGGAAGCATGTGGTTCATTCCACTGCCTGCTTGGTAAGGTTCCCCGGCAGCATATAGCTAAACTATACTCCTTCCTCTACAAGGGTGGAAAGCGCACTCCTGCCAGAACGCCTCCTCTGGAGAACGTTTCTTTTTTTTTAATAAAAAAAAAAAAAAAAGCAGTCTTTGGCGGAAACTGGGTGGAACACTGCTTGAGGGAGGAAAACCATTGGGACAATTCCAGCTCATATGATGGTGGCCGGAAACAAAAAAGGCATCATAGATGGTCTTGTTGCCCCAGTGAATGACCTGGATGCCATTATTCCTCCAAAAAGCAGTTGCCACTCCTGTTCCAGGAATGGCAAACAATATTCTGTAGAATTGCAACCCTAAAAAAGCATTGATCCCCACTCATTCTAAGCTGAAGCAGTAGGAGGAATTCACATATAGATCTTGGCTCTTTGCCAAAGCCATGTTGCCAGCAACTTCAATTCTAGTGCAGGCGGCAGAGCAATGGTCAACCGTGCTTCGAGGCCTGCAACCTCACACTTGCTGGCTCAGTTCCGGCATGGACACCAGAGGCTGTTCCTTTCCTACTCTGTACAGGTCTCTTGGAGCCACACTCCACACGATCTCTGTTTCTGCCTCTGCCAGCCGACACCTTGCTGGAGTTTGCAATAGCTCCAGTGGCCCATTCTTTGCTAAAATAAGCTTAATGTTTGAACAGATCCCATTTTTTTATGGGTTGGAACCCTTGGATTCAGGCGAGATGGAGGAAATGCCAGAGGATTTAAGTGATGAACAGGGTGCCCTCACCAATTAAGTTTCCAGCCTTCTGGATGCCAGTGGTCTGTACACCTCCTCTGAACTGGACTTAATGTAGGCCTCTGCATGTGGGAAGTCTCCTGCTTCCTCCCAGTGAACCATTGCTAAGGTAGTTCATACCCTGGCTCTGTCTGCATCAGCGAAGCAAGTGGTTCAGTTGAACCTCACAGACATTAATTACCATGGTCTCTTGAAATAGTCACTTCTGCCTTTGAACCCAGTAGTCGGTGCCCTGGTGTTTGTCACATTGTTGAAACCACCCTCCACATGGGTTGTAGACCATGACCTTGCCAAAAAGCATCATGTGGCCCTCACAGGTCTGGGTACCTCACTCTGGAGTCTAATGATTCAAGCTTCTACAGTGGGCTCAAAGTTGCCCATGTGTCCATCCGTGTCCCCAGATTAAAAAAAAAAGCAAGCTGGATACTTAAGACTGAAAATATTGTTTCTGGCAGCATGGACATGAGGGCTGTGAACACCACCTGCACTCTGCACCTTCACCCACTGTAAGTGGAGCGTTATCTCTGATGCAGTGGAAAGTCTTCCCATGTTCAAGCCGGGAGAAGTTTGTGAAGGAGGCAGCAAGTCAGATTCTCCAGTTTAGTATTGACTCAGCAGACTTGTGCGGTGAGGGCCATGGTTATGGGCTCTGTAATCCGCTGACATTAATGGATGTGAACGTCTGGTTGCAACGGTTGTCCAGCTAAAAACAATTGGGTACGCACTTTGACAGTGACTCTCTCTTCGGAAAGAAAGCAGATGAATCACTGGACAAGTTTAAAAGCCAGCGCAAAATATATTGGGCTGGCTTTTTAACAGAAACCTGCCTCCTCTCCCTCAATGCGTCAACCTTCCAGGGCTTATCCTTTTTCATCCACAGTATCCAATGTCAGGCACCTTTCAGCAAGCAAGGACAGCAGTGTTTGCCCCACCAAAGTGTAGGGTCAGAGGAGTAAAGAGGTGGTATTGCCTCAGCCTCCATCCCCTCTGGGTCCGCATGTCCAATATCCCTTTAAACTTTCCCCGTGCCTCTTGTTTGAGTGGCAGTCCTTTCACATCAGGAAGTGGCAGCTCACCTCTTCAAATGCCAGCGCCATGCAACTCATCTACAAGAGATATTGGGCCTCATTATGACCCTGGCGCTAAGTGAAAAACGATGGCGGTAAATGGTTACCACCATCGTTTTCCGCCAGGTCCGATCATGACCCGTGACCGTTAACTACGATGCCATTAGCGGCATCGTAGTTAACGCTGCCGCTAACTGCGCCAGGGGCGCGCGCACGCGACCTCCCACACCGTACTTAGCGCCATGGCAGAAAGGTACGCGAATGCCGACCCAAGCGGACATGCACCTAACGCCATCACCCAGCCCGTTAAGTACCTTACCGCCATGGTGCTAATTACGCCATCGCGAACCAACCGTAAAGGGCCATGTAAAGTGAATGCAGCTGCCACAGGTGCACAGAAACAGCACAGGTGAAGGCAATACAGACTCAGGAAGTACAAAAAGAGCACACCCCACCCCTTCCCACACCCAGTCACACTCCACAATGATACCAATACGACTTGCAATGTTGGGGCTGGAGGACCTGATAGCAATGCAAGTGCTACAACAGCAACAACAACAACAGGCAGCACAGAGGAGACGCAGGAGGAGAAGGAGGGCAAGGCAGGCCCAGCAAGCCCCACCAGCACAGCCAGTGCCACCACGCAGGCAGCCCCCAATCCCACGCATCAGAGCCAATCCATTCAACCTCACTGCTGAGCAGATCCACACCCTGTACCGTTTGGACCGGGACACCATCACCGCCATCGTAGACATGACACACAACGACATCGTCAGCATGATAGAAACTCCAACCGCCATCCCACCCCTACTGAAGGTAGTGTCTGTACTACACTTCCTGGCCACAGGCACCTACCAGCACACAGAGGGGCACTTGCATGGCATTTCACAACCATTATTCTCACGAACACTCAACCAAGTGCTGGATGCCCTCTTCAAGCACACAGACGACCACATCTCATTACCACGGACTGCCCAGGAGATTGCAAACACCAAAGTGGGTTTCCATGCACTAGCCGGCATACCCGGTTGCATCGGTGCCATCGACTGCACCCATGTGGAATTGGTGGTTCCACGTGCCATGGAGGTACCGTACCGCAACCGGAAACAGTTCCACTCAATCAACGTGCAAATGGTCTGTGACTCCAACAAGATCATCACACATTGTTGTGCCCGATTCCCCGGATCAACCCATGATTCCATGGTCCTGAGGAACTCCACAATACCACGCTACATGGAGCGACATGCAGGCCCAAGATCCTGGCTACTCAGTGAGTCCAATGTCATGGAAGTGGGCAGGTGAATGACGTACCGATGCATACTCCACCTGGCTGAAAGGGGGGGGGGGGAATGATGCATACTCCACCTGGCTGAAAGGGGGGGGGGAAATGATGCATACTCCACCTGGCTGAAAGGGGGGGGGAATGATGCATACTCCACCTGGCTGAAAGGGGGGGGGGGGGGGATGATGCATACTCCACCTGGCTGAAAGGGGGGGGGGGAATGATGCATACTCCACCTGGCTGTGAGTAGCAGAGAGAACGGAGACAGAGGATACCCTGAAGCAACCCATACTTCACCCAACACTAGTAAAGCCAATAGCCAATGCATGCAGCCCTACCATGTGAATGAGGTTGTGTCCCAACCATGACACAACCATCTGCAAGTGCATTCTACCAAATCAGACCACATTGTCAACAATGAAAAGCACCTACATGCACGTCACCAAACACCATCAACCGATAGGCAGGTCCCCCATAACTGCCCACGAAGGAGGCACATGACGGACAGAATCATCAACACACCATTACACAGACAGCAGGGCCCCCACAATGTCCCTGTCTACATCAGCATTGCTCACTGGGGTCATGATGAGGCCCACAGCAATGTTGCAATGATGTGTGCATTGCCATCACAGGACATGTGCCAGGCCAACTAACCAAACGGCATGAACGGACACAATGGATGGGCACTCACAATGCACTCAATCCCTCTGCATACATTGGGTGATGGCATGAAAAACAGGCCATGGGAGCCATGAGCATATACTGGTTGCATTGCGTGAATCAATTAGTGCATGTAGAAGTGAGCCAAAGTAACAGTTGGATGCAAGCCATGGTGGCACATCATGTTCTTGATCAGATGACATGACTGACACATACATTCTCGCCTACATACAGGTGATGCAGGCTATCCCCTGAAGAGGTGGCTCCTTACACCAGTCCGGAATCCGCAGAACCAGCACGAGGAGGACTTCAACCGTGCACATACACGTACTTGTGTGGTCATAGAGCAGACATTCGGCCTATTGAAGGCACGGTTCCGAAGCCTCAGCAGGTCTGGTGGGGCACTCCTGTACCGCCATGAGAAGGTGGCAAAGATTGTCATGGCATGTGTCATGCGACACAATATGTGCGTCAGACGGAATGTGCCCCTGCCCCCTGACGCAGAACTGCAACCAACTGAGGATGAGGAGGGTGAAGATGGGGTGGCACCCCATGGAGGAGGCGATGCACAGGAGGGGCGTGCAATGCGCCAAAGTATCATCGACCACTGCTTCTAGCACACACGGCTGGTGTGTATCACATGGAGACTGCACTTGGGGCACTGTGTGTCTCTGGGACATGCACACTGTGGACTGTACACCAATAAAGCACACATATGCAATGAAAATGTCCACACATTTCATTTCGGGAAAGCAAAAAGTGTATTTCAATCATAAAACGTCGTGACACAACCACTCCCCCCTCCCCCCTGCACACCCCAACACACCCCCTACCCCCTCCCCCCTGCACACCCCAACACACCCCCTCCCCCTTGCACACCCCAACACACCCCCTCCCACCTCCCCCCTGCACACCCCAACACACACCATGTGTAGGTGTCAACAGATGCCTGTGACAGTGGCCACAGGCTGTTACAAGCCCCCTCTCTTGGCCCCCGGGGCACCCCTGGCTGTGGAGCGCAGGTTACGTCCGGAACGTCGGACGGGGCTGCTCTGTGCAGAACTGGCAGCGGAGGATGTCCCTGCCTGCCCCCGTGCATGCACATCCTGTAGGGTGTGGGTGAGCTCAGTGAGCGCACGACGCAAGCCGGCAAGTTCACCACAGATGTCCCTGGACATGGCATCCCTCAGGGTGGCAGTGCTCTGCGCTACTTCGGCCCTTAGGGTCTCCGTGGCCTGTTCAATGGTTGCCCTAGCCCCCACACATTCCGCGGCATGCTCAGTCAGCATCGTGGACAGTTGTTGCTGCCGTTCTATGATGTCCTCGAGGGACTGCTGCCCCTGCTGGGCCATGCCCAGTGCTGGTGGTGTGATGGAGGGGCTGCTCCCCTCCTGTGGACTGAGGACTGGGCATGGGGTAGAAGGCCACTCCTCTACCTCTGTGTGCCCCTGTGTGTGATCCTCATGGGGGCTGGCGTCTGACAAACAGGGGGAATGTGGGGCTTCTGACTTCGTGCTCCTCAATGTCTGAGTCTGAACATGCAGCAATTGCAGCTGTTTCTCCCATGTTGCTGCTGGCCGCAGACCCGGTGCCTTCTGTGGCAGGCAATGTTGGTACAGGTGGAGCTGCTGCTGGCCTGCTGCCTACAGGGGTGCTTGCCGGTGGCCCGTCCGGTTTGCTTGCAGTGGATTCTGCTTGTTGTGGGGTCTGCCTCACTGCAGCTGAGGTTGAGGGTGCGGGGATGGTATTATTGGCCTTCTTGGCTCTCTTCGTCGCAGGGGTGTCCTGGTCCTCGGGGTGTGAATCTGTGCCTGTGGTGGAGCAAAGGAGGGAGGGCGTTATTGATGGGTCTGAGGACTTTGGAATGACAATGATTGACATGATTCTGGTCAGTAGATGAGGCAGATTTCAGGCAGGGCCATGCAGGTTGTCTCCTTTTTGTGTGGAATGTGGATGCAGGTATGTGGGTGCCAGCAGTGTATACAGGGTGGTGCTCGCATGTGGCTATGGGCAGTGTGGAGCTAATGTGTTGCATTTACACTCTAGGGCAACCTTGTGCTACACATGAATGGACTGCAGTGACTATGGCATGTATTGTTTGAGGCACCTACCTTCATCGCCTGATGTCGGAGCTCCCCTTTGCATCCCTCCGACGCCTTCAATGCCTTCCATGCCAATCGTGGTTGCACAAATCTCCTCCCACGGTTGGAGTTTTAGTGGGGATTCCGAACCTCCACCGGTACCCAGGGCAAGGTTGCGGTTCGCAGAGATGACGGCTCTGACCCGTATGCGAAGGTCATCCCAGCGCTTCCTGCACTGCTGTGGGGTGCGGGGTATGGTCCCCACCGCGCTGACGCGCTCGGCCACCAGGGCCCAGATGGCCTTCTTTTTCGCCATCGCTGTCCTGGTCATTTCCGGGGAGAAAACGACAGCTGCGTTGTCTTGCAGGGTCTCCGCAAGCATGCAGAGTTCCTCCCGGCTAAATCTTTCCTGATGCTGGCGGTCACATGCCTTCTTAACAACTTTAGGCATTTTTGGGTAGTTGGATGGGTGGGTGATTGGTTGGGACAGGTGTCTGGGTTGGATCTGGTGTTGTTCGGTAGGATGGCAATGGATTGCGTTTTTAAAGATGGCCGACGTGCTGTTTCCCGTTCCGCCGTGATGACGCTATTTCCGGTTCTGCTTTTTACGGTGACCGCTAATTGCGTCCACCGCTAATTACGGTGGCTGCTAATTACGGTGGCCGCTACTTACGGTGGCGGAAGTGCACCTTGCTCGACTTACGATGCCGGTAGGGGCCTTTTCCGCCATGGCGTTAATTGCATTACCGCCATGGCGTAATGCTCGTGCGCGATGGGTCGTAATGTGGCGCTCTTTACGCCATCGGCCCACGGCGTTAACGCTCATTACGCCATGGCGGTAATGACGGCAGATTACCGCCTGGGTCGTAATGAGGCCCATTGTCTCCACCTTTTATGCCCCCTGGACTGTGCTCACCCTCTCTCACCCACCTGTAGGGGGAAGTTTGTCAACTTTTTGGCATCTGTGCCATACTGCTAGTACCTTCAGAGATGGAAAGTGGATAGTTCTCCCGGCTGCTTGAGATAGAATGGGGGCCTGTTGAATCTGAGACTTCTAAACGTTTAACTGTGCAAGGAAGAGTTTAAGATGGTCACCATGGCCCAGATCCTGCAGGCCCTTGAATCACAGGACTGGCTGGTGTCACTGGACTTTTGGAAAGCCTACTTTCCTTGTGCTGATTCATCCCAAGCACAGTAAGTACCTGAAGGTCATGTTTGGCAAGACTCATTTTTAGTTAAAGGTCCTGCCCTACAGACTGTCTGCTTCTCGGAGGATCTTTGCCCAGCTGTTAGCGATGGTGGCCACTCATCTCAGGGATTCAAGATGGCCTCTTTTCTTGCCTGGTTGTTTGGCTGATCTGAGCCCACACTCCAGATCTGCTCTCTGTCCACCTGCACCCACTGCATTCTGATACACAACTTGGATTCCCCCTGAACTTGGTTGTTTCCAGTGAGCTCCATCCTAGTCACTTTGCTTTATCAGAGCAGTCCTCAAAACCTGCTTGGTAGTTCTAATCCACCATGATCCTGATGGTTCCAGACTGAGTTTGGAGAACAAGGTACCTGGAACATATGGACATGTCCATCTGTCATTCTTGGTGCCTTCCAGCGATGGTGAATCTGCTCTCGCAGTTCGAGGGTCTGTTCCTCTACGTGATCCACAGCAGCCTCAACCTGTTTGTCTGCTGAGAAGTTGAGTTATAAAGATTGGGATATGTCAGATGATATTCTGGAAGTACTTCCTTCTGCCAGTAGGCCCACAGCCTGGACCCCTTGACTTGTCCTACCTCTGATTTTCGGAATGTTCTGTTCTTTGGCCCAGCTGGGTCTGCAGATTGGCACTGTGAAGGAGTATCTGTGTGCTATTTCTGTCTTTAAGTGGTCCCCTGGACAGGCCTAGTATTTTACAATCCCTACTGTTATGCAGTCCTTGTGGGTATTGGGGAACTAGTTTCCCCAATGCCAGTTTGATGCATCTACGTAGGACTTAAACCTTGTGTTTACCATCTTGATGGCTGCTGAGTTTGAGCCCATTAATTTTTGTTCTTTTAGATTGATCTCCCCCTAAATTGAAATTACTGATTGCAATCCCTTCCGGTAGGTAATGAAGGGCTCCCAGGCTCTTTCAGTGACGCTTCTGGGCCTGATTATCTCTACAAAGAAACTGACTGATGTTCTCCTTTTCAGAAGATTCATCTTCCTGTTTTTTTTCCCACCACCTTATCCATAGAAGGTGGAGAGGTTTAATCGGCTTGACCCCAAGCTGGCTTCTATGTCTCTTGGACAAAGGAACATCACAAAGGATGGCAAGCTTTTTGTTGATTACACTGGTGCTCATAAGAGTACAGCTGTTACTAAGCAGACTGTTTTAGTGGATCGTTCTCTTCCATTAAGTGCCATGATATAGTTGGGAGCAATGTGCATGAAGGCCTCAAGGCTCAGTCCACCAGAGGTCTGGAGGCCCCTTCTAATCTGCAGAGATATCTCACTTTTGGATACATGTCTTCCAGGTAGGTGGGCTTCCTTGCAAGCATTTTCCAACTACTGCCTGAATTGGAGCTTGGTCAGGTCACCCTTTTGGGGCAGTCAGTGCTCTTAGTCGTCTGACCTAGTTAGTGGTTCCTGTTATACACCCTCCTCCAAAGTTGGTTCTGTACTGCTTTCGGATTCTATCAAAGCTGAGGACTCTGTAGGAAGATATCAAGTAGAAGAACCAATTGTTTGGCTCTGTGTAATGTTCTTTTCTGGTGCATTGGTCCTTCATTCACACAAATTCATTGCCTCTTATTGAATAGTGTGTTCGCTACTTGCTGTTCTGCTTTCCCTCAGCTGCTGTGTGCTAAACAAAAATGCAGAACTGAGGTCATGGGGTGCCAATTTTTCCATATCTACCCCCTGTAATTTCATGTCTGATATTGCAGTCAGTCTTTGGAGTCAGGCGTGAACTGCAGGGTGCCCCTTAGTGGCTGTATTTTTCTGATAGCTGGCACTGGAAAAATCTATAGCATGAGTAATCTGGGAGAGGGAAGTACTAGTACACCTTTAATCATGTTACTGAGAGGTAAGTAATGTATTCTTCTCAAGCATTAGATCTTTCATGAATTCACATGCTCATTGACTATTCCCTGTTGTCAGGCTGGGAATCCTCTAATATTAAAGCAGTTTAGCTTTAAAGCTTCAAACTGTTTGTCACTTTTGTAGTCTATCAGTGTTACTTTGGGTCATAATGCCCAAGCCAATGATATAGGTCCTCCTTAGCTCCATGCCTGGTGGCCATCTTCAGAATTTTACTGCACGTTTAAGTGTTGAGAGTCCTCAATTTTTGCTCTCCAAATATCGTCCCCTCCCCATTATTTTATTTAAAAAAAGTTCACCCACCACTTCAAGTTGGTGCCTCTCTGCTTTCCCGACTGGTGATCTGTTGCTGGTGAAGATTCGACCATCGACATAGCTCCAGCAAGTCTGAGGCCTTCTTTGACCATCGGAACATGTGAGACACGAGGAAGAAATGCCTTTAAGGCTTGTGCCAAATGTCACCTCAACATTTTTATATTGAAGACATCCATGCGAGCTGGAACAGTCAACGGCTATTTCAGCTGCCAATCCTTTTCGTCAAAAACCTGTAACTACCGCCATCTCAGGTTGTTGACATGGTTGGAGGAGGGGGCTGGGGCCTCGGGCTCTACCTTGGTCTGCAGTCATGTCTCCGCCAGACACAGCAGATCCTTGTAATGCACTCCCTCTGTTAAAAGGCTGAGGTCCCACAAGGAAACTTCCCTGGTGAAGAAACTAAAAAAGGGATACTGGTCACAGCACGCTGTTCCACCTCTTTGACGCTGCCTCCTCTGCCTTCTACACCTGTGACACTGTGAACCACCTATTCTACAACCGGGTCATGGGCAGTTGTGGTGCCAAAAACACCATTGTCAAAACGTTCGCCAGAGAACCGACGGTCAACCACTACATCCACGACTACTGCTGCGTCTATGACTCCATCGCACAAAGTCATTGCCAACGACTATACCTCGCCGAAGACACATAAGCATCCAAAACAGTCATCGTCAACGACTGCCTTGTCGACAACCTCATTGGCGGTTCCAGCCACTTCGTCCATGGCTACTGTCACTGTAAGCAAGACCATTGGTACTTTGTTGACCAGTTCTCCTATGGTCAAAATATCCCTGCCGAAAAAGAGCAAAGAACTTTGCCTTCTAGAACACGAAATGATAGCCCGTAAAAAACAACTTCTGAGACAGAAGTTCTATGAGAAAGGGGATAAGGCGGATTCTCTGTTAACAGCCAGGTTACATGCACAACGGACAGAGTGGAAGGTCCTGGAAATACAGAATTGAGACACCCACTGCATCGTTACTAACAAGGATATCCCTGAGGCCTTCGTCACCTTTTATGAGGCCCTGTATAGATCTGAAACCCACCTTGACGAGTCAGACACTGACCAATATCTATCCTCTGTGAAAATTCTGCAAATAACCTATGCAGAACGCCAGGCACTAGAAGGTCAGATATCGGAAGAAGTCCAAAATGCGGGCAAGAGACTGTCATTGGGCAAATCTCCCGGTGAAGACTGCTTCTCCGCGGGATTCTATAAAGCCTTCCTCTCCCCCCATCTTCCTTTTATGGGAGAACTATTTAACTCGATCCGGGCTCTGGTCTCAGTGATCCCCAAAGAAGGCCGGGACCCTAAACAATGCGGTTCGTACCGTCCAATGTCCCTATTGAACAAAGATGCCAAAATCTATACCAGAATCCTGGCTGCCCGACTAGAGAGCTATATGCCACGTCTAATACATCCGGACCAGGACGGCTTTATACTTGGCAGACAAGGTGCTAACACTATGAGAAAGACCCTACACCTAAGTAACAAGTCTCAAACCATGAAAAACGACCCAGCTCTACTCTGTTGATGGGGAGAAAGCCTTTGATAGGGTGGAATGGGGCTTGCTGAAGGCAATCCTCTGCAAAGTGGGAATAGGTCTGAAATTTAGAGGAGGGATCCAGGCAGTGTACACATCACCCAAGGCCTCTGTCTTTGTCAACGGCGAATACTCGCGCTGGTTTGAATTAGGTAGAGGGACGAGACAGGGATGCCCTCTCTCAGCAATTCTCTTTGCTATCTCTGTAGAACCCCTAGCCCAGAAACGACCCTCAGGTCGAAGGACTCAAACTGGGGTCCACGGAGTATAAAGTCTCCCTATATGCAGACGACTTGCTATTACATGTCTCTAACCCTATATCCTCGATCCCCAGAGCGGTTCAGTTGATTAAAGAGTACGGCATACTCTCAGGTTTTAAAATCAATGAGGCCAAATCAATCCTGTTTCCCCTGCATGAAACCACACCAGCAGATGTAGATAGACACTCCCCTCTAGGTCTTATCCTTGAAAACTTCAAGTTTAAATACCTAGGCATACGGGTCACAAGACACAATAACTAAACTTTACGAAGCTCATTTCCCACCCCGCCTTCAAAAATTCCAGGCAGACTTAACCAAATGGAGGAATCTTACAATATCATGGATGGGGAGACTTCATGCGATAAAAATTGTATGTCTCCCTCGCTTCCTTTATCCTTTCCAAATGCTCCCCATAAGGATACCAAATGCCTTTTTTCGAAGAAGCCAAAAGGGCCACAGTGAAGTTCTTGTGGGATGGCAAGAGAGCAAGGGTAGCCTATGACACCCTGATACTACCAAAAGATAAGGGATGGACGGGACTACCAGACTTGAAAAAATATTATGTAGCTGCCCAACTCTGAATTTTGATCCCCCACCTACGGAATTGTAAAGAACCTCAATGGGTGACAATGGACAATCACTACCTGTCACCAGCGACGGTCTCGGAGTGGCTATGGGTCCTGAGAACTAAATTAGTGCGGAGACTAAGAGACCACCCAATATTGGGAACCATTTGGGGGATATGGAGGGCAAGAAGAGAAATGGTGGATATAACCTCATGGCCGTCACCCCTGAGTCATATATGGGCGCCTGGGATCAGAGAGAATATTGCAAATCTAGACAGATTTCAAACTTGGTTTGAAGCAGGCCTGGAGAGAGCAGGTCAACTCAGGAAACGGGTCCTTCATTACGATTGTTGAACTAGGTGAGAACCTAGGGCTGGGCCCCCTCCCTGTCTTCCACTTCTTACAGATCAAGGGAGTTATAACAAGGGTCGAATGGAAAAACAAAGTCGATAGAGAACTCACCCTCTTCGAGAAACTCCTGAACTCCAAAACAGAAATGAAGGGCTTAATATCTGCTATGTATAGAGAACTAGTCGAGGCGGAGGGGGTTCCATGTCGCAACTGAGGAACTGATGGGAGAGGGATCTTGGGGAAGAGATGGACCCAAGCATGTGCGCGAAGATGTGCAGGGCAGTACCCCAGGTCTCAATTGCCTGCCAATACAAGCTCCATGCAATAAAATGATTACATAGATGGCAATACGATCCCCTCAGACTCTCCAGAATGTTTCAGTCACTAAGCCCATTGTGTTGGCGGAAGTGTGGGGAAATAGCAGACTATTGGCACATGTGGTGTAACTGCTCCAGAATTGAGATCTATTGGAGTGAGGTCTTAGGATGGATCAAGGATCTCAACGGAATCTCAATGTCTGCAGATCCATTTTTAGTTCTTTTTGGGTTTGAGCAAGGGGAAGACGAAAGAGAGAAAAATCAAGGAACTAGCAGCCCACTTATTAGCAGCCCGTGCCACCTTAGTCACTAAATGGAAGTCTGAAAAAAGCCTGAGCAAAAGTGAATGGGTGAATGTTGCATCGAACATGTGTTGTGGAAAAGATAACTGCAACCCTGCATAGAAAATCGACCCAATGCGACATAATGTGGGGAGACTTTGTAAGCAAGTATATGCCAGGAACCACCCAGTAGACTTGTGTTCTGCATTCGGAAAATCACACACCCCCTCCTGAGGAGAATACCCTACCCTGTTATGCTGCGGAAAACAAATAACAAGATCCAAAGGACCCCATGCTTAATATAACGAATGTCAGTGTACAGACTAGATGTGTCATAATGAATACCGAACAAGGCTCTACTCTCTATTCCTGGACTAACTATATATATGTATATATATAGTTAACGATTGTTCTGAGACGGGAATGGAAGGTTTTGGGCGGGAGGGGTGTGGGAGGGATGAAAAAGGGGAAAGTTATTTTCTGATTAAAGTACAGGTTGTTTCCTCAAATGTTTATCCTGGGGATGGAAATGCTGCACACAGATATGGTTTGTTTGATCTGTACATTCTTTGAACATTGTTTTGTAAATGTATTTTTATATAACTTTGAAAATTTCAATAAACTTCCATTAAAAAAAATATATATATAACCCTGCCACCCAGACCGTCGTCAGCACCATTGGTTACACAGGCACAAGGGACCTGTAATAGCCACATTTCCAAGAGAAGATGGTGTCGACAGGGACATGCTGTCTGCTTTGGATTTTCTGCCAAGGCCAATCGTGGCTCAGCCATTGTTCACTTTGGCACCCGATGTTGCTACTACAAACACCCGTCAACCTTCTGCTCCACCTCAGCAGGGTGAATTTTCAGATGATGAGCCTCTGGAGGCGCGCTTCTCTGACCATGAGGATGTGCGCTAAGAGCCTGCTCCTCTTCCCAACATGCCTCCACCACTCCCTCCTAAGTAAAACACTCTGCCAGTTCAACCATCAACCCTGCTGGGTACTCCTCCTGCATTCAGAGGTCTGTCACTGGATATACTCTCCACCTTACGAAACCTGGTGTCAGAAATTCAGCACCATCTTCCTTTTTCTCCTCAAGGCAGACCTCAAGAGTTTCCTTAAAGAGAGGCACTGCAGGAGTTCCATTCAAGAGAGTGGTTATCTACACCTCTGCCTTCTAGGCCTTCACCACAGTTCTCTCCATCGGTAGCCACCCTCACTGACACTGAAGCTGACAACCTCACTGACAAGTCTCCAGATACTCATACCACCGATAGGTTTGAAGACCTTGTTCCTGCCAAGAGTTTCTCCTCCAGATAGAATTGGCTCATTTCATGCTCTTATGACACATGCAGCCAAACTGTTCGACATTGTACTGAGGAACAAAGGAAATAAGGTTTTCTTTTCCAGAGAAGGGAAGCATCCAGAAAATCAGTAGTGTCCATTCCCATGTTGGAAAATATTTGGGAGGGTGGTCTTCTGGTTATGAAGAATCCCTTTTTTTAAGCACCTCCTAAGAGAAACCCACCTGGAGAAAAAGGGCAGGGTACTAGATTGAGCTCCAAGTGCCTGTGCACTCAACCCTACCCAGACACTAGTTTCAGTGGCAGCATGGAAACGATCCATCAATCCTTCCTCTCCCGGCATGGTGTCCCCTGACAAGGGGGCTAAGCAGCGTGCATCACAATGCCTCCGAAAAGTGAGTGATAGCCACAGCTGCAACTACCATTAAGGTGACAAACTCATTGGCGATCCTCTGCTGTTATGATTGCAAACTGGGTCGCATCCTGGAATTTCTACCATATAAGTGGGGCGAGGTGCTAGCGCTATTGCATAATTGTGAGGCCGCTTCAGACCATGGAATCACCGTGGAGTTAGACATCACCAATACGGGTTTTCGGCAGATGGGGGGGGAAAGGGGCTTTTCAACAGTGCCTATGATGGCTTAAAGCCACCAACTTCCGGCTGGAAGTTCAAGCAAATGTTGTCGATATGCCCTTTGATAGGGGTAGATCTTTTTGGGTGATCGGGCATCTACATCAGCCCTTCACGCACCATCCTTACCAACACAGCACACAAAGGAGACTATCCATTGACTAACATCTCTTTGATTCTCCATAATGTCTCTGAAATCTTGCATACAGCCTGCTCTGAGCTCACTGTTCCTAGGCTCGCGCCTGAACACCTTAGCATGTTTTGCCACCCCCTCGGAATGGGTCAACTCCATTCTACACAAGGTCCCGTGACTGTCCACATTGAAAATAGCGTCCGTCCGCTCAATCAAGTCTCTGCTAGGGATGATGTCCTCATGCATCCCTTTGGTCCAGTGGCATAGCACAAAATGTGCCCCCCCCCCCCTGTATGCCATGCTGAGGGCCCCTCCCCCAGCTCAGCAATAAATCATGGGATTCGCCACACTCTGGACAGACCTAGGCTACCATGCTTGCTCAATACACACGATCGTGCTGCTGCAGGGGCACAATGCACTAGGAGAAAGATATGAATGTGTTTTAATGCATTGCACAGCACACTTTCTGTGGAAAAATTGGCTGAAAAGCCGGAGTGTTTGCAATTGTTTTGTAGGATAACACCAATGCAAGTCACCAACAGTGCACAGGAACATGAATTCTTTCATTTAATGGTTTGCTGTTAAAAATGCCATGCCACAATGAAAACATGTCCAACTGGCTGCACAATGTAGACCAGTCTAGACATGAAATAACGTATTACAGTAAAACATGCCATGCCACATTAAGACACCTAGACTGGTTGCAGCACAATGCCAGTTTAAGCAATTACACTTAGCATGTTTTTTTTTTAATCACAGATGCCCAGAAAATATGCAATGCCACAGTAACAGCTACACTGGCAGCACCCAAATTCCAGTCTAGTCGGATAATTACACTTAGCAGCACTGCTTCATCAGAGATGTCCAGTTAAAAATAAATCGCGCCCAAGTAAAAAATGACTAGACTGGCTGCACCAAAATGCCTGTCTAGCCACTAATAACACATATCATGCCTAATTAACCTAGACACGGATGACCATTATGATTTAGCGCACAACCCCCGCCCTGCCCCCCACACATTCCCCTCCCACCCCCTACCTCAACACCCAAAATTAGCTCAGCCCAGAATTAGCTCCACGTCCCTCTTTCTCGTCTCACTTCTTATGAGGCACCTTGCCTCATAGGTAAGTACTGGGATGAGGAAGAATGGTACTAGGAGTAATGAACATTACAGGTAACTAAGCCAGGCATTACCGCCATGTCTCTCTACCTCGTCCCAGTACTCGGAGATGAGGCAGAGTGTCTCATACACAGGTACTGAGACGAGGAAGAGTAGGGTTAGGAGTAAATAAGTAGTAATCCAGGCATTGAACACAAGCCCATACACCCAGTCACCCATACATTTAAATGTGCACACTTTCACCATACACACGCACACCCAGGCAACCATCCATACATCATGCACTCGCTCATTCACACACATTACATTGTATACATAAAAACATGCACACACATTTAAACAAAATACATTTTCTTACCTTTTTTAATCTGTTGGTCCAGGGAATGAGACCTTCAGCTGGCTGCAGCAGCCAAGAATGCGTGTTCCCGTCATGTGCTGAGGATCTGGAGGCCCTCATGTCTTGGGGTGGGGAGGAGCCCCTATGACGTCAATAAGAAATAGTTTCTTTTTGAAGTCACTCCAACTTCATAAAAAAGATGTCCATTATGGGACTCAACCGTAATGAAGGCAGAGTGACTTAAAAAACAAACCGCAGGATTTTCAAGGGTCCCAGCTACACCAGTGCTTTGGTCCTGCACTGCAGACTCCACATCAGGCCTCTTGAATTCCCCGATGCCCGATGGCAACAAGTGCTGGAGTCCTGGGAAGACAGGCTTCTCCTCTCCCCACCTTTCTGCAAAGTGCTCCAATGGTGGAGTCACTGCAACAACCTCATACAGAGCGCTCCCTTTTGCCTTCCAGCACATCAGGCTAATATTTGGTACTCCGTCCTACTCCACCTGGCGGCAGCCCCTTATATTAAACTACCGCCTCTTCCCAACCTGCTCTCCAGAGACAGTGGGTCAGTGCTGCACCATGATCCAGAAACCCTCAACTTAACGTCTTGGCTCATGCAACTTTAGAATTCCAGCATATACCATTGGCGCTAGAATGCAAACCAATTCTTGCCAAGGCTAGAGCATCCTCTATGCTGGCATGTTAAAAGCACAAGTGGATGCACATTCCAGCAGCTACACCCACTCCAGATCCAATCTGCTCAAATCTTGCCATACCTCCTATCTCTGGCTAAAGCAGACCTGGTGCACTCCTCCATCAAGGTGCATCTGGCAGCCATTTCCCACTACACACGCACTGCAGTTCAACCTTCTCTGTGGTCACAAAGACTCATAAAAGAGTTCCTTGAGCGTCACTCCCTATAGCGGCCCAAGCTCCAGTTGTGGTCCTCTTCAAATAAATAAGCCCTCCACTTCAGCCTGTACATTGTGCTCTTCTAAAATTCCTCTCCTGGAAAACAGCATTTCTAGTCGCCATTACCTCAGCAAGTTAGGGAATTGCAAGCATTATCCTGCAAACCACCATACCTGACTTTCTACCAGTCCAAGGTTGTTCTCCGAACTAACACTTCGTTCATGCCAAAGGTCCCTTCAGCCTTTCACCAAAATGAACTGCTACTACTACTTGTGTTCTTTGGCTCTCCTTCAGCGGAGCGAGCTTTGCACTCCCTATGTCACACATGCCCTAAGGTTTTATGTAGCTTGCACAGGAGAATCTCTGAGTTATCACAACTATTTGTGGCGTTTGGACCTGTTGTCCAAGGCAGAAGCCTAGCGAAGTCTTCCATTTCCAGATTGGTCTCTGGGTGCATCACACATTGCCGTCAACTGGCCAACTGGCCTCTGCCTGGAAGACCAAGAGCAAACTCGACCAGAGCCGTGGCTTCTACTACGGCCTTCCTGTCCGGTTACTGCTCGACAGTCCCGTGGAGGTATGTCTATACCGTCACATGGTTCTACTGCATCAACAGGGATTCCACAGAGGAGTCCTGGGTCGGCCAGGGTATGCTCTGCACTCTGTTTGCATAAGGTGAGTGTACCAGAGGTGAGTTCAATTGCTTCTGTAGAGCTGTACCACCTCCCATTGTTTGTGGATGTGTAGTGCTGTATAATCGTATTCAATGAGCATGTGAATCCATGAAAGATCCGATGCTGGAGAAGGATCAAGTTACTTACCTGTAACTCCTGTTCTCCAGCATTGGTATCTTTCATGGATTTACATGCAACCCTCCCGCCTACTCCTCTGACGCTTCTTGGTTCATACTGCCACATTATGTGTGCTTCCAAATCTGAAGATGGCCACCTGGGGTGGAGCTAAGGAGGACCCATGTCATTGTCTCGGGCAGTATGACGCAAAACGACGCTGATAGACTACAAAAGCAACAAGCAGTTTGAAGCTTTAAAGTTAAACTTCTTTAATATTACAGAGGATTCCGAGCCTGACGATGGGGAATATTCAATGAACACATCAATTCATGAAAGATACCAATGCTGGAGAACAGGAGTTACAGGCAAGTAACATGTTATTTTTGTAGCTTTGATGACTTCGTTGGTGGTCTGCGGGTGGATTAAAATAACATTGATGGCTGCAATTGAGAGTATAGCTATATGAATTTCTATTCTGGGATCCGCACCTTAAAATCAGAGCATAGACTAAAAGCTTTAGATATAGCAATGCTGGAGTACTGATGGTAGAGAGAGGGAGCATATTTCTACCTCTGTGATTGGCACTTCTGTAATGTAATAAAATGAAAATGTTGACGAGTCTAAATGCATCACCGGGATTAAAACTACAAACACATAGGCAAACTATGCAGTCAGTGCTTCCTCCTGTGTGCCCATTTTATGATCTTTGCAGAGGCATCTTTGGCATGTTCTACCACCCAGTTGAACTTTGATTCGCATAGGCAAACTAATGTCTGCATTTTACTTAAGTTATAACTTCAGGGTTCCTAGAAATATCTGAAGGAAAAGTGGACCTATTAGGGTCCTTTCTAATACTTTTTTTCATTACCAGGGACGCAAATCTGGGTCATTTTTTAACATAGATACTACCCTGTTTGCTCATATAAATTAACAATCTTTGTGGTGGTATAGAACTTGAGAAATGGAAAGATAGAAAGATAGAAACGTATACAAGACTAGTCATACCTAGACCGAGGTGCCCATTTTACATTGCAATCCATTGTCTCATCAATTGTAACTTCTCCCACTGGCCCTCTCTTGATATCGATGAGAGAGGGTGTGAGGCGCTTGTAGTGTGCAACGTAAGACTCCACTTGATTGCGTCTAACTCAGATGGTTTGCTCATTACTGTAAATGCTAAGATAAATGCCCTGAATTTTATGAGCGGAGTCATGGAGAATATTTGTTTAGGTGGTTTTCTATAAAAGGTATGCTCGTCTCAAGAGAAATACTTCTGTTTTAGAGTGCAGCAGCAGTTGTGATGGAGCATCATCCGTATTGCCACTTTCATTCATTGTTTCCCTGTTAGCAGGATTAATGTCACATGGAGAATGACAATAGTCGACGCTAAACTATGGCATAAACGTGGATGTAAACTGTTCTTTGCAGCATGAGCCCTCATTCTTGCTCAATTATTTGAGATCAGTATTTGTTGACAGTTGATTGTGTAAGTGGACTAGTTTCATAGGTTCTCTACTGAAGTAAAGGGAGAAAAATTCAGTTTGTCACTGCACTTGTATGTGGGCAATAGGTACTATGTGATTTCAGCCTCCTGTTTTTTGTTGTTGAGAATCTGGTGAAGAGTATGATGTGCAACCAGTGTTTAGTTAAGTAAAGTAGGTCTAAAATGATGGTTTAGCCTATTTCCATTAAAAAAAAAAGATTTTAGTATTGTACACATCAATAAATATGCATGTGCTGTGTTCTTAAACACATGGGCTAATTTAAACAATGAAGTGCACCCATTCTTATAAAATGGATGATGTTTAATAGCTTTGTGCAAATAGGAACCGACTTTTCATCACTTGGAGGTAAAGTCAATGTTTTATGTGGCAGCAAAACAGCTACCATCACCTTGAGATAGGCTCGTATTATCACTTTGCTATGATTTCAAGGGGGCCTTCAGTTACTTGATTTATAAGCAGTAGGTTAGTCCTTGATGCTCCCTGTACAGAACTGCTTTTAAAAACAAGCATTGGCAAACCTACCAGATGTTGACCTTGTACCAGCTGTTGGCATTTTATGGCCATCTAGTACCTTTATGGCTGTGCATAGAAAATTCAGATCCCATGCCTACACAAAAGCCAAAACTGTTTGCAATTTCAATGCTAGTTTATGCTGTGCCCCACCAACTCCGAACGTATTCAGATTTGATCTTGCAGGTGGAACAAAATAATGGGCCTAACCTCTCTCTAAATATGCTAGCCTCTAACTAGACTAGTATCTAAGATCTATGGTGAAGCCTCTTGTTCGATTTGCGCTCAAAGCCATTTTACTATTAAATTTTATTTTTACTAGTGTGCAGCTCAGTGTTAACATTGCAAGGCATTGTCATGTCACGCGGGAGACTGGGGTCTGCCGCTCCCATTTCCTCCTGGCGAGTCTACCCGCGCGTTCGCGTCTGGGGACTCGCCGGGAGGGGAGCAACGGATTACAGGGCCGGCGGCCTTCGGCGCATGCGCGGAGGTCCTCTCTCTCGGTTCCGCGCATGCGCCGTGGGGGCTTGCCTTCCAAGCCTCGTTCTGGGTTCGCCGGCGCCCGGAAACGGAACGGTTTGCGTTCCAGGCCTCTCGGGCGCCGGCGGCCCATAAAAGAGGCCGCTAGTCAAAGCTGCCCGCGTCTCAACGCGGTTTGCTTCGCTTTCCTCGTTGTTCCTGCCCAGCCTTACCTGTGGCCTGTCCTGGGCCTACCTGCCTCCAGCCTTACCTGTGGCCTGTCCTGGGCCTACCTGCCTCCAGCCTTACCTGAGGCCTGTCCTGGGCCTACCTGCCTCCAGCCTTACCTGTGGCCTGTCCTGGGCCTACCTGCCTCCAGCCTTACCTGTGGCCTGTCCTGGGCCTACCTGCCTCCAGCCTTACCTGTGGCCTGTCCTGGGCCTACCTGCTTGCCTCCAGCCTTACCTGTGGCCTGTCCTGGGCCTGCCTGCCTCCAGCCTTACCTGTGGCCTGTCCTGGGCCTGCCTGCCTCCAGCCTTACCTGTGGCCTGTCCTGGGCCTGCCTGCCTCCAGTCCTTACCTGTGGCCTGCCCTGGGCCAGCCTGACTCCAGTTCTTATCCGGGTCCTGTCCTGGGCCTGCCTGCCTTCAATCCTCACCTGGGTTCGGCCCTGGGCCAGCCAGCCTCCAGCTACTACCTAGGTTTTGCCCTGGGTCAGTCTTCCCTCAGCCCATTCCGGAGTTCTGTCCTGAGTCATCATTGTGTAGAGGGGACTTATCCCACAATAGCCTGCATTCCCCCTGTTCCATCTTGGGCACGTTCCTACAGTTCTCTAATTGGCCAGACTACTAGTTCCAACTGTCCTCACTCTTTCCTGTCTTGCCTGACTCCGAATCTCATCCTGTGTACCATTGGAACTATCTGCACCAGCCAAGCTCCTTTGCCCACTACGAATACCTTTCTGCTACACTGGTCTATCTATCAACTGTCGCTGCACTGAGGTTCTTGGAAGATTCATGGTCTGGACAACAAGCTCTACCTGGACTATGGTTCCCTCCATCTGAGCCTACATCCTCTTGTCACGCTTACCTGGGAGAGTGCCTTTGTGACATTGGGGGTTGGTCCATCCTTCACCCAGTTCCTCATTTGGGTGGTGGAGAGGCTGATTCCTCGTGCCGCTATCTCATCAGTTCCTGGACTCCAGACTGGCGACCTCTGCGAGACCAACCACCAAGACTACAGGTACGCGGTCCTCTCGGGCCAATCAGCTTGACAGGCATACAGATAGTTTTACTAGTCTGGCCTCTTTTGACACTGATCTAAGGGATGTGAGTCAAGAATACATTTTACCATGAAACCAGGATTTCTTTTATTGTACTGTCTGGATCCTCCTAGTTGTGGCCAGATTATTTTCTTGTCTCACGGTCATTGCTTAATGATCAGGATTGACATCTGTTTGACAGGCAAGTTGCCCATGAACCGAGCATGGTCCTCTGTGGAAAATGTTTGTAGTTTGGAATCAATTTGGAAGAGTTTGTGAAAGGGCCAATTGGGTTCAGGTGCATTTCTCAAATACAGAGGCTCTATTTCTTAATCTGCAGGAATACGAACCGAAAGGATGCTCGTTTTTCCTTACTTGACTCTAAGCATAGCATTTGACCCATTCTAAGTCCAATTGCTGAATGGGTATTAATTATAGGTTTGCTTTCGCTGAGATCCAAAATGGTTCTAAGAAATTCTCTGCAGAAATGTCAAGGGTGTCAAATGTATGCAAAGGAATTGACCTTCTGTACCCTCATTAAAGTTTCAGCCTAGATGCATCATACATTACACTCAAGGCCCCACACTACGTTTGTGTCCTTCCAAACAAGGTTGTGGTTAAGTGAACTTAAAATGTAACCGGTATAGTAGTTTGCAATCTAAAACGCCTTGTGTCTTTTAGAGCCAAAGGTATGCCGTGCGTTTATCCAGGTCAAGCTGCGGGCATGTTGATTGGCTGCCATTTCTATAGCCAGGCAGTGAATGAACATGCACTGGATAATGTGTATAATTGTGCAGTGATTTGTATGTATTCTCTGTATGCATCAGCCGCAGAACTGAGGAAGGCGAAGCCACCAAGAGTAAAATGTATTTACATGCATCAGAAAAACACTGTATACCTATACTTGGCAAGATATGTGCCCTCGTGAACGTATAACCAACTCTGGTATACCTGAACTGGGAAGTAACCACTTCCTCCCAAGCACAAATGCATTTACATAGAAATGGCATAATGTGGCAACTGAAAATGTCTTCATGGGGCAAGCGATGGAGCAGCCATAACCATTTTAAATAGTGTCTTCACAAGCAAGAAAGCTGGAGTGTACTTAACAAACTTTTGATACTCAACCATTCTTATTCCTAGCCCATGCTCCCAGGTATTTGGAATGCAAGGATGATGTTTCCATGGTGATAAAGCACCTCAGGGTATAGGCTGCATCTTGTGTGGCTACTGATGCTTATTCCTTCTCAGGAATCAATGTACAAATAATATGAGCACCAACATATAGGAAGCACATCATAACATGAGGTGCTAATCTTGCATATCAAAGGCTATCAAGAGGCACGTACAAAATAGCTGGATATATGTGTATATATACGTATTTATGTATATATACTGAGAGTGTCTATGCTGCCAAAATCATTGCAAGAAGATATTGGGCAATACAGGTAAGTAAGATTTTTTAAGGGTGTATATACACCAAGCCCAATACTTAATGGCATTGTTGCCCTAATGCACCATAGACGTTTTCAATGAATTGGAAGGGAACGCATGTGTGCGTTTTTTTCCTTAATGGTGTGTATAAAGTGTGAAAGTGCCCTCCTTTTCAGAGATGTACAGTCAAATGTGAAGTTTGTAATACTTCAGGAAAAATGTACAAATATTCTGTAATGTACTTTGGTGAGTGTTGCTGTGTAGAATATATACATAAGTGATGTTTTTCTTAAAGAAATGTTTCCTAGTAATTCATACATTAAAAGTCATGTAATACTCTTCCCTTCACGTCGTCCACGTCGTCTTTTAATTTATTTCTCTACAAGCAAAAATGAAGGTGTTGCATTCTTTTTTTTTTTTAGGGACCCTTCCCGCAAAGTCTGTCGAGTGTGGTACAGCATGATAATTCTGAAACATACAGAAAAGCAACACTTTCCAGTTTTATTGAAGAGTTTTTATATGTAACCGTATTCACAAAAGTATTTATTGTAAAAAGCCACATGGTTTCAAAGTTAGGAGAAGTAGCTGGTGGTTTCTTATAGGGAGAACGACCCATGAGAGGTTCATCTGCGGAGGTGACAAGTGAAATATTAAAAAAACTCTTAGGATAACACTTTCAGTGCTTCTGCAACCTCCACTGACGAGATTTATTTAGCACTGCAATTTATGGTGTATTCCTGTTCACCAACAACTATTCGGAGCCGAGACCTTCCATCTCACCAGCATGTGGCAAGCCCATTCTTTGGAACGTGATGTGGTATGGCTGGTAAAATAAAACTAGACTAGTATTATGCTTATTATGCTTAAAACACTGAGTTTCATTGCAGTCAATATGCAAATCATCTCCTCTGCACATTGCCACTCGTTTGACAACTTAAAACACAAACATCTGTCCCAGAGCTGCTGCCCCTCAGATTTGCGAATCTGACAGAAGATATAACCAGAATCTGTCACAAGCCAGAAAGGACTCGGACCAGAGGACATGTGATCAAAGGATTTTATTCAACTTTAAAGAAAACTCCTTTCTAGCCTTATTGTTGAAAGGGGAGTTCCTTTCGTGAAAATCTATACTACGGTGCTCGTCAAAATAACAAAAATGGTATTCTGTCCAAACCTATCCTCTAAACTAGCCCTACTGCTTAGAAAAAATATAAAAAGAAAAAATAGGCACTGTCTCCTGCCTTCAGAGTTGTTCACCCTGATCTCTCTCTGGGTTTCCAGGAATCCCTCTCGACTTCGGATCCAATACTTCTCCATAGAAAATAATTCTCCCAGGTTTAACAGTTCCTGACCATCTTCAAAGTTCCTCAGTTTTACAAAAATAAAGTCTCAATTTCCAGAAAAGATCCATTCTCTAATTTGTCATAGCTGGACCGATACCTCCTTAATCCCTCTCCACCACTTGGGTGGGTTTCTCCCCTCTAGGTTAACGTCTTTCTTATCTGTGTTTTGAGGGATCAGAAATGTGAGGCTGACAACTTGGTAAAGAGTTTTCAACTTTAGACATTTTATTAAATAAAAAAGGGTGGAAAAACTTCTTACCATCTCTAGCCTGACGAGGAGTCCCCTGCCTGATGTAAACTAAAGGAAATACTCTAGCAAAAGGATGTCTGTCCTTCACACTTTTACATGCAATAAAGCAATAAGGAAAATATATGGCACTTCAATTCAACAATGGTATGTAACATATGATTAGGTTCATAATATGATCAATGTATCTTCTTTATAACCTGGGTGAGTTTCCTTTCCCCAGATCTGAACAAGGGTTTTCTCCACAATTCAAAAGAAACCAGGAAATCCGGTTTGACACAAAGTTCCACTACAGTTCTTAAGGACTTGTACTTGATCACATAAAGTTCTGTTGCTTTAGTAAGATATCAGAAGTAATAGTAAGTTCCAACTCCTTCTGGAGTAAGAACTGTCTCACATTTGTCTTCTCCAAGTAAACAATAGAAATCGTCTTGGCCAGGATAATTTGTCACATTTGGTCTTAGGAATAGTCTATTCCAACTCCTCCTAGAGTAATAACAGGGTTCACCTCAGTATTTATTAAGATGAACCACAACAAATGTCTTTGTTAGGATGGTTTAAAAAAGGATTGTAACCTTTCCTTGACACGCTTTCACAATTCTGCTTTGATTGTCTCAAATTAACATGAGTTGTTTCTGTTGGAACCACAGTTCAGCACTTACATCAACTACTACCTGGTTTATTACTTTGCCAGGACCCTTTAGGCAACAACTTCTTGCCATACGGGTACACTCACCTGCCGGTCTACTTCTTCACCGAAAAGAACAGAAAAGTGCTCCAGTGGTAACTTCCAACTAAGAACAACAACAACTTCATCAGGCTACTTAAGCATCTAGACAAATTACAGGGAAACAAGGAACCACATTAGTGCTCTTCAAGACGCCTTGGCAACTATGCTCCTTTCCCTCTGGATTACCTTCTCCAGAAGGGCAGTCTGTTTGCCACCTTTCTTTCCCCTCTGCACCAACAACCAAATTGTTCTCAAAAGACAATCTCGCCTTTCTTCTATCTTGGCTTTGGCAATTTAGGTTTCTATCACCTGATGATCTGTGTCTCATAGCACAGAAGCAGTAAGCCTTACAATCATTAAGCCTCTCAGTAGTCACCTCTTGACTTGAACATTGTTTGTTATATTGATATTGCTGGTTGTTAACACTCTCTTGGCTTGGGCATTGATTTTGAACCTTTTTCAGCTTCCCCACAGGGTTTTTGATCTTTCCACAATCTCATGTGCTTATTTACAGAGTCACTTTGTTTCAACAGGTATAGTTTTTGTTGGTTTAGTTTATTTTGGTATTAAAACATTGTTATTTCTGCTTTCACTCCTATGCAAGTGAAGTGGCCTGCCGTGAACACGCAGACAGCGTTGGAGTGCTCCAGAGTCACTTGCAAGCTGTGAACTCACTGGGTAAGTTGCTCGATTACGCTCCGCTCTGTGTTCGCAGGTCTTCGGTACCTGTAGCTCCTCGCAGCCGGGTGGACAGCCTCCTCTGGTTCTCCTCCCCTCACGCCAGAGAAATTGAGCTTGTTGTGCTCTGGGGAGGGCCAGGTGCAACGCTACAACCTGGTACCTCCAAAGAGGGCACACTTCCCTCACTACTGCTGCTACCTGCTGCGTGAACTCTGCAACAGGGAGAGTTCAAGACAAAGACTCTCTCAGAATCCGCCACTGCTTCAGGCGTTTCCAGACCCACCACTGCTTCAGGCGTTTCTGTAGTCCGGGCGTCTTCTCTTGCCTCAGGCTTTCCTTTCAGCTGCAAGCACGGCCCGCGTTGCTTCTGCCTCTTCTACTTCTCTACTCCTATTTCTATTCATGCATGCACCTCTGTAGGTCATCTACACTAATTAGGAGACCACTCCCACAGTAGTGTTACTCTGCATCCCTGTTCCTCGTCCCTGTACTGAGGGAATTATGGGACTTGACTTCCTTGGCAACAAAGTTCATTTTTCTAACTTTTTCTGTTTTACTGATTTGTCTTATATTTCCTACAACATTCATTAAAGGAATATCATACAAGTCAGTTTGAAGTTGGTTTTGAAAAGAGGAATACGGTTTTCTAGGTTTTTGGCAATACTATTCCGACTTCTTTCCATTTGCCCTTTTTAAGTCAGGGAGGCATTGAGCTCTATGGGCTTGAGACTGGGGTTTTATTCACTTTTATACCCCAGGAATCTTGGCTTAGTTTACCCACATTTAGATGGTCAACATGTGGAACAGTTACATTATTATGGCAACAAGCGATTGCGTATTTTGGTAGTTGTAATATCTCTTCCTTAGAGGAAGGTAAATACTGTGTGTCACCCCACGATTCCTCTCACCTCCCTGAGCCTTTTCTCATCCAAGGTGATCCTCCCGCAGAGCACCACCTCAAGGTCCGGATAGGAAGCATCTGCCCTTCTCTGACCACTTTGGAGGAGACTCTAGGCAGGGATTTGGTGAGGGATCCATAGGATTCATCACAGTGCTCCCCTTGAATTTGTTCTTAACTTGTCCTATTGGGCCTCTCCGGCTCCTTTGGGGTTCTCTGTCCCAATGTCACACTAATTTCCTAGGGTTATTGGTGAGCCCTCCTTACACATAACTCTCTTGGCTCTCGGTCTGTGAGCAGTTTGTGTTATTACAACATTTGGGTTTCCTAGACTGCCTTTACTCTTATTACTAGTTTCTCTCTCTGGGCATTTGTGCCCCTGGTATGGGATTAGGGTAATCCTTCCTTCTCTCCCTTTCACTCTGGTCTCGCCGCCCCCTATGCTATGAGCAACCCGGGTACCTGCTATGTCACAGGGTTTGCTCCAGTGAGGAGCATCTGCTCGGTAGTGGTGCCATTCTCCGCTGCTTTCTGCCTTTCCCGCCTGGACAAGAGCAAGCTTTGTGTTCCGCTTGTCTCAGCGTTTATCTGCTGCTCGACTCCTTTGCTACGATTGCAGGATTCATTCCTGCCTCGCATTCTGGGTTTGGCGTCATTTCTTGGGCAGCGGGCCGACAATGTCCTCTGCATGGTCACACCTCCAATTAAGGCCGGCTTCTCTCGAACTTGGCCTCACTGACTCCACACTGTTGTGTGCTGGATCAGCGGCATCTCCTTATTTGGCTCTGCCCGTGCCACAGCCAGCTCCACTGTGCAGCTGGGGTCTGCCCCTCAGTGACGCGCTCACATTGGAGGCTAGCCTCTGTGTATTTCTTCTTTGCCCATTCACGGGTGATCGCGCCTTTATTCTTGCTCTGTGACCAAAAAGTGGCTTGTTTATGTTCACTTTCAACTCTACAGAGAGACCACCATTGTCTACATCCAACGGCACTGTCAGTGTTATTTTGATTACCACAGTTGAATGCATCATCAGTTTCTCGTATTCCCATGTATCCAGATAATGCTTTAGTTATAGGGAGTTCCCCATGGGAATGGGAGTCCTTGTCCCCTTGAGGGGAGTCAATCTCAGTGAGGTCCTGCATTCCCAAACCCCTAGGGAGGGCGTTGCTCAGCAGGTTCACCCTAATCTCAAAGGGGGGGGGGCTACCCACAGGGAAGAAGGGACGAAATCTACAGATTCATCACACATCCCAACTCTTGAGTCCTGCAGCGAGAAGCCCCCCACTGGGCTCTCAGGTTGTCTGGGCCATATCATGCATGAGTAGTTTATTGGGTCCTGGGTCTTCCTTACATGTTTGCATTGTTTGGTTTAAATGCAGTACTGCACATAAGATCGGACGCTACCCCTTTCTTTTCTGTACAAAGTTGTTAATTAGGGACCAGGACAGACAGTGCAGTGAGGAGAACCTTGTTCTGCTGCACTACCTCCCCCAGCATGGCAGCAACACTGCTGCTTAAGGTGGCACTGTCTTGGTCGGCAGAGACTGCCCCTAAGCAGTGGGTGGGGATGTGGTCCACTCCCTCTACTGGAGGGCAAAGATAACTGCAGCCCCAGTCTCTTCCCAGAGCCCCACCACCAGCTGACTGCTGTGGCACCAAGTAGGCCGTGCTAGCTGGGTGGGCCTCCATAAAGGCCAGGAGTAACCCGAAATCACCTAAAAAACCAGTATGTCACACATTTTCTTTTTTTCCTTTTTTGAGGATTCTCATCTGCACCACTACATATCTTAACTCTGAAATCCACTCATTCTTCCCATCCTGGCTATTTAAGTGCAGTAGCAGTAATAGAGGGTCTCACCTGCCACTTGTGGACCAGATGGCAGTGGATTAGGTTGCAGCATGGCCTTCACTGCCAGTGGCCCGGGCCATGTGTGTTCTCCCTA
This sequence comes from Ambystoma mexicanum, assembly GCF_040938575.1. Classification (NCBI taxonomy): domain Eukaryota; kingdom Metazoa; phylum Chordata; class Amphibia; order Caudata; family Ambystomatidae; genus Ambystoma; species Ambystoma mexicanum. The sequence continues at coordinate 284,569,091 of NC_090931.1, read as the reverse complement.
ATATACAGTGTTGGAAATGGAAATTATTAACTGTGGAATCCCACCAGCGACGAGCGGAAGGGAGTTTGAGGGGTGCCCAAGAGATTTTTCTCACCTACCCATCCTCTTATGATCCTCTCCTCTTTTCTGCTAAGCAACTTTACCTTATCTCACTCTTTGGTTCTCTAGCATCCTATCCCTGTTGCCTCATTCTCAGTTAAAGTGTGTCCACGTGTCCTTCCCTCATGATACTGCTGTCTCTACTTCCCTTTCTGCTCTTGATTTTGCAAACTGCTTTTCCTCTAAGATCGCTTTTCTCTGGTCTTCCATTTTTCTGTGTCCTCTACCTGCATCTTCACCACTCCCCTCCGGCTCATCCCCTGTAGCTACTAGATCCTCTTTTCAAATTCTCTCTGAATCTGATATTGCTTCTCATCTTGCCTTCTCCCATCCCACTGCCGCTCATGGCGACTCTCTCCCTTCCTCCTTGATTCCAATGGACTACCCTTCTCTTTTGGCTTACCTCACCGCTCTCTTTAATCTTTTGCTTTCTTCTTCCGTTTTCCCTTCATCTTTTAAACATCCCTCTATTCTCATCCTTAAAAAAAGACGTCACCCCTCTATTCTAAATTTCATCATGTCTCACCTTGTTCCTCACAAAATTACTAGAGTGCAGCGTTTCACCAAAGTGTCCTCCTTTGTTAATCAACACTATGACTAATCTTTGGATGTCATCACTTCTCCCTGAGGGGGAGACCTTTCTCATGAGGCTAGGGAGGTGAGGCCGCTACCCTCAGGTACTGGTACTCAGTGGGAGGACCTCAGGGGAGAGACTCATGCCCTCTAGGGACAAGGCAGACGGTCTAGGGAGAATGCGGTACAACACCCCCTTCACCCTCCAGCCACTTCCTTTACTGCCCCTTAGTCCATGAGGCCCACCTTATCCCTCACTTCCATGTATGGATGACTGAATGAAGATCTCCTTGACGGATACCGGAGGTGCGGGCCAATGAAGAGTCCTCCTAAGAACTTGAATGAACATTCTAGCCACCATCCCTCATTCAACAGAAAGGGAGAGGAAGGACTTACTTTTTGTCCGACCCTCCCATGAGGACCCACGAGAGGATCGGCATGGAAAGGAGGGAATGCTGCTGACCAGGAAACGAGCAAGAAGGCTCAGGTGTATATCCGGTCCAATGTGGGTGGACCGGCTGGAAAAGCTGGAACACCAGGGGTACGGTACGGGCAAGCAGAGTGCCTGGATCATGCTGGCAAAAGAAGGCAGACAACCCAAGAGGAAGCAACTGCCGCAGAGTCGCTGCAGCAGATACTGGAAGCAGAAAAGTGACAAGATGCCAGAAGTAGATATCAGAAGACTGTGTGAACGACCAAACTTCACCGACAAAGACCAGAAACACTGGTGGTCGGGAAGCTGGTAGGGGCTACGTAGAAAGTGCAAGAACAGAAGAACAAAGGATTTGGGATTCCCGTACGAAGAGGATCTTGACAAGTAATCTTCTTTGTGGCAGTACCTGGCAGGAGAGTGAACCAGGTCTGTCAAAACTAAAGTCTGAGAAAGGCCAGGGGGCGGGAGACATTCCTCCTGGTGTTGTGAACTGTGAAACATAGCCTGAGAAAGGCCAGGGCAAAGGATACCGTCCACCTGATGTTGTAAACTGGGAAACAAAGCCAAGAAAGTCCAGAAGAAGGGAGTCATTCCCCCTGGTGTTGTGAACAGTGAGAGCAAAGCCAAGGAAGGCTAGGAGAAGGGAGTAATTCTCCTGGCGTTTAAACTCACAAGGAGGATCCAAACAAGTGTTTGAGGGGAAGGGAGTCATTGCCCCCTGGGATAAAGAAATTGTGAACTTTCTGAAGTAGAGGGTTGGAGGTTCAGCAATCCTTTGCATTTTGTGAAGTACTGAAATCGGGGGGACGGGAGTCATTCCCCATTGGTATTGTTGGACTGTGCAAAACCAGAAAAGGAAAAACCAGGGGAAAGGAATTACTCCCCGCCATCCCCCTGGTGGTGGAAAACCAAGGAACAAGATACCTGGAGAAGGGAGGCATTCTCCAGGAACCCAATCGGGAAGAAACAGCTATGGGCAATAAGGAATGTTCATGTTTGAACTAGAACTTTACCTTTTGAGTTGAATTGAGAACTTTACTGCTTGTTGGCATTACTACCTAGAACTTTGTTTTGTGTCTTAGGGATTGAGACCTGGGGAGGGGAATCATTTGCTCGGGTAAAGATCTCCCCCTACCCCTTACAACTGTAACTGAGATCTGGTTTCCAGAATAAGGGAACCATTCTTCTGGACCAAGAAGATCCACTACCTCTTGAGTTTAGTTATAAGTGTGAGGGACAGAAGTAGGCTTTTTTGAAACAGGACAGTGGACTATTCATTTACACAAACACTCTGACCAAAACCTTAGTATTTTAGTTGAGGCAGGGAAACCCCTCTTGGAGTTTAGGAAAGGTTGGTATTCTCTTTATTTTCATTACTAATAAAAGTTTATATAAGCAACAATGGCGCCTGTGTGCCGGTCTCCTCCTTCTGCACCCTTACAACATTCACTTCTACCTTCCCTCCAATCTGGATTCAGACCCGCCCATTCTACTGAGACAGCACTTCTGGCTGTAACTGAATGTCTCTCCTTTCTGCTTGTTATTCTAAGCTATCCTCCTTTTTTGTTCTCTAAGACTGTTCAGACGCTTTAGACACAGTTGACTATTCTTTTTTCTCTTTACTATCTTGGTTTTCGGAATTCTGTTCTGGACTGGTTCCCCAAGGTTCGCTACTTGGCCTGCTCCTTTGCTCCTGCTGTTAAGGTGGATTTATAGAATCTAGCCTGGTGGACCGATTGTAGGAGGCCACTCTAGTTATAGTGAACGGGGAATTCTGAGAGGTTAGCCAAAACCCATCAAGTTATGCAGTGGATTAACTTTGCTGAAATATTTGGGGAGACATGACATCTGAAAGAAAGGGGTGCGGTAGAGGAAGGGCGGAGTGTGGCTGTGAGGGATAACCCTTAATTAATAGACCACATGAGCCCTTTGCTGGCGCTCTGAAATGCATTTCATAACACTGGCTTAAAAGATTCACCTCAGGCTTATGAAAGGTATAACAATGCTGCGCCTTTAGAGTTCAATTCTAAAGACCCAACAAACATGTCCTGTTTGGTGGTGATAAGACTGGTGCATCTTTAAAATTCAATTCTAAAGACACGCCAGTCTTTTGAAAGTTATAACACCACAGTATGTCTTTAAAATTCCTTGCACTGACAGCAGTAAAAAAAAAGAACAGAGCTCTTGCTACCTAAAAAGGCCTGCAAGCACGCTCGAGGAGGGTGGTGTTTGATCATTGCCGCCAATGCATTGTTAAACACAGACATATTACAAACTGGATGCCTGCAAGATTTTAAGTTGCTCGTTCTATATTTCAAAATGACTTGTAAAATGTTATATTTGATTATTTTTAAGTGTAGGCATTGTTTCTGAAATAGTCAGTGTTCAAATCTAGCCCAACAGCATTCATTTGCTTGAATGAATTGCCGGATAACTTTGCCAACGATACCTTCTATAGGCAACTTTGATGCGCATGGCAAACAGCAGCACTGTTCAAACAAGTTTGATATTATGGAGCCCAGCCAGGTTTTTAGGCACTGAAGCAAGTTTTCAAATCCAAATGCACACTTCTGAAAATCCATACAAGCTTCTGAAATGCTCATCCAATCTGAAGTTTCAATTAAAATGCAATGTAAAGGATGAAAAATGAGTGCAGTCTGAGTAGACATGTGGGCAAGCAAAGAATTTCATAGGACTTGCCAGAGCTGAGTCGAGAGTAGTCTCCCTTCGCTCTAAGCCAAAGCACAAGCCGAGCCATCGTAAAAAAAAGATGGACCATTAGGCAGCAAGTACATGTGTCCAATTGTTGAATGGCCCATTTCACAAGTTGCTAATTACAAAGAAGAAACCAAACTAAAAGAACCATGCAGTGTGCAGCCAGTCAGTGCACACTTTGATCTTAATCTGAATAGGATTCATTTTCATCAACATAACATTGCTTAATGTAGTGATTCCAACTGTGAGGCAAACAATCTGATAATCAATGAGCAAGCTGCCATGCACAGGTCTTTGGAAAAGTACTGCCTGATGATTTCACCCCAAACCAGTACTTCAAGGCAGAGGACTGCATGTCCTTGCCCCCAAGAGTTGCTGGTGATTGAACCAAATATCATCACACAGTGACACAGTAAGAGATGGTTAGGGGCTGGCTGCACCAAAATGCAGTCTAGCCACATAACACGTCATGCTTGCTTTATCATTGATGCCCATAACAAAGTCATGCCTATGGCCCATCCCAATTCCCCCAGCACCTCTTGTGTGCACGCGCGTGCACGCGCACACACGCATGAACAGCCACCATTCACACCGATTCACCCAGTCACACCCTAGTCTAACCTGCTCTATCACATGTGCACTCCGAAGCCACAACATTTACACACTGATCCACTCACTGACTGCTTACCCCGAATATACAAACGCACATTCTCATTCATTGACACACCACATAGGTGCTGCACACTCGCACGTAGTCACACCATTCACATGCACTGTGTACACAACCAATGCATATTTATAAACATACACATAAACATATTACACACACATTTTCACTGCATGCAGACAGAATCCAGGAAGCTCGGCAGGAGAGCTTCCTGAATCCTGTCGCACATGCACTGCTGCACAGCTGGAGAGTGACAAACTTGGTGACCATCAGGCAGGCGGCAGCCCAGCAGAGGTCTGCTGCAGTGGGCCCCGCCACCCAGTCTAGCACCCTGGCTTCTGACTTTAGTTGGGCCAGCCAGAATGAGGGCTGAGGCGTGGGCCCCAAAAATGCTGGCGCTGCAGTGTGGGCTGGGACTGGCAAGCCTGGGCACTGGACCAGAGTGGCAGATCCCTGCCCCTCCCTCAAACTGAGTGGGATGAATTACTGTGCCACCAAAGTTGGGGGGACAAATACCCTTATCCCCCTAAAATGTCACCCATGAAGGTATGTGGATGAGCAGTCATGGCTTATTCTTGGGAGAGCGTGAGTGGGGTCAGGGGCCCTCAATGAGTCCACACAGTATGGCACACAATAATTCAATTCAAACAGTCATGTATAAATATACAGTTATTTATTATAGGCCTTCTGAACACACTGGAAAATTAATCTAACAGTAACTATTATTGCATAACAATCTGATACAAATGTATACTGTCACCATAGATTCAAATAGACATCAAATACCGTAGTTAGGAAAAGCAGATTTGTATTTAAGATGCCGTCAATGAGGGAAACATCAGAAGACCATAACCTATCTTAAGAAGTCCGAACCCTAAGATGACTAGGGCCTGTGACCAAATGTAATAGGAGCCACAATGTTTCTCACCAGAATTAAGCTTGTGGTGGTGATAGTTTAAAAGGTTCACAACAATTCTAGCAGAGGGAAGTAAGCATTTTATTTTATTCCAGACCCAAGACTAACCCAGGGGCAAGGTACTCTATCCAGGTTCGATGACCAAAATATGGGTTGAATGGAACTGGGAGACAAAGGGACTTGTTCTCAATGTTATCCTACCCCCAGACTGATTCTCCCAGATGACTTTGTGGATAGTCTGGGGGCGACTAGGGACTCAATCTTTCGCCGTTGGTTCCAGTGAGAGGTGCCCAGGAGTTGCAGGTTCATGGATTCCTTCGGTCAGGTACAGCTGCAAGATTCAACCTCTGTCATGAAGAAATGCAAGAAACACCGACGCAGGCCTCTTCAGGACACCTCAGATGGAGGAAGGCTAGTTCAAGAGATGGCCTTGTGCAATAGCACTTTTTGGGCATAGCTGTGCGCAGAATGGAATTACCATAAAAATAATCTTGGACCCAAATAACTGGGCAGACTCAAAGAATATGGCAAAATACTACTTTATTATCAATTCAATAAAGTAGGGCAATCTGGCGAACAACGAATTGTAGTCCACACACTCACAATGCAGATTGGTTACCCAAAGGCATTATACCTAGATGTGCGTCAGCTATGACATCATCCTAAGCGGCAAATAATAAAACCGATCAGGTTTAGGGATTGGTTAGAGTGCAAGGTACACCACTATCTTTGTCTGGAGCTTAATGAATAGGACTTGTTTTTGAGTTCTGAGTCACGTGTGAGGAGACCAGGATCGTGTCCCTTTCGCCTTTTATTTAATGCTATTTGATTCGTTTATGTCCGGTGTCATTACCCTCTTCGGCCTCCAGAGACTTGGTTGCTCCTTTTCACATAGACTTTTCAGAATCTTTATTGTCAATACTTGGTACTTGTAAATGTTCACTTATTTACATAATCTAAAAAAAAAGAATTCCTGCATACGTTGCTTATCCTTGTTACCATTCAGTAGCTTCTTGCTGTGGAATCCTTGATCTCTGGCCAGCAGCTCTTCTATGTTCATGCCCAAATTTGTATTTCCAGCCTCTGTCAACTCTGGTCTCTCTCCGAGTTCTTCGCTTGCTATCATTGAGAGCTGACATCTATCTTTTCAACATGGCTGCATCACCCGTGTTATGTTTTCTACTGCAGCAAGTTTATATATGGCTCATCGACCTTGTGTTTCTGCGTATATACTTTCCCTACTCATCTCGTTACTTATCTTCATATATGTGGTTTCTTCTCTTATATATGTTTACTTTTGTTCCTTCAGTTACATCTTCAAGTATTCTTATATCGTTCCAGTGTGTCATTGTATCTTCTCCTTATGACATCACTTTGCAACTGTCAGATCTTTACAACTCCTCGATATTCAGTGGTGCCTGCAAGTCGCCTGCTACCACTTCAGTATGAGGGTACATTCGCATTAAGTCTCATACACTGGATGCGGTATTGGGGTACCACCTCGTGTCATGCACAGTATCTTCTGGTCGTTCATCCAGTATGATGGAGGTGCGGGGTGTAGCCTATCAATGACATACATGTCTGCTCCTCTACAGTCTCCCACACAGACGCTCCAGCGCAGGATCACTGTTGCAGAACAGTGATGCTTCTGACTAGGTAGCCCACGAGAGCTGGTCAGTCCACCAATCAGTCCAAGAACATGTCCGAAGGCTTAGAAGGGCAGGATCCTCGAGAAGGCATTGAGACTAGTTGGTCCCAGTAGTCCAAGGGCATAAGCACCGCTCAGAGTCTTTAAAGATCAGGCAGAGGAGCAGGGCTTCACCAGCCTGGCTACTGGAAGGGATGCTGGGCCACTTCAGGAGTTGTCTTTGGATCTTCAGCAGGCTGCTCTTCTTTGAGGGATTCTTGGCTCCAAAGCTGGAAACAAGTCCAAGCCCAACAATGGTTGGGATGTGCACCATTAAAACAGGCAGTAGTGGTCCAATCAGTTCTAACTAGTTGTTTCACAATTGCTCCACACTCTGGCACCAAGCATGTGGAGTGGGACTAGACAGTCCCATCCCCTTCCTGGGCCATGTGCACACAAAGGCAGCACTAGTCTACGAAAGCAGCAGCTTTCCCAGGCAAGTGCATGACCTTATAAGGGATTTCCTGACATAGCAAGGCAGGAAGCAGGCCAAATCAACAAAATGGCCAAAGAAGTAAGCGACCATCTTGTGGCACAGCCATTTTAGGGCACTAGCCCCGTTTAGCAGCCATGTGCAGTAAACTCAAATGTGCACACTAAGAATAATGGTAAAATGTAAAAAAATAGATCTGCTGCCATCGGCATGTTAGGCACATATAAAGGTAACCAAAAATCCCATCTGTAAAGTTGGGGTGATAGAAAAGTATCCCCATTGCACTGCAAGGTGCTGTGTGCAATGTTAAAAAGTACAACAATTTAAAAGGGAAACATAGTTTCCCAGTACTGATATGGGGCTGTTATTTCTGCACATGGTTTCTATTGCCAACTCTATGCTGATGACTCATCTTTCTCTCCTTTTTCTACTTCTCTGACGCTATTCATTCCTCCCGCTCAGCCTGTCACCTCTTCAGCCAATCCGGTTTGTCTTCTTACTTCCTAACCCCTCTAAAACCAAGGTCCTTTTCTTCCCTGCTTCTACTATTCCTACCTTGATCTATTTCATGTTCCACAACCTCCCTCTCTTGCCTCCTCTGTCCGCAATATAGGTGTTCACGTTGATTCGTCAATGTTTTTTTGCTCCCACATTTCCATTATCTCTCGTTCTTGCCACTTTCCATGCTTCCAAACTTCTTATCATTTCCTTAGTTTTTTCTCATGTTTTCCACTCTTCCAGTCTGCTTCTGAGCCTCCCTGCTTATCGCCTTGCTCCTTTTCGTACTAACTACTCTTCCTCCATTCGTATCCTTTGCTCTCTCTCTCCCCTCTGGATTCTGTTTCTGCTGCTCTGTACCACCTTCAATGGTTGTCCTTTGATGCCAGTCTTCTTTTCAAATTCTTATATCTTGAAATGCCTCCATGGGTCAGCTACTACCTACCTTTCCTCACTTGTTTCTTTCTATTCTCATCTTCGTTTGCAAAACCTCTTTCTTCTAGCTGTCTCGCAACCGCCTTGTGCTTTCGCTTTTGGCTCCAAAGCATTGGAATACTCTCCTTCTGTCTCTACCTCTTTATATCTAGACTCAAAGATCACCTTCTTTTCTCGTGATTTGTTTGAATGATTGTTGTTCCTTTGTACCATTTTATTCCTTATTTAAAACGCATAGGTGCTAGATAAATGGAATAAACATTACAAATAAACATTTCCGTTTCAGGACATTGATTAATAAATTATGAACAACTGGAAACTAACCCAAGAAACGAGGAGAGTGTCCGCTAAAATCTTGCAAACAAATTATAAAAAGTGCACATCTTTTAAATGTACAAAGCTGTCCTTATATATTTTCAGCATAGTGCAATCTCAACAGGCATAACGAGACGTTTCAGTGGTCTACTGGGTGAGTATGTTGACTTTGGCACTGGGGGTCTGAGTTCGAGTCCCTGCTTTGGCAACAAAAGCAGAGTAAGGGCGCAAATATACATGTTTTTGCCGGATCTGAGAAAATCCAGCCCAATGACCAGCACTGCTAGCATAAAACAATACAAGGCACCGCTCGTACGTGAAACCAGACCTGTACCCAGACATTGTGGCTTACGGTCTATGTGCATCAACCCTGGACAGGCTCAGATTACTTGGTACTAGAGAGCAGGATTGGTGCTTGTGACTGGTTAGAATTGGGAAGTGGAATCTGACAGGAAGCCTGCCCTGCCTCTCAGCCTGCTTGTGCCTTGGGAAGCCGCCAGTGACTAGAGTGTGCTTAGATGTGTAACAGGGATCCCAGCAGTGAAGGTCTATATAAGATCTGGACTTTTTATAGTTTGCTTTCTATGGGTAGGACGTGGGACAAAATATGAAAACTCTGCACTGTCCCACGAAATTCGGGAATGGCGACAAGCCTTGCTCTGATCCACTGAAGAAGTCCCCGGGACATGTGGTGGGATTAAGAGTTCTTAAACCAGTACAAGGGTGTATGAAAAAGCCCCAGTTCAAATGGGGCCACAGCTGAGATGTTGGCCCATTGTCGAAGGAAGAGGCAGAGGAGAGCGATGCATCTGTTAACGCCATCTGCTACATCCAGTAAATAAGTGTGCAGGGGTGATTTAAAATAACCCATGAAATAGTAACTGGGCGCACACTCTTATGGGGCAACATCCCTGGGATTGAGTTGGTCAGGGAACTGCACATTGTACTGAGTATGTTAGCATCATTTAGAATAGATCTGTGCTCCAGACTTTTTTTTCTCGTCTCCATTCTAATTCTGTTTTATTAGAGGTTTCCCAGAGTGTATTTTGGTTGGTGTACCCGAGAACCTGCAGGAGTTTCTCTCATTCAACCCAACGTCTCTGCCCATTAATAAAAGTGAGCATGGCAGGCTGATGACTTTTGACAGGGACAGGCCAATCTAATATGAGACCGAGCGAGACAAGAACGCGAAGGGGAATACTCATCGTTTAATGCCACGAAGTAGGTTGCCTTTTGTTTACAGTATACTTTTACTATCGTAAGACCAGAAGCTATGTTTCACTTAAGATAACAATCTTGGGTTTCCAGAGGTCTGAAACCTGTAGCTCTCAGAAGTGTTGGACTACAACACCCGTTATCCCTCATCATTGACCATGCTCTATAGGGCTTGTCGTGTCCTGGGAAGGAGACAGTTAATAGAAATGAAAATCCCTACTCGTCATAATGACTGGCTGCCAATGGGGAGCAGTGCAGTCTCACACGTGTGCACTACTCTGTACTGTGCACAGCAGTTCGCTGGTGCGAGGGATTAAAGGCGGCTGCATACTACATTGTCTCCTCGCCTTTCTTTTCCCATGCCCTTTATCCTACTACTAGTTTGGCGGGCTGTGCATTCCCTAGTCTCAAAGTCAAGTCCCAGTGGTGTCAGGGGACATACAATTGGCGACAAAGGTGGGATCAGTCCCTCTCACAAACCCTCCTTTGAAGTTTCAATCAGGCCAGAGTGAGAAATCATCATATGCCACTTACTGGTGCCAAATCTTCTACTGACATGCACACTTACATCACCATGCCTGCAAATGTGAGACTCTGAACAGGCCGATGCGCCGCCTGCAGCTGCTTTCCGTAGGCCAGTACCCTTCAATATGAATGACCAGCAGGCCCTTGGTCCACGGTAGGAGCACTGGCTTCGAAGATTTGAGAACTACCTGGCAGCCCATGATGAGCGCGAGCCCACGACTAATTTGCAAAAAAGACTGTTGGTGAATTTAGTAGGAGACGAAGTGGAAGATCTAACACCCACTTTCACTCCAGATGACGTAGAGACATATGTGGGGCTCACGGAAGCACTAAGCACCTATTTCGTCCCCCAATGAAACCCGGATCACGAGCGGCACACTTTCATACTGCATGCCAGACAATGGGTGAATCTATGGACTCCTTCATAACCGGACTTCGTAAGTTAGTGGCCCATTATGACTTTCACAAGTTTACGAATGAAGAGGCAATCGGGCTGAGAATCATTGGAGGCTGTTTGTCGTCTTTCTTTTGAAAGAAACTACTTTGTGTGAACCGCTGCCTCTGGCAACCACACTATAAATGGCCAGAACAGAAGCCAGAGCAGAATCCCAAACATCGCAGATTGAAACAAACCGGGGGCATGCGAAGGAACAAGCTTATCAAATTACTCGCAGGAAGAGGCAGATACCTCACCAGAAATCCCTTGATCTTCCTCAACAGGAAGATTTTACCCGTGTGGGGATCATTCCCTCATGAAGAAGGTTTAAAATGCCTTGCATTTGGACACAAGTGCGCCATTTGTGGCAGAGAGAATCGCATGGCGACTGTATGCAAATCTCTACCCAGCAGAACAAAAACAAACGACTTCACGTCTGCCAGACAAGAAAATAACATGCATGGATTAGCGCAGAGAAAAGCCACGACGGCAAGAGGAGATCTTGACAGGCACATGAGACAAATTACGGGACGATCTCCCTCACCTCCGCCATCCAAAGAACGAAGTCAAAATGACTATGCGTACATGATGCATCAGGATGTGACAACAGAGCCTGAGAGTGGTGTTGACATACAGATAGGTGAACACCAGTCCAAATGTGTCATCAACACAGGTGCAACTTTGAACATTATGAGCATGTCGGCATTCTGCAAAATAGCCCATCTACCGCTGCTAGTGCCATCGGAACTGAAAGTCTTTCAATGGGCCGCTATTGAGATGAATATTTCAGCCCAGGGGTTTAAGAGCCCTGGTGCCACGCTACTACAGCTGCACCGATTTCGGCCCAGGACGGCCTCTGTACTGCCATCACTCCCCCATCTGCATCAAAGCCTGCACTCTAACCCGCCAGGGCCGATGCCCGCAGTGTCTAAGGGCACGGGTGTTGCACTTTCACAGGGTGTTCGGCGCCTGCAGAGGAGAGGGGCCACTCGCCACAAATTGACCTACCTGGAAGGTGGTTTTTGAACGACCATCAAGGTGGGGAAACTATCCTGTGTCCAGTGATTGTGACTTGCGAACTGTTCACCCGAGGGGGCAAGAGCACTGTTGCTGGTGTCTGTAGGGTGTTTGCGCCCCACAGCCAATGGTGTCTTTATGGTCTGCAATACTGTACTTACAGACGTTTTCTTTGGCCAGATCAGGTGACTTTGTTACCGCTTAACAATGGGTTTGAGCCCCTCTTTGTTGAGACCCAGCCAGTGAGTTGTTTGCCAGAGCCCCTGGCTGAGACTTTCTGGAAAATTGTAACCCGTAAGAAAAAGGGTGAATTGGACAGGGCACAGCCATCCGGGAGGACGAAATGGGGGAAATAACAATCTGGAGGTGTCAAGATGTGCCAAGATGCGGGCTCTTAGACGTGATTTAATGACATTTGTATAAATGTTAATACTGATTGCAGTTTCCCCCGAATCCGAAAGTTGAGGAAGTTCTTAGTGACTTAAAAGACTCAATTATCCATAGTATTGATAAATGGTTGAGGCAGTTGATGGGTGGAAAAGGTGGACTTTTTAGGTGTTCGCCCCCAATGCCTTGTGTCTCTAGCCTTGGTGTTGCAGAGTCTTGTTTGGATACTGACTCCCATGCTCCCAAAGTGTTCTCTCATAGATTGCCTAAGAGCTCAGTGCCTATTATCTGAGGGAGCATCACAAAACCTTATAATGACTGGCCGCTTCCCCAAGGAGGGGGGGGGGGGTTCACAACTGGAGTACTTGCTCCTCTAGCGGTCATATTGCCCCTCTGGCAGGTGCTAATGCACTACCTCTGGGTAGTTCCACTGTCCCTATCGGGCTTGGAACTACTCCTACTATCATTGTGAGTGATTCTAGACCCTCAGTCGTTATGGTAAATGTCCCCAAGTTAACCTCACATTCTTTTGAGGACCCCCGAGTCACTTAAAAACAAGTGTATCCATTGGATTCGTCATTCCAAGGGCTGCTTCTCCGTTATTAGAAATTATTTTGCGCATTGCATATGGGGAGCCATTCCTAATATTGATTTTATTCTGGTGTTTTTTCCATCATGGTTTTTGGTTTAAGGACTTCTCAGCATTGACTGCAGGACCTACTCTCCTGGGAATGTTAAGATCATTTTAAGGTCACTGGATACCTTTTCTAAGTGCTTAGATTCCCATGAACCCCTTGTTTGTCGTAAGAAGGCATCCCACACTACCCGCCAAAAGAAAGCGCCAACCTAAGGGTAAGAAACCACAGGAGTGTGCAAGAACTGGTGGTACCGCAGGTGGGAGGTGAGCACTTACAGAGGCTGGCACGCTGCATGGGACGGGGGCACTGGCTATGGCACCAGCAGCACCTCCAGCGCAAGGGGTTGCAGGTTGCGCTGCATTGGTGCTCCCACCTGGCAATACTCTGGCAACAGAGCGATTTGGTATGGCTTTAGAGGAAATGCTGAGGATGATCAAGGGAGGTGGAGGCATGCTTGTGGCGACAACAACTGGCCAGGTGGCATGGGGTGTTTGGGAAGGCCCAGTGGGGACACCACCTTGCTTAGGTAGAAAAACGGCTTCAGCGCCTACAGTTTGTACCATGGTCTCCACTCTTAGCCAAGGAGATAAGCTCTCGCCTGCATCACCTAACCTGGCCCTAGTATCCACAGCATCCACACAGCAGGTTGCAGTAGGCACCCGCTCCACCTTTTATCACCATTTCCCCCGCTTTCGGGCAGATCTTCCTTGTCTTGGCACATCCCCCTTCAGGTGAAAGAGTGTATCTGGACGAGGGAGTATTTTGATATATTCTCTCTGACTGTTGAGTGTGCTGGTCCTGATATATCTATCAGCCTGGAAGATGACAAAAAGAGGCAGAAAAGGTATAGAGCTGAGAATATTTTTAATTGGGAAAAAGTGTTCTCTTTGTTGGCTGCAGTATGGATGGAGACATTTCCCAAGCACGGGCCAGCCTTGTGGAAATATAGGGAGACAACTGTAAGTGAGCAAAGGCAATATGGCTCAACAGGGTGGATTGATTATGATGGGGAATTTAGAAAGAAAACGGCCCTGATCCTTGAAATCACATGGGACCAGAAAGATACAGAGGGGTGGGTTTCCTTCATGGGAGGCAGACAAAGGTCCAGCTTTGTGTGGAGTGAGGCACACACAGGCAGCCGAAGGTCTTGGTATGGGAAAAATGACCAGAAGGCAAATGGTCGGCCCTTTCACAACAGCCCCCAGGGACGGGGGGCATGACCAGGGAGCTAGCAGTTATAGCACAGTTAGAGCACATGAAGGCCAGAAATCAGGTGGCATCACATGCCGTTCCTATACCAAAGGCAACTGCACTTGGGGCCCCAAGTGCAGGAAACCCCCATGATGGCACAAAATGTGGAGGCAGCCATCCGGTGGTGAAATGCATCAAGGGAGAAGGTAGGGGCAGGGGCCTGCGCAAAGAGGGTCAGTAGGTGTTTGCAAGTCAAGGGTATCGTCCCTGTCACTTTACATGTTTTGATGGAATATTTGAACAATTATCCCAAGCACTATGTGAGGGATTTTCTTTTTGGGGGTTTTATGGAGGGATTCAACATTCCCTACGAGGGCGCCTTGATTGTCCAGTTAGCCAAAAACCTACCCACTGCTGATCATCATCCCTTGGAGGTATGAAAGAAGATTGGTAAGGAAATGGAGTTGGGAAGAAGTTCCAGTCCCTCCCTCCCTTCCCCACTTCATTGTGTCGCCTCTTGGCATAGTGCCCAAAAAAGACCGGGGTAAGTTTAGATTGATACATCATTTCCGGGGGGAAAGTCGGTGAATGTTTGGCTCAACCCGGAGCACTGTTCTGTGCACTATACCTCTCTTGATCCGGCCATGGTGGTAGTGGCTGGCATGGGCAGGGGGGCACTGCTGGCCAAAGTGGACATTGAATCTGTGTTCCGTTTGTTGCGAGTGCACCCAGACAGTTAATTTGCTGGGATTCCACTGGGAGGGTAGTTTTAAGTTGACGAATATATGCCCATGAGTTGCTCTGTGTCGTGTGCATTGTTTGAGGCATTCAGCACCTTTTTGGAATGGGCAGTCCATAGGGAGGAGCGAAGCGGGTCCATTCTCCATTATCTACACAACTTTGAATTCTGTCAGGGATGGGTCTGAGGACTGTGCCTTTGCGCTCTCTTCCTTCCAAATTTGATGAATAGGATGGACATACCAATGGCTCCTAAAGACCAAGGGTCCCTACAGAATTTTAACTTTTTTGGGCATAGAAATTGACACTGTGGAAGGCAGGTTGCCCAAGGAGAAGGTCAGAGGATTGGCAGGAGAAATTGCAAACAACCTGGCTAAGGACAAGACCACCCTCCAAAAAACTCTTCCATTTTAGGGAAAACGTATTTTTGCAGTCAAGGTGATCCCGGCAGGCAGGGTCTTTGCACATAGGCTAGCCAGGGCAACTGCAGGGGTTTTACAAAAACACCACATCCGACTCAGTGCAGCCTTAAAAGAGGACTTATGGATTTGGCTCACATTCTTGGAGAGTTTCAATGGGGTTCAGATTTGGAGGATGCCCTTGGAAACTAGTGTGGATCTACAGTTGTATTCTGACGCTGCAGGGAGCAAGGGATTTGGCGTGATCCTGGGGTCGGAGTGGTGTGCCCAGCGCTGGCCACAGCAATGGCACAAGAAGGGTAGAACAAGAAACATGGTTTTGGGATTGTTTCCCATTGTGGTGGCACTCATGTTGTGGCCTGAGGAATTGGGTAACAAGAGAGTACGTTTCTGGTCCGACAACACAGCTTTTGTGCAAGCCATTAATCTACAGTCTGCATCATGCCCGGCGGTACTTAGCCTGCTGAGGAAATTGTTGGAGGTATGCCTGTACAGCAAATGCCGGGCACTGTAAATGTTGCTGCTGAAGCTCTTTCTCGATTTCAGTGGACCAAGTATTGGATGGCCCATCCGGTGGCCAGGCTGAAGGGAGCGCAGTTCCAAAGGAGTGGTAGCAGTTGGTAGTGTGGACAGAGCGTTCTGTGATTTAGGTGAGCGATCACTCACACTAGGCGTTGGGGCTAGATACCAGCAAAGCTACGGTAAGTTCATTAGTGTAACTGCGGCATTACAATGTACTAAGCGCACTGCTGAACAGGTACATGCATTTGTGGCATGGGCACACATGAAAGGGAAATCGAAAAGGCTGGGCAGCAGCTCATCTGGCAGCGGTGGCTTTCTATTTCAAATTGGGAGGTAAAGCGGATCCCACCGAAGGATTCCTGGTGCGCACCGCTTTAAAGGGCTGGGCCCGGATGGAGCCTACCAAACAAGTTGGGCGCAAACCCATTGAATTTGATTTAGTGGTAGGGTTGCTGTGCGCCTTGGCTGGAGTGTTTTTTGATGCATATGAGCTGTCCCTATTTAGGCTTGCCTTTGCATGGGCTTTTTTCAGGGCTTTTAGCATTAGCGAGTTGGTATCGGCCTTTAAGAAGGACACATCGGGAAGGGCCATTGCCTTATGTGAGGTTTACTTGTTCTGCAAGGGCACGGGCGAGGGGGGTCCTGATTAGGCTGAGGAAATTCAAAACTGACTAGTTGGGTAAGGGCTCGAGTATAGAGATGCATTGGTCCCCACTTAAGGTCAGCTGCCCCGTACATCTACTCAAGCCCTTTCTAGCAAACAGGCCCAAGTAAGGTGGCCCCATTTTAGTGCATGCTGACCCCTCCCCCCTCTGTGTTCCAATTCAGGAAGGTTTTGTCAGTGGCCCTGGGGGCACTGGGTAGCCATGGCAAGGGTTGGTCCTCCCACAGGTTTAGGATAGGGCCGGCCACCAAAGCATTTCAATTGGGCATGTCACCACTGGCTCTCATGAAGGTGGGCAGATGGGAATCTGTCCGCTGCAGGCTTTGTTTGCCCACAGATGAGGCCCACGCCCGGGGGTAATTGACACGCCCCCCACTAATAAACGGGACCATCCCCAGGCTGTGGGTGTCGAGCAGTATAAAAGGTGGGGGAGGCAGGAGCGAGGAAGGTTGTTTTATGACACTCAGATTTATTGCAACAGATGATGCAGTATGGATGATCGGTCATTCATTTATAACATGGGCACAGAAGAAGGCTCTGCAATGGAAGGTTGGCCCCAACCTAGGATTTAGGGGGACAAAGGTGGTATGGCTTGGTACCCCAGTCATGAGATTGCACTCCTTGCTACCCGCCATACATTGGAAACTATGGTGGAGGCTGGCACCACGGATGATCGTGATCCATTTGGGCGGTAACCACCTGGCCAAGTTGGGTTGGGGTCGCTCGTTGGCCCAGGTGTAGGTTGCCCTATGCATAGTAGCTCAGAAGCTACCTGGAACAGACTTTTTTTGGTCTGAGATTGCACCATGGCAGCTCTGGCATGGCGCCCTTTCCCACGAGGGAATGGAGAGGTCCTGGAGGCGTTTGAATAGGAGGGTTGAGAAATTAGCAAAGGCTAAAGGTCTGGGCTTGGTGGGACATTGCTGTTTGAATTCTCTTTCATCGCATTTTGCTGCAGACGGGGTTCACCTGTCTGACAAGGGAACGGATGTCTTCCTGACGGCAATACAAGTGGCATTAAGAAGGGCTGGCTGCAGCTAGGAAGGTTGGTGAGTATGTCCTAGTTGTGTGGGACATTGGGGGGCATCAGGGAAGCCACCCCAAAAGTGTGCTGGAGTGTTGGGGAGGTCCTAGCCAGTGAGGGTTTTTGACGCTTCTGCTGTGAGCGGTTCAGGAATGGCCGGGCTCGAGCCAAATCCAAGCGACGGGCACGGACTCCCCCCCATAGCACTTAGACTACAGCATCTCTTGTCAGTGGTCCCGGAAATATTTACTGACTGGCAGTACAACCTGAAGCGTATGTCTGCTTGTGCCTCTGGCAGACAGGGAATTACATGGGTCACCCTATACATGTAATTCTTTAGTATGTGGCTGGGACCGTCCCATTTTTATGTTGCTCCAAAATAAAACTGTGACCTTGTTTTCCAATACTTTACAAAGTTGTATGTGGTTATTGCATGATGTAATTATGACATATTGTGGCCACAAGAGGTGGGGCGGGGCGGTTAATGCGTGCTTGCCCCGCTAAGAGGCTGACCGACCCCCGCAGGAGGCGCTAGAGGGACAGCCTACATAGTGGGCTTTCCCCTCTGGCTGCCACCTTCCGGGGGTGGTTACCCTCTACTCTTCCTTTCCTGTGAGGCGGAAGAGGCGTCCCCCAGGGCCTGACCTCCGGTGGCAGGCACTTGGGGGACGCATATAAGGCGGGGGCTGCTGCAGGTCAGTCTCTTTTCTGGCAGCTTCTCTGCCTTTTGATAGCCACCCACCCTCACCCTATGTTGGGAGCATAGTGTTAATTAAGAAAGTAAAAGGAGGGGACAGGTAAGGTTTAATGGGGCGATCTAGATTAGGAGGTAGTTCAGTTTTGGTGAGGCGTTTGCATCATCAATAGGAGTGCAGTTTTGACAGTGTTATTAATTGTGAATAAATTGTCATATGTATATTGCATTGTTTTGTGGTATTATGTTTCTAATGATCTTTTTCTGTTGCAGGCGGAGTGTCGGGGCGGTCCTAGCCAGTCAGGGTTTTTGATGCTGCAGCTTTGGCTCTGAGCAGTTCAACGACGGGCACTGACTCCCCTCCAGGGCACTTAAGCTACAGCATCTCTTGTCAGTGGTCCCGGAAATGTTTACTGACTGGCAGTACAACCAGAAGCGTATATCCGCGTATTCCTCTGTCAACCAGGGAATGACATGGGTCACCCTATACATGTAATTCTTTAGTATGTGGCTGGCACCATCCCATTTTTATGTTGCTCCAAAATAAAACTGTGACCTTGTTTTCCAAATACTTTACAACGTTGTGGTTATTGCGTGATGTAATTATTACATACTGTGGCCACAAGAGGTGGGGGCAGTCAATGGGGGATCGCCCCGCTAAGGCATGGGGAACGGTTTCTGTTCATTTCGCTGCATCATAAGGTTAATGCTGAGAATCCCTCGGAAAGGGTGGGAAACCGCGCAAGTTCTTAGTAATGTGCATTTTAGAACAGCAAGGAAAGGAGCAGGGTAAATTGTCACCAAAGAGAAATATACTTCATATACTGCATTTCAAATCGTTTTAGCATGCCATTTTCAAAGGTGTTTTTTATGCTGTTTTGGACTATAGCTGCTTTGTGCATGGTCTAGCGGGAGATTAGTGCATGCTACAAGTCAGGCTATATTATTGTTATGGTATTTATTGTGCGTGGACCTGGTAGGAAGGGGAGGGACGGCGTGATGGCCTACGTGGAATAAAGTGCTCTCTGGACTAATCCGTGCTTGGATAGTGCATGATGCTATTCAAGAAAAAAGTGCGTTGTGGGATCTTTGGGCTAGCAGTGCAGGTGTGGGGAAGCACAGGGGGTGCATTATAAGAGCTATGTGGTCATCTCAGCTCTCTGATAAGTGCAAGTTGGTGCAGCGGTGCAATGCAAAAACCTCATTAGGGGTGTAGTAGGAAAAGCAGGTGACGGTGTCATTGTGCGCATGCTGTGGGTGACCCAGTGATAACTGTGCACATCACAGGTCCGAAAAGAGGTGCTTCTTGAGAGCTCTGTGGATATTTCAGTACAGTAATTGCATGGTTATGGTTACAATAGAGATGCTTTGCGAGAGTTCTGCGTAGGTCTCGGGCTTGCAGAGCGTGGTGGAGACCGATGCTAGATGTGCAATGAGAAAACTCTAACAGCAGGGAGGTTAACACTGGTGTGTACACGTTTTATACAGCTCCACCTCATTGATGAGGCCCAACTAGGCTCTTGTTCAAAGGAGGATTGCCTAGCATTTGTGTTGGACTGCTCAAGTGGGCGGGACAAAGACTGATATGCAAATAGTATTCCTCCTTTGTGAAAGGTACAGTGAGCTAAAATGTGTTTGCGGACTGGGTACCTTCCCATAGAACAGGTCATTAGGTCTTGTTCTGAAGAGGGAAAATGGGACGATCCCTTCCCCCGATTCCCGTCCAGACCATGGCCTATGATGTCACGACCTAAGCAGCGACCGCGGGATGAGTTCAGCCCTCTGACTGATGCTCCGGATGTCAAGATCCACCGTGGCCACACACCGCACAACCAGGCCAGCTGCGCGTTACCCAAGGCACGTGGTGGGACCTTGGGTGGAGCTGAGGCCGACCATATGGACCAACTCGATTAGACGTCACCCACCAGTATTGCCATCATTGGAGATGACATGACAACATAGCCAACGGACAAGAACACACGTGCCACCAAGGACCTGGATCAGTCACACACAAACCAACACGAAGAACATACTCAGTGCTATGACGTAGAGGACCGCTCACACATGCATCGTTGTTATTTTTCACATAGGCTAACTACTGTACTGCAGAAACGCAAGATGCCAGAAGAGCTTGTGTATATGCTTGCAGACGCTTTCACTACTAAAAACCCTGACGATGTCGCCCTATAGATGGACTAATATATAAGGACCCAAGTCACACCTCGTGACCCCTGTGTTATGGACTGTATGCCGTCACCCCTAGACTAGGCCAAGGTAGGCTGCAAACCAGAGTCCCCAGGCACGGAGCAGCTCAGACAAAGCTGCAAGGTGCTGATCACGCAGAACAAACCCTGACGGGAGACTCAAAGCCAAGGCCACGAAGTTGCAATCTACACGCCACGCTCCCAGCGCCAAGGTTACACCTGTCACTGCTAAACACGCCTCTGAGCCGAAATACAAATCAAATACCCATAATTCAGCTTCAGCCACAGTCTCCCAACACGTGAGCAGGCCGACCTGATACAATGCCAAGCTCCAAGGACCAGAGAAGCTCTGGGGTCCCACGTCTGGGACCGGGACTGCAACAACGAAGTTACAAGTTGGACACCAGCAGCAATGGGAAGGGAGCACCAAATAGCCAGTAGTAAGACCTGTCCATTGTCTGCCAATGACACATAGTCAAACATTGTTGTCAACGTCCGGTACATCGCGAGCTGGGAATGGTGATGGTCCCATGCTTGGGGGCTCACGGTTGTACCAATCAGAATACGTGGGGTTAACCACTGACGATACTATAATTCAACCAATCACTAACTTTCTTCATGTAACACTTTCCATGTAGCCATTTTTAGGGACGACCCAAGCGTACCACCTGACCTCTTCTCCACCACTAATATTTTCCCCTATACTGATCCATTTTGACCCTACCATTCGGGGGACCAACCCAGAATAGCGTTAGGTTTAGGGGCTAGTTTTCCCAGGTGATGCACGTAGCAGCATCATCCGATTAGAAAAAGGGCCTGCGAGCCCATCACTGCTGAGATGTTCCTTGGGTACCTATGCTCCGAGAACCTGTCCCTGCCTGTTTTGTGCAATAAACAGCAGTAACTCTTTGCTCTTGTGTGTGCCTCATACTCCTTTGGGACACGGGAGGAGTTGGGGCCTCCCCAACCCCAGAGGTCCGCGGGCGGCCCTCCTGACCCCCGGGAAATCACCCCGACAAGTTGGAGGCACTACTGAGATGGTGAGATAGACCACAGCAAGACCATTTGCGTCAAGGTGGCCCAGCAACACGGCCCCCTCTGCCGTTGCCCCCTTTGGAGTACTGCAGGACCATTGTGGAACTGCGAGACGACCGAACAGCGCAATCCGGAGATTGGCCGTCGGGAGCCGACTTCAGAAATTTCCCGCCCACGGTTGGCGAGTGCCCAGACATGGTCCAGATGAGGGGAGGCGGCGAGCTGATTGGGAGGGGTGATCTCAGCCGAGTGGCACCGGCAGGCGAGAGCCCAATGTCAGTATGGCACGCGCAACCAGCAGTGTAATGTTGTGCGGATGGCGGGAGGAATTGTGAACAGGGTGGGGGGTGGTTTTACAGTGTGTTAAGAAAAGATTTTGGTCATTCAGTAGCGATCGATGTATAAGGTGTAGGGGGGAGTGGAGCGAAAGCCATCCCTTCTGGTGTTACGGAGCGTGCTGGGTGGGGCGTGAGCTCTTACGTGTTGACTGGCGGATCGCGCAGATTGCTCTAGATCGCGGACACCTGCACAGGGGGTGTGGCATTCCTATGAGTTGGCATTAGGGGTAAGAAGAATACAGCAGGCGTGTCAAGCAGCAGCCATGCTGAGAAGGCAGGGCGGCTCAAAGGCACGCGGCGTGAGGACGCAGGGGCCTCGCGTGCCACGGGTTGAAGGGGGCCCTAGCTCTGAAAGGAGCGGTGTGAAGGGGGCGTTAGCGTTGTGAAGAACAGGACAGCGGTGGTGGCCAGCACGAAAGTACTGTAATAACAATATTGCTTTTCATTACAGCGGAAAGTCGAAAGTCCCCAAATTACGGGGCCAGGTAACGGTGGTATATCCATCTGCATGTTTAAAAATGTCCTCGTATTATGGGTTAGGAGCGGACAATGGCTTCCACGTATTAACACCACCACTCCAGCACATCTGTGCAACACTACCACTGCACAAAGACAAAATAGTAAAATACAGTATTGAATGGACCAAAGGGAAGGATGAGAAGATAAGTATGCCGTGGCCACCCAACGGTAGTTGTAGAATGGAAGCGCAACATTCACTGTTAGCGTATCTACACAACACATACAAGGGGAAGAAATTGGCAAGCCACTTAGAGGTTTTCGACCTCTGGAAGATGTTTCAGGGGTATAGCCTGGGGATGATGAGTATGCAGGAGGTAAAGAAAAAGGAGGTGTGCGAAGGGGAAGGGTGTAGCGCGCCCACGGCTGCTGCTCCTCCTCCCAGCGACGCAGCACAGAGCAAGGAGGAGGCAGAGGGGTCATACCTAATAAAGGAGGTAAAGAGACTGAGGGTTTTACCCCATGAGAGAATTGAGAGAAGCAGCACAACCCAAGTTAACAGCCATTGAGGGATACTCAACCCTGCATACAGCCCACCTCTGTACGCACAAGAAGATCATTACCAGAAAGAGTCGGGTACAGGGAGTACAGTAGACACCAAACAGGCACAGAGGAGCTCTGGTAGCATGAAACAGACCCAAATAGATTTGGCGAGTATAGGACCAGATGAGTGGATAGCAGCACAGGTGTTATTGAAACTTCGGGGGATGGTAACAGGAGAAGAGAAGGTGATAAAAAAAAGGTAGATAAGGAGGATGTAGGACACACTCAGAAGGGGAGCGAGGTAAGTACCAGGGAGGAGGGAAACATGAGGGAGGAAGAAGAGGCGGTGTTGGAGGCGAAACTAGCAGAGCTAAGGAAGGGGTGAAGCGTATTGATTAGACAACTCGAGCAAAGGGAGCGGGAGAGGAAGGTGAAGATCGAAGTAGGATGGGAAGCGCGAGCGGAATTAAACCAGCAAGAAGAAGCGAGATGGAAAAAGGAAGAGGATCGCACAAGGGGGATTTCAGAAAGGATAGCACGTATGCAGCAACGGGAGATCAGGATGAAAGAAGAGGAACAGGAAGAGAACGACGAGGAGATGATACTATGGAAAAATAAAATTATATCAGAGTGCACGGAAGTACGAGGAAGGGAGAAAAATAGAGAGTATATTGGCAAAAGAGGGCGGGACGTGGAACGATAAGGACAGAGACGCAAGGGTGCTTGGTCAGGTAAGTGACGCCATATGTGGAGACGCGAGGGTGCTAGGGACAGGTAAGTGACGCGATAATGAACGAACTTCGCAGGGCGAAAACGGAGTTAGAGAATGAAGGAGACAAAAGAAGTAATCAAGGGCCAAGAGGAACTTGCCAAGCGCCTAGGAGTAAGTTCAATGATATAGGAGTAAAGAGGTAGCGATACCACAAGTAAGGGGAGACACGGAGGGGACAGGTGATTACCCAGATATAGATTTGGAAACTGTAACAGTGGGAGGAACACGCCCACGCACAAAATTGATATTCTCAGGCGGCTTTTGTAGTGAGGAGGAAGAGGGATCTTGTGGAGGACAGAGTGATGGCACATGCACAGGCTGCAGGTCGTCATGGCAGTGCAGGGCACAAGAAGAAGAAAAGATAGGACTGGAGGGCAAAACATCACAAAGGGAAGGGACACTGCGACCAATGACGCCACCAGCCCAACACACGCCATATGTCAACAGACTAGGAGACCTCCCTGGACGCCGAATGGAGGGACCAGCCACCACACACAACAAGGACCAGGCGGGCCAATGGAGAGGTCATAAGGGCATTGGGGACACACGGCTTGCACAACACCTTACTGAATTTATCAAGGAATTTTCTGACATGGAAGAGGAGAGTGAGTACACACACACACACACATCACCACATCGACGCACGCCAGAGGCGATAAGAGAATACACACAAATGCCATTATTAGAGAGAGGGGGGGCAAGGCCACAATATGTCCCATGAAAGCATGCAGACAAAGAGAATATTAAATGCAGACTACGCATTTAGGATTGAGGAGACAACTTTTAGTGATCACAATCTTCTTATCACAAAAGGCCTGGCATCCAGTTCTCAGCCCCTACCGAGCTCTCTACCACTTATGGTGTCTGAAGGTGGCAAACGTGTAAAGATCTCAGAGAAAGGTCTTGCTCAAATAGAGGCTCAATATAGTCGGCCTCAAAAGGCTGGCGGGACAGTTGTAAACTACATCTCTACATCTCAAACAGCACATAGTCACTCATACAACAGAGACCTTGTAGAAAAAAGACTTCTGCATAGACGAATGAAGAAAATTTATCAAAAATTACCATCTCCTGAAAATCTTGTAAGATGGGAAACAGCCGTTTGTAATGTAAGAGCTGGCTTACATACTACCGGCATAAGCTATACCAGAGTGATGCGGAGCAAATGCTGTCTGCTATTTGTGGGAATAAACCGAAGGACTTCTGGAACTTGATCAAGGGGATATCTAACAAGGTTAACGACAACATCCAGAACAACGTGGGGGAGGTCCGATGGATATCTCATTTCTCTGCTTTATTTGCACCGATATCAAATGGGATCTGTAACCTAGTGGCTAATAGAGAGGAGAACCCAAATAAAACACCTTGGAACATTCCCGTTGACAAAAAATCAATCTTCAATAAGCTCAAAAAGCTAAAAAATTCAAGAGCTCCCGGGCCGGACGGTATTTGCAACTTGGAACTCAAAAAACATCCGAGTCGTGGGCTAATATAATGAGCAAGATCTTTTACAACTGTAATCTCAGCCAGGATATTCCACCTTCCTGGAAAAAAGCAACTATCGTTCCTATATTTAAGAAAGGTGCTACTGATGACCCTAACCATTATAGGCCAATCGCCCTCTTGGATGTGATGGGTAAGGTGTTTGCATCTTCGGCTTTGGACGCTTTTCAAGCTTGGATCCGTTCTTCCCATACTGTAGACCCTTTCCAGAACGTCTGTTAAAAACTCAGGCACTACTACCAATATCCTGCTCTTGAGCTCCTTGAAAGATGAAGTATTGCAAGGAGGCCCATCCATTTATGTAGCCTTTATTGACCTGGTCCAGGCCTTCGACCAGGTCAATAGACAGCGTCTTTGGACAAAACTGGAAAGTAAGGATTGCCCGGATGCAATCTTGGAACCTATAAAGGCCTTGTATTCAGGTACCTCTATACAAGTTCGATTAAATGCCGAAGGTCGTCTGTCGGAGGAAATTAAGACGTTCAGAGGAGTGAAGCAAGGCTGTCCCCTGGCGCCTTCATTGTATAACGCTTACATCGCAGACTTCGGGGAGTCAACCGACATGCTCAGGTACTTCCCACCGTCACTGGGAGGTTCTAAGATTGAGCGATTACTGTACGCCGATGATATCATTTTGATGGACTTGACACCCATTGGCCTACAACGCCAACTAGATCATCTGACATCCTACATGACAGAGAACAACCTAAGGCTAAACAAAGACAAGACCAAAGTTTTAATCCTTGGTGATTCTGTAAAAAGGAAACACAAATTTACCTGGCATTGTGAAGGGCAGAAGCTGGAAAAAGTACTGTCATGATCACTGCTTCCAAGGAGCCAGGATCAGCCCAACGTCCTTGGAAGCAGGCCCCTAATCCTAGGCACCAGCCGGTCCCCACAGGGACCTTTTGGACCTTGTCCTGGCGCCGGTGGCACCAGGCTCATCAGAAGCATCGGTCCCGGCACTGGAAGCGCCGGGCTCATCATTGGAGTGAAGGTGCTTGGGTGGACTTACCTGCGGCAGACCATGCTGCTTACTTACCAGCCTCTTAGAAGCCCTCAGTGAACAGGGACTACTTTCTTACCTGGGTGGGGCAGCTCCTCTCCCTGGATACAGCACTGGAACTCTTCTGGAAGCAGGAACTCTTTTCTTACCTAGGCGGGGCCGTGGAAGAAGACGCCTCATCACTCCAAGGCTATTTAAACCACACCTGATTGATGAAGCGTGCTTCGCGTTATTCTGCATCTGCAGCAGAACGCTCACCGAGTCTGTTCCAGCCTTTCTTCTTTTGATCCTGAACCTGCAAGAATTATACTTACCATTCCTGTACCCGATCAACATCAGCACCTGCAAAAGACCAGAAACAACAGGTTAGCAAGACGAACTTTACACGCAGTGCTTACTCACCTGATCCATCGGCAGCGGCCGTGTCTCACGCTGCACCTTCGCCTGCAAAGATCAACAGCATAATTATACTCACCGGCAGGCTGTGCATTCCGGATTCTTCACGCTGCATCTTCATCTGCAAAGACAACAGCATTGTTACACTTACCGGCACGCGGCGAATTCCGGATTTCTTCATTCTGCATCGTCGCCTGCAAAGACAAAGAAAGAGACATTGAGCAGGTACTTACTCACGCCCATCACGCTCGTCGCAATCAAACGCCTGCGAATACTCCGGTGCCTCTTCAACACTAACTAATCTGCAAGGAAAGTGACAGAGCGCTTGCCATACTTAAGAATTTCCAGGCGCTTCACTGCCACGCATTAAAAGACTATAAAGACAAAAGGTGTCCAGAAACTTACCGGTCGTGCAGACAACGACGGTAACCATCCTCTGAAGTCAAGAGGCCAATGTTTCACCAGTGAAGGAACTGGCAACGGCACCCTGCACTAGACGCAGATGGAGAGCCCAGCATTCACCTATCTAAGGTGAGCACGTTGACCTGGGAGGGGGGCTCTACAGACAAGCTGGGAAGAGAGAGAGAGATAGGGACATTCAACAACCCAGACCTTTAATCCCCATATTCTTTCTCCTGCAGAAACCTCACCCTTCGAGTTCGACACACAGTGCGAAGAGGTTCGATCCCAGAAGCCAATCGAGTCCTGCACATCACTTTTCGAGTCACAGACACCTTCCTGCCAAGACCCGCGCCTCCGTGGGAATCAGGTGAGCGTTACAGAACGCGAAGCCCACCACAAAACTCCTACCCAGGCGCAATGGAAACCTCAGACACTGATCAACTAGCCCAGTTGCTTGGGGAATTAAGAGCAGAAGTACATGCAGCTCGTCAGGAAACAAACTCTCTAAGAAGAGAACTGATAATTTCCAAGGAGCGAACAGAGGACCTTGCTAGGCAGTTGTTACAAACGCAGGCAGGACAGACACCTTTGCCCGTTCCAGGAGGGAGTTATCCTTCTGCATCAGCTTCAAATCCAGTGCAAATCAATCTGCCCGGTAATGTGCCCTTGGCTCCGCCCGAACGCTTTTCTGGTGATCCAAAGAAATTCGCAGTGTTCATCAACCAGTGCCGCCTGCACTTCTTATGTCGACCAGCTGCATTCCCAACAGACCAAGCCAAGGTGGCTTTCGTGCTTTCTTATCTCAGTGGCAGCGCTGCAGATTGGTCGATCCCTTTAGTCACCCAGAATGATCCGATTTTACATGATTTTCAGGCCTTCCAGTCCAGCATGGAGAAACTGTTCGCAAGACATGCACAAGGGCAGGCCTTGGACAATGAACTTCTCTCATTACGACAGGGTAATCAAGACCTCTTGACTTATATAGCCTCTTTCAATAGACTCATAGTGGAAACACAATGGCCCGTGGACAAGAGAGTAACGCTTTTCTACAGAGGCCTGCGTCGAGAGCTCAAGGATGTGCTAGCGCAACTTGTGAATCCTCCACAAGAATGTTCTGACTATATTGACTTAGTTGTCCAATTGGACCATAGACTACAGAACAGGAAGGCAGATCGTTCCAGATTTGATACCCGAGTGTTTTCTAAACCGCAGACCTCGAATAAGGGAGCTGACACTGTGGAACCCATGCAAATAGGGGGCATGAAAGGACCTTTAACCCAGAAAGAGCGGGAAAGAAGAAGGCAGCTGCAATTATGCCTCTATTGCGGAAACTCAGGACACTTTCTTCGGGACTGTCCAGTGAAACCAGCTAAGAAGACTGTAGGAGCCGCGGATACCTGTACCACAAATTCTGAGCAGGGAAACGACCTCGCCCGACAAGAGTAGAGGTCCTCTTGCCGAGCGTTAAGATCTGTCCCGTGACCTCGCATTTCGTGATACCCATGGTCCTCATTAGTCCTGAACGTCCGGATCGTTTGCATGCAATTGAAGCTTACATTTACAGCGGAGAAATCGGTAACTATGTGGACCGTGAAATGGTATCAAGGATGAATCTACCCCTTGTCCCTAAGGCAGTAAAAGACGTCATCACTACTGTGGATGGCACGGAGATAGCCTCCGGACCAGTAACGCATGCCACCCAAGAAGTGACGCTAGTGAGTCAAGATGGACACCGGGAGAGAATCGTGTTCGATGTAATCAAGGCCCCTCAGTTCCAGATCATTCTGGGAATCCCTTGGTTAGAGAAGCACAATCCTCAGATCGATTGGCGAGCAAAGACGGTTCAGTTTCCAGAGTGTTTTACCACTTGTTATCCTCGGCCTGATGTTTCACTGGCGGCGATCTCTTCTGAGGAGGTTCCCAAATTACCTCCCGAATACCAGGAATTCCAAGACGTCTTCCGGAAGGATCAAGCTAACACCCTGCCTCCTCATAGGTCTTACGACTGTCAAATAGATCTGATACCTGGAACAACTCCTCCTTGCAGCAGGATCTATGCCCTCACCGAGCCAGAGAACCTTCCCCTCAGACAGTACCTGGACCAATACCTAGCTAACGGGTTTATCCGTCCTTCAAAATCTCCAGCTTCATCGGCTTTGTTCTTCGTTCCGAAAAAGGAAGGAGACCTTAGGACTTGCATAGATTACCGCGCCCTGAATCAGATCACTGTTAAAAACAGATACCCGTTACCTTTGATCCCTGAACTCCTGGTCCAAGTCAAGGATGCATGTATATACACAAAGCTGGATCTCAGAGGAGCCTACCACTTGGTACGGATAAAAGAGGGCGGTGAATGGAAAATGGCCTTCCGCACCAAGTACGGGCTATTCGAATATCAAGTGATGCCCTTTGGACTGTGTAATGCTCCTGCTGCTTTCCAATATTTTATGAACGATGTCCTTAGAGAACTCATAGACGTGTGTGTTGTTGTCTACATTGACGACATCCTCGTCTATTCATCATCTGAAGAAGAACATCAGAGACACGTTAAAAAGGTTCTCGAGAGATTGCGTCAACATAATCTTTTTGCTAAGCTTGAGAAATGCGTTTTCAACGTAACGGAAGTCGAGTTCCTGGGATTCATATTGTCACCTAACGGAGTCCATATGGATTCAAAGAAAGTTGATGCAATTATCAAGTGGCCATCACCAACCTCTGTAAAAGGAGTTCAAAGCATGTTAGGATTCGCTTTTACCGCAGATTCATTCCTGAATTTTTTCGGATAGTCCAGCCCATCACCGCTCTGTTGAAAAAGAACAAACGTTTTGAGTGGTCTTCTGAAGCAGAACAAGCTTTTCAAGACTTAAAAGCTAAATTCATTTCTGCACCTGTTTTAAAACATCCTCGCCCAGAACTTCCTTACATCATGGAAACGGATGCTTCTAGTCTTGCTATGGGGGCAGTGTTATCACAAAGAGATCCGGTCACAAACCAACTACATCCTGTTGCCTTTTGGTCCCGCAAGTTTTCGCCTCCCGAGATCAACTATTCAATTACAGACAAGGAACTTTTGGCCATCAGATCGGCCTTTAAAGCCTGGCGGCATTATCTTCTAGGAGCCAGACACACAGTCACCGTAATGACTGACCACCGCAATTTACAATATCTAAAGACAGCCAAAGCTCAGTCTTACAGACAGCTTCGCTGGGCTCTGTTTCTAGCAGAATTTGACTTTATAATTACTTATCGACCAGGCAGTAAGAACGGAAAAGCGGATGCCCTCTCCCGGATGGGAGCAGATGAACATTTGATCAATCCAGATCCAATGCCCATAATCCCAGAACAAAGGAGTTTGGGTTTGGTCAGCACTCAATCTTTTGAAGACATCAAGACCACGGTTAAATCACTCCTAACTCCGGCCGATTTGCAGGACTGGCAATTAAAGGGAAAAGAATTCTCAGTAGACCAAGACCTACCATATTTCCGAGGACGATTGCACTTGCCCTGTGAGAAACTACAAAAACAAGCAATCTCCTGTTATCACGATTCTCTAATGGAGGGGCACCCTGGCATTACCAAAACCATGGAAAAGATTAAAAGACATTTCTGGTGGCCATCGTGGAAAAAGGATATTAGAGACTTTGTAATCTCCTGCGGTGTGTGTGCCCAGAATAAAAGTCAAAAGCAGAAACCAGCCGGCCTATTACAGCCACTTGACATCCCTCCCTGTCCATGGCATACCCTGTCCGTGGATTTTATCACGGACTTACCTCCATGCTTGGGATATACTACCATCTTAGTAGTCGTGGATCTATTCTCCAAGATGGCTCACTTCATACCCCTGAAGGGTCTACCTTCAGCCTCAGTATTGGCCCGAGAATTCTTGACAAACATCGTTCGCTTACACGGTTTTCCTTCGGTTTTAGTCTCCGATAGGGGAAGTCAATTCATCTCCCACTTCTGGCGCAGTTGCTGTCGTCTAGCCCAAGTTGATGTAAGACTTTCGACTAGTCACCATCCCCAAACTGACGGACAAACCGAAAGGACAAATCAGACACTAGAACAATATCTACGTTGCATGCTCCAATAAACAGAAGACCCCTGGAAGGACATTCTTTGGATCGCTGAATACGCTTACAACAATTCGACTCATTCTGGAACCGGGAAGACTCCTTTTTTCCTATTATACGGACACCATCCTAGAACCTCCAACCTGGATCCTCCCCAAGAAATTGAAGCACCTGCTGTGGATCACTTGCATTCGGAGATCACCTGTGCTTTTAAGGAAGCCACTGCCCATCTGCAAAGAGCTAAAGCTCAATTCAAAAAGGCAGCCGATCGGCACCGTAAAGAGGTCCCTCACTACGCTGTAGGAGATCAGGTCCGGTTATCCACTAAGCACCTGCCTTTAAAAGGACCCCGCACCTTCATTCCGAGATACCTTGGACCCTACCTCATATCTGCCATAATTAATCCGGTGGCTGTCAAATTGGAATTACCTACGCATATGAAAATACATCCAGTATTCCATGTCTCCTTATTAAAACCAGTACAACCAGAAACCCGATTGACTGAACTCCCAGAACCCGTTTTGGTAGACTGAGAACTCGAATTCGAAGTAAAGAACATCCTAGACTCCAAAATCTCCAGATCTAAATTCTACTATCTGGTTGATTGGAAAGGATACGGTCCCCAGGAAAGGTCTTGGGAACCCTCAGAACATGTCCACGCACCTCGTCTGGTCAAGAGATTCCATCTGAATCACCCCGACAAGCCAAAACCCCCGGAGAAGACACACTTAGGAGGGGCCTTGAGGGGGAACTGTCATGATCACTGCTTCCAAGGAGTCAGGATCAGCCCAACGTCCCTTGGAAGCAGGCCCCTAACCCTAATCCTAGGCACCAGCCGGTCCCCACAGGGACCTTTTGGACCTTGTCCTGGCGCCGGTGGCACCAGGCTCATCAGAGGCATCGGTCCCGGCACTGGAAGCGCCGGGCTCATCATTGGAGTGAAGGTGCTTGGGTGGACTTACCTGCGGCAGACCATGCTGCTTACTTACCAGCCTCTTAGAAGCCCTCGGTGAACAGGGACTACTTTCTTACCTGGGTGGGGCAGCTCCTCTCCCTGGATACAGCACTGGAACTCTTCTGGAAGCAGGAACTCTTTTCTTACCTAGGCGGGGCCGTGGAAGAAGACGCCTCATCACTCCAAGGCTATTTAAACCACACCCGATTGATGAAGCGTGCTTCGCGTTATTCTGCATCTGCAGCAGAACGCTCACCGAGTCTGTTCCAGCCTTTCTTCTTTTGATCCTGAACCTGCAAGAATTATACTTACCATTCCTGTACCCGATCAACATCAGCACCTGCAAAAGACCAGAAACAACAGGTTAGCAAGACGAACTTTACACGCAGTGCTTACTCACCTGATCCATCGGCAGCGGCCGTGTCTCACGCTGCACCTTCGCCTGCAAAGATCAACCGCATAATTATACTTACCGGTACGCTGTGCATTCCGGATTCTTCACGCTGCATCTTCATCTGCAAAGACAACAGCATTGTTACACTTACCGGCACGCGGCGAATTCCGGATTTCTTCATTCTGCATCGTCGCCTGCAAAGACAAAGAAAGAGACATTAAGCAGGTACTTACTCACGCCCATCACGCTCGTCGCAATCAAATGCCTGCGAATACTCCGGCGCCTCTTCAACACTAACTAATCTGCAAGGAAAGAGACAGAGCGCTTGCCATACTTACGAATTTCCAGGCGCTTCACTGCCACGCATTAAAAGACTATAAAGACAAAAGGTGTCCAGAAACTTACCGGTCGTGCAGACAACGATGGTAACCATCCTCTGAAGTCAAGAGGCCAATGTTTCACCAGTGAAGGAACTGGCAACGGCACCCTGCACTAGACGCAGATGGAGAGCCCAGCATTCACCTATCTAAGGTGAGCACGTTGATCTGGGAGGGGGGCTCTACAGACAAGCTGGGAAGAGACAGAGAGAGATAGGGACATTCAACAACCCAGACCTTTAATCCCCATATTCTTTCACCTGCAGAAACCTCACCCTTCGAGTTCGACACACAGTGCGAAGAGGTTCGACCCCAGAAGCCAATCGAGTCCTGCACATCACTTTTCGCGTCACAGACACCTTCCTGCCAAGACCCGCGCCTCCGTGGAAATCAGGTGAGCGTTACAGTACAAGCTTTCAAGTACCTGGAAATTACAATCAGTAACGACCAGAGGGAAATGGTCATGCAAAAAGTCCTGTGGTCAAAAGTGAAGAGCCTCACAGCCCAAGCCAAGGCTGTGGATATAAAACACGGCAGATATTCAATCATTTCTATTGTAAGATTTTACAAGGCCAAGGTGGTCACTGCCTTAATTTATGGTATGGACGCAATGCCATTGGCCCACAACGAGATCTGGGTGAAATATGAAAGTTACTTTTGGCGGAGTGTCTTGGGCCTGGCGAACTTTGTCTAACATCTCTCTTGGCAATAAAAACAAGATCCACTCTTATGCTGTATCGCAAAGTCATCAACGCACCGGAAGCTCTGGCACTGGATCTCATCCATAAGGAAATTCAAGGAGGCGATAACTGCATGCTTTCCAGCTGGGAACAATGTAATCTATCTGTTTTGAAAGAACTAGACGTTTCCGTGGAAACATGGATTCAAAACCCAAACAAAGTATCAAAGAGACTATTTGAAGCAGACTGGATCCACACCCAAGAAGTGGCTAACAGCTATTCTCTGACCGCCAACCTGCCATGCCCCGCAATGAAGTATGACGCGGTCCGCGTTTACTTGAACAAATTTCCAGACAAGAGAATAAACAGAATTTTCCTAAGATTTAGATTAAACCAGCTGAAAACCAATGAAATCCTGGCAAACCGCAAACAAGCTCAATTGAATAATTGTCGATTTTGCAAATTTCAGGATAAAATTGAAACAACAAAACATCTGCTCCTTGAGTGTACAGGTCTGGTAACGGAAAGACACAGATTCCTAGAGGACCCCTTGAAGAACTTCAGCACCCTCGATATAGATAATCTTTGGGTAATGTTGACCAGTGGCAACAACAACCGCTGTGTCATCAGAGTATCTTTGTTCCTGAAGGCACTGAACATATAAAACTAGGGGAGGATAAAGCCTGTCTCCCTTTCGAACCTGCTACGGCCATTTTCTGCTTAGACACAAGATTAACAATTTTGGAAATTTATTTCTGGATACTTCTCTTCCTTTTGTAAAAATTGTTGTACAATTATATCAAAAGAATAAAAAAAATAACTAAATGCAGACTACCATCTTTGAGCGGAGGGGTGGCAACATGGATATATGAAATGGAGAAGCTAACTGCAGGACACAAGTTAGCAGTTGGCTATGTCAACGGGTTATTAATTTCCATTTAGGTGACGCAGCAGATGACATTTGGAAGAGGACGGGATTCCCAGGGGAGACCATCAGTGACACTTCACATGACGGGGCACCATTTGCAAATTGCAGACACGCACTATGGCAAGCGCTGAGGGTACAATATCCGGACACCTCAGACATAGGGGCAATAACGTCACGCAAAATGCGTGAGAATGAGGACCCTGTTAATTACATCCAGGAAATTCAGGAGAAATGGCACCTGGAAACGCGGGAGCCATGGGACAAAACTTTAGCAATATTTTACCACATACTGATACAGGGGCTTCCAGAACCAGTACAGAGGCATCTGAAAAAATTTGTAGGAATGGAAGTAAAAGCATGGCCAGAAATACAGCTGACGATAGTACATCATTGTAGGTTATGGCAAGAAAGGAGGAAGCAGAAAGAAGAATATAGGAAGACAGATGAAGCAAAACTGGTTCAGAAGAAATTGTCAAAATATGCCAAGGAAGGTGCACTGATAACAAGCCCCGCCCCACTGACACCAGCTGCTGCACAGCAGTCACAACCACCAGCAACATTGTCACAGCAAGTACCAATTACAACACAGCAATTGCCACCCCCCACCCTAATACACAGCCCAACACATAGACCCACCACCAATGGGGGTGGATACACATCAATGGCTACACAACTAACTACAGAGGGAGGGGTGGGTTAACAAGAGGGAGGAGATTTGTTCCAGCGGCACACCAGTCAGGGGAGGGTTCCGAGGCTTTAACCAATACAGACAGCAGGGGTATTTAGACAACACTGGAGGATACCCGTGGCAAGCATGAGAGCCGCCAACGTGCTGGACTTGTGGACTAGTAGGATATGTATCACGCACATGCACGGCAAGGCTGACACAAGCAGGATGGGGAGAGCAAGGGCAACAGGGTTACAACGGGGGACAAAACTACTACCAACAACAGCTACAACAAATGGCCGAAACACACATGCAACAGGAAGAGGGACTGATACAACAAGTGCCACAACAATCACAGCAGCAAACGTACGTGACGCCCACCACACAACAAATACAGCACCAACCAGCCCAACACCAAGTACAACAAATGATGACGGCACAACACATCCAAACGTTGCAAAAGCTCACACAAATACAAGACACCACACAACCACCTACAGACACGCCAATACCACAGACGCAAATGGGAAAGGTGCCGATACTGGGTCACAACCCATACCCAGGGAATGGACAATCATTGTACCCCCAATAGGACAGCCCATAGACGTCCTTGTCTTGTCCCATTCTGTTGGTATCACCGAACCCTGTGGAGGAACCACGCATAAAGGTGGCGATAGGTGACAAAACATTTTCTTTCCTTGTTGACACCAGGGCCACTAGATCCTATATTAGGGAAGGGAAGTTCAACTTGTCAGGCGATGCCATGCACACTCAAGGATTCTCTGGGGCTTGAGGGCTGGTTCCTTTTACTGATAACATCTCCTTATCTGTCAGAGATCACAACATATCTCTGCCACTGCTATACTCAAAACAATCACCAGTAAATATACTGGGGAGAAACATCATGAGCAGATTGAACATGACTATTGTCATGGGTATCAGGCAGGTAGTTGGGGCAAGCTGGGTGGAGGCTTGGCAGGCCTGGCATAGGCACACAAAGAACCCATAACAAATCCCTCCTTTCATTCCTTCCTAGTGTTTGTAGTAACTTCCTGGTTCCCACTTCCTGTTACCAAACAGGAAGTGCATGACAACTCATGAGCTCTCTAGTGTTTGGGTGTGGCTGGCTATGTAAGCCACAACCAAGATTCTTCCAGTGCTTCGTGTTGCTTACTGTGAGCTGTAGCAGCAACACACTTGCCGTGCTCTGGATCAGCCAGCATCTGCTTACCTGCTCCGGATCATCCTGTTTCTGCTTACCTGCTCCGGATCATCCTGCTTCTGCTTACCCGCTCTGGATCATTCAGCTTCAGCTTACCTGGTTCTTACTCCACGCCGCAGCTATCTCCAGTTAAGAGGGGACTTCCACACCGGCACCTGTAAGAACGAAGAAAAACAGCTTTAACATGCGCATATCAGTAACGCTGCGCATACTCACTGAATCTTCCTGCGACGCTGGAATCCAGGTTAGTTGCACGAGCGCACAAACCCCTGTAAGAAAGAAGAGACCTTATTAATTTCGCTCGCTCCAATAACGCAGACACTTATTTCACTGCGCTCTCTCTCTCTACTCTGTGCATACTTACCAAAGGCCTCTGTGCAAACTTACCTAACCACCAAGTCTCCAGTAGCACTGAACCCGGACTAGAGGCGCTAATACCACATAATTTATCCTGCAAGGGAGAGACATTACCAGGCGCGCTTGAATTGAAGGCGCTGCACAAACCTACCAGCAGCTAGCTTCTACACGCAGCCCTACTCGCCCACAAAAATACCGGCAAATAAAGACAATAAAGACAATTTTGGACACTCAACATTCTCTGCACAACGTTCACTTGTGGGAAGGACTTTCTAGCCAGTGAAGAAACTGGTGCCTTGAACTCTCGGCCTCACTGTGAAGGCATGAAACAGTGTTTGGCATCTGAACTCCGCCTACAGACATTGGCACCAATCACATGAGTGAATTTGCGCCCCTGCAAATGCAGGATGGAGTGCACACCCTACTAAAGATCAAGGTAAGCCATAGGGGATCATCACAGCACACAGTAAAGAGAAGGGAAGGGCCCAGGGGAATCGGGTGAATTCAGGTTTGAGTGTACACCTTGTATTTGACAGGTATTCCTCCGGGTGAAACAGGGGAAGTGAAGACTCTGGGTCAAGGGAGGCTCATCCATTGCTCCTGCAGAGACACAGGTGAGTGTGACAGAACATGAAGCCATCCTCAATACCTCTGCCCGAGTGATGGAAACCTCCGAGGTAGAAAAGCTTTCCCTATTGTTAGGTGAACTACAGGCCGAGGTGCATTCAGCCCGCTCAGAGACAAATGCCTTAAGGCGCAAACTGGTAGTCAACAGGGACAAAACAGACGATTTGGCAAGACAGCTCCTACAGACCCAAGCTGGTCTAGCATCCCTACCAGGTGGAGTTCCACAGGGGCAGCCTACCGTGGCACCTGTAGCCAAACCCGTTCAGGTAATGCTTCCAGGCAACATCCCATTAGCACCCCCGGAACGCTTCTCTGGGGATCCCAAGAAATTTGGAGCATTCATGAATCCATGCCGGCTACATTTCATATGCAAACCAGACACCTTTCTGAATGACCAAGCTAAAGTAGCTTTTGTCCTCTCCTATTTAGGAGGGCACGCAGCGGACTAGTCTGTCCCGCTAGTGCTTAGGGACGACCCTTTACTGAGAAATTACCCATGTTTTCAGCGTGAACTGGAAAAACTATTTGCTCATCGGACTCGAGGTCAGGCCCTGGATGATGAGCTACTCTCTCTGCAACAGGGTGGCCAGGATCTAATCTCGTATGTCGCCACATTGAATAGCTTAATAGCCGAATCAGGTTGGCCAGAGGAGAAACGAATAACGTTATTTTATCGAGGACTGAGAGGAGAATTAAAAGATGTCTTAGCACAAGTAGCTAATCCTCTCGAAGATTGCAGTGAATACAGAGACCTAACTATGCAACTAGACCAACAGTTACAGGATCGCAAGGTCGACCAAACCAGATCAGAGCATAGACCAGTGTATGTCCAACCAAAGGGAGCGTCCCATCGCCGGGCCTCAGAAATACTCAGAGCCCATGCAATTGGGTGTTCTCAGGGGACCACTCACCAAGGTGGAGAGAGAACGGAGGCGTCAGGAAAAACTTTGCTTATATTGTGGCCAATCTGGTCACTTCTTCCGGAACTGCACGATTAAACCCCCATGGAAGACAATGGGGGTTCTAGATAACATAGGGGAAGACACAGGTGCGGTAGCGGAAAACTCCAACGCCCGGCAGATGTAGAGGTTGGTCTGTTGAGCCAGGAACGGAGCACTCAGATCTCACATTTCAGTATTCCTGTGGTTTTGGTAGACCCTTCACAGCCCACCCGAATGCATGCCCTCAAGGCTTTCATAGACAGTGGGGCTATTGGGAACTACCTGGACATAAACACCGCAAATATCTTGGGATTACCCGTTTTGCCCGTAAGGACACCGCAGAAAGCGGGACAGCTGTGGATGGCAC
Source organism: Ambystoma mexicanum (assembly GCF_040938575.1). Taxonomy (NCBI): domain Eukaryota; kingdom Metazoa; phylum Chordata; class Amphibia; order Caudata; family Ambystomatidae; genus Ambystoma; species Ambystoma mexicanum. Next base: position 284,530,610 of record NC_090931.1, on the reverse strand, counting down.
ACAACTCCTTTTGGGACCAGTAACACAGTGTACTCCCACCATTACCTTAATCTGCCAAGATGGCCACAGAGAAAGTATTAGATTTGACCTTATCGCTGCACACCAATTCCAGCTGATTCTTGGGATACTGTGGCTAGAGATGCACAACCCAAAGATAGATTGGCAAGCTCGAACCTTACTCTTTTCCACGGAATGCGCCTCTTGTTACGACATCAAAGGGATCAAAGGAAGCTCATTGTTGGTTTCATAGGAAAAGATAGCAGGTTTAGGCTTGGTGGGCACTTTACCAGGGGAATACCAGGAGTTCCAGGATGTGTTTGCGAAGGAGCAAGCTAATACACTACCACCACATTGAGTTTATGACTGCCAGATCCACCTGCAACCAGGGGCACAAGTACCGTGCAGCCGCATTTATGCATTAACCGAGGAAGAAAACACTCATCTACGGACCTACTTGGATCAATACCTGGCCAATGGCTTCATTAGACCATCTAAGTCACCAGCGCCTCCCCACTCTTCTTCGTACCGAAGAAAGAGGGGGACTTAAGAATGTGTATTGATTACCGCGCCCTAAATCAAGTCACCATAAAAAATAAGTACCCGTTACTTCGGATACCAGTACTCTTAGACCAGGTGAGACAAGCGAAGATTTTCACCAAGCTAGACTTACGTGGTGCATATCACCTGGTACGCGTGAAGAAAGGGGACGAGCGGAAGACTGTGTTCCGTACACGCTATGGCTTGTACGAATACCAGGTCATGCCCTTTGGGCTTTGCAATGCCCCGTCTGCATTCCAGCATTTTATGAATGATGTGTTACAGGAACTCCTCGATGTCTTCGCAGTCATCTGCATCGATGACATTCTGATCTACTCCACCACTCCCCAAGAGAACGTAACCCACGTGCAAGCTGTACTCCACAAACTGCGTGAAAACCAACTGTACGCAAAGCTAGAAAGATGCTCCTTCCAGGTCACCTAGGTGGCGTTTCTGGGATATGTACTGACACCGAAGGGGATCAAGATGGACAAGAGAAAAGTGGAGACAATCCTCACTTTCTCCTCACCCACGTCTGTAAAGGGAGTACAGAGTTTCCTAGGGTTTGCAAACTTTTATCGACGCTTCATACTAGGATTCTCACATAGTGTACATCCAATAACGTCCTTGCTGCGCAAACACCGAAAGTTCGAATGGACACCAGTGGCGGAAGAAGCTTTCCGAGCTCTCAGGGAAAAATTTACCTCAGCCCCAATTCTGCAACACCCACAGCCCGATGTACCGTACATCGTGGAAACGGACGCTTCAAGCATCGCCATGGGAGCCGTATTGTCTCAACAAAATCCTGAAACCGGATGCCTTCACCCCATTGCCTTTTGGTCAAGGAAATTTTCCCCAGCAGAATTAAACTATGCAATTTCTGAGAAAGAACTCCTAGCAATCAAAAGCGCATTGTGTGAATGGCGACATTACTTACTAGGAGCAAAACACACCATCACAATAATAACAGTTCATTGGAACTTGCAATACTTACGCTCAGCAAAAGCTCAGTCTTCAAGGCAGCTCAGTTGGGCCCTATCCTTAATGGAATACGACTTTGCAATCACCTACCGCCCCAGAGTTAAGAATGGGAAAGCCGATGCGTCATCCCGCATTGGCACAGGAGAGGAACTCTACAATGCCCCTAACCCGGTGAAGATCATACCCAGCCATAAAATTCTCGGCCTCTGCATCAGCCCATCTCTGTTAAATACTCTGCAGGAAACAATAAAAGAAAATATGTCTGAAGAAGACCTACTGGCTTGGCACACGAAGGGAGATCAGTTCACCATTCAAGACAAACTACCATACTACAAAAATACTAAGGATCTGCGACAAGCAATCGTATCAGATTACCACGACTCGCTGTTAGAAGCCCATCCGGGTATAGCCAAAACCATGAAGAAAGTAAGCAAATCTTATTGGTGGCCAACTTGGCAAGAAGATATTGCCACCTACATAGGCACCTGTGAGGTGTGTGCACAATACAAAACATCCAGGCAAAAATAAGCTGGCCTCCTTTAGCCAATCACCATTCCGCCAGTGCCCTGGCACACAGTATCAATGGACTTCATCACTGATCTACCTACTAACTCGGGTTATAATACCATCCTCATAGTAGTGGACATCTTCTCCAAAATGGCCCATTTCATAGCTCTAAAGGGTATTCCCTCAGCTCAAACGCAGGCGCAGGTTTTTCTAGACTGAATCAAGTTACATGGATTCCCTACCATAATCGTTTCTGATAGAGGCAGCCAATTTGTATCTTGTTTTTGGAAAAAATGTTGTGCCCTGGCAAGAGTAGAAGTCTGTCTGTCTTCTAGTCACCACCCTCAAATGGACGGCCAAACCGAGCGCATAAACCAGACCATGGAACAGTATTTGCACTGTCTATTACACCAAACAAGCCAAAGCTGGACAGAAATTCTATGGATACCAGAGTATGCCTACAACAACTCAACCCAATCAACACCCTTCTTTACTATATATGGTCGAAACCCCAGAACGTCGGTCTACGATCCACCAGAAAAGATTGAAATGCCCGCAGTAAAGAATCTACATGCCAGCATTATGAAAGCAGCCAGATAATCCAGCAGGAACCTCCAGCAAGCCAAAGAAACGCAGGAAAGAAACTCTGATCGCCATCGACGAAAAGCCCCAGATTATCAAGTGGGAGACTCGGTCTGGCTGGCAACTAGACACATTGCTTTAAAGGGTCCCAAGAAATTTCAGCCTAGATACATCGGCCCATATACAATAGAAAAAGTAATTAATCCAGCAGCCGTGAGACTGGCATTACCTCAACATATGCGTATACATCCCGTATTTCAAGTGTCACTATTAAAACCAGCACACCCAGGAACCCGAACTTCCACATCTCCTGCACCCAACAAGTGGGTGAAGAAGCACCAGAATATGAAGTAAAGAACATATTAGATTCCAAACAAGTATGAAAGACCCTGTATTAGTTGATTGACTGGAAGGGGTACGGACCCCAGGAAATATCATGCGAACCCAGCACGCACGTGCATGCCCCCCGATTGGTGCGGAAATTCCATCGGGACCATCCTGAGAAACCAAAGTCCTCATAGACACCTTTGGGAGGGGTCTTGAGGGGGAATACTGTCATGGGTATCAGGCAGGTAGTTGGGGCAAGCTGGATGGAGGCTTGGCAGGCCTGGAATAGGCACACAAAGAACCCATAACAAATCCCTCCTTTCATTCCTTCCTAGTGTTTGTAGTAACTTCCTGATTCCCACTTCCTGTTACCAAACAGGAAGTGCATGATAACTCATGAGCTGTCTAGTGTTTGGGTTTGGCTGACTATATAAGCCACACCCAAGATTCTTCCAGTGCTTTGTGTTGCTTACTGTGAGCTCTATCAGCAACACACTTGCCGTGCTCTGGATCAGCCAGCATCTGCTTACCTGCTCCGGATCATCCTGCTTCTGCTTACCCACTCTGGATCATTCAGCTTACCTAGCTCTTACTCCACGCCGCAGCTATCTCCAGTCAAGTGGGGACTTCTACACCGGCACCTGTAAGAACAAAGAAGAACAGCTTTAACACGCGCATATCAGTAATGCTGCGCATACTCACCGAATCTTCCCGCGACGCTGGAATCCAGGTTAGTTGCACGAGCGCACAAGCCCTTGTGAGAAAGAAGAGACATTATTCATTGCGCTTGCTCCAATAACGTGGACACTTATTTCACTGTGCTCTCTCTCTCTACGCAGTGCATACTTACCAAAAGCCTCCGTGCAAAGTTACCTAACCACCAAGTCTCCAGTAGCGCTGAACCCGGACTCGAGGCGTTAATACCACATAATTTCTCCTGCAAGGGAAAGGGAGAGACATTACAAGGCGCGCTCGAATTGAAGGCGCTGCGCATACCTACCAGCAGCTAGCTTCTGCACGCAGTGCTACTCGCCCACAAAAATACTGGCAAACAAAGACAATACAGACAATTTTGGACACTCAACATTCTCCACGCAACGTTCACTTGTGGGAAGGACTTTCTAGCCAGTGAAGAAACAGGCGCCTTGAACTCTCGGCCTCACTGTGAAGGCATAAAACAGCGTTTGGCATCTGAACTCAGCCTACAGACATTGGCACCAATCACATGAGTGAATCGCGCCCTTGCAAATGCAGGATGGAGTGCACACCCTACTAAAGATCAAGGTAAACCCATAGGGGGACATCACAGCACACACTAAAGAGAAGGGAAGGGCCCAGGGGAATCGGGTGAATTCAGGTCTGAGTGAACATCTTGTATTTGACAGGTATTCCTCTGGGTGAAACAGGGGAAGTGAAGACTCGGGGTCAAGGGAGGCTCGTCCATCGCTCCTGCAGAGACACAGGTGAGTGTGACAACTATATCCTTCACTGACAAGGGAATAATATGCTCAACACCAGGCATACACATGCTCACCGCACGACACGTACTTCAGGCTTACTGTGGCAAGACAGTGGCAAGGGCAGAACCAGTGGACAGGGACATCTTCCAATACGGAACAGACATGGCAATAGCATAGCTACTGGGAATTGAGGGTAAGGTGTGGAGGAGACCAGCAGCATACCTCTTCAGACCAGAAATGCCCACTAGTGAGGAGGAAGGGGCAATAATATCAGTGGATATTGAGAGTATTGTGGCAACAAAAGACTACATTGCTGTCCACGCCCAGGACGGGGAAGGGAAAGCGTGGAGGGCAGTAATAGCATTGGCTGAAGGATGCAGGCTGACGCAGGTATCAGATGAGGAATTGTTCTTGGACAAAGTAGGAGATGGGGTTCCGGATGAACGTCTACGTTTGGTTGAGAGTGACATACAAGGAAGTAGCACAGAAAACGGCAATGGCACTAGAGTCGCCCGTCCCCACACAATCAGATTTGTACGAGGAAGACCTAGCAGCTGTGCCTGCATCACTATGATGTGGGATGCATAAAAAGCATTGAAGGGGTAAAAATAAAGCTAAAAAAGGGGGCAATGCTGCCCAGGGTGCAGCAATACCCACTGTCCAAAGAAGCTGATGAAGGGATTTATGAAACAATAGGTGCCCTGGTGGAAAGAAGAATATTGGTACCATCAGAATCGCCTTGCAACACTGCGGTATACCCAGTGCGCAAGGCGAAGGGAGGATCTTGGCGTTTCATACAAGATTAAAGACCTCTTAACCACATTGTGGAGGCAGAGAACCTGATAGCAGCTAACCCAGCCACGATACTGTGCGGAATACCAGCAGAGGCATCACGATTCACCGTGATCTACCTCAAAAATGCGTTCTTCTCAATACCACTGCACCCTGACTCACAAGATTGAACAAGTTTCACATACCGCAACATGAAATGGAAACACACTAGGCTACCCCAAGGGTGTTGCGAGTCACCATCCATCTTTAACAGAGTGATACAAATGGACCTAGGGAACATTGACATGGAGATCACGGTGCTACAATATGTGGATGATTTCATCATCTGCAGCACCACTGAAGAAAAGTGCAGGGGGGACTCTGTAAAAATGCTCACAGTGCTGGCTGAGAAAGGATACAAGGTTGACCAGGAGAAACTGCAGTACTGTCAGGAGCAAGTACTATACATCGGGCAGATCATTTCACATAAGGGAAGGAACATTGCACCACAAAGGGCACATGCAATAAAGAACACACTACAGCCACAAACGATAAGGGAACTGCAACAATTTCTTGGCCTATGCAACTATTTATTATTATTATTATTAATATGCATTCAGCCATTAAGGCTTTACATATAAACACCATTAGTACCCGGCAAGGGCGCAATCAGAATGAAAGAGCCATTCTGATTGGCCCTCGCCGAGTCGTTACCAGGCCGGGAATCCCTCCATCGGGATTCCATGGCCTTTGTCCCCGGCGGGAGGGCGAAGGTAGCCCCTCAGCCAATGAGGAGGCTCGAAGCAGGGCCATCCCCGCTCCGAGCCTCCCAAAGGCTGAGAGGCTACCTTCTCCCCCTGCCGGGGACAGAGGTAAGGCTTTTTTTTTTGTTCCTTCCCTCCCTCCTCCCACCTCCCTGCCCTCCCCACCCCACTTACCTTCGATGCCTTGGTCCCCAGCGGGGGACGATGAAAGCCTCCAGTCGTGTGAAGACCCCTGCTGCGGACCCAGGTACATTTTTTTTTTTCCTCCCTTTCCCCTCCCTTCCGCCCTCCCAACCCCACTTACCTTCTTTTTTTTCGGGAGCGGACGCGCTGGAAACGCTTTTGTTTCCAGCGCGTCCGCTCCCGATGGCCGCCATCGAAAGGGAAAACGGACTCTGCTTTCCCTTTCCCTGGCGGCCATTTTCTTTGACGTCTCTTTTTTTTTTTTTTTCCCGAAACTGGCCCCGGTCACGCAGTTTTTGCGGGTCGGGGTACTAATAGCTATATGCCCCTCGCGGCGGGGCCATTACCGACTCTGGTAATGCCCCGGGGCCTTTCTTAAGGCCCTCGCTTCGCTCGGGGCCTCTAACTATGGGCCCCAGTGCCTTCCCGAGTTGGTAATGCCCCCGCCGCTCGGGGCATATTGCTTAAATATACTTGATATCACATTTCCACAAGTTGAAAACATTACTAAAACATAGCTTGTCGCAGAGTACAAACATTACTAAAATATAACTCTTTGCAAAGTACAAACTTTAAAACAGTATCCCCCTAGACAATTCCATTACTATCAATAAAATTGTCATACAATTTCATCATATGATACATTGCATTTGAATCATTCCCTTGTAATAGGATTTTCCATAATCTCTGCATATTTACTACCTCAAAACCATTATTATATGCTTTCTCATATTTAATTCGCATTGCGTGAAGGCTTTCACAGTTACACAGCAGATGTTTAGCAGATTCTATGGTTAATATTCCACATAGCCTACAATATCAACAACCAACAGGAAACAGCAACCAACGAGGAACAGGAGCTGACTGGACAGTGGACAGTAAAAGAAGGAGACAAGGTACTGCTTAAAAGCTATTGAAGAAAGTGGAACGCCTCTAGATTTACGGGGCCCCACACAGTCCAGAAAGTGGCCCCTAGGGCTGTCAAATTGTCCGATAAGGACGTTTGGACACATATCCACGACATCAAGCCCTACAAAGCACAGACCTACCCCCATCTCTACAGCAACAGGGCCAACACTTGAGCAACGACAACTAACAACAACAACACAGCACAAGCGCCAGATACCCCAAAAGACACAATCGGCCAACCACCCATAGCCCACCCCATGGTTACAAGGTCGCAGACCAAGTACGCCTCCACACCAGAACAATACAATTATTATTGTTCGGAAACTACCAATAGAAACTGGAATAATTAGTTTGACTAAAAAGCACCCGCCAAAAGCAAAAGAACAGTATCGGAAAGATCTGTGATATACACCACACTGTGTAAACACATGCATGCTCTCTTCTTTTTTTGTCTCGCACATGCAGGTATTGCGCATTGTTATTGTTATATGAAAATATCTGACAAAAAACATATGCCGTTGCCCAGGGGCAAATGCTACCCACAGACGATATTCCAGAAGCACTGTCACACCAATTTGTATATATTATAAAAACGCCAAAGTACTTAAGGCCCAGGAGAATATGCATATATTATAACGCGTTTCTCATGCTAATAGTAGGTTAGTTTCCACACCTCCACGCAGCATTACCTGCCTTGAAAGATAGGACGGTAAGGAAAGCATGGGAGGAGCTTTTCGCCTGTGCACTGAACGACCACTTGATACGCAGGGCTTGAATAACAAACACTAACAGAAATAACGCAATTTTAGAGATTTTCAGGTGGGCACCTACATCATCTAAAGTAAAGAAGCTGCAGGACTGTGTCATGATGCCTACCCCTGGGGACCCAGACCACGTCCAGCAACCCTGGAAGCAGGCATAAAGTTATCCTAAGCAAGCCCAAAAACCCCTGCTAGGGGCTATTTGGGTCCAGTCCTGGCGCTTATGGCGCCAGTCTCATATGGAGAGTCAGTCCTGGCGCCATAGGCGCCAGGCTCATAGATTAAAACTTAGCTGATGTAGACCATGCTGCAAACTTACCTGATGTAGACCATGCTGCAAGAGCTCCAAGCCAAAAGAGGCTTGGAAGGGACTACTTTACTTAGGGACTATTTTTTACTCGGACAGGGCTGGGGAGGAATACTTACCTGGGACTACTTTGGAGGCTATTTAAACCACGCCCGAAGAGCAGCACACGCTTCGCGTTATTCTGCATCCAGCAGCGTAATGCTCACCGTGCCTGCAAGTCTGCATTCAGCCTTCTGCCACGCCCGCCTCGAGTTTGGAGCTCCTAGAAAAAGGGAGAAAGGAGGAGAAAAGGTTAGAACAAGAGCAATACCTTTAATCCTTACCTGAATTCCCGATCCTTCCAGCCGGAAGAAAGAAGTTATTTTATGCGCGTCACCTCGCCTGCTGCAGCGCCGCGCTGAACTCACCGGCCTTCGCAGCATCTTCACATTCCACCGCATCCTCCTGCATGTTCCCGCCGCACTCCGGCACCTAAGGAGAAGACAAGAACAGCAAGGTGAGCTAAGGGAATACACAGAGGAATATTAGTTACCCCCCATAGACTTATCTGATTTTACCACCGGGGGTACTATTCCTCTTCACGGGTCGGCGCAGCTTCCACTGCATCTTCGCCGAACCCCGGCCTCTAAGGGGAAACAAAAGGACAGCAAGGTGAAACAAAGAGACTAACAAGGGGAACCCTCCTCACCACAATAGACTTACCTGATTTTACTGCTGGAGGTGGGATTTCCCAAGACTTCATACTTTCCCTCAGCGCCTGAATAAGGGAGAAAGCAACAGGTTGCATATTGACTTTATTTTATCGAACTGTGTTGGAAAATACAAATCCTTACCAGAATACTACCGGTTGCCACCAGGAACTCTTCATTAGGGTCAAGCTGCAACCTGCAAGGAATAGGACAAGAGTGAAAGTCAGGCATTTGAACTCTTACGAACTTTATACTTACGGCGTCTTGCCGGGAATCTCAGAGTCAATATTGTTCTGGAACTCACCAATTCCTTCAAGCCAGTGAAGCAACTGGTTATCAACGCGCCCCTGCGCTCAATGCAGGATGGAGAGCTCATCTTTTCAAACCATCAGGTGAGACTATAAGAGGGGACATCAACAGCGTGGGTGGGGGGAATTTACGCTCAACTCCACGGGTGGTTAATTCCCTTTTATCCATTTGCAGAAGAATATTCCGACAGGCCAAGCAAACTAAGCTAGGTGGGCCAGACCAGTCCGTCATCTCGGCCCTACGCGTCACATTGGTGGAGACTGCAGCTGTCCAGTTCCGATCAACGCCTCTGTGGGAGCCAGGTGAGCGTAACAGACGGCAGCACAGGTAAGATAAAAATGCCAGTGGTAATAGCAACTGTAATAAAGATGTCGAGGGATATTCTTCACCACTGGTCTGATAACTGCCGCTGTCTGGCAGGCATACTACGCTTTTCATGTGACCGCAACTCCCTCTACTTACATTTCCCCTACCACGGCTGCAAGGAGAACTGTGTCAGGTGGTACAAGTAACACGGGACCCAACGTAAAAAGAGGTAAACGTAGTGTTTCTATAGATATACATGGGGTGGAAACATAACTTACAGAATCCGCACACGTCTCCAACAACATGTGGTATAAACACATGTTCAAAATTGGTAAGGACACGACAAAGGACAACTGCTGTGTTTGTGCTCACTGATCCCATACGCCATGAGCACCTCAAGAACGTTCGTGGGTACTTAAGTACCAACCACAACAGCAGAATGCCTTTTATATTTTACATTATTTCAAACACAAGGACGATTTCAAGGTAAACGGGCAACACTAAGATGGAAGTCAAGGGCAACATACCCCTATGAAGACAACTTCATCAAGACACTACCAATGTATGACGATTCTTGGCAGCTGACAGAAGGACTTCAATACATAACTGACGGACCTGACAAAGGAGACCCAAAAGAGGTCACATTGAACTACCTGCCATGCAAATGGAATGCAAGAGAGGTTGGTGGTGAACCAGGATGCTGGGAGAGACCACTAATACTAGTGTATGGCAAAGTATATACGAAGAACGGATGGGTGGATGGAGTAAGCTAGATGGGATGGGTGGATGGATTTTGCCAATGTCCCAAGGTAGGGACATTGGCAAAATCATCAGTGATGACAGTACAAGAGGAAAATGACAAATGCTACAAGGAATGGACAAAGAGTGCAGTGCTGCTAACTTGGTTGGACAAAGAAGAGGAACCAATAACGATAATACCTGTTGCAGCACCTACACTATGTTACCAGCACGATGGTCAGGTTGATTTTGGAGTAAACGAAGGATGTAAAAGAACAATAAAGATTCCCGAGTGGGGAGTAGGAACAGCCGTACTGATGGACCACTATTGGGCCTGCGGAACAAAAGCTTATAACAGCTTACCAATATCATGGAATGGGGTATTTACTATGGTACACGTCAACGTACCATGCCTGGTAGTACCACAAAAACACATCAACCTGGAGAATTTCCCTAAGATGGACGAAGGAAACAAACGGAGGAGAAGGTCCCTGGATAAAGCAGGAAGCAGCGCAAGGAGTAACATTATTACAGAGGAGAAAGTATCCAGAGTAAAAAGACAAGGAGAACCATTGACTGGAAATTACCTGTGGGGAAGGTCGAAAACAGCACTGGGTGAGCTTCCACCGGCACACAGACTATTTAGCAGAGCGGCAATTTTCTTTTCCTCTGTCAAACATCCAGGAGTGCAGGCGGATGCAAATGCAAAATGGCTACAGATGACAAGATGGGAGCTAATGATGATGATCAGTATCCCAGCTGGCCAAGATGGAAGAGGAAGCATAGGGGGTGAAGAAGGATGGTAGCTGGTTTTCATACCTCTGGTCATGGATGCCATCATGGCTGTCGGATGGTCTAAAGGTTGTGGCAGGATGCATGATCCTTGGAATGGCTTCACTAATGAGGATAAAGTTATGGGTGGCAAGGTCGAAGCATACTGCCGAGGAAATGATAGGCATGCATGTGCTAATGCCCGCTGAAGATGACAAGCACGCAGATATAATAAAGGAATGCGAGAGGCTGTGGCAGCAGATGGTGGAAGCAGACTTGTACCCGCCATCGACAAAAGTTGAGAATCCACGAAACCCAAAGAGCTATGTTGGAAAATGGGTTTATTGCAAGCCCGGTGGTGGATGCGTCTACATGTACTGGTCTTTTGAAGATCACGTGGACCGATACGGACACTTAGCAGGAATAACGAAGGTATGGCGAGTAAGAGGAGATAAAAGAGTGGATAATTTTGTGGTCGATAAGTCGACCAGAGGGGGGACTGAAGAGGGAAAATGGGATGATCCTTTCCCCCAATTCCCGTCCAGACCATGGCCTATGACGTCACAACCTAAGCACCCACCGCGGAATGAGTTCAGCCCTCTGACTGCTGCCCCGGACGTCAAGATCCACCGTGGCCACGCAGCACACAACCAGGCCAGCTGCGCATTACCAAAAGCATGTGGTGGGACCTCGGGTGGAGCTGAGGCCGCCCATATGGACCAACTCGATTAGACGTCACCCACCAGTATCGCCATCGTTAGAGATGACATGACGACATAGCCAAGGGACAAGAACACACGTGCCACCAAGAACCTGGATCAGACACACACCAACCCACACGAAGAACATACTCAGTGTTATGAGATAGAGCACCGCTCACACTCACACACATGCATCGCTGTTATTTTGGACATAGGCTAACTACTGCACCGCAGAAACGCAAGACGCCAGAAGAGCTCGTATATATGCTTGCAGACGCTTTCGCTACTAAAAACCCTGATGATGTCACCCTATAGATGGACTAATGTATAAGGACCCAAGTCACACCACGTGACCCCCCCCATGTTATGGACTGTATGCCATCACTCCTAGTCTAGGCCAAGGTAGGCCGCAAACCAGAGTCCCCATTCCCGGAGCAGACAGAGCTGCAAGGTGCTGATCATGCAGAACAAACCCTGATGGGAGCCTCACAGCCAAGGCCACAAAGTTGCAATCTACACGCCATGCTCCCAGTGCCAAGGTTACACCTGCCACTGCGTAACACTCCTCTGAGCTGAAATACAAATCAAATACCCGTAATTCTGCTTCAGCTACGGTCTCCCAACACGTGACCAGGTCGACCTGATATGATGCTAAGCTCCAAGGACCAGAGAAGCTCTGGGGTCCCACGTCTGGGACCCGGACTGCAACAACGAAGTTACAAGTTGGACACCGGCGGCGATGGGAAGGGAGCACCCAATAGCCAGTAGTAAGACCTGTCCATTGTCCGCCACTGACACATAGTCATACATTGTTGCCAACGTCAGGTACATTGCGAGCTGGGAACGGCGATGGTCCTAGGCTTGGGGGCTCGTGGATGTACCAATCAGAATACAAGGGGCTAACCACTGACAACACTATAATTCAACCAATCACTAACTTTCTTCATGTAACACTTCTATGTAGCCATTTTTAGGGACAACCCAAGCGTACTACCTGACCTTTTCACCACTAATATTTTCCCCTATTCTGATCCATACTGACCCTACCACTCGGGGGAACAACCCGGAATAGCGTTAGGTTTAGGGGCTAGTTTTCCCAGGTGACACACGTAGCAGCGTCATCCGATTAGAAAAAGGGCCTGAGAGCCCATCACTGCTGCCATGTTCCTTCGGTACCTATGCTCTGAGAACCTGTCCCTGCCTGTTTTGTGCAATAAACAGCAGTAACACTTGTGTGTACTTCATACTCCTTTGGGACGCGGGAGGAGTTGGGGCCTCCCCAACCCCGGAGGTCCGTGGACGGCCTTGCATACCCCCGGGAAATCACCCTGACAGTTGACTCTCGCAGAGGGGCGTCCAGTACCTCTTTTTCTATGTTTAAGGAACTTTGGGTTGGTCACCCTAAGTTACCTAGGGTTATCCAGACGTGGACACCTTGCTCACTGTGCTCAGAAAGACACAGCGCCACCTCACTGATGAGGCCAACTAGGCTGAAACGTGTGTTTGGGGTTGCTGTTGGTACTCTTGTTCAAAGGAGGATTGCCTAGCACTTTGGTGCTGGACTGCTCAAGTGGGCGGAACAAAGACTGATATGCAATTGGTTATTCCTCCTTTGCGAATAGGAGACTGAGGATATTGTGAAAATGCATGGTTTATGCTTTCAACATATGCAATGAAATCGATGGTTTAAATTGACCAAAGTGGCAAATTGCGTGCTGAATGGCCAACGCTTAATTTGTTCGAGTGTACCATTTTCCCTGCTGGAGTGCTGTGCTCTGATTGGGACAACTAAACTTTTCAAAAAGGCGCATGGTCAACGTTATTTAGTTTTGTGTTATTGTGCAGCGCCCCCTGCTCCTCTGGCATTTGCAAAGATCGTCCCTTGGTGTGCGCTGGCGGATCGAACCTAGAGGAGGGCTGGGTTTGGTTGGCAGAGAAAGAGCACCTGGATTCTGTATGTCAGTCTGTTCCCGATGGTTCAAGTGCAGAGCACTTCAGGTGTGTGTGGCCACAGGAGAAACTCGTATGCCTGCAGAGCAAGGATGCAGCTGTTGGTTGGGATTGTCATTTGTCATTGGTTGAGAAGTTCTAGCATTCTGATGTTTGATGGGAGAGATTTTCAGTCAATGTGTGTTTTGCATAGATGATTTGCCTACGGTGTGTTGGAATGCAGAATGTTAGCATGTTTGTGCAGGGAGCAGTGAGTAAAGACCTCCCAGGGCATTTGCAGCATCTCTACCTGGTAGGGCTTTGCTAATATATTTGTGGCGGTGCACTGGGAGTGAGACACATGGGGTCAGATCCAGGCAGGCAGGTTCGCAGGGCGACAACTAGAAGCAGAACATAACATCGTGATAGTACAGAGGTGGCAGCTTGGCGGAGCACCGACTTCACCTTTCACAGCATGTATGTATTCCAGCATCCCGGGCAAATCATGTCTTCCAGTCGATGTGCTGAACCATGTGCGACTCGCCCTTCTAATAGCGTTTTCCTCCAGGCCTCTACGGCAGGAAATCTTCATGGACCCTGACGTGTGTAGCAGCAGCAGCGCGCTGGTGGAGGCGTGTAACATGCGTCACAGAGACTGGCGCGGCGGCTGTAGCTCAGCTGCCTCACGCTTTCAGTTCATTAATGGATTAACGGCGCCTGCCAAGCTTCTCCCGCCGTCATAAATTGTCTTTCCGCTGTCGCAGCAGCTCCAGGAATTTCGTTTTCTAGGAAAGAGATTACAGCCTAGCAAATGCGTTCATTCAAGACGGAGAGAATGTGAGCGAGGAGGTGCATTCCATCGATCCATTGTATTCGGTTTTGACGCGGCCATGAGCCCGAAAATAAAAGTACAAAACTGCCCTCAGCAAAGCACCTTCTCACCGACCCTGAAATAAAAATGTAGACAATATGAAATAGAACAGTAAAAAAAATCAAAATGTTTAATTTGCGTCCACGAGAAAACAAGCACTAGAGCATGACAAATTTTCTTTCTTCAAACATCAACGTGTAGAATTCAGACTCTCACCAACAATAAAAGGCTGTTTTACATTATTTTTCCTTTGTTCTTGTGAAGCTGTGAACATCCATATTGTGGGCATGCTTTATGTGGTGCAAGGACCTGCCATGGTGTCTTTCAGTGGCTTTAGGTTTCACTCACCCAGGTTAATAAAGGGTCCTTTGATAATGTGGTAAAACCCCAACGTGCCACCAACCGAGTCGCCCAGAAATAAGTGTACATGTCAAACGCATGTTTTATGTGTGTAACTGTCACAGCATAAATGTATGTGTGCTGTTTGCACTCACAATCACAAGTGTTGCTGTTAATGATTTCATTTGTTTTGATGTCCAGTGATGGTTGTTTGTGCCTAGGAGTGTGGTGTGTCACCCCTCCTGGGAGCATGGTATCTCCCAGGGCTCATGTTGTCAGTGACCACGTGACTAAACTAATAAAAAGAATTCGCGGATTCCCGCTCGTCAGTCTTGGAACCAACGGACTCCTGTCTGATGTGTCATCCTTGTAGCGCGTGGCGCTGCGTACCAGGCAGAGGGCCTAACATGTAGGGCCCTGGCTGCACCAGGATGGTGACCCTGACGGCAACGCTGTCCTCATGTCCCTCAGTAGTCGCAGAGCACCTGCTGGACAAATCTGCATGTATGCTGGTGTGCCTGTGTAACCACGGGCAGACAGGAAGCCCTGTGTTTCAGCCCCAGCCTGTGTGCCCACAGAGCCAAGGCTGATGGCTGCTTGGTGCCCCCAGCACTGGCGTGCAGCCCAGGGAGCCAGACTCTGCAGGATTCCCCCTCTGGTCTGCTCCACTCCGTGATCGCAGTTTGATATTTTGAACGGGTAATCCTGGTAACTGAGTCCCGCTCTGGTGACCCGGGAGCAGGACATAACACTGCAAACGCTTTATGCTTTGTTAGCATAAAAATTGATTAAAAGAGGCTCTGTGTAACTGGACAGAAAATGGGAAGGCAGGCAATGAACAGCCGACGAAATGGGAGAAAACCCGATCTGTCCCAGAGAAAAAAGTGATGGGAATGCTGAGAAATCAGTAGAATTTGTGTAGTACTAGGTGGGCAAGGCTAACGGAAAATTACTGAATAGTACATTGACGCCAGATTCAAGTTAAAAATGAACATACACTAAAATGGCTTCACATGAATGTTGCTGAGCAAAGGGTGGATTTGTGAATTCTCTGAACAATAAAATAGTATCTCTTTCAACCTTCATGTGCGTATTGACAGTGCAATCTTTAATAATATGTTGTCTTGCATTTGTATAGTGCCTCATGGCTTATGGCGTCGAAGCACTTTGTCAGAAAGGCAAAGGAGGAGTATGATAGAGCATTCAAGAGTGGTACGGAGGAGGGTGGGCCATAGAGAAGAGGCTGAAGAAGGCATGAGAAGGAAAATGGGGACTAGCGATGTGCACAACCGGACCAAATGTACTGTAGGACTTAACTGCATTGTATGGGGCACAGCGCTGAAAGGAGAGCTAGCTGGAGAAAGGTGTTCACCGTGCCAGGGGGTATGTCTAGAACACCTACCCATCTCATGGTGAGGCTGGGCATGTTGAAGCCAGGCCCAAGCAAACGCAGACGGCAAAGCCTTTCTACTTCCTTCCTTCCCAGGCCCCCAACAAACGTTTGGGAGGGGTTGCCTGTCAGAAATCCGAATTTGCCTAGTTTGTTTTTGCTTGCTTTTCAAGGAACATTTTTCAAAGTCTATTTTTTTGGGGTGAGTGTGGGGCAGAGGGAGTTCCTCGGTTATACCATGCATACTGACAGGATTTATTTTGAACCAAAACCCTAGGCGTGTGCTTCTGTCCGAAGTGCTTCAGGGCACACCACCTGCGCATGACTCATCAGGTGTCAGACTCTGAGCCTTTCTCAGTGCACAACCCGAATGCAAAGATGGCAGTGGAGCAGAATGTGTTTATAGTCCGTATGGTGCTACATTTGGTTTTCTCAATCCATGAACCTTAAACCGTTCGTTATGAGTTTGTCAGATTTCCGGTGAGATTTCAACATGAGGTAATTGCTGTTACTGCCTGCGATAATATGAGTGTCTCTGCGTTTACTGCTGCATGAGTGGGACAGAACGTATGCACCTGTGGCATTGCATTACTGCATGCTGTAACGGGAAATGCCTTCACTGTGTGGAGAATACATGTTTGGCACGAGCAACAATGAGATGCTGAGCCAGGGCTGAGAGATAAATCGGTGTATTCTTATTAGGCACAAATGACAGCTGAGATTTGGAAAGAATGACACACAACAAGTCTGCACATTACATGGAATGAGCAGCTTATATAGAGAGATTGATAATATAATGTCATGCTGGCCTGAATCCAGGTGGGTGCTACCAGACGGTTTGCATAAGGTGACAGTTAGTTGCAATATCTGGCGTAACAGCGAGACCTTGCGGTTTCTTACCCTTGCATAACATAGGGCTCAGCTAGCATAGATTCTGTACGGTTTATAGTGATCATTTCGAAAAACATTTTGTCGAAAGTCAAAATGTTGAAAACAATGTGGAAAAAAAAATGTCGAATGTCTTTTTTCCTTTGTTTTTTGTTCGAAATGGGGGGGTTCCCCCCAACCCCCTTTTTTTAAAAAAAACATTTCTGTTTTAACCCTCTTTTTTTACTTGCGGAACCCCAAAAAAAATGTAAATAAAAAAAGAAAGCATTTGAATTTTTTTTTTCGACATTTTTGTAATTCGACCAAATGTTTTCGACATTTTAACCTGACGCCCTTCTGTACCATGTGCGTGAACTGGGAAGGCAGGCAGCAGCCTGTTTGGAAAAACAATCCAATTTAAATCACCCCCTTCCTGCTGCCATCTCTCCAAATGGCCACCAAAACCTGCTAGGTGGCCAAGCACATGGCAGAGAGGGAGATGGACAGCTGCACAAGGTCAGGCATTTGAAGTAGGGTCTCGCTGTCCTAGCTGATAAGGTAATTGAGGGGGCACTCGGGCTTTCTGGGCACTTCCTGTTCCAAATCACTGCTAGGAAGAGGGGGCCAGGTATGGGGAGAATTGGGGACACGTTTTCGACTCTGTCCTTCCAATACTGGAGCACCGATGGATTTTCAAATGCGTTAAAATAACTCTTGTGACGTGTGTAGACTCATGTGGAGGGCAGTATGCCATGGCTGGGGCCCCACTCCTGAAAGAGGGCTGCTTCCATCCTCAGACCAGCAAACCTAGAGGGCATCGGGGGACAAGGAGTGGGTGCCAGATCCCAATCAACCATTGGCGAGTAATATAAATCATGCATGCACCTGTCTAGCAATTGTATAGTTACTGCAAACTGTTCATGTGACAACATGCCATGTACTGAGCAATCAAGCAGTGCTGGCCCACACAGGCCAGATCGCATGTTTTGCACAACTCTGACACATGTAGACTCCCATGGTTTGTGAGAGATATAGTCTGGAAAATGAATCATGGAAAAACAGCATATTAATAGCTATAATGCCTTTATCCAAGCAGCACATACACACACAGTAAGGATAGTTCCCACTAACATGAGTATATTCCATCGCTTACCAGGTACATGCTCAGAGCAACCATCACAGCAGAGGCAAAGGCGTGGAGTGCGCAGAGGTGGGGGTGGAACATCTGAAAATATTACTACAGGTGCATAGCACTGTTGGATGCTCCCATTCAGGGTATGTATATATATGGGAACAGGTGGTAGGAAATTCGTGTTCATGACTGCATGGTTGCACACTCATGGAGACACAGTTCTCCAACACGCATGGTGTCTGTCATTAATGCCCTAATCCAGGGTAAGTGACCTTGGATCGTGATCAGAAACCCAGGCACCCAAACCAATATTTGATATCCCCAACATCCAATATATGCAGGTCCGACTGGTGTAAAAATGGTATTAAGGTCCTGCACATTCTGACCTGTCGCTGTACAACTATGAACTTAAAGCCCACCGGCTTATTCCCACAGTTCCTGAATATAGTGACAGTGATACTCCTAGAATCCGTGTCAGCCCGGCGCCACCACTGCAGCAGCTTCAACCTCTATAACTAGCATAGACTGTACCCTTGACCTCTAACACCATCAGTGCTGGCACCCCAGTCCCGAGACAGCAGGTGCCCCCAGAAGGTCACATGCAAGGGCACTCGTCCCTCTCACCTTCTGCTACTGCCTGCCCCACACCTCTGGCAGTAGGGGGATAAGATATGTGGCATCATGGTGCCAAGGAATTATGTACCAGTGTGGAGGGTGAAGAAGGGTTCAGCCGCTAAACCTATGACGGTGCCAGATAATCGGATGAGGGGGGATGCACCGTGACCACGCCATAGACTTCAGCAGGCTGAACACTTCACCAGTACTGATGGCGAGGATCTAGTGGGTGATGCATGAGGGAATAACACCACCGATATGATCACACCAAGAGACAGAGGGGAAGGTGGCAAAGTGGTGATTCTACTTCATCCACCCCTGTGATTCCTGCCCCCTCCACCGCTCACCCCCACCAGGCAATGGAGAATTATAGCAGAGGGGTACCGGGCATATTAACTGTAGATGGGGAGCGGTAGTCAGTCTTTTATCAGGGGAATAAACACATTTAAATGACACATCAATTGATCCATGTATTCATTTGTGTGCTCAATTACTGTTCATTTCAGGTTTACATGTGATTGTGCCATACACCCACGTGCAAGGTATGCGTTTTACATTGTCATGCATTTCCTTTAAAGGCCTGCTTATAAGCTTCTGCTGGGTGGTGTCGCATATTGCCTGACAGCACATCACATGTCTTGTGGCCCTCATCAGCATCTGCCTGGAAGTCGTCTTATATTGGGTAGTGGATCTGAATCAGGAGATGCACAAGGAGGCATTGTAGTAGTGGATCTGTTCTTTATTAACACACACAAACCTTCTTTTTTTTAAGTCTAAGAATCTTGGCCGTGTTCTACAAAGAAAATACAAAACGGTGCTAGTCGGGATGTCTTTGCGAGAAAAAAGTTCCCTGTCCAGAATCCTTCACTGACCTGAGTCTGACCCTACCATGTTGTATATTCAAGCCCTTGGTTCTTGTCAATTGAATGGTGGCTAGTTTCTGATACCACCCTCCCACCCCCACCCTGGTAAGCCTTTCTTTCCGAGGGCTCCACAACCCTAGGGTGAAATCTAAGCCTATTGGTAAATATGTCTGTATCACAGTTCCATTTAGTCCATATCAATGTCCTACCCCACTTGGGGGTCTTGTTTGGCTCACCCGGACTTGGGATTTTGCCTTTTACCCCGCCCTGGGGGTTTGTCTTGCTCCCTCCACTTTGAGGTATGGTCTGTTTCAGCCTTGCTTGGGGTCTTGTCTAGCTCACCCACCTTGGGGTTTTATCTTTTTTGCCCTGCCTTGGGGTCCACTCTGCCTCACCCCACCTTGGGGTCTGGTTTGGCTCACCCAGTTTACGTCTGGTTTGGCTCACCCCTCCTTGCGGTCTGGTCTTGCTCACCCTGCCTTGGGATCTGGTCTGGCTTACCCCACTTTGGAGTTTTCTTTTTCAACCTGCCTTGCAGTATGGCCTGGCTGAACCCCCTTGGGGTCTGGTCTGGTTCACTCTGCCTTACAGTCTTGTCAGGCTCTCCCCATCTTGGGGTTTTGTCTGTCTCCCCCTGCCTTGGGGTCTTGTCTGGCTCACTCTGTCTTATGGTCTGGTCTGGCTCAGTCCGCCTTGGGTTATGGCCTGGCTCACCCCAACTTGGGGTTTTATCTCTTTCACCCAGCCTTGGGGTCTGGTCTTGGTCTCCTTAGTTTGCGGTCTGATCTAGGTCACCCCACCCTGCACTTTGACATAGCTAACCCGCCTTGGGGTCTGGGTCACCCCACCTTGGGGTCTGGTCTGACTCACCCCACCTTTGGGTCTGGTCTGGTTCAGCCCGCCTTGGTTTCTGGTCTGGTTCAGCCCGCATTGGGGTCTAGTCTGGCTCAGCCCATCATGGGATCTGGTCTGGCTCAACTCGCCTTGGGGTCTGGTCTGGCTCAGCCCGCCTTGAGGTCTGGTCTGGCTCACCCCTCCATGGGGTTTTATTTCTTTCACCCTGCCTCGGGTTTTTTTCTGGCTCACCCCGCTTTGGAGTCTTGCCTGGCTCAGCCCACCTTTGGGTTTTTTCCCTTTCACCTTGCCTTGGGGTCTTGTCTTCCTTACCCTGCCTCGGGGGTCTGATCTGACTCACCCGCCATGCTCCTTAAGGAGAGTTGGGGGGGGAGTAGGTGGGAGGGGAGGGCTGTTTCTTTGCCTTCTGCTCCACGGTCTGCTTTAGGCAGAGCTGGCCCTGCTTTTTCACATGGTTCCCCTCTGCTGGTATCTGGTGCCGGCCTCGCGACAAGCGGATTGGCGGGCGGCTGTGGCAGTGTGCTGCTCCTCTTGGCCAGGCACTCCCGTCTTGGGCTTCAGTCTGGCTGCCTGAGTTCTGTGGTCTTGGAATCCTTTCCTTCCCTTTACCTTTGCTCCAGTTCAGTGGAGACAACATCATTTTGCCTTATTATGACAAATGTCCTTTCGATTGTGTTCTGGTCATTGCATGCGTATCGTTTTAGCGATGTTTGTATTCGGTCACGGGGGTCTTGGAAAGGTACCATCAGCTATCCCTAGTAAAAAATAAATCTACTTTTTGGATTGTTTTGGGATTGCTTCTGGCTTGTTTTCAAGCTGTACATATTTTTTGCATTTGTTTTGATTTTTGGGGTATTTTTCCATGCAAGGATTTATTTGTCTTGGGTTGGAGGATTTATTTTGGATTTTTACTGACTTATTTCTCATTAAAAACAATCCACTAACACTAATTGGCAGGCACGCATTTTTACTGGATTTATTTAGGATTTTTTGACAAGCAAGGATTGTTTGGTCTTAAAGTGGAGAATTATTTTGGGATTTTTTTCAACTTGTTTCTCAATAAAACCCATCCAGCAACACTACACATTTTTACTGCATTTATTTTGCATTGTTTTACCAGCAAGGATTGTTTGGTCTTACATTGGAAGATTTATTTTTGATTTTTTTACCACTTGTTTCTGGGTAAAAACAATCCAGTAACACTAGGCACACATTTTTACTGCATTTAAATGTTGGAATGTTACCCTAGTTTCAATGTTCGTTGCAGTTATTTAAGATTTTAATGTGGTTAAAAATGTCAGAGTTTATTTATTTTGGAACTTTTATTGGCGCAATAAAAGTTCTATTGCATTTAACTATTTCTTTATCAAATAATGCCCAGTCGGTAAACTTCATCTCCAGGTTATACAGATTTGCAGCCATAGGAATAGCACTCTATCCATTGTCTTCAGTGACTTTGCCAATGCTTATTTTAAACAGGACTTCAGTGGCTTTGCCAATGCTTGTTCTTCAGTAGCTTTATCAGTGGGACAGAGTAAGATTAGGCACATTAGGCGAATAACCAATGATATACTATTAAATAGGGTGTATGCAAGAAATGGAAAAAAAGATACTAAATGTCCGAAACATGCAATTATGGTAAAATATTTTTGAGTTGACATCTCAGCTTGGATTTAGCTACCAAGTGTGGGATATCAGGAGATCCAATGGTGAAGCCGAAAAGGAGGGTTGTGTGCAATGGACATAGTTGTTGTGGACCGCACAGAGAGCATTCTATATAGCTCTGCAGTGTTTAGAGTGGAGTTGGGGGTGCAAGAAGGAATCAAGCTGCAGTGTGCATGGGTTTTTATCTATGTAGTTTTCGGTGGCGAGAGAATGACAAAATGAGTAGGTTAGTGGGAAGGGGAGACAATTTGGGAACCGCGAGGAGTCCTTTGTCTGTGGTCGACCAACTCATTAGTGTTTTGCTCAGTGCTACGCCAAAACTCTTGACGTCCTGTACTCTTGCCATTATTTAGGGCAGCAGGGTTCCTCATTGATTTAGGATGGATTTTGGGTGGCGGTAATTCACTATGTCTTGAGGGGTTTTGTGCCCATGCTTGATTGACCAACCCATTAAGGTTTCATTCCAGATTTCTTTGGTGGGGGTAGAGCACAGGGGATACCCTGTGCGGCCTGAATTATGTGGAAATTGGATGGTGCTGGGGTACACAGAAGTAGCTGCAAGTACATATCCATACACCTTGCAGGGATTTGGGTGTGCCATTTGCTTGTGCATCGACTCAAGACTGAACACCACATGGGTGTGTTCAAGGTGAGGGATGTGGCAGGGACCGTGAGGGTAGTGGTAAGGGGCCGTGGCTGGAACACTGATACGTGTCTTTTGGGGGTTTTTTCAGCCACTATAATCATAACAGGTTTTCGTTTACATGCCAAGCAGCCCTGTCAGTTGGCCTACACAGGTTTCATGAAGGCTGCAATAGTGCTGTTGCACAGGATCATCACATGGTGCATAGATCTAGGAAAACGTGTGAGAAAGTGGCTGAAATGGAATTTCCACCTGGGGAGGGCGCTCTGCCAATCAAATGACTGGAACGGCGGTGAGAATCCACAATCCCTGCCCGCTGTTCCAGCCACCTGAGGCTCTTCCCCGAGTGGTGCTTTTTTTTTCCTTTTTCTTTTTTTTCTAATGTCGAGGCAACAGGGAGGCTCTCCCTGTTGCCTCCCCACTTTGGGAAAACGCAATCCCTCCCCGCCTCCCACCCCAATTTAGCTGCAGGACCGGAGCCTTGCGCTCTGGTACCCAATGCTCCTCACGTCTGGCCTCCACCATTAAAATAGAAAAAGGATGACGGTGGCCATTTTGATACATATTTTCCATGGCCGCCGTCATCCGAAAAGGGACATAGTCTCTTTTCTATTTTACTGGTGCGGCCATTTATTTAAAAACAATTGTTTCCTCCAACGGGAGATGGGCTCGTGCTGAGCTCATCTCCCATCAGATAGAAAAAAAAATAATGATCCGCACCCTGGGAAATCCAGGGGTGCAAATAGCTTTCACGCGCTGGCTGGGGGGCAGACATGGGCTTTAACGGCTCGCAGCCCGAGTGGAGGCCCTTGCCCGAACTGAGGCACTCGCTTCCCTCAGGCCTACCAAAGCTCGAGCTAGCGGGCCGTTAAAGCCCATGTCCGCCCCCCAGCCGGGGCGTGAAAGCTATATTCTGCATTGCCTTTCATCTCAATGTTCATGGTGTTTTATTACTTCCAGGTTCTTAACACCTGCACTTGCAGCGGGAGCAATCTGACGTTTGCACCCAGGGCGCCTATGAGGACTTGAAAGTGTGCTATGTTCCTGACTGGGTGAGTCCAATGTGGCGAAGGGCATTTTGCAGGGGTGCATCTAGATCTTGGGCTAAGACACCAGAGAGTGTGGCACAGAACTGGAGGACAAACGCATCCTTGGCGAGATGGGGGTACGACTGTACAGAGTTGGATGGCATATGCTGTAGGTCCGCCTTTACCAAATGCAGAGTTTTACTTATATTGCTGCTGTCCAGGCGATGCAGTGTGCACTATTCTTGGTGGGACAGTGTCCATAGTTGAATGTCAAACCCAGGATGTGGCAGGCTGCCCTGTCCTCCAACTTGGTGGGGCTTGCTCTCCTCTCATGCAGAATCTGCAGTTGCTTTTGTCCCTCAAAGCATTATTAGCTCATGCACATTCTGATTCAGTACTCCACCCACCTGCATGTAGCTCTGTGGTATAGAGGTGGGGGAGCAAGAGATTTCATGGGTAGGGCAGAGCCACGGCCAAGCCTGGCGGTCAGGCCTGGCTCTAGGAGCCCACCACGGCCCGGCCCGGCCCGGGAAAGCACTGTACAAACAGATCACAGCAGCGAGCGCTCAACCTGCTGAGCTGTTTTACCAGCTATGTTATAGAATAAAGCATAAGAAAGATGATCGATTTTCTAAGTGTCACTTTTCCAGTATTTTCAACTTCATGGTCAAATGAATGTTAGCAGGATCAGTGAAGGTTCTGATGCAGACAGCTATGATGCCTGCCTCATTGCCAAGAGGAACCCCAAGACATGATTCCCACGCCTTCAGACTTACCGGCAGTCCTTACAAAGTGTGAGGTTAGTGTTTCACTTGGAATAACTCCAAAACTGAACCGATTTTCAAGGGGACAATATTTGTGTTCCTCAAGCCTGCCTGTGCTAATTAAATTGCGTTGTTAGTTATTTTGTACATTTCGAAATCCATTTTAGGGATTTCTTACATGGACAACATTTCCATCAGGAGAAATATTTAGAAATGTTTGCTAACTTGTAAGTGCTATAAAACTAGAAAATCAAAAGGCACGTGCGAAATACCTGCTGGCCTTCCTCGAAGCTGCAAAAATGCCTGTTGCAAGTTCCAAATACATCTTACAGCCTTCGCTAACACAACGGTTCCCCAGAACACACAACACATGTATCTAACCGCAACATCACGACAGTAATGGTTGTCATTATTTGTGTTTCTTGCAGAAAGGGGAGTGGTGTGCAGGGCCAGTGGGTGACTCTGCTCCACGTCACGCCTTGCTAGACACTCGATGCTGGCAGTCAGGGGGCAAGAATAAAGGCAGACGCAAGCGGGTCTTTTAAATGGAAAGAGTGGGCGAGCACCCGGTGGGGCTTGTAGTTGGCCCCTGCTTTGGGCAGCACTGGCCCGAGAGGGGGGTCGGGCCAGAGCTCTAGGTCTCTTTAGTCTGTAAAATAAAGACTTTATTCCCGGTTGGGGTATTTTTAGGCAAATCAAATATTTTAACTTTACCAATTAGGTATTTGCTTGTAATCCAAACTTTCTGGGCAATTATCAAGACCTGCAGATGAAAAGCATTTATATCCTAGCAGCTGTCTTCACATCCTGCATCAGTACAGCAGGCGTGCTTTCGGGGCAACATGTTGCTCCCACATTAGTCTGAACACATCACCTGTGCAGTATAGGAAGCCTAAAGGGAAAGGCAGATGTGTATCTGTTGGACTTGACAGTATTGCTCTGATTTCAGGGAGTGAAATGTTCCCGTTATCATGGATAGTACATTTGCAGTTACTGTAACTCACACTTGCTTATACTGAAGCACTATCCCCTTCACACACATGGACGTCAAGAGGTTATATTTCCCTGTTAGATGTCAAATCTGTTTGTATCAATGTAATGTTAAAACCTTTTCTTCGTGGCGCTTGTTCTCACTCCGGGGCTCATTTTGTAGTACCCGGGATCTTTATTTAATAATAATATGTTAATAGCCGTAACAGGCTTTACATATATAAAGCACAATTTTCTTTCCATTTCTAACCCAATTCTAAACAGTCATATTAACGTACATAAATCCCATCAGTTAACTCTTTTAACATTTTTTAAAATCAACTCCTAAAATTTCATCATATGAAAAATCAAGTTAATATCCTTCCCTTCCATCAGTTGTTGCCATATTTTTTCAATCTTTTCCTCTAAGCAGGAGTTCTTGTATCTTGTCAAATATTTTTCCCGCAACTGATTGAGACGTTCACAATAGCATATCAAATCTTTTGCGGTCTCAATGTTAATCATTCCACACAATGTACATAGTCTCAGACTTTTCTTAATACCCAGTTTTGATCCTATTATCTCCATTGTATCACATCTATTAAATTTAAACATCAGATATGATCTAACTATTGAGTGATGGGGAAATGAGTATTGATATGTGGGTTTCGTTGTCTCCATTGTTCTAAAAAAAGGCTACCAGTTGATTTTGTGACAAGGTATATGATGTCTCTTTCTTTAGCAAATCCATAGATACCAAATTGTAATAGCTTTTTCACTTTTGCGTGTGAGAGTGATAACCATCTGTCAGCATTGCCTTTGGCCCATTTAACACATGATCGATACACGACATTCAATGTTTTAAAATTACTACAATTCTCTCCTTTGTTAAAACAATTCATCGAATCCACCACTACTGTGTTAATAGTCAGAGTACTCAATTTCACATACCACATAGCAGCTTTATACTTTAAAATATCTCTAGCGTATCTAAAATCACATTCCAATAAAATATATTCACATGTTACTGCAGTGGGAAGTCGAAAAAGCCATTTTATGATTTTTCCTTCCAACTTACTTATTACATTTAAAAACTTTGTTCCCCATATCTCTGCCACATATAGCAAACTTGATATTATTTTGCTGGAGTAGAGTAGTAGAATAGTGTTCCCATAGAAACCTCCTTGTCTTCCAATAAATTGACTCAAGGCTCCAGCTATCTTTGTACATTTCCGTTTGGTCTGTATCCAGTGCAGTTTCTATGAAAGCTTATAGTCCACAAGCACTCCTAGGTATCTATAGCATTCAACTACTTCAATCACTGAATTCTTCAACACCCACTTTGAACTTATTAGAGCGTGATTGCTTTGTAGTGCCTAAAAATGTCATCACCTTTGTTTTGGCTATGCTTATAACCAACCCATTGCTGTCAGATAACTGGATCAGACAATTTAACCTATTTTGTAATCTGACTGGTGTGTAATCTAGCAAGACTAAATCTTCGGCATAACCTAACCAGGCTAGCTGGATGTTGCCGATCTTTACTGCGTCAACAGCTACCACCATCTCATTCAGACAGTCAGCTAGATAAAGATTAAATAGTGTGGCAGCTAAACTACAGCCTTGTTTAACTCCACATACTGTGGGGATTGCCTCTGATAGTCGGCCTTCACCATCCAGTCGGATTTTAACAGATGTATCAGAATATAACAGCTGGATCATGTATAGTAGCCCTGGCGGAATCCCCCATTTAGTTAATTTTAGCCACAATTTCTCTATCACAATAGTGTCGAACACTGCGGTAAAATCGATAAATGCGGCATACACTGGAGGTTTCCGCTCCTTCCACGAGTACTCCACTGCACAAACTAGGTTAATGATATTGTGAATCGTGGAGGATTTGGCACGAAAACCTGCTTGATTTATCGGGAGGATAATTTTTTCAACTATCCACTCATTCAGTTCTTCTAACAATACTTTCTCAAATATTTTTGCAGGTTTGTCCAGCATTGTGAGCATTCTATAATTTTTAGGGTCTTTCCACTCTCCCTTTTTATGTATGGGGAGAATGATACTATCTTGCCATGATTTGGGAATCGTCCCGTTATTACCTATCCATCGGAACAAGACAGCAAATGCTTTTGCCCATTCCTCAGGCGTAAGAGGACATTACAAGTCCCGTCCGGGCCAGTTGCCCTAGATGTATGTAATTGATCGATCATTCTTCTTAAGGAATCCTCGGTAAAATTCCCATGCCATATCGCCTGGGTTACTTTGTATCCTTCCCCTTCAACTGTATTCGATCCAATGGTGTTTTTTACATGCATTATCCAATCACTTTCTACCACGCTATTAATGGGTAGGCTTCTTGTTTTAGCCTCATCTATTGCCTTCCACATACCCTGGTGATTGTTACTCTGGGCATGTGCCACAATGTTCTGCCATACTTCCCTCACCTTATCTCTTTTATGCTATGAAGCCATTTCTCATATTGTTTTTTTGCCCATCTTATCTGTGTTGTGGCCTCACACTTCTGAGAGTTGACTATAGATTTAATAGATTGTCTAAATAATCTTTTGGCCTTATTTATTTCCCAATCGTAGGTATTGCTTTCCATGAGACAGATTCCTTCTTTCACTATTGCTGCAATACTTCCGTTTACAGGTAGATACTTATTTAATTTTATTCACCAGATTTAAAATTTCCCAATTGTATCCTTTAGGAGTTCATCAGATTTGTTCTCCAATTGGTCCACAAATGCCTTCAATTCCTTTACTGAAACTACATTGGCTTTTTCTAATTTGGTAGGGTTCCAGATTATCCGATTAGCGGCATTATTGACCTCAATATTGCCATCCAAATGATATTTAGTCTCAACCTTTGGACATTCCAGCATCACAAATAGTGGTAGATGGTCAATTTCCTCTCAGGAGCCAATTGCCATATCAAGTACCAATTGATTGGCCTTTTCATTCATTATAATGTAATCTATCGTAGATGGGGTGACTCCCGCCCACCCAGGTCGCACTCCGCTTGGCATCCCCTTTGGTTTTACCATTTAGCATGATTAATTGATGTTTCAATATCAAGTTCCACCATGGTCTGCCGTATCTATTCGAGAATCCATTTTCAATGGGACCTGAACCTCTCTCTTGGGCTTCATTATCTTCCGGAAGGATAATCCTAGCATTGAAATCCCCAGCTATTATTACGGGTAACTCAGGTTCGCTTTCTTTCAATATTTTTTCTATTCTAGCCAGATTGGCTTTGTTATATATTCCATTAGGCAGGTTATATATGTTTATCACCATTAACTGCGGGAATTGAGGAAGGGTGGTATTAACCATCACCACTAACAGCATGTCAGTAGACCAGCTGGATTTATCTCCAGACCATGGATTTTTCGTGGCTGTTAATAACCCGCCTTTTGGGTGTCCTCTCTTCCCTTTCACCATTAGGCTTTGTAGGCAGCACCATCCATCTATGTAACATGCTTCATATAGTTCCTGTAATGCTAGAATGCAAAAGCTATGTAGCTTAACTAGCAACCCGTTGCCACTTTCATAGTGCAAGTTGCCATGGGTGTTCCAGGATATCATCATGTCTAGTTTATCAGGAACGTTGATGAAATTGGGATTTAAATTCCATCGGTAGCCACTGCCAGTAGCCTTCAGTCTTACTTTCACTTCTAGTGTCGGCTATATGATCAAGTTTGGGATTTCTTACACATCTGTGTTTTTCATTAGCATTTAATACGCCCTTTGGCCTTAAACTTCCATTAATCCATAATTTATCTTCAATTCCTCTAGGCATGCATTCAATTTTTGCTGTGCTATTATTTTTACGTTTCACATCAGTTGCTAGCCTCGGATTCTTCACCATTCGCTAGATGTTTCAGTACATGTATACCCTAGCTTAATAAATAGTTCATGATGACTTGCATTATCTGCACACCACACATTGGTTATCACAAGCCTTGGGTCACTAATTGATCTACAATCATAAAATCACTCAATCTCACCATCTGCAAGGGAACCAGGTTGGCCCATAGCTCCACAATGCGGTGTCTATTCAGAATCTCTATCAAGTTAGACCTTTTAATTTCTTGAAACTGTAACGCACTCACAAAATTCTTTGGGTCTTTCATATAGGTGGGTTTATTATCATCGGCCCCTTCTTTGTCTTGAAAATGCACAGATTTGTTTACTAGTTTCTCAATTTTGTTAGCAATTACAGGCACTTCTGGACAACTCAAAGTGGCCTGCTCATTATTTGCTTCTGAGGCCTCTTCGTGAAATAAGGTTTTAATCGCTTTCAATACTTTCTTAGCAATCCCATCTATTATTTTTTTAATTCTTTTTCTTTTTTTTCTTGATTGGCATTGCCCAATCATCTAATGTGGGAGCATGAATGGCTACTGTGTGTACCTAGGAAGTTAGGTTCCTTTGTGAGATGGGTGGGTTTAGGCCAGTCATGCTCCAGTATAGCAACTGTTGTTAGGGGGGGCAGGTTCTGCCACAATGTTGGAATTAGCCGCTTTCTTACTAGGCAGCCATTCTTTCTACTTCCCTCACGTCTGTACATTGCTGCTTGTATCAATTTCTTTTCCACTGTTTCCTAATCTTTTTCCCCTTCCTCTGCCTCCCCTAACATCCCTCTGCCTCAGCTTCACTGGCTATTGTATACCCCACTGACATCTCATGTTTCAGATTCCCAGTAGCTGGGAACCCCGATATGGGGTCTATTAAGTGAGCCTCCCGGTAAGCTACCTCTGTGTGGTTTCCTATTTCTCTACAGGTTTTTCGTCCTTTATTAATACTCTTGTGCAACAGAACGGAGTGGACATCCAACTTCAGTTCTATGGTTTCACATCTCTCTACCAACTCAGTAAGCACTCTTTCTAAGGCTTTCCATGGTTCCTCATTTTTTAGAGGGGCAATGCTTTCCTTAATACGTGATTGCGTGCTGTTGACTGTAATGTTACTCGTTTTCATCCACACGTTTTGCGGGTTATCTAATTGGTCGGTCTTCACACTAGGTTCCTCAGAGTATACCATTAGACCC
This sequence comes from Ambystoma mexicanum, assembly GCF_040938575.1. Taxonomy (NCBI): domain Eukaryota; kingdom Metazoa; phylum Chordata; class Amphibia; order Caudata; family Ambystomatidae; genus Ambystoma; species Ambystoma mexicanum. Next base: position 284,500,013 of record NC_090931.1, on the reverse strand, counting down.
GAAACCGGGTCAATGACCACCCTCTCTAATTTCTCATTTTTAACATTGCCACTGAGTGGGTCCTCAGAGAAAACAGACTCTAGCATTGCACAACTCTCATTATCTTGCTGCACTCTCCCCATATGGGGCTCAATCGGTTCCGTCTCACTCCATTTGGCATATTGATAACATTATCTGTCAAATTACTACCCGTGTCATTTCTCTTACCATTAGGGGTAGTCTGTTTATTACTGAATTAACAGCATCTTTTCTACCCCAAATTGCAATCTTTTTGCACTCATTACTGGTGCCTGAGGTGTTAGCTGTCTTCACTTCATTTGCAATAATGTCATCTTTTGGATCCTGAAGCATGCAGGAGAGCAGTTTAGTCCCTATACAAGGCAGTCTCATAGTTAGAACTTCTACCAGTTCAGATCTACAATCATATTATTCCATATCTGTGAGTGGCAAACGATTCACCTGGGATAATGTTTCAATCTTATTAAAAAAACGTAGTCATTTTTGCAAACTTGCACTCAGGTTACAATCCTTGTTTACCTATTACCTTGCGTTTGCAAGTTCTATTGGGCCTCTTTATTTTCTCAATCTGGGTCACATCTAATTTGGTTTTTGCCATCAAAGGAATGGTTCGCCCAACATTTTTTATTTCAAAAATAGATAGCCAATATTTAAAAAAAACGATTGTCATTTTTTTTTTCGAAGTCCCTATGTAAAATTTTGAGCAATTCAAGCTCGAAGATAGCACATGGGGGTATCCATTTTGTGAAATGGATGCCCGCCGCTGTGCTCACTTTGGCTTTTGCTGCACTAATGAAGGAAAAGCCAGCCAGCTGTAGTAAACAAAAGCTACCACTGGGTGGCTGTTCCTTCATTGGTGCCGGGACTCGGAGGACGCGGACCGGAGACTACAGGCAGAAAGGCAGCAGCTGCATCTCGGTAAGTGCTATTTATATATTTTTTAAAATAAGCACTAGCTGCGTTTTCTTTTCTAAGTTTTCCGGGCTGGAGGAGCCCGGAAAACTTAGAAATAAAACCGCAGCTTTAAAAACGTGGTATTTATGTTTGCAGTAGCTTTTGAAGCGACCGCAAACATAAATACAACTTTATTGTGTTTGAAAACGCTGCGTTTTTCTTTCTAAGTTTCTCAGACTCCTCCGAGCCTGAGAAACTTAGAAAGAAAAACCGCAGCGTTTTCAAACACAACCGCGTTGTGTTTCTGCCTAAATCTGCTTTCCCATTTGGGGCTTTAGGGCTCCCCACGGGGAGCTCTAGAGCCCCAAATGGGAAAGCAGATTTAGGCAGAAACATACATGCCAACCCTCCCGATTTAGGCGGGAGACTCCCGATTTTTCGGTGAATAATATAGGTATTTTTCTCATTTTCCCACCTAAAATTACTGTAGCCCCAATGCATTCCTATGGGGAAATGAAGGTCTCCCGATTTCCCAGTGGAAATCTCCCTCCCAGGTGGCTCTGAATGTTGGCATGCATGCAGAAACACTGCAGCATTTAGCATTGCGGAAAACAACCGTGTTGTGTTTCTGCCTAAATCTGCTTTCCCATTTGGGGCTTTAGGGCTAGAGACACAAATGGGAAAGCAGATTTAGGCAGAAACACTGCAGCATTTAGCATTGCCCATTTGGGGCTCTCGGGCTCCCCGTAGGGAGACCGAGAGCCCAAAATGGGAAATCAGCTGTAGGCAGAAACACCGCGGCATGTAAACACAACCGTGTTGTGTTTCTGCCTGCCTTTGCTTTCACTTTGGGTCTCCGGTGCTCCCCTGGAGGAGCACCGGAGACCCAAAGTGATAGCCACAGCAGGCAGAAACACAACGTGGTTGTGTTTGAAAACGCTGCGGTTTTTCTTTCTGAGTTTCTCAGGCTCCTCCTAGCCGGAGGAGCCTGAGAAACTCAGAAACAAAAACCGCAGCGTTTTCAAACACAATAACGTTGTATTTATGTTTGCAGTCGCTTCAAAAGCTAGTTTTTAAAGCTGCGGTTTTATTTCTAAGTTTTCCGGGCTCCTCCAGCCCGGAAAACTTAGAAAAAAAAAATGCAGCTAGTGTTTATTTTTATAAAAAAATAGCACTTACCGAGATGCAGCTGCAGCTTTTCTGCCTGTAGTCTCCGGTCCACGTCCTCCGTGTACAGCACCAATGAAGGAAAAGCCACCCAGTGGTAGCTTTTGTTTACTACAGCTAGATGGCTTTTCCTTCATTAGTGCCGCAAAAGCCAAAGCGAGCACAGCAGCGGGCATCCATTTCACAAAATGGATGCCCCCATGTGCTATCTTTGAGCTTGAATTGCTCAAAATTTTACACAGGGACTTCTAAAAATAAAATGCCAATCGTTTTTTTTAAATATTGGCTATCTATTTTTGAAATAAAAAATTTTGGGCGAACCATTCCTTTAATGGACCGTAGTTCCATTACGTTTCAGACTTTAATCCGTTAAAGTCCAGTGATTTATTAGGTGCACTACACCACCTTATACCAAATACTATGGATTCCCGGTTTAGCACTGTAAATTTAGCCCCAAATATAGCACTCACCCTTCTCTTTACCTTAGTTGCCTCTCAGGGTCAGAGATTTCACACCCACCGCTAATGTGGGCTATTGTCTTGCAGCCGTACACCACGCGCCGTGAACAGTAAACATTATTTCAAGTACTTTGCAGTGCGCGTGCAAGGTGCGCTGGCTGCTGGGTATTTATTATGTCACGTTGCAAGCTAGTGGGCGGGATCTATTCCATCCAGCAGGCCGGCTAGAAGGGGTACATAAGAAAATAAAAGAAGGCCTAAAAAATCATTCATCATAGTCCTTCTCTCGCATCAAGCATCATTAGGCATACAACAAACCCCCGCTTGTGTCCACACACAGGGTTTAGGGGCAGAGCCTCCCTCAAATCACCTCCACTCTATTAAGATGAATCTATGTAAATGCTGGGTTAATTACTTTAAAGGGGCCAGTCTCAGCGTAGTGTTACAGCGAATACACTCCCCCTGCAGTCACGCCGGCTCAATTCTAAGTTCAAGTCCCAAACCAAAAAGACGGAAGTACAGTTTACTGTGGAGAAAGCATACTCGTCCCTCGTGCACCAAGTACTTCGCAGTGCGTGCCCTGGATCTCTAAAATAGGGGCTATAAACAGGCTTTAAAGTGTAACGATTGTTTTCAAACCTATTTTAGCTGTCATGGGGTTTTTATGTTTTTCCTGATGGACCGGTGGCACAGAATGGGATTTCCATATGCACCTAATAATCCACCTGCAAAATCCACATTTTTTTCCGGCAGCCTACATGTTCAAGCTTGCGTTAAACCAATGGTCTCATATTGTTTTCTGCACCTGCTAAAATCAGGAATCCATTGTAAAAGAATGCCTACAACAATTGTTAATTGCGGGTGGTATTTACACTTTTTACTCATCCTAGTGCGGCAAAGTGTTGACCTGTTTTCGCCAGGTTTAGGATGCTTTTTCCCACCGCTTTCTGCATATGAACAACATTTGTATTTATTGTTTTATTTAGCGCCTTAATCCAAGTCGCTTTACAATGAACAACAAAATATACAATAAACATGGAACAGTATAAGCAATAACGGTAAACATGAGTCAAACCAGAAAATCGGCATGTAGAACAATTTACATATGAGAAAGGAGAGGAGGGGGGATGGAGAAAGAAGGAGGAGAGAGAGTATTGAGTAAGTGAGTAGTAGGAAGAAGGGCGATTTAGAAGAGAAGGGGAAGATAAAGAGAACACAGAGAAGGGTACAAGAAAGAGGGAAAGAAGGGTGGGAGGGGCAAGGGGATCAGAGAGGGGAATGAAGAAGAAGAGATTTCAGTGAGGAGCGGAAGGAAGAATAGGAAGGGGAGGAACGGATAGAAAAGGGTAGGGAGCTGAAAGGAACGGAAACGAGAAGAGGTACAAGGGGGTGGGGGATGTCATGCAGGTTACCAAATTGTATGGAGGTGTACACATTGGCCGCCCCCTCTGTGCAATTTATTCTTTCTGCAAAATGAGGCCCTGATTATTTACTTTCATCGAGATATCCATTGCGAGCCATAAACCCTGCATGCAGCGCTCACTCTATCCTCACCCCCGGCCAGTCTTGGGGATCATTCTTTTCCCCTCATGCACCCAGCCTATCACAAAACGTTCCCCTTCCCACTTCTACATCACCCCACACCTGCACCTGTTGCATTTCACCTGCTTTCCTGTACTCGTATGTTCTCCCTGCTCCTTTCCCTCTGTAGATTAAGGTCTGGATACCCCGCGAGCGAGAGGGCACGATACCCAAACCTCCAGAAAAGCCAGGTGCTCTGAGACCACAATCGTGGAAACTGGTGCAGTATAAAATGTATACTTGTTAAAACTGCATAACAAACAAAACACCGTTGACATGCTCTCCTTTTTGTTCCCTTAATCACTCCCCCTTTCAATCGCCTTCTCTGCTCTGGGAAAGCCTAGGAGCCTTTATTGGTTATGTGAGGAACTAACATACCATTTCCTGTGTCTGTGAATGTCGTCCTTCACCTAGGCTGGTGGCAATTGACAGACATTGTCACTTTATTTTTTTATTGTTTATTTATTTGCATTTTTAAAGCGCTCAAACAGCCCGCGGGCATCAAGGCGCTGTTACAGGAACTGTTTTTTTTTAGTTGTGTAATTGTTTTTTTTTTGTTGTCTTAATTGCGTATTTAACACGGACCCGGGATCGAACCTGTGTTGCTTCTTGATGTCTTGCTTTAAAGGCGAGTACGTTGCCACTGAGCTATCCTCCCGGGACTTTAGACGTGCAAATTGACTTCTCAGTTGTTCCCCTTGAATGCATAACATAGCACCTTTGAATGAAAAGGTCGTCTCTGCTGGTGAGCTGGAAGTGAATGCTAGGGAGAGAGAGAATTGAAATATGACTTTCTCATTCCACCAAATACACAGAAGATGCGTGCTCCCCTGGCTCTAGGGAAATCCTTTATCAAAGGTATTTAAACTAATTTTCATAAATGAAATAAAATGCATTTCTTCAACCCTTATTTATGTCCAATATAACTGGGGGTTGTGGGGAGGGCTGCGCTGGTACTGCACGGCCAAAAGAAAGAAAAACCGTATAAAGTTCAATTAGTTACATTCTGAGTTAAAATGGCGTTACTGAAACTAGCCTTATGTCTCAGCAAGCAAGGGAAAGGGTGCATCAATTCGTCCCTTGTGTCCCCCCGAAGGGGGTTTAATGATTGGCACAGGGGGGGCTTTAATATATGATATTCAAGCTCCCTCTTGGGGTCCGTGTATTAAAACAGTAAACTGGACTATGGCCGGAGTCAGAAGCAAAGTGTATGATGTGGAGTGGGCAGATTGGTTAAGCAGGGTAGATAGCACCTGTTTTCAAGAAACATAGTTGGTCGATGTATCCTGTTTAATGGACTGTTTCCCGGATTTCAGGATGGACACTGTTAACAGCACTCGGTCAAAGAAGGGTAGATAGAGAACCTGGTCTTGCGACACTGGTACAGAATTCTGACTCTTCGACAGTGGTCGCTCAGTCTGTGGAGAATCCGGCCTTAGTAGCAGTTTCCATCGCGGACAAAAAAACACAGATGGGGCACTTATTTTAACAGTAATACATGTTTAGGTCCCACTGAAATAAAAGCAGATTCATAAACTTAAAGAATACTTTTTGTGCCCCCAGTTCTACAGAAAGCCACATTGGAAAATGTATTCTTAATAAGAGATCTAATGCTAAATTAGGGCCAAATACCAGGGTCCCACCATGACAAGATTTGGTTGGAGGAATGTTATGGGATCCCAACGAGAACTACTAGCGGTAACATCTCTGCATTGGGGAGGTTCATGGATTTGTTAATGGTCAAGTATTTGTTTGTTGAACTAAATGGTAGAGGCAAAGGGGGCGTTCCACCTGTTCCAACTTTTAAAGCTGCGCATAGGAATACCATCACTGATTGTGGACTTGTTGATTGTTTTTCATTTATGAAAGTCATGAATTTAGAATCTGCGACCAACCAGAAAGTGACCACAATCCTATGGTGCTAAATTGGTTGACTGACGCCGGTTTAGGAGAAGTGTGGCAACTGGCAGTCGAATTAAAGCATCATCTTCCCATGAGAAAGATTTCACGAATTGAGGTGTTAAAGCTATTAGAAGATGTGGAAGTCACCTCAGTTGGGGATAAGTTACTGGAGGTTTCCCACCCATTGTGAGGTAATGAATCTTTATGAGCGTATTCAATCTAGAATTTATCAGATTACTTTGCATCCTTGCGCAGTCCAACAGAATACCTTCGCTTCAGTGAGGGCTGATGTGACCTGGTTTGAGAGTGAATGTAGAAATTTGAAATGGGCAATACATGTAGCCTCCTCTCAGTGTAAATCAACAGCAGGCCATCTTTATCAAATGAAGAAACTGTAAACGAATTTACTTAGGAGAAAACACTGATTGTTTCTTGAGGCTCACTGGGACGTTCTAGACAAGACTGTGAGAGCTAACCAGCCAAAAGATTTTTGGATTTTAGTAACGATGTGGTTTGAGGGGTACCAAGATAAGAGATGTAGGCACTATTAACTCAGAATGCTGGGTTACCCATTTCAAGGAGCTTTTGTGGGATTCAGGCAAAGAGGGAATGTTCCCCCTCAATTTACTTGGTCCAGAGGGAGTCAGACAGATTTTGTATTTTACTTTGTCTGAAATTGAGTTTCAATAAAAATCTTTTAAAAAGGGAAAGTGGCTGGCCCGGATCGGCTTGGAGCAGAAATCTATGGTGAAACAAGCGATTGGTGGGCCCCGATTTTGGTTCAGGTTTTTAATTCTATAGGTACATTAAATGCTCCTCCAACTGCTTGGAAAAAGAGTTTAATTATACCTTTATTTAAAAAAGGCAATCTGGAGGCACCAGGGGGCGCAGGCAAAATGGCTGCCTGAGTGCCGAGCTCCGTCTTCTGCCTTGGCATATTTGAGGAGACATAGTGATTTGCAGTACCTGCTTCCCCGTGAGACTGACCCCCTGAATGCGTGAAGCTGTAGGGACTCATCTGAGCCTCCCAGGCTCGAGGTGCTTCTGCTTTGACCCCGCTGGCTGTGGCAGATTTCGGTTGCGGCGGGCCCTGTGAAAAGGTGCAGAGGCTGCCCAAAGGAGGAGTGGTCGGACTGAGGTGACTGGTGCCGGGGCTGGGTGTAGGTCTGGACTTGTGGGTCCTGCACCGTACAGAGGAGGCAAGCGAAGTCACCACCTCGCCTGGAAGATGCAGTGGGTGGTGTGCGCGTGCACCCCCCTCCCATGAGGCCTGGCTCTGTGGTGTCGCGGCCGAGGGATAGCCGAGTTCAGCAGCGACATCCCCGGGCGCAGGCTGGGCAGACCACAGTGGAGCCCGGGAGATCTCCGACCTGCACTGTCAGCGGGGGCCAAACCCACACTTACAGAGGTGAAGAGGAGGCGGCGCCTGCCAGGAGGGCGCAGTGTGCGGGCTCCATCTGCGCCCTCATTGTCCCGGCTTGCCTCGCTGCGAGGGACCACGGCTACGGCCTGGCTGGAGCCGGCATTGGTGCCAGTATGGAAGGGGAGGAACGGACCCTGGGAGGAGACAGCTCCCTGCGGGGCTGAGTGTTGGGCCTGCTGAGACTTTGCTGTCCCTGACCTCGCGAGCGAGCGAGAGGCGTGGGAGGAGGCCTCAGCTAGAGTGAGAGTTGCTGTGGAGGTCCAAGGAACCCACCAGGAGTTGCCGTAAGTCCGGGAGCGACGCTCACCGTGCATCCAGAGTGAGGAGACGGCGACCTAGGGAGGAGGTAGGCAGAAGCCCGGTGGAAGGTGGGTGGTCCCCCACCCTTTAAAGCCCCATTTGCTGGAACGAGGAATAGAAGGACACTCGCAGGGGTGAAGAGGCAGGCCGAGCCTCTAGGGTGATCCCCTGTGCAGAACTATACCCTGTGGGCCGCCTGCACAAATGTGAATAGAGGCCCAACCCAGGAGTAGTGAGGGGGTAGAGAGGGGCTCCTCCTGAGGGACAAGGACCTTGGATCAAGAGAAACAGGAGCCAGCCCACTTGAAGATTCTAGTCAGGACTCCGGCGCCTCGGACCGGAGGAGTACATTGGACCACTCTAGTCCCTGCTGAAGAGGCGTTCGTGTGTGGTGCAAGCTAAAACCGGAGTAGAGCCTGTGGCCCCCCAACAACCCCTTTGGGGCACCAGAGGTAACCTTCAAGGACACATATGAGCTGGCAGGGTGTCTTGATGCGTTTCCATTACCAAGGCAAAGAAACGATGGCAGAGGCCGCCGGAGGCTTGGGACCCACTCCAGCCCCAGTGGAACTTGGCTCCATTAAGAATGACATACAAACCATCTTGGGAGAGATCAGAGGGATGAGGACGGACATGGGTATAAAACTGGTGGACCTTTCAGCCAAGGTGGTCACCCTGGAGGACAATATGGATGGGGTGGAAGCTAACCAGGCCTCCACTAGACTATTGGAGACACAAATGGAGGAGCGCTTCATAGAAATGGAGAGGCGCGAGGTGGAGTTGCGCCTCAAGGTTGATGACATTGAGAACCGGGAGAGGTGCAATAACCTCCAGTTTTTCAGGCTGCAAGAGACAGATGGTGAGACTCCAATGGGCCTTGAACAAAACATACAAGAAATAATAGGGATGGTCCTCAATTCCAGGGAAGGAGAGAGAGTCACCATAGAAAGGGTGCACCGAGCCGGAGGTGGATCTTGTGGCCCGCTTACAGTTCTAGCGCGCATGCATTACTACAGGGACAAGGCAAGGAACCTTGAAAAGGCAAATGGGCATGAAGGAGGCGATCTACAGCGTCTGTTTTCCAAGATTTGTCAGCCTACACGCTACTCAGGTGAAAGAAGTGTGGGGCTCTCACTAGATGGCTTCAAGAGAAGGGGGTGAGGTCCAGCTGGGGCTACCCTTTTGCTCTTGTGTTCGAATGGTGGCGGGGGAGAAGATACAAGTTACAGAGGATCTGGTGGGCCATCGAGAGGGCTCCACTTCAGAGCTCAGCGGACATGTACCGGACCCCCCCCGGACCCAGAATCGGCGTGAGGAAAACGCAGGGCTAAAGGAGTTCGGAAGTTCCAAAAGCTCAACACCCCTCCATCTCGCAATGAAGAAACCTGAGAAAGGGGGCTGACTTTCCTATGTTGGACTCCCTAATTACTGGGGGGTTGGAAGGTTAGTGGGGAAATCCCCAGTGGCTGCTGATAAAGTGGTCTGTTTTAAACTTTGATAATTAGTTTGAGGATGGGGGTGGGTTGTAGGAAAGAGGCTCACGGAGAGAGGGGGGAAGGATCTAGGAGTTGGTTGAATGTTTTACCTAGAGATGGGTAGGGGTCTCCCCATCCCCCACCCCTCCGGTTGATGCGGGATAGAAGGGGACAGTAGGGCTGCCTAATATGGGGCCCAAGGTAGGGGCTGCATCCAAGGCGGTTCGATAGGCGAGCCCAACATGGCGGGGCTACAAGATCGAATGCCTCTTATTGGGGGGAGGGTTTCGGGGTGGGGTGGGAGGGAGGGGAGGTCAGGGTAAGGTATCTTATTCAGTGAAGCATACACACAACAGAGGTGAGGTACACCATAAGGAAATGAAGGAGCCAACAATGACGGGTGAGGACGGGAGATGGTTGAGATGGCAGTAGATACGCGGAACGTGAAGCGATTGAACTCTCAGAACAAGAGATCTTTAACTAGCAACATGTTCCGAAAGCAGAAACCTGTGATTCTCTTCTTGCAAGAGACCCATTACAGGCAGGAGGTGGAATCGCCAATAAAGGGTAAGAAGATAGGTAGGAGCTTCTGGGCCTCCCACAAAGAATCCAAGAAGAAAGGGGTGGGCATTCTGCGTGGCAAGTCCTTCTGATTGACAGGAACCCAGGTTAAGAGGGTGTTTGGGGGGAAGGTTCTTAGGTATAAAAACGTGTACATGACGGGTTGCAGATCACACTAGCTACTCTCTACGCACCCAACATGGGGCAGGTGGGGTTCCTCAGTCCGGTTTTTAAGATGATGCATGGTTGGGCAGATTTCAATCTGGTGGTTGATCCCACACCAGACTGGTGGTCAGCCAAAGTGACGGGTACTAAAGTGGAGGCGAAGGATAGCTTGGCCTTTCAGAATCTCTTATGGGATAATTTTTGGGTGGACGTATGGAGGAGGCAGCGTTTGGGCCCGGGAGGCTACATGCTTCTTTCCCCTCCCACATCAGACCTACACGAGAGAACAGGAAGGTGAAGTGGGGGCATCTAGGGTGGAGGCGATTGTCTGGTCAGACCACGAGCTGGTGGTAGCTAACTGGCAGCTCCCGGAGCCTCTGCGATGCAACAGGTGGAGGTGCAATGGCACCTTGTCCAGGAACCGGGTGTTTAGAGACTTTCTGGAGGCAGAGATACATGCCTAATTTCAAACTAATGCTAACAGTGAAACGGGTATGCAATGGTCTGAGCTACGGCCACTCTTAGGGGATTACTCATCGCTGAGGGGTGAAAGTGGGCTTCGAGAAGAACTGAAAGTGTTAAGGTCCCAACTGACCCAGCCCGATGCTGACAGGGAAAAGCTCCTGGGTGAAATGAGAAATAGGAGGCAGAAACTTCACACAGTCTTGATAGGGGAGGTTGTAAAGAAGATGAGATATACCTGTCAGAGATATTACAAAAAAGGAGACACAGTGGGGACCCTCTTGGTGAATAGGGTGAGGGGCTGTAGGGTGGAAAGGAGGTTAGAGGGAATACGGGACACTGCGGGACACGTGGTGAAGGGGGCTAGGGATATTGCGACCTGTTTCATAAGTTTCAACAGTGAGCTATATGCCAAGCTGGGGGAGGAGTCGGTGCAGGAAGTACGCCAGTTTTTGGTTGAAAGGAGCCTCTGCAGGCTCACAAAGGCAGAGTGTGAGACCCTAGATGGTGAGATAACTCGGGAACGAGGTGCTGGGGGCCATCCAAAGATTAAAGACAGGGAAATCCCCAGGAGATTACGGTTTCACTGCTGACTTTTATAAGCAGTACCAAAACCAACTGGCGGCACCTCTGGCAAAGCTGTTTAACTCTATAATAGGGGTGGATACAATACCGCCATCGCTTCTCCAGGCCTTAATTGCAGTCATCCTGAAGTTAGGGAAGGATCAAGCCAGCTGTGCTTCGTACAGTCCCATCTCCCTCCTCAATATGGATGTGAAGATCTTTGCCAGAGACCTTACATTGCGCCTGGAGCTTTGCCTCCCCAGGCTGATCCATCCTGACCAGGCAGGTTTTGTGCTGCATAGGCAGGGAACAGACAATATGCGCAAAACGTTTCACATTCTTGACTCGCCGGCAGTGAAGGAGGAGGGGTGGTACTGCTGTTGCCCCTCAATGGCAAGAAGGCGTTCGACCAAGTCAGTTGGTCTTTTTTGGGGGAGGTCTTTGCATCTGTAGGGGTGGACCCAAGATGGAGGGGATGGATGACAGCCCTGTACTCACAGTCGTCGGCCAAGGTGGTGGTAAATGGGACTGAATCACAGGCCTTCCCTTTGCAACGGGTACGCGCAAGGGTTGTCCACTTTCCCCGCTGATCTATGCATTGGTGATGGAACAGTGGACGTTGTTGGTTAGGGAAAACAAGGGGATAAGAGGCATCACAACTGGGGCAGTGACTGCAAGATGAGTCTTTTTGCTCTGTTAACAGACCGTCCCACTCAGTTCACCTGGTGTTGGAAAGTTTGGAGCGCTATGGGAGGTTATCGGGGTTCAAAATCAATTTGGGAAAGTCAGTGGCATATGTGGTGGGGAGGCCGTTGGAAGGGGAAAGGGAATATATTGCGCGGCTCCCATTCAGGGTGCAGGAGGACACCTTCCTTCTGATACCTTGGGGTCCAGGTGATGCAATGCTTTTAAGACATCTTCCCTAAAAACGTCCTCCCCCTTTGGTCAACCATGAAAAGAGATATGGAGAGATCGTTGAGCTCGGGACTCTCCTGGATGGCATGCTTGAATTGCATAAACATGGTTGTGCTCCACAAATGTTTGTTTTTATTCCAGATGCTACCCATAGTACTACCTACCTCATTTTTTGCCGAAGTGAAGGTAGCTATATTTTGATTTCTTTGTTGGGGTCTAGGCACAGGATTGCATATAGGACACTGATCTTGTGAAAGGAGGAGGAGGGGGGAGTGGGTTTCCCTGATCTGATGACATATTATAAAGTGGCCCAGCTCCGAGTCTTAGTGGATCACTTTGACCCACATTTGGGGAAGCAATGGGTGGCCATGGACAACGCAGTACTAGCTCGGGTCACACTAGATGAATGGCTGTGGGTCCCCAGGGCCCGGATCCCGAGGAGAGTGTTTTATCACCCGGTCCTGGAGATTCTGTGGTCTATATGGAGGGAAGGGGGAGATAACAGATGTCTCACAACATGGCCATCGCCTTTGAGCTGTATCTGAGCCGCTCCGTTGAGGGACGGGATTGCGGAACCACTGGTGTTCCAGTCCTGGTATGAGGCCGGACTAAGCAGAGCGGATCAAATGTTGGGAGGCAACACCTTCATCTCCTGGCTAGAGGAAGCCCTGGGGATTCGTAACCTGTCACCTTTCCGATTTTTGCAACTGTAGGGGGTTTTATCACAGGGCCGGTGGGGGAAAAATCTAAGGAGGGAGTTGAAGAGTTTGGAAAGATTCCTGATCACGGAGAGGGTTTTCAGAGGGCTGATAGCTAGGCTTTACAGGAGGATTCTCTTGGCGAGTCCTGGAGACCACCCTCTATCGAGAATCAAAGGGGACAGGACTTGGACAGGCACATTGGAGGCACCCTATGGGCTCAGATGTGCAGGAGGGCTAACCGCCTAACGACCTCACTCCAGTATAGACATCAGGCCTTGAAGTTACTACATAGATAGCACTATCCTCCAGCAAGGATTGCGCGAATGAGAGAGGATACGACCCGGGCTGTTGGAAGTGCCATCGGGAAAATTTGGATTACATTCACATGTGGTGGGGCTGCGCAAGGGTAAAGGCCTGCTGGAGGGAGGTCCTGTCTTGGATAAAAGGGGTAGCCGGTATTCAGAGGGAATTCTCACCATGGCTTCTCCTATTTGGGGTAGACACGGGAGAGGAGCTGGAACCAGAAAGGGGGCACATGCTTCAGGTCATGATGGTCTCGCCTAGATGCTGCCTGGCCCAGCTGTGGAAAAGCCCACGAATGCCAGTGGAAAAGGAATGGGTATTAAAGGCTCTCACCATATACGGTATGGAATGCCTCACTCACCTCTTGGATGAGTCCAGGTCCGACATCAAAGGTTTATGGTTGCCTTTCTTAGAAAAGTATGGGCGGAGTGGCTAATGGGGAAAAGGAGAAGGCCGGGAGGTGAGGGAGGGGTGCCCACCAAGAGGGGAGGCTGGCACTATGTGGAGCACCCTCTGATAATAGGGGAACAGTGTGCATTTTGGGAAAGACTCTCCCGATTCACGGACAAGCGTACCCCTGAGACATCAGGTTGGAAAAAAAGGTACTATCCTCTGTTTGAACTCTGTAGGGACAATTAAACTTAGCTGCGCTGGGTGGGGTGGGGGTGGGTTTCAATGTGTTGCTTACAGGTGAACAGCATGTGGCTGACCTATGTTGTTTTGAATGAAATGCAAATTAAGTTTGCTTTTGAAAATAAAGGCGTTCTAATAGATCCTCACGGCTATCATCCAATCGTACTGATTGTTGCATCCTATAAGATTTATGCTGCTTGTTTGGCGGAGAGACCTTATGCCCGGGCTAGTGATGATGAAGTTATCTCAGATATGGAAGCAGGCTTCCGCAAAGGATTTTCAACTATTGGTCAATGCTTTATTTTCATTGTGATTGTTGAGAAATATGTTAAAATAAGGAAGCTAGGTCTCTTTTTGGCCTTTCTTGATTTGTCCAAGGCGTTCGTACTATGGAAGAGGTTAGAATGTATTGGGGTGCCCACTTAGCAGTGAAGCTGTGCTAGGGTCGATTGATTTGTAACATTTGTATAGCACACCATTAACCGGAGCAGTCTCTGAGTGCTGGGTTCCATTATCATTTGTCTGGAATGCTATGACATGTTTTGCTAAGCAGGTGGTCTATGCTGCCTTCGCTATGCTGTGCCATGCTTTGAAAATATTATGCTTGCTTAAGTTTGGTATGATAGGCTATGTTATTTTATTCTACACTGTGTTATGTGATTCAGTATTTATACTGCACCCATCACTACCGTTGTAGTCATGCGGCATCTAACCTTGTCCGAGAAGTAGCATACTGTGACCTTGCCAGGGTGTCGTCAGACCGTGGTCTGTGGATATAAAAGAGGGGTTTGATTATAGGGGCTAACAGGAAAGGGGGATTAATTAGTGGACAAACAACTTAGTGGGGGAAGGATCATAAGGAGGCAAGGTTATGAGGGGGGTCATGATTGTGTTAACTGGGATGCATGTTTCTTAGCTGCGATTAGTTATTGGTAGGCATGAGAGAAAGTATAAGGACTATGCAGCCCGTTTTACAAGCCAGATATAAGTGTGATGGCAGTATCTAGACCAGACAATACATTGGGCCTCATTACGAGGTGGCGGTAAGGAGTTCCCGGCGCCGGTAAAGGTGCCAGAGCCATTAACCCCTTACCGCCCTATTACGAGATCCTCTCGCGGGACCCACTCTGGACGCCTGGTTTTACCAGACGTCCTTAGCGGGTCCCGCGAGCGGCCCAGCATGCTAACAACAGGCCCGTCATTAATGGGCCCGTTGTTAGCATGCTCCCCATTCCCATTGAGCCCTATGGGGGCTCAAATGGGGATGGTCTGGGTTCTCTGAATGGGCAAATACCGGGCCCTCCAAGGTCAGTATGGCCCGTTATTTCCCCATTCAGGGAACCCGGACCCGAGTTTGGAGGAAGCCATGCCCTTATTAAGGGCAGCCATGCCCTTATAAAGGGCATGGCTGCCTCCAAATTCGTAATGAGGCCCACAGTGCTAAATATTGTTGTTGTGTGGTTGCGCGATGGACTTGAGAGGTGCTCAAGTGGGCCCTAGTGATATGGAGGTTTTTTGAGCTGCTTATTTTGTAAGAAATCCTCCCTGTAATAAGGGAAATAACTGGGTTTGCCAAGCCAACTGACAGAAGTGTCAGCGCCAAAGGTTATGTCAGATTTAAACTGCTGGAACATGTGGTGCAATATTAGTTCTGTTACAATCTTTGTGATTCGTTCCCAAAAGCCTCTTTGCTTCCTTTTGAAGCTTTTTAGTACTTGGTATTTATTTATTGTCTCTTTATTTTTGATTTTAGGTACATGATGTGGATTTCTGTTTTGCAAGCTGGTTATGTTGTAGTATGTCTTGTTATATCATTTTTTCACGTTGTATTGTATTGATGTTCTGTACAATACTGACAACCGCTTTGATGCATCCAGAAGGTAATAAGTACACCTAAAAACACTCAAACAAATACATATACATGTGAGCAGCAAACAGTTCATGAAAAGGGCCAAAACTCCCCCATGCATGGTCCCTATGATGGCCTCCTTTGTTTTCAAATAAACCTTATTGATGAAAGTATTTCTTTACATGTAATACCAAAAACGTGCTCTTTAGTTAATGTTTCATCATTCAAAAACATTTTTATTTTTCTTCCCTCCCCCATTAACCCCCCGACTACCCCCTCCCCGCTCAAGCTCCCCCGTACCCTCTATTCCCTTACATCTCTTTCAACTTCTGGGATTCAGTTTCTGAAATACTTTCAGAGGCATTTGTCCAATCACTGTCTGTCCGTGTCTTCTCTTGCCATTAGTCCCCCAACCCTGGTTGATCATGAGGTACTTAATCCCGCCTTGGGGTTCAGTGTGTGAGGCATGTTCATTATGGCCAGGCTTTATTCCCCTAGTATCTTGTGCGGGCTACCCATCTATAGCATGAATTCATCCTTCTTAAATCAGATTGCTCCAGGCACTCTCTCTCCCATTATTTCCCTTCCTTCACTTGTTTCCATCCTTCCCACCTCCCTCTGCTGACTCTCCAAGTCATACCTCTCAAGAAATGGAGTCCATTCCATTGTCCTTGTTGGGGCCAAGCTGTGCATTATTCTAGTTAATTCCTCCATTTTATATTCTCTTTCTCTTGGGAGTCCCTCCCTCTGCCAGGCATGCCCTAGCTTCCAGCAGTAAATAGTGCAACATGTGTGGGAGTTTCACCCAGTACCCTCCCACTGTTTCCATGCCAAACAATATAAGCATGGGGTCCAACCTCCTTTCCACTCCCTCTAATCCCTTTATCCACCCCAGGACTTCCTTGCAGTATTGCTGCACCTTATCACATCCCCACCACATGTGCCAATAGTTCGCCTTTTGCCTGCATTTTCTCCAGCAGTGAGGGTCCGCTCCAGGGAACATTTTAGATATCTTCACTGGGTCCCACTTCCACCTTTTATAGTAACATGAGTCCATGCAGTTTGTATAGACACGCCACTGATGTACGGTGTGCACTTACACATAGTCTTTCCCATTGTTCCACCTTCATTTCCACTCCCAGGTCACGTTCCCACTTTTTCTTATGTGTGTCAATCACATGACACCCCCCCTGTGCTGCCAATAGTGCCTGGTACATCTTAGAGATGAGTCCTCTTGTTCCCTTCTCTGTGTCTAGAACATTTTCTGTACGCGTCAACTCCCTTTGTAACTTTACCTTCCAATCTCCTGACATTAGGCCCCATTTTAGCTCCAGATATTGGCACGTCGAGATTTTGAGAGTCTCTTCGAGCTTCCCTATGCCAATAAATATATCTTTCTTTAGGACCTGACCTATTCTCTCCAGGCAGGCGTCAAGCCAATTCTGGAATCTTTCGTGTCCCAGTATACGGTCCCGCACCGGAGGGACCCATATGTGGCTTAGTGGTGATGGCCATGTTGTGACCCCTCCCATCTCCTTTTGACCCTCCAAAGCCTCCAGAGTTGGCCCAGTATCCTGTGAAGGCACACCCTTTTGGGGGCTGCTGCAGCAGGTGCCCAGAGCCATTCTCCCAGTGTGACTGGTCTAAATAGGTGATTCTCTATGCTTACACATTGCTTTTCTCTGTCCATGCGCAGGTGGGAGTTCAGTGCTCTAAATTGGGCTGCCCTGTAGTAAGTGCGCATCTCGGGAAACCCTATTCCCCCCTTCTCTTTGTGCTGTGCTAGGAGCCTGTAGTACACCCTTTGTTTCTTTCTCTGCCACAAGAACCGTACCATTTTATTTTTCAGGTCTGCAAGTGACAATTCTATCGCAGCGCCTGATATAGATACAACACTCTAGGGAGCAGCATCATCTTCAGGGCATTCCGTTTCCCCAACCAAGAGATTGTTCATTTTGACCCTACTTCCAGTTCATGAAAGTCTGTTTAGTAGTGGGGGGAAGTTAAGCCCATATAGATTTTCCAGGTTTGCAGGTATCATTACTCCTAGGTATTTTATGCTTCCTTTCTCCACGGGTATCCCTAGCTCTGCCCACTTCCTACTTTGTTCTTCCGTTTCCACCTGCAGGGGAAGGAGAGTGGATTTACTGACATTCACCTTAAAGCCCAATGCCTTCCCATATTCTTCCAATATCTCCAACACCATTCCCACTGATCCCACCACCTCTGAGAGGTATAGTAATATATAATTTGCATACATGCTTACCTTATGATCATCTGTCCCCACCCTCATCCCCTTTATCTGGTCCTCTTTATGTATTGTTTCTCCTAATGGTTCCATTGTCAGTGCAAACAATAGAGGAGATAAGGGACACCCCTGCCTGGTGCCTCTGCTTAGCTTAAATTCCCTTGACTTTGTCCCATTCACCACCATCCGTGCCGTGGGTCCGGAGTAGATTGCCCCAATCACACGACACATCCTTTCTCCTACCCCCATCTTTCATAATATGGAAAAGAGGAATACCCCCCTCAACCCTATCAAAGGCTTTCTCTGTGTCCAAACTTAATAGAGCCGTATCCTCTGGGTTCCTCTTTACATGTTCCATGAGATCGAGTGTCTTACATATGGATCGCATCTGGGCCCTGTCTTCACGCTAAAAACCCCAATTGGTCTGGGTGTACCATGCCAAATGGGGCATCTCTTCAAGCCGGGTCGCTAGAATCTGCATAAATATTTTCTCAACAACATTCAGGAGCGATATGGGATGATAGGACGAACACTGGGTCAGGTCTCTCCCCTCTTTCGGAATTACTGGCATTAGAGCTTTACTAAACGTGATTGGCGCTTCCGCTGAATCCAGAATAGGATTATATAAATGCACCATGTGTGGTGCTAGGACTCCTGCATATTTTTTATAAAACCCTATGGTGTATCCACCTTATCCCGGGGCCTTTCCGTTAGGGAGACGCGATATCACATCTTTGACTTCTTCCACAGTTATAGGGCTCTCTAGATGTTCTGTTTCTGGGTGTGTGAACTTGGGCATACAGACTTCCATCAGGTAATCCCCCAATGCATTTTCTCCTCCCGTGGCTTCAGATTTGTATAGGGCTTCATAGTAGAGTGGAGTCCTCTGCAACGTCTTTTAGCGTGTCACAGTCACTCCCCTCGGGGCTATTCAATTTGGATACACATCCCTCTGCTCTCTGTGCTCGGAGCCTAGTTGCTATTAACGCATTGCTTTATCCCCTTTTTCGTAATACTTTTACTTAAGATATCTGTTTCCATAGGGTTTCGCCCATCCCTAGCGCCTTCAGTTCTGCCCTTTTCAATAGGACCCCTTCCCTGATTCCTCCTACATTCCCTTCGGTGGCATGCATCCTCTCTCCCCCCTCAACCATCTCTTTTCTCAGTTTCTCCTCTCTCAATCCCCTCTCCCTTTCTTTCTCGCCCCTTGCCTGATCGCTGTGTGTATCTCCCCGGTGTCATTAAGTTCCAAGTATTCCACTCTCGCTGTAGCTAGCTGGTCTGCAAAGAATGGGTCCCTCCAGCGTGATTCATTACAACGCCATGATTTATCTGGCCTGTGTAGCCCTTCCACCTCCAGGTTCACAGTCACCATTTCGTGATCAGTCCACCCCATTGGTTTAATAGCACTGCTCATTACTCTCACACTTTGCTCCTTATTGATCAATAGGTAATCCATCCAAGTATATGTTTTGCTCGGCGGCAAGTGTAAGTGTAGCCCTCCTCCTGTGGGTGCTGACTTCTTCACACATCTACTAGGCCTCTCCTCTCCATTGCCCTTCCCAGGTGTCCCAGCCTTCTTTCCCGTCTTCGGCTCGTCTCCCTTTGCCTTCCTATCCCAGGTTTCATTTGCCCATGAATTCAGGTCTCCACCTATGATATATATGTCTGCTTTGAGATGTTGTATCTCGCTGAATGCCCCGAATAGGGAATCCTCCTGCTCCTGGTTGGGGGCATACACTGCCTCCAATAACACCATTGCTCCATCCAAATTGCCCTGGAGTACCAGCAGTCTACCCCCCAGCAAGGTCGTAGTCACACAATTCTGTAGCCTGCATTGTTTGTGGAGGACTATGCCGACTCCTCCCTTCTTAGTATTACCAGAAGCCCAGTGTCCCTGCCCTATACCCCCAACCCCTTTCAGTGGACGCTCCTCACCACATATTAGGCGTGTTTCTTCCAAGAAGAGTACATCTAGCGAGGCTTTGCAGAACTCCCTTGCTATCAAAGATCTTTCGTGGGGGAGTTAAGACCTTTCACGTTTAATGTGCCCACAACCAGACCCGTCCTTGCTTCACCTCTTCCCATTATGAGTATATTTGCCTCCCTCCCATTTCCTTCTCATCATGGTTGAGGACCTTCCCTCGTGTTCATCTCTGTGCACACAGTGACATTTTACCTTCTGACTCGTATTTGCCTTCCCTGAGTTAATTTCTTTACTGTACCCATAACTGAACATTTTAACTGTCAACAACCCCAACTTGTATCGTTGAAGTCTCTGAGACGCCCTCTCTCTCACAGAGGGCCACTTCGGAGCGAGGTCGTCTTACCTCCTCCAGCAAATTGTTAGCTTTTCTGTGTTTGTTTACCCACTGTAATATTTCATATTTAGCTTACATATGATTCATTCTTTGGAGTCACGTTCTGGTTGTCGTTCCAGTATCGTGGGTGTCTTGCGAGGCGACCCTCCTTCTATTCTCATGTATTTCCTCCTGGCTGGCCCCCTTCTTCTCCTTTGTGGGCTCAGTGCTGGTCTTGCAATTTCTCTGCTCGTGGATGGTCCTTCCAGAACTTCTTGGCATTGCTTCGATATCTGCCGTGAGGTGGCCCAGAGCTTGCTCGGCCTCTTCCGCAGACGCTATTTTGTAGTCCACCCCCTCTCCTTTGAAATGCAGCGAGAAAGGGGAGCCCCATCTATATCTGATCTCCCTTTCATTCAACCATGTCGAAACAGGTCGACAGGCCAGTCGTCTGGCAAGCGTAAGGTTCGAGAGATCCTGGTACACCATGATTTTTGAGTCATCGAAGTCAATTTCCTGCTGTTGTTTCACCCTATTCAGCACGTCCAGTCTGTCGCTGTAGCTCAGGAACTTGAACACACTATGGAGCGGGGGCCCTTTCTGCAGGGTTTGCCCCCTCTGTGGGTTCTGTCAAGTTGCACTACTCTCCCCCCCCCTTCTGCTTCAAAGAGTTGGTGTACCAGGGCCTGAACTTTCTCCTCCACCTGTCTCTGTGTTTCCCTTGCCGGATCTTTCAATCCCAATATCCTTAGGTTATTGCGTCTCTCTCTCTCTATTTTCCAGGTCATCGATTTTGAGCATCACTTCTTCCTCCCACAGTTCGAGCTCTGTCGTCCTTGCATCTACTCTCATTTCGACCAGGTCTGTGTTTAGCTGATTGTGCTCAAATCCTTCAACTTTGTTTTCCACTGTTGACATTCTGCCAGACAGGTCTGTCAATGAAGCTTGTATGTCCCCTCTGAGCACTTTTATTTCGTCTAGGATGTGTCTATAGTCCACTTTCGTTGAAAACATGAACATATCCATCTCAGGTGTCATTTTCGCCCATCTCCCCTTGTCCCCCTGGTTGTGGTGCCTTGCCTTCCATCACCTTCTTGCCCTTCAGTCCTGGTAGCTCTGTTATCCTTCCAGTGATCGTCGGTCTCTTCCTCCTCTCACATGGGCTCTTTCTTCACTGCCCCTGTATTTTCTTCCCACCGTGGGTATGCAAATCGGTTCCTTCATCCTTTTTTCAGTCCTTTCTCCCCTTCACCTTCTTCCGATTCTATACGTTGCTCCCTCTCTCCTCTTTGTCCGTGCCCTGTCTCACTTGATTCTTGTCACTCCTCCTTCCGTCGCCAGGGTTTTACCTCGCTTCCCCTGGCTGTGTAGTGGGCACACCTTCCTCCCTTGATTCCAGCCCAGGGCCTCTGCTGTCTCCGGATCTACATCCCACACTTCCTATACTCTGTGGGTGCTCAGTAATTCCCCCTTTGATGGGCTCCCGGTTGACTATCCCGCTCTGCTTCTGCTCTATGTGCTGCCTGTGTGGGCTCCTGGTGTGCAGGGTTGCCGCACTCCCTCTGCAGGCCACTCCTACAGCACTCTCGGCACTCACGTTCTAGCTGCACTCCAACCTACAAGCGTTTTACTTCTAGGGCTGGGGGTCCACTTTCACCGTGTTCTGCCTCTCTTTTTACGCTTCTTTGGCCTCTTCACGTTCTCTGGCCTTGCATAGTCTCCTGTGCTGAAAGTCCGGGTTAGGTATCCTCCACGGTTGCTTCTATGTCCACTCACACTCTTCTGTTGTCCCTTGTGGTGATTGCCACTTATCCTGTTGTGTTAAAGGGCATGCTCCCTCCTCGCGGGGAACTCTTCCCACAGGTGTTCCGTGCTTGTATGCCCTGTGTCTCAGGGGCTGGCACGCCTCCCTCTCTTCAACTAGGGGCGGGTGGGGTTTCCTGTCCCTATTATGTGGGGCCGATGAGCCATGTGGCAGTTCACGCGGCCTCACGTCCTTGCACCGCACCCTGTAGGACAAGTTGCCCCGGGGTTTGGGGTTGCGGGGAAGTACTACTTGTCCCTGCATTGAATGCGCACTACGGTGCTGGTGGTGTCCGCCCCGTGCGGTGTGGGGGTTCCCTCAAGTGCACTCTGGGCTTCCCCCAGTTACTTTGCTCACATGGGCCTCGCGTATGGGGGCACCGGAGTGCGTGTCCAGGCTCTGAGGGGGGCCTGAGCCTACCTGAGTCTGTAGCATGCCACACCGTCCCCTCCTGGCCTCCACACCCGGCGTTCACCTCCATCTCTCCTCTATGGGAGGGTGCCGTCTCTGTCACTGTCACCCTGCTGCTGTTCCCGCTGCACTGTTGGATCACCTGGGTTGTCCTCTGTCTGTCCACCGCATTTCTCAATCCTCCTCTCGGGGCCCGTCCTCTCCAGTTATTCTGTCTGGCTTCTGCTCGGGGTCCGCCTCTTGCTTCAGCTACTGCGGCACAAGCCTTTTTGGCTGGCCATTACCTTCCGAGGTCAAGCAATGGGCTTCACTTGTCATGCGTGAGCCCGCCACCTACGCGTGGCAGAGCTTGGCTTCATTGGCGGATTGCAGATGTCGAGCCACGCCTCCGCTTTCCCACAAGGCTGGCTTCCCGGGTCCCGTAGTGTCTGGTTCACTCGTGCCGTTCGAGGTGTGTTATTTTTCACTGCTTTTTCAGCTCTCCTTCTCCTCGTCTCCTATCTTCACCATCTCATCGCCATTTCGCTGGAGGGAGCTGGAGCTGCGTGGCTATGCAACCATCTTCTCCCACACCCCCTAGTGGTCTCCCTAGGATTCATGTTGGCCTCTTTTAACAGGACATGGTAATTGTAGCCCAGTTGGAGAAAGTAGACCAGGCTGGCTTATGCAGGTTAACTCCCAGAAGAAACCAGCCTCATCCCAAGAGTAGTCCTGCCTCACACATGGTATTATAGAAATACCCATAACGTACCCAGCAGAGCGTGGTCTAGGGCTTTTCTCCTAGTGGATCCAAAATTCAAACCCCATTCCTTTAAAAGATAGTTCTTTCCAGCTTTCCGGTCTATGAAAACACAGGCATATAGAAGTAAGTAGGAGAGTTTTGCATTCCTGTTTTTTGGGAAACGTTTCAACATGCACAGTACCCGGGTTCTATTGTGAGCCTGGGCAAGTGTTAAAAGCCAGAGCACTGCTGAGACAAGCAGCAAGGTGTGTCATGACATTGTGGTAGCAGTCCTTTAACACTCACAGTTCATTGCATAGGAACCCTGAGCTGTGCAGCGACTGCATACATGCCAACCCTCACGATTTAGGCGACAGACTTCCGATTTTTCAGTGAAAAATATTGCTGTTATTAACATTCTCCCACCTAAAATAATTATTTCCCCAATGCATTCCGATAGGAAAATTGTCTCCCGATTTCTCTGACAAAATCTCCCTCCCAGGTGTGTCAGAATGTTCGCATGTATGCGACTGCACACCCAGACAACACATTATCAGAAGATCAAATGATTACTCTTTCTGAGTGCCAGACTTCCAACGTGTCCTTGTATGTGTCCACAGATCCATAGCGGCTCTTCCAACCCATTTCTTCTCCAACTACATCCACCTTTCACACAGTCTATCCTTGACCGGGCCACACCTCGCCTCTCAACTTGACAATGTCGAATTACTATTCAGGAGTTTGCCCCTCTTGAATAATTTAAAAGGGAATCTCTGGTCAAAAAGCCACCAGAATATAACTGGTTGCCTGTCGAACATTTATAGCCCAACACGTAACTAAACCCTGTGTGTTGTTAACCTATTGACCCGCTAAATAACTTTATATAGTCAATCACCCCATTGCCGGTCTAATGCTTTCAGAGATTGCTATATCTTCAAGGTTCGCAGTGGCATTTTACACTGATGTCAAGCCTTCCTTTCAGTGTGTACCCCACCTGGATGTTTGATTCTCCCAAATCTTAACACAACAGTTAGCACATCGGGCGGGACTGACAGTGATGTCTGCCTATTTTATAGATTTGGACCAAAGATCTTCATTGTTCGGGAAACTACCTTTGTCAAGCTCATTGGGAATCGTCAATGTAGTATACCATGTCTGTTAGTAGCCTCAGAAGGCAGTTTCCCCATTTTTAAATGGCCGCTAAATTAATAAAAAGGTCTTCTGGGATTTAAGGTTCAACTTCCAGATTAGTAGTTCCTGGTGTGATGCAATGCTGGTTGTTTACTGGTTGGCTGGCTCTGTACGACGATGAGGGAGACTCCAAGGAGGCTGCAAGGGGATATTGGTTTCCTAGTAACTGCTTAACTGACAGGCAACTGAGCCAATAGCTGTAGGATTGGGGACAGGACAGCGAAGCAGGAGTTGTCTGTGAAGAGACTGTGTGAAGAAAGGAAAAGGAAAGACTGTTTTCAGGGGAGTGGTGTGGTAAATGGAGTCCCTGACAGAGGTGCGAGCACTTAGGAGAATCCATGCATATAATGACCAGAAAACTGTTCTCATGGGTGGGTAAGATATATTTTATTTATATCGCGTTCATACACATGTGTTTCAGAGCGTGACCAAGCAAAGGGAGGGGAACAGGTGAGAACAAAATACAATCTTGCTAGGCCCAGTGACATTAAGAACATGCAAGTGCATAGAAAAGGGAAGAGGAGATAACAGAATAAATAATAAGTGGGATAAATAAATAAGTGCAGACAAAAAGCACTAGGGTCATCATGCCTTACTATGGAGAGCCATAAACATGGTTTTCCTCCCTCACCCATCAAGGGAAAGATTTGTGCTTTGGAGGAGAGTTGGTTCCTAGTCACCTGCATTGAAAAAAAGTGTGCGACTACATGTACCAGAATCCCTAGAGAATTTAATGAGAATTAACTGGACACACCTGAAAAGAAAAAGAAACACAGCCTCACTGATGATTGATAGAGTCAAGAAAACGTTTGAAGAAGACTAACTGTTGCTTTAGCAGGTAAATCTGACTGGGAATCAGAGTGTGCCCCTCATCTCCATTTCTTCTTACAGACAAAAGGGTAGTGCAGCCATACACGTGGCAAGTGCATGATTAGTCAGGGTTTATCTGATAAGTGCAGAGGAAGAGTGGGGGACTATATGGGTACAGATCCAGATCCCACTTCCAAGGGTGGCCAGAAGCAATGCAGGAGGGAGGCAGGGTGCGCCGGTACCTGGGCCCGAAGGACAGAGGGTGGCAGGTGCATGGTGCCGAGAGAAACAGATCAGCAGGGGAGAGGGGGGGCCAAAGGCAGGAGCGAAGAGGAAGGTCTTGCGGTGCTTCCGGATCTGGAGATGGTTCTCCTCAAGTCTCAGGGTGGCCGTGAGGCTGTTTCAAAGGGAGGCCCCCAGCACGTTTCTTTGAAAAAAGCCTGACCCTGAGGGAATTACACATAGAGGAGCGAAGGGCTCGAGAAGAGAGGTATTTACAGAGGTATAGTTGAAGATATTACGGTCCCAGGCCTCAGAAAGCCTTGTGGACAATGCAGAGTGTTTTAAATTTAATCCTTGCATTCACTGGGAGCCAATGATGGGATTTCAGAGCTGGAGAGATACGATCCCTTGAGGCCAAGG
Organism: Ambystoma mexicanum; assembly: GCF_040938575.1. Lineage (NCBI taxonomy): Eukaryota > Metazoa > Chordata > Amphibia > Caudata > Ambystomatidae > Ambystoma > Ambystoma mexicanum. The sequence goes on along the minus strand of NC_090931.1, from coordinate 284,474,515 downwards.
ACAAGTCTTGCAGTCCTGTTCTGGATTAGTTGTAAAGGGTGGAGAGTGGAGGCAGGTAGATTTAGAAAGAGGCTGTTACAATAGTCCAGCCTGGAGAGAACCAGGGCTTGGGAGACTGTGAGCTTCTGGGGAAGGAGAGGAAAGGCAGAGTACCTCTAAGGAGGTGCAGTACGGAGTTTGACTTTTTTAGAGACGTCAGAGATGTGTGCGGAGAAGGAAAGTGTGCAGTCAAGTATGACCCTGAGGTTCTTAGCCACTCAAGTAGGGGTGGGAGGAGGGCCAAGGGAGGCCGGCCAGAGAGTGAGGGGAAAGGATGGCGAAGGTGTACCGATGAGGAGGATCTCCGTTTTGTTGGCATTTAGACAAAGATTGTTGGCAGCACACCAATTTTGAATGGCAGAAAGGCAATCAGAGATGAGGGAAGGCGATGCGGTGGCTGAAGAAGCCTGAAAATGAGTTGGGTGTCGTCTGCATAGCACTGGAGGTTTGAGCAGAAAATGGAAATGCAGTAGGCGAGAGTTGCCAGATATTGGTTGAAAAGCCAGGGCGAGAGGTTAGACCCCTGGGGGACACCACAGGTAGAGCGGGCGATAGTAGATAGGAAGGACCCAATGGTTACTTGGGAGAGTCGATCAGAGAGGAAAGAGGTCAGCCAAGCCAGAGCCTGATCGGTGATACCCAGCTTGTCACGGAGACGGTTGAGCAGGATGGGATGGTTGATCGTGTCGAAAGCAGAGGAGAGATCAAGAAGGATGTAAAGACAGTAGTCCCTGGAAAGGGGTACCTCATGTATGTGTGCATGGATGATGCACCCAGGAAGGAATTTCAACATCATTATGTATTGATGGCTGACTGATTAGTAGGACATGTGCTATAAACATTCCAATATGAATTGGTGGTGAAAGGCAGTAGGACATGGCAGAAATACAGTAACCAATGTAAGTCCAGTTCCTCCGAAATGACTGGAGTATTATGGTAAATTGAAGAATAGGAAAAGCGTGTGGCAGCAGGTCACTAAGTTCAAGGTGTTCCCTTGTGAGTGTGCTGCCCCTCAGGCCTTATGTATTGACACTCACATAAGTTTAATCAGCCCCTCAACCCAACTGGTGATGGTTAGGATTAATTCTTGTTGGCATGGGAGGTCCCAGGATAAAGGTAAGGAAAGTGAGCTATTGGCAGCCTTATCGATATGGGCGGCCACTGCTTTGTTTGAAGGAAGTGGTATGCCGGGTTGGGCTAAATTCTGAAAATTGTGATTTCAAGGTGTTAAGGGTCAGGTCAGTGTGTGATCTAATTATATCATCATTAAGGTAAAGGACTCACATCCTTAGAGTACCTTACCATTATTCTATCACTGCACTATTATTGTATGGATCCATCATTTATGCTTAAGTGAGTTGCCAGCATTAGGTCTAAATGTTCATCGGTGGAAAATATATGTGAAAGAAATTAGATATCATACACACAGACTTGGAGGTCTTTATTAGGTTGTGAGGAGTTCCTAGTTTATTGAAGCCATCAATCAGGGTCTTCTAGCCCTTGAAGGCACTTTTAAATGATATCAACATGTGTGGAGGACAGGTTCTGAGCATCAGGGGGACTGGATCAGTTCTCACCCGTAACCCCAATCTCCTTTAGTTATCAGGTAGCAGCAACATAAGGGGTATGCTTCAGTACGGCGTATGTTGACATCCTTGAGATTAGAGCACCAGGAAATGTTTACCATTCACAATCAATAATATGCTGTGTTTGAAAAAAGCAAGAAAAAACCTGCAAAGTGATAGTCGCATAACATACTTTAGCTACAAAAACACACATGCACAGCACCACCTATCAGCCATCTCTGGAAGTTCACCTCCCGAGCAGAGCCACACAACAATGCACCATGGGTATGCAAGTTAGCTAAAAAGCTTGATGTGTGCCCTGTATGAGGAAATTGGCATTATACTACTTTATAGCTATCTAAAGCAACCCAAGACTGACCGCTTTCAAGGATGCAACAACCAACCACATACACTGTTTATTTTTGTTGGGGATCATCAGTGTCATGTAGATTGACCTTCTTGAGAATGGATCAATAGGGCATGTTTACCATTCACCAACAAAGCTATGGTGGGTTTTTTTAAAAAAAGAAAGAAAATACCCCTTTTACCTGCAATGCCTAATAAAAAGGGCAATTTCAGCTAAAAAACCACACATATACAACATCGCCTAGTAGCCATCACTGGCAGTTCACCCCCACACGCAATGCCCAATTCGTCAGTATAGTGGCAGTGAACATTCTTGTTTGGGTTGCGATGTAGTAGGCAGGACAGGCGTTTTCCATTCAACAGGATGATGTACGCCTACCAACACCTTTAGTTACGTAAAAAGCGTCACTTTTCTTCACCAGTCCACCAAAAGCAATAGTCACCAGCAGGGCTAATCACAACATGCAACACTGAATAAAAAACTCTACACCACCCTCCAAGTAAACCACAAAACCAACACAACTACCACAGTGATCACACATACCCCCTACTCAACGCCTCATTCAAATTATCTCTGGTAAAGGCAACAAAGCGCAGGATCTTATCTGCTGCCTTAGTAATGATCTGCTCTTGTGTGTGTTGCTTGGGGCCTGAGTTGGTCAATTAACCTCAATCGTAAAACAAAAAGAAAGACTCTTTCCTAAGGTCCAGCACATCCTTGTTCACTCTTTGTGGGGCTGACTCCACTACAGAAACTCTCCAAGTAGACAGCACTCCACTTGGCTCCTGCTGTCCGTGGTTCGCGCACAGCTTATCTATTTCCTGAGCTTCAGCCATGTCCAGGACATTTTACCGCAAATGTATCTCGAGGGCAGACCCTCCACAGCCTCTCCCATTCCTCCCTACCTTTATTACCCTAACCCAGCCACCCACAAACATTTGCGGTAAAATGTGGTAGAAAAAATGTGACTAATTCTCTCTCGATGGAATCTTTGCATCCCAAACACTTTGCCCTTAATGACTGTCCTCTGGCTTCCTGCACATACAGGGCACTTTTTAGACATAGCAGACAGACCACCACCACAGTTCCCATAGAAGGGCTGCCTCTCACTGAGACAGTTCCTTGCATCATGACCTCTCCTGTACTTTGCACAGTATTTCAACCCTCAGCAAATACCAGCTGTACGCCCATATTTCTGACATTCGAAACAACGCAACGGCGGAGGAACATATCTTTCAAAACCAAGACGCAAATGTTACAGCAGCTCCTTGGACTTCAAGGTCCTTAACAATGCAGTGGATAATACTTCCCCCTCATACGCGGCTTTCTTACTCCAATCACATTGTCGCGTTTAAGTTGATCCATCAATATTTTCAAATCTGTACTCAAAGAAACCAACCGAACCGGTATCCAGTGTTTATAACCAAAACAAATTACAACAAGCCTTTTAAACGACACCTACATAACGAAAAAATATAGAATTCTAAAGTAAAAGTATATATGGGGGTGGGTTAAGGGACTAAAAGGGGCAGGGGTTGTAGGGTGGAGGGTAGAAAGGCAGTAGAAATGGGGGCTTGGGTGGGGCCGCCAAATTAAAAAAAAAAAAAATTCGACTTGATCGTTATTTAGGTGTCATTTTTAAAGTATGTTATTATTTTGGGTGTTGTTGTAAAGACATGGAACCAAAGGAACCCACCTTGGGGGAAAAAAAGCAAGAAAAAAACCTTTTTCCTGCAAAGTGATACTTGAATAGGCATGTCAGCCTAAAAGTCAGACATTCACAGCGTCATCTAGTAGCCATCAGCGGAAGTTCGCCCCTGGATCAGAGGCATCCAAGGCATGTGTTAGTAAGCCCTCTTTTGAAACTCTCCACCCTTTGCTTTGCAATTATATTTTGAGAGCTTGTGTGATTCCGAGGGAGCTCACCCTTACCTACATCAAAAGAAAAAGAAGGTGAAGGAACCCCGAAGACTTCGTAATAAGAAGGATTCCGAAGCCCTTGACAGCTCTGTGGAAGACACAGGTGAGGAGGAATATCGGGAGGGATTTGGAAATCTTGACAGTGCCACACACAATGTTGGAAAGGCAGAAGGAGCACCAAGGGGCCATTTTAGTCCCCCAGATTTCCCATTTGAAACAATAAAAATGGACTTTATAGAGTTACCTCCTTGTCAGAAGTAAAAGTATGTTTTGGTAATTGTCTATATGTTCAGTAAAAGGGTAGAGGCCTTTCCTTTGAGAGATAACACTGCATGGAGTACAGCCAAATCCCTTGTTATGGAATATATTCCAAGATATGGTCTGCCCCGCTCAACATGGAGCGATAATGGGGTTCATTCTGTGAATAAAACAATGGACCTGGTATGTCAGGCATTGGGCATAAGGAAATGTTTAATGCAATATATCATCCCCAGGCGGCAGGTTTAGTGGAACGCTGTAATGCCACGCTTAATACATTATCCAAAATGTGCGCGACTAGCAACTGAAGCTGGGTGAACGCCTTGCCTTTAACTTTATTCTCTCTGAGAACTATTTCACATTCTGGAGTGGGTTTACCCTCCTATGAGGTTGTTATGGGCCACCCAGCCAATGTGTGGGGCTTGCCTCACCCAAAGAAACTGTCCAATTTGCCCTATGCTATGCTGATTGACTATTGTAAGGAGTTTATTGAAGCATTGTCCATTATTCATAAACAGGTCAAGGACTGCCTACCCCAGCCCCTGGAGGGGCCAGGACACTATTTTGACTAGACACTAGATTTTCAATAAGGACTCAACGCACTTCTGATCTGCAACCCAGGTGCAAAGGGCCGGTGCAGGTGCTCCAGGCAACACAAACAGCAGTCAAGTGTGACAGACATAGAAACTGGATTCATGCTACCCCTCATGCCACACAAACAGCCTAAGGACTGTGTTGGGAAAAAGGAACTTGGATTGCTTTATCCAGCTACAGTGTGCCCCAAAGACATTGTACGACCAACAGTGGGGCCACACTATAGTCTGAGACCAAGAAAACTCCAATGAAAGCGTCAATGAAAAATTGATTATTTGGGAAAACTCTCCGGAGAGAGCAGCTACCCCGGTGGTCAAGACCTCCAACTTTAAAGGACTATCAGGGGGTGAGGTATTTTGGACACCGCAAAAATATATTTGCTGTCTCCACGGATATAGTGACCATGCCTCTCCATTCTTTTTTTTCATAACAAAAGACAATTGCCCTACAAAAATGAAGTATTACGCACTGACAGAACATGGTATCGCTCGAGATTGTGCCTTTTTTCTTGTTTTTTGGATCCTGCTTGGTGCTTTTGTATTATGCGATATGTATTTACCCCTTCCGGATAAAACCTACACCCGTACCCTTTCCTAAAGTTACTATGGTAACTTTAACCCCCCCAACCCGCGAGATCAGCATTATCATTAATTAATTTGCAGAAATGTGTTTGTTACACTTATGCTTCATCATACACACAAGATGATTCAATGCAGCAATTGCGATGTATACTTAGTTTCCTGCCGTTGTAGAGGAAGGACTCCCGCTGCAACAGTTGCCCCTCACGTTCTTTGCTTCATGTTATGCTTTACATGTGGCTATATTACGTATAGAAACTAGAACTATATTTAACGGAATAGCCCAGCGAATAGCTAATATCTGCTATGCCTCCCATTCTTCCTCCTCCTCTTTGTATGCTCAATTACAACAGCAGGTGCTGTGCAAAGGAGCATTTGAATTTGTCATTCTCCCAAATGCTACTTTCCCTTTGTCAGATGTGTTTACTCCTTTTTTCTCCTGGGTTGGCCTCATGACTGCAGCAGCCCTAGTTCTACTTACTACACAGCTATTGGATAACCCTCATTTATTTTCCATCACTTCCCTGCATCTCTGGGCCACCACCATAATAGGGGCAATTTGCATTAAGAACCATGTTCCTAGGATAGAGCACCAACTGCAACATGACATTCACCATTGTCAGAGACAACACAGATGTTCCCTTTTATGTTGGCGCCTCAGTGCATTTAATTTGTGGGATTAACGCTTATACTTTGCTACCTTCACATTGGAGTGGACGTTGCCATTTAGGCTTTGTATATCCAGCTGTATCTATTAGACCCTCTGTTGTGGACAATCCTACCAGGCATCGCAAAACTTATTCAGGACGATACTGGTGCACAGGTATTTGGCGATCTGATTGAAGCAATTATCCCCCAGTATGGCCCTTCAATAAAATCTAGGGATATCCGCTGCCTGGCTAGATTGTTAGAAGCAACCATTAATGACAACACTGAAATATTAAGTAATATCACTGTAGAATTATAGGCGGTACGCCTTGTGGCTCTGTAACATAGGTTTGTTTTAGATATACTTGCCGAAAAGAGGTGTATGCAAATTTCTAGGGGCAGATTCCTGTGTTCAGTGCCCGACACCTCCACTTCTGTTTGTGAAACAATAAATAAATTGCAGGGTATTGCTGAACAGGTCCACATGCCTACTGGCACATGGGATCTTACAAGCTCCTTTTGGTCCATCATCAGCTCTTTTGGCTGGAAAATTGGTGTGTTCCTAAGGATTGTCCTCTTATTTTTCTAAGGGGCCTATTTTCTTCTACATTGTCTGTTTGTTGTCAGGCATTTGCCTAGTTGCTTAAACCTCCTGTTTCATCTGTACTGGTTAGAAATGCATTAATAATGCAAGATGTAGCAATACAAGAAATAATGGTGTCCAGTCATTTTATCACGAACATTACAAAGTGGTACATAACAGAGCGGAACAGAATAGCGAAAAACACTGAACAGATTAAATTAATATATAAAGGGTAGTGGGGTGAGGGGTTAAAATGGGTTGGGTTGGCGCTATAAGGGTGGAAAATCAGGGGGTTGGTGGGGAGCCCCCTCCCCAAATTAATAAAATGTACCAAATGTAATTGTGGTCAGTAAAATCACATATAACCGAAATAATGGCTATTGACATTAGTACCTGGTCTCTTTTCTCTTCCCAACCTGTATATCAGAACTCACACTTAAGATACCACATATAGTAGAACTGATGTTCAAAGAGCCGCTTGTGGAAATATACTTTAAATCAACACCAGTTCTATTTCCCTTTTCTTTGTCAAAATGTCACACAACAGTTTTGCTGTGGTCCGCAACCAGCATTCCAAACAATCTGTGTGTGTGTTGCAGGCACTGCTCTCAATCTAGGAAATGGCTTACAGTGAAAATAGCATGCACAAATACCAGCAGGTGGTGACCCTCCCCCTGTGACCTCAGGCTGAGGATAGAAAAGGAACACATGTTGAGCCTCCTCCTGCATGTCTATTTATTATTCATTAGAATTACTCACCAAACTTGATGTGATCCCTGCCAGCGAGTTACCTCATGGACCCTGTGTTATTTACGCGTCATGCTAACGCAGCTGAAAAAACAGTATATAAAGAGCAAAAGATTTTAAGTCATAAAGCACTAGTGACACATATGTTGTTGCCTCTCTCCACTCGAGTGCTTGGTTGATGCCCAATACATTTATGTATGAGACTATCTTATTTTGTGGACTATCTTTGTCTCATTCTTGGTTTATATTCCAGGCAGGAGAACCGAGGGGCTCACTGCTTTGCTCTAATTTGCCCCTTTTAGCAACGCCACTGGCAGCAATCTGCCAAACACATTGGGTTAAGTATGTTTATATATGCTGAAGAAGCTTATTGTCCACCGCATCTGTTAGTCGTATTATAAAAATTCTGGTTTTATATAGCCCCAAACCAGCATGCCAATAAATAGCAACTTCAGGGTTCTCAAGATTCCATAATGTCTTTTTTAGTTTGTATTTTGGATAGTTGGGTCCAAAGACAGGTGTGCCTCCTCCCAATCAAGCAACAGGAGATGCAGAGCATAATTGGAATGCACAAAGTGAAGGAAGCCTCCGACATGGCCTCTTGCATGGCGAAGAGGATCTGCCCCCTCTAAAGAAGGGTGCTTAGTAGACTTCTAAAGGGCTCATGGTACTGCTTCTAAGGTGTAAGGGGACCAGATGTGTTTGGCACCTGATCATTACATTCACATGGCTCTTAAGTGAACCTAAACTGGAAAGACTGGTCCTCATCTGAACAACAACCACTTACAAATGGTTTATACTGGATCCATTTGATGAGGTGGGTGTTTGGCCTCCTTCAGCACTACCATGGAGACACAAAGGGGAGATTCCAGTTCCAGCTAGGAACTAGTTATTGGTGTCGGGTGCTGATTACTGGTTGACATTTCTATGCAACTAGTAGCCTTGATTATGGGCAAAATCTGGGGAGAGGGTTTAACAAGGGATGGAGGGTAAAATCGATTAAAGTGCTATGTGTGGTGTAAAGACTGGCTCGATTCCCCAAATAGAACCAACGTGGCCCCTGATGGCTTTGCATAAAATCCTAGAGCATTTGGGGTGAACATAAGGACGACCACAGATTTCTATATTTGTCAAATATATCTCACAGTGAGTCAAGCATGAAACTCTTCTGCACACTGGGCTTAGTGCTCATTTAATTTGTCATACCACTTACCCAAACAATAAAATGCCATGAACCATACTCTAATAGAAGCCTCTGTTTTTGGATGTGATGATTTGACTGTTCTGCTCCAGCAGAGAGCTTCTGATTGAAATCTTTTCAGAGCATGAGAATAGATTGATGGTTTCTCAAATTCTTTTTTTTTTAAAAACTCTTTTTTTATTCGTGGTCACAGAGAGAACTGCATTGCCATTCCAACTCGCAAATCAATAATTCAACAATACATTATGTGTTTCATACATACAATGAATATTACAAGGATTCTTCGTCATTCGAAATCATGCTGCATAAATATCCCCTGAGCGGGCCCCATATGTCTTTTGGTCTACATGTTGTTGGTCGTGTCAGTACATATTGTTCTTCTGTTTCATTGATATATGTTAATTCTCAAAGAAATTGTTCCATGCTGGGTGGCCCCTTGTCTTTCCATTTCAGTAATATGCATTTTTTGGCCACCGCACATGAAATGTTAAACAGTCTTCTAACCTTCTCTGAGCACTTTCCAATATCACCAAACAAGTATTTCTGCAGAGTCAACACAGGGGGGTTCTTTGCTATCTCTTCCAGCATTGCAGCCACCTCACTCCAAAATGTGGCTACCACCGGGCACTCCCAATACATATGGCGGGCTCCGGCGCGTGGCGCATTGCACTTGGGGCAGGCATTCGAGCTTTCAGATGCAAATTTAGCAATTTCTGCCGGCGTGTTATGTAGCCTATTTAGGATTTTAAATTGAATTAGCCGAAGCCCAGCGTTGAGCGAAATGTTCTTGGTAAGGGAGCAGTACCTGGCCCATTTCCCATCTTCTATGGATATCTGTAGGTCCCTTTCCCATTTTTCTTTGATACGATTTACCGTAGGGGTATTAGCCTGTACTGCCTCATACAGCCTGGAGATTCCCAGGCCCCCTTCAGCAGTTATTAACTGTGTGCATGGGTGTGGGGGGGTTTGTGGGGGGCCATCTCTTTTGAAACGCAGCTCTCATGCGGTAATATTGCAGTGTTTTTAGCGGCCCCCCTCCCAGTGCTTGCACCAGCTCCTCCAAGGTTGCAAACCTCCCATCAATGAACATATCGCCCAATTTCATCTCATGATGTGGATCCCAGGATTCGTGTATGCTGCTGTCATGAGGGGGCGAGATGCCTGGGAAATTCCAGAGGGGGATTTCTGGGTTATAGGGCGTCTTGAGTTTAAGTTTCCTGCATATGGCCTGCCATGCCCTGACAGTGCAACTCACCGGGTTATAGTCACAGATATCCCTGTGTTGTGAATGTGTGGTGTATTCCTCTATCCATGTATGGGGTGTTCTGGATGTGACATTGTACCAATACTTTGCAAGTTGAGCCTGGGAAACGTAATAGTAAAGCTCGAAGTCGGGGGCAGCCAATCCACCTGAGGCGTATGGCTCCATCATTTTCTCCCACCCTATCCTTGCTGTTTTTCCATTCCAAAGGAATGTCACCGCCATGGAACGAAGCCTGGCGAAGAAGGACCTACCCGGCCATATGGGGATGTTGACAAAAAGGTAGAGTAACTTGGGCAAGACGACCATCTTGAGGACGGCCACTCTGCCATAGAGTGAGATAGGGAGGTGCCCCCACATCTGTAATTTCGTTTGCAATACGTTTTCATGATTGTCTGCATATAGTGTGTTCTTTTCTCTGGATACAAGGACTCCTAAGTATCTGATGTGTTGTTACGACCACTAAAGACCTTGCGTATCGTCGGGGCATTTGGTAGTGGGTGTGAGTGGGAATATTTCTGATTTAGCCATGTTAACAGTGTACTCTGAATATTCTGCAAATTCCTGTATTTCAGCCATGATGGGTACCAGGTTTATTTCCGGTTGCCGGACATATAATAACGTGTCATCAGCGTATAATGATATCAGCTGAGTAAAACCCTTTCATGCTAATCCCCCTGTCTGAGTGTCGCAGCCGTACCGCAGCCATCATCGGTTCTATAGTTAATGCGAATAATAGGGGGGGAAAAAGGGCAGCCCTACCTAGTGCCCCTACCTAGCAGGAAGAATTCAGAAATGGATCTGTTGGTCAACACCTGTGCCCCTGGGTCCGTATACAATAGTTTAACATATCTGATAAAATTGGGGCCCACCCCAAATGCCTTCAGTACGGCAAGGAGATATATCCATGACACTGAGTCAAAGGCCTTTTCGGCATCTAGGGATATGGCCACCGCATTCCTGCCTGGGTCTATTTGTGCCATTATGCCGAAGAGCCTGCAGAGATTTAGGGATGTGGATCTTGTGGGAATAAACCCGTTCTGATCGGGGTGTACTAGTGTGGGGACTACAGGCAAGAGACGATTAGCCAGCACCTTTGCGAAAATCTTGGCGCCTGTAGGAGGAGACATCCTGTGGTGGTCGACACGGCTTAGGCAGTACTGTAATTAAAGCCTCTCATAGTGGGGGGTAGTATGCCACTTCCTAGGGATTCTTCCCACACTTGCATTAGTACTGGGACCAGTTCCGTGTGGAACTCTTTATAAAATTCGGCCCCCAGCCCATCTGACCCTGGTGCTTTACCTGATGATAGAGCTTTGATTGCTTCCGTTATTTCTTCCGTCGTTACTGGCTGGTCCATTCGCAATCGCTCTTCTTCGGGGAGTTTTGGGAGGACGAGAGCCTCAAGATGATTCAATTTCTGTTTGTGACTTCTTGTCCTTATTTGTATACAGGTTTTTCTAAAATTCAGCAAATTCCCCATTAATATCTTTGTCTTTCAGGAGTACTTCCCCTTGTGTAGTTTGTATACTGGCAATATGGCGGGCCGTTTATCGTGTTTAAATAAATTAGACAACGTTCTGCCCGCCTTGTTGCCCTCCCCATACCTGCGCGCCCGCATGGGGGCCGTAATGTAGCATACTTCTCTGATGGCCAGCTTATCAAACTCCTGAAGATTAGTGTGTATGTCAGCCAGTATTTCACTATTCTGCGTACGGGTGTATTTTTTTCCAGTGTATCCAGTTTGTTTTCTACGGTCATTAGTTCAGCCCGGATCCCTTTCAACATACCAACTGATTTGGACATCAGAACCCCTCTGACCCACACTTTGAAGGATTCCCATACTGTGGAGTACCTCTCTACCGATCCCATATTATTGGTAAAAAATTCCGCTATTTCAGCATGAAGAGGTTCCGCCACCCCAGGGTCAGCAAGGATCTCACCTGGCATTCTCCACTTTTTTAAAGGGCTCGGACCGTCCTGGAGTGTCAACTCCAGCGTCACTGGGGAATGGTCAGAAAGTGTGCAGGGAAGAATCTCGCATGTTTTCATTGCTGTGGATACTAGCCAATAATCGATTCTAGACTCGGAGTCGTGAACTGATGAGTAATATGTGTATTTTCTGTTGCCCGGGTGTGTTTCCTGCCAGGCATCTACCAATAACAGTTGCGAGAGAATGTGATTCAACGCTAGGGCTGTCTTGCTCGGATTTCTGATGGTTTTCGAGGACCTATCAAGTACCGGATCTAGAGCAACATTAAAGTCACCCCACCCCCCCAGATCACATTGGAAATATCGAGTGAGGTGATTACCTGATAAACATCCATGTAGAAAGTAGGGTCATCTATGTTGGGACCGTATGTGTTAACCAAAGCAATTGATGGCCCGCCAACTTTCCCCAAACCATGACATATCTACCAGCTTGGTCAACCCTATGGCCCTCCAATCCGAATCCCAGACTTGGATGTATAATAGTAATCAATCCCCTGAATTGTGAAGAGTATTCAGTATGGAACCTTAAATTCCCCCATTTAGGAAGGATATGTAGGTTGCTCGTTCCCGTTGCGTGGGTTTCTTGTAGCATTAGGATGTTGGGGCCATGCCTAGTGACATAGTTACCAATTTTTCTGACCTTCATCCGGTTATTCACTCCTCGTACGTTCCACGTTAAGTTTTATCTTTCGCCCATCACCCATGAGTCGGACAAGGAAATCATGACTCTATTTCGTCCATTAGAGCAATAACATCTATGCGATTCGGTCAGCATCAGTCTCCAAGTAACCACATTTTTAACATTAACCCAACAATCAACCTTCATAAACCGTCCAACGAACCTCAATACTTTGTGGTGGGAGCAATCCGTTCCGTTGTCTCGCAAGTGGCCAGCACCACTACAAGGCCACCAACTCCCGTCCCCTCTCCCCTGCCTCCCACCCACATCATCACCCACAACTTGATGATATACCCCCCATTAACTGATGGAGCATTCCAGGAGTGGACATGTTGCTCCACATGACTGCCAATTTGGCCCCAACACTCCAGTAATAATCTTAGATGGAGCCGCCCAGTTTGAATTCCAGGTGGCACAGCGGCCTTACAAATATGCGAACATCGAGTGTGTCCTAATCCTCTGGCCTTGGCCTGTTATTTTGTGCCGGTCCTCTGGGAGGAAGAGGTATAGAAGTCTCAATGTACTGTGTGGCCTCGGCCGGGGACTCAAAGAAGTGCGCCCTTCCTGCGTGCTGGATTCTCATCTTGGCCGGAAACCTCAAGGTGTATGAAATTTGGCGTTCTCTGAGGATTCTTTTTACCAGTTCATAGGATCTTCTACTAGCTTGAACCCCGGCGGAGAAATCCGGGTATATATGTATACGGTTCCCTTCGTATTGAAGTGTTCCAGCCTCCTTCACCATCTGTAGGATTGTGTCGCTGTCCCTATAATTGAGGAGTCTTGCAATTATCGTGCGCGGCGGCACACCTGGTTTAGCGGCCGGGGTCAAAGTGCGATGCGCTCTCTCAACTAGGAAATGCTCTGAGAACGCCTCCGTCCCAAATATGGATTTAAGTAGTGCTTCGAGCTGCTTCTCCATTTGGCCCTTACCGAATGATGCTGTCACTTCCACTACCCGGATGTTTCGCCTCGATCGCGATTCCAGGTCCTCGCACTTATTTTGCATTTCTGACATGGCCTTCTTGAGCTGGGTGATGTCTCGGCTATGGTGTGCTATGACATCTTCTTTAGTGCTTATTCTGCTCTCCGTTTCCGTGACACGTGCACTCTCTTTCTCGACCCTTGCCTTAAGACAGCCTATAGTGGAAACTATGTCGTCTAGTTTTATGTTCACTGCACGGAAACCATTTTGTACTATTGATGTTAGCCGGTCCTCCTGCTCCTCGCCCTCCATGCCCAGGACCTCTTTAGCGTTGGTGTGTACATCTACAGGGGTAGTCTGCATTTGGCCACCTGTGTAAGCATCCAATTGGCCTTTTTTCTTGTTGCTGGGAGTCTTGCCTTCCTTCCCAGTTTTCTGTGGTTCGCTCAAGATGTTCTCGGATAATATGCTGCTCTTTAGTCTTATTCTTCCCCCCTTCCTTCCCCTGTAATACAAGTTGTGGGGTGCTCCGCAATCTCGTGGAGGGAGCTTGAAGAAGGTTCCAGGGAATCAGGGGGTGTCCACCGCCAGTGGACTGTGTTCTCCCACGTATTATGTAGAAAGGATACGAATGTGGAGTAGCTTAGTAGCGTTATCATCCAGGAGTTTCCACGGAGCTTCCTGCGCACTGATTACACTGGACGGACAATATGGGCTCTTTACAGGTTTGAGTCCGGGGCTTGCTTACAATCAGCTGCCCATCAGAGCACTTGAGAAATGAAGGCCGCGTGTGCACAGTAGGGTGAGTAGGCCCGAAGACCCACGCAGTAGCCGTCAGAGTTGTAAGGGGGAGGAGGCCACGCCAGCCGCGGTAAATAGATAGTTTCCTGATGGGCTCTCACCCCTCCTTGGCCCACATATTCAGTTACAGGCGGATATCGCCACTCCACGTAGTGCTGCGATGCGGCGCCGCTGCACACTCTATGGGGGGAAATCTTGGGGCCTGGTGTGAAAGGATTTCCAGGATGGGTGCCTCAGGCAAAGCTCGATACAGCTTGTCCCCAATGAATTCGGGCAAGTCGCTGCCACGAGGGTTCAAGGCGGGCGTCCACAATCCGTAGTTTGATGTCTGTTGGGATCAGGAGATATGCAATCCTAATTATGCCGGGACCAACAGAAGTGTTGGACCGAACCCGATCGCCCGTTAAACAGTGGGGGGCTAGGGGGAGCCCAGGTAGGCTTCAAGAATAAATGTCTGGGTAGATGGGCTCCTTCCCCCCCACCGCCGTTCCCCCCGACCTCCTTACTTGTAAGAGAGTGTGTTGTTTCCCGGTCGGGTCCAAGCGCACTGCGGCGGTGTGCCGGCCACACACGATCCCCACGCTGGGGCTCCAAAAAAACACAGGGCGGCACCAAGCCCAGCTGCAGGCAGGCGCCCAGACTGCCGATGCATCTCCGCCTCCTCGGTCCGTATGGGTCCCACGTCCCAGTCTCCAGCTACGCGTGAGGGCTCAGGCTCTGCCCCTCCGCGGCCTCACGCCTCCTCGAATCCACGGCCGCTGGTGGTTTCCCCACAGAGCCCTCAGGCGGATCGCGCCTGCAACATGGGCCGGCCCAGGCTCGGACGGGCAGAACTTCGGCTCACACGAACGCTGCTTCCCAGGATTTTTAGGAGTTGCGGTCGGGTGCTCAGGCCATCTGTGCCTTGATTTATAGCACTTCAGGCGGCTCCTAACAGGATGTCTGGTCTCAGGATTTCTAGCTGGAGCAGGAGCTCACAAATCAGGTGGCCATCTTTGCTGTGTGCAACAGCGCCCCCTTTGATGGTTTCTCAAATTCTAAACTAGCATAAATCACCTGCAGCAAGCTTTCAGGTACATGACATGCAGGGTTACGTGGGATATGGCTAGCCAGGCCGAGCCCCGGCAGTCTCCAAAAACTGTCCCTGAGCCGGTGCGTTCCTGGGGTTCCCTCATTGCCCCACGAGTAAGCACCCAGCCCAATTTTACCTCAGGGGTTTGGGTGTCAGCACACACTGGTGAAGTACAGTAGGAAGTGAGAATTTTACATTCTGTAAAAGAAACAAGTGCAGGAAAGCAGACTCAAACTAGAGAACAGCCAACACCTCACTGTCAAAGGCTAATCATGCCGCAGTACACATTATCTCAAATGTGTATGTTTTCTTGGGTAGAGGGTGTAGGGTGCGCAACTATTTTTTTAAACCGAGAATTCATCAAAGAACGCCCAATTGATTGTTTTCAGATATACGACCGAACATGTACAATTTAATGGACTTCAGTCGTTTCGTCCAACTAATTTAAACTACCATGGGCGTCTTGGCACTATGTTATTGTAGATCACTGTTTGCCCCTTTTAAATTAGCATCTTTAAAAAATACTCTATCATTAATCCGCTGCGACTTAAAATGAGCCAGTGTGGCGTCACAGCATATTAAACCATCATTCCATTTATCACTGCTGTCCTTGTTGCATGGAATCATATTTGAATCCCACATTTACATTAATTGATTCATTCTTTAATGTTATTTACGTCTGTAACAATTTAAATCATCTGATTACTTAACATGCTTTAATCACCAACCTGCTCAACTACCTTTACATTTTTTTTAAACTGTAATGAGGAGAAATATGGTTAATGCAGCATCCTACCAGCAGCAACTAATTTAAATCGCTTCACCGCCTTTTGCAAGTGATACCGAATTATACCAGCCCCGCTTGCCGATAGGAAATGGCTGAGCTCCACGTTTCTTGCCTGCATTTTCCATGGCGTGATATGAGTTACGGGCTGCACAGACTAGACCGGCCTGTGGGCAAGAGCAGGGGAAATGGGGAAGCCCCTATGTTGGAAACTGAAAGCAGCCTCAAGATTTTCAGAATTGCAAAAATGTGTTTATATTGCTCCCTCCAAAATCCCCCCCCATGCCCTGTGGAAAAAAACAGATTGATAATTAGGAGTGACAAGTTTGTTTGGGTAATAGCGGGGAAAAGATTCTTTTAGAAAAGGGGCAAGCATGTATGGGGAAGAAGGAACACAAACAGGGAACTGAACACATAACTCGAAGAAAACAAACTTTGTTGGGTAAAAGGAGAGAAGAGTTTTTTTTACTTATATTCGAAGAAAACAACACACACTCTTAGACCTCTTAGAGCCCTGTTGCTGGCCAGCAAATGCACATTTATAGCAACCGCATTTAGTTGAAGGTGCCTTCCTAGGCAAGGCATAAAATAAGCGGTGTTGCATAGCAATTTGCTATGCAATTCTGTAGGTTTGCTAATCAAAAGGACTCTTGTGTAGCAAAGTTAGCTATTTAAGATGCCCTCTTCAATGAAAACACAGCTCGCCCTGCATTCCTATCTTACCCTCATTACCTTTTCACCCTCTTTTCTCTGTTCACTTCAAGTGCTTATGCAGAGAAGGTGCAGCAGTAATCGTCTCCTCCACTCGTGAGTGACAAAAAAATGTATGGGAGTGCTAGGCAGGAATTTTTTTCTTTTTCAAATAATTGCAATACAGAAGTAAACAGGATGATACTTTTATTAAGCTTTCTATATCCGGTCTGGCAAAAAGATGTGTCAACTTTATATATGTTTTAAAGATAGTTAAGCAATTCCAGTCCTAATATTTAAGATGTTACATAATGCATAAGTACAGTATTGATACTGTTAAACACTGCATCATCTGCATGCTTTATAGTAATGGTTAGGTTAGTGTATCTAAATGTCATAGTGTCAACTATATTTCATTTTGTTGGGAAAGATGCACCATATTGACGAATGAACACTTTTGAAAATACACATGATCACATAATCAAATGCTTTTGATGACAAACCTTGTTCTGTAACCTGCAGGTTGCATACATCTTGCAACTGGTGCTCAACCCATGAGCGAACCCATACTCCTTGATAGTCTATATTATCACCATGTTGTTTTATACCAGGTACTCTGAAAGTGAGAAAACCACAAACTACAATATTCCACCTAGTTTTCCCAGTTCTCCATCTACTACGCAATCCACTCTGCTTAGTCTCTTTCTTGCCTCTTCCATAATGAATACACAAAGCGAACTAGATGCTTATGCAAAGTAGTGATAAGTAGTTCCAATATCAAACACTGTAATTGGCCTCCAGAGCCTTGCTTTGCTTTATGCTTATGATTGTATTATTTGATTGGATTATATATTACCACCTGTGGGAAACAACTGGCCAAACTGTTTTTTTTAAAAACATATCTTTATTATTTTTAGTGAACAGCGTACAACCAACTTTGTACCAACATTTCACCCCAAACTCCCCCTCCCCCCACCCCCCGGGAACACATGATATTTAATTCGGAGGGATTATTCTATGCGTTGAAAACGTCCGTAACCTTAATATTGTGGGGGCACCATTGTTCCATAAAGTCCGACTGTAGGTGTTCCGTGACACTACCCCATTCTTTGACGAACCTGTCCTTTGTGCCTTGGATTGTGTGGGTGACTTTTTCCATTGCTAACTGTGCCCAGACTTTTTGGAGCCATGTAAATACTAGCGGTGTTTCCCTCTTTTTCCAATTCTGTGCTATTGTTGTCCATGCCGCTATGAGGAGTCCCACAAAGCTTCTCCGTTGTGCTTTCGTGTATCTTTTTGTAGTGTCGTCTCTCATTCCGCACATCCATACACCGTCACTTATTTGCTCCACATCTGGGAACATTTTGCCCATTTCTCCCTTAACTTCTTCCCAGAACGGCACTATTCCTTTACAGTCCCACCAGATGTGTTTCCACGTCCCCACCTCTCCGCATTCCCTCCAACAGAGGTTAGACGTATTTGGGAACATGGAGTGCAGTCTCTCTGGCGTGTAGTGCCACTGAGTCACTATTTTAGTCCACATTTCTCTCATCTGTACCGATCTTGTCAATTTGGGGATCTGGGCCCATATGTCCTCCCACTGGTTTCTCGTTAGTTCCATTCCCAGCGTTCTGTCCCATTTGCTCATGTATGACCATTTGATCTCTTCATCTTGCTTATTTATAAAGGTGTATAGTGTCGAGATCCATTTCTTTGCCCCTGAGTTGGATGTTATGTAATTCTCAAATGGGGTTAGGGTTCTCGTTGCCGCCTTCGCGATTTCGGGGGATTTTAACCAGTGCTTTAGTTGTTGATACCTGTATCTGTTCCTTGTGTTTCTATTTGGGAGTGTGAGGCATGATTCGTATGGTCTAATTTCTTTGTTGTAAAACATTTCCCCAATTTTCGTTATGCCCGCCTCCTCCCAATCGTCAGGTGTACCCTGCTCCATCCCTGGCGGGAATTGCGGGTTCCTCCATATGGGGGTGAATGGGCCTAGTGTGGTGGACATTGCGCCTTTTCGTGTTTGGGTGTCCCAAGCCTCCATGGTCGTGCTCAGTATTTCGCTGATCCCTATGTTAGAAACAGCATAGACATCCCGTTTCCAGAGTAGTTCCACTAGTGGGGTTCTAGCCACCGCCCTATCTTGAGCTGCCCATAGTTGTTGTGGGTCTTCTCCCAGCCACTCCCGAAGCACCCTTAGTTGGGCCGCTTGGTAATATTTTTGAAAATGGGGAAGTGCCATCCCTCCCTCCCTTGTTGTCGATGTTAAGACTGCCCTGGACAGTCTTGGAGTTTTCCCCTTCCATACAAAGGTTGAGATCACCCTCAGGAGTGATCTGAAAAATGAGCGGGGAATCCCTACCGGTAGGGCTTGGAAGTAGTAAAGGAGCTTTGGGAGAATGGTCATCTTTACCGCCTGAATCCTACCCCACCATGAGATCAGCAGGGGATTCCATTTACCTATGTCACTTCGAACGCTAGATAGTAGCTGCGGGTAGTTTTTGCAGTATAGCTGTTCCACCTTATGTGTAAGGGTGATTCCTAGGTATTTAATACCCCCCTCTGCTATTTTGAGGTTGAGTGCCCTTGCTTCTCTTTTAATCTCTTCCCCGTCACCTGCTAGTATTAGTATTTCTGACTTGTTTCTATTGATTTTTAGCCCCGAGATGGCCCTGAAAATTTCTAGCTCTCCCACTGCTGCAGTCGGCGTGCGGTCCGGCTCTTCTAGTACCAGCAGCAAATCGTCCGCATATGCGGTTACCTTATGTTGCGTGCCTGCCATCTCGATCCCCTTAATTTGCGTGGCTTCCCTGATTTTCATCAGTAGGGGCTCTAGGAAAATGGCGTATAATAGTGGAGATAGTGGACACCCCTGTTTTGTTCCCCGTGAAATGTTTACCCTTTCGGTTACCTCCCCATTGATGGCCACTCTGCAGGTTGGGGTGTTGTAGTTCGCTCTTATTCTAGCTGTAAAGTGTTCCCCAAATCCCATACATTGTAGTGTCTTAAATAACATGGACCATTCAACTCGGTCGAATGCTTTTTCGGCATCAAGTGCCAAGAGAATTGCTGGGGTTTGCTTTACTCCTATCTTTTCCACTACGTGGATGATCCTTCTAAGGTTGTCATGTGTTTGTCTTCCTGGGATGAAGCCTGATTGATCTAAATGAATTAACTTTTAGAGAAGCGGGGACAGCCTAGCTGCTAATATCTTCGTATATATTTTGGCATCTATATTAATCAGTGAAATTGGTCTATATGAAGCTGGGCATGATGGGTCCTTCCCTGGTTTGTGAAAAACCAGGACCTTTGCTTCGTTCATTGTGGGGGTCACATTGCCGCATTCTTTGAAGGAGTTTAAGAGTCTGGTTAGAACCGGGGTTAGCTGATCCGCGTATTTTTTATAAAATGGGGCTGTGAAGCCGTCCGGGCCTGGGGCTTTATTCTTTGGGAGTTAATTTATTGCTTTTCTAACCTCATCTTCCCTTATGGGATCTTCTAAGGCTTGCCTGTCTGCCGTTGTGATTTGCTGGAATGTGAGGGATGCCAGATATGTGTCTTGTGCGTCTGGTTCCGGGTGGTCCGTGTTATACAGTTTCTGGTAGTATTCTCTGAAGACTTCCCCTATGTCTTGTGTACTTGTCAGGCGTTCCCCTTTTGTGTCTGTGATATTTTTAATTGTTATGTCTTTCTGTTTGGCGCGGAGTTGTCTCGCTAGTAACCTATCTGCTTTGTTTGCTTTTATGTAATATCTTTGTCTTAGGTACAGGGGGCTCTTTTCCGCTCCCTTTGTGCGTAGCATCTCTAGTTGGCCCTGAGTGTGTTTGAGAGTCCTCCTAAGTTCCCTTGTGGGTTGTGTCAGTATTTTCCCTTGCAGCTCCGAAATTGATCTTTCCAGTTCTTTTTCCCACGCATACCTCTGTTTTTCCCTCGTTATTTTCAGTGCAATTAGTTTTCCTCGGATCACTGCTTTAAACGCCTCCCATACTGTGGAGACTGATACTTCCCCTGTGTCATTTTCGGTGAAGTATTCTTCTATCGTTTCCCTTATGGTCTCCCCCATTACCGTGTCCTGGATTATGTCTTCCGGCAATCTCCACCTCCAGTTTTCCCCTGTAGTTTCAAGTCGAGCCACAAGGGTGCGTGGTCCGAGAGTGCAATTGTCCCCTTTTCTACCTCCTGGATTTTGCCCATGAGGCTAACAGAAGCCCACAAGTAGTCGATTCGTGACATAGAGCTGTGCACATGTGAGAAGTATGTGAACCCGCTTTGGTCCCCCCTAGGTTCCCTCCAAACATCGCCCAGGGCCAGCTGGTCCATTTGTTGCTTGAGCCGTTTTGAAGGTGCCCCATGGCTATATGTCCCTCCGGCACTTCTGTCCCTCTGTGGGTCCCAAGCTATATTCAGATCTCCACCCAAGATCACCTCCCCCCTTGCAAAGGATTCTAGTTTGTCCAGGGTGTCTCTTAGAAAGCCGTCCTGTCCCACATCGGGCGCATATACTGACGCAAGGGTGATCCTCTGTCCCTCCAGCACCGCATTGACAAACGCATACCTTCCCTCCTTATCTGTGAGGGAGTCCTCCAAAATGGCGTCCCTTCCGGTCTTCATTGCAATGAGGACCCCCGCCCTTTTTTCCGTGGCATTCGCCTGGGCCCATATTGTATATCCCCTTACCCGTGCCTTTAGTTTGTCTTTTTTCCTGATATGTGTTTCTTGGAGGAGGAGGAGGTCCACCCCTTCCCTTTTAAGCAATTTCTCCAGTTTCACCCTTTTTGTTGGATGGTTCATCCCCCTTATGTTATAGGTCACTATGCGTATCTTTCCCATTTATTAAGGCACAAGTTCAAAGTACGTGCAATCCCTTCCTTCGGTGTTGCCCTCTGACTGTGGTCCTGGTCCCTCCTTACCAGCCCTCTGAACTCCCCCCCCCCAACTGGTAACAATAACAAAACCAAACTTGTTGCCCCCGAGTAGGGCAAGGGTTCCTACTGATGCCTGGGCGTTGCGCCCGAAGCTCCCTGCCCTCCTTCCTCTCGGGGGAGATGTGCATGGGGGATCCTAAACCCCACATTACTGTCTTATCTTACCCGATTCCAAGCCGGATGATCCATCCCGGACCGCCTGCTCCGGTTCCAGCGCGGCTGTTTGTGTTCTCTCCAGCACGATGTCGCACGGTTGACCTCATCTCTCTCTGTAATTTATCCTCCTTTCATACTTGCTTCCTACG
This sequence comes from Ambystoma mexicanum, assembly GCF_040938575.1. NCBI lineage: Eukaryota > Metazoa > Chordata > Amphibia > Caudata > Ambystomatidae > Ambystoma > Ambystoma mexicanum. The sequence goes on along the minus strand of NC_090931.1, from coordinate 284,452,581 downwards.
GCCTTCTCTTCCCAGGGCCGGCCTTTTTTGCTTGGTCTTTTCCTAACCTTGCGGTCTTCTCCTGTGTTCTCCGCTGGCTGCTTTTTGATCCCCTTCCTCCATTTCACCCTGAAGACCCATTATGCTGAGGCCCTCTTCCCAAGTGGTTGCCCTCCTCTGTTGCCCTTCCCATGTAAACGTCAGCCCGAATGGGAATGTCCATTTGTATCGGATTTCTTTCGCCCGTAGGGCCTTGACTAGTGGGGCCATCGCTCTTCTCTTTTGCAGTGTAGTTAGTGCCAAATCTTGGTACAGTTGAATTTCTTGGCCATTCATTCTTATGTGGACCAATTCTCTGGCTTTCCTCAGGATTTGTTCTTTTTGCGGGTAGGAAGAAAGCGCCACCAGAACGTCCCTTGGCCTCTCCCCAGGTGCTCCTGATCTTTTAGGGCCGACCCGCTGGGCTCTGTCGACTCCGATTGTATCCGGCTCTGCTGCATCCAGGATGTCTCTAAACACCTCCTTAACTGCCGACATCAAGTCTCTGTCCAGTACTGTTTACGCCATATTTTTGATGCGAATGTTGGAGCGCCTGGAACGATTCTCCAAATCCTCACACTGTATCTCAAGGTTATGGGTGAGTCTCACCAGACGCTCCTGGATTTCGCTAGCCTGCTGCGTTTCTTCATCAATCCCTTGGACTGTTCTTTCCAATGTGTCGGTTCTTTCCTCCAGTTTCGCCACGTCGACCCGTAGGTCTTGGACCGCCTGTTTCATGTCATTTTTCATCGTCGTGAACTCTTCCTGTACTGTGGACATGAACTTTTCCTGGAGTTCGTGGAACCATGTTCGCATGTCCTCCTTAGAGGGTGAATGCTGGGGGTTCGCCTGTGCCATTCCCCCAGCCTGTTGGTTGTCCTGTGGCTTCCCTTTGGCTTGTTGCGCTGCGTCCGTGGACCACAGTTGAAGGATGTTTGCTTCTTGCCTCGTGGGTTGTGGGATCTGTTGGGCTACTGTGTTTTTGTTTTTTGCTCTTGACATGGTACGGTTGTATCCTGGAGTTCTCAGGGGCCGCTGTGTTTCCCTCTTGAGCTTTGTGCTTTGCCCCCCTTGCGTCCGCGGGGCTGTCCTCTTGGGTCTCCTGTGGGGTCTGATTGGTGTAGTCTGTTAGAGGGGATTATTTCCTTTTCCCAGTCGGATTTTCTTGTCTAGGGCTCTGTAGGGAAGCTCCCACCAGACCGTTCCCCCCGCCGGGCCCCCCGGTCTCTCTGTGTTTGTGTCCGTTGCCCTTCTTATTGTGCACCGTTGGGCGTCTTGTTGCCGCCTTCAAAGACGTATCCCTTGCTCCGCCACCCTTGGCTCAGCCCACCATGCATTTGGAAGCGCTTCTTTCTGGCGGCGTATGGGGGGGGCGTCGGGGGTGTCCTCTTTGTTTGGGATATGGGTTTCGTCTTTTCCCCGCCGCGCCCCTCGACGCTCTCCCCGTCGTTGGGCGGTCCGGTGCCGCGACCGCCTCTGGATCTCCGCAGCTGGGGGGCCGGCACGGCGGGCCCTCAATGTAGGCGGGGCTGGGGGCCGGGATGACCCTAGTCGCTGCGTAAGCGAGCCGGTCCCCCCTGGGGGGTCGCGTGTCCCTGCTTGGCTCCCGTGGGGGGGGGGGGGGGAGGGTCCGCCCCCACTTCTCCGCCGCCGGGGCTCCGCCGCAGCAGTAGTTCTTGTTCCCGCTCCGCACCGGGGAGCCTCTGGGTCCGAGGCGGGAAACGCTCGACGGGGGAGGGCGGTCGCCGCGGAGTGGCGTACCCTGCTCTCCTGGCGCCCCACCGCAGTGCACCCGGTGCCTCGGGTCTGCGGGTAACTCCGGGGGGGGGGGGGGAGTATCTGCTCTCTGGCGCTCCGGATTAGCTTCGATTTGTGCTGTTTTTCGGCGGCCCGGGGCGAGCGCGGCTTAGTCGCGACTCGTCTCCACGGCGGCCATCTTGGAATCCGCCAAACTGTTTTTAAAGCCTTTTTGATCATATCTATTTATTTGTGTCCATCCATGCAGCTAACCTTTTAAATTTTACAGACTCATCTATGGCTCGGAAAGTCTTTTCGCCCACTCGCATAGTCGAGTAGATTTTATGAAGGGTGAGTAACATTTACAAGAGAAGTTTGAAACTTTTATTTAACATCTTCTTTGTTTGCAGTAAATATCAAATACGTTTCCCTGTGCATGGCTGGCCTCTGGGAGGCAAAAGTGTGCCAAACATAAAGTGGGTTTGTAGTAACATGCACCACTTGACAGAAATCACATTTTAAATTTGTTGTCCTCCATTCCTATGGGTCGAGTGCTGAATAGGTAAACTAAGTCACCCGACCTGTAGGTCTAGCTGAAATTTAAAGAATTGGCAAGGCCTGACTCCTCTCACTAATATTTCAGCGGTATGCATAACTGCTATATTGTTGCTCATGTCATGGGTACAAATAATGTCTTGTGACATTAACAATATCAGTACAAAATTGCTAATCAAATGTGTGTTTGCTAATCAAAAAACATTTAAATAGCAAACTCTGCTAATCAATTTTTGAAAACTAATTTATACCTTGCTAGGAAATATGTGCGTACTAGCAGCCCTTCTTTGCAGGGGGTAAATAGCTACAGATTATAATGGGACATGTGGACGGCAGGGGAACTGAAATCCTCAATGACCACTTCAGAGCTATTAAGCACACTGGGCCTTGGTAATTTATTTTCTGAATCAACGTGATTTATTCTGACTGCTTATATGCAGTCAGGAAAGGATTAATTTATAGACAGCAGTTTAGAAACTGAACCAGAGAGAGTTTTACCGTATACAGTTATGATGACCACCTGAGCAGTGCTGTGTGACCCAAAATGCATGTTTGCAGGTTCATGTGATGTATTTCTAGGGGCAGGTGGCCCTTGCCTAAGCCAACTGCTAATTATTTAGGTTACGGGCAGCAGTTTGGCCAAGTCCCTTTCCAACCCCACCCTCAATTTATTATCACAAGTAAAGCACTGCTGACACTCGAACAGATAAACCCTGTTGGATGCTTACTGTGGGGTACAGTGTTGAGTCACACCTGCGTCCCTCCACAGGAACATGTTCCTTTTTTTGCAGAGCACAGCCCCACTGCCTCAGTGTCGCCAAATATTCCGCCTCGGCTCTACAAAACCCTGTGACACTCCTGGTTGCCGGGAAATCCATTCTCATTACTTGTTAGTGCCATCAATACATTCCTTATTTCAGGACTCCCCTTTAGAAAGACCCACGTTCCCAAGCCCCTTCAAAGACTTCAGCCATCCTGAAATCCCTCTTTCTGCACAGATTCCCAATCCTCCAAAAGTAAGTTGCTCTATGGCACATCCAGCTTACACGTAAACAGGGAAACAGCTGTGTCCCTCTCGGCATTGAGCCAATTTTTATGCACAAGCGTCAGTTCACAAGTATGAGATTAGATCCAGCGCCTGCAGTTCTGTTCACAAAACATTGTCGGCTGGCCTGTAGCATAAAGAAACATGGATTTACACAGTACTTTCGGACTTATAACTCCAGAAATCTGGAGCCAGAGGTTTCCATCTGCATAGATGTTGCTCGTCTTAAGATGCACCAATCAGCCAAGCAGAGCCTCTAAATCTCTGCCCACTTCCCAGTCTCTCGTACATACTGAAGAAGGAACCTGCACTGTTTATCCTGAAACGCTTTTTTCATAAGGAGCAAATTGAACAGCCCCTGCACTACTACGCCAATGTCATACATCCTGGCTTTAAGCAATTCCCTCTGCAGACCATACTATACACAGTCCAACATATAGTTAGCCACCATCTCCAGGCAACTGCAAGCGTCAAAATCTGCAGCGGCAACTCTACCCATCATAAACCTCCACCCTGACAGAACCGCATGACCCAATCTGTGGCAATTCAAGATTGTCACATCACTCCGTGCCAACTCTACACCACACAAACCACTGAACCTGCACCTTCCTGTGCACTGCATACAACTGCCTCTCCTTCCTGCTCAAATCCCAACGACTTTGCTACACTCTCTTAATGCTGCCTCACACCACGATCTACCTGCACCTCAGCCACAGTCAAGGGGACCTCTACATCCACCACCCCACTTTTTGTGGCCTCGTATGATGCCCTGTCCACCAATGTGTTACCCAAAACCCCACAATGACTGGGAACCCAAGCCAACTCGACCACCGTTCCCCCCACAATACAAGTCTCCAACCGATGTCTTATAATCACTACTATATCCCCCTATCACCATTCCAATCCTTGATAGCTAACAACGCACTCGACTCGACAAACACCACCATCCTAGCCAACTGATTCTCCATAACCCTTTTATAGGCATGCAGCCAATTAGCAGCCAGGCACTTCTTCACAGGGTGCCACACACCGAGTGGTTTACATGTCAACCAATATTTAGCACTCAGTTCTTCCCTTCTCAAATCCAAAGGCACCATCCCTGCCAGCACCTGCACAGCTTCAGTAGGTGACGACATAACCGTGCCCGTCACAATCCTCAATACCCTCACCTGGACATAACAAGCAGAGACTGTAACTATTCTGTAGTTGAACCCCAAACTCCAACACACTCCTGACCATACATACATATAACATTCTCACACTCTGCAGTCTTCCTCCCCACAACAGGTTAAGCCTCCTTTTACACTTCACCACCATCCTCGCCACCTGTAACCAGAAACATACTGAGATACCAAAATTCTGTCACTCACGCCAACACATCCCCTCTCAACTTGAGATCCAAACTGACACAGATATATCTGCTGTTAAACATACAAACTGCTTTGGAGAGCGACGACGTAAACCCCCATGTCCGACACCAGACTTCCATAACATCCAAAGTCTTCTGCAATTTCCTGTGAATCAGTCGGTCCAGCTTGCTTCCCACTCATAACACCCCATCATCTGCATAGAACCCAACCTTACCATCCACGCTCCTGTATCTTCTCTATAAGACCATCCTCCACAACATTAAACAGGATAGGGCTGACAACACTGCCCTGAGGCGTCCCCTTCTCCATCAGAAACTCCTGGGATAACGCACGCTTCCCTAACTCACACTTGAAATATCCTATTCTCCAGAAAACCCTTAACCCAAGAAAACAATTTCCCTTCACACCTTTCGCCCGCAGCATATAGAGAAACCCCCCACTCTCCAAACCATATTGTATGGCTTCTCCAGGTCTACAAAAATTGCACCCACCATGTCCCGGCAAGACCAGGCCTCCTCAATGTCCATCGCCAAAGCAACCACAGCGTCCCTTACAAACCTACGTTTGCGAAACCCATGCTGAAACATACTCAGCTGTTGCTCCGCCTCCAAAAAGTGCACCGAGTGAACACACACCATTTTCTCCATAATTGTACACAAATCGGATGTCAAAGCTCTGGGCCCCACAAGAGCCAGCCGGCTTCCACAATTTTAGTATTGGTAGGATGACAGCCCTCTTCCACTCACTGGGCAGCATACCATCATCCCACACCATATTGAACAGCTGCAACACCACCACCAAACAGACATCCGGCAAATGTAAATATACATAGCGCACCCGATCCTCACCGGGACTGGAATCCCTACTCCCCCCTCAAAGCGTCCCGCAACTCACTCTAGTAAAGGACATGTCCATACAGGGTGTCCAACCTTCCACATTGTCCAACACGCACCGATTAGTAGACATGAAATCGGACATCGCCTGTCTAGCTTCCAGGGAATAATTATAAGTACTGTGTATACCTGCAAAATGCGCACCCAATGCTTCTGCTTTACTACCGTCATCCACCAAGTCACTCACCAATACAGTAATAAATGGAATATGAAATCCACCACTCGCCTGACCCATCATGCGCCGAAACCTCACCCCCACCTGCGACATACACATGTCACCAGAAAGCAATATTCCCTCTTATGAAACCGGATCACCCGCACTAGCGCCATGGCCTTTTTATAAGCCACAATTTTAGATCACATGGCCTTTTGCTGTTTCCTCTTCCTATCCAGACAGCCACTGAGCAGTCCGATGTCCACCACGGAACCTCTGGTTTCCTAAAGAGTTTACCACGTACTGGAGCCATTCCCACCACAACACTCAGAAAAATGCCACCCAGTGCCAAATTCAACTCATTGCGTGCCACCCACTGCTAAGCCACCCATCAACCTTCTACATCCCTCCCCAAACTTCACCCAATCCACGTTTCTAGTTTTACAGCCCTGTGAGGCAGAACTCGTCAGCTCCACCATCCTGACATTAAACTCCAAAGAGATAGACCCATGGTTGCTCCCCATCTGGCCTCAACTTCTACTCACACTTCGAGACGAAAGAAGCTGACACCCTGGTCAAATCAACGCAACACCCCATACCAGTATGTATATCAATCCTTGTGTATTCTGGAGAGTTCAGAAACATGAGCCTGCAGTCTTCAGCCAACCCCTCAAGCTTAACCCCATTCACGTCAGTCACAGGACTGTTCCAAAGTGTATTTTGACAAGCGAAGTCACCACAGAGAATATACCTGCCTCCACTCCCCAGGGCATGCTGCAATGCCCCTACATGGGTTATAAAAGTTCAACACAACTAACATACCATCAACAATTTCACACCCATGATCTCCAACCCCCATCAAAGTCAAGTACAGAACATTGTATACCATTATTTACCAAAATACTGAGCCCCCCTACCTACCGCTCTATCCTTCCTATTGAGCACATACCCTGGAAAGCAGAAGTTGAGACCATCTCTCAGCCAAGTCTCCTGCACTCACAATATCAACATCACCCTCCCTCAGCAACTCCTTCAGCTCCTGACCTTTCCCCAAAAGACACCTCGCATTCCATTGCCACAATCTCAAACCCCTGAACTGTCATGGGAGATGTCACTGCCACTCATTAACCTATGAACATCCCGATCTATGATATTCCCAATCTTCAAATACATTTTTGAGGCCCTCACTCCCACCCGCAATCTGTCATGTTTTGATTGACACTCAGCTGTCATATTGATGGTCACAATTTATTTAGTTTTTATAGCACGCTACACGTCCATTGGCTGCAGAGCGCACTCAAATGGACAGAGAAGTTGAGTCAGGCAGGATGAAAGTGCACATAACAGAGAGATAGATCTAATCCAGAGAGTTGAAGAAAAGATTCTTGATCGCGTTCTTAAAAATGGTCAGTGATGCAGATGATTTAATGAGGGGCAAAGAATTCCATTCCAGGGGTGCCCTGACTTCAAATCAAGTACCTCCAAAGTCTCCAAGCAGTAGCAAGGTTGGGTTAAGAGGTGGGAATTACTGGAAGGCAATTTCTCGAAGGCTTTAAGCTAGAGAATTTTTCCAGATATGAGTGTGGCTGAATGTAGACATTTAAAGGCAAGAGACAGTCTTATATCTCACTCTCTTCCCGACAGGCAACCAATGAAGTTCTTTCCTAAAATCGGAAACATGGTCACCCATAACCAGATCAAAGACAGCTCTGAAGGCACCATTCTGTGTAGTCTGCAGACGCTTTATTGGCTTTGGAGATGCCAGTAAGCAGGCTGTCACAATAATCCAGACAGGAGTTGATTTGTGTTGTGGCAAGAAGAGAGCGATTTTTTATATTAAGATAGGGACTCATCTGATAGAGGAGTTTGATAACCAGTCTGCAAGAAGAGCCAACATTGGAAACATGCTTTCTCATGAATAACTCAAGAGTGACACCCAAAGTTTTTACAGTTTCAGTGACTGGGATTATATTATTCATGACGGTAAACTGAGAATATTTAGCTATCCGAGTGAAATATGATAAGCTGAGTTGTACTGTTATTCAGGACCAGTGAGTCGTAGGCCATCCAGTTCTGTATCTCTTGGTAAATATTATTCACAGTTTTAGAGTCAGTCTCACAGATGCCAGTCAATTGAAAAAGGACCTGGGTGCCATCAGCATATTTAGCACAAGGGACACACATGCTGTCAAGAACATCCAGAAGTGGGTTAATGTAAATGCTAAATAGAATAGGAGACAGGCAACCACAAGAACAAAGAAAAGGCGGGGCTTCACATTTCGTAGCTGTCACCCTGGATGTTTTAGGGCCTAGGAAGGAGGTGATCCAGTTGTCAACTGACGATGTTAAGTAATCTTTTGTGTAACAAGTCATGATCGATCATGTCAAAAGCTGCAGAGAGGTAAAGCAGCATAAGTAATGCAGTGTGACCTGCCTCAACGATCCCAGTAATATTAGACTTGAGGTTCAGTAGGCAATAATAAAAGCACAGCAAGTCTTCCAGGTTGATAGTGACCCACTCACCGATCACCCCCTCTATCCCCCAAAGCCTGTCTCTTCCCCACCTGCCTCACCAATACTGCAGGGCAACCTGTCACATCCACCCGCTCCTCCTGCACCCTCTTAACTTAAGCAGCATAGCTGATGTATGGCTAACCTTCATATTCACAACCTTGCAAGCCTCTACTTGTTAAGCACAAACCCTAAAGGATGCCATGTCGTCACCACCAGATAGAACACTTTGTTGTACCCTCCGAAATGCAATCTTTAGTGTCATGGGGACCACAAAACCACCTCCCTACAAGATCGCACCACATGTCCATACTCTTGACATTTATAACACTGAGGAGGGGCCGGAACATTCAGCTTAACCCTGAAGTGCTGATACCACAAATTCACATACTCGGGCACTTTACTTCCCCAAAACCGTATAGATACAGTCACAAGTAACACCACCATCAGGATTTTTCCTACCCAACCGCCACACTACCAAAATCCCCGATTCCTGCAAGGAATTCACAATATCCTTATCATGCACACAGAGAGGTATATACATTATATGCTTACACCTATAACCACCCTATTCTGACAGAAACGGGGCCACCCAAATCCAGAGCTTTATTTCTGGATTCCTCACCGACCCCGTTAACCAACAATCTCCCTTCACTGATAATCTGAACAGAGTGCACCACACCAATCCCCTTCCGTACCTACTCCAAAATAACAAAAGGGCTAATTCCACCAAGATCCTTATCTGGCTTTGCCGATTTAATAACCACCTACCAACCCAGTCCTGCATGTACTCCACCCCAGGCTCACACCTACCAACACAGTTCTGCCAACCACCACAATACCCACTGTCCTAAACCCTTCTATCCACTGGGGATCTACTACGGATCAGTACCTCACGTGAGTCTCCTTTCAACTCTACCCTCCTCATCCCACCAACATCATGCGACCACCACCCTCACCCAAATAACCTTTTCCGCCATCACCCTTCAGCCCCCCCCCCCTCCCCTCAATTTGCTTCGCATAGTAGCCTTCTCTGAAGCGTCCTCCCCTCATACTTATGACGGCGGCAGAACACCTACGCCATAGGAACTGAATAACAACTGACAGAGAGGGAGCCCGCCAAGCGGCCACGGCTGACACTGTCACTGTTAGCTTCCCAACTGAGCTCACAACCGATCACCCCGTGTGCAAAATCGCCAGCGGCCGTTACAGCTGTCTCCGTCTATCTGCAATCCGGTGGCGAGCCTCCAACCGAAGCACTATAGTCATGCAGCTACTCAGTTCTGCAAGCCCATGCTTCGCATCCTCCACCTGTCTAACACAGAGGCCAGGCCAGGTCAGTCACAAGTAACAGCCGCTTTCCGACGTCCATTAGACGAAACGTCAAGAGAAAGTCACATGACTGACTGATACTGCTGGGTCCCTTCCTTTAATAGGAACTCGTTCTTACCCTTGCCCATCTGCTCTCCTGACACCATGGCTGGCAGTAGACTGGAGAAGTTGGGCACCGTCTTCAGCAGGTAGGCAAAAGGTGGAATTTGTGACACGATATCTTTTGTGAAGTGACCGCCTGCAGATTACCGTAGGAATTGCTTCGCTTCAAAATCCTTCATTCTCCCGAATGCTAGAAGTCATCGGCATATCTCTATCGTTTCCCTAATAACAGCACCCAGGCAACTAATATTAATTACAATTCCAACCCTAATTCTAATCTCAAGAACTGCCCTCCTAGGCACGCACGTGCCCTAAAATGTAGGCAATTATTTTCTTTGTTACTGGTCCTCCCTTGAATGATCTAGCACTTGTCCAGTTACATCATCACCGCGATCCGATTTTTAGAAAAAAATAGAACTCGTGTTATACTATGCTTTAAAAAAAGTTACTCTTAATACGGTGTTTTATTCAAAGTTTTTATTTGGCAGTAGTGACAAACAACACATTTGGAATTGAAAACAAAAACAGACCAGAGCAATATCCAAAATCTTAAATAAAAGATATGGGGCCTGATTCATGGAACGTTTTCCTATGGGATTGCACCATTATAAAACACTTCATAAATCAGGGCCGTGGTGTTTTCATCCCTACCTACATGGCATTCCTACAACATGGATAACAGTTCAATATACATTTTTAATATGATTTAAAAATACAGAATTTGTGCACATTATGCATCAACCCACCCACCATCCCCTCTTCTGACAGTCGCTCAAAGTCTGGGTACAGTTTTTAATGCCATGTCTGTACTTTGCAAAAAAGGCAGATAAATGCATTGTATAGCCAACAGTATCTCAAAATTGTCTGGTTTGATTTTTGTCACACGGCTAGTTAGGCCTTAGTCTGAAGTAGTGTATGCACTGAACAATCCTGCAACTGGATCAGCCAAATTGGCTATATATACTTTGTTAAGACCAAAAGCAGGTATTGTTGTTGAAGGCAAAGTAAATGAAAAATATACCGCAAAACGCTTAAAATCATCTGCAGTCCCTGACACTCAATCCCTTCCCCTGTTCAGACATGCACACTAGGAACAAAACGAAATGATAAACGTTCCACAAACCAACTGAAGCACCCAATGCACAAACTTTTGCACGCACATATATAAACCAGAGTTGTTGGAACCTTAACTCTTCCTCACAAATTACTAATAAATAAGTAACATCAGCACATAGGTCACAACATACGCCAACAACACCACCGTGAGCCTGACACATTCACGACTAGTCGTTCCACTCAGCACCACCACCCCCCCGCACACAAGACCCTTTTCGACCAATGCCATCACCCTCCCACCTCCGTGCCACCTGCTCGCACCATAGCTCCCACGACCAGACAAACATGCCCTCACTTCAGCGGATTGCAGCATGCAATCTGTTGTTTTCTTGTGCTACCATCATTCCCACTCTTCCACCCACACATTTCCTCCCCCGTCCTCCCCACCACTACCGCCTTCCTCTTCTCCAAGGCATCACAAACTCCCAACACTGACATACTCATTGTGTTCAAATACCATCAAAGACACCCCACTCCTGTACCTGCCCCCCACCTAATTGCCACACCTCCCATTCCTAGGAACTAATTTTCCTTCTGCTGCCGACTTCCACCACCCCCACTGCACCCAAAAACCCACCTACTTCCTGCCTCCAGCTACCTCCACACCTCCCTTAACGTTTCATCATGCAGCTTTCTCTCACACAACCACCAAATGTACACCTACCATGCCTCAACTCACTCAGCCTCACCCGTCTACGCAACTGCACTTTCCCTGTAATGTCCGTTCTGTTCCCTTATCCCCCTCCTTACTCCCGTATCCTTGGACTACAGATGGACTACAGCAAAAAGACAGACTGTCTCATTGCACCACATCACCTCCCATTGCACCACTTATACCTCAGCCCTCTCTCACCACCAATTCTCCTCTTCTTAATTCCACTACCTCCCAACCTTCTGAACGCACTACCAGCCTTTGCACCCATGCCACAGACCTCCAGGTCCTTATTGAAGAAAAAAACCTGGACATCCTAGCAACGTTGCTGCATAACACGGCTGCCCCTGCCCTCTCCCTTGAAATCCCCAATGGATTACTGAGAAATTAACGAATGTGAGAAATTACTGAATGTTTTTATTTTAACTTAATGCGGCGGAGGCCCTCACAGCCCCTCCTCTTCTCCCTACCTTAACTATTACCCTTACCCCACCCCACACCTATATTTTACTAAAATGTCCCCAAAATTCGAAATTAATCCAAAGAATTCGGTCATTTCTCACATTCGTTATTTTGTAGTCTATCATTTCTTTGATTCCACCCCCAATGGCTATACCATCCTAATATCAGACCGGCTCAACAAACCCAAGTGGTGGAGTAGCTCTCATTTTTAAATCTACCTCGCCCTTCAGAGAACTTCCATCATCCACGACGCAAGGATACAAACTCCTTACTACTAAACTCTCTTAACCCACAAACCACTCTCATCCTCATTCTCCTCTACAGACACCCCAACAATATTAGCTCTCCTGAATCCGATATTCCCCTTCTCTTGACCCTTTTAATTCAACCCACCACTAAACTCATCTTGCTCTGGGATTTCAACCTCGGTTTCAATGACCCTGCTAACAATAAGTCCACCACCCTTAGCACCATCCTTTGAGAAATGAACCTTTGTCAAATGGTTACTGCACCTACCCACACTAAAGGCTACATTCATTGGATTGTCAACCTTAACGCCAATCTCACCATCTCTGCCATCAACTCTATCCCTTGGTCTGACCATTCCATAATCGAATATATAATTTTGCACAACCACATCCCCCTCTCCCCGTAGCCTTACCACCACCCCATCCCCATAACTGCTCACAACACTCGTAAACTCACCAACGCATACTAGCACCCACCATCCTAAGTTTACTTGCATCTCAATCCAACCAAAGCGACCCATAATCCATCATTCACAGTGTTAACTCCACCTTACTAAAAGCACTGGCCCTACATGCTCTTATAAAAACTGCCATCCATTAAAAAAGGCACACAGTAGCAATAAATGGTTCTCTGATGAATGACTCTTTTTTCCCCTGCGGCTACCACATGGGTAAAGTCTTTTCTGATTGATCGCTCATCAAGAGTTTTCATTGGTGATAAAGGCACTGATCCCATCCCTGTCCCCTTTGATATACCACAGGGCTCATGCATATGTCCCACACGTTCCAATATTTACACTAAATCCCTGTTCGACCACTTAGACAACCTTGGCATCCCTTGTTACAAATTTCACAGGGAACCACTCCAAAGACTCTATAAACCATGCCTACAGCATTATCCACAACTGGATGGCTAATCACCATCTCTGCCTCAATGATGACAAAATGGATCTGCTTATCCTTAGATTCCCCTCACCGACTGAAGAACCTTCATCCTGCATTTTCATCATTTACCATAGATGGCCACCCGGTCTTGAGCCATGTAAACGCCCTCAGGGTTTTCCTGGATGCTGAATTGAACATGCATAAACACGTCAACCCGCTTGCATCCTCCACCGCTTATACTACTAAACTTATTAAGCATAACAGTCATATCTCCAGACAACTGTCTAAAGCTCGCCAGGGCTAACATAGGTAGCAAATTTGATGATGCAACACCTTACTCATTGGCACCCTTTCCAAGAATCTCTCAAAACTACAGCTGCTACAAAACAATGTGCTCCGAGCTGCCTGGGGCTTAAGACGCACCCATCACATTTCACATGCCAGACTTGATGCCCACTGGCTTGAATTTAATTCAAAATCCTGTCGATTGTGCACTGGTGCATCCACCATGCTGCTCCCGCCTACCTTAACCACCTCCTCTCGGGAAAGTCTAGCACTCGCTGGTTACATTCTTCTTCCTCCTCCATTTCTCTTCTCACCCCCAGATTCAACAAGAAGCGAGCTAGCAGGTCCAGCTTCGTGGTGTACACTCCCTCCCCTCATCATAGATGAAGTCTAACTTTCAGAAAACGCCTAAAAACATGGATGTTTTTTAGATCGCCACCATCCGCTCTTCCTGCTTTGGTCTCTTCTCTTTACCATGACTATGTACTAACGCTGTGATACCTTTTGGGTCTCGGGGCTGGTAAAAATGTAATACATAAACATACAACCCATTCCAAAATACATAAAATTAACCATTTTCAATATTTAGGCATAATAAACACCTTATATTATGCAAACTCAAAACATACATCCATAGTTACTAAAATAACTACCTCATAACAGCAAATACGCTGATCTACATCTTGAAACTACATTTTGTAACAGACAACTAATATTCATAAGCAAAGTATAAACAAACACATGCATAACCATACAAACAAGATGTTAACCCCAGTAAAGAAGTGGTTACAACAACCTCCGTTGAGACAGTTGACAACACCGCAGCAGGGTTCCATGTGTTAATATCCCCATGAAAATATTGTGATACAAAAATATCGCCATATTTTTGCAGCGATATTGTCCCATGGACCCTGCAGGGGACACCCCCGCAACCCCAGCATTATTTTAAAATGTGCGGGGGAAACCCCCGCAACTCCCGCTCCCACAAATTATCCCCCTCAAAAATATCGCCTATGGCGAGACAAAACGGCTGTATGTACAGCGATATTTTTGGTGGGGATATTTTGTAGGTGTAGTATAAATGAGGAACAACTATGTTATAAATAATAAGGGATTTATTAATACACTCAAGTCTTATGAATATGTATATAAGAGTGGATATGAAAGGAGTCTCTGAAGGAGGATGCTTCAGTCTCTCCAATGGCAGCCTCAGTGTCTCCTCCACCATTCCACGTTCTCCTTCCAGAAACCCTGTAGGTTCCACACCAGTGCAGCAGCAGATGTTGCCATGCTACACATCCCTCTTCTTTCTAGAAACATCTTCACTCTCCATAGTCCATTAAGTTCTTTGGTCTTTGATACTTTCTCCCAAACCTTGATACAGAAGTTTGATTCCCAGTTGGTGCATATATTGAATTTACTGTTAAGGAACATTTTTGGCTCACTCTATTTTCATCAACCTCAATTTTGTCAACACTCCCACCATTAGCTTTACCATTCATTCCCATAATTATCTCATTGTTCCATACCCTTCGGTCACTGTTCTTACAGCATGTTTAAACACCTCAATAACTTGGATAGGATCTGACCACTTAATGCCTTTCACTCTCAAAGCTTCTGGTAGATTTACTCTCACAAAACATCCTACTTACAATTTCTTGTTACACCTAAATCTTCTCTTGTCATGCCATGCTTTATTACTATTTTGTCTCTGTCTAATCATATTCACCGCATTACTGGTTATTACTCCCATATTTAGCACTTCAGTCATCCATCCAGGGCATAGCTTAGTGGTTGCTTTTCTACACCTGCTTAATTCAAATGGTGATATACCCGTAGTACTGTGTGGAGTAAACCTGTGTGCTATAAACACCTTTCTGACTGCTTATTTCCAACTCATTCCATTGGCCCATGCCCATCTAATAGCATCTTTGAGAATTCTGTTGTATCTTTCTACTACACCATTAGTTTGTGGGTGATAAACCACACTAGTTATATATGCTTAATTGATTTCTTTTAAAAAACTCTTCCATCTCCCTGGAAATAAATTGGGGCCCATTGTCTGATAAAATAACCTCTGGATAACCTTCACGACCACATAACTCTTCCATGAAATTGATAATATTCTTGGTCATGACACCCGGCATCATTTTTACTTCTGCCCACCTTGTTAATATATCAATCATTACCACACAAAATGTTTGACTTCCTTCACTTCATACTGGACCCATTATATCAATACCTACTTTCATCCATGGTCTACTTGGTATATCAGTCATAACCCTGGGGTACTCATTACTCACACAATTATTGTCTGACTTATTACAAAGGATACAGTCTCTTACGCTCCTTCCGATTTCTGCATCGCATCCTGGCCACCAATAAGTATTCCTTATTCTACTCTTCGTTTTGGAAATGCCTTGGTGCCCTTCATGTCCCAGTTCAATTATTTTCTTCCTGATGTCTTCTGGTGGAATTAGTCTGTCTCCTCTAAGTAAATATCCATCTTGTACACTTAGATCATCTCTGACACTCCATAATCCTTGTACTTCTGCCTCTTTAATTTTATTGATGGGGAATATGTTTACTGTTGATATTTTCTATCATAAACCTCATTTTCGTGTCTTTATTCATCCCTTCCAACCATTCATCTTTGGCAATAGCTGTGTCCTGCAATATACATATAATTTCTTGTTGACTTTCTTCACTTTCACTTTCCTCTTGAACATTCGTAAGCCTAGATAGGCAGTCTGCAGCATAATTCCTTACTCCCGGGATGTATTTAACCACTACATTGAATTCTTGCATTCTATGAACCCATCTCCTTATTCTTGCCGACACCTTATCCAATCCTTTATTCATGAATAGTTCTACAAGTGGTTTGTGATCCGTGTGTATCTCAAATTGTGTTCCCCCACACAAAACTCCTGAATTTGTTTACTGCCCATAAAATAGCTAAGGCCTCCTTTTCAATCGTTGCATATGTCTTTTCTGCTCCCTTTAACAACCGTGAAGCAAACGCAGTTATTTTCTCTTCTCCATCATGCAGTTGTGCTAAAACTGCACCTAGACCTACGTTACTGGTGTCCCTTGTAATCATTGTACGTCGTCCTCTTACGCAGTTTTTCAGTGCTGGCGCAGTTGTCAAGGCATTCTTTATGTAATTGAATTCTTTCTCACAATTTTCATTCCATTCATATTTCACATTCATCTTGGTGAGATCCCTTAGTACGGCTGTGTGATCAGCAAATTACCTAACATATTTAGAATAGTATTCAGCCATTCCTAGAAATTTTCTCAGTTGTTATTTATTGCTGGGGGTTGCCATAGTATTGATTGCAGACATCAAATCTGGTTTTGGTGCAATCCCTTCTTCTGATATAACATGGCCTAGATATTCAATTGTTGTCCGGTCAAAGTTTCGACTCAAAAGGGTCGAATGACAAACGGGTCGGGTCAATTTGACCGAAAACAAAAGGATCACATTTTTTTTTGCTTTAGTATATGTAAAAAAAGGTGTTTTTACACCAAAAACTGGGCTTTGGGGGGGAGACTCCCACTGCCCCAAAAAAATGCAACCCTTTTTTTGGGTCGAATTGGCTCGACCCTTTTGTCATTCGACCCTTTTGAGTCGAAACTTTGACCTATAACCTATTCAATTTGCTTCCTATGTATTTTTGACTTTTCCTTGCTTAATGTCATACCCATTTTGTGCAATTTCCTCAATGCTTTTTCCAGTCTACTATCATGCTCAGATTGATCCTTGGCATATATAAGAATGTCATCCTGAAAGAAGACTATACCTTCATCACCATCAAAAATGTGATGCATGGTCTTCTGAAACACAGAAGCTGCTGATATAAGATCAAACGTCATTCTCCTATATCGATATAAACCCTCCGGGGTTATGAACGCAGTCAAATGCCTTGAGTCCTTATGCAACAGAATTTGATGATATGCCGAAGTGAGATCTAGGGTCTAAAATACTCTTGCTGACCCCATAGTTGATAATAACTCTTGAATGTTGGGTAGTGGGTGTCTTTCAGGAATGATGTATTTGTTCAGTTCTCTAAGATCAATACATACTCTAACTTTTCCTGAGCTCTTCCTCACTACTACCAATGGTGACACTCATTCTGCAGCATCAATTCTTTCAATTATGCCTTGCTCCTCCAGTTTCATCAATTCTTTCTTAAGTTCTTCTCTCATGGCTAGAGGAACATTCCTCAGCTTCTGTGTGACTGGTTTGCAATTTTCTTTGAGTTGTATTCTGTGTGTAATACCTTTCACACATCCTATGCCATCCTTGAATACCTCCTTCTGTATTGTTTCTGCAGTCATTTCATCTGATTCAATTGCATAAACAGATTCTTCCGCACTTGCGTTCAATCTAACCTTGGTGTGTCCAGCTGAGTAAAGGTGAGGCTCCCTTTTTTGATACATACACTTTCCCATTGGTGGTTCTATCCTTGAACGCCAACTTTGCCTCAAACCACAATAATGTCTATTTTCACACCACCATAAGCACTGGGATTTATGTCCGGTTCATTTAACCATTTCGGACCAATCTTTTTCCATATTTCTTCCGGCAATAGTGTATTTCGCCCCCGAATCCGTCATCATCTTTACTGGAGATCCATTTATCCTGATGATGGTCTTGGGACTTTCCAATTCAGTTTTATTTGCACCATCACTAACAACAAAAACACATTCTTCCTCTTCATCTTCTTCTGCACCACCAATCCAATTCATGCTTCCTTTATCTGTCCTACAGCATTTGGCCAGATGACCCTTTCCGTTGCAGTTCTTGCAGATTATATGGATAGCTGGACATTCAGGACTGTTAGCCCAGTGCATGGGACTGTCACATCTAAAACACATTTGAATTCTTCCTCTACCTCTCTGGCTCATTTGAGGTCGATGACTATTAATGAAACGCCCTCGGTTATATCCTGCATATCCAAACCCACTGCTCTTCACATCACCACTGTACTTATACGTAATTTGCATCTTGGGTTCTTCTCTCCGTTTCATCACAGAACTTTGACTGTTCCCATTATCAGCTTTCGTCACTTGAATTGCATTGATACTAGTATCTGGTTTCACAGACATACTTTTTACTCTATCTTCCAAAGTCTTTACACACTTTTCCATATGTTCAACATCCTTGGCGATGCGTAGTACCACATCCAAATCGGGGTCATCTTCGGCCCACAGTCTTTCCCTAATCTTGGCACTATTACACTCTAGCATGAATTGATCTCTGAGTCTCATCTAGTTGTGGTCCAAATGTGCAGTTCTTTGCAAGTTTCCTCAAAGCAGTTATATATTGTTCCACACTTTCCCCGTTTTCTTGTGATCTCTTGCCAAACTTATATCTTTCCAATATTGTGCTTAACTTTTTTTCATAGTGTTTATTTAATTTGGCAATACATTTCTCATATTCATTCATATCACCATCTTCTGGTAAATCCGGTAAATCCTCATACTTTTCCTGCCCTGCTGGTCCCAAACAATGGAGCAACAATGACTTCTTCCTCTCCACACTGTAATTTGTTTCACAAACCACTGATGCGTAATGTTCAAAGGATTTTAACCACCTTTTCCATGGCAAGTTTGGTTCTTCAGCTTCAAGCAAAAACATGGCTGGTGGTGGAACTGTGTGCATTGTCATGTTTCTGGCAACAGGTTGATCACCTGCCCCTCTGTTGTCAATGATTACTGCAGACACAACTTGTATTGACAATGGATAGTTCCTTTTATGACGACAAAATGATTCCTTATATAGGATTGTATATTGCTTGTACAATATCTCAGGGTTGGTATTAGAATAAATTTCACACTCTATTCCACTTTTTTTTTTACAGGTACTGGGACGAGTAGGAGCGGGAGCAGATCAGTTGATCTTTATTATCTCCTCAGAATTTATATATATATTTTTTATTTGGATGCCGCGTACAATTACACGCACATCAATTGGTTGCAATCTTTCACTGTCTTGTGAGGCGCATTTGCATACTTTTGATTAAATATGTGGTCCCAAACCGATTGGCAGCGCTGCTATGGCGACCGTTGTATTCGCAATGGCCTTGTTTTGCCCTTGCCACGGTTACCCACCCAAAATAGCTGCATGCATATAACGCACATAACGACGTCGCAGGTCCTTTTTTTCAAAGCGTTTAGTTTCCCTTTGCAATGCGAGCCCGCGATAAGCTCGAGGCAGTGTTTACTTTCAATACGCGGTTCAAGGGGTTCACGCGTATTATTAACGGCAGCCGTGAGTAACCGTTAGAGCATCAATACACATGGCGGGTGCCCAGTTTTACTTAAACTTGCTTGTGCAGGCACAAATAAATGGGTGCCCTTATGAATCATGCACACCAACAGGGTTCCTTGCCGCTCACCTGTAACCTTTGATTTCTTTGCCAGCCGTTCTGCTGATCAGGTGACTGCTGAGTTAAACTGTCTGCAGACGGACTTCCTCGTCACCAAGTGTAGTATAAATAAGTAACAACTATGTTATAAATAATAAGGGATTTATTAATACACTTAAGTCTTATGAATATGTATATAAGAGGGGATATGAAAGGAGTCTCTGAAGGAGGATGCTTCAATCTCTCCAACTGGCAGCCTCAGTGTCTCCTCCACCATTCCACGTTCTCCTTCCAGAATCCCTGTAGATTCCACACCAGTGCAGCAGCAGATGTTGCCATGCTACAGTAGAGATACCCTCAGCAGGAGGGGACACCTCTCGCAGGCATAACTATATTTCTTTTTATCTGTTCCCTAGAAACGAACAACAAAACACCAACTAAAAATGAGGCAACAAACATTATCATCATGATAAGAAGTGTGGTAATGGGTGCGACTCTTTGTAAGCCATTAAGATGCCACAAAGCAATTAAACAAATAGTACAAGGTTGGGGGCAACGATTAATCGGACCAACGGAGCCACCCGAAAGGCCTCTTGAAAGGTAACAGCACAACATTTTTTAAGCGAGGTCTGGTTATGTCAGCGCTCTCCCTATTATTAGGTAGATGCAAGATATATTCATTCAATCACTAATCCATTTGTTTAGTACAAATTGTATTTAATAAGAGTAAAAGACAGCCGACATGTGTTTCGACCAACACCTGGTCGTCTTCAAGGCTGTTAGTTAACATTTCATACAGTAAAAGACAAAATATGAGTCACATTGCCAAATATAATAAATTGTTAACACATGTAATATTCAGACAAATTGAAACGAAGATAGCATAATGTCACAAAACAGTTGTCATGATTACATGGTATTGTAAAAACCATTAAGTGTTTGAAGAATTACATACCCCAGTGATGGTAAAATGAGGAGGTTGCCAAATACAAGGCGGGGAAAAACAAGAACAAGACATAATGTTGCAAGATCGATTTCGAAATTACGGCGAAATGTATTGTCCCTTGAACTACTTTGAAATATGCACCATCCATTTTGTTACCAGGCAAACGTTATCAAGGCAGGCTGCGAGCACACCTTGTTTTTTTTGGCACAAACCTCCTTTTTATTTCCCCTCATTCCATAGCCATAGTTTTCTTTTTTACTTGGCGACATAGCCCCTTAAACACCTCACTGCCCATAAGACTTTAAAAGCAACTATTGGAGTTGCAGTCCTGGGGAAGGGCGTCTGTTTCTGTGATTTTCATGGAAGAGGGGTTGATGTGAGTTATCCAAAGACACTCTCATCCTCGAGGGAACTTGTATTGATCTATTTAATAGGCATGCTACACCTTGTTTCTTTCTTTATGGTTGTCATATAAAATAATAAGAAAAGGTTTTGAACCATCATTCGGTGTAAGCATATTTGTGAGTTGCAGATTTACGGTGCCTTTCCCACCGGTTATTTGTAGAGTCCCAACATGCTTCAAGTGGAGGCATGCCATACACTCGCCTTGGGGTTTCTGATATACAAAAGGATTCAAATGGTATGTCACTATTGGTATTCCCTCTCCTGAACAGATGCAGCTCCTTATCACAACCCACTCACAAATTAGGAACTAAAGAAGAACCAAGAGTTGCAAAAACACAAACCACCATTCATACATTCCACCAATCCAATATAACATATTTGTTACTACACAAAAAAAGGTTGCCTACAAATGTTGGGCTTGCCAATGTACTAGGTCCCTAATCGGAACAACGCCCCACACACTATACAGCCGTACGCCACTACTTCACAACACCCAGTTGACTATTTATGCAAGCTGCCTAAGATTTAAAGTAAGTGTTGCAAAGTCGTGGTGTAGTGCGAGTTAAGATTCAATTTATATTGTGTGAAACTTTGTTTAGATTAGAGAATTAGTACATTTGGGCTGAGTGTTGGTGTCTTAACGCAGGCATGCTCAACCTTTGTAGACTTGACCAACTAGGTAGTAACCAGAACAGATTGGATATTTTTATAGGTAGAAAGCTTTTATTAAAATAAACAAAAGGTTCCACTGATTCCTCCTCCTCCTTTAAAACAATAAATTCAATAATACTCATATTCACGTTCATTCTGTGCGTATGGCGTGTTCTTGTTTTGTCATTTGTGTCCTTTTATTCCGCACAGAATGTGTCTGAGCGTGTTGGTCCTGTCCCACCCTATAGAGTTTGTGTATATACGTTTGTTCCACGTACGTTGATATCGGAGTTGAGATGAAGGGACGGGTGGGTGACTTGGTGTGCACGCACGCACGCACGCACACACACACACACCACTTGTGATTGTGACAGAGACATACCACGCATGTACGATATTTGCGCACACCTTTTTTTTCTTGAGAAGTGGGTGCATTCCGTGTCAGTAGGGTTTCATGTTATATTAAAAGCAGGGCTCAAGTCAAGGGTACACGCGGGTGGTCGGTGTCCACCCACTTTTTTCAGAGGGCAGACGCCGCCTCCCTGTGTATTCTAGAGGCTGTGTATAAAATTAGACACATTGACTGTCTTTTTTGAATTTATGAATTGACACCGTCCTTTTGAATCTAACCGCAGTCGCCAAGTTCCCAGGCCATGCACTTCACCATTACACCACATAAGCTGATGAAAATAGCACAATTTAAAAGTCACGTGTCACATTTCGGGACTGCATGTACCAGGGCAAACATTCTTCTTTATTCTTGGAGTTTAAAACATGCACACCTTTTATTGTTTTGAAACGATGTTTTCTTTGTTTTGTGTGTGTGTGTTGATTATTCTTCCTGTGCAATGTGTATGGTAATGTAAAGCCAACTGAATGAAATAAGCATATTTAACCCTGATATGCTAATTTCTGGTGATGTCACATCCCATTGTCTGTTATTGAGTCCCCTCAATTTTATTTTTATTTTTCTTAGGACTTGACCCGGGTTAAAAGGCTTTTTTACTGCACCATTTTACCCCCATAGTTGTCTCATAGTGTGTACATGCGTTCATTCTGTGCTTGTAATTCCTTTTGTGTTGCTTGTAGTTTTCAATGCTTATGATGGCTCATTTATTTCAGGTGGTAGCTTTGTTTGGTCATTGCCTCTGTTTTGCACGGGCATGCCTCCTGATGGACGAGGTAAAAAAAACGTGTTTTCATTTTCTTAATTTGATTCAATTGTAGCCATCAGCATACATCACTGAGCCCGGTATTGTAGGCGATTTAAGCTAATTGATTAGTACAAGCTCTGGTCTATTTCCCACCCCCATTTTTGCAGTCTCCATCTGGTTCGTACAAGAATAAATGTAACAATGTGGTCTATATCACTATTCCAAGCCCTGGTTTTACATTAATACTCTTTGAGCTTCATTGAGTGTTAAATTCAGTGTGGTCCATAGCACTATATTGCACATACTAGGTCATACCTCGTTTTTCGGCCCACAAGTGTCCGTCCTATCGTTCATATAAAAATGCCAACCTTGTGCTTTTATAAAGCTGCTTCCCTCCATTGGTATTTTTGGGTATTCCCGGCACTGCCTGTCCTGTGGTTATCACGTCTAAAGTCCCACCTGCTGTTCTCCATTCTTCCATAGTGCGGTAATTACTCTACTGATAGGTCTTTTTATTTCCTCCTCATTAAGTTGGGGGGGGGGGGGTCCACTTCATTCATCTTCTCAACTGTGCTAGGCTTCTTGAAATTGGATGGCATTGCAGTGCATATCTAAGTGCATATCTAAGGACACCCACCAGTTGCCATGCTTTTCCCTGCTCTGCCAGGAAGATCACTTCTAATTATACATACTCATTTGAGGAGGGGAGTCAGGGATGAGTTGATGGAGTTGCTGTTAATAACTTTAGCCATTCACAAATGAACCATAAGAAACAATAGGGCACCATATGACTCAATTTCACTGGTGCACATTTTTCTAGTCCTGCATTTTCATTGAAGAAACACTATTCTCTGAGATGTTTTAAACATAACTTCAATTGATCAAATTACATTTGAGCATCTGATAGAGCAAGAGTTTGCATATGGAAGGCCCGGGACTGAAGAAATGGTTTCCTGGTGATTGTAAGTCATCTGGCCACCTCAACACCCAGGCCAGCACGTCACCACTCTCCTCCCCGGTACAGCTGTACCCCTCCTCTGTATCCTACCCCCGCTATATCTGTCATGTTGTTACCACTGAAAAGCATTCCGTTATGCATCTGTATTGGTGTATGCCTCTGTAAAGCGCTCCGTTGCTTCTTGAAGCTAGGTCCGTGCTCAATAAATAAAAAATGAAAAAAGAATGAACCTTGGATGATCCTCAAATTGATCCGCTCAATCGGCTCCTTGTGCTACTCCAAATTTCCAGTTACTTACATTTTATGCAAAGTGATGTGCTTGGGTAAGAATTTAGGGCCCAACATGTTACCTGTAACCAATAGTAAATACAGAAAAATCTGGGGACAATGAACCAAACCATCTATCCCCGAGCTCAGTTACACAGAGTGTCCGTCTTGCTTTTTAATAGAGTAGGCACCCCAAAAAGCGTGCATGTTAAAATTTCTTCGGTACAGGGAGGGCACAGGCTTGTTTGTGTTTGACCTCTTACTTTTTATATACGGGACGTATTATATGTTGTTTTATTTTTCTCTTTAATTGTATTCTCTGTCCACATCACATAATCCACTGTGTTTTTGCAATATGCCCTCGCTGCATTGTAAAATCCATAGTCCATGCGATTATAGAATTTAACCTATTAAATTGTATTCTTTGGGAACTTTTTAGGACATTGTTAATTGTTGGCTCGCGTCACTTTTCATGAACCTCAATTGTATAGCGAGTTAAATAGGAAAAAAAGAGGCTAAACATCCACTGAGATGATGTATACCTAGTGGGGTGTTGGTAAGCGCCTGTGAAGGGTCCGAGCGAAGTGAGGGCCTTTACTTGGAGCTACTGAACTGTTGTGGCTGGCCAGCCCAGCCATGGGGTAATTATTGCCATTAGAACCACAGCATAACATTCGGCGTGAAAATGAAGGTTTATGAACTGCTCGCTCCACGAGCCGAACACGCTAGAAGCACGAAGTGCTCCACGAAAAACTGGCTGAAAGATGGGCAATATGAAAATAAAGAAACGTTATTTAAATTCAGAAAGAGCCCTCTTTCCAGTTGCATGGCAAGCTGGGTGCCGGGCAGAATTGGGGCAGCAGAGGAGGGTGACAGAGGTCGGGTATGTTTTCATTTAATATAAAAAAAAGTGTGGGAGGTCAGCCGGGGTGCGAGCAGCTGTCTAACTGCTCAAAATGCAAGCTTTACTGGGAGATGCAGCCCGCGATCCGAGCAATGCAATTAGTTGGTCTAATCTGTGATTGTGGGAATAATTCTAGAGTCGTTCCTTGTGGATTTCAGCCGGTAAAATAGTTTGGCGGGTTGAGCTGCGATCTGAGCGTGATCTGCAGGTCGCAGGTTCGAATCCTGGCAAGGCCAACTCAGCCTTTCATCCTTCCGAGGTCGTTAAATGAGTACCAATTTCGTTTGGGTGATATTGTATGTAAATATGTGCTCTGTAAAGCACTTTGGATTAAGGCGCTATATAAGTAACACATCAGTATTATGAGTATCATGCTGGAATCAAAGCAGATACTGGGGTGAGGAAAATGTCGACTATAAAGGGGAAAAGGCGTCTCTTCTAATTTTGCTACTTTTATACAAGCTGTCAAGTGCCTTTTAATGCCGAACTCAGTCTTTTCTTCTTTTTAATCTTTCAGGGTGCGTGATCTAATGCGAGCGGGAGTGATGAAGCCCTCCCAGAAGCCAGTCTGGTATGATGTGTATGCTGCATTCCCCCCAAAGAAAGAACCTTTGTATCCGGAACCCAAGAAGGAAGACATTGGTAAAGTAGAAGATAACATAATGCCAATTTTCTATGAAGAAGATCTCATCAGAGCGTAAGTTTTAACTTTTTTGTAATGCCAATTGTCTTCTGCATTCTTCATTACAAGCACACGTGTCCAATCTATGTCTGCGGGCTTTGGCACATGACAAATAAATAGATTTATGTATTTATTTTAAGGGGTTAACCACGTTGATAATATCTTCAGATTACCAAATAAATATATATTTAGAGCAAGCCCTGCATAAGAATATGAATCTCTCCTCTGCACTGTTTTCACCAATATCTTAGTACATGCAACAGGGGAAAAAGATTTTGAGGTGCCAGTGTATTGTGATGGGCACAGCATAAATATTGGCTAACATAACGTGCCTGGAACTGTTAGATTAAGTTGGATTTTTCCAATGCCTGTCTTTTGATGCTACTGCCTATGACTCCCTTCTATACTTTTCATTTGAGGAGAGCATGGCAGACGTGTCCACTGGCAACTATAGGGTAATTATGAGGGTAGTTCAACCGTTTGATTTAGAAAGAGGTTTACAAAAAAAAAACAATTTGTAAACTAAAGTCGTTGCCCAGGTACTGTGGGCAGGGTTAGGGATCTTTCTTTTTCTTCCATTTTCATTTAGGAGTTCCCCTTTTTAAATCCAGTCAAAATGTGTAACTTTCAACCAGAATGCAGGAAATCGATCAACAGATACTTATCTTAATTTAAAAGGCACACACATTAAAGTTGCTGCCCCGAAAGGTATCAGAGAAAAGCAAATGATTGTCCAGCTGTTTTGACTGAATTTAGCAGGGCACAGGGATGATGAGCGGCTAGGCAAATTGAGTGGCTCAGAGCCGAGGAAGTATAAAGGACTGGCGAGTGGCAGTTGGAAATGTACACAACCACTATTGCTACAACGGAGGATCAACTGGAGCGCCTGGAGCAAAACAGGTTAGTTGGGTGTTCCAGCTGAGGAATGGCAGGAAAACTAGGGGCTTTGAGGACGGCATGGTTTCTTAATCTAAATGAGGTGTGTGAGGGGTCCCAAATGAAAGCCAGACACAAATTGTCATGTTTTTGATTAAAGACTTTTATTTAAATGATAATGGGTTGGGAAAATGTTTTCTGACCCTATGCTAAAGAAGAGTTTCCCTACCTTAAAACCAAAAACTAGTATCAGTCTGTGTCAGAATGCCAATAACTGAAAAGGCTTCCTTGTTATGTTATATTACTTGGCATTTATATAGCGCCTTGTGTCCAAAACGTCCTATACTGACCCTAACACTAATATAAACAAAATAAAGTGTGCAAGGAAATGTTTCAACCTGATATTGGCAAAAATGTTTTCACAACTGATGATCAGAATAACTCCAACTAAAATGTTCTCCAAGGTGAAAGACCTTGGACCCAGAGGGTGGTTCCCTTCCCAGGGTTCTGAGATGGATGGCTATGTCTCTTTTACTAACCGTTCCTTTTGTCTCTCCTGGATTCACAATGTTCCTGTGTCAGGGATGGCACTCTATTAAGAGTGGCACAGGACACCCAGAAAGGGTTTGGGTGGTTGTGCCAAATAAAGTGGACAGACAAGAACACACACAGCGGAAAGGAAAGAGAACGAAGAGTAGGCAAGAGTAGCAAGGGAAAGATACAGAATGAATACCCTCTTGGGGTGTATGCAGATATAGGAAAAGAGTATTCCACGAACCTTGGAAATACTCTAGCCTTCTGCACAGTTTGCTATAACAGAGGCCCACTCTGTTTGCTCATGACTTGGAACAGCAGTTATGGGTGTCTGTAATGTAGAAACGAGACAAGGGAAGGGGCAGAGGTTGACTGATGGGAACCAACAGTCAAGCTCTGTACAAAAGGGTCTACAAACAGTACAAGAGAAGATACTACAGACAAATCCAGGGAAGGAGGTGATAGCAAACTAGCAGAAGGAAATGAAGGGAAAGTCGTGTAACAGGATAGGATAGCAGAGAACAGTAAGGAACAAGGTTGAGAGCTCAGAGGAGCAGGAAAGCAATGAGTAAGCCCACAGGAGCGGGACTGTAAGGTAGAAAGCCCAGAGGACAAGGGCTGAGGCTGGAAGGCAGCAGAGCGTGATCAGCTGCAATGTAGAGAGCCCGCAGGGCAAGGGCGGAGGCTGGAAGGCAGCAGAGCGTGATCGGCTGCAATGTGGAGAGCCCGGCAGGGCAAGGGCGGAGGCTGGAAGGCAGCAGAGCGTGATCGGCTGCAATGTGGAGAGCCCGGCAGGGCAAGGGCGGAGGCTGTAAGGCAGCAGAGCGTGATCGGCTGCAATGTGGAGAGCCCGGCAGGGCAAGGGCGGAGGCTGGAAGGCAGCAGAGCGTGATCAGCTGCAGTGTGGAGAGCCCGGCAGGGCAAGGGCGAAGGCTGGAAGGCAGCAGAGCGTGATCGGCTGCAATGTGGAGAGCCCGGCAGGGCAAGGGCAGAGGCTGTAAGGCAGCAGAGCGTGATCGGCTGCAATGTGGAGAGCCCGGCAGGGCAAGGGCGGAGGCTGGAAGGCAGCAGAGCGTGATCAGCTGCAGCGTGGGGAGCCCAGAGGAGCAGGGCTGTGAGGCAGGGAGCCTGGAAGGCTATGGCTGGAGGCAGCAGGGTGGAGCAAGCAACAAGGCAGGGTCCCAGCAGGAGTGAAGGTAAACAGCATACAAGATCCGTAGGAAGACGCAAAAGGTGGAGGAAGGACTCTCAGATGCAAGAGGCTGAGCCACTGCAGGCAGCAGCCTTTATACTGCCTAGCCCAGCACAGAGGCAGGCTAATTGGTTGCACCTGGCTAAGCACACCTGCAGGCAATCGGCCACCTCCCTTTCTGTTCCTGGGCTGGTGGAAGCAGGGCAAGTCTCTAGGGCTTCTGGGGGGTGTAGTTCCTTTGATAACCAATAGGAACAGCCAGGAATCGATGCTTGTAGCCAGGCGCATTATGGTATGCGTAGTTTGTTGGAAATAATAATAAAGCACCAAAGTCTCGCAAATGGGAAATAAAGTTCCCAAAGTAAATATAGATGGATCCAAGAGTCTGTTGTAAGTAAATGATAAATATATAGTCCAAATTGAGCGTAAATGGATGCGCCCATGGCGCAGGCATGACAGTATGCCCCTCTCCAGGCCCCTCTCCAGGCTCCCTGAAGACCGACCTATAGGAAGAATGTCTGTCATACCGTAAAAGAATCTTACTCCAAAAAGGCACATCATGAAGCACCAGAAACGGGTTGCAAGGTGAGAGTCTTGAATGGCTGTAGAGAGTATCAAGGCTGTAGCAACTGGGTGTGTGGGTGTCATGAGAGAGCCAGCGGGCAGGTACGCACCTAAGACTGGTAGAGTAGAGTCTGGCAGTCTTGGTGCTATAGATACACCAGCAGGAACAACTGGGGCAGTAATCTTGACATGGAAATTGCGACAGTTCGCATGGTGGATGTAGGATCAGGAAGAGAAGGTGCTGCGGGATCAGATTGAGTAGCAGAGGATTCTGCTGCAGCGAGCACAGCTGCGAAGGAAGTAGAAATCTGGGCATCGGGAGCATCAGAATTAGCAGTAGCTTCAGGAATCGCAGTAGCTATAGCAACCTCAAGATTTGCAGCAGAGACTTGAGGAGTCTCAAATGTGGCAGGGAGTTTAGGAACCAGAGCAGCAGGAAGATCATGAATTGCAGTTGGAAGTTTGGGTGCTGTAGCAGCTACAGAGAGTTCATGTGTTGCAACTACTGGCAGATCGGGTACCACAACCACTGGCGATTCAGGGGGTATCGAAGAAACTGAAGATGTTGATTGCTCAAGAGTGTTGTCTGATAGCACAGCCACACTTTGGCAAGCCCCTCTTGCCACTTCAGCATGCTCGGTGTGAACTGCGCCAGTCTCTTCAGCTGCCATTGTCATTTCAGAAGAGGTTGTAAGTGTGAGTACTGGACAATAGGCAAGGGTGAGGGCGGAACCATCCTTTGACTCAGAGGGATTTCCAATCAGAAGACCACCCTTGTTTTGTGGTGTAATGGCTGTGTGCGTGATTTGACCCACCGGAGGAGTTAATTCTTTTCTGTTAGTACAACAACCTGAGTTTCTGTGGCTGGAAGGTGAAAGAGCTGTGTCAGTCTTTAGAAGGGATACATATTCTATATTTAGGTCTTCCATCTGCTTGGTATAAGTCTGTATACCTTTCTGTATGGCAATTCCAGGCCTTATCATGTCGATCTCTAAAGATAAGATGTCAGGTGTTGGACATAGTGTCAGATAGTCTGGTGACTTGTGTCCCTTCATAAGATTCTTATAATACAAATAAACAAAGTCATCATAGAGGTCTTCGGTCTTTCTTTTAAGGCGTAGGAGTTGTTCGTGTAGCAGGTAAGTATCATTAGTTTGATCTAAAGCTTCAGAAGCTGGTGTGGCAGAGAAATCGGTTGTAGCAATGGGAAGACTGACCTTAGGGTTATTGTGGTTAGTAGATACAGTGGAAGCATTAAGACAACCAATGGTAAGTATAGGTCTTTTGTACCCAGGACCAGATGCACAAACCTCAGTATAATGACTGCCTTGTCCTGTCAAATAAGGGTTTCCAGCATTCTGGGGAGCTTGCCAAGCCGATCTTGCGCATATCACTCTGGCAACAGCGTATTCTGGTTTAGAGTCTCCCACAATGAGTGCTATATCCTTGGCTGTTGCGGTGTTAGAAGGCTTGTCAGAAGATGCAGGAGTGTTTTTCACTGTTTGGTTTAACAAGATCTGTAAGAATTCATTATCTTGCTGTAGCTCTGCAACAGATAAGGACTGCGGGTCATAGTCGCAAATGTCATAATAATTGTACATGGAAGAAGGGTCAGCTAGCCAGTGAGTATAGTACCGTGCTTGTAAATCTTTGTTTACTGAGGCGAGACTGTCCTTTAGACTAAGGTTCTTGTTTGCTGTCTTTAGGGAAACCATAGGTTTATGCAAAGGTTTCTTAACCCGAAAGGAAAGCATCTTTGTTCTGTGTGTGCCTTTCCGGCCTATGGAACAAGACATTTTTGGCTCTTGCATTCTGTCAGGGATGGCACTCTATTAAGAGTGGCACAGGACACCCAGAAAGGGTTTGGGTGGTTGTGCCAAATAAAGTGGACAGACAAGAACACACACAGCGGAAAGGAAAGCTAACGAAGAGTAGGCAAGAGTAGCAAGGGAAAGATACAGAATGAATACTCTCTTGGGGTGTATGCAGATATAGGAAAAGAGTATTCCACGAACCTTGGAAATACTCTAGCCTTCTGCACAGTTTGCTATAACAGAGGCCCACGCTGTTTGCTCATGACTTGGAACAGCAGCTATGGGTGTCTGTAATGTAGAAACAAGACAAGGGAAGGGGCAGAGGTTGACTGATGGGAACCAACAGTCAAGCTCTGTACAAAAGGGTCTACAAACAGTACAAGAGAAGATACTACAGACAAATCCAGGGAAGGAGGTGATAGCAAACTAGCAGAAGGAAATGAAGGGAAAGTCGTGTAACAGGATAGGATAGCAGAGAACAGTAAGGAACAAGGTTGAGAGCTCAGAGGAGCAGGAAAACAATGAGTAAGCCCACAGGAGTGGGACTGTAAGGTAGAAAGCCCAGAGGACAAGGGCTGAGGCTGGAAGGCAGCAGAGCGTGATCGGCTGCAATGTAGAGAGCCCGCAGGGCAAGGGCGGAGGCTGGAAGGCAGCAGAGCGTGATCGGCTGCAATGTGGAGAGCCCGGCAGGGCAAGGGCGAGGCTGGAAGGCAGCAGAGCGTGATTGGCTGCAATGTGGAGAGCCCGGCAGGGCAAGGGCGAGGCTGGAAGGCAGCAGAGCGTGATCGGCTGCAATGTGGAGAGCCCGGCAGGGCAAGGGCGGAGGCTGGAAGGCAGCAGAGCGTGATCGGCTGCAATGTGGAGAGCCCGGCGGGGCAAGGGCGAGGCTGGAAGGCAGCAGAGCGTGATCGGCTGCAATGTGGAGAGTCCGGCAGGGCAAGGGCGGAGGCTGGAAGGCAGCAGAGCGTGATCAGCTGCAGCGTGGGGAGCCCAGAGGAGCAGGGCTGTGATGCAGGGAGCCTGGAAGGCTATGGCTGGAGGCAGCAGGGTGGAGCAAGCAACAAGGCAGGGTCCCAGCAGGAGTGAAGGTAAACGGCATACAAGATCCGTAGGAAGCCGCAAAAGGTGGAGGAAGGACTCTCAGATGCAAGAGGCTGAGCCACTGCAGGCAGCAGCCTTTATACTACCTAGCCCAGCACAGAGGCAGGCTAATTGGCTGCACCTGGCTAAGCACAGCTGCAGGCAATCGGCCACCTCCCTTTCTGTTCCTGGGCTGGTGGAAGCAGGGCAAGTCTCTAGGGCTTCTGGGGGGTGTACTTCCTTTGATAACCAATAGGAACAGCCAGGAATCGATGCTTGTAGCCAGGTGCATTATGGTATGCGTAGTTTTTTGGAAATAATAATAAAGCACCAAAGTCTCGCAAATGGGAAATAAAGTTCCCAAAGTAAATATAGATGGATCCAAGAGTCTGTTGTAAGTAAATGATAAATATATAGTCCAAATTGAGCGTAAATGGATGCGCCCATGGCGCAGGCATGACATCCTGTTAGGCAGCAAGTTCTTCTGCAACAGTTTTCCTTGAACACAAGCCTCTTTCTTGCAACTCTCCTGGTATACTCCCCAGCCACGACTCTTTGTGCAATTGCATCTGCCTGGTCTACTCTCCTACCAGGACGTCTCTTGTGGTTTCACTTGCCCCGTAATCTCCCCTTTCCAGGACTACTTGTGCATTTCAATTGCCTGATATCTTTTCCCTTTCCGGATTTGTTATGCGTTTCACTGTTCCTCTGTAGCACCAAAACTGCATATACTGCTTTTGGTTCGGTATATCTTTCTGTGGAAATATTTGTTCAAGCTTTGCCCCCACTCTTGCATCTCATGCTTCCATATCTCATTGGGGTTTGAATCTGTACTTTGCATTTTCTGCATTCAAACCAGCTTCTTGTAATTTCTGTATTAGCAGTCTCATTTCATTCAAATTGTTCTGAGCGCTGTCGCCGGAACGACCCCCAGGGACCCCACTTGCTTCAGGTTCATCCTCCGGTTCTCTACAGCTTCTCCTGTCCTGCTCGCGCTTCAGCAGGGTGGGTCTGTCCTGCTCGTGCTTCAGCAGGGTGGGTCTGATGCTTGCTTCCCACTCTGGATCATGCAGACATTCTTCCGGCTTCCTTTGTGGCTCAGCGGTCACACGCCTGCTTCCTTTCAGGTCCTGGTCTGGAGAACGCTGTCTCTTCGAGCTGCTAAGCACCCAGGAACTCTCTCGTTCCCAGTGTCTCCATGGCTCTTCCTGCTCGCACACTGTGATTCTCCTTCGGCCTCGTCATAATCCTCTTTGGTGCCACACCGGTACGTGTCTCTCACGTTCCGAAGCCTCTGTATATAAGCCGACGTCTTCTCTGCACTGCCACTCACATTTGTGCTGTTGCCACCTTTTAAATGTCCCTAGTACCAGTGATTCAGAAAAACAACGCTTGTTCACATTAAGCTTTGAGCTCTTGCTACCTTGGACCAACTCTTCATCCTCCTCGTCTCAGTACTGCAGTTATTATTGGAGATGGAGTTCATGGATGTCATCGGACATGTAGCATTTTGATAGTTTTTCTCAGTGGCTTTACACGAGAGAACACTTTCACAAAAGGTATATCGGGAGCAAAAAGGGCTTTGTGTGTCTAGACCATAAATGGGGTTTTGACTTAAAGAATTAGGGGAAGAAGTTTCTTTACTCCTTCTACAAGGGGGAACAAACAATTAACAATAGGCCATTAAGGTTTTGGGCACTAGAGGATCTTCCTCATGGGAAAGGGGGGGGGAATACTGCGTCTCGTCCAATCAAGTCATGACATCTCCCCGGTAGCTGTCTCCTCCCATTTGATCCTCCCTCATATAAGCGCCCCCAGGGTCCGGATGAGGTAGCGACTGCCGCCCCCTGGCCATATGGGAGGAGGTCACTGTCGGCGGGGAGACCGTAATGACTCCATTGGATTCATCACAAGTGGGATTTACCTGACGGACACCAGAAAAATATGTCTCAGTGATGTTGCTTTGGTAGTGTTTTGTGTCGGCTACATGGGGCAAGTTAGTGTTTCGGGATATTGGATTAAGAAATCCTGCTAGCATATAATTTACAGTGACTTCACGCATTCCAAGAATACTATCAGACAGTTGCTGGCAGACCGTGCCAGCACAATGTGATCTAGTTGTTACATTTTGGTCTTTGAACCCTGGAGAGCAGTATTATCATCCTAGCTCCCTCACGTAACCAAATCCTTGATACTACAGCAAACACATTATCTTCGCGTGCAGCAATTTCCTTATCTGTTAAAATAACCAGGGTACCCAACTGGCAGCTTTACCAGTGCAGCAAATAAAGGACAAATAGCCTGATCTTTACAAGAAAACATGGTCTCTCTTTCTCACCTATGTGTATCCCTCACTATAGGAAAAATAACCTCATAAATACTAATAACTGTATACCAAGGACACAGACAAACTAACCTTCATCTCTTCCTAACTCTGGTATGTATGGTGGGACCGAGTCTCATGTTATCTGTCTGCAGAGGGATGATTCCATAAGTGGTTCATGGCAGTGTTGCACCCAGTTAGTATGGCAGACCATCTCTGCTTAAATGCGAAGGAGGCTCCATCAGCTGACTGTTTCCCATTGATAACTTGATGCTTTCTTTCTCTGCTTCAAGCCTACTGAGTATGCCTTTTAAAGTGGAGGAGTTCCACAAACATCCAAAGCCCCCCTGGACCTGAAGAGCTAATCTGAAGCACAAAATCAGTCAGAAAACGGGGTGAACCCATGCATAAAACCGCAGCCGTTTGGTTATTTCTCAATATATCAACTTGTAAATAATTGTGTGGCACACAATGCAAACGTGACAAGTCTTTAATTGCAGACACAGGCATTTTTCCTTGTCCAGTGCATTTCGGATTTTACAGTCCGTCAGGGACATATATGAAATATTAACTAGTGTGACAAGTAGGTTACATATTTAAATTGATAATTGTTTATGTATCAAAATCAAATATAACCTAAATCAAAATCAATAAAATTCATACCTTCTCAATGTTGTTAGTATCTTGATAATACTCCAGAAATGTGTGCATCAGATTATCTCCTCATGTGCTTGAACCAAATATTATCATCAGAAAAAATGTATTGAATTGATTAGAATTGAGGTGGTGCCCGCTTTACTCCGTTATATATGGCAGTGTTTATGAAACCCGTGGAGGCGCACTAATAATGTTGTTTGGGGAAATCACCAACATTGCAAATAGAAATGCAGACACTTTGGGCTTTACTGCTGAAGAAGCAGATACAATCCTAAACTTAATTAAGGACACCCATACAATTGGTTTAGAAAATGACCAACAAAACAAATCCAGAAATTGAAATGATTAATCAAAACGGAAATGAATCGCAAATTACACGCAGTGACACTGGGGGTCATTACCTTTGAGCCGATCCGGAATCTTACCAGCACCTTTTCCGAACCGGCTCACTCTGTTTGCCAGTAGGGCTGTGAACTGCCTGACCTGCGGTAGTTCAGGCCCCTACCGGCAGATAAATCACTGAAGCACCGGCACTGTTAACAACGGTGCCGGTACTCCAGTGATCCCATTCCCATGGAGTCCTATTCATGGG
The DNA here is from genome assembly GCF_040938575.1 of Ambystoma mexicanum. Lineage (NCBI taxonomy): Eukaryota > Metazoa > Chordata > Amphibia > Caudata > Ambystomatidae > Ambystoma > Ambystoma mexicanum. The sequence continues at coordinate 284,417,243 of NC_090931.1, read as the reverse complement.
GAATGGGAACGTACTGTTCTGCCACCGCCTGTAATTTCCCAGTAATACCGGGATATCGGGTGGCGGAAATGGCAACCTCTTAATGTAGCCCACTGACTAGTTACTATCAAGCTCAGAGAATTCCTAGAGGTCTTCACATCCCTTTTTGAAGCTCACTTTATGTAAAGAAAATAAAGAATTTAGATGTAAATGGATGCTAAATGCATGCTCCTTTGATCTTATTTTGTTAACTGTACAAGAACATTCCAAAAATCTGGATAATTTACATATTGAGATAGAAGAATTACAGAGATTTATTGAAAACATTCCAGTAGGGCCTGGAAGCCGATAGGTTCTCATCTTAGCTCACACTCTCACCACTGTCTCAACTAGTTCCCGAACCTCTTCTTGGCCCACTCAATCTTGCTCCTCTCACCTGTACAATGCTCACTCAAACCTTCAGGATTTTTGCTGAGCCTGGCATCTGACCCCCTGATATCGTCTGGCGTTCCACCAGATGCTCATTTCTCCCTTCCCTATTCCCAGACAACTGGTAGGTTTGTGTTTTATTTTGTCCTCTGGTGCTCTATGCTGACCTTTTATCAGGCTTTTATTTTCCCCCTTCTCTTTGCCAACTCTCTCTTTGCCCCTTCCCTACTCTACAATATCCCCCAGATCCCCTGCCTTGGTTCTTCTAACTCCTTTGAATACTTTCCCTCTGGTGTTCTCCTGCTTCACTACCTACTCCTACACCTTCAGCTCCTCCAGTCTGATGCATTTCCTCCTTCTGCATGTGAGGAGCCAGGAATGAGATGCAGACACAAGGGGGTTCATGAGTTTGGCCATAAACCTTTATTGAAACACAAAAGGGTTTGGAAAATACCTCTGTGTTCCTACTCAAAGAGGTATTTCCCTACATAACCTAAAACTAAGGGTCTGTCAATTCTCAAGATGACCGTCCTGTGTGCAAAGTGCTATTCTGGACCTCACATTCTAACAAAATGAACTCCCGATGTGAAAAGGGCAATGCCTTTGGCCTTGAGTGGTGTATAAATGTTCAAAAAGGAAATGCGTAACTTTGAAGTTCCAGAAGGGTAGAGTTCTTTGTTCCAGAGAGTGGCTCCCATCCCCTGGAATTCTCTTCACCCGTTTTTCTACTTTCAAGAATATCAGTTCCTTAGCTTTCTCTTGATCAACAACACAATTGGTGCACAAAACAACCTGGCTGTTAGTCTGTATCCTTGTAGGATGCCTGGTGTACCTTCCTGCTAGGTTTTCTCTCTTCTCTGGTATATTTTAACTCTGCTTTTTGCAATTCCTGCTGCATCCTTACCACGACTTCCTTAGCTGATGCATTTTACACACTGCTCAACTTGTCCTTGCTTGGTATGCTTCGTTACCAGGACTTTCTTATATGAATACTTTTGCAGCTTACATCTAGTTGGTATGCTCTCCTACTAGGGCTTTTCTCTATGAGCACACTTGCAACTTGCATCTGCCTGGTATACTCTCCCGCCAGGGGTTTCTTCATATGTGCACACTTACGGACTTAATAGCCTCTTATATCTTTTCTGTTCCCTCTTGACTCTGCCTTGTATAATATCCTGCCAGGGGCTTTCCTTATATGTATGCACCATACACTCACAAACTTGACAGTCTCTTAAATTTCCTTTGTCCTCTCTCTTTTAAGTAATATTCAGTTGCTTCTTCTTTCTCAGACGCTTCATTCAATGTTATTTGCTTTCGGGAGGATTGCCAATACACCCCGTTCTCCCCACTTCCGTTGGGTGGACTCGCTGGCTCTTGATGGCGTGTATAAGCTTTCCCACGACAAGGCTGCAGCTCTTTGTTCCGTTCCTTCTTGCTGCCTCTGCCTTGCAGCTTCAGTGCCTTTCGTGGTTCCCGCTCTTCTGTTCGGCGCCTCTCTGGGCTCCGGTGTTGAGGCGGCTGCTTTTCAGCATCTGCAAATGCTCTGAAGCTTCTCGTCTGCTTCTTTTGTCCTCGCAGCATCCCGTGCCTTACAGTCATCTCCCCTCAGTTCCTTCGGTGAGCCGGTTGACTCCACACACCTCGCACCAAACCCGCAGTCCATTCTTCGACACTGAAAGGACTACAGGTCTGGAACCAGTGTCTCTCAGCTGTAGCGGTACCGGTTTCAACTTCCCTCTTTCAGCTTTATTCCCCCAGTGAGGGAGCCTCCAACTTCTCTCTGGCACACTGTGGTTCCTGGTGTTCCCCCAGCAGTCCCCAGTTCCCGGCCAGCTGTTGGGATGCAAGGGTTCCCCCCCTTCATATCTCAGGGATAGCATTCCAAGGCCCCTTCCTCTGCTACAAACGAATCCTGCAGCTAGGCCTTCCAGGCAGGGCCTCTCTCATACTTCCTGAGCCTTTTCTTGCTTCTATTCTGGCTCTGGCCAATAGGATTTTGGGAAAGACTAAACTACTGGATGTCGTTCTTACATGTAAACCTCATTCTTTCATTCTCCTCCCTCTTCACAGTACTGATCTTGTGACTCCCTTTTGAGTCATTGGGAATATTCCTCATCACATAACTGGCTGGAGACAAGGGATCCAATTGTGTCTTCTTCAAAAGCGGCATCACCATTGCGTGTGTCAGTGAGGCAAGAATTAATCCACTCGTGAAAGAATGGTGAAGAGCAGCGGTGAGAGTGCAGTGGACTCGATTGGAAGAGTTTGAAGAAGAGACAGTGGAATCGGATCAGAAGTCATGCATGGTTGAGGCGATTTCTTTGTCGGAATAAACGCAGAAGCGGGATAGAGAGAATCGAGAGTGTCGGAGATAGCAGTAGAGAAAGCAGATCTCACAGAGGAGTTCATGTAAGGATGAAAGATAAGAGGAAATAGTTAAACACAAGTGTTAAAGTTACATAGATCCCGAGGAAGAAATGTGGGATGGAGGTATAGAAGGAGATGACGTTATTGGAGGGATAATAGAGAAGGATAGAAGTTCATGGTCTGAAGAGACAAAAGGAGAAGCAGAGACCAATGTCAGTGACAGGGAGGATTTAACAATTTGATCTAAACAGGAACCAGATGTATGAGGATGAGGAGAAGGTATAGGGAAAATGTAGGAGTCAAGAGGAGATAAGAGAGGAACAGAAGAGTGGGTAGGTGAAAGATGGAGGTTAAAGTCGCTAAGTATAGAAGAAATGGGGTGTTGAAAGGGCGAAGGAAGGACAGAAGGGCATTGAGATCATTATCTACTCCTGCAAGGGTGTAGCTTTGCCGGAACTCAATGCGTCTTTTACTCGTGATTGTGGTGGGCTGAGTGTTGCTTTTTTCCATCTGCCTGCTTGCTCACTGTCATTGCTGTAATAGTTATATGTGCTTAAGACTACTGAAACAACTTGAATTCCCTGCTGTTTTGCAGCACTGCTAGCCTGATTACCTCTTCTGTTCCTCTCTCCCTCCCACCCCTTCCCCAACCCCTGATTGGGCATTACTGCCCCACTTTAGCAAGCACTACAGGGAGGGAATACAGAGCTAATGGTCTTTGGCTCTCCCCAAGCAAGAGCAAACTTGACCCAGCCTATACGACATTTAAAATCAAAAGCTCTACGGTGAAGGTCTCAGACAAAGTAAAAACCCTTGGTGTCATTTACAGGCCTCCCTAGGAGCAGATGCGCATGTTGCATATCTTAAACAAACCTGCCAATACCATCAAAAACTGTTAAGACAAATCACACCTCACCTAAGTCAGCAAAATAGTTCCATCAATGCTAGAGCCATAATACCATCCAGGCCAGATTATGGGAATTCCCCTACGCTAGGGGTCAGCAATAAATGCATAAAAAAGTGCCAAATCGTCCAAAACAACACCATAAGGACAATCCCTGGCAAATCAAAAAGAGAACGTATCGCCAAGGAAAGAAAAGCCCTTCATTGGCTATCCATTGAAGATCGAATTACATTCAAGTGAATGGGCCTCATTACGAGTCCGGCGGTAACCGTGCCGGAAACACCGGCAGGTTAACGCCGGACTCGTATTACCATTCTGCCTCCGTGATTCCCAGAATTACCGGGGCATTACGACCCCGGTGACCTGGGAATTCCAGAGGCGGAATTGTGTGAAGCCCCATAGGACTCCATGGGGATGGGGACAATGGACACACCAGTTCCATCTATGACGGAGCTGGTGTTTCCATGTCTGCCTGCAGGTGGGTGGTGTTAAACCCGCCAGGTCAGACCTGGCTTAAGTGACACCTCCCGCCTGCAGGACTCTCAATCAGCCGGTCTGGAAAGAACAGTGGCGGCAGTTTTACCACCACCGTCCTTTCTGGACCGGCAGGGTCGTAATGAGGCCCAATGTCTTTGATCCACCACTGTTCAACGGAACTGCCCTGGAATACCTCAAAAAGCAAATCAGCCCTTACGTACCTGGTCGGAAATTAAGGTCCGAAAACAAAGGGCTAATTCAAACTGGGCATACAAAAAAAGCAAACGGACTGGGACGGGCGTTCCCTAGTAGAGCTACTGCCAAATGGAACAAACTCCCACCCCACCTCAGACTCAAACATAACTACCTTAAATTCAGAAAAAACCTGAAAACTGCACTCTTCAAATGAGCAAAATAACATCTAGACTCTCTCCCATTGATTGACCGACTATACTTATTATGTCCTGTTTCCCTTGCTGTTGTCCTTGTTTCTTTGTCAGCGCCCTGATGCCTGCGGGCTGCAGCGCGCTACAAATATATACATAAAAAATAAATACAGGGCAGCCCCACTGCCCATTGCAGCCCCCTGAGGCAAAGGGCATCGCCCACAGTTAGAGCTCCAGAGGGTGTTAGCCGGTGGGAGCATTCAGCGCAGCCATCAACCAACATTGACTGAAAAGGTAAGAAAGGTGCGAGCAAGGGGAACAGCTATTAATGCTTCCTATTTAACTGTCCCTCTTCTCTTATTACCTGTATTATTTAATTCTACAATCTCCTACACTTGTAGTTGTTTCTTATCCTTATCTGGCATTGGAGAATTGTCATATTTGGCCTGTGGACTCTTCCCTACTTTTTCTAGAAAAGTCTATCTAGTGTCTTCCCCTTTGTCCTGATAACTCGCTTCTAGGTGTCGTGCTTCCGCTGATTGATGTTACCTAGGACTTCTCCCTCCGTTGACACTTAATTCTAGTTCTCATTGGTGTGATCAGTGTTGCAGATAGGATTTTACTCCCTATTTTGAGATTTGAAGAGTAAATCCAAATTCAAGAGAGTAAAAAATGAGCATTCACCTTTGCAAGAGAGTAAAAGGTGTTGGCCATCTATCCAATGTGTGCATAAAATTAAACGTTTTGAAAATACTAAACACAATATAGTTGTATTTCATGTTATCTGTCTTCAAATAATTTATTAGAGTTGTGGAAAATGCTCTCTTGTGCAATAACTTGTAGGCGTGTGCTATCCAGACGCATCTTCAAGACATTGGGACATAGGGGGCATCATTATGAGTCTGGCGGTAGCCGTGCCAGTAAATACCGGCACTGCTGCTGCCGGAGTTATTTTTTTTTCCGGAGCCCGGCAATGGGGACCTACCGGGGCATTACAGCCCTGGTGGTCCCGGTAATTCCCTATTGCCGGGCGCTGGGAAAAAATTACTCCCCATTCGAGTCCCATTGGACTCTATGGGAATGGGAAGGACGGATGGACCGCACCATTCATAAATGGCGCCGGTGCATCTTTCATGGTGTGCAAACAGGTGACTTATCGCTCGTAGACCTCCGAGTGTGCCGGTCTTGTAATGAGGCCCAGGGTCTCTTAAGAATTTACTATAGCTACAGAACTATATACCAACTAGTTGGGTATTCATAAATAAAGTCCCTTTCTCTACCAGCATCACTACTATGTCTTTCCCCTCTGACAGTTGCTGCCTATTTACTTATGTTTCATGGCCTCTTCCTCATGTTTGGCTCTGCCCTTCCTGTTGCTACTTTCTTTTTCCCTGTCTCCCAATTTGTAGCTCTACCTCTTGCTATTTTGTGTTTCCATGCTTGTTGCTGTGGTCGCTTGCTCTGTATCACTCTGCATATCATGTCTCTGAATACTATTACTGCTGTTTCTCTCCTCTGTCTTGCTGACTCTATTGCTGTAACTCCAGTTCCTGTCGCTAGTATTAATTCCTCTGTTTTTTCTCACATTGTATTACTCCGGCTCTCCCTCCTTTCCATTGATTTCTCTGTTCTGTCTGCCCCAACTGCAGTCCTTTGTTGTCCTGTGTCTCCGAGGTTCGTCACGGCTCAGTTTAGTTTGAAAATTAGTGTGTGGTTCCTTTTAAATGTATGCAAACTTGCTTTTGGAAGTTAGGCTGGAAATTGCAGATTTAGAGTTTCCTATAAGCAGATGCTGAATGTTTCTATGCAAATGCTTTACCTGCACTGAATGCCAAGTGCGGGAGCACTGATGAGATGTAGGAGTTCTGAACCATCAAACATTTACCCTCCGGAAAGCTGAGTCAGTTCTGCTACAATTCAAACCTTTTATCTTCATCTTAAACACATATCACTGCATGCAGATGCATGAGCTCACTGAGCTATTGACAGGTTTGGAACTCGTAGGTGAAACACTGATCTGTGTGGCAGGTTTATCAACCAACTGAACTAAGTTTCCTGATAGGCTTAGTCGGGGAACTAAACGGTCTGAAAGGCTTGTATGGGTAGGGCATTGGCAGTCCCATGCATGGCTTACCTGACATAACTGGCTCGTCCCAAGCTCCATCCCTCTTTCAATGAACTATCCTACACATGAAGCAGATGATTTATAGAGGTACTAGAGATTTGGCAATGTCACACAATAGTCAGACATGGGAGAATCAGAAGTTCGGAAAAGAACAATACCGAGAGCAGGATGGCTTGAACCCTACCAAAGCAATGGCATTTTTCCTCACACTGTCCACCAGTGTGCATATTGACACCTCAGCAGAATGGAGCGGATAGCTAGAGACTTGTTTCTCTTCAGTGCTTTAACTACATATGGAAACTGCAAACACGTGTTGGTACTGCATCATTACAATGTCACTGTTGAAAAATGTGGGTTCTGTTCCAAAACGTAGCAGTCCTGCTAAGGAATCTGGTTATGATGCCACTAAATGTGCTTTAGCCCTAATGTGAATAGTCCATTGTCCCATATGGAAGCTCTGCTGAGCAGCCAGGGTGCTGTGCTTAAATATATAGCAGAGCTGTTAAGAAGTACTAGTACAGTGAAAGCTACTAAAAATATATACAGAAGTGTTGACCTGGTTTGATTAAAAAAAAAAATAGCTAGTCCTGATGGGGGAAGCGTTGCTACTGTCCCATTAAAATATATAAGGGCTCATCAAAGAATTGCTGGTCTTTTTTTCTTGTTTTTATTTTTTCCCCTCCCTATCTGTATGAATTATACCTGCTGAGGGGGACTGTGGGGTAGTACAAGTAATATTCAGACCACTCGTCCAGCCATTCCTTGCTTGCTCTGCTGTGACTAACAAGTGAATGAGTCTTCATGTATACACTTGCACACAGACACACACATGCAAACACTTTTAAAACTATACTAAACAGGTCTACTAATTTAACATAAAGCCTTTCGTAATGAGAAATGCCAAACAGCTCCTTGCTCAGAGGCTCTCATAAAACTAAAACACATCAAAAACCTCAAGCCATTAAATGCCACTGATGTGCTTGTGAGATAGAGAAAAGCTATTATGGAAATGCCTATGCAAATAACTAGTAAACTTGAAAAAAGCATACTTCAGCACAGCAGCCTCTATTAAAATCAATGAAAACAGTGGCGATGAACACAAAAAGGCAACCCTTGCTAGAACACACTTTTACGTGGTACTACGCAAATCTTCAAAATCAGACTCCATAAGAATGCCAATTTTAATGGAACTTCCTAAAGTGTCAAAGCAATTTGCAATGCACATTAATGATGCAACATTTTGAAATATCATTGTAACACAGAAAATCAAATCATTTGAACAAAGTGAAACGCACACTAATTTATTTCCAAGTGTTCCACTTTACAGACTCTATTCGCTAGTTGAAATAACCAACACTGGAAAGTGTTTAAATAAACAGATCATGACTCAACCAGTTGGATGTCAGCAGTGAACTCATTTATGGGGTGCTGCCAAAAATAGCCTTGTAGCCTCGTAATGGATACAAATAGGAAAAAGAAAGGTGCCATATTTATAAGAATTAAGTGTGTAAAAAGGCTAGATACACATCTTATCTGGGTGTGGTTGTAGTTGGTCGCATGCTCTGCCTTTCCTCCCTTTCTTCCCCCCCTTCCTCCTCTCTGAACTCTCCCTCAATGGTGCTCTCTATCTCCCCTATCTTCTCCAATTGCTATTCTAGCACCTATCCTATCTCTCTGACAAGTCTGGAATGGAAAGGGTTGAATCTCCTGGTCTCCAATCCAGGCCTACCCATTGCTGACACCTATGTCAATGTTTCTTCCAGACAGACTCTCATTGACATCCTCTTAGCCGTTCCTTTGCCGGACCTATGGATTCCCCTTATGGTCTCTGTGCTCTCCCCTTTCTCTTCCTCTCTCATTAATGGTGACACCCTTCCTATCCTCTAGGGTTATCATTAATGTCTACTTAAATGGCACTGTCATGGTCCAAGGCTCTCAGCCCAACTTCCTCCTTCTTGATAGGCGTCTTCTGTCTCTCATCAACACCCCCCCTCCCCCAAAATCCCCTCTCCTGCCTCTCCTCCTCCTGCCAGCCCTCTGGCCCCTCTGCCACCCCGACAGGTGTAACATACTCCTGTAACCCTCCTCGGGAAAACCTTAAAGTGGCAACCTGCTCCACTTAGCTACTCTCGCTCTGCCGTCAAACACTCGTCTGACATCTGCCACCTCCTTGAAGACCTCAACCTAAACGTCCTCACTCTCACCAAGATGTGGTTCAATGCCAGCTCTGTCACATGTTTTGACACTCTCCTCCCTGAGGGATTCAAGATCCTCTCTAAACCCAGGTCTGACCGGCCTGGGCGCGGAGTTGCTCTGACCTTCCCTGAGTGGGTCCCTGCTACTATCATACCTACTCGGGCCTACTTCTCTTTCAAATGCATTGTCTGCAGACTTGGTGCCTCTCCTGGCCTCTCTCTGCCTCTGGCCACCATCTACAGGCCCCTTGGCCAGGTCTTCTACTTCCTCTCTGAATGGGCTGACCTCACCTCTTCTCTCCTTGCCTCCTCCTCCAAGCTTCTCTTCCTCAGAGACTTCAATATCCACCTCAACTATCCTGATGTGGCATCTGGGCTCTCCCGCAGCCTATGTGACTCTTTCCCTCTCCATCCTTCCCTCCAGTCCGACGCACTCAGCCGAACACACATTGGATGCTCTATCTCTTGAGACATCCCCTTCTCCAACCCGCTCATTACTCCTCTTTCCTGATCTGACCATGCTCTCCTTTCCTCTCACCTGGACCTCCTGGGTCCCCCGGCTAAACCCCCACCCACACTGCCAGCCTCCTTCTCTGTCATTTGACCTATGAAGCGAGTGTCAGTTGCCGCTTTTGCTGCCACCTTCACCTCCACCCTCCACTCTTACTACTGACTCTCTCACTCTGACACAGCCCTTACTAACTCTAAACTCTCCATCTCCAACACGCTGGATAACCTTGCCCCTGTCACGAGGATCCGCATGAAACATGCCTCCAAGTGCAATTCCTGGTTTGACTTTGACCTGGCCGTTCTAAAACGCAAGTGCAGTGCAGCTGAGTGGAAGTGGTAGGCCTCAAGCACATCCTCTGACAAACTGGCCTGCTGCCTGATCCAAAGGCAATACAGACTCTCCATCCGCTCTAAGAAGAGGGCCTATATATCCAAGCCTGCACATCTGCGACCACTAACAACACGGCTGAACTTGTCAAAATCTGCAAGAAACTCGCTAACCCTACTGCAGTCTCCAACTCTCCTCTGATTTCCCTGGCACTCTGCACTTCTCTGGCCTCTCACTTCATTTCTAAAACTCAGGACATCTTGTCCTCACTCTCCTCTACTTCTCATCCGCTTTCAGGCCTCCCTTGGCCACCTCAACTCTCTTACTCTTCTCTTTTTCTCCCATAACACCTGATGAGGTGTCTAGACAAGTCTTCTCCAGGAAGGTCTCATCCAAACAGGTGCTCCCCTGCTCCTCCAGAACTATCATGGACAACATTGTCTCCCTTGCTCCAGCCTTGGCCGATTTCTGCAATCACTCCTTTGCCACTGGATCCTTCCCCTAACTCCTCAATTATTCCCTTGTGCAACCACTCATCAAAAAGCCGCCTTCTGACCCTTCCGGTCTGCCAACTTACCAACCTATCTCCATTACCCCTTTCCTGGGCAAACTCTTGGAGAAGCTGGCCATCTCACAGCTTATCCACCACACGGAATCTGTTGGCTGTCTCCACGACCACCAGTATGGCTTCAGAGCTGCCAGAGGCACGGAAACTGCTCTCCTGAACACGTGTGAAGACCTGCTCTCTAATCTCGATTTCAGCTCTCCTTCTGTTCTCATCCTTCTTGACCTTTCCTCTCCCTTTTGATTGGTCAATCATGCCACCTTGATAAATCGGCTGTGTGATACTCTTGGCATCACAGACCTGGCTCTGGTCTTGTTGACCTCCTTCCTCTCGGCCCGACCTTCCCAGGTTCAATTGGGCCCTTTTGTCTCCACCATCTCACTTCACCTGCGGAGTCCCTCAGGGCTTTCTCTTCTCACCTTGGCTATTCAAAATCTTACCTTACTTCGCACTTAGCTTGTGGAACTTCCTTCCCCTGCACTCTGCTTTCCCCCTGCTCTGGCCTCCCCTGGCACTCGCCTTTCCTCACGGGCCCTTCCGCCCTGACCGGCACACCCCCTCCCACTGACCTCCCCAACCCACCCCCCTGAATGTCACAAGGCCTAGTAAGATCGTTTTGTTTTGTCCTCCCTGTTCACCCACCCTCTTGTCTTGTTGCACCTTGAAACACATTATAAATATGCAATAAATAAAATAAAGAAGAAGGTGAGAGGGCGGGGAAGGTGGTAGTGGTAGGGGATAGATCAAATGAAAGGAAATAGGTTTCGAAAAGAGAGAATACTTATTCTGGAATGTAGAGCACTTTGGGATATTAACCAGAGAAGGAGAGAGGAAACATGAAGATTGGTACAGGATGCCAATGTCGCCGCCCCATGCAGCAAGCGGAGGTGGCGGGGTGGTGAGAAAAAGCTGGGGTTGAAGTGGTCCAGGCATCTGGTGTGAAAGGATTACTAGAAGATAACCAGGTGTCTGTGATCCAAAGAAAGTGTAACTTTAGATGAAAGAAAGTATCAAGAGCGGAATGGGCCTTATTTCAGATGGAGCACGGTTAACGTGAGTAGGATGATCAGAGACAGGAGGTGTCCAGTTATAATTTTGAATGCAAAAATGTCGGAAAAAAAGTCAACAAAAAAATTCTAATTTTTTTTTTATTTGTATGTTTTTTTAGGGTCTAGCTAGTAAAAATAAACAGGGGTTTTTGGGGGGAACCCCCCAATAAAAAAAAACATTCAAAATGGGTTTTTTTCCGTCATTTTTTTTTTTTCGACATTTTTGCAGTCGTCATTTTCACTATAAACCGAGACAGGAGGATAGATTAGATTAAGCGCTTTGCGATGTGAGAAAGGATGAGAGGTATCACACAAAGGGATGCGAAGAGATCTAACTAATAAGCAACACTGTAATAGACAATGTCGAGTAAGTAATACGGAAGAGAGATCCGATAATCAGCGCCAGGATGGAAGAAAGATAATAAAGATCCTGCAGAGAGGAGAGTGTAGGCGCAGGCAGAGGCAGAAGTCGAGGGATGTGTCCAGTTTGGAATGGTGCAGAGGAAGCAGCAAGGATGTATTCGATAAGATAACATAATAGTAAGAGAAAGGAGTAGCTAGAGCCAGTAGTAGAGGACAGAAAGGACCGCTGCAGATAGCAAGGGACTTTACCAGACTTCGCCCCAAAGTGATGAAATGGTCTTCCAGGGGGTGGCGGGTGGGTCGGGGGCATGTCCTACTACGCTGGCGACAAACAGGATGGCAAAGTCCACCGAGGCAGAAGCAGCTGCAGCTGGGGCGATGAAAGGGCCAGGCACAGAGTATTCTGACCGCACAGGAGAGGCAGACGGAGAGCAGATGGTAGATTGCTCGTGTGTAGTGTCTCAGGGCTATGGACGTCCAGTACAGGGCCTCCCTGAGGGTGCGCCACACAGTCTCTGCAGACAGCAAGTGACTTTGCCAGAATTCGCCCAGATCATCGACCTGGAAGCGATGGAATGGTCTTTCAGGGGGTGGAGGGCGGGTCAGGTGGCCTGCCCAACTATGATGGCAACAAACAAGGATGGCAAAGTCTGCGGTAGCAGCTGGGGTGATGAAGCTAATCAGCGTTGAGGATTCCGCCAGCACAAGAGAGGCAGACAGAGCACAGATGGTAGGTTGGTCGTGTGCAGAGTGGTGTCTCCTGGGTCTGGAAGTCCAGTACAAAGCCTTTCTGGGGGTGCGACGCACTGTCCCTGCAGACAGAAAGGGAGTTTGCCAGACTTTGCAGAGATTGCCTAGGCTACAAGGGTCTCATGTTTTCAGGTGTATTCAAGACCATTGTCGGTGTGTTTTGCAGTGCGGACTGGAGCTGGAAGTCCGGCACTTTTGCAGTATACTGCTGTCCTGTTGCCGCATCTGTCATAGATAAACTCTTCAGTGCCTTTTCAATGGAGTGTGAAAATCCTGTAGTGGGTGGTGGGGTGTGGTCCCCTGAGTTGCCCCCTATCTAACCTTAAGGGCCATGGAAGAAACACACTTGTCACACTTGCCTTTTTGAGCAAATAGCATTTTGAAAGCTAGACTAATCATGTAAGAGATTTTTTGATAGGTTATTATTCAGAGATGGAGAGTTCCATCCCACTCCTAGTTTCAAAATACCCCTACGAGAAATGATTAGGGGACACATGGCACCATGGGGGTTGCTGTCTCCTTTGAAGTAAATCAAAGAGCATTTTGGGAACTGGAGGATGACCACAGATAATTATGTTTGACAAATATGCCTATGATAAAAGGATCGCATGCTTGAATCACTAAATACAGTGTACAATGGGATTGTTGCTTATTTCATTTTTCACAACCCTGGGCCTACCATTAAAGTGATTTTACCAATGAACCGTATATATTCAATCAGACATCCTCCAAATTTGGATGTAAGGATAAAATGGCTGCATCGCCTGTCGCTACATATGCAGCTGCCTGTCCTGCCCTGTTTCTAGTTTCAAACTTTGCAGAGCTTTAGGAGAGGAGGGGCTGAGAGAGGAAGCTGCATGTCGGGGTAAGGATGGCTATGTGTCTGTCCAGTCCCCAATGTACAGCCATGCTTGGAAAATGAGATATGTTAGGATAATGTCATGAAGACTGAGGTCTGGCTGAATTGTTTTCAGAAAAAAAGACTAAAGTAGCTCTAGCATGCCAGAAGCAGTGACCTGATACTAGCAGAAGGTCAACCGGCTTTGATTGGTTGATCTGTGTGTACTCTTCCATGAAAGAGACCATCTGAGAAGGTGGGCGGGGGGCAGTAAGATGAAGCCCACTATTGCTCTCTGCAGTGGCTAGCGACTTCCTCATGCCGTTTCTGAATGGCTCAAGTTTTCTGCAGCCATCACACCCCAACCCACCCTACATTCAACAACCAAAGCGTGTGTGGGAGGGTGGGTTTATGTGAAGGACTAGGAGGGCTGGAAGGGTCACTGTTGTTCAACCTCGCCACTCAGCCAGGTGTCTACTGAGGCCAACCTGAATTATGAGATAAGTAGGCATGTGTGTTGGGATCTGTTTCTGTGGCCAGCAGAGTGCGAATAGAGCGGTTGCTTGGGATTAGAAAGTTGAGGTTATTTGACCTAAGTTGCCTTCATTAATGAATCTGTTTTATTTAACATACTTAAGATAAAAACCCACTTCAGTTCTGCAACTGGGATATACAATTTTCAGCACTTCGTTTGCCATAATGCACCATTGCTCTCCTGGAAGCCCCAAAATAAGAAGTTGCACGTTTTGACCTTTCTGAGACATTGACACTGACTATACTATTCAGCACCAAAGTACATTTCCTACATTGTATTGTACTGTCCTCTGTATTGCCTTGAACATATATGTGAACTTTTCAGCATCACTGAGCGGGAATATCTGGCTCATTTCTAAAACCTCTAGGAGGAAACCTTTATAGTTAATTTCAGCACATACACTGCTTTATGATGAGGCCTTTATTTAATTTCACTTTCGTCTTCCACTTACTTGTACCGTTCCACATCTGCCCACCCTCCGTATTATCAATATGGCCTAAGTTGGGAAAATCACCTAGTTCTTTTGAAAGACCCATGAGGGACCTTTGGAGAGAAGCTAAGTAGGTAAGTTAATTTAGCGATAACACCTGGCAGGGGGCCAGATCGAGCTCGGGTATGACCATGGGCCCCGTCGCTGTCATCACCCGATCCGGCACGTCGGTTCGGGTGTTATTGCAATTAGCACCCTGGGTTTTCAGTTCGAAAATCCTAGGTGCTGACAGCGATGTATTGTGTTTGAATTAATGGAACACGCTTGCAGCGCCCTGTTCGTTCAAACAGCATAGCTGAAATGGCCACCATGGAGATTGAAGCGGGAGGCTCCATGCAGAGCCCCTCTTCCATTTCCACAGCGTCACAGGATGCTGCAGTGGCTGCAGCGCAGGCAGTGGCGCAGCTGCCAAAGGAATCGGGTAAGTAGGGTGGGGTGGGAAGGGATCTAAACCAGAGGAAGGGGAGGGGAAAAACGGCAGGGCGGGTGGGTGTAATTCAGGCAACGATCCAAGCAACCTGATTGGCTGGCTCCCCCACCCTGGGGGCCAATTCAAAAGTGTGTATGCGTGTGCGTGAGACCGACCGTCCTCCATCAAATCTGAGGAGTGCATACTTTACATTTAATCATCTTGCGCGCAATATATGTTTAGTGACATTTAGTTTAAGAGCTGGTTATTTACACTACAGTCACATTCCAAAATGTGCAGAGAACTTTAGTGAGATATGGGACATGTAAAGGTGTGAGTGGTCTTCTACAGTGAGGCAGATTTGCCCAGAACATCGGTACCTCCCACAGCCTTGATTGGGGGCCTGCCAGTGGCGTCGCTAGAGGGGGCCTGGGCGGGCCAGGGCCCCCCCTGTGAAACCATGTGCCCCCCCCATATCCCCTCCCTACCTAAAACGAGCAGTGACCATGTCATACATGCCAACATTCAGACGCACCTAAGAGGGAGTTTTGAGAGAGAAAATCGGGAGACATAGTTTTTCCCATAGGTATGTTTTGGTGCTGGAATTATTTTAGGAGGGCGAACGTGAGAAAAATCTATAGTTCTCACTGAAAAGTCGGTAGTCTCACCCCTAAATCGGGAGGGTTGACATGTATGCGTGTTCTCCCCTTACTTTTGTCTGTGCCCCCCTACTTATGTCTTTGGCCCCCTCTGTGCCCCTCCTAAATTTGATTTCTGGCGACGCCACTGGGCCTGCACCCCCATAGCACTCATTACTCCCATTCTTGCCCCACCCACCTGAATTCCGCCCCGTCCCACCTACCTGAATCCATGCCTGCTGGTTTCCAGGCCCATTATTTTACAAGTTTCCATGTCACGCTTTCTGGTGTAGTGAGCAGGTATTTGGTGGCTTGGGCGGGTACAATTTTTCCATATCCTCTCCATACCCAGTTATGGAACACCTTACATCAGATGGGGAGGCAACCCATAGAACATTGGAACATGGGCCTGAGATAGAACATGGGCCTCTAGGCTGCATTATTGCAACAGCCTCTTTCTAAATCTTCCTGCTGCTACTCTCCGCCCTTTGCAACTTATCCAGAACAGGGCTGCGAGACTTGTGTCCTTGGCCTCAAACCCTGGGATCGTATCTCTCCAGCCCTGAAATCCCTCCATTGCCTCCCAGTGGCTGCTAGGATTAAATTCAAAACCCTTTGCATTGTTCACGCGGCTTCCTGGGTCTAAAATACCTTCCCTCCCGAGCTCTTCGCTCCTCCACCTCTAACTCCCTCAGGGTCAGTCGTTTTTCAAAGAAACAAGCTGGGGGTAGATCTCTGTCTTTGGCCGGGGCCTCCCTCTGGAACAGCCTCCCTGCCACTCTGAAGTTTGAGGAGAAGACCTTCCTCTTTGCTTCTGCCTTATCTCTTCATCTCTCTTGTTGATCTGTTCTGTCCTGGCATCATGCACCTGGTCACCCTCTGACTTCGGGCCCAGGTACTTGTTCACCCTGCCACCCAGCCGCACTGCCTCCTTGGCAATCCCTTGCACTGGGGTCTGTATCTGTTACCCAACAGTACCCCACCCCTTTGTTTTTTCTGCACTTATCAGGCACACCCTGTGCCCTCAACCTAGCACATGCATCTTGTTGGCTGCACATCCACTATCTGCTGCTTTTATTATTTATTTATTCTTGTTTTATTTATTTTTATTTCCTTTTGTCCAGCACTTTCTACCTCCTCCCCCTTCCCTTGAACTTTCCCTTTTTTCCTCTCCCATGCACTTGCGCATTCTCAATGTAACTTGGCCTAGTAAGATCGTTGTTTTTGTTCTCCCTTGTTCCCCACCCTTGCCTCGTCCCGTTCTGAAAAACTTGTGTACGAGTGCGATATAAAATATCAATATCAATAGTGGTGTCCCTGAAATAGAGGTTTTTCACATCATGAATGTTTGTGTTGGAATGCTGGGTTTGGAAGGGAGGCATTTTTAACATGCTGTTTATTAAATGAAGAGACGCGCACCATTTTCTATAAATGAATGACACATTGATATATAAAATAGTTTTATGAAAAGGGGAGTGACTTTTGGACGAGCTGCTGGGAAGTCGGCAGGAAATTAAATCTATATTATGGGTTAGGGGTGTGAGAGTCGGTGAATCTCGCATATTTGAGTTTTGAAAAATATTTTTGTTATTTTGAGTAGGGGACATTTTAACTTTGCATGCCTATATGTTGTGGAATCAAGCAAGAGGTTGAACTTGATCCCGAGTATTAAAGTAACATCCAAAATTAATAAGAATGTTTGTAGATTTGGCCTGGAAAAAGGTTTTCTTTATTTTTTGATGTGTATAAACTTTGATGACATACAGTAAGTATCTGCCGACGACTGGAAGGACATTAACCCACCTTGCTATGTCATCCATGTATGTCACGTTTGCACTTTGTCCTGAGCTGTTGGTATAATGATTATGACCACATCCATTTTTTGTATGGCTCTGAACTTTATGGTGTGTCCCATAGGTGTCTTGCAGTACGAGTGGTTTCTCTCGTACTGTTGCTTAATTGCAATGAAGACTAGCCAGATATAATCGAAGACCCTCTTTCTTTCGTGTGGTTAAGGTCCTTGATAATCGCAACAAAATAAAGGTTGTGTTCCCATGCTCTCACGCAGATGGAGCTTATATGTTCCCCTCATCAAATCTCAGCCAAACTAAGTGGTTAATTAGTACACACGTATATTTAATTTGTTTAATCCAGAGCGTTTTGATGTTCAATAGGAAATTGGTGAACAATTGTTGATAAAATGGGATTTTTAATGGGTTGTTCAGCATGGTGGACACGGTTTACATTTTCTGAATGGATGGTTCGCTATGCTGCTAAGCAGTGTAATTTCTGTTTTGACACACAAGGGTGATGTAACAAGGCAATCCTGAAATGGGCTTTCTAGAGAAGATGTTGGGTTCCTAGATTTTGCTTCGGCAATCTGACATGTCTTTGTTATGTATGTCATTTTCTGTGGGCCTACAGCATTATGTAAATGTTTAATTAGCAATATATATTTTTAATACTTTTTTACAAGAAACGAATTAAATATTTTTGTACTAATTAACCACTTAGTGTGGCTGAGATTTGTTGAGCGAGCACATAAACGCAGTCTGCGAGAGGGCATGGGAACAAAACCTTTATTTTGTTGCGATTGTAACTGAGTCTGACGACGGTACTATCCCGGGGTTACCTAACTGTAGAAGGTCCTTGACATTCACACACTAAAGCAATAGAACCTGATGAGGAGGGGCAAAACCGGTCTGGTCGCGCCCCGGGTCATCGGCTCTGGGGCATGATCAGACCGGTAAGACCCTCTCCGCCACCCCCATGAGAGTTCTATTGCTATTAGTATCCCGCCATGTTGTACCGGCTTACTAATAGTAATTTTTCTTGAGTCGCAAACAACATGTAGTCCCTTCTCCCTTTTCATGGCGGCTTCTCACGCACCATAAATACACCGGGAACAATACTGATCCTGGTGCCAGCGAGGGATAGAGCAGTGTAGGAAAGTGGGGTTGGGATAGGGTGGAGAACAGATATGTGGAAAAGGGGTTTGAGGCAGGGGATGCGGGGAGCACACCTACCTTCGTTCCCAGCGAGGGAAGATGGCGGCATCCCCCTCTGAGGAGGCTCAAAGTGGGGTCTTTCCCTGTGTGGTAAAGACCCCGTTCTGAGCCTCCTCATTACCCGGGAGGCTGCCACAACCGCCTCACTGGGTACTCATTTAAAAAAATTCTACATGTTGTTTGGAGACTACTTGTTATCTGATATCCAGAGGATTGTTGAGTAGTGATCTCATCCTGTAGAAAGGGTAATTGGGAGGCTAATTGAGTAGTATGAGAGACTTGCAAGTACATGATCTCTAAAGGGTACACCAGTAAGAAGCAAGTACAACTAACATTTGTAAATATATAATTTAGGAATGCCCTGCTTACTGCTAATGTAGACCTGATTGACAACCAAACAGAGGTGCAACCTATAAGGCTGCAGAAGGAGGAGACTGACACACAGGTGGCATAGTGGTTGCTATAAACCTTTATTGTTTAGTAAAATAAAGAGAAAACCTAACTTTCCCTAACTTTAAGAGGGGTTTCCCTGCCTCAACTAAAAGACTAATGGTTCTGTCAGAATGTCTGTGTAAATCAATAGTCCACTGTCCTGTGTCAAAACCCTACTTCTGTCCCAATACTAAACTAAAGATAAAGTAGACCTTCTTGGTCCAGAAGAATGACTCCCTTCTTCTGGACCAGGGTTAGATGTTTGTTTCCAAGTATTTGCTTCTTCTTAGGGGAATGGCTCCCTACCCCCAGGTCAGAGGGCAAACCTCAAGCAGTTCTCCTTGGCAGATAACACTGCCTATCTTCTAACAGTCTGTATCAGAAAGTCTTGATAAGTTTGCATACTAGGAGGTTGACCTCAGTATCTTGACTCAACAGTTCAACACAAGCAGGGGGCATGACTCCCTTCTCCTGGTCTTGGTTGCCAGGAGAATGACTACATTCTCCTGGTATCTTTTCCACTTGCTAGCACAATTTCAGTTCACCAGGGTATCACTCCCTTCCCCATGTCTCTCTGTCACTTTGGTTTCACAGTTCACTACCACCAGGGGGAATCCCTCCCCTTCCTTGGTGTACGTCTTATGTAGCTTCAAATACACAGTTGTCAAATGTTATAAGGGTCCATGACCCTGGCTTCTCCTCTTCTTTGATTGGACTTGCTTGGTATCTCTCTCTTTACCAAGTATTGCAACAAGGAAGATGACTTGTGCTATGACTTCAGGTCCCAGACCCTGGTTTCTCTCCCTCTTCGGTTTGGCACACTTTTTTCAGTCTCCTGCCAAGTATGACCATGAGGAAGATACCTTGCTTCCTGGTTAGGGTCCCAGACCTCTGTTTCACTCTTCGGTTCAGCTCCTTTGGCTAACTCTCTCGCCATGTACTGATACAAGGAAGATGTATTGCTTCTTAATATGGGTCCCAGACCCCTCTCTGGTGGTCAGTGGTTTTCGTTAGGTCACTGGGCCGAGGAAGCGTTCCTCTAATGCAAGATCCTCTTGCCTCCTGCACAGGGTCCCTACCAGGCCTTCCAAACTTTCCTGTATGTGCCACTGGTATCGGGTAGCTCTCCGGTTCTTCCTGGGATCGGATGTCTTGATGGTAGCACTGTGTTCCTTCTCCATCTGTCCATCGGCTTCTTGGGTCTGCGGTCTGCTTCTCTGCACCACCACACGGTTCCTCAGGACTGGTGGGGAGGTTGCTTCTTGCTCAACCTCCTCTGGACTCCCACGGCTGCTCGCCTGCATCCGCTGCTCCGCTTGGTTCTTCTTTGGACGCGATTCGAAATTCCCGGGTTCATCACGGGCTGAAGACAGATGGACCTTTTTCTGTTTTCCTTTTTGTTATGCAGGCTACACCCTGGTGCAATGTCAACACCTGCAATTGTGGTGTTCATATCCTTATTCCTCCTACGGGCCACCTCGTCCCACTAATTGGGTCAGGCAAACCCTCAGGGCTCTCAAGGATCTTCTTCGTGCCAGTACCTGTGGTAACACCTTTGGGAGACAAGTGCCTATTCCGTGACTCTTCCCGTTCTCCTCTCACTATCAATCATTCATAGTCTCAATCCAGTGAGGTTATTCCACCCTCACCGAAGCGTGCCCAAAGACGTGTAGACAAGTAAATATGTCTCGCTTTATTATTGCAATACACACAAAATATATTTTTTTCTTAAAAGCTTAAATACAGAACGATAAGTCTCTGGTACACCACTCTTCTCAACAGATAAATTGTGATAGGGTTAGTAAAGGGGAATTGTACCAAAATGTTGCCACGATTGCTAACACTGCTCCTGAGCGTGGTACAAAAATCCCGAACCCCTCCGCCCCACAATTACTGCGCCCAAGTGCAGCAGGGGTGTCCGCGCTTACCATTACGGTAAGAACAGAGATGATAAAAAAGAAGAAAATAAAAGACACCTCCAGCGTCGGCACGTAAGTGGGAGTAACTGACGCGGCAGGGTTACAAGGACGTCGGTGGCGCACACAGAAGTGCGCTGCAGTAAAGGTAAGTGCGGGCTTGGAGGGGTGCGGGTTTGAGGATTGCGGGCGTGGGCAGGTGGGCAACAGTGATCTATCAGATCCCAGCGCCGTAATTGGCGTCAACATTATAGTCGGTGCCGTGATCACATAGAATAAAGGTGTGCCTAAAAGTTCTCACAGAAATATTACAAGACAATCATGGCAGAATTTTCCTTCTATGTTACACAGAAATCAGCCTGGACCTAAAGCCTAATCTCATTGTATCGGGCCGTACTGATTAATCATGATCATCTCAAACATTTCATACTGGCCAAGTGACATCGGCAAACACAAAAGCAGATGATAAACTTAGTCTGCTCTATCACAGACACGCGTTTGTTCACTAATGCACTGGGTATGTGTTAAAAAATATGTTGACAAATGTGTTTTTTGGCCTTTATGAAGTGGGGTCTGCTCTAAACTTGAGCGCCCCTCAGTTTATCTTAGGCCTTCCTCAGGACAAAGAGAGAAAGTTAAATCCCATGTGGAAACTGTAGTATCTGACTTTTCTTGAAAAGTGCGATGAGCTCCTGTTTTCTTAATCAGCCGCTATTCGGACTCTTGAGAGATTAAAAAAAATATATATATATTTTTATTAGCATTTTGCATAGCTTACAGACTTATCTTATAATACATGCAAACATTGACAGGTATTTATGTCTGTTTCTTCCCCAACTCCCGCTTCCTCTCCGAAGCCAATCCCACACTGTTCTCACTACTATATTCTCTGTGACAGTACCTCCTGATGACATTTGTGTCCGGTTACCGGGTTTAGTTTCCGATGGCTGGGTTTCTTTTGACCCTGCAAGGTCTGATTGTGCTGAGGCGAACAGCTCAGTAGCTTCCAAGCTTCCATGTCTGTGTTGCCTTCTTGTCTCCCCTGTCGGGTCGCCTCCTGCCACACCGCAGTCTCGGCGTGTGACCATTTCTGGAGGTCCTTCCACCATGTCTGTGCCTCTGGGCATTTGCGCACCTTCCAGCTTATCGCTATCCTCCACTTTCTTTTAGTTTATTCAGATGTCTCACCTGTTTTAGATGGGGGAAGGTTCCAAATAGGCCTGCCGTGGGAGATTGTATGTCCAATGTTATGCCTGCTTTTGACAACTTACATGCTATGTCCTCCCAATAGTGTTGAATCTCTCTACAAGCACAGAACATATGCACCATGTCAGCGTCTTTCAGGCCACATTTAGGACAATGTTGTTCTGTTGGTTTGTTAAATCTTGCTATTTTACGGGGGGGGATCAGGTACTCCATGTGGGTCACATATAATTGTACCTGTTGTAGTTTAGCATTCCTACATACTTTTTTTATTTTATCAGTGCTTTCTTCCATGCAGCATGTGTAATTGGCATGCCTAGGTCCCTTTCCAAGTTGCTTCGGGTATGCTCTAGTTTCTCTTTGCTCTGAGTGATTAATATCTCATATAGTCTTGACACCACGTGGCCTCCTTCTGAGGTGTCATACAGTGTTACTATAGCCTCTTGCTGTTCTAGCCCCCCCGCTGTGCCTGGCCACTTCTGTGTTATTGCTTTGCAGGCTGTAGTATACACTATGTATTGGCCATCATGTAAACCGGTCTCCTCAATGACTGTGTTAAAGGTCACCAGTTCCCCTTCCCTAACCAAGTCCCCGACCATCGCCACCCCTTGTGGCTCCCAATAAATCTGTACACTAAGTCGGAATTGTGGGTTGTTGGCTTTCAGTGCCACTAGTGGGATCTCTTGCCCACAGCTTGCAGGAGTGTGGATTTGGGCCTGCTCGACTCCCGTATCCATACATCTTCCTTCAGGAAGAACGGGATGCACGTGGATTGCAGTATGTGAGTGTCTTGTGTGGGCTTATCCGACAACCATCTTGTTACAAACTGCAACTGACTAGCTATAAAGTACATCTCGAAGTTCGGGCCCTTATACCGCCTTGATCATATGGTCTCTGCAACTTCTGGAGTGCTACCCTGCTTCTTATGTTATGACACAGGAACCTTCGGTATATTGTATCCAGCCTCTGAAAAAGCTAGTCGCCTTCAGAATGCTGTTTTTAAACGTACTTTGTATAATTGAGGGTGCTTCAAGAATTCTTGCTGAAGCTGGGTAGTTTCACGGACCTTGTGTGCAGTCATGCCTGTTGCATGGTCTGTCTTATAGCGAAGCCTCCTCTCTAGAGAACCATGGCGACCACTCTAATGACTACCTTGAAGGCCTCCCATAATGTCCCAGCTGACGCATGCTCTGCTGGGCGTGGGGAGGCCCTGCATGTGATTAGTATCAGCGCATGCTCTGATAATATGTGGGCTTTGTAATCTGCCGCCATGAATTTGCCAACAGTTTCTGCTCCTATAAATACATAATCTAGTCTTGTGTATAGATTGAACAGGGCTGTGTAGTGTGAGTACCCCCGGACCTATGGCTGCAGGGTTCTCCAGATATCTGTGAGGGCAAAAGCTTGCAACAAGGTGTCCAAACCTTGGCTAGAAGGGCTGGGTGCGTGTATTTTCTATCCGACCTGTCGAAGCCGCGGTTCAGCGTGCAGCTAAAATTACTCCCCCACCGCCCCCCACCCCCATATTAGTGTGCTGTTCCTGTAAGGTCCGATTTCGGTATACAATGTTCGGAAGTAGTCTGCTGCGTCATGATTAGGGGCATAAGTGTTAACTATACACACTTCCCTTCTTTCTAGCAAACCATGTACTATAATCGACCTACCTTCCTTATCTACTACCATTTTCAGCACTCTGAAGGGTACCATTGGTGCGATCCACACCACTACTCCTCTGGCATATGCTGAATACGGTGTGCCCAATGTGGTCCCCCTCCATCTATCGGTTAGGGCGATTTGTTTCTCCTCGGTGAGATGTATTTCCTGTAGGAGCGCTATAATCTTTCCTTTGCCTACGCAAATATGTCATCATCCTGTTCCTTTTGATGTAACTACTGAGCCCCCTCGCATTCCATGTGACCTTTAAGTGCCCGGGCCATGATCACTGTTTACTCCAATCCCTTCCGGTCCTGCTCCCCGTTGTGTGTCATGTGAGTGTATAGGCTATTTCTCAACTGTCTTATTTAACTCCTCCCGCCCCTCCCCACTTCCCTTCCACTCCCCCTCTCCAAACCACTGACAATTGTACAGCTCAGTACCTCGTTCTTGGGTGTTCCCGCTTATCGCCCCCGTCCCAGTTCCCTCCATTTACTTGTTCCAGGTGTGCAGCGGGCGGATCCATAACCCCTAGTATACGAGGGTATAAGCTGTGTTCGGTGAAGGATGTCTCCCTCAACGTGAGTTCCTCTTCCGGAGTCCACATTGTTTCGTCTCCTGCGATTCGCTAAAGTCTGTAGCCAAGCATGGTCCAAGCAAGAAACCGGTTGTTTGGGTAGAAAAGAAAAAGTTCTGTTGTATCAAGCAGCACAATTGCCCTCGTCTGTCTCTTGTTGCTGGATTTCTTGGGGTGCACTCTTCATGTTTTCAGTGGGCTATTTCTTTGACTACCTGTCCCGCTGGCAGGTTCTCGGAGTCCATCCATTTGTGTGCCTCTTCTGGCGTGTCTAAAAACATTGATCGGCCATTTCGTATGACCTTAAGTCTCGCCGGGTACAACAGCATGTATCGAAGTTCAGATTTACTGAGCCTCCTCTCTTTTTGCACCTGTATGGTGTAGTGTAGGCATGCAGTGATGTGTGCCGACGCTCGGTGGATCTTGCCACTGTTTCTGAAGTATTCTAAGATTTTCTCTCTGTCCTTATAGTTCCGTTTGCAGGCAATAATGTGCCGCAGTGGGCCTCCTAGCGGCGGCTTGCGGATCAGAGACCTGTGCGCCAGCTCCACTGTAAATCCCTGGGTTAGGGCCCCTGGCCCAAATTCCTGCAGCAGCATATTTTCGACAAATTTGGTGGGGTTTGTCCCTTCTTCTCCCTTCAGAAGACCGACAATCCTGACGTTATTTCTTCTAGCTCGACCTATGGCGTCTTCAACTCGTCCTTCTAGGTTTCTTACTTGATGTTATAGCGTTGTAATGTCTTTGCTATGGCTTTTAAAGCCACCTGTTTTCTCCTCCACCTGCTTCTCTAAGGTCAATGTTCTTTCGGCTAATGCTCTGACGTCCTGACTCAACGGGTTCACGTCTATACTGATTGCGTCCATCTTAGTGTCAAACAATGTTTTCAAGGGTGCTATTGCCGCCAGGACCTGCTGGTTTCGTCTGCTCTGTTCCATTGCTGCTTGTTGCTCTACTTCGGGCTTCGTCTTCCCTTCTGCTGTGTGTGCCGTTTTCGCGTATGCATCCAGTGCCCCTTACTTAGTTCTGCCTTTGGATGTCTTAGAAGGCATGTGTGGAACTTCCCCCTGTCCGCTTGTTAACTCAGGGTAATCCTATTCCCGTTGCACTCGGATGTACTTAAGTGCGTGCAGTGGGCTCCAGCTGCACTATTCACTGCAGGGCCAGGCTCTAGGGATGCCTCGCGGCTGGGGTGCGCCACAGCAGCTATGGCTGCCCTGTGTGCTGTGATGGGCTATTGATAACCTGACTTGGCCTGTAGGGTGTTTGGGCCTTTGGTGTCGTCCCTCACGTGTACGGGCTGCCGTACCTGCTGCCTCTTCCTGCCCCGTTTGTTAATAGGCTGCTCTATTCGTAGCATATGTGCTTCTTGGCAGCCCTGCGATTGAATGGGCCGAGGGCTCTGGACGTTCCACCTCCACCCCAATCGTGCTTGCTTCCCTCTGGTGGCAGCCTGTTATCTGTCCCTGGCTGCTCACCTGGGTTCTCTGTGTTGCCCTTCCGCAGTACCGTCTCTGCACCCTGGGCACAGTCCTTGCCTCAGTATATTATGGCTCTGCAGGGATCTCAGCTTGCCAGGCTAGCCCCTTCCAGTCGGTCCACTGC
Organism: Ambystoma mexicanum; assembly: GCF_040938575.1. Taxonomy (NCBI): domain Eukaryota; kingdom Metazoa; phylum Chordata; class Amphibia; order Caudata; family Ambystomatidae; genus Ambystoma; species Ambystoma mexicanum. The sequence goes on along the minus strand of NC_090931.1, from coordinate 284,391,512 downwards.
GTTACCGCCTGCTACTGGTGGTTTGTTATGGGGCTCCGCTTCCTATTGGGCTATTGTAAATACCCTGGTGCTGAATGTACCTGTCCTTCACTGGCGCTCAGGCCCTTAGCCAGACATTTGTACTGCACGTGGGGCGATTGGTCTACGTCACCTCGCTGCTTCTAGGGCTGTTTGGGGCTCTGTGTTCTTGTACAGCTACTGCACAGGCTGGGGTGTGCTGATCTAATTTACAGTGTCTTCAGTCCCAGCATGGGCCCAATGGTCTATGGCTTATTTACATGTATTAGCGAAGCACTAGTGCCGTAGTCCACTCTCACTTGCACACACTCAATTCTTCGGCTTGCACATATATCTTGCAGCTGCTTTCACTTGCAGCTCCATGTTTGCTTTGCGTGCTGAGATGGTGCCACTGTATTGCGCCTGCCCATATTCACCTCCAGAGCTAGTTATTCAGTCCCTCTCGCCGCCCGTGCCTCTTGGCTTTGTGCACCCTCAGGGTCTGGGCAGTGCACTGCCTATAGGGTCTCTGATCCGCCACATGCACTCTGCGCGTGCCTTGGGTCCCCTGTCGTGCCGTCCCTTTGTACGTTGCCGCCAGTCTAACAGTGCCGGCCCTCCTTTCTTCTTCTACGGACTGTGTTATCTGTGGCACTACTCGGGCCTCCGTCACTCCGCGCTTTGTGCCCAGCCTCAGAGTATTTCTGCTTCAGCCTTCTCCTCGCTGGCCCGTCAGGGTTCCTGGCAGTTTTGCATCTGTCAGCACAGCAGGATAGACTCCTGTCTCAAAGGCCGCCGCCATGATGGGCCTCAGTTCCTTCCTTGCAATGTGTATTTCAGCAGTCCCTTTATGCCAACGCTGCCTCCAATTTCCTCCAGGATTTCACCCACATGTGCCTCCAGTGTTCAGGGGACCCTCAGTCCAAGTTTCTTATATTTAGTTCAACTGATCTGACAGCTTGGAAAGGATCTTTGCGGATCATGCAGGAGCTCCAAGGAAAACCTCCTACTCTCTGACTCTTGATAGATGACCCTCTTAATTGCAGTCAATGCTGTTCTAGATATATTGAATATCTTGTCTCTAAAGTTATGTTTAACTCCTAAATGTTTTTTTTTTTAGCTTCGTTGTAGTTTGCACATGCAAAAATCCACCTGCAGGGTTCTAGTGCAGATGTAATTGCTGCAACCTTCCAGTGGTGCATGTTACTTCGAAATAGTCTGTCAAGCGGTTCTTTACTCGCGCTGCGTCATCTAGCAAATGCCACAGATGTTACAGAAGTATATGGGCCTACTCTCACTAGGGGAGTTATTGTTGGAAGTGGGGTCTAAGGGCTGAAGGGGTGTATAGGGCAGGAGTGAAGGGTGGGTATACCTCGGTCTCCCGAAATGTTCTCCCTTGTTCCCAGAGGGAAGGTCTCCTTCCATGAGATCATCCAGCTGAGTAGCAACCCCAGGGGGACTATTGGGTAGCAGCCTCACCATCCTGGCCTCATGGGAAGTGGCTCCTCCAGATTCGTCACAAACCTATCTAATGAACCCAATACAATCCCTGCTACACCCCCCCCCCCCCAATACCCACCTGTGCCCATCAATCAAACAAACTGAAAAGGTGGTTTCAATCAATCACTCAATCATGGTTCTTATATGATGCAAAATTCACCATAGGCTCTGTTCGCCTACAGGTTGCTACCAAATAGTAGTTTCTTACACAAAATATAGATAAAGTTTTTCTATGTAGACCTTTGCGCGTTCATCTATACGTTAATCGTATAATTCGATTTTTGCAATAACTTGCTACTGCACACTGTGTAGTGACTAACAGGTAACTGTTTTTAATTCAAGTATTAACAGTTTTTACATATCAGTGAAATTTTTTTTTTTATATTTAATTGAACTTGTGCCTCTTACACAAAATACTATTTGGTCATGGACTCTAATACGATGTAAGTTATCACTAGAGGCTTTTACTGCTGAATTAATGGATCTGCACACTGACTTGTGAGAAACTTTGGAAATGCAGTTTTGTTTCTGTTGCCTAGTAATAAAGATGTAATTATATATAATCCACGACGTTATGGATACAGAGAATGTGGATAGTGTGGTAGTATGATGCTATCTTGTACAATATATGTGTATATCAGATTAATAAACGAAATTAATAAAAGAATAGGCAAATGCATCTAAAGAATTCAGTGATTAGGAAGGTGAATTAATTGCGTGGCTGGGCGAGTAGATATAGAACGGACAAGATAATCAAGTAATATCTGGAGTAGTGTTTATGGGGCTATGAGAAAAGTAAAGTTAACAAAAGGTAGGAGAAATACTTTTCCTGTGCCAAATTGCTGTCATATATGTATGATATTTAGGTGTTAACCTAGCTGGAAAGCAATGGAGTGTTGTAACTAGGAAAGCATCTAGGGAGTTAAAAGTAGGGATCAGTTAGCAGAGAACCCGGGATCGGTAGGGTGAGCTCCGGTGTCAGCGAAGTAGGGTTGAGTCGAGCGATCAGCAATTGGCAAGGTGTTATTTAAATGGTAGGGTCTTCAGGTCCTTCCTGAAATTTAGGATGGAGGGACAGTCTTTTTTTCTATTGGTTACTTGTTTCAGAGACCTGGTGCATAGCAGAAAAAGGCCAGTGTTTCCAGTTTATTCCCTCTCTCAGTTCTTGGTAACCATTCTGGTGATGTTTTCTTGTGGTGCACTGTGCTCCGGACATGTCACTTTCTTGACAAGGTACAGTCTGTGTGCAAAATGTGCACTCTCCACTAGCCATTGGCTAGTGATAATGGACTCTTGGCGAGTAGGAAACGGTGTGCTGTCTATATGTAAAGCATTGAGTTGATGAGTGACTTTTTAATGGCTGTCTAGTAGCTTGCCATTTTAAATGTTGTACCCTAGTGATTGTATCTGCATTGCAGATGTAGGATGTCTTAAAGATGATGCATACTTGAATGGGTTGCCACTGCAGCTTCTTAAGGATTGGTGTGATTTTATCGCATTTTCTGTGATACAGTCTGCAGCAGATTGCTATACCGTTTTCAGTGGGGCAAAGATGGCATCTGGGAGGAGCTCCAGCTGATACCATGCTGCTTGAGCCTTCTTGGCAAGTGGTGTTTTGAATGAGAGGTCACACCATAGTAAAGCTGAGCGAGTTTGCACTGGGTGATAGTTGGGGCATGAATCCTTCGAATTTCATTACAGTGAGCCGATTTTGAACTTTGGCATGCTTGGCCCAATCTCCATCCTAGAAGAATTAATTCTGTCTTTGCTGGCTTCAGCATCAGGCAGGTGCTGGATATACAGCAATTGGCTGGTACCCATTTAGTTTTAAGGAATCAATCGATTGTTATGCCATTAGTGCATGAAAACACAAACAATATAGTGAGGGATTCTGCCTGACTTTTTGGAAAGCCTGGGTGCTGCACATGAAGAGTCTCAACAGAAGGAAAATAGTGACTGCGCTTTATGAATGCTCAACAGTTGCTTATTCTTACTTGTGATGATAGAACAGATGATTTGATAAAGGGAATGCGTTCAAGGATAAATTAAGCTTGGCACAAATCCAGGAAACATTGAGCCATTTAACTTTTTTAAACGAAAGAGCATGAGTAGTGACCATCAACAATGAGTCAACATAGTAAAGTGCAGAGTTCTAAGCAAGTGCGTACAATGCTCCATCACACTCCCTAAATTGGCTTTTAGGATTTTCCATTGAAGCAGTGCTGGAAAGTGTAGAGGATTATTCAAGTTTCGCATGCATAAAATGTTACTTTCCCCAGGGTGTAGCTGGTTCAGGTTAGGTGTCTAGTGCACTTGCATTAATTGACAAAATGTGTAACCATAATACAGCATGTAATGGTGACCCACATTAGGTGGAGGAGTTGAGAGCAATGGGGACTGTACGTTTCATTGTAGAGGGAGATGTATTTTATATATGTATATGATCTGCCTGGTTCAGTATTAGTGGGAGCTATTTAGCCCCTGGTTATAGCCTATGTGAGCCTGGTTGGCTTGCCACCAACAGCTACCAGAACTGCATTTGATTCCCCAGACCAACTCGTGCCATACACTATGCCACAGTAACGCAGTGGGTGTGGGTATGTGTATAAATGAGGATTAGGACACAGCTAGAAGAGTTAAAAATAACTGGGTCATACATAATGAACAACATTGTATTGTTTGCATGTCATGGGAGGTACATGTGCGGGACGCTAAAGGCTGTCTTCAGGTTCCCCACAGGTAGTTTCTTTTACTGGGTGATGCCAGATGGCCTGGGGCTGTAGGGCCTGCTAATCAAATCCTTATGTCAGTCTGTGTATGTGTGTTATGTTCTGTTGTATTGCTGGGATTTGTACTGTGAACTGGTGACATTTGCATGGTCTCCATGTGCTCTAGTGGATTTGAAAGAGAGTCGGCTAGGTTAAGTTAGCGGAAAGAGAGGAAAAATGCAAGATTCCTTTGCTGTTGTGTTGGTGCATGGAGATAGTAAATACCCTGAGCTCTTGTGTGCTGGTCTGTTTCTAGGTGTTAGTACAACAAAGTGCTGGAAATAGGTGTTTCGTGCTCTGCTTCTCGCACTTTCCGTTAACAACCATTGCTGCCTCCAATTCGCACTTTGGAGGCAGCAATGGTATGCATATCAGTTTTGGAATAAGACTAGCGTTGAGGACGACAAAGGTCGTAAACACATGTCGGCTGACCTTCCTTGCGAATAAACTGTCTTATTGAAGACTTGAGGATACAAAGAGCTCATTATTTTAACAAATATTTGTTTATGGAAAGTGCGAGAGGCAGAGCGTGAAACGCCTATTCCCACCACTTTTTTGTACTATTATCTGCTCAAGGAATTGTGTGGGTTCACCTTGGGGGATGGGCAATGTAGCTTGCCATTTCACATTAACTCGGAGTGGTTATAGCGCACTATCAAGGATACAAACCCATACCTATTTTATCTGTTTCTAGGTGGTCTGTGTCAAGCGAATAGTGGCATTTGTGTCTAGCTAGTAGCCTTATGGGCTTAGGTTGCTTTGATCAAAATAGTGCGATTGCTAAGGTAAACGTAAACTATACTTTTTGGGTCTGGCTGAAGACGGATTCACCTCTCGTGAATATGCATCTCTTGCAGTAGTAAATGGAGTGTGTTTACTTAAGCCGTAGAATGGCTTTTGGTTGGTGTTTCATGAGGTAATGGAGTTGGCTCATTCTTCAATAGATCTACACCATGACAATGTTCTGTTGGTTGTTCATTGCCTAAGGAGATTTGGTTGTGTGTGTTCATTGCCAGAAAAGAGCAACACAAGCATTTTCCACCACTGTAGCCATCCACGCTTACTCTCCCCATTACAGAAAGTAATGCATCCATAAAACCGTACACTAAAGCACCCATATATAAACAAACGAGCCCCTTAATTAAAAAAAAAAATCAAGTTCTGTTGGCTTTGTTAATGCTTGTTTTATAGAAACCGGATTCAGAAGACTCTGCTGTGGTTGCCGTGGCTTATTGCAAAGAGCCTGGGCATTTACCCAGACTGCTATTGCGCAATGCGATGCTTTGTGTTTCTTGTGGCTCATGACTGATGTGGTCTTGCAATGTATTCACAGCATCTTCCCCCTTCTTCCAACAGGAGGTTTTATGACGTTTACGGGAGTGGTCCGAAAGCGTTCGAACTGTCTCGGCTTAATTTCAAATCCACAAGTCAGAGGTAAATGAAATCTTAAACATCGTTTTGCAACTTGTTTGATTAATTTTCTTTGCTTGTCTAAACGTGCGTGCGTGCGTGCGTGCGTGCGTGCGTGCAGGCAAACACTTAAGGTAACATCATTCAAGCAAAGGAATGATAACAGACGCAACGCTTAGCATTTGCCATGTAGTCTTTGCTTTCAGTGTATGTTGGATTTGCCATGTAGTCTTTGCTTTCAGTGTATGTTGGATTTTCAACTAGCTTAATGGCAGTGCCATTGGAGGTTCGGCCGGTCTCTGACAAGTTTCTAGTCATAATTGTGTTCACCATTCTCCTGATGAAGCCCTAGTCCTTGGTGATAAATGGCCTGGTGGAACTCCTATGCCACTTGTATTGTACAGACCAGAGCGCCGTGGATATATGGTCCCAATGTTTGAAATCTAGAGATGATCGCACTGCATCAGATTTCATTCATTAGACTCCACCAGGGAAGCTCCTAGCGTCAGCTATACTAACTTGTGAGCACTCCTTGCTAGCCGACAGAGCGATTGTGTTTGTGGTTAAAGCAATGCAAAGTGTATCATTAAAACTAACCTGAAAGGGTTAAACAACCACAGGCTGTTTATCGCGAGTGAAAGCAAAACCGTTTCTTTTCTGCTTTATACCTTTTTGTTGTGGTAGTTTTGTGGACGAGCAGGGTCTCTGCTCAGCAAATACGTTCTGGTTTCGTGGAGCTCCTATCCTATCCAGGATCTGATCCTTAATTGCACAATATTACTTATTGCAGAAATGTTGCACCTGTGCAAATACAACTTTGAATGGTATTTGCACTAGGGTAACACATTTTCTTTCCATGCATTTTGGCACCATGGCAAGGTTTGTTCTAGTGTTTATATAATTCCGTATTGGCTCTATGTAAAAGATCGCTGTATTGCATGAATACACTGAAAGGATGTTTTTTGCACTAGTGCAGTGTTTGCCCTTGTGCTAATGCCATGCAAAACTGTACTTGCACTGCTGCAAAGTTTCTGTAATGAAGCTCCTGATTACTAGAGCTGCTCCTAAGCATTGTCCTGCCAGCACCTTCCCTCCTACCTTAAAGGGAGAGGCGGACTGCTGCCAGGCGAAGCCGTGTGGCGAAGGCCTAAGGACAAGGCCTCCACTGCTCTCTGCAGCTTCCACTGCTCGCCGTGGCTGCCCGGGATCACTCCCTCAGGTAAGACTCAATGGTCTGGCCCTAGAGCCCTCCTGGAGCAGGCCATCGGTCCACACCGCTCCCCTCTGCCCCCCCTGCATCTGCCCTCCTCTCACGTTCTTCTCCTGACCCAGAGCTGTCCCTCGCTGCACAGCAGGCATGAGCGCCTTCGTGCACGCACCTTCACAGTGCCTTACCCCGCCTGTGCAGCCCGCGTTCAATTGCGCAATATGCAGCTAGGTTGTAGAATCCCTACCACCCAGCGGTTCCCGCCAAAGAAGCCTCTATTGGTCTCTCCAGGCCACCCCTGGCTATTGCAATCCACCCCCTCCAAAGCCCGCCCTCTATCTTTCTGCCGAAATACAGATCGACCTAAGCTGAGAACGCCTCTCTAAATACCACTGTAGAGGCTGTGAGGGTCACACCGCCTAATGCTACCATCTCTCTGAATGCCGTGACCAATGATGTATCTGATATGCTTAACTCTACCTCCAATGCCATCACCATGTCTGTGATTGATGCGCCACCTGACGCCGCCATCTCTCTGAATGCCACTGCTAATGAGTGCCTGATGTGTTCAATGCTACCTCCCTGAATGCCATTACCATGTCTGATGCTCCTCACCTTGATACTGCCTCTCCAACCTCCACTGCAGAAGTTGTGTTTGTTGCCCGCCCTAACGCTACCACAACTCTGGATGACATTGTCAAAGACCTCATTGATGCTCATATTCACCTAGGTCTACCACCTTCTCAAACGCCCCACCTATAGATGTTACCGCTGGTCCACACCCTGACACCACCACACCAAAGACGATGTATAGCTACTCTAGGGACGCTCCCCTCCCTACCACTACCACCCTCTTCGCTCCACTCTGTGCCAGTACGGTTGACCCTACCACGCCTACCAGCACTCGTGCACCACCTAAAAAGAACAGCCCCTCATCCAGGCCCCCAAGCCACTCCCCATGACATCCATAACCAGTCAAACCAACCCTACGCTCGCGGCGGCTGCTCCCCTTAGATGCACACTTTTCAATGCTTGCTTCATCAGCGCGCATGCCCTAGACATCCACGATCTCATCTCCACCCACAACCTAGACCTACTCTTCATGAAGCATCCGGCCCTGCCCTATCCCTTGCTCTGCCATCAGGATACACCATCATCAGACAGGACTGTGCCGCTAAAGGAGGCGGAGTAGCCCTCATAGCTAAAGACACACTATCCATTAGGAAGACAGACAAAACCATGGATGACAGCAGTGACTTCCTCCTCACTAAAATTAACATCTCCCATAACTGCACCATAGCTTTGCACCTTGTCTACCGCCCCCTGGCCCAATAGGTGACTTCCAGACATCCTTGACCCACCTACTATCGGACAATCTAAAGAATTCTACCCAAGCTATCCTTCTAGTAGACCTTAAACTTGGACTTAAGGACACCAAAGACCCTGCAGCCAAGTCTCTCAATACTGCGCTTGAAACACTAGGGTTCAGCAATACCATTGGCAAGCCTACTCACACGCAGGCCGAACCCTAGACTGGGTAGCTCAGCACATCTGTCCACTCGTCATCACAGCTAACTCACCTACCCTCTGTTCGGACCACAACGTCATCCAGTTCAACATCTCTACATCCAAGAACTCACAGCCCACTGACCCCACCCCTCCCACCAACCATATCCAGAAGCTTCCGCCAGCTCACTGCTGAAAGGATATTACCCCACCTGCAAGTGCCTGCCTTCAAATGCCCTTTCTCCAATGACCCTGATGCTCTTGCACATACCTATAACACAGCTATTAAATCAGCAGTTGACTCCATGGCCCCTCTCACCTCCCTTAAAGCCAAACCAAGCAGCCACTCCAATGCCTGATTCACCACAGACCTTCTAGAACTCTGTTCTAAAAAAACGCACTGCCCTGTCTCTATGGCAAGCAAACCAATTGGACTCGGCCAAGCTAGAATTTAAGAACCTATCCAAAAAATACAAAAAATCTGTCATCTTAGCCAAAGCAACATCATTCAAATCCAGGATTGCTGAGGCTAAATCCAACACCAAAGAGATTTTCTCCATCTTTAGGGACCTAGAGACGCCGCCAGGTCCCCCCACCCACTCAGAATTTCACCAAAGACAAAGCTTGGTGCAACGGGATTCAATTAGCCATGCTCAACAAATTGGACACCCTACACACCAAAATCAAAGCGATCCAACAAACCCTGACCAACTCATCCCCCCCTCACTCAGCCACCTAAGATAGACCCACCCAAGAAGTTCTCTTTCAAGGAAATGCAAGAACATGAGATCATCGACATCATGAAAACCATCAAACCATCGCAGCTGGGGAGCAGGTGTAAGTGGATCTAGGTCACCTGGCCTAAGCCCCGCCCACCTGGTACCTTCCTGGTTGCCGCTCTTTTCTCTACTTCAGGAGCCCTCCAGCCTCTTTTATTTTGCAGCTGGGGAGCAGGTGTAAGTGGATCTAGGTCACCTGGCCTAAACTCTGCCCACCTGGTGCCTTCCTGGTTGCTGCCCTTTTTCACCACTTAGCAAGCCCCACCCACCTGGTGCCTTCCTGCTTGCCTCCCTTTTTCACCACTTAGTAAGCCCCGCCCACCTGGTGCCTTCCTGCTTGCATCCCTTTTTCACCACCTAGCAAGCCCCGCCCACCTGGTGCCTTCCTGCTTGCCGCCCTTTTTCACCACTTAGTAAGCCCCTCCCACCTGGTGCCTTCCTGCTTGCTGCCCTTTTCCACCACTTAGCAAGCCCCGCCCACCTGGTGCCTTCCTGCTTGCCGCCCTTTTTCACCACCTAGCAAGCCCCATCCACCTGGTTCATTCATCCTTGCCGCCCTTTTTCAGCACTTAGCAAGCCCCTCCCACCTGGTGCCTTCCTGCTTGCCGCCCTTTTTCACCACTTAGGAAGCCCCGCCCACCTGGTCCCTTCCTGCTTGCCGCCTTTTTTCACCACTTAGCAAGCCCCGCCCACCTGGTGCCTTCCTACTTGCCGCCCTTTTTCACCACTTAGCAAGCCCCTCCCACCTGGTGCCTTCCACCTTGCCGCTCTTTTCCCTACTTAAGGAGCCCTCCAGGCTCTTTTCCTTTGCAGCTGGGGAGCAGGTGCAAGTGGATCTAGGTCACCTGGCCTAAGCACCACTCACCTTCTAGGCCTGCCTCTTCCTTCCTGCTCTTAACTCTTAGATCAAGGGCGTCTCTCGCCCGGGCGTCTAAAGGGAAGGGCAATTCCTGTTTGGACCAGGAGGATCCAGGGCCCGAACCCCTGCTAAATCAGCAGGTAAGCATGCACCAACAAGTGTTTACACCCTCTGTCCCCACAGGTCATCCCCACCCTATTTGGTTCCCCTGTGATGTTCCCTTGTGCCCCCCCACCTCCCACACACAGGAGTCTCTCCTGCTACATTCTGGTTTAACCATCACTGTCTTGTGGCCAATGCTGGATTTTACTTTTATGGACTTCATTGATTCACGGTGCGTTACCCTTTCTCAACTCTCATGCTGGACTTCCTTTGCATCTTGTACTCATGCTGACCCTGAATCATGCTGTTCCCATCTTCATCTAGTATCCTGGCTTGCAACATTATGTGTTATTACTGACTTCTGCAGTTGTATTCGCTCTCCCCTCTTCTCTTGCTTCTCCACTCTTTGACTGCTTACTATCTGTTCTCTCCTCTTCCTTTCTCCCTTTTCCTATCTCCTCCCCTTATTTTCTTCTCTGCACTTACTCTATCAGAATTTTCCCTGGACCTAGTATGATAGCAACCTCGTCTGTCGCTCCCCCATCCCCTTACTGCCCCCCCTCCCTCCAGCACTATCTGAAACGTTGTCAGGCCTAGCACGATATTCGCTTGTTTTGTTCCTCCCCTCCCTTTCTGCACCCCTCTCCCTCACCTTTTGTTTTTCTCCGGCTCTACCAAAAATGTCGTCAGGCCTAGTACAGTAGTCGCCTGTCTGTTTCCATTTCCTTCCCACTCTCCCCCTCCCTTCCTTATCTATGTTTTAGCTCTTGCACTATCTGAAATTTCGTCAGGCTGAGTACGATAGTTAATTTCACATCCTTACTGTTCATGGCCTGTAAGAATGTCATTGTATTTTCCCTTGTTCCCTCCCTTGCCTTGAAGCGCTTTGAAACAATTTGTTTATAGGCGCTATATAAATAATCATATCATAACTGCAAAGGTGACATCTGCCCCGTAGCTATCAAGGACTGTGCTGACACTCTCGCCCCCTTCCTGACAGCCTGTGTTAACCCCTACCTCTACACAGGTAAGGTAACCTCCTGCCTCAAAGATGCCTGGGTCTGCCCCCTGCTAAAAAAGCCCACCCTTGACCCCACGTCACCCAACAACTTCAGGCCCATAACCACCTTCCCGTTCTTGCTCAAAATATTAGACAAAGCTGCCTACATTAAAGTGAAACATTTAATCGAGGAGAACAAACTCCTAGGGCTGTGCCAATGTAGGTTCCGCCCAGGGCATGGTACAGAAACTACCTTACTTGATCTGAAAAATCAAATTGACGATGTCACAGACACAGGGAAACCTGCCCTACTCCTACTCCTAGACCTCTGCGGCATTTGATCTTGTCGATCACAACAACCTATGCCACCACCTCACATCGACAGCCAACTTCTCTTCCAAAGCCACTGCTTGGATCGAATGATTCATAAAAGGCAGGACTATGCAAGTCTTAACAGACCTAGCCTCTGCTTCACCCTCCACTATTCTTTGTGGAGTGCTACAAGGATCCTGCATTTCGCCCACCCTGTACAATATTTTTACTGGACTCCTCTTCCACATCCTCGACATCTCCTGTACCAACTACGCGGACGATACGCAAATCCTCCTCCCCCTGACAGGTGACTATGAATCAGACTCCAGAGCCCTCAACTCCATTTACACCACCATCCAAGCCTGGGTGGCCGTGCACAGACTTTGCCTCAACAATGACAAGACTGAGCTTCTCCTGATTGGATCCACTGAAACCCTAAAGAAACTCAACACTCATTCAGCCACTTCATCATAGACAACATAAAAATCCAGGTCTCAGAATCAGTAAAAACCCTAGGAGTATGCCTAGACTCGAACCTGTCCATGACTAGGCAAGTCAATGCCATCGCCTCTACCGCTGCCTACCACGCCAAACTCCTGAACACAGCCAGACCTTTCTTATCCAAAGAAAACTGCCTCACCATCGTCAGAGCTATATAGGGTCAAGACCTGATTACTGCAATGCCCTATTCTTGGGCAAGTCAGTAAAAAACATGGAGAAGCTGCAGATTATTCAAAACAGTGTCCTCCGTGCAGCCACGGGCATCCGGGAAAAGGGAACACATCACTGCTGTTAGTTAGAACAGGAAACTAGTTAGACATTTTTTCTTATGATTTGAATATTTCTACTAAATTCAATGAACACATTTTGACCAAAAAAAGAAGAGTAAAACTGCCAACAAAAAAAGAACTATAATATTAAATGTGAACCCAGGCCCGGGCACCAAACAATGGGGCTCATTCCAAGTCGGGCGGTCCGGTAAGAAAGGGCCGGTATCCAAGGATAACAGTACTTTTACAAACCGCCTAACTACGGGAGTGCCGGTGGGGCACCTGGGTCACCTCCAGCTAAATGCTGAAGGAAAGCCAGGCGCCCTACCGGCCCCAGTGGCGGAAACAACAACAAATCCCCTCATGGAGTCCTGTAGGACTCCATGAATGGGGATTTACACTGCTCCGCCGGCACCCATAATCCAGCGGCAATGCCGCCGAACCAGGTGTCGGAAACGGTAACAGCCTTTGCCGGTATCCTGGCGGCTTTACTGCCAGGATACCGGCGAAGTTGTAATGAAGCCCAATATTCAGAAATAGCTCACTGTGATTGCACATCCCAATGGAGATGGCTGGGGTCAAACATTCAGTAGGAGCTCATGGGCATCAGACACTACTCGGGAGTAGATTCTGGGGATCAGTTACTACTAAGGAATATCTCTCTGGGGTCAGATATTCAGGAGTAGCCCCCAATAACAGGGGGGGGGAGTCGGGAACAGCCATGAAGACTGCAGATATTTGTAGGGGCTCTGCAAAACATTGGGTCCGGGTGTCCTCTTAGCAATACACTCAAACTCTGCGGGCAGCTTGTTTTCAGTGGTTGTGACGAGAAGGATTTTAGATCAGCAAGGCATATGGTATCCCCTCGAGGAAGATGAAATCTTTCGGAGAAGGTACTGGGGGCACTGTACTGTTGGCGTTTGGTACTCCCAACCCTCAGGAACAATTACACAGAAGGCATGGATGAGGACAATGAAGCTTAGAAGGACCAGAATATGTCTTTTACAAAACGTGAGGGTTGGGCTGGTTGCAACTAGTAAAGGTATGATCTTTGGCTGTGCTTGTAAGTTGTTGCACTCTTTGGGAGGTAGCAGGTTTAATAGGGACATATTTGAATGGGAAATGTTGCTACTGATGCAGAGGATAATATTCTGGTCTCCCAGTTTAGGATTTTCGTTAAAGTTTTGAAAATAATTTCACGCAAAGTTTGAATTTTGATAGCTTTTATTAGACTAACTGGAAATATTATGCTGAGATCACATAATGCATGAGCTTGGTGCTCACTCTTGTCTCTCAATCTCGAGCGTTGGCACACTTGTGACGTGATCCTTTTTGCATGGGCCACTGCTGTTGGGTCGCAAGCCCATTTTGTGCTTTATCTAGCAGCTTTCTAAACATTTTGCTGTTTTCTTTCTAGTTTTTGGTCTGTTTTTTTCTCTCAGCCAGGCTTAATCCAGAATCTGACAGAGTGGCTGTTTTTGGTGCTCTTCCTAAAAGAGTTCTAAAGGTTCTGAAGTACCACTAAGGTGTCCCAGAGAGGTTACCCCCTTTCTCTTAGTCATGTGGTTAGGCTGGTGGCAATGTTTTCTTTGTGTAATGTCTTCAACCTAGTGAAACCTATTTTACCGGGCTTGGGGCCAATTTGACTCGCCTTCCATTCCCAAAATGGGGGGTAGTCTTTGTTTTGCACCGAAGACCTGGGGGAGGGGGCGGGATCACATGACTATCTTTTGACCCACTCTGTGTGTATGAGACAGTGACCATATTCGATCACTGGCTGCCTGTATCCTACCCTAAATCCAGTTCTGCTGGGCTTTGAGATGCCTGCCTCACACAGTGTGGTTTTCCTTTCTTTGTGGGTGAGCCCTTCCTTAGTGCCTGGGTGTGCTTAGAGGGATGGTCCGTGGCTGACCACCCATCTGTTTGAATGATATGTGATTGGGCACAGTGTTCACTCAGTCTCCCGAGGGGCACAAAGCTCAACTTGTCTGCCTGCTGGAACTCTGAACCTGAACCCTAGAGGTTCCTCCGTTACGAGGGAGGACTGCAGCTCTGCAGCAGCAGGTCAATCGGACAGCAAAGCTCTGTCTCTTCAGACGACCAGAAGGAGCTACTGCTCCTACACCCAATCTCGTGGGGCCAACTCAATCACACTTTTGCTCGAGGGCCAGTCCCCCATAAAGCTCCTGACCATGCCTGCATCATTGGATCTAGAAGTGGGTGCTGCTTTGCTGTCGGAGCCCTGAGGCCTCTCCCTGCTATCTGGACTGGACATTCTTAATCCCCGGACATCGGCAAGCACCCTGGTCCCGTTTCCCTTATCTGAGAAGCTCTGGGGCCTGTGCTGCCCTTTGTTCTTCAATCGCACCAACAAACATGCCTCCCATCCAGTCTTCCATGGCATGCTCCTCTCAGCGGGCAAATCTCAAACTGTCTTCTTGTCTTGGGTTCTTCTCCAGAGGACCCCATCATCAGAATCCCTATCCTCAATGTGAGGATGACTGAGAGACCCGGCATCTCTGCCTACTGCTGACCACAGCTGCTTTGCGTTTCTTCTTCTCTGGGTTGGACTCTCAACCCAGGTGGTCCACAGTCTTCAATAATTGTTCTTCAAAAGGGCCTTGCGTGTCTTTCCTGTACAACTGTGTCATCACTGGAACCTTTATGGTCACCATACAACATGCACAGTGACTGCTTCCCGGCAACCACAAAGCTGTCTGCTGTAGAACTGCTTCTTGTACCCAAGGTATTGTTCTCCCAATTCTCTGGCACTGCAGGTGAGTCCTTTCTCTTCAGCTGGATCTCCATTTGGGAGTGGCCCTCTTCCATGCCAACAGTCTTCTGTGACTTCAACTCTACCGGAACTCCCAAAACTGCTCCTTTGGACACTTTTTTGCAAAAGCCTGCCCTAAATCCACACAACTGGTTGCTCTTGGCCTCCTTTTTAAAACTCTTTAATGCCCTAGATTGGAAAACCCCTTTACTTGGCTGTAACTGAATGTTCTCTAACTTTTGGGAACTTTCTACATAGCTGATAGTGTTGCATATTTGATTTGTAAACTGTACTTATCTCTTGCTGTTGGGATTTTTCTTGCCATTTATATATGAAGAATATATTTGTATTACAAGTGTGTGGATACGGTTCCATTGGGTATTTGTGAAGAGTGCACTGTACCTGCTAAACACCCTTCCTACCTCCAAGAGATAATCCGGGATGCTCTGGCCACTACTACTTAGAGAGCCTGGTGAAATATTGGGGAGGCCTAGTACCTTAAGGAAGACATAACTAAAGAACCTGCTACCTTATGGGGCCCACAAGGAGTTCTGGGAAATGTAATCCCTGCAAGAGAAACCAATCGGGTACATATTATGGCCCTCTGCATAGGACCTGTCAGTTTGTATATGGTGCCAGTCGCGAGGACATGGCTTAGTCCATCCTGTGCTTGTATGTGGCCCTAAAGGTGTAATGTACCACACCATACATCCGCTGTGTAAGCTCCCTAGATTGCTGATGGCAAGTACCTGGACACCTACTGTGGGTGCCGGGGCCATCTGTACTGCTCATTGATGGCTCAGACCTGACAGTACTCCTCTTCAAGCCAGGTCCATTGGGCGCAGCGTCTGATGGTGTGCTTGATGCAAAGCCCTCCTCAGCTGTTTTGTGTTGCGCCTCATCCTCAGGAACCCACATACACTTTTCTGGGCCATGTTCTGTCCAGTCAACAACCTTGACAGATGTTAATCCAGAATGTCATTTAGTGCATAGTCTAACTCATCGGGAAACATTACAGGTGGTGGGCTCCTTGGCCAAAGGTTCTGAGGCACAGGCTTTAAGGTGGCCACACTGGTTAGCTTTTCATAGTGGCATGATGATGATTCTGCGCTTAGAAACGTCTGGGTATTAAGCGCATCATATCATTCAACTGCACTGTGATGGGGTTTCTGCTCTGAGACACAGAAAACAGCCATTGAATCTTGGGCAGATTGTCTGCTGGTCTTGAGTGGGAAGGAACTTGGAAATTAACCCCCTGATAATTCTGGACATGTTTTCAATGCCTGTCTGCGTATGTCTTGTAAGTAACCCTGGCTTTTTGCAAACCTATGATGACTGTCCTCTGATACCATCTTTGAGAGATCTATTCAGGTTTTCACGCAACAAGGATAAATATTGGTCTTTCTCCTCTACCTACTCGGGGGTCCCAAATAAAATCTGTACTGGTATTAGGCCATTGATTTGGGCTCATGGATTATGTTTTCTGTTTGTCTTCTGTTCCCTCTCCTTCTCCTTTGAAGAAATGAGGCATCTGCTTTCCCTTTGGCTATTTCTGCCTAATATGTGATTATAAAGTTGAAGAAAAAAATATAGACCAATGCAGCTGCAGCGTTAAGGGCTTGGGCTGTATTTAAGTATTGCAGGTTTTTATTGCCTCGAAAGACAGTTATGGGGTGATGAGCAGATAACCAATGGTGCTATTCCATTAAGGTTTCCTTGATGGCCAGCAGCTCCTTATCAACTACCATAACATTTTGTTCAGGTTTTTAGAATAAAAGGAGGCCAATAGGTGAAGTATGTTTGTGTCAGTGTGCCATTGCGATAACACAGCCCCAATAGCATAGTGGAAGGCGTTGGTGCACCATGAAAGGTTTGGTGACACCAAGGTGTTTCAGATCTGGTGCGGGTGTAAACCCCTTTTATACACATTTGAAAAACCATGGAAAGACTGCACTTCTTTAATGAACTTTGGTGATGGCCAATCAAGCCCCGTTTGCACTTTTGTATGGTCCATCTGTACACCTTCAGGCAAATTAATCTAAAAAATTTCACTGTAGAGGTATGGAAAACCTACTTTGCTAACTCTGCATTAAGATAGTAATCGCAAAGCCTCTGAAGAACCTTACTAACCTGTTGCTTATGGTCCTATTTGTTACTAGAGCAGATCTAGATATTTGAAATCTAGACTATGGCAAAAATGTCAAGATAATCGGAGGACTTCATCTATTAAACGTTGAAATGCTGCAAAGGCATCACAAAAGCTGTATGTTATGATACCCGTATAACAAAAACATGGGGCAGAATGCGGTTTTCTGTTAATCTCCTACCCTCAGATACATCAAGTGAGAAACCTGAAGCTACTCTCGCATCTACTCCCCAGGAATCTTCTGTTCAGGTGGCCAGGAAGGGGCCATCGCTTTTGGATCCCAACCCTGGGGGTGGACAAGCGAGGGAGGATTGCCTGAGTGGAGGGTCCTTGGGGATTGGAGAGCGGGTGCCCAAAGGCGAGACCTGGTATCCCCCCCTTTGCTGATATTGACCTACCCTCTCCTCCGTTAGCCTTTATGGGCTATTGCCAATCTCATTCCATCCACCCCTGTAGTTTTCCTTTAAGTACTGAGAAGAAGAAGAAAAAACTAAGAGTAGTGCAGAGTTCCTATTATAAACACCACTCTGGTACTGGGTTGAAGAAGAGTGGTTTGGAGGCATGTATTAATAAAGATCAGGCATGCCACACTAATAGGCTTAAACTGGGTCTGAAGAAAAAGTGGCAGAAAAGGCCAGCAGGATACAGCGCATAGAACGGTAACTTATGTGGCTGTGATAGGGCTGCGGCTGAGAGCTTGAGTAGGAGCCTGCCAAATTCCCACTGGAAATTGGAATTAGAGAAAGAAAGGGTTTGCTCTCAAACTGCGCGCACACATAGAATAATAAGCAATTGCAAATTAAATGAGTGGTTTTAATCAGAATTGGTGCAGCCTGACACGTGTTTCGAGCTTCCCGCTCTTCTACTGAGGCTTAATCTTGGCTAGTGTGTATTTTGAATACAAAGGTAGAAGTTGAGTAATCTGACAAAGTTAGGCGTGGGCTCCCATTATTTTGCAGTTGCACGAATGAATTTTCAGTAAATTATTATCTTGCAGTACTTTCACTGCTATGTGGGGAACTGGAGCCTAAACTGGGTCAGGCAATTGAGTATACCTCGTTTCACCTGCAGCTTGTTAGTAGTAGAGAACAGTATAAAAGGTGGAAATCAGAAACACATGACCATTGCAGTCGCAAATGGAACAGAGAACTGAGGTGTTGCTGTGCTGAGAAGCAAGAAGCCGAAACACGCACGGATATCCCGAGAGTCTTGCTGAGTTGACTGTGCAGGACTGGGAACCCTTGTGAGGGAAGGCGTACAGCAGACACTGCAAGGGAGCTGAGGCTGAGGCAGAGACGAGCACGAAGGCCGGCGTATGCGGAGTGAAGCACCCAGCGAACCGGCGAGTTGGTTTTCCCGCTTGGGGAGAACCCGCCGAACGGAGCTGCAGAGACCCGGTAAGTGTCAGGAGATACTAGGAACGCCGGGGCACTCCAAAGGACCATGGAAATGGTAACGGTCCACGGATTAAATGTTAAATAGCACTTATTGAATACCGTACAACATGAAAGGTGTTATTTGACACACACAACTTAAAACTGCATTTACTGAATGCTGAACTGTATAAAAACCAATTTAATGCTGCAATTATGAAGAATTGAATGAAACGAAAGTTGTTACTTGAACCGACTATGAAATGCTAAAGACTGCATAAACATTCTGGGACAATGAAGTGCATCATGTAACCCACTGCCAGAATAACACCGTAAGAATAATGTGCCAGACATATAAGGACATTTAGTTGTCTTGAATATTACTAAACCGTGGCCTTTGGGGAAATGTATGGTTGCGTGACCTGTGATGGGTGGATTGTGTGGTTTTACAACTGCGCCTATAACAGGAGGGTTCCTAAACACTGACATTGCCAATATCAAGAGTCAAATTGCACAAGGCATGTGGTTGCGTGAAATGTAGTGGGTGGACTGTGTGGTCTGACTACTGCGCCTATACCTGAAATCACAAAATATTGGAAAAGAAGCAAATAAGGGTGTGCCCTTGATGAAGCTAACCAAAGTGGACTGTGTATTCTCTTGTAAACCTGTGAACAGAGGAAACAAGTCAGTTGCTCAGTATAAGTCTTGGGGGGGGGGGGAAGGAACCCTGAGAACCAAAGAACTGGAGAGTGTTGAACTTGGGATGGGAGTCCCAAGATCGCAGTGTTGTATGAACTTGGTTACATTTGAACCTAGGACAGGGAAACACAAGACCCTCTTTTGATGGAAACTCTGATACCTGTGAATATACAGAAGGTAACTTCCGAACGTGACCAAACCTCTTTGAAACGAAGTTACATTGGAACTGTATTGAACACTTATATTTGGTTGAGAACATTTCCCCACTAGATCTTGTTGTAGTTGTGAGGACAAGCATAGATTTTGACAGACATTTTTGATTTGGACTTGTGGGCACAGACTTTCCTTAGATTTCTTTAGGTAGGCAACATCCCACCATACTATAGGCTTAGTTAGGCGTTACAACATCCAGATCATTAATAAAGTTTTGTTTAGAAATATATACCTGTTGTCTGTGTCATCTCTCTTGATACAATGCCTGTGTCACATAAGCCAAACAATGGTCAAATTTAGTGTATGTCTTAATGTCTTTGTCCTGATCCAACAGGACCAAGATCAATGCTAAGGGGTCACAGTTTTTCAGTGTGATGTAGTTTAATGCTCTGTGATCAAAACAAGTCTGGGGTTCACAAGACTTGTTGGACACTAATGAGGCAGCAGGGGACTTTTGAATGGTGATTAAATCAATTTGTCTCGTGTGCTTTGATTCTATTCCTTTGTATGATTCCCTTTTTCAGTTAGCACATATAAGCGGCTACATGTTGCCACTAGCTCTAAGTGAATGTTAGTCAAATAATTAGTGTGACAGAAAGGTTTCTTTTTTTCTTATCAAATAAATCCCTAAACTCTTCATATTGGGGAGAAAATACCCTTTGAGTTATGAACAGCACCTGATGGCAATACAGGTTTTTAGACCAAAAGGAGGCTTATTTCTGTTTAGGACTGGCTTTGCATGTACAGTGTTCTACACAATAGATAGAGGTAAATTGAGCTGTTTGGTTGGCCCAGTCTCCCCTGTAGAGTGTGGGTGGTGAGCCGTGGCCTGCCCAGAATAAATCCAAATTGTGGGGCAGTAACAGTGTCAAAGGTGATTGGATCTACGTGATCCGGTGTGCATATTATGAGGCCATTTTCCAGACTGCTTAACCAACCTATCAAAAATCAAGACGCGTCTTCTGAGTGTGTAAACTCTGCATGTGGGTGGACACAATCACTAGGCCATTTCCATGAACTTACCTATGGTTCCCGACACAAGTTACAGAGGTACATTAATAAATCTTCCCTGAAAGTGAAGTGAGACTGCATCTGTCATATCTGGCATCGCATGCTGCAATGTGGTTGCTATTCTGGCTGTATTCTCAAATTCTGATGATTTACAGGACCTTTGAGGTCCTTAACTACTGATGAATTTGTTCCTTTTGGCCACTGATATTTTATGCTTAGCCATGCATTCCTGTTCATGGAGCCCTCTTTGACCACAACATATGATATGATATGATATGGTATTTGTAACGCGCCTATACACAAGTGTTTCAAGGCGCGACGAGGCAGGGAGGCAGGGAGGGGGGGACAAGGGGAGACAGACAACGATCCTACTAGGCCAGGTGTCATTCAGATTGCGCAAGTGCAGGGGTAGGGGAGTGGGAAAAAGTGCAGGGGGAAGGGGAGGGGGAAAAGTGCAGTACAAGGTAAGTGGCGTACGTAATAAATAAATAAATAGGACCAGCTGGTGGCAAGTGTGAGGTAAGTGCAGAACAAGTGCTGGGGGAGGGGGTGGCTGTAGGGATACAGAGACAGTCCCGCAGTGCAAAGGGGTTCCAGGGCATCAGTGCAAGTGGAGAGTGGCAGGGCCCAGGACCGAGGCCGTTTAGAGTGGTCCAGTTGCAGGATCAGTGCAGTTTCAGTGAAAATTAATTAGCAGTTCAGCAGGGGAGAGGGAGAGGGAAAGCAGAAGCAAAGAGGAAGGTTTTGAGGTGCTTCCGGAACCGGAGATGGTTCTCCTCAAGTTTCAGGGAGGCAGGAAGGCTGTTCCAGAGGGAGGCCCCTGCCGCGGAGAGAGATCTACCCCCAGCTCGTTGCTTCGAGAAGCGGCTAACCCTGAGGGAGTTGGAGGCGGATGAGCGAAGGGCTCGGGAAGGAAGATATTTGGGAAGAGAGAGTTGAAGGTATTTAGGACCCAGGCCCCAGAAGGCCTTGTGGACAATGCAGAGGGTTTTGAACTTTATCCTCGCAGCCACTGGGAGCCAGTGTAGAGATTTCAGTCCTGGAGAGATACGGTCCCCGGGCTTGAGGCCAAGGACAAGTCTCGCAGTTCTGTTCTGGATGAGTTGCAGAGGGCGGAGAGTGGAGGCAGGCAGATTAAGATAGAGGCTGTTACAGTAGTCCAGCTTCGAGAGAACCAGGGCTCGGGAGACAGTGAGCTTCTGGGGGAAGGAGAGGAAGGGAAGAATACCTCTGAGGAGGTGCAGCTGGTAGTGTGACCTCTTGGCGACGTCAGAAATATGAGGAGAGAAGGACAGTGAATGGTTACATCTGTTTGTCCTTTTCTTCTTTACTATGCAAATCCCCTGATTCCTCCTAATTATGTTGGTCCCTCCTCTGAAGGCTCTCCTCCTCTCTTGGCCCTGAAGGGATTTGAGTGATTAGACGAAGGAAGAGAGAACCAAACAACTGCTTCCTTTCCTCTTTTCCGTGTACTGTTCCATTTGTCTATATTCAAGGCTTGGGGTCAGAGCAACTATCGTTGAAAATGTGGTGCCTTGTGGCCCCTCTTTTGCAATTTTATTTTTTAAATTTTTCACATAGTCCTTGATAGAATAAAGTTAGCATTTCCTCTCTGGGGCAATCTTCCTCAATGACCAATCGATTAAACTATACGATACACATCAGCAGATGTGTATTCCCCTGCTTCAGAGTCAAAAGCTTGGGTTCTGCCGACAGCAAAACTGCCTATTAAATATTTGGTGAATTCTGCCTCAGAGATACAGTTGGGTGGCTTTATTCATCAACAGGATTGAGCAAGATGACGCATCTCGGGTTAAGTATGAGATCACAAATGCAGTTTGTGTTTGGACTTCCTGGAAGGCGGATGGACGATTAAGAAATTGCAATTAATGGTGTGTGAAGAAAACATTAAGTCTATTGGGAGTCTCCCCATAGTGTTCTGTGGTGATAAAGGAATTCTTGGGGCTGGAAATGCAGATATGATTGAAGGTATTGCTGCAGCTACTACCCCCTGCCAAGTCCGAGGGGAATGTTGCCGCTCTGACGTAATGGGTTGGGGTAAATGGCTAACACTCCAGGTTAGGGTTTGTACTTGGTCAGTTTTCATCTCTTTGATTGTGGCCAGGATAGCAGTCAAATGTGTAGTTAGGTTTTAGATTGTGCAAACCCAGTTAGGGAGCAACTGAGCATGCTACATGTTGTTGAGGATAACATATGAGGATAGAGGGGTTACAATATGTGGCACAGGATGCTCTGGCCACAGGGTTGGGATGTTATGCGGAGAGGCAAGGAGCTTAGGCGGTCAGATCCATGCTGCGAGGTGGAAAATAAACATGTGCTCGAGTGTCTGTCAGTGGTCTTGTCCTTCCACAGGTGCAGCATGTCCGGGGACCACCATTCGTTTGGCTCCACCTGATACTGGATGCATTGCCACAGGACCCTGAGAAACCCCAGAAGAGAGAAGGTTTAAGAAGCAGAAGTGAATGGACAGGTGGAGTTAGGAATGTCCAGAGAGTTTTAGGCAGCCGTAGTGGGTAGCCAAGGGGTTTTCTGGAGAAGGTGTTGGCTTGTTTTGTTTTAATTCCAATATGTCAATTGCATGCACACTTGTTGATTTTACTCTTGTATACTTCACATTAGATCATGCATACATGCACATACATTCTTGCTAATATAGTGTGCTAGTTTTGGTAAGGCAAGGTTGTTTTGTCCTGATCATCACCATATGTTCACTGTCACATCAACAATGCACTTTTAACATATGTGGAGAATGTGTACTTTCATACTGCATTAACACATTATCTTGATGTGCGGTGTCAATTCACAGAACTCATTAATGGCATGTGCAGTTTCCATTCATGGTTAGTTCACACTTATCTCTTGGCTTTTCCTACAGTTCCACAAACTTCGTCTTGGAAGTAAATACTTTTATCAAGGATTTCCAGACAATTGTGGGTTAGTGCAAACCTTCCCTTTAATGAGGGCAGGCCGCTTTAGCATGCACTGTTAGTAGGGAAGTGTACACATCATGGCTCATGGAGCAGCAGACCTCCTAGGCCTTTTCACCCTGTAGTTGGTTCTCCAGATGCTCTTAGACGGCTGAGTGCTGCGGCATAAGACTGTGATGTCGCGAGCTGCAGGGGCCAGCAAGGCACTTGAGGTAATTCTGGGAGGGAATGCAGAGGGTGTGCTGGTGCTCTCTTGGTGTGATCATACTTGTGATGCTTCTTGTTTTGTGTGTCCACTGCCCAGGATGGTGGCCTTTAAGGTGTTCTCAGAAATGTAGTAATTACGAGAGGGACTGTCGCAAAACAGACAAGAGATCCATTAAGAGCAGCACACCAATATGGTCTATTGTTGGGTCTTTTCAAGGCTTGGTTATATTTTCTGGCCAAAAATAAGGAACAGAATAGTGGAAAATAAATTAACTCCACTTCTCCTCCTAACCCGAAATGGTCAGGATAACCTTTCCTTGGTTCAGTAAACCAAATTCTCTGTATGCCAACAAAAGGTCTCCCTCTTACCTGGGTGGTTGATGGGATAATCGGCTCACATGTAACTGGCAAAGGGCGATCCCTGGTCAGACTTTGGTACTACAAAAATGAAGTCACTGGGGTGAAAGCGACCTGTTCCTCTTTCTTTATCATATGTCTTCCTTGGATAGCACTGATGTTGCTTACTTGGCTGGTGAGGCCGTTCCACACAGTTTCATGTCAGAGTTGCAGTTACTAGTTGGATCACTGTTGCAGCAGGAACCGGGACAAAGCTCTGCAAAGGCCCCACTGTATTAACCACACAGGAGACACGCTCAGTAGTATTCCACTGGCTTTCTGCTTGCTGTCTGACACATTCCCTATTGTGGGTCCTGGACGTGTAGCCCACCAGCACATGCTGAATTTCCGCTTTGACGTTTCCCCCATGCTTTGACCTATGGAATATTTTCATTTTCTCCCTCTCTCCTTTACTTCTCAATCCAGCAGTTCTCTGCGTCTGTCTCTTACTCCAGTGATACTGTCTCTCCTCTTCGCTTACAATCCACATTTCTCTTTTCCATCTCTATACTTTTCTCAGCCTGCTTTTCCTCCTCTATCCACCACCTATTCTCTCTCTCTCTCGAGCCTCCTGCTCCTTTTTCCTCTAGCTGCATCCAGAAGTGCTGCTTCTCCAAACTTGCACAACATTCTGCAAAAGCCTTTCTTTTGTGGGACGCTGCTCTCCACCACAGAGGCTCACTCCAGCCTGCTTTGACTTACTTTTGTGCCTCCTTTGGGTTTAGGCCACGTGATTGGTGGGTCAGGTTTGGCCTTTCCTCTTGCACATGCATAAGAGGAGCTGAGCGGGCAGTAGATCTGCGTTCCTCGGACCAGCTAACATTCGTGCATGCAAATGGTATGTAAGTGATTACAACTGCATGATGGTATATGCCTTCAAATGTGGCTAAAGGATTTCGGCCTTGTACTACCTTTATGTCTGCATTACATTTACATGGCAGCTCCTCCTGTACATAATGGTTGAAGTGGACATGGGCTTTGTGCTTATGGAGTGGAAGACTGCATATTTGCGACTGTGTCCAAGCAAGGTACCTCAAACTGGCCACAGTGGATCTTCCCTATGCCACCAATGGACTTGACATCACACTACAGGTGGTGGCACCAGGCCCCCTTGGCTACCCAACCCCGGCGGTAATAATTTCAAGTTGTGAGCCGCTGCCTCAATTTGATACCTAGACGCAACACAACATTTATCACCATCCAATGGCTAGTGGTGAGTACACATTTTGCACCCTGCCCCACCTATAGCTCTTTGGGGCCTGGCAACACGCTGCAGATGGTGGCACTAGGTCACCTTGGCCATCCCACCCAACACCCAAGGCACAATCGGGGGACTTCTAGGTCCTCTAAGCAGGCCCTCTGTACATGGGGCCTGGCATTTAGTACATAGTGCCAGTGGTTAGGGCATGATTTCACCCATCTTGTGATGAGCTACCTGATCACCAACCACTATGCACCCTCTAGGTTGTTGATTGCAAGCACATGGACGTCTACAAGGTTACTGGTTTTTTACAGACTAACCAGTTTGCAAAATGTGTCCTTTAACCAGGGTGGGTCTTGATGGTAAAATGACAGAGCCAAAGTCCAATGACTCAGAAAAGTACACTCCGCTATGGCAATGACTACAGCAGCCAAATGGAAGTCACCCAGTATAAGGTGACCACTGCACTTCACTGGAGCAAGCAAATGTCCAGTGGGAGTGGAGGCATGTCGCAACTCTTGGCGACTGCCCATACTTTTTCCTCTGACCAGGAAGACCAAAAGCACAGGAACATTTGTGCGTTCCCAGCTGTTCCCTCACTTCTATCACTCTGTATCCTGCTCTAATGAGATGTTCCAATGTGGAACAGAATGTTGTGGCATAGTCCAACCCCACTTCCCTAACTTGTCTCCCCAATCTAGTGTCCTGCTGCCCTGGTAGCCAGACACAGGTCGGAGTCGCTATACCATGACACACATCTTGCCACAGTGCCCGCCCAGTTTCTATCTCTGCATCGCTCCATTTAACCCAATGGCAGACAGTCTTCTGCCCCAGCCAACCTCCTCACTGTTGCCTTTTCCCACAGGAAGCAGTGCACATACCTTATAGAGTTCCAGGTTTTAATGGTGACTCTGGGTCTAATCTTGCTACCTGAACCTCTTTAGGACGAACACATTGAAGATTTTCCTTCATGATGCCTTCAAAAGACCAAACAATCCAAGAGCCTTTTCTCTGAGAGCTTATGTACACTCTGGAACGGAGAAGAAGTACAGTTTTCATGACTATAAAAGAATGTGTTTTGATTGGGAAAATGTTGTCTTGTCCTACTGCCCATCCATGCATGCAAATGCATGTAAAAGCAGAAGTATGATTGGCAGCTCAGGGGAATGTTGTCGAGTGTTGTGTGCTTGACTGTTCTGAATGTGCCAGTTGGGGAGGGAGGGGGGCTGAGCTTGAGAGCATGAGCATGTGGTCGCTTTCTGAAGTACATACTATATTTGCACCCAGGGAATGACGCTCAGCCATTCAGGCAGCTGGAACAGTGGCCGAGAATACACATTCTCCACACGTTGTTTCCAGCCACCCAAGGCCCTTCCCCAGGTGGCACCATCTTTTTTGTTTTTTGATTTGAATGTGGGGAGGCAACAGAGAGCTCCTCCCTGTTGCCTCCCCAACCCCCCCCAAAATAAACCAAACCCCTTGCCCACCTCCTCCCTCTCTCCCTACTTACCTGCTGGACCAGAGCTTCCCCGTCACCAAAGAAATAGAAAAGGGACTTAGTCCTTTTTCCCTATGGTGGTGGCCATTTTATGTTTATTTTATTATAGTTTTTCTCGGGTGTTGGCATCGCACAGTAATTGCAGCCAATCTCCTTAGAAAAAAAAGAAACCATTCACACTCTGGATAAATCCTGGGGTTCAATAGGCTTTCACTCCTGCGTCGTGCAGACGGACATGGCAGGTAACAGCCCCCAGGCCTCACTGAGGCCCTCGCTTCTCTCAAGCCTACCTAGCCTGGGGTTGCCACGCCATTACCCGCCATGTCTGTCCCCCGCTGAGGGAGTGAAAGCCATATGAATAACTTGGACCCTGATGGAACTGTACGTATGTATAAAAAAGCTTCCTGGAGTTTTCTACAAAAAGGTCCATGGTTCGTCTGTATGTGGTTAGGTGGCCGCCCATGCCTATTTAGAGCACTGGTGATTACCGGAAAAGGACATTAACTGGGGAGGTGGTACTACCCAAAAAACATTCTGTTATAAACAGTAAAGTTTTAATTCAAATAATGTATTTGGCACACAACATCTAGCTGCATGTGGAGTTTGCCGCAACAATGACAAATGAGAAAAAGGGACCAAGGAGACAATCCTTGGTACTTTCTGCTCCCTGGTTGTACCCTGCTTTGTTTAAATGTCCATGTTCATAAATGAGTGATGCGGATATTTGTTTAAATAATCCTTTTTACTCTCCATATATTTGTAAAGCAGACAATCTGTTAGTTTGTTACTTATACAATTCCACACCGTTCCACCAATCTGCACCAAATTTTGCATAGCTACCTGTTAGGACCCTCTGGAAATTACTGGATATGTGACATCTGGACACCCCACCCCTTTCACAGGCTTTCAGCCCCTTCACACATGAGACTTGCCATTGACAAAACATCAATGTTGTCGATGAAGGACCGGACAAAGCTCATTTTAAGTGTCTCGACACAAGGAACAAAACTTGAAGTTCTCTGTCTGACCTCGACAACCACATTTCAAGGCCCTAGGATGCACTGTTACTGAGATCTTTGTAGCGCACTCTACCACGCCATGGTGATACGGCCGGTGGGGAGAGTGCACAGAAGGTCCCAGTTTGCTGCAGCACGCCAACTCTCACCTCCCCTCCACGTCTGCTCCAGGGTATGTCAGCCAGCCACATGCGCCCATTCTCAATGCAGTTCACTGCAGAATGCAAAGCACATAGAGTAATAAGCGACTCTGAACAGCGACCTACAGGATCATTGATTTACAACAATTATTGACTGTGTTATGTCGGTCTACAGAACCCATGCAATGTACGGGTACTTTTTGTTAGTATATGATAAAGATCAGGAATTCAATTGAAGACAAAGAAACAAACATCCAGAGCATTTCGGAACTTCCCAGTCCATCCTCTTGGCTAACATCATACCCGTCTCCAATCTAGACAAACTTTCTCACTTATTTACAACAGCAACTGGAATACAGGGTCCGAACTCAGAATTCAGACACACTCCAATAGCAATCTTGTGTGTAGCTTTTCAGACAGCTCGAAACAAACTTGAAAAAATGCAGTGCCTGTGCAGACATGGGTGTTCTATGGTTGGGTCGTGGGTTTATGATCTGCGAGGCTTGAGCAGCGAGTGGAAACAATTCTCAGTGTTATGGGTTGTTGGGTAGTTTTGAGTGCCGTTGTATGGCAGGGTTACTCTCCTCCATGGTTGCAGAGTTGGAGTTTTTCTGTAGGAAAGTGGAAGGCTGTTCTTGGAATCGCGCCTTGCATTTCACTGGAGGCTAAGTTGCAACACCCTTCTGGGGATGGGTAGTATTGTTTTGGCGTATGGCACCCAAGGTTGGTTTGCCCAAGCTCTGCACCTCACAGACAATTGCAGCCTAGCCCTGATGCAGTGGCAACCTATGGTTCCCTGCCGGTAGTAGCCTGAAATGTTTTGAGCGTACTTCTGCAGTGAGTGCTCGTGTGCAGTATCTCTGTCCCCCCTGTGTGGGCATTGGTGTGTGCGAGATTATTGTCCCTGAGCTGAGTGATTATCCATGTATGATAGTGGAATGTTGATGCATGAGTATGAGTATGACTGACCGCTTAGGAGACTGTTATGTTAGGGAGTATTCTGAATTTGTCTGTAGAGGGACAAGAGCATAATTGGTGGTTGTCCTCTGTGTTATGTACTTGGTACAAGAGTAACTCGAAACCTGATGAACTGTACCTATGTATAATAAAGATTCCTGGCGTGTATGGGGACTCCTTATCCTTTTTAGAACTGGATGTCACAATTTCCTCTCTACCCTGCGTGGGTCAAATGCATTATTGATATCATAGATGGCTGTGGATTTCTATTATTATTTTTAATATAATGTGTTTAGCTCACAAATAACTTTTCACATAGTATTACTATTAAAACAAGAAAGACATACAAATAAAACAATAATATAATATTAATAATGAACTACAAATAAAATAGCAAGGAATAAAAGATAAATAATATGGACCAACAAATGCTTCAGCTCAACATAGCTCAGGAATCAGACATCTTTCAACTATTGTCCAGATACAAAATGAGGCAATCTGAAGATGTGCTAATCCAGAATTCAAACCATAAAACCAGAAACATTTACTCTTCATTTCATTATAATCACACACAAATGTTCCCAAATTAGACATATACAGATTTGCTAATTGTATATACCGAGGCATCACATGTCTAGGAGTGTCTGGTATATCATAGAATTTGCAGATCCTACAAGATCTCTTATCGGCATAAGGCCCAATCTAGGGCCTGTAATTGAAAAGACCGGAAGCTGATTTGTGCGTATTTTGACTTTTAAGTCTGGGCATTCCATCAGGTATTTTTGCAGAGATAGATATAGATACGTGAGTCGGCTCACCCTCGAAAATGCAGTCAGATTTTCTAAGTGGGAAAAGTTAAGGTTCCAATCCCACAGTAACATTTTGTTACTGAAGGATTTATTAAGCTTATGATCCTCCTTTTCTGCTCTGCACTGATTCAAGTTTCTGGGGACCCGTTGATCACTTCAAACAAAGCAACATTGATCGAAGCAACATTAGCCCCTCTTATTTTAACTTTGTTTTCCTGGTAACTTGCCAAGGTATTCAACACAGGACTCAAAGGAAAAAGCTGCAATCTTTTATATAAGCACCTCTACGTTTCGCATTGAGCGAAGTCAAGCCCAACTGCAATCTTAGTACTTCCATTGTGGTTGACAGGGGAAGATTAAATATTTGCTTCCAGAAGCGTCCCTCAAGTACATTAAGCCAATCATTATCTGGGAGTACTAATGTTTCCAAGCCATATAGGATAACCGGGCAGATGTATTGCATATACAGCTTCCTGATACCAGCCTAGCTGTAGCCTGCCATCTGCTGAGCAAAGCTAGACAACAGGCTTGTCAGCTGCTCCGCTCTCCTAGACTTAATGGAGAGTAATTCACTATAACAACCAGTGCAGCCCAAATCCAGCCCCAAATAGCAGTAGCTAGGGACATACTGGATGACTTGTTAATCTAACCCCAATGGAAGCATTCATGTTTTCCTAGAAGTATAAAGCATTGCTTTAGATTTGGAATAATTTATCACTAGATGGTTCTCGCTGGCATATATGCTAAGAGCTTTAAGGGAGCTGAGCATACCTGCATAGGTATGATCAAATATGACAAGTCATCCTCATATATAATGGAAGATACATGACCTTCCCCACACCAGGAGGATGATGGGCAGCTGCCCTCAGTCTTTGGGGGAGGTCGGCCAAGTACAGATTGAACAGAAGTGGGGGGCCAACAGGCAACCCTGTTTTACCACTGCGTGGTCTGAATCCAATCTGTAAAATGGCCGCCACCAGCCAATCTAACCTGCACCTTAGTATCAGAGTGGGGCAGTTTGATGTTCTGGAGAAAATGGGGAGGACAGCCCAACAGATTTAACTTATGCCAGAATCTGGAATGGTGAACACTGTGCAAAGCCACATGGAAATCAATGTAGCTAGCGTAGAAATCCATGCCACCCGCTATTAGTTCTTCTAATTAAACAATCAACTAGCCTCAAATTATAAGATGTAGAGCTACAAGTACGGAACCCATTTTGAGAATCGTCCAATATATGGGCCAAATCTACCCACTGCTGAAGGGTATGCAGAACAAAAGAGGCAAAACAAATCTTCCCAGTCACATCCAGCATGGACAGGAGGCAATATTTCGAGGGAAGGACCCGCAGACCCCTCTTATAGACTGGGATCAGGATTGCATTACACCAAGATTTCGGAATGGCACAGGAACAGACCTTGGCAAAAAAGGATCTCCAAAATAAAAGCCCATGTTTCAGGGTCCTTCTTTAACACAATATTAGCTAGGTCATTGGGTCCCAGGGCTTGGCAACATTTTAGCTTTCCAATAGCTACAAAAATATCATCACAATCCCAATCAAGCTTCCAGTCTGCACTAGATGCAACTGAACTGCCAAATGGATCATCCACGCTCGTATAAGTGGTACGGCTATGGTCTAACCAATAAGCTGAACTAATCCGATTAAGCATCTGCAGGTCCTCTGGGTCTTTGCCGCCCTGAGGACCTGCCAAATAGACTTGAGGAATCAGACTTCAGATGTTATACATGTTTTGCCATTGCCTATTCTTTTCAGAGTGGCCCCACCTCCTCTCCCAGTTTCTGTAATTTAATTTAATCTTTCTAATGGGAGCGGCCACTTAAATCTTATTTAGATTACTACATACCGCCTTGCGTAGTTCACTGCGCTTCCGTCTCTTACCGTCCCGTATAGCTTTGTCAAAGGCTTTGCCCTTGGCATTTAATAAGGGGACCGTGTAGAAGCCCGCAACCAAATCAAACCTAGCAGACAGTGAGTGGAGCCACTTCTCTACTTCATCAGCCATGGGAGGGAGCACCTCAGAAGGCAATGTAATTTGGACATTGCACCAAAAATCTGTAATTTTAACCAAATTGACCTTTGTCCAAGAGATCCGGTTTCCTGCTTTATTGACATCAAGATCACCAATTTATGACTGGGCTGGGGAGTCAGTACACTAAAAAATAGTAAGAGATACCCTTACATGATCTGTCCAATCGATAGTGCTCACAGAAAGGGACTCTATTAGGTGTGCAGCATTGCTTGCCAAGCGAACCAATAGTCCAAAGTAGCCAAGACCTTACCATTGGACCAGGTAGTCGCCCCAGGATGTCCTACCCCTAGTTCTCCCATTCAGCACCCAAAGCTCTCAGACCTTGAAAAATTCCAGCCAACTGACACCCTGAGAATTTGAGACAGCATGGGACATTAAACATTTATCAAAAGCCTGGGTGTAGTTAGCAGAAAAACCTCTATCAACACATCTAGCGTTGAAATCTCTCCCCATAAATACCCAATCACTGTGATTTGCATCACAGCATATAATTAATAGGTTGGAAAGCTGTAGACCTTCATAATGAGGGCATGTTTTAGTGGGCAAGGTGGATAGAACAACATCAATGACCAGGATAGAGTCACTATCAGTCTATACTGGTCTAGCCAGCAGTGTGTTTTTTTATTCCCATGAGTAAGCCACTGTAGGGCCTTCCCATGAGGCATCTTTAAGCCAAGGACTGATACATTACATAGCCATCCACCTGAAAACGGACCATCAACCACATCTCTTGTTGTATAGACCGATTGTTGGCCAGAAGTTCACAGATAGAACCCGATTTTCCCAAAAGATGGCAATGACCATGTGTATTCCATGACGCTAATTTCAAAGATGAGGCATTTTTAATAGGTCTGGTCGGAAGATAACTCATCAGCCGTTCCCAGCCATGGAAAGTGTCACTATCTCCAGCAGGAATCGGAGCTTGAACCAGATTTTTAAATTTGGATTTTCTCACAGGCCTTTCCCCACAAGTACAGCAAGGTCTGTTAACAGGTTTGTCAATGCCATCTAAAATAAAACCAAGCTGGCTAAACGCATATTTCTGTTGGCGAATTAATGTGCCGGTGGCAGACATGTGGCAGTGAATACGAGCAATGGTATATTCACCTCGCTTTTAGATAGGCTCTACAAAGTTTAGTTTAGTTTATTTGTAGAGCGCACCTAACCCTGAGGTATCTGGGCGCTTGCACTTGAACCGTGGTTACAGAGACAATAAAAAGACAGAGCAATTAACTAGTGTTACATATTAGGTCAACATACAAAAAGGTAACGCGAGAATAATGTGCGAAGAGGTATCGGACATACCAAGCTTACAAAGGGCGCTCAATTGGTACAGATAAGCAGAAATTATAGTGAGTCTGATTATAATGCCCGGCAGTGGCTCAGTATACAGGTCATCAATTTACAGATAGTCAACAAAATCGGTATAGATAATCAGACCTAGAGGGGATTCAAAAGATGTAATTTTTCCGGGCGAAAAGCCATTTTTTTACTCTGTTTCTGAAAGACCAGAAGGATGGTTGGGCTCTAAGTGTATTATGGAAGGAGTTCCACAGCTTGGCAGCTAGCACCGGCAAGTTGGACCCCCCTGCCCAGCTTTTTGAAGTTTGTACTTGGGAATGTTGAGGCAGTGTGAATAATTTGTTCTGGTTGATTTGGAAGATTGGTTCCTGCTGAATTTGTTGACCAGGTATTTTGGGGCGGTGTTGGACAGACATTTGTGAGTAACTACTAGAGTTCGAAGTGAGATTCTATCACGCACTGGGAATTAGTCTGTGTCTCGTCTAAATGCTGATACATGGTTGGTTCGAGGGATATTTAAGGCTGATCTGAGTGCATTATTCTGAAGCATGTGTAATTTGTTTAGGTTTTGTACATTGGAACCTAGATATAGAGTGTTACAATAGTCCAGCTTGGATAGGATCAAAGCTCTGGCTAAAGTAATGCAGCTCTGTGTAGAGAGATAGGGTTTGCAGTCATTAATCAGCTTGGTAGTATAGGCTGTAGCTGAGGCAGATGCATTGACTTGCCTAGTGAGGGAAGGGGTGGAATCTAAATAGATACCAAAAGTTTTGACCTGGCTCAAGACTTTAATGATGTTACCATCAATGTTAAAGGATTTGTAGAGTTTACCTCACTTTTGAAGACCAGGTTGAGAGCCTATAATGAGAAGCTCAGTTGTATCGTTTAGGCATAGGCCATGGGCGGCCATCCACGCCTTGATATGCAGATAGATTTTGTTTAGCATTTTTGAATCTTTGTCATAGCGGCCCGTGAGAGGGATGAGGACTTGGGTGTCATCTGCATAGTTCGTGTAGTGACACCCAATCCGTCGAGGTGGTCAAAGAGGAGCTTTGTGAATATATTGTATAAGGTAGGCGAGATTCAACGAGATATTGGTACTAGTTTGTCAGATGGTGAGGGAGCAAAAACCCTCATGGTTCGGTTTGCTAGAAAGGATTCAATCCAGGTGGCAGCATTATGGGAAAAGTTGGCTGCTGTGGTTAGATGTTTGTAGAGGATCTGGTGGTCCACAAGCTCAAATCCTGCTGAAGCATCCAACAGCAGGAGGATGGCAAGATTTCCTTTGCCTTTTGATTCGTCCATTTGAATTTTAAGATCAAGGAGGGTTGTTTCCGTGCCATGTCTTGGTCTAAAACCGGATTGACGTAAACCTAAGAGATTGTTATCTTCTAAGTGCTTTTTGTATTTGGAGGCATGCAGCTCCATCAATGATTTTCAGGAGGAACGGCACTGTGGTAATGTTGGCGTGAGTGTTTCGATCTAGATTAGGTTTTTTGAGGCGAGGCATGACCCATGCCTACTTGAGATTTGGGGCTGTGCGGGTTTCAAAGGATGCATTAATCTAAGGCTGTGATGAATGGCGCGAGATCCTTTGCTCCTTCTTTTATAGCCATAGCTGAGCAGATGTCCCCCTGGCATCTGGATGGTTTCAAACTGGTTATGATGTCTTCTTCTTTAGCCGTGACTGGAGAGAATTGGAAAGGGTGACCGTGTAGGCTGTGGGTCATGATGCTTGTTGAAGTTCATCCTTAGAGTTAGACTTTGCTTTTTTTGCCTCAATTATAGATTGTAAAAGAGCTATTCTGTCCACTAGGGCTTTTTGGATATTAGTGCACCACATGGCGTCTTTGGTGTATGATTCGGTAGGTGGAACAGGGGTTATTGCCAGGAAGTAGAGTTGGTTATCTGAGATGAAACCGTAAACGTCCAGGGCATGAGCAGTGAGAGACCTTGCATTAATGAGAGCTCCTTTGATAGTTGGTACATCATGGGTAGGTGATGCAGTAGCTGGTGTTCTAGTTGCCTGAGGTGAGAGGTTTTTAGTGGAGTGGCTAGACTCCAGGTAGGCTTTGGAAACTGTGGTGCTGATGTGTTTGCGTTTAGTAAGGGATAAGCATGGCCGGTTGCTCATCTTAATAAGGTGAGGCACGATCCTAGTCTGGTGTTCCTGATGCTAAGTGGGCAGGGTAAGGTAAGTGTGGGTGAGGATGCGTAAAGGTGGATCCATTGTGCAGGAGTGAGAGGACAATAGGCAGGGGCATAGTCAGCAGTAATGGTATAGGTGCTGGGCCACGGTAGGTTTTGCTTGTGTAAGGGCAAGAACCTAGTAGGTTTTATGGTGTTGAAAAGTGGGAGGAGAGTAGCCATAGTCAGGGTTACTTTGCGTAGGGTGACCATGTGTATCAGAGGACTGGTAGCGCAGGCTAGGGTCCGGTTAGGAAGAGTACAAGAGGTAGTGGTAGATGAATCAGTCAGATAGTCAATGCTATCTAAAATGTGTGCCACATGTGCTATATGGGATAGGTTGTAACCACACTACAACAGACCCGTTCTGTTGAAGACGGTGGTGGTCCCCATGTGGCACAAATTAGGGTAAGCAAGAGGAAAGACTTGAGTGGTGCTGCGGGTGTTGGGTATTGTCAGAGGAAAGACATCTGGAAGTATCTCACAGATGTGCAGTATAGGGGCAGGGCCAGCCCCAACAGAGTGTACAGGCAGTCAGAAGCTAGAACCCTTGCTGGTAATATTTGATGAATAAGCTGAAGTTAATCAGAACAGTTGAACCACGTAGACTTCTTAAACGATTTACATGCAATTGTAAAATTCTTTGTTGCCGAGGGACCCACACTCTTATGAACAGACCCAGCAGATAAACCAGGTTAAATCATAGGACCCGAGCAGCTAATAGAATTACTGAATGATCTTCAGAAGAAAGTGATACGTCCTGATCAAGGTCAGTAATTAAGTGGGCACTATAGTTTTGATGTTTGCTCGCAAGATCAGTAATGAGCTGTTCTGTTGTATTGCTATCCTTTATGAGCCAGCTGGTAAGTGTTCCTTTTGCCTTTTGAGCAAGTAACTTACCGTGCTTTTGACGTTGTCTACTCTTGTTAGAGGTTTTAATCGTTTCTGAGATCCCAGTGAAATTTGAAGGATCGACTGGGGGCACCAATACAACTTTCTTTTTCTTGGTCTCCAGAATTCTTTTCCCTTTTGCCAATCTCCGCTGCTTATGTGTAAGATATATAACCGAGCTATTTGACGAGTCACTCACGACTACACTCTGGCATGAGGCTACTTCTGGGACCTGAGTAGACTGTGCCTCTTGTGGGAGCATAGGGAAAGATGGCTGGGAAACTAGAGATATTGCTTGTTGCTGAAAGGGTAAGATCTTCAGTTGACTTCTCAAAACACAGCAGCATCTTCTCATGACCACGCTGAGCTTCATAAATTTCCACATAGAGTTTTAACAGTATTTCTACTGAAAATTGAAGGGTGCCAATACCTTATGGCAAGTCAACTGAGTCAGCATGTATAGATTTGAGGCCATCAGAAGGTGCTGAATTGGGGTATAAATCCGGGGTAGGTGACAAACGCTCCTTAGGGTGCTCCCCAGAGTTGGCTATTTCGTTCGACATTTGCAGAGCATGGGGGCCGCTAGTGGTTATTTGGCCACTTTCCCTGATGGTCGCCGAGCTCTGCAGTGAATAACAGTGCTCCAAAAGAGAGTTATCATCTATGGTCTGAGATTACCCTTTGCTCCCTGTGGCCACACCATCCCAATCAAAGAAGCCACCTCAGTTTGTACCAATGGAGGAGCAGAGAGTTCGACAGTTGTTTGATCCGACGTAACAAAGGAGGTGATTTTCCCTGGTGCAGTGTTCTTAAACTGGACCACTTCGGGTTGCACTGGGGGACTTTTCTCTAAGCTTTTATGTGAAATATTAAGTTCAGTTTGCGAGGAGGTTGTTTCGTTCAAGGTTTCAGCTGCATTGCCATAAGGTTTGTTTTTACAGAAATTATAATATTTATTTCTCGCCGCTGCCTTTCCTGACATGATTAAAGCAGTATGGACAACATCCTTTATGCCTGGCAATGATATTGGAATGCATTGGCTGCATCACACGTTTCCAGTGGAAAACCAAATGAAACGGGTGCATGGTAACAAGATTTTACCACTTTACTCCGCAAAAAAGACATATCAGATTTTGTTTGTGCATGAAGATTTTTTGGAATGGGAATCTTTACTGGTGTGTGTGATTTTCTTTAGTGGTTTTTTTATTTTTTTGTGTTCCTATTTTGAAATTGTAAGTATTGTAAGTACTGTACATAGTTGGGCATGATCCTTTTTTTTGAATTTGGAACACTATATGCAAATTCTAGTTTTGTCCCTGAAGGATGCAGTGTGCACCTGTTTACTAGTTTTTATATGATATGATAAGTCATTTATAACGCCACTGTACAAGTGTTGCTAGGTGTGACAAGACAAGGGAGGGAAGAAGATGGAGGACAAGACAAACGATCTTACTAGAAGCCTCTTCGATATTCTGGATTCTCTGGGTGTCATCTAAACTAACTACGCGGATGACACCCAGATACTCATACCCATTACCGGCGATCACTCGACCGACACTCTCGCCGTTAACGTCATTTACCAAGTCATCCAAGCCTGGATGGCGAAACACAAACTCTGTCTGAATGACGAAAAGACAGATATTCTCATCCTAGGCACCCAGCAAAGACTTAGCAAACTAGACCTTGCTTTCAACTCCTTCGTCATCGATGGCAACATCATCAAAGTTACTAAGGACACCAAAACCCTAGGCATTTATATAGACTCCACCGTCTCTCTCTCCAGGCAAACTAATGCAGATGCAGTTTTGTCTTCAGCGGCCTATGCATGCAAGCTTATTACAGCCTGCCGCCCGTTCTTAACCCCAGCCAATTCTATGTCAAGACCGGAGGCTCCCATTATGCTTCTCTTTCTTTATTATTAAATTATTAAAGGAAGCTCAGCAGCAAGAAATATTTCTTCAGAATGCTGAAAAATATATATGTAACAAGTAAACAAGACAGGAAAACACTCTAAATCTTGAGAGTTGGAAAAAAACACAAGAAACTCCATTTCCCAGCAGGACTGTGAAAAGTTCAACATGAGGTCACCAACATGTGACTTGAAACGTCCAATGACAAGGTAAGTCTCTGCATAAACAGTCCTGAAAATGATGCCACTTCCTCTTTCTTTGCTGCTCACAGCAAGAGATAAGTACATCATTTTCTAGATCTGTTTATCATATTTAGTATATATATGAAGTGATTATTTGTGATTGTTTCATGATTTGCGCAACGTTCGTCGCGCGCGATAATAAGAAGTAATTTCTCGACTTCGTTGCCGAGCGCACTTCGCGTGTGTCTGTGTTTTCTCTCCGACGCCGACCGCTTCCGGCCGGCGCCGGAGAGTACTTCACTTTCTCAGCCTTCGTTCGGCTGTCTATTTATGCTTATTTTTATTTTATTGCGGGCGTAACTCCCGCGGCTCTGTTCCGCTTCGCTTCCGAAGCGGCCTGTGTTCTCAGGACTCGGAGGCAACCGCGAAGTCTTCGAAATGACCGCGGTGCCTCGAGCGGCCACCACAGGGAGCGCCTGCCATCGCAGGTCCGCTCCTCAGTTTTCTGACGCTCGCGATCGCTTTCCGTTATTATTTCACAGCGGATTAGCGATCGCGAGTGCCGGGAGCTACCCTTAGCGAGCATTTCTTGATCTAACTCAAAAAAAAAAAAAAAAAAAAAAGAGGAATTTATAAGACAGCGGTTCGCTGCTTCAGGCCCTTCTGGTTAGGGCTTTCACAACTTTCCTCATCTTAATAAGTGGGCATTGAGAGAAGGCGGTCTGCCCACACACACTTATATTTAAAAAAAAAAAAAAAGGTAGGGTAAATAGAAAGGTGCTCATAATATGGCAGCACAATACTTCCCTCAGGAGGGCCAGGATTGGTCTGGTCAGGAGGAAGAAGTTTATGATATTGATGAAGTGGCTATGGCTTCCAGCCTAAAGAAGGTGCTGGGTTCCACCGTGGAGACCAGCATAAAAAAAGCGGTGACACAAATGCTTATGCCTATTCAGCTGCGCCTGGATGACATGGAGGAGCATTTGCAAGACAAATCCCTACCAAAGAAGAAGACCCAAAAAAGAAAGCACCTTTCAGAAGGGGGATGTACACCGGCTCGCCTGAGTAAGAACTCTACGACCCCCCCCGAGCCAGACAGAACCAGCCACTGCTGCCTTATCAGACGCCTTCTCCAGGCTTAAGAAAGCCTTCTTAGACAGGAAGGGGCTCCCTTCCACAGATGAACCCTCCTATCCGGAGGAAGAATTCAGGGATATTACATCTTACAGCCCAGAAGAATATCAACAGGGCCTGGATCAAGAGGAGCTCGACTTTCACAGTCAGTCTCCAGCTTCCTCTGAAGAAGATGCGCACTCAATTGGGTCGCGACCCTCTACCTCAGGGATTGTGGCAGCCCCCATCCCTAAGAAGTCTAGCACAGATTCCCTTTCCTCTAAAGGGATGTTTGTGCCGGAGGATCTGGTACACCCCAGATCTTCGCATTGGGAGTCATCTTCCAGGACAACAGATTATATCAAGAACAGGCTTCGTAAGCCATTGGACAAAGAGGTCCGAGCAAAGCTTAGGGCGGAATGTCCACGCCCCGAAATACCAGATAAAGGGGCCCTGACACCGGAGCTAGACTCCAGAATGATTACTTTCCTAGGAAAGAATATTAAAGATCCACGAAAAGGTATAGATCGTGCCTGGAGGTCGTGCCAAGACCGGGTGCTGGACATTACAGGCCCTCTAGCCAAGATAATGGATCTAGCCGAAGCGGCTTTTAGCACAGGAGAACCCATCGATCCTGTGATACTTTCAAGTTGGGCTCAAAGAGCCATTTGTCTGCTGGGCAATGCCAACTGTACCATTTCAGCGGAGCGCCGCAAAGGTATCTTGCACAAAATAGATGCTAAACTATGCGAATTAGCAGATACGGAATTTGGAGCAACTGCCCAAGGCCTACTTTTTGGAGACTCCTTCATGAAGGAAATGTCCAAATTCGTAGGCACCTTTACTGCGCTAGACAAAGCGCAAGCATCCATTAAAAGAGTGTTTTCTTCAAGAATTTTTGCCAGGGCCGGACGAGGCAGAGGTCGCTCTTCCGGCCGATATTCCTTCGACAGAAGACCTCAACAATCTAGAGAACAACACGCCTGGCAAGATCGCTCAGAGACCTTCTTCCCCTCGAGAGGGAGAGGCAGAGGTCGCGGCTGGAGGAGAGCCGCCCGGT
Source organism: Ambystoma mexicanum (assembly GCF_040938575.1). Taxonomy (NCBI): domain Eukaryota; kingdom Metazoa; phylum Chordata; class Amphibia; order Caudata; family Ambystomatidae; genus Ambystoma; species Ambystoma mexicanum. The sequence goes on along the minus strand of NC_090931.1, from coordinate 284,351,219 downwards.
ACCCAGCTCAACAACAACAAACCACAGGTCAGTCTACCCTTCACAGCGCCTGCGCCCCATATGCCTATAGGGGGGAGGCTAGCTCATTTTGCGCATGCTTGGGATTGCTTATCCGGGGACGCATGGGTCAGAAATACAGTACGCGGCATGCGCCTAGAATTCTTCGCGCATCCTTTCCAAACAAATCGTCCTGCTCCCTTTCCAATGTCCAAGGAAGACCATGTCGCTTTGGACAAAGAAATTCGCAGCTTAGCAATGAAGCAAGCGATTCGCCCCTGCACGAGCCAAGGCGGGTTTTTCAGTCCTATATTTCTGGTACGCAGAAAAGAGAAAGTACGTCCAGTAATAAACCTGAAGGCCCTCAACGATTTTATCCTCTACCGCCATTTCAAAATGGAGGGTATTCACATGCTGAGAGATCTTCTGAGACCCAACGACTGGCTAACGTGCCTAGATCTGAAAGACGTGTACCTAGCGGTTCCCATACACCAGGACCACACGAGTTACCTCAGATTCTCTTGGAATCTTCACAACTGGGAGTTCACGAGCTTGCCTTTCGGCCTCTCTTCCGCTCCTGGGTTTTCTCCAAACTCCTCCGGCCGGTAGTGGCACATCTCAGAGAACAGGGTGTTCGCCTAATCATATACTTGGACGATATGATCTTCTTGGCTCAGTCTCAAGCTCTAGCGGAGCAACAGACCAATCTAGCCATAGACCTACTACACAGTCTCGGTTTCCTCATAAATTGGGAAAAATCAATCCTTCTCCCTTCCAGAAACTTAGAATTTCTAGGGTTCGTCGTAGACACCAAGTTAACTCAACTTCGCCTTCCCACAACCAAGATTCATTCTACCAAACGAGAGATCCGCAGGCTCCTTCAGAGGGAGGATTTCTCTCTTCGGGACTTAGCGAGAGTGATAGGACTTCTCTCCTCCTACATTTAAGCGATCTTTCCCGGACCTTTACATTACCGGGAATTACAGAGACTCAAGGGGCAACACCTAAGACGCAGTCTCTCCTACTCACAGCGGCTAACTCTGTCGCCGGAAGCAAGGACAGAGCTCAACTGGTGGCTTACTCACATGGAAGCCTGGAACGGCCGAGCAATATTCGGTTCCGCACCAGACCTCGTGATAGAGTCAGATGCCAGCCGTTCCGGCTGGGGAGCGAGATGCGGTTCAGTAGCCACAGGAGGAACGTGGTCTCCTTTGGAACTCGAGATGCACATAAACTGCCTAGAGCTCTTAGCGGGTTCCTTCGCAGTACGCTCATTCGCCAAAGACAGAGTGAGTTGTTGTATCTTATTAAAAATGGACAACATCTCGGCAGTGAGATACATCAATCATCTGGGAGGCACCAGATCTCGACCCCTAGCGGAATTAGCCAAAGATTTTTGGCATTTCTGTCTGCAACACCAGATTTCAGTCACAGCGGAATACCTACCAGGTCTCACGAATGTAGTAGCAGACTGGTACTCCCGGAACACGACCGATTACAGCGATTGGAGACTCGACAGAGAAGTCTTCCTCAGAATTCAACGAATTTGGGGTCCCATGTCCAAGGACCTGTTTGCCTCGCGCCTCAACGCTCAACTTCCAGTGTTCTTCAGCTGGAACCCCGATCCAGCAGCGACGGCGACAGATGCTTTCCTCCAACCCTGGTCAGAAGGGGTTCACTATGCCTTTCCCCCCTTCAACATGATTGCGAGGACCCTGGCGAAGGCACGTCAGGAGCAATCAGAATTGGTTCTGATAACACCGGTCTGGACCTCTCAGACCTGGTATCCAGTTCTTCTGGAACTTTCTTCGGATTTTCCAATCCTTATACCCCGATTTCCAGATCTCCTACTAGATCCGGCGGGCAGTCGCCACCCCCTACTCCTCCACGGCTCTCTGTCGTTAGCAGCCTGGAGGATTTCAGGGCAAGATGGAGAGTCCCAGGCATGTCCTTCAAAGCAGTTAGCCTCATCGAAGAGAGTTGGGGCCCCTGCCACTCTCAGAAGATATTCTAACTCTTGGAACGCCTGGAGAAACTGGTGCCAACAGAAAGGCTTACATCCAGTTTCGGCACCTGTAGAGGAGATCCTCAATTTCCTCGCATCTTTAGTGGAAAGAGGTTTAGCATATAGGTCAGTTAATGTGTACCGTTCTGCAATTTCAGCAGGCCACGACCCTATAGAAGGAGTTCCGGCAGGGGAACATCATCTAGTTTGCAGACTACTCAAGGGCATCAGACTTACGATACCTCCTCCGTCCCGCTACAACAAGCTTTGGGACGTTAACTTAGTGCTCAACCTGTTTCTTTCCTGGCCAGATAACAAGGAATTATCCCGCACTGCCCTGTCCGGCAAACTAGTTACGCTGCTCTGTCTCGTCTCCTGCAGGAGAGTTTCCGATGTTAAGGCCCTAGACATAGCAGGCAGAACCTTCTCTCCAGATGGCATTGTATTCCACATACATAGAAGGACCAAATGCAACTCTAGAGTGATCTCTTATCCTGCCTTCACGGATCAACCCAAGCTCTGCTTAGTCAGATGTCTAAAGGCTTACGAGGAGGTTACGGCACCTCTCAGGAACTCACCAGACGGGCAACTGTTGATAGCCTTACGTAAACCACATAAAGCAGTTTCCTCCCCAACTTTAGCGCGCTGGGTGCGGTGGACCCTAACCCAGGCAGGGATTGATACCTTGCATTTTAGAGCGCACTCCGTCAGAGGAGCCATGGCCTCCAAAGCTTTTCAAGTTGGGATTCGCCTGGATGACATCATGAGAATGGCAGACTGGGCAAGTGAATCGGTATTCAAGGAATTTTATCTGAAACCAGTAGAACAGCCGGCGGCCATTGTGGTAGGTAAGCTTTAAACTAGCATAATGGGAGCCTCCGGTCTTGACATAGAATAAAGATTTTCCATAATGTCTTACTAGAAAGTCTTAATTCTATTAAAGACACAGAGGCGAACATTATCCCACCCGGCGAGAAATTGAAATATGTTTACGGATTATTATATATAATATATGGCAAATGATGGTTTATTTTAAACAGTACTGTCGATTGAGTAACAATGTATTTCTCTCCCACCCCTATACGGGAACTAGGGTTGTAATATATATGAACTGACTGTGTTTCGTTCTATCTTCCTGACGGGGTCAGCAGACAAATCAGCCTAATACAGGACACCAGTATTACGCCACATGATGACCTTAGCTTAGGGCCCTCTTGGACACGTTTGCAGCTTCGAAAGAGGAAGTGGCATCATTTTCAGGACTGTTTATGCAGAGACTTACCTTGTCATTGGACGTTTCAAGTCACATGTTGGTGACCTCATGTTGAACTTTTCACAGTCCTCCTGGGAAATGGAGTTTCTTGTGTTTTTTTCCAACTCTCAAGATTTAGAGTGTTTTCCTGTCTTGTTTACTTGTTACATATATATTTTTCAGCATTCTGAAGAAATATTTCTTGCTGCTGAGCTTCCTTTAATAATTTAATAATAAAGAAAGAGAAGCATAATGTTCGCCTCCGTGTCTTTAATAGAATTAAGACTTTCTAGTAAGACATTATGGAAAATCTTTATTGTACTACATTAGCCAGAACCCTGGTAATGTCGACACTTGACTATTGTAACGCGCTCTATCTTGGTACCAACCAGGGGAACCTTAATAAGTTACAGATTATACAGAACAATGTGAATGTGTATTTTTCCATTTGCTTTATGGACTTTTTTGAGGAAGGTATTACTGATGCAGATATATGCTTGTTTTCAAGTAGGTGCATATATGTAATGCATATTTAATGCTATAAAATATGGTTTTAACTTTTGATTTTAGGTTTGTAGAAAAGTATAACGAGCTACAACAAGCAGGAGAAACGGATGAAGAAAAATTGTTTGAAAATACCGGGAAGGCACTTTTGGCCGAAGGAATAATTTTAAGAAGGAAAGGAGCGCCTCCAGTGAGTATTGTTTGTGTCCTGTATGCCGTGTGATGTGTAGCTAATGTTTTAAGGCTAACGTTGACACCCGCAGTCGGTGTGGGTATAGATTTCTCAAATTGCTGGGCACGCGGTTAAAGGTTTCTTTCTCTGCGTGTGCATATTGTGAGTCTGCTCAGTATAGACTTGCTTTCCTAACCTGCCCAGGTATTTTTATAGCGATAGTGAGGTTTTCTTCATCCTGGTATCTTTAGGAAATCTGTGCTTCGGATGTGCACATCTGAGCATACACAGACCCTTGTTGTATCGCGATGTTCATTACAACATGTTGGAGTATATAACTTGTATACACGGTGTCTCTGGTACTATCATGTCTCTCTTTCTTTCTTGTCCTCTTTCTTCTTGTGCGTCGCTATCCTGCCATCTCGTTTACATGCTGGCTGTTTCCCTTATCTGCATTCTGAGTTCTGATGTAACATGTAGGGTGGGTGGAATGCTCCAGCCCTGGTTTCCACATGGGACCGCAGAGTCTAATCTAGGCAGCAGGGTTATCCTGGGGCTGAGTGCAGTTGCTTAATATGATTTACTTCAATTAAATAGGCTTGGTGCATCGATCGATCCTTCTCCTGTTGCCACCAAAGCTCCTACTGTTTTTATTTAGGAAGATCGCTGCATCTGTGCAATATCATATCATACCTCCAAGATAACGGTGATGCGGACCCTTTTATTGTTCAAAAGCATGCTGCAATAACAGTGCCCGCTGCTATGGTGTGGGAAAGCCGAAGGTGTCTCCCTAGCTATTCCCTGGGGATCTGTCATCCAGGTGGCAAGGACACAGCCATCGCTATTGGATCCAGTTCCTGGGGGTGGACCAGTGAGGGGAGGATCACCTGGATGAGGTGGGTGGTCCTTGGGGAGTGGAAATGGGACACTGACAGGTGAGACGCGGTATCCACCCTTCTTTCAACACCTTCCCCCCTCCTACCACGTAGGATATTCCAAAACGCTGCCCCCCCTTTTTCCGACACGTTTACTTTCGCACACCAAAAGAAAAAGACTAACACCCGAGCCGTTTACCTAACATATCCCAATACTAGGGTCCGGTATGGTCAGGCAATCGACCAGGATCACGCACACCTGACAGCCCTTTCCCTTCCCCACAGGGATAAAACGTAGAGCCCTGAAGCACACCTGCGAGCAAGGCAGACCGCATGATGAGACAGCTGTCCAGGCGTGGCAGTTCAAGAGGAGGAAAAAAGTGGTGAATATCGAGAGGCTGATGAGGAGAGACACAACCTTGCCCTTTTTGACCCAGACCTGCGAAGCCTCCACAGAAGGAATCATAACATTGCGGACAATAGCTCAAGTGTGTTGCTCCTATGCTGATGAGCAGGACCGAGGGAGGTGCCTGCTATCGTGGTCTGGCCTTGACACCAGATATGCTGAAAATCCAAGCGGTTCATCACAGCCGGTGAATCGAGGGGAGATCCAATGAAAGCCGCAAAGTAGCAACTTAAGGGAAGTTCAAAGAACTGTTAAGAATAAAGGGGAGACCAGCTGCAGAGGGATCCTGCACCATGTGGATGCTTACTCGAGAGACTCTGGTCAAACCTGTGTTTGTTGAAACTGCTAATACCAGAAGGCCTTGGGAAGGCCTCAAAGGAACGGTCAAAGGGGTCATTGTGATGCTGGAAATGCATCGGAGGGACACGGCCTCCGTATCCTTGTCCTTTTATTGTTTTAAATCATGTGTTCTGTCGTGTTTTCCGTGCAGGAGTTCATGTGGGACTCATGGCGGTGCAGCGCTCTTTTGGTTTGGTGTACAGACCCATGGAATACCTTTATGGCACCCATGGGTGGGGGTACAACCCTGTGCCCCTATTGTGTGTTTTTGGGCAGCTATGTGTGGCCCACAGAGCAGGGTATGGGCTGGTGGCAGCTCCATGCTGAATATGACAGGTGCTCCGGGTATCCTCCATTTTGGGATACCCGGGCCCGGTCATTGGAATCAGTAGATTCCTGATGGAAATGAGATGGCCCCTGTGGCCTCTTGCCTTCCATCGCCTGTTACCTTGGTTTTCCCGAAGTCCCAGGAAGCCCCTACTCTGTCCCTTCCCCCTGACTAGCTGTTGGGTGGAAGTTCCATATATGCTAGTGTGGGGAAGTGGCGACCAGACTGGCTGGAGCCTTCACAACGACCGTATGTTGTGGGTACGCCTGTGGGTGAGACCTGGGTGAATGGAGTGTGACGAATACGCGTTCTGTGTTGTGGATGTCTAGTATCTGGTGTTTGACACAATGACTGAGACAGCCCTGCCCGAAACTGGTATGAATGCAGTGTGTAGTGTTGAATGGCATGGTACTTGTCTGAATCCACATTCTTTGTTGTGAGTGTCTGGATGGAGAAGAATGGCCTGAATGCACTGTGCGCCTGATTGGCTAACTGAGTGCCTGAATGCACTTCTGAGTGATTGGTTGCCTAAGTGTGACCCAGCAGAATGAATGCGAGATCGACAGTATATCTGGGGGCCTCTCACTGCTAGAAATCGTTCAGAAGCTGGGGTTGAAACTGACATTGAAACTGAAGCTTAACCTTGATGCCCTGCTGGAAGAGAAGTAGTGCTGCTGCTCCACTTTGTCGATCTGAAAGCTGCTGTCTTTAAGGACTGACACAGGGAGGACCTAGTTAGGCGCCCTCTTCCCGAGCTACCAGGGACCATCGTGCACTGCTAACCTTCGCCGAATCGCCCTAGAAGTCCGCCTACGAAAGTCTGTCAGCCGGAGGCAGGGACTGCCGACGAGAAACAAAGAGAAGCATCGGACAGCCGTCCACCGTCGTCGACCTGGATTCGCATGTTTGCTATAACCGCTGGAGGCCCGTCGAAGTTAGTTGCCCAGAAGCGGGGACAGCTTGATGCTGTGCCATCTACGACTGGAGCTGCAACGCTCCATTGATTAAGACATTTGATTCCCGGACGCGCTCGTCCGCACCGCCGACTCCCTTATCCCACCGGAGAAGGCCAGGCCATCGACGCACCGAGGAGCATTCGCCGGTGGGTTACCCGCCACCCAAAGACCGTAGAAATGCCGGACGACTTCATGCCCTTGCTGGGCCACAGTAATTCACAAACTCTTTGCGGGCCTGAACTATCGACGGTGAGGTGCCCTGCACGCCTCATCCATGCAGGACGTCGTCGACGAGCACCATCAGGACCGAAGCGGCTGCCTCGTCAAGTTCACCTTCTTCGATGCCCATCGACGATCCATGGCTCCATCCTTTAAAGGGAGTCACTCAAGAAGGATCCATCGATGTCTCTTCGAGGAACACTGCTATTCCAGGTACATTGGGGATGGTAGAAACACTTTAGAAGGAAATAAGACTCATTGAACAATATATCGACTGGGCTTGTAGTATATCTTTATTTTACAGTTTGGCCAGGTTGGGGGGGGGGATCTCCACACAGAACTGTGTCTAGTGGTAGGGGCCAGTATTCTGCCAATTGTTCTAGCCAACTGCTTTACTCCTATGTCTGTTGTTGGTTACCTTTATTAATTGATTTGTGTGACATTTGACCAGAGTAAAGTTGATGCACTTTAATGAAATCTGATAATATTTGTGGTACCACTTAGAAATGTATATATTTGCCATTGTAGATTAACTGAGCACAAAGTGAGTTATTGCGATTGTGTATATAACCTTGAACCTTACTTATATAAAGACTGTTTTCACTAATACAGTTTGCCGACATTCCTTTGTGGGTGCTTGGGGACTACACTGTACTTAAGAACCAGCCTGCATCACCTCCTGAGAAGCTAGGCCTTGATCGCTCGACTAAGTTACCAATAATAGAGAATCTTGGCTGGGGTCCTCTGTGCCTCTCCTCTGCCATACAGAGAGCAGGAGTACAGAGACCTCCCTCCAGTCTTTACAGTCATACAGGGGTCTTGCAAATTCCTCTGTACAGTCGAAAGTCTTTGACCGACAGATGATTGATAAAAGCACAATTGATAACATTGGCAACAGTGAACCCGGCAACGGGATGCTGACAAAAGGGACGAAACCTGAAGTCACTATGAACAGTGTGGTGACGAGAGTGAACCTGATCAAGGGATGTCCACAGTGAACTGTTTAGCAAATGTTGGCAAGAGTGAACCCGGCAGAGGGATGCTGACTGAAGGGGGTGAATCCTGAAGAATTGTTTAAAAAGACTTTTTTTTTTTAGTTCTTAAACAAGGATGCAATTTTGCAGCGTTTCTGTTTAACATCTATTTATGTGACTTGGAGAGTAATACGTTTCCTGCTTGGTTGTGTGCGTTAAGGCTTCATTGGTTAGCCTTCGCAGACGACCTAATCTTATTTGATCTTACTCCTGCTGGTCTAAATACAAAGTTGCAGATTTTTTCCAAATTTGCTTACAAACATAACTTAACACCCAATCTAGCTAAGACAAACATGATTTGGGATGCTAGGAGAAAGCTCAGAAAGTTTGAGTGGAAAATAGATGGAGCAACAATTGCGAAAGTATTGGGAATCACATATTTGGGTTACCATCTTAGTACTATGTCATCTATTAAAGCCTGGAATGAATACCTAAATAATAAGGTGAGACCTCTTGCTAGTCAGTTTTAAAATAATATTTGCTAAATATGGCAAATTTTCTGCTGTTCCATTGCAAGAAATTATGACATTAAAAGTGGAGCTGGTTATTTTATATGCTTTGGATATTTGCACTATCGATTTAAAATTACATCTTGACATATTACAAGGTCGACTACTAAAATCAGCTCTTACACTGCCCTTTCCATACCTAATTGCATTATACGCCACAAATTAGGTGTTATTTCCCTGTCATGTTGAAAAGATTGGAGAGATCTTTTGAATTATGTTAGGATTTTGTGTCCTGTGGAGAATTCGATTTATTGTGACCTTAACGATATGACAAAGGGATGTAGCTCAAGCTCATTTATAGCTTATAAATCAAGAATGTGTGCGTTACTGAAAGATCTTGGCGTTGAACACTGGGACCTGATAATAAGTCTGGGATTTGTGAAAAAGAAACTTTTTGATAGAGATTGGATTATTACTATTACTGAATTATCCAAATATAGTACTTATTGTGAATACGCCAAATATCCTAGAAAACGAGATGGTTGTTTTTCATACCTGGCAATTTTTCCATGTAATATTGCTTGTCGTTATTACATGCGATTTAAATGAAATCAAATGAAAACATTGGAACGGACTAGATTCTGGGGTTCCAATAAGGATAATTATCCTTCAAGATCATGTAGGTTCCCTAAATGTGAAGAAGTTAACGAGACATTAAAACATCTTATTTTAGAATGTACTTATTTTAGAGAAGCACGGTCTAAGTTTTTTAATGAAATTTGTTAATATTGGTTTCGACGACTGTATGGACTCAATATGGAATAGACTAATGCTGGGACAATGCAATGTACTGATTTTTACACTAGTAGCATTTCTAAAAATGATTGAACAAGAAATTGAGCTTCTTCATAACCCTGATTGTCTATGCTAAGAAATTGTAATCATGATTTTGATCTTTAAAGCTTGTATGGGGACTTATTTGTAATATTGTAACCTTGAGAATAACCTCGAATGTTGATTATGGATGTTGTTTTTTAATTGTTTGTAAATAATATAAGGTTTTACTCTGGATCTATATGATGCTTTCTTCCTTATGTTTTGCACATCTTTGCTGTATTTCCACATTTGCAGTTTGATACTCTTAAGTATGGTTGCTGTATTTGTGAACTTGCAGTTTTGCTCTTTAGGTAACTTCGTATTTATGCTGTTGCCCATTTGCTGCTTAGCACATACCATTGTATATGTATACGTTTTATGTTTGGTTTATTAGTGAATCTTGTGTTTTTATCAATGTATGTATTTGTGATGAGAATTAATTATTATATGTTTGAGGAAGTATATATAAAAGCAATAATGTGATATGTATTGTGTAAAGGTTGTTTATACCAAAAACAAATAAAAAAAAAAAGACATTAAGATTTTTGAACCAAGCAAAAGGCACAGTGAACCCGAAAGCAGGAGGCTGAAAATTGAGAGGGCTCTGCGCTGGAAGACGGTGTCCCAGGGGTGTCCCATTATCACCCTAACTACTGCATAAAAGGAACTTTTTGGTTTATGATGTTCTGATCCTCGAAGGCAAGAGTCTTTTTGCAGGAAAAGAGAATTGGCCATCAAGGTTCTTGAAGGTTGAGAGCGGAACTGTCGTCTCGTGCTGGGGAAGCCCGAGTAGTGTGCTGTGCTCAGAGCTTCCACCTTATTCCGTGCTCAAAATGTGGGGAAGGGAGACCCCAACTACGGTATCCTGACCCATTATTTGTGAACACTTTTTCTTTCTTATGAATCCTATCCCACACTCTTTTTGTAATTCTCGTAAGGATTGGCAATAGGTTTTTCTTAGTATAGGCCCTTTTATTTGACACAACGCCACTAGGACTGCCTTATTTTTATTTGATGGTCATAGCTTGCTCCCATCTTAGATTTAGATTAGGCATTTATCTCACCCACATTTGCAGTTTAAGAAACCCCCTTGAACTGTGATCACTTGTGGTTGTCTTTACTGTTGCCACCATGAGTTCCTTACAATGGGCAGCATGCTATCCTTGGCTTTATCTAAATCTGGGGTAGAGGGGGTAGGGGGCACCAGAAAGATTAATGGGGTTTCAGTATATAAACAATCTCTCAATCTTAACAATGTGAGTGCTCGCATTTAAAAAAGGAAATTGCCCATGGATTTCTGAGAGTTGGAGGGTGGCATAAGCTTTACTCCCTCAACCCTAATTAGGATGTATGTATATGCCTTTGGCAAAATTAGACCACATTTTAGGGCCAATGTATGCTTCCAAGATACTGTAAGTGCTTTTGGAGTTGCACTGCTCTGTGATTTGTCAGAGGCATTCCATTTAAATTGATGGGCGCAGTTCTGTCCAGTGAAAGATCAGTATTTTCCCAATTAATCCCCACCAATAATGGTTACCAGGAACACACAATGGGCCTCATTACGAGCCAGTAGGTCCGGAAATAGCGGTGGCGGTAAACCCGCCGCCACCGTTGTTTCCGGACTGACTGATCTCGAGTCCTGCAGGCGGACGTGGAAACACTGGCACCATCACGTGATGGTGCCGGTGTTTCCATGTTCCCCATTCCCATTGAGTCCTATGGGGCTATGTGGGAATGGGGATTTACCGAATTCCGCCTCCGGAATTCCTGGGACACCGGGGTAGTAATGCCCTGGTAATTCCGGGAATCACGGAGGCGGAATGGTAATACGAGTCTGGCGGTAACCGAGCCGGAAAAACCAGCAGGTTACCGCCGAACTCGTAATGAGGCCCAATGTGTATTTTATTGCAATGTATGCAACAGTCACCAGTTCTTTGTTTTGCTGTTTTAGTTTTGCCATTTGGTAGCACCAACAATTTCAGATGTTAATATGAACCAACTAATAATGCTAATCATTGTATTAGGTCATGAGGGTGAAAAGCTAAATCTGCTCTGCCAGATTCCAAAACTGCGATCCAAAGGCTACACTTGGATCTGAGCAGCAACCGCTTAACTCGCCGAGCATTCTTACGAACTCTTAGAGAGGATTGCCATTCAGACTTTATTTCCCCAAAACGCCCTCTTGCATGCTGGCAGAGATACACATCTGATTCACAAGCACTGTGACAAAGTCCTGTGCTTTACTCTGGGGACATCTAGCGGGGTGGCCAAACGGGCTGGGCAGCTCCCCGAGCCAGAGAATAATGGCTTTGGGGGCAGTATGGGGAGGATCTCCATGCCACCCTTCCTGTGCCCCCATCATTAGGCAGAGGACCGTCACAGGACGCTGCATGCCCTTTAAGGGCATGGCAAAGGGAACTAATTTCACTCCAAAATACCTCTTGGAAATGTATAGTAGAGGCTGAATAACTCATGACAGTGTTCTATGAATTGTGATTTTATTTTTAGTGGGCCTTTAATCTGGCACCATGGCTAGTAGTGTACATTTCATCAGCAGATAATCAACAGGTGTACTCTAAGCTTACAGGGTCTTTTCTTTCTTGTTAAACTTTAGGTGCGACAGCAGTGGTCTGCGGAGATGGGAAACGATCATCCGTCATTTAAAATCAACCTGAAAGATATCTTTGAGGAGACGCAAGCCCAGCAGCATCCACTTGCATCAGCAGAGAAGGACCCAAAAGATCCAAAAGATCCATCGCTCCAGTGACCGTGCTGGCCTTTTCAGCCCCTGTGGACCAAACATCTGTTTTTTACGAACAGGTTACTGGCCCATCACGCTTATGTACTGGGTTTCTGGTTCCTCAGTGAACCTGTAGTGTGTACTCCGGGCCAAAACGCATATTCAAAAACAGGCATGGGGCAGTTGACTGAAGTTTTGCTCGCGTTTCCCCCAACCGTGCAGCCGCTTGATCACCTTTCTATGTACGCCGGAGCAGGAACATGATTACCTAGTCCCTGCAGTCTGTCCTGCAAGCCTTGACATGCGAAACCTGGAGGTCTATCCTTTTTAGCAGACTGCAGGGCAAATGTAAGTGGACATTGTTGTGAAAATGTACGTGCCTCACCAAATATTGGTCATCTCAAAGTTTCAAACGCAGTGCTTGCTTGGAAAATAGCAGGCTGTAACAGCATATAACCGACCGAGAGCTAGCACTGCAAAACACGAGTCTCTGAAAGTTCTAATTTCACCTGCAACCATTTATGGGGATGGTTTTGTACATGTGTGACGTGCCTGGAACAAAACATTTGTCACAGTGAAAAGCTGCACTAAACCAATATGTGTTGGTAAAAGTTCAGAGTGGCGACTGATCTCTAAAACTCTGCAAGAGCTCAAAAAGACGATTGTGTCAGATGGTGGTTTAGACTTTGTGTTTGCAATTGCTGATAAATCAAAGGAACAGCAGTCGAAGGACTAGCAAGCTAGTATACCTCGGTGAGTTTTTGCAGTTACTGAGTATGTGGCCTGGAGGTCGAAACGTTGAAATCTGGCGTGTTCTCCATTGGCTTTTTGCGGACTGTGAAAATGCTTAAAACCTATTACCCGACCCAAGGTACAACTCACTTGGTTAAGGTGTTCTACATAAGTGTACAGTTCAATCTCTCTACATGAAATCTGACATGGCACCATTGCAAGTTATAATAAAGGTTCCTTAAATGCTTTACACCTGGTCCCTTGGGTTTGGTCTTTGGAAAGATGGGAGGCTTTGGGGATGTTAGACTTACAGGTGTATTTCTTGCTGCCCCATCCTTTGCGAAACAGTAAGTCTGATGCCATCATATTCTGAGGAGTATGGTAATTTATGGGACTCGTCTGATGCTGGCAGGGTCTGCAGACACTGGTAATGCATGGTCAAGGGCCTAATGATTCAGGTTTTCCTTTCCATTGATGCTTCAGGAGCACCACGAGAGAGCAATCTTCTGTAATCGGATGGTTCTGGGGGGATTGTAGGGGGAAAAGGATGAATAAATAATGGTTAACTACCACCCTGTTCAAGAATAAGATGTACCAGCTATTTTCTTTTTGTTGCCTTTAGTTTCCACAAAGTAGAAGGAGACAATAGAGAGTGTGACCTCATGAGCATGGGTGTGAAAAGATTGTGCAATAGGAGATTCTGCTCCTTGGCCATTAATCCATAAGAGATCGTTGAATGCACACATTAGGGCGAGGGGCTTTAATTTCTCCGTTGCATGCTCTAATAACGTGTAACTTCTTGGTGGGCTATATCATTCCATGCCGGCCAGCACATTTCTAAGGGGGGTGTGGTCTTCACTTTAGTCTATTCCTTTCATGCCTGCTTACATCCTCCTGCCTGTCCCATACCAGGGCTGCCTCTTTTGCCTGTCCACAAGTTAAGCACGAGTTTCAACAAACGATACCAATTCATCTTTTGTAGTGTTAGGTAGGAACGCTTATATTCAAGAAGGGAAAGCTTGCTATGAAAATCTCCCTACTCTGCCTCAGAACAAGGTGTGCGGTGAACGTGTACATTCATTTTGACCTTGTGTTTTTAGTGACCAGGCACTCAAAATTCCAGCAACTAACCGTTTTTTGGAAGAAACTCCCATAGGAAGGGAATACACCGGCAAAGGTCATGCCTTCATTACAAATTAAGGAAAATGGGATGGCATGTAGACACTAGAATTAATGAGAGGGGAAAAATAACCAGTTTCCAGATAACCGTCCCAATAGTGAGACCTCATGCAGTCTCAAGTCTTCTAAGTTTGCCGGGGCACGAGACGGACTGTAATCATCAAATACGGTATCCAGTTATAATATCGAAAAAAAAAGTCAAATGCAAAAATGTCGAAAAAAATAATGTTGAAAAAAAATTCGAATGTGTTCTTTTTTTTAAAAAAAATGTATGTTGTTTTTGGGTTTAGCTAGTAAAAATAAACGAGGGTTGCGGGAAACCCCCCATTAAAAATGTTTTTTTTTAAAAAACATTTGAATTCTTTTTTTTTCTACATTATTTTTTTCGACATTCTTGCAGTCAACATTTTCACTATAAACCATCAAATACATCAAGTAAGTCTCTTTATCATCGCATGTCCAAAGTATAATTAAACAATGTTTGTATATAGTTTTGTTAACTGGATGGTGAATTGTTTAAGTGGCTGACTACATATTGATAAGTAAATATGCTACATTGGAAGACTATGTACAGTGACAGATTTATGATTTTGGGTTGTTTTACTGTAATTAAAAAAACAACAACCGAAAAGACTGTAGCGGTTTTGGCCGAAAATATGTTTTTTTACAATACAGTAAAACAACGCAAAACCAATAGTTTAGCTGCTCCCAAGCAACCACCCACCTCCCTTACTCACCTTACGGTAGTCCACTTCGCTGTGCGCTACCGACTTTGTGTCCCTGCGACGCTTGTTACCACTCACTTCTGTGATCGGGAACAGGTACCGCAGGGTCCTTTTTTCTTATTTTTTCTTTATGCAAACAGCTGCAGGGGCCACCCGCACAACCCCTGCTGACATTATAGTGAATAAGGGTGCGGTGGATACTCCCGCAGCCCCCGCTACCCTTGTTCACTATAATGCCACCGAATGGGGGATTTGGTCAAACTTTTCAGCCATACACATTTTTTGTATGGCCGAAATTTGACCAAATCTCCCATTTGGTCTTTCATATTCTGTCTTTTTGGGTATTACCCACATTTATTTATTTATTGTGCATTGGTAAGGCGCTTTTACATCAAGTAAATTATGTTTCAAAGCACCCACAGGGCAACAGGGAAGGAACATTGGAATGAAATGCAAATATAACAATGAAAGATAGAGACGGTCCTACTAGGCCTTGTGAGCATTCAGAACATGCAACTACAGAGAGAGAGAGATGTAAGTTATATGTAGCCGGGATGGCATTATTTGAAAAGATTGTATGAAGGGTGGCATGGTTTTACAAGCTTTGAAAAATGGCGTCACACGATGTGATAAGTAGGACGCACGACGCCCGTAGCCTCTGTTCCGTTTTTCCGCGAACGTGTTCGCATCGTGAATCTCGGTACGCCTCGACTCTTTGGAGTTTGTTGTATTCTTCTTGGTTCTTTGAACCTGTTCGGTTTTTGTGAAAACCTGTTTGTGACGATGTCTACTTCGTCTTCAACCCCGCGTCGGGGCTTCAAGAAATGCAGGGACTGTGGGTCCAAGATGTCGGTAACGGACTCGCACAATGCCTGCCTCTGGTGCCTCGGGGAGGCCCACGACACGGACAACTGTGTCGACTGCCAGTCGCTCATGGCCAAGGCCTTGCGGGAGCGCAAGAAGAAGTTGTCAGTAAGTAGGGTGTCTAAGCCCAGGAAGTCGAGGTCTGCGGGGCTTTCGACGGATGATTCTAGAGGCAACTCTCCACGTCATCGTCGGAGGTCCGGTGGGTCTCCTTCCAGGAGTCAGTCTCTCCACTCCTCTCCCTCTTCGAGGCATTCCCGGAAGCGCCGGCATCGGTCCCTTCCCCGTCCTCTTCTGAGGACTCCGCCCGTCGGCGGGTCGCTTATCCCACCATGCAAGCGACACCGGAGGAATGGGCTTCCTTCGGGAAGAAGATGTTGGCGATTCTTGAATCGCAGGGCACTGGTCCGTCTGCGCCTCCTAGTGGGGTCAGTCGTGATCGGTCGAGAGACACCGCTTGCACGCCTTCGGGCTCGAGTGTTCGGCACGGTTCGCGGGAGAGGTCCCGCTTGTGTCAGCCGGTCCATGGCGGCGAGCACCGTAATATGCAGGTTTGCGTGGTTGCGGAAGTCGGGGTTCGCTCCTGATGTGTAGTCCCGGCTCCTCAACATGCCCTTTGACAGTGAACATCTTTTTGGCAGCAAGGCTGACGAGGGCCTTGAGAGGTTGCAGACCTCCAAAGCTGCAGCGAAGTCGTTGGGCGCTGCAGTTCGACAACCTCTGCCTTTTCGTCCTAGGGGACAACAATGGAGGGGAGGTTCCTTTTGCTATTACTCGTCCTTCAATAAAGCGATAAAGCGAGAGGAGCTGTCAGTCAAAGAGGCCACCGTAAGAGTGCCAGAGGTGGAAAACAGGGTACTTGAGGTGCCAAGGCCGCTCGGGCAGTTGCCTCTTTGCCCTCAGGCGACGCCGCAGCCGCTACCACTCAGTCATGAGGCCAGGTCCCATGGTTCGCCGGTTGGTGGAAGGATGGCGCAGCATCTTGTAGAGTGGCGTGCCATTTCTTCAGATGTGTGGGTTCTGGAGATCATAACCCACGACTACTGTCGTCCATTTCGGCAGAGGCCACACGACAATCCACCAGGGAGCCTCTCTTTGAAGAGTCCGGATCTGCTCCTTGCGCAGGAAATTCAAGCCCTGCTGGAGAAAGGCGCCATAGAACTGGTGCCTGTAGCGGAGAGGAACAAGGGATGGTATTCCCCTTATTTTTTGATTTCGAAGAAAGACGGGGGATTGAGACCCATCATGGACTTGCGCGGTTTGAACAAACTCCTCAGGGAAGGACAAGTTCAAGATGGTTACTCTCTCTCAAGTCCTCCAGGCCCTTCAACTTCAGGACTGGTTGGTGTCTCTCCACCTCAAGGACGCTTACTTCCATGTGCCGATCCATCCCAAGCACAAGAAGTACCTGAGGTTCGCGGTTGGCGACTCGCACTTTCAGTTTCGGGTCCTGCCGTTCGGATTGACCTCCACCCGAGGGTTTTCACCAAGCTCATGGTGGTGGTGGCAGCGCATCTCAGGAAAGAGGGGGATTCACGTCTACCCCTACCTGGACGATTGGTTGATCAGGGGGAGCTCTCCCGAGCAAGTCCGGGATCATCTGTCTGTCACCTGCCACTCCCTTCACAAGCTGGGCTTCTCCCTCAATTTAAAGAAGTCCCATTTGATGCCAACACAGCGGCTCCAGTATATCGGAGCAGTGCTAGACACATCCCTGGGGCTGTGTTTTCCTCCCCAGGTGAGGGCTCTTCACATTCAGCAGATGGTGCACAAGTTTCAACTTGCCCAGACTCTCCCAGCGTCCGAGTTCTTGAGACTGCTCGGCCTCATGGCATCCTGCATTCTTCTGGTGCCAGAGGCCAGGTTGCAGATGAGATCTTTGCAATGGGCACTCAAGCTCCAGTCGTCTCAGTCCTCCGCCAGGATGTCGGACCCTGTTCAGGTGCCGCCCTCGGTCGCCCAGGACCTTCTGTGGCGGGCCGTCAAAGGAAATCTGATGAAGGGGGCCCCATTTTGGCTGCCCTGGCTGGAGGTGACGATTGTGACGGACGCATCCCTCACGGGATGGGGAGCTCATGCCAACGAGTTGACAGTCAGCGGTCATTGGTCTCCGTCGGAGTCCAGACTCCACATCAATCTGTTGGAGCTGAGGGCCATCAGGCTAGCCCTGTAGGCTTTTCTGCCGACTGTGCGAGGAAAGAGTGTCCTGATTCTAACTGACAACATGGTGGCCATGCACTACCTCAACAAAAAGTGGGGGGCAGGGTCACTTCCTCTGTGCAGGGAGGCGATGCAGCTCGAGTTCTGGGCCATCAAGCAGGAAGTTTCGATCTCGGCTGTTCATCTGGCGACAACGAGACGGCGGACGCTCTGAGCAGGCAGAGCACAATCACTCACGAGTGGGAGCTGGCTCAGGAGATTCTCTTGGAGATCTTTGTCCTTTGGGGGACCCCTCAAGTGGATCTCTTCACCTCCAGTGTCAACCGGAAGTGCGAAAGGTTCTGCTCACGGGAATTTCCCCCAAAAGGAGCCTTAGGAGACGCGTTAGTGGTGGAGTGGTCATTCCCACTGCTGTACGCGTTTCCTCCAGTCCCCGTCATCTCGCAAGTACTGCGGAGGTTACGGAGGTTCGGTTCCTGGATGATCCTCATTACTCCGGCGTGGGCCCGGAGGACATGGTACCCGGACCTTCTCGACTTGTACATCTGCCCTCCACGTCGTCTTCCCTACCGAGACGATCTGCTCTCACGGGAGGGGGGTCAGGTTCTCCATCCAGAGATCAGATCCCTCAACCTTCACGCTTGGCTTCTGAAAGGTTGAGGTATAAGGATTGGGACCTCCCTGAAGACGTGTTGGAGGTGTTGCTCTCGGCCAGACGGCTGGCAACAAAGTCTCTGTACCGTTGCCGTTGGTGTAAATTCTGCGACTGGTGCAGAGTTAAGAATGTGGATCCTTTTGAACGTGACATTCCCATGGTTCTGTCTTTTTTGCTTTTTGGCCCACAGGGGCTTGCAAGTGGGGACCATTAAAGGTTACCTGGCGGCGCTGTCCATATGGAAGCGCTCGTCCGAAGAATGTTCCTATTTTAAGATTCCTTTAATTTCTCAGTTTTTGAAAGGGCTTACTAATGTGTTTCCTGCGTCACCTTTTCTGGTGCCAGGTTGGGATTTGAATCTTGTTCTTAAGTTTCTTATGGGTGCTCAATTTCAGCCTTTGCATTCTTGCCCTTTGAGACTGTTAACTCTGAAAACTGTGTTTTTGGTTGCGGTTACATCCGCTCGCAGAGTGAGTGAGTTACAGGCACTTTCAGTTAAGCCACCCTTCACTGTGTTTCATAACAGTTCGTCCTTCCTTTCTTCCGAAGGTGGTTTCGGAATTTCATTTGAGCCAGAAGGTGGTTCTTCCGGCGCTCTATGCTCCTCCACATCCTGGTAAGGAAGAGGAGAGTCTCCATAGGCTTGATCCTAGGAGAGCGTTGAGCTTTTATATTTCCCGCATGTCCCGGGTAAGAGTGGACGATCAACTTTTCATTGGTTACGCTGGAAAGCGTTTGGGACAAGCTGTGACGAAACAGACTTTGTCTCGTTGGATTATTTTAGCTATCTCCGAGTGTTACTGCTTGGTGGGTAAGGACCCTCCGGCTGGCTTGCGGGCCCATTCTACCAGGTGAGTGGCTGCGTCTACTGCCCTGCAGAGGGGTGTTCCTATTCGTCACATCTGTGATGCAGCCACCTGGGCTTCAGTACATACCTTTGTACGTCACTACTCCCTCGATTCCATCCGAGGGCAGGAACTGGTCTTTGGCAAGGCAATCCTTTATTCTGCAATTTGATTGGGCATGCTAAATTTGTGTTCTAAATTCTTTTCCCACCTCCTTGCTTGGTACTGCTTTGGGAGTCTGTCATAGATATGGAATACGTCGGAGGACCCAATCCCCTCGAAGAACAAGTTACTCTCTTACCTGGTAACATTCTTTCGATGGGATGGTCCGACGACGTATTCCATATCGCTCCCTTCCTACCTTCCCCGCTGCAGAATTTCTTATGCGATTGCAGCTTGCGTTCGGCAAGGCCTTGTGTGTCTGACTAGCAGAAAACTGGTGTCACACGATCTGGGGGAAAAAATGACAACTGAGGCTACGGGCGTCGTGCGTCCTACTTATCACATCGGGTGGCGTCGGCCATCGGAGGAGGTCCTCGGGGACGGCGCATCTACGTCATCGACGCAGGACGCAGACGCCGAAAATTTTCCAAAGCAGCACAGCTGTGGTGATTACTGTCATAGATATGGAATATCGTCAGACCATCCCATCGAAAGAACGTTACCAGGTAAGAGAGTAACTTGTTCTTCGAAGGGATTGTGTCCTCCGACGTATTCCTCATCTTAGATATCTCCTTGCAGCTCTGCTGGCCTCGGAAAAATTTTTCTCTCTAGAGGGCGCTGCGTGTCGACGTCCTCCGAGTCGATGTCCCTCGACAGCCGCCTTATCGATGTCATCCTGCCTATAAAGGCCGCGCGCAGCGTCCGTTGCTCAGTTCCGTTTTTCCGCGCTTACTCAGTGCCTCGGAATACCGTTGCTCAGTTCTTGTCAGATTAATCCTATTTACCTCGAGTCATTCGATCCGTACTCGATGGCTTCCTCGTCGGAACCGACAACTCCTCGATCCGGCTTCAAAAAATGCCGAGATTGTGGGAAAAAGATGTCGCTGACTGACGCTCACAGAGTTTGTCTGTGGTGTTTGGGAGCTGAACACCATTGTTCGGAATGCGAGGATTGTATGTCCATGACAGCTAAGGCCCTGAAGGAGCGTAGGGGGAAGCTGGAGAAAGGTAAGACTTTTAAAGCTTCTTCTTCGTCGACGAAGTCGAGACACTCGTCTCCTCGTCACCATTCGCGCTCCAGGTCTCGGAGTGGGTCTCATCACTCCTCGAGATCGAAGCACTCGAAGAGGAGACGTCGAAGATCCCCTTCTCCGTCTTCCTCTTCCTCTGTTTCGCCAAAAAGAATCCCTTGCCCCACGAAGCATAGTTCCCGGGCTGAATGGGAGGAATTCCGCAAAAATATGATGAGCGTCTTCGAGAAAGCGGCCTCGACCCCCTCGAAGACTGCCGAGAGCGATGCTCTGGTCGAAAGACCCAAAGGTCAAAAACGCCGCGAGTCACAGTACCCGGCGAAGGAAACCTCGAGCGCGTCTCGAACCCTCGAGTAGGACTATGACCTCCAAACCTTCCTCAAAGGTTCCGTCGACGCCGTCGACGAGGGTTCCGTCGACGCCGAGGTCGATGTCTTCGATGTCGAAGGGACCTTCGACACACGGGTCTGTCGACTTGATGCCAGCTTCGGCGCCGGCGTCGACGCCAAGAAAAGTCACGGTTACGACACACCCAGTGACTATCCCCAAGTCCTCGACGTCGATGGCTTCGAGATTGGCGAGTAGAATTCCAATTCTGTCGAGGTCTTCGAGGCCTCCGCCTTTGTTTTCGACGCCACGCTCGAAGCCTTCGACGTCGGCGTCGACGACATCGACGTTTTTGAGGCCGATAATGACAAGTTCGGCTCCCTCTGCCTTGGAAATGGGATTTACTCCCTTTATGAGTTCAGAACAATTGAGACCTATGTCCTCAATTTTGGAAGAGGGTGAATTGTCTGAACAGGAAGACACATTTGAGTTGCAGGGACCTGTAACCCCAATTAGAGAGGAATTTTCCTCTGAAGAACGAAGGTTAAAGGATCTTCATGATTCCTTACATGAGGCAAGTGGGTTAGACACTTCCCCTGAGGTGGAGTTTGCTAGGCCAGACCCGGGGGAGCATGCTGAAACCCCCTATAGAGCCTTAATGGCCAGGATCACAGAGTTCATGGGGTGGTCTGCACCTTCACAATCTTTCCAACAAGATGACCTCACGGATATTCTTGACAAAGGCCCACAGGAGGATCCTGTGGTGCCTTTTCATAAAGCTCTTCAGAGGAAGATCATGACAAACTGGGAAACCCCAGATGTAGTACCAGCAGTAAATAAAAAACTGTCTACAAAGTACAGGGTATCTTCTACAGACCCAGAGTTTTTGTCTAAACACCCATCCCCAGAAAGTCTGGTGGTACAGGCAGCATCCTCTACCGATGTCAAGACGGCTTATCCTACCGTCCCACAGGACAGGGACGATAAAAAATATGATGCTATGGCAAAGAAAGTCTTTTCAGCATGTAGCATGGCGTTAAAATCTGTTAATGCTACTTGCACCCTTGCTAGGTTCAGCCATACACTTTGGGAGTGTGCTTCTACAGCGGCTGACTGCATCCCGGAGGGAAAAGAAAGGGATGCGTTCCTGAATATTATACAGGACGGTAAAGACGCTATGTGCGAATCCCTCCAGACGGGCATTGATTCGGCTGACAGTATCAGCAGAGCAATGGCGGCAAGTACATCAACCAGGAGATTCGCTTGGTTGAGAAAGTCTGGTTTTGCCCCAGATGTGCAAGCCAGGCTCTTGAACATGCCATTCGATGGCTCTTCTTTGTTCGGGAAAAAGGCGGATGACAGTTTAGAGAAACTGCAAACTTCAAAAGCAGCAGCAAAATCCCTAGGAGCTGCAATCCGTCAGACTCCCTTTCGTCCCACAGGAAACTCTGCGAGGGGCAAGTCCTTTCGCTTCTACTCCGCATTCGGAAGAGGTAGAGGATGACTGGCACAAAGGGGAGAAAGAAGAACTACCCGAGGTGGACGGGGTAGATATTCAAAAGCCGCAGCAACAGCAGGTGCCTCTTTACCATCGGCATCTGCATCAGCCGCCCAAAAACCACTCTGAGGACTTCCCTCACAGGACACCTGTAGGAGGCAGGTTGACTCAACATCTGGCGGTATGGCAGGCTATCACGTCAGATGCTTGGGCATTGGAAACAGTTGCCCAAGGTTACTGCCTGCCTTTCCTACGTATACCTCAGAGTCATCCACCGGGGATCAGCTCTCAGAAAGCTCCAGATCCGCTCCTCTTGCAGGAAATTTTGGACCTGCTAGAGAAAGGTGCCATAGAAACGGTACCTGTAGCGGAGAGGAACAAGGGCTGGTACTCCCCTTACTTTCTCATTCCAAAGAAAGACGGAGGACTGAGACCCATCTTGGACTTGCGAGAATTGAACAAATTCCTCAGAAAAGACAAATTCAAGATGGTCACTCTTTCTCAGATCCTCCAGGCCCTTCAGTTCCAGGACTGGTTGGTATCTCTGGACCTTCAGGACGCTTATTTCCATGTGCCTATCCATCTCAAACACAGGAAATACCTGAGGTTCGCAATTGGCAACTCTCACTATCAATTTCGAGTGCTGCCATTTGGGCTGACCTCCGCCCCGAGGGTCTTCACCAAGTTAATGTCGGTAGTGGCTGCAAGTCTAAGGAGGGAAGGGATTCACGTCTACCCCTACCTGGACGATTGGTTGATCAGGGCTGTTTCTTCGGAACAAGCTCAGATCCAGCTAAATCACGTGTGCCACTTCCTTCACAGACTGGGCTTCTCCCTCAATTTATAGAAGTCACAAATGATACCATCGCAGAGACTCCAGTTCATAGGAGCGATCCTGGACACTTCCCTGGGAAAAGCCTCGCCACCAGAGGTGAGGGCTCAAGATATTCTACAGATGGTTACCAAGTTCCAACATGCCCAACGTCTCCCAGCCTTTGACCTTTTGAGGTTGCTAGGCCTCATGGCATCCTGCATTTTCCTAGTGCCAGAGGCTCGCCTGAGAATGAGATCCCTCCAGTGGGCACTGAGGACTCAGTGGTCACAATTCTCAGGGAGAATGACAGATCTTCTTCAGGTTCCCGGCAGGGTGGCTCGAGACCTTCAGTGGTGGGCCTGTCAGGAGAACATTCTGAAAGGAGAACAGTTTTGGCAACCCTGGCCAGAGATAACAGTAGTCACGGATGCCTCACTCACAGGGTGGGGAGCCCACGCCAACGACTTGACCATCAGCGGTCGTTGGTATCCATCGGAGTCCAGACTACATATCAACCTGTTAGAGCTGAGAGCCATCAGACTTGCGCTGAAGGCGTTCCTGCCAGCTGCACAAGGGAAGAACGTCCTGATAATGACGGACAACACGGTGGCCATGCATTACCTCAACAAAAGAGGAGGCCTAGGATCACTACCCCTGTGCAGAGAGGCGATGCAGCTCTGGTTTTGGGCAATCCAAGAAGGAATCTCTCTATCGGCAGTTCACCTAGCCGGAGAGAAGAACTTGACAGCGGACGCTCTGAGCAGGCAGAACACAGTCTCCCACGAGTGGGAGCTAGCTCAGGAAGTCCTTCAAGAGATCTTCGCCCTTTGGGGAACCCCTCAGGTAGATCTGTTCGCCACCAGCCTAAACAGGAAATGCGACCTGATCTGCTCAAGGGAATTTCCCCCGAGAGGAGCTCTGGGAGACGCGTTCATAGTGGACTGGGAGTTTCCGCTTCTGTACGCGTTCCCACCGGTCCCTGTCATTCCTCAAATGATCAGGAGGTCGAGAAGATTCCGGCGAACCATGATCCTAATTGCCCCGGATTGGGCCAGGAGAACGTGGTACCCGGACCTTCTAGACTTGTCCATCTGCCCTCCAATTCGACTTCCACTCAGAGAGAACCTACTCTCACAGAAGGGAGGTCCGGTTCTCCATCCAGACATCAAAACCCTCAACCTTCACGCTTGGCTTCTGAAAGGCTGAGGTACAAGGATTGGGACCTCCCTGATGATGTTATGGAGGTGTTGCTTTCGGCAAGGAGGCCAGCAACAAAGTCTTTATACCGCTGCCGTTGGAACAGATTTTGCAGCTGGTGTAGAGAACAGAATATCGACCCTTTTTCATGTGGTACACCAATGGTTTTGTCCTTCCTACTATATTTGGCAAATTCAGGCCTTCAAGTTGGCACCATTAAGGGCTATCTCGCAGCGCTATCCATCTTTAAGCGTACTGCGGAAGAACCATCCTATTTCAAATTACCCTTGGTAATACAGTTTCTAAAGGGGTTAACCAATGTTTATCCCCCAAGACCATTCCAAGTTCCCCTATGGGATTTAAACTTAGTACTAACTTTCCTGATGGGCACACCTGTCGAACCTCTCCATTCTTGTTCGTTAAGATTCCTTACCCTTAAAACTGTTTTATTAATAGCACTTAAATCTGCTAGAAGGGTGAGCGAATTACAAGCTCTTTCTTGTAAACCCCCTTACACAATATTTCACAAAGACAAAGTTGTCCTGCAAGTGAAGCCTAATTTCCTCCCAAAGGTGGTTTCTGAATTCCATATCACTCAGAAGATTACCCTACCATCTTTCTATCCTCCTCCTCACCCGGGGAAAGAGGAAGAGAGGTTACACAGGCTAGACCCTAGGAGGGCTTTAAGTTTTTACATCAGTAGACTAGCCAGGATAAGACAGGCAGACCAGCTGTTTGTAGGTTACGCAGGTCACAAGCTGGGGTTACCAATAACTAAGCAGACCATTTCCAGATGGATCATTCTAGCCATTCTGGAATGTTATAAACTGGCAGGGAAAGAGCCCCCTCAAAACCTTAGGGCTCATTCGACCAGAGGTATTGCAGCTTCATCGGCCCTCAAAAGAGGCGTGCCGGTTAAAGACATCTGTGCGGCCGCTACATGGTCGTCTGTCCATACCTTTACACGGTTTTACAATTTGGATTCCTCCTCCAGTCAAGAGACTAGTTTTGGAAGGGCTGTACTGCATTCTATTCATCAATAGAAGACAGCGTGAAGTCAGTACTCCCTCCTCCGATAATAGAATACTGCTATGGGAGCCTATCTAAGATGAGGAATACGTCGGAGGACACAATCCCTTCGAAGAACAAGTTACTTCTTACCTTGTAACGTTCTTTCGACGGGATGTTCCTCCGACGTATTCCTCATCGACCCTCCCATCCATCCCCGCTGTTCTACTTCCCTTGTTGTTGCAGCTTACTCTCCTTCAGGGTGATTAGTTTAGTCCAGAAAGTATTATTGTGGGCTACAAAATGGAACTGAGCAACGGGCGCTGCGCGCGGCCTTTATAGGCAGGATGACGTCGATACGGCGGCTGTCGAGGGACATCGACTCGGAGGACGTCGACGCGCAGCGCCCTCTAGAGAGAAAAATGTTTCCGAGGCCAGCAGAGCTGGAAGGAGATATCTAAGATGAGGAATACGTCGGAGGAACATCCCGTCGAAAGAACGTTACAAGGTAAGAAGTAACTTGTTCATCTCTTTGTGACACATCAAAACCGCCCATAATGTATCTTCTTGAGCTAGGGTTCGGTAATTGACAATTATGACAAATATGACACATTATGACACGTTTCTTACCCAATCTATATTACTCGTTTTAGCAACATTTGCAATTTGCAGTAAGCAGACATAGTTCTTTGTTATGAAGAACATAAGGCACTTGTTCAGCAAGGATGATGTGTTCGTAGGAGAGACACATTCCAAAGCATGTTATCTACTGGTTTCTATTCGTGAACTGGGGTCAGTCTGATCTAAGGAGAGCCCCGAAGGGGGGCCCGCTAACAAAGTATAATTCATGCTTTAACGGCCTTGTTTCTAAAGCTTCAGCGAGACCGGCCGGCACCTGGGCCTCTGATTAAATGCTTCTCTGCTCTCCTTCAAGGACTTGTGAGGGAGGAAAACAATGTATTTCTGTACTGTTTGGCATTTCTGTCTGGGCCGGTCTCTCAACATGTAAACTGTGGCCTTGCTCCATGCATGAGCTTTCGAAATAAAATACATTTTGCAAAGCGTTGAACAGAAAGGAAGAGAAAGCAAATGGTGGATGTTGCAGCACAAAATGGACGCCCTGTGGTTATGCTGACGATTCCCTATTGGCGATGTAGGGCATATGATGCGATTGGCTTTCGGCCAAAATAATATACCTTCTATACTTTTTTTAGGGTAGTTTCTAGACTCACAATCCCTGTTCTGTTAAAAATCAAAATGGAGACAAAAGTAATTTGGGTACAGGCGCCGCTAAGGGACCTCAGAATAGGGTGGTAAGGGATTACCGGCACCGGTCTCCTTACTGGTGCCCGGTATCCCTTACCGTCCACCTCATACTGACGCCCATTGTGTCTTTTTCTGCCTCTTTTTTCTGTCACTCACCTGGGTCCTTTTACTCTTCATAATGATCAATAGTGTGTCCACACCCTTGTAGTGTGAACCAGTACTTAACTCTTTTTTTCTTTTCTCCCTATTTAAGACCATGCAGCCATTCATCTTATGTTCACGCAAGGTTCATGATTTTCATCTGTAACATAAACCAATAACATTACATACACTTAAAATTCTAGTTTTCTTACACTTGTAGTTTCTCCTTGAATTGCCTCTGTACACAATATTCCTTGTCTGTTTAACCCAATTTTGGTCAACCATACCTCTTTTTTGGTTCTTCATTCATTCCCTAATGCTTTTTTATTGCTCTGTGCAATTTTTAAATGTTGTCCTTTAACCCTCACTGATGCTGTTTATTTTCAATTTTTTTTTTTTTTTTGCCCATTTTATACTCCTTGTTTAGTTCTCTATCCATCCATTCATACAATCATTTTGAGGGGATTGGGTCCTCCGACGTATTCCATATCTATGACAGTAATCACCACAGCTGTGCTGCAGTGATTACTGTCATAGATATGGAATATGTCGTCGGACCATCCCATCGAAAGAACGTTACCAGGTAAGAGAGTAACTTGTTCTTCTTCATTCATTTTTCATTTATTTTTATTTCATCCAAATGACGTCAATTTTTTTTTAAACAACTCTTTTACTCCTGTACTATTTAAAACAAATTATTTTTTTTTCGTCTTCTCTTAATTCATTTTTCTTGGACCCATGCCAAAAGGCCCAAGGTCCACCTAACCTTTTTGACACTGTTTGTTTATTATTTATAATGCGCACCTAACCCAAGGGTAGCATGGCGCAGAAGCAGCAAGAGGGTTGTAGAGCTTAGTTGCAGTGGCGCCATAGATGGAGACCAACTGAGGTTACATTGTTGGAAACTTCAAATATGATAGCTGATACAGCAAGTTATAGATACAAACATTTACAATATTTACATGTTATATAATATGACGAAACATAAAAGATCAGTGGAAGTACATATGCACAATGGATGAATAAACACAATTTGCATAGAGTGTAGCGTGGCCGGGAGAGGCTCTAATTTTCTTTAAGTCGTACTGGATGCTGCTACATTATTGTCAAATATAATAAAATGTTTCCTTTCCTTTCCATGTGTGATGTTCCTAAAGAAAGCACCACTTCATACTCCATTAAGCCCTGTCTAGATATATCACCATCCGTGATTTTACTTACCCTAAACCTTTTTATGAGCAGGTCTGTGCCGGTCCGTGATGCTCTGGGTCCGTAGGGCTGCTCTGTCATTTTGCTGACCTTTTTCCTCATTAAGGTAAACGGAATCAGTTTCAATGATATATTAGCTCTTATAGAAAAAGAGAGACTTGCTTCGAAATGAAGGTCTACTGACCTTCTGTTTCAGATGCAAGCTGTTAACCCTAAAGCTAAAATTTACCACTTACAAACAGATCTTGTCCCTTCGCAGCCCAGATTTGAGTCTGGTCTGCAACAGGAGGCTATCATTCACCCAAGGATAGATACTGATTCTTCCGGCACTAATGGTGTTGCGCCTGAAGTGACTCTTTCATCTAACAATATGGTACAAACCAATATTGTGCTGAATATAAATGACACACAAATTATGCTGTCACCAGCAGCTGAAAATGATGTTCTATGTAAAAAAACATTGAAATGCCTACTTTTGAACACTCTTTCTTTGTTGAAACATGCAATAGGTGTCGCTTCTTATATATCCTCTAATAACATAGATCTATGCGCCATCACAGAGACTTGGAATCACCCTGCATCTGGCTATACCAAAAGGATATAATATCCTGCTTCAGGACAGGCAGGAAGGTACTGGGGGGGGGGAGAGGGGTAGTTGCTTTGATTTTTAAAGAAAATCTCAAAGTATGGAAAGTCGATGTATGTAATATAACTGGGTGTGACATTTTGCATGCCAAAATCAGTATACATGCTGAAAATACACTTAACATTATTCTTATATATTGGCCTCCTGATCCCATGAAAGATATTAGCAATCAGTTATCTGAAGTATTGCCAACTTTCTTAAAACCATTATCTAATGTCCTATTATTAGGAGACTTAAATTACTGGTTTGGGGATAAGGCTGACCCACAAGCCAATAAAGTGGATAAAGCACTGTCCAATTCAGGTTTTTCCTCAAATAATCTATGTGCCAACCCATGTGAACGGACATTCTCTCGATTGGCTGAGTTGTCTTAACATCACTCCAGCTAACCTGAACGTGAGCCCATTTCCTTGGTTGGACCACTTTTTTATTCACTTTGAGTTACTATCAGATAAAGTTATCCACAACAGGAAACCTGTCTCTAGTACTATGTATCGTAGAAATCTAAAAAAACGAACTCCTGAGGCTCTCAACCCCTGGTTCATCACCTTGAATATTATGATTAAAGACAAATCCTCGATTGAAGATATCACTGCTGTCTATCAAGATACTCTTCGAGAGGCAGTAAACACCCTAGCTCCCATTACAAACAAAAATATTATTCACAGGGAAACCAAATCCTCGTTTTCTCACAACCTACAACAACTAAAAAGTACTAAAACTAAGGCTCTCTATATGTGGAAAAAACGCTTTTAGAAGCTGATAGAGATCTATATAATGGTCATGTTAGGGTTTATAAAAAAAAGCGGTGATTGCTGCCAAAAGAGCCTATCTTGATGAAAGGATAGCTAAAGCTCAGTCCAAACCGAAGGAGCTGTTCAAAGTGTTTAAAGAGTTGGAAACAACCACTAATACTATACAGGATCCTATTGTTAAAGACACCAAATGGTGTAATCAAATACAGGAGGTGATGGATGCTAAACCTATCAGAACTAACCGAGGTATTGCCGAAGCCAGAGCCACACTGTCGCTTAAGGGCCTTAAAGACCCAATTGCCCCCGTTAAATGTTTGAATAACGAAGAACTGTTCTCATTCAAGCCCATCTCATAGGCCGATCTTACAGTGATAATTCAGAACATTAAACCATCTAACTGTAAGGGTGACATATGCCCGGCAATTACGATAAAGGCTTGCGCCCCCTCTCTGATCCCGACTCTCTGCAAGTTTGTCAATGCATCCTTTAGGGACAGTGTTGTTCCTACCTGTATAAAACATTCCTGGGTAATACCACTATTGAAAAAAACAGATATCTCTCCTGTCGATCCTCTGAACTATCGTCCTTTTTCGAACTCGCCATGTTTGCTTAAGATTCTTGATAGAGTTGCGTACACTCAACTATTAACCCATTTGAGAACTACTGACATCCTAAACAAGAGACAATCTGGCTTTTGGGAAAAACATGGAACAGAGACCGCACTGCTGGATTTGAAATCTAGGCTCCTTTGCCATATGGATCAAGGTAGCCCCTGTATGCTGATGTTGCTGGACCTTTCCGTCGCCTTCGACCTAGTAGGCCACTCATGTTGGTCTCCAGGTTGAAGGAGGTGGCGGGTTTCTCGGCTCCGGCTGCCGCATGGGTCGCCTCTTTTCTCAAAGAGCGCCAATGGCGAGTGAGCAGTAACATCGCAGAAGCTAACCCCCTGGATCTTACGCAGGGATTTCCGCAGGGAGCCTGTCTTTCACCGATTTTCTTTTTTATAACATCTTTACGGTTCCCTTCTTTGACTTCCTGGATAGTAATGACATAGAGTTCACCAATTATGCTGACGACACTCAGTGTATTATTCCTATCACGGGTATTCTCTCGGCTGATGAAACTAAAATCAACTGGATATATGCGCTCATCCAAAGTTGGAAGTGTGTTAATGGATTGGCCCTTAACACCAGCAAGACAGAACTTATGCTTGTGGGCACTGATCCAAAAATTCACAAAATGGAAGACTTCTACTCCCAGCTCGTGATTGATAACTGTGTCATAAAGATAAAAAAAAAGGTTAAGTCACTGGGGATCTATCTGGATTGTAATCTGAGTATGAAAGCGCAGGTCAGTAATCTGGTGTCCTCATCCTCTTATTATATTAAACTACTCTCTCATGCACGCCCCTTCCTCTTGCAAACTAGTAGAGAGACGTTGGCCCGAGCATTGATTAGCTAAAGGATAGACTAATGTAGTAGTCTTCTGATCGGGCTTCCAAAATGTGAAATGAATAGACTGCAGGTAGTGCAGAATAACGCTGTCAGGGCTGTCATGGACAAAAAAAAGATCTGACCATATCTCCCTGTTCAGAAGGGAGCTTCATTGGCTTCCTGTTAAGGAACGTATTCTCTTTCGCCTCCTGTCCATCTCCTTCAACTGTCTGAATAATTCTGGCCCTACTTACCTTAATGACGAATTTAGGCTTAAAGCCAGCAATTATAGACTTGGATCCAATGGTCTCCTTCAGCTAATTGTTCCAAACTGTAGATTATCTCAGACAAAGGTTGGAGCCTTTTATTCTGCCGGTCAAGTGGCACAGCGAGTAGAGCGCTCGCTTTGACATCCGTGCAGAGCTTGCTAACGCAGGTTCGAATCCCGGCAGGGCCAAACTCATCCTTCCGAGGTCGATAAATGAGCACCACACACTGTGGGTAATAATAAGCAGGGCTCAGCTCCTCGAGGGTTCGTAGCGCTATATAAATGCCAAATTATTATTATTATTATTCTGCGGCTCCCATTGCCTGGATCAACCTTCCATTGAAACTCAGAACTGAAAGTTCTAACAGAGTGTTCAGGAAAGGACTTAAAACCTATTTGTTTAATTAACCGCTTCCTTTGGTCTGAGATTCTTGCCTTCTGGCATTACAATCATCCTCGGTGGTCTTTTCTTCTGGACGTCATCTTTGTCTCCTTTTTGTTTTTAGCACCCTTAAGCCTTAGGGTCAGTGGATCTGCGCTATATAAATTACACAATAAAATAAATAAATAAAGAACCATTTATGTCCTCCATGATACATTTTTATTATTCATTTCTTGATCATTTTCCATGTTTCCTTTCTCTATGGCTGTTTCTAATTTTGCAGAGGTCATCTGTCCCCCCCCCCCCTCCTTGTTCATAAATATCTGTGGTCCGAGACTGAATTCACCAAATACTTTCTCAATTTTTCCACTAGGTCACACAGCCATCTATAATACTGCGCTTTTGCTACAACAATAAAAGACCTCTGGTCTCTAATAGAAACATCTTATCGGGTCTTTCGCCCTATACATGCCACTATGGATGCACCCACTTTCAAATGGTGCATTCTCAAAACAAAACACGCTTTGCCTTTCACACATATACCAAAAATCTGTCATAACACACTCTCGTCCAGAGACTGCTAATTTCTTACTAAACAAAAACTACATTTATAGGCTTCAATAACATACTCAACCTTCTAATATTCATTCACCACTTTTCTGTTTTTGCTTTATGGACATACAGTCCCAATGTCTACCTGTTCTTCCTTTGTCATGTTAATTCTCAGCACTCTTTAAGACATAGTGCCACTAACAATTCTGAACGCATCAATTCACCCTATGTGGCTGTCCTACTGTGGATGCATGCATACCCTTGTCTTTGTAAAATAATTTCTCCCTTTTAAACCAACACTTTCACTCCTGCGTGTCACTGTTTATTCTGTGTTTGCACATTGCTGAGTCTGCATGTGGGCTCACTTACTGGCCCTCTTTAGTGAATTTGTTTTACACATTTCTTAAGCTGCTGTACCTGCTGCACTCCCAGCGCTCATGTCTGATAGAGTGTCTGATCCTGGGCAAAAAAAAACGTCCTTGATTTGTAAGCTGTACACTAGGGGGCGTGCTGTCCACCCTCTCAGGAGTTGCCTATTCCTGCATGAATCTTTGGCTCCTAAACATGCGTGCAAGGTGCTCTATCATACCTCATGTCCAACCTGCAGGAGGTCTTCTACTTTGCCCCTCCTGCATGTTTTGGCTATCATTCTGTGTGCTTTGAAACCAGCCTTGGTTACTCTGGAAATGTCCCTGATCACTCTTGAGTGTCTACCTTGGAAGCCTCCCCTACCTTGTGGTATGAATCCATTGTTACATTAATAAAATCTGCCTTTGGTTCTTCACCTGCGGCATGCTTGCTGCTCACTCTGTACCCAATCCATCTCCACTAGTCAATATTTCCCATTCAATGGTGTACTAGGATAAAAGAAATGCACTGACTTTGCCTCTTTGCTTTTCTTAATATTACCTTTCTTGTGATTCTTTTCTTTGCAAGAGTCTACAATAGTGCGCAATGTCAGCTGAATCTCTGACCATGGCTTCGCTTCCAAGTCCACTAATTTCTTAAGTTGCTTCTGCACAGGCTCTGGCAGCCCTTGGCATTAGTATATGATAGAACACAGGTATAGATTTCCCCCCAATCTCGCGTGTCTCCAAAGTCCATTGCTCTTGGAATACAAGCAAGCGGCCATCCCCTTCCTGCATCTTTTTCGTCATTATAGCTCCCATATGTGATATGTCCAGATAAAGTACTCTAAGCGCTTTCCAAAGAGCAGCTCTGTAATTATTGAACAGAGCTACATTATGAACAGTGTTAAACCATGGTAACACTAAAATATCCTACCCTTGACCAATATGTCATCAGCCGTTTTCCTCAAGAATAGCAGCTAGAAGACCATTAATGTCTCTTGTAGCTAATGTGTCTCTTCCTATCATTTTTTTTCTAGTTCATATATCCATTCCCTAGTGCCAGAATTATGCTCTCAAGTTTGCATCTTATTTTGCCCTTATCCATCCACAGTCAAATATATATATTTCTGATGTTTGTTAATCTGCTTAGAATCACATGCTGTGCATAGTCCGACATCCAGTGGTCACTGCAGAGTATTGCATTTTGTTTTTCGTAGTCGAAAAGGGGACGTCGACAAGGCGTGTCTGTAACACTATCCCTATAGTGACGTGCAGTCTACCCACAACCCTTCACGAGTCGAGGTCCCTCAGATTGTTTTTTTCTGCCCAGTTATTGGTCGCCTTTATGCAGAGCTCCTCGAGAGACATTGCAAAATCATTTCCTCGACCCTTGTTCGTTTATTATTATTAATAACTAACACATAGATTCCTCCCTCGACGTAGCTGCCAAGCTGTTCTCCACCGAGCAAGATCTTCGACGTAGGGACAAGCGGAGGAGATCCTTCGGCGCTGCCGAACACGTGGCCTGGCCTCGCCGGCCTAAGACAGTAGGGAGAGTGGGGTTGTTGGTCATTTCTTTGTTTCACTCTGAGAATGCCTTTCTCTTTCCCCTCCCTCTCTTTCGAGGTCGTAATCACATTTCATGCCCTCAGCTATGGAGAGGACGCCCTTTAGGTTTTGCCCGCGTTGCAAGGGCAAGTTTACCTGGAAGGACAATCATAAACGGTGTAACCGTTGCTTGCCCCTCGATCACAAAGAGGACGGCTGTGCGGCCTGTAAGTTACTTAAACCCAAAACTTTAAAGGACCGCAGGGTCAAAAGGTAGGCAGCCTATGCGATGTCTAGGTCTGACTTCTCGCCAGCTGCCGTCGCTCCCGAATGTGATGAGGACAGTGATTACACGGCCTCCGCAACGGAGGTTGTAGACCTCTCGAAGGAGCGTTCCCGCTCCTCGTCGTCCGTCCCCAGCCCCGACAAGCCCGGCTCACGCCCCGCTTATGGGGATGACCACCCCGGCGACAAGGACGAACAGAGAAAAACACATAAGCACATACCCCACGGCACGCATTCGTCGAAGAAGAAGGCAGCCATAGCATCAATGGAGGCGTTGGGTCCACCGGTTTCTTCCGCCGATCGTAAGGGTCGCAAGCCCTCCCCGCCACCGCTTCCGTGACTGGCGACTGGGCTTTCTGTAAATAAGGGCGCTAACCCCAAATCCTCAGGCGACGTGCTTCGCAAGAGTGCATACGTTGCCAGTAAAGACTCAGCACTGCCTAGCGCGACGGCGAGCGATGACCCCCGACGGAGAAGCTGATCGCCGAAAGCCTCGCGCGTATAGCTTCTAAAGACGGCCAGAGACGGACAGCGGGTGACACGTCAAAAACCGCTCACAAGGCCAAAGAAACGCTGAGGACGCCGGAGGTTAGGCTGGGACAGCTCCCACCGTCGACAGAAGACCCTAGCCAGCGAGAAGGTGTCTCATTAGGCTATGGGACAAAACTAAGCAACTACAGGGAGAGGAAACCACCTTTTCACTCCCAGATCGCTCTGGCCTACCTTACTGGACTGTAGAGAGGTTCCAGTCATGTATGGACAAGCTAGACAGGTTCATGGCCATCCCAGAAAATAGGACACCCAAGAGGCCAAGGGAGGTACTCCAGGAGGGGCCAAGGGCTAAATACCCGAAGCTCTTTAACCTCCTACAGGAAGACATGAACTCTTACAACCTCACTGAAGAGGACTCTCACTTCCAGGAAGAAGATGAGTTTGTGAATAATGAAGACCAACCAGAGAAAGAAGGTTTTCATGATGACACTAACATAGGTGAGGAGGGCTACGAGGAGGACCCAGGTGAAGGTGGCTCACAGCCCTGGCAGTTGCCATCAGGGTCTACAGACCCTGATATTATAGACATTTTTTCTCCTCAGACCACACCGGTCAGGAACCCATCTCCAGTAGACGATCAGCCCACCTTCAATGCGCTACTGAGGAAGGCATCAGCACATTTTGAAGTTGAAACTGGGGAGGTCACCCCAGATACTGGTTTCGTTGAAAGGATTATTAAAGAAAAACCTCATACTAGTCAAACTATTCCTATCCTCGCCTCGGTTAAGAGACGACTCACCCCATCGCTGTCCACCGCCGCACTGGTAAGAGGGGTCAATCCAAGAATCGAGAAATTGTTCTCACCCTCTCGGTCAGACCAATTATATATCAGTGGTAAGTGCACGAAAGTGTGCTATTGACTGGATCTGACTTTTATTTGGCTCCCGGATTTCGTTTTGAAGCAGCTTTTATTCACGGACACAGCCGGAGAGACACGTGGAGGAAGTCCTTTGCTGTAACACCTGGACTTTGCCTGACTTCCCAATCCACGGATTGGCTCGACTCCATTGGCCCTACCCTTCACTTCCCCTGAGCTGGGACATATTCCCAGCATGCAGCGCACCTCGCGCGCGCACCAGTAAGTGCACGAAAGTGTGCTGTTGGCTGGATCTGACTTTTGTCTGGCTCCGGGATTTCATTTTGAAGCAGCGTTTATTCACGGACACAGCCGGAGAGTGGAGGAAGTCCTTTGCTGTAACACCTGGACTTTGCCTGACTTCCCAGTAAATATCTCTGAACAGTCTTGTTTGGGCACGTTATCTCCCCCTATGTCGCTCTAGACATGAACTCACTTGGATAAGCCCACCCCCTTTTTTAAAAGTACTATGACACACTCCTATCTGGATACGCCCACCCCTTGTTAATCCACTTGATCCTTGCCTGTATTAGACACACCCTGTGTGTACTTCCCTGATTTTAATTGCAGGTTTTTTATTTTTTTTAACTTTCAGATCCACGGATTGGCTCGACTCCATTGGCCCTCCCCTCCACTTCCCCTGAGCTGGGACATATTCCCAGCATGCAGCACACCTCGCGGGCGCAGCAGTAAGTGCACAAAGTGTGCTGTTGGCTGTTCGCGGTGCGAGGCGCGAGTCGCATTTCGCGAGACCCATGCTGAAGCTCAACTAAGGGAATTAGATATTTTTACGTGCGGGGAAACCAACTAAGTTTGTTTTTATACCTATAACACTGCACAGGAACTATTTGAAAGGTGTCTACTATTGAAACTCTAACAAAGGTGATTGGAATTATTAGTGCAATTCAGTACTCATCCTGTAATTAGTAAATAACTTACGTTGGAGAATGAATTTAAGATCTAATAATAGCATTGATATTGAGGTCAAAAAAATGACCGAAATGATTCAGCGCCCTAACCGTGCATGCAAAAGAAAGATCATAGGCAAGCAGGGATTGTTACCAGAAGCCAAACTGGCCAAAATGACGTCTTTTTTTGACAACATTGAGTCTATAAAGACGGCTAACACCAACCTGGCAGAAAGTGTAAGATCAGAGATTAGCGCTGAACTAGTTGACGATCTATACAATAGACTCCCATGTATTGGCACTAAATTACTTGCTGAGTTGTTAGAAACTCAAAATAACAAAGAGGAATATAGTCCACATAAGAGAATAAATACGACAGACTCTCGTAATACATGTACCGATATGGCCATATGGAGCAGCACTGCAGTTCCTCAACCTGTCATGGCCCAATCTTTAGTTTTAAAGAACTGGCAAGCCCTAGACCCCACGACTCATGAAACTGTAAAAAAAGACATAAATGATACCTCTACTAAGGTGGACAGCAGTTGTAATACTAGTCAATGGTATAAATTAGCTGAAGAAGTAAAAGACAGAATCACTGTTGACCCCATATCTGGCTTAATAACATATACGGTCTCCTCTCCTAAGGCGACAAACTTGAAAACATCTGTCCCTAATACTAGAATGAATTCAAGTACGATCACCATTAATAGCAGACAATCTGATGAGAATGAGAGCTTCACTTTAATGAAAAATGAGGAATTGTGGGAAGCTCTTGAAAGGGTGTTTAAATGAGATTGTTGAAAGATGTGATATGATCAAACGAAAGTTAGACAGTCACACTGCCATATTACACGCTAATTCCACTAAAGAAGGTACGACATTCAGAGAAGCCTGCGCTAATACTGATTCGTATCCAGTACCAACTGCACAAGGTGATTCTGAACTCGATGCAAACGCAGCTATAGCAATACACGATCAGCGTGCGGGGTACTCTATAGACTCTAAGGCTGCAGTCTGTTGGTATAAGAAAAAGCTGAGAAAGGGAAAAAAAGTAATGAAACAAAGAAAATTGGA
This sequence comes from Ambystoma mexicanum, assembly GCF_040938575.1. Lineage (NCBI taxonomy): Eukaryota > Metazoa > Chordata > Amphibia > Caudata > Ambystomatidae > Ambystoma > Ambystoma mexicanum. The sequence goes on along the minus strand of NC_090931.1, from coordinate 284,313,642 downwards.
AAAAACTCAGCAGCCGCTTCTATATGTGTGTGTGAGAAAATAATCCCTAATGGATGCATTGTAAACGATGAAGACATGCCTAATAAGGTAGAAAAATGTGCATCTACTTGCCCAGGAGAAGGCAGTATGGAAGCTATGAGATCTAAACCGACTCATATTACCAAAGAACCTAACTTCTCTGGTAGCACACAGTCACTATTCACGCTCCAGTAGACATGGTTGAAAAGGATAATTACAAAAAGCTTAAGGGTCAAAGTAAGGTATACAAGACCCCAAAACCAATCAAATTAGCAGCACCGACACTGGATGAATGGGTAGTCCCAGTAAAGCAAAAAGAAAAGAGAGGAAAAAAGACGAATAAGAATAATGAAATCTCTACTAAGGTACTTAAAGCCATTAAAACTCTCTTCCTAGAAGAAAAATTGGTACCCATTCTAAGCCCGGTCTCAGTTCCTGAGATTGTATCCCCCCCAGAAGGTAATGCTATAGAGAAACAGGCTGAAAAAGCTGTCCATTTTGAAGAAAATAGTAATGTTAAAGTGCATGATCCTACTTATAAGAGAGACCCATTACATTTTTTTAAACCACTACAGTTTCAGGCAATCGATAAATCTGGTCCCATAGTGTTATTAAATAGACAGCGAATAGTTGAACTCTGTTCATTGGTAGTACCGTTGCGGACGGTAAAATCTAGCGATCTTAAGATAGTCGACCAATTAGTAACCCCAAAACTAATTACGACCAATGTGTGGTGTCTTGAAGCTACTACCCATGAATTTATACTTAGTCACCATGAGTACTTTACTAAATTAGGATACACCTGCACAGAAACCTCTATGCGCAGAGTGAAATACCAGAGAATACCTGTTGAAGTAAAAAGAAGTGAGAACTTAAGACCTGTAAACTTGAATGTGACTCAGACTGATTAATTCACCCAAACCATCTAAAGGTACTAAAGAAATAGTGAACCAAATTCATGCTATTAAGGCTAGCCAACCGAATACAATCGGTAATAATAAAGCCTAAGATATGCCTAAGAGCGACCCAGACACTGTTGGATACTGGCAATGGCTCCCAATAGAGTTCAAATCCAGACTTGAACAATGTTCCTGATGATACCTGCATGATGATCTCATGGAACACCAGAGGGAATCAACACTATGAGAAAAAAGCTGGACTCCTCAATAATTTAGGCATATTCAGTCTGGTCACATTGCAAGAGACATGGTTATGTGACACATGTGAAATAGACGGGTGGTGTACTTTTCTAAGTTTGGAATCCAAAGGTCCAAAAGGCCGCCCAAAAGGTGGACTATTAACAGCTATCAAACACCCATGGATCGGCGTTAAATCTAGCTGGTCCAATCATATGATCCTGGGAGTGACTGTTAAAGCTTATAAATATTTATAATCCACTGAATGGAGTTAAGAATAAAGAGAACGTAGAGATGTTAACAAAAATCTTGCTAGAATATAATGCTGTGATTCCTATCATCATTTCAGGAGATTTTAATGCCAAGATATTTTTACCCGTGGACCCCATGTGTGATAGGACCTCTGGACCCATCGCAATGGAATTGTCCAATAGGTGTGGCAATACCTGGTGTAAGCTGATCATAAGTCATCAACTTATCATGCTAAATGGTCACCCTAAAGGTGATGCTAACTGTGGGACAACAAGAATAGGCTGGTCTAGTCTATCCACAATCGATTACATCTTTGTTAATGAAAAAGCCAATAGCTTTATTATCGATATGGCAATAGATAGCCGTGAAGAAAGCGACCACTTTCCACTTATTGTGATGCTGGAACACCCTAAAGAGGAGGCAGAATACCATATGGCTGGGAACATAAAAATCAATAATGCTGCTAACCGGATTTCTTGGAATCCCACTAAATTAGAAAAAGTTAATGCTGTAGCCGTTAAAGAGCTGCTAGAATGGTGGGAGATGATTGACGACAGGCAAACTGCCACCGACAATGAACTTATTGCCACATATGAAGCAGCAATAAGTAAGATCCAAGTAGCCGCCTCCAAAAAACAAGAGTATTCCAGCAATTGTGAGAAGTGGAATCTTACTCAAGGCAAACACAATTCCTATGATCCGGCAATAAACAAACCAAAACATTTTTTGAGGAAAGCTATTAAGCAAATCGCTGAATTCAAGAGTATTGATGCTACCATACAGATAAAATGGCTAAAAAAACAACGTAAGAAGTGGATGCGTCACCATAAAAAAAAAATAAGGCATGTGAAATATGGTTAAGGATTGCGGACCAAGCCAGAAGTAACAATCAGCAAGGGATGTGGAGAGTAATTAATGATGCAAAAAAACGCAACCTCCCCAACAATAGTGTAGGAGAAAATGTGTGGATCTTGCACGTAATACATACTTTAGGCTCTGAAGTGATAACTAAAGAACTTTCATCACCACAACGAGCAATTTGGGTAGGCAATTTCTCTGAATCTTCTTTGGTTAATATGATAGTGAAACTGCACACTTCCAGAGCCACTGGCCCCGACGGGACATGCAATGCTCTCTTACGCTTAGCACCAGAAGTATAGGCAAAAACTCTATACCTGCTGTTTAGATGGGTCGGTATGAATGGGGTGATCCCAAAAACATGGCATGAAAGCGTTATCCTGCCGATATACAAAAAGGGAGAATGGAAAGACCCTCGTAACTACCGTATGTTGGCGATGCTGGACATTCCGGCAAAATTATTTGCAAAAGTTTTACTCGATGACCTAAATATATGGATAGAGAGGAATAAGATCTTGCCGATCTACCAAGCTGGGTTTCGAGCAAAATCTTCCACCACTCACAATATTATTAATCTAGTATCAGCTGTCGAATACTCGTGGAATGTTCGCAAGCTACCAGTATATGTAGTGTTCATAGATTTCTCTGCAGCATTTGATACTGTGCTAAGAGACAAACTCTGGAACAAACTGAAACTGTGGGGGATCCCAGAAGGGCTTTTGTTCATCATACAGCTACTCTATTCTGACACTTCAGTTAGAGTTCGCCTAGATGGTGAAGGACGGCTCTCCCAATTAATTCCCACAACCTGTGGAGTAGAACAAGGCTGCAGACTTGCAGCAACATTGTTTAATCTTTACCTAGCTGATTGTATGAACGAGGTAAACAAAAACATAGTTAACCCAGTGAAGATTGGTACAATAGAGCTACCGTGGCTAGGCTATGCTGATGACCTGGTCCTATTAGATTATACGCCGACAGGACTTCAAATAAGATTAAACTATTTGCTGCATTTTTCTGAAAACAACGAGTTAAAGATTAACATTGCAAAAACAAAGGTAATGGACTTTCTAGGCACCACTAAACTAACTTGCCCCAACAACTTTAAGTGGATGTTGAATTCAGAAAGACTTGAAAAAGTTGAATGTTATCGTTACCTGGGAGTAATAATTGATTCTAAGTTACTATGGAAACCCCATTGGGAGGCAACTAAACTTGTATGCTTAAATAACTCTGGTGCAATTAGTAAATTCATAGGAAAGCAAGGAGGTATCTCTGTAAATACCATTCTACTTTTATATACAAGTAAGGTAATATCTTGCTTATTATACGGCGCTGAGATCTGGGGAGGTAAATACGCTAATGAAATGTGTATATTAGAAGGAAAAATTCTAAAATCATTGTTCAGGTTACCTAGCGCAACATCATGTGAATATATTTTACTAGAATGTAATTTTAGATTCGCGAAAGACATTTTGGAATATAAATCAGCAATGTTGTATGCAAAATTAAGTATGCTATCTACTAGTACTTTTGTGGTTGAACTGATGAAAACATTCATCAAGGAAGACCACAAAAAACAGTTTTCATCTTTAAGCAGAATTCATGCTGTATATGAGAAATGGGCGACAGTTAATACGAAGAGTTGGTTACTCCTAAAGCAAACTAAGATTAAAAAACTATTACAAGGAGTGATATATAGCTATGCAAAGGAGCGTGACATGATTACTCTGTCCACAAAGTCCACAAGTGATTTATTCTTTGAACACTGGTCGTTAACATCTGAGAAACCCAAATATCAGTTTGCTTTTCCTACCGCTGCAACTGTAAGACAGTATTTTTTGTTCAAGTTTAACCGTAGTGATACGTTGGAAATCCTCGGAGCTAAATTGAGACTCAAGAGAAATACAAGATTTTGCAGATTATGTGGAATGTTAGTAATTGAAAATGCCAAATACTTAATATGTTACTGTGAGAGTTTGGCACTTATTCGCGAAAAGTTCCTTTTACGCTACAAAAACTCCTGTTTAACAGAGAATGTTGAAATCATTTGGAAAAACTGTTGGAAGGAAATGATATTAACTTAATATATCCCATGATGAAATTTTATGAACTAGGTTTAACAATTTTAAAGGATCTATCAGAGGGTATTTTTGTATGAAAACTGTTTTTTAATTTTCATGGATTGTGTGTACAGTGTTTTAAACTATTTGTATGTGTAAATTGTTTGTATATGTAAAGCCATTTTTTGGCTACGAACATATTATAAATAAATAAATATATCAGGGGTCACTCAGTCCCGGACTCCTTAGTGGTGACTAACACAAGGAAGAGGGCTGGGATTCCACTGTCAACCAGCGAGGCACCCCCAGATAAAGAAGGGAAAAAGCTTTATGCCTTGGGCAAAAGAATTTCTGCCTCAGCAGCGTTTTCAATTAGGATTGCCAACAATAATACATTGTTGGCAAGCTATGCTGATGCTCAATGGGGAAAGCTTAAGCAGGACATCGAAGAAGCCCCTGAACCTCTAAGAACTTGCTTATTGGCTACAGTTACAGAAGGAGCTCTGGTCAACCAGAGCATCATTAAGAACACTCTTGATGCGGCAGAAACTGCTGGCCGTTCTTTGGGAATTCTGCTGACGCATCACGTCTGGCTTCGCAATTCCGGTTTCAAGGCAGAAACGCAGGCGTCACTCATAAATAAGCCAATAGAAGAGTTGAATCTCTTTGGAAGGGCAGTGGACGACGCACTGGAAAATGCGAAGAAAGAATTCGGCGCCATGAAGACCTTAGACCAAATCTCAAAGCCTCCAAACAGGCGGGGATTTGGGAACAAGCGCTTTTTTTTTTGGCCAACGCCAACAGCAGCAGCAGCAACAGCATTACACTGCGGGCAACTGGCCCTCTAATCAGGGTACCAGTAACCAGTATAACCAAAGAGGACAACGCCGTGGCAAGGGCAGAGGCCGGGGCTCCAGCCCCAGAGGCACCCCGGCAAATAACACCAAATGACCCGAAGGTTCGGGTCCCCTCCCATGCGTCTCCGGTTGGGGGCCGGATAACTTTGTTCCTATCAGCATGGGAAGGAATAACATCAGACCGTTGGGTATTGTCAACCGTAGCCCACGGGTACTGTATAGAGTTCAATTGGTCCCCCACCTACAGACCTCCAAGGGGACGACGCCTGTCACCAGAACACCTCGTCATCCTCCTGCAAGAAGTAGAACAGCTGCTACAGAAAGGAGCAATAGAGGTCGTGCCCCTATCTCAGGTAACGGAAGGTATTTATTCAGTGTACTTCCTTGTACCCAAAAAGGACCTAACCATGCGCCCTGTACTAGATCTGCACCCAGCGAACAAATTTGTAAAACCACAAAAATTTTGTATGGTACCATTACAGGAGGTAATTCCCCTGCTATCTCAGGGGGACTACATGACGACACTAGACATGAAAGATGCATACTTTCATATTTTGATGTTGCCAGAGCACAGAAAATACCTCAGGTTCATGATAGAGGGCAAACACTACCAGTTCAGAGTGCTACCCTTCGGCATAGCGTCTGCACCGAGGGTATTCATGAAGGTACTGGCAGTGGCAGCGGCCAACCTGCGCAGGTTGTCCATACCGGTATACCCTTACCTCGACGACTGGCTCATAACAGGAGAGTCCTACGAGACATGCTTCTCAAACACCCAGAAGACAGTAGACCTTTTGTTCCAACTGGGCTTCTCCATCAACGAGAAGAAGTCCAGCTTAGACCCCAGCCAAATCAAACAATTCCTAGGGACTCTAATTCGAAAAAATGACGGCCTCATCTTCCCCTCCAACGAGAGGGTCCAAAATGTGCTGTTTCAGATCCCTCAATATGTGGCCGGTCGAGAAGTGGCGGTACGCAAAGCAATGTGCTTGCTAGGAATGATGGCGTCATGTATTTATTTGGTACCTCACGCGCGCCTGCGCATGCGCCCAATGCAAGAGTGGCTCAACAGCCAGTGGTGTCAGGCCAGCGGAAAACCTGGTAATAGGGAAACCATTCGCCACCCCCGCAGTGGAAGCCACTCTAACCACAGACGCATCCCTCACAGGAGTGGGGGCTCACCTATCCCATCAGACTGCTCACGGAGTTTGGACTCCGAGCGTAGCTTCCAAGCACATAAACCTATTAGAGCTATTTGCGGCTTTCAAGGCACTAAAAGCCTTCCAGACACACCTACAAGGGAAAACAGTGATGGTCCTCACGGACAGCACCACAGCCATGTACTACCTCAACAAGCAAGGGGGCACTCACTCTCCGGGACTGTCCAGGCTGTCCCAGAACATCTGCAAGTGGGCTCTCAGACACAACATGTTCCTATTGTCACAACATGTACCAGGGGAACTCAATCTGCTAGCAGACAAACTCAGCAGAGACTTCCCTCTGCCCTCAGAGTACGAATGGCGGTTATACGAAGACATCTTCTTCGACGTCTTCACACAATGGGGCTTCCCAGAAATAGACCTGTTCACAACTCTGGAGAACTCACAATGCCTAGATTACGCCTCCATATACCCACAGAACCGCTCCAAGAGGAACGGTCTCTGGATACCATGGTCAGGGAAATTTGTTTACGCTTTTCCCCGGACTCCTCTGCTGAACAAGATAGTGCACAAGATGCACCAGGAACCAGTCACCATGATACTGATAGCCCCGATGTGGGCCCGCCAACCATGGTTTGCGCACCTGATGGAGATGTCCCTGTCCCCACCGGTGAAACTGCCCTGCCCGTACAACTTGCTGTCACAGAAGAAGGGCAAGACACTACACCCATGCCCACAGAACACGAACTTAGCAGCCTGGCTCCTGAGGTCATAGAATTTGGCCATTTACAACTCCCACAGAGATGCATGGACATTCTCAGAGAAGCAAGAAAACCCAACACACGCCACTGCTATTCTAGCAAGTGGAAGAGATTTGTCATCTGGTGTAGAGGTAAGAGCATCAACCCAGTCCACTGCTCTCCCACACAAATTGTCCTTTACTGGACTCAGGTCTAGTGTTCAATTCTATTAAAGTCCATCTAGCGGCACTTTCTGCATACACCACCTCTCAACTTAAAGTGTCATGGTGGAAAGTCCCAGTTCTCAAAGCTTTCATGGAGGGGTTAAAGAGAATACACCCTGCGATAGCAAACCCAGCTCCCGGCTGGGACCTTAATGTGGTACTTACCAGGCTCATGGCCTCACCCTTTGAACCCATGCATAAGGCAACTCTTAAGGACCTCACTCTTAAGACTGCTTTCCTAATAGCTATCACCTCCATTAGGAGAGTAAGTGAACTACAGGCTCTTTCTATTCTAGACCTCTTTGTAACAGTTCACAAAGATAAGGTGGTTCTACGCACACACCAAAGGTTTGCACCGAAATTCATATCGAAATTCCATGTCAACCAGTCAATAGAACTACCAACATGTTTTATATGGAAAGAACTAGGCCACTGAGAAAGACTAATCAGTTCTTTGTCTCGGTGGCAGCAGGAAGAGAAGGAGATGCAGTCTCAAAGTCCACTATATCTAGATGGATTGTTCAATGCATCACTCTCTGTTACACTCTTGCTAAGAGAGAACTACCCTTCAAGCCAAGAGCACACTCTACTCGAGGCACTGGGGCATCCATAGCATTCATTGCAAACGTTCCCCTTGAGTCCATTTGCAAAGCGGCAACCTGGAGTTCTGTACACACCTTTACAAAACACTACTGTCTAGATGCTCACTCTAGATCTGATTCCCAGGTGGGACAAGCAGTATTAAGACATCTTTTCTCTACTGTTCCTTCTCACAACCCACCTCCAACTCCGGGTACTGCTCGCTAGTCTATGCACAGCATGTGATTCTAAGCAGATTAACAAACATCAGAAGACAATGCATTACTTACCGTAAAAGCATTTCTGATGGTTGTATCTGCTTAGATTCACATGCGCCCACCATTCCTCCCCGCTCGGATGGAAGGAACATAGACATCTTTCTACATCTCTCTCTCTTTTCTGTACTCACTCACGTATAGAAAGCTCCCTCAGGGCAGAAAAAATACAAACAGAGGGACCTCGACGCGTGAGGGGTTGTGGGTACACTGCACGTCACTATAGGGATAGTGTTACAGACACGCCTTGTCGACGTCCCCTTTTCGACTACGAAAAACAAACTGCAATACTCCGCAGTGACCACTGGATGTTGGACTATGCACAGCATGTGAATCTAAGCAGATACAACAATCAGAAATGCTTTTACGGTAAGTAATGCATTGTCATATATTTTTTTTTTAATTAGTTTTATATCAACCAAATAACAAACAACCAAACTTGCAGTACATATTATAATATGTCGGATTTTATACAACACAATCATTATTGACTGCTTTTCCCATTCCCTCCCCCCCAGCCTACATCTCTTCGCGATCTACTTCTGCAGTTTGCAAAGGGGTTTCCTTACTCGTATTCTCCGCCGGATCTTGGTCATTTGACCAATCTTGCATGGACCCGAATAATGTAGCTATTTGGTGTCTCCAGCTAGTCAGGGTTTCTGCTTCTTCATCCCCCCCCTCCCCTCATGTTTCTAGCATCCTGCCATACTACAGTTTTGGCTACTGCCCATTTATGGTGGTCTTTTCACCATACTTCAATCCTTCGTCTATGACACGCCTTCCATCCCATGGCAATCCTACGCTTCGCCAGTATATACGCCAAATCCTTTAGTTTGCTTACATGTTTAAGTTTATGTGATCGGGGGAAAGCCCCAAGCAGGCACGCCCACGCTACCCCAAGTTATTTTAATCTCCTTTACCTCCAATATGTGGGCTATTTCACCCCAAAATTTCTCTATTTCCGGGCATGCCCAGAACATATGCGTCATCCCAGCGTTCTCTTTGCCACATTTGGGGCATATTTGCCTTTCTGCATTACTGAATTCGGCTATCCTTTGGGGTGTCATATAAGCCCCGTGGGTTATGTACAACTGTATTTGCTGTAACCTCGCATTCTTTGACACTTTCTTGTGGTACCCTTCGGTCCGCTCCCACATTCCGTTGCTCATTGGGGCACCCACCTTCTCCTCCCAGTCCTGTCCTGTCATAGTTGTACCACTTCCTTTCCCACTTTGGACATTATCAGCTCATATAACCTGGAGATCTCGTGCCCTCCCTCTGCTATATCATATATTATTTTTATGGTGGTGTCTGGTTCTTCTTCTAATACTATTTCTGACCATTTTCCTTCAATCCGCTCGACCACCCTGTGATACGTGATATATTGTCCTGTATGTAACCCCGTTTCCTCCACCAGTGTCCCAAATTCCTTTATCTTTCCCTCTTGCCAAATATCTCCCATTGTTGCTATCCCCACCGGTTCCCCGTGTTTCCTGATTATCTTTATTAACTGCACCTCTTTCCCTGCCAGTACAACCAGTGGCACCTGCGGGGAACATGGGGTCGGATTTTCCATTATCTGACAGGCCTTGCGCCAAATTTTCCACCCCAGTGTCATCATCTTTGGGTGCTCTTTACTTTCTGTTTTGGACAGCCATATGATTTCCTTCAAGGAGTATGGGGCGCAATCCTGTCTAAGCAACCTAGATTCTGAGGTTGGGTCTTCTGATAGCCATTTTGCTACATATTGTAGCTGACTCGCTAGATAATAAATTTTATTTCGAATTTAATTTAAATTTCGAAGTTTGGCAAGTTTATGCCCCCTTTATCGTATGCATTTTGCAATTTCCAAAGGGTGACCCTGCTCCTCATCCCATGCCAGAGGAACCCTACACATGCTGTGCACCGTGTCAAAGAATCGTCTTGACATCAGATATGGTATATTCCCAAAATAATGCAATAATCTGGGTAGGAACACCATTTTCAACATTGCCCCTCTCTCCATCATCGCCAGAGGGAGCTTTATCCAAACCTTCATATTATTTTCTATGCCCTTGATTGCCTTCTCGGTATTATGCTGGTGCTCTGCCTCAACTGAATGGTCGATGTCTATCCCAAGGTATCCAAATGTATCAACCTCCCACGGTATTTGTAGAACTGGCAATTTCTCTCGTGGAATACCGATGTATCTACCCATACGGAATATGCATGATTTTCTGGGGTTCACCGCTATGCCCGACAGCACCGCAAATCGTTCCATTACTTCCAGAACATATTGGAGGTTTTCTTCTGGGTATTGTAAATACAACAGCATATCGTCAGCGTACAAGGAAATCAAGTGTAGTTCTCCATTTATGTTTATCCCTATCGTGTCATACTTTTGCCTTAGATATATCGCCAGGGGCTCTAATGCTAAGATATACAGCATGGGGGACCACGGCATCCTTGTCTTGTACCCCTGCTTAGTTGCCACCTTTCCGATATTATTGCTTCTGTTTAACCCTGGCCAACGGTGCGCTGTACAGCAATTTGACCAATTTAAGGTACCCAGGACCTATCCAATAACTGGACAAGGCTGCTATCAGCCATGGCCATTTCACTGAGTCAAATGCTTTTATTGTGTCTAGTGATACAATTGCAATTTCCAAAGTTTCCTCTTTTGTGTGTTCTATAACTCGGTGTAGTCGCCTGAGATTGTTAGTTATATTTCTGTGTGGGACGTACCCAGTTTGGTCGGGGTGTATTAGTTTGTCTATCACCTGTTACATCCTGTTTGCCAGTACCGCTGTGAGCATTTTACTATCTTGATTAAGCATTGACAATGGTCTAAATGATCCGCCATCTTTGCTCGGCTTATTGGGTTTTGGCAGTGGTATAATAATCGCCTCTCTCAAGGACTCTGGCAATCTTTCTATTTGGTATGCCTCATTTAACATAGCCAAAAGCGGGGGGAGCACCTCCTTTCTGTACAGTTTATAAAATTCACTAGGGAGACCGTCTGCCCCCATAGTCTTGCAAGTGGGTAGTTGCACCAGCACCTCCTCTAGTTCTTCCAGGGTTATCGGGGCGTCTAGGTTCTCTTGCTCCTCCGCACTAATTCGTGGCATACCTATATCTTCCAGTGTTTGCCTTACGTCCCTGTGGTCGCTTCCTCCTTCATCCCCATACAGCTGTTGATAGTACTTTAGGAATTCTCGATTCACGTCCTCTTGGGTGTCCACTACCTGCCCATCCTCCTTCACTATTGCCCTGATTGTTGGTCTTGGGGTCTCACTCTTATATAACCATGCTGACACCCTTCCCGGTTTATCTCCTCCCGCATGTTGTCTTTCTACATATCTCTTATAATTTAAGTTGCACAGTCTCTCCCAGTGTCCCGCACATTCTTGTTGAAACCTGCTTGTTGTTTTGGCGTCCTCTTTAGCATTGCCTTCGCTTCTCATCATTTTCTCCAGCTCAATTTCTGCTTCCTGCAGTGCTGTCGGTATCCCTCCTTGTAGTCCTTTAGTCTTAGCTATGGCTATCCCCCTCATTACCACTTTAAAGGCTTCCCAAAGCGTACCCGCCGACTCAACACTACCAGTGTTAGTCTCAAAGTAACTGACTATTTCTTCTCTCAAATCCTCCCTGAACATTACATCTTTTAACGCCTCAGCTCTGAGGCGCCACGTCGGTATCCTTGCTCTTGGGGGGTCTATATTGCCATGTGAGGTCCAGTGGCGAGTGGTCTGACGAGACCCTTGCCTTGTTTTCTATCTGTACTATTTCTGCCATCAGATCTTGCGTGACAAACATGTAATCTATCCTAGTATTCAAGTTTTGTGGGGCCGAGAAATGTGAGTACTGTCTGTCCTGCATGTGGCGCATCCTCCAAGCGTCCTCAAACCCGAAGTCCTTTAACAATGACTGCAGTATCCTAGCAGCCGGGGCATGTATGTCTATTTTGTTATCCGATCTGTTTATTCTCGGGTTTAGCGTACGGTTAAAATATCCCCCCCAAATCGCCGCGTCCCCCAAGTACATGCTCAGTTTGGTATACAGGGTCCTAAAATATGCCACTGTGTCCTGATTTGGGGCGTAAGTATTAATAATACTAATTTATTTATTTTCCACCATCCCTCTTATTGCGACTATCCTCCCATCTGCTTCCACTGTAGATTGTAATAGCTGGAACGGAACATGCAGCGCCACCCAGATAATCACCCCTCTGGCATAAGCCGAATATGTTGCGCCAACCACCGTCCCCTTCCATTTTTTCTGGATAACTTCTAGTTTCTCTTTCGTAAGGTGTGTTACTTGTATCATGGCTATGTCTATTTTCTGTCTGCGCAGGTACATCATAACCTTATTGCTTTTCAGATAACTATTGAGCCCCCTAGGGGGCGTGGCTTGGAAGCCATGTGAAAGGACGTGTCTGTACGGGGGCTCCCGAAGATCCGCACATTATCCGACTGAAAACAGTGCAAGGACCGATGCAATTTTGCTGAGACCGATATGACTGCGCGCATGAAACTCAGGAGAACGTGAGGTTATGTTTCAACACGGGCCTGCACCGTGAGAGCGCAACAAAAAGTTAAAAGAAGATCTGGAGGCGAGAGTGCGTTGAACGAGAAAATGGCCGCCGCCGGCCCGCCGAACGAAGGAACAAAGGGGTGCTTGATCTGGGCGCCTGTCGGTCGCACTGGAGCATGGAGATGGTGTAGGTGCATGACGCGGGTGCATCGAGGTCATTAAGGACACCCAGTCCTGCGAGGCCGACGGCGTGGACCTGGGAAGGGAGCAGGGCCTGATCGAAGATACTTTATACCCGGATCGTGCGGTGTGACCGGGAACTGTGCCCCGGGCCCTTTGTGGCCTAAAGTGGACCTCAGAGGGTGAGACGCGACCTGGCCTAGCTAGGTAAACAGACAAGATGGCCAGGGGTGCCGGAGGACAGAGGAACTTAGTGTCAGAAAAGTGGTGATAACAACGGGGCACCCGCAGGGCGCACTGTGAAACCCTGCCCCAGATCCGAGCGGGGATTGAAGGACGTGAGACATGTCTAACAAGCCCCTGAGAGCGAAGACCAAACAGCACACGCTCGACGAATACGCTAAAACGCCTCCCGGCCCAGACGGAGCCAAAAGCAAGGACAAAACGCAAGCCAAGGAAATGGCCGCCGGGGGTGCGAACCACGAGGTCCTCGCTGCGATCGCAGACCTGAAAGCGACCTGGGAGACCAAGCTCCAGCTCGCTGTGGCTGAACTGAAGACCGCAATGGAACTCCAGGTCGGGGCAGTACAGGAGGACGTGAACCTCCTAAGGCAGGATGTGCGTACCCTGGCAGAGCGTACAGAGACTTTGGAGAAAGAATTGGGCCCTACCGCGGCGGACTGCGCTGTGCATAAGCGTGAACTCCATGCCCTGGTGCAACGCGTGGGCAACTTGGAGAGTAGGGCGGAGGAGGCAGAAGGGCGCGCCCGGAGGAACAACATTCGCATCGTAGGCCTGCCGGAGGGAACTGAGGGCCACAATCCAACGGAATTTATTGAAAACATGCTACTGCAGGAGATCACGGGAGGCACCCTGTCGCAGGGTTTTGCGGTTGAGAGAGCGCACAGGGCCTTAACTAGGAAGCCACCACCGGGAAACCCGCCCAGGCCAGTGATAGCTAAGATCCTTAATTACCGGGACCGAGAAAGGATCCTTGAACACTTCCGCAAGGGAGGCACAATACAACGAGGAGCGGCGAATATAACGGCCTATCCCGACTACACCCTGCAGGTACAGCGCAGTCGTATGAACTTCGGAACGGTGAAGAGGAGATTGCGGGAAGCGGGGCTTAAATACATGTTGCTCTATCCGGCCAAACTGAAGGTCTTCTTTCAGAGCAAGCTACTGTTCTTCGTCACCCCGGAGGATGCTATGGAGTGGTTGGATGCACACAACTGCCCTCAGGAGTCAGATGTTCAGACGGCCGGTGGAAAATAAAGGACGAGATAAGTAACGCTGTAGGCCCGGTCGGGCCATGAACATTGGGACTAGATTATAGTCACTGAACTCGCTTGAGAACATGCGCGCGTCAGGGGTTATGAAACGTGGTCCTTGCGCGGACATGGTTGCGAAGTTGTGGAGCCGCCTGAAGCCACCCTTTACACCCCCTTTTTGTGTTTAGTTTAGTCACTGTTAGTAGGGTGACACCCTGTCGGGTTCTCTATTTGGGTTACCAAGGAGGACCGAACACAGGGATGCCTGAGATCCAGGGATGGAGCTGGGCAGTGGTTGGGGGTAGGGGTTTGGGGGGGAGTTTTAGTTTTTGTATGAGCCTGAGGGTGGAACCGGGAGTGGGGGTTCGCAAAGTGGGGAGGGATTGCTTTGGATGGGGGGAGGAAAATACTGATAGGCCATGGGAGACCTTAGGATACTAACGTGGAACGTTAGGGGGCTTAACAGCTACCTTAAGCGAAATAAAGTCATGTTGTATCTCAAGAGGCAGAAGATAGACGTAGCCCTGCTACAGGAGACACATCTAAAGCGAGAGAAACTGGAGCTGGTAGGGAGGAAGTGGAAGGGAACAGTGGTAGGATCAACGTACTCCGCCTATGCCAGAGGAGTGCTGGTGTGGGTGGCGCCACACGTCCCATTCAAGCTAATTGAGGAGGTTGTGGGGGAGGATGGGAGGTTGGTTATGGTGAGGGGGCTGGTAGAGAACAAAGTAGTGTGCATTGTAAATACATACGCGCCTAACCAGGAAACGGCGACATATTTTAGGACGCTGTGCACCAAGCTCAGTGTTGGGATGGGGGGCACGGTGATATGGGGTGGTGACTTTAATTGCGTGTTGAACCCCAAGGAGGATAGGTCGGATGACAAGATGGCTGGGCCCGGTCCGGCGGCTAGGGTATTGCAGACGCTGCTGGCGAATTTTGGCCTAGTTGATGTGTGGAGAGCGAAACACCCGAGCGCGAGACAATACTCGCACTATTCGGCTCCGCATCTACTGCACACGAGGCTTGACTACTTTTTCACCACGCCAGACATAGTCGCGGAGTGCGACCATATAGAATACAGGGCGAGGGTCCTCTCTGACCACTCACCCCTGGTCATGCGATGGCAACTGTATCCCCCACGAGCGCGTATACCAACATGGCGCCTAAGGGCGGAGGCGCTCAAAGACCCCGCCTTCAGAGAGGATATCAGGGAAGAGATAATTGCTTATTTTGAGGTGAATAAAGGGAGCGTTAAGTCGGCTGGCACCTTATGGGAGGCCTTTAAGGTTGTAATGCAGGGGATCGCCATTGCGAAGTCTAAGGGATTGATGGGGGGAGTCCTGGCGGATTTGCATAGAGCTGAGACCGCGCTGGAGGAGGAGTTGAAAGGGGGTGGGACAGATGCAGAGGCGGTCTCTAAATTGCAGCAAGAGTGTGCGGAACATTGGGACAGGCTCTGTAATTTGAATTATAGAAAGTATACTGAGAGATTGCATGCGGGGGGAGATAAAACGGGCCGACTCTTGGCTTGGCTGTACAAGAGTGAGACCCCACGATCCCCGATCAGAATGGTAACCAATGAAAAGGGGGAGGAGGTAGACACCCAAGAAGGCGTGAACAGGGCATTCGTGGAATACTATAAGGTCCTATACGAAGATTGCGAGGGGGGCAGCCAGGAGGAGATAGACAAAGTGCTGGAAGATGTAGGCTTGCCCAAGGTCAGCGATGAGGAGCGAGAGGAGCTGGATGCTCCGATCACCCTGGAAGAGCTGAAGGAGATTGTGAGACAGTTGCCCACTAGTAAGACCCCAGGGGCAGATGGGTTCCCCAGTGAATTTTATAAAGTTTATGCAGAGGAAGTGCTCCCGCCCATGTTGGAAATGCTCAACGAAGCGTACGAGATGGGATGGTTGCCGGAGTCACTTAGGGAGGCGATTATAATACCGCTCCCCAAGCCAAATAAACTGAGACATGATTGTGGCTCCTACAGGCCCCTGTCGATGTTGAACCAAGATAGTAAGATCCTGACAGCCGTCCTGGCTACTAGAATGCGTAGAGTGATCGGCAAGTTGATCCACCCTGACCAGACGGGCTATGTCCCTAATAGGAACATCACTCACAACCACAGGCGCCTCCACAGGGTGGTCGAGTGGGGTAGTGGTGAGGACGGCGAAATGGCGATAGTAGCATTGGACGCGGTTAAGGCGTTCGACTCTGTTCGATGGCCTTGGCTGCTAGCGGCTCTGAAAGGGTACGGGATGGGACCAGGTTATGTTAGGTGGGCCGAGATGTTATACAGTGCACCACTGGCCAAGGTCCGTACGGGCGCAGTGGTGTCAGAGAGATGGCAGTTGGGCAGAGGCACTAGACAAGGGTGTCCTTGGTCCCCTATGTTGTACATCCTGGCCCTGGAACCCTTGGCGATTTACCTCCGGCAGCAATATGACCCGGTCGGCATCGAGATAGGAGGAGAGTGTCACCTTATATCCCTGTATGCGGATGATATGCTGTTATACCTAAGATACCCAGAAGAAAATTTGCAGTATGTCTTAGAGGTGATGGGGAGGTACGCCTGGTTGTCCGGTATAGCGGTGAACCCTCAGAAATCCACTCTATTTCCGCTGGGGGGCTATGTGGGGACTCCAGTGGAGAGGTTGCCAGTGTTGCAGATCCCGTGGGCGACGAGATCCTTTAGATACTTGGGGATTGATGTGTATCATACGACCGTGGAAGAGCACAAGTATAACACTGAACTTGCTGTGGGGAAGATCGAGAAATGTATGAGGTTCTGGGAAAGATTGCCACTAGCGATGATGGGCCGAGGAGCCATGCTTAAAATGGTGGTGCTGCCCAGGCTTCTGCATTATTTTAACAACATCCCCTACATGATTCCTAAGAAGTTTTTTGTGAGGCTACACAGTGTTTGCAGAGAATTCCTGTGGCACGGCATGCGCAACAGAGTCGCACTGTGGAAGCTGCAGAACTTCTATGAGAAGGGCGGAATCAAGCTGCCGAACTTTGAGGCATATTATGTAGCAGCGCAGCTACAATATGTGTCCAGGTGGCTCTCTGATGAAGAGACCCCTGAACACAGGCTGTTTGGGAGGGATTGCTCCCCTTTTTACTTGAGAGAGGTGATCTGGGTGGCTAATGCATGCATGAGGGAGCGGCCTAGTATGCTAGCTTTGGGACGGAACATGTGGAAACGGGCCTGCCGGATGATGGGCAACCCTCTGCCGTGTGTATTGCAGTTCCCATTGGTCGCACTGGCGAGGGGAGATGGGCAGCTCAGGGCAACCATTCGGATATACTGGGAGTCAGTGGGGTTGGTCACCATGGGAGATATTTGGCAGGATGGGATCATCTTGGAGTTCGAAGAATTAGAGGCAGGGTCGGGACTGCACAGGGGTCAATATATGACATATCACAGGATAGTGCAGGAGATCCGGAATAAGTGGCCCGAAACTACCCTGGCCGATGAACCGGATGCCCCGGTGGAGATACTATATGACACATCGGAGGGCGGGCACGAGGTCTCTAGGTTGTATGAGATGTTGATGATGAAGGCTGGGAGCGATTTAGGGCACTTGAGACTGGAATGGGAAACGGAGATGGGGGCCCCGATGACAGATGGATTGTGGGTGCGAGCCCTCGGGTATCATAAAAAAGTATCGAGAAATGCCAGGTTCAAGCAAATACAGCTTTATATAACGCACAGAGCATACCTGACCCCTTTGAGAATATCCAAATTTCGGGGTGTTGGACGCCAGGCGTGCCCCAAGTGCGACGAGGAGAATGCAGACATGATACACATGTTTTGGGCGTGCCCAGTAATTGCAAGCTATTGGGGCGAAGTGGCGCAGAAGCTGGCAGGAAAGGGTGTCACACTCAAAGTGGATTCAGCTTGGGCCTGCTTACTGGGGGGATATCCCAGAGCGCGTAAACTTAGACATGTCGATAAATTGAAAGATCTGGCTTATGTGCTTGCTAAACGTAGGATTGCCATGGGTTGGAAGGAGTGTCATAAACCACGAACGGAGGTCTGGTGGAGGGATCTCCAAAAATGGGCAGAGGCCGAGACGGCTGTGTGGCGAGATGCCAGTATCGCAGGGGAGGACGAGGAAATGTGCTCTCTTGCGGCATGGAAACTGTTGATAGCTGAACTGTTTGGAACGGGGTCAGCTTCAATTGACTCTGAGAGTGCTGACGCCCCCTCGCCCACAGCGGATACCAATGGCGAACACCATACAGGCTCATAGGGGGGAGGGATGGGGATTGCAGTGTTGTTTGTTGTTAAATGTGTTTATCTATGTTCAAGTTGTAATGTTGTGTGGTTTATATATATAAAATAAAAATATATTTAAAAAAAAAAAAAAACTATTGAGCCCCCTAACATTCCAAGTTAATACCTTGAGGTCCCCCATTGTCCAATGCCTTCCCGCCCCTCCTTGTGTGGGTCAGCAGGTTTTACTTGTAAGCCGTCGCTCATGTCTGTAGGCTCTTTCTCAAACTTTACCTCCCCCCTCCTTTTCCAACCCCAACCTACTTCCCATCTCCCAACTTTCCCTCCCCTCTTCTACAAACACCCCAACACCCCCTACCCTTCCCAGCCCCAACTGGTGCCCAGCTCCATCCCTGGATCTCCGGCCTACCCGCATTTAGTACCTCTTTGGCGATGCCGATACTAGGACTCAGTAGGGGGTTGCCACCCTATCGGCATCCTAACTATCCTATCTATTGGGGTTTAAGAATGCATCCTTCGCATCTCCTGTTATCTGCCACATTATGTTGTGCACCTTCCGTGCTATATTCTCAATCCGTCGTCCCTTAATTTTTAACACAATCCTGCTCCATCTTCTACTCAAGTCTCAAAGTCACAATATATACAGCACCTCGGTCTCAGGATCAGGCTTCACTTGTCCATACCGTCCTCTTTCCGACTGTCCGCTCCCTCCGGACAATTTTGGGCATCCAGCCATTATGTTGCATCTTCCGGAGTCTCAAAGAACAGAGCTTTGTTTTTGTGGAGCACTTTCAGTTTTGCTGGGTACATCAACATATATTGCAGGCACGCATCTCGCAATCTCCTCTTCACTGTCCCGTAATTCAGTCACCGTCCCTGCACTTGGAGTGTGTAGTGAGGATATGCCGAGATGTTAGCAGATGCCCTCTGTATGGTGCCCCCTTTCCGGAAATATTCCAATATCTTCTCTCTATCTCGGTAGTTCAATATCTTGGCAATGATTGGCCTTGTGGGTGGGGGGGCTGCTGGGGGAGGTCTCCTTGTGAGCGCTCTGTGCGCTCTCTCTCCACCGCAAATCCTTGCATAAGGGCCCCACCTCCTATTGCCTGCAGCAACATATTTTCAACGTAGTCCGTTGGGTAAGGGCCTTCTTCCCCTTCCGGAAGGCCTACTATGCGTACATTGTTCCTCCGGGCACGCCCTTCAGCTTCCTCCGCTCTGTTCTCTAGATTGCTGACCTGTTGCTTCAGGATGTGGATCTCCGAAGCATGAGATGTTCGGGCTGTCGTGTTTGTGGTCACTTCATTTTCCAGCTCATCTGCGTGGTCTGCTATCTTCCGTACATCCTGTCTGAGTAGATTAACTTCCTCCTGTACTGCGCCCACTTTAAGCTCCATCGCTTCTTTAAGTTCAGCTGTGGCTGCCTCCAGCTTGCTCTCCCATGTAGCCTTCAAGTCCACAATTGCTTCCAGGATCTGCCAGTCATTGCACGTTGTGGTCTTGTCCACCTGTGGGTTTTTGTCCGTAGGTCTCGCCCCGTCTATCTGTTGTGGGGTTTTGGTGAAGTCCTCCAAAGTGGACTGCTTCCCCCTGGACTTGGAAGTTTGGATGTCATCTTGGTGCCTGTATTCACCCAAGCACTAAACTCCTGGGGCACACCGTCCCCCAAGTGCACAGCAGAGGTTTGCCGGCCCCTTGTGTCATTGACTTAGACCGCAGGGGCAATCGTGTCCATCACTGGGGTTCAGACGTTCTGGTGTTATGCCTCGGCTAGGTGTCTCATTCCTGGAGATGTGATGCTTCTGGATCTATTCTCCAGGGAGCTGGGAATCCCCCGTTTTGGTCCATTCAGGATGAGCTGGCCGGTACGCGAATGAGTTGCATCCTCCCACGTCTTTGGCTGCTGCTCTTTCTTCGCCTTGTTGTCCCGGCTCTGGTCAGGTCATCCTGCTCATCTGCGCATCCGAGTGCCTGTGGGTCTAACGTGGTGCTATAGCGGGTCGTTACACAGCCTGTTGTTTGGAGGCATGATATGTGGATGCCAGCTTGCGGTGGTGTGCACTTGTGTGTCTTGTCCTGGGGTATTGTGCATCCAGTCAAGATCTGATCGTGTGCTCCCGCTACCTCCGTCCGCCTCCTGGCATTATTTGATGGTTTGGTGTCATGGACCCCAGCGCTTTTCAAATGTCATTCACTATGGGCGCTATGAGTCCAATTTTGTCTGGCCATCCAGTGATCGGTCAATTGTGGCTCTCAGCGCCGCTTGCCTGTCGCTGGGCGCTTTGGCGTAACAGTGCTTGTCATCTAGATATCTTGGTATCCCAGCCTGTGCTGCCCCTCACTCCTGCGCCCGCCCCGTGAGAGCTATGATGTCAAGTGAGCGCACCGTCCTCCGTCCTCTGTGTCTGAGAGGCCTCCCACTGTGTGCTCAACCAAATTAGTGGGCCAGACTCTAGTCAACTCCTTAATGCAGTTAGGGCACTAGACTCTCATAGGTGTCCTGTTCACCGTGCGCGCTGTGCATGTGAATGGTTTCCTGGCAATTTGTGTGTGCTTAGAGTTGTGCTGTTTTCAGTCCCTTAGGCATGTTAGCCTGAATTCAGTGCTCATAAGGAGGGCCCGGACCGCTCTGCAGTCACTGTGTACATCTGCGAGTACGGTGTGCCCGTGGCTCTTCTTTTGGTCCCTTATGCTGCACTGGAGTGCTACAGTGGAAGAGGCGAGGTCTCCGCTACTATGTTCTATCACGTTGGTGCACAGCACATTGCCGAGGCGAATACGCGGAGGCGCACCTCTGCTTGTAACAATGCCAACACTTTGTATCACCCGGTCCTGGCGGGGGAAGCCTGATGGGCTACTGTTACACAGACCCGCAACAGTCAGGTGCAGGCATTCGGTCTACAACTTATTCTCTCCATTCCATCTCGCCCGTCCAGGCTCCTCCCACACATTCCCCGTCTCGGCTCTGTGGGGGCTCTCCACACCGGTCCCCAGCTTCCGCCCTAAAGGGTGCCGTATCAGTTACTTGCGCGCCTCCAGCTGCACCATCTTAATCTTCTTGGACGCAATCCCGTGTTCGGTGCCCATTCCGATTGCATGTCCCTTTGTTCTTGGCATCCGCCATCTTGGGACCGCCAATCCCGCTCCGTCCCGAACTTCACCAGCTGATTTCACATGGGGACCGAATGTTCAGCCCACACAAAGTACTTCCAACTTTGCTCGAATAATTAACATGCATGCCGGTATAGTTATATGGCTACAGGATCACGTTATGTTGGCTTTTCCTCGGACCGTTGTAGGACCTGCAGGAGACACGTCGGAATCACGTCTTGTTACATGGCTTCCAAGCCACGCCCCCCACAGTCAAATATATATATGCTATTGTCTAGCTTCTCTTGTCTCTACTAAAAGAAGCTATGAAATCTCAAACTCTCATTTATCTCATCTCCCACAGTGTGTCTGCGCATCACAGGGACAATGGCTCTGCACCCTGTTTCTCTCAAAAGATTCTCCCTGTTCTCGATCTGACATATTTTTGTCCTCAACTAATGTCATGCTTGTCATTCTGGTCTTTATTTTAAAACACCCTGTCCATAGACAAGGCTCTTATGCTTGAGGCAGAACAAGCCTCTCACATTTTCAATCTGCATCGGCACAAGCAGTTGATTCCAAAGCCTGCTAGCGATGCACTCACTTGTTTGTGATTTGTAACTTTCCCCATTACTCCTGAATATTTTCTCTGTTTAATCGACTTTCACCGTCGCAAGCTATTGTGTACAAAAGCCTGCTTAATTATTTGCCTGCAATGCATGAGTGCCGCATTCTTAACTCTCTTCATCATGAACCAATTTTAACTTTGGCAGACTTTTCCTTACTGCCGCTCAGTGCTACATTCCTTTCCTGCGATTTTCAACACTACTCCCCGTTTTTCCCCGAACCACTTTCCTTATCTACTTCAACCAGCCTTTTTGGTTACATCCGCAGTAAAATATAATTACTGTTCTCCATTTTTCCTTACATACTGCAAGAATCTCAATATTTCTAAATATAAATATGCAAATCTCTGCCCTGCCTAGGTTTTCCAAAAGGGACCAGCTATTGTCTGTTAGCTAGCTTTTTAACTGAAAAATAAAAAATAAACATTCTGCGTATTCGTTAGTGTGTGCTTGCAAATGTGTGTGCGTGTGTTTTTTCTTATGTCTGTGCATCTACATAAATGCCTCCCATTTTTCATGCATCTACATGAATGTCTTTCCATTTGTATGCATCTGTATGTATGCCTTCTCATGTGTGTGCTTCTCCATGCTTTCTTTCAATATCCACTGCTCCCTTGTGTTAAAATATAAAGATTTCATTTCCACCTATATTTACCATATTTTGTCAATTACAAAAATTGCCTATTGATCCATTTATCCTTTTCCTATCCAATAGATATTTGCTGTGCCTACCCCAATGACCCTCACTAACATCTTGGCCTGCTTTTTGCTGTATCTTGCACACAAAAACACAATTTGAATCTCAGCTACACCTGTGCTTTTGGACACATTTTTCCCACTATATTTCCAAATACCCTCAAAGCTCACAGACATAATATATATTACTGGCAACATCTCTCCCTCACTTGACACCTGTCTTCTATACAAATTCATTTGGTGCACAACATTTTTAAACTCGCATGCATGCTACTATTATAGTGCAACATTTCTCTGTTCTCGCCATGGCGAAGAAAAATAAACATTTTACTTAGACAAAATAAAATGCCTCATTCTCTTCTTATTTGCAAAAATGATTTACTACACATAAAGGCCAAATATTCTATGGGCATTTATCAACAATGCAACTAATCAAAAAGACATTCATTGCCAGCTAGTTTTAACATGACCACCACACTGCTCTCACAAATGAGACGCAGTCCAAAAAAAAGTATTCAAATAACCATGAGAGGCTTCAATTAGGATTTCACCACATAATTAATCAACCATTAATCATTCAAAAACAGCTTCTGTAATTTCTTAAACACTGTGTTGCACACAGTCTGAATCACATTTTTCATTCAAAAGACTGTTGGCTGTGAACATAGCTTATCTTATCTAACTGCATAGGTTCTAAAGCAAACAATATTCATTTTTCCAGCAGTGCCGCGGCTATCTTGGCACTCTGCCAACTACGCACTTCTAAAATAAATCAATTTGTCTCTGCCCAAGAGTCCTGTAAATCCAGTGCGGTTCTGTACCGTAGAAAGGTTGTTAGTTTCTTAAAGGTGTTGACCCCATAAATACAAGAGATTAAACTTCTGTCTCCTTGCGTTTTTCTAATGCAGAGCTTTTTGCAAAGTGCCCACGCATTTTTGGAAGACACAAATCATTCTTAAGAAAGCACACTTTCTCTGTCCTTCATTTCTGACAAGCCAAATGTGACTTTTTATCATGTAAAGTTATTTGGACAGCTCAGCTGGTCTATTTTTGGAAAATACAAGAATTAACTCCATACTGGCTGGATATTGTTTTTTATAAGGCTTCAAAGTGAAGCACTTTTAAACGGTTTCTTCATTTATTTCACTAAATATCATTTTTCATCAACATTTAAACAACGCAAACTTGTTTGCTTTGATCAATAGCATATATATATCTCATTTTCCATAATTGAACATTTATTTTTCTGGCTTGATGCCAATTTTTCTTAAACTTAATAAAATGCATTCTCGTATTTCTTCAATGTATATACACAAATACAGTGCACAACACATAATTACATAAAACAAAACAGACAAACGCACTCGGCTGGCCACATATATTGTCTTGCCCCCTAATCAATACTCCATACAGAGTTTTAATCAACCTCTTTACGTTTGTCTTTAGCCAGACCTCGCCTCTTACTGCTTCCACTATGGGATTTTAGGTTTAAGATTTCTTCTGATCCGTTCTTTAAAATGCAGGAACAGGGTGTATCCCCTTATCGTCGCACTCTCTCCTCACAATACCGCTATTGCTTGTCCTTACACAAGTCAATTTCTTTACACTATTTAACGCTCTTATTCTCAAGTTATATTTACCCCACCTTCCCCTTACATTCTAAGCTGCTAAAAAACATTGATTTTTCCACGAAAAATCCTGAGGGGTGTCCCCCACAAGTAATAAAAGTTGTTTCTAAAAGCTGTTCAAACATTAACCCACCAAATCCCTCAAAAATTTGAATTGGGGAAGTTTTCCAAAAATAACTTTGAAATATATATATATATATATATATATATATATATATATATGTATATATATATATATATATATATATTTTGGAAGACTGCCATAACATTGTTTGCCTTCTCCACCCCCAGGTTCCAGGGCCCTCTGCCATGCTATCAGGGCTCTAACTCCCTCCTCTTTTAGTGGTGGATGGGCAGCTGCAGTTGCCTCCCCGCCCCCCCCCACTATCATCCCATCTCTCTCTTTTCCCCTCTTCCAGGCCTCATAGCATGCTTTTACCTTATCTTCCAGGTTCAGTTCATAGTCCTGGAGACATCAGCTCAGGACTGATGGCATGGTTTGCTAAATGTAGAGGAGGGTCCCATCACCCTCTCTCCTGGGCATTGGCAACTCTGGGCAAAGAAGACACTCTGGAGCAAAGCAGGACACTCAGACTGGTTTCAAAAAGTCATGTTTATTTTTTCCGCAGGCACATCATACAGCTCACAGGACATATCTGGCATTCTGCTAAAATCACTAGGCTCACCCTCCTTTTTATACACTTCTTGGTTGGCTCAGTTCCCTATTTATTATGTAGAACACTCTCATTGGTTCAGGCACTCCAAGACAAGCCCCTTTGACTGACTGGGCTGCCAATTCACAAAAGCTCCCATGTCATACTTGCATCTATAACCGATTTAAAATTGTGTGTGCTGTACTTGACCTTTAAAATGGGACCATTACTGACTTAGTCCTAGATACTTTTAGCAATTGCATCATAGTTTCCTGTCCCTGAGGCCCAAATATGGGCATCAGCTGCATCCTCTGCTAATTGAACCAACTGAATGCAACACCCACTATCTTCCCTTGACTGCTACTTCGCTCCCAAGGCTCATCACTGTCAAGATTAGAGATAGGAAGCCCAGACACCATGTCCTTGACTACTGAACTCTCACAGAACTACCATGAGGTAATTGCACTTATTTGTATGCCCAGCATCCATCTTATCTTAGAGTGCCTGACTTTGTCTCGAACCTCAAAATGGCTGACCAATTAAGAAATGCCTCACCAACCTATTTTTACCCATAACTTCAGGTCTGCTTAGTTTTAAACCTAGATTCTTCAATAATGTATCATAACATGTACTACCTAGCACATTTTCTACTGCACATGACATTCTGACCCCATAAAATAGATCGTCCTCCAAAGCGCTTTTCTGTAAGGCACTACATTTCTGAATTCTACAACATTTAGTCATTGATCACCCCAACAAGTTATTTACATTTGGTTTGAGGGGGAGTGGGTCTATCTTTATTACATTCAGTTTCAGCAGGGGGGGCTCTTTCCTTTACATAAGCTTTACAGAAACTTACTTTGCCCTATATCTAAGATGGGAGTAGTCTCGATCATCAAATTATAAATAAAACAGTCCTAGTTAGTCCACCAAATCAAAATGGCCTACACTAAGAAAACCTAATGCCTCACCCTATATCGTGTACAAAAAGTGTAAAAGGAAGATGTATGCAAAAGAAAGTCAGTGTTCAAATATAAAGAACAAATGTATCTGAGTCAGCTCTCCTCTCCACGCTGAACAGCACGGAGTAAGGCAGTCCCCATAGGCACGATGACACACTCTGGCTAAGAATCTTAACACGAAGGCAGTTCACCACGTGGATCGAGGCTCGCCTGGCCTTCCAGGTTAAAGTCTAACGTTCCATTTTCCACAACACAGTTCACCATAGTTCACGTCGGTCTCCCTCTGTCGGGCTCAGCCCTCTCAAAGCAAAACAAATCAATTGCCTGGGTTCCCTTCCCCAGGCTCAATACACCTCCTTTAGGGGTTCCCTTTCCCCTAACATATTACCCTTTTTATCTCCCACAGTCAGGCTCAAACATCATTTCCTGATGTTGAAGACTTTCAAATGTGCGTGGAATTTCTAGAGACCTTTGCAGGACCACTTCGACATTTCAACTTTCAATTTGCACTCCTGTGTCATTCGCCCCAGTGATTCCTGATCTGGGAAGTTTACTGTTTATGCATCAAAGTTCAACGTTCACCTTTTACTTTCCCCTTCCATGAGGGTTAATTTTGATCACCCCGCTTTTACAATTCATTCACTTTATTGCTGCAAACTTTTCACCTTTCACAGAGACTTTCGAGTGGGCTACTTCCTTTTGCCGGACCCCTCCATTACTCAGTATCGCTGACTTTACAGCTATCGTTACTTCAATGTTCATTCGCAGCTCTGCCTTTCTTCGCGTCTCACCCACACGTGTGCAGTCTTCAATTGTGCAATATCATGTTGCTACTTCAATCTTTCTTTAGTCTACACCGGTCTCTCATGTTGCTTGCCAACTCACCGGCCGTCTGCATTTCTTTCTTGTCTTTTACTGACTTGCAATTCGCGAGTCAAGGTTAGTACCACAGGCTTGGCCACGCCTCGCCAACTCTGCCATTTACCCAAGAGGGTCGCTGGCATCCCTGAAATACAATTCAGCATTCTCAATTGGGATTTGGCCATTGCCACGTGCCTTTTGTGGCCCCTTTGGAGGCAACAACCTCCTGCAGGGAGCTCTTGGTGTTCTCCACCTGTGGCTCTTGCCCCTTAGTCCGTTATTCTGCTCCAGTAGGTCCGCCTTCGCCCTGGAAGTTCTGCTCTTACTCATGTTCCACCTTGATCAGAGTGTGTCTGTACGTTCTGCCTTTTCTCCGTGGGAGGAGAGCTAATTGGCATCAGATGTATGCACTTAGTCGAGTGCCTGACTTTGCCTGACCCAATTAGTGGGACATGTCCGATGTGATGAATAAGCGTTAGCATTGTTACTCAGTCGCCCTCTTCCTCGGCCCAGTGTTTGTGTAAAAATGGGCGGGGGAGTTGGGACATTGGATAAGCTGGGGCTCCCTGGGACCGCCGCTGAACTTGGTGATGGTCGATCCACATGGGAGATAGCCAACCAAGACTGGGGACATCACCCCCCCCCTGACCGTCCTGGAACTCTGGCTGGGCTGCATTACAGAATTACCCTCTGGGAAGGTATGGGGACCCTACCAGGGCTTCCTAGGACTGCTGCTGCACTTGTGGATGTCGACCCACATGGGAGACAGTCGCCCAAGCCACAGACTTTACCCCAACCATCCTGGAGCTCTAGTTGGCCTGTGTTAAAGCTTCTCCCCATGGGAAAGGATGTGGACCCTGGCGGGGCTCCCTGGGACTGCCAATGTACTTGGGGATGGTTGACCCACATGGGAGACAGCTGTCCAAGGTTAGGGACCTCACTCCCGACCATTCTGGAGCTTGGGCTGACCTGTGTTACAGCTTTTCCCCACCAGGGAGCCCCGGCAGTGTGCCAATCCTTCCCCGGAGGTTAAAGCCGAACGCAGCCCAGCCAGAACTCCACGACGGTTAGGGTGATGTTCCCGGCTTTGTGCATTTGTTTCCCATGTGGGTCTATCATCAGGGTCCCAATCCCTTCCCGGAGGGAAATTCTGTAACGCAGTCTAGCCACAGCTCCAGGATGGTCGGGGGTGATGTCCCTGGCCATGGGTGGCTTTCTCCCAATGGTTTGGTCGTCCCCATGCCCAGCAGCAGTTCCAGGGAGCCCTGGCAGGGTCCCTGTCCTTTCCTGGAGGGAAAAGCTATAACACAGGCCAGCCAGAATTCCAGGATGGTCAGAGGTGATGCTTCCGGCCTTGGGCACCAGTCTCTCATGCAGGTCGACCGTCCCCATGTCCAGAGGCAGTTCCGGGGAGCTCGAGCAGGGTCCCCATTCTTACCTGGAGGGAAAAGCTGTAGCGCAGCCCAGACAGAGCTCCATGCTGGGCTTGGGATTGGTCGACCCAAATGGGAGATAGGTCCGCAAGGCCAGGGACATCACGCCCGACCATCCTGGAGCTCTGGCTGGGCTGCGTTACAGAATTTCCCTCTGGGAAGGGATGGGAGCCCGGCTGGGGCTCCTGGGGACTGCCGCTGCACTTGGGGATGGTTGACCCACATGGGAGACAGCCGCCCAAGGCCAGGGACAGCACCCCCGACCATCCTGTATCTCTGGCTTGCCTGCTTTACAGCTTCTCCCAGTAAAAACACACTTGCCCCTTCCTAGGGGCAGATTGGCAAGTTACACTGCCAATCTGCCCCCAGGAAGGGCTACATTGTGTGCCCCATCGATTTGGTGCAGGAGAGGGAGAGAGCTGCCCCCCACCCCTATAAGGCATCCCTGGTGGTCTAGTGTACACAACTCCCCCATCCCCTCTTTGCAAATAAAAAAAATCCCTTGTGCTCTAGTGACCCCCCCAGTAACCGAACATTTTTGTTTTATGTGTTTGTTTGTCCCTTACCTAGGGGCAGATGGGCAAATTAGTGTGTCCATCTGCCCCCAGGGTGGGCAAACCATTATGCCCCATCCTTTGGGGTCTCGAGGGGGAGAGGGCTGCTAATATACTAAGTAGCCACCTTAACCCATCACTTCAAACAGAACCCTGGTGATCTAGTGGTGTTGCTGGCCGTGGATCGAGCGATCCGCAGCTAGCAATGCTTCATGGTAGGTGCCGTTGAAAAGGGGACAGTCTCCCCTTTCCAACAACACCTCCCTCGATCAAAACGGCAGACCTGGTTTGGCGGGAGAGGGGGAAAGATGGAAGGTTGGGTTGCTCACAAAGGAGGGGCAGTTTAGGGACTATCTTTTTTCCTTCCTTCTAGAAGAGAAGCGTTGTCCCTGAGTTTCAGCGGTAGGGGCTTTCATATTCCATGTACGTATCAGAACAATTGATGTTTTCTGGATTTCTCCTTCCTGATGTTCTGTTTACAACCTGCCAATGTCATGACTCCTTGTGCTGAGTTGACTTCACAAGATCTTGCATTTTTCAGCAAGCTATTAGGTGTCGCTCAATTAAAAGTAAAAAATTGTCATGGGTTAAAGGGTGCACATTTTTTGTTATTAAATGCAGCAAGACCACGAGAGCGGATCACGATCCTGCCCTCTGTTCCTGCTCGGGGCACCCTTCCTGTGGTGAGTAGCCTTTGTCCTCCTACCCTGCAACCGCCCACCATTGCCACAGATGATTTATTTACCCCCTACTCCTGCCACTCCCGCCTGCCATCAGCCATTGATTATTATTTATTTTCCCCCTGTCCTTGCCAACTCCCACACTTCCATTTACCTTTATTTTCCCAACTCGCCGCCAACTGTGCCTCCCTGCCTCCCCTGTTCTCCTCCTGCCCCTCAGCACGTGATTGGTGGCGACCACCAGGAAGCAGTCCTCTTCACTAAGTGACTCAGGGTAGCCTGCCTGGGCAGCTGGCTAATGGCCAGAGGCAAACGGCAGCTCCTTTCTGGACAGCTCATCTCCCTGTTTGCCCCCGTTTGCCCATGGATGCCTGACAAAGCACCCTACAGCAACAACTAATGTAAGGTAACCAGGCAACACCGCAGGTCGAGAGGGCAGGAGCCCATCTCCCTCGTGTGCCCCAGCGGACCCCTTCCGTAGCATGAGAGACTACCACAGTCACGACAACTGCAGCCACGAAGATCCACTTAGATCTACACTTACAGCCCCAGCAACAATGCCCTCTATCTGCCCAAGCAGAATTGCACATTTTGTGTGCTAAAAATCGCCCCCAAGCACACGATCCCACATCGCGTTGCTGCCTGACCTTCCAAAATGGCCAGCGCAACGTGGCATGAGAGCGAGGCTCTCGGTTGCTAGGCAACACAACATCTGTAGGCCCGACCCACCGGCAAGTGGAACCCGGGGGCGGAACAAGGCCAGGACAAAGTCCATCACCCCCAGTTTGCCACTGTGAGCTCCCCACTTCCAGGCAACCATAAAGGTCGAGAGGGCAGGAGCCCATCTCCCTTGTGTGCCCCAGCAGACCCCTTCTGCAACACGAGAGACGCCCACAGCCAGGATGTCTGCAGCCACGAAGATCGACTTGGATCTACACTTACAGCCCCAGCAACCGTGCCCTCTATCTGCTCAAGCAGAATTGCACATTTATTGTGCTAAAATCACCCCCGGGCACCCGATCCCACACCGCGTTGCTGCCTGACCTTTCAAAATGGCTGACACAACGCGGCATGAGAGCGAGGCTCTTGGTTGCTAGGCAACCCAACACAACATCTGTAGGCCTGCCCCACCGGCAGGCGGAAGCCGGCAGCGGAACAAGGCCAGGACAAAGGCCATCACCCCCCGTTTGCCCATGTTCGCTCCGGTTTGTGAGGCAGTCACGCCGGACTGATGAAATGAGGAGCCCCCGCATACTACTCGGAGCTGTCTCCACGCAACAATACCAAGGTGAGACACAGCCATCACTCGGAAAGAGAATTCCAGCATGCTCGCCTCATGAATATCAACCATCTCTGAACACTAGATGCATGCGTCTGCTATCACGCCTCTGCACTGTACTGCAACCCCGCCTCTCTAGCACACCGTAATAAACATACTGGCGCCCGGATGCCTCCACCAGCCAACCAACCGTACACCTACCCCCCAAACAAAAGACTCATTATGAACTATTTATCTATGACTAACAAGGAGACCCATGCTACACATGATGCACGCTCGTCCCTCCCTGCTACTAGCAACACCAATGCTGCTACTAGAGCCTCACTCCTGCCGCACGACGCGGTGCTCAACACTACTTCCAAGGATGTTTGTAGTGATGCAAGCTATCCCCATGATTCCATTGATGTTTCTCATACTATATTGCCACCTAATATTGATGTATGTACTGTTGCACGTAAACCTAATAGGGATGTCTGTACTGCTGCAAGCAAACCAAGTTATCCCCATGATTCCATTGATGTTTCTATTACCGCACTGCCACCTAACAATGTTGTATGTACTGCTACTAGCAAACCCCACGATCCCAATGATGTTTCTCATACTGCCATACCAGCCACTAATGATGACTGCACTGTTGCAAGCAAACGCCATGATTCCAATGTTGTTCTTGATGCTGTATGTGCCCCTCTGCTATCAATAAAACCAAAAGCCCCCCCGAACAGCACACACCTTAAATGCTCACTGATTAACGCACAATCTATTAATGCCCACACCCCAGATATTCACAACCTCATTTCCACCCATGACCTTGATATCATTATGATAACCGAATAATGGCTTTGTGAAGCCTCAGGCCCTGCACTATCTCTAGCCCTACCACCAGGATACACCATTGTCAGACAAGACCGCACTACCCTAGGGGGAGGAGTAGCCATTATAGCTAAAGTATCCCTTGCAATCAGGAAAATAGACAAAGGTAATATTGAAACCAGTGACTCTTTGCTCACCAAAATTAAACTATCAGACCACTACACCATAACGCTGCATCTCATCTACCGACCACCTGGCCCCATAGGTGACTTCCAAACTGCCCTCGCTGACCTCCTGAAACTCCCCACCAAAGCCATACTACTAGGTGACCTCAACCTAGGACTCAGTGACGCCAACGACCCTGGAGCCAAAGCACTCAACACAGCACTCGAAACCCTCGGGTTTACGCACACCATTACCACACCCACTCACATACAAGGTCGATCCAGGGATTGGATAGCCCAGCATAACTGCCCTATCACGGCTAATACGCCCATCCCATGGTCAGGCCACCATCCTATTCACTTCAACATCCCCACTGCCAGAAGTAAACAAACACTGGAGTCACCTCTGCCCATAGCACTTACCAGAAGTTCCAGGCAGCTCACCAAGGATATCCCATTCCTAGCCGGCCCAGCATTCAGACCCCCATTCTCACCTGACCCAGAGATCCTAGTGAGATGTACAACACGGCCATTAAGGCAGTTGTGGAAGCCATTGCACCACTTAAACCACATAAGGCCAAACCTACCAGCCACACCAACGCATGGTTCACCCCAGACCTCCTTGTACTCAGTTCTAAGAAGCGTGCAGCGCTCACCCTATGGCAAACCACACGCACGGATGAATCAAAACTCGATTTTAAATCAAAAGCCAAAGAGTACAAAAAAGCTATAATTAATGCTAAAGCCATCTCCTTCGAAGCCAGAATCCAAGACGCACAATCTAATATCAAAGATATCTTCTCGATTTTCAGAGACCCCCACACCAACACCACAGAATTTCACCAAAGATAAAACTTGGTGAGATGATATCCAATCAGCGATGAACGGCAAGCTTAACACCCTCAAAGCAAAAATTCAGACAACCAGACAAGCACTCAACATCCCCACAACCTCTGTCACACCGCCACCCCCTCCAACAGCACCAAACTCCTTCTCATTCAAGGAAATCAAAGAATCTGATTTAATTAACATCATGAAATCCATCAAACCATCAAACTGCAAAGGAGACATATGCCCAGTCACCCTCATTAAGGACTGCGCCAGCCAGCTCGCCCCCTTCCTCACAGCATTTGTGAATGCCTCCTTTGCCACAAGTAAGGTCCCCTCTTGCCTCAAGGAAGCCTGGGTCCACTCTCTCATAAAGAAACCCTCCCTGGACCCCTGCTCACGCAATAACTACTGACCAATCAACACAGTCCCCTTCCTTCTCAAAATACTGGACGAAGCAGCATACTTACAGGTACAACAATTTATTGAGGAGAAACAAACTTCTTGGACTACACAAATAAGGTTTCCGCCCAGGTCGCGGGACTGAGACAGCCTTACTTGACCTAAAAAACCAAATGGACGATGCCAGAGACAAAGGGAAACCCGCTCTCCTCTTCCTCCTCCTCCTAGACCTTTCGGCGGCATTTAACCTCGTCGACCACCAAGTCCTATGCCACCACCTCTCCACTACAGCCAACCTCTTTCCTATCACCACTGCCTGGATCGCCTCCTTCCTGCAAGAGAGGACCATGCAAGTCTTCTCAGACCTTGCCTCAGCCTCGCCCACCCTTATCTTATGTGGCGTCCTGCAAGGCTCATCCATCTCGCCCACCCTCTACAACATTTTCACACGGCCCCTGTTCCTCATCCTTGACTCCCTGGGTATCTCGTACACAAACTACGCTGACGATACCCAGATCCTCCTCACCCTAACACGAGACTATGACACTGATTCAAAGACACTAAACCACATATACAACACAAGAATGGCAGCTAATGGCCTATGCCTCAACTCGGACAAAACCGAGCTTCTCATAGTTGGCTCTAAGGAGACACTCAAGAACCTTCACTCCCAATTCAGTCACTTTACAATTGACAGCATTAAAATCTCAGTGGCAAACTCGGTAAATATACCGACTCCAATCTAACAATGACTAGGCAAGTAAGCGCCATCGCTTCAACAGCAGCCTACCATGCCAAACTGCTTACAGCAGCCAGACCCTTCTTATCTAAGGATAACTGCATCACAATTGCCAGAGCCATAACAGGGTCAAGACTTGACTATTGTAATGCACTGTTCTTGGACACCTCCAATAAAAACATGTCTAAACTTCAAACTATAGAAAACAGCGCTCTGAGAGCAGCCATTGGAATACTCAAGAAAGAGCATATCACGTCAGCTAGGAAAGAGGCACACTGGCTCCCAGTAAGAGAGTCATATTTAAAGCACTTGCCCTCACCCACAAGTGCATCCACCTCACTGCTCCACCTTACCTCTCTGAGAGAATTCACCCCAACAGATCCACCAGACCAACTAGAACCCCATATGCAAACATGCTCACGATCCCCAGAGTCAAGAGAGCCAGAGCAGGTGGGGTCAGTTTCCCATACCTGTCAGCGATGCACTGGAATGTCTTTCCACCGCCCCTGCGAGCAGAAGCCTCCCACCTAGCATTCCGTAAAGCAATGAAAACCATGCTCTTTAACTAAACTCATCTAATACATGAACTCTACCTACTCACACCTAGAACGAGCACACCTAGACACCTGCTCAACTTGTTCTAAACTGAATCTGTATCTGAATGAATGTATAACAAGGGTATAATGTACTCCAACCCCTAAGTTTACGTATTTATACCTGAATTATGTTATCCTCACATGTATACTTTAATAATGTTATCTTCACATGTATGTAACCTTTCTGTAACTAAGACTGCCACAAGTAACAGTGCCACGATACCTTTGAGCTGTATGTGCGCTATATTAATGCAAAATTAAATAAATAAATAAAATAAATAAAGGTGGTATGGGAGGTGAGCACAGCCATTACTGTGCTCAATTAAAACCCAACCACTTCTTCATTAAGAACATCAAACCAGAATTTTGTGTAGATTACCTGCTGCGCTCCTTAGATAGCCGGATAGATGGATTGGAGCGACAGTCAATATGTAGACTTAGATTTTGCTTGTGGCTGGAAGCACATTGCACTGAGACGTTTTTGGGGGCTAGGCACTGTGTTGCACTTAGATGGAACTCGGGGGTAGGCATGATGTTACACTCCGATGTATTTGGAGGTTAGGCAATGTATTGCACTTGGATGGATTTTAGAGGTGCACCATGTATGGCACTTAGATGGACTTAAGGGGTGGGCAGTGTATCGCACTGGAGGCATTTATGGGCGTGGCCATCGTTTTAACCCACATCATTCGAAAGGTGGCCACTGATTTTATAAGTGTAGCTAAGGTTTTTGCTCTGTGAATATCCATTTGGGTAGCCAACATGTTGCACTTAGAAGACTTGTGCGGTTGGCCAATGTGCTGCACTGGAATTCTGCAGGGCGACCTGGGTGTTGCTCTCAGAGGATTTTGTGAGGGTAGTCATTGTCTTGCACAGATTGTAGCCTTGCACCAGTGAATCTTTTGTGATAGCCATTGTATAGCACTTGGAAGCGTGCAGTTGACAAGGGTGCTGCACTTAGTCGACTCTATGAGGTTGACCAAATTATGGATCCTAGGCAATTGTAGAATGTGTTCCACTATATGAAATGTAGGTGATGACAGAATGCAGCCTTTATGGTTAAGGGGGGGTCTTGAATGTAGCCACTTAATGATAGCTGGATTCATGAATTTTCTGAAAGTACCAATTCTAGGCTTTCACTTGATTATAACCATTGCATTTTGTTCTCTCACACTCCGCTGTTTTGAAATTAGTCTAATGCACGGCCACAGCATCTTGTGCATACGTCTTCACATACAACTCGAATGACACTTTGCACAACACTTCTGCCATAAGAATGAAGCTACCTTTCATGATAAAAGATGTAAACTGTGGCTACACACATAATTGACTATCCTCTAACACACAACCCTCAAGCTTATTTCCCTAGTGTGCCTCTCTCCACCCATACACATTCCAATTAGACATGGGTGGCTAGCAGGGACTCGGCCAAGTCCTTATAACCTCTTATGACCATTATGCAGACACGCATACTAGCCCCTGCTAACTTTCTCAGACTTTTGGCCCTCCGAGGGCGTTCGACCTACAGCGCGTTGGGACCATACCCATAGTGAAAGATGCTATACATAAGACAAAATGAACTTAAAGCGTGGTGGGTAAAAATTGTTATGAAGAATGTTTCTGGAACCTCTGGTACAATACCACAGCAATATTTGAATAGAAACGCGTTTTGGTACAGCAATGCAGAGAGACGGAAGAACGCTTCTTACACCTTGACTTTTAAAGAGGTCGTTTTAAAATATATATTACTAGTTGTCCCTCTTGCTCTATTTGTTCTGTTTTCTTTAAAACCTCGAGGTTTAAAATGAAGCTGTAAAAAACAGACAGGGCGAGTTGCAGCTGCCATCTTAGTCAGCTAGCACTTATGGTAGAGGATGTATTTTTGACTTGTGAAATCTTGACTCCAAGCTACATGTACACCATACCATCGGTCACTAGAGCATCTCCCCTACGATAGGATAGTGGCCTCCAAGCTACATGTACAGCATACCATACAATCGGTCACTAGAGCATCTCCCCTATGCTAGGATGGTGGGCATTGTCTGTGGTGCGCTCCAGCATGAATTACTTATGGATTCACATGTGTTATCTACTTCTGCCATCTAGTGGTCAGATCTTCAATTGCTTGTAAAATTGTGATTCCTAACCTTATTTGAAAGTGACTTTAAGCTACAAAACTACTCTTCCAGATAAGTTGCCAAAGCCGTCACCATGCACGCCCCTTGCTACCTGCAGACAGTCTGCATCTGGCTAGGGCGTCACCAGAAGCTAGGAACTGGCCACACTCGAGCAGTAGAAATGTTAAAAAGGAAGCACCAGGAAACAAACGTTCCTCCTATACGTACAAGAATTTGGAGGATCGTACTTCTCGCCAGACTCGCTCCTACCCGCGTGCAATTCAACAAATAAATCCAGTCACTCCTTTTCAAGGAGCACACCCGTAAGAGACGCCTCTCGAACCACCGAGCCCAGCGTCCCAACCGACGGCCAGCTTCACACCTACCCGACCTGTTCATTTTATGCCTGTAACTAGGGTGACCAGATTTTCAAAACAAAAAACCAGGACGGCCAACAACGTAAAAGAGGGACTACCCCATCGCAGTCCACCAATTACCGCCCCTCCCCCAACACGCCCCCACAACCACCCCCAACCATATTTCCAGCACTTCTCCTTTCTATAAACTGTATATAATCTCATTTGTGAAGCTTTGTCTGTGAATCGTGGCATGTTATTTCAAAACGAGCGTGAGCTCTAATTGATATTACGTGGCTTGCCATACAATAATTTCCAAGCCAGTCTCTGTGGCACAGTCAGTTCCGACTTGTACCTGAGAGGTTGGGGGTTCGAGCCAAGCCTCCAACTTCAAAATTCTGAAAGTGTTGTGAATAATAATTGCAGTTTTAATTACCGTAGGCCCCATACGTCCAAACGTGCAAACCCCAGACGGGGTTTCAAAAATGAAAAAACTCCTGGTACCCTGGGACGGAAAAACCCGGACATCTGGTCACCCTACTTTAGCACCTGCTATATTGTACGGACGGTTCTGCCCCTCCCACGCCCACACTCCAACCTTGTAATGCATGCCTGTAACCCCCTACACCGCTCTGTAGCTTCAAAGATATCAATGAACGCATGAATTGGGAGCATCAGGTGACCGTAGTGCTGATGAAGGCTAGCCCGTGCTCATCAGCAGCATTGCAGTGAACTTGCACTTTAAGTTAATGACATTGGTATAGTGCACATCTGCCAGTGGCCTCATAAGTCGTGCATCTGTTGCCCTGTCTGGCGGGTCAGAGATCCGAGCCTAAAGTTATGGGTGGGACGGTGCATGGCTGCAATTTGTCTTAACTTTGACTGAATGCAAGAAAATAATAGTTTCAAGCCTCTACGGGCCGAACAATAATGTATAAGTATAAATCGGCCCACACCACCGAGGGGAGGACATTTGTTCTGCTGCACGCATCAAGTTAGTCAAGACAAACGACTTTTGAGTTATTTTGAAGGCTTTTTGAAGGCTTTGACACTGGATAGCTGGACGGGCAAAAAACGCCTGAGCGGCACACTATGAGGTAGAACTCACTGCATGAAGAATTAATAACTCACCCAGATTGAGGTCCCAATAAATTGTTGGGTCGGGTGAACAAATGAACAGGTGATCCACGAATCTCCGGTGATAAAGAAATTTGATACCATCACCCACTACGGCCATTTGCAGCCGTTCATCTCACGTCCATCCAGGATATTATGCAAAATTGACCGGGGTATATGAAAAAGGTTTCCATTTTGAATTAAATAAATTGTCTGTCCTGAAGAAGGCCGAAAAATCACAGGTGTAGAGACACTAGAGATAGTGCCTCAATCTCCAGTAAGGCGGAAACATGTCGACACTTGACAAAAGACTTATCAATTTCTAAAGTCTTACATCTAGAATACTGCTTTATCAACATTAGCTAGTTTTCATCAAATTTACTAACCCCTATCATGTTTTTAGGATTAGATTTTCGATCATGCAGTTTTGATTGATGACATATATCTGTATGTTTCTGCTTTCTCTCTTTTTTAACTTTTCTAAATGTGTCTTAATAATAAATTGATATGGACTCATTTACGACTAATGATTTTTAGTATTTGGATTTTGTGAAGGTGCATAAGCGAGATGGTTTTGTACGTTGTTCTAATAATATGTGGCATTGGTCTGTTGAAATTGTAAATGTGTAATTAAGCTGGTAAGCTTGCATCAAAAATAAGTTTGATAATATATCACCCAGCCCAGCCTGCCTGGACTATGAGGGGGTAGTCAATAGTCTCACTTTTGTATAAGTATAAATCGTACAATAACATTCATTAAACAATCTTCCTGGCATCTAAATGTATCAGATGGCTGCAGAAGCGGGCAGGCTACACAAAAAGTATGGCAAGTTCGCAATGCTTCCTCTAATCCGTTTTTACAGGAATAAAATCATTTCAATATTAACATATGGAGCAGAGACGATGTTAGGCAGCAATCATGAAATATGGACAAGATGTGAGTATGTTATCCGGAGGCGAATCCTAAAACTACCAAAAGGTTTCCCTACGGCTTGCATAAGGTATGAGGTTAGTTTACCATCAATGACCGCTGTAATAACATGGAATGCCTTAGCACTTTACAGAAAAGCAATTGGAGGTGACAACATACCCCAATTTCTGATATTAAACAATGACAAGAACATTGAGTCGGAAACTATACTAAACCAATGGAAAAATGCTTGTGAGAACATTCTGAGCCAACTGATACTGACGAAAAATGGCTTATATGCAATCCAAACGCAGTAAAAAAGAAACTATATGAGCAAGATTGGATTGAAACAAATGGAAAACGAATCCAACACACTAGAATGAGCAACGCGTCGGTTGAAGCCAAAAAACTACAAGTCATCCCAGAATACATGGTGAAGTTCCCATGTAATCAGATAAGAGCAACATTCTTAACGTTTAGATTAAACAACTTTGACACACGAGACATGGGATATGGGATGAAGAACGCGGATAAGCAAACCAATACCACAGACTACGTAGAAGACTGAAGAAGAATCTTTGAAGCACCTTGTTCTGTTCTGCCCTAGAATGAGAGATGACAGAACTAGACACTTAAGCTTTGAACTCGACACATACCCAGACCGGTGTGCCGAAGACTGGTGGCAGATTTGACATGAAGGCATTAACAAAAAATTAATATTTGCATTATCATTCTTTCTAGATAAGATGAAACAGAGTCTTATGAATGATAATGAGTAAGAGACATGAATGATGATTGTCGATTACGTTCTTTTACGATGCCTTCTTTTTTCTTTTCCTTTTATTCTTTTTAATATGATGTAAATAAATGTATTGAATTTAGTTAACAGTTCGTAAATGAGAAACTTCTTTTTTTTTAAAAGGTTTGTAATAAACTAATTAAAAAAAAATAAACAATCTTCCATACGTGTGTCTGTGCGTGCCAGAGATGTGCTCCAATCATCTTCCTGCATGTTGGTGCTGCTCTGCATAATGTATACCTGTGTAGGTGCGAAAGAAGTTAGACGTGCAATCGCAAAGATG
Organism: Ambystoma mexicanum; assembly: GCF_040938575.1. Classification (NCBI taxonomy): domain Eukaryota; kingdom Metazoa; phylum Chordata; class Amphibia; order Caudata; family Ambystomatidae; genus Ambystoma; species Ambystoma mexicanum. Next base: position 284,273,686 of record NC_090931.1, on the reverse strand, counting down.
CCTTTGCGCAAGGTGTCCTGCAGACGTGTGCCCCATGTGCCTCTAGCAGGTGCCAGGCATGATGGCAAAACAAGTGCTGCAACCCTGCTGCTGTGAGCATACCACTGAATCCTATGCATGCAGATCCCGCAGCAGGACAGGGTCCGGCTGACACCCTTGAACTTGCAGCACAAGTTGTTCATGCTTACCGGTAATTGCATCTCCACAGATATTGCACAAGGTGCATGTTGCCTGTAAAGTGGCGGTGCGGGGGGGGGGGGGGCGGCAGTAGTTAGCTGGGGGATCTCATGGGAATTATGATATCCTGGAGTCCAGGTTATCTTTCCCGGCCTGAGTTGACCTTTGGTGCTGGAAGGGTTGGCCAGCTGTTGATAGTGTGAAGGTGTACAAGCCATGGGCATTTGGTTGCTGTCCTCAGATTCCAGTAGAGGGAAGCAGCCAGATTGAGGGGTTCTTCCTGAAGGGGTTGTGCTCGTCGAGTCTGCAGGGAGTTGTGATGGTGAATGTGAAAGAAGCGAGAAGTGAGAACTTTAGACACGTGACCTTTCCATACATACTTTGGCTTTAGAGTGGAGGCTGTGTCGCAGTCAGTAGCCATGTAGAAACCCGGGGCATGGAGTGCCCGGTGTGCAGTGCATGGATCTTTAAGGGAGAGGCTGCAGGCAACTGGGACCCAGTGAAGCACATCCAGTGTTGGAGAGCTGTGGTTCCAAGGATCCAGATGGATCAGGAGTCTGGCCGTGCAGTTCCAGGCATGCTGTGGTTCCGGGACCGGTGTCCCATGGCGCTTGGGTAGAGCATGTTGGCATAGTCCAGGCCGAATAAGTTTAGTGATGGCATTGTCTCTGCGAGAGAAGCACAAGAAGGGGTACATGTGTCTCAGAACCAGGAGATGATGAAATGAGAGTTCGGTCTTGGAGTTGATCCGAGGAGGTAGACTTACAGATTACAATCTAGGATAGCCTCTACGATTTGGACCACCTTCTGTGATTTTATTGGGGTCCCAGCTGTGCCTGCCCATGATTTTTGGTGGCTGGCCAGTTGCCAATGGCCTCAAGCTCCATATTTACTCTAATAAGTTTCAGGTGTTTGTGGGTCATCAATTGGTCCATTTACATTGCCAATTGGCCCGGTGGGTTTCCTAGTTTGATGAGGTTCTGTGTGTTGGCTGTGTCATTGTAGCAGAGAAGTCCAAAGGATTGAATGTGGTGATGGCGTGGATGCCACTTTGCGCACCATTCTAAGATCAGAATCTGAATTGACTCACTCGGCTAAGTGGAAAAATGCAGAGAATAACCAGAGAGTGGGTCACTGCGGTTTCATACCTGGGTGGAAACCTACCTACATTTATGATATGCAAGTGGAGCACATGTACACATTTAACAAGAGGTACTGGGCAAGTCAGTCCGGCAAGGGCAGCCTGCAAACTCTACTGTAGTGGATAAGATCTGGTGGTTGATAGCGTTGAATGCGGTGGAAAGATCCAATGAGATGAGGGTTCAGACGCTATCATTATCCACCAGTCTTTAATGTCACCCTCCACTGCCACCAAGGCCAACTGAGTGCAGTACATGGATGAAAATAAACCCGTTGGTGGCCCAACATCGTGGGCTTTGAGTCATTCCTTGAGCACCTTTGCATGGCGAGGGACCGGCGATATGAAGAGGTTTGCTTCATCGAATTAGCCTCCTGTCTGTTTAGAAGAAGCAGTAGCAATCCTAGTTTCAAATTCAGAGCAACAGATGTTTCGACCGCGCGGTTAACTAATCTCCTGAGTCCTCCTGAATGGGTGATGCCATTGTAAAGAACAGACTACTCAAGATATGCTCGTAAAGGAAGAGAACTATTTTTATTCTTAAAACAACCAAGATTTGATTCCATCTCAACATTGAAAAACATCCTTACGGGCAACTATAGCAGGGAAGGCCCGTGAGGGTATTACTCGGGCATTAGGGCATATCTCTTCCAGTGGCTTTGCCTCTCTAGGTTGTGTAACTACCAAACCCTGGTCGATAACTCTCGTTAGCCCCTGTTACTGGGCGGCTTTAGGGTCGGGGGAATGAAATGTCCACAGCAGGGCTCTGCAGCATTCGGCCCTCCAGAAGGTTTGCACCACAACTTCCATCAGCCGTTGCCAGTATAGTCAATAGGGATGGATCATGGGAGTCCTCGACCAAACCATCTAGAGAGCCTCAGTTTGCCGACCCCTGTTCTATAGGATTTGGAGTTATTCCTCTAAAACACAAAAGGGCAGTTCTAACATTACTGCCAGGATGAAGGAGTACATTGTACAGGTGTGCAGGTTTTAATCGAAGAGGACCTCGTGCCCTTTGTCCAATGTCCAAATCATTGCCTTAGTAATCAAGAGCTCAGGGTATATTTATTTCACTTTTGTAGAGCGCTCCTAACCCATGGGACTCTGGGCGCTGGTTACATAGAAGACAAGAAGATAAACTAACAGTAAAGTTCATAGCCCCAGTGTCGGGTTGCTGGTTACACAGGAGCATGACCCAGACCACGAGTGCTAACAATTAAAATTCAAAGATGATTTCATGCGTAGTGTGGCATGGTGGCGGCCCGTGATTCAAAGATCATGCTTGAATAGTCAGTCAGGTTTCGAGACTTTTACGGAAGGACCAGCAGGATGGATCTGATCTAAAGAGAACGGGAGTGCGTTCCAGTGTTAAGCTGCTAACAATGGGAAGATGCGGACCCCTGCCTTTTTTTGGCCTGAATCTGGGGATGGAGAGGAGGAGTGAATGGGCAGCCCGGGTAGGTCTGGTAGATTGTGATTTGGTGAATTTACTCGAACAGTAAAGCGGGGCGCTGTTCGCCAGGCATTTATGCGTTAGTGAGAGACACTTGAACAGGATTCAATCGCGAACCGGCAGCCAGTGGGCGTTTCTTCTAGCACCCAAGATGTGTCCTTTTTTTGGGATTGTTTTGGAGAACCTGGAGTTTTGGATGTTGTGAGCGGTTGAGTCTGCAAAGAGAACATTACAGTAGTATATCCTGGACAGAATCGGTGCTCTGGCTATCGTGATACAGCTCTCAGGGGGTGAGGAGGGATCTGCAGGCGTTAGTGAGTTTGGTTGTGTATACAGCCGCCAATGCATTCGCATTTTTGTTGGAGAGAGCGAGGAGTCTAAATAGACCCCACGCGTATTTACTTCTTTAGAGACTAGGATGGGGTTCCCGTCTATGACAAAGGACTTGTAGCTGTCCTTTAGCTTATTTAGTCGTGTTTGTGTTCCCACAAGAAGTATCTGTTTTTTCATCATTTAAACAAAGACAGTGTAGGTCCATCCAGGCTTGAATGATTTGGTATATTTTGCTGAGTTTCGTGGTATTATAATTATAGTTGCTGGCGATAGGGAGGAGGATCTGGGTGTTATCTGCATAGTTAGTGTAGGAGACCACATGCTCGTCCAATAGGTTGAAGAGGGGCTTGGTGGAGATATTATTCAGTGTCAGGGGGCTTGGGGTACTCCGCAAGTGACTGGGGCTGAGGGGACCACCGCATTATTGTTCTGTTAGGCAGGAAGGATTCTATCCAGGTGGTGGCTTTGGACGAGAAGTAGGCTGCCGAGGAGAGGTGTTGGTGTAGGATTTTGTGGTCCACTAAGTTGAAGGCTGCAGAGTGGTCAAGTAGGAGTAGGATGGCCAGATTTCCCTTGTCTATGATTTCATCCATTTGGATCTTTAAATCCAGTAGTGCGGACTCAGTTCCATGACCCAGTTAGAGGCCTGATTGGCGTCAGCCCAGGAGGTTGTTGATTTCCATGTATTTTTGTATTTGTAGGTAGGCTGCTCTAGTCAGTATTTTAAGTAGTAAGGGCACTGTTGTGATGGGGCGGTAATTAGTGGGGATATTCGAATGAAGAGTAGGCTTCTTTAGGAGTTGAAGGAGCCAAGCATCCATTAGATTGGCGGGGGTGTTGCCAGAGGAAAAGGAATTGTTGGTGAGAGATGCGATGTAGGGGGCACATTTGTCCACACGGCCTTTCATAAGGGATGCTGGGCAGATGTCCCCTTGGCATCTAGATGGCTTAAGGCCTTTGATCATTTTCGTGACATCTTCAGTGGAGACTGGGATAAATTCGAATGGTTCGAGGGATGGTGGGAGTGGTGGCCGGTGGCCTAGTGGCCAGTGATATTTCTGTTAGTGATAGCTTGTTTGTTTATGTCTCAATTTAAAATTGGATTAGGGTGATTTTGTCCAATAGTGCCTTTTGAATATTGGAACACCATGCAGTGTATTTGTGGCAGCTATCCGGGGGGGCCACTGGGGATTTGAGTTCTCGCAGGATGGCGAAGAGCTCTCTGAGGCCTGAATGGGCCTTTTGTATTTGCTCATTGTAGGTTGAGCTTTTGGCTGAGATGATGGCTTGTTTGTAGGCTTTAGCTGAGGAGATAAAGTGTTCTTTATTGGCGACTGACAGTGATTTTTTCCACATGGTCTCAGCTGCTCGCTTAGTTGAGCATAACGTTTCGAGATTGGGGGTGTATCATGAGTTTAGGTGGGCTAGTGGTTTGGGTTTGCAAGTCCTCATGGGGACAATCTTGTCGATGGTTAGTAGGAGTGTGTGGTTGTATAGTTCTACCATTGATTTGGGGTCACTGATTGAGTGCTGGAAGTTCAATATAGGTTGCAGCAATGGGAGTATGTTTGCAGGAGTGATATTGCGTGCAGTGATATTGCATGCATTTCTTGAAAGGGAGGCTGAAGCCGGTTGCTGCGTAGCGCAAATTTGGTTATCTTTTGGGTTGGTAAATGAGATGACATTATGGTCAGACCAAGGGAATGGGGTGTTGGCTTTGAGTAGGACATTTGATGCGGTGGGAGAAACCCAGAGCTTCGAGGGTGTTGGCTAGGGTGAATGCATTGTCATTGGTAGGGTCGGTAATGTCACCCATGAAGATAATTCTTGAGGAAGGCATAGTGTCCTTAGAGAGGAGCAGTGCCGTGTGCTCCTCAAAGGATAGCATGGGGCCGGGTGTTCTGTAGATCATGTGGATGGTTAGTGGGGTGGTGTTAGAGAGGGATAGTTTGATAGATATCAGTTCTCCCGACTGGAATGGTTGGTTAGGTATTTCTCTGATAGCCAGGTGATTCTGGGCTATGATGGCTACACCACCTCCTCTCGAAAGCAGTCTGTCTTTCCGGAAGATGGTGTACTTGTCTGGGAAGGCAAGGGAGAGGGGTGGTCCTGCAGCTGCGTGCAACCAGGTCTCCGTGATGGCTATTAGGTCTAGGTTGTTTGTCGTGATGAGATCAGGTATGTCGAGTGCATGGGCCAGGAGGGATCTGGTATTGATCAGCGCTCCTCTAAGGTACGATGTGGGTGGATCTATGTCAGTCTCCTTGCTGGCAGAGTTAGGCTTGCTCCGTGCATAGGGGTGGAAGGCAGGGGTAGTTGTGGTTAGTTTACTAGATGCCATGCTGAATGCTGTGGTGGTGGATTATGGGGAGTGTGATTAATCTTCGGGGGCAGTGGATACTCTGGCACAAGAGGTGGCAGGTGTTCCGCGGGACAAGTAAGGCTCACGGATTGCACCTCGTATCTCTGCATACAGCGAGTGTGACAGCGGTTAGGTAAGTAAGTTGTAGGAGTGTGTTCAAGCTTAATGCGCAGTCAGGTGCAGATTTCTACCTATAGCAGAGGGTGGGTTAGAGGACCAGCGTTTGCGATATGCCGCAATCGTTATCGATGTGGTGGGAGAGAATTGGTGTGGTAAGGTATCCGGTAGGAAGAGGGACGGCGGCATGTCAATATGGTTAAGTAATGAGTGTGACATTGACAAGGCAGTTAGGCAAATAACATCAGCGTGGTGTAAGACATACCTCATGAAAATGGTTGATAGCTGGTCTGTGAGGGCCATGGAGAGCCTAATCAGCAGCGTCCTTGGAGAGTGTGCAAATTGCGATGTGCCCAGAGGTTGATTTCCATTGTCCCTAAGGTGGCCATCTTGTCGTGGGGCCATTCGCCTAGACGGCTGTGTTGGTTCCCCAGTCCCTGCATGTAGGTGGGTGGGAGGGACTGCGAGCTTCTTCGGAGTAGAGCTGCAGAGAATGACTGTACGCCCCTCAAAATGTCCTTTTAACTCGGGCTCAAAGAACTTAAATCAACACAGCATGTTTCTTGCTTGGTTCTTGCACTTGCAGGGAGTTGCTTTTTAGGAAGACTAGCTATGGGCCCAATATGTCTCCTATTTGGGCAAGATCTTCTCCATCTACTCCCTCGCTCTGGATCCTAATACACACTTTCCTACCAAGGCAAGACGTTATGCCCCCTCCCCCTGTCCTGGGGTCCTTATTGGCACTTATTATCTCGACAAGACTTGTATTTTGACCTGAACGTGTTGGTACAAACCTCTGTCCTTATATATGTTCGCAGGGTAATATGCCCACTTGGTCTATACAGATGTTCCAGCCTGGTGGGTGAGTAGGAACATTGAGTTGGGAGACAGAGTACCCTCTGAGAGATCCTCCATATACCATCTCGAGGGCTTGCATTGTGTAGCATACTGCTTCGCCTAGCCCCCAGTGTTCCTCAGCCGCCTCCTCTCTTCTCCTCTTAAGTGACTCTGGGCCTGGTCACAAGTTGGGTGGTATCCCGGCTGGGATACCGTCCAACCATATTAGCGTTGGCGCCCCCTGGTCTGGTGCATTACCGCCGATTCACGGGTTGGGTGCTATCTGTTAATCCCCGTTCTCCATTGGGTCCATTGGACCAATGAAGCAATTTCGGCACAATTATCAGCTCAGAGCTGGGGGTAAATAAGCCAGACTCTTGATAGAGCCAGCCCTTAAATGTGGCAGTAATACCATTACCGCCGCATTTAAGGGCTAGCGCCCAACTCATCATGAGGCCCTATGTCACAAAGAGTATAGCATTTTCACTACCCTAGCTGTACACATTTGTTTTGGAAAGCCTTATTCCCAGGCCTTGCGGTTTTATGCCTAGGTGCAGCCCTCACATGGTAGGTACTGCCTCACAGTCTTTGTTGAAAGCATCATATGGACCATTTGTGTACCTTTTTTTTCCAACCTTTTTCGGAACTCTGAGTTTCACCCTAATTTACCCAGGGTAATCCAGATGTGGATCCCTGCTCACTGTGCTCAGAGAGGCACAACTTCACCTCACTGATGAGGCCTGACTAGACCGAAACACATGTCTAGGGTTGCTGTTGGTACTCTTGTTCAGAGGAGAATTGCCTAGCAGTTTGGTGCTGGAATGCCTAAGTTAATGGGACCAGACTAATATGCAAATAGATATTTCTCCTCTGTGAAAGGTATAGTGAGCTAAAACGTGGGTGTAGACCCGCCTGAGTTGGCACCTTCACATAAAATAGGTTATTTGGGCGTGTTCATTCTTGTTAGAGGTGCTACTAGAACTTTTTTTGCATCATAAGCACGGGTTCTACCATTTAACGCTAGATGACGTCTCACATGCCCAGGTTCATGCTATCGTTACCAGGTACTGCCTTCATTTGGCAGGTGCAGCAATATTTGTTTTAGGTACTGCCATCATTTGCAATGGCATAACCATTATATGCCCTGGTGAAGCAGTTTGGTGGTCAACTACTGTCGCCATATGCCCAGTGCAGTACCCTTGCCTGTCGTTGGGGACCAACAGTAGGACCGCGCCTAAGAGAGCCCATTCTTGCTCTCTAAGCAGACTCCAACATGGAACTTAAGAAATGGAGCGTTGCCCTTTAAGGAAACTACTTGCAACACAACAAAACCACCAACGAACAGGGACATATATTTATTTCCCTCAGCACATCTCCACTTAAGGGTCCTGCTTGTGCAAAGCTGTTAGGCCCCACCCCCATGGATATAAAATTATGCGCGAACAAACTGAATCTGACTTGATGTGAAATGGCATTCAGAACGCGCCTGTACACTAATGTTTCTAGGCGCGACTCAGATTGTAAGTGAGGAAAGGAAAAGAAAGAAAGACTACTATCTCGCTCTGGTGAATGTGGTGCGAGTAAAACAATTGCCATTTTGCAGCTACAAAGCTTTTCTAAATGTACTAGACCATTTAAGAGGTTGTTCAGGGTTTTTCTGACTAGCACTTCACACGTTAGTCAAGCAGAAGAGCCCATTTACAACAGACAGTGGAAACCGCTTCCTGGAGGCGGGGAGGAATCCTCAGATATACCCACACCAGTTCTAAAATCCAAAATGCTGGCAGGGCTTTAAATAACCTTAGGTTAAACCCCTTAACCCCCCACATGACTTTAGCACATTATCGAACCACAAAATAATCCGGCCCACGTGCAACACATACCCGTAAGCACGACCCTAGGAAGGGGGGGCCATTCTATATAAAATAGCAAGTTTAATCTATAAGTTTATTGGGAGGAGAGATGTGGGGATTGCAGTGAGGGGGCTGGAGGGAGACGGGGTGCTGTCTGGAGGAGACAATTGGCTGGTGGAAGGAGAACATTGAGGAGGTTGGTGGGGTGCTGATGCCATCTGGAGGGGGGTCATATGGAGTAAAGGAAGAGAGGAGGGTGGAGAGAAACGGACCCAATATCATTTGAGGAAGAGGACTGAGGAAACTTAAACATTGACAAAAAGTGACAGAACCTGAGGAAGTGGGGAGAAGAGTCACCCCTACTAAAGAAAGAAGAACAGGATGTTTCTGTAGTGCAGCGTCAGTCCAGAACAAGGCGTTTGCCAGAAAATATCAGTGACCCCAAATCCCCACTCCCCAGACCTTGGCAAGGTGGACCTCTGGGGGAGTAGCTGCACCATTAACTTAAGCTTTTAGAGGTGACCAGTGGCCTGTACCCTGTCCATGAACTGTAGGCCTGCATGGTCAATACCCCAAGATTCGTCAGATGTGGGTTTGGGAACCCTCAAAGCCTGCAAACCTAAGACCAAGACCATGGTAATCTCCTGAACTTTGGAACAGTGGCAACGACCATCTCAACCCAACCTGAAGCTGTTTAATAGACACCCTTATTTGAACGTGATATGCTTTCAGGAGTGTTATTTAGACCTGCTTTTGTTTTGTTTAAATGAACACTTTGTGCGACCTGTAATACCAGGTATTTTTTTTCCTTCACTGAAAAAACGTTGTTAAAGGGACGTTATGTTTATAAGTAAAACCCTTGAAATTCGCCAGTTATGGTAAGCTAAGCAACCATAACTCGCTCCACCACCGTGCACTGCTAATACTAACACGCAGGACATCAAAGATGACGTCACAAATGACATCACTGTTGACATCACATATGATATTACTACTGCGTATCAATGGAAATGGAACGTCGGTATACAGGGTACTGCTTACAGTCTCATTTACAACATATCAAAGGTGATCAGTAGTCTTGTAATAAACGACTTCATATCCCATAAAAGGTGCTTATTGAAAATGAAACTTCGTAGTGTCTTTTTTGTGAATACAGCAATCAAATATTACATAAACAGAAACACTATGGATCATAGACCTAAAGTATTCTTAAGATGGTAGGTTTGGGTTGTACAATGATACGTCGAAGCATATCACATTGTAGAGAAATATATTATCTGCATGGGACCTGCTTCTTGTTCCATGTATGTGCATTATAACCTCAGCGTAAACCCGAGGGAAAAGAACTTCAGAATATGGCACAAGGTACATGCACAGTACCTTCATTGTATGTGTATCATGTTTTTTTTATGTAGTATAACCACATGAAGTCCTCAGCTTAAAATTAAAACTGTCACTGAACAAAAACAACCACCTCAGGTATGTGATGTCATTGTTGATGTAATGTGTGACATCATCTTTGATGTCCTATGTGTTAGTCGTAGCAGTGCACGCTGGTGGCGTGAGTTATGTTTGCTTAGCTTACCATAACTGGCGAATTTCTGTTTTTTTTTATCGATTTTACTTGTAACCATAACGTCCCTTTAAAAAAGTTTTTTCACTGAATTTCATAGGTTTTTTTTAGTGCAACTTAACCAGAACGTCTACTTCACCTACCCTGCGCCCTAGTTCAGTGTCCACTATACCCTCATAATGTGACAATGGCCAGTGCTCATGGCTTGCAACCATGGTCAGTCTCCATAGTCCATGGGGCATTGGCTTCGGCTATGCCACATGCCCCAATAAGTAAATCAGAGTAGGCATTCGTCCTTGCAAAGTGCCAGACCCACTGTCCAGGCACCAAAGTTATATCACAATTTTTTTGTAATTACATTTTCACACTTTGGAAAAAATAAAACACAGGACAGATTAGCAAAACCATGCTTTGAGGTCCTTGCTGATGCTCCTGTTGAATGTTTGCTGCAATCCCGTCCAGCACTTTGGGCTGTAGCCATGAGCAGATGTTTTTTCCCCATTCAAACCTGTCCTGATTTTGAAAAACTTTACCACATAGGCCATACCCACTTTAACCCAGTTGCTGGTCCCTCGTGGTCCTGACCAGTAGCCAGATTGTCTGGGTCATGGTTTCAGCCATGACCCGGGCAACGTGGCCATTGGCAATGGCCACATGCTATACCTCAGTTACAAAAGGTATATCACTAATTTGTTTATCTACATTATAACACTTTAAAAAAAATAAAACACAGATTCATTTGCGAAACCATGCTTTTGGGTCTTTGCCAATGCTCCTTGCACAAGTTTGCTGCAAATCTGTCCATGTTTTATTTTTTGAAAAGTGTCAAAATGTGTACACAAAAAATTGTGATATAACTTAGCCCCCACTTGACAAAGTCCGTTCAGACTTTGCACAGACATTCAAGGTTGGGCCTATAATCTTTCTGCAAACCTTTGTGCAGAATTGTCAAAGGGCAACAAAGTTATAAACCATCTAAAAATGTTTAGACCCCCCCTCTAATTTTTCCCCCTTGTGACAAAATCCCACCAAACTTTGCAAAAACATTAAAATCTGGGTCTAAAATCAGTTTGCAAACTTTTGTGCAGATTCGTCAAACGGCACCAAATTTATAAGCCTTCTAATTAGTTTGGGTTCCCCCACTAATTTTGCCCGCTCTTGGCAAAAAAGCATCAAACTTTGCAGAACCATTTCGAGTCAGGCCAAACAAGTGAATCCCAAAAATAAAGTGTCCCTGTTTTTACCCAGCAAATCTTTTGTAGTGACCAGGCTACACAAGCACTTACCCAACAGAAAGGATTAGATGCAGCTCCGCTCCCAATGCAGCACTTGCCCGCACATGCATGGGACGATGTGCTCGTCAGCCACAAGAAGGCAGATTAATTTTTTGTAGGATGTAGTCGAAAATCTGCAAGCATAACAATTGAGCCACAACAGCTCGGCCACCAACTGCATAAAAAGGCACACATAGAAACCCTGCACTGGAGTTCAATCTCAATGGAGTGGATGACTGGGGATAAAGGTGACGACCAGGAACTTGGCAGTAAGTGAGTTTGGAGAAGATTTTGGAGTGAGTTTGAATTTGGAGAGAGAGCTATCAGGAGATGGGAGTTGAGCTCAAGGGGGAGGAGTAGAGGAGATTGGAGGCAAGGGGGAGACGATAACATGGGTGATAGGATATGAACAGCACATGCTGGAAGAAGGATAGCAAAAGAGAGTGGAGAGAGAAGAACAGCAGAGGGTGAAATTAGAAACAAAACAGGAGGAGAACAGCAGTGGGTGGAAGTAGAAACACAACAGCAGATGGCAGGAAAATAACAGCAGGGTGTGGAGGAACAGTAGTTGAAAGTACAAAAACGGGCGTCGGAAGGAGAAGATTGGCTGTTTTAAGAGGAGAACATTGGGATTTGGAAGAAGGAAAGCAGGGGTAGAAAGGGGAGAAACTTGTGTCAGGAGGAGAACAGGCAGGGTTGGAAGGAGAACAAAAGATGGTGGAGGGCAGGGAGAAGAAGTTTGATGTGGCTGATTGCCTGTAAAATGGCTGCCTAGGCGAGGAACTCTGCCTGGCATCACCTTTAGCACAACAAAAGGAATGTTGGCTGGAAGGTTTTGAAATAATCTTAAAGGATAGTTCCGGGACTTTTTTTTTATTGTCCCTACGGTTCGGCCATGTGTTTTTAAGCATAACTCGGTAGATCGTAGAAAACTTTCCTATGGACCTTACCCGACTTTTCGTCCATTAACGCACTCGAAATCAGCCGCCATTTTCTGATAATCCTATCATTTCCCCCCATCGCCCTGGCACACCTGCTTTTGCGGCACTAAATCAAATCCCCCGCCCCTGAAACAGACTTTATCAAAACATTCATATTCCCCGCCTCTATCCGTGACGTGACTGAGCTGCGTAGGCAAACGCGCCCAGGCGTCTTCTACGCGACTCCACACAGAACCCGGAAATCAACACAGATGAGCTCACACAACACAGCGCGCCACAATTGGGAATATGAAACTGTACTTTTAAATTAAACCGCAAGATTGTAAATTTGGTAAAGTACATTTATTTGACATCAAATGTTTTGAGAATATTCAGCGATTTGCATTTTTATTTGCTCACGTTCCAAAAAGTTCGTTTTGAGGCACGCGATGTTCCTTTGCTGTACACAGGGTCTTGGATCATCTCACAATACAGCGCCACAATTCGGAATATGAAACTGTGGTTTAAAAGCAAACGGCAAGATTGGCGTGGCGAGGCAGGGAGGGGGGGGGAACAAGGAGAAGACAGACAACGATCCTACTAGGCCAGGTGTCATTCAGATCGCGCAAGTGCAGGGGTAGGGGGAAGGTAAAAGTGCAAGGGGAAGGGGAGGGGGGAAGTGGAGTACAAGGTAAGTAGCATAAAATAATAAATACATAGGGCCAGCTGGTGGCGAGTGCAAGGTAAGTGCAGTACAAGTGCTGGGAAGGGGGGGCTGTAGGATACTGAGACAGTCCCCCAGTGCAGGGGTTGACAGGGAGGCAGTGCAGGTGGAGAGTGGAAGGGCCCAGGACCGAGGTCGCAGACAGTGGACCAGTTGTAGCAGGGGAGAGAGAGAGAGAAAGCAGAAGCAAAGAGGAAGGTTTTGAGGTGCTTCCGTAAAAGGAGATGGTTCTCCTCAAGATAGTGCGCGGTACAAAACAATATGCCACATAGAACGAACAAGTACAACTTAACCCGTCTTTAAAGCTACTGTATAGTAATTAAATTGCGGTATAAACTCATCTAAAGAGTTACTTACATTATATTTGCATTTTCCATTGTGTCTGTGCGTAGGGCAGCCCCGAAATACCACTCCTTCTATGCCGACGTTATTTCTTCTAATGAACGAACATTAAATGGCTATCGTTTCTGAAATTTTATTCATTATCGTTTCTTACGTTATTGCACCACACCCCCAAAAAGAAGTCTTTCGGGATGGTCCCGGCCTGTCAAGGTCAAATAACAATAGAACCTTATACTGAGTCGTGGGCCATTCCGGCACCCGAGCAAAAAATCAAAGCAGCTGACCTTCACTTTGAACGAGCACACATTCCTAGTTAGCTACATTCAGTGTAAGGCCATCTCACAGGACTTGAAATTTACACTCCATCTTTGCATTTTGTCTGCGTGCTTTGCAGCCCCAGAGAACCATAAATACGGAGACATTCTATATTTTTTGAAAAATGATTTATATGACTGTTTGGTTTAATTTAATGCGCAAATGAACAAGGTTGGATAGACACATTGCATGTACACTGAGCAATCACTTTTATTTACACAATACATAGCTACACATATTCAATGGGCCTGCGACATGAGGAGACTCGAGAGCAAAGTCACAGGTGACACCCGGGTGGTTCGCACTACTGCACGGTGAAGGGAGGGGCAAGGGTGGAGAGACACATTGCATGTACACTGAGCAATCACTTTTATTTACACAATACATAGCTACACATATTCAATGGGCCTGCGACATGAGGAGACTCGAGAGCAAAGTCACAGGTGACACCAGGGTGGTTCGCACTACTGCACGGTGAAGGGAGGGGCAAGGGTGGAGAGACACATTGCATGTACACTGAGCAATCACTTTTATTTACACAATACATAGCTACACATATTCAATGGGCCTGCGACATGAGGAGACTCGAGAGCAAAGTCATAGGTGACACCCGGGTGGTTCGCACTACTGCACGGTGAAGGGAGGGGCAAGGGTGGAGAGACACATTGCATGTACACTGAGCAATCACTTTTATTTACACATTACATAGATACACATATTCAATGGGCCTGCAACATTAGGAGACTCGAGAGAACAGACAATCAAATTACAATCATTTAAACCGTGATGTGTATTTCTCAATGAGCTCTGCTTTAGGTGGACATGGAACAGAGGCAATGTTGGGTGGCAATGCAGTTGTCCCCTGCACAGGTTCGTTCACAACTCCATGTATGTGCCTATCTAGGACATCAACAATAAGTCTCTCAATAAACTCATATTGTATATCCTCAAACACTGGTTTGATCACCCATTGTTTACTTCTTTTAGTGAAGGCCTTATTGTAGCGAAGCGTCCCTAAAGTTCCGGTCGTCCTACTTTGTTGACGGCCAACATTATGGTTATGTGCCAAGACCGCTAGAAGAGTCCGATTTATCATGCCCTCCATGCCAAAATGCAATCGTTTTGGCATGTACTTTAGGCACATATTGTGGAACACCTCCAAATCTCCTGTGTGGCAGAATTCCGTGAGTCCCCTCAAATCTCTTGTTATAGTTTTATCAAATACAATCTTTTCAATGGCTTTGTGAGTGGGTGATGAAGGAATCAACCACTTCTTCTTCCGTGCCTCCTCTGTGGACAAATGGCCATGTTCACAATTGTGGAAATGTTGGTTTGTGTTCCAACGGTGAACATTGGTACAGTGTAGCATTACTGACCGCCATTTTTCCAGTAGAATTTCCAACGACCCTCCACATGTTTTTGAGCTGCACCAAAGATGGTTGCTGATTGACTTGGACCACTGTGAAATACCTTGCATATCTTTTTTTTTACCTGCAGCCGACATTTTTTTTTTGATTGTTTTTGCAAGATGCCAAACGTCAAATTGGTGATTTATATTTTTGTACTCTTCTCTCATTGTCTTGCCAATTGAAACGTGTCTGTCCGTGGCTATCAGGTCGATCACCATTCCCCGCGATTGTAGTTCTTGCAATGATGCTACAAAGCCAACTTTCTCCATGGCCACTGAGGATGTACTTTGTGACACCTGCACGACCACCGAACTCACAATTTTCTTACTTTCCATGTCCTGAAAGTGGTAGGTGCAGTACTTGGCTGAAAATCCTGGGCTGTCGCACTGTCCATCACCGGCTAGCCTGAACCGTTTGCCCGCGAATGTACTATCAATAGACATTTTTTCCATTATCCAAGCTTCGCTAATGGCTGGAAATAGATAATCGGTTTGGTATTTGTAGAACTGAGTTTTCGCAATGAAATGGATTCCCACAAACTGAAAGAAAGACTCTAACTTTTTAAAACTTGAACCACTAAAAAGTGCAGCTGCTGCACAAAGTAGATTGCCTGCTGGCAGTTGCCCAAGCATGGGTTGTGCAGACCATGAGAAAGGATGATATTTTGTACAGGTGGCATGTATTTTAAGGTTAGTGCCTCGAATTGCACGAGTCACATTAATCAATGGCTCCCCACATTCTTCCCCACCAACCGAATGCCCACATTTCATCCGAATAATAATATCAATCAAACAACTATCGAATACAATGAATTTGGCCTCTTTCCTTATACTGTCACTCTGCATCCCAGCTGGTTCGGCCTGTAACGTTGAGGACATGTCACTCACATGAAAGGTAGAATCTCTGATATCGTCTTCCGCTATGTTCAGTGATATTGATGGTGTTTCATTGTCGTCCACTTCATTCTCTTCCATTGCATCATCTGTTCCTTCTCTGGCGATGGGTGAATAAAACAATTTCTTCAACTTTCTCGCGGTCTTAGTTTTTGCGGGTGTGGATTCTGTGAATTGATCTCCGACTGCATCCGAACTACCAGGAGGACATTCACTATCAATGGCTTGTGCTGGTATAGCTCCGTTGTCAATCACTTCATATTCTTCCCATTGGCACGATGCATCTCCAGTCTCAAGTCCCTGCCAAAAGGTTTGACAAGCAACATCTCTCGTTCGCTTTACTGCCTGTGTAGATCTAGTTCGTACACCCACTCGCAACTAGAGGACAGATTTGAAAAGGGATGTTCAGTTTAAACACAATTTACAGTATAGAACTATTAACAGTGAAAAACAACATAATATAGTGACCAGGACACTAACCTTCTTTTGCTTTCTTTTCTTTGAAACTTTCTTGCCTCGAACTTCAACATCCGGACGCTGTTGCTCCGACTCGTGTGTGCATGTCTCCACTTCCTCTTGCGCTGCAACGACTATATTTTCATGATAAGCACATCCATCACGCACTGACGCTCCATCGACTCCCTGAAACATAGAACTTTCATTAGTATGTATAATAATATTGAAAACACAAAAATGTACTTGGGGACCAATACCCACGTACATCTCAATAGCAAAACACGAATGAACGCTTTGTGTAGAACATTCAAACGACAATTATTCACGCATTGTTGATCTAGTTAGATGGAACTGTCAAGATCCATACCTCGGGCTCCTGATAGACTCCCATTGATGATATTATTGAAGATGATGCTTCAGTAACTCCCTGAAACACAGTAATTGCATTAGTATGGTTTTCTATTTTGTTAAAAAGAACATAAACTTTGTGCAGGCGTCAACGGCTCATCTAAATAGACCTGCACAAACGATCAGTTGTCTAAAATAAATAATGGATATGTAAATATGATTAGATTTGCTCGATCGTTGGAAGTGTCACCACCCAGAGATCTGCATCAACTACTAGGGGTGATGTTCTTGTAGAAGAAGCTCCGTCATCTCCCTGAAACATAGTACTTGCGTTAATAAAGAAGGAAGTATAGCGGATGTAATCACGTCATATGATTTCGCTTGATCGAACTGTCAGTATCCATACCTCGAAATGCATAAGAACATCAAGGGACGATGTAACTGCGGTGCACACTTCTGCAAGCTGTTGCGCCGACCCGTAACTGCATGCTCCCCCTTCTTCTTGGACTAATGCTCCATCGACTCCCTGAAACATAGGACTTTCATTAGTAATGAACACAATATTGAAAAAAGAAGACACATAGGAGGGCGACGACAGAAGGACATATCAATGGCTAAAAACGAAAGAAACATTGTGTGTAACAATCACGCTACAAGAATGCAAGATCTGATGATCTCCATCGATGGAACTGTCCGGAAACGTACCTCGAGCATCTGAGTGACATCAACGGTTGTCGTCAATACGTTGGACTCCTCAGCATCTCCCTGAAAGACAGTACTTGCATTATTTTGGATAACAATAATTATAACTAAAAACAAAGACTAGAGGACGAGTACAAGGGTGTACCATTAGGTAAAATAATTACACGATAAATTAAAACTATTGATTTACATGCCTAAAACAAGTCAGTGGCAGAATAGCCAAGTAAGATTACCCGATAGGCGCTTGAAGTGGCTGATGACTGCAATAACGACACGGATGGAGAATCTTCCGCCTTCATATTGAGTGGATACATAAATGGGGAAATTATTGTTAGCTAATGCTACACACTACCGCAAGGCCGAGAGATAAATACATAAACTTGACTCACCAGTGGAGGGATGTGGACGAATAGAGTGGGAATAGCGGTTGAGAGCAATTTTCGCCTCGCTCGCGGTGTGTTCTTCTTTATTAGCAATGATGTGGAGTACATGTCTGAGCTAAAGTGCCTGCTGCAGATGCGGTATCGATCACCCCTCTTGTCCGCAAAGATTCTAGGACTCTACTTTCAAGCTCAGACGGTGGATATCCGCAATATCGGACCCATTCTCTTATCTGATCTATTGTCTTAGGGAAAACATGCATTATAATACCTTCAGATTTATTATGGGTCTTCGAAGGGCAACCGCCAATGGAACAGGCAGGCATTGTGGAAAGTTCTGAAAAGTAAAGATCAACAATTCTCTATGAATACCAATGTGTTAAAAAATTAAATGACACATAAAAGGTTCAATGCAAGGTTCTTTTTGGTTCTTGGAACTATACACGTTATTCACATGTGGATAAGTATTTGAATAACTTTAAAAAAATAGAAAAATAATTTCACTAAACTCAGAACATGTGACTAGTTCCTTGCATGTACTGTCTTGAACGAAAAGAAATTGGACGCAAAATGATTATGGTACATGGCCTTACCTTGACGAACAAACAGTTAGATGCAGGGATCAGAGTAGTTTCTTGTCGTAGAACAGGGAGCAGTTCACAGGTTGCAAACTGACGAGTTTCCTCGAAGTGGTCACGGAAGTTCACAGAGACGAAGAGCAGATAACCAGCACCTTCACGGGTTGACTAGCAAAGCGCAAAGAAGTTCTCATTAGAAATATGAAGTGGGTTATAAAGAATTCGAAACAGGGGTGTGTTTGTGAATGAATGACGTGTATATGTCGTGGCATTATGCGGTTTGCAGGGGGCCGTCCAGCGTGAGGGGGGATGCTTGGCAGGAGACACGGGGTCTGGAGGTAGACATGGGAACAACAACCCATGCTCTATAGACCACTTTGAAGTGTACATGGTCTTTGGCACCTCTTGGCCTTTATCGCTCCCTGACAGCTCCACTTGCCAGCGCAAGTACCCCGGTGCGAACTGCCTTTGATAGGGCGGGGGGTGGATTGGGGCGGTGGTCATGCAGACAAGACACAGGAAGACTCGTGAATGGAGACACACTTATGTGGATTGCAGGGGGCCGTACAGCGTGAGGGGGGATGCTTGGCAGGAGACACGGGGTCTGGAGGTAGACCTGGGAACAACAACCCATGCTCTATAGACCACTTTGAAGTGTACATGGTCTTTGGCACCTCTTGGCCTTTATCGCTCCCTGACAGCTCCACTTGCCAGCGCAAGTACCCCGGTGCGAACTGCCTTTGATAGGGTGGGGGGGGTGGATTAGGGCGCTGGTCTTGCAGACAAGACTCGTTTGCCGCAGGGCCTCACCAAGGAGAGGCCATCTCACTGCATGTAAGAGGCAGGCTGAAGGATCTACTACATGGAAGGCAGGGGGGTGAGTTTATAAATACCTCAGCCTCCCAGGAGAATATATGGGTGCAGTTCACCCTGGAGACCCTGGATGCCTAGGCAGTTAGTCAGCAGCAGGCTGGCCTGTGGTGGCAAGGCGGCACGGGCCAGAGGGGGTCATCTCTGTACCCGGTGCCCAAAAGGATGATTTATTATGATCAACCATATTGATTATTTACCTATAACCATGTTTTGTATCAATAAAATCCAACGGCCTTCCTTTTATTGCCAACGCTTGAACAAAGTGGTGTGGTAAGTATTTTTGGGGGAGGAGGCAAGGCCGGAGGCTTGATGCCAACCCGCAAAATAACATATGTATGTCTGCTGCATATGGGTTCAACGGTTATGTGGATTAAAGGTGGGCGGCCAGCGTGAGGGAGGATGCTGGCCGGAGACATGTGGTGTGACAAGACAAGGCACAGGAAGACTATTAAATGGAGACACACTAGATTCATTTAAAAAATCAAAACAACCATTGTTAAAATATATGTTGGGTTTTATTTTAGATCTTAATTTCAATTGAACATAAATAATAAACATTACACATTGTAAAGTTCCGGTTGCAGCACATCCAGGGAAAATCCGCGGTATTGTCCACTGTCGCTGGGGAAATGTTGTCTAATGGCAAGTACCGCACAGGCAGGTATTACTCTCCGAACGCGGTGTCCGAGCCTCCCGTGAAGCCACCAAGTGAAGCAACGATAGGCCACCAGCCTGTACCACCTGTGAAAATGAAAGATGCAAACTGTATTAAAATGACAAAACTTTCTTATCACTGTCGATTCAGGTAAAAAATGTCATTCTGCTTTGAAAAAAATTCTATCTAGAAAATGCACAATATGGAACCAATTTACATGCATTCGAATGATATGTAGATGTAATTTTATATGTGGGAGACGACCATGACATAGTAGTGACATCACTGACATCAAAACCAGAGTATACTTACTCGTTACTCGGATTACGCGGACGAACAGTGCCGCGAAGTTCGTGCATAAGCACCATCATCATCCTCAACACGGTCCGTGAGAGGCAGGCTTCCCTGAACTCTGGCAGCTCGGTGATGCATTGCGGACTTGGCTCGCCTTCCGAAATGTAGGCCAAGCACCCGGAATTTTCACGGTAGCAGCAGTTCTCCTCCTCAGTTGGCATTAGCTCGCACCGATTGCACGTGCACCAGGTGGAGACGCCGTCCATGCGACATAGTCCAGGCTCTTCATCCGTTGACTGGTCCTCCCAACTGCCGTCCGAATCCCCATCGTTTTCGCGTGCTTGCCTTTCCAGTAGTTCTTCCTCGGTGTACTCGGGCTCATACATATACGGCATTATTGTAGCCATTGTGTGGTAAAGAAAGTAAAATAATTTACAGAGATGGTACAGGTGTTCACAAGGCCTAGAAGCGGCGAAGGTAGCTGACCAGAGCACAGAAACGAGTCACAGAATACTCAAAGTAACACAGAGAGAGTAATGGAATCGAAAATCTGCTGCTGTGTGTTGTGAAACGGTGTGTTTAAACTTATTGAGGAAAGAGGCGTCCTGCCATTTCCATGGCGACACTTAATTAGCTGAGGCGCAGCGATTGTTGACACGAAACGTGCTTTGGCGTTGGGAAATGGGCGGTACGCGTCTGCTGATGTCAGGCTCAGGGGCGGGGGATTTGATTTAGTGCCGCAAAAGCAGGTGAGCCAGGGCGATGGGGGGAAATGATAGGATTATCAGAAAATGGCGGCTGATTTCGAGTGCGTTAATGGACGAAAAGTCGGGTAAGGTCCATAGGAAAGTTTTCTACGATCTACCGAGTTATGCTTAAAAACACATGGCCGAACCGTAGGGACAATAAAAAAAAAGTCCCGGAACTATCCTTTAACCTCTGGCATAGCTCTGGGCAACCCGCCAGAGCATCAATCTTGAGTCTGCCGTGCCATTACATAAAAGGCAAAGACTGTGTTCCACTCCAAAAGGGGCAGTGTAGGCCAAACTACTCAGTCACATCCCTTCAGCACAAGCCCCCAACCCCATACATGCTTCAGCATCATTGGGCATCACCAGAGAGGTGCAGCCTGGGATTTGCGGGTCAGCAGACCCGTCCGAATCATTGGGCATCACCAGAGAGGTGCAGCCTGGGATTTGCGGGTCAGCAGACCCGTCTGAATCGGGGTGAATATAGCAAAACAAAAGGAGTGCTGGCTTGCCTTTACCATTATGAGCTAAGGAGCACTCCACTCGCCACATGCCATCGGGAGTTGGGGAATGTCAGAAGCACTAAAGAGAGATTATGGAGTATAAATTATTACCCCTTATAGAGAGAAATTAACAGTTTTGTTTCTCATGGAGAACTACGCCCCACTGGTAATATGGCAGCCAGAAGGACACCTGGCTTGTAAATTGATAAACACCCTCTGATCATATCTCAATCTATGCTGCACAGGTGAGACTGCTTACTCCCCACTTTTCTCTTCTGCAATAGTTGCACAACCAGTGCTTTTTTCACAAAAACAATCCTATCATATTGGTGGTGACTGCTGATGAAAGGAAGGAAGCCATCCCGTGGTGCCGCTCAGTAAGATCAGGCAGAGAAAGGAAGAACAGAGATAGCTGCCAGATTTTACATATTTACCAAGGGTTCTCTGCTGATCCACTGGAACAGTACACACATGGAACCAGTGAAAGTGACCAAGCTTAACGCTGCATCCCCTGAAGTGCTAAGCACGCTGCTTGTTCTGTTACTCATGGGAACTCCAGGGGCCATATTGGATTTCCATTATACCTCTCCAGAGTAATGCTAGCAGGTGACACTATGAGCTTCCATATAGTGAGTGGTGAACTCCCATGCCTGTCCTTGAGAACCTACATTTGGGCAGTCGCAGAGGCCAGGTGCTACCCAGAGCTAGTGGATGGTGGACCTGGAGGATGTATACGAGGGACTTGCAGGGCACACCCACTGGGTTCCCGCTCTAAGGCAGTGGGTAACCACAAGAATATGTGTTCCTTTAGCACCTCTACACATATGAAGCACCCCCAAAGGGGCAGTCTGAGGAATTACACCGCTCCCACCGATATACAGGTGTCACCAAGGGAGTAGTCACAGGGATGTTCAAACCCATACTGCTTGTGTTAATGTGTAGGACCACAAAACGGGCTGTCACAGGGACACTTGCACCCCCACCACTCTACCCCTACCAGTGACTGCCACAGAGAGGAGAGGGGGATGCCCATAACCCTTAGTTTCCCTCCCATAGGCTGAACAGACAAAGAGAGCAACTAAAGCTCCCTAGCCAGACCCAAACATCTAGTGCATGAAATCAAGCCTCGTTCTTTAAGGCAACAATGTTGCAACATTTTGAAGTCACTGATGAGTGAGGAAATGCATTCTTTTTTCAGCACTGGTGCTGAGGGGACCATTTTACATTTTGACCAATACTCGGGCAGCCCACGTGTGGAAAGTATGAACAGGGAAAGAACAAACCCATTACTCAGTGATATGGGTATTCCAAACATCCCAAGACAAAGGGAGTTTAAATGTTACACAACGTTTCCCATGCTTACCAGAGGATTTTCTAACTCTAGAATCACACATTAGGTGAGCAATGGAACCCAGGCTAAAGCCGGCAATGGCAAAAATTATTCCAGGGAGAAGGAGAGAGGGAGTCTCTACATCTGTGCATGGCCTTTCTGGGATCCAAGAGGGTGGCAATCCTTCATGTAACTTAAGGCCAGACCACCACATGAGTCAATCTCAGCACGCAGGTCATTTGTCACCACCTATGGAGATGAGAAGCCCTTCTTAAAAAAAGCAGGCCGTTCAGTCTGATGGTATGGGAAGCTTGAGGGGGAGTTGGAAGAAGGAGATTTGTAGAAACTGGGGAGAGCAGGTACCTCTTCTAGCAGTTTTAAGCGAACCAGGACGGAAGCTAAAGGAGGCGGGAGGAGGCATGAGATGGTGCAGTCTTACCTTGTGCTGGGGGGAAGTGGGGGGAGGGGGGCATAGAAGTGTCTCAGGGAGAACACGCCAGGCCTGAACCTAAGAGCCTGGGAGAGGAGATCAATGCTGTGAAGACTCCTCCAGTCTCTCAAATAGTTGGAGAAGAGCTGTAGATGTATTGAAGCCCGGAGCGTACCGGTCACAGAGGGCCTAATGCCGTGTTCAACAAATGAGGGGTTGTGAATCCAACAAACCTGCAGACTGAAGACAAAGCGGCCACTGACTCCTGCAATGACCCTACCACCTTAGCTGACATCCATAACTGCAGCATGCTCACAGCTATAGACTCTACTGCCCCCATTAACCTGAGGAAGGCCAAACCACGGGCACACCTTAACTCTTGGTACACTCCACAGTTAAGAGTACTCCGCAAAACCAAACGCTGTGCCGAAAATCATTGGAAAAGTCACCCCTCTGACGCGCACAAAGACGTTTTTTTCTTGGCATCACACACCTACAAAGCAGCCATTATAGAGGCGAAAAAAGAGTCCCTTAACAATCGCATCCTGCAAGCCGACTCCAATTCTAAGGAACTCTTTAAGATACTAAAAGAGCTTGAAACTCCCGTTACCCCTCCCGACACCTGCATTAAAGATAGCAAATGGTGTGCTAACATTCAGGCAGCGTTACTGAATAAAATCACCACACTTCAATCTAAAATCATAGCTAAACAAGACAGCCTGAAATTGGACAATCGCCCTCCTACCCCAGCTGGGGCCCTCTCCCCTGACCTGCCCAATCTCAAACGGTTTGCCTTCTCATCGCTCACCACTGAGGAGGTGGAAAACATTATCCTGAGGATCAAACCCTCCAACTGCCAGGGCGATCCCTGCCCTGCCCCAATCATTAAGGAATCTGCCCATGATTTGACCCCATTTATCACTTCCTTCATCAATGCCTCCTTTAAAACAGGAACTGTCCCTGACAACATTAAGGACCCTTGGGTGATCCCCCTTCTCAAAAAACCCTCCCTTGACCCTAGCATACCTACCAACTACAGACCTATTACTACTGTTTTAGACCGCGTAGCATACCTGCAAATCCAAGAGTACTTGGAAGCCAATTATCTTCTAGGTCTTAGACAATCTGGCTTCCGCCTCAGACACGGAACAGAGACAGCTCTACTAGACTTAAAGACTCAAATTGAAGTTTTAAAGGACAACGGCAAACTTGCCCTGTTACTTCTACTTGACCTCTCTGCGGCATTCAATTTGGTCAACCACCAAATCTTATGCAAGCATCTTCACTCTGCTGCCCATTTCTCTCCATCAGCTACGGCCTGGATCAAATCATTCTTGAGTAATCAATCTATGCGTGTCCTTTCTCAATCTGCAGCTGCAGATCCTTCCCCTATTCACTGTGGTGTCCCCTAGGGCTCTTGCGTGTCGCCAACACTCTATAATGTTTTTACAAAACCACTCTTTGATGTACTTGACTATCTGGGTGTCTCTTATACGAATTACGCTGACGAAACCCAGATACTCATTCCCATCACTGGTGACTACTTGGCTGACACCAAGGCCCTGAATGACGTCTACCTCGTCATCCAAGCTTGGATGGCACAACACCAGTTATGCCTCAATGATGACAAGACTGAGCTCCTCATCTTGGGCACCACGCAACGCCTTAGTAAACTTGAGCCGGCCTACCAATCGTTTATCATCGATGGCAACACCATCCAAGTTTCAAAAGACACTAAAACCTTAGGCGTCTACCTTGACGCCACCCTATCCCTCTCCCGTCAAACTAATGCAGTCAAGTCTGCTTCAGCATACACCTGCAAACTCATTGCAGCCTGCAGGCCATTTCTGACCACCCCTAACTTGGTCACACTGGCCAGAACCCTCCTCATGGCTAAAATCGACTATGGTAGCGCCCTCTACCTAGGAACCAGCCAAGAGAATCTTAACAAATTGCAAATCTCCCAGAACAACGCCATTAGAGCGGCCCTTAATATCCCGCTAAACCACTACATCTCGGAATCTAGATCCAATCTACACTGGCTACCGGTCAAACAGAGAATTGCACTGAAAGCCTTAGGCCTCACCCACAAATGCCTAGCCAACCAAGCCCCCCCGTATCTCTGCAGCCGGCTAACCCGCCACGCGCCTACCCGCCCTCAAAGAACTGCCCAGACCCACTGTTTAACCACATCCCTAGGTTCAAATTACAAAAAGCGGGGGGATCAAGCTTCCCCGTTCTAGCTTCCAAGCTTTGGAATGCCCTCCCCATCAGATCAGAAGAATGCTTTAGTGCCTTCAAGTCCAAAACAAAATCCTGGCTCTTCAATCAGCCTTGAAACTCGGATTTCTTTGTACCTGGGGGCCGTGTCCCAGTAAAACGCCTGCTTTAATCTCTACTCTGTAAATGATGTATACTTCTGTATGCCCTGAATACTTTGCACTGTATGTAAATTTGAATATATGTATGCTCGTTATGTAACCATGTCCTAAGTTGTGCCCTGATGCCTCCGGGCCTTACGGGGCGCGTTATAAATAAAAACAAACAAACAAAGGCCAGGGTGATCGATTGGACACTGGAGTTTGGGGGTGGGGGGAGAGACCCCTTTTCTGGAACTGTTGTAAGAGGCGTCTTTCTGGTTTATATCAAAGATATTGATTTACGATTGGTTGTTTTGCTGTTCAAAATAAAAGCTGGTGCTCCATATTAAATATATCCTTGTGTCAGCCTTTTCCGGCTTCCCACCCGGCTACCCTCTCAAAACTGCTCCTGCTAGTGCCACTACTACATGCTCAATTGCAGTGCAGACTGATTGCTAATTACTATAAGAACACAACACACTACTCAATATAGTTCCTTTCAAATGGCGTTCAAAGTGCACTCTTCTTCCTGCATCACTATTTTAAAAGGTGGCAGTGGTAAATCATCCTTGATGTCGGAACATAATGAGTTGGTCTTTAAACAGGGGTGGCAGCCCATGCGGGGTGCTAGGGTGCTGCACCCCTTTAATATATGGGGCCCTCTGTGTCCCATTTCATACATTCAAATATTGCTTTTCATAGTGCAAATATAGTCTTTGCATTTGCAAAGAATCTTAAAATGTTTAGGTTCTTTGAGAACGCAACGGCTGGTGGTGTTCCCACGTCCTATTGTCTTTCACAGAGCTGCACCCGGGCCCCAGCAGCGCGTTGACTATGAAAGACATTAGAGAGATGTCATCTGACATCGCAGTATTTATTTCTCTGCATGGGTACCTGAAATCTAGAGAAAGAAGTGCCCATTCATCCCTCCCTCCCTCTCCATGTCTGTCTCGAGCTGGGGGCGGGATCAGAGGGCTGACCCCACCTCGAGCCTGATTCAGAGCAGGAAGAAGCAAGGGAGCCGGTTGCTGACCCCTGACCTGCTATTGAGCCGCGTGAGTTCCTGTCCTCCTCTCTAGGAGATATCACCACCGCTGCCTACAGTTGAGTTCAACGTTGAATTTGTGTGTGTGAGCAAGGGCGTATGAGAGACAGTTTGCACGAGTTGCAATGGTGTGTGAATGTATATGTGTGAGTGTGTGTGTTCATAAATGCGCAAGTTAAAGGAGACGATTGAGCCTGTGTTTGTGTGTTGCGGGAGTGTGTGTGTGTGTGTGTGTGTGTGTGTGTGTGTGTGATAATTGACTAGCGAGCATATTCTGTCAACTCGTCACTCATCACTTAGAGAGGGGATGGGCTACGACAGCATAGAACACTCACATTGCCTTTTCCCACTATTGTAGTAATATGTGTAATATGCAGAGGCGTTGCCTGGGGGTTGGGAGGCTAAGGGGGCTATAGTACCGGGTCTTTTGGTTGTATCCCTGGATAAAAGCTCAGGGGTTACAACCAAAAAGCTAGCTAGCCCAGAGTCCTAACAGTCCTGACGTTAGCGCAGCCCTGTATCTTTTCCAGACCTAGCAACACCCCTGGTAATATGTCATTGCCCACAAAAGGAACCCTCTTCCACAAACAAATGTGAATGGCCCCAGGTGTTCCAACATCCAATTGTCCGCAATCATTGGCTGCTTGAAGGCAGCACAGGTAAGTATCCAAGCAGCAACTCCCATCCTCTCGCATGATCAGCTTTAACTGTGCCAGCTGTAGTCATTTTCTTCTCATTAACAGTTTGGCCCTTCGTTGCTCCTGAACATTTTTTGCAGCACCCCAAAGCAGCCATAATGGTAGGTTTCACGTCTAAATCGTAGCCTGCTTTAACTAAGACTATTTGATAGCGGATGAATGACGCTGTATCAGAAGTAAGGCAATGAATGTGTGAAAATTCCCCCCACGCCTCTTGTGTCCATTGGCTCCACAAAGTCAAAATCACTGGAATTCAGGATTCTTAGTGTAGGTTTCCTACGCAATAAAGACAGTAAATCCGACCGATTAATTCACCTTCTGGAGCAATCCAGGTTATTTGTTCCGATTGTAAAGCTCTTCGGATATAAGCGAGGAGAAACTGATCCATTGTTAACCTAATTTTCTTGGCTCACAGTCGGACCAGGTAAATTTGTTATCCCCATTTTAGCAACTCTTCCTCTGTTATTACTTCCTAGATTATTCACACGGGGGGGGCATGCTTATTAGTGATGCCATAGTGTTCATATACTCATTTTCACCAGGTATACCAGTTTTACTGACGGCTTCTGTTTCGTCGTTTTTTAATAGCCAACTTGTCAAAGTTCCTGTCGGTTTCTGTTGCCTTTCTTCCCACCATTTTTTAGATTTCAATCTGGTAGAAGAGATGATGGTAGAATTAAGCGGTTCCTTTGCAATTAGTTGCATTGCTTGGGTGGATTTCTGGGTGCGGCATTGCGTTTCATCAAGCGTCGCTGTTTGCGTGTTTGAAAAATGCCCTTTTAATGAGTTCCCCTCAACCTCTTCATGTATCTCTTGTTGAAGTCCAAGTTGAACTTCATCAGGAACTAACTCAGGAGGCGTGTCATTGGCACTTCAAAACATTATATTGTCAGGGTCGACGTGAGGTCCTCACATGGCTAAATTTAGTAGGTGCTTTTGTCTCACTCTGTGCTTTTAGATCTTGGCGTATTTGCCCACAGAGGTTAAGCAGTATTTTTACTGAAAATTGTAGCACTCGCAAGTTAGGATTCAAACTTGCATTCATTGCATTTGTCCCTCCGCTTACAGTGGATTGCTCAGATTCGAACATGTGATGCTGTTCATCTTCTGTAACAGGATACAAAACAGGGTAGCCGACATCCTTTGCGACTTTGTCTGTGCCGCGTCTAATGATGTAAATTTTGGTGGTGCAGGTGGGGATACAGAATTTACATTTGTAGCACATTTGGCAGGGAAACCACTTGTGCAGCCTTGCAACGAGTAACAAAGGTCCAGAATAGAATTATTATCTGTACCAGAAAAGGATGAATTATCATTTTCCATGCAGAGAACTAGATTATTCTAGTAATATTATTTGGCACTAAACAATGACAGAAATGAATGGTTATTACCAAAAATGCTACTAACATGTGTCTAGACAGGTTGGTCAGTGCACCAGTGTAACGAGTTCCCCTATGTAAGGAACTCATGGTGGCAACAAGTAAGACAGGCGCAAGTGATCACAGTTCAAGGGTGTTTATTGAACAATGAATTCTATATGCAGGCTGGAAAAACGCCTAATCTAAACCTAAATATAAAATGGGAGCAAGCGTCGACTATCAAATGAACATTAAGGCGGTCCTAGTGGCTTTGTGTCAAATAAAAAGGGCCTATACTAAGAAAAACCTATTGCCAAACCGTTCAACGAATACAAAAACGGTGTGGGATAGTTCTCAAGAAAAGAAAGAACAGTTCTCAAATACTACCTCAGGATGCGGTAGCCTGCGTCTCCCTTCCGCATGTTTTGAGCACGGGGTAAGGTGGGATCGTGGAGCACAGCACACTCTCGAGCCTTCCCAGCACGAGATGACAGTTCAGCTTTCAGTTATCAGGGCCGGTGATGGCCAAGTCTCGTTTCACTCGAAAGTCTCTTGCCTTCGAGGGACTGATGTCATCAAAATAATAAAACAAAAAGTTCCTTCATCAAATGAACATTCATTAGGGTGATAATGGTTCACCCTTGGGTCCCTCTCTTCTGGACGCTGACCCTTCTCAATTTTTAGCCACAGTTCATGTAGGGTGATGGCTTCACTCCTGGTCCCCTTCTTCCGGGTGCTGACCCCTCACGTATTGTATTCCACAATTATATAAATCAGTTATTTTCTCTATAAACCTTGGATGATAGCTTCAACCCTGGATCTCCCTCGGTCAGGCTAAGACCCCTTGTGACTGCCAATACTTGGGTGATGGCTTCACCCCTGGATCTCCCTCAGTCACGCTCAGACCCTTCTCTTCTCTCAGCCGGATCTCCCTCTGTCAGGCTCAGACCCTTCTCTTCTCTTTAGCAGGATTTCTCTTCCCTTAGTTTCTCAGTGTCTTTTCAAACAGTTCAAAGTGGACATCCCTCGGCTTTGTTCACGTCTATCAACACACCATTTCTCGGGACCTTAGACTTCACCCCTCTCGTCAGCATCCCTCGGTCGGGTTTACTCCTGCTAACATTAAATTCACTATTGCTTGCGGGATTCACCTCTGTGTCTTTCACACAGTTTGTAGATGAAAGTCTTTCGATTGTACAGGAATTTTGATTGACCCTCAGTATGATAACTTTGACCTATTCTGATGGCCCTCCTATGCCTCTTGGTTTCTGTAGTTTCGTTCAGATGGGGATCGACCAGAGTCTCTTGAGTTAGGACCTTCGTGTTGCCGGTTTCCCTCTGCAGCTGGTTTCCCCTTAACACTTTTACAGTTCTTTCATAGTTCATTGAACTTGGTGCAAACTTGCTACTTTGCGATTCTCAATTAACACAGCCCGGTTCTTATCGGTGCTCCCCTCTACTCACCAGCTGTGATGAACCGCTTGGCTTTCCACTTCATTGGAGTCCAGGCCAGTACCACAGGCCCGGGAGCTTCCCTCGCTATCAGTGTAGGCTTGCCGCGTGTACAGTTGACATCTGCTGCAAGCCCATAGTGCTATTATTCGCGGTCTTAGGCTCTCTTCCACGAAGGTTTCGTCGGCCTGGGACGAAAAGGGCAAGGTCACTTCTCTCCTCACCACCCTCTCGATTCCTGCCGCTTTTCTCCTTTTCTTGAACTGCTGTGCCTGATTAGCCATCTTGTGCTGTCCGCCGTGCTCGCCTTGCTCATACTGTGCTTTCTTGCTCCACCTTTTATCCCTGTGGGGAAAAGGAAGGGCCGTCAGCTGTGTGTGATTTAAGTCAATTGCCTGACTTTGCTTGATTCTCGTGTCGGAACATGTCAGGTAAACAGTCTTATTACAAGTCCACTGTTTTCTACATCAGGGAAAAGTATTGGTGTTGGAAAAGGGGAGAGGTAGAGTTTCTGCATTTCTGCATAGTAGGACGGGGATAAGGTGTTATCGGGAATTATAGTCTTCGTATTGGAAAGGGGAGGGCTTGGAGTGTCAGAGTATCCTATGGGACCGGATAGGTAAGGTTTGTGAAATGGACGAGAATGATCGGGATGGAGAACAGAACATAGGGGAATGTGGGAATAATAGTGTTCTGTCCTAGTAAATTGGGTGTTCGGGACAAAATAACTAGAGGAATGTGGAAAAGAGTGTCCAGGGTTGTTTGGATGAGATGCAAGCGGGATAGATATTTTACAGGATGGGTTTTGTACGGAGGGTTTATTGGATCTGGGTAGGAGAGATTTAATAGAAGGGGGGAGGCAGATGTAACCTACGAGGGCCTCAGGGATCTCATCCTCTTCTTCCTCCTCAGAACAGTACCGCGCCTCCTCACCTTGGATATTCTCCCAAGCATATCCCCGGTTTCCCTCACCCAGGTGATCCCCCCCCCCCCCCCATGGGTCCACCCCCAGGAACTGGATCCAACAGCGATGGCCGTGTCCTGGCCACCTGGATAAAGGATTCCTGGGCTACCTGGGAGAATACCTTCAGGTTTCTACCTCCTCCAGAGGACACTCTTTTTATTAATTTTTATTTTATTGGACGTTTGTATGGCGCCTATGTACAAAGATTTCCAGACTCCACACGGCAAGACGGGGTAGGGGGACATGGAAAATCAAAGGAAAACAACAAGAACAAAAAAATTGTTATATTGGCCTTATGACGATTCTACCGTGCAAATGTATGACAAATGCATGACAAGGTGATAAGTGCGAAGGGGGGTGGCTGGTAAGTGCCATTCATGCTAGGGCGGCAAGTGCCTGGGGAAAGAGGGAAGCGGGGAAGAAAAGTGCAGTGGACAGGTGGACTGGGTTGGGATAGTCCAGGAAGGAACGACCGAGAGCAGGTGCTGGAATAGGAAACTGGCAGGGACTGGTAGGGAGGGTGGTCTGGTCCCTGTATGACTCTGAAGGCACCAGGCCCCAGTCGCTGCGGCAGGTGGAGTGCTTAGCATAGAACTCATGTTATCCTTGCCCATTATTCCAGTAATAGTATTAATATTATCCTTCCATGCCGGAGGTGGCAAGTACTCTGTTTATTGTATTACTCATGGGAACTCTGACCACCATATTGGATTCCCGCAATACCTCTTCAGAGCCATTAATTTTCCATTAATCAGGGTGAGAGTTTAGTAAGTCCTTTAACTTCCTTCTGTACTTATCTGGTATATTCCTTGAACGCAGATTGTTGTTGCCTCATTGCAAATTCAGCATTTGATGCCCGTAGCGGTATCTGTGTTCTGCATCTAGGTGCTCCTCAGGGGCTGGTAATTGTGATCCTTTCAAGTAGCCGTTCTCGTTCCCTGGACAATATGTGAGGGGAGTAAAGGAAGGAAGTTCCCCAGCCATGCTCCGCAAAGTGACTGGGTTTGGCGTATCCATTTATACCACCTTGTGAAATTCAGATCTCATCAATACATCCTCAGGTTATAAGGCAATGTTGTCGTGGTGTCCCTTCACTTTATCCTGACCATAAAGGTACATGTGAAGAAGTGTACTAGCCATATTCCTAAATGTGATGTTTAATGCACTGCAATTGCTTCCAGTTGGCCACTGGAAATGGCTGGCGTCATGATAGACCACCTGCTATTGCCCACATTTATGGTTTCACTTTTATGTACTTTGTGGTGGAATATGAGTATTTATTGTAGAGCTGTGCAATATATTTAGGTATGTTTAGGAAAAAAAACGTATTATTCATATGCTCAGTCAAGAATATGATATGATGTGATAGGTTATTTATAACGCGCTTAATAGCCAGAGGTTACCCGGGACCCGGGGATCGAACCTGTGTTGCTCCGTGTCGTCTTGCTTCCAAGGTGAGCATGTTGCCCCGGAACTATCCTCCTGAGAATGCTACTGTCTGGGAGCCCCATCCCTACCCACGCCCCGTATTGTATGGACTGTGCTTACCAAGGATCTGCTTTAAGGCAGAAATACCAGTTAGTGGTTGCTGAGCTGCTCTCCTGAGCGAAAGCCTGTGTGGGGCTGCCTGGAGGCTGGGTCCACCCTGGGGGCCTTCCTATTTTAGACCTTGAAATCATTTACTTGCTCCAGTAAAATACCTGGTTCCTGGCACTATCGTTGGTTTCTTTCAAAATTGGGCGGCTTTTGATCTAGCTGTGTGGGGAAAGAGGACCATAGGTCCTCATGAAAGGGTCATAACCTCCCCACCCCCTCCTCCACTACCAAACGCAGAAGGAAGTCACTGGGGCGCCACTCCAGTCCTCACTTCAGCCTCTTGTCTCTGATTTGAGGTCCATACTCAAGCGTTGAAAGCAGCATTGGAACACTCTACTTTCCTCTCCAACTGAACTGGCAAACTGTATTTGTTCGTTTTTGAACATACTCATTTTGAGTGCCCAATTTAAAAAAAACTGCATCGGTCTCTGACGGTACAATGTCTTTTTCCTCTTTTTAAACAAGATTATTTGGAGCTGTAATGTAAAAAAAAAGTATTGTACTAAGTAGTTATTTGTGCTGTAACCACAGTACCATTTGCGAACAGCAGTATTAGTGGTCGAAGTGGGCCGGAGAGGTTGAGAGTGGTGCTCCTCCGCTTATTTTGTTTTTCAGTCTACTGGCACTCAGATTAGGGGAATATGCTCATTTTAGAGGTGCAGTCTGTATGTAAGGCCTATGGCGCTGTTGGTTATGAGTGGGGTCTCTGCCAGCCCTTAGACAGGGCTCCCTCAGCTGCTTTTTGCAGCCAAAGATGCGACCTAAACTCAAAAGGAAACATGGTTTCCACTTTGACACTTTGTGTCCCCTAGCTCGCATGTCCAATGGACTACGCAAAGCCGAGTGTGGTTTGCTTCCCCATCCTGGCATAACCCTTTGGGGGTGCAGGCTGGGGAACTGCACAATTGTATGTGCGAGGTGGCGCTCCTGTACCTCCCTGCGCATACAGACAGATCGGGGCACTGTAAATGTAGCGTTTTGGGTCCTGCGTCCATGTGCAGGAACCAAGAAGTGCTGTGCTGCCTGGTTCCTGTTTGAGCTGTGTGGGAGCCTGAGTGCTTTCAGTGAGGCATGGTGGTAAGAAGCATCAGGACCGGTGCAGATCAGAATTAATTTAAAGTGTATTTGTGTATGATTGTGTGAGTGTAATGGGTGAATGTATGATAATGGGTGCACATGTGCAGGAGCGATTGAATGCTGCATGTGTATGAGCGAGTGAATGTTGCATGTGAATGTGTGTCCGCGTGTGTTTGTGATGGGATGGAAAACTAATTTTGGTGGGCAGGAGGCGTATTGTGGAACAACATTTTTTACTGGGCAATATCATGGATGTGCAGTCAAAAAAGCTGTTCATAAAGCAGGATGGTATGTGTTATTATGTTGGATAGGTTGGCATGTTGGTACAGCCAGTCTAGCCATTTAGTACTGTGGCATGCCATTTTTTTCTGGACCTCTTTGACAAAGCAGGCATTATAAGTGATATAAAGTGGCTAGACTGGCTTATTGTTTCAGCCAGTCAAACCATTGTGTACTGTGTCATAACATGTTTTACTGGCAATCTTTCATAAAGCAAGCCTGATATGTGTTGTCACCTGGCTAGACTGGCATTTTGCTGCAACCGGTCTTGCTATTTGTTTTTTATCTTTAGTTTGGTTAAAGCGCAGACCTAGCTTGAGAGCAGCAGAGTGCTGTACAAAGTGTGGGTAGCCAGCGTTTGGGCTGGCATCTTTTTACAGTAGGGCAGTATTGTGAGTTGAGGTCTGTGCATCGGTATGTGCGTTCATTGGAATTAGTCCCTGGTCAGGTGTTGTTGGAAAAGCCATGTTTTGAGAGATTTGTGAAAATGGCAAATGGTGGGAGCATTCCGAGCTGTCACTGGGATCGAGTTCCAGAGGGTGGGTGCAAGATAAGAGAAGGATTGTTTGCAGGTTCTCTCTTTGCAAATGAGTTGTGACTCAAACCAGTTTGTAGATTTGCTGCACTAGGAGTGTGTGCTACTCGTGACTGATTTGTCGATGACACATGAAGTCTTGAACAGTATCCTGGCCTGGAGAGGAAGTCAATGTAGTTTGTGTAGGACATGGAGATTCAGTAACATTTCTGTGCACCCGTGATAAGACGCACTGCAGCGTGGTGGACTGCTTTCAGGGAAACCAAGTGAGCAGCTGGGAGCCCTGTCAGGGCTTTTCGCCCATCGATGTGCAAGACCACAAGGGTCTGCACTATGGTTTGGAAGTACTGGTGCAGGATGAAGGTGGCGATTTGGAGCCAGGTCATTTGGCCCTTCTTGGCTATGTGTTTCTGGAAGGACAGGGTGAGGATTTTACTGAATCGGAGAGTTGTTGATCAAATTCCCCTAGGCATAGATCACTGAGCCATTGTTGGACAAGTTGTTGTTTAGCTGGCAGAATGATGAGGGTGAATTCAATCTTGGATAGATTTAGTTTGAGGTAGTCAGTCGACATCCGGGACTGGGTGATGGCTAGGTAATCGTGGAGATGGGTTATGTCCTGCACGCTACTTTATCTCATGTACAGCTGAGTATCGGCCATGTGTTGGTGAATGGCTATATTGGAATCTTTGAGAAGGGTGCCCAGCGGCTCTATGTAAAGGTTAAAAAGAATTGGTGAGAGGATGGAGCCTTGGGGGATTCTGAAGGAGCCCTAGAGTCGGTTATAATGCAACAAGTTTGTCTGGATGGCCTGGTGTCTGCTCAAGAGATAGTAGTCGGTAAACCAATCGAGGACTGTGCCTCAAAATACAATCCATTCCTGGTGGCAAGGAGGGAGAGGAGAATGCGGTGGCCGATGGATGATTTGCAGTTATCCATGATTTGGCAGGCATCATCAACCACCTGGATGGTGGCTGTCTCGATGCTACAATTGGGGCAGAACTCTGAATAATAGTAATTTAGGATTTGAAGTTGTTTGATTCTGGTGAGTAGTTGTGTAGCGAATACTTTTTCCAAGATTTTGTCAATAGACGGGATGCTCATAATGGGCAGGTAGTTGGCAAGGTTGTCTGGATCTGGGGTTGGTTTTTCAAAGGAAGTCGTATGGTAAAGTTCATGTACAATAAAGCAAGCATGATAACTGTTATGACATGGCTAAACTGGCATGTTGGTGCAGCCAACCGAGTTATTTCTTACTGTGACATGATATTTTTCTACTGGCATCTATGAAAAAGCAAGCATGATGTATTATTACATGAGTAGACAGGCATTTTGGTGCAGCCAGTTTGGACATGTTTTCATATTGTGGAATAGAATTTTTAATGGCAAACCCAACTGGAGTATATTCTTGTGTGCAGGTACTGGCATAAATTGGGAGACCATGCCTAGACATGCTTTCTTATAGTATTATTACGGGCTTTATGTGCAAACCAAACATGAGCATGTTCTTATATGACAGGGGTCTGTAACCTTTGGCTCTTCAAAGGTTTTGGACTATAACTCCTATCAGCCCTAGTCATTATATTCAATGGTGAGGGCTCATGGGAGTTGTAGCCCAAAACATTTTGAGAGCTGCTGGCTGTAGGCCCCTGTTATAGGGGAATACTGGCATATATAGGTGCAGCTAGCCTGCAAAAGTATGGGCACAGCCAGCGTGAAAATGGTTTTATACTGGCATATATTGTGGGCAAAGGCATTATAAAAATGCATTGGGAAATCCTCCTATAAATGTTGGTCTGCATCTTTTTTCATGAGTTACCCTACAAAACCAATTGTAAACTGTCTGGTCTTTAAACTGTGCTGTAAAATGAAAAATGTGAACCTATTGTTCAAAAACATTGATAGGTAGATGTGGGCTCCATGGCTATGCTCGATTGCTCTGGTCTATTTCTGTGAAATATTTACACCCGTCCAATTAAAAAATGCACCAGCCACCACTACGTCTCGGTCACACACATTTAGGAGTCACGTGGTCCGTCTGAACAGGATCCACCGTGGGAGCGTGCTGTGCTCGCTGAGAATTGTTAGTAGTAGCAGAGCAGCAATGTCCATAAAAAGAATTCTGGAAAGACCCACAGGGCTCAACTATCATTTTCTGAAAATGTGGTATTATTCAGTAATGATGCTGCATGCATTCGTGTGCCTGCATACTCTGATAACTCAGCCACAGTAAAGCATACAGTCTAAGATCCCAATGAATGAGTACATAAATACACACGTGCATTGATGGGAAACCAAAAGCCATCATCGAGGTGTTCTACAATAGAGATAAACAGAGAGTTTCCAGGGAAAAGTATAAACACAATTCTGGTAAAGATATAGATGTGTTTGCATGTTGGGGCTCGGGGCTACCTAGCATTGTGGTTGAAGCCCCTGATTTTCTGTCTGGGCTTCAACCAAAGTATCCGGGGTTATAGCCCCCTCAAGCCTCCTCCAACGCCCCCGTCCCCGCCCAGCAACGCCTCTGGCACCAGTCGTATTCTTACTGTACATGGAAGAAATGTCTTTTTTTTCACAGCTGTTGTGCGGTACACCCCATTTCGGCGCCGCCGGTTCGGTGCGGGCCGATTTGCCGCAACCAGTTCGGCGCAGCCAGTTCGGCGACGGGACGTTTTGGCGCTCGGATGTTTTGGCGCAGCATGTACTGCCCATGAGAACTTGCCCACAGTACAGCCCCTTCCACACCCTCGGTCGCGCCTCTCTGTCAAAGACCGGTGCTTTAGTGGCATTGCTTTGTTGTCCATGCCATGCTTCCTCTATTTAAAACCACATCAACAAAACCTTTTGTCAGACTGGTACAATGAAAGAAAATGCATTGGGCGTTGAATATAATGGAACAACATATTTGTCGGCGGTTATCTAGTTCTGTGTCCTCTATGCTATGCAAGAAAGAGCCCAAGATAAAGGTAGTGTTACCTTTGCTTGCAAAGAGTCTTTTCCTGCACCACTAGTAAATGCCGTGATTGCCGCTCTGCTTCTTTGGCCCTGGTGTTAGTAATCTCATTTAGCACAGACGCTATTATGTTCATGTGTTAATCTGCACAGCTCCCCATCATTTTAAGCAACACCCAGGCTTCTTTAATCCTCTGGTTCACATAACACATGCCAAGGTTTTCATCTTAACGAGAAGACTAAAGGAGTTAAACCCATCCATCCTCTTCGCAGTGCTGTAGAATGATGGAGTAAATCACACAACTGTTCTACCAATATCCCTAAATAACTAAAGGAATAGCGCACAATTTGTATACCGTCTTTAGCGCACAATTTGTATACCGTCTTCATAGAGTGGTGCTAAAATCATACTTTTCCCGTTTGACCAGATTGTGCAAGTGCTACGTGTAAAATGTAATGCGAAGGAAGGAAAGACATGCAGAGGGCTGGAAGGGCAGTATTACCCAGCTTCGAATCCTTTAATTTTGATGCGGCCAGTTCGGCGCCGGACCGGCTCCTGAGCCGAACTGGCTGCGGCAGGCAACTCGGCCCACGCCGAACCGGCCAGGCCGAAATGTCCTGCTCCGGCTGTTGTGCATCTGATTTACAACTTGTTGTGAACACCGCCACCCAGTGGACAAACTAAACAACTGGCCTGTCATGCTACTGTGCCCTGCTACAGTGCTCCTTTTGCCACTTGAAGGGCCTTTTGTCATAACGTTACACATCGATTTATGCGGGACCCCCCCTGATTCTGAACGCTGAGATTCCTGATATTATTGCTTAATTGAAAAGTATCGACTTCAGAAGGATGAAAGGTTGAAAGGTTGGGTTGGGCCGGTTGGACTTCAGACCTGTGACTGTGGGTCGTACCCTGACACACGGGGTGACTAATGACCTCGTGGAGCTATTTTACCGGTGTAACACCAACATCCTTCTATGATAACCTACTCATCCACACCTCCTTCTTGTCTTGTGGGGCAGCCGGTGAACAAGGCTCAAGCAGAATCTGAGTCTATGCAAATGTTACCTGGGAAGAGGCATCTTTTTTGTTTGCAAAAATCCAAGGAAACGATAATGTAAAGGTTGCATTAGGTGCCTGTTCTGTGGGCGGCATAGGGTGTTTCATGACTCCCCATGCCCCCCGGAAAAGTCTTGGCTGGGACCCCCGGGTGCTTCATCAGGGTCATGGAGGAATATGTGCTATATCCAAGCCTGCATCTCTGGGGCCACCAACAATATGGCAGAACTTTCAAAATCTGCAAGGAACTCGCCAATCCTACTGCCGTCTCCACTTGTCATCTGCCATCATCGCAGGCCCTCTCCATTGCACTGGCCTCCCACTTCACAACCAAAGCTCATGGCATCTTGTCCTCACTCACTTCTACTCCCCTCCCTCCTCCCTCACCCACTCTGAGTCCTCTCTTGGCCGCCCCTGCCCTCCTACTCTCCTCCTTCCCGCCCATAGCCCCGGATGAGGTCACTAGACAAGTCCTCTCTATGAACGTCTCCTCCAAACAGGTGCTCCCCTGCTCCTCCAGAGCCATCAAGGACAACATTGCCTTCCTTGCTCCAGCCTTGGCTAATTTCTGCAACCACTCCTTTGCCACTAACTCCTTCCCACTTCCCCTCAAACACTCCCTTGGGCACCCTCTCCTTAAAATGCCTTCTACTGACTGTTCCTGCCAGGCTAACTACCACCATATTTCCATTACCCGCTTCCTGGGCAAACTCTTGGAGAAGCTGGTCATCTCTCAACTGATCCAATACACTGAATCTGTTGGTTGTCTCCACGGCCACCAGTCTGGCCTAAGAGCAGTCAGAGGCATGGAAACTGCTCTCCTGAACACCTGTGAAGACTCCCTCTCTAATCTCGACTCCAACTCTCCTTCTGTTCTCATCCATTTCGATCTTTCCTCTGCCTCTGACACAGTCAATCATGCCACCCTTATTAATCGGCTCTGTGATACCCTCGACATCCGGGACCTGGCACTGGACTGGTTGACCTCCTTCCTCTCTGACCGACCTTCTCAGGTTCAACTGGGCCCTTTTCTGTCCTCCACCTCACTCACCACCTGCGGCGTCCCTCAGGGTTCTATCCTCTCGCTGTGGCTCTTCAACATCTACCTTGCCCCTCTGGCCCACTTGATCTCGACCTTCTCTCCTCACTTCCAGTATAATGCAGATGACAAACAGCTCTCCTTCAAGCTTCCCTCCACTGCCTCCTCTTCGTCCTCTCTCATTCCCGACTGCTATTCAGGCATGGTGCACTGCTCACAATCCCTGCCTTAATGCCAGTAAGACAGAGATCATTCTCATTGGGACCCCTGCTCCCTCCTTCCCTCCTCCTCTCTGACTGCTCTACAGGGGTCCCCTCCCCTCACCCTCTTGTGAGACTAAAAGACTTGACGTCATCTTTGACTCCTCTCTAGCCTTCTTTCCTCACATCGCAGACCTTCCCACGAAGGCCCACTTCTAGCTGCACCTCCTCAGAGGCATTCTCCCTTTCCTCACCTTCCCCCAGAAACTCAATGTCTCCAGAGCTCTGGTCCTCTCTAGGCTGGACAACTGCAACAGCCTCTTCCTCAATCTGCCTTTATTCTCCCTTCGCCCCTTCAACTAATCCAGAATAGGACTGCAAGACTTCTCCTTGGCCCTATGCCCAGGGACTGCATCTCTCCAGCCCTAAAACCTCTCCACTGGCTCCTGCTGGCTGTGAGTATT
This sequence comes from Ambystoma mexicanum, assembly GCF_040938575.1. NCBI lineage: Eukaryota > Metazoa > Chordata > Amphibia > Caudata > Ambystomatidae > Ambystoma > Ambystoma mexicanum. Next base: position 284,233,589 of record NC_090931.1, on the reverse strand, counting down.
AAGTTTAAACCCCGCTGCATCATCCACACAGCTTTCTGGGGCCTGGGGCCCTGCTACACCCAACTCTCTCCCTCTAAATGCCTCCCTGCTACAGCCCTTTGGTCTTCTAGCTCTAACTCTCTGCAGATCAGAGGCTTTTTTTAAGCAGAGTTGGGGGTAGATCTCTCTCTTCCGCAGGAACCTCCCTCTGGAATGGCCTCCCTGGCCCTATCAGGCTTGAGCCAGATCTCCTGAAGTTCTGGAAGCTTCTCAAGACCCTCCTCCTCTCTTCTTCTTTCCATCTCTCCTTCTAATGTCCCCCTCTTCCGCTTTGACTGGCTGTCTGGTCCCTTCTGAGTCCTACTGGGAACCAGGCCCTCCTTGCCCAGTCTACCCCTGCTCCCTGGACTCCCTGACCCTTCCCCCACACCCCCTGCACTTGCCCTTCCGGTTCCCCTTCCCCTGACCAGGCTGGCGGGGTTTGCCTCTCTACTTAGCCTGGTTCACCCCGTCAATGCACTTAGCATGTGGTTCTCACCCCCTATCTCCCGGCATCTACTGGCACTTTCCCACCTACCCCCCTTAAATCCCCCTTAGCATTTGCGTAGCCCCAGGGGCTCTCCTCTTCCCCTCCCCCAGCACTTGTTGCCTCACCCGCTCTTCCCTCCCACCATAGCATTATCCCTATCGCCCAACATTGATAGGTCGATGCTCGATTGCTCTGGTCTATTTCTGTGAAATATTTACACCCGTCCAATTAAAAAATGCACCAGCCACCACTGCGTCTTGGTCACACACATTTAGGAGTCACGTGGCCCGTCTGAACAGGATCCACCGTGGGTGCGTGCTGTGCTCTCTGAGAATTGTTACTAGTAGTAGAGGAGCAACGTCCGTAAAAAGAATTCTGGAAAGACCCACAGGGCTTACCTCTCATTTTCTGAAAATGTGGTATTATTCAGTAATGATGCTGCATGCATTCGTGTGCCTGCATACTCTGATAACTCAGCCACAGTAAAGCATACAGTCTAAGATCCCAATGAATGAGTACATAAATACACACGTGCATTGATGGGAAACCAAAAGCCATCATCGAGGTGTTCTACAATAGAGATAAACAGAGAGTTTCCAGGGAAAAGTATATACACAATTCTGGTAAAGATATAGATGTGTTTGCATGTTGGGGCTCGGGGCTACCGAGCATTGTGGTTGAAGCCCCTGATTTTCTGTCTGGGCTTCAACCAAAGTACCCGGGGTTATAGCCCCCTCAAGCCTCCCCCAACACCCCCCTCCCCGCCCCAGCAACGCCTCTGGCACCAGTCGTATTCTTACTGCACATGGAAGAAATGTCTTTTCTTTCACAGCTGTTGTGCATCTGATTTACAACTTGTTGTGAACACCGCCACCCAGTGGCCAAACTAAACAACTGGCCTGTCATGCTACTGTGCCCTGCTACAGTGCGCCTTTTGCCATTTGAAAGGCCTTTTGTCATAACCACCATACACATCGATTTATGCGGGACCCCCCTGATTCTGAGATTCCTGATATTATTGCTTAATTGAAAAGTACCCAAAGTATCGACTTCAGAAGGATGAAAGGTTGAGTGGGCCGGTTGGACTGTGACTACAGGTCGTACCCTGACATCCGGGGTGACTAATGACCTCGTGGAGCTATCTTACCGGTGTAACACCAACATCCTTCTATGATAACCTACTCATCCACACCTCCTTCTTGTCTTGTGGGGCAGCCGGTGAACAAGGCTCAAGCAGAATCTGAGTCTATGCAAATGTTACCTGGGAAGAGGCATCTTTTTTGTTTGCAAAAATCTAAGGAAACGATAATGTAAAGGTTGCATTAGGTGCCTGTTCTGTGGGCGGCATAGGGTGTTTCATGACTCCCCATGCCCCCCGGAAAAGTCTTGGCTGGGACCCCCGGGTGCTTCATCAGGGTCATGGAGGAATATGTGCTATATCCAAGCCTGCATCTCTGGGGCCACCAACAATATGGCAGAACTTTCAAAATCTGCAAGGAACTCGCCAATCCTACTGCCGTCTCCACTTGTCATCTGCCATCATCGCAGGCCCTCTCCATTGCACTGGCCTCCCACTTCACAACCAAAGCTCATGGCATCTTGTCCTCACTCACTTCTACTCCCCTCCCTCCTCCCTCACCCACTCTGAGTCCTCTCTTGGCCGCCCCTGCCCTCCTACTCTCCTCCTTCCCGCCCATAGCCCCGGATGAGGTCACTAGACAAGTCCTCTCTATGAACGTCTCCTCCAAACAGGTGCTCCCCTGCTCCTCCAGAGCCATCAAGGACAACATTGCCTTCCTTGCTCCAGCCTTGGCTAATTTCTGCAACCACTCCTTTGCCACTAACTCCTTCCCACTTCCCCTCAAACACTCCCTTGGGCACCCTCTCCTTAAAATGCCTTCTACTGACTGTTCCTGCCAGGCTAACTACCACCATATTTCCATTACCCGCTTCCTGGGCAAACTCTTGGAGAAGCTGGTCATCTCTCAACTGATCCAATACACTGAATCTGTTGGTTGTCTCCACGGCCACCAGTCTGGCCTAAGAGCAGTCAGAGGCATGGAAACTGCTCTCCTGAACACCTGTGAAGACTCCCTCTCTAATCTCGACTCCAACTCTCCTTCTGTTCTCATCCATTTCGATCTTTCCTCTGCCTCTGACACAGTCAATCATGCCACCCTTATTAATCGGCTCTGTGATACCCTCGACATCCGGGACCTGGCACTGGACTGGTTGACCTCCTTCCTCTCTGACCGACCTTCTCAGGTTCAACTGGGCCCTTTTCTGTCCTCCACCTCACTCACCACCTGCGGCGTCCCTCAGGGTTCTATCCTCTCGCTGTGGCTCTTCAACATCTACCTTGCCCCTCTGGCCCACTTGATCTCGACCTTCTCTCCTCACTTCCAGTATAATGCAGATGACAAACAGCTCTCCTTCAAGCTTCCCTCCACTGCCTCCTCTTCGTCCTCTCTCATTCCCGACTGCTATTCAGGCATGGTGCACTGCTCACAATCCCTGCCTTAATGCCAGTAAGACAGAGATCATTCTCATTGGGACCCCTGCTCCCTCCTTCCCTCCTCCTCTCTGACTGCTCTACAGGGGTCCCCTCCCCTCACCCTCTTGTGAGACTAAAAGACTTGACGTCATCTTTGACTCCTCTCTAGCCTTCTTTCCTCACATCGCAGACCTTCCCACGAAGGCCCACTTCTAGCTGCACCTCCTCAGAGGCATTCTCCCTTTCCTCACCTTCCCCCAGAAACTCAATGTCTCCAGAGCTCTGGTCCTCTCTAGGCTGGACAACTGCAACAGCCTCTTCCTCAATCTGCCTTTATTCTCCCTTCGCCCCTTCAACTAATCCAGAATAGGACTGCAAGACTTCTCCTTGGCCCTATGCCCAGGGACTGCATCTCTCCAGCCCTAAAACCTCTCCACTGGCTCCTGCTGGCTGTGAGTATTAAGTTTAAACCCCGCTGCATCATCCACACAGCTTTCTGGGGCCTGGGGCCCTGCTACACCCAACTCTCTCCCTCTAAATGCCTCCCTGCTACAGCCCTTTGGTCTTCTAGCTCTAACTCTCTGCAGATCAGAGGCTTTTTTTAAGCAGAGTTGGGGGTAGATCTCTCTCTTCCGCAGGAACCTCCCTCTGGAATGGCCTCCCTGGCCCTATCAGGCTTGAGCCAGATCTCCTGAAGTTCTGGAAGCTTCTCAAGACCCTCCTCCTCTCTTCTTCTTTCCATCTCTCCTTCTAATGTCCCCCTCTTCCGCTTTGACTGGCTGTCTGGTCCCTTCTGAGTCCTACTGGGAACCAGGCCCTCCTTGCCCAGTCTACCCCTGCTCCCTGGACTCCCTGACCCTTCCCCCACACCCCCTGCACTTGCCCTTCCGGTTCCCCTTCCCCTGACCAGGCTGGCGGGGTTTGCCTCTCTACTTAGCCTGGTTCACCCCGTCAATGCACTTAGCATGTGGTTCTCACCCCCTATCTCCCGGCATCTACTGGCACTTTCCCACCTACCCCCCTTAAATCCCCCTTAGCATTTGCGTAGCCCCAGGGGCTCTCCTCTTCCCCTCCCCCAGCACTTGTTGCCTCACCCGCTCTTCCCTCCCACCATAGCATTATCCCTATCGCCCAACATTGATAGGTCGATGCTCGATTGCTCTGGTCTATTTCTGTGAAATATTTACACCCGTCCAATTAAAAAATGCACCAGCCACCACTGCGTCTTGGTCACACACATTTAGGAGTCACGTGGCCCGTCTGAACAGGATCCACCGTGGGTGCGTGCTGTGCTCTCTGAGAATTGTTACTAGTAGTAGAGGAGCAACGTCCGTAAAAAGAATTCTGGAAAGACCCACAGGGCTTACCTCTCATTTTCTGAAAATGTGGTATTATTCAGTAATGATGCTGCATGCATTCGTGTGCCTGCATACTCTGATAACTCAGCCACAGTAAAGCATACAGTCTAAGATCCCAATGAATGAGTACATAAATACACACGTGCATTGATGGGAAACCAAAAGCCATCATCGAGGTATTCTACAATAGAGATAAACAGAGAGTTTCCAGGGAAAAGTATATACACAATTCTGGTAAAGATATAGATGTGTTTGCATGTTGGGGCTCGGGGCTACCGAGCATTGTGGTTGAAGCCCCTGATTTTCTGTCTGGGCTTCAACCAAAGTACCTGGGGTTATAGCCCCCTCAAGCCTCCCCCAACACCCCCCTCCCCGCCCCAGCAACGCCTCTGGCACCAGTCGTATTCTTACTGCACATGGAAGAAATGTCTTTTCTTTCACAGCTGTTGTGCATCTGATTTACAACTTGTTGTGAACACCGCCACCCAGTGGCCAAACTAAACAATTGGCCTGTCATGCTACTGTGCCCTGCTACAGTGCGCCTTTTGCCATTTGAAAGGCCTTTTGTCATAACCACCTTACACATCGATTTATGCGGGACCCCCCTGATTCTGAGATTCCTGATATTATTGCTTAATTGAAAAGTACCCAAAGTATCGACTTCAGAAGGATGAAAGGTTGAGTGGGCCGTTTGGACTGTGACTACAGGTCGTACCCTGACATCCGGGGTGACTAATGACCTCGTGGAGCTATCTTACCGGTGTAACACCAACATCCTTCTATGATAACCTACTCATCCACACCTCCTTCTTGTCTTGTGGGGCAGCCGGTGAACAAGGCTCAAGCAGAATCTGAGTCTATGCAAATGTTACCTGGGAAGAGGCATCTTTTTTGTTTGCAAAAATCCAAGGAAACGATAATGTAAAGGTTGCATTAGGTGCCTGTTCTGTGGGCGGCATAGGGTGTTTCATGATTCCCCATGCCCCCCGGAAAAGTCTTGGCTGGGACCCCCGGGTGCTTCATCAGGGTCATGGAGGAATATGTGCTATATCCAAGCCCGCATCTCTGGGGCCACCAATAATATGGCTGAACTTTTCAAAATCTGCAAGGAACTCGCCGATCCTACTGCCGTCTCCACTTGTCATCTGCCATCATCGCAGGCCCTCTCCATTGCACTGGCCTCCCACTTCACAACGAAAACTCATGGCATCTTGTCCTCAGTCACTTCTACTCCACTCCCTCCTACCTCACCCGCTCTGAGGCCTCTCTTGCCCTCCCTGCCCCCCAACTCTCCTCCTTCCCGCCCATAGCACCGGATGAGGTCACCAGACAAGTCCTCTCTATGAAAGTCTCCTCCAAACAGGTGCTCCCCTGCTCCTCCAGAGCTATCAAGGACAACATTGCCTTCCTTGCTCCAGCCTTGGCTAATTTCTGCAACCACTCCTTTGCCCCTAACTCCTTCTCACTTCCCCTCAAATACTCCCTTGGGCACCCTCTCCTTAAAATGCCTTCTGCTGACTGTTCCTGCCAGGCTAACTACCACCATATCTCCATTACCCGCTTCCTGGGCAAACTCCCAGAGAAGCTGGTCATCTCCAAACTGATCCACCACACTGAATCTGTTGGTTGTCTCCACGACCACCAGTCTGGATTCAGAGCAGTCAGATGCATGGGAACTGCTCTCCAGAACACCAGTGAAGACTTGATCTCTAATCTCGACTCCAACTCTCCTTCCATTCTTATCCTTTTCGATCTTTCCTCTGCCTTTGACACAGTCAATCATGTCACCCTTATTAAACGGCTCTGTGATACCCTCGACATCCCGGACCTGGCCCTGGACTGGTTGACCTCCTTCGTCTCTGACCGACCTTGCCAGGTTCAACTGGGCCCCTTTTCTCTCTTCCACCTCACTCACCAACTGCGGCGTCCCTCAGGGCTCTATCCTCTTGCTGTGGCTCTTCAACATCTACCTTGCCCATCTAGCCCACTTGATCTCCACCTTCTCTCCTCACTTCCAGTGTTATGCTGATGACACACAGTTCTCTTTCAAGCTTCCCTCCACTGCCTCCTCTTCGTCGTCTCTCATTCCTGACTGCTATTCAGGCATGGTGCACTGCTAACAATCTCTGCCTTAATGCCAGTAAGACAGAGCTCCTTCTCATTGGTACCCCTGCTTCCTCCTTCCCTCCTACTCTCTGACTGCCCTCCATGGGTCCCCTCCCCTCACCCTCTTGTGAGGCTAACAACCTTGACGTCATCTTTGACTCATTTTTAGCCTTCTCTCCTCACATCGCAGACCTTCCCAAGAAGGCCCACTTCCAGCTGCACCTCCTCAGAGGCATTCTGCTTTCCTCACCTTCTCCCAGAAACTCAATGTCTCCAGAGCTCTGGTTCTCTCTAGGCTGGACAACTGCAACAGTCTCTTCCCCAATCTGCCTTTATCCTCCCTTCACCCCCTTCAACTAATCCAGAATAGGATTGCAAGACTTATCCTTGGCCTTAAGCCCAGGGACTGCTTCTCTCCAGCCCTAAAACCTCTCCACTGGCTCCCGGTGGCTGCAAGGATCAAGTTCAAGACCCCCTGCATCATCCACAAAGCTTTCTGGGGCCTGGGGCCCTGCTACACCCAACTCTCTCTCCCTAAATACCTCCCTGCTACAGCCCTTTGGTCTTCCAGCTCTAACTCTCTGCAGATCAGAGGCTTTTTTAAGCAGAGTTGGGTGTAGATCTCTATTTTGCAGGAGCCTCCCCCTGGAACAGCCTCCCTGCCCCTATCAGGCTTGAGCCAGATCTCCTGAAGTTCTGGAAGCTTTTCAAGACCCTCCTCTTCTCTTCTTCCTTACCTCTCCCCTTCAATTGTCCCCCTTTGCCACTTTGACTGGCTCTGTGGCCCCTTCTGAGTCCTACTGGGCACCAGACCTTCCTTGCCCAGTCTACCCCTGCTCCCGGTCTCCCTCACCCCCCATCCCCTTGCACTTGCCCTTCCGGTCCCCCTTCCCCTGACGAGCCTGGCAGGGTTTGCCTCTCCACCTAGCCTGGTTCACCCCGTCATTGCACTTAGCATGTGGTCCTCACCCCTACCTCCCGGCATCTACTGGCACTTGCCCACCTACCCCTCCCCCCCCTTAGCACTTGCCTAGTGCCAAGGGCTCTCCTCTTCCCCTTCCCCTGCACTTGTTGCCTCACCCGCTCTTCCCTCCCACCTTAGCATTATCCCTACCGCCCCGACCAGCACCCCCTCCATAGAACTCTCCCCCTGCACTTCTTGTTACTGCACTTGCACGAACCGAATGACACTAGGCCTAGTAGGACCGTTATTGTTATTTTTCTCTCCTGTCCCCCCACTGCCTTTTTTGTCTTGTGGAGCCTTGAAACACCATTTGCTTTATAGGCGCTTTAGAAATATACAATCAATAAATACACTCTTTATGCTGGCAAGAGCTACTGCTTTATCAGCTCTTTGCTTTGAGAACCCCTTTACTACGTCTGGCACAGCATGTACTGTTTGCATCGTTAGTTCCCTGGTTTGGTGTTTGTGACACTACAGGGGAGAAAGAGGAGGAGTTGGACCTCTGTAAGTAGAACATTCTGGATTAAGGTGATTCAGTAGCGCCTGAATGCTCTGTGTGGCAGCATCAACATAGCAGGCACCGCTATTAACGGTGTGACTGTGGTTTGCCGCACCTGTGTAAGCAGTGCCATTGTGCCAACATGTCAACTTGCCATCATTGCATGATTGTGTTTTGATGTATGTGTGTAAGCTGTACTGCTGCACCAACATGCGACAGGTCACCATTACATGATCGTGCTTTGCCATGTGTGGGTAAGATGCACCACTGTGCCTAGTCATCTTTGCAGGACTGTTGCGTCGCATGTGTGAAGCTGTACTGCTGTGCCAAAATGGCACCGCTTATCATTGCATGACTGTGTTTTGACGTATCTTACCATTGTGCCAACATGGCACCTTGTCATCATTTTATAACAATGTTGGTGCATGTGGGTACATTGCACCACTGTGCCAACACGTCACAGGTCATCATTGCCTGACTGTGTTTTTGCATATGTGAGTAAGCTATCCCTCTGCACCACCATTGCACCGGTCATCATTGCATAATTTTGTTTTAGCAAATGTGGGTAAACTGTACCACTCTGCCAACAATGTCTGCCACTCTGCCACTCTGCCTTGATGTCCTTGGTCTTACTGAGACATGGTTCACGGCAGTTCTGTCATGAGCTTTGACACTCTCCTCCCTGATGGCTACAAGATCCTCTCAACACCCATATCCTCCCGGTATGGTGGGGGGTGGGGAGTAGCCATGATCTTTCCTGAGTGGATTCCTGCCTCTATCATTCCCACTCAGACCTACTCCTCTTTTGAATGCCTTTGTCTGTAGGCTTTCTCTCTCGCCTACCCATTCTCTTACTGTGGTTACCATCTACTGGCCTCCTGGTCAAATCACCTAATTTCTCTCTGAGTGGGCAGACCTCTCCTCCTACCTCATGGCCTCTACCACTCACCTCCTCCTCCTCGGTGACCTCAATATACATTTAGACTCTCCTTGCTCCTCCTCTGTACTCTTCCGTGACCTCTGCGACTCCCTCTCTCTGTCCATCCTCCCCTCTGGCCCGACTCACTCTGCAGGGCACACACTCAATGTCCTGATCTCCTCTGACCTCCCCCTCGCCATCCCTCTGATCACTCCTCTCTCCTGGAGCAATCACTCCCTCCTCTCCTCTCATCTCTCCCTCTCTTCCCCCCAAGCCAAGCCTACCCCAACACTGCCACCTACCTTCTCGGACATCCAGCCCATGAAGCGTGTGTCAGTTGAGGCTTTTGCTGACACTTTCTCCCCCCCCCCCCTCTACCTTTGGCTGTCTCATATCCTGACACAGCCAAGTCTCTGCTCTACTCTTCAATTTCTGATACACTTGATGCTCTTGCCCCTGTCATGAGGAACCGTTTGAAGTCCAAAGCCAAGTGCAATTCCTGGTATGACTCTGACCTAGCTACACTTAAACGTAAGTGTAGGGCGGCTGAGAGGAAATGGAGGACTTCCTGTTCATCCTCTGACAAAGTGGCCTGTCGCCTGCTACAAAGGCAATACCGACTCTCTGTCCTCAACAAGAGAGTACACATGCAAGCTCATCTAACTACTCGGTCAAACTCTTTAAAATCTGCAAGGAGCTGGCCAACCCTGCTGCAATCTCTATCCCTCCTGTTGCCTCCCAGGTCTTTGCAATGCCCTTGCCTCTCGCTTCATTTAAAAAACCTAGGACATCCTGTCCACCCTCTCCACCCACACCCCTCCTCTCCCCTCTCCATCTGTGCTTGCTGACCCTCCTTTAGTCACCCCCCACCATCCTTCTCGTCCTTTCCTCTCTTCTCCCCTGACGAGGTCGCTAGACAAGTCCGATCTATGAAAACCTTGTCAAAACAGGTTCATCCCTATTTCTCTACCATCAAGGACCACATGGACACCGTCGCGCCGACCCTTGCTGATTTTTGCAAACTCACCTTTTCCTCAGGATCCTTCCCCTCCCCTCTGAAGCACTCCTTTGTGCATCCTCTTCTCAAGAAACCCACAGCCGATCATTCTTGTCCAGCTAACTATCGCCCAATTTCCATTACTCCCTTTCTGGGCAAACTCCTGGAAAAGTTGGCCATCTCTCAGCTTAACCTTCATTCCAATTCTGTTGGCTGTCTCCATGACCACCAGTCGGGCTTCAGAGCTGCCAGAAGCACGGAAACTGCTCTCCTGAACATCCGTGAAGATCTGCTCTCCAACCTTGACTCTAACATTCCCTCTGTCCTCATCCTCCTCGATCTCTCTTCTGCCTTTGACACAGTCAACCATACCATCCTGCTCAACCGTCTCCATGAAAACCTGGGTATCACTGATCAGGCTCTGGCCTGGCTGACCTCTTTCCTCTCAGATCGACCCTCCCAGGTCCAGTTTGGGTCCTTCCTTTAATCTATCTTCTTCTCTACCTGTGGTGTTCCACAGGGGTCTAACCTCTCGCCCTGGCTTTTCAACCAATACCTGGCAACTCTCGCCCACTACATTGCCACTTTCTGCTCAAATTTCCAGTGCTACGCTGATGACACTCAACTCATTTTCAGGCTGCCCTCTGCCACCTCCTCTCCCTCTGTCACCTCTGATTGCCTAACTGCCATTTAAGATTGGTGTGCCAGTGTTAGGAAAGATTTCGTAATTGTAGGTAATTTTCCTTCCATGTGGCAACCCCTAAACTTTTTGCTGTTGTTTTGCACCTTGTTCTTGACTTTGCCAGAGAAGTGCAGCCTTCTGCTGCACTCCTCTGGGCTTTCGCTCCTTTTCTTATGGGGAAACTGACATGCCCTTAAGACAGTCAGTACCGGGGAACGCTGTTTCCCGTAGTTTCTTTTATCGTGTTGCGGCTTTGGTGCAACATGACACCAGAGGGCACTGTAAGCTAAATTACAGCTCTCTTGGGTCTCTAGCCTTCTACGGGCCCTAGATACTCTTTTAGGATGGTATTTGATCGGTGCAAGTCATTCAGGGACTCGAATGGTGGCAGCGATCGTTTTGTTTATTTTGAGCTCCTTTTGGCGTTCTGAGCACGTTTTTCGCACTGAACCCAAAATGGTGGCCTGGCTCCCCAAAATGGCCAGACCACGAGGCTCCTTTGTCTTGTCCACTGACCGTCTTGCTCCCTTCACCTTCCCCAGGTCGAGAGACCCGGGGCCTTCCTTATTTGGGCATGTACTTTCCCGCGAAACGTGGTTGCTTTTGCGGGCTTCTACATGTCTTTTGTGTGCCTCCAGGGTGTGGGCTGGGATGTCTGGTCCCAATACACATCCTGGGTGCCAGAGAGTCTAGGGTGGTGTGAATGCCTGGGACCACCGTGGTCCATGATTGGTCCACGTATGGTATGTGTGTTGATGAGCGGATCTCCCATTGGCTCCCCTCCGTTTTGGCGCGAAGGGAACCGTGGATAAGAGGGGGCTGGAAACACCACTACCATGTCGATCTCCTGAGTTCTCACGAACGAAGGAATATAGGAGCCAAGTATCCTGCAACCAAGAGGCTGGACCGAGGAATCGTTGGTGACCCGCTGAAGGAATCCTCCTTTGCACTGCTGTCATCCTGTGAAACCCTTTCCTCCTTTGATTGAACCAGAAGGCCTGTACTGGTGCTTCGACCTTTGGAATAGCAGGAACAGCTATTCCCGGCGACTTCATCATCTCCTGCCAAGTAAGCCTTCGGAAGTGTCCCTGGGCCATCCAGTTGACTGACCAGCTTACAAGGGAGTCCTGCTCTGTAACCGCTGCCAGGTTGTGTTGTATTTCGAGTCCTGGTCACTCTCCCACGCTTCGTACACTTGGCGTTCCCAAGTCTGAAGGGAGGAGTGTACATTTGGCTCGGATACACACGGCCGCTCCGTTGTCCTGCTGCGGCAACAAACTGTGCTGGTTTCGTCGATTGGGACGTCTTTTTGCTCTACACGACTACGAGGCGTTCCCTGCTCTTCTGAACCTGCCAGCTGCTGAAACTAACGTGGAGAAGCCTGGGTCTGCTTGCTTCGGGGACCGGTGAGGAGTATAGCTAGGATCTGGTCGCCCTCCTGCAGTAGCCCATTGCTTTTCCCCGCTGTGTAAAAACAGCACCCTTTTGTCCGTACTCGGGCTCTGCTTCTGCTCGCTGTGGAGGCTGCGCTTGAGTTGCGGAACCTGTTCTCCTTCTGTTGTGCACTAACCCGAACTGCCTGACTTCCTCCGAAGAGCTTCTCCTTTTGCCCGTTGGCACCAGCGTGTGCAGGTACTTTGAGCACAAGGCTCCACTCTTCGCAGGGCTCGGACTTCCATCTAGTTAGGTGCCTCTGAAGGCGAACTGAGTCTAAAGCATTATCGCACTGCCTGTTTTCCTTCCCTTTCAGGTGGACTACACATTTCGTGCATATAACGCTTGCGACTGTCGTATTTGTATATATATTGTGTTGATATGGTATGTGTTGGCTTAATATTGTGATATTGTGATTTTCTCGCTACGGTCATTATTTTAAAGGCCTTAAAATAAATGTGTATATATTTTTGATATAACAACTGTTTGGAGTAGTTTGTAAGCGCTCTTGCTTTGTGTGCTCATTGCGGGCTTTCAGTCACCCTCACCCCTCTTGAGACCTAGTCTTGACCGCCGCGATCGCTACCTTGATTGGTCTGGCTCGTCCATAGGTTACCCTGTTCCAAGTAATTAGGTTGGCCTTCTGAACTTCTGCGCCACCAGGACAGAGTTCAGAAATCCGTCTTAACAAATTGGTGTACAGCGGTGGGATACGACTGAAGGTATCCAGTGTTGCGCACGAACTAAGGCATTTCAGGTTATTCCAACCAGTACACGTAGTGAATTGTTGTAGTATAACTTTAAAAAGGCCATAGTCCTATCTAACAGTATGGAAACAAATACCTTGTTAACTTTAAATGCTTCCAAATCAGAAACATTGAAGAAGATGTGTGCGGAGAGAGGTGGTTCCTCTCAAGGCACTAAATTGGAAATGATCCAAAGAATCGTGGCGTGGCAAGAAGCGCAGCTTGACGCTATAACTTCTGAGGACAGTGCAGAAGGTGGTGGGGCTGCTCTCACTGGTAGAACCGACGGTTCTGCCGCTGCACTGATCCATCGCGACCACGAGGACAGGGAGGATGTGATGTCTAATGTTTCCTCTGCCAGTGCTGATGGGGAGGCTATGCTTGAATTCAAGAAGCAAGAGCTGCGGTTTAGGCAGCAGGAGCTTGAATTCAGCATAGCCAAACTAAAAATCGAACAGGCCGAAAAACAAAAAGACAGGGATCACCAGTTGGAACTGGCCAAGCTTCAGGTTGCAAATGGGTCCAAGGGTCCTGGACATGGGTCTGGGGCTTCCTCTCATCCACGGTTTCCAAAAGATCTGCTCAGTGTGTATGAGGAAAGGAATGACATTATGGACTGGCTGAATGCGTTTGAGTATGCATGCGAGGTTCAAGAAGTTGACAATGCTGATAAGATTGCGTGGTTGCTCAGTAGACTGCCCCATTCTGGCTGTAGTGCCATTATGGAAATGTCAAAGGCTGAGCGAGCTGATTTCGCAATGTTAAAGCAAACTCTCATTTTAAAGTTTGGGAAGACTCCGGACCAATATTTAAAGCGTTTTCGAGAGTATAAGAAAAAGGAAGGTGGTGCTTGGGTATCTTATGTCGCTGAATCCTTGAAAAACTTAACTGGCTGGGTCGAAGGTTATAAGGTTTCTACCTTCGAAGGCATGATAAATCTTGTCATGCTGGAACACATTTTTGCTTCTTCTTCCCCGGAGCTTAAGCAGCATTTGGCCGATTCGAAGGAGATAGATCCTAAGGAGATAGATCCTAAGAAGCTGGCCATTGCAGCAGACTTATGGGTGTCACATCGAGTGTCCCATAAGGACAAAACTCATCCTGGTAAGCAGGAGAAAGGGAAAAAGTCCAAAGATATGGAGGGTGGGGAATCTGCTAAATCTTCTTCCCATAAGGGCCACAAAAAGAAAAACAAGGGTACGACACAAGAGAACTCACAGGGTAGTGGAGGTCAGCCTCCGAAACAGAACTCTGGTTACAATAAGCCTCCCTACGTAAACAGACCCACTGGGGCTTGTTTTTCTTGTGGAGCAACTGACCACGTGAAGGGGGATCCCCGTTGTAAGGTTAGACCTTTGGGGGTCCACTCCGCTAATCTGGCCTTCTCCTCCTACGAGGAAGAAGAGATTACAGGAGCATCCTTCTCCTCAGACTCATTTCCCAGCGGAATAGAGGCTGAGGTAGTTTTAGTGTCCCTGGGTTCCTGGGAGCCTAAAGTCGCAGAGGCTTATGCTAGGATTCCTGATAATACCAAGCACTACTTTAAAGACAGTGTGCTGATCAATGGAGTGGATACTCCAGCTCTTAGGGATAGTGGGTGCAGTCGCACTGTAGTGGATTCTATCTTGGTAGACTCAGAGGAAGTTGCCAGAGCTACTCTGATGCCCACTAAGTTGGCTGACGGCCCCCTCCGTATGTTTCCAGTAATACCTGTAAATCTTACTTTAAATGGTACAGCAGTCAGGATTCCAGTGAGCATTCAGAGAAACGTCCCGGGAAAGGTCTTGTTGGGTAATGATCTCAGAGCTTTAGGGCTCGTAGGAGACACTGCCGAAAGACCCTACACAGGGTCTCAAACACGGGCAGCATTGGCCAAGTCCAATACGCCGCCCCAGCCGAAGGGGAAACCCAAGGCGAAAGGAGTCTACAAGTCAAAACGAGGGAAAGAGAATATTCCCCCGAGCTCGCCTGCCACTGCGGTGGAGGAAGTTGGTCAATCGCCCGGGCCTGACGAGGAGGTGGCGATGCCTGAAGTATTCGACCCCAACGATCATCCTGAACTAAAAGACTTGTTAGTTGAAGGAGGTCCTGATAGGGACGAATTCAGTAAAGGCCAACGTGAGTGCCCATCTCTGGAAGGCCTAAGGAGACAGGCCTGCTCCCAGCTTGAGGGTGAACCTCCTGGGATGCATAGGATTTATTGGGAAGGTGGACTCCTGTATAGTGAGCCCACAGAGTCTACAGAAGGAGACCATAGGAGGTTGGTGGTTCCCCTTGCTGTTAGGCCCTTCCTCCTGCAGTTGGCGCATGTCGTTCCCCTTGCTGGTCACCTTGGTATGAGGAGGACCAAGCAAAGGTTATCCATGCACTTCTACTGGCCCAAGATGGGGGAGCAAGTAGAAAGTCACTGCAGGAGTTGTGCCGCCTGCCAGTTGTCTGGTAAGGTTGACGCGACAATCCAAGCTCCGTTGGTACCGCTCCCAGTTATGGGGGTACCATTTGAAAGGGTAGGGATCGACATGGTTGGTCCCCTTGACCCGCAAACATCCTCGGGCAATAGGTTTATCCTGGTGCTGGTCGACCATGCAACCAGGTATCCTGAGGCCATCCCATTGACAACTGTAACTGCCAAGACAGTTGCAGAAGCTTTACTCGGCATATTTACTAGGGTTGGCTTCCCTAAAGAAGTTGTGTCGGATCATGGCAGCAACTTTATGTCGAAGTATAGGCAGGCTATGTGGAAAGAATGTGGGGTCACCTACGGGTTCTCTTCTGCATACCACCCCCAGACCAATGGTCTGGGGGGGCGTTTCAACAGGACGTTAAAGAGCGTGATTGGGGCTCTGGAGGAGCCTCAGAGAAGAAAGTGGGATCTTCTTGTTTCATGCTTACTGTTTGCCTACCGAGAGGTACCACAGGAGGGTGTTGGCTTCAGCCCCTTCGAACTTCTGTTCGGTCATCCCGTACGGGGACCCTTAGCCATCGTCAAGGAGGGATGGGAGATGCCCACTCCCCCTGTTACTACCAACGTAGTTGATTATGTGCTAGGGCTCAGAAAACGGATGGTACTTCTGATGGGCTTGGCTAGTGATAAATGGAAGGCAGGGCAAGCGCTGGTGAAACCTTGGTACGACCAGAAAGCTTCCCTCATCAACTTTACACTTGGTCAGCAAGTCCTGATCATGAATCCCATAAGGCCTCGAGCTTTACAGGACAAATGGTCAGGCCCTTACCCAGTGGTGGAGCCCCTGGGTGAGGTTAACTATTCAGTGGACCTTGGAAGGCCTGAACAGGCTCCAAAAGTGTTTCACGTGAATAGGCTGAAGGCTTTCGTCCCAAGCGTCGAAATCGCAGCACTGCTACTGGCTTCAGATGTTGAGGAAGAGGAGTCTGAACCTCTCCCCGACCTGTTCCCAAGCAGTCCTTCAGATAGCTCTTTTGAGGGTGTCCGAGTGGCCCCTCACCAAAATGGACAAGGCTCAGTGGTTTACCTTGGACATGAAGTAGGTGGAGGTAGGAGACAGCCTCTACCCAGTAAGGTACAAGCAGTACAAGACTGGCCTACCCCCACTACGCAAACCCAAGTGAGAGCCTTCTTAGGACTCACGGGGTATTACCGCAATTTTGTGGCAGACTATGGCACCACAGCTGCTCCTCTGACTGCCCTCACAACTCCGAAGAAACCCAAGAAGGTAACTTGGACCGACGAGTGTGAGAAGGCCTTCAATGGCTTGAAAGACTCCTTGTGCCAGGCCCCTGTCCTCAGGGCCCCTGATTATCAAAGACCTTTTATCGTGCAGACGGATGCCTCTGACACTGGGATAGGAGCTGTACTATCACAAGTAGATGAGAAGGGTAAGGAACACCCTATCGGTTTTATTAGTCGCCAGCTTAAGGACAGAGAGCTCAGATGGTCCACGGTAGAGAAAGAATGTTTCTCTGTTGTGTGGGCCCTAAGGAAGCTGAGGCCCTACCTCTATGGGACCCACTTCACTGTGCAGACTGACCATAAGCCGTTAAAGTGGCTAATGAACATGAAGGGGGAGAATCCAAAGTTGCTTAGGTGGTCCATAAGTCTACAAGGCTTCGACTTCACTATTGAGCATAGGCCAGGTGTCCAACATAGCAATGCTGATGGGTTGTCCAGAATGTTTAACCGACCTGAACAAGAGACTCATCCAGGGGTGGATTAGTTCCCCCTGTCCATAGTCTGGGAGGGGCGAGTGTTAGGAAAGATTTCGTAATTGTAGGTAATTTTCCTTCCATGTGGCAACCCCTAAACTTTTTGCTGTTGTTTTGCACCTTGTCCTTGACTTTGCCAGAGAAGTGCAGCCTTCTGCTGCACTCCTCTGGGCTTTCGCTCCTTTTCTTATGGGGAAACTGACATGCCCTTAAGACAGTCAGTACCGGGGAACGCTGTTTCCCGTAGTTTCTTTTATCGTGTTGCGGCTTTGGTGCAACATGACACAAGAGGGCACCGTAAGCTAAGTTACAGCTCTCTTGGGTCTCTAGCCTTCTACGGGCCCTAGATACTCTTTTAGGATGGTATTTGATCGGTGCAAGTCATTCAGGGACTCGAATGGTGGCAGCGATCGTTTTGTTTATTTTGAGCTCCTTTTGGCGTTCTGAGCACGTTTTTCGCACTGAACCCAAAATGGTGGCCTGGCTCCCCAAAATGGCCAGACCACGAGGCTCCTTTGTCTTGTCCACTGACCGTCTTGCTCCCTTCACCTTCCCCAGGTCGAGAGACCCGGGGCCTTCCTTATTTGGGCATGTACTTTCCCGCGAAACGTGGTTGCTTTCGCGGGCTTCTACATGTCTTTTGTGTGCCTCCAGGGTGTGGGCTGGGATGTCTGGTCCCAATACACATCCTGGGTGCCAGAGAGTCTAGGGTGGTGTGAATGCCTGGGACCACCGTGGTCCATGATTGGTCCACGTATGGTATGTGTGTTGATGAGCGGATCTCCCATTGGCTCCCCGCCGTTTTGGTGCGAAGGGAACCGTGGATAAGAGGGGGCTGGAAACACCACTACCATGTCGATCTCCTGAGTTCTCACGAACGAAGGAATACAGGAGCCAAGTATCCTGCAACCAAGAGGCTGGACCGAGGAATCGCTGGTGACCCGCTGAAGGAATCCTCCTTTGCACTGCTGTCGTCCTGTGAAACCCTTTCCTCCTTTGATTGAACCAGAAGGCCTGTACTGGTGCTTCGACCTTTGGAATAGCAGGAACAGCTATTCCCGGCGACTTCATCATCTCCTGCCAAGTAAGCCTTCGGAAGTGTCCCTGGGCCATCCAGTTGACTGACCAGCTTACAAGGGAGTCCTGCTCTGTAACCGCCGCCAGGTTGTGTTGTATTTCGAGTCCTGGTCACTCTCCCACGCTTCGTACACTTGGCGTTCCCAAGTCTGAAGGGAGGAGTGTACATTTGGCTCGGATACACACGGCCGCTCCGTTGTCCTGCTGCGGCAACAAACTGTGCTGGTTTCGTCGATTGGGACGTCTTTTTGCTCTACACGACTACGAGGCGTTCCCTGCTCTTCTGAACCTGCCAGCTGCTGAAACTAACGTGGAGAAGCCTGGGTCTGCTTGCTTCGGGGACCGGTGAGTAGTATAGCTAGGATCTGGTCGCCCTCCTGCAGTAGCCCATTGCTTTTCCCCGCTGTGTAAAAACAGCACCCTTTTGTCCGTACTCGCGCTCTGCTTCTGCTCGCTGTGGAAGCTGCGCTTGAGTTGCGGAACCTGTTCTCCTTCTGTTGTGCACTAACCCGAACTGCCTGACTTCCTCCGAAGAGCTTCTCCTTTTGCCCGTTGGCACCAGCGTGTGCAGGTACTTTGAGCACAAGGCTCCACTCTTCGCAGGGCTCGGACTTCCATCTAGTTAGGTGCCTCTGAAGGCGAACTGAGTCTAAAGCATTATCGCACTGCCTGTTTTCCTTCCCTTTCAGGTGGACTACACATTTCGTGCATATAACGCTTGCGACTGTCGTATTTGTATATATATTGTGTTGATATGGTATGTGTTGGCTTAATATTGTGATATTGTGATTTTCTCGCTACGGTCATTATTTTAAAGGCCTTAAAATAAATGTGTATATATTTTTGATATAACAACTGTTTGGAGTAGTTTGTAAGCGCTCTTGCTTTGTGTGCTCATTGCGGGCTTTCAGTCACCCTCACCCCTCTTGAGACCTAGTCTTGACCGCCGCGATCGCTACCTTGATTGGTCTGGCTCGTCCAGAGGTTACCCTGTTCCAAGTAATTAGGTTGGCCTTCTGAACTTCTGCGCCACCAGGACAGAGTTCAGAAATCCGTCTTAACAGCCGCCAATGATCTTTGTCTGAATGCCAGCAAGACGGAGATCCTCCTCATCAGCACAACTTCACCATCCTTTCCCCTCACTCTCTGGCTGGCCTCCCTTGGCCCTCCTCCTACCCCCACCTGCGAGGCAAAGAACCTCGGGGTCATCTTTGACTCCACCCTTTCCTTCTCCGCCCACATCTCTGAGATCTCTAAAAAGTCAAATTTCATACTGCACCTCCTCAGAGGTACTCTGCCTTTCCTCTCCTTCCCCCAGAAGCTCATGGTATCCCAAGCTCTGGTTCTCTCTAGCTTGGACTATTGTAACAGCCTCTTTCTAAATCTACCTGCCTCTATTCTCTGCCCTCTGCAACTAATCCAGAACAGGACTGCAAGACTTGTCCTTGGCCTCAAGCCCTGGGATCGTATCTCTCCAGCTCTGAAATCTCTCCATTGGCTCCCCGTGGATGCAATGATTAAATTCAAAACCCTCTGCATTGTCCACAAGGCTTTCTGGGGCCTGGGTCCACAATACCTTCAGCTATCCCTCCGCAAATACCTACCCTCTCGAGCTCTTCGCTCCTCTACCTCCAACTCCCTCAGGGTCAGTCGTTTTTCAAAGAAACAAGCTGGGGGTAGATCTCTGTCTTCGGCTGGGGCCTCCCTCTAGAACAGCCTGCCTGCCACTCTAAAACTTGAGGAGAACCATCTCCAGTTCCAAAAGCACCTCAAGACCTTCCTCTTTTCTTCTGCCCTCTCCCCTGCTGATCTGTTCTCTCTTAGCACCGTGCACCTGGCCACCCTCTGTCCTCTGGGCCCAGGTACCTGCTCACCCTGCCACCCTCCCGCACTGCCTCCGGGCCCCCCCTTGCACTCGGGTCTGTATCTTTACCCATACAGCCCCCCCTTTTTCTTCCTGCACTTTTCAGATCTACTGTGTCTGCTGCCTTAAACCTAGCACTTGAAAATTGCTGGCTGCACTACCACTGTTTGTTGCCTTTATTATTTATTTATTGTTATTTATCTGTTTCTCCTCTGCTTCGCACTTTCCACTTCTCCCCCCTTCAATGCACTTTTCCCCTCCCCCTCTCCCATGCACTTGCGCGTTCCCAGTGTCACTGGGCCTAGTAAGATCGCTGTTTTGTTCTCCCCTGTTCCCCTCCCTTGCCGCGTTCTTAAACACTTGTGTACGAGAGCGATAGAAATCAAATATCAATATCAACAAGCTGCCTCTCCATTGTACCATTGTGACACCACATCCCTCAGCCTTATAAGCATACATAATGTCAGTCTGCATCATTACCAGAGATAGTAATTACAAAAGTAATTTCTTCCTAGTGGGTGACCATATCACGTGCTGGATCTGGGTACTGTTCACTCGGTAGAGTCCAGTACTTCCATGGCATGAGTCTATACTGGACAGTGTTTCTTGTTCTGGTTCCTTGCTTCTTTCTTTCTCCTCTGGTGTATCCTCTCTGCAATTTTCCACTTCATTTAACAACTGGATTTGTATGCCCCATTGTGACTAGAGTCGCTACCAGGGGGGCTTGGGAGTTTTGATTATTAATACCTTGCGAGGGTCAATGAGCTTGTATCAAGCAAGCTCATTGGCCCTCGTAGGGTTATTACCAGCCTGACAAAGCGTTTGTTGGGCTGGTTGCTGCTGTGGTCTGGCTACCATGGAAAGGGAGAAGGGACTGCATGTAGTCTCTTTCTCCCGTTCCCTGGCGACCATCTTTTTTGTTTACTTTTTTATTCATTTTCAATGTCTGCCATGGAAACGGAGATATGACTACTCATGTTCCATGGCAGCCATTTATTTGTCTTTCTTCTTTTTCAGTTGCTGGACGCCGCAGTGTTTAGCAACCTAAAAAATACATTATTTGTACCTCAGTCTTACGGGCCGGGTACTAATGCCCCGGGGTCTATGCAGGCATTACCTGAAGCGGTAATACCCCCCATATCGGGGCTTATTGCTTAAGTATGGTGTCCAGTTAAAGTACAGAATACAAAAGGATTGAAGGCCAAAGGTGAGAGTGCATTTTTTCGAAATTCAATAGGGTCGAATAGTAAATTTTGAGAAACATTTTCAAAACTTTTTCACATTTTTTTAAACATAAAAGTAATGAACTACACATTATTGTCTTCATATCAAATGCTTTCTTAAATACAGTATAATATAGTTTGTTTAATGCAAAACGTATTTCAAATATATAAAGTCATTTTAACATTATTTATTCACTTTTAAATTTACATATTTAATGCATTTGAACATTTGTTAAATAATTAAATATATTGAACCGTTTGTAACCTTCATACAAACGTATTACTTTTTCACCAGTAGATGGCGATGTTGGTTTACTTTTAGTATATTAAAGTTTTGTTTATGTATTCTTTTGTGTTCGTGTGATGTCCTAAGTTACGTAAGGTTACGTGGTCGCCATTTTATGAGTTCTTCGTTCCTGGATGCTTTTTGTACGCGCTCCCTTTTTTAAATGGATTAGACTTTTTTTTTTCCAATTGAATGCTTTTTTGGGGGGGGTTTTCTGCTTGGATTATTGTTTCCTCTGGATTGCTGTTTCGGATCAGAACTTTTTTGCATGGATTTTATAGTCGTATGCTTTTTTCATTTGGATTGATGTTTTTTTTTCTACGGAGTTCGGAATTGGATTTTTTTTTCTTATGGTTTTTTCCCATGGATTATTGTTTTTTTTGTACCTTTTTATGGATTTTCCACTTGGATTATGTTTCGTACCTCCTTCGGATGTGTTTTTTCACGGTTTCCTGCCTTTGGTGACTTTGTCCGGTGTACAGAACTGGCGGTTTTTGGTGAGTTTATTTTAATTTATACTAGCATTTTAAGTTGTATGCAATAGCTTCCAAGTATTGCATTGCTTCCATTGTTTCAAAACTGTTTACTATGCTGTTTATTCGTTCCTCGTAGTCTCTGTATTTTCTTTTGATTTTAGGGGTGTTTTCCATTTTCCATTGAGATTGTTTGTGCTACTTTTATTTCCTGTATGGTTTGTTCTGATTTAAGGTGGTTGATAAAGTGCCATAAATTCGGATTGTTTGTATTGAATTCTTTCTTGATTTTGCTATGCCATCCTTCTTGTATGTTGTTGGTTCTTGGCCAGTTTTCTATAACTGATTTGTGGCAATTCCATATTTTAATTTGGTATTTTGCTTTTCTTCTAGTGCCTTGTCGTGTTAGCTGGCCAATCCATGTATTTTCTAAATAGTCCATTAAATTACATAATTCCTCTTCATGATCGTTAAACTACTGTGTGGAAATCAATGTCTCATAATATGTTATTACACTGTCCTCTCTCACAAATGCCAATGCATATATTTTCTTGATTTGATGCTGAAATTCACTGTCCTCTACGTATTTTGTTCTCAGTCTGATTTTCTGTATTTTTTCCCACAATGATTGTCCGAAATGAAAAAAACAGCCTTGAATTTGAGTGTCCGGGTATATTTTTTCAAAAGCCTTCATTTGTCCTTGTTCAAATTCCATGATTATTGTCTTTGGTGATTTGTCTGGCAATGATTCTTTGATTAATGTATATATATATATCTGCACAGTTCCTCTGATTTCCCTGGCATTAATACATAAATCAACGGTATAACTGTCCCATTGATTGTTCTGTGAATACTGTAAAATTGATGAAATGGTGCTGGAAATGATTTAAAAGTTGCATCCCCGGGCCATATTGTTGAATCCCCTAGGAGCGATAAATTAGTTGAAGTAGCAAAAATCAACATTTTCTCTTTTTTAACATCCAATGTTTTCCACAGAAACTGTTCACCTTTGTCCGTTTTCTGCGACATTTCTGGCACATTTATGTTTAAATATGTCTGTGGTGCCATCGGCAAATTCTCCCTGTGTTGTTTCTGTCTGTTTACATTTCTTTTCATCAGCTTGGTGTTTGGCATTTGTGCCGCAACATGTAGTGGCAATTTTTCATATGCTCTGTTTACTAGCGAGCTGGTTGCTTCATTTTTATTTTCATCCACATTTTATTTAATTTCACTTATCGATTTTATTTTTATTAATATAGTTGTGGTGTCTGGCATATGATTATGCTCCCCTTTACATCTTATATTTTCATTATCAGTTATTGCTCTTCCCGTACACTGTAGTTTTTTATATTCCGTACACTTCCAGCAACTTGTTTCTTTCCGTGTAGATTCTCTACTGTAGATATATCCTTCATATACTAGCTGTGAACCCCCCATTTGCGATTTTATGTACTCCATATCGGTATCAATAGGCATCTGTAACAGTCAATTTTATAGATAAGTATTAGTTGTTGACTGTAACGTGCTAATGTTTTAAATATTTCGTCTTTTCTATTTGTTTTACTTACCACTTTATTTTAGTCAGGAAATACGTTATCGTCTCGGTCGTTTGTGTCAGCTGTTGTCTCCTTTTGACCTTCCCTCACGCACTGACAGTTTGTTTCCAACCGTCTCTTGTGCATATGCTTTCTACACAAGGTTCTTTACTCTTCGTTTAGATCTCGTCTTTTAACCCTTTCTCGATTTAACTTTCATTCAATATGTTTTTTAATGTTCGATCGTTTTGTTTCGCGCAAATGACCTTTTTACATTATTTGTACCTGATGTCGAACCTTCAACTTTTGATCCTTTTGATTCGATACTTTTGTTTTTCGGTCCTTTGTTTTTGGTAATATAACCTATAACCCTTAAGTATGGTATGTTCCACTTGCATAGCTGAGTCTTGGAGCCATCTCTGCTGTTCTTAATGACCACCTCCTTTTCACTCATGGTGGCATGTGCCATGACAGCAGCATGGGTGATGCAGACACCCCAGTGGACATGTGCAGTGTTGCCTTGTATTCTCTTGGAACCCAGCAGAGAATCCAATAGAAGTCTTCTTCTTGTTCTGTTGCAAGTTTTAAGTTTTCTTCAGCGTGTAGGAAATGCTCTGTGTTGCCATTTGCTTGCAGGCAGCACATCATGACACAAACGTGCTGGCTACTACAATCTCCGGTATTGGTAGGCTAGACACTGCCACTGTCGTTAAAACTATTTCCACTTCAAGCACTTGGAATAGTCATCGCCCAGGAGTGGTGATTATTAGGGAGAGAGCAAAAGTCAACCCTTAGCTTTTGCCATGAGTGTGCTCTTTTTTCTGGGGTAACATTGGCCAGTGATCGTCCGGGGCTCCTGTTGCTTGGAACAGGAGAAATTGGCTGACAGGCTCACCAACCTTTTTTCATTGCTAGGAAACCATACTTTCTCACAAAGCCTGGTTTTTGTCAATAGTTTACCCTGGTGTACAGCATGCACACGGCATGCCTTCATCTTTGGAAGGCTCTGACAGATGGCAGTGTACGAATCACCTTCCAAGGTGACTAATTCATAAGTAATCGTGACTACGCTTTTGAGCGCATTATGTGTCTCCCTCATACATTGATGCTGATGGTCAAGTGATCACTTCCAGTTTCAGATACCCCTTTCCGGTCATCTGGAGTCTTTTGCTGTCATGGATGGCCCTTTTGATAACTGCAAGTCAAACAGCCATGGGCATGGCATGACTTGTGACCATGCAAACTTGATCATCTGCTCTGTGAACTGCCAAAGCTTCTTTGTGTGACAGTGGTTGGGATGACAGGAGAGAATTTCTTCAAGGATGTCGCTCTGCGGCCTAATTTCAAACTCCTACTCTTGAAAGTGAAGGGTCCACTTTTTTTAAAGAGATGACTTGGGGCCACGTCCTTCAAGGTGGTAACAGTGGCTTGGGATCAGTGATTATGGAGCAAATGTGTTCGTATCCATAGGTGGAAGGGTTGTCACCCCCAGAGGATGGTTGCTGCCTCTTTCTTAATTTGAGAGTAATGCTTAGATGGACTCAACGCTCAGCTGGCATAGGCTATTAAGAAGGGCACGTCTTGGCTCTCCTCTTCCACAATGATTGCACACAGACCACACAGAGGCTGGCATCAATTAGATGTTCCTTTTGCTTGTTGGGTCAAAGGGCTTCATTACTGCCTGTGACAGGAAGACATCTTTTCTGGCTTAAATGCTTGCTGATGGATGTATGACCAGGCCGATGGTGTTTATACCTATGTCCTCTCTCTTGATGGCTCGGTTGGGATGGCCAGGTTGGGGTTAAACTTCATCAAACGTTTGCCATTCCTAGAAAGCTTCAGAACTCAGAACTAAGATTGGTTCTGAGGGAGTGCAGCAAACTTCACTTCAGCAACCGTCTTGGGATCAACAGAAGTCGCATGCTTGTAGAAGACTTACCCAAAAGAATTCAAGACTGTCCTTCATACACTAAAATAATAACATAAGCACATTCTGTTTGCGGCACTGAAACAGCATGCGTAGGAATTGATGTGTTTAAGGTACAGAACTTGCTGTTAGAAGATGTCATATCTATCATTGCTCACTCCATGGATGCCAGCGAACCTCCCTCAGATGTAGCCTGGAACACTTTGGCTGTGGTGATGTACTGAAACTCAACGGGTTGTTGCAGCGAAGGCCAGTGTGGTTGGAGAAGTCAGTATATAACTAGGCTCAGTGTGCACAAGGACCTGGTGGTAGCCTACATTAAGGTCATGCATTCTGAATACCTCTGCCCCTTGCAGTGCCATTGAAGCTTAGAGTCAGGTGCTGTTCCCACTTCTTGTCCCTTTTTGGAAGGATCGTGTAGACAGAGATGCACACTTCACCCAGCCACTTCAACTTGCATGCCACCACCACATGCAACACCCATGATGCAGTGCCATGAACTTTCTTGCATTTGTTCACTTCCTCCAACTTTTGAAGTTCTTTGTCAACTTTTCCCGGTTTGTGAAAAATGTGCCTATTTCGTAGGGAAGTGGCAGTACAAGGCCATCGATGTGGAGGCCAATCACCTTGTTGAGGAAACATACTGATCCGGAATGTCCTGAAGCAAAATGTATCAGTCCCAGTGTCTCACAGGCACCCACAGCACAGGAGAGTTTCCGAGCCCATAGATATGACCGAGAATGCTCACAGGTCCCTGTGGCTGACTGATTGAAAGATGCCATCTGGCGGCAAGGACCTATGTTGCAGAATGCATATATGCGCACAGATGTCGGAGTAAATGCTGGACAGGGCTTGCACTGGTGAAAGTGAGCATGGCTCATTACGCTTATGGATGCTCCTATGTTGGCGTGCATACGGACTTCCAGGCATAGAATGATACGCCTGCACTTGGGCTGACGCAGAGCACTCCTCTTTCCTCATTCTATTGCCGAGATTGCAAAGTCTTTGTGATCGCCATCTTGAGTCATGCACAACAGTGTTGTCGGCACCACCTAGCGTACTCTGCGTGGTCCCCACTAGATCCATCTACCATCGAAACTACTGATACAAAGATCTATCTGGAGAACACCTTGGCCTAATTGCCTCAGTGTTCACTGAAGTTGTAGTTGACTCAATGCACTTTATTCTTTGCACTTTAAAGATGTTGGTCCTGACTCAATGCACTTTATCCTTTGCACTTTAACGATTTTGGCATTATAGTTACTTTATTGTGTGATGTATTGTTGTATATTTTTGTGATTTTTGTCATTTGACATGATTTTCAGCTTTTCATTCTTTCTTCTTACATTGTTCTTAGACTTGCTAGTTTCAAGTCTCTTATGAAGTGTCTTTCAATTTTCTGAAAGATTGTGTAGTATTTTTATTCAAGCAAAAAACTTTTGTTTCTTAAATGTTTTTTAATATTGACTGAAATTGCTATTATGTGTAGGTTGCCTCAATCCAGTATTTCACAGCCTCTTTCCACGTGATCTCCTTCCCTTGGAGAGAGTTCTTTCTTCCGGGCATTTGCTTTTCCGTCATTGATTATATATTGGATTTATATCACGAATACATGGCAACTTATCTACTTTTTACCATTTGCATATATATATCTTTTCTACAATGTGAAAGCCTGATATGAAATACGGCTAGAATTTTCAGATCACTATGTTTTTAAATTGTATTGATGTTGATCAAATGTATTGCATAGTTATGCTCTGATCCTGCTCTCTTCTCAACAATTCATTGTAAATCTGTTTTACATTACTATATTACCACGGTCGGTCGTGGATTCCCGCGTGACATACCTTTTTGTCCTTTATCTTTTCAATTTCCCCTGTGTCCCCATTGTAGGGGACACCCATTACTTGTTTCTGGTCCCCAGCATGTGCCGCCTCTTGCGTGAGCCGGGTTGGCTGATGATTGACATACTTTGGCAAAATGGTTGAGTGTGTTGCCACTGCCCCATTATTCTCCGTGGGCAAGGCATGGTCTTTTTTTGCCACTGCAAATGTCACAGAGTCTGAGTTGTTGGAAATCTTGGTTTTGTTTGGATGGAGAAAGATGCCAATCTGATATACTGTTGCTTCACATATTTGTATTTGGATATTATAGACATGTAGGGGCCACCTAAAGTAAAATGTGAATCTCCCACAACAAAAAATAATAACAATCCACTGTCTTTTTGGGGCAATGTCTCCTCTCTGTATGGATTTCGAGGCAACTGGCCTCTGGAGCTAATGCCCAAGTCTTTTAAAGTCTGCTGGAAGAAGGTGTTCCACTTACCCTGTCTCAGATGTTGCAGGCTCACGGTATTTCCCAAGTGACTTCCTTGGCTGTGCTAGATGCAAGGTTTCCAGGGTCCCAGATCCCTCGGCTACCATTGATACCAGATCTTGTGGGTGGACGTATCATTGATTGTGGTCAGCAGAAAGTATGAGAGAGGGGCCCCTAGTGTAGGTTAGGCAAGCCTCCGGCCTTTCTCCGATTCTCTCTGAACTGTTTGTAACCTCCCTGACCGCATTTTGTTCTCCCACCCAGCCAGTGGTCCTGCCTAGGACCCAGTGGAACATGGCTATTCTTGATGCCCATGTCCTGGCCTCTTGTTTGTACTTACTCCCTTCTTGTTCTCCACTTCTTTCCGCCCACCTCCTTGGTGCCACTCTCGTAACCTTTGGTGATTGCTTCAGTATCATTCCTGGGCCTTGATGCAGAGATGTCTGCATCTCTTTCTCAACCTGCAGTTCTATCTCCCACACCTCCTTAAAGCTGTGCCCTAAACTCTTCCACTTTTTCTCATCATGTTTCAGATTCCATGCTGCCCAACTCCGTCCTGAAGGTCTTCCTCGCTGTTTCCAATCCTGGCTTTGCTAAGGGCCCGCTCGTTTCCTCTTAACGTCTTCCTTTGTCGAGGCTCACCTCTTGGAGTTGCTGCTCCCTTTGTTAATTCCAACACCCTGTCACTATCACCTTCTGATGTTCACCCCTCTTTTATTGACACTACCTCCTCCTGTTTATCCTTCTTTTCTGATGTTACGCCCTCCTCCTGGTCTTTCTTATCTTCTCAATACTGTACTACCTTCTATTGATCCTATCCTCCCTTGCTGTAGCTACCTTCTCCTAGTCATTCTCCTCTTATGTGGTTACCATCTCATTTAATGCTACCCACTCCTTCTGATTAATCTATCCTACTAAAGTTACCACCTCTTTTACATCCACCACATTCTCTTGGTTAATCTCCCTTCCTGAAGTTAGCATCTCTTTTAGTTTCATCACCACATCCTGGTTAGGCTCCGCTCCTGGTGTTATCACCTCCTTTAGCTCTACCACCGCCTCCTGAATAATCTCCCCTACTGGTATTAAAACCTCATTTACTTCCCCTACCTTCTCCCGGTTACCCTCCTCTCCTCCTGATGTTACCACCTCCATTTACTCTCCACTGTTCCCATCTCTCCTGCTTCTTACACACCGCCAGTGCCCTCTGTCTTCCAGTTCTTTCCCATTTCTAGCCTTCTCCAAAATTGAGCAGGCTCCTCCTTGCACCAACATCTTCTGATTGAGAGTCCCAGTTTATATGGGGTAGTATCCCCTACTCTTGGGTTTGTGTTCCCTGCATTGCCTGCAGATGTATAGTGGACCATGGGCTGAGTGATGATTGGGCCATCGGGTTGTAGTCAGGAGGCTAACAAGGGACTGGAATAAGGTTATATCAGGGTCAACCACCATTTTCATTTAATAAACTGGCCTGGGTTTCCGGGTCACTCCTCCATGCTGTTTGTTTACATTATCATCAATGTACTCTTACGTCCTGTCCCCTTTCCTCCATACTGCATGGGCATTCCTTCCAAGAGACAGAACCTTTTTCACCAGAAGCCTTCTTCCCCTTTAAATTTAGAGGCGCGCTGGGGTGTGGCCCTGGGAGAATGTGCTGCCCTGACTCCGCCCTCTGATGCCACACCTCAGTCCCCTTTTCCGCATCGACGGGAACGGGCCGAATTCACCAGCGCTCCTGGGTTTGGCTTCGGCCATGTAATTCCACTTGCGGATACTTCTTCTCTTTTGTCTTTTTTGTCTTGTTATCCTTCAGGTAATCGGTCCTCAGGCATCACACTCCTCCCCGGCGCATGTCGACTTACACAGGGTTCAGCAGGTGTCCATCCTGTGACGGGCACTTCCCAACTTCAGACCCCCACACCCTCTGCCTACGTTGCCTTGGCCCAGACAACGGTTGGCAAGCTTGTACAGGCTGCAACGCCCTGTCATAGAGGTCTCTGAAGAACAGACTGGCCAGGTGGAGGGAGCTCTTCCAGAAGTCGCCTCCAGAGGACCTCAACGACTTTGTGAAACATTGATCGAGGCCCAAGGTAGGGCCTCTATTTTCCATCGCACCCTGCAAGGGAGACTCCTTCCCAAGGACTCGCCTGAGCGGGAGGGACCGCTCAGGTTCTTGTACCAGCACGTGCACCGAGGCTGCTTCAGCTACCGGCCTGCAGGCTGAGGGATCCTTGGATCCTCCCGGTGACAGTGCTGAGGGACCGGAAGGTTCTTTTACCGGATCGTCATCCGAGGGGCTCTGCCCTTGTACCAGCATTATGTCTGAGGCGCTACGCCCCAGTACCGGCAATACATCTGAGGGGGCACCTAAACGCAGCTCTACCGATCCCCGGGTGGAGGGTGTCACACCTACCGGGACTAGGTCTGAGGAGCAGGGCAGGCCTTGCAATCCACACTGGAGAGTCCTAGAGGAGGCTGGGACCTGCGAGCCAAGGAACACAGCGCAGGCATGTGGCAGGCAGCTCTACAAAATGGCTGCCGTGCCAGACATCAGCACCCGTCCGGCACCATTCCACGAGTTCAGTGAGGAACGAGTGTCAAGGTGGGACTGGCCTCAACCAGGTAACTGGCCTACAGCCTATCCTTCATTTGCGCTGGGCTGGTTCCCGCTGCGTCCATATGGGCAGGGTATGGAGCAGCCCCAGCAGCCTCCCGCTACCCCGTCTGTATCCACTACCACTCCTCCGGCCTGTGAAGACATGGGCCCTCATTACGACCCTGGCGCTAAGTAATTGAAATTACCGCCATGGCGTAATGAGCGTTAACGCCATGGTCCGATGGCGCTAAGAGCGCCATATTACGACCCATCGCGCACGAGCATTATGCCATGGCGGTAATGTAAACTGCGCCATGGCGTTAATGCCCCCAAAACGGCACCTACCGGCATCGTATGCCGCGCAAGGTGCACCACCGCCACCCCGACCACCGTTCATAGCGGTGACCGTAGTTAGCGGTCACCGCAATTAGCGGTGACCGTAGATAAGCGGAACCGGAAGTAGCGTCACCGCGGCGGAACGGGAAAGAGCACGGCGGCCATCTTTAAAAACACAATCCATTGCCATCCTCCGCAACCACTGGACATCCGAGCCTGGGACCCGGCAAATACCATCATCAACCTTCTTCCTGCAAGAAAATGCCTAAAGTGGTTAAGAAAGCCTGTGACCGCCAGCGGCAAGACCGCTTCACCAGAGAGGAGCTCACCATGCTTGCGGAGACCCTCCAGGAGAACGCCGCAGTGGTATTCTCCAACCAAATGACCAGACCGGCCATAGGCAAGAAGAAGGCCATATGGGCACTGGTAGCTCAGCGGGTCAGTGCCGTGGGAACAACACCCCGCAATGTGAGACAGTGCCGCAAGCGGTGGGATGATCTCCGGCTCAGAGTCAGGAGCATACTATCGGCGAACAGAAACCTGGCCATGGAAACCGGTGGAGGATCGCAGTCCCCTATCAAAATGCAGCCATGGGAGGAAATCTGTGCCTCCACCATCGGAATGGAGAGCATAGAAGGAGTAGGAGGAATGGAGAGAGGAGCCCCGACATCAGGCGATGCAGGTAGGTGGCTCAAATCAAGCCATGCAAAATTCACCAAAGTCCATTCATGTGAAGTACAATGTTGCCCCATAGTGTAAATGCAACACATCAGCAGGAGACTGCCCACAGATACATCCGATCTCCAGCCTGTACACATGCAGTATGCACACCCTAACTGCAGGCACCCACATACCTCCATGCTACTTCCACACAAAAGGGAGACAACCAGTTTTCCCCTGCCTCAAATGTGCCGCATGTACTAACTGATAAGATGTCAGTCGTCACAATGCCCGCCCAATGTCCACAGACCCATCAATAACACTTTCCCTCCTTTGCTCCACCACAGGCTCAAATTCCGACCTTGAGGATGAGGACACCACTGCCTCCACACCCACCAAGAGGGCCAGGACAACTGTCCCAACACCACAACCCTCCACCTCTGCCGTCCCGAGGAAAACCCCACAGCAGCCACAATCCAAGCCAGGAAAACAGGACAGGGCACTGACAGCCACCCCAGCAGGCAGCACAGAAGCAGCAGCAGCCATTACCCAAATCGTGCCCACAGAAGGGACAGGCTCTGCTGCAAGCAGCACTATTGGGCAAACTGCTGCCATCGCAGCCTCCTCCAATAGCGAAGGAGGGATCATTGAGGAGTCTGATGTTGGAAGCCCCACTGCCCACCCTCATTCCCCCTACCTGTCCCTAAGCAGCCCGCATGCGGGTACTACACAGGGGCAGTCAGAGGATGACGATTGGCCAGGCTCTCCATTCCCGCTGCAGGAGGTGAGCAGCCCAATGGGAATACCGCTGCCATTAGCCATGGCCCAGAAAGAACAACTAAGCCTGGAGGAGATCGTCACCCGGCAGCAGCAACTATCCTCGCTCCTCAATGAGCATGTTGCAGAATGTGGGGGGTCAACGGCAGCAATGGAGAAATGTGCGGAGACAGTGAAGGCAGCTATAGAGTCCTCCACAAAGGATATCTGCGCAGAACTCGCCGCTGTGCGGCACACCATCACTGAACTTGTGCAGACAATTCGGGACATGCGTCCAAATGAGCAGGCAGGAACCTCCTCGGCTGCCAGCTCGACACCAAGCAGCCCCATCCGCCGATCGGGGAGGAACCTGCGCAGCACAGGCAGGGGTGCCCCGGGGGCCAGGGGAGGGGGCTGCCAATAGTGGCCGGACAGTGGAGAAATCCTGCATCAGACACTGCTGCACAGACTTACTCACACCTTTGTAGGGATTCCAGGGGGGAGGGTGGAGGGGGGAGTGGGTGTGTTGGGGAGTTCAGGGGGGAGGGGGGAGTGGGTGTGTTGGGGAGTTCAGGGGGGAGGGGGGAGTGGGTGTGTTGGGGAGTTCAGGGGGGAGGGGGGAGTGGGTGTGTTGGGGAGTTCAGGGGGGAGGGGGGAGTGGGTGTGTTGGGGAGTTCAGGGGGGAGGGGGGAGTGGGTGTGTTCAACAAAATCACTTTCACAATACACTTTTCATATTTGCACAAATCAGATGTGTGGACATTGCTCATTGCGTATGTGTGATGTATTGGTAAACAGTCCCCAGTGTCCATATAACAGACGCACACAGTGCCACAATCGTCATCTCCAGGTGACACCCCCCATTCGCGTGTGCTAGAATAATTGGTTGATCAGAGTACTATGCATTTCACGCCCCTCCTGTGCATCGCCGCCTCCATGAGGTGCTGCCGAATCCCCACCTTCATCATCCTCATCGACAGGTGGTTGCAGTTCAGCATCAGGGGGCAGGGGCACATTGCGTCTGACGCACATATTGTGTAGCATGACACATGCCATGACGATCTTTGCCATCTTCTCATGGTGGTACAGGAGTGCCCCACCAGACCTGCTGAGGCAGCGAAACCGTGCCTTCAATAGGCCAAAAGCCTGCTCAATCACCGCACGGGTACGTGTATGTGCACGGTTGGAGTCCTCCTCGTGCTGGTTCTGTGGGTTCCGGACTGGTGTAAGTAGCCACCTCTTCAGGGGATAGCCTGCATCACCTGTATGTGGGCGAGAATGTATGTGTCAGTCATGACGTCTATTTCAAGACATGACGTGCCACCATGGCTTGCATCCAACTGTTACTTCGGACCTCTTTTGAATGCACTAATTGATTCACACTATGCGACCAGTATATGCTCATGGCTCCTATGGAATGTGGTGCATGCCATCAACCAATGTATGCAGGGGGGTCAAGTGCTTTGTGAGTGTCCATCCACTGTGTTCGTTCATACCGTTTGTTTTGGTGGCCTGGCACGTGTCCTGTGAGGTCAACGCTCACATCATTGCAACATTGCTGTCAGCATCATCATGACCCCAGTGAGCAATACTGATGTTGATAGGGACATCTTGTGGGCCTTGCTGTCTGTGTGATGGTGTGTTGATGTTTCTGTCCGTCATGTGCCTCATTCGTGCGCAGTTATGGGGACAGGCCTTTCAGTGGATGGTGTCTGGTGACGTGCATGTAGGTGCATTTCGTTGAGGTAAATGTGGTGTGAATTGGTACAATGCACTTGCAGATGGTTGTGTCAATGTTGGGGCACACCTTCATTCACGTGGTGGGGCTGCATACATCGGGCATTAGGTTAAGTGGTGTCAGCTGAGGTTTGTGCTGCTTTAGGGTATGATCTGGCTCCGTTGTCTCTGCTACTCACAGCCAGGTGGGGTATTCAGTAGGGGTGGGATGGCGGTTGGTGTTTCTATCATGCTGTTTGTGTATCATGTATACGATGGTGTTGATGGTGTCCCGGTCCAAACGGTACAGGGTGTGGATCTGCTCAGCGGTGGGGTTGTATGGACTGGCTCTGATGCGTGGGATTGTGGGCTGCCTGCGTGGTGCCACTGGCTGTGCTGGTGGGGCTTGCTGGCCCTGCCTTGCCCTCCTTCTCCTCCTGCGTCTCCTCTGTGCAGCCTATTGTTGTTGTTGTTGTAGTTGAAGTTGTAGCACTTGCATTGCTATCAGGCCCTCCAGCCCCAACATTGCTAGTCCTATTGGAATCATTGTGGAGTGTGACTGGGTCTGGGAAGGGGTTGGGTGTGCTCTTTTTGTACTTCCTGACTCTGTATTGCCTCCACCTGTGCTGGTTCTGTGCGCCTGTGGCAGCTGGATTCACTGCACAAGGCCCTTTACGGTTGGTTCGCGATGGCGTTATTTGCACCATGGCGGTAAGGTACTTAACGGGCTGGGTGATGGCGTTAGGTGCATGTCCGCTTGGGTCGGCATTCGCGTACCTTTACGCCATGGCGCTAAGTACGGTGTGGGAGGTCGCGTGCGCGCGCCATTGGCGCAGTTAGCGGCAGCGTTAACTACGATGCCGCTAATGGCATCGTAGTTAACGGTCACGGGTCATGATCGGACCTAGCGGAAAACGATGGCGGTAACCATTTACCGCCATCGTTTTTCACTTAGCGCCAGGGTCGTAATGAGGGCCATGTTCTTTGACAGATTCCTCAGGCTCATGAAGTCCCCTCGGATGGGGGTTATCCTCAGGTATGCCATCAGGGACTTACTCCCTTCAATGCTTCGAGCACCTCAGTCTTCTCAGGCGCCCCAGGCCCCAGCGCAGCCTCT
The DNA here is from genome assembly GCF_040938575.1 of Ambystoma mexicanum. Lineage (NCBI taxonomy): Eukaryota > Metazoa > Chordata > Amphibia > Caudata > Ambystomatidae > Ambystoma > Ambystoma mexicanum. The sequence goes on along the minus strand of NC_090931.1, from coordinate 284,198,822 downwards.
ATCTCGGGTCCCCCAGCTGACTCGTCAGGCAGTTCCGTACCAGCCTCCTGCGCAGCCTTCAGCTCCGGTCCCTCTTCCCCAGCCCCTGGCTCCTGCTACTCCTCCACAAACGCAGGATCCTCCTGACCCACAGGATACGGATGAGCAGGAGGACCCTAATACACCCTAGTCAGCCAAGGCCATCCACGAACATCTTGCAGGGCTAGCGGAGTACCTGGGTGGATTAGGGGAAGAAGCTGTATTCCAACGCGTCCTTGCATCTTCGTCAGGCCAACGCTGATGTCATGCTGGCTGCCGCTAACCATAAGTTATGGTGGGAAATTGCGGAATTCCTCCCGGAACTCCCTACGCAGATCCAATTGCGTTTAAAGGTGAGATTGGCTGAGGCCAAGCTGGTGGCACAGGACCTCATGGAATCCACCATGGCCCAAATTGACACCTCTGACCGTGACATCTGTATCGCCACGAAATGACATGGAAAGGACAGCCTGGCTCCGTGCAACGAAATTGAATCCGGATGTCCAGGAACGCATATTAGACCTGCCGTTCGAGGGGGGGGGACCTCTTCCACTCCACCATGGACGAGGAGCTGGACAAGGATAAAAACAGCTCATAAACAGTCAAGTCTTTATCCATCTTGACAAAAACCATGCCCAAATCATACACCCAGTTACAGCAGCGCTCCGCCAAGGGACGTACGTATGGAGGGTTCCGCGGCTTTCAGGAACGCAGGTCCAGGCAGCCCGACCGCTTGCCGACTCCAAATCGGCGCAAGCAACACAAAGAGGGGGGCAGAGTAAGGGTTTATCCAGTCCCCCTCCTCCGCAACAGCCTCTGAGGCAAAGAAGGCATGACACGCCCCTCCGTGTCCACGTGTCTCCAGTGGGGGGCAGGCTTGCTCTCCATGCACAGTGCTGGCACCAGAATTTCGCTGACCCCTTGATCCTCTCTGTAGTATCCACGGGGAACTGCCTACCCATCCCAGCCTCTACTCCCTTATCCCCTCCACTCCCTCAAGTTGGAACATCAACTCTTCTGACGGAGATCCGGTCGCTCGTAGAGAGCCAGGACGTGGAGGAGCCCCAGCCTCCCAGCGAGGCTTGGGCTTTTACTCCAGGATTTTCACCATTCAGAAAAAGAACCAGTCGGGCCCGAGAGTTGTGCTGGACCTTTCCACTCTCAACCTCTCCTTACCTCTACAAAAATTCAAGATGGTTACGCCAGCTTTTATAGCGGAAACATTGTGCAAGGGAGACAGGATGTGCTCCCTGGATCTGAATGACGCGTATCTACATGTCCCGATTTGGCAGCCCCATCATTCTTTCCTTCAGTTCAGGATCATGGGCTACCATTTCCAATACAAAGTCCTTCCTTTTGGCCTTAACTTGGCCCCTCAGGGTCTTTACCAGACTCATGAACACTGCGGCTGGCTTCCTCAGAGAACAGGGCCTCCACATCAACCCATAGCTCGACAACGACTGGCTCGTCAGGGCTACATCTCCGGAAGCGGTTCACCACTCCTCCCATGCCCTTATAAACATACTTCACGATCTGGGCTTCTCGCTCGATCTCAAGAAGTCGCAGCTGCAGCCCACTCAGACTCTGACCTTCTTGGGCGTCATCTGGGACACGTGCTCCGAGAAGGTATTTCCGTCTGAGGACAAGATCTCGGCCATCAAGAGGGCCACCACGCACTTCCTCAGCAGCAAAGTGACCTTGGCCTGGTGGTACCAGCATCTCCTGGATCTCTTGGCAGCGTTCCTACTTACCGTCCCCCACATGAGACTCAGGATGAGGAGGATGCAGCTGCACTTCACAGCATCATGGAACCAGGAGCGGGGCTCTCAATCCGAGTTGATCAACGTTCCTCCATCTCTCCACCCGGACCTCACATGGTGGTCCAGGTACTGCAACCTACGGATAGGCAAGCCCTTCCGGCCTCCCATCCCGCAGGTCACCATCACCACGGACTCTTCGCTCGAGGGCTGGCGAGCCACCCTGGACGATCTCTCAGTCCACAGCACCTGAACCCGACAGGAGCAGGAGTACCACATCAATTGGTTGGAGCTGAACGCCATCTGGCTAGCGCTCAGAGCATTCCTTCCACTTCTCAGGGGCAAGGTTGTCCTCATCTAGACAGACAACTCGACCAGCATGTTCTATGTCAACAAGCAGGGAGGCACCATATCCCCTCCACTGTGCAGACTGGCAATCAGTATGTGGGAGTGGGCCCTGGAAAACGACATCTACCTCACGGCAGTCCACCATCCGGGGGAAGTCAACCTGGAGGTGGACAGGCTCAGCAGGTTGGGAGCGGACAATTACAAGTGGCAGCTAAATGACCTCGTTATTCAGGAGATCCTCAACAGATGGGGTCTCCCCCAGGTGGATCTCTTTGCCATCTAGCACAACAAGAAGTGCCCTCAGTTTGCCTCCTGGCAGGGACAAGGCCCCGCATTTTGGATTCAGTGTAACGGCATGACAGCATACGCCTTCCCACCAACTCTGCTGATTCACAGAGCGATTTGCAAGATCAAGGAGTCTCGCCATCTCAACATCATTCTAATAGCTCCATGGTGGCCGGCCAGGCCATGGTTTCTTGGAGCGGGTCAGCCTCCCCTTGTTTTTGCATATTATGTAGCTTTGGGTTTTCACCCTAAGGTGTAAGCAGGCGTAAGCCGGCCCCTTGACGAAGGAACCACGAAAAAGGCGCCTGTCCGAGCCTGCCTTAGTGTGCCATCTCCATCAGCCTGGAGCAGCCCCTCACCCCAATCACCTTGCCTATCCACCAAGGTAAGCCATCAGGGCTATTGCGGCGATGACGTGCTTCGCCAACTTTACATCCTGCTTTGCGGCCCGATCTGACTTCAATATTGCCAGCATTGCGCCCGACGCACTTCTGAATGCAACAGTATGATTCTTTGTTAAAAGGGAAGCTACTGCCTGAATAATACCAGTACTAGTAACCTAGAAACACGCAATATTCTACACTCCAAGATGCCATTTAATTTGATTGATCATCCACCACCAACCTTCCATCACCTGAACACTCCTGCCTGGACGTGATTGGCCACCAATTCATCTATTAGCCAATTGGGAGGACTGGCCGGCGTAAGCCGGCCCCCCGACGAAGGCACCACGAAAAAGGCGCCTGTCCGAGCCTGTCAGAGCTCGTCGAGAGCAATGCAGTATGCCTACATCCTTACTTGACCTTTTCGCCGCCACCTCCATATATACTCTTACTACCTGGGTCCACAGCATACGTCCGACAACGTTGCGCCTGACCCTGTATCATCCGATCTACTCTATGAACGTATGCCAACACATGAGACTCTGTTTCAAATGCCTTCGTCTTCTCATAATATGCTTTTTATTCTGTCTTTCATAAGTGCCAATAGCGCAGAACAATTCTGAACCTTGTATAATTGTAATCACCGAAGTACCGACAGATAGTTCACACTACTTGTCCTTCGAAATTTAGAAGTAGCCGCCTATTCCTGACTGGCCATCCCTCTGTCATATGCTACTCGTGCGGGTACACGCCTGGCCCTAAAAGTCCTCCTAAACGACTCAAAACTTAACGGCTATGCATCATTGTTGGCACAAATTGCTTAATGCCAAATGTTAATTAACATACCATTGTTTGTATGAATAATCACCCATGAATTCCGTATTGCATGAGTTCCAAAGGGTACATGTCTGATGATCATTGAGAATGCACTGACCACCTAGCTTTCCTCAGAATATGTGTCTGCTGTAGCTCACACTGGTACCACATGCACAGCTCTGTCTACCTAATATTAAACCAGATAATTTGCAAGTAGATTGTATAGTCAGCTAGATATCTCATTGTTACTGTACTATCTATGGATCACTGCCTACTGAATGATAACTGCAGGCCATCTTTGTTGCAAATCTCTACTACCTGTTGGATATTCTGAACTGCCTGTGCCTAATCACTCTTCTATCCACGGCGCACACAGCCTACCTTAACTACAGTTGTGGCTCTACAATGTTAACCATAACAGCCACACCGCTCCTCTCCATATGGTATCCACACCTACAGTAGCTCATATAGATACTACAACGGTCCAACATTTCACAATATGTACACCCTAATCCCACTACTGTTACTAGTGTTAGGTCTATCCGGGGCTGCTCAACAGCACCCTCAACCACTACTCCACACAAGGGGGTGCCATTGCCTAATCCTGTCCACAACTAAAGACCTCGCATCTGTGATTAGAGCCTGTCCTTTTCTACCATCACTAAACCTTAACATACTCAATGCATCTATCAGACCTACCACATTCCTACCTAAGCTATGTCCTGACCATTAATCCCTACTAAAAGTGACACATCTAACGCCTCCACATCAGCCCTACTTACCAACTACTCTACCTTAACGTTTCCTCCTAACAAGTCCACTACTGCACTATCTGCTAACGAGCCCATCCCAGCTCACGCCTTGGCAACTCTTACTAATATCCCATGCCATATCAACGACAGAAACTACAGACTTAGATCTAGAATTCCTAGTCACAACAAGCTTTTATGTAATGATAATAATAACAAACCCACGCTAACCACTTCAACTAATTCCTTGATTAGGAACTCAGTTGTAAATAAAATCCCAAACAACCGGAATCAGAAAGCAAAAAAGTCTAGACGTAGTACCACCATCCCCAACGACCCCATTCCTATGATTAAAGGAGCACTAATAAATGCCAGGTCCATGATAGCTCATGCCACTGAAATAGCTGACATCATTTTAGCAGAAAATCTGGATTTTCTAGCTATAACAGAATCCTGGCTGTATGCAACTGCCGGCCCCTCGCTTCTACTCGCGGTAGAAGATAATTTCTCTATCATTAGAATGGACAGACCCGACTCCAGAGTGGGGGGTATTGCCATTATTTCTAAAACTAACCTAGACATGAGACTAGCTTCTCCACCGTCACTGTCTTCCTGTGAACTGCTAATAGCCAAATTGCCGACATCGCATACAAGCACAATCACAATGCACTTAATTTACAGACCCCTCGGGCCCATAGGCTCATTTGAAGAAGACATGATGACCCTACTCACTGAGAACATCAAAACCTCCTCGCAAATTCTAATACTAGGTGATTTCAATCTAGGTTTTAATGATCCGAATGACCACAAAGCACTGTCCCTAGTCAACACCATTTCGGAACATGGATTCTTGCAAAAAATCACCCAGCCCGCGCATGAAAAAAGGAGGACACTTGACTGGGTAGCAGACCTAAATTGCAACAACGCAATCACAAGCATCTCACCGCTAACTTGGACTGACCACTACCTTATCTCTTTTGAGTTTGCCATCAACAATCTACTTAACAAATCTAACCTTACAGTACCACCGGGCCCTACTAGAAATAAACAACATATTACTGTAGAGGCGATTATACCATTGGTGATCCCTACCTTAAACTCTCTTTTGAATACTACCGACCCCAACTTACTTGTGGATGCCTACAACTCAATAATGACCAAAGCCTTAGACACAGTTGCCCCCCCCAAAATGTGCAAAGGTAAACCAAGAGGACATCTGAACTCCTGGTTCACTCCCGAGCTGAAAACTTTACAAACTGAAAAAAGGAAACTTTAAACCATCTGGAAGCATACCCCTTCATTAGAGAATAAAACCAACTTGACCAATCTCTCTGCCAAATATAAAGATGAGATTGTCCGCACCAAACACGACACCTATAGTAACAGAAATTAACCAAGCTAGCTCTAGCACTAAAGAGCTCTTCATCATTGAAAGAAATGGAGACGCTTGACCCACCTACCGACTTGTGCACTAAAGACAAGCTTTGGTGCACAAACATTCAGAATGCCCTCACCAACAAAATCGCCACACTGCAAACGAAATTAGCAGACAAACGACATAACCTAACCAACCTAGACTCGACTCACTGGCCTCAAGAGCCTCATATCCAACCTTCCCAAGGTTTCAAGTTCTCAAATGAGTCGGTTCCAGTGGTCCAAAAAATCATTGCCTCCTTGAAACCGTGTAGGTGCCAAGGAGATAGCTGCCCAGCACAGATCATCAAAGACGCCTCCAGAGACCTTGCCCCTTTCATAACAAAGTTAATAAATGACTCCTTCACCACAGGTATTGTCCCCAGTAATTTGAAGGAATTATGGGATCTTCCACTACTTAAAAAACAATCATAATACCCTACCTTTACTACAAATTACAGGCCAATCACTACAGTCCCATTTCTGCTGAAGATCCTGGATAGGGTTGCATACCTGCAAATCCAAGAATAGGCTAAGCAGCTACTGGGGATTCAGCAATCTGGCTTTAGACCTCAACACGGGACTGAAACGGCCCTGATTGATTTAAAAAGCCAGATTGACGAATTTAAAGACAAAGGTAAACTAGCAATCCTGCTCCTCTTAGATCTATCTGCCGCTTTCGACTTGGTTAACCACAGAGTTCTCAGCAATCACCTTGCCACGACAGCCCACTTCTCCCAAACGGCTATCACATGGATAGAATCATTCCTCAACAATAGGACCATGCGAGTCTGCTCACCGCCTGCAGCAGCAGACCCTATACCTATCACATTTGGAGTGCCTCAGGGTTCCTGTGTATCACCCACCCTGTATAATATCTTCACAAAGACGCTATTTGATGAGCTGGACCATCTGGGTGTCACCTACATGAACTATGCAGTGACACCCAGATCCTCCTCCCTCTAACAGGCATCTATGACTCTGATGTACGGCTTGTGAACGAAATGTATCTAATCATTCAGGCATGGATGGCCACCCATGGCCTCTGCCTGAATTACGATAAAACGGAACTCTTGATGGTAGGCTCATCAGCTAACCTCAACAAGATTAGCCCAAACTATGCCTCTTTCAACATAGATGGGAACAACACCCCAGTAGCCAAACAAGTAAAAACATTGGAGTTTTACCTGGACTCTACATCCAACTTACACAAACAAGTTAACATGACCGCTTCATCCACTGCCTATACGGGCAAACTAATAAGGGCTTGCAGACCACTACTCTCAACAGAAAGCTGTCTCACCCTAGCCAGAGCACTTATATTGTCCAAACTGGACTACTGTAACAAGACTCTATTTGGGTGCTAGTACGTTTGTGCTCAACAAACTGAAAATAATGCAGAATAATGCACTCAGAGTCACCTTAAACATCCCTAGGAATGAGCATATCTCTGCAATACGAAGACAACACAAATGGCTCTCTATTAAGGAAAAGATTGAGCTGAAAACCTTGTGCCTTACATTCAAATCCTTGAACAACACAGCCCCACCCTACTTAACTGATAAATTCACTATCAGATCTTCCACACAGGTCATTAGGCCAGCCAACACGTCCTGTCTAGTGGTCCCGAGATATAAACCTAAAAAAACAGGAGGGAGCAGTGCCCCTGTCATGGCAGCCCAATTATTGAATAAACTCCCACCCTCCATCAAGACAACGCAGCTCTTTACCAATTTCAGGAGAAATACCATCTCCTGGCTAGTCAGTCAGAAATAATCGACAAATCTAACTGTATCTCTTCTCTAATGCCTATGTCTGTAACAATTGCATTATTACCATGTCTTTTCTACAACTGTAACTGTAATTTGACTACCTGCCTATGTCTGTAATAATTTTACCTGTGATCAAATGCGCCTAGATACCTCAGGGTCAGGTGCACTATAGAAATAAATAAAACAAACAAACAAACAAACCCTAAATTACTAGGGTAATCCAGACGTGGAAGCCTTGCTCACTGTTCTTAGAGAGGCACGCACAACTCCACCTCACTGGTGAGGCCCATTGAGGCCGAAACACGTGTCTGGGGTTGCTGTTGGTACTCTTGTTCAGAGGAGAATTGCGAGGCATTTCGGTGCTGGACTGCCCTTGGGCAGGACAAAGTCTGATTTGTAGTGGACATTTCTTACTGTGAAAGGATGGTGAGCTAAAGACTCTGGTTGAGACTGTAGCCCGGGATATAGGCCGGTAGTAGAGAAACTCCCAGAACCCCCCTTGTTTTTGCATATTAAGTAGCTTTGTGTTTGTACCCTAAATTACTAGGGTAATCCAGACGTGGAACCCTTGATCACTGTTCTTAGAGAGAGACAGCTCTACCTCACTGACGAGGCCCAACCAAGCCGAAACACGTGTTGGGTTGCTGTTGGTACTCTCGTTCAGAGGAGAATTGCCAGGCATTTTGGTGCTGGATTGCCCTTGGGCAGGACAAAGACTGATATGTAGTGGAAATTTCTCTTCTGTGAAAGGATGGTGAGCTAAAGACTCTAGTTGAGACTCTAACCAGGGATATAGGATGGTAGTAGAGAAACTCCCGGAACCCCCCTTGTTTTTGCAGCCTCTCAGAGATGCCACCGATTCACCTCCCGACAGGCCCAGCACATCTTCTGTCGCAGCAGGGGGGCAGAGTCATCCACCCCGCACCACAGAAACTAGCCCTCACAATGTGGTTCCTGAGCAAGTAACGCCAAGGCACCTCAGCCTCTCCCAGGCTAATCTGGAGATCATACATGGCGCAAGGAGCAAGACTACCAGAGTCCAGTATAAAAGTAAATGGACCAGGTTCTGCCACTGCAGTGAGTAACTTATTATTTCATGGTCATTCTGGTTACCTAGGCTACATATATGTAAAGCAATTTGGACCATACCTCGCCCATTCTTCTCCGCTTTTTGCACTCATGCTTTCCACCCTGGCATTTACCAATGGGTTAGTCTACTGATCCTACTCCGGCAGGGCAACTGTGGTCATGTATGATCTCCTACATGCAACTGTTGACTAGCTCTTATCGAAACCAAGCTAAAGCAAAGTTTAATCTTTATTATGATGCTAAATTAGCATGTTTTGCTTTGGCAGACCATGAACAATATGGTTTTCTACTAACCATTTTTGGGATCAGCGACATCATGCAAGGTATCCCCCGAGCCTTCTCCCCACACATCTTAGAACTTAGATCCTTCTGTGCACTTGCAAGCCTGATTCTGGTCCCCTTTGGCTGTATTTGTAACGCTCACCTGGTTCCCACGGAGGCGCGGCGTCTATGGCGCAGAACTCTGAAGATGGACAGGAAGGGCCCCTCTATTCTGGCTTCCCTGGCTCGTTGGATACCCTCCTGTGCGTGAAAAGGGAGTATTACCAAATGTGGAACAATGCTCAAGCCTCCCACTCCCTTCCAACCCTCCACGATACCTCCTCCACGATTCCCCGTGAAGCCTCACCTTAGGGTTTGGAAGGATGAGCTCTCCATCCTGCTTCTGATGCAGGGGCGCGTTGAAACCCAGTTACTTCACTGGATTGAGGATTGATGGGAGTTCAGGTAAGCTTGACTGTTCAGGTAAGGCGCTGTAAAAGTTCTGTTCAAAAGTTCAAGCTTAATAATAATGTTCGTTGTCTAATTGCAGCAAGCGCTAATGCTTATGTCTTTTACCCCTTAGGGGCCGGGGTTCGGAGTGCCGGAGATATGGCGCCGACCCGAAGTGAAACAGTTCTGGATGAGCGCTCAGGTAATGTCTTTGCATTCGCTCATTCAATGTCTTTGTCTTTTTTCCCCATAGGGACCGGGGTCCGGAGATGCCAGGAAGCGGCAGGACCCGAAATGCAGTGGGAATAATCCAACAGGTAAGACTTAAAAGGAAACTGAGCTTTCCTTATTCCTTTTCTCCCTCTCACCTTTGTTCTTGTCTTTTTTCCTCTAGGCGCCGGGGCGTAGCTGAATCCGGAAGATCGGTGCTGAAGATGGAAGCGCCTTGCAAAGTTGAGTAAAATGCAGCGCTGCAGCGATCGAAACGAAATGCCTTTAAAATGATGTCTTCCTTTTCAGGGCCGTTGGAGAAATGATTCCGGGATGCAGATTTAGCAGGTAAGGGCTTTTCTTCTCCTATTCTCTTCCTTTCTCCCCTTGCAGGTGTTCCAGGGTGCTGGCAGGCGTGGCTGAAGTCAGGATGCAGGAGCTGACACGGTGAGCGTCCAGCTGCTAGGTGCAGAACAACGCGAAGCATGTGTGGCTGTTCGGGTGGGGTTTAAATAGCCTTGGAAGAAGTTCCTGGTATGTATCCTTCCACCAATCAGGTATGTATCCTTCCCCGACCACACCCAGGTGGTGAAGTAGTCCTACAGGTTAAGTAGTCCCATTCAGGCCTCAAGAGGGCCTGGATGAAGCAGCAAGGTCTGCATCAGGTAAGTGTGCACCCAAGCACTTAAACACATATCCTCTTCTATGAGCCTGGCGCCTAAGGCGCCAGGACTGGGGTCCGCTATGAGCATGGCGCCTAAGGCGCCAGGACTGAGTCCAAAGGGCCCCGACTTGGGCCCGCTGAGACTTCCCTGGGGAAAATGATGTCTTCCTCTGGGGTTGCTGGGCCCGGCCTGGCTCCTTAGAGGTAGGCATCATGACAGTACCCCCCCTCAAGGCCCCTCCCAAGGTCTTTTCCTCCGGGGGTTTTGGTTTGTGCGGGAATCTTCGATGGAATCTTTGAATTAATCGTGGTGCGTGAACATAGTTACTGGGTTCCCAAGATCTTTCCTGAGGTCCATATCCTTTCCAATCAACAAGATAGAAGAGTTTCGACTTAACTATCTTGGAATCTAAAATGTCTTTCACTTCGAATTCTAATTCTCCATCAATTTGGACAGGGCCGGGGGGCTCAGACAGTCTGGTTCCAGGTTGTACTGGTTTTAGAAGAGATGCGTGAAAAACGGGATGAATCCGCATGTTTGATGGTAAGTCGAGTTTAAAGGCCACTGGGTTGATAATAGCTTTGATGGGGTAAGGCCCAATGAATCTGGGATTAAAAGTTCGCTGACCCTTGAGGGGTAGATGTTTAGTTGCTAGCCATACCTGATCTCCTACTTGGTAAGGAGGAGTTTTACTTCGGTGCAAATCAGCGTTTTCTTTATACTTTTTCTTGGCTTGCTGTAAGTGGGGTTGTAGCTTCTTTGAAGGCTTGGGTTATTGTGGAATGTAGGTGATTTACTGCAGGCATCTCCAGGGTCAGAGGTGGATCTAGGTCAGAGGTCCGAGGATGGTGACCATACAGGGTGTAAAAAGGAGTCTGTCCGGTTCCAGAATGCACTGAATTGTTGTATGCATATTCTGCAATCCAAAGGATGTCCTTCCAATTCAACTCGGATTGGTGTAACATGCACCGCAGATATTGCTCGAGAGTCTGATTGGTTCTCTCGGTTTGTCCGTCGGTCTGGGGGTGGTGGCTGGTGGATAACCGCACGTCTATTTGTGCTAGTTGGCAACATTTCTTCCAAAAGTGGGAGATAAATTGACTTCCACGGTCTGAGACTAATATGGAAGGTAAACCATGTAACCGCACTATATTTTCCATAAATTCCTTGGCCAAGGTGGAAGCTGACGGCAATCCTTTTAAAGGGATAAAATGGGCCATTTTGGAGAATAGATCCACTATTACGAGAATCGTGTTGTAACCACCACAAGGAGGCAGGTCAGTTATAAAGTCCATTGACAAGGTGTGCCAAGGTGCTGGTGGAATGTCCAAAGGTTGAAGTAGGCCGGCTGGCCTTTTCTTTTGACTCTTATTTTGGGCACAGATTCCGCAAGACAACACAAATGACTTTATGTCTTTTCTCCAAGAAGGCCACCAGAAGTGGCGTTTGATCTTTTCTTCTGTTTTCGCGATACCGGGGTGTCCTTCCATTAATGATTCATGATGACGGGTAATGACAAGTTCCTGCAATTCTTTACTTGGCAGAAATAACCGCTCTTGGAAGTAGGGTAAATCATCCTTAACGGTGTAGTGAGGACCCTTTTGACTCCATTCCAGTAAGGCAGAAGAGTCAAAAAGCTGTTTTACTTGAGCTTGGATGTCCTCAATGGTTTGCAATGAAGTCAAGCCCAGAATTCTTTGTTCCGGTATGATTGGCACAGGTTCTAAACTCGAATTGGGTACTTCCATGCCTATCCGGGATAAGGCATCTGCCTTACCATTCTTGCAGCCAGGGCGATAGGTAATTACAAAATCAAATTCCGCAAAGAATAAAGCCCATCGGAGTTGTCGCGAAGATTGAGCTTTGGCCGTCTTTAAATACTGCAAATTTCTGTGGTCCGTAATTACGGTGATGGTGTGTCTTGCACCGAGAAGATAGTGACGCCAAGCCTTGAAAGCTGATTTAATAGCCAGTAGTTCTTTGTCGGTAATTGCGTAATTGAGTTCAGGTGGAGAGAATTTTCTGGACCAAAAGGCTACAGGGTGTAGTTGGTTAGTTTCTGGGTCTCTTTGCGACAGGACAGCTCCCATGGCCGAACTGGATGCATCGGTTTCCACGATGTAAGGGAGATCTGGGCGCGGGTGCTTCAATACAGGTGCAGAGGTGAATTTGGTTTTCAGGTCCTGAAAGGCTTGTTCAGCCTCAAGAGTCCATTCAAAGCGTTTGTTTTTCTTTAGGAGAGCTGTGATGGGTTGAACAGTTCGAGAAAATTCCGGGATGAACCTTCGATAGAAATTGGCAAAGCCAAGCATGCTTTGCACTCCCTTCACAGAGCTAGGAGATGGCCATTTGAGAATGGCGCCCACTTTCCGCGAGTCCATTCGGATTCCTTGAGGTGTCAGGATGAATCCGAGAAACTCCACTTCTGTGGTATGAAAAACGCATTTTTCGAGCTTGGCAAATAATTTGTGCTGGCGCAATTTCTCAAGAACTGCCCTAACATGGTTTCTGTGATCAGATTCTGAGGAGGAATACACCAGGATGTCGTCAATATAAACGATGACACAAACATCGATAAGTTCCCGAAGAACATCATTCATGAAGTACTGAAAGGCGGCAGGTGCGTTGCACAAACCGAAGGGCATTACTTGATATTCGAAGAGCCCAAATTTGGTGCGGAATGCAGTCTTCCACTCGTCGCCCGCTTTTATATGTACCAGGTGGTAAGCTCCTCGGAGATCTAGCTTGGTGTACACACGAGCATCTTTTACTTGGTCGATAAGCTCAGGTATCAGGGGCAAAGGGTAACGATTCTTAATCGTTATCTGATTTAGGGCGCGGTAGTCAATACAGGCCCTAAGGTCTCCTTCCTTTTTAGGTACGAAGAACAAAGCGGAAGAGACTGGTGACTTTGATGGGCGAATGAAACCATTGGCCAGGTATTGATCCAAATACTGGCGCAAATGCAGGTTCTCAGGTTCAGTAAGAGCATAAATCCTACTACAAGGTAGTTGTGCATTGGGTACCAAGTCGATTTGGCAATCGTAAGATCGATGGGGAGGTAAGGTGTTAGCCTGCTCTTTCTGAAAAACGTCTTGGAATTCTTGGTATTCAGATGGTAGCTGTACAGGGGTGGAAGTTACAGAGGCTAGACCCATAGCTGGATTCCTTGGGTAACAGGTTGGTTCACAATCAGGAAAAGTTATCTTCTTTGCTCGCCAGTCTATTCTCGGATTATGTGTTTCTAACCAAGGGATTCCAAGAAGTACTTGAAATTGTGGGGCCTTGATCACATCAAACACGATTGCTTCCCGATGTCCGTCCTGACCCACCAGAGTGATTTCAACTGTGGAATGCGTTACAGGCCCTGAGGCTATTTCGGTTCCATCAACTGTAGTAATTACATCTTGGGTTACTTTCGGGCGGAGAGGAAGCTTAATCCTGGAAGCCAATTCACGGTCTATGTAATTTCCAATAGCTCCACTGTCTATGTATGCTTTTATAGCATGCAACTGCTGAGGCTGTTTTGGGTTCACAAGCACCATTGGCATGACAAAATGCGAGGTCAAAGAGTTTGTTTTCAAGCTCGGCAAGCGGACCCCTACGCTTGTCGGGCTAGGTCGTTTCCCGAACCAGGTGTCAATAATTCGTTATCAGTGGCTCCAACCACCTTCTTGGGTGGTTTAACTGGACAACTCTGAAGAAAGTGACCGGAAATTCCGCAATACAGACAAAGTTGCATTTGTCGCCTTCTCTCTCGTTCCTTCTGCGTTAATGGTCCTTTAACACTGCCAATTTGCATAGGTTCGGAAACGTCAGTACTCTTGGAGTTAACGTGGGTCTTGATAGGTACTCTGGTTTCATACTTGAGCCGATCTGCTTTTCTATTTTGAAGTCTGTGATCAAGTTGAACCACTAAGTCTATGTAGTCTGCGCAGGCCTGGGGTGGATCTACTATCTGAGCTATAACATCTTTAAGCTCTCCGCGCAGGCCTCGATGAAACAATGTGATCCTTTTATTTTCAGGCCATCCGGTTTCCACAACTAGTCTATTAAAGGTGGCGATATAGGACAAAAGATCCTGATTACCTTGTCGTAAGGATAGCAGTTCGTTGTCAAGGGCCTGTCCCTGCGAGTGTCGAGCGAACAATCTTTCCATGCTGGCCTGGAAGCCCTGGAAATCCCGGAGAATGGGATCATCCTGATTTACCAATGGAATAGACCAATCGGCAGCACAGCCACTGAGGTAAGATAGTACAAAGGCTACTTTGGTCTGGTCGTTGGGGAAGGCCCCGGGCCTGCATAAAAAGTGTAAACGGCATTGGTTCATAAAAACGGCATATTTCTTGGGATCCCCCGCAAAACGTTCCGGCGGGGCCAAAGGCATGTGTCCAGGTAGATTGATTTGTACCGGGTTATTCGAACCCATTGTTGTAGAAATATCTCCGGAAACAGGTAAAGGAGTGTGCTCTGCCTGGCCCTGCAATAACCTTTTGGCCAGATCATCAGTTCTTTCCTTGGATAGGATTAGTTCCCTTCTGAGAGCATTAGTCTCCTGGCGGGCTGAGTGCACTTCTGCCCGTAATTCCCCTAAAAGATGGGCCAGCTGATCTGTCTCAGAAGTCTCCATAGCGCCCAGGTGGGAAATTGTGGTAAGGCTTCGCGTTCTGTAACGCTCACCTGGTTCCCACGGAGGCGCGGCGTCTATGGCGCAGAACTCTGAAGATGGACAGGAAGGGCCCCTCTATTCTGGCTTCCCTGGCTCGTTGGATACCCTCCTGTGCGTGAAAAGGGAGTATTACCAAATGTGGAACAATGCTCAAGCCTCCCACTCCCTTCCAACCCTCCACGATACCTCCTCCACGATTCCCCGTGAAGCCTCACCTTAGGGTTTGGAAGGATGAGCTCTCCATCCTGCTTCTGATGCAGGGGCGCGTTGAAACCCAGTTACTTCACTGGATTGAGGATTGATGGGAGTTCAGGTAAGCTTGACTGTTCAGGTAAGGCGCTGTAAAAGTTCTGTTCAAAAGTTCAAGCTTAATAATAATGTTCGTTGTCTAATTGCAGCAAGCGCTAATGCTTATGTCTTTTACCCCTTAGGGGCCGGGGTTCGGAGTGCCGGAGATATGGCGCCGACCCGAAGTGAAACAGTTCTGGATGAGCGCTCAGGTAATGTCTTTGCATTCGCTCATTCAATGTCTTTGTCTTTTTTCCCCATATGGACCGGGGTCCGGAGATGCCAGGAAGCGGCAGGACCCGAAATGCAGTGGGAATAATCCAACAGGTAAGACTTAAAAGGAAACTGAGCTTTCCTTATTCCTTTTCTCCCTCTCACCTTTGTTCTTGTCTTTTTTCCTCTAGGCGCCGGGGCGTAGCTGAATCCGGAAGATCGGTGCTGAAGATGGAAGCGCCTTGCAAAGTTGAGTAAAATGCAGCGCTGCAGCGATCGAAACGAAATGCCTTTAAAATGATGTCTTCCTTTTCAGGGCCGTTGGAGAAATGATTCCGGGATGCAGATTTAGCAGGTAAGAGCTTTTCTTCTCCTATTCTCTTCCTTTCTCCCCTTGCAGGTGTTCCAGGGTGCTGGCAGGCGTGGCTGAAGTCAGGATGCAGGAGCTGACACGGTGAGCGTCCAGCTGCTAGGTGCAGAACAACGCGAAGCATGTGTGGCTGTTCGGGTGGGGTTTAAATAGTCTTGGAAGAAGTTCCTGGTATGTATCCTTCCACCAATCAGGTATGTATCCTTCCCCGACCACACCCGGGTGGTGAAGTAGTCCTACAGGTTAAGTAGTCCCATTCAGGCCTCAAGAGGGCCTGGATGAAGCAGCAAGGTCTGCATCAGGTAAGTGTGCACCCAAGCACTTAAACACATATCCTCTTCTATGAGCCTGGCGCCTAAGGCGCCAGGACTGGGGTCCGCTATGAGCATGGCGCCTAAGGCGCCAGGACTGAGTCCAAAGGGCCCCGACTTGGGCCCGCTGAGACTTCCCTGGGGAAAATGATGTCTGCCTCTGGGGTTGCTGGGCCCGGCCTGGCTCCTTAGAGGTAGGCATCATGACAGTATTTGCCTCATTACACATATTTACTCACACTAGGACTCAAGGCATTAGCTGGATCATATACTGAACTCCATGAACAGCTAATAGGTCTGAAAGAAATCTATTTAAGACATTAACCCTGTCATCAGAGGCTAGGTGTCACTGCCTGCTAAGTGATGCTGGGCCCAGGGGACGTACAGGGATGATTTCCTGGTTTACCCAGCCACACCCCAGCGGCGTGGCATGGCCTGTTAGGGGAAGACAAACTGAAGTCCTGTCCCTTTAAGGTCACTCAAGAAATGAGGAGCCCCCTGAACATATTATTCTCCCAGGGTATGGTAAACACCAAGATATGTTTTATCCAAAAATAGTACATTCCCTACTTCCTCCAAAAGACCTTGGTACGTATGTGGAAGGCACGGAGAACAAGAATAGCACCTGATTCTGTCAGTGTAGGAGATTTTATTTGAGAGGCGCATGATCAAGCCCCCACCCATTCCAAATGTACAGGAGAAATCAAACTGGGGTCTGTGAGACAATAAAGCAAGGTAAGACCACAGAGCGTAGAATTCTGCTATTCCAGCGTTATCCTGTTCATGCGCCCAGTAAGGATCCAATATGGCCGTGTCCCAAGATAGTGTCTTGGCCGGAGGGGCTACGCAAAGAGGAAGCAGGTCTCACAGAGCAGGCTGGGAAGCTGTGGTCGGGTAGAATACAACCAATAATGTGTGTGCATACACAGTTCCACACATCTGAGATCACTTGAGTGAGGGCAGTAAAGAGGGGTGAGGGCAGGGCCCTCAATAAGATGTGAGAAAGTGCAAGGAGGCGCAGGCATTTGGAGAAAGTGGAAGTACGGCGTTAGAGACTGGGGAAAGGAGGATAGAGAGGAGGAGAGGAGGAGAGGAGGTGAAACTGCAAAGGAGGGAAGGAGGCCAGCTAAAGGATAGAGAGGAGGGGGTAATGTTTGGGTGGGAGAAGAAGCCTGGAGAGAGGAGGCAGGGATGGAACAGAGGAGGAGGGAAAGAGTGGAAGTGAGGAAGGAATTAACAAACACCGGGCATAGGGAGAAATTGAGAAGGAGGAGGGGAAAAGGAATGAGACATGAACATCCAAGAATGAAGAGGATTATAAAGGGAGCCTGAAGGGTGGCAGGAAGATGGGAAGGAGTGGAGGAGGTCCAGAAAGACCCCAGAGGAGGAGCAACAGAGAGAAATCACTCATCTGGGGTTGAAACACCCAGGATAAAGAATGGGAACACTACAATCCTGCAAGAAAAGAAATGAGAAGTCACACAGGAACAAGCATGAGGCAGAACGGGAAAGAGGTGGTAGAAGACATGTGAAAGGAGTGCAAGTTAGAACACTGGAGAGGATGGACAGGAGCGAAACCCACAGCATCAAGACCGTCCAGACCATCAATGATGTAGATAAAGGAGGAGTGATGGGAGAAACAATTAAATTATCTAAACCAAGAGCAGGGAGACAATTCCTGACCTACCTTAAGTGGGGCAAAACGTGGTGGTAACTCTGAGGTCTCACCTGGCGACCCTCTGTGTGCTGCTGCATGAGCATAGTGTGCAAACGCACTTAGGACTGTAGACTCAGGAGAAAGAAATCCCGAGAAGCAAATAAACTGCAGAGAGAAGAAGACCCCAACCCTAAGGTGCCATTAGACAATATAGACGTGTGGCCCGACTTAAGCGCCCTCCCTGACTGTGAGGGACTGAGATATTATTGGGATGGGTCCCCAGATTGAGAGGTTTTCTGTTGCAGCAGGAGAACATTTATTTCCACCCAGAGACTTTTTAAAACACTTGTTTATTTTCTTTTCTTATTGGAAGTCATAGAAATGTCATCCTGTGTCAGTTGAATGGAACTGACAAACATAAGAGACAGCTACATCCAGATGCATTGAGACATGCCCTGCTACGAAGGAGCAGCTGAGCGCACACAATGGATTGTCATTACCACTAGTGTTAACGGGCCTCACCGGACAGCGGAAGGCGGGGTCGAGTGTCAACGGCACCTGGAACGGATAGACTGACACGTGGGACTCGGAACCCTCAGGATATGGGGTGCCAGTAACAGAGTGGAGTCAGTAGGAGAGGTGAACGAGCTGAACTTCAGAGTGAAGATAAAACGGTTGGGAGAGCTCCTAAGGTGCCCCTCACCATCAGACACAAGACAACAGGAGCGGGAAGAAGTGCAACCCTGGGGTAACGAACTACGCGGCCAGAGGAGCCAGGACAGGCCCAGGCAAAGGGACAAGAGCACACGTGAGACCGCAGACAGAAGAGGCATGACGCTGAGCGACGACATGTGCCAAAGTGCAAATGACGGCCAAAAGGGGGTAAACCCAAAGGGAAACAACCAACGATGGAGGATTTCACCAAGTTGTCTCCAGCGGGGGATGTGGTGAAGCCTAAGAAACCAGATGCACAAGGGGAGATGACCCACATGCGAAATGATCAACAGATCCTGGACGCCATTGCAGAGCTGACAACATTGTGGTAGTGCAAGACTGATACGGCTATAGCAGACCTGAGAACCTCATTAGGATTGAAGATTGATGCTGTGAGCGTGGGCATCAACTTGTGGCGGCAAGATGTTAGGAAGCTGGCAGAGCGCACGGGTGAACTAAAGAAGGATGTGAAAACCAACACAACCACCTGCACGACGAATGCCAAGGAGGTCGCTGTACTGCAGCAGCGAGTGCGCAATCTGGAGAACAGGGCGGAGGAAACAGAAGGGTGGGCATGCAGAAATAGTATACGTATTGTAGGGCTTCTGGAGGGAGAAGAAGACTCCGACCCGACCGACTATGTCGAGAACATGTTGTTACAGGAGATAGGTGGAGGAGCGCTCACCCAAGGATTTACGGTGGAAAGGGCGCACAGGGCCCAGACCAGGCGACCGCAACCAGGAGCACCTCCCGACCGCTCATAGCGAAAATATTAAACTATAAAGATAGAGAAAAAGTTCTGGAACACTTCCGCAAGGGGGGGACCATAAGCAGAGGATCAGCAACCGTCACAGCATACCCAGACTATACTTTTTTTGTACAACGACAGCGACTGAACTATGTGGCCGTCAAAAGAAGGCTACGTGAGCCCGGATACAAATACATGTTGCTGTACCCGGCGAAATGGAAAGTGATAAACAACAGTAAGGCACACTTCTTAGATACCCCGGAAGACGTGACGACTTGGCTTGATGCACGGAACTGTCCGGCAGGAGCAGAGGACCAGACGGGAGCAGTCCTAAGAAGTAAACGATCGTGCCGCAGGGAGATATTGTGACCTGGGAAAAGGGAAAATCACCCATTGCGCTGACACTGACTTTGGACTAGAATATAAATTGGGATATGGGGAGCGCAGTGGCGAATTACACATATATAAAGCCCAAGTTTACTATAAGGTTGTAACGGGAGGACCAAAGGCAAGCGTTAGCATCCCCGATAGGTAGTTAGTAGGGATACTGGCAGGGCGGTATACCCGTGCAGATCCTCGAGTATCGGCTAGGACTGAGAAAGGGACTAGATGCGGGGTAGCCTGAGATCCAGGGGTGGAGCTGGGCATCAGTTTTGGGGTTGGAGGGTGGGGGGGTGTGGTAGTTGGGGTATTTAAGGGTGGGGATGGGAGGGGAGTTTGGACTGTAAAGGGGGATGAGCCTACAATCACAAGCCATTGCACAGGAAAAGAAGGGCAAGGGGGGAGTCGGGTGGAGTGGGGAATGGATGAGATGGGGGACCTAAAGATAGTGACCTGGAATGTGAGAGGGTTAAACAATTATATCAAACGGAATAATGTCATGATGTATCTGAGGAGACAGAAAATATATATTGCCTTGTTACAGGAAACACATTTGACCAGAGATAAGCAAGAGGTGGTGGTGAAGAAATGGAAGGGGACTACTATAGGAGCAACATACTCGACATATGCCAGAGGGGTTATAACGTGGATAGCACCACATGTCACGTTTAAGCTGTTACACTCCAATATAGAGACAAGACGGTAGGATGGTGTTGATAAAAGGGTTGGTCGAAAACAGAGAAGTGAACATCATCAACATCTATGCACCGAATCATGATACCACTGTTTACCTCAAGAACCTATATGTCAAGATTAGCCCATATATGGAAGGGGCAGTTATACTGGGGGAATGGGGGGATTTCAACTGCACATTGGACCCCAAACTCGATAGATCGGATTAGAAGGTCGTCAGGTCTACCCCAGTGGCGAAGGTCTTGGGGGCTCTACTAAGTGATTTTCAGTTAGTTGACTTGTGGAGAACGTATCATCCACTAGACAGAGAAAACTTGCACTATTCTGCCCCACAAAATGTACATACCCGATTAGATTATATATTTGTCGGAACGAGTTGATGGGAGAAATAAAAAGGGCAGAATACAAGGCTGCAGTCCTCTCAGACCATGCACCATTAGTGGTAACGTGGCAGAATTTGCTACCTAGAGCGAAGATCCCAACGTGGAGACTCAGAGCCGAGGCACTGAGAGACACAGGGCCTCATTCCGAGTAGGGCGCAAAGGGATACCAGGCACCGTTAAGGACATCGGTGCCGGTAATCCCTTTGCACCCAACTATGAGGTCCCTTAGCGGGAGCCGCAAAGGGACCAGGGAGCAAATAACGGTACCGCAAATTGCAGTACCGTTATTAGCTCCCTCCCCATTCCCATTGAGCCCTATGGAGACTCAAATGGGAATGGGGATTGCCTTTTTCAATGGGGACTTACCGGTCCCGCAAAAGTCGGACTACACCGGTAAGTCTCCATTGAACCAGGTCGGAGTCGGTACTGGTATTGAAGGCAGCCATGGTGCTAATAGCACCATGGCTACCTCCAATCTCGGAATGAGGCCCACAGTGTTCAGAGAAGACCTAAGGGAGGAAATACAGGAGTACTTTAAACACAACACAGGCAGTGTAAAATCAGCCGGCACATTGTGGGAGGCATTTAAGGTGGTGGTGCGGCAATATCTAAATCGAAAGGGCTACAGGGCGGCATACTACAGGAACTGCAAGACACTGAAAAGAAAATAGAGACCGAAATGAAGAAGGGGGTGAGCTCCCTAGAGGAGACTGAAACTACACGTCAATTACAACAGGATTGCAGAGATCATTAGGATAGACTATGTAATTTAAATTATTAAAAATATGTGGAGAGACACCACACAGAAGGAGATAACCTGGGCAGACTACTCGCCTGGTTATATAAGAGTGAGACCCCAGGCAAATAATAAGAGAAGTGCAAGGAATAGATGGGCAGATACAAGACACCCAGGAAGGACAAATGTTTTTTGGAGTACTATCAGACATTGTAAACAGACACAACCGAGGACGAGGAAATTGATGTGATGGAAGCACTGACTGAGATTAATTTACCCAAACTTGAGGTAGCGGAAAGAGAGAACTTTGAGGCTCCACTCGCGCTAGAAGAGTTGGAACGAGTGATTCTGTCCCTACCCACTAATAAGGCCCCAGGGACGGATGGGCTCCCGAGTGAATTCTATAAAACATACAGGTCAGGTTTACTCCACCGATGATAGCTATGTTAAATGAGGCATTCAGAGTAGGCATGTTGCCCGAATCTCTCAGGGAAGCAATTATCATCCCGCTCCTCAAACCCAATAAGCCGAGCACGGACTGCGGATCATACAGACCGCTATCGATGCTCAACCAGGACAGTAAGATACTTACAGCAGTGATGGCCAACAGGTTGAGACCAGTTATAAATAAACTTATACACCCTGATAAGACAGGGTATGTTCCACGCAGAGGTATATCCGACAACCTCAGAAGGCTTCATCATATTATTGACCAGACGGGAAGGGGCTCTCAAGAGGTGGCAGTAGTCTCACTGGACACAGTGAGGCCTTTGACTCAGTCAAATGGCCTTGGATGATGGCTGTTTTGAAGGAATATGGGATAGGGCCTGCTTACTTGAAGTGGGCCCAATTACTTTACAGCACACCACTATCGCGTGTCAAAACAGGGGCGATTATATCGGAATGGCGGAGACTGAGCAGAGGCACCAGACAGGGATGACTGTGGTCCCCGATGCTTTTTATTTTAGCACTCAAACCCCTAGCGATATATTTGAGACAGCAATATAAGGAGGTGGGGATCAGCATGAAGGGAGGACAGCATCTGATATCCATGTATGCGGATGATATGTTGCTACACTTGAAATATCCCGAAGAGAACCTACAATACATTTTGGAGGTCATGGAACGGTATGCAATGCTATTGGGCATAACAGTTAATCCCAAGAAGTCTAGCATATTCCCCTTGGGTAGATATGTTGGAATACCGTGACATAAACTGCCAGTATTACAGATTGAATGGGCAACTGAAACGTTCAGATATCTGGGGATAGATGTATACCACAATGTTGAGGCTGAGCATGAACACAACACGGTAAAGGCGGTGTCTAACATTAAAAACAGCATGATATTTTGGCCCAGGCTACCGTTGACCATGATGGGGAGGGTGGCTCTATTAAAGATGGTGGTACTGCCCAGGCTATTGCACTATTTCGCAAACATCCCATACATGATACTCAAGCAGTTCTTTGCCAAAGTTCAGAGTATATGTAGGGGTTTCATATGGCATAACTCCAGGAATCGAATAGCATTGTGAAAGTTACAAAACCCATATAAGCAAGGGGGCATCAAGTCTCCTAATTTTGAAGTGTACTTCCTAGCTAGCCAACTTCAATACGTGGGGAGGTGGTTATCAGAGGATCCTACACCAGAGTCCAAACTGTTACGGACCGAATGTTCTCCTTATTTTCTGAATGAATGGATGTGGTTGCCTAAATTGCAACGGAAAAATGGGACTAGATTGCTAGATCTGGGTGGGAATATGTGGCGGAGAGCCTGGAAGGTAATGGGGAATCTGTTCCCGTGTTCCCCACAGATGCCGCTAGTGGCACTAGAAAAGATGGATGAACAAATGAGGCGGACCATCAGAGGGCAATGGGAACCGTCCGGTATTGCGAACCTAGGGAATGTGTGGAAAGACAGGAAGGTGATGCAGTTTGATACACTCAGGGAAGACACAGGACTACATAAAGGATACTATATCACATATGATAGGCTGGTAAAAATGATAAAAGGTATGTGGTCAGATGCAGAGTTCACCCGACAGCCGGACGCTGCCATAGAGACATTATATGATGTGTCGGATGGAGGCCATGAGGTCTCCCGAATATATGAACTAGTGATGTCCAAAGTTGGGAAGGAATTAATTCAGACGAGACGAGGGTGGGAAGAGGAGGCAGGGGAGCCAATGGGAGACGCGCTGTAGGCCAGGGTACAGGGATACCACAAGAAAGTATTGAGAAATCCAAGATTGCAACAGATTCAGTTATATGTTACCCACTGAGCATATATGACTCCGAAGAAGGTAGCCAAGTTTAAAAATGCCAGAACACAGACATGTCCGAAATGTGGGGAGGTGGAGGTGGGAATGGTGCATATGTTCTGGGCATGCCCTGAAATAAGGAGATTCTGGGGGGAGGTGGCTCACCGCTTGGCTGGGAATGGGTTACATTTGGAAGTGGATTCCCTATGGGCATGTGTGGTGGGGGGGTTCCCCAGGCCGCGTAAGCTCAAACATGTGAGTAAACTCAAGAACTTGGCATATATATTGGCTAAACGTAGGATAGCAATGTGCTGGAAGGCGAGTAGCAGACCGAAAGTGGAGGCTTGGTGGCGGGACCTTCAGAAATGGGCGGACGCCGAAACAGTGGCATGGAGTGAAGCAGTAAGCAGGGGTGAGGAGGATGAAGGGGATGCGTTGATGGCCTGGAGACATTTGGTTGCCACACTGCCTGGGTCTGAACAGGCTAACCCAGTAGAGGATAGTCCCACAGGAGAGGGGGAAGGAGAGTTGCCCACAGATGAGGTTGAGGAGGCTGAGGTGTGTGTTAAGCTTGTGAAGGGTGTGGGATAGTTGGGTGGGGGGAGAAAATGACAAAAACTGTATATGAT
The DNA here is from genome assembly GCF_040938575.1 of Ambystoma mexicanum. NCBI lineage: Eukaryota > Metazoa > Chordata > Amphibia > Caudata > Ambystomatidae > Ambystoma > Ambystoma mexicanum. The sequence continues at coordinate 284,174,554 of NC_090931.1, read as the reverse complement.
TATTGAAATGCATCCTTGTTGGTACACTGTATGGTGTTCAAACTGAAATTCAATAAAAATTGTTGAAAAAAAAGACAATTGTCATCCTGTGTCGTGTTGACATTACTTTAGTTAACTGAATAGTAAACCCAGGAAAAGAACACGCTTGGAGCATTCCCTGTAGTAGCAGGGGGTAACCCAGGGGCTGGCAGAGAAAATGTGGTTAGCCTTTGTATGCAATTTAAACAATCTGACGACCATGCTGAATAAATTCACATATGATCATTGTCATCTGGTGTCTGTGCGGCATTGGTCCTGCTGGATTCTTGACACTCCGCTCTTTCCCCCATTTCCTCCAGGCACTTGCTGCCAGGTTGCTAGGTGCTGGTCTGATGGTAGGGTCTTGTTCAGATCTTAGCATAACCATTGGCCTTACTGCTCTCCACATCTTAGAAAGCCCTGACACTTGGTAGTATTACATTTCAGTACATTGGTTTGCATTTATTTTCATTTACTGACCAATGGCAAAGAGAAGCCAAGAGGCAGAAGTGCCTATATGGATTACACCTAAATGAAATAAATTAAGGAGTTATCGTAAAACTAAAACTGGACTGTAAAAGAGGGGCTATGAGTGTCCAGAGGGTAAAGATACAAATTAAAAAGAAGCGGGTACAACTGCAATTCTGGAGCTCCCAAAGGCTGCAGTTGGCCAACATGGGTGATGGGGCAGCATGGTACGTCATCACGAAGAGACTACTGACTATATGTGTCAGTGCAGCTCTGACTATTCCAATGTTAACTAATGACCCACAAGAGCCCCTTGATAAAGGTAGGTGGTGCCGCTGACAGACCTTCTACCTTCAAGGCACTGGCACTGCTTCTATTCATCGCCATCCTGAGGTCAGCCAGCACTGATATTAGTGGTGTCAGAAGCAGGTGTAAAGCTTGCCAGAAGGGTGTCATTAAATCCAAAAAGCCTTCCTGTTAAAATTTGACGATGAATGTTAGGTTGAAGAATGGACAAAACCAGGCTGCACCCGAGGCACGCATTGGGTAGTCCTTAACCGCATAAAGGACTTCACCCGGCAATGTCTCTGAAGAAGTAATCCAGTAGATCTGGTTGGGTCATGTGATGTTAATATGCTTTTGAATTGCCCCAAATCACCCCCATAGTAGTTTCAAAGTTCCTATCCTTGTCTATAAAGCGGGGCGTTGTGCCCCTGCCTGGGGAAACCCGACCTTAGTCTGCTGGAAGACATACTCTAGAGTCTAGACAAGGAGAAATGCTTGCTTCTCATTTCTCCAGCCCTTATCAAGCACTTGGAATGTTTAAATAACAGTTCCCAAGCAGTGATAAACATTTCACTTCCACAAGCAGTTCATGTATTCACTAAGCACTGAATAAACTGCTTAGAAATGTTCACTGACCATTTATTTAGTTCATTGCATTTTCCGCCCCCTGTATCTGCCCGGGTGGGGCTTAGTATAAAGCATTTTGCAAGCAGTTTGCTTGTTTGGCCAAGGATTAAGGAAATGCCTTTCATTTTATCGAGGGGAGCATGAATAAGGATAAGGTAAGAGGGCGGACAAGCGGGAAAAGAGGTGCGTCCGGAGGGGGGATGCAGCAGGTGGAGAATGTTTGGTATTCATTTGGATGCTTGTTAGTTAAAAACATGTGAAGTAAATTCTAGGGAGAGGCGATGCAATAATGCATGAGTTGTGATAACACACACATTGCGTTTCCAAAGCAGTTTTGGAACAGTATGAGATGAAAATGGCGGCATAGTATTAGGTGCCCAAGGGGTTAAAACCGTTGCCGTAGCAATCCTGGAAGTTAGGTGGGCTTTTTTTAACTGGATGTCTATTTGTTTTATTTTATTTGTATTAGTTCAAAGAACGTTTACAAAATTCATAAACAAATTTAAAAGGACAAACAACTCACAAAATATAGCCGATTGATTATGTACAAGACAAAACAATCAAACTGTTGAGAGAACATGATCCATAAAATTGAGTTACAACATAAAAATCACATGTTACTAAAAACACCTGCTAATAACAATACACTTCATATACTGCAAGAGCATAAATTATCATATAATTGTATCCAAATTTATCCTCAGTTCACAAAGTGTTTCAGAATTTGCTTCCACTAGCAGAAAGGTGCAAGGTGTCGGAGTTGGTATTCAGGCAATAGTCCGGGAACTCAATTGATTTAATGGAGTCGTAGTGACTGACAAAGCGGCCCAGCGTGCACACATACGTGGTATCCTGCTTCTGACACTCTGTAAACACGTGCCGGGCCATCTCCAATTTATCTTGTAGGCCACATACACGCCAGCAATGCTTTTCAATTGGCAAGTTTGTATAGGCCCCCATCGTGTCTATTTATAGTACTGCAGGTACATTCTAGAATGGTCATTTGTGGAGCAAAAAGTCGCCTAGCCAATAGTAGTACATGTAAAATGGTGAATGTTGTTGGTAAATTGGCAGAGGAAAGGAAGACAACTAAAGTCAATTTTCCTTGCTCGTGTTAAGATGACTTGTGATTTTGTTCCCTTAATGAAGAGGTTCAAAGGTCAGCGGGGAAGTGGAAAGATTCTGCAGGCCGCGTCCAGCCTGCTGCTTATGATGGAATAATGTGAACAGATAATAATAAAGCATGCAGTTCACATTCTGAGGGGATCCACTGAGAACCATGAGTGTGCAGCTGTCCAGACCCAGCGAGCTGAGGATGCTCTTATCCAGTCCGGAGAGTGATCTAGGCAAGAGCTACAGCGACTGTGTCCTGGCAGATAACGTTCCTTGGCCTTCTCTAGATAAGAAAAGTGTGAAATTCATTAAATTCATAATTACACTCATTAAATTCATATCTTTGCTGCAGTTTAAAACACGCGGAAACACAATAAACAACATTCCCATGTGGGTGGGCCTACCTGAGGCCCAGTTATTTCTTCCATATCCAAGCTGATGGCCATGGGTCAGCAAAAAACTGCAGATCAAGTATTCTGCCAATATGTGGTTTGGATCCAGCTGGTAACGAGTTAAAACAGGTTAATTATGACTATCTGCTTATGATAGGGAACGATTTGAAGAGACTGGTCCTCATCACGAGTTTGGCGGTATCCCGGCTGAAATACTGCCCAATCGTAATAGCGTTAGCACCAACCGGTCCGGCAATATTACAGCCGGATCACGGATTGGCCGTTAACGGTAAATCCGCATTCCCCATTGGGTCCTCTGGACCCTATGGGGTATTTTCTGCACAAATGCTGCGCACTAATACTTCTAGCGGTATTTGCGCCGAAAACAGGGCGCTAAATGGGATTTTCACCTCCAGCAAAAAGCTGTAGGTAAAGCAGCCCATTTAGCGCCCAACTCGTGATAGGGCCGGCCCTTAAATGATACTGCAATATCATTATCACTGTATTTAAGGTCTACCGCCAAACTCGTGATGAGGCCGATGACATTGTGAGGAGGTGGATGGCTGGCGGAGTGGAAACAAACATGATGTAGAAGTAAAGTAAACTAGCTTTAGTGGAAGTAATCATGGTAGCAGAGGTGTTGGGAGCTAATAGTTCCTAAAGTATCAAAAAGAATCTCCTTCGGAATATTGAACATTCCGGTTGTTAGTTCTTTGGGAAAATCTGAGTCTGATTTGAAATCTGATTCTTGGAACCGCAAGACCTCCTCCGATGTCGTTTTTAAACATCACATTAGGACTCATTACAAGTTTGCCGGTCCGGTAACAACGGTGCCGGTAACGGGCACCGTTGTTACCGGACCAGCAAACTACGAGTTCTGCTCGCGGGTGCCTTGCCGCCTGCCAGGTCTGACCAGCACCCGTGAGCAGACCATGTCGGATGCATTCAGAAATGGTGTCGGTGCATCCGCCCTCCCCATTCCCATTGAGTCCAATGGGACTCAAATGGGAATGGAGACTATTTTCCGGCGCCCAGGAATGGGCAATTACTGGGTCCGCCTGGGCTGTAATGCCCCGGTAATTGCCCATTCCCAGGCACTGGAAAAAAAATGACTCTGCTACCGCCAGAGTCCTAATGAGGCCCATTATCATTAGCCCTGCATGAGGTAAAGACACAGCGGAAGTGATGGATCCAGCAGTCCTGTTCCACTGTCAAGTGCAATCCTTTTATGCCTGTGAATTGTTGTGATTTGTTTCTTAGCTCTTCTTCTGATCACCGCTTGAGTGATTTGGGTGTGATCTCATTCATTTTTCATCCTCTATGGTCCGGTGTGTCTGTTCTTCTCGTGTTTATATTTGAGCTCGTGTTTGGAGGAACCCTGCGTGGACCTGATGTTGAAGACCCAGAGTGAGCCTGCGGATTCTTCCTGAGTTATACGCAGAGGCGTTGCTAGGGGGAGGGCTGAGGGCGCTATAGCACCATGGTCTTTTGGTTGTAGCCCCGGATACAAGCTCAAGGACTACAACCAAAAGGCTATAGCTAGCCCCGAATCCCGCCAGTCCCGACATTAGCTTAGCCCCTGATCTTTTCCAGATCTAGCAACACCCCTGGTTACACGCGTCTTTTTTTCTGCAGTGTTGTATGGCTAATTGGCACAAAAGGGTAAGTGGTATCTGGTGAACATCTCATGATTATCGAATGCTCCCCAATCGCTAGCTTTACGCCAGGATGGCCTTGGCATGCCGCCTCCTCGCGTTGGTCAGATACAGCCCCTTTCTGATTTGCGCGTATGAAGGACCATCGCTGGCCTAGCAGTGGTGACTTCTCGCCTCTCTTCGACTCTTGTGGGGAGATCAGGTGAGGAGAGCGGCGGGCCGCTGTCCCTTGCACGCCTTCATACAGGACCGTCTCCCGCCGCTCAGCCTGAACATCCAGCCTAATGGATATGCATGGCCCGAGATTCCCAGCCCATGTATATTCAATGAGGGGCCAGCTGTGCAGCTGTCACCCTCAATTGGACCGTTCCCCTGTGTGAACAGAACAACTTTGTGGCTTGAGCTCTTCGTGCAAACCTGCGGCGAATCTGGACCGACAGGTTTTTCACCGCCACTCGACCCATGTCTTTGTCGCACGGCAGTGCATGTTAATGTGGATTTTGCGTGCTTGCTTAGCACTTTCGCTTTTTTCTGGATTATAACTGCAGGTGCTTTTGGTAGGGAAAGCGCACAACGTGGATCTGGGATTCGAGTTTTTTGTGAAAAGGCGGTTTATTAGGGTTTTGTGGAAGCATCACTGTTGGGCCCAGTCCTTAGGGGTAGCAATAGGGCATTTGCGTATCTTGCCCCATTACCTCTCATTTATTTTCTCCAGGAGTTGGTGCCTTGTAGGAGGTGGGGGGTTAATTTGTAATGCTTGTGCTCCACCACGAAATTGACTTGTCGAGATATTCCTTTTTTAATTTTAGATTTCACTCTTTAAACTAACTGTACTAAACCCAGGTTTATTTATCTATTTCTTTTCCAGTATTAAATGTATACTTTTCTGTTTAGCTTCCATTCTTGTTAAGGCAGATGGTTATTTCAGAATAACAGCACAGTAACAGTAAAGAGTAAAGCCATGCTCGAGAAAACAGAACAATATCTAGTGCATTAATAACATCGTAGTCTGTTCCATCAACATGTTGTTTTTCAACACTTTGGGTCTCATCACGAGTTCGGAGGTGCAGTAAAAAAAAGGGGCAGTAATTGGCAAATCCCGCAGTTTGACCTTGAAGTTGAGGATTCCTCTTCAGCAAGATGCTGGCGGTAAATCCACCACTTTAACGCTAAATATTGGCAGATTTGCCACACAGAATTGCCGCTCATGGTTAATTTGCCCAAAATCCCCTCTGGAGTCGTATGGGCTCCAAAAATGGGGGCTAACACCACCATGCCACGCTTGTATTCCTTGGTAAGCCCATGGGTCCAAGTGGAACTAACAGTGAACGAATTTGGCTGTAAATTGACGAATTCACTCGCCGATTTACTGCCGAAAAATCACGAATGCCTTTTGGTTCTTTAAGTATTTCGCATTTTTCTGTACACACCCTTTGAAATGGCATGATTAGCCATCCCTGTGTCATGGTTAAAGTGCCAATTGCCATTACATTATCATGGCTGTCATGCAGAGATCATGTGTGTCCCCTCCTGAGATGGCGTGCTGAATAGCTGGATGGATTTGGTATTGTTGAGGCTGAATGAGTTCCATCAACTAATTTGCTCCCAGGATATGTTGAGGTGAATTGCCTCCTACAAAGAAGCAGAGTACTCACTCTGCCACCTGTAATCGTCAACTCCTCCAAAGGTTTGTTAGCCCCCGCCCTGCACAGCCCACTGGTACCTCACATCCACTCTACATGCACCTCCACAGTGAAAGCTGAAGATTAGGGTGCAGCAGCACCCAATCCTCCTTTCTTTCAGGACCCCCAGAGCTCCTGTAGACCCTGCAAGGGGCAGCAGTGTGGGGTATAAACTCAGTAACATAGCCTAACATGCCAAAAGGGGACGATGCTACCACTAACTAACCAACATGGACATTTAGGATGCAGGGGCAAATTGCCAGTCAGTGCCGACACTCAGTGCTGAACTGAAGAAGCTTTGCTACACTAGCATGTTCCAATCGTGCATGTTCCATGTGCACGCGGTCAGGAGAGAAAATGGGCTGTTGGTCAGACCTCCAACCACGTGTCCTTGGCTGTGAGGCAAGGACACGTAAAAGCAGCTTGAAAATCAATGGTCCGAGAATGGGTAAAAGACCCACAGGGTGGGCCTGATCAGCTCCACTGATTATGGTCTGGAGCGAAGATGGACGATTTGATCATAAAGATCGACTACAGTATTTGCAATCATTTAATTTCCTTTCTTTACGGATTATCTAGAACTAATAATAATACAGTGGAAACAAGTAGCTATTTTGTTTTGTAGACACGGTTGTGAGCATTATCAATGCTTTAAATTCCAATAAAACACCAAACAGGGACAGGAACCTTTGTTCGAGGGGCTATGTCTGTGGACCACTTTTATATGAGGCTTTTGCAGATACAAAATATATGTCTGCTTTTACTACTCTCTGCTCACTCCAAACTACAACTTTTAGTCTCAGCATCACCGGCCCCCCGCCAGTATTTTCAAAACTTTATGTAGAAAAGGCATTATGGCGGGTACGAAGTTGTCATTGCCTTTGCTGTGTACCAGTGAAACAAGAGCTTGTGACCTGGAATTTCCTGAGATTGGCCTGTTTGCATCAACTGCTTTTTATTAGGAATTATATCCCTCTCTACCCAGATCCACTCTGCAGGTAACCCTTGCTGGTTCTCACCAGCTTTGCCTTCTCTGCTGCGTTAGGGTCATTTCCAACTTCAGCCTTAAACTCTGCTCTGCATGCGCTTTCAGCCTTATTCTTCAGCCCAACTTCTTTGCCACACTTTGAATCTTCCCGCCAGTAGGGTACTATCTTCCATGTCCTGCTGAAATGAAATTCATTGCTACCCCAGTGAAATTGTTTTTGTGATTTAACACAATATCGAAGATGGCAATATTCACAGTTAAACATTTTTGGTATGTGTCTGAGGGATCCTCCAGAAATATTGTATTCCCGAGCCTTAATCTAATGCCGCTAAAAATGTGTCTATACATTTGACATTTTCTTCTTGGGCTAGTATCGTTTGCTGTTAAGTGCAGCCCCTTCTTTTCTTCTCTTCTGTAATTAATCTGTAGTCTAGCACTTGCATTTATTGGACGTTTTGCTGAACATAGGTTCCACAACAATGTAAAATAAGCAGGACAACACAGTACAATAACCATCAAGCATTAGGTGAAAATGAAGAGGTGTAGAGACACAATAAATCACATTTCAGTCCAGGGTAGGTTACGCTCTTGCGGAGGGATGAGGGGGAACCTTCAACAAGAGGATGCAGACTACAAGAGATGCTTTGAGGTCCTTTATGGAGAGTCCTAATCCAGGTATAGAGGGCCTCACCATGAGTCTGGTGGTAACCCTTAAATGCGGCGGTAGGGCTATTACCGCTGCATTTAAGGGTCCGCCAGATCATGGCTTTGGCGGATTTCCCCCCAGGGGGGGTAATCCATGGCAAAATTGCCGATTTTCGGCATGATTACCGCCGGCGGGAAATCTGCCGACGGTAATAGTGCAAATTTTCCCCATTGGGCCTAATGGGGAATGAGGAATTCCCGAATCGGCCCAATGGGGAATGGGCAATAACCCTTCCGCCAAACCTGTGATCTGGCGCTAATAGTGCCCGGGGTTTGGCGGTCGGGCTATTAGCGCCGGCACTAATAGCGCCGGCGTTACCGCCCAACTCGTGATGAGGCCCAGAGTATTTGGTTTGGGTCTATTTGACCTAATCACATTTGATTGAATTTATTTGACCTTATTTTGGTCTAAAATGCGGGGGGGACCCCCGCATCCCCGCACTTCCCCTCTGCCTAATCTATACCCTTACCCACCCCCATATATATATTTAATTACATTTGACCAAAACAAAGGTAAAATAAATTTGATCAAATGTTTTAGGTCAAATGTTTTTAGGTCAATTATGCTAATACAGAGTATTCTAGTGGAGTGGGGGCAACACTAGGAGTGTGAAGGATCTTCAAAGTTGAGATGGGGATCAGGAGTGTTTGAGGATGATTATTTGGTGGATGGTGTGATAAGTGGTTGAGGCCTGGATTGATTTGCAGATAAAGATCAAGAATTTGAATAGGCTTCATGTTTCATCAATGATAATTCTCCTTTATACCTGTATGTGCATCATTGGACAGGACTTGGGAGGTTAAACAGTGTGTGGGGGGTCACGTTGCAGATTTTCACTGGAAAGACAGCCCTTGTAGGGGCAGAGATGTTCATTCACTCGGACAAGAGGTGAATTGGGATCTTGAGAACACTGAGTTGGTTGAGGTGAGCATCTCCTGCAGAGCAGAGGTGTAGTTCCCTGTTGAAGAAGGCGGCTAGATTAGGAATGGGAGAGGACCAGCAGTGATTGGCTGAGAGTCATTACATGATGCATTCCTGGATGAAGGTTGATGATGGTGCGAAAGGGGATGATGTGCGTGTCATCATCAAAGAGGTAGTAGAAGAAGGTGGTCAGGGAAATGGAGGACCTGAAGGGTGGATTTAGTGGAGGCGTATCCATGCCACGGACACAGACGATTTTGCATCTGAAGATCAAGTGCCCTAACAGGCACCCACAGATCACTTGGATTGTGGATAGTAAGGAAGCAGTGAGAGGCGTGGGGGGCTGGTGGTGTTGAGAGCTGCTAGATGTCCAATTGCGAACAGTGAACATCGATGTAGTGAGCTACAGATCCAGAGACCAACATCAGTGAGGGACTGTGGGCCATTCTAGACCCTAATTCTCCTTAAAGCATTTCTAAGAGTACCTAGCTTGGGAGTGAGCATCACCATGTACTGGCCATCTGCTCTCCAGGGGGCTTGCTAACTCTAATTCACTGCAGTTCTTTCTGAGCGGCTTTCCCTGGCAATTTCCCTAGCATTTCAGCCAAACCTACATCCTGCTTCAGAAAATACTTTGAGAGATCCCATTATAAGGCACAGTTTTTGCTTAGGGTTGTTACGTTCCTTCCCTTACCCTACCCCCTATAAAATTCCACTAAGTAACTAAAGGGAATCACTTGGTCTGTGCCCTCTGCCCCAGGACGGGAAGACTTAGGAAGAGTACTCAAGTTCTGTCAGCTAAATGCCAGTGAGCACAGAACAGGTTTTCAGTGGAAGTGTAGGGAGATGGTGTTGAAACCTCTCTGAAGCCCCAGCAAGTCCAGAAAACACATGAAAGACTCAAACAGACACAAAGGGTTTGGGGGGCAGAGACTGCCACTGTGCCCATGAAAAAAGAAGGGGCCAGGAAACAAGGCGACTGCGATGGTGCGGGGAAAGGAATAGAAAAAGAGAAAAAAACAGGAACCTCATTGCTGAACCCCTTGACTTCCTCCTCGATAAGACTGAGCTGAGGCCTGGAGAATTAGATTGCTCACAATCAGGAGCAGAAAGGAAATAGAAGAGAGAGAACAGAGCGAAGTAGTGAGGGCTTCAAACATCAGTAATGAAGCAATGCACCTGTTTGCAGAAGAGAGAACAGCAAGCTTCCTGTTGCAATGGCTATCTAGCTGTGCCATCTAGGTGGGGCTATGTGTGTCCTTACCACGTGAAGCCAGGTTGAGTTAGACAGGCAAGAAATCAATGGGAAGAACTTGGATGCTTAACAGCCTCCGCTTCGGAGCACAAGGATCTGCTTCGCCTGGTGATAGTACAAGGCAAGGAGATTGCGCCGTTGGAGCACAAATTACAAAAAGCAACTGAGGCAACAAGCTGACCTCCAATCAAAAAGGTAGGTCAACCGGCTCAAACATTCTGGACACAGTCAATGTCGTAGAATTGCACAAAGACAATAAGGCGTAAACCTCCAAAGTATAGGAGTAGATAATATAATGACAGATTCTGGCATGCATTTCTCATTCCAAGTCATCCCAGGGCCGGTGAGATTTCTGTCTGCTTGGTGACTTTGCATATGCTTTCCTGCAAGCCTTCGCCCACTTCCCTTTCCCAATCTCCTAACCATCTCTCTTTCCCCAGAAAAGTGTTGCGTCACTCTTCAATCTACATTCTGTTTTTTTTCATTTATAATGTGCATAGTCAAATGCTGATTCTACCATTGTTTTTCTACTGTGCTTTTTTTTTAGCTGGTGGGTTTCGGCCGAATGTATCTTTTTGATGCACCAAAAGCGAGGTGGCCGAAATAATCTAAATAAATAAACTTGGCACCTAAAATACGAAACGAGGACTCCATGGACGGTGGTGGTATACAGTGAAGAAATAGAGTCATAAAAGTGGCCTTGGCGCATGCCTACCTGAGGTGGGGTGTTTCTTTGGTTCTTCAGGACAATGAGTCCAGTTAGCATTGGAGATGGAGGTGGGCGGACAGAAGGCATAGCCACAGATGCCCCGATCACACAGTGATGCCAGAAGGATGTTGTGGTCCACAGTGTTAAATGTGGCATGATGCTTCCCAGATGGATTCATTGTGCATTTTTAAGGCGCTTATACATCAAGAAATTGTGTTTCAAAGCACCCACAGGGCAAAGGGGAGGGAACAATAGACAAGTAGAATAACAATGATGAACAAAGACAGAGGCGGTCCTACTAGGACTTGTGAACATTCGGAACGTGCCAGTGTAGAGAGAGAGAAGGGACCAGGAAAGGGGGGGTAAGTGCTAGAGGTTCCATAGAGGGGGAAGGGCCAGAGGGTCAGTTGCAAGGCAACAGGTAAGTGCCTGGTAGTGACCCTTTGGTGGAGAGTGGTCACCTACCAGTACAATAAGTGCAGGCCTGTGAGACAGCACAGGCCAGTGGGTGCCCAGAGGCAAGGGCAACAGTTGCCTCAAGCTTCTTGACTTTCGTCCATTGGACGCCAGTGTAGGGACTTCAGTGCTGGCGTGATGTGGTCTTATAGGTTTAGACCAAACATGGATGGAGAAGGAGGCTTTTGAACTCTTTGAAGTGTCAGCAATGACTTTTCAGAAGCCCAGCATAAATGATGTCAGCCTAATGTAAGCGAGTGTTAGGATTTGGATGCACCGGTATTGCTGTTATTCTTTTGGTTCAGAGAAAGGGCGTAGCCCCATTGCCAGCGCAAACAGAACAAATCAAGATGCCAACTAGACAGTGTTTCCTCTGGAGGAAACATCCAAATCCTTCAAAAACCCTGCACCATTGATGGCGTCTGGCAAGAGAAGATCTAGGACCAAATGGCGATGTAACTACCGGCAACAATGCCGGAGCAGAAGTGTCACAGCAAGCCCCCAGTATGTCACCGGCATGTACACTCTACACCAACCATGCCATTGGATGCAGCGTACACAACATAGGAGCCATTTTAGAATGGGATGAGTTCAGTGAATACATCCGCGGACCAGACTACAGAAACTTTACACCGGTGCAAGTGGAAAGTTAAACGGTATTAGCACTAGACCAAAGTTTGCACTAGTGCAAAACATAATTTGCACTGTGACAAGTGCAATTTTTCATGGTATAAGCACTAGGACAAAAATGTTCCTAATGCAAAAAGCATGCACTTTCAGTGTATTTTTCCACTAGGGCAATGTTTGCCCCAGTGTTAATAAGTATGGTATTAGCACTGGGGCAAACATGCCCTGGTGCAAAAATGTATCTAAAATGCATGTTATTTGCCTTTGCTCTCGTGCTTATACCATGAAAAGTGCCATTTGTCATGATGCAAGTGTTTTCTAATATGCCACCAATGTTTTTTGCACCAGGGCAAACTTTGCCCCAGTGCTAATATGGTGGAACTTTGCTTTTGCACCAGTGCAACATTTCTGTAATCTGGCCCCAGATTGGCTATAACAAAACAGTGTCAATTTAAGGAAGTTGGCAGACACCTTTCACTTTTTATTATCAACATGATGCTCATAAAATCCACCAAGCCCAATACTCATGTAATCACGTAGACCTCAGTAATTGCCACCACCTATGAAGCAGTACTAGATGCCCATACGCCATATTGGTCCAGATGCCCCAAGTGCAATACTGTTCCTGGCTGTGGTGGTGCTTGTACCCCTGAGCACTATGGTGGTCCCAGCATTCTGAGCACCTTTCTGGATCAGATGACTGTAAGCATCAGGCTGACCCCCAATGTCATAATGTGGGATCAGCTGCCCCTAGGCACCCACCAAGTAGGTCCTAATGCAAAGGCACAACAGTGGGCTGTTAGGTAGGTAGAGAAAAATGCCCTTTTGGACAGTGTTTGTTAACAATGTTGTGAAGGAGAGATCATTGTGAATGAGAGGTCACTCGGTGGTTGCTTCCTTCATGAATGGTTTTCTGGACTTCTGCAGGGAGTGCCACCAGGTGAATGAGAGGTCACTCTGTGGTTGCTTGCTTCATGAATGGCTTTCAGGACTTCTGCAGGGAGTGCCACCAGGTGAATGAGAGGTCACTCGGTGGTTGCTTGCTTCATGAATGGCTTTCAGGGCAGCTGCAGGAAGTGCCACCAGGTGAATGAGAGGTCACTCGGTGGTTGCTTGCTTCATGAATGGCTTTCAGGACGGCTGCAGGGGGTGCCACCAGGTGAATGAGAGGTCACTTGGTGGTTGCTTGCTTCATGAATGGCTTTCAGGACTTCTGCAGGGAGTGCCACCAGGTGAATGGGAGTATGGATGGATCTGCTGAGTTGAATGAGAGCATCTCACTTTCAGTTTGTTTCAACAGTGCCCGCCCACTTTATCTAATGTAGGACATCAGGCAGTTATTGAGTTATTAACAATGCCTGGGCCTCCCTTTTGTTTGTGGCGAATCTCAGCGCCATCAGCATGCTTGTGGCTGTAGATGTTGAGGGCTTTGAGGATGTGAACCTGCTGAGACATGTAGATGTTTAATGGCCAATCCTTGCAGTACAAAACAGGTGATGTTGGCACTTCTGGAGAGTACATGATCCATTTTCACTTAGTGAGTAAGACTGTGAGGAAACAATGTCACCCACGTAAGGTCTTTCCTCTGATACATGCCAATGTTTTGAGCCAGTACAGCAGCACTGAGTGGTAGACAATGTTAAACTATGCTGAGAGGTCGCAGACTTAAGGCACATATTTTGTAATGCTCCTGAGTGGTGATTGTTCATGTATGTTGAGCAGCGTTATTTCTGTCCACTGGCAGGTTACAGTCCTAATTGGACGGTGCACAGAAGTTCATTGGATACTTGGTAGATGCAGATAACTGGCATGAGTATTTGAATGTGGTCATACTGGTCTACATTGGAGCATCTGGTGTGGACACGATTTCTTAACGTGGCATGATATGTTTTACTGGCATCAAGGGTAAAGCAAACATGATGAGTGTTCTTGCATTGGTGCAACCAGTCTTTGCATGTTTTCCTACTGTGTCATTGCATTTTTTACTGGGCACCAAAGGTAAAGATAATATGGTGAGTGTTCTTATGTGGCTGTAGGGGCCTACAATGTAGGAACCAGTCTAGTTTTATTTTCATTTTTGTGGAATAGCATTTTTTACTTGCATAAAGGATAAAGTCAGTATGATGAGTATTCTTAAGTGGTCATACTTTCCCACATTGGTGCATCAAGTTTGGACATATTTTCTTACTGTTGCGTGGTATTTGTTACCTGCATCCAGGCTAAAGCAAACATGATGAGTGTTCTTGCATGCCTGCACTGGGCTACATTGGTGCAACCAGTCTTTGCATGCTTTCCTACTGTGTCATTGCATTTTCTACTGGGCACCAAAGGTAAAGCTAACATGGTGAGTGCTCTTATGTGGCTGTATGGACCTACAATGTAGGAACCAGTCTAGTTTTATTTTCATTTTTGTGGAATGGCATTTTTACTTGCATCAAGGATAAAGTCAGTATGATGTGTGTTCTTGAGTGGTCATACTTTCCCACATTGGTGCATCAACTTTGGACATATTTTCTTTTTGTGGCACTGCATTTCTTACCTGCATCGAGGGCACAGCCAACATGATGAGTGTTCTCATGTAGCCATACTTGCATACATTGGTGGAGAAAGTCTGTACATGTTTTCTTAATGTGGTGCTGGATTTCTACTGGGCATCAAGAGTAAAGGCAACACGATGAGTGTTCTTATGTGTCTATACTGGGCTAAATTGCTGTAGCTAGTCTGGAGATATCTCCTTACGGTGGCATGGCAATTATTTACTGCATCGAGTGTGAAGGCCCCATGATAAGTGTTCTTATGTGGCTGTAGTGGCCTACATTGGTGCAAAAAAGTCTGGACATATTTTCTTAGTGTGGCATTGAATTTCTTACCTGCATCGAGGGTACAGCCAACATGAGTGTTCTTATGTAGCCATACTTGCATACATTGGTGGAGCAAGTCTGTGCATGTTTTCTTAATGTGGTGCTGGATTTTCTACTGGGCATCAAGAGTAAAGGCAACATGATGAGTGTTCTTATGTGTCTATACTGGCCTACATTGATGTAGATACTCTGGAGACATTTCCTTGCAGTGGCATGGCAATTATTTACTGCATCAAGTGTGAAGGCCCCATGATAAGTGTTCTTATGTGGCTGTACTGGCCTACATTGGTGCAAAAAGTCTGGACATGTTTTTTTAGTGTGGCATAGTATTTTTTATTGGCATCAAGGGTAAAGCCAGCATGATGCGTGTTCATACATTGCTGTACTGGCTTACATTTGTGCAGCCATCTGGACATATTTTCTTACTCTGGATAGGCATGTTTTAATGGCATCAAGGGTAAAGCCAGCATGATGAGTGCTCGTATGTGGCCATACTGACCTATATTGGTGGAGCCAGTATGGACATGTTTTCATATGGTGGCATGGTAATTTGTACTGGCATTGTGTTTTCTTACTTGCTCATGTACATTGTTTAACATCTAAGCCATTAGGATTATTTTCTTAGTTGGGGACATTGGTATATATGGGCGGAGCCAGCATGAAAATGTTTTCTTATAATATCATTACTGGCATTCTGGGCCAAGAAAACCTATGAATGTTCAGCATGGACATGTATGGGCACAGCCAGCATGACAATGTTTTAAATACTGGAATATATTGTGAGCAAAGGCATCACGAAAATTAATTTGAAAATGCTCCTTGGCAATGATGGGGACGTCTATTGGATTTTATTTAATGTGTGCACATACAAAACCCAATGTGGCACATACCATGTTCTGTACAATGCACCATTTTAAACAATTATTTAGAAAAATGCCTGGGTGAGAACCCCCTGGCCCCCTGAACCCTTCTTGGTTGGTTTGGGCTTCCTCCCTGTGCTCTGTCACTCCTGCAAACGTGTGGGAAACATTTATGCCCCTCCAATTAAAGAACTCAACAGCCACCACTGACTTCTATGCAGAGGCCCCCTGTGGAAGT
This sequence comes from Ambystoma mexicanum, assembly GCF_040938575.1. Classification (NCBI taxonomy): domain Eukaryota; kingdom Metazoa; phylum Chordata; class Amphibia; order Caudata; family Ambystomatidae; genus Ambystoma; species Ambystoma mexicanum. The sequence goes on along the minus strand of NC_090931.1, from coordinate 284,158,693 downwards.
TCATCAAAGTTAGAGGGGTAGGCTATCTTAATGTAACGCTACATGTCATTTACATATGAACTCTAGGCAGCATTGAATTGCTGCATACGTTTGAAAAGCTGCAAAATATAAAGATTAAACAAAATGAGGAGATGGTGGGGATCACTAGGGGAAAGGGAAGATGTGATGGTGAGACAGGAACCAATTTCAATCTGTTGAGACCTCCCTCTGCCAGAAATGAGGAGAGCCCGTGTGAAGCAAGGGGAGACAAGTCATCACTAAGTCTGTCCCCTTTTGCCACATGTGCCACCGTATGAAAGGCTGCAGGCAAACACATTGCATTTGCCTGCATCCACTGCTTCTAATACATAATTCCCATATGATAAGCAAACCATCTATGAGCCATATATATATTCTGGCTGGAAAGCTGATGCTAAGTGTCTAAGATTTCGGTATTTTGGATGCTTAAGGGATAATAGCAACATGCCTAGGGTTTAACGTGTTTAGTTGATGAAGTGTAGGTCCATAGGGTGGGGGCGCACCAGAGCCTGCTTGAAACGTTAGGGAAATATCCCTGAGGAGAGAGAGGCATAAAGGTTTTCCAGGTGTACAAGCTGCGCAGATCACCATTTCTCTTGCCTGCAAGTATGTTTTTGGGGCGCATTCAATTCTTGTTAATGCTGATGCGTTCCACTTTCGTAGAATGGCTGGCTGAGGGGCCCCTTAGTGCTGATTGTTGGATGCACTGGTGTTCACGTTGTTGGCTTGCCATCTGAAAGATCCCCCCCAACCCCAGTCTGTTCAGTCCTGTGAGGTGGCCTCATTGTGGCATAAAGCAATGCACCAGCAAAATAGCGTGCCGGAGTATTATGGTAACGGCCAAAACATAGTAGCACACCAGAAATGTGCCAGACTGTCACTGCAAAGAGGACAGACATCTGGCCCCTCTCACACTGTATCATGAACTCTGCCTTCAAAGTTAGCTCAGGGTATATTTTAGCGCTATAATTAGCTATGCATTGTTATACTTTGTCAGCGTACTCCCAAGTAAGGCACCACCCTGTCTTACTGTGAACTAAAATAGTCTAGCAGGACATGACATGGAACAAAATCTTAATAATAAGCCTTTTTGACATCAAGGTGCCTGGCTTTTCTCAATCTTACCATACTAGTGTGACCACTCCATTTCCTTACTTTCTGTTACCAACAACTTTCAATGTAATACAGAGTCTATTCTCGACTAGGCCACTCTCTGCTCAGGCTTGACAGGCAGGGAATGAACATTCTGGAATTTGACTTTTTTTTACTGCAGTTAGGGAGAAAATACAACACAATGAGAGTTCTTATATGGGGAGTGGGGGATTTGTGTAGCCAGCCATGATATGTTTTCTAACTGTGGCATGGCTTTTCTTCACTGGCATTAAGGCAAAGCCGACGGGAGTATCTTCTTACATGGGGATACTGGCATATATTGGCATAGCCAGCATAAACATGCCTTGTTATATTATCCTTACTGGCATTATGGACAAAACAAACATGAGTATTTTCCTATGTGGGAATAGTGGCATATATAGGTGCACCAGAATGCACATGTGTGAGCACAATCTATATGAACATGCTTGTTTTACACTCGCAGAGTACTGGCATATAGCGGGCAAAGGCATTATGAAAATGTGTCTGAAAATGCTCCTGTGCATTGTTGGTGGCTTGGCATCTAATGGACTTTTTATGTCTTACTCTGCAAAACCGATTGTAAACTGTGGCTTTTTACCTAATTTATCACAGAAAGTGTACTGTAAAATGCACTATTTTAACCCATTATTTAAAACCTTTTCTCAAGGGGACAAACCCCCCTTGATTGGCTCGCACTCCCTCACTACTCTCTGTCACTCCTGTGCATTTGGCTGGGGGCAGAACAAGTGCTCCTCCTTCCAAAGGCTCTTAGTGTGGGCCCTACTACATTAGCTCCAGGCCCCACTTGTTACAGAATAATAGCTGCGCCTCTGGTGAGTTGGAGTGAAAGATGGATCTAATGGGCCAAAGGAAGGCGTGACATCTACTCAACCTCCTGGGCTTAGGGTAATCAGTGGCATAATCGGTTTAATGTCCCGTCTCACAGTTTTAAAAACTGCCAACCAGCCCTCCCCCCGCCCCAAAAATGTTGAGGCTGGATCCACCCCTGTACCTGTGACATTGTACCTCTGTTCAGGGAAGGGAAACGGTATAGGCAGTGCTTTAAATGGAAACTCAGAAGTGCAAGTACTCACTATAGCAGAATACCTGTTTACAGTTGAGAAGTGCTGGTACTCTTTCCTTAAAAGCATTGGCTTCCTGCTGAGAAGTGCTGGTACCAGGGGCGGCCTTCGAGGCAGCAGCGCCCTGGGAGAAATGGCGCTCCCCTCTTCCCCTGCGACCCTGGTCAACAGGGGGCGGGGCGGAGGGGGGCGGGGCCAGGATGTGCCACTTTTTATTTTTTGGTTTTTAGCCTTCTCGCTGCGGCGAGGAGGTAATGATATGAATAGGGTGCATTAGTACCCTATTGTTGTTAAATGTGCTCCACAGGTGCATTTAATAACAATGAGGTGCCTGCCATGCCTTCTGCCACTACGCCAGCTCGGGGAGCCCTTGAAAGACTCCCCCCGAGCTGGCGTGATGGGGGCTTATGGCGCCTTTTATTATTAAAAGTGCCCGTGGCGGAGGGGCGCATTTAATAACAACAGCATGCCTTCTGCCAATACGCCAGCTCAGGGGAGCCCTTGAAAGACTCCCTCGAGCTGGCGTGGCGGGGGCTAATGGCGCCTTGGGGTTGTGGCACCCCAGGCGGTCGCTCGGCCCGCCCACCCCTAAGGCCGGGCCTGGCTGGTACTATGCCTCGTACAAAATAAGTGCAGCTACTCAGGACCGGTAAGTGCCGGCCCATTTAAAGCAAGGCAGTATAGGTAGAGAGGAGGTGCAGTGGTCTCGGACAGTCTTCAGAGGTCAGCAGAGCTCACGGGCCACGCCAGGTCGCGTTATTAATCTCTGTTCTTTACATAGAATCTGTAAGCGTCGCCTGGGCGCCGCTGGATACGCCTCCCGCTGAGTGCCCAGGGACACACACGGAGACATGAGGCGCAGTTTTTGTCTGTGTCAAAGTCACCAGAAAGGATTTAAACGGCCCTTGAGTGACATCCCTTTCGAAGCACACGTGACCCAATTGAACTCTTTCCCAGTGTTTCAAAATGTCACGAAGCATCCGAATATGGCTGCCAACATGAAACGCCTGATTGATGCATTCTAAACAGCGGCTCAAATGTCAATCCCCGCGACCTTTGGGGACTTATACTATTTTAATTAGAAATGGCTCCCAGGCAACACCCTGCGGCGAAGCATTTATTATTTACTAAGCAGTTACCTCCAGCAGCTCGCAAAAGGTCAGTGGCTTCGGCTGGAGCTTTGTTTTTGTTTAGGGGCCTGCGTGAAGAGATTACGTGCTCGATAGATGGGCGCGGCGCTCTTTCTTTTTGGTGCCCGACATTCATTTTGTTAAGTTTTCTGGAAAACTCGCGGCACGGCTGACCATACACATTGTTAGCTGTCAAGGTGTTATTGGAGAAGGAAAGCACCCCTGCCCCCCTCCCCTCGCCTTCGTCGCAACGGATATCTGGTTCCGATTACATTTAATCGTTGCGTATATTGATGTTTGCAAATGTCCTACTCAACGGCAGGGCCTTTGGGTTGTGGAACACTTGAGCCTCTAGGTGGCAGTGCAGGCCTTCGGATGAGGCGCACCAACATTAGGTCACTATGCGGGCACTGAGGGCTGAGGGTTGAGGTGGTCAGGTCGATGAGGCCTCCTTTCTCGAGAAAGCGTGCAATGTAACTTAATTACGGCCCACAACTTCAATGTAGATAAAACAAGACATCAGATTCATTTGCAGAATGGAAGTTACTTTTAAGTGACCTCTGATTATTTTCAACATTCACTTGGACGGCTTCCGACACTGATTTTATTGCAAGACAGGAGGCTTCATATTATGCAAACCATTATTTACTACTTGACACCACAGCAGCGAAGAAACCAAAACAAACTTTAAAATAAAACAAACTTTAACATGAAACAAGTTTTAAAAATAAAGTTTTGTTTGATAACTGTAAGTGTTCAAGCTTCACATAGGGATCCGAACAGCCTGGCCTAATGAAGGATGTGGGAGCCGGGATGAACACAACCTTCTTTATTAAATACAGGCAAACACTGCCGAACTTGTTCCCCGCCCCCTCCCTAACCCTTATGTCATGTCCTGTCCACCCTGCTGGGACCGCAACGGCGGCCCACCCACATAACGATGTGGGAAGGTGCTGACAGTAAGTTAAGGGGAAAACCCCAAACCGAAATGGAGGACAGGCCATGCCCCAACAACATCCAATAGGCATGGCTCCTCCCCTATATGTCATTTCCTCTAAGATGACATCCTCTTTCTTTGCTGCTGACACATCAAAGTTAAGTCACTTTGTTCATGATACTTTGTTGCTGCATTTTCTCTTACTGCGCAGTTACTTTGTGTTGTGTCGTAGTTTCCTTCAACGCAGCGACTGAGAAGGGGGGTGGTTTGTTTCCTTGGCCCCTTCCTTCCTTTTTGCTTATTCATTGGGTTGCTTGTAGTGGTGTAGTCTGCGCGGTGGCTCAGAAAGCCTCAAGGGTTTAGCATGAGCCGCGCGCCCACTTCATTATTCTGGACGCGCTCCTGTGTTTGTGGATCGCTGCCGCGCATGCTCGGCAAGCAGTTTTGTTCCATCCGCCTTTTAAGGCGTGGGTGTGTTGCCTTCCCCTCCCTTGGCTCCGAGGCGCGGTCTACTCAGGCCTATTGTTAGCATGCTCGGGCACACTAACCCTCACATTCCCTGCCTGCTGGGCTTTCAGGTGCCTGATTCTTGAAGCATGAGTGTATCTCCTCACGCGCTTGCTAGGAGAGCAAGCTTATTACAGTTTGTGCTTTGCAGCCTTCACGCCCTTCCTGTTTTACATACAGTCTGCTTGCCTGATTACATTTTTTTCTGTGTACTTTTTCTCACAGTAAGCGATCCGTTTTTATTATAATCCTTGTTTATGACAACCTTTTATCTATGCACACAATATGGTGGCTAGTGAAGGTGGGGAGAGTCCTTTGTTGGCTGATGCAAGTACACAAGTTAGGCCTTCTAAAAAAAATTATAAGCGGTTAGGAGCTGAGGATAGCCCTATTAGGGGGTCGAGTGAGATATCTTTATCTGCCCTGGGGTTGTCACAAGGGTTATGCAGGATACTATGGATTTAGCTCTTCAGAAACTAAATTCTACACTGGCCTCCGCTTTTGATAAACTCAATAAAATTGCAGACTTTCATCCTCAACCCGTCCCTGAGCCTGTGCTGGCCCCTCAAGTCCTGCGTAAGTGCAAGGAGAAATCTTAGCATTTAGCAAGTCCATAGGGTCCAGGCCCTAGTTCTTCGACTCAGGAAGACTCCCCTAGAAGAGCTTTAAAGAGGAAACTGGATAACAACCCTTCAATTTCCGTTCCTTCTTGGGCCAGTCAGGGGGGGCCTATTCCAGTTCCCAGGGATCTGTCCATGTCCAGGTCATCTCAGGATGGTTCAGAAGATTCCGATTCCCCACCTAAACGACGTAAAAAGAAGGAGGCCCATACAGACCTGTCCCAGGGGGATAATGTTCCGTTATTAGATGATAGTGGGGTATCTTTCTTTGACCCGTCCCTCATTCTAGAGCTGAGGTCCCCTGAATGGCATGCATCACAGGCAGTATCTGCTTTCTTGAAGCATTGGATCAGGATACCCCTACCAAAGGAAGATAGGAAATATCTCTGCTCAGAGTGTCCCTGGCCTGTTATTCCCAATAAGGTTGCTCTTATCTCTGATATAGACCAATCCATGGTTTTTTTCCTCTCCCAGAAAGGGAAGGACCCCAAAAAAGGGGTAGACAAGGCTTTGCGGGGCTGCCATGACAGGCTTTTAGATGTACCATGGCCGCTTACTCAGAGTTTTTAAATGGCAGAGGAGTCTGCTCTTTCTAATTCCCCGTTGGACAAGCACGCTCTCGAGGGTGGGTGCAAAGATCCATCCGCCTGCTTGACAATGCTCATGCCACAATCTCTAAAGAACATCGTAAGGTACTTCTGATGCAAATTGTTTGAAAGTTAGTGGTTATGGCTGAGAGTGAGGCAAGGCCTAAGGCCCAAGGCATTCTCTTCTGGGAAAGATTCATAAAGGATTTGCCAGCCTATGTGCATTCCTTTACGGCTTTGGAGAAAGCACAAGCCAATATTCGCAAGGTTTTTGCCCATATATTTTTTGACAAGGCCAGAAGAGGCAGAGCAAGCTCCTCTTGCCGCCCTTCGCAGGACTCATCCCGTCCCAGACAATACGCAGCCAGGGGTGTGCATCATTCATCCTCTGCTTGAGTAACCCAGCCTGCATTGTATCTCAGTCACCCCAATTTCCTGCATCTCCAGAAGGGGGTTTTACAAAAGGTGATGGGTTTTCAAATAGAATTGTACCACCCCTCCTTTGTCAGTTGGTGCTCCCAGTTCTCCTTCGAATGTGCCAAGCATGCAGCAGTAGATGCAGAGGCCAAGGACCTCATCCACAGGGGGGCTGTGGTTCCTGCTACCTCCACTGTCTCTCAATTCCTAAGTACGATTTTCTTGGTCCCCAAGCCGGAATTTGGTTTCCGCCCTGTTATAAACCTAAAAGCTCTAAGTTCCTTTGTGGTTTACAACATTTCAAAATGGAAGGCATTCATCTCCTCACGGATACTCTTCTTCCGTAAGATTGGATGGTCAAGATAGACCTCAAGGACGCTTACTAAGTGGTTCCTGTTTTTCCTCCTCATCAGGAGTTTCTCCAGTTCTAGTGCAGGTGTCACACTTGTCAGTTTGCGTCTCTCACTGTGGGGTGCATTTAAAGGCCCCAAATAAAAGTCCCTTTCACATGAATAGTAATATTTTAAACAACGAAACAACGAACAGCCTGGCTTTTGTTTTCGTTTTTCAAGTAAAGTTAAAGAGCTACGTGGAAAGGGGCCTACCTTTCATTGCCAATGGACAAGCAGCATTTAATTTACAAAAGGAAGAGGAGGAATCACATGTAAAACAGGATTTTTAAACATTGAAAACAAAATTTTCCTGCACATGTGTGTGCAAATAAAAAGCTTTCAAAATTAAAAGTGAAAAAAAAATCACTGCTCACAGAACAATGTCAGGAAAACAAAACATGATGTGTGGGATGACAAAAGTAATGTATATTATGTTTCACCTACAAATCTCCAGTGACATTTGAAGAGCCACTTTATCTTCATGGAAAATGTCAGCCTAAGGTAGACCGTTTCTGGCTGTGGGCAAAACTTTGCAAAGGAAAACTCCTACTACCAGCCTGGATGTCACATCTCCCATTTAATGACCCCTCACAATAAAATGTGCTGCTGAAGGTGTCGAAAGCCCAGTGTTCTCCAGACCTGCTGGCTTTGAAAGCAGGGACTTCAAGTAAAGTCCCTGCTGTCAATCTTGGCTGGAGCATGACTAAAAGGTGTGAAGACTGAGGGCTGCAACTTAAAAGAGCAAACTACCAACTTCAGATAGATGCATAAAAAACCTCTGGCCACAGGCTGACCCAGTGAAAACAAATGGCTGGAATGCAGACACTGCCGTTAGTCCCACATGAACATTCACAATTAATTTAAAAGCACTATTATCATTTACATCTTTTTTTTCAGAAACCATAATATTGGATTGATTTAATTTTTGTACCATTTTTTAATGTCATTTCTAGGCGATTTCGGGGATATAAAATGCGTCTGCCTGTGACCCTGGGAACTGTAATGACTAGTTAGGCTAGGTTTCTGGCTGATCTGTACATGTTCCAAATGTGAGAGTTGGTGAGCGGGTGGAAAATGAAATTAGGGATATGCTTAATAATTTGCATCTTCATAATTGTTGTGCTTTTTATGGAAATGGCAGAAATGTGCCATGGGGCCATGCTACATTGTACGGATTGGGTGGTCGGCTTATCTAATTCTCCATGATCAGCTAAAACAGAAAATATGTTTGGTATGGCAGTTGCTAGTCAAATTATGAAGTTGTAATACATAATTCGTTTTTGCCAAAATGTTGAAATATGTTGAAATGAGAACAAAGGGGCAATTACAAATAGCAGTTGCCATATGTTGCTCCAAACCCCTAAACCAATCCTGACTTGGAGACTGGGTTGGGAGGAGAGAGAGGGGTAACTGTCCAATCCTAGTGGCAGGGATTATTGCAGGGTACTTCACCAAGATTGTAAAATTGGTGATATCATTGCTGCTATATAAGGGGGACTGCACTAGGACAGAGGACACAAAAACTGGACAGACAGAAAAAGGAGAAAGACAGGAGGACAGAGAGAAGAGACAGACCATTAGGAAGGCTGCTGAAACTTACCATCTGACAGCTGTAAGGAGGCACCAGAGGAGATTGCTGAGAGTGCATCTGGGTGGAGATATCTATTTCTAGGAAGGCCTCAAAGCTGATTGGGTCCTTTGGTGGAGAGCAAGATGCCATCTTTGAGAGTGGAGTGACCAAACACCTGCCCTATATTTCCAGAATGTCCTGAGATGCAGCTGGCTTTCCTGAACCTTAAACAGGGGCTTGTTATGTAAGTAGAACTAAGCCCTGGAAAACTGAAGATCCACATTTTGCTCACCGCAACCTGGTACAAGGGACCCCACCAATAAGACTCAGACCAAGTAAGTCAAGTCATCCATTTATTCAATCTAGGCTTCCGCGAAAGGGTATGACTTCCTGCACATTCAGAAGGACTGCGCAGGAGTGAGCTAAGCATTCAGAGTTCATACAGTTTATATACATTTTGGTTAACATTGCATTCAATAGCTGCCACATAGTCAAGACAAAAATCTGCATAGTCATTGGCAGCTGGTTGCACGCCCTGTCTTACGTGTCTTTGTTCATGGAAAGGATTTCTTGCAAACTCATTCCTGTAGCTTAACAGTTATCACACACACCACGCCTGCCTTAACTTCAGGCGGCCTAGTTCGGGGAAATTATGTGGTTGCATAACTAATGCATATCTTCTGCTACAGACATGCGTCCCACCCCTGCTCTGCTCTTCTCCTTGGAATACCAAAGGTCTTAGTCACAAGCTATCAGTCCTTCCTCCAAAAGTGTCAAAGGTTTCAGAGAAGGGTTTATGTTGCTGAAAACATGAGCACCAACTGAAGCGACATGCCCAGCATTCCTAATCAAAATCCACAAAGCAGCCCTTTTGCTCATGTTGAGCAAGATCAGTATATTTCACTCTTATTTAAGTCTTCCATTTCTTTCAACCACATTACCCGCTTATACTCTTCGTTGGCAGCCACATGGGCTGGCCTTGTGTGCATTTATTTTATTCACTGTTATACCACAGCCATCTACACAACACCCTACAAACATGGGTAAACACTGCACACAAAAACACAATCCTGCTTTTCCATCTCAATTGCCATTGCTTCTGCCACCTTACCCGAGTTTACGCTGATTCCTGCAGGTTATGTTCCGTGGCTTGGCTGGGTCCTAGCACCTAGCGTTCTACCCTAGTGAGCAGCCTCTCACTCTTACGGCTTACGTTCCCAACCCTATTTAAAGCTCTAGTGTCTTTGTACCCTAAACATACAGTTTGCACCAGCGGCCCTTTCACTGATCTGTCCAACGTCTCATTATGCCTTGTCCAGTAGGGATGCTGGAGGCCCTTCAGGCCAATCACCCGATGTCTTCAGTAAGGCTGTACAATGCTCTGATCAACAAGAGTCCATTCTCCTTAATAATCAAAGTTCACCACACTGTTCTTACTCGTTGCCTGGCACATATATCATCCTTGATCTCAGATTGTGTTTAGGAACATCCGTAGGGAGGGGGCCTTGGGGTTCCGTCTACAGTTCTGACTGGGCAATCGGCGGATGAGATAACTTAAGCTCCGCCACCTTTTTACATGGTTTGCATAATACCAATGGGGCTTTCCATTCACCTTCTGTGCGGTTTGGGTTGTTAACAGGACCTGATACTTCCCTTTCCAGCGTGACTGTAGCCTACTTGTGCGATCAAATGCCTTGATGACAACCCACTCTCCAGGTTTCAGTTCGTGCCCTGGCCCAATCGGCGACACTGGAGCAGCGTCCTTCACCTGTGCATGTATAGAAAGGAGTCTGTTAGTCAAAGCAATACAGTATTATTGTAGGGATGGCCATATCTGTTCAGACAATTTCTTAGGACCTGTAGGTATATCGACACTGGGTGGCTTTATAATTTCAAATGGGGATAGGCCATGGGTACGCTTTGGGGTCACCCTCATGCTCAACAGTGCTAATGGTAACACATCGGGCCCTTTCAGGCCTGTCTCTGCACAGGCTTTAGCCAGTTTGTCCTTCAGTACCCCATTGGCACCTTCAATCAGACCTGCTCACACCTTCTCAACCACTTGCCCTGTAAAGTGTGGCCCATTTTCGGACCATAGGTAGGTGGGAACTGTGTACAAAGGAACCCAATGCTTCAATATGTATTTTGCAGTAGATGTCGTTCCATTGTCTCTTAGTGTGAAAGCATCCACCCAACCAGAATACCCACATTTCATCACCAAACAATATTTGTACTTGTTTGCCGATTCCAGCTGTATGAAGTCCATGTACACAACATCAAATGGCTGAGTGGGCAGTGAGCTATGACCTTTTGGAGCCGGCACGCCTTTCCCTGCATTGTACCGGATGCATAGTTCACATTGTCTTGCCCACCTTGTACAATTCTGGCCAATGTTCTTGTTATCCCATATGGCTTTCAGCATTCGCCCCATGGCGGCTCCATTCACGTGCGTTTGCCCATAGGCATACACTCACTACAACAGGGAGAAAAGCACTTGGTAACATCCATCTCCCCATTTTCTTGTTCACCCAAGCTCCTGAGTCTCTTTGGTGTATGTCACCGTTCATCTGCCAATTCTTCTTCTCTTCTTCTGTCGCTTATTTCTGAATCTGGGCTACTTCAACTTCCTTTGTCCCACTTCCCTCTTTCCCTTTATATAAAAACATTCCCCCTTTGTCTTTCACACAGTTTTCTGCCGCACATTTTCCAACCATATCTGCCATATTATCCCCCTGAGACAAATAATCTGTTATTTTCCGATGAGCGGCGCATTTAACTATTGCCGCCCTCGCGGTCAGAGCTAGGGCAGTCAATAGCTTGTGTATCAACACTGCATGCTTTACTTTCGTCCCTTGTGATGTTAGGAACCCCCTTTCCACCCACAATTTCCCAAAGTTAGTCACAATGGGCATAAACTGAATCAGTATAGATTGTTATACACATGCCTTCACTCTTCCTCAATGCTTGTATCAGAGCAAGTAATTCAGCTGCTTGTGCTGAATTCCCTGGTTCCTTTCCCATATCGACTATGTTGTTCCAAGTTGTTCCTGCATATCCTGATACTGTTTCTCCTGTTTCCAACTTATAGCAAGACCCATCACAGAACAAGATCCGATCACCATCCTCTAAGGGCTGATCCTGCAAATCTGTTCTCCCCCTCGTTTCCTCTTCTGTTCTTATCACACTGTCATGCCTTGGGCCGTCACCCTTGTTTGGAATGGGTTACAATGATGTTGGGTTAAGCACATTACATCTTTCCATTTTTAAATTCCTGCTAAATAGATACATTTCATACTGGGTTAGTCTGGAAGCTGTCAAATGCTGTGTCTGCATTCTTTTCAATAGTACATCCACAGCATGAGGCACTCATACAATCACTTCATTTCCTAATATAATGCCAGTGCTCGGTTTCAATGCTAGTGCCGCTGCTGCTACTGTTTTCATACAAGGGGGTAGTCCCCTTGCTACTGCGTCTAATCTTGTGGAAAAATAAGTGCATGGTCTTTGCTTCCCACCCTGTTCCTGCGTTAATACTGATCCCGAACAGCCATTTATTTTATCAACAAATAGATAAAATACCATGTCATGATTGGGCGTACCTCAAGCTGGAGCATTACATAAGGCACTCTTCAATGCCACGTACCCCTCTTCCATCTCTTTGTTCCATTCGAAGGGTAAGTGGTGTTTCTCATCTTTCAATGTTATTAACAAGGGCATAGCTATTATTGAGAACTCTGGTATCCAGTGCCTACAATATCACGAAATTCCCAACTCCTTTCTCAATTCCTTATATGTTCTGGGAATTGGCATAGCCTGAATCAATGCTACGCGGTCTGTTGACAATGACCGCCCTTCCTTTGACAAAACATAGCCCAAATAGTCAACTCGTCGCTGTACATATTGCATTTTTGCTAGACACTTTGTGATTATGTTTTGCCAGGTAAAACAGTACCATAACTGTCGCTTCCCTGCAACCCTCCTCCATATAGGCACTCATTAATATGTCATCTATGTGCTGGACCAAGGATGTCCTAGTTTGTAGCATTTCCCCACTCAGCAGTACTTCCCCACATCACCAAGCTGCACTTCAGCAGAACCAGCAAAATGGCTGTGCTGGCTCCTGTGTGCACCATTGCCTCACCCCAAAACTGCGTTTTGCAATGACAAAAAGATGGCTGCACCACCTGGCCAGGCACATATTGGGTATGATGGAACAAGGGGGCACACTGAAAAAGCTTGCCAGGGTGTTCTTACATGTACAAAAGAAGGGGAGTGAAAAAGCAGCACTGTTTTTCTGCAAGCCCAAAATTCCCATTGAAGAAAGGGAATATGTCACCTTTAAAAGGATGTCGCCCTGATGCTATTTGTCCCTGTTCTTCATCACATTACCTTTATCAAAAAGACCCTGTCATGCCTAGCCATATTCACATTGTGCTCCATCAGAAAAGAGTCTTATTCCTGAAAGACAGACTGTGCCAGCCAAACCTGAGAAGATCAACAAAAGCTTTCCTTCAGCTACACGGGAAATGCTTACATTTTCCTACAAAATGTCAAAAATCACTGCTTGAAAAGAAAATCATAGCTTTCTGTGCATATGTCAATTTCATGAAGACTTTTGCCTTGCACAGACTGTTACGTAAAATATGCTGACTACAGCTACAACAAAGCTGACCAGATTTTACTGCCAGGCCAAAGCATAGCTGACTCTACTCCAGCAAAGGCCTAGATTAAGAAAATCCCACTAAAATCCCATTAAAAAAGAGAAGAGAGGGCAGGCTGTGGTAACTTAGCGAACCTCACTCTACCTTCCAAATCTCTCTCAATTCACCAGCTAGAGACCTATTTTCACGTCTATATTATCCCTGTGATATATCTATCCCGCAGCCCAAAAGCCGCATTGAGAATTCAAGTATTTCACAATTTTTTCCTCAAATTCGTTTGTGTCATTATAAACGGGAATTAGGCAAATGGCAAGTTTTCCAATGTATCATTTGGCTGCAGTATGCTCTAAACTTTCCACTCATTTTCGAATTGTATACCTTTTACTGATCCATTGCCTTGTGGTTGCCGGGGATTCAAAATACATGCTATTGTGATAAAACATATGTATATCATCATTTGATCACACATTAAGTAATTATTTGTAAAATTCGAGTGTCATTTTAGGCCCTTTGCCTCCCATTGTATGAGGGAAGGTCGGATTTTGATTCCTGACTACCTGCTGCTTCTTTCTATCCACTCAGAATCCGATTACTTGTGGGTTGAGGGAACATTGCAGGGGGGGAAACCTTAATTTGGGTGCTATCTATCCTAATTCAAAAAGCGTTCCTATTCACTTGTGCTTTGTAAATGTTCTAGGAGAAGGTCAATTAAGTGCATTGCTTCCATTTTCATTGTAATTATCACCCCATTGGTGATTGCTAGCCCATATAAAAAAATGGTATGATTTCTTTGAATTTTAAAAAATAAATAAATATTGTATTTTCACCAACCGGCCTGGTTCATGGTCCATTGTGTCCCGGGATATTTGAAAAAGGGGGTGTGATACGAGTTGTGTACCATCTCAAACTGAATCCGCATAAAATAAAGAGAAAGGCATCTCAGTTGTGCGCTACATACTAGGCTGAGACCAAGGTTTCACACATTTGAGACAGGGTACATATTTGAGACATCCTGTCACTGTACCCTGTGGCTTCTTATGACTGCCCCGCATCGGGACTTTACCTTGGATCCACTTGTATGTAACTGATAAACATCATTGTACCATTAGCCTACTCACATATCTCTGTATCTATACAATACCTATCATGCCTGTACATGCCTGTACATAACATTTTGTACTTTCACCTTCTTATGTCTGTAAACCTACCTCACTACAATGTACTTTCATGTATGCCATGTATGTAAACTACCTTTCTGTAACATGTATCTTATGACATGCCCCCAGATGCCTTTGGGACAGGCGCACAATATAGATAAACAAAATACAAATACAAAATACAAGGTGTGTGTCGCCTGATTGAAATCCTTAACAAACTTGACAACAAATTCCCCGTAACTTTTGTTTCACTTATACCCTTTACATCCGGACCGGTCCTTTACATCAAACATCCATCCTTCCTTTCAGTCTACAAAACAGACCTCAACAATAATAGGTACCATAAAACTGATACTTTTGTCCCAACGGCCTTACCAACCGTTCCCCCTACCCGCACTCACCTTTTGTGGGGTCTCCAGCAGAAGTCTGTCGAACTCGAAGAGCGGCAGCCTGCTGTCCTGTCATCTGGCAGGACTGGCGGAGGAAGGGTAATGTGTGTTTTTGCATTCAATGGTGCGGTTTGTCATTGGGGCCCGGATAACGTTACTCCTCCAGCCTCGCCCTGGAAGGCCTCACCCAGTGATGGGCTACCGCACCTTCGGGTCCCTTTGTGGTCGGCCAAATTGAGGATCCACATTTTGCTCACCCCAACCTGGTACAAGGGACCCCACCAATAAGACTCAGACCAAGTAAATCAAGTCATCCATTTATTCAATCTAGGCTTTCGCAAAAGGGCATGACTTCCTGCACATTCAGAAGGACTGCGCAGGAGTGAGCTAAGCATTCAAAGTTCATACAGTTTATATACATTTTGGTGAACAATGCATTCAATAGCTGCCACGTAGTCAAGACAAATATCTGCATAGTCATTGGCAGCTGGTTGCATGCCCTGTCTCACGTGTCTTCCTTTGTGCAAAGGATTTCTTGCAAACTCATTCCTGTAGCTTAACAGTTATCACACACACCATGCCTGCCTTAACTTCAGGCAGCCTAGTTCCAGGAAATTGCTTGTGTGGTTGCATATCTTCTGCTACAGACATACGTCCCACGCCCGCTCTGCTCTTCTTGGAATACCAAAGGTCTTTGTCACAAGCTATCAGTCCTTCCTCCGAAAGTGTCGAAGGTTTCCGGAAAGGGTTTATCTTGCTGAAAACATGAGCACCAACTGAAGCGACATGCCCAGCCCTCCTAATCAGAATCCACAAAAAAAAAAGTTGGGGCGAGTCTGCTTGCCTTGAATCTTTTCCCTTTATAGGGGGCGGGGCAAAACTGTGTAGATCCTTAGCCTACGTAACCAAAAATATTAATTTAATTAATTCCCCATTTGGCAGAATACTACGGTGTGAATTTTGTTAAAGTTCGAAATTAGCAAAGCTCACTTCCCAGTGTGTGCTATAAACTATAGCCTATAATTTAATTGGGTAAACTTTGTTGTCCAGCTGACCTCGATGTTCTTAAATCGGTCCAACCTTTTTATCCAGCTTGCTCAATAGGCCTTTCAGTAAGTGGGGGTCTGAAATCCAAAATCCTCCAAAGAATTCATATTTTTCTGTCTGACATCCCAACATAGACCACCGCAAAGAGGGGGTCTGAAAAACAAAGTGATAAATCACCCTGTGTTTATTTTAAACCAAAAGTTTGGGAGAAATTATATTATTGATCAGTGTAATTATTTCGTGGAGTGAAATTGGCAGAAAGTGTACAATTGTTAATGTGTTCCTTTTAACTCGCTTTTGTGATTTATTTATGCTGAGAGAAGTTGATTGTGTTGTGCCACGGATAAAGTGTTTTTTTTACATTTTCATGCTAATTTCTATTACATTTCTATTAATTTTAATTTAAATGAATACCAATATCTGTCTCCGTCCTCTATAGCCAGGTGGGCAAAGTGGGTCATGAGTGAAGCAGGAATAGATGTGTCCTTTTTCGTGGCCCATTCGGTTAGAGGCACCATGGCCTCTAAGATGGCTGTCTTGGGAGTAAGTCTGGTGCACATTTTCAAAGCAGCCGATTGTACTTTTGTCTTTTTGGTCTCGGAGGGCATAGCTGGACGAGCTAGGTGAGTATTTGGCCATTAGTTCAGGAGTTTATGTGGCAGTGCTTTGTTCCTCAGGATAGCGTCTACTGTACAGGCAGCTGCGAAAGAGCATGCCATTTTAGAGGCAAGGACTTATATAAGTGAAGAGCCATACCTATTGGATGTTGTTGGGGCATTGCCTGCCCTCCATTTTGGTTTGGGGTGTTCCAAACAGAAATTTATTTTTAAAACTAAAGCTTGTTTTATGTTAAGGTTTCTTTGGTTTTCTTTGCTGCTGTGGTATCAAGTACTAAAGAATGGTTTGCATAATACACACCTCCTTGTTTTAATAGAATCTAAACCCCCCTCACACTAGTGAGGGGGATTATTCATTCCTTCAGGGCCCCACAATTCATATCCGGGTCAGGTGTTTGAGGCTGTCTGTCGCTGTTGTTTAATGGACCGGTTCTAGGGTGGATGTATGTGATTTATTATAAAATATTTTACCCAATGGTGATTTGACGGAATTTATTTCACCGAAAATCAAAATTTACTTTTTACCTTTTCTACTTTTTCTTTTTTTTTAATAATGCCGGGGAGATCCCCCACGGCCCTCCTGATGCCTCCCTACCCTAATTAATACCCTTACTCCACACCCCACCTATTATGTACTATATATATATACCACTTTACCACCATTTTTGTTGAAATAATTTGGGTTAAATCTCCTTAGGTAAAATTTTATTCTGTGAAATGTAGGTATACGTTCAAGGGCAAGCTCTTCAGTCGGTCAACCAACACAACAACCTTGGCTGGCTTAAAGCAGTGCTTTAAGTGGGGTAATACATTGAGGGTTGGCCCTAATTTGGGGGGTGGATTTCATGATGGGCGTGGTCTAAGACTTGATTGCCATGGCCTAAAGACAAACATGTATAAATGGTGTAGCCTACATAACTAGGTGCAGATCGCAGCACAGTCTGCTTGCTACATTCCTTAAAGTATAACAAATCAAAGCTCAAGGCCGTAAAGGCCGGCATTTGATGAGAAGAAGCTGGGATCAGCAGAGGACAGCTGTGACCAACGTAAGGAAGGGAAATGCTGGGGGTCATTGGTGGGGGTTTTCGACTCTAAAGAGACAGGCCAGGGGAAGCAAGAAAGGGAAACATGGCGGGGTACAGGGAGTGCCCAGCTCATTCGGAATGCAAGCTTGCAATTTTAGCTCCAGTATGTGAACTGAACATGCTACACCTCCCCAAAGTGTCCCCTCCTAACCCATAGAACAGGCAAAAATAAACTTGTCCACATTCACCATCAACAACTCCCTCATGAACAGTGCTCGAAATGGAAACTAGTTACTGTGAATCTGATCCACATTCACCATCAACAACTCCCTCATGAACAGTGCTCGAAATGGAAACTATTTACTGTGAATCTGATCCCACCACTGAGCAGGGGTGTGCGGGTGATCTCTTTGTACTTCTGTCTGCCATCCTCCTCCTCTCCACCTCTCTCTCTTTCTTTGTCTCCTAGTCTCACTCTATTTTCCTTTCATACATTTTTAGGATGGCTGCAGTGTACATGTTTCTCTCTCTGCCTCCCTTCCTCTTTCCTTTCCTCTAAGTCTCGTTCTCTGTCTTGCTGTGTGCAAAGTGTCCCTTCTCTCTTTATTAAATTGTTTTCTTCTTACAGAGGTCCAGGTATGGCCCTTATGACCCCAACATGACTCTCAGCCCAAAGACTGAGACACGATAAATGCACCACAATCCTAGTCCCTTCAGCACCGTTGTCGATGTATCGCAGATGTAAGACACGTTACTCTCTCACACAGCCAGTCCGGCCATACCCAGTTGATGATTTGGAGGAGATGGAGATGCCATAAATCAAACAAGTCAACTGACCACAAATCAAGTAGTAAACAAGTTGAGCACAACAACTATTTCCTCTTTTTTTAGGGGGCAAGGGTGTATGAGGAATCGACCATATAAACAATCAAAGAACACCACTTGCTACCCAACTTGCCTACACACTGTCAGAGAGGTGATAGTTCCTCTAAGTGATTCTAAGTGATTCTTATTTTCACTTGGCTGCATTGATCACATAAACTTAGGTATTTGCAAAAAGGCAGACACATCTATATATCTCTATATGTAGTCACATTCTTTACCAAAGTTGAACCGCAAGATGCAAAGTATATGTCTACCAAGCTAGCATTTGTTTGACTGCCACTAATATGGAAAAGCCATAAGGTTGAATATGGAAGCTATAGGCCCACTGAAATGAATGAGGAAGGGAGACATCCTTCAAGTACATGAAAGGGCTGGCATGATTGCTGCAGACAGGCAAGCAGAAACGATGCACCCAGCCAAGGATGAGTGGAGACAGTAAAGTTCCTGGTTACCAAGACAATAAGCCACATGAGAGAAATTCAGACTAAAATCCTCATAATTACAAGCAAGAAAGCTCAATACACACGTGACCAGGAATAACAGGACAATGCCTATTTACTCGAGGTGGACGGAGAGAAGCTGTGCCCACCAAATCGGAGGTGGAAAGATATAAGTGTTACTCACAAACTGCCAACTGAATGCACTCTCCCAGGCTTAGGTGATCACAGATTGCAACATTAGGGAACACGCAGCCCCTCCATGTTCATTCCCATTACCTTGGGAAGGTACAACCAGCCTGGCAACCGTCCAGGGTTCCAGGGCTCGGAGGATCCATTCTGCCCAATCCGGAGCTGCCTTTCACTTGAAGATATAATATGTTGCAGAAGCCAATGGTCTCCCTGCGACCCTGCAACATTGTAAATTGAACCATGCTGACGTGGTCCTGGGAGGAGCCACCAGATATGGCTATCCAATAGTAGAATTAACCCCTATAGAACATATACCTAGTTCACCTAAACTGACCAATGTGAATGCCCGATAGGTTTCAGAGACGGAGCTTGGTTTTGTGACATTACACGTGGATAAAACTGGGTGACACATGCTCAGAAGACGAGAATCCTGGAGATTTCATGTTTTTCGAGAGTGATCCCTGTCGTTTTGTTAGATAATAAAGAAAGTAAACAGTGCCCCATATCTGAGTCTACCATTCTAGCGGTGGAGAGTTTTTGATGGGCCGAGTGTCTCTCTGTTCGTAATTGGGGTGACTGCTATAGAGCCCCGCCGCTACAACAAGTGGTAGCAGAGGGATGGTCGCTAAGACCTTTCGGCAGTAAGCCGCCTCATCCCGCCACATGACGGAGGAGCTGCGCGGCGACCTGTGGTATCCAATACCTAAAGCCACACGTGGCCAAAAAGAGAAGAGGTCGACAGGAGCCGCCTTGGGAGGAAATACCTGCCTGCTTCCTACGGGACACCGAGCAGACTGGATGGCAGAGTGGCAGGTTGTGGGAGAGTCGGTGTCGGAGGGGCTTCAGCGAACCACAGAGTGTAAGTATAAACTAAGCTATATGGCAAATGGGGGGGAGCGAATGTTCATTTGATGTTTTGTGTTGCGGTTTTTGTTCTGTGTAAGGATTACCCGTTCTTTAGGCAGTCAGTTTGGACGATCAGCTTAGACAGTCAGCTTATTTTGCAGATGAAAAAACTTTGAGAAAAAAATGTAATAATGGTTTCCCTGTGAGTTAGGCAATTTAGCTTGGTTCATGGATGATTATATATGGTTTACCTGTGTATAGGTGTTAGCGGGAGAAGCTAGCTTATATCACAGACGGTGGTTTCTTAATTTATCTCTCTGAGATGTATTCCTATATGGCGACGCTATAGAAAAGGGAAGACGTGACTTAATGGCTTACCCTGTTAGTAAGGCAGGAAGACAGCCGTGTATCTATTACGTCATGTTTGTCATTGTGTTTGGGCAGTTAATAAGCAGACATATATGCTGATGATTCAGGCATCAGGAATTTTTCCTCTAAGGTATTGGTGACACCACCAGCGAGGTTGTTTAATAGGACTTGAAGTGCACTGGAAGAGGTGGATTTCAGTGGTTAGACAGTTGATTGAGTTTGAGAACTAGTGTTTGGTCATTGGGGTGGAGCTCAAGAAGCGTACGAGTGGAGTTGTGATTTGAGCCTCCAGTGCAAAGGTGTAACGCTCACCTGATTCCCGTAGAGGCGCCGGTCTTGACTGGGCGTATACCGTATCTTCAAAGGTGATGTGTAACACACGGCTGGCTCTTTGGGCTGGACCTCTGTGCAATGTATGTCTGACTCGAAGGGTAAGATGTCTGCAGATAGAAAATATGGGATTAAGGAACTGGGTTATTGAATGTCTCTCTCTTCTTCCCTTTCTCTTCTCCTGTAGAACCCCAAAGGTTAACGCTCTCACCTTAGGTAAGTGAACGCCGTGCTCTCCATCTGCCTCGGGGCAGGGTGCTGTAGCCAGTTTCTTCACTGGATAAGGGAAGCAGGCCTCTTGACTTCAGAGGACTGCTGTCCGTCGTTTACTGCACGAACGGTAAGTTTCGAGTAATTCTAATGTCTTTAAAGTCTTTAGTAATGATGTCTCTTGTTTTGCAGGGTTCCGGCGATGGCGGATGACGGGCTGAAGTGAGTTGAAGATGGAGCCCGTGTGATGAATAGAAGCGCCTGGAAGCACGTAAGTAAGCGCTTGTTGCCTGCTTCATGATGCGCTCTAACTGTCTTTTTATTTTGCAGGTACAAGTTCGGAGCGGCTGCAGGGTGCCGGAATACCCACTGGGTTAGATGTGGAAAGGAGTAATGGCACGTGAGTATTAAAGTTCCCCAATGTCTTTAAACGCACCTTGTTTTGTCTTTGTGATGCGGGATGCAGCGCCGAAGGCCTCCGGAGCGTGCGAAGAGTTGGTAAGCTTTTGTCTTTCAGATGCCAGAATGCAGTGTGAAGACCTCCGGAGCGCACGAAGAGTAGGTAAGCCTTTGTCTTTCAGATGCCGGAATGCAGCGCGAGGCGTTGGTGACAGCCGATGGACCAGGTAAGTGAAGAGCTGTCACTGAAGACCGTAATGCTAACCTGTTCTTTCTTGTCTTTATAGGTGTTGCTGAAGACTGGATTCAGGATGGTAAGCCTTTTTGCTTAGGCCCAGGATCAGATGCAGAAGACACGATGAGCGTTCTGCTGCAGAGGATGCAGAATAACGCAAAGCAACATTCATCCATCGGGTGTGGTTTAAATAGCCTCCTGTAGTGCTTAGGTGTCTCCTTCCACAGCCACGCCTAGGTAAGAAAAGAGTTCCTGCTTTCCAGAAGAGTTCCAGTGTTCTGAATCTAGGGAGTGGCTCCTGCCCCACCCAACAGGAAAAGTAGTTCCAAACAGAAGAGGATCAGAGGCTCAACTGGCAGGCAAGTAAGCAGCATGGTCTGCTGCAGGTAAGTCCACCCAAGCATTATGAGCCCGGCGCTTCCAGCGCTGGGACTGGGCATATTTATGAGCCTGGTGCCACTGGCGCCAGGACTGGGTCCAAAAGGTCCCAATTGGGACTGGTTGGCACTCGGAACCTGGGTTATGGATCTGCTTCCAAGGGAGTTGGGAAAACCCTGACCTTTTGGAAGCAGAGATCATGGCCGCAGTGGGGCAGTGTGTTGAGCACACCCGCAGTGATGGTGGTGAGCCGGAGAGGCTAACTAAAAGATTACATTGCACTGTTATGATTTTGATACATGGTATTAGAGAGACAGTATTGAGATCGTGAATTGCAAAATTGCTAGGTATAATTGAATGTGTCGAAATCCCAATTTGAAGTTAAGTAAGTATTGGCAAGTGTTATATAAGGTGACAAAATAAGGGAAATACCTCTCCAACACTTATGTAAGCCCTCATGTGGCATCAAGACAAAACATGCAAGTATAGCACCGAATGGACTTGCGGTACTGAGGGCAAGTTGGCAAAGCCATAGCCCAAAGATGGAAGATTTTCCAAATGTGTGCAGCAACAATTAAACATTTATTTACAGGCAGCTTACAAGGGGAACAAATTAAGCAAGCAACTAGCCATGTTAGAGTTATGGAAAATGTTTCTGGACGAGGCAGGGGACTCGACCCAGCGGCATTGGATGCTGAGTCAACGGGATATGGAAGGCGAACGGCCCTTGGCTCCCCCTTCCCTTCCTCAAACCGCAGACATAGATGCAGCAACAGAAAGTAAGGGATTTTAACCATAAAGGAGTTAAAAGCAGCAACGGTATACACCAATCTCACTTTTGCACCTCTGGCGTGTAGTGGCGGGGATGCACAAAGCAAGCAGGTAAAGAAACATGAGATATCAGCAGCAAATGTAAGGAGCTCAGCGAGCTTCAAACAAAGCTAAAGGAGAATGACCTGGGGAAGACAGGGCTTAGTGAGGTATAACAATTGATCGTCCCGAATGAATGGGTAGGCGAACAGATATTGCTCAAACTAGAAGGGAAAGCCACAAGTGAGACATGGCACATGGGGAAGGAACTACCTAGTGGTGAAGATGCGGAGGAGGAAGCTAAAGAATGGGCAGAGATAATGGAGGAAGTACATAGAAGGGAAAGGGAACAGAAGGAGGAAAGCGAAAGGTTGCAAAAAGAGAAGGAGCAAGCACAAGCATGAGAAAGAGAAGAAAAGAAGAAAAGAAAACAGAGCCACAGGACATAGCAAGGAGGAAAGCGGAAGAATAGCACAAAAAGCAATTGCAAATAAAGAAAGTGAAAACGAGGTCAGAAGTCGAGCAGCTTGTTAAAGAACACCAACGCAGAGAAGAAGAAGAACAGAGATGCGAGTGGGACACAGACGAGAACAGAGAGAGATGCTCTCTGAGGGCGGTGGAGATTAAGATGAACTTGCCACGTTTAGATCATGAGGATGGGGAAGGGATACGAAGAATGTTGGGGAAACTCTACAGGAGTAGGAGAAACAGTACGACTGCCCAGTGGGCAGATATGAGTGTTACTGGACCCTCAGTGAGGGGGTAACGTGGGAGTACAGATCGAGCAAAGGGAAAGCAGCGGGAAGACCCAATGTTAAGGAGGCTTAGCTTCGAGGACGAGAGGGCAGGGAACTGTGACATGGCGAATGAGGACGATGAAGAGGGAAGGCCCTCACACCGCTCCAGGAAGCAAACCCTGATAGAGACACAGTATGGGGAGGTGAAGAAGACATGGACAGGGGTGAGGATACATTAAAAGGGTAACTGCACGTCCTAAGGTTGGATCACACAACACGGACAATATCACTCCATATGCACAGAGGCTCAGTTCCCTGCCAGGATAGAAACTGACAGAGACAGCAAGGGCATTTACCACCACTAAAGACATGGGGAGACAGGAAGGAGGAACGAGACTGATACAGTTGCTAAGGGTGGTGGGCGGCCTCAGTATATTCCGTGGCAGCAAATGGACAAGGATAATTTAAGATGCAAGTTACCGTCATTGACTGCTGGTGCTGGGAAATGGATTTACAAGCTCGAAAGACTGACAGCAGGGACGAGATTAACGGTGGGTGACATGATGAATTTACTTTCAGCCATTCTTGGCGAGGTAGCCAACGATGTATGGAAAAGGGCAGGATATCCTGGAGTAACTACACAGAACATGGCACACAATGGTGGGCGGTTCAATAACTTGTAGAGCAGCCTAATGGCATGCTCTAAGGGTGCAATACCCCGAAACCTCGGATATAAACATGATTATGGTACACAAAATATATATTCAAGAGATTCAAGAGTGATGGTGCCTCAAGACGAGGGAACCGTGGTATAAAACAGTGGGGTTATTTACCACATATTATGTCAAGGTTGTCCTGAGCAGCTTAGGAAACTAGTGGGGAGAGAGGCTAAGCCTTGGTCAGAAACTCAGCTAACTATAGTGCACTACTGTAGACTAATCCAAGAGAACGTGAGGAAGAAGCGTGAAGAAAGAAAACAGGAAGAAGCCAAGTTACTGCAGAAGAAGGGCACCTCGGGGTAGAGGGTTTGGGTAGCAAATGCAACAGGGCATAGTGTGGCTTCATGGGGGACAGCAAAGACTGTCGGGGGGTCCCGTACAATGTTGGGTGTGGGGTAAATGGGCCACATATCTCGAGTGTGTAGGAACAGGGTGGGATGCACCAGAATGGAGGAATGCAGCACCAACCCCCATATCAGACAGAGCAGCCTGACTATTATGCCCAGGATCACACGCAAGCACAGACATACGCTCCGCGACAGATGCACACACACAGGACATGCAAATTCAGCCAATGACACATGCATCACAGACGAAGGGACACACACAGCCATCACAACCAGCACAGCAGAACGACATAACCATGACACATTCCGACTCCCATGCGGAGAAACTGGAGGGAGCAACTGTTGTAGGGGGAAATCCATTCACAGGAATGGGAATGTCATTATACCCACAATAGGACAGCCCACAGACAGATCTGATGTGTTCAATCCTATCTGCCACACCCAATCCGGCTGTAGAACCATATATAGGGATGACAATAGGTGATAAGACTTTCTCCTTTCTCGTGCATACAGGGGTGACTTGGTCCTGTATTAGAGAAGGCGCATACCCAATATCAGGCATCACCATAAATGCCCAGGGATTCTCGGGGGCTACAGATTTTGTTCCTTTTACCAACAAACTTCACTGTCCATAGGAGAACATAACCTGACCATGCCATTGTTATATTCCCGACAGGCACCAGTGAACATAATGGGTAGAGACGTGATGAGCCGACTTAACATGACCATTTCATTCACAAACCAGGGGATAGTGTGCTTGACACCAGGAATTCATTATATGAACGTGAGAGAACTAATTCAGGCATATTGTGGGCAGACAGTACAGAGCGGGGTGACAGTAGACAATGAGTTGTTTCAATATGGAGTGGAAGTATTGATAGCGTGGCTCCCAGGGATACAGGGCAGGCTGTTGCGCATACCCAACAAGTTCTTATTTAGACCAGAGATTCCATTAGATGAACAGGAAGGAAAGGTGATCCAAATAGTACTCAAGGCAGTTATAGTGAGAAACGAGAGAATAGCATTGCATGCGACTTACGACACAGGACGATCATCGAGAACGGTGATTGCAGTGAGGGAGGGATACAGGTTGACTGACATGACAGATGAGGAACAATTTCAGGACGATCAATCAGATCATGAGGTGGTATTTGACTTAAGCATTACATACTGGGTGATAATACATTACAGGGAAATGGCACAGAGAATGGCTGTGTTGTGAAAAGAACCCCACCATTTCTCGTGGAAGACTTGGGGCGAGTACCCATAATCTTACGGACAAGTGTTCCCTATTATCTGGGTCTACCAAAAGGGATAGGGGCAGTTAAGATAAAGCTCAAATCAGGGGCTATTTTAACAAAGGCTGGACAGTATCCCTTATCAGAAGAAGCAGATGAAGGTATTTATGAGACGAATACCACGCTAGTGAAGCAAGGCATTCTTGTACCTTCAGAATTGGAGTGTAGCACCGCTGTGTACCAGGATTTGCACCCCTTGTGCCAAATCGTTGAAGCAGAATTCCTGTTAGTTCCTAATCCAGTAACAATTCTGTGTAGCATCCTGCCAGAAGCTACCCACTTCACGGTTGTAGACTTGAAGAATCCCTTCTTCTCTATACGAAGAGTCACAGGACTCGACCTCATTTCTATATAGAAACCGAAAGTCGAAACACACGAGACGCCCACAGGAGTACTGTGAGTCACCTTCCATCTTCAATAGGGCCCTCCAGATGGATCTTGTCAATATACAGATGGGGAGCACCATCATACAGTATGTGGATGACATTTTGATTTGTGGAAAGTCAGAGGAATGGTATCGAAATGACTTGGTATACTTGATGACAGAATTGGCCGAAAAGGGCACAAGGTGGACAAGGCAACATTACAATATTGCCAGAAGGAAGTGCTATATATCGGACAACTGATATCGCAGGAAATGCAAAAAATGACTCCATGTTGGGCAGAGGTGATCAGCAGGATGCCAATGCCAAAGACAGTGAGAGAAATTCAGCAGTTCTTGGGCCTCTGCAATTATTGCAGAGCCTGGGTGTTGGACTATTGTACGCATATGATACCCTTGTTAAGCAGACTCAGTGAGGCACAGAGAGGGGACAGCAAGCTGCTATGAACACATGAAAGAACTGATGCATTTGCGGTACAGAAAAAAGCAATATGCACAGCTCCATTGTTAGGGATCCCAGACTACCATGACGAGTTCTATTTGTTCTCACACTCCAATGGAGTAGTGATGACTGCGGTACTCACGCAGAAGACTACCCTAGGGCACAAGCTGCTGGCCTATTATAGTGGACGTTTAGACCCAGTGATGGGAGGACATTATCCTTGTGAACAAGCTCAGGCTGCTGCTGCATTCGCAGTACAAAGGTCAGGGAGTATTACGATGGGATGCAGCACCACGCTTCATGTAAAGCATGCTCTTTTTTGCAATCCTCAAAAGACCCAAGAATACACTGACCACGCACAGAGAACTTCTGGATAAAAGGTAAGTATCTTGAATCCAGCAGTGAAGGTGGTAAGGTGCAGGACTGTAAACCCAGAGACATTTCTAGCTGAACCAGTGGAGGAGGGAGACTATGTACATGACTGTACTACGGACATGGAAAAGTATGACGACCTTCCCAAAGTGGGGGAGAAGCCACTTAAGGGGGAGAACTGCTTTAAATTGCTGGGTCTTGAACAATAGACCAGACAACAGGAGAAAGGCATACAGGAATGGCTGTGCTGAGAATAAAGACAGATGGGACAGCCAAAGCAATAGTAAGCATGAGGTTGCCCTCACATTTTTTAGTGCGAGCAGCAGAATTAGTGGCTCTCATAATGGCATTAGAAGCGTGCAGGGACAGGAAGTTACAGTGTAATCAGACTCGACCTTCATGACATCTAGAGTAGACTCTGGACTGTCACAATGGCAGAGGAGGGGCTTCTGATGTGCTGATGAAATACCGGTGCAGCATGCGCCCCTATCGGGCAGGCTCATAGATGCTCTGCGACTCCTATCAGCCATAGTGGTTGTAAAGTGCCAGGCCCACACAAGAGGGGAAGACCTAGTCTCCCAGGGCAACGTAGCTACAGATGCAGAAGTGCAGCACGCAGCATATGTTTCTTAAATCACAGACATTGACACCCCATCGAACACACGTTTTCGTGTTCACAATATGAATCAAAAGGAAGGCTTCAATAACTTGCCAGCCTCACAGATAATGGAATTTCAGGGAAGGGGACAGATAAAGGAGAAAGAATTATGGGTTATAAGGGGGTGTTCACTATCCCCCAGGGATACATTGTGGTGACAGGAGAGTGTAGGCATTTAGTGATTCCAACAGCATTACTGTAGATTGCACTTACACAATTTGCACTATCCTACTCATCTGGGTAAGGACGTACTTGCTACACTCATTGGGGAAGAGTGGTTCTGTGCAAACATGGCGTAGCATCTAGCTGCATTCATGGAAAACTGTGTCACCTGTAAAAGGTTTACAGCGGGGCACACATTACGTATTGTGAGAGGAGTTATGCCATGCCCAATCGGGCCCTTCCAGCACCTCCACAAAGACTATGCAGGCATGATCCAGGTGTGCCAGGGCTACTGCTAAATGATAGTGGTTGTGTGCCTGTTTTCACGATAGATCGAAGCCGGTCCCTGCTCACACCCCGACGCTCTCAAAGCCATGAAATTCCTCTTCAGAGAGTTATTCCCACGATAGGGGGTGTGTGAGGTCCTATGGTCTGACAATGGACCTCATTTCATAGATGAGACTTTTGGGCACATCACAACTATATTGAGCATACAGCACAAATTCTCCTGTGCCTATCAACCACAAGCAAACAGAGTCTGTGAGCACCTCAACAGCCTGCTCAAAGAAAAGATTGCTAAAATTAAAGCCACCTTAAAAAAGCTATGGCTCCATTGTTTAGCTTTAGCCCTGTTCGCACTGCACAATCAGCCCGGATCTGACCACCACTTAATACCCCATGAGGTGGCAACTTGACAGCGCATGCAACTTCCCCGGGCTCCTCCCACTAGGGCATTGACAGATGCCCATGCTACCTCTGACGTATTTGGAAATGAAATGCACAAATATGTTGCTTCTTTGATGGCTAGTGCCTCTTTTATTTCTAGCCAACTGCAGGCAATTCGGGAGAGGTCGAAGAACAGTGAAGAAGATAACATCCCAGAAATGAGTGAAGGACTTTAAAAAAAAAGCCAATAGTTTACCCCGGGGACATTGTCCTGTTGAGAAACTTCATCCAGCCTTGGTATAAGCCCAGGTATGATGGGCCGTATATCGTAGAAGAGGCCACAGACCATGCAGTGAAACTGAACAGTAAGAAGGTCTGGAACTACATTGGAGACATTATGCACTGCCGAGGTGAGACTTCCTCCCTAATTAGATTCATGATACATTCAGAAACAGAGCGGATGATTCCTTCACAATTATTTATTCATGCTTTTCTGCTTCATGTGGCTCAGACCTACCCACAGTTGACCCGCGGGGACCCATCCATCATTGGCCTACTCAGTGATTTGAGAATTTGTATAGTGTGGGAGTGATTATTCTATGTAGCACTCGCCCAATACTATAGACGTGGAGCTTAACCTAACATAGACTAACATCATAACTGTGCATTTTTGAGACTTCTCAGGTGAGTTTTACATACCTCTGGGAAATGTAATTCGAAACACTGTGATAATGTTTTGTGCCTTCTGCTATCTCTACCTCTTTACCCTCCTTGTTCTACGAAGACTATAATTATCGCATGCACACGCTTTAACCACTAATATAACCCCTATCCATGCCATCACCAAAGCCATATCTAGGCAGCTGATAAGCACTGCTAAGGAACTTAGGTGCAGTGCAGACATAGACTTCAGCCAGGTAAATTCTTATCTAACTGATTTGGCCTGTATTTCGAACAACATGCGGTATAAACAGATGGCCAAGGTAGGGAAGTAAACCACCGGAAAGATCTGTTACGTCTGTTTTCTCATCCCCTATGCCAACCAGGATATTCATAGCAACTGAAATTCCAAAGGCCAGAGCACAATGCCACATGCATTTATCACTCTGCACCCCAAGAGGATGGTTCTAAGGGAGACAGCACAATAAAGATGGATGTCCAGAAAGACGTTCCCATATGAAGATAGTTACATCAAGACTCAAGAAATTATGGACGAGTACTGGAGCACACCATAGAATATGTCACTGAAGGCCCACCAAAGGAAGAAAGAAGGCTAGTGACACAAAAGGAGTTACAGTGCCCCAAGACAGGATCAAGGGAGATAGGAGGAATGCCAGGATGATGGGAACGATGGCAGATGCTGGTATATGCACAAGTATACACAGCAGATGGGTGGAAGGAAGGAGTGGTTCTGAGCAAACCACATGTGCTCCTAACGGTTCCAGTGGAAGTAGTGCAAAGGGAAAACAACAATTGTCTCAAGGAATGGGAAGCAAGTGCGAATCTGCTCACAAGGGTGGGAAATTGTCAAGACTTGATGGTCGCGAGGAACAAGAAAACCTCCATCCCTAAGCAGCCAACAGCGAGATAAGGAAATTACTCGCTGTTCGAAGATTAGGGCCACAGGTGGTATAAACAGGCTACCTAGGGCTTCTGGATGGCTGCTGAAATGGAAAGGGCAAGTTAGGTAATCGCAGAAAGTACTCAAGTTCTTTTATGCAGAATATAGAAAGGACACCTACCAGAAGCCGAGAAATGATGGGCAATAGATGGATAGGGCAATACCTGTTCCCTCAGTGGGTCAAACAACATACGAAGGCACTGGGATGAATGAGGGAGTGCCTTACACCACACTGGAATGCCTGTAGTCTGATGAAATGGACCTGTGGCTGATGGATGGCAAAAGATGGTAAGCCCAGGTCTGTCAATCAAGGGATAATCCGTGAGCCAGTCCGTAAACAATCCGAGATCAAAAACCAGTTGCAAGAATCCAGAGGCGTGTTAATGAATGGACAATCCGTGAGGCAGTCCGTAAATAATCCGAGATCAAAAAACCAGGAAAACAGTTTGAGAGCGTAGTACCAGAAGGATGAAGCAAAGAGTGGTCCGTAGAACGAAGTCCAGAGGTCTTGGTAACACGAAGAATCAAAACATCCAAGTCGGAACGCCAAACGCTGTACACAAACAGCTGAGAAGAGCGGTCTTGATAGATAGCGTTTGTTATATACCACAACTTCCGCTACGCGAGCCTATGGTTCACGTGATGCGTCACGTGAGCCTATGGCTCACCTCGCGCAATGGGTGTGTTTGGTCCTTGCAGCTGTAGGCGTGGCTCGCGTCTGGATGACAGTGTTCCCGGAAGCAAGATACTCTTTAGGCTCCATGTACTTGTTCTTTGTTGTACATATAGACGCCATGGGAGTTGCCACCTCGGTTACATACGGTGGCTCCTCCCTTGGCAACCTCTCTAGTGATTTGGCAATGCTCTCCCCACTGAGGGAACGAAAGCCTGATGCGGGCGAAGGGAGGAGACAGGAGCGTCAGACCCGGGCTCCGGGCATTTCCTTGAGCGAGATCTGGAGTGGGAATCAGGTTTCTGATGAGGGTATGCAGGGGAATGAGTGTGGAGACACATGGGCGTGACAGAAATGATGCAGGCCCAAGCCCATCATACAACCTGAAGGAACTTCTTTATGTTTCCAGAATGATGGTCTGGTAAAGGTTGGAGAGAATAAAGGGTTTAAGCAGATCTCAGAGGTAGCAGGCATGAAGGTCGGGACTGCAATGTTTATGGACCATTAGTGGGCCTGCAGGTCAAACCCTACCTGCAACTGCCAACCAACTGGGGAGGAATATGTTCACTCGTACAGTTGAACACACCAGCATTGGTAGTGCCCCAGAAGGACATACAAGCAGACAGATTCCCCAAAATAGATACTCGCCAAAGGAAAAAAAGATCTGTAGGGTTGACCAGAGTAAAAAGAGGGAACTATTCATAATCAGAAATGGAAGAGGCCCTGGATGCGATACCACCAGAGCACAAACTGTTCAGCAGAGTAGAAATGTTCTTCGTGTCCATCGTCCCAGCAGTCCAAACTAGCACAAATTGCAAATGGCTCCAAATAACGCGTTGGGACCCGATTCAGACGATAAATTCAACCATCCAAAGGTTCAATGCCATCAGGGAAGAGCTGCGGGCAGTGAGCTTAATGGCTCTCCAGAACAGATATGTTCTAGACCTCCTCACGGCCATGGAGGAAGGCGTTTGTGGCAACATCACGTCTTCTTGCTGTACTTTTATTCCTGCCCATGATGAAGACAGGGGGACCCTGACAGAGGCCATTAGCCGGTTATCAGAGCTGCATGCTAAGATGGAGGCAGAGTCAAATACTGTAGGAAAAGACAATGGGCATCATTAGGACCCTGGTGGAATGGGTTTAATGGCGCTGGTGCCGTTAAACCCATTCCGCCCTATTACGAGGTTCCCTCCCCATTCCCATTGAGCCCTATTGTAGCTCAAATGGGAATGGGGATGGGTAAATTGAATGAGGAATTACCGGGTCCTCCAAGGTTGGAATGGCCCAGTAATTCCTCATTCAAGGAACCCGGACCTGAGTATGGAGGCAGCCATGCCGCAAATATCGGCATGGCTACCTCCAAACTTGTAATGAGGCCCAATGACTGGCTATCATATACCTTTTCATGGATATCAACATGGAAAGCCAATGGATTGAAGGTACTGTGGCAGCTCTGGTATTAGTGTTGTTCGCCTTTTGTGTCATTAGAATAGCCATCACACAATGCAAAAAGATCACTGAAAAGACCATACGGATGAAAGTATTGATAGACTTAGAGACTGAAGTAGATGAAGAGACAAAGATACGGAATACACTGAAATCACAACCGATGCAGAGTTGAGTTCCAGTTCAACACCAGTGACTATTGGGGGAAATGGGTTTGGTGCCACTCTGGGGGAGAGTGCAGTTACCTGACATGGAGTTTGGACGACCATGCAAAATACCATGGACACCTCAGAGTGTCGGAATTGAAACAATATTATGCCTCCTATCGCAACAATTGTATGTGTATTGGCCTACGCCAAGTTGTCTAAACATCATATGCGAACAAACTCCACGGCAAGGTCTTGACCTTAGAGAAAGTAATGTAAGTCGCCATCTTGGATTAAGCCGCCATTTTTAGGTTCTCTTGTTATATGGAAGTCACCCTGAACATCAAAATGGAGGCCGAATGACACTCTGAGTAAGATTCTGGCTGTTGTGACCTCCGTACACATGAATAATTAATATGCCAGCAGGCCACTTGTCGGGGTCGCGAACTGAGACCTTGTCCTACCGTTGACCTATATGTAAATGTACAACTATATCAGTCAAACTAATCGAAATCCATATATTACAGGATTGACCTGGCAAGGAACCCATAGGCCCGGCTCATAGAATGGTTAACCCGCGAGAGGGTTGGCCAAGGGCTGGACAAACTGTATAAAAGACCCAGGTATTTCAATGTGCGGTCTCTCACTAACACATCGAACCCTCGTTGAAGTTCTTTATGTTACTCTGAGAGCTGAATAGCTATCCGTTTGTCAATTGACTTGGTAACTGTTGTAGCTTTTAAATAAAGCACTTGTATGTTCTTTGTAACCTGTGTTGGTGTGTTTCTTTCTGGGCTTCCCGGCCTCATATTATTATTCTGTTTCCACAAGAGGGATAACAAAGGTTTGGCTCCCAAAGTTACAAGTGAACCGAGAGAGTCGTGTAGGTAGACACATGGGCCAGAGGAGGGATTAAAGACAAAGGTTCAAGTATGGCTTTTATGACCCCCACAAGACTCTCAGCCCGAAGACTGAGACATAATAGATGCACCTCACTCTTAGGCCCTTCACCACCATCGTAGATGTATCACAGATGTGAGACACATTACTCACTCAGACAGCCATTCAAGCCATACCCAGTTGATGATCTGGAGGAGATGGAGATGCTATCAATCGAACAAGTCAACTGATCACAAATCAAGCAATGAATGACATCATCACTGACATCACGACATAGCCACACTTAGACATGAAATACATAGCCATCCATTCGCGAAGCTACACGAACATGCATTAGCTTATTTCATATAGACATGAAACACATGCTTATGACTCACGTAGGTAGATGACAGACACTCATACATATCTCTATATATAGCCACATTCTTCGCCAAAGTTGAACCGCAAGACGCAAAGTATTTGTACACCAAGCTTGCATATCCTTGACTTCCACTAACATGGAAAAACCATAAGGACGAATATGGAAGCTATAGGCCCACTGAAATTAATGAGGAAGGGGAGACAAGTTTCAAGTACATGGAAAGGCTGGCACAATTGCTGCAGCCAGAGGCAAGCAGAAACGATGCACCCAGCCAAGGACGAGTGAAGACGGTAAAGTTCCTGGTTACCAAGACGATAAGCCACCTGCGAGAAATTCAGTCTAAAATCCTCATAATTACTGACAAGAGAGCTCCATTTCGTGGTCTCTAAACACGTGACCAGGAAGAACAGGACAATGCCTAGTTACTCGCAGTGGATGGAGAGAAGCTGTTCCCACCAAATCAGAGGTGGAAAGATACAAGTGTTGCTCACAAACTGCCAACTGAATGCACTCTCCCAGGCTTAGGTGATCAGAGATGGCAACATTAGGGAATATGCAGCCCTGCCATGTTAATTCTCATTATCTTGAGAAAGTACACTCAGCCTGGTAACCGTCCAGTGACCCAGGGCTGGGAGGATCCATTCTGCCCAATCCAGAGCTGCCTTTCACGTGAAGATATATGTTGCAGGAGCCAATGGTCTCCCTGCCACCCTGCAACATTGTAAATTGAAACATGCAGAGTTGGTCCCAGGAGGACACCTCAGATATGGCTAGCCAATAGTGGAATGAACCCCCATAGAACATATAGCTAGTTCGCCTAAACTGACCAATGTGAATGCCCGATAGTAGTAGTAGTAATCTGTATTTTGGTAGCATAGCCATAGAATCAGGGATATCAGAGAAAGAAATCAGATAAAACAACATTTAAAACACATGGTTAAACCATAAAACACTGTTAAAAAAAGGGCGGTTTAAAAAGAATAACAGTTACACTTACAAAATACATTTCGTTCTCAAGCACCAGGCGTTTTTCAAAAATGCCAAATGAGTTTGGAGTTCAGCATGGTTTTGGTTACATAAGAAACATTTCAATGACTCTTTTGTTCTCCTTAAATTGTACTTTTCATAGGAAGGGACGAGCCACTTAGCGGATGTTCCTGTATTAGGGGCACAAGAACAAAAAATGCTCAAGATCTTCGTGTCCACACCCACAAATTTTACACAAAGGTGGATCACCTTTGCCCCAGGAGCTTACAACCACTGCTAATGGAAGTATCGCCAACCATGCTTTTAAAAACAAGGTGCGCGCATCCCAGTCATCAGTACAAGATCAATATTTTTCTCGGCCGAACGTGTGATTCTGCTGAATGTATAACGCTTTTGTACCAGCCGAGCCGATCTCCAACATTTTTATTTTGTAGTACCAGCCCCTGAACCTCTGCCTGATGCAGTCTTTCGCTACCATATGGTCCTGGGAATTAAGTGTGATTTTAGGGGGGAGGCTGAGTTTTCTGGTTAGGTATGAGACGTAACTAACCCATGGGAGGGCTCTAGCGCCTTCTTGCGCAAGTACATCAAAGAGGGCTTCCTTATAGGTTCGAAGGGTGGGTGTGGTGCAGAGTTTATAACAGTACATTAAGGATCGGAGCTTAGCATCGAAAGCAAGGCCATCCAGCTCTAACCTTAAAGGAAGAGATGGTGCACTCCTTGGGAGGGCAAAAGTTCTTTCAACATTGACGTTTGCCTCAGCTCCATCCTACCAAGATCAGAGTGGCCCCAGATTTCAGCGCCATACATAGCGGACAGGTTTGCGCAGTTCTTTAGAATCTCCATGTCCTGAGAGACTGCGTTACTCCCAAAATGGTTCATGAAACCTTGCACCGCTGCCCCTTGCCATGAATAATTGAGTACAGATTTTTCTATTTGTCTTCCCCAAGACCCGCTTTCGTCAAGATGAACTCCCAGATAGTCATAGAATGCAACTCTCTCGATCTCAACTAGCCCCAAGCGGATTGGGGCAAGGGATTTAGACCAAAGCATAGCCTTGGTTTTGTTCAAATTAATTACAAGACCCAACCTTGCTTATATTAAAGCAAACAAGTTTAACGCCTTCTGAATACAGGCCCGTATCACTGGCGTATAGCAGATTGTCAGTGTTCTCCCCTCCTAAAATAGGGGCATCCATGTCACATTGGGAAATCTCTTCAGCAATTTGGTGTATACATGAACTGAAGAGCGTGGGGTTACCACGCACCCCTGTTTAACGCCTCTAGAGACTGGAAAGGGCTTGGATAGGCCTTTGCCCGCCGGAATGCGTACACAAGCGCAAGTTCCTACATGCAATAGGTTTCGGGGACGAAGCTTGGTTTTGTGATGTCACACCTGGATAAAACTGAGTGACACGCTCAGAAGACGAGAACCCAGGAGAATTCATGTTTTTGAGAGTGATCCCTGTCGTTTTGTTAGATAATAAAGACAGTAATTTTTGCCCCATGGCTGAGTCTTCTGTTCTTGTGGTGGGGAGTTTTTGATGGGCCCGATTGTCTCTCTGCTGTTAATTGGGGTGACTGCTACAACACCCTTTCTCACTGTCTAGTAGCCCCAATGTCTCCCTCTTTTCAGCTAATCTCGATGCCTTTGTTTTGCTTTTATTAATGATTAAATCATTAGTAGCCACGCAATCTTTGACAACCCCAATCAGTCTCTGAAGGCTGATTTGTTTTTAATCAATAAGCAAAATGTAATTGGCATATGTTAGCCACTTTATATGCTGGTAGTCAATTTTAGGAGATACAAGTCCACAGGACTCAAGACAGTCACCCATGTCAGAAATAAAGATGTTAACTAGGCAAGGGGCAGCCCTGAAACAAGACCCTTGGTGTAATGATGTCCTTAGATAGAGACCACCTCTGCTCTAACCTCCCTTTTTTGAGGTATTTGAATGTAAATATACCAAGACATTAAATAGTCCCACTGGGAGTCTCCAATTTGCAAGCTGAAACCACAACTTCTCTCTATTGATTGAATCGAAAGCCGATGTACAATCCACAAAACATAGCAATATGTCTGGTGAGTCCGACATACTCACTTTGAATTGGAGGAGATGGAAAATCAATCCGTTCAAAGTAGTGGCAACCGATTTCCTGAAGCCTGGTAGGAATTTATTTAGGTGCCCTGTTTCAACAGCCCATTTCTCCAATTCACGCAAAATAAGGGCACCAAAGAGTTTAGTATCTACATCTAACAGGGCTATCGGTCTGTAATTTCTTGGATCCTCCCTAGCACCCTTTTTGAAAATTGAGACCATGGGCCTCATTACACGGAATGCGGTAAGGGTTTACCGGTAAGGGCACCGGTATCGGTAAACCCTTACCGCCTTACTACGAGGTCCCTTTGTGGGACCCAACCTCAATGGCTGGTTTTACCAGCCGTTAAGGAACGGGCCCGCAAAGGGACCTTGGTGCTAATTACGGTACTGCAATTTGCGGTACCGTAATTAGCTCCTTCCCCATTCGCATTGAGCCCTATGGAGGAAAAAATGGGAATGGGGAAGTGCCTTGGTGAATGGGGAATTACCGCCCTCGCTCACCTTGGAGTAGGGCGGTAATTCCGCCATCCACCAAGGCGGACACGGTAAAATACCAGCGGCAACCATGGCGCTACCGCATACCGTGTAATGAGGCCCCAAATAAGAATATTTCCATGACTTAGGGGTTTCTCCAAATGCAATGATGTTAATGGACAGATTATACAAGACATGGGGCCTCATTACGAGTTTGCCGATCTGGATACAACGGTAACGGTAAGCTTATTGGTACCGTTGTATCCAGATCGGCAAACTCTGTGTTGTGCTCGCAGGTGCCTTTCATTCCGCCAGGTCTGACCTGGAGGAATGAAAGGCACCCGCGAGCACAGCATTTCGATGCACAGGCACCCTTGATACAGGTGCCGGTGCATCCGGCTTCCCCATTCCCATTGAACCCTATGGGGATGGGAATGGGGAAGAATTTTTTCCGGCGCCCAGGAATGGGTAAATACCGGGTCCAGCAAGGCCGTAATGACCCAATAATGGCCCATTTCTGGGTGCCGGAAAAAATGCAACTCCAGCACGGCTACCGCCAGGGTTGTAATGAAGCCCATTGGCCCATACCTCAGGCACATTTTTTAGTACTACATTCGAGAGGCCATTGGGCCAATCACATGTGTATTGATCACTTTCATAATGGTCTTAAATACATAATTACGATCAAACTTAACTGACCAACTAGGATCTCCCTTGTTCTTAGGTTTTTCTTTATTTGCAACACCATCAGCATAAAGCTTTCGAAAATGATCAACCCACGTAGCTTCAGGAACTGGGTTGATCTGTGTTTCCACGTAAAATGACTCTAAGCTATTCATTATTGACCAAAATGTTCCCACTTGTCTACTTGTCACAATATTCAGCATCAGTTCAGCTTCATTTTGTGCCATTTAATGCCAATGTTGCTTCAGTCATTTTTTTTTATCACTGGCGAGCTCTCTGATACATAAAAAAGTGCATACTCATTGTTTTAGCATTTTTGCCAATTTCGTACCAATTTTTATTTGTGATGCTGCTTCAAAAATGCACTTCAGCAAAACAAAAGAGGTGA
The DNA here is from genome assembly GCF_040938575.1 of Ambystoma mexicanum. Lineage (NCBI taxonomy): Eukaryota > Metazoa > Chordata > Amphibia > Caudata > Ambystomatidae > Ambystoma > Ambystoma mexicanum. The sequence continues at coordinate 284,120,745 of NC_090931.1, read as the reverse complement.
TGGCTTGAAGGTTTAGAATTATTCCTAACCTCTGGCATTGCTCTGGGCAACCCTCCAGACCATCGTTCTACCCCTGCCAAGCCATTATAAAAGGGGAAAGACCATATGCAAGTTAGGCTTGGTCCCACCCCAAAAGGGATAGCCCACCCCGAACTTCTAGGTCACATCCCTTTTGCATGAGAGCACAAGCATCCCCAGACATGTTTTAGCCTTGTTGGGCCTCCTCAGTGAGGAGTGGCTTAGGTCTCTAGGCCCAGCAGGCTCTGGACCCACGTCTCGGCATACCCGTCCCACTCAGGGTGACTACAGCAAAACAAAAGAGGTGATGGCTGGAAGGTTTAGAATTCATATTAACCTGACATTGCTCTGGGCAACCCTCAAACCATGGTTCTTCACCTGCCAAGCTATTACAAAAGGGGAAAGACCATATTCAAATGGCATCCCTTCTACACAAGCACTTTTACAGATTACCCATTGTGCTTCTACTGTTTTGTTGTGTTTATTAGGTAAGCTTAAACGAATTAATGAGTGGCATGACTTCATTGAAGGATTTGTTTTACATAAAATATTTTATACCGTGAACATTTAGCTTCATATTTTGTTGTCTGCTTTTAATAGAGCACTTGCACAGGTAGATAATGCGTTATGTCGTTCCTAAAAATCTATTTTGTAGGTGTATAAAAAGAAAACGTATTTCAAAAATGTATTGGAGCAGCCATTTTGTGTGGAAGCACAGATAATATGATCATACTTGTGATCCGTTTTAAATGACGTCATAGTTGATGTGGGCAGCCGATCTTAGGCCAGCCTTTTTGAAGGTGAAACACAGGCAGGTGAACAAGTGTTGACAATTGTTTTATTGATTTGCACCAATAATGTTTTCTAGATAGGCAATTATTTTGTTGATTTGCACCAATAAAGAGGGTAATTAATGGATTATTTGCGCTGAAAAAAACAGGATTTGTGCACCATTCTGCCCGCAAATCCCCATTTGTTAAACAAGGATTTGCAGGCACAATGGCGCACAAATCCCCATTTTTTTCGGCGCAAATAATTCCATGAATCAGACCCATAATGTTTTCTATGTAACACTATGGATAGATTTGTTGTATCAAATTAAACAATAAAGATAAATACAAATACCAGGATCTGAATTATTGTTCTGTGCAATTGTGCCCTTTGAGTTGCCTCATATTGCAACTATTTGATTACTATTACTTTGTTCAATTCCTCCTCATGAGCCACATAACCACAGTGGTGAAACGCGTCTACAGGACTTTTATTTTGAGGATTTCCATTTGTATTAAGTTTGAAGATTTTGGAGGATTTCACTTTGAGGATTTTCATTTGTAATTTAGTTTGAAGACTTTCGCTTTGAGGACTCTCCCATTAACATTTTGTGAATATATACCATTGACCTTTAGAGGAAATTTATACTGTTTGAATATTAGGAGCCGACATTGCGCAAGAGGAACCGATCAATGTGGAATCTATGTGATCACTGCGCCACCCATAATGTCGACTATTAAATTGCCGACTCCCATTATGGTGCGGCGCAGTGATCACATATATCACTGTGCCCTGCCTCCCCACAACCGCCTCCCCCCTATCCACTTACCTTTTCGGCGGCACACCGTGAAGTGTTCCGCCGTCTTTCCTCCGACCCTGCAGCGTCAGTTCTCGCCCATTAACGTGGGTCTGAACTGGCGTCGAAGGGTCCTTTTTTCTTTTTTTTCTTTATTGTCCCCCGCTACCAACTAATTATATGATATGATATGATGTGATATGGCTTTTATAACGCGCCTATACACAAGTGCTTCAAGTCACGACGAGGTAAGGGAGGGGAACAAAGGGAGGACGGAAAATGATCCTACTAGGCCAGGTGTCATTCAGATCGTGCAAGTGCATGGGAAGAGGAAAGGGACAGTGCAATACATGGGAATAAATAATAACAATAGATGAAGTGACAGCCAGCATGTGGCAAGTGCATGGGTAAGTGCAGACATCAGGTGTCAAGAGCTGAAAGGGGGACTGTAGGGATACAGAAACAGTCCCCAAGTGCAGTGGTTGCCAGGTGGGCAGTGCAGGTGTGTCACGTTTGGCGGGGGAGGTGCCCTGGGCCAGAGATCAGAGGGTGTCCAGGTAGCCAGTGCAATTCTGGTTACAGCAGGAGGTCAGCAGAGGAGAGGAGAGGAGGAGAAAAAGCAGAAGCAAAGAGAAAGGTTTTGAGGTGCTTCCGGAACCGGAGATGGTTCTCCTCAAGTTTAAGGGAGGCAGGGAGGCTGTTCCAGAGGAAGGCACCAGCCGAAGAAAGAGGTCTGCCACCAACTCCTTGCTTGGAGAAGTGACTGACCCTGAGGGAGTTGGAGGCGGATGAGCGAAGAGCTCGAGAAGGAAGATATTTGGGAAGAGAGAGTTCAAGCTATTGAGGCCCCAGGCCCCAGAAGGCCTTGTGGACGATGCAAAGGGTTTTGAACTTAATCCTCACAGCCACTGGAAGCGGGGGACAGCCCCACAACCCCTGACCCACCACACTGACAAAGGGGAGCAGGGGACAGCCCTGCAACCCACGGTCCCATTAGTCGGTGTAGTGGGGGTCAGCATGTTATTACTGTGCAAAGGCACAGTCTTTAACATGTCGCAGTGTTTGTGGCGACATTTTTGTATTATTCCTCAATGTGTATATGATTAACAGGGAAAGTAGCACACTGATTATGTTTGATTAATAGAGCCTTAAAGGAGTGCTGATTAATAAAAAAAGCAAATCTGTAAAAACCAAATGACCAACTTTAGAGTCTTCTATTCAAGGAACATGCTACAAACCTCATACGATAATTAATTGTAAGCTGGCGCAGTAGCTTTGCTCCATATGTCACGTGTATAGGTTACACAATTGTCAAATAAAAAAAGCATTGGCAAAACCAACAGTTTTGCCTTTTGTGTAGGCATGCGATAGGCATTTGGCAGACATTACCATCACTGTACTAGCATGTTATTAGATGGCAACTGCGACAAAATGGAGTGAGTACCTGGGCATATGATGTTAGTGCATTGCAAATATCCATCTAGTACATTTACACATGCCAGAATCGTGGCTTTGCGAGTGATTGTTTCTTGCTTCTAGCGAGACTTCAGTGAAAGGAACAGGTGTAAGAACACACATATTGTTTATACTTCCAGTGGCTGAAGGAACATTGGTTAAGAGGTTTTTATTACGGTCAGTTTTCTCCAAGCAACGAGTTGATGGTAGATCTCTCTCTTCTGCAGTGGCCTCCCTCTGGAACAGCCTTCCTGCCTCCCTGAAACTTGAGGAGAACCATCTCCGGTTCCAGAAGCACCTCAAAACCTTCCTCTTTGCTTCTGCTTTCTTTCCCCCTCTCCCCTGCTAAATTCCTGACAGAAACTGCACTGGTTACCTGGCCACCCTTTCTAATCTCGTGCCCAGGCCCTGCCAGTTGCCCACCTGCACAGCCTCCCTGGCAATCCCTGCACCTGTTTCTCTATCCCTACAGTCTCCCTACCTGCACCACTTATGTCTGCACTTACCTTGCACCTGGCACCAGCTGGCTGTTTTATTTATCTTATTTATTCCACTATCCTGTGAACTGCACTTTCCCGTCTCCCTTCCCCCTCGCACTTTTCCCTTTTCCCCTTTCCCCTGCACTTGCGCGATCTGCATGACACCTGGCCTAGTAGGATCGTTGTCTGTCTTCCCTTCATTCCCCCTCCCTTGCCTCGTCGCACCTTGAAACACTTGTGTATAGGCGCGTTATAAATGCCATATCATATCATATCATACCCTCCGGCAAAAATATACAACTGAAAATAAGCTTTCAAATATCAGAAGACTACTTAGAAATAACCCCCTCAAGCATTATACAGCAAAACATCTGCTATTACAGTGTGATAGATCCCAATCCAAGAGATCCCAAGAGAGTGTGTATTGGTGGATAGGAGCAGGTAGTGGGTGGGAATGGGCAAAGGGATCAGCATGGCCATGAGTGGTCATTAGTTGGTTAAACTCAAACAACACCCACAAAAGCTGCGTGCGCCTCCTCCATTCCCTATCCTTCCTTTATTTACACAAATGTAATATTTTCGGCTTATAGGTGGCGATGGTGCCAGCTAATAGCTAAAACTAAAATTCCATCTAGTCCATTGGACTAGTAGACAGGAGTAGCCACTTGATATATCCCACCCTTGCTGTAATTAGGCTCTACTGCCTCATGTTTTTCACCAGAAGACGGGTGTCCATTTCCTTTGACTATTGCCAAATTATTTCTACTGGAACTAGTTGCCAACAGATGGGTTACTGCACATCTCCTGAATTGCTACCAAGAATGCCCCAGAGGTGATTGTATTTTATCAGGTGAATCTCAATCTTAAAACCCATACACAACAATTGGATACAGCGGAAACCATTTCAGCTAGAAGTTCCACTAACACGAGCTACTCACATCTGACATTAAACCACTTGTGCTATCTCAGCCTTGTCGTGATCTTCCTCGCTGTTTCAGGTTTTGTATTTTAAGGAATGGTACCCAGGGGGGATTTCTACTAGATCATTTCCAAATGTTATCTGCTAGATCCAGTTAATGATGGCGAGTTTTTTGTACATGTTCTGAACCTCTATGTTAGAAGGTTTCAATTGTGTTTTTGTGCCTCCCTGTGTACTGCACCCGCTCTCTCTCGTTGACCTTTCGTCCGCACCCTGCAATCTCTACTCTGTCTCTCCATTCTCGACCCTTCCCTCACTACTCAGCACCCCCTCTTACCCTTAATCCTCTTTGTGCCTCTTTCGTTCCCTACCCCTATCCCTTACTCCTTTTGGACCTTCTTTGCAATGGCCATAAAAAAAAACTAAAGTCTGTGCCATTGACTATTTCGTTATTATATAACATTTCTTATAGAGTTCGCTGTTTCATGCCATCCCAATTTCGACACATAACAGACAAAAGCACAAAGGTATCCAGTTTTGTCACCATGCAAAACACACCACAGATTTCTTTTTACCGCACATTTTTTACCAATTTCTTTGCACAAAATGCAGGGGGTAGGTTTGGGTGGGACAATATAGGCTGGAGAAAGGGTTGGGTGATGCCAGGACACTGGTATGGGGAGGGACCCCCACATTTTGCAGCAAACAAGTGGGTACAAATACTGTGGTAAAAGATTGTGTGTACAAAACACATGGAATCAAGTACAAATAGTTATAGTGATATGCCTAGAATCACACAATGTTGGTAATGTAAGAAAGCAGGAATGGGATCCAGCTTTCATGTTTCAAATAGCACACCCGTGCTTACAATAATTTAACACAAATATGTATTTTCATGGCAAGCAAACTCAATGCAACGCTTTCCATCCACATAAACATCAATAGTACATTGTTTACAAGCTAGCGGCATTGCTTTACATGAGGCCAGAATGCAACATGTTGTCGTCTTTTGGAGAACTATGTTCCCCACCAGCACACCCTTGCAGTCCATTTTCTGTGTCAGAACCCTGGTTCATAGGTGGCTGCCATCAGTGATTTCAAGTGGCAATTCGGCCTCTGGAGGGCTCACTACAAATGGCCTTTATTGATATACGTAGTTGTTGCCAATCAGGTTGCTCGGAACGCACGCTTCATATGATGCTACAAGCCTGCTTACCGAATAGCCTGTTGGCTGCATGTCTCCCAACCCCCCCTCACCGCCCCCAACCGTCCCATATCCCCCGCCTCCACCCCCCCCCACATCCTGGAACCCCCTATAACGAATTGCTATATACTTACCTGCCTTCCCTCCTGCTCTTCATCGGCTCATCTACCTCTCGTCATGGGCAGTCATGGACATAGAAAGTGGACTCTTTCTCGAGCCCCTGTCTGACATTTTCATGGCAACTATCTGATCTGTAGTATTTTTAGACCAAAGTAAGCATTGTGCCTTCTGTATGATCCATTTTCTCCCTAAAAATAGTACCTCTGACGTTTTCCAGAGAACGTCCCTTGTTAATGGTCCCAAGTACTTGTTAAAAGGCCTGTTAACTTAGGCAGCGTACCATTAGCACCTGGTACATTACTGCCTGATTGGCACCGGAGTAGAACGTTGGGCGCTGGACAGCAGTGCGGACAGTAATTGGTGAAATGTAAAGCGCCCCGTCGTTTGTGGTCTTTCATGAAGGTGGCTCCAGATACCAGAGCTGTGCTAGGGTTAATTTGCAGTGGTTAATGTTTGGCTGAAGCAGTGCTGCAGATCAGCCCCACTGAGAAGGTCTCTTGCTGACACTGATCCGAAAGAGCTACTGAAGTAGAAGATTCTGGGTGATCACTGCCCCTCTCAATGTTTTAATTGGATTGCGTTATACCCACCTACCCAAAGGCAGAACCTTGCCTATGGTTAGTGTAGGCTATTGTAGCTCTATTGAGGATACATGTAACCAGTCCACTGCAAATTCATCCATAATCATTTGAATAGGGTGCACTAAATGTGTAAGTATAGCCGACACGTGTTTTGCGCTTTCAGTGCTTTCTCAAGGCTTAACAGGTACCACGGAAGATGACCACAGCACTTTGTTCTTTATGCTTCCCAGTGGACAGGCTCGTTCTGAGCCTGCAACTGGAAGGGAATTTGCAGGTAAAACAGCTTTGTGCAGACATTTTCCAATTCCATGCTTTGCGGTGTGGAGAGCTGCTGTACAAAAGCAAAAACCTTCTACCAGAGAAATAGTATGCCGTGCATGGTTGCAGGAAGGTTTCCAATGCCCATGCCATTGTTGCCCCCATCAAAACCAGGTGCAAGCTAAGGCTGCATCGCATGCAGCGGAAATGAATGGGGAGTTGCAGCCTGTATACTATAACTCCTGGTTCCATCTATGCCTAGTGCAGAGAGGGACCAGAATGCACAGGGAATGGCTCGATTGTCTCTTAAGAATGATGGCCTAAAGTAGTCCCTCTCTATTCATCAAAGCCACTCTTTCTTTCATTCCAGAGGCCAGGGAAACCCAGGGTCCATGACAGACTAAGGAACCTAAAGCAGCTGTTGAGTTGAGTTGAGTTACTTGTCATGCGCTGGACTGAGCAGACCTAACAGCATCCTGGCCCACATAAGTTAAATTAAGGATAATCGAGGATACAACCAGCAGAGGAAACAGGGGGCTCCATTTAGGCGGTGCATCTACCAGTGACACCTGTACCAAAGTCGAATACTACATTTAGGGCCTCATCACGAGTTGGGCAGTAGCCCTTGAATGCAGCGGTAACGCTATTACCGACAAATTTTAAGGGTCCACCCAAACATGAGTATGGCATGTTTAACCCCAGCTAAGAGCTAGGTGTAAATGCACCGGAAATATTGCCATTTTTGGGCGCAATTAATTAGGGAATTACGTTTATCCGCCTGATGGCTGGGCGGTAACGCAAATTCAGTTGGCCAAAATCCCAGTTGGGGTACTGCCCAACTCTTGATGAGGCCCTTAGTATTTAACTCGTCTTTTTATAGTATTAGAAGACTGCAGTTAGTCTTCTATTCCATAGTACCCTTTTTGTGAAGACTAACCAACATGCTGAACACTCATTGAACACTATTGATTACTAACCAATACTTTCGTTCTAGTCTTCTAGTGTTAATTTAGTATCGAATAGTACGCTACCACGACTGCGTAAGAGAAGATCTTCCATTGTGTTGAAGGCGCCTTCCCTGAAACCCACTGCTTCTGTCGGCCTCTGTCTCAACCAACTTGGGTACATATGATCAGCCATCATCCACCTTCCCAACCCATCCCTGCTCAAACGCCATCGCTTGATGGCCCGGTCCCCTCCTCCGCCCCCACTGAAACCACCATTGGTCAATATGACTGGCTCCCTGATCAAACGCCTAATAGTGGTCTTTACCCCAGGTACACTAGCATTGTCCTGTGTATTGTCCGACTCTTCCCCTGAATAGGTCTTGTCCATGCACCTGGGATATAAATCCGTCATGGAGGGAGCTGATGCGAATGTAGAGGCCTCGGGGCACAACGCATCTGATTTGTTCACGTGCCTGCTAACAACTGTCTGCGAAATCCATGAAGGTAAATGGCGCCATGACATTTTACGGCGCCGAACAATCCAGCAATATGCACATGTCTCATTACCTTAAACACTCCCGCCTCCAGTGCAGTGGGACGGCTGACACGCATTACCGAGATTGGAAGACACCTTTGCGGGGCGGTGGCGGGGCATTCTTGGCAGTGTCAGCACAGTGTGGATGACGCCCGTCAGCTGGCCCCAGGGTGGGAAATAGGAGGGTCAGGTGGAGCTGAACTTCAAAATCAGCGTTCATTTATGAAAACCCATCATAGCCACCGTGACGCCGCCTGTCACCTGTTATTGCTACTGCGCCTTTATTATATAATTGCACAGTAATGAGGAGGGAGAGACCATGTGTGGGGAATGAAAGAGACGCGGGCGGGCGGGAGGGAGGGTATTGGAGAAAGGGAGATGGACAAACAATTGAAGTGCGAGAGGGAAGACAAGGAGGGGGGGGCATGGGCAGTGCAAGAGAAGAGAAGATAAGGAATGCAATGGGGAGAGGAAAGAGAGGGCGGTGGACAAACATGGCACTAGAATGAAAAAGAGAGGGGTGGATAATGGATGTGACTGGGGATAGGGAAAGGGCGATGGACCAGGAAATGACGACTGGCGGAATAAAGGAAGAGATTGTAAATGGGAGGGAATGGAGAGAGAGAGGGAGACAGAAAGAGAGGGAGAGCGTGGTAGAGAAAGCGAGAAAGAGAGAGAGAAAGAGAGTGAGTGAGAGCATGCGGGTGAAAGGGAAAGAGAGAGAGATAGAAAGAGAGGGAGAACGAGAGAGCATGAGAGAGAGAGAGAGAGCACTACTCCATTTTCTGTATTAACAAGGGGAGGTGGATGTAGGTCTTATCTGCTCACACGAGTTGTCCTCCAGACTGATCTCTTTCTTGTCCTTTTATATCGATGAAATATCCGAGGGTCATTGTTAATGAAAGGAAAAGATGGGGCTTGCTAGTATCATACAAAGATTTCTGGGACGGAAGCTTCATCGAAAAAAGGAAATGGGAAATACTGTGTCTCATCTGAAGACATCCTCTCCCCACTCCTCAAGGACCCGCCACCCAAGTGATCCTCCCTTGAATATCCACCACAGCATAAAGATTCAAAAGTGATGGCCTTTCCTTGGCCACCTGAGAAGAGGATCCAAGGGGAGTAGGTGGGAGGATGGCTCCAGGTTCCTCACAGTGGGGAAGCTTGAGACTCTAGACACAGTAAGCCAGTGACCCACATCACCAGTTTGTTATTTGTGCACTCAAATATTTGTAATAATGCCCTCATTAAATTGAAGATGTTTTGCTGACAGTGTTATGGTGTTGGGTTTCATACCGAGCACCGCTGCATTGGTCTCTTGGTGAATATCATTGTTCCACAAGCACAAGGGATCGCATTGTCAGCCGAGGAAGCTTGTTCTTGCAATTCCTGATCCCCATACTCCACCTGTGTTTTATTTTTACGGTCATGAATACGACATGGAGCAAACATCAGCCAGAAAAAGTCTGTATTGTTTTTGTGTTTATTTAGGGTCGTTACAAATAAGGGCGGTCAAAATAAAAATGGGATGACGAAAGGCAAAGTAAAAAACACTCAAGATAGCTCCTTCCCGTGAAAAGGACTCGAGAGGGAATACAATAACATGGTAGCTTCTCATTAACTCCAGTACTACAAGACAAAGGAATGTTCTTCCATTTTAAGATTAAATACAAGCAGGAAAGTTATTAAGTGTCAACAATCTCCAAGGCCCGGACGCCCTCCAAGCAATCCTTAAGGAGAGAGAGAGTGAGAGAAATTATTTCCGCGCCCAGTTTGATTAAGTGTGGTATTTTGGCAACTTTATTATTTTGTCAGTCAGTCGTAGTAACACATCAAGCAACAGCAGTGCGGCCTAGGTTGGCGGGTCATGGCTAATTATCAATGTTCATAAATAACAATGAGTTGGAAGGTGACAATGCTGATCTCTACCTTTATAACCAGCTGCATTGCCACGGCAGGGTGGGCTGGCAACCACAGGACAGTCACCAGTGAGCAGCCCCAACACAGGGACAAGCTCAGAGAAAAGGCCAATGTCGAAGAGGAGTGCCTGTCACGAGTGACAACCTATACAAGAAGACTTTACTGCAGTGTTCGACAGGAAATTTCATTTGTTCAGTGATGATTTTGCCTGTATTTGTCCATCAATTCGCCATCGGAGGAAAGCCTGTTTGCTTGTTTGTCTGTGGTTAGGAGGTCAATATGTTCCCCTTGCCACTGATAGAACTAGAGCAAAATGTTAAGATGATGCGTTTTAAAGCAACACTTAAACCTTTGTTATTTCCAGCCACAGCTAATCTGTTATGTCCACACTGCCAGAGTCAGATCATTCATCACCTTCAATGAACCCGTGGGAGTTGCAGCTTTAACCCCAAATATGTGGATACTGTGTGGAGCAGACGGGAGTGGAGTCCAGCCGGTGTCTCACAGGCCTGCTAGAAAACATTTGGGCATGGGCACTTATTATCTTTAAAATCAAGTACAGGGTTAGGGAGAAGGACAAGGAAAGGGACAAGAGGAATAAAGAGAGGGATGGAGAATGGAAGGGAGGGAACGGGTTAGGGAGACGGAGAAGTAAAGGGACCAGAGGAATACAGAGAGGGATGGAGAATGGAAGGGAGGGAACGGGTTAGGGAGATGGACAAGGAAAGGGACCAGAAGAATAAAGAGAGAGATGGAGAATGGAAGGGAGGGAATGGGTTAGGGAGATGGACAAGGAAAGGGACCAGAGGAATAAAGAGAGAGATGGAGAATGGAAGGGAGGGAACAGATCAGGGAGACGGACAGGTAAAGGGACCAGAGGAATAAAGAGAGGGATGGAGAATGGAAGGGAGGGAATGGGTTAGGGAGACAGACGAGGAAAGGGACCAGAGGAATAAAGAGAGGGATGGAGAATGGAAGTGAGGGAACAGATTAGGGAGACGAACAAGTAAAGGGACCAGAGGAATAAAGAGAGGGGTGGAGAATGGAAAGGAGGGAATGGGTTAGGGAGATGGACAAGGAAAGGGACCAGAGGAATAAAGAGAGGGATGGAGAATGGAAGGGAGGGAGCGGGTTAGGGAGATCGACAAGGAAAGGGACCAGAAGAATAAAGAGAGAGATGGAGAATGGAAGGGAGGGAATGGGTTAGGGAGATGGACAAGGAAAGGGACCAGAGGAATAAAGAGAGAGATGGAGAATGGAAGGGAGGGAACAGATCAGGGAGACGGACAGGTAAAGGGACCAGGGGAATAAAGAGAGGGATGGAGAATGGAAGGGAGGGAATGGGTTAGGGAGACAGACGAGGAAAGGGACCAGAGGAATAAAGAGAGGGATGGAGAATGGAAGTGAGGGAACAGATTAGGGAGACAAACAAGTAAAGGGACCAGAGGAATAAAGAGAGGGATGGAGAATGGAAAGGAGGGAACGGGTTAGGGAGATGGACAAGGAAAGGGACCAGAGGAATAAAGAGAGGGATGGAGAATGGAAGGGAGGGAACGGGTTAGGGAGATCGACAAGGAAAGGGACTAGAGGAATAAAGAGAGGGATCGAGAATGGAAGGGAGGGAACGGGTTAGGGAGATGGGCAATGAAAGGGACCAAAGGAATAAAGAGAGAGAAGGAGAATGGGGGGTAGGAACGGGTTAGGGAGACGGACAAGGAAAGGGACCAGAGTAATAAAGAGAGGGATGGAGAATGGAAGGGAGGGAACGGGTTAGGGAGACGGACAAGGAAAGGGACCAGGGGAATAAAGAGAGGGATGGAGAATGGAAGGGAGGGAACGGGTTAGGGAGATCGACAAGGAAAGGGACTAAAGGAATAAATAGAGTGATAGAGAATGAAAGGGAGGGAACGGGTTAGGGAGACGGGCAATAAAAGGGACCAGAGGAATAAAGAGAGGGAAGGAGAATGGGGGGTGGGAACGGGTTAGAGAGACGGACAAGGAAAGGGACCAGAGGAATAAGGAGAGGGATGGAGAATGGGGGGTGGGAACGGGTTAGGGAGACGGACAAAGAAAGGGACCTGAGGAATAAAGAGAGGGATGGAGAATTGAAGGGAGGGAACAGGTTAGGAGACGGACAAGTAAAGGGACTAGAGGAATAAAGAGAGGGATGGACAATGGAAAGGAGGGAACGGGTTAGGGAGACCGACAGGGAAAGGGACCAGAGGAATAAAGAGAGGGATCGAGAATGGAAGGGAGGGAACGGGTTAGGGAGACAGACGAGGAAAGGGACCAGAGGAATAAAGAGAGAGATGGAGAATGAAATGGAGGGAACGGGTTAGGGAGACCGACAGGGAAAGGGACCAGAGGAATAAAGAGAGAGATGGAGAATGGAAGGGAGGGAACAGGTTAGGGAGACAGACGAGGAAAGGGACCAGAGGAATAAAGAGAGTGATGGAGAATGAAAGGGAGGGATCGGGTTAGGGAGAAGGGCAAGTAAAGGGACCAGAGGAATAAAGAGAGGGATGGAGAATGGAGGGTAGGAATGGGTTAGGGAGACAGACAAGGAAAGGGATCAGAGGAATAAGGAGAGGGATGGAGAATGGAAGGGAGGGAACGGGTTAGGGAGAAGGACAAGGAAAGGGACCAGAGGAATAAAGAGAGGGATGGAGAATGGAAGGGAGAGAACAGGTTAGCGAGATCGACAGGGAAAGGCACCAGAGGAATAAAGAGAGGGATGGAGAATGGAAGGGAGGGATTTGGTTAGGGAGACAGACAGGGAAAGGGAGCAGAGGAATAAAGAGAGGGATGGAGAGTGGAAGGGAGGGAACGGGTTAGGGAGACAGACAAGGAAAGGGACCAGAGGAATAAGGAGAGGGATGGAGAATGGGGGGTGGGAACGGTTAGGGAGACGGACAAGGAAAGGGACCAGAGGAATAAGAAGAGGGATGGAGAATGGGGGGTGGGAACGGGTTAGGGAGATGGACAAGGAAAGGGACCAGAGGAATAAAGAGAGGGATGGAGAATGGAAAGGAATGAAAAGGTTAGGGAGAAGGGCAAGGAAAGGGACCATGGGAATAAAGAGAGGGATGCAGAATGGAAGGGAGGGAACATGTTAGGAGACGGACAAGGAAAGGGACCAGAGGAATAAAGAGAGGGATGGAGAATGGAATGGAGGGAATGGGTTAGGGAGACAGACAGGGAAAGGGACCAGAGGAATAAAGAGAGGGATGGAGAATGGGTGGTGGGAATGGGTTAGGGAGACAGACAAGGAAAGGGATCATGGGAATAAAGAGAGGGATGGAGAATGGAAGGGAAAGAATGGGTTAGGGAGACGGACAAGGAAAGGGACCAGAGGAATAAAGAGAGGGATGGAGAATGGAAGGGAGGGAACGGTTTAGGGAGACCGACAGGGAAAGGGACTAGAGGAATAAAGAGAGTGATGGAGAATGAAAGGGAGGGAACGGGTTAGGGCAACGGCAAGGAAAGGGACCAGAGGAATAAAGAGAGGGATGGAGAATGGAAGGGAGGGAACGGTTTAGGGAGAAGGACAAGGAAAGGGACCAGAGGAATAAAGAGAGGGATGGAGAATGGAAGGGAGGGAACGGTTTAGGGAGAAGGAAAGGGACCAGAGCAATAAAGAGAGGGATGGAGAATGGAAAGGAGGGAACAGGTTAGGAGACGGACAAGGAAAGGGACCAGAGGAATAAAGAGAGGGATGGAGAATGGAAGGGAGGGAACAGATTAGGGAGACCGACAGGGAAAGGGACCAGAGGAATAAAGAGAGGGATGGAGAATGGAAGGGAGGGAACAGGTTAGGAGACGGACAAGGAAAGGGACCAGAGGAATAAAGAGAGGGATGAAGAATGGAAGGGAGGGAACGGTTAGGGAGACCGACAGGGAAAGGGACCAGAGGAATAAAGAGAGGGATAGAGAGTGGAAGGGACGGAACGGGTTAAGGAGACAGACAAGGAAAGGGAGCAGAGGAATAAAGAGAGGGATGGAGAATGGGTGGAGGGAACAGTACTAGAAAGTGAGATGAATAATGGACTAGGAGAAAATGTCGGTCAAAGATAGAGAGGGCAGCGCTTTAAAGGATTTGTCCCAAAGGACTCATAACTTTATTCTTTAAAATGTCATTAACCGTATTAGCAGAATCCTAGTAATAGTGGTAGTAGAGTAGTAGAATACATAGTACTAGTTGTTCTAGTAACCATAATCGTGTGACCAGTAAAAGTCGTAGTGCTAGTATAAATTATAGCAGCAGGACTAATGGAAGGGCTCTTGGAGGTAGTACCAAACAGCAGAAGTAGCAGTAGTACTAGGGGTGCTAGCAGTTACAGTAGTAGCAGCAGCCCTCATAGTAGTGCTAGTAGTGCTATTTCTAGTATTAATGCAAAGGCCAGGAGTAGTAATAGTTGTGGCAGTACTACCATTGTAGGTAGTCACTTCACTACTATTAATAATTTCACTACTGTTAGCATTAAAACTTCTACTAGTAGTCAATACTACCAGTGTTGCAAAGAGGGGTGGTGCTAGTGGGGTTAGTGGTAGTGTTAGGATACTTACCTCGGGTAAGAGCTTCCGATCCTGGCGGTTTTACCCCAGATTCCGGCTGGCGGGCGGATTGGTTTCCCGACGCCCATCCGTGCTCGTTCCTAAGAGACGCGGATGCACGCCGGGGAAACCAGACTTTGGCAGCTTGGGCTTGCGTTTCAAGCCTCGTTCTGCTGTCAGGGGACGTCTGCGCATGCGTGGTGCGGCATGCGCTTCAAGCCTCGGTTCCATGCCGAGAGCTTCTTATTGCGCTCGAGTACGGGAACGAATCGCGTCTTAGCGCGGTTCGTTCCTGACTCGCCGCTGCGCTCTCCAACCTGTTTGTCCCTGTTCCAGTTTGTAGCCTTGGTTTGGGTTCCCTGTTTGGGTGTCCTGCCTGGTCTCCAGTACTGAGCCCCTGTGGAGTCCCGTTTTTTTTTCCCTCCTTGGATTCCCTGACCTCTGGTCCTTCACCCAGCCCCCTGAGTTCCTTTGGGGTTCCTTTTTCCTTGGTTCCAGTCTCTTTCTTGGAGCCATTTCCCTTGGGTTCCTCTCCTAGTCTCCTGGCCATCCCCTTCAGGCATTAGTTTCCCTTCTGTACCAGTTCCCCTGAGGGTCCTGCCTTCATGGTACTTACAGTTTCCTGTTCCTCCTGTTTTGGTTCCTCCTACCATTCTCTGCCTGTGCCTTCCAGCCGGGGTACCAGCTCCTGTCTTCAGCTGTTTATCATCTGAGCTTCAGGATACTTCTGCAACATCTTCTGGACTGAGTTCACTGGCTAGTTTCATCGTACCTTGGAGTATCCATCTTCAGTCTTCAGATCTGGACATTCCTGAATCATCAATCTTCCCTGTCAGTGCTTGCACTGTCCTGGCGTCACGATAATCCGCAGGGAAGTGTCTCCGTGGCGTCAGGAGCGGATCCCCATCCATACCTGTTCTATCAGGGCTGGGTGGAGGTTGCTTCCTTACGTCATCTTTTCATCATTTGACTTCCTGCAGCTACAGTCTGGCTTCTCCAGTTCGGCCGTCTTCAGGAAATACAGGTACGCAACGTCCACATGACGTCCACCTTAACAGATTAAGACGCCTACCAACCAGTTCAGATACTGAGATGGAGGATGTGCAAGAATTAAAGGACGAGATCAGGGTGTTAAGCACCGAGATGACGGCATTACATCAAGAAAATCTCACTCTACGTCAGATGGTAGCACAAGGAGCCGGGTCAAGTAGTGCTGTGGAAACTGATGGCTCAGACCAGCCCAGTGAAATTCGATGGTGATCCTCAAAGAGTAGCTGAGTTTTGTAATCACTGCAGGATCCATTTCTTGTGCCGCCCTATGCACTTTAAACAGGACAAGGCGAAGATTGGATACATTTTGGGGAATCTGACTGGTAATGCATTGGCTTGGGCTACCCCGTTCGTGGTGGCTAAGAGTCCAATCCTGGAGGATTTTGCTGCATTCGAAAAGGCTTTCCTAGAAGTATTCCAGTCACCGAATCTCGCTGCGATGGCCCAGAATTAGCTCATGGATTTGAGACAGGGATCAAGCGACATAATCACATATATCAGTCGTTTCCGTCAATTGGCCACAGACTCCCAATGGCCAGAAGTTACCCAAAAGACCCTTTTCCGAAGAGGACTGATGGAGGAGTACAAGGACGAATTATTGCACATCCCTGAACCTGAGTCTCTGCAATCCCTACAAGAACAAGTATTGCGTATCGACCATAGACTGGCGGAGAGACGGAGTGAGAAACGTCGACAGGAAAGATCGACTCCAAGATTTTTTCCCGCACCAGTCAGAACTCTAGGACCGTCTGAAACAGCTTCCGAACCCATGCAATTGGGAGCAATCAGGGGTCCTTTATCCGATGCTGAGAGGAAACGAAGAAGGGATCTTCGGCTGTGTTTGTATTGTGGGGCGTCGGGCCATTACCTTAGTACTTGCCCTCTGCGGCCACTTCGAAGGTCGGAAAACTAAATGGCCTGTCGTGTGTTGGGAAGGCAACGATGGGCCTATCCTCTTCCACAGTCCTTCCAGATTCCACACCAGTCCAGCAACCAATGCAACCGGTGGTTCTTATGGCCTTAAATATCAAGGTATCCTGGCCAGGCAAGGAAGCCATTGAGGTATTGGGGTTGTTGGATTGCGGCGCCTCTGGCAATTACATCGACGTCGATTTTGCCTTAAGGAATGGAATCCCTTTGTTCGAAAAGAATTGTGCGTCCATGGTAGAGGTACACCCTTATCTTCTGGCCCTGTCCATCAACATATTGGGCTTTAAAGTTACAGATTGAAGGACATCTGGAACGGATATCTTTGGATGTCATCAAGACCCCTTTGTACCCTATCATCTTGGGATTACCATGGTTATTGCACCACAAGCCGAATATCCATTGGATTACTCCGACAGTAATGTTTTGTTCCGATCGTTGTTTGCGTGAGTGTTGTGTTACTGAAGCCTCTTCAAAGACACTGTCTGTCTCCACCCAAACAGAGGGAGGTGTTACTCCCTGTCTTTATGCAGTAACTACAGTACCATATGAGTATTCAGAGTTCCGAGGGGTCTTTTCTGAACCAAAGGAAATTCCGTTGCCGCCTCACAGAACATTTGATTGTTCCATCGATTTGCTCCCTGATTCAGTGATACCACATGGGAAGGTGTATTCCCTAACTACTCAGGAGAAGGAGGCTTTACAGGAGTATCTTGAGGATTGCCTTCAGAAAGGATATATTACTCCTTCCAACTCACCTGCAGGTTTCCCTTTATTTTTTGTCTTGAAGAAGGAGGGGACCCTACGTCCATGTGTTGATTATAGGCAATTAAATGATATAACTAGGAAGGACAGATATCCACTCCCTTTAATACGGACAATTATGGAGTCCTTACATGACGCCCGCATATTTACCAAGTTCGACCTGCGAGGCGCCTACCATTTGGTGCGCATAAAGCCTGGAGATGAATGCAAGACGGCATTCAAGACTCCTACAGGACATTACGAATATCGAGTTATGCCGTTTGGCTTGTGCAACGCCCCTTCCGTCTTCCAACGGTTCATGGATCATATTTTTGCTGATCTCATTGGAATATCCGTCTGGGTTTATCTGGATGATATCCTGGTGTTCTCCAAGGATCTAGGAGACCATATTGTTCATGTGAAGGAGGTTCTCAGACGTTTGCAGCAAAATAATTTATACGCCAAAGCAGAGAAATGTCTTTTTCACCAAGAACACATTGAATTTCTGGGTTATGTAATCAGCGCCTCAGGTGTACATATGGATCCGGCTAAGATTCATGCCATTCTGAAGTGGAAACATCCCAGTAATCTGCGGTCTCTCCAACGCTTCTTGGGTTTCATTAACTTTTATCGCCGCTTTATTCCATCTTTTTCACGGTTAACCGCACCTTTGTCCAGTTTAACTAGTACCAAGAAACCTTTTGTTTGGGGACCAGAAGCAGAAGCATCCTTTGAAATACTTAAGAAGGCTTTTAGTACTTCGCCCATACTTCACCACCCACAGGACGACAAACCCTACATTGTGGAAGCAGATGCTTCTGATTTCGCAGTTGGAGCGGTTTTGTTGCAGTATGATCCAAGTTTGGAGATGGACTTTCCCGTGGCTTATTATTCTAGGAAACTCTCTGCTAGTGAACGGAACTATCCAATTATCGTGAAGGAGCTCTTAGCCATCAAGACAGCTTTTGAAGAATGGCGACACCATCTCCTAGGGGGCCGTTTTCCTGTGGAGGTACGCACTGATCATCGTAACTTACAATATTTGCGTTCTCTACAGTGTAGAACTGCTTGACAGGCTCGGTGGGCCTTTTTCTTTTCACACTTCGACTTCAACATCACCTACATTCCCAGTTCCAGAAATGTGAAAGCAGATGCTTTATCCCGCTCTCTGAAAGATGACATCAAGCTGGAGGGACGGGACCAGCCTCTGTTGGCCCCGAAGCATTTTCATTTTGCTCTCGTACCCTATCTGCAGAGAGTAGCACAGGAAACTGTAGCTGATCTCAGAAGACCTGTATTGATCAAACTTCCTCAGATGAGAGAAAAGGATGGATTGCTATTTTATCGAAGCAGATTGTATCTTCCCACTGAGGATCTCCGCAGGATCGTTTTGCAAAGTTTCCATGATTCCAAGATTGGCGGTCACCGTGATATTCGTAACACCCAAGAAGTAATCGCACGTCAATTCTGGTGGCCGGGATGGGCCACACAAGTCAAGCTTTACGTGGAGTGCTATCCTGTTTGTGCTCAAGTCAAGAATCCACGTAAGAAACACATCGGCCTGTTGCAACCTACTGAAGAACCACCATATCCTTGGCATACCATCGCCACTGACTTTGTAGTTGACCTTCCACCTTCTGATGGGTACACCTGTATTATGGTGGTAATAGACTGTTTCACCAAGATGGCTCATTTTGTTCCTTTTGAAAGGATACCCACAGCCCTCCAGATGGCACAATCCTTCCTGTGTAATGTCTTTCGTCTGCATGGTCTTCCGGAAAAGATAATATCAGATCGTGGGTCTCAGTTTGTTTCATCCTTCTGGAGTCAGCTTTGCCAACATTTAGGTGTTCATCGGGCCCTCAGCTCTGACTATCACCCACAAACCAATGGTCAAACCGAGAGAACGAATCAAACCATGGAACAATATTTACGCTGCTTCACTAATGCTTCTCAATCTGACTGGGTTTCACATCTTACATTGGCTGAAGTAGCATACAATAATTCTGTTCACTCTGCAACTGGACTGAGTCCCTTTTTCTGTTCTTCTGGTCTTCATCCGAAGTTATTTCCACTTCCCCCTGTGAATCCCAGCATGGTTCCTTCAGCTGATCATTTGGTTTCTACGATCCAAGAACTCCACCAACGGGCTGCTGGTACCCTAGCTCAGACACGGGAGAGTATGAAGAAGACTGCCGATAAGTTTCGGAGTCTTGAACCTCCTCTTCAGGTGGGATATTTGGTTTGGTTATCTTCCAAGAACTTACCGGCCCGAAACCTTCCGGTCAAGCTTGCCCCCAGGTTTTTAGGGCCTTTCCGTATCACCAAACGGGTGTCCCCATTGGCCTTTAGGCTAGCTTTACCCGTGTCTTGGCGGATCCATCCAGTATTCCACGTTTCCCAGTTGAAACCCCATCTACATGACCCCTATGGTCGTTCCTGCTCCCGCCTTGCTGCCATTACTGTAGAAGGGGTCCCTGAGTTTGAGGTCCAAGAGAGTTGTGACTCCCGTTACCGGCGGGGACGTTTGCAGTTCTTGGTAGATTGGAAGGGTTATCCGGCCTGTGATCGTACCTGGGAACCAGTGGGTAATGTGCATGCTCCTCGCTTGGTGCGAGAATTTTATTCTCGTCATCCTTGGAAACCGGGTGCTCCGGGTCTTTCTGAGGGGAGTCATGGTGTTAGGATACTTACCTTGGGTAAACGCTTCCGATCCTGGCGGTTTTACCCCAGATTCCGGCTGGCGGGCGGATTGGTTTCCCGACGCTCATCCGTGCTCATTCCTAAGAGACGCGGATGCACGCCGGGGAAACCAGACTTTGGCAGCTTGGGCTTGCGTTTCAAGCCTCGTTCTGCTGTCAGGGGACGTCTGCGCATGCGCGGTGCGGCGTGCGCTTCAAGCCTCGGTTCCATGCCGAGAGCTTCTTATTGCGCTCGAGTACGGGACGAATCGCGTCTTAACGCGGTTCGTTCCTGACTCGCTGCTGCGCTCTCCAACCTGTTTGTCCCTGTTCCAGTTTGTAGCCTTGATCTGGGTTCCCTGTTTGGGTGTCCTGCCTGGTCTCCAGTACTGAGCCCCTGTGGAGTCCCGTTTTGTTTCCCTCCTTGGATTCCCTGACCTCTGGTCCTTCACCCAGCCCCCTGAGTTCCTTTGGGGTTACTTTTTCCTTGGTTCCAGTCTCTTTCTTGGAGCCATTTCCCTTGGGTTCCTCTCCTAGTCTCCTGGCCATCCCCTTCAGGCATTAGTTTCCCTTCTGTACCATTCCCCTGAGGGCCCTGCCTTCATGGTACTTACAGTTTCCTGTTCCTCCTGTTTTGGTTCCTCCTACCATTCTCTACCTGTGCCTTCCAGCCGGGGTACCAGCTCCTGTCTTCAGCTGTTTATTATCTGAGCTTCAGGATACTTCTGCAACATCTTCTGGACTGAGTTCACTAGCTAGTTTCATCGTACCTTGGAGTATCCATCTTCAGATCTGGACATTCCTGAATCATCAACCTTCCCTGTCAGTGCTTGCACTGTCCTGGCGTCACGATAATCCGCAGGGAAGTGTCTCTGTGGCGTCAGGAGCGGATCCCCATCCATACCTGTTCTATCAGGGCTGGGTGGAGGTTGCTTCCTTACGTCATCTTTTCATCATTTGACTTCCTGCAGCTACAGTCTGGCTTCTCCAGTTCGGCCGTCTTCAGGAAATGCAGGTACGCAACGTCCACGTGACGTCCACCTTAACAGGTAGTGACACTAGAACTTGAAGTGCGAGTACTAGTAAAGCTACTGATGGTTGTAATCAATAATAGTAGTACCAGTAGTGACATTAGTACTAGTCATCATAGTATTACTGCTTCAACTGGCGCAAAATGACCAGTTTCCTTTAACTTGAAGTCCCTGGTCATTTGTATGGTGCTAACAATAACAAATATGTGATATTTGAAATACCACTTGCTTTTAGGATACTACCTAATTATGAGCTGAGATGACATGGGGCATTTCTGGACTGGGGTACATTAAAAGTACTGCATGGAGTCAACATTGCGCACTGCACTTTCTATTTAGCACAGGCCCTACGATCAAAAGCCATAAGGTGGCATTTGACAACTAGCTGGTCTGCAACCGATCACATGTTCATATCACTTAAATCACACGCAATTAGTGGGTGCTGCTCGCCATGGATTCATGTTACTCAACCACCAAGCCCCTTTGCCGTTCGTACACCCAATGGGCTGTTGCCCGCCAGAAACCAGATCCTCTGTTTTCACCTGCTGGTAAGATAGCTCAGCGGGTTGAGAGCTCGCTGCTGCGATCTGAGCGTGATCTGCAGGTCACAGGTTTGAATTCTGGCAAGGCCAACTCAGCCTTTCATCCTTCCGAGGTCGATAACTGAGAACCAATTTCGCGTGAGTGATATTGTATGTAAATATGTGCTCTGTAAAGCGCTTTGGGCTAAGGCGCTATATAAATAACACATCATTATCATTACACAAAATGTTGAGAGGTACGCACGTTTCAACTGTTACCACCATACAAATAATGAAGCCCTGAGTGCCAGAGGATTAAGCCGTGTGTGCATGTGTGTGGTGACCTTCTCCCACAGGTTTTGGATGCCACCGGGGGTACAGGCAGGCAGTTTCCAGATGCCACCTTAAGTGCCTGATCGGCTCATGGGCGTCTCCTGGGTAGCCGGTGCAGGGCTGCATGGAGCAATGGGCGTCTCCTGGGTAGCCGGTGCAGGGCTGCATGGAGCAATGGGCGTCTCCTGGGTAGCCGGTGCAGGGCTGCATGGAGCAATGGGCGTCTCCTGGGTAGCCGGTGCACGGCTGCATAGAGCAATGGGCGTCTCCTGGGTAGCCGGTGCAGGGCTGCATGGAGCAATGGGCGTCTCCTGGGTAGCCGGTGCAGGGCTGCATAGAGCAATGGGCGTCTCCTGGGTAGCCGGTGCAGGGCTGCATAGAGCAATGGGCGTCTCCTGGGTAGCCGGTGCAGGGCTGCATGGAGCAATGGGCGTCTCCTGGGTAGCCGGTGCAGGGCTGCATAGAGCAATGGCCGTCTCCTGGGTAGCCGGTGCAGGGCTGCATAGAGCAATGGGCGTCTCCTGGGTATCCGGTGCACGGCTGCATAGAGCAGTGGGCGTCTCCTGGGTAGCCGGTGCAGGGCTGCATAGAGCAATGGGCGTCTCCTGGGTAGCCGGTGCAGGTGCAGGGCTGCATAGAGCAATGGGCGTCTCCTGGGTAGCCGGTGCAGGGCTGCATAGAGCAATGGGCGTCTCCTGGGTAGCCGGTGCAGGGCTGCATAGAGCAGTGGCCGTATCCTGGGTAGCCGGTGCAGGACTGCATAGAGCAGTGGGCGTCTCCTGGGTAGCCGGTGCAGGGCTGCATAGAGCAGTGGGCGTCTCCTGGGTAGCAGGTGCACGGCTGCATAGAGCAGTGGGCGTCTCCTGGGTAGCCGGTGCACAAGCTGACAAGGCACAGGGGCTCATTTTCCAGCTCACCAGAGTGTAAATAAAGGGGCTCAAGACAAGCATAAAGGGGTTACGCCGCTTTTAACACCTTTATTTATACTCCGAGGCATTTTTATGGTTTCTGAAGGCAGAGGGGGCATGGAATGCGAGCTGCGTTTCCGCCTCTGTTTGCCCCTCCAGCCTGGATTCACACCAGCATGACATTTTCATGGAAATTCTTATGCAATCCCTCTGCTTTTAACACCAGCAAAAGGCAGGCAGTTCCATAGGAACCCATTGTAAATGCTGCCTGTAATGTGTAAATAAATGGCCTGCAGCGCCTATGCTACTGACACTGCAAAGTGCAAAAACACAGGCGCATAGGTAACTGTGCGTGAAATTGCACCTTTGTTTTGCACTTCGCCGTGCAAATGACTAAAATTGTGGAGACGTAACATGAGCCCCCCCTGGGCAACACTGCTGAGTTTTAAAGAGAAATCTCTGAGTGATCTGACGCTACATCCACCCGTCCATTCAATGCTGTTTAATGTGCTCAGTCCATCCTAGTGCCAGGATGAGTTTGGCAGTATACGTGTGTGCCGTTTCCTGCAATACTCATTGTGGTGGGAGTGGGCAACATCAGGCCTGATAGCAATGCGTTGGGGGCAGTTTCGGCAGTTGAAGGAGTTGCAGGCGATGGAAGGCACTCTTTAGTTGTGGATGGCGACCCCCAGGATTTCAGACTTGCAGACACAGTGGATGGTGGGCCCAATGATAGGGACCGGTCGGTCAGATGTTAGTGAGGCGGGACTCAATTGCTATTTTGATGATCAATTTCACTCAGTGCTTTTATTGTAAATGCCCCGTCTCATGCATACAGATCTGGCTCATGGATCAACCATCTAACGGAGCAACAACGTCCGAGATATCTACATCGCTTTCTGGTCGATGAGACGGTTCTTAACTTTCAGGCGACACCCTCTAGAATGTTTGCTTCATTAACAGTCTCTGTTTATTTCAATTACATACTATGATTTACTTAGGAACGAAGATTGTACAATGTTTAACGGTTTACAATGTTAATTCAATGTAATACTTTCCTTTTTTTAATAGTTTCTTTTGAGGGGAATGCATACAATTTTGTCTCTCAAAAGGTCCTTCCTGCTTGGAAAGGGTCACACTCAGATTAAAGCTAATGAGCTATTTCTTCTGTGAGCAGCAAAATAATTTTGCGTGTTGGCCACTAATTGCACAAACACTGATAATTAACAAGTAATAGAAAACAGCAGAGGCAGCTGATGTCGTCTTGTCACTTAGGTCTGTAACTTTAGGATGGCAGGTGAACTGGACACACAGATGAAACAAGGCCAAGGGCAATCATCGGTGGACATGCAGATGAAGTCCTTGCAGAGACAAAGAAGAAAACAAGCATTGGCAGTGCCAAATTGTTTAGCTTTGGTGTAGCCATTGGGTAGGCATTTTACAGGCACTGCCATAAGAGTACAGGACGTACCTGGCCATGACATGGCAAAAGCTGGCTAATGGTTTTAGTCCCTGTGCATATTTTTGCATTGTCTGGCATATGCCTATCTAATGCCTATTCAAGAACCAGAACTGTTGGCTGTGCCAGTGCGTCCCTTTAAGAGGAATTCAGTGCAAGGAACATGTTCAAGGGCACATATAGTGCTTGTATATTAAGAGGCTAAATGCACACTTGGTTAAGACATTTGTATTACACAAAGCATTGTATAACACTCCACTTAGGCCATTACCTTTCAAAGCACTGCCACAAATAACATTGGAACCCCCTTAAAAGCACAGAGCTGGATCCAAGAGATCCCTTGGGTGCGTATTTTGGACGGCGAGGGGCAAGTTCTGGGTGAACATGGCCATATGGATTAGCATGGCCACGGGTGTATAATAGGTGGATACAATGCCAAACAACACCCACAGGCTGTGTACCCTTCCTCACATTCCATTTCTTTTTTTATTTTCACTTCACATGTCCATCATTCAGGCAAATAAGCAGCACTTACAGTGCGTGCACCTAATAGCCAAAACTAAAAAGAAAAGAAAAGCCTGCAATGTAACAAGGGCAGTGGCACATGGGCGCAGACTACAGTGTAATGGAAGTATAACAATACAACAGGAATATTTTCTAAGGAATAATTAAACACCTGAGCCACTTACATGCTGTCACTGCCTATCCTGACCCAGAAGGTATTCTTGCCCTACACCCACATAACAAGTTAAAGAAAAACAGATTCAAATGTATAATCAGGCAGATAGCGGCGTTCTGGCAAGATTTTACTCTGTTCCGCGTATCCAGTGGGCATCATCCCATTATTTTGTGGCCGAAAATACCAGGGCTGAAAATGCTGAATTTCGAAATGTGCATTTCAAAACATTTATATGTGGAGCGGGTGAGTTAGGGTAATACATATTGTAAGGGGATTATAGGGGGCTGCACAGGGTCTCCCCCTGCATATAAGTGTTTTGAAATGTGCACACACAAAAAAATCGGTATTTTTTTTGCTGCAGTATTTTATTTTTTGAAAAAATCACACAGATCCTATCCAGTGCCTAGTGGGCTTAGGGCAATGGAGCAAGGAACCTATTACCCATCGCCGGACCAGCAGAAGTCAACATGGCAACCCCTTCCATGTGGACCACACAGAAGCTGGAGTGAAGCCGGTGGTGGCGTGATCTCGGCGAGGTGGACCGTGCGGTCCTTTAACTTTGCCGGCACTAAAAGGTCAAGAAGCACGCGGATCTGGTGCGGTGCAGCGAGAAGCGGAGAGAGAAATGTGAAGATCATTCAACAAGAGAGAGTGAGACCAACACCCCGGGAAGAATCCGTAAAATGCCTCCACCAGGAAGATGGCAACAGGAGCTGCGGGTGACCCGGTAGGGGTTTGGCTGAGGGTGACTAATGCTTCAGAAGTAATCTCCCTCGTCACAGTAGTTACAAGAAAGCGACCAAGAGTGAAGAGTGCCTCAGGAGTAATCTCCCGATCACAGTGATGACAGAAAATATACCAAGAGTAAAGAGTGCCTCAGGAGTAACCTCCCTTGTTACAATAACTAAAATGGAGATATTAAGGAGAGAGATTACCACGGGAGCAGTCAGCAGGTTTCTGGAAAAAGCCAAAGACATTACAGGAGTAATCTCCCTTGTTGCAAGAACCAAGAGGTAGATAAAGAAAGTTGAGGAATATATGTATCACTGAGGAAGAATAACTGTTGTACATTTCACCAAGCTCAGAGCAGCCCCTGGGAGGAATTAGAAGACCTTATAAGAACTGTCACCAAAGGCTATCAGAAACCACTCTCTAAGGGCTTAACCGGTTGGCCCTGGAGAAGGGAGCCATTCTCCTGGCTTCATTTCTGTATGCTGAATACATTTAATTTGTGGTAGGGTCAGAGTAGGATCGTTTTGGACAGAGGACGGATTCTTTAGTTTGACAACCACCCTGACGACGAGCACCCAAGTTATAATTCAGTTAGGTAGGGCAACCCCTTTAGTTGTAGGGGAAAAAAGATATTTTTCTTATTGTTGAATAAAAACCTTGAGTTGAAATGCCACCCCTTTGTCTGACTCTTTCATCTTACTTACCAAAGTATCCAATGCAATGAATCAGCTTCCCATTCATATAGCCGAAGCAATCAATCAGCTCTCCCTTCATCTAGCTGAAAAAATTAATTTGCTTTCCCTTTGCTATATGAAGGGAAAGCTGATTCACTATCTTGACTATGTAGAGGCAGCAAATCAGCCTTCATGTAGCGAAGGCAATTAATCAACTTTCCTTCCATGTAGCAGAGGAAATGAATCAGCTTTCCCTCCATGTAACCAAGGCAATCAATTCGTTTCACCTACATCTAGCAGAGGTAACGAATCGGCTTTCTCTTCAAATATCCAAGATAGTGAATCAGCTTCCCCTCCATACAACAGAGGCAATGAATAAGCTTTCCGTTCATATAGCCGAGGCAGTGAATCAGCTTCCCCTCCATACAGCAGAGGCAATGAATAAGCTTTCCGTTCATATAGCGGAGGCAGTGAATCAGCTTCCCCTCCATACAGCAGAGGCAATGAACAAGCTTTCCGTTCATATAGCCGAGGCAGTGAATCAGCTTTCCCTTCATATGGCCGAGGCAATGAATCAGCTTTCTGTTCGTGTAGCTGAGACAACAAATCAGCTTTCCCTTTCCCAAGCCAAGATAGGGAATTGGCTTCCTCTTCATATAGCTGTGACAATGAAACAGTGTATTAATGATGCTTCTCTGGTCCACAGGACATCTGTAAATGCAAAAGTATTTATTGGTTTTTTGAAGCCCTCTACCCTCGAAAGGAAATAGGGAAAAAAGAAATCCAGCCAATGTGTCATGGTTATCACACTTCATGGACTTCAAACATCTCAGTCCACACCAATACAGGGATGACCCCCACTTCCAGATAATGTAACTATTGTACAAACACTTCCAGAACGGCCAGATGTTCTCTGTCCTAAATTGGGTAATGTTCTGCAGTAGACAGAACTTGTGAATAGAAGGCAATAGGATGGAGGATTTTAGGAAAACGTTCCTCTGAGCTGCAACAGCCGCTATGGCCATAGTAAAGCCATGACTCACTGCAATACAGGGTGGATTCACATTTGGGTGACGTAAAATGGGGGTAGAATTAAACACCCTCTTCAGAGTGCAGAACCCTTCTTCTTGTCTGAATTCTCTAGATGAATGGAATTACTTTTTAAGTGAGGTCCTCAATGGGAGTAACGATTATGGAGAATGATCCGAGAACCCTCCTGCAAAAATGAGAGAAACCAACACATCAGAGGTTTGAGGAAGACCCTTACACTAGCGCAGGAGCTTTTGAAGAAGATACAGCTACCTCACAGCCCTGGCACTCCCCATCAGTGCAGCCTTGGAAATCCCCATCAGTGCACTCAGACCCTGATGTCTTTCATCCTTCTCCTCCCAAGGACTCACCTATTGGGAACACCTCCCCCATAGATGACCAGCCTTCACTTAATGCACTATTGCGCAAGGCAGCAGCGCATTTTGAAATAGACACAGGGGAGACTCTTCCGGACATAGACTTTGTAGAAAAAGTTATTAAAGAAAAAGCCCCGGTCAGCCAGTCCATTCCGCTCCTGGCTTCTATAAAGAGAAGAATAACTCCTTCCCTTTCCAATCCGGCCTTAGTCAGAGGGGTCAACCCTCGGATAGAAAAGCTCTTCAGCCCTTCGTCTTCTGACCCTTTGTACATCAGGGGACATTCTATTCCGGACTCTCTGGTAGTGACTAACACAAGAAAGAGAGCGGGGGTACCACTATCTACTAGTGAGGCACCACCTGACAAAGAGGGCAAAAAGCTCTATGCACTTGGGAAGAGAATCACGACCTCCGCCGCCTTCTCAACCAGGATCGCGAATAACAATTCCCTACTAGCTAGCTACGCAGATGCACAGTGGAGCAAGCTGCGCAGCGAAGCAGAGGACGCACCAGAACCCCTGCGTTCACGCCTGTTGGCTACTATATCAGAGGGAACTCTTGTACGAATTTACAAATTCCCCTGGCGTGAGTAGGCCCAGGCCCCCAGCCCCCCAGAGCATCCGATCTTTATTTTACTTGTGCTTTAAAAAGCACGTGCAGCGCACTCGGCGACTGCTTCTCCCGGCAAGCCCCACTGCTTCCTGACTCCCTGTGCCCGCCTCCCGCACCACCCCCGCGACCGGATTGGTGCCTGGAAGCACCCAGCAACAGAGGCCCTAATGACCCTGCTGGCTCGCCGCACCCGCGCCATTTACGAATTCCCCTGGCGTGGTGAGTAGGCCCAGGCCCCCAGCCCCCCAGAGCATCCGATCTTTATTTTACTTGTGCTTTAAAAAGCACGTGCAGCGCACTCGGCGACTGCTTCTCCCGGCAAGCCCCACTGCTTCCTGACTCCCTGTGCCCGCCTCCCGCACCACCCCCGCGACCGGATTGGTGCCTGGAAGCACCCAGCAACAGAGGCCCTAATGACCCTGCTGGCTCGCCGCACCCGCGCCATTTACGAATTCCCCTGGCGTGGTGAGTAGGCCCAGGCCCCCAGCCCCCCAGAGCATCCGATCTTTATTTTACTTGTGCTTTAAAAAGCACGTGCAGCGCACTCGGCGACTGCTTCTCCCGGCAAGCCCCACTGCTTCCTGACTCCCTGTGCCCGCCTCCCGCACCACCCCCGCGACCGGATTGGTGCCTGGAAGCACCCAGCAACAGAGGCCCTAATGACCCTGCTGGCTCGCCGCACCCGCGCCATTTACGAATTCCCCTGGCGTGGTGAGTAGGCCCAGGCCCCCAGCCCCCCAGAGCATCCGATCTTTATTTTACTTGTGCTTTAAAAAGCACGTGCAGCGCACTCGGCGACTGCTTCTCCCGGCAAGCCCCACTGCTTCCTGACTCCCTGTGCCCGCCTCCCGCACCACCCCCGCGACCGGATTGGTGCTCTGCGCGGCCATAAGGAACACTCCAGGGCAGCCCCCTGCCCGGCAGCCCCTGCGGCTAAGGGCCCCAAGGCCAAGGGCGGCTCCGACAGAGGCGGCTCTAAGATGTGTCAGCAGGTGTCCGCAGGGGAAGCCAATGAAGCCAGCAACTAACAGACACCACCAAAACCGTGAGTGTGGTATGGGTAGGGGAGTAGAGCAATCGCTCCACTCCAGAAAGCCCATGCCACTCTATCTTACCCCCAAATAACATTGATTGCCATAAAGTTAGCATGTCCACCCCTAGACGGAATTGTGAAAGTTAGCATGCCCACTCTTAGATAGAACTGTGAAAGTTAGCATGTCCACCCCTAGACGGAATTGTGAAAGTTAGCATGCCCACTCTTAGATAGAACTGTGAAAGTTAGCATGTCCACCCCTAGACGGAATTGGGAAAGTTAGCATGCCCACTCTTAGATAGAACTGTGAAAGTTAGCATGTCCACCCCTAGACGGAATTGTGAAAGTTAGCATGTCCACTCTTAGATAGAACTGTGAAAGTTAGCATGCCCACTCCTAGACGGAATTGTGAAAGTTAGCATGTCCACCCCTAGACGGAATTGTGAAAGTTAGCATGTCCACCCCTAGACGGAATTGTGAAAGTTAGCATGTCCACTCTTAGATGGAATTGTGAAAGTTAGCATGTGAAAGTTGCACTTAGAAAGTGTGCCCTACAGCCTCTCCGTCAAGCTTAGAAATGTGCCCAATAGCCTCTCTGGCAAATGGAATTTAGAAGTGCGCCCAAGATCCTCTGTGAAAGTTGCATTTAGAAGTGTGCCCAATAGCCTCTCCGTGAATCTTAGAAATGTGCCCAATAGCCTATCTGGTAAATGAATTTAGAAGTGTGCCTAAGATCCTCTGTGAAAGATGCATTTAGAAGTGTGCCCAATAGCCACTCTGTGAAAATTGCATTTAGTAGTGTGCCCAATAGACACTCTGGAAAGCTACATTTAGAAATGTACCCAATAGACACTCTGGAAAGTTCCATCAGAAGTGTGCCCAATAACCCCGCTGTGAATTTAGTAGTGTTCCCAATAATCACTCTGTGAAAGTTGCTTTTAGAAGTTCCTAATAGCCTCGCTGGAAAACTGAATTTGGAAGTATTCCCAATAGCCTCGCTGGAAAATGGATTCTAATAGTGCGCCCAGTAGCCCCTCTGTGGAAAATTGGATTTAGATATAGGCCCAATATCCTCTGTGAAAGCTGCATTTAGAAGTGTACCCATTAGCCACGCTGTGAAAGCTGCATTTAGAAGTGCTACCAATAGCATCTGTGAAAGTTGATTATAGAAGTGTATCCAATAGACACTCTGGAAAGTCGCATTTAGAAGTTTGCCCAATAGCCTCTCTGGAAAATTGAATTTAGAAATGTGCCCAGTAGACGCTCTGTGAAAATTGCATTTAGAAGTGTACCCAATAGCCTCTGCGAGAGTTACACTTAGAAGTGTGCCCAGTAGCCTCACTGATAAATTGAATTTAGAAATGTTCCCAATAGCCTCTGTATGGAAAATTGTACTTAGAAGTTCGCCCGGTAGCCTCCCTGGGAAAGTTGATTTTAGAAGTTTGCACATTGAAAGAGCATATAACCACTCTTACCACACCCCACGCTTACCCTCCCCTTTACATCACCACTCAACTAGAACACAGTGATACTATGACACCATTCGGTATAACTGTTCTCATACGAACATCCGCCGCTTACTCCACATCATTCTTTGTAAACACTGCCGGTCTCACACCCCCGGCCAGGCGTTTTCCTCAGGCCTAACGCAGCCACATCCGTTCCGGATAAATCCTGCCTGAACGAACACATTCTCCTGATCTCTCAACCACCACACCTACCAATAAGAATCAGCTATCACACGTGTACCGCACGAGCTGCACACATATCCGGTGCACACATGCACCTTTTGACTCTCCCTACTCTCTCTACTGATCTGAACTTCGGTTCCCAAGGGCGTTCAACCTACCAGCGCCTTCAGACCATACCAATGGTATATAAGGCGCTATATAAGTGCAAAATAACAATAACAATAACAACAATAACAATAACAATCTTTGCAAGTCTCTGGGAGAGCCACCATGTAACAGTTGCAACTTTATGATTGTCCGTGGCAATGACCTCCAAAGAGATGACATAACCAAAAAAAAGGAACAGAGAGGAATTCAAACTGCATTTCTGTAGCTTGATATAAAGATGTCGATTACAGGGCGTCCTTCATTGGTCCCCGGTGTTCCTTCATGGAGCCGCAGAATACTAGGATACCCTCTGGACACAGTAACTCAATGATGTAGAGGATATCACGGAGGAGGGCACCGTAGAGAGGCTCAAAGGCTGTTGATATGCCACATTATTCGTAAGGCATAACCATAGTTTTTAGAGCTGGTGTCTTGTGTTAAAGGCTGTCGTCCACTCATCTCCTGCAAAAATGCGTTTCAAGATAAAGCCCCCCCCCCTTAGATCCAGTTTAGAAAACATGGTCAATAATAATAACTGATTGATCAGTACCGGCATGAGAGAAAGACAATACTGGTTTTGTTATGGGAATGCTTTTGAATTGTGCTAATTTACACTATAGTGGAATTCACTTCCGTATTAGGGCCTGTAGATGGGTCGAGCAACCAATGTCACATGAATTGGGTTTAGGTGACTTACTTGAGTCTGAATAGTGTAAGGTATTAGGTTACACTAATGCCCGTAACAACTTAGAAAACCCTCTAGAAATTATAAGGGCTAATCCTGTAAAACAGTGTCAAGGATGGGACAACACAAAGCGGGGTTCTGCAGGTGCTTCCTGCTCCTCAGGAAGGTGACATTGTTCAATATAAAAGTCTTATCCCTGAGCTTATAAGTGCCGTTCCTCCAGGAACACCCTAGTTTATTAACTGAAGTCCAAATGCAGTGGCCAACATAATAGTTCAAAGCAACTCTTAGGAAGTTCTTTAGCCACAAGGCTAAGCCTGTGCTTACATTTCAAACATTCTACAAAAGTGGCCTACAAAAGTGTCCATTAACCAAATCTGAAGTTCAGTCCTGCTATATAAACATCTGATTCTATGCCATATTTCTGCATTTTGAAGGCCAAACACAAAAAGACTGATTTATTTCTGTTGATTGTGTCTGGTCTCAAAATTGCTTCCCACTCTGAACCCCCCATCTCTCGGGAAGCCGACCCCCCCCCCCACTTACAACTCCACTCCCATCCTATCCCATGCCGGCTGGGTTTCAATGAATTTGGTGGGTTTTACCCCTCAAATTTACCCTTTCATCGGCCAACCCCCCTTCATGTCCCAACCCCCCTTCTCAGCCCAAAATATTCCCCCTCACCTTCCACCACTCACACATGCAAACATACTTTTACGCGCGCGCTCACACCCACACACACACACACACACGGACAGGGGCATGATCATTTGATTTAGTGAGACCGCTTAGAGCGCTCTCCGAGCGGTCTTTCTAAATAAATTTGATTTCTTTTAGGCTATCCTAAAACTATTTTTTCTCTACAGCCATCTCCCAGATGGTTCTCAGGAGAGTCCTCCCTGAGGAAGAACTCACAGTTCTTGCCTCTTCAGGGTCCCATATCAGCACAGCCTTCTTTAAGGGTCTCAAAGACCACCTCTTCTTCTAAACATGCCGTTAGTCTCAGTTTTTTTTGGTAACCACCTGTTCATAGCAATCAATTCTCTTAGGTCTCTCTGTGGCTAGAACTCTTGTAAGTCTGTCCATGACCTCTAGTGCTCACCACAACTCTCCGAGCAATAACAAGTATTTCTCCTCCATCATCCAGGTCTCTTTTCAGGCAGCGACTGCTCTGCCCTGTGTCCTTTCTTCGGGGTTCAGTCCTTGGTGCATAACTTGGCTCTGGGTTCCACCCACCGTGAACCACACATCTCCCAGCTAACAGAAGGTAAACAACCTCATCCAGGTAGCAGTCCTGCCAGGTATCCAATGAATTAGAGGCTAGCATGTCTTCTTCCTTCCAGCATTTGACTTTCTTTAGTTTGCCCCAACCTCTTTTATTCACATGGGCCAGTGGATTTCTCTGTAAATTGGCCCGGGATTGACCTGTCCTCTGAGAGGCCTGTTTCAGGTCTCTTGGTTGAAGGATTTCCCTCATTATTGTTACATTTCTGTTATTGGGAAAGAGTTAATTTCTCTGCATATTGTTTAATGGCTGGCACTTAGGCTTTCAGTATGTGTCAGGCCATCAGCGCCATCCTAAAGCTACTTGTGTGCTCGGTTGTGAATCTGTGGTGTCCTGCGGCTGTCTGCGATCCACCATGAGCAGGGCTTGTGTTCCTGCTGGACCGCAGGGATCATTACTGGCCTGAACCGGGCCTTTGCTCTGAACCTGAAGGTAAGCTGATTTCCTCATACGTTTGCGGTTTAGTTCCATTTCATGTTCGGCGCTCATTGAATGCTGGTGGATAACTTCTTCCCTGCGGCTTGCGTTTATCAAAAGCTTGTGGTTCGGTTCTACTGTACAGTTTATTTTTGCAGATAACTTGCGGTTTCATTCTAATCTGTGCTTGGAGTTTACTGAACGCTAGTGGTTTAATTTTATCACCTGGTTTGAGTTTACAGATCCCTTGGTGCCTAATTATTCTCTACTGTTTGACTCTGGGCATCCCAGGGTCTGCTAGGGCTTGAAGGTCTTTTTCATAATTTGTGGTGATTCCACTCGGATGGGAATTGTGAGTACTACGTATCAGAGGGAAGGATGTGTCCAGGGAATCCTGCTCCATCCACGCTCTGGGATTCACAGCTGGTAGCGGGCGGGACAACCAAGCCCCCTGTGGTTTGACCCACTCTTAATAAAAGATGAGGAGTTCCTGCAACTCACCATAGGCCAATGCCAGTGATTTACAGGCACGAATATAACACTTGTAAACCTTTCAGGGATATACTTCCTTAACTGTGTATAGTTTTCAGAAGTCAATGCCTATATCCTTCGACGTGCTCTAACCCAGAGGCACAGCAGGCAGAGGTTTGATGGGGTTGTAATTCCTCTTCTTCTTTTCCTCAAAACACACCAGAAACATCTTGATGTGAAATTGACATCATTCCACATGTCTTTCTCATTCTGCAGAACGATGTCCATCTGCAATGTTTTATGGTGCTGCGAGGCAACAATGTTTCAAACTCAATTAGTGGAAAAGGATCTTGCTTGGTTCAATCAGCCTGTGGGGTAGGTTTTCAAAGCTATGATGTCTCCAAAATTAGCCGAAAATTAGATGAATCAAATATTGCAAAAGTATTTCATTCTAAAGGAACACATGGAGAGTCGCCATTATTATTAAGGAAAGAAAGGAAATAAAACCTTACCATGGAAGGAGGGAAGCTGGAGGCAGGCTACAAAAAGTAAAGTGGGAAAAACCATGCAGCGATGACAGGCAATCTTTTATACTGCCTCTGCCTGCCCTTAGCCGAGACAGCATCCTAGTAACAGCCCATGTAAAGCTGGCACCATTTTAGACTTAGGTAGGTGGTAGCATTGTGCCAAGGCGCAGTTTTATTGTGCAAACCTGGCACTTTGTCGGTAGATCCGGAAGCAGCCAGGACATGATCATCTATGTACAGGAAAGCCGATCCCAAACATACAGTACCTGCGACTGCGAGCGAGGCTTGTCTATATCGCACCTTTTTATCCCTGGAATTGATGGTCTCAGTTAGCAATTCCAGCAATAAATGGTTATCATTGAGATGGAGACTTTGAACGGCACTTCATTGCACATACTGCGCTCTGCATCAAGGTGGCAGCGGCCCACACCCCAAGCACGAAGCAATCATCAAACAGAATTTCTAAATCACAATCCTGCTTTCCTGGGGTCCTTCATCAACAAATAGACACAGTTTGTGAAGACGAAACCATGTGTGAAGATGAGGTTGCAAGTAGGTGTGTACTGAACTTCAGCTTCTAGTAAGTATTCAGCCGAATTCCGGCTGAAAAAAAGCTATTCGGCCCCGGCCGAATAGTTTCTAGCTATTCGGCTCGTACCGAATACCTTGACATTCTCATTTGGATACAATGCAACATGAACTCAGAAAGGCAAATATAGACTTCAGTTTACAAAACTGAATAGAATTACACCAGACAAATTGCTATTACACAGCTGAAAATACCTTATATTGTAATCTGCTCTTTAGGGCATATTTTGTACAGATTCTTAGACAAAATAATTGCTCATCTGTTATACTATACAGGAACATCTTTTCTTTTGGCGAATGATTATATGCAATGTGCACTTTTTTCAGTTGGAAAAAACAAACTGAAAGAAATGTGCATCGATACTTTGAGTTCCAGTCATGTCACTTCCCATTGCGTACGTCATAGTCCCCCCTTTTCCTTTTTTAAGGACTTGCGTCCTGAGTTTAACATGATCTGATATTTTATCAGGAAATTATAAGTTGTATATGTTTTTGTGTTGACGAGAAAGAGTGGCTAGGATAAGTGACAAGTGAGCAGCATTTGTTTGGGTGGGATGAATAGTTGTGAGATGGAGTTCACACATTTCAGATTTCCTCTTGACTTGTGCCCTGCATGAGCCGACATGAACCATTTTATACATTTCTATGTGAGCTGCAAAGAAGTTTTGACTTTGCAACTGGATAGAGAATGCAATGCATCTGATTCACAAAGGCAGTCCTTTTGCATTTGTGAAGCCTCCTACTTTAACTGGCACTGAATTTCAACAATCTTCTGTACATATGGTCCCATCATTTTGGTTAAATCTGCTTTATTCTGGCATTTATACTTTAAATAAAGATGCTACATTAATTACAATGAAAAGAAATAAAAGTATAGAATGCATTCAAAATGGTGATTTATTTATGTTCTTAATAAGTGCGTTTTTGAAGTTTGGAAAATTATTTCTTAAATAAAGCAACTATTCGGCTTCATATTCGGCTTCGGCCGAATAGTTGACAAACTATTCGGTATTCGGCCGAATACTAAATATGCTATTCGGTACAGCCCTAGTTGCAAGCGCATATTTCCTAGCGAGATGTGTTCTAGTCCTCATTCTAACATTTTTTTTTAACACAATGAAGATAGCTTTAAAAATGTGGAGATTCTTCAAAAATAAAAAGAATCCAACAGCACTTAAGCAATAATATAAGAACAGTTCTAGATGCACAGAGTTGGGGAATTCCTGATTGGATATAGCATATGCTTGTCAAACGCAGTCCAAAGCAAGGCCTTCTCCCATCTGTTGCTGGATTAGCCGTGTGGGTGGAAAGAAAGCATGTGAGTGTATTCTGAGTGTAGGCAGCCCCTGTATTACAGCCAAGTGAGCATTGCGTGGATTACAGCTATTCAGGAGAGGTACTGCACCACTACATCTCAGGTGGAGCCAACATCCTCAGTGAGAAACAGCACCCATGACATCCAGGGAACACAGCCGTAATTCCGAACCCCTCACCCTGTAGAAAAGGACTTGCTCACACATAAAATCCCCAAAAGGCCCCTGTCCTGTGGTTTCATTTTCCCCATCCTGTGTGAGATATGGCAGCTTCAGGCTAGCTGAGCAACTCCTTCTCTTCTGTTTTAGCGGTCAGTCTTCTCTACATTCCGGCCAATCCTCTTGCAGCCTTGGCTCTCTCACTCACACAGCGGTGTTGCTAGGTCTGGAAAAGATCCGGGGCTGCACCAATACCAGGACTGTCAGGACTCACGGCTTGCTGGCCTTTTGGTTGTAGCCCATGAGCTTTGATCCTGGGCTACAACCAAAACACCCGGGGCTATAGCGCCCACCCCGTACCTAGCAACACCTCTGCACTCACATATCCAGTATCGCTATATTTAGGCTTGCGTTACATGCCAATGCATCGCTATGGCTTTCACCATTTGGTGCGCACATTTCCCGCGTGCTTCAGACTCTCCACTGGTTTCTGTGGCCCAGCGGGTTAAATTTAAAGCACTATGTATAGTTCATCGCGCCCTTCATAATCAAAGCGCTTTATATCTTCAAGCCAAATTTACCCGCTGCTAACCTACTCGTAGTCTTCGCTCTGCCACAGCCGAACAACTTGTTGTGCCTAGATACAAACGGTCTTGGGTTGGGGCCGGGCTTTCTCTGTTGCCGCAGCAACTTTATGGAATGACCTTCCACTTTTCATTAAGAAAACATCCAATTATTTAGCTTTTAGAAGGTTTGTGAAGACTCACTTATTTTAGGCTTGCCCCGTAGTGACCAGCTTTTCCTCTCTCAAAGCGCCAAGATACCTTTGGGTCACCGTGCGCTCTAGAAGCTCTTTGTAACATAACATAACATATACACTCCCACCAAGGGGCGTTATGTGTGCTCTCCTTAGATTGGTTTCAGCATATCTTTACTAGCCGCACATGCGCTGACTACATCCAGGTGGCCACCTGCGCCGCTTGCCTTCTGTGGAAGGCTGCCCCTGTTCTGAGCCTTTAACACCCAATAGTCCGTAACCCCTGAACAACCCCTATGCCATGTTGGTAACAAGATGTTTCTGTGACGAAGCAGATGAGCAATGGCGAGTCAGACATTCTCCCTGGGCCATGGGGGCGCTAGTCACAGAGTGCAAAGTTGATGCCCCATTTGTCACGTGTTTTCGTTCTCCCCCAAGCAACATCATTCGTGTCCATACAATGAAGGCAGATGTATGTTGAGGACTCCCCCTTCATAGCCGATATTTGGAGGATGTAATGTGCAATTGACTTGCATGTCATTAAATAAAATATGTATGCCATTGAGGACTTGGCACGCATGTGATCAACCCCATAGGAGGCTGGTCTTGAGACTTTGAGGCATGCTGTTGTGAGAAAATATGAGCTGGCCCAGCATTAGGGGTGAGGGGTGCCCAGCATTTGTTCGCTGAAGGAGGTCTCGGCATAAAAGGTTTGGAATCCATTTCCATAAGCTGTTAGTGGGACGGGAAGGGGAAGAGGGTCACCCCACAGGTGGGGCTCATCCCAGAGCTCACGCTTGAGGGATGGGAGAAATGGGATTATGCATTTATGTTAACCCATTCTGTGCCAGGGTCTATGCCGACGCTGCTGCCAGACTTCTTGAAACCTGTAGTAATTCATGACATACTTTGACATCATTATGGAACTTGAGGTATCCTCAATGCAGACATAATTATGCACTCATGGGGTTAATGAATTTAAAAAAACGGAGACTCTGCAAGTAGGTGCATGAACCAAACCCAAGAACAAGAAACATGAACCTATATTGCAGTGAGACCATGTGAATGAGACGTCATGCACCTTTAAGGGGGGGGTGGGAGGTCTAGCATTGTTCTTTTGCCATAATACATGAAACGGTTAGTTTCCCTAAATCTGGACAAGAAAGCAAATACGCAATTAATGTTACATCCCCTTATTCATTTATTTTTATATAGTTCTAAAAGAACTTTAACAAAATATTATCTCAACAATTCAAATCCATTTTCATTCACATGCCTAACATATGCAATAGATATACACAATTTTAAATTTGAAAATTAAAATGTATAATTACGGTTACAATTTCTTCTTAGGCTTTCAATTTAGCTTTAAACTTTTACACAGTATAATTCAGATTCCTGACATACAAGTCACTGATTCATGTATTCAACACTTATATTAAGCAATTAATAGTGCTAAATATTGAATGGCCTTTTCAAGTAAAATGAATGCTGAATGCTCTAGCTCTTTTCGGGAAACAGTTGGGTTAGATATTACATTTTAGGCCTTAACACACATGGCCTGAAGCAGCTTATCGTAGAGCAACTTTCATTGAAATAATAAATACTAAACATATTAAAATTTTAAGTCTAAAATCAAAAAAGTCCCTCAATAGAAGAGGATCTAAAAACTTACTTATAATAATCCACAAGCGGTAAAGTGCAATGATCGTGCTTTCAGCATCCGTGTTAAAACAGTAATCCCAGAATGTAGCATCCTTTATAAAATCATAGCAATACATCAGCGTTCTATGTTCTTAGATCGCCAGGGTTTTTTTCGCAGAGTTTTTTGCCGAACCTTTTTGGCCAAAAAAAACTCATCTCGAATTTAGTTTTTATATTTGGGGGTCCCCCTCAAACCCGCTTCCCTATTTTGTAGTCCTTATACCCCACACACCCCTACCCCTTATATGCCCATACCCACCCACCTACTATATTTTTAGATGAGTTTTTTGGCCGAAAATGTTCAACAAAACGCAGCGGAAAAAAGCCTGCTGATGTATTAACGTCTGGCCTCATTATACCTATCCCGGTCCAGTAACAATGGTGCTGGTAAGCCTACCGGCACAGTTGTTACCGGACCGGCACAGGTCAGACCTGGCAGGGGGAAAAGCACCCGCCCGCAGAGTTTCACAGAAGCACCAGCACTGTTATTAATGGTGCCAATGCTTCCGTGGTCCCCATTCCCATTTGAGTCATATGGGACTAAAATGGGAATGGGGATTTACAATTACGGCGCCTGACTTCCTGGAACTCTGCGGTTGTAATCCCCCGGTGTTACCGGCAAGCCAGGTGCCCGTAAATCTTGCAAGTCGGGCGCTAACCCGCCAGTAGCACCGACAGGGTTATCGCCAGACTTGTAATGAGGCACCATATGTCCTAACATATTCATATATTCAGTACACATAGCCGAACATTCCGTAAATAGGTGTTTTGCCGACTCAAGTATCCCAGGCATTTTGTATAAGCGTCAGCATCTATCTTTAAGGGGTATCCACAGTTGTGCACCCACAGCGATATATGTTGGTAGTTGATTTCTTCGCAATCTTAATCGGAAATTCTGAACCGATAAATTCGGGCATTGCCTCAGGTACCTCTGAGGTTTCAAGTATTTGTGCACCACTCTAGATGCGTACCCGTAGCTTCTAATCATGGCTAGGTGGATGTAGATGTTGACCCAGTCCCACTCTTTGATTTTATGCTTAAAAATATGCTTTAGGCATTGATAGCGAGTCCCTCTAGAAAAATCGGGGCACTAGCCAATATCCTTATAAAGGCTGGTGTCCAAAACGTCAAACTGGCCTGTACCACCCCCAAAGAAGGAGTTTACACCTGTCCCCAACAATGAGAGCAGTTGACATTTCGGATGCATATGAATTTTTATTCATTCTAATGAGCAACTCACCCTTGAGCAAAACCAACCCCAGCTCTAACCGAATATATTGCATAGGGGAAGATTTTCTCATCTACAAAATATGTTTCCAAAAGGATCCTATATGACCCAACCATCGTAGGTCTCTCATAGTCAACGTCTCTAGTCCATGTAGGACCACGGGGCAGAAACATTGTTTATAGAGGTAATAATTCCCTCCATTGAGAACCCAGCTGTGTTTTTTGTAAAAGTGCAGATTAACTGGTTCATGCGTAAGGCCTTAGCCTTCTTAGTGGCCACTATATGCACACAGGTCCTGCTACCACTCATATATAAGCCCAAATAAGGATAGCACACCACATAATCAACCTTACCAAGGGAGGTCTGAAAATCAAGGAATGTCACTTTTTTAGATGAGACAGCCAAGACCTTTGTCTTTCCCATGTTTATGCACATCTCGTTTACAGCCGCATGATTAATCAGAGATTCAAACATAGCTTTTGCTCCCATGTAGGTATAGTTCAACATTTCCAGGTCATCAGCATACAACATGCACGGGATGATCCTACCACCAACCTTGGGGCAACACCCCCTATTTGCTGTAAGTTGTGTCGGGAGATCAACTGTAAATAGGTTGTACAGCAGGGACGCTACAGTGCAGTCCCGCTTCATGCCTTTCCCAATAGGGATTGGCGTATGTAGACCTGCCTCTTCATTCATGCAGCATGACAAGCTTGGGTGTTGCGATATAGCCCTCTTAGCACATTAACAATCCATCTTGGACAGCCATAATCAATCAATTTATCTCACAACATAGTTCTGTTGACTCCATCGAATGCTGCTTTAAAGTCGACAAATTTAACATATAATGTCCGCCCTCTGGATTCCAATGTGCCTCTAATCAGTGAGTTCAAAATTCTTAAATTATGTATAGTGCAGCAACCAGGTCGAAACCCGGTCTGCATAAATTCCCTTAGGACTAAGGTGGAAAATATCTTCCCAGTGACGTCTAATAATGATAGGAGCCTATAGTTTTCCGGCATAAACCGGTCCCCTTTCGTATACATCAACAGAAGAATGGACTGCTGACACAACACCGGAATATTGTATGTCAGGCACCCTTTATCAAATAGAATTCTTAATATATGAGCCCATATGTCAGGATTCTGTTTTAAAACGATATTGGCAAGTCCATTTGGACCGGGCGCCCTGGAATTTTTAAGTTTCTTTTTTTTTTATTAAGCATATCTTTAGTTTACATTTAAACTTTTTTTATGCTATTCACTAAAAATACAGAATTTCCATTGAGTTATAGACATAAAATAAATAAAAATAAAATAAATAAATCAATTAAGAAAAATAAATAAATAATAACAATAAAGAAAAAGGAATAAAAGAGTTCAAAAGATTTTCCAACGTTTTCAATAGAACTCTTAGTTTCCCTCAAATTTCCATGTCCTTTCAGTGAATCACTTCCTTTCATCTTTCACTGCTACTTTCTCAAAGATTTTTTTAACGAAGGCCAACAAAGCTAAAATCTCTGTAGTTCTCCTCCCTTGACACAAACCCAAAGTTCGCCAGGGGATGTTATTTTTGGAGTTTGAAACAGAGGCCCCAAGTACATCGTTCTTAAGTCTTTCAGTGCTCCACTTTCTGTAGTCAAATGTTCAAGAGTTTCAAGCGGTCCTTGGCAAAGCTGGCAAGTATAATTTCGCAGTTCAGTTGTTTTACGTCTCTCAAGAACCTCTTTTGTTGGATACAGGTTAAAGCGGAACCTCATATAGTCTTGTCTCAAGGTAGGAGAGGGAAACTTGATTAAATATCTTGGGACTTCACCTCGTTTCCTGTTGTCTTTCGTTATCCCTCCACCACTTTTCATGGTTCGAATCCGCTCACCTGTATCTACCCAATCCTGATCAAAGAGTTTCTTCTTGACGTAGTCAGGATTTTCAAGTAGACGTTCTTCACTTAATGCTAAGCTTTTTTAAAATCTCCACACATGTACTTCTCCATTCAGTTAGTGACTTTTCACTGTGTGAGATCACGGCCTTGTGTAAGACTTCAAACCCACCTTCACATGGGGGTTTTAAACATTTCCTCAATAGCGAGAGTGTTATCCACACCATGATGGAGTACAGTTACACAGTACCCACCTCTCTCCTGATTACTGCAACCGGGTGAGAGGTTGGCATGCCCAGAACACGTTGCCAAAATACTCCCTCAACCTGGCGCCACAAGGAGCCCGCAAGTTGTAGTTGGTCTTCAGAGCCATACATCAGTATGGGCATCACCTTCAGTTTATAAAAGCTGATAACTGGTAATAGGGTAAATTTGCCACGTTTGCGACTAATTATTCTAGCCCGAGGTGCTAGATTTTTTACTTTTGACTTCACGGCCATTGCTCCATAAGAGTCTACCATGCTGGTGTTCACAGTTAGCCCTAAATACTGCATTGAGGAAACCTCAGGTATTTTTACCCCTTCCAGGTTCCAACTTCTCTTAGCTCTGTGAGTTCTGTTTACGTCTCCCATTACCAGGATTTAAGACTTCTTGGGGTTAACAGTTAATGAATTATCGTCCATGTATTTGGACAAACATTCAATTGTCTCTGCAGCCCTACCTCTTTTTGATCCATAATTAATAGGCCATTGGAATAGAGTAGTCTTCCTACTGGAGTACCTGCAATCCTTGGGCAGAGGCATCTCATATCCTCAAATGCCTCATCAGTGTCGGATATATAAAGATTGAATATGGCTGGTGCTAGTCTACAGCCTTGTTTTATCCCAGATGATGTTCCAATTTCTCTCGACAGAGTTCCTACCCGATCCAGCCATATTCTTAGTGTTGTTCCAGAATGCAAGAGTTCCAGGGCTTCTATCAGGACTGTCGGGCAGCCCCACTTTGTCAATTTTTCCCAAAGGGTTTCTCTACTTATTGAATCAAATGCATGGTCCAAGTCTATTGATGCTATATATGCCTTATTTTATTTAGTAGCTTGGACCCTGCATTTTAACAAACTAAGCAGAACAAGGTTTAAAGCTGTTCCCGTCCCTTTTTTGAAACCGGACTGCCAGCAGTCTTGGTGGTGTGCTTGCTGAGACTATGCGTTGAGATGTTTCAGAAGTATTGCTAAAAACAATTTTCCTACCACATCCAACAGGGCGATAGGCCTGTAGTTGGCACGATCAGACCTATCGCCCTTTTTATAAATCGGCACCACAATTGGTAAGTGATTTCAAACCAGAACTTCACCTAAGTCAATGCCTAGCGTGTGATGCACAACTGAAACCCTTAATGATTTATTTGTGTCTATAAGTTCTTTTATTCTGAACGATGTACCACTTATATCACGCCACTCTCTTTGAACCCCCCGGTCACACTGAACCAGGAATCAGGCTGGTTT
The DNA here is from genome assembly GCF_040938575.1 of Ambystoma mexicanum. Taxonomy (NCBI): domain Eukaryota; kingdom Metazoa; phylum Chordata; class Amphibia; order Caudata; family Ambystomatidae; genus Ambystoma; species Ambystoma mexicanum. The sequence continues at coordinate 284,077,044 of NC_090931.1, read as the reverse complement.
ACAAAGTTCAAATATTTATTTAGATATTTTCACAATATAACACACTATTTTTAATGGATATGCAATAATCACCAATGGGGTGAGTTCACACTAAACAATCTCTTTTATCATACGGACTAACAAAGAGCAAAAATCATGCAGAACAGAAATAATACTTTTGGGTGTATATTCAAATCAAATAGCAGTGTGGTTACTATGTCCCCCTGCACACACCTCAATCCCCCCAATATGCAATATAGAGATATAGAAGGAGAGAGAACAGGTTTCAGGAATGCAGAATTCAAGCAAATATATCAATCCCAATTCCCCCCCCCCAGCAAACACAAGAGAGAAACAGAACAAATTGGCAAACTGTCAAAATGGTTTTAAAGTCGGCTTTGAATGGAATGGGTAAAACACTAAAAATGGGCTTAAATCACTGAAATGGTTTAAATTCTAATGGGAGCCACTTTGTATGGTTGTAGACAAACACTGGCATTGATTTGAGAGTAATAAGCAATGGGAAAACTTAAATTTGAGGTTGGGTGCAATGAAAAACTATTTTACATGATATAGATTTTGCCAAAACGAAAATTCGCTGCAAACTTTTCCACGCGCTGTAATCACGATCGCGGGAGAACTATAAGGATTTGGGTTGTAGCCTTGGGTTCTATAGAAAGCTTAGGATGTTGGCTCCAAGCAGACACTTACATTCATTTCTAGCATGAAAACTGAAGAAGGTATGAACGTTTTCGTGGAGGTTGTTTTTTCAGATAGAGACAAATTGTAAAACAAGGATACACTTTTAAAAAGACAAACAGGATTCTTTACACTAGGGATGGACTATGAAGATGAAAACTACACGACAGCATAGCCACCAGCCCAGGACGTCTCTGTATCAGGTTTTTGCCTGCGAGACGCTCGCCTTCTTCTGAAAAATATATATTAGCGCAAAGATCGGATTAACACTACAATTACAGAAGAAATAATAGGGATAAGATAGAGAATTCAGGCAGTTCAAAATATTGTAACAATGCAATTCTGAGTATCAGAGAGGATGGGTTTGTATAGGGATGACTATGGACAGTATATAACTAGTGACAGTCCTATACTAAGGATACTCACTATATAGGTTTGGACAGAACCGTCAGGGATTCATGTCAGTCAAGATTTCTAGACAGGAATTCTGCTGGGCACACCTGACTAGACAGCAAGGTGCTCTGGTCTGCAATCAGCAAGGCGATCTGGTCATTGTACAGTCGGACTGCACTGGATCTGCACTGACTCTCTGGTCACAGCTATCTGGTCACCGAACGGCTCTACTGGGTTGGGTCTTTGGATTTTGGCAGTAATTCTTAGCAGGAAAGCAGTACAGCACAGCCAGGCTGTTCTTTGGTTCCCCTTAGATGTCTGGGGTAAATTCTGGTTTCTGGATTTTTAAGGCCGAGCTGAAAATGGTTCAGCTTTAGAATGGGCCTTTCTGCTTGCCAAGTTTCTGGAGTCTGGAGTCTGGAATATGGATAGTTCTCTTGCAAAGTGCTCAGCCAGCAATCGGTTGGTGGGTGAATGTGTGTCTGTCTCCAAGTCCTCAGCTGTCTCTATTTATGCATTTGATAAAGGGGTGTGTATGCTGGATAATCCTAAACACGCCCCCTTGGTTGGCTATAGGCTAGAATCTTTCCTCTCCCTTGATTGTAGAAGAAAACAGTGTGTCACCATGATGATGTGGTTTTATGAGGCAGGGAATCCTCCCCTTGGGTTTTGAACATTAAATCTACTTTTCATATAATACATATTTACAATTTTACAATCTTTATAACAATAGCATATCTAGATCACATATGTTGTGGAGCAAGTGCTCTTCCAAGCCCCATCGCGGTAGGTTCTTGGCTCTGGATTTGACAGAATTTCGCACTTTTTGTCCGGGACACCATATCTAGTTTGTCCAAAGTGGGTACACATGTGCGCATTGTATCTGGGCATAAGCGTGTGAAGTTTCATGCTTCTGACATCAATACATTTGGTATAAAACCACAATTTCTACAGTTATGTCCCAGACATAGCCCAGAGTTCTGGCTCCTCTTAAAATGTGCAGCAAAAATGTAGGTTTAGAAGTCCGGGGTTTCTATATTTTTTTTACAATTGTCCACAGTAAATTATCAGTCTTATTAGAAATCTGCTTTTTGTCCATTGTGAATCAACAACATTGTCTGTCCCTGCCTCCTTCTCCTTCTTGGAGCTTCAGCAGCAATCTCCGCCCACTTCCTCTGTCAGATGCCCTTCACAATCCTTCCTGATTAGCATCTGAATGCCTGGGAGGAAGCCCATTGAGCTCTTCCCAGAGCAGCCCCAGTACCCCTCCCCTCTTAATCAACACATGAATGTGAGTTCCTGGCCCAGAGAGCAGAAGGGAGGTGCCTTGCCCAGTGTGGGAAGTTGTTTTGTAGTTTTGGCTTGAATCAGGCTTACTTTAAAAGTCACTTTGTTACATTTTTCTTTGTTGAAAATAAACTTGCAATTTTAAAACAAACATCTAGAACACTGATTCCAGGCTGTAAACCATGAAGTTTAAATAGTGACAATCTATGTTACTTTTGATTGCAGGCCACTTAGATTTTAGACATTAGATCTTAATGGTACAAGTTTACAGTTTTAAAACATGCTTTTGAAATAGTCATTGGCGGCCGCCGGTACTGCGCCCAGGTTTTGACAGCTTTCACAGGCAGGCACGCTGTGGATGTTTTTGTGACCAATTCAGCTTTCCAGTATATTGCAATTCCACAATGCTTTCTTGATTTCAATAAAATGTGACACCCCGCAAGAAGATTGGATGTTTGCGGGTGTTTAGGACCAGCATTTCGTATTTTCAGCAACCAAGAAAGGATTTAAAGGCAAGATTCCAGATTTCTTTCAGCAAGAACTGATTTTCATCTGTGCTCCATTTTTACATGTTGGGCAGCCCAATGACATGTTTCAGAAGTGCGATCTCCATTTCACCACTGACAACATGCATGGTAGATTTGGCAGCCATCTTTTTGTGCGTGGTAAAGCGCAATTTCCTTAGGTTTTGGCGTGCATGTGGTTTTTAACGGCCATTTTGCTGATACTGGTGCTACCAGCACACAGTGATGCCGCAGAGCAGAGGGGGTTAAAACATCCCACAAAGCAACTTGGTCCAAGAAGTTGGTATTTTTTTTGTCATTTCAATTTCCTTGAACAAACACAGCATGAAGTCGGCCCCATGTTGCGGATGTTGCTTCAGGATGGCATTTGTTAAGCCATCTGGGCCTGCCACCCTTGATGAGCTTGCTTTGTTTATTAAGGAGCGTATCTCCTCCCTATCGAATTCAAAGGTCCATGCTAAGTTAGAAAGTATAAACTTTTCGTGTCCTTCTCGTATCTTGTTGGAGAAAAAGTCTGCAAAGTGTTTCTCCAATGTAGATGACGATATTGAATTGTCAAGGATCGCATTTTGTGGAACAGTTGTAGAGTTCAGCAATTTCCAAATCTCCACCGTGTTTCTATTGTCCATCAGACCTAACGTTCTCTCCCCGTCGGCTTGCAAAAGCTGGTGTTGGTGCATTTTCAACCAGTTTTTAAGTGACTGTTTCTCTTTTCTTATCTTTTCTCTTACATCAGCAAGTTTTCCTTTCCTGAGTTGTTTAGTTAGTTTTTTTATGGACTTTTTCTTTTCATTTATCTCCTGGTTGTAGACGTGTTTCCTTCTGAACACACTTTTCAAGACTTTTCTTTCTTTGGCCTGGAAGATTTTCAAAGCCAATGGATTTTGGAGCAGTGGTACAATTTTACCAGAGGCATCCCTGCCTTTGCTATTAAACAGGGACCTGGTTAGTTTACCGAAGGCAATATAGGAGATTCTCAGTCGATTAAGGCCTGATGTCACCTCAATACTGGTAGTGTTGTGCCAATAAGAAGCCTGCCTACCACCCTCTTTGTAGTGACTTCCCACCAGCTCTAACAGGGTGTGGTCACTGTTATCACACGGTATCACCTCCAGATGACTCATCTGTCCCTAGAGGGTCTCCGAAGCAAAAATGTAATCAAGGATTTTTGTATAAGGTCCCCATTTCCAAGTTGCTTTAGGTGGAATATCCCGCCCTTGTGTTGTAATTCATAAGGATTATATTTCTTTTTTGTAAGTCTTCTCTCCAACTAATGCTCCTGAGTGCCTTCGCGGTGGCTGCTCTTGGTGGATAGATTATTAGTTCATTCGTAGAGTTGAAACATTCGATGTTCAGATCCCCACATACCAAAACATCAATGTTGTTATAAGTCATTTTGGTTTCATCAATATAGTTCATGACAGTCTCTGAGAAGTTCACTGTAAATGATGATGCATGATTCCAGTAGACATTACATATCAATAAGTACCGGTTGTGTTGGTTATACTTTTTTTACCAACAACACGAATTGAATCAGTGGCGATGGATTCTGTACAGTGAACCTAGTCTAGCCGTTAGTTCTTTTACAGGCTGTGATTAGTCGTGCCATAGGTCGACCTTGATTCCCTTTGACGGCTGGGTTCAGAAATACTTTGTAGCCCTCCAGGGATGGTTCCTCTCTCAACCAAGTCTCCTGAAGGCACAGTATATCGTATTTTCAATTGCCAATTCCCCTTCCCCAAAGAGGTGCACAAATCCCCTTGTGTTCCGAGAACAGATGATCAAGTTCTGGAAGAGAGAGGATTCTGTGCGCTTTGGACGTTATGACTTTCTGGCCAAAACAGGCATGATTCCCTGGGGTCTCCAACTATTTTCCAAAGTGCCTTGTGCAAGACGGTTGTGTGATACACTTTTAGCGTTGATTCCAAATGTGTATGAGGAGGTTAATATAGCGCCACTATTTCCCCTATTTGCCTCCTGAATACTGTGTCGTGATTTTGCAGTCCCTGCAGATTTATGATTTTCAGTCGCTCCTACAGACGGGAGGTGTGAAATTTTGCTTGTGATGATGTAGGATCCGATGACTTCCACCGAGGGGGTCAGTTGAATTGTCACTCTTTGCGTTGCTTGATGGTGCAGTAAAGTCTGTGTCCTTTGGTGATGCCACTCCTACCCCTAGTTAATGTTCCACCAGTGCCCTCCCATACTTCTGGAGGGCATTTTCATGTGTCATCATTTTCTTTATTATTTTCAATGTGGGATTCAAGTGCCCTCCTGTCTGTAGGAGAGCTATGGACTGTAGGTTGGGGGACCTGGGTGAGCAGTCTTCCCCGTCCTTACTAACTTCAATACTCCCCCCACAGTCCCCCAATGTAGTTTGACTTTCATCAGGAGTAGAATCAACCGTAGTTGTCACAAATACCAAATCGTCCTCCATACAAGTTCGGAGCTTGGGATCAGAGTAATAAAGATGTTTAAATCCACTTAAAGTTGCAATTGCAACAAAGCTGCTCCACAGATCAAAGGTTCAACAGCCCCACAGTTTCTGCGGTGCGGTACTTATGTGCTAGGCAGAGGGGGAGGGTAGGTGTGTACTTGCAGTCCCAGTGATCACTATATTTTGAAACAGAGCAGGCGTGCCTCTGATCAGACTGTCTCGTACCCCCCGCCCTCACACAGCAGCACACTGAGTCCAGTGGTGCAGCGGAGATGGTGTGAGAGTGGCAAAGGCTCAAAGGCAAAGTCTGACCCCTTTTAGCCACACTTCTACCACCCTTGCCACTCTACTACCACTCTACTACCTAATCTCTATTGTTTATTCTTGTTTTTACTTAAACTTTATACTTTAACTTCCACTCTATTCCATCACTCCGCTTATCGCTTCCACATGCACGGGGAGTTTTAACACTGCGACCACACTGCGGCACAATCCTGTCACAAAAAAAAGCAGAAGAGCAGAAAAGTGAAGGTATTCAGTGCCGCCGCTCACCTCTCACAGCCACTCACAATTAAGCTCACTGTTTGAACTGTTCGTCGGGCGGCACCCAGGCAGGCAGCAGGCAGGCAGGCAAACAGGCACGGGTGAGGGCGCGGTAGGAACTCTGCAGGAATCCGAGCTCAGGAACCAGTCTTCTGTGCCTCCTGCGACAACTTCATTGGATCAGAGGAATGGACCTAGGACGCTGCTCCGTCAAGCTGCACTGCGCACTGCTGGAATGCTTGTTCGCTCGATTCGCACAGCCGCTTCCGATAGACTCTCGCTTTCTGTTTGATTTTTAAGTTTCATAATCAGGTGGATATCATCTTCATGAAATATGAAAGGGAATTCCTGGCCATATAAACTGGATGGGAGGCCACTGTAGTTTCCCCTCTTTGCTTTTTAATGTGATCCCACCAATAATTTTTCGTATAGGGTTAATAGGTGTGTATTTCTGTCCCCTTTAGCCTTGGCTAGCATGTCCCATATTTTCCAATGGTCAGCACTACTAAGTGCAACAAACATTTCCTGCCAGCTGGCTTTAAGGGCAGAACGCTTCCACCACCTAAGCCATCCATGGTGCTGTTTCTTAGCAGCATAAACACGCCTGGCCAGCAGCTGGGCTGCCAGCCCAGAATTACGTGCCATGCGTATTTCTTTTCGCATAACTCTCTTTGGCGACATCAAATGTGTGCGAGAGCTTGCCACAAATTATACCCTGGGTTTTATTGCCAGCTGCTGCCGTTTCAATAGTCATTGTACTAATCCACGTCTCTATTTCGTCACTTTGCATGGATCCCAGAGCAATAAAATAATTGTCCCTCTAATCAGACAGAAAAGTATTTTATATGTGCTTTACAGTCCAGCGAATGCAATTACCTGCATGGTTAATATGGACGTCAGTGCACCTACTTCCAGTTAGTCTGGTATATTAGAGGTTAATACACAGTGATACCATGTTATGGTCACTGTATTCTACAGGGAGAATCTTTAATTCGTTTGTCGCAAATAAACAAGGATTGTTTCCAAAATAATAATCTAGCGTAGCCTCACACTCGTTTCCCCTCCAGGTGTAGCTCCCCGCCCTATCTCCATCGGTTCTGCCATTTAACATGAGCAGACCCCATTGTCGCAGGAAAACAACCCACTCTTTACCCTTACAGTCACCTACACCATGAAGCATTGTAGACTTTTAAAAAAACTTTAGAATAGGATGCACAGGCATTTTCATCAGTACACTTTGCATTCAGGTCTCCTCCCAAAATGATCATATATTCAGCATGTTTCCCTTCATCAGTCAACAGGAGCTCCTCAGGAACTGTTTGAACTTCATCCAACATTTTAGTACTAGGGGGTATGTATAAATTGATTAGCAATATTTTCCAATCACTCTCACTTCCCTCCTGCCATCACACTATCCTCAGCCAAGGTGCCCCCCAACTGACGGGAGCGGAAGCAGTGATTAATTCCAATTGTAAGACCCCCAAATGTCCTTCCCTTTAGCCCTTTTCAGCCATAGTTTGGTAAATGTAACATCCCTCCACCTGGAGGGAACTGTCCAGCCAGGTTTCCTGTAGCTTAAATATATCCAATTGTGTCAGGGTAGCCAAAGAGCCATTCTTATATAATAAGTGGCTAAAACCTTGTGTGTTCCAACTAGCAATATTAATCGGTCAGTAAGCCCCATCGCGTAAGTGCTCGGGGATCACCTTCACATTGCTCCCACCCCATGTGATAGCTTCATACTCAGGACACATATTCCCACCGCCCCTAATGGCTGTCTGCGCCTCTCTAGATGGGGCTTTCTGCAGAGCCCCCTCTGTACATGTAGAGACCATGCTTTGAGCCGATATCGATGTTTGGCCAAACTGGGAATTGGGTGACCTCTTCTGATGGCAAACTGTAAGCTTCAAACCCAGCGCAAGTAATACATTTGCTTTGGCACATAATAACGACACTAAAGAGGAAGTAGTAAATTCAATCAAAACCCAGTTCGACGTGCTCCCCTACTTCGGGAGCTTTATCTTAAGCATATCTTCAGAAGTAATAGCAGAAAGCCAGGGCACAGCCTCCCATAGTCTCAACAGGACAGATCTGTTTAAAAATGGGCTTGTTTCAGAGGTATTAATCTCATCCAGCCATACCGAGACCCTCAATCTAAGTTGGGCCATTGTTCTGCTGCCTATGGATGCACCAAAATCACCCGGCTCGTGTCCACTATTAAGGACTCCAGTGTTGGCGACCAAGGGGCCAACTAAGGCCACCCAGTTAGAGGCCGATAAGGTAGTAGCGGACACAGGTCCAACAGACCCAGATGATTTTTATTAAAGTATCCACACTATGATGCCCTCCCCTCTTCTCTTTACTGAACACGCTCCAAGCAGGGGCATCAACAGTGTTGATCTTGGGCTGCCTCGATGAGCTTTCACCATGGGCATTCCGCCTTTTTACCTGGGCTGAGGTGGTTATCTTAGTCTCAGCAGATGGAATAGCATTAGATGTTATAGCTCCAGGTCGGGTCCATTTATCAAGTGGACCATGAAGTGCCACTGTACGTCTTGAGCCATCACCTTGCATTCTCGTGATCAGGGTTAGCGCTCTCGCAGTTTTCAGTACACCACCAGTCGGTGGCAACCCTCCAGGCTCGGGGTCTGGCCAAATAGGTGTACTAGGGCCCACCCCTTCCATAGGTCGTAAGACCTTATCTTGAGTGATGGATCTGGAGAAAGAACTTTCATCATAGACATTTCCACACATAATGCTTCAAGGGTATCCTCCTCAGAAACAGCAGCAATGTTTACAGAGTCTTGAGATCTCCACGACGCATCCAATCCATCAGAGACCTCAGTTGCTTCTTTTGAATTGTCTAAATCGATAGCGGTCTTGTCCTCCATGAGGTGCTTAATGCTCCTCTCTACATTTCCTAGCCACTTTCCGAGCCACTTCTTCATTGATCAAATTCTTTTGTTTGCATAATCGTCAAAGGGAGAGACGGAATAAATAAAGGTGGCTTTATAAATGGATGGACCGGACCATTAGGCTCCAGCAAACTGCACGTCATCGTATGAAGCATAGGATTTAGGCTTCATTTCACTTTACACTCGTAATTAGTGATCCACAACACGATGCAAAGTCAATTACCCCAATATCAGTAGATATTCCTGAAGACGATTATGCCGTGATATAGTACTTAGTTAAATGTCCCAGTTTGCAACAGTAACGTTTTAGGGCTTAATCATAGAAAGTACAGCCCTTAAAACGCTCGTTGCAACAATATAAAATCAAATGCAGGGCGCGTAAGAAGAAAATCAAGCACGAGCTCCCGCTCACTAAAATAACAAAAGTTCAAATGCTCAGCGCGTTCATGAGTGGGATGAATATCAAGCACCCACTCGTTGCAACCAGCAAGGTACAGTGCAAGCGGGCTAATGGACAGAATAGGGCCCAAGGAGTTAATACAGCAGTGCCTTAGCTAATAATTGCTCTTATGCCAAACGTATACGGCAGGGCACTTACTGCGTCAAACGCCCATATCAGCTTTAAGTTCTGCCTCCAGGTAGCATAGCCGACAGGATAGCCTCTGCTCCGTCTCCAACGCGGCAACCCGGAAAAACTAAACACACTGCAGACCACCGCTGCGCTCCGCTGTGTGTGGGCTTATGAAGGAGTCGCCGCCTCCTTTCAATACACACTGTAGACAGACTCAGGAGATCAATCCAGTAACACGCCCAGCCTGCAGTAAAAGTCCCACAAAACCCACTGCAGCCCACTGCTGCGCTCCGCTGTGTGTGGGCTTATGAAGGAGGAGTCACCTCCTTTCAATACACACTGTAGACAGACTCCGGAGATCAATTCAGTAGCATGCTGAGCCCGCAGTAAAAGTCCCACGAAACACACTTCAGCACACCCCCTTATGGAATCCCACAGATACCTAATCTTAATACGTCTTGGAGGACTCCAGCTGTTGTGTGGCCAGGCTTAGACCTACAGCCAATTTGTTCTCTCCATCCTACTGTTCTGGAAGGACCTCAAGGCGACACTCTTCACAGAACCTCCCGCCAATCGCTGATTGCTCCACACAACTCTATTTTCCCCGCTCTACCCACCCATACCCTCTAATCACCCGAGATCTTCTGCTGCCCTCACACCCTGGGTGGGTTTCCATTGCTTCCTGGCTAGGTTTGCCCTTTACAAACCCCATCCATCCGTCAGTCTCCATCCATCCATCCATCCATCCATCCCTCCATCCCTCCATCCCTCCATCCATCCATCCATCCATCCATCCCTCCCTCCCTCAGGTCTTCTAGCCCAAGAGAGGGGCAATTAGGTGTGACAACCCCCATGACATCAGATGCCACTGGGATGGGAATGTGTCACTCTCTGCATGCAATCCCCCTGCATAGTGCTTAGAAACCACAGATGTAAACTGGATCGCCTCTAGGCATTTCTAGTCTAAACCAAATGTCCCAGATTGTTTCAATACAGCATTTAAGTCATTTCTAAACACTGTCAATTGTTGTAGGTAAGAGAACCGATGCGTCGCGGAATAAAACCATCGAAACACAAGAAGCAGCTACATTGCCAGGGTGGAGGGCAAAACAACATCCAAACAGGAGTAGACCAAACATCAAGCCATCCCATACTGCACACAGTACACTGGAAGAGCAACCCCCCATGCAAGGCAGCTCTCCTCCTTCCATTTCTTCAGAGAGGAATTGATGCACATCTCCCAAGCACATGCATGTTTCTACAAAAGGATCTGTATGTTGCTCCGAGAAAACCATCGAGGTAGGCGGTGTTGCAGAGCTTTCACCTCTCTAAAGCGAATCTATTGCCATTCTGCCCTGATTATGAACAGCGCCACCGCCATGAGCCCGGCAGGAGCAGACTTTGCTGCTGCACCATCCTTTCCCAGAGGGCCGATCTGGGCGTATCCGGCGGCTGGGAGCCAGGCTGCAGCTGTTGCAATGTCTGAAGCAGACAGATGAAATTAACTAAACAGGACAGGCCAATCTATGCCTGCTTCCCACAGAGCGGCTTCACGAGCGACACGAATGCCTTCATTGTCCTTTCCTTGGGAGACCAGATGTGATCCAGCCAAGCGACCTCTCCAGAGGTCATGGGGGTGTAGTCACTTCCTGATAAGTGCACTGCCTTTGCTGAGGGCGTTCAGTGGATGAAGCCAAAGACGGAAGTGTAACTAAAGCGTGGTGGAGCTGTGACCACGGAAAGGGGGTGCGGCTGGCTGGGATCAAGGGGCAATGCATGTTAGAGGGTTCAGTTGGGGGATGAAGCAGGTAAGCAACACATGTCAGGGCCGGGCAACCGAGGTAGGGCAGCTCCTCGGTTTAAAGGTAACAGCGACCAAGGATTTCAAAGGTTTTCCACCTGCATTTTCTAGACATTTTAGAAAAAAGTGAGGGGGCGGGGGGTGCATGTAGATGCGTCTTCTGATGATAACCTTGATATATAATTGTATATTGCAGAGAAAAGTTTTCTATTTATAATAGTGAAAGTGTAAAGAAAACTAGTGCTGCAGTGACCTGTATGTTTCCCAAAAACTAACCTCAACTAGAGGATGGCCAGTCCTCACATGTTCTAATGCAGCACAATCATTTGGGCAAATATTTGTCTCTTCCTCTGCCCAGGGTGGGTCTGGGAGATGGGGTTGGTGATGCTGCTAATTACCCCGACGTAGTCAACACGTGGGGGTGTTTATATTATGTGATCTTAAGCTATAGTTATTCTCCACCTGCCCCCACCGTGGTTGTTTTACAGCCTAGCCTTGTCATGCGAACATATAAACATGCACACCTTTACTTCAGTATCACAATAGGAAGGGTGCACATGCCAAAAGGATATGTAGGTACAACAATGCCATATGTTCTGGCCGTCCGTGTTCTCCCGGGGCTTTTAAGAAGCTAGAAACAGGCGCCCCATGCGAGGAATACTTGCTTCGGGCTTGGACTCTATGCCCCTCGCTGCAGTGTGCCTTTTTAATCAAAGCAGACTTCCTCCTCGGTCCTTCCTCCCCACACCTATGGCTTTACACATTATTTCACTGCTTAGCAGCTCACTAGGTGACGAAAGGACGCCCTCGAAGTAAATTACTGAAAGCACTTATATTTGTAATTCTTTAATGAAGAGACCCCCAACCCATACTCTGGGTTGCAGTGGTTCTGGGTGTATTCTTTGTCATTTCAATGTAGTTATAAACAATATTTGTAATATTGCCTTTCACAAGATCCCCCCTCATTCGCGATGCGAGACCTGTTGTCTCTGCGAGGGGCCTCTTGGGAATTTGCCGTACTGCTTTTCCCTTTGTCTTGACCCATCAACAGGACAGTAATGGCTTCACTCTATGGGCCAGATTCAAAGAGCTTTTTCCGATGGGATTGTGCCATTATAAAACGCTTCTGTGAATCAAATGTTAGATCTCATAGAAATGTAACGTGATGAATACATCAATACGGATAAACCCGTTGTACAAATAGCACAGAATAAATAACAAATGAATAATGAATAGATAACAATAAACGCTGAACACTTTCACTGGCGCACCATGCTTAATTCGGCCACCCAAAAAAAATTGGAATGCATATAACCACATCCATCAAAAAGCAGCTGATAAAATAAAACAATAAATAAATAGTGCAGGGGGCAAATGAACATTTTACTGAACTCTTTACAAACAAAATTGGCAGAGTCAATCGAAACCTGGACCTAGTGTATTTAGGGGTCACCCAGTTGATGAGATGTTTTCCCAGTTGATGGAGCAAACCCTGGTCTCCAATATTTCATGGGTACACCATGTACATGCGGACCCCCGCAAAGGTATGGACAGACCACTCTCTCATAGCTTTCACATTAGATGCTAAAACCCACTTGACCCAAAACAACCCCATAGGACCTCCTACATTAACTAGGAATAAAAAGAATATAACCACTGACAAACTCTTACCACTGATACTTCCAACCTTAAACTCACTACCAGACACTCTAGATACATTTACTTTAGTCAACAAATTTAATACAGTTATGGCAAATGCCCTTGACACTATTGCCCCTTTAAAAATGAGGAACCGAGAGCACATCTAAATGCCTGGTTTACTCCTTACATAAAATCACCAAGGAAAGAAAAACGTAAGTGCGAATCCACCTGGAGGTTAATACCATCAGAGGTAAACAAAGCTAACCTTATCTATATCTCCACAAAATACAAAACGGAAATATGGCGATCCAAAAAGGAAAGCTTTGATAACAGGATATTGCAAGCTAAATCAGCTACTAAGGAACTTTTTGCAATACTAAAAAAACTGGAGAACCCAATCCACTTACCTGATAACTGTGTCAATGATAAGACGTGGTGCTCTGACATACAGAAGGCACTCATTGACAAAATAACCACTCTCCAAGTCAAAATCGACAAGAAAAGATTAAACATACCGACTTCAACCCCACAAATCGGCAAACCACCTACTCTACCTAAACCAGAACATCGATTCAACTTCTCTAAAGTCTCTATACTGGAGGTTGAAAAAATAATACTTTCGCTTAAACCATCAAACTGTCGAGGAGATAATTGTCCTGCCCAAATCATAAAAGACGGTGCAAGGAACCTATCACCTTTCATGTCTAAGCTCATTAATGCGTTATTCAACTCAAGCACCATCCTGAGTAACCTTAAGGAATCTTGGGTCCTACCTCTCCTTAAGAAACAAATGCTGGACCCTTCTATAGCCACGAACTATAGGCCAATCACCATGGTGCCATTCCTCCTAAAGATACTAGACAGAGTGGCTTACCTACAGATTCAGAAATTCTTGGAGAAGAACCAACTTCTTGGCACCCGGCAATCAAGTTTCAGACCATAGCACGGTACTGAAACAGCACTCATCGACCTTAAGGCTCAGGTAGACGAGTTGAGAGACCAGGGAAAATCTGCCCTACTACTTCTGGATCTCTCAGCAGCGTTTGACTTGGTGGACCAAAAGGTACTCTGTAACCACCTAGAGTCAGCAGCACATTTCTCACAACAAGCTATAACCTGGATCCAATCCTTCTTAAGTGAGAGAACCATGAGGGTCTTCTCCACTTCAGCAGCCGCAGATCCATTCCTATCACGTGTGGTGTTCCCCAAGGGTCTTGCATTTCCCCTACTATGTATAACATATTTACCAAGCCCCTGTTTGATGATCTGGACGGTCTGGGCCTCACTTACACCAACTATGCAGGTGACACCCAGATTCTCATCCCACTTTCAGGGGATTATGATCAGGATTTGGCGTTGGTGAATAGAATATACCTCATCATCCAGGCATGGATGGCACTCTATGGTCTATGCCTGAATGATGACAAAACTGAACCTATCCTTCTGGGGACCACATCCAACATTAACAAACTCAGCCACAATTACTCATCTTTCGACATAGATGGCAACACTATTAAGGTTGCTAAGGAAGTAAAAACCATAGGTTTTTACCTCGACTCCAGCCTTACTTTGGTGAAACAGGTGAACGCAATGGCATCTTCCACTGCCTACACATGTACGCTGATTAGATCGGCTAAACCCTTCCTCTCAACAAGTAGCTGTACTACACTGGCAAGAGCACTTGTGTTGTCCAAATTGGACTACTGCAATGCCCTTTACCTTGGGTCCAATTAACACATCACAAGGAAAATTCAAACACTCCAAAACAACGCCCTGAGAGCAGCATTCAGAATGACAAAAAGAGAACATATCTCGGTAGTAAGAAGATAATCTAACTGGCTCTCTACTATTGACAAAATTAGACTTAAAACTGCTTCACTAACATTCAAGTGCCTTAATAATGCAGCACCTCGTTACTTAACAGAGAGGTTCAATAGAAGACCCACACTCTGACCCGACCTACCAGAGCCACCTACACAAACTGCCTGATAGTCCCTCCCTTCAAAAGGATGACAAAAAGGATGACAATCGGTGGCAACAGTTTCCCTGTCAAAGCGGCCCAACTTTGGCATTCCCTCCTATCCATCCTAAGAGCAGACCAAACTTATCCACACTTCAGACTAAACATCATCAACTGTGTTAGGGTAATTTCTGGTGGTTGGCAGAGCCGTACCCGGGGTTCGCGGACCTCCAGCTCTCGGAACGCCCTAACTCCTTCTGCATCCCATAGAAGTAGGAAGCCCACACAAGAGCAATAGTTACTGCCGTTTATTGCAAGAAAACAGACAGGGACAAATACACGGAGCGTAGGTTCCAAGCAACTTATCAGCGCAATCGGGCTCGCAGTCCCGTTTTCTACCTGAGTGACGTAACAATGTGCGTCATCTGCAAAAGCTCATCCCCAAATCTACTGCCTCTCCAGGTTGGTTCCCTGAGTGGTAGGTTCAGTATAGGACCATATAGTGAAAGGTTTTATTGGTAGAGCAGAGGTCAGGAGATACGCTTTGTTCGTCCCTAAAAATTGTTACTTCTAAAAGGTTACATGCAGAAGGTTAGTGATTGGTTGTATGGAAATATTGTCAGTGGTTAGCCCCCCGTGCCCTGATTGGTCCTTCAGTGAGACCCAAGCCTGGGACCATCATCGTTCCCAGCCCATGATGTACCTGGTGTTAGCAACAATGTGTGACTATGTGTCAGTGGATGACAATGGACAGATCCTGCTACTGCCATTAGAGCGCTCCTTTCCCATCGCCGCCTCTGTCTGAGTTATTACAACTTTGTTGCGAGCTGTGTCCCAGACTTGGGACACCATTGCTTCTTCAGTCTTCGGGAGTTGGCGTCATATCAGGTCGGCTTGGTCACGTATTGGGAGACCGTGGCTGAGGCAGAATTATGGGGATTTGATTTGTATTTTGCTCTAGGAAGTTGCAGCAGTGTCAGGTGTCACCTTGGCTTGTAGAGCAGGGAATGTGAAGTGAAACATCACAACCTTGGCTGCGGTGGCTCCAGCCAGGGGCTGTTCTGCATGCTCAGCACCTTGGCTCCGTACAGCTGCTCCTGGCCTGTCGACTCTGGTTTGAGGCCTACTTTGCTTGGTTGTATGTTGTGGCATAGTGTCCATAAAACCAGGGGGTGTGGGGGTGCGGTATGGTTCCTTTTAGATCTGCCCAGGTATAGGGCCTTGTCATCGGGGTTAGTAGCATGAAGCGTCTGCAAGCATATACACAAACTCTTCCGGCGCCTTGCATTTCGGCGAGGCGTTTGCTGGCCTATGTGAAAAATAATAATGATGTACGTCTGTGAGGGTACATGGTCCGCTACGTCATATCACTGAGCGTGTTCTTCGTGTGAGTTGGTGTGTGTCTGATCCAGGTGCGCGGCAGCACATGTGTTTCTGTCTGTTGCGGCTATGTCGTTGTGTCATCCCTAACGATGGCAGCTTAGGTTGTGAACCGTTTTAATGAAGCTGGTCCATGCGGTCGGTCTCAGCTCCGTCTTGATTCCCACCTCGTGCTTTGGGTGGGATGCATACAGGTTTTGCAGGAGGAGTGTGGTCACGGTGGATATTGACATCCGAGGTAGTGGACAGAGGTGCAAACTCATCTCCCTGAGAGTACTTTGGTCGTGACGTCGTCGGCCATATTTTGTACGTGGGCCTGGGGAAGGGACCGTCCCATTTTCCCTCTTCAACTGGTTTAAAGAAAATGATCTTTAGCCCCAATATGACCGCTAATCCTTTGCACTCCCCACCTCACGGAGACTGCCTAGCTTATTGCTCTGCTTAGAGCTATAACCCCACCTACTTGCTGTATCTTCCCTAACTTGCTTTGTAAATTTGCAATCTGAGCCACATGTTTCCTGTATTGCATTTGTGTAACTCTGTAAAATACCCTGTATTTTGTATCACACTTTGTAACTATGTAAGCTGAAAGTTTCCTTGACCTCGCGCCCTGATACGCTTGGGTCTGGTGTGCGCTACAAATAAAAACTTTGTTACCAGTCACCCACCCACTCAGATATTTCAACAAGTGGGCCCTAGTGATTGGTGCAGGCTAAGCCTACCTTAATAAACCAATCCTGGGTCCCCACCAACATTCTTCTGTTATGCATGACGTCAGTACCAGAATGCTCTGCAATAGGAAAGGTAAGAGGTGACAACGCATACCTAAGTCTGACCCATCTTCCTGTCTGTTGCAGATCAAAGTGTATCTCTGGTTAACTGAGCCATCTGTGACTCTTGATTTAAGTGAAGGTCTCCCTTGATGTTTGTGCTGAGAGCAGAATTCTTGTCTCCCTCATATCACATACTTCTCCCCTCTGAAATGGTAACTGATGGACCCAGACATGGCATTCACTGCCTTTCATGCAGAGGGTTGGGAACTAGCTTCAAGTTGACACATTGCATACCAAAGGGGTGTTAGCCTTGCTTTCCTGTTGTCTGTCTGGCAACCAAGCCACCCCCAGGCTTGCCTCAATTATCTCTTATTAGTATGCACTGCCACCAGCCGAACTAAACAAGAGGAAAGCAGATCCATGTAGCCTTTGATATTTTAATTAGGCTGCCCATGGCAGGAGGAAGGTGTGCTTGAGATGCTTTGGTGTACCCATGGTTGTCACATTCCAGCTGAACATGACAGGGGAAGACAGCGCCTGTAGGCTGTGTCCCTCTGGAGTACATGCGACTATGCGTTTCATGCGGTGAGCAGAGAAAATGTGTGCTGAATGGCCTCACACATTTTCGGAAGTTGATCTTGCATCATTCATTTTCATTATCAAAAAATCAAAAAAGCCCAGGCGAGCACACACCCCCTGTGCAGATGGTCGAATTCCTCACAGTATTACTCCATGCACTATAGGCCCAAATGAACATTTGAACTTATGAAGTTTGAATCACTTTCCCGTGGTTTAAGTGATGGACTCTTATACAAGTTTGTCATTATTTCTAATTTTCCTCTTGCTGTTTCTAACACCAGGAATGTTATGCTGTGATGGAATATTTCTCTGTAGGGTGTGGGTACCTGCTGAAGTTACCTCTCGATCTTCGTACGACTTCAGCTATTAGATGGCATCATTGATGTAGCCTTTTTTCGAAATGCATAGACTGATGTAAATGCATTTGTTTTATTTGGTAGGTGATCGGACACTTCTATCAATATTGCCGTACATAGGACAATTATGTAGATAGAGGTGGCAGTCCCTTTGCAGGCTGACATTTACGCAGTTACTTTGATGGTATTGGAATGAGTGAGCTGGGAAGTCTAGTGGTTATTCATTGGTACATAAAAGTGAGAAGGCAAGTAGCAGGGACACAAACATAAATATGATGTACATTTAGGCAATTGGCAGTATTTACATTAATTCAAATTCCATGTGTACAGTGTTTTACCACAGTGTTAGGGCAGGCTGGGTGGTAGGGGGTAGAGCATTGTGAGGGTCAAGGGCGACCTTTCACTGGGAAGCAAGTGGAGGTTGAGTCTGCTTTTAAATAATTGCATGGACTGAGTCACCTTGATGCCAGGGGAAAGAGCATTCCAGTGATGGGGGAAGGGGGCAATAGAGAGAAGAAGAAGCCGGTGATAGTGCACTAGGGGCAGAAGAACTAGAAGTAGTTGAGAGTTGAGGAGTGGTGGGCCTCAAAAGTAGAGTGGCATAGGATGCAGTCAGCAAGGAAATGGCAGGCTAGGCCATGTATAGATCTCATGACAAGGAGTAGGCACCTTCAACAGCGGCTGTTTGGGATTAAAATCCAACCAGGGTGGAGGTGGAGCACTGAAACAAAAGATGATCTACGTAGGTTGTTGAGGATGCAGGTACCAGAGTAAAGTGCTTTGTTGCGGGCAGCAAAACAGCAGAGTGCAAATCCAAGGCGCAGGCTGGAACACTAATCTAGTTTGTGAGGATCATGGTGGAGGTTAGGGTTCTGGCAGACTGGTGGTGAGGTGTGGGTGGATCTTCCTTATATTTAGAAGGTTACTCCTGGATACAGAGACAGCGATGATGTGACTGGGTTTAGAGGACCCCAAGGTTGCAAGCTTTGTGAGGTTGACAAAGGCGGTAAGGCGATAGGGGATGGGAAAGGGGGGATGGTGTTCGGAGCCAGTAACCAGACAAGTTCTGTCTTGGAGGAGTTTAGCAAAGGGCAGCCTAGAGGCATCCAGTGGCAAAGGGTGGGGAGAAAGCTGGTGATGTATTCTAAGATGTTACGGGTGAAGGAATCAAAGGAGAAAACGATCTGTGGGTCAACAGATTAGTTTACCCAGTGAGGAGGTGTATAGGTCGTAGATCAGTAAGTCCAGGGCAGATCCTTATGGAACTTCGGGTGGAAGGGTTATGCGAAGAGGTCCTTGTGTTCCATGAGATGGTGATGGAGCGGTCAGATAGATAGGCAGCTACCCAATCAAGTATGTCATTCCTGAAGCCCCGCCAGGAAAGTGTTTAGAGGAGGGGCACGAGCCACAGTGTCAAAGAGGGCAAAGAGATCAAGTAGTGGTAGACAGGGTAAGAACACTTGAGACATGGCTAAGAGATGTTCCGATGGAGTATTTACAGTAAAATCTAGATGGGCTGGAATCAGAGAGTACAGGTACCTCGAGGTAATTGACAATTTGGTTAAAGAAAACTAATTTGGGGATTTTGGAATGGTAGGGCAGAAGAAAGATAGGCTGGTAAATTGCCAGGGATTGCTATGTCTCCAGCAGGATTTTTCAAGGTGAGTATAGCCGTAGCCACCTCGCAGCAGGCTTGGCAAATGGCATTGAAATACCACGTGACCTTCTATTTCATTTAATCTTAAATGGCGACATGGCATATAAGGTGGCCATCGTACACCATCATACACAGCCCTGGTACCTTTTTGGCTTTGTATTTTTTCTTCTTTCAGTGGGCCTCATTACGACCCCGGCGCTAAACCATGGTGCTATTAGCACCATGGTCCATGCCGGGGTCCGCCATGGTAAATGGCGTAATTACCGCCCCATTCCAAGGTTCGCGGGGCGGTAATTCCCCATTCAGCATGGGCCCTTCCCCATCCCCATTTTTGCCCCATAGGGCTCAATGGGAATGGGGAAGGCGCTAAGTACGGTGCCGCAAATTGCGGCACCGTTCTTAGCACCAAGGTCCCTTTGCGGCACCCTACTTTAACGGCTGGTAAAACCAGCCGTTAAGGTCGGGTCCCGCAAAGGGACCTCGTAATTAGGCGCTAAGTGTTTAACGGCGCCGCAGCCTTTTACGGCGCCGTTAAACACTTAGCGCCTGGGTCATAATGAGGCCTATACATCATCACCAAAGGAACTGCATGGATCTATTACTCTTCCACCAAGTCTTATCTTGTAAAATGTTATATTTGTAAATTCAACCAACACAGTTGTTGCACAGTGAATGCAATGTTTATATTTAATTTCACTCTTGTACAGTTTAGGAGCAGGTCAGCTTTAGTATTCCTATCCTGTGAGGATGAGATGTTGGCACATTACAACACTCAGTTTACCAGGTCGAAAAAAGTGCTCCGTGGTATACTTCTTGTGGGGTACATACACCTACAGCTCTCAAGTCGTATACTCCTTGTGGGATGCACCCAAAGTACTCAGGTGGTATACCCCTTGTGGGATAACCCAAAGTGCTCAGGTGGTATACCTTTTGTGCAGCACACCCAAAGTGCTCATACACCTACATCTCTCAGGTGGTATACCACTTGTGGGATAACCCAAAGTACTCAGGTGGTATACCTCTTTTGGGGTACACCCAAAGTGCTCATACACCTAAAGCTCTCAGGTGGTATACCCCTGGTGGGATACACCCAAAGTGCTCATACACCTAAAGCTCTCAGGTGGTATACCCCTGGTGGGATACACCCAAATCGCTCATGCACCTAAAGCTCTCAGGTGATATACCCGTTGTGGGTTACAAAGTGCTCATATGCCTAAAGCTCTCAGGTGATATACCCCTTGTGGGTTACAAACAAAGTGCTCATACACCTAAAGCTCTCAGGTGATATACCCATTGTGGGTTACACCCAAAGTGCTCATACACTTAAAGCTCTCAGGTGATATACCCATTGTGGGTTACACCCAAAGTGCTCATACACTTAAAGCTCTCAGGTGATATACCCATTGTGGGTTACACCCAAAGTGCTCATACACCTAAAGCTCTCAGGTGGTATTCCCCTTGTGGGATACACCCAAAGTGCTCATACACTTAAAGCTCTCAGGTGATATACCCATTGTGGGTTACACCCAAAGTGCTCATACACCTAAAGCTCTCAGGTGGTATTCCCCTTGTGGGATACACCCAAAGTGCTCAGGTAGTATACACCTTCTAGGATAACCCAAAGCGATCAGGTGGTATACTTCTTGTGGGGTACACCCAAAGTGCTCATACACCCAAACTGCTTAGGTGGTATACCACTTGTGGGATACACCCAAAGCACTCAGGTGGAGGTCACCTTGTGGGATACTAGTGCTTCTGTCCTGCTCCATTAATGAGTGAGCACCATACCTGGGACTCCTTTGGTTGTACCATCCAGAAAAAGGACAGCTGCGTTGTTGCACATATTCCTGCCTGCTTGTGCGAGACATATGTTGCATGCTACTGAGGAACTGACTTTCCTGAAGAAGTGTGAAAGCTCCTGTCAGATCATGGTTGCATGGTCTCAAGCCAAGCCTTCTTTGGAAATGTTTGTGGGCCTTTGAGTGAATTGTCCTGGGAAAAGATGTGCTTGTCATGATTGGCTTACAGCCAGGTTGACTGTAAGATGTAACCTTCAGTGGAGAAACTTGGTCTGCGCTTGGAATATAAGTAACTGCACAGCTGGTGTGGGACGGCATTCTGTAATCCTAACATGGCTGTATCACTTGTGTGCATGCACAATTGGAAATAAGCATTGGCAATGTCAACAGTTTAGGCTTTTGGGTAGGCATTGGAAAGGCAGACACAACCATATTGGTATTAACTGACCATTGATGGTAGCAGGTGAAAAATGGTGCAAGTACCTGGGCATTAAATGCCTAAGACTTACTCACAAGCCAAAACGGGTGACTTTACCAAGATTGTTTTTAACAGGACTTCAGTGAAGGACACGCAGAGTACTTATAAAGTGGGTGGCTGAATGCAGACCTGGTTAAGACGTGTTAATTACACCAGTAGTGTGTTTACAGCTCCAATTTAGTCATTAACTCTCAGAAGACTGCTTTGAAAAAACATTAGCAGGCACTTAGAGTGCAAAGTTTGATGATAAGGCTTGGTTAAAGTGAGCTCAACAGTTCCCGTATGAAGGGTTTTTGGGTGGGGAGGGGCAGGAACTGGTGGGAATAGCCATAGGGATTAGCATGGCCAGGGGCAGTCAACGGGTGGGCACATAACTACACAATACCTACAGACTCTGTGTCTCTCCTCATATGCCATTTCTCCCTATCTGTCCTCTAATGCAATAGTTTGGATTATAATAGCCCAAACTACAAAAGCAGAAGACAAAGAAGAAATAAGAAAAGGGCATTCGTTTCTGACCAATCCGAAGAAATAAGAAAAGGGCATTCGTTTCTGACCAATCCATGAAACGATTCAATTTTTTTTGTGATAATTTGTGCGTGTAATTTATTATAAACT
Source organism: Ambystoma mexicanum (assembly GCF_040938575.1). Taxonomy (NCBI): domain Eukaryota; kingdom Metazoa; phylum Chordata; class Amphibia; order Caudata; family Ambystomatidae; genus Ambystoma; species Ambystoma mexicanum. The sequence continues at coordinate 284,054,654 of NC_090931.1, read as the reverse complement.
GCATTGCATTATCCTTAGAACTTTTTTTTTACTGTTGTCAATATGATTTTCTTCTGACGAATGATTGCCAATTTTGCAACTTTTCTGATGGTCGTGTTTTTTTTGTTTCATTTGCTATGAGCGTTTTTGATTGAGAACGGGTAGGGCACCGTTCATCCTGGTGGTTGCTCTTCCTCATACTGGATTTGTCTGCCGTGAGCAGAGGCGTTGCTAGGGGGGGCTGAGGGCGCAATAGCCCCAAGTCTTTTGGTTGCAGCCCCTGATAGAAGCACAGGAGCTACAACCAAAAGACCAGCTAGCCCCGAGTCTTGACAGTCCTGACATTAGAGTAGCCCCGAATCTTTTCCAGACATAGCAGCACCCCTGGCCGTGAGATTGATGTTCTGACCCCTTTTCAGCACTTGCCTTTAGTCCTCAGTGGATGGCTGCAAACACTTCTTGCACACATTACTCTGTGTAGCAGGGGTTCCTTTCTGCGCCTCGCCCCGTCTTGCCAAACAGGTTTCCAGACCGGATACTCTGATGGCATCGGAAGGCTAGAGGACATTGTGAAATGGGATCCCTTCTCCTTGATATCGGAAACCGCTCGCATTTAGGTCACTGGCTCGCCTCCAAGTTCATGGTCGAGGCGTACAACAGACACCCCTTCAACTCCTGCTGTGCAGGGGGTGGGGGGGCACAGCCATACCCAAGCTTGTCTAACAAGTGGGGCCTGAAGCTAAGACTGTTGGGCCCACCGCAGTGACATTAACATCTGTAAATGCCTACACAGCGCTGCTATGGGTTTTGGGTGTGCCTTGTCCGCTCAGGCCCTACCTGTCTACGACTGGGTGGAGGGCGGGGGGTTGCCCATATATTGTATCAAGCGCTGGTCAAGTCGCTACTTGGCTGAAATACAAAGGGAACTTTAAGACATTTTTTAGGGACCCCCATAAATGTTGCGATATGCCAGTGTTCATTGTCCCAACCCAACCCAACCGCCTTCTTGTGCATCTACCTGTCCCTCACCCATCCTGGTCTCCTTCTGCCGATCTGCCTTTCTTGAATTACACACCGAGTACATTGACAAAAACCATATCCTGACACGACCGAATATCATTTAATACTAACAACGGGATACCCTGTAAAGGAGACGTGTGAGGGCCGGTGTTAATCCCGCTTACGCCTCCTCTGTAATTGCAATAATATTGAATAGTATTACAAATATTCTTCAATTTTAGAGTGGAACCCTAACAGACGGAGCACGCTGCGGGAGGCAGGGGATGGCGCGCTTATTTTTCCGAGGCACCTTGACTTTTAAGTATTTTGTGATCCTGTTTGGATGAAAAGATGTTGGAAGCGTCAAATTATTATTATTATAAACAATCAAACGCCTCTGCTTCTAAAAAGCATTTGAACAAAAGAGGACGGCTTCTCTTTTTTTTCTGCCCAGCCTTTCTCTTTGTGTTCCCTGTAAGATTATATCAGCATTCAGAGCTGTCTCTGCCAGTCTTTCGCGCGCCTTTGTCTGGAGAATTTCGTGTGTGCGTGTGAAGGAAACCGAGCTGCAAAATGGAAGGATCAGACCGAGGCACGTGGACTGCTTCGGGCTCTTCCTGTATTAGCGTGAGCTGGCAGGAAAAGTTCTGAAGGCTGCATATTACCATCGCTCCTTATCAAGGGGCTCAGATCTACAGCCACAGTTAACTCTTCATCTTCCTCGTCCCGCCGCACAAAATTGCAGAATGCATTCCGGAGGCGATACGATTTGAGCCAGACAGAGGGTGGCCTGATTACTCATCAGTAATCTTCATAACTCTTAGTCTACGTCTTCTTCGTCAGAGTCCATGACATCCCTCAACCCCTGCAAGGGTTTACAGAACACTCTAGACCCAATCTGGAAAAACCTGAGAACCTTGTTCATGATATTTTGAAAAAAACCTGAATGTAAATATTCCTCACTTTCAATGGCGTAGCCTGTCGTTCCCTTTCTTTCGGAATTCTGGGATGCTTGGGACTAAAAGGTTGGGGGACCAGAGAGCACGTTGGACCAGTCTGAAAAAAAGGAATTTTGAAAGGGAAGTACAGATACACTTTTTTTATTGAGGCAAAAGTACTTCTCGCCCAACTGCACACCCTACTTTGTTATGAGGAGATCACCCCTTTCTTGGTATGTCACTTCTGACTCCATCAAAGGTTGTGTTGAGTTCTTGCGTGGCCTGCGCAGGTATGTCGCAGTAAAGATCAGGCGAACACAGAGCTCTAGGATCACACGTCCTCTTTATTGTGCATACAAACTGGAACTGCACTTTCCCTTCCCCCGCCCCCTCCCGCGTCACTTCCCTTCTTCCTCCTGCCTCCCGTTGCCCCGGAGACATCACCGTGACATATCCCCCCTTTTTAAACAGCTACCAGATTCTTCGCAACAGGTGACGTCTGGTGGGCCTCTAGTCCATTTCCTCAATCCATCGACGAGGTCTGTTCCGGGCCCTCTGCTGGCGTGTCTGATTCCGCCCTGGTGAAGGTCCACTCTCCGCACTTTCCTGCCCCACCCCTGGCTCTGATTCATCCGAGTCCCATTGATCTCCTTGGTAGGGATCATCCGATTCATGGTCAAGGGGAGCTTGCACTCTCCCACTCAGGCGCCTCGTTCCTGGCTGCGGAAGTTCTTTAAAGTGGGACGAGTTCCTTGTGATAGACCCTTCCACTCCCTGAGCGGTGATCATAGATCCCTTCTTTTGGGTGACGAATAAAGGTTCTTCGCGAAATGCTGACGTGTGTTTGAAGGCCACTGCGTCTCCCACTTCTATTTGAGATACCTGTATCCGCCAGTGAGTGTCGGCGTATTCCTTAATTCGTGCTTTTGCTGCTTCATCATGTCCCCGCACCTCCGGGTCTAGAGAGGGGGGTGGGTTGATCGCTTCGGCCTGGGGAAGGCGTGTTTGGGTGTTCCGTCCAAACATCAGTTCAGCCGGAGTCTTCCCTGTGGTGCTATGTGGTGTCCCTCTGTAGTTCCTCATGAGTTGGTACAGTACTTGTTCATATGGCTGTCCCGTCAACCGGGCTATCTGTAGGGCTCTCCTCAGGTTTGCCATAAATCGCTCGATCATCCCATTGGCCTGGGGCCAGAGGGAATTGATCTTCCTGTGATGGAACCCGAGGTATTCTGCAAACCGTGCGAATGGATGTCCACAAAACGGGGGTCCATTATCTGTCTTGAGTGCCTTCGTTACTCTATATGCTGAAAACATGTGGTCCAGGGCAGGGATGACATGATGGGCTGCAGTTGAGGATATCAGGCGAACATCCGGATAGCATGAATACTCGTCCATCATGGCCACGACATATTTTCCTCCTTCGATAGGTCTGAAGAAATTGGCCGCAACTGCCTCCCATATTTTCTGCGGGAGCTCCGACATGAACAGTGGTTCTGGGTGGCGATTCGCTGTTATGAGGCAGCATGTGGGGCATGCCTTCAATGCCGCCTCTACCAGCGTGTCCATGTGGAGGAACCATACCTTTTGGTGGAGCATGCATTTGGTGGATACTATGCCCCTATAGGTTTCGTGGGCTAGGTCGATGACCTTTGCTCTCATGGCTTCCGGAATCACCAGCTTGCAGTCTTATAGGAGCATGTGATCCTCCGACACTGCAAACTCGTCCTTCACTTGAAGCAACCGTTCCACATCCTCTCTCACCTTGCCACCCGCGGCTCTCCCCCTTTCTTTTGCCCTTCGCCACCATCCAGATTCCAGTCCTTCGCAGATGATGCAACATGCCAGGTCACTCTCGGTCTCTCTGGCGAGTGTCTCCATGTTGACTCCCTCGGGTGTGTTCTGGTGAATTAGATATCTTAGGTATCTGTCGCTCAGGTGTGCTCTCCTCCCGTGGTCTCCTGGACAGGAAGTCTGCCGGGTTTTAGCCTTTTCCAGGCCTATGTATGATGTCAAATGCATAGCCTTGTAATCTCAAACCCCAGCGAGCAATTCGCGGAGGCATCTTGGCTTGGGGATTGACATACAGGAAGAGTAGAGCCTGGTGGTCTGTGACGACCTGGAACGGTTTTCCGTACAGAAACAGGTGGAAATGTTTGCATGCCCATACCACGGCGAGCCCTTCCTTCTCTGCTTGAGAGTATGCCTGTTCGGTGGTTCTGACGCATTGCTGGGGGCAGAGGTGTCATTTAGTGCCGCTACCTTCTCCGGGTCAGGAGTCATTCCTGTCTTTGAGAACACGTGTCCGAAGAAATTCAGTGTGTTTTTGCGGAATTCGCACTTGTCCTTGTTCAGGGTGAGGTTGGCATCGTGCAGGGCCTTGCATACTTTCATGAGGGTCTGCTCGTGTTTGTTCACGTCTGTGCCGAATACCAACATGCCATCCGAATAGTTGAGGCAGTTTGGGATGTGCTTAATGATGTTATGGACCTCGGCTTGGAATGTTTATGCCGCCAATGACACCCCGAAGTCTTTTATACCTAAAGAGGCCGACGTGGGTGACGAACGTTGTTATGTTCCTACTTTCCGGGTGTAGCACCAGCTGGTGGTACCCCTTTTGCAGATCAAGTTTAGAAAAGACTTTCGCCCCGTTCAGTAGGTGAATCATGTCCGTGATATGGGGTGTGGGGTATCTCTCCCTTCGGATGGCTTGGTTCGGGCGTCGCATATCTACGCACAGTCTTATGGCTTCGGATCCCTTTTTAGGGACGGGGACAATTGAGGACACCCTTGTGGTGGGTCCTGTGACCCTTTCAATAATGTCTTGTTCCAGTAGTTTCTGGAGCTCATCCTCGACCTTCTTTTGAATGTTGACTGGGATCCCGCGATAGGGTTGTGCTACGGGGTGTATGGAGTTGTCCACGTGGAGTTTGATTTGTCTGTTTTTAAGTTTCCCAATTCATTTGAATATTTTGGGGTACAGATTGTTTATCATTTCAACTGGGTCTATGTATTTATGGACCATGATATTGTATAGAATGTGTATAAAACCCATGTCGGCAGCCGCTTTAAAGCTTAGAACACAACCACGGTCGGTCTCTGTGGCCAGAACGTGTATTGGTACCCTCATTTCGTGTCCTTTGTAGCGGCAGAGCCCACTGAACTGTCCCAAGCACTTCAGGGGTGTTTTGGCCCCGTATGCATATATGTCAACAGCTGCTGGAAGTAGCTTAGGTTTCTGTGTGAGGTCAGTGTAGACTTTCTCACTTACCACATTGACCGTGGCTCCAGTGTCTATGAGGAACTCTGTTGGCCTCTCTTGGAGTTTAATGATGAGCGTAGGGCTGTGCGCTGTTGCGGTGGGGTTTCCCAGAGCGTATACATAGGCCTTCTTCTTCTGGTCGCTCCCCAATGAGCTGGGGTCGGAGTCTGTGGGGGATTGTTCAACCAGGTATTGTACATGACGTCTTGACTTGCGCTCGGGCCTTTCAGGCATTACAAAACCTCTTCGTTCTCTCCTCTTCTGCCGATCTTCTCCAGAGTCTCTGTCCCTCTGATCACCTGTGGGTTGATTCGAGATGGTCGGTGTGCTTGGGGCTGGGTTGTTGTTTGATGACACCCCGCACCGACCTCTCGAGCGGGAAGAGTTGTCTTTCGGTCGGTCTCTCCCTCGGAAAAGTCTACACAGTGCTTCGAAGTGGCCTTCTTCGCCACACAAGGTGCAGCGTTGCCCAACCGCGGGGCACATTCCGTCGTGTGGGTATTCAAACCCACATTTGTAGCAGAAGAGCTCTTCAGTTTTTTTTCTCTAGTTGCAGTTTTTTTAGTGTTTCTCCTGAGTTGGTATTGCCAAAACTCTCCACTTGGGAGTCAATGACCCTCTCGACTCTTGCGGTATGTGGTGCAAAGTACGCTGCTAGCATGTCTTTGAGGTCTTGAATCAAGTCTATTGAGTCCTGGGGCATTTCGTCAGTGATGTCACGCGTGACAGATCCGACGGCCAGTTTTAAGAGGCATACCTGCCTGGCGTCAGCGACTGGCCCTGTGGCTCCCATGTATAGATCGAAGTCTCTGATCCACTTGGTCCACCTGGGACCCATGTTGCTGGTGTCTGTCACATCAAATGCTCCTGGCATCTGGGCTGCTAGTGTGTCTGGTAGTTGGTACAGATTGTGATCTGGTGTCGGTGCCACTGGCGCTGGGGGCCCATTCCCTTGAGCTTGTGCTCCCTGCCCATCATCTTGGCCTGACATTTTGATTGGTGGAGTGAACACTTACTGGGTTGTGTGTTGTTGCCCACTCTCTTCTCCTGATGGCCGCCGCTGGGGCACGAGCACCATCCGCTGGGTATTTGGATGCGGTTCCCTTGTGCTTTTTTTTTCTTTTCCAGGGAGTGGCTTTGTCCCACCTCACCTTTGGATGGCCACCTGGAAGGCACGAGCACCATCAATGTCTCTAGGGCCCCTCCTGGGGTTTCCACAGCACTCGCATGCTGTAGGCCACTGTCCTAGGCCTTTTGTCTGTACTGTGGCAGGGCTCCCCCCTGCTGGTGGTGTCCGCACGCCATGCGCCTCTTCTGCTCTGAGCAGGCCGGACACCAAGTAGGGCGCTCCCCATCATGGGACACGTGTGAACCCTGCGCAACCTCGAGCTAGGCGCTGGGGTGAAAACTTGCTCCCGCGAGTGGGTATGTGTTAAGTGCCTGTCATCGCGGCTGCGTCGGGGTTCCGTGGTCTTTACCCGTGACTGATCACCTCCGTGGCCCGGGCTGCGTGCCGTGATATGCACCGGTTGGGCGGGCCTCCGTCCTCGGGGCTCCGCTCCTCCTCTGTGTTGCCGAGAGCGGGTGATGATACTCTCCAATGAGAGCTGCACCGCCAGGTCCGCCGCCCTCCTCGTCGCCATTGTTGAGTTCCTGCGCAGCTTGCGCAGGTATGTCGCAGTAAAGATCAGGCGAACACAGAGCTCTAGGATCACACCTCCTCTTTATTGTGCATACAAACTGGAACTGAACTTTCCCTTCCCCCGCCCCCTCCCGCATCACTTCCCTTCTTCCTCCCGCCCTGACATGTTGTGACTCCAGACTGTTCTGACCCTTCCCATAACAGGATTTCACTCACCAGAAAACAGAGTACGTTGAGGAAAAACTAAAGACGCAATAGGAGGGTGTGTAGTTTGAAGCCTGAATGGAACGGACACGTTAAAAACAGAATGTATCTTTGCAAAACACTCCCTAAATGGCTCTTTGTTTCCTTGTCTGCCAGAACTGGGATCATCTGGAAGTGGTCTAGTGTAGTCTGCAGCATTCACTAATGTCTCAAGCATAGCTCTGTTACTCTACATGTGATACAAGTGTTGATTATTTGTGTAGGGTATTTGGGAGCAGCAGAGCACACACATACCTCTCAACTTATCATCCTTTGCAGATTCTCACCTGTTCATAACTCAGTTTCACACACACCAAATGTCTCTCCGTTGATTTCAACAGAATCACCGCCCCATGACCCCAGCAAGCAAACCTTCATAACCCTTCATTCAAGAGTTCTTTCAAGTTAACTACGATGTGATCACCAGAAGAAAATAAAATTGCCTTGACCCTCCTTTGAGAATGAACATTTTTGTGGCATCCACCGAGCGGACGAATGCATGGGATTTATAAAGTGCAAACCTATCTGGAAAGCAACAAAGAATTGTGTAGGGTGCAGAGTAGTAGATGAGAAGAGTACCGAGTGGGCAGGAATGGTAGCACACGAGTGAGCAGGGCAAAGGATGGGAGATGGGGCACAGAGTGGGTGAATGCATGTGATTTATAAAGCACAAACCTAGCTGTGAAGCAAGAAAGAACTGTGTAGGGTGCAGAGTAGATGAGAAGAGTACCGAGTGGGCAGGAATGGTAGAGCACGAGTGAGCAGGGCACAGGATGGGAGATGGGGCACAGAGTGGGTGAATGCATAGGATTTATAAAGCGCCAACCTAGCTGATAAGCAAGAAAAAACTGTGTAGGGTGCAGAGTAGATGAGATGAGTACATGGGCAGGAATGGTAGAGCATGAGTGAGCAGGGCACAGGATGGGAGATGGGGTACCGAGTGGACGAATGCATGGGATTTATAAAGTGCAGACTTAGCTGGGAAGCAACAAAGAACTGTGTAGGGTGCAGAGTGGATGAGAAGAGTACATGGGCAGGAATGGTAGAGCATGAGTGAGCAGGGCACAGGATGGGAGATGGGGTACAGAGTGGGTGAATGCGTGGGATTTATAAAGTGCAAACCTATCTGGGAAGCAACAAAGAACTGTGTAGGGTGCAGAGAAGAGGAGAAACATCACTTCCACAACCTGTAGCTGAAATATTGCAATATCTCCGGTGCAGAACTGCTGCAAATCATATGTTGTTGGTACAATTTCTTCTGAAAAATGAAATGTACCATCAAATGTTAATTTAGAGGGTGGAGCTGCTCTGGCAGTGAGTGAAGTGCTGGATTAAGGTGAGTGTGAGAGTGAGTGAAGTGCAGGGTATACTGGGGCTCAAAGAGGGTGGAGATGCTCTAGCAGTGAGTGAAGTGCTGGATTAATGTGAGTCTGAGAGTGAGTGAAGTGCAAGGCAAACTGAGCCTCAAAGAGTTTGGAGATGCCCTGGCGGTGAGTGAAGTGCTGGATTAATGTGAGTCTGAGAGTGAGTGAAGTGCAAGGCAAACTGAGCCTCAAAGAGTTTGGAGATGCCCTGGCGGTGAGTGAAGTGCTGGATTAAGGTGAGTCAGAGTGAGTGAAGTGCAGGGCAGACTGGACCTCAAAGAAGGTGGAGATTAAGGTGAGTCTGAGAATGAATGAAGTGCAGGGCAGACTGGGCCTCAAAGGAATGGTAGAACATGAATGAGAAAAGCACAGGATGGGAGATGGGGCACATAGTGTTATGTTATGTTACTTTGCATTTATATAGCGCCTTATATACCATTGGTATGGTCTGAAGGCGCTGGTAGGTTGAACGCCCTTGGGAACCGAAGTTCAGGTCAGTAGAGAGAGTAGAGAGAGTCAAAGGTGCGTGTGAGCACCGGATATGTGTGCAGCTGATGTGGTATTCGTATAATAGCTGCTTCTTAGCGGTAGGTGTGGTGGTTGAGATATCAAGAGTATGTGTTCGTCCTGGCAGGTTGTATCCAGACCGATTGTGGTTGCGTTAGGCCTGAGGAGAACGCCTGGCTGGGGGTGTGTAACCAGCAGTGTTTAGATTGATGGGGAGTATGCGGCAGATGTTGGTATGAGAACAGTTATACCGAATGGTGTCATAGTATCTCTCTGTTCTAGTTGAATGGTGGTGTAAAGAAGAGAGTAAGCGTGGTGATGGGTTACATGTTCTTCAATGTTCTAAATTCAACTTAGCACAGAGATGCTTATTAGGCACACTTCTAAATTCAGCCCGGTCACACCATCAGGCGCACCTCCAAATTAAACTATGAACAGAGAGACCATTAGGGACACTAGTCAGTTCAACTAGGGCACACTATCAGGGACACTTCTAAATTCAACTTTGCACAGTTAGGCTATCAGGGAGACCTCTATATTCAACTTTGTACAGTGAGGCCATCAGGGACACATCTACATTCAACTTTGTACAGTGAGGCCATCAGGGAGACCTCTATATTCAAATTTGTACAGTGAGGCCATCGGGGACACCTCTAAATTCAACTTTGTACAGTGAAGCTATCAGGGACACTTCTAAATTCAACTTTGCACAGTGAGGCTATCAGGGACACTTCTAAATTCAACTTTGCACAGAGAGGCTTATTAGGCACACGTCTAAATTCAAGTAGGGCACGCTATTAGGCACACTTCTAAATTCAACTTTACAGAGAGGGGATATCAGGCACACTTCTAAATTCAACTTTGCACAGAGAGGCTTATTAGGCACACGTCTAAATTCAAGTAGGGCACGCTATTAGGCACACTTCTAAATTCAACTTTACACTGAGTGGATATCAGGCACACTTCTACATTCAAAATTCAACTTTGCACACTTCTAAATTCAACTTTACACAGAGGGGATATCAGGGACACTTCTAAATTCAACTTTGCACAGAGGCTTATTAGGGACACGTCTAAATTCAAGTAGGGCACCCTATTAGGCACACTTCTAAATTCAACTTTACACAGAGGGGATATCAGGCACACTTCTACATTCTAAATTCAACTTTGCACAGTGAGGATACTTGGCACAATTCTAAATTCAACTTTGCAAAGTGAGAATACTTGGCACACTTCTAGATTCAACTTTGCACAGTGAGGCTATCAGGGACACTTCTAAATTCAACTTTGTACAGTGAGGCTATTAGGCACACTTCAAATTTCAACCTTGCACAGTGAGGCTATCAGGAACATTTCTAAATTCAACTTTGTACAGTGAGGCTATCAGGGACACTTCTAATTTCAACTTTGCACAGTGAGGCTACCAGGGACACTTCTAAATTCAACTTTGCACAGTGAGGCTTATTAGGCACACTTCTAAATTCAAGTAGGGCACGCTATTAGGCACACTTCTAAATTCAACTTTACACAGGGAGGCTATCAGGGACACTTCTACATTCAACTTTGCATAGTGAGGCTATCAGGGACACTTCTAGATTCAACTTTGCACAGAGAGGCTTATTAGGCACACTTCTAAATTCAAGTAGGGAATGCTATTAGGCACACTTCTAAATTTAACTTTACACAGAGGGGATATCAGGCACACTTCTAGATTCTAGATTCAACTTTGCACAGTGAGGATACTTGGCACACTTCCAAATTCAACTTTGCACAGTGAGGATACTTGCCACACTTCTAGATTCAACTTTGCATAGTGCGGCTATCAGGGACACTTCTAAATTCAAGTAGGGCACGCTATTAGGCACACTTCTAAATTCAACTTTACACAGAGGGGATATCAGGCACACTTCTAGATTCAACTTAGCACACTGAGGATACTTGGCACACTCCCAAATCCAACTTTGCACAGTGAGGATACTTGGCACACTTCCAAATTCAACTTTGCACAGCGAGGATACTTGGCACACTTCTAGATTCAACTTTGCACAGTGCGGCTATCAGGGACACTTCTAAATTCAACTTTGCATAGTGAGGCTACCAGGGACACTTCCAAATTCGACTTTGCACAGTGCGGCTACAGTGCGGCTATCAGGGACACTTCTAAATTCAACTTTGCATAGTGAGGCTACCAGGGACACTTCCAAATTCGACTTTGCACAGTGCGGCTACCGGGGACATTTCTAAATTCAACTGAGAATTCCTGCTTCGAAAATGCAACTATGTCACAGACATGCTGTAATGCGTACTTCAAAGTGTTAGGCTACCACCGTACAGAGATTTTTACAGTGGTTTATGTTCTAAGGTTGAGTGGTAGGGTAGTATGGCGAGAAGTAGTTGCTTCAGTCCCTGCCATTGCAGCACTTACTTGTTGTTGTCTTCTTGCTTCTCCTGCGGATACCTGCAGATACGACCTGGCGCCGTCTCAGTGGGAGCTGTCCTTTGCCTCAGGTCCTTAGCCGATGGGCTGCCCTGGGAGGACTAGCAATGAAAGGGGGACCCTCCTGCTAGGACCAATCAGGGGCGGTGGGTGGGCAGAGGGGAGGGCAGAATGGGAAGCAGGAGAATGGCGAGGGAATGCGGGCTGAGGGGGCACAGGGGGGAATTTACACGCTACTGGGCACACTTTAGCAAAAAGGAGCATCTTAGGGGCACTCACCTGCTCAATCACCCATGGATGGCAAGAAGGAGCGGGAGCCCAAGCGCAGCTCGGTGGATACACAATCTCAGAGGGAGCGGACCAATCGGGGCGGTGGGCGGGCATAGGGGAGGGCAGAAGGGAAGCAGGAGAATGGCGAGGGGATGCAGGCTGAGGGGGCAAATGGGGAATTTACACGCTACTGGGCACATTTTAGCAAAAGGAGCAGCTTAGGGATCAGGGAGGAGGAGGCAGGCTGTCCAATCAGGGAGGAGGAGGCAGGCTGGAGGCGGGAGTGGAAAGGAAGGGAGAGGGTCGGCTGAACAAGCGTGGATGACGGGGCCTGGGGGCACTAAAAGACCGCAAAACCAACAATTAGGCCCAGGAAGGGTCCAGGCAGCAGCACTCACCTCTGTGATATGGGGTGTGGGGTATCTCTCCCTTCGGATGGCTTGGTTCGGGCGTCGCATATCTACGCACAGTCTTATGGCTTCGGATCCCTTTTTAGGGACGGGGACAATTGAGGACACCCTTGTGGTGGGTCCTGTGACCCTTTCAATAATGTCTTGTTCCAGTAGTTTCTGGAGCTCATCCTCGACCTTCTTTTGAATGTTGACTGGGATCCCGCGATAGGGTTGTGCTACGGGGTGTATGGAGTTGTCCACGTGGAGTTTGATTTGTCTGTTTTTAAGTTTCCCAATTCATTTGAATATTTTGGGGTACAGATTGTTTATCATTTCAACTGGGTCTATGTATTTATGGACCATGATATTGTATAGAATGTGTATAAAACCCATGTCGGCAGCCGCTTTAAAGCTTAGAACACAACCACGGTCGGTCTCTGTGGCCAGAACGTGTATTGGTACCCTCATTTCGTGTCCTTTGTAGCGGCAGAGCCCACTGAACTGTCCCAAGCACTTCAGGGGTGTTTTGGCCCCGTATGCATATATGTCAACAGCTGCTGGAAGTAGCTTAGGTTTCTGTGGGAGGTCAGTGTAGACTTTCTCACTTACCACATTGACCGTGGCTCCAGTGTCTATGAGGAACTCTGTTGGCCTCTCTTGGAGTTTAATGATGAGCGTAGGGCTGTGCGCTGTTGCGGTGGGGTTTCCCAGAGCGTATACATAGGCCTTCTTCTTCTGGTCGCTCCCCAATGAGCTGGGGTCGGAGTCTGTGGGGGATTGTTCAACCAGGTATTGTACATGACGTCTTGACTTGCGCTCGGGCCTTTCAGGCATCACAAAACCTCTTCGTTCTCTCCTCTTCTGCCGATCTTCTCCAGAGTCTCTGTCCCTCTGATCACCTGTGGGTTGATTCGAGATGGTCGGTGTGCTTGGGGCTGGGTTGTTGTTTGATGACACCCCGCACCGACCTCTCGAGCGGGAAGAGTTGTCTTTCGGTCGGTCTCTCCCTCGTAAAAGTCTACACAGTGCTTCGAAGTGGCCTTCTTCGCCACACAAGGTGCAGCGTTGCCCAACCGCGGGGCACATTCCGTCGTGTGGGTATTCAAACCCACATTTGTAGCAGAAGAGCTCTTCAGTTTTTTTTCTCTAGTTGCAGTTTTTTTAGTGTTTCTCCTGAGTTGGTATTGCCAAAACTCTCCACTTGGGAGTCAATGACCCTCTCGACTCTTGCGGTATGTGGTGCAAAGTACGCTGCTAGCATGTCTTTGAGGTCTTGAATCAAGTCTATTGAGTCCTGGGGCATTTCGTCAGTGATGTCACGCGTGACAGATCCGACGGCCAGTTTTAAGAGGCATACCTGCCTGGCGTCAGCGACTGGCCCTGTGGCTCCCATGTATAGATCGAAGTCTCTGATCCACTTGGTCCACCTGGGACCCATGTTGCTGGTGTCTGTCACATCAAATGCTCCTGGCATCTGGGCTGCTAGTGTGTCTGGTAGTTGGTACAGATTGTGATCTGGTGTCGGTGCCACTGGCGCTGGGGGCCCATTCCCTTGAGCTTGTGCTCCCTGCCCATCATCTTGGCCTGACATTTTGATTGGTGGAGTGAACACTTACTGGGTTGTGTGTTGTTGCCCACTCTCTTCTCCTGATGGCCGCCGCTGGGGCACGAGCACCATCCGTTGGGTATTTGGATGCGGTTCCCTTGTGCTTTTTTTTTCTTTTCCAGGGAGTGGCTTTGTCCCACCTCACCTTTGGATGGCACGAGCACCATCAATGTCTCTAGGGCCCCTCCTGGGGTTTCCACAGCACTCGCATGCTGTAGGCCACTGTCCTAGGCCTTTTGTCTGTACTGTGGCAGGGCTCCCCCCTGCTGGTGGTGTCCGCACGCCATGCGCCTCTTCTGCTCTGAGCAGGCCGGACACCACGTGGGGCGCTCCCCATCATGGGACACGTGTGAACCCTGCGCAACCTCGAGCTAGGCGCTGGGGTGAAAACTTGCTCCCGCGAGTGGGTATGTGTTAAGTGCCTGTCATCGCGGCTGCGTCGGGGTTCCGTGGTCTTTACCCGTGACTGATCACCGCCGTGGCCCGGGCTGCGTGCCGTGATATGCACCGGTTGGGCGGGCCTCCGTCCTCGGGGCTCCGCTCCTCCTCTGTGTTGCCGAGAGCGGGTGATGATACTCTCCAATGAGAGCTGCACCGCCAGGTCCGCCGCCCTCCTCGTCGCCATTGTTGAGTTCCTGCGCAGCTTGCGCAGGTATGTCGCAGTAAAGATCAGGCGAACACAGAGCTCTAGGATCACACCTCCTCTTTATTGTGCATACAAACTGGAACTGAACTTCACCTTCCCCCGCCCCCTCCCGCATCACTTCCCTTCTTCCTCCCGCCCTGACATGTTGTGACTCCAGACTGTTCTGACCCTTCCCATAACAGGATTTCACTCACCAGAAAACAGAGTACGTTGAGGAAAAACTAAAGACGCAATAGGAGGGTGTGTAGTTTGAAGCCTGAATGGAACGGACACGTTAAAAACAGAATGTATCTTTGCAAAACACTCCCTAAATGGCTCTTTGTTTCCTTGTCTGCCAGAACTGGGATCATCTGGAAGTGGTCTAGTGTAGTCTGCAGCATTCACTAATGTCTCAAGCATAGCTCTGTTACTCTACATGTGATACAAGTGTTGATCATTTGTGTAGGGTATTTGGGAGCAGCAGAGCACACACATACCTCTCAATTTATCATCCTTTGCAGATTCTCACCTGTTCATAACTCAGTTTCACACACACCAAATGTCTCTCCGTTGATTTCAACAGAATCACCGCCCCATGACCCCAGCAAGCAAACCTTCATAACCCTTCATTCAAGAGTTCTTTCAAGTTAACTACGATGTGATCACCAGAAGAAAATAAAATTGCCTTGACCCTCCTTTGAGAATGAACATTTTTGTGGCATCCACCGAGCGGACGAATGCATGGGATTTATAAAGTGCAAACCTATCTGGAAAGCAACAAAGAATTGTGTAGGGTGCAGAGTAGTAGATGAGAAGAGTACCGAGTGGGCAGGAATGGTAGCACACGAGTGAGCAGGGCAAAGGATGGGAGATGGGGCACAGAGTGGGTGAATGCATGTGATTTATAAAGCACAAACCTAGCTGTGAAGCAAGAAAGAACTGTGTAGGGTGCAGAGTAGATGAGAAGAGTACCGAGTGGGCAGGAATGGTAGAGCACGAGTGAGCAGGGCACAGGATGGGAGATGGGGCACAGAGTGGGTGAATGCATAGGATTTATAAAGCGCCAACCTAGCTGATAAGCAAGAAAAAACTGTGTAGGGTGCAGAGTAGATGAGATGAGTACATGGGCAGGAATGGTAGAGCATGAGTGAGCAGGGCACAGGATGGGAGATGGGGTACCGAGTGGACGAATGCATGGGATTTATAAAGTGCAGACTTAGCTGGGAAGCAACAAAGAACTGTGTAGGGTGCAGAGTGGATGAGAAGAGTACATGGGCAGGAATGGTAGAGCATGAGTGAGCAGGGCACAGGATGGGAGATGGGGCACCAAGTGGACGAATGCATGGGATTTATAAAGTGCAGACTTAGCTGGGAAGCAACAAAGAACTGTGTAGGGTGCAGAGTGGATGAGAAGAGTACATGGGCAGGAATGGTAGAGCATGAGTGAGCAGGGCACAGGATGGGAGATGGGGTACAGAGTGGGTGAATGCGTGGGATTTATAAAGTGCAAACCTATCTGGGAAGCAACAAAGAACTGTGTAGGGTGCAGAGAAGAGGAGAAACATCACTTCCACAACCTGTAGCTGAAATATTGCAATATCTCCGGTGCAGAACTGCTGCAAATCATATGTTGTTGGTACAATTTCTTCTGAAAAATGAAATGTACCATCAAATGTTAATTTAGATGGTGGAGCTGCTCTGGCAGTGAGTGAAGTGCTGGATTAAGGTGAGTGTGAGAGTGAGTGAAGTGCAGGGTATACTGGGGCTCAAAGAGGGTGGAGATGCTCTAGCAGTGAGTGAAGTGCTGGATTAATGTGAGTCTGAGAGTGAGTGAAGTGCAAGGCAAACTGAGCCTCAAAGAGTTTGGAGATGCCCTGGCGGTGAGTGAAGTGCTGGATTAATGTGAGTCTGAGAGTGAGTGAAGTGCAAGGCAAACTGAGCCTCAAAGAGTTTGGAGATGCCCTGGCGGTGAGTGAAGTGCTGGATTAAGGTGAGTCAGAGTGAGTGAAGTGCAGGGCAGACTGGACCTCAAAGAAGGTGGAGATTAAGGTGAGTCTGAGAATGAGTGAAGTGCAGGGCAGACTGGGCCTCAAAGGAATGGTAGAACATGAATGAGAAAAGCACAGGATGGGAGATGGGGCACATAGTGTTATGTTATGTTACTTTGCATTTATATAGCGCCTTATATACCATTGGTATGGTCTGAAGGCGCTGGTAGGTTGAACGCCCTTGGGAACCGAAGTTCAGGTCAGTAGAGAGAGTAGAGAGAGTCAAAGGTGGGTGTGAGCACCGGATATGTGTGCAGCTGATGTGGTATTCGTATAATAGCTGCTTCTTAGCGGTAGGTGTGGTGGTTGAGATATCAAGAGTATGTGTTCGTCCTGGCAGGTTGTATCCAGACCGATTGTGGTTGCGTTAGGCCTGAGGAGAACACCTGGCTGGGGGTGTGTAACCAGCAGTGTTTAGATTGATGGGGAGTATGCGGCAGATGTTGGTATGAGAACAGTTATACCGAATGGTGTCATAGTATCTCTCTGTTCTAGTTGAATGGTGGTGTAAAGAAGAGAGTAAGCGTGGTGATGGGTTACATGTTCTTCAATGTTCTAAATTCAACTTAGCACAGAGATGCTTATTAGGCACACTTCTAAATTCAGCCCGGTCACACCATCAGGCGCACCTCCAAATTAAACTATGAACAGAGAGACCATTAGGGACACTAGTCAGTTCAACTAGGGCACACTATCAGGGACACTTCTAAATTCAACTTTGCACAGTTAGGCTATCAGGGAGACCTCTATATTCAACTTTGTACAGTGAGGCCATCAGGGACACATCTACATTCAACTTTGTACAGTGAGGCCATCAGGGAGACCTCTACATTCAAATTTGTACAGTGAGGCCATCAGGGACACCTCTAAATTCAACTTTGTACAGTGAAGCTATCAGGGACACTTCTAAATTCAACTTTGCACAGTGAGGCTATCAGGGACACTTCTAAATTCAACTTTGCACAGAGAGGCTTATTAGGCACACGTCTAAATTCAAGTAGGGCACGCTATTAGGCACACTTCTAAATTCAACTTTACAGAGAGGGGATATCAGGCACACTTCTAAATTCAACTTTGCACAGAGAGGCTTATTAGGCACACGTCTAAATTCAAGTAGGGCACGCTATTAGGCACACTTCTAAATTCAACTTTACACTGAGTGGATATCAGGCACACTTCTACATTCAAAATTCAACTTTGCACACTTCTAAATTCAACTTTACACAGAGGGGATATCAGGGACACTTCTAAATTCAACTTTGCACAGAGGCTTATTAGGCACACGTCTAAATTCAAGTAGGGCACCCTATTAGGCACACTTCTAAATTCAACTTTACACAGAGGGGATATCAGGCACACTTCTACATTCTAAATTCAACTTTGCACAGTGAGGATACTTGGCACAATTCTAAATTCAACTTTGCAAAGTGAGAATACTTGGCACACTTCTAGATTCAACTTTGCACAGTGAGGCTATCAGGGACACTTCTAAATTCAACTTTGTACAGTGAGGCTATTAGGCACACTTCAAATTTCAACCTTGCACAGTGAGGCTATCAGGAACATTTCTAAATTCAACTTTGTACAGTGAGGCTATCAGGGACACTTCTAATTTCAACTTTGCACAGTGAGGCTACCAGGGACACTTCTAAATTCAACTTTGCACAGTGAGGCTTATTAGGCACACTTCTAAATTCAAGTAGGGCACGCTATTAGGCACACTTCTAAATTCAACTTTACACAGGGAGGCTATCAGGGACACTTCTACATTCAACTTTGCATAGTGAGGCTATCAGGGACACTTCTAGATTCAACTTTGCACAGAGAGGCTTATTAGGCACACTTCTAAATTCAAGTAGGGAATGCTATTAGGCACACTTCTAAATTTAACTTTACACAGAGGGGATATCAGGCACACTTCTAGATTCTAGATTCAACTTTGCACAGTGAGGATACTTGGCACACTTCCAAATTCAACTTTGCACAGTGAGGATACTTGCCACACTTCTAGATTCAACTTTGCATAGTGCGGCTATCAGGGACACTTCTAAATTCAAGTAGGGCACGCTATTAGGCACACTTCTAAATTCAACTTTACACAGAGGGGATATCAGGCACACTTCTAGATTCAACTTAGCACACTGAGGATACTTGGCACACTCCCAAATCCAACTTTGCACAGTGAGGATACTTGGCACACTTCCAAATTCAACTTTGCACAGCGAGGATACTTGGCACACTTCTAGATTCAACTTTGCACAGTGCGGCTATCAGGGACACTTCTAAATTCAACTTTGCATAGTGAGGCTACCAGGGACACTTCCAAATTCGACTTTGCACAGTGCGGCTACAGTGCGGCTATCAGGGACACTTCTAAATTCAACTTTGCATAGTGAGGCTACCAGGGACACTTCCAAATTCGACTTTGCACAGTGCGGCTACCGGGGACATTTCTAAATTCAACTGAGAATTCCTGCTTCGAAAATGCAACTATGTCACAGACATGCTGTAATGCGTACTTCAAAGTGTTAGGCTACCACCGTACAGAGATTTTTACAGTGGTTTATGTTCTAAGGTTGAGTGGTAGGGTAGTATGGCGTGAAGTAGTTGCTTCAGTCCCTGCCATTGCAGCACTTGCTTGTTGTTGTCTTCTTGCTTCTCCTGCGGATACCTGCAGATACGACCTGGCGCCGTCTCAGTGGGAGCTGTCCTTTGCCTCAGGTCCTTAGCCGATGGGCTGCCCTGGGAGGACTAGCAATGAAAGGGGGACCCTCCTTCTAGGACCAATCAGGGGCGGTGGGTGGGCAGAGGGGAGGGCAGAATGGGAAGCAGGAGAATGGCGAGGGAGTGCGGGCTGAGGGGGCACAGGGGGGAATTTACACGCTACTGGGCACACTTTAGCAAAAAGGAGCATCTTAGGGGCACTCACCTGCTCAATCACCCATGGATGGCAAGAAGGAGCGGGAGCCCAAGCGCAGCTCGGTGGATACACAATCTCACAGGGAGCGGACCAATCGGGGCGGTGGGCGGGCATAGGGGAGGGCAGAAGGGAAGCAGGAGAATGGCGAGGGGATGCAGGCTGAGGGGGCAAATGGGGAATTTACACGCTACTGGGCACATTTTAGCAAAAGGAGCAGCTTAGGGATCAGGGAGGAGGAGGCAGGCTGTCCAATCAGGGAGGAGGAGGCAGGCTGGAGGCGGGAGTGGAAAGGAAGGGAGAGGGTCGGCTGAACAAGCGTGGATGACGGGGCCTGGGGGCACTACAAGACCGCAAAACCAACAATTAGGCCCAGGAAGGGTCCAGGCAGCAGCACTCACCGTGTGAAGCCCGGTGGAAGTGGCGCACACACACGAGTGCTGGCTGCTACACCAGGAAGCAGGGCACACAGTGTCCAATCAGGGAGGAGGAGGCAGCCTGGAGGCGGGAGGAGGGAGGGGAAAGGAAGGGAGAGGGTCGGCTGAACAAGCGTGGATGCTGGGGCCTGGGGGCACAACAGGACCGCAAAAACCAACAAATAGGCCCAGGAAGGGTCCAGGCAGCAGCACTCACCGTGTGAAGCCAGATGGAAGTGGCACACACACACGAGTGCTGGCTGCTACACCAGGAAGCAGGGCACACAGTGTCCAATCAGAGAGGAGGAGGCAGGCTGGAGGCGGGAGGAGGGAGGGGAAAGGAAGGGAGAGGGTCGGCTGAACAAGCGTGGATGCCGGAGCCTGGGGGCACTACAAGACCGCAAAACCAACAATTAGGCCCAGGAAGGGTCCAGGCAGCAGCACTCACCGTGTGAAGCCCGATGGAAGTGGCGCACACACATGAATGCTGGCTGCTACACCAGGAAGCAGGGCAGACAGTGTCCAATCAGGGAGGAGGAGGCAGGCTGGAGGCGGGAGGAGGAAGGGGAAAGGAAGGGAGAGGGTCGGCTGAACAAGCGTGGATACCAGGGCCTGGGGGCACTACAAGACCGCAAAACCAATAATTAGGCCCAGGAAGGGTCCAGGCAGCAGCACTCACCGTGTGAAGCCCGATGGAAGTGGCACACACACACGAGTGCTGGCTGCTACACCAGGAAGCAGGGCACACAGTGTCCAATCAGAGAGGAGGAGGCAGGCTGGAGGCGGGAGGAGGGAGAGGAAAGGAAGGGAGAGGGTCGGCTGAACAAGTGTGGATGCCGGGGCTTCGGGGCACTACAAGACCGCAAAAACCAACAATTAGGCCCAGGAAGGGTCCAGGCAGCAGCACTCACCGTGTGAAGCCCGATGGAAGTGGCGCACACACACGAGTGCTGGCTGCTACACCAGGAAGCAGGGCACACAGTGTCCAATCAGAGAGGAGGAGGCAGGCTGGAGGCGGGAGGAGGGAGGGGAAAGGAAAGGAAGGGAGAGGGTCGGCTGAACAAGCGTGGATGCCGGGGCCTGGGGGCACTACAAGACCGCAAAAAACAACAATTAGGCCCAGGAAGGGTCCAGGCAGCAGCACTCACTGTGTGAAGCCCGATGGAAGTGGCACACACACACACGAGTGCTGGCTGCTACACCAGGAAGCAGGGCACACAGTGTCCAATCAGAGAGGAGGAGGCAGGCTGGAGGCGGGAGGAGCGAGGGGAAAGGAAGGGAGAGGGTTGGCTGAACAAGCGTGGATGCCGGGGCCTGGGGGCACTACAAGATCGCAAAAAACAACAATTAGGCCCAGGAAGGGTCCAGGCAGCAGCACTCACCGTGTGAAGCCCGATGGAAGTGGCACACACACACGAGTGCTGGCTGCTACACCCGGAAGCAGGGCACACAGTGTCCAATCAGAGAGGAGGAGGCAGGCTGGAGGCGGGAGGAGGGAGGGGAAAGGAAGCGAGAGGGTTGGCTGAACAAGCATGGATGCCGGGGACTGGGGGCACTACAAGACCGCAAAAACCAACAATTAGGCATAGGAAGGGTCCAGGCTGCAGCACTCACCGTGTGAAGCCCGATGGAAGTGGCGCACACACACGAGTGCTGGCTGCTACACCAGGAAGCAGGGCACACAGTGTCCAATCAGAGAGGAGGAGGCAGGCTGGAGGCGGGAGGAGGGAGGGGAACGGAAGGAAGAGGGTCGGCTGAACAAGCGTGGATGCCGGGGCCTGGGGGCACTACAAGACCGCAAAAAACAACAATTAGGCCCAGGATGGTCCAGGCAGCAGCACTCACCGTGTGAAGCCCGATGGAAGTGGCACACACACACGAGTGCTGGCTGCTACACCAGGAAGCAGGGCACACAGTGTCCAATCAGAGAGGAGGAGGCAGGCTGGAGGCGGGAGGAGGGAGGGGAAAGGAAGGGAGAGGGTCGGCTGAACAAGTGTGGATGCCGGGGCCTGGGGGCACTACAAGACCGCAAAAACCAACAATTAGGCCCAGGAAAGGTCCAGGCAGCAGCACTCACCGTGTGAAGCCCGATGGAAGTGGCACACACACACGAGTGCTGGCTGCTACACCAGGAAGCAGGGCACACAGTGTCCAATCAGAGAGGAGGAGGCAGGCTGGAGGCGGGAGGAGGGAGGGGAAAGGAAGGGAGAGGGTCGGCTGAACAAGCATGGATGCCGGGGCCTGGGGGCACTACAAGACCGCAAAAACCAACAATTAGGCATAGGAAGGGTCCAGGCAGCAGTACTCACTGTGTGAAGCCCGATGGAAGTGGCGCACACACACACACACGAGTGCTGGCTGCTACACCAGGAAGCAGGGCACACAGTGTCCAATTAGAGAGGAGGAGGCATGCTGGAGGCGGGAGGAGGAAGGGGAAAGGAAGGGAGAGGGTCGGCTGAACAAGCGTGGATGCCGGGGCGTGGGGGCACTACAAGACTGCAAAACCAATAATTAGGCCCAGGAAGGGTCCAGGCAGCAGCACTCACCGTGTGAAGCCCGATGGAAGTGGCACACACACACACGAGTGCTGGCTGCTACACCAGGAAGCAGGGCACACAGTGTCCAATCAGAGAAGAGGAGGCAGGCTGGAGGCTGGAGGAGGGAGGGGAAAGGAAGGGAGAGGGTCGGCTGAACAAGCGTGGATGCCGGGGCCTGGGGGCACTACAAGACCGCAAAAACCAACAATTAGGCCCAGGAAGGGTCCAGGCAGCAGCACTCACCGTGTGAAGCCCGATGGAAGTGGCGCACACACACGAGTGCTGGCTGCTACACCAGGAAGCAGGGCACACAGTGTCCAATCAGAGAGGAGGAGGCAGGCTGGAGGCGGGAGGAGGGAGGGGAAAGGAAGGGAGAGGGTCGGCTGAACAAGCGTGGATGCCTGGGCCTGGGGGCACTACAAGACCGCAAAAAACAACAATTAGGCCCAGGAAGCGTCCAGGCAGCAGCACTCACTGTGTGAAGCCCGATGGAAGTGGCACACACACACGAGTGCTGGCTGCTACACCAGGAAGCAGGGCACACAGTGTCCAATCAGAGAGGAGGAGGCAGGCTGGAGGCGGGAGGAGGGAGGGGAAAGGAAGGGAGAGGGTCGGCTGAACAAGCGTGGATGCCGGGGCCTGGGGGCACTACAAGACCTCAAAAAACAACAATTAGGCCCAGGAAGGGTCCAGGCAGCAGCACTCACCGTGTGAAGCCCGATGGAAGTGGCACACTCACACGAGTGCTGGCTGCTACACCAGGAAGCAGGGCAAACAGTGTCCAATCAGAGAGGAGGAGGCAGGCTGGAGGCGGGAGGAGGGAGGGGAAAGGAAGGGAGAGGGTCGGCTGAACAAGCATGGATGCCGGGGCCTGGGGGCACTACAAGACCGCAAAAACCAACAATTAGGCATAGGAAGGGTCCAGGCAGCAGCACTCACCGTGTGAAGCCCGATGGAAGTGGCGCACACACACGAGTGCTGGCTGCTACACCAGGGAGCAGGGCACACAGTGTCCAATCAGAGAGGAGGAGGCAGGCTGGAGGCGGGAGGAGGGAGGGGAAAGGAAGGGAGAGGGTCGGCTGAACAAGCATGGATGCCGGGGCCTGGGGGCACTACAAGACCGCAAAAAACAACAATTAGGCCCAGGAAGGGTCCAGGCAGCAGCACTCATCATGTGAAGCCCGATGGAAGTGGCACACACACACGAGTGCTGGCTGCTACACCAGGAAGCAAGGCACACATTGTCCAATCAGAGAGGAGGAGGCAGGCTGGAGGCGGGAGGAGGGAGAGGAAAGGAAGGGAGAGGGTCGGCTGAACAAGCGTGGATGCCGGGGCCTGGGGGCACTACAAGACCGCAAAAACCAACAATTAGGCCCAGGAAGGATCCAGGCAGCAGCACTCACCGTGTGAAGCCCGATGGAAGTGGCGCACACACACGAGTGCTGGCTGCTACACCAGGAAGCAGGGCACACAGTGTCCAATCAGAGAGGAGGAGGCAGGCTGGAGGCGGGAGGAGGGAGGGGAAATGAAGGGAGAGGGTCGGCTGAACAAGCATGGATGCCGGGGCCTGGGGGCACTACAAGACCGCAAAAACCAATAATTAGGCCCAGGAAGGGTCCAGGCAGCAGCACTCACCGTGTGAAGCCCGATGGAAGTGGCGCACACACACGAGTGCTGGCTGCTACACCAGGAAGCAGGGCACACAGTGTCCAATCAGAGAGGAGGAGGCAGGCTGGAGGCGGGAGGAGGGAGAGGAAAGGAAGGGAGAGGGTCGGCTGAGCAAGCGTGGATGCAGGGGCCTGGGGGCACTACAAGACCACAAAAACCAACAATTAGGCCCAGGAAGGGTCCAGGCAGCAGCACTCACCGTGTGAAGACCGATGGAAGTGGCACACACACACGAGTGCTGGCTGCTACACCAGGAAGCGGGGCACACAGTGTCCAATCAGAGAGGAGGAGGCAGGCTGGAGGCGGGAGGAGGGAGGTGAAAGGAAGGGAGAGGGTCGGCTGAACAAGCGTGGATGCCAGGGCCTGGGGGCACTACAAGACCTAATGGTGAATGCATGGGATTTGTAAAGCACAAACCTAGCTGGGATGCAAAGAAGAACTGTGTAGGGTGCAGAGTAGATGAGAAGAGTACTGAGTGGGCAGGAATGGTAGGGCACGAGTGAGCAGGCCACAGGATGGGAGATGGGGCAAAGTGTGGGTGAATGAGGTAACAAGTGGATGGGCAGCAAAAAGAGGATGAGGTCCATAGGCTGGGCGAGACTGCAGGTTGTATGGATGGGCACATAGTGGACGGGGTACCCAAGGTGTGTGAGGAGGCACACTGAATGAAGGCACGCGAGGGAGCACAGTGGAAATGGTGCAAAGAACAGATGAGGCAGCAGAGAGTTGAGGCAGGTCATCAAGTAGGACAGCATGTTGCACAGCCGATGGGGGCACAGAATGAGTGATGGTCACAGAGTGGGTGCAAGGGGTACAGAGTAGGGGATGGAGAAGGAAAGGGTGACAGTCACACAGTGGGCTGAGGGAACACAGTGGGGCGATGGGCAGAAACGAGATCAAAAGACATGGCGGCAGGGGCATCTGCAAAGATCAGGATGATGCCCGCACATTGCGGGCAATTTCCTTGTTAGAAATAAAATATGGAGTAACACCAACAATATCAGAGGCTAAGGTGGTGGTTTTTAGAAAGCCCGGGAAAGACCTGACAAAATGCGGGTCATATAGACCCATCGCCCTACTAAACATCGATGTGAAGCTGTTTATAAGCATCTTGGCAGCAAGATTAGCGCAGTGTTTGCCTGATTTGATACATATGGATCAATCAGGATTTAGAAAGGGTAGACAGACATTGGATAACATTAGGAAGGTTAACCATTTACTTGAAAAAGTTAACATAAAACAGATTCTCTTTAGATACCGAAAAGGCGTTTGACCACTTGGAATGGCCCTTTTAATTTTTGCAATGGGATAGATGGGAATGGGGACCAAATTTATTCAGATGGTGCTGGCTAATTATTTTGTTCCCACGCCACGATTGTCAATTAACAAACATATCTCTTGTAGCATAAAAGTAAGTAGGGGCACCCGACAGGGATGTCCGCTTTCGCCACTTGTATATGCCATATACTTGGAATCATTCTTGTATAGAATGAGAGCGAGAGAAACCTTACGGGGAATCATGTTTGGAGGTGTGGAACGTAAGATCGCAGCCTTCGCAGATGATATGCTGCTGACAATGCTGGAACATGAACGGTCAATACCCGCATTGTTGGAAGAATTAGCTGAAGTTGAAAGGGTAGCAGTGCTAAAGGTCAATATGGGGAAATCAGAGCTTTTGGAATTAGGCTTATCCCTTCAACAGAAGGAAGTGCTACCCTCCTATTCGCCGTTTAAAGAGGCAGATAGTTATATTAGCTATTTGGGGGTTAATATAACAAAAAAGGTTTCCCAGCTGTTTGATAGCAATTACCCACAAGTGATACAGCAGGTTAAAGAGGATTTAGGGAAATGGTACCTGCTGCAAATTTCATGGCTAGGAAGGATAGCTACTATTGAAATGGTGACTCTCCCGAGGTTATTATACAAATTCCAAGCTCCAGTTAAGATCCATTTGTCTTACTTTAAGGTGCTGCATGAAGAAGTTAGGAGATTTCTTTGGCAAAATAAATCTCTGAGAGTGGCATTTCAAACTTTAATGGCATCCAGAGAA
This sequence comes from Ambystoma mexicanum, assembly GCF_040938575.1. Lineage (NCBI taxonomy): Eukaryota > Metazoa > Chordata > Amphibia > Caudata > Ambystomatidae > Ambystoma > Ambystoma mexicanum. The sequence goes on along the minus strand of NC_090931.1, from coordinate 284,028,757 downwards.
CATTGTGGTGTGGGCTTGCCGGACTTTGTCAAATATTATGGGGATGCACAGTTAAGGATACTCTGGGAATGGTTTACTGGGGACACTAAGAAACCATGGTTAAAAATGGATAGGGTAGTGGCTGGGTGCTCGTTGGAAGGGTTATTGTGGCTGAATATACAATATTATCCTCCAAATACGCATGCCAGCCAGGTACTGTCAGTGGTTTTAGATATATGGGATCGTTTAAAGAATAAGGGAGCTTTATCCATATGCCCATCAGCGTTTACTGCATTATTTGAGAACCCACAATTTTATCCAGGAACAGTACAGGGCACGTTTAAACAATGGCGGCAAGTAGGCTGCACTAAAATGGGTGATATGGTACAGGGAGGGGCTATTTATACATTTGAAGAATGCAAACAGACACTGAGGCTTGCAGAAAAGGATAGATTGGAGTATCACCAATTGAGACATTGGCTAGCCAGTGCTGGGGGACGGGAAGCTGCGGGGAGAGAGCTCACAACCTTTGAAAAATTCATTACCACACACTTAAGGAATAGACAAATGATACCAAAGCTATATTCAATACTGATGGAAGACAAGAAGGGACAGGTTTGGGGATACATGCATCTATGGGAAAAGACACTGGAGACTGGTTTACTGAGAAAGCATTGGGAACACCTATGGAAAAATATCCCCGAATTAATGAGGTCTATCCAGATAAGGGAAGCATGTACCAATGGTACTTCACGCCTGAAAAATTACATAAAATGTTCCCGACTTCCACGAAGGGATGTTGGTGTGGATGTGGAGGATGGGGTGATTGGTGACATATATGGTGGGATTGCCCAATTTTGAAGAAATTATGGGAAGAGGTTACGAATCAAATTAGGAACGTAGTTTCCCCGGTAGTAATTTGGCCACCTAAAGAATGGATATGTGGCCTGTTTGATCCGAAGATAGCCTATCTACTAAACTTCAAAGTAAGGCTTTTATGCTAATGGCGATAGCTGTGTGGCTGGTTATCGCAAGTGCTTGGAAACAGAAAAATCGCTGGGATTTAGGGATTGGTTAATTAAATTGTGGGGGTTCATTGCCTTGGAGTGGATGACTTATAACCTTCAAGGGGAACAGGAAGGATTTCGACAAGCATGGGTGGTGGCCTTGGACTATCTCAACAGTGACTTTGTACAGCAATGGTGTCCACACAATCTAAGAATTTTGAACATTATGTAAGTTAGTATATATGTTGCCAAAGTGTATAAGTGGAAAATCCTAAGCAGCTCTGTCTGGTGGGTCGGGCGGTGGGTCAAGGGGGATAACAGGGTTATGGGAGCTGGGTGAATGGGGAGGGGGGAAGATGTTTGTTTGAAAAATGTTGATAAAAATATTTTTTTAAGAATTAAAATATGGACTAGCTGCCTTTCTTTTTCCTTTAATGTTTTAATGTTCTAGAATTGTGTATGGATTTTTTCTGCTATTTATGTAAATTGTTTCAAAGGAAATTTTTGATCAACCATGTTAGAGATGCAGATCTGCAAAAAAGAGGCTTGTTTGTGTACTTGACTACCCCCACACACACTTGTGATGGGATGGTAGAGCAGTGGGTGTCCAGATGCTGTTCCTGATGAATGGAGGTGGTCGGTTTCTGATGGGATGGTAGAGCAGTGGGTGTCCAGATGCTGTTCCTGGTGAATGGAGGTGGTGTGTTTCTGATGGGATGATAGAGCAGTGGGTGTCCAGATGCTGTTCCTGGTTAATGGAGGTGGTGCATTTGTGATGGGATGGTAGAGTAGTGGGTGTCCAGATGCTGTTCCTGGTGAATGGAGGTGGTGCAGTTGTGATTGATGGGATGGTAGAGTAGTGGGTGTCCAGATGCTGTTCCTGGTCAATGAAGGTGGTGGCTTTGTGGTGGGATGGTAGAGTAGTGGGTGTCCAGATGCTGTTCCTGGTTAATGGAGGTGGTGTGTTTCAGATGGGATGATAGATCAGTGGATGTCCAGATGCTGTTCCTGGTTAATGGAGGTGGTGCATTTGTGATGGGATGGTAGAGTAGTGGGTGTCCAGATGTAGTTCCTGGTGAATTGAGGTGGTGGGTTTCTGATGGACGGTAGAGCAGTGTGTGACCAGATGCCGTTCCTGGTTAATGTAGGTGTGCGTTTGTGATGGGATGGTAGAGTAGTGGGTGTCCAGATGCTTTTCCTGGTGAATGGAGGTGGTGCATTTGTGATGGGATGGTAGAGCAGTGGGTGTCCGGATGCTGTTCCTGGTGAATGGAGGTGTTGGGTTTCTGATGGGATGGTAGAGTAGTGGGTGTCCAGATGCTGTTTCTGGTTAATGGAGGTTGTGCAATTGTGATGGGATGGTAGAGCAGTGGGTGTCCAGATGCTGTTCCTGGTGAATGGAGGTGGTCAGTTCGTGATGTGATGGTAAAGCAGTGGGCATCCAGAGGCTGTTCCTGGTGAATGGAGATGGTCCATTCATAATGTGATGGTAGAGTAGTGGGTTCATAGAGGCTGTCCCGGGTGAATAGAGATATGATATATGATATGAAATTACATTTATAACACACCTATACACAAGTGTTTCAAGGAACGATGAGGCAAGGGAGGGTAACAGAGGGAGGACACAGACAACAATCTTACTAGGCCTAGTGGCATTGAGATTGTGCAAGTGCAGGGGAAAGGGGAGGGGAAAAGTGCCAGGGGAAGGGAGGGTGGGAGACTGCCATAGAAGGGATCAGAAACACAGGAAGTAGTGCAGCCAGCAGGTGGCAAGAGCGAGGGTTAGAGTTCAGAGATGTGCAGTAAGTGCAGGTAAAGGGACTGTAGGGTTGCAGATACATACCCAAGTGCAAGGGATGCCAGGAGGCAGTGCGGTTGTGCAACAGGGCTGGCGGGGACCTGGGCCTGAATTCAGAGGGTAGCCAGGTGACCAGTGCAGTGTCAGACAGGAGATCAGCAGGGGAGAGGAAGAGAGAAGATGTAGGAAAGAAGGTTTCCCGGTACTCAAGGTAAGATGTAATAAGTCTTTAATTTCCAGGTCCAGCTCTTCCATCAAACATGAGGATTGTAGGGGAAACACGAAATACAAGTATAAGGGAGAAACACTGGGACAGCCCCACACCCCATCAACAGCTTTTCTCACTGACTAGCCCAACCGTCAATAGTAGAACTCTGAACCTCCACATTCCACATGATGACACCCTCATCATTCCACAAGCCTAGTTATGAACCTATGCTCATAAGCATAGATTATAACACTTCCCTCTCCCTTGGGAAACAAACAAAGAATGAGGGAAAATGACCAGCATCGTACCCAAGTCATCACAAAACAAGCACTGAACTACAGAACACAGCGGCCGTCCATGTCCGTAATCACAGCACTCAACATAAGGAAAACTTTCACTGGGCCAACCGGACCACTACCATAAATGCTCCACAGGCCCACCCGGACCACCAACAAAACACCACACCACCACCATAACCAAACTCCAGATCAAATGCCGATGTAATTCCTAGGTTACAAAAATAGCACCTTAAATTCCACCAGTGACTACACAACCCCTCGATGGGAACCTACAAGAAACAAAAATAACAAATAATGCACTACCACCATTCCGAGCTGCACCTCAGAACCCAGGACTGCCACTCCCAGATCACGCAGTTCATTAGAGAACACAACTACCTAACCACCCTATACCACCATCGCACAAACATCCTCCCACTCTGGTCTGCACCCCAGAGTCTCGGAACTGCCACTACCGAGCACAACCCAGCTCAAAATGCCCAACACCACCGATGGACCAGGCTAATACTAAACAACCAAACCACTCCACAGAATCTTACAAAGAGACACCAAAAGTCCTACAACGCATCTGACTGAATATGGCTTAACAACACTTTTTAACACGCCCCAAACCAACCGGTAGAAAACAAACCTGGGGCAACCCGTCCAACGCCAGGACACACTCCATGGCATGACATTGAACTACCTTTGGAGTTTGCTAACCTCTAACATGGCCATGTGAAAAAGAAATGTAATCCCTACACGAAACACCTATCATGTACACAACACCTCTTACATAGCCATGCGTATGTGAAATATTCCCTACATGACCCTAAGAAGACCAAAAGGCTTAGTAATAAGCGTCTACTCACCACATAACACCAACAGGAATAGTGGACCCACCCCGGCATCCATAACTTCATACTAACAACCCACGATACAACAATGTGGACGCTCCACACACATAATAATACCAGAGTATGCACATACTCATTAAATGCCTGAACAGCATATTGCGTGAACCCACCCAGCCATCCACAATTCTTATAGATATGCATACATTCAGACAGGTAAGAACCAATGGAAAGATGAAGCGACATAGATCGACCCGGACATCTACGCCTAACCTCGCCAAACACGAACTCGAACATTGGCACATACTCATTAAATGCCTAAACAACATATTACGTGAACCCACCCGGCCATCCACAATTCTTATAGATATGCATACATTCAGACAGGTAAGAACCAATGGAAAGATGAAGCGACATAGATCGACCTGGACATCTACGCCTAACCTCGCCAAACACCAACTCGAACATTGGCACATACTCATTAAATGCCTGAACAACATATTGCGTGAACCCACCCGGCCATCCACAATTCTTATAGATATGCATACATTCAGACAGGTAAGAACCAATGGAAAGATGAAGCGACATAGATCGACCCGGACATCTACGCCTAACCTCGCCAAACACCAACTCGAACATTGGCATAAAAACTTCATCACCACATTAGCACTACATTCACTCACTCACCTCCCAGAAACAACAATGACATGAAAACAGAAACATTAATATGCATTTCATACCAATCACTTTTCTTGGTAAAATTTGCATTACAGTCAACATCCATTACATTCCCAATGAAAGTTGTCACGAAGACCACTACCCTCTAGTCCAACTATATTCCAGTACTTAGTAAAACACCACCCGCAAATCCAGATAATTTCAGTCCCCTGGATGTACCACCCACAAATCCAAAAACCCAAAACAACGCTCAGAAATAAGGAATAGTAACCAACCCGTTTCCTAACCATGCTGCTTAGATACATCACCATCAGTCTCTATGAAAACACCACCCACAAGTCTTTGCTTCCCGCGTAAGGACTAATCCCTCCAATCCCATGGAAGCAAAACCTTAAATAGTGACATGGTTAACATAATCCCTAACCGGGACTTGACATGGACTATGAGGCCACAACAAAACACTCCACTGGGAAGAGACAACGGCCTCCACAACATCTAACCCTTGCACTACCAGGACTCTACCCTACACCCCACGGTGGGCCACAACACCAACACAACAGCACACTGGCCCACAACACTAACCTGAAAGGAACAGTTGCTCAATACTGTTGCAATCCATACGGTTCCTTGAAGTGCCCAAACATGCGATCCAGGAAGTGACAATGACACACATTACTTCCAGCGCAGGCACCAAAACTTTCATCGCACGATTCGCCGTCCTCTGCTGGGCTTCCATGACCAGGACCAGGACAGTGCGAAGAACTCCTCGGAATGGGGTGCAAAATCCTCTGCTGACAAACTCCACCAGGACCATCCACAACCCCAGACCGCATTGCTGGAAAGGGAACATCCACGGCATCGCCTCCACCGCCGTACTTCCGCATCACGTGTTCATCCCACGCAAAACTCCGGAAACAAACAATGAAACTTAGCGTTCACTTTAACGCTGACGTGGATGGGACACGACCCACAGGAACACCAACAGCCTTGGCAGTGATTGGCCAGCTTAGTGAGAGGCGGGGACGACGTCATCACGCTAGCCTTCGACCTGTCAACAACGCTACTGAACGCTACTGAGACCTCCTCCGTGGACCTCCCATGATGGCTCACGTCCGTATTCTTGGACGCAAAAGTCAGTCCGGAGGAGAAACCTGGCACGCACAACTGCTGCTTGTCAGACAGACCCCCGGACCTGCTCCCCTTCTCCATGTCCGGGGCCAGCCGTGTGCCGTTGCCTCAGCGCTCCTTCCAATCAGCCGCTGGAATCAACTTCGGAGCCTGGCTGGCACTACACTCCGATTTCCCAACTGCTCCTTCATGCCAACGGACGGGATCACGCCACCAACAAGTCCTGGCAAACATCCAAAGAGCTGCAACCACGGGCACAAAACTCCGGGCGAGAGCCGACAGCAGCTGAACTGGCACTCGCCTCTCTGCTCAGTCCCATGCAGCGCTCCCAGCACAGAGCCTGCAAGATAGACAGAGGTACCTGCGTAAACGAATATCTGCTCGGGGTGCGGGGCTTCCTCTGGGGGCAGTGTTCTCCAGTGGCACAGGGCTGCCCCCCTAGCAGCAATGGTCTCCCCTCACAATCCCATCCTCGTCACCAGTGTAGGAAAGAGGGTTTCCCGGTACTCAAGGTAAGATGTAATAAGTCTTTAATGTCCAAGTCCAGCTCTTCCATCAAACATGAGGATTGTAGGGGAAACACGAAATACAAGTATAAGGGAGAAACAATGGGATAGCCCCACACCCCATCAACACCTTTTCTCACTGACTAGCCCAACCGTCAATAGTAGAACTCTGAATCTCCACATTCCACATGATGACACCCTCATCATTCCACAAGCCTAGTTATGAACCTATGCTCATAAGCATAGATTATAACAGAAGACAGAAGCAAAGCAGAAGGTGGTGCTTCCGGAACCAGAGATGGTTCTGCTCAAGTTTGAGAGAGGCAGGGAGGCTATTCCCGAGGGAGTTGCCAGCCGAAGAAAGAGATCTACCCCCAACTCATTGCTTGGAGAAGCGACTGGCCCTGAGGGAGTTGGAGGTGGAGAAGCGAATAGATTGATTAGGAAGATATTTCCATACAGAGAGTTGGAGGTATTGCGGACCCAGGCCCAAGAAGGCCTTGTGGACAATGCATAGGGTCTTGAACTTGATCCTTGCAGCCACTGGGAGCCAATTGAGAGATTTCAGGGCTGGAGAGATACGAACCCTGAGCTTGAGGCCAAGGACAAGTCTTGTAGTCCTGTTCTGGATGAGTTGGGAGAGTAGAGGCAGGCAGAGTTAGAAAGAGGCTGTTGCAGTAGTCCAGCCTAGAGAGAACCAGAGCTCTGGAGCCAGTGAGCTTCTGGGGAAGGCGAGGAAAGGAAGAATACCTCTGAGGAGGTGCAGGTGGTAGTTTGACGTCTTAGAGGCGTCAGAGATGTGAGCAGAGAAGGAGAGTTTGGAGTTGAAGATGACCTCGAAGTTCTTAGCCTCACAGGTGGGAGCAGGAAGAGGGCCAAGGGAGGCCTGGCCAGAGAGTGACAGGAAAGGAATGTGCAGGTGTGCCGATGAGGAGGAGCTACATCTTACTGGCACTAAGGCAGATATCATTGGTGGCACACACCTCCTGGATTGCAGACAGACGATTCGTAGATGTGAGAGGGAGAAGAGGTGACAGAGGGGAGCCTGAAAACTAGCTGAATGTCATCCGCATAGCACTGAAAGTTGGAGCAGAGAGCAGCAATGCGGTGGGCGAGAGGTGCCAGGTATTGGTTGAAAAGCCAGGGAGAAAGGCTTGACCCCCTGGGGAACACCACAGGTAGAGAGTGAGATAGAGGAGAGGAAGGACCCAAGTTGGACCCGGGAGGGTCGGTCCGAGATGAAAGTGGTCAGCCAGGCCAGGGCCTGATCAGTGATACCCAAGTTATTGCGGAGCCGGTTGGGCAGGATGGCATGGTTGACTGTGTCAAAAGCAGAGGAGAGATCGAGTAGGATGAGGACAGAGGGGTGATTAGCATCAAGGTTAGAGAGCAGGTCTTCACGGATGTTCAGGAGAGCAGTTTCTGTGCTTCTGGTTGCTCTGAGTCAGACTGATAATCATGCAGACAACCAACAGATTCAGTATGAAGATTAAGCTGGGAGATGGCCAGCTTTTCCAAGAGTTTGCCCAGGAAAGGAGTGATGGAGATCGATCGATAGTTAGCTGGGCAGGAGGGGTCGGCTGAGGGTTTCTTGCGAAGAGGGTGCATGAGAGAGTGCTTCAGAAGGGAAGGGAAGGTTCCCGTGCTGAAAGAGTGATTGCAGTAGTTGGCCAAGGCCGGAGCGAGGATGTCAATGTGGTCCTTGATGGTTTTGGAAGAACAGGGAAGAACCTGGTTTGACGAGACTTTCATAGATCAGACTAGTCTAGAAACCTTGTCAGGGGTGAACAGAAGAAAGGCAGAGAAGGAAGGAGGAGAGGTGGCTGCAGGGAGGCCGGAGGTAGAGGAGAGTTTACAGGGAGAAGGAGGAGAGGACGAGAGTGTGGACAGGATGTCCTGGGTTTTAGAGGTGAAATGAGAATCCAGCGCCGTACAGAGGGCCTGGAAGGGGACAGGAGAGGTAGAGACTGCAGCAGAATTGGCATGCTCCTTGCAAATTTTAAAGGGTTCTGCCGAGTTGTTAGATGCCGCAGGGACACAGGCTTGGATGTGAGCTCTCTTCTTTGTGAGGACATAGAGCCGGTATTGCCTTTGGAGTATGCGGCAGGCCAGTTTGTCAGAGGATGCACAAGATGCTAGCCATTTCCTTGCGTTTAAGGGTGACGAGGTCTGAGTCGTACCAGGAGTTGCACTTGGCTTTGGGCTTCAAGCGGACCCTCATGACAGGGGCAAGTACATCAAGCGTATCAGAGATAGAAGAGTGTAGCATGGAAAGGGCTGTATCAGGATGTGAGTCAGCCAGAGGTGGAGGAGGGGGAGAGAGTGTGGCGGCGAAAGCCTCAACTGACACACGCTTGATGGGTCAGAAGACAGAAGGTGGGTGGCACTGTGTGGGTTGGCTTGACCTGTGGGGTAGAGAGAGAGAGAGAGAGAGAGATGAGAGGAGAGGAGAGGAGAAAGTGATCACTCCAGGAGAGAGGAGTGGTGAGAGGGTTAGAGAGTCAGAGGTCTGAGGAGATCATAGCATCCAGTGTGGGTACTGCAGAGTAGGTCGAGCCAGAGCAAAGAATAGAAAGAGAGAGATAGAGTTGCAGATGTTGCGAAAGAGTCCTGAGGAGGGTCAGGAAGCATTCAGGTGTATGGTGAATTCACCAAGGAGGAGTTGAGTGGTCGAGGCAAGGAGAGAGGGGAGAGGTCCACCCACTCGGAGAGTAAGGAGGTGTTCTGACCAGGTGGCCGGAAGATAGTAGCCATGGTGAGAGAATGGTCAGGAGAGAGAAAAAGCCTGCAAACAAGGAATTCTAAAGAGGACTAGTCCTGCATAGGAATGATAGAGGCAGGAATCCACTCCGGCAAGATCAAGGCTACACCTCCACCAGAATGGTTAGATATGGGCATGGAGAGGATCTTGTAGCCATCCATTGTCAAAGCTTGTGACAGAGTTAGCCGTGAACCATGTCTCAGTGAAACCAAGGACATCGAGGTTAAGTTCTTCCAGGAGACAGCAGATGTCAGAGAAATTTTTGACAGCTGACAGAGAGTTGTGAGTGGCAATGTGGAGAAGGTTGCCAGCCTTGAAAGACTCCCAAATCAGAGGTACTCCCTGTGGAGGTATAGAAGGAGCCTGAGGGAAGGCAGAAGAGGAAGGAGTAGAGGGCAAGTTAGCCAAGGAAGAGGATGACGGCGCCAGAGAGGTGGCAGAGGCGGGAGGCAGGGAAGCCGAAGAAGGGACAGAAGGGGCAGCAGGAGAAGAAAGGAAATTGATAAGGTGCGGGAAGCGTCTATCAAAGAGGAGGAGGTTGGCCAGAGGGCCTTGGAACAAGACTGTGCCATTGAGGTAAACATTAATGATGACCTTAGAGGAGTGGAAGGGAGCCAGAAGGGCATCCCACTGGGTGCCATCATTAATGGGAGAGTGAGAAAAAGGAGAGAGCCCAGAGAGCATATGAGGAGTCCATAGGTCTGGCGAAGGAACGACAAAGAGGATGTCGGTGAGGGTCTGTCTGGAGGAAGCGCTGGTATAGGTGTCAACGATAGGGAAGCCTGGGTTGGAGACCAGGATATCCTTTTTGAACTTCTTCCTACCAGACTTAGTGAGAAGGGCAGGATAGTCAGTAGAGAAGCAGTTAGAGAAGATAGGCGAAACAGAGAGCACCATAGCGGATTCAGTGGTGGGGAAAGAGGAGAGAGGAAGAGGGGTAGAGGTGAGGAGTGAGGAAAGAAAGGTAAGGGGGGACAAAGGGGGCAGACATAAGGGGTGGGGTGCAAGCAGACAAGACGGAACGAGACAAGAATAAGTAGAAAATATTTAAACTGAATGAAACGAAGAGCTCGGAAGGTATAGCACTTTAGAACACAAGTCAGTAAGGTTAACAACAATCAGGTTACCAGGGCAGCAAGAAACAGAGCAGGCGACGAAGAAAACCTAGAAGAGGGAAGAACACAGCAGAACCTAGAGCAACACACAACAAAACAGGGCAGTCGACGAAAGAAACTTAAAAGAAGGAAGAGCACAGCAGAACACAGAGCAGTACACAGCAAAAACAGAGCAGTCGATGAAGAAAACCTAGAAGAAGGAAGAGCACAGCGCAATACACCAATGGGCAGGGAAACAGCTTGGAGTGGGGATAGGGCAGTGAGGGAGCAAGGATGCTCGGAGGGTGCCTGGGTGCTGGTGAGCTGGAGAAGGGAGGCACGAGGCACACGACCCAGATTTGCGAGGGACCACACGGGCAGGATGCGCAGGTGCAAACGTAGCCAAGAATGGAGAGTGCGAGGAACCCATGCTATCAAGGATTGCGAGGGACCACGCGGGCTAAGGACGTGCAGGCATGTGCATGGCAAGGATGGAAGGGGGCGGAGGAACATATGATCGAGGAATGCAAGGGACCACATGGGCAGTGGACATGCAGGTGCGAGCATAGCCAAAGATTGAAAGGATGCTGAGGCACACGCGAACGCAGGGATGCGAGGGGACCCCACAGGCCAAGGGCACACAGCGTGAACAGGTAAGGATGGAAGGGGCGCAGAGGCACACGTGCACACGGGATTGTGAGGGACCATGCGGCCAAGGACGTGCAGCATGAACAGACAAAATTGAAGGAGTGTGGAGGCACACGCGATCGAAGGTTGCAAGGGATCACGCAAGTCGGGGACGTGCAACGCGAGCGATGTCAAGGAAGGAAGAGGTGCAAAGCCAGATGTGATCGAAGATTGCGAGGGATCACGCAGTCGAGAGTGCACAGCGCGAGCGAAGTCAAGGATTGAAGTGGCAAAGAGGCACATACGATCGAAGATTGCGAGGGACCATGCCGTCGGGGGCACGTAGCGCGAGCGAAGTCAACGATGGAAGTAGCGTGGCTCCACACGCGATCAAGAATGCAAGGGACCACGCAGGGAGAAGACACAAGGGGGGACTAGGATGGAAGGGGCTAGGGGAAATCAAAGAGAGGTGGAAGGGGACAGCGCAGGTAGGAACACAAGGGAAGGACAGTCAGAGGAGAGACGCAGACAGACAGGCTAAGAAGTGCAGAGCAAGCAAACTCCCAAACCTGGCGACCGCAGACAGCAGGGTGAATCGGCTGCACTCACTGCGCTGCAGACACCTTCGTCGCCAAATACCTGTGTCATTCAACACCACGGCCTTCTCCTGCGAGGGCTTTGCCGCAGAGTGTTTGAACCTCGGATTTTATAGGCTCGGTAGCATGGACATAACAAATGTGTTACGTGTCATCGGGCAGCGTCTCCTGCGAACCTGCATCGTTCGACACTGTGGCCTTGTTCTGCGAGGGCTTTGCCATAGAGCATCCAAACCTTGGATTTTATAGGGTTGGTAGCGTTGGCGTAACAAACGTGTTATGTGTCGTTGGGCAGTGTCTCCTGTGAACCTGCGTCATTCAACACTGCAGCCTTGTCCAGTGAGATGGTCCATTCTCGATGTGATGGTAGAGTAGTGGGTGCATAGATGCTGTTCCTGGTGAATGGAGATAGTCCATTTGTGAAGGCCATTAGCTGTTATGATTTGATAGCTGAGCAACATCCAAATACTTGTGCATCCAATAGGAAGACTTGGCATGCGCATGACTGCAAGCTATGGTGTCACTGGATGCTGTGGAAAACTGAAGAGTGATGGCTGGAAAGTTTTGAATCAATTGTTATTGGCTGTGCTGTGGGCAACCCTCAAACCCATCCTTTTTCAGCTTGCCATGCAAATACAGGAAAGGGAAAACAATATGCAAATCAGAATTGCTTCCAGAGGTGCAGGCCAGCTCGAACCATTTGCTCGCATGCCTTTTTCACCAGACCACAAGCCACACCGACAGGTTTCTGCCTTTTTGGGCCTCATCAGTAAGAGGTAGGTTGGGGCAGCTAGCACAGTGGCCTGTGCCACGTGAAGATTGATGAACTTTAGCCACAGGAGCCACGTGCATGTGCACGATGTTTTGCTATTCAGCCGACACCTCGGCCCCGTAAACCAGAAGCTGTGAGGAGTAACCCAGAACGAAAAACCTGTGCATGGCATTGGCAGACCTACAGTGTACCGTTAAGGGACTTGCAACCTTGCCGGGTGTGAGAGACATGAACAGGGAGTAGTATACAAGAAAGGGTGATAAGAAAAATTAAGACTTCTAAGCAGATTGGAAGACTGTGTGCTTGCACTGTTTTTTGTTTTATTTTTTATAGTGCTCACACAGCCCGTAGCCATCGAGGCGCTGTTACAGGAATTGTTTGTTTTTTAGTTGCGTAATTGTTTTTGTTTTAGTTGCTTATTTATAATGCGCTTAAACACCCAGAGGTTTCTAAGCGCGGACCCAGGGATCGAACCTGTGTGGTGCGCACGCTGCCGCTGAGTTATCCTCCTGGGACAGTGGCTACAAATGTTTTCTTTCTAACTTTGCAGAATGTAAACTGACGGCCCCGTTCTGTTTCTCGAGTCACCTGGTTACCTGTTTGCAAATGGGGGCTTTAATGCCTTTGCACACATACTCTGGGGCTTATTTTAAGTGCCCTGGCTGTTCCATGCAGAGGCCCACATCTGCAGCCACAGCCGTCTTCAAAGGATGATGTTAAAGTTTTACTTGCCTGGTGGGAAACAGTAAAGGGACGTTGGCAGTTCCTGGGTTCAGTGGCGTCACCCGGAATCAAATTTAGGAGGGGCACAGAGGAGGCAAAAGTAGGGGGGCACAGACAAAAGTAGGGGGAGAGCATGGGCACTGCTAGTCTTAGGTAGGGGGGCACAGGGTTTCACATGGGGGCCCCCAGGCCCCACCCTAGCGACGTCTCTCGCTGGGTTCCCGTGCCGCCGTCTTCCACCTCAGCGAAAAGTGAAGCTGTGAGGCCGGCCGCCAAAATCACTATGGATGCTCCTCTTTGCAGGTAAAAACAAAAAAAACACGTGTGAGCCTCTCCATCCGGATGAAAACTGGAAGCGGGGAGGTGCTGCCAGGTTGCCCTCATGGCGCGGGGGAAATTCTCGGAGTGTAATTCCTGCTCCATGTAGAGAGTCGAGATAGAAAAGGCGAGGATGATAACGAATAGGCAGGGAGCTGCTCTCCACCTGTTTTTCTTACCATCCGTGAGGAAAAGGGGCCTGTTTGCTGCCGCTGATTGTCAAAACGTAGAACAAACGCGCGAAGGCACAGCTCTTTTGTGCTTTCCCCAAACGGTGTCAAATGAAATGAAAGCCATTATCGTTCCATTTAAAGAGGTTTTAAGAAGACTGGAGGGCCATTTTGACATTCGCTTGGTATAGAGAGGCACACGCTCTCTGCGATTGCTTCTGAAAGCCACACGAATCAATACCGGTGGCTGCCTGGCGTATTCTGCCTTCCGCTTCCAAGCTTGGAAGCTTCCCCGGCCAAGGCACAGGTGGACTGGTGGGCTGCACATAGCCTTGACTTCATTATGCAAAAGAGATTGAGAGAGCTAGATACTCTGGCGCGGTGCTATGCAAGCATAGGGTGTGCGCGTGCTGCGTACATGTGCAAATCAATCTTAAAAACATGTTATGGGCAGGAACGTCATTTCACCAAAATGCCAGGGCTAGCGGAAGTGACATCACATGCCCCTTGACCCCCTGGTGACATCACAGGAAGTGATGTCATTTGACCCCACCCCAAAGTGATATCGTGGGATGCGATGGAACGCGACCTTTCACCCGTTGACAAAACAGGAAGTGCCATCACATAGCATTGTACACTACAAAAAATATGGTTACGATATCGCTATAATGTGATGTACATTTCATACAAGAATGGATCGCCATATGTATCGTTAAGATCAGTGTGTATAGGCACATATTACCAAATTACTGTGAGTGCAAGCAGACGTCCACGAGCAAATGATAATGATGTGTTATTATATAGCACTTACGCTTAAGCGCTTTATATAGAAAAAATATACACCCAATATCACCCAACCTGTGTTGGTACTCTCGACCTCAGAAGCATTAAAGGCTGATTTGAGGCGTTTATGAACAGACTAAATCAGTGACTCACCCCCTGAAGTGTGCCTGAAATAAATCTTTAATGAGTCTAGTAATTATTGTATAGAATTCCAGAAAGACACATTATTTGGTCTTCCTAATCTCTCTTATTTAGGGTCAGTGCTGAAAGTGTTAGACTTGTGTCACTCCTTTTCTTCTTTTTCTTCTTTTTTTTTTTAAGGGGCTTTAACAAGAAAGCCAGCCACTCCCGAACTAAAGAGCCACATGGTGCTGGTCACAGCCCATGAGCTTACATTAGAGAAAAAAAAAATGCTAGAGGTCGCAAGGGTGACCACAGAGGTCGCAAGGGAGACCTCAGACGTCACATTTGCGACCTCTGGCCACCCCCAAATGATGTCCCTGGTTATGGGCCTGATTCACAGATGCATTTCATAATGGCCCATCCCATTGGAAAACGCTCTGTGAATCAGGCCGGAAGAGTCTTTTATACTGTGCACATCACAAATGGAGTGATATTCTATTATGTTGTGTTAATATGCTTTTATATTGTGTCAAATCCAGTGCTGGTCATTGGGCCGGCTCTCAGCGGATCCGAGATCCGGCACCAGAAATGGAGCCGGATTTCGGGATCTGGCCAGAGTCAGCCCCCCAAGACCATGAACCGCGCTGGAATACTTAGAGGAGGAGGAGTTTGGGGGGGGATGCTTAGGGGGCGTGGTCTAGAGGGGGCAGGGCTCGTAGTGTGCACCCAGCAATGCCGGAATACGTAAAAAAAAAACGAGAAACGAGAAACACGGGCGGCAGCAATGCCATTTACTGCGGCGTTTGGCACTGCGCTACATGTACAACTGATTCCTTTCAGTTGTACATGTAGCACGCATTGTGCATTACACATCAGTGCCAAAGCCAGCGGTAAAAGGCAATGCTGCCGTCGCAGACGTTTTTTCTTTTCTTTTTTTTAACGTATTCCAGCATTGCTGGATGCATGCACTACGAGCCACGCCCCCTCTAGACCACGCCCCCTCAGCACCCTTCCCAAACTCCTCCCCCACCCCTGCCCTTGTGTTGTGGGATCCCCCACCACATTTTTTCCATTTCCACCACTGGTCAAATCACCACTGTAGTAGTATCAGAGCGCTTAGGCTTGTTTGAGGAGTGGCGTCCTGGGCCTGTGCCAGGGCGTATCCAGACCCTAGTCTGCTTTATAACACTGACCTTGTCTGGCTAGTGGCATATTGTGACCCCGCCACTGGCATCAAGGAAAACACAATGGACAAGAAAAGGGACTTAAGATAAAATATGTGAACAAGGCTTCAAACAGGAGAGTTAGTTTTAATTCTCAGAGGACAAAGATCGAGAGATTGGGCCTCATATTTGGCCGGGTTTAACGTTAGTAAAAGATGTAAAAGCAAAGTGTATTTTTGCAGTGCAAAGTCAGTGCAAAGTCATTTTGTAGTGCAAAACTGACTTTGCACAGTTCCATGAATCAGGGTTTGTGCAGGCAGTGCAAAGTCCCTTTTCAGCAGTGCAAAGCCACTTTGAACCGTGCCAAAAACTCCATGAATCGGGCGCTTAGGCTTGCACATCTTTCATTAACATTACACCCCATTTTCCTGGATATGTCTGAAAGGAGAGGTAAGGCAGAACGCAATCTGTGCTTCCACCGCTCCCTTACACTGTGCAATACAAATCCTCCTGAATTTGCACCCATGTGCATTTTCATGTGGGATTTCATTTTATGCACCAGCACAAAACGGGCATACCCCATAGGGATCTATTGTAAACACTGCCTGCCATGAATAAATGGCAGGCAACGTTTACTTAATTTGCACAACGGTGTGCACAAGTGCAAATGACCAAATGTTGGCAGCGGGAGCTGTTTCCAGTGCAGTGCTACTGTAATGACTCCCCGCTGCCAAATTACAAGCTCTTTTAAAATGAGCTCCATAGTGTTTCAGGTTGGGGTCATTTTAATATTTGGCTCACGAGACAGAATGGGTACATAAGCAAGAAAGGAATGGTAAGTCTGAAGTCCAACCAACCGAGAGCTAGAAGGGTGCCCTGATACCAGTCTCCTGTACAAGTTGGGGAATCACACAAATTCCATGTTCTAGTGGCAACATTTCAAAGAATCTTTGCATCAGATGTATATGCTTTATACGAATTAAAGGTAAATATGTTGCAGTACCTGTAAGGCACAACTTAGAAAGGCTTTGCCAAGTTTTGGGCATAAAATGTCTTGGCACTACCACGGGAAAGTGCAAGGACAAGATGATTGCAAGAACAAGATGATTGAACCTACAGATGTGTGCCAGTCTCGAGCTTAGGTCAGCTTACCAATGGAAAGTGCAAGGATAAGGTGATTGAACCTACAGATGTGTGCCAGTGTCGAGCTTTGAGCAGCTTACCATGGGAAAGTGCAAGGATAAGGTGATTGAACCTACAGATGTGTGCCAGTTTTGAGCTTAGAGCAGCTTACCACGGGAAAGAGCAAGGACAAGATGATTGAACCTACAGATGTGTGCCAGTGTCAAGCTTAGAGCAGCTTACCACGGGAAAGTGCAAGGACAAGATGATTGAACCTACAGATGTGTGCCAGTCTCGAGCTTAGGTCAGCTTACCACGGGAAAGTGCAAGGACAAGATGGTTGAACCTACAGATTTGTGGCAGTCTCGAGCATGGAGCAGCTTACCACGGGAAAGTGCAAGGACAAGATGGTTGAACCTACAGATGTGTGCCAGTTTTGAGCTTAGAGCAGCTTACCACGGGAAAGAGCAAGGACAAGATGATTGAACCTACAGATGTGTGCCAGTGTCAAGCTTAGAGCAGCTTACTACGGGAAAGTGCAAGGACAAGATGATTGAACCTACAGATGTGTGCCAGTCTCGAGCTTAGGTCAGCTTACCACGGGAAAGTGCAAGGACAAGATGGTTGAACCTACAGATTTGTGGCAGTCTCGAGCATGGAGCAGCTTACCACGGGAAAGTGCAAGGACAAGATGATTGAACCTACAGATGTGTGCCAGTCTCGAGGTTAGAGCAGATTACCACGGGAAAGTGCAAGGACAAGGTGATTGAACCTACAGATGTGTGCCAGTCTCGAGCTTAGAGCAGCTTACCACGGGAAAGTGCAAGGACATGGTGATTGAACCTACAGATGTGTGCCAGTGTTGAGCTTAGAGCAGTTTACCACAGGAAAGTGCAAGGACAATGTGATTGAACCTATAGATGTGTGCCAGTCTCGAGCTTAGGTCAGCTTACCGCGGGAAAGTGCAAGGACAAGATGATTGAACCTACAGATGTGTGCCAGTCTCGAGGTTAGAGCAGCTTACCACGGGAAAGTGCAAGGACAAGGTGATTGCACCTACAGATGTGTGCCAGTCTCGAGGTTAGAGCAGCTTACCACGGGAAAGTGCAAGGACAAGGTGATTGAACCTACAGATGTGTGCCAGTCTCGAGCTTAGGTCAGCTTACCACGGGAAAGTGCAAGGACAAGATGATTGAACCTACAGATGTGTGCCAGTCTCGAGGTTAGAGCAGCTTACCACGGGAAAGTGCAAGGACAAGGTGATTGAACCTACAGATGTGTGCCAGTGTTGAGCTTAGAGCAGTTTACCACGGGAAAGTGCAAGGACAATGTGATTGAACCTACAGATGTGTGCCAGTCTCGAGCTTATGTCAGTTTACCACGGGAAAGTGCAAGGACAAGGTGATTGAACCTACAGATGTGTGCCAGTGTTGAGCTTAGAGCAGTTTACCACGGGAAAGTGCAAGGACAATGTGATTGAACCTACAGATGTGTGCCAGTCTCGAGCTTTGGTCAGCTTACCACAGTAAAGTGCAAGGACAAGATGATTGAACCTACAGATGTGTGCCAGTCTCGAGGTTAGAGCAGCTTACCTCGGGAACGTGCAAGGACAAGGTGATTGAACCTACAGATGTGTGCCAGTCTCAAGCTTAGAGCAGCTTACCACGGGAAAGTGCAAGGACAAGATGATTGAACCTACAGATGTGTGCCAGTCTCGAGGTTAGAGCAGCTTACTACGGGAAAGTGCAAGGACAAGATGATTGAACCTCCAGATGTGTGCCAGTGTTGAGCTTAGAGCAGTTTACCACCGGAAAGTTTAGGTCAGTTTACCACGGGAAAGTTCAAGGACAAGAGCAGCTTAACACTATACTAAATTGCGTGATTTCTTGAGGACTCAAGACAATCGTTGAAAAGATATTGATGCAAATTTACTGCTTCCATTAATCCTCCACAGGGTGCCACATTTCCCATTATCCTTGCATCTTCATCCTCCATGTTCCATCAGGTGATAATGCAAGAGGTAGCAGCTGTTACCATTTTAAGACAGCATACCAAATTATATCAAAAGTGTTTTTAAAAAACCCAACAATGTTTTGCTTGTTGACATCAAATTTGTCAGACTCTTGAATATTCTGCGAATTCCCTAGAAACGTGTGGAACGCATTCACTGATTAAATGTGTCCATGACAACTTCCAGTACATTAAGGCAACATTAACTCAACAAACAGAGGTGCAATTAGGAGTGTTCGTGGTGTGGGGGTGTGGTGGCTATAGCCCCAAACCTATTGGTTGTAGCCTCGGATAGAAGCTCAGGGGCTACAACCAAAAGGCTAGCTAGCCCGAGTCCCGACATTAGCGTAGCCCCGGATCGGTTCCAGACCTAGCAACACCCCTGCCATCAAACGACTCCCTTGACAATTAAATGTTTTCCTTCTCATGAAGAATCTACTTTGATGCAATAGGTGCTCCTTATTTGCATATCATATTTGGGATGCCTGGGCTCAAAGATAATAAACGACAGATTGATTGTGAAGAACAAAACATGTGCATGTCTGAGTCAGAGGGAGTCCCTTTTGAACACCTCAAATTTCCCAAACGCTTGATTACACCCAGGTCACCCAGGTCCCCTGAAAACCAGATATTGGCAGCCTGGAAACCTATTACCTTAGAATATCAGGTGTTTCTGAACGTGTTCTCTGCTTGGCAGCAGAAATATGGAAACAAGTTACTCTGTAATCATGACTCCCTCATCACTTCTGATTTTCCACAAAAGGCCAGAGGAACACTTATTTGAGCTGAGTTAACTCACACCTCCCCACTCAGTCCTTTAAAGGAACAGTGCATGATGGGTAATGCCTTCTAAAGAAGAACGGCTCAAGCCAGGCATTGCTCAGAGCTGGTCTGCCCCGTGCCACCCTCAGAAGCCATATTCACCACCCACTGAACTTCTCCTTAAGTGCTAAGGGCATGGTAGGATAGCTCCGGGGCAACACGCTCACTATGGAAGGAAGATGATGTGGAGCAACACAGGTTCAATCCCCGGGTCCGTGATTAGAAACCTCTGGGTATTATGCACGTTATAAACAACCAATTATATATTATTAATATTAATAAGGGCTTCAGTCTTTCCTGAATTCCCATAAGAAATCATTATAGGCTCAGGATTGCTGCTCTTTCTGTCCCTTTAAAGAAATGCTGCCCAATCGTATACATTTTGCTTAGCTAAAACCCAGACTTGATAAATCCCTTAATCCCAAAGGCCCAGTTAAGTGGAGACCAGCAACAGCCTTTCCCTTTATGACAAAGGTCTTGGAATTCCTTGTTAATTCATAATTCCAAAACCAGTCAAATCCTCTTTGACCTATCTCCATCATTCAAGGTGCGTGGCCACCATATCCTTTCACGCGGACTACATTAAGCCATGCACAGAAGGTTTATAGGCTATTGGCATATCCTCTCCTTCACTGTTTTCAAATGTTATATGCATTTCCGAATGACTATTGTAAGATCTTCGGGTTCAAGCTTCAATAGCTATGATGACATCACCAAGCTCTACATGCGTAGTAAGAAAGATTATGCAAAAGGAATATTTTGGTATTGATGTCTTTGTATTTTCTGATAAAATTAGATAATAGTGTTTTATTTTATTTACTTTTTGTTCATGATGTGGTGTCTGTTCTAAATGAATAAAGAACCCTTGGGAACGTGTTTGTGATAAACTACATGGGATCTCAGTCAACAGGCCTCTAGAGCACGAACATATCTCTGCTGTTCTCAGCACAACCAAATCCTGGATAATTGACCATACACTCTGCGTGCATCCTTTCAAAGCTCAATTGCTATCCTCGGTCAGCTCTGGAGCTCCCTTTAATCTTCTTTCCCGATGCACAATCTGCCAGTTTTCACACATAGCATCATTCACGAAAGAAAACCAAACATTCTTGACCCGGCTCTCCTGAAAGTTTACCCACACATTTCTTAGAAATTAGAAATGACTCTTCTTTGGTGATATCAAACCTGCAACACATGCTCTGATTGCTGCCCTCCTGCCAAAGTGGGCTATTGCAATCATCTTCTGAAAGGAGATAGCCTGTCATTCCAAATGTAAATCCTTCAAAATGATGGATCCAGGAATATCTCAAACACCAACTAGAAAGAACACATCCGGCCTTCATTGAGATCCCTTCTTAGGCTGACTGTCAAATAAAGATATTTTGTTTCTAGTACACAAGGCACTGCATGGAAAGGCTCCAGGCTGTCTCACCAACTTGATCACTCCACATAAATCCGCAGAAACACTCTACTCCGCCTCTGTGAAATAAGTGACCCATCCATTTTCAAATTCCCTTTCGGCTGGCAGTCGATTGGCTGTAAGAAGCGCCATGCTACGGAACTCTTCTCCAATCTCTTTGAGAAACGGGCATCCTTCAACACTCTAGGAACTACTAAAATATGGCTCTTCCGCTGGGTGGTCATCTAACCTGCTCTTTTTTACGGAATCTTATCCAACGTTTTTAATCTTCATTGAGACAGGTTAACACCACACTCAACATTCTGTCTAGTATCCACTCCAGTGATTTAAATGGCCCGGTCTTACCCGACCTTTATGGCCTGCACTTCTCATTGCCTGAAAGAGAGTACCGGTACTCAACTATGTTGCAAAGTGAAAATTAAAGCTTTTCATTTCACTTTATCGCAACTTAAAGGACTAGCGTTTGCTGGGGAAAGCAGCGCTCTCTCCCTCCTCCTCTCTCAACCACCTGCAGTGCCCATAATGTCTCCTTCAGGACCCACCCTGCCGAACAAAAGGCAAGACAAGCATGCATCTACTGTGCTCTCAGCACACTAGGTGCGGAACACTGTTTCGCTAAGCTGGCTGATGTCCTTTGATGGAGCAGGGATTGATTTGGAAAGCCTGGGAAATTACTGTTTTAAGATGTTTCTTTGTTTTTAGCAGTACCTATTCTAATACGTAAATGTTTAAGAAATTGGAGCTTTGATGGAACGTTTTCGACTGAAAACCCACACATGGCTCCAGTTTTCTACCAAATTTCTTATTAAGCAATGAAAGCAAGCAATAATAAAACTCCCCTTCTAAAGCTTAGTTTACAGCTATGATAACTGCTAGTTTTATATGCAAAATAGAAAGTCTCATTTAATCTAGATATTCAAACTTTCTTAACACAATGCATAACGACAAACTGGAGGTTTGTGTGAAAGGATCTCAGATACACTGCTTTACCAAAGTGTGTGCTCCTTGGCACACCATTTAATCTCATGGGGAATTGCCTGCAAACAACAGGGTGTGCCTAAAAGGGACCTGTGCCCATGGTGCCGTGCCGTGCCGAAACAGCCAGCCCAGAAAGCACTGTGCTGGAATGTCCTTCTTTGTAGCTTGGTGAGTACCCGCACTTCTTTTTTTCCATTTAAAGTACTGAACCACTCTAACCTCATACAATCAGAGCCCAGAGGCCCTTTTGTTTGAACAGGTGCTATTTCAATATACTATATCACTCATATAGAAATGTTCATCTTTTGTTATGGAGCATAAATATATGCATAATGTTTTTATTCATCAAAGCAGGATAAACAGTAGATTCGTCATTATCCTCAAATAATAGACTGCCTGGCTAACATCAAACTGTGCTCTATTCACCCAAACATTGCATCATACTGAAAAGATTTTAATGTTTCATAACCCCATTAGGTAACACTTGGAACGATGCATTAATAAAATTTAATAGCAGTGCCTCCGTAAACTGATTCCCTAATTCCTAGACTCCAAATCCTACAGTGTAAGGCTGGAGTGCAGAGCAGAGGACCGCTCCGTTCTGATAGGTCACGCTGAAGTGCCAAGAGACCTTGACTTCTCTGTGCTGTCTGTGGGGTCCAGCTGTCTAAGAGGGCTTGAATCGCCTTCACCTCCACTGATATTAGACTGTTCAGTGGCCCACCTAGCCTCATCAGTGATTCAGGTCTCACCTTGACTCGTGCTAGTGGACTGTTACTACCCAAGCCCACCCGGGACGCAGGGCTTAACAATAGAGTAAATTGGCATGTTAATTTGTATATGGCACTGGTAAACAAGTGCTCTGCTCAAGGAATAAGTCAGAATGTGTACAGGTTGCATATGTTTGCCACGAACAGATACATATTTAAGTGGTAATCTTGTGCCAGAGGATGCAGGTCATCTGGTAGAATATATCGACTGAGGGCTCACAGCACATACAATGTTTGCACATGTGTGTTACAGTTGAACTGTTGGGCCCTTTTAAATGAGGAAGCGCTTCATTACATGGATAAGGATGCAGAATAACTCTTACACCAATAACAAGAAGAACTCAGGAAGTTGGCAAACGTAATCTGTTTTAATCTCAATTATCTTAAAAAGGGAGTGCAATGGACATCAACAGATGTCTCACAGCTTAATCTCAATGCATCACATAAAATAATAAAACTTTTATAGTAAAAATACGTCATACATGATGTAATACTATGTGGCAAACTAAGAACCCTTATTTAATATTGTGATAGGTCTACGGGGAACATCTAAGTATACTTTCTGTAGTTGATTGGATTATGATTGGATCTCTATAGTCAGGTCAACAATTTATGCCCACCCCTTATGCAAGTCATCCTCAACATTTGTTAGAACACGACACACCATTGGCTCTCAAACTATAGGGCTCTTCAATACATGGCCCTCTATAATTGGTTGGCATGCTTGTACACTTCTGGAACATTCGACTCGCTAGCAGCATGTAAACTGGTCGCCCCAGGTGCTTGTGGGTGGACTTGATCTTGCCTCCCGACCCAATTAGCCCATCATCCATCATCACTCATGCCGTCTGCCAATTGAATTGTCTTTGAACTTGGCCTTGCAAAGTATAACTGCTCCTGAGATTGGAAGGGAGTGCGAGCAAGTTCTTATCTTCAAGTCTCGGTGCTGCTTGCCTATGTCCTAGTTTCATCTCCTGCATGTGACAGGAGACCGTGTTTGAGCTCCTTTCTTTGTATTTAATGATTTTAAATTAATAAAACTTGGCACTCATAGTGTTTCCATCGGACCTTAACGGGAGCTTGCCTTGCTTTTCACGTTCTTTGTATCTCCTTGAATAGATAACCAGTTCTCGGCTGCCCCAACCCTTGACACTGGGCCAGACAGCCTTCTCAATCCTTCCTCGATTTTCAGCAGTTTTTCTCTTCGGCGCCATAATATCAGCCCTTCTCTTTCACAGGTCCTGGCTTACTAAAGTTGCGACATTGAATATCCAGACTCTATTCATGTATATATACATTGGCAGCACTGCCTGCAGTCTATTCACTACGTACAGCCAGCCTTCATGATTACTTAGTCTACTTGCGTTGCAGCATCTGTACAGTTGTAAAGCGACTTATATTTTCTTCGGTGTTCTTCGCACATGCAATCTTTATTTTGCATATGAAAGGTTACTCCATTCCTTATTTCATCATCAGATTCCATAAGGTCTATGGATTCTCTTCTCTAATCATCCTTCTCAGTACGTCACTCTCATCTCTTGTGACGTCACCAGGCTCTTTTGTTCGCTGCTTCACATTTTTTCATTGGCTTTCTCTCAGGAGACCGTCATCACTCTGCAGGTACATCTTATAGGGCTTTCTGAATGGATACCTTGTATCGAAGACCTTTTCACGGTATAGGTATCATTATCGGCATTGTGCATGTCACAATTTCTGGCTTCCAACATATAGGCAGAATAGGGACGGGACTTCTGCTAGAGGCATTTAGCTCCTCCTCTACACTGTTACTGTTTGGAAAACCTGGAGAGAGTATACGTGTGCCAACCGACCTCCACCCCCCCCTTCGCTTCCTGCCCTGTGACCCTGTGGAGCAGCTTTGGCTTGGTACCATGCATGCCTATGTATCAGCAATAACGCACATTTCCACGACATGTGTCAAGCACTCGTCTACTACTGGTATAGACTTGCAGCACTTTCTGGCGTTTGGGTGGGCAGCCATGCAGGGTTCCTCAGTGTGCAGAGCACTGCATACTGACATTGCAGATAGAACATACAAACAGAGTCAATGGTAAATCAGGGGTCTGTAACATGCGGCTTTCTTTATGTTTTGGACTACGACTTCTATGTTCTCTAAACATTATCTACGCTGGCTTGGCCTGATAGTTGTTGAAGTCCAAAAACATCTGGCGTGCCACACGTAGCAGAAGCCACGTGTAAATAATATCTAGCATCTAGGACGTAAATCCATTTGAAATGATATATACATTTCTTGTGAATGATATGTACGCTTTTATTGACTCATTGCTATCGTCGACCCATCGAAAGAAATGATTCAATGGCAGTCCATGCTTGCACTGGCTAATAACCATTGTTCATAGTTTTTCTTATTTTCCATATATCCTGTTCAGTGTTCTGTACATGAGTTGACGACATCGGTCCTCGGTCCGAATCCGACGGAGGGGAAACAAATTGCTTTAAAATGGTGGTAATTCACTTTACTAGCAAATTCCAGCACCTCTGAGTTTGGTAGTGAAGTGGAGGATTCACCTGGCTAAATACATGGGACCAGTTTGCAGAAAGATTAAATGGGTTGACTGTCATTCCAGTGGAATGACTGCTAAGCTCGTAATAAAGCACATTGGGCCTCATTATAACTGTAGCGATAGTGATAAGGGCGCCGGTAGTGATGCCGGTGCCATTATCACTGTACCGCCACATTACGAGTGCTGCTCGTGGGGGCCGCTCTGCACGCCCGGTGAGACCAGACGTGCAGAGCGGCACCCGCGAGCAGAACAGGGTGGTAGCAACGGTACTGTTATGAACTGTACCGCTGCCACCATCCTCCCCATTACTATTTGCGCCCTATTGGGGCTCAAATGGGAATGCGGACGTACCGGCTCCTGGTCCCGCGAAAGGGAAATTACCGGGCCCGCAAAGGTCGGAATGGCCCGGTAATTCCCCTTTCGTGGGACCCGGAACAGGACACAAGTTTTGAGGTAGTCATGCCCTTTAAGAGGGCATGGCTACCTCCAAACTCGGAATGAGACCCATTGACTTTTCCTTGTTTGAATTAAATATTTGAATCCAAGAAAGTATAAGAAAAGAAGAAATACATACTATAGAGCCCAATTAATGGAATATTGCTCAGAGATCCTGCAAATCGTGCATGCCGAGAATGACTCTGCGCGAGCCTGCGTGCAGAGGGCTTTGCGTGGCTATTTCCCTGCCGGTAGGTTGAGTGGTCGGATCCCTGAATACTTATTGTTGCAACAGTGGACGTTCGATGGACTGCCTGCGTGCCGTCCCTCATAACGCCCACATTTTCCCTTATTCTTCTTCATTTTCAGAGTGCCGCCCCCTCACCTGCCCTCTGCGCAAGCCACGCCCATGCTCTGCATGGTGTCTCGCACAAAGCATTTGGACGCTCGCAGAGGCGTGCTGAACCTGCACGAAGTCCCCGCAAGTTTCGAAAAAGTGCTGCGCTGTCGATTCCATAAAACGACAAATGGTATTTTGCACGGAGAATGGCGCAGAAATCCCCGATTTTCCACGCAAATAATTCCATGAATCAACCCCTAAATCTGAAAAATTGTCACCTCCCACCAAGGTCATTAATTCACTTTACTGGTGCTGGTGCATTCGGTATTTTAAGGTTACCATGATTAAACACAATGCAGTTCCAAGTGTTACTACCCACACATAACTGGTGGAGACCCGCACAGACCAGCATTCGGTTCAGTTCAGAGTACTGAGATCCTAACTCCAATTCTATATGGCAAATTTAACAGCTGAAGATGGGAGTACTAGTAAATCAGCTCCATACCAATAGTGACTGCATAATAGGAGTAACCATTGTGTGGGATGTCTTACTTTAGGTATACAGCTGTTGTCTTGCGGGACTATACACAGTTGTGAAATATTCTGCATGGTGTCGTGTCTTGGCCTTGGGAAGGGACTAACGCACACCGTTACTGCAGGAGCTCATCACACCCCAATCTGCTAGCACCATGCCGACCATCTTCCCCTTCTTTTGAAGGCCCCCCATGAATTCACATTGGCCAAAAGAGGACATTCTTCTCTTTGGAGGTAATGTTTTTTATGAACTGTAAAAACCCAGTGGGGACCGCCAATGTGCGTTAAAGCGGGTGGATCCAGAGTAGCATCCATTTTTACGCTTCATATTGGGCCCTTGCAATGTCATGAAAATGGCGCTTGTCATGTACGCTTGTCGGAGGCATTTACCTGTTATGGGATACGCCTGCTTTTAGCGGGTGCTCAAAGAAGGCACCTTCTATAGGAATCCAATGGTTCTCTGCCAGCATGAAAAAGGCATGCTGTTGGAAAACCTCCTTTTTTTTGCTCGCGGAGCTAGAAGGGAGGAGTAAATGATCATCCCGTCCTATGCCGCTACTCCTGCAAAAACATAGAACATACCCCGAAGAGATCAAAAGGGTGTTGAATCAGGAGTAACCCTATACTGCCTGATTCCAACACCCCTTTTGCACTCTGGGAACTTGCAGAAGTTCTCCCTGATCTGCCATCGTTCTAACCCACCTGTGTATATGTTCTCATGATCATCCTCAGCGAGATTAAATACGAACTGATTGTCAGCCTTTTATCCTGCTGAAGATTAATTGAATGCCAATAGTCATCTTTTCATCTTTCTTCGGATGAAATGAGAAGCATCTGTCGGCCTTCTGAGGAAGATCTTGTGAATTAGAACCGATAGCCCGTCTTTCATCCTTCTGGAGATATAACGTGTGGTCCGAAAGGCACCCTTTCATTCTTGCGAGTGGGATGAAATTCGGAGCCGGTGACACTTTTTCATCCTTTTGGAGGAACTGCAAGACTATTGTAAATAGGTAATATTTCTAAAAATATGACGTGAGAAAACAATTGCCAGTGGCCTGTTCTGCGAGAGAGGAAATGAGGTCCAGGCGGTGCCTTTCACAATTCTGGAGATAAAGTGAGATATGAGAAATGTGCTGGGAATGAATGCGTCTCTCCAGCACGCATGCCATGCTCCCCAAAGCAACGATATGATGAATTCAACACAGCTAATACGTGTTTTTCGATGGGATTGCTTCATTGCAAAAGGCTTTTGTGAATCTGGACCAATATGTTGTAGCATACTTATGCATGAAAAACAGAAACAATGTAAAACAACTCATCAAAAGGGCACTAAGCTTTGTGGCTTTCTCTTTCTAGTTTGTTACAAACATTCATTACTGGTACTGTTTATTGCTCAGAGGACTTGCTTTTGTGTGAACAGGGAAGCCAACCGCTAGAGGCCGCCAGAGAGGCGAGCTATATATCAAAAGCACCCTGCCATTTTATGATGCGCTCAGGCCGAGCAAGCTGCTTACCGAGCAATGGAGCCCTCCGAACGATTGAATTAACAGAGGCACACACGATTACCTACGGAAAGAAACAGACTTCGGTGAAACATAAACATCTCAATGACATTGTTATGGCAGTGGCGTAACACACAATTTGCAGGCCCCCACTGCGAGCCATGCTGAGGCCCCCAACTCGGCAACAAATCACGGGTCGCGCCACACTCTGGGCCACCCCAGATTACCCCATTAGCGCAATATGCACAAACGTGCTGCTGCAGGGGTACGCGGCACACTGCACTAGGAGAAAGATATACATATGTGTTTTAATGCATTATGCAGCACACTTTCAGAGAAAAATTGGCTAAACTGCCAGACCGTTTGGAATTGTTTTGTGGGGTAACACTAATCCAAAACTCCAATACATGCAAGTCACCAACAGTGCACAGGAACATTAATGCTTTCATTAATATACTTTCTTGCTTTTAAAAGTGGCACGCCCCAATGAAAACATGTCCAGCAGGCTGCACAATGTAGACCAGTCTAGATACATAATAACATAATACAATAAAGCAGGCCACATTTAGACATACCTAGACTGGTTGCACCAAAATGCCAGTCAAAGCAATAACGCTTATCATGGTTATTGTATCGCAGATGCCCAGAAAAATATACCATGCTGCAGTAAGAAATGGCTAAACTGGCAGCACCCAAAGGCCAGTCTAGCAAAGCAATTACACTTAGCAGGACTGCTTTATCAGAGATACCCAGTTAAAAAAAAGTCAAGCCAAACTGAGAAATGACAAGACTGGTTGCACCAAAATGCCTCTGTAGCCACTAATACCACATATCATGTCTGCTTAGCCTGGACATGGATGACCATTACGATTTATCGCACAATCCCTGTCCCACCCCACCCTCCCACACATCCCCTCTCCCTCCCTCCCCCTACCCAAACCTCCAAAATCAGCTTCTCAGCCCAGAATTATCTCCACGTCCCTTTTCCTTGTTCCAGTGCTTACGTATGAGGCTCCTTGCTTCATAGGTAAGTACTGGGATGAGGAAGAGTGGGACTAGGAGTAATGAAGATTACAGGTAACTAAGCCAGGCATTATCTCCATGTCCCTCTACCTCATCCCAGTACTTGGGTGTGAGTCATAGTGCCTCATATACATGTATTGGAACAAGGAAGAATAGGGCTATGAGTAATGAAGATTACCAATAAGTAACCAAGGGATTAAATACAAGTAGTGGCGCAACACCATTGAGCTGACTGAGCTTCAACTCTCCTCCCCATCCCCATTGAAATTTAGTGCTATGTTGACTCGACCTGGCAGACCTACAGAGCCGTTGCCAGACAGAGCAGGACACAGATGTTAAACTGCACCTGGGTTTCTCTGTCAACAAAGGCACAGCAATACTTACGTAAAGCCTTTCACTGTTAGTACCTGCATTCAAATGCATAATTCTTTAGAAAATTGAAATCTTGATGTGGGTTTAGTACTTGCATGCCAGGGAAGTGATTGGAAGGGTAGAGAGGGGACAGAAGACTGCTTATTCTCAAAGCAGTCCATTGGTGGGTGCAATCAGACTTAAAGGAGAGAGTTAACTGCTTGTAATATTGAAGCTGCACTAGAATACTCTCATTAGAATGCATAAAGAAGTTAGATGCCCCACACAAATAAGTTTTCCCCTCCCCCACCGCCTGTGAAGTTAGCATCCCTGCCAACATTTGAAGGGTTAGCACTCCCCCACCCCCCCGAAATTTAGGTTGTGTTGCACCCCTGAACACAAGTACACACCATTCACTATACACACACACACAGGGATGCCATTTCACCAAAATGCCAGGGGTAGCAGAAGTGACATCACACGACCCTTGACCCCCTGATGACATCACATGAAGAGAGACATCACATGAAGTGATGTCATTTGACCCCACCCCGAAGTGATATCGCCGGAAGCGATAGAA
This sequence comes from Ambystoma mexicanum, assembly GCF_040938575.1. Taxonomy (NCBI): domain Eukaryota; kingdom Metazoa; phylum Chordata; class Amphibia; order Caudata; family Ambystomatidae; genus Ambystoma; species Ambystoma mexicanum. Next base: position 283,998,761 of record NC_090931.1, on the reverse strand, counting down.
CACAACCTTTCACCCGTTGACAAAACAGGAAGTGGCATCACATAGCATTGTACACTACCAAAAATATGGTTACGATATCACTATAATCTGATGTACATTTCATATAACAATGGATCGCCATATGTATCGTTAAGATCAGTGTGTATAGGCCCATATTACCAAATTACTGTGAATGCAAGCAGACGTCCATGACCAAATGATAATGATGTGTTATTATATAGCACTTACACTTAAGCGCTTTATATAGAAAACATATACACCCAATATCACCCAACCTGTGTTGGTACTCATTTATCGACCTCAGAAGGATGAAAGGCTGAGTTGAGGCATTTAAGAACAGACTAAATCAGTGACTCACCCCCCTGAAGTGTGCCTGAAATAAACCTTTAATGAGTCTAGCAATTATTGTATAGAATTCCAGAAAGAGACATTATTCAGTATTCCTATTCTTTCTTATTTGGGGTCAGTGCTGTAAGTGTTGGACTTGGGGCACTCCTGTTCTTATTTTTCTTCTTTTTTTAAGGGGCCTGAACAAGAAAGCCAGCCACCCCAGAAGTAAAGAGCCACATGGTGCTGGTCACAAGGGAGACCTCAGAAGTCGCAGTTGCAACCTCTGGCGACCCCTAAATGACGTCCATGCACAGACATGCACACACAGCGACCCATACATTTAAGTGTGTACCCTTTCATGATACAGGCACACACACACCGAGGGAAACACCCACACAGTTAAGTGTGCACCCTTTCACCATACACTCACACAGGCAGCCACCTATACATTTAAGTCTGCACCCTTTCACCATACACTCACACAGGCAGCAACCTATACATTCAATTGTGCACCCTATCATGATTCAGGCACACCAAGGCAATCACCCGTACATTTAAGTGTGCACCCGTTCACCATACACTCACCACGCACACCCAGCCACCCATACATTTAATTGTGCATCCTTTCACCATATACTCACACAGGCAGCCACCTATACATTTAAGTGTGCACCCTTTCACCATGGAGGCACACCCAGGCAGCCACCCATACATTTAAATGTGCAGCCTTTCACCATACACTCGACATGCACACCCAGCCACCCACACATTTAATTGTGCACCTTTTCATCATACACTCACACAGGCAGCCACCTATACATTTAAGTGTGCACCCTTTCACCATACACCACCACACGCACACATCATGGGGTTGAGGGGAGCCCTATTACTTCTGAAAGTCACACCGACTGCATAAAGAAATTATTTCCGTTAATGACCGAATCATAATGGTAATAATTTCTTTATGAAGGCAGAATGGCTTCAAAAAGAAACTATTTATATTTGAAGTCATAGAGCTCCCCCCACCCCATGACATGGAGGCCTCCAGCCTAGATGCTTCCATGTCATGGGGTGGGGGGAGCCCTCAGACTTCAAAAAGAAATAGTTTCTTTTTGTAGCCACTTTGCCTTCATAAAGGAATTATTTCTGTTACACTCTAACAGAAATAATTTCTTTATGAATGAAGAGTGACAAAGAATCCTTTTTCTTTGTCTGAGGGGGCCCACCCTCCCAGGACATGTGGTGGCCCCTGTTACGCCAGTGTGTTATGGTATGCCATTTTGGTTTTAAAAAGAAAAACCTTAAGACTCTTTAAAGATGTTTAAGAAATAAAGTCCAAGTGAAGCCCTAATAAAAACGTATATAGTTCAATTTGAGACCTACTGCAAAAGAACGTGGTCACTGAGGAGTGCGAACAGAGGCAAGCCCTGCAGACAGACGACTTACGCAGTCATTCTGTGGCCAATCACTTCATAGTCTTACATCCTACTGGCCCTTATTGCTGACCATGGCAGTGTTTAGAAACAGGCACCACTGTGGTACTAATCGCTATATAATACATGGCAGCCTGCGACATCATTATGACAGCCTGGAAATAACGCTCTTATTATAGGCTAGTTGCAACATCACGACTCCTCTGCAATAAGAAAATGACGTAATAGGCGCTCTGTGACACACGACCACGCTTCCGTTGTGACATCACAATGCCTTCTGCTTGAGCCAGCACAGCGCTGAATTCCAGTGAGCTGTGCAGCAATTATTTCAAGCCATGCCAAGCTTTACACATTCCTGGCCTCTGGAATAGCTTTCTGCGACACATTACAGCCATTAGTGACAAAGAACTGTTTATGGTAGAATGTTAATTCTATGCACTGCTGGAGTTTAATGCATCTAAGCACGAATCTGCGGGCTATTACTCATTTTGAAGCACAGCATTAAAACGGTTTCGAGATGCAGTTTATTAAGCTGCTTAAATTAATGTTGTTCAGCACGTTAGAAGCTGCATATCAAATTCTACGTGCATTATATGGATCGGGCATTGGGAGCTCGATCTCTTACATTAGATTAAGCACGAGGCCAGACATTAAAGGGGTTGACAGAGCGTGGCCGTGTGTTGTAAGGGATAGGAACTTATACACGGACTCAGCCTTTGGCCTCCTTCCTCCGTTTGCTTGGTCACAGAGCTCCTTGGCGGCACGCCATGTCCTTGTAATGTACGGGAGCGGGTACTGTGCCCCAGGGAAGGCTGCATTTGGCACAACGTGTATGCAGACGCCCACTCTTAGGGGTGCAGCTTGTGTCTGTACATGCACCCCATTCAATGTAGGCGTCTGGGAGCTTTATGCTTGGTGCGGTGAGCGAGGAGAGAGCTCCCTCTCTCCCTCTCTCCCTGTCATCCATTTCTGTCTCTCTCCATCTCTCTCTCCTCCCTTTCTGTCTCTCTCCCTCTCTCCCCTCTGTCTATCTCTCCCTTTCCTACCTCTCCCTCACCTCTCTCTCCCTCTCTTCCCTTTTTGTCTCTCTCCCTCCATCCCTCTCTCCCCTGTCTCTCTCCCTCTCCCTATCTTCCCTTTCTGTCTCTCTCCTCCTCCCCCTCTGCCCTCTCTCTCTCTCCTTCTCTCCCCAGTCTCTCTTCCTCTCTCTCTTCTCCCTTTCCGTCTTTCTCCCCCTCTCCGTCATCCCTCTCCCCACCTCTTTCTCTCCCTCTCTTCCCTTTCTGTCTCTCCCTCCCTCTCTGTGTCTTTCTCTCCCTCGTCCCCTGCCTCTCTCCCTCTCTCTCTTTCCTCCCTTTTCGTCTCTCTTCCCCCCTCCTTCTCTCCCTCTGTCTCTCTCCCCCTCCCCTCCCCCTGCTGTCTCTCTCTCTCTCCTTCTCTCCCTCCTCACTCTCTCTCCCCTCTGTCTCTCTCTCCCTCTCTGTCTCTTTCTCTCTCCTTCTATCCCCCCTCTCTCTTCCTCTCTCTCCCTTTCTGTCTCTCTCTTTCTTCCTCCCTTTCCTCCCTTTTCGTCTCTCTCTTTCTCCCTCCCTCTCTCCCCCTGTCTCTCTCCCTCCCCCCTGCTGACTCTCTCTCTCCTTCTCTCTCTCTCTCTCTCCTCCGTCTCTGTCTTTCTCTCGCTCTCCCTCCCTCCCCTCCCCCTCTCCACAAAATGCCACGACTTTCTCTATGGATAATCCAGCAACGTGAACATTGAAGATGCGCGCGCTGGTAACATGGAAATAAAGGCGCGTGTATCCCTCCCCCATTGTCAATTAAATATGGATTATTTGGTTTAAATGATGTGTGCACCAGGACTCATTCTGCCGCGCTCTAATGTTATTACCGCAAACCTATAATGTTTCATTGAGAGGGGGGCAAGGTTACGCGTCCCAGTCTGGAGTGGCATTCTATTTCAGTCATAGCGCTTAATTATGATTGGTAGGTTAGTGCCCACCGGGGCGTAACAAATTGTCATTATGCTACTCTGCCGAGCCTAATTTAATTGGCAAGTTGTCACAAAAGCAATTATCCGTCCTTTTATTTTTGTTGCCAGCACCACATCGTGGCGCGCACCTGCTGCCTGAGAGGGGAAACACTGGGCCGCCTGCAAGGCCCGAATTCCCTCTGCTTACCTGACAATACGGAGCTTGTTTTTTGCCTGCCTCTTCTCCCGCTCCGCGAGCGCTCAGAAATCCGCGCCTTGCTTTCCGGCCTAGTCAGGAAGTGGCGCGGCTGCAAGCAGGAGGCACACGAATGGCGACGGCAATCGATCCACTGGGCCTTTGCTGGAGTAAACACACACATCTCGCCGGCTGCCTGTGGTGCCGCCAGCACAGCGGATGCTAGTTTGGAATTTTAAAGCCATTGTTACGGAGGGGGCACCAAAACGGTACTGTGCCTGCGTTTGCATGCATCTTGGCACTTTGCCTGCGTTTGCATGCATCTTGGCACTTTTGATGGCAACGGGGTGTGCTTTTTGGCAAGTTGGGATCTTTTGGCAGTAACAAGGAGGACGTTATTTGTTGTCCATGCATGCCACTGTGTTCCAGTAAATAGATTTTGTTTTATACACAAAGCTTCACGCTAGCATTTACACTGTCATAAAGAGCGACCCCGCCCACCTCACAAGGGGCAGTTTCAACAAGGCCAGCCTAGAAGCCGGCTTCAGTTGCCCCTGTGTGGCAGTCTCAAAGCGGCTCCCCGTAAGCAATGGAGTAACTTTGTTGAAACTGTTGAGGGGGGTGAGGGTGTGGGGGGCATGACGTCTAAATGAAAGTGGCCCCTGCCAAATGAGTGGGCCAAAATGGTGTGCCACAAAAGTTGGGGGCACAGACCACCCTGCCCTAAAATGACACCAACAAATGAACATAAAACATCAGATCTGGCCCCCGGCCGCAAAGTAAGCGTGCCCAAATGCTCTTGGACCCAATTGGCATTCCTCCTTGCACCGGACCATATCAGTTTAGTGCCCGCAGTTCTCCAATTCATTAAAGTTATAAAGACTTTTCTCTGAAGTTGGACTGCAGCTCCTATGATCTTTTACCATTAACTGATTGGAGCCCATGGAGTTGTAGTCCAAAACATCTGCAGGGCCAAAGGTTGCAAACTCCCGACCTATGACATTCTCCCGCCCCAGCATGTATCCAAACATATACAATTGCCTGATGCAATGCAATAACAGACTCTTGCACTTTCCTGCTACCCTGTCTCTTGGAAAATGTAAACAATTTTGAATGGTTTCTCTCCGCCCCTGCCTCAGGCATGTGTCTGTAATGACATGTATATTTCATCTGCCCGCCCTCATCTTGCTACCTCTTGGGGCTAAGTCCATAATTTTGGTAGTTATGCAGTGCTGGAAATGGGAAAATGTAGTGGGGGGACCTTCTCATGCTTGGGGGGGTGGGGTCAAGGGGATTGGTCCCAGGACAGGTCACGCAATACAGTATCTCGCCATAGAACACAATCCTGGCGATTTGCATAAAAGCAAAGAGCATTATAGGAACATGAGTATGGCCAGAATTAAACATTTGAAACATGTTTTATTGTGATTCAGTAAGAAATCCTTTTGAGCGAATAATGGAGGTTGGGCTCTGCAGTTTTAATTGTTCACACTACTCCCCCAAGAAAACATGTCTACATTGCAGGTCATATATACCAGTCTGGACAGCTACAACAAGAATGTGGGGCTTTCGCTGTTTCTTTGTTCAGCTGCCCATGCCAAGTCTATGGAAAGTGTCTGTTTGTTGAGTGGTGGGTTGCTCGTGCATGTGATAACTCGGTTTCAGGACAGATTTCGAGTTGTCGCGCGCTCACAAGCAACACGCGCTTCATCGAGCGGACTGCTTTCAGAAGACTCGGCAACGCTGAAGAGTCTTTTGAAAGCCTCCTGCTCTTTGAAGCGCGGGTGTGTGTGTCCTGGGCAAGCCCCTGGGTCTGGGAACAGGGTGGCAAGACTTGTCTTGGCGGAGTGTTGCTCCGTCGTGCTCCGGCCCATTTCCTGCGCTGGTTATGGGAACAGAGAGACTGGGTCACACAATGTGGGCAAGTTCAAGAGAACTTTTCAAGCCAATTTAGACACTAGGCCTCATCTCCAAAACCAGATCTTCCTCCAGGGAATGGAATTAGCTTGCCAAAATTGATCAGCTTGAATTGAATCGTTTTCACCTCAAGTTGCTAAAATAAAAGCAAGCGCAGTCACTGCAATGAAAGGCTGCAACAGCACGAAAACGAATTGCACTAAAAATAGACTGTCTGTCAAGTGACCATTAAAAGACATTAGTGTCATCAGCTAAGTAACAAGGAAAATATGTAGCAATAAAAAGGCAACAAATCAGGCTGTACAAGCTAACCCAACAGTCATTACATGAATGACTGCCTGCGGGGAAGCATCAGCCAGGAAACACAATCCCCCAACACCCCCCTCCCCTGCACTGGCAGGGATCTGAATGCACCAAGACCTTGCCATGATCAGAACTTGCACCCTGCCTTTGCCTTGTCATCCCCTCCCCCACCTTCCCTCTTGGGGCGCCATGAAGCAACATTGGACTGCAGCTGGCGCCTTACACATCAACAATAAATCAGTAAAGGAATGATTTCAGGGAAAAAACACCATAATCTGACAGCAGGAATGCACTGATTGTAAGAAAATGTTTAAAACAAAAGTGTTAAAATGTTTTAAAGAACAATTGATAATAGATTCTAAACGACTTTAGGATGCATTAACTCACAAAGATTTTCATTAAGAATGCATAGAAATGCTGAAAGCGTGTTGTATTTTAATTATAATCTGTTTTGAAAGTGCCACCATGAGTCTGGATAGCACGGAGTGTTAACAGAGTAGGGTAAGTAGAAATTGCTGCATGTGGTAAATATAGGTTATTTACCACATGCGGTAGTTTTTATGTACCAAAGCGGTAAATATCCCATTGAATCCCAACTCATACATAAATGGTATTTCAAAAATAGGATGCATTTAAAATACTGCAAGCCTGATTATGAGTTTGGCGGCATTAGCAGTGCACTGCTTGTGGTATTACTGCTGCCATAATTACTGCCATTATTTGTGGAGTTAATGCCACCATGCACAAACCCATAATCAGGCTGTCAGTAAAACAGGCCGTAATGGTATTACGGCCTATTTTTACCACTATCGCTGAACTCGTAACGAGGCCCAAAGATGTCATAACCTTTGTTTACATGACTATATTTAGGGGGTTATTCATAGAATTCAGCGCACAAGTGGCGTACGCGGCTGGCACACAGTGTGCGCGTGCGACAGTCTGCGCGCGCCAAAATTTCCACGCACAGCGTATTCATGGATTTCAACATCCATTACCAGCTGTGGCGCAGAGTGGCGCAGCGACCCTGCAGCAGCGCCAGTTACGCCCCCAACCCCTCCCCGTGCGCCATGTACAGCGCACAAATCCCATACATGGCGCACAAGCCCCCAACCACGAAAACGCCTGTAAAACTCCTCGCGCACCCCTCCGAATACACGTACCCTGCTGCGCGGGAAGTTTCACATGCGATTGGCCCTGTGCGAGCAGTGTACGTGAATTTTGGGGGTGCGTGGGAAGTTTCACACGCGATTGGCCCTTTGCGAGCGGGGTACGTGTAATACTGGGGTGCGCGCAAAGTTTCACACGCGATTGGGCCTGTGCGAGCGGGGTATGTGTATTTCGGGGGTGCGCGGGAAGTTTCACACGCGATCGGCCCTGTGCGAGCGGAGTATGTGTATTTCTGGGGTGCGCGGGAAGTTTCACACGTGATCGCCCTGTGCGAGCGGAGTACGTCTATTTCTGGGGTACGTGGGAAGTATCACACGCGATTTCGCTGTCAGAGCGGGTACGTGTATCCAGTGGGGTGCGCGGGGAGTCCCACACGTGAATTGTAAGTGTGGGTCCTCCCAGGGGTGCCCTCTACCCCCTCCACGGCCCTTGCAGGCAACCCACACCACAGGGGACTACCCTGCACCCCATGTCATGTCCCGCACGCAGCACATCCACCATGGGCATGCCCCCCAGCCAGCCCACATGTCACCTTCCACTAGTGATCACCAACCCATGTCCCCCAGCACCCTCACCCCCCAGCAGTGATGGGCACCTGCCAGCAGGCCCCGACTCATGTCCCCAAGCACCCCCACCCCCCAGCAGTGATGGGCACCTGCCAGCAGGCCCCGACTCATGTCCCCCAGCACCCCCACCCCCCAGCAGTGAGCCTCAGGCCCAGACTTATGTCCCAACAAACCACATGTCCTAACAAAACAGACCCATGTCCCGAAAGCCAATCCTAATCCCCCTTGCCCCCCAATCGAAGCATGCAACCATCCACAGAACCCACTCCCAAATTACCCATGCCATGATAAATGAAATGAACCACCATGCCCATGCAGGAATGCACAACGTAGCCACACAGTGGCAACACGTGACTGAGGAAATGTTCAATGAGACATGCACAAAACCAATTACAGAACACAACACCAATTCTGAAGCAATAAAAAATGTATTAAAAACATAAAGAACTGACTTTGATAAATTGTGAAATGAAAATCAATGCACAATGACCGAAGTAGAAAAAAATTATTGTAAATCCAATGAAGTTAAAAAAAAAAGAAAAATCACATAGAATACAAAAGTGGTCCATTGCCAATGTCCATAATAAAAGCATAATCCAAATTTTTAAAATACCATTGATCCATGGGAATATAGAAAAAGAAAGTATGTACAAGTCTGCAACTATATACAATGTAAGTCCACATGTTCCATGATCCACAAACAAAAGGAAACCTACCAAAAAGTCCTAGGAAGAAAAAACTATATACACACGAAGTGGAGCAATGTCCAATAACTCCAAATTAAAAGAAGAACAAAGGAAACCTAACACTATCTAACTATATACAATGGCGGCAGGCAAGTGCTGCGGCTCAGTCTGTGATGTCCCGGGCCAGGGCATCATCGAACTCCATGTCGATGTCCCGGAGGCGGGCCTCTGCCCTGGCCCTTAGGTCTCGCAGGGATGCACTCATGGCCTGTTCCAACTCCCTGCGAGTTGCCTCGAGGCACTCAGCCCGCCTCAACGCCAGACGCATGGTGAACTCCGCCCTGACCATGGTGAGCCGCGCCTCTTCCGCCCACCGCCGCTCCGCATCTATGCGCTGGCCCAACCGCAGCAACACGGAAGACACACCCATTCCAGGGTTCTCCTGCCCTCTGGCCGATGCCTGCCCCTCTGATGTCGATGGCCCCGAGCCATCATTGCTCTCACCTAGAGCCTGCTGCTGTTGCTGCTGTCCATGTGCCCTGTCCGATGCCTGCACATCCTCCATCTGCTTGACTCCAGTTGTTGGGGTGTCCACCCCTGCTGGACCGCCGACTCCCAACTGTGGCAGGGATGGGATCTCCACCAAGCCGGCTGTGTTGTTCAGGCCAGGTCCACAGGGGGCCCTGGTGGAATCTGGCCCGGAAGACAGCAGGGAGAATGACTGGCACATAGTCTCCACAGAGGAGGAGAGGTCCGCCAGAGTGCGCAACACATGTAGGAACCCACCGACCAGGGCCCCTCCCAACAGTGCCACGTCGCGACGCTGCTGTTCGTGATGGCATGCGTGCTCCGCCCAGGAAGCACGCACGTCATCACGAATGTTACGCGTGCGCAACGCGACACCAACCAGGATGCCCATACGGTCGTGGGACCCCTCGTCCGCAGGTAGTGGAGAGGCAGATGATGTAGCACTCCCCCCTACCTGCGGACGGGCCTGGGACGGGACATCCCTGCTGGTGCATGGTGCTCCAGTCACAGGGTCAAGGACAGCGACATGCACAGGCCTCTTCGCGGTGACCTGTGCTGCCTCCTGACCCTGGCCCTGGACTACACCACTTGCACCAGTGGTACTACCCCCACCAGGCCCCATGTGCGGCTCAGTAGCGGGCTCCTCCTCCTCTGTGGAGACCACCAACCTGGATGTCTCCACACCGTCTTCCGCCATTGCAAGCCCCTGTGGGCTACAGCCATAGTGGCAGACACAGCACCAGCCCGCTCGCTCCCAGATGTTGGCAATTCCTTGACGCTGCGTAGAGGGAGACATAGAACACAAGCATCAGGGTACAGTACAATATTCCCCTAGACAGGAAGCAATAACACATGAGTGGCATTGTCAAATATCACTTCCATCCTGTCCCTCCACAACACATGGGTGAATGCACGCAACACACATGCAGAAACAGTCCTGGCGCCTACAATCAACATCAGCATCCATGTACAAGGGCCTCTGTTAACCAAAATATTGACTTCAAACTCACATGTATCATGGCTCACACTGGTCCCATGCACACACATCACCGGAGGGTCATGCATCATGGCTTGTACACCACAGACACAGTGGATGGACACAGTGGATACAACGGTGACCGCACTGCATGAGTGAATCTACACATTATCACGGACATGTGTCATGATATGATATGATATGGCATTAATAACGCGCCTATACACAAGTGTTTCAAGGCGTGACAAGGCAAGGGGGGAACAAAGGGAGGACAGATAACGATCTTACTAGGCCAGGTGTCATTCAGATCGTGGAAGTGCATGGGAAGGGGGGACAGGAAGAGTGCAAGGGGGGGAAAGGAAGGGGGGAAGTGCAGTACATGGGAAAAAGTGGAAAAAATAAGATGAATAAAACACATAAAATAAAACAGGCAAGTGCAGCAAGTCCGGAGAAGTGCTAGAAAGGGGACTGAAGGGATACAGAAACAGTCCCCAAGTGCAGGGGTTGCCAGGAGGCAGTACAGGTGGGCAGTTGACAGGGCTTGGCCCAGAGATCAGAGGGGTGGCCAGGTAACCAGTGCAATTTCAGTCAGGAGTTCAGCAAGGGAGTGGAGGAGAGAAAGCAGAAGCAAAGAGGAAGGTTTTGAGGTGTTTCCGGAACCAGAGGTGGTTCTGCTCGTGTTTCAGGGAGGCAGGAAGGCTGTTCCAGAGAGAGGCCCCTGCCGAAGAGAGTGATCTGTCACCAACTTGTGTGACCTGCCACCATGGCGTTTCAAAGTCACACACACACACTTCTCAGACACACACACATGTGCACCATACATGTACATGAAAGCAGCACCCATCCCTCACCCCCCCTCCATGTCCAAGAACAGAGACAGGCATGCATTCATGTGTGCATTCCGCATACAGCTCCCCATGTTGCATTGGAACACATGCACCATCCATGTGGTTCACACATTACTGGTCTGACATGCATGACCATGATGTCCCTGCACACACACATCCATACATGGCCTATGTCACACATACAGGCAAGTATCAGACTACCAGCACACTGCACCATGCCCTGTCTCACACATCAATGCTTTCCCACTTACCGCTCAACTCCAGATGGGTCTGCCTCTGAAGGATCTGGGCGTGGAGCGCTGGGGCTACGTGTTCCAGGACCCTCATTTGGATGTTACTCGTGCTGCCCCGGCCCCCCTCCATGAGGCGCCGGGCCTTGTAGAGGGTCCTGGACCTCAGGTCCTCCCAGCGCTTCTTGACGTGCTTGATGTTGGGGGTTGCCACCTCCTCCGCGTTGATGGCAACCACTGCGTCCTCCCAGATCCTCAACCGTCCTTCCTTGTTGGCGTGTGATGTTCCGAAGAGGGCATCATAATGCCCCAGGACATGCTCCACCAGGACCCCAACTTCCTTCTCACTGAAGCTGGTGGCCCTCTGCCTCTCTGACTGGGGGTCGCCAGTGGTCTCAGATGGTGTTTGCCCCGACATGGCGACCCCCGAGGCAGGCCTGGGTGGGCAACTGGTCCCGGGGCTGGGCTGTGGAGCGATGTTATCCCATTCGGGAGTCTTCTGTTACAGCAGGGGTGGACACAGCAACTGGACCCCTGCAGATGGCTGACGTGCAGGCACCAAATAGCAGGGCACGTGGGCAGCAGGCAGACAGCAGCAGATGGCTGGTGGGAGCGTGCTCGGGGCTCTTGGGGGCAGGAAAATGGCCTTTTGGGCTGGAGCGTGGTCTTCCGTGTGTATTCGCGTGGCCTGCTTGACACGGAGTGATTTGGCACGTGAAAAAATTGCACGTCAGCGTGTAATCCGAGGAAAGGCCCTTAGTGCGTAAGCACGTCAGTGACGTTACGCACGCAGGTGTTGCCCACAACACGGGTGCATAGTGAATCAGCATGTGAGAAAACTGCACGTCACCGTGCTATTGGAGGAAAGGGCCTTAGCGCGTAAGCGAGTAAGTGATGTTTCACGTGTGGGCTGGCTTAAAAGCTATTTCCTTGTACGTGCTTTTTGTGGAGAGCGAGCGGGTGTATCTTGTACTTCTTGTCGGTTCACACGCGATTACTTCACGTTTCCAGTTCGTACTCCCTGTTTCCTCAGACTGCGTTCTTTTCTTCTTTTGGCGGGGGTGTTGCCTACGTGCACATGCGCGTCTTTTTCATGTTCTTTTTCAAGGCAGACGGTGAGTCGCGCACGTATTTCCCAACTGTGGTTGCCCCTGTGTGTCGCATACCCCTTCAGTGGTCATTGTAGGCTGTGTGTAACACACATACGCTTATTTTTGTGTTTCTGGGTGCCACAGAGTAGTGCAAGTTTATTTTTCCATGCATGTGGTCTACCAGGGGTTGCGTGCACGTGTGCTTTTGTTTGTGGGGTGCCTGTGCATTTGCGTGACCCGTCATCTTCCCCCAGGGGTCACATACAGCCTTGCCAGAGCACTAGGGTACGAATTCCATCTAGTACCCCACCCCTTTCAACCCATTTGCCCAGGACAATTGTTTACTGCAACTCCCATATGCACAACAACATCAGTGCCATGGTTGGGAGGCGACCAAGCAGTAAGGGAGGCAAAGGTGGCCGACCTCCAAAAGGTGGGCATGGTGGGCGCGGTAGGGGACGTGGCCAGGATTTGCAGGGTGCCCCTAGACCCCCGTGTGTGGAGGACCAATCAGGGACACCCATACCCCCCCATGTGGGAAACGTAGCTGACACCATCCCAGCTCAGCCCTTGTTGGACCGGCCCATTTTGGCACCTGAACCGGCACAGGATGACTCCCAGGCTGACTTCCAGGTCAGCAAGTCTAAGCCACGTGTGGCGGTGCAAGTTGCTGTCACCAGGCCACGTGGATCTGGGGCAGCAATGTCAAGGAGTCAGGGTGGGGAGGCTGCAGGGGCAGCTGCAGCTCTATCCACCCCAGCTCTGAGTCTCCCAGCCGGGACAGTGTCGGTCCTGGTCCATCAAACCGACGTTGGCCCCGCAAACATTACTCTGCAGCCAATGCCTGCACCAAGACCTATGGTCATTGTGCCTTCGCACACTTCTAGTACCCAGTCCACCAGCGCTTCTGCCCCTACTGACGAGAGCGGCGTAAGCCACTCAGGATCCGCACCACCTTTGAAAAAGAAGAAGAAGGGTGCTCTGGCACTACAGGCTGAGACCCCAGACACGGCTACACACTCCGGCACGTCAAGGAAGCCTAGCTTTAATGATGCCGAACTTGATGCACTTGTGGCCTATGTGTCGGCACATAGCCGCAAAATGGTGGTGACTGCAGGGTGCAAGACCACACCTGGTCAACGTAGGGCACACTGGCAGACCATCGCGGACCACATTAGTGCCCTTGGATTTGTGAGGCGCACAGCTGATGATTGCTACAAGCGGTGGAATGACCTGAAACGCAGAGCAAAGAATAAACTGGCCTCAAATCATGCCTCTACTCTGGTGACTGGTGGTGGGTCTCCACCAGAGGACAACCAACTCACTGAACATGAGTCTGTTGCTGGAACCTTCATCATAGAGGAACAGATCCAAGGTGTGGGAGACCTACCAGATTACGACGCATTGTCCGGTGAGTGCCCATGCATGTGTGTGTAATCCATGTGTATGTTGTTTGGGTGACGGGTTCTGATTGAGTGCCAGGTGAGGGTGTGTACTCCTGAGTGGTATGGGTCACCCGTGTGCTTCCTCCAAAACATTCAGCGGCCTTGGATTTGGGTACGACAGTATTTCTTCTGCCCACAGTAGCCAATTGGCGCCACATTACTGCAGTTGCCCTTGAACTGTCATCTTGCAACAACATTGTTCTGAATTTTTCAGTGTTCATTCAGGCTGATTGTTTCAATTCTCCCATTTTTGCAACACATTTTTCAGCCATAATGCCACATATGTGACATGCTTCTGTCATTGATTACACCCCACAATGCCCATATTTGTTACCTTGTTATGTGAATGATTAGACCATTCAGGCTGATTGAGTATTGGCCTGCCCACATGAATTTTTGGGGCCTGTTTGAATGCGGAACATGATAGTTGTTTCCTGTCATGTTGAAGTGACCAACCATTGATGTGTACATCTGCCTGCAATCACTGTATTATTGTACACTGGATGTGTTGCAGTGTGTGGCACATGTGTTTTTTGTCACACTATTTAGCATTTTTCATCTCATCATGTCCATCTCACATAGATGGGTTACAGTACTCATTCACTGACATATGGCTGTACTTGTCAAATGTACCATGGCTAGGATAAATGCCATCTGTGTGCTGGCATGTGTCATGTATGTGTATTGGACATGCCACTCACAGGCTAATGTGTGATGCCAGTGCTACCCAGCATGCAGCAAATGTGTTGCTTTTCCATCTTGGTGTCCTCAGTGTCTGCTTTTTGCCTCCCCTTCCAACTCATTGACAGTGCATGCATGCCAGGATTATTGTCATGTGGGACATGTGTAAATCATGTACTTGATCTCTGGTTTGTAAGGCCTATGTGTGTGCTATGGTGCTCATGCCTGTTTCCATTTGTTGTCTTTCATGTTTTTGCAGGTGATGACGCACTTGATGCTGTAGAGGTGGAGGAGATGGTGCAGACCCAGGAGGAATCTCAGGCACGACTGGGCACCAGTGGAGGACGTGGTGTGGTGGTGGGTGAAAACCCAATCTTATTGCAGACCATACTGTCTAGGGGTGTCTCTGGTTGCACCTCCCCAGACCTCTATGATTCAGGTGCTGAATCGGATGATGAGACTAATGTGCTGTTGCAGGTGAGTGTTTCTGGCAGGGATTCTGTTCTGTCCAACCCACCTGCACCAGGGATAGAACCCTCTATGGGGATGTCAGTGTTGGTAACTCCACCTTTGGCGGTTACGGATGCAGGGTCACATTCCACAACATCTGATCCTGTTCCTGGGCCAGCAGATCTGAGGGGGAATGCAGTCCTGCAGCCTCAGGCAGTGCCGGCACAGCAAGGTGCAGATCGCCTTACCCCAAACAGGTGTGGTGCCCGCCGACGCGGTGGCCGTGCGCCACCAGGCAATACTGTATGGGAAAACTCCATGTACGGTATTGCAGCACAACAGGGAGCATCAGTTGAAATGATGGCTCAGGCAATGGAGAGGGTGGCCACTTCCATTCTCCCCCCTGAAAGGCAGATGGAGCAACAACAGCAGGCAACAGACTCCATTTGCCAATCACACAGGGAAGACATGTTGGTGTCCAACGGGGACCGACCGGCGGCACTGGAGACTCTGCGGGAAGCCATTTCTGTGGAGTCACAGGGCCACAGGGAAGCCCTGAGGTTAGAACTCCAGTTCCTCAGGCAGACTCTAAGTGAACTTGAGGCTTCCTGAAATTTAAGGTTAGAACAGCAGCTGGAGCAGCTCACACGTTCGCTCTCAGCTGAGCTACAGGCAACTCGGGAGGATATCCGGGCATCAAGCGAGGCCATGCGTGCATAAATGCAGGCAACCCGTGAGGTGCTGCATGGGGATCTCCGCACTATCATCCTCCAGAATCAGACCTTCAACACCCGCATGCTTGCTGCCATGGAGGACCATACCAGGGCTTCGCATGGGCTGCCTCCCATAGCACCACCACCTCCTGATGCAGAAGCAGAGGGTGAAGAGAGCGACAGCAGCAGTTCTCCCACAATAGCGTAGCCGTGCAGGCCATGAGCCCATGGAGGTATTTTTTTTCCGCAACATCCACACAGGTGGGTGTTATTGTGCACCCTGTCCTCGAACCTCCTCGGTGGCCCTCCCCCCAGCCCCCACATGGCCATTTTTTATTTTTTATTTTTATTTTTTTACAGTGTGCTGCCTTGTGTGGCTCCCGTGGGCATCCACTGTGTATTTCAGCTGGGCACATGCAGGCTTTTCCTGTGTCTGGGTTAGATGCTTGGGTTCCTGACACACACACCCCTCCTGCTTCCCTTTCCATGGGCTTGCAAAGGGTGTGACCAAGTGACAGTGACTTACACAGTGACATTGGGCTCCCATGAGCTGTGTGGGCAGTCTGGAGTCAAAACTGTGTGTACATCCCTAGTGGGGATTGTTGTTGTATTGAACATTGCATGGTGTATTGATATGTGCTTGTGCATCCATGTCTTCCTCCTTATTCACAGGTACCTTCTTCATGTCTTCACAAGGCCGTCTCCTTTGCGGATGCAGTTCATGTTGTATGCAGTACACTGACACATTTGCCTGACGTCAACACTCTGCAGTTGGAAGGGGTGTATGTGCTGGCTTATTCAGGTTGTAAAACTTGCACTACTTTCATTTGGTACTGTCATATTTTGGCAATGTTTCATCCTGTGTTGCTGTATTGTGTTGCTGGTAAGTATTTGGTCATGTGGGCTGTTTGTTATTGATTACTGGGAGCATATTGTCTGTGGCCTGTTTCCATTTGGGACAGTGCACTTTGTGACACTTGTGTCATGTGTTGTGCATTCCTTTGTTTGCTTTCACATTGCATGACATGCCATGGTGTGTTGGGTAGCGGAGATGGCGAGGGGTCGGATGACATGGCGCTGTTTTCATGTTATATTTTGCAAGGGGGTAGTCATTCATGCAGCATAAATGTGTGTCTGTTTGTGACACAGCATTGGTTGTCTTTGGGTAGGTAGGGATGCACGCAATGTAACACTTCCAGGTGACCAATCTCAGGCTGGTATGGTTGTGACAGTTGACTGTCCCTTCTGTCATCATCATTGATTGTCATCTGGTATGTACCAGGGCTGTGTGCACTCCTCAGGGGTGTGATTTTAGGTGAAGTAATTAGCCACCAGCTGCGTACGGGCTGCCTCACCACGTGCCCTTTCCCCTCCCATGCGCAGCGGCCGTGCATGTGGTTGGGGATGTGGGAGCACCACCATGTCCACCGGCAGGTTGCAACGTTGTGCAGGACACATGCTGCCACTATGATCCTGCACACTACTGGGGGCGCGTATAGCAGCTGCCCACCAGAGCGGTCAAGGCAGCGAAAGCGTGACTTGAGCACTCTGAATGTGCGCTCCACTATGCCCCGTGTTGCAATATGGGCTGTGTTGTATCTTACCTCGGGTGGTGTGGTGGGGTTCCGAATTGGCGTCATCATGTGGGTGCTCAGAGGGTAGGCACTGTCCCCTGGGGAGGTGATGATGGGTATCATTAGTGGGGTTGTGACATTACTCAGTATCTGACATGCATGCATGTGCAGAGGCATTTATAATCACCAAACAGCCATGTATTGCCATGCCGCCCAGCTTCTAGGTCCCGGTTTGGGGTTGACATTCTGTAAATTAAACTGTCATGGGTGGACCCTGGATAGATGGCATATACTGAGGTGATGATTCCCTTGGCATCACTTACTACCTGCACGTTGATGGAATGCCAGTGCTTGCGGTTTCTATAGATGTGCTCAGTTGCCCTGGGAGGACATAGAGCCACATGGGTGCAGTCAATGGCATCTAGCACTTTGGGGAAGTGTGCCACCCCGTAAAAATCCTGGATGGCAGCCTGCCTTTCTGCAGGTGTTCTGGGCAGGTATATGTGCCTGCGGACTGATGGGCGCGCAGTCATGATGGCCAACACCTGGTGTAGGCAGCGTGACTGCGTGGCCTATGACACCCCCCCACTATGGCACTTGTCCGCTGAAATGAACCAGTGGCCAAGAAGTGCAGTTCATTGAGCACCTTTTCCAAGGGGCTCAGTGCTTGGGAGCACAGGGTGGGTGATGTGAGGTCATCCTCCCACTCACTCACCAGGTCGAGTATAATGTGAGGTGGAAACCTGTACCTCCCATACACCTGGTCATCAGGCATCCCAAAAAGGTTGGTCCTGGGTGTAAAAATTCTGGCCCTGACTATCCTCCTCCTCCTGCGGTGTCCCACGACCACTGCTGCGAGGAACGGTATATTCATCGTAGTGTCTGAGCTTGTTTGTTGTTTGCGCGCACTTTTATGCTGCGCGGGTCTGCGTACGCCTGCTTCATGCTGGCGTACGTGTTTCTGGATTAGCGTGTCTTTTTTGGCGCACGCGTTTCCCCTGTTCACTTCCATGAATATGTGTTGTAGGCGCGCGTGTGGGCATTCCGCGCATTTGCCTCCTGTACTTCCCCTGTAACGCCCACATTTTCACGCGTTGTTCCCCATTCCGTGTGTTACGCCCCGTGTTCTGCCTACTTTTGTTGTGTGCGCCGAGCTATGTGTGCCTTCGCTGTGCGCGTAGCGCACGCCATTTGATGACGTGTGCGCCCGCGTGTGCCTCGCAGCATTTTAGTGCACATCCCAGTATTTACACGTGCACAGACTTCCATGAATCGATGTGCGCGGCTTTTGCGCGCTTGCACTGCGATTTTCGCACTTGCACTGCGATTCGCACGCTTTCACGCGCTTGCGCAGAGATTTTCGGCACACATTAATTCCATGAATCGGCCTGTTAATATTAAAGAGAACATAAGAAAGCCTCCCAGCCACATAACCCTCTGATCAAAGCAAATACCCCTTGTCGCTTCCCATGTTTCGCTTAGATTTTTTTTAAAAGCCTCTTAAATCTTCAGTGAAAAAAATAACGTGATTTTCCCAAAAAGTGATCAATCACATTTTTATTTCCAAACTCTACATTTTTATGGCAGTTATTTTTAAAGTAAAAAGTGTGCACACTAACTCGTGAATAATAAGTTGCCACGAATGGCTTGCCTTCTTTGCGCCTCCCAGAGCCGGCCGTAGGGCTGGGCCGGCCGGGCGGGCCTGGCGGGCTGGGCGGCCACCCGCAGCACCCTGCCATTAGACCGCCTGCCACTGCAGCTCGGGGTAGTCTTTCAAGGTCTCCCCCGAGCTGGCGTGGTGCGAGAAGGTGCGGCAGACGCCATGTTGAAATTAAATGCGCTCCGCTCTGGGGAGCGGAGCGCATTTAATAACAACAGGAGGCCTGCCGTGCCTATTGAAACATTTGCCCCCCCTCTGTGCTGCATGAGTACGGGAGCGTGGGGGATGGGAAGGGTGCCACATTTTTGATTTGCTGCTCAAGGCGCTGCAGCTTTTAAGGCCTGCTCTGCTCCTAAGTGTACTTTGTGACTAGAAACCTGTTTCAAGCTTTAATTATATGTGTGTTGCCATTTTGGATGCTATCCCCACCCCATGGCATCTCTAGCATGTTCGTGTGAGGGCCATGTGGCTCCCAGGCACACAGATCTTGGGAGTCCATGTTACTGGTGAGCAAGAGAAAAGCACTTGCATATGTGCTGCAGTTTCTCTGCTAGCACCCGCCCCACGTGTCTGCGCTGCAACCACGGGTTCCTTTATTTATTTATTTATTTATTTATTTATATAGCGTTAAAGCCCGCAGGCAGCAGAGCGCATTCCAAAAAGACAGGACAGTTATTACAAAAACGGGACAAGAATAGACACACAGAAGATCGTATCATGGGGAGCTGAGAGAGGTCGCTAGTCCAGTTTATTTAAATAGTAGGGTCTTTAACTTCTTTCTGAAGAGTATGTCGTTGGTTTCTAATTTCAAGGATATGGGCAGTTCATTCCACTTATGGATGCTTATGTTTGGAAAGGCCTTGCCCAGGCCGTTTTGCTTTTTAGCTGGGGTTGTCTGGAGAAGACCTTTGTTGGAGGATCTTAAATTTCTAGATGGTTCATGCCACTTGAAGTGTTTTTTCAAGTATGCTGGGGCTTTGCCATACAAGCATCAGTGGACCATTGTGAGGGATTTAAAAGTAATTCTCTCCTCCATGGTCAGTCAGTGTAGATCTTTCCTATCGCCTCGGATGTGTTCCCTCCTTGGCCTACCCGTGATTGTCCTAACAGCATTATTCTGAATTACCTGGCATTGCTTCAGGCATTTCATATTAGCTTCCAGAAGCAAGGAGTTGCCGTAGTCCAGTCTTGACAGTATAGTTGGTCTGGCTATGGTAATGCTGTTTTTTTGGTTGAGCAAGGGTCACATTTTTCTCAGGAGTTTTTGGTGGTATTGACAGTTCCTTTTTAAATATGCTGTATGGGCCTCTGCTCCTAGTGAGGCTTGTAAGTAGACTCCCAGTGTCTTTACTTTCTCGGATATTGGAATTAGGGAATTTTTTTAACTGAATGCGGAGGATGAAGGAGTTCGTTTTTTCCTGGCGTGTGTGGATCCAAAAATCATTAGTTCCGTTTTGGTCCCATTCAAACACATGCAGTTGTCTTTCATCCAGCACTCGACGATGTTGTATTGAGTCGTAAGTTTTTCACTGTCTTGATTATAGTCTCCACTAAGCTCGAATACCAATTGAGTATCGTCGGCGAAATTAGTGAAGAATATTCCCAGTTGAGGCTCACCGTGCAAGGACCTCTTGAGATTGCAAGGTGTCCCTCCTGCTCATTTTCACCGAGTAAGCCATGCAGGAAAAATCAAGTTCCTCCCCTGGCCCTCGGGAGCTCCCTCTGTGAGTCTCATCCAGGTTTTCAAAGCTTCTTGTGTCTCTAAGCGGTGATCTGCTCACAGTTAGTGACGTATTTAGGCTTTCTGACACCCTACGCCCAACCAAGCGCATACACCCCCCACCACTTTAATACGCCCCTTTTCCAGACCCTGCCTTCCCTTTGTTAATTTGTCAAGAAGCACACATACTAAATTGGAGGTGAAGAACATTTGAACCCGTTCCCTTTTTAAGGCTTCTCACTGCTGTGCAGAGCAAGGCTTGACCTTTCTTTCATTGCTGTAAGTTCTCTGTAAGCTATGTGTTCTCTTAGAGCAGAGCCAACCTTAGGGGGGCGAGCCGGCCGACCGCCCGTGCTCCAAGCCCCCCAGGGCGCCATTAGCCCCCAGCACGCCAGCTCGGGGGAGTCTTTCAAGGACTCCCCCGAGCTTGAGTTGTGGGAGAAGGCGTGGCAGGCGGCCTTTTACTGTAAAATGTGCCCGCGGCGGCGGGTGCATTTAAATGCGCCCCTCCATCGCGGACACTTTTCATAAGAAAAGGCGCCATTAGCCCCCCACCACGCCAGCTCGGGGGAGTCTTTCAAGGGGTCCCCCGAGCTGGCCTAGTGGCAGGCGCCTCATTGCCATTGAATGCACCCACAGCAGCGGGCTCATTCAATGACAATGGGGTGCTAACACGCCCTATTTAACCTCCTAGCCGAGGCAAGGAGGTTAAAAAATAAATAAATGTTAAACAGGGGCACGCGGTGGGCGAGGGGGGGTGCTATTTCGCCCAGGGCGCTGCTGCCCTTAACGACGGCCCTGTCCTAGAGTTTGGGAGGAAACTATTGGGCAAGCCATTCAACCTAGAATTGCAGTCACACTCTAGTTGAATTAGTAGATGAGCAGAATGCCACTCCAAGGTTTTAACTCTTGTCACAGAACATCCTTGATCATTCCTTCCACTTACACGAACACAAACAATTCACTCAATACTTAAGTCACATAGGATTGTGGTGCAGCAGCCCAGCCCCTGATGGAGGTACCAACACCCACCAATTAAATTGTATCAGTTGATTTTAGCAGGATTACACCATTTTGGCCATGTGGGGAGACTGGAATAATAACACAAACGCCCTGATTCCGAATTCCAGATCTCCTTCATCAGTCTGACCCAAAAATAGATGGTCAGAACAATCATTCATGTATACTTTGGGAAACAAAGAAAAGCAGTACACATGAATTCCTTAAATCACACACCTAATCAGTACCTATCATCAGCCCTTGAGAAATTGTATTCTTTCTATACTTCCATTGGAATCTGTGTGCAGGAAGCTGGGTAGACAGCTGGAAAATGTGGTGCTACTACTAATGTGGTGCCCCATCCAGAGAGTCCAAATGGCATTAATTCCACAAAAAGCCCAGCACTCCCAAGTGCACCCCAACAAAGCATGTCCGTGGTACACTTGCAACCAAGCCAATAGCCAATAGATAACAATAAGTAAATATTCATTCTCCTAGAAGTCATGTACCAATATGTTTCCTGAATGAATGTTTCACCCTGCAAATTAATTCATCTGTTACATGGTATGTATGTATGTATTTTACACTTGTATAGCGCATATCCACAAAAAGGAACCAGGCCAAAAAGATTGCATCTGGGCGCTGATGTAATAACAGCACTGAACCAGAAAGCAGCATTGTCTCTATTTTAATCAAAAAGGTATGGTATTGGCACCTGTACAATTCCAGTATATTAAATGTTCATGTGTTAAATTGGATGTTTGTGAATGAATTAAAACATGAGAGTTATCTTTTTCACCCGAACAAAGATGCTATTTATGATGGTACCAACTTGCAGAGCAACATGTACATTTCATGTCAAATAGGTTTTAAGGCAATTCAGCACTAGCACACCTGTTTTGAAAAAAGACTGGTTCTCCATTGCTCTACGGATTTATTTGCATTTTTAAAGCGCTCACACAGCCCGGGCGCATCAAGGCGCTGTTACAGGAATATGACTTAGTTGTGTATTTATGACGCGCTTTCTAAGCACGGACCCAAGGCGAGCACGTTGCCACTGAGCTATCCTCCCCGGACTATAGCAAACTATTTTGCAATGAAATTGGTCCGCTGTCCTCACTGGGTCACTTTGTCCAATTTGCATTTGTTATTACTCATACCAACACTAAATGACAATTGCCTCAGGAGTCCTGCACCGCTTGGGTGGGATGCTGTGTAATTGCACAATTTGCCCTATATATGCAGTGCAGATTGTCACCAAAATAGCAAGGGTGTGTCATCTCTCCCGTCAAACTGTACATAAAAGGTTTTTTTTAAATACGATTTCCGGTGGCAAGAGAGGTTTCTGAAGTTAGACTTCAAAAGATGTCATGTGCTTTATTCATATATGTATATATATATATATATATATATATATATATATATATATATATATATATATATGTATATATATATATATATATATATATATATATACATATATATATATATATATATCCCATCCTGATATTCTGTTGGGGGTCCTGGGGCATTGGGGGAGAAGGGCAATTCCATGAAGCGTAAGGCAGGCGAAGACCACAGCTCAGGGAGAGATTCTGCTAGTGGCTGCTGCTCTCCTTACGTCATCACCAACAGGCCCAGGAGCTGAGGGATGGCACAAGAATTCTGGGAAATTATTCCCCTCAAGTACCTTGATATCAGCTACATTTGGCGCCTCTCCTTCAATGCATATTAGCAGACTATTGTGCGAAAACAGCACGACTGAAAAACACTAGACCATTAAAATGGCTGCTAGAAGGAGTCAAATTACACCCAGCTAACATGAAGGTAAAGGGAGCAGCAGCAGCACGCGAGACCTCTGAGCAGGGGTGTTGCTAGGTCTGGAAAAGATGTGGGGCTGCGCTAATGTCGAGTCTGGTGGGACTCGGGGCTAGCTAGCCTTTTGGTTGTAGTTTCTGAGCTTCTGTCCGGGGCTACAACCAAAAAACCCGGGGCCATAGCCCCATCAGCCCCCCCACCACCCCTTAGCAACACCTCTGCCTCTGGGCCCTGCCTGCATCCTGTCAATGAAAACTAGCAGAAACCGTCAAGCTTTATAAAGCATGTGCACTTTGGCTCCTGTACCAAATAACTCCCTGACATCATTGTGGTGTGAATGGTTTGGACGGGCAAATCGGCAACAATGTTGCAGAATACAGCCGAGAGGGAGAGCCTCGCCTGTGTCACTTCCACACCAGCTCTGCTGACCTCGCTCAACCCTCACATTGCAGGGCCAGGAAAGACACTGCATATCAGATTTTGGCATGTTTCATTCTGAAATGGCATTCATTTTATTGAAATCTGGGGCTCCTGGAAACTCTGCCGCCCCAGGTCTGAGCCTAGAAGGCCTAATTGGAAATACGTCAGTGCTCACAGTATTGGGGAAACATGCCACATGTTTGTTTGGAGTCTGAAACTCTTTTTTCCTTAAAGAAAAAAAGCACTACCGGCTGAGACCCCAGACACGGCTACACACTCCGGCACGTCAAGGAAGCCTAGCTTTAATGATGCCGAACTTGATGCACTTGTGGCCTATGTGTCGGCACATAGCTGCGAAATGGTGGTGACTGCAGGGTGCAAGACCACACCTGGTCAACGTAGGGCACACTGGCAGACCATCGCGGACCACATTAGTGCCCTTCGATTTGTGAGGCGCACAGCTGATGATTGCTACAAGCGGTGGAATGACCTGAAACGCAGAGCAAAGAACAAGCTGTCCTCAAATCATGCCTCTACTCTGGTGACTGGCGGTGGGTCTCCACAAGAGGACAACCAACTCACTGAACATAAATCTGTTGCTGGAACCTTCGTCACAGAGGAACAGATGCAAGGCGTGGGAGACCTACCAGATTACGACACATTGTCTGGTGAGTGCCCAGGCATGTGTGTGTAATCCATGTGTATGTTGTTTGGGTGACGGGCTCTGATTGAGTGCCAGGTGAGGGTGTGTACTCCTGAGTGGTATGGGTCACCCATGTGCTTCCTCCAAAACATTCACCGGCCTTGGATTTGGGTATGACAGTATCCCTTCTGACCACAGTAGCCAATTGGCACCACATTACTGCAGTTGCCCTTGAACTGTCATCTTGCAACAACATTGTTCTGATTTTTTCAGTGTTCATTCAGGATGATTGTTTCCATTTTCCCATTTTTCGAACGCATTTTCCTGCCCTAATGCCACATATGTGACATGCTTCTGTCATTGATTACACCCCACATTGGCCCACATTTGTTACCTTGTTATGTGAATGATTAGACCATTCAGGCTGATTGAGTATTGGCCTGCTCACATTAATTTTTGGGGTCTGTTTGAATGTGGAACATGATAGTTGTTTCCTGTCATGTTGAAGTGACCAACCATTGATGTGTACATCTGCCTGCAATCACTTTATCATTGTACACTGGATGTGTTGCAGTGTGTGGCACATGCGTATTTTGTCACACTATTTAGCATTTTTCATCTCATCATGTCCATCTCACATGGATGGGTGACAGTACTCATTCACTGACATATGGTTGTACTTGTCAAATGTACCATGGCTAGGCTACATGCCATCTGTAGCTGGCATGTGTCATGTATGTGTATTGGACATGCCACTCACAGGCTAATGTGTGATGCCAGTGCTACCAGCATGCAGCAAATGTGTTGCTTTTCCATCTTGGTGTCCTCAGTGTCTGCTTTTTGCCTCCCCTTCCAACTCATTGACAGTGCATGCATGCCAGGGTTATTGTCATGTGGGACATGTGTAAATCATGTAATGGATCTCTGGTTTGTAAGGCCTATGTATGTGCTATGGTGCTCATGCCTGTTTCCATTTGTTGTCTTTCATGTTTTTGCAGGTGATGACGCACTTGATGCTGTAGAGGTGGAGGAGATGGTGCAGGCCCAGGAGGAATCTCAGGCACGACCGGGCACCAGTGGAGGACGTGGTGTGGTGGTGGTTGAAAACCCAATCTTATTGCAGACCATACTGTCCAGAGGTGTCTCTGGTTGCACCTCCCCAGACCTCTATGATTCAGGTGCTGAATCGGATGATGAGACTAATGTGCTGTCGCAGGTGAGTGTTTCTGGCAGGGATTCTGTTCTGTCCAACCCACCTGCACCAGGGGTAGAACCCTCTATGGGGATGTCAGTGTTGGTAACTCCGCCTTTGGCAGTTACGGATGCAGGGTCACACTCCACAACATCTGATCCTGTTCCTGGGCCAGCAGATCAGAGGGGGAATGCAGTCCTGCAGCCTCAGGCAATGCCGGCACAGCAAGGTGCAGATCGCCTTGCCCCAAACAGGTGTGGTGCCCGCAGACGCGGTGGCCGTGCACCACCAGGCAATACTGTATGGGAAAACTCCATGTACTTTATTGCAGCACAACAGGGAGCATCAGTTGAAATGATGGCTCAGGCAATGGAGACGGTGGCCACTTCCATTCTCCCCCCATAAAGACAGATGGAGCAACAACAGGAGGCAACAGACTCCATTTGCCAATCACACAGGGAAGACATGTTGGCATCCAACAGGGACTGACGGGTGGCACTGGAGACTCTGCGGGAAGCCATTTCTGTGGAGTCACAGGGCCACAGGGAAGCCCTGAGGTTAGAACTCCAGTTCCTCAGGCAGACTCTAAGTGAACTTGAGGCTTCCCGAAATTTAAGGTCAGAACAGCAGCTGGAGCAGCTCACACGTTCGCTCTCGGCTGAGCTACCGGCAACTCGGGAGGAGATCCGGGCATCACGCGAGGCCATGCGTGCAGAAATGCAGGCAACCTGTGAGGTGCTGCTTGGGGATCTCTGCACTATCATCCTCCAGAATCAGACTTTCAACACCCGCATGCTTGCTGCCATGGAGGACCATACCAGGGCTTTGCGTGGGCTGCCACCCATAGCACCACCACCTCCTGATGCAGAAGCAGAGGGTGAAGAGAGCGACAGCAGCAGTTCTCCCACAATAGCGTGGCCGTGCAGGCCATGAGCCCATGGAGGTATTTTTTTTTCTTGCAACATCCACGCAGGTGAGTGTTGTTGTGAACCCTGTCCTCGAACCTCCTGGGTGGCCTCCCCCCCACCTGGTCCCCACATGGCCATTTTGTATTTTTAATTTCTTTACAGTGTGTTGCCTTGTGTGGCTCCCGTGGGCATCCACTGTGTATTCCAGCTGGGCACATGCAGGCTTGTCCTGTGTTTGGGTTAGATGTTTGGGTTCCTGACACACACACCCCTCCTGCTTCCCTTTCCATGGGCTTGCAAAGGGTGTGACCAAGTGACAGTGACTTACACAGTGACATTGGGCTCCCATGAGCTGTGTGGGCAGTCTGTAGTCAAAACTGTGTGTACATCCCTAGTGGGGGTTGTTGTATTGAACACTGCATGGTGTATTGATATGTGCTTGTGCATCCATGTCTTCCTCCTTATTCACAGGTACCTTCTTCATGTCTTCACAAGGCCATCTCCTTTGCGGATGCAGTTCATGTTGTATGCAGTACACTGACACATTTGCCTGACGTCAACACTCTGCAGTTGGAAGGGGTGTATCTGCTGACTTATTCAGGTTGTAAAACTTGCACTACTTTCATTTGGTACTGTCATATTTTGGCATGGCAATGTTTCATCCTGTGTAGCTGTATTGTGTTGCTGGTAAGCATTTGGTCATGTGTGCTGTTTGTTATTGATTACTGGGAGCATATTGTCTGTGGCCTGTTTCCATTTGGGACAGTGCACTTTGTGACACTTGTGTCATGTGTTGTGCATTCCTTTGTTTGCTTTCACATTGCATGACATGCCATGGTGTGTTGGGTAGCGGAGATGTGGAGGGGTTGGGTGACATGGTGCTGTTTTCATGTTATATTTTGCAAGGGGGTAGTCATTCATGCAGCATAAATGTGTGTCTTTTTGTGACACAGCATTGGTTGTCTTTGGGTATGTAGGGATGCACACAATGTAACACTTCAGGTGACCAATCTCAAGCTGGTATGGTTGTGACAGTTGACTGTCCCTTATGTAATCATCATTGATTGTCAGCTGGTATGTACCAGGGCTGTGTGCACTCCTCAGGGGAGTGATTTTAGGTGAAGTAATTAGCCACCAGCTGCGTACAGGCTGCCTCACTACGTGCCCTGTCCCCTCCCATGCGCAGCGGCCGTGCATGTGGTTGGGGATGTGGGGGCACCATCATGTCCACCGGCAGGTCCCGGCGGGTTGCAACGTTGTGCAGGACAAATGCTGCCACTATGATCCTGCACACTACTGGGGGTGTGTATAGCAGCTGCCCACCAGAGCGGTCAAGGGAGCGAAAGCGTGACTTGAGCACTCCGAATGTGCGCTCCACTATGCCCCGGGTTGCAATATGTGCTGTGTTGTATCTTACCTCGGATGGTGTGGTGGGGTTCCGAATTGGCATCATCATGTGGGTGCTCAGAGAGTAGGCGCTGTCCCCTGGGGAGGTGATGATGGGTATTATTAGTGGGGTTGTGACATTACTCAGTATCTGACATGCATGCATGCATGTGCAGAGGCATTTATACTCACCAAGCAGCCATGTATCGCCATGCCGCCCAGCTTCTAGGCCCCGGTTTAGGGTTGACATTCTGTAAATGAAACTGTCATGAGTGGATCCTGGATAGTTGGCATATACTGAGGTGATGATTCCCTTGGCATCACATACTACCTGCACGTTGATGGAATGCCAGTGCTTGCGGTTTCTATAGATGTGCTCAGTTGCCCTGGGAGGACATAGAGCCACATGGGTGCAATCAATGGCACCTAGCACTTTGGGGAAGTGTGCCACCCCGTAAAAATCCTGGATGGCAGCCTGTCTTTCTGCAGGTGTTCTGGGCAGGTATATGTGCCTGCGGACTGATGGGCGTGCAGTCATGATGGCCAACACCTGGTGTAGGCAGCGTGACTGCGTGGCCTGTGACACCCCCCGCCCACTATGGCACTTGTCCGCTGAAATGAACCAGTGGCCAAGAAGTGCAGTACATTGAGCACCTTTTCCAAGGGGCTCAGTGCTTGGGAGCACAGGGTGGGTGATGTGAGGTCATCCTCCCACTCACTCACCAGTTCGAGTATAATGTGAGGTGGAAACCTGTACCTCCCATACACCTGGTCATCAGGCATCCCAAAAAGGCTGGTCCTGGGTGTAAAAATTCTGACCCTGACTATCCTCCTCCTCCTGCGGTGTGCCACGACCACTGCTGCGAGGAACGGTATATTCATCGTAGCGTCTGAGCTTGTTTGTTGTTTGCACGCACTTTTATGCTGCGTGGGTCCGCGTATGCCTGCTTCCTGCTGGCCTACGTGTTTCCGGATTAGCGCGTCTTTTTTGGCGCATGCGTTTCCCCTGTTCGATTCCATGAATACGTGTTGTAGGCGCGCGTGTGGGCGTTCCGCGCATTTGCCTCCTGTACTTCCCCTGTAACGCCCACATTTTCACACGGTGTTCCCCATTCCGCATGTTACGCCCCGTGTTCCGCCTACTTTTGTTGTGTGCGCCCCGCTATGTGGGCTTTCGCTGTGTGCGTAGCACACGCCGTTTGATGATGTGTGCGTCCGCGTGTGCCACGCAGGATTTTAGCGCATATCCCAGTATTTACTCGTGCACAGACTTCCATGAATCGAAGTGCGTGGCTTTCGTACGCTTGCACTGCGATTTTCTCACTTGCACTGCGATTCGCACGCTTTCGCACGCTTGCGCGGAGATTTTCGGCACACATTAATTCCATGAATCGGCCTGTTAATATTAAAGAGAACATAAGAAAGCCTCCCAGCCACATAACCCTCTGATCAAAGCAAATACCCCTTGTCGCTTCCCATGTTTCGCTTAGATTTTTTTTTAAAAGCCCCTTAAATCTTCAGTGAAAAAAATTATGCGATTTTCCCAAAAAGTGATCAATCACATTTTTATTTCCAAACTCTACATTTTTATGGCAGTTATTTTTAAAGTATAAAGTGTGCACACCAACTCGTGAATAATAAGTTGCCACGAATGGCTTGCCTTCTTTGCGCCTCCCAGAGCCGGCCATAGTCTTTCAAGGTCTCCCCCGAGCTGGCGCGGTGGGAGAAGGTGCGGCAGACGCCATGTTGAAATGAAATGCGCTGTGCTCTGGGGAGCGGAGCGCATTTAATAACAACAGGAGGCCTGCCGTGCCTATTGAAACATTTGCCCCCCCCCCCTCTGTGCTGCATGACTACGGGAGCGTGTGGGAGGGGAAGGGCGCCACATTTTTGATTTGCTGCTCAAGGCGCTGCTCCTAAGTGAACTTTGTGACTAGGAACCTGTTTCAAGCTTTTATTATATGTGTGTTGCCATTTTGAATGCTATTCCCACCCCGTGGCTTCTCTAGCAGGTTCGTGTGAGGGCCATGTGGCTCCCAGGCACACGGATCTTGGGAGTCCATGTTACTGGTGAGCAAGAGAAAAGCACTTGCATTTGTGCCGCAGTTTCTCTGCTAGCACCTGGCCCCACGTGTCTGCGCTGCAACCACGGGTTCCTTGGGCTCACCATGCAAGTGCCTCTTGAGATTGCAAGGTGTCCCTCCTGCTCATTTTCACCGAGTAAGCCATGCAGGAAAAATCAAGTTCCTCCCCTGGCCCTCGGGAGCTCCTTCTGTGAGTCTCATGCAGGTTTTCAAAGCTTCTTGGGTCTCTAAGCGGGGATCTACTCACAGTCAGTGACGTATTTAGGCTTTCTGACACCCTACGCCCAACCAAGTGCATACAACCCCCACCACTTTAATACGCCCCTTTTCCAGACCCTGCCTTCCCTTTGTTAATTTGTCAAGAAGCACACGTACTAAATTGGAGGTGAAGAACATTTGAGCCCTTTCTCTTTTTAGGGCTTCTCACTGCTGTGCAGAGCAAGGCTTGACCTTTCTTTCATTGCTGTAAGATCTCTGTAAGCTATGTGTTCTCTTAGAGCAGAGCCAGCCTTAGGGGGGGCGAGCCGGCCGACCTCCCGGGGCTCCACGCCCCCCACGGCGCCATTAGCCCCCAGCACGCCAGCTCGGGGGAGTCTTTCAAGGACTCCCCCGAGCTGGAGTTGTGGGAGAAGGCGTGGCAGGTGGCCTTTTACTGTAAAATGTGCCCGCGGCGGCGGGTGCATTTAAATGCGCCCCTCCATCGCGGACACTTTTCATAAGAAAAGGTGCCATTAGCCCCCCTCCCACTCCAGCTCGGGGAAGTCTTTCAAGGGGTCCCCCGAGCTGGCGTAGTGGCAGGTGCCTCATTGCCACTGAATGCACCCGCAGCAGCGGGCTCATTCAATGACAATAGGGTGCTAACACGCCCTATTTAACCTCCTCGCCAAGGCAAGGAGGTTAAAAAAAAAAATATATATAAAGTTGCCCATCCTGGCCCCGCCCTCTTCTGCCCCGCCCCCTGTTAAACAGGGGCACGCGGTGGGCGAGGGGGGGTGCTATTTCGCCCAGGGCGCTGCTGCCCTTAAGGACGGCCCTGTCCTAGAGTTTGAGAGGAAACTATTTGGCAAGCCATTCAACCTAGAATTGCAGTCACACTCTCTAGTTGAATTAGTAGATGAGCAGAATACCACTCCAAGGTTTTAACTCTTGTCACAGAACATCCTTGATCATTCCTTCCACTTACACGAACACACACAATTCACTCAATACTTAAGTCACGTAGGATTGTGGTGCAGCAGCCCAGCCCCTGATGGAGGTACCAACACCCACCAATTAAATTGTATCAGTTGATTTTAGCAGGATTACACCATTTTGGCCATGTGGGGAGACTGGAATAATAACACAAACGCCCTGATTCCGAATTCCAGATCTCCTTCATCAGTCTGACCCAAAAATAGATGGTCAGAACAATCATTCATGTATACTTTGGGAAACAAAGAAAAGCAGTACACATTAATTCCTTAAATCACACACCTAATCAGTACCTATCATCAGCCCTTGAGAAATTGTATTCTTTCTATACTTCCATTGGAATCTGTGTGCAGGAAGCTGGGTAGACAGCTGGAAAAAATGTGGTGCTACTACTAATGAGGTGCCCCATCCAGAGAGTCCAAATGGCATTAATTCCACAAAAAGCCCAGCACTCCCAAGTGCACCCCAACAAAGCGTGTCCTTGGTACACTTGCAACCAAGCCAACAGCCAATAGATAACAATAAGTAAATATTCATTCTGCTAGAAGTCATGTACCAATATGTTTCCTGAATGAATGTTTCACCCTGCAAATTAATTCATCTGTTACATGGTATGTATGTATGTATTTTACACTTGTATAGCGCATATCCACAAAAAGGAACCAGGCCAAAAAGATTGCATCTGGGCGCTGATGTAATAACAGCACTGAACCAGAAAGCAGCATTGTCTCTATTTTAATCAAAAAAGATATGGTATTGGCACCTGTACAATTCCAGTATATTAAATGTTCATGTGTTAAATTGGATGTTTGTGAATGAATTAAAACATGAGAGTTATCTTTTTCACCCGAACAAAGATGCTATTTATGATGGTACCAACTTGCAGAGCAACATGTACATTTCATGTCAAATAGGTTTTAAGGCAATTCAGCACTAGCACACCTGTTTTGAAAAAAGACTGGTTCTCCATTGCTCTACGGATTTATTTATTTGCATTTTTAAAGCGCTCACACAGCCCGGGGGCATCAAGGCGCTGTTACAGGAATATGACTTAGTTGTGTATTTATGACGCGCTTTCTAAGCACGGATACAAGGCGAGCACGTTGCCACTGAGCTATCCTCCCCGGACTATAGCAAACTATTTTGCAATGAAATTGGTCCGCTGTCCTCACTGGGTCACTTTGTCCAATTTGCATTTGTTATTACTCATACCAACACTAAATGACAATTGCCTCAGGAGTCCTGCACCGCTTGGGTGGGATGCTGTGTAATTGCACATTTTGCCCTATATATGCAGTGCAGATTGTCACCAAAATAGCAAGGGTGTGTCATCTCTCCCGTCAAACTGTACATAAAAGGTTTTTAAATACGATTTCCGGTGGCAAGAGAGGTTTCTGAAGTTAGACTTCAAAAGATGTCATGTGCTTTATTCATATATATATATATATTTCTGAGGCTTGTGGAATCTGCTTAGATCACATGCTGTGCATAGGCCGACATCTAGTGGAAGCTGCGGAGTATTACAGTTTGTTTTTCGAAATTCGAAAATGGGCGTCGACACAGGCGTGCCAGTAATACTATCCCTAGTGTGACGTCCACTGTACCCAAGATCCCTCACGCGTCTAGGATCCTCAGATTGTTTTTTTCCGCCATACTGGTCGGAAGCATCTTGCGGAGTTCCCTGGCCTTAGCCATACTTTTGCTAATTATTGAAGTAAAATAATTTATTGACATCCTTCCCCACCCCAACGTCGACCCTCGACACTCGACGACGGCTGGAGAAGACATCGACCGTCGGCTGCTGCACGACGGATCTGGGCCTCGGAAGGCCGCTGGCCTCGGCCCGGGCCTAGTAGGCCGCTGGCCTCGGCCCTGCAAGTAGGGAGAGTGGGGGGTGGTACATACTCTTCACTCTTGGTATATAGGTACACCTTATATATTTCCTACACTTACCAGCCCGCTGCCTCAAGGTGCGTATGGAGGGTACCCCTTTCCAATTCTGCCCCAAGTGCAACCGCAAATACCCTTGGGTCGACAGGCACGCCACGTGCAATCTCTGCTTGCCGAGGGACCACCCCGAAGCGAACTGCAGAGCGTGTAGTAGGTTTAAGCCTAAGACACTTAAGGACCGTTCGACAAAGCGTTGGGCCCACCACGCCAGGCAGGCAGCCATGGCAGCGGAGGGCGCCTTCAGCGATGGCAGCGACGCCGTACTTTCGGACGGCGAGGGCATTACGGCGTCGAAAGACTGCCGAGCGCAGGTCCCCGACCTCGGAAGGTTGTCCGGCAGGGCGGCTATGGGGAAGACCCCCGGCGACGCAAGCGCTACACACCCTACACACACTAAGCACACTAAGTCCAACCGAACCTCGACGACGTCGACTTCTCGGAAAGAGGCACAGATAGAACGGTCCGACTCGGTGTCCTCTGGGCGCTCTCGATCGAGATCGCCGCATGACGCAAGGCAATCATCCACTCT
Source organism: Ambystoma mexicanum (assembly GCF_040938575.1). Taxonomy (NCBI): domain Eukaryota; kingdom Metazoa; phylum Chordata; class Amphibia; order Caudata; family Ambystomatidae; genus Ambystoma; species Ambystoma mexicanum. The sequence goes on along the minus strand of NC_090931.1, from coordinate 283,965,161 downwards.
TGCCAAGAGTGCCTCGCTCCCTAGATTAACGGAAGTTCGATCATCGGAAGACGAAGACGACTTCCACCCCCAGGCCGCGCTCCAGGAGACCGAGGCCGCAGTTAACACCAGCGAGGCCCCACGCTTAAAACAAGGTACCTCTCCCGACCCTCGACGCCAGGCGTCGAAAGTCTCCGAGGCCTCCAAGGGGCAGGGAAAACATTTTTCCACGCACAGGGAGGGGGGGAAACAGCGGAAAGCACAGCCTTCCACTCCTGTAAGACCATCCTTCCACCCTAAGCAGACAGTCAAACATAAATCTACTGGGACATCAACATCCAGCAAGGCTACCCTTGATAAGTCCTCTAAGTTGCCTACTAAAGCCATACCCTGTTCCAAAGAATGGTCCAGTGAAGACATAGACAGGGTCATGTCAAGGATGTCTTCCTTAGCTGATTTTTATGACAAGAACCCAGAACATTTCCTTTCGTATGACCCTCAAGGGGCCACACCCTCAGGCTCCTCTGATCCTATCCCCCTAAGTAAAAAGGCCCGGTTCGAAAGACCTGAACCCTTCGAGGTGCAGCCTTACTCTACTCCATACTCTACTCCACACCCCAGATACCAAGGACAGCCTTTCCCTGAAGGGGACCAGGAGTTTACAATTATGGAGGAACAAACCGGGACTGAATACTATGCGGATGATGAGGACCTGGAGGAGGTAGAAGACGAGCAGGAAATTTACAGAGTAGATTCCCCGGTAGAAAGCGAAGCCCCAGTTACCGACTCGCCAGTTGATAACCAGCCCCTCCTTAATGAAGTTCTCGCTCGCGCGGCAGAACATTTTCACATCGACACCCACGGTGTACAGGAGGAAATGGACTTCGCAGAAGAGTTGGTGGGAGAAAGGAGGCCGGTCGCTCAAACCATCCCTATCCTTAAATCCATCCAACGTAGAATAGATCCATCCCTGGTGAATCCAAACCTCACCAGAGCCGTCAACCCCAGAGTCGAAAAACTTTTTTCGGGCAGCCCAGTCTGACCCTCTTTATATAAGAGGACAGCTTAAACCAGACTCCCTAGTGGTTACCAACACTCGGAAGAGGGCTGGGACACCCTTATCGTCATCAGAAGCTCCTCCCGACAAGGAGAGCAAAAGACTATACGGGTTTGGCAGGAAGGTAGCCTCAACGTCCGCCTACCAAGCAAGGATTGCAAACTCCACCACCCTATTGGCAAGTTACAACTGCCATCAATGGGAAGAGGTCGCGGCGCTCATAGCCTCTGCTCCTGAACCGTTAAAGGGCCAGTTGGCTCGGATCTCGGCAGAAGGGAGAGCCGTGTCTGGTTGCATATTAAAAGCAACTTTCGACGCCGCGGACAACGCAGGAAGATTGATAGCAGAAGGTACTGTTATCAAGAGACATGCGTGGTTACGGCAGTCGGGGTTCAAAACAGAAACACAGGCTTCATTAATAGACAAGCCGGTGGAACCCGATCTATTGTTTGGGAAAGCGGTCGAAGACGCACTTAAGAATGCCAAGGACGAGTACGAGACTCTCAAATCCCTTGGCCAGCTTACCAACAAACCCCCTAATCAGAGGGGGAACAGTAATTTTCGTCGCCCACGCGGCCAAAATTCACAAAGAGGCAACTATGCCCAAGGACAGGGTACACAATGGAACAACAACCAGCAGTCTACCCAGAGTTACAGCAAGGGTAACAAAAGAGGTCGTGGAAGAGGCAGAGGCAGCCCCAACAAGGGAGGTGGCACGCCTCCACCAAAGCAGTGACGCTCAGTTCAGGGTCCCGTCTCACGCAACCCCAGTAGGGGGACGCATTTCCAACTTTACCCAGGCTTGGGAAGGGATCACCTCAGACAGATGGGTGCTGTCAACAGTGTCCACAGGATATTGTATAGAATTACTGCAGTGTCCCCGGAACCACCCTCCACGACAAAGAGTACACTTCTTAGAACATCAGAAGATCCTTCTCGAGGAGATCGCCATTCTGCTAGAAAAGGACGCGATAGAACTCGTCCAAGGACACCAGGTAAACAAGGGTATCTATTCAACTTACTTCCTTGTGCCAAAGAAAGATTTAACAATGCGCCCAGTATTGGACTTACGGCCTGCCGACAAGTATGTCAAGCCCCAAAAATTCCGTATGACCACGCTACAAGAGGTAATCCCCCTCCTAAAAAAGGGGGATTACATGGCAACCTTGGATATGAAAGATGCTTATTTTCATATTTCCATGCTCCCAGCCCACAGAAAATACTTGCGCTTCAAAGTGGACAGTCGCCACTACCAATTCAAGGTACTGCCCTTCGGGATAGCTTCAGCACCAAGGGTGTTCACCAAGGTACTGGCGGTGGCAGCTGCACACCTACGCAGGGAGGCAATCCCAGTGTACCCTTATCTGGACGACTGGCTCATAACGGGGGAAACCCCAGGAATTTGCAGGTCAAACATTCAGAGGACTATCGACCTCCTCCACGAATTAGGCTTCTCTATCAACGAGAAGAAGTCAAGTCTGGTGCCAAGCACCTCAAAACAGTTCCTAGGAGCAATCCTAGATTCTCAAAAAGGGTTGACCTTCCCTTCGGAAGAGAGAATTCGGAATATACTACTGCAAATTCCACATTATCAGTCAGGTCAACAAATAACGGTACGCAAAGCAATGCGGTTACTGGGCATGATGGCGTCTTGCATTTACCTGGTCCCCCACACGCGTCTGCGCATGCGTCCCATGCAGGAATGGTTGGCGAAACAGTGGTCTCAGGCAAGTGGTCATTGGGACGATCTAGTGGTCGTTTCACCAACACTCGTACAGAGCTTACACTGGTGGACAAGAGAGAATCTCGCAAGGGGAAAACCCTTTTACGATCCTGAAGTACAGGCAGTGGTGACTACAGATGCATGCCTGACTGGGTGGGGAGCTCACCATCTCCACCACACAGCTCAGGGTCTCTGGTCTCACTCAGTAGCCAAGAACCACATCAACCTGCTAGAGCTTCTGGCAGTATTCCGAGCGCTTCGGGCGTTCGAGCCCCATCTGCTAAATTTGTCGGTGCAGATCCGGACGGACAGCACGACAGCCATGTTCTATTTGAACAAACAAGGAGGGACTCGTTCGCCAAATCTGTCCAAGCTTGCCCAGAAAATCTGGATATGGGCACTCAGACGGAACATCTTCCTGTCATCACAACATGTTCCAGGGGAGCTCAATTCCCTAGCGGATGCCCTAAGCAGAGACTCCCTCCCAGAGGAACACGAATGGGTCCTTCACAGAGATATCGTAGAAGATCTCTTCTCTCAGTGGGGTTTCCCCACTATAGACCTATTCGCCACAAGCGAAAACAAACAATGCCCAGGATTTGCATCCAGGTTCCCCCAGCCAGACTCCCAAGGGAACGCCCTGTGGGTGAACTGGTCAGGGATGTTTGGTACGCTTTTCCACCAACTCCTCACATCAGGAAGGTGGTGTACAAGATGAACAAGGAATCGATGACGCTCATCCTAGTTGCTCCCATGTGGGCGAGACAACCATGGTTTCCACACCTACGCAGGATGGCGGTGTGCGAGCACATCAAACTCCCAGCCTGGTACAACCTACTGTCCCAGCAACAAGGTCAGACAGTGCACCAGGAACCCAACTCAATGAACCTGGCAGCATGGCTCCTGAGGTCATAGAGTTTGGCCATCTCAATTTACCACAAAGGTGTATGGACATCCTAAAAGAATCCAGGAAACCAAACACAAGGCACTGTTATTTTGACAAGTGGAAGAGATTCGTTATTTGGTGCCAGAATAAACAAATCAACCCAGTTGATTGCACTCCTTCCAACGTTGTGACATACATGCTCCACCTGCTGGATGCAGGATTGGTTTTTAACTCTCTGAAAGTACACCTGGCAGCCCTCTCGGCTTACACCACATCCCATAACAAGGTGTCGTGGTGGAAAGTACCAGTAGTTAAAGCCTTCATGGAAGGAGTAAAGAGACTTCACCCTCCTATTTCGAACCCACCGCCAGGATGGGACCTTAATGTGGTGCTAGCTAAGCTCATGGGCCCCCCTTTCGAACCCATGCATAAAAGTAGTCTCAAACACCTGATTTATAAAACGGCCTTCTTAGTAGCCATTACCTCTATAAGAAGGGTCAGTGAAATTCAGGCTCTGTCAGTGCAGGATCCTTTCTTTACTATCCACAAGGACAAACTGGTTTTACGCACGCACCCTAGGTTCTCACCTAAATTTATATCAAAGTTCCATGTAAACCAGTCCATCGAGCTTCCGGCTTTCTTCCAGAACCCGCAAAGCTCGGCTGAGGTGAAACTACACACCCTAGATGTGCGTAGGGCGGTCCTCTACTATGTAAATAAAACCAGACCGCTAAGGAAAACAGATCAACTGTTTGTCTCCGTAGCTACAGGCAGAGAGGGAGATCGCCTATCTAAAGGCGCTATCTCGAAGTGGATTATCAACTGTATACAGCTGTGTTACTCTCTTTCTGAAAAGACTCTGCCTTTTACGCCAAGGGCCCACTCTACTAGAGGCATTGGGGCCACTCTGGCTTTCATTGCAAATGTTCCCCTCGACACCATTTGCAAAGCAGCTACTTGGAGCTCTATTCACACTTTTACTCAGCATTACTGCATTGACACTCATTCCAAGACAGATACACAAGTGGGACAAGCGGTTCTAAGACACCTGTTTGCTCATGACCCTTCTCACATCCCACCTCCTTCTTCTGGTACTGCTCGCTAATCTATGCACAGCATGTGATCTAAGCAGATTCCACAAGCCTCAGAAGGGATACATTACTCACCGTAATCGTATTTCTGATGCTTGTATCTGCTTAGATTCACATGCGACCCACCCTTCCTCCCCTCCGAGAGAAGGCGCATGATTGCTTGTAGTCTTACCTTTCTGTCTATCTGCTTGGATTATCTGTACTCACGCTACTCCTCATGCTTCCTCATGTCAGAAAAAATACAATCTGAGGATCCTAGACGCGTGAGGGATCTTGGGTACAGTGGACGTCACACTAGGGATAGTATTACTGGCACACCTGTGTCGCCCATTTTCGAATTTCGAAAAACAAACTGTAATACTCCGCAGCTTCCACTAGATGTCGGCCTATGCACAGCATGTGAATCTAAGCAGATACAAGCATCAGAAATACGATTACGGTGAGTAATGTATCCCATATATATACCATCCTGATATTCTGTTGGGGTCCTGGGGCATTGGGGGAGAAGGACAATTCCATGAAGCGTAAGGCAGGCGAAGACCACAGCTCAGGGAGAGATTCTGCTAGTGGCTGCTGCTCTCCTTACGTCATCACCAACAGGCCCAGGAGCTGAGGGATGGCACAAGAATTCTGGGAAATTATTCCCCTCAAGTACTTTGATATCAGCTACATTTGGCGCCTCTCCTTCAATGCATATTAGCAAACTATTGTGTGAAAACAGCACCACTGAAAAACACTAGACCATTAAAATGGCTGCTAGCAGGAGTCAAATTACACTCATGAAGGTGAAAGGGAGCAGCACGCGAGGCCTCTGAGCAGTGGTATTGCTAGGTCTGGAAAAGATGCGGGGCTGCGCTAATGTCTAATGTCGAGACTGGTGGGACTCGGGGCTAGCTAGCCTTTTGGTTGTAGTTTCTGAGCTTCTATCCGGGGCTACAACCAAAAGACCCGGGGCCATAGCCCCATCAGCCCCCCCCACCACCCCCTAGCAACACCTCTGCCTCTGGGCCCGGCCTGCATCCTGTCAATGAAAACTAGCAGAAAGCGTCAAGCTTTATAAAGCATGTGCACTCTGGCTCCTGTACCAAATAACTCCCTGACATCAAATTGCGGTGTGAATGGATTGGACGGGCAAATCGGCAACAATGTTGCAGAATACAGCCCAGAGTGACTGTGTCACTTCCACCCCAGCTCTGCTGACCTCGCCCAACCCTCACATTGCAGGGCCACGAAAGACACTGCATATCAGATTTTGGCACGTTTCATTCGTGAAATGGCATTCATTTTATTGAAATCTGGGGCTCCTGGAAACTCTGCCTCAGGCCTGAGCCTAGAAGGCCTAATTGGGAATACGTCAGTGCTCACAGTATTTGGGAAACACAACACATGTTTGTTTGCATAGCTCTCAACCATTTGTCTTGCAAAGGCGGGTGAAATCACCCGATTTTGTTTTTGGCGGGTGAGAGGCCCATTGGAATGAATGGGCGTGCAGGAGGCTTGGCGGGTGAGTCAGCCCTTTACAAGGCGGGTGACACCCGCCAAAAGCGTGTGAGTTGAGAGCTATGTTGTTTGTAGTCTGAAGATTCTTTTTTCTTAAAGGGATGGTGTTAGCAACTGTGCCAGATTCCTGAAGCGATGAATGGCCTATGTCTGGAGAGGGGCACAACTTGTATAACCACTATCATTCAGGTTCACAGTGTCCAGTACTACAGTTGAATCTCCACTATCATTCAGATTCACAGTGTCCAGTACTACAGTTGAATCTCCACTATCATTCAGATTCACAGTGTCCAGTACTACAGTTGAATCTCCACTATCATTCAGATTCACAGTGTCCAGAATTATAGTTGAATCTCCACTATCATTCAGCTTCACAGTGTCCAGTACTGGAGTTGATCTCCACTATCATTCAAATCCACAGTGTCCATTACTAGAGTTGGATATCCACTATCATTCAAATCCACAGTGTCTAGTACTAGAGTTGGATCTCCACTATCATTCAGATCCACAGTGTCCAGTACTAGAGTTGATCTCCACTATCATTCAAATCCAGTGTCCAGTACTAGAGTTGGAGCTCCACTATCATTCAGATCCACAGTGTCTAGTACTAGAGTTGGATCTCCACTATCATTCATCTTTACAGTGTCCAGTACTGGAGTTGATCTCCACTATCATTCAGATCCACAGTGTCCAGTACTAGAGTTGGATCTCCACTATCATTCAGATTCAGTGTCCAGTACTAGAGATGAATCTCTTTGAGAGACAGGGTTGTTAGCGATATTTGACCCTTCATGACATGAGATGGCGGCTAAGCAAGGACGACCATATTATCCTCCCAATAAAACCCCTATCATCTGCTACCTTGGAGAGGCACCCATTACATATAGCGACCCCACTAAATTTCACCAGAAGGGGAGAGTTTTTGCTCAACGAATTCAAAGGAGATCTTGTGGTCGGGACTTATGTGGGGGGAAAATGTGTCTCTCGTCCTTGCACTTGTTCGTTTTTAAATTTGATTGATTGTACTTGAATTGTAAGAAATTGTTATATGCAATGTTTTATTTCAAAATTAATTCATTTTTGATGAATGTGATTTCCTTTTATCTTGAATGTTGTTTAAGGGTTTCTGTAAACTACATAAACAACAATACAAAATATTAATAAAATAGAATATATCCCCTGATCCAGGCACGGGACCATGTTACAGCTCTGAGCAGCTAGCTGGGTGCTGGGAGCACATGGTCAGCTAACAAGCCTTAACTACCCATGGACTTTGTCTTTGTGGGAGCTTGTTGTGCTTGCTTTTAGACATTTGTACACCAATCATAACACTTGGAAAGAGAACTTGGCACAAAGTGTGCCAGTGCACGGTCTTTAGCTGTGGCATACTGATTGGGATTATTTGAGTCCAATATTCGGTATCACAAGGGAACCACCTGCCATGCCATCGTCCACACATGTAATGAATGGTTGGATACCCTTTAGAAATGTAAGCAGGAAAACGACATACGGAGGAACAAAAACATCTTTTTATGTAATGTTAATACGGTTTATACTGCAGTAAATCAACACCCTCGAAGTTTCAAAGAACCTAGGCTTGTCAGTGGGGTGGTGTAATGTGCCCCACTTGCGGTATCCAGATCTTAATCTGCTGGAGGAAAGAAAATGAGTCATTGGTAGATAAGAGGATGGGAAAGCATTGTATTGTATTGTATTGTATTGTACTTGTCATTTGTATAGCTCAATTTTACCATTATTAAATTCTCAATGCGTTAGTGGTGGGAACGCCCTTGGAGGACCAAAGTACAGAGTGTTGGAGGTCATGGAGTAAGATTAGAATGTGTGTGTGCATTTGTCCAACTAAGGTTTAGCAGGGCTGGCCAGGCTCCGTTAGAGAGCAACCCATGCAGCTAGGCATGTGGAAGGGTGCTAAGAGGTGTCAGGAGATGGATTGAGTGCTAGGGACTCACTATGCGTTCAGCGTGCCCGAATTTCACATTGGTCTGCGCTCCATGCTGATATCAAAGGTGTTGAGGCATAGTCTGGTGTAAGTAGGCAGAGATTATATGACCAGCACAGCCAAATATTGTTACAGTCCTTGCTGTATTCTGATGTGTGTGGGTAGCCATGGCTGCAGCCAGTGCCGACCGGAGTGGTGCGTTATACGCACCTAGCAGATTCGGTGGTGATCTGTTGTTTGTGCGCCCAATCAGGTATTGGCTTCTTCTGTCAATTCTTGTGGCTCTTGTGCTGGTTAAAGTGTGAAATAAATGCTACAAAAAAGGGAGGAGGGGTTGCAGAGGTGAAGAATGATTTGTATGATTTGTGATAGCATGATTGTATGTCAGTCCAGTTATGCAGAAAACTGTTTTGGAGACTTGTAAATTGGTACACAGTGCAGTGTTGGATGCATAAGGGGCTCGATAGCGTGCTCGGGTATTCCAGGATGTTTGGTGGCTTGTTTTCTCTGGGATCTCTATATGCTGTGTTGTGCCTCAGGTCAAACTTCAGAATGTGAATTATAGGACTGTCAAGCCTGAGCCAAGAGTTGCCTAGTCTAGAATAAACTGTGCATTAGGGTGGAGGTTTTTGGTAACAGAAGGTAAGGGAATATAGTTGACGGAGTAGTATGGGAACATTGTAAAAGCCTGGCACCTTACTGGAACATTTCTTTTATTTTTAGGAGTTTGTTAAATGTTATGTCATGCTAGACATTATTTTAGTTCATGGTGAGACAATTTGCTTCCTTGTTTGGCAATAGGCTATCAAAGTAGAGTAATGCAGAACCATCTATATAGAGAAAATATACCCTGAGATCACTGTGCAGGCCCTGTCATAAGACTGTCTAAAAGGTGGATGGTGATGTACGACAAACAGGATCTGTAGAGAGGAAGGAGCTGGTATCCAATCAATATTTCAAAAACATATTTTCGAAATACAATTTTGTCGAAACAAAATCATCGATTTTTTTTTTCGAATGCATTTTTTTAATGTAAATGTTTTTTTTAGTTTTGTATAGTGTCATTTGTGGGTTTTTTTTTTTTTTTTAAAAAGGGGTTGGGGGGACCAAAAACGCATTTGATTTTTTTTTTCGACAATTTTGTGTCAAAACTTTTGTATTTCGACAATATGACTGTCGAAAAAGTGACTAGGAATCGAAGGAGCCATTTGTCTATATTTCCTTATGCAGTGACAGTCTTCCACCCTTTTATGTGAAATGAAGACGTGAGCATGTCTTTTGGCTCAGGGGCGGGCAGGATTTTAATCAGACCACCCCTGCTAGGGTCTTATTGGGAGCCTGGGAGTGTTGAGCGCATGCACAGGGGAACAGGCAAGAACGCATCCTTCTACTTGCTCCCTAAGTCTTGAACAACAGGCTCTATAGAGAGGAAAGTCCCAGGAGGATAGCTCAGCGACAACGTGCTCGCCTTGGAAACAAGACAACACGAAGCAACACAGGTTCGATCCCCAGTTCTGTGCTTAAAAGCCTCCGGGCATTAAGTGCATTATAAATACGCAACTAAGAGACATATTCCTGTAACAGCGCCTTGATGCCCCCGGGCTGTGTGAGCGTTTTAAAAATGCAAATAAAAAAAATAATAAAGTGGGGAGTAAGTACAGGCACTTGCAAATGAGGGTGGGTTTTAACCTGTGGTTCAGCTGGGGGCAACCCCTAGGGCCGGCTTCCTGGAAGTTCTTGAGGCCTGCTAGGAACTTCATGGGGATGGTCATAGTGGTGTGGGAAGTACGATTTCTCTTCGCTGAGGTTGTGCTCCTCTCGGAATTAACCTGCTTAATCCAGCACTGTCTACCCTTTTCAACTGGCGCCACTTCAACTGGCGCCACAGTTACGTTGGGCCTCGTTACGACCCTGCCGCTAAGTGGTTAACCACTTAGCGCCTTACTACGAGGTCCCTTTGCGGGACCCGACCTGAACGGCTGGTCTGGACCAGCCGTTAAAGTAGGGACCCGCAAAGGGACCTCGCAGGCAATTACGGTACCACAATTTGCGGTACTGTAATTGCCGCCTTCCCCATTCCCATTGAGCCCTATGGGGCAAAAATGGGAATGGGTAAGGGCCATGGGGAAATGGGGAAATACCGCCCCGCCAACCTTGGAATGGGGCGGTATTTCCCCATTTCCCCATGGCAGACTCGTTACAACACCGGCACCAACCATGGTGCTAATAGCGCCATTGTATAGCGCCGGTGTTGTAATGAGGGCCCTTGTCCTGTTAATACAGGGCAGCTGGTTGTCCTTAGGCCCAGCAGTGGTGTAGAGTCTGCTTACCAGTTTAGGTTTGCAGGTCTACTTTCTGTACTAAGCGCCGCTTACATATATTATTTATGTATTTGGAAATTTTGTGGAGTGCTAATTTACAGCTTATGCCTTCTTCAAAGCACTTGAAATTTGATTAACGTAAAACAACACGATTTACCATGTCATAATAACATATGTAGAACTGCATAACGTACCATGTCATAATATAAGCTGGCATAGCATGACCTACCCAGATAGTATTGCAAAATTGACAGTATCTCCCCATTAACTAAAATGAAGGTGTGGAAAAATAAATACACTAAATAAAAATTAAATGAAAATGGATAATACGCAAAACTCCATTCAATTAAAATGTGGTTACATGATTGCAATTGGGAAAGGAGAATTAAAAAAGGAAAACAGAAATATAGAGAAGGAAGAGGTTTAGATAAAGTAAGGGAGGAATCGGAAGTCCAAACAGGGGATGTGTGTGGGTGTGTGCGGGGGAGGGGGTTGTAGACCTAAAAGCAAAAGAAAGGCCTACATTAAAAGCACATTTTAAAGTTAACCTTGCAGGCAACAGACCAACAAAGCAGAATATGCCCCTGCAGCTTAAACATAACATGGCATGGAATGGCATGGAATAAAATAACACAGTTTATAATTCCAAATCACAGGGAGCATGTCATTTCAGAACAGGGCAGAGCATAGTGAAGAAGGCATAGGGTAGAATAGCACAGTCACGTATAAAAATATGCCGTAGGGTAGCATACTAAACAAGTAAAATAAAAGGGAATTCAATAAAGTATTAATTCAAAAGGGGATTCGGTTTTGTTGGACCTACCCATTCACTTTGATATTTGAAGGTAAGGACGTGGACTATAGGATTACTACAGGGATGGAACCTATGCAAGCCAGACAGCACCAAGATGAGGGGAATCTGCCCTCTGGAGGGCAGGTGAAGAAGGCTTGTGGTGCCTCAAATGGACTACCACTGCGTAAAAAGGGCGCCAGGAGGTAGGCTATTTCTGAGACTTGGTATGCCTTCACCAGTGAAGTGAGGTTAGGGCATGGATTACACAGTGGCTCGAATGATGTACTATTTGTATAAGGGGGTGTTGTGCTTATGGAGAGTGGGCGGAGGGAGAATGCACACTACAATGGGTGAAAGAGCAGAGGGGGAGTGAGCTCTACCTAGTGGCCTATTCGAGCATGGGCGTCTCAAAGAGAGGGCATTGGTTTTTCTCTCCTGGCGAGGGGGGTGAAGGAAGTGTGTTGGGTGGGAGGGGGAAGGAGGGGAGGTACAGACGTGGGATGGCAGGTTGAAGATGGCAATATGGATCTGGGAGGCTTATGTTATGTGAGGCATGTGTTTGGGAATATGACTGGAGCAATGCTACAGGGATAGTGAGTAGGCAGGGAGGAGGGGCTGGCCACTTAACTGTGGTAACATTAAATGTAAAGGGTTTGAACTCACCTACCAAGCGAGCTGTTGTCACTAGGGAGTTCCGGAGGTTGAGTTTGGATAGTCTGATGTTACAGGAAACGAGGCTGACAGGGGGCAGGGGGGAAGGACTGCGCATTCCATGCGTGCAAATCAGGCAGTCTTATTGGGCATCCAGGGAGTAAAAAAAGAGCAGAGTGGGTATTGTAAGGAAGGCATGGTACCAAACATTAAGACAGACAAGGGTGCTTATTGAACTTCAATTGGGTTTGGAAAACACCTATCTAATCCTAAATCTAAAGATGGGAGCAAGCTACGACCAACAAATAATAATAACGCAGTCCTCGTTGAGTCTGTAAAAATAAAAGGGCCTATGCTAATAAACCCATTGCTAATCCTCCTTACTTCTTTAAATGCAAATAGTGTCAGAAACAATGCTATGCAAATGAAAAGTGTCCAAGAAATGATATGTCAGGATATTCAAGCTGTTGGCTTCCCTTACCCGCGTTTTCTGCATGGGACTGTGAAAACAAGGAAATAATATGAGGCAGGGTAACCAAAAAGGAAACACACCAAACACAGGTTACAAAGGAACATACAAAGTACTTTATTTTATACTGAATCCAGTTACAAAAGAACAGAACAAATTCAGATAGCTATCGACCCTCAGTACAACACAGCGAACTCCGGCGTGGTTCGGTGTGCTCAGTGAGTGCAAATATTCATTGAAACAGTCAGGCTTTTATACATTTCTCCAGCCTGTTGTCCAGCCTTTCTTCAGGTTAACCATTCCATAAATAAGATACTGCTCTAGGGTCCCTTGCCAGGTCAAATCTAGTTCATCTTAGGTTTATACATTAACAAGAAGAAATGGTAATAATGTATGCTCTCGGCATAACATTACAATGCGGGACTTAATTTATACAATATAGTTAAGCAGGTGTTCTCATTCAATTATAGATCAGTTTCGGTGATACAGGTAATCCATTGCACACAGGTCAGCAGAAGGACAAGGTCTCATCTCATGACCCTAACAAGTGGCCTGCAGGCAAGTTATACATTAGCTGTACAGAGGTCATGACAATCAAGTTCTGTTCTGAATAACATAAGCTACCATTTTAGCTCACATGGTGACTTTATAGAGCAAGAAAACCTAAAATGGCGGCTTGACCGAAAATGACAGTTTACATGGTATCTAAGGTCAGGACCTTGCAATGTGAGTTTATTCACATGTAGTTTATAAGTAGCTTGTTAGCAGCTTGGCGTAGGCCAATATACATATATTCATAGCAATAGGAGGCACAATATAATTTCTAGTTTGACAGGACAAGTCAGCACACTCAAGCTTAGCACACTCTCTGCCTTCTCTAGCATGAGAATGCAGTACAAAACATCAACATCAGGGCCTTCTGGGCCCAAGTCTCTTTGCCATTCAAAGTCTCTTATTTCAGAGGTCCTGATGCAACACAACAAACATTAAAGTTACTTTCTTCTTAAGATTTCACATATACAACTTCTCGGGTGATTTACTGTTCACCCCGGGTCCTCCTCCGCCAGGCTCAGACGCACTTTGCCACAGAATCTTCAATTGGTCTCCCTCTGCTGGGCTCGTACCAAATATCTCTACTTCATCAAAATCAAAGATTTTCGACTGTGCGCAGGGTTTTGCTTGACTCATCGCAGGACTACTTTGATTCACAATTACTCGTTCTCTTCTTGATATAAACCTTTTCCCACATTCATTTTTGCCACTTCCCACTTGGAGACCTTACATAAACCTTCGATTGAGGACCCACGTGGTGCCTGACCACTCTGTCAAAGGTATTGTATCTTGCTTTTAACATTCAGCCAATCATTAGCAGCTCAAATTTACTTGCGTCTCTTATCACACGTGTTTTTTTTTAAACTCTTTTTATTGGATTTTACAAGATAACAAACAGAACATTCCCTCAACCCCACCTCCCTCCCACCCCTCTCCTCCCCGGCAACGAGCTTTAACCGTTTAACCGCCCTTTTACTGGGCTGGCACTCCACATTTACTGTAAGTCCAATAATCTCAAACGCTGCGGGCACCACATTACCCTAAAGTCATCTTTAAGAACATTCAATAATTCCCCCCAGTCTGCCGTGAAGCAATGTACTTTATCATTCATGGCATAAGTCGCCCATTCCAAAGCCACAATTTCCCACATTTTTCAGAGCCAGTCTTGAACCATAGGAACCTCAGGGCCTCTCCATCTCTGGGCTATTAACAGCATAGCCGCAAGAGTCATTATAGCCTTAGCTTTCTCCCTTCCTCTAGGCTCACCTGGCCCCTGGTCATCCCGAATGCCTAAGAGGATTTCTGCTGGAGTTCTTTTGTCACCCTGGCCGAAGGCTTGCTCCTGAGCCTTCCGTATTTCTCCCCAGAACGGTTCAATTTTTGGGCACTTCCACCAAATATGCTCCCCGGAGCCTGCCATTCCACAATCCCTCCAGCATTTCCCCGACACTGACGGGTAAATCCTATGGAGCCGGGCCGGGGTGTAATGCCACCCAAACAGAATCTTACACCAAGCCTCCTGTAAGTGGGATGCCTTGACCAGTTTAGGGATTCTCCTCCACAGCCTTTCCCAATCTCTCCTGCTAATCTCACGCCCGAGGACTCGCTCCCAGTCCCGCATATACCCCCATTGAACCCCTGCCTTTGTGCTGCCAAGAATCTTATAGATATTAGAAATGAGGCCCTTCGTACCATCATTAGTGAGTAGGAATTTTTCAAAAGGCGTTGGTTCCCTTGTGGCCGCCGTTCTAACCCCTGGTTGTAATACCCAATGCTGTATATGTGCATACCTTAGCCTTTCATCCTCCTGTACCGCAAAGTTCCTCTTGCAATCAGTAAACGATAGGAGTTCCCCCCCCCCAGAACATATCGCACAGTTTCCTGCAGCCTCCTTCTCGCCACCTCGTGAAAGCACCTCTCTCCAGCCCTGGAGAAAAGTCTCCATTCCCGAAGATGGGAGCGAAGGGAGACGGGAATGTGGTGATCCCCTTGGTACCCGCCAACTGGTCCCAATTGTCAGCCATAAGTTTGGTGATGGAACTCTCATATAGATGCCGAGGTCTAAGTGGTTTTGGGAGCCATAACACTTCAGCTAGGTCTCGGTGCACCTCCGCTCTATCCATCCTCACCCATAGTTTGTCTTGCATGCCTTCCTCCCCTTTCAACCATTCCCTGATAATGCGGAGTTGTGTAGCCTCATAATATTGCCAAAAAATTTGGTAGTGCAAGGCCTCCCTCGCCCCTTGCTGCCATCAGTAGCCGAACTCCCACTCTGGGTCTTTTCCCTTCCCAGATAAATCCTTTAATCAGCGCTCCCAAATCCTTGAAAAAGCCCGCCGGGACTGGCTGTGGGACCGCTTGGAATAAATACAATAGCCGTGGGAGAGTAACCATTTTAACCGCGGCTATCCGCCCCATCCAAGATACCCTTAAATCTCGCCATTTTTGGAAGTCCTTCTTGATCGCCTTAAGGAGCGGGGGAAGTTTGCCACGTACCATCCTCCCAAAGTTGCCGAAATCCTCACCCCAGGTAACGTATCCCTCCAGGGCTCCACAAAAAGCAAGAGCTCGCCTTCAGGCTCTCCCTTTCCATTGCACCTAGGGTCAGGTTCAAAACCTCTGGCTTGTTGGCATTGATCTTGAGGCCTGAGGCTTCCCCAAAGGCCTCCATGAAGGTCACACTAGCCTGCAGCGATTCCCGCGGAGCCGTGAGCACGAGCAGCATGTCATCAACAAAAGCTGCTACTTTTTCTTGCGCACCTCCGAAAGGAATGCCCTGTATCTCCGTTGCATCCCTGAAAGCCTGCAAAAGCGGTTCTAAATAGATCGCGTAGAGTATTGGGGAGAGCGGGCAGCCATGCTTGGTTCCTCTCTGCAGGGGTATCCTTCTAGAAGCAGACCCGTTCACCATCACTCTGAAAGAGGGCGCCCGATAATTAGCCCTAACTATCGACATAAATTCCCCCCCAAACCCATCCTTTCCATGACGCAGAACAGGAAAGACGACTCCACGCGGTCAAAAGCCTTTTCCGCGTCTAACGCCACCAAGACCGCGGGAGTGTTTTTTTTCTGCACTTTCTCAATTATATGGGCCACACGTCTAATGTTGTCGGCGGTCTGTCTACCCTTAATGAACCCGGCTTGGTCGGGGTGTATCAATTGCGGGAGGATGGGATCCAGCCTGTTTGCCAAGATCTTAGTATAGATCTTAGAGTCGATATTAATCAGCGCAATCGGGCGGTAAGAAGCTGTCTCTTCTAGATTTTTATTCGGTTTAAGAATGAGGGTGACCTTAGCCTCTTCCATGGAGGGCGTAATTCTCCCTGATTGACGGAAGGAATTAAATAGTGAAGTTAATATTGGGGCTCGCTGCGTGATGAACAGCTTGTAAAAAGCAGCAGTGTAGCAGTCCGGGCCGGGGGCCTTGCCTGATAGTAACGCCCTTATCACCCCACGCACCTCTTCTTCCGAGATTTCACGGTTCAGGGCTTCGCTTGTCTCCCTGTTAATTTCCCCCAGTTCTACCTTTTGCAGGAAGTCGTCCTGCAAGTCGCCTCGAGGATGCTGGGAGACATAAAGGGACTCGTAATACCCCACCAGGGCCTCCCATACTTCTTCTTGCTTTGTGACCCGTTCCCCTGTGCCTAACTTCAGTGCTGTTATAGTGTTTCCCGCCCTCAATAAGTGCGCCAGGAGAGCGTCAGCTTTATTAGCCCTGGCATAGTATTTTTGCCGCACCGACAGCAAAGCTCCCTCAGACTTTTTAGTATGCAGGAGTTCCAGTTGCCCCAATGCTTTCCTATATTCCCTCATTGCTCTCCGGGAGGGAGTGCTACCAGCAGCCTGTCTAGCCACCTCAACCTCTGCCTCTAATTGAGATTCCAGTGCTTGCAGTTGTTTCACTCTGTGGGCCATCATTGCTATACATTCCCCCCTAAGAGTGGCCTTGAATGCATCCCACCTCATGCCCTCTCCAATATCCTCCTTCTTGTTGATATCGAAAAAAAGAGCTTAATCTTCTCTTCAATGTCCCCCCTAGTTAACGGGTCCCTCAGAATGGTAGCTGGGAGTTTCCATCCCCAAAACCCCCTCCCCCTCTAACCCACATCCATCAGCAGGGAGACTATTTTGTGATCTGCTATCCCTATCGGCCCCGTGCACACTTCCCGAATGCTTCCCATCAGACCTACCGAGAGCCATATATAGTTGATTCTGGATTGCGAGCCATGGACTCCTAACAAAAAGGTATAGCCTTCATCGTCCCCCTTTAATTCCCTCCAAGCATCCCGTAATCCCAGCCTACCAATCTTTTCCCTCTCCCTGTCCCACGCTATGTTAAGATCCCCAAGAAGAACAATCTGGCCCCAGGAGCGCTCTTCTAGCACTTTCAGCACCTGATGTAAAAATTGCTCCTGGCCTATGTTAGGAGTGTACACTACAGCTATTGTACTCCTTGACACCTCCCTCTGGCCACAATATACCTCTCTTCCTTATCCCTCTTCACTTCACAGGGTCTGAAATCCACTGTGTTCCTAATAGCAAGGGCAACCCCCCTAGCTTTACAAGGGCCTGAGGCATGCAAAATCTGGTAATAGCTGCGCAATTTCAGCCTACCCTAGTCTTTGTGCAGCAAGTGTGTTTCCTGAAGCCCCATAATATCTGGCCTCTCCCTCTGTGTAAACAACTCCAGCTTTTTCCTTTTAAGCGGGGTTTTCAACCCCCTGACATTATGCGTCAACCACTTGAGGAGATACCCATTCGGTCACAGACCACGCTAAGCAAAAGTGCCTCTCCCCGCATCTCCCCTACCAATTGCTCGCTGCCGCCACCCCCTTTGGTCCCCCCCCGAACCTCCCTTCCCTCCGTCCCACCCCCCCTGAAGGTTAACACCTTCCCGCCCACTCACCACTCCTAACTCGGGCATCTACGCCCTTTCTGTTCCCAACATGGCTGCTTCCCCTGCAACCCTAAGCTTCTACCCTCCTTTGAGAGGCCCACCACCCCTATCTGTACCATGCCAGTTCAGGACCGAGCCAAAGCTTCACTTCGTGCGCCACTGGGTTTTCCGTCGCTCCGCTGGTCGTCTTCTCTGGGACCCCTCCTTCTCTTCTCTCGAACCGTTCACTGCTCCCAGGGCCTCGACCCAGGTTAGCTGTTCAAGCTCGTTCGTCCAGCGCCCAAGGGAGCTTCTTCTAGCTCTATGCGAAGAAGATCGGCCCCTTCCTGGAGTGAGGTGATTCGCCTCTGGGATCCCTCCCATTCAAAAACCAAGCCAAACGGGAAGGACCATTTGTATCGGATCTCTCGCTCATTAAGGACCTTTAACAGTGGGCCCATTTGCCTTCTCTTCAGGAGTGTACTGGCTGCCAAATCTTGAAATAAAGCGATCTGCTGACCCTCGAACATGATAGGTTCCCGTAGTCTTGCTGCTCTGAGTACTGCTTCCTTCTGGGCATATCTAGTAAATGCTGCCAAAACGTCTCTCGGCCTCGATTTCTGGCCTTTGGTCATTCGCCCAGTTCCGTGAACGCAGTCCAGTTCTACCACCTCCGAGTTGCCCTCGCCCAGAATGTCTGCAAAAACACCCTTGAGTACCGCCTTTAAATTCTTTTCGGGTACTGATTCCGGCAGCATTTTGACCCTTACGTTGATTCTACGGGACATATTTTCCAAGTCCTCCACCTGAATTTCCAGATTTCTGGTGGCTATATCCAGCCTTTCTATGGCTTCACTGTTAGCTGAGTTATCTTTGTCCACCTCTTGGAGGCCCTTCTCCAGGATGTCGGTCCTCTCGCCTAGTTGACGCATCTCTTGTTTCAATCCCCTTTAGCTTGTTTCAGGTCCGAGCGCATCAACTGAAATTGCTCTTGAAAAGTTTTTGCCAAATTTGCTTGCAGAGCATGCAGCTCCCCTAGGAATTCCTGTCTGGGCATATTTGCCAATTCCTCAGCTCCGCCTTGCACAGGATCTTCTTCTGGCTTACCCCTGGAAGCCTCAGACCCTTCCTTTAGGTTTTGCACTGGCCACATTGCATGGAGGGTACCTGGTTTGTCTCCAGGGTCTTGAGGCAATTTCCCCCCTCTCCCCTTGATTTTGGTGGCCATATTGTCCGCCTCTCTCCTTCTGGGTTGGTCACAGGCCAGCTGCGCCTCTCTGAATGTCTCCTGGGTCGGGCTGGGGCTTCAGGCCAGATGCCACTATAAAAAGTTCTTCCTGTGCGGTAGGGATTGTCTCCCGCGTCTTCAGGGTGAGTCATGGGGGGACCCAAGATGTCCACCCTCCCGCCTCCTCACCCACTTCTCGGTATAGAGGGCCTGCCCAGCCTTATCCGTAGCTCAGGCGGTATTGTCTTCAAGGTTGTGGCTGCTCGAAGGGCCTCTATGATCTCTCCCAGGTCCGCCTCACACAAAATGATTTGCCCATGTGGGCACCAGCGTGTACCTGTACGCCCTGTTTTCTGTTGGGGGGGGGTGCAGATCTTAAGCTGCGCAAGGGCGGCCAGCAGGGTTTATGATGAATTGCAGTGCCTAATAGTCAGGGGCTCCCACCCCCCACTGTGTCCATGTACCTGTAGACAACCATCGTGCGAAGCGCGAGACGCAGCCCACAGATCCGGGGGCCTTCGCAGGGCCCAGCTCCTCTCGCCTGCAGTTCCTAGGCCGCCCGCTCACTGCCTCCGGCGGCCTCCACTTAATACTTAATCCGGCGGCTGCGGTATGTCAGCTGGGGGCACCGCCGCAATGTCTCAGCCCCATAGAGCCGCTGCTTAGCCTGCCCAGTCACCTTCAAGGGGGGGCTCTGCCTGCCGTTGTAGCCCGGCCAGTCATCTTCAAGGGGGTGCTCTGCCTCAAAGGCCTCCCGGCTACCGCGGGGGGGCAACAACGGGAGGGACGGCCGTCAGCGCCACCCGCGCCGGCACATCCCATGTATCCCCAGGCGGGCAGTCATCCTCCCGAGTCCCTTCACCGCAGCTCGTCACCTGGCCAGGCACACAGTTCGCCTCTCCTCTTTCAGTGCGCGCTTCTCCCTACGCGCCGCCCACCAGCTGCGATCGGGCCTCGGGCACTGTCCCCGGCGAGGTCTCTGCTGCCTTGCACTTTGCACCGAGAACAGCTCCTCGGCGCCAGCTCACACCTCCTGCTCACTCCTCCTTCAGTGAAACGCTCGGGGAACCGCTAAATAATTGCAAATGGTCCATTACTGGGGATGGTGGGCACCTTGCAGCGAACGGGACCGGGGAGCGCCGTTGGCACGTCTACTCAGTGCCAGCGGCCATCTTGGAATGATCACACGTGTTTTAACAAAGTTTGTTCCAACGCTCACCATACAATGTTGCTGCTTGCAACCTTGGCTTCAACACGGACCAGTCTTGTGTCCGTTTCCCCAACTCACCAGCTGTGTTGATTTCACTGATGCTGCTTTGTTCTTGGAGCTAAGGACGGTACCACAGCGGCTGGTGATTCTCACCGCCTTGATTATCGACGCAATAGGGCCAGAGGTATCTACAACACACAATGGAGGATTCTTCTTTGTGGTTTCCTGGACTTATGCTTTTTGTTCTCGAGGTTTCTGGAAAGTAATGGTTCCTTGTCGAAAAGGTCAAAGGAACTTCCCTCCTTGCGATCCTCTTCGGTTTTGCTGTCTTTCCTCTCTCATTCAGCTGCCGTCTCGAAGCTGCTGTTTCCTTGTGTGCTTTGCCTCGCTAAGAGTGTGCTCTTGTTCTCCACCTTTTATATGTGGGGAAGCTTAATGGAAGTCAGGTGTGTGTCAGAATAAATAATTGCCTGACCTCGTCTGACCATTGTATTGGGACACATTAGATCTACAGCTTGGGTGTTAGTCTGTTTTCTCTCATAGCGGTCTGTTTGTGAGAAAGTGTTTGTGTTGTAATGGGGGGTAGGTGGGGTGGGTATAGTTCCTAAATATCCTACCTGGTAGGATGGGGTAAAGGTGTTACAAGGAAGGGGATACCGCGTCTCACCATCTGGGTCCCACTCCCTGAAGACCCCTCACCCAGGTGATCCTCCCGCACTGGTCCACCCCCAGGAACTAGATCCAAAAGCGATAGCTGTGTCCTGGCCACCTGGTTGACAGATCCCCGGGGACTAGTGGGTGAGACACCTTCTGGTTTCTCACAGCATCCTGTTCCACAAAAGGTTACACATGGCTGATGGATGGACTTGCTCTGGTAGTGAGGGTTTTTTATAGAGAAAGTTATAATGGAGGTGGTGGCAATTTGCTGCCCAAATCCGGGGCAGGTGACCTTCTAAAGAAGTGCTCTGGATATGATCCTGAAGAGGCACAGGGCCCTCTGCTAATTAGTGGGAACTTTAACATGTGGGCTGAACCAGAATTGGGCAGACTGGCCCTTTGTAAGGTGGGGCCACCGAGTGTCGTTGTAAGGGAGGGTGAGCTTTAAGGATATTCTGGACTTGCAGGGGCTGATAGATGTTTGGAGCCAGATGTACCCAAGTGATAGAGGCTATATGTACTTTTCTCGCCCACATAGTACATACACTAAGATAGACTACTTGTGCTTGAGGAGGTGATGGGTAGACTGGACTCTTGTGAGGTGGTCCTGATTGGATGGTCACACCAGGATCTGGTCCTTATGGATGTGATATTGTGTGGACTACATACGCGTGACTCCCTATGGAGATGTAATCACGCCCTCTGGAGTGATGCACTGTTTGCGGATGAGCTGCGGATGAGCTTAAACATGAAATTGAGGAATATTTTAAGAACAATGACACTAGGGAAGTTGATTACTGCATGGCGTGGGAGGCAGCGAAGGTGACCTGGAGAGGATTTTGATAAGAGAAGGGGTGAGTAAAAAGAGGGAAACGTCCTTGAGGGGACTGCGGAGAAAGATCTTCTTTTAGAAATGAAAGAAAAGAGACAGGAGAAAGGAGACCTGAGCTTAAACTGATGGGGGCTGTAGCTTTTCTCAGGAAATTATAGTTTTACAAAAAAGGGGATAAGGTGGATTTGCTGCTTGCAGCTACGCTCAGGGCACAGAGGGTGAAGAGATGGGAAGAGGAAATAATGGAACCCTCAGGGGGATCAGCTCTTCTCCGGGGCAGGAGATAGCTCAGAGTTTCATCACTTTTTAAGAGATCCTCTACGGCACAGAGGAGAATGCGGATATGGAGAAGGTGGAGCGGTACCTAAATGGAATTTCTCTTCCGACGTTAAGTCGGGAGGTGCCTCTCATGATTGACACCCCGTGTACTTTGGAAGAAATCCAGTTAGCCATAGCAAGAATGGGGATGATGGGTTCACAATGTTTTTTTATTGGAGGTTTGCTGTCTTACTGGTGCCCCATTTTGTGAAACTTTTTAATTATATTCTGGACACTGGAAGGGCTGTCAGGACATTCTGTCAGGCACTGATATTGGCTACTCACAAGGAAGGAAAGGATCCCAAGTGTTGTATGTCTTACAGGCCAATCTCACTGCTTAATGTGGACACAAAGATTTTTCCTAGCGCGATTGCCTCTAGGTTCGAACATATTATGCCTCTATTGGTCCGTCTGGATCAGGTCGGGTTTATCCCGAGTAGGCAAGGAGCAGACACATAGAGGAAAACATTGAATCTTATGGACTTGTCGAGATTGAAAGGTGGAACCTGACACTTCTCACCTTAGACACAGAGAAAGTGTTTGATATGGTGTGGTGTGATATTCTATATACAATTCTAGGGAAATGTGGTTTTGTGGCATGGTTCTCAAGGGGTTTAGAGCTAGATACATAGAGACAAGGGCGAGAGTGGCAACAAATGGGAAGATCCTGAAGCAGTTTGGGTTGCAGAGAGGGACGAGGCAGGGTTACCTATTGTCCACTTTGCTGTTTGCCCCATCCCAGGAACCACTTGCAGAAAAGATAAGGAACTCCCCCAGATCGAGGGTATAAGGATATGGGATAAGGACTTCAAACTAGGGATGTACACGGATGATATCCTTCTACACCTAACGAATCCCTGCATTTCAGTCCCAGCAGCATTTGAGACTGTTGGGGAATATGGGACCATCTCAGGGTTCAAAATAAATAGGAAAAAGTCCATTTTTTTTCCCTTTGATAATGATTCAGAGAGGGATGTCCCCCCTTTATTTTCCCACACTGTACAGGTTCACATGAATAACCTTAAGTATTTGGATGTTCCAGTGACTAGGTCACTGGAAGAGTTGTTGTGTGCGAACCTCCCCCGATTTCTTGTGAAACTATATATAGATATGGACTCCTGTGGTAGGCATACTCTTTCATCGATGGGAAGGCTTAATATGCTGAAAATGAACCTCCTACCCTGGGTCCTTTATTTGATCCAGATACTGCTGATTATAGTGCCAGAGTTGATGTTAAGGGAGGGTAGAGGGAGCAAGGTGCGTTTCCTCCCGCAGGGTAAGAAACAGAGAATTGCTTATGATACACTGGTCCTTCCCAAGGAAATGGGGCAGTAGGATTTCCGGGCCTAGGCTATTATTATAAGGCAGTGCAGTTGAGGGCGTTGGTTCCCCATTTGTAGATGAATTGTGAAAAGCAATGAGTGAACTTGGAGAACTTCCGGTTGCAACCTGTTATGATTGGGGAATGGCTATGCGTTCCAAAAAGAATCATCTCACATGGCATGACATTTTGGGGTTAATATGGGAGATTTGGAGTAAGCAACCGGTGATGAAAGGGTTCACCACATAACTGTCTCATTGAGTTATCTATGGGCCCCTCCAGTGCGGGACGAACTCACAGATCCTTTGAGATATCAACAATGGTTCAAGGCAGGACTGGAGCGAATTGATCAGCTGTGGGTGAAGGGGAAATATATATCTATATATCCAAATTGGCAAGCTTTGAGTGTTCTCTTACTTTCAGCAGAATGGAGTATTGACTGTAGAGAAATGGAAGTCCGAGATCTAACAGGATCTCACCCTGATGGAGATAATACTAGACTGTATATTGACTTGTGTGAGGGGTCAGAAATGCGAGACAGACACAACGGTAACGTTTTCTCAAAAGTTGCCATTTTATTAAATAAAAAGGGGTGAGACAAATGTCTATCTTTCCCTAACCTAACAAGGATGGCCCTGCCTGGCAAACTAAAACTAAAGAAAAATGACATAGGGCCTCATTACAAGTATGGCGGTTAGGTAACAACAATGCCAGTAGCGCTACCAGCACCGTTGCTACTGTACCGCCATACTACAAGTTCAGCTCATGGGTGCCCTTGCAGCCACCAGGTCTGACCTGGTGGCCGTTCCGGCACCTGCGAGCAGAACGGGACTGTAGCACCGGTACTGTTATTAACGGTACCGGTGCTACCACCTTCCCCATTCCCATTCAGCCCTGTGGGGCCAAATGGGGATGGGGTGTCCCTTATTACCGGCACCCGCAAATGGGCAATTACCGGGTCCGCCAAACTCAGCATGACCAGTAATTGCCCATTCGCTGGTGCCTGAAAAAAATGGATACCGGCGGCAGCCATGCCTGTCCTACAGGCACGGCTACCGCCAGCATCGTAATGAGGCCCATAGTGTCCCACAACGATCTGACCCTCACACTAATATACAGAGCAAAACAATAAAAGGAATGTCTGGCTGTTCTTAGTTCCACAAAATAATCTACCAATTCCAACTCAAAAGCTTTAGCAAATACTCCTTGTGACCAGGGTTGAACACCCTTCACCTGGATCAAGTCAGGAGTACCTTGAGCAACGTTCAGTTCCAATAAGGTTTGGTTTAATAACAAAGTTCCATTCAATGTAACACAAAAAGTATTTTTCATTCACTGGCTCCTTCCACTTGGTAAGAAATATCTCTTTCACAAATGCGTGGTAACAAATCAAAACAACTGCTATTTCCACAGTCTCCTGCTTGACAAAGTAAATGTCTCTCCATCGAAACACCAGTTCATAAACCAAGGCACATTTTCTCTTCAAAAGAGGCCAAGTTATTATTTGCACATCACACTTCTTCTTCAAAGGTAACACTTTTGTCAGGATAGGATAGTAATGCAACAGTTCATCAAGAAAGGTAATAGAATTACCAAGTTCTTTCCAACACACCTTTTTACATCAAACACAGCTCTTCGCGTTCCTGGTACACTCGCCTGCCAAGACTAACTACTACGGGTCCCTTTCCTGGTGTTCCCGCCTGCCAGGATAAAGACTCCTACAACTACAATTGTGTTCAATGGTAATGCATGTTCTAAGACTCTTCAAGCATCATATGTGAGGAGGTTTGAACAATATCTGCTTCTCTTTAAAGTCTCTTGACTCTTGCCAATATGAGTTACAGCTCCCCCCAGAATGGCATTCTATAAAAGGGAAGTTGTGCCCCTGTTGTCTCTGTATTACTCGTCTATAGCCTCTAGGCTGTTGGTACTGCACTCATCAACCCTGCACTCTTCTTCCTTGTCCCAGTACCAAATGCACTATGGGTTCCGTAGTCCATAATGTTTTTGGTCTTTTTACGTTTAGTTAACGTAAACAGATTTGTGAACTGAGAGTTGTCAATTGTATGTGAGGTTGTGAAAAGAGTTGTTGATTTACCCTTGGGTTTTTTACCTTTATTTGAGGCAGAATCAGTACAATTTGAAGTTGCTATATTTCCTTCCTGAAACTCTAATGTACCAGTTTTCTGCTTTTTAGCAGACTTTTCATAGTCTATGGCCCTCATTCTGAGTTTGGAGGCAGCCATGGTGCTACTAGCACCATGGCTGCCTCCAAACCCGGGTCCAGGTCCGGTCTGGCTGAATGGGGACTTACCGGGTCATTCCGACCTTGATGGACCCGGTAAGTCCCTATTCAGTAAACCATTCCCCATTCCCATTTGAGCCCCCATAGGGCTCAATGGGAATGGGGAAGGTGCTAATTATGGGCCCGCAAATAGCAGGCCCATTATTAGCGCCCTGGTCCCTTAGCGGGGCCCGCAAAGGACGTGAGGTCAGACCACACGTCCTTTGCGGGTCCTGCTAAGGGACGTCGGAATAGGGTGGTAAGGGTTTACCGGCACCAGCATCTTTACCAGTGACGGTAAACCCTTACCGCCCAACTTGGAATGAGGCCCTATGTGTTGGGGGTAGTTCTAGGAGAAGGAATTGTACACTGATAGCATGCCATTAGATATTTGGGTATTATGGGACTGCGTCTCCCCTAGTGGAGTCACCACTTGCCCTTGATAGCCGTCTCCTCCAATGTGATACTTTGCTGTCAAGTTACTCCCCCCCCCACAGGGTTAGGATCAATTTGTCACGATTCACTCCCGTTACTGCCACTTGGAGGCCTGATTTGGGGTTTATTCCCTACTGGACTTTCCTTCTGGACCTCATGTGACAGTGCTGTGGTGAATTTAGAGTGCTAACTCACCATGCTTCCCAGAATGCCTGGCGCACTGCTTCATCTCCACCTTTTCAGGAGAAGGTTAGGTGGAGGATAAGCAGCACCCATCGCTCGCAGGTGCAGCAGGCAGCATACCTGAGGCGTTTGCTCATTACACAGCTTTAAAAGCCTCAGTTTGCTTCAGTCCAGCGCTCGTCATTAATGCAGTGTTCCTGTTTGTGACTTGTCCTTTTTTCCTGGTT
Organism: Ambystoma mexicanum; assembly: GCF_040938575.1. Lineage (NCBI taxonomy): Eukaryota > Metazoa > Chordata > Amphibia > Caudata > Ambystomatidae > Ambystoma > Ambystoma mexicanum. Next base: position 283,938,608 of record NC_090931.1, on the reverse strand, counting down.
CTTAGCTAAGTGTCTAGTTCCTAATTTATTGTTCCCTTTTCCCTGGATTTCAAATTTTGTGTGCTTATTAGTAGTTTCTGCTTCCTGGATTCTTCTGTCTTCTTCTGTTTTGCAGTCAGCACTTCCCAGTGCTTTCCTTTTTCTGTGCACCCCAGTTTGTCTGGGTTCTTTGACTTTGCCGTATTCAGCAGTGGAATCTTGATCCTTTAGTCACTCCTCATTTATAGATTTAGTATTTTGTCTCAGTTTGCCTTTCCTTCCATGGGTGGGGAGAGAGGAGGCTTTGCCCTTGTAATTTCGTTTCCCCTGCTCCTTTACTTTCTCTTGGAGTCTGCTCCAGGTTTTCTCATGCACTTCTCGCTTTTGCTCTCTATTGATTGTTAGGTGTGGTGTACTTTTGTAGCCAGCTGCTGTGTGAATGCCTATGTTCTCCTCACTTTTTGGTAATCACTATTCCTACTTGTCTCTTGTCAGGAGTCTGATGTATTAAGTTATCCTCCCTTTGCTGTTATACCCTTTCTGGGTCCCTGATTGATTCCGCAGGGTTTGTGGGCTTCGCTGACATTTCAGGTGGTATTTCTCATCCTCGTGCGTATTGTCTTTAAGTTACCTTATACAATACCATCAAGGGTGTTAGCTCACAGATCCTGTTATTGCTTGCCCTGTATGTCGGCTTAGCGCTGATAGTACCTGTAACAGCAATTGGTAGTAAGGAGCTTGCCGACTTTCTTTGTAATCATAAGGAACTTCTAAGTGTTTGCCCCACCTCCCTTTTCATATATTTGTATTTGTATCATGCTCTACTTGCACATCCAGGGTTTTAGTGGACATGTGTTTCGGTTCTTGAGTGCATGTTCTTTGACACAAAGCTATTCACTGTGTGATCTTGCACACATTTCCCTTGCCATATTCACTGTCTTTGTCTTCTCATGACACAGGTAGAGGCTGCCTTCCCCTGGCCACATTCGAGGAGACTTTAGGCCGGGGTTCAGGGATGACTCCACAGGATTCATCACATACCCTTCCCTAAAGATGTAGCCTCCTGTTCTAGGTTCTTTTTCTAAACCTGACCCATCATCCTTCCCCAGTCCCAAACTGGGTCTTCTGAAAGAATCCCTACTTTTTCCCAGAAATTGATGGCAGACTAAGACGAAGAGGTGCTAACTTTGTCTTATATGGGATAGTTATTTGTTCTAAATTTCATGTCGGCTATTCGCAGGATCCATTGATCAAAATAGGGAATTTCACTACCTAAAACCAATTGAGTTGGAAGGTCAGGTATCAATGCACTAATAATGATACCTTCTTTTCCAGTATGGTAACATGAAGCTGGATTAAAGGGGTGTTCTTTTGTTTGACCATGCACACAGCGTAAAGTTCTCTGTCCTGTGTCTTTGCAATCTGGAGGAAGAAGACCTGCTTTTATAGCACTTCCCCTACTTCCTGTATCTAATTGGGCCCAAACAGTTATCCCTGTATTATTGCTGGAATTCGATACAGACTCTTCTCCCGAGTACAAAGTAAAACATTGGGCTCCTATAAAGATGCTAGGTTTTTAGAATGGGCATACATAATGATTGCATAGGAAGGCTCAGTGTTTGATTTCATTTCTGCTCTCATTTCTGCTTTGATTGGGAATGAGAGATTTCCAGTCTATTGGCCTGCCAATGTCTGGTGGAGTCTCCCAGCTTCCCACAGGAAAACCACTCCTGTTCTGGGGGTCGATATCCAACATGGAATACACATTCCTGCCTTAGGGGATCAGGTTCGTCTTCACTTTTTTCATCAAACCAGGGAGTTCCTACATCTTCTCCTAATTCGAGGGTCTCCTCTTTGCCCCGAGGAGTATTGCCCAAAGGGAAACCTATGACATTTCGGGACTGAGAGATTTTGTAGTTCTCTGTCTCTGAGAGACAGGAAATGTTTCTAGGTGGTGGGGAATCAGGGATGCTACTGTTTTCCTTGTCGGGTATCCCGACTAAAGAGGCCTATACTAACTGTTCAGAGGTTCTAACATTCTCTGGAGTATATAATGGAGTGGCCGTAGTTTCAGGAGCATTACAATGTTCTGTTTTCCTGGGACGAGGGAGCTCCCGTGTTATTGGGGTTTCCAGGGGTCAAGTCCTACAAATTAAAGTGGGGGGGACCCATCAACAAACGCGATGGGATGCGAAGTCACCAGAAATTAGCATATCGAGGTAAAATATGCACATTTCATTAAATTGGCTTTGCATAACCACCCAAATTGCACAGGACGTATGGCATTTGCCTTTCATAAAATCAACACACACACAAAACCGAGAGGATATTTTCTTCTAATAGTGTTTTTGAAAACGTTAAAAGGTGTGCATGTTTTAAACTCCAAGAACCAATACAAACGTTGTCCCTGGAACTTTCAGTACTGAAATGGGACATTTCACCTTTGGTTTTTTGTCATTTTTCATTTTTTCATCAGGTTATATAGTGCATTGGTGAAGTGTCTGGCCTGCAAACCTGACGACTGTGATTCACTCCCCGGAGGTCGGCTTTAGTTCATAAATTCGAAGAGGGCATTCAATGTTTCTCATTTTAGCTGGGGGGACTGATTCAAACCTCTGAAAAAAGAGTTTCTCCGTCCAGCCGCGTGTGCTCTCGACTTGAGCCCTGGGGGTTTCAGGAGTTTTGATCTCTTCCCTTAGTAGTCTTAACTCGGTCTGGTTGTAACTAGAGTCAAAGTTTTCCTCTGCCTCCAGCTTCATGTCATGCAAAAAAAGAAATCTGGGTCCCATTTCCCATTGGGTTGTTTTCCTGGGTTCCCTCTATCTCCCTGCCTAATGCTAGACTGGGACAAATATTCCCATCTGGTTTCATGCACCGGGAGTCCTACTAGCTCGCCCCTCTTAATTTGTACTGGTGTGTGTGACAAATTCAAAAAGGCAATTTTTATTTCTTTTCCATTGGGCAGAAGAGGCAACATCTTTAACCTCCCCTTTCATCTATTTTCACCCAGAGGCATGCAATAGATAACTGAGCTGACTGGAATCTACCTTAAGCTCTAGCAAGATGATTATTTTTTCCTTACTGGGTATTTGGTATGTCTGAGGTAAGAAAGGATTGTAAGTGTTACCCTCCTAGTGGGGAAAATGGCTTTGTGGGTTAGTGGTTGAAAAACAACCAAATCCTAGAATGCAGATAAGTAAAGGGGCTCACAATTTCTTTCTAGAGGTCTCAGCCCACTGGTAGAGAAACATACTTGTCTAGATCGTTCCTCAGGTACAAATGTTATGGGACTGGATCCTGTCTTGGGTATACAGGTACAGGACCCACCGATGGCAGAGATGATGTTCCTCCATTCCTTCCCAGATATAACATCCGTGGGGCTACTATCTATCATACTCATTTGGGATCCCCAGTTTGTGTCGACTGAATCCAATTCCTCTTCTGACAACATATGTGTGGGGTCAGAAATGCCAGACGGGCACAAAGGTAATTTTTTTTCACAAATGTTGCAATTTTATTAAATTAATAGGGGTAAGACAAACACCTATGTTTCCTTAACCTAACAGGGATGGCCCTGCCGACAAACTAAACTTGAAGAAAAATGACCTAGTGTCTGGGATGAGGAAGGGGGGTACAGAGGAACACTACTGTGAGGGAGCGATCGCCTAATTAGGGCAAATGATGTACACCTGAGAGGTACTGAGTGGAGGAGAACCAGAGGAGACTGTCCACCTCACTGCGAGGAGCCACAAGCACCGAAGACCTGCAAACACCGAGCAGAGCATAATCGGGCAACTTACTCAAGGGCAGGGGACTCCAGAGCTCTGCTCAGTTTTCACGCTTCTTCCGGGATTTCATTCAAATGGTCATTATATTGTCATGAGTGCATGTATGGCTTTCTCAATGGAAATCTTACGTCCAGGATTCTCTTCACTATTGGTACTCTCACTGGCATTGCACGTGTCTCCCACTCTGGCTCCCAACATATAGGCAACATGGGGGAGGAGCTTTGGGTGGGGGTACTTGACTCCACCTCTACAAAAGTGTCTCCCTAGCTAGTCCCCGGGGATCCGTCATCCAGGTGACCAGGACACGGCCATCGCTATTGGATCCAGTTCCTGGGGATGGACCAGTGAGGGAGGATCACCTGGATGGAGAGTCCTCGGCGAGTGGGAGTGGGACACCGACAGGTGAGATGCGATATCCCCCTTCCTTTAACACCTTTTTCCCATCCTCTCGCATAGGACATTCCAAACCACTGCTCCCCCCTTTTCCAACACAAACACTTTTGCACAAACAGACTAACATCAGAGCTGTTTACCTGACATATCCCAATGGGTTTGGGTCTATTTGACCTAAATCATTTGACCTAATCACATTTGATTGAATTTATTCGACCTTTTGTTCAGTCTAAAATGCGGGGGGGGCCTGCAACCGCCCTCCCCACTTCCACTCAACCAAATCCCTTACCCACCCCCATATATATATTTAAGTATATTTGACTGGAAAAACAAGTCAAAAATATTCGATCAAATGTTTAGGTCAAATGTTTTTAGGTCAATTATGCTAATACCGTCTCAATGCAAGGGTCAGGCAAAGTCAGGCAATTGATCAGAATCACACACACCTGACGGCCCTTTCCGTTCCCTACAGGGATAAAAGGTGGAGCCAGAGAGCACAGTACGAGCAAGGCGAGCACGGCATACAGCATGACGGCACAGCTACGCAGGTGCGGCAGTACAAGAGAAGGAGAAAGGCGGCAGGAATCGAGAGGGTGTAGAGGAGAGAAGTGACCTTGCCCTTTTCATCTCAGGCCCGCGGAACCTTCGTGGAAGAGAGCCTAAGACCGCGAACAATAGCACAAGTGTCTTGCAACAGATGTCAAAGGGTACACAGGGCAAATTTATGTTGATAAGCAGGACCGAGGGATGCTCTCACGCCCGTGCTACCGGCCTTGACTCCAGGAAAGTCAAAAGCCAAGCGGTTCATCACAGCCGGTGAGTCAAGGGGAGAATTAATGAGAACCGGGTTGTGTTGAGTGATAGAATTGCAAAGTGGCAAGTTTGAACCAAGTTTAATGAACTGCGTACAGAACTGTAAAAAGTGTTGAGGGGGGACCAGCTGCAGAGGGAAAACCAGCACCCCTGGGTGCTAATTCAAGAGACTCTGGTCAATCCTCAACAGAGCAAAACTACAGGTACCAGAAGGCTGTAGGGGAGTCGCGGAACAAGGTCAAAGTGGTCATACAGGAGGTCCCTGTACAATCGAAAGACTTTGATCTGCAAACTAAGTGAAAGCAAGGGAAGTGAATCCTGCATTGAGAGAATGCAAGGGACGTGAATTCTGCACCAAGGGAAGCGAATCCCAAGAGGGACAAAATCTAAAGTCCCAAGAAACATTGTGTTGACAAACATAAACACGGTCGAGGGATGTCCACCGGGACTGTGTAAAAAGACACTAAGATTTGTGGAATACGATACATGAAGGGTCAGCTCCCAGAAGAGGGGGGCCGAAGGGGGGAAACCATCACACTACATGAAACTGTGGTAAATCATTTAGAAGGGTCGTCACCCAGAAGAGGGGGACCCAGGGGTGAACCCATCACCCAGCGGACATTGGAAGCAAACTTTCATTTGTTAAAGGAACTTTTGTTTTGTTATTTGAACACGTCAGGTCCTCAAAGGCAAGAGACTTTCAAGCGAAATGAGACTTGGCCATCAAAGGCCCTGATAGCTAAAAGCTCGAGAGTGTGTCCTGAGAGCTGTCATTAGAACTGTTGTCTCATGCTGGAGACGCCAGAGACTGTACTGTGCTCCAAGATCCCACCTTACCCCATTCTCAAAACGTGGGGAAGGGAGACCCAGGCTATCGCATCCTGATATATTATTTGAGAACACTTCTTTCTTTTCTTGAGAACTATCCCACAACCTTTTTTGTATTAGTTGTGAAGTTTGGCAATGGGTTTTCTATTATAGGCCCTTTTATTTGACATAACGCCACTAGGACTGCCTTATTTTTCATTTGATGGCCGACGCTTGTTCCCATCTTAGATTTAGGGTTAGTATAGGCGTTTTTCCAACCTGCATACAGAATTAATTGTTCAATAAACACCCTTGAACTGTGGTCACTTGTGTCTGTCTTACTTGTTGTCACCATGAGTTCCTCACACAGGTCACAGGGTGCTCCATCACCTGCAGCCTCCAGCTCAATCAAGGCAAGTGTACTGATGCTAGCTCACCCCAGTAGTCACTTTGCATGTAACCCTCCTTTTGCACCGCCTCGAAAAAGTTGAAATGCATAATGCCTGTCATTCTAGTACCTCTCCTAACTGCTGTAATTATATCCCTACTGCCTCATGTATCACTGTTAACTGTAGGCCTGCAAACATTGGGCCTCATTACGACCCTGGCGGACAGCTGTGCCTGTAATACAAGCACGGCTGCTGCTGGAGTCATTTTTTCCGGCGCCCTGGAATGGGCAATTACCGGGGTGATTGCCCATTCCAGGGCACCGTAAAAAATGTGTCCCCATTCCCATGTGAGCCCCATAGGGGATGTCCACATGTGGATGCTGCCTGCAGTGGTCTGCTCCGCGCAGCAGCATCAACACGCAATTGGAAGTATTATAAAGGTTAAGAAGCGCAACTCCAATCCAAGCAGAAAGAATTGTTTTTCTGAATAAACAAAGGGGATTAGATCTCTTAGTCCAGCCAGCAAGGTTATATGTAAGCTGCTGGACATCGTTCAATCATTTAGTTAGAACATTTAAACAGGAGAAGTGATACATTGGCCCTGAAGAAGACCTGTGTTCTGTAAGGTCTAAAAACGTGTTGGCAGGAGCATATTAATCACCAACTGAAATTACATTTTAACGTGAAGAATCTGTTGAAAACTCTCATTTGCGAAAAAGTGGAAAGAATACTGCTACCTATTGATAAAACTGTATATTAAGGAGAGGATTGATCAATGGTCAATGCGCAGTGGTTGAACCAATACCTTGTCTGCTGTTATACCACTTGTTAGGCTCATCAGAGACTCTGGGTCTACATTGGCAAAACCCTGCAGCAACAATGTTCTTGGGTTTAACATTTGAGCAATATTTTGTGTGGTTGTACATCAGAGTAGCAGTCCCCCAGCCCCCAGTTTTGAAGGGGACGTTTTTATATTTGATATGTTTTACACATGTCCACGTGCAAACATAGACAGCACACAGAGCTGAACAATTCATAATACTGTGAATGTGATGTCTATCTGCGGATCCATTGTCTGTTCTTATCAACAGGGGCTGTGGTCTGGGTGTTCGCACATGCATGATAGTGTTTACATTTAAAAGCAGGGTCTATCCTGCACAGCAATGTCAAGAAGTGTAGTGTTGGGGTGTCCAATCGGTCACACGCACGCTGCAGGAGGTGAGGAGTCATTTCATCGTGAAGCTACTTTGAAACTGACATGATGGAAACACTTAAGCGGGATAACAATTATCAATGGTTGCAAAGACAAATAACGTATGGGAGAGTGAGTGGGCAGAGGGGTAGGAGAACGAGGATCTATATCCGGGTAGAGAAATCTCTCTTGCTTTTAAGCAAGTTAGAAAATGAAAACAATTTATGCTGCTGCTATGTACTAATTATTGCTTAATGAGGGCGCTTAATGACACTAACATCTAAGGTAATCTAAAATCATACCATTTGTGCTATGATAGATGACCAATATTCTATTTAGTTGTTATTACTTATTATTTAAATGTCATTTTGCAAATGTGGAATAGCCAATTGATTGATTTACTTATCCAATATACTTAATGAGAATATTGTTATTGTGAATTGAAAAAAATGTGTTCATTTCTTCATAAGGATCCTGTGTGAACATGCATTCATGCAGGCATGATACGCTTGCACAGATTCCTTCTGAGACTCTGTTTAATGATAGGTTAATTGGAATGCCAGATAATCCTATTGTATACTGCATTGGTAAATGTCTGGAAAGCCTGACACATGTTGACTTGGATGATAGTGTATTAACCGAGCTGCCGCTAGCAGATCTAGCAGAGTAACGCGCTATGCCGTGCCCTTCAGTGGTTCGACGGTGGCTCTTTGTAGGCATGAGGCAGAGTGAGATGAGAGAGTGTGCCTTGTAGCTGAGGCCACTTGGTGCAGGGTCTAGGATAGGGGATGCCGTCACCCAGAGGTGTAGCCACGATTGTCTGACAAGTGGGGCCTGAAGCTAATGTAGTTGGGCCCACCACAGTGACATTGCCATCGGTAAATGCCCACACAGCTCTATAGAGTGGGCATTTACAGATTTTGGATGGGACTTGCCCGATCAGGCCCTAGCCTGTCTACGCCTCGGGAGTCACCCTTGTTGGCCTAATGACATAAGTGATATGGATTACTTGTTGCTTAAGGAGCTTATTGGGGAGGTTTAGGGTGTTCCCCTCTCCTGAGAAATGCAGGTTCACTTAATGTGCTCTTTAATGAATATGGTGTCTCCCTGGCACCTGGATAGGTTATGTTATGCTATGCTATGTTAAGAGTACTTATCAAGCGCACTATCACCCAAGGGTATCCTGGTGCTATACTTTGGAAGGACCCTAGCAGGAGAGTGGGAAGAAATAAGGAGGATTTACATAGTGAGGACGGATGTTTCAATTATACAGGATAGGGGAAAGATTTAAGAGCTTTCCGAAACTTAGTGTGATTTTCCATCAACCGCAAAGATAGAGGAACAGCATTCCAGAGAGCAGGGGGCGCCATTGTAAAAGCCCTACCACTTACAGTCAACTTCCGGAACTGCAGGACACAGAGGAGACGGAGGTTGGAAGAACGAAGGTCCCTGTCAGGCCTATAATGAGTAATCTTCTTACATAGATAAGAAGCACCCTGTCTATGTAAAGCTCAGAGTATCAGACAGAGAGTGTTAAACTTAACACTGCTCTAAAAAGGAAGCCAGCGGAGTCTATGCAGCACGGTAGAAACATGTGCATACTTGGGTAACTCAGCCACCATCCGTGCTGCTGAGTTTTGCAGGGTTTGTAGCCTGCTGAGATGATGTTTAGGCTAAGCCAACAGAGTTGCGTTACAATAATCCCCAAATCAGAGGAAGCAACCACAGACACCGGCAGGACATAGAGAATGTAAGGAGTTACCTTTATTAGTGTTCTTAATTTAAAATGGCCCACACTACATATTGCGCTAATTTCAAGAGCAGGAGAGAGGCAGACATTTAAACTCCCAAGTTCTTTATGGAATCAACCGGGGTACGAAGCATACAAGAGAAGGGGGCCAGAACTCTGGAGACCAGAGTGACCAAGCTGTTGTTGGTCCGATCACCAGAACCTCTGTCTTGTCCCCGTTCAATTTCAGCCTGTTGTTGTTCATCCATTCACCAATGTCCGCCAGGCAGCAGCCATTTTCCTAACACAGAGGCCACAGCAGGTCTGAGAATTAGCAAGGCTTCAGAGCTCAAGATGCTGAATTTACAAAAACCCATGTATTCTAGCAACTCGTGCAGAGCCCATACAGTAGCTCACAACCCAAGCCAAGGTGAGGTACAAGGAAGGGGGTTATAGATTAAAGGAATGCAGGCACAAGATAACGGTTCCCAGGCTGGGAAGCGGTAGACTCCCAAGTGAATCCATTTTAATAAGAGCACAAACACCCATTGATGTCCAGGTGCACAAGATTAGCAAAGCCAAAAGACTTTATAGACAGTAATTGACTAGCACCACAGGGGGCCACAGCGAACACAAAATGCACATCAGAATTTACTAAAAATAAATAAAAGGAAATCCACTCTCAAATATGGTACCCTAACACGTGATCCAGACATGAAGAACACTGGCTATTCATCATGAGCCAACCACAGATAAGACACCTGCAGGACTTCCTCAGTACACACACACACAGACACCAGGCGGCACACAAGACCAAGTACAAATGAAAGGGAAGGCCTCATCGCCTCAGGGTGACCAGGAGTCTTCTTTAGTTGGAATTATGGCAGACTACAGAATTATCTTCCCCCACCGATGTCCCTCTCATATCTTGACGTCTCATCAAAGTGTCCAAGGTTGGTGAGCTGAAGGCCAACCGATAGAATTTCCTCATGCCACACCGCCTATGATAGCCAATGCCAACCAATCTGCGATAACTTTAATGATGTATTAAAAATAGTTCTTATAATGGGATAGCTCCAGGCAGATAGGTATAGACCAATGTTGTTACTTACCCCTATGCATCCTATATGTAGTTTGAGCTATTAACCAACCCCAATCCCCCGTAGGTTTTGTAGACTGATCATGTAGTAGGACGCCACTGTTGCTTGCAATCAATGACATTTTGAGAGCTATGAGAATGAGATGCTTGTATGCTGTCCCAGCTAGGATGATTCATTATTTGAATAAAGCTGGGTTTTGAGGCACACCTGAGTCCTCCATCATTGAGTATTAGTTTGACTAACTGTGTGATCTTGAGCGCACCTTTATATACTCTTCTGCCCTTCCGTGGTCCAAACCTTTAGTATTGCGATGGTCCATCACCAAATAATTTGGTAACATTTTAGGTGTACCATGGGCATCTTTGAAATGTAGTAGGTGTAGGGGGAGCATTGCCATGTTGCATCAGTGCCAGATAAATATAATCGTCTTTTTCTCATTCCTCTCTGAAGTCCATAAGATGATGATGATGATCTTATTGGTTAAAAGGGCAAAATATTTCCATATTTCCCTGTGTCTCTTACAGGTCTACGGCCCGAGGAACATTCCTGTAGGTTGACTCCCTAATCAATGACCACAGTAAGAAGTCAGCTGTGCTGAGCCAGGATAAAGAGGTGTTGCCTGATGACCCTATTTCATGAGTAAGTGGATGTGTTTCTTTAGAGTATCTTGACTACAATTTGTGGTTAGACTTATATAGCTTATTCTGCTCCAGAGAATACAACATCCTGAGATTCCATAGGGACTGAGGGGGTGGATAGCTCAGATGCCAGCCATCCTCATCATGGTGAAGCAAGCACAAGTGCTTCCATGACTTCCTTTACAATGTTCTCCATTCTACGGTCAGTCTATTGACTGCAACCATGGCTGCCTATTAGCTAGCAAGTATATGGAATTGAGAGACGAATTAGATGAGTAAAACTACACAAAGTGCCCTTTTTTGATGGTAAATGGTTTAGTGATCAACTGTAGACTACAATGAAAAATGAGCATCGTAGTCCATTTTTTTAAAATAAAATAGCTAGACTCTGTGTGACTGTTCCACCAGAATCTGGGTGTGGACATTTCTACCAATGAGGATCTGTAGCCAAAATTCTTTGATATTTTAATATTACTACACCTGACCCATGGGTCACGGAGGGGGCATGGGCAAAATCATCCACCATCCATTCATGACCTCCTTACATTGTGGTGGGTTCACAATCCCATCACTTATATCAAAAATATCCAAGGGGTGAAATCCACAGTCTTGAAACGTTGTATATTTGTTTGGACACTCAGGTATAGAAATCTGATCAGAATGAGAAAGGATAAGAAACATCGAAAATGTCACACAGCTACCACCTTGGTAAATCAGAACACAGAGCACACAAAACACATAACACAGTGGACGCAATTAGAAACAACATAAGCACCACTTGGTCGTTGGATCTTCTGTCACCCCAGAGTCATGGTCCTCTTATTTCTGGCCTGCTTCTCTGGGCACTCTTCCTATTCCGGTAACAGTGGTGAAATATGTGGGGGTCTATTTGTCTTCATCGCTGTCTATGGTGGCACAGATTAGTGCAGTGTGCCAGTCTGGTCACTTTCTGTTGAGAGTTCTTTTCAGATCCTTGCCCTTTCTTGCGGCCCGCCTGGGCCCACCAGTGGTGGCTGAACTGGTCTTGTGTAGGATAGACTACTGCAATGCCCTTTTTTTGGCTCAGCCAGCTGGTTTGATTCGCCGCCTGCAGCTTCTTCAAAATGTAGCTGCTCGAGTTGCTACTGGTACTCCTTATGGCGCGCAAATGAGTCCGGTATTACGTCACCTGCACTGGCTCCCAGTGCAGAAGTGGATCACGTTTAAATCGTTATGCATTGTTCACCGTGCAGTCTATCAAGTTGGCCCGGAATTCCTCCAGGATAAGTTCCTGCCTTATTTCCCCAACCGGGCCCTTCATTCTAGCAGTGACCGATTGGTGTTGATTCCCAAGTTTAGTTTCCAGAGAGTGGGTGGCAGAGTCTTCTCTGTAGTTGCAGGTAGGCTGAGGAATAGTCTCCCTCTCAAGCTGAAGTCCATTGGGAACCATTTAGCTTTCTGCTGCCTACTTAGAACTACACTTGTTTGCTGATTTTGTCTTCCTGCACCTTCTCTGTGGTTCTCCTATATATTACTGCGCGCCATGGTGCTTTTGGGCGTACTTGCGCGTAATAAGTATCCATAACATATCATAACATAACACTTGTCACCGATGAAATCAGTCAATTATCTCACATGAGAGCTTTGTTGCCTGCAAGGAGAAAGAATAGGATTATTCCATATGAATAACAAGAATATCCTGATGAATGTCTCATATATCATCTGATGGAAAGAAACATGCTGGTTACTGCAGCTGATTCAGAAAAGTTGAAATAAAGCAGCCAGGTCATGCATCTTTTTACTCAATTGATTTGTATTTATTGCTGATTTTTGATTACGGGTGGCTGAGTTGATGGGGATGGTGGGAGTAGGGAGAGGAGGCTGAAAAGGTAAGTGCAATTGGAGTGGAGCATTAATGTTCCCAAAGCCAACCAGCTTATTTACGTTGGATGCAATAACTCACAATGTTTATTTGCAATGTCAATGGAGTGTACAAAAGAGAACATGTACAGTTCTACAAATAGACACACATGTTAATGCAGGATAAGAAAACAGACAACTTTGTGCAGCTGTGCCACAATAATATCTCGCGAATGTGCCTAGGGTTTGATAGTTTTCAAGCCCTTATTTTAGGGCAATACCAGCTTTTCAATTCCCTTAACACTCGTTAACAGCCCTTGTTACAATCAGGCCCATTAAATTAGGTTTCAGCCAAGTGATAGTTATTATTGCCTGCAAATGCTAGGTATAACTTTTACGTTACTCCAGTTTGGCAGAGTTCCCATCAGCTAACTGACTGAATTGGAAGCGGATGGCATTGTCGAATAAGGTGGTTCAAAGCTTCTTTCTGAACAAACACTCCTTTGGTTGTCTTATACGGACAGTGTCATGTTTTTACTAGCCACGTCACCAAACATTCAACTGCCTAAGTCCACCTGAGACAAAGAACCACCACCAGATGACCTCCAGCTACTCTCTCCTGCACCGCGAAATAGACATGAGTGTAATCCACCGCGAAATAGACATGAGCGTAACCAGCGTTCATCTGACAGCCAATAGAATGAGTCCTTAAAATGTGAGGCAATGTTAACCTTGATTGAAACAGCCGAACCATGTAGGTGATGGAACGGCATGACCTGTACCCGGCATGGAGTCTCATAACGAAACCTTGAATTCCCTCAGCTAAAAATATTAGATCCACGTAGCAGATAACACAGCTTTAACACCAGTACACCAGCCCGTCATGATCCACTGATTAATGCAGGGTTCTGCAACCGTTGGATCTCCAGGTGGCTTATGCCACGACTCACACCAGCCTTAGCTTGCATAGTCAGTGGTCAGGGATAATGGGAGTCATAGCCCAAAACATCTGGACAACAGTAGTTTAGATCTCCCTGGCTTAAAGAAACCGGCATAGTCAGTTTGCCAAACATGTATGTAGGATATCTCAAGTCAACAACCTCTGTGTTTCAATGAAGTGCTCCTGCAGTGTGTTTTATAAGTGTGACATGGCTTTTCTGGGTGCAGCAAGAAGGCCACTGATGAAGCGACACTGATCGACCGGGAAATAGTTGCATTGATTTCAAAATGTTGTGTCAAACAAACAAAGGAAATGTTGCATCACAACTCTGTAAACTTTGGTGGCATTTATCCTTAATTAAAGTAGCAATAGATAGCTACACAACGTACCGAGTTGTGTTGGTGATGTCCTTATTGTGTTGAAAACAAGCTCTTGCAGAGGGAGTTCCTTGATTTAAATGTTGTGCAAAGCTTTTGAAAACGGTCTCTGTGGGTTTCGGACATCAGACATCGATAAAGATTTGTCATTGAGATCATTAAAATAAGTAACAGATGGGTACAATACTAAATTCGACTTGGTATATTAAGAAATGTTGTGGCACTTTTGAAAATGGCAACAATTCTGTGTTTTTTGTTGCGAGCGTGACTGTCTGGATAGAACTTGGAATGACTGCATCACGCATCTCTAAACCCAGTCCCGAGAGCCTTAGCCACTCCTTGTTTTCAGGATATCCGCGTGAAGCACTTCTGAAAACAGTGGCTATAAACAGGAGTTATTTGCATAACCAGTGGCAATCCAGAAAACCTGGTGTGATCGCTTTTATTCAGGACTGGAGAATCGTGCGTTAGATAACATATCAATTGACGGTAATCGTAATAAGATCAAGTCCACAGCACGATCGCAATGCCCCTGGCAGTTCCATGTTAGTTTTGTTTCTGGTCCGGAGGCCAGAAGAGATTTGATGCTAGTGCTTCAACTGTGCTAGTTTTAGGAATTTTCTAGGCCTGAAAAAGCCGAAAAAGCCAAAAAAGCCAAAAAAGTAACATATACATAGAATTTCCATAGATTGAACAGTGTTTAAAATGCGATTTCCAGTTATCGATCATCGGACGCACACGTGAGCATGCCGATAGAATTGTTCTTTAGGGGTTAATGGCGTTGGGGTGGGCTGTACCATGAGGTAATGGGCTGAGCATATCAAAGGCATTACTTAAGTGTGGCGGGCCGTTAACAAAAGGTGCTGACTGCCCCTAACACCATTGTGCTATTAACACCTGTCACTAAGCCTGAACAAGGAGTGGGTTCTTAATGTTGTGCCAATAAATGCAGGAACGGCACAAGTCAATTTGGGGAATGCCTGGTAGGTGGGTGCGGATCATGGCAGAGCACTGCCTAAGGGCCTGATTCATGGAAATGGGCACAGAAATCCTGCAAGGGTCATGCATAGAGAAGGACACTGCGCAAGCCTGCGCGCAGGAGAAAAAATGCAC
Source organism: Ambystoma mexicanum (assembly GCF_040938575.1). Lineage (NCBI taxonomy): Eukaryota > Metazoa > Chordata > Amphibia > Caudata > Ambystomatidae > Ambystoma > Ambystoma mexicanum. Next base: position 283,923,511 of record NC_090931.1, on the reverse strand, counting down.
ACCCTGCATATTCATGGAATTGTTTGCACAAAGTAACTGTATTCGCAAGTTGCAGCCAGAACGCCCCCAACACGCCCACACGCAAAGTAAAAATTGCCAGATCGGCTACCTTTGAGCGTTCCCCCAGGTGCAAATACATGCACCCTTCAGTTTGTGGGGTCCCTGTAAGCAGACCTGCATCTCGGGGACCCTGCGCAGCACCCCAACACCTGCGTATGGAAAATCGTAACTCTGTCTAAACTCAGAAAATCTGTGTGCGAACCCCCGTAAATTGTTCCTGCACCCCGCTACACTGCTTACGCGCACCGACATGCAACCCCACCTCTGTGCTGCATATCCTACACGCAAGTGTACTTACGCCTGCCTTCGGGTGGCATGTTGTCTGGAGGACATGTGTGGCCATTTCTCAGCCGAGAGGTTGCGCGATCGAATCCATGAATACGTCTCGTGCTGCGCAATAGTGGGCCTGCGAGGGACTGCCTGCAGGCCGTCGCTCAGAACGGCCACTTTTTTGCATGTTCTTCCCCATTTTTGGTGTTCCGACCCCTTCCCAGACCTCTGCGCAAGCCATGCCCATGCTCTGCTTGGAGTTTCGCACAAGGCCCTTGACCGCTCACACAGAAGTGCTGAGCCAGTGCAAACTCAACGCAAGTCCTGGAAAAGTACTGTGCATTCGATTTCATGAAACGACAAAGATGGATTTGCGCACAGTTGCGCACTCAAGTACCCTATTTTCTGCACAGATAATTCCATCAGTCAAGCCCTAAATTGACAGGCAAATAGCCATGAGCAGTGCACGAAGGAGGACAAAGACCAGCAAATGTGTGGGGGAGGACAAATGGAGTGGACACTACAGAATGCAGCACACAGTCCAGGCAGAAGTGGCGTGCAATTTGTATTTGTATTTGTATTTTATTGAATTTATATAGCACTTTAATCCAAAGCGCTTAATTATGGAGGCGCGTTAGTGATACAGGCATGGGAGGGCCACGTAGGCTCACAATGGTCGGCAGCGGTGGTTTGAACGACAGACAGCTTGGAATGCAGGCAGCACACCAGGAGAATGCCTGCTTTTTGAGCCACCTGATTGGCTACACGTCACCTCCAGGGTGCTAATGTCCACGAGCTTCCCCCAGAGTTCCTCTTTCCAATACCCGTGGCAATATTTCCAATTGTACAACTACACTTCCTACATTTACTTCCACTTTCTTCTAGAAAGCAGGAGAATTTGGCCTTTTTTCCCCCTGAAATGTAACCTCCATTTTGTGTGTCTTGGTTTACTTCCAAAATATTAAGCACAGACATATTTTGACTTCCCAAAAGATGGACTGACTTCCAAAATGTTAGGCATGGAATACAATGACTTAGTTTCCCAAAATATGACCTCAGGGGCAGTTCGGAAGTGGCGTCGAGGAAGCAGGCTCAGTGTCTCTCAAGTTTGAACCCTTCACTGGCATAAAGCGTCAAGGCTTTCCCACGGAAATTAGAGAGGAAAGGTTAACACAGCTTGACTCAATGTCCACGTGCTGCGACATTTGTACCAGCTTCAAGTCTCGGAAAGAGGGTCTACCAATCTTAAAGGAGGCTGCTTTCACAATTCACATAGGACAATGCATGTCCACTGCTATACACCCCTGCAAGCCCTATAACAGCAAACATTGAAATCAGAAGTCAGAGTCCCCCGAACGCTTTCCTCAGATTCCCAGTGTTATGAGGCCCACCACTTATGGCAGAATGCGGGCACCGCCAGCCTCAAGCGCCATACGTGTACCCCTCTGCCCCACGAGTCGGCTCATCTAGTGCCTTTGGATGTGCGCGTGCCTGTGGATGTGTATACGATGGGTTTCTATAATGCAAAGCTAGCTAGGAAGCGACGATAGAGGGGTGTGGTAAAACGATGCAGCTGGGAGATCTTCGAGGGTGGGGGGGGGGAGGGGAGGCAGGTCAGAACGGAGAGTACCTTCTTTAGTTCCTTCCGGAAATGTCTGAGAGTGAGAGCAGCTTCGGCTTCCAGTACACGAGCGAACCCCGAGAACGCTTGCTGTCTGGCCTACCCCTTCTTGCTTTCCTAGTTACGAGCTAGGTTTTATCTTGGCTATTTGTTAGCCACCGGGGAAAGGGCTTTATTTCTCATTACCTTGTACCGAGTCCAAGTCATCCAGGGCCTCCTGTACATAGCCCCCAGGGGCCCCCACACATAGGCAGATTGGAGAAGTTCACTTGTGTTTTGGAGTGAATGACGGAGAACTCCTGAGCAATATTATGGATGCACAGTCAGCATTCACACGATTCCCCGGAGTGGAAGCTAGTCCCTCCCTGGGCCCCAACAACTGCTAGACACCAACTATTTGAAAGGCACTTTCGGGGCAGGTGTGTGGATTTCACGTTGAGTGTCCAGAATGCAGACACTCGCCAAACAGGGCGGCGATGGAGACATGGGCCCAGAGTTATTGAGATCAGCGCGGGGAATGGAAAAGGGTGTTTCTGTGCCCACCTGCGTGTGCGTGTGTGTGCCTTCTGCCAGCCGCTCGGTCACTCGTCTCGTCCGGTATGTTCCCTCAGGGCTAAACCCTGAGCTCTTTATTCATAACTTTGAAATTCTCCTGCTCCAAGTCTAGCGAACACTCTAGCAGGAATGCATAGGATTACAGGGGGCTCGGGCACAAAGCACACCCGCACACACGCGTTGTTTTTACTTAGCCGAACATAAATTACACATCTTGGATGCCTTCCCAGAATCTGAAGGCACACACAGCAGGGCCCGGGTTACAAGGACTTTTAAAACAAAATGCCCTTCAGCTTCTCGCCTGAATTCAGCGATTGCAGTTCTGTGCCACTTAACGTCAGCAGAGGGCGCTGCGCACTTGCTGGTGAATGTTCGGTGACCGGCTGGGAGAAGATACTGTTGAAGGCTATTGTTAGGCGTGTTCATTTATTTGCTTTTTTAGTGTGGCTTTCTATACTTCCGTCTGTCTTTTTCTTGCTCCCGCTGTCTGTCAGGATTTCTTTCCTTCTGTTATCTCTACGTTCTGTTTATTTCCCTTCCTTTCTTCATCCATTCCTTTCTGTCTCCCTTGCTTTGCTATATTTCGACTTTCTTTTTCACTTCTCTTCATTTCTTTATTTCCAACTTGATTTGGTCTTCAATTTTCCTTCTTTTTCTTTCACTCGTTCTTTCTTTTCTTCCTTCCACTCGTTTTCCTTTTCTGTCTCAATTTCTTTTATTCTTTCTATTGTATTTTCCTTTCCAACTTTTTTCGCTCTTCGCAATTTTACCTACACGTACTTTCTCTTTCCTCTCCTTTTCGCATTCCCTTAATTGCATTCCTTCTTCCTTCCTTGCTTTTACTTTTGTTTCCCCTTTTCATGTATTTTTCCTCTCTCCTCTTCCTTTTATTTCCCTTTCTAAATTTTCTCTTTTCGTTGTCATTGGGGTTTCCCTTCTCTCTTTCTTGAATTCTGTCCTCTTTTTTTGCTTTGTGTTTACTCTTTTTTTCTCATCATGTTTACGTTTAATTTTAATTTTCCTTTCCGTCGTCCTTAATTTAGAATGTAATTAATTTTGCAATCAGCGGACGATAACCCAGCCTTGAAATGCCACACGCAGCCTCACCCGTCAATATCCGCTAATTTAGCGCAACCTGTCTGCAGCCGCGCCGCTTCCGCCCCGTCTCCGAGGTCGCGGTGCTAATGGAATGCGCCGCCCTGGGTGTAATGTCCCCGCGCACGGCTCCATCTGTCAGTCTGTCGCCGCCTGTCCGATAAGGATGAGAGATTGTCTCGTGGTGTCTCGGGCCCGGAGAAAACATCTTGTTTCTCGCAATCAGCGACAGGCTGCACGGCAACTGTGGCCAGCAATCAGAACATCATACGTGTTATAAGTAAGAGCAGTTGCTTTAAATGGGCTTTAGAAACCGGATGGTCTCTAAGTGCCAGGCCGTGGTGGTCACTGAGAGAGAATCTGCCAATGCGGACTTTAGGGCAATTATTTTATGGAGCCAAATAGTGACAGAGTGCAATTGAGTTGAAAAACACGACTGCGGGTGGAGTGTTGACCAAAGTGTTGACATCATGTCTAAAAATAACAGATGACACACCGAGCTGGGGGGATCCAGCATTATGTGTTGCCAATCTCCATCGAGTGTGCATCTTTCCTGCGCAACCCAGCTGGTAAATAACATGGCATCCAGGGGAGTTGCTAGGTCTGGAAAAGACCCGGGGCTAAGCTGATGTCGGAACTGTTGGGACTGGAGGCTAGCTAGTCTTTTGGCTGTAGCTCCTGAGATTCTATCCGGGGCTACAACCAAAAGATCAGGGGCTATAGCCCCCTAAGCCCCCCCCCTAGCAACGCCCCTGATGGCATCACTCCCAACGGGGCCAGCAACTTCGCCCTCTATACGTTGGACTACAACTGTCATCCGCCCCAGCCAGCATAGTGAATGGTTGGGGATCATGGGAGTCGTAGTCCAAGACACCTGGAGCGCTGCAGGCTTTAGAACCTCATCTTCCTCTTTGTAAAACAATGCAAAGAGATCCAAACAAAAGGAAAATGCAACCAGGTCAAGGAAAAAAATCACAACACAAATGACTCAAGGCCTGTTTTCATATTATTTATTCACTAGGAAATCCTTAAAACTTTCAGCTAGCTTCATGCGCCCGCCCCCCACCCCCAAACACCCACCAAACACAAGGCGATTAAGTCCCTTCAAGCATTCAAAATGTAACATGTAGCGCTCTGCAAAACACACACATAGTACATTTAGAGTTGCATTCAGTTAAAAGTAGCTCAGCACACACAAGTGTACCTGTAAATGCAGAGTAAGCAGGGCTTCCTCCCCCTCAGCACCTTGGGCAGGATATAGCAAGTTGCACCCTTGGACCCACTAGCTCCCACTTTTTCTCTCTGGACCATCGGCTACCACTTCCGGGCTCACTTGCACCTGCCCCCCCAGCAGACTTGGGGCCACCTCCACCCTGCAGATTTCCATGTGAAGAGCAGGGCTCCCCAACTCTGACTTGGTCCCTTAGGGGCATATTTAGGATTCTCCTTGCTCCCCACTTTTAACACAGTGAGGAAACTGCGGCACATGGAGGAATAGGGGGACTAGTATTAGAAAGATCCTATGACTAAACCTGGGTGTTTGGCCAACCCCCAAATTCAGCGAATCTCCACTGTGTTCGTGAGTCGCCGAACGTTTGACATTTTCTTTAGAGAGTTACCTGTTCCTATGAGGAACTTGCTTCTCGACTCTTCAGAGTTCACCAGGATCTTCCAGAGATGAAGCTGGGGGTGTCTGTTGCTGTTTGAGAGCTGGAACATTTTACTTTGGAAAGGGTTTGTATGCATCGATTTTAGCTGTGATTTTAGACAGTGGCGAACAGAAAATCATTTTATGCACACATATTTGTTTGTTTATTTATTTGGTAATGCGCACCGAACCCTAAGGTAGCTGGGCGCAGCAGTTACAAGAATATTTGAAAGTGGCTGATATGTTGTATATATTGTATAAACTATAAATAAACATTTAAAAAAAAAAAAACAAGAATATTTGAAGCTTAGTTACAACATGAAGGTACAATACATAGAGATGAAGTAAATTACATTGTATACAGTTTACAATCAGTAGTGTAGTACACAAAAAAGCACGCAGATAGTCCTAGGGTCAGGGGATGATTGGGGGGAGAGTTAGGGTAATTCTTAGATGTCCTTGGGAATTAGCTGTTAGGCTTTTATAAGGCTGGCCAAACAAAGGTAGGGCTTTGAGATTTCTTTTTCAGACAGATTGCAATTTGCCTGCTACGCGCTTTAATATTTTGTAATGCAGTGGCTTGATTGAATGTATGTTCACACACAACTTGATTGAGCACAATAGTTGACACAAGCACTTGAATTTCTTTTCACATTTCTTAGTACATTGTTGGAAGGGGAAATGTTGCTTGCAGGGTCTTGCTGATCACTCAGGCTGTGGCTTTAGTGGCCGAGAGATTGGGTGTGTGCTGCAGCACAGCACCTACCTGGATGGAGGAGGAATTTGCACTAGGGTGGCAAGATTGACGGCACGCACACACAGAACTTGGTTGAGCACATGAGCTGACGTGAACACTTGAATTTCTTTTAAGACTTATCAGGACACTTTGAGGGATGGTCTTTCCTTGTGCTGGGAAGACATTTGATAGCAGGGTCTTGCTGATCACTTAGGCATTGTCATCAGTGGCAGAGTGATGGTGTATGTTACGCAAAACACCACCTACCTGAACAAGGGTGGAATTTGCTCTGGAGTGACCGGTTTTGTAAGTATTGCAGCTTGCTTCAGCAGTTGAGGCCAGGGCGAAGATCAAGGCTGCCAGTTTATGTGGCTTGTGAGGCCATAAGCAACACCAGATATGACATCCTCACGGCCAGCATCAAAACATGGGCAGGGAAAGGAAGACATGTAAATGTTGCATGGTTTACAGGAGAAACAGTTATTGCTGCGATTGTTGGGTGCATGCGAATTGTGGGTGGCAGCACAGCACAGCATCAGGTTACAACTAGAAGTAGCACTACGCACACAGCTATAGGCACTCAAAGCACTAAAACACTGGTTAAGGTGGCTACTACTGCTTCTAATGGCATCACTGGCTTGGCTGTGCCTGAGGTCAGGGGAGTTGCTAGGTCTGGAAAAGACCCGGGGCTATGCTGATGTCGGAACTGTTGGGACTGTGGGCTAGCTAGCCTTTTGGCTGTAGCTCCTGAGATTCTATCCGGGGCTACAACCAAAAGATCAGGGGCTATAGCCCCCTTAGCCCCCCCCTAGCAACGCCCCTGCCTGAGGTTGTATACTAATTGACCTTTTCACAATTGACCTCGGGAGAATTGACCTTGGGAGAATTGACCTCGGGAGAATTGACCTAATTTAAAAGGTTAATTAGGACATATATGCGGGGGGCAACCCCCTGCAGACCCCCACCCAATCCAAAACCCCCTGCAAACCCCTCTCAATCCCCTTATATTATTTATAATCCAAAACCAACCCAACACATATATAAAATAATATAAAGGTCAATTGTGCAGAAGGTCAATTAGGACCACTATAATTAGGACAATTGTGCAAACGGTCAATTGTAAAAGGTCAATTTGGGTAAAACCGTGCCTGAAACTTCACTACTGCCTGCCCAAAGCCCACCTTTCTTGACATCTGAGTCTCTGGCACAAGCGGGGACATAACCCATCCTTCCTTGTTGCAACAGACCAGAGTACACGTCCAAGTTTTGCAGAGGTCTGTTAAGGTGGCAGCAAAGGACCCACCCCCTGCTCAAGTTTCAGAAGGAGATGTGCTCAATGAGAGGGGTTCAAAGTTACAGCTCTCAGTAGTAGGTCAGGGGCAGCAGGGCCACGGTCAATCGCTGAATGTTTCGCAGCCTGGTACACACACACTGCATTAACCCTGCCCGCTCCACTCTGACCCATGAATCTGATGATGGCAATGGCGGTGATGTATCTGGTGCGGGTGATAAGACACACACTATACGCCACCTTGTTGCAAGAAAATCGGGAAGATATATCTGAGATCAGCGCTACAGAGTCTCCCAGCCCCTGCTGTGAGTCACAGTAACAGCTAGAGGCGCAAGCAAACTCTGAAATAGTGCCCGTCAGCACCATCCCTGCCTGAATTCAGAGAGCAGATACCTCAACAGCATGCACACTGCCTGCACTCTCTTTGCAGCACTTAATCAGCGAGCCAGATGTATCAGTGGGTTTGATCATCGTCAATCAATGGCAGCACAAACCAGGCTGTCACAGCAACCAGTGGCACCTATGGCACCTGCTTGACGTGTGAAGCCATGCATTCTCTACTCCAACCTATGGCCAATTTCCAACTGCACCTAGTGCCACTATTGCAGACGCACAGCGAATATGTCTTCTGCATGGATTGTTTTGCTCAGGGAAGAGCTGAATCTCGTCATCTGTACTTTATGCCAAAAGATGGCGTGCCAGGGACCGATCTGGGTACCTTAATGATGATTGGCCATATGCAGCAGCATCATGCCAGGGCATGGGACCAATTTACACAAAAGGACCGCACAGGCATTGACAAACATCAGCAGCATGCTGGCGCCACCCCACATTGCCACCCTTGATTGATTGATTTTGAAATTTCTTAAGCGCAACGGTCACCCAAAGGTATCTTAGCGCTAGAGAGTGAGGTAACGTCCAGTATGGAAAACCACTAGACGAAAACAGCTGACTAGAAAAGAAGTGTCTTAATCGCTTTCCTAAAGGCCATATGATTAGAGAGTTTCTTTAGGGAAGTTGGAAGTATGTTCCATAGCTAGCAGCGATGACAGAGAAGGCTCTACCTCCAATCCTCTTCCGGCGATAGAGGGGCACGATGAGCAGATCAGCCAACGCCGAGCAGAGCTGACGATTGGGGTAGTAGTGTGTAAATTAAGTCTGTAGGAATTCTGCACCTAGACCGTGAGTGGCTCAGTGCACTATGCATAGTGCCTTGAATCTTATGCGCTGGTTGACAGGTAGCCAGTGTAACGATCGCAAGACCGGGGATAGGGGGGCTCTGTAAGGAGTGCCAGTTACCATCCGAGCCGCCAGATTTTGCAGACATTGCAGTCTTTGGATAAGCCTCTTTGGATGGGCTAAATACAAAGAGTTGCAGCAGTCCAGCCGAGAAAATATCAGGGCAGCTACCACAGGAGGGCGTAGAGGCGCAGGAATTAAAGGGAGAACCTTCTTGCCACCCTGGAAGTGGCAGCTGTGTTAAGAACACAGAAAAGTAGTCCCGGCAGAAGGCAAAGCTACAGTAGTGTCAGCGGAACAATAAGTATGTACCAGACCAGTCTCAGTGAATCATTTGAGCACATCCAGAAATATCATCGTAAGCAGCCATGAGTACAGCTTCTGAATACCAAGCAGGCAATATTGCTGGGAGTGGGCCTCCTGCCACAAACCTTTGCTGAAAACAAGGTTTTTAAGGAACTGGTGGCAAGTGCTGATACCCGTTGGTAAATTCCCATTGGAAATGACTTTGCAGACAAGGCTATTCCCGTGTGGTGTGATGCAGTAGTTGTTGTGGTGTGAAACACATTGGACCTGTCAGAATGCAGGAAAGTGCACTTCACAACAGATATGTGCATGAGAACTAAAGCCCTGACTACATGGCTGCAAAGGTGCATCGAGTCACCTTCCCTTCCAGTGGAGACCCTGGCAAGCAAAAGGGGTCACCACAGCAGCAGGCTATCCACCCAATAAACACTTTGTATAGGCAAGATTTTTGTGTCAGAAGCCACCCAGGTGGGGGCATCTGGGATAACGTCAAGCAGGTGGTAGCAGAGTGGTAAGGTCCTGATAGCTAGCCTTTAGCTATCTTTTGGGCTTTTTGGCATTAGACAATAGCTCCAATATCAAAGGCCTGGGAACACAATGCATGTCAACAATTGCTCCCCTGTCTGTGATATACTTGCTGTGGCACACGATATTCTGTCATTTCAGCTTGTCATACAGTACCAGAAACTCTTTGTGAATGTTGCACCTGCAATACAAACTAGCACACCACCGGCTCAACATCTCTTTGCGGACCCACTGGAATTCAACCTTGCATATGCTTGATCATCTGTGTGAGCAAAGCAATGCTTTAAGTGACTACAGCTACACTCACAGTCAAACATTGGATGGGACATTCTTCACTCCAACTCAGTAGAAGTTCAAGCACAATGTCTGCCGTGCACTGTAACTCTTTGAGTAAGCCATACATGAAGTGAGCATAGCATGTCACTTACTGAGTTGCTTCCATTGACAATTAGCCAGTCCAAAAAGGGAACTGAACATAAAATCACAGGCGAGTCCGGCATTGTGTCAAACTTTTGTGGTGGTCTGCACATAACACATAATAAAGAACACATTGTATATCTTTTTGCATTTGGTGAAAGTGGTAGAATTCCAGACTGTGGAGAGCAGGATGACACAGTGAGAAGCCATATGAAAATTAGCAAGATTATACTCTAGAAAAGAGGGCACACACACTTGTTGTCAGTGTGTTTACTTATTTTTCTGTGACACTGACACTGGGATCTACATAAGTGGTCCTGGGATTTGATGGAGAGGATAAGTGCAACTGTCAAACAACACTACAACCTCCTCATCCTCCCTGTCACTGGTGGTGGGCATTACAGACCAGGGCTTGGCGTGAGAAACATCTTGTTCTGGTCTACGGGGCTGCGCCACACAGTAAATGTAAGGCAGAGAATTTCCCCCTCAGCTTCCCGGAACAGCATGCAGACCACCCTATGAATCCAGGACCACTTAGCCTCCTTGATATAATCAAAGGCCCATCACAATGATGAGATGGGGATGATCTCTAAACAGTTGTTCTATTCTACATCAGTAAAGCAGATATATGACTGCTGCAGTTGTCTGCATTCCCCAACCACATTAGGCACCATATGTATTGCTTGTGAGTCTTTGCTGTGTTTGGAGAAAACAAATCTTCCTCTTTATGGGGACTGTCCCTACACATGTGAATGGTGTGTGCCTATCCACAAGGGGATAGAGAGGCCATACAAAACTTCAGTGAAGGATTCCTTCTTTTCCAAAATAAAAGGCCTGCTGATTCCTGCAGTACAGCACTGATTCAAGGTGCCACCTTCACTTGAATCTTTATTCCGCAGCACCCAATACACTTTACACCAGGGATGCAACAAAACCTACATTTCGGGGGGGGGGTAGGGTGGGAGGGGCCACTTCAGAAAATAGGCGTGGCAAACTTGGAGGCTCCGCCCCCCCACTGTTTTACCTCCCTCCACCCATGGTCTGGTGTGGGGACCAACTATCAAATAATATATTTTAAAGCACAATATGCAGAGAAGCGGTGGAAGTCTTTCTTGAAAGTAGCAGCTTTAAAGTTTGACTGCGTTTGTTCAAGTACATTTTTCTGAACAAATACAGTACAACTTTAAACGCACCAGTTTTGGGGAAAGGCTTCCCTCACCTCTCAGCCTAACAAAATGCACGTGCGCATATCCAGCGGTGCACCTAGGCTAAAATGTAGGCGAGGCTAACCCTTCAAATGTTGGGAGAGACACTAACTTCAGAGACGGTGGAGGAGTGGCAAACTTGTGTAGGGGCATCTAACTTCATTACTCATTGTAATGAGATGATTCTAGTGCAACTTCAATGTATCAGTTAACTCTCTCCTTTAAGTCTGAAACACTCACTTCTTGCAGACCCTGAAGGTCCTAGAAAGTGTGAAAATGGCAGATGGCGTTCAACGAAAGACTCAATATCATAGCATAACAGGATATTGCAGAGTGTGGGACAGTACTCTGGCCAGCCCAAACAGCTTCAGTGGCTGGGAGCAACAGGGGAGAAAATGTAATGTTGGTTCTTCCACAGTTAGTCCGCTATACTAGAATCTCTGGTGCACTAAATGGCTGGTCTGTCAAATCAAGTGTTACGAGACTGGGGGAGGGCCATCACAGAAATAATATAATTCTATGTGATAGTATTGGAGCCACTAGAAGAGGAGCACCAGGGTACACCAATTTGTCCCTAAACCTATTAAAACTGTCTTATTGTAGGGGTGGAAACGTAATCACGTATAAGCACTCCAATTTTTGCTGTTGAAGTCATAGTGAGATTACATTATTTGCTCAGGATCACACACTTGCGCTAAACAGTGAAGTAGGGATTTTATACCACTCTTTCAATTTGTGCATGTCCACCTTCTTCCACACTTTACTTGAAACACATATTTAAGTTTTGCATATCAAGACCTACAATAATACTGTCCTTTAGAGTTTACTTGCAAAATACACAAATTGCATAGTAAAGCATCATGACAGCATGTAAACCCTCATAGCAGCATGTTTTCCCAAACTAAGACCAAAATGTAAGGTTTCCCTAGAAAAATAAGAAAGGTTTCACGCAACACACATAACTCACAATCCGGTTTCCTGGCAAGAGAACAAGATGCTGTTTAATCCCCATACAGAAACTCTCCAGGTCCTGCTACTCTTTGATGTGGGCCTGCCTTGCCCCTCTGCCATGCATCCAAACCCAACTCACCAAGGCAATGCAATCTCAATGTCACTTGGCCTTGTAAAATCACTGTCTCTGTCTTCCCTCTGTTCCCCCTTCCTTGCCTTGTCGCACCTTGACACACTTGTGTATAGGTGCGTTACAAATGCCCTATTATATCATCATAACAAGGATACGCCCTTTTTTTTGAAAATGTGATCACGCTAGTACCCAAATCAGATGGGAAGTTCATAATCTTGTCCAAATCCTTGTGCAAAACCTGCATCCTTGTGCAGGCTCCCATGGATGCACCCAAATCTTGTGGTTGAGCCTGTGGGGCTTCAAATATGAGTTCCAGGGAGAGACGCACAGCATACTTACCACTGGCTTAAGAGATGCCCTGTCTTCTCAACAACAGTGTAACCTCAAGAGAGGCAAGAGGGCTCTCAGTAGAGCAGGCGCCGGGCAGGGGACTCGCTTGGGAAATTATACATTGAAGCTCAACCTCACTTGAGCCTGTGCTTAAGGCCACCTGGCTAAATTGCATGCATAACATTGTGTTATGCAGAAGAACTCAACGAAGGGCCCCTCAGAACAGGACTGGATGCAGGAAAGCTGTTTTGGTCAATGGCCATCGATGCACGGCAACACCGGGGGATACAACTGTCGCTGTCGGACTTCCCCTCATATCTATCAGGGGTGGAGGGAGGCCTTCACCACCTTCCTACCCACAGACCACTAGACGGTTACAGAGACATGCCGCCACTATGTGCAGAACCCAGAAAGTGACCCACCACGAAATGCACCAGTGCATAGCATGAGCAGAGACACCTAACACAGATATCGGAAGCAATGAGGTAAGAAAAAGCCCCACTAACCCAACCGCTAAAACCTTAACTTTCTTCATGCACCTCTCAAATGCTAAACAAACACAACCACATCTTTGCATAGCAATCCACATGCACTTCACTACACTGCAACAACAAAACAAACCTCACACAGTCCCGCACAACAACACATTAGAGTCTACCGACTCGTAAATCATACCCATGCTCAACGAACAGTGTTAAGCGAACTGAAGCTGTCAACAGGACATCACAGCTCTCACTCTAACTTTTTCCGCTATGCCCTACTAACCCATCGTACCCTCTTACCTTTCACATCCGCCAGAACGCCAGGGGACCACTCCGGTGGTGATAGTGCGTTGTATAAATGTCCTTTAACATTAACATTAACTTTAAAGGGCGATGGGCTTTCTGTGGCTAGTAGAGCCCAAGGTCACAGTACATGCCCTTTGGGAACTGGTGCCCGTTCTTTTGTCAGCTGCTGTTTGCATCTTCGATCTTCTGGCTTTTCATCACAATGTGGTGTATCAAAGTATTCAGAAGCAGCTGAGAACAAACATGTCAGCTCGATGTTGGAGTGGAGTGCCTTGGTACAGCGTGAGCGTGATGGAGCCAGAGAGGGAGAGACAGAAAGAGAGAACACACAAGTATGGGTAAGAGAGAGTAGGACTGAGAGGTGATGCTCTGGAAAAGTGTGCATGCAGACATCACTGGGACGATGAGCTTACAGGAGGTGGTGAGCAGGAGAGTAATACTAAGGCGCTGAGTGCACTAAAAGTGGTGAGAGGGAGCTAGCCCTGAGAACGTGAATGGAAAAGAGCTGTTGAGAGAGTCTGATTGAATGCAAAGGGAGAGGGATGCGAGGCAGAGAAACCCAGGGGCAGTGAGAGTTTTGGAGATGGGTTTGAGGGCAATGGATCAGGTTGGTCAGTTAAAGAGGGGAAGTGAGGCAGGTAACCCATAGAAGGTGGACCCGCATGGGCACTGTCAGGAAATCAAATGCCACGAGTACGCGGGTCGACAGGGAAGATGTGCGCGATCATGATCCGTAATAGGGAGATCAAAATGAGGGGGTGAGACATTTTAAATCACAGAAAGTAGACAAGTATAGTGTGAGTGGGAATGCAAGCAACCGAGTGTACATAAGGGTGCGATGTAAAGCACAGAGAGGTCCAGTATAAAAGGCAGAGCATCAGTGACATGCAGAGCTCACAAAAGTGAGAACCCTAAAAACATTCAGAAAGTGGAGCAACGTTCGTGCTTTGAGACTAAGAAATCGTAGGGTTAATTAATTCATCTTAATATCACAGAAGAATACATTCTGTCTAGACTAATTTACAATACAGAAGGCCAAACACTAGTTATGTTATGTTATGTTTTATTATTTATAATGCGCAATTATACCCAAAGGTATCAGGGCGCAGCATTTACAAGAATATGCAAAGCTTGGTTACAAAGTGTACAAAGTACAAATTAGCATAGGGGAATGTACAGAGCAACAGAGGAAAGCACACAATATATACAGTATATACAAAATTAAAAAGGTGGCACACGAGGTTACACAGTGTGCGGATCGCATGAAGGATGGCCTTAGCACTTATCTATCTTGGCTGGCCTTCAGTTTCAGCCATGATATTACCTTAGAACGGAAATTCAGGTAGGGCATGTCTACTCTGAGGTTGGGAGGCAAAGAGTTCCATAGTTTGGCTGCCTTTAGCGGGAAACTGTTACCTCCTATGGTGGCAAGTTTGTAGTTTGGGACAGAGAGGCAATCTTTGTAAGCAGTTCTGAGGGGTTTTGCGGAGGCTTGTCTATGGCATCTGTTAGTCAAGTAGATCGGGGCAGCATTGTTAAGGGATTTGTAGGTAAGTGAAGCCGTTTTTAGGAGAATTCTATCTCTAGTAGAGAGCCAGTTGTTCTGTTGGCTGAATCCTGAGATGTGCTCTCTTCTGGGGATGCCTAGGGCTGCTCTCAGGGTGTTATTCTGGAGAGTTTGTAGCTTGCTGGTGGTAACCTTGGAGGTTCCCAGTTAGAGGGCGTTACAGTAGTCGAGGCGGGATAGAATAAGGGCTCTAGCGAGTGTAAGGAGGCTAGTGTCTGACAGAAATGGTTTAGCTGAGCGGATTAATTTGCACGTATATGCAGATGAGGATGCCAGTGAGCTCAGTTGTCTTTTGAAGGAGAGGTTAGAATCCAAGTAGAAGCCCAATGTTTTTACCTCCTGTCCAACTTTGATGTTGTTCCCATCTATCACGAAAGAGTTGTAGGCCGGGCTGAGTTTCCTTAGACTATGCGTCGTTCCCAAGATGATGAGCTCCGTTTTCTCATCATAGTCCTACCCATAATCAGTGGTGTATTTAGGCATCTGCTGCCCTAGGCCCAAATAAGTGCATGCACCCCCCACCCTTACCTCTGCCAGACTCTGCACTTTCACCAGATTGCACCCCTTCAACAAACTCTTTCCATGTTGTCCAAACTATGGCCCTTTACCCCCAATTCTTTCCCCAATTTGGCTCCTTAACATTATAAGGATGTTTTTAAGGTTGCATGAATTAAAAAGTTATTGCTTCCTCTCTATTAATTTAAGCCTGTCATCTTCTATGTTATCTTAGTTGAAAAGGTATTTTCAGATCTCTGCTGCCCAAGATTTGGAGAAGGCACTGTGTTCTACAGTTGAATGCACTAGAGGTAATTGTTACGGCTAATTGTCTACTGTCGGTTGAGTCCAAAACTTATTTTAGAGGAAGTGATAAGGACATAAGTTGTGTGCCAACTGGTCACAAGTGAGAGAAGGTTGGAATGAGCAATTTTTGTTTAAATGCTAATATCTGGTTTTTCTCACAAATTGTCTGCTGTCCCTCTATGAGAAGCACCTAGACTGGTCTGTAAAATTGATGTAACATAACTAAATGTCTACATCCGTTCTTGTCAAATGGTAAGGTTTACATATCAAATACAGGGTCGGATTGGGGCGTCGGCCAATCGGCCCGTGGCCGATGTAAACTCATGGCGAGAGACCTGGGGGCCGGTTCCTGAAGCCCAAGCGGGCCGGTTTCGGCCCAGGCGTGGGCTTCACACTTCAGGAACCAACCCCCAGGGCCTCTGCCTTGCCGCACAGATGCAAGTTGCAAAGGATCTGTAAGTAAGTAACTTACAGATCCTTTGCAATTGCAGCCCCGCGCCCGCCGCAGCCGGCCCACCGCATATGCAGAGAAAGGTAACACTGAAGTGTTACCTTTCTTTGATAAATGCGGCGGGCCGGCGGCCAACTGCCGCGGCTCGCGACACCCTGGCGCCAGCAGCAGTCAGTGTTATAAAACACTGGGAGGGAGCAGCAGGGCTGGGCGGGGCTGCCTCAGCCTGGCCTGCTCCCTCCCAGTGTTTTATATTACACAGACTCTGCTCTCCGCGACCGCCTCCAGTGCCCGCCACAAGTTGCAGCAGTGAGCTGCGTGGTGGACCAGGATCCAAGGCTTCCCAGCTGGGCCCGCTACATCTCGCTTGTTGGAGCGCTGGTCGAGCCTTCAGCCCAGGGATCCTGGACCCAGGAGCCCAGGGTCTGGCCTCGCTCCTTCCCATGTGCAGAGAGTCAGCCTTCAGCTGATGCCTGCCTGGGCTGGGCTGGGGGCCTCAGCTGCTGTTCCTGGGCCTGCTTCTTTCCTGGAAATGTAGGCTACCGGCCAGGAGAAGGTAAGGGCCTCAAATAACAATGCCCTCCGCCTTCCAAAGAGTCGAGGAGACCGGAGCAGGAAAATTGTGTGTGTGTTTGTTTATTATTTTTTAGAGGTGCTTTTTATTTTTGTAAGGAACTGACGCTAGGGTGAGTGCTAGTGTGGCTTGAGCTGAATTTACAGGCAGCTTCTTTGCATACTTTGACCAAACCAACTTGGAGCAGCACTGGGGTAGTAGTCAGCCTTCAGCTGATGCCTGCCTTCAAGGCGGGGGTCCGCTGGTATATTCCTAGCTCCTGTAAATCACTGCAGAGTGTGGGAAGCTTCGAGTCCCCTCAGAATCACTGGGACGAGTGAGCGCAGCTTTGAGGCACTCTGGCACTACCGTGGAAGGTGAGGGAGGGGGCACTAGTGTGAGTATTTGTGGGTTACTTCTGTTTTAGTGGTTTGATCAGCTGTGACTTCAGTCAGCCAGTGAGTTTGCAGTTATCCATCCAGTCCCATTTTTTCCCCATTGAGTTCTGGAACTTTTCGTTTTTTATTTCTGATTTCAAAGATGGAAAACTTCAATCCCCAGAATTCCAGGTAAAAACAGGTCTGGACTGCCTTCTCACGCATGACTACAGAAAACCTGAGCGCTCTGAGTAAATGCGCCTGTGAATCGCCCCTGTATCATGGTGTGGATGCAGCTATTAGTCACTTTGGTATCATTGTAGTGAGTGTACCTGTGTGTTACTCGGGTACCACTGTGGTGAGTGCAGATCTGAGCAATTCAGGTATCACTGAAGTGAGTACAGCTGTGAATCAATCAAGTGAGTGCAGCTGTTTGTTACTTGGGTATTAATGGACTGAATGCAGCTGTGAGTCACTCTGGTATCATTGGAGTGAGTGCAGCTGTGTGTCACTCGGGTGCCACTGTAGTGAGTGCAGTTGTGAGCCACTCACTATCAATAGAGGGAATGCAGCTTGTAGTCACCCTGGTATCACTGGAGTAAGTGCAGCTGTGTGTGCTGAAAATCCCTCGCTGTATTTGTTTGTTGTAGATTTATACGAGCGTTGTGTGGGGTGACGCGCTTGTGTGGAGAACGTGCAGAGGTAGGGTGGGTGCAGCAGTTGTGGCAAAAGGCAGGTGGCATGGATCGTTGTACAGTGGAGATGATGGGGGGGAAATGACGGGACACCAAGTTGGTCATTGGGTGCCAGTGGTTGCTACCATTGGTGCCTTGGGACGTGCTAGCAGTGAAAAGATAACATGAGAATAAAGTGGTTGGATCGGACAAAAATACTTACTCAGACCCCATTGACAAATATAGTCATTTTAAAGGCAAAGCTTCTGTCCTTGTGATATTCTGACGGAGATGTGGTCGGATTCTGTGACCTAGGGGGCAGGAGGGTTCTCCCTTTCCTGTGGCCCACGGGGTGTTGCTTCTTTGAATTTGTAAAGTTGTTTTATGCGGTTGCCAATCGCATTCATAAGGGTTTCAGCCAGTAAAGTAACAAGTCTTGGATTTGAGTGAAATGTTCAAAGGCCTTTTGAAGGATGGGAGTAGTCCTGGGCCGCATTCTGTATGCAAGTGTAAGACATTGGCAATGCCAACAGTTTGGGCTTTTGTGTAGGCATGGCCAAGGCACTTGCCAGGCGCGGTTGTAGTGGTATTACCTGCCCATTGATGGCAGCAGGTGCAAAATGGTGCGAGCGAGTACTTGGGCATATAATTGCAGTGCCTGAGAAATGCCACTTGTGCACAGGTCAGTGCTGTTGGCTTTGCCAGTGTTTGTTTTTGACAGGACTTCAGAGCAGGTCACACAGAATGCCTATGGGTCAAGTGGCGCTGGGATGACCTGGTTAAGACATTTTTATTGTACCAGTAGCGGTTTGCAACTCCAATTGAGCTATTGGGTCTCAGAGGATGGCTTTGAGGAACTGGCTGGCGGGGGCACTTTGCGTGCAAGGTTTGTTGATGGGGCCTGATTGGGTGAGCTCGGGGAGTTCCCATGAGCGGGCGCGTTGCTGGTGGGTGGGGTATCTGGGGAGGCTGTAGCCCTGGGTCTTCTTTTGTTATGGCCCTGGATGGAGGCTCAGGGAGCTGTGGCCCTGTCACAGAACTGTATGCAAAGCTATGTTATTTTATGAGTTGTGTTGTAATGTAACAGACACATGAACCCTTTATAAGTAGCATTTTCTGTAAAGTTGTGAATTGACGCCATTCACGGATGATGGTTTGAGGGCCACTTTTTTGGAGCGAGAGGTGGGCCACTTTTTTGAGGCGAGGGGTGGGCCACCTTTTGGGGCGAGGTGTAGGCCACTTTTATTTGGGTGTCCGGGCCGATTTCTAGTCCCAGTCCGACCCTGATCAAATATGTGCAAGTGGTACAGGCACATCTTATAACAATGTTTAATAAAAATAACTGAACCCCCTTCTCATGGTTACAGCTCTGGTGTTAGCAGGGGGCCAAATGGAAATAAGGCAAGTTACCTGTTGCAGTCGATGCACCTCAAATCCCTTGAACTGGAACACCATTAAAATATGGCAAAATCACAAGTGAAATGTGTAAACTGTGCCTGGCTCTAAACACCTCAGTTGGAGAAGGTTCTTGACATCTTTGGCTGTGCATTCTAACGGTGATGTGATGGATAAGGGCGACCTTAAAAAATCATGCGTGGGAAGCAACAGCATTCCTCGTAGCTGCACAATGCAGGCACCTTTTTATAGCAAATGAAGTGGTACATACTGTTTACATTATTGCTGTTTGTGCAATTGTACAAAATACCCAACACTCCAAGAGTAAAAGTGAGCAATGGATCCGGCGTTCCAACAAAATATTACCGTTGTTGGTGTCGTGTTGGCTATGGGTCTTGCCAGCTTGCATTTAAGGTCTTTTAAAATGTTTGTTAACTCTGTAGAATTGGTTGGACTGTACAATACATAGGAACATTTTGAAATGGGTGGCTATAGGTATAGATGTCCTACTTTCGTTTGAAGTACTTTTTACAGTAAAAGTCCTACCTTGTATTTAAAATATAATTAATGTAAAGATTAGTTATAAGCATCACAGTTATGCACTGTGTGACATACTGTGAAGATGTTTCTCCTGTTAGGACTGAGCGTGCAGTAGAATGTCATCAAAGATACAAGATAAACCCAGCAGGGATGGCATTTACCTGCTTAGCACTGAGCAACTTCTGTAAAGATGTCTGAATGGCTATCTTTACGGGACACTTCTACAGCTGTGAAACCTTGTGTACCTTTTGCACACCATTTTGGTTCTTACCCTTTGGCTTTGGGTGTCCTTTCACAGGTTTCTTGATGCACCTGCGCATTGAGATTTACTTTTCGCCATTTTATCTTCTCTATGATCTACTCCATGCTTGCACCGTTTGGGCGGCCAGAGACCTCTGAAATGTGTGGCCGGGGCGGTAAATGAGTGCTTGCTTCTGAACATCAGTTTATTGCCACCTGTGGGAACTCTGTGCTTGACTTAAGGATAGGCATGCGTTTAATATTGTAAGAGGATGCATCATTTTTAACCTTTACTTTTCTGAAGGGAAAACCCCCACTGTGGGACTGGGTGTGAGCTTGATCCTTGCAAACCTGATTACTACAGCTACCAGAAGTCCTTGCAGCAGAATCATTATTGATTGTGAACACCTGCACTTGCTGTGATCCACAAGCTAAGACTGCCTCCCTGACGATGTGAAGAGCACAGAAACCGGTAGGAGGAGAACACCAGTGGCTGAGTAGGTTAACTGTGCAGGGAACTAGAGTGCACCCCTCTCTCCTGTACATCATATATAGATATTTTCAATGAAAAACTTTGTTAAGGGGACGTTATGGTTAAGTTGCACTAATAAAAACCAATGAAATTCACTGAAAAATCTTTGTTAAAGGGACATTATGGTTTAGTTGGACTAATAAAAACCTATGAAATTCATTGAAAAAACTTTGTTAAAGGGACGTTATGGTTCCAAGTAAACCCGAAAACCCCCTGAAATTCGCCAGTTATGTTAAGCTAAGCAACCATAACTCGTGCCCCCACCGTGCACTGCTAAGAGTAACACCCATGACATCAAAGATGATATCACAAATGTCATTGATGACATCACATGTCTGGCTCACTCTTTTTTCCTTTACTGATATATCTAGGCCAGTAACAGTCAGGAACTAAAAATTCACTATACTATAGTACAAAGTACTATATTTGTAGACTTATACTTCAAATATGTTCTTACAGTAATTCACTTAGGGTCCACTCAAAGCATATGAAACATACAAAGGGGCAAACATAGACTTGGAAGACAGCAACGCTTTCTATGTTTGAAGATGATTAGTAAGGTTATCAACACTGTCTTATAGTTCTTTTGTTTTTTTATTACTGTACTTTCCCTGGATATGCTCATATTTGTACACATTGCACTTACACTACTTTCCTCAGGGTCTAGTCACAATATGTGATAGTTATACACAGGGAAGTAGTAGCTTTGAAGCAGAGCAATCATTTCTGTGCATGAAGATAATCGGTTAGGTTATGAAGATTGTCGGGTAATACTGCTGTTTTTTTGTTTACTTCACTTTCCCTGTATATGCTCTATTTGTCTGTGTTGTTTTCTGTTTGTGTTTTGTGTGCAGTAATGCAATAATGTAGTAAGTGGGTTTGATTAGGTACATATTAAATGTTTCACAGTATGCAAGACTCTAATAAGAAAGCATTTATAATTTTAGTATTTAACATGGCAAGGTTATTAATATTGCATCTCCATCATGTCTGCTGCACACATTCCCTATGTTACTACATGTGTACCTTAGTATATTGGAAAAACTTCATAATACAATGCTATTTGGATTAATGCATTACTTAATGCACTATGTACCTCATGATATTTATTCCAATGATCCTTGACACTTTTTTATTAACATTAAAATAAGAATCCCTTGTACAGACCTTTCATGAAAGGTAAATGCACATGTGATGTCATCAGTGATGTCATCAATGACATTTGTGATGTCATCTTTGATGTCCTGGGTGTTAGTCTTAGCAGTGCACGGTGGGGGCGTGAGTTATGGTTGCTTAGCTACCATAACTGGCGAATTTCAGGGGTTTTTCGGTTTTACATGGAACCATAACGTCCCTTTAACAAAGTTTTTTCACTGAATTTCATAGGTTTTTATTAGTCTAACTAAACCATAACGTCCCTTTAACAAAGTTTTTTCAGTGAATTTCATTGGTTTTTATTGGTGCAACTTAACCATAATGTCCCCTTAACAAAGTTTTTTCATTGAATTTCATAGGTTTTTATTAGTGCAACTTAACCATAACGTCCCTTGAACAAAGTTTTTTCGTTGAATTTCATCGGTTTTTACCAGTGCATGCTATTTTCCTACAACTTACTAATATCATACTTACCCAATATAGCAATATTTGCGTCCAATTTCCAAAGTTTCACCTTAAAACTCTGCCATTTCCCACCATCTGGAATAGTTTTTAACACTTCTATACAATCCTTGCAACTATTTCAGCTAGTTTTGCATCCGTAGACATCTATGAACATTTGACTTCATAGCGGACCTTCCGGACAGTGCAACGTGACCATATGCTGGCGCGCAGCATGATGACTTGTCTGAGAACCCATCTGCACTTCACGATAAGATCTCTGCTTGGCGGACAGTTCGGAACTGCATTTTCTACTGACCTAGGAACTTCCAACTTCAAAATGTCCCTTGCACAGCTCCAAAACCTATTCCTACTCATTATCCATTAACAATCTAGTACACAGTACATACTTTTAGGAAAACTGCTATTTATCTTAAAATGGCATCAGCTAATACCATCCCTCCTCCCCAAGAGCCACCACCAGTGCTGTAATCAAGGAGCATGAGAAACACTGCCCAGTAACTTAGAAATAAAACACGCGCAACATTTTCCCTTGTCCACCTACCCCTCCATATTAGTGTTTGGTTGCTCTTCCCTCATTTCCCTCCCCACCTTTCATTCTGAGCTCTCCTGCCAAAAACAATACATCCAAAAATAACAAACGACATATTCCTTTAGGAACCACCTTTCACAGTTAAAAAATAGAACTAAAAAAAAATGTATAGACTCCATCTACTTTATATTTCTCAGTAAAGTACATAGACTAAATAAGATTTTCCAACATTTCCATTTGCATTTTGTGTTATGCTAATGCGAATATTGTGGCGTTCATCCTCTCTTCCAGGGACTGGAACGACGGATACCGGCCCAGCAGGCCACGTTATCAGGCCAAGTGAAGCAAGGGTGGATAACGAGGTCTCTGGACCATTATCCCCCATTCCAGCCTCTGAAATGGGGGATGAAGGCCATTAGCACCCTAGGTTCCCAAAACGGGAAACCGGCGTGCTACAAAATAGGATTTTTCTTCCAACACCGGGACACCTGCGGCGTCCCGGTATAGGAAGGAAAATCCTTTTCCAGGATGGCCACCATGGAAAGGGAAGGTGAGGGTTCCATACAGGGCCCCTCTTCACTTTCCATAGCAGCCTGCAGAAGGCAAAAAAGAGAACCCTATGACCATATTACCACGAGCACATTTTTCTTCCCTTTCAAATCTATCCTAATTTCGAATAACATAACTTTACCACAAAGCCATTCCCAGGTGGGCATGGCCACTTTAATCCTATGTTTTGTTCCTTGTGGTCATGGCCAGTATCCAGATTATCTGGATCATGACCTTATTCCATGACCCAGACAATCTGGCCACTGACCATGGCCACAGGCTACCCCTCAGTCACTAAAGGTATACTGCTATTTTTTGTAGCTACATTATGACATTTGTCAAATAATAAAACACTGGCACATTTGCAAAACCATGCTTGTAGGTCCTTGCCAATGCTCCTTATGCAAGTTTGCTGGAAATCCACCCATGTTTTATTTTTTCAAAAGTGTCAAATGTATGCACATACAATCGTCATATAACCTAGCCCCCACTTGACTAAATCCATTCAGACTTTACGAAAACATCTAAATCTAGATCTATAATCGTTTTGCAAAGCTTTGTGTAGATTTGTCAAATGGCACCACATTTATAAGCCTTTACAATATTTTGGGACCCGCACTCTAATTTTGCTCCCTCTCGGCAGAATCCCACCAAACTTTGCAAAAACATGTATATATTGATCTATTATCAGTTTGCCAAATGAAGCGTAGATTCGTCAAATGGCACCTCATTTATAAGCCTTTACATTATTTTGGGACCGCCCCTACTTTTGCCCCCTCATTACAGAATCCCACCAAACTTTGGATACTCACTCAGAATCAGCCCAGGAATATACATGCAGTTCCATTAAGTGGTGCCAAAGTTATAAGCCATCCAAGAACTGCATTTCACCAAAGTGTAGATTCGTCAAATGGCACCTCATTTATAAGCCTTTACATTATTTTGGGACCCCCCTCTAATTTTGCCCCCTCATGACAGAATCCCACCAAACTTTGGATACTCACTCTGGATCAGCCCAGGAATATACATGCAGTTCCATTAAGTGGCGCCAAAGTCATAAGCCATCCAAGAACTGCATTTCACCAACCCTGTAATGCTAAGGTGTTCGCAAACTTTCACAGGACTGTTCACGAACATCAGGACTGTTTGCGGACTTTTGCTGCAAAAAACACCTGTTTTTTTTGCTTCATGCAGCCATATCCCATCCCATCCTCATCACCCCTCACCTCCCCAGAGATTATTTGATAAGTTTGACAAGTGGAATGCTGTGTTTTTTCATATGTTTTTACAGCGATATCCACGGACATTGGCCGCTGTCCGCGAATCCAAGATGGCGGGCATTTCCAAAAATCTGACGCACTTCACACTCCTCATCATCCAACCAGCGAACACGTTGCATGTCCGTGGACATGACGCAAGCCGATTAGCCAATCAGGACACTGTCCGCGGAGCGAACACGGAAGTGTGTCCGTGGACCGAACATAGATATCACTAATTTATCTTGACCTACTTTTTGGTCATTTTAAAAAAAAATACTGGATGGATTTTCACCAAATTTATTACAAAAGCACGCTTTCGGGACCAAGCCGCTAGTCTTGCCGCATATTTGGTTAAAATCCGTCCAGCGGTTTGGGCTGTAGGCGTGAGCAAAGTTTTTTCCCCATTCAGTCTATGGGAAAAAAAATACATTTTGGGACCACCCCATAACTTTGCCCCCCCAGACCAAACATCACCAAACTTTGCAAATTCAGAGTGGGCCATATACTTATTTTTGCAGAGTTTGGGGAGGATTCGTCCAGGGAGAGGGAAGTTATAAGCCACCCAAAAAGTGCTCTTCCTATGGAAACAGCAACTTAACCATAACTACACGGCCACTACCGTGGCTGTGTAATATGTATATATATATATATATATATATACAAAAGTCATGCTAACAATAACACCTTTGCAAATAGTAAGCATATATACAAGTTTGGCCATCAAAAACTTTAGCTGTCAGAGTGGAATGATTACCAACAGCACAAAATTACTTACAATAAAATGCTGCTCCTCTGGCAATCTGCCAGCCTGAGCCTAGTAGGCATTGTTGTAAATACGTACGTCTCTACCCATAAAATGGATGAAAATATGCATGTGTGAAAAGTGGCGGATGTACAAAATGTATGATTCATTTGCAGCCAACACGGGCAGGAAAGCAGGACTGAAGTGTGAGTAATCTCAATTGCCCCGCAGATTGTACAGAGGTAAACATTTGCCATCTTGTGCACTACTTACAGCAAGAGTCATTAACCCTTAGAAGTGCTAGCATTGCCTCTTCAATGTGTATACTGCACATTTCCACGGCTTGTAGGGGAACTGGGTTACCCTTGCTGCTTGTACCCTAGGCTCCGTATTGCTTTAGGTACGGTCTGAAGCAGAATTGCTTCCACTTCTAGGCATGGTCTGTAGTACGTAAACATTTCTACATCACAGTTAATTGGTGACCTTATGGGGACATGCTGCAGCACTGTTTCATGACAGTTGGGTAGTCGGGTGGGCGGGTCTGCCCATGGCCTTGGGGTCTTTGCTAGGCAGTGCTTCTTGGTGCATGGATTGGTCTGCTGGCTGGGCGGAAGACTGCACTGCTAAGGTCCTTAGCCATCTTGATTGCTTGCCACCTGCTCATGGACTGTCTTATGTACATTTCTGCCCATCCTTGGCTTGGAGCTGGAAGCATAATGTTCCTTTACCCAGTTGCCACCTGGGCACCTGGACCCCCTTGCTGCTATTTCACGATCCATACTTAGTTATGGCAAATGGTGAATATCTCGCTTAAGGCGCCTCTCAATTTCCTATTCCAGTACAATATGCGGTCGAAACTCAGACCTTCACATGATAACACTGATGTTGGAGTATGCAATGAGGCAAGAATTGGCTTTAGGAAACACTTGAATGGACTGAATGAAAGACTGTCAAAGGCCTCCTTATTACACGTGAGCTCTGGACCTCAAGGGAATGCTTATTAATTAAGCAATAGGCGCCGAGAAGGGGGGGCATTACCACTTCAAGTAATCCTCTGGGGCCCATAGTTACAGGTCCGACCGAAGCGAGGGCCTTAACAAAGGCCCCGGGGCATTACCTGAAGTGGTAATTACCCCCCTGAAAATGTGCCCACCTTCTCCCTCTCCTGTTAGCTCCCCACTGCCTTGTTTCCCTGCTCCCCTCACCTTGTTCTTGCCCCTATGATTGCAAAGCGCTCTGTTGTTTCTCGAAGTTAGGCCCACGCTCAATAAATACAATAATAATAATAATAATAATAATAATAATAATAATAATAATAATAATAATTCCCAGTTATATTAGTAGCATTTTGAAAACAACACACATGTTGCTTTAGTGTCTCGTTTTCCTCTCTATCTGGCCATCATCTGAGGAGGATAGATAAATACAGTTTCCACCCCGAACTCTTTACTGGCAGCTCCCCAAAACCTAGAAATGTACTGATAGCCTATATCAGACATTGGGGCTCATTACGACCCTGATGGTAGCCGTGCCCTTATTAAGGGCTTAGCTGCTGCCGGTAATGATTATTTACTGGGTCCAAGAAAATGCCAATAACCGGGTTATGCCGACCTTGGCGGACCCGGTGATTGCACTTTACTTGGACCTGGTAAAAATCAATCCCCATTCCCATTTGAGCCCCATAGAGCTGATTGGGAATGGGGAGGATGCTAACAACAGGCCCGTTAATGACGGGCCCGTTATTAACATCCTGGCCTGCTAGTGGGTCCAGCTTTTCACGTATGGTCAGACCAGACGTGAAAAGCGGGACCCGCTAGCAGGCCTCGTAATAGGCCATCCCGTAATGAACAGTGCCGGTCCCGTACTGGCACTGTTCATTTTGGGAGCGCCAGGGTACTAATGAGGCCCATTATCTTTCTAGGAGCGCAATGGAGTTGAACGATATCCTCCAAAAAGCCTCACTCCAACTCAGCAGAATTATCTAATGCCTCCAAAGGCATACAATGTTCCATGTTGGAAAAGGTATCCACAGTTACCATGATCACTGAAGAACCCCAAGGCACTAGCAAGTCCACGATTATATCTGTAGCTATTGTCTCCCGTGCCTTAGCTGTAATCTTTAAGAGCTTGTGTGACTAGGAGATCATTGATGGGATATACTCAGAGCACTATCAGAGCAGGGATTTCAATTTTTGTGAATGTCTTCCTACATCAGACTGACCTTACGACCAAATCCAGGGTTAACGCTACTTCTTTAATTCCTGCAGACAACTTCTCTATGTCCTGCAGACAGTGTTTCATGGCACATTCTAAGTACTTTAAACTTCAACTCTGAGGGCATGACCCTGAAAATACAACCCAACTTTGTTTGTCAATAGTTCACAACAGGCACTGAAGATAGGAAGCAAATGTCACCTCTGAACACATCCGTCATGTCAGTCATCAAAGGTCAAGCATTGATAGCACTATTCAATGTTACAAATGCACTGAAAAAGGCACATAGCTTTCCTCTGCTGAATAAACCTACACTTGAGCCAGATGACCTGTCCAACTATCATGCATCTTCCCTTCACTGAAAAAGTGATTTAGAAGTCTGTCGCCCTCTAGTTTCCCCAATGGATCATTTAGCACATTCTCCTGCAGAATTACCAATCCGCTTTCCCACCACGATGCAGCACAGAGACCGCCATCGTCTAAGTTACCAATGATGCCCTACACATCCTGGACAAAGGGGACCTCTGATTATTCATCGTAATTGACCTCTCTCTCATCGTCATGACTGTTGACCGTGAAGCCCCCTCAACATCCTTGCCACATGCACAGGCTTCGACAGAACCATTGTGCAGTTGTTTGCCATCTACCTTTCCATTAAAAAACGAATAATCCAGATAGGCCCCAACAGATCCCAGTGCTGCCCAGTAACCTGCAGGGTTCCACTACACTCCATACTGGTCCCGGTCATCTTTAACCTTTACATGGATCTTCTGAAAGAGGTCCTCGCAAACATCAAGATACACCAATACACAGATGACAAGCAGCTTTACCTAAAGTTGAATTGCATCAATAAACTCCATCGACTCAAGCACTGTGTGTCCTTCACCCAAGCCTAGAGGTCAAGCAGCTATCTGAAACTCAACCTAAGACTGAATGCATTCTCCTAGGAAATGCCATCAAGTGTGACCAAGTTCAGAACTGGCTGACTGACATGAAGCTCGACGGATTCACACCATATCTCTCATGCAGTGAAAAAATCTATCGACTTAATCACCGATTATGAATTCTGATCTAAAACATATTGCTTAGAAGACGGAGGAAGCCGGGTACCAGCTTTCATTCCTCCACAAAGTGAAGCCTTTCACCCCTTCCCAAGTTTCAGAACTATTGTGTAAGCCGGGGTCCTTTCCACCTGGACGGTGGCGACACCCTTAGGGGTCCCAGATGCTTCCTTGACCCATGTGAAAGACATACATTACATGCAAGGACTAAAAATATGTCACCACATCACACCCATCTTCAATGAGCTGCACTGGCTCCCCATCAAGCGCACATCATATGCAAGACAGCCTGCATCACCCACAAGGCAGTCACAACCAAAACACTACTTTACCCAGCCATGAAACTCACTGTCTCTGAAGGCCGGCTCACTGCCAAAAGTCACAGTTTCTCCAGGTTTCCCTGCCACTTACTGAACCCTGATGCCTGCAACGGGTTTTCTCATATGTCACTGTCAACGAGTATTTGCTCTGTTATATTTTAAATGCGTGCTTAAAACTGTTTTTAATACATTGTAAACACATATTTTTAATGTTGGCTTAAATAATACATTTACAGTTATTGTAGAAATTAATGTTTTCGATTGTCATATTTTACTGCTAATTCTTGATGTCCTTGAAATAAAAACTTTTGACCAACCTATTAGTTAATCAATTCATGTACTTGGATATTCACTTATTCATTACACGAGACCGACCCATGCCATGATCCTTTTTAAATGATGTTTTGTTCAAACTACTGAGCTCCTGCGTCATGACAGGACATGCTGATTTGATCGTGTACAGGGATATTCTATTTGCCCAGACAAACATATATCTTTGGTGGCTCAGAAAATTAATTCTTTATTTGATACTAGGTTGGGCCTGTCATGACATTTTAGCTAGCACAGGTGGGGTCCCCATTTTGATTGCTTGCACCATGGTCCAGGCCAGCCTTTTTAAGCCTCTTTACTCACGGACGGGTCTCTATATTTGTGCTGCTACATCACGATACACTCAGACAGGAGGTCTGCAGGCAGAAGGAACTGTGTGTGAGTCAGGATCCAGTCATTAGCACCCCTTCTCTGTTGTGCATAGAAGCTGACGACGAGACTGCTCTAAAAGCTCCCTGTAGCCTCACAACATTCTGCTGATAGTGGCCGCGACCAACACGCCAGATTTAGAAGGCCTCACCCCCCCCCCATCTAAATGGTTGCATCCTGCAATGGCAATACACCTCCAGTAACATTCTAGGCCCACATGTAGCAAATCTCTCTAGGCCCACAATGGCTTGACTGACCCAGGAACTTTTTCCTATTGATCTTAATGGAATACTGAGGGAGCTAGCAAGCATGGGCGTAGGACATGGGTCCGGCAGGGGGGACAAATCCCCCCCACAATTTTAAGTGGGGGGGATATTTTGGCATTTATCCCCCCAGAAAATGTAAGTGTTGTGCACAGTGCACAGTGCCCACGATTCTTGTGGTTTTGTAACCCGTTTGCAATGCACAGAGGTGGTTGCTGTCAGAAACCTTTGTGGCGACATTTCAACTTTAAGGGCCCGATTCATTTTGTTTTTTTGCACCATTCAAAGTGACTGCTGAAAAGTGACTTTGTGCTGCCAACCCAAACCCTGATTCGTGGAACTGTATAAAGTGCATTTTTGGCGTGCAAAGTCAGTGCAAAGTCATTTCTGCCATACAAAATGACTTTGCACTGTAAAAATACACTTTGCAAAAAATTACATGAATCTGGCCCAGAAATGCGTCTTTACATGACATTGGCGACGAGTCGGGATCGGCACACACTTCACTGCAACACTGACGCAAAACTCTCTAATGACTATCAGTGCAAAATGGCACAACCCCGCCGCCGTTTCTGCCACACCCATGTAAACTAGCTATTCCTTGGTGCCTATGGCATAGCTGTGAGAAACTACATAGTTTAGTATGGAATATAAACCATCCAGAAAGCCTGCCAGATGGTACACCACAAACCACTGCTGACGATTGAGGATGTATATCAGTATATGCTAAAGCCATTAACGTGATAGAAAAGTGATTTGGGAACAACAAGAGCATGATGCGCTGCACACAGGCAGGTTTTCCGAGTGCAGAGGGCAGGATTGGCAACATGTATTCTTCTTCCACCCCAGTGTCAGCATGAAAACCAGATCATATCATCAGTTTATCATTTTTAGATATTCTCTGATTACATGAAGTAATCATCGGAAAACTTTGCACTAACATTTCAACTTTGTATTTATTGAAACTCCTTTGCAACACAACACTTTCATTGGTGTGTTTACAACAACAGGGCCTTTTCAGCTCCTGCATGTGTGCATCACTAATCCAATGCTTTGCTGGGCGCATGGTGTCATGAGAACATAGCTATTTATTTATGTATGTATCAGGGGCGTTGCTAGGGGGGGGCTAAAGGGGCTATAGCCCCATATCTTTTGGTTGTATCCCCGGATAGAATCTCAGGAGCTACAGCCAAAAGACTAGCTAGCCCCCAGTCCCAACAGTTCCTACATCAGCTTAGCCCCGGGTCTTTTGCAGACCTAGCAACTCCCATGGTATGTATTGGGTATTTTTAAAGTGCCTAGACAGAAAATGGTGTTTCAAGGCGCCACTAGACAAAAATGTGGTTGGGAGACAAGGAAGAAAACACCAATGAAAATCCTACTAGGCCTGGCTGTTAAACATATAGCAGCTAGAAACTGCTGTCTGTCCGACATCATTGAGATAATAAGTCAGGAGCTGCTGGCTCTTATTCACATATCCTGATTCCTTCTCTTAAAATATCTTAGTGAAGCAACTGCACATGCCCGTGGTTGGGCAACCAGTAAGGACGGAAATAGAGACGTATCCAAAGCGACCTTAATTATAATTTCAACTCAGCTTCATGGAACCAAGCCAGTCCGGAACGAGGGTCTTTAGGTCCTTTAATCACTGCTTACTCAGTTGAAGTTCTGTCCCATTCAGCCACAACATGTCCCAGAATGCTGGAAAAACATGCTTGCCTACACCAGCCTACGGCAGCTCCCACAGATTGTAGGCACAAAGCTGAGAAATAGATGTCGCGGCTGCCAATGCTCTATTGGTGTAATCAAAATGTCGTAACCAGGTTCATGCTCAGCCACTCGATTTATAAGCACTATGTGTGTCCTTCACTGAAGTCTTGGTAAAAACAAACATTTGGCAAAGCCAGCAGTTTTGGCTTGTGTACAGGTATTAGGCATTTGCCAAGCACTGCCCAGGTACTCACACCACAAGTGACTTTGCTGACTCAAAAGCCCAAACTGTTGGTATTGTCAATGCTTGTTCTTTTTCAAATCAATTAGGATAAAATCAATGGAAGAAGATATTATGTGAGTACATGTAATCTATTGGTGAAAGTAAGATGTAAGCACTAAGGGGCCGATTCATGAAATAAATGTGCGCCGAAAATCTTGGCGCAAGCGTGAAAAAGCAGGCGCACGCGCATGCGTGCGATTCATGGAAAGCCCTGCGCGTGTTTTCCTCAGGATGTGCGCCAAATCTGTGCGTGGCGCCCACGGGCGCACACGTCATTGCACCATCCAGAACGCCGTGCGCGAGGCGCACAGCGAAAGCACACAACGTTAGCGCACACACCAAAAAGGGGGCGGAACACGGGGCGTAACGTGCGGCATGGGGAACAACATGTGAAAATAAGGGCGTAACTGGTGATGTACTGCTGGGAAGTACACGGAACGCCCACACGCAGGCGAACCACATGTATTCATGGAATCGAATAGGGCAAACCGTGCATGGCCAAAGACACGCACAGGCCTAAACACGTCCGCCACACGAAGGCAGGCGGTAGCGTCCCTGCGCATTACAAAAGTGTGCGCAAACAAAAAACACGTATATACAGCTACGATGAATGTCCCATTCAGTGGCCCCCTACGATAAATGACGTGTCATGCAACGCACAGGCATCCCCGAAAAGCAAGAAAAAGAGATAAGCGACCCCTCTTGCCTACGTGCGTGTAAAAAAACACACGCAATACACTGTGGCAGCCAGGAGCCCCAAAAATACGTACGCGATCAACACGCAGGCTAGTATGCCTGTGAAAAAAGGGGTATGCGAGAAACATGGACACCCCCAGTGTGAAAAATAGAGTGTGCAACTCACTGTCTGCCTTGCGTGTAGAAGAAGAACGCATAGCCAACACCCACCTGCTGTGAAGTAATCGCGTGTGAACCCCAACGCCTGGAAAACACACGCACCGCTTCCAACGAAAAGCACGCACAGAGCAATGGAAACCCACGTGGGACCCTCAACCCGTGCCAGGGAAACATCCGCGCGTATTACGCCACATACGCGCTTACACGCTAAGGGTCTTTCCTCGAATTACACGCTGACGTGCACTTTTTCCACGTGCCAAGCCACTCCGTATCAAGCTGGCCACGCGACAACACATGGAAGACCACGCTCCTGCCTTGAAGGCCATTTTCCTGCCCCCTAGAGCCCCAAGCACGCTCCCACCTGCCATCTGCTGCTGCCTGCCTGCAAAACACGTGCCCTTCTATTTGGTGCCTGCACGTCAGCTATCTGCAGGGATCCAGTTGCTGTGACCACCCCTGCTGGAACAGAAGACTTCCGACTGGTATTTCATTGCTCCACAGCCCAGCCCCAGGATCCAGTTGCCCACCCACACCTGCCTTGGGGGTCGCCATGTTGGGGCAAACACCACCTGAGACCACTGGTAACTCCCAGCCAGAGAGGCAGAGGCCTACCAACTTCAGCGATAAGGAAGTTGGTATCCTGGTGGAGCGAGTTCTGGGGCATTATGATACCCTCTTCACACCATTGCGTGCTGACAAGGAAGGACGGGAAAGGATCTGGGAGGACGTAGTGGTTGCCGTCAACGCAGAGGGGCTGGCAACCTGTGACATCAAACACGTCCGGAAGTGTTGCGAGGACTTCAGGTCCAGGACCCTCAGCAAGGCCCGGCGCCTCTTGAAGGCAGAGGATGCAGAGGGGTGCCGGGTCAGCCTGACCAACATCCAGACGAGAGTCCTGGAACGCATAAGCCCATCGCCCCACGTCCAGATCCTTCAGAGGCAGACCCGTCTGGAGTTGAGCGGTAAGTGGCCATGCATTGCTGTGTGAAACGGGGCATGTTGCAGTGTGCTGGTAGTCAGCTACCTGCCTGTATGTGTGACATAGGCCATGTATGGATGTGTGTGTGCAGGGACATCATGGTGCTGCATGTGAGACCAGTCATGCGTGAACCACATGGATGGTGCGTGTGTTCCAATGCAACATGGGGAGCAGCATGCGGAATGCACACATGAATGCATGCCTGTCTCTGTTCTTGGACATGGATGGGGTGTGAGAGATGGGTGCTGCTGTCATGTACATGTATGGTGTACATGTCTGTGTGTCTGAGTAGCGTGTGTGTGACTTTGAAACGCCATGGATGCATGACACATGTCCGTGACGATGTGTTGATTCACTTATGCAGTCTAGTAATCCTTGTATCCACTGTGTCTGTGGTGTACGAGCCCTGATGCATAACCCTCCGGTGAGGTGTGTGCATGGGATCAGTATGAGCCATGATGCATGTGAGTTTGAAGACACCATTTATGTCAATAGAGGCCCTTGTACATGGATGCTGATGTTGATTGCATGCACCGTGCCTGTTTCTGCATGTGTGTTGCCTGCATTGACCCATGTGTTGTGGAGGGACAGGATGGAAGTGATGTTTGACAGTGCCACTCATGTGTTATTGCTTCCTCTCTAGGGGACTATTGTACAGTACCCTGATGCTTGTGTTCTATGTCTCCCTCTACGCAGCGTCGAGTGAAGAAAAGGCCAGAGACGGCGCTGTGGAGCAAAGCGGTGGGGATGCCTCCACCGGGCGGCGACGCAAGGCCCAGCCACCCTCCGGGAGCGAGGGGACTGGTGCCACGTCTGCCACTACGGCTGCAGCGGAAGGACCGGGTGAGCCCCCACAGGGGCTTGCGATGGCGGAAGACGGTGCGGAACCATCCAGGTTGGTGGTCTACACAGAGGAGGAGGAGGCCGCTACTGAGCTTCACATGGGGCCTGGTGGGGAGCAAGTGGTGCAGTCCAGAGCCAGGGGCAGGAGGCAGCACAGGTCGCTGCGGAGAGGGCTGTGCATGTCACTGTCCCCTACCCTGTGACTGCACCACCATGCACCAGCAGGGATGCCCTGTCCCAGGCCCGTCCGCAGGTAGGGCGGAGGCCCACGTCATCTGGCACTTCACTACCTGCGGACGAGGATACCCATGACCGTATGGGGTCCGTCCTGATTGGTGTAGCGTTGCGCACACGTGTCATTCGTGATGACGTGCGTGCTTCCTCGGTGGACCGCGCACGCCATCACGAAGAGCTGCGTGGCAAC
The DNA here is from genome assembly GCF_040938575.1 of Ambystoma mexicanum. Lineage (NCBI taxonomy): Eukaryota > Metazoa > Chordata > Amphibia > Caudata > Ambystomatidae > Ambystoma > Ambystoma mexicanum. Next base: position 283,888,861 of record NC_090931.1, on the reverse strand, counting down.
GTGGCACAGTTGGGAGGGGCCCTGGTCGGAGGGTTCCTACATGTGTCAAGCACTCTGGCTGCCCTCTCCTCCTCTGTGGAGACTATGCGCCAGTCGTTCTCCCTGCCATCTTCCGGCCCAGATTCCACCAAGGCCCCCTGTGGACCTGGACCGACCAACACAGCCAGCTTGGTGGAGATCACATCCCTGCCACAGTCGGGAGTCGGAGGTCCAGCAGGGGTGGACACCCCACCAACTGGAGACCAGCAGATGGAGGATGCTGGCATCATCGGGCAGGGCACATGGACAGCAACAGCAGGCTCAAGGTGGGAGTGATGATGGCTCGGGGCAGGCATCGGCCGGAGGGCAGGAGGACCCTGGAATGGGAGTGTCTTCTGTGTGGCAGCGGTTGGGCCAGCGGATAGATGCGGAGCAGCGGCGGGCGGAAGAGGCACGGCTTACCATGGTCAGGGCGGAGTTCTCCATGCGCAGGGCGTTGAGGCAGGCTGAGTGCCTCGGGGCAACTCGCAGGGAGTTGGAACAGGCCATGACTGCATCCCTCCGAGACCTCGAGCCAGGGCAGAGGCCCACCTCCGGAACATTGACATGGAGTTCGATGATGCCCTGGCCCGGGACATCACAGAGTGAGCCGTAGGACTTGCCCGCCACCATTGTATATAGTTAGTTAGTGTTAGGTTTCCTTTCTGTTTTCTTTTATGTTGGGGCGCTTGGACAATGCCCCACCTTTTTGTATATAGTTCTTCATTAGATAGGGTTTTTTGTTGGTTTCATTTCAATGGTTGGGCTCATGGACCCTGGATTTGTACTTTGTAAATAGTTCTACACTGGATTTCACTTCTTATTTTTTATTTTTCCATGGATCAATGGTTTTGTCTTGTTTTTTCAATTTGGATTTGTTTTGCCGGACTGACACTTTGGACACGTGCTTTTGGATTGATTTGGATTCTGCTTTCCTACATTTTTATTTTATATTTTGGACATGCAGCTTTTTTATCATTATTTCCATTCTTGTGTGTTTCATTTCATTCCCGTGCTTCTGTGTTTAATACATTTTTATTTCCTACTTCAATGTGTGGTATTCTATCTTTGGTTTCATGCATGTCACGATGTGTGTTTTCTCAATCACATGCACCCATTGTGTGGGTGTGACTGAAATGTGTTGATGTGCATACTTGCCATTTGGGATGTGTCATGTGATGGGGATTTCATTATGGGGTGGATGTAATACCTGGTTGTGTGTTTGGACTGGGGTGGCATGGGGTGTGATTTGGGTGGCCATAAGGCCCATGATTGTGGATCGTCATGACGTGTTGGGGGGACATGAGTCGGGGCCTGCTGGCAGGTGCCTGTCACTGCTGGGTGGGTGAGTGGGGGTGCAGGGACATGAGTCGGGGGCCTGCTGGCAGGTGCCGGTCACTGCTGGGTGGGTGGAGGTGCAGGGGGACATGTGTCGGTGCTCTCTTGTGCATGGTGACATGTGGGCTGGCTGGGGGGCATGACCAGGGTGGATGGGCTGCCTGCCAGGCATGGCCAGGGGTGCAGGGTAGTCCCCTGTGTTGTGGGCTGCCTGCAGGGCCTGGGGAGGGGGGAGAGGGCCCACCTGGGAGGACACACACTGCCAATTCACGTTGGGGCACCCCAGGAATACACGTTCCCCTCCCGCGGCAGCAACAACGTGTGTAAAACTCCCAGCGCAACCCTCAGAATACACGTACCCCACTCGCACAAGGCCTATCGCGTGTGATACTTCACACGCACCCCCAAAATACATGTACCCCGCTCGCACTAGGTCTATCGCATGTAACACATCCCGTGCACCCCCAGAATACACGTACCCTGGTCGCACTAGGCCTATTGCGTGTGATACTTCATACGCACCCCCGAAATACACGTACCCCGCTCACACTAGGCCTATCATGTGTAACACGTCCTGCGCACCCCCAGAATACACATACCCCGCTCGCAAAGGGCTATCACGTGTAAAACTCCCCGCGCATCCCCAGAATACACGCAGGCACCCCATTCACCCTGGGCATGCCCCACAGGCAGCCCACGCCACAGGGAGGTGATTTTTTCATATGCTATTTACCTGGTGCGAGCGGGGTTCGTGTATTCAGAGGGGTGCGTGGGGAGTTTTACACGTGTTTTCGCTGTCGCGGGAGGGGTACATGTATTCTGAGGGCTGCGCGGGGAGTTTTACAAGCGTTTTCGTGGTTGGGGGGCTGTATGCTGGTCCACTGGCCTTTGCGCCATGTACTGGATTTGTGCGCTGGTCATGCCGCAAGGAGCGGGGTTGAGGGCGTAACTGACGCTGCTGCAGGGTCGCTGCACCACTCTGCGCCACGGCTGCTTATGGATGTTGAAATCCATGAATACGCTGTGCGCTGAAATGGGTTTTGACGCATGTGGGTGGCGCAGACTGCCGCACGCGCACACTGTGCGCCAGCCGCGTGCGCCACTTGTGAGCCAAATTCTATGAATTACCCCCTTAGACGTGGGACTTCAACAATGAGTTATTGACAGTAGAAGAAACATCTGCAAAAAAATCCTTATAATACAAGAAGCTTTATATATTGTGGGATGGTGGATGCAGGTATAGGAGAACCTGAGGCTGAATAGGGCAGTTCATGTATATGGGGAGCCCTCGCAGCCCTACTTTATGTGATGCTAATGCCGGTTTTGGATAATGGGTGGGCTGATGCATTCTGCTCACGGGTTTGGGCAACAAGAGGCCTGCAGTGTAGGAAATTGCATTATCCTGGACCATGTGTTTTGGTTGGATTGAGCCTGCTAGCACAGGAGCAGAGATTGAAACCAGCTGCAGTGGTTCAACCACTGCCATTTGGTGGTGCTCAGGCACCTCAAAGAGGAAAATAACTTTTATTTTTATATGGGAGCACAGCCTTTTGTTATTTCGTGGACATAGAATACCCTATTAGGTCAGGACTCTGCATTTGACACCCTTCTAGGAAGGAATTGGAATGAGGGAGCCATATGTGCTCAAGCAATGACAAAAACACACACCTTCTCTTCGTACACATATTTGAGCAATGTCTCACATGCACTTTGACCACCTCTGAAGGTTCCACACCGTATACATAAAAAAAGCCCCTGCATGGCAAGCCTCAGCCTCATCTCTCAGCAACCATCAATCCCAGACTCCCATGACCTTGTGTGGAGATTGGTGCAATCAACTCACTCTTTCTTAGATCGCCTCCTTCTTGTCCACATCACTTGGACTCGCCATTTGCACTGCATCCATCAGGCAGCGATTAACACTTTCCACCACCCCATTACTTTGAGGAGGTACAGCCTTCCCTCCTGTGTTTTATACAACATTGGCCAAGATACCTTTCTACCTCCATAGTCACAAACTGTGGACCGTTGTCACACAGTACACTGGCTGGCTGGGTTGGGATGTCACCGAAAGCACACAGAGCTCTCACTCCAACAGCCCGCTGTACGCCCTGCTCCACTATACAGGAGAGAGGGCTTTTTAACTTTATGCTTCTGCATGGCCTGGTGCCACACCCAATAGACACTCTGCCAGGCGAGGGAATGCCTTCAGTCCTAGCCCAATAATTTGATCCTAACTGCAGTACATTCTGTTAATGGCCTTGGGTATTCACTAAGCCATGCTTAGAGCATGCAGGGCCTAATTTAAATAAATGTTGTAACATTGGGTGTCTGTCTTGAGCCACCTCTCCAATATATTCCAATTGCACATTATGACTCAGAAAAGACTCAATCATGTTTGTGTGTGCAATATACACAAAGATATAATGGATCTGGTTGACATACAAACAATAGCAACAGAATGTATCATGTGCACCGAAGGCCGGAAAATAATATTTTTTTTAAACAAATGCTCATGATCATCACACACTACAAAATAATTGGCAGATCATTTTACTCTGTGGTTTGTGTCTGCAATAAAGTCCCAGTCAAGAGGGTTGTAAAGTTTGTGAGATTTGTGGACAAGGAATGGTGGGTGGATACCCAATCTTTTTGGGACCAGCTATGCTCAGGCCATGAAAGCCTTTTGACTTGAGATGGGAACATTTTTACGTGAACTGAGCCTTCTGAAGCGGTATGCTAAATTGAAGGATTTTATACTCTGAACTGCTTTTGTTTTCCTTAATTTTCTTCTGTTTTCTTTCCTTCTTTTCTCTTGTTTTATACAGTGATGATATATGTAATTTAATACGTACTGCTATTTTAATTTTAATTTTGTGAAAAGTCGAGTTCTTTGACTAAAACACAATAAATAAAAATAAAAAAGTCCCCAAGTTGTCCCCTGCCCCCCTCAGATTTTATGTGTCTCCTAAGCCCCTCCCTGGCCCTACACCCAAAATAGCTTCTCGGTTCCAGGTGGAACAAGAGATTGCTTTTCCTTCATTTGCTGACACTCCTGGTCCTGTATGGGATGGTTCCGTTTCAGGTACAAAAAGCTGCGTGCATGACAACAACACTCCTACAATCGCCTATGAATCTCCTGACTGTTCATATAGAAATACTGTTGACCGCGCTGGCACTGTGCATGCATTTTGCTTTAGTGAAACTAGGATCCCTGCTCAAGCCCAAGTGCAAAAATAGAATTGTGAGTTTGTGTTCTTGACGGGAAGAGGGATGGAATGAGTGATTCTTAATGCAACCTCTAGTTAATCAAACAATGGGTTAGTCCCTGTACCCCTGAACATAATGGACACACACATCTAATGAAGTCTGTGCCTACTCCTTTATCATCATGAAATGATTGATGAGTAATTACGTGAGCCAAGTGTTGGGCTCACTCTCTTTAGCGTGGCTATAACAAAGCTTTCCAGTTATCTGCTCATTACAATCTTGTGACTGACAGATCTGCCCTCGGTCTGTTGAACCTATCTTGCAGTCACAAAGCACCAGTACACACTAGGATTTTACTTCATCCCAGCAACAATACTGTTGCTCCCAAACTGCAATGGGGTTTCATTACAAAGAACTTTACTATTGGGAGCAACTGCAGTCTGTTTGAAAACAAATGAGTGCACACATAATAAATGAACAAATAAAGCCTGCCGTCTTACTTGGAGGAAAAAGCAGAGTGATTCACGCTGCTTTCAATACTTGGTAATGTTTCTCATGACAGACTGTATAAAAAATCCTGTATAGTAAATACGTTCAAATTTCGGCTGTATGAAAATCACATACCACTGAAAAATACGAACAGATTTACCGTACGATGCCATTGTAACGAATAAGGGCAGCAGGGGTGTCCCCTGCACCCCTATTAGATACAATGGCATCAGGAGATTTGCGGGGGTGTCCCCTGCTTACCTATGAATAAAGTAAAAAAATAATGTTAAAAAAAAAGACCCTGCTGCGCCGGTTCTCGTTGGAGAAGCAGCATCCGAGGAGAGGTAGGGAGACTTGCGCATTAAACCGTGTACATGGGGGAGGGATAGGTGGGCAATGAGGGTTGGTGGGTGCCGTGACAGATATGTTTGCAGCAGAAATGACTGTAAAAAAATGCGTATTTTTCATCAAAAGGCTTACAGTCATTTTGGCCATGAACATATCCATCACGGTTAAACCACCCAAATTCAGTATTAGCACTAGGTGCAAAAATGCATTGAAAACATATACTGGTGCTTAAACCGTGCCAAACTGCACTTGTCATGGTGCAAGGGTTTTCTAATAGCTCCCAGTGTTTTTAGAAATAGAGCAAACTTTGCCCTAGTATTAATGGAGTGCAATTTTGTACTTACACTGGTGCAACGTTTCTGTAATCTGGAGGATCCAGGTGGGATTCTACATTTGAAAAAAACAGACCTGGCTCCTAATTCCACCTTTGTCTCTTGAGCAAAACCAAACAAACATCAGTGAATTGCTTTATCAGCCGGCGTCTCCGTTATCTTACTGTCAAAAGTGTGACTGTCACACCTCTCAACCTTTTGAGTCCCCATGGCGGGTGAAACAGATAATTTAGTTTTAGGTGGGTGAGAGCCCATTGAAGTAAATGGACGGATCAGGGGCTTGGTGGGTGAGTGGACCGAGTCCATGGTATCGACATCTGCCAAAAGCATTTGAGCTGAGAGGTATGGACTGCTATAAACCACCGTAAGTGTGTTTCATGAAATACTTGCAATAGTCAGTTTAACTGAGAGGGGTTCTGGCTGATAGATCTATGCTGTACAAGTTTGAAATAAATAAATAGGACTGTACTAATATGATTAGCAGAACTCCTTTGCTCTAGTTTCTGCAAATGTCTGTTTTGTATTTTTCTTTTCCCCCGTGTATAGAGTCCCAGGGTTCCGCGAATGGCACAAAGACGCCATTACATCATGGGATCCGGCTTGGAAATGTCACGCATGACGCAGCCGGTTCTCTGCAGCTGTTCAGGGCACGTGACTCTGGGAAGGCACGCTGCCGTCACCAGCAGCGCGCAATGGCCTGGTTTTCTGTGCTCAAGCGAGATGCACGCCAAGTCCTGTCAGAACTTCCACAGTTGCCTTTTCTGCTCAGCCCACTGGATCACAGCGTGTCTCCTGCGATGACCGAATGTCGCGAGACAGTCTCCACAAGATTGTCTCTATAAATTACCTTTTATTGAGAAACGAAAGTGTTAAATACCGATACAAATGACAGTGTAAAAAGACATATGGGTGGGGTGAGGGGGGGGGCAGGGTGGTCTGTAATTAATGCCCAGGCATCTGCCTATGAAATGCAGTAGAAGAGCCACATTTTCGCCTGAAAATCGATACAATGCAGCCCACTGCCATCTGTGTGAAAGTATTTTTCTTAAACCTTTATGAGACTCTTAAGAAATTACTATGTGAAACATTCTGTATTTTCAAATACCCACTGGAATAAAAACATAATTGAATGTCCACCACCCAAGGAACACTAGCGAAATACCAGCAGAACATTTTATTTTTTACCACGAGTGGCTTATTCTCTGATCATACTTGGTTCCCCTAAACGCCCCCGCAAAGAAAACACAATAGCTGGTGTTGTGTGGTGCACAAGGCCTTGTGTCTGCATGATGATGCCTACTGCATCATCACACATGCTTACAAAAGGTGACTGGTGCATGCACTTGTGCAGTCAGTTGTCATTAGTAATATACATGCTAAAATTCTCCATTCCTTTCAGGAGATGCTAATCCAATCCCGGTTTTACCTTTGGATTTTGGGATGTCTAGTCCTGGATTTTTCCATTATAAACTAAGATAGCAAGTCCCAGAATGCAAAGTTAAAACCAGGAATGGACTAGCAGCGGAGAATGGAATGGATAATGTTGGCATGCATGTAGCAAAATAAAATCACTTTCTTGGTTTCACACATTTATGCAGCAATCAAGAGCCTCCTGGTCTTTATTTTTCCTCTCGGTGCTACTACGCAACAGCAAGTATCGGGCCCCTACTGTCATGATTTTTTATCATACTCTGCACACCAGAGCCAAACCTCCATACTCTATACTGTCTAAGTGGTCACCTGCAGCTTTGGCAGGTTTTGCAGCAGAGAATAAGGCTGTACCAAGAGCCAGTGATCCAATTCTCCGGAGAGAGTTGGATTTGCTGGGTTTAGTGCAGGAGTAACTAAAGCTTGCTAGTGGACAGGCATATTGTTGTGGGTCTACCCTGAGAGGATCTAGGAACCAATTCCTTTTACTGTGATGGGTATAACCATTAGGTGTTATCAATATCTTCCCTACACAGTTTTATCACTAAACTAAACAGTGATTACATTTGCAATATATTCTTTGATATTCATTAACAGAAACACCTAATAATGCTCTCTCTTGTTCAGCATTTCTGTCTCTATATTTTCCTGCAGACAAACTGTGGGTATGACGTCACCAGGCAAGACAATTAGGAAACAGTAAAGATTGGACTCCTTACAGAAGGCTAAAGAGAAACCAATCCGCTGTGGCCTTTTGCCTAAATAAGGGGGTGACGCTCATCTTTATACACTTGAAGGAGGATTTAGCTGGAACATGGCTGGATGTACAGTCTCCTCCAAAGTTCTTCACCATAGAGGTGACAATGATTTGACTTCTTCATCACTTAAATGCTTTGACATTGGTTTGGGCCACTTCATTGCCATTCAAGCTACTGCAAGGACACTGCTGGAGTCATTTCCTTACCTAGACTCCCGACTGTCTCACGCATGTCCTAGTTTAGCCTGACTCCAACGTTAAAGCTCAGCTGTCTCTGCAACGGACCTAATGAGTCTTCTAGTGCCCTGAACTCTACACCCCATGTCCTGTTTTAAAGTGTCCTAGTAACATTTAAGACCCCACGCTCTGCTTGTTTAAAGCCATCTGTAGTGTACTCACATTGCTGCTTAAATAATTGCCTGTGCATCTCTGTTTTCAAACCCAGAGTGCTTCTTTATTCCAAAGTCTACATTCTCTCCGTGTTTTGCATTACATTGTATGTTTACTACTTTAATTAAAATGTTCCATATAGAACTTTGGTTAGATGTACTTTTTTTGGTATCCCAGTACTATTGTTTGGTTTACTACTGGGCCTTCTCACACACCTCCTGAATAATATAGCCTGCCCTCGGCCACAGATACCTTAAAGAGGCGAAATAAGTATGACTGGGGGGCTTTTCATGGTTCACCTTTATGATTGGGCTACTGCCGGTTTAGTAGAAGTGTGCGGCTGAGTAGGTGTTTTAGTCACTATACATTCCTAAACGCCTGGAGGCAGTAGGTATTTTGTCAAAAATATACAGTTCACGATTTTAGCAATGCAATAGTAGAATAAAGTCCTAAAATGCTACTTATCTCCTGTGCACCCCAAAAATATTGAAATACCCTACAACCAATCAGCAATGTGTGTAAAGGCATTGTGACACAATACAACTTAAATTCATACTCACACTAGTAGCGCTCAGGATTGGCAAGTCAGGAGACAAGGGAGATTATACCTACCAACCTCTCTACTGTAAAATCCATTATATGGCAAGGGTTAAAAAAAATCTGTAAAAAAAACATGGCCTCTAGGTGCAGCTAACTACGAATAACCAAAAGGAAACTAAAGCCATGGATCAAAAGAATGACAGCGAAAGCATTTTAAACCCACGTAAAAAGGATTCCTCATTTCACACTGTGCTTTGATAGATCCACTTATCCCCGCCAAAAGAATATATGGGTCAGTACATGCAGATTTTGTATGCTGTGCCAACACTCGGTATCATGATAAACTCATTGCTTTACCACTACAGAGATAGTGTGAAAGGCTTACCTAACAAACATATATCATATTATCTTATAATGGTGTAGCCATGGAAAATAAAAATATATGTTGCAAAAATGGGTAAAAATTACTTATTTCAGCCCCAAAATATTGAAACAGTCAAAAAATGTACATTTGGAAAAATTCACAAAGTATCAAGTTCCCGAATCATGAACAGATGTGTCTACTGTCATAGCCCGTGCATTGAATTAGCAGCTTGCTTTCTCTTACCCCAGAAGCCTGGCTTGTGAATCAGTTGGTCCTCCAACTCTGCTCTCATCAGGCTTCTTCTGGAATCTGCTCTTCTGATCAGGTAGTTATATAGGGTATAACTTCACATTCAGTCTCATCTGACCCACCCTTGTTTTCTTGCCAGCCAATCCTCACTAGTGGGTGTTATTCATTTAATCACTACTTTCAATCTGCTGGACTTCATCATAGTGTCCGTGTACTATTTGCATAACATGGGTTTTGTAGTAGTTTACATTCAAATATCGTCAATCTTGGGAATGCTTCCCACGGACTGTGCCATCCCACTGCCGGCTGCTATCTACTGTCCTTGATCTGTTTGCGCTGACTGTGATGTCTGTGAAGTTATCATATGGCAACTGTCATAGAATAAACATATAACATTAACAGCTGGGCAGAGACATAATAGCAATACACCTTATACCATGGAGCAATCAAATCACAGAGCCAAATACATCAAACAGTGGGCTAGCGAGAGCTGGGATCAGGCACATTCCAATTGCATTTAGGCCCTGTATCTATCCTCGTAAGAGCTTGTCATGCATAATCCCACAAAATATTTACAGTCTCAATCATAGATATCCCCACATGCTCAAGGAGTTCAATCATCTAACTGACAAAACATTGCTTGCAGCAAGGCCTTCCCAGCTTCTAGGTTTGTAGTAGGCCGCTTAAGACCTTTTTTCAAGACTCTGCACCATTCCACTGATACCGCAGTGGACTATTACAGCATGCCGTCCCTCCATAGCTTATATAGTGGGCCAGTGCCCAGTTTCCATGACATGGCAATCCTCCTTTTAGCTAACACACAAGATAGGTCCATACATTTTACAAGGTGTCTAACCTTCTCAGGGCGAGGGTAGATATCAAGAAAACATTCAGAGGGACTCCAACTATATCTACTTATACCAATCTTCTTCACTGATTGTCCTATTTGCTGCCAAAAGGATTTAACCGTACAGCATTCCCAAAACATATTTAAGAAATATGCGGGTTCACTGCCACACCACGGGCAACTTGGGGATACCTGTCTATTAAATTTTGCAAGTCCATGTGGTGTCATATATTCTATAAAGTTCATTTAATGAGGCGCGCATTTCTGGGGATCCGTTTCAGAAACACTAATGCACAATCCCATTGCTTATCGTCCAGCTCAACACCCAAATCCTTTTCCCATGCCACCTTAATCCATGATAACCTTGCTGGTTACCGCTAGTAGGTTGTGGTATCTCCTGGACACTGGTTTCCAGCCATTCTCCAAATCATAGAGAATGGACAGCGTGTTATTGGGCTTCGGTTCTTCAGGCCACTTAGGCTGTCTTGCCTATGCTGTTTTGGTAAGCCTCATATATCTTAGGAATTGTCCTGTATGTATCCCATAGTCAACAACTATTTCGGAGAAGTCTCTAAACTTTCTCTCCTTAAAAACACCCCGCACCCGTGGTACAATCCAATTCCTCCCATTTCCTGAATATTCAAACTTCATTCACATCCAAGCTCAAGGTCGCAGCCAGGGGTATATGTACGCATTCTCAGAATGAAGAATCTTATTTATTTATTGTTTTAATTTTTTCATTTGTATAGTGCCTAAACCCCCAGGCACCAGGGCGCTGTTGCAGACCAGTTACATTTATTCACAAACTTGATTAATAACAGAGGGTACACCAGTGATACAGTGGCCGTGGACATACAATTAAGAGACCGTAGAATAGGATATTCAGGATATGGGATGCATGCAGGGTGATATCCTGGTCGCCGAGAGTTTAGGCAAAGAGCCAGGTTTTCAGGGTTTTTCATAAGGCCCAGTATGAATTCTCTGCCCTTAGTTCTGCTTAATCCACTCCATATCTCCCTCCATAGAATCAGAAAGTAGGGTCTCTCTAAAAAGCATCCATCAGCAATCCATGGAGCATCCTTAAGCACCATCAGTGCCGTCCAGCGTCTCTCCATCTGTCAGCCACCATGCCAAGTATTGTGTTTGTGCAGCCAGGTAATAGAGTTTGAACCAAGGTAACTGCACCCCCCATCTTCATACCTCAAGCACAACTCAGCCAACGCGACTCTATGGGCCTCTTCGGAGAATGGAGGTAGTCATGGCGCTATTTGCACCATGACTGCCTCCAATAACGGGTCCGACACCGGTATGGTTCAATGGGGATTTACCGGTGTAGTCCGACCTTTGCGCGACCGGCAAGTCCCCATTGAAATAGGGCTCAATGGGAATGGGGAAGATGCTAATAACGGTACCGCAAATTGCAGTACCGTTATTGGCTCTGAATTCCCTTAACAGGTCCCGTCCATAACGCCTGGTCAGACCAGGCATTAAAGGAGGGACCCGCTAAGGGAATTCGTAGGAGGGCGGTAAGGGATTACCGGCACCGGTCTCCTTACTGGTGCCCGGTATCCCTTACCGCCCCACTCGGAATGAGGCCCTATGTCTTTTTGAATCTTATATGAACCCCTTGAGAAGAGAGTCTAAGGTCTTGAAGAATGACTGCAGAATAAGAAACATAATATTAGTGAAATAGTATAATAAACATGGTCGCACCACCATTTTAATCAGCACCACCATCCCCATCGCTTAGAGAGGCAGCCGGCTCCAGAAGTCTATTGACTTTGCTATCCTGCTACAGTCCTAACCATGTTATGTGTGCACACACTCCACACGGTTCCAGATATTTACACCCAAATATCGAAACGATTGAACTTCTCTTTTTATGCCAACCACCAGGAGGTCCTCAACATTATAGGTATCCATCGCAGCCAACAGGAAGGAGATGCCCGAAAGTTTAGCAAAGTTATCCAGTACCTCAAGCATCAGAGGGAGATTATGCGTCGGTTCCTGGATATATAGGATTCAGTCATCTGCATTAAGAGAGACAACATGTTGCACCCCATCGACCATTATTCCAGCGTAGATATATTGCTAATGGTTCTAATGCCAGGATGAAGAGCATTGGTGATAAGGGACATTCTTGTCTGCTACCCCTCCGAATCTGCCAGGCAGGGGAACATTTCTACCCGCACAAACTCTGGCCAAGGGCTCTGAGTAAATCGACTTCACCATTCTGGAGAACCCTTCACTGATACCAAATTTGCTGAGGACTGCGTAGATCCAACACCAGTAGACAGAGTCAAAGGCTTTTATGGCATCGAGGGAAACAACCGCGTACTCAACATTATGCATTTGCGTCCTATCAAGGACATATTGGAGCTTATGTAAATACAGACTCCCAGAATCATACGCCTCTTCATAGACTTTAAGGAGTGTGGACACCAAGATGTCGCCATATGATTTATACAACTCAGATGGTTAGCCGTCCATTCCTGGCATCTTCCCTGTATTTAAGGACCTAATCAGCCCTCATAACTCCTCCTCCGTTATGGGTGCAGCCAACATAGCCACCTTCTCCTCGCTCACCCTCGATACATACATATGGGAATGGGTAAAATCAACCTTTTCCATATCAATGGGTTGGTGTGAGTCATATAATGAATGGTAGTAGTCACTGAAAATACAATTAATCTCTTTTTGAGACTTACAAGTCTCCCCGCAGTCATCACTGATCTCAGTAATCACATGCCTAGGTTTCTCATTTTTACAAAGCCACACCAGCATTCTCCCCGACTTATCTCCTTCCCCATGCAGCCTGGAAATGTATACCCCATAGTCACATTTTAAAAAAAAAATGTAATTGTAAACTTTTGTTTATTATAAACTTTTGTTACATTTCTTTCATTTCAATTAGTTTCCAGTTCCATAAAACATTTACCAGCCCCCCTTAATAAACATAAAGTCAAGAGTCCAGATTTCAAGCACCACCAAGAGGTTTTCCCTCATTCAACTAACAGAACCTTGTCTAAATAGTCAATAACTGCACAAGTTAACTTAACATTGTAGCCTGCTAACGGCATAAACCACCACTCCTCCATATTTCCATTTAGGGGGGCAAATCTACTTAAAAAAGTGTTCCTTTGGCTGTTCAAACATAAACAATCCGTGATCAGGGGTTTGGATGATTCAACTGAAGTGTCACAGAACCGACATAAGTTGTTCCGGGTATCTTTGTCATGCTTCAAAAACAGCATCTCTTTATTTTTATATAAGTTTAGCTGCAGCCTTAAGAACTGGTCCCTGTGATATCGTGAGGGGATAGGTATTTCGGTGTTTGGTTGATTCGCCGGGCCGCAGGTCCATTGTTGAGTGATGAGACAAGTTTAGCACGTTTTTCGAAGGTTTGAATCCAGTCCCACAACCTCAGCTTTTTCTTTACTTCCTGTGGGTTTGACAGGACTGTATCCATTGTAACATCTGCTTGTTTCAAGGCATCGTCAATTTGGTCAGTCCAAACTTTCAACAGTCCAGTATGAAGATTCTCTGGTGACAAAGCTAAGATTCAATAAGGAAGGGATGTTGGGTTTGTTCGCATTTTCCTTAGAGCTGCAATGGATTTCCAGAGAACAATTGAGTATAAAGATTCAAGGCCGAATTCGTAATGAATTGCTATCATTGAGACATTTCGAGGAAGTCTAAGAATTTTCCACCAAATAAGGTCCTGCAAGTAGTCCCAAAATGCTTGACTTATATTAAAGCCGGCTTCATTCCCAAAGGTAATTGTTGCTGCAACTTTTTGCATGTAAAACATCAACACAGGTTTTAAGGTGAATTTTCCATATGCTGCGTTTAACTTTGCGCCTTGAAGTGACAGATTTCGCATTCGAATGTTCAAGTCTAGGACCATTTCCATTCGCATATAGATTTATTAAATAGTATTCCTAGGAAGCGAATGCAGGTAGTGTTCTCAAGAGGGTCGTTAGCTATGTACCATTTTAAGTTTTTTCCCCTTTTCCCCAATTTTGTTCAGAAGTCTACAATTTTTGATATATTTACATTTATTAACAGATCATCTGAATGTAAATACTCTTGAAGATTGAATAAGAGCCTTTGTAGCCCAATTTGTGTTGTGTCCATCAGCACCAAGTCGTCGGCATAAATGGCCTAGCTGATTTGGTGACCATTGATCCGCGGAGGAAATTTGTTAGTTTCCTTAAGGGCTGATGGTAGATTTGAGATGAACAGTTTGAAGATTAGGGCTGCCAATGGGCATCCTTGCTTTACACCCCTTTTTGTTGGAATTTCGTCGGTGAGATCTCCCTGTGCATTGTTTCTGACTCTAATGGTTGTATTGGAGTGCAGGGCCATCAATGGATGCAAAAGGCCTAACAAACATGACAATGTCTGCACTTTTTTCCACATCCCGAGAAAAGGCTGAGATGCCTTGAACAAAAATGGACCTACAGACTAGACAGTGTGTGCCAGGGTTTAAATGCTGCCATTGAATGGAGTGGCATATTAAATAGATGAAAGTGGACTACCCAATGACAGGAAATTGATCAAAGGAGAGCATATTGATAATATGCGCCGCATGTATAAGTGGGCATGCATTGAAGGCGATGCAAAATGTTTAGAGATGACATGCATACACAGACCATATGTGCAAAGCATATGTTTATACACGTACTCCAGATTCATCATGTTTAGAGATAACATGCATACACAGACCATGTGTGCAAAATATCTGTTTATATACTTACTCCAGATCCATCATGTACATTAAAATGGTCAATGTGGACAAAATATACACTTACACTTTTACTCCATATTCATTATGTACAATATGGTCAATATAGACAAAGTATACACTTATGCACATACTCCATACTCATTATGTATACTGGTGTACATTCTTTGTATGCTCGCAATGTACGCATTCCATGTTTATGTGCATATTCACTGCATTATGTTGCTCTGAGGCTTTACATGATATGTTCAGATTGTTAAAGCAGATATCCACCATGTTCATATGTATAAACTGTATTATGATGCACTGCACCGTGTTTTGCTCATAATGATGACATCATTCAAGACTAATTTGGCCAAACGCACACACACCAACTTCATGACACACATTGATAGCCAACACTTAATTTATGGCTCATCTTCAATGTTTTCTGTAAGTACAGGCTGTTTCCATTACTGAGCCATTTATGTGTATATATATATACACATTGACACCTGACACTAAAATCCGTGGCCCAACTTCATTTTTTCATTTTTTATGTAAGAAGGGGCATTTTTCATTACTTGGCCATTTATACATATACAAATATAAACATGCACAGAACAACTTGTATAAAGAAGTCTTGGTGTATGCCATTTTTGATGCACACCACAGGGCTACATTCTACTAAAAACGGGCTCAACCTGGCCGCCCCGTTCTCCCGACAAGAATCGGGCAGTTACATGTGGGGTTGCCATGTCAACAGACGACCTGTAAACAATTCAGAATGAGAAGCGCTGTCCACCCGGCAGGGCGCTGTAGCAGGATTTACGAAAGAGACGCACACCGACCATCGAGGCGGTAAGATTTTAGTTATAGCATTGACACATATCGGCTATCCGCAGCTTGGAGACAGAGCCAACAAAATATTTGTACACAAATTCTTTAGGCGAATACATTAATAAACAGAGACGTTGCACGGCCAAAAGTTTGCTCAGGCGCCATTTCACCTCTACAATACATCACATTTTTAGGAGCCGCAAAATGGTCTGATATAGGTAAGACACTTTAGGATTCCTGCCATGTAAATGATTTAACACGCTGCAGCAAAACAGTGATTTCCCTTTTTTTCCACTTTCCTGCAACCAGGATTGACGATCATACCCCGGGGACAAACACACCTGGATGAGTGCTCATCAGTGTTTCACAAGTTAAGACATCCTTGGAACACTATAAGGCCCATTTTAGGCCATCAGTAGTGTTTTGAACTTAACATGTAACATAAAACTACAGGAGAGGTCACCTTGAGTAAATCTCTTTCACAGGAGAACACTCTTACTCATTTTGTACCAGCAGCACGCAAGCGTGACGCACACCATGGTGACATGGCAGACTCTCCGTGCCCCATTTAAACAGCACAGTAATCCATTTTCTTTCTCCAAGGGGCTCAGTTTTCTAGCTACTTATTGAGCTTTTTTTCAAGGAATAGCCTGGACATAGATCACTCATTTCATTTATCATTTTTAACTGTTGTAGATACATATCACAAACAGTGAGGATATACGCTTCCACTATTCTTGTCCTGATGAAGGCCATTACACTCAAAGCTGATGAAATATAATAGGCCAAAACACTTCTGTGTCGACTGTTTGTTCTGTTTTAGTGTGCCAAAGTGCACAACATTGTATGTTCCATATATATTATATTACTGGAAACCCTTGGCAACACAAGGTCTGTCTGTTATAAATCACCAGATTTTTTTTTCAAATGTATTGTCTGTAGGAATGTTATGTTATTGGGATATGTGTTAGGCCCACTACACCCTAATGGTATGGTATGTTGTGTATGAGATGCACATTACATTTCTAGAAAAAATGCAAAGTAATTATGTTTGAAAATTGACTGAGTAAACTTTTTCTTTTCACGTATGTGCTATTGTCCAGATTAGTCCTGTCCAATTGTTCTTGTTATATTGTATAGTAAATGGAATGGTCAGGGAATATCCAGGTGCCCCTTCCTTTGTTACACAGCCACAAGGCTGCCAATGAGAATCTGGTTGTATGAGCTACAAGTTGTGGCACAGCCAAAAGACTACCAAGAAGAATCTCAAATAAGTGTAAGCCCAAAGATACAAATGTGGGGATAACACTTTGTAGCAACACAGAGAGACATCTAAGAAGAGATTTTGACCAATGACACAGGTTCAGAGAGAGAAAAATTGTGTTGGCAACAAAGTCAGAAGAATTCAGAAGTATAACAAAGTGCCCAGGGTTATCGGCTGTGTGACCTGGGATGGGTGGACCGTGTGGTACGACAGCTGCGCCAAGACCAAGTGACCCATACTTGGAAAGAGCCAAGGAAAGCAAAGATAAAGCTGCTGTTACTGAAGTGAATGAGAAAGAGAGCAATCTGTGTGAACTATTGAAAGCCTGGATGATTACAAAGTTGAACTGGAACTGTTCTTGAAGCCAAGAGATTTGAACTGGTTATAGTTTGGAAGCTGAGAAAGTTAACTTCTTGGGGAAGGAAACCCAGAGACTTTGTGAACTATGTTGAATCCTTGGGGAAAGGAACCCTGAGGCCTTTTGAAACTGTTTTGAACTAGATTTGAACTGACTGTACTTTTTAAACTGGAAGAGCTGACTTCTTAGGGAAGAGAACCCCAGAGACATTGTGAACTGCGGTGAACTCTTTGGCAAGGGAACCCGGAGGCCTTTTGAAGTTGAAAGAGCTGACCTCTTGGGGAGGGGAACCCTGAGGCCTTTTGAAACAGTTTTGAACTTGGGAAAGGGAAAGCTGGAAAGTAAGCTAGGAGCTGGAAGAAGCTCTGAACTTTATTTGGAACACTGTTTCTCTGATTGCTGACATCCCTACACATACTCTTTAGTTGTGAGGGCAAGTATAGGTTTTTGACACAGACAGACTTTGAGTTGAACTTACTGACACAGACTATCTTTAGTTTCTTTAGGTAAGGAAATCCCACAGTAGGGTAGGGCAAGTTAGGCCTTACTCCATCCTTACATTTTAGAAAATAAACCATTTTATTTCTGAATCTGTTCTAACTTGCTGTTGGCTGAGTCCTCCATTTATTTTGGGGAAGGGCATTGGGCCCTTGGGAGTCGGACAGACCCCAGACAACCTCTGGCATACCGGGGGAACTATCCCAACAAGTTGGTGGCAGAGTCGATGGTTGGGTTACATTAGCCCGGCATGTAGCCAACTCTCCCGCTGCAGAGCCTGGAGGCTGCGGGACACCTCGCAGGTTTCAAACAGCGGGGAAAGTGCATCTTGTGTAACGGCCGTCAGGAGCCAGCTTGGGAAATATCTCGTCCGTGCTCCATGAGGAGTCCAGGAGACCAGAAGAGCAAAGTGGCAGCTTTGGGGGACGTGGCAGCCGAGCAGCGTCAGCAGACCACAGAGTGTAAGTATTGATCCACCCACACTGCAACTAAGGGGAAAGGGCAATTGAAGAGTATTGTCAAGCATTGTTTAGCATTGTCTAAGTATTGTCAAGTTTAGTTGGGACAGCAGTGGAGGCAGATGTCCTTTTCTGTGATTAGGGCACATTCGGTTTTCAGTTAAAATGTTCTGGTGAACAACCTAGACTATTGACTCAAGGGCACGGATGACAGAAGTTATGTAAATAGTAGATTTCCTATGGGTTGGGCGTTTTAGCTCTGGCCATAGATGACGGTTGTCCTGTAAGGCAGGGGTGCAAAACTGATTTTGACAGAGGGCCGAAAGTACCTTACACGAGGGCTATAGTGGGCCGAAAAGTAAATGTGGGCGGGCGGTAGGCGGCGCGTGGCAGGAGGCTTTTTCAACCCCCAATTTGTATTAAACACATGGAAAAAGAATACGTTTTTGAGGGGTAACGATTTTTATTTGTATTTCAAACTTACATTTTGTACTACACATTTTCCATTGTTATAATTTATTTCTATTTAGTTATTGTATATCATCTGTTTAATTAAATTATATACATTTTATTGACCCTTGATTGGACATTCCGTTATTTTGGACTGCTATAGTTTGCTGTTTGGGTTGCCCAAGAGGAGTATGGCCTTCGTTGAGTCAGGTTTCCTCAAAAAGCAAAGGATGTACATCTCCTAACTGTGCCTGTTTTGCTTTATTATTGGGTTCACTCTTGGAGTGCAACACTATGCCCCATGACTCCCACCCCCAACCAAACACTATGCCCCATGGCTCCCACCCCCAACCAAACACTATGCCCCATGGCCCCCTCGCCACCCCCAACCAAACACTATGCCCCATGGCTCCCTCAACCCCCAACCAAACACTATGCCCCATGGCCCCCTCACCCCCAACCAAACACTATGCCCCATTGCCCCTACCCCTCAGGCAAACACTATGCCCCATGTCCCTCACCCCAACCAAACACTATGCCCCATGGCGCCCACCCCCAACCAAACATTATGCCCCATGGCTCCATCAACACCCAATCAAACACTATGTCCCATGGCCCCCTCACCCCCAACCAAACACTCTCCCCATGGCCCCCTCACCCCAACCAAACACTATGCCCCATGGCTCCCACCCCCAACCAAACACTATGCCCCATGGGCCCCCTGACCCCCAACCAAACACTATGCCCCATGGCCCCCCTCACACCCAACCAAACACTATGCCCCATGGCTCCCTCAACCACCAACCAAACACTATGCCCCATGGCCCCCTCACCCCCAACCAAACACTATGCCCCATGGCCCCCCTCACCCCAACCAAACACTATGCCCCATGGTTCCCACCCCCAACCAAACACTATGCCCCATGGCCCCCTCACCCCAACCAAACACTATGCCCCATGGCCCCCTAACCCCCAACCAAACACTATGCCCCATGGCCCCCTCACCCCCAACCAAAAACTATGCCCCATGGCCCCCTAACCCCCAACCAAACACTATGCCCCATGGCTCCCACCCCCAACCAAACACTATGCCCCATGGCCCCCTCACCCCCAACCAAACACTATGCCCCAAACACTATGCCCCATGGCCCCCTCACCCCCAACCAAACACTATGCCCCATGGCCCCCGTCACCCCCAACCAAACACTATGCCCCATGGCTCCCACACCCAACCAAACACTATGCCCCATGGCCCCCTCACCCCCAACCAAACACTATGCCCCATGGCCCCCTCACCCCAACCAAACACTATGCCCCATGGCTCCCATCCCCAACCAAACAATATGCCCCATGGGCCCCTCACCCCCAACCAAACACTATGCCCCAAACACTATGCCCCATGTCCCCCCTCACCCCCAACCAAACACTATGCCCCAAACATACAGACCCAAACCCCCCACCCCCCAACTCAGCACACACACTCTCAAGCATGCACCCATACAGACCCGAACCCCCACCCCCAACTCCGAACCCCCAACCCCCCAAATCAGCACACTCTCAAACAAGCACCCATACAGACCCAAACCCCCCACCCCCCAACTCCGAACCCCCACCCCCCAAATCAGCACACTCTCAAACAAGCACCCATACAGACCCGAAACCCCACCCCCCAACTCAGCACGCAAACTCTCAAGCATGCACCCATACAGACCAGAACCCCCACCCCCCAAATCAGAACACTCTCAAACATGCACCCATACAGACCCAAACCCCCACCCACCAAATCAGCACACTCTCAAACATGCACCCATACAGACCCGAACCCCCACCCCCCAAATCAGCATGCACACTCTCAAGCAATCACCCATACAGACCAGAACCCCCCCACCCCCACATCAGCACACTCTCAAACATGCACCCATACAGACCCGAACCCCCACCCCCCAAATCAGCACACTCTCAAACAAGCACCCATACAGACCCAAACCCCCACCCCCAACTCAGCACACACACTCTCAAGCATGCACCCATACCGACCAGAACCCCCCACCCCCGAAATCAGTATACAAACTAGCAAGCATGCACACATACAGACCCTGCATCTCAACATACACTGCACTTACACTCCAAAACAAACATTCATGCACACCGACAACCCCCCACCCCTGCATCTCAGCATACACAAAACAAACATTCAAAGCCAAACATTCATGCACATCCGACACCCCCCACCCCCGCATCTTAACATACACAAAACAAACATTCAAAACCAAACATTCATACACATCCGACACCCCCCCCAACCCCCACCCCCGCATCTCAACATACACAAAAAAAACACTCAAAACCAAACATTCATACACATCCAACACCCCCCAACCCCCGCATCTCAACATACACAAAACAAACATTCAAAACCAAACATTCATACACATCTGACACCCCCCCACCCCCGCCTCTCAACATACACAAAAAAAACATTCAAAACCAAACATTCATACACATCCGACACCCCCCACCCCCGCATCTCAACATACACAAAAAAAACATTCAAAACCAAACATTCACACACACCGACACGCCCCCCACCCCAACATACACAACACAAACATACAGCAAAACAGACTCGACACACAAACACAAACATACCACTTACCGGAGACGTGCTGGAAGGCAGGTAAGCTGGAACGCTGGCGAGGTAACTGTAATCGTACTACGGTTGGTGTGGTCCAAGGTTGAAATGCCTTCCAGCATCAAGCCTTATGGACCACGCCAGCCGTAGTGCTGGCACTCCATTGGTGCAGCACACACACATTACGTGGCTCGTAGGAGCGACGTGGTGCGTGTGTGCTGAGCCAATGAGGGCCAGTGTTTTGTCCGGCCCGGAAGACAACAAAGACTTTCCTAATGGAGGGAGGCCGATGCTGCTTGCGGGCCGCCCTCCATTAGGAAAGTCTTTGTGCATCGCAGGCCAGACAAAACAGCATGGCGGCCCGAAACTGGCCCACAGGCCGTATGTTGTGCACCCATGCTGTAAGGTTTAGCAAAGGAAGTTGACCTAGATTGTGGAAGGTGATTCATCTGATTAAGTCTTGAGGAGGCAAGGTGACGCTGTAGGTACAGATCGAACACAAGAAAATACTGGTATACTAGGAGGCAGGAAGACAGCTGTGGGGTTTGTGTGGGGGTTGTGTATATTTGTGGGGCAATGGGGTCTAGCATTGTACATGCTGTAAGTGATTTGTAGCACTACCTTGTTTAGTGAATTGGTGATGTCACCAATAGGTCTCTACATAGGACCTGGAGAGCACAAGGTGTTATGGACACAGTGTTGAGAAACTTGAACTCGATCGAGGTGGTTGACCAGTGGCGGTCTGTGGAAGGCGCATGCGCAAGATTTGTGGGCATGCCTGAAGAGGTGGAGAGTTGTGTGAGGGCGGTGCATGGAGCATGCCTGACAGGTTGTTGTGGAGCCAGAGAGGCTCGAAGTAAAGTGAAAGAAGTGTCATTATATTGTGTTTTTCCGCTAACAGTGCATTATCGAAACCCTTGACTTGAGATCAAGTAAGAACAAACGCAATTTATCAAGGAAAGTGCGGGACAACACACCCCTTTAGCACTTATGTAAGACCATTCTGCCCTATAAGGACAAGATATGTAAATATAGCGTAGAATGGACGAAAGGTACCAAGGGTAAATTGACTAAACCATGGCCACAATGTGGAAGTTTCTCCACGGATGTGCAGCAATCACTACTGACACACTTACAGCGCATCTTTAAGAGGAAGAAGTTAGAAAGCCGCATGGCAATATTTGAGTTGTGGAGGATGTTCCAGGACGGCGAGAGGGATGCAGCGAGGCATCAATATATGCTGAGCCATCAGGAGGCACAGGGGCCTGCACCCCCCCACTCCCATGAGTGAAACCTCTGAAGACAAAGATGAGCAGGGGATGTACCCACTATGGGAGCTAAAAGCAGCAGAGGGGAATTGAAACCCGATATTTAAGCCACCACCATATACCAAAGAAGAGGGGCAGAAAGGAATGGGGCACACGATCATCAAAAAGGGAGCGAGCAGCGAGGCGCAGAGGAGCCCGAAGCAGGGGCTGGAGGGCATAGCAACAAGCAAATGGGTAGGGGGACAGATTCTCCTAAAGCTAGAAGGGAAGACAATGGGAGAGGCAGTAGGGGTAGCCAAAGAGAAAGAAGGAGCAGTGAAGCAAGAGACTGGGCCGAGATAATGGGGGAAACGGACAGAACGGAGAGGGAAAGAGAGGAGAGACTAGTGAGGGAGTGCCTAGAAAGGAAGAGGGAAGAAGGGAAAGAGCAGGAATAGGGAGAAAGGAGGAGAAAGGAGCAGGAAGAGATTATGATACAAAGGGAAACAGATGAGAAGGAAAAACAAATTTATTTTTGTTTTGATAAGACATTTTTTATTTATCAATTAGTCATAACATAGACAAAACAACCAAAACCAAGGGAGAGGAACAAAAGAAAGAAGAGGCAGCTACATCAAATGAGGCCGACACAACCCGTTAAGCAGTAGTAATAGTAAGTCTTAGATCACCATACTTATGGGACACAACTACAATTCACAGTGTAAATGTTCAAACTAGCGTCCCCCGAGTCCATATCCTTCAGGGCCCTCCCTCCTCCCATGCCGCCCATATTTTAGAGGCCTTATTAGGACAGCCTCTTGCATTATAGATCCGTCTTTCGAACATAGCACATGTGTCCATGTCCAGCGCCCACTGCTCCATTGTCGGAGACTCCGGGACTCCCCATTTCTGTGCAATGTTTCGCTTCATTAGGGCGACCGCCGTGTGCAGTAACAGTTCTTCCCATTTATTCAGTTCGTACTCCCCTGGTACTCCCAGGAGTAGGACCTTTGGGTAAAGTTCTATTGTTTTGGAGAGTATCCGGGCCAATTCCCGACAGCAGGCCTCCCAGAAGGTTCGGATGCGGGGGCAGGACCACACAATATGGAAGAAGGTCCCCTCCTCGTCCCCACACCTGAGACAGTTCGGGTTCGTTGCTTTCTTCCACCCAAACAGTGCAGTTCTAGGGTAGTACACTCTGTGCAGTATTTTAAGTTGCACCAGTCTGAGTCTCGAGGAGATGGCAGTTTCCCGTGGGTGCATTAATACCCGTATCCAGTCCTCAGGGTCGATATCCCCTACATCTGTTTCTCACTTGGCTTTTAAACTGGGCAATTCAGGGGTCGCGAAGGATGTAATGGCATTATAAAGGATGGATGTGCATTTGGAGGGGATATATTCAGGGAAAAAGATACGTTCTATAGGTGAGTACGCCGGGATGTTGTCTTCTGTCGCTATGTGGACTCTTAGGGCGTGGGACATTTGCATGTGATGGTATCTCTCGGTGTCCGGGAGCCGAAATCTGTGTTGTAGGTCCGCAAACGGGGCAAGATTTCCGTCTTTCAGGACATCCCCCACTTTCTGAATCCCAGCTCTTACCCAGGATGGCCAAGGTTCAAACTTCGCCATTTCTCTCAGGTTGGCGTTTCGCCATAGGGGCTGCGCCGCTGATATCTTGTTCCCCCATCCCACAAACTTGTGTACGTTCTTCCAAGTGGTGGTAATCTGTGCCCTTGTTGTTGGTGGGGATGGTCTAGGGGGGGCTTGGTACAGTAACTGTATTGGATCGGTGTCCTGCATGGCAGCCACATCGGCTTTGATATGGGGTAGTTCCCGGTACCCGTGTAGTAGGTCATTGATCACCACAAGTTGTGAGGCCCAATAGTAGGTCTGAAGGCGGGGCACTCCGATCCCACCCTCCCATACCGACCTTTGAAGTGTGGCCAGTGCTATACGCGCCTGTCCTCCGCCCCACAAGAGCTGCCTAAGGAGGGTTTCCACCCGGCCAAATTCAGCCCCCGATATCTGCAAAGGGGCGTTTTGAAGGACGTAGAGGAATCGCGGGAGGGCCAACATTTTGAAGAGAGCGGCTCTGCCCATGAGGGTCAGGGGGAGAAGCTTCCAGTGTTGTACGTCGTTAGAGAATCAGTCCAGGATTGGTTTGAGATTATGTTTGCTATAACTAGTTAGATCCGTTGTTATCCAGATCCTGAGATATCAGAAGACAAGTTTTTCTATTTGGTATGGGCATTCCCTTGGGTCGGGCTGTCCCCCTCCCTTTACCGGGAAGAAAACAGATTTCTTCCAGTTGATCCTTAGACCGCTAAATTCCCCGTACTGGACAAGAATCTGGGTCACTATGGGGCAGGTTCGGGTAGGCTCTCCCAGGTATATCAGGCGGTCGTCAGCGCATAGGGATATCCGATCTTCGTGACCCTCTGGCCATTTGAATCCCACCCAGGATGTGCTCTGGCGAAGCCATATGGCCAATGGCTCTATCGCCAGAGCGAAGAGAAGGGGGGAGAGGGGGCATCCCTGCCGTGTGCCCCTGCCCAGTCGGAAGGAGCGAGATGTCCACCCGTTCACCTTGACTTCCGCCCAGATGCTTGTGTATAGCAGCTTCACCCATCCCAGGAACCCCTCCCCAAAGCCCATCCGTGCCATGATCTCCCAGAGGCCATCCCATCGGACCGAGTCGAAAGCCTTCTCGAAGTCGATTGCTAGAAGGGCAAGCGGATTGTCAATGGTAGGGGCCCTCTCTAACGCTAAGTGAAGTCGGCGCAAGTTCATCCGGGTCGATTTGTGTGGCATAAAGCCACATTGGTCCGGGTGTATTAGGGTATCAGCCACCGGTTGTAACCTGTTGGCCAGGACCTTGGCGAGGACTTTAGCCTCGCCATTGATTAGCGAGATTGGCCTATAGGAGGCACACTGCTCCTGGGGTTTGTCAGGTTTAGGGATGACTACGATCGTAGCCTTACACAGGTCTTGCGGGAGAGCACCTTGTTCCCGGGCCGTCAGTAACATTTTATGGAGGGAAGATGCTATGTTGACCCCCCCCACCTTCTGCCATGTTTCGACTGGGAACCCGTTCGGGCCTGGCGTTTTCCCGGTCTGTAGTTGGGCTAGTGCTTCAGCCACCTTGGTCTCCGAGAGGTCAGAGTCCAAGCGCGCTTTTTGTTGCACTGAGAGAGTTGGGAATATTATGTCGTTTAGGAGGGTTGGGTCCAGCCGCGAGGTCGGGGCCCGGTAAAGTGCTTCATAAAATTGGGCAAAGGCTTCAGCTATCTCTGCGTCCGAATGGAACCTCTCACCCCGTGGGGTAACCATCTCGCGAACACATCGTTGACCCTCATCCCTCCTCTCCAACCAAGCTAGCAATCGACCAGCCTTGTCCCCATGCTCATAAATTCTGGCTCTGGAGTCCCAGTGGGCTTGTTTGGCATTGTCTAATAAGAGGTTTCGGAGCCGCTCAGTGGCACGTTTAAGGGAGAGTTGGGTCTGCGGGGATGGGTCAAGGATGTGCTCGTTCTCACATTGGGCCAGTTCGTCTTCCGCCTTTTTTATATCTTGGAGTCTCTCCCGCCTTCTATTTGCCACCCAGGAGATTAAGGCACCCCGCAAAACGGTCTTATAGGCCTCCCAGATCACCACCGGATCTTGTTCTCCGTTATCGTTAATTTCGAAGTACTTGGTAGAGACTTCAGTGAGGTGGTCAACAAGCTCAAGGAAACCCAGATAGTAAGTGTTTAGTTTCCATGTCCTAGGGGGGAAGCACCTTGTGCGCGAATCTCCACGAGTAGAGGCGAATGGTCTGAGATGCCCCGGGGAAGGAAATCCGCTGCAAGTGCCCTGTAGAGGTCCGTGTTTGGGACAAAAAGATAGTCGATCCTGGAAAGGGAGCCGTGGGCACCAGAGTGGAAGGAGTACCCCCTAGCGTCCGGGTGCAGCTCTCGCCATACATCACCCAAACCCAAGGCAGACGCAAAGTTAGATAGTTTCGTGGGGGTGTCCGGATTGCGTTGTCTGTGATGTGTACGGTCAGTGGAATTGCACATGCCATCATTAAAGTCTCCCCCCAGAAACAGCTTGTCAGATTGGTGTTTACCTATGAGGGCAGTCAACTCGTCCAGTAGCTCCTGCCCCAGTCCGGGCGGGGAGTACACCGAGACGAAGGCGACCTTCTCATTCCACAACGTACCAAGGATCAGTATGTAACAGCCTCGTGGGTCTTGTTCCGAACATTGGAGGGTGAAAGGAACACGTTTGTGTATGAGAATGAGAGTACCTCTAGATCCCATCGTGTATCCCGCGTGGAAAGCAGCCCTGTAGTTAGTGCGTTGGAAGTAAGAACAGTTTGAGCCCGCTAGATGCGTTTCGGATAGCAGGGCCACATCGGGGGAGTGTCTACTGAGTATTTGTTTAATCAAGCGCCTCTTGATCGCAGAGCCCATCCCGTTTACATTCCAGGTGAGCACCTTGAGAGACTTGGGACGTTCAGTCAGGATCGACTGGGGTTGTGAGGGTGCCATCCAGAGATTGGAGTAAATAGTTGGACAGGTGTTTTACGAGGAAGGTGTCTCTGCCAATGGTGATGTATTGCGGTGTGTGTCTGAAGTGCTGAGTATTGTGTTGCCTGGACCATCTGTAGCCTCGTCCTACCCTGAACCTCAACATATTTCGGAGCCCGCGGGGACGCGTTGCTCCTAGGGTAACAAAGAACTTATTAGAACTTTCCCTTCCCTTCCCCTCCCCATACTCCACCCCAACACGAAGTACCTGTAGCCCCAACGTCTTGACCCTCAACAAGTGTAAGGTGTCAGCCTTACAAACCTTTATTCACATTAAAGCTAAAGATATTAAAAATTGGAAATTGGAGGGGGTGGGCCCCCCTGTTGCCTTTACCAGGTGCGATGGAGATATGCCCCCGCAAGCCACATTATTAATGACATAGACGACTTACAATAGCTTGGTGGCACACCCGCGCCTTCTGTGGCAACGGTTTGGTCGTGCCCCCGCTCTTGGGGCCAGACCCATCCGCAGGAAACAGTCATGTTCAATCTCCAGCCTCCGCCTGCTGGTTCGGTGAGGGTGGCCTGTCCGGCTCCAGAGGATGGTCCGGCGGCGGTCTAGGATTTCTGCCCCTGTTGGTTCGAGGCGCCGACCAGTCCCCCTCAATGTGTTGCTCTGCCCATCGCCAGGCCTCCTTCGGGTCGTTGAAGTGGACCGTTGTGCCCTTGTGATATATTTTCAGCTGGGCCGGGAAGAGCAGGCCGTACTTGACTCCCATCGCTTGGAGCTGTCTTTTAAGTCTTTCGAAGGATTTCCTTGCCTTCTGGACCTCCCGCGTATAGTCCGGGAAGAAGGCTATCTTGGAGCCATTAAAGGTGGCCGTACCCTTGGTTCGTGCAAGGTGCAGCAGCGTGTCTCGGTCCCGATAGTTTAGTAGCCGTGCTATCACCGTGCGCGGTGGAGCACTAGGCACTGGTCTGCCAGTGGGCATTCGGTGTGCCCTCTCTATCGGGAAGAATTTGGAAAAGGATCGCTGATCGAAGAGGTCCATCAGCCACTGCTCCATGAAAAGTTCCATACAGGGACCTTCGGCCTTCTCAGGGATACCGAGAATTCAAATGTTATTGCGCCTGGACCTGCCCTCCCCCTCCTCGACTCTGGCTTCCAGAGTTTTAAGTTTGGCAGAGACTCCTTGAAGTTGTTGTTGCATTGCGTGCAACCCATCCTCTGTGTTGGAAATACGCTGTTCCGCCTCACCCGTTCGTGCCGACAGTTTCTGCAGGTCGTGTCGGAGGAGGGACATATCCAGGCTGATTCCGTCCATCTTCTGCTCCATCGACGAGCGGGAATCCGCTATGGCTGCCATGACGTCTCTTAGGGAGAGCCCAGATGCAGAGTCCACTTCTACCAACGGCAATGGTTGAGTATCAGGAGATTGCGATGGAGGCATCGTGTACTGGTCGATTCTGTTTTGCATGGTGGGCCTTCTAGTTTTGTCTTTCCCCATGGCCGCCGCCGGGCCCCCCAGGCACCCCCTGTATCTTGGGTACTGTCCTGTTACACACCGGCCCAGCCTCACCAAAGAGTCGCATAAGTCGGTAAGCGTCGCCAATGCCCTGTGGATTTAGGCACCCCCCCAGCTGGCGGGGAAAAGGAGGGCACAGAGCCGGATGGTGAGCCCGTGATAGTGGGTGTGTAGGCCCAGCCCAGACGCTTTGAGTTTTGCTGTGATGTGCCGGGGGTGTTCGCCAGTTCCAACGCCTGTTGTACTTTCAGTGGTCCAACAGCCCCTAAAGTGGTCACTCGGGGGGGGCACTCACCGGCGGGGCCGCCTCCGCATCGCACGGGTCTCCGTAGCGGCGCTCTGTTGTTCTGTTGTTCTCGCCTGTCCCTCCTCGTCCTGGCGGAGCAGGGCCGGCGGTCCCTTCTCTCAGATTCCTCCAGGAGCCTCGCTCGCGGCTCCCGCCAGTGCACCGGAGCTCCGCCTCCGTTGCGGTCGCCGCTGGATGTGTGGGTGCTCCGCTCCCCACTCAGTGCACGCTCGATGGTCCGGCGGCCATCTTGGTTCGTCCTCGAGCCGCAACGGCGTAACTTTCCCTCGCTCCTGGTCCCGAAGCCCCTGCGCGTTTCGGGCTGGGATTCGCCCCAGATGTGCCCCTGGGTGTCAGGCACCAGGGGTCCTGCTTTGGGGGTCACCAGATATTTCCAGGTGGTCGTCTGTAGCAGGATGTTAGGCCGCGGCAGCGGGAGCTCCGAAGGCACACGTCTACTGCATCGTGCAGTTGGCCACGCCCCCCCCAGGAAAAACAAATTTTAATAGATAGGGAACAAAGAAAGTGGCAGTTAGAGCGAATAGCACAAGAGCGCACATGCAAGGAGGAGGAGGAACCCACAATCAAGACATAAATACACAATGGACAATGAGCATGGGATATGACCTAGCAGGAGGGGGCAGACGAGCCTAGCTGGACAGCATGACCCCACAGGATATGACTACCCCTGTATCATGTATGTGTTTTTCAGCGTTGACAGCGCGGACCGAGCAACTCCAACGCGGAACATATTGCCTATACCAACAGACATGAGATGTTTGGCATTACCACAGATGAATACCACAGGACAAAGCTTGAATACATATAGCTATCCAAGTTCACTTCCTCTTCTGAAATAATTGCTTCGTTGAGGCACCCACCTACATAGAGGTGCTACCCGGTTCCGGCTCCTGGCATCCAAATAACCGTTCCAGAAGCCCCCACTCCATGGTCTTCAATCATCATTGTCGACCACAGATGTGACACTCCACATGCTCAAGGGGCAAGAAACTAAGTTTCTCAATAAGCAAGACCGTCCTGAAGATGGCCGTATAATTATTTCATTGACCAGCGCTCACCACGTTGGTATTTCAAAAAGCCCGAAACATATGTCGACTATAGGAAAACCTAATTGTGTTTTTTCTGGTGTCTCGCATATTGAAATTGACAACTATGCTTAAAATACATGTTAACTGTAGCACCCTGGACTCATACAATTCATGGATTGATATGTAACTGTTGATGAATGCATGTTGTAATTTGTAACTGTCTGTTTTTTAACAATTTTTTAAACAATGAAAATATTAAAATAAATTTCTACTTTTGTAATTAAGTATCCAGTCTTAAATAATCTTTCACCCAACAGGTGTTGTTTTCTGCTCTATTATTAAGCAGGTTTTAGTGCATCCCTTCCCTGTGTTCTTTGACAGACCAAAGAGAGAGGGGTAGTCAGCCTGGGCTTTTCTCTTTCTCTTTAGAATCTCCCTTCCTCCAGCCCTGACCCCCCGATAACAAAAAACTTTGGGAGTACCCATCCTTATAATTTTACCCCTGTATCAGACAGAACAGGCCTGGGGTCCTGCGAGGAAGGAGGCAGGCACGACTTGCGTGATACTGACTTCACCATGAAGCCCAACTCAGACACAACTTCTAGGAGACTGAGCTTTGTGGACGACTTTTGTAATAATATGGGCTCTGACTCAGACAATGAAGCAAGGGACAGTGGGGATGAGGGAAGCGGCAACTCAAGCACCAGTCAACTGGGAAATGCACAGACAAATGTGTGACATGCGACAAGGGGACAGGTACCAGGGGATCGAAGGGAGACAAGGATGACTGAACACTGTGGTTGGTGGATGAGTTATGTAAAATCGATGACCTGGTACCATACGTTAAGAGACTTAGGGATCTCCCCGGACAAAGGAAGGCAGAGACGGCCATAGCATGTTCTAACACTAAGATCACAGGGGAATCAGAGAGGGGTGTGCGACTGCCCAGAGGCGCACTAGTAGACATGTACACTGACATCAGAGATTCAGACAGGCAGATTAGACTGACTAGAGCAGCGAGCAGGGAGGTGGTGTTTACAAAGCTGCCCCTACAGGAAAAGGGTGCAGCGTGACCTCAGTATATACCATGCAAACACATCAACAAGGAAAACAAGAGATGTAGGCTGCCTTAAGTCACTGCAGGTGTGGGGAAATGGATATATGAAATAGAATGACAGCAGGAGAGAGGTTAGCAATGGGGGACGTAAAGATGATGTATGGAAAAGGGCGGGGTTTCCAGGAGTGACCATTCAGGACACGCTACACAATGGTTCACCGTTTGCAAATTGCAGAGATGCTGTATGGCAAGCTCTAAGGACACAATACCCCGACACGTCAACATTAGTGCGATTATGGCTCACAATATGGGGGACGATGAAGACCCTTTACATTATATTTAGGTGATTCAAGAGTTTTGGTGCCTTGGAACATGAGAACCATGGAACAAAGCAGTAGCTATATTTCACCACATATTGTGCCAATGGTTGCCAGCACCGGTAGAGAAGCAGCTTAAGAAATTAGTTGTCATGGAAGCAAACCCTTGCCCAGAAATACAGCTTACGATAGTACACCATTGGAGGTTATTGCAAGAGATGATAAGGAAAAAGCATGAGGAAAGAAAGCAAGAGGAAGCAAAGTTAGTGCTGAAGAAATGATCAAAGTATGCCTTAGAAATGGTGGTACTGACGAGAGCAGGGCACAGGGAACAACACAACAACAGTACACAACTCCGACTGCTGGGGGAGGATTCATGGGCGTGGGAACATGCAGCACGCGTTTTGAGGAACAGGGGGGCCACCCAGGGAACATTGGTATGGGCCACAGATACATCACAATCAAGAGGGATTTCCAGCAGGGTTTTCGAGGATATGGGCAGCAGGTGCAGCAGGGACCAGGGGATTATTCTGGGAGTTTCCAAGGGCAAGGGAGGGAGCCACCACAGTGCTAGTTGTGAGGTCAGATAGGACACATTTCGAGGGTATGCAGAAGCAGGGGGATGCAACAGAATGGGGGGTGCATTACCAGTCAGCATATCAAGGGGAACAGGATGAATATTATGCACAGGACCAAGCACAACAAGTACTGACACCGAGTGCATACCCGCAGCCACACCAGCCTATGGCACAGATACCACAGTATTTGCAATCACCCCATACTCAAGGTAATGTACAGCTGGTACTGCACACACAGAACAGTATGCAGCCAATCAACGGGACAGTGGCATGCACAGACTCCATAGCAATGACCCCCATTAGAAACCTGGGAGGGGTCACCATGATGGGGAGCAACCCATTTTCATGGAGTGGGATGTCCTTATACCCTCAATAGGACAGCCCACAGATGGACTTGATGTGTTCCCTCCTGTCGATCACACCGAACCCTGCGGTAGAACCATGCATAAGGGTGTTGATAGGTGACAAATCTTTTTCTTTTCTTCTAGACACAGGGGCAACTAAGTCCTGCATTCGGGGGGGAAGTATAGGTTGTCAGGCGATGCCATGAATACTCAAGGATTCTCTGGGGCTACAGAAGTGGTTCCTTTCACACACAAAATGTCCCTTTCTTTGGTAAGGGAAATCATTCAAGTATATTGTGGGCGGAAGGTACAGAAGGGGGTGCCAGTAGATGAGGAGCTGTTCTAATATGGGACTGAGATTACAATCGCATTCCAAAAGAGTACTTATTCAGACCAGATATGCCATTGAATGAGGCAGAAGGGACAGTAGTGCCATTAGAATTGGAGGCAGTAGTTGTGGGAGATGAGTGAATAGCAGTACACAGAATAGACAACACAGGAAGATCATGGCGAACAGTGATCGCTGTAGCGGAAGGTTACAGGTTGACCACAGTGAGAGACAAAGAATTATTCCAGGACAACAGGTCAGACCATGAGATGGTGTTCAAAACGAGTGTGACATATTGGATTAAGACACATTACATAGAGGTACCACAGAGGATGACGATGGCACTGAAAGCACTGCAATCCTTCTGCGAGGAGGACTGGGCCAAGGTGCCCAGCATCTTATGGACCACTAGTCCCTATGATGTGGGGCTTCTGAAGGGGGTGGGAGGAGTGAAGATAAAGCTGAACCCAGGAGCAATTTTACCCAGAGTCAAACAATACCCACTCTCAAGGGAGGCAGACAAGGGCATTTATGAGACAATTGCAGTATTAGTGAAACAGGGCATCCTAGTACCATGAGAATCACCATGCAACACAGCTGTGTACCCTGTTAAGAATACAAAGGGGGTCATGGCATTTTATACAGGACTTGTGCCCTCTTAATCATATTGTAGAAGTAGAATATCCTTTGGTTTAAAAAATCCAGCGACAATTTTGTGCAGCATTCCAGCAAAAGCTGCATGTTTCACAGTAATTGACCTCAAGAGTGCCTTCTTTTCTATACCACTACACCCAGACTCACAAGATTTGACTTCTTCTCTGTGTAGAAACCAGAAGTAGAAACATACAAGACTTCCTCTAGGGTACTGTGAGTCACCCTCCATATTCAATAGGGGGCTCCAGATGGACCTAGGCAATGTACAGAGAGCATTGTCATAAAGTACATAGATGGCATTCTGATGTGCAGCACGGCAGAAGAACAGTGTAGACATTATTTGGTGCACATGCTGACAGTGTTAGCTGACAAGGGATACAAGGTGGACAAGGCCAAATTACATTACTGTCAGAAAGAATTGCCATACATTGGACAGATGATCTCCCAAAATGGCCGACAGGTGACACCAGAAAGGACGGAGGTAATATGCATGACAGCAAATCCCACGACAGCAGCAATTCCTGGGGTTAGGCAATTATTGTAGGGCAAGGGTCTTTGGCTACAGCACTTACACCAGACCTCTACTGAGTGCACTGAAGGAGACACAAAAAGGAGGGAAGATAATACAATGGACAACAGAGATGACTGAGACATTCCATGAGCTGAAAGAAGCGATATGCACAGCTCCACTGTTAGGGATCCGAGACTACAAAAAGGAATTTCTTTTGTTCTCACACTCAGACAGGAACTGATGACAGCAGTACTGACAGAGAAGACAAGCTTGGGATGCAACACACTAGCATACTACATTGGGAAGCTAGACCCAGAAATGAGAAGACATTATCCTTGTGAACAAGCTATGGCTGCAGATGCATTCGCAGTGGACAAGTCAGCAAGTATTACCATGGAGTGCAGCACCACTCTATATGTGGAGCATGCCCTCTTTGCAATACTGGAAAGACCAAAGAGCACACTGACAACACAAAGAGCATCAGGATATGAGGTACTACTATCTAACCCATCCATCAAGATAGCAAGGTGCAGACTTGTCAATCCGGCGACCTTCATCGCCGATGTCTTCGAGGAAGGTGACTACATGCATGACTGTGCCAAAAATTTGCAGGAATTAAGTGATACCTGCCAGGTACAGGAGGACGCACTTGAGGGGGGAGACGTGCTTTTCATTGACGGTTCATCGACAATTGACCAGACAGATGGGGTCAGACATACTGGGACGGCAGTGGTGAGGTTAAGGGAGGATGGAACCAGTGAGGTAGTGGTTAGTGCGTGATTGCCATAACATTATATAGCACAGGCAGCAGAATTTGTGGCCTTAATACTGCCATTGGAGCACAGCAGAAAGAGGGAGGTAAAGATTTACTTTGATTCAGCATACGTAACGTCAGCAGTACGTTCAGATCTATCACCATGGATGTGGCGGGTCTTTAGGCGGGCTGACGGGTCACCAGTACAGCATGCACTCCTATTGGGCAGACTAGTGTATGTTATAGATTATACTGAGCAACTAGCAATAGTTAAATGTCAAGCACACACACAAGGGGAGGACTCTATCTCAAGGAGAAATAAAGCAGCAGACACAGAAGCAAAGTACGCTGCTTATTTTGGAGAACTCCTCGAAATGGAGGCTTCGTCACATACCTGTGACTATCCAAAGACAATGATACTAAAGGTGGGGTATAATGTATTGCCAGCAACACAAATAATGGAGCTGCAGGGAGCTGCAGGGAGCTGCACCCAGGGAGGAGAAGCACCTGTGGACTAGGAGGGGATGTACAGTATCTCCCATAGATGCCCTACGGCAGCAGAAAAACACAGAGAAAGTGGTTATGCGACTCACATTTTTGCACACACCAATGGCACAATTCCATTGTCCAACACACATAGAGAAGGAGGTGCTTGCCGCCCATATTGGAGAAACATGGTTCTGTCGTAATTTGGCAGAACAAGTGGCCAAATGTATGAGTAACTGCTTGACATGCAAGCAGTTTACTGCAGGACATACATTGAGAGTTGCAAGAGGAGCCATACCTCAACCAGCTGGTCCATTTCAGCACCTCCACATCGACTATGTTGATATGATCCAAGTCTGCAGAGGATATTGCTGCATGATAGTGGTTGAATGCCCATTCTCTGGGTGGATTGATGCAGGGCCCTGTTCTTAGATTTCTGGTCTGGTAAGTGTTCCCATGATAGGGCGTGTGTGAGGTCCTGCGGTCTGACAATGGCCCTAACTTCACCAACGAAATGTTCAATCACATCACAACATTGCTGGGCATTCAACACAAATTCTTCTCTGCTTATCACCTGCAAGCAAACGGATTGTGTGAATATCTCAGCGGCCTTCTGAAAGAAAGTATTGCCAAGATTAAAAAGAGTACCAACAAGAACTGGCCTCACTGTTTACCCTTAGCTCTGTTTGCATTGTGCAAAACAAGCCTGGGTCTGACCATCATTTAACCCCACGTGAGGTGGTGACATGACGGTGCATGCAACTTCCCTTGGCTCCTCCCACTGGAGCGCTCAAGAATGCAGAGTAGTGTGATTGTTTTGGGACAGGAAATGTACAATTATGTTACTTCCTTGATTGCTAGTGCCTCTTTTATCTTTTGCTAGATACAGCGACACCAGGGAGGCCCTAAAGCCAACGGAGAAAGCGACTTACTAAGCAACCACCTGTTTTTCTTGGGGGCTGAGTCCTCCTACAGAATTTTGTCCGCTGTTGGGACGCCCCCGGATTCACCGGCCCCTATACAGTTGAAGCAGGGACCGATAGGGCAGTCAGGTTTGAGGGAAAAACTGTTTGGAACCACATCACAACATCAAGCCCTACAAAGCTGTGGCCTCACCTGGCACCAAGATCGAAAGGGCCAATGATCATCCGCAAGAGGAACAATGAAATAATTCGGAAACTTACACTGCTTGTTATTTTATTCTCTACACACATTCTTCGAGAAAGTGCAACTGTGATTTTGTACACTTGTTCATGTTGCCCAAAGATCTACAACCTGGTACCTTTTCAGGCCAATTTGTCCACTTCATTAGAAGGTCCAACAGATTCCGAGCATGTCCTCCTAGCATATATTATCACATTTTCATAGCATATTTGGCCCAAGCTTACCCACAACCTGAACGAGGAAACCCATCAGTTCTCGCAATCCTCAGAAACCCTAGAATTAGAACTGTTTGGGAACAGCTGTTTGTCTTCACAATGAGCAACTACATGATCCACAGGGCTTAAACGTAATCTAACACCAACAAAGTAACGCTCAGTTTTTGCACTTTGCAGGCGGTCAACTGGTATCTTCAAGCTGCACAAGGACCCAGCAGCACAGGTAAATGGGGAAATAATGAAAAATGTGCTTCTCTTGTCATGTCTAGTATTCCCAAGTGGGGTCTTTGCATTCATATTCTGGCGAATATCGCTTGTGTCTAGTGAAACCGCTGTATCCTCTACTAACATTACCCCCAGCAGGCGGAACAACCATTTCAGGTGGACAGGAGAGTACTGTAAGCATGGTAAGGAGAGGTAAGCGCAGTGCTGACAGAGACATGAGGGGGGTGGACCTACATCTCACTTACACTGCTCGAGTGTCTAATGGCAAGGAAACCACAGGGGAGAGTTGTTATGTCTGCTCACTAATCCCCTATGCCATGAGTGCCTCCCGAACATTCATAGCAACTGCAATACCAACAGCAAGAGCCCAATGCCTCATGTTCCTATCCATGGTTACAACCCGAGGAAGATTCCAAGGGAAGACAGCAACACTGAGATGAATGTCTCAAGCAAAAGTCCCCTATGAAGACAGTTACATAAAGAATCTTGACATGATGAACAATTACTGGCAGTTAGATCAAGCTATACAATACATAACTGATGGGCCATAGATAGGCGACATGTAAATGATAACACTGAAAGAGCTGCCCTGTCCGAATAGGGGTGTGAAAGAAATAGGAGGCGAAACAGAATGTTGGGAAAGACCGCAGATGCTCGTGTATGGCCAAGTATACACAGAGGAAGGATGGAAAGATGGAGTAGTGGGAAGCAAAGCATACACCCTAGTACAATCACTAGTGAATACAGTACAAGGAGAAAATGACAAATGCCTGAAGGAATGGGATGCAAGTGCTAAACTGCTCACCTGGGTTGAAAATGAAGCTGGACAGATGCCTATAATACCACTGAAAAAACCAGCATTGTGCTACAAGAATGAAGGAGCAGTAAGAGTTGGAGATAACACAGAATGTCGATACACAGAAAAGCATCCAGCAATGAAGATAGGCACTGCAGTACTGATGAATCATTACTGGGCGTGCAGATCCAAGGCATGCGAGAAGCTGCCACCCAACTGTTGAGTCGTTTGCTCGTTGGTACACATAAATATGCCATCACTGGTAGTGCCCCAAAAGGATATAAAGCTTGATGACTTCCCAAAGAAGGACACTAACACAAGGAAGAAAAGGTCCATGAAAGTAGGAGAAAAGGGAAAAAAGAAACAGTCTGAGGAAGTGACTAGAGTGAAAAGAGGCAATTATTTCTCATCAGAGTCAGAAACATCCCCAGGTGATGTACACCCGAACATAGGTTGTTCAGCAGGACAGAAATGTTCTTTGCGTCAGTGGTTCCAGCAGTCCAGATGTATGCAAACGTGAAATGGTTTCAATTTATCAAGTGGAAGCTGATGCTGACAATAAACTCTACAGTGAATGGCTTCAATGCAATAAAAGAAGAGCTCCAAGCAGTAAGGTTGATGGCGCTCCAGAATAAATATGTTCTGGACCTTCTTACAGTAATGGAAGGAGGAGTTTGCGCAAAAATTGGAAGTTCCTGTTGCACGTTTGTATCTGCTAATGGCGGAGAGAATGGAACGCTAACAGAGGCAGTGACCCAACTGTCGAAGATACATGCCAAAATGGAGGAAGAAGCCAAAGGGACTGGAAAAGACCAAAGCTGGATAGCGTACCTTTGTTCATGGATGCCGTCATGGCTGGCAAATGGACTGAAAGGGCCTCATTACAAGTTTGGCAGTAGAAATCTGTCATTACTGGCATGCCGGTATGAACGTCTCCATGTTGCACTGTGCCCGTAGTGAACAGGAGATCACAAGTCTGCATGCATGCGTGTACCGGCATGCTGGTAATGGATGCGCCGCCATGCCGGTAACTCCGCCTCCCCCGATAGCGGCATCAAGAAATGCGCCGATACCTCCCCTGCCATCGTCATGTCCCAAAATAACGGTACCGTCATTACCGGTACTGTCATTACCGGTACCGTCATTACTGGCAACGTCATTGCTGGCACCAGAAGTAACGTCATTGTGCCGGAACGGGAAATGCAGCAGCAGCCATCTTTAAAAACACAATCTATTGCAATCCTCGGGAGACAGGACCTGTGCACCAGAATTCCCAATCCTTTCTGGAAGACAATGGCAAAAGTGACCAAGAAAGGCACTTTTCGCATGCGCAAACGGCGCTTCAGCAATAATGAGCTGAACATGCTCTCAGCCACGCTTGTGGAGCAGGCTGACATTGTTTTCTGTGCAGACCTGCGGCGTCGAGCACACTTGCGCAAAAAACAAGTTTGGGAGGAAGTTGCAAGGAAGGTCATTGCGGTGGGGACTTCTACACACACCGTAAAGGACTGTAGGAAAAGATGGGATGACATGCGCCTGTGAGTCCGTAACATACTGTCAGCCAACCACAGCCAGGGGCAGGCAACAGGCGGCAGTCCAAACTCACCCATCAAGTTGTCCAGGTGGGAAGAAACCTGCAGCTCCATCATGGACATGGAGGCCATTGAAGAAGTAGGAAGAGCAGAGTATGGAGTCCCAGCATCGGCTGATGATGGTGAGTGACTCTTTGTGTACCACATAAGTCCCCACACACCTTGTGGAAACAGGGAAATTGATATGAGGCCGGGAAGCCCAAAAGGAAACACACCAACACAGGTTACAAAGGACATACAAAGCGCTTTATTCAAAGGTACAACAATTACCAAAAGTCAATTGACATACGGATAGCTATTCGGCCCTCAGAGTAACAGAACGAACCATCAACGGTAGTTCGCCGTGTTAGTGTGAGAGACCGTACATTGGGATACTCGGGTTTTTATACTTTTTTATCCAACTCTGGCCAACCCCCTCGCGGGTTAACCATTCTCAGAACCAGGCCTAGAGTTCGTTGCCAGGTCGATCCCATAATGTATGCATTTGATCAGTTCCGCTGATACAGTTGTTCATTTACACATAGGTCAGGGATAGGACAAGGTCTCAGTTCGCGACCCCAACAAGTGGCCTGCAGGCATATTACTTATTCATGTGTGCGGAGGTCACAACGGCCAGAACCCCACTCGAAATGACATTCGGCCTCCATTTTGTTGTTCAGGGTGACTTCCACACTACAAGAGAACCTAAAATGGCGGCTAAATCCAAGATGGCGATTTACACAATACATTAAGGTCAAGACCTTGCCGCGGAATCTATGTACACAATGTTTTTAGACAATTTGGCGTAGGCCAACATACATTCAAACAATGCGATAGGAGGTATAATATTATTTCGATTTCCACAGACCCTCCTTTTGGCCTATGCCAAGTGCTAATCATCATCCCTAATACTTTCGAAAATAGCTCCATGTATTATCATCCATGGATTCTGCATCATTGTCTGTAATGTCTATAGCCATAAGGTCGTTCATAAGAGCCTCTTGTAACATGAACTCTTTAGATGCTGTATCTGGGGTATATATTTTATGCCCTATTGCGCTCACTGCTTGAGCACAACACCCCCCTATCATTCCACACATACTTGGGAGGCATTGAAAACAGCAACAAAGGAATAACAGAATCCCTAAAATAACCGTAATAACGGAAAGCACCTTCCAACCCCAAGATCGCAAAGAATCCCAAAACCAAGTACTAAGGTTCCA
This sequence comes from Ambystoma mexicanum, assembly GCF_040938575.1. Classification (NCBI taxonomy): domain Eukaryota; kingdom Metazoa; phylum Chordata; class Amphibia; order Caudata; family Ambystomatidae; genus Ambystoma; species Ambystoma mexicanum. Next base: position 283,848,483 of record NC_090931.1, on the reverse strand, counting down.
GTCTCCCACAGGGATATGGACTTCAGAACTGAGAGTATGTAAGTTCTGAATTGCTTTAAAAATTGTTGGCGAGGAGTCTGGTACGAAAATACAACAAGCGGACCCCACTAATTTGCATACTCCACCTCGTTCTGCCAAGATGACATCTAATGCCATCCGATTTTGAAGTGCTACCAATCTTATTGCCTTTTGCTCTAAGGTCATATTGTAGAGTATGTCCGTGGTCCGATCGATCATTCTCTCCAGTACCCTTGCTAATCCCCTAATATTCTCTGAGTTTGCTATTTGTCCCCAAAAGGGCACAACCGATTTAGCTATGTCCCCCAATACTTGCCCTGGGGTATCTCCATTGTTGTCTCGTCGTGGGCGAGCCTTAGAAACCTCCAATGTACTAGCTACAAATACCCCGGGTAACAATATTCCTAAATAGCAAGTTCCCTGCCAATCCTTGGGCAACCAGGGAAATGCTTAACTACCACAAACAAAATAAACAGGTCCCCCTACATACAGAGGCCTGTTTTCCCCAGTCAAATTTACAATGTTTTTACAAGCTTCAAAATCTCCCATTGGCCTAGTGCCATTTCTCTGTACACAAAAGGGAACTGAGTCAGGACTATGATTTACAGAATAAGAAGGAGGTACAGCGTCCTTATTGCCTATCGGAGCCATTTTAAAGTAAATCAGAGATTGAAAAGGAAGAGATAGTTTGTCAGACGGCCTAATAGAAGCGACGTTAGGTTTACTTCTATTTGCGAAAAGCGAGCATCCCAGGGGAGTCAATTCACGTTTCTCAAAATCATTTAAATTAGTTCCATCAAAGTTCCCTGAGATGCTATCATTCCATCGGCCAAAGAATAGTGCTCTAAGAGAGGCATAGCAAGCAGTTGTTAAAGGTAGAGGATGTATATACCATCCCAGTCCCTTGTTCCCATGTTGCGGTAAATGAGTACAAATCCAACAATTACTCTTATTAAAAATGGCATGAGTAGCATTCATTACTATCATCAGAGTGTTATTATGATACTTCTGTCTATGTTGGGAGTCTCTAGGGGACAGAGTGTGAAGGTGTACAGAGGGAGTCAAAACAGTTGGTACGATCTTGGTCGGTAATAAAGGTTTCAAAGGATAGATTTCTTTGAAATACCAAAGTCCTACAGCAGCAGTTGCAAAAATAACGATAATCATTATCAAAACACAAAAGTACGTTTTCGGGGCCCAGGCACATTGTTCATTGTTCGATTTGGTCACCCCCTTATCTAAAAGTCCAGTGCGGGGAGCAGCGGCGAAGGTTGCAGGCATCGTAGTTCCTCGATCGACGGCCCCAATGTTCGTTGCTGGCGACACTACGGTCGCGTGATTTCTTAGTCCTTCCCAACCCTAGCCAGCAGAATCCCTTTTTGTTCAACAAAACTTTCTCGTAACAAGACAATTTTCCAATCACTTCCTTTTCCAGATACACGACACTCGTGCCGTAGTTCTATTTCCGTGGTCGAAGGTTGTACCTGATGGTACTCAAAATTGTGTGGTCCGGAAGCAAGGTATCGTCACTTCCTGAGGGAAGCGACGTCTCGGTGGCGATGGAAGTCGCAGAGCTCGAAACTGTGTTTTCCGGAAGCGATTTTTCAAAAGAGTGCGGAGACGAAATGGACTGTTCCCCAAGCTCCTCAGGCTCAGAGAACTTCTCCGACGCACACACAGCGCTGTTTGCTACTCCAGAATCAGAGACTGTAGCATCAGCGAGGGGTTCTGCTTCTTCTGTAGCATGTGGCGTCGGGTGAGGAAGTTTCTTGACGTGCGTCGCGTGAATCCAGTTCTTCTTTCCAGCCACCCGCACTGCTGTCCTGGTGACCAATAATACCTGATGGGGTCCCCGCCAGCAAGGCGCGAGACAGGAAGACCTCTCGTAGGCCTTCACGAGGACCCAACTTCCAGGCTGTATATCGTGTCCTGGGCCCGTGAACCGTACAGGTAAAGCAGCATGCACCTGGTGGTAGATGAAATACAGGTTTTTAGTTAACTGGTTACAGTAGTCTACAAGCAATACATTTTCTACCTCCCTCAGGGCTTTAGGTTTTGGGAGACCTCAAATGTTAGCAGGTCTCCCCATTACTACTTCAAATGGAGAAAGCCCAGTTCTAGTCTGAGGTGTGGTACGCATAGCTAATAACACAATAGGCAAAGCATCTGGCCATTTTAGTTTGGTATCAGCACATGGTTTTGCAAGTTTATTCTTTAAAATACCGTTGTGTCTTTCTACCAACCCAGCACTTTGAGGATGCCTAGCTGAATGAAATCGTTTCTCAATACATAGGGCTGCACATATTTGCAAAATTACTGCTGCGTTAAAGTGAGGACCATTGTCCGACCAGATTATCCTCGGGAGCCCAAATCGAGGAAAGAATTCTTTTACCATAATCTTTGCAGTGGTCATGGCGGTAGCATCTTTGACGGGGAAAGCCTCGACCCATTTACTGAAGGCACAAATAATTACAAGAACATATTTTAGATTATTACATCGCTCCATTTCAATAAAATCAAAATGTATAACCTCAAAGGGGACAGAAGGGGGCCCAAAACTTCCCCTTGGAGTCGCTGTCCCCTTACCCACATTGTGCTGTAGGCAGATCATACAGTTCTGGACATGCCTCTTTGCAGTGTCCAGAATCTTGTCATTCACCCAGACCTGTTCTAACATTCTCGTGATCTGCTGGGCACACACATGCGTAGGACCGTGTGCCATCGTAACCATTGCCAATACATAAGAATCAGGAAGCAACCATTTCCCTTCGGATGTATCCACCCAACACCCTTCGTCATCCAGTTTCCCCATCCCTTCAGCCCACTTTTTAGATTCTTCCATTGTGGCATCAGTTTGAATATCTCGCACAGACCCAATACCTTCATCCATTATGCAAGCATCTCTCATTTCCCTCGAGGCATACATGTCCGTGCTAAGGTCTGTGGCCGTTTGTCTGGCTATCAAATCCGCAAAAGCGTTCCCTTTGCCTACATCATCTATGACCTTGCGATGTGCTGCACATTTCATGATCGCTAACTGTTTAGGGAGCGAGAGTGCCGAAAGTAATTGCACTATCAAGGGGCCATGCTGAATCTTGGTCCCATGTGAGGTCAGGAACCCTCTTTCCGACCAAAGCTTTCCGAAGTTGTGAGCCACCCCAAATGCGTACTGGCTATCAGTATATATATTTACTCTTCGCCCTCGGGAAAGTTCACAAGCTCAGGTCAACGCTATAATCTCTGCGGCCTGCGCAGAGTTATGCGAAATTCTCTTAGTTTCGACAACTTTGCTCAATGTAGTAACTGCATAGGCAGCTGTAGATGTACCATTCGAAAGTTTGAAGCAGGAGCCATCGCAAAACAGCTCCCCTTCTGCATTATCCAAAGGAGTATCTGTGAGATCTATCCTGCCCTTCGTTTCTTGTTCGGTGGTATACAGGCAGTCATGTAATTCTTCGTCACCGCAAACAGTGTTTTGCGGAAAAGGTAAGAGTTCAGCCGGATTAAGAACACAACACCTCTTAATTTGAATATGAGGGGCAAACAGAATTAGTTCATACCTCGTTAACCGTGCAGAGGTGAGGTGTTGCGTTTGGGTTTTATTCAATAGAATGTCAACAGAGTGAGGTACCATCAAAATCAAATCATGGCCTAGGACCATTCCCTCACTCTGTTTTACAGACGCGGCAGCAGCAGCGACAGCGCGCAAACATCTTGGCAAAGCGCATGCGACAGGATCAAGGGCGGAGGAGTAGTAGCCGCACGGCCTATTCTTCCCTCCGTGTTCCTGTGTTAACACAGCCAAAGCACATCCATCACATTCAAGCACAAACAACACAAAGGCCTTGTCATAATTTGGAGTACCCAGAACCGGTGCCGAACATAGCGCGATTTTGAGAAGCTCAAATGATCGTTGATGTTCCGATTCCCATGGCAGTGGCAGAGAAATGCCCTTCTTCGTCAAAGCCAACATCGGTTTTACCACTAGTGCGAAATTCGGGATCCACAACCTACAGTAGGAAGCCATACCTATCAGGGCTCTGACTTCCTTCTGTGTATTTGGAACAGACATGCCAGAAACGTGTTTTATTCTTTCAGGTGTCAATCTTCTCCCCTCCTTTGACAGGAGGTAGCCTAGATAGGCAACCTCCTGACAACAATATTGAAATTTTTTAAGCGAAGCTTTGTGACCATTTTTAGCTAGGTGAACAAGCAACAATATAGTGCCTTCTTTACAGGCATTCTCAGAATCTGCAGCCAAAAGCAAATCGTCAACATATTGAAGCAGCGTGCAAGTAGGTGGCAATTCAAGGGTGTCGAGCTGCTCTTTCAAAGCTCTACTATAAATGCTAGGACTTTCAGTATACCCTTGAGGTGCCCTTGTAAATGTAAATGAGCGTCCCCCCAAGGTGAACGCAAACAGATATCTGCTTTCTTTATGTATCGGGATACTAAAGAAGGCGTTTTTCAGATCCACAACGCTGAAGTGCGTAGCCGTAGCAGGGATCATTGTTAATATCGTTGTCACATCAGGCACAATTGGAAATTGTGGGGTGACCACTCGGTTAATAGCACGAAGATCAATTATAAACCGGTATGGAATTGCATTGTCGCCTTTCTTATATACGGGTAAGATCGGACTGTTACACAAACTACCAGTAATCTCCTCGATCACCCCACGATGTACAAAATCAGAGACAATGCATTTCAAAGCACGTTCGCCTTCGACTGATATTTTATACTGAATGCGTGGCAGTTTCACCCCATGTTTCAGGACTATTTTAACGGGCTCAATCTGTAACACTCCGACATCATTGTCGTCCACCGCCCACAAACATTCCGGGACAATGCTAAACTCGGGAGGTAAAGGTCGAATCAAGAATTGAGAATTAGGAAGTTGCTGTGGCGAAACCGTTAGCCGTACTCCATCCGAAGAACAATGAATTACTGCATTCAATTTCTTTAACAAATTCAACCCCAGCAAATTTTCTCCACAGTTCGAAGTGAGAAGAAAGGGACAATGGTCTGTAAAGGGACCCAAAGAAACGGATACCGGCACAGAAACCGGACAGACAGTTGGTACACCAGAAAACCCTACGGAAACATTTGTTTGCCCTGACAGTGGGATGTTTGGAACCCGAGAATGATCAATGGAGCACTTCTGTGCTCCAGTGTCAATCAAAAACTGGTGTTTCCTATTCCCCACTAATAATTCAACGTAGGGGCCTTTTTGATTAACGGGAATAGGCAAAGGTTCCAACCCTGCTTCGGGCAATCCTAATAAAACGGAGCCTCGTCAGAAGGAAGCTCTTCAGAAAGGTAGGCAGCAGAAGGGTGATCAAATATGTTTCTCGAGTCCATACTCAAGGTCTGATTTTCCCGTGAAAAAGGTTGCTGAGAATCTTGTAAAAGCTGACCTCTGTCAGGGCCCCCTGCTCCAGGGCGGCCCCTAGGTCATCTACCCATACCCCCAAACGCACTGTTTGACCTCTGGCGAAGGACAGGGCACTGTGCTCGCCAATGACCTTCCTGGCGGCAATAAGCACATTGATTAATATTCACAGTACTCAGAGGAGCATTTCCTTTTGGAACTTACTGACCTCTAGTCTGTGTCGTACCTCCTCTGGGGTTTCTAACAATTTGCTGCAATAATACTTTGGTTTTCAAATCTCCCTTTCTCTTTTCAATTTTCTCCTTTTCATTATTAACACGGTTCTCATAATACTGAGCTATGTGCAAAACCTCAGATTGAGATTTTGCCTGCCAAGCGCTCTCAGAGGACATAATTTGTGACTGCATGTCAGGTAACAATCCACGTACAAATTTGTCCACGAACAACCTCTTCCCCGACTCTGTACCTAAATCCTGTCCACTGAAGTCAGAAAATACCTGCTCGAATCTATTAAAAAATTCGGTGGCGCCTTCAGTTTTCCCTTGGACACAGGCCGTAAACTTGTCCCAAATAATCCTCTTCTCTGGAATTATAGTTTTTAGTTTAGCGACAATCCTATCAGCTAAAGTAAGTATTACCTGTGGCGGTTTCTCACCAGCTGGTCTTTCTCTATCAATTCTAATCATATTTGCCCACGTATCTCCCAACCCCGGCACATCATCTATTGTCCGAACCTGTTTCCATACATCTACGGGTAGGAGTACAGGGAATAACAAGTCAATGGGCCTCATTACGACCCTGGCGGAGGACCATGGTGCAATTTGCACCATGGTCCATGGCGCAAAGCTGCCAACTCCGCCATGGGGGTTGGCGGACTTACCGCCCCATTCCGACCTTGGCGGGGCGGTAAGTCCCCAATCCCCATTTACCCTTCCCCATTCCCATTTTTGCCCCATAGGGTATAATGGGAGTGGGGAAGGCGTTAATTACGCCACCGTAAATTACGGTGGCGTAATTAACGACAAGTCCCGTAGCGCCATGGATTTTTCCGCCTGCAAAAAGCAGGCGTAAAAATCACCATGGCGCTACGGGAACTCGTAGTCGGGCGGAAAGGTACGCCATGCTTTACGCCGGCGTAAACCCCTTTCCGCCAGGGTCGTAATGAGGGCCAATGTCACTCAAGGTGAACACAGAGGACTGTAAAACGGACTCTATTTCTTTGTAAAACCCTGTCGGGTTTTTCCTAATATCGGGAACTGATTGTCTAATTGTGTTCACTTCCTGTCGTGAAAACGGGACGTGAACAAATTGCAATACATAATGTGCAGGGATATCCACAGCGGGGGCACCAGTCCCAGCGTTGGCGGGGATCTCAACTTTTGGGACAAAGGTCGGAGGAACCTCTCTCATAGGCAACTGAGATATAGGTACCTCCGGCCGCTTACTAAGCAATAGAGCCAGGTCGAGCGCTAAGGCAGCTGTAGAAGTGTCGGGCGAAAAAGCCCTTTTACAAATCCCCAATAATTCTATGGGGCAACTAACCCTCTTCCTTACACATTCCTCTTGCAGGTGCTGTACCATCACCTGAATTACCTTTCTTTGCATTTCTACTGTATACTGACAATACGTGCCATACACTTCGTCTGGCGGTATCTATGCATCCGAGATCCATCGAACCGCATCTTTGGTACAAATTCGTACTTCCTCAGGTGCCGCTCTTCGGCACGGAAGGAACCGTTTCTGTACATATATTCTATCGTCCTCATCATCCTCATCTCGTGATTTTTCAAAGTCTTTCCTATACTCAAACAATCTTTCAACATGTCCAAAAACTTTCTGCTCTGTGTCCCTCGAAAGTGCCAAAGCATTCAGATCTCTCACCCCTTGTGGAAGATCCGAATTTTGCAATCTACCCCACATCACACACAAATGAGTCCCCAAACCTTCGATAAAAACATTTTTCTCGGGAAAACTATTCAAATTAGATAATGTAGAAAAAACATTAGCTTGATCACCTTTCTCCATGCAATGCTTAGCCCATGCAAACAATTCCTGTTTCCTATCTGCAGAAACAGTACTACGAGTCACAACCTTTGACCCTGCACCTGGATCAACTTCAATCAATACGGAGCCACTCGGGAGCGGAGGTATAGGTAAATTTAAAAAAGGTGCAACTATCGGTGCAGGGGGAAAGGGCGGTGCGATAGGCGGAGGAACATCAACCAAAGGACTAGGAACAATAGGCTCTACAGGGGGAACAGGAGTAACAACAGGCGCGACAACAGGAATAGGCAGAGCGCCCAAAATAGGAGCATACGGAGGTGGCGCTGAGGCATCGGGCCTGCGTTCATTTAATAACTTCTCAATAAACTCCTCAGAAACATGGAAATCTTTAGAGGGGTAAATTTTTTGGACTCCAAGTGAAAAGGCTCTATCCATATTTTTAACTAATTCTGACCGCTTTTCTTTATCATATAATAATGCTTTTTCAGCGTTTGTTTTATGACGACGTGCATGTTTATCCCTACTTTTAAGCTGCTGCGATGCTTCTTTCTTCCAATTTTGTAACACATCAAAGGCTGCTGGCCTAGCCTTTTTCTTTAACAAGATCGATTCTAAGTATTCGATACGGGGGATCTCAAAACTACCGTTGATTGGCCACTGAAATTCGGAGGCATGTCTGGTCTGTCTGTGCCAAATATCATTAAATACGATACTTCCAATGCCATACTTACAGTACATAGTACACGCCGGCGACCCCTCCTGTGGTGCCGGGCGGCTAAATTCCAAAGATTGTCGATCGCTGCGGAACAGAGCCCTAAAACAGCTAGACAATTTCCCAGGCATTTCACAAAAAATTGGTGTTACCTGGTTCAATAATTGTGTCTGCAGATACAATACGCCAAATTCAAATTGTCAGGGTTAAATTAGGAGCCGGGTCACGACTGCACCTGACCAAACCTAAGGAGGACCGTACGGTTTACCAAGAACTTACCTAACGAATTTTACCTTGTGTTTGGTGGTTTCGGCAAATCTGCCCGCCTCAAAATTGGACCCTCGTCAAGATGCCGTGTCAGACCACACGACTATCGTCCAAGGATCGGATCGTGCAGCGCTGCCAAGGTATCGCGTCTCGATCGGTCGGGCCCACAGAATCACACCGTCCGATCCCGGTTCGATAGTCTGCGTCAACCTTCAATGATCCGGCATCAATCTTGAGGGTCCCTATTCGGGCGCCAACTGTGAAAACAGGGAAATTGATATGAGGCCGGGAAGCCCAAAAGGAAACACACCTACACAGGTTACAAAGGACATACAAAGCGCTTTATTCAAAGGTACAACAATTACCAAAAGTCAATTGACATACGGATAGCTATTCGGCCCTCAGAGTAACAGAACAAACCATCAACGGTAGTTCGCCGTGTTAGTGTGAGAGACCGTACATTGGGATACTCGGGTTTTTATACTTTTTTATCCAACTCTGGCCAACCCCCTCGCGGGTTAACCATTCTCAGAACCAGGCCTAGAGTTCGTTGCCAGGTCGATCCCATAATGTATGCATTTGATCAGTTCCGCTGATACAGTTGTTCATTTACACATAGGTCAGGGATAGGACAAGGTCTCAGTTCGTGACCCCAACAAGTGGCCTGCAGGCATATTACTTATTCATGTGTGCGGAGGTCACAACGGCCAGAACCCCACTCGAAATGTCATTCAGCCTCCATTTTGTTGTTCAGGGTGACTTCCACACTACAAGAGAACCTAAAATGGCGGCTAAATCCAAGATGGCGATTTACACAATACATTAAGGTCAAGACCTTGCCGCGGAATCTATGTACACGATGTTTTTAGACAACTTGGCGTAGGCCAACATACATTCAAACAATGCAATAGGAGGTATAATATTATTTTCGATTTCCACAACCTCTGACATCCCAAGTACAAAGTTGGCCACCAAATGTGAATCTGATGAGAGCAAATACATGGCCCATCATAGACACACACATCCCTGTTGAGATGCTGGCTCCACCACTGCCACATCAAAATGCATGCTGCATGCCTCTCCAATACCTAATACACCCCCAAAATACAATCAAACAGCACATGCAACACAGCACGCAAACCACAACACACCTGCAGGCCTCACAACAGACACCATGGAAAACATCTCTGCACCTGAGGGATGCCAATACAATCCCCCCCAATCTTGCAAGCACCATGTCCGCCACTCCAACAAGCACATAACGAAGCACATGGGCCAAACTGCACCAACACCAATGCATGCAGGATGCATGCCCCCATCACTGATGCCATGCCTTACTATCCCCCACAGGCACAAATACTGACAGCAACGGGGATGATGCAGCGGCACAGCAAACAACACCTGCAAGAAAGGCCAGGGGCCAGGACAATGGCACCAGGCCATCCATGTCCAGGTGTGGAAGGATGAGCAAAGGGGCTGACAAACCACACACCAGTGCCCAACCGGCTTCACTGACCCTGACACAGGTCGTGCAGACACCTGCACCTGTCCCCATGGAGCGCCAGTCCGGAGGCACCTGTGCCGGCTGGCACAGCTGAATGAAGATGTTGCGGGCATGAAGCCTGCCCACATGCATCCATCGGCCCCCAAGGAGACACACATTGCCGGGGATGAGACCACATCAGTGGCAAGCGACCTTGACGGCACGCAGTCGGCAGCCACAAGTTCTGTGGGCGAGGCTGCAGCATCCACACAACACAATGCCAACGACGACGAGGGGCATGAGGAGGACCTGAATGCAGGAGGCAGCATGTCGGGGATGGTTTAGACATGCCCAGCCCGCAGGACACACCACAGGGTACCCCTGTGCATGGGCCTGAAGCTCACGTCAGCCCGGAGGAGAGATCTCCCCCAGAGGACAGGCCCGTGTTGCTCATGTCCCCACCAGCAATGAAACCATCCCGAACCACCTCAATCCGGGACATGGATGGACGGATGTCGCAAATGAAGGCCCGCCAACAGTCAATGCATGACATGATTAAGCAATATGTGTCTGATGGGGAGGCAACAGGCAGGGCCAACCGAGAGAACACTGTGACCATCATCCAGGTTGTAAACCGTACAGCAAAGCGGGTCCATGAGGGCTTTGCATCCATAGCACAAATACTGGGACGCATGGCCAACAGCATGGAGCAACGGCGTCCTGCGGCATCTGAGCACACAACCGTCCACATCCACGACAACCACACCAGCAAGCTCAACCCAAGCAAGCCCTGTGCGCAGGTCCCAGCGCATCATGCGCCGTCTGGACATGCAACCCCCTCCATCGAAAAGGGGTGGCGGCAATAGGAGGGGGGAACCTAGGACGTGTCGCTTATCAGTACTTTTGGACACATATTGAGCTCTTGGTGTATGGTGGGGTTTGTGGGATGGGACAGGTGGTGTGTGGTGGTTTTGGGGGGTGGAGGGAGGGTAGAGTTAGATGTACTGCAGGTGGAGGGTTCATTCATGTTCAAATATATATCAGTTCAATACACCTGTTGTGTTAAAAAAAATCACATGACTGGACATTGTTTCTTGGGTGTGTGTCAATTTATTGCATGACAGTGTACTGTGCCCAGAGTCCCCCAATCGCAGTGCCCAGAGTCCACCAATCCCAGTGCCCAGAGTCCAACATTCCAAACTCCCTCTTCATCCCAGTGCCTCAGAAATAATGGGTGATCACTGATTGGCGCACAACACGTCCATCATGTGCATCGCGATCAGGCTGTTGTGCAACATTTCTACTTCATCACCTTCATCCTCACCCGGTGGTGGCTGCTCCAGGTCAGGTTGCAGGGGAACGTTGCGCTGGATGCAAATGTTGTGCAGCATGGCACATATCAAAATGATCTTGCCCACCTTCTCAGACCCATAAATGAGTGTGCCACCCGACCTGCTGAGGCAGTGAAACCGTGCCTTCAACAGGCCAAAGGTCTGCTCAATGACCATATGAGTGCGTGTATGTGCACGATTGTAGTCTTCTTCGTGTCTGTTCTACGGATTCCTGACAGGGGTGAGGAGCCACGACTTCAGGGGATAGCCAGCATCACCTTCATGGGAGCACAATAAGGTATGTGTGAGGGTATTTCTTCAATTCCATTTGTGCTTAGCCTCTACATTGTTCATGCTCATATGCAGTGTATCCTCAATGGCAGATATTGACTGCACATCTACACAACTATCTGCCCTGTACACAACTTTGCAATCCATTTTGCTGGTCTTGGGTGACATACAGGACTTGGGGGCCTTGACATTGGAATCACCACTTATCCAGATGGAGTGAAAAGGTCCATGATGTACTCACATGTGAGGGTTGCGTGGCAGGGGATGAGACCAAATGCATGTTGGGCAATGTTTGATGCATTAGGCTGATGGGCAACATGATGCAAGTTGTTCAGACTATCATGCTTTTGGATAATTGATGACGCCATGCACATGTCCCTTGACATCTTTACACATGTCACAATGACACAATGTGATTGTTATGAAGGTCCGCCAGTGTAGGGATGCGTTCCTTGGATGATGCAGGGTGTTGACTTGCATGCTGGTACTCATGTACTGTGGGTGATTCCCTCACCATTCTCACCCATGTAGGTGTTCTTCACTACTTGATGGGTTCAAGTTTAAGCATCCTTGTCACATGTGATTTTCCCATTAGCATTCATCTGCACATGTTGCCATGGTGTTATACAGTGTTACTGTCGGGAGGGGCAGTGCCAGGGAATTCCCAGAGTGGGTATTCACACTGCACACTCATGGATGCATGACCTGCGAGGTGCTTTGATGTGGTAATGTATATTCAGCTTTGTGACTGCATGATGGTGCATTGTGGTGCTGTGGGTACAGTCAGATGATGTCCAGTGGACGAGTTCAAGGGTGTGCGCTGATTGTGAGTATGTCATTTACACATTGGTATGTGCGGCTAGAGTATGTTGGCTTCCATTGTCAGTGTCATCCATCATATTTGAATGGTTATGGGCACAGTGTTTGCCAGCATGGACAGTGTCCAGACACCCCAATGAGAACACTCCCATGGCCCAGAGGACAGACAGGTTGCATATGCATATAGCCCCCCCACCAAAAAAATACACTCCCATGGCCCAGAGGGCAGACAGGTTGCATATGCATGTACCCCCCCACCCCTCAAAATACACTTCCGTGGCCCAGTGAGCAGACTCATCCAGCAGCCAGGCACGTCGGGCAGCATGTGGTTCCATATAGCAGGGTAGTGAGGAGTTCTGCAGCACCACTGCATCATCTGTGGATCCTGGGAATCTATCACAGCAATGTGTTATCATCTTGCTGGCATCACACACCATTCGCATATTGATGGAGTGGTATAGCTTTCGATTGCAGTACACCACCTCCACGGCATGCGGGACCACCAACTCCACGTGGGTGCAGTCGAGGGCACCAATGACATTGGGCATGCCTGCCAGTGCATGAAATGCAATTTTAGTGTCATTCACCTCCTGTGCTGTCTGTGGTAGGGAAATGTAGGCACTTGTGTGCTTTAGGAGTGCATCCAGCACTTGGTTTAGCACACCAGAGAAACATGGTTGCGAGATGCCATGCAGCTGCCCACTGTGTGCTGGTGTCTCTGTCCAGGCGGTACAGGGTGTGGATCTGTGCTGGGGTTAAGTTGAGTGGACTGGCCCTTATGCACTGGATTGGTGGCTGCCTGCAGGGAACCACTGCCTGTACTGGTGGGATTTGCTGGGCCTGTCTCACCCTCCTTCTCCTCCCGTGTCTCCTCTGTAATCCCTGGTGTACTGCCTGCTCAAGGAGTAGCAGTGCATGCATGTCCTCCAGCTCCAGTATTGCAACTGCAAGTGGAATCATTTTGGTCTTGGAAGGGGTGTGGTGTGTGGGTGTGCACCTTTTGTGCAGGGCCAGGCTCTGTTGCCTCCACCTGTGCTGATTGTGTGCACCTGTGGCAGTTGGGTTCACAGCAGTTCACAGCGGTGTTGCCGGCATCATGGTGGCACTAATTACTGGCATCTGGATGCCGGTATGTGCATGTCCGTGCGACTCGTGATGTCCTCTTCCTTGCGGCATGCTGGTGTTACTGGCACGACGGCTGTTCACCCGTGCGCATGCCGGTACGGTGGTGCATGGCCACAGCGGGTCCCTGTCGATGCCGGTAGGGCCGGCATTGCAGGTCGTGATGGGCCAGTCCAGTAAACGATGCCGGTAATGCCTTTCCGGTATCGTTATTACTGGACCCCCAAACTTGTAATGAGGCCCAAAGTATTTCTAGGGGCGCTACTATTGGTACTAGTGTGTGATCAAGATGTGCATCACTCAATGCTGCAAGATGACAGAGAAATCGATAGGGATGAAGGTGATGATGGATGTGAATATAGTAGGTGAAAGGACAAGATAGTGGAGGAAAGAGACAAACTGAGAACAAGAATAAGGGAATGTCCACTATTCCCACAGGAGATGATGTAGTTAGATAATCCATTCGACAATAAGAATTATGCGGGAAGATGGGTATGGTGTTACCCAGAAGGATAGTACAAGTACATGCCTTGAATTTTGACAATCATGCCAACTTCTATGGGGACCTCGCAGGATTGACCAAAATATGGTTATCAAGGATAAAGGTAGTAACATATAGGTCGACCAGAGGGGGGACTGAAGAGAGGGTCCCAGGAATGCCCCTCCTCACCCCCATGAACATGACAGGATGAAGAGCCAGGAACAATCGAAGTCACCCATCATATTTTGGACAAACACCAAGTGCACCACTGGCTGACATGTACACAGAAAGGAATCCCCTAAGTCAGCCATTCAGACCTAATCGAGAACATATCTTTACAGGTACAGGGGACACAACAGAGAGTGTGGCTAGGAATACCCTAATGGACTGCCTTGATTAAGCGCCAAGAAGCCACAATGCTGACACCACGACATAGCAACGTTAGTCATGAAGCACACGTGCAGCCCTGCAGCGCATTACACAAACACACATTTGCATACAAGAAGAACATGCTTACACAATTCTATAGATAGAGAATCGACACATATACATACAGTGAAATCTTTTTGAAAATTTTTCTCATTAGCCAAATTGCAGTAATGCAGAAACGCAAGGCGCCAAGGGATCCTGAGTAAGCTTGCAGATGCATATAGCAATTAACCCGATGGGTCTACAAGAGTATATGTGGAGCCTTGTAGGACCACGTGTGACTAATCTATAAGAACCCTAGCATAATACGAGCACATAGAAATCACATTACAGCCTGAGGAAAATTACAGAAGGAGCAGGCTCTGGCTACACAACGTGCAGACCGAGCTCACAGCCAAGGTCAGAGATAAATGAGTCACATTCCAAACTCTAGACGCCAATGGAAAAGTTGCAGAAAAAGGTAATAAATCCTCATAATTGCAGACTCAAGAGCTCGATTTTGTGGTCCACAGGCATGTGATGCAGCCGAACTAGATAATGGGCCTTCACCCATGGTGGGAAAGCAAGCTGATCCCAGCAGCCCAGACGGAAGGTGAAACAAGTGTTGCAGCGTGGAGATGCACTCTCATAGGCAAAGGTGGTATACTAGAAGATATAATTTAGACACATTGTCATTTCACATCACCTTGACAAGGTGCACAGAGAGCTGAGAACCGAGTCGGGTCCCAGGCATGGGGAGACCAACTCCAGCCTATGGCGAGACAGAAATCCAGGGGTGGATGGCAAAAGTCAAGAGCCAATGGTAAGCCCACTACTCTGCAACAATGTAATAGATACTTTCTTGGGGATGGGGCAGGTCTGCCACCTGACATGCGAGGGCCAGTAGAATAACCTCAATAGGGGATTATTAAACGGGTTACCACTCTCGGTACTCAATCAGCAGGGCAGATAGGTTTGCGGGGAAGGGCCTAGGTGATGACACCATATCACAACAAAACTGGAGAGCACGCATTGTAAAGTTGAGATGTACTGGAGAATCCTGATTGTCTTGTATGATCCAGGTTGTTTTTTTGTATTAAACCACAGTTCTAACATGCTGTTGGCTGAGTCCTCCATTTATTCTGGGTAAGGGTTTTGGGAACTATGGCAACAAAACTAGACAGCATACTGCAGTTTTGGGCCTCTAAGCCCCTCTTCCTCACCCCAGTACCTAAGGCATTATGAGACTTGAGGTCCCTAATGTGTGGGTCTTGTTTTATTTTAAAGGTCTCAGTTTTAAAATGATCTAACTTACTCTGTTTATGGAAGGTACTTTTAGAAAAGGGCTTTAAATTATTTATTGGTTGATTCGTGATTTCAGAGTTCAAATAAAAGTAGGAATTACACATATCAGAAGTAATTATATTGACATTCGTATCCTTATATGATATATTCCGATGCTGACCATAAGGGTTTTTCCTATTAAAACTTTTAGTGTTTTCGGAAAGACAAGCCTGACTCTCGCAGCAAGTCACTAGGTATTCCGGTATAATTGATGTTTCACCCTCTACAGAAGATGAATTCCACGTCTCTCCTAACAGAGTCACTGTATCCCCTTTGTGAACTTCTCCTCACAGGTGATCCACCCTGATAATATCACCCATGCGGTAAGGATCAGGAAGCATCTGCCTTTCCCTGGCCACCTGGGAGGAGACTTCAGGCAGGGATTTTTGAGGACTCTGCAGAATTCTTAAAATACCCTTCCCCTAAACAACTGGCCTCGTGTTCCAGGTTCTTTTCTGTTCTTTAGACCATAGGCCTTCCCCATATTGAAAGGCTTTTTCTGTGTTTCCCAATTCCACAATGGATCTTCTGAGAACATTTTCTCCTGTACCAAGAACGTTGGGGTGAATAAGATGAATTTTATTCTTCCTTTCACCATGATGGTTAATGGTTTTCAATTTCAACAGAGACACCCGAAGTAGCCATTCTTAAAAGTGGGGAACATCACTACCCGAAACCATTGCTACAGTTACAGGAAGGTCAGGTATCACTACCACCAACAACGATGTTTACTTCCCTAACATGGTAAAATTAAGTTCAGTAAAGAGATGTCCTTTAGCCTGCCCATGAACAAAACCTATCCTCATCTGTCCTAGGATTTGCCATTCAGGAGGAAGAATGGTAGTTTTCACAGCAGACCCTTTACTTCCTGTGTCTAATTGGACCTATATTATTTTCCTTTGTATTACTACTGGAAGTCTTTAGTTATTTTGCTCCTCTACACAAAGCATCAATTCAGTTTTTCCGTAAGACATTATTTCCCTAGAATAAATAGAAATGGTACTTTCAGTAGGAAACTCAAGTCTTTCTTCTTCCTTTCTTCCCATTTTGATCTGGGGAAAGTGCAAATGACATTGATAGATATAATGTTCAAAACTTCAACAACTAAACACCCCAACTGCATGGGGGAATTATTCTCTATGAAATCTAAATCTCTAAAGGATGAGGTGTCAAGATTTCTATCAATTTCTGTCAAAGATCCCTGAGATGTGTCTAGGTCTCGGGTTAATTCATCACAGAGTTTGTTTTGTTAAAATAAATGTTTTAGGTAGTTCATAATCCTTTCAAATCTTTTTGATACACCCATGGCGGGTTAGGATGGGATATTTTCTGTAATTATCAGTCTCATCTGAGCTCCATGAGGATTCATAGGATCTCATAACAAATTTGCCGGTCCGGAAACAAGGGTGCTGATAAGGTCACCGGCACCTTTCTTTCCAGACCAGCAAACTAGGAGTCTGCCTGCTGCACCGCTGTGCCAGACCGGTCTGACACTGCCAGGCGCAGCGGCCATGGTAGGCAGAGCCGTCACGGAAGCACTAGCACTGTTAGCAACGGTGCCAGGGCTTCCGTGTCCCCACTCCCATAGAGTACTGTGGGACTATATGTGAATGGGGACTTACATTTTACCGGCGCCTGACTTCCCGGCATGACAGACTTGTAATCTCCCGGTAGCAGCGGCAGGGTTACCGCCAGACTCGTAATGAGGCCCATAGTCTGGTTTACCACTGATTGAGCAGAACATTTTTGTGGCTGTGACTTGTTCTGAATCAAATTATGTGATTCTTTCTCCCTATCAATAAACTGACAATTAGCTTCATTCACTAAACAGGATGGCAAATATCTTATTGATGTACTATTAGGCATATTATTCTTGAAATTCTTCTTACTCCAGAACTCCCAAGCAGCATCACATATCAACCTTCCCTCTCTATCACCTATATGTATTTCACTGGAATTTGTTCAAATATTCACATTTTAACTTCTACCACAGGAAATCAAAGGACATATTCTCACTCCTGTCTCCTGTACGGGTATAATGTAGGATGGATAGGTAAACAGAAAACTCGATTTTCAATGATAAAGAAATTAAGAGCTTATCCTTCCCTGGAATCATGTATATTTGAGGAAAGAACAAATGGTAAATGTTACCTTCCACAGGCTGCCTTAGAGGACTGATAGCATGTACTGAGAGTTTATGAAAATGCAAGCCTACATTCACCTTGCAGGGCTGTTGATGGTTAGAAGCCTTTCTAAATTAATTTCTTCCCCAGTGTTAAATGTTAAAGAGGTAGGTTCTAGTGATTGTGCGTCGCTGTTCTTAAGCTAACTCTTGAGGATCGGCCTGCTTCCTTCTGTACCTCGTGATCATTACTCG
Organism: Ambystoma mexicanum; assembly: GCF_040938575.1. Taxonomy (NCBI): domain Eukaryota; kingdom Metazoa; phylum Chordata; class Amphibia; order Caudata; family Ambystomatidae; genus Ambystoma; species Ambystoma mexicanum. The sequence continues at coordinate 283,830,434 of NC_090931.1, read as the reverse complement.
AATGGCAAGACGACCTACCTTAGTGGCTGAAGGGCTCTGGCATTCCTTTCAGATTGATTACAGTGAGGATAGGTGATGTAGGAGGTTTCTGTGCGAGTTTGCAGTAAACCAGTTTAAATTCTGGAAGCGTAGTGGAGTGTGGCTAGAGTGTGTTGCCTGAGCCAGACAGTTTTTTTTCACCGTCTATTTTCCGAGTGGAGTTACTCTTCACAATCACCCAGCTAGAGCAGAGCGTAGCAGAGTGTGGCTGGAGTGTGTTGCATGAGCCTGACAGTCTTTTTTACCCTCTCTTGTTCGTGTTGGAGTTACTCTTTAAAAACACCCAGCTAACGCGGAGGACAGCAGAGTGTGCCTGGAGTGCGTTGCCAGAGCCTGACAGTTTTTTTCAACCTCTATTGTCCGTGGTGGAATTACTCTTCAAAAACACCCACTAACGCAGAGCGTACTGGATTGTAGCTGGAGTGTGTTGCCTGAGCCTGACAGTCTTTTTCACCCTCTATTGTCCGTGGTAGAGCTACTCTTCAAAAACACCCAGCTAATGCGCAGCATAGAGGAGTGTGGCTGGAGTGTGTTGCCTGAGCCTGGCAGTCTTTTTTCACCATCTATTGTCTGTGGTGGAGTTATTCTCCAAAAACACCCAGCTAACGTGGAGCGTAGCGGAGTGCGGCTGGAGTGTGTTGCCTGAGCCTGATGGTCTTTTTTCACCCTCTATTGCCCGTAGTGGAGTTACTCTTCAAAAACACCCAGCTAACACAGAGTGTAGAGCAGTGTGGCTGGAGTGTGTTGCCTGACCCTGGCAGTCTCTTTTCAACCTCTATTGTCCGTGCTGGAGCTACTCTTCAAAAAAACCCAGCTAAAGCAGAGCACAGCAGAGTGTGGCTGGAGTGTGTTGCCTGAGCCTGACAGTCTTTTTTCACCCTCTATTATCCGTGGTGTAGTTACTCTTCAAAAACAACGAGCTAACGCAGAGCGTAGCAGACTGTGGCTGGAGTGTGTTGCCTGAGCCTGTCAGTCTTCTTTTCACCCTCTATTGTCTGTGGAGGAATTACTCTTCAAAAACACCCAGCTAATAGAGAGCTTAGCGCAGTGTGGCAGGAGTATGTTGCTTGAGCCTGACAGTCTTTGTTCATGCTCTATTGTCCGTGTTGGAGTTATTCTTCAAAAACACCCAGATAACGTGGAGTGCAGGGAGTGTGGCTGGAGTGTGTTGCCTGAGCCTGACAGTCTTTTTCACCCTCTATTGTCCGTGGTAGAGCTACTCTTCAAAAACACCCAGCTAACGTGGAGCATAGAGGAGTGTGGCTGAAGTGTGTTGCCTGAGCCTGGCGGTCTTTTTTCACCCTCTATTGTCCGTGGTGTAGTTACTCTTCAAAAACACCCAGCTAACACGGAGTGTAGCGGAGTGTGGTTGGAGTGTGTTGCCTGAGCCTGGCAGTCTTTTTTCACCCTCTATTGTCCATGGTGAAGTTACGCTTCGAAGACACCCAGCTAACGTGACAGTATCGACAGTTATTTGGGCAATTCTATGTCGTTCATGGCTATACTCGCTGTGTCATTTAGGTGTTGGTTATTTTGCTGGGTTGCTTGCATGCTCAAAAGAGTGTGATCTATGGGCTCAAGAAGGGAGATCACAGGTTCCTGAGTGCTAGCTGCAGCGACATGTGGTGCTCTTATGTTTAGGTCCACTAAAGAATCCTCAGGGGTTTGCAGATGTTTTTGCTGTTTTCATTCTTTTGTTAGTGTGGTTGCAAGTTTTTTCAAGCATGGCTTCTGTTGTCTTTGTAGCAGCTCCATTGTGTAGCTGCAAGCTTTCTCTTAGAACGTCTTTGGATAATCCAAGTAGGAGTTTCTTTTCTTCATGCACTTTTTTCAGTAACAACATTGGGACCATCTCGCCTTTGTGATATCTATAAAAGCTTCCACATAGTTTCATTTAGAATTCATCAAGGCCATTAGGGTCGATTGATCCTTTAAGTTGTCGTTTAAAGCCACATACAGTTTCATATATGTGGCAAGAGAGATGGTAAGTGAGGACATCAGGATGGCTTGAATACTCTCAGCATTATTTTGGTTCTGACTTTACATGAATTGTGTTTGATGCAAGTCCTTCAACTGATGCTTGTGGACTTTGGTTTGCTTTTTTCGGTCTCTTTGAGGAACGGAGTCACTCCAATTCGTCAAGGAGTCTGATGTAGTGGAATCCAGAGTAGAGGATCGTAAAAGGACCAGTTTTTGCGTTTGAGTTTTGAATGGGCGTTGTGCATTCTGACGAGGCAGGCAGGCTTCAATGTTATAATCTGTCGGGGGCAACGTTGGTAATTTATTGTTCATCTTGCTTTTCTTCGCAGGTTTGACTTGATCATTAGCTGAAGTTTGCCGATGTTGGCACGTAGGAGCAACAACGTTGGAATCTAATGATGATGCAATCACCATGAAAGATGTTTGACAGGTTTCTTGTTCTCTGTTCGGGTTGATGCTATACATAGTTTCTGTGGGCAGCTACAGTGATTCTTCAGGTGTCTTCATTGTGCTTGTTCCTGCAATATCAGGGGTTGTTTCAGTTCCCTCCAGGCATTCTTCAAATGTTGCTTCAGCGAAGCCCGTTAGAATCGGTGCAGAAAGAATTGTATTGTGTCATTCGACTAATGGTAGTGTTTGCTTTAACTTGACATCAGTGTCTTTAACTTGTAAGTGTTCAGAACAAGTCTAGAAAGGACATTCTGCTTCATCCGTAACTACGGCAAGGAGATCTTTATCAGATACCTCACTGGCTGTTCGTGAGAGAAGCTGTGTATTTTGACTGATCGCTAGTGTTTTTGTAGCACAGCTGTGAGGAATCGAGAGGGACTTTGAGGCAAAACATCTTCTTCCCTCTATGGGCAACAGGCATTCTGCTCATTTTCCAGACAGTGCTGGGTGCTTAACTAGAATAATAATTGTAGTAGGCTCCTGGTCGTTAGTACTTTCAAGTGTCATTGCAGCGGCAGGAATAGCCGACATCAGGTTGGGGACAGAGGTAAGTGGGGAAGGAGTGGAGCTCTCAGGGAAGCACATACCTCGTGGAGCGGAAGATTCTTGGGGTGGAGCCATCTGGTCATCACCATAGAGTTCAGGAGGATCCATCAAATTCATTGTAAATTGAAGGCGCGTCTGCTTTCTCGTGCTGTGAGGAACGTTCAATATGCGCTCTGCCTCCATATCAAAGATAGATCTTTGTGTAGCTGCGGCTGCGGCTGGGCTCGGGCCACCGGGAATACAGGCAACATTCTCAAGCCACACTCTGCTACGCTCTACATTAGCTGGGTATTTTTGAAGAGTAACTTCACCACGGACAATAGATGGTGAAAAAAGACTGTCAGACTCAGGCAACAACCTCCAGCCACACTCTGCTACGCTCCGAGTTAGCTGGGTGTTTTTGAAGAGTAACTCCACCATGGACAATAGAGGGTGAAAAAAGACTGGCAGGCTCAGGCAACACACTCCAGCCACACTCCGATACTGTCGATACTGGAAAAAGGAAAGCATTCAAACCCTCTGGATCCGGTGCCGAGAGGACAAACAAAAGGAGTCCCTCAAGAAAGTCAACATTTCTCAATCTTCTGCCCTGAGCTAAAATAAAAGGACTCCGCTAAATCCATAACATCACAGCAAAAGATCAACAAAAATAAATGTAAGAACAACCAAATCGAAGGACTCAAGAAACTTTATGGGATACATAAGGCTTGAAGTCTCAGCGTCAACCTCACAACTTGTAAAAAAAGCCACCATTAAATACGATCTCCAAGCTCAGAATCATGGCAATGAAGATGAACAAACACACAGAGAGGCAATTATGCCTACTGAAATTGATCAGGAGCTGTTAAATCTATCGACCTATGATAATGAAGAAATCTCCATATGTTCAGTAAAAAGTAAGGACACCCTATCTACAGAAATCGACAAATCCATCTGTGTGACCTCCCGACCAGTCAGGAGTGAACCCACTTGCCAAACATATTTTCACAACAAAAATAATTCACCATTCTTGACTTTGACTGAAAATAGAGAAATGTTCTAGGAAATTATAAACAACTCAAGCGCCCTATAAGAGGCCCTATTGTCAAAGCCAGTTCCAGAGGAGGCCTGGATTTGCTGTTACAAAGAGTTATATGTTAGCTCTACAACAATGGAAAGTGACATAAACAGAGACACATCTATATCATGGTCTATTCCATTTCAGAAAAGCAAAATACTGACCTTAATCAGTAATGCTAGTACGTCGAGAGCACCGGGACCTGACAGACTATCAAATTACATTTTTAAAACAGCTCCTGAAAACTGGGCAGAATTTTGTTACTCTTTATTTTCCCATGTAATGAAGAAAGCCCAAGTCCCACCTTCATGGAAACAAGCGATATTAGTTCCTATATTTAAGAAAGGAGAAAGAGCGAACCCAAACAACTATCACCCAATCGCATTTCTGGATGTTTTGGAAAACTCTTTGCATCATTAATCCTAAATCGATTGAATACATGGACATCAGAATCAGGAACTTTGGATGTCCGTCAAACCAGCTTTGGTGAACAAAGGGTGTGTGTCAGCGGAAACCAAATTCAAGTTAAGGAGGTGACCGGCAATGAGTTGGGGAGAGGGGGCCCCCAAATTCGGAATCACAGATCAACCATATAAACCAAACGATAATTGAAAAACATGAATATTCTATTTACATTTCATTTGTTTAAAACATACATATTAAATTTAAAATTTTGTTACAAGCTCATCTCTAAATCGCAGCATTTTGTTATTAGATAAAGTGCATAATAAAACAAAGTGCTAATATAAAACAAGACTGAAAATTCAGTCAATACTGGCTTCATGTTGCCAAGCTGTCTGAACGTCAAGCCGGTTGAAGGGGATCATCCGGCTGGTGGTCAGAGGCTGCGGCCACATGTGACAATGTAAAGAAAACCACAATAATATATGGACAAGGCAATAATAGTTCCTGGCTAAAAAAAGGGGGGGGGGGGTGCCGTACGTCTATATGCACTAGGTCTAGCATATAAACAGGAAGTAGTTTTGATGGTGCGGAGCATCTAAGCTGTTTCACGGTTGATGCCCATCTTCTTCAGGATGGCGCACTCCCGTTAGAATATTTACCACTTGAAGATTTTAATATTTATAATGTAGCAATAGGGCAATAATACATACAGAGGTAAAGAATTATACAAACTAAATCCGTAGTTTTGCCAATATCTCAACCTTGAGGCTGGCCACTTGTTCCCGAATGTACATCCTGGGAAATATATGTGGACCTGCAGGGCAAGTTCACAGTCGAGTAGAACTAAATGGGGACGAACCACGAACATTGGAGTTCAATCGCACAATTGTGTCACGATCAACAGGTCACAATAAGGCATCTGGAAAGGTCTGTCCTACCGGAGCCTAGTATTGTTCATCGTGTTGTGATACGTGTGCAGATAGCGTCAGTCTACGCGTGAACCATACCACCTGCGCCAGAGCCTCAATAGCTCTGTCAAACCGGCTTTGTCAAGGGAGTTGGGTGCAACTTAAACATTTTTCTTCCGAACATCTTGAAACTAAGATGTATAAAAAACAGAATACCCTTGTTTGTGGCCTTCATTGACTTACAACAAGCTTTCGACAGTGTCGATCGAACCCGCTTATGGAATAAAATGAACAAATGGCATTGCCCATCAGACTTGCTTTCCACAATTACTGCTTTGCAAAAAGACACTACCATTTGAGTACGTTTGAACGCAGCCGGATTATTGACACAAGAGATTAAAACATCAAGAGGTGTTAAGCAGGGGTGCTTGCTGGCATCCGCTCTGTTCAGTATTTCTATCTTTGACTTGAAGGACACCCTAAACCTGCCATCAGCATGCCCACCCAAAAAAATAAATGGCACACCCCTGGGCTGGATGCTCTATGCTGACGATCTTTTAATTCTAGACCAGACGCCGGTAGGGCTACAGCAAAGCCTTGCGTGCTTACAAACCTATGTCGAACAAAACGACCTAAGAATCAACGTTCAAAAACTAGAAATTTTGATTTTTACAGTACTTGTGCGGCCAGAAACCAAAAAAACAGACTTACAAGTGGCTTTTGCGTAAAAGTTTGAGTAGTAAGTGCAATTACATATCTAGGACTGGGTTAATGCAAGCATAGATGACACCCTCTGAATAACAAACCGTAAAAGGAAAACCAACCACCTCCGAACTCAAGGTCTACTTTTAAATAAAAAATACAGGAAATTCTCATTCACTCTGCGTATCAAATTCTAAAAGCAAAAAGTAATTTCCATTCCTATATGTAGTGCTGAATCCACATTATCTATCCCGTGTAAAATATGGGACTTGTTAGAAAGGTCCGTTTGGAAAAAATACTCTGGTTTTACCAAACTGCCTGCCTATAGCCGTGATAAGGTTCAAATTAGGCCTATTATTGCTATGTACACGAGTAGTCTGGAACTCACTGGTCTTCTTCCGAAAAATAATCACGAATAACAGACCTATACAGTTTAACATCCTGAAGAGAAAAACACACATACGACAGAATGGCACTTGCAACAATGGTCGACAAGATCCAAAGGGGTGCTAGCAAACATTGCTGCAAATGAATGGTCCTTAGTAAACAATCCAGACAAGGTTAAAACAATATTATGGTGCCTTGATGGGGACAAAACGGAAAAAAGGGCAATTATACCCTCAATTCTCAAGTAAAAACATCTATTTGGTTCTTAAACACTGTGCCAAAGTACCTCACAATATTCCCAAGTGCACATCACAGAATATTGTACCCTTTTGGCTTTGGCAAGGATAATTGTAAACCTCCTTCTCTTGTTTCCTTCTTACAAAAAGATTGTAGCAAAAATACTTTCTTTCATTAGTTTGGCATTCAAAACTACAAACAGCCAGCGCCCCGGGATTACCTATCACAGGCCAACTCAATAGTCTCTTCTCACGTTTCTGGTCTGCCCGCTGCTGCTACAACTTCTTCGGTCTTTGGATGCGCAGCCTTTGACGGCTGCGGTTGGGTTCCACATACTGCTTCTCTCACCGAAGGGGCCTGGGTTGCTCCTGGCGTTCTCCGATGCTCGGAATGGAGAGCTTCTCTCTCCCACGGGGCAGCCTGTCACTTCAACGATTTACACTGCGCGACCTCTGCAGTTTAGGCTTTTCACTCCTATGACTCTCTCAGCACCATAATCCACTATATGATATGATGAGTCATTTATAACGTGCCTGTACACAAGTGTTTCTTGGTGAGACAAGACGAGGTAGGGAGACATATGGAGGACGAAACAAACTATCGTACTAGGTCTATGTCATTCAGATCGTGCAAGTGCAGGGGGTGGGGGGAGCGGAGAAGTGCCAGGGGAAGGGAGAAGTCCCTAATGTGTGGGTCTCTTTTTATTTTAAAGGTCCAATTTTTAACATGATCTTACTTACTCTGTTTATGGAAGGTTCTTTCAGAAAAGGGCCTTAAGATATTTATTTGTTGATTCTTAATTTCCGAGTTCAAATAAAAGCGGGAATCATATATATCAGAAGTAATGGTATTGAAATTCTTATATTTATATGTTCTATTCCCATGCTGTCGATACAAGTTTTTACTATTAACACTTTGGGTGTTTTTGGAAAGGGAAGTGTGACCCTTGCAGCACGCCACTGGCTATCCCAGTATTATTGAAGTCTCGCCCTCTAGAGAAGATGAATACTGCATCTCTCCTAAAGGAGTCACGTTACCCGTTTGGTGGCATTTCCTCCCAGGGGATCCACCTGGCTAATACCACTCCGAAGGTTAGGGTCAGGAAGCGCCTGCCTTTACCTGGCCACATGGGAGGAGACTTTAGGCAGGGACTCTGTGGGGACTCTGCAGGATTCATCACAAGTACCAGTTCCTTCTTCAATGAAAGGGCCTCTACATGTTGAGTTATAAACATTAATAGGGTCCGGGTTCAGTCATTGGAGTCACTATCATTGCCAGGTGTAGGGCCAAATGCAAGACACGATCATTCTCATCCATATATTTGCTTTGCCAGGGTTATCAAAAAACAGGACTTTACCCTTGTAGATCACCTTAAGCTTTGTCGGGTATACCAGCATGTATTTAATTAGTTGGAGCAAACATATTTCTTTTTCTTTGGACTAAAGGTGTATGGTCAGGGTATATCGCCAGAAATGCTGATCTGAGAATTTAAGCATCACTTCACAGTCCCTAAAATGAAGGACCTGAGCTATAATGGGCCTGCAGCAGGGGCCCCAGTGGTGGCAGGCGTGCCAATGATCGATGCGCTTGCCCAATAGTGAAGCCGTGTGAAAGCTTCCCAGGGCCATAGCCAGCAGGAGAATGTTCTCCATAGAGAGTGTGGGGTCATCCCCTCTTCAAGCTCTGGGAGCCCCATAATGAGGATGGTATTCTGTCAAGATCTTCCTTCTGCGTTTTCAGCACATTGCTCTACGATCTTGTTCCTAGCCTTCAACTCTGCAACCGCCGTCTTTAATCCTTCCATCGCCTCCACAGTGGTAGATAACTGCTCCTCAGTGCTAGTTACATGTGAAGACAGACAATGAGTGCACATCTTGCCTCAATAATTTGACATCAGTTTGCACTGCATCAATCTCACATTCAACTGAGGTGCGGAGCGGTGCAATCACCACCAGAACCATGTTCTCCTCATCTGAGGGGCATCCGCTTGAGTCCTCTACTTGTTCCTGATCTGAAGGTAGTCGATGATCCTTCTGTGTGCCTTTGGCCGTGAAGGAGTCGGTAATCAACCTCTTCTGACCTGCTTTAGATTTCGGATCAGGCATAATGGTGTTGCAGCAGCAATGGACCAGTCCTCCAAACAGTCACGGTACACAACGCTCACAGCTAAACAGTAGGATATATTGCTCCTTCTTTCCTGCACCACCCAAAGGGTACTTCACAAATATTCAGAAAATCCTAGCCTCCTTACCTAGTTTGCACCACTAGTCTCCTTTCCCCCAAGTGGCTAGCAATCAACAAACACATACCAGCCAACATCCGCTACCCAAAATCTTACTCCAACTCCTTACTGGCACTAAGGAGCCCTCACGGAGCCATCCATTTCACCATGTGATTACAGAGCGCTGTGGGCTACTGTGCAGGGAGACACATTCCTCCCGGAGGCTGTGACCACCAGCACTCCACTGTGCTCACTTTTAGCAGATCCTGTTTGCTCCAGAACTTCCCTGCGTGATCGCATCCTTCTCCTGCACTCGCCAGGTCCTCAGGCAGGGAGCCCGACAGCGCCCTGGCGACTCACCGCAAAGGCTAGAAGACTGTGGTGTGCAGCTCAGCATAGCCCGCAGCACTCGATCCTCTGGTGGCCACCTTGTCAGCGTAGTTTGTGTTCCAAAAAAAGGCTCAACAACAGAGGAACCCAACCATTGATCCCTGCTAGCATATGGGCAATCCACTGCGCTGTCTCTCAGGCATGATCCATGTAAAAAGGCAGATGTTTAAAGCACCATAAAGGAGCTTAATGAGGATCGTACTCTGGAGCTCTGAGCCAGCACGTCCTCATGGCATCACAGCTAGCCGCACATCCTTGAATATTTCCTTCATGATACAGTTCCTGTTAGTATGCCTACACACAGTTCAGCGTTTAAATGGCTTCTAAGTGTGACTGAAGTTTGAAGTTGTTGGTGTCACTGGTGACTGGATGTTTCTTGAAGTTTTGAGGGGTGATTCATTCAGTACTGTGCAGCAGAGATGGGCTTGGAGGCATCTGTGTGGCAGGCAGGTTGCGTGGTTTTACCATCCTTTTGGCAGCGTCAGCGGAATGGGTCTGGAGTGTGCTGTGAAATGGCTTTTATCGGGGCAGCAGGCAGAGAGGTACTTTATTAAGGCGTTCTTCCTTTTTTACATAAGTTACAGTCAATACTCAAGCCTCACAAGTACAGGGGACATCTGCTGGCTACCTCACTCATTCAGCTCAGCCCCCAACTGACAGTCACTCAAAGCACTCACCCAGAATCTCAACATTCTCAGGTCTGACAGGTACACATCATTCATAAAGATTCCATCTCCATTCAGTGTGAAGAGCAACAACAGGACATAACATATTTCATTGCTGTCTGGTAGGGAGATAATGTGGTAAGAATGGCCACACTATTATGCACAGCTTGTTGGGCAGTAAACAGGATATTCAAGATACTGCACCTGGCAATTGATTCTTGCAAGTGGTGAGAAATGCTCTCTCTACATAGTTCTCACCCCTCGTTAACATGTATTACGATAAATGTCAGTTCAAGCAAGCCATACAAAAAAAGACTGAGATTACAAGGCATGGGCTGTCTAAAGGATCAGACAGTCCACCTTCGTATTGGCAAAACCATTGAACTGTTGGAACTTGGCATGGTTTTGTATTTAACTTAAGTCAAAAGGTGGAATGTGACCTCAGGAAGCTAAGGGTTAAAGATATCAAAAGGAGGCCCATACCTACTTCCCGGATACCTCCTATTGTAGTGGCCACAAAAGACATACAGACTGACTCATTAAGGATATGTGTAGACATGAACGTTCTTAATAAGGAGTTTAAAAGGGAGTGACACCCAATACAACAAATGATAAAATTGTGGTGGATTACCAAAGAGCTGGGTTTTTCTCAAAATGAGACTTGAAGACAGGTTATAACTATGTAATTCCCCACCAGGACTCTCGCAACTTAACTAAGTTTCCCAACAATAATGGCCCATCCAGCAACAAGAGATTGACTTTGGTTTTTTCTTTGCTGCACAGGTGTTTCAACACACCATCAAAACAAATACTGGCTTGTCGCTCGGATGTCTGGAACATCAGTGACCATGTATGTGCTGGCTCAGAATCTGAACAAATGGAGTAGCTGGCTGGGCTATTCAAATGACTGTATTCACAGGGCCTTACTCTAAACAAGGCTAAATGTGAATTTCTGCAGAGTGGAAGGGAATGCTTTGTATAGATATTGCCGAGGGTTTAGCCTCTCGGTGGATCCCAAGAAAATTTAGGATATGCAATCAACACCGCTCCCACAAACCCCTCCAAAGTCAGACATTTTCTGGGCGTGGTTACATGCCGTTGAAGGTTAAAAAACAACTTGGTGGCCATTTCTGAGCCCCTCATAAATGTAAGTAAACAGGACTCACCATGGACTTGGCCAGCATTGGAGGAGTGGTTTTCCAGGACACCAAAGCAGCACTCCCAGTGAATACCACTGTGCTGTTCGTTGGCCTATGGAGCACATATTGGATGAGAACCCACATAGTCTGGAGGTGGGAGCTGCTAACTCACTTGTATTTATTTATTTACATTTATATAGCGCACAAACAGCCCAGGGGCATTGAGGCGCTGTTACTTGCAATGACTTAGTTACATGGTACAGGTAAGATAGCGGTTGTTGACACGTAAATGTTGCAGGATGACATACTGTTGTTACAGATATTGCTTTTGATCATATGATACAATATACATGGGGTAATCGTGCTAGTATGTTTAGCCTTATGTGAACAGGGTAGTCTTCAGCGTTTTGCGGAAGGTGGTGAGGGAGGCCTCTCCACGGATAGTGTGTGGTAGGGCATTCCAGTGCGAGGGCGCAAGGTAAGGGAAGCTGGATCCGCCCGCTTTTACTTTTTTTACTAGAGGCACTGAGAGCATGTTGGTGTAGGGTGATCTGGTTGGCCTGGTGGTGGAGACAGGGTGTATCCTTTGTGAGAGGTATGCAGGCGCAGTGAGGTGGATGCACTTGTGGGTTAATGTCAGGGCTTTGAATAATATCCTTTCTTTTATTGGGAGCCAGTGGGCTAGTTTTCTGGCCTCAGAGATGTGTTCTCTTTTTGCAATACCTTGGGCTGCTCGGAGCGCGTTGTTCTGTATTACTTGTAGTTTCTCTAGGTTTTTTTTAGAGGTTCCTAGAAAGAGTACGTTACAGTAGTCTAGCCTAGAGCCGGTGATGGCTCTGGCTATGTTAGTGCAGTTCTCTTTGGAGAAAAAGTGTCTGACTGCATTGATAAGTTTGGCATGATATGCCGCTGCAGAGGCAATTGCATTGATTTGTCTGTCCATGGATAGGCTAGAATCCAGATAAACTCCCAGGGTTTTGACAGAGTCGGAGACTGGAATTTTAATGGAATCAATGGTGAAGTGTCTAAATTGGGCATCTAGATTCTTTAGGGTGTCGGGAGAGCCTACCAGGAGGAGTTCCGTCTTGTCAGAGTTGAGGCATAGACCGTTGTCTGCCATCCAGGCTTGGATGGTATTGTAAAGGTTGTTGAGGGCCAGGGAGTCAGTGTTGTAGTTACCTGTGAGAGTGATGAGGATTTGTGTGTCGTCGGCGTAGTTGGTATATGAGATGCCCATGGCGTCGAGGATGAGGAAGAGGGGGCGTGTAAAATGTTGTATAGCGTGGGGGAGAGGCAGGAGCCTTGGGGCACCCCACAGAGTATAATGGTTGGTGATGCGGCGGCTAAGTCAGAGAATACTTGCATGGTTCTGTCTTGTAAGAAGGAGGTGATCCACGCTGTGGCTTCAGGGGAGAATTTGGCCGTGGTGGAGAGGTGGTGGCATAGGACGCCATGATCCACAAGGTCGAAGTCCGCTGAGAGGTCTAGGAGTAGGAGAAGTGCAGTCTCTCGCATCGTCCATCTGGTTTTTCAAGTCAAGTAGGGCTGTTTCTGTTCCGTGTCTGGGGCGGAAGCCAGATTGGCGGAGACCAAGGAGTTTGTTCTCTTCAATGAAGTGTTGAACCTGCAGGTAGGCTGCTTTGTCCAGTATTTTGAGGAGGAAAGGAACAGTGGTGATGGGTCTGTAGTTATTGGGGGAGGTGGGATCAAGCGTTGGCTTCTTTAGAAGAGGGCGGACCCAGGCTTCCTTGAGGGAGGCAGGGACTATCCCTGTGGTAAAGGAGGCATTTACAAAGGCTGTTAGGAAGGGAGCTAGTGGTTCTGCGCAGTCTTTGATAATGGAGGCTGGGCAAGCATCACCTTTGCAGTTAGAGGGTTTAATGTTCCTCATTATGTTGATGACATCTTTTTCCTGAATGGGTTTGAAGGAGAAGGGTAAGGGGGGATCAGAGGCAGACGGTGGGACTGGGATGTGCTTGTTCGGTAGGGCTTGTTTAGTGGCTAGTATTTTGTTTTTGAGGAGGCTAATTTTGGATTGCATGGCCTTCTGTATTTCGTCACACCAGTCCTTGTATTTGATGAAATTCTGGGGGGCGGGAGTAGGTGTTTCGAGTTCTCTGAAAATGGCGAATATTTCTTTAGTACTGGATTGGGCTTCCAAGATTCTGGATTCAAAGGATTTGGCTTTGGCTTGGGTGATTGCCTTTTTGTATTTGGTGGAAAGGGCTTTGAAGATCATCTTATCTTTTTCGGAGTGGGACTTTTGCCACTGTGTGAGTGTGGCTTTTTTCTCGTTGCAGAGTGAGAGGAGGTCCGGCGTGAACCAAGAATTGGAATGTGCAGTGGGTTTGGATTTTCGAGGTTTAAGTGGGTCAATGGTGTTGATGGCTGCTTTGATGGCAGTATCATAGGTTGATGCGAGTGTTTCAGGGTCTGAAGAGAAAGGTGGTCTGAAGGCTTGGCCTTGGAGGAAGGGCAATAATCTCTCCTTAGTGAGTTGGCGGGAGCTTCTGGCGAGGCAGGGAGGGAGTGGTTGGGGTGAAGGGGTAGCTGGGGAACTAGCGGTGAGGATGCCGAAGGTGATAATGTGGTGGTCAGACCATGGGGTAGGAGTGTTTCCAGTGATGATGAGTGGACAGTTGTGCTGTGCTATCCAGTCCAACGTTCTGCCTTGGGTGTGAGTTGGGCTAAGTATGGTGTTCTTGTACCCTAGTGCCTTGAGGGCAGAGTCGAGGGATTTTGCTGCTACGTCCTTACTATCCCAGAGCCCTAGGTTGACATCCCCCAGGAGAATGGCTTTAGACTGTTTTTTGAGGTTGTCCGAGAGGAGGTGGATGAGAGAGGCTTGAAAGTCTCCTGTTGGGCCTGGTGGGCGGTATACGATGTGCACAGTAATTGTGCAGTGGGGGGAGAGGGTTATTTTGACTTGGAGATAGTCGCTGTTGTTGTTCAGGGATTTCTCTACCTTTCTGACAGAGAGGTAGTCTCTGGCGATAATTGCTACACCTCCACCTTTGGAGAGGCGGTCTTGTCTAGTGATGGAATAGCCAGGAGGTAGGGCGAGTGAGAGCGCAGGGCCAGAGGCCTCATGTAGCCAAGTTTCTGAGATCATAAGTAGATCTAGGTCTTGGGAGGTTAGGAGGTCGTGGATGTCTAGGGCATGGGCATTGATGGATCTAGCATTAATCATGGCGCATTTCACTTGTGTATGCCAGCTGGGAACTATCCAGAACAGCACAGAAGTACTTGCAAATAGAACAAGAGTTATTGCCGGTTGTGTGGAACTGTCACCATTATCATGTATATCTATGGCAATCCCATCACCGTGGTGACTGATCACAAGCATTCTGGTTCCCATCATGTTAGCAAATGGCAATGTTGAGCACTTTTTGAGAATGTTGTACAAGATATTCAGACAAGCTCATGGGATGGGGATGGAAAGAACTTTGTATCAGTTTATAAGAGAGTAACCTACTACTACATACCTTTCTACAAGGGTTGCCTCAGCTCAGGCATTAATGGGCCAACAAGTAATGCAGCTGGATCACCTATCACACCAGACACCGAGGACTGTGAATGAACAGTGGCACAGGAAGTAGATATGATAGGTTATTTACAACGTGCTTAATACCCAGAGATTTCACAGCGCGGACCCGGGGATCGAACCTGTGGTGCTCTGTGTCGTTTTGCTTCCAAGGCAAGCACGTTTCCCCTGAGCTTTCCTTCTGAGACAAGAAACACAAAGGAGACCACAAGTCATTTGTCCTTCTGGAAGGTCTCCAGGCCAGGTGGGACATAAGCTGCTGATCAAAAACAGGAATCCCAGGCACAAGCTGAGCCTGCCATTGACGTACATCCAAGGCTCTATGGTCACTGATGATGATGGGAATCTGCGTATATCAAGAAACTGTACTTTCTTCAAGAGCATTGTGCTCCCAGATGGCACTGGTGTACCACAAATAGAGCCACTCCCATCTCCTGATGTGGTAAGACATACAAACTAGGGGAGGTGACTGAACAGCCCCACCCAATGGAGGCATGGATTTGGATCCAAGGAGGCATCTTTGGGACATGGCACCCCAAGTAGCGAGAGGATTACTCCAAAGGAAGGAGACTCCAGACACACAAAAAGGCCCATGTACCCAAGAAGGATCGAGAGGGTGCCACCATGAGTGAAGTCTCAGCCAAATGTATTCGATTTCACAAAGGTTTAATGTTGCTTATTTATATTGTTCTATATGGTCAGTAAGACTGTCAATCTATTTTGTGTTGAGGAGGGATGCTGCATGGTATGCAAGGTTGCATGTCTGCATGTTGGTGATAGTTAATAAAGATGACTGGCGTAGGTATGCGTGCAGCCAATACTTCCACTGGATTCCCAAACCTCCCCCATCCCCTTAGCCCCTGAAATAATGCCCTCTTTAAACTACCAGATGAAGGAACTGACCTTCCTCACTTGAGAGAACCAGTTTGTAAGCAGACCAGCCCAAACAGCAGAGAAGCAATACTTTGTCCGTGGCAACCAGGAATGCCACATGGATGGACTTAGTAATGCGGCTTGCCCACATCTTGAAGTTAAACATGCTGTCTCATAGTGCTGAAACCGATTCCAGCAGTGAAGCGACTCCAATGATCCAGTTCCCAGGCACTGGAGTAACCAGTGTGTAAAAGGAGAACCCTGAGATAAGGTGACCCAAGAAGAGCTGAAGCCTTGTAATGCTCTGTGGCAAGAAATCGTCGATTACGTACCTGTCATCTTCATTACACCTAGTCCTACTCTTCCTCATCCAAGTGCTAACTATGTGAAGTGCTACTCCTCCAAAGCAGGAAACCTAGTCCAAAATCTTCTTTTTCTGGAAACCCTGCTCACTGTGTCCTACGAGATATACGAACGTTCACCTAGCAACAGTCCTCCTGTAAAATACACAACAGACAGGGATGAATCTATCTAACTAAGGCAGTGTGTGGCGGAATTCAGTATTTGGATGAGGAAGAGAAGGGCTAGCTGCAATGAAGATTGCCTCTTCCTCGTCCCAGTACTAACTTTATGAGGCATACCAAAGATATCCCCACCAAGCCACAAGCCTAGCATAGTGAAGCACATCCCTACTTCCTAGACCGCTGTGCCCCCTGCCAGCCCCTCAGTGACGCACCCGAAAGCCAATCGTAATCAGGAGAAGCTTTAGAGATAGGGCTGCCTAACTGAGTCCACCAGCCCTGAGGAGAGGATAGCTGAGAACAAAGACCAATACCATTGCACTTTCCAAGTCACACAATCGAACCTCAACCTGAAACGTGAGACACACGAGGAATACTCAGGAGAGCAAAACAATGTTAATGCTTAGGGCGACACCAAAGTAAAAACAAATAGGCGAGGAACTCCGATTAAGCTCACATAAACGTGACACACCTTTCAATCAAATATCAACATCACCACAAGAACACCCTAATGAGCCCTGTCACATGCCAGGCAGAGTACAACAGCTCACGATAAAATCCCACCATAGCCAAACTGCGAAGAAACTCCTGATAAAGGAACACCCAGATAGAGCTCATTAGGGGAGTACACCCTGTCCATCCCATAGCCAGGAACCCAGGAGTCCTCCGCAGCCCCAACTGTCAGGAATCCACCCCATTCTTCTTCATAAGGGTACCAACGGGAGGGCTGAAGCTCATAGGGAGGAATGCCTGGACCCTGCCGAGCCTGGTTAACCTTGTGCCAGTCCCAACATGTTCCACTGAGACAGCCATTCCATCTCCAGAAGAGCTGGGTTATCACAGAAAAAAGGCAATTAACCTGTCCCAATATAGCACATTGAAAATTACCAAAACAATATGAGGACGCCTGCACAGTAATAGAGTGTAAAGAGAAAAGGTGTCTTGTTAAAGCATCGTCTCAGAGCTTGAGAGGTGCTAATGGAAGCGACACTCATTTCATTGTACTCTAAGCAGGACCGGCCTTATGGCAGGGCCGCCCTGGTGACCGCCCGGGGTGCCCTGCCATTAGTCCCCCGCCATACCAGCTCTTTGGAGTCTCCCAAGGGCTCCCCCGAGCTGGCGCGGGGGTGAATGCGCTGTAGGCACCCTGTTGAACCGAAATCCGCCCCGCTCTATACAAGAGCGGAGTGCATTATATCACAATAAGGCGCAGCTGTCAAACCAGCACAGCTGCAACTCTATTGAAGCGATTAACTCCCTACTACAGCAAGGTGCTGGGAGTTAATCACTTAATTAAATACAGTGCCGCTGCTAGTTTTATTTCAGCGCTCTATTTAATTTGATGCCTCCCCACCTCCACCTGAGGGGTACAGAAGAAGGGGGTGCCAATTTTTGTTGACTCGCCCCAGGCGCTGGCAGTGCTAAGGCCGGCCCTGACTCTAAGCCCCCGATCAGATGCACCTCGCGAACTGAGTAGACGTTCAAGACTGTCCGTACGGTCCACAGGTAGACCGACAGCTGCCACAGACCCTTTTTAGAAATAAGAACACCACTGCAGCAGCTGCAAGTCTGTCAGGAGACAACAAACATTTTGTACCCATAGCATAAAAGGGAGGAAACAGCGCCTAATAACCAATGTCTCACTGCAGAGACACCCATCAGGGTGATGCAAGCAGGAATGAACACCTGCCATAGGCCCCCAATCCCTGCACCCCTACTGCAGCTTACACAAGATGAGAAGAAACAGTAATTGTTCCACCATGTAGATGCGCTGCTAGCAACACAAGAGTACAAATCCTTAAAAAATAAAGTTCAATGTTGCCAATGAAACAAGTCCTCAAAAGTGCTGCTCATAGAAATCTCAAAAATGTATTTCAATATTTAATGATGTCCATATTCAGGAGTCAGAGTTGTGTGCCTACATGTGTTTCGACCTCCACAGGTCTTTTTCAAGGCAAAGCTCTGCTCAAAATAAGTGATAACAAAACATGTAAATGCATAATGTTTCAACACAATCCATATTGCAAACCCAAAACATGGACAAGGGGATAGATTACAGGGCAAAATATACAGAATAGCAAGAAAAATAAATAAAAATAAAAACAAGAATAAAAACAACACATGAGGTATACATTACCAAGAACAAATTGTCGAATAAAGTAAAGAGGAACATGTCATCAACAGCACATGGAAAAAGGATAATAAAGGAAAACTTATGCGCAATGAGCATTTAAAACAGATAATATGACATGAATTCTATATATTATCTGAATAAACTGTGGAGTTGAACTCGAACCTAAACAATAAAATCACATGAGTCACCAACAAAAGCCCAGTGTCTCCAAACGTTATGCCTGCCACCGCACCCGCTGACCAAATAGAAAAATGCACACTGTGTGAAATGTGAATGGTAGCCTAGTTAACACTAGTCCCATGCACCTGATTTAAGTGTCACTTCCCGCCAAAATGGCATGCAGTGTCATGGTTATGTAAAAAAAGGGGGGTCAATTACCAAAATTAAGTTCTCTCGGAAAAATGTTTGCTTCTAAATGAATTCAGGTATAACCACAGTCGTAATTCTGACGTCCTGAGTTGGAAACAATAAGGGATAAATCACTGTAAACACTTCAAGAGCCATAGTGCTAGAACCTAAAAAATCGTGGTAAAACATATTACATACCTCGAAAAATAACTTCACAGCTAAGGTGCTGATAATTCGTCGTGGAGCAAATCGTTATGAATATCCAATTGAAACAAGCAAATCGAGCCTCGAAATGGCATAGCCTACTGGAGCATAAAGTCGTCTGTATTAAAGACTCACAAACTGCCAAGGCAGTGGCTTAGAATGCCACACTATACGTGTAAAGTTATATGCTACCTTACCCAAATATACTGCCGTCTGTACTTGTCTAATTCATGCCGCAATATGGTCTAAACGGCGTTTGTTTCCGTAAAATGAGAAGCTTCCAAGGGAACCTAAAAACCTACTGCTGACACCGTTGGCAGCAAAACACAGTGGTGCATTCATTATTCCCTATGCCACCGGAGGCAGGAACCCATACAGTGGATCACAGCACATTCTAAAACAAGCATTGGCAAAGCCAACAGTTTTTGATTTTGTGTAGGCATGGGATAGGCTTTTGCTAGGCACTGGTGTAGAGGAGGAGCCAAAAGCCTCTACCGGAAGTCCTGCCCCCATTCTTCCTATATGTTGGAAGCCGCAAATTGCAACATGCACAACGCCGATAATGGTACCTATCCCACGAAGAATCCTCAAAACTAGGTATCCATTGAGAAAGCCCTACATGATGTATCCGCAGAAAAATGATAATCTTTTAAAGGAGGTTCCTGAAGAAGTGGGAAGTGACAAAGGCAAGAGACGGGTGACATTGCATGAAGCAGGGATGACGCACCAAGAAGAGATGCCATAGAAAGTATATAAACCTTATAGAATCTGATGACAAGTGAAGAGTCAAGTAACAATTCATGTGCAGGAATGAAGATTGCACATGTGAAGAGCACTGAAGAAAATGCAAATCGCTTTATAACTG
This sequence comes from Ambystoma mexicanum, assembly GCF_040938575.1. Taxonomy (NCBI): domain Eukaryota; kingdom Metazoa; phylum Chordata; class Amphibia; order Caudata; family Ambystomatidae; genus Ambystoma; species Ambystoma mexicanum. The sequence continues at coordinate 283,810,819 of NC_090931.1, read as the reverse complement.
TACAGATGGAAGTAGACTAAGTAATCCTAAAGCTGGCTATATGTAGTGAATAGACTACAGGTGGTGCCGCCAATATATATATATGCACCACAGAGCCAAACCCACTCCGGCTCTACCAGAGCCGAGCCGAGCCATTGCATAGCAACCTAATGTGACTGACATACAAAGCCTTGTTTCCATCAAACTCTTGGAGGCATGGGTGTGTCCCGATGCATGAGGGGCAAGTGACAGGAATGTCACATGGGCACCGGTGGCCCAGACTAATCCAAGGGGGGCTCGGCTGAGGCTCAGATAGAGTCACCATGCCTCTTGCCTCTGGTCTGTGCAACCGGCTCCATGCATGGTGCTCAACGCTGCTGGCACCATCAATCCAATTGATGTTTCTCATGTTGGAGTTCTGGGGAGGAAAAGACACCTCTCACAATCCATGGATGTCTCCCAGCCTTGACCCTGTATGTCCCAAGCAGTGGTCAGAAGGCTTGTTCGTGTGCACCAGTGGTGTGTCCAGCGAGTGGCCTGGGATGGCACGTTCTACCCCTGGAATCTGATTAGCCACCCCAAGTGCCTCCCCATTATCCTAAACTATGATCATTATGTGTGTGTGCGCTCGTACTTCATGCCACCCCTGCATAAATCAGTAACCCACTTGGGCCACCCCAGTCAAAAGAGTCTGGACACGCCACTTCCCCCACGATCTCCACGATCCCCATGATCTCCAAGCCTCAGGCGATCTCCTTGTCCGGGAGACCGTCTACTCACCGGATGTCTGCAGAGGTGACTTACACCACGGTCAAAGCCCGGCAGAGACCGTGGGAATTCTGTTGGAGATCACAGAGATCAGCTCTTTAAAGCACATCAGTGAGGGAAAAAAACACGGCAAAAAAATTGAAACAACAAGGAGGTTAACCCAGCAGGCTTCCCCAGGATTCTTTATCTGGGAGGAGGAGGAGGAAAACAGAACAGGAGGATTGTGGGTAGGTGAAGATTCTTATTGTACTGCTCAGGTCCATTTGCACGGCATTTCAAGAAAAAGATTTGGGGAAATGGTTTCTGTCTTGGAGGTGGGGCACCGTGTAGATTTAAAACTGGGACGAGGATGAGGGAAGTGGGGCTAAAAAACCATACGGTATTAAAATAATAAAATGTAAAATGAAAAATACAGTTGTGTGATGTATTCATTGAATAGTAACTTCGCTGTGTATCTGAAAGTGATGAAGAGAGGAAAGAGGAAATGGAGGAGGCACCCCGATAACCCGGGCGGTGTCCTCCTCCTTCCTCCCCCCTGGACGAGGGGGAGGTGCCGGCATAAGCGAGGGAGAAAATGAAAAAGCCAGCAAAGGGCTACAAAGAAAAGGGGCAGGGCTACCCCTTTATAATGGGCGGGCTCCTGATTGCAGGCAGCATCCAGCTTCTGAAGAAAGACGCCCGCCCATACTACTACGGAGAAGATTTTGTTTTCCACCCACCCACCCTACAAACAGGGCAAGGCACAGGCAAGCCTGGTCGTAGACGTTGCAAGACGGCGAGGCAGTGTGGTGGTGTTTGGGCGACCAAGCCCAAGAGACAGACTCCGGATGAGCCAGGAGAAGGCCGGAAGGGTCTTTGCTCTTCTCAGACGAGCGCCCCTTGGGAGCCTAAGCGGCAGGGGCGTCTGGGGGGAACAACAAGGGCTCAGCTTCCCCCAAGGAAATGGCACTCTCCCCGCCCAGTAACACCTGCATGGGCAGGCGAGGCTCAGGCACGAAGGGTTGGGAGAGTTGGCCCTACACTGGACTTTTGGAAGGAAAGGGGGAAGCAGGTTGTTGGACACAGAGCAGTCGATGCATCTTCAGAGTTATTTCCACTAATGTGCCCAGTGTGGTTTTCATGATGTTGTGGAAAATAAATCTGCAGCCTTTTTATGCCAAAAAACAAAACAAGACTCATTCTACACATTTCTGGGGGGAGAAGAGGAATGAGCAAATGGACGGATGCACAGGTTATGGCTCCTGCTCTTTTTCAAGAGATTTTGCCAAATATTGAAGACACACCTTTCTAGCAATATAGCCTGAATTTGTAGCTGTCATGAACATATTCCCATTTAATGAGAGGGAGAGGGAGAGAAAGAGAGAGAGAGGGAGAGAGAGAGAAATAGAGAGGGGGAGAGAGAGAGAGAGAGAGAGAGAGAGAGAGAGAGAAAGGAAGAGGAGGAGAGCGAGTGACTCACGCATCCTGTACCAATATTCCACGTATGCGCCAAAGATAAATATATTAATGCTGATTAGTCATTTTGTGGCTCAATATGATATCTCCTTTCCTTGGTTCTCATTGGCTGCAGACGCTGTGGAATCGAATCCGAGAATGCAGCCAGGAGGTGACATCATGCCTCCGTTTAGCTAATGCCTTTTTATCTGATGCTGGAAAGAGACAATGCGTTGCTATATTTTGTATTTATATTCAGAAGTCACTATCTGTGGGATGGGTGTAGGTTAGCCCTTTAACAAAAACAGGCAATTATTTAACATTCAGTTTTCATGGTTAGAGCCTGTAAGCTGCCCCTTGGCATTTACGTGGCAAACCAGATTGTTTGCAGGAAGTATGACACGCCGCTCACCTCCCTGCTCTCCAACAAGCATGAGTTGTGCATAGTGAGTTTCGCGATGTGGCCTGTATTTGGATTTTGCGTTTATTGTCGGCTTTCAAGGGCAGACACTGGACGCCATTTTGAGGGGAAAGGCACTATCTCCGTGTATGTCAAGCTCCGTCCGGAGTATTGAATAACAAATTTCAAGCGGATTTTCAAAAGGTCGGAAACAGAGAAGCACTAGTCTCAGCTGTATTTGTCTGTTTACTTTTTAGAGGGCGTGACGTGTGTTGGAGAGAAACAGGACGTTGTTATGTACCGGTGCTCTGGAGGCCCCGCACGTGGGGCTGTCACCGGTCCAGGAGGCCGCGCGGCCTGGGGCGCGGCATCGGCAGGAGCGCAGATAAAAGACACCCACACGCTGTGCTGGGTTTGCCCGGAACTGCCTCCCACTGTCGGGGGCGGGGCTTTTATTAAGCGGCCCTACGTCATCGCGCTGCAGGATGTAGGGCGGATATAACATTCCTCCTTTATTTCAAATAAACTTAACATTAACACAATCAACATACTCAACTTCAAACGCCTGACACAGTTCTCTTTTCACACTGTACCAGCTCCCCCTTGTGTGGGATGCTTGGCGACGGTATCTGCTCAGCATACATAGTCATTCAGCCTCGCGGGCGGCCTCGTGTTGGCTCTCAGACTATACCGCTTCACCTGGGGGCTGTCCCCGCTCGGCTCGTGAATCTGCTCACCTTCGCTGCAGGCATCCCCACTGCCGGCCAGGCTCTCTGGTTGCCAGCTGCAGTCCCATGCGGCTTCTTCCTCTGGGTCTTGCGCCAGCTCTTCGCTGTCTTGTTGTAAGTTGTCGTCGTCTTGAGGGCCCTCGCAGTCCGTCCAGAGAGTGCAGGGCACGGGCTTGAACCAGGAGGCATTCCTTGTCACTTTCCGACGCCCCCGGGTCACTGTTATCATGGTCCCGCGCCGGTTGCTGACAGTCCATGGCAGTTCCGCGTACCTGGTGTCTAGCTTGGACTTCGTGGGGTTTCGTAACATGATGACTTGGTCACTCACCCGATGGTCGGACGGCCTTGCTCTTCGTTTGGCACTCATGTGAGCATTGGCACGTGTTCTCCTCATCTCCATGCGGGCATTGTCGACGTCATCGGGGGTCCTGCTTGGGTGATGGGGAATCGATGATTTGATGATGGTTCCAAACATAAGGTCAGCAGGTGGTATGCCTGTGGTGCTGTGTGGGGTGACCGGATAGTTCCGCAGGAAGCGGTATAGGTCGACCTTCCACGGGCTGGCGTTTGCCCTTGACACTCGGAGCACCTTATTGATGGTCCTCATAAACCGCTCGACGTCCCCATTGGCTTGTGGCCACCTCGGCATGATGTGGTGGTATTTGATGCCCAGTTCCTGTAAATATTGCTTGAACTCTTCCCCTGTGAACGGGGGTCCATTGTCACTCTTAATGGTTGTGGGCAGACCATGAGTGGCAAACATCTTTTCTATCACCGGGATGACCACTTCCGCGGTGGTGGACTCCAGTATCTCGACCTCTGGATAGCGTGAGTGATCGTCGATTGCCACCAGTAGATGTAGACCCTCTCTGATTTTGCAAAAATCAATACTGATCGCTTCCCATCGTGCCCGGCCGCGCTCGGCCGACAGAATCGGTTCTGGATCTGGGGGCCCACCCGTTATTTGGCAGGGTAAACAGGTGTTCACTAAGCCTTCGACCCGATCATCGATGTGCGGGAACCACACCCTGTGTCTGACCCGGGCCTTTGTTCTTGCGAGACCCTGGTGTCCCTCATGCGCTAGGGCTACTATCCTGTCTTGCAAATTTGGGGGTATGATGATACGATCTACCCTCAGCAGGAGCCCTCCTTCGGTGATTGAGAGGTCTTGTCGAACCGCAAACATGCCGGCCAGGAACTCCCTAGCCCCCTCGGTTCTGTTGCGGGTGTGCGTCATGAATTCCTTCCAGTTGCCTGACATGATGGCATCTTTTACCAGGTCGCAACAGGGGTCATTTAGGGTTTCTGTTGCAATGTCCTCAATGTTTACCGCTTTGGGCCTCATGGTGCGAACCACTTGACAAATGTGTTCCTCCGTTTCTTCGGCGATCAGAACTTCCTGCTGAGTGGCTGGACGTGGGTGTCTCGAAAGGAAGTCCGCCGGGTTGCCACTGCCCGGCTGATAGACGAGTTCGAAATCATATTGTTGGAGGTGTAGCAGCCACTTGGTGATTCTGGCTGGTGGGTGCGCCGATGACCCGGTGAAAATTGGTAGTAGGGGCTTGTGGTCAGTGATTGCCGTGAACTTGCGCCCATACAGGTACATGTGGAAGTGTCGACACCCCCATAGTACGGCAATGGCCTCCTTCTCTATGTGGGAGTACCTTTGTTCCGTAGCTGTGAGTGCCCTGGATGCATATGCGATCGGTCTTTTTTCGCCCTCTTTCGTGACTTGCATAAGGATTGCTCCAAGTCTTACTGGGCTGGCATCCACAAATAGTTCTGTCGGTAGGTCCGTGTCGTAGTAGGCTATCTTGGTATCAGTCGACAGGGAGTCTTTAATGCTCTCGAAAGCTTCCTGGCATTCCTGCCCCCAGACCCACTTGGTGCTGACCTTTGTAAGTTCCCGTAGCGGTTCAGATAGGGTTGCTAGGTTTCGAATGAATCTGCCACAGTAGGTGGCCATTCCCGGAAAACTGCGTACTTCGGTGGGGGTCGCTGGGGGACTAGCAGCTTGGATGTCCGCCACTTTTTGGGGATCAGGTGAGATGCCGGTGCGGTCAAACTTGTACCCGAAGAAGGTTATTTCCGATTTTAGGAACTCGCACTTCTCTCGATGGATTGTGAGTCCGGCTTCTTCCAACCTGCCCAGGAGTGTCTTCAGTCTCGTGATGTGTTCCTTGGTGTCAGGTACATGTATTAGGATATCATCGCTCACGTTCAATACCCCTGGTATGCCTCTGATGACCTCCTGGATGGTCTGTTGAAAGACTTCCGCGGCCGAGGAGATGCCGAAACTCAGGCGCTTGTACCTCCTCAGACCTAGGTGGGTTGAGAAAGTGGTAATGTAGCGCAACTCTCTGTGGAGCTTAAGTTGGTGGTACCCCGCTTTTAAGTCTACCTTCGAGAACACACATGACCCAGTGATATCGGTGATGATTTCATCGATTGTTGGTGTTATGTGTCGTTCCCTTTTTATGGCCGCATTGGGCAAGCGCATGTCAATACAGATCCGGACTTTTCCGGGCTGTTTGGGCTTCCTGGTGGCCACCATCGGGGAGACCCACGGCGTTGGTCCCGTGACTTCTTCAATGATTCCGGCAGCTTCCAGTGACTTTAACTCTTTCTCTACCTGTTCCCTCATGTGGAACGGTGTCCTCCGGTGTCTCACCGCACGTGGTTGTACTGATTGATCAATGTGTAGTTTGATAGTCTTTCCCTTGAGACAGCCTATCCCCTTCTGTAGCTTTGGGTGTTGCCTGAGAAAGTTCTCGACTTCGGCTGCGTAGTCAATGTGGCAGATGAATTTGACCACGCCCAAGTCTTCAGCCGCATCTCTGCTCAGTAGGCTTTCGATCCCTGCCTTCACGACATATATCTTTGACCACACCTTCTGTTCGCCATGTTCAAGAGTGGTGCGGAACCTCCCGATGACTGGCAGGGGTCTCCGGCTGCCGTAGGCAAATAGACGAGTGTCTGTAGATTTGAGCTCAGGCGGTGGTGTAAGAGTTTGGAAGACACTGGTTGGCATGACGTTTACCGAGGCTCCCGTATCAATGGTCATCTGTACGTACTGGCCTTGGATGGAGACCGTGCATTTTCGTCGCCTGGCGGTTCTTTTCGGTGGTACTGGCCCCTGATTCAGTGCGGATACCAGGTATACCTTTCGGCCCTTTCCTTCGCTCTCCATGCCTGCCGTTTGCCGTAGGGCTGAGAGATCATCCCCTTCCTCTTCTGTCGAGGAGTTGACTACTGCGACCCTCCTTGCGCTGGCTTGCTTCTTTTTTTTCTGGGACCCCTTTTCCTGAGTGCCTTGTGGGGGCTGCAGTGGCGTGTTCGCTGATCTGCACACTTTCGCGTAGTGATCCTTCCTGCCGCACGCTCCGCACGTGGTGCCTTGCGCCGGGCATTTTCGCCTTCTGTGTCTTTGACCACCACACCACCCACATTCCGTGGGTCCTGGTACTCGAGGTTGCCACCTGTTCTGGGTGTGGTTGCCGCCGCTTGCACCTCTCGTAAATGGTCTGTCGGTGATCTGGGCGACCATCGCTGTTGAGAGGGACGGCTGCAGTTTCTGTAGTGTCGCTTCCATGTTGGCGGCCCTGGAGTGGGCAAGCTCCCTCTGTCGACCCAGTTCCAGGATGCGTTGTAGAGGGATGCCTTTCTCACTGAGTACGAGACGCCTCAGCTTCTCCGAATGTATGCCATTTATGATTTGTCATCTGATCTCCCTCTCAGTGTTCGTGAACTCACACGACATGGCCAGTTTCCTCAGCCTCGTGTGGTAGGCGTCTAGAGTCTCATCAGTGGCCTGGATAGTCGTGCAAAAAATGAAAGTCTCATAGTCTGGATTTAGTTGCGGGAGGAAATGTGCCGTTAAGGCGTCCTTCGCACACAGGTACGCGTCTTGGCCATCATCAACATTCAGGGAGTTGAAGATGCGTAGCACCTCGTCGCCCACACTGAGGAGCAGATGAGCTTTCATCTTTCTGGATGACGTGATGTCCTTCCATTCCATGGCCATCTCGAACTTTTGTAGCCATAACTGCCATCTGGGTCCACTGGACGATGGGTCGGTGAATGGGTCGAAGGGTTGAACCAACGTCGACGAACTGCCCAGCGTGCGGGGTGGTGGCGACGCCATCGACAGGTTTGCCGCGATCCTGGACGGCGTGGAAGGTCCAGGAGTTGATGACCCAGCCGCCATGGTGTCACGTACCCTCGGTTTGTTGATTATGCTGTCGTGCTGGCCTGATGTTGTCCTGCCTCATGGGTTCGTCCGCACATTGCATTGAGGAGTGTTCTTTCGCGGTGAATGTGCCCACTGGCACTTGTGCGCCGACCGATGGGCGCCTTGTAGCATGTGCGCCATGCAGGAGGAACAGCAAACGAAGAGAGAAAAAAAAAAAATTCTCGACCCCTTTTGGATAGGGAATGAACGAGAGAGAAAAAAAAAAAATGGCCAAAAATTCGTGCGGGACGTCCGTGGGGCGTCCGCGTGTGAGGTGATGTAGAGCGCGTGGTTGCTCGCTCACTTCCTCGTCGCTATTGTTATGTACCGGTGCTCTGGAGGCCCCGCACGTGGGGCTGGCACCGGTCCAGGAGGCCGCGCGGCCTGGGGCGCGGCATCGGCAGGAGCGCAGATAAAAGACACCCACAGGCTGTGCTGGGTTTGCCCGGAACTGCCTCCCACTGTCGGGGGCGGGGCTTTTATTAAGCGGCCCTACGTCACCGCGCTGCGGGACGTAGGGCGGATATAACAGACGTGACATGTGTTGGAGAGAAACACTGAACAATACGTAGTGGCAGCATTAGCAATCCCATTGCTGGGTATTTTACAGCCATAACTCATAAAAACAGAGTATCCTGGGAATTTGTGACAGTGACTCAGGGCCTTCCGAACCCAAGTGGAAAAGCAGATGTGTGTAGACCCAGTCCACTGATGCGATCACCATTGCTGCTGTGGGCCTGATTTAGAGTGTGCAGGGTTTAGCATGTGGTGGAGAATCCGCTGCTCCCAAGTGCCACGCACGTGGACTCATTTTCAACCAGCTTGTGTCTCAGGTGGATGCCAGGTGTAAAGCCAGATCAGTGGCAGTCTAAAATTGAGCAATTTCCACCAGTGGAAAATGTGTAGATTTTTAAAGTGCCAGACCCTAAATTGGCCCTATGATGCTGCTCACAGAGTGATGGACTGATAGACTGCATTGATCTCATTCTCATATGTAGCAAAACATATACACATCTATTAATTATGTGTTATATTTATACATAATACAAATCTATGTATATATAGATATAGCTAAAAACACACGTTTTTTCAAAATTTCTTTAAATCCTACACTTTCAGTTACTTATATTGCAATTGAACCAGGAACTATGCACCAATTTATCCCTTCCCAATTCTCTTTTTACATTCCTTTGTCTGTGCATGCCTTGGTTATATGATATAAATCTAATTTTATTGTGTGCAGAACTTCCTTTCTATTTTCCCTATGGCCGGTCTTTTTAATATTGTCATCATATTACTTATGTACATCCTCCTTAATCCAACATGTTTCAGTCCTAGCCCTCAAGTGTGTGGACTTTCTTCAGGGGAAAACAGCTTCCTTTGTGAACTCTTTTTCTTCCTATATCTGGGATGTTGTTTCCCTGAGCCTTCAATAGCAGCCTGTCATTCCGTGGTCCACACCAGGCCCGTTTCTTGGCCCGGGCGAGGCGGGCAGCTGCCCGGGGCGCAATAGCCCTGGGGGGCGCAATTGTCCCAGTCCCTGGAGCCTCTGGTGGGGATCAAATTCCCCAGTTTGTGGGGCGGCGCATTTCCGTGGGAAAAGTTCTGCGTGTCAGGTGCTGGCACTGCCCTGACATTACATGAGTCAGAGGCTCACTCTGACCACGCGCGGGGGGTGGCGGTATATGCACAACAATGAAAACACTTGAGGTCCCCCTCAGCTAAGAGCAGCCCCTCCCATCACAATGCTGGCAGGAAACTGCTAATAGTGGGCCTTTTATCACTGAATGGTTTCTTGCTGGCATCGTGATGGGAGGAGAGGTGCAGTGGGCTGTGGGAAGTTGGCGTGCGTTGCAGGGACGTACCGTGGGCCCCGACACGGTACAAACAGAGACTCGTTTCGGCCCATGGTGCGTTCCTGCAAGCCAATGATGCGTTTCGGCCAATGGTGCGTCCCTGCAAGCCCAGAAAATTGCCAAAATAACAGTTTAAAGCAGTGCTATTTTCTTTTATGCTGCTTCTTTGCCAAACTTTATATCAATTACACTTTAAACCACTTGCATGGCACTGGTGATGAGTTACTTCATTATGCTGATAATAGTTTTGACCAGTGTTGCTGAATAAATATTCTTTAAGCCACGATCCGGTTTATTTATTTATTTATGCAATGTTTGTCGGGTACATGGACATGGATCATTTATTTATGCATGCAATGTTTGTGGGATATCTGCATCCGACAAACATTGCATACATAAATATACAGGTACCGACAAACATTGCATGAATAAATAAATAATCCGGGTCCATGTATCCTTATAAAAAGTCAGACTTTACTGTATCAAAGCATACACTTGATTCCCATTGAAAGAATGTTAAAGTGATTGTTTATTGGGTTCAGATGTCTCCTTGTCATTGCCCTTTTGGCTTAGGTCGCCTCCAACCCCCCTTCAGCATCTTGTGTTCTTTGTTGGTTGTATATATTGCATCCTGTGCCATATTCATGGTCTCTTGGTTTGCCCAGTCCTCATTATCTGCAGCCTAAGCGGGACAGGGGCATCCAATTGTCTTGGGCACCAATGAAAGAGTGGCCCACCGTTGCAAATGGCAATTCATTCTTTCTTTGTGTGACGGACTGTTTGACTTTGGGTAGGAGTTGCTGAATGATGTAGTTTGGGAGTGGCACGCGGGGTGCGGTGGGAGTGGTCCGCGGGGTGCAGTGGGAGTGGCGCACGGGGTGCGGTGGGAGTGGAGTGGCGCGCGGGGTGCGGTGGGAGTGGCGTGTGGGGTGTGGTGGGAGTTGCACGCGGGATGGGGTGTGCGTGGGGGCGCATTCCTAGTGTTTCGCCCTGGGCACCAAATGGACTAGAAACTGCCCTGGTCCACACCTCTATATACAGTCAATGTGTGACATGTATTGTTACTTTTCTTAATGTTAAATGTATGGTGGCTTATAGCCCGACTACCAAGGTTACATTGCATTTTCCACGGACTCTGTTTTTCTGAGCCACTATGCAATGTGCTGCTTTTTCCATCAATCTAAAAACCACAGAAATACGCGGATCACAAGAGGTCCTGCCATGGTTAGGAGCAATGAGCACAATGCACAAATTTACAAAGGAGGAACGTTGCCTGACTATTTAACTTGTTTTGGCAAAGAGACCATAGTTAATGCAGGAGGACAAAAAAGATAAGAAAAGCCAAAGAACGAGATGAATTTGCTTAGAGAAGAGATAGAAAACTGGTACGGGAGTGACAGTACCAATGTTCCAATAGATGCAGAAGGTGTGGTCTGCCAGGCAAGGGGACAGTCTTGAAAGCCAAGACGAGTGGAAGTGAGAACGAGAGAGTGATGGTCAACTGCATCAAAGGCAGCAGAAAGGTTTTAGAATAAAAACAGAAGAGGGACGACAGTGGTGAACAGTAGTAATGGAATTGGAAATGTGGGTGTTACCTGTTTCCCTGGAGTGTCTGCTATGGAACGCAGATAGGAGGGCATCACTGAATGTATTGGCCTATAGGTAGGTGGTAATGCTGTTGAATACCATGTGTTCCAAGATTCTGCTCTAGTGAGGGATAATAGCGTTAGGGCTGTGGTTGGATGGTTCATTGGGTCTGTAGTGGATTACATTAGGAAGGCTACAACTGTAGCTGGCAGAAGCCTGCCAGGGAGATACATGTAGATAGTAATAGGCTAAAGGAGAAGAGAGGTAGAAGCTGGTAGAGGGTGCCCATGCTTTCACTGACTACACTGAAAAGAGGTTGCTTGGAAGTCAGGATGGGCTAGCCAATCAGAGAATTGGTGCCAGTTCATCTGGTATGGTAAGTGGAAATCAGAAAGGGAAATGAGGCTAGGGTTGAGGGTGGGAGGATCAAAGCAGAGAACGAAAGGAGGGTCATGTCTTTTATTTTAGAGATGTTTAAGAAGTGGACAAAGACATCAGTCGGTAGGAGGAGAGAGTAGTGCAGAATAGTGAGTTAGGAGGGATTCCTTGTGAGTGGTTTTGAGGAAGGGTGGAGTTAGTTTTGCACCAGTGGCGCAGGTGAAGGCGCATGGAGGTCCTCTGTTTTTTAGATGAGTGAGTTCAGGGTGTGGTGAGGCAGGAACGTAGGAGCGAGTAGAGTACAGGTTTTCAAAGGGAGTTGGAAGTGTCAAATCAAATTAAAGTCAGGGAAGGCCTGTTCAATGTATTTGGTGAGAGATGGGATAGAACTTGAAGAGAAGATCTGACTTATTCGATGGATTATGGGGTCAGGTTTGAATGTATGTCTGGTGATAGAAGTGAGAGGTGGGAATGAGAGTGAAGGAAGGACAATGAAAATGAAGTGAAGGAGAGAGTGCTCAGAAGGAGGGGATGAATGGTGAGAGAGGAGAAACTGAGGATGGGCGAACTCAAGTACATTTTCATGGGTGTGGACCGGTTGATCATGGAATCTGTGGTCCTTAGTCCTGTTCGGGAGGTAGAAGTCGCCCAATAGGTTCCGGCCAAGGTTAAATAGTCCATTATATCCCCTCTGTTGAAAAGATCTACCTTGGACCCTAATGCGCTTTAAAATAATCGCCTGGTGGCAGGACTCACTTGGCCAGGAAACAGTCTGGAAAAGGAAGTTACGGGCCCAGCTTCAAGAACATGTAGATAAACATGCATTAGTAGACCCACAGCAATCTGGGTTTCGGCCTGGATTCGGAACAGAGACAGCCCTAATGGCGGTCTGCGATGAGCTATTACGGTTATCAGATGCTGGCGAGAAGTCCTTATTAGTGATGTTGGATTTGTCCTCTGCATTTGATACCGTGGATCACAATGTTCTATTAGTGTGTCTGAGGATGGTTGGGAGAGTCTCAGAACATGCTATCAATTGGTTCTGCTCTTTTCTGACTGATTGTTGACATCAGGTGAAGGCGGGGGGGGGGTTCATTTTGGATTCCCTTCTTCAGAGATGTTGCATCCCTTAGGGTTCATCACTCTCTTCATAGCTTTTCAACCTGTACATGCAACCGTTAATGAGCATCTTGAAGAAACATGATGTTGGATTTCAATCATACGCCAACAATACTTAGATTATTTAGAAATTGTGGAATTTTGAGGATTCTTTCCACAGAATAGGCCAGTGTTTGGAAGAAGTAGGAACCTGGATGTCTCAGAATTGGCTACAGCTTAATCCCAGTAAGGCAGAAGTGCCCCTGTTTGAGCCTTAACATCTTTCAAAAGAGGAAAGCACCCTCTTTCTCTGTGGTTTATGGGGTTGAGACCAAACTTTGCTCCCAAAATTCAAAACTTGGGTTGCACCTAGCAAGCTAATCTCAGATGTGAAAGCCAGGTGGGAGTTAAATTACAGTTAGTATTTTACTCTCTGCGACTGTTGCGCTTAGCCCTTCCATTTGCCCCATGTGAAGATCACGCTATTGCAGTTGGGACACTAATAAACTCCTAATTAGATTATGGAAACAGCATGTTAGCAGGCATCCCAATGAAGCACCTGAATAGGTTACAGAAAGCCCAAAATGCAGCAGTCAGATTAATCCTTGTATGGCCCTTGACTCTGCAACAGCTTGCCTTGGGAGCTCAGGAACAACAAAGAGCTTATCAAATTCAGAAAATCTCTTTAGACAAATCTTATTAAAATAATACAGACACAGGCTTCCATGGTTTGGATTGTCGGGTCTTTACCAAAAATGTTGAGTTTATTTGAACGTCTGTGCCCAGATGCAGTAAAGTCTGCTCAGTTCTTCAGTCGTATAAAGAAATGAAATCAAATCAAATCAAATCAAATAGCATGGCTGGGGTAGCCGTGAGAATGGATTTGCATAGGGGATCGAGATTGTGGAATACGTGAGCTCCAAGAAACCCGTAGAGGAGTACGATAGTAAGACGACCATGATTTAATGGATTTCCCCTCAGAGAGGTCGCGGCTATGCGGTCCATCATTACTGCTGATAATTCATGTCTGCTCTGTGGTGCTGCTATGGAAGATCTGCTGGATTTTATTTTTTCTGTCCGGTGTTAGAGCCACAACAGTGATTCCGCTTTTGAGAAACAAGGGTTTCGTTCAATGTTGAGTTGCCCTTTTTTTTAAATCGCTGGTGGATACTCCATTGGTTGGATGGTCTTTGTTAATACATCTCAAATGCGCAGTTACATGTAGAAAGGACCATTTGGCACTGGGATAGTGGACAATCTCTTTTTTACTTGTGAGTGTGTCCTCTTACGAACTGTGTTTTTTTGTTGCTGCTACATATACATTATTGGAATTTTATTGAATTAAGAAATGTTTAAATTGTATTTTATTACCTATCCTCTATTTTATAATTCGCTTGTATGTTTTTAAATCTGTGTTTATGTTTTATGTAAACATTTTATAGCTGATTATCACTTGCAGACTGACTAGTAAGAGACTGAGGGGCTGATTCATGGAATTTGTGCCCCGAAAAACCGGGATTTGTGCGCCATTCTGCTCGCAAATCCCTGTTTAACAAATGGGGATTCGCAGGCAGAATGGCGCACAAATCCCAGTTTTTCAGTGCACAAATTCCATGAATCAGCCCCTTAAGCACAAGGGGTTGGATGGTGATGGTTCAAAGCAAGAGGGGCAAGTGGGGTGGATAGAGTGAGTTTACTGATTAAGAAGATAAATCCAGTCAAATCTCCAAAGTGCTAGCAATACCTTCTCCTATAAGGGGATGTATCTTAAAAGAAAATCTAGGTTAATGCTGAAAGACAAGGGTAATTCGTGTTTAATTTAGATTGGTTTGACGTGGCCTCCAGCCTTACACTGCAATTTTTCTGCAAGAATGTTTTTAGTGTCCTCCCATGAGTCAGTAGAGGAAGTGCTTCTTACACCGATGACTCGCTTGAGCATTCCAACGGGGGAGTCGTCCAACATGCAACATTCTTCAGACTTCTGTATTTTTGGCCTGCTTAGTCAGACTAGCCAAATTGAGGCATTGTCCAGGTTGTTTGTGTCACAATGACATGGTCATGACCTTCACAACCGTTACTGCTGAAATCGGGGTGACCATTTTTGTTTGTTAGCGATGTGACATGAGCACTCTGTAAACAATGTTGATCATTCTAGACTCATTTGCCTGTATCCCCTCATTTTACTGTTCACATTCAGGCCTTAATTGTTGCACATAAGCTGGAGGATTTGCAATGCCGGCCATGGGCTTGCTTAGGGGAGCAGCATGCTCTTAGGCAAAATGGCCTCATTCACCAAGTGTCCTCATTAACCACAATCCTTGCTGGAAATGGAAATAATTTTCTTTGGGTTCCCTTTAGCGATGAGTGGGGAGGGGAGTGCAATTATTCTCACACCCGCCCATAAACGGTTTAGCATCTTTTAGAAGGTTAATCATGAATACCAGAAAAATAACCCAGGAGAAGAGCATTTCATATAATGTTTCTGGCAAAGTATAGAAGTATAGAAGGAGCATACGTTTCAAACCCCAAAAGCTGCATTTAAATATTTCCTGCACAATACAATCCTAATGAGTGATTTCACAGGCAACACGAGCAGACATTTAAATTGTCTTGTGGGTGTCTCACCCCTTTAACAATCTGTGTTCGAATCCCAGCTTCAGTATTCACTGAATCAAGGGTTTTGGAGTTTTACACCCAGGAAGACCTTTTTTGCTGGCTCCCAGATTTGGGAAAATCCGGCCCAATTCCAGCACTCACCACAATTAAGTTGTGTTGCATCCAACAATCAACCCAAAGGAGAGGTTCTCCAGGGAGTTTTATTTGACCAATCGACAAGGAATGTCAACCTCAACAATTCTTGAATCATCAAGAAGAAGAGAGGGGTGCATTATTGGCCAAGAACCTAAATTTGTCCTGATGAAGGCCAGAAGTTGAGTAACCGGGACAGAAACTATGTGACTATACTCTATTAGGTGGCCGAAACACAGATGTGTCAACACATTGGGCCTCATTAGGACCCTGGCGGAGAGGGTTTTACGCCAGCGTAGTGCATGGCGTACCTCTCCGCCATACTACGAGTTCCCGTAGCGCCATGGAGGTTTTCTCCGCCTGGTTTTACCAGCCGGAGAAAACCATGGCGCTACGGGACCTCGTTGTTAATTACGCCACCGTATTTTACGGTGGCGTAATTAACTCCTTCCCCACTCCCATTATACCCTATGGGGCAAGAATGGGAATGGGGAAGGGCAGAATGGGGATTGGGGATTTACCGCTCCGCCGAGGTCGGAATGGGGCGGTAAATCCGCCAACCCCCATGGCGCTATCGGCGGCTTTCCGCCATGCTTCGCGGTGCATTTAGCACCGCGAAATCCGCCTGGGTCGTAATGAGGCCCATTGTTATTGTATGCGTTTAGTGGATGTTTATGTTACACATTTGGGTTGGGGATACCTGTTAGAGTGCAGAATATGTTATGGCTGCACTAAGGCTAATCCAGTTGATGCTGTTTTAAGATTTACAACTGAAAAAACAGCTAGATGTGTTTTACTGGTATTGTAACAACAGCTATGGTTTGCGATCCTCAATGAGCAGAACCCTTTCAATTATATTATGTTGGTAGATTTGAGGTATTGAGAAGAAATAGGTGTAATTATGCACTTACTACCCCCTATCACTTGAAATTGAATGGTTGTTCATTTTTTGTATGTGATTTTAGTAAAATGTGATGAAAAGAATTGTGTGTACAGAATATTTCGATCGGATGTGAGTCACTTTAGAGGAAGCTGTCGTATATTACCAGATTGGCAATAGAATCACCTAATTGCTCCTATGGGGTGCTTTGGATTATTTGACACTGATTTTATGCTCCTTGACAAAAAAATCCTCAATTAGGTTCCAGTATCCTGCTGGAAAATACAGGTAGTCAATCGAGGAATTTCCCTGCAAAGCACAAAAGTATATTTTCCTGGACGTTCATTGGAGACTTGACCATAAATCGATGTGAGCGCCAATTATGAGGCCTGGAGAACAACTACAGGCCCCTCGCACACATTTGAGGGTACACAAGTTGGGATCTTCAGTATCGTTCAGCCTGTCCTCCGTCTCATCAAGCAGATTAGGCAGAAGACCATTCCCTTTTTTTACATTAAATCCCACCAATTATAAATATGGAATTTATGGCTTCTATGCCAGGACGTATCTCATTCAGAAAGGATTTGAGGACTGTCAAGCAACGTCCATGGGGAGATTTGTGTGAGCTATTGTTAAAATGTATATACCTGCTGCTTTGATTTTTAAACATTGCAAAAATGGATGTGTGTTGGCAAGTACTAAAGGATGACATTCGAATGTTGTTTTTGCCAGCATTACCAATCCCTCAAAATGTCTACCTCAGATGTTCGTTTGGGTTGGGGTCAAAACCATCAATCACAAGTGTGTCAGTTAACCGTGTTTCCTGCAACATGACTACATCGAAATCATTAAAGAAATGGGTAATTCATGAAATGAACAACTTATCTTTAGCCCCAGCTATATTCCATGAGGAAACTTAGAATAAACTGGCTGACGACGTACCAGAAGATACAGTTCTGTTTGGGTTTTCAGTATTGTTTTGAACCTTATCAACCGTATCCGTTTGTAGGGCCAGTTGCACTACAGGAGACATATGAGTAGAGTTGGTTTTGACCGCAAGTCAATCTATCTCATCCAATGGGGCCAGGGGATCAAATCAGTTTCTCACTGGTGCAGATGGGATGTGAAAAAGTGATCCCTGTGCTGGAGCTTTTACGCTTTCCATGGGCTAGTCCAGAGTGCATACATTCCTCTGTACTAAGATACCCCCATTCTCCATCTCAACAGTCAGCCTCTGTTGTCCAGATTTAAACATACTTGTCTGTATCGTTTTATTCGGAAAGTGCATTTGGCAATAATCAGATGGATAAAAATAGGATAGTGGGAAGAATCTTGGCCCCGGGGATTATTTATCCCCAAATTGGAATGTAAAACATAGGGCCTCATTACAGGTTTGGCAGTGTTATGGTGGTAAATCTGCCGGAATACTGCGAAATGGATGTACTGTTGCTGCCACTTGGTCCGACGGAATTGCTGCTGGATCACAAGTGGTGGTATGGCAATGTTAGTTCCCTTTTATGGAGTTCATAGGACTCCACAGGAATTTCGGCGGAATGACCGCATGCAGTAATTCTACCGATTTTGCAGATTTTTGATAGTAAGGCAGCAGAATTACCTCCAGCATTTTGCTGGAGGCTTTTCCCCCACTTCACAGCTAATCCACTAGTATGCTGGCGCAGTAGTTCGGTGGTAACAGACTTACCTCCGTTTTACAGCTGTGTTCTACTGCACACTGTACTTGTAATGAGGCCCATAGTCTGTAATAGAGGGGTTAGCAAAAGTCAGAATTCTACAGTCATCTTGCATAGATTTAATGGTATTGCCATCTGTGGGTTGATAGCAGGCACCCTCAAATTTGATTTAATCCAATGACAGGTTTAATGTAATATGGAAATTGTTGATTCTTTCTGATCATTTTTTAGTTGGCTGACTACCCCAATGACTCCCACCACTGATAGTGCCTCTCGCGGGAGGGGCAAAGTCATCAGGAGATTCGATTCCTGAGTTACTGGCAGGGTCATTGTTGTTCCTAGCCTAACAGAGCTCTCATTGACCCTAAAAATTGTAGCTGTTTCAACATTGGCTTGGATTACTTGGTTAAATGACCGTTAATCCGTGAGTGTTGTAATTGATGAAGTAATTGGCAATATGGTCATTTTGCTATCTAAAGAAGCATTAATAGGAATGGAATAGGCTGGCCGGAGGCCGTCTTCGAAACCAAAGCAGATGACAATTCGTTCTTGATTGAACTAGTTAGATCATCAGTGATCATAAGAGAATTAAAAACATTACTTTTAAGTCCATAATCGATTGCACTTTCTCCATAAGTGTAGAAATAGAAGCACCCTTGTCTTTAACGGACAAAGCCAGTAACTCAATTGATAGGTGTTTCAGGACAGTGTTGATGTGAGCTATGCCCAGTTGTGTTCCCTAGAGTGGGTATGTTGAGTCTTAGTCTAAAAGCCCAACTGCAGGAGACAAAGTGATCTCCCCCATAGCGATAGGCAAAGGTAATCCAGCAACCATGTTATTTTTAGGTAGATTGGATGAATTATGCTCTGCTTTCTTTGGGACAGACAAAAAGTCTGCAAAAAGCAAGGATGGTTCAGACCGGGAAGGAGCTTCAGTTATTTTGGTTATGACATGTGCAGGCCCTACAAATATTGGAACAAGGCTGGCCATACTGGTAGGCTAGATACTGGCAAAATTGGGCTCTAGAGGAATCAGTGCTAAATGTATTATTATTATTATTATTTGGGTATTTATGAAGCGCCAACCTAGCTTTGGGAAGCAACAGAGCGCTTTGCAATCATAGGGGGGAAGAACACAGTGAGGTAAGCAGAAAAAAAGGAGCAGGGAGCTAAGAGGGAAGAGCGAGGGTGGGCAATTGGCAGCAAGGGATCTAGAAGCAATGTGGACCCCCAGTAAATGTTTTGCAGTGTCCGACAGCTCATTGGAGGCCAACAAATGTTTTGTGGCACAAAGAGCACTCTATACTACCATAATCTGCTCTTTCAGCTTGCCCGCAACTTGACATAGATAGATGCCTAGACTGTACTTTTGACTTGCCTTTCTTTTTTCCCCGGTAAGGCCTCATAGATATAGGTAGCATTCCATGTTCACTTTTGTGCCATTTATGTAGTTTGCACAGTGCCTTGGAACAGCAAAGAAAAGAAAAAGAGCCAGGCCACACCGTCACGTATCTGCTTATGTTAGAGCTTGTTTAATATGTAATGTGTATGGTAGTTCGGGAGTAAGACTAGAAAGGTCCAAGTGGAGATGCAAAGTCTCACAGGAGGATCAAAGGCACACGCCTGCAGTCACCTCCAGCACTGTCACTCCCCAACTTTGGTTTATCTTTGTCCTACCCCAACCAATTCAATGAGATCAATAATAGTCACTCAACAAAGAGGGGAAAGAGGGCTATGTTCAACTGTGTCTCACTGCAATTTAACGCCATGCCTGCCATCACACCCGGTGTCCAGGGACTGGTCAACAGACCTAGCTCAGTGTATACGAGTGGGCACAGTGGGTCGTGAGAACCGGGGAGCACATATAGGCAACAAAGAGAAAACATCTGGGGCATGGATTTCACTCCCTTATCAAGAGCCGCTCATTGTCAAGTCCAAGCCCAAGTTTGAGAACCCACTTCTGGCTCATGTGCAATGGATGTGTGTGGGTCACTGCCATGAAATACTCAGATGACACTGCAATACTACCGGTACCGCAGCTTCCAGCCCTGCTCTGCTCTGCTCAAGCACACAAGGCTTGGTTTTATGTAGCCACCACCTCCTCCAGGTATGAGCTCCCAGCAACAAGGCAGGGATGCACCTCCACAGTGGGAAAAGCCCACTTTCGGTCCACTTTGTCCGCTCTCCTAATATAGACAAGAAGAGAGAGCAAGAAAGCTAGAAAGATATATTCAATTATTTTAACTTATGGAAAAGTGTAAACAGTGAGCAAAATGAAAAAAGAAGTTGAGAAAAATAAAGTATGTACACATTTGTATAAAGGGAGAGAGAGTGAGTTGGACGAAGGGAAACAGATAAAGACAATAATAAACAACAAACAAATTCAAAATGTATGGGAGACAGAAATAGGCCTACTATAACAACCATAATGCAAACCTTCAAAACATTTTTTTGTGTGATTCTTTTTTTAAAAAAAAGCCATGTAAGTTGACGAATAACACATCCATTTATTACTAATATATAAAAATGATTCATGAACAAACATTTGGACAATTAGAAGAATAAATGTTGACCACATCATTTCACTTGAATGTTGCTGTTAGTTTTTTTTACAATGACAGACTTTGGAGGGCGCTCCACAGTTGCAGTGTTCTTCAACATAGACTATGTCCTGGCAACATATTCAGTTGTCAGTCCATGTGTTTACATACAACACAGTCAACGTCAGATCTTTTAACCCCTTAAGTGCTAAAGACGATATTGCTCAGCCTAGGTGGATGGGATTCCCCATTATGATCATTTTCTTAGCAGTTAAGTGCTTAAGAAATCAAAGTGCATCTGCTCTAATACTCCCTTAGCCACCCATTCATTTTTTTCTTTTGGTAAATGCCATGTTGTAACACAGTACACCAAAAGCACCAGCAGTTCTCGCTTGTTCCCTACCAGTGTTCTTATTGTGAGCAAGTACCACCAACCGTGTACTGGCCTCCATACCGTCTATACCGAAAAAAGCAACCTATTGGGCCTGCACTGTAGTCACAGATTATGGAAAACCTTCAAATCCTCAGTGGTTCAAAATGCAATGCGGCCCTTCAAATCTTTGGTCAGCACTTTGTTGCACAATGGCCCTCATTAGGACTCTGGTGGAAAACCATGGTGCTATTAGCACCATGGTCGATGCAGGAGTCCGCCATGGCGGAATGGGGAATTACCACCCCATTCCAAGGTTGGCGGGGCAGTAATTCCCCATGCCACCATGGCCCTTCCCCATTCCCATTTTTGCCCCATAGGGCATAATGGGAATGGGGAAGGCGGTAAGTACGGTACCGCAAATTGTGGTACCGTACTTACCTCGAGAGTCCCTTTGCGGGCCCCTACTTTAACGGCTGGTCTAGACCAGCCATTAAGGTCGTGTCCCACAAAGGGACCTCGTAGTAAGGCGTTAAGGGTTTAACGGCGCTGACACCTTTTACGGCGCCGTTAATCCCTTAACGCCACGGTCCTAATGAGGGCCAATATCTTTTGAAGGTATGTGTGAGCAGGGGGGCCTGACACCAATCACGTTTTTCTACGCTTCAGCGGATTTCTGAAAGGTTGTTTGTGGAAAGAATGTTGGAGCAGTGACTGGCACTTTTCTAATAGAACCTCAACTGAACCCTCACACGTTTTTGAACACCCCGATAGATGGTTGCAGATAGACTAGGACCATTTTTGAATTTCTTCAGATTCCCTTTTTTTCCCTAGCAGCATTAACATTCCTTGGCAATTGCTTTGGACACGTGCCATACATCAAACTGGTGCTTTATGCCTGGGAACTGCTCTTGCATAACATTTGCAATGCCCACAACCTGTCCTTGGATATCAATTCTATTTGAAATCCGCTTGAAAGCAAACATTCAATGGATTTAATGAAACCATATTTCTCTATGGCAACAAAGGATGTACATTCTGATACTTGCACCATGACAGAGCTCACTATTTTTTGGGTGTCTATGTCCTGGAAGTGGTAAGCGCAGTGCTTCACCAAAAATCCAGGACTATAGCACTGTCCATCACCAGCAAGCTTGAGCCTTTTGCCTGCAAGAACATTTTCAATTGCTGTCTGTTTGAGATTCCAGGCATGACTTCTAGTGTGGAACAATTAATGTCTGTGATATTTGCAGTGTGATGTTTTAGCAATGAACTCAAGTCCTGAAAATGGACAGAAATATGTGATCTTTGTAAATGTGGATCAGCTGAGTACTACAGCACAAGAGCTAATTACATTTCCTGCAGGTACTTTGCCAATAATGGGTTGAAAGGACCATGAAAATGTTGAATGTTCATGCACACATCGCCCCTTGATTGTCAGGTTGATTCCTATGACTTCTCGAGTAAAATAAACCAATGACTTCTCTACAAGTATGCCCACACTTCCCAAAGTTGCATTTATTCATTTTTAAAATGTCAAACAGACAGCTGTCAAAGACAATTTAGGCCCCCTGAATAGCCAATCGTCCTACGATCCGGTGTACTCAGATTCAATGGTGGCAGTGAATTCTTCCTCACTACACATGGCATAGCCAGGGTCTTGCTCCTTGTCGTTGATCAATTCCGAGGATACCCCATGTAAATTCAAATGGTGATATTTCCTGATTTTGAGTCTCTATTGGGGGAAGAGAGGAACAATAGATCTTTATATACCACCCGTCCTTTCTACGGTGTAGATTGGGTGAGTGGATCAGCAAGTAATGAGGACACATCTTCTGCAGGGTCTGTCAGTTTAGGTGGACATTGTGTGCTGTAGCAATAAACCATCATTACTTTCCATGGCTTGCTGGTGATTTTCAGTTCAAACTCTGGGCACTGCACACAGGCATCCTGAGTCGTAACTTTGGGAGGAGTATTTGAAAGTTCACACAAATGTTTCTCCCAAGTCACAGCAGTTTGACAAGCTGCATCAATTGTTAGTAGTGTGCTCTGACTCTTCTTGCTCATCTTTTTCCTATGCCTCCAACTGATAAAAAAAATACAAACATTTCCTTTTTACACAATATATCAAAATAACCCTTCATGTGTAATGCTCTATAACAAACGTTAAAAAAACAACTTTGGTCAACGTTTTCAATACTAATTCATATTTACCTGTTTTTTTCTACTGTGTTTTAAATCAGTCAATGTTGATGTGCCATGTCATTCCCCATCTGTAAAAGTACAGTGAAAATAATCATTTAAAGATCTCAAAGTAATTTCTGAACATGATTTTAAAAAATCATCTATAATTTAAAATGAACATTTATATGAACATACATTAATGCTTATAGAATGATTTATCATTTGACCTGTAAAATAGAAAATATTCTGTTTTTCATTCATTTCAAGTTCAATATATTACATTTGAAAATATGCTATATTATATAAAATGGGAATAATATTGATCTGTATATCCTAAACATGGACGTGCACACCCTTAAAATCGTTTTTTTAACCATATACCCTGTGTGCTATGGATTGATATGTAAACATGATATTACTTTACAGAGTCATGACACAACACAAGATGTGTGGCAAACAAATAATTATGAAGTCATAATGTTATAAAGACTTAATATATATAAGGATCAAGGCAATGGATTTAACTAGAAAAGATATTTACTGATTAATCTTTCAATGACTTACAGTAACTATAATTATAATAGCTTTTTTATAACGCGCCTAGTACCTAAGACTGAGCTATCAAAATGGAAAGAAAAGTTGGAAAGAAATACCTGTTGTCCATCACTGGTGTCATAGAAAATGTAACTAGTTGTTTGCATTAATGTATACACTAATGTATTCTCCTGTGAATCATAGATAGAAACAGATAGGAATACAATATATAATCAGAAAATATAACATTATTGTTTGCATGTGCTTGATGTATCGAACATTGCCGAAAGTAGAATCTTCATTACTATGATGCATGAAGTAAGTAAATTTTCCCAATCATACTTGTTTTAATGATCACTTTGCACATTGAAAGGCAAATTAAACTACAATGGGCCTCATTACGAGGCTGGCGGCCGCGGAATGAGCGGTGCCGGTAAGGGACCGGCACCGTTCATTCCAGGCCGCCACATTACGAGGTCTGCAGTGGGTCCCGCTCTGGACGCTTGGCCAGACCAGATGTGCAGAGCGGGACCCGCTAGCAGTACAGGATGCTAACAAAGGGCCCGTAATTAAGGGGCCGTTGTTAGCATCCTCCACATTCCCATTGAGCCCTATAGGGGCTCAAATGGGAAGGGGCACGTACCGGGTCCCGCAAAAGGGAATTACCGGGCCATCCAAGGTCAGAATGGTCCGGTAAGTCCCCTTTTGCGGGACCTGGACCCAGGTTTGGGGGTAGCCATGCCGCTAAAAATGCTATGGCTACCTCCAAACTCGTAATGAGGCCTGATGTATAAGAAATTATAACTGTCACTTCTGCTTTTGTACCTGTGGTCCTTGTGTTTCTTCCTTCGCCACTGCATCAATAACAGACTCCTGAAATAAGCATACAGAAAAATATTGATAGTATGAACATTGACTTTCTATTGCATTTCATTTATAATTACACACAAGGTACTACATGTAATTCAGAGACTTCTACATATAGTAAAGATGGACTTGTATCAAAAATAATTAGCAATCTGAACGTTAACCATGCATGATATCATATGATATGTATGGAATAGTTGCCTTTTCAGAATTAAGATTTACCACTACAAGTAATGAAAAGACCCAAATAAAGTAATGATGATAAACAGCATAGAGTTGTCATTGATCAAACAATTATTTTTTGCTAAAAACAAAGCTATTGATTAAACGATTGTAGAAATTCCAAAATAAAACAATCATCAAATATATACCTGTAGAATAGACATCTCTCACAACAGTCTTTTCCTTGAAATCAAAGTTCAAAATTATTATAATATATATGTAGTATAAGAAATGTCAGGTAGTTTGCTTGCTGTTTAGTGCTTCAGTATAGAAAGACATACATTTGCTCCTCCACCTCCAACTCCCTCAGGGTCAGTCGCTTCTCCAAGCAACAAGTTTGTAGTAGATCTCTTTCTTCGGCTGGAACAGCCTCCCTGCCTCTTTGAAACTTGAGGAGAACCAGCTCCGGTTCTGGAAGCACCTCAAGACCTTCCTCTTTGCTCTGCCTTCTCTCTTGCTCTCCCCCGCTCATTTCCTGCCTGATACTGCAGTGGTCACCTGGCTACCCTCTGATTTGAGGCTCACGTCCCTGCCCGCCTAGTTGCACACCCGCACTGCCTCCCGGCAACCCTTGCACTTGGGTCTGTATCTATAACCCTACAGTCCTCCTACCTAGACTTTTGGACACCTGCTGTCTGCACTTACCCTTGCACCTGCCACCTGCTGGCCACACTTCTTGTTATTGTTTTGATTACCATGTACAGCACTGGCCCCTCCCCTTTCCCCTGTCACCTTTCCCCTTCCCCATCCCCTGCACTTGCGCGATCTCAATGTCACCTGGCCTAGTAAGATCGTTGTCTCTGTCCCCCCTCTGTTCTCCCTTCCTTGCATCGTCGGGTCTTGAAACACTTGTGTATAGGGGCGTTACAAATGCCATATCATATCATATCACATCATATCATAAGAGGAGAAAAGAATCTATAAAATCGACCAAAACTCACATTTCGATTTACACATTTCTGCTGATGGCACACAGTGAAAGGTACATGACACAACATTGAAGATTGCATGTTTTCATATTTTTCCAATGGCACATTTTAGAAAATACAATATTGCCCAGTCAATCAAATTCAAAATCCAATAGAATTTTCTAATGTATGGGCCTCATTACAAGGTTGGCGGTAAGGCAAAAACGATGCTGGTATGCTAATACCGGCATCGATTACCTCTCCGGTGTATTCCGACCTGCAAACCCGGTATAAGCGGCACCGTTGTGGCATAGGTGCGTACATGCGCCCCTTCATGGAGCAAATACCGGCATGCCTGTAATAGGGGGACATCACAACACACATGGACATGTAAATACCGGCATTGCGAAGCCGGTAATCACGGGCTGCACAATGCCGGCCATACAGGCATCGCGGACCACCCGCAAACAGCAATCAGGATACAAGGTAGCTGCCACAGGTGCACACAATCCCCACAGGTGGAGTCAATGGAGGCTGGGCCAGTATAAACTGAGCACACCCACACACCACACCCCTTCCAACACCAAAATGCTACCACTAGCTGTTGCAATCATGGCGCTGGAGGACATGCCAATACTGCTACAACTACAGCAACAACAACTACAGCAGCAACAACAGGCAGCACAGAGGAGACGCGAGAGGAGAAGGAGGGTGAGACAGGCCCAGAAATTACCACCAGCGCAGACAGCAGTGTCTCGTAGGCAACCACCAATCCCTCACACCAGACCCAGCCCTTTAACCTAACCCCTGAGCAGATCCACACCCTGTACCGGTTGGACCGTGACACCATCACCACCATAGTAGACATGATACAGAACAACATTCCCAGCCTCATAGAAATACGCACTGCCATCCCCCCACTACTAAAGGTGGTGTCTATGCTACACTTCCTGGCCACAGGCACCTACCAACACACAGTGGGCCAACTGCATTGCATTTCACAGCCATTATTTTCACGCATGTTGAACCAAGTGCTGGATGCCCTCCTGAAGCACCCAAGCAGCCACATATCCCTACCACGGACTGCCCAGGAGACAGCCAACACCAAAGTGGGCTTCCATGCACTGGCAGACATGCCCAATTGTGTTGGTGCACTCAACTGCACCCATGTGGAATTGGTAGTCCCCCATGCCATAGAGGCGGTGTACCGTAATCGCAAGCAATACCACTCCATCAATGTGCAAATGGTATGTGACTCCCGCAAGATCATCACACATTGCTGCGCCCGATATCCCGGATCAACACATGATGCCATGGTACTGCGTAACTCCACGCTACCCCGTCACATGGAGCGACATGCTGGACCACGTGCCTGGCTGCTTGGTGAGTAGCACAACTGTCCTATTGCAGTGCTTTCGGGTATTGATGCGTGGGGATGCATAAGGGGGTGCATACTGCACCTGGGTGGGAAAGGGGGGGCATACTGCACCTGAGTGGCAATAGCCGGTGATTGGCAAATGCATGCAGAGCTAAACACTCCTGACCTGATCCAGCCAAACAGAACATGACACATTACTGGGCCACATATCACAATCAATGCATATCAATGACAACAAGTAAGAGGCACAACCAGGCCACCATGTTGATGGCAAGCAATGCATGAATGAACAGGATGGCAACTGTGGCAATGTGGTCAGTGTGACCATGCATTGTGAGGGAAGAACAGCATGAATTGGAGGCTAAACATTGTTGGACTACCACAGCACATCTGCCTCAGCATGCATGATTACACCCTGCATCATCTATTGAACGCCATCCAGACTACCACACCTCATGACAGTATAGATTGCATCTAGGTAACATTTTTGCATGCGTACAGGGACATGAGCATGCCCACACCAAATAGCTGCTGCCATGACTGTGTTCCCTGAAGGTGGCAGTTCAGAGTTACACACACCTATTTGTATCTGCTTGCAGGTGATGGAGGATATCCCTTGAGTCCGTGGCTACTCACCCCTGTGCTGAACCCGCAGAACAGCCATGAAGAGGAGTACAATCGTGTGCACACCCGTACCCATGTTGTGATTGAGCAGACCTTTGGCCTGTTGAAGGTGCGGTTCTGCTGCCTCAGCAGGTCTGGTGGGGCACTCCTATATAGTCCTGAGAAGGTGGCAAAAATCACCATTGCCTGTGTCATGCTGCACAACATGTGCGTCCGGAGAAATGTACCACTGCCACCTGACAGTGACATGCATGGGCCGGGTGAGGATGATGAGGATGGAGACACAGGTGAAGTAGCTCCCCTGCCAGTACGTGATGCACGGGATGGCCATGCTATATGCCAAGCACTAATTCACGAATACTTCTGAAACATAGGGACTATGATAGACATGTGTCAGTGACACACTGGCTCCATGTGTACACGAACACTTGTATTGTTTGGAGTTGGCCACTGAACACCATCACACATTAAAGGTACATGCACAAAATGAAGAATGTCCAGCCATTGAATTTTTGGCACACACCAGGTGTATTTTTCAAACAGGCAACAATGTGAACACTTCCCCCAACCCCCAGTGGACTCCCCAACCCACCCTACAAACCCCAAATAACCCCAGTGAACTCCTCAAACCCACCCTCCAAACCCCAAATAACCCCAGTGAACTCCCTAACCCACCCTACAAACCCCAGATGTCCCCAATTGTACTCTGAAGATTGTTCCCTTCACCAACGTCCATGTGTCCAACGCCCATTGTCTGGCCACCCTACCTCTTGGCCTTCTTGGCATCTGGGGGTGGCATGTCCGAGTGCCGTGCACTCCTCCGGGTCATCCGCACGGGGCTTGAGTGGGCAGAGGTTGAAGGGGTCGTAGCAGTGGACGTGTCAGAGGCTGGTCCCACGCCGGCTCCAAGGCGTGGCCGCTACATTTGGAGCAGGATGGACGTCAGGACTTTCGTCACTGCCCTCAGACTGTCCCTCATGAGAGTTGGGGATGCGTTAACGGCCGCAGTGTTTGCAGCGATGGCTGCTGTGGTCTTCCCAATGGCATTAGCGATGTCCCTCCTGGAGTCCTCCCCATCAGCAATATACTGCCGCATTAGATCTAGCATCGACTCCTGTTGTGCCTCCACCCTCGACAGGCGAGCCTCAAAGTTCTCGTTGGTAGCGGGAGTGCTGGTGGCCGGGGTGGTGGTAGCTGGGGTGGTGGTAGCCGGGTGGTGGTAGCTGGGGTGGTGGTAGCCGGGGTGGTTGATGGCGCTTGCGTGGGACCCATATCCAGGCTGCTGTCCTCCTCATAGGTGCACATGTCGGAATCTCTGAGGTCGAAGTCGTAGAGGCAGGGATCGTCAATGCCGTCGGCCTCCAAATGGGGTGGGGAGGTGGTCATGGGGCTTGGGGTGGGTGTAGTGGACATGACTGTGACACCCTGGGTGTCCACATTAGCATCCGCAACGTCAGCGGTGGTTGGCGGTGCAGGTACGGGAACACCTCCCACTGTTGTGGGTGGCTGCTGATGGTCTCCATGTGTGTGGCCCACACTGGCTGCAGGTGTACTTTCCTGGGTTTCAGCCCGGTCTGGCACAGTGCCTGTTGGTCTGGCCTGTTTCTCAGGCCGGGGGGTGGTGGTGGCGGTGGCCCTTCTCCCTTGCCGTGATGTTGATGCCCTTGCACCCCTGTCCTGCCTGGCATCTTCCTGATCGGTGCCTGGGGGATAGAAGAGATGCAGGTCATCAGTGATGGTGTCACATGCCAGTGACATTCTATTGCGCTGTGAAATCTCCATACATTCATGCATCCATTTATTACATGGGTGTGGCATTTGGTGTTCTGAGGGGGCATGTAGGCTATGAATGCATGGCAGGTGGCATGCCATTGATATGGTGTCTGTGTGTTGGGTTACATGTGCACGGTCGAGTTATGTTGCTCATGTGTTGGTATTGGTATTGGCACTCAGCATGCATTTGTGTGTGGTAGGGTGTGGCACGCATTCTTGACTGGATATGTAGATGTGGGTCTAGGACATGCATTGCCTTGCCTAGTCTCACTTCCACGTCACTTGTGCCACTTCATGGTTTCCCCTACAGGGATGTGCTGGGTCACTCACCTCCTTCTGTGGATGATGCGGCACCCATCTCCATCTCTCTGAATCCCTCTATTGACTCTGGATCAATGAAAGAGCTGGCAGTCTCCTCCCATGACATCAGCTTTGCTGGTGAGTGTGGCCCCCCGCCTGTCGCTATGGCCGCACTCCTGTTGACTGCCAGGATGTTCCTCACCCTCAGGCGGAGGTCGTCCCACCGCTTGCGACAATCGCGCACTGTACGTGGGGTGGTCCCCACAGCCGACACCCTCTGGGCAACCTCCTGCCAGATTTGCTTCTTTTTCATCTGGGCAGCATGCTTCATGTCGTTTGACCTGATGATGTCTGCATGCTGGGCCAGAGTGTCTGCCAGCATATTGAGCTCAGTGTCGGAGAAACGCTGTTTCCGCTTCCGGGGGGTCATCATCCTGGTTGCCTTGGACATCCTGAGTGTTTTCTGATGCAGCACAACACGAAAGGACTGCTGGTTGGGGAGGATGGCAATGGATTGTGTTTTTAAAGATGGCCAGCCCATTTCCCGTTCCTGCGCAATGATGTAATTTCCGGGTCCGTTTTTGCGAACACGGTATTTACATGGTGGTATTACGATGCCAGAATTTAGGGGTTGCTCTGAGGCGGTGCCAGTATCGGCGGGTCCCGCGATGCCGCTATTGGGGTGTTGGAGGGCCTTTAGAGGCATGCCAGTATTTCCATTACCGGCATGGGGGTTCGCACGTGCTCGCGCACTCATAATCTCCTGCTATTAGCGGGTTCACACGAGCACGGACACGCTCTTACCGGCACGCCGGTAATGACCCCGATTTTACCGGCCAACTTGTAATGAGGCCCCATATCTTGAAAAAAAGTTATACAATTTAAAAACATGTCAAACTTGAAAGACATACATTAAAAAATGTCTAAAAGTCGTATGTCATACCTCCTCCACCTGAGTAGTTTCAAATGAAGAAGAGTATGTTGATGACATACCAGCATCCTCCTGTATATTAAATCTAGATATGTATAATAATAATGTACACAAAGAAAGATAGAAATATAACTAAAGATGAGAAGATACTTGAAAACGGAAAACAAGACTAAATTAACAATTATTGAAAAGAAATTAAATATCCCAAATCAACGAAATGGACATGCAGCACGTGGCAGTATACATCTACAGTCAACAAGAAGACAAAATTAAGGATTAAAATAGGAATACTTGAAAGCAAGTGAGGTTTCAGTTGATCCTAGTAAATTGCTTGATGTTGAAGCTTGAACCTGTTGAAAATTGATATATTAATGTACCTACTCAAAATAAATATTATATCTAAAACATGGACAATGCAATGCAATATATATATATTGTAATATCTAGGCATTTCATAAGGGTTCACCGGAAGGTTAGTGGACGCATCTGCCGTTTCTTCCAAAGCAGCCGGCTGCACTTCCATCTGCTGTGCCTACATAATTAAAGATGTTGAAATTAATAAAATAACAAAAATAACCAAGAAAGCAACAGATATTACAATTACTTACTAACAGTAAGTGTGACATTACCATGAATTGTTTTGTCATACAAAGTTAGGAATATAAGCATACATACTATTTTACATTTTAAAAAGGGGATATTTGATAACAGTCACACTATGACAAGGTTTATTATATGCATTTCTAATAGGAATTAGGAATTGTGCAGGCAGTCATTGCAGAATAAACCGGGACAGATGCTATACAGATAGAGGGATTCATATATATATATGTCAAAGACATCCTTGGCTCGACTGTCAAGCTCGGAATTTGAGAAGGCACAGTTGAGCAACCATGCTAATGTCAAATACACGTCTTTTGGGAAAATGTGCAGCACTGTAGCATGAGTCTTAGCTTGGCTGATATTCGGAAAAACCCCAAAACACAGGAAGGCATTCTTTGATGCCCAAGAAGCTAAAATTAAATATTAAAAAATAAATTATCAAATTATGCAACTAAATTATAAAATAATAAATACCTCGCAACTCTCATGTGCTTTAGCAGGTGTCTCACGCCCTCTAAGCAGCTCCTACCTGAAAAGCTCCCTTCCAGCCCATATAAGTCAATGCTCTTTCACAAGCAACATTTTTAACCTCCCTGGTGCCACAAAAAGGTGAGAACAATGACAATACATTAAATATCTACAAAAGAACATATAATGTAGTCTTTGAATATAAAGGGACTGATTTACTAAGCTAAATAGGTGGCTTAAGTAAGACTATATTTACTAAGCTAAATAAATAGTGTATCGAGAACCTAAGCCATTTTTTTTCATTTAAGTGTAATTTACACTATTTTTTGGGCTTAGTAAAATAGCACACGTATATATTTGTATTGGGCTGATTCACTAAGCTCAAAAAATAGTGTAAGTTAAACTAAATTTCCTAAGCTAAAAGAAAATAGTATAAGTAGATCTTACACTGTTTTTGGTGTAAGTGTAACTTACACTTTTTTTAGCTTAGTAAACCAGCCCAATAAAAATACATTAAAATGTGGAAAATAGATCAATAATGGAGATATATGAAAAGAAAATATGGAGTGAAAGTGGGTTAACATGCACAGTAAATGCACTTTGTTAATAATGGTTTATAGTGATAACATCAAAAACATTTTTATTATGTTTTTTTTTTAAATGGGGGGTTCCCCCCCAAACCGCTCCCCTTTTTTTTACCTTTTTTTTACATGCTAGTGGCAAAAAATAAATGTAAATAAAAAAAAGAATATTCGACTTTTTTTTCGACCTTATTGTTTTCGATATTTTGACTTTCGATTTTTGTTTTCGATATTATGACTGCACACCGTTAATAATAATAAGTAAACTGTAACAAGAGTTCAAATACATGTGGTTTAAAAAATGTGCAACAGCCTCATTCAGACCTGGTGGGCAGAAGTTTAGGAGGCCACCCTAGTTTAGTGGAAGAGGGGAAACTTCTGGACAAACCAGACCAATGTAAGGTAGCTTGTCAGGCGGTCAAGACTAAGGGGGTAATTCATAGAATTTAGCGCACAAGTCGCGCACGCGGCTGGTGCACAGTGTGCGCGTCCGAATCTCTGCGCCAGCCGCGTGTGCTAAAATCCATTTCCGCGCACAGCGTATTCATGGATTTCAGCTACCAAAACCAGCCGTGGCGCACAGTGGCGCAGCGACCCTGCAGCAGCGAAAGTTACGCCCCCAAGAACGACCCTCGCGCAGGGAAAAGCCATCAAAATCCCCAATCCAGCGCAAAGGGCTGCGCTAACCCTGTACCAGCATGGCAAGCGGGGTACGTGTATTACTGGGGTTTGCGGGAAGTGTCACACGCGATTTGCCCTGTGCGAGCGGGGTACGTGTATTTCAGGGGTGGGCTGTAAGTTTCACACGCGATTTCAGCAGGGTACGTGTATTACAGGGGTGCGCGGGAAGTTTCACACGCAATTTCAGCAGGGTACGTGTATTTCAGGGGTACACGGGAAGTTTCACATGCGATTTCAGCAGGGTACGTGTATTTCAGGGGTGCGTGGGAAGTTTCACACACGATTCCAGCAGGGTAGGTGTATTTCAGGGGTGCGCGGGAAGTTTCACACGCAATTTCAGCAGGTGTCAGGGATGGCACTCTATTAAGAGTGGCACAGGACACCCAAAAAGGGTTTGGGTGGTTGTGCCTAAATAAAGTGGACAGAGAAGCACACACACAGCTGAAAGGAAAGAGAACGAAGAGTAGGCAAGAGTAGCAAGGAAAGGTACAGAATGAATTCCCTCTTGGGGTGTATGCAGATATAGGAAAAGAGTATTCCACGAACCTTAGGAAATACCTAAGCCTTCTGCACAGTTTGCTATAACAGAGGCCCACCCTGTTTGCTCATGACTTGGAACAGCAGCTATGGGTGTCTGTAATGTAGAAACGAGACAAGGGAAGGGGCAGACGTTGACTGATGGGAACCAACAGACAAGCTCTGTACAAAAGGGTCTACAAAACAGGACAAGAGAAGATACTTACAGACAAATCCAGGAAAAGGAGGTTGATAGCAAACTAGCAGAAGGAAATGAAGGGAAAGTCGTGTAACAGGATAGGATAGCAGAGGACAGTAAGGAACAAGGTTGAGAGCTCAGAGGAGCAGGAAAGCAATGAGCAAGCCCACAGGAGCAGGGCTGTAAGGTAGAGAGCCCAGAGGGAAAGGGCTTAGGGCAGCAGAGTAAAGCAGGCTGCACGGCAAGGAACCCAGACGGACCGGGCAGCAAGGAGTGAGCCCTGAGGGGCAGGGCCGCTGACAGTAGAAGGTTGCAGAGGACTGTAGAGGGCTGCTAGGCCGAGAACCCAGCGGAAAAAGGTAGGTAGTAAGCAGCGGAGCGTGATCAGCTGCAAAGTAGGAAGCCCAGAGGACAAGGGCTGTAGGCAGCCGGAGTGAGGCAGGCTGCAGAGCAGGGAGCCCAGAGGACAAGGGCTGAGACTGGAAAGCAGCAGAGCGTGATCAGCTGCAATGTAGAAAAGCCTGGTAGGGCAAGGGCGGAGGCTGGAAGGCAGCAGAGCGTGATCGGCTGAAATGTGGAGAGCCCGGCAGGGCAAGGGCGGAGGCTGGAAGGCAGCAGAGCGTGATCAGCTGCAATGTAGAAAGCCCGGTAGGGCAAGGGCGGAGGCTGGAAGGCAGCAGAACGTGATCGCCTGCAATGTGGAGAGCCCGGCAGGGCAAGGGCGGAGGCTGGAAGGCAGCAGAGCGTGATCAGCTGCAATGTAGAAAGCCCGTTAGGGCAAGGGCGGAGGCTGGAAGGCAGCAGAGCGGGATCAGCTGCAATGTGGAGAGCCGGCAGGGCAAGGGCGGAGGCTGGAAGGCAGCAGAGCGTGATCAGCTGCAATGTAGAAAGCCCGGTCGGGCAAGGGCGGAGGCTGGAAGGCAGCAGAGCGTGATCGGCTGCAATGTGGAGAGCCCGGAGGAGCAGGGCTGTGAGGAAGAGAGCCTGGAAGGCTATGGCTGTAGGCAGCGTAGAGTAACAGGCTGCAAGGCAGGAAGCCCAGAGGAGCTGGACTGAGGCAGGGAGCCCAGAAGGCTAGGGCTGTAGGCAGCAGGGTGTAGCAAGCTGCAAGGCAGGGTCCAAGCAGGAGTGATGGTAAACAGCATACAAAGATCCGTAGAAAGACACGAAAGGTGGAGGAAGGTCTCTCAATGCAAGAGGCTGAGCCACTGCAGGCAGCAGCCTTTTATATTGCCTAGCCCAGCACAGAGGCAGGCTAATTGGTTGCACCTGGCTAAGCACACCTGCAGACAATCGGCCACCTCCCTCTCTGTTCCTGAGTTGGTGGAAGCAGAGCCAATCCCTAGGGCTTCTGAGGGGTGTAGTTCCTTTGATGACCAATAGGAACAGCCAGGAATCGATGCTTATAGCCAAGTGCATTGTGGTATGCGTAGTTTGTTGGAAAAAATAATAAAGCACCAAAGTCTCGCAAATGGGAAATAAAGTCCCCAAAGTAAATATAGATTGATCCAAGAGTCTGTTGTAAATAAATGATAAACAAATAGTCCATATTGAGCGCAAATGGATGCGCCCATGGCGCAGGCATGACAGTATGCCCCTCTCCAGGCTCCCTGAAGACCGACCTACAAGAAGAATGTCTGTCACACCGTACAAGAGTCTCAATCCAAAAAGGCACATCATGAAGCACCAGAAACGGTTTAAGGTTGCAAGGTGAGAGTCTTGAATGACGGAGACAGTACAAATGTTCTGAACTTTAGATGTAGAAATCAGAAAAGACAAAGTCTTTGGAACATAAACCCCAATTGTGTGTGCATGAAGAGGGGAACTGCGAAAAACTGCTGCAGGCTCCATGATAGATTTTGCTTTGACGGGCAACAGTATGATGCTGGAAGGTGGAGACATAGGTACAGCAGAGTTGGTAGCTTTAGGAAGGTTTTCCAAGACATCCGGAGCAGCCATGACAACGCTAGGGTTAGCCGCAGAGAGTTCAGGAGTCACAGCGGCGGTTTCCCCATGATTAGTAGACAGTTCAGAGGTTACAGCAGCAGTGAGATCTTGAATGGCTGTAGAGAGTATCGAGGCTGTAGCAACTGGGTGTGTGGGTGCCATGAGAGAACCAGCGGGCTGGAACGCACCTGAGACTGGTAGAGTAGAGTCTGGCAGTCTTATTGCTATAGATACACCAGCAGGAACAACTGGAGCAGTAGTCTTAACAGGGAAACCCTTCGCTGACTTTGCAACAGTTAGCATGGTGGATGTAGGATCAGGAAGAGAAGGTGCTGCGGGATCAGGTTGTGTAGCAGAGGATTCTGCTGCAGCTAGCACAGCTGCGAAGGAAGTAGAAATCTGGGCATCGGGAGCATCAGAATTAGCAGTAGCTTCCGGAATCACAGTAGCTATAGCAACCTCAAGATTTGCAGCAGGGACTTCAGGAGACTCAAATGTGGCATGGAGTTTAGGAGCCACATCATCAGGAAGATCATGAATTGCAGTTGGAAGTACAGGTGCTGTAGCAGCTACAGACAGTTCAGGTGTTGCAACCACTGGTAGATCGGGTACCACAACCACTGGCGATTCAGGGGGTATCGAAGAAACTGGAGATGCTGATTGCTCAGGAGTGTTGTCTGATAGCACAGCCACACTTTGGCAAGCCCCGCTTGCCAACTCAGCATACTCGGTGTGAACTGCGCCAGTCTTCTCAGCTGACGTTGTCATTCCAGAAGAGGTTGTAAGTGTGAGTACTGGACAATAGGCAAGGGTGAGGGCGGAACCATCCTTTGACTCAGAGGGATTTCCAATCAGAAGACCACCCTTGTTTTGTGGTGTAATGGCTGTGTGAGTGATTTGACCCATCGGAGGAGTTAATTCTTTTCTGTCAGTACAACAACCTGAGTTTCTGTTGCTGGAAGGTGAAAGAGCTGTGTCAGTCTTTAGAAGTGATACATATGCTATATTTAGGTCTTCCATCTGCTTGGTATAAGTCTGTATACTTTTCTGCGTGGCAATTCCAGGCCTTATCATGTCGATCTCTAAAGATAAGATGTCAGGTGTTGGACATAGTGTCAGATGGTCTGGTGACTTGTGTCCCTTCATAAGATTCTTATAATGCAAATAAACAAAGTCATCATAGAGGTCTTCGGTCTTTCTTTTAAGGCGTAGGAGTTGTTCGTGTAGCAGGTAAGTATCATTAGTTTGATCTAAAGCTTCAGAAGCTGGTGTGGCAGAAAATTCAGTTGTAGCAATAGGAAGACTGACCTTAGGGTTATTGTGGTTAGTAGATACTGCGGAAGCATTAAGACACCCGATGGTTAGTATAGGTCTTTTGTACGCAGGACCAGATGCACAAACCTCAGGATAATGACTGCCTTGTCCTGTCAAATAAGGGTTTCCAGCATTCTGGGGAGCTTGCCAAGCTGATCTTGCGCATATCACTCTGGCAACAGCGTATTCTGGTTTAGAGTCTCCCACAATGAGTGCTATATCCTTGGCTGTTGCGGTGTTAGAAGGCTTGTCAGAAGACGCAGGAGTGTTTTTCACTGTTTGGTTTAACAAGATCTGTAAGAATTCATTATCTTGCTGTAGCTCTGCAACAGATAAGGACTGCGGGTCATAGCCGCAAATGTCATAATAATTGTACATGGAAGAAGGGTCAGCTAGCCAGTGAGTATAGTACCGTGCTTGTAAATCTTTGTTTACTAAGGCGAGACTGTCCTTTAGACTAAGGTCCTTGTTTGCTGTCTTTAGGGAAACCATAGGTTTATGCAAAGGTTTCTTAACCCGAAAGGAAAGCATCTTTGGTCTGTGTGTGCCTTTCCGGCCTATGGAACAAGAAATTTTTGGCTCTTGCATTCTGTCAGGGATGGCACTCTATTAAGAGTGGCACAGGACACCCAAAAAGGGTTTGGGTGGTTGTGCCTAAATAAAGTGGACAGAGAAGCACACACACAGCTGAAAGGAAAGAGAACGAAGAGTAGGCAAGAGTAGCAAGGAAAGGTACAGAATGAATTCCCTCTTGGGGTGTATGCAGATATAGGAAAAGAGTATTCCATGAACCTTAGGAAATACTCAAGCCTTCTGCACAGTTTGCTATAACAGAGGCCCACGCTGTTTGCTCATGACTTGGAACAGCAGCTATGGGTGTCTGTAATGTAGAAACGAGACAAGGGAAGGGGCAGAGGTTGACTGATGGGAACCAACAGACAAGCTCTGTACAAAAGGGTCTACAAAACAGGACAAGAGAAGATACTTACAGACAAATCCAGGAAAAGGAGGTTGATAGCAAACTAGCAGAAGGAAATGAAGGGAAAGTCGTGTAACAGGATAGGATAGCAGAGGAAAGTAAGGAACAAGGTTGAGAGCTCAGAGGAGCAGGAAAGCAATGAGCAAGCCCACAGGAGCAGGGCTGTAAGGTAGAGAGCCCAGAGGGAAAGGGCTTAGGGCAGCAGAGTAAAGCAGGCTGCACGGCAAGGAACCCAGACGGACCGGGCAGCAAGGAGTGAGCCCTGAGGGGCAGGGCCGCTGACAGTAGAAGGTTGCAGAGGACTGTAGAGGGCTGCTAGGCCGAGAACCCAGTGGAAAAAGGTAGGTAGTAAGCAGCAGAGCGTGATCAGCTGCAAAGTAGGAAGCCCAGAGGACAAGGGCTGTAGGCAGCCGGAGTGAGGCAGGCTGCAGAGCAGGGAGCCCAGAGGACAAGGGCTGAGACTGGAAAGCAGCAGAGCGTGATCAGCTGCAATGTAGAAAAGCCCGGTAGGGCAAGGGCGGAGGCTGGAAGGCAGCAGAGCGTGATCGGCTGCAATGTGGAGAGCCCGCAGGGCAAGGGCGGAGGCTGGAAGGCAGCAGAGCGTGATCAGCTGCAATGTAGAAAGCCCGGTAGGGCAAGGGCGGAGGCTGGAAGGCAGCAGAGCGTGATCGGCTGCAATGTGGAGAGCCCGGCAGGGCAAGGGCGGAGGCTGGAAGGCAGCAGAGCGTGATCAGCTGCAATGTAGAAAGCCCGGTAGGGCAAGGGCGGAGGCTGGAAGGCAGCAGAGCGGGATCGGCTGCAATGTGGAGAGCCCGGCAGGGCAAGGGCGGAGGCTGGAAGGCAGCAGAGCGTGATCAGCTGCAATGTAGAAAGCCCGGTCGGGCAAGGGCGGAGGCTGGAAGGCAGCAGAGCGTGATCGGCTGCAATGTGGAGAGCCCGGAGGAGCAGGGCTGTGAGGAAGAGAGCCTGGAAGGCTATGGCTGTAGGCAGCGTAGAGTAACAGGCTGCAAGGCAGGAAGCCCAGAGGATCTGGACTGAGGCAGGGAGCCCAGAAGGCTAGGGCTGTAGGCAACAGGGTGTAGCAAGCTGCAAGGCAGGGTCCAAGCAGGAGTGATTGTAAACAGCATACAAAGATCCGTAGAAAGACACGAAAGGTGGAGGAAGGTCTCTCAATGCAAGAGGCTGAGCCACTGCAGGCAGCAGCCTTTTATACTGCCTAGCCCATCACAGAGGCAGGCTAATTGGTTGCACCTGGCTAAGCACACCTGCAGACAATCGGCCACCTCCCTCTCTGTTCCTGAGTTGGTGGAAGCAGAGCCAATCCCCAGGGCTTCTGGGGGGTGTAGTTCCTTTGATGACCAATAGGAACAGCCAGGAATCGATGCTTATAGCCAAGTGCATTGTGGTATGCGTAGTTTGTTGGAAAAAATAATAAAGCACCAAAGTCTCGCAAATGGGAAATAAAGTCCCCAAAGTAAATATAGATTGATCCAAGAGTCTGTTGTAAATAAATGATAAACAAATAGTCCATATTGAGCGCAAATGGATGCGCCCATGGCGCAGGCATGACAGCAGGGTACGTGTATTACAGCGGTGCGTGGGAAGTTTCACACACGATTTCAGCAGGGTATGTGTATTTCAGGGGTGCGCGGGAAGTTTCACATGCGATTTCAGCAGGGTACGTGTATTTCAGCGGTGCGTAGGAAGTTTCACATGCGATTTCAGCAGGTATGTGTATTTCAGGGGTACCGGGGAGTCCTACATGTGATTTGGCAGTGTCGGTCCTCCCAGGTGTTCCCTGTACACCCTCCACGGCCCATGCAGGCAGCCCACACCACAGGGGACTACCCTGCACACCTGGTCATGTCCCGCAGGCAGCCCACCCAACATGGGCATGCCCCCAGCAAAGTCACATGTCTCCTTGCACTACTGATCACCAACTCATGTCCCCTTGCACCCCCACCCCCTAGCAGTGCAGGGCACCTGCCAGCAGGCCCCCACTCATGTCCCACTCACGTCCCCTTGCACGCACACCCCCCAGCAGTGCGGGGCACCTGCCAGCAGGCCCCCACTCATGTCCCCTTGTACCCCCACCACCTAGCAGTGAGGGGCACCTGCCAGTAGGCCCCCACTCATGTCCCACTCATGTCCCCTTGCATCCCCACCCCCAGCAGTGCAGGGCACCTGCCAGCAGGCCCCCACTCATGTCCCACTCATGTCCCTTTGCACCCCCACCCCCCAGCAGTGTGGGGGACCTGCCAGCAGGCCCCCACTCATGTCCCCTTGCACCCCCACCCCCCAGCAGTGTGGGGCACCTGCCAGCAGGCCCCCACTCATGTCCCCTTGCACCCCAACCCCCCAGCAGTGTGGGGCACCTGCCAGCAGGCCCCCACACATATCCCCTTGCACACCCACCCCCCAGCAGTGCGGGGCACCTGCCAGCAGGCCCCCACTCATGTCCCCCTGCACCCCCACCCCCCAGCAGTGCGGGGCACCTGCCAGCAGGCCCCCACTCATGTCCCCTTGCACACCCACCCCCAGCAGTGCGGGGCACCTGCCAGCAGGCCCCCACTCATGTCCCACTCATGTCCCCCTGTACCCCGCCCCCCAGCAGTGCAGGGCACCTGCCAACAGGCCCCCACTCATGTCCCCTTGCACACCCACCCCATAGCAGGGCGGGGCACTTGCCAGCAGGCCCCAACACATGTCCCCAGGCCAACACGTCATCACAATCTAGATCCCTGACCCTTATGGGCAGCCTCCACATGCCAAACACCCGCCCAAGTATTGCATCCACCCACTTAGAAATGCCAATTACATGATACAACCCCAATGGCAAGTATCTAAATGAACACCTGTCCGTCATATACACACAATGGGTGCAAGTGAATGTCAAACCCATATCATGACATGCATGAAACCAATGAGATGATACCACACATCGAAGTTGGATGAAAAAAATGTATTAAAAGCAACATGAATAGAATTAAAATCAAACAAATGACAATGGAAATTAAAAATGAAAAGCTGCATGTCTGTAAAATAATGAAAAACAACAAATCATAATCCAAAGGAAAGGTGTCCAAAGTCACAGCTCCAAAAATTAAATCCAAGGGCAAAACAAAAGTGAAGACCATTGCTCCATGGGGAAATCCAAAGAAAAATGTAGAATCCAACAGTGAACTATATACAGATGAACAATCCAGGGTCCATGATCCCAACGGAAGAAATGAAACCTATCCTAAAGGTCCAAAATAAAGAAAAAACCAAAGGAAACCTAATACTATCCAACTATTTACAAGGGCAGCGGGCAAGTCCAACGGCTCACATGTTGATGTCCCGGGCCAGGGCATCATCGAACTCCTGCTCGATGTCCCGGAGGCGGTCCTCTTCCATGGCCCGAGGGTTCGCAGGGACGATGACATCTGGAACTCCAGGTCCCTGCGAATGGCCTCGAGGCACTCGGCCCGCCTCAGGGCCCTACGCATGGAGTTCTCCGCCCTGACCATCGTGAGCCGTGCCTCTTCCGCCCGCTGCCGCTCCGCATCTATCGCATGGCCCAACCGCTGCCACACGGAAGACACTTCCCGTCCAGGGTCCTCCTGTCCTCTGGCCGATGCCTGCCCCTCCGATGATGAAGGCCCGAGCCATCATGGCTCCCACCTTGTTGTTGCTGCTGCTGCTGTGCTGCTGCCTGTGCCCTGACTCCTGCTGCCTGCACATCCTCCTCCAGCTGGGGTGCAGTTGTGGAAGTGGCCACCCCTGCTGGACGTCCGACTCCCGACTGTGGCAGGGATCTGTTGTCCACCAGCCTGGCCCGAGGGTCAGAGGCAGCTCCACAGGGCACCGAGGTGATACATGGGTGGGAAAATGGCATGGAGGACGACTGGGGCATAGGGGGTTCAGTTGAGGAGGGGGTCGGAACAAGGTCCAGGAAATGGAGGAATCCGGCCCTGGTGAGCTGTCCCAGTGGGTTACCGCAGTCAACGAGCCATGCGAGAAGACATGCAGTCTCCTCATGAAAAGACTGCAGGTCACCTCGCAGGGCACGTTGACGCAACGCCACCCCACCCAGGACAGGCTCAACCTGGTACCAGATAGCCACATCCGCAGGGAGAGGAAGGCCAGTTGGTGTAAGCCAATCCCCTCCCTGAGAACGGGTCTGGACGTAGGCATCCCTGCTGGTGCAAGATGATGCAGTGACAGGATCAGGGACAGGATTGCACACAGGCACCTCCGCGGCGGCCTGTGCTGCCTCCTGACCCTGGTCCTGCACTGCACCACTAGCACCAGTGGAATCCCCACCTCCAGACCCCGTCTCTGTCCCTTGCACGGCCTCCTCCTCCACCAAACCCCCCACCAACCTGGATGACTCCATGCCATCTTCCTCCGTTGGGCCCTGTGGGGTCTCAGCTGCCCCTTCTGCTGCCGACGAGTCCAACTCCGACCTCTGCCTCTTGGAACTTCCCTCGGCAGCTGCGGCCTGGGACACGGCACCGGACTCCTCACTCCCCGACGAGATGACAAACTGGGAGGGGAGCCGGGCCTTGCGTCTCCGGCTGGCGGTGCGATCCCTGCCGCTGTGCTCCACAGCACCTTCTCCGCCCTCTTCATCAGTTGACACTGCAGACAGGGAGAAATAAAACACAGGCATCAGGGCACTTTACAATGGACTCATACACACATGACAGTTCCACATGAGTGGCATTGTCAAACTTCAGACATGGCATCACAATCCCCAACACACATGTCATTTTGACTCATGCACATGAGCTATTCCAC
Organism: Ambystoma mexicanum; assembly: GCF_040938575.1. Taxonomy (NCBI): domain Eukaryota; kingdom Metazoa; phylum Chordata; class Amphibia; order Caudata; family Ambystomatidae; genus Ambystoma; species Ambystoma mexicanum. Next base: position 283,768,340 of record NC_090931.1, on the reverse strand, counting down.
AGCCATACTGCAACAGCCAGCACCATCCATACACATACAACAGCATGAGCAGCCAAAGGTGAGCCAGATATCACATGAAACACACGGAGTGCACTACACATGCACACATGCCACCACACTTACATGCATGTGTACACCTCCGCCAACTGTCGCAGTGTTGAGATTGGCATCCATGTCACATCTGCAAATCAGTTTTCCACATATCAGTGTCACATGCATCCATGTTGCATCACTGTTGCACCCTTGTCAAATAGACACACATGCACATGTACACGGTGCACATACATGCAGCTGGAACCAACATCCATGTGTGACACCACAACCATGCCAACTGACATACACAGTAATCCAAACATGTGTGCTCACACATCTGAATTTGGCTTGCATGCTTACCCACACATACACCATCCATGTGTCTCACACATGAAAGGACTTGCATGTGTCTGCCTCACAGCCCTGTACATACACATCCATACATGGCCCTAGAAAAACACATGAACAACCTGCACACTACTGGCACACCACCACACGCACACTTCCAATCAGTATGCATGTACACTTACCGCTCGACTCCAGACGGGTCTGCCTCTCAAGGACCTGGACGTGAAGCGCTGGGCATATGCGTTCCAGCACCCTCATCTGATGTTCCGACAGGTGGCCCTGGCGCCCCTTAGCATCCGCTGCCTTCAAGAGGCGCCGGGCCTTGTTGAGGGTCCTGGACCTGAAGTCCTCCCAGCGCTTCTTGACATGTTGGAAGTCGCAGACTACCACCCCTTCCGCGTTGATGGTAGTCACGATGTCCGTCCAGATCCGAGTCCGTCCTTCCTTGTCGGCACGAACTTCCGAAGAGGGCATCATACTGCCCCAGCACTTGCTCCACCAGGACAACAACTTCGGTGGCAGTGAAGCTGGTGGCCCTCTGCCTCTCTGGCTGGGGGTTGCCAGTGGTGCCAGATGGTGTAGTGCCCGACATGGCAACCCCAGAGGCAGGAGTGGGTGGGCAACTGGGTCCTGGGACTGGGCTGTGGAGCGATGGTATCCCAGTCGGGACTGTTCTGTTCCAGCAGGGGTGGTCACAGCAACTGCACCCCTGGCTGATGTGCAGGCAGCAAATAGCAGGGCACGTGGGCAGCAGGCAGTCAGGCAGCAGCAGATGGCAGGTGGGAGCGTGCTCGGGGCTCTGGGGGGCAGTGATTCGGCCTTTTGGGCAGGAGCGTGGTCTTCCGTGTGTGAACGCGTGGCCAGCTTGATACGGAGTGATTTGGCACGTGAAAAATGTGCACGTCAGCGTGTGATTCGAGGAAAGGACCTTAGCGCGTAAGTGCGTCAGCACTCGTACGCGCTTTCATTGGACCAAAGGCCCTTCAAGCGTAAGCGCCTCTGTGACGTGACGCGCGCGGGCGTGCGCAGCCGTTTCCCTCGTGACGTTAGCATAGTGGTTCAGCGCATGTGAAAAACTGCACGTCCGCGTGTAAATGTGTGTAATCCGAGGAAAGGGCCCATGCGCGTAAGTGACGTGATGCGCGTGGGTGTTTCCCTCAGCACGGGTTAAAGGTGAGCAGGGGCAGCAGTTCGCTGTACGTGCCTTTCGTGGAGACCGACGTGTATTGCTGCTTCCTGTTGTTTCGCGCGCCATCACAACTTCACAGCAGTGAGTCGCACACACTATTTTTCCCACTGCGGGTGCCCCTGTGTATCGCACCCATTTTCGAGGTCATAGTAGCGTGCGTGTCCCACGCGTATGCATTATTCGTGTTACTGGGTGCCACCGCGTACTGCGGGAGGTTGATTCCACGCACGTAGGCTGCAGGGTTGCGTGCACGGTTTTACTGCAGTTTTGGGGTGCCTGAGCGTTGCGTGACCTGTCACTACATCACCGGGGTCACATACAGCCTTGCAGGTGCAGGGGGGCTGTTAACATCTTGCTTCCCACCCCCTGCACCCCAATTGCCCAGGTCAATTGTGATGCACACCTCTTATTGGCACTACTCCATCTGTGCCGGCACTACTCCATCTGTGCCATGGTTGGGAGGCCAGCAAAGGTGAGGGGCGCCTTAGCTAAAAGTACACAGTCCAAGAGGAGGAAGGTTGCACCTGCAGCACAGGCTGGGACCCCACACACAGCCACGACCTCCTGCATGTCGAGGAAGAAGCCTTTCTGCAAGCAGGAACTGGACTTCCTCGTGGACTACGTGCGGGGCCACAGCCGTGACATGGTAGTGGGTGCCAATAGTCAGACTATGGCTGCCCACTGTGACACCCACTGGAAGCATGTTGCGGAACATGTCAGTTCATTCTGCCATGAGGTGCGCATGGCGCAAGAGTGCAAAAAGCGTTGGAATGACCTCAAACGCAGCGCTAATGTTATGCATCGACGGCGGACTTGGTCGGTTTGGCACCGTTGGCGTCACATCTCGTCAACATATCGCTTTAAACCCAAGTTGACGTATAGTTCTTCCAAAATGGCGCATCGAACTGAAAGTAACAGTCTAGTCCTGCAGAATGGCGGACAAGAGGCTCCTCCCTCTTTCCTGGAGACGGTACATCTGAAGCAGAAGCCAGGAGGAGGGTGCGTTGCTACTGCTTACTGTAGCTACGTTACGTGAGTAATCGAATAGTTCCGAACTTTTCCTCCTGCTTCCCTACCTTTCCGCAACTCCTCTGCTTCTTACCTTTCAACTCCTTTATATTTCCAGGTTTTCTTTTCCTCCGCGCCCACCGAGCGCAGAGAGTACTCTCACGGCCCCGAGCTTATCGCAGGAACCCTTTCAAGCAGCGTTCCCCGTTGTTAAGGAAGATTCTTTTCAAGTAGGTTGCGTACCTCGTCAGATACTTGACTCCCATCAGGCTACTTTTTGCTGTTAGTAATTCTCGACCCTTTCAGGTTGTGTTCCTTTCTGCTAACGAGGATTCGTGGTATCAGACTACATTTCCCATAACCCCTTCTCCACAAGTCACGAACCTTGTCCTCGTCAACTTAGGTAAACTAAACTCCTCAATAGGTATACTGAGTAAGACTTCCTACTCCCTTCTTTCAAACCTCTCTTTTTCCTTACTCTTTTACCCAAAGGAGTCAAGCGTGTTTCAAACAGCAGGACTTCACATCCGTCTATTCTCCCGTTCTAACAGAAATACAGTCCGGAAAGGTATCCTCATTTCCTATATCCTTTGACATACCTTTCCATCAAAAACATCTTAGTAATTCTCTCCTTATATTATAGTTACCTCCACGTGAAGTAGAATACACCTGCTAGACATTGGGGATCAAACTACGCTCTCTAGCCACGCACCCCAATTTCTATTGCCCAGCGCTCTCAAGCAGCCCAGGGTTTTTTCCCTTTCGAGGGTTTCCCTGCTGTGGTCTCCAAGAGCTTTAATTACAAGCGCGAGGAGAGTGCGGCAGGTGAACTTTCATCACTTCCTGCAGCTCCGAAGACAAGGTAGGCTGTACTTTGATTGTGTTACCCATCGGCCAACATCAAGAGTGAGAAATAGATCATTTGATTGGTATCCTATAAGTTTTTAACAGCTAAAGCTAAGCGTGCCTCAAATTACAACTTGACTCTGGTGACTGGCGGTGGGTCTGCACCAGAGGAGGAAGAGCTCACTCCGCATGAGTCACTCGTTGCGGAGTTCATACCACCTGAATCAGTCGAAGGAGTGGGAGAGATGCTGGACTTTGATGCCCAGTCCAGTGAGTGTTGATGCGTATTTGTTGAGGACGTGTGCGTTTTACTTGTGGGATGTGTTGTGCATGATTGCCACTACATGTGACGTGTACATGATTCTGATGTGTAAGTAATGCAATGCTTCCATGATGCATGTCTGCTCTGCTGGATGGTGGACATGTGGAGAAGACGGGGACTGTCCGCATCACCACTATTGCACCCTACTCACATGCTGGTTACCAGTATACCCCTCCGGTCCATGTTCCAGCTCACTGGCCCTTCTGCATGTGGCGTGGGGTGACCTTCCTCTCAATGTCATAGCATGACTGACGTGCATGTGTCCTCTGCCTGCATGCGGGTACTCCATGTAGGCATGCTCCCTTGCCCCTCCTCCGCCACTCTGCACCCCAGTTCCACCTTTGCACTGGTCTGCTTCAATCTTGCCATTGTGTACTTTTCTGTTCATGGGTCCTGTGTACATGCTAACTTCCAGCGTACAATCTGCCAGACATATGTTGTGTTGTACAGCCTTATTACTTGATGCAGGGTATCTCACTTGTACTGTGCATAACTCAGATGCCCCGCAGGGACATGAGTGCCCATTCATGCTCCATGTGCATTGCACGCATGCCCCTATATGTCCTTGACTGGATGATCACTGTAATACAAGTCGTGGGTGACATACATTGCATGGCATCTCATCAGCCTTCCCATGTCAACTGTGGCTCAGTACTGCGTTGCATACATGTTTAGGGTCTGACAATCTGTGTGGGTCACAGGCCTCAGCCTGTTTAATGGCCAATGACTCTGTCCGACTGTTGTGTCTTCTTCACACGTGGGCGGCCTCCAGAGTTTTCATCATGTGTCCTGCTTACTGTCCCATCATCATTTGCAGTGTTTTCACTTGAATCACATTAAGCTGTTGATGCCAGTCAACACTGCCTGTCAATACACAGGTCTATGGTCAGCCTTTTGATACCATGCTAGGCATCCCTGCTTTTGTACTTGGGTGGAGGGGTGCTTTGCTTGTAGATATGCTACCCATTGAATGCACAGTGCACGTGATGCCTGAATTTGACCTTGCACTGCCTTCACATTTCCTGACACACACCATGGAGTCCTTGTACATGTAGGTAGTGAGTGACATACACATTTGCTGCACTGCATAGACCCACTTCTATGCAAACTGCCACCTTTCAACAGGTCTGATCACAGAAGCAATTCAAGGTTGACCCAGCATGCATGCCAGGCTCTATTTTGTGTGTCACATGTCTGCCTGATGTGTTTGTTGTCGGTGTGTGTGTGTGTTGTGTGCTTCTGACATGTGTAGTGACCTTTTTTCTCTCTATTTCTCAGGTGATGACGGAATGGAGGCGGAGGATGGTGTTGTCATGCCAGACACAGGGTTGTTACCACTACATCAACCCGGCACAAGTGGGGGTCGTGGGGTGGTAGGCCACGAAAACCCCCAAGTGCTACAGTCCATCTTGTCTCTGGCTGCCTATGAGTCCAGCCCTGATGACGACTCTGACATCCATGTCGAGTTGGATGAGCATCAAGTCCATGTGTCAGGGGTGAGTGATTCTGATGTGGACACTCCTCTGTCTGCGACACCTGCACTGAGGGGTCAGACAGTCTTGGTTCCTCCGCCCGTGGTGGATCGGGACGCAGGGTCACCCTCCACACCAGTCACTGATGTGCCTGGGACATCACGTTGACGGGGGCATGTAGTCGTGCAGCCGCGGGCGGTGCCAACACAGCAAGGACACACGGTCCTTGGGTCCCGCAGGGGTCAAGCCCAGCAACGCGGTCACCACGCGCTACTGCAGTATACTGAGTGGGAGCAAGACATGACTGCCAATTCAGAACGGCAGGGGGCAGCAATGGAGAACATCGCTGAGAGCATGGAGCGTGTGGCCTGATCTGTGCTCCTCCCTGCTAAGCAGGTGCTTCTCCAGCAGCAGTCGGCACGGTCCACGGCCCACTCGCTCAGGCTGGGCATGGCGGCCTCAGACAGGGCACACCAGGCTGAAATGTCGTCTCTGTGTCAAGCAATTGCTGCTCACGCAGAGGCGCACATGGATGCCCTGAGGGAGGAGTATGCTTCCCTCAGATCTACTCTGGGTGTCCTTATGATGTCCCAGAGGCAGCGGGCAGAGGAGAGGTTTGCACAGCTTGAGCGTACCATCTCGGCTGAGCTACAGGCTTGCCGGGAGGTGCAGTGGTTGTCCAGCCAGGCCTTGCAGGAGGAACTCCGTGTTACACGTGCTACCTTGCAAGAGGAAGCACGTGTATCACGTGAGGTTCTGCATGCAGACCTACGTCATATCGCCACACAGAACCAGGCTCACCCGTCCGGCAGACTTGCTGCCGACGAGGGGCAAGCTGCGGCTAGGCGTGGCCAGGCTACTGTGCCACGTCCTCCTTTCCAGGATGAGCCAGACTCGGACGACCATCTATCTCCCACATAGGTCGGGCTGTGCAGGCGTTGAGGCCACGGAGGTTTTTTTTTTGGCTCAGCATCATCGCATGTGGGTTTTGAGCAGCACCCTGTACCTCCCCCCTCCTGGGTGCCTCCACTCCCCCCCGGGTCGTATGTGGCCATGTTTGATTTTTCTTTCAGTTTAGTTAGTTAAGTTTCTGTTTGATAGTTAGTTTAATTAGGTAATGTAGGTTTTTCATAGTTAGTGTAATTAGTTAATATAGTTTAAAATTGCTTGTCTATTGTGCTTTCGTGTGACGGTGCGGTGCTTTGTGGCTTTTGAAAGCATCCACTGTCTGTTCCTGCTGGGCCCTTCAGGCTTGTCTTGTGTATGTGTTTGCTGCTTGGGGTCCTTGACCCACATAAGCCACTCCTGCCTACCTTATCCATGGGCTCGCAAGGATGGTTCGGTGTAACAGCCTATTACACATGGGCTTTGGACTGTCATATCTGTGGCATGTCTGCTGCTGTGTAACTTGTGTTAACACTCTTAGTGGGGATGATTGCGGTGTTATTGACCACTGTTCTGCTTTTGCTAGATGGGGTGTTTCATGATTATTGTGTACATTCATTGCTGTGCATTGTGTAGTATGTTTCTTATCTTTACTGTACACGTGCTTGTTGCAACTCATGCCATAGATAGTGTGTTCCACACTTTGGATGTGAAAGACGGACTGATGGTGTGATTTCTGATGTACGTCTCTGACATGGTCCAGTAATGACATGCCTGAAGAGACACACACAGATGACTCTGAAGCATTAATCATGTGTTTCATGCCCTTTCTGCAGGGGGATGAGCCTCCAGACCACCTTTGCCAGCAGACATGGCCCATTAGACGTCTGGATTCTGGACACGTTTGTTGGTGCCCACATGCACATGTGTGCGCAAGCAGAGGCACAGGGATTGCAGACATACATCCTAGGACTGCTGACGTGTTCCAAGGAACTCCAGGCAAGGTGAGCAGCACAGGGGGGCCACAACCTAGCAAAGCTTCCACCAGACCAGTTGCACATGCAGGCTTAGTAGCAGCACTGAGGGTGAGCTTGGACGAATATTGGTGTTGAAGCACACAATACAGCTCAGATGTGTTGGTGGACTGATGGCTAGTTGATTGTAAGGTTGTCTGGGGCACCTGCAGGGGCAGTGGCACATACCCTCTGGTCCACCATGGGCCATTGAGGCACTTGTATCACCCATGCTGCCTTCCGAGACATGGAAAGGAGCAGCTCACAGGGACATACAGCAAGGGACAGACTTGGGTGCAGTGCATTTCATTTCCATGTACATTTTGAAACATGCACTGCGTATTTTTTATGGTCATGGTGGGACACGACTTTTTCTGAAGTCATACCTTGCTATATGCGTCTGTCTGCTTACCCAGGGAACATTTCATGTTGTGTGAATCGTGACACATTGGTGTTCCATTTGCCGCACACCCACCGGCGCCTGACTTACTGCATTGACTGTGTATGAACCATCACAAGGGTAATGTTACGTATGGGTACGAAGCATCCACACCAGATTGTCTGTTTGTAGAGTAGTTTGTTGCAATGGGGCATATTTGGTGGTGTGTTTGTGTGTTATGGGCACATACAGATTATTAACTGTGGCTCTCTTTGCAGCATTGAAGTGCTCCTGTAACTGGACCTGAGAGTGCGCAGGCAGGAGGCCAGCACTCAAACCAGAGCTGAGTGTCTTGTTGTTTTTCTTTCAAACTGCTTTACATAGGCTTGCTGGGGGGTGCACTGTTGCATGGATGAATGTGCAATTCAATTTGGTATGTTTTTTTTTCCATAATCACCGCGAGTCCTATCCAATTCTAAACCCTGTACCCTCTACCCGGTGTTCCTGCTTCCTGTACCTATCCAACCAACGTTCCCTAACCATCTTTCCCCGCTGGGGTTGCGGATGCCTGTGTAAGCCCCAAGCTTGCAGGCGCCAAAACCCTAGAGGGGGTGGTTGGTTCGTGCCACTCCTGAGCCTGGACTGCGGAAGGCCCTGACAATGATGTACAAGTTTGTTATGATTGTGTATGTGTTAATGCAAGTACTCCATTTTAGTGGATTCCCTACTTTCAGGTGTCATTCATTCTCCCCTCTCCTGCCCCTCATTCCAGTTATCCAGTATGCCAACGGCTGTCCCAACTGCATATCCCTGACCCTCCTTCCCCACCAGGGCCTCAGAGGCCTGTGTGAGTTTGACCTTGCAGGCACCCAGGCCACGGTGGGGTTGGTTGTTTCGTGCCACTCCTGCGCCTGTACACGGGAGCTGTGACAGTACATATCCGTTCGTGGTGCATCATTCTATGTTATGTACCACACATGGTTCACATCCTGTTGTGACATTGTTTTACTGTGCTACCTTGGTTGTTACATCACTGTGGTAGTACTTGTACTTTGTGAGGTACTGCTACTTCAAGTCATCTACTGGAGGCTGTTCAGGTTCGTTTTTCTGCCTTGGATTTTGTGTCTTTGCAAATGCAGGTGGACTCTGAGGGTGTAGGCAACTTTTGACACACAAGGTGGGAGATGGTGACGAAGGGGAATGGTGATCCTGTGGCCAGGTGAAATTGAGGGTTGAAGGCTCCATGACCCAGGTGCAGTTGTTCAGTGGGTCATGGTCATTTGTGAGGGAGGGGGGGTGTTTTGTTGTTGATAGTTGCCTTTCCCTGCAGTGTGATGGGAACCCTGACATTGTAATTGTGGTATCCTATGTACATGATGTGTTCTGCTGATCAATGCATGTTCATGTGTTGTATTTACCTTTCAGGTGTGAGGCGATAGTTGTGGTTTGACATGCTGGGGTGTACACATGGTGAATGTTCACATGTGATGTGTAGAGGACACTGATAGTCAATTGATTGCACATGCATATGTTGAGTGCATGTCCTTGCTAACCCGCACACTCGCACTATGATGCACTACATGTACAACCACCCTTCGATATCCACATGTACACTCTGTTTGCCTTCTGCTGCCCGCTGTGTCCCTGTAGCACATGTTCTGTGACCAATTATGGATCCTGTACATGCCTATTCTGCTTTTTGATGTGGTTTGTCGCTTAGATGTGATGCTCAGGGTGTGCATCACACACAATGGCTGTTCACTGTGCTGTGCGCTGAGCAGTGTGTTGCAGGAGTTGGACACAGCACACAGAAGCTGCAGTGTTGATTTTGCAATGCATAATGTGCATGTAGACAGGCATTCTTTGTTATGTTGCGGCTACTACTTTTGTGATGCATTTGGGAATTACTTATTTTGGGTGGGAGGTTGTTGGTCAGTCATTTCATCTGATTCCATGTCAGGCATCATTGTCTGATGCCAATTTACATTTTTCACATGGCAATGTGTACCTTATTGGTACTGTGTTGGTGTATGGCTATTGCTTGCCATGTCATGTTGTGGTTTGGGAGGGTTTGAGTGACATAACAGTGATGGTCATGGCCTGTTCTGCAGGTGTGTGTGATTCACACCTTGCATGTCAGGGTCAACCGCTTCTCAAAGCAACAAGCTGGGGGTAGATCTCTCTCCGCGGCAGGGGCCTCCCTCTGGAACGGCCTTCCTGCCTCCCTGTAACTTGAGGAGAACCATCTCCACTTCAGGAAGCACCTCAACACCTTCCTCTTTGCTTCTGCTTTCTCTCTCCCTCTCCCTTGCTAATTTCTTCACTGAAACTGCACTGAATCTGCAACTGGGCCACTCTCACCGACCTCGATCCCCGGCCCAGCCACTCTCCACTTGCACTGCCTCCCTGGCAACCCCTGCACTGCGGGACTGTCTCTGTATCCCTACAGCCACCCCTTCACAGCACTTGTCTGCACTTACCTTTGCACTTGCCACCAGCTGGCCTATTTATTTATTTTTTATTCTACTTACCCTGTACTGCACTCCCCCCCTCCCCTTCCCCTTGCACTTTTCCCTTCCACCTACCCCTGCACTTGCGCGATCTAAATGACACCTGGCCTAGTAGGATCGTTGTCTGTCTTCCCTTGTTCCCCCCTCCCTGCCTCGTTGCGCCTTGCAACACTTGTGTATAGGCGTGTTACAAATGCCATATCATATCATATCATATATCATATGTGTGCCTTTTGGTCACACAGGATAGCTTGTGTTTAAGTAGCTAGGGATGCACACAATGTGGCACTTCCATGGCAACAATCTCAGGGTGGTAAGGTTGTGACAGTTGACTGTCTCTTTGTCATCATCGATTGTCACCTGGTATGTGCCAGGCCTGTGTGCACTCCGCAGGGGTGGGAGTTTAGGTGAAAAATGTGGCCACAAGCTGGGTCCGGGCTTCCTCGCCACGTGCCCTATCCCCTCCCATGGGCAGCGCCTGTGCCTGTGGTTGGAGATTTGGCGACACCACCATGTCCACCGGTACGCCTTGCCGTGTTGCAACATTGTGCAGGACACATGCTGCCACAATGATCCTGCACACTACTGGGGGTGCATGGAGTAGCTGCCCGCCAGAGCGGTCAAGGGAGCGGAAGCGTGACTTGAGCACTCCGAATGTGCGCTCCACTATGGCCCTGGTTGCAATATGGGCCGCGTTGTATCTTACCTGGGGTGGTGTGGTGGGGTTCCGGATTGGCGTCATCATGTGGTTGCTCAGAGGGTAGGCACTGTCCCCTGGGGAGGTGATAATAGTTGAGATTATTAGGGTTTGGGTATTTGTCTGTGTGTGACTTGCATGCATGTGTACAGGCATTTGTACTCACCTAGGAGCCATGTGTCACCATGCTGCCCAGCTTCCAGGGCCCGGCTCAGGGTGGACATTCTGTATATGAAACTGTCATGGGTGGAGCCAGGGTAGTTTGCATAGACAGAGGTGATGATTCCCTTTGCATCGCATACCACCTGTACGTTTAAGGAATGCCAGTGCTTGCGGTTTCGGTAGATGTGCTCAGTGGCCCTAGGTGGACGTAGGGCCACATGGGTGCAATCTATGGCACCGAGCACTTTGGGGAAGTGTGCCACCCTGTAAAAATCCAGGACCACGGCCTGCCTTTCTGCGGGTGTTCTGGGCATGTATATGTGCCTGCGGACTGAGGGGCGCGCTGTCATGATTGCCAAGACCTGGTGTAGGCAGAGTGACTGCGTGGCCTGTGAGACCCCCCCCCACTATGGCAGTGGTCCGCTGAAATGACCCAGTGGCCAAAAAATGCAGGACATTGAGCACCTTCTCCAAGGGGCTCAATGCTTGGGAGCAAAGGGTGGGGGATGTAAGGTCATCTTCCCACTCCCTGACCAGGTCTAGGATGATGTGGGGTGGAAACCTTTACCTGCCGTAGACCTGGTCGTCAGGCATCCCAAAAAGGCTTGTCCGTGGTGAGAAAATGCGTGCCCTGGCTATTCTCCTCCTCCTGCGGTGTCCCACGATCAGGGCTGCGACAAATGGGGCATTCATTGTAGCTGTATATACGTGTTTGTTGTTTGCGCGCACTTTTGTACTGTGCACAGGGACGCTTCCGCCTGCCTTCGTGTGGTGGACGCATTGACGCCTGTGCGCGTCTTTTGCCGTGTGCGGGTTTCCCGTATTCGAATCCATGAACACGGGTTGTTCGCGTGCGTGTGGGCGTTCCGTGTAGTTCCCTGCAGTACTTCCCCAGTTACGCCTTCTTTTTCACGCGTTGTTTCCCATTCCGCGTGTTACGCCCACTGTTCCGCCCACTTTTGTTGTGTGCGCCGCGCTATGTGCGCTTTTGCTGTGCGCGTAGCGCACGCCGTTTGATGACGTGTGTCCCCGTGTGCGACATGCATGGATTTGGCGCATGACCAGCAGGAAACTAGCACAGCGCCTTCCTTGTATCGCACGCGTGCGAGTGCGCTTGATTTCTCACGCTTGCGCCTCCTTGCGCCTGCTTGCGCTGGGATTTTCGGCACATGTTTGTTCCATGAATCGACCCCTGAGTCTCAAGAGGGGCGAGAGTGATCGGAAGCCCACAAGGAGCACACACAGTAAAACTCCACAGATTACTCTTAGACAGATGTATATCAAAAATACATTTATTATAGGTCTTTATAACAAAATATGTTTAAACCACAGTAGCAAGAAAACAATTACCGCACACGCTTGTTCACTATGTAACATATGTACAAAATGCATTTATCTTAAAGCTGATGAGAGGGGAGAAAATAACCGCAACAGAAAGGGATAAGTTCAACGCAGATATCACATTAGGCAGTTCTTCGTAGTCAATCCCTAACTTATGTAGTTTGGCCCTAAGTAGTGAGGATCCTTTTGCTCAAAGTACAGCAGTGCGTTTACAATGCACGGTTGTGCGTAAAGTGAAAAGCGGGTTCTCTTCAGGGGTTGTAGATGCTCAGGTAGGGGGTTGAGGTGATGAAGAATAAAGTCCTATTCCTAGAATAGGGTCTACCCTTGCAGAAAGTTTGGGAATAGCTGGGGAGCGCAGGCTAGCCCACCCAAGGTGAGTATCTTTTAAGGGATTCCCATACATAAAAACAGATGGATGTACCAGGGGGCCACCGGTAAGTGATGAAAGTACTCACTGACCCACAGCACAATCCAGACCAAACTTTGGCAGTCTGATCAACTTCGCTAGTAGGTTTTACCCCTGCAGTTACATGATGCTGCACCTCTCAGCAGCTGCGGGACGGGACGATCGTCCATGGCGGGCCATTAGCCTTTTCTCAGCTCTTCAAGAAAGGAGAAGGATAGTTCCTGTGCAGCACGTCTCAGGACATGGTAGGGCAGGTCTGCAGGCACTTACAGCAACATTCACCACAGCAGGACCACACAGGATCTGCAAATGCTCACAGCGTGGTGCACTTTCATAAATCGTGACCCAGAGGAGCTAGAAGAACACGCTTTAGCGGGAGAGGGCCCAGGACCACACATAAGCAATTGCCAAAGTCTTGAGTCTCAACTTGGGACGGCGGGTGCTCCTGTGCGATACCCCGGGTTTGAGCTGGACAGTTCACTGGATGGCCCTGGAACACTTCTGTAGGGGCTCTTTGCGGGAGCAAGCAGGAGGTGCCAAGAGTGGTTGGTCCCACTATTCCAAAGAGACGAAACGCCCTTGCAGGCCTTCTTGATACAATGCAAAAGTAGGGGTCCAACAGGACAACAGAGGGGTCAGGGTGACAAACTTTCCTAGCACATCACTGGTGGTTCCTCGTGTCTGCTCTTTAGTTAAGGATACTTGGCTCCTTCTGTAGTTCGGTGTGAACTTCAGTTGATCGACATGGAATGGATGCAGAGCCCCTTTTCTTATCCACGATTTGTTTTGCGCTCAAATTTCAGATAGCCAATGAAGGTCTGTTCTCTTGCATGCAGGCCAGGCCAGGCATGGTCCAATCATGGTCCACGTTGGTTCCATTCATTCAGGCTGACCAGACTTACTGGCACCAGTAGTGTTGATTGGGACCAGACAGTCCGAACCCTCTTCTTTGGCACTAGCATACGTGGCATGCAGGAGCCTGCGAAAGATGCAGTTTTCGCTGGAGGCTGCATGGCCAAATGAGGAATACACTCAACCTGGGGGAAGGCAAAGGGACAAAATGGCCAAAGGACAGAACAAAAGATTTCGTGGCATGGCCATTTTCAGCACTGGCCACAGTTTTCGGCCATAAAAACAAAGTAAAAGTATGTCTAAAGATATGTTTAATAATAAAATGATAATACATTCTGAAGGCTATATTGATTAGAATTTGGGAATGCCTGGACATACCCAGTATATTCCCCAGAATCACAAGGAAATTCCTTCTGGGTGGCTCTGCCGTATTACAAGACGAACTGGGAATCTCAATCATCCATGAATCCACCACGTGTACGATCTGTAGGCTACAAGCCTGTCCCAACTGTGTAAATAATAGAGAAATAGTTTTGTTGAAAAAAGTAGGTATACATAGGAAAGCAAACATATATTTTTATAGATAAGGAATTCAAAGGAAAATAGTTGGAAAACAAGCTGTGCCAACTTATATTTACTGGGAATCAAATAACTTAATTTGATGTTTTTTGCGGTAGGTTATGCTTGTGACAAATTCAAATTTTAGGACTCACAAAAAACAAGGTTAATTGTTTAGCATAACATTAGAGTGCATTTGTGAATATAAATATTGTGAACTCATAAAATCACATTAGCATTGCGAACTAATTTAGAGGAAACAGTGCAAGGCTGGCACAGTTAAAAGGTTTAAATAGAATACTTACTCATTGGTAAGAACACAAGGGTGAACCGTTCCATGAAGTACGCGCATAAGCACCATTATAATTCCCAACACAGAGCATGTGAGGCAGGTCTGCCCTGAAATCTCATTGCTGGGTCAACCATAGTGTTCATCCTCGGATATGTAGATCAAGCATGTTGAGTTTTCATGGCAGCAAGTGTTTCCAACCAACGCTGGCATCAGTTGACATCTAAGGCATGTACACTGAGTGGAAACGTCATCCATTCGACGAGGATCGGGATCTTGTGAATGATCGTCGCCGCTTTCAGTCGTTTGAACACTTTGTTCCTGGCTTTCCCTCTGAAGCCTTTCCTCATCCGTGTATTCTGGTTCATACATGAATTCCTGAATCCCGGCCATGTTTGACGATTGAATTTAGGAAAAATAACAGTGGGGAAAAAGATCATATTATTTCGATTTTTAAATACATATATACATGGATGGTTCTTACAATATTAATTGGAAAAAAAAAAGTGAGAAGAGACAAACTTAATTGAGAAAAATGTGTGTTTAGTCAATTATATTAAAAAAGTAAATGTATCAGAAATTAGAAAAAATAAAACATTGCAAACACAACAACATTAGGCTCAAAGATCAACAGTAATAATTAGCATTTGTAATAACGTTCTTAGCAAAGCTTTTTTTAACATATATCTGGATTTAGCAAACACATTTGTCTGTCGAAATGTGAAGCGCATGTAGAGAAAAGTTCTTTATGATATGATATGATATGGCATTTGTAACGCGCCTATACACAAGTGTTTCAAGGCGCGACGAGGCAGGGAGGGGGGAACAAGGGGAAGACAGACAACGATCCTACTAGGCCAGGTGACATTCAGACCGCGCAAGTGCAGGGGTAGGGGAAGGGAAAAATGCAAGGGGAGGGGGAGGGGGGGAAGTGCAGTACAAAGTAAGTAGAATAAAATAAATAAAAAGGGCCAGCTGGTGGCAAGTGCAAGGTAAGTGCAGACAAGTGCTGGGAAGTGGGGGCTGTGGGGATACAGAGACAGTCCCACAGGCAGGGGTTGCCAGGGAGGAAGTGCAAGTGGAGAGTGGCTGAGCCCCGGACCGAGGTCGGTGAGAGTGGCCCAGTTGCAGATTCAGTGCAGTTTCAATGAAGAATTTAGCAGGGGAGAGGGAGAGAGAAAGCAGAAGCAAAGAGGAAGGTTTTGAGGTGCTTCCGGAACCGGAGATGGTTCTCCTCAAGTTTCAGGGAGGCAGGAAGGCTGTTCCAGAGGGAGGCCCCTGCCGCGGAGAGAGATCTACCCCCAGCTCGTTGCTTCGAGAAGCGGCTGACCCTGAGGGAGTTGGAGACGGATGAGCGAAGGGCTCGGGAAGGAAGATATTTAGGAAGAGAGAGTTTAAGGTATTTAGGCCCCAGGCCCCAGAAGGCCTTGTGGACAATGCAGAGGGTTTTGAACTTAATCCTCGCAGCCACTGGGAGCCAGTGTAGAGATTTCAGTCCTGGAGAGATACCGTCCCAGGGCTTGAGGCCAAGGACAAGTCTCGCAGTTCTGTTCTGGAGGCAGGAAGGCTGTTCCAGAGGGAGGCCCTCTTTGAAGTAGTGGAAGTACCTTTTGTGTTGAATGCGTCGTCGTTGTACGAACAGAGCAAAAAGAATGAGTCTTGAAGGCCAGAAATAAAAAAGATGGACACGAAGGAAGGAGAAACTGAAATGCTGTTGAGCAGAAAGGGTTTGTTGATATTTTTTGAGTGACGAGGCATCTATCGATTTCCATGGAGGCATGTCAATGCGTTGTATAAAGAGGGCGCTTGTGTAAGTCGAGCACTGACGTCGTGACAAAGACGTAGTATAGCGGACTGACATGCTGATGTCAGCAAGAGGGGCACGTGTAATGATTTATTGCTGCCAGGGCATTTCAAATTAGGGGGATTCATGGACTGATTTGATAATCACAAGATGTCGGTTTTCGGGCCGGTGTGGGTCACATGTGTAAATGCCCTGAAATCTATGGTAAGATGCATTGAAAGAAAAATGCAATTGATCGAAATATGCTCAAAACTGCATGCCTTGTCGATTGCTCGAACAAAACCCCCTGAGAGAACCTCTCCTTTAACAGCCAAGTGTGCCATAGCCAGCAATGGTCCAATCGTGCTGGATAAGCGATAGGGCAAGGACCATTTCCAAGATACACCACTTAGTGCAAGATTGGGCCGGGCTTCAATGATTTCCTGTGGAAATTAGGAACGACATATGCCCTCTCAGCACTTAAGGAGTTAACGTTGACTAAAGGGCATGCAAGCAAGCCGCCTCTCCCTTTTACAAGGCATGGCAGCTGAGTCAAGGGATAAGGCTGAAAGGAAACATTTCACTGACTCAGTCTCCGAGCATCTGAATCTCGGTGGGGGGACAATCCCCACCGAGGACTCTGGCAGGGATAATGAGCACACCAAAACCCCTCCCACACAGCCAATAACCCCCCCACTGCCTCCCAGTGGATGCGCCCATCTGCGATGATGCTGACAAATTATGAGCTGCTCTGCGGCTGCAGCAGATTTAGCGCGAGCCCCCGCCGGGCTCGCGCAGGTAGGCTGATATGGAAATTGCAGACGAGTGGCAAGGGGGAATACTGTGCACCGCATCACCTTGCGAGCTGAAATAACATGCGACAACACTTCTTCCCCGCCACCTTCCCTCTGCACCGCGAATGTGCCATCCGTAGCAGAGAACAGAGCCTTTCACTAGCCGAAAAACGCGTGGAGGGATAGAGTGTATTAAGAGCCAGGTTGGAAATTAAAAATAAAAAAAAAAATACGCTACTTCGCCCAAAGGTTAGTTGATGACTCCGCGGGTTCTTCCTGCTGCCTTTAACTCTACCAGCTCCCAGGATTGTTATTAGAAAGAAGGCACCAGATGTGTTTGAAGTAAACATTCGCACCTCTCCTGACACCATGTTTGTATATATATATTTTTTTATCATGTCATCAATGTGGCGCTGGCTGCATGCACACACACACACACACACACACACACATGCAAGTCCCACAGGAGAGGGGTGCGGCCCAGAGTCTTGGAAACCCATTAGACCACTTGAACCCGCCTAGCAAATGCAGCTTTTAGATACATTGGGCCGGATGTAGAGTTTGTGCAGTAAAAAAGGTGGCAGTAATGCAATTACCGTCTCTTTTACAGAACCACCAAATTCACAGTTTCATAATTGAAACTCGCCCAAACCACCTGGTTTTATAGGTATGAAATTTCCTCCACACGCAACCATTGCCACCAGGGGTGGACTGGGAACTAAAAGAGGCCCTGGAAATAATTACTGGGGACCAAAAGAGCCCTGGAAATAATGTATAAAGTGGCCCCATAGGACACATTTTCAGCAAGCCCAATGCTTTTCCTATGAGACAATTTGGAACTACCACACAAAAGAGGCCCAGGGTGCAGAGGCCCACCGGGAAATCTCCAGAGTTCCCTATAGGCCAGCCCATTCGCCACATCCGATATTACCACATGTGGTAGATACTGTATGCAGTATTAAGCCAATCCCTAATGTAGTCCAGGAGGAGTTCAAAATGGGAAACAGCTGAGGGATCGGCATGACTCTAAATCATGAAGAACCTTCTTGTTACTGCATACTTACTGCATGGGGTAATAGTATTTGTGTTTGGCGATATTTCCAGAGGAAATGCTACGAAACTCTAAAGGAGTCCCATTGTTCTCTAGTCATGTCTGTATCCACTGTAGGACCATCTCTTGTGGAAGATGGAGGATCTCACCTTCGGTTTAGGGATTGTCGAACAGATGAGATAAGGCTCCTGGTTTTTGTTAAGATATAGAGGTTTGGGATCATAACAAGAGTGGGTGGCAGGATTTCAAAACTTTGGGTTTGCATGTATTTATGAATGTATGAATGTTTGTCTATATTGGGTTTGATGTCTATCAATTTTAGCTGGTAAGCAATGGAGCGCTTCCCAACAAGCGGACACATGGTATGACACATTGATATGCATACAAGGGCCCCCCAGTTTGAAGGATATGTTGGGAAGGTTATACAGAGGGTTGCATGCAGAGGGCACAGGTTAGGGAGGTACATGTAGACCTACTCAAGGTAGTTCTGCACATCTGCTTGGGGTCAAGTCATATTTCTGTGAGCTTGGAACAATGTGACCTTCCTAACTCCATTTGTTAGTCGCTGAGGCTGCATCAGCATTCTTCCCAAGCCTGCCGCTGGGCTTGGCCATGGGTGGCCATCCAGCATGGATGACTGAGTGGTCCTGTGGCAAATAACTATGTGTCTGAGCCGTGGGTAGGTGGACTAGTGGGCCCAGATTCCGGGAAACCTACTACATCATCTCTTCCTAGCATACAGTGGGACTGATTTGTGGTAAAAAAAAAAAGTGGCAGTAATGGAATTTCCAACAAATTTACAGAACTACCAAACTCAGAGTTTCAAAAATGAAACTTGACAAAACTGCCTGGTTTTGTAGGGATACCATTTCCTCCACATAAAACAATGACTGCATCCAATAATACCAATGAATACTGGAAGCAGTAATATGCAATTCCCTATGTTGTCCATAGGGAATTAATAATGGGGATTAACTAACAGGTCAGCATAACTCTAAATCCTGCAGACCCTTCCTGCTTCGGCATGCTTACCGTATTCAGTAACACTCTTACAGCTGGGCCGTATTCCAGAGGCAATGCCACCAAACTCTAAAGGAGTCCTATTGTGTTCTTATCATCTCTGTATCCACTCTCGCAGCTTCTCTGGAGGAAGATGGAGAGTCGCGATGGGTTGCAGGAATCCGACCTATGCTTTATGTATTCTTCTGCAGATGAGACAAGGCTTCCGGGTTTTGTAGAGATACGTTTGGGGATAATAACAAGAGTGAGTGGTAGGATCTCATAAGTCTGGGTTTGCCTGTATTTAGCAATGTATGTATGTTCTTCTGTATTGGGTTGGATATAGTGCAATTTCCGCCGCTGATAAGCAATGGAACGCTGCTCAACAAGCGGGTACATTTTATGATACACTGATATGGATACAACGGCCCCGAATTTGAAGTATATGGAGAGAAGGGATACAGAGGGTTACATGCAGGGGATACAGGCTAGGGGGTTAATTACAGATCCAGCCTAGGTCAAGGATGCTCTGCACATCTGCTCCAGGTAAAATTATATTTCTGTGAGCTTTGAAAAATCTGACCTTTGTAACTGACCCTTTACAGCCATCCAGCATGTGTGATTGAGTGGTCTTGTGGACAAATAACAACTTCGTGGCATAGCCTTGGAGAACTCTTGGGTTGACCTGTGGAACTACCTCAACATTGAAGCAAAAGAGTTCAGGTACAATTTGTAACAGTCAGTATTGTAGTTAGATATTTTATTTCTTCCAATTCCCATGTTTTAGCAAAAGCTATTCACACCAATTTACAGATGTAATAACAAATAAAAGAATATTACTATTATGCAAATACATTATAACGCAATAACCACATTTCAAGTGCTCTACAATTAATCGGCCACATATAAATTACCATTGGCAAACAAACAGTTAAATGAACTCAACCTAGGGATCATACTTTGTACACTTACAAATTCCTTATATTACCATGCGTCATCAATTACACCATTGTTTCCTAAAGGTAAAATCAACGTAAACATTTGACACATAACTACTACAAAGAAGCCAGTTGCTCAAATGATCTGTAATTAAAAAACAGTTCCTTTCAAATGTAACATTTTATTTTGAGAGATGCATTTCATAAGTATTACAGCTTTTCATCACATTTAAAACCGCCTGCCAGACATTATAAAGTGCAATTGGCAATGCAGGGACGTTTCCCAATAGGCATCTCTGCCCCACAACGATAAGGCACTCAAAGTCTCATTATTATAGACAAATTCATTTAGAATATTTAAGCGCTCTTCCCTTATAGGGGGGGATAGTCAAAACACGTCTAAGGGTCTCCATCGGGTGAATGTCCAGGCACAATCAGCAAGTTCCCTCTTTTTCCGGCATGTGTCGCCTGGCTTCCTCAACAGCACAACACAGTGGCTGATTTAGCCTAGCCAACAAAAGAAATCTTCTAGCCAGAGGGCAAGGATATTTCATTAAGTATTCTTGAGTTCTCCTGTGCATATATGGGTGCACAACCATAGGCTGTAGAGAGTACCTGATCACACGGCCTTCTTTCATAGCTGAGAGATCAAGTTATATATATTTTCTTTGAGATCAAGCGGTCATTCAGTCCGTCCCAAAAAGTCAAGCTTTTTATTACTGCAATGACTCACTTCTTCTTTCATCAGGAATAGGAGCATCCTGTTGCTTGGCAATGTGGAGCCAAACAGATGCCTGTCTTGTTTCCACCACAGTACTCAGGGAGGTCAGACCAAGTTCAAGTCTCATCATTCTAACAGGGACTGCATTTGCAACGACTCCAATCCATATAGAACCATAGGCACCAAACCCTGTTTGTAAATCAATAGTAGTCCACTGATATTGCATCCAATTCTGGATTGGAGAAAGAGCATTATGGTTCGAATATTCTTGTGTACTTTTACTTCTATGGCTACCATTAATGCATGTCCAGTGTGTTTATACGAAAGAATGTTACCCAAATATATATACTCTGCAGTCCACCATATCAGGGGATTGCCCACTTCGATGTTTGTTTGTGTAGGACATATATTGCCCTCGAAGGTCATTACTCAGGTCTTTTTTAGATTTCTTTTTTAGTCTTTCCAAGCAGCATAATTGATCAAAGTATACATGGCTCGAGTTATGCCAATTATGGCATAGTCCATTAAAATGATGTCATCTGCGATTGACAAGAGTGGACTATGCATAGGAACCCATTTAGGTGCAAAAGTTCTAGTTTTGGCGATTTGCTCAGGAAGATCTGCAAAATAGAGGTTGAAATGCAGGGGGTGCCAAAACGCACCCCTTCTTCAGCCCTCTATTGGAAGATATAGAAGACAGTAAGACAGCCCGTCCCATCGACTCAAACCTGAACATACGTTCCTGCGTGTAATTGACAGATCATATTAAGGAGCCCTTTGTCAATGCCCCAGTTTGTTAACTTGACCCATTATTTGGTTCTATTTACGCAATCAAAGGCTTTGCTAAAGTCCACAAAGATGGTGTATGAGCAGGGACCTTTTTTCAGCTTAGCCCTGTCTATGAATGAGCACAGAATTACCATATTATGCATAGTGGAGCATCTAGCTCGAAATACCACTTGCGTTACATGCACGATGTTGTGCGCTTTAGCGCACGCCTCCAAAACATTTAGTAAAATGGTAGCAAATACACTGGAGACATCTAAGGCAGAGAGTAAGCAGTAGTTATTTGCACTATCTCTCTGTCCAGATTTAAAGATAGGTACTACCAGTGACAGCTGCCATGATTGGAGTATTTTATTCAAATCAATTATAAATTTAAAGTATGTAAGGAAAATTGCTGGCCAGATACTCAGGTCTTCTTTAACAACCAGATTGGTCTGGCCATCTGAGCCGGAGTGCCAGAGTTTTTAATGCTCTTATCATATCTTCAATATATAGCTGATCATAATCTGTTAGATCAAATTTATCACAGGGAGGTTTCCAGGAGTACGGTTGGTTGGTTGGTACAACAGAGGTTCTTAATGTGAGCTTCCCAGCTGCCAGCTGATACATTATTAATTAAGTCAGTATTAGCTCTGCTCGAGGGATTATTTATTAATGACCAGAATCTTTTTGCGTCCTTACTTGTACGGATCTTAAGCATGATCTGCCACTTCTTAGTCCTCCCTGAGACTTTGTGCTCACTCAGCCAGTTTTTATATTATTTTTTTATTCCCGGATTTATTGGATTTTATCAGATGGTGAGAGAACTTTGCTGTTTTGGATTTTCCATACTGCATACCTTAATTAACCTATCAGCAATAACCCTGTCATAGGTATCACGTCTAGATTGAAGAAACTTATTTTCTGCTTGTTTTCCCCAGTTATTAAAAATAATTGCTATCAGATTTGAACCTATTAACAGGAACGATATAACATGCATCTTTCAGAGCTATATTTGGCTGTCTGTATTCCAGTTTGTCCAAAACAGACAGTTCCCTTGTGAATTATTTCTCAAGGTACCCACCATAAATGATTTTGGGGACCGCCTAGGCAGAACAATGGCCATGTATTATATTTTATGGTCGCTATACTTATTAGTGTCTACTTGCAAACAGCTAATATTCTCCCTCCTCTGATTATCTGTGAATAAGTAGTCAATGACTGCCTGTTTTTTCCCATTTGTCATGTTGAATTGGTAGCTGTTGGACCTTTGGAGCAATGGTTCACCATTGACAGACATTTACTAGTTATAGAACTAAGCCATTCCTTGCCTAAGTCATCACCCCTTTTATATCTGACTCCACCAATAGTATCTGACACACTCTCATTTAGGCAACAATGGGCATTAAAAAAATCACCACTGATTACAATCAATAGCTTCTAAAATGTTTCCTTTTTGAACTCCACAATGGGGACTATACACATTTACAATAAGGATATTTACTCCCCATTGCAATGATGTTCGGACCATCAAGAGGTGGGGCAAATCAATATTCACAGATTGAATTTAATTCTCTTTGGCTATTTGTAAGCCTCCCATGGGCCGTCCCTTAGGGCTCTTACTTGCTGCACTCATAATTGTACTATCCCCGTCTAGAAGTAAGGGAGTTCTTGACCAGGTCTCTTGCATCATTATGGTATCTGTGTCAAGGAATGGCAGAGATGTTAAGGATTGAAGTAGGTGCTTGTACCCCCTGCTGCTCTAAGATATTACATACAATAGATTATGACTAGGATTAGGAATAGTGTTTACTTTGCACTAATGCCTTAGGGATTCACACCCAATCTATAATGGTGGGAAGATTATGTGTCGATTTTAGAGTCCAAGATGCGCGTCTGCCTTCTTGGTCATTACAGGTCACTCTTATATTCTGATATGGTTGCTGTCGATCATCGATCTTTTCTTCTGGTGGAGCCAAATCAAAACCCATTCTGATAAAGGCAGATATATGCATTCATATATATTTCACCACCTTATTGGAATAGAAATGAACCAGCATTTTCCCGGGAAAGACTTCCTCTACTATTTCAACGAGGTGTATATCGCTGGATGTAATTACTCGCTTTTCCGGTAGCCAATGCAGTAGCATCAGAAAGTTGCTGCTGTTTATAGGGCCATCCTCCTGCTGTTCAAAAATATTCTGGATTACCAAACTGGTGCTCATTGGCAAACCCTTATCCGTTTTCCAATTTCTATTACCCGCATTATTTGTCCTCTCCTACATTCTTGGTGATGCATCCTCAGTTTCATTTATTGTTAAGTCTCCCATCGTCTCCTGCTCAATGACATAACTTTCTAGCATGTCTTCTGGATCGGCAGAGATGTTAAAGGAGGATTGATGTCTTTTTCAATTATCACTCTCCTCTCTGGTACGGTTGACTTGTTGTTCGATATTTTACTTTCAATTAACCAGACGTCTGGCTTATTTTCTGGTCAGGCATCATCTTTGGGAGGCTTGTTTTTCCTGCCATTTTGCTTGCCTGTTTACTGGGAGTTGGTTTTCTGCTGTAATTCTTTAATTACAGATATGATGTCATTTAGAGACTCTCTACTTTGCAGTTTTCCTTGTTATGGTTGAAATGATCTACCTGCGGAGGAGTAGATTTTTGTTGTATTTCTTTAGATCCAGTGTGGGTATCCTCTAGTTGCTCAATGTTATTGCACACATGTTGTTGTCTTAACAATATTCACCTTAGTTTCTTTTGGCACACATTTTTTCTGGCGGCCCTCGCACCTTGTACTTGTACCCTTTTGGAGTGCTGGAGTAGGAGAGGAGGTAATCAATGGACTGGCGTCTTCTGGAATTAGTAGGTCCTCTGATGCAGTACCCCGCAGATCTGGCAGATCGTCCTGGATAATAGGTTCCTGAAAACTATCCTGTCCTCTAATCTCTTCCACCTCCAGCACGTTATTAGTGGGTCCTTCTCTCAACACGGAAGCCAGCATTTCCAGTAGGGGCTCATCCTGGCCTGTTTCTGCTTTGTGGGATAATATCTCCACTATTTCTTATAATAAGCTTTCAATACTGCTGAGTTTCAAGTATTGGTCTTTCTTTTTGTATACTTTATGTGCCCACACAGATTTCCAAAATGTCTCTGCAATATAAATGGCAGTTACCTGCTCCCAAACCCAACTATTCTTCTTCTTCTTCTTCTTCTTCTTCTTCTTATTATTATTTTACTTATTTAGCGCTGACCTAGCTTCGAGAAGCAACAAAGGGCTTTACAGAGGTATACAACACTACAGATTAACAACGGAGTGATTTAGCGTGGTATACAACAATACAGATGCATAACGGAGCAATTTTCAGAGGTAACAACAGAACAGATATACAGCAGGGTGTAGGATACAGAGGTGCACAGAGGGGGGTACAGCTATACAGGGTGGCGGGGAGGAAAGGGACGGACGTCCTCTAGCGAGTCAAGTGGCGTGGGGCGACATGATGGCCTAGGTGTAGAGGAGGAGATGAATTGCAGGAGCATGGGGGTAAGTCTGATGCTGATGGGGAGGAGGTTAGCAGTCTGGGGCATAAGCAGAGAAGGTTTGTTTTCTGGTCCTTTCCTTTTTGCAGCAGAAGATTTCAAGTCTGCACGTGTCCTGTCCACTCTCCGCCAGAGATGCTGTGTTTCTCTGTGAGGTAGCTAAGTGGCTTGAGGGCGACTGTCTTATAGATGATGCAGCAAGACTTGAAGGTGCTTCGTGCATGCAGTGGGAGATAGTGAAGGTCGATGAGGGTCAGGGTGATGTGGTCATATCTGGGTAGACCCTTGATGAGGCATGAAGCCATGTGTAGGGCACTTCTCAGGGGCACAAGGCAGGACGATGGTAGGTCTTCGAGGAGGGCATTGCCTCCATCCAGGTGGGATTGAACCAGTGCTTGAACAGTGAATCTAAAGCTGTCCGGAGCAAGGAAGGGCTTGGCTTTCCACAGGAGGGAGAGTTGATACCAAGCTGTCTGAGTTGAATTACCTATGCATGTCTTGAAGGAGAGGTGTTTGTCGGTGTGGAAGCCGAGGGCTCAGGTGTGAGGCCCTCAGAGTTCATGGTTGGTAGCCAGGTCTGTATGTCTAGGTATTCTGTGTTCTTGGTGAGGAGGAAGAATTCAGTCTTGGAGGGGTTGAACGTCAAATGTGTACTGGACTTTCAAGACTGAATCAGCGAGAGGCAGGTGTTCATTCTGTGGATTTCTTTGATGGAATTGATCTTGCGGTAAAACTGTGTGTCGTTGGCGTATTGGTGGATGTGGATGTTTTGTGTGGCTAGGAGGACTCCCAGCGGCTCCATGTATAGATTGAAGATCACTGGGGAGAGGATGGACCCCTGAAGTGAAGGGTAGCATTGGCGATCCAGGGGAGTCCATCTGAACAAACCTAGTGCTTCATTGGATGACTCCAGGAGAGATTGAGATTGTGGCAGCCCACGTTGAGATGGTTTGAATGGTGCCAAATGAGAACTATCACTAAGATTTTAGTTCACTTCCAACTCAGTCTTAGTATCATATCCAGACTGTTTGTGATTGCAGTACTGCCAGCCAAATTAGAAAGAACTATTTGTGCTTTGTTGCCCCCTTTCCGTAAACTGAGACATAGCTCATACAATGAATTATTTTCCAGCACCGATGGTGCGGTTCTATCACTGATAGATTCAGAGGGAATGGCTTTCACATTTACTGCAGGCTCCAACCTCCCTGCTTCTTCAGAAGTGTGTGAAACTGGGAAGTAGTTTGTTATCTTCCCTTTAACAGCGCAATTCCCTGTTTTGTTTACATTATGGATTTCTTTGTTGTTGGTCTGTGCACTCTGCCCAGGGCGTGTTCGCAAGTTGTAAGCAATGAGCAAGGAGAAGCTTTATACAAAAGGCATAGGCACTTAGTTATACTATCACAAGTTCTTACTTGATTGAGCCGTTGTCTTCAAATCGACTCCAGTATGAATTTTAAGTGAGCCCAGGTAAAGTTCACTTTGGTGAATATGCTGCATTTCAAAAGTGGGCTACAAAAACAAATGGAGCAAATCGCCCGGAACAAGAACAGCTCAAAGGGCACCTATATAAGGCTGCCCACAGTCACTGCACCCTACCACCTATACCTTCAATCTAAATATGTGCAGAGATAAACAAAGTACACACAGGAGTATTCCCCTGTGAACTTAACTGAACTCAATTCAACTCTGTCCCGCAAGCCCCCAACCCAGCAGGATCGCTACATCTCCCCTCCACCTGCAACACTCAGTATATGGCCTGCCACCCTCTGGTAGGGCCTCTCAGGCCATCTTGCAATTCAATGGGAGCACCAGGATCCCCCCCTTCGCTGATCCCAAGGGGAGAAGGGCTGCGGGTCGCAGAGGACACAAGGGATCGGGAATTACCAGATAATACTGCCAGCTGAAATCTCTCCCGGCTTCTCATCCCAGCTTCTCTTTGCACCAGAATCGACCACTGAGCACCGAACGGACAGGCGAGGTAAAAGGAAAGCACCTCCAAACGTGCTCAGTTGTCAAGCTGCACCAACTCCTTTCTCCAATGTGGCCGCTTCCGACTAATGCACTTCCAATCAGTTTCCTGGATGTACTTAGTGTCCTGGATGGTGATCTGTAATATTCCTTCTGATATACAGCAATGCAAGTTTTGCGTGTCACCAGGAGCAGTGCAGGTTGACTGCTTCATTAAGCTAGCAGTCCTGAGGTAGTAGAGGGACTATGGCATTCAGCTTGAGCATATTTACCTTGCTTGCACTATGGATTATCACTTGGTTGGTTCTAAATATGCTTAATGAATACCAGAACGTTC
Source organism: Ambystoma mexicanum (assembly GCF_040938575.1). NCBI lineage: Eukaryota > Metazoa > Chordata > Amphibia > Caudata > Ambystomatidae > Ambystoma > Ambystoma mexicanum. Next base: position 283,741,128 of record NC_090931.1, on the reverse strand, counting down.
AGCAGACCAAACATGAAATAAATGGTGTCAGAAATGTGCCCTCCTTTGGTCAGGACTGTATTTAAATTAAATCCAAGACTTTTTTCCAGCTTGACTGGAGGTCTTTTGTTCTCACATGTTAGTGATTGAAGGATATTTCAGGCACAATATCTCACCAGCTCACCAAGAGGAAGTAACAGAGTGTGCTGCCTGCCATCATAATGTGCTTCTTGAAAAAAGCCTGAGACAAGACATTGTAATCCAAATTATGGTCAATGTGATTCTAAGGAGCTGGATTATGGTCAGTATAGTTCTAAGGCTAGCAGTTTATAATTGCTATAGAGACTAACACAGCTGGACATATCATTATAGAAGGGGTGTCAGTTGCAAAGAACTTGCTGCTTAGCTACTCTGAATGCTCGCTCTGCTGTCAGACACTCCTCTGACATCTGCCTCCTTCTCGAAGACTTTGACCTACATGTCCTCGCTCTTACCGAGACATGGTTCAATGCCAGCTCTGTCACTACTCTTGACACTCTCCTTCCTGAGGGCTCCAAAATCCTCTCCAAACCCAGACCCAACAGGCCTGGAGGTGGAGTGGCCCTGATCTTCCCTGAGTGGGCCCCTGCCTCCATCATATCTACTCAATCCTACTCTCTACTCCTCTTTTGAATGCCTCATCTGTCGGCTTGGGGTCTCGCAAATCTCGACTCCAACTCTCCCGCTGTTGTTATTCTCCTTGATCTCTCCTCTACCTTTGACACGGTCAACCATTCTATCCTCATAAAAGTACTCTGTGACACCCTTGCATCACTGATCGGGCACTGGACTAGCAGACCTCGTTCCTCACTAACTGCCCTTCCCAGTGAAACTGGGCCCTTTCTCCTCTACCACCTCACTCTCTACCTGTGGCATCCTCCAGGGCTCTATCCTATCACCATGGCTCTACAATATCTATCTTGCCCTTCTTGCTCACCTGATTTCCTTCTTATCTCATCATTTCCTGTGTAATGGCGATGACACACAGATTTCCTTCAAACCTCCCTCAAATAATCTCCTCTTCGTCCTCTCTGATACCTGCCTGTCTGTCCACCATTCAGGCATGGTGTGCATCTAACAATATTTGTCTTAATGTCAATGAGACAGAGATCCTTCTCATTGGGACACCTGTGCCCTCTTTTCCTTGTACCCTCTGGGAACTCTCTTTGGGCCCTCTAACCCACCATCCTGTGAGGCCACAAAACCTCAGGGTCATCTTTGATTCTGCTCTCTCCTTCACCCCTCACTTCATGGACCTTACTAAGAAGCCCCACTTCCAGCTCCGCCTCCTCAGAGGCATTCTTCCTTTCCTCACCTTCCCCCAGAAGCTCAATGTCTCCAGAGCTCTGGTTCTCTCCAGGCTGGATTACTGCAACAGCCTCTTTCTCAATCTCCCTCTTTCCTCCATACGCCCCCTCCAGCTAATCCACAATAGGGCTGCAAGACTTATCCTTGGCCTCAAACCCAGGGAACATATCCCTCCAGCTCTAAATTCTCTCCACTGGCTCCCGGTGGTCACAAGGATCAAATTCAAGACCCTCTGCATCATCCACAACACCTTCTGGGGCCTGGGACCACACTATCTCCAACTCTCCCTCCCTAAATACTCACCTGCTAGAGCCCTATGCTCCTCTAACTCCAACTCTTTGACTGTCAAATGCTTCCTCAGGCAGATAGTCTGGGGCAGGTCTCCCTCCTCGGCTGGCGCCTCCCTTTGGAACAGCCTTCCTGCCCCTTTCAGACTTGAACCTGACCTTCTTAAGTTCTGGAAACTGCTCAGAACTCTGCTGCTCTCTACCTCTCTCCCTTCCCTGTCAATTACCCCACTTCCGCTGTGACTGGTGGCCTGATCCTCATGTAACTCACAGGATTCCCAGTCCTTCCTCCCAGTTCATACCAGCCACTCCCCTCCCACCCCGCCACAGCACTGCCCTTGCGGGCCTCTGCCTGGCAGCTCTGCATCTCACCTTGGGCGTCACCTGCACTAGCACTTGCTTGAGGTTCTTCTCCTTGGCTCCCCTTGCACTTCCCTCCAGGGTCCCCACCAGCACTTGTTGACGCCTCTGCAATCCTCCCACCCCCTCCTTCACTTCTCCTCACTGCACTTGCACGTCTGAATGCCCCAGGGCCTACTAGGATTAGGACTGTATTTGACTGTTTTTGCCATTGTTATCATTTCCCCAGTTCCCTTCCCATTTAGCCTTGTGGCGATTTGAATCACAATTCTGTTGTATAAGGCGCCCAACAAATGCTCAATAAAATAAATAAATACATTGTTCACAAGTTTAGAACTGAAACAATGCTTGTGAGGTCTCCTACTAAGTGTGGCGGTCTATAAAAGAGGAATAAGTGGCCGAGGGGCCAAACTCTGCCAAGATGTCCACTAGCAGATGGTGAATATTTTCAATGGTGGTCGAGGATGTACATATTTCTCATGAGCAGAGATGGCGCACAGAACAACTAATAGGAGTGAAGGAGGCATCACCCACAAAACATTGAATTCAATTATGGGTTCAAATGGTGCATTTTGAGTACACTTTCTCTGAAAAGTTTGGTAAAAAGCCACACAGTTTACAATCGGTTCTCTAGGGTAACACATGCAATAATTCCCTTGATGCCAAGTCACCAACAGTACACAGAAGCATTTTCCAGCGTATTTCTAGGATGACAGTGCCCATAATACATACCAGTGTTTCCTGTGGATTAAGGTCTAATAGGGCCAGTAGTGCAAGCAATCAAAGGAAGACACATGTCTTGGATGTTCCCAATAATGCCAGTACTGCAACAATACAAACACTCATTGTTTTTCCCAAAAAGGACAGTCTTGCAAGGTAGTCTAAGAACTCAATTCTCTTATTCATGTTCTGTAAAATAACACGTATTATGGGCCAGATTTATGAACATTATGAAGCCTATGACAACACGGCAGGTCTAGCTCCTAATGCCTTTCACAGGGCTATCTAAGAGCCAGTAACAGGGCACTGATAGCCTTCAGCTGTGCTCCACTTACAGCCTTTTGCAAGACATGAAGATTACCACCCCTCTTTGTATTTGCAAACTATCTAGCTTTAGATTCTTTGTAAATGCAAATACTACATTTCCATTATAGAGTCAGGCACTCTTTCCATAATGCAGATATATATATATATATATACTTTGGCAAGGTTACTTCCCAGAAGATCCCAAACATTGGGGTGCTGGAGGGGCGAGCACCCCAGCGCTCCTTTGGATGAGCCGCCCCTACCACCAACACAAGACTCTATGAAGACCGATGGAGTTCCATGTTATGGAAATAGGTCTGGACGGAGCTGATGCACAATTGCTCTTTTTTTCCACAATCTTTTTAGGGAAGAAAAGAATGCTCAGTCCAATTCATCTACTGCTCCCATCATATATTTGGGGATTCCTCCCCTGTGCTTGAAGTTGGTAATCTGGGAGTCATTTTCAACAATGGGCCTCATTACAAGTGTGCTGGTCTGGAAACAACAGTGCCGGTTAGCCTACCGGCACTGTTGTTTCCAGACCAGCACACTACGGGTTTGCCAGCCGGAGCCACTGTGCCCGACAGGGCAGACCCTGTCGGACAAAGTGGCCATGGTAGGCAAGCTGACACGGAAGCACCGGCACCGTTATTAACGGTGATGGTGCCTCCGTGGTCCCCACTCCCATGGAGTCCTATAGGACTCAGTGGGAATGGGGATTAACAGAATTACTGGCGCCTGACTTCATGGCCGCCGGCGTTGTAATACCCCTCTGTTACTGGGAAGTCAGACGCCGGCAATTCTTTACAGGTCTGGCAGCAACCCGCCGGTATCACTGGCAAGGTTACTGATGGACCCGTAATGAGGCCCGAAAGGTCAATTCATTGACAGGTAGATGCAATTGCAAAATCCGCCTTCCCTCCCTTGGAGCGGCTAAGGGGATTCCTCAGTTTTCATAATTCCCCAGAATCCCAGCCCCTATGTCCTGACGTTATTACTGTAATGGAATCTATGTATGGCATCCTGCCAAAATGTTTCATAAAAAGCAAAGTGCCAGAGATATTGCACTTGTGTTTCCTTTGGCATGAAAAAGGTGGACATGCTCCATGGGCCTTAAAGTCACAACGTTGGCCGTTTATGAAGCAACACAGTGGAATATATTACCCTAGGGAGCAATAATAGCATTTCAAAAGAAGGAAAACTACTCCAGTGTGAAGCATCACACAGAGGGCTGATCTAGTTATCAGAAAAACCAACTCACGTTGTTTGTATTTTTTGTGGTTGTGAGATATATGTTTTATATGTTTTTTATTGAGTTTTATGTAACGTGATCATTTTAAGAGTGATATTTTCTATATGTTTAATAAAAAATGTTTTAATATTCATGTATGCATTTTTGGGTAGTATATATACCATCTGTCTTTTTTCTGTTATGGTTTAGACACCTGTTAATACATCTTCTTTTTGTATAATATAGATCTTATCCATGTGGTAAGAAGTGTATGATCCCCATAGCATGGTATAGGTCGTTTGAGAATATTATATATTACTAGCACGGCACTAATTCTATGATTTGTTCATGTAATTACCACCAATCTCATTTACTGTTACCACGACTTGCTCTGGTGAAATTACTGCTGGATCCACATGTAGCGGTATGATGAGATGAATCCCCATTTTTGGAGTCCACAGGGCTGCACGGGCATTTTTCCACATTTACCACATGCTGTAAACAGGCTGCAATAAACTCAACAATCTGTGGAGGTAAAGTGGAGGATTTACCTCCAGCTTTATGCTGTAGAGGAATCCTCTATCCAAAATTGACCAAACTCAGAGTTGTTGGTCAATTCCCTTAATGCCAAAAAAAGTGGCTGTAATGTAATCATGCCAATGATCGCCTACTCCACCAAACTTCTGCTGAGGCACATTAATATTACGTCCTATACTTAATGCCCAAAGTCCTCCATGGTCAAGCGCCCTACTAGCTGACCAAAGTGCCCTCCCTCTGCCTTCTTCAAGGGACTTCTGGTCAACATCCCATAACTCGCTGGCTCCGTGCCAGTGGAAATAAACACTATGGGGATAGATCTCTTCATCGTCAATGTTCATCATCAATCTCTTCATCTCCGGGTGCGCTCGTGGCGAAGCCTGGAGAGCACCACGGCTGCAGTTCAGCCTCGAACCCAACAATAAAGTTCAGGTCAGCATTTAAGACTCATCTGTTCCTCTCCTCGTAGGGATGTATTCTGATTCTCTGGACTTCTCACACCTTCCTTCTCCCCCTTCTCTTCTTCCTCCTGACCCATGGTGCTCTGAAGCTACTTGAATGTGGCACTTGACGCTACAAAAATACCATGAATAAATAAAAAAGGGATATAACATCCTGACTCTTCTGAAGGGGTCATGATCAGTGCAGGAGATGATCTAGGCTTGTTTCCCCGGATGTCCCCCAGTTTATTGAAATGGGGTGCAGCCGATGTGGGGGAAGTGTGCGTCTCTCCAAGTTGACCTGACCGTATCATCATGGCAGGGGGTGTGGTTAACAGATGGGTACTTTATCAGAATAAGTTGGGAATAGGGGCATTGATCAACAGCGTGTGGGTGATCAATGTTAGCATCAGGCATGGTGCTGGGACCTTACAGCAGCTATGATGACATTTCGGGGACCAACAACTCCCACCTGGCTCGACTACCCGTTGGCTGCCTTTAGTGAAAGACCATGAGATGACTTTAGGATGCTCGGTTTTCTAAAGAGATGTGTGTTACATGAAGCAGCTATTGGAGCTAAAAAACAATATTTTAGCCTCAGTGGTAACACAAACAGGCCGATTCATGGAATTAATGTGCGCTGACATTTTTGGCGCAAGCGTGCGAAAGCGTGCGAATTGCAGCGGAAGTGCAAAAATCGCAGCGAAAATCGCAGCGAAACCCGCGCACAGCGATTCATGGCAGTACGTACGCGTGTAAATCCCTGGATGTGCGCTAAAATTCTGCGTGGCGCACGCTGGCGCACACGTCTCCAAACAGCATGCGCTAAGCGCACAGCGAAAGCGCACATGGCGCAGCGCACACAACAAAAGTAGGTGGAACAGGGGGCGTAACACGCGGAATGGGGAACAACGCGTGAAAATGTGGGCGTCACGGGGGAAGTACAGGAGGCAAATGCCCGGAACGCCCACACGCTCGTCTACAACACGTATTCATGGAATCGAACGGGGCTAATGCGTGCGCCAAAAAAGACACGCTAATCCGGAAACACGTTCGCCAGCAGGAAGCAGGCGTACGTGGACCCGCGCAGCATAAAAGTGCGCGCAAACAACAAACAAGCTCAGATGCCAAGATGAATATATCGTTCCTAGCAGCAGTGGTCGTGGGATACCGCAGGAGGAGGAGGAGGATAGTCAGGCCCAGAATTTTTACACCCAGAACCATCCTTTTTGGGATGCCTGATGACCAGGTGTATGGGAGGTACAGGCTTCCACCTCACATAATACTCGACCTGGTGAGTGAGTGGGAGGATGACCTCACATCACCCACCCTGTGCTCCCAAGCACTCAGCCCCCTGGAGAAGGTCCTCAATGTACTGCACTTCTTGGCCACTGGATCATTTCAGCGGACAAGTGCTATAGTGGGGGGGTGTCACAGGCCACGCAGTCACGCTGCATACACCAGGTGTTGGTCATCATGACTGCACGCCCATCAGTCCGCAGGCACATATACCTGCCCAGAACACCTGCAGAAAGGCAGGCTGCTGTCCAGGATTTCTACGGGGTGGCACAATTCCCCAAAGTGCTAGGTGCCATTGATTGAACCCATGTGGCTCTATGTCCCCCCAGGGCATCTGAGCACATCTATAGAAACCGCAAGCACTGGCATTCCATCAACGTGCAGGTAGTATGTGATGCCAAGGGAATCATCACCTCAGTATATGCCAACTATCCAGGGTCCACCCACGACAGTTTCATTTACAGAATATCAACCCTAAACCGGGACCTAGAAGCTGGGCGGCATGGCGATACATGGCTGCTTGGTGAGTATGAATGCCACTACACATGCATGCATGTCAGATACTGAGTAATGTCACAACCCCACTAATGATACCCATCACCACCTCCCCAGGGGACAGTGCCTACCCTCTGAGCACCCACATGATGACGCCAATTCGGAACCCCACCACGCCACCCGAGGTAAGATACAACACAGCCCATATTGCAACCTGGGGCATAGTGGAGCGCACATTCGGAGTGCTCAAGTCACAATTTTGCTCCCTTGATGTTCTGGTGGGCAGCTGTTATACGCTCCCCCAGTAGTGTGCAGGATCATAGTGGCAGCATGTGTCCTGCACAAAGTTGCAAAACACCGGGGCCTGCCGGTGGACATGGTAGTGCCCCACATCCCCAACGACATGCATGCCCGCTGCACATGGGAGGGGAAAGGGCACGTGGTGAGGCAGCCCGTACGCAGCTGGTGGCTAATTACTTCACATAAAATCACACCCCTGTGGAGTGCACACAGCCCTGGCACATACCAGCTGACAATCAATGATGATGACATAAGGGACAGTCAGCTATTTCATTACCCCCTTGCTAAATACAACATGAGAACAGCGCCATGTCACCCAACCCCTCCCCAGCTCTACCACCAAACACACCATGGCATGTCATGCAATGTGAAAGCAAACAAAGCAATGCACAAGACCTGACACAAGTGTCACAAAGTACACTGTCCCTAATGGAAACTGCCCACACACAATATGCTCCCAGTAATGCTCCTAGTAATGTATAACTAACAGCACACACTACCAAATACTTACCACCAACACAATGCTGCAACACATCATGGGAAAATGCAAAAAACATTACAGTACTAAGTTCAAGTAGTGGTAGTCTTACAACCTGAATACGCCAGCACATCGACCCCTTCCAACTGTAGAGTGTTGCTGCCACGCAAATGTCTCAGTGTACTGCATACAACATGAACTGCATCTGCAAAGTAGACGGCCTTGTAAAGACAGGAGGAAGGAACCTGAAAATTAGGAGGAATACATGGATGCACAAGCACATATCAATACACCATGCAGTGTACAATACAACAACAATATCCACTAGGAATGTCTACACAGTATTGACTACAGACTGCCCTCACAGCTCATGGGAGCCCAATGTCACTGTGTAATTCACTGTCACTTGGTCACACCCTTTGCAAGCCCATGGAAACAGGAAGCAGGAGGGGTGTGTGTCTCACAAACCCAAGTATCTAACCCAAACTCAGGACGAGCCTGCATGTGCCCAGCCGGAATACAGTGGATACCCACGGGAGCCACACAAGGCAAAAAACTGTAAAAAAAAAAATCAAAAATCACAAATGCCCATGTGAGGGTCGGGGGGGTGGGGGAGGCCACCCAGGAGGTTCGAGGACAGGGTGCACACCAACACCCACCTGCACGGCTATGCCATTGTGGGAGAACTGCTGTCGCTCTGCTCATCCTCTGCTGCTGCATCAGGAGGTGGTGGCACTATAGGAGGCAGCCCACGCAAAGCCCTGGTATGGTCCTCCATGGCAGCAAGCATGCATGTCTGGAAGGTCTGATTCTGGAGGATTAAAGTGCAGAGATCCCCATAAAAAAATGTCACATCGACATGATGCGAAGATTAATGCTGAATAGTGTTGCTAAATATGCATGTGCCACACACTGAAACACATCCAGTGTCCAATAATACAGTCAATGTGGGCTGATCAATGGTTGGTCACTTTAACATTACAGGAAACATCTGTCATGTTCCACATGCAAACAGCCCTAATAAAAAAAAATGTCTGCAGCCCAATACTCCATCTGCCTGAATGGTGTAATCATGAACATAACCAGGTAAAAATAGTGGCCCAGTGTGGGCTGTAAACACTGACGGAAGCATATCACATATGTTGCAATAGGGCAGAAAAATGCGTAGTAAAAATGGGAGAGTGGAAACAATCAGCCTGAATGAACACTTACAAAATCTGAACAATGTAGTTGCAAGATGACAGTTCAAGGTAAAGTGCACTAATGTGGGCCTAATTGGCAACTGTGGGCAGAAGGGATACAGTCATACCCAAATCCAAGGCACGTGAATGTATGGGAGGAAGCAAATGGGTGACCCATAACACTCAGGAGTACCCACCCTCACCTGGCACTCAATCAGAACCCGTCACCCAAACAACATACACATGGATTACACACACACGCATGGGCACTCACCGGACAATGCGTCGTAATCAGGTAGATCTCCCACACCTTGGATCTGTTCCTCTGTGACGAAGGTCCCAGCAACAGACTCATGTTCAGTGAGTTTGTTGTCCTCTTGTGGAGACCCACCGCCAGTCACCAGAGTAGCGGGATGATTTGAGGCCAACGTGTTCTTTGCTCTGCGTTTCAGGTCATTCCACCGCTTGTAGCAATCATCAGCTGTGCGCCTCACAAGTCCAAGGGCACTTATGCGGTCCGCGATGGTCTGCCAGTGTGCTCTAAGTTGACCAGGTGTGGTCTTGCACACTGCAGTCACCAACATTTTGCGGCTATGTGCCGACACATAGGCCACAAGTGCATCAAGTTCGGGGTCATTAAAGCTAGGCTTCCTTGACGTGCCGGACTGTCTAGCCGTGTCTGGGGTCTCAGCCTGTTGTGCCAGAGCACCCTTCTTCCTCTTCTTCAAAGGTGGAGCAGAGCCTGAGTGGCTTGCGCCGCTCTGGTCAGTAGGGGAAGAAGCGCAGGTGGACTGGGTACTGGGAGTCTGTGAATGCACAATGACCATATGTCTTGGTGCAGGCATTGGCTGAATTGTGATGTTGGTAGGGGCAACATCAGTTTGATGGACCAGGACCAACGCTGTCCCGGTTGGGAGACTCAGAGCTGGGGTGGATAGAGCTGCAGCTGCCCCTTTAGCCTCCCCACCCTGCTTACTTGGGGCAGCAGATTCACGTGGCCTGGTGACACCAACTTGCACCGGCACACGTGGCTTAGACTTGCTGACCTGGAAGTCAGCCTGGGAGTCATCCTGTGCCGGGTCAGGTGCCACAATGGGCTGGTCCAACAAGGGCTGAGCTGGGATGGTGTCAGCCACGTTTCCCTCAACCATGGGGGGGCATGGGTGTCCCTGATTGGTCCTCCACACATGGGGGTCTAGGGGCACCCTGCAAATCATGGCCACGTCCCCTACCATGCCCACCACGCTCACCTTTTGGAGGTCGGCCACCTTTGCCTCCCTTACTGCTTGGTCGCCTCCCAACCATGGCACTGATGTTGTTGTGCGTATGGGAGTTGCAGTAAACAATTGTCCTGGGCAATTGGAGGTGAAAGGGGTTGGGTACTAGATGGAATTTGTAGCCTTGTGCTCTAGCAAGGCTGTCTGTGACCCCTGGGGGAAGAGGACGGGTCACGCAATGCACAGGCACCCCAAAAACAAAAGGTAACGTGCACGCAACCCCTCATAGACCACGTGCGTCGAAAAATGAACCCGCACTACGCTGTGGCACCCAGAAACACAAAAACAAGCGTACACGTGTTACACGCAGCCTACAATGACCTCTGAAGGGGTACGCGACACAATGGGCAAGCACAGTTGGTAAATGCGTGCGTGACTCACCGTCTGCCTGGAAAAAGAACGTGAAAAAAACGCACGTGTGCGCATAGGCAACACCCCCGCCAAAAGAAGAACTGTACGCTGTCGGAGGAGACAGGACAAAAGAAGAAGTGAACGCTGTTTGAGGAAACAGGCCCAAAAAAATAAAGAACGCTGTCAGAGGTAACAGGGAGTACGAACTTGAAACGCTGTGAAGTAATCTCGTGTGAACCGACAAGAAGTGCAGAATTCACCCACTCGCTCTCCACGAAAACCACGCACAAGGGAATGGGATCCTACACGTACCTTTTAAAGCGGCCCACACGTACAGCGTCACTTACGCGTGTACACGCTAAGGCCCTTTCCTCCAATTACACGAGCTGACACTCAGTTTTTGGACGTGTACGATGAACATGCACCCGTGTTGATGGAAACGTCCGAGCCGTCACGTCACTTACGCGCGTAGGCCATTTCTTCGGATTACACGCATTCACACGCGGACGTGCAGTTTTTTCACGCGCGCTGAACCACTATGCCCATGTCACGAGGGAAACGCCCGCACGAGTCACGTCACATAAACGCTTACGTGTTCAGGGCCTTTGGTCCAATGAAATCGCGTACATGTGCCTACGCGCTTACGCGTGAAGGGGCTTTCCTCGAATTACACGCTGACGTCCAAGATTTTAACATGCCAAATCACTCCGTATCAAGCTGGCCACGCAACAACACATTTAAGACCACGCTCCTGCCCAGAAGGCCGAATTACTGCCCCCCAGAGCCCTGAGCACGCTCCCACCTGCCATCTGCTGCTGCCTGACTGCCTGCTGCCCACGTGCCCTGCTATTTGCTGCCTGCACATCAGCCAAGGGTGCAGTTGCTGTGGCCACCCCTGCTGGAACTGAAGACTCCCGACTGGGATACCATCGCTCCACAGCCCAGCCCCAGGACCCAGTTGCTCACCCACTCCTGCCTCTGGGGTTACCATGTCGGCCACAACACCATCTGGCACCACTGACAACCCCCAGCCAGAGAGGCAGAGGGCCACTTGCTTCAGTGCTAGGGAAGTCGGTGTCCTGGTGGAGCAAGTCCTTGGGCAGTATGATGCCCTCTTTGGAAGTTTGTGCGCCGACAATGAAGGATGGACTAGGATCTGGATGGACATCGTGACTGCCATCAACGCGGAGGGGGTGGCAGTCCGCAACTTACAACATGTCAAGAAGCACTGGGAGGACTTCAGGTCCAGGACCCTCAACAAGGCCCGGCACCTCTTGAAGGCAGCGGATGACAAGGGTCGCCGGGGCCACCTGTCCGACTACCAAATGAGGGTCCTGGAACACATATGGCAAGCGCTCCAAGACCAGGTCCTTGAGAGGCAGACCCGTCTGGAGTCGAGCGGTGAGTGTACATGCATACTGATTGAACGCTGTGCGTGTGGTGGTGTGCCAGTAGTGTGCAGGTTGCACATGTGTTTTCATAGGGCAATGTAGGGATGTGTATGAACAGGGGCGTGAGGCTGCCACATGTGAGTCCTCTTAGGTGTGAGACACATCAATGGTGTATGTGTTGGTAAGCATGCTGTGTAAATGCAGGTGTGGGAGCCCACATGTTTGAATTTCTGTGTATGTACGTTGGCATGGTTGTGGTGTCACACATGGATGGTGGTTCCTGCTGCATGTATCTGCACTGTGTACATGTGCATGTGTGTGTATTTGACAAGTGTGCAACTGTGATGCAACATGAATGCACGTGACACTGATATGTAGAAGGCTGAATGCCAGATGTGACATGTATGGCGATCGCATCACTGCGACAGTTGGAGGAGATGTAGACATGCATGTAAGTGTGGTGGCGTGTGTGCATGTCTAGTGCACTCCCCATGTTTCATGTGATGTCAGTCTCACCTTCGGCTGTTCATTCTGTTGTATGTGTATGGATGTTGCTGCCTGGTGCAATATTGCTGTGAAAATGCTCATGTGTGTGAGTTGAAATGACATGTGTGTCGTGGAGTGTGATGCCATGTCTGAAGTTTGACACTGCCACTCATGTGCAACTGTCATGTGTGCATCAGTCCATTGAACAGTGCCCTGATGTCTGTGTTTTATCTCTCCCTGTCTGCAGCGTTGACTGATGAAGAGGGCGGAGAGGGTGCTGTGGAGCACAGAGGCAGGGATCACACCACCAGCCGGTGACGCAAGGCCCGGCTCCCCTACCAGATTGTCATCTCATCGGGGAGTGAGGAGTCTGGTGCCGCGTCCCAGGCCGCAGCTGCCGAGGGTAGGTCCAAGAGGCAGAGGTCGGAGGTGGACTCCTCGGCAGCAGAAGGGGCAGCTGAGACCCCACAGGATCCAACGGAGGAAGATGGCATGGAGTCATCCAGGTTGTTGGGGGGTTTGGTGGAGGAGGAGGCCACGGAAGGGACACACATGGGGTCTGGAGGTGGGGATTCCACTGGTGCTAGTGGTGCAGTGCAGGGGCAGGGACAGGAGGCAGCACAGGCCGCCGCGGAGGTGCCTGTGTGCAATCCTGTCCCTGATCCTGTCACTGCATCGTCTGGCACCAGCAGGGATGCCTACGTCCAACCCGTTTTCAGGGAGGGGATGAGCACACAACAACTGGCCTTCCTCTCCCTGTGGACGTGGCTATCCGGGACCATGTTGAGCCTGTCCTGGCCGGGATAGCGTTGCGTCAACGGGGCATGCGAGGTGACCTGCGGTCTTTTCATGAAGAGACTGCACGTCATCTCGGATGCCTCTTTGACCACGTTGACCTGCTGGAACGGGTCACCGGTAGAGCTGGATTCCTCCGTGTGCTGGACCTTCTTGCGACCCCCTCCTCATCTGAACCGTCTATGCCCCAGTCGTCCTCCATGCCATCTTCCCACCCATGTATCACCTGGGTACCCTGTGGAGCTGCCTCTGACCCAGCGGCCAGGCTGGTGGAGGACACATCCCTGCCACAGTCGGGAGTCGGATGTCCAGCAGGGGTGGCCACCACGACAACTGCACCCCAGCCGGAGGAGGACGTGCAGGCAGCAAGAGCCAGGGCGCATGCACAGGCACAGCAGCAGCAGCAACATGGTGGGAGCAATGATGGCTCAGGGCCTTCAACATCGGAGGAGCAGGCATCGGCCAGAGGGCAGGAGGACCCAGGATTCCAAGTGTCTTCCGTGTGGCAGCGGTTGGGCCACGCCATAGATGCGGAGCGGCAGCGGGCGGAAGAGGCACTGCTCACCATGGTCAGGGCGGAGAACTCCAAGCAGAGGGGTCTGAGACGGGCCGAGTGCCTCGAGGCAATTCACAGGGAGTTGGAGGTGAACATGTCATCGTCCCTGCGAACCCTCGGGGCCATGGAAGAGGACCGCCTCCAGGACATTGAGCGGGAGTTCGATGATGCCCTGGCCTGGGACATCAAAAAGTGAGCCGTCGGACTAGCCCGCTGCCATTGTAAATAGTTAGATAGTGTTAGGTTTCCTTTCTATTTTTGTTTATTTTGGGCCGCTTGGACAATGCACCACATTTTTTTCTTTGGATTCTGATTTAATATTTTTTATTCTTTTCCGGACATGCTGCTTTTTATTTCTTATTCCCATTATTGAGTGTTTTTTTTTCATTACATTCATGTTGTGTTCAATACATTTTTGTTTCATACTTCGATGTGTGGTATTCTCTCATTGGTTTCATGCATGTCATGATATGGGTTTTCACATTCACTTGCACCCATTGTGTGTGTGTGTGACGGACATGTGTTCATGTACATACTTGCCATTCGGGTTGTATCATGTAATGGCCATTTCTCTGTGGGTGGATGCAATACTTAGTTGGGTCTTTGGGCTGGGGTGGCGTGGGGTGTGATGTGGGTGGCCATGAGGCCCATGATTGAGGATCGTCATGACGTGGGTGCTGGGGGACATGAGTGGGACATGAGTGGAGGCCTGCTGGCAGGTGCCCCTGACTGCTGGGGGTTGGGGGTGCTGGGGGACATGAGTGAGGGCCTGCTGGCAGGTGCCCCTGACTGCTGGGGGGTGGGGGTGCTGGGGGACATGAGTGGGGGCCTGCTGGCAGGTGCCCCTCACTGCTGAGGGGTGGGGGTGCTGGGGGACATGAGTGGGGGCCTGCTGGCAGGTGCCCCTCACTGCTGGGACGTGGGGGTGCTGGGGGACATGTGTGGCACATGAGTGGGGGCCTGCTGGCAGGTGCCCTGACTGCTGGGGGGTGGGGGTGCTGGGGGACATGTGTGGGACATGAGTGGGGGCCTGCTGGCAGGTGCCCCTCACTGCTGGGGGGTGGGGGTGCTTTGGGACATGTGTGGGACATGAGTGGGGGCCTGCTGGCAGGTGCCCCTCACTGCTGGGGGGGTGGGGGTGCTGGGGGACATGAGTGGGGGCCTGCTGGCAGGTGCCCCTGACTGCTGGGGGTGGGGGTGCTGGGGGAGATGTGTGGGACATGAGTGGGGACCTGCTGGCAGGTGCCCCTCACTGCTGGGGTGTGGGGGTGCTCTGGGACATGTGTGGGACATGAGTGGGGGCCTGCTGGCAGGTGCCCCTCACTGCTGGGGGGTGGGGGTGCTGGGGGACATGAGTTGGTGATCACTAGTGCAAGGTGACATGTGGCTTGGCTGGGGGCCATGCCCATGGTGGATGGGCTGTCTGCGGGACATGACCAGGGTTGAAGGGTAGTCCCCTGTGGTGTGGACTGCCTGCAGGTGCCGTGGAGGGTGTAGAGGGAACACCTGGGAGGACCCACACTGCCAATTCACGTGTAGGACTCCCCGCGCACGCCCAGAATTCACGTACCCTACTCTGACAGCAAAATCGCATGTGAAACTTCCCGCGGAGCCCAGTTATTCACATACCCCACTCGCACACGGCTAATCGCATGTGAAAGTGCCCGCGAACCCCAGTTATACACGTACCCCACTCGCACAGGGCCAATCGCGTGTGAAACTTCCCTCGAAGCCCAGGAATACACGTACCCCACTCGCACAGGGCCTATCGCGTCTGAAACTTCCCACGCACCCCAGGAAAACATGTACCCCAGTCGCACAGGGCATTTCGCGTGTGAAACTTCCCACGAACCCCAGTTATACACGTACCCCACTCGCACAGGACCAATCGCGTGGGAAACTTCCTGCGCACCCCAGGAATACACGTACCCCACTCGCACAGGGCATTTCGCGTGTGATACTTCCCGCGCACCCCCGAAATACATCGTCCCCTCTCCAATTGCGTGTGAAGCTTCCCGCGCATCCCAGGAATACACGTACCCCACTCGCACAGGGCCTATCGCGTGTGAAACTTCCCACGCACCCCAGGAATACACGTTCCCCTCTCCAATCGCGTGTGAAACTTCCCACGCACCCCAGGAATACACGTACCCCACTCGCACAGGGCCTATTGCGTGTGAAATTTCCCGCGCACCCCATGAATACACGTACCCTACTCAGACTTTGATTGGTTAGAGAATGTTAGGGACTTAGGTCTATCGAAGAGACTACATCCCATGTCATCGTCGGGTTCCTCAGATTCTCCCTCTTGTTCTTGTCCTTAGCGGCCGGGTCTATTTTGCATTTAAGTTTTTAGAGTTCACCTGTAGGCTGGATCCATTTGTGTAAGTTAGGGTGTGTATCATTTATGTTCGGTAGCTTTTTGCACAGTAGACCAATCTTTCCCCGCTCTTGACTTAGGGCAATCCTTGTAGATGTGCAGTGGTTCTAGCACAGGCCCGGTGTGTGCCGCGCATGTCCAGCTGATGAGTGCAGGGCGGCTAATGCGGCATGCTTTCTGGATGATGATTCTTATACCTTTTAGGGCACGGGTAGACAACTTGCTGCTCTCCGGATCTTTGTGGCCTACAATTCCCATCATAGCCAGTATAGTTACTGGTGGGAGGTCATGGGAATCCCAGGCTTGCATATTTGGAGAGCCACAACTTGCGGGCCACTGTTTTAGGGTGTTGTGACGGAACAATAGATGTAAGAGTGTAATGTGGACATCTTGTAAAACTGACGACATGACTCTAATTCACATTTGAAGTCCAGGCACAGACCACTCTTGGGAGTAGCCTTGAGAGTGAGCTGTGTGCATCCTGGGTAATCTGCAGAGGGAGCCGAAAAGCAGCGGACGCAGCGTACGTAAAGAAGTAGTGGAGCTATGCTCCCTGCTGGCCTGCCCCTCTCTACAAACCCCATTGCCACGCCCCCTCCTAGGCCCAAAAATCCCCAAAACAAACATGCTTACTATTTAAGGGAACATTCAGTGCAGTGCATGGAGGTGCAACTTTCAACTTCTTCCTACACTTTTATTTTAAAACAAAATGATTCCACAACAGTTTCTTTGTAAAATTAAAGTATAGGAACGGTAAAGGTTCATTTAAAAAAATAGAGGAGCACTGCTCCCAACTGCTCCTGCCCATTTCGACCTCTGGCCGAAAGCCAGCTGCAGGAGTGGCCCATAGTTTAAAGTCATCTAGGAAAGACAGACTGCAGACGTGGTACTTGATGTTCTTGAGTGGGTAGTCTCGTCTTATGTTGACTGCCTCAACGGGAGACCTGTCTTTCAAATAGGCTTAGGCCATCCAAGGCGAATCATTTTACCTCCCTCTGCCAGGGTTTGTCTTTGCGGCAAGATTGTGAGTGCTAAATAACAGGATAAAAGCATCCACAAAGGGCTACATAAAACATATGGGAATTGCAATACTTCCATGTATCTTTAATACCAGTCTTTTATGCAGACTGTGTTGGAAATAAGAGCTGGCCTATGAGGGCAACTGGGCTTCCAGTGGAAGGACGCTGCTTCCCTCACATGGTCAAGCGCCTGCGTGCCACAAGTGGGGGTGTTTCAAGCCATTGGGCCTCATTCCGGGTTTGGAGCTAACCATGGAGTAATTAGCTCCATGGTTGCTTCCGAAACCGTCCCAAATCCGGCATGGTGAATGGACTAATTACCGGTCCATTCCAGGGTTGGAGGGACCGGTAATTCCCCAATCACCTTTTGCCCTTCTCCATTCCCATTTCTGCCCCATGGGGCTCAATGGGAATGGGGAAGGAGGTAATTACGGCACCTTAAATTACGGTACCGTAATTACCTCCGAAGTACCTTTGCGGGTCCCGTACTTAACTCCTGCTAAAATACGGAATACGGAGGTAAGGGATTACCGGCATCGGCACCCTTACCGGTGCCGGTAATTCCTTGCCTCCAACCTCGGAATGACCCCCATTATGTCTCTAAGCCAGTGGACTTCAAACTGGGCAGCTAGCCCCTCAAGCAGGGCTGGATTGATGTCCATTGGGGGCCCCAGACTCTTTAAAAGGGATTAAGATGACTGTTTTTAATATAAAAAGGGATTAAGGTGACTGATGTTAATAGAAAATATAAGAAGTAGAAAATCTGTTTATAGCCTGCCCACCCCCCTTTCGGCCGGTGGGGGGACTCAGTATGAAACAGTTTGAATACCACTGCTCTAAGCCATGGTGCCACTAAAGAGGGCAGAGGCTGCAATTACACACACACGATATTCTCATGGTGCCTTTTGCATTTGAAATCACTTATTCACATTGTGGTGTGGGATGTCCCAACAGTCTGTTTTAATAATCAATAAGTGCAGATAGCCTCCCATGTGGCTGCATTGCAGAGTAGGGATGGGATTGGTGGAGAGGAGCAGAGAGATCTATGCCCCTTCATCCCATCTTTACTCTTGATAATCAATTATCAAAAAGAAGAGGGTATTTCATGGCCTCTTCCCTTTGCAACCAACTGAATTGTCAGAGAGGTGAGGTAATGTCATGGCCTCTCCCCTCTTGAACCTTACAAGTGAAAGGTCATAGCCAAGATGTGATGTAGCAGGGTAACATCTGCTGCTACATGAGGGTGGAATCTGGAGGGATTCTGGAAGGAGAATGTGGAGGTGGAGAGGAGAACACAGAGAAGAGACGGTTGGAGAGACTGAAGCATCTTCCTTCAGAGACTCCTCTCATATCCCCTTTTATATATCTATATCTTAATATCTAAGTGTAACAATAAATATTTTATTAAGTATAACACTTGCCCCTCATTTATACTACATGTGGCGACGAGGATGGGATACAGTAACTGTTGTAGTGAAGAGAAGTGAAGAGAAGAAATTGAAGCCTGCAGGTGAGCGTGAAAGATCCCTGCCCAAAGCCCTCCATGCATAATTGGGGAATTGGGCAAGCCTATCCATAATGAGCAAGTTGCTGTTTTTGTTATAATTACTGAGTTTAACTCACTATTGCAGTTGGGGATGCGCGCGAGCGTCAGCATTGAAAACAAACACTGTCCCGAGCTCATCTGTGTAAAGCTTCCCCGAGCTGATCGCGAGCTCGTATTGTAAAGCTTTCCGCTTTAAAGAAAAGGACCCGCAACGTCGTGACGTACGTGCGTGCAGGCGGCCATTTTAAGTTGCATAAACAAAACGGTTGCAGCTGTCGTAATTGCAGTAACAAGGCCCAAAACGTCATGGATAGATTTTGAGCGCCTGAAAGAACCAAATGGAACGATTTTAATTTATAACTGCTAAGCGGGTGGCAGCACTAATTTAGACTGTTAAAAAAAAAAAAAAAATACATTTATTTCTGTAAATGAAGATCGAGTGATCTGCTCCTACTCGTCTCATTATCAACACAGTAAGCAGTAGTGAGCAGCAAGGACATACAATAATTGGGAATATGTGATAATAGTTAACAACATACACTCATAAAGGCCTACAGCAATCATTAGCAACAGAGGAGCAGGTGATCAGTCCGCAGCTGGCAATATGACAATGCACACTGTCCCACCACCAGCCATGTTTCTGCTTGAAGCTGGAGAACCTAATTTACCATGGAAGAGATGGTTGAAGTCATTCGAGCACTATGCTTCAGTGGTTTGTGGAACAAACTACAGTGTAGAGAGAAAAAAGTCACTGTTACTTCGTTGTTTGGGACCAGCAGGACAAGAAAAGTATGAGGACTTACCAAACTTACCTGATGATGAAGGGGATATGAACGAATATGAAAAATGTGTTGCCAAATTGAATAAACACTATGAAAAGAAATTGAGTAAAATCTTGGAAAGATATAAGTTTGGTAAGAGGTCGCAAGAAAGTGGAGAGAGTGTGGAACAATTTATAACTGTCCTGAGAAAGTTAGCAAAGAATTGCAAATTTGGGGCATGTAGAGGTAAAGTAGAGGGTAAAGTAGAGGAGTTACACGTGGTTATGGAGGATACAACAGTGGACGGTTCTTGAGTAATAGACGTCCTCAAATGAGCCAGAGAGGCAGAGAAAGAATTAGGACATGCTTTAGGTGTGATAGTCCCATGCACTGGGCTAACAGTCCCGAGTGTCCGGCTATCCACATTATATGCAAAAACTGCAATGGAAGAGGTCATATGGCCAAATGTTGTAGAATTGATAAAGGAAGCATGAATTGGATTGGAGGTCCAGAGGAATGTGAGGAGGAAGAATGTGTCTTTGCTGTTAGTGATAATGAGAATGGAACGGAACTGGAGAGCCCCAAAACCATCAATAAGATAAATGATGCTCCAGTGAGGATGATGACGGATTCTGGAGCGAAATATACGTTGCTTCCTGAAAACATATGGAGAAGAATTGGTCCAGGATGGCTCAATGAATCAGACATTAATCCAAGTGCTTACGGTGGCGTGAAAATAGATATTATTGGATGGTTTGAAGCAAAATTAGCCTTCAAGGATAGAACTACCAAAGGGAAAGTCTATGTATCAAGAAAAGGAACAATGCCTTTACTTAGCTGGACACATCAAGCATGGCTAAAGGTTAGATTGGATGCAAGTGCTGAGCAGTCCATCTATGTGATTGAATCCAATGAGATGTCTACAGAAGAAGTGAAAAGGGAGGTGTTCAAGGATGAAATAGGCTGTGCAAAAGGGATTATGCACAGAATACAGCTCAAAAGGAATTGTAAGCCAGTCGCACAGAAGCTGAGGAATGTACCTTTAGCAATGAGAGATGAGGTCAAAAGGGAATTGAGGAAACTGGAAGAACAGGATATAATCGAAAAGACTGATGCTTCAGAGTGGGTATCACCGTTAGTAGTGGTGAGGAAAAGCTCTGGGAAAGTAAGAGTGTGTATAGACCTTAGAGAACTGAACAAGTGCATCATCCCTGAAAGACATCCACTTCCCAACATTCAAGAACTGTTATCAACGATGGGGTCAGCAAGAGTGTTTTCGACCTTAGACCTTACTTCAGCGTATCACCAGATTCGGCTGCACGAAGACTCAAGGCATCTGACAGCGTTTATAACCCCAGAGGGTTTGTATCAGTATAAGAGAATGCCGTTTGGTCTTATATCAGCAGCTTCGGTGTTTCAGAAGACCATGCACCACATTTTTGATGGTGATGAGGGTATTATTTTCTTTCAAGATGATATTCTCATATTTGCCAAAGATCAAGCAGAGCATGTTAAAATTCTGGATGGAGCATTAAGGAAGCTATATACAATGGGAATGACATTGAGTAAAGAGAAATCAAAGATCCATAGGAAACAAATTGAATACTTAGGCCATGTTATATCAGAGCAAGGGACTACACCCAAGCCGGATTTAATGTTTGCGATCAATAATATGGCGACACCTAGCAACAAAGAAGAATTGAGAACATTTTTGGGAATGGCTGAATACTATTCTAAGTACGTTAGAAGCTTTGCTGATCACACGGCTGTATTGAGGGATCTCACTAGGATAAATGTCAAATATGAATGGAATGAAAATTGCGAGAAGGAATTCAATTACATAAAGAGTGCTCTGACAACTGCACCGGCGCTGAAGAACTTTGTAAGGGGACAGCGAACGGTTATCACTACAGATGCAAGTAATGTGGGTCTGGGTGCAGTGTTGGCACAACTACATAATGGAGAGGAGAAGGTAATTGCGTTTGCTTCACGGCTGTTAAAAGGAGCAGAAAAGTCGTACGCAACTATCGAGAAGGAGGCTTTAGCCATTGTATGGGCTGTGGATAAATTTCGTAGTTTTGTCTGGGGAACACAATTTGAGATAAACACAGATCACAAACCGCTTGTGGAACTATTCACGAACAAAGGTCTGGACAAAGTATCTGCAAGGATACGGAGATGGGTTCATAGAATGCAGGAGTTCAATGTAGTGGTCAAGTATATTCCAGGAGTGAGGAATTATGCTGCAGATTGTTTATCCAGGCTCACGAATGCTCAAGAAGAAAATGAATATGAAAGTGAAGAAAACCAACAAGAAATGATATGTATGCTACAAGATTCAGCTGTTGCTAAAGAAGAATGGTTGGAAGGCATGAATAAGGACGTAAAATTACAGTTTATGATAAGAAATATAAACAACAGACATGTTCCTCTCAATAAGATCAAGGAAGCAGATGTACAAGGACTGTGGAGTGTCAGAGATGAGCTGAGTGTACAAGATGGATATTTGTTTAGAGGGGAATGTAAGGAAGAAAATTATTGAACTAGGACATGAAGGCCACCAAGGCATTTCCAAAACCAAGTGCAGGTTAAGAAACACGTACTGGTGGCCGGCATGTGATGCTGAAATCGAGAGGATCATAAGAAACTGTATCCTTTGTAATAAGTCAGATAAAGGCTGTGTGGGGAGTGAGTATCCGATGGTTATGACTGATGTGCCGAGCAGACCGTGGATGAAAGTGGGGATTGATATAATGGGTCCTATATGGAGTGAAGGCAGTCAGACGTTTTGTGTAGTTATAATTGATATTCTTACAAGGTGGACAGAAGTGAAAATGATGCCTAGTGTGACAACTAAAAACATCATCAATTTCATGGAAGAGGTATGTAGTCGGGAAGGATATCCTGGAGTTATCCTTTCTGACAATGGTCCTCAATTTGTTTCGAGAGAGATGGAAGAATATTTAAAACAAAAATCTATTAAGCATATAACCAGTGCGGTGTATCACCCACAAACTAATGGAATAGTAGAAAGATACAACAAGATTCTAAAAAATGCTATAAAAAGGGCATGGGCCAATGGTATGAACTGGAAAGAGTCAGTAAGAAATGTTATTATGGCACACAGGTTTACCCCACACAGTTCCACAGGTGTTTCACCATTTGAATTGAGTAGAGGAAGAAAAGCGACTACCAAGTTATGTCCTGGATGGATGGGTGAAGTGATCAATATGGGAGTAGTAACTGATAATGCTGTAGATATGATTAGACAGAAACAATATAGAAATAAAGAATGGCATGACAAGAAAAGATTTAGGGTTAATAAGGAACTGGAAGTGGGTTGTTTTGTGAGAGTGAAGCTTCCGGAAGCCCTCAGAGTGAGAGGGATTAGGTGGTCTGATCTGATCCAAGTTATAGAATTATTCAAAAATGCTGTAAGAACAAGTGATGGTAGAGTATGGAATATGGAAAGAGTCATGGTTGTGGATGGTATAGTTGGTGGTGAGTGTGTGGATAAAAGTGATGGAGATGGAAGTACAGAGAACCAGGAACTTTCCTTACCAGTTACTCCCATATATGTACCTACTGGAATGAAAGCGTCAGTGTCAAGGTTTGGAAGGAAGTACCAGAGACCGATGTACTTAACAGACTATGGAGAGTAAAGATTGGTCTAGAAAGAAGAGGGATGTGTAGCATGGTAATATCTGCTGCTACATGAGGGTGGAATCTGGAGGGATTCTGGAAGGAAAATGTGGAGGTGGAGAGGAGAACACAGAGAAGAGACGGTTGGAGAGACTGAAAAATCTTCCTTCAGAGACTCCTCTCATATCCCCTTTTATATATCTATATCTTAATATCTAAGTGTAACAATAAATATTTTATTAAGTATAACACTTGCCCCTCATTTATACTACATGTGACTAAGTGGTTTTCCCAATCACATGTTAGCAAATGACTGAGATGGGGTGGGAGGAAAAAGCCCTCCCTTTACCTTTGTATTGTATTGTACTAGCATTTATAGAGAGCAGAACTATCGCCCAGAGGCATCTAGGCGCTAAAAACCAAAAAACATATGAGCCAGCAAACAGAGCCAGGAGCAGCTAAAACAAATGCGTCTTGAGAGCTTTGAGAAAGCTACCATGGTCACTAATTTCTCAAAGCTGAAAAGGAAGAGAGTTCCAGAAAGCAGGGGCAAGAACAGAAAAGGAACAGCCTCTCGCCCGTGTCCTGCGAAACCTCGTGATCTTCAATAAGAGATGCGAGGAAGATCGTAAAGCTCGCAGGGGAGTGTACGGAGTCAGCTTAGACTGAAGCAAGGACGCACCTGATTGATGAACAGCACGGTGGGTAATACACAAAATCTTAAAATGAATCCGACTTTTCACGAGAAGCCAGTGCAGTTGCTGAAGTAGAAGATGAGAGTGTGCCAACCTGCGTGCTCCCAGAGATAAACGTGTCGCAGAGTTCTGTAAAATATGCATCCGTTGAACTAGGAACTCAGGTTGGCCAAGATGAATTCCATTGTATAAGTCCTGTGCACCCATGATGGATGAGGTCACAACTGTGGGACGAAGCTCAGAAGGAAAAAAAGGAAGAATCTTTTTTGAGAGTTTTAGTTTAAGAAAACCAGAGGAGCTGACAGATATAATCTGCAATTCTCGTGAGCCTGAACGCAGAAGCTTGATTCCAAGGCTCTTAACCGATGCACTGGGAGGAGGGGGAGGGGCATAGCCCCCAAGCTTCGGGCCAGTACTCAGAATTCCAAACTTCATTGGAATTAGAGGATCCAAACACCAAAACCTCTGTTTTGCCCCCATTTAGTTTCAAAAAGTTGTTCAACATCCAATCTCCAATGGACATCAGACATGCTTTTAGTTTCAAAGGAAGGTCAGAGAGTTGTCCATCAAGGTGAAAACGCAGCTGCAAGTTATCAGCGTAAGTGTAAGAGCATACGTCGTGCTTCTCAATGAGATCAGCCAAAGGACAGAGGGAAAAATGAAAAAGAAGAGGGCAAAGGGAGGGTCCCTGTAGGACGCCGAATGCTACAGCTATGGGCGTGCAGCGGAAAGAAGAAAGAGATACCATTTCAGTATGGTCTTTTAGAAAAGAAGAGAACCAGGTAAAGGAGGGTCAGCTATGCCACCTGTTTCAAGATGACAAAGTAGAATATCATAATCAATGACATCAAAGGCCGGGCAGAGGTCAAGAAGAATCTATACTCCATCCTCTCTGCGGTCCTGAAGCAACGCCATATCATCCAAAATGGAGCTCATAACTGACTCAGTGCCCATCAGGGGTCTACAACCTGATTGAAAAGAGTGTGAAAGGTGGTTGGTTTGCAGGTAACCTGACAATTGAAGGGCGACGATGACTTCCATATGTTTCATCATAATTGAGAGAAGGGATATGGGCGATAATTGACAG
Organism: Ambystoma mexicanum; assembly: GCF_040938575.1. NCBI lineage: Eukaryota > Metazoa > Chordata > Amphibia > Caudata > Ambystomatidae > Ambystoma > Ambystoma mexicanum. Next base: position 283,716,182 of record NC_090931.1, on the reverse strand, counting down.
AAAAGCTGGATCCAGGTGGGGTTTCTTGAGCAGCAGAGTAACCAGAGCGTGCTATAAAGGGGCTTGGATTACCCCATTTAGGAAAGAATGGTAGAGGGCCGCGGTGAACAGAGGGATTATTTTAAAAGGCAGTGACTGAATAATATCAAGAGGAATGGGGACCAGTAGGAGAGGCAGATTTAAGCTCGCGCAGGGCTGCATGGATGATCTTGTCAGTGACTGGTTCAAAAAGAATCTGCACCACAGGGACAGCTGGGACAGGGATGTGCTTGGTCTGATCAGAAATTGGAGATGGGGAACTGGCAATAGCAATAGATTGGCGGATTTTGCAGATGTTCTCAACAAAGTATGTACTAATGGAGTCACATTGTGCCTGGGAGCTTGATGGATCTCAGGGGTGTTGCCAGGTCTGGAAAAGACCAGGGGCTACGCTCATGTCGGAACTGTCGGGACCCGGGGCTAGCTAGCCTTTTGGTTGCAGCTCCTGAGATTCTATGCAGGGCAATAACCAAAAGATCAGGGGCTATAGCCCCCTTGGCCTCCCCCTAGCAACGCCTCTGATGAATCTGCTATCAGCCAAGAAGGGGCTGCAAATTCCTTGACAATTTTAAACAGCTCAGAAGAACAGGACGCAGAGAGACGGGCTTGCCTATAGCGTGCCTTCAGCGCACGCCTGCTCACAGACACCCAGTCGCGGCACATGAGTGCCCGAAACCACATGGGGCTGCGTCACAGCGTGGAACAAGGAAAAAAATGGAAGAAATACTTCCAAAAACTAAAAACTGTGTTTGCAGCAATATGTGATTTTAAAAGTCAGTAAATGAAAACGTAGCTGCAATAATCCCCCCCCCCCCCACCACCTCCCAGAAGCAGCCTTTCAATTTTAAAACAGAGAGAATAATAAAATGAAACAGAAACCAGCGTAAGGGCAAATGCGCTCTGGGTGGCTAATCGCCCCCATTATTGGTGCACAAATGCCAGTGTAGCTGGCTTAGCCGCAGAGAGTCCATTTCCTTCCCATCATGGCATCACAGGCAGCCATCTTGGAGACGTTTCCCTTCTACACTTTAACAAGTAAATGGGCACAGGCGGTATGCCACTGTGTGACCCTTTCTATGGCAGGTGTTGATTTGAAGCAGTGAGCAGTTGCGGAGAGGTTGAGAGGGGCCACTTTGTGACCACGCCCCTGCATCGTTTTTCTTGAAAGATTGAGTGCTCTTTTGGAGGGTTCGGGGTCCAGGGTGGAACCTTCCTCTCAGCAGATGCCCGTTCACCAGGACATGGCAGAGGCCCAGTGATACATCTGCACTTGGCAAATAATTGAATCAGGGAGTTGCCCAATAGCTGGGAGAACGTCTTCCCTTGGCAGTTATTTATCTGGAGGAGTAAATTTAGTAGAGTGAGATGCGACCGCGTGGCCTGTCCTCTCCCCATCATTCTCATTGGGGGAACGCCACAGTGAGACCTCCTGGGCATCGTTTTTATTTGATGCAGTGAGTACATCCATAGAAGGTAGATGTTATGGGTTGAACTCTACTCTGTGTAGCTTTTTATTTGAAGACATGAGTGCACCTATAGAAGGCAGATGTTACTAATGTATCTACACTCTCTGCAACAGATGTTATTCGAAGCAGTGAGTGCACCCAAAGAAGGGATATGCTACCTGGAGATTTTTATTTGAAGCAATGGTTGCACACATAGAAGGGAGATGTTACCGATTGGCGTCCACACTCTGCAGCTTTTTACAATAACAATGGATGCGCCTATAGAGGTCAATGGTTGCACACATAGAAGGGAGATGTTACTGATTGGCGTCCACACTCTGCAGCTTTTTACAATAACAATGGATGCGCCTACAGAGGCCACTGGCTGCACACATAGAAGGGAGATGTTACTGATTGGCGTCCACACTCTGCAGCTATTTGTTCCAAGCAATGGATGCGCCTATAGAGGTCAATGGTTGCACACATAGAAGGGAGATGTTACTGATTGGCGTCCACACTCTGCAGCTATTTGTTCCAAGCAATGGATGCGCCTATAGAGGTCAATGGTTGCACACATAGAAGGGAGATGTTACTGATTGGCGTCCACACTCTGCAGCTTTTTACAATAACAATGGATGCGCCTACAGAGGCCACTGGCTGCACACATAGAAGGGAGATGTTACTGATTGGCGTCCACACTCTGCAGCTTTTTACAATAACAATGGATGCGCCTACAGAGGCCACTGGCTGCACACATAGAAGGGAGATGTTACTGATTGGCGTCCACACTCTGCAGCTATTTGTTCCAAGCAATGGATGCGCCTATAGAGGTCAATGGTTGCACACATAGAAGGGAGATGTTACTGATTGGCGTCCACACTCTGCAGCTATTTGTTCCAAGCAATGGATGCGCCTATAGAGGTCAATGGTTGCACACATAGAAGGGAGATGTTACTGATTGGCGTCCACACTCTGCAGCGTTTTACAATAACAGTGGATGCGCCTACAGAGGCCAATGGTTGCACACATAGAAGGGAGATGTTACTCATTGACCTTTACTTTGCGGCTTGCTTTAAGCAGTGTGTGTACCTGTAGAAGGGAGATGTTACACATGACCTCTACTCTCTACAGTTTTTTTGAAGCAGTGAGTGCATGCAAGTGAGATGCCACTTGTTAACCCCTCCTCTCTGAAGCCTTCTATCTGCAGCAGTGAGAGCACCTATAGAAAGCAGCTACAGCAATGGACCTCTACTCTGTGCAGCTTTTCTATTTTAAGCAGTCCCGCCTCTGGTGTAGTGTGTCCTCTGTGTGTTCTGTAAGTAGCAATCAGTGAGTGCACCATTCGAGAGCAAGCAGAGAGTGTCCAGACAGAGGTGTGACGCTCTTCTATTACCTCTCCTCTTTGCTGATATCTCTGGGGCTCTAAGAGTAGTTGTGGCCATGCTGTCTCGGAAAAGTGGTGATACTGTGATGATGCTCCCACGAAACTGTGGAGGTGCTGAGGGCTTGCTCTTTCATAACCACGTTAATGCCGTGGGTATTGTCTACAGAAACCAATCAGATGGTGTGTGAGTGCATTCCTTTGCAGAATTGCTAATATGAAGCGGCTTTGCTCCTTAAGAGACATAAAGTTGCTGTGATCATGTTCGACCAGAACTCTAGAGATACAGTGGACAAGCTTCCCAGATGTGTGGATATGCCGTGGATATGCTCTCCCAGAACCTTGGAGATGCTGTGATTGATATACGTTCGCAGGAGATGATGTGGCATGACTTTCTCACAACCATGGCTGTTTGGCCGCTGTCTCAGAACCACAGAGCTATTATAGCATTGAACGTCCAGAGCAATAAAGATGACAGGGGCATGATGGGCCTCATTACGAGTACGGCCGTAACACGCCGGTGCTAACGGCGGTTTGCGCCCAACTCGTAACACTGTTCCCCCGCCTGATATCCCGGTGTCACCGGGACATTACAAGTCCTGGCTGCTCGGAATGTCATGCGGTGGAAAGTGTAAATCCCCACATACCTATAGGACTCCACGGGAATGGGGATGCAGAAGCTTCGGCACCATTCCTAACAGTGCCAGTGCTTCTGTGAAAACCATGCCTGCAGGGGGCGGTGCCCCGACAGGTCAGACCTGCCAGGATCAACGGCCCCTGCAGGTGTACTTGTAGTCTGGTGGTCTGGAAACAGAGCCGGTACGCTGCTACCGGCACCCTTATTCCCTGACCGCCAGGCTTGTAATGAGGCCTGATGTCTCAAAACAGTGAACATGTTTTGCGGATGCTTTCTCTAATCCATGGAACTACTGTGGGCATGTTCCCTTGGAGCACAGGCAAGAAGATGATGTGAACTAAGCCGGGAGAATAAATTCAGCCGAACGCCAAATCACTCACATTTTCACTGCATTTGTGATTCATTGTGTTCACCGATTTTTTAAAAGATTAGGGTAACAGATTTGGATTAAACTCATGACAATTTCATAATGATTAAATGCTGCTGTAAACAGTGTATTGGTGAGGTCAGTTGCTTTCCTGCCACCACATTTAAATGGGAAAGATCAGATCATTTTCTGCCAGGGTTGTCCAAAGAAAACAAGGTGCCTTATTGACTTATTGCTTCCATCTGGATGGTAATTTAATATGGAATCCAAAATTTGCTCTTTAGTTTCAGATTGCAAAATCTCTTTAAAAATAACACTGTAGAGATACGTTATCTGTTTCTTCCTATGAACAGAGCACAAAACACAAAACATTGCAACACTACCCAACTAAATGGAATTATTTTGCATAGCAATGTCAGCAAGATATGTCTGTATCGTGAATGATTGACATGTGACTGACTCTGCCTCGACTGTACTGGCCTCCAGAGGTCATTGTTTGCAGCCAAGGACTCTCCCTATTATAAAATAAATAACCTCAGTGGTTCTCCTGGAAGCAAACTCAGCAGGATGAAACTTCATGCACACCTATGGCACGATTACCTCTTCACAGTCGTTTCCGAGGTCTATGTCTGTTATGGATTCTCTATATAGTAATTATATAAACCATATTGCATCACAAATCGAACGATGAAAAGCAGACCCTGGCATCCATTGTATATGATTGACTCTGGTCTGGCTCAAGACCCTCCACTGCAAGGTATGGCTTCTCCCTAACACCTAGGTCCAGGCAACCTCCACTCAACATTTAACCTGAAACTGGGCGGCCTGCTCCTCCCTGTCTTTACCCCACGTCACTTGCGGATCCTGTGCTGTCAAGTTGCCTGCCCTCCCCCTCTACAATTGTTAGCTTCTCGCTCCCCTTTGTCTCTGCTGTCCTCACTATGCATTTCCCCCTATGATTTGTAAAACACTCACCTGTTTCCAGTAGCTAGGTCTGCACTCAATAAATACCCTAAAATAATAACAATATTAATAATAATGATAATGATGATGCACGTAATTCTGTTTTTGGGAAGGGAGCACTGCTAATCAGACCCTCTATTTATAACTGTGCCATGCCAAAATTATAGTGCACACATGTGCCTTTGCTGCAACCTGTCTCCCAACATATACAACACCAGCTCTGCAGTGGCACAAAGCAGGTTCAAAGATCCAGACAGCATGGGAGTTCCTGCAGAAATAGGGGGATTTTTAACTGTCTGCACCTCGGGAGGATAGCTCAGCGGCAACGTGCTCGCCTTGGAACCAAGACGACATGAAGCCACACAGGTTCGATCCCCGGGTCCGCGCTTAGAAACCTCTGGGTATTAAGCACGTTATAAATAACCTATCATATCATATCATATCACCTCTGATCTAAATCATAATAATTGTATACCTTAGTCAGTAAGGTGGCACATACATCTTTAAATATATAAGCCATGCCTGGCTGTGGTATGGTGACTAGTAAGAGCCTCAGCAAGCTGGGATCACACTAGTGTCAGCTATGTATGAAGGGTCCAGCTATGACAGGTCTGAGCTGGTTTAGTTATGGTCTGACTATCTCCACTGCAGGAGTATGGAAAAATGGGCAGGATGCTGTCCCCTTGATTCTCCTGCAGGGAGGTTAACACCTTCCCTCAAGGGCCAGGAACACTGCCTGTGAGATCTACTGGAAAAGGAAGCACTAAAAAAGACAAAGCCACTTTCACACCAGGTGCTGACCACTAAAGCTCTTTTTAAAGCCAGTGGCCATGAGAATGGGGCAGAGTTAGAGTAAGTAGTAGCGAGAGCCGGGCTGAGACAAGAGTCCCACCATCTTGGTTTCGGTTAAGGCTCTCTTCCCTTTTCTGTCCTCTCCATCTCCTGCAGGCAAGGTAATTCAGGTGTGTTGTCATAATAATAATAATATATTTATTGAGTTCAGCTAATAAGACCTCTTCACAAAACTGGTACAATAGTACATTAATACAAATAGATAGAAATCTATTTTCACAATGTTTTTAAACATTTTTAAAATGTTCACAAAACAATAAATAACAAACATGCACAAGCTATCACATTAAAAATATTCCCTTTAATCACATCTGAGCTTCTCCTTTGATTTTAGCCATGCTTGATAGAAGGCCAGGTGTGCAGAGGTAGAATCTGTGTTCAAACAATATGCCCACAATGGCTTCGATTTTATTGAGACACAATTATGGACGAAGTACCCTATCCCTTCAATGTAAACCAGTGCCAGGGCAGCACAATTAGTAAGGACATGCCTAAGTTTGTCAGGAATATTCTTCCTACGGCAGATCCGACAATATCTCTCGTCGTGTGGAAGTTTATACTGTGATCCCATGATGGAATGAAGGGGTAAGTAATTTATATATAACAACAAGAGAAAGCGACATACAGCAGGATGAGGACATAGCAACAGCTGGGGTATCAGATATTTATAAGTTGCTTCCAATATCAATGCATAATGCTTCAATGTATTCAGGTGCTCAAAATTAGCATTTGACTCCCCCAGTTTCAATTTTTTGCTGAAGTCAGCAATAAACCCTCCCATTGAGGATTCTGAATTGAACTGAGGGGCCCAATCAATGATCTTAAATAGCTCTTGCATAGGCTTCTTATACTCATTCCCCATTCTTGTACCACCAGACCCTTCTTCCAACAGATGAAGTGTCGGCCATTTTGGAGAAAACCTGGTTTTAATGTACAACACCCTGCGCTTCCTTAGGGCCAGCCCCTCGAAGGGAGATGATACCCATTTCCAAGCACAGATATTCCATACATATCGATTGGGGAAGTTGCAGCATCTTCTGCCAGAAAAAGTCTTCAATTCGGTTTAACCACAGCCATTTGTTCATATTCAAAGATTCGAGCCTGTATAAAACTGCTAGGCAAAAGCATTGATTTTATAGGCGGTCATTACAACCCTGGTGGTAGCCATGCCGCTATTTGCGGCATGGCTACCCCCATTCCGGGTACCGGGTCCGGGTTCCTGGAATGGGGAACTACCGGGCCATTCCAACCTTGGAGGGCCCGGTATTTACCCATTCCAGGAACCCATCCCCATTCCCATTCGAGCCCCCATAGGACTCAATGGGAATGGGGAGCATGCTAACAACAGGCCCGTTAATGAATGGCCCGTTGTTAGCATGCTAGTCTACTCGCGGGACCCGACCAGGCGTCCTTAGCACGTCCCGCGAGGAGACCTCGTAATGAGGCGGTAGGCGGTTAACGGGGCCGGCAGCTCTACCGGCCCCGTTAACTCCCTACCGCCAGGGTCGTAATGACCCCCATAGTGTTAAGACCCCTTTCATGGTAAATCCAGCGGCCTGGGTAGAAAATCTGTATATTAAACCTGCCAATTGCTTAGCCTTCCTGGTTTTAGCATCAATTATTAAAGAATAATCACTGGTCGAAGAAACCTCCAGGCTCAGATAACCATAACTTTTGGTGTACTCAATGTTGCCTAAAGTAGTACTCATTTGAACTCTTTATCTTATGGTGGGGTCCCAACATCACTTTAGATTTATTTAAGTTCATGGTCAGATTGTTTTCCAGACTCTAGGCCTGCAATTCATTTATCATATTTCTCCTACCTGAATGTGTTCTGTCAAAAATAACCAAGTCATATAAAACTGATGAGACCTTGGTCCCCACTCTAGGTGTGCAGTTGGAGTGTGCGTGTAACCTGACCTGGAGATCCGCCAGATATGAATTAAATAGCAAGGGAACCAGCAGACAACCTTGCTTGACTCCCCTGCTAAGTTGGATAGCTGATGAAATAGCCCTCTCACGGTTCAATCGCACATTAGCAGTAGTATTGATATAAAATAGAATAGGAATTTCCAATATCCAATTAGGGCATTCCAATGCTTTCAACTTCATCCACAACTTGGCTCGGTTGACACAGTCAAATGGGGATGTAAACTCGATAAACGCAACATACAGGCTAGCCTCCTTCCTGGCTCCCATCGTTTGCAGAAACAAATCCACCATTCTCATGTTATGCGTGGTGGCTGAGCCAGGCCTAAATCCAGTCTTGTACGGGTACAACAAGTTCTTAATCTCAACCCAACCCCATAAGGCCTTTTAAACCATGGTAGCAAAATGTTTGCCAGATAAATCAAGTAAAGAGAGGAGCCTATAATTACCAGGAATGTCTCGATTGCCTTTCTTGAATACAGGAATCAAGGTCGAACGACACTAGGAAGGTAGGAGCCGGTGTTCTTGGCATATTCTTTTACACAGTAAATGTAGGATCAGAGACCAGCCACCAGGATCACACCTTAATAGAGTGTTGGAAAGGCCATTAGGGCTAGCCGTCCTAGAAGATTTGAGATGTCTAATAGCAGACCCAATATCTGTCAGACTGCATCAAAGCGGACACTTTACCCCTTCAGTTTCAATCACAATCTCTTAACTAGGATGTTGGCTTGAGCTAACATGTTGTATCCAGCATTCTTCCGAAATGGGATTAATCAATGATAGTGTTGAATTCCCCTTGGCTTTAGAATTAGTTGCCATATGGTATGCGTGTTCTTACCATCCAAGACATGTACCGTATATATTGCCATTTGGCATTGGTCTCCGTTCTTTTCCACCCACATAACCACCTTCTATACCTCTGTTTGATCCTTGCAATTAAGACCTTCAATTTGTGCAACAGGCCCAGAGATTTTGTAAGTGCTCTAACCTCATGGCGCATAGGCTGTTTGGCAGCACAAATCTTTATATTAAAAGGCACTGTTATTCTACTGCCGCATACTGTGGAGCTAATGGCCGATACTGATCCAAACTTAAAGATAAAGTTGGAAAGCCATTGCACCATCTCTTCAGCAGAACATTGCTACAAATAGGAAGAATCAAGTGGAAAGGCTCTCCCCACCACCCGAGAGATCCTTTCGACATTCTTAGCAGTCCAACATAAGCGACTCCCAGCATGATCAACCCTGATTTCCCCAGTTATCACTTGGACACTGGGTTCATTCCAATCTATGGTCAATGATACTGACAGTAGGGCGTGGTTACGAAAGGTATTCGTAAAAACTGCAAAATCAAGCACTCTTTTTAACAATGCATTATTCCCTCCAACATAATTAAGTGTACCCTTGGCCCGACCATTACTCCATGTGGTTTTACACAGACAATACCCTAGCGTATGCCTATTGAGTAAGGTTAAATCCCAGTCCCTGAGGAAGGTTAACCATTTGATGCCCTTCCTACAGGCCTTTGTATCCAACATCACACTCCCCGGCATTAACATATTTATATTGTGCGGCTAACAGCCTATCAACACAGCAGGAGTTAAAATCCCTGCCAATAATAACCAAATCATGCTCAGGGTTAACTAACCAGCCAGTAAGTATCTGATCAATAGAATCGAAGATAGCTTCCGTTCTTTGATTGCCTGGTGGATCATAAATATTTAAGGCCTGCAGCGATTTATCTCCTGAAGCAATACTGAGGTACACCTCGATAGCCATAAGGGTTTCTTTTGTAATTTCTACCTGTAAAGCCCCCTGGAATTAAAACCCTGCTTTTTGCCCACTAAAAGCCCCCTAGAGGTGTACCCCTAAGGTCCGCTCATGGCATGTTCTTGATAAACCTGGTAGTCGGCTACAACAATTGGATAAGTCATGAAGGTCTCCTCCAGGATAAAAATATCTTAGTTCAGTAACAATCCAATCGAAGCACCAGTAGATATGAAGTGGAAAAACCCCATGTGTTCCAGCAGGCCAGGCCACAGAGACAGTTAGCCGTTCCCAGCCTTTGTTGTTATCATAGTTGATGACCTTCGGGTCTAGCAAGCGCGACACCGTACCCTGGTGCCCTTAACTACAGGTAGGACAGCAACTAGATGCTGAAACACTAACAGGGGCTACATCAAGAACATATCCCATTTTACGCAAAGAGTCAGTATAGGTTTGAACCATAGTTGCAGTCGCGCGTAAATAGCAGTGAATACAAGCTATATTTTGCCCTTACAATTTCATAGGCTTGTCGAAGTCTGTAGAGTCCAGGACACGTAAAAAAAAAGGATGTTGTATGCAAAACTGCAAGCATCACTGAACTTCTTGGTAGAGTGAACAGTCCTGACCCCTATAGTAAAAACTTTAGGATCAAGGACAGTAGCCGCGGCCACGGTCAGGTTGGTGGCGGTCACATTCTATTTGCCCTGACCTGATCTCAGGCTGCCCACACTTAGCCCTTGAGTGGCTACATGGACCCCTACAGGCAACTTCGGCTCCTCTTCACTTGCTTCACTTTCCACAGAGACCCCTGCTACTTCCACAGTCACCGGATTTATATTGTGACTGAGCACCCAGCTAGTCAAGGTACCAATGTTTTTCGGGGATATTTTTTGCCTGCACGGATCCCTCTTTCACTGCTTCTTATTACTAGTAGCTTAGCCAGGTTGAAGTGTAGAGTTTAAGGGATCAGTCTTCACCACAGGAGTAACCTGAACCACTTTATTTGTTTTACGTGTTCGCAGTTTCACCAAACGTCTCTGCTTTCAAGTGAGATACATGAATTCATTGGAATTGTCCATAGAACTGCCATTGGGCTCATCAACCACCTCCACAACATTCTAACGTCCATTTTCATCAACCTCGAGTGCTTGGGTAGTAATCTCTGTTTTGATAAAAGAAACCACCCTTCAGGGACTCAAAGCATTTGTGGCCTTAACTTATTGGAGCAGAGCCCCCTATGCCTTCAGGTCTTCGTGAATTCTCCCACACAACTTAATCGTTTTAGAGCAGACTGCATGATCCCAGACCTGGGATATTCAGGGAATCCACGGGCCGCGAAATATCACCATCTCCAGTAAGAGATGACAAATGAGCTGTAATACCATCCTCATTACCCTTATTGACAGAGGGCGTCATTACAAGTTTAGAGGTAATCATGCCGCTATTAGCGGCATGGCTACCCCCATACTGGGTACCGGGTTCCCGGAATGGGGAAGTACCGGGCCATTCCGACCTTGAAGGGCCCGGTAATTCCCCTTCCCGGGAACCCAGACCCGGTACATCCCCATTCCCATTTTAGCCCCCATAGGGCTCAATGGGAATGGGGAGCATGCTAACAACGGGCCTGTTAATGACGGGCCCGTTGTTAGCATGCTGGGCCGCTCGCGGGACCCGCTAAGGAGGTCTGGTAAAACCAGGCATCCAGAGTGGATCCCGTGAGCGTACCTCGTAATAGGGTGGTAAGGGGTTAACGGCTCCGGCACCTTTACCTGCGCCATTAACCCCTTACCGCCCACCTCGTAATGAGGCCCTTTATTTGTATAAAACCTTGTGATGCTGGAAATGCATCGGAGGGACAGGGCCTCCGTATCCTTGTCCTTTACTGCTTTTTATCGTGCATTCTGTCGTGTTTTCCGCGCAGGAGTTCATGTGGGACTCCTGGCGGTGCAGCTCTCTTTCTTTTGGTTTTGTGAACGGACCCGTGGGATACCCTTGGGTGGGGGTACAACCCTGTGCCCCTAGTGTATGTTTTTGGGCACCTGTGGGTGGCCCACTGAGCAGGGTATGGGCTGGTGGCAGCTCCATGCTGAATGTGACAGGTGTGCTGCGTATCCTCCATTTTGGGATACCCCGGCCCTGCCATTGGGATCAGTTGATTCCTGATGGAAAACAAGATGGCCCCGGTGGCCTCTTGTTTTCCCAAAGTCCTGGGAAGCCCTCACTCTGTCCCTTCCCCCTGACTGGCTGTTGGGTGGAAATGCCATATATGGTGTTGTTGTGAAGGCCCAGTCAGACTACCTGGAGCCTTCCCGGTGATGTATGTTGTGGGTACCTCCTGTGGGTGGGACCTGGGTGAATAGAGTGTGTGACGAATATGCATTCTGTGTTGTGGGTGTCTAGTATCTGGTGGTTGACAGAACCACTGAGACAACCCTGCCCGAAACCGGTATGAATGCAGTTTGGAGTGTTGAATGGCTTGGTACTTGTCCCAATACACATAACTTGTTGTGAGTGTCTGGAGAGAAGTGAATGGCCTGAATACCTTGTGTGCCTGATTGGCTGCCTGCCTGCATGAATGCCCGTAGTCGTGATTGGATGCTTGTGTGTGACCCAGCGGAATGAATGGGAGATCAACAGTATATCTGGGGACCTCTCGCTGCTAGGAATCGTGTTCAGAAGCTGAAGTCCACTACGACGAGTAACTGGATTAACTGACGCTTGACCTTGAAGCCCTGCTGGACGAGAAGAATTGCTGTTGCTCTACCTCACAATCTGAAAGCTGCTGCGCCCCCAAGGACTGACCCAGAGAGGACCTGCTAAGGCGCCCTCTTCCCGAGCTATGAGGGACCATCGTGCACATCTGATCTTTGCCAACGCTCCCTGGTAGACAGACCTTCGACAGGCTGCCGACCCGATACGGGGACTGCTGCGGAACTCCAAGGAGAAGCACCCGGACTGTTGTCCGCCACTGTGGACGACCGCCATCGCCGACCGAAGCCGCCGTGCTCCCATTTGCATAAGAACTTCAACTGATCATTGGACACTCTTGTCTGCATCGGCATCCGCTTGTCTCCCGCTGGAGAAGGCCCGACCGTTGACGTGCCGAGGAGCATCCACCGGTGGGTTTCCCGCCACCTACAGACCGCAGAGACGCCGGCAACTCGACGCCCTTGCTGGGCCACAGTTATTCATCATCTCTTTGCGGTCCAGAACTATTGTCACCGAGGTGCCCCGCATGCCTCCTCCATGCAGGACGCCAACGCTCTGTCGTCGACGAGCACCGCTAGGAACAAAGCTGCCACTTCCCTGCCATAGTTCACCCTGTTCACCGTCGGACGTTGACGACCTGTGACTCCTGCCTTAAAGGGAGGGCACTCAAGAAGGGCCGTCGATTCCCCGACACTGAACGCCAAGTTCCCCGACACCTCTCGACGATCCGTGGCTCCCGCCTGAAAGGGAGGCACTCAAGAAGGATCGGTCGGTGCATCGTCAGAGAACTCTACTCCACCAGGTACATTGGGGGGTAAAACCTTAACAGGAAGAAGTAAGACTATTGAACATTTGGACTGGGCTTGTGCTATATATCTTTATCTGCAGGTTGCCCAGGTGAGGGGATCTCCACACAGAACTGTGTTTAGGTAACAGGGCCAGCATTCTGCCTATTGTTTCAACCATCTTGCGTTCCTTCCTATCTCTATTGTTGGTTTACTCGTTATTGATCTGTGTGACATTTAAACCTTACAGTTGATGCACTTTAATGAGATTTGATAACATTAGTGGTACCACTCTAGATGTGTATATATTTATCATTATTGACTTCCAAGTACAAAGTGCGTTATTGTGATCGTGTACATACCTTTGAATATTAATTATATAAAGACTGTGTTTTTCAGTAATAGAGTGTGTGGACATTCATTTGTGGGGTTTCGGGGACTACACTGTACTTAAGAACCAGCCCGCATCACCTCCTGAGAAGCTAGGCCTTGATGGCTCGTCCATTGCTACCATATAGAGAATCTTTGCTGGGGTCCGCTGTGCCTCTCCTCTACCATATAGAGAGTGGAAGTACATACACCCCCTACCAGTCTTTACACTGGTGGCAGCGGTGGGATGCTTATGGTTTTAAGAATCAGTGTATAACCGTGCCACTTACAAAATATCTGCACTTTATTCGATAAAGGTTTGGGTGTGTACAAAATAACTGCATTACAAGCAATGGAGTCTATTGCGAATGGTAAATTGACTCGGATGAGTTTAGAGGCTCTCCAGAGTGCTTGTGAAGCCAGGGAGTTAGACTTTGTGGATAAGTCTAGGGCTGAGCTGATAGCTGCCCTGGTGGACTACCAAACCGATGGTGAAACTCTTGATGAGGAGGGGAATGCAACCAATGAGGACTCTGCCCCTGGGGTTTCCACTGAATCTGTTTCTGGGAATGCCGCCATTCCTGCTGCCTCTGTTCCGAACCCCAGCAATACCTTGGAACTTGAGTTATTAAGGATGAAATTGGCCTTTGAATATCGCAAGTTGGAAATAGATGCTGTGGTTAAGAAAGAGGAGCCGGCGCAACAAGTGGAACTCAAGAATAGGGATCTTGAACTCAAAGACAAAGACACTGAATGTCAGAGAATCCAGCTAGAGAAAGCTCGAGTGGAGTCTTCAGCGAAACCCAGTGAGAGTGTCAGGTCCCCAGCCACTAAATTTATGAAGGATTTGGTTGGTGTGTTTTTGGAGGGTTCTGATATCCTCCAATGGATTGAAGCGTTTGAAATGGCTTGTGCAATTCATGATGTTGACAGAAGAGATTGGGCTAAGTGTTTGCTAAGCAGAGTGCCTCACACTGGATATGACTGTATTCTGAAGCTGAGTGTGGAAGAACGGGGTCAGTATGAGTGTATGAAATCAGCTTTGATTGCCAAGTTTGGCAAGACACCTACCCAATACCTTAAACGGTTCAGGGATTTTAAAAAAAGAGAGAATGTGTCTTGGGTCGACTGGGTGAGTGCTGCGCACATGAATATGATGGGGTGGATTGACGGTTACAAGGTGAAAACTTTTGTTGAATTGTCCCACCTGTTGTTTTTTGAGCATTTTTCTGAAGCCTGTTCACCGGAGCTGCGTCAGTATGTTGCTGACCAGAACATTTTGGATCCCTTTAAGCTTGCTAGGGTGGCTGACAAGTGGGTCTCCCACCGAGTGTCCCCTAAGGACTCCAGTGGGAAGGACAAGGACAAAGAAAAGGGGGCCTCTCAGAAAGCTGAGGAGTCCCAAAAGCAGTCACAGTCGAGTAAACCTAAACCCTCCTCTCCTAAGACCCAAAAATCTAGTGGGGATAAGTCATCTGTGGGTGGGAATAAGAGTAGTGGTCCACCTGCTGCAAAGCAGGCTCCCGGTGGTTCCAGTACCGTACCTCGCACTCCCGGCACTTGTTGGGACTGTGGGGCTCTGGATCACAAAAGGGGTGACTCCAAGTGTAAAGGTAAGGCACTCGGAGTACAGGCTGTCAGCCTGACCTGCCCTTACCCCATGTCTGAGGTGGAGGCCACGGCCCTCCCCTCGTCTACCGGGATCACTTTTGGTGCTCCCGTAGAGATTTCCTTAGTGTCCCTTGGGGCCTGGGACCAGTACGCGGAAGTACTGGCGACTATCCCACAGAACACCCGTAGATTTTTGAGAAGTGTCCTCTTGAATGGCCAGCCTTCCACTGGTTTGAGAGACACAGGGGCAAGCATGACAGTGGAGGACAGGACCCTGCTCAAGGCAGAGGACTATGTAGATGCTCCTCTGAGAACCACCAGGTTAGCTGGTGGGCCTCCCAAATTATTGTCTGTAGCCCGAGTCACACTCGTAATTGGAGACAAGACAGCAAAGCTTCCTGTCCTGGTTCAGGACAACGTCCCCGCTAACATTCTGTTAGGTAACGATCTAGTCGAGTTGGGATTGATCACGGATGGTCTTCCCATGACTGCTGCTGTGGTCACTAGGTCACAGATGACACCGGGTCTGGCTGTGAATCAGGTACCCGAGCCGAAGGCGCGGCCTAATGCACAACGAAGGAAGAGCAAGAAGGCCACCTCTGTGGAGGGAGCCCCTTCTCTTCCTGCTGTTCCTACAGCACCCATTGGGATCCATGCTCCGGACGGGCTGGGTCCAGTGGTAAACCCTGTCTCAACTCCTGTGGGAGAAGAGCCAGAAGACTCTCCTGTGGGAGAGGTTCTCAACCCGGAGGATCATCACGATCTTCAATGCTTGTTAGCTGAAGGGGGACCCTCCCGGGCAGACTTCTGTAAAGGACAGAGAGAGGGTCCCTCTCTCGAGGGTCTGAGGAAACAGGCCCTGTCCCAGGCACAAAGTGAAGTGCCTAGGACTTTCCGGATTTATTGGGAGAGTGAGCTCCTTGTTAGTGAGCCCACTAAGCCTGAACCTGGAGCCCTCAAGAGGTTGGTGGTACCCCAGGTTTACAGGCCCTTCCTACTGCAGTTGGCGCATGAGGTGCCCTTGGCTGGTCATCTTGGTTCCAAGAAGACTAAGCAGAGGCTCTCTGCCCATTTCTACTGGCCCCGAATGGGAGTAGAAGTGGAGTGCCACTGCAGGACCTGCCCAACTTGTCAGTTGTCTTGCAAGACTGGAGGCAGTGTCATTGCCCGACTGCAGCCATTGCCAGTGGTTGGCACAGCGTTTGAGAGGGTGGGCATCGACATCGTCGGTCCCCTTGACCCTCCCACGTCAGGTGGACATCGGTTAATCCTGGTTTTGGTAGATCATGCCACCAGGTACCCTGAGGCTATACCCCTTTGGACTGTTACTGCCAAGGTGGTTGCCCGGGCCCTCCTGGGCATTTTCACCCGAGTTGGATTCCCCAAAGAGGTTGTCTCTGACCGAGGATCCAACTTCATGTCTAGTTACATGAAGACCATGTGGAAAGAGTGCGGGGTAACCTACATGTTCTCCACTTCTTACCACCCCCAGACCATTGGTCTGGTTGAGAGGTTTAATAAAACTCTCAAGGGCATGCTAGGTGCTTTGGAAGAGCCCCTAAGGAGGAAATGGGATCTCCTCCTGCCATGCCTGCTGTTTGCTTACAGAGAGGTACCTCAAGAGGGTGTTGGTTTCAGCCCCTTTGAGTTGCTCTTTGGACATCCCGTGAGGGGGCCCCTCGCCTTGTGTTAGGGAGAATTCTCTGTTTAGGCTGAATTTCCTAACCTAGTGAGTCCCCCAGCAGCTTTGCTGGATTTTTGGGGTTTATTTTTTTTTCTCCTGCCAAGAGTGAGACTCTTTTACCCTCACTCTTGGGCATGATTTGAGTGTGTTTCTTTGAATCTAAATGTGTTTAATGGGCTATGGGGTCTTTTACTCCATAGGGCTTCATGTGTTTTTGTGATGTGTGTTACACAGCACCCTCAGTGCAGTGACACAGGGGTGTCATAGTGACTCCCCAGTATAGACTCCATACCCTGGGACTGACTACTGTCTCCCAGGGCATGTAAAGTCACCATTGACTTTACTAGTCTTAAATTCTGAACAGAACCAGTACAAACCATCATATTTTGGACGTACTGGCTGGGGCAATTCGATTGCCCCAGGGTCTGTTAGTCGAGGGGGCACGTCTCCGTCGCCCCTGATCGAGTTTTGGCTGGTGGCAGTGGATACTACTTTTTATATTCAACCGCGAATATTTTCCTTATGGGATTTCCCATTGTTTTAGGTTACTATCTTTATTTAATTATTTACGGTAGCCTCGAACATACCGCCGTTTTTTTTAATTAATATTAATTCTCCGGTTGGTATTTTTTGCCAAAACTTGATTCTAAAATGGCGTTTGTGTTCTCTTCTGTAACTCCAACCCAAGTGGAGCCCTTTGTTCCACTTTTTGGCAGGCTTCTCCACAGAAGCCCTCCAAAGTGGTGTCACTCTGTCTGGGGTACTTAGGAGGGGTGGAGGGGAATTTAGGCACCCTGGACTGAGTTTCCTAGGCAACTCAAGTCGCATTCCATCCTGATTGGCCCAAGTGGTGAGCCGGCCGGCTCACCACTTAGCATGTTTGAGTGACAGCTAGGCTGAGTGAATGGGGATTTGCTGCATAAAAGCAGGGCTTTGGGGACTGGAACTTCAGAAGTCGCCACAGGACCTAAGAATCCGACAAGGGAGAAGCTGAGCCGACCTGCCATGACACCACCACCGGTGGAGCCCTGCTGGACTGCCTCACCACTTTTCCCAACGACAGAGAAGATCTCCCGCCGGAGAGTCTTGTTCTTTTGACTGGTGGGGATAACCAGTTTCACCGTCTTTTCGCTTTCCCGACGTACCTCGTGGCCGCCTTGCCCGTGCCAAGCACCCCGGCAACCGGGATACCACGTTTTACCACGACCGCGAAACAAAGGTACCACCTTTAACCGGAAGACTCCGCGGCTGGTTTCTTCCCTGGTAGTGCAACGACCTTCATCTTTCCTCCAAGTCGAGATCTTCTCTTCCCCTGGACGACGACGCAACTTGCACCCACTAACAGGAACAACTGCCACCGCTGGAGGCACCTTCCCACTTAAGGTACCGTGTCCTGCCAGGCTGCCCTTGCTACCGACTGTACGGGGTAGATTTAGCCCCCGGCTTTCGAACCTGGGTTAGTCTGGGACACCCTGGCTAAACTTTCTTAAAGCCTCTCTAAACCCTTTTTGAACCCTCTGCAAGACTTTCTAAGCATAGTGTAACTGTGTGATCTTGGGCGCATTTGTGCTCTGCTCTCTCTAAGAGTGGGCCCAGCCTTTGGACTTCGGCTCACCAGTGACTTTTGCTCTTCTGCCTTGCTAATAGTGTTGCTGAATCTTAGAGTGGTGTACCTTTCCATATTCTGTATTTTTCCCTCCCTTTCTCACAAACTTATTGGAGTGCAATCTATTTAAGCGCTCACCTTTGTATGAAAATAAGTGGTGTTTTACTGTGACTTATCTGATAAGGAAAAAGGGGTGTATATATTACAATAGTAACTGTGTTTAGAATATTTTACAAAAAGAGTGCTGGAGTGTTTCAACTGTGTGTTTTAAATAAATAATTATATACTTTGATACCAAAGCTCTGGTAAGTGTTTGCTTGTATTATTGTATCTGAGTGCCTATTGTGTATACTTTGCATACTGCCTAACTCTTCTTGAGGGAAGTCTGACTGCTCAGCCACAGCTACCAGGTAAATCTGGGTGGTACAGACTGCTACCAAGTGGGTTTACTGCCAACACCTGTAGTCTTAAATCTTTTGCAGTGGTCCCTAAGGGAACTGCACAGGTTTCTGCCTAACAGTTGTGGCAGCGGTGGGATTTGTATTGAGTATAGACTTTAGAGTGCTTGAGGATACCTTAGTACAACTAACCACAAAGCTTAGCACTGAAAAAGTAATCTTTCTAACATGTCAACTATGGAAACTTATAGTCAAGAGTCCCTTGCTACAAAAACTGCTGATTGTTTAAGAGTATTATGTAAGCATAAGAACCTCCTGACTAAAGGCAAGAACATTGAATTAATAGAAAGGTTGTTAGCTAACCAAAGTCTGGATGATGGGTCTGAGGAACCTACCATGCCAGAAAATGTAGATAACAGTATAGAAATTGATATTGATCAAAATGTTGATAATCTTGAGGAAGAGTCAGAAGAGGAGGGTGAGGCTGCTGTGACTGTCCCCCCTAGGCCTCTGTCTGCTCTACCTGCTGTACCTACTGGGCCTTTGCCAAGTCCCACACTAAGTCCTCAATATCTCGAATTAGAGAAAATGAAACTTGAACTAGAGTTCAAGAGGCTGAATACTCTGGCTGAACAGAGACATAAGGAAATGAATCAAGAACTAATGCTAAGGGAAATGGAGCTCAAGCATGAGCTAGAAATGAAGAAATTATCTGTCGGAAATGCTTCTCTCTCTGGCTCCTCTAGAGGTTCCAGTCCTAAAAGACCCCGGATGCCTAAAGAATTGGTTAGTATGTATGAGCCTAAGTTGGATGTGTTGGATTGGTTGTCTCTGTTTGAATATAATCATGGGCTCCAGAACATCACAGGAAATTACTTACTCACCTGGTTGTTCTCTAGGCTTCCCCCTGTTGCAACTGATGTGGTAATGGAGTTGGGGGAAGAGGATAGGAAAGAGTATGAATGTGTGAAACTAGCTCTGATAGCTAGGTTTGGGAAGACCCCTTCCCAGTATCTTAACAGGTTTTGAACCCTCAAAAGGCATGATGGTACCCCTTGGGCTACCTGGGTGAGTGAAGGGTTGAAAAACTTAGAGGGATGGATTAAGGGTTACAAAGTGAACACTTATGAAGGTATGAAGAATCTTTTTATGTTGGAGTCAATTTATGATGCCTGCTCTCCTGAGCTCAGACAGCACTTGGCTGATTCAAAGGAATTAGATTCCCGAAAGCTAGCTAAGGCTGCTGACTTGTGGGTTGCCAACAGGGCCAGGAAAGGCTCTCACTCTACTTCTATTGGCCAAAAATGGGGGCCGAAGTAGATAAGTTTTGCAAGAGCTGCCATACCTGCCAAACTTCTGGTAAGGTTGGCGCCAAGAATGTGGCACCATTAAGGCCTCTCCCAGTTGTGGGCGTCCCATTTGAGAGGGTAGGGATTGACATTGTTGGTCCCCTTGATCCCTCTACCTCCTCAGGCAGCAGGTTTATCCTTGTTGTAGTAGACCATGCTACTAGATACCCTGAGGCAATACCTATGAGAACTGTTACAGCTCCGGCTGTGGCTAAGGCTCTCCTTGGTATTTTTACCAGGGTTGGGTTTCCTAAGGAAGTAATATCCGAGAGGGGGTCAAACTTTATGTCCCACTACATGAAAGCCATGTGGAAAACCTGTGGAGTTACTTACAAGTTCTCAACCGCCTACCACCCCCAAAGCAATGGGCTGGTAGAAAGATTTAACAGAACCATGAAGAGCATGATAGGTGCTTTAGAGGAACCTCTGAAAAGAAAGTGGGACCTTCTACTGCCATGCCTTCTCTTTGCTTATAGAGAAGTCCCTCAAGAGGGAGTAGGTTATTCTCCCTTTGAACTTCTCTATGGCCATCCGGTCAGAGGTCCATTGGCCCTGATTAAGGAGGGGTTGGAAGGCGCTCCTCTCCTCAAGCCAGTCAGAGTGACTGACTATGTGATAGGTCTCCGAAGGAGAATGTCACACATGATGGCAGAAGCTAGTGATAACCTGAAAGCTGGACAAGCTTTGGTCAAGCATTGGCATGATCAAAAGGCTAACATGGTTGAGTTCACTCAAGACCAGCTAGTTCTCGTTATGCTCCCAACAAGGCAGAGGGCCTTGCAAGACAAATGGATGGGACCCTTCAAAGTTGTGGGAAAACTTGGAGAGGTCAACTATCTGGTGGATCTGGGCAGACCCAGGGAAGCTCCTAGAGTCTTCCACACCAACCGACTGAAAGCGTACATCTCCAGACCTGAAGTAGGAGCCTTGCTTCTAGCTTCAACAGCAGAGGAAGAAGAGAGTGAGTCTCTCCCTGATCTCCTCAGAGGTGTACCTTTAGATGAAGAAATTGAAGGAGTCAATCTCTCTTCAGATCTGACACCTGAGCAACAAGAGGAGTGCAAATATATGTTAAATCAGTTTGCCCCCTGTTCTCACTCTCACCAGGCTTGACCCCTTGGGGACAGCACGAGATACTCACTGGTGACTGTCTGCCAGTCAAAAGCAGAGGATACCGAATGTCAGAAAATGTGAGAACCCATATCAAGGGGGAGGTCAAGAAGATGCTTGATCTCGGGGTAATAGAACCCTCTACTAGTCCATGGTCTAGCCCAGTTGTGTTAGTACCAAAGGCAGGGTCCAAAGACTTGAGATTCTGTGTGGACTATAGAGCTCTTAATGCAGTCACCAAGACTGATGCCCACCCTTTACCCAGGACAGATGAGTTGGTGGATAAACTTGGTGCAGCCAAGTACCTCAGCACATTTGACCTTACGTCAGGCTATTGGCAAATAGCCTTGACAGACCATGCCAAGGAGGAAACTGCATTTTCCACCCCAGTTGGCTTGTACCAGTTTAAGGTCATGCCTTTTGGATTAATAAATGCACCTCTACATTCCAAAGGATGGTGAATCAAGTTCTAGCTGGGATGGAGGACTTCTGCATGGCATACTTGGATGACATTGCGGTCTTCAGCCACTCCTAGGAGGATCATGTGAACCACCTAGGACATGTTTGGCAGGCTCTTGGACAGGCCAATTTGACTATCAAGGCGAGTAAATGCCAGATAGGTCAAAGTAAGGTGGTCTACCTTGGGCATGAGGTAGGAGGTGGAGAAATAAGGCCTTTGCTCAGCAAGATTGAGGCTGTGCAAAATTGGACAACACCTACTACTCAAACCCAAGTGAGAGCCTTACTAGGCCTCACTGGGTACTACAGGAATTTCAGTGAGAACTATGGGACCATAGCTTCTCCACTGAATGTAATCTCCTCTCCAAAATTCCATAAAAAGGTCAAATGGAATGAGGAGTGCAATCAGGCCTTCGAAAAACTGAAGAAAGCTCTTTGCCAAGCTCCAGTATTGAGAGCTCCTGACTACCACCAAACTTTCATTGTACAAACTGATGCGTCCAATGTAGGTATAGGTGCAGTTCTAAGCCACCTGGATGAGAAGGGTAGGGAACACCCCATTTGCTTCATCAGCCGTAAGCTGAAGGATCCTGAGAGAAGGTGGACAACAATAGAAAGAGAATGCTTTGCTATTGTGTGGGCACTGAAGAAGTTTAGGCCATACTTGTATGGTTCTACTTTTGTCATTCAGACTGACCACCAACCCTTGAGATGGTTAATGCAAATGAAGGGGGAAAATCCAAAACTATTGAGATAGTCAATCTGCCTGCAAGGGTTTGATTTCACCATTGAGCATAGGTCACGGTGTCACCATCAAAATGCTGATGGACTCTCTAGGATGTATGTCATCAACTAGGATTAAATCCTCCTGTCCCTTAGTCTGGGGGGGGGCGAGTGTTAGGGAGAATTCTCTGTTTAGGGTGAATTTCCTAACCTAGTGAGTCCCCCAGCAGCTTTGCTGGATTTTTGGGGTTTATTTTTTTTCTCCTGCCAAGATTGAGACTCTTTTACCCTCACTCTTGGGCATGATTTGAGTGTGTTTCTTTGAATCTAGATGTGTTTAATGGGCTATGGGGTCTTTTACTCCATAGGTCTTCATGTGTTTTTGTGATGTGTGTTACACAGCACCCTCAATGCAGTGACACAGGGGTGTCATAGTGACCCCCCAGTATAGACTCCATACCCTGGGACTGACTACTGTCTCCCAGGGCATGTAAAGTCACCATTGACTTTACTAGTCTTAAATTCTGAACAGAACCAGTACAAACCATCATATTGTGGACGTACTGGCTGGGGCAATTCGATTGCCCCAGGGTCTGTTAGTCGAGGGGGCACGTCTCCGTCCCCCTTGATCGAGTTTTGGCTGGTGGCAGTGGATAGTACTTTTTATATTCAACCGCAAATATTTTCCAATGGGATTTCCCATTGTTTTAGGCTACTATCTTTATTTAATTATTTACGGTAGCCTCGAACATACCGCTGTTTTTTTTAATTAATATTAATTCTCCGGTTGGTATTTTTTGCCAAAACTTGATTCTAAAATGGCGTTTGTGTTCTCTTCTGTAACTCCAACCCAAGTGGAGCCCTTTGTTCCACTTTTTGGCGGGCTTCTCCACAGAAGCCCTCCAAAGTGGTGCCGCTCTCTCTGGGATACTTAGGAGGGGTGGAGGGGAATTTAGGCACCCTGGACTGAGTTTCCTAGGCAACTCAAGTCACACTCCATCCTGATTGGCCCAAGTGATGAGCCGGCCGGCTCACCACTTAGCATGTTTGAGTGACAGCTAGGCTGAGTGAATGGGGGTTTGCTGCATAAAAGCACGGCTTTGGGGACTGGAACTTCAGAAGTCGCCACAGGACCTAAGAATCCAACGAGGGGGAAGCTGAGCCGACCTGCCACGACACCACCACCGGTGGAGCCCTGCTGGACTGCCTCACCACTTTTCCCAACGACAGAGAAGATCTCCCGCCGGAGAGTCTTGTTCCTTTGACTGGTGGGGATAACCAGTTTCACTGTCTTTTCGCTTTCCCGACGTACCTCGTGGCCGCCTTGCCCGTGCCAGGCACCCCGGTAACCGGGATACCACGTTTTACCACGACCGTGAAACAAAGGTACCACCTTTAACCGGAAGACTCCGCGGCTGGTTTCTTCCCTGGTAGTGCAACGACCTTCATCTTTCCTCCAAGTCGAGATCTTCTCTTCCCCTGGACAACGACGCAACTTACATCCACTAACAGGAACAACTGCCACCGCTGGAGGATCCTTCCCACTTAAGGTACCGTGTCCTGCCAGGCTGCCCTTGCTACCGATTGTACGGGGTAGATTTAGCCCCCGGCTTTCGAACCCGGGTTAGTCTGGGACACCCTGGCTAAACTTTCTTAAAGCCTCTCTAAACCCTTTTTGAACCCTCTGCAAGACTTTCTAAGCATAGTGTAACTGTGTGATCTTGAGCGCATTTGTGCTCTGCTCTCTCTAAGAGTGGGCCCAGCCTTTGGACTTCGGCTCACCAGTGACTTTTGCTCTTCTGCCTTGCTAATAGTGTTCCTGAATCTTAGAGTGATGTACCTTTCCATATTCTGTCTTTTTCCCTCCCTTTCTCACAAACTTATTGGAGTGCAATCTAGTTAAGCGCTCACCTCTGTATGAAAATAAGTGGTGTTTTACTGTGACTTATCTGATAAGGAAAAAGGGGTGTATATATTACAATAGTAACTGTGTTTAGAATATTTTACAATAAGAGTGCTGGAGTGTTTCAACTGTGTGTTTTTAAATAAATAATTATATACTTTGATACCAAAGCTCTGGTCAGTGTTTGCTTGTATTATTGTATCTGAGTGCCTATTGTGTATACTTTGCATACTGCCTAACTTTTCTTGAGGGAAGTCTGACTGCTCATCCACAGCTACCAGGTAAATCTGGGTGGTACAGACTGCTACCAAGTGGGTTTACTGCCAACACCTGTAGTCTTAAATCTTTTGCAGTGGTCCCTAAGGGAACTGCACAGGTTTCTGCCTAACTCCTTGATCAGAGAAGGCTTGGAAGCCGCCTCTCCCGGTCCCGCCAAGCAAGTGGGGGACTATGTGTTAGGCCTCAGACGGAGGATGACACAGATGATGGGACAAGCAACGGCGAATCTCAAGGCCAGCCAGGAATTGAACAAATACTGGCATGACCTTAAAGCATCGCAAGTGGAGTGGACTCCGGGACAAGAGGTCCTCGTGATGGAGCCTACCAAGCCTCGGGCATTGGCAGATAAATGGACTGGACCCTTCCGGATAGTCTCCAAGATGGGCGAGGTCAATTATCTGGTTGACATGGGAATCTCAGGGATAGCCCCTCAGGTATTCCATGTTAATAGGCTCAAGCCGTTCCACAGGCGAGCAGAAGTCTAATGTCTCTTGCTGGCTTCAGAGCAAGAAGAGAATGAGAGTGAGCCCCTTCCTGATTTGCTGCATAGCAACCCTCAGGATGGCTCAGTGGAGGGGTGCAGCTCTCTCCAGATTTGACAACCGAGCAGCAGAGGGCCTGCAGGACTTTGCTCCAGCAGTATGCCTCTCTGTTTTCGCTGACGCCAGGCCTTACACCATGGTGTAAGCACGAGATTGACACTGGTGACAGCGTGCCTGTCAAGAGCAGGAGCTACCGAATGTCAGATACAGTTAAGAACCACATCCAGGCTGAGGTCGCCAAGATGTTGGATCTGGGTGTTATTGAACCCTCAACCAGTCCCTGCTCCAGTCCAGTGGTCCTTGTCCCCAAGGCAAGTCCCCAGGCCGGTACCAAGGATTGGAGGTTCTGTGTGGACTACCGAGGAATCAATGCCATCACCAAAACTGACGCGCACCCACTGCCCCGGGCTGATGAGCTCGTGGACACCATAGGTGCTGCCAAATTTGTGAGCACCTTTGACCTCACCTCAGGCTATTGGCAAATAGCTCTGACGGACCATGCCAAGGAAAAGACGGCGTTCTCCACCCCAGAGGGACTCTACCAGTTTAGGGTCATGCCTTTTGGGTTAAAGAATGCCCCTGCCACCTTCCAGAGATTGGTCAATCATGCTCTCAGTGGGCTGGAAGCCTTTTGTGTGGCTTATTTAGACGACATTGCCGTCTACAGTGTCACCTGGGAAGAGCACTTGACACCTCTGGGTAGAGTGTTGCGGGCCTTAAAAAGGGCTAACCTCACTATCAAGGCCACCAAGTGCCAGATAGCTCAGGGGAAAGTCACGTATCTTGGTCATGAGGTAGGAGGGGGTCAAATCCAACCTCTCCCCAGTAAGGTACAGGATGTACAGGACTGGGAGACTCCCACTACTCAAACCCAGGTGAGAGCCTTTTTGGGTCTCACTGGGTACTATCGCAATTTCATGGCGGACTATGGAACCATAGCTGCACCACTGACAGCTCTGACTTCACCCAAGCTGCCTAGGAAGGTCAATTGGACTGAAGACTGTCAGAGGGCCTTTGAAGGCTTGAAAGAAAGTCTGTGTCGGGCGCCCGTGTTGTGTGCGCCTGACTACAGCCGACCCTTTATCGTCCAGAAGGATGCCTGCGACACCGGAATTGGAGCTGTCTTGTCCCAGTTAGATGACAAAGGGAGAGAACATCCTATCATATTCATTAGTAGACAACTCAAGGGTAGAGAACATAGGTGGGCTACTGTTGAAAAGGAGTGTTTTAGTATAGTTTGGAGCCTTAGGTGTTTTAGGCCCTACCTTACGGGGTCTACCTTCAAGGTGCAAACAGATCATAAGCCCCTAAAGTGGCTTATGCAGATGAAGGGTGAGAACCCGAAACTGCTCAGGTGGTCCATTAGCCTGCAAGGGCTGGACTTCACCATAGAGCACAGAGCAGGGAAGAGTCACGATAATGCAGATGGCCTTTCCAGAAGGTATGTTGACCGTCTGGATGAGGGTGTCTATCCCGTGGGAGATTAGGCACCCTCCACCTCAGTCTGGGGGGGCGACTGTGATGCTGGAAATGCATCGGAGGGACAGGGCCTCCGTATCCTTGTCCTTTACTGCTTTTTATTTTGTGTTCTGTCGTGTTTTCCGCGCAGGAGTTAATGTGGGACTCCTGGCGGTGCAGCTCTCTTTCTTTTGGTTTGGTGAACAGACCCGTGGGATACCCTTATGGCACCCATGGGTGGGGGTACAACCCTGTGCCCCTAGTGTATGTTTTTGGGCACCTGTGGGTGGCCCACAGAGCAGGGTATGGGCTGGTGGCAGCTCCATGCTGAATGTGACAGGTGCGGCGTATCCTCCATTTTGGGATACCCCGTCTCTGCCATTGGGATCAGTTGATTCCTGATGGAAAACAAGATGGCCCCGGTGGCCTCTTGCTTTCTATTACCCATTACCTTGTTTTCCCAAAGTCCTGGGAATCCCTGACTCTGCCCCTTCCCCCTGACTGGCTGTTGGGTGGAAATGCCATATATGGTGTTGTTGGGAAGACCCAGTCAGACTAGCTGGAGCCTTCCCGGTGATGTATGTTGTGGGTACCTCCTGTGGGTGGGACCTGGGTGAATAGAGTGTGTGACGAATATGCATTCTGTGTTGTGGGTGTCTAGTATCTGGTGGTTGACACAATGACTGAGACAACCCTGCCCGAAACCGGTATGAATGCAGGTTGGAGTGTTGAATGGCTTGGTACTTGTCCCAATACACATTACTTGTTGTGAGTGTCTGTAGAGAAGTGAATGGCCTGAATATCTTGTGTGCCTGATTGGCTGCCTGCCTGCATGAATGCCCGTAGTCGTGATTGGATGCTTGAGTGTGACCCAGCGGAATGAATGGGAGATCAACAGTATATCTGGGGACCTCTCACTGCTAGGAATCGTGTTCAGAAGCTGAAGTCCACTACGACGAGTAACTGGATTAACTGACGCTTGACCTTGAAGCCCTGCTGGACGAGAAGAATTGCTGTTGCTCTACTTCACAATCTGAAAGCTGCTGTGCCCCCAAGGACTGACCCAGAGAGGACCTGGTAAGGCGCCCTCTTCCCGAGCTACGAGGGACCATTGTGCACAGCTGATCTTTGCCAACGCTCCCTGGTAGACAGACCTTCGACAGGCTGCCGACCCGATACGGGGACTGCTGCGGAACTTCAAGGAGAAGCACCCGACTGTTGTCCGCCACTGTCGACGACCGCCGTCACTGACCGGAGCCGCCGTGCTCCCGTTTGCCTAAGAACTTCAACTGATCATCGGACGCTCTCGTCTGCATCGGCATCCGCTTGTCTCCCGCTGGAGAAGGCCCTACCGTCGACGCGCCGAGGAGCATCCACTGGTGGGTTTCCCGCCACCTACAGACCGCAGAGACGCCGACGACTCGACGCCCTTGCTGGGCCACAGTTCTTCATCATCTCTTTGCGGTCCAGAACTATTGTCACCAAGGTGCCCCGCATGCCTCCTCCTTGCAGGAGGCCAATGCTCTGTCAACGATGAGCACCGCTAGGAACGAAGCTGCCACTTCCCTGCCATAGTTCACCCTGTTCACCGTCGGACGTTCGACGACCCGTGACTCCTGCCTTAAAGGGAGGGCACTCAAGAAGGGCCGTCGATTCCCCGACACCGAACGCCAAGTTCCCCGACACCTCTCGACGATCCGTGGCTCCCGCCTGAAAGGGAGGCACTCAAGAAGGATCGGTCGGTGCATCATCGGAGAACTCTACTCCACCAGGTACATTGGGGAGGTAAAACCTTAACAGGAAGAAGTAAGACTATTGAACATTTGGACTGGGCTTGTGCTATATATCTTTATCTGCAGGTTGCCCAGGTGGGGGGATCTCCACACAGAACTGTGTCTAGGTAACGGGGCCAGCATTCTGCCTATTGTTTCAACCATCTTGCGTTCCTTCCTTTCTCTATTGCTGGTTTACTCGTTATTGATCTGTGTGACATTTTAACCGTAAAGTTGATGCACTTTAATGAGATTTGATAACATTAGTGGTACCACTCTAGACGTGTATATATTTATCATTATTGACTTCCAAGTACAAAGTGCGTTATTGTGATCGTGTACATACCTTTGAATATTAATTATATAAAGACTGTGTTTTCAGTAATAGAGTATGTGGACATTCCTTTGTGGGGGTTCGGGGACTACACTGTACTTAAGAACCAGCCCGCATCACCTCCTGAGAAGCTAGGCCTTGATTGCTCATCCATTGCTACCATATAGAGAATCTTGGCTGGGGTCTGCTGTGCCTCTCCTCTACCATATAGAGAGCGGAAGTACAGACACCCCCTACCAGTCTTTACAAACCTTGATTGGGCACTCTTTTTTTGGACCATTGTATTAACGTTGTTTGGGTTGGCACTGTTACCAGCTCACACCCCTCCTGAAGATATATTCTGCTGTATGCCTACGCTACCGCATAATGGGAAAGAGGTATACCTTTCGGGCTATACCTGTGTCCCCTTCATGAATGGGAATCACAGCTGGTTTAGTAAAAGTGTAGGGCAAAGTAGTGGTTTAGCAACTACTCATTGCAGTAGTCATTCTGTTACAGAAAGGCTGAATTCTTCTTACCCAGATTTTAACCTGGGAACTTCATTTTACATACAGATCTCTGCAGCAGGTGTGCTGGCCTTCTGAGATATCTTACCGCAGAGTTTAATATGCTGTCCTGGCTGGATAACATTTCCTGTTGGTGAACCCCTGAGCCAGCCTCACCCTAACCTCCGAGCCCTCCCTCTCCCCTAACCTCTCTCTCCTTTCCTGCAGCCTTTGAAGTTATTTTGTGTATGATTTGTCCCAAGAATAATCCCAAAATGCTGTATTTTTCAGGATTTCCCTCAATATTTAGGGCACTTAAATAATGTTCTTTTAGATTCAGGCTGGAAGAAAGGTCTGCAGGAGCCTGAAAACCTACCTAGATCTCACAGGGGAGGTTCGTGGGAGCCTGCGGATCACTTTTTATAAAGTTCGTCTAGGCCTACTTACACAGGAAATTAAGCAATTCAGTCAGTGTTTTCTTTAACCATTTTTTATTTATTTATACGGAAAACCAGGATGCATAAACACTCTCTAAGTGCTTACCCGGACAGTGTCACGTGTGGTTAAATACAATTACAAAAGCCAACTAATGGTGGCACACGTATATGAGCTTTCTTAACTAGTTAGTCTATTATTTTTTTTGCATAAACAAAGTCAGACTTCATTTTGAGCGTTGGCACTTTGGAGAACCACTAAATTGGCGGAATGCTGCATTACACAGATTCACTGAAGCATTACACAGATTCACCAAAGCATTCAACTTTTTCGTGGTCCTGAGGCTTATGTAGGAAGATACCACCCGGAGAGGTCACCTCTGACAGTGACCTCATGGGCTTTGGCATTTCTGGTCTCCCACTGGCCTGGAAGAGCCCAGCGACTAGGAGAAATGGAAGGCCTATTGGACCTGGCCAGACTTTCCATGAATGTGCTGCTGAATTGTGCTCTTTGCGGGACTCTGTGAGCCAGTGGGAGATTAGGTCGCAGAACTTGGGGCGAGCAACGCATGTGGGGAAGCATGAAACAATGATACACTGTGGCAGCCTAGGCTTCTGGGGTTCAACTGGGGACTTGGGATACCCACGAGCCATCCTCACCCACATATCTGGAAAAAGAGGATGCAGAGTGCCGCGGCAGAGACAGGTAAGAACCTGAGTGGCCGAGTGTCGAAGTGGTGGAGCAACGTAGAGCCGAAGACAAGTTGGGACTTCTGCCTACCTTCAGAATGACAGGTGGGCCATTTGACAGATTGGGACTCCAAGGACTTAGAAAACAGAGGCAAACACAAAGGGAGGACGTGATAACCGATTCATTTGCGCCAGGAAGGAAAGACAGACTACAAAACAATTCCGAGAGGGAGACAGCGGAAGAAAGCAGAGGACAATATACATTTAGTGCTGGGAGAATTTCAGGGGGCTGCAGGGGAAGGAGAGGCAGACCAGAGTGTGAGACAGAAGCAGACTGGTGTGGAGCTGGCCACATAGGAAAAGGAGAGCCAGGCGCACATCAGCCTGTAATATCGGGTGGAGGGAAGTGCTAGCCTCCAGTATCAGGAACCTGAGAGTAGACTTGACATCTGTTTGGAGAAGGGTCCCTTGGGTGTCTGAAGAAGCTCTCCTTACTGATATGGCACAGACCGAGGAAGGATCCTAGGCCTAGACCCAGTTAAATACCTGAAAGTGTGCATCCCAGTGTAGTTAAATCTTAGTGGCTCTTTGCCCGAGATAAACTTTTATATATTTCCACACTGCAAAATCCAGAGTAGTTTGGGACTGCTAAACTGAGACAACAGAGGTGGACCTGTTTAGCATATACTGTGTTCAAATATAATCTAATGGGTAGAATGGGCAGCTATGGATCTGTGGACTCATTCTAGAGTAGGTTACAAGCCTGGCACCTGCAAAGAGAGGGGTACAATGTTATACTCTGATAACATATTGTCTGAGAGTGCAGCTGCTGTACAACCCAGGGTTTCTGTACTGGTGATGTGTGTGTTACGTGACTGTGCCACATAAGGCTATGGCCCAGTTTTTGTTTGTATAGATCTTGATGCCACAGTAAGGCCATCTTAGAGAACAGAGGAACAAGAAGAGCCTCTTTCAGTCAATGATATAGGTGCCAGTAAGCCTAACGAGCGGCACTGAACGGTCATTGAGGCCTGAACGGACAGTTTTATAATAGGGTTAAGTCAGTGACCCTGAAGACACTTCCAGATTAGGGTGGCTTTCTGTATGAAGATTATCTGCTGGAGATACAGCCCTGAGGTGGTTATTGAGCAGTCATTGGGCCCTGCCAGAAAACCTTTGTGAATTCCTGGGTTGTTGCAATTATTTATTTATTTTTTTATTGGATATCGTAAGGCTGTTATACTTGACCAATCTATTTCAAATAATAATAGGTAGAATGAAGTGGTTGCACTAACCTGGATCAGAAGCAGCGAAAGGATGATTTTGAGAAGTTACCCGCTAAGCCCTAGATGCCCTTCCGCTCTATGTCTTCAAAAGGAAACCCAGGACCCACAGGGAAACCCTCCTGGGGGAAAAAACCCTTGATGTCTTTGGTTCTTCGGTACTGTGTTTCAGATGTGGCAAGATTTTCTTGCTGGGTAGTCTGGACTCTGTCGCCTTCAAGATAGACTACCTATGCAGTACAAATGGAGGGAGTTAGTGGAGAGTCTACTCAGAAAAGGAAAAGGCCAAAGTAATTCCTGCCATACCTATGTGGAAGCCCAGTATCTCCGTGAAGGTAAGGAATGATACTGTGAATCACTAGAGGATGTTCCTGGAGTAGTCATGGAAGAAGGCATAAGGGAGAGAAAGCTAAGAGCTTGTCGGATTGAATACGTGATGCTCCTGATGGTTGGGACCAAAAGGAATGTAATCTGTCAGTACACAACCAGAACGTATGAGAGACTAAATGAGAGAGAATCAGTGTCCTACCGTTCCAAAACTTCTAGGAGCTGTAAGTGCGAGAAACACAATGGCGTTGTTTGTGGTTTGTCTGTGAAGTATTCTGTAAGATATAGTCTGTACCCGCTTTGTAGCCTAAAAGATATAAACAGATTTTGTGAGTGTGAGTCCAGAGAGACAGATCGAGTGATCCGTTGGAGTTGGGTTGTGTAATTCGGGTCTTCGTACCATTGCCTGGTAACAAGGCGGCGTCCCAGGAAACGAAGCCGTCATGGCGTGCCCGATAGGAACACAGTGTGTTTGCTCGGGGAGAGACTTTAAAGAAGAAGGAATGGATAGATTAGTACGAGTCAAGGAGAAATGGAAGTTTAGAATACTCTAGCAAACGAAACTCACAATGCGTCATAGAAAAGGAGTAGTGACGCGTGGTCCTGTTGGGATCACTTCCATATAAGTGTTTCTGTCCAGCATCAGGGGCAGAGCCAGATGTGTCATTGAGGAAATTACTGCAGCGTTAGCCTGAGATACGGGAGACATCTTGTGGGAAACACAGCTAACACCATGGACATGCCTCCAACGTCACCATAGCGACCAACGGTGTCTGCCATTCATTACAGCATGCCCCCTCCAAAGGAGAGACCCACCAGGCTTACCAGGATGCAACTGATGAAAGTGACAAACCAACTGGGATGCATATACCCCTGAAGCTGATTCCCATGAACGATCCGCAGGGGAATAACCCTTCCAATCGACCAGATATTGGACAGAGCCACGATAGTAGCGAGAGTCGCAGATACCGGCCACCTCATATTCAGGACCCACATCAGTGGCCATAGGAAGAAGACGACCCAGAGTCGCTTGATGAAACCGATCTGGGACATCAGGCTTTATCTGAGACACATGAAACACTGGATGAATCCGGGACCAGGAAGGCAGAAGATGCCGGCGGACTGCGACATCTCCATGTAGCCAAACAATCGTAAATGGGCCAAAGTAATGGGGTGACAGTTTGGAAGGCACCAAATGCTGAGGCAAAAACCGAGAAGGCAACCAAACTTTATCCCCCGGGGACAAGACGGAGAACGGGTATGATGCCTATTGGTGAATCACTTGGCACGATCTTGGGCAGCCAGTAAAGATTGCTGTGCCTGGCGGTGACCATCCTGAATCTGACATACCAAGTTATCCACAGCAGGGAAACGAGAGCCAGAGGGCAACGACATGGGCAAACAAGTCAGATGAAATCCGTAAGAACAAAAAAAAGGACTGGTACAAAGGGCTGAGTGAGATACGTTGTTATAGGCAAATGCAGCCAATGGGAGAAGATCAGACCAGTTGTCTTTAGCAGATGAAATATAACACCGAAGATAGCCCTCCAAGGTCTGAGTCAATTTCTCAGTCTGCCCATTGGTCTGAGGATGTAATCCAGAACTCAATGCCTGTTTGATGCCCAAGATAGAGCATACCTGCTGCCAATATCGAGAAGTCTCTAGCCGCCTCCCTCGTATCCCTGCCAGGCCTCCCGTACCTCCCTTTATCTTCTCCCAGGATCGGAAACTGCTCCGGTTCTTCCTGGGATAGGGTTTTTGTTCGGCAGCTTCAGTGACACTCCTTCTGAGGTCTGCTAGTTCCACGATCTTCCACTGGCCTCTTTGCTTTGCGATTTTCTGCACCATTGTCGGACCTCAGGGTCCACCTGACCAGGGTTAAGCCACCGCTCTTTTCTGCAGGTCTGGCGGTGAGGTTCCCTCCTGCTAGACCTCCTCCGGGCTCCCACAGCTTCTCGCCAGTGTTCGCTGCACCGCCTGCTTATTCATTGGGCGAGATTCGGAACTCCTGGGTCCCTCGCTAGAAGACGTTGTGTCCTTTTTAAGTTTCTCTTGTGTAGGGCTAGTCCCACGCCGCGTAATGTCAACACCTGTTCTGGATGATGGCCAGGCACTCTTTATGTTTCCGGAAAGCCACCTTGTGGCTGTACCTGTATATTGAATACTCTTCATGCTCTTGCTACTCTTTTTTGACTGGGTAGGTGTTACAGTCATGGGGCCTCATTACGACTCAGGCGGTAAGGGGTTTACGGCAGCGTAAACAGCGCCGACCCTTACCGCCTGATTCCGAGGTCCCTTAGCGCCATGGCGGATTTAACACCTGCTTTTAGCAGGTGTTAAAATCCATGGCGCTAAGGGACCATGTTGTTAATTACGCCACTGTAATTTACGGTGGCGTAATTAACGCCTTCCCCACTCCCATTATGCCCTATGGGGCAAAAATGGGAATGGGGAAGGGTAAATGGGGATTGGGGACTTTACCGCCCCGCCGACCTCGGAATGGGGCGGTAAGTCCGCCAACCACCATGGCGTAAACGTAGTTTACGCCATGGTGGTAAAGGTACGACCCAGGCGGTAACTTACCACCTGGGTCGTAATGAGGCCCATGGTGTTATAGTAGCACACTAGTAAGAGTGGTGGGGAAGGTGGTAAGGGTCTTGGGGATGTGTAGGGATGTTGTGTCGACTGTGACCAGGTGGTCGTCCTTATCGCCTGGAGGGGAGTCCCTCCCCAAGAGGTTCTCCTGCACCAAACCACCCTACGGGGACTATTGGGTAGCGGCCACACCTCCCTAGCCTCACAGGAAAGGTCTCCCCCCCTAGGGAGAAGTGACGACATCTAGTGAATCGTCACGCAACACAGAAACATTTTCAATAGACAATGGCCAAAATGATTGGCTTTGTGAATACTTTATATACTTTTATATAATAAGTATGCCTTAGTGAAGAAAATACAAGCATATTATTGTTTAATTTCCTTTATTGTGTACATAATAAACTTCTGCTTTTTTGAGCAAGTGCATATTTTTATTGCCATCTTCGTTAGGGTATTGACCACAGAGGGGCTAATCAAAATGCTTGGAATGTGGTATATAACTCCAGATATAGGCCAAATTCCAAACTTCTCACTGGCCGGTGCCTTTCCATTTCCTACTCACTCAGTCATTCGTCATCTTGCATTAGGCTTGTCCTGGTCCTACATCCGCTGAGCATCATTTGCTCGGCAGACATTTTTGATTGGGAATAAATGTTTCTTTGCAAGAGGGGTTTTCTCCTAACAAAGGATGCACTAAGGAGTAAAATTAAAGCACAACAGCGGGTGCTAATAGCCTGATAGACCTTGTGAGGGGCAATGATTACTTATAATGACCCTCCTCCAACCAATGGGCCGCAGCTTCTATGCATGGAATAACTTAAGGCAGGTCATTTACCCTGCGATCATGGTCCCCCCACTCTACAATGCTCAATAAGAGAGTGGCATTAATAGGCTCAAAGCAACAAGAACACATTGTGCATAATTTAATCTTAAATGCATCTATCATATGTTTAAAATGCGCCTCAGGTCTGTTTATTTCCCACAGTCGCCCGTTTCTGTGTGCCATACAACTCTGTATTGAGCGAGGTCACAAAATATTTTCCTGCACAGGTGGAGTCGCATATGCCATGCGCATACGCACATGCACACCCTCGCTCCGAGAAACCACACCCCCACAAATGAAAACACACGCAAATAGGCAAGCACTTTCTCTCACCCAGACACACACCCTTCCCCACCTCCAGTCGGTGAAATACGGTCGAGCAGTGGATCTGCATCGCGCCAAAACATCATTCCCTGCCCTCTGCGATTGTGAACAGCTTTCAAGGGCAGCGCCCGTCCCTCCAGCCCAGCGGAAAGAGATTACGTTAGTCATCTCTGCAGCCGACCTTTGATGCAAAATGAGAAATTATCTAGTTATGTCATGGTATCTTCGGCCTCCCTCCCCGGGCGGCGCCTCGCG
The DNA here is from genome assembly GCF_040938575.1 of Ambystoma mexicanum. NCBI lineage: Eukaryota > Metazoa > Chordata > Amphibia > Caudata > Ambystomatidae > Ambystoma > Ambystoma mexicanum. Next base: position 283,680,493 of record NC_090931.1, on the reverse strand, counting down.
CCAGGGCGCGGTGGGGATCTGCGCTGCAGACCGCGCAGGCATGAAGGGCCGCCACGACATGGAAAGGGGGAACGTTTCCTGACAGCGCTGCGAGCGGCCCGCTCCGAGGCGTGCTCGCTCCCAGCCTGGCGGAATCAGATAGCCGTCGCGAGATGGACGGCCCAGTGATGTGTAATGCGCCGCCCGCGTGAGCCTCGGTGGTCCTGCTGGGCCCCTGTCCAAGGGAAGCCGCAGCCGAGCACTCGAGAGGGGAGGCGTGCGTGTGTCACTCATGCCGGGCCTGCGAGGAACATAAAATCACCCAATCAGCCATGTTATTGTGACAGAGTGCTGCCAGAAATCAAGCCCGCGCCCAACATGAGCTTTGAAGCTATCTGGCGTGCACGCTGCGTGCACCAGTGGGCCGTATGATGTGTCGCTCATTCTCACGTGGCATGGGTGTGAGATGGGATTTATAACTGCCTGTAGGACAGGTCCCCTTATGAGTCATCCAACATGTGCTCAGAAGTGCAGTCATGTCAGATATGCACATATGATTCTGAAAATAAAGCATGCGTCAACAGGCAGTGTAATATGTCACGCGTGCTCACTGCTGCATTATCAATGGCACACAGCAGCCTACAGGGGGCCATTTAAGCCTCTCCAATGACGTAGGTCAGTCAAGCACCATGTAATCATAGTCTTGGGGTGGAGGGCTGGTCTTAGAAGCTGCAGCGCTCTGGGCAGCCAATCAAAACGTTGTCACCGTTCCCCTCTCCTGCACGCCCCTAGTCATGCGGCGGGGGGAGGGAGGGGAGAGGGCGTGGCACTTTTTTGCAATAGGTGTGGCAGGCGCTCTATTGTTAATAAATGCGCCCCGCTCCTGAGAGTGGAGCACATTTAATTTCAATAGGGCGGCTGCTGCGCCTTCTGCCACAGCGCCAGCTTGGGGAGAACTTGAAAGACTCCCCCGAGCTGGGGTAACTGGGGTCTAATGGCAGGGCGCCCAGGACGGCTGCCTGGCCTGCCCGACCCGCCCAGCCCTAAGGCCGGCTCTACTTGGGTGGGTGTATGTATACTGCCCTGTTTTTATGGTGTCCTGGAAGGGACACAGGGAGTGAGATGGGTCCAAACTGAAGTTCGTCCCCTCATAGAAAGTGCATAGCAGTGCCTCCTACTTTTTCAAGGTCAGTAGTTTTCTATATAAAGCCATGGGTTTGAATCCAACTGTCAAACAAACATGGCAGATAAGAACTCTACTGGAAGAGCTCAAAGTGTGGCCACTAATTTCCCCCCGAAAGTCAGGTGCCATTGGATATTCCTGTCGCCCGCTTTCTACCAGGACTCAAAAAGCGAATCTGCCAGCTTCTTTTCACCCAAGGTTTTCCAGGCTGCGCATCTTCAAAGGCCGCTCCTGCTTGGACTGCGTCTTCACACACTATTGGCTCACACCTTTTTCTCCGCACACAGGAGTGGACTCAGTACATATGCATAACTACTTACTTTCATTTCTACTTTTCCTGTCCCCATCAAAGCTTCCTATATAGGTCATTTCATTATCAAGCACCACACACCGTGGGTAATAATAAGCAGCGCTCGGATACCTGAGGGTTTGTAGCGCTATATAAAAGCCTAATTATTATTATTATTATTATTATTAATGTGGGTATACAATACAGCAACTCGACCTATGCTTTATTGGAAACCAGAGTGCAGAACACTTGCTACAAGTGCTAGGTAATTTGCATAAGTTCTACTGTTAATGCAAGTGTTCCGTAGCAGTGGCGTGATGTGAGCCGAGGCTTTATTTGTAGTAGTTGGTCTTTGATTAGACTGCGGCTTGGTAGTAGCCATAATGTTGGCATTTCCAATGGTTGTAGACTTTACTTTTATTTCATTTTATTTCTTTTTTCAAATATATATAATCAGAACCATCCAACTTTAGGCCCCTCCCCCTCATGGATGCCTCTTGCAAACCTTTCAGTGTGAAGGACCGTTAACAGATGGGCCAGCCAATGTTTACGATTCATTCCCAACCTTCAAGCCATCACATTTCCATAGTGTATTTGTCAACCCGAGTGGGAACGGGTATACCCAGATGTGTATCCCGAGCCTGCTGTGCCTAGAGACCCAAACTACACCTCACTGTGAGCACCCAATGAGGCTGAAACATGTCTGGGGTTGCTTGTGGTCTTGTGCAAAAAGGGATGTGACCTAGCAGTTCGGGCTGCACTGCACCTTTTCGGATAGGACCAAGCCTGATTTGCATATGACCGTTCCCTTTTTGTAAGGGCATGGAAGGCCAAAACAATTTCAAGTGGTTACGAAGGATAACCTTCCAGCCATCACCTTTCAGTTGAGCTTGGATAAGTCCCCTGTGGCAGTCATTGGGGCAATTAAGGCCATTAGCACCTGATAGGAGCTGGGCGTGTGGAGTTTGGGTGCCAGAAGAAGAAAGGGAGGGGACCGCAGAAGAGAGATGTAGGCACAGGCGACACGCTTTCGAGCTGTGAAACAGGGCAGCACGGAGAATGCCAGCGCTTATTGCCGTATTCAGTCCAGGACCCTTGCTCGCTGATTGGTCAAGGCACCTTTTAAGCAAACTCATGTGCCTGCAACTCCATCTAAGCCGGCAAACCTTCCCCAAATACCCCTCACCACTGCTTGCCCGTCCCCCTCACCCTGTACACACACTGTAATGTTGATTAATGCCCACTCAGCAACCCTACACACAGCAGACATTTCAGGCTTGATCGCTGTCAATAAACTCAACTCTATCATCATAACCGAAACTTGGCTGAAAACAGCCTCCGTGCATGTCTTTGATGTCCTTGTCTCACCCAGATACTGCTTCCAACACTTTGACTCGGTCGGGAAAAGAGGGGGCGGAGTGGTAGTCATCCGCAAAATTAACTGGCCTTTTAGAGTACACACACATTCACCATTAGATTCAATGGAAACTCTCATTTGCCAAATCTCTCTATCACACAAGGACTTAAGAACTTTCCACTTATTTATTTTATTGTGCATTTATAACACGCTTAATACTAGCAAGTGGTTTCAAAGCACAGAATCAGGATTCGAACCTGTGTTACACCATGTTGTCTTGTTTCCAAGACAAACGCGTTGCCCCTGAGATATCTTTCCTCCCTCAGCTGTAGACCACCTCAGAGGTGTGTTACCTTCTTAGAGGAGATTGTAGGCTTCCTTGAAAATGTCAACCTCCTTAGGACCCAAGCAATCAAAAACTCCAGAGGCACATTCCTGACCCTGACAGAATTGCTGGTTGTAATCTGTTTTATAGCCTTGCACACATTAGGGGCAATACCCGAAACTTCATCTTATTCTCTTCCAACTCCTAAAATGCACAGACGCCTTCGTGCTCGACTGGAAATACCATGCAGCCATCCCATTCTCGCTATCACACTCCCTGAGAACCCATACAAGCCAGGATGAAATGCCTCAAGGTGGCACGTTGCATCCTTCAAAAACCTTCCAGAAGATATGCTGTAATATAGTTTCTTTAACTAGTTCACCTCCTCAAACATCGCTTTGCTGTTAGAAAACTTTAGCCAAACATCAAACATCAACACTAAACATCAAAGGAGCTGTCAGATATTTTTCATTCCAGTAAAATGAGGGTGCCTCAGAACCAAACTGTCTGCCCCTGGTATACCCAAGAGCAAATGCCGAAACTGATCCATCTTTTCAGTAGAGAGGACAGATCATGACATACAAGTGAAGACCCCTTTGCTATTTATAGCACAGCCTACACAAGGACCACCGGAAACATGTACATGTAGTGGCAAGGTAGATCCTACAGGTCACCTTTTAAATGGTGTTTGAATAAGTAAAGATATGCATGAAGGTATCTAAATCCACTGAACGAATCAACCAACATTTGCCATGCTAAGCGAGCAGGTCTTAAGTCCTAAAAATGAAAATGGGGGGATCTACGCAGTGGGAAGTGACGTCACATGAAGTGAACATACCCTGCAGTGGAATGTCCCACATTTCATTCAACTAGTCTTTCCCAATTAAAGGCAGGGAGCAGGGCAAACACACATTTGACAATAGAACACAAAAATAATCTTTCACAAAACATGTCATGTACAACAACATTTAAATCTGAGACTTTTTACGCGTTCATTTCGGAGATTCCTGTGCTCCTTTGTAATGTAATGTAATGTGAAGCGGTCTTATATAGCATAATGTAAAGCGGTCTTATATAGCAATATAACTGGTTGACACTAACTGAGTTGTCATCTGCATTGTGTTTAAGTGTATCACAGATGAAGGACAGGGCCTATTGTGTACTCCTAGAAGATCTAAATCCGTGCTCCCCCTCCTTCAGGAGTTGGCTACGCTTCTCGCCTCACAGCCACATGACCTGTGTTCAAATCCCAGCCATGGAAAAGTAGGTAAACCATTTGTTTTTAAATTCCTTAAACACAAAGGGGGGCAGCGCCCGCCCTCTCAAAATAGTTGGCGATGCAGTCCAACCGCATGTGCCCTAATGCCAATATTTGAACACTCCTTCATTGGAACCCAAAAAAAGGAACGTCTGAAGCCAACTGTCAAAGCCTTACCGGCAGTTCGCTGATAGCTTTCTTGGTGCTCTCACTGGAAGGACGCAGAAAATTGGTCTGCATTTATCAGTGTGTGTGTGTGTGTGTGTGTGTGCGTCTGTATTTGTAGCTTTCTTGATGTGATCAGTGAAGGTACATTGATATAAAGTATTTATCAGTCTCTGTGTGTCTGCATCCATGGTTGGGACCCTTTCCTATTACTCGAAATATAGACAAATGTTGAAAATATAAAGATTGATTATCAATCTTCAAATTGGCTAATACAATTTTCTCTATTTTTGTTGCCTGCCTCAATTCTGCATGAGATTTAGGAAATTGCAACCATCTTGAAAATCAAAACAGACTAGTTTGTGAAATTCATTCCAAAGGGTTCGGCAGAATGCAAAACCCTACACCAGCAAACGTACATTTTTCACAATTAAAAAAAAAAGATCTTCATCATGAACACGTTCATGAAACGTCAGAAAATGTCTCATTTATATCGCAATGTATCCAGGCTTACGATGAGTCACATTTGGTGATATTTAACGTAGAATCAATTCATTCAGTGCCGCTCTGCGTCAGTGCCTGTGAGTCAGAATTGCCTGTATTTATCCCATCATGGCTGTCAGTCAACGTCTCCATGATAATAGCCACACCCAGCTTCTTGCACGATCTGTGCGTGGCCTGCCACCTACAGCACTCCCAGACGCATTGATCTTGTGCGTCTCCACCTTACAGGAATCTTCTACGCTAGTCTGTCTGACAACATGCAGATTCCATGATTAATCCTTAGAACAGGTGTTATGCTACACAGCCTGGCTAGTCACCCGGAGTGAACTGATCTGTAGGGAACTCTGCGGATTTCCCCGTAGGCATCTGTCGCCCGGACCTCTTGTGTGTGGTATTTCTAAATGTTGCCATAGAAAAAGGGTTGGGCTTGCTAGGAATATGGGGGCACTTTGAACATTATTTCCGGGGCCTCTTTTGGTTCCGCTGCTATTAGTCACTAATCCTCATTCTGAGCCAAGTCTATCTTATCAAGTTGTTGTCTTTTCAGGATGTAGCGCCCTATGGGTTGCACATGGTCCACTTGCCCCACGTGCCCACCTATACACTTGTTTGTTAATGTTACTTCGTCTACGATGCACTGCACAGTGTCATCAGTGAAAGTGCTGATTCTCACTGCACCACCCGCCTGTGAATGCTGAATTGTTAGATCGTTTTAGTAGTTTATAACACAAATAGATGCAGCTCGGCAGCGAAGGCAATACGATAAAGAGATAATACAATGATATGATATGCCATTTATAACGCGCCTATACATAAGTGTTTCAAGGCGCGACACGGCAAGGGAGGGGGAAACAGAGGGAAGACAGAGAAGCGATCCCAGTAGGTCAGGTGTCATTCAGATCGCACAAGTGCAGGGGAAGGGGGAAGAGGACAAGTGTGAAGTGGGAGGGGGTGGGGACAGTGCAGTACATGGGTAAAAGAATAATATAACAATGAGAGAAGTAGGGCCAGGTGGTGGCAAGTGCAGGGGTAAGTGCAGACATCAGGTGTCAAGTGCTGGTGGGTTACTGTAGGGATACAGAGAACAGTCTCCAAGTGCGGGTCTTGCCAGGGAGGCAGTGCCTGTGTGTAACTGGCGGGGAACCTGGGCCCGAGATCAGAGGGTGGCCAGGTAACCAGTACAGTTTCAGCCAGGAGTTCAGCAGGGGAGAGGAGGAAGAGAAAGCAGAGCAAAGAGGAAGGTTTTGAGGTGCTTCCGGAACCGGAGATGGTTCTCCTCAAGTTTCAGGGATGCTGTTCCAGAGGGAAGCCGAAGCCAAAAAAAGAGATCTACCACCAACTCATTGCTTGGAGAAGCGACTGACCCTGAGGGAGTTGGAGGCGGATGAGCGAAGAGCCCGAGAAGGAAGATATTTAGGAAGAGAGATTTGCAGGTATTGAGGCCACAGAAGGCCTTGTGAACAATGCAGAGGGTTTTGAACTTAATCCTCGCAGCCACTGGGAGCCAGTGCACAGATTTCAGTCCTGGAGAGATACGATCCTTGGGCTTGTGGCCAAGGACAAGTCTCGCAGTCCTGTTCTGGATGAGTTGCAGAGGACGGAGAGTAGAGGCAGGCAGATTTAGAAAGAGGCTGTTGCAATAGTCCAGCCTAGAGAGAACCAGAGATCTGGAGACAGTGAGCCTCTGGGGGAAGGAGATGAAAGGAAGAATACCTCTGAGGAGGTGCAGCTGGTAGTGTGACTTCTTTGAGACAGCAGAGATGTGAGGAGAGAAGGAGAGTGTGGTGTTGAAGATGTCATGATGCCTGCCCCCGGGAAACCAGACCAGGCCCAGCAACCCCAGAAGCAGGCATCATGCCATTTGGAGCAAGCCCAAAAACCCCAGCTAGTGGCTGTTTGGGTGCAGTCCTGGCGCCTATGGCGCCAGGCTCATAAGAATAGAGTCAGTCCTGGCGCCATGGGCGCCAGGCTCATAGTAGAAAACATACCTGATGCAGACCATGCTGCAAACTTACCTGATGCAGACCATGCTGCAAGAAGCCACAAACCAAATGAGGCTTAGGAGGGACTATTTTACCTAAGGGACTACATTTTACTCGGGTGGGGCTGTGGAAGAATACTCACCTCGGACTACTTCCAAGGCTATTTAAACCACGCCCGGACAGCAGCACACGCTTCGCGTTATTCTGCATCAGCAGCGTAACGCTCACCGTGCCTGCAGCAGCTTTCAGTCTTCAGCCACGCCCGCCTCGAGTCCGGAGCTCCTGGAAACAAGAAGAAAGAAGGAGAAAATGTCAGAACAGGAGTTTTACCTTTAATCCTTACCTGAATCCTGATCCATCACGCCATGGAGCTGGAGAAGAAGTCTTTAAAAACGCCTTACTTCGCATCCTGCAGCGCCGCGCTGTACTCACCTGCCTTGCAGCACTTCAGCATTCCATCACGCTCTTCTCCATCTCGCGGCCGCTCTCCGACACCTAAGGAGACAAAAACAGCAAGGTGAGCCAAGGCGATACTCTAAGACTGTACAAGCTACCCCCCAAGACTTACCTGATTTACCACAGGGGGTACTTACCTCATTTCGGGTCGGCGCAGCCTCAGCTGCATCTCCGCCGTGCCCCGGCCCCTATGGGGAAACAACAGAACAGCAAGGCGCAATAAGGGGAAACTGATTTTTTCCAAATAGACTTACCTGGTTTTACCGCTGGAGGCATCAATCCCCAAGACCTCATACCACATCAGCGCCTGAATGGGGGAAAAGCCACATGTTATACATTGACACCATTTTATCGAACTGAGCCGGATAATATAAACCCTTACCTGCATCTTACCGGTTGCCACGTGGAACTCTTCATAAGGGCAATACAGCAACCTAAAAGGATTTGGACAGAGTGAAGGTCAGACGTGTTTTGAACTCTTACGAGCTACAGACTTACGGCGTCTCGCCGGCATTCTTTGAGTCAATATCGTTCTGGAACTCCCCAACTCCTCCACGCCAGTGAAGAAACTGGTCATCTACGCGCCCCTGCGCTCGAAGCAGGATGGAGAGCTCATCTTTCCAAACCATCAGAAGGATATTTCTACGAGTCAAACAAACGAAGCTGGGTGGGCCAGTCCAGTCCATCATCTCGGCACTACGCGTCTCACTGGTGGAAACAACAGCTGGCCAGTTCAGATCGACGCCCCTGTGGGAGCCAGGTGAGCGTAACAGAACGCGAAGCCTACCCACAAATACCCACCTGGGCGTTATGGAGACCTCGGAAACCTATCAGTTGGCCCAATTATTAGGAGAACTGAGGGCCGAAGTGCATTCAGTCCGCCAAGAAACCAATGCCCTCAGGAGAGAATTGATTGTATCAAAAGAACGAACAGTTGATCTGGCCAGACAACTATTGCAAAGCCAGGCTGGGCAAACACCCCTACCAGGACTCGGGGCAAGTCCAACTCCTGTACCATCGAGTAACCCGGTGCACATTAACCTACCAGGAACCGTTCCATTGGCTCCGCCCGAACGTTTTGCCGGAGACCCTAAAAGGTTTGCCGTATTTAGGAATCAATGCCGCTTGCACTTTTTATGCAGACCTGGAGCTTTCCCAAACGATCAAGCCAAGGTAGCTTTTGTACTGTCATATCTCAGCGGCAGTGCAGCGGATTGGTCCATTCCACTAGTCAATCAGGATGACCCATTTCTTCGGGATTTCCAGGGTTTTCAAACAAGCATGGAAAGACTATTCGCCCAACACTCCCTTGGACAGGCCCTGGATAACGAACTTTTGTCCTTGCGGCAGGGTAATCAGGATCTTCTATCTTACATTGCAACCTTTAACAGATTAATAGTGGAAACCGGATGGCCTGAAGTAAAGCGAATCACATTATTCCATCGAGGGCTTCGGGGAGAACTCAAAGATGTCTTGGCCCAAATCGTGAACCCGCCTCAAGACTGTGCAGAATACATAGACTTAATGCTCCAGTTACATCACAGACTTCAAAACGGAAAGGCTGATCGAGACAAGTTTGATAATATGGTGTTGGTCAAAACCCACGTTAGTCCCAAGGGAACAGATGACTCAGAACCCATGCAAACCGGAGGGGTTAGAGGACCCTTAACTCAGAAAGAAAGAGAAAGAAGACGGCAAATGCAATTGTGTCTATATTGCGGGACTACTGGTCATTTTCTACGGAACTGCCCTGTAAAACCACCCAAGAAGATTGTAGGAGCAGCAGATAAAAACCATTTGGAACCTGACTCGGGAAACGACCACGCCCGACAAGCGTAGAGGTCCGCTTGCCGAGCTTGAAGAAGGACACTCAGACCTCGCATTTCATCATGCGAATGGTCCTTGTAGATCCAGAGCAGCCATCATGTATGCACGCGGTAAAAGCATACATTAATAGCGGAGCCATAGGAAACTATGTGGACTATGAATTGGCTTCCAGGATTAATCTACCTCTCACCCGAAAGACCACCTCAGTTGTCATCACCACAGTAGATGGAACGGAAATTGCCTCTGGGCCCGTAACTCATTCCACCGCAGAGATGACATTGCTGGGTCAGGATGGGCACCGAGAGGCTATGGTGTTTGATTTAATCAAGGCCCCACAGTTCCAAGTAATACTGGGGATACCTTGGTTGGAAAAACATAATCCCTGTATCGATTGGCGAGAGAAGAGAATAACCTTCCCAGAATGTGCGCGCACCTGTTACCCAAAGAAAACACTAAACGCAGTCCTGGCCCCAGTAACCCCAGCCATCGTGCAATTACCTGCAGAATACCAAGACTTTCAGGACGCCTTCCAAAAAGAACAGGCAAACACCTTACCACCTCTCAGATCGTATGATTGTCAAATAGATCTCATACCCGGCGCACAACCCCCTTGCAGCAGGATCTATGCCCTTACGGAGCCTGAAAACCTTCACCTGCGCCAATACTTAGACCAGTACCTTGCTAATGGCTTCATTCGCCCGTCCAAGTCCCCTGCATCTTCAGCTTTGTTCTTCGTGCCCAAAAAGGAAGGTGACCTCAGAACGTGCATAGACTACCGCGCACTGAACCAGATAACCATTAAGAATCGATACCCATTGCCTTTGATCCCTGAACTACTAGACCAGGTGAAGGACGCTTGCATATACACAAAACTGGACCTTCGGGGGGCATATCATCTGGTACGTGTCAAAGAGGGGGATGAATGGAAAACTGCTTTTCGCACCAAGTACGGGTTATTTGAGTACCAAGTGATGCCTTTCGGACTATGCAATGCACCAGTAGCCTTCCAATTCTTCATGAATGATGTCCTTCGAGAACTTATCGACGTTTGTGTTGTCGTTTATATCGATGATATCCTAGTATACTCCTTATCAGAATCTGATCATGTGAAACACGTCCGAGCAGTCCTAGAGAAGTTACGCCAGCACAAACTGTATGCTGAACTGGAAAAGTGCGTCTTTCACGCCACAGAAGTGGAATTGCTTGGGTTTATTCTGACCCCGAGAGGGATCAGGATGGATACGCGTAAGGTGGACGCAATTCTTAAATGGCCTTCACCAAGTTCAGTCAAAGGAGTACAAAGCATGCTTGGCTTTGCCAATTTCTACCGCAGGTTTATCCCGGACTTTTCACACATTGTACATCCCATTACAGCACTCTTGCGAAAAAATAAACGCTTTGTGTGGACAGAAGAAGCCGAAAACGCCTTCCAAGAATTAAAAGCGAAATTCACATCTGCCCCTGTATTAAGGCACCCGCGTCCTGAGCTCCCATACATAGTGGAAACTGATGCATCCAGTCTAGCCATGGGAGCTGTCCTATCTCAAAAGGATCCCAAAACTCACCAGCTTCACCCAGTGGCGTTTTGGTCTAGAAAGGTTTCAGCTCCCAAATTAAACTATGCCATTACCGACAAGGAGCTGTTAGCCATCAAGTCCGCCTTCAAGGCTTGGCGGCACTATCTACTTGGTGCCAGGCATACCATTACGGTCATCACCGATCACCGAAACTTGCAATATCTAAAAACAGCCAAGGCCCAATCTTCGCGCCAACTCCGTTGGGCATTGTTCTTCGCCGAGTTTGATTTCGTGATAACCTATCGACCAGGTTGTAAGAATGGTAAAGCAGACGCCTTGTCCCGAATTGGGATGGGAGAAGCAGAAATGACCCTAGAACCCGTACCCATAATTCCCGAACAGAGGATTCTTGGCATGACAACTGTACAGACACTGGAGGACATTCAGGGGAAGATCCAACAACTCTTTGATCCTATTGCCTTACAGGACTGGGCAAGGAAAGGCCCGGAATACTCTGTCACCAATGATTTGCCTTTTTACCAGGGGCGGCTATTTCTGCCACAATATGAACTACAAGAGCTAGTCATTTTCCGTTACCATGATACCTTAATGGAGGGACACCCTGGGATTGCAAAAACTGAAGCTAAAATCAAGAAACAATTCTGGTGGCCCAACTGGCGAAAAGACATTAAGTCATTTGTCATGTCTTGTGGCATTTGCGCCCAAAACAAAAGTCAAAAGAAAAAACCAGCTGGACTATTACAACCTTTGGACATCCCACCTACTCCTTGGCACACCTTGTCATTAGACTTTATCACGGATCTACCCCCGTACAATGGTTTTAACACCATTTTAGTTATTGTGGATCTTTTTTCCAAAATGGCCCACTTTATTCCTTTAAAGGGAATACCTTCAGCTTCAGCCCTGGCCAAAGAGTTCCTTGAAAACATAGTTCGCCTACACGGCTTTCCATCCGTGTTGATTTCGGACCGGGGCAGTCAATTCATTTCACATTTTTGGAGAAAATGTTGCCAACTGGCGCAGATAGATGTTAGGCTTTCGACCAGTCACCACCCTCAGACCGACGGTCAAACAGAGAGGACCAACCAGACTCTTGAACAATACCTGCGTTGAATGCTACATCAGTCTGAGGGTAATTGGAAAGACATTCTTTGGATCGCCGAGTATGCGTACAATAACTCTGTACACTCGAGAACTGGACAAAGTCCTTTTTATACCATATATGGACACCATCCTCGAACCTCGGACCTTGATTCGCCCAAACACTTAGAGATGCCCGCGGTGGACCATCTCCACGCGGTTATTACACAAGCCTTTAAAGAAGAAACTGCACATTTCCGAAAAGCGAAGGAAAAATACAAGAAAGATGCTGATCACCACAGAAGTGAAGCACCGCAATACCAGATAGGAGACCAAGTATGGTTGGCCACTAAGCACATACCACTCAAGGGAACACGGACCTTTAACCCTAAGTATTTGGGACCTTACTCTATCAAGGCCATTATCAGCCCGGTGGCCGTCAAGTTGGACCTACCTGCTCATCTGCGAATTCATCCCGTCTTTCACGTGTCACTTTTGAAGCCAGTGCAACCAGGAACAAGGCTAACCAAACCACCAGATCCCATCCTCATAGACGGGGAACCCGAATTTGAAGTTAAGAACATCTTGGACTCAAAAAGGGTGAGGTCAAAACTCTTCTAACTAATCGACTGGAAAGGTTACGGACCACAGGAAAGGTCTTGGGAACCTAGTGACCACGTGCATGCACCTCAATTGGTGAAGAGATTCCACCGAGATTTCCCAAACAAACCAAAGCCAAGGGGAAGAACGACTTTAGGAGGGGCCTTGAAGGGGAGTGCTGTCATGATGCCTGCCCCAGGGAAACCAGACCAGGCCCAGCAACCCCAGAAGCAGGCATCATGCCATTTGGAGCAAGCCCAAAAACCCCAGCTAGGGGCTGTTTGGGTGCAGTCCTGGCGCCTATGGCGCCAGGCTCATAAGAATAGAGTCAGTCCTGGCGCCATGGGCGCCAGGCTCATAGTAGAAAACCTACCTGATGCAGACCATGCTGCAAACTTACCTGATGCAGACCATGCTGCAAGAAGCCACAAACCAAATGAGTCTTAGGAGGGACTATTTTACCTAAGGGACTACATTTTACTCGGTGGGGCTGTGGAAGAATACTCACCTGGGACTACTTCCAAGGCTATTTAAACCACTCCCGGACATCAGCGCACGCTTCGCGTTATTCTGCATCCAGCAGCGTGACGCTCACCGTGCCTGCAGCAGCTTCCAGTCTTCAGCCACGCCCGCCTCGAGTCCGCAGCTCCTGGAAACAAGAAGAAAGAAGGAGGAGAGGTCAGGACAAGAGTTTTACCTTTAATCCTTACCTGAATCCTGATCCATTACGCCACGGAGCTGGAGAAGAAGTCTTTAAAAACGCCTTACTTTGCATCCTGCAGCGCCGCGCTGTACTCACCTGCCTTGCAGCACTTCAGCATTCCATCACGCTCTTTCCATCTCGTGGCCGCTCTCCGACACCTAAGGAGACAAAAACAGCAAGGTGAGCCAAGGGGATACTCTAAGACTGTACAAGCTACCCCCCAAGACTTACCTGATTTACCACAGGGGGTACTTACCTCATTTCGGGTCGGCGCAGCCTCAGCTGCATCTCCGCCGTGCCCCGGCCCCTATGGGGAAACAACAGAACAGCAAGGCGCAATAAGGGGAAACTGATTTTTTCCAAATAGACTTACCTGGTTTTACCGCTGGAGGCATCAATCCCCAAGACCTCATACCACATCAGCGCCTGAATGGGGGAAAAGCCACATGTTATACATTGACACCATTTTATCGAACTGAGCCGGATAATATAAACCCTTACCTGCATCTTACCGGTTGCCACGTGGAACTCTTCATAAGGGCAATACAGCAACCTAAAAGGAATTGGACAGAGTGAAGGTCAGACGTGTTTTGAACTCTTACGAGCTACAGACTTACGGCGTCTCGCCGGCATTCTTTGAGTCAATATCGTTCTGGAACTCCCCAACTCCTCCACGCCAGTGAAGAAACTGGTCATCTACGCGCCCCTGCGCTCGAAGCAGGATGGAGAGCTCATCTTTCCAAACCATCAGAAGGATATTCCTACGAGTCAAACAAACGAAGCTGGGTGGGCCAGTCCAGTCCATCATCTCGGCACTACGCGTCTCACTGGTGGAAACAACAGCTGGCCAGTTCAGATCGATGCCCCCGTGGGAGCCAGGTGAGCGTAACAGAAGATGACCTCAAGGTTTTTAGCCTCGCAGGTGGGAGCAGGAAGAGGGTCAAAAGAGGCCGGCCAGAGAGCGACAGGAAAGGAGGGAGTGGGTATGCCGATGAGGAGAATCTCTGTCTTACTGTCATTAAGGCAGATATCATTGGCGGCACACCACTCCTGGATAGCAGACAGACAGTCATTGAAGAGAGATGGAGAAGAGGTGGCCGAAGGTAGCCAGAAAATGAGCTGAGTGTCATCCGCATAGCACCAAAAGTTGGGGCAGAGAGCGGCAATGCGGTAGGCAAGAAGTGCCAGGTATTGGTGAACAGCCAGGGCGAGAGTTTAGACCTCTGGGGGACACCACAGGAAGAGATAGAGATAGAGGAGAGGAAGGACCCAAGTTGGACCTTGGAGGGTCGATCAGAGAGGAAAGAAGTCAGCCAAGCCAGGGACTGACCGGTGATACCCGGGTTATCATGGAGACGATTGAGCAGGATGGCATGGTTGACCATGTCAAAGGCAGAAGCGAGATCAAGTAAGATGAGGACACATGGGGTGTTGGAATCATGGTTGGAGAGCAGGTCTTCATGGATGTTCAGGAGAGCAGCTTCTGTGCTTCTGGCAGCTCTGAAGCCAGACTGATGGTCAGGTAGACAACCAAGAGATTCAGTGTGAAGATTAAGCTGGGAGATGGCCAGATTTTCCAGGAGGTTGCCCAGGAAGGGAGTGATGGAGATTGGGTGATAGTTGGCCGGGCAGGACAGGTCGGCAGAGGGTTTCTTAAGAAGAGGGTGCACAGGGGAGTGCTTCAGGGGGGATGATAAGACTCCAGTGTTGAAGGAGTGGTTGCAGAAGTCGGCCAGAGCAGGGGCCAGGGAGTTTTGATGAGACTTTCATAGCTCGGACCTGTCTAGAAATCTCGTCTGGGGAGAACAGGGGAAACTGACCACAAAAGTGATGGATGGAAGGTTTCGAATGAATCTAAACCACTGGCAATTGCTCTGGGCAACCTTCCACACCACTGTTTTTTAGCCCGTCTGCGCCATTGCAAAAGGGGACCAGCCATGTGCAAATCAGTCAGCAGCTGCCGCCACCGAAGGTATCAGCCCAGCCCGAACTGCTAGGGCAGGTCCCCTTTGCACAGAAAACCAAGCAACCCCAGACATGTTTCGGCCTTTTTGGACCTCCTCAGTGAGTTGCAGCCTGGATCCCTGTGGCGCAGCGAGCAAGGGACCCACGTCTGGGCATACCCTCTCTCACAAGGAGAAACAAACTGACCACAAAAGTGATGGGTGGAAGGTTTCGAATGAATCTAAACCACTGGCAATTGCTCTGGGCAACCTTCCACACCACCGTTTTTTAGCCTGTCTGCGCCATTGCAAAAGGGGACCAGCCATGTGCAAATCAGTCAGCAGCTGCCGCCACCGAAGATAGCAGCCCAGCCCGAACTGCTAGGCCAGGTCCCCTTCGCACAGAAAACCAAGCAACCCCAGACATGTTTCGGCCTTGTTGGACCTCCTCAGTGAGGTGCAGCCTGGTTCCCTGTGGCGCAGCGAGCAAGGGACCCACGTCTGGGCATACCCTCTCTCACAAGGAGAAACAAACTGACCACAAAAGGGATGGGTGGAAGGTTTCGAATGAATCTAAACCACTGGCAATTGCTCTGGGCAACCTTCCACACCACCGTTTTTTAGCCCGTCTGCGCCATTGCAAAAGGGGACCAGCCATGTGCAAATCAGTCAGCAGCTGCCGCCACCGAAGGTAGCAGCCCAGCCCGAACTGTTAGGCCAGGTCCCCTTCGCACAGAAAACCAAGCAACCCCAGACATGTTTCGGCTTTGTTGGACCTCCTCAGTGAGGTGCAGCCTGGTTCCCTGTGGTGCAGCGAGCAAGGGACCCACGTCTGGGCATACCCTCTCTCACAAGGAGAAACAAACTGACCACAAAAGTGATGGTTGGAAGGTTTCGAATAAATCTAAACCACTGGCAATTGCTCTGGGCAACCTTCCACACCACCGTTTTTTAGCCCGTCTGCGCCATTGCAAAAGGGGACCAGCCATGTGCAAATCAGTCAGCAGCTGCCGCCACCGAAGGTAGCAGCCCAGCCCGAACTGCTAGGCCAGGTCCCCTTCGCACAGAAAACCAAGCAACCCCAGACATGTTTCGGCCTTGTTGGACCTCCTCTGTGAGGTGCAGCCTGGTTCCCTGTGGCGCAGCGAGCAAGGGACCCACGTCTGGGCATACCCTCTCTCACAAGGAGAAACAAACTGACCACAAAAGTGATGGGTGGAAGGTTTCGAATGAATCTAAACCACTGGCAATTGCTCTGGGCAACCTTCCACACCACCGTTTTTTAGCCCGTCTGCGCCATTGCAAAAGGGGACCAGCCATGTGCAAATCAGTCAGCAGCTGCCGCCACCGAAGGTAGCAGCCCAGCCCGAACTGCTAGGCCAGGTCCCCTTCGCACAGAAAACCAAACAACCTCAGACATGTTTCGGCCTTGTTCCCCTTGAACAGGGGAAAGGCAGAGAAGGAGGAAGAGAGGTGGCCGAATAAGGGCCAGAGGAGGAGGAGAAGTAGCTGAGATAAAGCCTCAAAGCTTTACAAAAAAGAAAAGGCTAATGGGATCTGATGAAATATTATCTGTGAGGCTAGCGAATGAGACTTGGGTGGCTCTGAGGGCCAGGGACCACCACCAGCTCCATGTTGTGAGCATCGGAGCTACACGATAGGTGCACCAGCCCATCCATAGCCTCTTATGAATTCCACCGCTTTGACAGCATAGGGTTCAGTTACAAACTCGTTCCCCTAGCAAAACAACAGGTCATTGTCATGAAGAAAGAGTAATGAGTTTGTCAAGCAACAGCATGGCAACCAAAGGTCCTATTATGAGTGTACCTGCCAGCATGTGCATCCATGGGCTAAAAGAGAGAGGCTAAATTGCTTCGAAAGCAGGGTCTATGGGCACGGTTCCCCCCATTGCCTGGGACAAGTGCACATGCTCCCTCGTACTACCCAAGAGCATTCAGAATCAGCATGTGAAAGGAAAAGGGACACCAAACCTCTGTCACAGCAGAGTCATTTACTAGGTTATTGCCAAAGTAATCTCAGGTTTTGTTTTTGCATTCCAGGACAATGTCAACCATGTTCCCCACACATGATACAACGCTGAACAAACATTTACCTTGTATGTACACACTCCTGGCCCAGTGTGGGTGCAAAATGAGGATGTTTCCATCAGATAGTTAGGGAGCTTGTGTACGGTAAGAGAGGTGTTTGGTGCAGGGTGGGACAGTGAAGAGGAAAGAGAGAGAGAGTGTGGACAACAGGGAGGAGGGAGACAGTGGAGCAGCAGAGGGATGCAGAAGAGAGTGGTAGAATGAAGACTGAAGGAGGGAACAAAAGGAGAAATGGGGTAGAAAGAGGACCATAAGTGGACGGAGGACTGGTAGATTGGGAAAAGGAGGGGCTGTGGTGTGAGGAGTAGAAGAGATGGAAGGGTGGCCAAGAGAGGAAGGTGGGAGAAAGAGGAGGGCAGGTGGGAGAAAGAGAAGTTCAGTTGAATGAAAGAGGAGTAATGAGCAAGAACTTAATAGGGGAAGAAAAGGAGGAAGAGAACAGAGCAGTGAGAAGAGGAGGAAAAGCCATGGTGGGCCATCAGGATCGCTCCAGGGCAACACTTTTGTCTTGAAAGCAACACAACAAAGAACACCTCAGGCTTGAATCCCGGCCCACACTTAGAGAGTGGTCTCCGGTATTAAGCATGTTACAAAAGATGAATTAATGTATTAATTAAGCTGAGAGAAACCAGCATGGAGGTAGAACAGTTGAGAGCAGAGTAGGAGAGCAGGGTAGGGGGTGAGAAGCAAGGGGGTGGAGCTGGGAGTGACAAGGGAGGATGAATGAATGAATAAACAAGAGGTGAAGAGTTGAGAAGACTGAAGGCTGTGGCAATGACTGATAGAGTGTGCCAAAAGGAACAGAGTCAGATCATTCGGGCAGATGGTAAAGAGCGGTGATGGCAGAGAGTAGGAGGAAACTAGAACTCACAAGAGCAGAGAAAAAAATCTATTGAGAAACAGGTTGGAAGGAATAGATAAGACGGTAAGAAAGAGAGGTAACATGAAGGAACAGGCTGAGCGGTGGAACCCTTAGAAGGAGCGAGAAGAGGAAGGAAGCGTGAACAAGTAGTAGACAAGAGCAAGTTAGAAAGGAATCAGGAGGGGGCAGAAGGTAAAGGGGGAGAGTAGAAGGTCAAGGATGAATGTCCCTAGAGTCTCGACCGATAGCCAAGACGTACAGTGTTGGAAGAGGATATAACCCTAAAGAAAGAGCTTTGTCATTTTGTGCTTTCTCACAAACTATCCTCAGCCCAAATGGACTAATTCAAGACCCTTTCCCTGAGTTCTCTATCACATCAAATAAAGACACTTGCAACCTTGTCTTCGAGATGGCTTTTGATCCCCCAGCCATGACAGAGAGCATCTACTGACACTGAGGAAGTTCAGAAGTCTGAATATGTCAGCAGGTACTTTCTAGAGATCAGGATAATCATTATAAGATGTGCTGGCTCCAAGTGGATCCTCAATGAAGGTGAAAAGTTCCCAAATGGGCTCTTCAAGGAGAGCGCATCCAGTTGACATGGTGAAAGCATGCCCCTCTCAAACACTAGGCAGAGGTTTATTATCAACTAACTGAGAATGATGGTAGGGTTAGGGACCCTACAGAACAAGGGTAGGTGACATTCAAGAACAATTGTTATAAGCCTGAACATTTGTTGGCATAACTTGCGGCTCATTTTGCTTTGTCTCTGAGACTCTCAATATTTGGTGTTTGAGAGATTTAAGCATGATGGAAAGAGGTGCCTGAACTACTCAGTGATAGCCAGGAACAGTAACTCAATTTTGAAGGGTCTAGACAGCCTAAGTAGAACATTTCCCAAAAAGTCAATTTCAGAAAGTTTCATAGAGTTGGCAACCGTGACAGGATCAGTGAGATTGTCCCAGGACAGTTACTCCGCCAACGCTAACAGCATGGTGGCCAACAGAGGAGATGTGGCAAAGTGGACAGCTTTCGAAAGAGAAAACCTGATTTATAATTCTGGATCCCCACTTGATCAAATAGTTGTGATGCACAGCAAATCACTTAATGTTGACATGCCTCTTTATTCCCTTATTGATCTGACTTAGCAACTGGTCTAGTTCTTGGTACAGCAAACACTTTCTTATTCAGCACCCTTGGGCAAATAAGGGTGCCAGAAAACAAAATCTCACTGTTAATGGAATGTTGGCATTCTGGATTGGAGAGTGGCAGAAAATAGAGCAAAAGTGCCAGATAACAAAGCATACGGACTTCATATCTATTTTCAGGCATACTACTTTCAGATTGGAGTGTAATCCATACATTTTCACTTTCCTTTCTGGCCTGTTATCACCCAGAATGCTTCTATTCATTATAATAATATGGCATCCACTCAGGTGGAGTGAAGCCGAAACATCAATTGACGCTGGGATGCCTATGCCACAACAATGGCTCCATTCATGAAAATGATAGAAACGCAAAACGACCAGCTAAAAGATCAGACCACCATCATAGCAATGCTACATTCCAAAATGGTATTTGTGGAGGGATTCATTACAGCGCTTCAAATCGAATTTAGACAAAAATACAGACCAAATAACAAAAATTTAGAAAAGCATTCTTGATCCAATCATAATGGAAAAGGAAAAAAGTAGATCTGCTAGACTAAGTCTAAACACTTTAACAGTGGGTTGTCTTCAGAGGGACCCGTGCTTAAAGACCGTTCAATCCTGAAAGAGTCTACCGGATCGGCAGAGGCCAACATCCAGCCTTCTCTGGGAAAGTTAAGAGTGGCCGACTGCGACAAGAACGATCAAGAATGTAACATCGAATGTGAATCTGAGGCAGGCATCCTTGTGGTTGGGATAGACCAGACGAACAGGAGCACCAGTGAAACAACAACAATGAAGACAACAGATACACAATGTCTACCCACTACTGGAAATTCACAGCAACTAGGCATGGTCCCGACAACTGCAAGTAAAAACCCTCCATTAACTCTTTGGAGTATCAGATCTTTAATAAGGCTCATGGGGGAGATAAGGGCTCACCGGATACTAAAGAAAAATCTAAAAAACAAAGAAAACCATTCAAAAGTAAAAAAATTACACAAAAAAGGCCAGATCTACAAACATCGACACTGCCATCATGAAGCGAAGTAAAAGTCGCTACAAATGTGGTAGCGGGGCCCAAAGCATCTTTTAGAAACAACAATAAAAATCTAACTTTACCACAAAATATAACTAAGACAGTTAATGCAGTAATATTTGAAAGTAACAACAAAATAAGACCAACCATAAGCAGAGAAGATAAACCGGAGTCTGACTCAGGAGAAGTGGAAAAGGCGGTTTGGGTGGATGATGAGACGGATATAGACCAAGAAGTATCAGTAAACATCTTGCTAGATCTCTCTACTTACTCAGATCAAGGCGATGGGGACAAGTCTGACGGTATGGGCAGGACGTATGGGAAGCATCGGGAACAAGGTGACACAAGGTTTTCAAGGTCTCCAAATCACCCATCCGTCGACAATGAAACAGTGGACGTATTTTCAATGCAAGGCCCGACCAGGACTACCTCTCAGGCAGATAAAAACATGCAACCGAGACAGCTCCCCGCAATTACTGGATGGAAAACTAGAGTCCACCAAAGCTCATCCATTAGAGAATTCTTCCGCGATGAAGAGCCCACTGAGGGAAATCGTCAATCCAACTATGTATATAAGACGCTGGAACAAAGCAAAAATGAACTGCTGGCCCATAAAGACGGTGATATCACATCCGGCAGTTGACCGATTTTTCCGGATTTGGAAAAACGAAGAATCACACAAGGTGGAGAAAAAAAGGGCAAAGTTAGAACGAGTAGAAGACCAGTGACTCCAGAGTATAAACAGACAGTAGTTACAACGCAAAACGAAAACAATTCTGTCAACAAAACTTATAGTACGTCCCTGGAGAGGATACTTAAAATTGATGATCAGCTCATAATGCACAGGGCCAATGTTATGAGACTCTTGTATAGTATCCCAGCACTTCGATCAATTAAATCCAAGGACTTACATCTTATAGAATTTCCCAAAAAATAGCAGCACGATAGAGTAATCCTCTACTTTTCATCTCGTGATGTGAAAGATCTCCTTGATAGAGAAGGTCATAAACTAAATCAGTCGGGGGTTCTTTTTAAAAGAACTGGAAGAGGACTCACCCCAAACAATTTGGCAAATTAAAGTTCATGAGCGGAAACCATTTGAGGACTACAGGGAACAAAAAAACGGTGGTCGGGACAAGTATCGATTGAAAGCTCCACTATATAGACAGACTGGAGAATAATTTGTGAACGGAAAAACCAACCAAGTGGTGGGCATAAAAGAAGGAAAGAGAGTAGTCCCACTGAAATGTGCTGAGGCTACACGTGGAAAGCCAGAGGAAGACTGGGGCTGGTTGGCTTGTGTCTTGGCGGCTAGATCATAATGCCCAGAGCAGTGGGCGAATGCCCCTACATTAGGAACCACCTTTGGTAGTTGGAACATCAGGGGGCTTTCCCATCTTGTTGGACAGGGCGATATCAGCTTTGAGGACTACGATGTTCTTTGTCTACAGGAAACGTGGTTAAGGGAAGCACCACTTCTCAAAGGTTTTGAAATCCACATAAACCAAGCAAACAAAGGTAAATTAGGGCGACCTTTGCCGGTTTGATCACAGCTATTAAGAGATCAAGTGGTTTTGTGGTACCTTCGTCTAGAAACATGAATCCTTTGACACAATTTACAAACCTTAAAAAGCTCTGCTCGGATGGATTGGGACTCATGGACCCTGCTGATTTGTAATCTTTATTGGAACTCCGCTTCTCAGTTGGCAAAGAACTTTATGGATTTGTTCCTGCAGCAAATTGATGAAGCAAGAGTAGTCTGGAAAAATCCGGATGTTCTGGTATGCAGAGATCTAAACATGGTCTGCTTTAACAAAGACCTGGAGCCAATAAAAGAACTTCGAACCAATGCAAACTTGAACATACAGAGAGGCTTGAACTGGAAAAAGGAATTAAAAGACAGTAACATCTATATGGTAAACATCCATTTAAAAGGTGACATCCCGCCTGTGGCTACTTGGAAGAGAGGTAAATACGCAGTCATTTTGGACTACATATTTGTCACACAGAATCTTCTTGGTAAACTAAGCAGTATGAATGTAATGACATCTAAATGTAGTGATTACAACATACTTCTTTTAAAAGGGAGGCACTGGGCTGAGAACTACTCGACTACTGATTTCCATCAAAAAAGACTTAACTATGACGTTACACGGGGGGCG
Organism: Ambystoma mexicanum; assembly: GCF_040938575.1. NCBI lineage: Eukaryota > Metazoa > Chordata > Amphibia > Caudata > Ambystomatidae > Ambystoma > Ambystoma mexicanum. Next base: position 283,657,985 of record NC_090931.1, on the reverse strand, counting down.
TGGCCAGGAAGCCATGTGAAAAGACGTGTCCATACAGGGGCTCCTGCAGATCCGCACATTATCCGACTGAAAACCGTGCAAGGACTGATGCAATTCGGCTGTGACAAAGAGGATCGTGTACACGAAACTCGGGTGCACGTGTGGATACATTTTGGCACGGACCCGTACTGTGAGAGCGCTGCCAGAAGCTAAGTGAAAATCTGGAGGTGAGAGCGCAACGAAGAAGAAGATGGCCACCGCTGCATAATCAAGGAACAAAGGAGAGGCTGGCCTGGGCGCCTGGCGATTGCAACGGAGGTGAGCGGCATTGGAGGGGCATGGATCGGGTGTGCTGTAAACATTAAGGGCACCCGGCACCCAGCCCTAGGCCCGCGAGGCGTGCAACCTCTGCAGTGAGGCGGCTCCGTGCGACGCGATCCCGAGGCCCGGGAGTCGCCGAAGCAGCCTGGTGCAGGAGCGTCGTGATCGGAGGGCACGCAGCCTGCCCGATTCACTGCTGCGGAGAACAGCGCGTAACTGAAAGGGAGCCGGGCCTAGCCAGAGATACATTGTAACTCGTGTTAGGGAAGATCGGCCGTGGGAGCAGCAGTATGGCCAGTGGACAGCTGGGGCATTGAGCCCGTACAATAACGTGGATGTTTGACTAGAAGGCTACAAATGTAGCGTGCGTCTGGACATGGAGCGAGGCCCCTGACCTTTTGTAGCCCAAGCGCCGGCTTTCAATAAGCGTACAGCTGAGGATTAATGCAGTACAGTATTGGATGGCGGAACTTTAGGTGGGCGAAGGGACAAAAGCGCAGATAAAGATCCCAAAGGTTGTTGAAAACATACATGGGCACTTTTGGAAGTGCTGGGAGCGCCCTCAGAACTTTTCAAAGGGAGGAGAAGTGCAGTTCCGCCTATTATTGGGCTGTGAGAGTCAGAGGAAGAAGATAGAATGGCCGGAGGGGTCAGGGAACAAAGGAGCCTCGTGACAAGAATGCAACGGTAGCGAAGAGACAGCAAAAGAGTGCACTGGGGCGCCCTGCTACAGATCCAAGCGCGGACAGGAGGCTGCCTTTGACGGAAGAAATGTCTAATAAGCCCCTGAGAGCGAAGAGTAAACAGCCCACGCTTGACGAATACGCCAAGACACCGACTGGCCCGGACGGAGCCAGAAGTAAAGACAAATCCCAAGCAAGGGAGATGGCCGCGGGGGGCGCGAATCAGGAGGTCCTCGCGGCGATCGCGGATCTGAAGGTGGCCTGGGAGACCAAGCTCCAGCTGGCTGTGATGGAATTGAAGACGGCAATGGAACTCCAGGTCGGGGCGGTGCAGGAAGACGTGAACCTCCTCAGGCAGGACGTGAGGACTCTGGCGGAGCGCACGGAGACTCTGGAGAAAGAAATGGGCCCTACTGCGGCAGACTGCGCCGCACAGAAGCGTGAGCTCCATGCCCTGGTGCAACGTGTGGGCAACTTGGAGAGTAGGGCGGAGGAGGCGGAAGGACGCGCCCGGAGGAACAACATCCGTATTGTGGGCCTGCCGGAGGGGGCCGAGGGTCACAACCCTACGGAGTTCGTTGAAAATATGCTGCTGCAGGAGATCACTGGGGGTACCCTGTCGCAGGGTTTTGCGGTGGAAAGAGCGCACAGGGCCTTAACGAGAAAGCCGCCGCCGGGAAATCCGCCCAGGCCGGTGATCGCCAAGATCCTCAATTACCGGGACCGGGAAAGGATCCTTGAACACTTCCGCAAGGGAGGAACAATACAACGAGGAGCGGCGAACATAACTGCCTACCCTGATTATACCCTGCAGGTACAGCACAGTCGTATGAACTTTGGATTGGTCAAGAGGAGATTGCGGGAAGTTGGGTACAAATACATGCTGCTCTACCCGGCCAAGCTAAAGGTTTTTTATAAGTACAAGATGCTGTTCTTTGACACCCCAGAGGATGCTATGGAGTGGCTGGACGTGCAAAACTGCCCTCAAGAGCCAAATATCCAGAAGGCAGACGGAGGAGGACGAGATAAGTAAAGCTGCGGGCCTGGTTGGGCTGCGGACTGTGGGACTTGATTATAGTCATTGAAGCAGTTGGAGAACATGTACGCGTTAGTTGGTAGGAAACATGATCCGTGAGCACGGATACGGTTGTGAGAGGAAGGAGCCTCCAGGGGCCGATCTTTATACCCCCATTTAGAGTTCAGTTTAGTCACTGTTAGTGAGGTGACACCCTGTCGGGTTCTCTAATTGGGTTTCCAAGGGAGAACCAAACGCGGGGATGCCTGAGATCCAGGGATGGAGCTGGGCAGTGGGTTGGGTTGGGGTGTTGGGGTGTGTAAGTTTAAATATGAGCCTGGGGGGAGGAACTAAAATCAGGTGTCTGTTTGGTGTGGGGGGGAGGGTTGCTTCGAGGGGGGAAGGGGAGCTATTGATGAACCATGGGGGACCTTAGGATATTAACGTGGAATGTTAGAGGGCTCAACATTTATTTGAAGCGAAACAAGGTCATGCTGTATCTGAAGCGACAGAAGATAGACGTCGCCTTGCTACAGGAGACGCATCTGACGCGAGAGAAAATGGAATTGGTGGGGAGGAAATGGAAAGGGACAGCGGTGGGTTCAACGTACTCTGCCTATGCAAGAGGAGTACTGGTTTGGGTGGCGCCACATGTCCCATTTAAGTTAACTGAGGAGGTTGTGGAGGCTGACGGGAGGTTGGTCATAGTGAGGGGGCTGATAGAGAACAAAGAAGTATGCATTGTAAATGCATACGCCCCCAACCAAAACACAGCGGCATACTTTAGGACGCTGTGTACCAAGCTCAGTGCGTGTGTGGGGGGTGCGGTGATTTGGGGTGGGGATTTCAATTGTGTATTGAATCCTAGGGTGGTCGGATGATAAGACGGCCAAGCCCAGCCCGGCGGCTAAAGTATTGCAGACGCTGCTAGCGGACTTTGGCTTGGTAGATGTGTGGAGACCGAGACACCCTGACGTGAGGCAATACTCGCACTATTTGGCTCCGCATCAACTACATACGAGGCTTGATTACTTCTTCGCCACTCTGGACGTAGTCGCGGAGTGTGACCATATAGACTACAGAGCAAGAGTTCTCTCTGATCACTCGCCCCTGGTCCTGAGGTGGCAGTATTGCCCCCCAAGGGCGCGCATACCAACATGGCGCCTCAGGGCGGAGGCGCTCAGGGACCCAGTCTTCAGAGAAGACATAAGGGAGGAGATTATTGCTTACTTCGAGGTGAATACTGGTAGTGTAAAGTCGGCCGGTACTTTATGGGAGGCTTTTAAGGTTGTAATGCGGGGGATCGCCATTGCGAAGTCAAAGGGACTTGTGGGTGGAGTCCTAGCTGATCTGCATAGAGCTGAGATTGAGCTGGAAAGAGAGTTGGAAGGTGGCGGAACTAATACGGAGGTAATCTCCAAATTACAACAGAAGTGCGCAGAATACTGGGAAAGGCCTGTAACTTAAATTATAAAAAGTATATAGAGAGACAGCATGCGGGAGGAGACAAAACGGGCCGACTCCTAGCGTGGTTGTACAAGAGCGAAACCCTGAGATCCCCGATTCGATTTGTAACCAATGAAGAGGGCGAGGAGGTGGACACCCAGGAAGGTGTAAATAGGGCATTTGCGGAATACTATAAGGCATTATATGAAGATGATGAGGGGAGCAGCCAGGAGGAGATAGACGAGGTACTGGAAGATATAGGCCTGCCTAAGGTCAGTGACGAGGAGAGGGAGGAGCTGGATGCGCCGATCACTCTGGAGGAGTTGAAAGAGATTGTAAGGCAGTTACCCACCAGCAAGGCTCCAGGTGCAGACGGGTTCCCTAGTTAATTTTATAAAGTGTATGGAGAGGTGGTGCTCCCGCCCATGCTAGAAATGCTTAATGAAGCGTTCGAGGTGGGACGGTTGCCAGAGTCACTCAGGGAGGCGATCATAATACCGCTCCCCAAGCCCAATAAACCGGGACACAGTTGTGGCTCCTACAGGCCCTTGTCGATGCTGAACCAGGACAGCAAGATACTGACAGCTGTCCTGGCCAACAGAATGCGGAGAGTAATCGGCAAGTTAATTCACCCTGATCAAACGGGCTATGTCCCGAGCAGGAACATCACTCACAACCATAGACGCCTCCACCGGGTTGTCGAATGGAGGTGCAGTGATGACGGCGAAATGGTGATTGTGGCATTGGACGCGGTTAAAGCGTTCGACTCTGTTAAGTGGCCGTGGTTGCTGGCGGCCCTAGGAGGGTATGGAGTGGGGCCAGGCTATATTAGGTGGGCTGAGATGTTATACAGTGCACCGCTGGCCAGGGTCCGCACGGGTGCAGTGGTGTCGGAAAGATGGCAGCTGGGCAGAGGCACTAGGCAGGGGTGCCCCTGGTCCCCGATGCTGTACATATTGGCCCTGGAACCCTTAGCAATTTACCTCAGGCAGCAATATGACCCGATCGGTATCGAGGTGGGAGGGGAGTGTCACCTTATATCCCTGTATGCAGATGACTTGCTACTATATCTGAGATACCCGGAAGAAAATCTGCGGTATGTCTTGGAGGTGATGGGGAGATATGCCAGGCTGTCCAGTATAGCAGTGAACCCCCAGAAAACTGTTCTATTTCCGGTGGGTAGCTATGTGGGGACTCCTGTGGAGAGGTTGCCGGTGTTGCAGATTCCGTTGGCGACGAGCTCTTTCCGCTACCTAGGAATTGACATGTATCACACGACAGAGGAAGAACATAGACACAATACTGAATTAGCCATTGGGAAGATCGGGAAATGCATGAGGTTCTGCGAGAGATTGCCATTAGCGATGATGGGCCGAGGTGCTATGCTTAAAATGGTGGTATTACCCAGGCTTTTGCATTACTTCAACAACATCCCATACATGATACCTAAGAAGTTTTTTTGTAAAACTGCACAGTATGTGCAGGGAATTTTTGTGGCACGGTACCCGGAACAGAGTTGCATTATGGAAGCTGCAGAACTTTTACGAAAAAGGCGGTATTAAACTGCCTAATTTTGAAGCCTACTATGTGGCAGCGCAACTGCAATATGTGGCTAAGTGGCTCTCCGATGAAGAGACCCCTGAACACAGGTTGTTCGGGAGGGACTGCACCCCTTTTTACTTGCGGGAAATTATCTGGGTGGCCAGCGCAGACATGAGGGAGCGCCGTAGAATGCTGGCTTTGGGGCGGAACATGTGGCGCCGAGCCTGTCGGATGATGGGGGACCCTTTGCCGTGTGTTCCGCAGATACCACTGGTCGCACTGGCGAGGGGAGACAGGCAGCTGAGGGTAATCATTAGGACATACTGGGAGTCAGTGGGACTAGTCACTTTGGGAGACATTTGGCAAGACGGGACTATTATGGAGTTTGAGGAACTGGAGGAGGTGGCGGGATTGCATAGAGGCCAATATGTCACTTGTCATAGGGTAGTGCAGGAGATTCGGAGTAGGTGGCCTGAAACTATTTTGGCGGATGAACCGGATGCTACGATTGGGATAATATTTGATACATCGGAGGGTCGGCATGAGGTCTCTAGGTTGTATGAGATGTTGATGACTAAGGTCGGGAATGACCTTGTGCATTTGAGATTAAAATGGGAAACCGAGATGGGAGCCCCGATGGAAGATGGGCTGTGGGAACGTGCTTTGGGATATCATAAGAAGGTGTCGAGAAATGCCAGGTTCAAACAGATACAGTTATATATAACGCATAGGGCGTACATGACCCCTCTGAGAATATCAAAGTTCCGGAATATTGGGCTCCAGGCGTGCCCTAAGTGTGACGTGGAGAATGCCGACATGATACACATGTTCTGGGCGTGCCCAGTAATTGCATGCTACTGGGGTGAAGTGGCACAGAAACTAGCAGGAAAGGGGGTCACGCTTAAAGTAGATTCGGCCTGGGCCTGCTTGCTGGGGGGGTATCCCAGAGCGCGAAAACTCAAACATGTTGGGAAACTGAGAGATTTGGCATATGTGCTTGCGAAACGTAGGATCGCCATGGGATGGAAGGAGTGTCATAAGCCACGGGTGGAGGTCTGGTGGAAGGACCTACAAAAATGGGCAGAGGCTGAAACAGTGGTGTGGCAAGAGGCTAGTAACGCGGGGGGGGGGTGAAGAAATGGGCTCCCTCATGGCATGGAAATTATTGATAGCTGAACTGTTTGGAGCAGTGTCGGCTCCTGTTGACTCTGAGGACGGCGATACCCTGCCACACGAAGCGGATACTGAATGCGAAGAACATACAGGCTCATAGGGGGGAGGGATGGGGATTGCGGTGTTTATGTTGTTTAATGTGTTTATTTATGTTTTGTTGTATTGTTTTTTGATTTGAATAAAATAAAAAATATTTTAAAAAAAAAAACTATGACGTTACACTGGGGGGAAATCACCTAAGAGTGAGAACCAACGAGGTGTCAACCTTAGTTAAAAGCCTAATTGCTACAACTAGTGAGAATGACAACTCCTCTAAGTGGATTTTGCACTATCCAGTCGTGCCAATGGCCTTTTGTCAAAAATCAGAAAAAAAAAAACAAAGAGGTGCCTTCTCAGCAATCCATGTGTACGATGAACAAATCGCAAAAAGAAAGAAAGACTTAAACAAACTGGGTTGTCTCTCTAAAAGATATTCATCAATTATAAATGTTGCTGCCCTTAAATGAGGAAAACAAGCCTTTAAAAACGGGATGAAAAACCACAAGTCTCAAATCCTTCAACAAGACGGTGAGAGGATGTTAAAACTGGTTGCAAGTAAGAACACGGCTGACATTTGGAAAATACTAAATGCCTTATCAGTACCTTGGGAGGACTATTATGGAACAATTTTCAGCGACAGTATTCAGACGGGCCCACGTCGATTGAACCTGTGAGTGTCACCTGGAACTTTCATTTCGACAGGAACAATGTCGTCGATTTAATCAAGAAATCGAGCAACTCAAGAGCTGCGGGGCCCGATGGTCTAAATAATACTATTTTGAAACAAGATCCGAACAGTGGGCGTCCTTTGTGCTGGAGCTTTTTGAAGGAATGAAGAGGACAAAGTCCATACTGCAATCTTGGACAAAGTCCATTGTGGTTCCCATTTTCAAGAAGGGTGATAGGTCTTTTCCATCTAACTATAGACCTATCGCCCTTCTTGATGTGGTGGGGAAATTGTTTGTAGCTATTCTTCTAAAGGAACTTAATTCTTGGAGCTTGGTGACTAAACATAAAGAAGCTTGGCAGTCCGGCTTTAGAAAGGGAATTGGGACAGGACTTAACCTCTTCCTCATCAACCTGTTAAAGTGCAAGGTGAAAACCAAGAAGATAAAAAGGATCCACATAGCATCACACACCTACACTGCCTGCCTGGCAATCCCTGCACTTGGGGACTGTTCTGTATCCCTACAGTCCCCTACCAGCCCTTGACACCTGTTGTGACACCTGATGTCTGCACTTACCCATGCACTTGCCATGACACCTGCTGCATGCACTTACCCTTGCCACTTGCTGGCCGTTACTTACTTATTGGTAACTATTCTCATGTGCTGCACTGTCCCATGCCCTCCTCCTTCGCATTTGCGTGATCTGAATGACACTTGGCCTGATAGGATCGCTGTCTGTCCTCCCTTTGTTCCCCTCCTCGCCTCGTCACACCTTGAAACACTTGTGTATAGGCGCGTTATAAATGCCATATCATATCATATCATATCATATCATTGATTGACTTAGAAAAAGCTTTTGATTCCATAGACAGAAACATCCTTTGGCACAAACTGCGGAAATGGGGCTGCCCGCTCGATCTTAGAGAGGCCCTGGAAGCACTACATAAAGAAACTACATATAGAGTAAGATTGGACCAGAAGGGATCGCTATTGAAAGAAATTAAATCATCTAAGGGCCTGAAGCAGGGTTGTCGATTAGCGCCAGCAATTTGTAGTCTGTTTATATCGGACATCAAAGGGGACTTTGTCAACATTAAGGGGCTGATTCATGGAATTATGTGCGCCGGAAAACGGGCTTTGTGCGCCATTCTGCTTGCAAATCCCCATTTGTGAAACAGGGATTTGCGGGCAGAATGGCACACAAAGCCCGTTTTTCGGCGCACATAATTCCATGAATCAGCCCCAAAATGTTTTCCTTCTAGAATAGCAGGCAAAGCGTTGGGTAGGCTTCTATTTGCTGACAATCTTTTGCTGTTTGATCAGACTGAAATTGGGCTGCAGAGGCAACTAAGGGCCTTGGAGACATATGTGGAAAAATTTCCCTTGAAGATCAACGCGAAAAAGTCCAAGTTTTTAACACTGGGCGACACAAGGAGACAAAACAGCAACAAAAGATCACAGTATTTAAATGGCGAAAAAATTCCAGAGGTTGCCTCTATGGTTTACCTGGGTGCAATCTTGAATGACAGTTTAAACGACGCACCAGGCTTAGCGGCGGCAAGGAGTAAAGCCATCAATCTTGCTTCTCAAACCAAAGTTATTAAGCAAAGGCTGTGCAAATTCTCTCTATCTCCTGTAATAGACTTCTATAAACTCAAAGTGTCTCCCATATTAACTTATGGAGCCGAAGAACAGCTTTTTCTACCTAGTCCAACTTGGCTAAGGCTAGAGGGTTTGTTCTGGAGGCGAGTCTTGCTTATGCCCCCTCTCTACCAGTGGTCATTATTCGGAGGGAGCTGGGCTTGATCTCGCTATACGCGACAATGGTGTGGAAATCTCTATCATTCTACAGGAAATGCCTGAATCCGTCTGGGGAAGGTGGGTTTAAAACTCTAAATGTAGCTTTGAGTAAACCAGAAGAGACGGCCCTAGCCGAGTGGAGAAACATATGTACATCAATATTGACAAGTATAGGAGTACGCGAAGGTATTTTAGCTGACAACCCTGATTGTGTCAAAAGAAAGCTATTCGACTTGGATTTGTCCTGGGGAGACCCCCGGCCGGCCCATAGAGTCGGGGTTTGCTCCAGAGTACTTTAGCTGCACCTTGAGATGGATGGGATTGCAGGTTTTCTTACTCCAACACCAATCAATAAGGACAACTCAATGGTTTGGCAAAGAGGTGTCCGTTTAATGACAAGTACAAAAAACCGGGAAACATGGAAATCAACAGTGATGCGATAGTCTGTCTCGCTTCAACTCCCTCGAACTTCATACAAACAGTAACATTTATACCCAAAAATTGTCATCATTGACGTGTAACACTCAAAAGTTAACATGCAATTCTATTGGTTAGGAAAAGGTAACTTTACTATAGGTACTATATCTGTATATGTTAACAGAGTAAGAGGATTGGATAAACACTATCAGGTGGGCGTCTAAGCTCTTCCTTCTAACATTACTCTAGTAGACTTCATTATGAGTACGATGTCTCATTGGTTCTACTATCTATAGAACCCTAGATTATTTGGTCCATTGTGATTGGGGTGGCTTCAACCCCATGCATAAATCTCCACTTTACTTAGCAGCATGCAGAATGGTCAACCAGGTTCAGGGTGCCCTAAGATTCACCCTGCCTTCCCTCAATCCATCATTACTTTAGTGGCTATGTGTCAATTAGTTGGCTGTGGTCGGCCTCGAAACTGTGTCTTCTTGTCAGGAAAAGTTATGATATCTCTGTCTGGGCGGCTGCCAAGCATAGGTGTGAACCCGTGCCTCTTTTTGCTTGGATGGTCACGTGCTACTACACCGTGAATTGGCCTCGTTTCTCTCAATTTGTGTATTTGATTTTCGTTTCACCCACCACCTGCCTTCACCTTCTTATCTAGATCCTTCAGAGGCAGGATATTCTGTCCTTAGCTTCAATTAAAAGTAACTACTGTTCATATCTTCTATTGATATGACCTTGGCTTCCCTGGCATGAGCTGCCTTTGCCGAGTTTCGATTCAGCCTTCTTTCCTCGTGTTTGCTAGAATATGAATCTTTTTTCATTTGGCCTATAATAATCTGGGTTGGTTCTGCTTTTAGTGCAAAGTGGACTAGCACTTTTATAACATGCTTTGTTTTGAGGTAGATTGTGTATAATGGCGCTTGCCACTCTATTATTCTACTTAGCATAGCAAGCAGCACTGTTTTCTTAGCTTTTTTGCGGTTACAGGCATATGTACAGGCGTTAGCTGATTGAATATCTTCATCCTGCTTACAGATTACGCTCCTTTGCCTTTCATCAACATTCTCTTCTTTCAGTTTCACGATATCTTTATGCATGGCATTTCGTCTCTTTGTGTCCTCCTTGGTTCGTCATATCTTCTATGGGTGCGTTAGTCCAGGACCTCGTGACATCACCATTCATCCTCCATTAAGGACTTTTTGGTTTCTTCCTGGACACTACTTAAACAATCTTCATTTAGTTTCATTTGCTGGTAGGGTTTTGTTAATGTGTACCATACTGTCCATGGTTGTCTGGTTATTGGTACTTCAATAGGTATTGTTCTTCTGATAGCTACTGGGCAGAGTCCTAGTGCGGCTCTCTGCTGGTTTATTTGCTCATCATACGTCACGTATTTCGGTGTGAATGCTCCTGGTACTTCAAATTGCGCAACTGGAATGCAGGCTTTATTTGGGACCTCCTCTACACTCCCCCCTCTGGGCGATTCATTGACCACTTCCACTTCCTACTTTGGATGCATCTCACTTGGTTCCTCTGTATTCATCTTCACTTCATCTTCTGGGTTCATTCCCTCTTCATCTTCTGGGTTTGTACATGACGGTTTGAAGAAGTGTCTCTTTCGAGTCCATATTTGTATCACTCCTCTCAGGCTTCCTGCTGTCCTTACATGTTCGTCTTTGTTCCATTTTATCAGCTGACATTGTCCATTTGGGCTGCAGTAAATCCATTTTCGGTCATAATCTCTGTGTTTTCTGGGTTAAAGAAACTTTGTACCTTCTGGTGCGTGCTTGCTAGCTTTCACGAAGTCTCCTATTTCTTCATCAGTCAGATATCTGGGCTTCCATCCTGGTTTGATATCAATCATGATCTTCATCCCTATGGCTTTCTTTGCAGTTTTCTGGCATTGCAAGATTATTATCTTGATAACGCAAAATCCTAGTAATATCATCACTAGCAGGGCTCCCAAGAATTTTAATGCATCCGCCATCCATTGTGGAGCCCATGAAAACAGTGATCCATACCAGCTGTCATCATCAACTTCGTCGGTTTCATTGATCATCTGGTTCTGCAGGTTTGTCAGCATACTTATAGCTTCTGTTAAAGTTCCATTTTCCTCATTGTGAGAAGGTATAAACGTGCAACATGATTCTCCTATTTTTGCACAGACTCCTCCATCCATAGCTGTGATCATGTCAAGTACATATCTGTTCTGAAGAGTCATCAGTCGGATGGCTCTTAACTCTTCCTTGATTGCATTGAATCCTTTTATTGTCGTGTTGATGGTTTGCAGTAACTCCCATCTGGTTATCTGCAACCATTTAGTATTTACTCCAACTTGGATTCGTGGCATGAAAATTGTTGTGAACACTGATGAGGTGAGGCTGAACAGCCTGTGTTCATATGGGATTGCATGAAATACTTCTTCTGATTTAGCAGAGAAGTAATTCTCTCTCTTCATTCGGGTTATCAGTTCCACAGACCCCTTCTTCCTCATGTGAGCATCTGCTTTCGGGATACTGTCAATATTCAGGTCACTTTTCAGGATCACCAGTGCTGGTACGTGGACATTCACTATTGTGCATATGCCTCCCCAGTTTCTCAGCAGTCTGATGTATGCTTTGGGTTCACGTGCCCAATAATGATCCATGATCACAGCAGTCCCATGAGTCATTCCTGGAGACTCAAAAATGTGTCAGCAGTTTTGATTTTCCCCCATTTTTCTTGTGCTATTGTTCCTTAAGCACAATTTCTGACTTTATAGTGGCACTATCTGCAGGGGTCCTTCTCTGTCTTCGAACCATGTCAGTCATTTTGTAAGTTTAGGCCATAGTGGTTTGCACAGTCTTTGTGAGTTTTCAATTGCCTCCTTGCAGGCTCCGAGGACCATCCATGCTCTGCAGATCACTACTCCTTTTTCCCAACCGTCTGGTGAAAGCACTGTTCCCCAAATCTGCATTTTGTCTCTGTATTTCCAATTTTGAGCTTCTTCTGGAGTTTTTCCTTGGACATTTAGTTTTGGGTTCACTTCCCATCTTATTCCTGGTCCTTTAACTCCAGGCTTCTCGTACCTGATCACATGATTCATAGTATGGGCTCTGTTTCTTGTCTTAATGTCCTGGACATAATCATCTTCATCAGGATAAGCTGTTTCAGTTGCCCATATCAATGAGGCATCACTTCCCATGAACTGGCCTCTGGTATTGCACATTGCTATGTGTGAGAGAAAGTGTGCTGTTGGGACATCGATTTCTACAGCCACGAAGATCTTGGACTTCCCCATGCTGTACGGTAGGAGTGCGCAAACGAAGCATTCCCCTTCGGATTTTCGTCTTCCAACTTCCTTCATGTGCTGATACAAAATGTTGTTACATAAGTGTGCTGTGCTATCCAGGTAATCATTCAGTTCATTGTCATCTTCATGCATGCTTCTCTTGATTCTTAAGGTTTTCATGTAGTTTGCTATTACTACATCTCTGAATGCATCTGTATGGCTCTTTCTTGCTGGAGGGTTCTCAGGTATCCTGGTCCATGGTTCAGGTCTCTTCATCTGCACCATTTGAGTGGACAAGAGTCTGGCAGCTCTTTCCTGGTCCTCATGCATCTTTTCTCTGCTACGTGCAAATACCCATGCCAACCAGCCTGACACTGGTCCGGTATATGGCTGTATTGTGGAACTGGTACTTGTCCCTTGTGTTGGAACATATATGCTGGGTAATGCAGTCTCTATGGTTTTGTTTTTCAGTTCCTCATGCAGTTTCCTCGCTCTGGCTATGTGCGGCAATAGTAAGTCTACTAACATTTGTGTCCTTGCGGAGAGTTGGCCCTTGTTTTCTCAAGAGTTTCTTATATGACCGCTTCTGTTGGCTTTTCTCTTAACTCTTCTTGTTTTCTCATAACAGTTTCTGTGCAGTTCCTTATGGCAGGCAGTCTCTTCTTTTCTGCTTTGGTTTGTGGTTTTTCAGTCATTGATGCTAGGCCTGTTTCGTGTACATTCAGTGTTTTCATGCGTGCAGTTGTCAGTGATGTTACTCCATTCATCTCTTGCTGACCCTGTCTCCAGCTTTTCTTTTCATTCATTAACACAAGTGTGTGTGTATTGTTGCTAATTACATCCATTTCAAGTTCATTCCCTCCACCATCAGATCTTCTAGGGACTCGAATAACTATATAAGGTCTGTGTGCTCTTGTGGGTTTCATGCGTGTATCATCAGGTGGGTGCACTGAAATTGAAACGCTTCGTGCACCAATAAAGAATGCAGTTCTAATCGTTAATGACAGTAAAATAATGATACATACGATACATAGGTAATGATAGTTTTGTATGTTAGACGGCAACGTTTTCTCCCAGAGAAGCGGGGGTGCCTCTCTGCTTGTGGGAGGACCAGTTTGCTGCTCTGGACCCCCATCTCATCATTCGACAAATGTCAATGTTATTATTCCCTTAACCAATATCGTCTTTCGAGTTCTGTGTTTAAGAGTGTCTGGTGCTCCAAAAGTGTCCCCCTCTTGCGGGTGACAATTGTTTCTTATTTCAGGATACAGTTCTTTTGCTAGACTATGGGACAAATCAAATTAAGTAATACTTCAGTGAGTCCCTTTACTGTGCATGTTCAGAGTAGGTAAGCTCCCAGTCCACCCCCCGAATCTGCTTCAGCCCTGAGGACATGTTGGACACTGGTCAATATGAAGAAATAGGGAAAGAATAACAACACATATAACAAATGGAGTTCTTGACTCTGCTCCCTCGATCTGTTCCTTGGCAGGAAATCTTTCTTAAAATCTCCTCAGATAATCTCTCTGATGATTAGAAAGTTCCACTTGGAGTATGATCCCATGCAGGAGCATTCCCATTTGTGCGACATTAGCTGGATCTCTGATGAAGGTGAGGACGTCAACCTCGATAGGTCTCCCCACCAGCTCTGGAAAGACAGTGACTAGGCGAAAGAGGATATTGTGTGCCAATCTGCTGTCTTCTGGTGATAGGGACATCTGCCCTGTCTTGCTGGGTTCAGGATTATATGTTTTTTCCTTGATGTAAACAATGTCTGCACTGTCCGGTCGCGTGGAGTGCGACCAAGATGACGATCTTATTCAAAAATGGCTTAAATGTTCAGTGTTTGCTGGGTCTTGAAGAAATGTTAGTGTATCTATTGTTCTCCCGACAAGAGTTGGACAGTCTTCGATTATGATAAGAACAGTGTGCTGACAAGCTCATTTATTTCCGCCTGTGTTGGGAACATTTGCTTCTTCCTTACTGTATTCAGGGAGTATAACAAATTGTTCGGCAATGACAGTAAGCAGTTGTCTTATTATTTTTTCGTTATCAGGAACTTAGAGAAAGTATGTGACACTTGTGAGCCTCCCTACCAATGACGGGTATGCTCTTAGCACTAGGTTGAAATAGGTGACCACGTCCTTTGTGATGTCTCTACTGTAGGACATCATAAGTGATTTCGAATAAGGTCTTGGTGCTGAATGAATCGGCATACTGTATTTGTTTCCAATGTAAATGTCCTCGGTCAAAATTTGGCATAGTCTTTTTCTCAGCAAGGCTTCAGCGTGCCTCAGTCCAAAGTTCAAAGTCAACAGACTATGTTGTGGCTTACACGTGCAATTTTCTTCTTCACCCTGCAACTAGGATGCACAGAGTGTCCATTTTTATGTCCTTATCCCCCTTTTTGCTTAGAGGAATGTCCAAAATGAAGCCACAACTTTTTGCACAAAAGTTCTTTGTCTTTGTCTAGCTGGTCATGTGTCCTTCTTCCTAGTCATGGATCTCGTCTGCTGTGCTGTGGTTCTCCCCGTTGCTCATCGATTCCTCTCATTGGGGTGCAGGCAGGGGGCCTTCTCCGATGTAGGGTTTGATATCACCGAGAAAAATTCATGCTCTCCTGCCCTGTAGCTTCACAGCGTAAGGAGTGCAATCCTCTATGATAAAGGGAACATTGAATCTGGGCTCGCCCCACCTTTTCCTTGTATGGTTTCTCACAAGGACGGCATCTCCAGGGAAGACAAGTGGAACACGTAGACCTTGAACTGAGTCTGATGTAGTGTCTCCTTCTGTGTTCTGTGCTGCGCTGCACCCTTTTCGTCGTCGCTGCAGCTGGTATGAAATCACAGTAAGGCAAGATGTCATACAGTTCAGATAGTTTTGCATTTCAGATCCTAAAACCTCTCCTGTTGGCTGGGCATCAAATCGAGCTCTATCTCAGGGTGTTAGGGGAGTTCTCATTCTTCTTCCTTTGGCTATCTCGTGTGGCATAAGATGATGGTCGGAGCCAAGTTGGTTCCCGAAGAGCATACAGTACCAGTGGAAGGCAGTCCAACCATCCCTTCCTTAGAGTAAGCTTCAACTTGGCTATCCTTTCCTTTAACAAGCCGTTGAGCTTCTCACCGACCCCATTACCTTGTGGATGATACGCCGACGAGAACCTGTGCTTTAGACAAGCAGCAAGCTAATCTGCTCAAATATTGAATTAACAAAGTGAGGGCAATTATCTGATCTCATGACTTTGCACACCCCTCACCTGGGGAACACTTCCCTCACTAAAAATATGGCTGCACAGGTAGAGTCTGGGTGTGTACATCGACCTTCCTCTATCCATCTTGAGAATGGACCCACCACATCAATTAAGTATCTGTACCCATTACATACTTGAATCATGTCGACGTATTCGATATGCAAGTGCTGAAAAGGTCCATTTGGCATGGGGATGACTCCTCTCATTACTTTTAGTGTGTGCCCAGGGGTGAATTGCTGGCAGATTATGCA
Source organism: Ambystoma mexicanum (assembly GCF_040938575.1). Classification (NCBI taxonomy): domain Eukaryota; kingdom Metazoa; phylum Chordata; class Amphibia; order Caudata; family Ambystomatidae; genus Ambystoma; species Ambystoma mexicanum. Next base: position 283,642,118 of record NC_090931.1, on the reverse strand, counting down.
GTTCACCGTACAGAATGCAACATGCTCAGCTAAATTCGGTATGAACCAGTCTTCTGCAAGTGATTCTCCTTTGTCATATGCGCCTGGTAATGTAACTGCTCCAGCGCTATTTTTAATAGGGCTACAGGCATTACTGGTTTACCAGTGCTGTCTTGTCACCACAAGCTGTCAGAGGGGTTTAAAGAACACCCTTGGCGTTTTCACAGGTTCTGCTCTTCCTGCGGTGCCTCCCCTTGGAGTTCCATTAACTATGTTTGCCCCAAATTGTTGTAAGCCTCAGGTGCAGTTCGTGTAAGCATCATTAGTCCATTGGTATGGATAGCTTCCACTGCCATAACTGTCTCACTTTTAGATGCCCTACGCTTGGCTTCCGTGTCTGCTGCTTGATTTCCGTGTGAGATAAAATCTGTCCCTTTGGTGTGGGTGGTGCATTTCAGGACCGCTATGCCCACTGGGAGCTGTAGTGCCTTAATCAGCCTGTCCAACAAGGCTGCGTGCTGCACTGACGTGCCGTCTGCTCAGAGGTAACCCCTCCTTTTCCAGCACGCTAAGCCTGCGTGCACTGTTGACGTCACATAGGCGGAGTCGCTGTACACCGTTACTTCCTGGTCTGCACGATTCTCAATGGCGAGTATCAACGCCAATAATTCTGCAGCTTGTGCTGAATAATGAGGTGGTATTTGAGCACAAAGAAGCACTTGAAACTCTCCATTCGCTATGTGATTTATCACAGCCATGCTTGCGTATCTTTTCCCATCACTCTGATTGATTCTAGAAGACCCGTCAATAAACATGATCTCTCCTCCTGCCAAGGCATTTTCTTTTACCTTGGGAATTTCATCATAGAATTCTTCATAATTCGTGCAGTCATGTATCGGCTCTCCCTCAGTGACTGGCGTCATGGATCATCCCATTACAATGGTTGTCTCCTTCTCTATGGCGAACGCTGCAGCAGCTAAACTTTGTTCTCATGGGAAGTGGCCTCTCATTACTGGGTCCCGATTCCCACTGTAGTATGCCAGGGGCTTGTACCCCAAGGAGGTTCTTTGAGCGAGCACTGCCGTCATAACACTACCATTTGTGTGTGAAAACAGGTAAAATTCCTCTGCATAATGGGGAAATCCGAGAACTGGAGCTGTACAAATCGCTCTCTTGAGTTCAGCAAACTCTTTCTCCATAGCCTCAGACCATTCAATCTTTTCTTTCGTCACTTGGGCCTTCTTTAGGGCCTGAAGTAAAGGCTTAGTATAAGAGCTGTAATCGAAAAACCATGCCCTAACATAGTTGCACAGGCCTAGAAAGCTCTACATTTGCTTTATTGTGTGTGGCTTAGCCGTGTTCAACATGGCTTCAGCCTTTTCTGGGGTCACTTTCTTTCCTTTATGTGAGATCAGCTGGCCTATGTACAGCACGCACTTCCTGTTGACAATACTGTAACTTTTCCTTGTCAACCTTATATCCTTTCAGAGCCAGTATAGTCAATAGCTGAACAGAATCGTGCCTGCATTGCTCTTCTGTGGTGTAATGAAGGTCCAGACATAAATATATATTAAATCAACAGCTGAATGAAGTGGAGCCCCCCCCCCACTTAAACCTAAACAGAGAAATTCAAAGGGACTTATGTGGTGTTGCAATCATGCGAAAATGGCATTTCTAATGTTACAACATACTAGTATTCAAAGGCATTGGGGGTCATTACGACCCAGGCGCTAATTGCGCCAACTTTACCACCATGGTGTAAACTACGTTTACACCATGGTGGATGGTGGATTTACCGCCCCATTCCAAGGTGAGTGGGGCGGTAAATCCCCATTTCCCATTTTCCCTTCCCCATTCCCATTTTTGCCCCATAGGGCATAATGGGAGTGGGGAAGGCGCTAATTACGCCATGGATTATGCTAAGAGCAGCTGTTAAAATCAGAATAGGCGATAAGGGTTAACGACGGCGTTAACCCTTAACGCCTGGGTCGTAATGAGGCCCATTGTGTTTACAAAGTCGAAAATGGCATTACCGTGATGTAATATGGTAGCGAGGCACAGAATGAACAATAAGATAATCTGTAACACGGACAGAAAATCGTCAGGCTAAAATGCCTTTAATGAAAATACATGTAACCAAATTGTGACTAAAATAAGAAGAAACTGAGTAGTGCTCAAAGTTTGTAATCATGAGATCATTTTAAAGTTGAGACGTTCGAGGACACCATGCTTTCAGAAACTTGACTAATGGACAGAGACCAGACATTAAATCGGGCCTGTTTGAAACCCTTATCTGAAGAATCCAGCTGTACAAAATTATAATTGAACAGTGCACCGAAAGAAAAGTCAGGAATGCATGCTAGTGCGTATTTCATTTTGAAGGTTTTAGTCCAATTAAAATTATTGCCCAATGAGCTAATGCTAACGATGAGGTTGTCTAAGACTGGAGTGGTGGGGGCAGATTGCCTCCTCATATTTACCTATACAAATTAGCTCTGGGGAATACTGAGGGTGGTTCTTTTGAGGCAGGGAACTTGACCACAGCAGATAGGGCTGCTCCGTGTCAGCAGAGAAATGAAATACACTTTTATGAACTTAACAGTCTCTTTGCCACATTTTTGAGCTGTCCTTATTGAATTGTGTTGGAGTATGTGAATCCTGCACCCCAACCTCCTCAAGGTGCAGCTTTCTTGTTTTACAGGTACTAGAGGGTGTGCACTGACCTATGGGCCCGTCAGAAGACTGTGCGCCCTCTTGTACACATGGCAGCAGAGGACGGTTTTTGACCATCAATTATTGATTAAAACAAGTCACCTAATGGCCGTTGACACAAAGTAACTCTAGGTCTTCAGCAATATCACAAGTCCTTCGTCATTTTGGGCTGAGTAGACTGTGAAGCTCCCCATAGACAATGGTAGTATAATTAAGACTGCTGTCGGAGCCTGAAGGGACCCGGGTTATCTCTTCCCATCTTTACAGGCAACGGACCAGACGTAAACCTGAAGAAGGCAGTGATCGAGCATAAGGAGTGCAATCCTCTATGATAAAGGGAACATTGAATCTGGGCTCGCCCCACCTTTTCCTTGTATGGTTTCTCACAAAAAGGTGAGTGAAAACTGCCCTAGCTGATAGAGACAGGGACACGGGGAAAAAGAATAATGGCAGTCCAGATTTGGGAACAAACCAAAACCATTAACTGCATTAAAAAATCAATAACAAGAGTAAAATATTAATGAGGGACATGCATGCAGGTGGTCGGGGTTTGTGTCTGACTTGTTACATGTCAGGCTATGCATGTGTCTAAATTTGTATGTTGTGGCAGTTCATGTGGTACGCTTTGTGGTATAACTGTCTGCGTGCACAGTTAAAACATTGGAACTAGTATAAAAATGATATTTTAAGCTGAATAAAAAATTGGCGTCAAGCCAAGGTTTTGAAATTGCAAAAAATTGCATTAAAATAAGTGGTCAGATATTATAGTTTAAAGCACACACATTCGTGGTGATTGCAGCCCAAAAAGAGTTAGACAACCTGTCAAAAGTGCACAAATGCTGGCACACTTTAAGTAAACACATTGGCCCTCATTACGACCCTTGCGGAAAGCGACTGACCGGACCGCCACAGCGTAAATAGCGTTTCCGCCATTGCACGATGGAGCAAAGTGCGGCCCATTCCGACCCATCGGGCACGAGCACCACGCCATGGCGGAAGTGCAAAGTCCGCGATGGCGGAAATGACCCCAAAACGGCCCACACCGCCGCCGTACGGCGCCCTAGGTGCAATACCGCCACCCATCATAGCGGACACCGCAGTGAGCGCCAACCGGAAAGTACGGCGACCGTAAATATACGGAAACAGAAGTAAAAACATGGGCCCGGAACGGGAAACAACACCCCGTACACCTATAAAACCACAAAATACACACAACCACTAAAAACACCACCCTGAGACACATCCCAACCCGTCATCCACCCTAGTGAAACCAAGAAAAATGGGAAAAGTAGCGAAGAAAGCGTGCGACCGCAAGCGGCAGGTCCACTTCTCCCGTGAGGAACTCACCGTACTCACAGAGACCCTCCAGGAGAATGCTGCCGCCGTCTTCTCCACGCAAATGACCAGGACGGCACTTGCGAACAAGAAGACCATATGGGCCCTGGTGGCACAGCGGGTAAGTGCGGTGGGGACCGCACCCCGCAACCCACAGCAATGCAGGAAGCGGTGGGACGACCTGCGGATACGCGTCCGTAGCATACTTTCTGCCAACCGCAACATTGCCACAGCCACCGGGGGAGGGTCGGAATCACCCATCAAGTTGACCCCCTGGGAAGAAATCTGTGCCTCCACCATTGGAATGGAGAGCATAGAGGGAGTCGGAGGGATGGAGAAAGGAGTGCAGACATCCGGAGAATCAGGTAGGTGGCCCAAATAAAACCATGCCAAATCCACAATGTCCAATCATGTGACTCACATGTGTCCACATAGCGCAACAGCAACACATGGCCAGGAGAACGTCCACACACATTGGCCGGATAGCGCACTTTAAAACACACAATAAATACATAAATAAGTAAAAACCCCTAAAACACCCACTACACGTGCAGCAGGCACACCCTAACTGCAGGCTGCCAAACAACTGCACCCTCACTCCACACACAAATGAAAGCACCTCCAAGGCCCCGACCCAAATCACCCTCAGGTACCACCCCAATGCATGTGATACATTGCCATTCCAATTCCCACAGACCCATTAATAACGCTCGCCCTCCTTTACTCCACCACAGGGTCCGATCCAAACGACGAGCTCCAGGACACCCCTACCAGCACACCTGCAAAGAGGGCCAAGACCGACGGCCAAAGACCCTCCACCTCAGCTGCACGCATCAAGACACGGCAGCAGCACAAATCAAGTGGCAGCACACAGGAGGGAACATCAACAGGCACCCCAGCAGCCAGCATGCCCACAACAGCACCACCACAGGTCCCCCCAATGGATGCCACAGAAGGTACTGCCTCTGGTGGCAGCAGCACCATAGGTGACACCCCATTAATGGCAGCATGCTCCGACACAGAAGACGGGGATGTCGAAGTCAGATCCATCCATGACCTGTCCCAATCCCCCTGTCTGTTCCATCCCGTACATCATGAGGATACCACGCAGGGGCACCCACAAGACGACGACTGGCCATCCCCCACAAGCCCTGTGGCAGGGCAACATGAGGCGAACAGCCCCTCTGTGACACCACCGCAAATGGCCATGGCCCAGCAGAGGCAACAGTCCCTCGACCAGTTAATCGTGCAACAGCAGCAACTGGCCACGCTCCTCAAGGACCATGCCGATGGATGTGGGGGCACTAAGGCAGACATAGAAACATCAACTGAGACACTTAGGGCACAAATGGAGAGTAGCACCGAGAGCCTGAGAGTCCAAATGGAGAGTAGCACCGAGAGCCTGAGAGTCCAAATGGAGAGTAGCACCGAGAGCCTGAGAGTCCAAATGGAGAGAAGCACCGAGAGCCTGAGGGGGGAACTGCATGCGACGTCCAAAGACGTATGTGCCGAACTTGCCGCAGTGCGCCGTGTGCTCACTGAGCTCTCACAAACCCTTAGGGACATGCATGGACGTGAGCAGGCAGAGACATCATCCGTTGCAAGTTCCGTCCAGGGCAGCCCCCAACGTAGATCTGGGAGGAACCTGCGCTCCAAGGCAGGGGTGCCCCTGATACCCGCAGAGGGGGCTTGCAATAGCGACTGCCCACTGACAATGAGCATCTTTGGACACTGGTGTTCGGGGGGGAGGTAGGAGGGTGGAGGGGGTGTGTTGGGCTCACTTGGGTGGCGGGTCGATAGGGTGTTCAACATGATATCACATATGCCATAAACAATGCACGATCAAACAATGAGATGTGTGGACAATGATCTTTGTGTACTAGGCCATCATAGGCGTACAGTCCATATTGTGCATGTACCAGACACACACAGTGCCACGAGTCCCGTGTCCATGTATCAGCCACCAGGCGTGAGTGCTAGAAGCATGCATCTATGAGATGCTGACGAATTTCACGGCCCTCCTGTGCCTCGCAGACTCCTTGAGGTGCTGCCACATCCCCACCCTCATCATGACCATCTTCAGGTGCTTGCAGTTCTGCGTCAGGGGGCATGGGCACATTTCTACGTACGCACATGTTGTGGAGCATGACACATGCCATCACCATCTTTGCAACCTTCTCATGGCGGTACAGGAGTGCCCCGCCAGACCTGCTGAGGCACCGGAAACGAGTCTTCAGTAGGCCGAATGCCTGTTCAATGACTACACGGGTACGTGAGTGGGCATGGTTGTAGTCCTCCTCATGCTGGTCCCGTGGGTTCCGGACTGGTGTGAGGAGCCATCTCTTCAGTGGATATCCGGCATCACCTGTATGTGGACGATAAACGAATTATGTGGAATGCCATTGCTACGTACGCACCCCCCCCCCTTCCTGCCAGGTCATTGCCGCATCACATACCCCACATCATCATGCATGAAATGAGACTCACCGAGTAGCCAGGATCTGTTCCCTGCGTGTCGCTCCATGTAGCGTGGTATTGTAGAGTTCCTCAAGACCATAGAATCATGGGTTGATCCAGGGAATCGGGCACAACAATGTGTAATGATCCTGTTGGAGTCACACACCATTTGTACATTCAGTGAATGAAATTGTTTTCGGTTGCGGTACTGGGCCTCCATGGCATGTGGGACGACCAATTCCACATGGGTGCAGTCGATGGCACCAATGCAACCCGGTATGCCGCCAAGTGCATGGAATCCCACTTTTGTGTTGGTAATTTCCTGCTCCGAGCGTGGTAGAGAGATGTAGTCGTCTGCGTGCTGCAGGAGGGCATCGAGCACTTGCAATAGTGTCCGTGAGAACAGTGGCTGAGAAATGCCATGCAACTGTCCGACTGTGTGCTGGTAGGTGCCTGTGGCCAGGAAGTGGAGTACAGACACCACCTTCAGTAGGGGTGGGATGGCGGTTGGGCTATCTATCATGCTGACAAGGTCAGCCTGTGTCATGTCCACAATGGCGGCTATGGTGTCCCGGTCCAAACGGTAGAGGGTGTGGATCTGCTCATCAGTGAGGTTGAACGGATGTGCTCGGAGGCGTGGGATTGCGGGCTGCCTGCGTGGTGGTAGTGGCTGTGCTGGCAGCCCTTGCTGGCCCTGCCTTGCCCTCCTCCTCCTCCTGCGTCTCCTCCGTGCGGCCGGTTGTAGTTGGTGTTCGTCTTCTTCTTGGAGTTGGAGTACTTGCAGTGCTATCAGGTCCCCCAGGGCCAACATCGCGAGTCCTGCCGGTAGCATTTCGGAGTGGTTGTGGGAGGAGACTGGGCGTGCAATTTATGTGTTTTCAGGCTGTATGGCCTCCACCTGTGGTGATTCATTCCACCTGTGCAAGCTGCTCTCCCCTTTGGGCGAGCACGTCCCGCACACAACGCTGCAATTCGAGGAATGGCATCTTGCTATTGCAATCATGTATTAGTACCCGATGGCCGTGTAACATTGGTTGATATGTTCATTCGGCTATGGTCCCATTGTTTCACATGCATTCTTTGCAGTCGCGAACAGACTTGTGAAGGGTCAGTGGAACGTAGTACTCGAGTAACGGTGGACCCTCATGCATCACTGTACCGAGGTTCACCGACGGGCGGGGCCTCCCATTTGTGAGTGAAGGCAGTTGCCATTTTCACACACAGCCGCACTAGATGGATTAATTTGTGATTTCAAGCGGCCACAGATGCCTTTTCGACGTGATGTTGCAAATGAGGAATTCGAAGCGCGGCGCTTTCGGTCTTCAGCTAGCGGCGAGGAGATGCCCACAGGTCTGACTGCAAATATAACGTTCTATTGTTCAGTGTCCTTGGGACAGGGGCCATGGCGAGAATGCAATGATTGATATGAATAGTTTGGGATGCGCAATAGCGAAGTGGATGATGAGGCCGGACGTTCCCAAATACATGTTACTTCACAACACTGGAATTACGGGCTGGGGCACAGTGGATTTTGCAGGCTGCATAACGCACAGACTCAATGGAATTCTCACATGTTATGTGAGTATGGTAACAGGCGTTATCATTACGGGATGAGGGAATGATGAATGGATGCATGGGCAGATGATTTGATACGGTGTTTGCCATGTACAGGGCTTCTTGGAATCTGTCCGCCTCCCCTGCGCTATGTGATGCAGGGCTGCCATAGTGGGACCATCGTCTATCTGGCCTTGTTGAGCCCTCCCTGTCTCGACGCGCCTTCAGACACTTGTGTCCATGCACGTTACCAATCCCATCTGATGGATTCTGTTTTCACAGACGCATGCACAGGTACACTCGTTTGTGATGGTGTTTTCACCTCAATATGGATAGTTATGAGTCGCAAGTGGTTTTGGGGTGGTGATGATCCTTTGGAGTGGGCTAGCATGCATATGGCTGTGGATTTAGTGTGATCATTGAGGTGAGTTGTTCGGATGTAGTTCTGATGGCCATTCTTTTCTTTTTCTTTTCTTTTGGTTGACAGGTATCTCCTCCCCTTTTGCCACTGCCATCTGTATGCCACTCCTGCAGATGGGTTTTACTCCCGACACCTGCTGCTTCGTGTTAATCAGTGGAGCAGCATTACGATCTTATGGGACGATCGCCAATGGGCCACATGCCCTTACGCAGTACTAGTGGCTCGGAGCAACATTTCGGCCTTTCAGCTGGACTAGTGCCTCCCTATTGGGACGGCCCTGCGGTTCTAGGCGCTTCCATGTTGCCTTTTCGTACGGAGTGTAGCCCCTGTGTACCATGAAGGAACAGGGCGTCACACAAGAAGTAGCTGGTCATTTCTTGCGGATGCAGCCCACAATGGTGAAATGTGTTTTGGAGTTCATGGCCTAATGGCTGTATGGGCTTGGTGAATTTGTTGTGCATTAAATTTCTATTCTGATATGGGCCGTGTAGCGTTCTTCTTTGCAAGTGATGTGGCATATTCCTATTTGGGGAGCGATGTATTGTGAGGAGATCTGCATTGGGTTCCAGCTTCGGTGTATAGTTGCGTGGTACTGTGCTGGGCGCGTTTGCCTACGAAGCCCAGTGAGGTCAGGGGTGAGGGCTGCCAATATGACTGTTTGGATGATGTCATGCTCAGGGGCGGGGGATTAGGTTTTGTGTAACAGATGCCGGTCAGCCAGGTGGATTGGTGGAATGATGTGATTATCGGAATATTGCTGGTCACAGGTGCCTGTGTTTGCGTGCGTTTCTTGGTGGGAGACTGGGGTCATGTCCATTGGTATAGCTTCTGTATTCGTGCCATCTGTGCCCTGCAGCTCCCATTGGCCCCTCTTGTGATTCTTTTGTTCGTTGGCATGCATGGGTGACTTGTACATTTCACTGGTTGCATTGTGACTTCGTTGCACCTACGGGGAGTTGTACTATGTGGCCAGGGAGCGGTGTACAGGCACTCAGTGGGGCCGTTTACGGTTGATTTGCGATGCCGTACTTCTCACCATGGCGGAATGGTACTTTCCGCCGTGCTTGATGGCGTTAAGTACATGTCCGCTAGGGTCGGAATTCGCGTACCCTTGCGCCATGGTGCTGATTACGGTTTGGCATGGCGCGCGCGCGCATACTTGGTGCAGTTAGCGTTGGCGTTCACTACGGTGTCGCTAATGGCATCGTACTTTACGGTGACGGGTCATAGTCGCACCGAGCGCTATTCGATGGCGGTATTGCATTTCCGCCATCGTTTTTCGATTTCCGCCAGGGTCGTAATGAGGGCCATTGTGTTTCAAACCAGCAGCTATGGGGTTCAAGTTGTATTTCCTTGTAGCAGGCAAGATAACCGATAAATCATGCTAAGAACGATGGATTTTCGCATTGAAACGGCTAAGTTGTAGTGATTTAGGGAAGTGCTGTTCTCGTGCGTTAAGAGCGCGACAAGAGAAATAAAAACATGCTTGCTTTATTTTATGGCCCACGAAAGTGAGCGGTGATTTGTCAAGAAAGGAATGTGCAAAGACAGGTTTGAGATAAAACACTGCCCGGCAAATGACCCTGCCTTGCAAAGCTATATGGAAAAAGAGACAGGCTAACAGCCGATGTAATTGTGAGGTTATTTCAGTGATCTATAGAATGTTTTGAGTGCATGTGTGTTATATATTGCATTTAATTTCTATAACAGAGTGCATTGCATGCAGAATGAATGTGCCTCATGGCAGAGCAGCCCCAGCAATTGTAGGAAAAGGGCTTAATTGCATATTAATGCGTCCGGCCTGTTGTGGAAAGCACTGCAAGATTCTTTCATTTTAGTACTGGTGAGCGGACATCCCAGCTCTTAGGAGCTGGATGACTAAAGCTAGGCCCCATTGTGGAGTTTCAAGAATAGGCATACATTATTGGGGTGACCTGGAGGATCTTGGGAACTAACAAGAGTGATTCATTCCGATAAGGATGAATGAGTGTGGACAAAAAGACATATTTTGCGTGGTGCCAATGAGTTTTGGCAAAGAAATGCATTAGGTTTCTGATAGCCTGTGCACGTCTCACCCGGCTTACGAGAGGCATCTGTGTGGGAACATTCAGTATTGCCTAGAGGCCTTACTCTCTTTCAAGACATACTATGCGGCCGTGCAGCATTTAAGACAAACATTTAAAATGCATAAAAGATTAAATGAGATGCCCAGGATCACACAGCGTTTAAGGGGTGAAGCTGGGATTTGTGCCAATATTGCAATTCCAAGAAGTTAAGCACTTTCTCTTCCAGCTCTCAACATGAACTAAAACAATCTAATGTTAAAAAACTGACTTGCAAGAGTACACAACCCGTATTTCCAAACCTGACAATTCTAAAACCCAAAATATTACAGACGGGGGCTGCACAACATAGGAATGATTTTTAGCGTCAGTTCTCAATTATCAAGGGAAGTTCCCGCATGCAAGTAGGTAAAACCTCACAGAAAACAGCACAGTAATGCAAGGGATCCTATATGATTTGACCAGGATGACTGTGCCGTCTGCTGGCATAGCCAGGATATAAGCATAAACACTTTTGCTGCACAGTCTCGAATTTGCATACTTGTTTGCCGCTTGGACAGATATTCTATGCATATCTTTTAAGGGATTGCTTAGGTTTTAAGAATGCCCAGCTGAGCAAACTAATTTTAACCCCTATCTGGTGCAGGAACAGTGCTGCTAATCGTGCCGCTTGTGCTGCAAACCCAAGTAATTGTGTAGGTATATTTGTGAACTTCAGATTTTAAAACGGTTCAGCCAGCCTCACTGGGATGTGCCCTTCTGATCCTTCACATGAACACATATCCCTACAATAAGTGCTTAACACACTGAGACAACTTCTGAACCTCCGTGGATGAATATGGATTTCAACTTTGACTAATGCACACAATCAGCAACATTCCCACAGAGGGGAAGTACCGCTACAAAGGTCGTGTTACCCAAACTATGTTTTCCACAATGAAAACGAAAGGCACTGCATGTTTTAATTGAACAAGGCAGAATGTACTTGTCAAAATTGACAGGCAATGAGTTTGGAGCCGCAGCAGCATGTAATCAAATTTTCCTGGCATGTGCTATATAAGCCTAATGTAAACTGGAATCTTGCTTTAGACCAGGCAGCATTGTGGGGGGCCGTAGGCAGCCACCCCATCGGCCCTCCAATAAAAATGTCTCTGGGGTCTACTGACGTCTGGGAAGGAATGAGCCATTCCTAGTAGCATGGAGCATGCAGAAGCCCATAGGCATTGTGGTGCTATTGCAAGGAAGGGGCTTGCAGATTACAATAAGAAGGCATACACTAGGGGATGCGGGATGAAGCATGGATCGCCTGTGGTTATAGGACAAATAGATATATTGTAGTTACTATGAATGAGCTGCATGTTAAGCTCACACTGGATAGAGTACATTATGTAAAACACAGCATAGTGGTTAAATTAGCAAAAGGAGGATAGGTACAGACACTGCTGGGGGAACTAACAAAGGCAGGTAACCAAAGCAGGGTTGAGAATTTTGCGAGAAATGAGGAGGGTTGGTTCTGCGCCAAGTTCACTGGAAAAAGCATTTCATGATTTGGGGACAAGACGGGGAGACTAGCCCTGCGGCATTAGCTCCTTTGGTTAATGGGGACAGCAGCTGGTGACACAGAGTCCATGAGCATGAGCACTGGGGGATAGCTCAGGATTTAAGTAGTGCTTGCCCTTCGTATTGCATGCCGAAAAAGCTTCTCACCTAGGTAGGCCCTGCTGCGACGCATATGCATGTGTTTATGTATTGTTAAGTGCTGTATGGAAACAGGATGCTAGCAGTAGTGGTGAATTTTAATACTAAGGTTGCAGGGTGGGCGCGCCTAATCGACTTGTTAAACTGGGATTTTAATCCTTGCATGGGGAGGGGAATTCAAGGCAGTGTATGACCATCCTGCGCACCCAACAGGGAACCAGTGATGACAATGAAACAGGTCTTAGGCCCATTTCTATTTTTTTATATTGTGGGGTGGCAAGCAGCCTGGTGCAGGTAGGCAACCGGACCCTGGCTGAGCATCACAGAAGATATTGGCTGGGTCAGTGCGCCAACAGTCCCAGTGGCACATACATGCAGGACTGCCAGCAACTTAGGCAAATGGAATATGGCAGTCAGTGTATGAATGTTGCCTTCTATAGCATGCGTGGCTCTGAAGGAGCTAGAGAATGGAGGTCATAGTCTAATTTAGCTGTCATCTCTCGCCCTCAACCCCTTTCTGGGCTAGCAGAGATCCTGTAAAGGGCAGAGTCTGTGTCTGTGCATATCTGTGAATGCCACCAGCCTCATACATGTCACTCAATGGGGTGCTGTTTGGACACGTGGCTTTCATACCCTTTGGTTGCAGACACCTTGGCTCAGATATTGCTTTGTATTTCTGATATGTGGACTTTTAGTTAAGTTTATTGTGCATGTGCGTTGTTTGGCAGAGGCACAGTGTTCCCAGTTTTGCGAACTGCCTTTGGGGGTGTTAATAGGTGCTTTATTTTAGGAAATTATATTTGTATGCATTATTTGTTAATGCCTTCATATTAGTCCAGTCCAGGTGTCCGTGAGCTGGGAAAAAACCATTGCAGACATTTCAGTGGATTCCAGGCTGTTTAGACTCATAATTAGGCCAGGATTTGTAATGTCATATGTCTGTGGGCTTGGACAGTAAATTGCACATCTTGGAAGTTATTTTTTCCAAACTGCCTTGCAGAGGGAGAAGCCGCTGGCACACTGAGTGGTGTGAGGTGGCCTAGCTCGCTCCAAAATTCCCACCAAGATATATACGCCCCACCAACTTCCAAGTCACCAGCCGCCACTGGGCTGAACTGACCCTAGCAGCAGCATCAGTTAAATATACCAGCGCTGTGTAAGACTTACATTTGTGACTTTAAAAAAAGTAGCCTTTCCTCCATGGATAGCCAGTGAGCACCTCATCTGGCGCAAAGTCATGTGTATTCTTTCAAAGAATAATGAGAGTTGCACACAGCAGCACTCCACGCTTTTAGAGCTTGTGAAGATTTTGTAAGATGCCTGCAAGAATGGCAGTGTAGTAATACAATTTAACATTGATAATGACGAGAAATGAATGAGCAGGTGGTGTAAGTATAGCGGGGAAAGGAAAGGGCCGGAGGCATTAGCAAATGAGATATTGAAAAGGAAGTAATGACAAAGGGACGTCGTCCCACCAAAAGGATAGAGGTAGCGGAAGTGACATCTCATGACCCGTGACCTCTGATGACATTTCTGTAGGAAAAGTTTTTCAACATTTTTAATTTTCAGGCTAGCAAAGGGGACCGCGGGGCAACAAGGGATACCTCCGGGGGTGCAGCCACAACCCCTGGTGACCCCCAAATGACGTACCTGCAATGGCACTGTAACAATAAAGTGCAACAAACAGAGTGTAGCATGTAACCCGGCATGGCAAGAGCAAGGGTTATTTTACAGCTACAGAAGTAGAGTTAGAATTAAAGGAGGTAGTGATAAACTTCATGAGATGAGGAGCAAGTGATTTTATATGGGGTTTTAAATCAACGTGCAGGCAGGAGCAGGCACTGCCCTGTAGCTGAATGGTCCATTGCCATTCATGCGTTCTATCATTTTTTGACTAAGAAGGCCCCCTGAAATTAAAGGAGGTTACTGGATCATCTGTGACCTGCTTTGGGGGAATTTTGGGGAATTTTGGGGATAGCACACATGTGGTGAAAGGGGTTTTTGGGTGCTCCTAAAGGCTTTTTCTAGGAGCTCCACCGTGACTGGTAGGACAGTCTGCATGGAGTCATACCAGGGGTGATAGTATACAATTTGGAGGCCTTGTCAGCCGGAGTGGAGAACATTTTTATTAAATGGGGAAAAAACCTTCGGTTTGAGATGGGCGGTTGAGATTCTGGTATTGTAGGAATTAGATGAACGAAGAAAGACTTGAATGACAAAGCATGAAAGCGTGATGACAGTGTTGAGGTCACCAAGGAAAGCATGATTATTTAGGGCATGCCTTAGTTAAACACAAGCAATTTTGAAGGCATGAAAGCGGCAGAAGGCAAATGAGATTGGGTGATTGAGAAGTAAAAGATTTAGTATGCGTGCAGCGTGATGAATGTAGCCAGATGTACAACCTGGTGAAGAAAAAAAAAGGGAGATGAAGGATTTTAGAAATTCAGGCGCAGGCTGCAAATTATGAACATTTGCAAACACGAGGTGAAACGGATGACCTCCAGGAAAATAAAGGCAGCCATAAAATAGGGAAATATGGCAGTTGATAAAAGAGCAAGCAGAATGAAATAAGAATCATGAAGGACAGTAGTGGTTCAAGTAAGAATTCCAGGGGGAGCCCCCGAGAGAAAAACGTAAGAATTCCGGGGGGGGGGGGGGGGGCACCCGAGAGAAAAACGTAAGAATTCCGGGGGGGGGGGCACCCGAGAGAAAAACGTAAGAATTCCGGGGGGACACCCGAGATAAAACGTAAGGAATACCGGGGGGGGAACCGAGATAAAACGTAAGCATTACCAGGGGGGCACCTGAGAAAAAACGTAAGGATTCGCCTTGTTCCTGCGCTTTAAAGAGTGGTCAGAAGAAACGTGAACCCAGAGCCTACATAATAGGGGACGACTAGGCTACAGTGACGATTAAAGACAGCACAAATGGGGTTCGTTTACACCCCATGTCGGGGTATTGATTAGAAGGAAGGTATATGTGTGTCCAGCTGGTGTTTGTCTAGTCTTTCAAGTGTCTGTTATACATGTCCTATTGTATGTCAAATGTAAGGAATTGTGTCTCCTTGTTGGTTGAAATCAAGTAAAAGTTTAATGCAATTCTACAGTTGAGAAGGAATCGCACATAGATTGATGTTCTTGAGTAAATTGGCAGTATAAATAATTTGGCGGGAAGGGACTGGATTGGAGATTGCTGCATTTGATGCTCGCTCATTGTAATGGGAGTTTTGGACTCACATAAGGTTATCAATAGAAACAGAGTTAAGCCCGGAAAACATTGCTCCAATTGGAGGAGAGGGTTAAAGGTACCACCCACAGGATGTTTATGCCGCGGCCACAAATTGAGTATTCATCTAAAGCCATTTTACAACGCATGGCAGGTTAGAAAACGCTATGCTGTTCTCAAATTGTAAAAATATAAGAGCAAGGAAAGGAGGAAGAGCCTCCAGCAGCTTGGTTGAAAATAATATGCACTGAGGGGGGGTGAGACACCTGCAGCAACGCCTGCCCCACCTGAAACAGAAACGTAAGCATGAGGGACTTTGCCCATTAAAGTGAGCTAAAAGCAGCCACAGGTTATAGCAACCACGCTTATGAGTCGCCTTCATACAGTAGTAGCAAAAATCAAGGGAAGGTTAAGGACAAGAATCTCACATCCCTAGCCAAAGGACAAGGGGAGATGCGATGATGCGTTAATAAAGGAGGGGATCAGGCACAGACAAGTGCATCTCTCGACAAGGGGAGAGAGGGAAAAGAAGAGGAAAGAAAGTGAAGACAGTACTGATGAGATAGCATTTACAAAGGACGAATGGATGGGAGGACAAATCTCATTGAAACCCAATGGGAAAGGCAGTGATGATGGGAGGCCTAAAGAGAAGTTAGATGAGGCACAGAGGAGGAAGAAATAGAAGGATTTAAGGGACAGACCGATAAGAAGGAAAGTTAGGCTAAGGCGAGAACAGCCTTATCGCGAAGAGCAAGAAAAGCAGCTCGATCGCCAACCAGAGAGCAGACTATGAACGTGACAGACAGAAACAGCAAAGGTTAGAAGAAAAGCAAAAGGTATGTGAAAGAAGGGATGAGGAAGTTCAAAGGAAAAATGAACGTAGAGATAAAGAGAAAAGGAAGAAGATAGGGTCAGAGAAGAGGCGATGGATGTGATGTATTGAGTGGCATTGAAAACAAGAATCATTTTCCAAGCCAGCTGACACAGAGCTAGGAATGGGGGGTATTTTAGTTATGGTGTGAAAATGACCCAAAAAGGGAAATGTTTAAAAGAAAATGTTTTGTAGTATGTCTAGGAGGCAGGGGTGTCAAATAAGAGAGAATGTCTCAAGTTCTAGGAAATAAGGTATGAGGTATCAATGCGAAAAGAGGTTTTAAGGAAATGGGTTGGTAGGAAATGTGTTAAATAGCAGAGATCTCTTTATTTTACAAAAGAAAATCATTCCGTTTTATGTTACAGGTATACGTCGAGGGACCTGTATGCCTTGGGAAATTGACGTTGAACCGCGTGAGGAGAGAGGAAGGTTGTAGAGGAACCCATTGAAAGCCTGAGGCTGTATTGCGTCTGCAAAAAAGACTCCCCCAACCCTGCATCTCCATGCTGAACCATCCCCCTTGTAGACCCATTGAACAATAAACCCTTTTGAAAGAGAAACACTGTGGAAAAAAAGGTGAACTTCTTGTGAAAAGAAAAAATAAACAATGGACTTCTGGTCTAAGCATCAAAAGAACCTGGGAGACCGGCTGTGAAAACAGCACAATGGAAAGGAAAAGGCGACAGGACACAGACGGTCCACTAACCCAAACTCATGACAACTAAAATGGAAGATACAGAAAAGGAAATCGTGTCGGAAAGAGTTAAAGACAAAGTGAAAACAATATGCATGGGTCGGAGAAGGTGATCAAGGAGAGACTGTACTTTGTTGGGGTGGGAGTTGCAGACAAGGTGTGACACACGAAGTGACAATGGGCTAATGGGTTACCTCAAAGCTTGACCAAACCTCTCGAGTCTCACAATGGCTGTGAATCGTCCAAGGCATACAGTTAGATTAAAGGCACACAATTACAGGAAGTAGGGCGTACATGGAAGGAGATGACACACACATGTTTGTTTTAAGAATGACAATATGTTAGTTAGTGCCGAAGTATAAGATTGTGTTAAGATGTTTAGATAAATTTTAAGGAGAAATAGACAGTGACTACGTTTAAAGTTGTTGTTTTACTGTTGTTTCTTGACTGTCGTGTAGCCGAAGAGTCCTCTGTCCACAAGTGCCGCACAGAGAGAATCAAAGTCACTCTCTGTGCTGCCTTTGAGGCCACAGGTGGGAGATGTTCTTTCCGGAACTGCGTTACTCGTGGAACCCCGAACCACTGTAAAGGAAACACCGGTTAAGTGTCAAGCCAAAACAGAATCAACAACCAATCAACAAGTAAGTGGAACGGTCTTACCAAAAGGTGTCTGTGGAGTGGCGGTTTAACCTATGGGAAGGTTCCGAGACCCAGCAAGGCTGTTCTTCCAGAATGTAAGTATCCCAGCAACGTTGCGAGTGCCAGGCCCACCTGATGCCAGAATCCGCACAAGAAGGGCGGAACGTAGTAGGAGTCCGTGAAGCAGTCTGTGGTCGTAACAATGATCCAAAAAGCAAGTACCAAAGCCAAGGGTTATCCGTTGCCAGTCCGTGAAACAAATCCGAGGTCAAGATCCAAAAGGTGTGAAACAAAAGGTATGTAGCGCCGTACAGGAATCCGAAGAAACAGCTGTGAAGCACCGAAGCCCCGCAACAGAGCTGTTTAAATACTGGCGCTGCTATTTCCTCCCAGTCACATGACCCGCGAGCGCATCACGTGAGTGTAGTCCAGAAACACGTGAGCGGAAGGTGGCGGTCATGTGACGCGGAAGAAGTCGGTCTAGCAGCCGCCACGGAAGACGCCAAGGAGGTAGACGTCTCCACATGCAAAGAGCATGCCGACCCAAGCTTTGTTGGCGCCCTGGCAACTGGGGCGAAGAGACAACCTGTGAGTCCCGGAACCATGCAAGAGGGCGAGGGGTGTTCGGGGCACGCGGATGAGGAATGGGACCCCCCCCAGAGGGAGTGGAGTGTGTGACATTTACAAACAACTGAACTTTCAAGACGGGGGAGGGTAATGAAGGTCCCGACTTGTATATATATTGAATCAACAGCTGAATGAAGTGGAGGCCCCCCCACTTAAACCTAAACAGTGAAATTCAAAGGGACTTATGTGGTGTTGCAATTATGTGAAAATTGTATTTATAATGTTACAACATAATAGTATTCAAAGGCATTGTGTTTATAAAGTCGAAAATGGCATTACCGTGAGGTAATATGGCAGCGAGGCCCAGAATGAACAATAAGATAATCTGTAACACAGACAGAAAATCGTCTAGCTAAAATGCCTTTAATGAAAATACATGTAACCAAATTGTGACTAAAATAAGAAGAAACTGAGTAGTGCTCAAAGTGTGTAATGATGAGATCATTTTAAAGTTGAGACGTTCGAGGACACCATGCTTTCAGAAACTTGGCTAATGGACAGACACCAGACATTAAATCGGGCCTGGTCGAAACCCTTATCTGAAGAATCCAGCTGAACAGTGCACCCGGAAGAAGAATCAGGAGTGCATGCTAGAGCGTATTTCATTTTGAAGGTTTTAGTCCAATTAAAATGAATTGCCCAATGAGCTAATGCTAACAATGAGGTTGTCTAAGACTGAGCAGGAGCGGTGGCGGCAGATTGCCTCCTCATATTTGGCTATAAAAATGAGCTCTGGGGAATGCTGAGGGGGGTTATTTTGAGGCAGGGAACTTGACCACAGCAGATAGGGCTGCTCCGTGTCAGCAGGGAAATGAAATAAACTTTTATGAACTTAACAGTCTCTTTGCCACATTTTTGAGCTGTCCTTATTGAATTGTGTTGGAGTATATGAATCCTGCACCCCAACCTCCTCATGGTGCAGCTATCCTGTTTTACAGGTACTAGAGGGTGTGCTCTGACCTATGGGCCCGTCAGAAGACTGTGCGCCCTCTTGTACAATGGTGCTGCAAATTAGGATGTCATCCACATATTGTAAGACAACACTTTCTAGTGCAATATTGCTCAAATCCATCTGCAGGACTCTGTTGAAAATAGACGGAGACTCACAGTACCCCTGTGGCAGCCTCATGCTTTTCAGGCACATTTGTTTGAACGTGAATGGCATCAGATCTTGTGAGTCACGTTGCATTTTTCAAGTCAATCACTGTGTAATATTTTGCCTCAACGGGTATATTGCATAATATTGTAGACGGGTTAGGGACTAGAGGGAAGTCTGCCGCAACAATATTGTTTATTGGTCTAAGGTCTTGCACTAGCCTCCAAGACCCCCCCCCTTTACATTTCTTCACAGGATACACTGATGTATTACATGGTGACTCTGATGTCACTAAGGTGCCCTGGTCCATCATGGCAGAATTTGTCTTAAAAATCCCTTCATGTGCCTCTCTGGACATGGGATATTGTTGTGCCTTGGGTAGAATTGCTCCTGGTTTTAGCTTAATTTTCACTTCTCCCACCTCCTTGAAGAGGCCTACATCATAGGATCATGTAGTCCATACTGGGACAGGCACCTGGGCCATGTCGTCATAAAAATATTCAGGACGGTTCAATGCCAGCATCATTCTCTGAGGTACCTCCCTCTTGATCATCTTTACCAAAAAGGTGAGACTTACTTCTACCATTGTCTCTCCTGTTTCTGCTTGTTCTTCAAACAGATCGTCATCAGTGACGTCAATGACCCGATATCCTTCTTCGATGGTGATAATCGCGCACCATTGTCTGCCCTCGTTATCTTAACCGTCAACCAAAACCACTTTCCCTCGCATTGCTGCCGTGTGTATCATCAAGGGAAATACTTGTCCCTCCTCCTCATGCATCGGTATTCTTGGTCTGAATAGGAACTCATCAGGGGCTCTCATGGTTTTGTCTGCAAGGTGTGGCAATCCCACCATAAGCACACGCATGCCTAATGCAAACATTTATGGCTCTAATGGTATGGCCCCCATGGCTATGTGTCTTGAGTATGTTCTAATCATTTCACATACATTTGAGTAGTGCATTGCTGGAGTGCTTCATACTATGCCCTCCTCCATGAATGAAATTGTCATGTTCAACTTTGTCATTAAGTCTCGACCCAAAATGTATACTGGAGTCTCAAGTGAGTATAATAAAGGTACATTCATTTCACACTCTCCTATGGAAACTGGGAGTGCGCTTGTAAAGGGATCTCGACTGTGAGCTCCTGTAAAGTATCTATGGCCTCACCGGACAAGGAAAATGTGCCTTCACGTATGCACAAGCGTGTTGCACCCGTGACCACTAGGAAGGAATATTCTTTACCCCCTATCACGACATCCACCCTAGTCTCCTTGTGAGAGTCTGGTGTCACTGATAGGATAGAGCACATCAGGGTTCCCAGTGAGCTGTCCTAGTTCATATACAAGTTTGGCCCACTGTGCACTTGTGGTTTTTCCCCATTCCCATTGTTACTTCCCCTTCTGGGTTCTGGGTCTGCCCTGTGCTCATCGTTTGTGACACTTGCAACAATGGGCCTCATTACGACCCTGGCGGTAAGGGGTTAACGCCAGCGTTAGCTGCGCCGACCCCTTACCGCCAATTACGAGGTCCCCTAGCGCCATGGTGCTTTTAACACCTGCTTTTAGCAGGTGTTAAAATCCATGGCGCTAAGGGACCATGGAGTTAATTACGCCACCGTAATTTACGGTGGTGTAATTAACGCCTTCCCCACTCCCATTATGCCCTATGGGGCAGAAATGGGAATGGGGAAGGGTAAATGGGGATTGGGGACTTACCGCCCCGCCAAGGTCGGAATGGGGCGGTAAGTCCACCAACCACCATGGCGTAAACGTAGTTTACGCCATGGTGGTAAAGCCACGGCCCAGGCGGTAACTTACCGCCTGGGTCGTAATGAGGCCCAATGCCTGTTGGGTTTGTCTTTGTGGAAAATTGCCCATGCTCTGAGGTTGCACTCCTTGTTGTGCTCCTGGCGCTTGTTGTTGCACCATGTGATTCTGAGCAACGCCCTGTTGTAAAACTGCAGGTGGATTTGCCATCCCTGCTCCCATTCCTTGGCCGTTCTGTATCATGCCTTGATTTCTACATGTGTGCGCCAAATGCCCTGTGATTCCACACAGCCAACATACTAGCAGTGGTCGGATTATTTGCCCATTTCACATATCCGGGTTTCCATTTTGCATGGTTTGGAAGCCTCCTTGATTATTTTGGCAACCTCACTGATTGCTCTGCCATCCTCTTCCCCTAAATCCTCTTCCCCGTGGGTAAAACCCTACATTACCCTGATTATTTTGTTGTGGACTAGCCACCTGCTGCGTGCTTGATTCAGCTGCGCTAGTTATCATGGCTCCTCCTTCAAGGGCATACTTTGATAATTTCTTCTGCACCAATTTCGCTTCCTCACCCTTTCGAGTTTCTTCCTTTTTACGATTCTTTTCCTGCAACACTCTACAATAATGTGCGATAGTCAACTGTATTTCAGCCCAAGGTTTAGCCTCAACTCCTACCAATTGCTAGTGTTGTTTCTGCACCGGTTCTGGCAACCCTTGGCACAATATATGGTAAAACACAGGTATTGATTTCCGTCCAAGATTCATGAGTCTCGAGTACCCATGCGTCTTGGAAATTCTGTATGTAAATTAACGGATCCTCAGAATCCTTCATTTTTTGTGTCATTATAGCTCCCATATTGGAAGTATCTGGGTAAAGTACTCGTAGCGCTTTCCATACTGCTTCTCTACAGTTGTTAAATGGTGCTCCGTCATGCACAGTATTAGTTGTGGTTATGCCAGGGTAGCCTGCTTGTGCCCCCACAACGTCTGCTCTCTCACCAAGTATGGCGATTAGGAGGCCCTTAATGTCCCCTATAGCTCACATGTTTCCTCCTGTAATTTTTTCTAACTCATGTATCCACTTTCCGGCTCCCGATGTCAGCATTGGAAGCTTGTTTTTCAAGTTTTCTCGATTCATGTGTGGCCATGGAATATACTGTGGTCTTATTCCCCTCTTCTCTAGTAGCGGCAATTGGAATGCGTAGCCCTCTTTCTCTTTTCTCATTGTTCTCCTGTCTATTGCAGGGGTAATATTCCCGCATCGCTGTCTACTTGGCAATGTCCTTAGTCTGTCTACATAGGGCGGTGAAGACACCCTCCTCTGACCATGAGGTGCTCCTTCATGTCGGTCAGGCTGCATGGCTGACTCTGATGCCCTCGGTGCAGACTCGCTAGTGTCTGTCCATCGTATCCCTTTTTCCCTTGGGAGTCGTCTTTTGCTTCACCTCCCTTCTTTGTTTTCCTCGTGCTCCTCCCTTTCGGAGTTGGACATTGTTTGTCCCCAATTCACGCAAATTCTTGTGTCTTCATTGTTTCTACTGATTTCTAATCTGTCCAGGGATAGTTCCCTATTCCCACTACTTCGGGTGCCATCCTCAGTGTCATACAGCTGAGTGCTTTCCAAGCGCTCGTCTTCCCCCTCTCCTTGGGGTATTTATTCTAGCCCCATTTCATCATATATTTTATCGATCGTTTCGCCGATGCTTCTGGTGTCGAAGTCATCTTCAATATTTGCCCTAGACGTGCCTGGTACTGAATCGTACGCACGAAAGAATTCTTCAATGTCTTCCCAGTCTACAACTGGATCGGGTTTTTTTAACCTCCCTCTCCATATACTCAAGATCGCGTGCTCTCTGTCTTCGCTTACGTTCGATATCGTCATCAAATTCTTTGCGCTTCCTCGCCTCTTCTCTGACCTTATCTTCTTCCTTTCTCTTTTCATTTCTACATTCATCTGCCCTTCGAATTTCCTCATCTCTTCATCTTCTTATTCTTTTCTCACAAATGATTTGCTCTTCCTCTAACCTTTGCTGTTTTTGTCTGTCTTGATCATTGACTGCTACTGGGTTGCGATAGAGCTGTCTATCTTGCTCTTCGCGATATATCTGTTCTCGCCTTTGTCTGTCTTTCCTTCTTATTCTTTCGTCTCTTAACTCCTTCTCCTTCCCCTTTCTCTGTGTCTCATCTAACCTCTCCTTTTGTTTCACGTCATCAATGCCTTTGCCATCGAGTTTCAATAAGATTTGTTCTCCCATCCATTCATCTTTTGCGAATGCTATCTCATCAGCTCTACCTTCACTTCCCTTCCATCTCTTCCCTTCCCTTTCCGTATCGAGAGATGCACTTGTCTGTGCCTGATCTCTTCTTTCGTCATCACGCCTCTCCTTGTCCCTTGGGACTACGGAGGTAATATTTGTGTCCTTATCTTTCCCTTAATTTTGTTCACTACTATTTGTAGGTGACTCATATGCGGGGTTGCTGTTCCATGTGGCTGCTTTAAGTTTTCTTAGTGGGTACAATCCCTCGTTCTTACTTTCTTCAACTCTCGTTTCAGGTGGGGCAGGTGGCACGGTAGGCGTCTCATCCCCTTCTGTGCATACATTAAGTATCCAGTCTGTTGGTGGCTCTTCCTCCTTTCCCTGTTCATACATTTTGCACAACTCGAGAACAGCAAGGTGTTTTTCTAACTTCTTGCCTGTATATGTGGCATGCAAATATGTTGTCATATGTTGTAAGGCGGCTTTAGATAAAGACCCATTTTGTGGCCATGGCATAAACATCTTGTAGGCGGTACCTTTAATCCACTCGGTACTATATTTCCTTAGCTTGGGTTCGTGTTTTGGCAATTGCTTGTATAAGTGTGCTAATGGAGTCATGTCTTCCATCCTTAAATCTGTTTCCTTTCCTCTTGTACAACACTTGTCAATGTTTTCATGTGGTTTAAACAACTTCTGACAATATGAGCGAGCACCAAACACTGCAAGCTCCAATCCAAATTTTCACAAAATTTTATATATTTTAATCTACTCAAAACCCAACAATTCATGTGCAATTTTATCTCAGCTATTAAATCACAAAATATTTAAAACAGTTCTCTTAAAAAAAATGTTCATACATATGACATCACAATAAAGAAACATGTAAGACAGACGCTTGACAGACTAGACGGACACCAGCTGGATACAAATATCTCTGCCTCTAATCATTACACCTCCATGGAGTGTAAATATACCCCTTTCATGACGTCTTTAAACGTTGTGGTAGCCTATTCATTCCCCATTATGTGGGACTTTGGGTACACGTTTCTTCTAGCCGCTATATTAAAGCGTAGGAATAAGGTGAATCCTCTCGGTAACCTCTCTCTTCTCGGGTGTCTACCCCAGTAACCCCTCATTTACTTTTATTATTCTCCAGTCATTATCCCCTTATATATATACAGTCTTCTCTACTTCTGACTATTTTCTTTCCTTCTCCCTCCGTTACCTTTTCCCTTTACTTGTTCTAAAGCATGCACTATTTGCCAAAGCATTCCATTTTTTGCTTCCTCACCGTTCGCATGGTTCGTCTCCGGACCCTCGGGATCATCACCTTTGTTACTGCCTTCTTCAGCTTTTTGCCCGCTCAGCTGCCCGTAGAAATGGGAAGGGAAGTGTGGGGAACATGGGACCCTTCAGGCCCTGACTGCAGTCTCTTCTTTATCTACCACTGTCTACGGCGAGCATCCCAGTCTATTCAGCCGAATGGCAAAGGACTCATGATATTGCCGAGGACCTAGAGTTACTTTATGTCGACGGTCAATATGTGTCTTATTTTAATCCATAATCGGTAGTCGATAAACCATCCTCTGCTACCAAGTGTACTGGGGCGATCCCTGGCCGGCCCATAGAGTCGGGTTTGCTCCAGAGTACTTTAAGACAAGATAGCTATACCTTGAGATGGATGGGATTGCAGGTTTTCTTACTCCAACACCAATCAATAAGGACAACTCAATGGTTTGGCAAAGGGGAGTCCATTTAATGACAAGTACAAAAACGGGGAAACATGGAAATCAACAGTGATGCAATAATCTGTCTCGCTTCAACTCCCTCGAAATTCATACAAACAGTAACATTTATACCCAAAACTTGTCATCATTGACATGTAACACTCAAAAGTTAACATTTAATTCTATTGGTTAGGAAAAGGTAACTTTACTATAGGTACTATATCTGTATATTGTAACGGAGTAAGAGGATTGGATAAACACTATCAGGTGGGCGTCTAAACCCTTCCTTCTAACATTACTCTAGTAGACGTCATTATGAGTCCGACGTCTTATTGGTTCTACTATCTATAGAACCCTAGATTATTTGGTCCATTGTGATTGGGGTGGCTTCAACCCCATGCATAAATCTCCACTTTACTTAGCAGCATGCAGAATGGTCAACCAGGTGCAGGGTGCCCTAAGATTCACCCTGCCTTCCCTCAATCCATCATTACTTTAGTGGCTATGTGTCAATTAGTTGGCTGTGGTCGGCCTCGAAACTGTGTCTTCTTGTCAGGAAAAGTTATGATATCTCTGTCTGGGGGGCTGCCAAGCGTAGGGGTGAACCCGTGCCTCTTCTCGCTTGGATGGTCACGTGCTACTACACCGTGAATTTGCCTTGTTTCTCTAAATGTGTGTATTTGATTTTCGTTTCACCCGCCACCTGTCTTTGCCTTCTTATCTAGATCCTTCAGAGGCAGAATATTCTGTCCTTAGCTTCAATTAAAAGTAACTACTGTTCATAGCTTTTATTGATATGACCTTGGCTTCCCTGGCACGAGCTGCCTCTGCCGAGTTTCGATTCAGCCTTCTTTCCTAGTGTTTGCTAGAATATGAATCTTCTTTCGTTTGGCCTGTAATAACCTGGGTTGGTTCTGCTTTTAGTGCAAAGTGGACTAGCACTTATATAACATGCTTCGTTTTGAGGTTAATTATGTATAATGGCGCTTGCTGCTCTATTCTTCTACTTAGCATAGCAAGCCGCACTGTTTTCTTAGCTTTCTTGCGGTTACAAGCATATGTACAGGCGTTAGCTGGTTGAATATCTTCATCCTGCTTACAGTTTAAGCTCCTTTGTCTTTCATCAACGTTCTCTTCTTTCAGTTTCACAATATCTTTATGCATGGCATTTCATCTCTTTGTGTCCTCCTTGGGTCGTCATATCTTCTATGAGTGCGTTACACCAGGCCCTCGTGACATCACCATTCGTCTTCCATTAAGGACTTTTTGGTTACTTCCTGGACAGTACTTAAACAATCTTCATTTCGTTTCATTTGCTGGTAGGGTTTTCTTAATGGGTACCTTACTGTTCATGGTTGTCTGGTTGTTGGTACTTCAATAGGTATTCTTCTGATAGCTACTGGGCAGAGTCCTACTGCGGCTCTCTGCTGGTTTATTTGCTCATCATATGTCACGTATTTCGGTGTGAATGCTCCTGGTACTTCAAAATGGGATACTGGAGTGCAGGCTTTATTTGGGACCTCCTCTACAGATTGTATAAATACCCAAGAAAGGATAGACATGCTAAAATCAGAGGAGTTACTAAGTAATGACCACAGAAAAAGACGTAAAGTGCTCTTATACATAAATAAGTTTCCATCTTCATCATCCAGACAAAATGTAATGAGATTTTGCTTTAAGTTATATCCAACCAGAGAAGTCACAGAGAAAAGAAAAAGAGATGGCGATATAAGAATTGTGTCCTGTAAACTGTGTAATCAAGATTTGGGAAGTTTAAGACACCTTCAGCTGCAATGTGAGACCTTAAACCTTTTATGATCGAAGCACTTTGGAAAATTCCTTCCGGAACGAACCCTATTCACAGTCGGAGAATGGTGGAAAATTCTGAGACAAGGAAACAGGATATCGATGACTCTGGCCTTATTAGGTTTTTTGAAAGATATATTTGAGCGGATATCCGAAGTCGGAAAAACTGATTGATATCGACCAAAAGACCTAGGAGCAATAGGACAAATGAGCTTCATGCCCGTGTCTGTTGAATTGTAAAAGACGAAGGGGCTGATTCATGGAATTATGTGTCCCGAAAAACAGGCTTTGTGCGCCATTCTGCTCGCAAATACCCATTTGTGAAACAGGGATTTGCGGGCAGAATGGAGCACAAAACCCGTTTTTCAGCGCACATAATTCCATGAATCAGCCCTGAAATGTTTTCTTAGGATTAATGTAATTGTGGGTTCCTTGTTTTTGCCATTTTTTAGCCTTTTTTGCGTTCTTTTCGTGTTTGCGCTCTTTTTTCTCATCTATAGAGCATAAAAGCTTTAAATTGAAAACCAAAATGCCAATAAAAAAAATAGAAAAAAAATATAACAAGTTCTTATTAATGCAACATTCTGGAAATAGGGTGCAGCATAGTACAACCTTTGTTGTACTTATTGCTTCATAGAATAGTTTTCATGTACAGGTATGACTTCCTGCTTCCTAGGCCTTACACTAGCCACCTGTCCAGCAAGATATAGCATTCCAGGTACCGTATTACATCACGTATCAAAAAACAATATGCAATCCGTGTTGCTGCTGTTTTTGGGATAATATTACATCAGTCCGGAATGTTATTTCGTGACAGTGTTACATGTGTCTTGACTATTGTCTCTTTTTTTTGAGGATCCAGGTTTCCATATCTTGCCTGCAGGGGAGGATGTCCTATCAGTTGCTGATAGTGGGTGATGTTACGTTGCAGAGTTCAGCGGCTCTGACAGAGAATGTCTGACATCCTGTTCGGGACGTGTGGCATCTTGGGAGTTGTAGCAGGTGGCGGTTGGAGGAGCGCATGCTCTGATTGATCTTATAGTGTCGTATTATGCAGGTCACTTTCGGGGTTGGTTTGGTTAACAAGGTATACTGATTTAAACCAGTGATTTATTTTTCGTGCTAAATGGACCTAGATGGAAGAAGGGTATACGAGCTGGTAGACACGTCTTGTGCCTTGATGGATGTCTTAGTAAACAGAGTATAATGATTAAACAGTGATGTTTTGGACCTACATGTAAGAATGGTCTAAGAGCACCAGATACGCCGTGTTCCTTAGCACTAACACATCCCACAAATACTCCATAGTTTAGAGAGATGGGCGAAACCACTTCAGAAATGAAGTCTTCAAGTGGTCTATTCGGGACTTTTTCCTCCTACTATAAATCAAACTTATCTGTAAAGGAGACTTTTGACGTATATCTTTCTTTTTCAAAAAAGATTACAAAAGTTGACCCAGAGTCGAGTTTGTAACCTTTCAATTTGTTGACCCTGATTGTCTCTACTGGACATGTTTCACTTCACTTCTTGTGCCATAGATTAATTAAATAGCCATCAGTGTGTTCATGCTTTCTCTCACAATCCATTCTAACTAATACGGTCTACGAGACACGACTCCGCAGTTCCCTCCCCATAAATCGCCCTGAGACACAGAACTGTAGAATGAGTCTGGAGGTGAGGAGGGGATCAGGCCTGGATGCCAGCAGAAGTTCCCTAGCTGAAAGTGAAAACAAGAAGAATGAGTACAAGAAATATCAATGTTCATCAATCTTTAGATTAAAAAGTA
Source organism: Ambystoma mexicanum (assembly GCF_040938575.1). Taxonomy (NCBI): domain Eukaryota; kingdom Metazoa; phylum Chordata; class Amphibia; order Caudata; family Ambystomatidae; genus Ambystoma; species Ambystoma mexicanum. The sequence continues at coordinate 283,613,396 of NC_090931.1, read as the reverse complement.
TGGATCTTTTATCTCTATTTGAATACCTGAAAATGACCTAAACGAACTGTACAGATGGAAGGCGGAGGAGAGATCAGTCTTAGCACAGACAAGAGTGTAAGAAGTCTCATTACTGCACCAGATGAAAAAAGGAAAGCCCTGACTTCTAAAAGATCCAAAGGACTGATGGCACGAGGACGACCAGAAAGAAAATTACTGTCTGATTCCAAGTCCAGGAGCCGATCGATTTTGGACCTAGGGATTGAAGGTGAGGGGAGGAAAATACCAAAATATTAAATTCTGATGAAGATACAAAGAATGGCAGGCCAGAACAACAAGCCAGAAGAACAGGCCAGACCAGTAGGCCAGAAAAGCAACCTAGAACAGCAGGCCAGAGCAGTAGGCTAGGACAGCAGGTCAGAACAGCAAGCCAAAACAGCAGACCAGAAGAGCAGGCCAGATCAGCAAGCCAGTACATCCAGCCAGACCAGCAAGTCAGAACAGCAGGCTAGAACAGCAGGCTAGAAACACAAGCCAGCACAACAGGCCAGAATAGCAAGCCAGAACAGTAGGCCAGAACAACTGGCCAGAACAGCAAGACAGAACAGAACATCAGAGCAATAGGCCAGAAAAGCAACCCAGAACAGCCGGTCAGAACAGTAGGCCAGAACAACAAGCCGGAACAACAGGCAAAAATGCAGGCCAGAGCATCAACTGAGAACAGCAGCGCAGATCAGCAAGCCAGAACAATAGGCCTGAACAGCAGACCAGAGCAGCAAACCACACCAACAAGCCGGAACAGCAGGCCACAACAACAGGCCAGAATAGCAAACCAGAACAGCAAGCCAGAACAGCAAGCCAAAACAGCAAGCCAAGATCAGGAAACAAACAATTATCCAATTTAGAATGCACTAATAATGAAAATACTCAATTGTGGAGCAGCTTCTCTGTCAAGAATGTATCTTTAAGGAGCAATCTCCCAAGCAAGATGGCTGCAGCCAATGGCTGTTCCCTCAGCATTATGAAAGATGTAGGTTCCCGTCCGCATATGTTGCGGAGCAGGAAATATGAATGCTGCTAGATGCCAGGACCAGGAAGATACTCTGACAGCAAAGAAAACACTGCATAGCCCTACCCGTGCCTCCATGCGTTTTACATATCCAGGAGCTGCTTCATGTGAAAGCTGGCACCCCTTTGACATAGGGCAACACAGAGTAATGCTGCTGACCCCCTGACGACCCCAAATGACATCCATGCTTACTATCAAGTCTGTTCCATGCCGCTGCCAAAATTCAAAGTAGGTGGTGGGCAATATGGCATTTTAGTGGATCATCACGCAATGGTGAACAGCATTAGATCTTTGTATAGCACAGGGTATCGTGAACCAGTGCATCAGAACCACTGTATAGTGGGCAGTGAGGGCCGAGGGGGGTCACCTGTGCCAGATCAGACAATTATAAGATAAAATCTGCTTTGCAATGCTGAAAATATATACAGCCGGGATGAAACACTTCTACTAACGAAAATGGGATTACTATGAGAAAACCTGACACAGCGTCAAAGTGCAAAGTGTCCTGGGCACCAATGAAAAGGTGGCCACAGTTGCAAATGGCAATTCATTCCTTTTGTGACAGGCTGTTTGAGTAGTACCCAAGGGGGGGGGGGGATTTTGATAAAATTTGATGAAAATGTGTGCATTTTAAAGAACATTCAGTCACACTAGTCAGAAAACTACTGGTTAAGCCGCATGGTGACTTAATTTATCAAAGTGGCCCACATGAATGTCCCACTTTGAACCCAAAAACTGGGCCTACACTAGCATTTTTAGTTTTTGTTTGGGCATTGCCCTATTGGACAATGGGCCAGTCCGAATCTGGTTCCCTTCCATCATCTTTGTATGTGCTGATCTCGTCCTGACGCTAATGTATCTTTCTGCAAATAAATAACCCACAATTAAAAGAAGGGACTCAGTACGAGTTTGGTGGTGCATGAAAATAGTGGAGGTAATTCAGTTACGGACATTTTTTGTGCACCGTCAAATTTTTGGCAGAATTACCACCGGTGGAATTACTAAGTGGTACTGACTCTGCTGATTTTTGGAGGTTTTGGATGATGCTGGAGGTGAATCCTCCACTTTTCCTCCCAAAATTTACAGAATTCCCACTAGGTAATTCCACCGGTGGTAATTCCGCCACAAATCCCCAATGGAGTTCTATGGATTGCAGAAAATGAGGATTTACACCACCTACCACCACTTGTAATCCCATGGTAATTCCAAAGGACCACGTGGTGGTAACTGTAAATCCGTTTGGTCTTATCTCAGAGGTTTTACCACCAAAATACCACCAAATTCTTAATGAAGCCCAATGTCTTTTACTGGGTAGCAGCACATTGCGAATCACAAAACCTGAAGACTAGCAAAGGGGCAGGCAGTGTGCTTGGTGTAGAGTGGGCACTTCTAAGAGCAGGTCTGTGGGAAAAGCTTGGAGTTAAATGGCTGTATGGAAGTGGTAAGGCTGCCTAATCCCTTGATGTCTGGGGCCTTGTGCATGATGGAATGGATTACCTTGAACCTTTAGGTATCTACGACTGTTGCTTAAAGGATGAATCATTCAGATGGGCAGGCAGAGCAGGCACAAGGATCCAAACTCGCAGGCAGCGGTGTAGTCAAGACGGCTCGCTGACCCAGATGCTTCCTTCAAATACACTCTCCCTGCAGCGCAGATAGGTGGAGGGGTGGGGAATCTTGACCTCACGGAATGAAATTAGACATCTGTCCATGAGTGAGTTTGAAACAATGGCATCATTGGGGCCAGGGCATGGAAGTTGGACCTTTGCATGCCAGAAAAAAGGGCCAATAGTGGAGGCCACCCAGCACAGCACAAGGAAATAAATGTAAATAGTTTCTATACAGCACTTACAACAGGGCCCTGGTCTGATAATAAGACTAGCTAGTGTATTTGAGTCAAATGGGGACAAAGTGATTTGCCCAGGACCACACTGTGTGGTTAAGCACAATCAGGGAGCTGCGTGATGTTCGCGGACATCATATGCTCCCGTTAATTGGTCAATTAAAAATGTGAGTTGTGTCAAAATGTTTGAAACGGACGCCAGGTTGTATTCGTAAACTGTGCCCGTAGTCTGCGGACATCATGGTAAAAACATATTAAAAAACCCAATTAACAAATGAAACAATCTCTGGAGAGGTGAGCGGTGATGAGGATGGGATGGGCTATGGCTAGAAAAAGCCATAAGTCAGGTGTGTTTTCTTCTCTGATGTCCGTGAACATGTCAGATGTTTTCCAACTTGACAAAGGTTCGAGGACATCCATGCATATCTTTGCCTTACAGGGTCCGTGTAGAGCAGTCTTTGGATGGCTTATAACTTTGGCACCATTCAATGAAACTGCATGGAACTTTGTTATATAATGTTATACCCAGCTTCAAATGTGTTTAAAAGGTTTGGTGCTGTTTCATCAAGAAGGGGCAAAATTATAGGGGGGTCCCAAAATGTTTGAATGGCTAATAAATCTGGTGCTGTTTGACGAATCCGCGTACAAGTTTTCAAAAAGATTGTAGACCCAGTTTTAAATGTTTTTGCAAAGTTTGGTGGGATTTTGTCAAGAGGGGGCAAAATGAGAGGGGGCTCCCAACATTTCTAGAAGGCTTATGACTAAGGGGCCATTTGACGAATCTGCATAGAAATTTGCAAAACGATTATAGAGCGCAATGTTTGAATGGAGTTTGTCAAGTGGGGGCTATGTTATATCACTATTTTTGTACCTACATTTTGACACTTTTCAAAAAATAAAACACAGACGATTTGCAGCAAACTTGTGCGAGGAGCATTGGCAAGGACCCGAAGACATGGTTTTGCAAATGTGTCTGTATTTTATTATTTGAAAAGTGCCATGATGTATTTACAAAAAATAGTGATATACCTTTTGGAAACTGACATATAGCCTGTGACCATGACGAGTGGCCAGGTTGTCCGGGGCATGGCCGGTCCAATCTGGCCACTGGCCATGGCCACCAGGGACCGGCAATGGGGTTAAAGCCACCAGCGACTGGCTATGTGGTAAAGCTTTTCGAAATCGGAATAGTCTTGACTGGCACAAATAATTCTGCTTGCGGCTACAGTCCGAGGTGCTGGACAGGATTGCATGCTTTTGCAAATCTGTCCTGTGTTTTATTTTTCCTATAGTGTGAAAATGTATGTACAAAAAATACTGATATAACTTTGATGCCCGGGCATTGGCCCAGGCCTTTGGCAAAGACAAATGTCTACTGTGATCTGCTTATTGGGGCATCCAGCATGGCCGAAGCCCATGCCCCATGGATTGTGGAGACTGCCCATGGCTGCAAGCCATGAACACTGCTCATTGGTCACACTATTGGGGGGAAATGGTGGACACCGGACCAGGCTGCAGGCTGCAGGCTAGGTGCAGTGGATAAGGGGGTGGTTTGGTGGGGCTGGGGTCATGGTCGAGACTCATGCTGTAGGCAATTTAACCATGACTTGCATCCCCAGCATGCAGTGCTGAAAATGACACACTTCAGCATGCGCTGCAAAAAATATGTTTGGAAAAAGGAGGTTTATAGTCTTTCTTATATGTTAAAAGAGGAATTATTAATAACATATATACAGTACTGTAACATCATGAAACATTTTCATTTATTAAAAAAACATTAAAATGGACTTTAATAACTTTGTTATAGTAACATTATGGTTGCAAGGTAAAATTGAAAAAACAAAGAAATTCACCAGTTATGGTAAATTATGCAACCATAACTTGTGCCATCACCATGCACTTCCAAGACTAACATCCAGTACATCAAAAATGACATCACAAATGGCATCATTGATGACATCACTGATGACATCACATGTGACATACATTCTGATGTCAAGTCCCTACACGGGCTTCTGTTTAGAATGTTGCTAGCAACATATAAAGGGTGATCGAGAGACATTTCATAAACTACTCTGTGTATCACAAAATGTACTTATTGAAACAGAAACGTTCTATTGAAGTGTTGTTGTTAAAACAGTAATCTAACAATACTTAAACAAAGTCAATGGCTGTAGCATGGACCATTGAAGTAGAGTATTTTTAATCTGGTAATATTGGCCAGTAGAATCCTAAATCCAAGCTTATCAGAATCTTGATTAATGTTAAACTTCAAATGAACAGCTAACAATTCAAAAATTACCATACACATGTGTAAGTACAAAAAATAGACATGGAGAGCATCAATGCATACACATCTGAGACACACTCAAGGAAACTCTAGTAAGGAGGAAAGAAACACCATGACCAGAACATGACACTAAGATTAGAGTTCATCATCATGTTTACAAAATTAATAGTGTGTCTGGGGCATGCTTATTGTCCCATGTATGTGCACCATGAGCTCTGGCCAGACCCTAAGGAAGTACCTTAAGAACATAGCACAAGGTCAAGGTCTACATATACAGCAGACTAGATGCAATGACTCTGCACGGTCTGAATGAGGAATACTATCTGGGTCCCTTTCTGTATATTCACATACGTTACCAACATATAAAAACAGAATGTGAACCCCTTTTACAGACAGCAACTGAATGGTATTGACTTGAATATACAAAGACTTATTTTCTAGGCATATCTGCTATGAATGAGCAACATAAAAGAGTGAACCACCAGATTGTGAACTCATTGTATGAGACAGATTATGATATGTTGACACTATTTTAAAAAATAGCCTAATTTATATGGTATAATCTCACACTGAACAATCAAACTGTGAACCTGGGGTATAATATATGTAGGAAATGATAGCAGTCACAGGTTAGAATCTAATTGTGTAGGAGAAACTGTGAATCGATGATGGCTATGCAAAATGTGATCTAACAGAGGTATGTACATGATAGAATGTGAACTCCTTTCATGATACAGATGACAAATAACCAGATTTCTTGATAATAGCATAATTAAGATCAATTATGTCAACTGTGGGATGTATTGACCCACTCCGCTATGCTATGCGGCATCACCCTGCCAGTTATGGGGAAAGAAACAGCAACAATGGCGGTAAAAGCCTTGTGCGTGCCAAAAACCTACAAAAACTGTGTGCTTCAGCACACAAAAAGAGGGATGCACAACCTACCACTCATGGTGCATGTGCAGTGGAATAGAGCACACCCTGCAGAAATGTGCCAGTGAGTCCCATGACCAGCAAACAGAGTGCAGAGAGAAAAGCAGCACTTGCAAGTGAAACCCAAAAATGTGCTTACAAATGACATTTGCTTTGTTGCCAAGAACTCCAAAATGCCTATAACGCGACACTTTTCAACATTCACAATCTTGCCTGGTGCTAAAATCCATGTATCAAATGAAACATTGTGAACATACAAAGTCTGAAAACTGACAGCGTCTATGCCAAAATTTGGGTGCAGTACCCGGGGCTGCCTGAATGACAGCTGTCAGAGGAGTACTGAGGAAGCTTTAATTTGACCTAAAACTAAAAAGTCTGCTGAGTTAGCAAAAATAAACCGGATTGTTGCCAAAAAAGAATACAGATTTTAGTTGTGTTTTTGATTCCACAGATTTTAAGGCCAAGAATGAAATGTATTTTTATGTGATGCAACAAGTGTGGTTTTTGTTGGGTTTAAAAGTTAATCAGCTTGGCTGAAGCTGCAAAAAACTGGAAAAGCCTTCATCTCAGCAGAAACGCACGGGGAGGTGTTTATTGCAGGTAAGAACAGAATCTTGTCTACAGAAAGCAAAGGAACAATGACAAGGCTGTAACCCAGGAAACTGAAAGTGTGAAAGGGGTCATAAATTAGCCTCTGGAAGGAACAGGCATGGAGGTGGAAGCCCTGGACTGCAGAGAGACAAAAAGAGGCAGAGCCAAGCGACCATTTGTTGCTAAACATGAATAAAGAACACATTTTTAAAAGACTCATAACTTGTTATTCAAAGTGGTGAAAAATATAAAAATGACAGAGTTGTTAATTTAATTTCTGGCTGCACGTGTGACGAGGCGGCAGAACTGTGTGACATGTTCTGGACAGGAATGGCAAGATATGTGGTTTTATGCAAAATGTATTACTGTTAGAATTGTGAAAATGTACACTCATATCCCTATGTTAAACATGCACACTTGTGGAAATTTGCAGAAAAATTGGAAATTGTTTTCATAGCGAAAAGGCAAAATTCAGTAGAATGGGGAGACCAGATCCCACCACTGCAGGGTTTTGAGGAATAGCTGCTATGTAAAATATGGCATCTTTGTGTGTGATTTGTATAAAGGTGACCAATGTAGAAATGTACATTTAATATAAAATCAGATTTGGAGACCAGTGGCTAAAGGGAGGTCTCTGAGGACTGTAAAGCAAATCATAAAACGTGACATCACCCAGCCTTGATCCAATCACTCAAATTGCAAGGAACCGGAACCAGAATCTCCTGCCCCCGAAAAAGGGTGAGTAGGAGAAATAAAGAGCCTAAAAAGGCCCATTTTTTGGACCAGGTGGGAATCTTCCAGTTTGAAGGAGAGGGGTCCTCAGAGGATTCTGGGAAAAAGATCTTCTCCTTCAGGGATGGGGAAACTCCTCCCAAAGAAAAATGGGTCCCAAGAAATCCTGACCAAGACTGGGTAGATGTGGGGACCGAGCTAAAACCGCCCATCATAAAACCCCAGAAGGACCAGCAAGAAAAGCCACTTGTTCAAAACAATCCTGGTGACTGCCTCCAAAAGGGGGGGGCAGCCCAGACTCAGAACCAGGGGAGCCCAAAACTCCCCCCATGTTCAACTATTGTGTTTTCTTTGCAGATCCCCAAGCTCACACCCAGGATCCTGCTCAAATCTATTCTGGGGACTGCCTCCATAAAGGGGGGGGGCAGCACAGAACCAGAGGAAGAGGAGTCCGTAGCTCCCCAAAGCCCCCTTCTGAGGGCTGTCTCCAAAAAGAGGGGGGCGACCTGAATCAGAAAGGGAGGAGCCTGACACTCCTCAAATCACTGAGTATGAAACTGTGCGCTCAGATACCCAAACCATCCAACTCCATTCTGGGGACCGCCTCCTAGAAGGGGGGAGCAACCCAGAACCAGCCCAAGAGGAACCCCAAACCTCACCAACCACTCTAGTTGACTGCCTCCAGAAAGGGGGGGCACCCAGAAACAGAACAAGGGGAGCCCGTGACTCCCCAAATAACAGTGTGTCAAAATTCTGTGCCACATTCTGCAACTCCGACACCGTCTCTTGACCCAACTATCCCAGTGTCAGAGTCCGAAATAATTGACCCTCAAGCTTGCCCAGAGCACCCATTACCTTTGCCCCTTGAAGGAGAAGGAAGGTAGATTATACGCCTCCATCCATGTGCAAGGGCACTGTGCAATTCCAGCACTGGTGGACACTGGATCCCAAGCCACCTTGCTGTCAAAGAGGGTCTTTGAGTAGCTAAATTCGGGAAGGGGGGGAGATACCAAATCCCTCTCACCCCTCTTCCTGGACAGCTCCAGAACTTTGATGGGAAGAAAATTCCTGTTGAAGGGTCTGCAGAGCTGGAAATTAAAATTGGACAACACAAAATGAAGCACCCGGTCTTGGTTGTGGTGCCAGAGGGAACACCCTGTCTTTTAGGGAATGACATCCTCCGCAGGCTGTCTCCCCTCATAGATTGTGTCAACAAGGTCCTCTGGACCCAGACTCACAGGCCAATTAAATTAAAGCAAAGCGTCAACCATGTGAGTCTAAATGGCACATGCCACATGGTTGAGCAAAAACAGGACCTAGTTAGGTTCTACTTTCAGAACAACAACACACCTCACGTCACAGTCATAGCTATGGGACCACCAAACAGTGAGGTGAACTCTTCTTCATTTCTGCAAATCAGCCTCCCTTCCAGTCTCAAGTGGCATTCCACCCTGGAGGGAGATACATTGAAACTTTATACTAATGTACCACCCAGAAATCCCAGGTTCATAGCCAAAATTGACATCAAACCAGCACAGAACTTAGCTGCCATTCTGAAAAAGGGTGAACAGCGCTTCCTCCCGATTCATTTAAATGACGGGAAGGAGTCTGTCCTCGCCCAAGGTGACTTGAATAGCAATGAAAGCTTCATCAGCGAAGAACTATTAAAAAAACTCCCGAAAGACCAGACCCTACCCGCCGTAGAGTCAGTGCAGCAATGGGTAAGGGATCTGGAACCACCCCCTCCAAACATCCTCTGCTTAGCAGTTGTATGATCAAAATTTCTAGGGATGACAAAAGCATAATAGAGACTTGTTGGGTTGTGCAAGGTGTTCCTTCCGCCTTTTATGAGTCAGGATCTCCTCAACCAACTTCATATTATTTTTGGACCCCAGTTATTAATGGAATTTCTGAAATGGAGGAGAGGTGACCATCCCAGGACTCACCTACAGAATCCGCATCCCCAAGGGCAGTTTGGCAGAAGGGGAAGACAGGTGGGTCCACATAAACCAGCTGAAGAGTTGCCATCCCCGGCATACTTTGCGGCAAATAGAGGAACCAACCGGAAACCCAGATGGCGAATAGTGACAATTATAACCAATGCAAGTCTCTTTCCCACTGCTGACATCCCCCAGATGACGTGAGGACACAGCAGTGGGAAAATATCCATAACCATGATATGTTCTATCTTCTAGTATCTGGACTAAGAATCATCCAAAGGACTACCAAGGAGGACCACTCAGGGACCGGGAGGAAAGACCCAAGGAGCCTGGAGTGCCGCTCCATACTCCTAAGCAGCTGAATTTCTCCACACAGACAAAAGAAAAGAACATCCCAATCTCCCGACTTCCCCTTGACAGGCAATCAAAATCAAGTCACGAGGGGGAGCTCTGTGGGATGTATTGACCCACTCCGTTATGCTATGCGGCATCACCCTGCCAGTTATGGGGAAAGAAACAGCAACAATGGCGGCAAAAACCTTGTGCGTGCCAAAAACCTACAAAAACCGTGTGCATCAGCACACAAAAAGAGGGATGCACAACCTGCCGCCCATTGTGCATGTGCAGTGGAATGGAGCACACCCTGCAGAAATGTGCCAGTGAGTCCCATGACCAGCAAACAGAGTGCAGAGAGAAAAGCAGCACTTGCAAGTGAAACCCAAAAATGTGCTTACAAATGACATTTGCTTTGTTGCCATGTACTCCAAAATGCCTATAACGCAACACTTTTCAACATTCACAATCTTGCCTTGTGCTAAAATCCATGTATCAAATGAAACATTGTGAAACAAAGAAAGTCTGAAAACTGACAGCCTCTATGCCAAAATCTGGATGCAGTACCCGGGGCTGTCTGAATGACAGCTGTCAGAGGAGTACTGAAGAAGCTTTAATTTGACCTAAACCTAAAATGTCTGCTGAATTAGCAAACATAAACAGGATTGTTGCCAAAAAAGGAATACAGATTTTAGTTGTGTTTTTGATTCCACAGATTTTAAGGCCAAGAAAGAAATGTATTTGTATGAGATGCAACAAATGTGGTTTTTGCTGGGTTTAAAAGTTAATCAGCATGGCTGTAGCTGCAAAAAACTGGGAAAGCATTTTTTTCTCCCATAAGGAGCACCTTCCTCTCAGCAGAAACTCACGGGGAGGTGTTAATTGCAGGTTAGAAACTTAATCTTGTCTACAGAAAGCAAAGGAACAATGACAAAGCTGCAGCCCAGGAAACTGGAAGTGTGAAAGGGGTTGTAAATTGGCCTCTGGAAGGAACAAGCAAGGAGGGGAATGCCCTGGACTGCAGGGAGACAAAATGAGGCGGAGCAAAGCAACCATTTGTTGCTAAACATGAACAAAGAACACATTTTTAAAAGACTCATAACTTGTTATTCAAAGTGGTGAAAAATATAAAAATGACAGAGTTGTTAATTTTATTTCTGGCTGCACGTGTGAAGAGGCGCAGAACTGAGTGACATGTTCTGGACAGGAATGGCAAGATATGTGGTTTTATGCAAAATGTATTACTGTTAGAATTGTGAAAATGTGCACGCACATCCCTATGTTAAACACGCAACCTTGTGGAATTTTGCAGACAAATTGGAAATTGTGTTCATAGCGAAAAGGGCAAAATTCTGTAGAAAGGGGAGACAAGATCCCACCACTGCGGGGTTTTGAGGAATAGCTGCTATGTAAAATATGGCATCTATGTGTGTGATTTGTATAAAGGTGACCAATGTAAAAATGTACATTCAATGTAAAATCAGATTTGGAGACCAGTGGCTAAAGGGAGGTCTCTGAGGACTGTAAAGCAAATCATAAAACGTGACATCACCCAGCCTTGATCCAATCACTCAAATTGCAAGGCAGAGACGAAGTGTGGTCCAATCCTAGCTCACAGGGGCAAGCATAGCTAAGCCGGCACACACACCCCCTTTATGATGTCATTCTATAGCATAAATAGAGACAGCTGACAACATATAGGGACTCACAGATCCAGCCACTTTCCTGATTCCGGCGAAGCACCCTGATCTAGCTTCCTACATCCAGCTTTAAATATTGTTCCAGATCCAGATGCCAAATCTCTTGCCAGCAATAGAGACTATTGATTTCCAGCAAGGCCCCAAATCCTCAAATTTATTCTCTCTACCCAGTAAAGCGCTGTGTGGTGTGAGAAGGCCTTTTTATCCAGTATCCAGAAATTCTCTGGCTTGCCACCACTAGGCTTGCTTGAGGAACTCGCCATCCAGCTGATCCACTACACACAGACTAGGAGAGCAGATCCTGTGCCAATCCGGATCCCGTGCCTGACGTGCTGTCTTTCCTAGACCAGACCCAATCCTTGACCAGAACTGACGGTCTCATTTAAAAACTTATCCTGTGAGTATAAATAGGAAGAACTGTGTCCCATAGCATATGTACTTTGCATAGTATTATCCCTATTTCCAACCCATCCTATCTTTCATTCAGAACCAGTATTGTTAGGAGTATCTTTGCCTTGTCTTATCCCTATCCAACCCATCCTATCTTTCATTCAGAACCAGTCTTGTTAGAACTATCTTTGCGCCAACCCTTTTCTCATCTGAAGAAGTCAAGTTTCCTTATCAGGTGGGTCACCCTGATCCAGTGACTGTAAGATTCCTGTGTGGTATTTGCTTCTTCATAGTCATCCCTTAGTGTAAGCAAACCCATTTGTCATTTTCAAAAGTGCATCCCCGTTTTCCATTCTCGCGCCTATTTTATAAAAACCACCTCTACTAAAACCTCCATAACTCCCTCAGTTTTGTGATAGAAACAAAATTTCAACTCCTACTTGTACCCAACATCCATAGCTATCAATAGAACCCAAATGCAAATCAGTGGGATTCTCCCGTTATCGCGAATATCGCGTAATGAAAAGTTTGCTGCGATTTTAAAAATCGGAAAGATTTGCACGAGCAAAATAGCTTTTAACTGCTTCCGACTTGGACCTTAATATTTCAATTGTTTTCTGCTGACCAAATCATTGCTTGTGCTTGTGTGCAACTGTTCAAAGCGGCTCCCATAGATATTTATAACAATTTTAGTATTTTTGACCATATTTGGTGTTTTTGCCCAGTCCATTCTAAAGACAATCTTGAAAGCCAGTCTGACAGCTGAAAAGTCAATTCCGTTTTTCTCTTGTGTTTGCTGGGGGAAAGTGGGACTGATATTCTGTCTAATTTGTGCCATTCCTGAATACCTGCTCTCTCCTTCCAGCTCTTTACATTGCTTATTGGGGGTTGAGAGGTGGTGCAGGTGGAACTTCTAACCATAGTGCTATCTGATCTGAAACCAACACAAATGTTTTCTTCTCTGTGCTGCATTTGTTTTGCTCATTACTTACGCCTCGTGTATTAAAGATATTATTCAGTGTTCTGTCACCCCATTGGTGATTGTTAGTGTACCTATTAAAACATATTGTGATTAAATCTTAAATACGTAAATAAATATTTACCTTTGCAAACCAGCCTGATTCCTGGTTCAGTGTGACCGGGGGGTGGGTTCCAGGAGAAGGGTGTGATATGAGTGGCATATCGTTCAGAATATGGAACTTTTAGACAGAAATAAATAAGGATTTCAGTTGTGCTCTACATGCTAGTCTTTGACTTGGGTGTGTGCCGGATTGAAATCACTTACACAACAGCTAAATTCATATTGTGGGGAAAGCTTTATCCCGGTAGGATTAGAATGTAATCAACACCTACATAATACCTTTGCCATAGGTCCGGTCTAAAAAATGAACACATAATTTAATTTAATGAAACAGAGGTGGTACGTTATTAATTTGAAATTTACCATCCAATAAACCAATGTGAGAATGGGAATTATGACTATCATCTAAAAAATACCATAATGATGACCTCCCTCATACTATTTGCAAGTTATCTACCATGATGTCACGTACGCCTCATCTTAATACTTCCATTGAATATTATTTTTGGTGTTTTCTCAGGGAAGACAACTAATCTTTAGTATAAAGTTTCCCTATGCATGCACTTGACACTTACACTATGGAGCAAGAAAAACACTTGCATGTCCACCATGTCTACACATCTTTACAATCTTAATTGTTCTTAGATGGTAAAACCATGTAACCATATATTGGTGATAGAAACATTGCTGGCTTTTTAAAAAAATAAAATAAATCGCAGACTTTTTTTGTTTACATTAGTAACGTCACTCACGCATAAAACGTTATGACGTCACTACAAATCGCTGCGATTTAAGCGGCCACCTTGTTTTCTGAAAAACTATCTTGGCGCTACTGAAGGAGACATCCTGATCACCATCAAGCCTTACAAGTGAGTAATCCCTGACACAGAGGACTCCATTGATCTAATCCTTATTGGAACACTTTTAAAATAGTTCACAGTCTAAGGTCTTTTACTTATCTTTACCTTACGGACATGATTGGAAAGGCTCTAATGCAATTAGACCCGAGAGCGTGATACCGCAATAAAGCGCCTTCCTAAAGCTAATGCAGCAAAGCTGATTGAGTCTTCTTGACCACCATAAAACCTCTAAGTAAGTAACATTTAAATCACAGGGTTCTATTTATCCAACTTTAACTCGGATAAATTGCAACTTAAATCTATCTCTACTTTTAAGGATACATGTTAAGACTAGCCTGGCAAGGAATGGTCGCGATCTGACAGCGAGAACCACATATCCACCTTCAAATACCGCATTTAGTGGGATCAGAGGATCTCTAAAACTAACGGTAGGAATCTTTTGAATGATTCACTTATGTATAATACACTGTAAATATGTTTTTAGAGATACTTGGATGAACAATCTTTATGAATAAGGCCGCAGGAGACCTAGATCTTCTCATTGGACACATCATCTATCACTTTTACTGAAGACATTCACCCATATGGGGTAAGAGTGAAGACTACATTTTTGGCAGGCTTATAACCTTTGCCAAATCCCTATAAAGTAGGGTCTAAAGAAACATCTTTTATGATTATCACATGTTAGAAAGTTCATGGGGACGGCACAAAAAGAAAACTATTGCACTAAACCACATAAACTTACTATTTATGCAGACGCCTCTATGGAGCAGACAGAAGGTTGCTAAACGAGTGTGTTTTTATTTATCTGACCAACCAGTATGAGAAGCCTTTGAGATTTGTTGAGATCAATAGGTTACGAATGATGATGTTTGGTCCAGTACATTGGGTCATAGGAGATTATTGGTTTTGGAATCTGCAATCCATTGATACTTGAAATGTATATATCAACTGTATATATGATATTGGAATACTTCTAATAATTGAAACTCATGTTTGATTTTTTCAATAGATTTAAATGTTTGAAAACATTACTCGCCCCTGAAGAAGAGAATTATCTCAAAATGCATTGGACCATTTTTTATTTGTTTTAATAAATTATGTATGGAAATTATAACCTAAGGATGAAGTGTATTACTTGATATAGAATTATGAAAATATTCCTGACACCATAAGGTGATTATGGAAATTTTTTTGCTGACTAATTTTCATAAGAAATACTCTGAATGTACTAAGATAAACTCTAAAGTGGCTTGTATACTCAGCCATTGAAAGTGTGCAGGGGACGGTAGTTCCCTAATTGGGAACTATCTTTGTTATACAACACTAACCAGCCACTAGCTAGGGCCTTTGGCCGTGCCCACTGTATATTATATACACTAACTGCCCACTAGCCGTGGTCTTCAACACGATACTAGCCAGTGGCCACGACCTTTGGCTGTGCCGACTGTAGATTCTAACATATTAATGGGCACTAGCTATGTCCTTTAGCCATGGCCATTGACTACAGCCTTCAATGTTGCCCACTGTATATTTTAAACAGATGTACATGAAAATACTGAAAGAGAAAAGTGCGCACCGCAAAAAAATAAAATGAATTTGTTCGTAAAGTACAATAATGTCATATTGGTGAATTAATGTTAGTTTTACTTGTGCAGGCATACACACTATTAAATTATAAGTTCAAAGTGAAGTTAGCGTGCAGAATTCATGATAGAAAAGAAGAGGTACATTACACAATTGTGTATGATGAATTACCCTGTCTGCCTGTGACACAAGTTCCCTTCACTTATGAGGATGGGAACCGGTACCACAGGGTCCTTTCTAAATTTTTTAAAACATTTCTTTATTTTCTGCCTGTCCGAAAGCGAGGGGCACCCCATAACTCCTGATCCTATTATAGCGAACAAGGGAGTGGAGGGCAACCCCACATCTCTGCAACTGCTGTTCGCTATAATGGGATTGTACGGTGTAATTGTTCGGCATTTTTGGATGTACACAGTTTTAGTGCTGCTGAAATTCAAACAGTTACACCATACATTCTTTTTTTGTGACTTTTTCTACGGATACATTTTAAAACAGTGATGGGCTAGTAGTATGCATGGCTTTTAATCATGCACATTGGTATTTTTTTTTTATTGAATTTTATTCTTAATACAAAAAAAAACAGGTAAACATTAAACTAAACCCCAGCCCCTCCCCCGCCCCTCCTTGTCCTTTAAAATTCTCTGCATCGTTAAAATAACTTTGTGAAACAACAAGAACCCCCGAACATTCCCCTCCCCCCTCAACCCCCCAACCCTACCAAAGCACCCCCCCCTCATCTCCCTCCCCCTCTCTTACATTCCGACTCATCAGGCATGAAAGTCCAACAGTTTAAGTCTCTGAGGTTGCCACTGCTCCCGAAATTCCCCCTTCAGATAGTCCAAAGTCTCTCCCCATTCCTCCGCAAAAACCTCCAACTTATTGTTAACCACGAATGTAGCCCATTCCAGAGACACGATCTCCCACATTTTCCTCAACCTGTCCTGCTCTGTCGGGATCATGGGGCTCTTCCACCTTTGGGCAATGAGAGCCATCACAGCCAATTTTAAAACTATTTGAGCCTTGCGTTGCCCCGCTCTCCTCCCACCATCCCCCGACTCTCGTCCTCTTCCCAAAAGAATCTCCTGAGGGTCTTGGTTCATGCCCTCCCCCAGTGCCTGGTCTTGAGCCTGCGAGACAACTCTCCAGAAAGGCTTGATAACCGGACAATCCCACCATATATGAGCTTCCCTACCTTCCCCGCTGCAACCCCTCCAACACATACCCGAGGCTGCCGGATAAATCACATGAAGGCGGGCCGGTGTATAATGCCAACCAAATATGTACTTATACCAGGCCTCCCGAAGTGGAACAGCCCTAGCCTCCCTTGGGATCAATCTCCAAAGCCTCTCCCACTCCTCCCGTTCCACAACCTCACCAATCATCCCCTCCCATCTGGACATATACGCCCATTTAATAATCGAGCCCGCAGCCTCTAGCAGTCTATAAAAATGTATGAGAACGATGGGTCTATAGGAAGTACATTCCTCCGAATCTTTACCTGCCTTGTGGATTGAAGAAATGTTTGCCTCCTCCATAGAAGGAGTGATACCACCAGGGGCACCAAATGAATTGAATAACTGTGCGAGATGGGGGGATAAGATGCTAGAGAAGGCTTTATAGAAGAACATGAAGGCGGGCCGGTGTATAATGCCAACCAAATATGTACTTATACCAGGCCTCCCGAAGTGGAACAGCCCTAGCCTCCCTTGGGATCAATCTCCAAAGCCTCTCCCACTCCTTCCGTTCTACAACCTCGCCAATCTTCCCCTCCCATCTGGACACATACGGCCATTTAATAATTGGGCCCGCAGCCTCTAGCAGTCTATAAAGATCCGAAATCAACCCTCTGGATCCCTCATGCGTCAGAAGGTAGCGTTCGAAATGAGTCAGCTCGCGGGTTGCCGCTATACGAATCCCCGTGGACATCACCCAATGTCTGAGTTGGAAATATCTGAGTCGTTCCCCCTCGCCCACCCCAAACTCCCGCTTACATTCTTCGAAGGATTTCACATTCTGGTCTCGAAACATGTCCCTAATGACCCTACACCCCCCTCTCTCCCATTGCAGGAATGCCCCCATTTCCATTCCCGGAGTGAAATCCCCATTGTTAAAGATAGGGGTGAATGGCGACAGAAATGTAGTAATCCACAATTTCTTCACAACCCCATCCCAAATATCTACCAACCCCTTTGTAACGCTGCTCATGTATAGATGTGCTGGTCTTAGCCTACGCAGAAGCCAAAGTACCTCACCCAGATGGTGCCGAGCCACCGCTCTATCCATCTTAACCCACTGCTTATTATATTCCGCTGAAAACCATTCTGATTACCCTGAGCTGCGCCGCCTCATAGTAGCGGCGGAAATTCGGCATAGCCAAACCCCCCACCCCCCTGGATGCTAGCAGCAAGCACCTGGCCAAGCGCGGCCTCTTGCCTTCCCAGATAAATTCCTTAGCTGCTCTGTCCAATTCCCTAAAAAAGCTGGCTGGGATGGTCAATGGAATAGCTTGAAATAACTAGAGCAACCGTGGGAGGACTACCATTTTAAGCGCTGCGCCCCATCCTAACCACAATATCCTTAGGGAGCTCCACTTCCTGAGATCTTTTTTGATTGCAGCCAAGAGGGGAGGATAATTTGCCCCAAACCTTCCCGACAACTGAGGGGTGACCCTGATTCCCAGATAACGTATCCCACCCGGAGTCCACTTAATGGGGGAGGATTCCCTTTGGGCCTTAGCCTTATCACCCTCCAAAGAGAGATGCAATACTTCAGATTTTTGCAGATTCACCCTTAAGCCGGAGACTTCCCTGAATGTGGCTAAGAGCGCCACGCAAGCCCCAATGGACTCCTTTGGGCTCGTCAAAGTGAGCAACATGTCATCGGCAAACGCCACCACCTTATGCTGGTGCCCCCTAAAGGGAATACCCCAGATGTCCTCAGCCTCCCTTATCGCCACCAGCAGGGGCTCCAAATACAGAGCATACAACAGCGGAGAGAGGGGGCACCCTTGCTTTGTACCCCGTTCAAGCTTAAAAGTACGCGACAACGTGCCGTTCACCAACAGATGCGATGTGGGAGCCCTATAATTCGCCTGCACCATGCTTATAAACCTCTCACCTAAACCCATTCTTTCCATGGCCAGGAACAGAAAAGACCACTCCACCCGGTCGAACACCTTCTCGGCGTCCAACGCCAAGAGGATCGCCGGTGTGGGGGTCTTCTGCGATTTATCGACCAGATGAGCCACCCGCCTGATATTGTCAGCCATTAGCCGGCCTTGAACGAACCCAGCCTGGTCCTAATGGATTAGTGTAGGTAGGAGCACCTCCAAGCGCCTCGCCAAAATCTTAGTATACATTTTCGCATCCAAATTTATGAGAACGATGGGTCTATAGGAAGTACATTCCTCCAAATCTTTACCTGCCTTGTGGATTAAAGAAATGTTTGCCTCCTCCATAGAAGGAGTGATACCGCCAGAGGCACCAAATGAATTGAATAATTGTGCGAGATGGGGGGATAAGATGCTAGAGAAGGCTTTATAGAAGGAGGCCGGGAATTCGTCGGGGCCCGGCGCTTTGTTATTAGGGAGAGACACGATAACAGCACGCACCTCATCCACCGTAATGGCCTGACCCAGTGCCTCTGCATCGTCCCCAGAGAGACGCGGGAGGGACAAGGCTTCCAGAAAATCCTTCTGGCACTGGGAGGGCGGACCCTGCAAAGTCTACAGGGCTTCATAGAATCTGACTAAACGCTCCCCAATATCATCAGAACGGGTGAGTCTCTCCCCGCTCTTATCCTTTATGGCCGAGATCACATTCCGCTCCCTATTCCCCCTTAGTAAGCGCGCCAGCAACGAATCCGCCTTATTTGCTTTCGCATAATATAGCTGCCTGACCTTTAACATTGTTTCTTCTGCCTTTTTAGTCCTCAGAATCCTCAATTGCCCCTCTGCCAACCGATACTCTCTAGAAACTCTGCTGGAGGGGGCCACCCGCAGTCTCACTCTAGCGGCCTCCACCTCCCCTTCCAACTGGGCTTCCAACAATCGCAGCTGTCTATTCCTTTCCGCCCTTAAAGCGATGAGTCCCCTATCAGGGTGGACTTAAACGCGTCCCACCTTATACTGAGGCTCGTATCTGTGTCATTATTTCTTTCAAAAAAGGATCTAATGCTGGTGGTTATTTCCTCCCTAATCAGCTGGTCCCTCAGAAGTTCCCCAGGAAAGCGTCAGCTCCAAACCCCCGGCCTTCGCTTACCCAGCTGCAGTTTCATCTGCACCACCTTATGAGCCGCAATACCCATTGGGCCTGTCTCCACCCACTCAACCCCTCCCACCAAGCTGGCGGAAACCCAAATCTAATCGATTCTTGATTGGGATCTGTGCACGTCTGATGAAAACGTATGGCCCTCTTCCTCCCCCCTCAACACCCTCCACACATCTTTCAACCCTGCCCCCTCAAACCGCTCCTTCAGCTGTGGAGAAGCCACCACCTCCCCCTCCGCTGGCATGCTGCGTCCGATCCAGCCGCTTGTCCCATGCCAAAAAAAAATCCCCCATCAGGATAACCTGTCCTCTCGCAAAACCTTCCAACGCTCCAAAAGTCTCCCTCAGAAACCACTCCTGTTCCACATTTGGAGCATAAACCGAAGCAATGGTATAAGTGGCCCCCCTGAACTCCCCCCCCACCGTGAGGAATCGCCCATTTCTGTCCTTAAGGACATCCTGGATTTTGAAGCCCATACCCCTTCCAAACGCCAGAGCCACCCCCCCTTTCTTAGTAGGACCTGATACGAAAAAGATCTGTGGGAAGCCCTTCAAGCGCAGGCGGCCCTGATCTTTACGCAGCAGATGAGTCTCCTGCAGCGCTAAGACATCGGGGAGATGCATTCTAGTGAAATGTTCCAATTTCGCTCGCTTAAGGGGGGAACTCAATCCCCTCACATTATGTGTTAACCACCTAAGAGCAAGATGATAACCTGCCCCACTCCAGTTAGCCTCCCTACCGAATCCGTTCCCAACTCTCCCACCATACCCCACTCCCCCGATGCCCCAAAGTTAGGTGCTGTGGTCCCCCGGTGACCCTCCCCCCACCCCTTCCGTGTTTCCCCAGCACATAATCCCCAACCTTGGGCCGGACCACACCCTCCCCCCCAAACCCCCACCATGCTCCCCCCACCTACCGGACAATCTTGTCCTTTCTTGTTCCAACATGTTTTACTCCTCCCCCCAGGCATAGCACACAGCCCATGAGTCCACCACCCCCCATCTTCCACCCCAATGCCACTTATACTTGATCCCCTTCTTTGACAGCTCCTTCAGAATTGGGCCCATATTCCTTCTTTTCAGCAATGTGCTAGCTGCCAGGTCCTGGAACAACTGAATTTCTTGACCCGTACAGAGAACTGACTCTCTTTGTCTGGCTGCCCGCAACACTGCTTCCTTCTGTCCGTGGGCCTCATTACACGGTAGGCGGTAAGGGTTTACCGGTACCGGTAAGGGCACCGGTACCGGTAAACCCTTACCGCCTTACTACGAGGTCCCTTTGCGGGACCCAACCTTAATAGCTGGTGTAGACCAGCCGTTAAAGTTGGGACCCGCAAATGGACCTTGGTGCTAATTACAGTACCGCAATTTGCAGTACCGTAATTAGCCCCTTCCCCATTCCCATTGAGCCCTATGGGGCAAAAATGGGAATGGGGAAGGGCCATGGAGAAAAGGGGAATTAACGCCCCGCCAACCTTGGAATAGGGTGGTAATTCCCCTTTTCTCCATGGTGGTACCGGTATGGTACTGGCGGCAACCATGGTGCTAATAGCACCATGGTTTACCGCCTACCGTGTAATGAGGCCCCATATCTGGCAAAGGCAACCACCACCTCCCGCGGTCTGGTGTTCGATCCCCCCAGGGTCCGACCAACCCTGTGGGCCCTGTCCAAAATGATCGAGCTTGGGTCACCCTCGCTCAAGAGATTGGCAAAAATCCTCTGGCATTCCTCCTTCAAATGATGTTCCGCCACTGCCTCAGGCAGCAACTTAATTCGTATATTGACCCGCCGAGATCTATTTTTCAAATCCTCAAGCATCACCTCCATATTCCTTGTCACGGAGTCTAGTCGGTCTGCGGCTTCAGCATTAGCCATTGTCTCCCGCTCGTTCTCCTGAAGGCCCCTTTCCAGTAAATCAGTCCTTTCCCCTAACTGAGCTACTTCTTGATGGATTTCCCCCAGAGCAGCATTGAGGTCAGTCCTCATGAGTTGGAACTGGTCCTGGAAAGTTTGCGCCAACGATTCTCTCAGAGTCTGCATTTCCCCTCTGATATCCTGCCTCGTCATCTGCGCTGATTCCGCCACCGCCTCACAGCCCCCGTTCTCCTGTGAAGTGTCAATGCCGGTTTTATTCAAGCCTCTATTGTCTGTAGCAGGCCAAAGTGTGGGCAAGGTCCCCTGGGGAGCTCCGGCGGGGTGACCGGCCCCTCCTGATTTCCCTTTAGACCTGGAGGACATCTGAGCCATGCTCGGACCACTCCAAACCTCACGTTGCAGTTCAGTGGGCTGGAGACCCCCCGCTTCCGGCCCCAACAACAATCTGCCACCAGCCCAGAGATTCCGTCTCCCGAGGGGTGCGCACTTTCTTCTCCGAATGGTCCGAATGGGCAACCCACTACGTGGCACTTCAGATCCCTCCTCACTCCCCTTTCGTAGAAATTATCCGAGCAGCCCCTTTAGGTAAGTGATTGCAGTGCTCCACTGAGGTCCATCTTGCAGTAGAATATCACAGCTCTCCTCCGTATCTTGCGCCCAGGTAAAGGGGAGAGCCAAAATGGCAGTGTCCGTCCTCCCACCTACACTTCCCCTGCCATGGGCCTCTCCAGGTATGCTCCTGCCCCTGTAAAATTGCGCCTCAGGGTGACAATCCCCGTTCTCCAGGCAGCCCGCAGCTCCGTCCACAATCCTGGGCCGGGGGGCCCCTCCCCCTGGGTCCCGCACTTGCCTTTACTCTTGCCCAGATCTAATCCCCCGTCCTGCTGGGGGGGGGGTCGTGGCGCTCCTCCGCCCCCACACCTCACCTTCCGAGCCGATGGGACCCCACCAAGGTCTCCAGTGGGTCGCGCGCCAGCCCCCACCACTGCTACCTCCACAGGGGGGGGCAGGCCGTTCCAGCACACGCAGCTGCTTCACCCGTCCTGGAGGCGCTGCGCTCCTCTCACTCCCGCTCCAGTAGAGGCCCCCAAGGGCCACCTAGTTGCGCCGCCACAGTCCACGAGGAGACAGGAACCATCCGAGCGGGTGCAGCCCGCGACCGCTCCTCCCCTCAGACACCCGCGCTCCACGGGCCATCTCCCACCAGCCGCTGCCGTGTTACCAGTCCTCACGGCTCGTTCCTGAAGTCGGAGCCTCGTCCCCGATGTCGGCGCCTCTTAGTCACGGGGTCTCCGCAGCGCAGTTATCTTGCTCCCCCGCAAAACAGCTTGCCACTAATGCAGCCCGAGTGCCAGATCTGAAGGGGGGGGGGTGGAACCTCCAAAACCTGGCCCAGGAAGTCAGAGCAGCCGTCGGCACATCTACTCGTTGCTGGTGGCTATCTTGGAAACCCACATTGGTATTTTTGAACACTAACCGACCACTAGCTATGGCCTTTGGTGCTGGCCAGTGACACCAGCCTTTGTCATGGCCAAGTCCACTGCCTAGTTTGTTATTAAGGTTTTCATGAGGGATCATACAGTGTAATTGTTCGACATTTTTGGCTGTATGCAATTTTAGTGCAGCCGAAATTCGAACAATTATACCATACTTTCTTTTTTTCTGACTTTTTCTATGGATACCTTTTAAAACAGTGCTAGGCTACTAAGCATGGCTTTTAACCATGCATATTGGTATTTTTGAACACTAATTGACCACTAGCTATGGCCTTTGGTGCTGGCCAGTGTCCACGGTCTAAATGGTTATTAAGGTAATCAAAGTTTTCATGAGCTAACTTATAAATGATGTTATGTTTAATTCCATTTTTGATGTAATTAGTGTTGTCACCAGTGATGTGATTTGTAATGATTTCAGTGTTCTCATACAACATGTAATATAGTGATGTCATCAATGATGTGATCTGTGATGTCATCATTATGGCAATAGGCTGCGCAACAGGGGACGTGAAGTTAAGATGGATTTAGTTGAATTTTAGGGGTTTCATTGCGTTAAGTTCTCACCTTAACGTCCCTGCAACTAAAGTTTTTTCCTTGAATTTCAATAGCTTTGTTACAATGTATTGCTCAACTTAACGTCCCTGCAACTAAAGTTTTTTCCTTGAATTTCAAGGATTTTGTTATTCCATAGATTTTTAGAATGCTTCCAGACCACTAACATGGTCTTCGCCCACTGTCCATTTTAGAAGGCTACCACACCACTAGCTATGGGCTTTGGATTGCAGGCTTTGAGAACTCCCAATGTTTTAGGCAATGCGCGATGAGATTACATTATTTGTCATGGAGCATACACTTTGGTTAAGCAGCATGCTCCAAGCAGTAGACCCCTTTTTGGCACCATCATTTTGGTGCGGGACGATTTGGCACACCCATTCCGCAGGAGTGCCCATTTCGGCGTGTCCTTTTCGGCACACCCTTTTTGGCGTGAAAACCATTCTGGTGCCGTTATTTTGGCACAAGGGAAGTTTGTTCGTGGCTGACGCCATTATGCCAAATAAGATCACAGGACTGCACTGCAACAGACCTTGCCACTTCCCAGTTGCGTTTCTTTTCTTTTAATTAAATTCAAATAGTTAAATAAAAAATAGAGCCTTGAACACTGGTTTGCCAGAAGTCAAGGCCAAGCATTTAACCACAGGGCCACAATGGCTTGGTGCTTCCAAAGGCATACATTTCATGCTTAGCCTATAATTTAATATGTTCAATGAAAAAAGGCTATATATGAAACCTTTGAGAATCTAAATCATAACATAATTGTAACAATATTTTTTAAGTGTTGTGTCCCAAACTCCTTCAGGCCAGGGTTCTCTGATTTCAGCATGCATGTGATTCATTTTTAATTTAATTTTTTCTGTTTTATAATGTTACCCAGAGACAGTGTAGTCCTCTTTTTGAATATATGTGCAGTGTAAGGGGGAATGTGAGGTATGACGGTGTGCATGTCATCTGAGGCGGTGTACATGCAATGTGTGTGTGTTTGATGTGAGCGTGTGTGTATGTACATGGTGTGAAGGTGTGTGTGAGGGATTGTGCATGTAGTGTGTTCCGTGAAGGTGAGTGTTAGTGTGTCCGCACATGTGTGCACCTGTGTGTGAATGTGAGCATTGTGACATGTCAAGTGTGAGTTTTCAGTGTCAGTGTGTGTGTGTGTGTGCATGTCTCCATGTAATTTTGGAAAATGCCCATCCAGTTCTTGTATTTTTGTGTACATTTTGTGACTTGTAGTTTTGTTTTGTCCATCAAGTGTCCTGTACTACAAGTCCCAACATGCGAAGTAAAAAGGAAATCTGAATGATCATCTTCCAGATATCAAGGGACGTGTGGCATATAGCAATATATCCAAGACATGTAACTTGGCTATATTCATGATTTTCCCTGCACCTCTATGTGTTTGGGTTGAATGGCAGTAGGGGATCTGTAAATTGTTGAAGGAGGAGGTATGTAGTGCAGAATCAGAGGAGGGGGAAAAAGTAAAATATGTTTTTTCAGCTGGGTAAAGTGAGAATAAGGAGCTGGAGAGGAGTGGTGTTTATTTGCCCCTGATGTTTTCAAAGTCTAAAAGTAGCGCAATATAATAAGGGAATAATGGAACTGTGTGGCAAGCCACTCCCCTGAGCTGCAAAGACAGTCTTGTTAGCCCTGGCTGTGCAATGGAAGATGCACAACTATTATTAACCCATTGGTAGTGCAGCTCGAAAGACCTTCTTAAAATCATGCAGTGATTGGGTGAACATTTCCATGAAGGAGGCCACATGGATCAAAGGTAGGCTTGTTAAGCCTACATAGTCCAGAATACAGAGTGTTTACCAAAATATACTTTTACATTTCTCTTTTTAATTCTTGAACCCTGGTGTGCAATAGTTGAAGGACCAGCATTCACCTACTATCCCGCAATGGCTTAGTGCTTCATGGTGCATACATTTCATACTTAGCCTACAATTTAATATGTCCAATTGTAAAAGGCTAAGTAGGAAACTTGTGACCACAAAGCAGTAATATCATTGTAGCATAATGGCTAAGTGATGCATCTCAATCTTCTGCCGGCTAGGGTTCTCAAAGGCAGTGTTCAGCACAAATGTGTTTTTATTTAATTTTTTCAGTTTTATAATGTTGCCCAGGGACAGTGTAATACATGTCCCATCCTGTTTTATAATGTTGCAGTAATAAATGTTTTTCACATTTAACCCATATTACAAAATGCAAAGTGCCTGCAAGTTCATGCCAATTTAGACCTCTGATGCCAAAATATCCTTGCGCTGAGAAGTACAAAATGCAAAGTGCCTGCAGGTTCATCCCGTGGCAATTGCGACCTCTCGCACCAAAACATCCTTGCGCGGAGAGGTCCCTGCGCCCAACTGGCTGTGTCCAACTGGGTGTACCCAAACGGGACCTCCGGCCAAACGGTTGCGCCATAACGGCGTGCGCCTAACTGGCCACGCCGAAATATCCTGTCCCGTGCTCCAAGCCCCTTGTTTTATGGCTGATCTCTTGGTAACTGTTGTGATACATAGTACAACGCCAACTAACCACATTTAAGCAGCACAGAAACTGGGAAAAAATGACGAATAACATATGCCCCGGTACTTTCTTCACCCATAGCGAAAAACAAAAGCTGCCACCCATGAATATTTGCACAGTACTGCTTAGCTTCAAAGTGACGAAGGGGCCGGCCCCCTCAGGTCATGCTCCTCTAAGTGGTGTTACAACATTGCCTCACCTATTAGGCATCCTGGCCTGAGGTGCCTGTCCTTTTCCTCACTTTGAAGCTAAGCAAGGTCAGTCCTGGTTACTGCATTGAATGAGAGACCCGAGTCACCAGTAATTGTTGACCCCGATGTCACTGTAGCTGTAAACATATCTATTTATTTTATTATGTATAAAATATTGCAGAGACCTCCCAATATTTTTAGTTAATGCCCTGTGTGATTAAATTATTTGCCAAGGATCACACACTTTGGTTAAGCAGCGTGCTACCAGCCCCTTGTTTTATGGCCGGTCTCTTGGTGACTGTTGTCATGCATCGCATAACTCGTACTAACCGCATTTAAGCAGCATGTAAAAGGAAGAAAATGACCAGCTGCAAAAATAACATATGCCCAGGTACTTTTGCCCCCATAGCAAAAATGAAAAGCTGGCCCCCATGAATGTATGCACAGAAAGTGAACATATATCTTAAAGTGAAATATACAAATGTTTTTCAATAGACCAACTCCTTAGACAAAGGTGTGCAAGACAAAATAGCACTGGACTGTAAAAAAAAGT
The DNA here is from genome assembly GCF_040938575.1 of Ambystoma mexicanum. Classification (NCBI taxonomy): domain Eukaryota; kingdom Metazoa; phylum Chordata; class Amphibia; order Caudata; family Ambystomatidae; genus Ambystoma; species Ambystoma mexicanum. The sequence continues at coordinate 283,586,604 of NC_090931.1, read as the reverse complement.
AATGAACACAGGAAAAATAACCGACAGAAGAAATGTTCCAATAAATATGCTGGCAAAGTACAAAATGTGCTCACCTTTTAAAACCAGCAATCTGTTGTGAAATAGTCTCTGGAAAACGAAATCCCAATATGAAACACGTGCTTGTGGTCTTGTGAGTAAGCGTCTGAGTAAGCGTCTTCCCTGGGAACATGACAACCTGAGTAAAATCCTGGTAGCCAAATACTTGAGCAAGCTTGCCAACCTCAAAAAAACTCAAGGGTTGCGTCCACCCTCTCAAGAAAAGTTACGCTGTCCACCCACATGTGTCCTTTACTGGTGCCCTGAAAAGCAGCCACATTCAGGGGAAAATAACTGCACCAGTGTCCAGGATTGCAAACTCTCTTGCCACATCTGGCGTTCAACAATACTGTGATTTATAAAGCTAACTTGGAAAGTACACATACCATAGTGTCACTCAAATATATAAATCCTTATAGAACTATGTTTGGCAAAAAGTGTACAATTTTGGCATTATTACCCCATCTTGACTGTGAGACTACAACTACCAGAATGCAATTCAGCAAAAAGCTAAAAAATGGTGTCTGAGTGCAAAACATTCAATATATTACAGCAGCATGGTTTAAAATAAATTATGTGGATGCCGTGCGTTATGAGATATTTAAAACTAAGAAAACACACAGCATTCAGAACTGTGGACTGTCTCCCATCCATGCAGTAACTGGGAGCAACGCTGCTTTGTTTCAAAGCGAGGAATGATCCAGCCCCCTTAGGCCATGTTTCCCTAACTGTTCTTGTAAGGTGGGTTCATTTATTAGGCAACATGGCCTTAGGGAGCTGACCCATTTCTTGCTTTTAAGCTTAGCAGGGGTTGCCTCAGTTACTGCTGAGATGGGAAACCCAGTGTTGCTGTAAAAATATATATATATATTTTATTATTGCCTAGGAGACTACAAATACCAGAATACAACTTAGCAAAAGGTAAAAAATTGTCTCTGAGTGCAAAACTTTCAAGGACCGACAGTAGCACTGTTTAAAAAAATAAATAATTCAGATGGCCATTCGGTCACCGATCCATGCAGTAACCAGGACTGACCTTGCTTGGTGTCAAAGCAATGAATGGCCCATCCCTTTTATCTATGTAATCTTGTAAGTTTGGCTCAATTATCTGGCAAAGTGGCCTGAGGAGGCTGGCCCCTTCCTCACTTTGAAACTAACAGGGTCTGTCCTGGTCACTGCATGGATGGGATAATTGGAAGGCCATGGCCAGTGATTTGTCACCCCTGACGTCACTATAGCTGTAAAAATATCTTTTAAAAATCCCTGTGGGTACTGAACTGCACATACCCTCGGCTATCCATAGTCCTTTGTAGCAGCGAATATCGGCAAAACGGCCGGAAAAAACAAATGCAAATGCATTCCTGCCCCCCAGGCCATCTATGCCAGCCCCTCACTTCCCCTGCTCTCTCTCTCCCCCTCCCCCGACAGCAAAACACTTTTTCTGTGACTCTGTTTGCTTTGAGATGTCAGCTATTTGAGGCTATAGCCGAGGCTACAGAATGCTTTGTGTTGCAAACTCAGTCACTAGACCCCTCCAACTCCCAAATTTCACTTGGTGCCCTCTAAACACCCACCCCCACCTCTAGCCTGATGGCATTTGCATGTTTATTGACCTGCAAATAGATTTTTTCCTGCATTTCTTTTTCCCATATTCTCGGCTATAACCTTGAATATCTCTCACATCGAGAGAAAAACAAGATGACCATCGTTTCATTTCTAAAAAACACAGGTTTCAGGAAAATCCCTGAGATAAAGCTATCTATTTTTGAGAAGGGGACACCCCTTCTCTGTTAAATAATTAAATAACTACTGCACGGAATAACACCTAACCATGCATGTATTGCGAGTCAATGCTTTGTGTCCAAGTTGTTTCAGACCTGGTCCAAATCTGTCCAGCGATTTGGGCTGTCCACATTGGCAAACATTGACCTTGTTTTTCTATGGGAAAATGAATGGGAAGAGGCCTCGCTTTTGGGGAACACTTTTATTTTTGACGCTTAATAACTGTTTTATTTTTTAACAAATCTTTACAACACTTTGCAGTCTGGAGGGGCGCACGGGTCCTTAATCACTTTTGAAATTTCATTCAAGCCCGTTACTCGAATCAAAAGTTATTGACAATAGAATTTTGACGTGTTCCTATGGGAGTCCAACTCACCTTAACTATTAGAGGAGAGGCAGAGGACCCCAGCCAAGATTCTCGATTATTGGTAAAGTATTCGAGCAATCAATGCCTAGCTTCTCAGGAGCTGATGCAGGCTGTTTCTTAAGTACAGTGTAGTCCCCAAGCCCCCACAAAGGAATGTCCACACACTGTATTAGTTAAAACACAGTCTTTATATAATTAATATTCAAGGTTATGTACACTATCACAATAACTCACTTTGTGCTCAGAAAATAATAATGGTAAATATATACAGTTCTAAAGTGGTACCACAATTATTATTAGATCTGATTAAAGTGCCTCAACTATACTGTCAAAATGTCACACAGATCAATAACAAGGAACCCAGCAATAGCAATAGGAAGGAAGGCAAGATGGTTGAAACAATAGGCAGAATACTGGCCTCTACCGTTAAGCACAGTTCTGTGTGGAGATCCCCCCACCTGGGCAACCTGTAAAGCAAAGATGTATCACAAGCCCAGTCCATATATTGTTCTACTAGTCTTATTTCCCTCTACAATTGTTCTACAGCCCCAATGTACCTGGAATTGTAGCGTTCGTCGTCGGGGAATCGACGGCCTTCTTGAGTGCCCTCCCTTTAAGGCAGGAGTTACGGGTCGTCGAACGTCTGACGGAGAACAGGGTGAACTACAGCGGTGAAGTGGCAGCTTCTTTCCTAGCGGTGCTCGTCGATGACGGAGCGTTGGCGTCCTGCAAGGAGAAGGCGTGCGGGGCACCTCAGGGATGATAGTTCTGGACTGCAAAGAGATGATGAAGAACTGTGGCCCAGCAAGGGCGTCGAGTCGTCTGCGACTCTGTGGTCTTTAGGTGGCGGGAAATCCGCCGGCGGATGCTCCCCGGCGCTTCGCCGGTCGGGCCTTCTCCAGCGGAATAAAGCGGGCGGCGATGCAGATGAGAGCTTCCTTGGATCAAATGAAGTTCTTAGGCAAACGGGAGCACAGCTGCTCAGGTCGGCGATGGCGGTCGTCGAAAGTGGCGGACAACAGTCCGGGCGCTTCTCTGTGGGATTTCGCAGCAGTCCCCATCTCCGGTCGGCAGCCTGTCGCAGGTCTGTCTACCAGAGAGCTTTGGCAAAGATCAGCTGGTGCACGATGGTCCCTCGTAGCTCGGGAAGAGGGCGCCTTACCAGGTCCTCTCTGGGTCAGTCCTTGGAGACACAGCAGCTTTCAGATTGTGAAGGAGAGCAACAGCAATTCTTCTTTTCCAGCAGGGCTTCAAGGTTAAGCTTCAGTTTCAACTCCAGTTTCTCTTCAGCTTCTGAACATGATTCCTAGCAGTGAGAGGTCCCCAGATATACTGTTGATCTCCCATTCATTCTGCTGGGTCATACTCAAGCATCCAATCATGACTAAGGGCATTCATTCAGGTAGGCAGCCAATCAGGCACACAGTGCTTTCAGGCCATTCACTTCTCTCCAGACACTCACAACAAGTTATGTGTATTGGGACAAGTACCCAGCCATTCAACACTCCATAATGCATTCATACCGGTTTCGGGCAAGGCTGTCTCCGTCATTGTCTCAACCACCAGATACTAGACACCCACAACATAGAATGCGTATTCGTCACACACTCCATTCACCCAGGTCCCACCCACTGGCGTACCCACAACATACGGTCGTTGGGAAGGCTCCAGCCAGTCTGGTCAGCACTTCCCCACACTACCATATATGGAACTTCCACCCAACAGCCAGTCAGGGAGAAGGGACCGAGTCAGGGCTTCCCAGGACTTTGGGAAGATCAAGGTAACAGGCGATGGAAGGCAAGAGGCCGCGGGGACCATCTTGTCTCCATCAGGAATCTACCGATTCCAATGACAGGGCCTGTGCATCCCAAAATGGAGGACGCTCAGGGCACCAGTCAATTCAGCACGGAGCTGCCACCAGCCCGTACCCTGCTCTGTGGGTCACACACAGGTGCCCAAAAACATACACTAGGGGCACAGGGTTGCACCCCTACCCATGGGTGCCATAAGGGTATCCCATGGGTCTGTTCACCAAAACCAAAGGAGAGAGCTGCACCGCCAGGAGTCCCACATGAACTCCTGCGTGGAAAACACGACAGAACACACGATAAAAAACAGTAAAGGACAAGGATACGGAGGCCCTGTCCTTCCGATGCATTTCCAGCATCACAGTGTTGCAAACTCAGTCCCTAGAACCCTCCAACTCCCAGATTTTAACTTGGTGCCCTCTAAACACCCACCCCCCACCTCTAGCCTGATGGCATTTGCATGTTTATTGACATGCAAATATCTTTTTTCCTGCATTTCCCTTTCCCATATTCTCGGCTATAACCTTGAATATCTCCCGCATCGAGAGAAAAACAAGATGGCGGTTGTTTCATTTCTAAAAAACACAGGTTTCAGGTAAATCCCTGAGATGAAGCTATCTATTTTTGAGAAGGGGGCACCCCCTTCTTTGTCAAATATTTAAATAACTACTGCACGGAATAACCCCAAACCATGAATGGATTGCGAGTCAACGCTTCGTGTCCAAGTTCTTTCAGTCCTGGTCCAAATCTGTCCAGCGATTTGGGCTGTCCACATTGGCAAACATTGACCTTGTTTGTCTATGGGAAAATGAATGGGAAGAGGCCTCGCTTTTGGGAAAAACTTTTATTTTTGACGCTTAAAAACTGTTTTATTTTTTAACAAATCTTTACAACACTTTGCAATCTGGAGGGGCCCAGGGGTCCTTAATCACTTTTGAAATTTAATTCAAGCCCGTTACTCGAATCAAAAGTTATTGACAATGGAATTTTGAGGTGTTCCTATGGGAGTCCGACTCACCTTAACTATAGGTTGGCGATATATGTAGGAAGAGCATTTACTGCTCAGGTACATTGGGTGAGGTATGCCAATGACATTATGATTCTGGGTGATAGCACCTACTGGTCTACAGAGAGCCAGAGCAAACATCATAGATTATTCTGGAGACCTGGAACTTGAAATCAACTATGGAAAACTGAAAGGGAGGTGCTTCATTAAATCCTGTAAGCTATGAAACACAAATGGTTTATGGGTGGGAAATCCATTGAGCAGGTCAAAAACTATAAATATGTGCTATTCATTTATGTTAAAAGGGCAATATGGTAGGGCATCAGAAACAAACTACCCTAAAACCATGCTCAATCTCTGGGAAATTCAGACATCGACCTCTACATCATTTCGAATTTACTCGATTCCCGTTAATTGAAGCCTATACATGTACGATCGCAGCTATCGTACTTTTCGGGTCAGAAGTCTGGGACTTCAGTATGGAGACTTGACTAAAGAAATTAGATGAGGGGGTGAATCCGTAGGCCTGGAAAAATCTATTTCAACCAATTGTATCTGTCTGGCCCTCGTTTTGCTGGCCACTCAGACGAAATGTAGAGCACAGAACCTATTTATCAAAATTGGGCAGGCTAAAAAATAATACTCTATGGTGAGTGATCAGACATGAAACAGAGGCTACTCATAAACAAAAGCAATAGGGCAGTGACCAAAATTGTCTGGATCTCTTGGAAGACCTGAACATTGCGGGCTAGAGCGGATGGAGCCTCAGGTGTCTGTTAGCTTATACGCTCAAAATTAAACTAGAGGAAAGAGATCCTGCCTCTCGCTGTGAGCATTTGGAGAAATTAGCTCAGGCAGGCACATCTTAAACAAGCTTGTACTTTGGACAACATCACTAAACATTTTTAGTCATTTTCATGCCACAGATTATGTAAAACCTACTTGAGAAAGTGTTTTAACACTGCTAAAACCTCTGAAATCACAGCTGCATGACAGAACCCCTCCCCGTGCAAATCACATCTGCGGGATATGCGAGAATAGCTACCCTGCTGAGAATTTGCACAATCTATGGTCGACCATGAGGTCTTGCTTTTCTTACCGGACTGTGGCATTGCTAAAGGCTGGAGGGCTGATGACAAGGTGAAGACTCATAAGCAGAGGGCAATAATACATTGATTTAGGTCGCATTCCTATGTTGGGGATTACATTGTAAAGATCATACCATGATGACTGGTTGATGATGGTTGTATTTTGCGGGCACAATATTAATTTTAATTTCCAGAAGAGAGAATGTAATGCATTTATTGTTTGACAGGTCTTCATAAACCGTGATATACTAAAATAAAAGATTAAAAAAAGGCATCCACTTGCTAGTTTGATGCAGTGTCTGGCGGGCTCATCCGGAAACTCCTATGGAACTCACCACTCAACTATAGTGCGGCAGTCTCCGCACTATAATTAAAATGTATAACACACACACACACAAATGGTAGTGGTGCGCGGTATAAATGAACTTACCACAACATAATATCAGACTAAAAGTTGGGTTAATACCCTGAACTTCTAGGCAATGCGCAGCATACTGATCAATCATATACCCACTTTGGCTACTTCCTGCTGGCTGTGCTAGAACTGCGATCTGGGACCAAGGATCAGAAGTCAGACTCCCACTGATGAACATACAAACCCTGGCAGTGGATCCATCAACTGCACCGGTGCAGTTGAGCAGTCTACCTGGTGCACAGGCCTCATTACGACCCTGGCGCTAAGGGGTCTGCGCCAGCGTTAGCTGCGCGGACCCCTTACCGCCAACTACGAGTTCCTGGAGCGCCATGGTCATTTTTCCGCCCGCTTTTTGCGGGCGGAAAAATCCATGGCGCTCTGGGACCTTGGTGTTAATTACGCCACCGTATTTTACGGTGGCGTAATTAACTCCTTCCCCACTCCCATTGAGCCCTATGGGGCCGAAATGGGAATGGGGAAGGGTAAATGGGTCAATGGGGACTTACCGCCCCGCCGACCTCGGAATGGGGCGGTAAGTCCGCCATCCGCCATGGCGTAAAGGGACTTTGCGCCATGGCCGGAAAGTCCGTCGCTGGCGGAAAAAATCCGCAAGGGTCGTAATGAGGGCCAGTGACACTTCTCGTCAGCGAACGTGGCTTGCCGGAAGGCCGCACGAGCACTGCGCGTGCTCCGCACCTCCCCTTGTGTCACCTTGAAATAAGCCCTGTGGGTGTGTTGGGTTAAAGAACACGGCCAGCCTTCACTCCATGTCACGCGCTTCAAGGTTCTCCCCTGGATTTAGATAGCATGCTATCAGAATGATCGCTGGATTACCAACAGCGGTTTATCAGCAGCCGAGATGTTCTTTGCCGCACAGGAGGAGAGAGATAAGGGGGCCAGGAGGACCGAGGGGAACTTGACTGAATGACTAAGATGAATTTACTGTGCTAATCGAAATCGAAGTGTGAAATAAAGATCTTAAGCAAATAAAATACATTTAAAGACATAGGAGCCCTATGCACGTGCCAGACATTTCAAATAAGCCCCAAGATGGCAGGGGGATCCAGGCGCATCCATCATAGGCGCCGCTGCATGAAATAAGATAATGAAACTGACAGAGGATTTAAATAGAACAATCGCAGGAAGCTTGATTGGCCGCGGCAGCCCTGTGGTCGGCACCAGAGACTTCTGTCCTGCTTTCAGAACTGGCTCCTGTTGCTGTGCACCACTTCTGAAGGGCCGTAGAGGTAAGTATGGCGCTAAGGAACCAGGCCTGCTACATGATGTACGCCCTGTGCCTGCTACAGGATGCACCCCATGTGCCTGGTACAGGATGCACCCCCTGTGCCTGCTACAGAATGCTCCCACCGTGCCTGCTACAGAATGCTCCCACTGTGCCTGCTACAGGATGCACCCCCTGCTCCTGGTACAGGATGCACCCCATGTGCCTGGTACAGGATGCACCCCCTGTGTCAGCTATAGGATACACCCCCTGTTTCCGCTACAGAATGCTCTCACTGTGCCCGCTACAGGATGCACCCCCTGTGTCTGCTACAGAATGCTCCCACTGTGCCTGCTACAGGATGCACCCCCTGTTCCTGCTACAGAATGCTCCCACTGTGCCTGCTACAGGATGCACACCCTGGGCCTGCTACAGAATGCTCCGACTATGCCTGCTACAGGATGGACCCCATGTGCCTGGTACAGGATGCACCCCCCTGTGCCAGGTACAGGATGCACCCCCTGTGCCTGCTAAAGAATGCTACGACTGTGCCTGCTACAGGATGCACCCCCTGTGACTGCTACAGGATGTTCCCACTGTGCCTGCTACAGGGTGCACCCCCTGTGCCTGTTACAGGATGTACACCCCCTGTGCCTGCTACAGAATGCTCCCCCTGTGCCCTCTACAGGATGCACCCCCTGTTCCTGCTTCAGGATGCACCCCTTGTGCCTGGTACAGGATGCACCTCCTATGCCTGCTACAGAATGCACCCCTGTGCCTGCTACAGAATGCTGCCACTGTGCCTGCTACAGGATGCATCCCCTGTTCCCGCTACAGAATGCTCCCACTGTGCCCGCTACAGGATGCTCCCCCTCTGCCCTCTACAGGATGCACCCCCTGTGCCTGCTACAGGATGCACCCCCTGTGCCTGCTACATAATGCTGCCACTGTGCCTGCTACAGGATGCATCCCCTGTTCCTGCTACATAATGCTCCCACTGTGCCTGCTACAGGATGCACACCCTGTGCCTGCTACAAAATGCTCCCGCTATGCCTGCTACAGGATGCACCCATGGGCCTACTACAGAATGCTCCCACTGTGCCTGCTACAGGATGACCACCCTGTGCCTGCTACAGAATGCTCCCACTGTACCTGTTACCGGATGCACCCCCTGTGCCTGCTACAGAATGCTCCCACTGAGGCTGCTACAGGATGCACCCCCTGTTCCCGCTACAGAATGCTCCCACTGTGCCTGCTACAGGATGCACCCCTTGTGCCTGCTAGAGAATGCACCCCCTGGGCCTGCAACACAATGCACCCCCTGTTCCCACTACAGAATGCTCCCACTGAGCCTGCTACAAAATGCACCCCCTGTTTCCGCTACAGAATGCACCCCCTGTGCTTGCTAAGGAAGGGCATGTGTGCCTGCTACTGGATGCCCCCTTGTGCATGCTACAAAATGCTGCCTGTGTGTCTGCTTCAAAATGCCCGCATGTGATTTCTACAGTATGTTCATGTTCACTGTGCTACTATTAGAAAATGCAACGTTTGTGCCCAGCACATAATGCCCACCGTGTGAATGCCGCAGAATGCCCCCTGTGCCTGCCATCACATGCCCTCTATGCCTGCTATATAATGCTCCCATTGTGCCTGTGACATAATGCACCCTTGTGCTTGCTGCAGGATGCCCACTTTGTTACTATTAAACAATGCTCCATTGGTAATGCTACATAATACCCCATTGCTACTCAATGCCCTGGTTGCTTCTAGATCCCTTGCTGTCGACAGCTCACCCTTGCCCTCCCGTTAGCTCTCCATTCCCCTTTTCTCTGCTTCCCTCACTGTGTTCTTCCCCTATAATTGTAAAGCTCTCTGTTGCTTCCCGAAGCTAGGTCCGTGCTGGATGGCAAAAGTCCCAAGTTTGCTTGAGGCCTTGGCCTGATGAAAGCCTTTCCAGCTCTCCTCACACTTTCGTTTCAAAGTGAAGGCTCAGCAGGATATCATAGCGGGGCTAACCCCTACCATAGCTCCTACATAGTAACAGTAAATGCATAATCACTCATACCTTGCTTGCACCCAATGATAAGAGACAGAGACCTTTTGAAAGTTGGAAACATATTACACTTTATTGGAAACATATGGTCACATTATTAGAGTCAGCCAATCGGGCGGTCCCAGCAATGCTCAGGTTTTATGAATGCCTGGCCCAAAACATAGGGCCTCATTACGAGGTTGGAGGTAAGGGGTTAACGGCGCTGGTAAAGGTGCCAGTGCCATTAACCCCTTACGTCCGCATTACGAGGTCCTTTAGCGGGTCCCACTAAGGGCGGCTGGTTTTACCAGGCGCCCTTAGCGGGAGCCGCTAAAGGACCAGCATGCTAATAACGGGCCCGTTATTAACAGGCCCGTTATTAGCATGCTCCCCATTCCCATTGAGCCCTATGGGGGCTCGAATGGGGATGGGTTCCCTGAATGGGGAAATACTGGATCCTCCAAGGTTGGGATGGCCCGGTAATTCCCCATTCAGGGAACCCGGACCCGGTATGCGGTAAGGGGGTAGCCATGGTGCTAACAGCACCATGGCTACCTCCAACCTTGTAATGAGGCCAATAGTCCTTTCCCGAGTGGCTCCGCTAATCCCGTTTTACAAAATCCCATGTCCAAAAACCTGTGAGCCCTCTCACACCATTTCCTTTCTTGCGAGAACGGCCCACCCTGGTATCCGACTGCCAGTTCAGTCACTCCCATTTAGAGAAAATGGAGCTAACAAGGCCACTATATCAGTTGTTGAGGAGTCCCAACCGTCCCTAGTAGTATCAGTGCCTGTGTCACCCCATCCTGGCTGAAGCAGCCAGTGGTTGGAGCTCACAGAACAGACCGCAGTGTGCCTCCTTCTCTGGGGCCACCCTAGCAACTCTGCATCGCTTTGGGGTGGCCCCTCCGCAACCCCAATGCCCCCACAAACGAAATCCTTCCTACAGTCCGTACTCACCATCCACTATGTACATCCGGACCTTGACATTACTCCCTAAGTACCATGGTTGAAATGGCCCATGACGACCTCTGACGGATGAACCCCATCTGTTGCAAAATTTACCAGGTTCCTTTCCCCGAATCCCGGTGCCTGGCAAATGCGAGCCCCTTCTGCTTCATAAAACGCTCCATATTTTTGTTAACCCTTCTAGATTTCTCCATTGCCGTGTTAGACGCCGCTCCCCGCCACACATTGCTAGGGCTCATCTCGGACCAAGCTATCTCAGACTCGGGAAGCATTTGCCCTAGGATTGTGATGCCTTCTTGCATCTCTATCAGTAATCGACCCCTTCCCAAATCAGCAAGGTCCCCCCCCAGGTGCACCACGAGTAAGCTAGGGGCCCTCATCTTGGCCAGCTGCCTGTGCAGTGCAGGGAGCAAAGGCTGCCACCACCTGCCAGGTGTGCTCAGCCATACCAGCTGGGTGTTCCGGAAACCCAAATAGGCCCCCCTGATTCAGTTTTGTGCGGGCCCATCTCTCCGCCCTGGTGATAAAAGAGTGGCCAATGATCCAGACCATGCGTCCTGCTGTAATAAAAATAAAAACATATTGTCATCACAACTTCCTCCCTGACCCCTTTACCCCCTGAACCCCCCATCTTTCTTCTCCCCTTGCTGGTCTATTTGCTTGGCAATACTCCTGGGTCTTGCCCCGGTGGGCGGATGTACAGTTTATAATGGTCAGATTGCCATCTACCTAGTTTCTGGATGCCCAAAACGTGAATGAAACCCCCAATGGATCTTCTACAGAATGCTTCACAGGGTCTCTTTCAGAAACTCCCCATAGATCTACTGTAGAATGCTTCACAAGGTCTTCCGAATGAAAACCCCAATGGATCGTCTACAGAATGCTTCACAGGGCCTCCTACTGAAACTCCCCATAGATCTTCTACATAATGCTTTACAGGACCACCTACTGAAACGCCCCATAGATTTACTACAGAATGCTTCACAGGGCTTCCTACTGAAACTCCTCATAGCTCTACTGCAGAATGCTTCACAAGGCCTTCCGAATGAAAACCCCAATGGATCTTCTACAGAATGCTTCACAGGGCCTCTTACTGAAACTCCCCATAGATCTACTGCAGAATGCTACGAAGGGCCTCCTGGTGAAACTCCCCATGGCTTTTCTGCAGATTGCTTCACAGGGCCTCCTACTGAAATTCACCTTAGATCTACTGCAGAATGCTTCAAAGGACCTCCTACTGAAACTCCCAATGGATCTTCTACAAAATGCTTCACAGGGCCTCCTGCTGAAATTCCCCGTAGATCTACTGCAGAATGCTTCACAGGACCTCCTACTGAAACTAGCAATGGATTGTACAGGAGGGCGGCGCGACCTCTGATGGGTCCATGGGATCAGAGCTCACCCTTGAGTACTTTAAGACGAGATAGCTGCACCTTGAGGTGATGGGGTGCAGGATTCTCTTACTCCAACACCAATCAATAAGGACAACTCAAATGGTTTGGCAAAGGGAAGTCCGTTTAATGACAAGTACAAAAACCGGGGAAACATTAGGAGATCATCAGTGATGTGATCGCCCGTCTCGCTTCAACTTCCACAATATTCATACAAACAGCAATTCTTATGGGCAAAAGTCATCATCATTGACGTGTAACACTCGAAAGTTTGTCATGCAAGTCTATTGGTTGGAAAAGGTAACTTAAGTATAAGTACTTCTGTATATGGTAACGGGGTGTGGGGATTGGATAACTCTTATCGGGTAGGCGTCTACGCCCATCCCTCTACATCACTTGTGCTAGACGTCACTACAAGTATGATGTCTCATTGCTTATACTACCTATAGCACCCTAAATCACTTGTTCCATTGTGATTGGGTCAGTTACACCCCAAGCATACATTTCCACTTTAATTAGCAGCATGCAGAATGTTCACCCAGATGTGGCATGCCCCAAGATTCACCCTGCCTCTCTTCCACCAATCAGTACTTTAGAGCTATGTGTCAATTAGTTGGCTGAGGATGGCCTCGAAGCTGTAGCTTCTTATCGGGAAAGGTTATGGCATCCTCTGGTTTTGGGTGACATCAGACGTTGGTACCTCTTTGTGCTTAGCTGGTCACGTGTCAGTACACGGTGAAGCTGCTTCATTTTCCATCTATTTGCGTATTTGATTCTCTCTTCGGCCTCGCCATCTGCCTGGGCCTCCTTATTTTGACCTTCACGTGCAGGCTGCTATGCTCTGAAGTTTCGATTCTTCAAAGTTGCCGCTCTCCTCCCTTCCGTAGGTTGACCTCGAATTCCCAGGCATGAGCTGCTTCTTACTAAGTTTTGATTCCGCTCTTTCGTCTGGCTTTGTGCTTGCATAAGAATCCTGGCCTGTTTGACCCCTACCATCCTGGGCTTAATTCTGCTTTCATGTAGAGTGGACTGCACTTATATAATGTGCTTCATTGAGGTAGATATATATATAGTTGGCGCTTGGCGCTGTATTCTTCTACTAAGCATAGCAAGCCGCACTGTTTTCTTAGCTTCTTGCGTTACAAGCCTATGAACAGGCATTAGCTAGTTGCATACCTTCATCCTGCTTTATGGTTACGTTTCTTTATATTTTTCGACATCATCTCTTCTTCTATGTCTGTGATTTCCTTATTCATGGTGTTTCGTCTTAGTGTGTCATCTTTTGGTTGTTGCTCGTTGATCTGTACGTCTGTCCGGGTCCTCGTGATATCACCATTCCCCTTCGATTAAGGTCCTTTGGGTCTCTTCTGGGACAGTATGAAAGTAGTCTTCATGCCGTGTCAGCTGTTGGTATGGTTGTCTCAATGGGTACGGTGCTGCCGATGGTTGTCTGGTTATTGGCACTTCAACAGGTATTTCTCTTCTGATGGGCACTGGGTAGATCCCTAGCGTAGCTCTCTGCTGGTTTATTTGCTCATCATATGTCACATATCTCGGCGAGTATGTTCCTGGTATTTCACAATGGGTGGCTTGAGTGCAGGCCATATCTGGGACCTCCTCTACACTCCTCCCTCTGGTCGGTTCATCGACCACTTCTGCTTCCTCCTTTGGATTCACCTTACTTGGTTCTTCTGTATTCATTTCTTCATCTTCTGGGTTTGTACATGATGGTGCGAAGGAGTGTCTCTTTGGAGTCCAAATTTGTATCACTCCTTTCAAACTTCTTACTGTTTTTACATGTTCCTCTTTGTTCCAGGTCATTAGCTGGCATTGTCCATTTGGGCGACAATAAATCCATTTTCCTTCGTACTTTCTTCGTTTCCTGGGAAACACAAATTTTGTTCCTTCTGGCGCATATTAGCTGGCCTTCACAAATTCTCTTATTTCTTCATCAGTCAGGTCTCTGGGCTTCCATCCTGGTTTGATATCGATCATGATCTCATCCCTATGGCTTTCTTCGCAGTTTTCTGGCATTGTGAGATAATTATCTTGATAACACAAAATCCTAATAGTATCATTAGTGACAGGGCTCCCAGGAACTTGAATATGTCTGCCATCCATTGTGGGACCCATGAGAATAGTGTTCCAAACCAGCTGTCATCATCAACTTCGTCAGTTTCATCAATCATCTGGTTCTATAGGTTTGTCAGCATACTTATGGCTTCTGTGAAAGTTCCATTTCCTTCGTCATGAGAAGGTATAAATGTGCAACATGACTCTGATTTTTGCGCAAACCCCTCCATCCATCGCTGTGATCATGTCAAGCACATATCTGTTCTGTAGAGTCATCAGTCGGATTGCTCTTAACGCTTTCTTGATTGCATTGCATCCCTTTATTGTCGAGTTGATGGTTTGCAGTAATTCCTATCTGGTGATTTGCAACCACTTAGTATTTGCTCCAACCTGGAATCTTGGCATGATGATCGTTGTGAACACAGATGAGGTGAGGCTGAAAAGCCTGTGCTCATACGGGATTGCATGGAATGCTTCTTCTGATTTGGCAGAAAAGTAATTTTCTCTCTTCCTTCGGGATACCAGCTCAACAGATCTCCTTTTCCTCATGTGAGCATCTGCTTTCGGGAAACTGTCAATATTCAAGTCGCTTTCTGGGATCACTAGTGCAGGAACGTGGACATTCACTATTGTGCATGTGCCTCCCCAGTTTTTCAGCAGTCTTATGTATGCTTTGGATCCACATGCCCAGTAATGATCCATAATTACTGCGGTTCCATGAGTCATTCCTGAGGCTTCAAATATTTGTCCGCAGTTCTGATTCTCTCCCATCTTCCTCGTGCCATTGTTCCTGAAGCACAATTTTGGGTTTCCCAGTGGCACTATCTGCAGGGGTCCTCCTCTGTCTTTGACCCATGGTAGCAATTTTGTGAGTTTCGGCCATAAGAGTTTGCACAACCTCTGAGAGTTCTCCATTGCTTCCTTATAGGCTCCAAAGACCATCCATGCTCGGCAGATCACCACTCCTTCTTCCCATCCGTCTGGTGAAAGCACTGTTCCGCTGCATTTGGCCTCTGTTCTTCCAATTTTTTGCCTCTTCAGGAGTTTTTCCTTGGGCATTTAGCTTTGGGTTCACTTCCCATCTGATTGCTGCTCCTTTAATTCCAGGCTTATCGTACCTGATCACATGATTCCTTGTATGTGCTCTGTTTCTCGTCTTAATGTCTTGTATATAATCATCTTCATCGGGGTAATTTGTCTCGGTTGCCCATATCAATGAGGCATCCCTCCCCATAAACTGCTCTCTGTTGTTGCACGTTGCTACGTGTGAGAGACAGTGTGCTATCGGGACATCAATTTCTACAGCCACAAAGATCTTGGATTTCCCCATGCTGTACGGTAGGAGTGTGCATACGAAGCATTCTCCTTCTGAATTCCTTCTTCCAACTTCTTTCATGTGCTGGTACGAAATGTTGTTTCCTAGATGTGCTGTGCTGTCTAGGTAGCCGTTCAGTTCATTGTTATCTTCATGCAGGCTCCTCTTGATCCTTAGTGTTTTCCTGTAGTTTGCTATAACTACATCTCTAAACACTTCTGTGTGGCTTTTCCTTGCTGGGGGACTCTCGGGTATTCTGGTCCAAGGTGCCGGTTTCCTTATCTGCATCCATGTGGTAGGTGGAGGTTTTGCAACTCTCTCCTTCTCTTCTTGCATTCTTTTCCTGCCCTCTATAAGTGCTTTTATTAGCCACCAGCCTATCACCGGCCCAGTGTATGGCTGCATCGTGGGCCTGGTACTTGTTCCTTGTGTTGGAAGTTGTGTGATTGTCAGTACAGTCTCTGCGGTTTTATTTTTCAGTTCCTCATGCCGTTTCTTCGCTCTAGCTATAAACGGGAATAAATGATCTATTAACAATTGTGTCTTTGTAGTGAATTCTACTACGGCTGCGTCTGTCTTTTTAAGGGCTTTTGTTAAGTCTTCTTTTGTTGGCTTTTCTCTTGCTTCTTTTCGGGTTCTCTCATTATTTTCTGGGCCTGATTGTTCGGTAGGCCGTCTCATGCTCTCGATTGCCTTCGCTTGAGGTCCTGTGGCCATTGACACAATCCCCAGTTTGTGTGAATTCAGTGTGTGGGTGTGTGTAGTTGTCAGTGCTATGTTTTCATTCATTCCGTGCTGACCCTGTCTCCAGCTCTTCTCTTAATTAGTTACCTCAAGTGTGTATGTGTCATTGTTGATTACATTCATTTTCAGTTCATTCACTTTACCATCAGATTTTCTCGGGACTGGAATAACTATATAGGGTCTGGGAGCTTTTGTGGGACTCATGCGTACATCATCACGTGGGTGCACTGAAATTGGAAAGCTTCATGCTCCAAGAAAAAATGCAGTTCATCACAGCAAAATAATGATAAACACAATGCATAGATACATGATAGTGCGGTGGGTTAAACGGCAGCATTTCCTTCCGGAGAAGCGAGGGCGCCCTCTGCTTGTGGGAGGACCAGGTTACTGTTCTGGGCCTCCATCGCGATCATAACAAAATGTCAATGTTTATTCTTTAGCCCCAATTTAATATTGTTCCCGAACAGTTTGTGTCATAAAGTGTCTGGTGATTCACAAGTGTCCCCCCTCTTGCGTGTGACGATTGTCTCTGGATACAGGATGCAGTATCCTTGCTAGACTATGGAAAAATAGATTAGATTAACACTTTGAATAGTCACTTTTACTGTGCATGTTCAAAGAACGAGTTCCCAGTCCACCCCCCTAATCAGCTTCAGTCCTGAGGACATGCTGGACATTGTTCAATGTGAAGAATTGGGAAACATGGCAATCAAAACAAATAAAGGCGAAGTTCTTGTCTCTACTCCCTCAATCTTTCCCTCGGCGGAAAGATGAAGTTCTTGCCTCGGCTTCCTCGATCTGTCCCTCGGCGGGAGGCTTCTTAGAATCTCCCAAGAAATCGATGGAAATTAGAATTTTTAATCTGAGCTATAATGGCATACAAGAGCATGTTTAGCTGAGTACTCTTCAATGGATCTCCGAGAAATGTCAATACGTCAACATTGGTTGGTCTTCCCACTAGCTCTGAAAAGTTCTCAATGAGGTGAAAGAAGACATGGTATGCATATCTGCTGTCTTCTGGTGATAACTACATGTGTCCTGTCTTGCTGGGTTAAGGATTATCGTCTTATAGGCTCTTCCCTTGACGTGAACAATGCTTGCACTTTCTGGACGTGTGGATTGCAGCCAAATAGTTTAGCTTGGTCCACAGCTGGCTCAAAAGTTCAGAGTTTGCTGGATACATGTGAGAGTGCTGTGCTCCTCCCGACTATAGCTACGGCACTCCTCTATGATGCGAAAGAAAAGCGTATTGACGAGTTCATCTATAATTGTCTGTGGTGGAAGCATTTGTATCCTTATCACTGTATTCAGGCAGTCTAATGAAGGATTCCGCGATGACAGTAAGTAGTTGCCTGATTACTTTCTTGTTGGCAGGATGCTGGATAAAGTCTGTGACACTGGTAACCCTCCCAACCAGCGACGGATATCATGCCAACACTAACTGGAAGTAAGTGAGTAGGTCCTCTGTGATGTTTCCGCTGGGGGACACCATAAATGCTGGCAAACAAGGTCTTGATATTTGGTGATTCAGGATACTGTGTTTAGCTCCTATGGTAGTCCTTGATCACTGTCGGCTAGAGTCTTGTTTCTCAACAATGCTTAAGTGTGGTTTGGTTTACAAGTTTGTATCAACAAAACGTGTTGTGGCTTAAATGCGCAATTTTCTTCTTCACCCTGCAACTAGGATGCACAGAGTGTCCGGTTATGTCCTTATCCCCTTTTGCTTAGAGGAAATGTCCAGTTTAAGCCACAACTTGCACAAGAGTTCTTTGTCTTGGCTTTGCTGCTCATGCGTCCTTCTTCCTCGTCATGGATCTCGTCTGCACGTGCTGAGGTTCTTCCCCGTTGTCTGTGGGTTCTTCGCGGTGGGGTGCAGCTAGAGGGCTTTCTCAGATATAGGGCTTAATGTCATTGAGAAAAATCCATGCTCTCCTGCCCTGCAGTTTTACAGCTGAAGGAGTGCAGTCCTCTACGTTGAAAGGGCAATTGAATCTTGGCTCGTCCCACCTCTTCCTCGTGTGGTTTGTTACTAGCACCGAATCTCCAGGAAAGATGAGTGGAACACGTAGACTTTGAACTGCGTCTGTTTCAGTGTCTCCTGCTGTGTTTTGTGCGGTGCTGCACCCTTTTCGTCGTTGCTGCATTTGGTCTGAAATCACAGTAAGACTGGATTTCATGCAGTTCAGGTAATTTTGCAATTTGGATCCCAGGACCTCTCGGGTTGGCTGGACATCACATCTAGCTCTGTCTCGAGAGGTTAGGGGAGTATTCATTCTGCTTCCTGTGACTATCTCGTGCAGCGTAAGATGATGGTCGGAGCCTGGTTGGTTCCGAAGAGCATACAATGCCAGTGGAAGGCAGTGCAGCCATCCACTCTTTAGAGTAAGCTTCAACTTGGCTATCCTTTCCTTTAACAAGCCGTTGAGCCTCTCACAGAGACCATTACCTTCCGGATGATGCGCCAACGAGAACTTGTGCTTTATACCAAGCAACAAGCTAATCTGTTCAAAGACTGAATTTACAAAATGAGCCCCATTATCTGATCTCATCACTTCACACACCCCCCATCTATGGAACACTTCCCTCACTAGGAATTTGGCCGCACAGGTAGAGTCTGGGTGTGTACATGGACCTGCTTCTATCCATCTAGAAAATGGACACACCACTGCAATTAAGTATCTGTACCCGTTGCACACTTGAATTATGTCGACATAGTCGATATGTAAGTGCTGAAAAGGCCCATTTGGCCGGGGGATGTCTTTCTCACTACTTTTAATGTGTGCCCAGTAGTGAATTGCTGACAGATTATGCAGTTCACCATAAAGAATGCAACATGCTCAGCTAAATTCGGTATAAACCAGTCTTCTGCGAGCGTTGCTGCTAGATTCTCTTTTGACATGTATAGTAGGTAATGCAATTGCTCCAATGCTATTTTTAGTAGGGCTACAGGCATTACTGGTTTACCAGTGCTGTCTTGCTGCCACAATCCATCAGAGGGGTTTAAAGAACACCCTCGACGTTTCCTTAGGTTCTTCTCGTCCTGTGGTGCCTCCCCTTGAAGCTCCATTAGTTGCGTCTGCCCCAGATTACTATAGGCTTCAGGTGTGGTACGTGCCACCATCATTCTCACATGGGTGCACACCACTTCCACTTCCATGACCGTCTCACTTTTGGAGGCCATGCACTTGGCTTCTGTGTCTGCTGTGTGATTCCCACGTGACACAAAATCTGTCCCTTTGGTGTGGGCGGTGCATTTCACGACCGCTATGCCCACTGGGAGCCATAGTGCCTTAATCAGCCTGTGCAATAAGGCTGCATGCTGCACTGGCATGCCATCTGCTCGGAGGTAGCCCCTCCTTTTCCAGCACGCTAGTCCTGCGTGCACTGTGGACGTCACATATGCAGAGTCACATCGGTGGGTATATTACATAAGATTGTAGATGGATTAGGGACCAGAGGGAACTTGGCTTCAACAATATTGTTTAATGCTCTTAAATCTTGAATTAAACACCAAGACTCTCCCTTTGATTTCTTGACAGGATACATCATCGTATTACATGGTGACTCTGATGTCACCAAGATGCCCTGGTCCATCATGGCGGAAATTGTCTTCGCGATCCCTTCATCTGCCTCTATGGACATGGGGTATTGTCGCGCTCTCTGTAAAATTGCTCCTACTTTCAGCTTAATTTTCACTTCTCACACCCCCTTCAGGAGGCCTATGTCATATGGTTCTGTAGTCCATACTGAGACAGGCACCTGGGCCATGTCGTCATCAAAGTATTCCGGACGTATCAGTGCCAACATCATTCTCTGAGGCACTTCTCTTTTGATTATTCTTACCCAAAATATGAGACTCACTTCCACCCTTGTCTCTTCTGAGTCTGGTTGTTCTTCAAACAGATCATCATCGGTGACGTCAGTCACTCGACACCCTTCATCAATGGTGATAATTGCACCCCATTGTCTGCCTTCATCATCGTAGCCTTCAACCAATGCTACATTTCCTCGCACAGCTGTGGTATGTATCATCAAGGGAAATACGTGTACCTCCTCTTCATCCATCGGTATTCTCGGTTTGAATAAAAATTCATCAAGTGTTCTCATGGTCCTATCTGCAAGGTCTGGCAATCCTGCCATGAGCACACGCATGCCGTATGCGAAAACTTCTGGTTCTAATGGTATAGCTCTCATGGCTATGTGCCCTGAGTATGCCGTGATCATTTCGCACATGTTTGAATAATGCATTCCTGGAGTGGAGCATACTATGCCCTCCTCCGTGAACGAAATATTCATGTTCAACTTTGTTATTAATCTCGACCCAAAATGTTTACTGGGGTCTGACGTGAATATAATAAAGGTACATTCATTTCGCACTCTCCTACGTAGACTGGGAGTGTGTCTGTAAAGGGAACTCGACTGTGAGCTCCTCTAAAACTCTGAGTATCTATGGCCTCGCCGGACAAGGAACACTTGCCTTCTCGTATGCACAAGCGTGTTGCACCCGTGTCAACTAAGAAGGAATAACTTTACCCCCTATGACGACATTCACCCTAGGGTCCCTATTAGGGTCTGGTGTCACTGATAGGATAGAGCACATCAGGGTTCCCAGTGAGCTGTCCTAGTTCATATATAAGTTCGGCCCACTGTACACTTGTGGATTCCCTCCACTCTCTGGGCTTCCTCCCCTTACAGAGTTTGTGCCCTGAGACGACTGCGGTGGTGCCTGTTGAAATTGCCCTTGCTGCGCACCCTGCTGCATGCCTGGTGCTTGCTGCTGCACTGTGTGGTTTTGTGCATTGCCCTGTTGTGAGGTCGCAGGTGGATTCGTCGTGCCTGCTCCCATTCCTTGGCTATTTTGCCACACGTCTTGACTTCTGCACGTGCGCCAAATGCCCTGTCATTCACACAGCCAACATACTGGCGGTGGTCAGATTATTTGTTCGTTTGACATATCTGGGTTGCCCATTTGCACGTTTTGAAAACCTCCTTGATTACTCTGGAAACCTCCTTGATTACTTTGCCATCCTCTTCCTCTAAATCCCCTTCCCCTCGGGTACAGTCCTACGTTACCCTGGTTGTTCTGCTGTGGGTTAGCCATCTGTTGTAAGTTCTGTTCAGCTGGACTAGTTAGCATGGCTCCTTCGAGAGCATACTTTGATCATTTCTTTTGTACCAGCTTCGCTTCCTCACCCTTTCGTGTTGCATCCTTTTTCCGATTCTTTTCTTGCAACAACCTACAGTAATGTGCAATAGTTAACTGTATTTCAGCCCAAGCTTTAGCCTCAACCCGTACCAATTTCTTGAGCTGTTTCTGCACCGGTTCTGGCAACCCTTGGCACAATATGTGGTAAAACACCGGTATAGATTTCGTCCAGGATTCCTGCGTTTTGAGCACCCACGCGTCTGGGAAATTCTGGATATAAATCAACGGATCTTCTGACTCCTTCTTTTTTCGATTCATTATAGCAACCCATATCGAAAGTGCACTCGTAGCGCTTTCCATACTGCTGCTCTGCAATTATTAAATGGCGCTCTGTCGTGAGTAGTGTTAATTATGGTTACACCAGGGTACCCTGCCCCTGTCCACACATCGTCTACTCTCTCACCAAGTATGGCGATCAGGAGACCTTTAATGTCCCCTATAGCTAACGTGAAACCCCCTGTCATTTTTTCTAACTCATGTATCCACTTCCTGGCTCCCAATGTCAGCATTGGAAGCTTGTTTTTCAGGTTTTCTCGATCCATGTGTGGCCAAGGAATATATTGCTGTGTGGCCAAGGAATATATTGCGGTCTTGCTCCCCTCTTTTCTAGTAGCGGAAATTGGAATGTGCAGTCTTCCTTCTCTTCCCTTATAGCTCTCCTGTCTACCGCTGGGATAATATTCCCGCATCGCCATCTGCCTGGCAATGTCCTCAACATGTCTGTATAGGCGGGTGCTGACACCCCCCTCTGACCATGGGGTCTTCCATCATGCCAGTCCGACTGTGTGGCAGACTCTGATGTCCTCGGTGCGGACTCACTAGCATCCGACCATCGTACCCCTTTGTCCCTTGGGAGCCACTTTTCGCGCCGTCTCCCTTCTTCATTTGTCTCGCACTCCGTTTCCTCTCCGGAGTCGGACATTGATTGTTCCCAATTCACGCAACTCCTTGTGTCATCATCGTTTTTACTGATTTCTAGTTTGTGCAGGGACAGTCTCCTGCTCTCACTACTTCGGGTGACATCCTCAGTGTCATACAGTTGAGTGCTTTCCAAGCACTCTTCTTCCCTTTCCCTTTGGGATATTTTTTCTAATCCCATTTTGTCATATATTTTATCGATCGTTTCCCCGATGCTTCTGGTGTCGAAGTCATCTTCAATATTTGCCCCAATCATGCCTGGTACTGAGTCGTGTGCAGGAAAGAATTCTTCAATGTCTTCCCATTCTACAACAGGATTGGGTTTTTTAACTTCCCGCTCCAAATATTTGAGGTTGCGTGCCCTCTGTCTACGCTTACCTTCTATGACATCATCACATTCTTTGCGCTTCCTCGCCTCTTCTCTGAACTTATCTTCTTCTCTTCTTTCATTTCTACGTTCATTTTCCCTTCGAACTTCCTCATCCCTTCGTCTCCTTATCTTGTCACGTACTCTTTGCTCTTCTTCTAAACCCTGCTGTTTCTGTCTGTCCAAGGCATAGACTGCTCTCTGTTTGCGATCAAGCTGTTTCTCTTGCTCTTTGCGATATAGCTGTTCACACCTAAGTCTATCCTTCTGTCTTATCCTTTCATCCCTTGACTCCTTGTCTTTCTCTTTTCTCTGCGCCTCGTCTAACCTCTCTTTAGGTTTCACATCATCACTTCATTTCCCATCAAGTTTCAACAATATCTGTCCTCCCATCCATTCGTCCTTTGCAAATGCTATCTCATCAGTTCTGCTTTCACCTTCTTTCCATTTCTTTCCCTCTCTCCCCTTATCGAGAGTTGCACTAATCTGTGCCTGATCCTTCCTCTCATCATCTCGTCTCTCCTTGTCCCTCGGGACTGCGGAGGTAAGAATCTTGTCCTGATCCTTCCCTCGGTTTTCGTCACTACTGTAAGTAGGTGACTCGTATGCGGGGTTGCTGTACCCTGTGGCTTCTTTAAGCTCTCTTAATGGGTAAAGTCCATCAGGCTTACTTCCCTCGCTTTCTGTTCAGGCAGGGCAGGTGGCGCGGTAGGCGTCTCACCCCCCTCCGTGCATACGTTTAATATCCAGTCAGCAGGTGGCTCTTCTTCCTTCGACTGTTCGAACATTTTCCAAAGTTCTAGAACAGCAAGGCGTTTCTCTATTTTTTTTCCTGTATATGTGGCATGCAAGTAAGTTGACATATGCTGTAAAACGGCTTTGGATAAGGGCCCATTTTGGGGCCACGGCATAAACATCTTGTGGGCGGTTCCCTTAACCCACTCGGTGCTATATTTCATAAGCCTGGGTGCATGTTTCGGCAGTTGCTTACATAATTGTGCCAATGGTGTAATTTCTTCCATGCTTAAATCTCTTCTACTTTCCTCTCAAACACCACTTTTCAATGCTTCCATGCAATCTAACACTATCAACAATATGAGCGAGCACCAAACACTGCAAGCTCCAATCCAATTTTACCCACCAAAACTTTTTATCGCCAATTTACTCAAGAATATCAATCCATGTGCACTTCCCTCGCAACTATAGAATCGCGTAAAACCCTATTTGACTTCAACAACACAAGACACATTTTCTTACATGTGACATACAACATAACACATATGACAGACACTTGACAGACTAGATAGACACCAGCTGGACACAAATATCTCTGCCTCTAAATTGTACCCCGACATGGAGTTTAAACAAACTCCTTTTATGACGTCTTTAAACGTGGTAGTAGCCTAGTCGTCCCCTGTTATGTGGGCTCTGAGTTGACGTTTCTTCTGACTGCTATATTAAAGCGCAGGAACAAGGCGATTCCTCTCTTTCCTCAGGTGTCCACCCTGGAATCCTCTCTCTTCTCAGGTGTCCACCCTAGTATTCTTTACTATCTCAGGTGTCCACCCTGGTATTCTTTAATATCTCAATTATTCTCGAGTCATTATCCCCTTATATATATATATATATATATATATACAGTCTTCTCTACTTCTGACTATTTTATTCTCTCCACCTCCCTCCGTTACCTTTTCCCTTACTTGTTCTAATGCCTATGACATTGTCCAAAGCATTCAATTTTTGTTTCACTCACCGCTTGCATGGTTCCTCTCTGGATCCTCGGGATCACTGCCTCTGTTACTGCATCCTTTAGTCTTTTGTCTGTTCCGCTGCCTGTAGGAATGGAAGGGTTTATGTTTATAAAACGGGTCCCTTCAGACCCACTGCAGTTTTTTGGACAGGTTTAAACTATCATTGTCCATGGGAAGCTTCACAGTCTACTTGGCCAAATGGCGAAGGACTCATGATATTGCCGAAGACCTAGAGTTACTTCGTGTCGATGGTCAATAGGTGTCTTATTTTAATCAATAATCAATAATTGATGGTCAAAACCATCCTCTCAGCTACCAAGTGTACAGGAGGGCGGAGCGACCTCTGACGGGCTCATGGGATCAGAGCTCACCCTCGAGTACTTTAAGATGAGATAGCTGCGCCTTAAAGTGGATGGGGTGCAGGATTCTCTTACTCCAACACCAATCAATAAGGACAACTCAAATGGTTTGGCAAAGGGAAGTCCGCTTAATGACAAGTACAAAAACCGGGGAAACATTAGGAAATCATCAGTGATGCGATCGCCCCTCTCACTTCAACTTCACAATCTTCATACAAACAGCAATTCTTATAGGCAAAAGTCGTCATCATTGACATATAACTCTCGAAAGTTTGTCATGCAAGTCTATTGGTTGGAAAAGGTAACTTAAGTATAGGTACTATATCTGTATATGGTAACGGGCTGTGGGGATTGGATAACTCTTATTGGGTGGGCGTCTAAGCCCATCCCTCTACATCACTCGTGCTAGACGTCACTACAATTATGACGTCTCATTCGTTCTACTAACTATAAGACCCTAGATTACTTGGTCCATTGTGATTGGGTCAGTTACACCCCCAAGCATAAATCTCCACTTTAATTAGCAGCATGCAGAATGTTCACCCAGATGCAGCATGTCCCAAGATTCACCCTGCCTCCCTTCCATCAATCAGTACTTTAGAGCTATGTGTCAGTTAGTTGGCTGAGGATGGCCTTGAAGCTGTAGCTTCTTATCAGAAAAAATTATGGCATCCTCTGGTTTTGAGTGACATCAGACGTTGGTACCTCTTTGCGCTTAGCTGGTCACTTGTCAGTACACCGTGAAGCTGCTTCATTTTCCATCTATTTGTGCATTTGATTCTCTCTTCGGCCTCGCCACCTGCCTGGGCCTCCTTATCTAGAACTTCACGGGCAGGCTGCTATGCTCTGAAGTTTCGATTCTTCGACGTTGCAGCTCTCCTCCCTTCCGTAGGTTGACCTTGAATTCCCAGGCATGGGCTGCTTCTTACTAAGTTTCGATTCTGCTCTTTCATCTGGCTTTGTGCTTGCATAGGAACCCTGGCCTGTTTGACCCCTACCATCCTGTGCTTAATTCTGCTTTCATGTAGAGTGGACTGCACTTATATAATGTGCTGCATTGAGGTAGATATATATATATAGTTGCCTTTTGCCGCTCTATTCTTCTACTAAGCATAGCAAGACGCACTGTTTTCTTAGCTTCTTGCGTTACAAGCCAGTGTACAGGTGTTAGCTAGTTGCATACCTTCATCTTGCTTTATGGTTACGTTTCTTTATATTTCGACATTGTCTCTTCTTCTATGTCTGTGATATCCTTATTCATGGTGTTTCGTTTTAGTGTGTCATCTTTTGGTTGTTGCTTGTTCATCTGTACGTCTGTCCGGGCCCTCATGACATCACCATTCACCTTCGATTAAGGCCCTTTGGGTCTCTTCTGGGACAGTCTGAAAGTAGTCTTCATGCCGTGTCAGCTGTTGATATGGTTGTCTCAATGGGTACCGTGCTGCCCATGGTTGTCTGGTTATTGGCACTTCAACAGGTATTTCTCTTCTGATGGGCACGGGGCAGAGCCCTAGCGTGGCTCTGTGCTGGTTCATTTGCTCATCATACGTCACATATCTTGGCGAGTATGTTCCTGGTATTTCACAATGGGTGGCTGGAGTGCAGGCCATATCTGGGACCTCCTCTACAGGATCTTCTACAGAATGCTTCACAGGGCCTCCTACTGAAACTCCCCATGGATCTTCTAGAGACTGCTTCACAGGACCTCCTACTGAAACTCCCCATTTATCTTCTACATAATGCTTCACAGAGCCTCCTTTTGAAACCCCCCATAGATCTTCTGCAGAATGCTTCACGGGGCCTACTGTTGAAACTACTCATAGCTCTTCTACAGAATGCTTCACAGGGACTCCTACTGAAACTCCCCATAGATTTACTACATAATGCTTCACAGGATTTCCTACTGAAACTGCCATAGGTCTACTGCACTATGCTTCACAGGGCTTCCTACTGAAACTCCCCATAGATCTACTGCAGAATGCTTCACAAGGCCTCCTAGTGAAACTCCCCATAAATCTTTTACAGAATGCTTTACAGGACCTCCTACTCAAACTCCCCCTAGATGTACTACAGAATGCTTCACAGGACCTTCTACTGAAACTCCAAATGGATTGTCTACAGAATGCTTCACAGGGCCTCCTCCTGAAACTCCCCATGGATCTTCTAGAGTCTGCTTCGCAGGGCCTCCTACTGAAACTCCCCATATATCTTCTACATAATGCTTCACAGAGCCTCCTACTGAAACTCCCCATAGATCTTCTACAGAATGCTTCACAGGGCCTCCTACTGAAACTCCCCATAGATCTACTGCAGAATGCTTCACAGGCCTTCTATTGTAACTCCAAATGGATTGTCTATAGAATGCTTCACAGGGCCTCCTCCTGAAACTCCCCATGGATCTTCTAGAGACTGCTTTGCAGGGCCTCCTACTGAAACTCCCCATATATCTTCTACATAATGCTTCACAGAGCCTCCTACTGAAACTCCCCATAGATCTTCTACAGAATGCTGCACAGGGCCTCCTACTGAACCTCCCCATAGATTTACTACATAATGCTTCACAGGGCCTCCTATTGAAACTCCCCATAGAACTACTGCTGAATGCTTCACAAGGCCTCCTACCGAAGCTCCCAATGGATCTTCTACAGAATGCTTCACAGGGCCTCCTACTGAAAGTCCCCATAGATCTACTGCAGAATGCTTCACAAGGCCTCCTACTGAAACTCCGCATAGATCTTCTACAGAATGCTTTATAGGACCTCCGAATGAAACTCCCAATGGATCTTCTGCAGAATGCTTCACGGGGCCTCATACTGAAACTCCCCATAGATCTACTGCAGAATGCTTCATAGGACCTCCTACTGAAACTCAAAATGGATCGTCTACAGAATGCTTCACAGGGACTCCTCGTGAAACTCCCCATGGATCTTCTAGCGACTGCTTCACAGGGCCTCCTACTGAAACTCCCCATAGATCTACTGCAGAATGCTTCACAAGGCTTCCTACTGAAACTCCCCATAGATCTTCTACAGAATGCTTCACAGGGCCTCCTACTGAAACTCCCCATAGATGTACTACAGAATGCTTCACAGGTCCCCCAAATGAAACTCCCAATGGATCTTCTACAGAATGCTTCACAGGGCCTCATACTGAAACTCCCCATAGATCTACTGCAGATTGCTTTACAGGACCTCCTTCTGAAACTCCAAATGGATCGTCTACAGAATGCTTCACAGGGACTCCTCCTGAAACTCCCCATAGATCTTCTAGAGACTGCTTCACATGGCCTCCTTCTGAAACTCCTCGCACCTTGAAACACTTGTGTATAGGCGCGTTATAAATGCCATATCATATCATACATCTTCTACAGAATGCTTTACAGGACCTCCTACTGAAACTCCCCATAGTTTTACTCCAGACTGCTTCACAGGGCCTCTGAATGAAACTCCCCAAAGATCTACTGCAGAATGCTTCACAGGGCCTCCGAATAAAACTCCCAATGGATCGTCTACAGAATGCTTCACGGGGCCTCCTACTGAAACTCCCCATAGATCTACTGCAGAATGCTTCACAGGTCCTCCAAATGAAACTCTCAATGGGTCTTCTACAGAATGCTTCGCAGGGCCTCCTAATGAAACTCCCCATAGATTTACTACAGAATCCTTCACAGGGCCTCCTACTGAAACTCCCCATAGATCTACTGCAGAATGCTTCACAGGTCCTCCAAATGAAACTCTCAATGGATCTTCTACAGAATGCTTCGCAGGGCCTCCTACTGAAACTACCCACAGATCGACTGCAGAATGATTCACAGGACCTCCTCCTGAAACTCCCAATGGATCTTCTAAAGAATACTTCACAGGGCCTCCTACTGAAACTCCCCATATATCTTCTACATAATGCTTCACAGAGCCTCCTACTGAAACTCCCCATAGATCTTCTACAGAATGCTGCACAGGGCCTCCTACTGAACCTCCCCATAGATTTACTACATAATGCTTCACGGGGCCTCCTATTGAAACTCCCCATAGATCTACTGCCGAATGCTTCACAAGGCCTCCTACCGAAGCTCCCAATGGATCTTCTACAGAATGCTTCACAGGGCCTCCTACTGAAAGTCCCCATAGATCTACTGCAGAATGCTTCACAAGGCCTCCTACTGAAACTCTGCATGGATCTTCTACAGAATGCTTTATAGGACCTCTGAATGAAACTCCCAATGGATCTTCTGCAGAATGCTTCACGGGGCCTCATACTGAAACTCCCCATAGATCTACTGCAGAATGCTTCATAGGACCTCCTACTGAAACTCCAAATGGATCGTCTACAGAATGCTTCACAGGGACTCCTCGTGAAACTCCCCATGGATCTTCTAGCGACTGCTTCACAGGGCCTCCTACTGAAACTCCCCATAGATCTACTGCAGAATGCTTCACAAGGCCTCCTACTGAAACTCCCCATAGATCTTCTACAGAATGCTTTACAGGACCTCCTACTCAAACTCCCCATAGATGTACTACAGAATGCTTCACAGGTCCCCCAAATGAAACTCCCAATGGATCTTCTACAGAATGCTTCACAGGGCCTCATACTGAAACTCCCCATAGATCTACTGCAGATTGCTTTACAGGACCTCCTACTGAAACTCCAAATGGATCGTCTACAGAATGCTTCACAGGGACTCCTCCTGAAACTCCCCATAGATCTTCTAGAGACTGCTTCACATGGCCTCCTTCTGAAACTCCTCGCACCTTGAAACACTTGTGTATAGGCGCGTTATAAATGCC
The DNA here is from genome assembly GCF_040938575.1 of Ambystoma mexicanum. Taxonomy (NCBI): domain Eukaryota; kingdom Metazoa; phylum Chordata; class Amphibia; order Caudata; family Ambystomatidae; genus Ambystoma; species Ambystoma mexicanum. Next base: position 283,556,947 of record NC_090931.1, on the reverse strand, counting down.
ATATCATATCATACATGTTCTACAGAATGCTTTACAGGACCTCCTACTGAAACTCCCCATAGTTTTACTCCAGACTGCTTCACAGGGCCTCTGAATGAAACTCCCCAAAGATCTACTGCAGAATGCTTCACAGGGCCTCCGAATAAAACTCCCAATGGATCGTCTACAGAATGCTTCACGGGGCCTCCTACTGAAACTCCCCATAGATCTACTGTAGAATGCTTCACGGGTCCTCCAAATGAAACTCTCAATGGGTCTTCTACAGAATGCTTCGCAGGGCCCCCTACTGAAACTCCCCATAGATTTACTACAGAATCCTTCACAGGGCCTCCTACTGAAACTCCCCATAGATCTACTGCAGAATGCTTCACAGGTCCTCCAAATGAAACTCTCAATGGATCTTCTACAGAATGCTTCGCAGGGCCTCCTACTGAAACTACCTACAGATCGACTGCAGAATGATTCACAGGCCCTCCTACTGAAACTCCCAATGGATCTTCTAAAGAATACTTCACAGGGCCTCCTACTGAAACTCCCCATGGATCTTCTAGAGACTGTTTCGTGGGGCCTCCTATTGAAACTCCCCATATATCTTCTACATAATACTTCACAGGGCCTCCTACTGAAACTCTCCATAGATCTTCTACAGGATGCTTCACAGGGCCCCCTACTGAAACTCCCCATAGATCTACTGCAGAATGCTTCTCAGGGCCTCCTGGTGAAACTCCCCATAGATCTTCTGCAGAATGCTTTACAGGACCTCCTACTGAATCTGCCCATAGATGTACTACAGAATGCTTCACAGTTCCTCCTACTGAAACTCCCTATAGATCATCTACAGAATGCTTTACAGGACCTCCTACTGAAACTCCCCCTAGAGAAATTCTGCACACATGACTTCTAGAAAGCGAGGCCAATAATCAACCCACTAACAATTCCACCCCTCTGCATATACCTCTCAAACTCTAACCAAACACAACCATAACCCTAAAGCACAGCAAATGGCACAAACTTCACTACACCGCAACAACAGAACAAACCACGCATAGCTTTGCACAACAGTACACGCGGCTACCAACCGGAAAGCAACCCTAAGCTCAGCGAACAGTGTTAACTGCACTGAGGCTGACAACAGCACATTATTGCTCTCTTGCACTTATCCTGCTTGTTCCCACTAACTCACCCCCATCCACTTTTCTTTTCAGATTCACCAGAGCACCACGGGCCCACTACGGTGGTGATAGTGCGCGGTACAAATATCCTTTAACATTAACATTGACATTAACATTTACTACAAAATGCTTCACAGGGCCTCCTACTGAAACTCCCCATAGATATTCTGCAGAATGCTTCACAGGGCCTCCGAATGAAACTCACAATGGATCTTCTACAGAATACTTCACAGGGCCTCCTACTGAAACTCCCCATGGATCTTCTAGAGACTGTTTCGTGGGGCCTCCTATTGAAACTCCCCATACATCTTCTACATAATACTTCACAGGGCCTCCTACTGAAACTCTCCATAGATCTTCTACAGAATGCTTCACAGGGCCCCCTACTGAAACTCCCCATAGATCTACTGCAGAATGCTTCTCAGGGCCTCCTGGTGAAACTCCCCATAGATCTTCTGCAGAATGCTTTACAGGACCTCCTACTGAATCTGCCCATAGATGTACTACAGAATGCTTCACAGTTCCTCCTACTGAAACTCCCTATAGATCATCTACAGAATGCTTTACAGGACCTCCTACTGAAACTCCCCCTAGAGAAATTCTGCACACATCACTTCTAGAAAGCGAGGCCAATAATCAACCCACTAACAATTCCACCCCTCTGCATATACCTCTCAAACTCTAACCAAACACAACCTTAACCCTAAAGCACAGCAAATGGCACAAACTTCACTACACCGCAACAACAGAACAAACCATGCATAGCTTTGCACAACAGTACACGCGGCTACCAACCGGAAAGCAACCCTAAGCTCAGCGAACAGTGTTAACTGCACTGAGGCTGACAACAGCACTTTATTGCTCTCTTGCACTTATCCTGCTTGTTCCCACTAACTCACCCCCATCCACTTTTCTTTTCAGATTCACCAGAGCACCACGGGCCCACTTCGGTGGTGATAGTGCGCGGTACAAATATCCTTTAACATTAACATTGACATTAACATTTACTACAAAATGCTTCACAGGGCCTCCTACTGAATCTCCCCATAGATATACTGCAGAATGCTTCACAGGGCCTCCGAATGAAACTCACAATGGATCTTCTACAGAATGCTTTACAGGGCCTCCTACTGAAACTCCCCTTAGATCTACTGCAGAATTCTTTGCAGGATCTCCTTGTAAAACTCCCCATAGCTCTTCTACAGAATGCTTCACAGGGCCTCTTACTAAACTCCCCAAAGCTCTTCTACAGAATGCCTCACAGGGCCTCCTATTGAAACTCCCCATAGACCTTCTACAGAATGCTTTACAGGACCTCCTACTGAAACTCCCCATAGATTTACTACAGAATGCTTCACAGGACCTCCTACTGAAACTCCCCATAGATCTACTGCAGAATACTTCAGAGGTCCTCCCAATGGATCCTCTACAGAATGCTTCACAGGGCCTCCTACTGAAACTCCCCATAGATCTACCGCAGAATGCTTCACAGGGCCTCCTGGTGAAACTCCCCATAGCTCTTCTACAGAATGCCTCACAGGGCCGCCTACTGAAACTCCCCATAGATCTTCTACTGAATGCCTCACAGGACCACCTGGTGAAACTCCCCATAGCTCTTCTACAGAATTCCTCACAGGGCCTCCTACTGAAACTCCCCATAGATCTTCTACTGAATGCCTCACAGGACCTCCTACTGAAACTCCCCATAGATCTACCGCAGAATGCTTCACAGGGCCTCCTACTGAAACTCCCCATAGATCTACTGCAGAATACTTCACAGGTCCTCCCAATGGATCCTCTACAGAATGCTTCACAGGGCCTCCTACTGAAACTCCCCATAGATCTACCGCAGAATTCTTCACAGGGCCTCCTGGTGAAACTCCCTATAGCTCTTGTACAGAATGCTTCACAGGGCCTCTTACTGAAACTCCCCATAGCTCTTCTACAGAATGCCTCACAGGGCCGCCTACTGAAACTCCCCATAGATCTTCTACTGAATGCCTCACAGGGCCTCCTACTGAAACTCCCCATAGATCTTCTACTGAATGCCTCACAGGGCCTCCTGGTGAACCTCTCCATAGATAATCTACAGTATGCTTCACGATGTCCTGCAGAAACTCCACCAGGGATCCACTACAGGATGCTTCCTAGGAGCCTGCCACATAACGCCCCTCCCCCAGGGATCCATTACAAAATTCGTCTCTGGGGTTTGCTACAGGAATTATTCATGGCTCTTCTACAGAGTGCTTCTTGGGGGTCCGCTGCAGAAACTATATCCACAACTGAATGCTTTGGCGGGCTTTCTTTTGCTGCTCTTCACAAGCTGTTTACAGAAAACCTTTTGCAAGTTGGCTATGGAGTGCTCCTCCTCTTCCCTGTTAACCACACGCCCATGGACTCTCCTCAGAATGCTCATGAGTAGCCTACCCCTGAATACTTTCTACTGCAAGCCATACAGAAATAATGATCCATGGCCACAAGGTAGATCACTTGCCATGTGCCTGCTACAGGATCCCCTTTGAGCCAGATATGGAAAGCTCTTCATGGGCCCAGGGTAAAATTCTGAAATTCATTGGTTGTGCCAAAGAAGACTTTACTATGAAATGCTTTGCATAGGTGCACTACAAAATATTGCCAATAGACCCACTACATGTTGTTTTGGGCATCAAATGGGCCAACCCTGACCATTACATCAAGTTTGTGCTCGATGCCCACTTTACTCTGCAGGCATAGCAGAACTGCCATACATGTGATCTGGTAGCTCTATCAGTAAATGTACCCCTCTAAAAGGCTGGCTTGGCCAAGGCAAGGACATTCTCATGCAGTACCCCTCAAGTGCAGTTCATTGTTTGAGAGCCCCCTTTTTGAAGATATGTTGGTGAGAGAAGGAGGGACATATCTTAATTACCTGTGACTTCCACTGAAGCAAGGGAGACTTGAAACAGTCAACGGGGGACACATTCAATGATCACTCTGGTGCTTTGTCCTTATAGCCCCCATTATGCCGGATAGAAATCATATATATACAGTGCTGGCAATTGGCAAAATGTACTCTGGGACCATGTCTCCGTGCCTGGTGGTTGGTTGAGGATATTGTGGTGTCTGAGTGACGTGGGCTGGGAGGAACCTCCGCCCGGATTGGGCAGTGCCCAATCTCCTCAGGGAACAAAGTCCAGTGGGGGGGGGGGGAGGGGTCACTGCGCCACGGGTGGAAGTGGGTATTTACATACAAACAGAGAGCATGATGGGAACATAAGAATGACCACATAATTGTATATTTAAAATGTGCCTGTGACAGTGATTCAAGCATGAAAGGCGTGTGGGCTTGGAAGGACGAGAGTAGGGAGGAACGACCACTCCACTCCACCTCCATTCAATCTCAGGAAGTGAGAGTGAGTGGAGGTGTGTATGGAAGAAAGGAGACCGAATTGGGCAGAGTGTCTGTACGGTAACCCCTTTAGATAACTAACCACTGGATAGGGTAGGGAGAGTCAAGAAGGCCCGGAGGGAGTTCAGCTAGGGAAGACAACCCACTGTTACATCCCCCGGCCTAGCATAAGTAAGAATTTACAGAGATGAGTAAAATCTGCTCTATATACTAATCTGGAGAGTAAGAACGCCTGGGTTGGGGAGGCCATTGCTTTTAAGATGAAATAGAAAGGGACGGTCCTAAACCCTGCTTAAAATGGACAATAACAATCCTTGAACATGCGTAGAGTGTTTCTTGTGCCATCTGTGACAACATATAAATACATCAGAACATTACCTACGTAAATTAAGTTTTTTTTCTAAAGGCTTTATCTACGGTGCAGGTCTATGTTTGAATGCTGGCGGTATAAAGCCAGTGTGCCCGTATGCCGGCGCCATCCCAATGCCATTCCTGTCTGCTGCCCATCACAACACCAGAGTGCCTTTGCTGCGGGGGCCGTCTTGTTGATCCTTCATATTTCTATGTGGTGGGACCACCCTAAGCACCCCTGTACAAACCTCCCCGGACCCGCCCTGGCCCTTCTATTTCTTTCGTCTTAATTCTCTGTGGGCCCTGCGCCACCGCCCGCAGCTCTGCGTTTCCCCTTGTGAGGGCAGTATAGCAACCTTTCCCCGCACATGCTCTTTTGTACGGAGGTGTGGCTCCGGCAGCTTGCCTGGACACTGGCGTGTAGTCGGCGGCTTGCAGACTGAGTATGAGTTGGTTAGGATTCTAGACCCCTTGACAATTCATAAAGAATGTTTGCCTTGATCTTCTACTTCATCTTTTGAATGTTGAGTTGAACGAGTTTTAGTACATCCTGATGCTGCAAATGGGCTTCTTCCCAGGGAGCTCCAGCCACAAGCACGATTTTTTTTCTCCTTCTGAGTTGCAAAAGTTATAATCAGGTGGAGCAGAAAAAGACACACCATTTGCAAATAAATTGGCCTCATTCCGAGTCGGCCGGTGCGATCAAAAAAGTGCCGGTATTCGTGGATACTGGTACTTTACCACACCGGCTACCTACGGGTACTGGGTTAGTAAACCAGGTGCTCTACCAACAAAAAAAGCCCTCATTACCGGTGCCAGTAATGGCAGCAAATCCCCTCATGGAATCCTATTGGACTCCATGAATGGGGGTTTACTCCGTCCCTCCGCCACTCATAATCCGGAGGCATTGAGTCCCTGAGACAGTACTAACATTTGCCAGTGTCGGCTGTATGGCCAGGAAACCGGCAGGCCCATTGTCTGTTTTGCCAATACCGCCATACTCATAATGAGGCTTAACTCCATATGTTCTGTGATAGATTAAACTACCCTTACCACACCCCTTAAATCAAAGAAACAACCCTCTCTTTTCCCCTATTTCTCCTCTTGCTTTACCCCCCAAAAGTGCACTCACATGAACCTGAAGTGCTCCGAAGTGGTGCTCCTTCAATTCACCCTGCACAGCTGGACCACAGTACCACCCCTCTAGAGAACAGACAGGCCTTTAACCAATATGGCTGAGTTGTGCGGACGAGAAACCTCCAATGTCTCGGAAAGCCTGAGCTCCTACTTGGCTCACCAAAAGTGGGGGTGGGCATGCTTTGAGTTAAGGTGATTAGAGACCCACCTCCACAAGAGGAACTGCCATGGCATATATGCGAGTACAATTAGTGGGACACCTAGGAGCAGAATCCCATTGTGACCCATCGTAAGCGTATAGAATAAGGTGGAACGTCGAATAGTGAGCAGGCTCCTGAGGGGCTTCAGTCAATCTTAAAGCCACATAAAGCAAAGCATAACATGGCAAAGCAAGGTATGAAAAGCCAAACAAAGCAATCGAAGGCATAGCAATGCATGGTAAGTGCCATATAAGGTCTCCTCCCACTAGTCCTACCACTGTCCCCTGCAGAGAGTTCCCATGTAACTTTCTCACTTTGCTACTGTCAATCCCCTCCTCTGCCTCTCTCTCTCTCTCTCTCTTGCTCGCTCTCTCTCTGTCTCTGTGTAGCCCCTGGTTTTATGACCCTGGACTACGTGCACACAATTCTAAAAAAACCCCGAGCCAGGAATGGCCTGCATCGGAACAACTACACCATCCCAGACCGGCTGTTCCGGTGAGGCGCTTAGCAACCTGCAGTTAAAAATGTTAGTACAGGAAATGGGCCACAATCCTGGGTTCCTGATATTAAATAAGCCACAGTACACCAGAGAGGAATGTTTGGTAGCCTTACAGTCTTTTATATAAAAACGTGTAAAACTATTTAACAGGTAAACGTATCCACTCTCTTCAGATCAACACCTGCCCAAATTCAGATTCTCATTCTGTGTTTTATGATTCTTTAATAAGAGTAGGTGATACCCCTTGCACACACCCCTCTGTGTGTGAACTTTAAGAAAATCCCTATTCCTCTCTACATGCTCTCATTCCCAACCTCCCACTTTCCACAAATACAATTCTTTTATATTCCATGAAATCAAAGTGGTAGCTGCAGTCGGCCCTTAATAGAAAAAAAACCCTTTTCAGTCACCTTTGTTAAATATCACGGCCCCAAATTACAGTACCTTGTTGTCCTGTGTCTTCCTGGCAGTCCTGGACACTTGCACTTTTGCATTTGCCCCACTTTGCCATGGGTGGCTGCCACGGGATGATTGCGATCTCGCCTTTACAGAGGGTCTTCCACCAATGCTAGGGATACAGCAACACTCTCTTCCTCTGTGACAGTGCCCTTCACATGAATTGAGCTAACGCAGCTCTGGTTTCCTGAGGTAGTGCTGTGTAGTGGTCATGGCCTCTCCAAACCCTCATTTCCTCCGTGATGGTGTTATTTAACCAGGCTTTGAAAACCCTTCACCCGTCTTCTTCACCACCTGACACGTCTGACTCTGGGGTGGGTGGGCTTCACTAACTAGGTCATGCGCCACCACCTTCACACGGGCTGCTGCATACCACGCGGGCCGGAGATTTTGCTGTCTCTGGTCCACCCGCTCTGGCCACAAGGGGGACGGTATCTCCACAGGCCTTGCCCCGGTTCACGGATGCTTACCTACGCAGCTCTGGGCTGGGGCAATATCATTTCACTGGGCCGCCACACACCACGGAGCCTGGACTTTGCTTCCACCTGGCCCACTCAGACTGGCCCCCTGGGTGGGCTGCTTCCTCCCAGACCACGCTCATGTTTCTGGGTCACCCCGGGCAGGGCATTATTTCACCCAAGCTGCACTCTCCACATGGCCTGGGGCTTCAAATCACACTGGGCTGCTGCTGACATAGGTGGGCCGGCTCGATACTTCAGGATGCCCTGGGGCAGCTTGAGGCTGCATCTCCCCAGGGAGTGCTGATTTTGTCTTTCTTCTTTATCCTCTGCCTTATCTCTTCTCTTCCCTCCAACTGTCACTCCTCAACCGTCCTTTTCTTCCTTCTTAGAACTCGGTCCAGGTAAGTCCATTATAGTGAGCAGGGGAGGCCTGCCCATTGTCCACAGTCTCAGTGTTCCATGTGTCCACCTTGGTGGGGAATTTAGCACTTTCAGGTAGGTTCATGTTAATCGGATTTTACATTTAACTCCCCCGTTGGAATGGCCCCGTCTTGGCTGGGAGTGTTCTCTCATTAGGGATTCGACACTTTAGCCTCTGGGAAGAGCTAAGGGCTATGGGAGGCATGAACTTTTGGTTTCGTGAAAGGGCTCTTTGTAATATGAAAACACTAGGTGCCCATTTCACCTTCCTTAGTATGCTGTTTGGCAGTCTGGGATCTGTCTCAAGCCCAGTTTAATTTGCTGAGGAGCTGTGGTCTGTGGGCCTGGCTGGCACTTTGCCAGTCAAAGCTCTGCCCGTCAGTCAATTTATTAACAGTGTGTGTCAGGTATTCATCAACAATCGGGGTTGGGGCCAGAGTCCATGTTCATTTCGTCCAGAGGTTTACGCCAGTGTCTCCAACAGACCTCAAATCCCTCTCACATAGTGTACACAGCCACCGACCAACAATACATTCTCTCCAACGTGCCCCTCACCTGGTGGTGAGGCAGTCCACAACTTCAGCTTTAGAATGATGCTGAAACTCTGAAGGGATTTCATTATACAGAGATCAGTGAGTTGCAGAGTAGGAAAGGGAAAAGGTGGAGTGCAGACTCCTCAAAGTGGCTGCAGGAAGATGAAGGGAAGGATGGCAATGAAAGAAAGTGGGTTGGGCTGGCAGGATGCGCAATTCACAAACCAACAACACTGTGATCTTGACGCAGCAACTGCACGGTTACAACTCATTATCACATGCACACGTCTGCACTTGCTTTGGACACTCTTACAGTATTTCCGTTTGTTAATGTTAAAGGTATTTATATAGTGCACTGTCACCAACGGAGTTGGTCCACAGGGGCACTCTGGCGGTTCTGTAAGCAAGAAGGAGGGGGGGAGGGGGTACGGTTAGTCGGGAGGAAGGGGAGTAGGAGAGTGGGAGAAGTGGTGTGCTGTTGGCGGCTTCAGTTCGGTATACACTGTGCACTGAGCTTTTGGTGCAAGTAGCGGACCACGTGTGCTGTTTGTGTGTTGTTTGTCGTTGATGCAGTGTGGTGAAGTGCTTGTGGGTTGCTGGGTGAGAGATGGTAATGTGAGGTTTTGGGTGGGTTAGGTATGCAGAAATTTGGAAAGTTGGGTTAGTGGGTCTGTATCCAGGTTCAAATACATCTTCTTCCCTTTAAGTTGTGTTGCTGTGTGTGGGGTTGTTGCGGATTTCCTTTAATGGACGTCTAACTGTGATGTGTGATGGCGCATCACGTTCCCACTTGTATCCTAATGAGCATTATATAATGTGAATGGGAGTGCCTATTTCTCTCCCTATTCCCTTGCTATCTATCGTGAGATGGGTCTGTAGGAGCTTGGGTGTGGTTCCGGGCAAGTGTGCTATTGATGGATCCCCCTAAAACGTGTGTCTTGGTCTGCCTGTGTATTCAGTTTTTAGAGTCTTCCTATCATGGCTCTGTCTCAGTTGATCTTTCGGTATGTCGTGGAGGTCTTCCTTAAATTCTATGGTTTATGTGGTCGGTTGTGTTATGTTGTTGACATTATGAAATCTTCAATTAACTCCCTGAAAGGGCCACGCTGGCCAACACACGTGTCTTGATTGCACAGCACTGGCTCACATTGCCATCATTGCTATTCCCACACACAACCCACAGGGCTCTAGCAGTGTGTGTTTCCCCTGCAGGCCCTGTCACCGCTATAACCTACAACAGTGTTTGGCGTCCAGCTTCTCAGCTTCCTCTGGTGGTGTGGTCTTCTGCCAGTGGGATGGGGCTGCAGCAATGGGAGCCTTCTTCACAAGTACCCTCAGTGCTACAGGATGCCGGCAGGGCCATGTCAGAGCCACAGGACTCTACTGGGAGGAGCTCCATGTTAATGGGGCCCTTAATCACTGCTGGAGGATAGAGGCAGCTGGAGAGGAAAGGAGGCAATGTAGCGCTATGTTGCTTGCAGGACGATGAGAGTGAAAGTGCCACATCCAAACACTTAAAAAAAAACTGAATGAGGGCTAGCCTTCTAAATCAGTGTCACCTGGGACCAATGGGGGTCCCAGACAACTTAATGCAACCATCGATGAGAGGGGCAGGGATTTGATCTGACCATGGGGGTGCAGCCTGCAGAGGAGAGCGAGAGGTGACAGGTATGGGTTCTTCTTAGGCCTGCATACTATGCTGGGTTCTGAGGTGCGGATGCCTGTCTTTATGGAGCCAAGGTTCAGACACCTCTAAATTCAACAAAAACACCCATTCCTCCAGCAGGGCCCTTTGTATAAATAGCTGGCGCCTTAAACATTGAGAAAACAGTAGTTGTGCTCTCTACACGACCACAGGCCCACAGATGCAGGTGGCTCAAAGGGGATATTCTGGTCCCCAGATTTTAGCTCACCTGCACTCCCAATCTCCCATGGTGCTGAAGAAACAGGCAGGGGTGTTGCTAGGTCTGGAACAGATCCGGGGCTGAGCTAATGTTCGGACTGTCAGGACTCGGATCTAAACAACCTTTTGGTTGTAGCCCCAGAGGAGCTACTATCCGTGGCTACAACCTAAAGAACCCGGGGCTATAGCACCCCCGCCCCCCACCCCACACTAGCAACGCCTCTGGCAACAAGCAATTGATGCTATATATCTAAATAAACCATTGTTGCTGTGATGTGAAATGTGTAATCCCTCCTTTGTGTTGGGAACCTGATCTTAACTTTAAGCGTCACATTAAAGGCCAGTGGACCACACATAAGACAGATGAGTTCTTTTGGTCATTGCAGTCCTTTGCTCTTACTGACCAGACTACGCCAATGACTCCCCGCCGTCTAACTGTCACTTCTGCTTCCTGTCTCTCCCACCACCTCCCTTGCTAGGCTCCTCCTCGCCAGGCATTGCAAAACGGCATAGGCCTTTTTGATCAATTTAGAGATTCAGCAGGAAAAATTGTCTTCGTAATCAGCAATCAGCAAGGAAATGTCTCCTGAACTGTCAACCTGCGGCTCTTTGATTGGGGGTTCTGACATTCATTTTAGAAGACGCGCCAAGATTATGTGTAGTGGTTCATAAACATTCTGCTATTGTAAATGTGTAACTGCAGCATTATTTTGTTTACCATTCCCCTGCAATGAAAAATATTGTAGAGATTTTGAAAAGATTACTTAAAACATTTAGGTACTATAAAGGTCCATGGGGAAAAACATTGTTAAAGGGGTGGTATTGTGAAGTTGCACTAATAGAAACCTATGAAACTCATTGACAAAAACGTTGTTAAAGAGACGTTAGGGTTGCAAGGTAAAATTGAAAAACCAAAGAAATTTGCCCGTTATGGTAAACTGTGCAAGCATATCTCGCGCCACCATAATGCACTGCTAAGACTAACACCCAGGACATCAAAGATGACATCACATTTGGCAATATACGCGAGGGTGCAGCTAAACATTGCCTTGGTTCTCACAGAAGAAACAAATCATTGGTTCTAACCTGACTGCACCCTCTCCAAGAAGTGTGGACATTTTGAGAGACAGACGGTTGTGTATAACCCACAATAGAAGCTATTCAAAATATAAAACGAATTAATCAACATTGTAAATGTGCTCTTCATAAATGTGTACAATCTTAATTCCTAATGCCCACTTCCAATATATATTGTAGCCATAATAAGTTTACACATGCCCAACTGAGCATAGCACATTATCAAGACCTAGAATAACCATATCAATTATTTTCTGATATAAGGTTTTCATTCCAAGATGGACAGTCCGTTACAATGTGTTATACTCTTTTTAAAAACACCTATATGAAAAAAGGGAAAGGGGCAAAGAGCACCAACTGGGGTTCCTGGCTGCTTTTCATAAAATCAAAGAGCATTTTAGGAATGAAAAGAAGACCACATATCTTTACCTTTGACTTATATTTGACAAATGTAGCTGCAATAATAGGGTTTTAATTTGAAACACTAACAGGGTAATTCATGGAAATTCGCACAAAAGTGGCGCAGGCGGCTGGCGACAGTGTTCCCGTGCGATAGACTGTGCCAGCCGCGTGCGATAAAATCCATTTCAGCGCACAGCGTATTCATGGATTTTAGCCTCCAAAACCAGCCGTGGCGCAGAGTGGCGCAGCGACCCTGCAGTAGCGTCAGTTACGCCCCCAAGAATGCCCTTGCGCAAGGAAAAGGCATCAAAATCCCCAATCCAGTGCAAAGGTCTGCGACAACCCAAAAACAGTTTACCGGTCTGCCAAACAGCAAACGCCAAGCGGGGAACGTGTATTACGGGTTTCGCGGTAACATCCACACGCGAAAGGGCCTGTGCGAGCGGGTACGTGTATAACTGGGGTTCGCGTGAAGTTTCACAAGCGATTGGCCTGGGTACGTGTATTTCAGTGGTGCGCGGGAAGTGTTACACGCGATTGTGCTGGGTACGTGTATTTCAGGGGTGCGCGGGAAGTTTTACACGCGATCGGGCCTGGTGGAGCGGTGTACGTGTATTCCAGGGGTGCGTGGGAAGTTCTACACGCGATTGGCCTGGGTACGTGTATTTCAGGGGTGCGCGGGTAGTTTTCACACGCGACTGGCCTGGGTACGTGTATTTCAGGGGTGCGCGGGTGTTTTCACACGCGATTGGCCTGGATACGTGTATTTCAGGGGTGCGCGGGAAGTCTTACACGCGATCGGGCCTGGGGGAGCGGTGTACGTGTATTCCAGGGGTGCGTGGGAAGTTTTACACGCGATTGGGCTGGGTAGGTGTATTTCAGGGGTGCGCAGGAATCTTCACACGCGATCGGGCCTGGGGGAGCAGTGTACGTGTATTCCAGGGGTGCGCGGGAAGTTCTATACGCGACTGGCCTGGGTACGTGTATTTCAGGGGTGCGCGGGTGTTTTCACACGCGATTGGCCTGGATACGTGTATCTCAGGGGTGCACACGCGATCGGGCCTGGGGGAGCAGTGTACGTGTATTCCAGGGGTGCGCGGGAAGTTCTACATGCGATTGTCCTGGGTACGTGTATTTCAGGGGTGCGCGTGTGTTTTCACACGCGATTTGCCTGTGTACGTGTATTTCAGGGGTGCGCTGGTGTTTTCACACGCGACTGGGCTGGGTACGTGTATTTCAGGGGTGCGCGTGTGTTTTCACAGGTGACTGGCCTGTGTACGTGTATTTCAGGGGTGCGCGTGTGTTTTCACACGCGACTGGGCTGGGTATGTGTATTTCCGGGGTGCGCCTGTGTTTTCACACGCGATTGGCCCGGATACGTGTATCTCAGGGGTGCACACGCGATCGGGCCTGGGGGAGCAGTGTACGTGTATTCCAGGGGTGCGCGGGAAGTTCTACATGCGATTGTCCTGGGTACGTGTATTTCAGGGGTGCGCGTGTGTTTTCACACGCGATTTGCCTGTGTACGTGTATTTCAGGGGTGCGCGGGTGTTTTCACACGCGACTGGGCTGGGTACGTGTATTTCAGGGGTGCGCGTGTGTTTTCACACGTGACTGGCCTGTGTACGTGTATTTCAGGGGTGCGCGTGTGTTTTCACACGCGACTGGGCTAGGTATGTGTATTTCCGGGGTGCGCGTGTGTTTTCACACGTGATTGGCCTGGGTACGTGTATTTCAGGGGTGCGCAGGTGTTTTCACACGCGATTTGCCTGTGTACGTGTATTTCAGGGGTGCGCGGTGTTTTCACACGCGACTGGGCTGGGTACGTGTATTTCAGGGGTGCGCGTGTGTTTTCACACGCGACTGGCCTGTGTACGTGTATTTCAGGGGTGCCTGTGTGTTTTCACATGCGACTGGGCTGGGTATGTGTATTTCCGGGGTGCACGTGTGTTTTCACACGTGACTGGCCTAGGTACGTGTATTTCAGGGGTGCGCGGGTGTTTTCACATGCGATTTGCCTGTGTACGTGTATTTCAGGGGTGCGCGGGTGTTTTCACACGGGACTGGGCTGGGTACGTGTATTTCAGGGGTGCGCGTGTGTTTTCACACGTGACTGGCCTGGGTATGTGTATTTCAGGGGTGCGCGGGTGTTTTCACACGCGATTTCAGCAGGGTACGTGTATTACTGGGGTGCGCGTGAAGTTTCACACGCGATTTCATCAGGGTACGTGTATTACTGGGGTGCGTGGGAAGTTTCACACGCGATTTCAGCAGGATACGTGTATTTCGGGGGTGCCGGGGAGTCCTACATGTGATTTGGCAGTGTGGGTCCTCCCAGGTGTTCCCTGTACACCCTCCATGGCCCCTGCAGGCAGCCCACACCACAGGGGACTACCCTGCATCCCTGGTCATGTCCCGCAGGCAGCCCACCCAACATGGGCATGCCCCCCAGCAAAGGCACATGTCTCCTTGCACTACTGATCACCAACTCATGTCCCCCTGCACCCCCACCCCCCAGCATTGCGGGGCACCTACCAGCAGGCCCCCACTCATGTCCCACTCATGTCCCCCTGCACCCCCACCCCCCAGCATTGTGGGGCACCTGCCAGCAGGCCCCCACTCATGTCCCCCTGAACCCCCACCCCCCAGCATTGCGGGGCACCTGCCAGCAGGCCCCCACTCATGTCCCACTCATGTCCCCCTGCACCCCCACGCCCCAGCATTGCGGGGCACCTGCCAGCAGGCCCTGACACATGTCCCCCAGCCAACACGTCATCACAATCTAGATCCCTGGCCCTTATGGGCAGCCTCCACCTGCCAAACACCCACCCAAGTATTGCATCCACCCACTTAGAAATGCCAATTACATGATACAACCCCAATGGCAAGTATGTAAATGAACACATGTCCCTCACATACACACAATGTGTGTAAGTGAATGTCAAAACCCATATCATGATATGCATGAAACCAATGAGATGATACTACACATTGAAGTTTGATTAAAAAAATGTATTAAAAGCAACATAAATGGAATTAAAAATAAACAAACGACAATGGGAAGTAAAAACCAAAAGCAGCATGTCTGTAAAATAATGAAAAACCACAAATCATAATCCAAAGGAAAGGTGTCCAAAGTCACAGTTCAAAAAAGTAAATCCAAGGTAAAAACAAAACCGAAAACCATTGCTCCATGGGTAAATCCAAAAAAATAACTAAAATCCAACAGTCAACTATATACAGATAAACAATCCAGGGTCCATGATCCCAACTGAAGAAATGAAACCTATCTAAAAATACTACCTAATAAAAAAAACTATATACAAAAATGTGGTCCATTGTCCAAAAGGTCCAAAATAAATAAAAAAGCAAAGGATACCTAACACTAACTACATAACTATTTACAAGGGCAGCAGGCTAGTCCGACGGCTCACTGGTTGTTGTCATGGGCCAGGGCATCATCGAACTCCTGTTCAATGGCTTGGAGGCGGGCATGTTCCCTGGCCCGAGGTCTCGCAGGGATAATGCAGTGTCCAGCTCCAACTCCCTGCGAAGACCCTCAAAGCACTCAGCCCACCTCAGCGCCCTCCGCATGGAGTTCTCCGCCCTGACCATTGTGAGACGTTCCTCCTCTGCCCGCTGCCGCTCCGCACCTATCTGCTGGCCCAACCGCTCCCACACGGAAGCCACTCCCATTCCAGGGCTCTTCTGCCCTCCTGCCGATGCCTGCACCCCTGATGTTGATGGCCCCGAGCCATGATGCCTCCCACGTCGAGCCTGCCGCTGCCTCCGACGCAACTGTCTGTGCCAGCACGACGGCATCCAGGCTGATGGAATCCACCGACGCCGTCGTGCACGTGCCCTGTCCGATGATGCCGTCACATCTTCCATCTACTGGGGTCCAGTTGCTGGTGTGTCCACCCCTGCTGGACCTCCGACGCCCGACTGTGGCAGGGATGGGATCCCCACCGAGGTGGCTGCATTGGTCGGGGCAGGTCCACAGGGGGCCCTGGTGGCATCTGGGCCGGAAGACGGCATGGAGAATGACTGGCGCATAGCCTCCACAGAGGAGGAGAGGGTCGCCAGAGTGCCCGACACATGTACGAGACCCCCGACCACGACCGCTCCCAACTGGGCCACGTTGGCACGGTGCTCTTCGTGATGACGTGCGTGCTCCCCCCGGGAAGCACGCACCTCATCACGGATGACACCCGTGCGCAATGCGACACCAATCAGGACCTTCTCCATACGGCCAGGGGTCCCCTCGTCCGCAGGTGGAGGGGAGTCAGATGACATGGACATCCCCCCTACCTGCGGACGGGCCTGGGATGGGGCATCCCTGCTGGTGCATGGTGGTGCAGTCACAGTGCCAGGGACAGTGACATGCACAGGCACCTCCACGGCGACCTGTGCTGCCTCCTGCCCCCGCCCCTGGACTGCACCACTTGCACCAGCAGGGATGCCCCCACCAGGCCCCATGTGCGGCTCAGTAGCGGCCTCCTCCTCCTCTGTGGAAACCACCAACTTGGATGGCTCCACACCATCTTCCGCCGTTGCAAGCCCCTGTGGGGGCTCACTCACCCCTTCCGCTGCAGCCGTGGGGGCATCCCCGCTGCTTTGCTCCACAGCGCTGTCTCCGCCCTCTTCTTCACTTTGCGCTGTGTAGAGGGAGACATAGAACACAAGCATCAGGGTACTGTACAATGGTCCCCTAGACAGGAAGCAATAGCAGATGAGTGGCACTGTCAAAGATCACTTCCATCATGCACCCTGATGCCTCCGGGCCGGCTGGTGCGCGTTACAAATAAAACAAATATAAAATACAAAATGTCCCTCCACAACACATGGGTCAGTGCAGGCAAAACACATGCAGTAACAGGCATGGGGCATGCTATGGACATAAGCAAACATGTCCAAGGGACTCTTGAAACATACAATGTTGTTTTTGAACTCACATGCATCATGGGTCATGCCTATCACATTCACACACTTCACCGTACTTTCATCCATCTGGACTCGTACACCCCAGACACAGTGGATGCAAGGATAGCTAGGCTGCATCAGTGAATCAGAACATTGACACAGACATGTGTCATGCATCCATGGCATTGACAAGTCACAGACACGCAGGTCAAACACACAGACATGGACACCATGCATGTACATGGCATCATCACCCATCCCTCACCCCCACCCATGTCCAGGAACAGAGACTGGCATGCTCTCATGTGTCCATTCCGCATAGGGCTACCCATGTAGAATTTAAACACATACACCAACCGTGTGCTTCACACATTACTGGTCTCACATGCATGACCATGATGTCCCTGCACACACACACGCGTACATGGCCTATGTCACACATACAGGCAAGTATCAGACAACCAGCACACTGCAACATGCCCTGTCTCACACAGCAATGCTTGGCCACTTACCGGTCGACTCCAGACGGGTCTGTCTCTCAAGGACCTGGACATGGAACGCTGGGGATATGCGTTCCAGGGCCCTCATCTGATCTTCCGACAATGGCCCCGGCGCCCCTTAGCATCCGCTGCCTTCAAGAGGCCTTGTTGAGGGTCCTAGACCTAAAGTCCTCCCAGCGCTTCTTGACATGATGGAATAGTCGGACTGCCACCCCCTCCGCGTTGATGGCAGTCACAATGTCCGTCCAGATCCTGTCCCGTCCTTCCTTGTCGGCGCGTGATGATCCGAAGAGGGCATCATAATGCCCCAGGACATGCTCCACCAGGACACCAACTTCCTTCTGACTGAAGCTGGTGGCCCTCTGGCTGGGGGTCACCAGTGGTCTCGGATGGTGTTTGCCCCGACATGGCGACCCCTGAGGCAGGCGTGGGTGGGCAACTGGGTCCTGGGGCTGGGCTGTGGAGCGATGGTATCCCAGTCGGGAGTCTTCTGTTCCAGCAGGGGTGGACACAGCAACTGGACCCCTGTAGATGGCTGATGTGCAGGCACCAAATGGCAGGGCACGGTGGCAGCAGGCAGGCAGGCAGGCAGGCAGCAGCAGATGGCTTGTGGGAGGCTGCTCGGGGCTCTGGGGGGCAGTAATTCGGCCTTTTGGGCAGGAGCTTCCATGTGCCTACGCGTGGCCAGCTTGATATGGAGTGATTTGGCACGTGAAAATTCTGCACGTCAGCATGTAATTCGAGGAAAGGCCCTTAGCGCGTAAGCGCGTCAGTACGCATATGCGATTCCATTGGACCAAAGGCCCTTATCGTGTAAGCGCGTCTGTGACGTATCGCGCACGGGCGTTGCCCTGGCAGGGCTTGAAGATCCCACGTGGATTTCCATTGCTCTGTACGTGCTTTTCGTGGGGTGCTGTGAGTGTGTTTTGCAGGCGTTGGGGTTCACACGCTATTACTTCACAGCGGGTGGGTGTTGGCTACGCGTCCTTCTACACGCAAGGCAGACGGTGAGTGGTACCCTGCTCCCCAGTAAAACCACCCGCGAGCCCCTGAAATACACGTACCCCGCTCCACCAGGCCTGATCGCGTGTGAAAACGCCAGCGCACCCCTGAAATACACGTACCGCGCTCCCCCAGGCCCGATCGCGTGTAAAACCACCCGCGAGCCCCTGAAATACACATACCCCGCTCCCCCAGGCCCGATCGCGTGTTAAACTTCCGGAAGCCCCTGAAATACACGTACCCTGCTCCCCCAGGCCCGATCGCGTGTTAAACTTCTGGCGAGCCCCTGAAATACACGTACCCCACTCCCCAAGGCCCGATCACGTGTAAAACTTCTGCGAGCCCCTGAAATACACATACCCCGCTCCCCCAGGCCCGATCGCGTGTTAAACTTCCGGCGAGCCCCTGAAATACACGTACCCAGGCCAATCGCGTGTAAAACTTCTTGCGCACCCCTGAAATACACGTACCCAGGCCAATCGTGTGTTAAACTTCCCGCGAGCCCCTGAAATACACGTACCCCGCTCCCCCAGGCCCGATCGCGTGTTAAACTTCCCGTGAGCCCCTGAAATACACGTACCCCGCTCCCCCAGGCCCGATCGCGTGTTAAACGTCCCGCAAGTCCCTGAAATACACGTACCCCGCTCCCCCAGGCCCGATCGCGTGTTAAACGTCCCACAAGCCCCTGAAATACACGTACCCCGCTACCCCTGGCCCGATCGCGTGTAAAACTTCAGCGACCCCCTGAAATACACGTACCCCGCTCCCCCAGGCCCGATTGCGTGTTAAACTTCCCGCGCGCCCCTGAAATACACATACCCCGCTACCCCAGGCCCGATCGCGTGTAAAACTTCCGCGAACCCCTGAAATACACGTACCCCGCTCCCCCAGGCCCGATCGCGTGTTAAACTTCCCGCGAGCCCCTGAAATACACATACCCCGCTCCCCCAGGCCCGATCGCGTGTAAAACCACCCGCGAGCCCCTGAAATACACGTACCCGCTCCCCCAGGCCAATCGCGTGTAACACTTCTTGCGCACCCCTGAAATACACGTACCAGGCCAATCGCGTGTAATACTTTGCACGCACCCCTGAAATACACGTACCCAGGCCAATCGCGTGTAAAACTTTGCGCGCACCCCTGAAATACACGTACCCAGGCCAATCGCGTGTTAAACTTCCCGCGAGCCCCTGAAATACACGTACCCTGCTCTCCCAGGCCCGATCGCGTGTTAAACTTCCCGCGAGCCCCTGAAATACACGTACCCCACTCCCCCAGACCCGATCGCATGTTAAACTTCCCGCGAGCCCCTGAAATACACGTACCCCGCTCCCCCAGGCCCGATCGCATGTAAAACTTCCCGCGCACCCACAAAATACACACACACGCTATTATTCACACAGCGGGTGTCCGTGTTTGTCACGTATCCCTTTGCAGGTCATTTGTCCTAGAGGGCCACAGTATGGGACTTTCATCAGAGCTGTGTATACGCACATTTTGTCACACATTTTTTTCATGCGCAGGGACGCTACCGCCTGCTTTCGTGTGGCGGACGTGTATGGTCCTGTGCGCGTCTTTGCCCATGCGCTGGTTTGCCCTATTCGATTCCATGAATACGTGTTGTGGGCGAGTGTGTGGCCGTTCCTCGCACTTGCCTCCTGTACTTCCCCCGTGACGCCCATATTTTCACGAATTGTTCCCCATTCCGCGTGTCACGCCCCATGTTCCGCCTACTTTTGTTATGTGCGCCACGCTATGTGCGATTTCGCTGTGGCCGTGGCGCACGCCGTTAGATGACCTGTGCGCCGGCGTGCGCCGCGCACTTTTTCAGCACACATCCAATATTTTTCTCGCGCACGGACTTCCATGAATCGATGTGCGCTGGTTTCCCTGCGATTTTCGCACTTGCACTGCGATTTTCGCTCTTTCACTGCGAATCGCACGTTTTCGCACGCTTGCGCCGAAATTTTCGGCGCACATTAATTCCATGAATCGGCCTGTAAGTATGTAATGCACACTGGGCTTGGTGCCCATTTAATTTTTCATAATCATTTGGACAGGCCCAGGGCTTTGATATGAGAATAAAATGGCTGCAACATGCGCTACTCCATTGTGAGAGAGAGGGCCAAACTGTTGCAGAGTTTTAGAAGAGGAGGGATTGAGTGGGGAATCCAGGCTTTGGGTAGCCCAGTCCCCAAAGCACTTAGATCATTATATATAGGTATGTATGTGTATGTGTATTACACAGCCCGCGGTGGGGGCCATGTAGTTATGATTAAGTTACTAAACTCATAGGAAGAGCACTTTTTCAGCAGTTTATAACTTTGCTCCTCTGGACGAATCCTCACCAAACTTTGCAAAGAAACGATATGGTCAGCTCTCAAAAGTTGGGGGAGGTTTCGTGGGGGGGCAAAGCTATAGGGGGTCCCAATTTTTTTTTCTTTCCATAGTCTGAATGGGGAAAAACTTTGCGCACGGCTACAGCCTGAACGACTGGATAGATTTTCACCACCTTTTCGGCAGGAACTGGGATTTGCGTCAGAAAGCATGCTTTTGTGTCTTTGGTGGGAATCCGATCAGTACTGTTGTTGGAAATGACTGAAATGTATGTCTCTAAAAATGTGTGTTATCTGTGTCCGCTCCGCGGATCCATTTCCCTGTTCGCTCTGCGGACCGAAGTGGCATTGGCCTATGGTACGGCGTGCTGTCAGGGAACTTTGGACGCGGCCGGTGGTTGGCTGGAAGGAACAGAGACGTTTTTATGGGTCAGCAAAAGGGGCCCTTGCCCAGGGCCCTCACCTTGGAGGGGGCACCACAGGGCTGCCTGATCTGAAGAAGTAAGTTTTCAATTGTTCAGCAGACTTAAATAGCATACATCAGGATATTTTATGGCATGGTGCTGAGGCCCTAAACCCTTTGCCTTTCTGTTTTGGCAAATGCATTCTGCCTTGATCAATTCATCATGTATTGCTTTCTGTGTTCACTGTGGTATACATAGTTTGTGTGTTCCTTATGCACAACTCTGTAGCATTCTTTCCTTCCTGTGGGAATGATGTTGATCATGTGCAATAGGCTATGGTGAAATGCATATTGATAAACTGAGCGACACAATGGTTCAGAGGTTAGCTCAGTGTGTGAAGAACCCATTGCAGAGATATGTGTTCATATGCAATATTAGAATATCACATTCCAGCCAGGCTGGCTGAGCATTTCATATGTCTGAAGTTTATAAACCTGCCTGCATATGTACTTGGTTTTGCAGAAAAACATCTGCTATAATCAGCAATGCACCTGTACCAGATAGGGGTTTCTATAAAAACTAACATATCATCTGAATGGTAAAGGTCTAGAAATTGGTTTGTTCAAATGGGGTGTTGTAAAACCTAGGCAATCACCTCCAATGATTGCATAAACTGTTAGTCCAAGAGGTGAATAAGTATCTAAATTCAAGACTATGGAACAAAAGTGTTCATGCTTTTATCCTGGATTTGCCAGCATATGATACAGTGATCCTGGTCAAATCATCTAATATATCTTACATTAATGTGCTGTCTTGTGAGGTTTGCCTTCTTGCATGCTGCTGGTATCGTTTATCCCCATCTTCTTATGTAGGCCATTTGGGTGGAAGGGTTGGTAGACAGAAGAGAGCAGACCACATGTTGCAGGCCTCTGGCAAGCATATTTTAAGGGCTGCTTGTTTGACACAAAAAAAGGTTTACTTTTTGGTAAAAGTGAAAGGTTTTTATGCACGTTCATAAATGAAAATGTCACAAGCCATTGTTTTGGAAGTATTTAAAGCTTTAAAATACAAAAGACAACCCCATATTAAATGTGTTAAATCACATCGATTGATATGCTGGTTCTTATATACTTCCCTTGATGATGGAGAGAATGATGCTAGAATCATTCCCATTTTGCATAACACCCTTCTATAATATTTTGTTTAAACATTGTCATGTTTGGTAATGTGATTTGTTAATTTCCAAGTCCGTTTTTTAATAAAATGAGATTGTTTTAGTTCATGGTAAAAACTGGAAAGAGTTGGCACAAATCCCAGCTTTGCCCCTTCACCCCTTAACCAATGTGTGATCCTGCGCATGTCACTTAGGGGGTAATTCATAGAATCCAGCGCACAAGTGGCGCATGCGGCTGACGCACAGTGTGCGCATGCGAATCGCTGCGCCAGCCGCGTGCGCTAAAATCCATTTCCGCGCACAGCATATTCATGGATTCCAGCCACCAAAACCAGCCGTGGCGCACAGTGGCGCAGTGACCCGGCAGCAGCGCCAGTTACGCCCCCAAGAACGCCTCTCGCGCAGGGAAAAGCCATCAACATACCCAATCCAGCGCAAAGGGCTGCGCTAACCCTGTACCAGCACAGCAAGCGGGCTACGTGTATCACTGGGGTGCGCGGGAAGTACCTCACGCGATTGGCCCCGTGCGAGCAGGGTACGCGTATTTCAGGGGTGCGCGGGAAGTTCCACATGCGATTTCATCATGGTACGTGTATTTCAGGGGTGCGCGGGAATTACCACACGCGAATGGGCCCGTGCGAGCAGGGTACGCGTATCTCAGGGGTGCGCGGGAAGTTCTACACGCAATTCCATCAGGGTACGTGTATGTCGGGGTGCGCGTGAAGTTCCACACGCGAAATCAGCAGGGTACGTGTATTCCAGGGGTGCGCGGGAAGTCCCACACACGATTCCATCAGGGTACGTGTATTACAGGGGTGCGCGGGAATTTCCACACGCGACTGGGCCCGTGTGAGCAGGGTACACGTATCTCAGGGGTGCGCGTGAAGTTCCACACGCGATATCAGCAGGGTACGTGTATTTCAGAGTGCAGGGGAAGTTACACACGCGATTTCCGCAGGGTACGTGTATATCAGGGGTGCGCGTGAAGTTCCACACGCGATATCAGCAGGGCACGTGTATTTCAGGGTGCAGGGGAAGTTACACACGCGATTTCTGCAGGGTACGTGTATTTCAGGGGTGCGCGGGAATTTCCACACGCGATTGGGCCTGTGCGAGCAGGGTACGCGTATCTCAGGGGTGCGCGGGAAGTTCCACACGCGATTCCATCAGGGTACGTGTATTTCGGGGTGCGGGGGAAGTTCCACACACGAAATCAGCAGGGTACATGTATTCCAGGGGTGCGCGGGAAGTCCCACACGCAATTCCATCAGGGTACGTGTATTACAGGGGTACGCGGGAATTTCCACACGCGACTGGGCCCGTGCGAGCAGGGTACGCGTATCTCAGGGGTGCGCGTGAAGTTCCACACGCGATATCAGCAGGGTACGTGTATTTCAGGGTGCAGGGGAAGTTACACACGCGATTTCCCAGGGTACGTGTATATCAGGGGAGCGCGTGAAGTTCCACACGCGATATCAGCAGGGCACGTGTATTTCAGGGTGCAGGGGAAATTACACACGTGATTTCTGCAGGGTACGTGTATTTCAGGGGTGCGCGGGAATTTCCACACGCGATTGGGCCCGTGCGAGCAGGGTACGCGTATCTCAGGGGTGCGCGGGAAGTTCCACACGCGATTCCATCAGGGTACGTGTATTTCGAGGTGCGGGGGAAGTTTCACACGCAAAATCAGCAGGGTACGTGTATTCCAGGGGTGCGCGGGAAGTCCCACACGCGATTCCATCAGGGTACGTGTATTCCAGGGGTGCGCGGGAAGTGCCACACGCGATTAGCCTGGGTACGTGTGTTCCGGGGTGCGCGGGAAGTTCCACACGCGATTAGCCTGGGTACGTGTGTTCCGGGGTGCCGGGAACTTTCACACGCAATTGGTGGAAATCCACGTGTGTTCTGTCATCACGTGCAATGAGGGAAACACCTGCGCGCGTCACGTCACAGATGCGCTCACGCGCTAAGGGCCTTTGGTCCAATGAAATCGCATATGCGTGCTGCCGTGCATACGCGGTAAGGGCCTTTCCTCGTATTATACGCGGACGTGCAGTTTTTCACGCGCGCTGAAATGCCCATGCACGTCTGTACGCGTCACGTCACAGGGGCGCTTGCGCTTGAGGGGCCTTCTGTCCAATGAAAATGTGCATGCGTGCAGACGCGCTTACGCGCTAAGGGCCTTTCCTCGAATTACACGCTGACGTGCAGATTTTTCACGTGCCAAATCACTCCGTATCAAGCTGGCCACGCGTAAGCACACGGAAGACCACGCTCCTGCCCAGAAGGCCGAACTACTGCCCCCCAGAGCCCCGAGCACGCTCCCACCTGCCATCTGCTGCTGCCTGACTGCCTGCTGCCCACGTGCCCTGCCATTTGCTGCCTGCACATCAGCCAGGGGTGCTGTTGCTGTGACCACCCCTGCTGGAACCGAAGACTCCCGACTGGGATTCCATCGCTCCACAGCCCAGCCCCAGGACCCAGTTGCCCACCCACTCCTGCCTCTGGGGTTGTCATGTCGGGGCAAACACCATCTGTGACCACTGACAACCTCCGGCCAGAGAGGCAGAGGGGCACCAGCTTCAGTGCCACCGAAGTTGGTGTCCTGGTGGAGCAAGTCCTGGGGCAGTATGATGCCCTCTTCGGAAGTTCCCGCGCCGACAAGGGAGGATTGACTCAGATCTGGACTGACATCGTGACTGCCATCAACGCGGAGGGGGTGGCAGTCCGCGACTTACAACATGTCAGGAAGCGCTGGGAGGACTTCAGGTCCAGGACCCTGAACAAGGCCCGGCGCCTCTTGAAGGCAGCGGATGCCAAGGGGCGCCGGGGCCACTTTTCGGAAGAACAGATGAGGGTCCTGGAACGCATATCCCCAGCGCTCCACGTCCAGGTCCTTGAGAAGCAGACCCGTCTGGAGTCGTGCGGTGAGTGTACATGCATCCTGATTGTGAGCAGTGCGTGTGGTGATTATTCAGTAGTGTGCAGGTTGCACATCTGTTTGTATGGGGTCGAGTATGGGTGGGGGTGTACAGGGCCGTGGGGCTGACACATGCGAGGGCTGTAATGTGTGAGACATGGATGGTGCTTGTGTGTGTAGGCTTGCATGCCAAATGCAGTTGTGTGGGCACACATGTTTGGATGAATGTGTATGTAAGTAGACATGTCCGTGATGTCACGCATGTATGTTGTTTTCGGCTGCATGTATCAGCACTGTGTACATGTGCATGTGTGTGTATTTGACAAGGGTGCAACAGTGATGCAACATGGATGCATGTGACAGCGGTATGTGGAAGCCTGATTGGCAGATGTGACATGGATGCCCGTCTGAACAGTGCGACACTTGGCAGAGGTGTACACATGCATGCAAGTGTGGTGGTGTGTGTACATGTGTGGTGCACTTCCTGTGTCGCATGTGATGTCTGGCTCACCTTTGGCTGCTCATGCTGTTGTATGTGTATGGATGGTGGTGGCAGTTGCGATATGGCTGTGGTATGGCTCATGTGTGCGAGTTGTAATGACATGTGTGTTGGGGATTGTGATGACATGTCTGAGGTTTGCCAATGCCACTCATGTACAACTGTCATGTGTGTATGTGTCCATTGTACAGTGCCCTGATGCCTGTGTTTTGTTTCTCCCTGTCTGCAGCGTCAACTGATGAAGAGGGCGGAGAAGGTGCTGTGGAGCACAGCCGCGGGGATCCGACCGCCAGCCGGAGACGCAAGGCCCGGCTCCCCTCCCAGGTTGTCATCTCGTCGGGGAGTGAGGAGTCCGGTGCCGCGTCCCAGGCCGCAGCTGCCGGGGGGAGGTCCAAGAGGCGGAGGTTGGAGTTGGACTCCTCGGCAGCAGAAGGGGCAGCTGGGACCCCACAGGGCCCAACAGGGGAAGATGGCACGGAGTCATCCAGGTTGGTGGGGGGTTTGGTGGAGGAGGAGGCCGTGCAAGCACCAGAGACGGGGTCTGGAGGTGGGGATCCCACTTGTGCTAGTGGTGCAGTGCAGGACCAGGGACAGCAGGAGGCAGCACAGGCCACCACGGAGGTGCCTGTGTGCAATCCTGTCCCCGATCCTGTCCCTGCATCATCTTGCACCAGCAGGGATGCCTACGTCCAGACCCGTTTTCAGGCAGGGGATGAGCTCACGTCAACTGGCCTTCTTCTGCCTGCGGACGTGGCTATCCAGGTCCGGGTTGAGCCTGTCCTGGCTGGTGTGGCGTTGCGTCAACGGGCCATGCGAGGTGACCTGCAGTCTTTTCATGAAGAGACTGCGAGTCATCTCGAATGGCTCGTTGACCACGTCAGCCTGCTGGGACAGGTCACCCAGGCCGGATTCCTCCGTCTGATGGGGCTTGTAACGACCCCCTCCTCAACTGGACCCCCTATGCGCCAGTCGTCCTCTGTGCCATCTTCCCACCCATCAGTCACCTGGGTGCCCTGTGGAGCTGCCTCTGACGGTGCGGCCAGGCTGGTGGAGGAGGCATCCCTGCCACAGTCGGGAGTCGGACGTCCAGCAGGGGTGGCCACATCAACAACTGCACCCCAGCCGGCGGAGGATGTGCAGGCAGCAGGAGGCAGTGCACGGGCAGAGGCACAGCAGCAGCAGCAGCGTGGTGGGAGCCATGAAGGCTCGGGGCCTTCGACATCGGAGGGGCAGGCATCGGCCGGAGGGCAGGAGGACCCAGGACAGAGAGTGTCTTCCGTGTGGCAGCGGTTGGGCCACGCCATAGATGCGGAGCGGCAGCGGGCGGAAGAGGCACGGCTCACAAAGGTCAGGGCGGAGAACTCCATGCGGAGGGCCCTGAGGCGGGCCGAGTGCCTCGAGGCAATCCGCAGGGGTTTGGAGGTGGAGACGTCGGCGGCCCTGCAGACCCTCGGGGCCATGGAGGAGGACCGCCTCCGGGACATTGAGGAGGAGTTCGATGATGCCCTGGCCCGGAACATCCACAAGTGAGCCGTGAAACTAGCCCGCTGCCCTTGTACATAGTTTCTAGGTAGTGTTAGGTTTCATTTTTGTTTTTATTTTATTTGGACCTTTCGGACATTGGCCACATTTTTGTATATAGTTTATTTTATTAGTTAGTGTAGTTAGATAGGTTTCCTTTATTTTGTTGGGATAATGGACCCTGGATTGTTCCCATGTACATAGTTGACAGTTGGATTGTATTTTTCTTTCTATTTTTAACCATGGAGCAATGGCTTTCTTTTTTATTTCCCATTGGATTTTGTTTTGTGGACATTGACTTTGGACATTACTTTGGATTTTTATTTTTGGTTTTGCTTTTTTTGACGGACATGCTTCTTTTCATTTTTGTACATTCACGTTTCTGTTTCTTCATTTTTTATTCTATTGATGTTTCCTTTAATACATATTATTTTTGGTGAACTTCAATGTGTGGTATCTCATTGGTTTCATGCATTTCATGATATGTGTTTTGAGATTCACTGACACCCATTGGGTGTATGTGAGGGAAATGTGTTTGTTTCGGAACTTGCAATTGGTGTTCTGTGATGTAATTGCAAATTATGAGTGGGTGGATGCAATACTCGGGTGGGTGTTTTGCATTTGGAGGCTGACCATAGGGACCAGGGATCTAGATTGTGATGACATGTTGGCTGGGGAACATGAGTTGCACATGGGTGGGGGCCTGCTGGCAGGTGCCCCACAGTGCTGGGGGGTGGGGGTGGTGGGAGACATGGGTGGGGGCCTGGTGGAGGCTGCCCCTGGTGACTGGGGGGGTGGGGGTGGTGGGAGACATGAGTGGGGGCCTGGTGGAGGCTGCCCCTGCACTGCTGGGGGTGGGGGTGATGGGAGACATGAGTGGGGGCCTGGTGGAGGCTGCCCCTGGTGGCTGGGGGGTGGGGGTGGTGGGAGACATGGGTGGGGGCCTGGTGGAGGCTGCCCCTGCACTGCTGGGGGGTGGGGGTGGTGGGAGACATGGGTGGGTCCTGGTGGTGGGTGCCCCTGCACTGCTGGGGGGTGGGGGTGGTGGGAGACATGGGTGGGGGCCTGGTGGAGGCTGCCCCTGCACTGCTGGGGGTGGGGGTGATGGGAGACATGAGTGGGGGCCTGGTGGAGGCTGCCCCTGCACTGCTGGGGGGGTGGGGGGGTGGGAGACATGGGTGGGAGCCTGGTGGAGGCTGCCCCTGCACTCCTCGGGGGTAGGGGTGCAGGGAGACATGAGTGGGGGCCTGGTGGAGGCTGCCCCTGCACTGCTGGGGGGTGGGGGTGATGGGAGACATGAGTGGGGGCCTGGTGGAGGATGCCCCTGCACTGCTGGGGGGTGGGGGTGGTGGGAGACATGGGTGGGGGCCTGGTGGAGGCTGCCCCTGCACTCCTCGGGGGTGGGGGTGCAGGGAGACATGGGTGGGGGCCTGGTGGAGGCTGCCCCTGCACTGCTGGGGGGTGGGGGTGATAGGGGAAATGAGTGGGGGCCTGGTGGAGGATGCCCCTGGTGGCTGGGGGTGGGGGTGGTGTGAGACATGGGTGGGGGCCTGGTGGAGGCTGCCCCTGCACTGCTGGGGGGTGGGGGTGATAGGGGAAATGAGTGGGGGCCTGGTGGAGGATGCCCCTGGTGGCTGGGGGTGGGGGTGGTGTGAGACATGGGTGGGGGCCTGGTGGAGGCTGCCCCTGCATTGCTGGGGGTGGGGTGGTGTGAGACATGGATGGGGGCCTGTGGAGGCTGCCCCTGGTGGCTGGGGGGTAGGGGTGGTGGGAGACATGGGTGGGGCCTGCTGGCACGTGCCCCACAGTGCTGGGGGGTGGGGGTGGTGGGGAACATGGTTGGACATGGGAGGGGGCCTGCTGGCAGGTGACCCGCAGTGCTGGGGGGTGGGGGTGGTGGGAGACATGGGTGGGGGCCTGGTGGAGGCTGCCCCTGGTGGCTGGGGGGTGGGGGTGGTGGGAGATATGAGTGGGGGACTGGTGGAGGCTGCCCCTGCACTGCTGGGGGGTGGGGGTGCAGGGAGACATGGGTGGGGGCCTGGTGGAGGCTGCCCCTGGTGGCTGTGGGGGTGATGGGAGACATGAGTGGGGACCTGGTGGAGGCTGCCCCTGCACTGCTGGGGTGTGGGGGTGGTGGTAGACATGGGTGGGGGCCTGGTGGAGGCTGCCCCTGGTGACTGGGGGGGTGGGGGTGGGGGTGGTGGGAGACATGGGTGGGGGCCTGGTGGAGGCTGCCCCTGCACTGCTGGTGGCTGGGGGTGATGGGAGACATGAGTGGGGGCCTGGTGGAGGCTGCCCCTGCACTGCTGGGGGGTGGGGGTGGTGGGAGACATGGGTGGGGGCCTGGTGGAGGCTGCCCCTGCACTCCTCGGGGGTGGGGGTGCAGGGAGACATGAGTGGGGGCCTGGTGGAGGCTGCCCCTGCACTGCTGGGGGGTGGGGGTGATAGGGGAAATGAGTGGGGGCCTGGTGGAGGATGCCCCTGGTGGCTGGGGGGTGGGGGTGGTGTGAGACATGGGTGGGGGCCTGGTGGAGGCTGCCCCTGCACTGCTGGGGGGTGGGGGTGATAGGGGAAATGAGTGTCGGGCCTGGTGGAGGATGCCCCTGGTGGCTGGGGGGTGGGGGTGGTGTGAGACATGGGTGGGGGCCTGGTGGAGGCTGCCCCTGCACTGCTGGGGGGTGGGGGTGGTGTGAGACATGGGTGGGGGCCTGGTGGAGGCTGCCCCTGCACTGCTGGAGGGTGGGGGTGGTGTGAGACATGGGTGGGGGCCTGTTGGAGGCTGCCCCTGCACTGCTGGGGGTTGGGGGTGGTGGGAGACATGGGTGGGAGCCTGGTGGAGGCTGCCCCTGGTGGCTGGGGGGTGGGGTGGTGGGAGACATGGGTGGGGCCTGCTGGCAGGTGCCCCACAGTGCTGGGGGTAGGGGTGGTGGGGAACATGGTTGGACATGGGTGGGGGCCTGCTGGCAGGTGACCCACAGTGCTGGGGGGTGGGGGTGGTGGGAGACATGGGTGGGGGCCTGGTGGAGACTGCCCCTGGTGGCTGGGGGTGGGGGTGGTGGGAGATATGAGTGGGGGACTGGTGGAGGCTGCCCCTGCACTGCTGGGGGGTGGGGGTGCAGGGAGACATGAGTGGGGGCCTGGTGGAGGCTGCCCCTGCACTGCTGGGGTGTGGGGGTGGTGGTAGACATGGGTGGGGGCCTGGTGGAGGCTGCCCCTGGTGGCTGGGGGGTGGGGGTGATGGGAGACATGAGTGGGGGCCTGGTGGAGGCTGCCCCTGCACTGCTGGGGTGTGGGGGTGGTGGTAGACATGGGTGGGGGCCTGGTGGAGGCTGCCCCTGCACTGCTGGGGGGTGGGGGTGATGGGAGACATGAGTGGGGACCTGGTGGAGGCTGCCCCTGGTGGCTGGGTATTGGGGTGGTGGGAGACATGAGTGGGGGCCTGGTGGAGGCTGCCCCTGCACTGCTGGGGGGTGGGGGTGCAGGGAGACATGAGTGGGGGCCTGGTGGAGACTGCCCCTGCACTGCTGGGGGTGGGGGTGATGGGAGACATGAGTGGGGGCCTGGTGGAGGCTGCCCCTGCACTGCTGGGGGGTGGGGGTGATAGGGGAAATGAGTGGGGGCCTGGTGGAGGATGCCCCTGGTGGCTGGGGGTGGGGGTGATGGGAGACATGAGTGGGGGCCTGGTGGAGGCTGCCCCTGCACTGCTGGGGGGTGGGGGTGGTGGGAGACATGGGTGGGGGCCTGGTGGAGGCTGCCCCTGCACTCCTCGGGGGTGGGGGTGCAGGGAGACATGAGTGGGGGCCTGGTGGAGGCTGCCCCTGCACTGCTGGGGGGTGGGGGTAGTGTGAGACATGGGTCGGGGCCTGGTGGAGGCTGCCCCTGCACTGCTGGGGGGTGGTGGGAGACATGGGTGGGGACCTGGTGGAGGCTGCCCCTGGTGACTGGGGGGGTGGGGGTGGTGGGAGACATGGGTGGGGGCCTGGTGGAGGGTGCCCCTGGTGGCTGGGGGTGCAGGGGGACATGCGTTGGTGGGCAGTAGTGCAAGTTGACATGTGGGTTGGCTGGTGGGCATGGCCATGGTGGATGGGGTGCCTGCATGACATGTGCTGGGTAGGCCCCTGTGGTGTGAGCCACCTGCAGGGGCCGTGGAGGGTGTAGAGGGAACACCTGGGAGGACCCACACGTGCAATTCACGTGTGCTGCTCCCCGCGCACCCCTGTAATACACGTACCCTGATGATATCGCGTGTGGAACTTCCCGCGCACCCCTGTAATACACGTACCCTGATGGAATTGCGTGTGGAACTTCCCGCGCACCCCTGTAATACACGTACCCTGCTGATGTTGCGTGGGATACTTCCCCCGCACCCCGAAATACACGTACCCTGATGTGATCGCATGTGTGACTTCCCGTGCACCCCAGAAATACATGTACCCCGCTCAATCGCGTGTGTAACTTCCCGCGCAACCCCAAAATACACGTACCCCGCTCAATCGCGTGTGTAACTACCCGCGCACCCCCGATATACACGTACCCCGCTCAATCGCATGTGTAACTTCCCGCGCACCCCCGAAATACACGTACCCCGCTCAATCGCGTGTGTCACTTCCCGCGCGCCCCCGAAATACACGTACCCCGCTCGATCGCGTGTGTTGCTTCCCGTGCACCCCCGAAATACACGTACCCCGCTCAATCGCGTGTGTAACTTCCCGTGCACCCCCGAAATACACGTACCCCGCTCAATCGCGTGTGTAACTACCCACGCACCCCCGATATACACGTACCCCGCTCAATCGCGTGTGTAACTTCCCGCGCACCCCCGAAATACACGTACCCCGCTCAATCGCGTGTGTCACTTCCCGCGCGCCCCCGAAATACACGTACCCTGCACGATCGCGTGTGTTGCTTCCCGCGCACCCCCGCAATACACGTGCCCCACTCGCACAAGCCCAATTGCTGTAGGTTGCCACTTTTGTGATGCGCTGGGACTCTACCGCCTGCCTTCGTGTGGCGGACGTGTTTCAGCTTGTGCGTGTCTTTGGCTGTGCATGGCTTTGCCCTATTCGATTCCATGAATACGTGTGGTTCGAGTGCGTGTGGGCGTTCCGTCTGCTTCCCTGCAGTACATCCCCAGTTACGCCCTTATTTTCACGCGTTGTTCCCCATTCCGCGCGTTACGCCCCGTGTCCCGCCCACTTTCTGGTGTATGCGCTGAGGTTGTGCGCTTTCACTGTGCGCGTCGCGCACGCCTTTCGGGATGTTGCAGTGACTTGTGCGCCATGCAGGGGTTTGGCACACATCCCGAGGTGAACACGCGGAGGGACTTCCATGAATCGCACGCGTGCGCCTGTTTCTTTGCGCTTGCGCCTGCTTGCGCCTGCTTGCGCAACGATTTTCGGCGCACGTTTGTTCTATGAATCGGCCCCTAAATCTTGTATTGCCTAACCTCTCAATATTGCCCGTCCCTATGTCGGAATTGAAACAATATTATGCCTCCTATTGCAGCAATTGTATGTGTATTGGCCTACGCCAAGTTGTCTAAACATCATATGCGAACAAACTCCGCGGCAAGGTCTTGACCTTAGAGAAAGTAATGTAAGTCGCCATCTTGGATTAAGCCGCCATTTTAGGTCCTCTTGTAATATGGAAGTCACCCTGAACATCAAAATGGAGGCCGAATGACATTCTGAGTAAGATTCTGGCCGTTGTGACCTCCGTACACACAAATAATTAATATGCCTGCAGGCCACTCGTTGGGGTCGCAAACTGAGACCTTGTCCTATTGCTGATCTATGTGTAAATGTACAACTATATCAGCGAAACTAATCAAAATGCATATATTATAGGATTGACCTGGCTAGGAACCCATAGGCCCGATCCCTAGAATGGTTAACCCGCGAGAGGGTTGGCCAAGGGCTGGATAAAGCGTATAAAAGACCTAAATATTCCAATGTACGGTCTCTCTTACTAATGCATCGAACCTTCGCTGAAGTTCGTTACGTTACTCTGAGAGCCGAATAGCTATCCGTTTGTCAATTGACTTTGGTAACTGTTGTAGCTTTTAAATAAAGCACTTGTATGTTCTTTGTAACCTGTGTTGGTGTGTTTCTTTTTGGGCTTCCCAGCCTCATATTATTTTTATGTTTTCACAGTTGGCGCCCGAATAGGGACCCTCAAGATTGATGCCGGATCATTGAAGGTTGACGCAGACTATCGAACCGGGATCGGACGGTGTGATACTGCGGGCCCGACTGAACAAGACGCGATACCTCGGCAGCGCTGCACGATCCGATCCTTGGACGATAGTCGTGTGGTCTGACACGGCATCTTGACGAGGGTCCATTTTTTGAGGCGGGCAGATTTGTCAAAACCACCAAACACAAGGTAAAATTTGTTAGGTAAGTTCTTTGGTTAACCGTACGGTCCTCCTTAGGTTTGGTCAGGTGCAGTCGTGACCCGGCTCTTAATTTAACCCTGACAATTTGAATTTGGCGTATTGTATCTGCAGACACAATTACTGACCAGGTAACACCAATTTTTTGTGAAATGCCTGGGAAATTGTCTAGCTGCTTTAGGGCTCTGTTCCGCAGCGATCGACAATCTTTGGAATTTAGCCGCCCGGCACCACAGGAGGGGTCGCCGGCATGTACTATGTACTGTAAGTATGGCATTGGAAATATAGTATTTAATGATATTTGGCACAGACAAACCAGACATGCCTCCGAATTTCAGTGGCCAATCAATGGTAGTTTCGAGATCCCCCGTATTGAATACCTAGAATCGGTCTTGCTAAAAAAGAAGGCCAGACCTGCAGCATTTGATGTTTTGCAGAATTGGAAAAAAGAAGCGTTGCAGCAGCTTAATAGTAGGGATAAACATGCACGCCGTCATAAAACAAATGCCGAAAAGGCGTTGTTATAAGATAAGGAAAAACATTCAGAGTCAGTTAAAAATATGGATAGGGCTTTTTCACTCGGAATCCAGAAAATGTATCCCTCTAAAGATTTCCATGTTTCTGAAGAATTTATTGAAAAATTGTTAAACGAACGCTGGCCTGGTGCCTCTGCGCCACCTCCGTATGATCCTCTCCCGGGTGCTCTGCCCATTCCTGCTGTTGTTCCTGCTGTTATTCCTGTTCCCTCTGTACAACCTATTGTTCCTATTCCTCTAGTTGTTGTTCCTCCACCTATCCCGCCACCCTTTCCTCTTGCGACGATAGTTGCACCCTTATTGAATTTGCCCACACCTCCGCTCCCGAGTGGTTCTGTTTTGACTGAAGTTGATCAGGGTTCGGGGTCAAAGATTGTCACTCGTAATACTGTTTCCGCAGACAAGAAACGAGAATTATTTGCATGGGCTAAGCATTGTATGGAGAAAGGTGATCAAGTTAACGTTTTTTCCACATTATCAAATTTGAACAATTTTCCCGAGAAAAAATGTTTTTATCGAAGGTTTGGGGACTCATTTATGTGTGATGTGGGGTAGATTACAAAATTCGAATCTCCCACAAGGGGTGAGGGATCTAAATGCTTTAGCACTTTCGAGGGACACAGAGGAGAAAGTAAATGGTCATGTTGAAAGATTGTTTGACTATAGGAGGGACTTTGAAAAATCACGAGATGAGGATGATGAAGACGACAGTATGTATGTGCAGAAACGGTTCCTTCCGTGTCGTAGATCGGCACCTGAGGAAGTACGAATTTGTACCAAAGATACGATTCGATGGATCTCGGATTCATCTATACCGCCAGATGAAGTATATGACACGTATAGTCAGTATACAGTAGAAATGCAAAGGAAGGTGATTCAGGTAATGGTACAGTACCTGCAGGAAGAATGTGTAAGGAAGAAGGTTAGTTGTCCTATAGAGTTATTGGGAATTTGTAAAAGGGTTTTTTCGCCCGACACTTCTTCGACTGCCTTAGCGCTCGACCTGGCTCTGTTACTTAGAAAGCGGTCGGAGCTACCTATATCTCAGTTGCCTATGAGAGAGGTTCCTCCGACATTTGTCCCAAAGGTTGAGATTCCCGCTAACGCTGGGATGGTGCACCCGCTGTGGATATCCCTGCGCATTATGTATCACAATTTGTTCACGTCCCGTTTTCACGACAGGAAGTGAACACTATTAGACAATCAATTCCCGATATCAGGAAAAACCCGACAGGGTTTTACAAAGAGATAGAGTCCGTTTTGCAGTCCTCTGTGTTCACCTTAAGTGATATTGACTTGCTATTCCCTGTACTCCTACCCGTAGATTTATGGAAGCAGGTTCGGACAATAGACGATGTGCCAGGGTTGGGAGATACGTGGGCTAACATGACTAGGTTTGATGGGGAAAGACCAGCTGGTGAGAAAGCACCTCAGGTAATACTTACTTTGCCTGATAGAATTGTCGCAAAATTGAAAACCATAATTCCTGAGAAAAGAATTATTTGGGACAAGCTTACGGCCTGTGTTCAAGGAAAAACTGAAGGTGACACCGAATTCTTTAATCGATTCGAACAGGTATTCTCTGACTTCAGTGGACAGGACTTGGGTACAGAGTATGGGAAAAGGTTGTTTGTGGACAAATTTGTACGTGGATTGTTGCCCGACATCCAGTCACAGATTATGTCCTCTGAGAGAGCTTGGCAGGCGAAATCCCAATCTGAAGTTTTGCACATGGCTCAGTATTATGAGAACCGTGTTAATAATGAAAAGGAGAAAATAGAGAAGAGGAAAGGAGATTTGAAGACTAAAGTATTGTTACAACAAATTGTTAGAAATCCCAGAGGAGGTACTTCACAGATCAGAGGTCAGTATGTCCCCAAAGGAAACGCTCCTTTGGGTCCTGTGAATGTTAATCAATGTGCCTATTGCCGCCAGGAAGGTCATTGGCGAGCACAGTGCCCCGTATTTCGACAAAGGTCAAACAATGTGTTTGGGAGTATGGGTAGATGACCTAGAGGTCGCCCTGGAGCAGGGGGCCCTGATAGAGGTCAGTTTTCACAAGATCCTCAGCAGCCTTTTCCACGAGAAAATCAGACTTCGAGTGTGGACGCAAGAAACATATTTGATCACCCTTCTGCTGCCTACCTTTCTGAAGAGCTTCCTTCCGCTAACATTTTATTCCGTTAGGACTGCCCAAAGCAGGGTTTGGAACCTTCACCTATTCCCGTTAATCAGAAAGGTCCCTACGTTGAATTGTTAGTGGGGAATAGGAAACATCAGTTTTTGATAGACACTGGAGCACAGAAGTGCTCCATTGATCATTCCCGGGTTCCAAACATTCCACTGTCAGGGCAAACAAATGTTTCTGTAGGGTTCTCTGGTATACCAATTGTTTGTCCGGTTTCTTCGCCGGTGTCTGTTTCTTTGGGTCCCTTTACGGACCATTGTCCCTTCCTTCTGACTTCGAACTGTGGAGAGAATTTGCTGGGGTTAAATCTGTTGAAGAAATTGAATGCAGTAATTCATTGTTCCTCTGATGGAGTACGACTGGCGGTTTCACCACAGCAACTTCCCAATTCTCAGTTTTTGACTGGACCATTGCCTCCTGAGTTTAGTGTTGTTCCAGAATGTTTATGGGCGGCTGACGACAATGATGTCGGGGTGCTACAGATTGAGCCCGTTAAAATAGTTTTGAAGCATGGAGTTAAACTACCACGCATTCCGCAATATAAAATATCAGTTGAGGGCGAGCGTGCTTTGAAGTGCATTGTCTCCGATTTTGTGCATCGAGGGGTGATTGAAGAGATTGAAGGTAGTTTATGTAACAGCCCGATTTTGCCTGTATACAAGAAAGGCGACAATGCAATCCCATACCGTTTCATAATTGATTTACGTGCTATTAACAAAGTTGTCGCCCCACAATTTCCAATTGTGCCTGATGTAACAACGATACTAACAATGATCCCTGCTACGGCTACGCACTTTAGTGTTGTGGATTTAAAGAATGCTTTCTTTAGCATTCCTATACACAAGGAGAGTAGATATTTGTTCGCGTTCACCTTGGGAGGACGTTCATTTACATTTACTCGGGCACCTCAAGGGTATACTGAAAGTCCAAGTATTTATAGTAGAGCTTTGAAAGAGCAGCTCGACACCCTTGAATTGCCACCTACTTGTACACTACTTCAGTATGTCGATGATTTGCTTTTGGCCGCAGATTCTGAAAGTGCTTGTAAGGAAGGCACTGTACTGTTGCTTGTTCATCTAGCTAAAAATGGTCATAAAGCTTCGCTCAAAAAATGTCAATATTGTTGTCAGGAGGTCGCCTACTTAGGCTACCTCCTGTCAAAGGAGGGGAGAAGATTGACACCTGAAAGAATAAAACTCATTTCTGGCATGTTTGTTCCAAATACGCAGAAGGAAGTCAGAGCCTTAATAGGTATGGCTTCCTACTGTAGGTTGTGGATCCCAAACTTTTCACTAGAGATAAAACCGATGTTGGCTTTGACGAAGAAGGGCATTTCTCTGCCGCTGCCATGGAAATCGGAACATCAACGATCATTTGAGCTTCTCAAAACCGCGTTATGCTCTGCACCGGTTCTGGTTACTCCAAATTATGACAAGGCCTTTGTGTTGTTTGTGCATGAATGTGATGGATGTGCTTTGGCTGTGTTAACGCAGGAACATGGAGGGAAGAATAGGCCGTGCGGCTACTACTCCTCCGCCCTTGATCCTGTCACATGCACTTTGCCGAGATGTTTGCGAGCTGTCGCTGCTGTTGCCGCGTCCGTAAAACAGACTGAGGGAATGGTTCTAGGCCATGATTTAATTTTGATGGTACCTCACTCTGTAGATGTCCTATTGAATAAGACTCAAAC
The DNA here is from genome assembly GCF_040938575.1 of Ambystoma mexicanum. Lineage (NCBI taxonomy): Eukaryota > Metazoa > Chordata > Amphibia > Caudata > Ambystomatidae > Ambystoma > Ambystoma mexicanum. The sequence goes on along the minus strand of NC_090931.1, from coordinate 283,518,861 downwards.
GCAACACCTCACCTCTGCACGGCTGACAAGGTATGAATTAATTCTGTTTGCCCCTCACATTCAAATTAAGAGGTGTTGTGTTCTTAATCCGGCTGAACTTCTACCTTTCCCGCAAAATACTGTTTGCGGTGATGAAGAATTACATGACTGCCTGTATACCACTGAACAGGAAACAAAGGGCAGGATAGATCTTATAGATACTCCTTTAGGTAATGCAGAAGGGGAGCTGTTTTGTGATGGCTCCTGCTTCAAACTCCCAGATGGTACATCTACAGCTGCCTATGCAGTTACTACGTTGAGTACGGTTGTTGAAACTAAGAGAATTTCGCATAATTTCGCGCAGGCCGCAGAGATTATAGCGTTGACCCGAGCTTGTGAACTCTCCGAAGGACGTATAGTAAACATATATACTGATAGCCAGTACGCCTTTGGGGTGGCTCACAACTTTGGGAGGCTCTGGTCGGAAAGTGGGTTCCTAACCTCACATGGGACCAAGATTCAGCATGGTCCCCTGATAGTGCAATTGCTCTCGGCACTCTCACTCCCTAGGCAGTTAGCGATCATGAAATGTGCAGCACATCGTAAGGTCATAGATGATGTGGGAAAAGGGAACTCTTTTGCTGACCAGATAGCCAGGTAAACGGCTACAGACCTTAGCGCAGACATGTATGCTCTAAGGGAAACAAAAGATGCCTATGTAATGGATGAGGGTATTGGGTCTGTGCGAGATATTAAAACTGATGCCACAATAGAAGAGTCTAAAAGGTGGGCCGAAGGAATAGGGAAACTGGATGATGATGGGTGTTGGGTGGATACATCTGAAGGAAAATGGTTGCTCCCTGATTCATATGTGCTGGCAATGGTTACGATGGCACACGGTCCTACGCATGTGTGTGCTCAGCAGATCACGAAAATGTTAGAACAAGTCTGGGTGAATGATAACATTTCTAAGATTGCACAGCGACATGTTCAGAATTGTATGATTTGTTTACAGCACAATGTGGAGAAAGGGACAGTAACTCCAAGGGGAAGTTTTGGGCCCCCTTCTGTTCCCTTCGAGGTCATCCACTTTGATTTTATTGAGATTGAACGGTGTAACAATCTAAAATATGTTCTTGTGATTATTTGTGCTTTTAGTAAATGGTTCGAGGCTTTCCCCGTTAAAGATGCTACTGCCATGACCACTGCAAAGACTATGGTAAAAGAATTCTTTCCACGATTTGGGCTTCCAAGGGTAATTTGGTCGGACAATGGTCCCCATTTTGTTGCAGCAGTAATTTTGCAGATATGCACAGCGTTACACATTGAAAAGCGATTCCACTCGGCTAGACACCCTCAAAGTGCTGGGTTGGTAGAGAGACATAACGGTATCTTAAAGAATAAGCTTGCATAAACATGTGCCGACACCAAATTGAAATGGCCAGATGCCTTACCTATTGTATTGTTAGCCATGCGTACCACACCTCAAACTAAGACTGGGCTTTCTCCATTTGAGGTAGTGATGGGGAGACCTGCTAACATTTGGGGTCTTCCAAAGCCTAAAGCATTGAGGGAGGTAGAAAATGTATTGCTTGTAGACTACTGCAACCAGTTGACTAAAAACCTGTATTTCATTTATCATCAGGTCCAATCAGCTTTACCTGTACGGTTTACGGGCCCAGGACACAATATTCAGCCTGGATGTTGGGTCCTAGTGAAGGCCTACGAAAGGTCTTCCTGTCTCGCTCCTCGCTGGAGGGGACCCTACCAGGTGCTGTTGGTCACTTAGACAGCAGTGCGGGTGGCTGGAAAAAAACATTGGATCCACGCGACGCATGTCAAGAAACTTCCTCACCCGATGCCACATGTTACAGAAGAAGCAGAACCCCTCGCAGATGCTACAATCTCTGATCCTGGAGTAGCAAACAGCACTGTGAGTGCGTCGGAGAATTTCCCTGAGCCCTTGGAGCTTGGGGAACAGTCCATTTCGTCTCCGCACTCTTTGGAAAAGTCATTTCCGGAAAACATTGTTTCAAGTTCTGTGACTTCCGTCGCCTCCGATACATCGCTTCCCTCAGGTTTTGGGTACCACCAGGTACGACCTTCGACGAAGAAAATAGAACTACGGCACGGGTCTTTCCGTGCATTTGGAAAGAAGAAGTGATCGAAAGTTTCCTCTTGTAAAAGAAAGTTCCTTTCGAACAAAAGGAAAAAAAGGGATTCTGCTGGCTAGGGTTGGGAAGGACTAAGAAGTCACGCGACTGTAGTGTCGCCAGCAACGAACATTGGGGTCACTGATTGAGAAACTACGATGCCTGCCACCTCCACCGCTGCTCTCCGCACTGGACTTGTAAATAAGGGGGTGACCAACTCGGACAACGAACAATGTGCCTGGGCCCCGAAAACGTATTGCTGTGTTGTGTTAATAATAATTGGAATTTGTTTAATTACTGCTGTGGGACTTTGGTACTTCGAAGAAATTTACCCTCTAAAACCTCTACTGCCAATTGAGATTGTACCTACTGCTTTGACTCCCTGTGTACACCTGCACACCTTGTCACCTAGAGACTCCCAGCATAGACGAAAGTATCATAATAACACTTTAATGATAGTAATGAATGCAATGCATGCCATTTTTAATAAGAGTAATTGCTGGATTTGCACCCATTTACCGCAACATGGGAACAAGGGGCTAGGATGGTATATTCACCCTTTACCTTTAACGACTGCTTGCTATGCCTCTCTTAGAGCACTATTCTTTGGCCGTTGGAATGATAGCGTCTCAGGGAACTTTGATGGAACTAATTTAAACGATTTTGAGAAACGAGAATTGACTCCCCTGGGATGCTCGCTTTTTGCAAATAGAAGTAAACCTAATGTTGCTTCTATTAGGCCATCTGATAAACTATCTCTTCCTTTTCAAACTCTAATTTCCTTTAAAATGGCTCCGATAGGCAATAAGGACGCCGTGCCTCCTTCCTACTCTATTAATCATAGCCCTGATTCAGTCCCCTTTTGTGTACAAAGAAATGGCACTCGGCCAATGGGAGATTTTGAAGGTTGTGTAAACATTGTAAATTTGACTGGGGAGAACATGCCTCTGTATGTAGGGGGCCTGTTTATTTCGTTTGTGGTAGTTCAGCATTTCCCTGGTTGCCCAAGGATTGGCAGGGAACCTGTTATTTAGGAATCCTGTTACCTGGGGTATTTGTAGCTAGTACATTGGAAGTTTCTAAGGCTCGCCCACGGCGGGACGAAGATGGGGATACCCCTGGGCAAGTATTGGGAGATATAGCGAAATCAGTTGTGCCCTTTTGGGGACAGATAGCAAACTCTGAAAACATTAGGGGATTAGCAAGAGTACTGGAGAGAAACATCAACTGGACCACAGATATACTCTACAATATAACACTAGAACAAAAGGCAATAAGATTGGTAGCACTCCAAAATCGGATGGCATTAGATGTCATTCTGGCAGAACGTGGTGGAGTATGCAAATTAGTGGGGTCCGCTTGTTGTGTTTTCGTACCAGATTCCTCGCCGACAATTTTCAAAGCAATACAGAACTTGCACATCCTTAGTTCTGAAGTGCATGTTCCTGTGGGAGATTGGAATATTAGCACCTGGTTCTGGGTTTCTCTACGATCCTGTGGTTGGAAGGTGCTTTCTGTTATCCTGGTTATTTTGGGAATCCTGCTATTCCTTTGTTGCTGTTTCCAGTGTCTACCTAGTATATGTGCAATGCTAGGGGGGTGTTGTGCTCAAGCGGTGAGCACAGTAGGGCACAAAATGTACGCCCCAGATACAGCATCTAAAGAGTTTGTGTTACAAGAGGTTCTGATGAACGACCTAATGGTTATAGACATCACAGATAATGATTCAGGGTGTATAGGTGACAATGCATGGAGTTATTTACAGAAGTATTAGAAATGATATTAGCACTTGGCATAGGCCAAAAGGAGGGTTTGTCGGAATTGAAACAATATTATGCCTCCTATCGCAGCAATTGTATGTGTATTGGCCTACGCCAAGTTGTCTAAACATCATATGCGAACAAACTCTGTGGCAAGGTCTTGACCTTAGAGAAAGTAATGTAAGTCGCCGTCTTGGATTAAGCCGCCATTTTAGGTTCTCTTGTAATATGGAAGTCACCCTGAACATCAAAATGGAGGCCGAATGACATTCTGAGTAAGATTCTGGCCGTTGTGACCTCCGTACACACAAATAATTAATATGCCTGCAGGCCACTTGTCGGGGTCGCGAACTGAGACCTTGTCCTATTGCTGACCTATGTGTAAATGTACAACTATATCAGCGAAACTAATCAAAATGCATATATTATAGGATTGACCTGGCTACAAACCCATAGGCCTGATCCCTAGAATGGTTAACCCACGAGAGGGTTGGGCAAGGGCCGGATAAAGCGTATAAAAGACCTAAATATTCCAATGTACGGTCTCTCTTACTAATGCATCGAACCTTCGTTGAAGTTCGTTACGTTACTCTGAGAGCCGAATAGCTATCCGTTTGTCAATTGACTTTGGTAACTGTTGTAGCTTTTAAATAAAGCACTTGCATGTTCTTTGTAACCTGTGTTGGTGTGTTTCTTTTTGGGCTTCCCGGCCTCATATTATTTTTATGTTTTCACACCTAAACCTTTAAAAATTGTCAACCTTTCCGAGTGATTTCCTTCTCATGGTATGATCTTCATAAAGGCCTTATTCATGGTTTCACTGTGTTAATAGTGAGCACATTTATATTGCACACCATAGGCATTTGTTCCTTTGATCTCTAATGGCAACACTATTTGAAAACCATGTCCCACTTATAATCTCAGTCTGTCTGGATAAAGACACCTTCCTGGTAGCTTCTAATCTGCCTCCACTATCCATGCTACGGTATGTGTAGCTTTCTCCTTTCTTCCAATTGGAGGTTTCCATCCATGCATGAGCACTTTTGCATTAAGTGAGGCAGCTAATGCGAGTTCTCTGTCTATTATGGGTTACATGTACCTTTTACATACGGTCCTGCATTAATATTACAGCCTGCTTACCTTCCTGGATGCTATTGATAAAAAGTATCCTGTATGTACTAGAACAGTAACCTCTTAGTAGACTGCTAATGTTGGTCTTCAAATGCTACCTGTTTATCATTCTGATTAGAGCAAGAATGAAGAGGGCAAGGGGACTTAAAGGGAGTAAACGTGCTTATTATGCTGCGAGACAGCATATCAACAAAGGATGTGAGCGCGATGTGTGGGGGGAGCGACCAGTATTCTTGATCCCTTAATTCCTTCGGTTTGGTGGAGGGGGTCCCAAAGATGACCGTGCCCAGGGCCCCCAAAGTGCTTAAAATGGCCCTGGGAAGGAAGCATGCTGTGCGTAAACAATGTTTTGCGAAACGCCACCATGGTGTCTCGGAGGACAGTGCGCCGGCGGAAGGGTCTGCAAAATGTACCATTCACCATGTGTCATGTGTTGGCCGCAGCAAGGGCGGGAAAGGGTGGGGAAGTGACAAGTGGTTAATATGACATATGTAAGTAGGTGGAAGAAGACAGAGGAGTGGCTGCAGTATTGGTGCAAATAGCACGATTTCCTGGGTACCTAGACAGCCAACACCTTTAGTGGTAATTTCAGGCAGCTGTCATAACGGCACGATAGCTTTTGCCGAGAGTGGTTTGTAGTGACCTCTTTCCGTGGTGAGTGGTGGCAGGTGATTTTAAGAAGGGGAGTGATTTACACATGGCATAGGGTGCGTAGGAGCACGGGCTCCTGTACTATGCGGATGGATTGCGGTAGTTGGGGACATGGTGGCATGCATGGGTGAATGTAGTTGCGGTGGGTCTGTTGAAAGCTTAGACTATTGGGTGATACCATATTTTGTGAATGGAAGTGGGTACGTTTGTAGTATGTGAATGAAAGTGCACAGGGGTGTAGGAGACAGTGTTTTGGTTGTATATTGGCAACCTGCCTGTGGCGACCTCTTTCCGTGGTGAGTGGTGGCAGGTGAATTTCAGAAGGGGAGTAAATTGGTTATGGCACAGGGTGGGTGGGAGCACGGGTGCCTGTGCTATGCGGATGGAAGCGGTGGTTGGGGACATGGTGGCATGCATTGGTGCATGCAGTTGGGGTGGGTTTGGTGAAGGACTACACTATGAGGTGCATGGCTGAAGGCCGTAGGCCGGAGGCCATGCTCTCAAGAGCCTAGGGCTTCAGCTCACACACCGCAGCAATGCATGCGTTACTCTGTATCCGGTAGAGGGGGTGGATGCATAGTGTGGTGTGTGCAGATTGGTTGGAGTAGGAGCAATGTTGTGAACAGTATGTGGGTATGTTTACAGTGACACATTACTTTGTGAATGGAAGTAGGTACATAAGTACTATGTGAATAAAAGTGCACAGGAGTGCAGGAGACAGTGTCGTGTTTCTACATTGTGGTAAGTGTAGCAATCTTTCCTGTATAGCTGTATGGCGGTGTGCAGGTTGGGTAGGAGTGCTGTGGCAGTGCTGCGTATGTGGATTGTCGTAGTTGTTGACATGGTGAAATGGATGGTGCCATTATGTAGCAGTGAGAGTGTTGAAGGCCTAGACTGTTGGGTGCATGACCGAAGGCCATAGGCCGTAGGCCATGCACTCAAGACGCTAGGACTTTAGGACACACACAGCAGTAATGAATTTTGGATTTTGCAGCAGTTAGAGGGTGGTGCCCTGATGCAATAGAGCAGGAGAAGTGAGGTGCCATGTGTGCATGTTTGCTTTTGCAGGTGAGGACACTGTTACAACATGGTAAAGTTTCTGATGTGTACTTGGCGATGGTGGTGTGAAAAGACATGCAGTGTGGGCACTGGGTGCTGGGTTTGCATACTGTCAGTATGGAAGAGGATATGGTAGAAGTGCACCTTAAATGTGCTTGTTTACTATGCTGTGTGCTGATTTGTTGAAGTAGGGCCAATGTTGTGAAAAGGTTGTGGGTAGGACACACACGGCAGTAATGCATTTTGGATTCTGCAGCAGTTAGAGGGTGGTGAGCTGTAAAGAATGGGTGTGGAGCACATTTCAGACGTAATAGAGCAGGAGAAGTGAGGTGCCATGCGTGCATGTTTGGTTTTGCAGGTGAGAACACTGTCACAACATGGTAAAGTTTTTGATGTGTACTTGGCGATGGTGGTGTGAAAAGTCATGCAGTGTGGGCACTGGGTGCTGGGTTTGCATACTGTCAGTATAGAAGAGGATATGGTAGAAGTGTACCTTAAATGTGCTTGGTTATTATGATGGGTGCTGATTTGTTGAAGCAGGGCCAATGTTGTGAAAAGGTTGTGGGTAGGTTGGTAGTGACACAATACTTTGTGAATGGCAGCGGGTAGGGATGATGGAGGCTGTGGTATATTTGTGGATGCTGCTAATTGCGACCTGTTTTCGTGATTGAGTGCTTTATGGTGTGAGGGAGTTGGGTTGAGGTGCTGCAATGTATGTTACATTTGTGCACAATGTTAATTGCCCACATAGTTGCATGCATGGATTCACAGTGTTGTTCTGGGTGTGGACAAGGGTGGACTGTTGTGTGCATGGCGAAAGGTGTGCTGGGTGTGCTGCAGGATCATTGTGGATGCTGAAATAGGGCATCCTGTAGGAAAAGTTTCTGGTGGAGGGGCTTTGGAAGCAAAGGGAGCGTGTTCTCAGAGTGCTTAACGGGAAATATGGAGTTGTGTATAGAAATGATAGTGTGAAATGCTGAGGTTCAGTAAGTGGTTGGTGCAGGCATTTTTGCAAATTTCATAGTCACCTATAGCCGCCAGTAAGGGCGTTTTGGAAGATTTGAGTGCAAAGGGAAGAAGTATTGAGTCTGCTTTACTGGGGCATGGCCCTAGCTGTAGCAGGGAAAGCGCACGTGCCACATCATGGACGTCTGAGCATGGAACCTTCGCAAACGGAAATGTGGGGATTCTCCAATGAGGATTGGAGGGTGTGATTGACTGGAAGGGGCGGTGACATATTTACCCAAAGTTTGATGCAGTGAAGTTGGCAGAGATGGACAGACGGCGAGTGCTTATAGTCGGTAATACCTTTGTGCACAATGTGCACAGGTATGCCGTGGAAAGAGGCTTCCATGCTGACTTTCAGTTGGAAGGAGTGCAGGCTTTTTGGGGCATAGTTTATGAGTGGGGTTTCGGGTGCAAGGATCTCCTTTGCAAAAGTGTGGCCTCTGTTGGTACTGTAGATGTGGTGGTTGTGCATTTTGGAGGACTACATTTGCGGCGCATGTAGTGCTCACGTTTTCTCGCGTCCTTAAAAAAGTTGACAGCTGTGATGCAGATATTTTCTACTGCAAAGGTGATTTTCTCATCGATGACACCAAGAGGACATTGGGAGCATGCCGGTGTAATCTTTCCACAGCCAGAGGTTGGGAGACGTTGGATAAACAGAAGCATGTGCGACTTTATGTGCAGTGCTGGGATGTTCTGCACTGACTATGAAAGCATTAATAACCAGCAAGATTTCCAGTGGTTCCAAGGAAATGGCATTTTCTTTTACTTCTATTGGCAATGCTGTTGTGTTTGCCACTCTGCACAAAGCTTTGCAGAGAATCCTGTAGCAATGTAAGATAATCGTTCATCTTCAGTCAAGAAAAAAGTCAGGAGGAGAAGCAGACAGTGAGCAAAAGAGAGAAAAAGAAGAAAAAAAATGTTTGAATGCAAGTACCTAAAAACACTTGACAAAAACAAAAAACAAAAAAATATAAGTGTTTTTAGAGACAATCCTAGAGACACAATCCCCACTCCTGTCTTACATCCTCCCCCAACAATCCCTAAACCCTCTCCCCCTCCAGTTTCTAGCACATTAATGCCGCAGATTCCGCTGGACTTTGAGGATTAGACTTGGGAGATTCAGCTGTTTTTTTAGGATGGCACCTATAGCATTGGCACTGTGGAGGCTAAACCATTGGGCAATGTGGTTGCTGGTGGTGGTGTGTACACAAACACTGTGACAGAAGGTCTGTTTGTACAGATAAATGTAGGAGGCTATGGTGAAAGTGTGCAAGGTAAGGGGCATGCACTGCATGCACCTGCTTAACGTTGCTTATATACATCCCCTGCTGCTTTTGTGGGATCCCTTTTCCGACATTTGTAGTACATGCATTACAATGGGAAGACTGTATTGTGAAGTGTACAAGGTACGTGGCAGGCATCATGTTGCCATGAGTATAGTGTGTGCATCATATGATATGATGTGCTATGGTATTTTGTGCCATTTGTATCGCGCCACCATATAAGTGTGTGAAGGCGCGCCAAGGAAAGGTGGAACGGAGGCCACACAGAGACATTGATTCCTCTAGGCCAGCTGACATTGAGAGTGCGCAAGTGAATGGGATGGGGGAAGGCAAAGTGCAGTACATGGGAACAAAAAAAAAAGAAATACATTCAACTACGCCCATTGCTGGCAAGTGCAAGGCTAAGTGTAGACATCAATTGGTGGCTGGACTGTTAGGGTTCTAGAAAACAGTCCCCAAGTGCGGGGGTTGGCAGAAAGCCAGTGCAGTGGTGGAACTGTAAGGAGAGTGGAGGCCTGGGGGCACAGATAATAGGGTGGGTAGGGAACCAGTGCAGAATACTTTTAGCCACGAAATGAGCAGGGGAGAGGAGGGGAAAAAGAAGAAGCACATGGAAAAGTTTCCAGGTGCTTTCCGAGCCTACAATGCTTATCCTCAAGGTCCAGGGAGACAAAGAGCGTGTTGCATAGGGAAGCCCCAGCAGAAGAAACACATCTACCACCATCTGGTTGCATGTAGCACCAACTGACCCGGAGGGAGTAAAAGGCTGATGAGGGAAGAGCTGGAGTAAGCAGATATTTAGGAAGTGAGAGTGCAAGGTATTGAGACCCCAGGGACTAGAAGGCCTTCTGCATAATGCACAGGGCTTTTATTTTACTGCTTGCAGCCACTGAGGGCTATTGCAGCCATTTTAGTTGAGCAGAGATACAATCCCTGCAGTTCAGGCGAAGGGCAAGTTGCCCTCTCCTCTTATGGATGAGTTGCTGAGGGCGCAGAGTGGAAGCTGGCAGATTTAAAAAGAGCATGTGGCAACAGTGCAACATACAAAGCACCACACCTGTGCAGACACTGACCTTTTGGAAAGTGACTGTTGGTTGCTAAGATACATTCAGTGGTGGCTTTAGTGACTTCTTTTTACTGGTTATGTAATAGGTGGCTTAGTGGGGAACAATTTGTGTACCATTGTGGGAAGGAAAGGACAGAGGTACTGTTTTGCTAATATAGTGTATGATATGGGTAAATGAAAACGTTGCAAGCACATACCAACAAATTGCCACTTCATGGTAGGAGATAGGAGGAACATCAGTATGCGTTTTAAACACATAGTGGACGCTTAGAGGCAGATCTCATGCACAGAGGCACTTACAGAGTTCTGACCATACTGCCAAAAAAATGTTCATACCTTTGTTTAGTGGTGATGGGTGCCTATGTGGATGAATGTGCATGTATAACTCCTGGAATGTTTCACTGAACTTTCCACTAGACGTGCTTCCCAATAACAGCACACGTGCAGGCTAATTTTGTAACTGTACATATGAAGTCTTGTGGAGAACTGTAATTGTAAAATGGTGAAGTCTTGGAGGGCATAGGTGGATGTGTGTGTGAGTACTTACCAATATCTAATAAGGGCGTGGTGGGAAGAGGATAGTGGAAAGGGAAGAAGGACTGTTCATGATTTACTGGGGTGCGGCTCTCACGATACTTTGCGAGGCGCACGTGGTACATTCTGTGCTTTTGAACATGCTGGCCAACGGAAATGCAATTGTTGCAAATGTCCAATCAGGTGGTTAGAGTGTGCGTCACGGGAAAGAACGGCCATATTTGGTTTCATTACTGTGTGTAGTGAGGCTGGCAGAGATGGCGAGACGCACAGTTTTCATAGTGGGTGATCACTTTGTGCTAGATTTTCTATAGTATGCCGTGGAAAGAGGCCTTAATGGCAATTTGAATTTGGACGAAGTGGACGCTTTGTGGTGCGGTGTCCCTGTCCATACTTTCGACCATATGCTTGCAGAATGTCAAAGAGTGGCCACTTTAGGTACTGTACACGTTGTGGTAGTGCACTATGGAGCATTGCTTTTGGGTCCCATAGCTTGTGCAAGTGTGTACCGTCAACTCAAAAAAATGATAAATGAAGTGCAGCGCATTTCTGTTAGTGCGAAGGTGCTTTTCTCATGTATACCACCAAGTCCATTATATAACTATTCCAATTAATGTTGTCGGCAGCCAGAGGTCGGAAGGCGATTTATCAACAGAAGCATGTGTTTTTGCTTGCTGCTGGAATGTACTCCTGTGAGAATGACAACATTGGTTATCGATATGTGCGCCCTCTCAATAGAAATGACATTTCATTGTCGCCCAGTGGCAATGACATTTGGTTTTCCAATCTACAGGCTGCACTGAAGACGCTATTGTAAGAATGTGAGGCGATGTGCAACAAATAAAAACAATTATAAAAGCCCGAAAAAAGAGTTGTTACTGTGGAAACTTGTTTAAAAAATAAAATAAAATGGCATTTTTAAGAGCCACAACTACAAAGGACATCCCCTACCCTGGTTAACATTTATTCCCGTAATCCTGCACGCGCACACCTGCAAAAGTCTGCAGACATTGCGACAGTTGAAGGGTTGTACGTGTAACGTTCGCCCCTTTTGCATATGACCATCTTATATTTGGGATTGTGGAGGACACAGGATTGCGCAATAAGCTTTCTGGGTGTGGAGTGCACGCACAGACTGTGGTATACGGTATATTTGTCGACATACATGCAGTGGGTGAGCTTATGGCTGTGTGTTGTACGCACCAGAGCGTATGATTTGTGGGTGAATTCTATGTACATTACTTGACAGTGAATGGAAAACAGAGTCCGGTGGGAGTTGTGTGGAGGGCATCATGTGGGTTTGTACGCATATGGAGCACCTTCACTGCAGTGATTGCTTTTCGTTTGTGTGTGTGAGACTTTGGTGATGCTCGATCCCGACGATATTATTGTTGTTGATTGTGGAGGGACAAATGCACACCATGTAACACGATTTTCAGTGGTGTTTGTGCTGAGGGAGGTAGTAGGCAAGGTAATGCTTCTGTTTCCGATCTCCTACATAATTTTGTATCCCAATATGCAGACACCCATATAGGTGCGTTGTTTTTTATTTGATCTGGAAATTGAGAAAGCGCAGTACATTGTGAATAACTGTATTTGTGTCTTTTTTTTTTACCAACTTTATTTAAGTTTTTGAGCAACATAGATATGTATGCACCAATAAACAAATAATGATCGTTGTTTTGTTCATGCCAACTCTTTCTTGCCCCATCTTGGGGCTTCAATACTTTACAATTCCATTGCTCATGTTCATTAACCATATGAATAACCGTCAAACTTTCCCCCTTCCCCCCCACCCATTTCCCAACTTGTGGATGAAAAAGTGTTCTATTCTTATTTTAAAAGTTCAACCGGTAGTGTCATTTTTCAGTTAGTGTTTGTATTTCTCAGATGATGGATATTGCACGAAGCAACCTGGGTTTAAAGTATATCTGTTCTTTATCGTCTGTAAATTCATGGAGAGGTAGCCAAATGTTCAGATATTTTGTGTAGGAGCCGTGAGCCATTGCTGTTACTTTTTCCATGGCCATCACTCCCCATAGCCTCACCCACCACATGGCCACTACTGGTCTATCCTTATTCTTCCATGCCTGTGCGATCGTGAGTCTGGCCGCGCTCAGCATGTGAGTGATGAGCGAGGCTGTAGGCCCTGAAGTTGCATAATATCCTTCGACCGCTTCCCCCAGGAGCACCACCAGTGGATCAGAGGGGAGCCCCACACCTGTAATTTCTTTAATGTGGCTTAGGATCTCTTTCCAATAGGTTTCTGCTAGTGGGAAGGACCACCACATGTGGATAAAATCCCCAGGTTGACCGCAATTCCTCCAGCAAGCAGCAGGATATTCCGGATTGATAGCATGCATTTGCACAGGCGTCATGTACCAGCAAAGGCAGAGTTTGTAAGCTGCTTCTTTTATTGAGGTGCATCTAGAAGTCCTGGCGGTTCTATCCCAGATACGGCCCCAGGTATCTCCAGAGATTGGCTCCCCTATATCTATCTCCCACTTTTGCATGTAGGTAAGTTTCTCTTCAGGGTCTGTCGCCCCATTAATCGGTATAATCTAGTTATTCCCTTATCTAGTTGGCCTTCTTGTATTGTCAGCTCTAGCCCTGTGGGGCTCGTAGTTGCTTCTTCTTTCACTTTTGCTTTTGAGACCCAGTGTCTAAATTGAATATAATGGTATCGCTCCCGTTCCGGTATGACAAATTTGGCCTTGCATTCCTCAAACGTCAAAGGGGACCCATCTGCATAGAGATCCCCCAGGACCATATTATTTTCCCTGCCCCCCCAGTGTGTCCAGAAGTTAGCCTGAATTCCTGGGGTATATTCCGGGTTATGAGCAATCGGGGTAAGTGGCCCTTTCCCCCCTTTGATTTTCTTATTTCTCAGTACCCTGTCCCAATACCATAGAGTAGTTCTGGTTGATTCCAGTAGTTGACCTTCCTTTTCTCTATGACGTGTGGCAAGGAAGCCCAGATTCTTAAGGGGCGTTTTGGTCACTGTTTTTTCCAATGTGACCCGCTGATTCGGGTCTGCTCCAGATGTCCATTGTAGCATCGGGGTTATTTGTGCTGCCCATAGGTATCTACGAAATTCAGGAACCCCCAGGGCTTGTGGTCTGAATAGTACTTTTTTAGGGATTCTCGGTCCCCCCCCCCCAGATAAAATTCAGCACTTCTTTCTGTAGTGTTTGGATGGCTGGGCCTGGGATTTTTATTGGGAGAGCACCAACTACATATAGGAACTTAGGGAGAAGAGTAATTTTAACCGATATGATACGTGCTAGCCAGGACAGTTCCTGTAATTGCCATCGTTTTAGATCGCTTGCTAATGTCTTCCGGAGGTCTGGGATATTGGCTCCGTAAAGCCTATCATATCTGGGGGTCAATGGTACCCCGAGATATTTCACTGCCTTAAGTTCCCATTTCAGGGGATATTGATTCTCCCATTCCGGAATTTGTTCTACAGCTTCAGTAATATTAAGCATTCTGGATTTGGGGTAATTAATGTGGAAACCTGAGACTTTCGCGAATTCCCCCAGCAATTGTATAGCTGCTGGTAAGGAGCTTGCGGTGTCCTTTAGGAACAAAAGAATGTCATCCGCGTAAAGGGACACTTTTTGGGGTCCTGCAGTGCCTACTTCAACCCCCTGGATTCCTAGATGGTTGCGGACCTTACATGCAAATGGCTCCATAGCCATGGCAAAGATCAGGGGCGACAATGGACAGCCCTGCCTTGTGCCTTTCTGAATGGGGATATTCCCTGTAGGTTTTCCATTGACCATTAGTCTTGTGGATGGGTTTGTAAAATTGGCCATCGCCATGCGGATGAAAGTTGGTCCGCACCCGAATCTTTCAAGGGTTAGACGTAGGAAACCCCAGTGCAGACTATCGAAGGCTCTGGAAGTGTCTAGAGCTGCCACTGAAAATCTTTGTCCAGACCTCTGACCCCAGTCTATTGTGTCTATGGCTCTGTATTTGTGTCTTTTTACAACTTGTACCATTGTCGTACTGTAGAAATGGAAACTATCGTTTCACAGCACAAGCAGTTTCCCCCACAAATAGTGTTCTTGTTGATATTACTGCACTTCCATATTCTGCACGCTCTATACACATTGCCTTGCTGCCCTTTTTGGAAGTATAGGAATAATGTTTGTGCTTGCTGTTGCGCACTTGTGCTCTTGAAAAAGCACTGCAACATGCACAACCATCTGTTTCAACAGTCACCCATTTCTACCTGTTTGCACTGCTGTGTTTTCCACAGTACCACGGTTCCTTCCATTTAGCACACAATTGTGTGGAGGGTATATGATGCGCGTCACACTGCCTCCCTTCATTGCCACTTACATTGTGACACTTTACAAGGAGCTTTATATCATAATCAGCCACAAAAAAATATTACTAAAGGGACATTATGGTGCAGCATCATTTATGAAAACACTATACTAAAACAACGCTCTGCTTACAGTGCACTACTAAAAACCTATGAAATTCACGAACAAAAACATTGTTAAAGGGATGTTATGATTAAGTTGCACTAGCAAAAACCTATGAAATTCAATGGAAAAATGTTGTTACAAGGACGTTATGGGTACGGGTAAAACCGAGAAAAGAAACAAAATTCAACAGTTATGGTAAGCTAAGCAACTATAACTTGTGCCACCAGTGTGCACTGCAAGGACTAACACCCATAACATCAAAGATGCCATCACAAATCTCATTCGTGACATCACTGATGACATCACATGTGCATGTAGTTTTAATAGGAAGCCTCCACAAGGGATTGTTATTGTAATGGTGGCAGAAAACTATGCAACATCATTGGAAGAACTACCATGAGAGAAGTAGGTCATGGAGGAATGCATTGCTATACACACCATTGTATTACACACTTTTTCACTGTACATGAAGGAACTTATGTGCAAACGTAGCCATTGTCTGCACCATGCCTCATGGAAGTGTAACCGTCAAAATCTTTCCATGGTACATAGTGAAATCATGAATGCATTCATTTTAGAGTTTTGGGTACTGTGAAACATGTAAGAAGTAGCTACCATTGCCTTTATAACTACATAATTGCACTACTGCACAAAAAACATAAAGACACCACAATGCATACAAACATGATCATATACATGGGAATTAAAGTAAGCTAAAAAGGAGTAGTATAACCAGAAGTTGTTCGTAACATAACTGACTATCTTCATGCACAGAAACCAGTGCTATGTTTTACGCTTTCCTCTTCCTCTATATGTGTATGTATCTTATGATGTGAGTGAACCGTAAGGAAAGTAGTGTAAGAACATATGAGAAGGGTGCCGTACACAAATGTAGAACCTTTTGAATTTTTTGTTCCTGACTACTAGCGAAGAAAAGCACCTGGCCTACTTATGGTAGTGAACAACACATATATATATATATATGTAGGGAAGTCCATTTTACCCAAGTCACACACTCCACAACGCCACCTAATAGCCATCGCTGGAAGTTCACCTCCAGTTCTGAGCCATAACAGCAAGGCATTGTGGGTATGAAAATTAGCTCAAATGCAAACCTTTTTCCACCAGGAAATTGTCTTTGTCTATATACGTAGCGTAATCGACCCAAGACAGACATTTGCAAGGCTGCCAAGCCAACTAATACCTGGTTTCACCATTATTGTGGATCATCAGTGCATTATAGTCCTGACAGCCTTGTGGTTAGAATGAGCTTATTTGCATACCCACAATGCCTTGCTGTGTGGCTCAGAACTAGAGGTGAGCTTCCTGCGATGGCTACTAGGTGGCATTGTGGAATGTGTGACTTGGCTCAAATGGACATTCCAGGTGAAAGTTTTTGTTTTCAAACATTTTTAAACCCACCATAACTTTCTTGGCGTTGTGTGTGTGTGTGTGTATGTAAAAAACTTTAGTTGCCGGGACGT
The DNA here is from genome assembly GCF_040938575.1 of Ambystoma mexicanum. Classification (NCBI taxonomy): domain Eukaryota; kingdom Metazoa; phylum Chordata; class Amphibia; order Caudata; family Ambystomatidae; genus Ambystoma; species Ambystoma mexicanum. The sequence continues at coordinate 283,502,311 of NC_090931.1, read as the reverse complement.
TAAGATGAGAACTTAACACAACAAAACCCCTGAAATTCAGCTAAAGCCACCTTTGTAGGAAAATAGCATGCACTGGTAAAAACCCATGAAATTCACTGAGAAAACTTTGTTAAAGGGGCGTTATGGTTAAGTTGCACTAATTAAAACCTATAAATTCAATGAAAAAACCTTGTTAAAGGGATGTTATGGTTTCAAGTAAAACCGAAAAACCCCAGAAATTCGTCAGCAGAGATCTCATTGTGAAGTGGGGACGGGTTCTTGGACACATCATCATGCCGCGCGTCAGCGTATGGTCATGTGGCACTGTCCGGAAGGCTCGCTATGAAGTCAGATGTTCGTAGATGTCTACGGATGCAAAACTAGTTGAAATTAGGGGTGTAGCGAACTTCGGCTTCGAGTAAGTATTCGGCCGAATTTCGGCTGAAACCCAGCTATTCGGCTTTGGCCGAAGGTTCCTGGAATACTTACTCGAAGCCGAAGTAAAAAAATATAACAGAAAAAAAAAATTTAAGTCCTCTTTCTATGATTAGCAATCGTCTCTCAGTGTGAGAGACTATAGCCAATCCTAGAAAGTAGAACAGTGGGAAATCATCAGTAGCCAGTAAGCTGATAGCTTACTGGCTACTGCAAGCAACACAAGGAAAAATACCCTGCACCGAGGCAGAGACTGGAAGAAGACGACCAGAAGATCGGGGAATGACGGACATCGAAGCGGAATCAGGTAAGTCTTTTGTTCTGTCTCATTCCTCTTTCCTGTTACAAATGTGCCCCCCACCCCAGTGGCCTGTTCCTTTCAACTCCCCCACACGTACCTGATCACACTGTCACCCCATTGGGGGCTCAGTCTTAGGGGGCCACTACATTTGCCTTCAGGGGTGCCAGGTTATTCAATTCAATTCAATTCAAGTTATTCAAATGTACGTTAAGAGTGATCGAGAAGCAAAGGTCTTTTGTAACAAGTGTGTGAACATCCAAGGGAGAAGGTGGGTCTTTGCTGCCACGCCGAGTAGCTGGCACGTACTTTTTTAAATTCATTTGGAGTGTGGATCGTGAAGTTGCTTGCTCCGGGGTCCGATTCAATATTGAAAACCCTGATCCCCTGCCACATCGGATGGACTTCCCCTACCAAAACTACCGAGAAACACTGCTCTACTGCGTGTGCTTGGCAACCGCAACACTAGATGAGCAAACACTGCTCTACAGCAAGACCTAGCACCCACACTACTCTACTAGCGTGCAACACTGCTCTACAGCAATACCTAGTGCCCACACTACACTACTAGCGTGCAACACTGCTCTACAGCAATACCTAGCGCCCACGGCTATGGCCAGGTTATCGTGTAACACTGCCATCATCCACCATGAATCGAAATAAGGGCCTTTGTTCCTGCTGAGCCCTTGCAGACCTATTCATAAAATCGAGGCATTAGGACAGTGCCCCCCTTACTTCAGATCAGCTGTGCTTGGGGTATTGGTATGGGTATGTACCAGCAAATACTGTAACAAATGAAGATGGGTTTAAAGTCTGCCTTGTGCTATGCCTTCCTCACTGCAAACCCACTGTTGACTACTATACCATGACTTTTAACAGCCTCAATGTGCAATGTGTACAGCCTCTTCAAAAAACACATATAAAATACAAAACATTCACATTTCGTTCTGATCTATGGTAGAGAGGGTGCCAGGCCCAGTGACACCTGGACCTGGTAAAAGGAGAAGCCAGCTTTGGTTGTTCCCTAGCACACGAGACGCAGCGACCTCCTTGGCGCAGGGTGCAGTGTTGCTCTGCAACACGGCCGAGTGGGTGCCAGTTCTGGTTGTTGCCTGGAGAAGGGGGCGCAAGACTGGGTTGCGTCTGAGGTCCGTCACATCACACAGGTGTTCCTGATGGCACTTCACTCGCCCCGCAATCTCACGTTTTACAAGTGCGCAGAGGCTTAGCGTGCCGGGTGTGCAAAAGTAATCAGCACAAAGCAGATGCAAGGCTATAATCAGAGCGGGCTTCCTGGCCGCTGTGTAAAGAGGGAACACAACCCTCTGCCAGCTGCGGCGCAACTCACGGGTCACCAGCCCGGCTAGCACGAGCCTAAGTGGGCCTGCTTCAGACGGGCTGCGTGCCGCTATTGTGATGTGCTTGTGCGCGTGTGCACTGAGCCCAGCACAAAGCTTTCATCCAATGCACGGTGGGTCGGCTCTACAGAGCTTCGGCAGCCTGGCATGATGCGTGCATTCACTTGCCCTTTACTGTCTTGCGAAGCAGTATTTCTCATGTGTTGGAAAATGTATTTAAAAAAAACAACTATTCGGCTCACTATTCGGCTTCGGCCGAATAGTTTTGCTAACTATTCGGTATTCGGCTGAATAGTAATTTCACTATTCGGTACACCCCTAGTTGAAATAGTTGCAAAAAGTGTATGGAAGTGTTAAAAATGATTCCAGAAGGTGGGAAATGGCAGAGTTTTAAGGTGACACTTTGTAAATTGGACACAAACATTGCTATATTTGGTAAGTATCATATTAGTAAGTTGTAGGAAAATAGCATGCACTAATAAAAACCTATGAAATTCACTGAAAAAACTTTGGAGGTCATTACAACCCCGGCGTTAAGGGTTAACGACGGCGTTAACCCTTAACACCGGATTCCCACTTTAACGCCTGCTTTTGGCAGGCGTTAAAGTCCATGGCGCTAACCCGCCATGGTGATAATTACGCCACCGTAATTTACGGTGGCGTAATTAGCGCCTTCCCCACTCCCATTATGCCCTATGGGCCAAAAATGGGAATGGGGAAGGGAAAATGGGAAATGGGGATTTACCACCCCACTCACCTTGGAATGGGGCAGTAAATCCGCCATCCACCATGGTGTAAACATAGTTTACACCATGGTGGTAAAGTTGGTGCACTTAGCACCAAGGTTGTAATGACCTCCTTTGTTAAGGGGCATTATGGTTAAGTTGGACTAATAAAAGCATATGAAATTCAATGAAAAAACTTTGTTAAAGGGACATTATGGTTAAGTTGCACTAATAAAAACCTTTGAAATTCACTGAAAAAACTTTGTTAAAGGGACGTTATGGTTATGTTGGACTAATAAAAACCTATGAAATTCAAAGAAAAGACTTTGTTAAAGGGACATTATGGTTTCAAGTAAAATCGAAAAAGCCCAGAAATTCACCAGTTATGGTAAGCTAAACAAGCATAACTCACGCAACCACCGTGCACTGCTAGGACTAACACCCAGGACATCAAAGATGACATCACAAATGTCATTGATGACATCACTGATGACATCACATATCTGGGTCACTTGTTTTTGTTTATTGACATATATAGGCCAGGTGGTTTTGTTCACTGGCAGTCAGAATAATAAAATTGAAAAAGGTGCTATATATCTAGACGTTAACCTTGTCATATGTTCTTTAAGTACTTTCCTTAGGGCTTGGTCTCAGCTCATGGGGCACATACATGGGGAAATGAGCAGGCCTCAAACACACAATTCATTTGTATACATGAACATAAACTTTAATGTCATTAACATTTTCTGATGATGCAGTTTCTTTCTTCCTTACTTTAGTTTCCCTGTATGTGCCTCTGATTTGTATACATTGTGGTTCTTCATATGTATTGTTTGTACCAGCACAAGTGCTGTAAGTCTTGAATTGTTAGCTAGTTATTACATGTTTCACATTGCTCAATACTCTGATATGATAGCATTCATTATAGTACTATTCAAAATTACAAGATTATAGTGTACTTCTATGGTGCATGCTGCAGTCATTGCCTATGTTTATATATGATTAGGTTTCTGTATTAACGACAACACTCCAATACAATATTAGATGAGTGCATTCTTTAATAGATTAAGTAGTTCACAATAGGTCTCCCGATTACCCCTGACATCTTGTTACCAACAATATAAACACAAATCCTTGTAGGGACATTTCATCAAAATGTATTTCACATGTGATGTAATCAGTGATGTCATCAATGACATTTGTGATGTCATATTTGATGTCCTGGGTGTTAGTCTTAGCAGTGCACGGTGGTGGCGTGAGTTATGGTTGTTTAGGTTTCCATAACTGGCGAATTTCTGGGGTTTTTCGATTTGACTTGAAACCATAACGTCCCTTTAACAAAGTTTTTTCTTTGAATATACACATATATATATGATAGAGTGACTTAAGCCTGGCTCCTTGTTGTACGTTCATGCAGCCTGTGACCTCTTGCAGTCGCCGTTAAGAGACACACTTTTATCCTGAAGATGTCACTTCTAGTCAGGGTCTCCAAAGATCCATTCCCTGAGCAATGTGGACACCCTACATATATCCGTCTGTGTAACGTCTACTGAAGAAGCGTGACGTAAGGGCGCTGTGTTGTTGACCCGGGTTTGATCAAACATCACCAGTGGGTTCAGCTAATTTTGCAATCGAAAGCCAGGGTTTCCAAGCAGCATAAACGCATAACTACATCCTGCATGTGAGCACAGCAGGGACATGATTGGTTTCTTTTTTTTATATAGATTATTATTTATTTTCACTTCACTTATGCATAGATTAAACTTCATGTATGCGCATGTTTTTTTTAAATGTCCAGTTACATAGTTTTCATTGTTACATAGTTTTAATTTCATTGAATACATCAAAATCTTTTCTAAGCCATGAAGCATGTGGCACATGTCACATCATTAGATGAAACCCCACCCTCCTTGGGCTTGCACTTTCCCACCACCCACTGTCTGTTAGGAGGGATTGTCAATTGTTGTCAAGATTGAGGGGTCCAGCTTTGTGTATTTTGATAGTTTACCTTTCTATCTCCTCCGCTCTGTGCTTTATTTGTTATTTGGCTAAGAGGCATCATATTGAGGGGGTCATTTCCCATACTGGGGAGTGGGGGGGGCTCTACAGAGCGTGCTGGAGTTCTGACAGATCTTGTTCTGCTTTTGTTATTTCTATGTTATGTATTTATGCATCCTTGCCTATGTGGTATGACTAGAGCCAGTTAGATAGCACAGCGAGCTGAGCCCTGGTTCTGACATCTCTGCGCATGTGCTGATGTAGGTTCAAATTCTGGCAGGGCCGCCTCAGCCTTTCCAAGGTATAAATCGAGTACCACGCACTGGGATAATGATGTCAACGGTTATTTCAGCGCTTAGATACCTGCAGGTTTGTAGCACTATATAAAACTAGATATTATTATTCTGTGTTCTTGGATGCTTTAAATGGGGCAACTATCAGGGATGGGGTGCTCTTGAAACTCCTACTGTACCCGTTTTTGCAATTAGACTGTATGGTGCTGATGTTATATGCATGTACCTGTCACCAAGAACTGTCTCTGTATATCCATCACTGAAATACACCAATCCCTCACAGTAACCGTAAGCCCTGTAGGATTTAAATAGGCCCATCACTTTCCCCGAGCCACGCTCAGCCTTCACACCCTTCCTGCCAGCCCTGGTAAGGCCCTCACTGTCACTCTCCTCAGTTTAAAAGTCCCAATGCGTTCCACTTGGGAGGCGACGCAATGCCAAAGGGTTCTACCCTCTCTGCACTCCTGTATCATATGCATATGCAAGGAGCCTCCTGTTTTCCCGCAAGCCTTCCAGCAAGATACTGTTTCCTATTGTGGATGTCTCCCTGTTTTTTGGCATCCAGTTGGTTCTGTTTGAGGAATTATACATGATATGTTGAATCTCTAGCCGGTGTTTTCCATGTCACAGCTAGAAACAAAACAGGAGTTCATCAGAACCACTGGCATTTCTCTTGGCAACCTTTCGTACCATCACTTTTTAGTCAAACTATACAAAGACATGCAAATCAGGGTTGGTCCCATCACTAATATGAGCAGTCCAGACACACATGCTAGTCCATATCTTCCCTGAACACAAGCCATCCCAGACATGTTTCCGTCATGATGGCCTTCCTCGGACACGCACAGCTTGATACTCTAAATGCAGCAAATAAACAGACAAATAGCTGTGCTCACGCGCTCTCACTACGGTCCCCCTACAAGGCAGACCTCCACCTATGCTACCACAACATATTCTCAACCTGCTGCATCCCTCCTTCCCTTTGTTTGTAACACCTTCCCCATCCTCTAATGCTCCAATTGCTCGTTTCTTTTCTTCCAGCAGACTAAGTTCTGAATCTTTCTGGAGGGTTTATGGTCATTGTATCAAATTTTTACCATCGAGGGACCATTCCATAGAAAGATTTGCATCGAAAAAATGTGATCCAAATGCATTTTTTTAAAAACATTTTTAATGGGGTGTCCCAGAACCCTCTGTTTTATACCCTTTAAAACCCATTAAAATTAAACTAAACCCCTTACCTTTAAAAAAACATGCATTTGATGCATATTTTTTCGATGCAAATGCCTTGATGGAAAGGCATTCAATGGTAATGCATTAGATGTAAAGACCAGATAGCCTTCTGGAGTGGCCAGAGAATGCAACTCCATGGACAAGTCTATTTGCTCTGAAACTCCTATAGTGGTGAGTTGGTGCAGTATAAACCACAACACAAATCAGGACAAACAAAAAGTGATTGATGGAAAGCTTTGAATTAATTCTAGCCGCAGCTGTTGCCCGTGCCAGTGTAGCAGCACCCTTCTCACTCAGATTCCTCAAGTGCTACTTCCAATCTTTTCTCCTGAGGCCGGCCGTCTCACCTCCTGTAACTGAGGATGCCCCCATTGCTAGAGTGCCATTAACCTTTTCCTACCCACTTTCTGATCACCCGGTCAATTTTACCATGAATACCCCAAGAAATACCTTCATATTAACAAAGCCCCACAGTATAGTTATTGATTTCACAGATTAAATATGGGTCCTTCTAGTACAACTTTTTAAAACATAATTCTGTATATTATAGCTCAGCGGCAACATGCTCGCCTTGGAAACAAGCCTACATGAAGCAACACAGGTTCCATCCCCGGTCCGCGCTTAGAAACCTCTGGGTGTTAAGTGTGTTATAACCACACAACTAAGACATAGGGCCTCATTACAACTCAGGCGTTAAGGGTTAACGCCACCGTTAACCCTTAACGCCTGATTCTGATTTTAACGCCTGCTTTTAGCAGGCGTTAAAATCCATGGCGCTAACCTGCCATGGTGCTAATTACGCCGCCGTGATTTACGGCGGCGTAATTAGCGCCTTCCCCACTCCCATTATGCCCTATGGGGCAAAAATGGGAATGGGGAAGGGAAAATGGGAAATGGGGATTTACCGCCCCACTCACCTTGGAATGGGGCGGTAAATCCGCCATCCACCATGGTGTAAACGGAGTTTACACCATGGTGGTAAAGTTGGTGCACTTAACACCAAGGTTGTAATGAGGCCCATAGTCCTGTAACAGCGTCTCGATGCCCTCGGGCTGTGTGAGCGCTTTAAAAATGCAAATAAATAAATCTCTATGCTCATTGCTTATTTCTGTGATATTCCAATAATAGTTGTCTTATTTTTTTCAGTTTATTCTTATTTCTAAATTAAATTGATTTGGTTTTTGTATCACTTGGCTGCCCTTTTACCCTACATGTTTCAGTTCTATCTACTATTCTCTGACATTCTCTAGGAGAAAATGCTTACTTAGCTGTACCAGTACATATTTCATTTGTATATCTTTTGTCCATTCACTTTATTAAACAGCGCGCTTTAGTTGGGGTTGCAAACTGATCTGTGAAACAGTGTTAGGGAAAATACTTTTTAGGGCTTCAATTTGACTGAATGTATTAACAATATTGAGGCCACATCTGAAATTCAATCAGAAAAATGTAGAACATACTACAGAAAAATGAAAGGATAATTAATGAGGTAATGCAATATGAAATCGTATGTGCAGATAAGTTGACCAGTATCACAGTTTTACCCTTTAGAATCCGCTGAAAACGAATTTGAACTCCATGCAGTTTATTTGGTACCTGAAGAAAGTCTGAGAATAACAGATAGGACTGAAACATGCAGGCTAAATAGGGGGACATGTGATAAGGCACCTGTGAAGTAACATTAGATGTCAGTTTTAGAAATTAGACTAACATCACTGTAGAGTTTATTGCTATAACACATACAAATAAGCAATGGTAAAATAAAGAAGACAAAGAGATATTTTAGACAAAGGTGAGTGGTATTTTTAAAAATGTGTATAATGTTTGAAAAGCTTAGTTTAAAAAAAATGTAAACGTATGAGTGGAACGGTGAAGGTAGTGCCCATATGTGTCATGTTTTGCTGATATGGCAATATGGCAGGAACCCTTTATTTGCCATATCTTTGAGAACCCTTCTAAGTTGGTTTGGTAATCTGGGCGTGGACCCCTTGCTCTATGTCCTTGGGTACAGACAGCATTGCATCCACACCTCGCTGAATTCACCCAACAAGACAGAAATATGTGTATTTGGTTGCTGCTGGCACTGTTCAGAGAAGAATTACCTGACATGTCAGTGCTCGACTGTCTTCATGGGATAACCAGACTGCAATGCAAATGGATATTTCTTAGCTGCTAAGGCATGGTGAGCTAAACAGTGATTATAGATAAGGAACCCAGTTTTATGGTATTTATTTTTCCTCCATTTCCATCTGTATTCATCCATATTTATTTCTTGACCTTTTTCTGTATGTATCCACATTTATTTTTTTTGTCTTATAAAAAGATAATTTGCAACCAGCATTTTTCTGCAGTTATTAAAAATTAAATAAATTAATTTATTAAAGCAAACAAACAGCCATTTAGGAAAGAAATGCCAGCTCCATTTTTGCCATAACAACAGTTGCTCCTGCGGTTGCTGCTGACTTAATATATATGCTGCCAGTCATTTGAAGAAATGTAATGTTATTTGTATACAACTTTAACAGTCTCCGTGCTACAAGCCTGCAATGTTATTGGCTGGCAATACATGATTCACAGCATAGGGAACCAAGCAGAAAACCTTGTTTTTCAGTTTTTTTCCATTTATATAAATACAGACAGAGAGCAGATTGATTTCCGCCTGCAATTATGTGTAAAAATCTGTAATTATAGATCCTCCTGAGTGGGTAACATCCATAGAACAGTTGTTATGCCTCATATATTCCCAGGAGAGGGTCTCTCATATTTGTGACACTATAGTATGACCTTCCTACCTCCAAAGGTTACCCCCTGAAGTTTAAAAAACACGGTTGTGCAGTGTTTAAAAGAACAAATGGTCTGGGCAAGCAAGCAGTTTGCCTGTATGGGGAGCTCATGTGTTTTCTATGTAATGCTGTGACAGTGTGCCTGTACAAATCACAAATGTTACAAAGTGGCACACGTCTCTCATATACCATTTAACAGTTCTAAAATTAAAATGCCAAGAATCTAATCAATACAGAATTCATTGCCAATAATTATACCTAGAATGTCGATATGAAGACTTAATCATAACATAAGGTCATTTGCATTCCTAGGTGATTTGTTTTTGTTATTAGAGGTTGGCTGTTTCACTAGCATTTAATACTAACCTTGTCTTGCGCAGCTCTTTACTCCCACAATCCCCCATTTTAAGTGAATTCAGCAAAGCCGCTTCTTCACTATGTGACCCAGAGGTGAGCTTCAACAGCAACTCCCCCTTGTCTCTAAGTATTCTAGTGTAATACTATAATGCATATATATGTATATAGCACATGGCATGTGCCTATGCCATGATCTTCTGCACACAATGTGTAATCGCCATCCAGATGTCAGGCATATTTCATGGCTAGCGGAAGTGCAATAAAATATGTGAAAATGTGCATACATATGTGTACAATGTCTGCTGCCAAAGAAAGTAATCAGCATGGGAAACTTGACAATCTGCGGGTCCGACTGTATAACTGCCCATTAGTATTTCTCAATGTATTGCCAAGTCTAAGGGAGTGAGCTGCATGACACTGCTATCTCTATATTCATATTCTTTCAAGAGATCAATGCCACCTGTGTTGATAGTATAGTCTGGGTTTCCTGCTGGCACCAGATTTCCATCCTTCTGATCTGGTCATTTCACTGTATTTTTAGTTTTGGCTATGTTGGGGGTTGGATGGCCCCACTAAAGACACGGACACCAGCGGGTGGAAAGGTGACTTTCTTTAATCTCATACAAACGGCAAGTGCCGTTCCCCGGCACCCTCCTCCTCTCTCCACGTCACGCCACCTAACAAGGGTGGGTTTGTTTTGTTATTTACCGCCCTATCGATGGCCCGATAGCACAGCGAGAAGAGCACTTGCTTTGACATCTGTGCAGAGCCTGCTAACGCAGGTTCGAATCCTGGCAGGGCCAGGCTCATCCTTTCCGAGGTCGATAAACGAGCACTACACACGCAAGTAATAATAAGCAGCGCTCAAAAACCTGAGGGTTCCTAGTGCTATATAAATGCTGAATTATTCATCACTTCATGGCATTACATTGATCAGATAAGGAACTAAAGGCACAGTAATGTAAAGCGATTAGACTAGAATCACACAATTTGGTCAAGTGGAGAAGCTTGGATTTTATGCAAGCTTTTCTGGTTCTATAATTTGCAATTCAGGCAGGTAACTATTGGGGTCATTAGATGTATGGGAGTGGTGAAAAGGTGGCAATAACGGAATTACCGCTACTATACCAAACCACCATATCATAAGTGTTGGGAAGTGGGGGTGATCGCCCCAAGAGGTTCCGAATGTGGCAGAGGCCCAAGAGTGTGCTGTAGATGCTTGGGGAGGTTATGCGGGGAGGAGGGTGCCGATAGAAGCTGCATTTTGGGGTGGTTATTTTGTTACTGGGAGTAGATTGCACTAGAATGTGAAACACCATCTTAAAAAACAGCAGCCATCTTAAAATCGAGGCCAGGCGCTGTGCTGCAGCCAGAACAGAGGCCCCGGGCACGGAACGTAGAGATACTTCTGTGACTATAGGAGCAGGTTGCATCCTGGGCAGCAGTGGGAAAAGGCCAAATCCGCGGGGACTCATAAACCTCTTATTTTCTCATACTATGAGCACGTGTAACGCAGAAAGAATGCACCCTGCTAGGCCATGAGGTGGCGAAAGCACAGAAGGAGGGCAGGAGCCTCTGACCCACGTACAGTGCCTAAATGCCCCCATCCCAAAACCCCAGCATTCCAGGCCACCAGCCAATACCAGGCCACCGAACATAAAACTAGAACACCCCTTTGTCAGAAAGATCATAGCAGAATGTCCTGGACCCCTGTGATTTGTGCTGGGAGGTGCCAGGGAGGGAAAGTAATACATTTAAACCTGGGGTGGGAAGAGCTGGAACGGCGCTGCTGCGTCTGGGATCGAGCTGGGGTTTGTAAGATAGTGTGACCTCGAAAGTAGCCTCTGCGCCCATCCCATATCTGCAGTACGAGGTGCACATTAGGCCACAGATAGGGCATACTATGATTTGTACTTTTATTTGGCAATTAGGGACTGCAAGCCCGTTGACATGCAAGAAAGAACCCCACATGGAAGAAGATGGACAGGAGAAGCTGCAACCAATGACCTGCCCCCCTAATGGAGCAGGCCACCTATGTATAGGGTCGCACCAACCAGCTACGTTGTGGGTGTGCTAAATCCTCACACCAAATGGTAAAACGACCTGACAATAACAAATATGATACAGCCTGACAGTGCTAAAGGGTACAAAATAGAAGTGTCGTTGCCAAATGCAGTATGACGTCCTTTCATCGCCGGAAATGTAAACGCCTGCAATTTAAACGTGTACATAATTACGAAAATGTACATCGACATTTTTAGGGGGGGGTGGGAAAGGCCAGATAAGAGGTTGGGGGCAGGCACAGGGTAAAAAAAGTTGGGGGGTGGGGGATTTAGGGGGTGACCCCCCCCCAAAAAACATTTGATGTACATTTTCATAAATATGAACACGTTTAAATTGCAGGCGTTTGCATTTCCAGTGATGAAAGAACAAAGAAACACTGAATGCTTACAAGGCAATATAGAAAAGTAGTTAGATTAAAAATGCATGTGTGGATTTCTGCACTACAGTGCAAGGAAGAGAAACAACTGCAAGGTGGTGGAAGGGAGTTTCAGTATTGTGCTGCTTTAACAGGAAAGCTGTTCCCACCCGACATAGAACGTTTAAACCTGGGCACCAGGAGGAGATTGGAGTTGGCCATTCTAGAGGGGCGAGAGGAGGTAGGTATGGTGAATCTAGTGATAAGGTATTGAGGGGCTGCTTGGTAGAGGTATTTGCGGGTCAGGGAATCCGATTTGAGGAATATTTTGTCTTTGGTAGAAAGCCAGTTGACAGACCTTCTAGAATCAGAGATGTGGACTTTCTTTGGGATACTGAGGGCCGCTCTTAGGGCGTTATTTTGGAGGATCTGAATTTTGTTTGTAATATATTTGTTGCATCCTACATAAAGTGCGTTGCAATAGTCCAGCTTGGACAGGATCAGAGCCCTGGCTAGGGTGATACAGTTAGACGGGGAGAGAAAAGGTTTGGCTGCTCTGATGAGTTTGCATGTATAAGATGTGGTGGATGCCATAGCATTAACTTGTTTTTTAAAAGTGAGATTGGAGTCTCGGTAGAAGCCAAGGGTTTTGACCTCCTTGGCTACTGTTATCTTATTGTTGTCAATTACGAAGGAGTAGTAGTTTTGGTCTAGTTTGTTAAGGTTATGTGAGGACCCTAGAATGAGGAGTTCTGTTTTGTCGTCATTCAGGCATAGACCGTGTGAGGTCATACATGCCTGGATGATGAGGTATACTTTGTTGACGAAGGCCAAATCCTTGTCATAGTCCCCCATCAACGGGATGAGGATCTGGGTATCATTGGTATAGTTAGTGTAGGTGATACCCAGACCATCTAGATCATCGAAAAGGGGCTTCGTGAAGATGTTGTACAGGGTCGGGGAGACGCAGGATCCCTGGGGCACGCCACAGGTGATGGGTGTTGGGTCGGCTGCTGCTAGTAGGGAAAAGACTCTCATCGTGCGGTTATTTAGAAAGGATTGGATCCAGTCAGTTGCCTCTTGAGAGAAGTGGGTGGCTTTTTGAAGGTGGTCGCATAGGATCTTGTAGTCGACCAGGTCGAAGGCAGCCGAGAGATCAAGAAGTAGCAGTAGTGCCACCTTACCCTGATCTCTCAGCTCATCTATCTGTGCCTTAAGATCTGTGAGTGCGGTTTTGGTGCCGTGTTGAGGCCTGAAACCCGATTGTCTCACTCCTAAGAGATGGAAGTGCTCAAGGTAGTGTTGGATTTGTTGGTAAGCTATTTTGTCGAGGATTTTAAGAAGGAATGGTACTGTAGTGATGGGGCGGTAATAGTGGGGGTGAAGGGGTCTAGATTTGGTTTTTTGAGCAGGGGAAGGACCCATGATTGTTTCAGATTGTTAGGTACGCTGCCTGATGTGAATGACGCATCTATTAGTTTGGTAATAAATGGTGCGAGATCACGAGCCGCATCCTTTATCAATTGTGCGGGGCATAGGTCCCCATGGCAGTTCGAAGGTTTGAGGGTGAGAATGACCTTTTCTACCTCTTTGGTGGATACTCTGTGGAAGTTAAAATGGGGAATGTGCACAGGGGGGTGTGTCTGAGTTGGGTGTATCTTTTTAGGGGTGGGGATGCTGGGTTTAGTGGAAGAGAGAAGGGAGTCCTTTTTAATGTTTGTCTTGAGAGAGGAGATTTTGTTAGCTAGGGCATTTTGTATACCCGTGCACCAGTTTTTATCCTTGAGGCACGAGTCAGGAGCTTGGATGGGAGATTCCACCTCTTTTAGTATTGTAAAGAGCTCTCTGGTGTTGGATTTGGCTTGTGAGATTCGAGTTTGGCCAGGATGATTTCTTTTTTATAATGAGAGGCTAGTCTACTCAAGTTTTTCTTGTTTTTTTCTGAGGGAAGTGATCCCCAAATTTGTTCACAGTGTCGCTTTTCCTGTCTGATGGCTTTAAGATGAGGAGAAAACCAGGCCTTGATGTGTTTTCTTGGTTTGCTCTTTAACTCCAGTGGGGCTATGGCATCAAGAGATGAGAGCATGACTCTATTATATATGTTTACCATCATTAAGGGATCTAAGTGTTCCGGAATGGCATTCAAGGTCGGTGCGATTAATGGGATCAAATTTTCAGGGGTGATGTTCTTTTTATTTCTGAACTGAACAGCTGGAGCTATACTGTCAATTTGCCCTGGTTTCGGCTCTTGGGTGAACGAGATCAGGTGATTGTCTGTCCAGGGCTGTGGAAGTATAGAAGAGATCAGGACTGGGCAATTGTGAACAGCTAGCCAGTCCAAGGTTCTACCTTTGGTATGAGTGGGCTCTGTGATCCTCTGGCTAAAGCCCAGTTCCTCTAAGGTATTATTAATTATTGTGGCATTAGCAACTGCGGGGTCGCTAAAACCAAGGTTAAAGGGCCTCATTACACGGTAGACGGTGGACCAAGGTGCTAATAGCACCTTGGTCCATGCCGGTAAAATACCGGCACCGAATTACCGCCCTATTCCAAGGTTGGCGGGGCGGTAATTCCCCCTTCCACCATTGCCCTTCCCCATTCCCATTTTTGCCCCATAGGGCGTAATGGGAATGGGGAAGGTGCTAATTACGGTACTGCAAATTTGCGGTGCCGTAATTAGCACCAAGGTCCCTTAGCGGGTTGCTTTTTAACACCTGCTAAAAGCAGGCGTTAAAGTACCAACCTGCTAAGGGACCTCGTAGTAAGGCGGTAAGGGTTAACGGTCACCGGTACCATTACTGGTGACCGTTAACCCTTACCGCCTACCGTGTAATGAGGCCCAAAGTCTCCTAATACGATACTTTGTGAGGAGTTCTTGAGTTTATTTGATAGGATATTTGTGAGGTCTTCTTCAAATGACCCTAAGGGGCCAGGTGGTCGGTAGATAAGGTGAATAGAGATGGATTGAGTATTAGATAAGGTTAACTTTGCAGTTAGGGATTCACAAGATCCTATGTTGGCTGGTGACTCAATGGTCAGCGGGAGTTTAGTTTTAGCTATAACGGCAAGACCTCCGCCCCGAGAGGCGGTACGATCGAGTCTTAGTAGAGTATAGTCATCTGGTATGGCTAGCATAATTGTGGGGCCTGCTGTTGGATGTAGCCAGGATTCGGTAATGGCTAAGAAGTTCAAGTCTTCATTGTAGAGTAGGTTGGCAATGTCTGTAGCGTGGGCTACCATGGAGCGGGCGTTTATCAGTGCTCCCTTGGTCTCAGGTTGTACTGGTTTAGAAAGTGATAATGAGGATTTATGCGTGTCTTTCTGGGCGTGGATAGGTTCACGATAGAGTCTACTGTTTAGTTGAAGAGGGTGCTGGGAGGGGCTGTGGGGGCTAGTAATATCCTTGTTGTGGGCTGATTTGGTTAAGGGGTCATAAAGCCTTGGGAGCCTTGCACGTAGTTTGAGGTTCCTCTGGAGGACAGTGCAGGGTGCAGAGATCATATCAGTTGGTTTGTGAAAATTCGGTGGGGTTTGGTGTCATGGTCGGGTATTGGATATTCATAGTATAAAGAAGTGATCTAAGTAGCACAGTATAAAGCGTATGGAGATACATTGTGTACGTGGATAGGATAGGATAGGTGCAGGGTGGTTGTTGGCAGCTGGCATACAGTCGTGAAGTACCTGGGTATGAAAACGCAGCAGTATGAATGCAGGGGCAGTAGCACACCACAGAAGGGCTAAATGCAATTCAGGGCGCAGGGCACCTCTAGGCTAGTCAATGCAATTACAAATGGGCTTAATGCAATTCAGGGCGCAGGGCACCTCTGGGCTAGTCAATGCAATTACAACTGGGCTAAATGCGATTCGGGGCGCAGGGCACCTCTAGGCTAGTCAATACAATACAAATGGGCTAAATCCAATTCAGGGCGCGGGGCACCTCTAGGCTAGTAAATGCAATTACAACTGGGCTAAATGCGATTCGGGGCGCAGGGCACCTCTAGGCTATTCAATACAATACAAATGGGCTAAATGCAATTCAGGGGGCAGGGCACCTCTAGGCTAGTCAATGCAATTACAACTGGGCTAAATGCGATTCGGGGCGCAGGGCACCTCTAGGCTATTCAATACAATACAAATGGGCTAAATGCAATTCAGGGGGCAGGGCACCTCTAGGCTAGTCAATGCAATTACAACTGGGCTAAATGCGATTCGGGGCGCATGGCACCTCTAGGCTAGTCAATACAATTACAAATGCACTAAATGCAATTCAGGGGGCAGGGCACCTCTAGGCTAGTCAATGCAATTACAACTGGGCTAAATGCGATTCGGGGCGCAGGGCACCTCTAGGCTAGTAAATACAATTACAAATGCACTAAATGCAATTCAGGGCGCAGGGCACCTCTAGGCTAGTTGATGCTAAATATAGAAACGTTTGGGTGCGATGCAGCCATTGAGTGTCGTAGTACATCTTAGATAAAGTACATAATATAATAGTGCTCCTGAGCACTAGGCGCTAAATGGCGCAGTAGGGCGAGAAAACCAGTTATAACAAGACATGCAGAGACATCACCCACAAGACACATTTGGCAGTGGGAGTAGATGAGTAAGAAGGAGGATGACAGTGCACGAGATTCAGGCTAGGGGCATGGTCATAGCAGTCAGGCTGTATAGGCATAGGCAGGACCATCAGTTCATGTTGAAAAAGTGGTCACACGTATGTGCACTGAGGCAGGTTTGGGCTACTGTGGCAGTGCAGTGTCTCTGGAGGGAAGGAAGAGTACCTTGAAAGAGGAGGGCCAGGGGGTCTGGCAGACGGCAGTCACGGCACCGAACAAGCACAAAACAGGTGCTGGCCTTGCCTCCCATGGGCCTTGGAGGGAGTGGGCCGGCTTCGCCTGCCGGTGACCAATGGGAAGGGATATGGGCCTGGAGACCAATCAGCTCAAAGCAGGGGCCTGGATTCAATGGCAGGTATTGTAGGCAGTAAACTATCGGCCATCTTAGAACGCTGGGTACCTCGTGTACCTTGATGGCGGCAGTATGCTCAGAAAGCGTTTCAGGATAAATAAACGCTCAAATTTTGTTTTGCAGACTCGTTTAACGGGGGCATCCACGCTTACCATTAAAGATGGTCAGCAAGGCTGGGCAGCTGGTATGCTCCGTGGGTCCACTGCTCCTGCAGGGACATGACCTGGAGCTCCTGCTCGACAGGTGGGTGGAGGGGACTGCCACAGTGCTGAGAAAAGGCCGGACTGCTAGAAGTACTGCCTCGTCCCTCGTAATGGAGTGGACAAAATTTACTTTAGGTGGTCAGTTGCTATACCAGGGCAATGCCAAGATGTGATCCCAAGGTCTTGTGACCACCTATCTCATTTAGCTTTTGATATTTCACAACTGGGAAGAGGTGGGCACAAAACTGACTCTTAGGTAGGTGTGCCTGATGTCAAACTCTAGCTACAGCAGCTGTGCCGTGGACCGGGAGTGCTAATAAAAAAATAAAAATAAAATAAAAGTGTCCACTCCATCCACTAAGTCATTGGTGGCAGTGGCCTCTGCCTCCTCACCAAATGCACCAGACTACTAACTCTTCCAGAAGTGTCTGAAGGGGGCGATGGTGATGTGCTTTCACCCAGTCATATGTGGTGGCTGCAGTTTCATTTTGGGTGGCACACAGGTAGGATTTGGTTTTCAGTCGAATTCAATAAACCCCGGAAAAACACCATCAGAAGAAAAAAGGACATCCGCGACTTAAACCGAGAAACACATCGCCCTCCCAGTGGTGCCTTATTGTGAGCCAGGATGGGAAGAAGTATGGGTGGGTGAAGAAGTGGCAGGAGAAAGGGCTTGCATAAA
The DNA here is from genome assembly GCF_040938575.1 of Ambystoma mexicanum. Classification (NCBI taxonomy): domain Eukaryota; kingdom Metazoa; phylum Chordata; class Amphibia; order Caudata; family Ambystomatidae; genus Ambystoma; species Ambystoma mexicanum. The sequence continues at coordinate 283,484,580 of NC_090931.1, read as the reverse complement.
CAGGAAACGGGCCCTACCTCCCCCCGCCCTAGTATGCCTGTATCCCTTCTCTCATTGCTTCCTCTCCTGCCTCTGACCTTATTCAAAAACACTGCACATTCTATTTTACATTGTTTTTCTTAAAATAAATCATAATATTTGGCAGTGCTAAGTGATCACAAATTTCCCCTTGCTTCATCCCGCCCCCTTTGCTCATAGGAAAGAAAGAAGGACAGATCCACGTCTACTGGGTTATACTGCCTGGGGCATATTTTAGGCAGGGATTTTATGGATATAATTCTAATGAGATTTCCCACAAGCATTGATTTTGATTGTTTAGCCACATAATAGTAATCTACATGAAACGTAATTTATGAGCAAGATCATTTTGAAGGATACTAACGCTGACATAATGGTCATATTTGTTATATAACTTAATTCCTTCATTTAAACTAACACCAATTTCTGAAAGAGATGCAGCACCGGAGCTGCTTACTCTGTGTTCAATGGAAGATTTGAGATTTTCTTTCGGTCATTATTTATTTATCTCAGGTCTTGTCATTTCGCTCCCTTACACAGCAGTGAAGTTTACTTTTGCAAATATAAACGTTGGCCTACAAGCAACAGAATACAGACTAGGAGTTGTGAGTCTCTAACGGGTGACATTATGACAACCTGATATATATCATACCCCTCAACTCACTTGAACTTGTTGGGTATCACCCCTTATGGACTCAGTTCACCCACATGGCAAGCCCCATACTCCTCTTTAGACTTCAATGGGCCCTCCCCTGCATTGGGGTCTGAATAGGTGAAGTGATATAAGTTATACGTGGGTTGGGGGGGACTGCATTCCAACAAAGCTTGACATTTTGTGAAATGATGTGTGTGAGACCTCCAGCCTGGCTGCTCAGTAAGACCTGCCGTTACTTTCACACCGTTACATACTCTGAATGGCGGATGGCGGTTTTGATGCAGAGATATACATGTTCGCACTCCATCTCCTGGCTGTGCTTGTTTCTGTGCATGCTTGTAAACGCACAGTAGGCTGTTCCCACTACAAATCCGGATCTGTAGGTACCAGAATGCAAAGAAAACACAAAACCTGGACTGGATTTAGTGCTCACATGTAGCATTGGAAGACAACTTGAGTTGTCTATAGTATTTGCACGACAATGTGCAGGGGACAGTGAAACTGGTGGTGTGTGCAGCAGTTTGAGTTATTTATATTTTTACTTTGGTTTGTAGATATTTCTCCTTCTCACCACAGCCGTTTCACCGGAATGGGCCCTGGAACATTTAACTGCATTTTTTAATTTATTTATTTTATTTATTTGCATTTATAAAGCACACAAAAAACTGCCCTGAGGCATCGTGGCGCTGTTACAGCGAACTTGAACTTGACACAGGTAAGATGCAAATAGTCAGTTGCAGCGGTAAAGCAGATTAGCTTCTCATATTGCGATAATGAGAAGGACAGGTAGTAGCGGTACACAGGTACACAGGTAAGATACAAATAGTCAGTTGCAGCGGTAAAGCAGATTAAATACTCATATTGTATCAATGAGAAGGACAGGTAGTAGCGGACAGAGCGGGTCAAATATTGTGCTTTGCTATGGTTACAGTGCAATAGCATAATTTACATGATGTTAGTAGAGCATTAGCAGAATAAGAAGGTTTTTAGGTTTTTGCGAAAGGTGGTGTATGAGTTTTCATTCCTTAGTGAAGTTGGCAGGGCATTCCAATTTTTGTGTGCGAGGTGTTGGAAGCTAGACCCTCCGGCTTTGATCCTTTTGAATGTTGGGACATAGATCTGGTTGGCACGGTGGGCTCTAGTGGGTCGGTTAGAGGAGTTGAGGGTGATTCTTTCAGAGAGGTAGGGTGGGGCATCAGATGAAAGGCATCTGTGTGTGATGGTCATGGTTTTAAAGATGATACGTTCCTTAACCGGTAGCCAGTGGGCCTCTTTCCTAGCTTGAGAGATGTGTTCCCTTTTGGGAATAGACAGTGCTGCTCGGAGTGCGTTGTTTTGTGTGATTTTGAGTTTTTTTAGGTTGTTGACCGAGGTGCCTAGGAATAGGGCATTGCAATAGTCAAGTTTAGTACCTATTGTGGATCTGGCTATGGAAAGGCAGTTTTTGGTGGAGAGAAAGGGCTTGACTGCGTTCATCATCTTGGTGGTGAGCGCAGAGGAGGAGGCTATGGCGTTGACATGGATAATGATGCATCCAGGTGGACACCTAGGGTTTTGACAGTCTTGGAAACTGTGATGATGGAATTGTCGATGTTGAAAGTTTTATATTGCGGGGGGAGTTTGTTGAGCGTTTCGGTAGTACCTACTATAAGGATTTCAGTTTTGTCTCCGTTTTACTGCAGTAGATGTGGGGCAGGTAGTGGGACAGAGGGTGGTACGATTGTGCGTATGGCAGCTGGAGGTATAGGGAAATAGTGGGCTAGTCCCCAATGATAAGGCCTCTGTGAAATGCCCCGAGCGTTAAAATGGGGGTGATCCAATATTTAAGGCACTATATGCAACATTCACCCCAAGGTGCTCAGAGATCTAATGCGGATATCGAACTACCCATACACCCCCACCTTTTACTTCCTGCACTTATCAGACCTACCCTGTCTGCTGCCTTAAACCTAGCACTTGCAAATTGCTGGCTGCACTACCACTGTTTGTTGCCTTTATTATTTATTTATTTAGTATTATTTATCTGTTTCTCCTCTGCTTCGCACTTTACACTTCTCCCCCGTTCCATGCACTTTTTTCCTTCCCCTCTCCCATGCACTTGCGCGTTCTCAATGTCACTGGGCCTAGTAAGATCGCAGTTTTGTTCTCCCCTGCTCCCCTCCCTTGCCTTGTTGCGCTCTGAAACACTTGTGTACGAGCGCGATAGAAATAAAATATCAATATCAATATCCCTAATGTCATGTGTGAGTGGGAAATCCTATGTTGTGTTTTTATCTGCATGCCAAGACTCTTAGTTTTGCTTTTTAATTATAAATTAGGCTTCCAATTTTCTGTTTATATGGATTTTTACACATAAATACAGACGGAAATCAATCTGCTTTCTGTCTGTATTTATTTATAAAAATGGAAAAAAACTGAAAAAACAGGTCTTTCTGTCTCGTTCTCTATGATGTCACTCATACATCGCAGTCCAATCGGATTTCAGATTGGCAGCATGGAGAGTGCAAACGTTGTATAAAAATAGCCTTGAAGTTCTTCAAATTGCTGACAGCGTATATCTTAAGGCAGCAGCAGTCACTGGAGCGACCATTTGTTATGGAAACAATTGAGCTAGCATTTCTTTCCTATATATCTGCATGTGTGCTTTAGTAAATGCATTTTTTATAAGAACAAATACAGAAAAATACTGGTTGAGAATTATCTTTTTATATGACGAAAAATAAATGTGGATAAATACAGAAAAAAGGCCAAAAAATAAATATAGAGAAATACAGACGAAAATGGCAGAAAAATAAATACCATAAAACCGGAAGCCTTAATTATAAATGCAGAGCTGCAAGTGACCGAATGCATGAAAAAGAGGAAAGGACGGGCGTCCTATTCACTTGTGAAACCAGTACACTTTGAGATGACACTATAGCCAGCAGTGGGATGCTTATATTATGGTTGCTGGCTTTATTTATTTTTTGGAACAGGCAGGCGACATTTCTCATTACAGGGATAAAAAGTACAGCTTTGAAAAAAAGGGTGTTTTTGCTTGTCAAACAAGTAGGCAGTCATCTACATTTTTTAAAGTATTCAATTTATCTTTCCTTCACAAATTAACAAATCAAGCACGGGCAGTGGAGTAACTTTACTGAAAACTTTGGGGGGGACATGACATCTGAAGAAAAGTTGCCCCAGCCAAATGAATGGGGACAGAATGGTGTGCCATGAAAGTTGGGGGGGACAAACACCCTTGTCCCCCCCTAAAATTACGCCCATGCGCACGGGGAGCTACCAGTCGGGACTTGGCTTCATAATGCATATGGCCTAAGACCCTTAACAAACCCAACATTAGCATTTTTCCTGAAGAAAGGGTCACCGAAGTTGAACTTGCCATCAATTGCTTTCTGACGAGTAGCCCATCTCTGACAGTAAGTCGTACATCACAGCTTCCAGGAAAGAAACTGTACTTCATGACAATGCATTGGTAGAAGTGCATCGAAAAAAGTAGTGGAACTGTCATCTCGGCAAAGGAGAGTGTAGGTGGAAGCATAGTGCAACATCTGTTAGGAAATATTTTCGTTTATGTGTTATTTTCCCTCCAGTTGTGTACCCTCCAAATTTTTGCTGTTGTCTGACAAGCCTAGCCTGACTTTTGCCACTGGAGCACAGCCTTCTGATGCACTCTGCTGAGTTTTCACTCACTTTGTTATGGGGAAACTGACAGGCCCTTAAAGACAGTCAGTACTGGGAGACTGTGTTTCCCTTAGTCCTTTCCTATGTTGCAACTTTTCTGCAACATGTTACCAGTGCACAATGTACCTTACAGTACAGTGTGGTGGGGTCTTCCTTTCGTTTTCAAAGGCCCTAGACTCCCTTAAAGGATTTTTTGGTAGAAGTACAGATGTGCCTTGGACAGGGCAGGTGGCAGCTTTTACTTTCGCATATTTTCAACGATTTCTTGCCATGCAAACTGCAATTACCTCAGTTGGCACAGGAAGGTGGCTTGGATCCAAAATGGCCATGCCACAAGGCTCTTTGTCCTGTCCTTTGGCCATCTTGTCCCTTTGCCTTCCTCAGGTCAAGCAGACCCGGGTCAGTCCTTATTTGGTCATGCATTCTCCTACAAAACGCCAAGCTTTTGCTGGCTTCTGCATGCCTTGTGTGTGTGCTTCCAGGATGTGGGCTGCACTGTCTAGTTCCAATACACATCCTGGGTGTCAGAGAGTGTGGGGTGCTGGGAATGACTGGGACCATTGTGGTCCGTGATTGGTCCACGTCTGGCATGGCTGTTTATGAGCAGGTCTCTCATCTCTCATTGGGTTCTCTTTGTTTTGGCGCAAAGGAGATTCTGGATAAGAGAAAGGCCCAAACACCCAGACCAGGTCAATCTCGAGTTCTCACTGAACCTAGGATAGCATCCAAGTATCCTGAAACTAAGAAGCTGAGTTGAGAAACTGCTGGTGACTCGCTGGTAGGTTTGGCACTCTGAGCTCGCTCTTGTCCTGCCGGACCCCTCTGCATCTGATGGAGCTAGAAGGTCTGCAAAGGTGCTTCGCCCAATTGGAATAGTGAGAACTATTCACGGCACCTTCAACTTAACCTGCAAGTGACCACAAAACTGACCAGCTTGCGCAGGACCTTTGCCCTGGAACCGCCGCCATCTTGAGTTAACTCTTGATACTTTGGAGCTTGTAAGTACTAGGTTGAGGGCACTCTCCCGCTGAGTTTCGTACACCTAGACACCCTAGGTCTGCAATTAGGAGAATATGACAAAACCCCAGTACACACGGTCACCGTGTCGTCCAGCAGTGGTGCCAAACTTTGTGGGTGCGCTGCTGCTGTGCCCCCCTCTGTCCTGAGACAAGCTGCAATGAAATGGAGTTGATCCCTTCACGAGGAGAAGAGACATTACCACTGTCCCACCATAGAATCATCCTTGGAACTTAGCTGCTGAAAGCCACAGAGTCGCACTTTTGCAGCATTTGAACCCGCAACCGAAGTGGACTTAGCTGGCAAAGTTTGGCCCTGAGTGCACCTTGGGACGTTGAGTACTTGCAACCCTTACCGGTGGCACTGGCGCATCCATCCATTGGTACGCATATGTGTCCACTGAGGGCCACTCACATTTATCGAGGTAATCTGTGCTACCAAGCTATTTTCAATTCTTGGAGTCTGTTTTGCCCTCTTGGGGACACCCTCCTTGAATAGTGGGAACTTATTCTTCACTGTCTCACCTGCCTTCCTGAGCTGCTACAGCCACTGCAAGAGACCCCGTTTTTGCCCAGTCGCAGGATCGCATGCATCTACATCAGAAAGTACATTTGAGCATTAGGATCCACTCTTCGTAGCGACTGGACTGCCTTTCAGTTAGAATTGATAAAGTGAAGGACTGCCTAACGTATATTCGCACTGTTTGCTCCTTTCCCTTACAGATTGTGGAGCCCTACTGTGTGCCATTCCTTTAGGTCATTGTTACTGTACATATGTTCTATAGTAGTGTGGTTGTACTTTAAGTCTTACTGTTGATCTTTGCTTAGGTTTAATTTGAAAGGCCTTTAATAAATGTATATGTGTTTTTTTGATATACACCTGACTGAGAGTGATTGGTAGTGTCCTTCACTGTGTGCACATTATGGACTTTCGATCACCCTCACCAATCCTGAGACCTAGTATTGACCGCCGCCAATGCTACCTTGATTGGTCTGGCTTGTCCAGAAGGTTGCCCTTTTCTAAGAAACTAGGCTGGCCTTCTGAACCTCTGCCCATCAGGTCAGAGTTCAGAAATCCACCTTAACAACATCTAACAAGGTGTTGTGGCTGGGACATCGCAAAAGCAGTGACTAGAAACAAGACTCCTATTACAACTTTACACATGCACAGGGACATGAATGGACAACTCCTCTACCTAGAATGGTGCATATGGTCGTAAAAAGTAGAGGAATGCTAAACAGAAAAAATAAGTAGTGGAACACCGCTCCGATTGTTCCCACTCAATTCGATCACTGTGCAGGAAGCACAATCATGACAGCTCGGTTTCCAAATCGCAAACATTGGAGGGGTGGATTATCCCATCCACCCCCACACCTCGACCACACAAAGCTACGCCCTGCTGTAAATAGCAAGCATTGACAAAGCCCGCAGTTTTGGCTTGTATTTAGAGATTGAATGGGCATTTTGTTATTCTGGAGAACTCTCAGCACTCGGCAACATGTACACCATATAATTACGCGGAGCCCCGGTTTAAATCAACGTTCTCTTTATTCTCATACATCAGAACTCCCGTTTTCCCCTTTGGCCCCTCCCTTTCCGCCCTCTTCCCGCTTCCCCTTGTGTCTCTGTTCTTAAAGGGGCTGTGTCCCTCTTAATCACATACAACACCTCCCCCGTGCTTAACATGAAAGTCCAGTTACATCTGTTCGATGAGTCTCACTGGTTTCTTTATTGTTCTGGGAGGTCTCCCTGGGGATTTCCTGCTTTCGCCAGTCATTTCCACTGTGGGCGCTGTTTCCTCTTCCTCGCTTGGACTTGCAGCCGTGACCTCCTGTCCCTCTGGCTCTTCAAGATATAGTCTCTTAAAGAATGAGGAGTTTCGGGTGATGTCTCCTGGCTCTCCGGTCGCCGTGATCATGGGTCCTTTGATGGCTGTGATGACCCGAGGCACTGGGTTGTAGCGTGTTTCTGTTTTCTTACATTGGGTTTGTCGGACTAGGACAGTCTGTCCTACTTCTAGTTGGTGTTCCTTCGCTCTCCTCTTTTTGTCGACCCACTGTTTGGCTTTTCTCTTCTTTTTGGCGTCTCGTTCTCTGATGGCTGTATCTTCTTCTGGTGTGTAGTCTTCCCATCAGGGAATGCGTGTTCGGGGTTGGTAACTCACCATGAGTTCGGCTGGTGGTTTTCCCGTTGCGTCATGTTGAGTGTTTCGGTAGCTTCTAAGCATACTGCAGATGGCTTGAGGGTGGGGCGTCTGCTCTGCTACTGCTTTCTGTCTGGTCAATTTGATGGTGGCCATGAACCGTTCCACCATCCCGTTGGCTTGGGGCCAGAGTGGTGTAATCTTCTGGTGGTGGAACCCCAGGTGGTTCACAAACTTCGCAAATTCACGTCCTTGGAACGGGTATCCGTTATCTGTTTTGACAACGTTTGGGATGCCCCACTCGCTGAATAGTTCGTCCACAATGGGCGCTGTTTCCGTGAATGATGTTGAGGGTATTTGCTTGATGAAAGGGAACCTTGAGTATTCATCTGTTATCACTAGTAGGTATCCCCATTCTTCTAGAGGTCCATAGAAGTCCATTGCTACTTTTTACCAGGGTCTTGCTGGAAGTGTGGTTAGTTGGAGGGGGTTCGGGGTTGGCCCCTTTGCTGCTAGTTGGCAGGGTCTACAGTGCATGAGCATGTATTCTACTATCACGTCCATGTATGGAAACCAGACGTAGTTCCTGAGAATTTGTTTTGTGTTGTCGATTCGCCTATGGCCCTCATGTGCTAGTGTTACCAGGGTCTTCCTTAGGTCTCTCGGGGCTACTAGTCTGTTCCCGCGCAGTAATATTCCTTGGTCTGTGGCTATTAGTTCATCCTGTACTTTGGCTAGCCGATCAAGTTCCTTCTTGTCTGCTTCCCCCACCCTTTACCTCTTTTCTGGCGTTCTCTCCACTTGTTAGTGCGGGTGAGGGAGACAGCTGCTCTGATCGTTGGGCCAGCTTTGCTCCTTTCCTCGAAAGTTGCGTTTGAGATCATTGGTGGCATGGCATTCAAGGACAGGTAAGAGATGTAGTCAGTGGCCTCGAGGGCCAGGGTGTCATCCTTGTTCGTTGTGGGGTGTCTGGACAGGTAGTCCGCTGGGTTGGTGTCTCCCCCAGGCTTATGAATGATCACATAGTCGTATTCTTGTAGTCTTATTCCCCATCGCTCTATACGGGGTGGCATCTTGGTTTTAGGGTTGCCAAATATTGAAAGGAGCTCCTGGTGATCTGTTCCTAGGGTGAACTTCCGGCCGATAATGAAGTGGTGATATTTCTTGCAGGCCCATACCGCAGCTAGGCTTTCCCTCTCCGCTTGTGAGTAGGCCCTTTCTGTGTGTGATAGGGCACGGCTGGTGTATGACACCACTGCATGGTGAGTGTTGTCTTCGGTGTCGGTCTGCGCAAGGATTGCTCCAAGTCCTACTGGGCTAGCATCGACCGTAATGATGGTGTGCCAGCCGGGATGGAAATATGCCAGCTGGCGGTTGTTGGTGAGGCTTTCCTTTATGGTCGTGAACGCTGCTTGGCAGGGTGCATCCCAGATGAAAGGTTGGTCCTTCCTCGGGAGGGTGCGGAGTGGGTCATTTATTGTGGCATAGTTCGGGAGGTAGCGTGTGCAGTATCCTGCCATCCCTAAGAAGGAGCGCAGTTCTGCCACCATCGTGGGGGCTTGGAGATCAGTAATGGCCTTTATCTTGTCCGGGTCGGCTGTTATTCCTTTGTTGGAAAATATGTGCCCGAAGAATTTGAGGCTGGTCTTATTGATGTCACATTTGGGTTCATTTAGCATCAACCCTGCTTTCTGGAGGATGTTACAAACAGCTATTAGGGCCTTGTCGTGCTGTTCTTGATCTTTCCCAAAGATCAAGATGTCATCACTGTAGTTTAGTGCATTCATTTCAGATGCTATCAGGCGTCTGATTGTCTCCTGGAAAATCTCTGCAGCAGAGGATATGCCAAAATTTTGTCTTTTGTATCTAAATAGTCCGTCATGGGTTGCAAAGGTGGTGATGGTTCTTGAGTCTGGGTCCAGGACGAGCTGATGGTAGCCCTGATTGAGGTCTAGTTTCGAGAAGAACCTCGCCTGATTTAGCCTGATCAGCATGTCTTCCAGGCTCGGGCCTGGGTGTCTCTCCCTCTGGATGGCGGTGTTTAGGATGCGCATATCGACACATATGCGGAGGCGTCCGTTGTCTTTGGGCACTATTACTATTGGGGATACCCATGGTGTCGGTCCTTCGGCTTTCTCTATGATATCGTTGAGGAGGAGGAGTTGGATCTCCTTTGGCACTTGTTCCTGAGGTGGAAACCCACCTTGCGAAGGTGCTGTGGTACCGGCGTGATGTTGTTGTTGATGTGTAATTTGATGGGTGAGTTTTTGAGCATTCCCACTCCTTCAAATAGTTTGGGGAACTGGTCTTTGAGGTCTCCTTTCACGAGGGGTTGGCCTGTTATCGCCATGATGGATTCACATGTTGATGGATGTCCCTCTATGATTTCTGATTGGTCGTAGTGTAAGTCAATCAGTTAGCTGTTCGGTAACTGAGGAGGCAACGGCCGATGGAGGGGCTCTTTATGACATGTATCGTGGAAGTCTCTGTGAGGTCACGATGTCGTAGGTCACATTGAAATTGCCCTCTGGGTGTCATGGGTAGGGCCGCTCCCCATTGAAAGATGTGTGTCCTGGATTCTCGTAGGGGATATGAGAGGGCGATATCACGGTACAGGTCTTCATTCATGACGTTTACGGTTGCTCCCGTGTCGATGACAAATTTGTTTCTGGTGTTTCCCAGATGAATTGTTACTCTGGGAGCTGAAGTGTCTTCCACGTCAACACTGAGGAGGCGGACGTACTCCCTGTCGTAGCCATCTTGTAGGTAATGAGTGTGTTTGTTTTCCCCTAATTGATATCTCGGTGGGGAGTTGAGGTACGGGTCCACGTCTTGTTGGTAGGAAGACATGGTTTCCCTCATGTATGTCGCCCCTTGTTCTGGCATTTGCATTGGTTCTCGTTGGCGGATGTCGTGTAGTTCATAATCTTTTCTGTCTGGTTCGATCTGGAGTCCTTCAAGAGGCCTTACGGTGTTCGGGAGTTGATAGGAGTTCACGGGGAATGTTGCATTCCTATCTGCAGGGCGATGTTGTTCCGTGTGTGTCTCTGTTGTGCCGTTGGCATACCGTTGGCGTGTTGAACTTCGTTCGGGGAGCTGTTCCTTGCACATAACTTGGAAGTGGTTTTCCATTCCGCATCTCAGGCAGCGTTGGCCGATGGCGGGGCACGGCCCTCTGTGTGGGTACTCAAATCCACAGCGGTAGCATTGGCGGTCGCTTTGTGTCCGTTGAGTCGGGTATCTTGGGTTTGTTCTGTTTTGTGAGGCTGGGTATCGGGCATAGGGGTTCACAGCTGCGATGATGTCATCCTTCTTAGGGTTTTCAATGGCTGCGGCCTGGATATCCACTCTTTCGTAAAATCTGTCCAAGTCCAGTACTTCTTTTAGGGACAGGGGCTTTTTAAGAGGTGTTTCCTGAACATCGAGGAAATGCATCCTTCAATTATGCGTAACCTGATGGCCTTGTCATCGTTAAAGTTGGCAATGTCGCACTTCGTTATCTTTCTTTGAAGGCGAATGACGAATTCTCCAATCGATTCATGTGGGAGTTGACCACATTGATTAAAAGTGTATCGCTCATAGTCGCGATTGGGTGAGATGACGATTTTCTCATTGATGACTTGCAGGAGTTTCGCATACGTGGTGCGGTCCTGTAGGGGAATTGTACGTATGATATTTTTTATTTCTCTCCCTGCAACATTGGCAAAAATACTCAGTATGTTGGGGCGGGTCTTGTGTGCCGATGGCACCTACGAAGTCCTCGAATTCTTCCACCCACTCTTCCCATCGCTGGCCCTGGTCATGGTGGGGATTGAGTGTGAATGGGCTCGGTCGCCTCATGAGGCTGGCATGCGAGGTGAGATTGGCGTTGGCAACTGGCGGTGTCCCAGCATCTGCAGCTGCCTGCGCTTGGTCAGTCATGGTGGTTCTTCGGTGGCATGTGGGCGCTCTGGTGCTGTTTAGATCTTTATGCCAGTGTTCTGAGGTCACTGGATCGTCTCTGGCCTACCCGTTGTCGGTGTAGATAGAGAGTGTGGGCCACTTGCACTCTGAGGGTGGTGACGGCGTTGCCGTGACTGGGCACGGGTGTCACTGTGTTATTGTGTCGCTGGGTGTGGGTGGTCACCCTTATTTCCTCTTTTGTTCTTTGGTTGGGGCGGCTAGGGTGCTGGCAGAATGGGTGCCCCTTTGAGTGTTTGCTCAAGTTGAGCGGCTTGTATGCTGGCTCCTCAATTAAGTATGCGGTGGTTGGGCAGTCGGGGTCTCTCAACTGCGCGCTATGAGGGCAGCCGGGATGACAGCAGTCTCTGGGTATCTTAATCGACTTGTTAAGTGCTGGGGGTGCAGGCGAGCGGGGTTTCTTACTTGTTTAATCTCCTTCCCAGCGGCCCCTCCTTCCGCCGATTGCAGCTATGGTCGAGGCATCGGCGGCCAACGCTCGTGGGTCTTCGCTCTCCTATGAGGATACGGTGTCCGGGCGCTGTCCTTCTGCGCAGGGTGCACTGGCTCGCTCACTGCAGGCGCGTACCTGGGCGCACGGGCCCCCTTTTGGTACGCGGTCTTCCGCACTGTAGCCGGGCTCGTGTCTGGGTGCACGGGCCTCCTTCTGGTGCGTGGTTTTCCGCGCTGTAATCGGGCTTGCTGGCCCGCTGTAAACGCTGGGTGCGCAGGCACGCTGTCGGGCGCGTAGCCCACCTTTGGTTCCTGGACGCACGGGCCCGCTTCAGGGCACACGGGCCCACCGCCGTTGTAGGGCACACAGGCCTGATGATACTGGGCACGCAGGCCCGCTGCAGGGCACATGGGCCCACCTCCGACTGCTGGGCGCGCCGGCCAACCTTTGTTCCTGAGCTCACTTCGGGGCACACGGGCCCGCCGCTATTGCAGGGCACACAGGCCCACCACTATCGCAGGGCACATGGGCCCGCTGTCTTTGCCGGGTGGACTGGCCCACCTTAACTGCTGCTCCCATAGATCCGTTGCGTGCGAGGCATGGGTTCGCATCTGTTCTTCGTCGCCAGTTGTTATTCTGGAGAACTCTCAGCACTCGGCAACATGTACACCATATAAGTACGCGGAGCCCCTGTTTAAATCAACCTTCCCTTTATTCTCATACATCAGAACTCCCGTTTTCCCCTTTGGCCCCTCCCTTTCCGCCCTCTTCTCGCTTCCCCTTGTTTCTCTGTTCTTAAAGGGGCTGTGTCCCTCTTAATCACGTAGAACACATTTGCCAGGCACTGTTATCACATACCAAGGTGTTCACACCATTTTCCAGCTGTCCCCGTTTTCTGACCAAGTAGTACCATTTTAGCAGTGCCTGGCAAATGCCTATCCCATGCCTACACAAAAACCAGAACGGTTGGCTTTGCCAGTTTTGTCGATTCTGCTGGTTTTTGCTCTGTCTGGGAGTGAAGGCAGAGCAAGAAGTTCCCGAGGCACAGAGAGAAAAGCTGCCGGAAATATGTAACCTTTCAAAATATGCGAGTGATTTCGAAAATCTGCAGAGGATTCCGAAAATGCGCGCTCATTAAGAACCCTGCATTTTGTCTGGAAATATCTGCGCCACAGCTGTGGGCTGCCTCGCCTCATGGCCCATGCCTGCCCCTGCTGAAGGGCATCTGCGTGACACCGTGCAGTGTGCGAAGGCGACATGTCGAGCAGGGAAATACCTCAATTTCCCCTGCTCCTCCCCCGGCGCTGAGCAGGACGGGGTGATCCGGTCACTGCCCCCTAGTGCGAAAGGGAGATGCGCGCGCAGCCCGCTGGCAGGTCACCGCCCCCCGCCGCGGGGAGGGCCTCTGTGGCGGCAGGACTGGGGCCTGCTGATAACGCGACTAGTGACAGGGAGACACTTGTCGCAGGCCAAGCGGTTCTCCAGGGGTCACATGTCGCCCACCGAGAAGATGGCGGCCTGTGATCCGCCATGAAGACGAACACCTGTCTGATCCTGGCGGAACAGCACACTCTGACTGAGGCGAGGGCCTGCTATCTGCACGCAGCAGGTGCGTGATGACAAGCAGAGAACCACTTTCCCGCAGAGCCATTCTCTGCGGTCTCTCTCCAAGGTCTGATACCAGGGTCTTGGTGCACCATGGCGGCCAGGAGTGGACTCGGAACCAAAAGAGGCCCTGGGGTCTGATACCAGGGTCTTGGTGCACCATGGCGGCCAGGAGTGGACTCGGAACCAAAAGAGGCCCTGGGGTCTGATACCAGGGTCTTGGTGCACCATGGCGGCCAGGAGTGGACTCGGAACCAAAAGAGGCCCTGGAAATAATGTTCAAAGTGGCCCCATACTACGCATTTTCAGAAAGCCCAACCCTTTTCCTAGGAGAATAAAATAGGTTACCACGCAAAAGAGGCCCAGGGTGCAGAGGCCTAGCAGGAAATCTCCAGTGTCCTATAAGCCAGTCCACCCCTGATCGTGAAATATTAAAGCAGGATCCTTAATCGTGTATAGGGCTGCTCTCAGACGTGGGGCAAACCCGCACTTCCGCTGAGTAGTTAGGTCCAGTAACATTAGACTGCAGTTCTTAGAAGTGGGAGAAATCCGGCAACGAGAGCTATGTACAATCCCGATGTTATTACACACCCTGTCTAAATATGTTGCATTATCTAACGTCAATAATATGCAATGAAAAATAATCTAAAAGCTGGTGAACGAATAATAAATATTCACAATAAATGAAATAAAATGTTTGAAAATAAATACCAAGCCAACAGGAAATAACAGCACAGTAAGTAAGGCCTGCTGAGGGGCTACTTGGACGTGTGGCCATTTCTTTAAAGCACATTCACTGTGCCCAGAAGTACGGATTCCGCCGCCGTTCCATCTCCCTCAAAACGAATCGATGGAATCACATTTTTCCATTCAACTAAAAGAACCCAGGTCTTTATATATTTTATTGAGTTACTGAAATATATAATGCCATGGATATAATTGTGTGAACTGATTAATAATAATGTGTTATTTTATAGTGCTTCATGTCCAGTTCCCATGCTTCTAAGCTCTGCAGCAATAGGTGCTTTTATCACCCAATGTAATGATACTCATGGGCATGGCATACGCATTGGTTGCCCTGTAGAGTTCTTTTTTCAGGGACAATATCAGAACCTCACCTTTTGTTTGAGATAATTGTGCCCCTTGCACTTGGGGCTGTTTTCTGTATCCCTACAGCGCCCTACCAGCACTTGACACCTGATGTCTGCACTTACCGTTGCACCTGCCACCAGCTGGCCGCACTTCTTATTATTGTTCTTATTTATTATTTTATTTATCACTGTCATCCTATGTACTGAACTGCGCCCTCCCATCCCCCTGCACTTTTCCTCTTCCACCTTCCCCTGCACTTGCGCGTTCTGTATGACACCTGGCCTAGTAAGATCGTTGTCGTCTTCCCTCTGTTGCCCCTCCCTTGCCTCGTCGCGTCTTGAAACACTCGTGCATAGGCGCGTTACAAATGCCATATCATATCATTAAAAGGGTCTGCCAAGCTGGATCAGCGCGTTATCATAAAGGGCGTTTTACATGTTTTCTAAAATCTCGGTGTATTTGGGCTCTTTTTGACCTTGGATGTGTGTGGTGTGCCCGCAGAGGGCATTTGATTTTTTTCCTTCATTCAGTTGGAGCTGAACATTTTCATTTGGTGTTATTTTCCTTTGAGGGCGACTGGCAACTGCTTGGTGGGAAAAACTGCCCGCTATGACCTTAGTAGGGTTTGGGGATACGTATGCCATAGTACTGTCAGCATATGTTGTGAGCCACCACAGACACACACACACAAACAATATTTTTAAGAGTCATATCTTACAATCTGTTTTGACAAGACAAGCCTGCCGTGGTTTGTACAGGTGGGCATGGATCCAGGCCCCTTGGTCATAGGGGTGGATTGGGTAGGTGGTCTCTTCTTGGCAAGTTTATTCAGTTCTGCTCATGGTGTGGGTTGGCGGCGGGTAGCATGCACTATGCCCACCTGCTCCCGATCATGGGCGGGGTTAATGGCAGACTATGAGCGTTGGAGCTACCTGCTCCAAATCGTGGGCTGAGTTTGTGGCTTGAGGCGAGGCCTTGAGCCACCGCCTGCCCCACATCATGGGCTAGGTTGGGGGCTGGAGCTGAGTCCTTCAGCCACCACCTTCCCCTGAACATGGTCTGAGTTGGGGGCTGGAGGGACACTCTTGAACCACCACCTGCCCCAGATCATGGGCTGGGTTTGGGGCAGATCATGAGCCCTTGAGCCACCACCTGAATGGGATGGGCTGGGGGCTAGAGGCGAGCCCATGAGCCACCATCTGCCTCAGATCATGGGCTGGGTTGGGAGACTGGAATTGAGGGCATGAGCCACCACCTGCCTCTAATCAAGGGCTGTTTTGGGGACTGGAAGTGAACGCATGTGCCACCACCTGCCTCATTTATTTTATTGATTTATTTGCATTTTTAAAGCGCTCACACAGCTCGGGGGCATCGACGTGCTGTTACAGAATTTTTTGTTGTTGTTATTGTCTTAGTTGCCTATTTATAACACGCTTAAATACCCAGAGGTTTCTAAACGCAGAACCGGGGATCGAACCCGTGTTGCTTCGTGTCATCTTGCTTCCAAGGTGAGCACGTTGACACTGAGCTATCCTCCCGGGACATGGCTTCACATCAAGGGCTGGGCTGGGGACTGGAAGTGAGCGCATGAGCCTCCACTTGCTCCGATCATGAGCTGGGTTGGGGACTGGAAGTGAGTCCATGGGCCAACACCTGCCTCAGATCATGGGCTGGTTTGGGGACTGGAAGTGAGCCCATGAGCTACCACCTGCTCAGATCATTGGCTGGGTTAGGGACTGGAAGTGAACGCATGAGCCACCACCTGCCTCATATCATGGGCTGGGTGGGGACTGGAAGTTAGCCAATTTGCCACCACCTGCCTGAGATCATGGGCTGGGTTGGGGACTGGAAGTGAGTGCATGAGCCACCACCTGCCTCAGATCATGGGCTGGATTGGGGACTGGAAGTGAGCGCATGAGCCACCACCTGCCTCAGATCATGGGCTAGGTTTGGGACTGGAAGTGGGGCTGGGTTGGGGACTGGAAGTTAGCCCATGAGCCACCACCGGCCTCATATCATGGGCTGGGTTGGGGACTGGAAGTTAGCCAATGAGCCACCACCTGCCTCTGATCATGGGGACTGGAAGTGAGCACATGAGCCACCACCTGCTTCATATCATGGGCTTCGTTGGGGACTGGAAGTGAGCCCATGAGCCACCACCGGCTTCATATCATGGGCTGGGTTGCGGACTGGAAGTTAGCGCATGGGCCACCACCTGCCTCAGATCATGGGCTGGGTTGGGGACTGGAAGTGAGCGAATGAACCACCACCTGCTCAGATCATGGGCTGGTTTGGGGATTGGAAGTGAGCCCATGAGCCACCACCTGCTCAGATCATGGGCTGGGTTGGGGACTGGAAGTGAGCACATGAGCCACCACCTGCCTCAGACCATGGGCTGGGTTGAGGACTGGAAGTGAGCCCATGAGCCACCACCGGCGTCAGATCATGGGCTGGGTTAGTTGCTGGTGGTGTGCCCTTGAGGCAGCTGCTGCTATTCATGGGTTGGGCGAGGGGCAGGCGATGAGCTGAAGGTACGAGACATGTGCTGAGGCCATTTTCCCCTCACCACCAGGATGGGTTGCGGGAAAGCAGCTGAAGGAGCAATTTAAGGACACTAGGCGTATATGTGATCATTCTCGCTCTCTGAAACACTTGTGTACGAGCGCGATAGAAATAATATATCAATATCAATTGTAGCTCAGCTGCCTGGGTGCTTTAGACTTGCACAATACTCAGCATCCTGGTCAAGCAAGGCATCAACTTAACACTTGCATCAATCCCCCTGACGCGATCCAGGCCCGAGCACACATTTCTATATCTATGGGGCTACAAAACAAGACAAAGGTACTAGCCCTGAACCCACGGACACCGTGCTTCACCTGTGAGGAAAGCACCCTGTTCGTCTCTCATTGGCCCATGTGAGGGCTGTGGTCCCAGGCCCTGATCTACCGGATCTCTAAGTTGCCAGTTCCCGTTTTCATATGTTTGGAGGCTACGGGATGGTGCGCATGATCCAGATTTTGCGCCACTTTTGGAATTGGTGAATCACGAGCATGACTTGCACTGTCCACTGCTGCACATTTTCCTGAATTGCAGTGCCGCCTTGCAGTGCCCGTTACCAATTTTACTGAATTGTCACGTTGGCTCCCAGCGCCGCTGCCTATGTCTCTAAATTGTGGCGCTGCCGTCCAGTGCCCACTGCCTTTATTACTCAATCATGGTCCTTCCTTCTAGAACCTACAGCCTATTTTCCTGAATCGTGGTGCTGCCCTCCAGTGCCCAGTGCCTTTATTACTCAATCATGGCGCTTCCTTCTAGCACCCACAGCCTATTTTCCTGAATCGTGGTGCTGCCCTCCAGTGCCCAGTGCCTATATTACTCAATCATGGTGCTCCCTTCTAGCACCCACAGCCTATTTTCCTGAATCGTGGTGCTGCCCTCCAGTCCCCAGTGCCTATATTACTCAATCATGGTGCTTCCGTCGCCTATTTTCCTGAAATGTGGTGCTGCCTTGCAGAGCCCAGTGCCTATATTACTCAATCGTGGTGCTTCCTTCTAGCACCCACAGCCTATTTTCCTGAATCGTGGTGCTGCCCTCCAGTGCCCAGTGCCTATATTACTCAATCATGGTGCTCCCTTCTAGCACCCACAGCCTATTTTCCTGAATCGTGGTGCTGCCCTCCAGTCCCCAGTGCCTATATTACTCAATCATGGTGCTTCCGTCGCCTATTTTCCTGAAATGTGGTGCTGCCTTGCAGAGCCCAGTGCCTATATTACTCAATCGTGGTGCTTCCTTCTAGCACCCACAGCCTATTTTCCTGAATCGTGGTGCTGCCCTCCAGTGCCCAGTGCCTATATTACTCAATCATGGTGCTCCCTTCTAGCACCCACAGCCTATTTTCCTGAATCGTGGTGCTGCCCTCCAGTCCCCAGTGCCTATATTACTCAATCATGGTGCTTCCGTCGCCTATTTTCCTGAATCGTGGTGCTGTCTTGCAGTGCCCAGTGCCTATATTACTCAATCGTGGTGCTTCCTTCTAGCACCCACAGCCTATTTACCTGAATCGTGGTGTTGCCCTCCAGTGCACATTGCCTATATTACTCAATCATGGTGCTTCCGTCGCCTATTTTCCTGAATCGTGGTGCTGCCTTGCAGTGCCCAGTGCCTATATTACTCAATCGTGGTGCTTCCTTCTAGCACCCACAGCCTATTTTCCTGAATCGTGGTGCTGCCTTGCAGTGCCCACTGCCTATATTACTCAATCGTGGTGCTGCCTTCTTGCACCCACAGCCTATTTTCCTGAATCGTGGTGCTGCCCTCCAGTGCCCATTGCCTATATTACTCAATCGTGGTGCTGCCTTCTGGCACCCACAGCCTATTTACCTGAATCGCGGTGCTGCCCTCCAGTGCCCATTGCCTATATTACTCAATCATGGTGCTTCCGTCGCCTATTTTCCTGAATCGTGGTGCTGTCTTGCAGTGCCCAGTGCCTATATTACTTAATCGTGGTGCTTCCTTCTAGCACCCACAGCCTATTTTCCTGAATCGTGGTGCTGCCTTGCCGTGCCCCCTGCCTATATTACTCAATCGTGGTGCTGCCTTCTTGCACCCACAGCCTATTTACCTGAATCGTGGTGCTGCAGTGCCCGCTGCATATTTTTGTGAATTGTAGCGCTGCCTTCCAATTCCCCTGCCTGTTTTCCTGACTTGTGGTGCTGCCCTCCATTGCCGAATCTCTATAATACTGAATCGTGGAGCTGTCTTGCAGTGCCCACTGCCTATTGTATTGAATCGTGGTGCTGCCTTCCAGTGACCACTGCCTATTTTCCTGAATCGTGGTGCTGTCTTCCAGTGCCCGCTGGCTATTTTACTGAATCCTGGTTAAGTCTTCCAGTGCCTGCTGGGTATTTTCCTGAATCGTGGTGCAGCCTTCCAGTGCCCGCTGCATGTATTACTGAATCATGGTACTGCCCTCCATTGCCCACTCCCTATAATACTGAATTGTGGTGCTGCCTGGCAGTACCTGCTGTCTATTTTATTCAATCGTGGTGCAGCCTTCCAGTGCCCACTGGAACCTATTTTACTGAATTGTGGTGCTGTCCGTTTTACTGAATTGTGGTGCTGTCTTCCATTGCCCATTCCCTAAAACAGCGCATCGTGGTGCTTGCCTATATTACCACATTTCGGTGCTGCCTTTCACTGCCCGTTCCGTACGACACTGAATTCTGGTTCTGCCCATTTTACGGAACTGTGGTGCAACCTTCCCATGTTCGCTACCTACACTACTGGGCCATGGTTCTGCCTTGCAGTGCCCGCTGTCTATTTTACTGACTCATGGCGCTGCCATCCAGTGCCCATCAGCATATGCCTTTCTTCATCTCGCTTCAGCCCAGCCAAGGTTTGGTAATGCTTTGCTCTTTTGGGTCCCTCTGCAGTTAGCCTCTGCCAGCCTTTACGACTGTGTATCTAGGGCACACCTTGCAGTGCCTAGGGCTTTAAGTGGGCCGAGGATAGCTGGGGTCTAGTCCTGGCAGTCTCCATAAAGGGTTTCAGAGCCAGGGCGTTCCAGGGCCCACCCCGACTAGCCACAGCCATGCTGACACCTCGAGCAGCCAGGTAGCCGAAGTGCTGTACAGTTACACAGGCTACCTGTAGGTGTCAGCACTTCGGAAGTACTGACATCTGCAGACAGCCAGTGTAGCCGTGGCTTCGGCTACAAGGCTGCCAGATGACTCTGAACTCTGAAATAGAAGGAGGGCTGGAGGGCCCAGTCCCAGTCTCTCCTTTTGTTTCTGAGTAAAAAGTCATCATGCAGCATGAAGTCATTACTCTTTACTCAGAAACAAAAGGAGAGACTGGGAGTACAGAGTCATCACGCAGCAGGCAGCCCTTTCATTCTAGGAGCCTGTGGTTTTTAACCACACAGTGTCGTGAATGAAAGGGCTGCCTGCTGCGTGGGAGAGCTGGCGCACACTGGTGTCAGAGGTTTGGTGCACCCAGCCCCAAGTGTGCGCGCCAAAGGTAATAATGCTAGTGCGCCCCAGCTCCCCTGCTTTCACCAGTCCCCCTTTGGCGAGGGGCGTGGACTTCTTAGGCCAAGCCTGCTAATGAGAGCCCCCCACCCCCGATGTAGCAACCCCCTTAATCCACTGGCAGTGCCCCTGCGTCTATTATCGGCTTCCGTGACTTTTTCCCCTCCCTGCCTATGCGAGCATTCTGATTCCTTTGAACGGCGGCGCCCCTTTCACTCTGGATGCTTCTCTGATGACGTGATGTCTGATTTGAGGTGCTTGCTTTACTGCAGCTCTTTCCCCACGTGCTTCATCAATGCTAATTACACAGTAGCTGCCGCACCTGCGACTGCGTGCGAGAGAACTTAATGCCACAGCAAAGATTCACCTTGCTTTCTTCGCCTGTGATTTAGGACCGCCTTTGTGCATGGATGGCTGGGGATTTTTGTTGTTTTCAAGTGGAGGGGTTTAATATTTTCCCAGAATTGGTCAGTGGAAGAAAGCACAGACAACACGCCTGAACCATTTATGGTTTCCAATGCGCCTCTCCCTCCACAACATTTGTATTAAATTGATGGATTTTACAGCACACATATCAGAAAAGTTGGGTAAAAAAAGCCATATAATTAACAATCGGTACAGTGCCCAAAGTATGCCAGTGTTGTCACTGTAAAATCATTGTCATGCTCCCTGTGCATAATGTAGGCAAGCATGCCACTGTAAAAACACATTGCTGGTGATGCCTCCCATGGCAACTCCGGTCAAAAGAAAGATGGGGGAACAAGGTAGAGAGGGAGTCCTGGAGGAGCTGCAGTTCCGAAGAGGCAGGGAATGTCGCGGCGAGTCCAAGAACTAAAACTGAGCAATGGTCAATCAACACACGTGGCACACACACACACGTTTCGGGTGAGTACCATATGGAGGCAGCAGGAGAATGTGACACCGCCAAGAGGGGGTTGAGTGTGAGATGTGTGGGTGGAATACCAGATGGGGAACCACAGAGAGTGAGCTACCCGAGGATTTATGTCTGGAAGTCTACGGGAGTGACAGCCCAAGGGAGGCAGAGACTGATGAGAGCAGAGGTTCGTGGTCCCCCACCATTTTGAAGAAGGAGAAGCAAGGAGAAGGCCTGTGCACTGACAAAGGACATCTGAGAGAAAACCCGGTAAAGCATTTGAGATAGAAATTTAGAGGAGAAAGGTTGGTGGCCAAAATAAAAAGTAACGATTTAAGAACCGTTTGAGAAACTGATTGAAAGGAGAAATGATGCATGCTGGTACTTGAAGGCAAACCTCGTAGACCCAACTGAGAAAGTAATTGAAAGGGGAAATTCTGAATGCTGGTACTTGAAGGCAAAGTTCTTAGAGCGCTTTGAGAAGCTGAAAGGAGAAAGGCTGACTGCTGGAACCTGAGGGTACGGTTCCTAACTCCAATTGATAAATATATTGAGAAAACATTGAAAACTGAAACCTAATTCCAGACAACACTTAACGGAGGAAGAACGAACCTTAACAACCCAAAAGAAAGTGATTAGTGTCCTAGAAACCTGAAAAGTCTTATAACAAACATATCGTTGAACCTCGTAACCATCCTCAACCAGGCAGAGATCTCCTGACATCCTCAATGTATGCAAAACAAGTGTTCCTGAAACGGGGCTCAATAGATTCAATCCTCAGATTCTGTGTCAGATAGAGTGGCAATCTTCCAAGCAGTCAGCTGGCAAAGCCTTCCACCGCAAGATGGATGATATCTTGCTTATTTGGGTCCCACACGTGCCAAGAAAGGCCTTCACGCAACCTCTGCCAGGGAGGAAGCTGCACTGGTGGCTTTTCTAAGACATGTTC
Organism: Ambystoma mexicanum; assembly: GCF_040938575.1. Classification (NCBI taxonomy): domain Eukaryota; kingdom Metazoa; phylum Chordata; class Amphibia; order Caudata; family Ambystomatidae; genus Ambystoma; species Ambystoma mexicanum. Next base: position 283,462,120 of record NC_090931.1, on the reverse strand, counting down.
CACTTGGTGTGCACGGCCGGGGAGCCACTTGGGCCTCCACACTGTCTTTCTGCAAAGCATGACTACATGGGCACAAGCTCGACGGTCCGGACAAAACTCCTTTTTTTAACAGTCGTTAAATTCTCATGTTATTATCTGTGCCCAGATGCAGCAAACTCTGATTCGTACCCTATTTGGGTTATGCGCCATGCACATCAATTCTAATCAAATTAATTCAAATCAAATCTCGGGCCGCGACCTGGTTTGGTTGGACAATTCTTCATAACATTTTTGTCTAGAGTATGGTTTAGGTCAAACCTCCACCCTAATTACTCAGGCTGTGGGATTCATCCAAAAGTACACAGGGAAGTGGATTGGACAGAGGAGTTGGTAAATATCACTCCCTGTAGTTGCTGCTGTACTCGTAGTCCATAGTCACCTTTAAACACCCCCCCACCACGCACTGTAAAAAAAAAAGCAGTATGATCGAAACAGCTGTTTAGATTGAAAGGTACTGATAGATAAGCCAGAGAGTGGCACCAAGGTGCGTTTGCCCTGGGCATAGCATGCACACTGGTCCTGCTGGTGTGGGCTACTGGACAATTAACGTTGTTGCTGTGCAAAGGCACCAGTCCCACCCCTGTGGATGAGAATCTCAGAAGTATGTAGAAAAGGGAGCTGCGGGACTAGGAGAAAAGTCACTTTTCCATTTGCCATCCTGGGATTTCATGTAATGAACGAATGCATCATGGAGTTAAACAATGGGCCTCATTATGAGTTTGCTGGTATTTCGGTGGTAAATCCACAGAGCTTCCACCACACGGATTTACTGTTACCACCACTTGGTCCGGCAGAATTACCGCTGGATTACAAGTGGCAGTATGGCAGTGTTAGACCCCATTTATAGTACTCCATGGGGATTTTGGCAGAATTACCACCATTAATTCTGCCGAAATGCCGTTTTTTGACAGTAAAATGGTGGAATTACCTCCAGAATTTTGCTGGAGGTTTCTCCTCCACCTTACCTCCAAACCCATAGTTCGGCTGTGCACTAATGCAGTGGTAATGCAGTGGTAACTCAATTTCCACTGCATTACCACCATCTTTGGCCACACTGTGAAACTCCTAATGAGGCCCAATGTGCACAAAAGCACCTGGTACTAATGATTTGCAATAAGAAAGCTGAGGACCAGACTACTGGTGCCCGGCAAACATAGAGTCATCTGCTTTCCCTATCTGCTGCTGTGCTGCCTCTGCAGGGGGCGACAAAGTCACCATCAAGTCTGTGGCTACCACAACATCAGTCACTGCCACATCAACTCCTACATGAACATAACTGCCTCGGAAAAGCCAGACATCCAGCCAGGAGAGGAGGGAGCCCCTTGATCTGACAAATGCCCTAATACCTGCATAAACCCACTCCTGCATTGCAGCTACTGCCACTGAATAATGCACTAGATGGCAATGATGCAGCCAGCGGATTTACAGCCACTACAGGTCACTGGTTCTGCGGGGGGTGTACAGAGACATGGTTGCAAAACAAAAGAGGTGATGACTGTAAGGTTTAGAATTCATCTTAACCTCCTGCAGTGCTCTGGGCAACCCTCCAGACCATCATTCTTCACGCGCCAAGCCATTACAAAAGGGGATAGACTATATGCAAATCAGGCTTCGTCCCACCCCAAAAGTGGCAGTCCAGCCCGAAGTGCTAGGTCACATCCCTTCTGCACGAGACCACAAGCATCCCCAAATATGTTGCAGCCTTGTTGGGCCTCATCATTGAGGAGTAGCTTGGGTCTCTAGGCCAGCAGACACAAGACCCATGTCTGGGCATACCCGTCCCACTTGGGGTGACTACAGCAAAACAAAAGCCGTGATGCCTGGAAGGTTTAGAATTAATCTTCACCTCTGGCATTGCTCTACACAACCCACCAGACCATCGTTCTTTGCCTGCCAAACCATTACAAAGCGGGAAAACCAAATGCAAATCAGGTTTGGTCCCACCCCAGAGACATGGTCGATCATCAGGTAATCACTATGGGTGGGGAAACACTCATCACATGGAGGGGATTGACGTATCATATCTAAAACATGAACACAAGGACATTAATCAACCAATGGGTTAGGGCTACTGCACATGCCAGTGTCTCAACACAGCTACTAACCATAAGGATATGACATCAGGTCCTTTAGACCATCACCCAGGAAGGTATCCGGTCATTCCATCAAATCCAAAGCATCAACAGACCATACCATTGAAAAAAATGCTTTGAAAAAGAACACATCGAATGCATTTTTTTAATTGGTAAAGGGTTTAGTTTAGTAAAAAATGTTTTTTAAGGTTAAAAAGGAGGGTTGGGGGAAACCCCCCATAAAAATAAAAAAATAAATGCATTCAATGTTTTTTTTAATGCTTTTTGTGTCAATGGTTTGGCTGTCGATGGAATCAGTAGGATTCCCCAGGAACAGGTGCATGCTACATGGGACGTTGTCACCACTGTCAAGGATCTGGTAGATGCTGTCAATAACATGTCCAGGATCAGGATGCCAGGCTGGGTTAGAGAGAACGGAGGACTAGGTGCACATCTGGGTCCTGGGGCAAGCCTTCTCTATCAGTATTAGTATCAGGTTGGCTACAACTCAAGGAAGGCATTCCAAGCTGCTTCTGTATGCTCACAGAAATACTGTAGGGAAACAGTCAACCTACTGCTTGGTTGCCGCCATGCAATGAACCGGAGGATTGCATGTCAGTGGCAACATATTCCCCTTCATGACCCTCTTATCCAAAGCATCTGGTATCAAATCGTGGCTTCATCCCGAAAGAAACATGATTTCTCAGCGTTACCATCGAAAGGGCCATCAACATCAAAACAAATGATCGCATGAGGATCACCCCATTGCCCAGGAGCATCTCCCTGGGATTGCTGGGGTGAGACACAGGTCCAATTGACAATTGGACCCAGAGGCTGTGGACATGTTGGGACAAGGGTGAGGGCACACTCTGTGCTGTGACACAGTTGTTTCCAAACTTCACGTACGCCCTTAAATGATTAAAGGAATTTAGTAATCACGTGTTCTCATGTCAGTGATCTATCTACTGCTCCCTCCTGACCTACCAGTCATTCTTGGGCGTCACCCTCATCCTCCGGATCTTCGACCTCACGCAGCTCTGGTGGGGCATATACTTAAGGGTGTACTGTCATCTTGTGATGCATGAAAAAAGCATGACAACCATGCCAGCCCTCTCTGGACTGTAGTGCAGGGGCCACATTCATGTTCTATACGGTTTGTACCCAGTATGTACCATGTTGTGCCTCTCCATCTGTTGCTCAGATGTCTGTCAGACAGGACAGGGAGCCCTGGTGTCAGGACATGCCCTGAATCATTTTAAAAAGCTAAGTACTCATTGTGTATGTTATGACACAAAATAAAGGAATGCTGGTTAATAAGAGGGGTCACACTGCATCTCACAATATGACATTCTGAGTGTGCATGAAATAAGCCATGAAACATGTTTGTTTACCTTTGCCAGAAGTGGTGGACACGAGGAACACTGCACCCTGTGGAAAAAGGTAAATGGTCACACACACACATGCCATGTATCCATGTTATTTGCTGATATGTAGTGGATGCTTTTGTTCCATGGGGTTAATTGCATCAATCCTCACTTATCATGCCGTAGAAGAGGGTGGATTGTGCACCAAAGAAATAAGTGAGAAGAGGCAAAGTGAATGTACATATGCAGAACTGCAAGGCAGATAAGACATATAGAAGCTTCCTGCAGAAGAAAATATAACGTGATTAGAGCAACCATGATGAAAAGATGGACGCCGGACCCGTGCTGAAACCAATCAAGCTACCTCAGAAGCAGACATTGGGCTGCAGAGCTAAGAGGCGCTGGAAAAATAGCTTTGTGTGAGGAACAAGGAATATCTATTGGACCTGGATCAAGGATACCACATCAAGGAATAATTTGAAGGCACAAAGGGGAGTACTCATTTACATGCTACATCTTTCTTTTAGTTTAAGCAAAGAAGAAAACATTTGCAAGTACCAAGTGTTGGACAATCAAGGATGCAGAAAGCATATGTGAGGTAGAGCAACCAAGTCTCCAGAAGCCAAGAGGAGTAATGACACCTAGCCTGATTAAATTAAATAGCACTAAATAAAAGGTCAAAATGGACCACATTGTGGTATCCTCATAAGTGATTCAACACTGGAGAACAAGGCCTATTCATTAAGCTTCAGACGAAGATAGTGGTGTACCTACACTCTCTTAAAAGTCCCAGAGAAGAGAACAGTCTGCAAGTTCAACTACAAAGAAGAGGCCTTGGTTGAGGGCCTGACCGATGAGAGATGATGGACTAATTGGGCAAGTGGGTAGTAGTCTGATGTTTTTCTCTGCATCTAAGTTTCGTTTTGCTTACGTTCTCCTAAACGAGCCACAAGTGCAAGATTGGGAGAGAATGCCAGACAATAAGGAGGGTCTATGTAGCAGCGTGTTATACATTGTTGAAGACGCCAATCAGCTGTTGTCGTTCTGCTTTATTATACATATTTAGAGGTGGCTGAAAGCATGCATACCAGATAAGGGGCATCCAATAATGTTACTAACACCTAAATGATATAGGTACATATGTTTCCTTAACCAATCCCTCCCGTCAATAGGCTTTTGAAAATTGCCACATAGGATGACATCATAGCTGAAGCATTTTGAGGTATAAAGCCTTTGTATAACCAAATTATTATCGTGAGTGTGTGGACTACGAATCGTTGTTTGCAAGATTGTCCTACTTTATATGACCTGATAATAAAGTAGTATTTTGCCATATTCTTTGAGTCTGTTCGGTTATTTGGGTCTGAGATCATTATTGGCAATTCCATCTGGCACTTGGAACGCATCAGGTGCTACTGCACATTTGGGTAGTGTAATGCGGGTGGTTCTGATCCAGTCGCCAGGGCCCAGATCCAGACTCTCAGACTACTGACAGCTTCTACCATTAGCCAGACGATCGTGCAGTTTTCTGGGGAGAACAGACTAACGACACACTTATGACAGCGAGACGGTTGGCAGGGGCCCCTTTGACGAAATTCCTGTCCGGTCTCTGCAGGTGCCCCATGAACAGTAATGGGCAGTGATTGATGGTGTTTGCCTGAATTGATTATTGAAACATATTTTGATTAAATAAGTAAGAGGACAAAAGTTCTGGTAAGTATCGACAGTCGAAACCGACTTGTCACCATGGGGCACACTACCCTTTTACATCTATGCAGGACACTACCAAGGTATACACCTAAGATTAGAAAGTACCACATTGAATGGGCACTAATAAAACACTTATTCTGCGGCCTCAAGAAGGCTCATGATCAAAAACGATTTTGCGACACATAACAACATACTCGCGCTCTGCGCACTTAGGAGCTGTATCTGTAACCCTACAGCCCCCTACCCCCCTTTTTCTGCACTTCCCATAGCTGGTTCCCCTGGCTGCACTTACTCAGAGCAATTGCTGCCCTAACCGCACTTCCTGTTCTCCCTCTGCCTGCACTTGCACGATCTGAATGACCTTATGTCTCTATAGCATGTCTTGTCGCACCTAGAAACACTTGTGTACAGCGCATTATGAACAACTCATCATATCATATCATATCATATCATTATCATGCTATATATAAAGGGAAGAAGCTACAGAAAAGATAAGCTGTTTAGAAGATGTATCACGGTGAGAAAGAAGATCCACCGGAGAAGGAGTGGATGCTTAATCAGCATAAAGGGGAGGATTATTACGCCTTCTGCTCCTTTTTCCCTTCCTGAAGACAAGGGTATAGACACTGAGAAACAGGGATTTTATCCTCTAAAGGAATTAAAAGAAGGGGGGTATGTTAATCTGACATACAAGCCCCCCACTTATAACAGCAAGGACAATATGGAAGAGAGCAAAAATAGAAAACGCAAATATATGTCAACACGCGATGAAAGTAAACAGCGTGATGAGAGAAGAGACAGACAAATAGAGATAGAGGAGGAAGCAGAGAGACGGAGAGAAGTGAAGGACAAGACCACGGATGTGACAATAGTACAGAATGAATGGATGTGAGAACAGATATTACTCAAGCTAGATGACAAGGGCATCAACGGGGTTATAGAAAGAAAATAAAGAGAAGAACAGGAAAAAAAGGAAGGAGAATGATAGACAGCATACAAGAAAGAGAAGGAAAAAGAGAGGAAACGAAAGATCAAACAAGGAAAGTATGAGGAACAAAAGAAAGAGAAGGAGACACTAGAGGAGAAGAAACAAGATGAGATAGAAACACAGAGATTGAAAGAATGTAGGTTGCAAAGAAGACGAGAGAAAGAAGAGAGATGAGAAGAAGAGAAGAAGAAATCAACAGTATTAGGGGACAAAGGGATGGCAAAATATAATATTTATTTAATAGATGCATGGTGCCAATCGACACACAAGAGTGATGGGAAGAAGAGAGAGGATCACAACAGCCCAATAGGGAGTTGCAAGAGATACCAAGAATGCAAACATGGGCTGACGAGCATGAGGCATGAGGCATTACGCATAGGGAAAAGGATAGAGATTTATATAGGCAGAGGAGAGATAAAGATGGTTATAAAACCAAAGGAAATACTGAAGGATTTCCATCAAAGGAAGCAGGAGATAGATCAGATGATGTAATGACAGACAAACCTAGAATGTTGTCCCTAGATAGGTTAAATATTGACGACGTGGAAAGGGATGATAGTCATACCAGCTGGGGTATAATGATATCAGATGAAGAAAAGGAAGCAAACGAAAAAAGCGCGAGGAGAGGGCACATGCATTTTTTCAAATGAGTCAAGCGTAGAAAGAGGGGTAAAATGTTCAGACTTAGAAGACCCCAAAGACAAAACACCAGAACTGACATCATATCCTGAGTGACCGCAAGCATGGTCGCTCAGTGCAGGGGATATATCCCCACCTAATGTAAGCAGATTAAGGTCACTGCCAGGACAGAGATGAACATGTGAGACTAGCCCCACCCGGAAGACAGGAAGTGTAGGTGGGTATGATTGTGGACCAGGATTTACATAATTCCCATTGTTAGAGAAAGGGGGAGGACAACCACAATATATACTGTGGCCACAAACGGATAAAGATAATTTGAAATGTAAATGACCTAGTTTGACTTCAGGTGCGGGAAAGTAGATTTATAAGTTAGAAAGAATTACATCATGAATGATGTTAGCAATAGGCAACATAAAAGGCCTGCTAGCAGCCATTCTAGGGGAGAGGGCTGGCGACATTTGGAGACGAGTAGGGTAGGCAAGTGTCACAGTACAAAACACGTCACATGATGATGCGCCATTTAATAATTGCAGAGCAGATGTATGGTGGGCACTCAGAGTACAATATCCCGACACATCAGATATGGGTGCAATTATGACAAGGAAAATGGGTGAAGATGAAGAGCCTGTTGCCTTTATTCAAACTATTCACGAACGCTGGCATCTCGAGATGAGAGAACCGTGGGATGAAACAGTGGCATTATTCTATCATATTTTATGTCAGGGTCTGCCCGAGCCAGTGCAGCAACAGATGAAGAAAAAGGGATGGAGGGGAAGCCATGGCCAGAGATACAATTCACTGTCGTGCATCATTGTCTATTTTTACAGGAGAAGAATATGAAGAAAGCTGAGAGTAGAAAGTAGGAGGAAGTGAAGTTAGTTCCGAAAGAATTGTCAAAACTAGCCATAGAGCGAGAGGTGCTGACAAGTGGTGAAGGTATGCCGGCACAAGAGGCACGACCAGAACAGTCAAGCAATGTAGTGTATTCTATAGACCAAGGGGATACAATTTTTGGCTGTGAGGTAGAGGGAATGGACCTAGGGGAGAACGAGGTGGATTTCATAACCCTCAGGGAGGAGTGGGTTTTAATGGTGGACAGCCACAGTAATGTTGGAATTGTGGAAGAATGAGACATATAGCCCGAACATTCACAAGCAGAGGAGGCATGCAGCAAAACCGGCAAGCTTCAAGAGAAGGGATGGGGTATGTTCCACAATACAATACAGAACCACAAGAGTACATGCGGAATCAGACATGTGCACCGCAAATACAGCAAACACAGCAAGCTCCATTGCAATCACAAATACCACAAGTGCAACCACAGCAAGTGCCTATATAAAAACAACAAATACAAACTCAGAAAGCACAAACACAACAGGCCATGGTGCCACAGTGGAACACGAATGCTGGGGTCTCATAAGTACCCACACCTAGAATAGGTAGTGTGACCATTGTAGGAGGGAATCCTTTTACGGGCACAGGGATGAATTTATATCCACAGACCGACCTAATGTCTTCAGTACTATCAGTTATGTTATGTTAAAAATGTATAAAGCGCACTATTGCAACAAGGCATCTTGGCGCTGGGAAAAACAACAATACGGACCTGTCTGCTATGGGCTAGAATAGAAGAGTTTTTAGCACCGGTCTAAACTGAAAATGGTCAGGAACGTGTTTCAATGCTAATGGCAGGGCATTCCACAGTTGTGCTGCAGCCACAGAGATTGCCCGATCCCCCTCTCTTGACCACCTAAAAGTAGGAACCGCAAGAAGACCAGCAGATCGGGATCGAAGACCACGGTCAGGGAGATAACAGACAAATTTGTGCTGCAGGTAATCTGCTCCCACACCCTGCATGGCTTGATGGACTAAGCTCAATGATTTAAAATCAATGCGTTTGGATACTGGTAGCCAATGCAAAGATCGCAGAGTGGGGGTGATATGGGATCCACAAGGAGCCCCTTTGGCCACCTGAACTGCCAAATTCTGGAGGAGCTGCAAACGCTGGATCAGGTCCTTAGGTTGGGCTAAATACAGTGAATTGCACTAGTCAATTCGACTCAGAATAAGGGCAGCTACTACCAGGGGGACGAGCATGGCACCGGATAAGTGGGAGCACCCTCTGCAAAATCCTAAGCTGAAAGTGGCCTGCTTTGCAGACCGCTGCCACCTGCTGGGACAAAGACAGAGTGGATGAACACATGACCCCTAGATTCTTCACCACTGACACTGGAACTGGACAATTCCCCAAAGAAGCAGGCCAGAAAGCAGACACCCAAGGGGAAGAAGTAGAAGAAGTACCCACCACCAGAACTTCTGTCTTGTCCCTGTTAAGCTTCAGCCAGTTCTGGTTCATCCATCCACCGACAGCCTTCAGGCACCGACACAGGCACAATGACATCTCAGCCTGCTTCAGATTTAGCCGAACCAGGATCTGTGTGTCGTCAGCATATAAATAGCACCTGAGGCCTTAGGAGCGGATGAAACCCAGAAGAGGCTGGAGGTACACATTAAAAAGCATCAGCAACGGGGCGGATCCCTGAGGGACATCACAAGACAGTGAGGAAGAAGATAATAATGAAGATAATGAAATAGTTTGGCTCCTGTCTGCTAAGAAGGATGTGAACTAGGCCAGGACAGTGTCCTCCAGACCCGCCAATGCAAGCCGAGATTGCAGAGTATCAGGGTCGACTGTGTCGAATGCCGCTGACAGATCTAATAATATCAGGGTCCGACACCGCCCCCATCAACCAGCCTGGCCAAATCATTCATCACTGCGACCAAGACAATTTCAGTGCCCTGGCCTGGTCAAAAGTCACGCAGAAAAGGGTAAGAAAAATGGAAGAATCAAGAAAAGAAGAGAAAAGAGGAGGAAACGGTTCTTCCAGCAGCTTCCTGAAGAAGGGTAGTAGAGAGATGGGCCGGATGTTGGACGGAAGTTAAGTATTGAGGGACGGCACTCTAAGCAGCAGAATGTCACTATTATCTGATTCAACCCCCTCCTCACCTGACTCTTCAGAGCTGAACTGTATGGAGGAACCGTCCCAGGGTGGTGAGGCACCTTTTTCCGGGAGGACTTCTGATCCATGTAGAGGTATGGTCAATCCCGGTAAGAAGCCACTATGTCTGTAGAGCTATTGCCCAGCCAACAAACTCCTATCTGAAAGGACCACAGAAGGGAAAAAGCGGGATGGCTTAAAAAAACTTCTCACTAGCGCTTTGCCGTGTAGTAAAGATGTTCCAAGTTCCAGCAGGAGATGGTAATCCTTTAGTCGCTGCTCCCAAGAGTGATGGGAAGTATGATGACCAGCGGAAGGTAATCCCAAATGTGTACACAATGATGGTTAGAAAATAAATATAGTAATGTAAGTGTCCCTCTGAAGGATGGCAGGAGGAAGGGTAGAGAAGTAACAAAAATAGAAGGCATGGCAAAGCAAAAGGTAAGTCAAAATAGCAAGCAAAGTAAAGAAGACAAAAGGAAGCAGCCACAAATGCAGGAACATGAGACCACAAATGAGAAGTGGAGCTGGAAATAGCCCAGGAAGGTGGAATGGAAGGGGCACTGCACAGATGGCAGTAAGGAAAGCACAACGGAGAAAGAATGTGGCAGAAATCACAGCGTCTGGCCCAAAGTAACAAGAGATACGGGTTGCAACACACGGCGGTCAAGTTACAATGCAATTATGTAGCCGGCGTGGCGGCACATCAAAAAAAGGACTTGACCACTGCAGCACATCAGAAGGCAGCATGATGGGAGAATCAATGGTGCCAGAGATGCCATCTCCTTCATAAGCTCCAGGACAGCCGTCGGATGACAGTATGCCCCCTTTTATGTCGGACAGTGCCAGGCTTGCCTGGGTGTAACAGATGGAATTTGCAAAGCTGATTTGGGGCTGAAATGTTAGTAAAAGGTTCCCAGGTGTTCTCGGAGGTGGGATAGTATTTCCACTGTACAAGATACTGCAGGCTTACTCAGTGGAAACGTGAGTCACAGATCTTAGATACGTTGTACTCTGCCGGGGTCTTAATCTGCGGTAGTAGCTTTGTCTTAGTCTTACGGTTGAATGGATCTGGTACAAAGGTCTTCAAAAGTGATGAATGAAACACTGGATGTAATCAGTGCAATGCATAGGGTAGTTTGAGCCTAAAAGCAACTGGATTGATTTTGGAGAGTATCTCAAAAGGACCAATGAATGAGCTTAGAGGGCCTTACCCATCTGGGTAGAAACTTTGTCAAAAGCCAGACCTTGGAAGCTATCTCCTAATCCAGAGCGGGTTTTCAATATTTATCCGCTTGCCTCTACTAACCTTATCTCCTCTTCTTCAGATAGGTATAAGTATCCTTGTGGGCTTGAGAGATGTCATCCTGGATAACGTCAATGGATGGAACAATGGTAGTTGGTAAGACCAGATCATGTAGGGATCTCGGATGAAGGCCTTAGGGACAATAAAAAGGACACATACCTATCGCAGAGTGAATGGCATTATTGTAGGCGAATTCAGCCGTAGGTAGAAGATCATCCCAGTTGTCTATTCAGGGATTAATGAAGCAGTGCAAGTATTTCTCCAAGGTTCCATTCACCCTCTCTGTCTTCCCATTGGTTTGAGGATGGTAACCCGAAGACAGAGCCCTTTCGATACCTAGCAGGTTGCACAATGGCTTCCAGAAAACCGAGGTAAATTGCGTAACTCGATCATAGGGGACCGATTCTGGGAATCCATGGAGATGAAAAACTTCCCAGAAACAAAACACTTCTGTAGTTTCAGATGCCGTGGGAACACCTGTGAGGGGTATAAAATGAGCTAAACTGCTGACAATAATGGCTGTACAGTTCCTAGACGGTGGAAGATCTACAGCAAAATCTGTAGAGATATGGCTCCAAGGCCTGCGGGGAGTTTGTCTTTGTTCTAGGAGTCTCAAAGGCTTGGTAGTAGAGTGTTTGCACTGGGAACAAACAGGACAAGACCGGACAAACAACTAAATCTACTTGCGCATAGTGGGCCACAAAAAAGGAACATTGAATGAGATCCAAGGTGGCTTCATAACCACAGTGTCCTGCAGTCTTACCTTCATGACACCAGGATATGACACCTCTGCAGAGTTATTATTTTGGTTATGATGAAAGAACAGCCCATCCTTCATGGAGGATCCAGCAGGTATAAGGTGGGGATCAATTTGGATAGTAGCTTCCCTAACTTCCAGAAGAAGGGAAGAGACAACATATAGAAACTTGTTATTGAGAATAATGGCTCCGGAGAATATTTACCAGGTTCTCTAATATTGCTCCATGAAAGCCGATCAGCAATCAAATTATCGGGGCCAGGGATGTACGTGATTGTGAAATCAAACTGCAGAAAGAAATACGACCAGCGAGCCTGCCTTGCGTTAACACAATCCATCTGTTGGAGCACTCGAAGGTTCCTGTGGTCTGTTCTGATGGTGAAAGGGCAGCAAGCTCCCAGCAAAAGGTGTTTCCATTTGGTGGATATTTGCTTCATTGCCATGAGTTCTTTCTCAATGACTGAGTAGTTTAGCTCACTCTGACTGAAGGTTTTGGAAAGATAGGCGATGGGGTGCTCCATTGCTCTGTGGTCTTGTTTCAAAATGGTTTCCAATGCACCAGCAAGTGCATCAGTCTCTACTATAAATGGCAGACTGTGGTCAGGTTGGCGCAGGATGGGAGCCAAACAAAAAAGATTTTTGAGGTTGTTGAAAGCTGAATCACTGGCTGGACTCCATTCAAAGGCTGTTAATAGGGGGGGACTACCTCAGAGAAATCTGGAATGAACCTCCTGTCGAAATTAGCTAACGCCAGGAAATGTTGGGCCTCCTTCACAGATAAAGGTGTAGGCCTTTGTAGTATATTTGTCAGTCAATATGAATCATAAGTAAGGAACTTTAGATTCCTCAAAGACGCACTCCTCAGGTTTAACCAGTAGTTGGTTCTTCTGCAACTGGTCCAGCACTTCAGAGAGATGATGTAGATGGAGTTCTCGGGATCTAGAGAAGACCAGAATATAATCTAAGGAGATGATGACTGACCTAAATAAGAGATCTGAAAAAAGACGATCCATAAATCTCTGAATTACTTCTGGAGTGTTGACTAGGCCAAAGGGCATACCCTGGTATTCAAAGAGTCCATAAAGGGTCCGGAAGACAGTCTTACATTCATTGCCCTTGCGAATGTGTAGGAAGTGGTATGCTCCTCTGAGATATCATTTTGAGAAAGCAACAGCCCCTTCCAGAGCTTCGATGATATCCCTAATAAGGAGCATGGGGAACAGGTCCTTAGCAGTGGCCTTGCTTAGGCCCCTATAGTCGACAAATGGTCGCAAGTCCTGCAAATCCTTTTAAGTGATAAAAAAAGTGTTGCCCCTGCAGGAGACTTGGATGGTTGGATAAAACCGTTCTGGAGATTCTCATCCAGGTAAGTCTTCAGAGCCTTCTTTTCTGGTAGGGTAAGTTAAAACATGCGGCCAAAAGGACCAAGAGCATTGGGTATTACCTCAATAGCGTAGTACTCAGGGCAGTGTGGAGGTAGATCCTTGGGCACCCTGTCTTCGAAGACCTCTTTGAACTGTTGGTACTGGCAGGGTATTCAGAGGGACCCTGCAATAGAAAAACCTGTTGGTACTGGCGGCGTATGCAGAGGGACCCTACGATAGAAAAACATCCTTCAGATCATCCTATAGTGTTTGAAGGCTGGACAGGGGGCTGTATGCAATGTCAGAGACAGTACTCAGACTCAACACAATGAGTGTTTTCAGCCCAATCGATGCATGGATCCCCAAAATCACAGGAAAATGGGCAGCCCTTATTAGGTCAAAACAGAGTGTTTCCTCGTGGTTGAATAAAGACAGTTCCACAGGTCCTGATGTGTGGGTTATGGGATCAGAGCTAAGAGGTTTGCCATCTACTCCTTCGACCGCCTGGTTCTCTGTACGCACTTTATGGGAATGCGTTCCTTCTTAGCCCAGATAATGTCCATGAAGTTTCCTGCTGCTCACCTGTCAAGAAGGGCTAATGCTTCAATGGACCTCTTGGCGATATGTAACACCACACAGACATCCATAAGGCGAGTTTTGGGTTGGAGGTGGCTGGTAAAGGCAGAATTGAGAGGACCTTATTGAGAACTCCAACCTGAGGTGTTAGCTAAGGCTGGGGTCAGTGGTTTCCCGACCACCACTGTGGGACTTCGAGGCAATCCCTCAAGAGATGACTGCCAGAACTGCAGTACATGCATAGACCTACATGCATAGACCCAGATGCATAGACCCAGATCCTTTTTCTGCATCTTTCAACCAATGACAAGGGACCCCATGCCGTCCCTGTCTGCATAGGTTCCTCCTTTGGATGTTCTTTTGGAGGAATTGGGGGCTGACCTTGACTTGACGATGACAACCCCTGGGTTTTAACCAGTTGTCTTCATTCTGATCTTCTTTCCTGTAGAAGGAAGTCTATTTGGAGGACCAAAGACATCAAGTCAGCTAAGGAGGAAGGGTGAGCGATGCGTGCTAATTCATCCTTAAGGTTGTCATGCAAACCTCTTTGAAAGATGGAAAACTCTTCTTCCTCAGGCAATCCGGCATCAGATGCTGTATGTTTAAAGTTACTGATATAGGTGAGTATATCATAAGATCCTTGATGGATGTCAAGAAGATCCTCACATGCAGTGTACATTACTTCTGGTCTCTCAAAGTTTTGTTTGAGTAGCGTGATGAAAGCGTTGAAGTCCTGAATAACCAGACTTGCTACAGTCACCACGGGGGTAGCCCAAACCAGAGGGTTTCCTACCATATTGGTTATCATAAAACCTTTTCTGGCTTGTTCTGTTGCAAAGGTCATAGGGAAAAATGTGAAGTGAACGATGCAGCCATCCATGAATTCCTTTACCTTCCTTGGAGATCCATCAAACTTACCAGAGGCAAGACTTGCTTGAGTTCTATGATGATATTCCGAGCGTTAGAGAAAGCACTCTTGAATGGAAATTCTGTTTATTGATGGTTTTTTCAAAAATTGACCAGATGACAGGAGAAGGACATACAGGGTCAGCAGTAGTGAAGCTGAACCGTGATGGTGAATTTGAAGTAGTGACACGTGTGAGACTGCCTTCATATTGTTCATCACAAGCTGCAGAATTAGTGCCACTTATTGCTGAACTCCAGAGATATGAGGATGAGGAAGTGACGGTGTACTCTGACTCCACCTATGTGATGTCAACAGTACATGAAGGATTGTCATGTTGGAAAAGGAGGGGTTTCCTCCAGGCAGATGGCACACCAGTGCAACATGCGTCCTTATTGGATAAGCATATTGAGGCATTGATACTCCCATTTGCTATTGCCATGGTGAAATGCGCAGCCCACACCAAGATCAGACATGATTTCTCACGGTAATGAAGCTGCAGAGGTAGAAGCCAAAAGAGTAGCATACTTTCCAAATATTTCTGATTTTGAAGTAAAAATTGTTAGACAAATATCAGGATCATAAATGATGGTAAAGGAGGGTTTCAATATATTGTCTATTGCCCAGTTGATTGAATTACAAGGTCGAGCCCCACAAGAAGACCAAGAATTATGGAGGAAACAGGGGTGTTCTTAATACCCCACGGAGGTTATAAGGAAGTAGGATAGCACTGGAAAGCAAGTTATGCCTCTAGCATTATAGAAGGTGGCACTGGAGCAGCTTCACTACCCCTCACATACATTTCAAGAGAGCCTTGCTGCTATGATTGCAGAAGATTGGTTTTCACCAAATTTATTGGAACATGGGACACAGTTTTTAGTGAACTGCATTGTGTGCCAGAATTGTACAGCATGGCACACTTTGCGAACAGTAATAGGATCAACCTCAAGACCCAATGGCCCCATTCAGCATTGACATATAGATTAAGTGGTTATGTTACAAATATGTAATGGGTATAAGTACATGTTAGTTGTGTTATGTCCCTTTTCCAGATGGATCGAGGCAGGTCCATTTACACACCCCAATGCCACATGTGCTGCTAAGTTTCTCATAGATGAAGTTTTTCCAAGATGGGGTGTGTGCAACATCCTGCTTTATGACAATTGACAACATTTTGTAAATGAACTATTTGAGCAGGTTACTTTCTTTTAGGCATAAAACATACATTTTCCTCTGCCTTTCACCCACAGGCAAATGGTATATGTGAACGTTTAAATGGGCTTCTTAAAGAGAGGATAGCTACAATCAAAATTACTTTGAAAAAGGTGTGGTTACATTGCTTACCCCTTGCATTTTCTGCACTTAGAAACCAGCCTGGCTCAGATCACCATCTGAGTCCTCGTGAGTTGGTGATTGGACGCTGTATGAGAATACCCTGTGCTCCTCCTACCAGGGTAGAAACTGATGCCTGCAGTGTAGCAAAGACATTAGGTGATGAGGAAGGATTCCTTTGATGAGGTGGAGTTGAACGTGGGCCATATTAGCAAGGTCCTGGATGTGTGGGAGGAAGGAGAGAGGGGGAGCAGGAATCCCAATGGGAAGGATCTCATTCTTGCTGGCGTTGATGCTGAGATCATTAGAGGCACACCAGGACTGGATGCCAGATAGGCAATCAGAAATGATGGAGGAAGTAAGGAGTGGATCAGTGGGACATTTGAAGAAGAGTTTTGCATCATCTGCATAACACTGGAAGTGAGGCGAGAAAGTGGAAATTAGGTGGGCAAGCGGAGCAAGATAGATGTTAAAGAGCCAGGGGGAAAGGCTGGAGCACTGGGGAATGCCACAGGTGGAGATAGAGGTGGGAGAGGAGAAAGAGCCCAGGATAACCTGCGAGGGACTGTCAGTGTGGAAGGAGGTCAGCCAGTCCAGTGCCCGCTCCGAGATACCAAGGGTATCATGGAGACGTTTTATGAGGATGGATGTCACAAATTGGAGATTTATCCATAATGTCCAAATCACTTTCTAGTTCTGTTTCCTCCCCTTCCTCCTCACATGAAGAAATATTCTTGGAAGGTTTCTTTCTTCTTTCTTTGACGGATAGTTTCTTTTTAAGGAGGTACGGTGTACCACGGAACGACGCCACGCTGGTTGCGGAAAACTTCCGGAAAGCAGTGGCCCCGGGACCGTAATAGCCAGAAAGGGGGAAAAAGCCACATAGGCAAAAAACCCTGGAACCGTCTTGCAGAAGGAATGGTATCGAGGAGGCACTGAAGATCGATGAGTGACACGAAAGCTCCGAGCAGGTAAGTGCGTGTCAAACTGCAGGACAGGAACTTGAGGAGGAAGCCCCAGTAGAAGCGGAAACACTGGGGGGAACCTGGAGAAAGCGCCACCGAGAGCGGCTCAACTAGAAAGGAGAGACGAGAAGCCGAGGCAAAAACACGCCGAAGCTTCCCGGGAGAAAAAATGCAGAAAGAGAGAGGGCGAAGGGAGGCGGAACAGAGAGAGAGTTCCAGCAGGCTAAGAGCGTAGAGAGGAAAGGAGAAAAAGAAGGAACAGAGAGAGGGGCGAGGACCCGGTGGAAAGGCAGGGCTCAGCAGAGCCAAGAGAAATAAACAGAAGCGTGACAACAGCAAGATAGCGAAACACACACAGTTGCAATGCGGCGAGCCGGCAGCAACTGAACGCTGACAAGCTGAGGGCGGCCATGTTGGAAAAAGACTAGACTGCAGCTCAGGAGCGTGTCAAACGTAATGGGACAAACGATGGCGGCCCAATTTCCATCGATCCCAATGTTTGACGAAAAAGGGGCGCATGACAATGGAGTAGTTGACCATATCAAATGCATAGGAGAGATCAAGTAGAATGAGAACAGCTGGAGAGTTGGAGTAAAGAGATATAATCCGTTCTTGATGGGTGTTCAAGAGAGCAGTTTCCGTGCCTCTGGATACTCGGAATCCATATTGATGGTCATGTAGGCAACCGACAAGCACAGTATGCTGGGTCAGTTGGGGGAAGACCAGCTTCTCCAAGAGTTTCCTAAGGAAGGGTGTGACAGAGATGGGGTGGTAGTTAGTCAGACACAAGGGGTGGGCAGCAGATTTTTTAGGAGGGGACGCACAAGAGAGTGCTTGAGGGAAGAGGGGAAAGACCCAGTAGCAAGAGAGTGATTGCAGAAATCAGCAAGTGCAGGGGCAATGGAGCCAATATTGTCCTTAATAGTTCTGGAAGAATAGGGGTAGAACTATTTGGAGGAGACCTCATTGAGTGATGTGAGTACTCTGAGAAACATTGACAACATGATGAGGCTGACATCATGTGGAGTTTGCCCATTAGTAATGTGCTGCAATTGTCTACAGTGAACTAGCAAAAGGTACTTGTACTCTGCATGGGTTCCATAGACATACATGGTAACACTCTCATCAATTGTTGAAAATCAATGATCCTGTAGGTCGCTGTTCTGAGACGTTTATCACTTGATGTGCTTTGCAATCTGAGGTAAACTGTACTGGCAATGGGCTTCTGTGGCTGGCTGGCATAACCCGGAGCAGACGTGGAGGGGGAGGTGAGAGTTGGCGTGCTGCAGTATACTGGGACCTTCTATGCGCTCTGCCCACCTGTCGCCTCACCCTGGCACAGTGCCTAGCGTTGAGGTGCATTGCGATGCACATATCTCGGAAACAGTGCATCCTAGGTCCTTGAAGCATGGTTTTTGAGTCCCGTAGTGACCTTTGAGTTTTGTTTGTTGCGTTGAGACACTTAAAATAAGCTTTGCTCGGGCCCCTGTCTCTATACGACCACATTGAAGCTTCACTCACATTTCAGGCAACGGCCTCATGTGTGAATGGGCTGAAATCAAGGGAAAGTGGTGGGGCGTCCAAATATCAAGTACCCAGTAATGTCTGGAGGGCCCTGACAGGTAACTATGAAAAATGTGGTGCAGATTGGTGGAACGGTGTGGAATTGTCTAAGGAACAAGCAAACAGATTGTCTGCTTTATGTACATGGAGGTGTATTGGAAAATATCTCTCCCTGTCTATGGATGCATCATTAGGATCTGTGTACAGTCCAGGGCCCCCTTTACATTTGGGAAACCGGTTAAAGCCTAGAAGTCTGCCTTCCAATCATTGATGACGTTCTCTTCAAGGGCAGGTATAATTTATACATTGTTCAAAATACTGGAATAAATTCAACACCTGTGTTAGTAACAGGAAAACTGTGGGCTGGGACCTGTCACATGCCACCTTCACTGTGAGCTGGAGGGTGCTCCAGGTACAGAATGCCATGCAGACACCAGCTTCATGAGTGGATGTATTGCTGTCTAGATTTGTATGCCAATTTATGTGCTGTACGGAAGGGGGTTTTAGGATGGACATGATATGCTCTGTTAAGGAGTTATAGGACTGGAATGCCATCATCTCTGAGTTCCCATAGTGAGATCCTCTCCTACAACACTATATGCTTTCTCCTTCTCTTCAGTGGCACATGTCTGTCCCCTGCTTCATGCCACAATAACGGGCATGTTGTACTGCATGATTGACACCCACTATGGGAAGTGATAGGGCCCTTTTTTGGTGGAAGAGAACTGCAGGATCCTCTGGGTGCTGTGGATAACCACCGGCTCCGTAATGGCTACCCAGAGGAGGAACATAGATAATGACATAAGCCATTTGCTGCTAGCAGCTCGCCAGCATCTTTTTTTGCAGTTTTTGAGAGCTCCAGCACGCATCCAAGGAGAACAAAGTGCTGCTAGCTGGTTGCCACGCAAATGCGGTCTATGGGACTTGCGTCAGCAGATGGACGTTCACTGTCAGGACAGATGAATGAAAGATGGCCCAGGCAGCAGACACGGAAGGGACATTTTTAAGATGGTGGACCACATCTTTAAGCCCTAGCTCTGCAGAGGCAGGGCCCACTCTACATTGCAACTATATACGCATGGGCAATTCAATTCAGCCACAGCCAATCACCATGTCCAATCTCATGTGACACACAGGTGCTCCCAATTCCCCAATCAAGCCCCGAATTTCAACCCTGTCAGGAGTTTAAAAAGGAATCAGAAACAAGGGGGTGGGTAGCAGGTTGTAGGCAGACAGGGAGTGTGAGAGTGGGGAAGGCAAAAGAAGAGGTGCAGGTAAAGAAATGTGAAGGCGGAGGGAGAGGGTTGGCAGAAGCAAATAGCGCAGAGGAGGAATAAGGAGAATGGAGAGAGAAAGTGGACAAGGTACTGAGGGGGCAGAGAAAGCTCAGGCAGCAGAAGAACATAGGATGAGTGGAGTGATGCGGAGGAGAGAAAAACATCTAATAGGAAGAGGAAGGAGGAATGGGACAGGGGAGCCAGGTGGGCCCAATTGGGGCTGCAGTTCAGAAAGGCCATGCTAACTGGGCAGACACTTTGGAGGACGAGGCTATCCTGGTGCCAAGAGGTGGGTGTAGGGTCAAACACTCCTAAAACCTTCATCTGAAGGAGAAACCGATAGAGACTGAAGGTGTCTGGTAGCATTAAGACTGGACCTGGTGGGAGTTGTGAGTCTACCACGAATCAATGATTGCTGACCAAGAGGCTCCCTAAAGTGTCTTGAACCATAGGCCCTCACTGAGGTTGAGTCCAGGTGCGGAGTACCGAGTAACTTCATTAAGTGCATTCCCTCAGGGGACTAATGACAGGGACCTGACAATCCACCCGTGACCGACGGGGAAGAATTGTTGGGCTTGTGATATCCATGTGCGACATGTCTCAGTAGCGGTGATCTCAGCAGCAGAGAGCAGATACTGGAAACGTGAGTGGCTTCTGTGTCTTGATATGGACTCCAGATATGGGCAGCAAACACATATTGAACAGTGCCGAAAAGGGAAAGACCCTTTTAAACACTGTCCTAGAGCATTGAGCACATTTCCAGCACATGTTATATCTGTTCCCCTCATTACCGTATGGAGACACATCAATCCTTGGTTCTCGTACTTTCTCGTAAATTGTTTGTGCCGAATAAACCCTGTTTATTACTTTACATTATTTCCCCAAATCATCTGTTGGGTTCATTCTTACTTACAATTCCCACAGAAAGCTAGGTGACCAGTGGGGTGATTTTCCCTCTTAGGTGGGCCTCTTGCAGGTTTTGCCTCAGATTCCATTCACCAATGTTTTGTTTCTATCACCTGATGGGTTGAGCTCGCTCAGGTGGTATATCTCTGTGCTTTGAAGGTATTTTCTACTCATCATTGTATGAATTATCCGATGCTGACAGTCAGCAGTTCTCTGTACTCTTTCAGCCGTGTCTTTGCTGCATTCTATTCATTGGTAGCTTACATTGTCATCCGCAGATGAAAGATATGTGCATTCCATCGCTCCTTTTTACTCCATAACACAAGCAGGGATGTCATTTCACCAAAATGCCAGGGGTAGCGGAAGTATCATCACATGACCATTGACCCGACTGATGACATCACAGGAAGCTATGTCATTTGACCCCACCCCCAAGTGACATCACGGGAAGTGATGGCAAACGACCTTCAGATTTTGCAGATACGTCTAACACCCATATTTCCAGGCACTCTCATGTCAGCCAGATATAAGAACTGAGGCATAGAGGGAGGCGTGATTTGTCCATGATCACACATTTGGGGAATGTCATTTTCGCGATTCGACTTGGGGTCTGTATGTGAAACATACATAATGCAGTACTTGTAACAGGGTAACCGAAATCTCTAACGCAGGCTACAGCTAGTGTATGAAACATCTATAAATCAATGGACACAGACATACTAGTTATCTGTGACATTGCCGTGTTAAACTAGCCAAAAAAGCACTGCTGTTTACCCATGAACAAAATGCTGCATGAGCAAGGCCTGAAAATTAAATAATTGACCAGGATTTAATATCAACAAAATTCCCTGGTTATAAATGTATCTCTGAGTCAGCTACCACTAGGATAGAAGAAACCTACAAGACTGGTCTGCGTGCACACATGGGAGTGCACCTGATAATGTTATCTTTGCTGGAGTATAATACCTGGGAAAGGTTCTTTCAATATACCCAAGACCCCCCATAGTTTTTATTATCTAAGCGTAATACTGGGTACCAGAGGACTTAAAAAGTCCCCATCATTTGATGTAATATCATTGCTGCACACATAAATGCATGGCACCACACAGTTATTTTAAATTGAAAACACCCACACATTGCTTCTCACCTGGGGACTCACTGGCAGACTTCAAGGCGCGCACTGCACACTACACCTTTGTCAGATCCAGTGGTGCCCAACGGAGTAGCACAAAATATGGCACCCTCCCTGCGAGCCATGCTGTGGGGACCCCCCAAACTCCTTAACAAAGCACAGGGCATGCCACACCACGGGCCAGCATGGACCTCCACGTGTGCGCCACGTCCATGATGATTATGCTGCTAAAGGGGCATGCACTACTGCAAGTGACAGAAGTAAATGTGTTTTTTAATCAAAGCTTAAATGTTTCGCAGAGTAGAAAGAAGGGGCGGTGCCTGGTCTGCAAATGTACCAGCCACCAGTGTTGGCTGGTGAGTTGTTTTTTGGAGGGTATAAATATTTGCCACAAGTATGTGACTGTGACTGGGCGTAGCGAGGGAGCCCAAACTAACAAAAATGGGTTTGAGGGGGCGTCAGGGGGATTCTTCTCCCTCCCCTGAGAACATGTTTTGAATAATGCATTAAAATGGTGCATTACACAGCACCCTTTCTGTGAAAATGTGGTAAAAGACCAACAATTTGGGTAAAAGACCAACAATCGGTTTTTAGGGTGTAGGGCAAATTATGAAAAAAAGTACAATAGATGCAAGTCACCAAAGATTCACAGGGCATTTCCCAATGCATTATCATGCCAGTCCCTGCTATACATGCCAGTATAAAAACAATGTTCATGCTGGCTGTGCCCATACATTTCCATGCTGGCTCCACCAACAGTATTCCCATATAACACCATACTCATGTTCGCTTTAAGATGTTTTTATTATAGTATCATTACTGGCACTGGGCACAAAACTGGCTCTGCCAATATATGCCAGTACTCCGATGTAAGAACATACTCCCGTTAGTCCGGCCATAAAAGTGACATGCCACAATATGAAAGCTTGTCCAAACTGGTTCCAATGTAAGCCAGTCTAGACCCATAAGAACATTATCATGCTTGATTCAACATAGATGCTCAGTTAATAAAAAGACATGCTATAGTAAAAAATATACAGGCCACTAAACCAAAACATCAGTCTAGCGAGGTAACTCTACTTATCATGCTTGCTTTTTTAAAGATGCTGAGTAATAAATGTCATGCCACAGTAAGCAATGGCTAGACTGACTGCACCAAAATGCCAGTCTAGCCAGGTAATGACACACATGAACTTGGCTCTGCCCGAAAATACCAGTAAAACATGCAAAGTCAATAAAGGATGTGGCAAAAATGCTCCAGTGATCCCCAGTCTCCAGGGCCTTACGTGCACACATGCATCCCCTTTGACCCACTGGTCACTCACCCATACGTCCCCTCTCAGATTAATTCACACTGCATTTGCCAGACAGGCACACGCCCAACCCCCACCCAGAACATTCAAAAACACAGCATCACATTTATACTCATTCACCCACCAGTCACTCACTCATGCACCTTCTCTTACCTCCACCCATTGCATCTCTACATAGGCACCCACCCATCCAGAACATTTAAAAACACCATCACATTCATACTCATTCACTCACCAGTCACAGTGAAGGCATTATACGACACAGACAACAGATTCAAGATTCACAACAAAGTAATTTATTAACTTAAATGCCAGGATGGTAGAAGCCCCACTTGCCCTATGCTAAAGTGGGATTTCCCTACCTGAACAAAACTAAGGCATGCCTGAGTCAAACAGTTCAACTTAAAAGTCTGTCTGTGTCCAAAACCTATGCTTGACCTCACAACTATAACTAAACTATGTATAGGGATGTCAATAATCAAATAAATGGTGATCAATACAAAGTTCTGAGCTGGTACCTGCTCGCAGCTTCTTCTTCCGCTAGCCTTCCCCAAGTTCAAGAAAGTTCCTTGAAAATCCTTTGAGTTACCTCTCTCCTACTCAAGGTAACACAGTCCCACACAATCCTTTGGGTTATCTTCGCCCCAAGTTCCAAATAGCACAGTTCAAAGAAAGGATAGTCTCGAGGCTCTTCTCGAGACAACAGGTATACCTTCTTCAATCTCATGGCTTCCTTCCCAAAGACTTCAGCTACGCCAAGTATACCTCTTTCATTCTGTCTTTTAAACAATGGGGTCATCACAGTTCAGGACTCACTGGTCCAGGCGCAGTTGACAGACCTAACGGTCCACCCACCACAGGTCACGCAACCTGAATCCCTCTCTTTGATGGCCTCTTGGCTTTGGTGGAAAATATTCACCCTTCTCTGGCCTCTCCTTGGTAGCCTGCTGCCTCTACCAGAGAAAGTTACACACCTCCCGCCATCTTTGGACTTGCAGCATTGTATTTATTTTCAAAGTTCACTGTTTGGCTTATAAAGTTCACTGCTTGGTTTTCTTCAGCCCACAATGTACTTGACTGTAAGATTTGAGTTAAATTGTGGTGCAACATATATTCACTAAATCTTCACAAGATGCCTTTCATTGGGAAAATCCATTTATATTTCTCTTAAAGGTTTCCCAACATTTCTTTAGTTCATTTAGCAAACACCCAAATGAGGTCTGTGGCTTGCGCAATGTTTCTTTTCCCTTTTCAGTTTTATAAAACTTTCTGTGTAAAGCTGTAATTGAATCACAATGGGAAAGTTTGTTTGCAGATATTATTTCTCTTCTTACGCCTTCTATTCGCTTTAACAATGGCTTGTCAGTTTGTATCAACTCGCGTTTGCAGGTTCAGACAATGCGTTTGCTGATAATGTTGCTTTAAAGTATTGCGCATGCGTGCAGAGCTGCTTCGGTCTCTTTTTATAGACCTGCAGCCCCTTAACAGGCTGCAGGTGTGCATGCCTCATTAGCCTTGCCTGACCATAATTATAGGGACATGCCTGACCATCACAGCTTTTAGCCGGCATCATCCGCGTCCCAGTACCAGAGTGGTGAAAGAGCATATTCTTCATTGCTCTTAGTTGCCTCTTCTTCGTCCCAGTACTGTCAAGAGTCAATTGTGGAGAAATAATCGAAGCTGGCTTATAATAGCCCATAAGGGTTGGGGAAGGGCTGGGTTGATTGTCACTAGGAAAAGGGGATACCATGTCTCACCCAAGGTCACCCCACTCACAGTTCCAAAGGACCCTCCACCCAGGTGATTCTCCCTCACTTCTCTGCCCCCCAAACTCAGGATCCAATAGCGATGGCCTTTCCCTGGCCACCTGCGCAGAAGATCCAAGGGGTCTAGGAGTGAAAATACCCTGAGGTTTCTCACATCACTCACACCTTCTTACCTTTTTCTTGCAGCTTTGGTCCGTTCTTCCAGGCCACCCTTGGCTCCTACGTGCTGCTCACAAATACGAACCAGGAAGCTGCAAGAGCTTCCTGGTTCCTGTATGTGAGCTGCAAGAAAGCTGTGGGGAAAGGGTTGGAGCTGAACATGGCATGTGACATGTGCCACATGTCACAGTTAGCTCCAATGCCAACCCCTATTGAGTACCTCCCCGGGCCAGCCTTCACCCTGATGGGTAAGGGCTGGGTCGTGGACCCACCAGATATGGTGTGGCAGAACCCCCTGCTACACCAGGAGTTTCCTTTTTTTAATTCTAAAAATTGGCCTTGTAGGTGAGTCCACAGGGGTTGCAACTGCGGCCCTGGTGACCCCCAAATGACGTCTCGGAACACAAGATATAAAAGAGTGCCTAAGTGGGAAGGATGTGATTCCTGCCTCCTTTGATGAAGTCACTCAAACAACCCTACCTGAAACCTACGACAAAATGGAAGCAGAAGGTAGTGATCCACACACAACTGTGTGAGGCACAACTGCGCTTCAGCCCTCTAGTAAAGTGTGCACACTCATAACTCGAAGTGGCTCCATGCAGAACACCTCAAGCCAGTCCTAGCTTTTAAATTTGCATGCTGGCTCTTGTAGACCATTTCTTAGAATGGGAAAAACGAATCAAGTCATATAATGCAGTGGGAAAAAACAGGACTTGCTCAAGGTGTCACACATCACACAGGGCCACATGGCAGCTATGTACACTTCAGACTTGTACGCCACCTGGCGACACCCCAATAGGTTCGAAATGCAAGTCGTTTTTGTGCTGAAAACGAAAAAAGAAACACAATGCATTTCAGGTGCTAACTAAACCCAAAAAGAACATTTAAAATATAAAGCTCCCTGTACAAACTGTCTCCCCAGGTGGTGCCGCTGCGTTTGTGGCCTCACCAACCTTTTTCCAAAACCTGATGGTGCTGACTGTGTTAGCGGCGGCCTGGACTACACTGACTTTTCTTACACCTAGCATGACCCTGCCTTCCCTCCAGCGTCACAGTACTCATATATGTAATGTCACAGGACTGAGGAATGGATGCACCAGGCACGTACATAAATGGGCTAATCACAGGAATATTAGCAGAAGCACAGTGGTGTGATAGAACCTATGCCACCTCCTCCACAATCTCACACACAACCCACCTAGAAAAAATTGGAAGCACAACCCATGTGCATCCTGTAGCAATTATTTGGAGCATAGACTGTTGTAGCTGCTAACCGTTTTATCACAGCCGCAAGAGCCAACAGAAGAAGCCAACACCTGAGCAGGCACCCTAACATCAATGCACCACTAATGGTGGCAAGTTATGTATAATTCACCACTGCACCGGCTGCAGGCATGGCTAACCACACACATCAGGATACAGCAACGACTACGACAAAAAAATGCGGTTGTGCCGTGCACACAAATTGTCAGCCTACTTACACCCGACTACCCTCAACACCCCTAACAGCAGAATTCAGCGCAGTTCTATGATAAATTTGTGCACGCTGAACACATAGCGAGTCTTTAGCACTGACGCCACGCCTACTCCTCTCAGCACCCATCCACATGCCTGACCGCATGGGTTGCCTTTCTACCCAAGCCTGGCCAGCCCTGTTGTGCCTTTATCAGCCAAATGTACACACGCATCATAATCGTGTCCCAGAACTTCCAACTCTCTGTACTTCAATCCACAGAGGGTGTTCCCACTAACAGCACATTGAAACTATAACAATGGTAACATTGGCGCTATACAAATGACAAGTACAATACAATACAATATCTAGTAAAAAGACAATCCTGGCATTTGCATTGCTCAAAGTCAACACTGCGAATAGTGCAACGTTTCAGGGATTCCCACGTTTTAAAAGCTCACTTTTAAAAAGTTTTGTTTCTTTGAGCCACTATTTTAACCTCTGTATTGTTATTAGAAACGCTTCAAACTATAAAGAAATCAGGACATACATTGAGAATAGAATCAGCATATATACCCAATAAATAATGCAAATCATTGCCATTGCAAGAAACCATATCGTATTCCCTAATAACCTAGTAGAGCATGTAGCGTCTGAACCGATATATATCATACCGGAAACAGTACAACATGTATAGTGATGCGTGCCAGTTCCGGCAATAGAAAGGGAAGACAGATCACAGCCCCTACCATTGTAGCGATGGTGGCATATTCATTGGCTAATAGAGCCCTTATTTGGTAAAACAGGAGTCTTGGTCAATTAAGAGAGGCGTGCTTACAATGTCCTCATAATAATTATAATAATAATAATAATAATAATAATAATAATAATAATAATAATAATAATAATAATACTGTATTCTTATATAGCACTTCATACCAGACCCCTCCAGCTTCTAAGTGCTGTAATAACAGTGATCTATGACTCCCATTTTGAACGGTGCTTGATTTACCACCCTCAGGAGGGGGAAAGGCTGAAATGAACCTGTGGGTCCATGTGGCGTGTGCCCCACGTGGGACGGGGTGGGCCGAAAAGGAGCAGGGATTAAGATGTGTGCTGCCTGAGTTATGTTATGTTACATGGGATTTGTATAGCGCACGACTGCCATTTGCGCCACCTGCCATTTTCCATTGCCATCAATGTTTTTTGACTGATCTCTGAATTCCTGTGGTGTGGCGGCCAGTTAGCATGCCTATCTGAGGGTATGTAGTTGAGGGGACTGTCCTGGCAGGGGGTCAGAAACCTAGCAGCCCTTCGCATCACCTGCCAGCCCAGGTTTGTGTAGGTCCATGAAGAGCACTTAAGATGAGCTTACTGCTACCCTCCTCCTCCTTCGGTGATTGCCTCTGAGGCTGCTATAATGGTTGTCAATGGAGACAAAGGCGTCAGCATTGGAATGTTGAGCAAATCAAGTGGAATTCATCCTTGTGATCTTGGGCAAACTACACATGCTTAGCTTTTGTTGTCTATATCAAAACCTTATGCATCTCTCACCGAGCAATGCATAAAACCGGACCTCAATATCTTCAAGACAAGCTAAAACCCTACCATCCTCCACGCCCTCTAAGATCAAGCTCTGCCGGCCTCCTAGTCATACCAAAAACCAACTCAGTCAGGTTAGGTGGATCATCATTCTCAGCCCTGGCCCCGACTCTGTGGAACGCACTTCCACCCCACATCCGACTCACCGAGGACCTCATGTCTTTCGGCAAATTACTGAAAACATGTCTCTCCCTCTAAAATCGACTCTTAACTCATACTGGATAACAGCAATCAATGACCTTAGCCCAAAGCAGCTTTTTCATAAATAACAATCCAGCATCAGGATCCGAGCAAGAAATGGAAAACTAATAACCGCTAATGTAAATTAAAAAGCATAAACTAAATAGAAAGAGTGAAGTGGATGAAAGTAGAGAAGTGGATGAAAGGAATAAACTGGATGGAAGCAGTGAAGTGGATGAAATTAAGGAAATTGATGAAATCAATGAAATGGACGAGAAGAACGAAGTGGACGAGAGGAATAAAGTGGACGAGAGGAACAAAGTAGACAAGAGGAATAAGGTAGACGAGAAGATGGAAAGGATGAGTGCATGGAACGGATAGATGGCATGGAATGACAGAGTGCATGGAATGAATGGAACAAATGGAATAGATGAATCAAGTGCATAACATGGATGGAGTACATGGGACGGATGGAGTGCATAGGACAGATGGAGTGCATGAGACAGATGGAGTGCATGGGACGGATGGAGTACATGGGACGGATGGAGTGCATGGGACAGATGGAGTGTGTGCGACGGATGACGTGGGTAGAAGGGATGAAGTGGGTGGAACGGATAAAGTGGGTGGAACGGATGAAGAGTGTGGAGTGGATGAATAGTGTGGAGCGGATAAGAGTCTAGAGCGGATGAAGAGTGTGGAGCGAATGAAGAGTGTGGAGCAAATGAAGAGTGTGAAGCGGATGAAGAGTGTGGAGCGGATGAAGCGTGTGGAGTGGATGAAGAGTGTGGAGCGGATGAAGAGTGTGGAGCGGATGTAAAGTGTGGTGCAGATGAAGAGTTTGGAAAGGATGACGTGTGTGCAACGGATGACGTGTGTGGAAAGGATGACGTGTGTGGAAAGGATAAAGTGTGCGTAAAGGATGAATTGCGTGCAAAGTATGACATGTGTGGAAAGGATGAAGTGCGTGGAAAGGATGAAGTACGTGGAAAGGACGAAGTGCGTGGAAAGGACGAAGTGTGTTGAAAGGACGAAGTGCCTGGAAAGGACAAAGTGTGTGGAAAGGACAAAGTGTGTGGAAAGGACAAAGTGTGTGGGAAGGACGAAGTGTGTGGAAAGGATGAAGTGAGTACATGCGACAGATGGAATGCATGGAACAAATAGAGGGCATGGAATGGACTTTGTGCAAGAATGGTTGGAATACATGGAACGGTTGCAGTGCATGGAACGGCTGCAGTGCATGAAACGGTTGGAGTGCATGGAACGGTTGGACTGCATGGAACCGTTGGACTGCATGGAACCGTTGGAGTCCATGGAACGGTTGGAGTCCATGGAACGGTTGGAATGCATGGATCAGTTGGAATGCATGGATCGGTTGAAGTGCATGGATCGGTTGAAGTGCATGGATCGGTTGTAGTGCATGGAAAAGTTGATGAGCATGGAACGGGTAGAGTGCATGGAATGGTTGGAGTGCATGGAATGCATGGAGCATGAAGGTGCTCGATATCAAGCACCTACTGAAAACTACCATATCACATCACCACGCTTACTCTCTTCTATACACCACCACTCAACTAGAACACAGCAATACTATGACACATTCGGTATAGCTGTTCTCATACCAACACCTGCCACATACTCCCCATCATCCTAACTAAACACAGCTGGCTGCACACCCGCCAGCCTAGGTGTTCTCCTCAGGCCTAACGCAGCCAGAATCAGTCTGGCATCACCCTGCCAGAACAAACACATACTCCTGATCTCCCAACCACCACACCTACCGCTAAGAAGCAGCTACCATACGAGTGCCACATCTGCAGCACACATATCCGGTGCACACACGCACTTTATGGCTCTCTCTCTCTCTACTGACTTGAACTACGGTTCCCGAGGGCGTTCAACCTACCAGTGCCTTGAGATCATACAAATGGTGCATAAGGCGTTATATAAATGCAAAGTAACATAACAAAGTAACATAACATATACCAATCTCGGTTGGGTGATATTGTATGTAAATATGTGCTCTGTAAAGCGCTTTGGATTAAAGTGCTATATAAATAACACATCATTATCATATACATGCATTGCTTGATATATTACACACACCATTCTTTGACGTCTAGTAATATAGCAAACAGTAATTTCTTCTCTTAAAATGAACCGAATTCCGACCAATTGCCTGCCCATCTCCCCTCCATTTTAGTTATACTTTCAGACCTATCTGTTTGTTCTGGGCATCACTAATACTTTTGTGGGGCACTGGCTGCCACTTAGAGATGAAAGTGCCATTCCTGACTTTTCAGTAATACACTCTGGCACCTCGCACTGGCTTCGCTTCTTCCATATGCCATCCCAGTGGGAGGCACTTTGAAATTTAAGCGAATAATCTAGATCAAAAATCCATAAATGGAGGGGCGGGAGGGGGGGCAGGCAGCAGCCTGGGGGCGGAGGGAGGATACGCATAAAAGAGTTGTCACTGCCAGGTGTTGGATCCAAAGACGAGGGCCAGATGGAAAGCTGGGAATGAAAGGAAGGGGTGCTTCCCTGTCGGGGGAGAAAATAAAAAAGCGATGAGACAAATAAATGCAATTCAGGATATGTAATAACCAGCTGCCATATCAGACCACTAATTATATTTGTCAACACTTTTTTCACTGCAATGGAGGAGCAATGGATGGCTTCCCTTGCAAGGCGGAGGCCGCACTTTAACGCAACGTTTCTGCTGATTTAAGTGCTGTCAAATTACCACACAGAGTCAATAAACGCAGCTAGCGTGTACACTGCTAATATGTGCAACTCAGGACCTGGGCCAGCCCCTCACAATCCCAGGCCGAAAATTGATGAGTAGGGCCGCCATGTTTCCATCTCCGGCTGAAGGTTTCAGGACTTCCAAGAACCCCTGGAGAAGGCGAGGCATGCACGATGTCTTGCATGGACCACTGACATTATTTCAATAATTGCACATTTACAATGCTTCTCGGGTAGCGCACGGTGGCGGCGGCAGCTACCGGGTACAACTTCTGCCTGTGAAGAGCAATGCTGCATCAACTTAAATACATAACAGACACCTGCGTTATGAGTCTGGAGGTGTTAGCCGTGCTACCGCAAAATGCAATTATAGTTACCATCAGTGTCGCTGTGGAATTTCTGCTTGACTGTGAGTTTTTTGTTAGTCTCCCTTCTAAAGTCCAACTGGACATAATTGGGAAACACTGGCATTACCGCCAGGAGTAATACTACCACTGGCGGTAATACCGCAATTCTTTTTAGAGGTAATTCCACTGATGGTCAAATGCAAAACTATAAATGCCAGGATGGAAAGTGATATGGGCCTGAAATGGGCCTAGTGTGG
The DNA here is from genome assembly GCF_040938575.1 of Ambystoma mexicanum. Classification (NCBI taxonomy): domain Eukaryota; kingdom Metazoa; phylum Chordata; class Amphibia; order Caudata; family Ambystomatidae; genus Ambystoma; species Ambystoma mexicanum. The sequence continues at coordinate 283,430,402 of NC_090931.1, read as the reverse complement.
CAGTGATAGGTAGGAGGGAAGCAAGCTCATGTACATTTGTAAATAAAACAAAGGTATATAAAATAGATTCAGGAAGAGATTGGAAATTAGCAAAATTCGTCAAGAACAGAACAATAATTTCAAAAGTGGGGGAAGTTATAGATTAAGCATGCAGTAGAATTTGGAAGGATTTGACGAGGGTTCAATGATCTTAGATCAGCAGTTTTTTTGCACTTATTTGGCTGAATATTTTTGACTGAAAACACAAATCGAATTTTGTATTTTTTACTTGAGGGGGTTCCCACCAAAGCCCCATTTCCTATTATCTAGTCCCTATTCCCCACACCTTCCTACCCCTAATATACTCGTACCCGCCCTGCCATATTTTTCTATGAGTTTTTTTGCCAGAATATTTCTGGAAAAAAAAATCTGGAAAAAAAAGCCTGGTGATGTAAAAATGTCGTACCCTTGACGAGGGATGACAGAAGGATCAGGAAGTCTTATAATTAAGGAGTTCAGTAAACGGTTCAAGGCGAGAAAGCGATCAAGAATTTAAGCAGAATTGAAGTACGCTATTGATCTGCAGACAAGTATGCTCAACCTCAGGGACAACAGCAAACCAGGGCACCTAATACTTTTAGATCTGTCTCCGGCATTTGATTTGCTAGATCATAATCGCTTACTGGATTGCCTATCCACGTTTAGTGGATGTTCCAGAGAAGCATCAAATTGGATCAGGTCCTTTCTAAGTAACAGGAAATCACGTGTGAGCAGGGGCGAAGCATCTTCAGACTGTGAACAAATACACAATGGCGTCCCACACGGAGCATGCCTTTCTCCAACGCTGTTCAACTTGTATATCAATTCTCTCTGTGATCTCCTTACCACCTTAGACGTCCACTTGACCAATTAGGCAGACGACGCTCAGCTCCTCATGGAACTGAGTGGAGATTACAAGATTGATTCTGCCTGGCTTAATCGCATCTATGGCATTGCGAAAGCTTCGATGTGCCAGGACTGGAGGTGCCTGAATCCAGACGAAACAGAATTTATGATTTGCGGCTCAACACAAGAAGCTAGAGCCAAACTAGGCCCTGAATACTCCCACATGAGCATCGAAAAAGGTTGTAGCCAGATTAAGGAAAAAGTGAAAACATTAGGGGTGCAAATGAAATGCCTCCGTGAACTCAGATGCACATGTTGACGGCGTGGTGGGTAATACACATTATCATCTCAGGGTGTTGAGATAAGCAAAACCACTCTTACCCTTTCAAAACCGGAAAACTTTGGTAAGGGTAATCATTAGACCTCGCCTAGACTATTGCAACGCCCTCTTGGTTGGGGCAAGTAATAACAACATGAAGAGATTACAGGTACTTCAAAAGGAAGCAGGGCGTATCATCTACAACATCTCTAAAGGAGATCATATCTCTCATGCCAGGAAGCAACTTCGCTGGTTTCCTGTATCAGCAAGAATACGCTTTTTCAGGCCATATCCTGACTCATAGATGTATATATGGCAAGGTTCCGGCCTATTTAAAGACACAAATGAAACCCTATGCTCAATCTAGAAGGCTTCGGTCAATCTCAAACGGTCTGCTGACCTCTGCCAGGACTAAACAAATCAAAGGACTCTGCCGATCTTTCCTCGTCATTGCCGCCAAAGCCTGGAATACTCTACAATTAGCATTACGCTTGGACGCACGCTACTTAGTGTTCTGGAAAAACTTTAAAACATATCTATTTGACTGATCTTTTTTGGCTACTAGTTGACCGGCTATCATTTCTCCCTGAGTTATATGCCCTGTCCCGTTTTGCAAGTCCTCGTGTGTATATGTAGCACCCAGATGCTTGCGAGCTTGGGGCTTTATAAATATGTAAATATGCAAATAAAGGACGCACAGAGCGTAAGACAGCGAAGGCCGCTGAAGACACCAAGAATGAACCAAAGTAGAACATTGATTAGTAGATCAATGGGTGTGTGGAGACATAGGTAAAACATCTACATTCTAATCACAGGATAAAAAGGAGACTGAAGACAGGTTGAATGTGCCTGATATAGAGGGATCAAGTGGTAGAGACAATGGTCCTGACTCCCCATGATCCAAACTGGAGCAAATCAGAGTCGCCCGCGAGCATCTCTGATGTTCTCCTGCTACCTCCTACCTGCCTCACAAAGCTTGAAACTGGAGTAAATCTTCAGCTGCCTGGAGCAGCTGTGAGATGCCTTTGGGCAAATCTTTGAGAATTACATTTTCATGTGAGCATGCCAGAGATGCTGCAGGCATCACCAGTTCTGCTCCAGTTTCAGAGGCTTTGGGCATCGCGTAGAAGGTAGTTGGAGCAAATCAGAGATGTTCAGAGGCATCTCTGATTTGCTCCAGGTAATATCTTTGAGAATTCCCTTCCACAAGGGATTTTCAACAATGAAGAATGATTGGGTGATGCGCGGCAACAGCAGGAGGCACAGGGACTGAATGTGCTTCTTATAACTGTTGAACCTTTATGATAAAAGGCATCATGTTCTGTGAACAAAAAGTGGGTGTCTCATGGCCAGTGTAATTGTCTAAAGTCAGGGGCATTGTGAGGCATCTTACGTCATTTCAGAAATATTCTGGTGGTGACAATATAAACTATATGAAGCAGCTTTTGGAAAATTCCAGGTGAACCCAGATAGACTGAGCTGCGTAAGACATGGTATGATGTACAAAGTTAGAAAACGTTTCAAAGAGGTGGTAATGATAGCCAAAAGACGTCATATAAGAACTTAGAAATGCAACCAATTGAGAGATGGGGCTAGGACAGACCCTGGGAAGCCACACATTGAGAAAGAAGGGGAGCAAAGAGACAAGAGAGCAGCCTTCACTATGATAGGCAAGGGACCAGGTCCCGACATCCCTCTAAAAATGAACAGCTTGTCAAGGACGATATCGCAATATTCAATGGCAAAGGAAGCAGTATAATGGTTGATTTTGTTTTACTGAATTATTTTCCTGCAAAAAGCGGGGGAGATCCTGCACCCTCCCTCAGCTATCCCCTAAGCCCCTTTCTATACACATAACCCCAATCCAGCCCATATCTTTTGTACGGTAAAACAATCCAGTACAAATAAAATCTACCAATTTACTTTCAACCAAAGTGGTGAGTACCAGAAATATCATGGAGCCCATGAAAAGAAATGTGCTTGCAACAGCAAGGTTTACTGAACCCATTGTGAGTGTGACATTCAGCTGAGCGGGCGAAGCACCAATCAGGATGAAAGGGGCAGAGGAGCGAGACACTATTAAGATGTTAATGGACCAGGTGTTCATGGGAGATGGAAAAGAGAGCCGCCGTGTGAATGGCATCAACAGAAGGGGCCTTGAATAAAGGAGGAATGGATATAAGCTTGAAAAACAAGGCAAAGAAAGCAATCTAGAGAGAATTAAAGAGGGAAAAGCAATACAGAGGGACTCGGCGTGGCGAGGCGCACAAGTAAGGGGGAAGGCATCAAAAGAAGGAAACATCAGGGGCACAGAGGAGGGGGAAGGAAGATACAAAGGAGTGAGTATGGGGGAGGGTCGGAATGGGGAGGAGAGAGGCGTGAATCAGGGCAGAGACAATAGTCGCAGAGTGGCGACCTCCATATAATGAATCCCTAACTACTTGAGAGACATGATGGGAGGCCAAGAGGTTAGGATTGGAGGGATAAACAAGCATTGGCAAAGTGAACACTTTTAGCTTTTGTGTAGATATGGGAAAGATATTTTCCAGGCACTGATGTAATGGTACTAACTGGGCATTAATTGAAGAAACTTAAAAATGGTGCCCGCAGCTGGGCATATGATAACATACCATTTGCACATTTGAACTAATACCTTTGCACTAGCCGCAACATGTTGGCTTTGCCAATGCTTGTTTTAGGACTTCAGTGAAGGACATGCATACTGCTTATAAATCAAGGGGCTGAAGGCCGACCTGGTTAAGTCCTTTTTATTTCACCAGTAACACATTTACAGCCCCAATTAAAAGCTTCCCTCTCAGAAGACTGCTTTGAAAAAACCCTGGCAGTCACTTTGAGTGCAAAGTTTGATTTTAAGGCTTGATAAAGTTAAATCACACAGATCCCAGTAGGCTGTGTTTTGTGTGGGGGTGGGTGGAGGGCAGAAAGTGGATGGGAATGGCCACAGGGATTAGCATGGCTATGGGCAGTCAATGGGTGGGTAAATAACCAAACAACACCTACACGCATTGTTTCCCTCCTCATATGCTATCACTCTCTAGCTGTACTTACTTTCAGCTTCGCCCACTCAGAGACATTCTCCTTTTCTTCACTTTCCCCAAGAAACGCAATGCCTCCAGAGCTCTGGTTCTCTCCAGGCTGGACTACTGCAACAGCCTCTTCCTTAATCTGCTCCTTTTCTCCCTTCGTCCTCTCCAACTAATCCAGAATAGGACTGTGAGACTTATCCTTGGCCTCAAGCCCAGGGACCACATTTCTAGGGCCCTAACATGTCTCCACTGGCTCCCGGTTGTGGCAAGGATCAAATTCAAGACCCTCTGCATTATCCACAAGGCTTTCTGGGGCCTGGGACCTCGCTGCATCCAACCCTCTCTTCCTAAATACCTCCCTGCTAGAGTCCTTCAGTCCTCGAGCTCCAACTCTCTGCAGATCAGACGTTTCACCAAGCAGTGAGTGGGGGTAGAACTCTCTCTTTGGCAGGATCCTCCCCCTGGAACAGCCTCCCTGCCCCTCTCAGACTTGAGCCGGATCTCCTTAAGTTCCAGAAGCTTCTGAAGACCTTCCTTTTACCCTCCTCTGTCCCTTTCCCCCTCCCCACCTGCCACTGCGACCGGCCGCCTGTGTTCCCTGTGAGTCTTATTGGGCCAGGCCCTCCTTTGACCAGACTCCCCACACTCCCCATTTTACCAGCACTTGCCCTTGGGCACACTTCCCTGACTAGGCTACAGAGCCTGGTCCACTCCTGTCCTCACACTAGTTGAGCTTCACCCTTGCTCTCCCCGGCACGTGCTCTCCTGGGCTCCCCGTAGCACTTGCCCAGCTCTTACGGCCCCCTCCCTCCTGCGCTTCTCCTTCCTCCCCCTCTCCCTATCGCATCCCTTTCCCCTGATCTGCACCCTCCTCTTGCACTTCTTATGCTGCACTTGCACTATTTGAATGTCACAAGGCCTAGTAAGACCATTATTGTTGCGTTTCTCCTCTGCCAGCGCCTTCCCCCCTCGTTTTGTCTTGTGGTGCCTGGAACCACTTTCCGCTGTATAGGCGCCATACAAATGTTCAATAAATAACAATAAAATAAATACTCCAATGCATCAGCTCCAGCATATATCAAAGCTAAAAAGGGGGCCTGAAGGCGATTAATAGTAGCTCATCCGGGTTTTGCCTCTTGCATGCTGGTGCTTGTAGTTTCTATTACAAACATGAGCTAGCATACACAGTTCAGACCGCTGCTGGTCCACTTGAACAAAAATGCATGACAGGGTCACGATTGACCTGTACATGCATTGAGCATTGCCCTGTGCATGTTCCAAACAGGCACAGGGGTATGTATATCTTTCATTTTTGTTCATTTCAAAGCTCATCCCGTTTGTGAATTCGGAATGCGCAGAAACGTCCCCTTTCTGTTGCTAATGTGCAAAGGGGTGTTTTACGAGCCATCCTAATATGTGCATTTATGCATAATACCTACATTTCGATGCCCTGGGGGAATAGGGTGCCACCCTTTTTTGCTGCATCGGATGAGATGAGCGCATCTGATTACTTGCACCAAAAGATATTTGAGAATTGGCCGCAAAGAATCAAAAGCCTTGAGAAAAAAGGGGGATCGGACCAGCGTACAGTAATCCCAGACATTCCCATGATCACATTCACATTTGGTTCTGAACTTACTTGTAAGGTTTCTTCTAAGGTAAGTTTATAGCCTGGCTCCAGTGAACATGCAAGATAGAAAGTATGAAGGACACCCACTGGACCATCCATGCTCTGCCAGCTCTCTGCCAGCTGACAGAGGGAGCACGCATTCCAGCTCTTACACTGACATGTCCTGCTGCCCCAGCCACATGCGATCACAGGCATCAGAAGCAAATGCAGGCAAGCACAGCACAACGCTGGCTGTTGCCTGATTATGTGCACACCTAGCCACATGGAAAGTGGAACTAAAAAGCCGGAGGGAGGAGAAATGGACCCCTCAAGTTATGGAACAAAGGGCATCGAGAGAGGCATCTACAGGTATGTATGATGAAAGCCACCCCAGAATTGAAGGGGAAAGGAAACATCATCAAGTGGCAGCTATTCCATGCTCACATCCAGGTCTTGAGACTGTCTGAATTGTAATGTTACAAACATTTTAAGGTTAGGGTGAGTGTTGTGAAAAATGAAATGAGCACCAAGCCCACAGTACATTATATATTTAAAACTGTAAGCACACGCCCATTGAAATCACAGACCTATTTGTCAAATATAAAATTCTGTGGCTATTTTTATGTTCTTAAAATGCTATCTGATGTTATGCAAAGTAGGCTGGAACCCTCATTGGTGTTGTTTGTCACTGTCCCCATTCTCACAGCAGTATTTTGAAATAGTGCAAAAAGAGTGGACCAGACTGTCTATATTGAAAGTATAACCTATCATAAACTATTTGTATGGTTACTCTAGGTTTTGATAGAGTGCTTTGTTCAGTAAGACAAGTGTAGCATTATCATTGTAACTGAACAATCTAATGGAAGAGATCATTAGAAATTAACATTGCACATTTTTAAAAAGGGTCCCTTTGCACTGCTAGTACAACAGAAGAATGTTCTATATTTTTTTTAACACTACATTTGCAGAAAAACACAGATGCTTCCCCCTCAAGATATCTGTTTTTTCCACCACTGGTTGCGTAGCATTCAGCTACCGCTGAGGTGGATTTAACAAAGGCGAAGCTAACAACACCTACACTCACCCACCTAGAAAGAGACATAGAATGAACCAGAGAGAGAGAGGGAGAGAGAGAGAGACACTGAAAAGGAAAGAGACAGCGAGAAAGAGAGAGAGGGGGAGAGAGAGAGAGAGAGAGAGGAAGAAAGGGAGATAGAGAGAGGGAGACTGAAAGGGAAAGAGGGAGGGAGAGATGGAGAGAGAGAGGGAGAGAGAGAGAGAGAGAGAGAGAGAGAGAGAGAAATAGAGGGAGACACTGAAAGGCAAAGAGACAAAGAGAAAGAGAGAGAGAGAGAGGGGGGAAGCGAGAGAGAGAGAGGAAGAAAGGGAGATAGAGAGAGAAGGAGACTGAAAGGGAAAGAGGGAGAGATAGAGAGAGAGAGAGAGAGAGAGAGAGAGAGAGAGAGAGGGGAGAAAGAGAAAGAGAGAGAGAGGGGTGAGCGAGAGAGAGAGGGGGAGCGAGAGAGAGGGAGAGAGAGAGAGAGAGAGAGAGAGAGAGAGAGAGACAGTGAAAAGGAAAGAGACAGAGAGAAAGAGAGAGAGGGGGAGAGAGAGAGAGAGAGGAAGAAAGGGAGATAGAGAGAGAAGGAGACTGAAAGGGAAAGAGGGAGAGATAGAGACAGAGAGAGAGAGAGAGAGGGGAGAAAGAGAAAGAGAGAGAGAGAGAGGGGGGGAGCGAGAGAGAGGGGGAGCGAGAGAGAGAAGGGGAGTGAGAGAGAGAGGGAGAGAGGGAGAGAGACTGAAAGGGAAAGATGGAGAGATAAAGAGAGAGAGAGAGAGAGAGAGAGAGAGAGAAACAGAAAGATCGAGAGGGAGACTGAAAGGGAAAGAGAGTACATAGAGAAAATAACAGAGAGTGGAAGATAGAGCTTTGTTGGGGTACAACTAGATTGAATTATGTTATTATTGAAGGCAGACTTTAAACATATTGTAACCATTTGAGATTTCTTTGTTTAAACCTTTGTATTAGTTTTCGTGTAGATGGTATTACCACAAAAAGAACATTCATACACCCCATACTTGTCATTTGAGCATTTCTGCCAATGCTGAACAAGAAACAGGGGTAGGTAGCAGTGGAATTAAATTCTATAAGTTAAAATCATACTGAAAAATACAAGTGTAGGCAATTCCTCTCTCAGGAAAGAACAGTCCCAATGAATGAGTGAGGATGAGCTCACAGATGCTAAGTGCTGGCACTGCACCCCAAAGATGGACAGGAGCCCACCCACAGTTAATTTCCCAGGGCTCCTTAATCATCCACGATGTTCATCCCTTGGATCCCTGGAGGCAAAGTCTGAGGCTGCTGCCACATGAGCAAACACACGGGGCGATTTTCAAAGCCTTTTTTGCGCAAGTGGATCCAGCAAGCAAAAGATGTACAAAGTGAGCAAAAGGCATGCAAATCAGCCACATTATTTTTTGTAAGTTGGGAGTGGTCATAAAAAACCCTTTCCACGAAATTGGAGCAAATGATGTGTTCCTAAAAATGCCCATAGCGATTTGGGCCAATCACAGAAAAGGGAGCAAGAGATTAGCGCCCAAAATAAGGGACACACCTCACCCCAGTCAGAGCACAGATCATTGTATTAAAAACCAGCACATTGCTACAGGTACACGCCTTCAAAATGGCTGATCCAGAGACTATCATGTTTCTGTGTCGACTAGTGATGAGCAGGAGTGGGAGGATTCGGAAAAGAATATACAGGTGGATAGTATCAATCTTTACTCTAGATGATGAGGAGGATATATTGAGGTGCTGCTTTCCCCCACAAGTAATACTTAAGGGTTAAGACCCGATCCGGTGGGCCGGAGTGGATGTTATTGGCCCAAGGCCTGAGATAAAGGCCTGAGTGAAGCAAGGGCGTTTAACGATGGTCCATGGGCCGATAACACATAATCCGGCATGCCAGAGAAGGTGTTAACGCTATTAGCACCCCGGGTTGCCAATCTGGTAACCCTGGGTGGTGAGAGCCTTTTATTTTCATTCAATGAACAGAGCAGCTCAAGGAAGGGATGGTGGGACAAGAAGGCAGGCCGGGGAAGCAGCCATTAGGCAGCTTGGAACTCAGGCTTACATTGGGCGATTCATCCTGCGTTCCCTGCCTGCTGATTAGCTTCCGTCCTTGTGACAGGTACTAATTAACTTTCTAACATTGTGTGTGTGTGTTTGTGGGAGGCTTATGCACCTATCGTGCAAGGACATGCCATTCCTCTGCTACTGAAACTAGTATACACCTTGCTTTTCTGTGTTACTGGCTCCTTCAGAGCACCAATGACATCACAGCTGGGAGATTGCAGTCGTCATAGCCACGTGCCGCACATTATGTCTTCAATGAGATCCTTGCATCTGTCAGGCCATACATATCCAAGCTTCAAGATAACTATAGAAGGCAGGAATAGTTCAGTCCTTCTATGATATAGGAGAGTCACTGTGGTGTGTACTTGCATTGATTACACCCATATGGCTTATAGACCCCCCTTGGCAACAGAACACCCTGTTGCCCAACAGGAGACAATGGCATTCTTTGGGTGTCCTGGTAGTGTGAGATGCCAAATAACATCCTGAATGTAGATGCCTGATTCCTAGGAGCACTGCATAACAGCTTAATCTACCAGTACTGAGCAATTGAGTGCCAATTTGAGGCTGGACAATGTGGACACACATGGTTGACCTGTAAGCTCAGTCAGTCTACCTTTGCCCACGTCCCCATGTGCAGATTGCAAATGACTTGGATATGTGGCCTGTCAATTCCACAGGCGACAGTGGTTACCCTCTGTGGAGACACCTACACACTCCTTTCAGCTACCAGCGGCGCAGAGGACAGCAATGTTGCAACACGGAACGTATGTCTCGCCTGGCTTTGGGTGAAAAGTTTCTCTTGGTCTGGCCCATGAAACATGTCTTCACTGCATTATTTGCAAGATCTTCCATCCTCCGAACCTACACTGAACCTCCAGACCTACGGCTGGTCAATTTGCACATAGAACTCCCAAATAATCTGGATATCTTGGTTCCCCTTTGTGGAAACAAGAAATAAACCTGCTCATAAATGCAACAGTAGGTAGGGCACATATCAGGCCCTCCTGAAAGGAAAAGCATAGCCCCAGAATGTCACTGGTAGACAATCCAGAGGACTAGAAGATGCATTGATCTTTCAGAGACACCTAAGAGGTTATTACTCTACCATCAAGTACAAGACCAAGATCCTCCAACAAAGTGGTATTTCTCGGGATCCAAGCAGGTCTGCTGAGGTCTTTGGGATCTGTAAGGGAATTAGGTCTCTGCTGAATTCATCTGTGTGCCCAGTGCATCCTAAACTCTGGCGTACAACCTCTGGTCCTTCTTTACTGTCCAGCTCAAGGCAATACAGTCCAAAGTCGCTTGCTGTCTGTGATCATCCTCTCCTCAACCTCTGCAAAATGAAATGAGTCCCAGGATCTTTTTCAAACAGGTCACTCACCTTGAAATCATCAAATTGGTGCTAGAAAGTAAGGCGTTGTTGTAGCAGGTCCATCCGTGCCCTGCTAACACCATAGAAAGCAACACTGCCTTCCTGATGTCCTCCAAAGCCACCCTTTTCTGCGGTTCCTCCAGCTCTGGCTATTAAGCTCAAAATGACTTGCATCTCACCTCAACTTCAGGAGCCTACTGATGGCCCTGCCGCCTTGCCAACTACAAATGTGGGCATGCCCCTTACCCCTGTTCATAAAACTAGGAAGCTGGGGGCTATTCAGTGGCTTTTCAAATTCACGCCTCAAGTCCAAGAGCTGTAAAAGAAAACATGTCCATCTTCCAGATAATCAGGCCCCTTCTCTGTTTCCTGAACATGGCCCAAGTGGATAGATGAGGGCCATGGTTGTCTCGAGGTTAGGGTATTGACTGACCCACCAAATCCAAAGCATCCAAAATAAAGTCACTAGACCTGCCCTTGGGCTGAAGCCAAGCTACCTTATCTCTCCAGCCATAAAATTGCCACCCTGGTTTCCTGTGGGCTACAGGATCACAGTCACATGATCTGTATTACCCACTGGGCCTGTGTGCCAACTTTCACCAGTACAAGATTAGTGGCACTGCCACACAAGAGTCCTACGCTCATATACTTCTCTGTCGATCTCCATCAGCCGGGTACGGAAACAAAAGGTTTAGCAGAGAACCCTGGCCATGGCTGGCACTACATTGTGGAACAGTCAACCTATTTCACTAAAGTTAGATGAAAACCACCTGTGTTCCAGGAAAAGGCTGAAGGCAAAACATTTCAAAACATCTTTTGACTTGTAACCTATGATCTGTGATGTAGGTTTGTTTCTGGTTCATATGATGTGCTTCACCAGGAATGCTGAACGCTGTAGCCTTCTGCACTTATCAGATGATATGTCACATTATAATTGTTCAATTCTGTTGCCACTTGCTCCTCCAATGAAAACCTCTCCCACACGCCTCATGCACTGAACAACTGAATGTTCCAAAGCTGTCATGATCTGAACCCAACCTTTCTGACAGACAAGGTGAAATGCAATGTCAGATATCAAAGACTCTGGTGCCAAATACACACCCGTACCAATGCAAGAAAAGCGAGGCAATGAGCATACACTCCCTGGCAATTTTTGGGCACACATCCAGCATTTGGAACCCACCATAACCACTTCACCCATCTAAACATCCTTAAACATGCTGAATTAACCCCCAACAAAGCATGCAAGCAGGTATTACCATGGGACTTGATCCGCTGTGGGATATGGGAGCCATTATCAGCAAGCACAAATAATACAATACTCCTGGATGAGACAATGTATTCCTCACAAGGCAGCCAATGTCCCAAGCATTCCCAGTGTGACTTACATAGATACATGGACAGTATTCGTTAGACAATGTAATCCTCACAAGGCATCCACTATCCCAAGCACACAGAGTGCGATGCACATAGATAAATGGACCATATTCGTGAGACAATTTAATCCTCAGAAGGCATCCACGATACCAAGCATACTCAGTGTGAGCTACATAGATAGATGCACAGTATTCAGGAGACAATGGAATCCTCACAATGCAGCCAATATCCCAAACATACCCAGTGCGACTTAGATAGCTAGATGGACAGTATTCAGGAAACAATGGAATCCTCACAAGGCATCCACTATTCCAAGCATACTCAGTGTGAGGTACACAGATAGATGCACAGCATTCAGGAGACAATGGAATCCTCACAAGGCAGCCAATATCCCAATCATACCCAGTGCGACTTAGATAGCTAGATGGACAGTATTCAGGAAACAATGGAATCCTCACAAGGCATCCACTATTCCAAGCATACTCAGTGTGAGGTACACAGATAGATGCACAGCATTCAGGAGACAATGGAATCCTCACAAGGCAGCCAATATCCCAATCATACCCAGTGCGACTTAGATAGCTAGATGGACAGTATTCAGGAAACAATGGAATCCTCACAAGGCACCCACTATTCCAAGCATATCCAATGTGACATACAAAGATAAATGCACAGTATTCATGAGACAGTGGAATCATCACAGTGCAGACAATATCCTGAGCATAACCAAGGTGATGTACATAGACAGACGGTATTCATGAGATAATGGAATTCTCAAAAGGCAGCCTGTATCGCGGGTATTCCCAGTGTGATGTACATACATACATAGAACGTCTTAATCAGACATGGTAATCCTCCCAATGCAGCCAATATTCCAAACATAGCTAGTGTCACATACATAGAAACTTGGAAAGTATTTATGGGACTATTGAATCCTGGGAAGGCTTCCAACATGCCATGCATACCCAGTGTGATGTATATAGATAGATGGACAGTATTTATGAGATGATGAAAGTCTCATTGGGCAGCCAATATCCCAAGGATACCCAGTGTGACACACATAGATCCACAGACAATATTCACGAGACAATGAAATCCGAACAAGGCAGCCAATATCCCAAGCATACATAGTGCGATACACATAGATAAATGGACAGTATTCAGGAGAAATTTGAATCCTCACAAGGCAGCCAATATCCCAAGCATACAAAGGGCCTCATTACACGGATGGCGGTAAGGATTTACCGGTACCGGTAAAATACCGGTACCGGTAAATCCTTACCGCCTTACTACAAGGTCCCTTTGCAGGTTGGGGGATTTAACGCCTGCTTTTTGCAGTCGTTAAAAACCAACCCGCAAAGGGACCCAGGAAGCTAATTACGGTACCGCAATTTGCGGTACCGTTATTAGCGCCTTCCCCATTCCCATGGAGCCCTATGGGGCAAAAATGGGAATGGGGAAGGGCAATGGTGGAAGGGGGAATTACCGCCCCGCCAACCTTGGAATGGGGCGGTAATTCCCCTTTCCGCCAAGGCGGTGCCGGTAACTTACCGGCATGAACCATGGCGCTAACAGCGCCATGGTTCTCCGCCATCCGTGTAATGAGGCCCAAAGTGTGATGAGCTTATGGCTCTTTAGGAACGTGCATATGTAATGGATGGGATCACACCAGAATAATTCCAAATAACGGAACCAACTCAGGAAGATGGCAAGGTACAAGTTTTATTCGAAATCATCTAAAACAGGGAGGTTACAATGAACATCAACGGACGTACACCCAGTCTCTCAATGATCTCTACACAAAATATGTTTTTATATGAAAAATATGCCAGAGTAACATCATACTACGTGGCCATAATGAAAAAACCTATCAAGGGTTGGGATTGGTTAAGGGAGACATCTAAGTATACTTTTCTATAGGAGCTAGGATTGTTATTGGTTGTCCATTATCAGGTGGACAACTTATGCCTACCTCTAAAAAACATGTAATTTCAAAAACATTGGATACACAGTTTCTCATTGGTCTTCAAACTATAAGGTCCTTCATTATATGGACTAATACAATTGGTTGGCATGATTGTGTCACTTCTGGAATATTCGGTTCATTCAGCAGCACGTAATTCAAGACCCAAGTGCAGGGAGATAGGACATGAAACTACCTCACCACCGAATTAGCCCAACATCTCTCATCGCCCATGCCTTCTGCCATGAAATTGTCTTTGTACTTGGCCTTGCAGAATATTCTTGTCTTTGAGAATGCACGGGAGTGAGGGCACTCACTATCGTGTGTGGGACTTCACGTTCAAGCTCTATTTCCATCCCTGGCTCACGTGACGGGAGACCACAATTCGGTCCATTTTGCAGCTTTTAATTGCTCTAAATTAATTCAAGTTTGGCTTCCTTTGTGTTCTATCTTGCACCTTAATGCAAGAAGGTACATCCTCTGTATACTCGTTCTTCTTCAGAACAGATAGCTGTCCTTGCTTCTTGAATCTTGACTCCAGGCCAGGCAGCCTTGCCCTACAGCTTCACAAGCCTGTTATTCTTGCTGCAACACAGTTTTCTATTCAAGCTTCATGGGTTCTGGCTTACTAAATTCATGATACCAAAGTCCAGTTTCTATACAATGGCGGCTTCGCCTGCATTCTATTCACTACTTATAGCCAGCTTCTATGATGACTTAATCCACCTTGCATTTCAGCAACTGTACATTTATTGAACGGTTGCTTTTCTGCAGCACTTCGGGCGCGTATAATCTTCCTTTTCTATATTCGGAAACTCACTCGATTCTTCATTTCTCCATAAGTTTCTTCAGGATCTATACATCATCTTTAGCCCGTATCTCAAGACGTCCTACAGACTTCTTTTTGATGTCATCAATTAATTGAGTAGCTTCTTTTCACACTCCTTTAGGTTTTTCCTCCTGCAGGTTTTCATCACGTTGAGGATACATTCGGTAGGGTTGCCTCAATGGGTATGTTCTTTTAAACACTCACTGCGGTACTGGTATTATGGCTGGTGTTAGGCACGACACAATTTCATGTCTCCAATACACGGGAGGTTGGGGGGTCGGATCTCCTGCAGATGCACACAGCTGCTCCTCTACAGTGACATTCATAGATACATGAACAGTATTCATGAGCCAATGTAATCCTCCCAAGAAAGCCAATAGCCCAGGCATACCCAGTGCGATATACATATATGCATGGACAGGATTCATGAGACAATGGAATCCTCACAAGGCAGCCAATATCCCAAGCATACGTAGCGCGATGCACATAGATAAATGGATAGTGTTCATGAGACAATGATATCCTGACAAGGCAGCCAATATCGAAAGCATGCATAGTGTGATGCACATAGATGCATGGGCAGTATTGATGAGATAATGTAATCCTTATAAGTCTGCCAATTTCCCAGGCATACCCATTGTGATGTGCATAGACTGCCAATATCCCAGGCGTACCCAGTGTGACATACAAAGTTCGATGGACAGTATTCATGAGACAAGGGAATCCCCCCTAAGGAGCCAACACCCTAGCAGCCACAGTGTGATGCACATGCATGGCTAGTGCTCAAGGGACTATGGAATACTCCCAAGGCAGACCAGCATCCAAAGCAGTCCCAGTACGACATGCATACACGGGGAGCACTCATAGACTGATGGCGTTCTAGCAAGGCGGCTAACATCCTACGCTGTCACACTGTTGCATGCATACATAGTTCTCATGGGCCTATGCAATTCTCATAAGAAGACCGACACCCCAAGCATTCCCGGCGAGCAAGACACAGCCACATCTGTCTTGCAATGCTAAGGTAATCAACTTGTAACACAAAAGTCTGTGGACATTTACATCTGTACCGTGCAGTGCCTCAGAATAGGGAAAAGGCATTATAATGTTTATATATTTGGATTGTCATTTTCACGTTGGTGAATTTGCGTCTGATGGCGCCAAGCACTTATCTTGTCCAAAGAAGGAATGAGCTTTTGAATTTCGCAAACTGCCTTTCTCCCCAGACCTCTGCTGACCTGTCAAACTCAATATAGCGTCACATTAAAACGAAAGCCCATTCCGTCCCGTCTGCAATATCAGAATGCTTTCCTTGCAGCGCTTCTGTCACGATGTCTCTTCTGCCCGCCCTTACACTGTAGGTCTGTTCCTCCAGTCGCTCCGTGTAATTTATTCTATTTTATCTTGCTCGGTCTTGGGGCTTCTGGCGGCTGGTCCCTCTATCTCCAGTGCCGTGTTCAAACTACCAAGCGGAGAGCGGCGTGGCCTGTCCCGTTGCATTAGGCATTCCTGGGACATGCTTTGCTCTTCTAGGTAAGTGGGCATGTTCAACCTAACAGCTCATTTGCTTTCTTCTCCGATTCATATTCTGAGCCGCCGCGGAATCCCGGAGCAACGTAGAAGCCCATCCAGCTTTTCCTCATGTTTGTAGCAAAGAAAGCTGTCAACGGCAAATGCCAGGCCACAAGTGTCCGGGAATCTTTCGCCACCTTCAGTTTGCCCCTCTTTTCTTTCATAACTGCATTAATGAGCTGCTGGTAGTCCAGCGACGTGCCTGCAGCCTACATGAGTAGGTAGGTTTAACTGTACCGTCCCGTGACCAATGCCAGAGCCCGGCGCAGCCCCGTTTCCCACATCTGTCCAGGCATGGAGAACATGGGAACACAGTTTTAGGATAGGCCTAAAATCTGCCTCCGGGCCCGTACTTGCGCCGGATTTAGGCAGTTGCCCCATGTCTACATGTGACAAGACAGCCTCATTACAAGTTTGTCGGTCCGGAAACAACGGTGCCGGTAAGCTTACCAGCACCGTTGTTTCCAGACCGGCAAACTACGAGTCTGCTGGCAGGTGCCATTCCGCCCGCCAGGTCTGACCCTGGCAGGCGGTGAGGCACCCACCAGCAGACTTTGACGGAAACACTGGCACTGTTATTAACGGTGCTGGTGTTTCCGTCGTCCCCATTCTCATGGTGTCCTATGGAACTCCACGGGAACGGGGATCAACATTTTATCAACGCCTGACTTACCGGACCACCAGGGCTGTAACGACCCCGTTCTTCTGGCAGGTCAGGTGCTGGTAAATCATTACGGGTCCGGCGGCTACCTACCGGTTTTTCCAGTACTGTATTAACCCGACCGCAATACATTTTCTCATTATTTTTTCCATTTTTCTTTTTCGGGATTTTCCCTAACAGGGAAAAGAAATCGATGTAATTGCCATTCTGTAAAAGTGTGTAGTACTGAATAAAAGTTATCAGACCCCGCTTTAATTGCTCTCCATCCATGAAGGTCCCTTTCCACTGCCAACCATCTTTTAAAGTCCTTCATCCAGTCTCCGAATGCCAGAGGAGTGCTGCTTTTCCAGTGCATCAAAATGCAGCGCTTCATAATTGTTAACCCTAGGGCAAGACATTTTCTAATTATTTTTTCAATTTTTCTTCTTTGGGATTTTACTTAAGAGGCACACCTCAGGATCAGGTGTCCAATCTCATCTTGTTATTTCTGATAACCTAGTCACCCCTGTAGCCCAAATGGTTGAATCTGTGGACATTGCCAGACCATATTTATAAAATTGGTACTCTACACCATCCATCTGGGTCACGAAGCAGACCATTCTGGGCGAACCTGTGCACCCTATGCACACGTTAGTACTGAATAGGTTTTAGCCCATCATCCACGGATACTTCCTCCCCATGCTTCCCAAAACACGCGCCATTCAGCCTCATCTATGCTTATACCTACATTTTGCCTGGTTTTTGATGTTCCCAGCAAACGACCTGCAATACATGACTTATATAGCACCGTGATCTTTTTCCCCCTCCGGTCTCGAGTTTGATTGATGTTACTATCCTATGTTCAGGGGTTATATTGGGAAATTCAGCCCAGGTTCCTCTGAGAGTTCCATCATCGCCACATAAGTTAGAAATTCATCCCCTGTATATTCCATTTCAGATAGAAGTTTTGAAATGACGCTGCAACTCCCTCTTCATAGAACTCGCCCACTGCGTTATACCCCTGCTTGGTCCACAGTCTCCCACGGACGTCAATCATTGGACCCTTAAAGATACTGTTACCCCACTATGGAATATCACGTGACACAATATGCATAGTTTTTTTTTGCCTATTTTACCGAGACCATGTAGCTCATTCAGGGTTTGCCGGCAATTTGTGAATAATTCTGGCGGGTTACCGGCAAACCGGCCTTACCGTTACTGGCACCCGATAACCCAGAGTTACTGGGATATGATGGGTGTCGGCAACAGCACTACGTTCTCATTCCATAAAGTCCCACAGGAATCCATGGGATGGGAACTACTGAATCACCGGCACCAGTATTTGTATTGCCAGTGATTCAGTCATTTATCTACTGGTGGGGGCCTGATCTACCGGTAGGTCTGGCCTGCTGAGAGATCTGTGGCCCCCACCGACAGACTTGTACTTTGCCGATCCAGAAAACCTGTAACAGTGCATTCAGCGTCTTAGAGAATGATAATGGGATGGTCATAACCTGAAGTGGCTATGTTACCCATCAGTGATAGTGGCAAGGTCACCCATGTAGACTAGAGTATTTAATTTAGGCAGCATACATTACAAGTTTTCCCGATACATGGTATCAACATCAGCATTTACCTTCACCCTCAAATATTTAAAGAAGTCTATAGTCCTTTTCAAGGGCAAATTATCCAGCCCTGTACATCCAGATCCAGGCAACGGGTACAATACCGATTTCGACCAGTTAATCAGAAGGCCCAGTACTTGTCCAAAATGTTCAAACTGCTGCAATACAAGCGGCATTATAACCCTAGGGTCCCGGATGTACAATAAAATGTCATCTGCATACCTTGATATTATGTAGTTATTTTCAGCCACAGGAATGTTTCGGTTGGTAAACCTCATCCTCAACCTAATGGCTAAGGTTTTTTTGAGAGAGTGAAGAATAGCGGAGATAACGGGCATCCTTGCATCGTGTCTCTACTTATAATTATTATGAAATATATGGTGTTGTTAGTTCTGATCCTAGCTACTGGTTCATTGTATAGCAAGGATATCCAACGTCTCATCAGCGGCCTGAACCCATACCTGTGAAGTGCTGTATACATAAAATTCCAGTCAATGGGATCAAATACCTTTTCAGCATCAAGACCAGCCAAGGCGAAGTCTCCTGGACTGGAATTTACCCAGTCAAGTACCAGAAAGAGCCTGCGTAAACTCCGTAATGTGTGTCTACCTGCAATAAAGCCAGCCTCCCCCTCTGCTACTAAGTAGGGTCTAAGTAGCAGCCTTTCAGAATTCTCCTGCAAAAATCTTACTTATTACTTTCACATCAGTGTTCATTAAAGAAAGTGGTCTGTACGATCAGCATTTGAATTATGTCTTTTCTGATTTTAATAATAATATAATTATCACTTCCCTCAGTGGGGAAGGTACTCTACCTTTCTTCAGTGTTTCCAAATACATATCACATAGATGCAGGATCAAAAGATCACTGAATGTGGCGTAAAACTCAGCAGGTAATCCATATGGCCCTCGCGTTGCCACTCAGCAAATTCCAAATGGCACACTGGATATCTTGTGATGTAATGGGTCTCTCTAGGATAATAACAATAATCATTTGTTTTTTATATAGTACTTTAATCTAAAGTGCTTTACATAGAACATATTTACATACATTACTATTATTACCCAAAATCGAAATTGGTACTCACTTATCGACCTCTGAAGGATGAAAGGCTGAGTTGGCTTTGCCGGGATTTGAACCAGCAACCTACAGATCAAACACAGATCACAGCCGGTGATCCCATCCAGGTATTCTGCAATTTGACCCATTTCTATCGTGCTATCCCCATTATATAAACTGGAGTGAAACTCCTTAAATGTGTCATTAATCAACGGTGCGTCATGTGTAAGATATCCCTCTGTTATCTCTATCTGGGTAATTGGTTTCTTGTCTTGTTATTTGGTGTATTCATTATATTCAAAGTTGCTCAATCTTTCCCGGGCCATATTTAATGCAACACGTGTCTCTGCTAACTGCTTGGACACTGTCGGTTCCATATGATGCAAGTTGTCCAGTATCTGGAGTTGTCTTTCTAAATCCCTGATCGCTTTATTTTGCATGCCCCGAACACCCACCATTTGGGACAACAGTGCCCCTCCAATAGTGAGTGACCTTAAAAGACTCCAAGAGCACCCCATTAGAGTGCGAAGAACCTTAGTTTCCAGTAAAAGGTTCTCGAATTTCGTTACCTATGAAATGTTTGTACGCAACATCGAGGGCTGCAGCCTCCAATGAGGTGTGGGAGTTGTAGTCGCCACCATGTCAAATGTAACCAATTGCAGTGAGTGATCAGACAGAAATCTATCAAGAAATTCTGCAAGCTGCGCCCAGTGTGCGTATGCCCTTCTCACGACTACCATGTCTATGCGAGGGAATGTATTATATGTTTGCGGCCAGTATGAATGTCCTGCTTCACCCGTGCGATGTCCCCTCCAGATATCGCTTCACTGGAACCCTCCCAGCACTTGTAAGAGCAATCTGGCTGCAGCCCCCAAAGGTAAGCCTGTACTCCTAGAGCTGCGCAAACATGTATGTAGAATGCAGCCAGAGTCCCCACCCCATTTAATCATAATCCCCATGTGATCTAACAGTATCTAAGACATCGGGCCTCATTACGAGTCCGGTGGTAGCCGTGCTGGTAAAACCGGCAGGCTGACGCCATACCCGTAATGAATTACCGCAGCCTGACTTGCCGGAATAACCGGGGCATTACAGCCCTGGCAGTCCGGTAAATTAGGCGGCAGCAATTGTTAATCTCCATTCCCATTTGAGTCCCGTAGGACTCAATGGGAATGGGGACCATTGAAGCACCGGAACCGTTAATAACCGGTAATAACCGTTAATAACGGTGCCGGTGCTTCCATAAACATCTGCAGCCCGGTGCCGTTCTGCCCGCCGGGGCAAACCTGGCGGGCGGAACGGCACCAGGCCGCAGACTTGTACTTTGACGGTAAGCCTACAGCCACCGTTGTTTCCGGACAGGTAAGGTTGTAATGAGGCCCATCAAACCCCCAGGTCGTCAATGTTCGATGCATAAGTGTTGAGCAAATACATCCTAGTTCCATTTAGCATGCCCCTTAAGCCCACAAATCTAGCCGAGCCATTACATTTGAACTGCTTGCACCGAACACATTCCTACAACCCTAGCAGCCGAAGAGAAGGATGAACAATTTAACTGGACTTTCAATTGATTTTGGAAATGAATGCCTTCTCTACCTGCAAGATGCGTGTCCGGTAATAGCCACTTCAAATGTATGGCACCTTTGGTACGAGATCACTTTGCCGCTTCACCACATTGCTGATTCTCCGGATACTGCATGTCATATACATCGTGGCATTAGGGTATCTTTCCCTGCCCTCTTCGGATCTTTATATCTAGCAGAGACTCTTATCCAACCCCGCGCTGGCCCATAGGGCAATAGGGCAATGTCCGAACCACAAATGCAAAATGCTCGTGTGGGACAGTTATTTGGGTCAAAATAGTCCAAGTGGGCCAATTTGATACGTTAGTTCACCATGTGACTAGTAGTTTTGACCAGGGTTACTGAATGAATGTTCTTTAAAATGCACAATTTGCATCACATTTTATCTCATTTTATCAGCAAGTTCCGCCTTGGGTACTTTTCAAACAGTGTGGGCCTCATTCCGAGTAGGGTGGTAAGGGTTAACGGTCACCTGTAACGAGGCCGGTGCCGTTAAACCCTTACCGGCCTACTATGAGTTCCCTTTGCGGGTCCTTCCTTAACGCCTGCTTTTAGCAGGCATTAAGGACAGGACCCGTAAAGGGACTTTAGTGCTAATAACCGTACCATAAGTTACGGTACCGTTATTAGCGCCTTCCCCATTCCCCATTCCCTTCCCCTATGGGGTCTCAAATGGGAATGGGGAAGGAAGGGCCCTGATGAATGGGGAATTACCGGTCCCTCCAACCTTGGAATGGACCGGTAATTACTCCATTCACCAGGGCGGAATCGGAACGAGTTTGGAGGCAGCCATGCCGCAAATAGCGGCGTGGTTACCTCCAAACTCGGAATGAGGCGTCACAAAAGGAACGAATTGCCATTTGCAACTGTGAGCCACTTTTCCATTGGTGCCCGAGACAATTGTATACCCCTGTCCGACCCTGCTCTCATGTCAATTGCCAAACCGTATGCCACCTGTCCGAATGAAACAGTCGTTAGAACGAAACGTATAGACAGGTTCCATGATCTGCCTATCCCTCGTGTGCTGCCATACCCTAACCTGCGAAGCCTCAAGAGTACACCATCAGCCCGAAGAGCTACATAACGAACCATCCCCAACATGAATAATTGTAATCATTGCAATAAATAGAGTGCCAGTCTCTGTTCAAATGGTAGGGCGAGCTGGGCTCCAGCCCCGGGGCCTGGGCCATTTTAAGGAACCTTGGGGCCCGGGGCACAGACTCCTTTGGGGCCCACCTCTGAACCAAAGAAATTACGGGATAAAAAAAGCGCTGGTCACCGCCCCCACAAATCTCTGTAACCAGTACCTAACAAACTGAGCTATCTTCTGAGCAATCATGGCATTCAAATTTATCAACATGAATTTCAACTTTTAGTACGGCACATGATCTATATATATATATAGCCCACAGAAGGGTGAGAATACTACAGCAGCTGTGCTATCATGACTGGACAAACTGGGTACGCAAAAGCTTTATAGGATTCATTGATCTGAGCAAAATATACTGGTCAGCAACAGCCTGGCTGCAGGTTCCGCACCTCAGCAGCACAACATAAAACATGGTATGTGTTATTTTAGGTTTGTTAAACAAATGGGCACTGACTGATCTCAATCAGGCAGCCATGTGGGTCCCCCTTAAGGGTGGGGGACCGGGGCACGTGCCCCTTTTGCCCTCCCATAAAGACGTCTCTGCCCGGGGCGTGCAGAGGGCTGGCTTGCAGGAATTTATCAACAGCAGCAATGCTGCATGTACCGCCGCTCTAACCACCACCTACCCGTTCAAGTGTTGGCTTCCTATTCATATTTCAAGCATGATATTGATATTGATATTTTATTTGTATTGTGCTCGTACAGAAGTGTTTCAGAGTGTGACAAGGCAAGGGAGGGGAACAAGGTAGAACAAAAACGACCATTTTACCAGGCCCAGTGACATTGAGAACACAAAGGTGAAAGGGAGAGGGAGAGGGGTAAGTGCAAGGGAGGGGGGAGAGTGCTGAGCAAGAATACAAATAAGTGAATAAAACATGAATACATAAATAGATAACAAAAGGCAACAAACAATGGAAGTGCAGCCAGCAAGTGGCAAGTGCTGGAAATAAGGCAACAGACAGGGTGTGTCTGAATAAGTGCAGAAAAGGAAAAAGGGAGGGGGGCTGTAGGGTTAAAGATACAGACCCCAGTGCAAGGGATTGCCTGGGGGCAGTGCAGGTGGGTGACAGGGTGAGCAGGTACCTGGGCCCTAAAGACAGAGGGAGAGCAGGTGCACAATGATGCTACAGAACAGATCAACTGGGGAGAGGAGGAGAGAAGGCGGAAGCAAAGAGGAAGGTCTTGAGGTGCTTCTTGAACCAGAGGTGGTTCTCCTCAAGTTTAATAGTGGCAGGGAGGCTGTTCCAGAGGGAGGCCCCAGCCCAAATGCACATTTAACATGCCATGAATCCCTGAAACAAACAGGAACAGGGCAAGGGATCTTTATGCCCTCCCTCTTTGGTACTTCACAACACTGACTGTCTTCATGTGAAACGGGTTAAAGTAGGCATCTGGGGTGAACAGCATGCTGGGCATGCTGCTTCGGTAATGTTTCGTATGAATTGTGTGGCTGACTTCGGATGTGTGAAAACGTGTGTCTTTCCATCAAATCAACTCTCCAGGCTGCAAGTGGCAGCAACTCATATTTTGAGTTTCTTTCTCGCATCAGATTTTTCACACCATTGTAGGCCTGTCTCTGTTTTGTGTTGCTACACTGTAGTCACGGTATATTGACAATCTGGATCTATTAAATATAATGTTGCTGTGTCGCCGCCAGAATTCTGACCTTATCTTGGTACCAGGACCTGTCATAATATTGACTCTCGGGGGTGCCCCAGGGATCGTCGGTCGTTGTATTGGGATTAGATGCTTCACATGTATAACAGCCTATGCCAGGGGTGCACAACTGATTTTGACAGAGGGCCGAAAGTACCTTACATGAGGGCTATAGTGGGCCGAAAAGTAAATGTGGGCGGGGCGGTAGGCGGGGCGTGGCAGGAGGCTTTTTAAACCCCCAATTTCTACTAAACACATGGAAAAAGAATGTTTTTGAGGGCTAACGATTTTTATTTGCATTTCAAACTTACATTTTGTACTACACATTTTCCATTGTTATAATTTATTTCTATTTAGTTATTGGATCTCGCATGTTTAGTTAACTTATATATATTTTATTGACCCTAGATTGGACATGCCGTTATTTTGGACTGCTACAGTTTGCTATTTGGGTTGCCCAAGAGGAGTATGGCCTTCATTGAGTCAGGTTTCCTCAAAAAGCCAAAGATGAACATCTCCCAACTGTGCCTGTTTTAGCTTTATTTTTGGGTTCACTCTTGGAGTGCAACACTATGCCCCATGTCCCTCATCCCCAACCAAACACTATGCCCCTTGGCCCCCTCACCCCCAACCAAACATTATGCCCCATGGCTCCCTCACCCCCAATCAAACATTATGCCCCATGGCACCCTCACCCCCAACCAAACACTATGCCCCATGGCCCCCTCACCCCCAACCAAACATTATGCCCCATGTCCCTCACCCCCAACCAAACACTATGCCCCATGGCCCCCTCACCCCCAACCAAACACTATGCCCCTTGCCCCCCTCACCCCCAACCAAACACTATGGCCCTTGCCCCCTCACCCCCAACCAAACATTATGCCCCATGGCCCCCTCACCCCCAACCAAACATTATGCCCCCTGGCACCCTCACCCCCAACCAAACACTATGCCCCATGTCCCTCACCCCCAACCAAACACTATGCCCCATGTCCCTCACCCCCAACCAAACACTATGCCCCATGCCCCCCTCACATCCAACCAAACATTATGCCCCATGGCCCCCTCACCCCCAACCAAACACTATGGCCCATGGCCCCCTCACATCCAACCAAACATTATGCCCCATGGCCCCCTCACCCCCAACCAAACACTATGGCCCTTGCCCCCTCACCCCCAACCAAACATTATGCCCCTTGCCCCCCTCACCCCCAACCAAACATTATGCCCCATGGCCCCCTCACTCCCAACCAAACATTATGCCCCATGGCCCCCTCACCCCCAACCAAACACTATGCCCCATGGCACCCTCACCCCCAACCAAACACTATGCCCCATGTCCCTCACCCCCAACCAAACACTATGCCCCAGGGCCCCCTCACCCCCAACCAAACACTATGCCCCATGTCACCCTCACCCCCAACCAAACACTATGCCCCATGGCACCCTCACCCCCAACCAAACACTATGCCCCATGTCCCTCACCCCCAACCAAACACTATGCCCCATGGCCCCCTCACATCCAACCAAACACTATGCCCCATGGCACCCTCACCCCCAACCAAACACTATGCCCAATGGCACCCTCACCCCCAACCAAACACTATGCCCCATGTCCCTCACCCCAACCAAACACTATGGCCCATGTCCCTCACCCCCAACCAAACACTATGCCCCATGGCCCCCTCACATCCAACCAAACACTATGCCCCATGGCACCCTCACCCCCAACCAAACACTATGCCCCATGTCCCTCACCCCCAACCAAACACTATGCCCCTTGCCCCCCTCACCCCCAACCAAACACTATGGCCCTTGCCCCCCTCACCCCCAACCAAACATTATGCCCCTTGCCCCCCTCATCCCAAACCAAACATTATGCCCCATGGCCCCCTCACCCCCAACCAAACATTATGCCCCATGGCACCCTCACCCCCAACCAAACACTATGCCCCATGTCCCTCACCCCCAACCAAACACTATTCCCCATGGTCCCCTCACATCCAACCAAACATTATGCCCCATGGCCCCCTCACCCCCAACCAAACACTATGCCCCATGGCACCCTCACCCCCAAGCAAACACTATGCCCCATGTCCCTCACCCCCAACCAAACACTATGCCCCATGGCCCCCTCACATCCAACCAAACATTATGCCCCATGGCCCCCTCACCCCCAACCAAACACTATGGCCCTTGCCCCCCTCACTCCCAACCAAACATTATGCCCCTTGCCCCCCTCACCCCCAACCAAACATTATGCCCCATGGCCCCCTCACCCCCAACCAAACACTATGCCCCATGGCACCCTCACCCCCAACCAAATACTATGCCCCATGTCCCTCACCCCCAACCAAATACTATGCCCCAGGGCCCCCTCACCCCCAACCAAACACTATGCCCCATGGCGCCCTCACCCCCAACCAAACACTATGCCCCATGTCCCTCACCCCCAACCAAACACTATGCCCCATGTCCCTCACCCCCAACCAAACACTATGCCCCATGGCCCCCTCACATCCAACCAAACACTATGCCCCATGGCACCCTCACCCCCAACCAAACACTATGCCCCATGTCCCTCACCCCAACCAAACACTATGCCCCATGTCCCTCACCCCAACCAGACACTATGCCCCATGGCCCCCTCACATCCAACCAAACATTATGCCCCATGGCCCCCTCACATTCAACCAAACATTATGCCCCATGGCACCCTCACCCCCAACCAAACACTATGCCCCATGTCCCTCACCCCCAACCAAACACTATGCCCCATGGCCCCCTCACACCCAAGCAAACACTATGCCCAATGGCCCCCTCACCCCCAAGCAAACACTATGCCCCAGGGCCTCCTTACCCCCAACCAAACACTATGGCAGTTGGAAAAAACATCTTTTTGGAGGTGTACTGTTTTATTTGTATTTAAAACTTACATGTTGTACTATACATTTCCCCAAATCATACAGGATGAAACAGTGAACCAGACATAGTTGATCAGTGAGAAACATTGCAGCGTTTCTCAGCTGTCAGTTTCTGGATCTCGGGCTCCAGTGAGGTTGTTCCTACTTTCAGGATAGCATGGAGATGTTGGTCAGTTAGTCTTGTCCTTAGGCTGGATTTATGTAGTTTCATTTGTGAAAAAACTTGCTCACAAATGTAAGTACTGCCAAACATAGAAACCATCTTTAATGCTTCCCGTGACAGATTGGGGAATTGCGCAGTGTCCAGAGACTGATAGAAGACTAATAAAAGCATCTCTCTGTGCTTATTTTTGAGGGCACTACAGCACTGAAGTTCAATCAGTTCCAGTTGCAGTTCAGGTTGCACACTGTCAACATCAGCTAAGAAAGGGTCTGCAAAAAGTTTAAAAGAGGCTTGCTGGGATTTGAATTGCAAGAAACGATTCTCAAAAACATTTTGCAGTTCCTTCAGGACCTTCACATGCCGATACCACCCTCCATACTTGTCATGGGGGAAAACCTCTGCACATGCGGGGTAGTGTGCCAGCATCCCTTTCTCCAGTTGGGCTGTCAGAAGCCTTAACTTTATTTCAAAGGCACAAACTGCCTCAAACAGATCCGGTATGAGATTTTGGCTTCCTTGCAACTGTAAATTTAAATCATTGAAATGGCCTGTCAGGTCAGTCAGAAAAGCAAAGTTGGCTACCCAGTCAATATCTAGCATGACAGAACTGTCCATTCCCTTTTCATCAAGGAATGCTTTTATTTCGTGCCGTAAAGCAAAGAATCGCTTCTGCACATTGCCATGACTAAGCCATCGAACATCGGTGTGATATAGGACATCACCATAATCCGCCTTTACCTCTTCTAGAAACGCCTGAAACAATCGGTGATTTAAAGAGCGTGCACGGACAAAATTAACCGTTTTCACAACAAAGTCCATCACTTGAGTGAATTTCAAATGTTTTGCACATAATGCCTCCTGGTGGATTATGCAGTGATAATTTTTTAAATGGACAGCCTTCTCGCCTAAGTGCCTTTTCAAGCAGCCAATAAACCCATTTTGCTCCCCAACCATGGCTGGCGCCATATCAGTCGTCACGCCTACCAACGCATCCCATGGCAAATTTAAATCATCAATGACTTTTTGAAAGGCATTAAAAATGTCAGCACCAGTAGGCCTCCCATGCAAAGATACCAGGGAAGCCAGTTCCTGAAATACTTTGCATTGATTATCGACCACCCGAATGAAAATTAAGAGTTGGGCTGTGTCACTTGCATCTGTGCTCTCATCAAGGGCAGCTGAAAAGAACTTGACATCCTTACACTGCATTTTCAGTTGGCTGTAACAATTGTCAGCCATATCTACAATACGCCGCTGGATACTCATACGTGAAAGGGGAACATTTGTAAAAACATCTTTTTTTTCTTTACACACTGCCTCGCAAATCTCCATCAGGCAGTCTTTAACGAAATCCCCATCTGTGAAAGGATGTACTGACCTTGCAATAAGCCGAGCAACCTTATAACTCGCAAAGGTGGCACATTCAGATTCTTTTTTTTTCTGGGCAAAAACACCCTGTTGCTGAGCCAGCTGTGTTTTTAGCTCCCCAGCTTTCTTAATTCTCGCTTCCCCCTGCAAATCCTTATATTGTGAATGTTTTGATTCACAATGGCGGCGGATATTATATTCCTTGGGGACTGCTATGCGTTCGAGACAAATGGGACACGAGTACACATCAGGTTTGGACTCGATGAAAAAAAACTTCTCAGTCCACTCATCCTTAAATTGACGGTGCTCCTGGTCAATCTTTATTTTTTTTACTGCACTAAACATTGGCAGGGACATCTTTGGATAAAGATACGAAATCCACTGTTATGCTCCCACTACAACGGTCCAAGTCTAGAGTATATACAAATTATATACTTTTTGGAGAATCCTAGAAGCGACAAAAGAACAAGATCAGATAAAGAACATAGCCTTGCCAGCATACCTTTTCATGCACTTATTGATGGATACTTTGAGGAATAGCGGGCTGCATAGCATATCAACCTGCTATGTTTGAGATTAAGGTGGAAATTGAGGACATACTTTAAAAAAATTATAACATTTCAAAGCATAAGCTGTTGCCAAATTATGAGCTTTTGAAAGGAATTATCACAGGATGACCAATTACTTTAGTGAACATACAAAGAATCTGATCTCAGTTTCTTCCTGGGCAGGGCAAAACTGGCAGGAGCTCCACCATATTGCACCAGAGAAATAGTTTCTGCTTGTGCTTCTATCCCCCTGAACAATGCTTGATGGGGTTGTAGAAAGGTAACAATTACCCACACTCAATGGGTCTCAAACGCTTGATCGAGGTTTAGTTGCAAAATTACAGGAGCAGACATCATCCAGGACCTTACTAGAAAAGGCAGCAGCCGATTTTGAAAGCTTTAGGAATGTACAAATAACCACACCCAATGCTGACCCTTGACACTCTGGCCCAACATCTCTAATGATATGCTATGATAGTTTATTTCTGGTAGAGCCGGAGAATTACACAAGGTGAGGGAGAGGGGAGGAGAAAGGAGGGAGAGGAACAAAACAAGCTTTTATCGTACTAGGCCTGACGACATTTCAGATAGTGCTGGAGAAGGAGAGGGGATAGTAAGTGGGGGTGGGGGGCAAACATTTGTTACTATAATACCATGTTAGGGACAATTCTGGACCTAGGAGTATGATCTTTAGGGGACTGCAGCGAATGCCAAAGAGCATCACTAAATGGGAACAGAGCTACATGGTGATGCCGATTTGGGTTTGGCCCGGGATTTACACACTGGGTGCAGTTGCTATACATCAGGCCAGTGGCCAGGGTTCGCACAGGCAAACACATTTCACTTGCCTGTGTGATCCTACAGGGCACCAGGCAAGGCTGCCAGTTGTCTCTGATGTTATTCACCCTGGCCCACCTCACTCCCCAACTCAGCACACACACAAACATGCACCCATACAGACCCGAACCCCCCACGCCCCCCAACTCCAAACCCCCACCCCCAAAATCAGCACACACACACAAGCACCCAACCAGACCCGAACCCCCACCCCCCAACTCAGCACACTCTCAAACATGCAAACATACTGACCCAAACCCCCACCCCCCCAACTCAGCACACACACAAACATGCACCCAGACAGACCCGACCCCCCACCCCAAATCAGCACACACACAGACCCGAACCCCCCACCCCCAACTCAGCACACACACAAACATGCACCCATACGGCCCCGAACCCCCCACCCCCCCAACTCCAAACCCCCACCCCCCAAATCAGCACACACACACAAGCACCCAACCAGACCCGAACCCCCACCCCCTAACTCAGCACACACACAAACATGCACCCATATAGACCCGAACCCCCACCCCCCCAACTCCAAACCCCCACCCCCAAAATCAGCACGCACAAGCACCCAACCAGACCCGAACCCCCACCCCCCAACTCAGCACACACACAAACATGCACCCATACAGACCCAAAACCCCCACCCCCCAACTCCAAACCCCCACCCCCCAAATCAGCACACACACACAAGCACCCAACCAGACCCGAACCCCAAACCCCCCAACTCAGCACACTCTCAAACATGCAAACATACAGACCCAAACCCCCACCCCCCAACTCAGCACACACACAAACATGCACCCATACAGACCCGAACCCCCCACCCCCCCAACCCCAAACCCGCACCCCCCAAATCAGCACACACACACAAGCACCACACCAGACCCGAACCCTCACCCCCCAACTCAGCACACACACAAACATGCACCTATACAGACCCGAACCCCCACCCCCCAAATCAGCACACACAAGCACCCAACCAGACCCGAACCCCCCACCCCCCAAATCAGCACACACACAAACATGCACCCATACAGTCCCGAACCCCCCACCCCCCAAATCAGCACACACACAAGGACCCAACCAGACCCGAACACCCACCCCCCAAATCAGCACACACACACAAGCACCCAACCAGACCGAAACCCCCACCCCCCAACTCAGCACACTCTCAAACATGCAAACATACAGACCCAAACCCCCACCCCCCAACTCAGCACACACACAAACATGCACCCATACAGACCCGAACCCCCAATTCCAAACCCCCACCCCCCAAATCAGCACACACACACAAGCACCCAACCAGACCCGAACCCCCACCCCCCAACTCAGCACACTCTCAAACATGCAAACATACTGACCCAAACCCCCACCCCCAACTCAGCACACACACAAACATGTACCCAGACAGACCCGACCCCCCACCCCAAATCAGCACACACACAGACCCGAACCCCCCACCCCCAACTCAGCACACACACAAACATGCACCCATACAGACCTGAACCCCCCACCCCCCCAACTCCAAACCCCCACCCCCCAAATCAGCACACACACACAAGCACCCAACCAGACCCAAACCCCCACCCCCAACTCAGCACACACACAAACATGCACCCATATAGACCCGAACCCCCACCCCCCCAACTCCAAACCCCCACCCCCCAAATCAGCACGCACAAGCACCCAACCAGACCCGAACCCCCACCCCCCAACTCAGCACACACACAAACATGCACCCATACACACCTGAAACCCCCACCCCCCAACTCCAAACCCCCACCCCCCAAATCAGCACACACACACAAGCACCCAACCAGACCCGAACCCCCACCCCCCAACTCAGCACACTCTCAAACATGCAAACATACAGACCCAAACCCCCATCCCCCAACTCAGCACACACACAAACATGCACCCATACAGACCCGAACCCCCCACTCCCCCAACCCCAAACCCGCACCCCCAAATCAGCACACACACACAAGCACCAAACCAGACCCGAACCCTCACCCCCCAACTCAGCACACACACAAACATGCACCCATACAGACCCGAACCCCCCACCCCCCAAATCAGCACACACAAGCACCCAACCAGACCCGAACCCCCCACCCCCAAATCAGCACACACACAAACATGCACCCATACAGACCCGAACCCCCCACCCCCCAAATCAGCACACACACAAGGACCCAACCAGACCCGAACACCCACCCCCCAAATCAGCACACACACACAAGCACCCAACCAGACCCAAACCCCCACCCCCCAACTCAGCACACTCTCAAACATGCAAACATACAGACCCAAACCCCCACCCCCCAACTCAGCACACACACAAACATGCACCCATACAGACCCGAACCCCCAACTCCAAACCCCCACCCCCCAAATCAGCACACACACACAAGCACCCAACCAGACCCGAACCCCCACCCCCCAACTCAGCACACTCGCAAACATGCAAACATACAGACCCAAACCCCCACCCCCCAACTCAGCACACACACAAACATGCACCCAGACAGACCCGACCCCCCACCACAAATCAGCACACACACAGACCCGAACCCCCCACCCCAACTCAGCACACACACAAACATGCACCCATACAGACCCAAACCCCCCACCCCCTCCAACTCCAAACCCACACCCCCCAAATCAGCACACACACACACAAGCACCCAACCAGACCCGAACCCCCACCCCCCAACTCAACACACTCTCAAACATGCAAACATACAGACCCAAACCCCCACCCCCCAACTCAGCACACACACAAACATGCACCCAGACAGACCCGACCCCCCACCCCAAATCAGCACACACACAGACCCGAACCCCCCACCCCCAACTCAGCACACACACAAACATGCACCCATACAGACCCGAACCCCCACCCCCCCCAACTCCAAACCCCCACCCCCCAAATCAGCACACACACACAAGCACCCAACCAGACCCGAACTCCCACCCCCCAACTCAGCACACTCTCAAACATGCAAACATACTGACCCAAACCCCCACCCCCCAACTCAGCACACACACAAACATGCACCCAGACAGACCCGACCCCCCACCCCAAAAAAGCACACACACAGACCCGAACCCCCCACCCCCAACTCAGCACACACACAAACATGCACCCATACAGACCCGAACCCCCCACCCCCCCAACTCCAAACCCCCACCCCCCAAATCAGCACACACACACAAGCACCCAACCAGACCCAAACCCCCACCCCCCAACTCCAAACCCCCACCCCCCAAATCAGCACGCACAAGCACCCAACCAGACCCGAACCCCCACCCCCCAACTCAGCACACACACAAACATGCACCCATACACACCTGAAACCCCCACCCCCCAACTCCAAACCCCCACCCCCCAAATCAGCACACACACACAAGCACCCAACCAGACCCGAACCCCCACCCCCCAACTCAGCACACTCTCAAACATGCAAACATACAGACCCAAACCCCCATCCCCCAACTCAGCACACACACAAACATGCACCCATACAGACCCGAACCCCCCACTCCCCCAACCCCAAACCCGCACCCCCAACTCAGCACACACACACAAGCACCAAACCAGACCCGAACCCTCACCCCCCAACTCAGCACACACACAAACATGCACCCATACAGACCCGAACCCCCCACCCCCCAAATCAGCACACACAAGCACCCAACCAGACCCGAACCCCCCACCCCCAAATCAGCACACACACAAACATGCACCCATACAGACCCGAACCCCCCACCCCCCAAATCAGCACACACACAAGGACCCAACCAGACCCGAACACCCACCCCCCAAATCAGCACACACACACAAGCACCCAACCAGACCCAAACCCCCACCCCCCAACTCAGCACACTCTCAAACGTGCAAACATACAGACCCAAACCCCCACCCCCCAACTCAGCACACACACAAACATGCACCCATACAGACCCGAACCCCCAACTCCAAACCCCCACCCCCCAAATCAGCACACACACACAAGCACCCAACCAGACCCGAACCCCCACCCCCCAACTCAGCACACTCTCAAACATGCAAACATACAGACCCAAACCCCCACCCCCCAACTCAGCACACACACAAACATGCACCCAGACAGACCCGACCCCCCACCACAAATCAGCACACACACAGACCCGAACCCCCCACCCCAACTCAGCACACACACAAACATGCACCCATACAGATCCAAACCCCCCACCCCCTCCAACTCCAAACCCACACCCCCCAAATCAGCACACAAGCACCCAACCAGACCCGAACCCCCACCCCCCAACTCAACACACTCTCAAACATGCAAACATACAGACCCAAACCCCCACCCCCCAACTCAGCACACACACAAACATGCACCCAGACAGACCCGACCCCCCACCCCAAATCAGCACACACACAGACCCGAACACCCCACCCCCAACTCAGCAGACACACAAACATGCACCCATACAGACCCGAACCCCCACCCCCCCAACTCCAAACCCCCACCCCCCAAATCAGCACGCACAAGCACCCAACCAGACCCGAACCTCCACCCCCCAACTCAGCACACACACAAACATGCACCCATACAGACCCGAACCCCCCACACCCCCCAACTCCAAACCCCCACCCCCCAAATCAGCACACACACACACAAGCACCCAACCAGACCCGAACCCCCACCCCCCAACTCAGCACACTCTCAAACATGCAAACATACAGACCCAAACCCCCACCCCCCAACTCAGCACACACACAAACATGCATCCAGACAGACCCGACCCCCCACCCCAAATCAGCACACACACGTATCCGAACCCCCCACCCCCAACTCATCACACACACAAACATGCACCCATACAGACCCGAACCCCCCACCCCCCAACTCCAAACCCCCACCCCCCAAATCAGCACACACACACAAGCACCCAACCAGACCCAAACCCCCACCCCCCAACTCAGCACACTCTCAAACATGCAAACATACAGACCTAACCCCCCACCCCCCAACTCAGCACACACACAAACATGCACCCAGACAGACCCGACCCCCAACCCCAAATCAGCACACACACAGACCCGAACCCCCCACCCCCAACTCAGCACACACACAAACATGCACCCATACAGACCCGAACCCCCCCACCCCCCAACTCAGCACACAAAAAACATTCAAATCAAAACATTCATACACATCCGACAATTCCCCCACCCCCGCATCTCAACATACACACAAAAAACATTCAAATCCAAACATTCATACACATCTGACACACCCCCACCCCCGCATCTCAACATACACACAAAAAATATTACAATCCAAACATTCATACACATCCGACACACATCCGACACCCCCCCACCCCCGCATCTCAAAATACACACAAAATACATTCACATCCAAATATCCAACACACATCCAACACCCCCCACCCCAACATACACACAAAAAACATTTAAATCCAAACATCCGACACACATCCAACACCCCCCCACTCCCGCATCTCAACATACACACAAAATACATTCAAATCCAAACATCCGACACACATCCAACACCCCCCCACCCCCACATCTCAACATACACACAAAATACATTCAGATCCAAACATCCGACACACATCCAACACCCCCCCACCCCCGCATCTCAACATACACACAAAATACATTAAAATCGAAACATCCGACACACATCCGACACACATCTGACCCCCCCCTCGCAACATACACACACAAACAAAGCAAAACAGACCCGACACACAAACACAAACAGACCACTTACCGGAGACGTGCTGGAAGGCAGGTAAGCGGCAGGTAAACTGGAACGCTGGACTCGTACTACGGCTGGCGTGGTCCAAGGCTGAAATGCCTTCCGGCATCAAGCCTTATGGACCACGCCAGCCGTAGTGCTGGCCCTCCATTGGTGCAGCACACACGCATTACGTGGCTCGTAGGAGCGACGTGGTGCATGTGTGTGTGCTGAGCCAATGAGGGCCAGTGTTTTGTCCGGCCCGGAAGACAACAAAGACTTTCCTAATTGAGGGCGGCCGTGGGCCGCCCTCCATTAGGAAAGTCTTTTTGCCTCGCGGGCCGGACAAAAGAGCATGGCGGGCCGCAACTGGCCCGCGGGCCGTATGTTGTGCACCCATGGCCTATGCAGTTCCCCTGCATCTGGTAGAGGATTCGGGAGAAATTCTTCAAGTCATTTTTCTAACCCACCCTTTTTGGTGCCTTCCGCCAGACCCAGAAGTTGTACATTATTCTGCTGCAACCGATCTTCAAAGTCTGTGATTTTGTGCGTGAGTTCAGAGTAGTTGTTTTTCATTGACAGGATGTCACTGCGCTGTGCTGGAAAGCGAGTCTTTCACTATTGATACACGTTGCGCCATGTCGGTCGTCCTTTCCCTCAACTTTTCCAGATCATTGACGGTGGAGGCAGCCATTGCCGTCCAGCACACGTACACTGCCAGGCCTCCGTCAGGAAAATGAGCGCAGTGAAGGCTACCAAAACCCACTGGAGACCTCACAGGTAATGAAATCGCTGCACAGGTCTCAGATTGAGCTGAGGTTCTCCTGTTATTCACGCCAGGTCTCAGTAGAGGGTAGCTTTTTAAAGGATATATTTCGGATGTGCGGTGGTGGAGCAGAGGTTCAGACCTGCAGAGCACTGAAGAGTGATGGATTGATGCTTTTGAATACATCATAACCAGTGGCATAGCACTGGGCAATCCTCCAAAACATTCTATATATAATAGGGGGAAACCCAAAAGCCACTATTCAAAAAGAGTGAGTTCTCTACCTAGTTTTGGGACTTGGATAGAGTGTACATCAATAGAAGGTAGATACCTGCACAACAGCATGTGTAGATACCAAATGTTTAGTTCAAAACACTCTCAATTTATTAGAAATGGATAAAACACAATTACACACAATTAAACAAGATTTAAACATATGATTTAAAACCACTTTAAAATAAAGTACTTGTGACACTAAGGACTTCTAATGTAGTAACAATAGTTCAACACTGGTACACATATGACATCAGTGGGCTGTTTAGCTGAAGTATGATGTTATGTTATGTTACTTTGCATTTATATAGCGCTTTATATATCATTGGTATGACCTCAAAGCGCTGGTAGGTTGAACGCCCTCGGGAACCTTAGTTCAGGTCAGGAGAGAGAGATGGTATCGTATGGTGCATGGGTGCACCAGGTATGTGTGCAGCTGGTGTAATTGTCGGATGGTAGCTGCTTCCTAGCGATAGGTGTGGTGCTGAGGATATCAGTTGGATGTGTGCAGTCTGCTGGGTGGACACCCAGACTGGGTTCTAGCTGCGTTAGGCCTGAGGAATGCATATGTGAGCAACTAGGCCGGAATGTGCTCAGCTAGATACGTTTTATTAGGCATTCATGGGATCAAATTCGTATGTGAACAGCTAGGCCGAATTAATCAGGGGTATAGCTGTGTTCTAGTTGAATGATGGTGTATAGTAGAGAGTAAGCGCAGTGGTGTGATATGGTGGTTATCTGTAGTGCGCCCGAGACCGGGCACGTGAACAGGTCGGTGGGGACATAGCAACATACAGATATATAAGAACAGGAGTCAATTCAGGTATATATGGGGATAGAGATATAGATGGGGTACAGACATATAGCATATATAGGGGGATAGAGATATATAGCAACAACACGGGGAACAGGGTGCACAGTGATAAATATGTGGGGTGAATTCCAACAGGTTCCACTCATTCCATTCTGCCTCATTCATTCTGTCCACTCTGTCCATTTCTTCTACTTCGTCTACTCTATCTATTCCATCCATGTTATCCATATCATCTATTCCGCCTATTCTATCCACTCTATTCATTCCATCCATTCTACCTATTTGAGCCCCTCTACCGATTCTGTCTATTCCGTCCACATTGTCCATTCATCAGTTTCATCCACACTATCTGTTCCATCTGTTCCATCCACACCATCTGTTCCATCCACATGATCAACAAAGATCTAGATAACACTCTAGTACAAACAATTCTAGCCCTTACATCATATGTTTAAATCTTGTTTAATTGTATTTAATTGTGTTTTATACATTTCTAATACATTGAAAGTGTTTTGAACTAAATAGTTGGTATCTAGAGGCTGTTGTGTAGGTATCTACCGTCTATTGATGTATATTTCTGCCTGATTGCCATTCCAGACAGGGAAAAATCATATGCAATTCAGCCTTTGCCCCACCCCAAAAAGGTCAGTTCTGCCCAAACTGCTTGATCACATCCCTTCTGCATGAGACCAGAGGCAGCCCCAGATACATGTCACACTCATTGGGTGTCGTCAGTGACTTTGGGCCGTAGGTAGAGCGTACATGCTCTACAGAGAATACAGGTTTGATTTCTGAGGTGTCTCCAAGGCAAGGGCAGGGGCAGATCAGGGCTTACTTGAAGCTGCCTGGACTAGTATCTGTCTTTACAGAGCAAGAAGGATTTTGAAAAGTAAAACCCTTTACAGGAGGAGACGACTGTTCTCCACAAAGACAATATTTGCACAATCAGCAAGGAAACAGTCCTTTTGAAGCGCCACTGTGTGAGGTTCCAAAAAGAGCATGTGTTTGTTTGGCCGGCACACAATCCACATGCTTACTGGACAGTCTCCTGCTACTTCCCTCCATTCACACATTGAGCACGGTGCATGCAGGATGACTAATGCTTGAACCAACAATGAGTTGCTTTTAGCAAATGTCATACAAATATTTGATCATGTTGGAAAACCAAAATAAATAAGAAAAGAAGGCACCCACATATGTGACCACATTTTGAAACATAAAATATATGCAGAAGGCTTTACGTGGATAATCCTGCACTACCTACTTTTTCTATTGCAATATAAACAGTTTATGTTTCATTAAGTAACATTTTAGAAATCAGAAGTGATCCACGAAGGAAGTGACTTCTCGCCATCAAATTCCCACACTGTAGGACTTAGTCCCAAGATACACAGGAAGGCTGTCTGGATTCAAGCGGAGGTTGGCCACTGCCTCATGAAGTCATCACTCATTCACAACTGTGTGATGTCACCCTTAGGTGGTGATGATATTTGCTGATCACTGGGCTGAAGAGTAGTACTGACTGATTTTCCCAGCTGATGATATGCGCTCACAAGTAGATCAAAGTGCAGCACTGACTGACTTCTATTTTAGGTGGCAAAGATATGCAACGACTGCTGGATTACTGCATATGCAAGGACACTCAATGGTATAAATTAGCTGAATGACTAATAATGACCAATGCTAGCTTTGACAAAGTCAATAGTTTGCACTTCTGTATAAGTATTAAAGAGAGGTTCTGAAAGGAATGAGGAGCTGAGAGGTGCTGAGCATTTAGTGAGGGAAAGAGGCTGAGGAGTAAAGAAACACATGGGGCCTCATTACACGGTAGGCGGTGAGCCATGGCGCTATTAGCGCCATGGCTCATGCCGGTAAAATACCGGCACCGCCTTGGCGGAAAGGGGATTTACCACCCCATTCCAAATTTGGAGGGGCGGTAAATCCCCCTTCCGCCATTGCCCTTCCCCATTCCCATTTCTGCCCCATAGGGCTCTGTGGGAATGGGGAAAGCGCTAATTACGGCACCGCAATTTTGCGGTGCCGTAATTAGCTCCGAGGTCCCTTAGCGGGTTGGATTTTAACGCCTGCAAAAAGCAGGCGTTAAATCCCCCAACCCGCAAAGGGACCTCGTAGTAAGGCGGTAGGGATTTGCTGGTACCGGTATTTTACCGGTACCGGTAAATTCCTAACGCCATCCGTGTAATGAGGCCCATGGTCCTTATTTAGAACTAATGCACCTGTGCAGAAGAGATGTGTGTGTAGCCTGCAGGCAAAGGGCTCTGATAAAAAAGCAGCCAGGTGAGCACTGGTTGTAAATCTGTGCATTGTGTAAGCCAGTGAATGCATTTGCATTATCGTAGCTGAGATGGCTAATGCATGCATTGTTCTTTGTTCAGCACTCGTCATACCGTTGGTGTCCTTCTAAAGCTAAATACAAAAAGTCCAGGCTACAAGCTCCCTCCTGCACACGCCCTCACAGCATCACCTCAGAGGTGTGACAGGCCTATGGGTTGGCTAAGCAGCGTTGGCGCCTGTGCCGGCAACTTGCATCTCGCTTGCAGCCTGGTTACTTCTGAACATGCAGTGCCTGGCAGGAAAAGGCCACAACTCAAATTGCCATGAAACGGACAAGACAATTCTGCTGTTTGCTCATAAGAACATTAATAGGCACCGTTTTTAGGCACCATGAATGATGCTTTTCTGAATAGCTCAAGAAAATGTAATGCAATGAAATGGATTCCCACCCTGCTAAATAGCATTCGGTACTATTACATCTGGCTCGCAGAGGAGCTGCTAAAGCGACACCTCGAAGCCAAAATTAAAAATAGGTCCCTTCTATTTTCTCCGATGCAATCAATATTAACAAAACCCATAAGGGAGGCAATGGCAGGCGGTGGACACAAGCACTTAAGAGTATGCAGTGATTACATCTAGCAACAAATCAGTCTAGGCCAATAGCAGTGGGTTAGTTGTTGAGGGCTCACCTAAAGGCCACTTTCATCCCAGTGAGCTCTGTGGCCCCTTATTTTATTTGGAGGGAGCATAACAGGTGAGACGGGAACAGATGGGCGTGTCAGCAGGCCTTTCTTCCACTCGCACGCATCGCCAGGTGTCTGAATGTCCGCAAAGCCACTTCTGTATTTCCTTTTGCATAATTAAAGGAAACTTACTAAAGAAGCCGATTTGTGTTCATTCCCACCCTGAGGCGATAAGGACATTCAATGTGCATTCTGCATGTGTGTGTTTCGATGCAGTTTATGTAGAGAGGACATCTGCTTCCTTTGGAGCCATGAGTATTTATATAGGGTTTTAATATGACAGCACCGCCTCCATCTTTAGATGAAGCCAGTCCACTTCAGGAACACATTGGCAACTGTCTGGTTTCCA
Source organism: Ambystoma mexicanum (assembly GCF_040938575.1). Classification (NCBI taxonomy): domain Eukaryota; kingdom Metazoa; phylum Chordata; class Amphibia; order Caudata; family Ambystomatidae; genus Ambystoma; species Ambystoma mexicanum. The sequence continues at coordinate 283,389,735 of NC_090931.1, read as the reverse complement.
CCAATTATGTTTGCATCTATTCTATCGTAGTGACTAATGTCTGACATGAAACACCTGTTAATATCATGGACATTGAAGTGGGTGTAGCTAGCATTGACAAAGACAATAGTTTTGGGTGTTGTATAGTAAAATGTTGCATGTGTTTCTACACCCAAACACATGTATTTGTATGCTCCATGAGTCAAGAGAACCAAGACATATATAGTATATAATATGGCATAGGACCAGTTATAATGAGCACCCATAATCACTGGGGTAAAGGCCAGAGAGATAAAATGTTTTCATCTCAGCAAAACAGACCTGCATTGTAAACATGAAGACGGGCATCTGTACCAATGACCTGGATCTACCTTATCTGTGGTACCAGGTGGTTAAGAGCATACCCTTGCCGTGTTAGGTTAGGAATCCTTGTGCTTTTCGGGGAGTCAAGTACCCCCTCTTCAAGTTCCCTGGACCTCAAGATCTAGTTCGAATTTCACAGCCTGGTGGGCGTGCACCATACGTGTGCCTAGGGCAGGGGACCGCATACTCTATAATTATTTATTTGTAGTATTTTCGTTAGTACGCGTTGGTGAGGCCATGGTTATAGGCTATCTTCATGGCACTGTACATGGCAGCTGTTACTGCTACACATCTTAAAGGTACTCCTCTTAACGATTGCATAAGAATGAAAGAAAACAGTAATTATACCACGATTCTAGATATGAAAGTGGGTTCCACAAAGATTTCTCAACATCTACATACATTTGTGAACTGAGAGACATGTAATGCGCCTTATGAATTGGTCTCCTCTCCCCCGTTTCTTCCCATTGATCTCTGTAAATATTTCCCCCCTTTTTCATATAGCCCCCCCCCATATCTTGGCAAACAGTTTCACATGATATAAAGCTAAGAGATATTGTCATGGGTAGTGCGAGTCGAAGCACATTTGGCCGGCACAAGGATGTGATTATTAAATGGATAATGTTAATTTTATACAAGAGGATTAATCATGACCAAAAAAAGGTTGCTTATGAAGTTCCCAGGTATGGCTCGTCCTAGCTCAGCCCCAATGTTCAGTAGAACAACCATGTCTTTCTCTTCAGGTTCGAGGGTTGATTTATTTCTGAACCCTCTTCCATCTAGCCTGGAATGTGGGTCCTCTGCGGCCAATATGCCTTGGGCTTGGAGAAGCCTGAGGTTCCCTCCCAGAATTCTGAGGCACAGGTGGAATTTTCTTAACACTGGTTCACTCTGTCGGGGGTCTCAGACTTGGGATTGGGGAGTTAGCTGTCAACTTGTCATCTCAGTGTCCTAGGTTCCTCATCCCTGGGGCATTCCCCTGCTGGCTACCCTGTTGTAATTTCTCCGTCCCTCAGTGAGATTGCTACATCTCATATCTCCCCCCACTTCTGAAATCTGCATAGACCAACCTGGTCCCCTGGAACCTGTCTAGTGTCCCCGGCTAACAGGAGTTCTTATTCTCCTTCAACCTCTTGACCTCCTTCCCAACCTTATCAATAACTCTCTTTCCAGATGGTACCCAGTCGTCTTCCAACCAATTTGGGGTGGTCTGGGGATTCCCCACCTACCTCCTTCGCGACTTAGCTCGCAGCGGCCACCGGCCCCTTTGATGACCCCACTTTCGGCCCTCTCCCTGTTCCTTGGAGGCTCTTCCTTGGGCTCAAGGAGGAGCTCAGAAGAAAAGTAGCAGCTCAATAGTCCACATTTACAAGTTTCCAGCTCATGTATTACTCAAAAAGGGTAGAATTTGAAAGCAAGGGACCACTGCGTAACTCTGGTGTTGGGGTCCATGTATCTGGAGAGCCTCGTCCACTTGGGCCATCTTGCACCACTGGTAGAATTGCAGAAAATCGGTGGCCATAATTGCCTTATCTGCCAAACCAGGAAGCACTGCCGTCCCTGCTTGACAGCCTTCCTGCCCCACGTTGAACTTTAGACAGGACTTTGGGAGTCCTAGTCAGGATGATAGAGCTTACTGAAAGCAGACAGAGTGAGTTGACCTGTTTGGGGCCCACTAGATCAGCGTGGACTGCTGTCTGCCAGCTTTTCGGGTCAAGCATTGCCCGTCATGGCTGTCCCTGGAGATTGATGGTGATGTAATAAGTGTTCCTGGCTCTTTCTTGCACATACATCTCTGCCTTTTGAGCCAGTCTCATGGTTCTGGTATTTTTCTTCTAGCCACAAGGTGTCAACTGCTTCGTCCATGCCTTCAAGGACACAATAGCTTGCGTTCATCGGTTCTGGTGATGTTATGGTTAGACAGGCATGAACCACGTGCCCCATTTGGCCAAGGTTGTAACACTGGATGGCGGATCACTTTGTTGTTGGCGGGATTGTTTTCCAGCAGCCAGCACTATGCTCAGGATTTATGAGTACATTTGGTAGAGTTGGATGTTGGATGTTACTGCTGTTCCCGAGTTTTGCTGGTGTACTCCTGAGCCTGGCTCCAGGGTCCCCCAACAAACCCTGTGTTTCTTCTGAGTGGTACAGGACCTAACATCTGAGTTGATGGGTCTGGTCCAGTGGGTCCCTGCTTTGTTCCCCTCTGTACCCCGCTAGTAGTCTGGACAGCTAACTAAAAGTTTGGCTTGTGCCATTACCTTGACGGTCTCTGAAGGGGAATGGGGAGGCAGGCCATAAACTGCTCCAGGACCACTTCTTTCTTGGTCTCCTCTCCTGTCTTTGTCCCAATCCATTGTCCAACAGAAAAGGTATCCTCTAGGACATCTGTATGGGGTTCTCCTGGTTCTGTATTCTGACATCACTCAGTCGTAACTTCTGGCATTTCTGGGTCAACCCTTCGGAGTAGGGGTGTACTGAACTTCAGCTTCAAGTAAGTATTCGGCCGAATTCCGGCTGAAAAAGAGCTATTCAGCTCCGGCGAATAGTTTCTTTGTCATTCTTGTTTGAGTACAATGCAATGAGAATTCAGAAAGGCAAATACAGACTTCAGTTTCAAAACTGAAAAGAATTAGACCAGACACTTAGCCACAAGACCAGACAAATTGCTATCACACAGCTGTAAAATATCTTATAGTGTAATCTGCTCTTTAGGGCATGTTTTGTTGCATATTCTTAAACATGAAAGGTGCTCACCTTTTTGGGCTTAGGCAGCAACAATAAAGGAGCATCTTTTCTTCTGGCCAATGTTTATATGCAATGTGCACTTTCTTCAGTTGGAAAAGACAAACTGAAAGAAATCTGCATGTTTCACTTTAGGATGCATTCAGTTCCTGTCATGTCACTTCCCATTGCGTATGTCATAGTCCGCCTTTTCTTTTTTTAATGACTTGAGTCCTGAGTTTAATATTATCTGATATTTGATCAGGAATGATTAGGTGCATATGTTTGAGTATTGGGAGAAGGAATGGCGAGGATAATTGGAAAGTGAGTAGCATTTGTTCCCATGGGCCATGCCCATAGAGAAACATTACGAATTCCCAATAGGTAGGGGGGTATATTACTCTGCCTGACATAACAGACCTCTCAGAGGAATTTATGTTGGGTAATCATCTCTCCAGTTCCAAAGTGGGCCAGTGTGTGACAGTGCGTACAAATAGTTGTGAGCACTCTGTATGAGACAGTCAGAGCTGTGCTCTGTTGGTTGTATTTGTAAGATGTAGAGTTGGGAGAGCCAGAAAATTCCTGTGAAGGGCCTAGTCGGGCCAAGACGTGGGCTGAACCGGCAACATTAGCATGCAAGTATTGGAACCAAAGACACCATTGCTGACACTCTGCCGGCATACAGTGCAAGCCCCCATTACTTGCATCCTGCCTCCACAACATCTCCACCAACTTCCTACTTGGGGCCTGCAAACCGCTTACACAAATACCATACATGGTATTCAACCTCCCACCTCAACAACACAAATCCCCTACCGGGAATTCTCCTTGCCCATCCCTACTAAACATAAATCCCTGCATGGCCTCCCACCTCCCCAGACCACGTACAGAGAAAACACCCTACATCTACTCGGAGCAATCAGACAATGAAGGTTAAATCTGTTTTTTTTCTGGCTTTTATACTTTAAATAAAGATGCTGCATTGTTTACAATGAAGAGAAATATAAGTATAGAATGCATTTAAAATGGTGCTTTTTTAAAATAAGTGTGTTTTTTCAAGTTTGGAACATGTTTTATTAAATAAAGCAACTATTCGGCTTCATATTCGGCTTCGGCCGAATAGTTCACAAACTATTCGGTATTCGGCCACATACTAAATATGCTAATCGGCACAGCCCTACTTCAGACCATCGTTTTTGTGCCTGCCATACCATTACAGAAGAGGAAAGATGATATGAAAATCAGGGTTGGTCCGAACCCAAAAAGGGCAGTCCAGACTGAACTACTAGGTCATATCCCTTTTGCATAAAACTACAAGCAACCCCACACATGTTTCAGGCTCATTGGCCATCATCAGTGAGGCTTTGCTTGGGTATGGCAAGCTTGGGACCCACATCTGAGCATACTCCTTCGATTGAGGGTGAAACAAGCAAAACAAAATGTTGATGGATGGAAGGTTTGGAATGAGTCATAATCTCTTGGAATTGAACTGTCCAGACCATCGTTTTGCAGTCTGCCAAGTCAATAAGAAGAGGAAAGACTATATGCAAATCATGCTTGGCCCCACCTCGCAAAGGGCAGTCCAGCCTGAACTGCTATGTCACATCCCTTCTGCGTGTATTCCTTCCTTCTGCATCACGTCTGAATTCAGTGTCTCTGCCAAGTGTCACCAGGATACCATGCTGGGGATGTTTTGATTTGTTAACCTGTCAGTGGTCAGCACCTCGTATGCCACCTGGAGCTCGCCCCATATGCAGCGGTAAAAGCAATGGGGCCATCAGCCTTCTCCCATTAGGCAGGCCTCTGCAATGTACATTTTTTGAAGAATGTTTCGGGGTTCTCTCCTTGCATATACTTCTGCAGCAGGGAGACTGGTGGAAACAGTGTTCTGTTCTACAAATGGCGTAGGAGGGCTTTTTCCCAGGTGCCAGTTTGTCCAGCAGGCTGTCCGGTGTTGAGGTTTCTCCTTCAGCCTTGGCTCCTCTTAGCACAAAGAGTCTGGCACTTATTTACATCTTGGTGTGACTCTGCTGTCGTTGTCCAAAGAGATTGGTGACATCGATAGATGCAAGCTCCCCTTGCCCATTCATGTCCCTCCCCCAGCTTGTGATTGTGCAGAACACTGGGGCATGGTAGTGGAAATTGTGGTTGCTGCAGGTTCAGCTATGCTGCAGTCTTTCTGTGTGGGTGGGCCAGTCTGATCTGAATCCATGTTCCGAACAGCTCCCACTCAAAGTCGCTGCCGGAATTCTCTGGGCCCTGGAGGTGGTCTGAGTCTTTGTCCCACACCTCAGATCTGTAGGAAGACTTGGGTGGATGTGTAGGATATTTCCCTCGCTACGTGGGTGGTGTTTTCCCGGGTTCAGGCCTTTTCTCTGGCAGATCCCCTATCTTCATTTTACCTTGTTGGGTGGGTGTATCATTATACTTAATGGTGCAAGAAGTGAGATTGTCCTTCATCAGGTTTGGATGGTAATGGCCCTACCCTAAAAGGTCTAATCATCATGTTGGCTTCTTGGCTCACCTTACCAGACAAAGCCTTCTAGATAACACATCCGACAACACCTGTTACACCTGTTGCAGGGTTGTCTGGGACCCAGAAGGACACCAAGACTATTCATTGAGTTCAACCCTTTTATTTGAGATAATGGTTACAAGAAGGGACCAATTAAAAATGAGATCTTTCAAACCAAACGATGGCATCGTTTTTCTCCTTGTTTCCATCAGATCGCTCCCTTGAAATGCCTTATCCAATTTTCTAGGCTCTCAGACCTTTCTGGTCTCTTGAATGTCCTTTCCAATTCTTACAGATTCAAAGGGGTTTCATGATCCTTTTCTCTGAGAGTAACAGGATTTAGGATTTCCTGACCCCTTCTCAAGATGATATTCTTTGTGTGGTCTTTCCTAGGTCCTGTACCCCAAGACTCACCCAGGTGCAAAGCCTTTCCAGTAGACACACGTCTGTGGGAGTAGCTGGCAAGGCGAGTTGGGGAGGTCTCTGGAGGTCTACCTTAGTTGCTGTCTCTTCTGCTTCTTCCCCTCTGTCCTCTCTAAATTCAATACAACCTCCCTTGGCCACGCTTGTTCCTCCTTCCAACTTCTGGTCCTGGCCATGGTCGACCTGGTCTGTTAGAACCTTCCTCTTGTGTCTGCTGAAGTAACTGCTCTCCCCCTTCTCTTCAGTCCCACCCTAAAGAAATAATGTGTTTGCCGCTCCATTTCGTTACTTCCTTTACCTCCTGATGTTACAGCATCATTTTCTCTTGGTACCACTTCCTGGTCTGTGCCACCTTCACCACTTGCTGTTACTACCACCTCCAAACCACCTTCTTCTCTTGGTGCTATCTTCTCCAAGCCATCACCTTTTCCCCTCAGTGTTACGACTTCCTCTTCTTCTAAAACACCTTCACCAGTTTACATCTCCCCTACCATCCTCCCTGTATCACTCTTCCCATCTGATATTACCACCTCCTTTTGCTAACTCCCGGGTCTGATATTATCACTTCCTCCTCTTCCTTGGGTCTTGCCACCTCCTCTTGAACCCTTTGTGTTACCACCTCATCCTGACTTTCACCCTCCCCTTGTTTTATTACCACATCCTCCTTCGCCCTTAGTCCTTTCACCCTCCCCTCTTCTTGTTGCCACCTACTGCTTCACTCTTGGTCTTCACACCTCTTCCTGAGCCCTTGATCTTAGCACTCCCTTTATCAATATCATAGCTCTCTGAACTCCACCTGCTCGCCTTTGCGTTCACCTCTTCAACCTCTTCTGCCTATCCAGTCCCTGCTTTCTCACACTCTCTACAGTGTCCAGCTACTGTCATGCCCAAACGCCATGCCTGTCCCCCCGCCCCCGACCCACACTCACTGTCTGGGGCTTCTGGCTTTTTTATGGTTCTGTTAGTATAGTGTTTTAGTGAATGTTTGCAGTACAATTGGGACAGGGTTGGGATTGGTTGTTACTCCTAGGTGTAGCTTGGGCTTAGGGGCCAGACATATCTGCCCTGCTCACCATCTTGGGCAGCACTCTACCGTCCTAGACCCTCTGTGGTGTTGCCCGGGCAAGACCCTGCTCTTTGACTGCCACAGCTTGTGAATGGTATGCAGGAGAAAGTGTTCCAACCTATGCACTGTACATATATAGGTAGTGAAAAGACTATAGTTAAGGCAGAGTTACGATGATCTGATTCGTTGCAGCAAAACCCATGAAATTCGTCAGGAGTCCATGTGTACCTCATTGCTGGTCCCTGCTGCAATCTCATGCATCTGCTCATGAGCCAAGTAACAGGGGACTCTGAGATAAAATTGCCATCGCTTCTCACGCCCACCTAATTACAGGGGTGTTTGTTGTGAGTAATCACATCATTTTATCTGGTTTTAGCTAACGTTTTTGTCACTGAATTTCAAGGGTTTTGTTTTTCCAGGGCTAATTTGTCATGGCCTTTGGCTATGGCCACTGTCCATGTAGCACCAATTATTATAAAAGACAGAGGCCAGCGGGCCATGGCCAGAAACTCCAGCCTGTGGCTGGTACCAATATCCCCTGCTTAGTAACTAACCACATTGCACCGGCTGTGACCTGCAGCTGTGACAACTGTCCATTCCACAAGAGGCCTTACTAGGCCCTCAAATATTTTAAAGGGATTGAAATCACAAGGGCCAATTTGTTTGTGAATTGATTTTCTTTTGCAATAAACATTTAACCAGACAATGGCAATGATTCTTCATTCGAACAGCAATACATTAAGATTTAAAACAAAATAGAATTATACAAACATTTACAGCAAACATATTTGTAGAAGTGGAATTCCAAAGGGAATAGCAGAGGCAGTGGAGAGAGGATGAAAAAGTGGAAGTGTAGACCCATCAAAAATGTCATGGTAGAAAAATGGAGGTTTACATATACAGCTCATTAAAGTCTGCCCATACCATTCATACTACTCAATTTAGTCTTTACATGTAAATGAAACCTTCTCCTTTGCAGACAATCATATAGAGTCTTGGATCCAGCCATCTCCCACCAGCACCTTGAAATCAAATTAAGTGTCACTTCGAGGGCGCTATTCACCCACATGCCCTGGGGGGTCGAGTGGCAGGATGTACGCAAGAGTAAGCTGAAATCTACCACTTCTTGTGTACATTGAAGCTAGGTCGATACAGCTATGTCTATACGGCCAAAGACACCGGACCAGAAAGAAGCAACTTTTTTACATATCCAGAACATGTGGATCTCAGAACCTTGTCACTTCTGGCAAAACCAGAGATCAAGAGTTCCTCATAGATCCGTTCTGTGCATTCTAATTGGATACCAGTTTTGTTGGCAGATGATCTGTAACCTACCAAATCCCAGAGTTAGATCTATCTTCATCTGCACTGGGTTGATGCATCTCCGTTTCCAGTTTACATCTGAGATCCGAGTTCCCAAATCCTCCACCCATGTTTTTTTATACTTGTCCGGGCCAGAGAGGTTAGGCCCCGGTTAATCAATTTATACAGTGTGGGAGCAGACAGTTTACAAGTCCAGGATAGAGCCAAAAGCATGGAGGGGTTAGAGGCTACCTTTGAGGATTATCCTAGGATTACTAAGCAATTTATTGAGGAGGTTGCATTTCTGTTTATCTCTATAGTTCAACTTATATTTAAAATTGTAATTTTTAAATGAGCTTAACGCTCCCTTACTCCAGACATTCGTCCTATTGCAGGGAACTAGCAAACCGCTACACAGTCTCCTCTTTCCCTTCTCGTGCCTAGGCCTCTGCAATGCACTGGCCTCAGACTTTGCCGCCAAAACTCAGGACATTCTGACCACCCTTTCTACACTCCTTCACAACCCATCTCACTCTCCCCCACCACACTCCGCCCCCTCCCTCCTCCTTACTCCTTTTCCTCCTTCTCTGATGTCACACCTGAAGAAGTTACCAGAGTTGTCTGCACCATGAAGGTTTCTTCTAAACAGGTCTCCGCTTGCTCATCCAGGACCATCAATGATATCATTGGCTCCCTTGCCCCATCTCTCTCTGATTTCTGCAATCACTCCTTTATCACTGGATCTTTCCCCTCTTCCGTTAAGAACACCCATGTGTGCCCACTTCTGAAAAAAAAATCCTCTGACCCTAACTGCCCTGCCAGCTATCACCCTATCTCCATCACCCCTTTCCTGGGGAAGCTACTTGAGAATCTGGCTTTGCCCCAACTCTCACACTAAACTTGTCGGAGGCCTCCACAAGCATCAATCTGGATTCCGAGCATCCAGAGGCACGGAAACTGCTCTTCTGAACACCCGTGAATAACTGCTCATATTTCTCTAGAGTCCAACTTGCCAGCTGTCCTTATCCTTCACGATCTCTCCTCTGCATTTGACACAGTTAACCATTCCATCCTCATACAAAGGCTCCACAATATACTTGGTATCTCCGAACGGCACTGGATTGGCTGTCCTCTTTCCTCAATAACCACTCTTCCCAAGTCATCCTTCTCCTCTCCTTCTTCCTTCTCCATCTGTGGTGTCCCTCATGGCTCTATACTCTCCCCCTGTCTCTTCAACATCTACCTTTGCCTCCTTGCACGCCTCATCTCCTCTTTTCCCTCCAACTTCCAGTGTTATGCAGATGACACACAGCTTTTCATCCGACTGGCTGCTGACCCTCTTGCACCCTCCATCATCCCTGAATGCCTATCTGCTGGTGCGTCTCCAATGATCTCGGCCTCAAGGCCTGTGAAACTGAGATCCTTCCCATTGGGACCCCTGCTCCCTCCTTCTTCCCTTCACTTTGGCCTTCCTCCTTGGGCTCTCCCCCTGCACCTTCAAATGAAACCAGAAACCTTGGAGTCATCTTGGACTCCTCCCTTTCCTTCCTCCCTCACACACAGGACATTGCCAAGAAGTCCAACTATCAGCTCTTCTTTCTCAAAGGAATTCTACCTTTTCTCACTTTCCCTCAGAGGCTCAATGTGACTCAAGCCCTGTTCTCTCTAGACTTGACTAATGTGACAGTCTCCTCCTGAATCTTCCTTCTTCCACTCTGCGACCCCTCCAGCTTATCCAGAATAGGGCAGAAAGACGTATCCTTGGCCTTAAGCCCAGGGACCGCATCTCTCCTGCACTAAAAAGTCTTCACTGGCTCCCGGTTGCTGCACAGATTACATTCAAATCCCTCTGTTCACAGAGAGAGGAAATTACTGACGGGCCCATTGGTCAGTACTCAACCCCCGAGAACTTGTAATACTGGATAGCTGCACCGTGTGAGGACAGGGTTCAGGATTCACATACTCCAGCACATCTCAAAAATCAAGACTCAGTAAGTTGGCAAAGGGAAGTTCGTTTAATGATACATACATCAGCATATCGAAGTCAGCAGCATTGCGAACACCTGTCTCACTCCGACATCCTCGAACTTCAGTGGAACAGCCGGTTTTATAGGCTAAACTCGTCATCATTGATGTCTAATTCTACAAAAAATCATCACGCAATATAATTGGTTGGGAAAGTTAACTTAAGTATAGGTGTTATATCTGTATATGACAATAGAGCATGCAGATTGGTTAACTCTTATCTGGTGGGCGTCTACGCCCATCCCTCTACATCACACGTGATGGACGTCACTATAAGTACGACGTTCTATTGGTTACAGTGTCTACAGGACCCTAGATTACATGGTCCACTGTGATTGGGCAAGTTACACCCCTAACCATAAATCTCCACTTTAATTAACAGCATGCAGGATGGACACCCAGGTGCCTAGTGTCCCAAGATTCACCCTGCCTCCCTTCCATCAATCAGTGGTTTTAGGGCGATGTGTCAATTAGTTGGCTAAGGAAGGCCTCGAAACTGTAGTCTCTTATCAGGAAAAGTTATGGCACCACTTGGATCTGGGTGACATCAGACGGTGGTACATCTTCGCGCCTGGCTGGTCACGTGTTGGTTCACCGTGAATCTGCTTCAGTTTCCAGCTTTTCCTGTATTTAATTCTCCATGTAGCTACACCACCTGCCCGGGCTTCCTTATCTTGACCTTCACAGGGCAGGCTGGTATGCTCTGAAGTTTCGATTCTCCATAGCTGAAGCTCGCCCCCTCTCTTGGGTTGACCTCGATTTCCCAGGCCTGAGCCGTCCTTTGTTGAGATTCGATTCCGCTCTTTCCCCTGGCTTGGGCATGGATATGAAACCCGACCAGTTAGGCCTTGGCCGCTGGGCGTACTTCTGCTTTTACAAAATGGAGTCGCATGTGTACATTGTGCCTTCTTGAGGTAGATATATGCTTGGCGCTTGCCGCTCTATCTTCTACTAACCATTGCAAGCAGCATTGATTTCTTAGCATCTTGCATTTCAAGCCTATTTCCACACGGTTAACAGGTTTGATTCTTTCATCTTGGTTCTTTCGCTATGACGTTTCTTACATTTTAACATTGTGTTGTCCTTCGTGTCTCTTGCACCTGTTCTCGTGGATACATGCGTTCTCGTGTTGCCTTTTCTCATGCGTTAGTCTGTCCAGGCCCTCTTCTCATCATCGTTTGTCTTCCATCAGGACTCTTTGTGTCTCCTCATGGACAGTCTGTAAATACTCATTGTTTCGTATCAGTGGCTGGTATGGTTGTCTGATTGGGTACCGTGCTGCCCAGGGCTGTCTGCTTATTGGCATTTCAACAGGTACTGATCTTGTAATGTACACAGGGCAGAGGCCCAATGTGGCTCTCTGTTGGTTCAGTTGCTCCTCATACGTCACATACCTTGGCGAATATTTTACTGACAATTTGCAATGGGGGGCAGGGGTGCAGGCCATATCTGGGACCTCCTCTACACCTCTGCATCATCCACAAGGTTGTCTGGGCCCGGGGACCACAATATCTTCAATTTATCTCTCTAAATACTCTCCTCCTAAACCATTTTGCTCCTCTGGCACCAACTCCTTGTGTGTAAAGCATTTTGCTAAGCAGAGGGCAGGGGTCACTCACTTTTTTCTGTGGGCTCCCTCCTTAGGAATAGCCTCCCTCTCCCCCTGCAGCTTCAGCAGGATCTTCTCAAAATCTAGAAGCTCCTTAAGACTTTCGGCTTTTCCTCCTCCTTCCCACCTTCTCTCCCCTGCTAATCTCACAGTTGCTGAATCATTGTCCTTGACCCTTATGTATCTTCAGGGTCTTGACCTCCCACACCAATTCTTCCAAGCTCCTGTCTTTCCACAGCACTTTGCATATGCATACCCTCCACTCTGGAGACTCGCACTCACACCTCTTGGGGCCCAGGACGTGTCGCACTCAACATTCTAGCACTTTGTCCATGGCTCACCCATGGGCTCGGACTCCCCAGCACTTACCCCCTCTTCCTGCTTCCTTTCAGCACTTACATGTTCTGAATTCTCACAAGGCATAGTAGGTTCGTTCTACCTCCCTCTACCCCTCTGCTCTTAAATGCTGTGTTGTAATGTGGGTGCTTTGAAACAGTTTATTCTTATTGTATAAGCGCCTAACAAGCAAACAATAAATAAACAATAAATAAATTGCCAATTTGTGGTGATGGTTCCTCCAAAGAGAAGCATCCTCATGTAACTAATAGTGCTCATTCATCGAAGTCAGGATCTTGCGCCCCACCCGGGTAACATTGATTACAGCTGGAGGGGCATTGGCAAGCTGTGGTTTATACTCGGAAGAGAGGGGTGCCTCAAGGCTAGCCAGGAGCACAGAAGACTTCAATTTTCATCCATTTGGGGAACGACTGAGCATTAGGGAGAGGCAATCTTTAAAACGCCTGAGGGTAAAGGCTTAATGGTATTGCTGTATGTCAGGAAACCCAAACCCTCCTTTCCTTGTTGCCCATTTCAGTATCCTCATGCCATCCTCAGTCTTTTCAACTCAGCACAGAGAAATCCTAGAGAGCTTATCTCAATCTTTTCAATGTCCGTATTTTTCAACAGGAGCAGCAACATACTCCATACATATAGAGTTTTGGGTAACAACATGTTTTTGATTGCCCCAATTTCTTCCCATATGCTAAGGCTTGATTTCCTCCAATGGGCAATATCCAATGTCACCCATCTACTTTGCCTCATGATATTGTGGTAAAGGATCTGGTGCGTAATCATAGTAACCCCAACTCCCAGATACATAAAACCCTTTTTCACCCAAATGACCACCGATCTTGCAGACATGGATTTTTGGCATCCCAAGGAGGTAGGTTCACTTTAAAGTAAAACAGTATCCCAAATTTTGCAAAGAGGTCGACATAATTGGACACTAAGGCACTTTTTCAATTTGTATATTTTTGATTTAGAACATTTTTTTTAATACTTATTCATTATTTTTCAATTAACACAACTTTTAGGCCGGGCTCAGTTAAATAGGTCACACCTCTTTAAAAGATTATATAGTTACCTTTGCTTCTTATGAAGTATGTTACATTTTAACGAGTGATTATGTTATATTGTTCTTAATAACTATGGTGTGGATGATTAAGTCCTGATGAAGGCCAACTGACCCTGCGACTACAACATTAAGGGATGAATGCAGCATCACAGCAGAAGGGCAGGACTAAACACAGAGAGGATGCCTGCTTGCCTTAAGCAAGAGGGCATATGAATGCAGAGTTTAGTAAAACAAGTGAAGTAGAACTCTCTATAACTTCGGATTAAAAGGTCAAATATGGTGTGAGTAGTACGACTCGTTGTGCGTTGTGACCTATGGACCGGACGCCTGCAATAGTATTCCTCTTGAACAAGGTAGGTTTGGTAGATGGAAAGGGACATAACTGAGGGGCTTTCACTTTGGATAGGACATCAGGAGAACAAAGCGTAGAACTTTGCCTTTAATTCATGGTCATCACACACCTACGGTGAGGCCTTTATAGAAATGTCTACTTTAAGGAAAACGTCAGTTTCTGTAACCAGACTTGTAACATTCCTGTGGTAGGGGAGTGAGAGTACATTCTTGTTATGGTCATCTTGGTTAAGCCCCATACATGTACATACAAAACCCGAAAAGGGGGCCTCTTGTTTCACTAATACTAGAACCTGTGGCAGGCATTTTCTGATGTAGTCATAACCCATGGGGTAAGTAAATAATAATAGATGGGAGTGTTGAAAAATAAATACCAGAAAACTATAACCACAGATTGTGTCCTTGTTTTTGCTGCTTTGCAGGTTCCAGATTGATTCAATAGAGGCCCGTAGTACTAGTAGTAGAAAAGCTTTATTTCAGTTAATACTGAACCATAAAAACTGAAAACAGGCAAAAATATGAAACAATTAATTTCCATTTTCATAAAATTCCATTCACACATCGATAATAAGAAAGACAATTAACCTAAAAAGAGTTCACGTCGAAGAAATATTTGCATACGAGTCTTCTAAATCTAAGCTTTTTGTCTAAATGTTGGCAATACAATTATTAATTAAATTAACCATCACATACCAGTCATTGTAGCACTACAATACTAAGCACTTAAAAATAGAAGTACATTTTAAGATGCATTCATAGATAATTATTAAGATCTATTTTTCAATCATTCTTTGTCTATGCCTCCAGGCTTTAACAAGGTAGCTTGAAATTGCGTAAACCCTGTGGACACTATTTGGGTTTTTACAGAAATCCAAGGCCCAAGTACTGTAGTTATGTTGTTTCACCTAAATAATGGTACAAGTTACTTTCTCGGTAAAGGGTTTAAATAAGGACAGAAAAACATACAAGGATAGACTTCCTCCCTTGCATGACCATACATTGGAGAAGCAGCGTTTCCTTCCCTTGTCCAGTTCTTCGTAAAGTATTCTAATTGGATGGCTCCCAATCAGTGAATACATCAAAGCCAATTTCCAGTCCGCTGATTTCACAAGCTGTGAGCTCTCCGGCCTCAGAGATTCTGGAGTGGGCAAGCCACTCAAGCCAAGCTTCAGCGGCACAATTTTTATATATTTAAACATATCAAAGGTCTAGAATGATTGCTACTCAAAAATACTGTACTGCCTTTTTGTACACCCAGAGCTTGGTGGATGTCCAGAGCTTGATCCAAAAGAAAACTGGCTTCAATTGAGCATGATAAATAAAGCCCGATTACCCTAGTTCCATGGATACTGCAGCACTTGGAGTGTCTTCTGGTAGACCTAAACATTTCTTAAAGGATTTATTCTCACTGACCTTGAGCGAAGTAACCCCAGAGCAGCCCCAAGGCTCAGCAGCACTTCAAGTGGCTGATAATGCCTGGGCCGTATACATTTTGGCTTCAATGGCGACACTACCAGACTTGTTGTAAAACCAAGGAGAGAACCGGTATTTCTGTTCAAAGTCAAATTGCATTTTTGAATCTGGTGCTCCTGGAACCTACATTACCGAATCGGACACCCAAGTAATCATAGAATTCCACATTTTCTATTTTCATTCTGTTCAGTTCAATATTCAAGGCAGGTATTGGCTTTCTAGAACAGGACATTATTTTGGTCTTTAATGCATTTATGACTTGCATGTAATCTTTACATAGTGCTACAAATTCGTCTAAGGTTTTTCATGATACCTGGGGAGATGTCGACAGTAACATTGCATCATCCGCGAATAGCAAAACATATATATACGTCAACATCCAATTATAGGGGTATCATTTTATTTTAGCCAGGAGAGCTCTAGAAAGCCCATCTATGAAAAGTATAAAAATATATAGGGCCATGACACACCCCTGCCATACCGCTTTTGTTACAGGAAATTCATATGTCAATTCTCCTTGGTGCCACCAACGTACCTTAGCCTGGTTGTGAATTTGTAAAACCTGGATACACTAGCTGGGGCATACACTGTTTCCCATAAAAGGTGGCATTGAACATTGCCAAATGCTGCCTTTGGATCAATAAATGCAATATAAATGGGGCATTCCTTTTTGGGTGACATATTTCTGAATGATCAGTGCCAGTCAAAAGGCGTGCTTGACAGTGCCTACCGCCTACAAAATCCTGCTTGTGTATGATGGAGCAGTTTTAAAATAGCAATATAATGTAAGATCCTGTTTGCAAGGATTTTAGCATACACTTCCCCAAGGCAGTCCAACAAAGCATTGAAGATTGGCACTATCGTGGCTGATCTCCAGGAGGCAGGCGGGTTATGAGAGTTATGAGAGTGCCTAGAAACACTGGTTCCATGTCATATCATCAACGACTGCTTTTTCGACTGGTGTTTTTCTGAAAAAATGTTGCTGAATAAAACAAATTGATTTTTTTATTTTAGTCAGGTTCCCCAAGCCCTCCCTCCCCCACCTATTTTGTACTGCTCCCAAACCACCCAACCATTTATATGCCCTTCCCACACCGCCAAAAAATATGTGATGTGTTTTTTCAGCAAACATTTTTGGGAAAAACACCCATCGAAGAAACTACTGTTGATGATTGGAAGTCGTACCCAAACGGTTGGACACAAAAACAAAATCATATCATATCATTCACTAGATGAAAAGCTTTTTGTAACATAGGAGCTCAAAAAGAAGGGTCAGGCTTGAACAGATAGATCAATTGGAAGGCCATGATGCTTTGTTGTTTTTTTTTTAAGTGTTAAGAGATAGAATCACCTCTTCAAGTGAAAAAAACAGAGGGGATTGGTTCCAGATATACAAAGACAGCGACAGGGGGAGAATAGGCGTCTGCGTAGGCAGATGTATACATACAATTGCTTGAAATGCTCAAAACCAAACAGATTGAGGGATGGACATAATCGGGCTAGCGCTAACATTTTGATCTTCTGCGTAATTATCTTCCAAAACTTCTTTTGATCATGTTACATAGAAGCTTCAAGCTTTTCCATCTCTTTTCAATGATGGCTTCTTTTTTGGCCTTGACTACAGCCTTATAAATCGACTGCATTTTTCTAACCAAAGCCCCTTTGTTGGTACGTTCTGATTTAATTGCTGTTATTAAATTCTTTAGCGGTTGTACAATCATTGCCGAACCAACTTTCACATCCCCCCTTTTCTTGCCTCTTTGCTGGATCGATGATTAAAAAAGGGGGAACAATATCTACTAATTTATCATAAAGACAAAGTTCATAGATTAGGCAAGGATGTCTCTCTCATAGGCACAGGTTCAAGCTACTGCACTAATAATTTCACTTCTAAGATGTTCGCTTTGATCAGGATCCCATTTAATACAGCCACCATTGTCTGAACTTGCAATATCGGGGTCATAGGGTGCAGGCTGTTTATTCTCTAGGTCATAATTCATATTAATCATAAGTGCGTTGCGATCACTTTCTAAATGTTCTTGAACAAATGGCAATAATGGGCACCTAACAGGCGATCGTCAGGATGGCAGCATTTGCCTTGCAGGTGATCGTTTATTGCTCTTATTTCTCTTTTTGCAAAAAGAATGGCCAGCTCCTGGGCGTTTAGAGGAGAGGTTTACATTGGACTTAGTGACAAACTCATTGCCAAAATAGTTTACGCACTAAAGTAGAACGTTTAAGAAGAATGTTTTCTGTGTACTCTAAAGATCAGGACTGACTTTAGTGTGGCTCACTGTGTCTTCATTGTTCGGGTTGGTTCGTGTCAGCTTTTTCAGGTCTGATATGGTGTAAGAATAGGGAACCCCTTCAACCAATACATGTTAGAAGCAATTAATGTCTCTTTCTTTATTGCTTGAAGGAGTACACAACTCCTGTTATCAATATACTTGCTTAATATACATGGAAGCTTCTTCGGTTATTCTGGGACTTGAATCTCATCTAGCCAGGATTCAGTGTAATCTCAAAATGGATGTCTCTCAATGGGCTCAGGGATGTGTAACTCAAGTTTCCCAGCATGCATTGGTAGGTCAAAATAAATCTCTCAACCCGCAGAGGGACTTCTGGTTCAGATTCCCAGCGTGGTGAATTATCCCAGAATTAATGTCTCTCAATGAGCTATGAGTGTCAGGACTCAGAATACAACGCGTTCACTGAATGTGGGGCTTTCCCTTTGCTATGGGCGTCACGACTCTGTTTCACAGCACTCTGCATTATCCCAGAATGACTTACTTGCCAGGGTGATTTGAGGCTTCTTCTGCCGGCCCCTAGCTTTCAGCATTGCTCCTTGGCCTACGTGTGTCTTTCCTTTCTTCTCAGCATCCTTTGCTCTGGTTGGTCATAGTTGTGCCTACGCAGCCTCCCTGCTCTTCTCATGGTTGCAATCTCACCAGTTTCTTGACTCACTCCGCACCTTTCTTGGATTCTGCAGCTGTGGGCAGCTGTGGGCCTTGGTCCCTGGATCTCCCAAACAGTCCGAACCAGGACCTGCGTTTAGGGACGGTAGTCAACCAACCTGTACCTCATGCCTCCAGCGTGACCAACACAAGTTGTTCACGCAGGGTTTATGAATTTTCCCTCGCACTACGGGTTGCAGCATTTGACTCCAGTCTTGGAATAAAGACCCCCCAAGAGCAGCTTTTTGGGCAACTCTGACTGTGTTACATCACAACATGGATTGTGGTAACCTGACACAGGCAAGCGACCAAACGCTGCTTCTGCCATGAAGTGAAACATTAGTATGTTATGTTGCTTTTTAGCATCACATGTTCTTTGGCCTGACTGCAACATATTTCACTGTGATGAAATATTTGTGTGTTTAAATAAGCAATTGGTTATATTGTGTCTTAAGAACATTTTTTTTTATAGTGCTAGTTTGTAGGCCGACCTAGCGTTCCGTCAGTGTACCCCCTGCCTCTCTATCGTCCTCGTCCCTCTCAATCTCTTGGTCCGTTTCAGTCTCTCTCTTTGTCATTCTTTGTCAGTGCTATCAGTCTTTATCTGTCAGTGTCAGTGTGTGTCACTGCCTTTCTCTTCCTCTGTCAGTTTCTGCCAGCAGTGCCAGTCTCTCTCAACAGGAAGTGCTAAGGAAGTTCCGTATAAAAACGTGACATTACTGTTGAAGTACATCGGAAAGACATGAAATGGAACTGCGGGGTGTGGGGGGCGGGGAAAGGGGCCTGTCCGATCTTCTCTGTCTTCTAATTCTCAATTCTCTGTGGCTCTGTAAAATGGAGTGCTGGGCAGCCTGTAATGGCAAAAGCAATGAACGCAAGCTCTCACATCAAATAAAAGCAGGCAAAGGGTCCAGAAGTTCAGTCCTCACGGCGCATTCACGGCTCTCTGCCGAGGCGCCTGATACTGCCGGCACACCGACTTCTCGAACCGCCTCGATGTGTGCATAGACCTCTGTCCACATGTGAAAATGGAGCGCACACACACACACACACTCACACACACACGGAGCAGCATCTGGGTAAGAACTTCTGTGTTTCTGGGTCAGTGGGATTGCACGATTAATCCAAGTTGAATTTTCTTGAAAGCTAAGAGCTTCATTAGACGGAAATAGGTGAATTTTTTGCATTTCCTGGAACTGATGCCGAGAGCGTTCTCTCACTATTCTTCTGTGAGGTTTGCAGAGAGCTTTTAAAGAAGGCGACATCGTAAGAGCTCTGTGGTTTTGTGGCGCAGGCGTTTGGCGCTGGGGTGGGCATACAATGTCTAGAAAGGGCTGTTTTTAGTTTTTGCTATTAGGTGGTGCTGTAGCCGCCAGCTATAAGCAAAAACTATTGCCATGGAACGTGACGATAGGCGAGAGATGAGATGTTAATGTTAAAGGATATTTGTACCGTGCACTATCACCACCGTTGTGGACCTCTGGTTTTCTGGTGGCTCTGAAAAAGGGGAGAGTGGGGGAGGGTGAGTTAGTGGGAATGAGCTGGAGAAGTGCAAGATAGCAGTGATGTGCTGTTGGCAGCCTCAGCCCGGTGGGTCCGTTGGCTGGGCTTCGGGTGTTTTATGGTCGGTAGTCGTTGTGGTTGTGTTTGGTTCGAGTTTGAGAGGTGTATGCAGAGGATTGAAGTTGTTAGTGGATTGGTTATTGATTCATGATTGCACGCTAGGTCCAGGCTAGGCAGGAGAGTCATATCAGTCATTGAATTGCTTTTCTATCTAGATGTGGCGCATGCTAGGCTAAAGAATTCGCTCTATGTGTGCGCATGCTAACATTCACAATTCTATCCAGATGCGACGCAGGCTAGGTTGAGGATTCCAACTAAGTGAGGCGCATGCTAACATTCACAATTCCATCTAGATGTGGCGCATGCTAGGCTAAATAATTCCCTCTATGTGTGCACATGCTAACATTCACAATTCCATCTAGATGTGGCGCATGCTAGGCTAAAGAGTTCCCTCTATGTGTGCACATGCTAACATTCACAATTCCATCTAGATGTGGCGCATGCTAGGCTAAATAATTCCCTCTATGTGTGCACATGCTAACATTCACAATTCCATCTAGATGTGGCACATGCTAGGCTAAAGAGTTCCCTCTATGTGTGCACATGCTAACATTCACAATTCCATCTAGATGTGGCACATGCTAGGCTAAAGAGTTCCCTCTATGTGTGCACATGCACACATGATGTGAAGATGGACAGAAAACCTGTGCGTGGTGTTTGTTTTTTCACACCACCACTGACTGTCCACCGCCACGCTGATCCTGAGGGCCATTCCCACCCACCTACGACCGTCCTCTCCTGCCCTGCCAGAGTACAGTGCCCCTCCTCCTCTCTGCGCTTTAACGCGGATGCCAGTGTTATTTCTAAGCATCCTTCTCAGAGTTAATGCTTTCATTGCAGCTGTAAACAAGCTCCTGGTGTTAAGTTATGCCACTGAGATCATAGTGCGCTCGACTGCACCCTTCATTGTATCCAGGTGCTCTGGCAGATGTGAAAGAGAGGATGGGTGGGCGAGGCTAGTGTTGCAAAATGCAAGACAGATTTTGTCGATGTGTTGGTGCGTGCAGACCTAAGCCCCCTGCGTTCATGTCAGGTTCTCAAGAGCATGGAGGCAACTGTGCTCAGTGGGCAGCCTTGGGTGTCCCTGGTGCTGCGATGCATTGGCCTAGGGAGTGGTATGGTCAGTGTGTGCAGGTGTGAAGTGTTCTGATGTTTGATGTCTCTTGGGAGGCGTGATCAATTGCTGTGTGTGGGTGGTTAGTTGGTATTCGTATTGTGTGTTGGCGTGTAGAATTTGAGGCCTCAACGGGCAGGTTGGTGAGGTGTGTGAACCAGCCTGAAAACACGCAGCAGTTAATTACATGGCATGTCAAGGCCTGAAAAACGAATGACAGTCACTGCAAAGCATTAGAAATCCTAGCAAGGCACAGAGAGGCCTTACAAGGCAAACCAACCTGCTGCCCTCAGCGCCAACAGCGAGCAACTAACTCTCTCCTTAAACATTGGGACAGTCATGCCTACATTCCAAAGGCCGGGGCTTCTTTCGGGATGTATAACTGCATTTAATAAAGTAACAAAAATTGGGATCGATAATAAAATAGGTTGTTTCAAAATATTGGACAGTACTCTTTCAGGACCAGGGTTTAATTGGCTGCCAGGGCCCAAATACCTCGTGTGTGTTGTATTTCTTCCACTTTGGTAGATAGAAGCTAGTTACTCATATCATTATTCACTTCCGTCAAGGATATTTTGTAATGTTCATTTTTAGAAAGTACACAACCATTCCTATTGCTCGTCAGTTTCCAAGCATGCAAAGCTTTAAAGTGGGTTGCACAACTCTGCAGGTGGGGATGCGGCCTGGATCTCAGGGCCATTCGTGCAAGGGTCTTCCACTGTGTGCTTTGTCAAAATGTCCTTATGTCTTTCTGCTCTGCTGCCATAACAAGATCCCACCAAAGTTTATTCGTAGATCCTCCTTTTTACTTTGAGAAGCCCTTATATATCTTTTTTTTGCTGAATGTTATGTTATGTTATTTTGCATTTATATAGCGCCTTATGTATCGTTGGTATGATCTCAAGGCGCTGGTAGGTTGAACTCCCTCGGGAACCGGAGTTCAAGTCAGTAGAGAGAGAGAGAGAGTCATAAGGTGTGTGTGAGCACCGGATATGTGTGCAGCAGGTGAGGCATTCGTGTGATAGCTGCTTCTTAGCGGTAGGTGTGGTGGTTGGGAGATCAAGAGTATGTGTTCGTTCTGGCAGGTTGTTATCCAGACCGATTCTGGCTGCGTTAGGCCTGAGGAGAACGCCTAGGTTGGAGGGTGCGTAACCAGCTGTGTTTAGTTAGGATGATGGGCAGTATGAGGCAAGTGATGGTATGAGAACAGCTATACCGAATGGTGTCATACTACCGCTGTGTTCTAGTTGAGTGGTGGTGTAAAGAAGAGAGTAAGCGTGGAGATGTGTATGGTGGTTTACCTTAGGTGCTTGAGATCGAGCACACTCCATTATGTTCATGCACTCCGACCGTAATTTTGCTGAATTCTTTTGGTACGATTTTGCTGGGTTTTTTTGTACCACAAATAGCGTGTGGAAACCTCCACATGTCCTCCCTTCCATCGCACGCATTTTCAGAATACCTTACCCCAAATTACCATCTGTGAGTTTGTGGTAAACAAAAGCTGCCAAAAAAAAACCGATACAATTTCCATTCGTCAAAAGTGTGTAATACCACTAGAGCCACATCCATCGGGTGCCATTTTTGATGTTGCTGATAATTCCTATTTCAGTGCATTTCAGTTATCATCAATTCATGACCTAAGATCAGATGTATCCTTAGTTCCACTTTTTCGTGCTTTTTTGTGACCCCAAATATCAGGGATTATGTTTCTCCTCGAATTGGAGCAAGCTGACCCTTTCCCAGCAGTCAACCAGTATAATAAAAAAGAACTCAGGAGATCCACAAAGGCCCAGAAATTCACGCTATTTTTGTGTTTATTTATTTGGTTTGTTTTGCATTATCGCGGGCTAGGGTGCGCAGAGCTCGAGAACACCTCACAAAGAGAACATGATGGCTAACCCGATAACGCGAGACACAGCCATAGGCAGAGGCGTTGCTAGGGGGGACTCAGGTGGCTATAGCCCCTGGTCCTTTGGCTGTAGCCCCGGATATAATCTCAGGGGCTACAGCCAAAAGGCTAGCTAGCCCCCAGTCCCAACAGTTCCGACATTAGCGTAGCCCCGGGTCTTTTACAGACCTAGCAACACCCCTGGCCATAGGCCCAGCTAAAAAGCCACGCAACGCCCAGATGAAGCAGACAAAGAATACGCTGGAAAAAGTGGGCAACAGGGAAACAGAGTCTGGGCCAAAAGGGGCCCCAGGAGGGACCAGAGGAACGCCTGTATGTGAGACACTGGACTCGAGAGTGACGTTTGAACATATCGCTCTTTTACATCAACCCACGCTGCCGTTTCATCAGCACATCTATTTAGGGCTCAATGTTTCTCTGTTACATGGCCGGTACCGCCGTTGGGATTGTGACTGCCAGGGGTGTTGATAGGTCTGGAAAAGATCCGGGCTACACTCATTTTGGGACTGTCGGGACTGGGGGCTAGCTAGCCTTTTTGGTTGTAACCCCTGAGCTTCTATCCGGGGGTAAAACCAAAAGACCCGGGGCTATAGCTCCCTCCTCCTCCCCCCTAGCAACGCGCCTCTGCTGACTACCATTTAGTCACTAGGTATTTCAAGAGAGGGTGAAGAGCCTGCCCCTGCAGGTCCCATCTACAACACACCCTCATTACGAACTTGGCGGTAGCCATGCCGCTATTGGCGGCATGGCTGCCGCCGAAATCGCATCCGGGTTCCCAGATGCGGAATTACCGGGCCATTACCGGACGTTGCCGGTGCCCCCATGTAGGAGCGGAATGTTAATAGTCTGCTGAAATCAGCGTTTCACAGCGCAGACTGACATATTTCGTTCTGTCCAGACATTTGCAATAGATGTTAACTTCATTTTAAAGTGCACTCAGTTTATGCCACTTACTTGCATTACCTTGTGGTAAATGTAGTTCTGCTCGTGTGCAGTGATTCTATAAATAGACGGATGGCTTCTCAGTGTATAACCCTCTGCCACCTGCTCTCCAGTGCCCTGGCAGTTATTAAACCAAGTTTATATCCCGTCCCTCACATGGTCATCCTTTACTTGATACATATATCAAAGGCGATTCGAATGTGGGCCATTTGCTCTGGGGGAGGGGCAGATGCTGGACATCAGTGCCCTCTGTAAAGAATCCCTGTTCGCCAGCCATGAAAGTGCCTTTACATTTCTGGTTTGATAGTGAAATACAACTGTGGCATTGTCTCTCGCCACCAATGCCCTACCCCAGCCCGAGTAGAAAGAGTGCTGCATGAAGCCATGCCCTCATCAATAAACAGGTAACAAAGCCAGTAAGTACTGAAAACCTGGCACGCATATTCAAGAATGGGCATGATTGGCCAAGGGCAGGGTGTGCAATATGTGGGTCCCCAAATGTTTTGGACTACGATTCCCATGAGCCCTGACCATTAAGTATGCTGGCTAGGATTGTTGGGATTTGTAGTCCAAAACATCTGTAGAGTCAAAGGTTGCAGACCCCTGGCCAAGGGGAACCGATCACTCCTGCACAATCACTGCTGGTAAGTGGCATGCTTTGTACAAAGCCCCAAAAGCCCACAAGCAAGGCCACTAAAGCTTTTACTTGCACACTTTCTGTATCAATCTGAGATCTGGAGCAACTGCTAAAGAGCTGCCAGACTAAGCTTTACTGATCTGATTATTTCCCGAGCAATCTGTTAATAAGAGGAAAGGTAAGGCACAAAAAACGAAGCCCACACATACAGACCTGACGCTTGAGAAGCGGGGGTACACCGTTTATCCAAAAAGAGGCATGATACGGATCAGAGGGGATGTACCAGTGTGTATCTCTTACCACCCCAATAACACACAAGCAATACTTGTCCTCAAACATTTATCATCAACGCTCACTTAAAAGGCTGAGAACGGGGTCACAATCTGCATTTATTAAGGCGGCTGTCCCGAAACCCAGCTCGATGAATACAATATAATCTAGTGATCCACTAGGTGGGTTGGGATCTCAAAAGAGATTACTGGTGATGTCCTCTGTCCCTTTGGCTACACCAATCAGTTCCAGCTGCTTGTCAATGCTTGGCAATGCCTACAGCCACTTGATTTTGAAGCAACACGTGTGTCCTAGAATTGTGTGTCCTAGATTCTATTCCTTGCATTGCATTACTGTAAAAGCAAGCACTGAAAAGACCAACAGTTTTGACTCTTGTATAGGCATTAGATAGGCATTTGCCAGGCACTGCAAGAATATGCCCAGGTACTAACACCAGTTGCCAGCTTTTCCATCTTGTAGCCATGTAATACACTAATGGAAGTGCCTGGAAAATATCTCTCCCATGCCTACATAAAAGCAAAACTGTTGGCTTTGCCAATTCCTGAGGTCATTAAGGGAATTGGGTCCTTACGGTATAATATTCAGTGCTTTAAGTAGGACAAGAAATAGAAGAGTGGTCCTAATGAGACACAAAACAGTATTTGGTGACAGAACCTGAGAAGTGTATGCGGCGGCCGACGAAGCATGTTTTTGCTCTAGTACGAAATAAACCAGGTTTAATACAGAGTACAATCTATAAAAAAGTGCATTTAATAAAATATAATCAGGGGTAACAAATATACTAAAAGAAAAATATTCTCATAAAAAGGTATCTCCAGGAATTAATGTGCCTACTGAAGATTGGAGCCTGCAGGTCAGAATTTCCCACCTCAGCAAGAAAGCTGAAGGCGTTACTGGACTCCACTTACAGAGAGGACCTCTTCTGGAACCTTCGAAACATTTCAAAATCTGCAATCGGAGGAGATTTTTGCAAGTCTGCGATCATAAGAAATCGGCATTTTCTGCAGAAACTCCCCCCCCCCCCCACCCACAGATTTGGACTGTCTCTACAAATAGGTGGCTTCAATGCGCTGACACAATAAAAAGCAGAGGATGGGAAGAGAGAATAGGATCAGGAGATTGGATGTCTAGCACGAGGGCAGTTATTTCCAGCCAAGTCCAAAAGCTCAGAGATAGAGAGGGGTTTATGTTCCTGGTGGTACTTTCTGAAGTCAGGTTCAGGGGTGCATGAACACATGGAGAGATCGCCCCAAAGCATTTGGTTTTTGCATAAGAGGTAGATTTCCTATGGTGCTGCCCATATCCTTCTATCCAGGCTTATAAGGCACAATCAGTTTGTCTAGACGGGGCAAGGTTATGCAGAGCTATGGGAACCAGGCGAAGGGTTTGAAATTCCACTCTCTGTTCCACTGCTAGCCATGGAAACTATTTAAGGGCAGGGGTGATGTGGTCTGCATGTTTCAGGTACAGGAAAAGTTGTGCTGTGTAATTGCGTGCATGTTTGAGCTTGCCCGAGTGGGCATTACCTCCATACCTGACCCCACCACTCCCTCCTGTGATGCCTAATGTAATTTTGCATATTTAAATAGTACTCCTCTTTAGTTCTCTTTGTAAGTCACCTGTTTTATTTTATGTACATTTCTTTCTGTTTTTTTTGTTTTGTTCCTGGTATATGTCCTAATGTTTTACAACATAATGCGAATAATAGATGCATAAACCTTAGAAGGCGAAGGGTTTAGATAGAAGCGCACACCTATAGTAAGTAAGATTAGTAAAGAGATTCGAGGATTATGTTGTATAAACTTTTAGGTGCGGGGGGGAAAACTGAGGTCACAACACTAGCTTTCAGTGCAGAAGAAGCAACCCGTATCTTAGGTCTCATCAAAGATACTGAAAAAACTTTACAAAGTGAAGACAACCCCGAAAAAACTATTCAGAAACTAGAAAAACTCATTAGACGTGAGATCTCCCAAAAATTACATGCTAGCACACTAGTGGAATATTATAAAGCTAAGAAAATTCCCAGAGGTCTGAGGGTTTACCTAAGACCAACACTTTGTAGTGAAAATAAGATATTTGTACAAAAATGGGACCAGATCTTGAATAAGTGTTCTTTGGACCTTATACTACTAACTATTGAGGAGCTGTCAAAATCCCTTGTAACTATTGATTCTGAAATTAAAACTCTTCAAGACCAAATATCTAAATTTAAATCGGCAAAAGATCTCTCTGAGATACTAGAGGATATCAACCTGAAATTGGCAAACTATAAGACTGAAATTGAACAGAGGAAATTGAGAAAATTTAAAAGAGACACCTTTGACTATCTCAATGATATAGTATACAATTGGCAAGAATATTACCGACAGCGAAATTTTAATCGTAATAACCAACAAGACTCTAACTTCGCAAACTCAGGTAACAGTAGCGACAGCAGTGTTGGTGAACCCATCCAGAGGCCTTCCACAGACCGCACTAGTGAACGTGAACAAACAGAAGACACCAATAGACCAGGGGTGTCCACATCTCCAACTAATAAAGACGCTGAACCTTATACATCAACGGGGGCTTTTTTAGGCATAAGAGAAAGACCCGGAGAGGGAAGAAAGCCACAAACAAAAAAGAGAAACAAATAAAGGACAATAATCTAGTGGTGAATATCTCCAGCAAGATTCTTTCAATAGAACAACTTAACATTTTGAACAAAGGATTATCGTTTGTTCTTACGTGTAATACTTCATTATTTCAAGAAAAAATCTGTCTACACAGATTGATGCGTAAATTAAGACTTAAAATTTTCTTTGACTCGCAACCTGAAAAGGAATCTAGACTACCAGAAAGTGATTTACTGGTAATACGTCCCAAGAGTACATTTGACCCACAGGTACAAAATTCAATTTTGAATTTATTTGAGAAGAGTGTCCTACAAGATTTAAGCAGAATTGACTATAGAAGAAAAACACCCATTAATATCAAAAACCGCCAACTAGATCTAATAGATAAATTGGCGAAAAGTGAAGACATTACGATTAAACCGGCTGACAAAGGGGGAGCAATTGTAATCATGGATACATCCTTTTATGTCAAAAGATGCATTGAACTCCTTAGCGATACAGACACCTATGCCATACTAGATAGGGACCCGCTACCAGAAATCAGAGAACTAATTAACAATACTCTGTTAAAAGCCAAAGAAAACGAATGGATTAATGATAAAACACATCAATATCTCACTAATTCCCATCCGATTACACCAGTCTTTTATGGGCTCCCTAAGATTCACAAAGATAAACAAAATCCACCCCTCAGACCGATTGTTGCTGGGACAGAAAGTATCTTCGACCCACTGGCAGTCTACATTGACAGATTACTACAACCGCTTATACAGGCATCATCCACATACCTAAAGGATACAACAGACTTCCTTAATGGACTTAAAGACTTTTCAGCTATCAGTGAAGACTGCATACTATTCAGCCTGGACGTATGTAGCTTATATACCTCAATACCCCATAGTGAAGGTATAGATTCTGTTGAATGGTTGTTACTTAACAATTCAGGTGTGAAAGGTAATCCTCAATTCATTCTGGAGCTACTAAACTTAATCCTCTACAATAGCTATTTTAGACATCAGGGCAAATACTTTTTACAAACATCGGGTACCTCGATGGGATCATCGATGGCGCCCGTGTACGCTAATACTTTTATGTTTCAGTTCGAAAGTCAGCATGTACTGGAACATCCCACATGGGCAGCATACATTTTAACCTGGAAGAGGTTTATTGATGACATTTTCTGCATTTGGTGTGGCACACGAGATGATTTGGACCAGTTTTTTGAATACCTCAATTTAGTGCATCCTAGGATTAAATTTACTATTGAGATTGGTAACCCTTATTTACATTTTCTTGACGTTAACTTAAGCATTGTTAACAATAAGATAGCTACGTCTATATACCACAAACCGACTGATGTAAACAATCTGCTTCACTATTCCAGCTTCCACCCGAGGGCGATGCTCCAAAGTCTACCATATAGTCAAATATTACGCCTGAAAAGAATAATTTCTGACCCAGAAGTTCTAGATAAGGAATGCACAAATCTTGTTAGTAAATTTCAGAACAGAGGCTATCCACCAGAAATTTTGGAAATTGCCAAAGACAGAGCTTCAGAGATCCCCCGTACAGATTTACTGAAACCTAAATCGGAGGTTAAAGACACCCCACTTTTATACATATCAAAATTCTCAAGACAGAGTTTTCAGATCACAAAAAGTATAAAGAAACATTGGAATATTCTTCATAATGATCAAACTCTATTGGAATTGTTCCCCACACCACCAATGATGTGTTTTAAAAGGGGTAAAAATATAAGAGACAAGCTGGTGAAAGCTGAAAGAGTACCAAAGGAGAAACAACTTTTCCTAGCTACCAAAAAACTAGGCACCTTCCCCTGCTTAGGATGTATACACTGTAATAACACAATCAAAGGTAATGTAGTGACTCACCCCAGGAATGGTCAAAAAATCAAATTAAGAGACTATTCTACGTGTCTGACATCAGGTGTCATATATATGTTGAAGTGCCCTTGTGGCAAAGTGTATGTAGGACAGACCAAAAGACCTGTTAAATCAAGACTGTCTGAACACAAGTCGAACATAAGATGTAATAATCAATATTCACCGATAGCTCGCCACTTCAACATGCAAAAACATACAATTGCCCAACTAAAATACCAGGTGCTAGAAGTTGTTAAACGACCTACAAGAGGAGGTGACTATCAGTCACTCTTACTACAAAGAGAAGCTTATTGGATTGATAAGTTAAGCTCTTTACAGCCCTGGGGTCTAAATGAGGATTTCACATTGAACTGTTTTCTGTGATTTGAATTTGACAATAAGGAATGATTGATCTTCAACATAAAATTGAGAGTCACATTGCTATTCCTGTGTCTGACTGTGATCTAAGGCACTACTTTGTTGAGACTAGTAGATGGTTGCCATAAAAATAATTGCCTGTAAACACAGTGTAAAAATTGTTCTTATTCTTAATTTTCATTGTTTGTCATTCTGTTATACTTATCACATTTAATTTTGATCTTTTGTAAAATAAATGCATTTACCCCATTGAGATTGCTATATTGCACTAGGTTGTCCATGCAATGAGAGAGAGATTTAAGGTTTTTTTTCCCTCTTCCTGCATAATGTGAATCCATGTGATCCACCTATTTTGAACTGATAGGTTACACATGGTCATTAAATGACCTTAGCCAGATAATCTGAACATTATATTCATTTTTTCCGTGCTATTTTTATCCCTTTTAAGATCCGAGCGTTTCGTTCGATTCAAGACCCTTTGTCATTGCTAATTTCGACTCTATTTCACATGGTACACTATTTTTCTCAACTTTCCTCTCCCCGTTCTACGATGTGCGGACTAGTATTTGTAATGTCCGATTTACATCGCACAATAGGTTTCTGTACTGTATGAATTTTTTCCTTTTAATTTATTTAGTTACGCACCTTTACGCTTCCCGATTTAAGTTACTTCTTGTCATTGAATGCCTAGAGATCTACACCTTCATTACAATATAACCTCGTTCCAAGATGGCCGACCTTGAGGCCCATTTACTTCTTAGTCCTTTTTCTTCACCTATTACTTCAGTCCTCTATTTATCTCCATGGTCACATGTAGTCTCCATGGTTTGTGAACAACAAGCCACTCGGCTGAACAGACTCTGTTCAGGATTGCCCCCCTATGCTCCAGGTAAGCGTGAATGCATGTGCATTTATCTATCTAGGGACCAGGGAAATAGTTCCTTAGTCTCATGATTCTTTTTTTTCTGTTTTCCTTACACTTTCTTTAGTTGATACTCTAACTGACCTATTACTGCCGGATTCTTCAGCTGTTGACCGGCCACACAATCTTGACATCAGTTGCACATCAGCTTTGAGAATTGTGCCATTTGCACATTCTTACCACGGTAATTCTTTACATTTTTTGCCTTGATTAAACACCATATTATGGTTCCATTACTTCATATCAGATTGCTAGGTATATTATACTAATCAGGACTTCATTCCTGTTCAGTTTGGCTATTCGTATGACAGAATTCCCACATACTGAGGCACCTCTGTAGTGACGGCGGGATACTTAAGTTCTACATCCTTATGTGGGCCGCTGTATTGATTATTTTCCGCCCTCCATATTTTGGTTAGGTATGTTACTCAATTTTTTTTATCTCACACCTATGACTGTTACGTTTGAACATTGAGCTTGGCATTGATCAGGCTTTGTTTTCTTTAGATTTCTGGTATCTTTTTGGGAATTAGCCATGTTTTAAGGAACTAACTGATGTACGAAGACTGTCTATCTATTTTCACCGCTCCGTCCGGTTCTCTGTTTCCGGCACTTTCTACTCACAGAGGTAACGATTTTTGTATTTCTTCCATATTAGATTGATATGGCCTAAGAACTATCTGTGTGTTGTTTTACCTACATATTTAATTTTCTTTAGCTTATGTTTCACCATCCACGTGATAGATCCCATTAGAGGTAGTACTCTACTAAATTACAGTATGATGGACGTTATACAGTTAATTTTGCAGGAAAAGATGCTTCAGTAGACCTTCAGCCCCTCTCTCGAGCAGGGGCAACCTAGTTAATCTTATAATGTTGCATGAATTACAATGCATATTAGAACATGTTACATTGTTTCAATTCCCTATTTTTTAGGGACAGATTAATGTTCTAAATACAATTAATGCCATTTATTTTTTAACTGTATACATTTAATATGACATGAACAGTCTATGCATTGTGCTTACAAAATTTTCTTCACTGAATTTATGCTTTCCTTTTACATTAAGAGTCCAAGTGTGGCCTTATGAAGAAGAGGAGAACTTCCTCGAAACGCGTCGCTAATCAATTTGGACTCCATTTTTCTTCAATTTGAGCTTTATCTATTGATACTGTTTCTATGCACTGTAAATAATCTTTGTCTGAACTATAATTCTTGCTGAAAATAATACAGCCTGACTATAAAGATATATATTTTTTTATCTCACACTCCTGTGTCTGACCATATGTGTTAGAAACAAATGTATGTACAATGCATATAACGCAGTTTAAACAACTGTATTGGATTAATCCAAACATTTGAAAGTGTGCAGGGGACGGGAGGGTTCCCAAGTTGAATCCTCTTTCTGTTTACTAAACCTTAGAAGGCGCATAGAAAGAAACACCATTTTGTAATTAGGGCAGAGGCTCAGGCTTGCATGGCCGCACTGCACCAGTTAAGCTCCATGGTAGGATTTGACTAGGCCCAGATCATTAAAGCAGAATGAGTCTGCACCACCAGTTCTCACGGAAGCTCACTTCCCATTGTCCCTTCACTGTTGCAAATACTTAGTATCCTTGGGAGGAATGTGCCCTGCAAAGCCATGAGACAACACCAGGCTCCTCGCAGTGCCCATTCATCATGACCAAGCTGCCAGCAGGCCTCTACCCTGCACCTAGCCAGCCCAGAGCCAGGGCCCACACCACTGACCCGACCCCCACTCCCCTGTATTCCATGATAGCGAGCGATCCCCCAGCCCTTAGTATAAACCAAGTAACCATAAACGATCTAAGCATGTGCAACTGTTTCACACCTCAACATAAAATACAGCCTTTGTAACACGAGGAACAGGGAGAGATAAATTATAGATCAAAACAATAGTGGAAGCCTTGAGTGCGAGAGGTGTAGTACCAACAAAGCCCAGAATCTTTGGGTCAGTATGACTGTATTTCTTCCTCCCTTCCCCCTGGCGCCAGTCCCCGAGCCTCCCAGGTGCATGCCACAGTGAGGTATTAGTAGGCTTAGCATAGTTTTATAGTTTTCACAATGTAACTTATGAGAGACCTGACCTTCACTCCATGGAGAGATGAGCCCAGCTGACCCACGTGGGAATCGACAGACGGCGGAGAAACGGATCAATTGTAGCCTGGCATCCCTTATGGAGCAGGATCATGTATAATATCTTACCAATCATCTGTGCGGGTTTAGACCTTATATGTGATGTCATCAGTGATGCTGTGGCCTCTCAAAAGGCATTAACATTCAGTCTGGAGTCAGAACATTCTCGAGCAGCAGAGTGCTTTGCTGATATTTTGTATCCTGTACAATTAAACCTTGTTATCCTTGCAAGCTAACTCTTGGCTTGTTTCCTTAGAGGGTTGTATTCATTCTGGCATGTGCATATCATGTACTTGCCTTCATTTGGTGACCCTGGTTACATGATCCCATCGCCCGCGTACCTGCAGAGATATCCAGGCAGCCTCTCCAGAAGGGCAATGCCCACCTACAGGGACCAGTCCCAAAACGCGTACGCTGAGTGGCCTTGTGGTAACCATGTTTGCATAATCCCGCCTGCTCTTTGGAGCGGGGTGCGGCCCCAAAGAGAGGTGCCGGCTGGTTATGGAACCCTGTGTACGGAGACCTTCGGGAGAAAGCACGGACGTGAGTATAGCCTGGAAGGGTTAACAAAATAAGGGTTGGGTGTATGGAACAGGGTGAAGATTGTGAACACGTAGTGATTGAGATTGAGAATGGGAAATGTCTGTAGAGTGTGTTCATTTTTTGGCTTTGTTATACATTTTTTAAGGATATTAAGGAAACAGAATAGAACGAAAAGGGAGCATCCCCGAGCGAGGGGAGATGGTGGCACCACTTACACTGTCTTGACCAGTGTGGGAAAAATATGAGGATAAAATATAGGATCTCCGCATAATTAGAGTGCTCAAGAATAGTAGTGGTTGTTATTTTAGCTTGTTATTTTAGTTTGTTTTGTTAGTGTATTTTAAAAGTGTAAGGAGGAGGCTCAGAAGGGGCGGGTATAGTGTGTATGTGTGAGCGTATCAGGAGAGTGTGAAGTATGGGTGCAAGAAGCTCTAGTGGGAGGTAGCGGGGAGGTGGAAAACAAAGTGATGATTTTTGCTTTTGTGTAACATGTTGACAGCCTTAAGATACATTAGAAACGAGCCTGAATTGTATATCTATTGAAATTGAACAAAGTACTGTTTAGCTGTGAGATGGTAGCTTAGGCACACTCCCACGGTTAAGACACACACAAGAAGCAGGACAATAGGAGTAGAAACGCCCCAAGTCCACATATGCAAGGCTCTGCCCCTGTATTGTGAGATGATTAGGAAGTATCATAACTAATGGGTGTTTGCGACCAAAGGGGGGTGGAATGCCCCACTCATGGCTAGACCAGGGCTCTTTTAACAGAAGCATGTTGGAACATATGTCCACATACCTGAGAGCAAAATACAAGGGGAGACTGTTGCAGAATAGAAGGGAAGTATTAAATCTCTGGAAAATGTTCAAGGAAACAGAGGATCCTAAGGAGTAGGGGGTGACATGCGACAGTAGCAAGGAGACAAGCAAAGGGCAAAACGAGAACCAGATAGAAGGGAAACAAGCGATATATCCCCTAGCAACTCACCCAGAAGAAGGGTACACAAACCCAAAATATGTATTGGCGAGCATGGTGGTAGCAACACCAGGCACGACCCCACCCCCACCATACGTCTCACCCCCAGAAGTTACTGCCCTTACTGGGGTGAGCACCAGAAACTTTGAAATAGCACTAGCATCCACACAAACAGAACTAGTTAGGCTGAGAGCAGCATGCAATGCGACCAAGGTAGACACACCGGCGCCCCCCCTCTTAGTGACACCAGTACAACCAGTGGGCGACGAGTGGAAATCGGCTGATTTTCTATTTAGGTTAGACAGCGTGCACATAAGGACTGTTCAAGTAAGGCGTGACAGAGAAACAGAGCCTCATAGTTCACCATTGCAGGAGAATAAAAGAGCGCGAGACGGAATCGATTCAAAGAAGACAGGCTGAAGAAGCAAAATTAGTCCAAAATAAACTAGTGAAAGTATTTGCGGTATCGACAGGGCCAACGCCACAACAAACGGATGAGGGAGGGCACACCTCTGGTGTGACCCAGGCAAGAATAGCAGCAGTGTGGGCTGAAGGAGAACAAGGGCAGTGGGGAGGTGGCCCACAGTTCGCAGCACCTCAGTGGCAAGGAGGACAACAGCAAGGACGAGATGGGTTTTGGGAGTCAAGGGGGGGAGGATTTGGAGGTCCAGGACTAAGAGGAGAGGGTCCAGGTCAGTGTTGGACATGTAGGAGATGGGGGCATTTCTCAAGAGAGTGTCGGAGTAGGCAAGGAGGAGGTTACAATTACAATCAACAGCAGTACTATGGTCCACCCCAAGGGAGCCCCCAAGGTTTACCCCCCAGAATGACTTCACTACCATATGAAATTCACCAGGCCTACATGCAGTTAACACCACAAATCCCAGGCCTCTGCCCCCCACAGTACATGCACAGGCAGTCCAGAAGTACCAGCCCTGCCCCAACTCATAGCAAGCAGAGAATAGGAATACATTCGGCAGCATGCCTAATGACACAGTAGCCCTGATCCAAGGTGCTACAGTGGTAGGGGTAAATCCTTTCTTGTTCCATAGGACAGACACATACCCTGACTAGGACAGCCTACAGACACCACTTGCGTGTTCAGTCCTGTCAATGACCCTAAATCCAGCAGAGGAACCATTGGTGTGGGCAGAGATAGGGAACAAACAATTCATCTTTATGTTGGACTCAGGAGCGGAAAAGTCATGCATCGGTGAAGGTAACTTTGCGCTAGCAGGAAAAAACTTGGCACACAGGGATTCTCTGGGGCTGTTTTAATGGTTCCTTACACAAAGTTGTAGACGTAAAAATAGGAGGGAAGGTTGTGAGGCCCCCCCCCCTGGATTCTGAGAGTTCTCCTTTCAACTTGCTTGGTAGGGAACTGCTAAGTAAGCTGAACATGACAATCTCATTCACAGACAGGGGTATTGTCTGTGCTATGCCTGGCATGTGTTCCCTAAGAGCACTGCTCATGATACACGCTACGGCACGTGATGTAGCGGTACAAGGAGTTCCATTGAATCCTGACATGTCCATCTATGGTATTAAAGTGCGAGCACAAGCGGTGCCCCAGATCACCAAAACTTGCTGCAGAGTACCTACTGATTTCATCTTTTGACCAGTGGTGTCCCAAGAACTAGTTGCAGGAATGATACTGTCCCTAGACCTAGAGAACTTAGTAGTGTCAGCGAACAGTATTGTAGTGTTAGGAACTGACCTGCACAGCTGCCAATGGTGCACCGTTTTATGCATAGATCAGCCTTATCATGCTGAAACCTGATCACCGAAAGGAAGACAAAGTTCTCTAAATCACAAAGGAGACAGAATCGGAGTGTGCATCTCTACTAACAACAAGGCTACTAACCAACCCCAAAACCTACTGAAACCCTCACCACTCCTCACACACCTCTCACACTCTACCCAAACACAACCACACCTCATAAAACCGCAATACACGTCACAGACCCACACACAACAGCACATGACGGACTTAGAAACGTATACCACACCAATATGCTCGTCGAACAGTGTTACCCGAAATGAAGCTGCGAAAAGTACTTCTCAGCTCCCTTGCTCTTCTCCAAACTTTGTCCTACTAACACGTCTAACCTACCCCCCTTTGTTTCAGATCCGCCAAAGCGCCAGGGGACGACTCCGGTGGTGACAGTGCGCGGTATAAATATCCTTTAACATTAACATTAACATAGATCCCACTGTACCCCTCAAGGAATGAACTGATGCAGAGCTTTTTCAAGACAGCAATACTGACGGGGAGATCATTCTCAAAATGTGCATTCGCTGTGAGATAACGGTGTAGTACCAGAGAATTCAACGCCCTCTCATGGCTGTGTTCGCTCCACCCCCATTCAGCCAGGCACACTTACAGAATGTTCCCACACACTTATCGGCAACCAACCCACACAATGTAGGGATGCTAAATGAAGGAACCCTCTAAGAATCAAACTAAAGGGTGGGGCAGCACGCCCCCGAGTGAAGCAATATCCATTGTCCACAGAAGCTGAGGAAGGGATCCAGGAAACAATACAGGCCCTTGTACACCAAGGAAACATACTACCCTCCACCTTACCATGCAACAGGGCCATATACCCCATTAAAAAGGCAACAGGGGCAGTTGAAGGATGATCCAGGACCTCTGACCCCTTGATGACGTACGTGGTACAGAAGGAGTTCCCACTTGTTGCCAACCCGGCATCCATTCTGTGCAGTATCCCCAAAGAAGCAACCCATTTCACTGTTGTAGACTTGAAGAATGCCTTTTTCTCAGTGCCCCTGCACCCGGATTTGCAGTATCTCACAGCAATTACCCTGGGTAGAAACTGCTACGAACATACTCATTTGCCACAAGGGTACTGCAAAAGCCCCAGTATAGATATACGATACTGCACGAAGACTTAGGTAACATTCAGGTGCCCAGCACAATAATTCAATACGTGGATTATTTACTAGTGTGCAATGACAGTGGCCAAAAGGGGTACAAAGTAGGCAAGGCAAAGCTCCAGTACTGCCAACTGGAAGTACTGTACCTAAGGCAACTTATCTCTAAGGATGGAAGCAGGTTCATCCCAGACGGAGCAACAGTGCATGCAACTCCTAAGCTACTCACAGTGCAAGAGATGCAGAAATTCTTCGCACTATGCAATTATTGTAGAATATGGATTCCTGACCATGCCTCATACACAAGACCACTTGTACAAGGCCCCAAAGAAGCACAGCAAGAAAGGGACACAATAGATTGGACGCCAGAGATGATCAAGAGTTTCAATGATTTAAAGGAAGTAATATCCACTGCACCCATCCTCGCCACCCCAGATTACATGCAGGAGTTTTGCATTTTCGCACACTCAAATGGCACACTCATGACAGAAGTACTGACACAAAAGAGCACAATGGGCCACAAGCCTCTGGTCTATTACCGCAGCGCACTCGACTTTGTGATGCAGGGCCACTTTGCATGCAAACAGGCTTTTGCTGCTGCAGCCTTTGCGATTGAAAAGAGTTCCACAATTGGGATGGGGTGCTCACTAACACTATATGTAGAGCATTCATTATTTGCCATCTTGATCGCTCGACGTCCACTCTCACCACCCAGCGGGCATCTGCCTATGAGATCATACTGTCAAGCCCACATATCCATGTTGTAAGATGCAAAACAATGAACCCAGCCATGTTCCTCACACAACCACTTGTGTATGAGCACGATAGAAATAAAATATCAATATCAATAACCATGCACCACCAAAGATTTGCAACAGCATGACTGTGCAACTTATGAAGGCGAAGGGGACGATATTGCCACAGCTAAAGACAGCCCCCTGGAAGAAGGAGAATATTTTTTGTTGATGGGTATGCATCATTTTACCAGGATACAGGGCAGAGGCATGTTGGGGCCACAGTAGTACAGTAGTAGGTCTGGAGGAAAATGAATATGAGGCACCTGTAATGAAAAGGTTACCCATGCATTACTCGGCCCAAGCAGTAGAACATGTAGCACTCATTGAAGACCTCTGGGTGTCTAACGGGTTTAGTCAGACTCTGCTTATGTCACAACAATGGTGCATGCAGGTCTTTCATGCTGAAGAAGGGGCTTCAGGCGGGCAGACAGCTCACCAGTACAACATGCCGCCCTGCTCAACACACTGATTTCTGCCCTTGCAGAACACACTGTGGTGGAGGTCGCTAAATGCGCAGCACACACCCACAATACTGACAAAATATCATTGGGGAACGTGAACGCAGATGTGGTAACAGCTGCAGCATATATCTCAGTGCCCACGTCTGCTGAATATGTTGTGACAGCTCAACCACCCAACCAGTAGCAGACGTGTACACAGCCCTCCCAATAGTACAAATAATCAAGCTACAGTGTAGGGCGCCACCAGAGGAGCAAGACACATGGCTCAAACGTGGGTGTGTGCAATCCACAACTGATCTCTTATGGAGACAACAAAGCACAGGGAAGGTAGTGATACCTGTGGAATTATTACACACAGCTTTCTAGCAATTGCATTACCCTTCTCATAGCTCCAAACAAGGCATTGCAGCAGGTATTCCGGAACACCTCTAAATAATGGTCATTCAATGCACCACCTGGCAAGTGTTTAGCACAGGGATGACACTGAAGACATTGCGGGGCACATTGCCCCACCCCATTGGACCATTTTGAGAGCTGCATATATACTATGCAGACATGGGGGAGAGATGTAATGGAGCTTGATACCTGATTGTGGTGGTGTGCCCATTTTCAAGGTGGGTTGAGGCAGGTCCCTGTGCCCACGCAGATGCCAAGTGTGCTGCAAAATTCCTTGTAAGAGAGGTTTCCCCCACTGGGGGTGTGTGTGACATTTTGAGGTCAGATAATGGCACACACTTCTTCAATTAACTTTTCAAAGAAATCAGAGCACTATTAAGCATAACACACGGATAAATTCCGTCATCTGTGAATAATAGACACGTACAAATAACCTATTGTAGTGCCTCCTCCCCCTTTCCTCTCAACTGTTGCTCCATCGGCCACGATCTTTGGGAGAGCACACATATTTATACACCCAGTAATTTACTCTAATAGAATGTCCTTCAATAAAATGGAACAAAGTATAGACAAAAGAGCTGAAACATTAGGCTTCAGCGAAGAAGAAGCAAAACGAATTTTAGCACTAATCAAATTAACAAGTGATGACCTGACAACATCTGAGAAACCAGAGGCACTTATCAGACAACTAGAGTGGAAAATAACACGGGAAATTAATTTGAAATTACATGCCTCTACCTTAGCAAGCTACCATAAGGCACAGAGAATACCTCGTGGCCTTAGAGTCAATTTGGAACCGACCCTTTGTAAGGAAAATCCCGCATTCGTCAAAAGGTGGCGTCAGATTTTGAATAAATGTTCACTGGACCTCATACTCCTCACGATTGAAGAACTGGCACTGAATTTAAAGACACTAAGTGAAGACGTAAATATCCTCAAAAACTCACTAAACAAGTGCTACACGGGGGACCAACTCAAAGAGGTGCTGGACGACACCAACCAGAA
The DNA here is from genome assembly GCF_040938575.1 of Ambystoma mexicanum. Taxonomy (NCBI): domain Eukaryota; kingdom Metazoa; phylum Chordata; class Amphibia; order Caudata; family Ambystomatidae; genus Ambystoma; species Ambystoma mexicanum. The sequence goes on along the minus strand of NC_090931.1, from coordinate 283,349,989 downwards.
ATTACAGAAATACAAACAGGAGTTGGAAACTAAGAAGATACGCAAATTCCGCAGAGATACACTAGATTACAAATTGGATATAGTGCATACATGGCAGGAGTACTATGGACAACGTCCCAACAAGCCATATCAGGGACAGACACCGAAACCAGCCACACCACAAGCCGAAGCAACTACTTCAGATGCATCAAGCACAGAAATGGACCCGACAGTAATACCAGAAACCTCCCAACCAACCATCCCACAAGAAGAGACGCCATCAACGGAGGAGACGCCTTTTTTAGAAGAAGGCCAACAAGACGTGAACAGAAGAAAAAACATGCAAAGGAAGAAGGCACAGAAAAAGAGCTAGTGATTAATATCTCATCACACACCCTTACCAATTTGGAACTCCGGGTACTCCGCAAAGGCCTATCCTTTGTCCCCCAGAGTAACAGTACATTACTGAAAGAAAAAATAGACTTCTTCAGACTGTTGAGGAAAATGAAGTTAAAAATTTTCTTTGATGACCTCGAAGAAGATCAAGACCCCAACGAGATATTGGGGTTCCTTGAGCTCAACCCAAAAAGCAATTTCTATCCCCAAGTACAGAACCATGTGCTTTCTACTTTTGAGAAAATGATACTCCAAGATCTCAAAAAACTAGAATACAAAAAACGTGGTTATGGGAACTTCTCGAGATGGGAAAAACAAACCCTGAAAAACCTACTGGAAAACCAGTCTATAATCGTCAAACCCGCCGACAAGGGAGGCGCACTGGTCCTAATGGACAAGAGGGACTACCTGGAGGAAATTGAGAGACAACTAGCAGACACAGGAACTTACATTGAAATCAACTCCGACCCTACCAACCAGGTTATGACACTTATAGAGGAAACCCTCAAGGAAGCTGAAGAAATGGGCAAGATCTCGGAAAAAACACACAAGTTCCTTAACAACAAACATCCTATCATGCCAGTATTATATATACTGCCCAAAATCCACAAAAGACTATTGAAACCACCAGGTCGACCAATCATTGCAGCTACAAACAGCATTCTGGAACCCCTAGCCCAGTATTTGAATCGGATACTACAACCTCTGATACAGAATACAGAAATGTATCTTAAGGATACAACACATTTCCTACAGAAATTACGAGATGTGGAATTTCTGGAAGGCCGCGACATCCTCTTCACTATGGACGTTAAATTGCTCTATACGAATATCACCCACGAAACTGGTCTAGAGGCAGTGGAGTGGATGCTCCTAAGAACAACAGACTGTAAGGCAGACCGAATATTTGTACTGACTTTGTTGAAACTGGTGCTTATGAACAATTTTTTCAGATTTGGAGAACGCTACTTCTTACAGGTATCTGGAACTAGCATGGGAGCAGCCATGGCACCTTGCTACGCCAACACATTCATGTTCTACCTAGAACATGAAAATGTCGTAACTTCTCCAAGATGGTCCCGACATCTATCGATTTACACACGTTACATTGACGACATTTTCGGAATCTGGACTGGTCCAGTGGACGAACTGGAACAGTTTTTTTCAATGATGAACTTGATGAACCCCAGAATTAAGTTTAGATCAGTTACTAACTCTTCCAGAATACACTTCCTGGACGTTGAAATATATGTGAAAGAAGGAAAACTAGAAACACGGATCTTCACAAAGGAGACGGACAGGAACAGCCTATTACTAGCTACAAGCTTTCATCCCCAAAGAACACTGGATAGCGTACCCTTGAGCCAATTTCTAAGATACAGGCGAAATATCTCGGAAATGTCCGAATTCACCAGACAGTCTTCAACCCTACAAATGAATTTTGTGGAAAGAGGATACAACAGAAACCTTATCTCTAAACTCCAGGACAAAGTAAACCAGATTCAAAGGGATACCCTACTTACTCCAAAAACCAACCAAGATCAACAGAAACTAGTATACGTTACGACATACTCCACCCAAAGCAAGAGGATCAAAAGGATCTTCCAGAAACATTGGCACAGAAAAAGGAAATGGACCCGAAACTGCTACAACTCTTTCCAGAAGCTCCTACGCTTGCCTACAGGAACAACAAATCCTTACGTAACAGCTTGGTTAGAGCAGACTTAACCACCATGGGAACCGAAAAAACGACATTCAAGGGCACCGTCCCCTGCCACAATTGCCAGCACTGTGGCAATGTACTGAAAGGCAACACCATCAGCCACCCATACACAGGTGAACCTATTCCCCTGAAACACTCATGCACATGCGATGCATCAAATGTCATATATGGACTCAAATGCCCCTGTGGCCTATTCTATGTAGGCATGACCACGCGAAAAGCGAAAACCAGATGGTCAGAGCATAAATCCAACATCAGAACTAAAAGTCAAAAATCTCCCGTTGCATTACATTTCTTACAATCTAGACACTCGGTAGCACAAATGAAATGCGTTATACTGGAACATGCAATTCTAGGCCCTAGAGGTGGAGACATTTTAAGAACTCTCCATCAGAGGGAGATAGTATGGATTGACACCCTTGACTGCCTTAGCCCCAGAGGCATGAACGTAGAGTTTGACTTCATGTGTTATGTTTAAACTTATGTACATGCAAACCTGTTGAAAAATTGATGCATTCTATTAAAAATGCCTTGTTACGAATTGCAATACACTTTCTTTGTGTAGAGGTAACATAACATGTAACCGTGACACACCTACTGCCACTTTAGAGTGTGAGCCATATAAGTGGCAGAGATCTACTCACTTAAGCGTTAAATAATAAACCTTTCTTGGAGTATAGGTGCAAGAACTAGAGCTGATGAATTTCTCGCGACAGGGTAGCACGTATTAAACCATGTATCACATCAAGCAATACTCAATGGAATTAATCATGCCAATCTGTATAGAACCACTTGTCAAGTAGTACCACATATACAGTTAACAGTTGCAAACCACAGTATGGAGGTCATGGGGACCTAAGCATACCACAGATCTGCGCTACCCCCCACTCACACATGATGAACTTCTATAATACATTTCCTTATCTGAATTTGCCCGCAATCTTCATAGTTACAGTTTCCAGCCACAGCAGGGAATCCATGGGGACCCAAGCAGATCACGATCTGTGCTACTCCCCACTCACCCATGCTTGGCCACCACCAGATATCCCTTATTAAGATTTTTTTGTAATTTTTATAGTTTCGAGCCAACGGTTCTTACCAATTAGACAGACATTCTTACTGGTATTGGAACCGACAGGTCACCATTCATGGCTCTGATCAGCCCTTACATATAATACACAGTCCGCTCCCGAGGCACTGTTAGAAACATATCTGCACATGCACGAAGAAACAGTGTACCAGCAGTAGTTGCTGTGCACTGCACAACCGCGCATGCATGATAAGAGTTCTACCAATCCCCACGTTTACACGCACGCAAGTGATTAGCGGTCCAGCCCGCTCACGCACATGCGCACACACGTAGGATAGAGATCACTACGATGCGCATGCGCTATAGATTAGCGGTCCAGCCCGCGGTTGAACATGCGCAATAACCCCTGGGACAAACACATAAAACCACAATCAGTAAGTACGCTAGGGACCGGAGCACCGCACCCGATGCTCCGTGGACCTCAGGACCTCCGTGGATACATGCACGCCGGACGTGTGGGTAAGAGACAATCTATACGATCCCATTAGGCAAAATCTCTTTGACTGTGAACCACTTCACTGGATAAACTCTATGGAAGGTTTAAGGGGCCAGACTAGATTCGGTCTGACTAGCACCCTACAACTATTTATACAAAATGCATGATTCAGCAAGGCTTACTGGGCAGTAGCCTTAGATTGAGAATAACCGCACTACAGTAACCGTCTTGAAATTCTAAGAGATTAGACTGGTTCTAGCCTGACTCAAATACTACAACCAGACCATTTACCTGATTGGGATAATACAGCCAGATCCACCATAGGGGGGAATGGCTTTTCCGTTCTATATTGGTGTAACCTGTAAATCTTGAAACACCTTCCAGTGTCAGATACACTAAGCAGACCACTATTCCTTCCCATTTTCTCTAGAAACTGTTTTGACGAAGAATAAACTCCATGAAGTACGAGTGTCCTCACACAGAACAGATTAGGTGCAGCCATACCTATCTACAAGAGGTTGTCCAAAAATCAGAAAGCAGATGCCAGTGGCATCAGAAAAAGGTGCGTTAAAAGTAAACCTGTTTTATGGTATCAGTAATACAACATTGTGTTGTTAAGCTGTTTTATCTTGAACAAGTTTAGAGTAAACCTGTTTTATGGTATCAGAAATGTAATATTATAAATTACAATCCTGTGTTGTTAAGCTGTCTTATCTTGAACAAATTTTGAAACACTTAGAGTGTAATACTAGCTATATGTTTTTACCGTAGGAATTGAATTTTGGAAGAAGTAGTATTATTTAGCCCTGAAGATGGACTGTCAGAAAAGTCCGAAACGCGGTGGCAACACATTGATAAATCTGGATACTATTTTGTTTTGTTGACTATAACTAGGAAATCTGTTTGACTACTTTTCTTGTTGCTACTCTAAAAATTGGTTATTTTTTGTTGTTACCCTAAAGGGTCTTTGTGAATTTATGTACATAAAGAAACGAACCTTATGTATTTATGAATAAGATGTCGTTAACTGTACAAATTATGGATCTTGACGAATTTCGAAAGTGAAAAAATTGTTTTGGTTTGATTAAAAACAACCCATGAAGGGTCTCTTTACTTTCCCAAAAGTTGTATTGGTTTACATCAATTAATTAATATACTTATTGTAAAACTCTGTGAAGTGAACTTAGAAAGGTAAACACAACTACTTGGCAACCTTATCGGGTAGCAGCGATCACACATCTGACCACTCTATTTACCCCACCAACTGTGAACCCTAGATAAAAGAGATCGACACCTTTAGCTAAACTCAGAATCGCAAGCAGTGGAAGCTTTATCGGAGCTCACGTGCCTGCCACATTTACATGTTTTGGGATTATATTCCCTTGGGAGTGCACTAAGGGTTGGCAGGTAGTAATACATGCCTCTCTCTCTCTCCACTATTAAGCATAAAACACTGTATGTGTTCCATTTACCACCCACAAGCAAATGGGATAGTGGAATGAATAAACAGCCTGCTAAAGAGCAGGCTCTCCAAATTGTGCAACACCCCAAAAAATAACTGGGTTTATTGAATATCCTTGTCCCTGTTCCACTTGCGCACACAGCCCAGTAAAGACCACCACCTCTCCCCTCATGAAATAGTTAGTGACTGGCTGACACATGCAAACACCCATCACAACCACACACAGGGGAGGCACAGACCTTAACACCTCCACAAACTGACCCATCACCCGCCCAACCACTGTTGCCGGGGTAGCTAGTGTATGTGTATGTATGTCAGAAACTTTGTGAGAAAGTGGTACAATCCCAGGTTTCTCTGGCCCTACGAGGTTGTGTTTTCCACCCCTCTTGCAGTGAAGGTGAAAGATCTCTGATATTGGATACACCTCACAGATATTCGCAGGGCCCCACCCAAATCAGTACTAGATGGCCAAGAAAAAAACAACTCATCTACCTCAGATGATGTAGCTTCATGCTGACCATATAAGTGCATGTGAAAGAGTGAAACATACATGCATGGCTGTGAAAGTAAAGAATCACGTCTAAGGGGTAAGCACTTTAAAGTAAGCGTCCCCCACAACGCATATAACACTCCCCAATGAGAGTCAATGATGGACACACCCCTGGAGGGAATGAGACCAAGACCAAGTGCGATTGAGAGTAAAAGTCTTTTTTTATCTAAATCGATATAGGGCATGCAAAGGACTCTGCAAACTCTGAGAGCACTCTGTCTGACAATAGCAAAGATAGTCATTTATATTACAAATACACGTCATGCATGAGCTAAGCTATAGGGGCCAGATAGCCTTTGGAATTGGATGGCGACGACTAGCTACTATGTCGGCTGCAGGCACGGTGCTCCATGATTGGTGGGGATCCAAGTGGTGGCATCACTGAGTGCTTGGGTCAGCCAGGCTCATCGGGGTGAGTTGCCAGGGCGCAGGCTTTCCAAGGAGATTCACTACTTCAATACTAAAAAGTGCCCTTGTGGCCACTCATACACATTCATCACACTTGTCTATGTCAAGTTGGTATGTAAAACCTTTAACACATAAATCTAGTACCAGGGAGGGGACACAGGAAAACAGTATGCAATACAAGGCTTCCTTTATACATCATCATAAAGTTGGAATTAACAAAGGATCCAATCTCATGGGCCCAGGTGTCTTGTCAGGGGGCACGAGTTAGGCTATCTTCATCATTCTATTCTGTTAGATGTAGTGAGTGATAGTTTTACGGTATGTTAGTAAAAGGGTGAATAACTGTTTCTATGGCCCATTAAACTTAGGGTGAACTGAAATACCATTGGGTCAGAGGGGGCATATAGCTAATACCTCAAAAGGTGATAGGAGTTGGGGTCGTGTGGGTTGTAATTCTCCTTGGCCTGGCCAGGGCAGCACATAGTGATTTTATGGTGGCATCTGGCGTCGGAGGCATTGGGGAAGGTAACCGCTTGGTGCGGGTCCAGCAGGAATGCGGGGAGGTGTAGCTGTACTGTTTCAACAACAGAATACCGGGGACCTTCAAGCCCCGGCGAGCCTTGAAGGGAGGAGGGGAGTTAGATGTGCAGCTCTCGAGAAGGAGGGGGAGATGGCCTAGTACCTTTTCGCGGGTCCCTGTTCACGGAACAGCATGAATGCTATTACAGGGCAGAGTGGCTGGGGGCTTGGGGGCATTATGTAAAAGGCACATTTTTATAATTCACACATACTCGTGTTTACTGAATCAATACAATGAAAGGTTTTCATTAACATCACATCATATAACATTCATTACTCTGTTGCTTTGATCCCACGGGGAGAAAAAGTACACAAAACGTGAGGTAGAACCTGGTTGGTGGATGCATAGGTCTCAGTGACACATCACAACTTTAAACATGTGATTAGGATTTGTGACTCAAGGATCGGGGATACAACAAGTTCATCTATCATTTGAACCAGAGCGGATGTGGCTCAGAACTTCCAATAACTCACAAATATCATAACACTCTCAATCATACTATACCCAAGCAATTTATATATTGCTCTTTTAATTGTTTTACACTAGCAGCAAACATTGGTCAGAAAAAGGAGGATTTGAGTGTCCATACGCTTGACACCCTTACACGGAAATGTTCTGGGGTAGGCGGTGTTCGTACCATATTAACGTGAGCAACTGGCACTATGGGTTTTGAGCCTTTTAGCAAAAGACTTGGCAGCATTGGATAAGGCTTGGAGACCCAGGGGTTTAACATTCATGTTCAACACAGCTGGGGGAACAGGGTTGGGGGGTCATGAGAACCATATATCATGGGTGTGGTGGGTCTGCACAGGGTCGAGGTATATTTGATAGGGACGACTTTGTTCTTTCCCAGACCCAAACTAAAAGCAGGTCACCACCAGGGCAATGATATACTGCGGACGGTAAATGATACAGTGTTTGTTCTGTTACTTGTTCGCATCTAGTTGCTCGTGAGAACGGGCCGTCAACAGGTCTACCATGGGGAGGAGGCTGGGGGGAAGTGCAGGGCTCGCTGTGCGCGGATGAGTGGGGGGTGAGGTGCAGCTTCTGCAGGCAGCCTGTTCCACAGAGGCCTGGGTTCAGTATACTCAAAATGGAGTCTAGGTGTATTACAAAATGTAGTCTAGTCTACGTTATGCTACAAGGTGAGCCGTGCAGCCCCACGTGTCGATCCACCACCACCCTGCCTCCCGGGCCCAGGTGCATGGGGGCTGCTGACGAGTAATGAGCCTCACGTAGGGGTGCAATGTGGGGGAGGGGGGTCCTAAAGACCTTTCCTCCCATACAGCTGTTACAGGCATGAGTTACTCAAATTAAAATCTCTCTCTCTCTCTCTCTCTCTCTCTTTTTCTTTCCCTCTTACCTCCCCACTTCTGTCCCCATTTTCCCTAATACTCCACACCTTCTGATCCCGTTGTTTTACCCGTTCTTTCCCTACTACTGGTACAACAATGATGAAGACGTCAACGTCAAGCTGTTCTTTGCCTAGTGAGAGAAATGTGATTAGTAGCACTAGAATGTACTCATATATTTGTGGCCTACATTTCACAGCCATTTTGTTTGCAGTTTTAATGTTTTCATTAGGGATATATTGGGGAATATGTTTTACCTGGGCTTGCCATCTAAAAGATGGGGGGAGGGATTACAGGGATCTCGAACACAAGTATACAGTCCAATTTAACTGAATTGACCCCAAGCCCATATCTGAATGAAAGGACGAATGAGAGTGTGCTTTTTAATTCAAAAGAATCAAAGAACTTAACCAGAACCACATATAGCCTGACCCCCACAAATAGTAACAACTCCCATACAACTGTATGTACATGTAAAATGTTTGAAATCTTTCTTTCAAATGTCAATAACTATTTGTGTGATGCAAGCAGTAATGCAAATACTACAAACAGCAAAAGCAGAGTAGCAAAAAGGCATGTACTATGACATAGTAGAATAAAAAGACAAGCACGTAAACCCGAATATGATGCATAGTGTTAAGAATTATGGCAAGGCGCGCACTCTGGTTACCAGTCATGTTTTCCTGCTGTAGCAACAAATTGTCTTCTCCTCCAAACTTTTTCTTGACTCCATCAATCATCAGAGAGGCTGTGTTTCTTTTCCTTTTCAGGCGTGTCTAGTTACATTTCCTTTCAGGTGTTTCAGGTTAATTCACATTGATGTCTCTAAGGATTCTGGTACTTGTATTCTCGCACTTTTTTTAATTGCAGGTGACTGGGAAACAACTCCCTCCAAAGCACAAATCTTTCCCTTGATAGGGGGAGGGGGAAAACCATGTTTATGGCTCTCCATAGTAAGGCATGATGGCCCTGGTGCTGCAGCCTCTTGAGCCTGGGGCTCCTGGAACATAGTGTTAAGAATTATGGCAAGGCGCGCACTCTGGTTCCCAGGCAAGTTTTCCTGCTGTAGCAACAAATTGTCTTCTCCTCCAAACGTTTTCTTGACTCCATCAATCATCAGGGAGGCTGTGTTTCTTTTCCTTTTCAGGTGTGTCTAGTTACATTTCCTTTCAGGTGTTTCAGGTTAATTCACATTGATGTCTCTATGGATTCTGGTACTTATATTCTCACACTTTTTTTCAATTGCAGGTGACTAGGAAACAACTCCCTCCAAAGCACAAATCTTTCCCTTGATAGGGGGAGGGGGAAAACCATGTGTATGGCTCTCCATAGTAAGGCATGATGGCCCTGGTGCTGCAGCCTCTTGAGCCCGGGACTCCTGGAACATAGTGTTAAGAATTATGGCAAGGCGCGCACTCTGGTTACCAGTCAATTGTCCTGCTGTAGCAACAAATTTTCTTCTCCTCCAAACGTTTTCTTGACTCCATCAATCATCAGGGAGGCTGTGTTTATTTTCCTTTTCAGGCATGTCTAGTTACATTTCCATTCAGGTGTTTCAGGTTAATTCACATTGATGTCTCTAAGGATTCTGGTACTTGTATTCTTGCCCTTTTTTTCAATTGCAGGTGACTGGGAAACAACTCCCTCCAAAGCACAAATCTTTCCCTTGATAGGGGGAGGGGGAAAACCATGTTTATGGCTCTCCATAGTAAGGCATGATGGCCCTGGTGCTGCAGCCTCTTGAGCCCGGGACTCCTGGAACATAGTGTTAAGAATTATGGCAAGGCGCGCACTCTGGTATGCAATATGATGCATACCATGGCTTAGGCCTAGACGCAGTTGAAGATATTCATCATACCGAGCACTCTAACAGTTGGTATTCTGACATGAGTACAGTGAGAAGACAAACAACCGATGGGTTTTGCTATGTCTGCTCCTTAATACTGCAAGCCTCTGGTGACCCGATGGTTTTAGTACTACAAGAAGTACCAATGATAGAGGCACAATGCCCAATTCATCTTGCACTATGTAGGATCAGATGCACTTTCCAGGCACGTGACATTCAACTAGAGCTTGTTGATCCGGACGCCCAAAAATGCAAAAAAGGTTCAACACCCCTGTCCGAAGCAACCCTACCTGGTGATCGAAGGGGCAAAATATATGAACAACAAGTGGCAAGAAACAACCCTCACATGTAAAGCTGAAGGACTTTTAGGGCTTCCCAAAAAAGACTTTGCCACTTGTGGAACAGACATGCGTACAAGTATGGACAGACCACGTCACCAAATTAACCTGGATTGCAGCCATAGAGAAGCCGTTAAGAGTGCACCAAGAAAAGACTTATGAACAATGCTTCTTTAGTGATGGATCTGTTTCTGTCGGCTCACATGAATGATGTAACATAACTGTGCTGATTCCAGACTTACAGAAAGACACTGCAGCGCTGAATGACTGTTACTGGGTTTGTGGCCAACAAGCGTATTTGCACCTCGCATCATCTTGGAGGGGCTTTTGTTCGCTAGCTATGCTGCATTCAGCCCTGTTAGTAGTCCCAGAAGAACACCTGAAAGGGGGTCCCTGTCTGATGAAGCACCCTCAGTTTCCCCAACTATCTAAGCACAGCACATAATGCCACCACCAGACTTTCGACTCCTTCCTGAAAAGGAGCCATAAGAACAACTGCGAAGAAGGAGAAGATCATCGAATTACATATCCTCAGACTCATCTGAACTGCTCACGCCAATACCTAATGAATACAAGCTCGATAATTCTGCAGAGAACTTTTTTGCATCTTTAATACCCAGTATACAGATGCAAGCAAATGCAAAATGGTTGCAAATCATCAGATGGGAGCTGATCCAGTTGGCTAACAACACCGAACAAGGGCTCAACGTCATAAGAGTGGAGCTGAGGGCCCTTAGATGAAGGACAATGCAAAACAGGTATGTGCTGGATATACTGACCGCCATGGAATTAAGGTGTTTGCAAAAAGATTGGGAATTCATGTTGCACATTAGTATCTTCCAAAGATACTGAAAATCGGACATTGTCACATCTAATCGCTGCAGTGCATGACCTGAGAGTGAAGATGAAAAAAGAAGCTGGCGTTCAAGAAGAAGATTGGTTCTCCCTAGCCTTCAGCTGGGCCCCATCATGGCTTGGATCATTTATGAAAATGTTGGTGCCCATCATCGTGTTTGTCTTGGTGATCTTCTGCACGTGCCAAATGGGTCTCTGTTGTTGTGCCAAGGCAGTGCCTAATACCGCAATGATGATGGTTTCTATTGGCAGTCCTAAGGTACCTCGTGATACAAAGGAAATAGAAGTACAAACTGAGCACCCCGTTCACCACATGGTCCCAATTCCCATTGGAGATATAGTTGACCGACTATACCACACAACCATTGTCCCCCGCGCTCACCCTGAAAATTACAAAGAAGTATGGGTTGACCTGGCTGGGGATGGGGGTTGTATTTATATGACATGTACACTTGAGGAGAATGCGTGAGCAGGAGAAAGTTTGAGACATGTGTGTAGAGCCTGGATGCCGATAAAGAGAACACCTGCATATGAGTAAGCAGTAAGGCAAGATAATGAGCGTAAAAATGGAGGAGGAGAATTCGTTAATGTAGAAGTAGCGAAAGGGGGGAATGTTGGGATGGAAATTAGATCTCACCCCCTCGGTGCTTTAAGGTGAGGTGAATCCCTTATGAAATAATGTAATGCACAAGAGGGCAGTGAACCGCACTACAAAATTTGGCGTGGATATAATATTACTCGAATAATAGATGCATAAACCTTAGATGGCACATAGAAAGAAATGCCATTTTGTAATTAGGGCAGAGGCCCAAGCTTGCATGGCCACGCTGCGCCAGTCGAGCTCCATGGAAGGATTTGACTAGGCCCAGATCATTGATGCAGAATGAGTCCACACCACCAGTTCTCATGGAAGCTCACTTACCCCTTTTCACTGTTGCAAATACTTAGCATCCTTGGGAGGAATGTGCCCTGCAAAGCCAGGAGACAACACAGGCTCCTCGCAGTGCCCATTCATCACGCCCAAGCTGCCAGCAGGCCTCTAACCACCACCCAGCAAACCCAGAGCCAGGGCCCACACCACTGACCCAACTCCCACACCCCTGCATTCCATGATAGCGAGCAACCCCCAGCCCCTAGCATAAACGAAATTACCATAAAAGATCTAAGCATGTGTGACTGTTTCAACCCTCATCATAAAATACATCATTTGTAACACGAGACACTAGGAGGGATACATTATAGATCAAAATCAGGGTGGAAGCCTTGAGTGCGAGAGGTGTAGTACCAACAAAGCCCAGAATGTGTAGGTCAGTATGACTGTATTTCTTCCTCCCTTCCCCCTGGCGCCAGTCCCCGAGCCTCCCAGGTGCATGCCACAGTGAGGTATTAGTAGGCTTAGCATAGTGTTATAGTTTTCACAATGTAACTTATGAGAGACCTGACCTTCACTCCACGGAGAGATGTGCCCAGCTGACCCACGTGGGAATCGACAGACGGCGGAGAAACGGATCAATTGTATCCTGGCATCCTCTATGGAACACGATCATGTATAATGTCTTACCAATCATCTGTGCGGGTTTAGACCCTATACGTAATGCCATCAGTGACACTGTGACCTCTCAAAAGGCATCAACATTCAGTCTGGAGTCAGAACGTTCTCAAGCAGCATAGTCTTTGGCTGATATTTTGTATCCTATACAATTAAACCTTGTTATCCTTGCAAGCTAACTCTTGGCTTCTTTCCTTATATGGCTGTATTCATTCTAGCATGTGCGCATCATGGATTTGCCTTCACCTGTTCTTCAACTAAATACAGATATTTTGCGAAGGAACACAGAAAACACCATTGCAGTCATCTACCCCAAAGTTCACAATTGCAAGGGCCAGGGCGCTCTGCTGTGGTAGTAGCAACATTGAGTTTACATTTACCATTTCAGCTTTTAAGGATATTTTTTTGTTTCCGAAGGCTTTGATTTCCAGACTGGCATTTGCTGTCCCATGTTTTAATTAGAGGGCATACAACAAATAAGTGTACGTAGCATGCGCTAGGTCACTTACATATCCAACTCACGTGTGACCCAAGCAATTGTAGTTTATACCACCTGACTGGAGCACAATATGCACTCCATGGATGCTTCTGCTCGGATGGTGGTGATATTTCATCTCTGGCTACTTTTTGCGGTTGACCCGAATCTGCCCCATTCTTAACACTTGTATATTCGTGTAATTTGATGCACCAATGAAATCCATTGGGGGAGGAAATTAGCTAAAAAAAGGATGAATTTGAGAAGCATCTTTTTGTTTTAGGACCCTGGGAGATGCCCGTCTCTGGGGCGAGCTCTCCCCTGACAAAGTGATCAATGAGGCCGACGAGGAGACTTGAATGGAGTAATGCAGATTACCTCTAGGTAATCAGATTTGTAATGTGTTAACTTTCTTCTGAATTTACCAGGTGTTTCCATTCAACTAACAGCAAAGAAATATGCAATGCTGTACAATTTTGTTTGAAAAATGTGTCCAAAAAAGGTTTGATGGTGTTTCTCTGGTTTAAAATCACAAGAAATCCAATGTTTGATACCTGCTGTTGTGTATAGGTGGATAGGTCAGGGGCAGGGGAGTTGCTAGGTCTGGAAAAGACCCGGGGCTAAGCTGATGTCAGAACTGTTGGGACTGGGGGCTAGCTAGTCTTTTGGCTGTAGCTCCTGAGATTCTATCCGGGGCTACAACCAAAAGATCAGGGGCTATAGCCCCCTTAGCCCCCCCCTAGCAACGCCCCTGGTCAGGGGTTATACGCTCACCTCTCACACGGGCAAGCCTGCACCTCTTAAATTTGAATCCATTCGAACCAACACAGCCCCTCGTTCCTCTGACGTCAAAAAAATGCGTATTTAGAGGCGGGGGATGACCCATGCAGCGCTTTATCTAATAAAAACGGATAGGCCTGAAAAGTTATCGGACTTGGATTCGATTTTAGAAGTGTGAAAAACTTTAAACAAGTTGACATGAAACTTTAGAATACGTTCAGAAATTAACTGATTATTACTACGGTGCTGATGTCTTCCCTGGCTACCAGTCACCGTCCGCATCAATCGCACACATCTCTGCCTTTTCTACAGAGTCGATTGGCTGGGAGCCGCAACTTATCTTCAATATAAAATTAACAAATTCCTCCTCACCCCGGATCTGCGAGTTCCCGTAGGGCCAGCCCTGCTGATCACATGAAAAAGAGGATGGGAGGGACGCCTCTGGGAGGGAGAATGCTTGAAGGCGCGGACACGTCCCTCGGGAACAGCCTTGCTCTGGACTGGACGTGCATTTCCCGCTCAGAAAAAGACTTAAAACATTCCTTTTTCCGAAAGCCTTCTTCACCGGTCTCCGAATTCTTTGGTTGTCACATTAGGCCATGCTTCAAATACTCTTTTCCATGAAGTGACCGTTTGTTGGAATGTCTTACTGTACTAACTACTGCAACCCATCGCCGTATGTCACAGCGCTTGCCCTCGTCCTCACCCGTTGCTCTTCCCGCGTATCTTTCCACCCACTCAATAGATCCCAATGTCCCCAAAGCCTGTGATTTGTCCGCTTTGTCCTTCGTCTTCTAGCCACGCTATGTAGCGACACATTATGCAGCTTCAATAAATAAAATAAATAAATAAATAGGTTAACACTTAATACAAGACAAGCTCACATGCCAAAGGTTCCTATGAAGAAGTAGCCTTGTCAGTTTGGGCTACTGGGTGGCACTGTGCGTGCTGCTTATAAGCCAAAAACGACTGGCATTGGAATTGAAGAAAGGAGAGAGAGATGGCATGGGATGTGAGTAGGGTTACACAAACTATGGTTATTCTTGGACTTCATACCCCAACCCCCATTAACTGCCCAGGGCCATGCTAGTCCTTTTCCCCTCGCTACCTGCCCCTCCACACCTAAAACAAACTTAAGGGATTTGTTTGAGCTCGTTCAGTGCTTTTACGGGGATGCTAATGTGAATTCTAAGCAGCCTTCTGAAAGTTAATGGCTTAATTGAAATTATATAAAGGCTCCTGGTGTAATAAATATCTCTTAACCAAGTGTGCCTTCAGAGCTTGATTTATACACAATATGTGTGTCTTCCATTTGTTCCTTGCCATGAATTCCTGTATTTCTGTTTAAAACAAGCACCAACAGTTGTGGCTTTTGTATAAGCATTAAATAGGCCTTTGCCGGGCATTGCAATGGATACTAACAACATGTTCCAACTTTTGACATCTTGAGGCCATGAAGTTCCAATATGTCAGTGCCTGGAAAATACTTATTCCATGCCTACAAAAAGCCCACAATGGTGTCTTTGTCAGTGCTTGCATTTATTCAGTAGTGTATTGCTATATGACCAATGCCCTGACATTAATATGATGATTCGCTGCCCCAGACAGACGCATGCCAGCGTGATTATTTCTATTTTGCGCCGGGTGAAGAGGTCTGCTTCTTCATGAAAGGCATACGCCATTGTTCTGAACATCCACGTGGGGTAGACTTCAGATGACAAAGGAACAAGAGAAAACAAGAGAAAACATCTGTCTTCAGCATTGAGAACCGGTTTATTTGTCGAACCTTTGAATCTTAACAGGACTTTACTCTGGCACAAAGACACTTACATTTCTTTAAGGAAGAGGGGACAAAAGACAGCGTCTTTGCTCCTCCAGGTGGGCTTCAGATTGTTTGGTGCACTCTTACATAGCTGTTCTTTTGAAATAGAAAATGATTGCATTGTGTGCAGGCCTGTGTATATTGCAGAATGTCAGTATTTTTTCAGGTTTCCAAGTGTTTTATAGTATGAGTTTATTGCTGTGAAGCCACCGAAAAGTAATCAATGGAAACCTGTGTAGTCTGTGTGTGCGGAGAGGACGAGCTATATGCAAATCAATCTAGGTCAAGCCACCCATGGCAGCAGCCCAGGCTGAAGGGCTTGGCAATGTCCACTCTACCCCAGAATACAAGCATTACCAGGCATGTTTTGGTCTTGTTAGGAGTCATCCACAAGGTGGAGCATGATTACATGGCCAAAAAGCAATACAGGGTGCTTTGGTTTAATTGCAACCAATGGCATATCTGTTACAGCTTCCATTTGATCATGTTTTAGTCTTCCTTAGCCAAGACCAAGCACACGAAGATCAGTCATGATCCTGCCACCAATGGGATCTGTCCAGCCTGCACTGGTGCAGTCAAATCACATCAGAGCAGGTATACAGTCAAACCCGGAAATATGCTGGTCTTGTTGATGATCATCAGTGAGGTGCAGTTTGATTCTCCTAGGCACCACCGAAACGTTATCTGCATTTGGGCATGTCCCTCCAACTGAGATAGACGTGTAATAGACGTCAAATGCGGTAAATGGAGCTTTGAATGGATTACAACCCCTGGCAGCTTCCATTTAATATTTCAGACTACCTGGGCCATTACAGAAGGGGACCAGGCACATAAAACTCAGTCTCGATCCTGCCACGAATAGGAGTAGTCCAGCCTGTACTGGCCTGACGACATCACCTCTGCACAGGAATACATGGAACTCCAGACAATTTCAGTACATGATTTTAAACCATTAGAAAAAGTAATCATGTGTTATGAAACCTTGTTGAAACCTAGTTGATCCTGCCAGTAGCATATGTTTGTCTCAAATATGAAGACATGCACTTGAACGTACACATGGTTGGCACAGTAAAGTTGTGAAGAGCTAGTTATTGTGGGCATACATGATGGGTAATGCTACATCACATTGGGGTTCTGTTGACGTTTCCAAATCACTCAGTGGCAGGTCTCATGTCTGTCAGATCATAAGAATATGCTGATTAAATTACGACACCAGATTATCGCTTCACGTTTCTGGGATACATCATGAATTTCAGTTCACACTGTAAATCAGTTTGCTCACATCGCAACAGTTTTCTTGAAATATTCCCCGTCAATGGACACCCGGGGTATATCCATAGATTTGTACTGTTTAAGGAGAGATGATGGACAGCCCGAGGGCACCTCCAAACCTAGGCTCCCTCCAAAGAGTAGTCTGGGAGAAACATACCGTCCCATCATGTCTTCAGCAGAGGAGATTGGGGGTCTCCACTGTCCTTTGTTCCATGGGGGACTGGCACTGTGTGGTATGACTTCAATCAAAAAAGGTGTCAATGCTCAGGCAGTAACTTCTGTCAGAGCTTACATCAAAATGGTGACCCACTATTTCTTCAAGATGAGAAAATCAAATGAACAGTTTAACAAAACCAGGGACATTAGTGGTGTGTGTAAAATTGGGAAGAAAAGAGAAGAGGAGGTAGGAAAGAACGGAGAGAGGGAGGGGGAAAGAAGGAAGGGGGAAGGAAGAAGGGAAGGAAGGAGTGAAAGAAAGAAAGAAAGAAAGAAAGAAAGAAAGAAAGAAAGAAAGAAAAAGAAAGGAAGAAAGAAAGAAAGAAAGAAAGAAAGAAAGAAAGAAAGAAAGAAAGAAAGAAAGAAAGAAAGAAAGAAAGAAAGAAAGAAAGAAAGAAGGAAGGAAGGAAGGAAGGGAGGGTTAGTGCAGGTCTGATTTGTTTTGCGTGTGAACATCCCTGTGCATGTAGCTGTATAGTTTTGTGTGGGTGTGTATCTGTGCCATTACCTTATTATTAGAATTGCATTCATATGTGGCATTTTGAGTGTGTATGTGTGGCTGCATGTGTATGTATGTCTGTGTGTTTTACAGCTGTGCGTGGGTATTTTGTGAGATGAAAAAAGTATGTAAATATAAGTGTGTTTGTGTGCATATGTGTGTGTGACCATGAACACATGTCTTTGTGTTTGTGTGTTTGTGTGTTTGTGTGCCTAAGTGGCATTATGCCTGCATAAGTGTATTTGCGAATTTGTCTCTGTGTTCTACAGGTGTTTTGTTACTGCAAATTAGTATTAAAATGTGTATGTAGGGCTCTAATTGTTTCTGTGTGTGTTTGTACGAGTGTGCAAGTGTGTGTCCTTTACAGGTGTCCGAGGTTATGTTATGTTGGCATTAGTGTGTGTGTGTAGAATATTCTTAATCTATGTCTGTGTGGGTAGACAGAGTGCTTCAGTGTCTTCCTGTGTGGAATGGTTAGTGTTTAAGAGTATGTGCAAGTATACATATGTGCGCGCTACAGTTGTTTGCGTTTAAGCATAAACTCGTATTATTGCCTGTGTGTGTTTGTGTTTGTGTGTATGTGCGTAGTTGGAATGCAAGTCTGTGGTTGTGAGTGGCACTATGAATGTGTAGGCACATGTTTATGAATGTCTGTGTATTCTATATGTTTGTTTTTAAGTGCATGATCATATTATTTGTGTGGAGGGACCTGAACGCATGTGCATATGTACACTTGTGCAGGCTTGACATAGTGTGTAAGAGTATGTGCCTAAGTATGCATTTTTGTGTGCTCCACCGGTTATTGTGGGTGTTTGTTTTTATTACTTTGTGTTCATGTGGAGGGAAATGAAATCCTCCTTCCTCACTGACAGACCCTCCCAAGTTATCCTGGGTTCTTTCTTCTCACCCGCTTCTATCTCCACCTGTGGCATTCCTCAGGGTTCTTACCTTTCACCCTGGCTCTTTAACATCTATCTCGCTCCTGTCACTCACCTTATCTCCACCTTCTCACCACACTACCAGTGTAAAGCAGATGACACCCGACTCTTCTTCAGACTACCCACTGCATCTCTTCTGACCTCCTCTGTCATTCGTGACTGCCTGTCCGGTATCTAGTCTTGGTGTACCTCCAATGACCTCAGTCTCAATGCCAGCAAGACTGAGATTCTTCCTATCAGGCCCCTTGCTCTCTCCTTTCTCCCCTCTCTCTGGCCACCCTTGATGGCCTCTCCCCTCTCCCCTTCCTCTGAGGCCATACACCTGGAAGTCATCTTCGACTCCTCTCTCTCTTTTATTCATCACATATTGGACCTTGCCAAGAAGGCCCATTTTCACCTCCTCAGGGGCTTCCTCCCTTTCCTCACTTCCCCCAAAAGCTTAATGTGACCAGAACTCTGGTACTCTCCAGGCTGGACTACTGCAATAGCCTCTTCCTTAATCTACCATCTTCTTCTATCTGCCCCCTCCAGCTAATCCAGAATAGGGCTGCGAGACTCATCCTTGGCCTTAGGCCCAGGGACCATTTCTCTCCAGCCCTAAAATCTCTCCACTGGCTCCTGGTTACTGCAAGAATCACATTTAAATCCCTCTGCACCATCCATAAGGCTGCCTGTGGCCTGCAACCATGCTATCTGCAAATTGCTCTCACCAAATGCTCTCCTTTCGAGATCCCGCCGATCCTCCAGCTCCAACTCTCTGCTTGTCAAGCGCTTCTCCAAGCAGAGAGCGGGTGGTCGTTCCCTCTATTCCGTTGGCTCCCTTCTCTGGATCAGCCTCCCCTTTTCTCCCTGTCTTGAGCTGGATCTCGTCAAGTCCTGCAAACACCTCAAAACTTTCATCTTTTCCTCCTCCTTCCCTCTCTCCGTCCCGTGCTAAACCCTACAGTCTCTCTGATTGGTGGCCTGCGCCATTATGTGTCCTCCTGGGTCCTGGCCTTCTGTCTGATGGCCCGCAGCATCTGCTCCCCTCTGCACCTGCCTTTGAGCAGCACACAGCCTGTGCTGTCTCACAGGCCAGCACTTGTTGGACAGGCTGGTGACCCCTCCTCCATGCAGTGGTCATGGCCTGGCACTTACCTGTTGCATTCGTGAATGACTCTTGCACTTATCTGTTGCCTTGCAACTACCTCCCTGGCATTTCACCTCCAAGGATCCTCTAGCATTTACCCCATCCCCCTGTCTGTTCTCCCTCCCTCTGCACTTGCACGATCGAAATGTTCACAAGGCGTAATAGGACCCCTTTCTTTTCTGTATTTTTGTATATTCCACTGTCTTGCTGTTTTCACTTGTTCCCTTCCCTTTGTCCTGTGGGCGCTTTGAAACACAATTTTCTTGATGTATAAGCGCCTTACACATGCCCAATAAATAAATACATAAATACACATGCACATGTGTGTGCGCCTGCCTCCGTGTGTATGCCAGAGTTGCAATATGAGTGTGTACTTGTATTTTCATAAATATTAACGTTTGTACACCCGCCCCCCCCCCGTATGGGGCCGTAAGCTGGGAGGTGGAAGGTTTGTGCCAAGACCGGTCGGCAGGTGCTGCCCCACTTAGCATGCACATGGAGGGGCCGGGCAGCTGGGTCCCCAAGACAAAGGGGATCCAGACTGATGGACACCACCACAGGAAAGCAAGGTGAAGGGGCAGGTGACAACAGTTAGTCCCTGCCCTCTGTCACCTCGCATCAAGGGTCCCCTTCCCATCCGGGCAGATGCGGAGCGGGGACCTTTGAAGTTCAAAGAGGGGCTGCCTTGCCCCCAGGCAAAATTTTGCCTTTATCTTGAGGGGGCAAGGTAGCCCCTCATTCTTTCCCCCCTCCATCTACAGCGACAGCAGCAAGGACGGCTGCAAGAAGACTAGCAGAGGTCGGCTAGGTCGCCAAACACCGGCATCAAGAAAGTCTTTGCTGGACGTGTCCCTCCCTAGCCCCGCAGGCCGCAAAGCAGCAGGAAAAGCTCTCAGCTAACGGAGGCGCTCAGGCGGCTACTGCCATATCTAAGATTGGCAGACAAGGCGTCCAGTGACCAGGCCGCGCACCCAAAGAATTGGGAAGGGAGATAAAATGCCGCTGACTGCGGCAACGAAACAGCAGGCATTCCTGTCTTCAGCAAAGCCGGAATTTATGATCGCAGGAAGGCCAAGTCCGGCGATCACTGCCATTGCCCCGTGTGAGGTATTATAAAGGACCTCCTTGGGCACAAGCGGTCCCACGCAGGAAGCGGACGTCAACAGAGGCAGCCCCCACCGGCTAGTAATCACTATACAGCCACAGAGGCGAGCGGAAGGGTGGACTTCTCCCCAGCCCATTCAACACCGCTGAAAGCCTGCCAGCAGCGCAGGACAAACCGCAGAGGACGCTGCACGAACAAAAAGAATCGGGCAGACCGCGGCTGGAGCAATAAGTACATAGGCTCCATTTGGAAGCAGGTCGACGCAGAGCACCCTCGAGGGGGGGAGTGGAGAACCTGAACGGTTTCAGAAATCGTTTTGTTTTTGACACGTATCTTCCCGCATTGACAAGCGCACTTAACCTAAGTCAGGCAGCAGAGAGTGAGCAGTTCACTCCAGGAGGAGTCAAGCAAGGCGCAAACAAATAATCCAACGACAGGGAGCAAACAGCTTTACCCAACCCCCGGCATCCAGGCCATCACAGAGCAAGCATAAGGGGTCTTCCCGGGCTGTTTTTTCCAAACCACGACATCAGCAGGCGCTGAAAGAAAACGCCTACAATGCGCAACTCTGCGAGTGGTGAAACATTTTGGAAGCAGGAAGACACTGAGTCATAATCTTAACTGCCACAGGTACCTTAAAGGAGAGAAAAGGTGCTATACATCATATTGTGGCGCTATACCCCTGGCAGCATTGGTCAGCGTAAACACACAGGGGCACGGCACGCCGAGCTTGCAACACAAGAACTGTCCACTGAAGCACACAGAGGTCAGAAGAGGAAAGAGATGGCAGACGCCTTATCCCTGAAAGAAACACTACTCTTGGAATGGGCCAAAGCAGCGGAAGCAGTCTATGGCATGGACGTGGTGCAGGAAAGAATGGTGGAGCTCGCATCCACAAGTTTCAACGCTGACAATGCAGACGCACCGGAGGATGAGGACGACGGCGATGATGAGCCAGCAGAAAAAGAACAGCCAGCCAGGAAGAAGCAGCGCCTCGATGTCCGCAGCATGCCCGCCTCTTCAGACACCCACCCGGCACCAAAAGAAAAGCAAAATCAGGTACTGTGAAAATTAATGATTTGGGGCCAATGTCAGAAGACTTTTTTAAAATGGCACAAGGATGTGGGTGCTGGGAGAAAGAAGAGGCACAGGGATGACTCGAGCAGCTCCAGCAGCGAGAGTGACAACACGGACACACAGTCTGATTCTGGGGGCGAGGATGACCAGGGCCACCTTAAAGCATGGGTTGGGCCTAGCAATGATGTTGTGTCTCCAAGCCCACAAATGACTAAATATGGGAGGCGCACAGCCGGCAAAAGTGTGAATAGAAGCCTAAAAAAGACAATTGCATGGCACATTGAGCACAAAATTAAGAAAAGGATTTGGAAGAAGCAATTCATAGGCATTTTTTTCCTATTGGAATATGAAGAATTAGGTTTTGGTATTTCCAAAAGTGATAAGAAAGAGGAAGAAAAAGAGAGAGCAAAGAGGCCCACACTGGAGAAGAATATTCAGAACTGGGAGGCCTCTTTTCAAATCCTGTCAACAATAATTCTAGAGAAATTCCCATAAGAGGGCACTGCACTGATTGCCTACCACCACAGAATTCTTGAGATTCATAAAAGGTTTGGGGGGGAATCATGGCTGAACTATGATAGGGAGTTCAGGAAGGAGATGCAGAGATTCCCTGACCTGGGCTGGGAAGAGGAAGACACCAAACTGTATATTTTCCATGTCTTAAAAGAAAACTCAGCTCGGAGTGCTCAGAGTAATAAAGACCAAGAGCACCAGAGTAACAGAAGGGGTAGAAACAGGCAGCATATGCAGCGCAGGCACCAACAAGACAGTGCACATGCCAACAAAAAGAACCCCCCCCTTCGAAGACTGCCCCCAGGGGGGCAAAAAGCGGGGCAAACTCAAGGGAGGTTCGGCAACCGCAGCACCGGTGAGGCCAAAGGGAGCACCCCGGGATCTGCTGGTACTTCAATAGAGGGTCCTGCAACAAGGGCACTGAGTGCAGATACAAGCACCAATGCAGCACATGCAATGGTGGCCACAGCAGCAACAACTGCACAAAAGCCTCTCCCTCCAGGCCCAGCCCTAATGTCACAGAGGGTAAAAACATCCACTAGTTAAAAGATGGGGGCCTCACCAATAAATATTGACCAACTACTAAAAATGTTAGAGAGCTACCCCGACCCAGCAGCGAGAACATTCTTGGGTCAGGGCTTCAAAGAGGGTTTTCAGATCCCATTCAAGGGCCATGGATCCCCCGTCATACACAAAAACCTAAAATCTGCCTCATCCCTAGCCCGCATAATAAGAGAAAAAATTGGAAAAGAGCTAAAACTGGGTAGGATAGAGGGACCCTTCCAAAACCCACCCTTCACAGAGTTTTTATGCCCCCCCCCCAGGCATTGTGCTCAAAAAAGTTAAGGGGGAGTTTAGGATGATCCACCACTTATCACACTCACCCGGGAGCTCCTTCAATGAAGGCTTCCCCGCCACTGAGGCTGCTGTCTCTTACAGCTGGGAGCAGGATGCTGTTGACCTAGTAAAACTGTCAGGTAGACACGCTCTCATGGCAAAAACCGACATTAAGTCAGCATTCAGGCTGCTGCCCGTGCACAAGAGCACCTTCCAGTGGCTGTGCTTCCATTTTGACAAGAAATTCTACTTTGATAAATGCCTTCCCATGGGCTGCGCCATCGCGTGTGCATACTTTGAACAGTTCAGTTCATTCCTACAATGGGCACTCCAACAGGCCATGCCCAGAGCCAGAATGGATGATTTCTTCTTCACTGGCCCAGCAGGGTCTCCTCTATGCAGCTCATCCATCAATAAATTCAGGGAAACCATGCAGGCATTAGGGGTCCCACTGGCCCACTGGCGCCTGCGAAGACAGTAGGACCCACCACCACCCTGTCATTCCTAGGAATAGAGATTGACTCTTCCAAGGAAAAATGTGGCTTACCCAGAGATAAAATAGAGGACCTTTTAAAGACAATAAGGTTGATGACAGGCAGGGACAAGGCGACCCTGCGGGAAATACAATTCCTCGCCGGGAAGCTCAATTTTGCTACCAGAATCATGCCCCAAGGCCGGGTCTTCCAGAGGAGCCTGGAACTAAAAATGAGGGGGGTTACAAAGCCACACAACCACATCAGATTGGGCAAGGAAATAACACAAGACCTGGCCATGTGGGAATCATTTCTTGACAATTTCAATGGCCAGGTGATATGGCGCAAGCCCATGAATGGGGCAGACAAAAGGTCCTTGTTCACAGATGCGTCTGGCAGCAGGGGCTTTGGGACATGTTTTGGTAACAAGTGGTGTGCTGGCCACTGGCCTCTCTGCTGGCAGAAGCATGGCTGGACCAGGAACATCACACTGCTAGAGATAGTCTCCATATGGCTGGAACTCTATTTATGGGGGGACCTGTTGGCCAATACAGAACTGGTCACATGGTCAGACAACATGGCTGCCGTACACGTTTTAAACAAGGGCTCTGCATCCTGCCCTCTGGTACTAAATGTCTTGAGAGAAATGACAAAAGTCAGCCTGAAAAACAGCATTGTAATAATTGGATGGCACATTGCAGGCAAAGATAACAAGGACGCTGACGCTCTGTCCCGTTTTCAGTTCTCCACTTTCAGGGCACTAAACCCACAGGCAGAAGCCATGAGGACAGCAGTTCCAGAGGAGGTTTGGGCCATCATGGAAATAACCAGGTCAGCCCCCGCCAGCCCTCCAGTCACAACTCTCCCATGAGATGCTCTCTTCCAGCTCAGCCCCACCCCCATGGCCCGGGCAAGGGGGGTTGCCCTTCTCGGCACCACACTCCAACAAGTGAGCCAAAAGGTGTCTTAGGGGAATTGGCCAGAAAGGCACTGCCCCAGAAAACAGCCAAAATGTACAAGTGCTTGACGGATTTTGGAAACATCACAAAAGTCACCAACATCAGGGACATCCAGGAGAGCCATGTCAATGACTTTATGGAGTGGGCTTTCAAACAGAGCAAAATGAAGGCATGGGCTTCATCCCATCTGGCAGCAGTATCATATTACACTAGATTAGCAGGGGCACCCAACCTCACCCACAGCGCGCTGACCAGATATGCACTCAAGGGTTGGTCCAAACTGGAAGGGGTCAAGACAGACACCAGGCACCCCCTCAATTTTGCAAAATTAAAATCCTGCTAGACACCCTCCCTGCAGTATGCAACAATGCCTACGAGACCACCCTCTTTAGAGCAGCCTTCACCCTCAACTACTTTGGGGCTTTCATGATTAGCGAAAACACAGGATCAGAGGAAGGGCTGGATGTAGGTGACATCCACCTGGGGAAGGACTCCCTGGCAGTGAAACTCTGTAGATCCAAAACTGACAAACTAGGAAAAGGGAGGATCATCAACCTTTACTGCATTGAGGAAACAGAATACTGCCCCATCTGCACCACAAGGGCTTTCCTGAGCAAGCGCCCCGGCCGGGGGGGGGGGGGCAATTGTTCACATACAAAAATGGATCTGCGCTCAATAGATTTCAGTTGAGGTCTGTACTCAAGAAGACTATAAGCTATAGGGTGGAATCCTACTTTGGATCCCACTCCTTTAGGATAGGAGCAGCCACTTCAGCCTGGATGGGGGGGGGGTGTTGCAAGAAAAAGCCATAAAGGGGATCGGGCTGGAAATCGGGGTCTTACAAAAGATACATCAGGAAAGACTTGATCTAATAGTCTTCCCCACCCTTCCCCTCTTTCCCTCTTGTGATCACAGGCAACCTCCCATCTCAGACGGCATGGATCGTGGGCCACTCTTTCATCACCAGGGCCAGCAGATGGCTGGAGGAAACCCAGGTCGGCATGCATTTCCAGTAAACCATCACTTACTGGTGGGGCAAGCCGGGCAGGAGCTGGGGAGACCTCGACGACAAACCGGCCGGCCTCCTGGTGGCATGCTCTCCTCCCCCGGAGTATCTCATCATCCACCACGGGGGCAATGACTTGCCTCAACTGGGCAGGAAGCTCCTCCTGGCTGAGATATGCACCCCCCTCAGATCCCTGGCTCACATGCTAAGACTTCGAACTGAAGTAATGATGTCAGAAATCATCCCGCGCCAGCATTGGCATGGGGCAGAGTGCAACAAAGCCATGGAGATATCTAGGCGCAAACTGAATAAAGCAAAGGCCAATTTCTGCCTTTTCTCAGGCCTCAAATTCATTAAACATGCAATCTCGGTGCATAACCAGGCCATGGTCTGCAGTGACAGGGTCCACCTGTCCATTGAGGGCATGGACGTCTTCACCAGGAACATTTTCTGGACCTTGGCTGCCAGGGGCTGTACATAAATTATAGCTCCTATTTTGGGGGGACCTGGGAGATGCCGGTCAGCATCCCCACAGGGTGGCGGCAGGGATCAGCTTTGAGCGGGTCCTAATTGGGAGGAGGGCCCCCCGTTCACCTGATGCCCCTGTCCCCAAAATATATTATTGTTATCCTCTTTATGATGATGTTATGGTTGGTTTTTCTTTTGCACCATGGCTGGTACTAAAATAAAGCTTGTGGACAACGTTTTTCCACCTCACATCCTGGTTTCAGTCTCCCCATTCCTGGGACTGTCATTACTGTCTTTTCTGTCATGTCATACTTGTCATCCATGACACCTGTCACCTGCATGCCACTCCCCCGCACAAAAACACTTCCAGGCTTATGTGTTCATACACACTTGTGCAGAAGTGTATATTATTATTGCTTGTGTGTGCAGGGGTCTGGATGTGTGTGTCAGTGTGTTTATATGTGTTTTATTGGCATTAGGAGTGTGCATGGGACTGTGTATGAGTTGGAATATCTGTGTTTTCTCTGTGTCTTTGTGTGTAAGTGATTTTAGTAGAAGAGTGTGTGTGCACATTTGTGTCGGAGTGTGTGCGGTGAACAAACAGCAGAAATAAAATGTCAATAAGGGCCTCTTCTTAGAGCCAGCCGCTCCCCTCTCGCGCTTGTCAGTTCAACTGCGCAAGCCTCTTGCTTTGCAAAGATTAATTGGCGTTGCCCACTCAACTTATTTCAAATCCTTTCAATCACTCTTTGAAGGCCGCTGATTTATTTTTCTTGATAAAGTCACCGGAGCTTTTATGGGTTCTTGAAATGATTGTCCAGTTTGACAAATTGGATTCTTAAAGCTGATTCTTCAGAGAAAAGGATGCAGCTTGACGAGACAAGACACAGCTCATCTTCCAGACGGCGGGATAAGTAAAGCGCTCCTCCTCCTTCCTGCCGGCCCTCGTGCTGCTGCTGCTGCTCCATGGGCGCCTCGCTTGTCACTGATAATCTTATCTCGCCCTGATGGGTTGTGAACAGGACAATGGCGGCCTAAGCATGCTGTAGGTCTCCGATTAATGGAACTGTCCAATAAGCACAGAGCCTTTGGGAGCATGATTGATGACATCTGATGTGACCTTCGACCCTCACACGGCAGCACATGGGGAGATGGAAAATCAAGCAAGAAGGTGAAGGGGGGCGGGCAATGTATGAATGTATACTCGGCCATCTATGCCTGTCTCGCGAGTCTTACGTTTGTACTTGGTTACTTACGCCATGGTTAAAAGCCTTGGCTTGGCCTTGCAGCTCACAGGCCGCTTCATCGTGTGTGCTCAGTTTAGCCATCCTTAAATTTTAAGCTTTGCCCAATGTATATTGCACACTTATCTAACGTGTGGCGTGTTTCACAAGAGGACCATTGAGGCCCAGTTTTCACTACCTGGGATATTTCGAGGCCGCTTGAGGCAGAGGGAAGGGCCGGCCTTCTTAGAGGTGTCCACTCAGCTCCCAAGCCCTGTTAGATAGACTTGGTAATCCTTCATAACTCTGCCATTGTCTTTCAACTCTTCATGCCTCTTAACTAATGACATAAATCATCAATATTTTCACTCCTTGGGTGTCAAAGAATGCACCATATGGCTGAACCCTAGACCAGAAGACTTCTTGCATGGACTCCCTTATCAGTTAGGAACTCCCTTAAGAATTAATGAACCTGCTGCAATGGTGTCTGATATCTGAAGAGACCACTCTCGAGCTTGTTATTAAACTCCAAAAGCCATTTCTCAACACACATTTGCAATGTGTAAAATTCTGCCGCATTCATCCTGGCTTGGTACTTTGGATGCAGGCCCGGCTCCAGGAATTTTCATCGGGTGGGCCAGGGTTGTGATCAGGGGGGCCCACATTTCATTGGGTGTGGGTCGACGAGTACCCTAAACAAAGTGCTGGCGTTGATTCAGATTTCCCAGATCCGTGATCCAGCAAACAATGTCTTCCCAGATCTGCAAAAATATGTTTGCACCCCGCTATAAAAAACAGTACATAGCAAAAGAGAAGCAAGGAAAATAGTGTTGCAACACCAATCTACCGATCTTCCCTTCCCATCTGCTCTCCCCTTTCTGGTATATCTGATCCTCCTTCACCTTTCACCGTTCAGTCACCTTCCTTCAGCTGCCCTAACCACTGCTCCCATTTACCTCCCTTCCCACCTATTCACACCAGCACCCAGCACGCCTTTCCTGGCCTGGCTTGGGAGAATTGAGGGTGATGCCTCCTCTTCCTCCTCTGAGAGGGCTGAGCAGTGAGGCCCCCAGTCTTTGTACCATCTGAGATGGTCTCTGCCCAACAATACCTTCCTGAGCACTGTGGCTACTCCCAGCATGCCCCGGAGGAGATGCTTGTGCTCCCTCCATCTTGTTGTGAAAGAAAGATCCCCCCGGCCCCTCAGAATACTGAAGCAAGGAATAGGCGATTTTGTTTCCTACAAAATTACATTTTCTTTCAAACTTCAGTTAATTTCAAGAACAGAACATACCATGTCCAATCAACACAGGTAGTCTTTTGATCCGAGCACAACAACATATACTCCAATAACATACACATGTATACACAATCCTCTCTTCACCCACCCATTCCACAACCTCCTTCCCCCTCCTTTCCAACTGTAACACTACAGAAGTCCCATTCTGAATGTCTCCCATCAATGATTCATGTCCAAAATTCCATGTTAAAAACAAAATGTTATTTAATTGAGTTGAGAGTGCACAGGAGTGCTAAGTGCTGCATCAGGAGGCAGACGGTGCTGTTTGAGGGGTTTGCGGCCTTCTGGTATCGCTCCTGGTGGGGCGTGACCCTGTACATCATTGTCTGGTACATACTGTTAACACACTGGTTATAATATGCAATTGTCCATGATGACTCTTTGTTTGATGTGTTGACTTTGATTTGCTATTGAATGGCACAATCTTATTCAATAAATGTGGCCTGGATATTTTCAAAGTTACATGTGAGTGTCCTAATGCTTGTGCTGTCCATCTATTAAACCATGATTGAGGCTTTTTGGAATAGCTTATAATGCGAACTGAATCACTTCGAGGGGCACCTAATTTTAACAGGTAAGGCATAGTGAAATCAAAAGTATGCCAAGGATCACACACTTTGATCAAGTGGTAAAGCCATAATTTGAGCCTAGCCTGAAGTTTACATACTTGACCACACATCTTCTGAGCTCAAGTTAGTACAAATATGTGTTGAAGTTTGGCTTTGAATACCCAAAATAATACTAAATGTTATACAGATCACTTTAAAAAATATGCAAGTCACATGATAAACCAACCTGAAAATGTATTCATCACTGTAGAAACATGTTGATGAAAAGATTAAGGGGGGTATTTTGTTTTGAATCCGAAATTGCAAAGAGTTATTTTCCTGTATGCACTTTTTTGCAAAAGGGGCCATTCATTAATTTTCATTGTTTCCACGAAGTACTGGAAAAGTAAAGAGTAAATCACAGGCGAAAATTGCCTTTGCTCCTTACTTTACCATTACGTGTCTGGAAAAGTGTAAATCACTTCCAGAATTAAGGATTGTGGGAGCCATCCACAATGTATTCCTTTGGACTCTGCCTGCTTTTACTAGGTGTAAACATCAGACAGATCCCATAGGAATCCATTGGTTTTCCCCAATGTAAAAATACATGCTGGTGGAACACCAATCGGATTTGGCAGGGGGACCTTGTTAAGTCTGATCTGCTCTCCAACTTCGCCTGTCAAATCATACAAAATGCAGCAGCTCATACAATGTGGAGCTAAATGCATTTAGCACCACTTCTTCCACACTGCTTGACCTGGAAAATTATCCCCTATGACTATAGCTTTATTTTCCCCATCCTGAATGGAAGCCTACAAGCTCCAGCATAGCAATTAATGAGAATTTACAAAACTACTCATACAGACTCAAAGTGAAATGAAACGCATGACAAAGTTACTGTTTCACACAGCTTGTTCTGTATCCCCTTACTTACTAATCACCCAACAATCACACTTAATAGCTTCTTAAAACCCTATATAACTTTTTTTTAAAGTGCTACAGTAATGGTCACTGCCTTTTTACCTTTTCTAATCACTTCCTGTTGTAAATAATCTGCCCCTGAGACTCTCACTGGTTGGGCCTGATCAGCCCTGCTGTTTGTATTCGAGGGGAGGTAATAGAGCAGGGGGGGCATTGGCATTTGTCCCTTGTCAATTGTTAAATCCACCTCTGATTACTCTTAAGAAAATATTTAAATACTGCTTTTTAGTTATAAAAGTTGTACACTTTTTATTCTTTGTCCGTACATTATAGAAAACTCACTTCTTTTTTGTTATTTTACGGGTGTTCATGTTTCATTTCCCGCACTGCCTAAACACCCAGCACCCAAGATTTACATCATACTTTCCAAACAAATCCCACAACATACATGACCTATTTTGTTTACATGTAAACTCTGTAGATTTACTCAAACAGAATGAGGTTATCAAGTCAGTACTTATCAGTTTGAATCATGAAACGTT
The DNA here is from genome assembly GCF_040938575.1 of Ambystoma mexicanum. Lineage (NCBI taxonomy): Eukaryota > Metazoa > Chordata > Amphibia > Caudata > Ambystomatidae > Ambystoma > Ambystoma mexicanum. The sequence goes on along the minus strand of NC_090931.1, from coordinate 283,319,322 downwards.
CGGTCAGAGTAGACTAGCCTTCCAAACAAAGATACATTCTATTTAGGTCGGAGCCCCACTGGTAAGTATGCATGAGAAGATTTGAAACTGGTCAATAGTTGCCAACCTAGCCTTACCATTTTCAGGTAGGGCCTTGTTGGACCAGCTCAGTGAGGTGCAGCTTGATTCCCTAGGCATAGCAAGCAAGACACCCACATCTGGGCATAAACACATTCACTTAGGGAGACCAACTCAAGGCAACATGCACTGGCAGAGCCAACAGCTTGGGCTTTTGATTAGGCATGGATAGGCATTTGCCAGGTACTGCCATGAGGGTACCACCTGGCCATAAAATGGAAAAAGCTGGAAAATGCTGTCAGTAACTGGGCATATGGTGGCAAATGTCTGCTAATACCTATACACAAGCCAAAACAGCTGACTTTGTGATTGCTTGTTTAAGACAGGACTTCAGTGCAAGTCACAGAGGCATTGACAAACATATTGTTTATAAAATCAACTGGCTGAAGACACACATTAAGATAATTTTACTACAACAGTAGCTCATTTACAGAGGCAATTAAGTAATTAAACAGTCAAAAGAATGCTTAGATATAACACTGGCAGGCCCTGTACAGCAACACGTTTGTTGTTACTTTGTGACAAAACACATAAGCAAACACAATTTGCATGGTCAGAGCAAAACAGAAACCTGTATTCACAGGGTAATATAGTTAGACAAACATTAATGCAATTACTACTGTTGCTACTGCAAGTATACGACAGGCGTCAAACACAAAGTGAACAAATAAGCTAAAATAAATCAATCGTACAACTTTCTAAAGAACACAAACAATTGACGTTGAAAGTGTTTGTGTTTTTGGTACAAAAGCGTCTACACCAGGTGTTTCAGCCCTATAACGGGGCAAGGTGAGCCATTTCTTCCTAGGGTCTTTATCAGGACGAAGGGAAAACTGTGTGGTCAGGATGTTCAGGGAAAGCTGTAACAGGAATGGAGACATTTGATAAGGGGAGGCTCAAAACTTATTGGGTTTAGGTGTGACATAAATCACTAATGTCTAACTTCGAAGTAGAAAAGACATGGTTTACCTATGGGGACAGACGTCTCACCACAAGTGAAGATGGCGTTGATAACCTGGTAAAAGAATGGACAAAACCCATTGAATGAATCTGGTATTGTGCGGCTCAATAATAGAGGAAAGAGTGGAAAATAAGGTCCAAATGCTTGCTGGATGGATCTTACCTATTAATGGTGGTTGTGCGTCCCAGAGTCAGCGCGCTATGGCATCTACCTCTTCACAAATAGTACTAAAAACAAGGAGATATATGTGCTCATTCTAAATATGAAATCTATGTAGTGAGGTGTGTACTCAGAGAAAATAAATCAAAGGGCCATGTTGACATGCTTACCCAGTTCAGAAGGGGGATTTCTCACACACGCAACTGCTTGGCCTCGGAAACAAAACCATCTAATGGAGTCCCGGGCGCGGATTCTAAACAAAATGTTAAAAAACGTGAAGTCACGATTCTTAACTGACACAAGGGTTGGTTGGTACAAGTGCTGAGCTATTCACGACACGAGCATTCTGTTGATTACCTGTGTCCGTGCTCCACAGTGGGGAGCAATGGGCAGCCGGCTGGTGCGCGATCAAGGTTTGCGCGCTGTTGCCGACGGGAGAGCTCTCAGAGATGTGCTCTCTGCAGTGTCTGTACGGGTCTGGAGGACACACGCTTGCGGCAGAGGACGCCGTTGCTAAGCGCCAATGGTCGTTTAATGGGCGCCATCTTGAATCGGGACTGGTTAACTAATTGCACCGAAAGTCCCAAAATGTCAAAACCAAACGTGCTAAAGAGGCACATATTAGTCGGAGTCATAGGGCAGTGCATGCTGCCGGGTTTAATTAAAAAAGGCGCTGTATTCATGGGCGTTGTCATGGCAACCCGAACATTGTTTACATGATTGGGAGAGTGGTCCTCGGTACGATCAAAAAAAGGGAAAAAATACCTAGACCTAACATAGTGTTGGGACTGAATCAAAAACAATGAGGTGGTGGTATGACCTCCTACGCCAAAGGCGATAAGTGAAATGTGTAACAACATATCCCGAAAGATAAAATAAAACAGGAAAGCGAGATAAATGTGTACATTTGCTTTCAATACATACTGTCATAATGCCACTTGTAATACATAATGTCATAGTCCACCGCTTGCTTTAAATAGAACAGCAGCTTACAAGGAATTCCTGACTCCTCCAGTGCACAGTCATGATCTGGTTGGTATCATAGATCATCAATACATAAAGCCTTATTTGAGTAGTAGTCATTCCCAAATTCGTGGATAGTCGTGTCCTTTATTCTACATAACAGACACAAAAAGGGGGTTATCTACAAATAGTGTATTTTAGGAGGTCAGCTAAAAAGAACATCCTACAAAAAGGATTTCCATTCGACAGAAATATTTAACTCTGTCTTTACCGTATCTAATCTGTGCACCCACCTCTGCTCAAGTTGTGTAAGAGCTCGATTCGGGTCACCCCCTCTAATTGTAGGCTCAAGTTTCTGGATGATGAACCATCTGAGGTCCACATCTTTATGTTTCAGGAGTCCAAAGTGCTCAACTAGAGGTTTGTCCGGAACATTGTTTCGGATGCACGAGCGATGTTCAGATATGCACATTTTTATGGGTCGAATGGTTTTGCCAACATATAAAAGGCCGCAGGGGCACTTGATGATGTAGATGACTCCTTTTGAGTTGCAGTTGGTATGTGTCGTGAGTGTCCATTTCAAGTTCTCATGCTCAAAGACTTTTGTTTGTAAGGTTAGAGGGCATGCCACACATTGACCACATTTGTGGTGTCCTACTACAGCTGGTAAATTCCATGGTGTATTTTCCATTGGTGGTACTGGTTCTACAAAAGTGTTGTCAAGAGTGTCCCTTAGATTCATGTTCTTCTTGTAAGCAAAACATGGGACTTTACTGAGTGTTCCTTCTTGTTTGACTAAATGCCAGTTCTTCTTGACCGCCTTTGGAATGACATCACTCAACGGGCTGAACGTAGTAACACAGACCAATCTGTCTAGATCTTTTTTCGGTTTTGTCTCAAGGCAGACTTCCCTTGGGGTGTATGTTGCTCTTTTCTTGGCATCTCTTATAGCTTTGCGGGGGTATCCTCTTGCAGTCAGTCTTTCATGTAGATCTTCTGAATGTTTTTTGAACTTCTCTGTCTCTGTGCAATTTCTCCGGATTCTCAAAAACTGTCCATACGGTAAGTTGTATTTTAGACCGTGTGGCTGGTAGCTATCAAAATGGAGTAAACTATTCCAATCTGTGGGTTTTCTGAATAATTCTGTTTTTAGTAGATCTCCAGTCCTGTAAATGTGTAAATCTAGAAAATCGATCTGATGATGATGCTACTGTATGGTGAACTTGATTAATGAATTGCGTTGATTAATCCAAAGGTGAAAGTCCAGAAGGGCGGCTGATGTGCCGTTCCAGATCAAGATGACGTCGTCGATATAGCGTTTCCACAGGGCTATTTGCCCGAGGAATGGATTATCCGCACAGTAGATGTTGTCCTTTTCATACTGTGCCATGTAAAGATTCGCAATGTCGGGGGCAAAAGTGGCCCCCATGCTTACTCCCTGAATCTGTTTATATATCTGCTTGTGGAACAGGAAATAATTTTCAGACATTGCTAGCCTTGTACACTCGAGAATGAAATTAGTGGCAGTTGTGGTGATGTCATTTCTTTGGTCTAAAACCATTCGAATGGCTTCTAAACCTTCAGCTTGTGGGATGGAGGCATACAACGCCTCTACATCCATTGTCACAAGGAGGCTGTTATGTTTTAGGTTGATGTGATTAAGTAGATTGATGGTACTAGTAGTGTCCTTAAGATAAGAAGGCATCTTGATGACAAAAGGCTTGAGAAAAGAAATCTGTATAAAGGGACAGAGGCTCCAGGAGTGAATCACAAGCGGACACAATAGGTCTTCCCGGGGGCTGAGAGGGATTCTTATGGATCTTTGGTAGAATGTAAAATGCTGGAGTACGGGGGGGTGTTTTGTTGAGGAAGCGTTGTTCATCCAGAGACAGAGAAGTTCAAAAAACATTCAGAAGATCAACATGAAAGACTGACTGCAAGAGGATACCCCTGCAAAGCTATAAGAGATGCCAAGAAAAGAGCAACATACACCCCAAGGGAAGTCTGCCTTGAGACAAAACCGAAAAAAGATCTAGACAGATTGGTCTGTGTTACTACCTTCAGCCCGTTGAGTGATGTCATTCAAAAAGCGGTCAAGAAGAACTGGCATTTAGTCAAACAAGAAGGAACACTCAGTAAAGTCTCATGTTTTGCTTACAAGAAGAACAAGAATCTAAGCGACACTCTTGTCCACACTTTTGTAGAACCAGTACCACCAATGGAAAATACACTATGGAATTTACCAACTGTAGTAGGACACTACAAAGGTGGTCAATGCGTGGCATGCCCTCTAACCTTACAAACAAAAGTCTTTGAGCATAAGAACTTGAAATGGACACTCATGACACATACCAACTGCAACTCAAAAGGAGTCATCTACATCATCAAGTGCCCCTGCGGCCTTTTATATGTTGGCGAAACCATTCGATCCATAAAAATGTGCATTTCTGAACATCTCTCGTGCATCCGAAACAATGTTCCGGACAAACCTCTAGTTGAGCACTTTGGACTCCTGAATCATAAAGATGTGGACCTCAGATGGTTCATCATCCAGAAACTTGAGACTACAATTAGAGGGGGTGACCCTAATCAAGCTCTTACACAACTTGAGCAGAGGTGGGTGCACAGATTAGATACGGTAAAGACAGGGTTAAATATTTCTGTCGAATGGAAATCCTTTTTTGTAGGATGTACCTTTTAGCTGACCTCCTAAAATACACTATTTGCAGATAACCCCCTTTTTGTGTCTGTTATGTAGAATAAAGGACACGACTATCCACGAGTTTGGGAATGACTACTACTCAAATAAGGTTTTATGTATTGATGATCTATGATACCAACCAGATCATGACTGTGCACTGGGGGAGTCAGGAATACCTTGTAAGCTGCTGTTCTATTTAAAGCAAGCGGTGGACTATGACATTATGTATTACAAGTGGCATTCTGACAGTATGTATTGAAAGCAAATGTACACATTTATCTCGCTTTCCTGTTTTATTTTATCTTTCGGGATATGTTGTTACACATTTCACTTATCGCCTTTGGCGTAGGAGGTGATACCACCACCTCATTGTTTTTGATTCAGTCCCAACACTATGTTATGTCTAAGTATTTTTTCCCTTTTTTTGATTGTACCGAGGGCCACTCTCCCACTCATGTAAACAATGTTCGGGTTGCCATGGCAACATCTATTAATACATCGCCTTTTTAAATTAAACCCGGCAGCATGCACTACCCTATGACTCTGAATAATATGTGCCTCTTTAGCACGTTTGGTTTTGAGATTTTGGGACATTCGGCGCAATTAGTTAAACATTCCCGATTCAAGATGGCGCCCGCTAAACGACCATTGGCGCTTAGCAACGGCGTCCCCTGCCGCACGCGTGTGTCCTCCAGACCCATACAGACACTGCAGAGAGCACATCTCTGAGAGCTCTCCCATCGGCAACAGCGCGTAAACCTTGATCGCGCACCAGCCGGCTGCCCATTGCTCCCCACTGTGGAGCACGGACACACGTAATCAACAGAACGCTCGTGTCGTAAATAGCTCAGCACTTGTGCCAACCCTTGTGTCAGTTCAGAATCGTGACTTCACGTTTTTTACCATTTTGTTTAGAATTCACGTCCGGGACACCATTAGATGGTGTTGTTTCCGAGGCCAAGCAGTTGCGTGTGTGAGAAATCCCCACTCTGAACTGGGTAAGCATGTCAACATGGCCCTTTGATTTATTTTCTCTGAGTACACACCTCACTACATAGATTTCATATTTAGAATGAACACATATATCTCCTTGTTTTTAGTACTATATGTGAAGAGGTAGATGCCATAGCGCGCTGACTCTGGGATGCACAACCACCATTAATAGGTAAGATCCATCCAGCAAGCATTTGGACCTTATTTTCCACTCTTTCCTCTATTATTGAGCCGCACAATACAGATGCATTCAATGGGTATTGTCCATTCTTTTACCAGGTTATCGACGCCATCTTCACCTGTGGTGAGACGTCTGTCCCCATAGGTAAGCCATGTCTTTTCTACTTCGAAGTTAGACATTAGTGATTTATGTCACGCCTAAACCCAATAAGTTTTGAGCCTCCCCTTATCAAATGTCTCCATTCCTGTTACAGCTTTCCCTGAACATCCTGACCACACAGTTTTCCCTTCGTCCTGATGAAGGCCCTAGGAAGAAATGGCTCACCTTGCCCCGTTATAGGGCTGAAACACCTGGTGTAGACGCTTTTGTACCAAAAACACAAACACGTTCAATGTCAATTGTTTGGGTTCTTTAGAAAGTTGTATGATTGATTTATTTTAGTTTATTGTTCACTTTGTGTTTGACGCCTGTCGTATACTTGCAGTAGCGACAGTAGTAATTGCATTAACGTTTGTTTAACTATATTACCCTGTGAATACAGGTTTCTGTTTTGCTCTGACCATGTAAATTGTGTTTGCTCATGTGTTTTGTCTTTGATGCGATGTTCATTACGTAAAAATAGAAATTCTAAAATCTTTTCAAATATAAAACTTTTTGAAATTCTCTGAGTGTGATTCTATACACTTTGCTGTTTTGGGAATGAAAATAGAAGGGAGGAGGATACATAGTAAGATTGTTTTCCAACCCATTCACTTTTGTTCTAGTAGGTTTCCACAAAAGGCAAAGGAGGTACATCTCTTAACTGTGCCTAATGTAGCTTTATGATTGGGTTCACTCTTGCGTGTGACACTATACCCCATGGTCCCCATCCTCCAACCAAACACTATGCCCAATGGCTCCCACCCTGCAACCAGACACTATGCCCCATGGCCACCACCCCCCAACCAAACACTATGCCTCATGGCCCCCACCCCCAACCAAACACTATGCCCCATGGCCATAATCCCACAACTAAAAACTGTCCTCCATGGCCCACACCTCCACACTATGCCCCACGGCCACCACCCCCCCACCCAAACTCTGCCACATGGCCCCCACCCCCAAACAACCACTATGCCCCATGGCTCCCACCTCCCAACCAGACATGATGCCCCATGGCCCCCACCCCAACTGAACACTATGCCCCATGGCCGCAACTAAAAACTGTGCCCCATGGCCTGCACCCCCGCACTATGCCCCATGGCCACCACCCCTCCAACCAAACTCTGCCACATGGCCCCCACACCCAACCAAACACTATGCCCCATGGCTCCCACCCACCAACCAGTCACTATGCCCCATAGTCACCCCCCCAAACACACTATGCCCCATGGCCTCCAACCAAACACTATGCCCCATGGCCACAATCCCATGGCTAAAAACTGTGCCACATGGCCCGCACCCCCACACTATGCTCCACGGCCACCACCCACAACCAAACACTATGCCCCATGGCTCCCACACCCAACCAGACACTATGCCCCATGGCCCCTACCCCCAAATAAACACTATGCCCCATGGCCACAATCCCACAGCTAAGAATTGTGCCACATGGCCCGCACCCCCACACTATGCCCCATGGCCACCACCCACAACCAAACACTATGCCCCATGGCTCCCACACCCAACCAGACACTATGCCCCATGACCCCCACCCCCAAACAAACACTATGCCCCATGGCCACAACCCCACAATTAAAAATTGTGCCCCATGGTCCGCACCGACACACTATGCCCCATGGCCACCACCCCTCCAACCAACCTTTGCCACATGGCTCCCACCCCCCAACAAAACACTATGCCACATAGGCCCCAACCCACAACCAAACACTATGCCCAATGGCCCCCACCTCCCACCAAACTCTATGCCCAATGGACCCCACCCTGCAACCAAACACTATCCCCATGGCCACAATCCCACAACTAACAACTGTGCCCCATGGCCTGCACCCCCACACTATGCCCCATGGCCACCACCCCCAACCAAACCATTTGCCCCACACACCCCAAACAACAGAATGACCAGTGGATTGCATCAGCGGAAGAGCCTTTTCACAAAGACAGTGAGCTAAATAGAATTGGCATCAACAAATGACGGTCTGCATCCCGGTTTCACTACAAACCAAAGTGTGTGATCCTGGGCAAATCATGCAATCGTACTGTGCCTTATCTGCAGTGATTCACTTCATAGCTTATGTTAGCATATCATGCTGTTATAAAAAACAAATCCTAATGACTATAGAGTTGCTGCATCTATAATAACAGTGCAATTCAGGTATTTTGCACCACAAAGTTATTTGCCACTTGGCTTACTTATGGCAACCTATTCTAAAGTCACTTCCATTGTACCTTCAAGTACCAAAAACTGATGATGCTCCTTGCAACGTCCTTTTCTGTGAAGTCACTTCTGTTGGTGCAATCCGTATGCAAGTGTAGGTGTTAAAATGCCATCTGCCACTAATGTTACCAAAAAAAGTTGATGGGAGGGGAAGCTACATGAATGAGGCCGTATGTATGGAATTGCGCACACTGCATTTGGGGGGAAAGTAGCAGGACTTTTTTTGCGCCTCACCCGACACACTGTTGCAATGCTGGATACTCCCCTGCACACACCCCAAACTCCCAGCACACACACCGATAAAGAACATGAGAGCGCCCCCACTTACCAGCACTGTGGAAGTGCTTGCGCTGCAGCTAGCTTGGAAAGGCTGAAATGCCTTCCAGCAACAGTCCACGCCACGACAGCTGCAATGCTGGCCCTCTATTGGTGTAGCCCATGCACTACGTGACTCGTAAGAGCCACGTAGTAAATGCAGTCCACCAATATAGGGTCAGCATTTCCCGGCCTGGCAAGTAAAAAAAAGACTTTCCTAACAGAGGACGCCGTAGCTGCTTGCGGCCTGTCCTCCGTTAGGAGAGTCTTTCATCCTGGCGGGCTGGGAACATCAACATGCTGGGCCGCACTTGGGCCGATTGTTGTGCACCCGTGGTTTAGAGTGACATCCACCCCCCACTCCCTCGGTTACCAGTGGTCATTAACACCACTGGCATTGCCCCCTTTCTAGGGGGGGCCAGAGGCTGGCTTTGGGGGGGCCTGGCCCCCCCCCGACTCCCCTGCTGGACCCGGGCCTGTTTGGATGTAGCGTGATGGACCAAGTTCATCGTTACCATGGAAGCCAGGTAACACAGGTGGTCGTGGCTTGCAAGTTGGAGGTCCACAGAAGCTTAGTCCAGAGAAACAATCCCCTTTGGGAGAGGATTGAACGGCCATGCCAAAAACAGCCAGATCCCTTTTTGAAGTGTAAATACAGGCTTAAATTCAGTTTTGGAGTCATTAGATCCACGCCAAAAATATTAAAGTCAATAGTTACCCGAAATGACGTGTAAAAAAGGAATTCAGCTACCACCCATTCTTCAAGTTCGGGAACGACTCCAAGAATCTTGATATGGGCAGAAATACTGATGATGTGGACAGAGGGAGACGTGCATTTGAAAATTCTCACCATAAAGGTGTTGAAGAATTCTGCTGATACTCCAGTGCTGCAGTGATATTTCAAACACATAGGGCCTCATTACTGGTCCGGTGGTAAGAAATTGTAATTACCGGCATGCCGGTGCTACCGTGTCCATGAAGTACAGCTGAAGGGAAAACAACATTTGATTCCGTGTTGGTGTGCACGCGCATTCCGGCATGCCGGATATGGTGGCTCTGGCATGCTGGTAATTACACCAAAATCCCAACACTGCCACCCTCGGTGCCGATGACTCCGATTCCGGCATCATGCTCTCGGTTCCACCAGCACCGGTAACAATGGTGCTGCTATTACCGTGACAGGAAATGCAGTTTTCGCCGAAACAGGAAATTGACCGTTGGCCATTAATAAAACACAATCCATTGCAATCCTCAGAGCACAGGACTCATACACATATGCTGAGCACTGATCTTGCAAAATAAAGATGACATCAAGGGTACCTGCAACTTGGAGGAGCAAGTCACCCTTTAGCGAGGCAAAACTGAACATGTTGGCAGACACCATTGTGGAGCATGCCGACCACTGTTCACCACAGACCTATGCAGGCAGGCACAGCTGAGAAAAAAGGCCATCTGGGAGGAGGTGGCACAGAAAATTATTGCAGTTGGCACAACCCCCGCACCATAGGTTACGGCCAATAAAAGGTGGGATGACCTGCACTTGAGGGTGCGCAACCTCCTGTCGGCCCAGCACACCCAGGGTATGGCCGCAGGAGGTGGCAGCGCATCCCCCATCCACCTGCAGCCCTGGGAGGAGACCTGCAGCAGTGTGACTCCATCGAGGGAGTTGGTGCTCCGGAGGCGTGACATCTGAGGAGGCTGGTGAGTACACATAGCCCCAATGTCACATCAACCTGTCTGTCCACCCTGCACACACTAGAGTTGCCAAACACGTCAAGTGCATTGTGGACAACACCAGTACAGCCCTACCGGGGCACCCCCCCTGCAACCTGGTTGCATACAACGGCATACACCTTGACCCCAAACCTCACTCACACCCCATTTACACAGACAACATATCACAGGAACCCTGTCTCGCCAACACAATCTGCTCCCGCTGGCACGCAGACACACCCCCACAGCCACAGCATAACTTGTGTTGTTTCTGCCGTGCTAGCACAGGCACAAAGTCACTTCAGTGCCAAGCACCTACACCACCAAATGACCAGTGTCACACACCAAGGAAACATGTGACTCCCTCGTCCCTTGCAGTACGCCCCATGACACCAAATTTTCCCAGACGCAGCAAGTGCCACAGGCAGCAGGCACATGGGGACCACATCCATGGCACAACCCACAACCCACAATAACACAACATCATACAGTTGTGTGCCACACCCCTAACGCCTTACCCAGAAATCACAAATACACCACAAAAGTATCTCTGGCACTGTACACACCATGTAGGCACATCACACATCCACCTGCCCAGTATCCATGACACAAGCATGTGTGCACCATGCCATGTCCCTGACACATCACTGTCATTCATCTGGCAATGAGGACGGCCAGCCCAGTACATCAAGGGGCACCAGGCGTCTACGCCAAAGGACCACCTCCACCTCAACACAGGACTCCACAGCCTCAACAGGCAGAGGTCCAAGTGCTACCCCAGCTGCATCCCTCCAGCCACCGCAGGCCCCCGTGGCACCTCCACCACAGCCACTGCAGGCCCCTGTGGCACCTCCACCACAGTCACCGCAGGCCCCGGTGGCACCTTCACCACAACCACCACAGATCCCTGTGGCACCTCTGCCACAGCCACCATAGATCACTGTGGCACCTCTGCCACAGCCACCATAGATCACTGTGGCACCTCCGCCACAGCCACAAGGACCTGCACAAGGGTGTCTTGGAGAGAACTGAGCTGACGAGGGTGGTCCTGAAACTGGCGACACAGACCAGAGCATTGAAGAGGCCCTGCCTTTCAGTTCCATGGGCCCAATGAGCCCCCAACCTCAACCCTTCCACAGTGTGAGGGATTTAGAAAGCCATCTAACCAGGATGGAACAACGTCAGAATGCTCTCACATCCCTGGTGCAACAGCACCTTAATGAGGCACAGCTACTGCAAGAGAGCTTTCAGGCCAGGACCAGGTGAAATACACGGGCACTTGGTTGATGTACACGTGCCATAGTTCAAATGTCATGGAGGGTGAGGGGGCAACAGAGTCATGTCTTCAATCGCTGAAACTATGGTCATGTTGCTCTAGGCCTTCCTGGACCAAAGGCCCCTGGCAACACCACCCGCTCCCCCAACCAGCACAAAACCAGGGAGTTCAGGGCAGAACAGCCCAAGACGGCGCTCCATGCAGTTGTCTCGCCCTGCACAAAGCCGCACACCGGAGCATAAAAGGGGCAGCAAATAGGCCATGGACCCATAGGTGCCCTGTCTGTGACTCTTGCCAGCGTACATAGGAAAAAAGGACACGAGTTGGCTACAGACAGTTGGGGAGGGCGCTGAGGGGAGGGATAGTTGGGCAGGGCGTGTGGGGAGTGATAGTTGGGGAGGAGGTGTGGGGAGTGATAGTTGAGGAGGCGGTGTGGGGAGGGATAGTTGGTGAGGGGTGTGGGGAGTGATAGTTGGGGAGGGGCTGTGGCGAGGGATAATTGAAGAGGGGGTATGGGGAGTGATAGTTGGGGAGGGTTGTGGGGAGTGATAGTTGGGGAAGAGGTCTGGGGAGGGGTAGTTGGGGATGGAGCGTGGGAAGGATAGTTGGGGTGCACAGTATTAGGAGTGTAGTCATTTCACATTTGTACATATTTTCATTTCACAAAATATAATTGGTGTTGCAAACTGAATTGATGACTGTAAATTGATTATTCAGTGTGAGCGTATTTATTTATGTGGAGTGCCCAGTGCACCAGCTGGCCTGTGCCGCGTGTGTGACAGGTGATTAGAAGTAGTGCTGTATAAGTTCATCTTGTGCAACATATCCATCCATGCCATCACAGCGCTGTGCAATTGCCTGATCATCATCACTGTCCTCCGCAGGCTCTGGTGGGTGTATGTCCATGTCAGGGCGCAGGGGGACATTGTGTCTGATGCACATGTTGTGCAACATGGCACAGGCAAGCACTATATTTCCCACATTTTCTGGGCTGTACATCAGTGCTCCCCCCGATCTGCTCATGCAGCGAAACCTCACCATCAACAGGGCAAATGTCTGCTCAATGTTGCCCCGAGTACGTACACGGGCACGATTGTATGCATGCTCGTGGATGTTGTGTGGTTGCCTCACGGGGGTCATCAACCATGGCATCAGGGGGTAACCAGCATCACCTGTACGGGGACAACAGAAAGTGTACAATGTCATTCTTCTGGCCATGCCATGTTGGCACAGGCTCTATAGTGTTCATTTGAGTGGGCATACATGCACATGCAAAATGTCGTTCAGCGAGCACATGTCCTTTATCAGGTACCTGAAATGCACTATCTCCTAATGCGTGTGGGGTGTGTGGTCTGCAGTGGCATTCACTTGGCCCATTCACAGAGAACATGACCTCTGACCCATTTAGTACAACAGACACAAACAGAACTGCTGGATATGTCATTATTGTGTTATAATGAAATAGTAACAAGATATTCATGTACTAGGGTACATTTAGACTTATAATGAGATGCATGTGTGATTGTGCGGTTCTAACAGGCATGGGACCTGGACAATTGGTGTGCTGACAGATGCTGTTATGTGAGTGGGTACAGAAGTATTCTCTGTCTGAGCATCAATGTGTTGTGTGTTTGCTTGAGTGTGTTAGTGTTTCCTGTTCTCATTTTGTGATGGTGCCTTCTGGTACATGTAGTTCTTTTGTTTATAGCTGTACAGAATTGATGATCTCATGTATGCACTGGATCTATTTCCTAAATTGTGACATGCCTGTCATGGCCTTGCACTCAGGCATGCTATTACTGTGTAGCACCTTGAGTGACAACTGTACACTTTCACATTTAATGCACGCACAACACAAAGTAGATACTTCTCACATTTGATTTAGTAACTGTACGTGTTGTACTATTGACACGAATTATGATCATTACTCTTATTCATGGTGATCCCTCCCCTTTAACCTCCCTATCCCCCCCAAGTGCAATTTCATGCCGTATTTGTAATTTTCTGAGCGCAGACAAGTGGGCCGAAAGATGGATTGAATCATTCAATGAGTCACTGGTGATGGATGTTATACATGGCCATGATTCAACTGTGCACATGGCCTTGTAGTTAGACTCATCCAGCAGCCAGGTACGCTGTCCACCGTGACGTGCCATGTACCCTCTACATCGTCCACAAGGCCTTCTGGGGTCTTGGGCCTCAATACCTTCAACTCTCTCTTCCTAGATATCTTCCCTCTTGAGCTCTTCGCTCATCCGCCTCCAACTCCCTCAGGGTCAGTCGCTTCTCCAAGCAACGAGTTGGTGGCAGATCTCTATCTTCGGCTGGGGCCGCCCTCTGGAACAGCCTCCCAGCCTCCCTGACCTTGAGGAGAACCACCTGCGGTTCCGGAAGCACCTGAAAACCCTCCTCTTTGCTTCTGCTTTCTCTCCCCCTCTCCCCTGCTAAAGTCCTGGCTGTTACTGAAACTGCACTGGTTACCTGGCCACCCATCTTATCTTGGGCCCTAGCCCAGCCAGATGCAAGCCTGCACTGCCTCCCTGGCAACCCCTGCACCTGTGGACTGTTTTCTGTATCCCTACAGTCCCCCCACTAGCACTTATGTTCTGCACTCACCCTGCACTTGCCACCTGCTGGCCGTTTATTTATCTTGTTATTCTATTATCCCATGCACTGAACTCCCCCCTCTGCACTTGTCCTCCTCCCCCTTCCTTTGCACTTTCGCGATCTGAATGACACTTGGCCTAGTAAGATCGTTGTCTGTCTTCCCTCTGATCCCCCTCCCTTGCCTCTTCGCGCTTTGAAACACTTGTGTATAGGCGCGTTATAAATGCCACATCATATCATATCATATCATATCATACCGAGGCAGCATGGAGTTGCGCAGCACTATGGATTCGTGGGTGTAACCAGGAAATCTGGCACAGCAATGGGTGATGATGTGGCGGGCATCACACGCCATCTGCACGTTCAGTGAATGGTAAAGTTTTCTATTGCGGTACAGAGCCTCCACAGCATGTCTGGCCACCAGCTCCACATGTGTTCAGTCCAAGGCCCAATGACATTTGGCATGCCTGCAAGGCATGGAAGGATATTTTTTCGTGCTATTGTCCTGGTCTGTTGTCCTGGGTAGACTGATGTGGTATCTAACGCGATGCAGCAGTGCATCAATGACCTGGAACAGGACACATGAAAAACAGGGTTGCGATATCCAATGCAGATCACCAACAGTGTGCTGGTATGTGCCTGGTATGTGCCTGTGGAAAGGAAGTGTAGCACTAGCTTGAGCAAGGGGGGATGGCTGTGCGGATATTTATGAGGCTGACCAGGTCCTCATGGATCAGGTCCACCATATAAATGATGGTGTTCCGGCCTAGCCGGTACCGGGTGTGGATCTGGCTTTGGCTCAGGTTTAAAGGTGTGGCCCTTAAGCGTGGTATTGGTGGTTGTCTGCGTGGTGCAACCGGCTGGCAATGGGATTTCGCTGGACCATGATGGCCGTCCTTCTCATCAAGTGCCTCCGCTGCATCCTCTACCTCCCTGCCTCTTCAAGTAATAGTCCTGCAGGCATGGCCTCCAGCTCCAATACTGTTACTCCTAGCATTGTGGTGTTGTAAAGGGTGTGAGGTGTGGGAGTGATCCTTTTGTGCTGTAGCACTGCTCATTTGTACCACCTGTGCTGATTTTGTGCAGCTGTGGCATGTTTCTACATACATGAATCTACTTAACGCCTGGTCCGTGATGCCGGGGTTTCCGGCATTATTTTCACATTCATACTGGCATGTCCATACCGGTAATTGCGTGTCTGTTCTGCTCAGAATGTGCACTGACTAAAGCCATGGTGGTATGTCAGGCACAGCTGCTGCGTCTCTCCGCAGATACTGGCAACGGTATTGCCGGATGCAGTGAGTCACTTGCGGTGCCAGTGGTACCGGCATCGCAACTCAGACTATGCCAGTCCGGAAAAAGGTACCAGTAAGGAACTACTGCCAATGCTATTTCCGGACCGGCACACTTGTAATGAGGCCCATAGTCTTTGACTTCCTGGTCCATATCTTTGGATATTTTTCACTGTTCTGCAGCAGTCGAAGAAGCGATTCGGGGAAGCATTGGCTTAATTCGATCATTTCCAAAGGAGTTTTAAACCTTAAAAGAAATGGAATACCACTACGTAGAAATATTTTAGATTTGTGGTTTCCCTTAAAGATAGAACCAACTAAACGTAATATTTACAAGTGCAAATCCCAGCAAGGCCAACTCAGAGCTCTCTGAGGCCTTCATCCTTGCAAGGTCAATAGAGAGAGCAATATCAAATTTGGTATATTAGCAGCTAAATATACAGCACTAAGAAGTGTGAGGATTTCTGCATGAGACGCTATATAAACAAATGATTTTTCTCTTGACTACATCCTGGACATTATTTAGAGTACAATGTGTGGATACTTAAAATGACAAAGCTCTGACTATGATGCATCGGCATTCCGACGGCAAATCTGTCCCCTGACATATCCCCTTTTACGCGGTGGACATTGAGCTACAAAGAGGCGAGAAATGGGAATATTTTTAAAACAGGATTTATTAACAAATGTCCACAAGTAGAAGTAGTGCCCACAAGTAGCTACCGAAATACCAAACCAGAATGGATATTATGTAAGGTGGGTTAGTGCTTCTGGGATCACTGGACAAAAGAAAATGTGTCTTGGGGGGCAGAGGGGGTAATCAAATGCTCAAACGGAGATTCTCCCAGTCCATAGCAGGTCTGGAAGTGGGACAAGCCAATCGCCAATCCAATATCCTGCAAGCTTACAGTCTTGGACTTTAGGGCCTCCCGAACCTTCTTTTGGTGCTGCTTGTTGGAGGTTTCTAAGGGGTTTCTGAACCCTTCTTCTGGCAGTTGTCATAATGTCTTTGTGTTTGTTCTCATTCCCAGCTGTAAGGGTTTCCCACATCATGTTACCCACAGATCACACTTCCTTAACGATGCAGAGCCTTATCTCTGGATTGGAGCCTGTTTCACAGATTCTGTAAGTGGGGACACGCGTGGCGGGCCTTCCAGAGGAGGGGAGCCACAGGAGGACAGGACGATGTCCAAAAGCTGGACCAGGGTTCTTACTATGTCCTTCACTGCCTCCCTCTCTACAAGGCTTTGCTCCACCAGACACCTTCCCAGATCCCTCTCCCTTTCGTGGTGGCTTGTCTCAAGCCTACCTCATGCTAAGCTTTGTACTAGGGCATCTCTCTATATAAGTGTACCTCTTTTGGTTGCATGGTCTACCACATACACTCTTAACTCCTCTTTATCGGGCCCTTTAACTGCCTTCCATTTCACCTTTTTGTTCCTTCCAAAAAATGTGGTCCTTCACCGCCCTGATATTGTCCAATGATTCCCTTTCACTTCTTTCATCACCTCCGCCACCGCTTTTAACACCTCGTTCCCCTACTGTGGTTCTCTTTCCTCGAACGCCTGTTCTTTTCTTATCCACACCTCGTCAGTATTTTCCAGCCATCTACTCTCCTTCACACCTTCTTCACCCCTTTGAGACCATTGTTCCCCCTATGGGTGACTCGATTATCTAAAGGAATGTTCCCCACCTCCCTTTTAAGTCCTGTGAGTGCCCCGCGGACATTGCTGGCTGATAGTATAAATGGTGGCACTAAGCCTTTTGGATGTCCCCTCTCACATCATAACCATACATTGCTCAAGAACTTTCGAGCCAGCCCTGAGTCCTGCTACATGTGAACTTTTCAATCCACATTGATTTCTAATTGAAATATGGCTCATTGTTAGGCGATCCTCTACACACCAGGCCACGACACATCAGAACACTGCTCACATTCCCACAACATCTCCTCCCAAGCTTCGAGGCTCAAGTGATTCGGTGAAACCACAGAACCGAAAACCTCGTACCAGTGTACGGGCTCGATTGCAACCCTTTCTGCATTGGCAACTGCCTTGGAGAACGTATAGCAGAAAGGGCGGCCTTACGTCTTCACGCCGGTCACGTGATACGCCATGGCGTTCCCCATGTGATCTTGGTGGACGTCACATGATCCAGAGAAGTCACATGACCCAGGGGCGATCAGTATAAAGGTCTGAGAGACAGAACGCTCATTGCTTCTCAGCTGGCTTCGGACACTGTTTGGCGTTACTACTTGCTCCTTGTTACCTTGATCACGGAACTCTATCTCGGACTCCCTTGGACACCCCTTGGTACTTTTGCTTGGAACTGTTTACCTGTTGCCGGATATTTGGACTGCACCTCGACTTGTCTTTGGATCATCCCTTGGTACCCTGCTGATCTTCTACGCCTTTTTCCCTACTGGGGATTCAAGTCAAGCCCTGACTCCCACAGGTGGCTACTCCTCATCCACGCTAACCTGCGGTTCTACCATTCCAGGGACCGCCGCATCTAATGAGCCTCGAACCTCCCTACTAGGTTACCTGGGTCTCCCTTACACCAGATAGGTAAGACACTTTAGATTATTTTGTTTACCTGCCTGTATTGTGATTGCCTGGTGCTTAACCTCCTTCCTTCTTGACAGCAGCATCGGTGTTCCAGAGGCTCCGTGGATCTGGGAAGACATCTCTCACCTGTGGCCTCAAGGGTCGCACAGCGGGTTTCTATTTTCGTTCCCCTGTGCGTCACTTGGGGACGGAGGTCTCATCGGTCTACACGACACTCAAGTCAGAACAGACTGAGAAGCCGTATAGTCGTGTTAGACGATGCAGGGATCCACGGACGAACCCATAACTGCTTTAGTTCAGGCAATTACAATACTAAGGGCAGATATGGCCGCCGCGAACACAGTGATCCACCAAAGGCTGGATACCATACAGAGCGTTCAGCATTCACTTCCTGCAGACCCGGAGTTTGGAGAGGGCAGCTCCTCCCCTACACCGCCAGTCCCGACTCCAATAGTCCTCCCAACTCCTTCCCCCCTGGCCTCTCCTGAACGTTACCAGGGTGATCCCAAGACATTCAGAACCTTTGTTAACCAGTGCAAGTTACATTTCTTATGCAGGCCTTTGGCTTTTCCCACGTCCACTGCTAAGGCCGCCTTCGCCCTTTCCCATTTAGCTGGAACAGCTGCCGCTTGGGCTAATCCCCTGTTAGAAAACAATAGCCCGGTTCTTTATGACTTTGATTTGTTGGTCCTAGAAATGTCCCGAGTATTCGATACTCGACACAAGGCACAGTCTAGGGATTTGGAGTTGTTGGAATTGACTCAGGGCAAAAGAACGCTGATAGATTACATCACCAGGTTTAATCAGCTAGTTGCGGAAACATCATGGCCAGAAAATAAGCGGGCGGTGGTCTTTTATAGGGGATTGAGTAACACCATGAAAGACGCTTTAGCAGTGATCCCTTCTATGCCTACTCAGTACCAGGAATTGGTTGATCTCGTCCTGCAGGTAGATGCACGCCGAGCGGAGCGTAGAGCTGAATCGGGGGCCTCCTCCTCTCCTCCTCTTGTTAATACTCCCGTTTCCGTTACTGTAGAACCTATGCAAGTGGGAGGGGTACGCAGTCCTATTACAACATCTGAGAGGGAACGAAGAAGGGTTGATAATGCGTGCTTTTACTGTGGCACCACTGGACATTTCGTGAAAGAGTGTCCTCGACGTCCCAAGAAGAGTCAGGTTTTTCGGATGGCTCGACCTTAGAACCGGAGACCAGGTCGAGTGTTCCATCATCTTCTCCGGGAACCCCTCTTACCTTTGCTCGTGTTCAACCTATCTCCGTAAAGGCTACTCTATGTCCCTCTACTGGCCTTCTACATGCAGTCAATATCATTATTGATTCTGGTGCCACTGGTAATTACATGGATATTGATTTGGCCCATTCCCTCAATCTACCTTTAGTGGTAAAAACACGACCGGAACCTGTCCAAGCCGTAGACGGCTCTGCATTGATTTCTGGTCCTGTTAGACATCAAACGGCACCCCTCTTGTTGAACATACAGGACATACACACAGAAACCTTAAGTTTTGATTTGATCACCGCACCTCAATTCGGTATCATACTAGGGATTCCCTGGTTACGTGAACATAATCCATTGATCAATTGGCAAGCAGGCACTGTACTCTTTGAGTCCGATATTTGTCAGAATTATTGTCTCCCGATCCATCAAGCCCCTGACACACCCTCTCGGGTCTTGGGAGCCCTAGCACAACTCACACTGACGGTTGACGATCCAGAAGTCATACAGTCCCATACTGTTGGGGGGTTGGTGTCTGGGATCCCGCCAGAATATCTGGCTTTCGAATCTGTTTTCGATCGAGGCTCGTCTGAGGTACTTCCCCCACATAGACCTTATGACTGCCCAATCGAATTGCTTCCTGATTCCACCGTTCCTTCGGGCAGGATCTACTCTCTGTCTCCTTCGGAGGAACTGGTGTTAAAAGAATATGTACAGAACGCCCTGCGTTTAGGACACATCCGCCCCTCCACTTCACCAGCGGCAAGTCCTATCTTCTTTGTACCCAAGAAGGAGGGGGATTTACGTCCTTGTGTGGATTATCGGCGTCTTAACGCGATCACCAAGAAGGATAGATATCCCATCCCGTTAATCACTCCACTCTTAGATCATTTGACACATGCTTCCATTTTTACCAAACTCGATCTACGCGGCGCATACAATTTGGTACGCGTTCGCGAGGGAGACGAGTGGAAAACTGCTTTCTGTACTCGTTACGGATTGTACGAATATCTTGTCATGCCCTTTGGCTTATGTAACGCCCCGGCCACGTTCCAACGATTCATGAATGACATTTTCAGGGATATTCTGGATGTGTACATGGTTGTGTATTTGGACGACATCCTGATCTTCTCTCGTGATCTGGATGACCATGTAAAACACGTCCGAGAAGTATTAACCCGTCTAAGCAAACATTCCTTATTTGCCAAACCCGAGAAATGTCAGTTCCATAAGACCTCTGTTGAGTTTTTGGGTTTCCACATCACCCCTGGGGCGTTATCCATGAACGAGTCTAAGGTCAAAGCAGTCCTAGATTGGCCAGTACCTCAAACACTCAAGTCCTTGCAGGCCTTTTTAGGATTCGCCAACTTCTATAGGCGTTTCATCTCTTCCTTTTCCACGATTGTAGCCCCACTCACGGCCCTGACTAGTCCTCGGGTACCATATCAGTGGCAGAGAGAACAGCAGGAGGCTTTTGAGACTCTGAAAACCGCCTTTACTACCGCACCGGTACTCCAACACCCCAATCCGGATCTTCCGTTCATAGTCGAGGCAGATGCCTCTTCCTTTGCCCTCGGGGCGGTGCTGTCACAAACGTGTCCTAATACCGGCAAATTACATCCAGTGGCATTCCACTCCCGTAAGTTTTCCAGTACTGAGTCTCATTATACCGTTACGGAAAAAGAACTCTTGGCGGTCATGGACGCGTTCCGTGTTTGGCGTCATCATCTTCTGGGGGCTAAGTATCCTGTCACAGTATACTCCGATCATCGGAACCTACAGGATTTGGCCTCCCTGAAATGCATTAATAGCAGACAGGTCCGATGGCATCTTTTCTTTTCCTCCTTTGACTTCCGTATTATGCACCGTCCTGGAACGGCGCATGGGAAGGCGGATGCCTTGTCACGTTCCCCGGGGGGGGTCCAATTGCCTACATTCCCCGACACCGTTCTCGAAAAGAGTCATGTGATTTGTCTCTGTACTCCCTCATTGTCACTGATAGACTCGGTTCGATCCTGGACTAGCGATCATTCTGACCAGTTACGAGAATGGGATCCGGTATATTCTGATGGTTTACCTTTCGTACATGAACGCCTGTTCCTTCCTACACCTGATACACGTAATCTTGCCCTTGAGTGGTCTCATGACGCCCCCTTTAATGCCCATCCCGGACAAGAGCGCACTTTAGACCTTCTCAAGCGTTGGTGTTGGTGGCCTTCTATGAAGCGCGATGTGGAGTGTTATGTCAGATCTTGTGCGGTATGTGCTCAGGCTAAACATCAAAGGGGTCGACCGATTGGGTTGTTGCTTCCGCTTCCGGTACCTCCCAGGCCCTGGCATACATTGACAATGGATTTCGTTACCGATCTCCCCAAGTCGAAAGGCTTCGATACCATCTGGGTAGTGGTGGACACGTTCACAAAAATGGCCCGTTTTGTTCCTTGCAAAGGCATCCCTTCGGCCCCTGTCTTGGCGGACTTGTTTTTTGAACATGTGTTTATGCTATTCGGCCTCCCTTCGGTCATTGTTTCCGATCGAGGTTCACAGTTCACCTCTCGGTTTTGGAGATCCTTGACGAAACTATTGGGCATTGATACGAGGTATTCTTCGGCCTATCATCCGGAGACCGATGGTCAGACCGAAAGGACGAATCAATCGATGGAACAGTACCTTCGTTGCCTCATATTGCAACATCAGTCCTCTTGGTTGGCCGTTTTGCGGCTTGCGGAGTTCGCGTATAACAATGCGGCTCATTCAGCTACTGGTTATTCCCCTTTTTACGCCCTCTATGGTCAACATCCCAAGGTTTTGCCGGTCCCTGATGCCTCTGGTTCTTCGAATCCTGCGGCCACGACATGTCTTAGGGATCTATCTGCTATTCATGCGAGCACAGTGGTTCATCTCACTGAAGCAAAGGCCTCTATGAAGGCCCGTGTGGATGGCAAACGTCGTGCTGCTCCCCCTCTGGTGGTGGGTTCTAGGGTCTGGTTATCTTCCCGACATCTTCGCCTGGTGGGTTGCCGGAAATTGCTGCCTCGCTTTGTCGGGCCGTATGTGATCTCACAGGTTGTTAATCCGGTGGCTTTCCGTCTAGTACTCCCCAGCTCTTGGCGTATCCATCCTGTGTTTCATGTCTCCCTCCTCAAACCCTGTCCTGACTCAGTCCGTCTTCGTACCCCTGTTGCGCCGGTGTCCTTGACCTCTCCTGATGTTTTTGAGGTGTCGGCCATTTTGGGTTCTAGATGGTTTAGGGGTAGGCTCCAGTTTCTGGTGGATTGGACGGGTTACGGCCCGGAGGAGCGTTCGTGGGTTTCCGCATCTGATTTGAACGCCCCGCGGTTGGTAGCCCGCTTCCATAGGGATCATCCGTCCTGCCCACGGGGTCGTGGGCCGTTGGGGGGGGGCTATGTTAGGCGATCCTCTACACACCAGGCCACGACACATCAGAACACTGCTCACATTCCCACAACATCTCCTCCCAAGCTTCGAGGCTCAAGTGATTCGGTGAAACCACAGAACCGAAAACCTCGTACCAGTGTACGGGCTCGATTGCAACCCTTTCTGCATTGGCAACTGCCTTGGAGAACGTATAGCAGAAAGGGCGGCCTTACGTCTTCACGCCGGTCACGTGATACGCCATGGCGTTCCCCATGTGATCTTGGTGGACGTCACATGATCCAGAGAAGTCACATGACCCAGGGGCGATCAGTATAAAGGTCTGAGAGACAGAACGCTCATTGCTTCTCAGCTGGCTTCGGACACTGTTTGGCGTTACTACTTGCTCCTTGTTACCTTGATCACGGAACTCTATCTCGGACTCCCTTGGACACCCCTTGGTACTTTTGCTTGGAACTGTTTACCTGTTGCCGGATATTTGGACTGCACCTCGACTTGTCTTTGGATCATCCCTTGGTACCCTGCTGATCTTCTACGCCTTTTTCCCTACTGGGGATTCAAGTCAAGCCCTGACTCCCACAGGTGGCTACTCCTCATCCACGCTAACCTGCGGTTCTACCATTCCAGGGACCGCCGCATCTAATGAGCCTCGAACCTCCCTACTAGGTTACCTGGGTCTCCCTTACACCAGATAGGTAAGACACTTTAGATTATTTTGTTTACCTGCCTGTATTGTGATTGCCTGGTGCTTAACCTCCTTCCTTCTTGACAGCAGCATCGGTGTTCCAGAGGCTCCGTGGATCTGGGAAGACATCTCTCACCTGTGGCCTCAAGGGTCGCACAGCGGGTTTCTATTTTCGTTCCCCTGTGCGTCACTTGGGGACGGAGGTCTCATCGGTCTACACGACACTCAAGTCAGAACACTCATGCAGAACTGTTCCTCGAAACAAAATATGGAAGAAATGTCAGATTGTGTCAGTAGGAAATGAAAGTAAAAGGTATCACGGCACATTGGGAAGTCCCCCGACGCCCCCACCTATATTGGCTTCGCTGCCCAAGCAAGTCGCTTTTTCCATGGACCCCTGAGGATCTGCTTGCACCCTTGACTCCCCCTTAGAATGACAAAGGACCACAAAGAAACATTGATCACATATTTAGAAGTACCATTTGATAGATTGGTAGCAGAAGTGGAAACATTTTAATTTTAAACAAGATTGCCCATGCACAAGGGAGAGGTGCCAGGGTGAACCAAAAGTGTTCCCCAGTGATGCCCCAGAGAACGGTGGCAGGGAAAGGCGCGTTTCCCCCTGGGGTGTTTTTGGGCGCTGCACAGGCCTGTGCATAGAGAGTGCTGTCCAGGGTTTATAAGAGGGCACAGAAGGTTTGGGAACAAGCAACGGCTAGGATGGAGCGTTTGTCCTGGTCGCCGCTCCCAAGCCTTCCCTGATTTAGGCCTTGGTTGGTGGCGGCAGGTAGAGGTAGGGTAGGGTGTTAGCAGAGGGTAGAGGTGTTTCCTTTGGGCAGGCGGGTTTTATAATAAATGTTCTTTTTTTATTTTAAACAGAGATTATGCGATTTTAGGGGGGTGCTGTACATAAAGCTCCCCCTGTTCTTACCAGTGGGTGGGCGGCCTCCTGGAACGCGGAGGGCCCGATTCGCACCCCTGGTGTGTTCTGGAGTAAAAGGGAGTATTTGGTGGTGGTTCTACTCCTGCAAGCCGAGGTTCCTCCCGTGTGGTTTTCGGGTCGTGGGGGGACTGAGGGCGCGGGCGAGCAAGGGCTAGTGACTGGGGCGTTGGTGGAGCATGCCTGCCCTTGGGGCTCGCCTCAGCTCCATTGTGCAGGCCGGTAGAGTGTGGTGCCGGGGCCTTGCAGCCAGGGGGCAGTGCAGCGCTCTTAAAGGGGCAGCACTTTTAAATATAAATTGTGTAGGCCCTTCTCGCTAAGCCGCCTACGGCCAGAAGGTGCGAGCTACAGCCATGTGGGGGCTTTGTGGTGTGGAACCCTTTGAAGGGTTGCACAGTTGGGACAGTTGTTTTGCCAGTTCCAATCACACAGTCAAGTAGCGCTGAGTCTTCAGCTCTTTGTAGTACAGGGGGTGAAATAAATAAAAGAAGAAAATAAAAAAAATATATATATATATGTTTTGTATTTAGGTAGATTGGTACATATTGCTGAGGGACCATTTTGCCCAGCGGCAGTCTGGTTGCAGGAGAATTTTCTTTCTTAGGTGGGGACAGCCCCTGCCTGCTGTTAGGTGAGACATCGGGATAAGGGGGTAGGTTATATTTAGGAAGTCAGGTCTGCATACAGTAATTATATTACGGATAAGGCCCGGCAGGGAGATATATATTGCAGGCTCGGGATACCAACCAGATCATGACTGTGCACTGGGGGAGTCAGGAATACCTTGTAAGCTGCTGTTCTATTTAAAGCAAGCAGTGGACTATGACATTATGTATTACAAGTGGCATTATGACAGTATGTATTGAAAGCAAATGTACACATTTATCTCGCTTTCCTGTTTTATTTTATCTTTCGGGATATGTTGTTACACATTTCACTTATCGCCTTTGGCGTAGGAGGTGATACCACCACCTCATTGTTTTTGATTCAGTCCCAACACTATGTTATGTCTAGGTATTTTTTCCCTTTTTTTGATTGTACCGAGGGCCACTCTCCCACTCATGTAAACAATGTTCTGGTTGCCATGGCAACATCTATTAATGCAGCGCCTTTTTAAATTAAACCCGGCAGCATGCACTACCCTATGACTCCGAATAATATGTGCCTCTTTAGCACGTTTGGTTTTGAGATTTTGGGACTTTCGGCGCAATTAGTTAAACATTCCCGATTCAAGATGGCGCCCGTTAAACGACCATTGGCGCTTAGCAACGGCGTCCCCTGCCGCAAGCGTGTGTCCTCCAGACCCGTACAGACACTGCAGAGAGCACATCTCTGAGAGCTCTCCTGTCGGCAACAGCGCGTAAACCTTGATCGTGCACCAGCCGGCTGCCCATTGCTCCCCACTGTGGAGCACGGACACACGTAATCAACAGAACGCTCGTGTCGTAAATAGCTCAGCACTTGTGCCAACCCTTGTGTCAGTTCAGAATCGTGACTTCACGTTTTTTACCATTTTGTTTAAAATCCACGCCCGGGACTCCATTAGATGGTGTTGTTTCCGAGGCCAAGCAGTTGCGTGTGTGAGAAATCCCCACTCTGAACTGGGTAAGCATGTCAACATGGCCCTTTGATTTATTTTCTCTGAGTACACACCTCACTACATAGATTTCATATTTAGAATGAACACATATATCTCCTTGTTTTTAGTACTATATGTGAAGAGGTAGATGCCATAGCGCGCTGACTCTGGGATGCACAACCACCATTAATAGGTAAGATCCATCCAGCAAGCATTTGGACCTTATTTTCCACTCTTTCCTCTATTATTGAGCCGCACAATACAGATGCATTCAATGGGTATTGTCCATTCTTTTACCAGGTTATCGACGCCATCTTCACCTGTGGTGAGACGTCTGTCCCCATGGGTAAGCCATGTCTTTTCTACTTCGAAGTTAGACATTAGTGATTTATGTCACGCCTAAACCCAATAAGTTTTGAGCCTCCCCTTATCAAATGTCTCCATTCCTGTTACAGCTTTCCCTGAACATCCTGACCACACAGTTTTCCCTTCATCCTGATGAAGGCCCTAGGAAGAAATGGCTCACCTTGCCCCGTTATAGGGCTGAAACACCTAGTGTAGACGCTTTTGGACCAAAAACACAAACACTTTCAATGTCAATTGTTTGGGTTCTTTAGAAAGTTGTATGATTGATTTATTTTAGTTTATTGTTCACTTTGTGTTTGACGCCTGTCGTATACTTGCAGTAGCGACAGTAGTAATTGCATTAACGTTTGTCTAACTATATTACCCTGTGAGTACAGGTTTCTGTTTTGCTCTGACCACGTAAATTGTGTTTGCTCATGTGTTTTGTCTTTGATGCGATGTTCATTACGTAAAAATAGAAATTCAAAAATCTTTTCAAATATAAAACTTTTTGAAATTCTATGAGTGTGATTCTATACACTTTGCTGTTTTGGGAATGAAAATAGAAGGGAGGAGGATACATAGTAAGATTGTTTTCCAACCCATTCACTTTTGTTCTAGTAGGTTTCCACAAAAGGCAAAGGAGGTACATCTCTTAACTGTGCCTAATTTAGCTTTATGATTGGGTTCACTCTTGCGTGTGACACTATACCCCATGGTCCCCATCCTCCAACCAAACACTATGCCCAATGGCCCCCACCCTGCAACCAGAGATTATGCCCCATGGCCACCACCCCCCAACCAAACACTATGCCCCATGGCCCCCACCCCCAACCAAACACTATGCCCCATGGCCATAATCCCACAACTAAAAACTGTCCTCCATGGCCCACACCTCCACACTATGCCCCACGGCAACCACCCCCCCACCCAAACTCTGCCACATGGCCCCCACCCCCAACCAACCACTATGCCCCATGGCTCCCACCTCCCAACCAGACACGATGCCCCATGGCCCCCACCCCCAACTGAACACTATGCCCCATGGCCACAACTAAAAACTGTGCCCCATGGCATGCACCCCCGCACTATGCCCCATGGCCACCACCCCTCCAACCAAACTCTGCCACATGGCCCCCACACCCAACCAAACACTATGCCCCATGGCTCCCACCCACCAACCAGTCACTATGCCCCATAGTCACCCCCCCAAACACACTATGCCCCATGGCCTCCAACCAAACACTATGCCCCATGGCCACAATCCCATGGCTAAAAACCGTGCCACATGGCCCGCACCCCCACACTATGCTCCATGGCCACCACCCGCAACCAAGCACTATGCCCCATGGCTCCCACACCCAACCAGACACTATGCCCCATGGCCCCCACCCCCAAATAAACACTATGCCCCATGGCCACAATCCCACAGCTAAGAATTGTGCCACATGGCCCACACCCCCACACTATGCCCCATGGTCACCACCCACAACCAAACACTATGCTCCATGGCTCCCACACCCAACCAGACACTATGCCCCATGACCCCCACCCCCAAATAAACACTATGCCCCATGGCCACAATCCCACAGCTAAAAACTGTGCCACATGGCCCGCACCCCCACACTATGCCCCATGGCCACCACCCCCAAACAAACACTATGCCCCCAGGCCACAATCCCACAATTAAAGACTGTGCCCCATGGTCCGCACCGACACACTATGCCCCATGGCCACCACCCCTCCAACCAACCTTTGCCACATGGCTCCCACCCCCAACCAAACACTATGCCACATTGGCCCCACCCACAACCAAACACTATGCCCAATGGCCCCCACCCCCCAACCAAACTCTATGCCCAATGGACCCTACCCTGCAACCAAACACTATGCCCATGGCCACAATCCCACAACTAACAACTGTGCCCCATGGCCTGCACCCCCACACTATGCCCCATGGCCACCACCCCCAACCAAACCATTTGCCCCACACACCCCAAACAACAGAATGACCAGTGGATTGCATCAGCGCAAGAGCCTTTTCACAAAGACAGTGAGCTAAATAGAATTGGCATCAACAAATGACGGTCTGCATCCCGGTTTCACTACAAACCAAAGTGTGTGATCCTGGGCAAATCATGCAATCGTACTGTGCCTTATCTGCAGTGATTCACTTCATAGCTTATGTTAGCATATCATGCTGTTATAAAAAACAAATCCTAATGACTATAGAGTTGCTGCATCTATAATAACAGTGCAATTCAGGTATTTTGCACCACAAAGTTATTTGCCACTTGGCTTACTTATGGCAACCTATTCTAAAGTCACTTCCATTGTACCTTCAAGTACCAAAAACTGATGATGCTCCTAGCAACGTCCTTTTCTGTGAAGTCACTTCTGTTGGTGCAATCCGTATGCAAGTGTAGGTGTTAAAATGCCATCTGCCACTAATGTTACCAAAAAAAAGTTGATGGGAGGGGAAGCTGCATGAATGAGGCCGTATGTATGGAATTGCGCACACTGCATTTGGGGGGAAAGTAGCAGGACTTTTTTTGCGCCTCACCCGACACACTGTTGCAATGCTGGATACTCCCCTGCACACACCCCAAACTCCCAGCACACACACCGATAAAGAACATGAGAGCGCCCCCACTTACCAGCACTGTGGATGTGCTTGCGCTGCAGCTGGCGTGGAAGGGCTGAAATGCCTTCCAGCAACAGTCCACGTCACGACAGCTGCAATGCTGGCCCTCTATTGGAGTAGCCCATGAACTACGTGACTCGTAAGAGCCACGTAGTAAATGCAGTCCACCAATAGAGGGTCAGCATTTCCCGGCCTGGCAAGTAAAAAAAAGACTTTCCTAACAGGGGACGCCGTAGCTGCTTGCCGCCTGTCCTCCGTTAGGAGAGTCTTTCATCCTGGCGGGCTGGGAACATCAACATGCTGGGCCGCACTTGGGCCGCATGTTGTGCACCCGTGGTTTAGAGTGACATCCACCCCCCACTCCCTCGGTTACCAGTGGTCATTAACACCACTGGCATGGCCCCCTTTCTAGGGGGGGCCAGAGGCTGGCTTTGGGGGGGCCTGGCCCCCTGACTCCCCTGCTGGACCCGGGCCTGTTTGGATGTAGCGTGATGGACCAAGTTCATCGTTACCATGGAAGCCAGGTAACACAGGTGGTCGTGGCTTGCAAGTTGGAGGTCCACAAAAGCTTAGTCCAGAGAAACAATCCCCTTTGGGAGAGGATTGAACGGCCATGCCAAAAACAGCCAGATCCCTTTTTGAAGTGTAAATACAGGCTTAAATTCAGTTTTGGAGTCATTAGATCCACGCCAAAAATATTAAAGTCAATAGTTACGCGAAATGACGTGTAAAAAAGGAATTCAGCTACCACCCATTCTTCAAGTTTGGGAACGACTCCAAGAATCTTGATATGGGCAGAAATACTGATGATGTGGACAGAGGGAGACGTGCATTTGAAAATTCTCACCATAAAGGTGTTGAAGAATTCTGCTGATACTCCAGTGCTACAGTGATATTTCAAACACATAGGGCCTCATTACTGGTCCGGTGGTAAGAAATTGTAATTACCGGCATGCCGGTGCTACCGTGTCCATGAAGTACAGCTGAAGGGAAAACAGCATTTGATTCCGTGTTGGTGTGCACGCGCATTCCGGCATGCCGGATATGGTGGCTCTGGCATGCCGGTAATTACACCAAAATCCCAACACTGCCACCCTCGGTGCCGATGACTTCGATTCCGGCATCATGCTCCCGGTTCCACCAGCACCGGTAACAATGGTGCTGCTATTACCGTGACAGGAAATGCAGTGTTCGCCGAAACAGGAAATTGACCGAGGGCCATTAATAAAACACAATCCATTGAAATCCTCAGAGCACAGGACTCATACACATATGCTGAGCACTGATCTTGCAAAATAAAGATGACATCAAGGGTACCTGCAACTTGGAGGAGCAAGTCACCCTTTAGCGAGGCAGAACTGAACATGTTGGCAGACACCATTGTGGAGCATGCCGACCACTGTTCACCACAGACCTATGCAGGCAGGCACAGCTGAGAAAAAAGGCCATCTGGGAGGAGGTGGCACAAAAAATTATTGCAGTTGGCACAACCCTCGCACCATAGGTTACGGCCATTAAAAGGTGGGATGACCCGCACTTGAGGGTGCGCAACCTCCTGTCGGCCCAGCACACCCAGGGTATGGCCGCAGGAGGCGGCAGCGCATCCCCCATCCACCTGCAGCCCTGGGAGGAGACCTGCAGCAGTGTGCTGCACCTTGACTCCATCGAGGGAGTTGGTGCTCCGGAGGCGTGACATCTGAGGAGGCTGGTTAGTACACATAGCCCCAATGTCACATCAACTTGTCTGTCCACCCTGCACACACTAGAGTTGCCAAACACGTCAAGTGCATTGTGGACAACACCAGTACAGCCCTACCGGGGCACCCCCCCTGCAACCTGGTTGCATACAACGGCATACACCTTGACCCCAAATCTCACTCACACCCCATTTCCACAGACAACATATCACAGGAACCCTGTCTCGCCAACACAATCTGCTCCCGCTGGCACGCAGACACACCCCCCCCACAGCCACAGCATAACTTGTGTTGTTTCTGCCGTGCTAGCACAGGCACAAAGTCACTTCAGTGCCAAGCACCTACACCACCAAATGACCAGTGTCACACACCAAGGAAACATGTGACTCCCTTGTCCCTTGCAGTACGCCCCATGACACCAAATTTTCCCAGATGCAGAAAGTGCCACAGGCAGCAGGCACATGGGGACCACATCCATGGCACAACCCACAATAACACAACATCATACAGTTGTGTGCCACACCCCTAACACCTTACCCAGAAATCACAAATACACCACAAAAGTATCTCTGGCACTGTACACACCATGTAGGCACATCACACATCCACCTGCCCAGTATCCATGACACAAGCATGTGTGCACCATGCCATGTCCCTGACACAGCACTGTCATTCATCTGGCAATGAGGACGGCCAGCCCAGTACATCAAGGGGCATCAGGCGTCCACGCCAAAGGACCACCTCTACCTCAACACAGAACTCCACAGCCTCAAAAGGCAGACGTCCAAGTGCTACCCCAGCTGCATCCCTCCAGCCACCGCAGGCCCCCGTGGCACCTCCACCACAACCACTGCAGGCCCCTGTGGCACCTCCACCACAGCCACCGCAGGCCCCTGTGGCACCTTCACCACAACCACCACAGATCCCTGTGGCACCTCCCCCACAGCCACCATAGATCACTGTGGCATCTCCACCACAGCCACAAGGACCTGCACATGGGTGTCTTGGAGAGAACTGAGCTGACCAGGGTGGTCCTGAAACTAGCGACACAGACCAGAGCATTGAAGAGGCCCTGCCTTTTAGTTCCATGGGCCCAATGAGCCCCCAACCTCAACCCTTCCACAGTGTGAGGGATTTAGAAAGCCATCTAACCAGGATGGAACAACGCCAGGATGCTCTCACATCCCTGGTGCAACAGCACCTTAATGAGGCACAGCTACTGCAAGAGAGCTTTCAGGCCAGGACCAGGTGAAATACACGGGCACTTGGTTGATGTACACGTGCCATAGTTCAAATGTCATGGAGGGTGAGGGGGCAACAGAGTCATGTCTTCAATCGCTGAAACTATGGTCATGTTGCTCTAGGCCTTCCTGGACCAAAGGCCCCTGGCAACACCACCTGCTCCCCAACCAGCACAAAACCAGGGAGTTCAGGGCAGAGCAGCCCAAGACGGCGCTCCATGCAGTTGTCTCGCCCTGCACAAAGCCGCACACCGGAGCATAAAAGGGGCAGCAAATAGGCCATGGACCCATAGGTGCCCTGTCTGTTACTCTTGCCAGCGTACATAGGAAAACAGGACACGAGTTGGCTACAGACAGTTGGGGAGGGCGCTGAGGGGAGGGATAGTTGGGCAGGGCGTGTGGGGAGTGATAGTTGGGGAGGAGGTGTGGGGAGTGATAGTTGAGGAGGCGGTGTGGGGAGGGATAGTTGGTGAGGGGTGTGGGGAGTGATAGTTGGGGAGGGGCTGTGGGGAGGGATAATTGAGGAGGCGGTATGGGGAGTGATAGTTGGGGAGGGCTGTGGGGAGTGATAGTTGGGGAGGAGGTCTGGGGAGGGATAGTTGGGGATGGAGCGTGGGAAGGATAGTTGGGGTGCACAGTATTAGGAGTGTAGTCATTTCACATTTGTACATATTTTCATTTCACAAAATATAATTGGTGTTGCAAACTGAATTGATGACTGGACATTGATTATTCAGTGTGAGCGTATTTATTTATGTGGAGAGCCCAGTGCACCAGCTGGCCTGTGCCGCGTGTGTGACAGGTGATTAGAAGTAGTGCTGTATAAGTTCATCTTGTGCAACATATCCATCCATGCCATCACAGCGCTGTGCAATTGCCTGATCATCATCACTGTCCTCCGCAGGCTCTGGTGGGTGTATGTCCATGTCAGGGCGCAGGGGGACATTGTGTCTGATGCAAATGTTGTGCAACATGGCACAGGCAAGCACTATATTTCCCACATTTTCTGGGCTGTACATCAGTGCTCCCCCGATCTGCTCATGCAGCGAAACCTCACCATCAACAGGGCAAATGTCCGCTCAATGTTGCCCCGAGTACGTACATGGGCACGATTGTATGCATGCTCGTGGATGTTGTGTGGTTGCCTCACGGGGGTCATCAACCATGGCATCAGGGGGTAACCAGCATCACCTGTACGGGGACAACAGAAAGTGTACAATGTCATTCTTCTGGCCATGCCATGTTGGCACAGGCTCTATAGTGTTCATTTGAGTGGGCATACATGCACATGCAAAATGTCGTTCAGCGAGCACATGTCCTTTATCAGGTACCTGAAATGCACTATCTCCTAATGCGTGTGGGGTGTGTGGTCTGCAGTGGCATTCACTTGGCCCATTCACAGACAACATGACCTCTGACCCTTTTAGTACAACAGACACAAACAGAACTGCTGGATATGTCATTATTGTGTTATAATGAAATAGTAACACGATATCCATGTACTAGGGTACATTTAGACTTATAATGAGATGCATGTGTGATTGTGTGGTTCTAACAGGCATGGGACCTGGACAATTGGTGTGCTGACAGATGCTGTTATGTGAGTGGGTACAGAAGTATTCTATGTCTGAGCATCAGGTGTTGTGTGTTTGCTTGAGGGTGTTATTGTTTCTTGTTCTCATTTTGTGATGGTGCCTTCTGGTACATGTAGTTCTTTTGTTTATAGCTGTACAGAATTGATGATCTCATGTATGCACTGGATCTATTTCCTAAATTGTGACATGCCTGTCATGGCCTTGCACTCAGGCATGCTATTACTGTGTAGCACCTTGAGTGACAACTGTACACTTTCACATTTAATGCACGCACAACACAAAGTAGATACTTCTCAGCTTTGATTTAGTAACTGTACGTGTTGTACTATTGACACGCATTATGATCATTACTCTTATTCATGGTGATCCCTCCCCTTTAACCTCCCTATCCCCCCCAAGTGCAATTTCATGCCGTATTTGTAATTTTCTGAGCGCAGACAAGTGGGCCGAAAGATGGATTGAATCATTCAATGAGTCACTGGTGATGGATATTATACATGGCCATGATTCAACTGTGCACATGGCCTTGTAGTTAGACTCATCCAGCAGCCAGGTACGCTGTCCACCGTGATGTGCCATGTACCCTCTACATCATCCACAAGGCCTTCTGGGGTCTTGGGCCTCAATACCTTCAACTCTCTCTTCCTAGATATCTTCCCTCTTGAGCTCTTCGCTCATCCGCCTCCAACTCCCTCAGGGTCAGTCGCTTCTCCAAGCAACGAGTTGGTGGCAGATCTCTATCTTCGGCTGGGGCCGCCCTCTGGAACAGCCTCCCAGCCTCCCTGACCTTGAGGAGAACCACCTGCGGTTCCGGAAGCACCTGAAAACCCTCCTCTTTGCTTCTGCTTTCTCTCCCCCTCTCCCCTGCTAAAGTCCTGGCTGTTACTGAAACTGCACTGGTTACCTGGCCACCCATCTTATCTTGGGCCCTAGCCCAGCCAGATGCAAGCCTGCACTGCCTCCCTGGCAACCCCTGCACCTGTGGACTGTTTTCTGTATCCCTACAGTCCCCCCACTAGCACTTATGTTCTGCACTCACCCTGCACTTGCCACCTGCTGGCCGTTTATTTATCTTGTTATTCTATTATCCCATGCACTGAACTTTCCCCCCCTGCACTTGTCCTCCTCCCCTTCCTTTGCACTTTCGCAATCTGAATGACACTTGGCCTAGTAAGATCGTTGTCTGTCTTCCATCTGTTCCCCCTCCCTTGCCTCTTCGCGCTTTGAAACACTTGTGTATAGGCGCGTTATAAATGCCACATCATATCATATCATATCATATCATACCGAGGCAGCATGGAGTTGCGCAGCACTATGGATTCGTTGGTGTAACCAGGAAATCTGGCACAGCAATGGGTGATGATGTGGCGGGCATCACACGCCATCTGCACGTTCAGTGAATGGTAAAGTTTTCTATTGCGGTACAGAGCCTCCACAGCATGTCTGGCCACCAGCTCCACATGTGTTCAGTCCAAGGCCCAATGACATTTGGCATGCCTGCAAGGCATGGAAGGCTATTTTTTCGTGCCATTGTCCTGGTCTGTTGTCCTGGGTAGACTGATGTGGTATCTAACGTGACGCAGCAGTGCATCAATGACCTGGAACAGGACACATGAAAAACAGGGTTGCGATATCCAATGCAGCTCACCAACAGTGTGCTGGTATGTGCCTGGTATGTGCCTGTGGAAAGGAAGTGTAGCACTACCTTGAGCAAGGGGGGATGGCTGTGCGGATATTTATGAGGCTGACCAGGTCGTCATGGATCAGGTCCACCATATAAATGATGGTGTTCCAGTCTAGCCGGTACCGGGTGTGGATCTGGCTTTGGCTCAGGTTTAAAGGTGTGGCCCTTAAGCGTGGTATTGGTGGCTGTCTGCGTGGTGCAACCGGCTGGCAATGGGATTTCGCTGGACCATGATGGCCATCCTTCTCATCAAGTGCCTCCGCTGCATCCTCTACCTCCCTGCCTCTTCAAGTAATAGTCCTGCAGGCATGGCCTCCAGCTCCAGTACTGTTACTGCTAGCATTGTGGTGTTGTAAGGGGTGTGAGGTGTGGGAGTGATCCTTTTGTGCTGTAGCACTGCTCATTTGTACCACCTGTGCTGATTTTGTGCAGCTGTGGCATGTTTCTACAAGCATGAATCTACTTAACGCCTGGTCCGTGATGCCGGGGTTTCCGGCATTATTTTCACATTCATACTGGCATGTCCATACCGGTAATTGCGTGTCTGTTCTGCTCAGAATGTGCACTAACTAAAGCCATGATGGTATGTCAGGCACAGCTGCTGCGTCTCTCCGCAGATACTGGCAACGGTATTGCCGGATGCAGTGAGTCACTTGCGGTGCCAGTGGTACCGGCATCGCAACTCAGACTATGCAAGTCCGGAAAAAGGTACCAGTAAGGAACTACTGCCAATGCTATTTCCGGACCGGCACACTTGTAATGAGGCCCATAGTCTTTGAATTCCTGGTCCATATCTTTGGATATTTTTCACTGTTCTGCAGCAGTCGAAGAAGCGATTCGGGGAAGCATTGGCTTAATTCGATCATTTCCAAAGGAGTTTTAAACCTTAAAAGAAATGGAATACCACTACCTAGAAATATTTTAGATTTGTGGTTTCCCTTAAAGATAGAACCAACTAAACGTAATATTTACAAGTGCAAATCCCAGCAAGGCCAACTCAGAGCTCTCTGAGGCCTTCATCCTTGCAAGGTCAATAGAGAGAGCAATATCAAATTTGGTATATTAGCAGCTAAATATACAGCACTAAGAAGTGTGAGGATTTCTGCATGAGACGCTATATAAACAAATGATTTTTCTCTTGACTACATCCTGGACATTATTTAGAGTACAATGTGGGGATACTTAAAATGACAAAGCTCTGACTATGATGCATCGGCATTCCTACGGCAAATCTGTCCCCTGACATATCCCCTTTTACGCAGTGGACATTGAGCTACAAAGAGGCGAGAAATGGGGATTTATTAACAAATGTCCACAAGTAGAAGTAGTGCCCACAAGTAGCTACCGAAATACCAAACCAGAATGGATATTAGGTAAGGTGGGTTAGTGCTTCTGGGATCACTGGACAAAAGAAAATGTGTCTTGGGGGGCAGAGGGGGTAATCAAATGCTCAAACGGAGATTCTCCCAGTTCATAGCAGGTCTGGAAGTGGGACAAGCCAATCGTCAATCCAATATCCTGCAAGCTTACAGTCTTGGACTTTAGGGCCTCCCGAACCTTCTTTTGGTGCTGCCTGTTGGAGGTTTCTAAGGGGTTTCTGAACCCTTCTTCTGGCAGTTGTCATAATGTCTTTGTGTTTGTTCTCATTCCCAGCTGTAAGGGTTTCCCACATCATGTTAACCACAGTTCACACTTCCTTAACGATGCAGAGCCTCAGCTCTAGATTGGAGCCTGTTTCACAGATTCTGTAAGTGGGGCCACACGTGGCGGGCCTTCCAGAGGAGGGGAGCCACAGGAGGACACCAGGGTTCTTACTATGTCCTTCACTGCCTCCCTCTCTACAAGGCTTTGCTCCACCAGACACCTTCCCAGATCATTCTCCCTTTCGTGGTGGCTTGCCTCAAGCCTACCTCATGCTAAGCTTTGTACTAGAACATCTGTCTATATAAGTGTACCTCTTTTGGTTGCATGGTCTACCACATACACTCTTAACTCCTCTTTATCGGGCCCTTTAACTGCCCTCCATTTCACCTTTTTGTTCCTTCCAAAAAATGTGGTCCTTCACCGCCCTGATATTGTCCAATGATTTCCCTTAACTTCTTTCATCACCTCCGCCACCGCTTTTAACACCTCGTTCCCCTACTCTGGTTCTCTTTCCTCGAACGCCTGTTCTTTTCTTATCCACACCTCGTCAGTATTTTCCAGCCATCTACTCTTCTTCACACCTTCTTCACCCCTTTGAGACCATTGTTCCCCCTATGGGCGCCTCGATTATCTAAAGGAATGTTCCCCACCTCCCTTTTAAGTCCTGTGAGTGCCCCGCGGACATTGCTGGCTGATAGTATAAATGGTGGCACTAAGCCTTTTGGATGTCCCCTCTCACATCATACCCATACATTGCTCAAGAACTTTCGAGCCAGCCCTCAGTCCTGCTACATGTGAACTTTTCAATCCACATTGATTTCTAATTGAAATATGGCTCATGCAGAACTGTTCCTCGAAACAAAATATGGAAGAAATGTCAGATTGTGTCAGTAGGAATTGAAAGTAAAAGGTATCACGGCACATTGGGAAGTCCCCCGACCCCCTCACCTCTATTGGCTTCGCTGCCCAAGCAAGTCGCTTTTTCCATGGACCCCTGAGGATCTGCTTGCACCCTTGACTCCCCCTTAGAATGACAAAGGACCACAAAGAAACATTAATCACATATTTAGAAGTACCATTTGATAGATTGGTAGCAGAAGTGGAAACATTTTAATTTTAAACAAGATTGCCCATGCACAAGGGAGAGGTGCCAGGGTGAACCAAAAGTGTTCCCCAGTGATGCCCCAGAGAACGGTGGCAGGTAACTATTGGGGTCATTAGATGTATGGGAGTGGTGAAAAGGTGGCAATAACGGAATTACCGCTACTTATACCAAACCACCATATCATAAGTGTTGGGGAGTGGGGGTGATCGCCCCAAGCCCCCAAGAGGTCCCCTGGGGTGTTTTTGGGCGCTGCACAGGCCTGTGCATAGAGAGTGCTGTCCAGGGTTTATAAGAGGGCACAGAAGGTTTGGGAACAAGCAACGGTTAGGATGGAGCGTTTGTCCTGGTCGCCGCTCCCAAGCCTTCCCTGATTTGGGCCTTGGTTGGTGGCGGCAGGTAGAGGTAGGGTAGGGTGTTAGCAGAGGGTAGAGGTGTTTCCTTTGGGCGGGCGGGTTTTATAATAAATGTTCTTTTTTTATTTTAAACAGAGATTATGCGATTTTAGGGGGGTGCTGTTCATAAAGCTCCCCCTGTTCTTACCAGTGGGTGGGCGGCCTCCTGGAACGCGGAGGGCCCGATTCGCACCCCTGGTGTGTTCTGGAGTAAAAGGGAGTATTTGGTGGCGGTTCTACTCCTGCAAGCCGAGGTTCCTCCCGTGTGGTTTTCGGGTCGTGGGGGGACTGAGGGCACGGGCGAGCAAGGGCTAGTGACTGGGGCGTTGGTGGAGCATGCCTGCCCTTGGGGCTCGCCTCAGCTCCATTGTGCAGGCCGGTAGAGTGTGGTGCCGGGGCCTTGCAGCCAGGGGGCAGTGCAGCGCTCTTAAAGGGGCAGCACTTTTAAATATAAATTGTGTAGGCCCTTCTCGCTAAACCGCCTACGGCCAGAAGGTGCGGGCTACAGCCATGTGGGGGCTTTGTGGTGTGGAACCCTTTGAAGGCTTGCACAGTTGGGACAGTTGTTTTGCCAGTTCCAAGCACACAGTAAAGTAGCGCTGAGTCTTCAGCTCTTTGTAATACAGGGGGTGAAATAAATAAAATAAGAAACTAAAAAATATATATATATATGTTTTGTATTTAGGTAGATTGGTACATATTGCTGAGGGACCATTTTGCCCAGCGGCAGGCTGGTTGCAGGAGAATTTTCTTTCTTAGGTGGGGACAGCCCCGGCCTGCTGTTAGGTGAGACATCGGGATAAGGGGGTATTTAGCAGGTTATATTTAGGAAGTCAGGTCTGCATACAGTAATTATATTACGGATAAGGCCCGGCAGGGAGATATATATTGCAGGCTCGGGAGCCAGCTATTTTTATGCCGTTGGGGGGTGGGGCAGCGTTGGCATTGTACTTAACTGATTTTTCTTATTTTAGTAGAAGGGCAGGGCAGGGCTTTGGGGCTAGGGCCTGGTGGATGCCCAGCTGGGGGAAACAGTAATGGAAGTTACCGAGGAAAAGGGGGCAGGTGAGGGCAGGCCACAGCACAGAGCGGCATCAGACGAGGCCCTAGCGGCAGTGGTGGCTTGTAGCCCATCAGCAGAAAGGGCGGAGGTACGGGACAGAGCGACCAGGAAGAGCAGGGCGGAGGTACTTAGTAGAGCCGCCAGGAGTGTGGGAGCAGACGGCAAGGGGTTGGGTAGTGGGACGGGAGCCGAAGGGCTGCGGAAGGCCACGTGCGGAGTAGGAACAGGAGTAAAGGTGGGCACAGGACAAGGTAGGGGCGATGTTAGGGGCAGCTCAGACCCAAGAGGGGCAGAGGGGCAGAGGAGGAAAATACCTGCAGAAGAGTGCAGGTGGGAGGAAGATGGCTCTATCTCAGTCGGTTAGCGAGGAAAGGGGAAGGTACGGAACGACCTCCCCGCCTAACAGTGTGGCATGCGTAGGGTTTGGTATGGGCCCCCGTGGTCACAGAGGGGGTGGAAGGAGATGGCTTGAGGGCGGCTCCTCTGGCAGGCAGTAGAGGACAGACTAGAGGTGCAGTACAGCCCCTATCACGGCTGACCACAGGTCAGAAGAGAGAACCCCTCGCCCGAGAGGAGAGGAACAGGAAGGGGTTGGCGCAATCCTGCCGAGAAGACACAGCAGGAGTGGCAGGCAGATGCCCCGGGCTCACCCGAAGAAGAGCTGCCTAGCCCGAGCGTGCGCTCATAACAACAATGGTATTTCACTGGGGAGGATGACTGGGAGGAGGGGAATTATGTGCATTGTGGGGTTGAGGAGCAAGGTGGGTTTCTGGGGAGGGAAAGTGGGTGCGGGGGCTAAGGTTTGAAGGGCAAGTGGGGGCTGGGGGAATGGGAGCACAAGAGGATGACAGGGAAAGTGGCTACGGGACTCTGCTAATGTCTTTTGTCCACGCATCAGAATCCCGGTGAGGAAAGAGAGGAGAAGTGTCAGTGTGGAGGTCAGTATGCCGTGGCTGGGTGACGGCCGGGCAGAAAGAGGTGAGCAGGAACTGGAGTGGTCGGTGCATGGGTTAGGTCGGGTACGAAATGGGGGACACATAGGGAGGGAGCTGGGGTACAGGGGCATTGGTGAGGGCGAGTGGAAGGAGTATCTCCTCTGTGGAAGTACAAACTGACAAGGTTGCGGAGCCTGCTGCCCAGGGGGTGATTGAGATTCCTAAGGAGAGGACTATGGAGGGTGCAATGACGGACAAGAGGATGCCTTATATGGGCATTACAAAGCTGCTGGGGGTGCATCTGATGGGGGTGAAAAAGGAAAAAATATGGGCAGGTGAGTTTGTGGATTATTTTAAACTCCTGCAAACGGAGTTGAGAGTGAAAAATGTGTCCAAGGAGGAAGAGTGGTAGTTGACCGCAAGACCAAAGGTGCCAGTGACAATTGGACATCAGCATTTATTATATATGCAAGTTTTTATTGCGAGAGGTTTCCCCGAGAGGTGTGTGGCGTTACTGAAATACATGGACATAATAAGGAAAGCGTTTACGATTTTTGGGGGATTTGCTTGGGTGAGATACGATGAAGAATTTAGGGCAAAGGTGGGGGAAGACAGCCAAGCAGTCCGGCAAGAGATTGACATGGACCAATGGCTGCAGTGGATGGCGCCTACACGTCCAGCACCAATGCTGCATACGGTGAGTGGTTTACCAGTGCCTTACAAGCCCTTTCATGGTCACCCCGCCTCGGAGGGGGTGGGTAGAGGAGGCAGGGGTCAGCCATCGGGCATGTTGGGCATTCAATAAAGAAAGCTGCATGAGAACGGTGTTCAAATGTAGGCATGAGTTCAGCCGGTGCGCGAGACGGCATCCGGTTACACAATGTTTTCAAACAGGTGACAGAGGGAGGTGGCGAGGGGCAAGGCGAGGAGTTGTGGGGAAAGGCCTATACTCCAGTTAAAGTTGTGGTTTTGAAAGAGTGGCTCAGTTTACCCAGACAGGGAAGGGGCCAATATTTTGGGGGAAGGTTTTCGCAAGGGTTTTAAGTTGGGTTATCAGGGACCAAGGATGCAGCGGTGGGTGAAAAAATGTGAAGTCTGCACGGGAGAAATCTGGAGTGGGAGACTAAAGCTGCACAAGGAGGGGCAGCGGGGAGAGTGGTAAGGCCGTTTACGGATCTGTCAGGAGACTTGGTGGTGTTCCCGTTGGGGCTTGTGCCTAAGAAATCTGCGGGAGAATTCAGACTAATTCCCCATTTGTCATGGCCGGAGGGCATGTCAGTGAATGATTTGATTGTGCCGGAAGACTGCGAGGTCTCGTATCCCAGTGTAGACCACGAAGTGGGTTTGGTGAGGAAGGAAGGTTGTGGGGCGTTCATGGCCAAGTGAGATATCAAGGCAGCGTTTAGTTTGTCACCGGTGCATCGGGAAGAATTAGGCAGCTGGGGATGCAGTTCGAAGGGCAAAGTTATGTTGACAAAGCGTTGCCTATGGGTTATGCAATCTCATGTGCTTAGTTGAGCGCTTTAGCTCTTTCATACAGAGGTTAGTGGGGCATCTCAATTTCAAGGGTCGGGTAGTGGACCCTTTTCGCACTTTTGTAGAAACATGGCGCGGTTTATGGCGGGGGCTAAGTACCCACATCACAGGGTGAGGTTGTCAGGAGAGTTCAGGGAGGATTGCAAGTTTTGGCTAAGATTCCTGGAAGAATATACTGGGTGGCAAAAATGGGTAATATCAAAGGATTTGCGCTCGGGGGAAGGAGCAGAAGAAGAGTGGCACACAAGGGGATAAGTGGGCAGTGATGCTACGTGAAGTGGCAGGGGATGGGGATTGAGCTGTATGGACAGGGGTGCAAGTTTGGCCCCTGGTGCAGTGGTGGAAACATCCATGATATGGAACATTTGCAAGGGTGAACATGGGGGTGCAGTGGACAAGAGGAAGGGTTGTGGTGTCAAAGAGAGTAGTGCGCATTGGACAGGAGACGCGTGTATGGCAACCGGGAAAGGGGGGCAGCATGTGAGGCACGTAGCAGAGAGCAAGGGATGGCGTGGTTGATTTTATACTGGGCTGTATGGACAAGGGTTGGTCCAGGGCAACGATAGCAGGGAAATAGGCGGGCATTGTTTTTTACAGTAAATGGTTTTGGGGCGTTCAGCCTAGCAGTGGGAAATGGCATGTAGGATGCTGAAGGATGGGCAAGGGAAAGAAGGAATGATAAGGATAGCAAGAGACTAGTTTCAGCGGCCCTGTTATTGAGGTCCAAGATTTTGGCAGAGTGTGCTGGTCATCATGGAAGGGGGACATGTTTTCGACCAGTTTTTCTGGTTGTTCTTTGGGGCATTTAGGTTGTCAGAAATGGTGGGGGGAGAAGAGGGGAAGGAGGTTTACGGTAGAAAGATGTACATTTACCAGAAATAAGTGTAGATATAAAGATTGGCAGATCAAAGGCGGATCAGAGAGGAAAGGGCTGTTGGGTGTTTCTGGATAGAGGTAGTAAAGAGCTGTGTCCAGCTAGTGTGGGAGTAACGTGGTGGGAAACATTTTAAGGGAAGAGAAGGTTTTGGTTTTCAGCATGAAAATGGGTCGAGGGTGACAGCAGCTCAAGTTTGAGGGGTCATGAGGGGGGCTCTATTGGCATTGGGGGAGAGAGTGGAAGATTGTAAACTCATTCATTCTTTTAATATGGGGACGGCATCGGAAGGTAGTAAGATGGGACTATCTGAGGAGAAGGTCAAGAGTTTGAGGCGAGTGGAATAGGGAAGGTACATCAGAGAGCTGGGGAATGGAGCCGGTTAGGAGAGGATGGAGACTGGCGGTCGGGGGGAGGGGGGGCTAAGGCAGTTGGTGGAGAGAAATAACATTTTCTTTTGCAGATATGGCACAGAGGAGTGGTGAGTTGCCGCGAATATGGATGTGTGGACACAACATGGTGAAATGGGCAGGGAAAGAGGTGGCAAAAAGAATTTTTGGGACCCAATGGGGATGTAGTTATGCCATTGTGTTAGAGGGTTGGGGGTAAGGGCGCTTAGGTGGGACCAACTGCTGCCTATGCTAGCAGGTTTGAGGGAACGCCATGTGGGTGCTGGCAGCAATAATTCTTCATGCAGGAGAGAATGATCTAAAAAAGATGAAAAGGGACTTGAGTTGGTTAAGGGAGATATGGCCAAAGGTGGGGCTGGTCCGGACCGAGCTATCGCCAAGAAGAGTATGGAGGGGGAGTTGAAAAGAGGTGCAGTACAAAGGACAAAGAAAAGATTAAGAGGGAGATCGTGTAGTTGTATGTAGTTTGGTGGGTGCAAATGCTGGCACACCAGGAAATAATTTACGAGGATTTTGCATTGTTTCGAGAGGGTGGGGTGCATTTGTTGTTATTAGGGAACATGTATTACCTGGGAGATGTGAGAGTGGCAGCGTAGAATATCGTGAAGAGCTGGAGGTAGAGGAGAATTTTGGTAAGGATGGGGTGAAGCAGAAGGAACACCTCAGGGAAGGGTTTTTCTGGTGCTGGGGACATGGCCCTTTGGAGCAGAGGTGGGGGAAGCACACTGGGGTACTAGCTCGATAAAGAAGGGGGGTGGTGCTGTTTGCACGAA
The DNA here is from genome assembly GCF_040938575.1 of Ambystoma mexicanum. Classification (NCBI taxonomy): domain Eukaryota; kingdom Metazoa; phylum Chordata; class Amphibia; order Caudata; family Ambystomatidae; genus Ambystoma; species Ambystoma mexicanum. The sequence goes on along the minus strand of NC_090931.1, from coordinate 283,275,327 downwards.
CGTGCTACCCTGGGGGTACAAAGAGGGGGAAGAGGTATTGAAGAAGGAGGGGCGTGGCCCTGGGAAGAAGAAGGGAGAAAGCAGGATGAAGGTTGGGAGGAATTTAAGGGGAGAGGAGGGAGCAAGGGACAAGAAGGGAGGAATTTAAATTGTTTAATTATTTGTTGGGGTATTGAAATTGCTTATTTATTTATTTGTTTGTTTGGCAATTGTTAAAATAGATATGTTAGTCTGTAAGGGCAGGGAGCCAGGTTAGCGGTTTTTGTGAGCTGTGGTCTGTCACATTAAAGCAACATTTTACACTTAAAAGTGAGTCTGGGTAATTTTGTGCAGTAAGCCCAAAGGGTGACACATTAATTCAGTGTTGTTAAGCAGGAAAGCATTTTCTATTTAATTGACAGGTCACAAGATATGAGTGATTGGTCTTTCACCTAGCGCTGAAAGGGGATCCACAATGTTTACCTTTACCTGGAATCCAGAAGTGACCCCTGTCCTAATGTAGCAAAATCAGTTTGTAATCAAGATTTGATCATGATTTTAGAATTATTCTCAAAATCCAAAATCAATGCTGTTGCTATGCAAGGGGGCATAGTTTATTACCTCCTTGGCGAAGAGGTGTGCAGTTACTGGTTGTACTCTCATCTTTATTGTCATATGTTATCTTGCATTTGTTTAGTGCCTCCTGCCTAGTTTGCAACTAGTTATGTCTGTGCTATCCTAAACAGGCATTGAAGCTTCTACAGACCGCCCAAACGGCCGCGGATAGGTGGATCACTGGTATACCTGTTGCGTGACAACCAACTTTGACATTTGTCCTTCACTCATTGCAGTTGGCTAAACCTATCCCGCTCTTACAATGCACATGGATATTGCATTGTTCCTGCCTATCTTTCTTCAGTGACAGTTATAAAACAACTCAATGACTCCACAGTCTTTACTCTCCATCATCCATGGGAGATTTTTGACTGGTATCTGAAAGATCATCACAAATAAAAGAGAAGAGAAACGTGTCACCTGTGTAAAGATGTCACTCTGCCAATCACCGGAAAGTGAGAGTTGCCAGATAGCTGCTTCTTAGTGTTAAAAGAAATGACTAAAACCTGATGTTCACATGCATTATCAGAGCTAGCAGTGTGAACCTTTGTCTAGGTATGGGATAGGCATTTGATAGGCACTGATGTAATGGTACTACTTGGTCATAAGATTGCAACAGCTGGAACATAGAGCAATTACCTGGGCATATGATGTCAGTACCTGGCAAATGCTTGTGTAATACCCCAAGCCCAAAGTGTTTGCTTTGTTGTTGTTTGTTTTTAACTGGATTTCAGTGCATGGAAGAGATATACATCAAGTATCTGAAGGCACACTTGGTTAAGACATTGTTATTTCCCCAGTAGCTGTTTACAGATACAATTAAGCCATTAACTCTCACTCAGTCACGCAGACTGCTAAGAAAAAACACTGGCATGCTAAAGTCTGATGCTACTGCTTGATATGGGGAGCTCAAAGAGATCCCGGGAGGATGAGTTAGGGTGGGGACGGGGCAGGTTGTGGGTCAGAATGGCCATAGAGATTAGCATGGCCATGGGCAGTCAATGATTAGGTTAATGAACAAATAACACCACAAGCTGTGCGTCCTTCATCACATGTCATCGTCCTACTACTTGTACTCACATTTAGTAGTTTCAGCTATTAGGCGGAGCTTAAGTGCCACCTAATTGCCTAAACTAAAAAGGGGCCATTTTATAATGACATGCAGTTAAAATGGCCCCACAGAGGTCAGACTGGGTACTTGTGCTTACTGCTTCCTCATCGTCTGAAGTCTTATTTCCCTGCCTTATTCTCATGCTTTATCCCAAGGGACTGCCACTTGGGATGCAACCCCTCCAGAGATTGTGGTATTATAAGGATGACGAAGGCCATCACCATATCAGAGTAGAGCCCTAATAAGACTTGTTGAAAGGTGAATGGATCTTAACAAGGAGCGCAATAAGCAGGCCTCAGAGGAACGGATCCATCAAATGTAGGGGAGCTGAGCGGCTTCCCACACCTACTGCCCCGCCCCACCTTTAAAGCGAAATGCAAGAGCCACATATGACTAATGCTGACAATTTGGCAACACCTTTCCTTTGTGGGCAAATTTCCAATTTCATTGCTCGAGACTCTGCTCTCAGAAGGATATGTGTTGAAGTGGCTGCGTTAAAGACTGTCACTTTACTTGCTCAAAATTCTTATCCGTTTTCTTAAATAAACCATATTTTGTGATCAAATTACTTCATATTCCTATGATCCATGTTCTGTCAAAACTGTGAGTGCTTAGAAAAAGATGAGAAAGAGAGAAGGGTTTGAATGTTGCCTTTCTACGCCAATTAACCATAATTCTTAGACGTGCCAGTTAATTGAGACTAGCATGTGATTTGTTTGGAAACATCTCTCAAACCACGCAGTGTATTCTTGTGACAACATTTCAATACCAAAACTCATGCGCTCCTCCGGTCTTATATGAGTTGTTCAAATTGCAGAAGTAGATCAATACTTTTCTTAATCCTATTGATTTGTATACGTTATCTGTTCACACAATGCAGAGACAATATTTCTAAATCATATCCATATTTGAGTATTTATTCTGTATAACCCTTTGATTCTGTTAAGCCATCCTATTTCATGGTGCACCCTTTGCCTTGCCTGCACTAATATCTAACAAAAGTGCCACTTGCACAGCATTGGCAGGAACATCATCAAAGAGATGTGAAGACTGAAATAAAATTTGTAGCTCTAGATCAAGGGAAAATATTGTCCATAGGGGGGAATCATGAACTATAATTGTGAAGAATTAAAGCAAGACACATATGCAAACTAAGGGCTGTAACCATGGGTCTGAACCTAGATCATGAAGTGCATAATGTCTTGTAATTTACAGGTTTAGTAACAATTGTAAACAAATTTCATCTGCAGAATAATAAACTAACCAACTTGGTACACCGAATGGTGAATAGATGACAATGGGATAGCAATTACTGGTAGCTGACCTTTTACAGCCTGAGAAGTAATGAACACTAACACCCACCAGGATATAGTAAACATTGGTATGGAATGGCTCCTTCTTTATAGTGGAATCATGATTGCGCAGCAGGCACACTGGAGTTTGAAGAATTAACTAATCTTGTTTCAAATGCAGTAACTAGGTTACATGTAACAAAATTTGAATAGTTAGACCGAGGGGAACTAATCGTTGTTGCACCCCGGAGCACACACAATACTATATCATTATAATAGAAGAAGTATGGAATACGAGTGAACGTCAGTGTCTGGCATTTTAAACGCACCTGATGACATAATTCAAAGATGTCGCTGTATTGTTGTGGCATCACGCTCACTGACGTTATTGCATATATAGTAATGGCTGCCATTACACACGCAGTGACCACCACTATCAGTAGAACGGCGAGGGAAACCTGCTCCTAGAATTGAGGTAAGACAGATACATTTGCTGTCCAGTAGAAGACCAAATTAGTTGGCTCCCCTAGTGTATGAGTACCAAAAGTCTTTTTAATAATTTGCAGGCAGTAACATGGATCACCATTACGAAGAATTTGTTATGGGGAAACCGGAAAATTGCTGAGGAAATGTATTGCATTTGCATTAGCAATTGGACATACAATCACTAAATATCTGCTGGATGAGTAGCGTTGATTTACTACGCATCACTCAGCTAATTGCGTGCCAGGTACATATCAGAAATTAGCACCCGGGGCAGGGGCGCAGCCAATGGAGTCCACGGATTATGGGCTGAAACTGCTGATCTCACCCCATGTTCCCAGGAACCCGCAGGAAGCCACCCCTGCCCCATACCGCTATCTTCTACCCACCCTCCTTTCCCTTTTTAAAATAAATATTTCCAACGCCCCTCCCCAGCCCAACTTATCTAATTGTGGTGGCGGCCACTGCTGCTTCTCTCCATCTCCCTTTGCCGGCCTCAATAGAAATGGAAGAGGGGCTCCATAAGGAGCCCTGCCGTCCATCTCCGTGGTGGCCATCTTGGAACTAACATTCATAGAAAAGAAACCGCTATCAGCACCCCGGGTTACCGCTTTGGTAACCCAGGTGCTACAGGCGTTAGAAACCCGTTCCACAGACTACACTGGGGGGTAATGTCCCGGTGCCCTTGTTAAACACCCTCGCTTTGCTCGGGCCTTTAACTCGGACTCCAGAGCCCTTAACCCCGCTGTAGCTATGGAACGGCTTACTAACTTCATATTATAATATACAACTTTTTTGCAGGAAGGCTGCATTATATAGCAGGAAGGCTGCATTATATATTAACTGATGGATCAACCGGAAATAGAGACGGAATTTATGCACAAGATTGAGCAAGGTAATTGGCATATCAGTAATAATAGGAAAATAGGGAACAATTGTCAATTGCTCACAAAATACAATGTTGGCACCATAAGTGCATGACTTTATCACCTTCTGGAACATAATGCAGGAAAGGCTGAGGGTGCACTATGAAATATGAAGACTTAACAGAATCAAACGGTTAAACTGAATAAATACACACACATGGATATGACTTAGAAATATAGTCTCTGCATTTTGTGATCACTTAGAAAAAGTTACACTTCTAGTATGGTACTTCAAACAAATAAATAAATATATAAACAATGTGCACCCGAAATAGCCCCTAAGCTTGGTTGCGGGCCCATGGGGCCATGGCCATGTCCTGTGACCATTGTCACTGGCAGCTCTATCAACGCTGCATGGGGCATGACCTTTGGCCATTTCACAGGCCCCACCAAGGCAACCAAAATCGCCAAAATCAGGCCCAGATCCCTTTACCCCCATAGCGGATCCAGAGGTGTATTACATATCTCTGCATGTGCTACATGTACACCTATAGAGTCTGTTTGTCATATGTGTTGCATTGTCAAGTGCACTCTTTCTGCTCTGTCAGTAAGTATGCACTCACTGTCTCTCTCAGATAGTGAAGTTTCCTTCTCTTTCTTTCTGTGTAAAAATGGTCTCCCTCTCTCTCTCTCGCCCCCTCTCTCCCTCTCTCTCTCTCTCTCTCTATCTCTCTCTCTCTCTCTCTCTCTCTCTATGCATATATATATATGTATATATTTATCACTATTCTTTCTCTCTCTTCCCACTCTTCCTCTGTTAGTGGTGTCTTGTGGGCTCTGTCTTTTCCCTCTTTATGTCAGTGCATTCTGGTACAGGCACACTATCAGAATGGTAAACCTGCTCTAGTTCAGTGTCGAACGAGAGCGGGTTGACTAGCAGAATGTAGTTAGGGAACACTACATATAATTAAGACTACAAGTGATAGTACAATTTCACCTTTGGTACAAGCCTGTACTACACAGTAAAGTTGTAGCGATGGCTGAGCAGCCAGACTTATCTCAAGAGCAAATGAGCAGCAGTAGAGATTACACAAAGGGCTACAATTACTGTGACTCAAATAAACACTGACTCAAGGTTTCTGGTTAAAAATATAAGTTCATTTATTTTTAAACCATCTGTTCACAAAACACTTCACCTCTATAAAATAAAACCACACTCTAAATACACTACACACAATCAATTCCTGGTCAATTCAAGGTAAGTACATTAGAATTTGACAGACCGGTGTTTCGAAACAAAGGCATTACCGGGGGTTAATACGCAAACACTTTTTGACAGTAATGACAGTTCGGTCTTACGAAAATAACGCATACCCGCGAGAAGAAATACACCCGAAGTCAAACACACTTAGCACATAGAATTAAAACAGGGGAATAGTAGGTAAAAATCATAGACAATACTTTTGTCAAGGCAATAGAATCAGAGGACGATTTCTAAGAGGCAGATAAAAGTCAATAGGCCTGCGCCAGTGTCAAATGGAGCAGGGGCTCTGTTGTCGAGGATCACACGGTTAGAACAGTTCACGATTAGAAGTTTAAAGGGTAGATAGCTCAGGACTGCAGCAGGGCGTCACCGGGATCCAGGAGTTGCAGCAGCCGTCTTCTCCTCCGCTTCTCTTCAGTTCTTGTAGTTCCAGTGGCGACTCTGACTTCCAGCCCAAGAGTCCTGCCTTTTATGCCAAAATAGCATATTCACTCAGCCTGGCTGTCAATCACACAGCAGGGGGTTGTCCGGCCCGGACAACCACCTCAGCCAATCGACACAGAGTGTGACTTGGGTCTCCAAGGAGACCCTGTGCAGGGTGTTACTAAACCCCTCCCTCACATTCAGCCCACCTAGACACCAAGACGCCAAAGTAGGGCTTCTTTGCAGAAGCCCACCAAAGGACAGCGAACAAAGAAACCAAACCTGGTTTGGCGCGAAAAGCAAACAACAAGGAAGACCTTTCCAACACGAAATGGCGAAAAACCACGGCAAGACCCAAGATAAAAATGGTATAGGGTAGCGGGTTTTATGTTCGAGTCTGTCACCACAGCCAGAACATTAACACGGGAATCCGTGTAAAAAAGATAGTTACCACTGCCACCAGCCATGTCGAGTCGGGAAGGGGGACACAAAGTGCCCCTTGAGTTTACAGAAGGACAGGGGAAATATATTCCCCTCCAGTACTCCATTGTAAAATGGTTTGTACTGGATCTGTATTTTTAAAAAGACTAGTAAATCCAACGGTGACTTTACATGTTTCTGGGGAACAGTAGTCGTCCCCAGAAATGGAGTTCCCAAGGGATGTCTAAAAGACATCCCTGTGTCACTGCACGAAAGGTGCTGTGTGACACACAAGTAAAAAGATGATGCCTAGGGAGTTGGTGACACTCCATAGCCCATGAGCACAACAAGTACAACACACACAAAAAATACACTGTAAGAGTGGGAAAAAAGGCTCACACCCTTACCAGGTGAAAAAAATAAACCCCAGGAATCCAGCAAAGCTGCTAAAGGGAATCACTAGGTAAGGGAAATTAGCCATAAATGAGAATTCTCCCTAACACTCCCCCCTCTCTCTCACATGCTTTTATCTCTGACTATGGGCATTTCTAGCTCCCTCTCTCCCTCCGTCCCTCTCTCTCTCTCTCTCTCTCTCTCTCTCTCCGTTTTTTCTCTTTCACCATCACTTACTTCCACTTTCTCACTCTTTCTCTCCTACTCTCTCTCCTTCTGCATGTCTCTCAATTCCACGCTGCCCTTGCGCTCACAAAAGAAATGCATCATTGGTTTTAATCTGAGTACGGGCCTTTCGTAGAAGGAAGGACATTTTGGAGGGATAAAATGGTGCAGATTCTATGCAAAGATGCAATTTAAAAAAGAATCATTTTATTGTACTAACTATTTAAACTTACTCTTTTTAAAATGTTTCAATGTTAATTTCTTTTGACCATGTCCAGCATATGTTTTAGTCATAAAATGAATGTTGTGCTTATATTACTTATTTCTAATCATACTCTTCCGAAATTACCCTTTGAAAAATGTGTGGGGGTTGAAATAGCAGCAATGAGGGTTCTGGCTGCTTTGCATAAAATCAAATCAAACAACATTTGGGGAACATAGGAATGACCACAGATATTTATATTTGGTATCTGATGCACAAGAGACTTGGTGCTCATGTATTTCTTTTCACAACAATCACCCTAAAAGTCAATTGTTTATAATCTTGAACCACATATACTCATTTTACCAGCTTCAGGATATACCCGAGGAGGTAAAACAGCTGTGATATATGTAATCCCTTGGGATACAAAGTGTGTCCTCCTTTTCCTTTCCCAAGATAATGTTTTTTTCCTCTGCTTGTGCAATTTTGGAAGAGGATGGGCAGAGAGGGGACTGCACAGACATTCTTAGAGAATTATTATACATAGTATTTAAAAAATAACATTTTGTGAAACTTGGAGTACTTCAAAAGATAACCCCTAGTATGATGCACTTTATACATAAATGTTAAAATGTATTTATATATATGAACAAGCGGTGTGTTTGCAGCGAAACGCATCGTTGTTATCGTGTTATCTTTCCTGTCCTGGACATTAAATTAATTGAATAATTATTCTTTCCTGACAATCCCTGGTTTCCCGCCTCTATGTTTGGCAAAGATCACTGGCTCCAAACCCCTTCCTGGAGTGCACTCCACCTTTCCTGTACCGAGGTACAAGGACTTCAATATATATATATATATATGCGAAGGCTCAAATGGACTTTCCTACTTATATATACAGGGATACCGAGTATGCGGGTGCTCTGGGGCGCTGTCACCCTATAGGAAAGGTGGGAAATGCTATTTCCGTCAAAGTCCCTATATTTATAATGGGCCTTTTTTTGCCTGTTGTCCCCCCCACCACCCCCGTGGCCTCTCCTGGGAAAACCCAAAGTCTGCACTAATATATATGTATGTATATATGTATGTGTATATATAAGTTCACCTCCAGTTCTGAGCCAGAACAGCAAGGCATTGTGGGCATGCAAATTAGCCCTAATGCAAACCTTTTCTCAAGGAAATTGGCTTTGTCTAAGAGGGCAGTGCTACTTTATACTTTAATCAACCCAAGACAGATATTTTGCAAGGCTGTCCGGATAACTACATGCCTGATTTCACCCATATATACTACATGCCTGGTTTCACACATTCACATGCAAACCCTCCCTCCTGCCCCTCTGCGGCTCTTCTTGGTCATACTGCCACTTAACGTGCTACCAAATCTGAAGATGACTGCCAGAGGAGGGGCTTAGGGAGAGGGCAGTCATTGGCTGGGGGCAGTATGACAAAGAGCTCAGTAATTGGTCTATGGCAGAAAAACAGTTTGTACTGTTTTTTTCTTTTACCATGGATTCCCAGCCTGACGACGGCTAATGAGCATGTGAATCCATGCCAGACACATGCTGTAGAACAGTTACAGGTAAGTAACTTGTTCCTTTCACAGGATCCGCATAGCCTCGCCTAGTTTACTCCTGCCCTGCCCCAGCCAGGAGGTGAATTGGGGGCACCTCCTGTTGGTACTGGTGGCAAAGAGGTCTACCTGTGGGTGACCCCACCTGGTGAAGACCCCCTGAAGGACCTCCTCGTTCAACTGCCATTCTTAGTTTTCCACGCCCAGCCTGCTGAGCCTGTCCGCCTCTAGGTTGGACTCCCAGGGAGGTGGACTGCTGACGGGTGCATGTTCACCAGAGCCCCCTCCCAAATGTCGATCGCCAGTCTGCAGAGGGGAGGGGACCTGGCACCACCCTGATTGTTAATGTAATACATGCAGGTGGAGCTGTCCGAATGAGAATCACCTTGCCGGTGATCATGGGTAGGAAGGCTTTGAGAGCAAGCCAGATAGCCATCATCTTGAGCCAGTTGATGTGCATCAGCTGCTCATGATGGGACCATACTCTGTGGACACTGTGGCTGTCCATGGTCTGTGGTAATGGTGACCTGGGGTGTTGGTTGCCGGAAGGGCCTGCCTATCCGCAGGTTGTCTGTACCCCACCAGACTAGATGCTGTGGTTTGCTGACTTGCTCCACCTTAGATCCTGCCATTCTTAGTTTTCCACGCCCAGCCTGCTGAGCCTGTCCGGTCAAGTGGCACAGCGAGTAGAGCGCCCGCTTTGACACCCGTGCAGAGCCTGTTAACGCAGGTTCGAATCCCGGCGGGGCCAAACTCAGCCTTTCATCCTTCCGAGGTCGATAAATGAGCACCACACACCGTGGGTAAAAATAAGCAGCGCTCAGATACCTGAGGGTTTGTAGCGCTATATAAAAGCCTAATTATTATTTTATTATTATTATCCCTTTTCTGGGTTCCAGGAGGCTGAAAAGTGTGGCTGCAGCCTCCTCATTTTGAGCCTTTTATGTGGCACTGCGAGGAGACATGCGGCCATGACTCCCAGCAGGTGTTGGTACCACCACGCCGAGGTCACTGCTATGCTGAGAAAATGTCCAGTGGCCCTTTGATAGCTGCGATCTTGTCCGCTGAGGGGAAGATCCTCTCAGAGCTCGTGTTCCAGATAAGGCCCAGGACGGTCAGACTCTTCGTCGGCAATAACTGACTTTTTGAGATTGATAGAAGATCCCAGGTCATATAGAGTATCCATGAGGGCAGAGGCCATATGCTGGACCACCTCAGGAGAACTTGCCCTTACTAGTCAGTCGTCTAGATATGGATAAATGTGATGGCCCTGTGCCTTGAGTAGGGCTGCCACTGTGTTCATTGGTCTTTTAAGACCCTGGGGGCTGAATTGAGTCCAAAGGGTAGAACCCTGTATTGAAAGTGAAAACCTGTGATCCTGAACCTCAGGAAGGACCAATGGGGTTCCCAGATTGGGACGTGTAGGTAGGCATCCTTCAGATCCAGGGAGCACATCCAGTCTCCCACATACAATATCTCCACTATGATGGCTGGGGGTAACCATCTTGAACCTTTGGAGGGGAAGGAAAAGGTTCATGGTGGAACGTTCTAACACAACTTTTTTTGAGTGTAAAACTCGTGGCAGAGTTGCTCCGTAGTGCATCCTCTCCCTTCCCTCCCCCCAGCCCACTTCCAGATCCCGGCCCCTAACTCCTTCCTCCCAGCACGCCCACCATTTCCTGATTGGTGCTTTTGTTGTTGCTGCTGCAATGCTTACTGGTGACGAAGCCTCGCACTCACCTCACTCCAGATTGCCAGTACCAGGTGAGTGTTTGGGGGGAAAAGACCCTCCTGGGCCTTCTGCCTGTGGGCCATTTTGTAAAACTTGTGTCAGATTTGCTCCGTAGTGCATCCTCTCCCTTCCCTTCCCCAGCCCGCTTCCACTTGCAGGCCGACCTCCCAGCCCACCACAGTGCCCTGAATGGTGCTTTTGATGCTGCTGCTGCAATGCTTACTGGCGACACAGCCTCGTGCTCACCTCACTCCAGATTGCCAGTACCAGGTGAGTGTTTGGAGGAAGAGACCCTCCTGGGCCTTCTGCCTGAGTGCCATTTTGTAAAACTCATGGCAGACTTGCTCCGTAGTCCATCCTCTCCCTTCCCTCCGCCAGCCCGCTTCCACTTCCTGGCCTGACCTCCCGCCTCCCAGCCCCCCCACCGTGCCCTGATTGGTGCTTGCTTGGTCATAACTGACCTTCACAGGGTAGCACTCTTCCCGTGCAGCCCCTGCAGCTAAGGGCCCCAAGGCAAAGGGCAGCTCCAAAAGAGGCGGCTCCAGAATGTGTCTGCAGGTGTCAGCAGAGGAAGCCAGTGGCCAGCCATCAACCAGCAGCAACCACCAAAGTAAGTGTGGCATGTGTGGGGAGTAGAGCAATTACTCTACTCCAGAAAACCCTGCCACTCTACATTACCCTACCTCGGAACTGTGAATGTTAGCAAGTGCCACACTTGGATATCATTGTGAATGTTGGGAGGTGCCACATTTAGAACTGTGATTATCATGTGCCACATTTAGATAGCATTGTGTACATTAGCCTGCATCGCATCTAGATAGAACTGTGAATGCTAGCAAGTGCCACGCCAAGATAGAACGGTGAATGTTAGCAAGTGCCACACTTAGAACTGTGATTATCATGTGCCACAGTTAGATAGAATTGTGAACATTAGCCTGTGTCGCATCTAGATAGAACTGTGAATCTTAGCAAATGCCACACTTAGAACTGTGATATCATCTACCACATTTAGATGTAATTGTGAACATTAGCCTGCGTCACATCTAGATAGAAATGTGAATGTTAGCAAGTGCCACACTTAGAACTGTGATTGTTATTATGTGCCACATTTGGATAGAGTTGTGAACATTAGCCTGCGTCACATCTAGATAGAACTGGGAATGTTAGCAAGTACCACACGTAGAACTGCGAGTGTTAGCAAGTACCACACTTGGATAGGACTGTGAACACTGGCCTACGTCGCATCTAGATAGGACTGTGAAGGTTAGCAAGTACCACATTTGAATAGAATTGTGAACGTCGGCCTGCGTCGCACCTGGATAGCACTATTAATGTTAGCCAGTGCCACACTGGCATGTGCCACATTTGGATAGAATTGTGAACATTAGCCTCTATTGTCATACCAATGTGAACATTGGCCTGAGTTGCATACACTCTGCAGGCTTCTCGAATCTGGGTGTAGCCTCTGTCTCTGTTTATTATATGTTAGAACCCGCTCACCGCGGAACCTGGGCCTTTCTTCCGCTGTGCAGGACGCTCAAGTCCAGGTGTGGCGCCTATTGATGTCTACTGTGTGGTGTAATGTATTGTGTGAAACCTGGGCCTCTCCCCCTCTCTACAGAATCCTTGAGTCCAGGTGTGACCTCCATCGCTGTTTATCATATGCCGAAACCCACTTACTGTGGAACCGGTGCCTTTGCCCCACTTTACAGGACTCTCAATTCTGGGTGTGGCCTCCATCTCTGTCTATTGTATGGGGAAGCGTAGTGTATTGTGAGACCGGGGCCTCTACACCACCATACAGGATCCTTAACTCTAGGCATTTAGCCAGACTGCGAAGGATAGCTGTGAGACATATAACCCTCTAACCAAAAAAGCTCAACATTTCTGCATACCTATCTCATAAAGAAACCTACACAACCTCCTCTCGCACAACAAGACGCACAAACTTCACCACACTGCAACAACAAACACAGAAGACGCACCAACAGCACACGCGGCCTGGCTCCGATCCGTTACTCGCACTAAAGCTCAGTGCACAGTGTGTACCAAACTGAAGCGGCCAACAGGACTCGACTTCTCTCACTATCCTACTCCCTCTTCACCTTAGTAACACATCCCGCCTTCTCGTTTACAGATCCTCCAGAGCGCCTGGGGACCAATTGCATTGGTGACGGTGCGCTATACAAATACCTTTAACATAACATAATATATGTGTTCATCAGTTGTCAGACTTCCATCCAGGTGGACCTTCGCACAAAGGGAACTGTGCCCCCTCGAGTCAGCATATCTGTATGGTTTTGGATGAGGCGTGCTGTTTTTTGTTTTTTTCCCCCTGAATCCCATTAAGATGTCCTGTTCCAGGCATTGCCCGCCCCCCCCCGCACGGGCCGCGCTGTCAGACCTCGCCCACCCCGCCTTTCACCCCTTGTAACATGCAAAACATATCGCCCCGCTACCCTGCGGCTTTCATCCCTTTTCCGAGACGGCGTGAAAACACCAATGGCCGCGGAGCCCATCCGCGACTGCCACCCGGGACCATCAATATAAGTTAAATGACCTCTGCGCGGTCTCTCGACGGCGCAATTCTTAAAAGAACGATTTCTCACTATTAACACAATTATGCATGCTGCCTCGCGGCGTTGTGGGGGCCCAATGTGTCACATTTACTTAGCAAAATGAGAAAACGGCTTCCGTCTCCCTTTTATATCTTCCGCGCGGATTTTATTGTTGCGCTTTTTTTTGTAGGCTGCCTTAATTGTCTTGGTGTCCCTGAGACCTCCCGGAGGGATTTCAATTGAGTGCAACGGCACCTACTGATGAGAGCAGAATTCATTAGTGGCCGCGGGGGTCCCAGCTGCTGCCGAGTGCAGTCCGCGCAAGCTGCCTCCGTCTCCGCGAGGTATGAGGCCTGCCTTTCGGGTCAGCCGAGCGCGCCCTTCCGGCGAAGCGATGTGGCGGGCGGGCGGGAGCAGGCGGGCGCCACGCATGGCGAGGCCGCCGGGCGCGGGCCTCCGAGCCGCGCAGGGCTCCGCGGAGCTGCCGCGCCGAGCGTTTGATCGAGCGGCTGAGTGATTGGTTCCTTTGTCGGAGATTGAATGCTATTTGTTTATCCTCCTCTTGCTGGTCAATGAAATGCTTAAAGGGATGGAGAGGACTGACAGCGCCGTGGGAGTGCTGAGGCAAAAAAAGGATAGAGGTTGATCCCAATGTCGCCTCTGCGTGGCAGATTGCACGAGCCATGTGTAGTGGAAAACAGGATTTATATAGTGGAACAACTCTGGTGTCTAGTGAAAGAAGCAATGGCAAATCTGATTAAATCAGGAGCACTGCCATATAGTCGATGGCGGGCAACCTGTGGCTCTCCAGATGAACTTCTGGCCTGTGACTCCCATGATCCCACACTTTTATCTGTGATGGCTGGGGTTGGCGGGAGTTGTCGGTCCAAACATCTGGCTGGCGGAAACTGGACCACCACGGGGCTTGGCACGCGATTTCTGCATTGTTGACTGGGACCATTGCAGATATGCAAGTGCCCGTATGTGCTGAGCTTCCTCTTGTTTATTGGTTGGTGAAGAAATCAAGGGCAGGCCGGGGGCCTGCTGATGGGATATTTTGTTCCTCCCCAAATCTGCCAACTTGGAAGAACCTGGGGGGTAATTTGCTGACCGCCAGGCTTTTAAGTGGGCCAGGGCCTGCCGAGGCCGCGCCCCGGCAGTCTCCAGAAAGTGCTTCCTAGCCGGGGCCCTGCAGGGTCCCACCCCCAACTAACTCCAGCCAACTGACATCTCAGGCAACCCGTGTAGAGGCTGCACGATTAGACGAGCTGCCTGCAGGTGTCAGTACTTCAGTTTAGAACAAAAGAAAAGGCATTGCAACACCCCCTAACGAGAGCCCTGCCCCCTCGATTTCCAATCCCACTTATAGACCTGCTAACGCCGCCCGGAACTCAACAGTAAAGTATAAAACCAAGCCGTATGCAGTTTACACCATGCCTTTATAATCCAGGACAATTGAATGCTGTTTGGAGGCAGTGTGGGGGCACTCAGCATGCCAGCGGTGTCTCCAAATAGCAACGCTTTTTTTCCGCCAGCATGGTGTAAAACCAACGCATTGCTATGAAAGGCTCCTCCTTTCAGCACCCAGTAAAAGCAGGCTGACTCCATGGGAATCCATTGTACATTCTGCCAGCAATGCATAATTTGCAGGTAACATTTACACTTTTTTCAAATCGGCATGGAGTAAAGGCGATTCCGCCTGGGTTTTACTCTTTGTATTTCAGGTCGGTTTTAGAAATGAACAGAATTGCACAAAGGGGACCTCAAATGGTCAAGATCTCCTCCAGTGAAATTACCGATATCTATGAAATGACCTACCGTGTAGTTGTATTTCACGCCCCCACACACTACATAAACATTTTTCCACTAAAAAGTTTCAATGAAAGAAAAGATGTGTGGTGTTCATGCCTGCCACACATTGTCTCCCTCTCCATCTGTGATTGGAAAGTTTCTACTTCACCTCTTTATTTCAGCAGTTTTATAGGGTGCAAACCTACCCAAAGTGGGTAACAGGTCAACCAACAAAGTACACCTCTGAAAATGTAAAAAAACAATATAGCAGAATTTTATGTCTGGCTGCCCTAAAAACATAATTCGAAATTCCATAAAAATGAGATTACAATTCATTAGATTCCCAATAATCATAAAATGGATTAAAGGGGGAACATTGACAATTTAAACCCACATTTTCAAACAGACGTGAGTCCATTTCATGGTTTCCTGGTAGTGGTGGGCTGGCCTCCAGCAATCCCTGGATATTAAAGACTTGAGTCCATTTCATGGTTTCCTTGCAGTCCTGGGCTGGCCTCCAGCAATCCCTGGATATTACAGACTTGAGTCCATTTCATGGTTTCCTTGCAGTGGTGGGCTGGCCTCCAGCAATCCCTGGATATCACAGATTTGAGTCCATTTCATGGTTTCCTGGCACTGGTGGGCTGGCCTCCAGCAATCCCTGGATATCACAAACTTGAGTCCATTTCATGGTTTCCTGGCAGTGGTGGGCTGGCCTCCAGCAAACCCTGGATATCACAGACTTGAGTCCGTTTCATGGTTTCCTGGCAGTGGTGGGCTGGCCTCCAGCAATCCCTGGATATTACAGACTTGAGTCCGTTTCATGGTTTCCTGGTAGTGGTGGGCTGGCCTCCAGCAATCCCTGGATATTACAGACTTGCGTCAGTTTCATGGTTTCCTGGTAGTGGTGGGCTGGCCTCCAGCAATCCCTGGATATTAAAGACTTGAGTCCATTTCATGGTTTCCTTACAGTCCTGGGCTGGCCTCCAGCAATCCCTGGATATCACAGATTTGAGTCCATTTCATGGTTTCCTGGCACTGGTGGGCTGGCCTCCAGCAATCCCTGGATATCACAAACTTGAGTCAATTTCATGGTTTCCTGGCAGTGGTGGGCTGGCCTCCAGCAAACCCTGGATATTACAGACTTGAGTCCGTTTCATGGTTTCCTGGCAGTGGTGGGCTGGCCTCCAGCAATCCCTGGATATTACAGACTTGAGTCCGTTTCATGGTTTCCTGGCAGTGGTGGGCTGGCCTCCAGCAATCCCTGGATATTACAGACTTGAGTCCGTTTCATGGTTTCCTGGCAGTGGTGGGCTGGCCTCCAGCAATCCCTGGATATTACAGACTTGAGTCCGTTTCATGGTTTCCTGGCAGTGGTGGGCTGGCCTCCAGCAATCCCTGGATATTACAGACTTGCGTCAGTTTCATGGTTTCCTGGTAGTGGTGGGCTGGCCTCCAGCAATCCCTGGATATTACAGACTTGAGTCCATTTCATGGTTTCCTGGTAGTGGTGGGCTGGCCTCCAGCAATCCCTGGATATTACAGACTTGAGTCCTTTTCATGGTTTCCTTGCAGTGGTGGGCTGGCCTCCAGCAATCCCTGGATATTACAGACTTGAGTCAGTTTCATGGTTTCCTGGCAGTGGTGGGCTGGCCTCCAGCAATCCCCGGATATTACAGACTTGGGTCCATTTCTTGGTTTCCTGGCAGTGGTGGGCTGGCCTCCAGCAATCCCCGGATATTACAGACTTGGGTCCATTTCTTGGTTTCCTGGCAGTGGTGGGCTGGCCTCCAGCAATCCCCGGATATTACAGACTTGAGTCCATTTCATGGTTTCCTGGCAGCGGTGGGCTGGCCTCCAGCAATCCCTGGATATTACAGATTTGAGTCCATCTCATGGTTTCCTGGTAGCGGTGGGCTGGCCTCCAGCAATCCATGGATATTACAGACTTGAGTCCATCTCTTGGTTTCCTGGTAGCGGTGGGCTGGCCTCCAGCAATCCCTGGATATTGCAGACTTGAGTCCATTTCATGGTTTCCTTGCAGCGGTGGGCTGGCCTCCAGCAATCCCTGGATATTACAGACTTGGGTCCATTTCATGGTTTCCTGGCAGCGGTGGGCTGGCCTCCAGCAATCCCTGGATATCACAGACTTGAGTCCATTTCTTGGTTTCCTGGTAGTGGTGGGCTGGCCTCCAGCAATCCCTGGATACCACAGACTGAGTCCATTTCATGGTTTCCTGGTAGTGGTGGGCTGGCCTCCAGCAATCCCTGGATATTACAGACTTGAGTCCATTTCTTGCTTTCCTGGCAGTGGTGGGCTGGCCTCCAGCAATCCCCGGATATTACAGACTTGAGTCCATTTCATGGTTTCCTGGCAGCGGTGGGCTGGCCTCCAGCAATCCATGGATATTACAGACTTGAGTCAATCTCTTGGTTTCCTGGTAGCGGTGGGCTGGCCTCCAGCAATCCCTGGATATTGCAGACTTGAGTCCATTTCATGGTTTCCTGGCAGTGGTGGGCTGGCCTCCAGCAATCCCTGGATATCACAGACTTGAGTCCATTTCTTGGTTTCCTGGTAGTGGTGGGCTGGCCTCCAGCAATCCCTGGATACCACAGACTGGAGTCCATTTCATGGTTTCCTGGTAGTGGTGGGCTGGCCTCCAGCAATCCCTGGATATTACAGACTTGAGTCCATTTCTTGCTTTCCTGGCAGTGGTGGGCTGGCCTCCAGTAATCCCGGGCTATTTCCGCGTTGGCTTCTGCCCGCTATGGGCTTCCTTTGTGTCGTGTCCCTGTTTTTCTGCTCCTGTAACACTCTTTCCCAGTCACCGGACGCCTTTCGTCCCATCTCTCCGCATCCTCCAAAACCCTATAAAGCAAAGAATTGGATCCAAATCTGCCAGTGTGCTATTCCTCAATCTTAGCAAATGCTTTGTGCCCTTTTTGTCATGTTTAACTACTTTGTAATGCCCATATAGGGACACAGGTGCTTTAAAATGCACTATTTCACCCGTTTTTCAAAACCTTCTATGTTAGAGAACCCCCGCGCTCTGTTTAGTGGGGTTTGGTTTTCTCACACGGTGTAATATGTGGTTACTTTGAAAAACCTTTCCAGGGCCTTGTTTGGTTCCCAGTTCGCCCCTGTTTCCTTGTGTCTGTGGGGACTGGATGCATTTATTTGAATGAAAGGTTGAATGGAGCATGTGGGTGACCACAGGGGCTGTTGAGTGCATGTATGCAGGTGTCCTGCATGCTAGTCTAATAGCAGCACCCCATTCTTCAAGAGTCTCGATCCTTCCAATGCGAGCGTTCAACCTCCCTGCATGTGGTTCTCCCCTCAAACGTCCAGATCCCTCCCTTCCCAAGGGCGTCTCAAGATCTCGGAAGCTGGTACAGGGATGGTCAGAGCTGAAAGGGGGGACAAATATGGGCAGGGAGGCTGTCAGCATTAGATAGCATAAGGGGCATGACGCAGGAGAAGCAATGACTCGTCAAGGGTGGATTAAAGGGGGATGAGGTGGTGAGAGTTTAACGAGGAGAAGGAGGTAGGCGAAATCAGGGCAACTGAGGCAAAGAAGCAGTTTATGGAAGAAACCAAAGGAGACAAAAGGACAGGACAGGATGTGGGGAATGAAGCTGGTGGTGGATGTTTGCAGTGAGGCACCAGGCATGCAGTGGTGAGGCAAAGGGAGGTGGGCATGCTAGCTGCGAGGCCAATGGCATGTGCCGGCAAAGTGTAAGATGTTCACAAGAGAGACTTGGAGCTCTCTGAGAAGGGAAGGGTGATGAGTGCAGTAGAGGCCAGATCCCAGGGGGAAGAGGGCAGGATCAGTGGTGTGGTGGCCTAGAAGATGCTTGTGCAGAATGTTAGACACCAGGGGAGGACTGGCAACATTTAGCCTGCGGGGGCAAGTGTATTCTTCTGGCCCATAGCGCAGTGGCCCAAACCCACAATGCAGCACTCCTCACTTGCAGAACAAGTCAACTCAATAAACACTTCTCTCCTCCCCGCACATTCCCAAGTCTATATAGTAGACATTATTGACATTACTGTCCTTTTATGCAACATGTCTTTAAGTTATGTTTCTGGTTTCTTAGAGAGCCAGACCCGAGGAAACTCTCCCACCATAATTGAATGACTTCACAGAATAATATAATTAGTGAAATGGGAAAGCTGAGACTTGAGTCCAGGTGTCATTGTGTTCCAGTTTGCAATTTGACAGCAGGCGACATCTTCCCGTCTTTAGTTTTAGACCCTTCTAAAGAGGTGACGGAAGTTGAGAATGCATTGGTAGAGACAAGCCATTGCTGAACCAATGGGCCTAACTTCGCTCTCACAGCCAAACATGAGCTGGTACATCAAATTACCAATACCTGGCTTCCTTCTTCCACAGCCCATTACACAAAACCCATACCTGGCAACCTCTCTATCCAACCCCCACCTCATGGGGCCCGCACTTGGCATCCTGCTCTCCCCTGCCAGTACACATTGTATAAATGGTTAAAATAATAATTCTTCATAGAGTAAAAAAATAGCCTATAAACCCATATGAGTGAGACTTTCATAACAGATAGTTAAGAAAAATAAGGAACAGTGATAAAATGTTATTTGCTCTGAATCACCGGATGTATGAGGTGTAGAAGGTGGAGATTTGAGCCCTACAGTCCCAGTTCCACAGTTTCCAATTTATAAAACAGGGGAGACTTCATCTTCCCGTATTCCATGTTCAATATTAGAAATAACAAACACTTTAGTCAAAGTTGTTAGTCAGGGGATAAACTAATACACTGTTCCATAAATCTAACAAAGCGCCAATGTATCTACATGAGAGAAGCCTATTAATTGTCTGTATCCTCAGCCAAATAAATCTGAGAGTGCACACAGTTGTACAATCTTAGTCTGTGCAATTGTGTGTACTTTAAAAGCTCCAGGTCACATGATAAACCAACCTTAAAAATATAAGAGAAGTCTTAATGGAAACATAACTTCATAAAGCAAGTACAGATAATTTTGTCAGAAAAAAGAAAGGGGTTGAGCCAGTCCCAGTCCGCTGCAATGGCATTCAGGTTAGCACACATTTGACCAGTAGTCATTCAGCCTGCTGACCTTTCCAGATGTTTACCTCTGTCTCATTTACCCTATTTTACATACCCATCTTACTCTGGTGTCCTTCTCTTGCTCAACATTCTCAGGGCCCCATGTACATACAATTACCTTTCAGATCTCTGTTCCCCTTTTGCTTCATCCTTTAACCTTTAACTCAGTCCCCTCCCCTTACCTTGCAAGCACCCCCTTCCTTTGCCCTCATTGCCCAGCCACCAGTTCCCTGACAATCACCCCCTTTAGTTGCCCATTATTTTCCCTTCACCAGTTCCGTTGCCCTGGCTCACATGCACAGTAGAACACTATGATTTGCCAGTCAACATCTGCCAGAGACAAGATGCCATGGTGGGGGTCTTGCTGGTAATTGTGGTTGTGGGGTCTGCACTTGTAACAACGCAGAGGGAAAGGCGCTCAGGGCATTTGACTTTTATTATGCTCCCAAATTGCACTTTCTTGGAAAGTTGGCTGCATATTTCAATTTGTGGTAGCAGAGGGAACTGCAAAGGGAATCCTCCTGGGATCTGATGATGGAGAGGGAGCATGAGTGACCTACTATATATGTGTGTTTTCAAGTAACTTAGTGTGTGTGGGTGTGTGTGTTTCAGTTTCTGTGACTGGGCTGATGTGCTTCAGTGTATTTGTGGCTGTGTAAAGTATAGGTGGAAGGATGTATTTGTGTTCATGGGCCTTTGTCTCTATATATCTGAATGTGTTGTTGGTTTGCATAAGTGCCTTTTGCTGGTGAAATAATATAAGAGTGTTCTGGACAAGACAATCAAAACCGGTTACAGAATCGGGGGGAAGGGCCATGTCAAGAGTCTAAAAAGAGAGCACCTCTAATGGGCCCCAATCCACTATCTCACCCATGTAATACATAAAAAGGTCTGCATTAGTTTGCAGTCTACTAATACCTGCATGTTACATCTTTCTTTGTTTGGCTTCTAACTGTGCCCAAAAGTAATTACCATAAACAATCCAACATCCATTTCCATAAACACAATATAGTAACACCTATGGGTGCTATTCAGAGTGCTATTAAACTCTGTTTGTATTTAACTCACTAGTGATAAGGACATTCACCAGAACATAGGGTAAGCATTCTCATAGAATGAATCCGAGGGCCAGCTCTAAAAAGATTTGGATATTTACTGATTGGGCAAGTAGGAGACATAAACTGCTGTGGATTGGAACAGACCAATGGTGCATGGTGCGCAGTGGTGCACACATTGCCATCCAGGGTCACAGAATCTGTCATTTAAAGGTGTACTCTGCTGCTGGGCAGTCAGAGCATGCACCTTCAGCCTGGGCTCTTCTCCCACACTCACTCACTGCGAGGCCCATGTGTGGGAGCCACCCGGGCACATCTACAATGCTGAAATCAAGACACGTGCCTCGCCTCATCTACACAGAAGCAAAGCAGCCAGGGCAGCACTAGGATTCTTTGAGACAGGCTGAAATCTGACGAATTTTCTCTTTTTCAGCTATTACTATTTTTTATTTTTACTTTTTACATTGTGCAGCGCTGGCCCAGCGGGCAAAAGCCCAGCCAGCCTAGGGGGCAATTGCCACCTTGCCCCCTTCCCTGTCTGCCCCTGTTAGACACCCATTATTGCAACAGAAGTTGAGGGCCGTTAATGGCACTAACTTCTTATGTAGTTTGTGGAGCAAAAAAACGGACATATTCTCTAGCGCACAAGTGGTCACATCCGCCAGGAAGGAGAACTCATTATTAATCAACCTTATGTTCCTTGTGCTAGTTATGAATTGTTTCCCACATTTACAGATAACTTTCCAATCATTTTTCATCCCATGTGTGCCTTGCAAGTGTGGGTGCCATTATGGAAAGTATCCCAGGTGAGGAGGGATATTACTGTCCTCCGATGCCATCCTTTGCATCAACACTTTGAAAAGTTCATGCAACTGTGGGGCAAATCGTCATGACCTACTCCACCATGCCCTGTTATGAATGGATGTTGTCTCCAACATCAGCTCTGTTAGTAAAGGGACACAAAACAAAACAGAGAAAGCACCTCTAGTAAAACATTGGGCCTCATTACAAGGTTGCCGGTCCGGATACAACGGTACCGGTAAGCTCCGAGATGTGCTCATGGGTGCCTTTCATTCCGCCAGGTCTAACCTGGCAAAATGAAAGGCACCCGAGAGCACAGCATTGCGGATGCTCAGGCTCCCTTGGCATATCCGGACCGGCAAACTCCGAGATGTGCTCATGGGTGCCTTTCATTCCGCCAGGTCTAACCTGGCAGAATGAAAGGCACCCGAGAGCACAGCATTTCGGATGCTCAGGCTCCCTTGGTAACGGTGCCTGTGCATTCGGCTTCCCTATTCCCATTGAGCCATATGGGGCTCAATGGGAATGGAGAAGAATTGTTTACGGCGCCCGGGAATGGGCAAATACCGGATCCGGAAAGGCCTTAATGACCTGATAATTGACCATTTCTGCGTGCCGTAAAAAATGCAACTCCGGCGGCAGCTGTGCCTGTTTTACAGGCACGGCTACCTCCAGGGTTGTAATGAGGCCCATTTTATTGAAAAGCAACACAGATGGGAAGATTGTAAATGACAGTAATCCAACAGATTTTTAGGCAAAACAAAGTATAAAGTGAGAGAAACTCTTCAATGGGGAACAAGACTCATTTATCTCACTAAAAGTGATGTGCAAGGCCTGAAGGAAGCAATAGAATGGCACTGGATAAAAAAAAGGAATTAACTAGTCACCTACTGGATCCATAAGATCAATATGAATCAGACAATATAAATGAGTGAATTGGTCTAAAAATAGTAGATCCAGAGGAGCTCTTCCTACATAGATACCTACTACAAGATGGCTGCCAATAAGTATGCAATATATGCATTAGGTTTATTAAAAGACCTCTATATTATAGGAATGAATACAGATGATATGAACTTTATGTAAAAGTGAATTCTAATATTAAGGTGGACCAAGGTATAAGTATGAGAAATAAGTGAATGTCCTCCTGAAATTTGCCTGTTAATAAGAATATAAGTAATGGAAACCCCCCCTGCTAGGATGGCCGCCGCGAGTTAGATAGCAGAGTAACCTCTCTGAAACAATTTCCAGTTACCAAATCGACTTTATAGAGGAACTAGAAGGAACGGGACACGCAAGATCAAGATGAGTTAAACAACGCGGTGGAGCAAAGAGCGCGCCGGAAACGTGCATAAAGGGAAAAGGTAAAGATAGACTCTTTATGATTAGGAACCAACAACATTGTAATTCATGACTATATGTTTATATCTGCAGACTCTGCAGCGATGCGAGGTGGAAATACCAAACTTTTAGCCTTTTGACAAAGCGGCCATGGATATTATACACAGAAGAGGAGAACTGAATCCATAGCTAAAAAGGGTAAGAGCAGCCGACGGCACTTGAGATATTTTCTGCTTATACATTAAATTGCCATATTACTTTATCTGCATCAAGAGGAGATTGTGTACAAGTAAATACAGAGATCCCAACACACATTACTATGTTTGCTCTGGGGAGGACGCGAAGTCCCCTAAGAGTGTGTAGTTAAACGCAGAAGATTTTTGAAAAATCCTCAGACCCCCCAAAAGGTAAATGAACCAGAAAATAATATGAAAGGGGGGGGTGGGTGCTCAGGTCTAAGTATTAATGATAGGACTTTATTGAGCCAAAATTGTGGTGTTTTTTGCAGACACGCGTGTATAAACAACAAAGGGGAATATACAGAGATATTGTGAGGACCCACGTAAAAACTAGCACAAAAAAAAGACCTAAGAAGCGTGATTTTATTGAAAGCTCCTGATGAAAGTCTCACATGTAAAGCAGCAGAGAGAGAAACATGGCATGTTGAGCAAACAGACATGGAATAAAACAGTTCTTAGACAAAAGGACATGGAATAAAACCTTCCTTAAAAGAAAAATAAAAGAAAAATTGAAAATTAAAGAAGAACTAGTGTTTCAGTGCAAAGAATATAAAAAAATAGAAATTTAAAATCCCAGGAGTACTGATGTGTAATACTATGTAAATAGTCACTTGGGTGAGAACACATGCATGGTGGTGGTTTTGTATATAAAATCATTTTAATGATATTGTAATTTGTGTTTTGAGAGTTATTTTTCATCAGATTAAAATAAAAGATTGTAATGGTGTATATATGAAAAAAAAGTGCATGTTACTCCTTAAACTGCAATAAACCGACTAGTGTCCTTCACCATTGGCTATTATAATGTTGTAGGGTCTCCAGCATCAGACCTTGCACCATATGTTGCCGGACTCATAACAAGGTTGCTTGGACTGTGCCACAACTCCCTCATCTCCAGGGGTACATCATCAGTCTCTGACGACTGGGGTCCCAGGGAAGGTCTGATCACCCCATCACCCGGCCTTCCATCATGGACTGGCAGAATGTTCATGGACCCCATTAAGAGTAAAATGTACCCTCCAGCATGAAGCACTGCATCGTCTCTGGCATTCTTTTCATGATCTCTGGGAAAATGGCAACTATAGCTGCCCGCATGATTCTTTACATCATCTCTAGGTGCCTCTGGGGTTCCCATGGGTGATCTACATCCACAGGAAGATCCCTGTAAAAGAAAGTTGTTTCTCCCCACATAAGCTCCTACTTCCCCTCCAGCAGTAGATCCATGGTCCCTGGGAAGGGTTATCTGTGTCCAACCAGCATCAGACATTACATCCTCACCAGCATTTGGTCTTTCTTCCTTGGGAAAGACAGTATTTGCCCTACCACATCCGGTCTCTTATCCCTTACAGCAGGAGACCCATGCTTGCTAAGCAGGATGGTCTAGGCCCTCTTCATCATGCCTTACACCCCCTTCAGCCATAGGTCCATGGTCCCAGGGATGGAAAGACTTGTCTACCAGCATCCAATCCTGCATCATCTCCATCAGCCTGCCCACAGCCCCAAGGAAGGACATACCATGTTCCAGCATCCGGTCATGCACTATTTATAGCAGCCTTTTCATGGCCCCTGTGAAAGTTGGCCTATTTCCCCAGCATCAGATCCTACATCCCGTCAGCAGTAGGTCCATGGTCCTAGGGAAGGACAGACTATGCAGCTGGCATCCGGTCCTGCCTCATCTCCAACAGCCTATATTTGGTCCCTAGGAAAGACAGACTATACCTTCTTCGTCAGGTCCTGCATTATTTCTAGCAGAATATTCACTGTCCTGTTAAGGTTGGTCTACGCCCCCCAGCACTAACACGAAGTGGTCTGTGGCAGAATGTCTATAGAACCTGGGGCTCTGGGATTCTGTGTACCCCCAAACCAGCCCCACATTAGCTCCAATGGTACGCGTGCAATCCCTGTGCTGGTTGGACCACGCAAACAATCCCTGTGCTGCTTGGACCACGCGTACAACCCCTGTGCTGCTTGGACCAATGCGTGCAATACCCTTGATGCTTGGACCATATGTGCAATCCCCTTGCTGCTTGGGCCACGCGTGCAATCCCTGTGCTGTTTGGACCACGGGTGCAATCCCTGTGCTGCTTGGAGCATGCGTGCAATTCCTATGCTGCTTGGGCGTCATGTGCAATCCCTTTGCTGCATGGACCACGCATGCAATCCCTATGCTGCTTGGACCACGTGGGCAATCACTGTGCTGCTTGGGCCACACGTGCAATCCCTGTGCTGCTTGGAACACGCATGCAATCACCGTGCTGCTTGGGCGTCATGTGCAATCCCTGTGCTGCATGGACCACGCATGCAATCCCCGTGCTGCATGGACCATGTGTGCAATCCCTGTGCTGCTTGGAACACGCGTGCAATCCCTGTGCTGCTTGGGCGTCATGTGCAATCCCTTTGCTGCATGGACCACGCATGCAATCCCTATGCTGCTTGGACCACGTGGGCAATCACTGTGCTGCTTGGGCCACACGTGCAATCCCTGTGCTGCTTGGAACATGCATGCAATCACTGTGCTGCTTGGGCGTCATGTGCAATCCCTGTGCTGCATGGACCACGCATGCAATCCCCGTGCTGCATGGACCATGTGTGCAATCCCTGTGCTGCTTGGAACACGCGTGCAATCCCTGTGCTGCTTGGGCGTCATGTGCAATCCCTTTGCTGCATGGACCACGCATGCAATCCCTATGCTGCTTGGACCACGTGGGCAATCACTGTGCTGCTTGGGCCACACGTGCAATCCATGTGCTGCTTGGAACACGCATGCAATCACTGTGCTGCTTGGGCGTCATGTGCAATCCCTGTGCTGCATGGACCACGCATGCAATCCCCGTGCTACATGGACCACGCCTGCAATCCCTGTGCTGCTTGGGCCATGAGTCCCTCCTACGTGTTCCACCAATCTCATAACCAGGTATTATTTATTCATATTTTGATGTTCTTATATTTATATGTACATATCTATTTGCAATCAACCGGCCCATTTACTTGCAAGGTGTGAGTTCACACCCGCGTCTGGCTTTTGATAACATTGTACCCACGGGCATTCAACTGACAGAGGCTTTATTAGAAATTATTTGTTACCGAGGCGAGATTTAGTGACATCTTAAACCGTTTTTTTCTCCAATCAAAGCCCATTGAAATTGAAGATTTTTCTCCCAGGCAATCCATGTGCTTGCAATAATAATAATAATAATAATAATAATCATATATGGAATTAACTGCCGTCTACTGTAGATAAGCAGGCCGCCAGTGACACCCAGGCTTCCGGTGCTTCTGTCTCCTGCTTTATGAAATGTCACCGGGACTCAGAGTGTCATTTGGAAGGCTGATTATGCGCGTGGAGTGGTTAGTTTAATTTTACATAATAGCGTGCGCCATTTACCATTAAATCCCTCCTTCCCTATTAGCAGGGACGCTGCTGCTTTGGAATCAAGAAGCCCTTTTCCGATGAGTCTCCAACAAACATGCATTGCAGGAGGCAGAAATCTCCTTTGATGGCGATGAGATTGGCTAGTTATTTTGCCAGTTGTGGAACATAGAAATGAGTTGAAATCCCAACGTCGCCACTTATCCGCATTGTGTGATCCTGGGCAAATCAATTCATCGCCCATATTCATCTACCAAAATTCATTGGCTCAGACATAGGCTACTGCCAATGTTGAGCTCATTCATTGGTCCCCACCTGCTTAGACCTCCACTCTAAAGGCCCAACTGCTGGCAGTAGTACCCGCCTAACGCTCCCTGGAAGCTACATACGGCAGAGTGGAAGGCCCTATATCTTGGCTCGTGGGACTTCTGGCACACAGGCTTTTATTCCAGGATCCCTCTTTGTCCCAGGTGCAACTCAGGCATCACCAGTTATGGTCATTGATTACAAAGGGGCGGGGAGGCTTTTTTGACCCATGCAGCAAAGGTAAGCTCTCCTTGAGGGTAGCACACCACACACAATTCCAACTCTCACCCACACATACAAACCCCATCACAATCCCACTGCCCACGCTCCTACAATCCACACAACTCCATGCACATCTAACTCACCCCAAGTCACATTCAACTAATCAAACATTCACACCCGCTCATAAGCATCAGCACGCACTCCACATGAATCCATGCTGCCGACATGGCCAACCTCATCTCCACGGAAATGACACAGAGACCTGGCTAACCTCCACTTCCCGGCAAATCTTACCTCTGCTCCTTCCCAGAGGCTAGAACCGGCAGAACACGTAAACTGGAAAACAAGAACCGGAAGAGGGCCCGAGGTCACCTGCCAGACCGCACGGCCCTGTACCTCAATTGGCTCTACACTCACAGGCATCCACCTTCCACCTGGTCTATGAGCTATGCAAGACCAACGCAGCCCTCCTACATGTAATCGGAGGACTCATTAGGCTGGCACACTACAATCCCTCTGACAACACCAACCTCTCAGACTTCAGGCTGCCTCGCAATCAAGTCACTGGACCCACACACATTGTACGAAAGACTCCTACATCTATAGCTGTCTCGGGAGGATAGCTCAGGGCCAAAGTGCTTGCCTTGGAAGCCAGATAACACAGAGCAACACAGGTTCGATCCCCGGGTCTGCGCTTAGAAACCTCTTGGTATTAAGTGCGTTATAAATAACCTATCATATCATATACACTTTGTGGCAACAAACAGCCGTTCCTTCCCTGCAAGCACTTGGATTGGGAACACCATGCCTCTATGACTCTCCCACATCGCATTCAAGAACTTCTCTTTTGGCATTCCACAAGTTGCCCTCATCTCAACTGCACAGAAGACATCAGCACCATGCTCGAAGACCTCAATGCCACCCTAGTGGGCATGGCCAATATGCATGTATCACTGAAAGCCTGCCACCAAAGACCAACGCCCTTCGCACCCTGGTGCTAGCAAGAGCTGCTCTTTCTGCAAACAAGAAATACACCTGGAGAAAATCATGACTTCCAAGCAACCTCACCTTTCTGAAAGCGTCCAGTGAGCCTCTGACCAGCAGGGCTAAATCCACCTTTCACTCATCGACCGTCACCAAAAGGCACTAAAAACAAATGAGCACTATTCAAGGCCCCTACACATTGCAGTGATCCACTAGCGCCAACTACCATTCCCAATCGACAGTCATGGGCACCAGCACCAGTGAGCTCTTCATGAACAAGACAGGCAGATGTAGGCATGAACTGGACAGCTCCTGCCCGATGGCCTACACCACCAATTCCACAGCTTCAGCTCGCTGGCCAACACCATCAAGTCCACAGCTTCAGCCTGCTGGCCCACACCATCAAGTCCTACAGCTCCAGCCCGCTGGCCCACACCACCAATTCCACAGCTCCAGCCCCCCACACCATCAAGTCCTACAGCTCCAGCCCGCTGGCCCACACCACCAATTCCACAGCTCCAGCTCGCTGGCCAACACCATCAAGTCCACAGCTCCAGCCTGCTGGCCCACACCATCAAGTCCTACAGCTCCAGCCCACTGGCCCACACCATCAAGTCCACAGCTCCAGGCCGCTTGCCCACACAATCAAGTCCACAGCTCCAGCCCCCCACACCATCAAGTCCTACAGCTCCAGCCTGCTGGCCCACACCATCAAGTCCACAACTTCAGCCCGCTGGCCCACACCACAGCCCCAGGCTGCTGGGCCACACCATCAAGTCCACAGCTCCAGCCCACTGTCCCACACCATCAAGTCCACAGCTCCAGCACCCCACACCATCAAGTCCTACAGCTCCAGGCTGCTGGCCAAAACCATCAAGTCCAGAGCTCCAGCCCGCTGGCCCACACCATCAAGTCCACAGCTCCAGCCCGCTGGCCCACACCATCAAGTCCTACAGCACTGGTTAGGAAATGTAAGCAGGTGGTGCCCAGTTCCATTTAACATTCAATGCTGAAGTCACCAAACAGGCGCTAGTCCCAGCATGCCTTAACTGTGCCCAACGGGGGATATACCGGAACAAACTCTGCATTGGTGCTTCCAAAGCAGAACTCTTCCTCCTTGCACGGTCGGTTTCCAGATCCCTGGCTTGTGATTGGCCATCTTCAGTGGGTCCCGCCCCACAACCTTCACAGAATGAAAAGGAAGAAGAAAGGAAATGATTCTGATTTCCCCTTTTCTCCACACATTTGCTGCGTCACAGAAGCTGCTTCCCGCCATCCATGGCAGTTGTGAAGAATCATCCAGCCGTTGATGGTGCCTCACAAGATGGCGTTGGTCGTGAAGTCGACACCTCGTGACTGGACACTTGAAATGCTTTGTATAGAGGGGTCCTTGGAAATAGCACCTGTAAACTTTATAGAGTGCAGAACTATTCAGCTCACATCCTTCTGGGTCTGCAGGGATCAGAACCCACCACATCTCGAGTGAAGCCCTGCACGTCTTCTGATCAGTGAAGATTCCCAGGTCAAGCCTCTCTGCCCAATCCAGCGAGCAGGGGTGTCGCTAGGTCTGGAAAAGATCCGGGGCTACGCTAATTTTGGGACTGTCAAGACTGGGTGATAGCTAGCCTTTTTGGTTGTAACCCCTGAGCTTCTATCCGGGGCTACAGCCAAAAGACCCGGAGCTATAGCCTCCACAGCCCCCTCCCAGAGCAACGCCTCTGCCAGCGAGCATTACATTGTGAACGGAGGATAGCAAGGGGGCAACGTATTGGTCTTGGAAACAAGACCATGCAGCGCAACAGAGCTTCAAATCCCGGGTCTGCGCTTAGAAACCAAACTCAGGTGTGGTATTAGGGCATCTCACTATCACGCCCACCTGACTAGGTGCGTACCTCTGCCAGCCGTTCCCCCGGCTTGTTACAAAATATTCCACTGAATCTCAAGTCTCTGCCTCCCTCCTCCACCCCCTGGAACTCACTTCTTCTGCGCCTTAGGCTTTCTTTCACCCCATAGGGGTCTTAAGACTCAACCTTCTCTCATGACCGAGGTTTTCCTGATTGCAACTGCACAGCTCTGTCGTCCATGCATTCCTTGATCATTGGGAAGCTTCGAACCCAGCCATCCCGGTTATATGAGCCCAATGCCAGTGGCTCGCAAGCTTTCATCGCTGTTACATCGACCATGAAGCGCTATGAAGTCACCACAAAGCACCGCCAGCGCCTTTGCAGATTCCAGCTGTGCTTCCTCCAGGATGTCTTGTTGGAAAAGATGGGTTTGGGTTTTGCTTTGGAAGACAGCGGGCTATGTGTTCTGAGAGGTTTGCAAACGTGAATGGTCTGTTCCCTCCGCTCTTACGCACCTGTTGGAATTCACAGATGATTGGCCGGTGTAGCGCCTAGAGGACTGTTGCCTTAAGGAATTTTGCTGCAGCACCTTTCTAGGCATTTACAGCCAATCCACTTGAGCTTCAATACACACATTTCAACATTATGGGGCCTTTCTACTTCATTAAAGCATCTTTTGCACACTCGTAGCTTTCGATGCAGGCCAGCAGGTTTGCGTGTTTAGCTTGGATCATGACTGAGCCACTTTTGTGAAGGCTTCTTATGTTTCTCGAGGGCAGAGGGGCATATTTAGGGATGGGAAGTTGTAACCCTCTGGGCATTGTGGATGTTTGGGTTACTCTGAAGCAGGTGGTGTATTGTAGTTCTCCTTCCAGGCAGATGTTTCTGCTTTGTGGTATACAAGCTCTGTTTTCAATTTCCCCATCCGGGCCGCGTGTTGAATGGATAATCCCACAATGTGGGTTGCTGGGCTGCCTTTTATGGCAGCACTTTTCAATTTACTTTACAAGGCTGTTTCCATATTTCCCGTTTATAATCTGCTTGGGATGCTTTGTCACTCATGGGGCGAACAGTCTTCCGTGCCTTAATTCTGAACACACGCCCCCTCTCCTATGTATCCACTGGCACTTTAATGGGGCCGGTCTGCAGCAGGGTTTTAAATTCGGCCTGGAGTCCTGCTGTGGATCCCCCACCCAACCGACCCTGCGGTTTGCCACCGTCGTGGTAGGGCTGGCCAGTCACTGCCTGCTGGCATTGAAACACTAAAGAAATAGATGCGCTACATTAACACCTCACTCAAGTTTTCATATCTTTTTTTATGAGCAGCACATTGGAGAGTATATCTTTCAGTTAGACGGCGGGGTACGACAGGAGGCGGGCTGGAAGAGTGAGAGTCAGACTGGGAGGAATTCGACCATCCGCACGGTTTGGTGTGTACGCGGCAGGGCTTTTTTGAACATTTTAATTAAATGAAATGATTGTAGACCAACTTTAGAAAAATGTGTGGGGCTGATCCATACACATTTTCCTATGCTCACACCACGACAAAACCTAGGCCCATGTATTCTGGTCTCCACAACACCTACAGGCGTCGTCCGCCCGTGTCATATTTATTCTGAATGTGACAGCCAAGGAATGCACAAAGTCATCTCCAGGAAGGGGCTGGGCCAACCTTCCCCCTTCCATGGTCAGCCTAATTAACTGAAACAGGCTCCATGGATCCACCCTGCTCTTTTGTTAGGCCCTGCAGCTGGTGGCAGCGATTAACACACCAATAGAGGGTACTTCAAACAGGCCCACGTGGGGCCTGGCTGTAGAGGTTAACAAAGGAGACAGGAAACCCAACAACCTTTCATATGTAACTGAAGCCAGCTCCTGCACTCAGTATCAATGACAAGTTAACTGTCATAGCTGGGTCTGCTGTTTACAGTAGGCCACCTCGCTAGGGCAACCCCATTCATAAGGTATGAGAATGTGGTTTGTAGGAGCCAGAGAGTCTGGTCTCGTCACAGCTTCAAGGAGACCTGCCGCTTTAATCAGTAACCACAGAGAGACCCATTAACTAGAGAGACCATTTGATCAACAAGAGACAGGAAAATGGGTGGCACTTAGTATCACAAGGAAGTGTGCCCAGAGATCGTTCTGTTGAGAGAAGGGTTCTGCCATTTTAGTTCTGGGGCACACCTTGATCCTGTTTTCATCCCTTTAGCTTTGCTGATGCAAAGCACTCCGGTTATGACCTCACACATACAGGAGATTGTTGGTAGGGACCCCAGGATTGGTTCATTAAGGTATGCTAAGCTTCCACCAACCACTGTGGGCCACTTGGCCTTAAAAGAGGGCTGAGCCCCTCTTTTGGCAGATCATTTGATGACTTCACCAGAAGTAACAAAGAAGAGCTCAACCTTGGACCCTGGCTGAAGGTATAGTCTGCCTTACATCTTCTGCCAGTGAAGGAAGGCCAGGACTTCCAAAGAGGGAAGCAAGCTCCCTCCCCTAAACATCTCAGAGGGAGCAGAGGGAGATAAAGAACTCAGAGGATCCTCCAACTGGTCCAGAACCATTATTCGGCCATCATGCATCGTGTCCTGCTAGGTTCTGCAGCAAGCTTCCTGGATAGGAAGTGCCAGAAGGTCTCTGAGTATAAAACCAAAGAGAGGGAAGCTGCTTGCAACACACTCTTCAGCTTTGGGACATCCGCCTTAAAGGATGACACACGCCCATTGAAGAAGCTTGGAGAAGTCTTGACAAGCATCTACTGACATCTGTCTTAAAGGATATTTTCGAGCCAGTCCAGTTCCTCGAGCTGGAACCGACTGCAACATTGACCTTTGTCAAGCCAGTCACTTCAAGACATCTGAGACAGCTCAACCAGTGCTTCAGACCCGCCAAACAGTACTGAGACAACGATTCCTGACCCTGAGCCGCTGTGCAGACCAGCCTGCAGCAGTTCGTGCAGCTTTGCTCGCTGAATCGTCTTGCTGCCTGATAGCTGCACCTGCCTCCATCTTGAACTCTGTCACAGAAGCCCGCAAAGCGCACTTAAGCCGACTGAAACCTATCGAGCACCAAGAACACCTACAGCACAAGGTACATTGTGTTTCTGCACCCTTGGTCCTACCCAGAGTTCCCTAGAGGTATATTAAGACCCATTGCTCCCTTAGTACTGAGGTCAAGTAACCGTAAACTGTTATGGTTATTAACCATACCAACTACCCTCCTGTCAGTATCCAGAGTGCATCTCTTTTCCGTCTTTGAAACAGTCTGTCTTCTGCATTCCTTTACAGGGTGGGTTGTATTTCGTAGTGGTGCTAGAACTGTCTGTTTTGATATAAATAAAGTAGATATTTTCGATACAACCTTGACTGTACACTCCCTTTTATCATTGGGTAATAATTGCATTTTTGCTTTGTTGCAACTAGCCAACGATCCACAACCTTGCGGAGATAAGCCTGCTGTTCCGTCCACGTTACCAAAATTGGATAAGGAGGTTTATAATTTGCTTGTTATTCCAATCTGTTCAGATGCCTTCTGGTGTACTAGTGGCGTGGGACTGATTGATGGTTTAGAAACCGATATGCACCCCTTGACCACTGGTACACCAGAAGTTGATTCATCACAGGCACCACAGCGCTTCTGTTATTTTGCTCATGGGAGCCGCCGAGCCTTACATGTGATACTCAGATTGCGCTCAGCAGACCTGTCAACCACTTGATTTAACCTTCTGGTGTGGGAAATTATGACCTTTAAGGTAGACAACTGTCTCAGCAGTAGGCACTTTAATGCCCTGAGTTATCTTACACCATTTAAAACCTACACTGACCAATTTGTATTCAATTAATTTTTGTATTTGATTAATTTAAGTAGATTGTATTTACTACTGATTGATTACCCTTAATGTTGATTATAGTTTACATTCCTTTCTATGGAATTTTTTTACTTTTAATGCAAGGAATAATTTCTCAAAGCTCAAAGACTTGTCCACATCCATGAGGCTACTCCTTTAGTTGTCACAATGCACAGCGATATAAGGATTCAGCGCTTTGAATCTACTACAGTGGGGATTCGGTGCAATACAAAATAATGGTAACATAATTTGACATAAGCCACACCTATTTTAAAAAATATTTAGTTACTTACTTCTCTTACACCACGTAGACTATGCTCAGGGTCTGTCCCCAAAAATTATTTAATGGCTTTTTATACCCCCCTCAACTTTTTATCCAGTGTACAGAATGGTGTCTCCCTCTCTCTGCCCGCTGTACCTATGTTCCCCTCCTTCCTTCTTTCTCCACATTTTCTCTCCAATGTCTTATTTTCTCATACACCCTTTGCCTTCCTTCCCATATGTCCCACACTCAGTTTTCCCCTCCCACTCTCTGCCACACCGACTTCTGAAATATTTCAGTTCTATATTACAACACCAATACTTTTGATCGTGGGTAAAAACAAAAATGTTTTTAATCAATTGGTTTGCTACAAAATGCAGGGGATAGCTCCCTGCACCTGGCCACACCTACCCCCAACCCACATGTTGATATACCTATCCCCAACCCCCATCTACCTGTTTGTGGTAAAACAAAAAGGCAATACATAATATTGGTAAAAAAAACAATGTTTTATTCACAACCAAAGAGTATCCAATATTTCAGGCGTCCGAAATCTTTCCTGCCTTCAAAATCACAGACATTTTCACACGCCCATAGCAAAAGCCTGTAAGATGTTTGTGCCGGACTGGAATGGCGAGGGGGGGGGCGTGGCTTGAGGTGGTTTGAATATTTCTCCCTTTCCACCATGACTTTCCTCCACCCTAATTGCTCAGTTGTTTCTTATGCCTGATTGAAAGCTTAAGTTTTCACTAGGGGTGTACCGAACATTCGGCTTCAAGTAAGTATTCGGCCAAATTTCGGCTGAAAAACAGCTATTCGGCTTCAGCTGAATGCTTATTAGAATATTTACTCAAAGCCGAAGTCCACATTCTATGATTAGTAATCTTCTC
Source organism: Ambystoma mexicanum (assembly GCF_040938575.1). NCBI lineage: Eukaryota > Metazoa > Chordata > Amphibia > Caudata > Ambystomatidae > Ambystoma > Ambystoma mexicanum. The sequence continues at coordinate 283,240,145 of NC_090931.1, read as the reverse complement.
TCAGTTTGAAAGAAGATAGCCAATCATAGAAAGTATAATGAAAAGCTGCAGGGTGCACATGGAAGAAGATGCCACCAAAACACTGGCACATGAAGAAGGCGCCACAGAGGAAAAAGACACGTGCAGAAGGTAAGGACCTCACCGTCTTTTTTCTCTGCTTCTTTATTTCTCTTGTTAACTCTTCCTACTTTCAGCCTTTCCTACTGTGTCTCGCCGAATCCTTGCACAGAAGTGTGTCGCAGCAGTGTTCACTTTTTTGGGAAAGACTTTGGTTTGCCATGTGCTTCGATTGACACCTTCACCATGGGTGGTGGTCAAGATGCTGTTTACATATTTATTAACATTAAAAGTGTGCGAAAGGTTGCGGGGCAATTGACTCCCGGCACCTGGACACACACGCTATATGGCTTTGAGCCTATCAGAATGGTGACCTGGGTCCACTGGCATGTTGGTTCATCTGGGACCTCCATTGAAATGCTTGGGACGGAGTGAATATTGTGTATGGTAGCGCCAGGACGCACCCCTTTGGTTTTGTAATCAACATGTATATTGTGTTTGGTATGGGAATAGTTAGGGCAAAGACAAGTAGAATCATCTAATGCCGGGAGTAGATTGTGTTACTGACCTCCTTCTTTCTCATTGCTGTACAGTGGTTCACATCGACACATGAAAATAGTTCTGAGAAAGGGAGACTCAGCACCTATACTAAGTGCTTTTTCTGCATCGTGGTGCATGCACTCAGACAGAATGTATGACCGTGAGCCAGATACGATTTTGTGGGGTAATTCAGGGGAATCAAGGTACCTTTCATGCTGCACTTTGATACCATAAACTGTGCCACCGAATAGTCGTATATTAGGAGAAACTGGGAACACGGGTAACAGCCTGTGTGCAGTGTGGTGGATCTCACCTCAAACTTGGCTGCAGGCATATTAAAATTTGCCCTACTGTGGTAGGTGGCGAATGGTGCCCTGTGGCTACCTTCGAGTTGCAGGCGATGCTCCAGTCTGAAATACCATTGCCATGTTTTGGTCTTCAAGAGTAATGTTTCGGAGTCTGGACATGCATGAAAGCCTTTCTTTACAATAAACCGATGGTGGTATTATGAGTGTCTACTTAGGAGCAGTGTCCATCAAATGTGGCAGCACTGTTCTCACTTCATAAACCCATACATAAATAAAGAATTCTGGGCAATCTATTTGGCTCACTATTCGGCTGTGGCCGAATACTTAGACCAACTATTCGGTATTCAGCTGAATAGTAAATTTACTATTTGCTACAGCTCATGTCCCCATGCCTTTTTCAGTGTGGTGGTCACCACCACTTTTCCAGGCACTGTGGTTCCAGTTTGAAGGCTGCAGGATGGTGTAATAATCCCACGTGCATGGATATGATAGTAATAATAATAATATCCGTTTTTATTTAGGGCTTCATGTCAAATTCCTCCGGCTTGTAGGCGAAGCAGTGATAATGGATGTTATAACCCCATATAATCGTACTAAGTTGATCCTCCTCAAAAGGAAGATGGGATGAGAAGGCCCTGGCAGGGATCCAACCTGTGTTTGTAGGCTGCACACAGATATCATCAGTGAGCGCCATGCTGGGTGAGTATTGAACTATGACAAGGCACAGATGTTGTTCCCAATCTTTAGACGTGCAAATGTTGTTTTCCAGTGGGTACTCACTGAAGTTTAGGAAAATTTGCTAAGGTAATACGATTCTCCTCACACACGTATACGGTTAGACCTTCTCCAAACAGCTGAACAGCAACATCAATGCTCTTCTAGAAAACCATTTCACACAAAATACTGATTATTCACTGATTCCTATATGCTCTAATGTAAAACTCCCAACCTCATGCCCTTCAATGAAAAAATATTCCCTTTTTCCAGCTATGAACAGACAGCCTTATTTTATGTTCACACTTATTCGTCAAGTTGCAACCATGCCTAGATCCTCGCATGTCCTACTCATTGACAGGCTATGTTCAGATTGCTCAAGAGCCAGCTGCCACAGATTCCCCATATCAAGCTATTCATCAATTCCTCCATTTCCTGCTATGCACAGATTTCTCCTGTTCACACTATGTTCAGGCTTCTCGAGGTGCAGATGCGACTGGTTCCCCCATGTCATACTGTGCACCTATTCATCCATGTCTTACTATGCACAGATTCCTTTTTGTCAGGCTATGTTCAGATTCCTCAAAGTACAGCTGCTACAGACATCACTCGTATTATGCACTGATTCTCCCAGGTCTCATTATGCACAGATTCCCTCTTATCTGATTATTTTTAGATTCCTCACAGTCCAGCTGTCACAAACTCCAGGTCATACTGTAAAAAGATTCTTCCATATTCTGCTATGAACTGATTGGTCCTTGTTAGACTATGTTTGCTTTTTCAAAGAATACCTGTAACAGATTCCCAAATGCCATTCTTTACATGTATTCAGTCATGTCCTACAATGCACAGATTCCTCCTTTTCATATTATTTTCAGATTCCCCAAAGTCCAGCTGTCCTAGATTCCCCCATCTCCTATTAGACATACTTTCAATATGTTCGACTATGTACATTTTGCTTCACATGCGACGATTTGGGTACACAGCTAATTCTGTGTTACTGAAATACTGCAACCATTTTGAATGTAGCTGCTTTTTATTGTAGCCACTGTTTTTTTTTATCTAGCTGGGCCTTGAATTTTTCCACTGTTTTGAACCTAGCTCTTTTTGGTTGTAGGCACTGTTTAGTTTGCCACTATTTTGAACCTAGCTGCGTTTTGAAGATTGCCACTGCTTTGAATTTTAGCTGCTCTTTGAAGAATGCCACTGCTTTGAATCTAGCTGCGCTTTAAAGATTGCCACTGTGTTGAATCTAGCAGCGCTCTGAAGACTGCCAATGTTTTTAATATAGCTGCACTGTGATTGTAGCCACTGTTTTATATCAAGTTACACATTCAATATAGCCACTGTTTTAAATCCAGCTGAGCTTTGAAGATTGCCACCTGTTTAATCTAGCTGCATTTCGAATGTAGCCACTGTTTTGAATCTGGTTGCATTTTGAGGTTAGCCACTGCTTTGAATCTAGCTACGCTTTGAATCTGGCCACCATCACTCTTGCAATTTGAGACTTCTGCAGAGGATAGTTGTGACTGCATCAATGAGAACCACTGCAGCCACGCAGGACGTATTACCGACACAAAGAGACAAGTTTGGTCTAGACTTTCTGAGTTGAGTGAAAGACAAGAGACTGTGGAAAATTGTATACTGACATTTTTCCCCGGGAAGTCACATTCAAGATGTTACACAGAAATAACTGCTCAACGTTCACAAGTTATATTTAGAACCCACCCTACGTCGGATCCCTTGTGGTCTCACTTAGTGACACTTTACGACCCTGAAGAAGTTCCTAACATTAGTTTTATGTATTATAAGAATGAAACAAGTAGGGTAACTTACAACACTAAAGTCAAGTGTGGTAAATGGGACGGAAACCCATGTTAGGTGCAATTTAGGTATTTTTTGCCAATGCGTCACCAGAAGAGCCACATGTGAACAAGTGCTCTTTGTAATGTCTTATTTCGTGTGGTTTTGCTTACCAGTTGTTAGGTTTCAAACAGTATAGAAACTTCCTGTATATGCATATTTGCACTTTGTAGATTGTATTGAGGTGCCCTTGTGTACCATACAACTGATTTTGCACTTTGCATTATTTAGGTGACTGGCACAGAGCATTTTCTTAAGCACTTGTCACTTTTTGAGATTTTATGACATTGTTTTAAGCCTTTGGATATTAAAAATATTATATTTGATATTATTTATGAAGTCTGGTTGAATTCTCCATGTACTTCTATTGTTCTTGTGTTGGTTGAACGAAATTTGTGACATATATCCCATTGTCTAGCTAATGTATTAACCAAACCTTCAAGAGACAGGGAGCACCCGCCTTTATGTAATTTTGATTATATTGTATCAGGTTTGCTTCCACTTCTCTTTTTCCTCTTTCCTGATATCCCCCCTTGTTGAATATTGCATTTGGACTCATGCCATAGTTTTCAATCTAGCAGCATTGAATCCAGCCCCTGCCACTGGTCTATCTCTAGTCACTAGGAGGATCCCAGCCATTGCTTGTGCCACTACCCTGCCTCCTCCCACCGGGATAGTCCTGTAGGATTGCGATGTAAAAGGTCTCCTGCAGTTAGAATCTAGCATTATTCATTACCATTACGTGGCAATTCACCATCTGGTTAGTGCTGCAGGCCCATAATTGCAAATGTACCCTTCCGAGCCGAGTCAGCAGACTATCCATCATGCCAAGCAGCTCAAAGGTTAGAGGGGCTCTATGGCGCACCAAAAACCTAGCCAACCCCTTCAACCTATCGTTCAACACCCCTGGCACTGACTCCATTCAGCCCTCTCTGCACTCCTACATAAATCAGCAACCCAATGCCATCTCCGACCTACACCCCCATACCTGTCCCCCTCCCTTCATCATCAGTCCTACTCAATGACCCCAGTCGCCACCTGCACCCTCTCTATCCCCTTCCCACCACTGACTGCACACCTCAGACGAGGGACTCCTCTGTAATCCCCTCACACATATATCCTCCACCCACCTCCACACGGCATCTTGCCTTCCAGAAGGCCATCAAGACCTGGCTCTTCCCCCCTGGCCTCCTGGTGAATCTCTCACCTCCCATACTAATTTATCCCCTGTCAATTAGGCTGGGGAAATAATGAGTCCCTCAAAAATGTACTGAGCAATGCAGAGAAAGGACTCCGGCAGGCCACAGGACAGGAACGACAAAAAGCCAACAAAACAAGTAACCTTCCAGGACACTCAGGTGCATATCACTAGTCATTTCATTGGAAGGTAGCCGTAGGCTTGGCCACCCACGTGCACTCATTTGAAATCACACACTACATGAAAACATATTGCATAGCTGGACACATAATCAGTCTCCTGGACTTGCATACTCTCCCTATAACCCCACAGCACCCATCCACAAGCCAGCTCAATATGGTTGATGGCAGGGACTTGGCCACCCCTACCTACCTTTGTATTGGCTATAATGCACTCACGCATTCTAAACTCCCCTGACGAATCTCCCATTGTTCAGACTTCGGTCTCCCGAGGGTGCTCACCTACAGCGCTTTGAGGCATAATAATGGGCTCACTTAACACACTCGATTTCAATCGAAGATAGCAGTAGGCTCGGCCACCCACCTACACTCATTTGCTATCACACGCTACTTGAAAACCCATCGCACAACACCTCTGTCATCAGAATGCAGCTAAATCCCACGACAAACATTTGGTCTATCTGGACGCATAATCAGTCTCCTGGACTCACATACTCTCCCTATAACCTCACAGCAACCATCCACAAGTCAACCCGATATGGATCGCTAGCAGGGACTCGGTCCCCCCTACCTACTTTCATATTGGCTAAAATGCACACACACATTCTGAACTCCTCAGACAAATCTCCCTAACCCAGTGGTCAAAGTGGGTGGGAGCGATTGGGAGCGATGCTCCTCTACTTTTTAAAATTAATTTTACTGTTCCTATACTTTTATTTTAATAAGACACCGTTCTGCAATGGTTTTGTTTTAAAATGAAAGTGTAGGAAGAAGTTGGAACTTGCACTTTCAGTGCACTGCCCTGACCGTTCCCTTAAACAGCAGGCACAAGTGTTTTGGGGTTTCTATTGTGCGTGGGGGGGGTCATGGTGGTGGGGTTTGTGGGGAGCAGGGCAGGCCAGTAGGGATGATAGTTCCACTACTTCTTTTCGTAAACTTTGACCACTGCCCAAACCTCAGACTTCAGTCCCCTGAGGGTGTTCACCTACAGAGCTTTGAGGCCATACCAATGGGAAAAGACGCTACACAAATGCCATATTACATTACATTACCTGCGATATACAGATATATCAAATCGCGTCAAGCATTATTATGTTCAAATGCCTCAACATGATTTGTAGCTATGCGCACATTTCCTCCATGTCCTGCCATGCAGTTATTTCGGCATACCCAGCTATGCAGTTTCACCATTGCCAGGCATAAACCGAAATATTCAGTGCACTGTTTCATCCATGTTCAGCTATGCACAACTCTCTCTATTTTGAACTATCCTAATTTTCTTTCATATGAAGTTAGCCCTCATTTCCTCTCTCTGTCTCTCTCTCTTCCGTGCGCGTGCGCTCTGTGTGTGTGTGTGTGTTTATTTGTTTGCATGCAGGTACATGTATGAGTGCGTGCATATCTGTGCGTTTATGCGCGGAATGGTGCATCCAGGAACTGATTCCATGTGTAATTTAGTTAGAAATTGTTGCAATTGATTTAGTGATCAATACCATTAAACACAAATAAAATGATTCTTCTCCTCTGGCGGGATTCTTTAATCACTGTCTGCTCCCTCTTGGTTTACTCCAGCGGTTGTGTGACCTACATGCTCATGAATAGTCTGGCATAGGTGTTTATGCCACTTCCGATCGGTCTCCTGGGCCTCTGCTCCGGCTCCCCCAGCATGCTGGAATACTAAGCTTCGGAGGATCTTGCTTACCGACCTATAATGGCTTCCTCCTTAATGATTCCAAAGCGCCACTTGACGCTGGAGGTTAAACCATTAAACCCCAAGGTTCTTTGTTCCGCCCTTCAGTAATGATCCATCATTTCATCATCACGGTTCACCTCACTAAGCTCAAATCCCAAACTCTGCCAGTGCATTATGCAGTCAACCTCAAACAACTTCTTTGTGCTGCCATCCTTGCAGCTGCTCCAAACTTCTACCCGCCAAGCCATTCTCTCCATCTGAAATCTCTTTGGCTCGTTGCATGCTTTGTTTCCCTCAAGCGCACCGCGCCAGCCGGATCCCGATGCCAGGGCTGTCCCTTCATGCCGCTTTTTGCTTTCAAGACAACTTTTTGTTTAATAGACTTTTTCACTTCAAGTGTGTTATTGATCCCTTGAACCGGCTTCCCTCTCCGCGTGGGAGAACAGTAATGGAAGTCCTCCAGCTTTGCCTGCTGCTTCGCATGCCACCTTTAGGGCCATCGAGAAGTCTTAATGCGTGCTTCTTGTCTTCATGGGGTGAGCTGAAGGTCTGGCTGATCACAGCTGATGGCTTCCATGTGTTAATATCCCCGCACAAATATCGCCATACAAAAATATCGCCCTATTTTTGCAGAAATATTAAGGCATGGAACCTGTGAGGGACATCCCCGCAACCTCTGAATTATTTTTAAAGGAGCGGGTGACACCCCCGCGACCCCCGCTCCCAAAACCCCCTAAAATATTGTCTATTGCTGTTCCAAACGACCATATATACGGCAATATTTTTGGTGTGGATAATATGTAGTGATACAAGCTGATGATGGTCATCATAGCTCTGGAATGTTGTCCCATGTAATTTCTAGATCAAGGTAACTACAACTTTTACTGTTGACGCTTGGCAAGCCAAAGTTTTATCCCTGGAAGCAGAGAGAACCCAAACACACCAATGGCACCTTCTCAATCTTGTTACTTCGCCTTTGAGATGCATCCTCCCCCCTACTAAATGTATCACTAATCATTTATTCTTTGATCAAGCGATGCAGGATGAAAGCAAAGAAGTTTGGTCGCCATTGTTCAGGCTTGCCAACAAAATGCCACCGTGTGCAGGCTGCTGATATCCGTTGCACTGGCACTGACACTGGCACTGATAACTACCCGTCTGATCACTGCTTTTCCGATTAAAGGGAGGTACCATTCTAATGGAAACGTCGGGAATATTTCCCATAATCACCCCAAAACTCTTTATCGTTGGTTTGCACCCATGAGTCCAGCCACAGTCGGCATATATACAAATGCTCATATGGGACGCCCACTTCCATCTTGCCCCTTGACTCTAGGGTGAAATATTATACTTTGAAATGTAATATTATATGTTAAATTAAGGAAATGTATGATATTTTAAGGTGTGGTTTGTATTTTTATTTTATTAAATTTATAAAGCACTTTCGCAAACGTGTTGCAGAAACAGCAGTGGACTCAGTGTTTAATTTGTGGGGGTGTTTGCCAGGGCTCAGCCCTGGCACTTATTTCTGAGCCCCGGCACTTATTGCCTCAGACTCCCTTTGATTCTGATGTGGTGTTTTGGCAACTTTATTATTATCACTGCCAGTCACATAATAAACACCTATAGAATCAGAGCAACATGTAAATGATGATTGCGTTTAAAGACACACTTAAACATTTGTCTCATGTAAAGACCCAACCAGTATGTTATTTTATGTGTATGCTGATTGACATTTGTAAATCACACATCTGCTGTAGTGACTGAGCACATCTGTCAACCACAATAAGCCAATGGGAGTTGCATTGTTAACCCCATATTTGTTGACAGCGTGGGGAGCAGGCGTGGGTGGTGGCAACAGTGGGCGGAGAGCTGCCCATCCAACAAATCAGAACTAAGCAAAACAAGTTTAAAACGGAAAAGATGTAATGATAGGGAGGATCTAACATCAACAGCATGAGAGTTCCAGAGCTTAGGAGCCAGCGACGAGACAGAGTGGAAACGCGATTGGGCACAGGGAGGCTTTGGGACAGGCTGTAGGAATTGATTTGCAGATGGACGGGGTCGGGAGGGCACATAAAATGACAGTAGAGAGGAAACATTGGTATGTTTGCGATGATATGCTATGGTATGGGCTGCAAAGGCTGGATTATTGCAAAGTTTATAGTATAGTATGGTGTAGAATGGCATTGTATGTATGCTTTGAAGGTATGCGTTGTTATGGTATGCTATGGCATGCATTATAATGGTATGGGCGATTATATTTTGCGTCATTGCATTGTATGGTACGGCATGGTTTGTTCTGTATGAGTTATAATAGTATGCCTTGCTGTGGTCTGATATGGGTGAAACATTATGGTATGTTTTATACGCATGAGTTGTTATGTTATGGTAGGGTATGATATTTTAAGGTACGGCATGCTTTATTACGGTAAGGCATGTTATGGAATGTCTGTTTTTATTGTCAATGCTTTATTACATACATACAATTCATGCATGCACGTATGGGATGTTAGAAGCGCAAACTTAGCTGGCAAGCAACAGACTGCTGTACAAAGGGGACACACCCAGGGGCTACAAGTAGGGTGCAGGGGTAGCAGAAGCGGAATGGGTAGAGAAAATAGGGGAAGGGGACTCCAGAGGGGGAGAAGTGAATGGAGTGATCCGTACAATAAGAAGAAACTATTAATACAAAGTCATAGAGATAGAATATAGTTGGAGCAGCAAGTTTAGAAAACCAAAGCCCAATTCCCGAAGTATAGTACGCATTTCATGAAGCCCGAATGAAATACATTAAGAGCCCTCCCCAACATTTCCTGAATTCTGTATATTGACCTCGCTTAGCTGGAGTGCCTTTTCCCATGAAATTCTTCTAAAGGTTCATTAAACAGTTCATCCTGCGTTTGTGGGCATCTGTGCTTTGGCTGCGCAGTCATTATGCCTTAATAGCTAAAATACCATTTTGGCCTTGCGCATCATATGACTGCCTGAAAATAATGAGAGCGCTGCGGGGTTCCCAACACATTCGAGATTTGTCGTCCAGCTGCTATCCAGCACCTTGCAAGAGACAGACGAGAGCCAATGGCATGGGGAGGGCATCCTATTGGGATTGACGTTGAGTCCTTGTGGAGATGGATGCTCTCTTTAGTTGTGAGGTCAAGCCCCAAGAAAAGGACCAATCGCTTGACTATTAGCAAATCATGTTGCAAATTAGAAACCGAGCTGGTGGCAACAGTGCGCTAATATCCTTATAGATCCCACAAGGGGTAATTATCACTTGGCATAATGACCCTTCCACAGCTTATGGCTCTGGCCATTTGGGGAGGGGTCAGATGGGTGAGGGGCCGACGGGTGATCGGTGCAGGGGGTTCTAGAAGAAGCAGGGGGGAAAAGAATATTCCCTGCAGTGCCAAAGCCAGACCCGGGAACCAGAAAGCGGCTTTTGTACTGTTCATGGGAGAGACCATTTTTATGAATATAAGTGTGGACAAGCAACGGGTTGGTGTGGAGCACAGAAGTTTTGCTGAAAGCTGATTTCAATCTGAAGAATAGCAGCGTGAATAAGTATTATTTTGGCGGACAGCACTCAAGTGAGAAGTAAGACAGAACAAAGAAAATAATTGTGGAAGTCCTGATGAAGACCTAATGGAGTAGGTCGAAACACGTGTTGGCAGGAATTGTACAAACGTAGCTGTAACAGAAATAGGATAACTTATACTTGGCAGGAACTGCACAGTTAAGATTGTTTATGTATTATTAAAATAAAGGTTTAATTCTAATAGTAATGGATTTCTAATTCTAAATTGATGAAGCAAGGGCTCTTAGGCACCTGTGCATTCGGCGGTTTTGAAACATTGAACTACAATTTATGGCGATTTCAGGCTTGGGGTCACGGTCTAAAAGATAACTGATGCAGCCAGTTGACCGTGTATTAATGTAAACTCTTGATAAGTGATTATAACAAATGTTTGGGTAGAGAGCGCAATGGAAGTACCAAGCCTCATTTTGATAAATCTTGGCAAAAGTGGCCTGTGGGGAGTAGACATGAACAATAAAAACAGGCAGTATTTGGAATATCACTCGTTTTTACTGCCCAGGCACATTACACATGAACAAGTATTGATCGCATGGAGAATTTCTGGAAAACATCCATGAAATATACTGTCGTTTTCCCTCAAAATAGCACCCAAGTCCACCACAGAGATCTTGGGGAAAACCTTTCATCCTTTAAGCGAAGAGATGCACTGGACGATGGATATGTGATAAACCGCGCAGGGCATCGAATGATGTCTCCATGTCGCATGCTCACAGTCTCGTCCTGTTGCTATGCAATGCACAGAAGGATCATTCCTAACCCGTATTGTGCATTGTTCAAAATAGGACCGCAGCAGCATAAACGGTTGTGGCCCCATACATATTTCGTTCTCTGAAAATAACATTGAGTATTTCTGAAATATACATGTAGTAATGTCTCGAGGGCGGAGCCTTTGGAGGGGGACCTACAGTCACCCCAATTCTCGCAAGCGGTATTTCCGGGAAACTCATAACGACTCCTACGCAGGCGGGCCACCTTTTCACTTTGAAGAGCCGAGTTTGGGAGTCTTCTGTGCTAAGTAGACACAGAGGCCCCTGCCTGCCCTTCAGCGGGAGTCTAGGCCGCGTCCATGGTGCTTAATGGCGCTTGTCACGAGAGGCAAGTCCTGATGAAGTGCCTGCCAGAGGAGACAGGGAACGAGGAACTCGCTACGCCTCTGTGAACTGCCTGGCTGTCTGAGGCTGTCTTTCCCGCGCAAAGCAGCGACTTAGTCCTATTATGTTACAGCTCTGCCTGGGAAGCCCAGAAGCTTTTTTTAAATTTTTTTATTTTTTTAAAGTGTATGGAGTAGCGAGTGAAGGGAAAATCAGAGGCCAAGGTAAGATAACTGGATGCCCGACATTGTTGCTCGCCATCAAAAAATCTCAATATCAAAATCTCAATATCCTGTCACCCCCTGCAAATCCGCAATGAGACTCCAGGGGTGCTACGGGCCAGCATGTACCGAGGGGAGATCAACGTTGCCAGGCCCGTCTAAGGCAATGAGAAGAAAGCTCTCTGTGTTTCAGCCCTTGCCAGGTATGTCGCTCGAACCCTGGCAGTCCACGGGCAGCCAGCCGCCCCTGCCTAGAGTCCCGGGCATATCACGCATGAAGCACTCCTTTTCACGATTTGTGAAAAGTAGAAATACGGCAGCGATTTTAATAGAAGAACATAATTCAAATACAAGGCAAAAATTGCCACCGTTTCCTGTTCGCCAAATTATTTTATTGATGTTTGACTAAAATTAACATTCTTTAGCTTTTACACGATTACCCCCACCCCCCCACTTCCCCCCTAAACCCCCTCCCCCCGAATCCTTAATAAGAATCAGAGAAACCACAGTGGCATCACTTGCCAGCAGTGGTGGAAATGGAAAAAAATTAGTGGGGGATACCACAAGGGCCTGGGTGGGGGCGGAATTGGGGGGGGGGTGCCCGAGGAAGGGGGGCGGAGCTCGCCCTTGACCTCCAATCAAATGAAATGTCCAAAATAATAGTTTAAAACTGCACTGTTTCTTTCATGCTGCTTCTTTTCCAAACTACATATCAATTCCACTTTAAACCACTTCCATTGGAGCTGGTGATGAGTTACCTCACTATGCAGAAAATAGTTTTGACCAGTGTTCCTGAATAAATATTCTTTAAAATACACAATTTGCATTCCATTTTATTAAAAAAAAAATGCTCCATGGGTACTATTCAAAAAGGGTGATTTCTGCTCGCCATAAGCAATGTTTTCCTTTACTTGAACCACACCGAGCACAGCTCCTGCAGCTCCCCTCTGAAAACAGTTGGGTGGCTGCATCGTGTTTGATGTTAATAGGGGTATTTATTTATTCAATGTTTGTCGGATACCTGTAGATTTATTTATTTATGCAATGTTTGTCGGCTACAGGTATCTGACAAACATTGCATAAATAAATAAACCAGTTCGTGGCTCAGGACTGTAATTTCTTCTTATGACCTCTTGCATGGGGTCACCAGAGGAAGTTACAGTTTGATTGCGTGCGCCTTTTTTTTCTCTTCTCCCCAGCGCAGAGCAGGGGTTTGGGGCGGCTGACTATTACAATGAGCTCAGGATCCAGTCACATCAGTTCAGAGACGTGAGTCTTTCTGGGCACTTAAGTTTCATATCTCTAGCAGCCAATTATAGAAATATATCCCAAGTCCCGTAGAAACTTCCATGGGTGTCACGTAAGTCGTGAAGCATTCTCCCATTGGTAAAACAGACCACCACTTGTGTAACCCCATCATTTATGAGAGCATGTACATTTTGGCCCAAAGTGAAACTGTACAGTATTTGTCTGCCAATACTAAATTGCATACCCAGTTCAGATCACTGCGGTCAACTTTTTAATCTTCAACATCTGGGCCTCCCAGCGGCAGAATCTCCTGGTTCTCTAGCATCGGATAGCCCAACATGGCTTTGATGGAGCATCTGGCATTGAAATCATATAGGCCTAAAACTTCAATTTCCTCCACAACGCTTTAGAATGAATTCTGAGATTGAAACAAAAATGGCGGAGTCTTACTGGTGTGCAATACCAGCAATACATTCTTTTGTTTTGAAGAGTACATTTAGAATTCCATGAATTCTTAAAGTAGCCGGTGGATTTTTGCAATCAGTAAATATCATTGAGCAACTTCTTGTCCCAAACCCAAACCTTTGCAACACCTCCGACACACAAGTCCAGCACACACAGTCAAATGCCTTCTCAGTATCTAAAGTCAGGAACGCAGTTTCAACTTTAGATCTATGCATTTTGTCTGTTATGTGTAAGATTTTGTGACTATTGTCCAAGCGCTTCTCTGGACCATGAATCCCAATTAGTTAGGATGTATTTAATAGAGTGAGACATTTTGAAATGTTGGCTGAAAGAATTGTCGTGAAGTGTGGCATTGTGATTTAGCAATGAAATTGCCCAATATGAGGACCACACAGACTCAACATTGACAGGCTCTGAAATGATGGCGACGTGAGATTTCTGAGCTGTTTTCCGGATCACTCACATTTCACAGAAGTGGTTAAAAAGCTTATTCACATGTCTGAATAACTGAGGGGCCTTTGTTTGTTTTGTAACTCTGACTCCATTGCTGCTAAGGTATTTTTGTCTGTTATATTGAATTGAGGGGATTTTTTAGTGTTCACTTTTTCCAATTTACAAAAAAGTCTATTTTGCTCCTAAAAGTGTTACCTCCACCTTTATTAGTCCTCAGTGCATTCAGCTGACCCCTTAGATTTGTTAACTTCTTTAAGAGCCTCTTTGTCTGGTTAATCCTGTTGCAAGCACTTTGAGATTGCATTTATTTGTCCCCTGACAATTTACTCAACTACATCCCATCTCTGAAAACAAGGATTGTGGACTCGCAACAAGGTACCTGTGCGCTATTTATCACAGTTTGGATTTGAAAGAAAATAAATCCATGGAACGGTGTGAGCAGCATTCCAATCCCCGTCAACCTGGCCACACAGGTTGATATTATATTAACAATTATATGATGAAGGGGGTGGAATTGTGCTAAACACCATTAAGATAAGAAACTACAATCAAGATACAGTATTTTAATGGAATAAGATGAAGAACAGCCGACACGTGTTTCGACACTCGGGTCGTCTTCTAGGCATAAGGAATTAGGAATGGCCAATAAGTATAAGAATCCAAAATGGAGATTGGTAGGTACGTTCCCGTTAAAGGGAGTATTTAAACTGATGAAGTCAATAGGAAACGCCAATTGGCTAGGACGAATATATCGCTCGGTAAATCGAGTATGGAACAAATAGAATGAAACAAATCCATTCTATTTGTTCCATGCTCAACATACTTATTGAACATTCCTAATTCCTTATGCCTTGAAGACGACCCGAGTGTCGAAACACGTGTGGGCTGTTCTTCATCTTATTCCATTAAAATACTGTATCTTGATTGTAGTTTCTTATCTTAATGGTGTTTAGCGCAATTCTACCCCCATCATCATATAATTGTACACCCCATCTCTAATGTGGTGTCTCAGGCTTGATTCTCTTTAAAATAATGCACTATAGTCTATGAAATATCTTGCCAATGCACAAGGTATGTACGAATATACTCCCCCAGTTCGCCATTGCCTTTATCACGAGCCTCTTTCTCCTCGAAACAGCTTAACAGAGACAGGGGGTGGTCTAACAAAGAAGCAACACCTATATCAGCTTCTCTGCATCGATCTATGAGGTCTAATGACAACAAGAGTAGATGCATTCTTGAATATGTGCCATGTTCATTTGAAGAGTAATAGTAAGCCGGGATAGCTCAGCAGCAGCATGATCGTCTTGGAAGAAAAACGACACGGAGCAACACAGGTTCGATCCCCGGGTCCGTGCTTAGAATCTGGGTATTAAGCGTGTTATAATAGCCTATCATATCATATCATACCTTCTTTGGAAAAACATTTCTCCAGATATCATCGAGGTCCATTTCTTTTAATTTAGACACGTTTATGAGAAGCCACATCAACTCCTGAGAATATAGATTTAGAGGAACAAACCAACTCTGTAAACATAATCAAATTATGATCCTGTGTTACAACAATTTGCCCTTCAGTCCATCCGCCCAAAACGCTAACAAAGAAGCAAACATGAGGGCTGCCATTTGCCAGCCCCTTCGAAAACGCGTACCTGTCCTCAGGATCGCAGATGAATTGAGACTCTGAAAAAGGGAGATGTTTGGCCAACATAAAAGTAGCCCCTGTCCTTTTGTTTGCAACATTAGAATAAAATGTTACCACACACAATCTTGAAAACCATTTCATTTGCTCTGGCTTAAGTAAATGTGTCTCCTAAAGTCAGACTGGTTGAGACTGGGGTTTCTTAAGCTCGATGAGAAGCTCACATTGCTTCTTTGACATGGTCGGGGATACTCACTCATGGTGACTTGTTTTTATATGATCATGCTTGATTCAACATCCCATTCCAGCTTTCCTACTGGGCAACTTTTTTCTCAGCAATATCTCTTCCCTTCCCTTCTGATGTGTTTTATCAGTTCTTTTTAAAATAACGCTCTGCTGCATGAACATTTCTCCTCAAACCTTACATGTAATCACCAGTGAGCTTGTTCTCCTGCAAGCAGGAACGGTGATGTGCCATGCCACTCCTGCTACCCACTCTTCATGCCATACTGTTACCTTTCTGATACTGCACTTTCTTTTCGTTTATTTGAGGTACATCTGATGCAAATGGACTTGCCTACTGAGTTGCCTAAGAGACTGGCCTAACAGCTGAACACCCATGCCAAGCGATGTCACAGAGCACAGCACAGCTGAGCTGTGGAATGCCGTAATGCCTCAGACTGCCGGGCCCGAAGAGCCCCTCCTGGGAAGTACACAGTAATGAATCTGCTGGCCCAAATTCCAAGGCTTCCAGAGCCTGTTTCGCAGATAACAAACTACAGTTGCGAAATGTACTTTCTTCCTCCTGCTCAGCGAAATTACCTGTTTGTTATCGTACATGCATTATACGTGCTGGTTTATGTGTGGAGAATAGATGTAGCTACTACATTGTAGGCCTGGGAGGGGCATAGCAGAATGCAGCCCTCCCATGCATTGCTGTGTGTTTGCATTACAGCCCATTTCTCTCTACTTCTGGTCTCCTGTGTATTATTTGTGTCCAAGTGCCGATTGCCTGCTGTGCCTGAGGTGGCGTGGGAGAGCTGTATGAGCACCCCCACGCCAGCAAATGTGTTTTGTTTTCACCTGGCAAACTTCAGAAGCAACACCTAGTGAGAGGACCACAGAGTCACCAATATTCTAATGAGCACTGTTACATACCTAATAGCACGAGCAAGCGTATGACTACTCTTTGTCATCGTCATGCCAGATTTGGCCAAACATGACACTAGGGTGATATTGAGCACAACCAAAACATGGCAACGTGTTCATATTAAAGGTAGTCGTGATGCAATGAGGGGCCACATTTTCTCAGATCTCTCTTTAACTTACATTGCCAGGAAAGGTCTTCTGCAGAATTAGCTCCTTCCAAACCCGATCCTGGAGACCTCTCTCAATTCTCTCCTGATGAAGACTATTCCTGGTCCAGCACCCTTAACGATTCCTCCTTACAAATAATCAGGGGTTCTCTTCCCACACAAGCTCGGCTCTTTGAAACTGCTATGGTGGTGGTTTGGCGCAGTACAAAATTTTAGTCACATGACATAACATTGTGTTTGACTGTCAAGCAAAAGGGGAATGTCCACTTGTGTTGTTCTTTCTTTGTGTGCAGTGGCCTGTTACTGGTATAAGCTCCATGTGTGAGTGTTAGGGCATACATCTTGAAACATCTAAATGTGCGATGGAGCATATTCAATATGATGTTGACGTTTGATGGCTATCAATATTTTTTCTTTAGTGCTGAAATGATGTGGCTTAATAAGGATGTCATAAATTAGAGCATTTGAATCTTTATAGGGTGGACCCACCCTCTGAACCCTGTCAATTCGAATTTCTATTTCTATCTTCAGGAGCTGAGAAAGTAGGATTATTTAGGAATTCCTGGATATTGTTTCATTTCACCCCATTTTTCAGAAATGTAACACAATTGTTTTCCATATTTTACCTGTTTTTCAAAACTTTACATTTGTTACCTAAGTTCTTTGCTCCTCTTTGTGAAAATGTAACATCTGTCGTCAGAGGAGATAAGTGGACATGGAGGTTCGTCAAATCATTTTTGCAGGTCTCAATCCTTGCACTTTAGGACTCCATCTCCTTTTTGTTCTAATTCATGGCTTGCAGAAGGCTGGTTTTAAGGGTGCGAATTTCTGATTTCAAGATTGGTTTGACATCCCTTTCAGAGACTTTAAGGTGTCTTCAAACACTTGTCATGGAAGAGGGTACCCGGGAGTTAGTACCTTCAGCCAGGATTTCAGAGGCAGTAGATTCCTGGCTTCCAAGGACCGGGCAGCCTTAGACTTAGCATCTGGCAGCAAGGTGATATTACCAGAACGGGAGGCCGGAGCTGTGCCTTTCATCCTTTTCTAGTCATTCTACTGCAGCGTACATTTTCGACCATGGCAAGAGCACTTTGGAGATTGACCCAGGATTGTTGTACTTTGAGGAAGTACTCCTCGCAATGACATCAATTTCAGCGGAACCACTGAGAAGAGAGGCAGCAATGGATGATATCAGGGCGTTAAACTTATTACACTGCCGGGGCGTGGTTACTGTCATGGCATAAAGTCTCTGGGCAGGATTGTCTGCAAATTGAATGATGCAGTTTGGGAGGCTACATTGCCTCTACAGAGAGTTTATATACTCCATTGGGTTCACTGATTCCTGCCCAGACTTAATTAACCCTTGATCTTCACAGCGCACCATTTCCTACTGCTGTTCGCTGTTTCCAACAGCCCCCATTACTTCTGGTCAGTGTTTACCTGTTGGAAGCTACCACGCCATTCAAATACATGTATCTATTTTTTTGCCATTCCTTGGCAGGTGTGCAAGTTCAGCTTACTACTCCCACTTCATCTAACAAAAGTTCCAGGTTTTTAGGGCGAATCCAGTGCCCCAATGGTGATTGCTTTTCTCTGAGATGATCTGCGTGTCAATTTCTCCCAATACAGGAGAAAAGGCTTGGGTGGTTTTGTCCACCACACGCTCCACAGGGTCAGTAATCCTTCAGGAATGGTGTTCGACTGCCAAGCATGGAAGGTAAAATATTGTTTGGGAATGCTCAACTCTTCTGCAGCCCAGTCAATGCTTAACCCATCCAGAGTTGGCGCTCAACACACAAGCATGCAGCAAGCCAACATTTTGTGATCGCGATTGAGGTCCCCTTTTCTCCGAAATGGCACTGCCAGCTGGATAGAGGCCTCTCGTTGGGCTCTTTGCCACCCAGGAATAGCTATTAATATTGCCTTGAGTATGATATGGAGTCACAGGAGGGTTTTAATGGGAGAACCGGGCTACAAACGTCAAAGTCGCTGGAGGTTCCAAACTCTCAATCCGCCATCTTTAATCCATTAAGTGTAGTAACGGGAGGAATTAAATATAGTGAAAATGCCCCTTGAGGCCAAGTTCGAATGTCAGGACCTGATAAGGACCACCTGACCTCATAAAGTGTGAAGCCGTGGTCAACTGTCCCTAGAAATGTCGGGTCCTTTCAACAAACCGGTGCGATAAGCAGGGTTCCATGTCATTTCATCGCGGGATGTTTTTTCACTACCTCACCACCTGAGGACATTCACCTGGAACGCAGTGGTCAACCTTTATCTCCTCACACTTGCATTTCCAGGCATACTCACAGCTGGCAAGCTTTCTCCAATCTAGACCACATCCCCCCTTCAGCAACACACGCCACTGCGTGCCTTTTCATCATTTAGAAGTTTGCCCGCAGCAGAGCATGCTTTCTCCGCTTTGAATCTCATCACCACTGCAGAAAAAGAAACCTTGTCGACTTTGTGCTATGCCTCTAACTTAGTCCTTTTTCTCTTGAAGGTGCCACAGAGCACCAAAGGTGTCAGAAGTTGTACTTTATAACTTAGCATCAACTAGCTCTTTTTCATTCATTCAGAAATTATTTGTAGTTCATTGTGCAATCGTTGCTGCCTTGGCAGTTCAGCGATTCTCCAGAACGTTCTTATTCATCCAGGTCCCAAAATGTCTGCTTAAGGGTACGACGTCCTTTCATCGCAAGATGTTTTTTTGAGGGGGGTTTTGCCGCGATTTCTTTAACACAACAAACTCATCTAAGTTTTAGGGGTGCTAGGCAAATATATATATGGGGAGTGGGTGTTCGAGAATAAATAGCAAACAAATTAAAGGGAATGGGGGGTTGTGGCGGGAACCCCCCAAAAAATAAAAAAATAAACATTCGATGAGTTTTTTTCATTAATAACCCACGGTGAAAACCCCTGTGAAAAAACATCCCTCAATGAAATGACATGGAACCGTCAGTAGACCACTGGCGATGACGTCCCAGCCAACTTAGACATACGCATAAGGTTGCCTCTGGTACTTTGGTCATTGTGCGTCAAGGAGAAGAAGAGGATGTAAAGGTGCGATATCTGATGGGTCGTGTGGCATGAGGCAAATCTGAATAAACTCGAAAATGCAAACATTTCGCAAACAAGCAGGGCAATTCAGGTGCTGCTAATGTGAGAACTTTTACATAGAGTACCAAATCTTGCATGACAAAGCATGGCAAGTAAGGTATAGCAGAAGACTAGATTGGTATGTGACTGCGCATCCACGCTCTCAGAGAGGCAGAAGGTTTCTCGCGTGTTGCCTGGGTTAATGGCCTGGGCCAGCTCTTGGTCCTTCAGGTGGCTTTCTATTGAGGGTGGTTAGATATAGGTCCACCCAGGCCCACTTGTTCAAGAAGGCAGGCACCCCTGACAAAGCCTGCACCCAAGCAGTGTGGACAGGGAGTGGTTTTGGTGGGCACTGGCCTTATGTCAGGTTGTAAGCTTGTCTCACCACTGTTGATGAACCATACAGATTTATTATCCTATATATATCTCATTCACTAAGGATGTCTGTGCATCGGGGGCAGAACACAGCACTAGCCTCGATTTCCTTCTCAACCTCTCCTAACATTATGGCTCAATGTGTCCTGTCCACCAGTGGGTTAACAGATATTTCATCCTCACATCCAACTCCAAACGAGTATACATGATGCTTAGCCGCAAACACTTTAATTCCCATGATGTTGCCAATTTGGAATGTATGGGTTTCATTCCAAGTTAGAAGGGGATTCCAAACTTGACCCCTTGCTCTCTGTGTCCCAGAGATACACAGCCTCAGCATGATGATGTCACCCAAGAAGAGAGAGAGAGAGAGAGAGAGAGAGAGGAGAGAGAGAGAGAGAGAGAGAGAGAGAGAGAGAGAGAGAGAGAGAGAGAGAGAGAGAGAGAGAGAGAGAGAGAGAGAGAGAGAGAGAGAGAGAGAGAGAGAGAGAGAGAGAGAGAGAGAGAGAGAGAGAGAGAGAGAGAGAGAGAGAGAGAGAGAGAGAGAGAGAGAGAGAGAGAGAGAGAGAGAGAGAGAGAGAGAGAGAGAGAGAGAGAGAGAGAGAGAGAGAGAGAGAGAGAGAGAGAGAGAGAGAGAGAGAGAGAGACGACTTTGGAGGCATGGCTGCCTCCAAAGTCGTGTCCGGGTCCAGGTAGTCAGAGTGGGGATTTACCGGGTCATTCCAACCTTGGAGGACCCAGTGAATCCCCATTCTGTAAACCATTCCGCATTCCCATTTGAGCCCCCATAAGGCTCAAGGGGAATGGGGAAGTAGCTAATAACGGGCCCGCAAATAGCGGGCCCGTTATTAGCACCCTGGTCCCTTGGCGGCTTAACCCCTTACCGCCAGCCTCGTAATACGGCCCAGAGAAAACTAGATCAGCGTATGATAAAGCAAGTTTTGAAAAAAACATGTTTTATTCCCCCTCCCCCTACCTCCCCCAGGCTGGAGGGATGGCATCCTTCCTTCCTTTCCTTATCGTGGAGACACCTGCCCACCCATCATCATCACAGAGAGCACTTGTCTTTTCTTCAGCTTGGCTTGCAGAAATGTGCTACTCCTGAAGTACTTTCTTCTGTCCCCATCATCTAAGGTGAAGTTTGCGAGCACCGCTCGAATTATCCCAAATCAGGGGAACCTTCAGGAGAAGTTAGATCCTTACCTGTTCCCCTGCTTCTGACTCTCCACTTTTCTTGGCCCCAATTCTTTGATACATTCAACCTGTGCTTCCAATGGGGTTTAAAGATCTTCTAGTGATTATCATATACCTGCTCCAGAGCAGAAAGAGAGGTGCTAGTCTCGTGGGAGAAGGTGAGCTACTAAAATATGACCATATGAAGACTCGTAGAGTACATCACCGCAGAACATTCTCACAACAGACGGTTCTCAGCAGCCAAGTGTGCATTGACATTGATTATGGGAACCGTGCACTCATCCCATAGATTATACAATGCCGCCCACGCTGTCTGAGGGGTGCATAGGCCTGAGGGATGGACGCTCGGGATTGCCCTAGTGCATGAAAACACCTGCATAAGGAACATCGCCAAGGCGGGGTCGACACTGGGCACAAAGTGCAAATCAGCTGAAACCACCCAATTCTTGGAAACAAGCCCCATGGTGTCAATGTGTTAACCTAAAGTCCCGTTCGGCCGTATTGGGGTTAGCTTTCCATAGCACAGTTACTGCAGGTCTTTTTGTCATGGCCACACCTCTGTCTCTTTGCAGCCCTTCTATTGCTCCTGTCTTCCTCGCCTGGCTGCTACTTTTCCTTCACTCTCCTGGATCAGCATGATTTTTCTTCTTTTTTCATGTTGTGGTTGCACCCCTCGCACACTTTCTCTGTATGCTCTGGATGCGCTCATTGTACTGAAACCCCGTCAATTATTTATAACGCGCTTAATACCCAGAGGTTTCTAAGCATGGACCCGGGGATCCTTAATACCCAGAGGTTTCTAAGCATGGACCCGGGGATCGAACCTGTGTTGCTCCACGTCATCTTGCTTCCAAGCCGAGCACGTTGCCGCTGAGCTATCCTCCCGGACCCTACAGCATGAGGGAATCCTTTCACAGAGACACCCCATTTTTAAGTGTCTCCAGGGGTACACACCAGCAACCCCCGTAGAGCTTTCTTATGATTCTTGCGTTTCTGCTGTGTCCTCCCACCTGGTTCACCACCCCCCCCCCATGCACACCATCTGGATATGCATTGGTGGCAAGATGACCCGCGGTATTGTGGTCGCAGAATCTTGACCCAGTACACTTGGGCCGTGTCACTTTGGTAATATGTACCATGCACGTTCATTGCAGCACACGCATTACAATATTTTAAAGAATGCCTAATATTGTGATTAGGGCCAAATAAGAACTTGCTCTCAATGGTGCACTCCACCAGCCGACGCAGCCTTCATCTGCTAAGGGAAGAACTCCACCAGTGAGACAGGACGCTAGAGCAAATTTGAACGGCTCCACAACCAAACAACATTTCAACCAAATGGTTCATTTTTGATATCTCTCAGAGTGACCATATAAACCAATGTTACTGCTACGCCATCTTTCCAAGCTTCTTGTTCCGTGTAATAAAAAGTGCATTATGGCTGTTGTAGTCTTTGTTAACCTCATTCAAGCCCATGGGGTTAGTACACCTGATAAGAGATATTTGAAAGAGGAAAAGTGAAGATTGGAAATGTGTTGACTCCGTTATGCCGAGCCGCCATCTCTCTCTCATTCTCTCTCTCACCCTCCATATTTCAGCTACGTTCTCCATCTCGCTTACCTCCCTCTTGCCTTTCCTCTCTCCCCATCTCTCACGCCTTTGCTCTCTCCCTCTCTCTCTTTCATCCAACCTGTCTCCTAAATATCCTGCAATATTGTTGCTGCACATAGAACTGTATATACCATGTGACAGTTCGACTTTACAGGAAAGATGAATGTTAGAGATGCAGGAAAAAGTACAATATTTTTGCAAATAATGGAAAAACACTTTTGCCGCCGATTCCTTTGAGGAAAAATAGATATGATATGATAGGTATCCACAGGTTTCTAAGCGCGAACCCCGACCCTGTGTTGCTGTGTGTCGTCTTGATTCCAAGGCGAGCACGTTGCCCCTGAGCTATCACCAACAATCACATACATTGATTAAATACGGAATAGGATGCATCGGAATTAACAGTGAAAACAGTAAAGCCTCCGTACACGTCCATACTGCCAGTGAGACGTGACGCTTCAGGGGGGGGCGGGGGGGAGGGGTAGTGGGGGTGTCTTTTGCAGCTCCAGTAGTGACCCCTAGACAGCTTATTTGCCCGCCCGTCTTCCCCAGCCCCATGTTTGTGTAGCTCACATATTAGCTGCCGTGGCTTACAGCTTAAAGGGTTCTTCATAGAGGGGCTGAGGAGAGAAGATCAGGGCATTGGGGGGCAAACGTTCCATCGAGGGGTCAAGCAAGGACCCAACCAATTATCCGGGCAAAAGTGGACCCAGAAAAGGCTGTGATAGTTGTCCCCAGGCCCCGTAGGTCCCGATGTCCCCGTTTGATACGCACTGGCCCATTGTAAAATTTACCTTGGCCACGGATACGGAACTCGAAGGCTAGAAAATCCGATTTCATTGCTTAAAGAATGGAAAGGATAGAAGAGCAGGGAAATCCATGTCTCTTGCCATAAATGACTTTGGGTCTGACTGGCTGGAGCTTTCAGCTTAAATCAAAGGAGGAGAAATGATAGGTGGAAGCCCCCAGCAAGCACACCAGGAAGGAACCAGAACTGGGGAAAAGGTTTGGTAAAGAACCCAGCAGTGCAGGGAATGAGCCGGAACAAGGCGGAGCTGCACTCCGGGGGCCCGCACATCACTCACCCCGGGGCCAGCACAGCACTCGCCCAGGTCCTACTGCCTCAACGAGCAGCTTTCAGAAGACTCGGCAGGAGTGGGGCCTAGAGTCGTGCCTAGTCTTCTACAAGGGCTCTGCTCGTTACATTGCACGCACGAGTAACCCGTCTTTCAACGAGCTTTCAGAAGACTCAGCACTGCAGGCAGAAACTGCCAAATCCTCACACATAGTGTTCCAGCTGTCCAAACTGGTATATATGTAATTTACAGACATGTCCTCATTAGGGTGACTATTGTGACTAATCAAAACAAAAAAGTCCATTATTCACTTGAAAGGGCTTCTTAATCACTATAAGAAATGTTTAACATTTCAAATTGTGGACATTATGATGTTCCCATAATGCCCTTTGCTTTTATGCAATTGGCTAGGATTGGTCTCTAGGAAGAGATATTGCAGTTGCACAACCAGAAGGGGGCCACGCCCCTCCTTCCCACAGCCCTGCCCATCCAAAGAGGTGACAGTTCCTCGATACATTTTTTTCCATTTCCA
The DNA here is from genome assembly GCF_040938575.1 of Ambystoma mexicanum. Classification (NCBI taxonomy): domain Eukaryota; kingdom Metazoa; phylum Chordata; class Amphibia; order Caudata; family Ambystomatidae; genus Ambystoma; species Ambystoma mexicanum. Next base: position 283,215,672 of record NC_090931.1, on the reverse strand, counting down.
GCACTGGGACCCAGTGATTATCCGCTTCACTCAGCAGGACATCCAGTGAAGACAGAGGTGGGGGGGCGAGGGGGGTGTGTGTGTAAAAGACCTGCTCTCAGCATTTCGAGCTGCCACTTTTGCAGGCACCATCTCTACCACACACATGCACATGTTGTACTCGCCTCCTTTTACTTTTGGGCAGTTCTACATGTAGGGTTATTTGCAAGGGAACTCTTCACGTGTGTTTATATGAAATTCAAATGGCTCTGGGCTTGGAGGGCGCCTAAGTAATTACCTGCAGGCGGAAGTACCGGAAGTACGCTGTTGGCTGGGACGTATGCTGCAGTGATCGTTTAGACGGCTGGTGGACTTGTGTTTGCAAAGACACCTATCCCACAAATTAGCACAGAAGAGAAGAGGACGTCCTTCCCGGCAACACGGAAATTGCCTGACCCATGTAATTATAATTGAAAGCTCACAGTGAAACAGAGACGCTGATGCTGTTACTCAGGTCATAGAATGAGACGCTGATGTTGTGAGATTTAACACTCCTCCTTTATTCACAGAAACTGTTTGTCTTGGCCGCCAAAGTACCACCCCCGCTCCTCCCACTAGCAGTTTGAAACACTGAGTGCGCAACGCACCCGCGTGCGCACCCGGAAGTACCAGAAGTACGCTGTTGGCTGTTTGCTGCTTTGTGCAGCGGGCAGTGTGCTATAGCCTAATACAATTTGACCCTAGTTTATGACTATTTCTGTCTAGAGCTAGATCTAAGAGTCCCGTGTGAGCTAAGTAAGTGATAAAGAAAAACATGGAACTAAGGTCAGCTGACAGTATCCAACTGAAGGCCTCTAAACGTATTATGAAAACGAAGGCTGAAACCTCTCAGATGGAGTTTGGCACAAGACCAAGTACAGCATGCAAACCGAAAATTATCTCCAAACCAGGGCTACTAACTGATAGTAAGCTGGCCAAAATGACTACCTTTTTCAATAAATAGATTCAGTGAGCCGGGTAATCCCTGTACAGCTGAGTGCCGGAGATAAGGTAAACAACCTCAATGAGTTAATTGATGAACTTACATGTAGTTTGCCCTGCATTGGAGCTAAATTGTTTGCTGAAATACTCCAAGAACCTAAAAAAATAGTTCGAATGAATAATGAAAAGAGAGATCTGAATGCACGAATGAGTGACAAAGGGAATGAATGTACTACACTTGCAATATGTGAAAAGTCCCTCTATTATGATAAATCTAATCCACATAAGAGACCTGTGGTTGATCCAATTACGGACATAATCACACAGGCTGATGGACAAATGCCAAGCTATGAGAGTGTAGACAGTATATTAGCTAAAGATACCAATGTATCCAAAATGAGCGAAGAGATGGCTATCTCTCCATTTACCTGAGTTTTGTCTCTAAGAATTCTGAGGAAATATTACAAGCGCTAGAAATAGCGATAGCTAATCTAGTTGACAAATGTGACACCATTGAGCGTAAATTAGATGGAAACTCTGTTCTACTCCATATGAATGTTACCAGAGCTAAAAAGACGCTAAGAGATATAGGAGTCAACACAGAACCTGAGATACTAAAGAGGCTCCATATGACAAATAAAGATGCCTTAATTGCATCTAGTAAAGAGTCAGATAGTAATATGATGACAGCAGACTACACTATTTCTGACATGGCCAAAGCTGTAAATTTTGGACACGCAGCTAGGAAATTCAAAAAGTGTAGACTACCTAAAAAGAAAGTGATATCCCAGGCTGCTATGTATAACAATAGAAAAGAAAGAGGTCTAAAAAATGGATGGATAGTTCAAACGGTGATGGGCGGAAGTATCGAGGAGGAGCCTATGCCATCTCTCTCCATTGTTTCTACTAATGTATCTAATCCACCTAGACCCACTCCACTAACGAAAGAACCCAACTTTGTGGGCGATCACATAGTGGCAATTCATGAACAGCCTGTAAAAGTACAATTAAAAAAAAAGAAAACGGGAGCTCAAAAAATGAATTCTAGACAAAACCCAATGGAAATGAACAGCTAATAGACGCCCAACATTAGATGAATGGTAACGCCCAAAAAGAAGAAAGCCACAAAATATAAAGGAAAGAGTCAGCAGGAGATAGCTGATGAAATATTGCATGATATGCAAAAGCTATTTGTAGAGCCTATGAATGACAATCAAGACAGAATGAAATTAAAAGCGGATAAGAGAAATAAAATGGAAGCTTCTATTATAGAATCTCCCAAAGCTCAAAAGAAGACACTGCTAGACGATAGTTACTCTACTCAAAAAAATGATTCAATTAACTATGTCAGAGCACTGCAGTTCCAAGCAATTGTGGAGTCTGATAAAGTTGAGTCACTAAATAGGAGGAGCCTGCTTGAATTATGCGCAACCATAGTACCACTACGAATGATATTGTCTAGAGATTTCAAGATAGTGGATCAATTGGTTACTCCAAGTGTGACCATCACCAATGTGTGGTGTATAGATAATGTCGCATTAGAGTACATTCTTATCCACAGTGATTTATTTAGGCAATTAGGTTACTCTTGTAAAGAAACCTACATGTAAAAGTTAAAAATCATGAGATTCAGTTAGGGCCCAAATTCTATAGAACAACAAAAGTAGACAATGCTATAACTAAATCTACACTGAAATCTAATAAAAATGGGGGACTAAATGGTGAATAGGTAAGCCAGATTCAATATCAGCTGGCAAAATAACAGATATGAAGTCTAACCAGATATACCCATGAACACCGAAGAGACCAAGGGATATTGGCAATAGTTACTCATAGCCTTCAAATCCCACTTCGAACAACGTCCCTGACGAGATAGGTATAATGCTATCCTGGAACACAAGAGGTAACCAGCATTACATAGCAGAAGATGGGCTACTTGCGAATCTTGATGCCTTTTGAATGATCGCATTACAAGAAACATGGTTGCATAATTCATGCGATATAGATGGGTGGTGCACTATACAAAGTTTGGCAACAAAGGGCCCGAGAGGCCGTCCTAAAGGTGGATTACTTACAGCCATTAGACACCCTTGGGTTGGAAAAAATACCAAATGGTCTACTGAAATGGTGTTGGCTGTGGAGATTTGTACAAATATACCTGAGATTCCCAATTTATTGCTAGTGAATATATATATATAATTACCCTAATGGAGGGTTTAATAAAGTTAATATTAAGACAGTGACTAAAATTCTTAATGAAGCAGTAGAAGGCTTACCCTGTATTTTAGTAGGCGACCTGAATGCTAAGATTGTGATACTTGACAATGTAATGAACGATGAAGCATGTTCTGCGCCGATAGAACATGGCTTTTCAAATAGATATGCAAAACCCTGGGCTAATCTATTTCTCAAGTACCACCTGAAAATGTTGAATGGCAACACATGTGGAGATTCGAATCGTAGTGTGACCCGTGTGAGTGGTCAAAGTATATCCACAATTGATTATATAGTGGTGAATGATAGTGCCAATGAACTAGTAATAGATATGTCAATTGGAAGAGAGTGACCATCTTCCGCTCTACTTGCTGATAAAATATATTAAAGAAGAGACCTCTTACCAACTAAATGGCAATATAGAGATTAACAAGGCCGCAAATCGGATCACATGGAATCCCACTAAATTAGATAAAGCCAAATTGATATCTGAAGCCGAAATCTCCTCATTTAATGAGCAGTTGGCTGAACATGCAGATGAATACACCAATGAAATTATAAGTAAATTTAACAGTTGGTTACTAATATTAAAGCAGTCTCTAATCAGAAAAGAAAGATTGCTAATATGAGCGAAAGATGGAATCTCTCTAATAATAAAACCACAGTTTTTGATTGGGCAATTCAAAAAGCAAAACAACAACTGAGGCATAAAATCAATGATATAAAGAATACCCAACCAAGGGATGCTACTTTTTTGATAAAATCAGCCAAAAAACAACATCGTAGCTGGCTTAGACAACACTGTACATAAAAGGCTAATGAAATTTGGTGTAATATTGCTACACATGCCAGGAACAACAATCACCAGGCTATGTGGGCAGCAATCAACAGTACGAAGAAGAGATCTCTACCTATTAATGGTGTGGTGTGCCTGAAAATAGATGGATGCTGCATGTCAGAAATACACTTGGATTGGATGGTTCTAATAGTGAAGGATGCGAAATAGTCAAAGCTATTTGGCACGGTATATTTACTGTTGATAGCCTAACAAAATTGATAGAACAGCTAAAGATCTCCAGGGCAACAGGCCTAGATGGCACCTGTAATGCCCTTTTACGGATGGCACCAAAGTTGTGGGCACAAGCCTTATTCACACTATTTCGATGGATAGAATAGTCCTAAATCATGGCGGGAAAGTATAATCCTGCCGATCTACAAGAAAGGAGATTGGAAAGAGCCTGTAAATTATCGGATGTTAGCCATGTTAGACATTCCCGCCAAAATATTCACTAAAGTGCTGTTGAATGAATTGAATGAATGGATTATTAATAACAATATCTTACCATGTAATCAATCTGGTTTTAGAGCCAAATCATCCACCATTCATAATATTGTCAACCTAGTGACTGCAGTTGAATATTCATGGACGGTCCGGAAATTACCTGTCTATGTGCTATTTATTCATCTAAGTGCAGCATTTGATACTATTGTAAGAGGCAAATTATGGTCAAAGCTAAGAAAATGGGGGATCCCTGCAGGACTTTTACATATGATCCAATTATTATACTCAGACCCCACTGTTCGGATTAGGCTAGATGGGGAAGGTAAACTATCTGAACCGATACCTACCTGCCGAGGTGTTAAATAGGGTTGCACCTTAGCTGCAACATGGTTTAACCTCTACCTGGCAGATATCCATGATTCAATTAATGGAATAGGAACTGACAATGTACAGATCTCCTCACTGCAATTGGGTTGGCTTGGGTATGCAGATGACCTCGTGTTATTGGATCATACACCCGCAGGACTACAGACTAAATTGAACGAATTGGTAGAATATTTAGAGAAAAAGGGTCTAGTTATAAACATTGGTAAAACAAAGGTCATGGCATTTTTAGGGAATAGTAAATTAAGCCGATCCAATAGCTACAAGTGGTTTGTGAACAGTACTCAGCTTGAACTCGTCAAATGGTATACATATCTAGGAGTTATCAGAGACCATAAGTTGTTATGGAATCAACATTGGTCAGAGACAAAATTGAAATGTAAAAAAATAGCTGGTGCACTGACCCAATTTGTTGGGAAAGAGGGTGGGGTACTATGTGCAAACGATTGTACTGCTATACTCAGCTAAAATAGTGTCCTGTCTTTTGTATGGAGCCGAAGTATGGGGACATTTTTTTAAAACTGAGCTTAGTAAATTTGAAGGAAACATTTTAAGATAACTTTTTAGACTGCCAATTATTGTATGGTGTGAATATATCTTATTACAATGTAATTTTAGATATGCCAGCGACATCTTAGAATATAAAGCGGCAATGTTATTTATGAAACTATATTCCTTGAAGAATAACACATTTATAGTATGCCTGATGAATCTGTTTAATAAGATTGAACACATTTCAAACTATTCATAATTTATGTATGATATATATGAAGTGGGCTAAAGAGAATATGTTAAGCTTGATGAATACACCACAGGTAAAACTAAAAAGGCTGCTAAAAATGGCGATATATACTCATGCAAAAGAGCGAGACATGATACACCTAGTTTCTTTGGCTATGAGTGGGCTATTCCTCGAAAACTGGTCATTAGAGAGAGGAATACCCAATTATCAAAAAGCGTTTCCCCACCCTTTGATATGCGACTGTATCTACTTTTTAAATTTAACAAAGGGGATACAATGGAAGTTATGGGAGCTAGACTCTGAATTACAAGAATACTGAGACTATGTCGATAATGTGGTAATGAAAAGATTGAAACAACTAAACGTTTGATGTGTAATTGTGAAAGTCTTAATGAATTGAGAATTAACTACTTGAAGCGATATGATAACTCACAGATAATAGAACATTTTGAGATAATATGGCAGATGCTCCTGGAGGGTAATGATATTAACCTTATATATCATATGATGACATTTATTTAATTGATTTTATTCATTTTAAGAGAACTGTCAGCTGGTATTTTATTCTAAAGGGTGATTTATAATTGGTTTTAGATAGTTTGTGATCGTTTGCAACATTTTTTATGGAAATGTATGTGAATTGTTGTGTAATGTGTAAAGCCAGTGATGGCTGAGTACATATTTAATAAAATTGAATTGAATTGTAATTAATTCTGCTCTGCCAAGTCTCTCAAGTTTAACTGTGTCCAATTCTACATATCTCTGGGGTGCAGTGGGATAGTGGCTCAGGCTTTGGCTCTTGCCTGTTGTACTTGTGAAAAGACTGCATTTGTTTTTGCAAGGTCTGTATTTACTTTTCCCAGGACTGTATTTGCCTTTACTAGGACTTTACTAACGTTTTCAGGGACTTTATATACCTTTGGTCAGACTTTGGTCACTTTTCCTAGCACTTTGCTCACTGCTGCAAGGTATTTACTCACTTTTATAATGATTTTACTTGCCTTTGACAGGACTTTTCTTACTTTTGCAAGGACTCTACTTACCTTTGGTAGGACTTAACTTACTTTGCCCAGAACTTTACTTAATTTTTCAAGGTTTTCACTTTTACCAGAACTTTACTTACTTTTACAATCACTGATTGTAGCTCTCTCGGATGGTTTTGGCTCCACTGGCTTTGCTAAAGAAGTTTTGCTTCACAAAACTCTGACGTTCCACAGTCCTGAAGGGTGGGGGTTGGGGGGAGGTGTGACTGTCAGCAACCTCAGGCTCGTATGCAGGTTCCTGGGTGGCAGCAGCCCATAGAGGTAAGTCTGCTCAGGGTAATCTGAAGTGTGAGCTGGAGGAATTTGGGTTAGGTGTTAAACAGTTTGCCAGGCATGGTTGTGTGGTATTGAAATAGTTTTATCTTCCTCAAACATTGAGAGCAGGCTACAGCGGAAGTTCAACATGGCAGTGCTGGGCAACCATTGGACTCATACAAGCAGCGGTGGGCATTCCTCAACATTGAGAGCAGGCTACAGCCGAAGTTCAACATGGAGGTGCTGGGCAACCATTGGACTCACACAAGCAGCAGTGGGCATGAGCCTTTGCACACCTGTGGGGGCTGGTGCAACCTCTATCAGCCTTTCAACGGAAATCAACCAATGAAAATGGGGGTGAAGTGCTTTTCTCCAGCTTTCAAGCCTAAGCTGTGCTCTGTGTGGTCCCCTGAACAATCCTAGAGAACTTGATTGCTTGTAAAAGTCTAGCAGGACTCTGCTAGTCTGTCTAGGGCACCTGAGGTAGAGTTCGATTACACGCTGTTCAGCAGGGAATGCATGGGGCAGCGTGTCAGCGTGCTGCCCTGCGATACTGCAATGAGTGCCTCCTGCATGGGTGCGCACTTTCAAAATAAGACAGTTTGAATTGAAAGGGCTTTGTGAAGTATACTGTAAAACTGCAAACTTTAAGAAGTTGCAAACTTTTTAGCAGATGGTTCCATGTAATAACATCCCTGCAAAAATGGCTCCTGACAAAAAAGTCACTGTTTTCTGCAGAGACTTTATTACATTCAACATGTGGGGGACAGCTCAGCATCCCCAAATTTTTTCTTTTTTTTTTACAAGGGGAGCAAGGGACAATCCTGCAACCTGTCCCCTTACATAATGCCACCATATATAATGTTGCCAATAGCTTGTCCGAGCGACATTATGTATGGGGATATTATTACCTAATACCTAGCAGGCACCATTAAGTGCCTGTAAATTGATTATTAGGGCAGTTAAGTGCACATATGTGAATATTAGTGTGATCATTGATGTTTCTCTTAACCTACACAAACAGCCTTAACTAAAAATCTAATTCTCTAATTCATACCCATCAAAAAAGGGTGATACGGTAGAGCATACAATGCACTGCAGGAAGCCGGCTACACAGTGTGAAATTTCCATAGCTTCTGCCCCCCCCCAGTCAAAATATTGCACAGGTGAGAAACGTTACTCGCTAGGACAACCATACGCACTTATCCCAGGCAGGTACAGCAGGTGATGGACATGATCTAAAGCTGAAGATGGCACAAGCAAAACCAAACCAACATTGTGACAATACATGTGCATGCATTAGATATGAAGCAAATGTGCACTCAACATCAAGAACATGAACACTAGGTAACACATGCATTTAGACATGGAAAATATGAACATAGCATCAATAAGACATGAAGAATACTACCATAAGCAATGTGCAAGCTGAATGACACGCAAATATAAGTTGATAACATAGAAACATAGAAACAGAACAATGATGGGCAGCCATCTTTTCCAAAATTGAAGCCAGAACACGCTCCTAAGTAAACGAAAGGCCTCAAGGCTTTACAAGTACTCAAAATGCTGAAATAACACAATACAGATCCATGCAGAGCTCAGGCAGTAGCTAGCAGATCAAGCCAAGGTTATCATGAATAAGGGAGGATAGGAACGGCAACAAGAATGGAAACGAGAAAGTACGAGATAACGTTTCCCAAAATACAAGCCATTTATTCTCAGATTAATTAAGAGTATAACCAGCCTTTGTAAGCCAGGTGCAGGACAATCATAAGCCAAAAGAGTCCATGAAGAATAACTCACGAGTGTACCCAGTGGTAAAAGAAACCATTACACTCACATCAATATTAGCTAAAATCCTAATAAATGCAGGGTGAAATAATTCCAAACACAGTCCTATCATACGTGACCTATAATTGAAGAATACTGTCAATGAATTGTCAGCAAATGCAGAAAAGACACCTGTCTTACTCCTTACACATATCCTCATACACACAAAGCCACACAAGGTCAACTACGAAGGGATCACCCTTGCTCATGGGCTAGAAATGAGGAATGGTATTTTCTTTAATTGAAAGGAAAGCAGTCCATGGACCTCTCTCCCTCTACTCCTGTCTGGCTCATGTCTTGACGACCTGCCAGTTGTCCAAGTTGGTTAGTAGAAAGCCAACCAATCAGAACCCGTGATGTTATGCCGTCCATTATGTGTTATGCCAACCAATAGTTAATTGTAGAGATTATGGGCCTCATTCCGAGTATGGCGGTAAGGGATACCGGTCACCGTTAATGAGACCGGTGCCGGTAATCCCTTACCGCCACATTCCGAGTTCCCTTTGCACCCTCGTCCGTAACGCCTGCTTTTAGCAGGCATTAGGGACGAGGGCGCAAAGGGTCTTTTTAGCCAATAACGGTGACCATAAAGTACGGTCACCGTTATTTGCAATTTCCCCATTCCCATTGAGTGCTATGGGGGCTCATTTGGGAATGGGGAAGAGCCCTGGGTAATGGGAAATTACCGCTCTGGTCAACTCGGAATAGGGCGGTAATTTCCCATTCCACCAGGGCGGTGCCGGTACGGGTCCGGTGCCGACCAAGGTGCTACTGCCGCCATTGGTTAGCGCCGGACTCCGAATGAGGCCCTATGTCTTTTTACTGTTATCCTTTGAGGTGGTCTCAGGAGGAGCCATCAGACAAGAATGACCCAATCACAAATGTAACCCCTTTAGAATGCATATGTAGTCATCACTATTAATAAGGCCCTGTACCCCCTAGGTTCTGGTAACTAAAATAATAGTATGATGTCAGTTATGACAAATAGTGAGTATACAAACTGTTGTTTTTGATAAGCACGTTGAAAGTGTGGTGGATTTTATACTTGTACGGTGTCCCTGCTTTATGTGAATGATAATAAAGCTGTGGTTTGCCTTTCACTTTGCCTATTTCCATTATCGAGTTTGGTTTGATCTGGCTCCAGAACCTCTGTATAATTGGGGACTTTCCAGACTGGTTCAACAGACGGTAGCAGACAATGGTTTATTAGGTGTTGTCCGACTGTCGGTGGATCTCTGCCGTGGGCCTGAAGGCTGTGGAAACTACTTGTGGAGAAAAAGATTGTGCATAATAGAGAGAGGTTGACAGGAGCCCCTTTTGTAGAAAGTCCTGTCCAGTCACCGCTGGCCGCCACGTGGGGATTGAAAGGTTATGAGACTGATAAGGGAGGTCTGATGCGGAGGACCCTGAATGGATCCATGGATGTAAGTATGACATTGGCCTGGCAAAACGGGGGGAGGAATTGTTTCTATATTGGGGGAGTGTGATAAAATAAAGAGATAAAAGAGATAGCTTCTGACAAGGGTCTGGAAAGATCATGTGGTACCCCTCATTGCGGGGTAATAATAAGAGATGGATACCATAGCAGGAATTGGGAAGATGGGCGTAGTGTATTAATTTGTGTAGTAATTGCTTGTGCATGCCTCATGTTGTAAAATAGCTTAGATTTTGTGAACATTTGAGTATATTGATATACATTGTGGAGGATGTGAAGTTGTTATATGGACCGACGAGTGTGGTCTGGTGTCAGAGCAGCGAGGTGGGGCTGCTCAGAGCATGAGTGACGGTTGTGGTGTCACTCAGGAGGTTTGGAGGAAACACCGAGGTGGGGCTGTTCGGAGCGTGAGTGGTGATTGTGATGCCGCTCTGAAACATTGTGTGATGCAGAACGCGAGGTCTCAGAGAGAGACGCAGGAGTATTAAGTACTAGAGAAGTATTGTTGGGAAAGGATGTGAATGGGATGCAAAAGAGGGGGAGCGAGAATTGAAATAAAATTGTAATAAGTATCAGTAAGTTAAATTGTGATGTACTATCATGGGAGTGTGAAGAATTCGGCCTTCCGCACAGTGGGTGTGCGCTCACCTGTGCTTTTTGGACATTTTATATAAAATTGAAAGATGGTAGATCAACCTCTGGAAAATGCGCATGACTAATCCGCACACATTTTCCTATGCTCACCCCATGACATACACATAGACCTGTGTACTGTGGATGGACACAGACTTCAGACACAGTCACCACTGTCATATTTAGTTGGGACCTGACACGTGGAGCACCGAAACCTTCCTCTTGCCATGCCAGCCTAATTAACTTACAAAGGCTCAATTGATCCACCCTGTCCTTTTGTGATCCCTGCAGATGGTGGCAGCTATTAACATAATTAACATACTAATAGAATGTACTTCAAACAGGCGCACATGGGGCATGGCTTCAGAGGTTAACAAAGGAGAAAGGAAACCCCAACAGCCTTTGATATGCACTGTGTCAACCTGAAGCCAGCTCCTGCCCTTAATATCAAAGGACAGGGAAATGTCATGTCTGGGACTGCATGTATTACAGTAGTCTTCCCCCACAGGGGGGCCAGTCAGAAGGTATGAGTATGTGGATTGACGGCATGAGAAATTCTGGTCCTGCCACAGCTTCAAGGGAGAACTGCTGCTTTAATCAGGAACCACAGAGAGCTCCATTGACAAGAGAGACCCTTCGATCCACAACAGACAGGAAGAAGGGTGGGACATAGTATTGCAGGTTTTCACCCCTTTACCTTTTCTGTTTCAAAGTACTCTTGTTGCAAACTCATGCATACAGGAGATTGTTGGTGGGGACCCAGAATTGGTTCATTAAGGAAGGCTTAGCCTACATCAATCACTGTGGCCCATTTGGCTTTAAAAGAGGGCAGAGCCCTTCCTTTGGCAGATTACCCAAAGACTTTGCAAGTCGTAACAAGAAGAACTCATCATTGGACCCTGGCTGAAGGTACTGTAGTGGTGCAATTGTTGACTAGAGAGCTTGTGCCCCCTGCCTTCGTCAGAAGAAACTGAATTATAAAATCTGAAAGGACACATTTGAAACTGCACTTTACGTTCTCTGGAAATGCAGCTGGCACAAAAAAAAGTTAGTTTTGCTACACAAGTAGGGGACAGATGAGGCATTAGCCTGCACAATTAGTGTGTTTTTAAATAGAATAGACTAGTTGTCAGGGAGGCGTGTACCCAGGATAGGGTCACACCACATAAGTAGGGTGCAGCATGGCTATAGGTAGGATGAGGTTGCAGCTTACCAATAGGTAGATATATCATGTGCCAGGCATGCACCAGGACTCGGTAGATAGCAAATAAATGCAGAGCAAATGTGTCCTACAGAGGAACATAACTTGACAAGCAGCTGCCATTGTTTTTGCATCAGCACAGCAGGAAATTGAGCTTTAAAGCTTTAAGGAAAAAGCCCAGTTAAGAAATTAATTTAATTCAGGGAAAATGCTGTGGCCTGCCAGATGGTAGCTACCTCAAAGGAATGTCAAAGCCCAAGGCTTCGTAGGGGAGTGTTACATGGCAGAACAAGACACCACTGTGTGTATCCAGCTGTCAAGGTAAATTAATTTAAGATAACACAGCAGACCATTTCAGGTATGTGGGACATATTGAACATCCCAGGAAGTTCAGAAGTAGTTGGCAGATTAATGCCTCTGTGATCGACTAGGCGTGACAGAGGAATGCAATGCGACTAAAATGACAAGTGATTACTGTGCACATGGTGAAAGTAGAATGACTCACAAAATAGTTATTCATAAATGTGTCAAGAACAAGATGGTGGTTACCATTGCGAGAATAGGTCCTTGAGACTCGGCGACCATGGCGGGAGATAACATGGGCTGTTTAATTTAATTAAAAACCAAAGGCGATACGCTTGTCCTCTCTTTTTCTTTTCTACATAAACATCTCATCATGCAGCCAGTTCCTGGAGAGTGTCACCGCCTGTTAACCGATGAGCATACGTCTTTTTTTTCACAGCAGAAGTAATTTAGGGCCTACAATAATATTCAAATATGATGAGTAGCACATTTTGCATGGGAATGGTTATGGGTGGAATCTTAGATAAGGGTGACCAATCACTAGTTGGGGACATATAAGAGTCTATATGTAGCTTAGTAGAAGGAGCCAATGAGCGTTAGGTTTTCATAACTGTGACATCACTTTTCTAATAAAACATGTTGTTTCCTGTTGAATTGTGGAGAATTCACGAGTGAGAGCTTCGGTTTTAATCTTGCTTTTCACCCCAGTCTATTGCAATAAAACTGTGTTACCTTGCATTTGGCATATCACAATCACTCTCTTTTGTTGTCTCTTTTTTTTCCAAATACCAGTTAGAGGGCTATTTGGCTTTGTTAATGTCTGCTTCATTACAGGCCGCCTTACATCTTCTGCCAGTGAAGGAAGGCCAGGACATCCAAGATGGAAGCAAGATCCCTCCCCTAAACATCTCCCAGAGAACAGAGGAGATACTAAATCCAGAAGATTCTCTAGTAGCTCCAGAACCAGTACCCAGCAAGCACACACCATGCCCTACTAAGCTCCGCAGCAAGCTTCCTAGGTGGGAAGCGCCAGAGAGTCTCTGAACCAAACTAAGGACAGGGCAGCTGCCTGCAACACTCTCCTCAGCTTTGGGCTGTGTGTGAGCAAACTGGGTTGAAATTGAGCACACACAAGACACCCCTTTAGGTAAATGTCGAGGATCTGGCCCATGTGTGGCCAGTAGGCAACCTCGCCCAAGATTTCTATTGTCGTGTGAAACCTCTATGACTGGCTATGGTTGTGTAATGATGTGGTTCAACATCAGGCTTCAAAATGAGGTAGGTACCACCCACTGGTCACAGCCAGATAGGGCCCTCCTTAGCAACAAACTGTCTTGGATCCTGCACATCTTGGAAAACATCAAAACCCAGAGATCCTCCTTACCGGTATAATCTGACTCTGTTAGAGGGAAACTCACAGGGTCCTCAATGTGTCGATAGTATTTTCCAATGATCAGGTCTTCTTTCTTTGCAGTGATCAAATCTGCATCTGGGATATCTTTACTCCACTGGGCAGTCGAGAGTTCACTATTCGCACGAGTTTGTAACCTGGTGACAGCAGCAAATTGGATTTCCCTCAGCAGGGATTCAATTTCTATGAAATTTCTTTGCAGAGCTCTTTTTTTAACCAGGTGGTCAGACAGGTTAATACCAGTGTTGTCTGACCGCTCTATTTTTGAAGGACCTTTTATTTTCTTTTAATAAATGGTCATCTCATTGGCGGTCACCAGATCGTCAATTGACTGGATCATTTTGGCATACTTTGATGGTTTGTTGTTGGCACAAAGCATGCCTCCATTTTTCCAATTAATCAGGTGCTCCACAAACCCATTCCTGACATAATCAGAGTCAGTTATTATGACCAGTTCTTTGAGTTGGTGGTGCACTGCAGTGAGGATGGCTTGAAGAAGGCCATCGACTCTGCAACCAGACTACTTTGGGGGTCCTATTTTATAACCAGCAGAGGGTTCCAGGGTATCATTCACTTAGGCATTCCAAATACCAGCCCCTAGTTCTTTTTCCCCATTGTTATCAACATGGTAGAACCACCCATCCATATAAACTGTGCATATCCCCTGACTGGTGTCTTCTTCATTGGCTAGCACTCTCCCTTCACCACACACCGAGATGCCCACTGGCTGCTGATAGGACCAGAAGCTGGGAGCTATGTATGAGGAAGACTGAGGAAGGAGAAAGATTTGTCATCTCAAAATGACATGTGGGTTTGACCTTTTTGTGTTCTGAAAAGCTCATAACATGGCAGCTATGCACATTTTTCAGATAACTACATAAATCTATATATTTTTGGAGTCTGCATTTTATGGCGAGTCGGTAAATACAAATTTTATTTTAGCACACCCTTCCTGCACCAACATAGTTATAATTCTGACACTACATACTTCCAACATTAATCTCACCGTCTATTAGTCTATCAATATTTCCAATTCCTCAGATTTATGAAAATGCCAGAATCATAATTTTGATCATAACTTAAGTTATGCACATCACATACATGTTGTTTTTACATGGTCTCAACTGGTTGTTTATTCCCTTTAAAATGAACCCGGGGTGTGCTTGATGGGACTCATGATGCACTTGTTATTATGTATTCAATGCTTAATCAATGTCACTCCATAATAGGTGCTCCCAGTTTCAGATGAGCCCATCCCATTCCTAAGTTTCTATTTCTTTTCAAGCATGTGATCAGCCACCTGCTCGAGCCAATGTTTACCTATCCTCTCCTCCCGAGCTTCAAACGGTCTTTGTTCAGAGATAATGTACCATTAATGGGGAACCTGACCTCCAAGGTCATTTCTGATGGTTGTGTTATCTATAAATCCCATGATTTTAATGTACTTCTTTGTATATCCTAGCATTTAAATTGACAACCAGACCTTCTTCTCCTAGCGTCCTCAGCCAAAGGTCTTGAGTTAGATTCTACAAAGGCAGAGCCCTTTCAGTTTAGTGGGAAAAACACCAGCTGTGCCCAGCCTTCAGAAAATACAGCTTTAAAACGACAAGATGTGCTTACATGTAACATTTTAGCATTATATCTAGGCCTGCTGTTCATAAATACAATCTTTCTTTTCTACTACATTAGAATATATGTAGATTAACTATTAGTCTTGTGCACACAGATAGGCCACATTTACAGAAGAACCAGTGTTAATTTATGTAAAAAATGAAATAGGCTGTTCCCTATAGATGTTGTCATTTTATGCGCTGAAATTGAGTTGCTTTGTTCCTGAAAACATAGACTGTCATTTGACTTTATTTTCCAATGTAAGGCATCATTCCATATTTTTTGCTTCCATATGCATAGTATTTCAAATGTATTTATTCTTTCCATGTGCACTGTTACAGTTTTGAATCTGTCAAAGTGGGCAGTTACACAAATACAGCACCTGCAATGCCACATGTACTTGGAATCCATCGGCCACAGTTAACAATATTCCAGTCTCACTCTTTTCCGGCTGAATGCCTGTAAATTCTAACAAAATGGAGGGAGGCCCATTCTTGCTCATTCACTAAGCCTCATGTTGAAATCACTGTTTTGGACTGGCTTTTATATTTCAATGGAACTCCACACTTCGTCACCTTCACTCTCACAATGGGGCCTAACATTGCCTTTCCATCTCTGTCGCTTTGGGGCTGTCTTTGTACCCCACAGTGTACTCTCTTATCGTGACCTTGAGATCACAATGACAGAGTGACAAATGTGCAGGGCAGGAAGACCTACTAGCACGTGCCATAAGGCAACGTAGCGTAACATCTGCACTTGAGTGCTGAAATGTTCTTGTGTTGTGTAGGAGATATTGATCCATTCTTTGTTTATTTCACTCACAGGGTTTGCATAACACATTTGAAGTCCTACAATGATAATTGAAAAGATAAATCTACACATTCTCTCGAGGGATCCAATATCCAATGTGAGACTCTAGTAGAGAGCAAATACCTATCAACTAGACACAGTAATCTAATTTTTGAAAAGTCAAATAAAGCTGTGTTTAGTTTTAAATTGTTTTACAGAAATAAATGGAGTGCCCTGTAACATTGAGGAATAAAAAAATGTGTCCTGGATTTCCTCCCTGTTTCTGCTATTTTTGAAGGTTACACTGGAGGGCAATGGCAGCTGTGAGTAAGAATTTAATATCGCAGATAAGATAGCAATTCATGTAACATAACATGTGCACATTTTGTAATTCGACCATATGAAATAAAAGACTGTTCTCCTGCTCACATTGGCACAAAGTACTGTTTTTCATCTCACGTGGCTCTAACTGGGGAATACATGCTATCCTGACAGCGTACTCTAATTAACCAATCAACCGAACGCCAGCAACTCAATTGCAGAAAAAGTAAAACATCTAAATGTGTATTGCTGTGGGCAGCCAACTGCTAAGTAATACATGTAACCCAGAGGATAGAGCAGACAGGAGACCTGCCATTATAAGTAGCAAGTTGTACATTTCCCAAGCTATTGTTTACATCAATAGAGAGTTTATTTATTGGTTGTATGTACATTCTGGTTCTTGTAATTTTGCTTTTGCCATTTTAAATACAAAACTGCAAGTCTAAGGAAGCCTGGAGGAGCTACTCACATTTACCATTGAGCAACTCAAGGGGCTGGTTGTTCTTTTGTTCTCCAGTTCATCTCATATTTAAAGACCGGCATTAGTTTGCCCAGATGATGCATCTATACCACCCCCACTACCTGTCACCTAGAGTCCCACAAGTATCCACCCTCTCAACCCTTATCTTCAACATCTACATGTATCCCCTGTGATCCGTCCCTGACAACCATAACATCCATATTCAGCAATCCGTAGACGATACCAAAATGTACCTTAAAATATCCTTCATCAAACTCTTTGACCAGCTCAATGCCTCCCTCACTCTGATAGAAACCTGGATGCACAGTTTATACTTGAAACTGAACGCTACCAAATTGTAATTCCTCCTCTTCCCCAATTACACCATACAGAAGTACAGCCAGTTCTGCCTGTCCCCCATAAACTTTGATGGCTTTATTCCAGCTGACCCATGTGCCAAGTCACCGGGCTTCCACCTTGGTATTCGTCTATCCTTCAAAATGCACTTAGCAAAGAAAACCCAGACAGCTTGGTATCATCCAGATCTCTTTTTGAGTCTCGTGCCTCCTCCCCAGATATTTATTTATTTTATATTATTTATTTTTACATTTATAAAGCGCTCACACAGCCCGTGGGCATCGAGGCGCTGTTACAGGAATTGTTTTTTTTTTTTTTTCTTAGTTGCGTAATAATTATTTTTTTTTGTCTTTGTTACGTATTTATAATGCGCTAAAATACCCAGACGTTTCTAAGCGTGGACCCGGGGATCGAACCTGTGTTGCTTCGTGTTCGCACGCTGCCGCTGAGCTATCCTCCCGGGATATTGACTTCTGATCCACAGTACAGATCATACTTCTATCTCCCCTGGACGATACAAACCCCTTGCTCGTTAGCCTATCCACCTCAATCTTGTTATGAATGAGAGGTGGTCTCTGCTGCAACCCACTCATCAAAAGTCTTCACACATTTGATCACATTATACCCACAATCGTTCAATTGCTTTAGATGCACTACAAGCACCCATTCCCTTCAAACCCAGCTGCCTAATTTATAAAGCTATCACTTTGCTATCTCTCCAACCTGGCCACAAAGATCACCCACCATCTTTGGTGGCCAACACTCCACAAAAAGAAGCCAGGACCTGGTCAGATTAGAGCAGGAAAAAAAACAGACTTTCTCGATCTATGCCTCCAGTCTTTAGAACATCATACCAATCAACAGACTCACACCCATCTTCATGCAATTCACATGCAATTCTCCAAGGTGCCCAAGACCCTCCTCTTCAAAGAGCACATTCTTCATGCACTGTATCATTCACAGTTGATAATAACAGCTGTCCTTTACAGCACACATTATCTTTTGACGTATGTGAGTAGTTTTGCCGCACAGAGTTGTGTACTCTCATTCTGGTACTTGTTTCATTCACTTGAATCAGAGGACAAAAGGAAGAGTCATGCAGCAGATCATGAGGAACCAATAGCAATTATTGAGGGTTCAGCATGGCATCAATGCCTGCCGTGTCTGGACAGCAGAAGACTGCAGGAAGTCAGGTTGACAAAAGGAAACAACATTCAGCTTCCACCCCTGAGAATCTGAATCATCTTTTAGCACCATTCTAGAGGGAAGAAGCCAGAAAACACAGGTTTCTGAAGAGATCATTGACTCAAGCAGTTTCATGGAAGCAACCCCAGAGTTGCTTTGGTCAGAAATCAAAGGGCACATCTAACTTCCAGAAAATGGATCTGCTCTTTTCAAGCAGGGCCTTAATGAGCTGAGAGCTCTTGGGGAGTTTGTACCTCCCTATCTATGAGTCTAGTGACCTTCAGAAGCTTGATCAAACTCCATTAATTGCAGTAACTCATCTTTTTCTTGATGCATGGCATCAAGCATAACAGCATCAGGAGGATGAAACATAATTGTTGTGGTCCCAAGCCTTGCAGTGGACCAGCACCATGCAATATGACTGTATGATATTGACAAATTAAAGTATCAGGAATTTTCAGAGGTACATGTCCTGGTTCCGTGTCTTCCGGGAATCCAGCATCATGCAATGAGGCCACTGTAGTTCTGACAAGTTCCTAGGCCTATTCCAGGTGTTAAAGTAGAATGACAAACATTGCAATGTTATGCTATGTTCTGTTATTGAGCATTTATACTGTGCCCATCACAATCGGAGTGGTGTTACAGCACTTAAGATAGTCCGCAGTGGTGGTGTATTGGGCCCCCAATGGGACGGATATAGTGCTGAAAAGTGCAGATTCAGGTTTGAAGCCTTCCATTTGACCAGAGCAATATATATTGGTGGAAGTAAAGATGAAAAGAAGCCAAAACATGTGTACTTAATAAAGCCTTTGTAAGGCAAGTCCCAAATTCAATAATAAAATTAAATCCAGTGAGCCAAAAGGTAATGCATGAGATATCAGAAAAACAAAAATGTATTACAACACAGTCTAAGCCGGGGAATTATCAAAAAGATATTCAGAATGGTGACATCAAATGGCTGTTTTTATAGCCAACTACAGAGGGAAAATGACAACAAATGTTAAAGATTAAAAATACTTCCCCGGCCTCTGATTGGGCATCGTCATTTGCACAATAGGTGAATCTATGCCCTACTTAGCCGTATTGGCTTATTCTATCCTTGTGACCGGAGCTGGACGTTAGTTTATTAATTCATTTCATTGAGATCATGTCCTTTCCCACGGTGCTGATTGGATACTACTCTTTTAATTTTGTATCAGCAAGACTTGATATTTGGTTGGCTGTTCCAGGAGGAGTATGTGTGAAGTGAGTGACTGAGTAGATTTTCAACCAATCTTTGGGTGAGATGTGACAGTGTGACAACAAAGTTATAATGTTTACACCCTCTTCGCCAGTTCAGCTTTGCAACTTCTCATTGGAAACATGACTTGCTTCCACTTCCTTCCTCATGATTTCATTTGTCCTGCCTCTGACCTTACGATCTGTGTTTAAAGGCTTGCCAACTTCATTGTCTCATAATGCTCAGAGAGGCACAGCTTCACCTTACTGATGAGGCCCAACAAGGCTGAAACACGTGTATGGGGTTGCTGTTGGTACTCTTGTTCAGAGAGGAATTGCCATAGCATTTCGGTGCTGGACTGCCCATGTGGGTGGGACAAAGACTGATATGCAAATGGATATTTCCCATCTGTGAAAGGTACAGTGAGCAAAAAGCAGATGGCTGCAAACTCTCAAAGTGGTTAATAACCACTGAACAGGTTATCATGCCGTGTTCTTTCGAGAGAGGGGCGCCTGCTACCTTTTTTGTATTATAATGACATGAATAGGCAATTGCCAGTACTATAAACATACACTTCCCTTAACTTATGTATGCTCTGTGAGGGTTGTTCATGAATTTCTGTGAACATCACTGATATCTGCAAGAGCCTGGCTGCCATTTTTCTGTTGAGGGGGTGAGGACTTTCATGTTTTTGAGATGGCTACCTGAGTCTTGAGGCCTATGTGTGTTATTCATTCAATGAGTGTAAAGGTTCACTATCATTTGCTATTATTATAAGTACCCCCTAATGTTTCCCTGACTACTGTTAAGGGCTATTATACCTGTTAAAGATACCTGTTTATTTTCAAGGGCACGGTCTGAGCATTATAGCTTATTGAAGCATGGCTACTAGTGTTCGTTGGGCCTACACAGGGAAGTCTATTCTAGACTATTCCACTCTCTGTGGACCACAGTCACAGATCTTGAGACACATGCCTCCTTACCCCAGAATTTACACTGCTCCACTCAGTAGACATATCCTACAAGACTGTGAGTCACTCAGAGGGGAGGAGAGTGGACCACATATGAACATATGAAACAGTACACTTTTCAGCCCCTCCCCAGTCCTAGTTATAAGACTGGCCTATAGGGCAATGCCCGAACCAAAAACGCCAAATACTAGCGTGGACACGTTTTTGGGCATCAAAGTGGGCCACTTTTTGGGCCAATGTGGACCAGTCTGATTAGTTACTTCGCCATGTGGCTAGTAGTTTTGACCAGTGTTGTGGAATAAATATTCTTTAAAATGCACAATATATATCACATGTATATCAAAATCTTCCTCTTGGGTACTATTCAAGTAGTCTATCACAAAAGCACTGGATTGCCATTTTCAACAGTGGGCGACTTTCTCATTGGTGCCTGAGACAACATGCCCCAGTCCGACCCTGTTCTTTACATTGTAAGGGGCATACAATGTTCTACCCATGCCTCAGGTAGAACAGACTCCACAATAGTCTATGTGGCATGAATATTTTCGCAACACACTACTTTGCAAACATACGGACACACAAAGCATAGATGGCTTGGGATATAGCACTTAGTCCAACTAATCCCCCCAGCCCTGTGGCATGTTCATGACACCGGATGGCAATAGGTGGCTGCACCACCAATCAACCCAAACTAAAAAGGGACCCCAGGTACATTCATAGAGAAACATCTTCATGCTCTTTATTTTAATTTCACCTCATCTGTGACATCGAGCATTACTTTTTTTAGCTCCCCCATAGGTGAACCTGTTTACATAAATCAAGATTTTGGAAGGCGCTGTAAAATGTGTATATTCCTTCCCTGCGCCGTGTGGGTATGACACTAGTGCATTTACTTCTAAATGGAATGGCGCACATCATAGTGCCCTCCGTGGATAGGATACACGTGCAAAGGTACAGCTCCTTGTTACAGTGCATATCATAGCACCCCTCATGAATCATCATTGGGCTAGACACACATGCAGCTCTACAGCTTATTAGAATGGTGCATATCATAGCCCCCTCCATTGGCACTCCATGGGCAGGATACACATGCGGTTTTACAACTCATTGGAATGGTGCATATCATAGTGCTCTCAGTTTGGCACTCCATCGACAGGAAACATGTGCAATTCTACAGCTCATTAGTATGGTGCATATCATAGCGCCCTACATTGGCACTCCATGGGCAGGGTACACATGCAGTTGTACAGCCCATTGGAATGGTGCATATCATGGCTCCCTCCATTGGCACTACATGGGCAGAAAACATGCACAATTATCCAGCTCATTAGAATGGTGCATTTCATAGCACCCACCATTGTCACACCATGGGCAGGATAAATGTGCAATTTTACAGCTCATTGAAATGGTGCATATCACAGTGTTGGGTGGTCATTCAAGGTCCCAATGAGAAAGAGGGGTTCAAGTTGCACGCAACGTATTGATGACTGGGGAAATGGCAGAGCTGGGGCAATGTTGCATTTTACATATATTTAGTGTAGTTAATATGAATGGGATATGTGTTACTTTTAGTGTTAGTATTGTGTTTAAGTTGATACATTTTAGATTGCATGCACGCAGCAAGATAAATGTCAAAACCGCTGATGGTATGGTGTGCCACGAAGGGCCTAGAAATTGGACAACGGGGAGATTCCTAACGTGCATGCGAGAAATGAGATTTACAATGAAGAACCACAGTAAAGAGGATGCGGTAGTCTTGAACATGCATGCACCAAATTCCTACATGGGGGTCTCAAGGGACATATGTTTGGGACAGTTGGGATACATAGGCAATGTACAAATCGATATGCTGCATGCTCTTTCATAGTTTGGCCAATCCCTGCACCCAGGATTTGCAAGGTGAACTCTGTTTGACTTGGAAAACTGGTTTTGCAAGGTTGGAGGCCGAGGGAAGACAATGAATAGCTGCAACATTATCAGCTGGTCTGTTTCAGGCAGGTTAGGTTTTTATGACTCAGTACTATTGCAGAAAAGAAATGCATTCTTTTTTAAGTACATGGGAGTCTAATACTCATTGTTCAGGATAGTCCAACCATCTGCTTTTGACCAAGCGATAAACTCGGTCCAAGTGCCACTGAGGGTAGAGTTGACAAATGTTTTCATGGGTTTCGGCCAGTTCCTCCAGAGGCCATGCGTGTTGAATTGGTAGTCATTTAGATTAGAGTGAAACCAGGATGCAAGCATGTCTGGGCGGGTGGGATAGTTATTGCCAGTTGAAAGGGAACTTGTTTATTCTCCCCCTCCTCATTTTGTTTGAAGTGTTCTTGCCTACCATGTTCAGCCGGTCTGGTGTTAAAAAATCCCAGGCCAGCTGGGACTTGTAATGAATTATATTTGTGTGTGATTGCGCAAATATGTGATGATGTCATGACGGTATCCAGTCATTGCATCGAATACAAAGCATTGAATGCCAAAATCATCGAAAAAAATGCATCGAAAAAAGCATTGAATGCATTTTTTTCAAAGGTAAAGGTTTTATTTTAATTATAATGGGTTTTAAGGGGTAAAAAACAGGGGTTAGGGGGGACCCTCCCATTAAAAAAAAAGAAACAAAATCCATTTGATGCTTTTTTTTTCGTTGCTTTTTTTTAGATGTTAAGGCATTTGATGCTTTGGCATTCGATGCAATTATTATAAACCATCATGACTTACCAGGGAGCAGCCCAGGGAAGGGGTGTGTTATCAATATGAGCTGATGATGGTAGTTAAATAAATGTAACTAATGAAAATGTGGGAATTAGAGAAGATTGGATTTATTTTGTATAGGTTTGACACATCATATGTGGGGGGTATGATTTGTAATAAAATATGTGGGAGTGTTATACTGTTGCAAAATGTATGTAACGTGAAATGTGTGTGTGGTTCAGGGGTTCAGGGAGACTCAGGTTAGTTTGACTCTAGAGTGTCATCTTGTTCTGATCCAACTGTTTGTACAATAAACTTGATTTACAGACAAACGTGCACTAGTTCCTTAAGTGGTGGGCCTACTTTGGGTTAAGGTGATCAGAGGTCCACTGGCACAATAGTGCCCTCCGCTGGCATCCCATCGACAGGATAAATGTGCTGTTTTATGGATAATTAGAGTGGTGCATATCATAGTGCCGTCCACGGGCCCTCTGAGGACAGGATACACGCGCAAATGTACAGCGATTTGGAACTGTGCATATCATAGCACCCTTTATTGGCCTTCTGTGGGCAGGATACATGTGCAGTTTTGCAGCTCATTGGAATGGTACATATCAGAGCATCCTCCATTGGCACTCCATTGGCAGGATACATGTGCAATTTTTCAGCTCATTAGAATGGTGCATATCAGAGTGCCCTCCATTGGCTCTTCATGGGCCCAATACATGGGCAGTTTTACAGCTCATTGAAATGGTGCATATCATAGCCATCTGCATTTGCCCTGCAGTGGTAGAATACATGTGTTATTTTACAGCTCACTAGAGTTTCGCCCTCCATTGGCACTCCTTGGGCAGGATACAATGGTGCATATCATAGAGCCCTCCATGGGCCCTCCGAGGACAGGATACATGTGCAAATGTGCAGCTCCTTGGAATGGTGCATACTCCATTGACAGGATACATGTTCAATTTAACAGTTTATTGGAATACAGCATATCGTGGCACCCTAAATTGGCACTCTATTGCATGATACACATACAGTTGTGTACCTCTGTGGAAAGGTGCCTATTGCAATGCAGTGAGAGACAAAGATTACAACAGAAGAAAAAGGTGAACTGACAACATATTAACGACCACAAATACAGTCGGTTATGACATTGGCAGCTATTGCATTGGCAGGTAACATGTGCATTTTGAAAGTAATTTAGATATTTTGAAAGGTGCTTCTATTTTTTTCATTTTGGTGCTTTTTTGCAACTTGGCAACTTTCTTTAGTTTAATTACGCATGTTTTCACTTTTTGTAATTTCCTGCATATTGTCGTTGAGCTGTACACACATGGGCACGCGCATTTCAGTGTGAGCAAACGTTGCAGAAAACTGATGAAAAATGAACAAATGTTGTTAAACAAACAATAAAGAAATATTGTATTAGGTGTCGGTAAATAATATGGAAACTATGATAGGATATGTGAAATTGGTATATGAAGAATTTTCTTTAAAACTCTATAAACCAATTGTGTTTATTTAAAAAATAAAAATGTTAATTTAGCTTTATTACTGTAACTGGAAAATTTCCTAACTGTATTTTTTACCCCTAAATTTTGCAGTAAACATGGATTTTTAGGTAAACATGTTTGTGAAATCAACAAAAATGTGGTACAGTGATTTAAGTCATGCACCTGTTTTCCTAACGGGGCCACAATATGAAACACCTAGTTATTATTGACTCTCATTCAATGTAGATGATTTGTGGAGAGAAAGACATTACACCTCCACTCATTTGTCTGTTTGAAGACAGCATGTACGTACATAGGTTTTGTTTTAGGTATTTTCTGAGCATGAACATAGCTTCAGAAAGCAACGCAGAGCTGCACATTGATGCGGCGCTATAGATGCATTAGAAGGTTATGGGAGGGGGGCATCCTTACAGTGCATCTATGTGTATGGTTTCCCATCCCATTAGTTGCACTTCTTCTTTCTCCTTATGGGGTGGTCCCCCGTCTATACCCCATTTCTTATTTCATCTCCTTCTCCATCTATACCTACCCCTGGACACATCTACATTTTCCCTGCGTTTTTCCTACTAACTGAAATGAAATTTTAGATTTAAGGGAATTGCTCTTTTTCATACTACTATTATTGCTGAATAAACTAAATTCCTCACAACAAAGCATTTATTATAGGCATTCCATTTCTAAACATTTTGACCCTAATTGGGACCAGATACCTCTTTAAGGGAGGGCAAAAGGGGCACGTGCTCTGGGCCCCCACCTGGTGATGGGGAGGATATGGCTGCCTGATGCAAAAAGGTTTTTGACCAATTTATTTAAATAATAAATAACACATCAGGATATGTTATAGTTGGTGAGCAGGTGAAAGTGGATCTAGGTCACGAGGCCTAAACCCCACCAATCTGTCAATCATTGCTAATCTGTTGGTGCCTTCTTGTTTTGCTGCCCTTTTTCCCTACCTAAGCATCCCTCTAGCCTCTTTTCCTTTGCAGTTGCTGATCAGGTGCAAGTGGATCTAGGTCACGTAGTCTAAGCCCCACCCATCTTTTTAGTCCTGCCACCTTTGTTTCTGCTCTTAACTCTTAGATCAAGGGTGTCTCTCGCCAGGGTGTCCGAAGAAAAGGGCAATTTCTGTTTGGACCTGTTTGGACTGGGAGGTCCGGGACCAGAACCCCTGCCTCTCTTAACATCAGGTAAGCTCCCTTGAATATGTGTTTCACTCCTCTCTCCCAACAGGCCGTTCCGACATCACCATTCATCACCAACCATGCCGCTCACCAGCAACATCATGGACACTGCATCGGAGCAACTTCACCCATGTCACGATACGCCCCATCACCACTCCATACACCATTACACCAAAATTGATGCTCGCCAATGTCCGCTCAGCAATCAACCATGCAGCTGACATTCACTACCTCATCACCACACATGACGTGGATGCCATCTTCATTACTGAGACCTGGATGCCATCCACCTCCATCCACATCTTAGATGTCCTCACCCCCCAATGGCTACAGAATTCTACAAGACTGCCCAAACAAGATCAGCAGAAGCCTCGCTATCATTCACAGGGCTTCATCGCCATGCACCCAAATGGACGTCACCAACATTGGCTCTTTTGAAAACCTATCCTGCCACTTCCTGCTCTCCACAATGGACACATTCACTTTTCATCTCATCTACAGACCACCCAAGCACAACACCTCCTTCACCGAAGACTTCATGGACTTGGTCAACACTGTGGGGGTCATTCCGAGCTTGGTGCTAAGGGAAAAACGATGCTGGTAAAGGATTACCGGCATTGCTTACCGCTAAGGGCTATTATGACCAGCCTGACCACTATTAGCGGCATCGTAAAGTACGGTGCCTCTAATAGCGGCATGGGCGCGGGCACGCGGGCTGTCATGCCAGCAATAGTGGCATGCCGTAAACTGGAGAAGATCACAAGTGAAGCAGACAAATAACGGCATCATGAAGGCGGTAAAACTGGTTACCGGCATGCCGTAAATACCGGCATCTCTGACCAACCGTAAAATGCCTTGAGCAGTGTTCCCAACTGCCACAGGTGCACACAATCAGCACAGGTGGAGGCAATGGAGTCTGGCCCAGTACAAAAGGAGCACACCCACACACCACACCCCCTGCCACACCAAGATGATTCCAATAGTAGTATCATTACTGGAGCTGGAGGACATGCTTGCATTGCCACAACATCAGCTGTTCTGACTGCGTCGGCCCTGCGGGTGCACCTGTGGAGGTTGATGGTCCCTGGCTGTCCCGCTCAGCCTTCTCAGCCTCTATTCCCATCAAAATGGGACTGAAGTGCCCTTCCATCTGCTCCTGACCAGGCTGCTCTGGGGTGGTGGCGTGGTAGTTTCGAGGGACGATATTTGGGAGGATGCCAGTGGACTGGGCGTACGGACCACTTCCGATGCATCGTCCTCAACAGGCACCCATATGTCATCCTGTGGGTCCTCCACAGCCAGGGGTGCTGTGACTGCCATTTCCCCAGCCAAACTGGACTCCTCAGAACATGGTGCCTCGCTTGATTCCTCAGGATGGCCAATGGGTGGTGGTGCTTCGGCCTCTACGGCCCTTGGTGGCACCGGTGTACTTGCAACCTGGGTTGTCTTGCCTGTTGGTGCACGGCGGCCCATGGGTTGACCCCTCGAGGTCGAAGTGCGGTTGGCGTCATCCCGGGACCTCTTCCGGGGTGTGGTCTTTGCGGGGGTTGCGTCATGCCCATCGCTGTCATGGTCAGAGCCTGTGGGGGTCGAAGAGAGGGAAGGCATGAGTGATGTTTTGATAGGCATCATACATACATTTGGACAATTGATCATCCACACAATTGGGGGTAATAGGCATTTGTGTTTGGATGAGCATGTTGTTTGATACATGGGTGGGTTATGAAGGCATACGTCAGCGTCACTCATGTTGGCCAAGAGCTATGCTATTTGACATGCACCTTATTTGGGTCCTGCACGCTGTGTGACTCATGGCATTAAGTAAGGTCATCTGGTAAGTAAGCTCAGCGGGTTGAGCGCTCGCTGCTGCGATCTGAGCGTGATCTGCAGGTCGCAGGTTCGAATCCCAGCAAGGCCAACTCAGCCTTTCATCCTTCCGAGGTTGATAAATGAGTACCAATTTCGGTTGGGTGATATTGTATGTAAATATGTGCTCTGTAAAGCGCTTTGATATATAAATAACACATCATTATCCGTATCATTTACATTTTTGTGTGTTATGTGTCAG
Organism: Ambystoma mexicanum; assembly: GCF_040938575.1. Taxonomy (NCBI): domain Eukaryota; kingdom Metazoa; phylum Chordata; class Amphibia; order Caudata; family Ambystomatidae; genus Ambystoma; species Ambystoma mexicanum. The sequence continues at coordinate 283,187,612 of NC_090931.1, read as the reverse complement.
GTACGGCATTGCCTTGCAGCAGGCATCTGCATGTGTCTGTGATGCGTCCGCCTACTTTGCTGGGAGTGTGTGTGTGTTGGACCATGGCTTGACTCTTTGGACTGACATATTGGTTGACTTTCATCAGACTCGGCATTACAATGTTTTCTTAGGACACTCACCTCCATCGCTCAATGTTGTGGCGCCACACTCCATCTCGCCAACACCTTTGATCCCCTCCATTCCGATCATGCTGGCGCAGACGTCCTCCCATGGTGTCAGCTTGATTGGTGAGCTGGGACCTCCTCCTGTTCCTAATGCCTGGCTCCTGTTCACTGGGAGTATATTTCTAACTCTGAGTAGCAGGTCGTCCCAGCGCTTACGACAGTCTTTCATGGTGCGTGGGGTGTTCCCAACAGCACTGACTTTTTGAGCAACAAGTGCCCAGATCTCCTTTTTTTTAAAAAGAATTGCCTCTCTCTTCATGTTGTTGGAAAAGACTATCCCAGCATGCTCCTGTAGAGTCCCGACCAGCATCTCCAGGTCATCCTCATTAAATCTCTCCTTGCGCAGGCGGGCAGCTTCCTTCTTTAGGGCCTTGGGCAAAGTGGTGTGATAGGAGAATGTTCCCAGTACAACAGCAGAGTCCAACGGGTCCTGTGTGGTGAGGATGGCAATGGATTGTGTTTTTAAAGATGGCCGCCGTGCACCTTCCTGTTCCTGTGCGAATACGCTACTTCCGGTTCCGCTTATTAGCGGTGACCATTATTAATGGTGACCATTATTAGCGGTCATCGCTAATTACGGTCACCGCTAATGCCGCATTGTACCTTGTCGGTAGTGCTATCTGCACTATGCATGATGCCGCTAAGGGCATATTAGGTGCCTTTAACGGCATGGCAGTAATGACCTTACTGACATGGCGCAAAGCTCGTGCCCGCAAAGTCATAATAGTCCTATATTAGCGGACTGATGACTGCCCGGACACGGTATTTACGCCATGCCGGTAAGGACCGTTACTTACCTCCAAACTGGGAATGAGGGCATGTATCTCTTACACAAATCAACAAGATCTTCCTCTGTGACTTCAACATCCCTGGTAACCCAGCAACCAAATCAATGAAGAAAGAACTCCACTGCCTACTCGACACACTCAACCTCACACAGCGCACGAAAGAAACAACTCACAGGAAAGGTAATATCCTCAACCACATTATTACCACACTGCCCACCCTTCATCACACCTCTACTATTCCGCTCGACTGGCCGGACCATCTGGCAATCCCCTTTGAGATTAGTCACCCCACACCTCTCAAAGCAAACCCACTGAAAACCAAATAATCAAGCCTTCAGATCCTTCAATAACTTCCCAGTGGAAGCACTCCCAGAAGATCTCACCAAACTCCACCTGACATAGGCTGATGTACCCCTGACCTCTGCAACTTGCATCTCCAAAAACCCAACACCACACTCGCAAACAACATCAACCACCATGCCCCGATGAAATGGCACACCCTCAAGCCTAAACCTCCAGCACCCTGATACACTCAAGAACTCAACGTCAACAAATGAACCATCACAAAACAAGAAAACAACTGGCAAAAATCCTGCAGTGAATCCGACCTCACCCTGCTCAAGGAACTACGTGCTACACACAGGCAACTGATCATCACTGCCAAGGCCAACTACTTTCTAAACACCATAGCCAAGGCCAACAATGAAAGCAGAGCCCTCTTCAAAGCCATCAAACACTGCACCAACCATCTACCCAACCTCCCGTAGTACACTCCATCGAAAGAATCCACTGCCCAAGCGCCATAAACTCTTTCTTGATCAACAAGATTAACATGATCCACCAACACGTAGACACCAACATGACAACTGACAGCACACTACACATCCCATCTTGCAAAACCACAACTACCTGGACACTTTCAAGACACAAACTATGCAAGACCTCACTGCCACCTTAGCATACCTCAAGGCCACATCATAAGTGGATGACATCCTCCCTGCTTGCTTACTCAAGACCCTTCCGACTGAAGCTCTCCTCCCTTTCCTGACAATCATCCACAGCTCCCTAACTCAAGGCACCAGCTCTTCGACACTCAAGACTGGACAAATCTTCACACTTTTTAAGAAACCAACACTGGACTCTGACGATCTCAGGAACTACCACCCTATTACCCAGACAGTAGCCACACAACTCCTCCAACACATCAAGGCCAATAACCTCCTTCATTCCTACCAATCTGTCTTCAGACTCAGATGCAGCACAGAAATGGCTACAATCAAGATGATCGATGATGCCCTTAAAATCCTCGATGATGGTTATCTTTGCCTCCTAGTTCTCCTTGACCTCTAAGCAGCATTTAACACAGTAGACTACCAGACACTCACCGACAATCTACATCGCCAAATGGGAATCAGCAACATCCTCCTCAGCTGGTTCAAACCTACCTTGCAAACCTTCAACGGTTCCTACAAATGGATTCTTCCAGATCACCAACTCTACCCATCACCTGTGGAGTCTTGCAAGGATACATCCTGTCCCCCATGAGCTTCAGTCTTTACATGGAGCCGCTTGGAACCCTCCTCTCTCCACACAACATCCGCACTCACCAATACGCAGATGACATGCCGATCTATCTCAAGATATCCTCCATCGAAGACATCCACTGGCTCAAGCCTTGCCTCACATTGATTTAGTGCTTACCTGATGCTCAACCCCTCCAAGACTGAATTCCTACTGCTGACCAACAACACCGAACAACATGACATCCAGACCCTGCTCTCTGCTATGAACCTCGAGGAATTCATACCCTAGCTTGCCACCTGTGCAAAGTCTGTTGAGTTCAACATCGACAGACACCTCACGTTGAAACAACGCATAGCAAGGAAGTCACAAATGGCCTGGTACCAACTTAATCTGTGGAAAATCAAGCACATTATCCCTGAAAACAGCTTCAGATACTCTGTGCAAGCCTTGGTGCTCTCCCACTTGAATGATGGCAATGCCCTTTTGGAAGACCTACCAGCGCATAACCTAGCACCCATGAAATGTATCCTGCATGCTGCAACAAGACATATTAATAGGACTCTGCAAATTCGACCACAACACCCCAACCCTCAGCAAACTGCACTGGCTCCCACTGCAGGCCTTTATCATCTTTAAATCCTGTTGCATCATCTACAAGGCTGTCATGCTGAAGTCCCCAAGCTACCTCACTGTGAAACTCAGCATCTATGGAGGCTTGCGATCCGCCAGAAGTACGTTCACGTGCAGACTTGAATTATGACAGTGCAGGAAGGAAGGAACCAGAAGATAGGCCTTCCCTGTCTACGCTCCAAGACTCTGGAACCTCCTCCCTGTCAACATCAGATCTGCTGCATCACCTATACAGTTCAGGAATGGCTCCTGATTAACACCTAGGTCCACACACCCTGCACTCCCCACCCTACCTGAGACTCAGTGATCTGCTCCCCACTGTCTACACCCATGCCGCAAATTGCCCACCCTCCTCTGTAGCTCCCCGCTCCTTTTTTCTCTGCTTGTCTCCCTGTGTTCTCTCGCCTATGATTGTAAAGCGCTCTGTTGTTGCCCGAACCTAGGTCTGCGCTAAATAAATACCCTATTAATAACAATCATAGTGTGCTTGTGGGGATATAAGCCTGCTGCCTAGCTGTTGTTGACAAGTATTTCCAATCAAATCAATTAATAATGTAATGCTTTCCTGTGTTCACTGTAGTGCATACACTTTGTGCGTTTACTATAGCACAACTTCTGTAGCAATTTCACATTACTGTGGACAACATAATGATCATTTGCAAAACCAAAGTAGAAATGCGTATTGATAAATTTGAGAACCATCATGGTTTAGATGATAGCTCAGTGTGTAAAGCACTTATTGCAGAGATCTTTGTTCATATGGCAGATAACAGCACCTCATTCTGGCAAGGCTGACTCTGCCTTTCCTATCTGAGGATGAAACCTTGGCATCTACATATACTTTGAGGATAAAGGACAAGTAATGATGGCGAAAGGGGGCGTGGGGTGTGAAACAGAGGGATGAGCTGTGGCGTGATTCTCAGGAGGAATGGGAGGCTTCGCATGGAGTCAACCTGTCACGTGCAGGTTTCACGTATGTCTCTGAGCCCCGGGGTGCTTCTTTGCAAGAATGCATTTACCCCAAATAAGGAGAAGACAGACTCTAATGTTCAGCCCCGGAGGCGCTGGGCAGGTCCGAGCTCATCGGCGCCAAGAAGCTGCCACCTGTGAGCAAGATGTAAAGGCGATTTGTGCACACGTGTAGACAGAGGTGTTCCTGGAGCTAGCACATAGCAGCGCGCGACGACCCCAAGCCCAAAACAAACATTACCCGGGTTTTAATTAGAATGACTTTCTGTGCGGTGATGGGGGGCATTAATCATTGCTCCCGACCTGCAATGCGGTGGAGATAGGGCGGGGGGGGGGAGAAGGGGGGCTCTCAATGACCCCTGCCACTTTCTCAAGGAATAATCCATAATTAGCCTCTGGGGGAGCGTCGCCAAGGAATAATCGGTTTACCCTAGAACAGTCCAAAGAGGGGAGCGGCAGAAAGGGAAGCAGCAGGAAGAGGGGACGCTATTATACTTCATTAAATAAAAAAAATATATAGCCTTAAAATGCGAATGCAGGACGCTCTGAAAGGAAAGTAGGCCATCAAAGGCGCAGCCGAGTGTTTATGAAGGAACACCTCAACCGGCTCTGATGCGGCGATGTGGAGCGGCCTTTCGAAAGACACAACAGAGTTGGAACTCTTTATCAGTGTCAAATTATGACAAACGACGCCGGGAAAAGTCCTGGTGCTGCAGAACACAGAACAGCTGCAGCACCTTCCAAATTATGCAAGTATTTTTAGTGCCAGTGCCTTGGGGTTCCATATCGCTGATAATTAATCACGAGGAAAGAATTGTCCTGCTACTTCCTTCACTCTCTCTCTCTCTCTCACTCTCTTGCACTCGCTTCCATGGAACGCGCAGAGACGGCGTTACAGCATTATCCTGCGCGGGGCTGCGCGGGGCTGCGCGGGCGTTACTGCCCGGCGGTACGCACGTTGTTATGGGCCTCGGAAATCAGATGGGGAGAAGCGGCTTCGCAAATTCTGGCCACATTGGACAGTAGATGTGTCACGGGGAGCAATACAATCCAGCCACAACCCATGTGTTGTGCTGCCCTGAGGGCACAACGTGAGCTACAAGGCAGTTCTATTGATGGCCCGTGCTTTCTGATCTTTCCTTCTGTCCCTTCTAACAGCTCCCTTAAAGACTTGCAATCGATATACGCGATATCTAGAAACGGCCCAGAAATGAAAAAATCACAGACATATAGTTTATACGAGTATACATATATATATCGAGTGACGTTAGTTGCACTCGGAAAAGGCGAATAGGTTCAGTTCAGTAAAATCCTTGAAATTCAATGAAAAAATTCAGTTGCACTGATGCTAAGGCAGTGGTATTCAAACCTTTTCATACCGAGGCGCCCCTTGAGTAAAAATAGTGTTTCTGCGCCCCACCACATTGGAGTTGCCCCCCGCCCCAAGGTGCCCAAAGGATGCCCTGGCGGGGGGCAGTCTCTTTAAAATATGCGCAGTTTTACTACTGCTTATAGTTTCTATTAAAATCAGTCACCTTAATCTTATTATATTTTAAAAAGAGTAATCTGAATCCCTTTTTAAAAGTCTGGGCTCCCCCTTGGACATCCTTGGGGCCCCCCTGAAGGAGCCAGCTCCACAGTTTGAAGACCTCTGTGCTAAGGGGACAATTTAATGCAACAAAACCCCTACATTTTGGCAGGTGTTGGAAGCTACATCACCCTACCACGAGCCCCCCAATTATGCAGTCCTTTAAACACACTGATGACATCATCAATGACATCATTGATACAGCCAATCTCAAGTGAAAGTAAGAAAGATGCAACATTTAAATAGTGCAGTGCTGTATCTAAAATGCAGATGTACTCTAGCGCAACGCTTGTTGGGAATTTCCGTTCAAAAATACTGTCAATTTACAATCATCGTATCGGCACCACCCGCCTTTCTGTGCTGCACTGATTTTTTTGAGCCACGAATTAAAGCTTTCAAAGATAATCCCGCACCCCCAAACCATAAACTTCCCCTAATGCCCTCCTCCCACACATTTTGTTCATTTAGAAAGCAGTCCCTGTATTTTACATGAAATAAAAACATGTTTTGCTTCCTAAATTCACTTTGAATAATCCTCTCCCCCCCACTAGGATACACTGGGGGTCATTAGGACCATGGCAGTAGGGGGTTAACGGGGCTGGTAGAGCTGCCGGCCCCGTTAACCCCCTACCGACTCATTAGGAGGTCTCCTTTGCGGGTCCCCCGAGGGGAGCAGCATGCTAACAGGGGGCCGTCATTAACGGGCCTGTTGTTAGCATCCTCCCCATTCCCATTGAGCCCTATGGGGGCTCGAATGGGAATGGGGATAGGTTCCTGGAATGGGGAAATTCCGGGCCCTCCAAGGTCGGAATGGGCCGGCATTTCCCCATTCCAGGAACCCGGACCCGGTACCCGGACCTCCAGGCTCGTAATGACCCCCACTGTGCTTGCCACATCTTTTTATGTCATATTTATTTATGAGTATTTTTCCTTTGCTGCTTGATAAGAATCAGGATCTTAGATCACCAGGATAAATGAGATCCTTGAAAAAATAGTGCATATTTTTCTCCCTCCTCACTGTATTAATTTCCAACTCTCTTTAATGCACCGTGCATGTCCCCGTGAAGCGTTACATCGCAAGTGATTGTTTTACCTATGTATTAAAATGCATGGGTTTTATATGAAGGTCGAGATCTTCGCCACTGACGTGAAGAGGAGATCGAGGTCTTCTTTTTGAAATCATCCCAAACGTTTGTCCAAGCAAAACTCTGGCTAATGACAACATGCATCGCACCACTAACACGTGCGCTTCTGTGCCACAATTATTTTCAACTTCAAGCCACAAATGAAACCTTTCACAAATAAACCTATACATCCGGTTGGAATTCCTGCAAAAAAACAGGGATTGCTTTCTAAATTCACTTAAGCAAATACTGCACTTGCCACATCTTATTTGTTTAGTTTAATTCTTGGTGACGCGCCAAATCACTTGTACTTATTATGCCAGTAGCAGGTTTTCAACTCCAGTTAAGTCATTAACTCTCAGAAGACTGTTTTGAATAAAAAACACTGGCTGGCACTTTGAGCACATCGTTTGATGATAAGGCTTGATTAAAGCAAGCTCAAAGAGTTCACATGAGGAGCTGTTTAGGGAGGGGCAGGAGCTGGATGGGAATGGCCATAGGGATAAGCATGGCAATGGGCAGTCAATAGGTGGGTCAATACCAAGCAACACCAACAAGCTTTGGGTCCTCCCTCATGTGCCATTTCTCCCTATTTGTTCTCCAATGCAGTATCCTGCGCTTATAGATGACGCTAACGTGGCGCCCAACATCCCAAACTAACGGTGGAGCGGCTAAAATAGTGCAGAGAATCTGCTTTTTGGATGCCTCCTTTTTGGAAATCCACAAAGGGCCCCTGCACATTTCCAGGGGGCCTTAATGCCGTGCGGGTTATGCCGGCCAGACGTCTTGCATATGCGCGCCAGACACCAGTATATAACAACCTCCCAGCACCCACGTGGACACTCGGGGGGCTTTTGGCGGTGACAGTCCCTTAAAGGACTTGTCATTGTGTACGAGTGGGAAAAAAGGATAGAAATAGAAATTGTACAACAGAAGTTCGTATCACGTCGCCACCGCTTACAAATGCGTGATAGGGTCAGGCATGACCCCATCGTGAGCCACACATCCCCCCTGTGACTGTTTCCAACAGGTACCCCTTGCAAATGAATGAAAGGGTCAGGCATTACCCCATCATCCACAACACCCCCCCCCCGCCCCCTCTGTGACTGTTTCCAACAGGTACCCCTTGCAAATGCATGAACGGGTCGGGAATGGCCCCATCGCGCACTGCACACCCCCCTGTGACTGTTCCCAACAGGTACCCCTTGCAAATGCATGAATGGGTCGGGAATGACCCCATCATGATTGCACATCCCCCTCCCCGTGACTGTTCCCAATAGGCACAGGGGATAATGCTTATTTTCTTCACATATTTAAGCATATCCAGTTTGGGAATTCGAGCTGCACTTTAAAATGCAAAGGACTCCCGCCTGATTTGCGCAATTGCGCAACAGAGGGGGAATAGGGCATCTGAATGCTCAAATCCTAAATGTGCACATGCACCTGCTGCTTGTGAATCATGCACAATTTCACTGAAGCAAGAGACCGGAATCACTCCCGCCACAATGGATGGTGAAAGCTTCTCTCACGGTGTGTGTGTGTGTGTGTGTGTGATGGCTGCCGATGCACCGGATCTATTGGTCCTGTGGTGTGACTGGCCTTCCAGGGGGCCGGTGCTGGTAGGAGCGAGCAGTGTGCACGTCTGCGCGTGCTCTGTGGCCAGAGAGAATCTCTTATGGTGTTTGCTTTAATGCTCACTGGGATCAGCTGATGATTTGGGATGTTGACTTACTTGCTGGGGTGCAGATTATTTTGCAGTTTTCTCCTCAGCCCATTATAAGATTTTCTGGGGCCAGACAATCAAGAATTTGCCCTGGTGCTAAAAGTGAGCAAATGCTTTGATAATACAAAAGGGAGCAAACAGATTTTGTCAAAATCCATATAATCTAAAAACGTTTGCACGGGTCAAAAAATAATCAGGCGGTTTTTTCTGCACTGCGTTTGCTGCATAACTTACAACAACGGGTGTCTATTGCCTTTCTTTTTATGTTACGCAGCACAAATCATAAATAAAGCAGCCGGCTCCTATTTGCCATCAGTGAAAACGTTATAGATCCTACTGATTGGGGCTAAACCTTTTTGCACCATTCTCTATTAACAAAGCAGCCAAATTGGTGCTAAATTAATTTATTCCACTTTTTTGCACAAGCGCAAATCTTTGGTAATCTGGCCAGCAGAACCAAATCAGCTGCATCGCGCCGGATAGGTGTCTTCATTTCCCATTCGTCGCGGTCTCCTGGTTTGTGGCAAGCGGCCATTTTAGGCAAGTCGTTAATTCAGATGTTAAGCAAGTGAATGAAATGGTAGTCTGTGTGCGTGTAACACATCTCCAAGTACACTTATTCCATAAAAGGCAAGGGCAGGGTTTTCAAAATCTATAATTTATTGGACTAGCATACGAATTCTAATAAATGGGAAGCCTAGTAGTCAGATAACCTTGTTGGTCTCTTCTGACAAGCACTTTCAATAATTATTTATTTTAAGGATGTACTTAAATGTTATATGAAATAGCTGCCTGATACATTTAAGATGCTCGTTCCAAACTTGGAAGATGCCATGAGACGTTGAATTGGGGAGTACTCTGGGAAGTTAATCCTTTATTATACTCCTCCTAATCTTGTTGGTATAAGCACCGAATGAATGTATTGATTTTAGGATGGTGTATGATGGGTTCAAAGGGACTAATGAATTAACTATTTGATGTGGTGGAGTTTTTGTGTTATAATTTAGAACGATCTAGATAGGATTTAAGTATTACCATCTTTACATTCTCACTTTCTTTTGGTACAAGGACCCACTGAATGTATTGATTTTAGGATGGTGTATGACGGGCCTAAAGGGACTAATGTGTGAAATGTTTGAGGTAGTGGAATCTCTGTGTTACAATTTGGAACGTTCTAGACTGGACTTAAGTAGTACTATTTTTGCACTTTTATCTGAAGTGATGATTATTTTATGATTATTAAGGAAAATGTTGATCCAGGAAATGTATCCTAATTACTCTGCTGTGAACCCTAATGTGAAAAGAAAAAAGTTTAATTATCTCTGTTAACAAATTGTGGTGTGAGTGATGTCCTTATTTTAAATGAGTTGATAATTATAATGTGTAAAATAGTAATTTCGGAACCTTTTTAGCTATATATTTTTGGATGCTTATTTGCAAAGGTGTAATTAGCCTTTTTTACCAAAAACAAATAAATAATAATAAAAAAAATAGCGGTCTGCTAATTGTTTTGCATATTGTAAAGAAGTGCTTGCTTGTCTGCTCATACTGTAAGGAGATGTTTACGGTTTCATCAGACTATATATAAATGCAACGTAATACAGATTCCAGACAACTAGCTGTCCATTGCTAAATGCCCAGTAAAAAGACCACTGCGGAAACCCACAACCCCTGCAGACACGAGCACACTTTTAAAACAGCAGTTTCGAAAAGAGCAGCCCATCTTCTCTGAAACCCCACCTGGTAGCTTCCGTGAATACATGAATAGGATCATAATAAATGCAGGGAGGGGATGCTGCGCCTGCTGTACATTTCACCGGTGCCCAGAGGGGCCGTTATTATTTGATAATACTCATGTTATACATTATATATCTTTCATATTGCATTCAGTATAACTCTAGGATTTCCATTGGGGTTAAGTTAAATTGGCAAACCATGGACTGATGCGCACTGACAATAGACTAGCAAGTAGTATGGAGGACCCTCTGCACCCCGTCCACCCTCGATAGCTTTGGGGACAGAGGGAGGAATCCGTGTGTTGAGCTGCCTGACAGGTACTTTGCAGCCACGTAATCCCTGAATATGAGCCAGAATGACTCATCTCTACAAAGCATGTAGTGACCGCCACCCTACATCCATGGCAAGGCATTCGCCCATAGGCAACAGGTTCCCCCATCTTGGGATGCAGCCCCTATCAACAGCAGGGCTTCTACACAGCTGGGCACACTGGAAGAAGACAATGTACTGCCAATCCCCAATGCCATGTGTCCGATCATATATTAAGGGGCGAACCGTCCACCTCCTTCACTGCCCCCACACTGTATGGGACCAGGGGTGTTGCTGGGCCTGGAAAAGAGCCGGGCTACGCTAATGTCAGGATGGTTGGGACTCGCAGCATTTGGTTGTAGCCCATGAGTTTCTATCCGGGGCTACAACCAAAAGAGCCAGGGTTACAGCCCCCCTGCCCCCCCCAGACCCTCCTAGCGACGCCTCTGTATGGGACATTGGAAGCAGGGTTTGTCTTCACAATGGTCAAGGCACATGTTTGACAGATTACCTGAGAACACGCGGTGGCTGATGGGTAAGGACACCACAAGCCTGACATAAAGGACTGGGCCACGGCTCACTCTTTGGGGGGGATTTCCCCATGCTTATAATGCTGTAAACATTGCATGGCCACACAGCAACCCTGGAATCACCACATTAATACCATAGCAATGGTTATGTGAGTCACATTTCACGCTCAGGGATGCACCCCTCCCCCATCTTCAGCAGGTTTCCTTGCAGGTACACCTTAGCCGCCCCTTTCCTTATCCGCTGCCCTTCTTTACACACATCAAATGGGTCCTCGCCAGCCAAACCTCCTGCAGCTGGCATATAACCTCGCCAGAAGCACGTGTCCCTGTTAGAGGAAGCGGAGGGGCGAAACGTGTTGGCCCGATGGCACATTCTCCCAGGAGAGAATGACGGATTTATCACTTGATGAATGCCTTTGTGTTAGGGTGACCAGACGTCTGGGTTTTCCCGGGACAGTCCGGGGAAATCACCCGATGTCTGGGGGTCCTGGGAGTTTTTTACTTTTATAAACCCCGTGCAGGGTTTTGGATATGGTCCCTTTTTTTGCTGGGACCCAATTTCGAAATCCCGAAATCGGGTCCCGGCGCAAATCTTTTTGCGCGATTGGGGGCGTGAAATGCTTTTCACGCCCACATTTCCTCCCCCTTCCCCTCCCCGGCACTTTCCTCCAATGAGAGGAGTGTGCATGTTAGCACACCCATTACGCGCCCCCCGCAACAGGCCAGCGACATAGAAGTAGGACTAAAGTTGTATGTGTATTTACCTTAGTCCTACCTCTGTTTCAGTGGCCCGTCCAGGTTTCTTTTTTTAAAAATCTGGTCACCCTACTTTGTGTGTAATTGTGAAAAACGGATGAGTGTGGCCGTATGTTTACATCGCTGTCGCTGTATGTATACGTGTTCAATGAAAAACCTTGAGTTGAGATGATCCAATGAATTGCAACAAAACCATTTAAATTCAGCAGGTGTGGGGAGTGACGACCATCTTAACTCGGAGCCCCCCCTACGTAGATGTCCCCCATGGTGTAATTTTTTATCTCATTTCTCATCCCTGCTGTGATCTCACCTTGTGTGATCATGGAGTGAGAAACCAAGCGGACTCCGAGTTCACTCCCAACACACACCAAACTCAACTGGCTTCATTGGGCTCAATGGGATCATCTTAACTTTCTCTTCACTCACGTATTTTCGCTGATTTTGAAGGGTTTCGCCATGCTGCACCTTCTGCAGGGCCTTGGTCACTGTCCAGGTTGCTCCGATTTGTAATAAAGGCTGCGGCCCATATCCCCCCTGCCGAGCAACTAAGCCGATCGCATTGTCTGGGGCCTTAGGACATAGCAAGGGCTGGCCAGACAGGCATTTGCCGTAGAAGGTTAATGGCCAGGCGGCCAGGCCCTAAGGTGACAAGCCCAGGCCCTACAGGGACTTCTGCAGAGACGTTAATACCTTCACGCCCTCTGCATTCATGTCTATGAATATTCTTCACCCTAGAAAAGACATGCACGCTTTGCTAACCGCAGATGTTGCTTTTTTGGTAGTGCAATCGTTGCACAGTTTCTGTGCATGAATGAAGGGATGACAACGCGAGCACCAAGCAAGGCCCAATGGAATGTAGGGAGTATGTCAACTTTCCCAATGGGGATACTTAAGCAGCGTGGATCCGGCGTACAACCTCATGAACTACGCGCTATGGCAAGTCAGCATTGTACTGAACCAACAGAGGATTTGGGCCAGAAAAAGACAAATGTGCTATAGTGGCCCAAAGCCCCTGGAACTAGAACTCCAAACATTGACACCCATAACAAGGCCGAGTGACTCATTACGAGACCCAGAGGAAGCAAAGAGGACTGAGTTATTAATTTACAAGTTCTCTGAGGCATTTTAGGAAAATTCGCATTTTCCTGCTCAAGCGCGAATGTCCCCAGCCTCACCTGCATAAACCTGCAGTGTCCCAATGTGTGTACATGGTTTGCAGACATTTTGCAGCTAGGGTGAGAGTTGTGGCAACTGAGCCCACTTTGCATTGCTTGCTCAGAAAGGTTTCATGTTTGAATCACTATCACAGACATATTACAAATGTGACATTCTGCAGTCATACGTATGTTTCCAAAATGTACTTTGCATTTATGCAAATTGACAACCAGCTGGAATTGACTTGATTCCTTGAGGAGATCGCTCACTGCTCAACCTGGGCTGGGGTCCCGCCCTTCAGCCCCACCAGCATCACTCTGCCCTCTCCTTTGCTTAGAGGGTGAAGTTACAGGATATTTCCTGAGTAGGTTTATTTCATTTCCAGCTCTGTACCAAACCCCTAAATAAATCTCATGGCCAGGCCTTTTGGACCAACTTTGGATGCGACTGGTTTAAAAAAAGCAAAGTATAGCATCATGTGAGTGACTAGGCCAGGCATCTGCGGGGGCTGGGGTGGGGCTGAAACAGTAAATGCCCACTCAAAAGGTCCTAATAGCTCTTTGACATTGGGGTGCTAATATAGAGGAAACCGGAGTAAAAATGCAACGAGGTGATAGGAAGGTTGCTGGATACTGCAAGAGGCCTGCGGCAGGTGATGGCCTGAAGGTACCAGCAAACTCAGCCTGTAACATGTGCGCTTCAAAGCACACATGCAATTTCCCAAATTAAAGAAACATGTTGCCGTGTCATGAGACTGCCAGCTTGGGGCCCTCCTGAGGTTCAGTGCTCATTTCAACTAAAAATGTTGAAAGGTTCTGACCTTGTCCCTGGGAAAGGTACAAGAATCTCTGCCCACCAGGGGGGTGAACATCATAATGATTGATGATTGGTTGGTGTTCTTTCAGCCCTGTGAGAATGGGGGCCGCAGAGAAGGCTTGCGCTTTAGAGGGCCTTTGGCTCTGCTGCGCTGTTTGGAGGATGTCACTTCCCTTCCTGGATCCTCGAGGCCTCTGCAGGGGAATTGGTTACTTTTCTGTTTTATACCTTTTGTTTCTCAGGGTTTGTGTCTGTGTGTAAATGTCTGAGGACAGAGTTTCTGCACCACGAAGAGCCACTTCACATATATGCATATATGCACAATTCCAGCAACCGCAACTCCACAGTTGTATTCCCTTACCCTCTCCCATGCCGCTCCTCCTTCCAATATCCCTCCATCCTCCCACTGCTACCCTCTAACCATTCTCCCTCTATCTTTTCCCATTTGTAATTCCCTCTTCTTTCCCTCCTCCATCTTTCAAATGTTTAATTTAGCTTCCCTTCCCTTCCATCTCTCCAACTCACACTCTGGCTTCCATCTCTCTCTCCACACATTACTTCCCGACCCCCCCTCATTCTTTCTTCCTTGCTCTCCCCTTCCCAAACCCAGTTACCCACGCTCCGTCTCTCTCCCACCCCACCCATCCCCTCGACTCTCTGCATTTCTATCTCTTGCCCACTCCCTGCCTCTTTCTCCCTAACTCTTTCTCTCCATGTATTCAGAAACCTTTCTCCCTCTCTTCTCCATATTTCCCTCTCTTCCATTCCCCTCCGCCAGTCTTTTAGGCAGCTGGACTGTCTGATTGCACAACGCATTATACTGCAGGTGCATTAACATGCTGAGCTATCTTATTCAGTTTGAGTAAGTGGTCTCCAGTTTAAAACAGCCAAGGACACGTGACCTGAGAGCTGGTTAGGGCTGACTCCCCACTTAAGAGAGAGGGGGAGACATACACATAAGCAGAAACATGGAGGTGCAGGGGGATAGGAGGTAGATGAAAGTGTCAACGAAAAAGGGAGAGTTGACAGGTAGATGGCTGGAAAAAATATCCAGAAAGAAAAAATGGACACAAAGTGCAATGCAAAGTCGAAGCATGAAAAATTAAACAAATTAAAGAGAAAAAAAGTAAGAACTAGCAAGAGGAGAACAGGGAGCATGACGTGTCACAATCAAGGCTGAGGTGATAATAGGCAGTTTTCCCACTATGAAGTGAGCAGCACTTGCTAATTTTGCAACATGCATGCAAACCCTTCACCAGGCCTGAGCCCAGCAGGAGCGCAACATGAAGCCCTGCCATGCCCAGTGAAGGTTTAGACAGCCACAGCATGCTTGCCTTTTGAGACTGTCTTTGCTCGCTATTGTTCGCACTTACATAATCTCCACGGGGGCAAAATTACACTCCTGCCCCCATTGTTCAAGGAGAATGGGGCCAGCTGCTCCCTTTGCCCCCCATGTACTCGCTGCCTCCGGGCACAAGCCATGGTCCTGGCACGGCTGCCCTGGATGCGCACTTGTGCGTGTAGTTGATAGCTGATGGTGGAGCCGGCGGGTGGCAGAATCTTGTCCCTGCAAATTTTAACTACTCTTTGCAAACCCTGCTGGAACTGGAGAGTCTGTGCAACCGAAAGGAAAACAACATCTCCTCGACTGCTGTCGTTTTACGCAGGCCATGTAAGAGACCTGGGAGATTACCGAGCCATCGAACTGGGACGCAAAACCACTGCTCAAACTGAGGCGCGCTGACCTGGGTGGCGCTGAGTGTGCCCGTTGCAGCCCGGTGAAGACTGCAGGCAGCAATGGTGGGGCAGCAGCGGATGGCCGCCCCCTCCCCAGGCCCCCACCCTAACAAGGTTAGGAGTTGGGGAGGGGTGCAGTGATTTCCCCTGTCGGGGCTGCATCTGTGAGGTGCGGCCCAAGCAGTAGTAGAGCAATGCTAGCAGGGGGAACTCATACCCCTACCCTTATATGGTTAGGAATGGGGGACGGGGCGGGTGCTTTTTTTGAGTCTGACCCACGTCTGTCAGATGCGGCCAGGGCAAGGTGGAGAGCTGCACCGTCAGCGTGGCTTTCAGCATGGCCCCCCCTGAAGAGAGGGAGGGCTGTGCTGAGAGCCATGACAGCATGGCTGTCAGCGCGGGGCTCCCTTGAGGAGAGGGAGGGCCGTGCTGACAGCCATGCAGAGCTCCCATGACGAGAGGGAGCACCAGGCTGACAGCCATGCCACCAGAGATCCCAGGAGAATGGCGTGGATCCCCATTGGCGAATTTCTGGGCTATACTGGTTTTCCGAGCCGTGTGGGGTTGACATGTCACTCCCCGGGACATAATAAGGGATATGCAGCCATCCCAACTGATATGTAGCCTCTTGCTCTCTGGTGACCCAGAGACTGCAACTCCCAGAACCCTTCTGTAGGCCTTTCCACTGCTGTTGGGTTAACCCTTCCAGGTGATTGATAATCTCTCAAATTATTCTCTCAATAGGTCGCAGGCTCAGTCCCGGTTTCTATCGCCTGGCTCCTGGTCTCTGGCCTTCAAAATCGCTCGCTGCTGGCTGCCACCTGTGTTTCCAATGGCCCTTCTTCCTCTTCTGTGCCTTCATCCCCACCCCTTCTCTCTGCTCTGCCACTTAGTTTCAGACTGAATAGGCCTCATATAGCCCCCCTTCTATAGGTTCGATGTCTCACCATTTAAGATTGGCTATTTGCCAACCTTGCCTCTTTGAAGCGCTCTGGCTGGCTTAATGACTCTCCATCACTGCTTTGCCAAGCTGGTTTAAAGGCCCACTGCCAGTGTTTTAAGTGGGATTAGAAATCAGGGGGGGAGGGCGCTCTCCTTAGGGGTGTGATCTAAGTACACCCGTACTTAGGCCACGCTGCCTAAGGGGAGCCCCCCTCACCTGATGGGGTATGGGGGGTGGCGTTTAAATGGAGTAGAGATGGGGCACACTGGCATTATTACTTTTGATGCACCTAGACCCTCCTTTTAAACAAAAGAAGGGACTGGGCACACCAAGGTGTGACACCAGTGTGACCCAGCAAGGAGCCGCGTGGTGCAACACTTTAACCATTGGTTCCTTTAATGAAAGGGCTGCCTGCTGCTAATGGCTCTTTACTCAGAAACAGCTCTCCTTTTGTTTTCAAGTAAAGTCCTCATGCAGCATGAAGCCAAGCTGCTTCATGCTTCATGATGACTATTTACTCAGATTCAAAAGGAGAGCTGAGCAGTCCAGTCCTCCTCCTGTTTTGGAGTGCAGAGACATCAAGCAGCCCGTGTAGCCAAAGCGCTGCACGGTTACACATGCTTCTTCCAGGTGTTAACATCTTCTTTTCTTTTTGCTAATACGAAGTGCTGAAACCTGCAGACAGCCGGTGTAACCGCAGCGCTTCGGCTACACAGGTTGCCTCGGGTGTCAGCGTGGCTGGGGCTAGTCAGGGATGGGTCCCGGCAGGGCCCCGGCTCGGGAGCCCTTTTTGGAGACTGCCGTGGCCTGGCTATGGCTGAGCCTGGCCCACTTAAAGCCCTGCCTACTGCCCATTTTAGCATCAAGTAAAAGTCCAACCTGGATGTTGGGTGCACGTTGTGGAGCTCTATTGAGCGTCGACTTCCCCTGGCTCGTCTCTGTCAGCTGTCCATGTCTGAAACTCTGCACCACTATTCCTGTGTTCTTTCCTCGCGTGAGTTCTTGGGCACTGCTCACAGGGATCCCCATTCACGAGTGAAGGCTCACAAATACCAGCGGTTGTAAGCGTTACCGTAGATTTCATCGAATAACATTTCACCTAATGAGATTTCAGCAAATTTATTTCACTGAAAATGGTAGGTGAAATGGTATATGTGTAATGTATAATAGGCGGGGTGTGGGGTAAGGGTATACGTTATGGAAGGGAGGGGTGGGGGCAGTGGGGGTTTCCTCTGCATTATAAAAGAAAAGTAGAAAAAGTAAAAAGTTCATGTAGTTTTCCGTGAATTAGGTGAAATATTTTTGAGGAAATCACATACATCCGTTCATGGCTTTTCTTTCTCCCTAGTGAGAATTCCCGTGCTGATTGACATGGGTCATTTCCTGGCATACGGGCCCCATTGGGATGCACGTCACAATCAAACCCTTGGAGAAAGTTGGTCCAGTCCATTTGGCCATCTGCCAGTCCAGTTCTTGGAGTTCCATGGGGCCAAATCGAAACCGCCAGTGCCAAAGCCTATAGGTGGTATCCCGTGCTTTGAATGTCGATAATTACTTCGAAGTAATTACTTCCAAATTAGTTCGAAAAATATATGTTATTGTGGGTTAACGGATAGAAAGGGGGTGGGGAGTGACTTGAGTAGGGTGGGAGTGAAGGGGAAGAGGAGCAAGGGGGGACCACCAAATTAACAAATAAATAAAATCGAAGTGAAATGTTGAAGTGTTAGTCTCTCTTTGTGTTCTCAAATACACATGAGGTACTGGCTCCACAAGGTACGTGTGGTTTCCCGTACTCAGAATGCCCGTGCTTGGAGACCACCACAGAGTTTAGTTTGAGAGACGGCTTTGCAGAACTGAGGCAGTGCTGTCTCCAGGTAACTTAGTTTGTGTATGATATGCTTCGTAGGTCAAGGGCACATGTTGGTAGAGGGCTCTGCGGAACCGAGCCAGTGCTGTCTGCGGGTCACTTAGTTCATGTATGATATGCTTCGTAGGTCACGGCACATGTTGGTAGAGGGCTCTGCGGAACCGAGCCAGTGCTGTCTCTGGGTAACGTAGTTTGTGTACGATATGCCTCGTAGGTCAAGGGCACATGTTGGTAGAGGGCTCTGCGGAACCGAGCCAGTGCTGTCTCCAGGTAATGTAGTTTGTGTACGATATGCCTCGTAGGTCAAGGGCACATGTTGTGAGTGGGTTCTGCGGAACCGAGCCAGTGCTGTCTCCGGGTAACTTCGTGTATGCTATGCCTCGTAGGTCAAGGGCACGTTGGTAGAGGGCTCTGCAGAACCGAGCCAGTGCTGTCTCCTGGTAACGTAGTTCGTGTATGATATGCTTCGTAGGTCACGGCACATGTTGGTAGAGGGCTCTGCGGAACCGAGCCAGTGCTGTCTCTGGGTAACGTAGTTTGTGTATGATATGCCTCGTAGGTCAAGGTCACATGTTGGTAGAGGGCTCTGCGGAACCGAGCCAGTGCTGTCTCCAGGTAATGTAGTTTGTGTACGATATGCCTCGTAGGTCAAGGACACATGTTGGGAGTGGGTTCTGCGGAACCGAGCCAGTGCTGTCTCCGGGTAACTTCGTGTATGATATGCCTTGTAGGTCAAGGGCACGTTGGTAGAGGGCTCTGCGGAACCGAGCCAGTGCTGTCTCTGGGTAACGTAGTTTGTGTATGATATGCCTCGTAGGTCAAGGTCACATGTTGGTAGAGGGCTCTGCGGAACCGAGCCAGTGCTGTCTGCGGGTCACTTAGTTCATGTATGATATGCTTCGTAGGTCACGGCACATGTTGGTAGAGGGCTCTGCGGAACCGAGCCAGTGCTGTCTCTGGGTAACGTAGTTTGTGTACGATATGCCTCGTAGGTCAAGGGCACATGTTGGTAGAGGGCTCTGCGGAACCGAGCCAGTGCTGTCTCCAGGTAATGTAGTTTGTGTACGATATGCCTCGTAGGTCAAGGGCACATGTTGGGAGTGGGTTCTGCGGAACCGAGCCAGTGCTGTCTCCGGGTAACTTCGTGTATGCTATGCCTCGTAGGTCAAGGGCACATGTTGGTAGAGGGCTCTGCAGAACCGAGCCAGTGCTGTCTCCTGGTAACATAGTTCGTGTATGATATGCCTCGTAGGTCAAGGGCACATGTTGGGAGAGGGCTCTGCAGAACCGAGCCAGTGCTGTCTCCGGGTAACGTAGACTGTGTATGATATGCTTCGTAGGTCAAGGGCACATGTTGGGAGAGGGCTCTGCAGAACCGAGCTAGTGCTGTCTGCAGGTAATTTAATTTGTGTATGATATGCCTTGAAGGTCAAGGGCACATGTTGGGAGAGGGCTCTGCAGAACCGAGCCAGTGCTGTCTCCAGGTACCTTAGTTTGTGTATGATATGCCTCGTAGGTCAAGGGCACATGTTGGTAGAGGGCTCTTCAGAACCGAGCCAGTGCTTTCTCCAGGTAATGTAGTTTGTGTATGATATGCCTCGTAGGTCAAGGGCACATGTTGCTAGAGGGCTCTGCAGAACCGTGCCAGTGCTGTCTCCAGGTAACATAGTTCATGTATGATATGCCTCGTAGTTTGTGTATGATATGCCTCGTAGGTCAAGGGCACGTGTTGGGAGAGGGCTCTGCATAACCGAGCCAGTGCTGTCTGCAGGTAATTTAATTTGTGTATGATATGCCTTGTAGGTCAAGGGCACATGTTGGGAGAGGGCTCTGCATAACCGAGCCAGTGCTGTCTGCAGGTAATTTAATTTGTGTATGATATGCCTTGTAGGTCAAGGGCACATGTTGGGAGAGGGCTCTGCAGAACCGTGCCAGTGCTGTCTCCAGGTAACATAGTTCATGTATGATATGCCTCGTAGTTTGTGTATGATATGCCTCGTAGGTCAAGGGCACATGTTGGGAGAGGGCTCTGCATAACCGAGCCAGTGCTGTCTGCAGGTAATTTAATTTGTGTATGACATGCCTTGTAGGTCAAGGGCACATGTTGGGAGAGAGCTCTGCATAACCGAGCTAGTGCTGTCTGCAGGTAATTTAATTTGTGTATGATATGCCTTGAAGGTCAAGGGCACATGTTGGGAGAGGGCTCTGCAGAACCGAGCCAGTGCTGTCTCCAGGTACCTTAGTTTGTGTATGATATGCCTCGTAGGTCAAGGGCACATGTTGGTAGAGGGCTCTGCAGAACCGAGCCAGTGCTGTCTCCAGGTAACATAGTTCATGTATGATATGCCTCGTAGTTTGTGTATGATATGCCTCGTAGGTCAAGGGCACATGTTAGGCGAGGACTCTGCAGAACCGAGCCAGTGCTGTCTGCGGGTAACTTATTCGTCTGGTATCGCCCTGATAGGCCAGCTTTCCAGGCAGCAGTGTCCACTCCTGACCATAAGCAAAGGTCACGCTGATGACTTTGCCATACGTTATTGCCTCTCATCTCCCCACCTGGGGGAGCGTAGGTGTTGCTAAACGTCATCTGGGTTTTCAGCGTAGTCACCATGACGCCGCCTGTCCCTGAAATCTCAGTGCTCTTTTCTGTCCTGCAGTCGCCTTCCACCTGGCCTTTTTCTGCAGTGGAAGCCATGTGTGGACAGAAGTTATTCTCTATATGTGCGACACCAATCACAGCAAACTGGTTTGGGTATGGACTCCAGCAGCCTCGAGCTGGCCTTCTATTCTGACCTGTCCACCACGGTTACCTTAGCATAGAGATTCAATACTGAGTTTGTTGCCTTTCTTCGTCCTTTTTCTCTGTCCACTTCTAAGCACAACCTGTCTAGCGCCAAGATACTCCCCTGCATAGGAAAGCGCCTTCTGAACAAATAGAACAAATCATTCATTCATAGAAATCATAACGCAGGCGATGAGCTTTGTGAAATTCCATAGTCCAAGCTTTCCATGGCAATAGAGGCTAGGACTGGAATATCGGGCGATAGGGAAATGCAAGTGTGGGGCAAAGTGGTTTACATTGGTGAGTTCATTTTTGGGGCAAAGTGGTTTACATTGATGAGTTCATGCACCGTGAGGTTAAAATGCACCGGATGCCACACATCTTGCCAAACACCTCTGCATAGTAGAGGCAGTTCAAATCTATGGAAAACTTCACCAACATTCTGCAGGAACATTTTTCATATTTGAGTGTAGGCGGAAATTCCATGGGTACAGAGGGAGATCTGCTGGTGCTGTGCACACGTGTCAAAATCTACAGGTAATTGTCATCATTAGAAGTCTGCCTTTTTGCTGAAAAATAGCGCCCCGTAGGTTTGCACTGTCTTTCCAGAGAGTACTCAAATAGTTTATAAGTAACAAAGTGACATTTTTTGATTGTGGACCGCTTTTATATTGGTGTCTGGGTATGTCATATAGACACAGATAGGTGGCCTGTCCAGAAGCATCCTTCTCCAGTGAACGGTGGGGCGGGGGAGGGGGGGGGGGGGGTTCCTGGAGAGAGGGAAAGCACATTTCAATGACCTTTGCTTCAGCAAGCGATGGTCTTCCCCAGCGGCGCTATTGGGGTGCACCTAAATTTCAGAAGCTGTTTCCATTGTGGGCCCATTTCCCAATTGCTGCCCAGTGTGTGTCCATGGGGGTACACACCTGATCTTTTTATTTAAGTAATTGCATTATGAGGAAGTGTCCAGCTGTGCTTTCCAGTTAGATATATAGGGGTAGATGGAGAAGACAATTGGGGTCATCCCGAGTTTGCCAGTATCCTGCCGGTAAATCCGTCAAGATACCTGCAAACCGGCCAGCCATTACCGGCACCTGATATCCCAGCATTACTGGGATATTCCAGGTGCCATCAACGGCGGCCTTTCCCCATTCCATGGAACCCACAGGACTCCATGGAGGGCATTGCCAGCATAACCAGCACCGATAACACCAGTAATACCGGCTGTTTTTTGCGGGGGCCTGATTTACCTCCAGCTTGAGGCAGCTCGGTAAAACCCCACCCGCTAACTTTTACTCTGCCGTAAATACTGGCACTTTTTTTCCATACCGGCAGAGTCGGAATGAGGCCCAGTGTTTTGTTTCAGTGAAGCGGCCCACTCAAGACAGAAGGGTGGTCCCAAAATTAAAGCAACAAGCATTGGCAAAGCTGCCAGTTTGGGCTATTATGTAGGCATGAATGGGCATTTGTCAGGTACTGCCATCATGTGTGGGACTACATGGCAATTGGATAGCAATAAGATAGCAATTGCTGGCAAATGTTGGGAGCACTTGGGCATATGATGTCAGTGCCTGGAAAAAGCCTAATGCCTTTGCACAAGCCTAAATGGTTGGCTTTGCCAGTGTTTGTTTTAATAGATCTTCAGTGCAAGGAACAGTAGCGAGGAAACACATATTGCTTATAAATCATGTGGATGAAGGCATACTTGCTTAAGATATTGTTATTACACCAGTGCCAGGGGACCGCTCCAGTGGTGATAGTGTGCAGTACAAATATCCTTTAACATTAACATAACATTAACCAAGAGCTCCTTTACAGCAGCAATGAAGCCATTAACTCTTAGATAATTGCTTAGAAAGAACACGTTCAGTCCCTATACAGCACAGAGTTTGATGTTACTATGTGATGGAGCTAGCTCAAAGAAGTGGAGATTTGGTCACGGAGGTGCAGCATATGGGTGAACATGGCCATGAACGATCAGAGGGTGGGCAAATAACCAAGCAACATCCATAGGCTGTTTTTCCCTTTTCACATGTCATCTCCCTCCTATCTGTACTTCAAAGCACCAGCTTTAGATGACAGGTGGCGCTTTAGTGCCAACTAACGGCCCAAAGTAAAAAGGTGATGGGGCTTATTGTTGCTTGTAAAAAGCCTCTCCACCCTCTGCTCTCCGATTCAAGTGCTGGTCAGCTTGTTATTTCAATTTCTGCAAAATGCATTCTTTCCTTGGCTCAGCCACCTTTGAGGCACACAGTAGAATTAAACGTAAAGAAAAGACTACTGAAAGTAATGTGCTTGACCCAGAATATTGTGTGAAAATATGATACGCTGCCACACCGCCTGTGACCCCAATTTTGGTGCGCGGATGGCATTTAATGCTGATATGAATCCTTTTATTTTTTCCTCGCTTCAGGGTCAAAATCTAATTAGCGCAGTGCCTTCGCCTGCCATCTGATCTCACCTAACCCCGAAGACTCTGCTTTATGCTTTAATAACTTGGACACACAATTACCACCCTCACGGGAAAGGAGAGTGTAAGGTTACAACCCCCCTTGAACCCCGAGCCAGGGCAGTATGAGCGTGCTGGGGGTCGCTGTGAGGTCCTCGGGGATAGCCCAGCTGCCTGGACAGTCGCCCTGGGGCCATTTCTGAAAGCAAATAAAAGGCAATCGACATTTATCCCTAGAAGCAATAAGAGCAAGTCTTTGCGCTCTCGCTCCCCGTAGGCCGATGAAGCGATGGCCGGGCAATAGGGATGTTTCATTGCAGACAACGTCAGCATCTATCGTGGATGGGGCAGCTGCAAGGAAAGGAAAGCTTGTGATCAGAACGCCAGCTTCTAGATTTGCCAGGCGTTGGTGCAGAGCAGCATTTAAATGTAACCTTTCACTTATACAGGGCTTTAAGTGGGCTGGGGCTAGCTGGGGTGAAGTTCCGGCAGTCTCCAAAAAGCTGTCCTTGAGCCTGGGCTCCCGCAGTCATCGTAGTGATTTTGGATGCTGGGAAATGCAGGGAAGCTGTGTGTCTGCTAAAGCATGCAGGGAAGCTGTGTGTCTGCTAAAGCAAGACAGCTCAGACCTGGCTCCCAAAGGGTTACCCCCAAGTGCGTGTATATAGCTCGTAGAGTGCTGTCTTTACCGGTAGGGTGTTATCATAAATCAAATAAGCAGAAAGACCAGTGTGCATTATGTGTCCGGAAGAGTCGCAGGTTTGAAGCACTGTCACAGGTTTGACATACACAAAAAATGTGTGCTTGTTCTAATGTTACCAAAATGCGCTTTGATTTCATGCAAAGCAGCAAGTAGTTTGCTCTCCTAGGTGATTTCAGGGCCAGCTAAAAATGTCAGGGATAATTTAACACCATGAGGTCTGCCTTTGGCCAGCAAAAGCACATTTAAGGTGAAAAGACCTTTCGTTTGAGAAGACTGGTGCACCCCTAGAGAACATGTGCATGCAATAAACTAATCCGTGCACGGGTTAAATAGCTCCAGATTATCACAGGGCAGGCAGATGAAGGCCAGCTGAAACCCTAAATGAGCATTATTTAAGAAAAGCTATTAAGCATACTGGGCCAGGGCCATTTATTTACAAAATGAAGGCGATTCACACACGGATTAAAAGGCTTGTAGCCCAAGTCAGGAAGGGATTTATGTACAGACATGTTTTTTTTGGGAAACTGAATGAGAGGAGATTTGATTTACAATATGGAGACTGGATGCAAACAAGTTCACTTAAGACCAAGGTACATGTTTACAGGGGTTCATGATGTATTGTTTGCTTGGGGCAGGTGCCTACCCCTCCCTTAGGCAATGCCCACGACAAATAGGCTGCTCCCCTTTCAAGAGCAACCCCCTCAATTGAATTCTCTATTTATTTTATTTTTATTTTTACCTTTATTGCAGCGCCAAAGCCCGTAGGCATCTAGGTGCTAGTTACAGGGAACACCGTTGGAAGACAATATACAATAAGATTAGTTGAACAGGTGGGTTTCGAGCTATTTCCTGAACAAGGGCTAGTAGGAGCGTTCAGCACGAAGGGGAAGGGGCAGATTGCTCCAGAGGGTGGCAAGGCATACCACCGGGAAGATGGATCCCCCAGCTCTTGTGTGGTTAAATCTTTGTAAGTTGAGGCAGTGGCTGTTAGAGGATGGCAAGGGTCTGGCGGGAGTACGTCTGTTGAGTCTCTGAGCTAGGTACGAAGGCATGTTATTTGATAGGCAGCGGTGGGTGATTGAGAACATTTTGAATTTAATTCTTTCCACATAAAGGATCGTAACAGGAAGGGAGACCCATCCCTCAGATATAAGTATCAGTGGCGGTTAAAGGGCAGTGGTGGACTAGCTCAAACAATAAGCCTGAGAAAGAAGCACTAGGTAGGGTCGATACTGGCTTTAGCACCCCGTATTGCACCTATATCTTTTGCACAACCATACGAAAGGATTAGACCAGCCTTTCACTCTAACACTCCTCTGAGCCAATCACCTCCATCCAATCTCAAGCCCACTGTCATTCCACGGCCACTGCCCCACTTAGCCCCTCATTTCAGTCCTTTACAATCAGCCCCAGGAACCCCTAATATCATCCTCCTGCACACTCAGCTCCTAATGTCAATGCATCCCCAGCCCTCTCTCTTTACTCGTCACCCACCTTCATTCACACTCAGCTCCTAATGTCATTGCATCCCCAGCCCTCTCTCTTTACTCGTCACTTTCACCCACCTTCATTCACACTCAGCTCCTAATGTCATTGCATCCCCAGCCCTCTCTCTTTACTCGTCACTTTCACCCACCTTCATTCACACTCAGCTCCTAATAACATTGCATCCCCAGTCCTCTCTCTTTACTCGTCACTTTCACCCACCTTCATTCACACTCAACTCCTAATGTCAATGCATCCCCAGCCCTCTCTCGTCACTTTCACCCACCTTCATTCGCACTCAGCTCCTAATGTCATTGCATCCCCAGCCCTCCCTCTTTACTCGTCGCTTTCACCCACCTTCATTCGCTCTCAGCTCCTAATGTCATTGCATCCCCAGCCCTCTCTCTTTACTCGTCGCTTTCACCCACCTTCATTCACACTCAGCTCCTAATGTCAATGCATCCCCAGCCCTCTCTCTTTACTCGTCGCTTTCACCCACCTTCATTCACACTCAGCTCCTAATGTCATTGCATCCCCAGCCCTCTCTCTTTACTCGTCGCTTTCACCCACCTTCATTCACACTCAGCTCCTAATGTCATTGCATCCCCAGCCCTCTCTCTTTACTCGTCGCTTTCACCCACCTTCATTCTCACTCAGCTCCTAATGTCATTGCATCTCCAGCCCTCTCTCTTTACTCGTCACTTTCACCCACCTTCAGTCGCTCTCAGCTCCTAATGTCATTGCATCCCCAGCCCTCTCTCTTTACTCGTCACTTTCACCCACCTTCATTCGCTCTCAGCTCCTAATGTCATTGCATCCCCAGCCCTCTCTCTTTACTCGTCACTTTCACCCACCTTCATTCGCACTCAGCTCCTAATGTCATTGCATCCCCAGCCCTCTCTCTTTACTCGTCACTTTCACCCACCTTCATTCGCTCTCAGCTCCTAATGTCATTGCATCCCCAGCCCTCTCTCTTTACTCGTCACTTTCACCCACCTTCATTCGCTCTCAGCTCCTAATGTCATTGCATGCCCAGCCCTCATTCACTCTCAGCCCCTAGAATCACGGCCTCACATCTTAGACCTCTTCATTCTCTGTTCCTCATTTTACCCTTCCACTCATACTCTGTAATGCCATCTGCACGGTCAGGCCACCTCTGTTATCCCCTCCATTCCCATGCTCGCTTTTATTTCCCTCCTATCATTCCATTCACTTTCAGGCATTTGCTTTTTATCCAATCCACTCTTCCTCCCACATTTTTCTTCTCTGCTGTCAGGATCCTTGATGCTACCACGAACTTCCGGTCACCACATTTCAACCCTCGACTCTCTTATTTCCTAATGGAATTCTCCAATCCCAACTCCCTATGATTATTCCCTCTACTCCTAATTTCATGTGAACATACATAGCCTCGTTTATTCCTAGCTCAGCCACTCATTTGTTTATCTGATATCTCAGGTTATAATTATAATTATATTTGTTCTTTTATAACGTGCTTAATACTAGAGACCAGTTTCTAAGTGCAAGACCAGGATTCAAATGTGTGTTGCTTTATGTTGTCTTACTTCCAAGACAAAAGCCTTGCCCCTGAGCTATCCTCCCGGGCCAGTTCACTAACGATACCCGCAAACTCTCAGCCCGTCTCATTTCATCCCTCCCACCACCAATATATCACTGCCTCCGTTCTCAGCTGTCACGTACCACCCTCTCAGCTACTAATGATCTTTATATTTTATAATTTACTATCAGTCACAATAAAATGACCCTCTTTCCTCTCAGCTCCTCCGCCAGTGATCGCCCCACTCCCTCGATTTGCAGGCCTCTCATATCATGTTTCCCGCTCTCGGACCTCACCTTGTCATCCCTTGTAAATCCTGCCTCTCCAAAGCCAGCCTTCATCCTCGCTCCCCTGATGCAGTCCTCTCCATAGTCAGTCTCTCTGATACATCCTATTTGTTCTCAACCGCCTCAAATGCTCATTGAACCCTACATAATGTAATTCCCATACAGGCCTCTTCACTCAGTAGCCCACAATACAAAGCCTCAACTCACAGCCACTCTACTTTTATCGGTTCTACTCTAAACCCCTCTAAGATGGCTGCCGTCACTGTCAGATCCTCATTTTCTTTAGTCCACTTAGGCCTCCATCATGCTATCCTCATCACCTTCACCCTTTCTAGCCTCACCGTCGTGGGGACAGAGTGTGTTCTTGATTTGTAGATAAATGATCTATAACGTGGTGCTCCAGGCTCTAAATTAATTATATGATATATGATATACGATATAAGTTATTTATAATGCCGCTGTACACAAATGTTTCTAGGCACGACAAGGCAAGGAACGGGGAGACGAAGGGAGGACAAAACAAATGATCTTACTAGGCCTAGTGTCATTCAGATCATACAAGTGTGAGGGGGAAGGGAGAGGAGAAGTGCCAGGGGGAGGAAGGGGAAGAGTGCAATAGGCAAGCTCAAGTAAGTGCTGCCGGGGTGGCCGGCTCAGGTAAGTGCAAGGAGGCAGGGGACTGTAGGGTACCCTAAATGCATGGGAGGCCTGGAGGCAGTGCGGGGGGCTACTGGTCATGCAGGAGCCTGTTGGCGTTAAGCTTCAGAGAGGGGCCAGGTAACCAGTTAGCGCAGCAGACAGGTACATTAGAAGGGGAGAGAGAAAGAGAAGGCCGAAGTGAAAGGGAAGGTCTTGAGTTGCTTATGGAGCCTTAGGTGGTCCTGCTCAAGTTTGAAAGAGGTAGGAGGCTGTTCCAGAGGGAGGCCCCAGCCGAGGACAGAGATCTACCCCCCACTCTCTGCCTGGAGAAGCTGACCCTCAGAGAGTTGGAGGTGGTTGAGCTGAGGGTTCGAGAAGGAAAAGGCTTAGGATGATAGATTTTGATATAGTGTGGTCCCCCGCCCCAGAAAGCCTTGTGGGCGGTCTTGAACTTGATCCTTGCAGCCACCGCGAGCCAGTGGAGAGATTTCAGGGCTGGAGAGATACGATTCCTGGGCTTGAGGCCAAGGACAATTCTCGCAGTCCTGTTCTGGATTAGTTGCAAAGGGCGAAGAGTAGAGGCAGGCAGATTTTGAAAGAGGCTGTTACAGTAGTGCAGCCTAGAAAGAACAAGGGCTTTGGAGACAGTGAGCTTCTGGGGGAAAGTGAGAAAAGGAAGAATACCTCTGAGGAGATGCAGCTGGTAGTGGGACTTCTTAGAGATGTCTGTGATGTGAGGGGAGAAGGAGAGGGTGGAGTCGAAGATGACACCAAGGTTTTTTGCCTTGCAGGTAGGAGCAGGGAGAGGGCCCAGGGAGAGCGGCCAGAGTGAAAGAGGCAGGGGTCCCAATGAGAGGGAGCTCAGCCTGACTGGCATTAAGGCAGAGATTGTTAGAGGCAAACCGTTCTAAGTACTTTGTCCCTGATTCATGGCATTATTTGCGTGTAAGACAGGGATTTGCGTGACATTCTGCCCGCAGATCCCCATGCATCAAACAGGTTCCATTTCCAGCACTACTACGTAGTTGAGATACCCACGGCAATGAAGGTACAAACACAGAGGCAAGCTTTCTCGGTGCCCGCCCCGTAACCTTGAGGTTGGCACCTTCTCTACTTCTCTTTTTCCCAGAATTGAAAGCCTTCATTTTCTTTCCGATTCAGTCAAACCTGCTTCTTTCCATTTCTGTTTTAGGCCTGTGGTAAACCCCCTTCTACTATTCTATTTTAATTCCTTGAAAAACATTTTAATATGTTTTATATCTCGTCATCGTTGGGCTCTCTGTTTGCATAGCAGTACATCCGCAGTTTTTTTTAATTAAATGCTTTAGTCAATAATTTATTAAATGCTTTAGTCAATAATACCAGGTAAGCATTATTGTTCGCAAAACAGCGGACAATGCAAGTAGTTATGTGCTGTGAAGCGTCCCCCCCTCCCCCCCCCGACCCACCAATCCCCAACACACACTTAATGCGCCAGAGTGAGGGGAGGGGGCATAAGGAGAGCCCTGGGCACATAAATTGGCATTTTCCCACTGGGAGCGGGTCATGATGAGGGTCAAGACACAAAAACAAATCTAAGATGGCCGCCGATTGACGGGCGTTCTGCAGCACGTGACAGGAGTCCCTTTTCATAAGTCATGACCGGTGCAGGGCCGGGTGCAGTCAGTGCGCCGGAAAAGGCAGGCAGAGGATAGGGCACACAAGAGGTGGATGAGCACAAGAATTTTGGGGTTGTGGGCAGCAGAGACAGGAGGGAGCGGCCAGGGCAAAAGCTTCAACAGCGGTACATGGAATCATAAGAGCCACCCGGATCAAATTACTTCCACACAGCAGAATAATGGGCGAAAAGTCGGCATCGTGATTTGCATTCAGGATTGCAAACTTCCACTTCGGTTGCAAATAGTAGTCATCAAATAAAAATGGAAACGCTTAACGACAAGTCCCAGAATGCAAAGTGTGCGTGGCTAAAGAGATAAAACTGACCACGGTGCATTTAGGCAAGCTGGCAGTTTTGTCGAATGCATGTCATGTTCCCCCAAAAGTCGGTAAACAAAATAAAAACCCAGTTAATGCAGCACAAAAAAAAATGTCAATTGGAATGAAAACTTCTTTTTAAAAAGATGTATTTTTAACTACACTTAGGATACAGGAACGGGAAGCAGGCTCATCTAAAATCGGTTTGTCGGCCCCAATTAGCATCATTTCTGCGCGGCTCTGCACTGGCTTAAAGGCAAAACAGTTTATTCGCGAGTTTAACATATCTCTGCTAAGCAAATATTAGGCGTCTCAGGGGCTGATCAATAATTAATGGGGAATTTAAGAAGATTGACTACGAGACGCATTTAAGGCTGCAGCATTAGCCGCAGGTGGAGATTCGGGAGAAAACAAAACAAGGCAGAAGTGTTTATAATTATTCATGTTTATCTGCCCACTATTTTCATGGCGAGCCGGGAGCCATCTGGCCGACTGCAGTCAAAACACTTGCACAAGACAAGGTGGCGGGGAAGCCAGGCCATTAGCTTCATTTAATAATTAAAAAATGCCATCAATTTTCACTTAATGGGAGCGCGCTCGGAGAACAATGGATGTCCGGGCGCGCTGGGCCGCGTGCGTCTCCGCAGCGAGACGCTCCATCTTTGGCTCACACAGGACATGTTAAGTAAGGTTCTGAAATGGCGGGCGATGTGGATGCGGGAATACAGGGGAAAAAGACACCAAACTGTATCTAGCAAACGGATTTAGGATCATTTACCATTGAATGCCCTTAAGAGGTATGTATATATCCTAATTTCCACAGGCATTGAAAGGATTATGGGATGTCATAATAATTACACTGTGTGCTCTTATATAGCGCCTCGTCCTGCATTCCTTCCATTTCTAAGCGCTGAAGTAACAGGCATTATTATAGCTATCCAATTTAATGGCACTCAATTCATCATCCTGTGAAGGAGGAAGGGCTGAGTGGGCACTGATGTGCGGGCTTGTCCCCTGCCCGGTACAAGCAGTTACATTGTGAGCTGCCCACCCAGGCATGTTATGTTATGCTACTGGGGTTTATACCGCATGCCACTGCCATGTGCATGGTCTACATGTGCTCTGGATGATCTGAAAAAGAGGGATGGGTAAAGTTAGTGAAGAGAGAGCGGAAAATGAACGATAGCGTTGCTGTTGCATTGAACGGAAGCACCCTGAGCTCTGTGTGTTTGTCAACTGCTAATGCGTTAGTAACCCGTTCCACGGACTATACCGGGGGAGTGTAACGGTCCATCAGCCCGGGTTAAAGTTTAATGAGGGCACCGGGATGTTACCCCCCCCCCCCGGTACAGCCTGTGGAACGAGTTACTAACGCAATTAGCACCCATGGTTGCCAAAGCGGTAGCCCTCGGTGCAGGTAGCGGGGTCTTTTCTATGAACGAACGGAACGCCTCGAGGCATCCCGTTCATTCATAGAAAAAACTGTTCCAAGATGGCCACCACAGAGATGGAAGGCAGGGTTCCTTACAGAGCCCCTCTTCCATTTCCGTTGTGGCTGGCGAAGGGAGATGGTGAGCAGCAAGGGTGGCGGGTTTCGCTGCCTCCACAATCAGGTAAGTCAGGCTGGGGAGGGGGGTGGCGGATCATTTTTTTTAAAAGGGAGCAGCGGGTGTTGTGAAGATGGCAGTCCGGGGCGGGGGAGACAGCCTGCCGGTTTAATGGAACGCAAGCTGAGATCAGCGGTTTCAGCCTGTGAACCAAGGAAATTGATTGGCTGCGCCCCCTGGCCTGGGTGTTAATAGGTGTTCTCTGCCGAGGGCATAGAGGCATTTGTGTCTAGAGAGGAGTCATGTACACTCGTAATGCTAGGATACATTGGCTGCAACTGTGATATGTATGTTGACTGTAGGTGCAGCATTCTGTTTTAAGCATGTTTGGGGGTTATTTCATTGCAGTGTGCAAGTGGCGTAAATGGTACGTGAATAATGTGTTTGAGTGAAGATGCTGTGCATGTTAGTGAAGGGAGTTAGTGGAGGGTCCAGTGGGCAACTTTGCATGCATCCTCTGTGGCCATGGCGACGTGTTAGTAGAGGTGCTCTTTGGGTAATGTCTTGCTGGTGATGCCGTTGTGGTATTTGCGAGGAGATGCCCTGGTGTGGATTGTTATTTCTGGCAGTGGACAGAGTCAAGTGTCTGATCCTGGATAAGAGGATGGTGTCACTGGAGGAGTGGAAGACTTAAGGCGCATGCAGCGCCGCCGGGTACCAAGTAGACAGCGGGCAGTGGGTGTGAATATTTCCAGAGAACAATTCAGAGTAGGGTTTCCAGAGAGGTCAGAGGTAAGGCAGGGTTTCTTGCAACAGCGCATCATTACACAAGGTCAGCCAGACCCTCCAGGGTATTGCGGCATGAAATATTTAGCAGCATAAAAAATTAGGAGTCTATATCTACCAGCAAGTCCAGGAAAAAATATTGGGCATGGGGGAGCAAAATCACAGTAGGGCACTGATTGCATTGGGCACCAAGGAGTGAAATCTCAGTGGGGTACGAGGGTGCAAAACCCCAGAGGGACCAAATTACAGAGGGAACCCCTGGAGCAAAAACCCAGTGGGACAAGTTATAGTGGGGCACACAGGTTTAAAACTAGAGTGAGATTTGCACTATGTGTCTGCGGGTTCTGAATAAAAATATCGATTTAGGTTTCAAAACAATGGTTTTGGGATGTAGTGCTTTACTTGAGGACCTTTCTTTATCGGAAAAAAAAAGTTTTTATTCAGGGGTGCTTCAATATGCAAAAAATGATTTTGAGGGGTTGGAAATCCCAAATCTCACCAAATTCTGATGACTGGGTTGCAGAAATGAACTGTTTAGCGAGTATTGAAAAGGTTATTTACAGAAGGATGGGGAAAGTACATTTACATGCAAAGGTCTGGGATGTTTTCTTGAGTATGTACTAGTTCTTCAACATATGTATAATATGTTTATTTTTTTTCTTCTTTTCTCCTTTTCTTGCCTGTATCTTCTGTATGACACGATATACGTTATCATTTATTCATTTATTGTTTGGTAAAATGTAAATAAAGAATAAAAAAAAATAGAGTGGGACACATGGGTGCAAAACGCAGTGTGCAAAATCAAACTGGAGCACATGTTAAATGTTAAAGGTATTTGTAACGCGCACCGTCACCAACGGAATTGGTCCCCAGGCACTCTGGCGGATCTGTAAACGATAAGGTGGGATGGGTTAGTAAGGTGAAGAGGGAGTAGGATAGTGAGAGGAGTGCTGTTCTGTTGGCAGCTTCAGCTCGGTATACACCAGATACTGAGCTTTGGTGCAGGTATTGGATCAGTGTCAGTCCGCGTGTGCTGTTGCTCCGGCCTATGTGTTGTTGCAGTGTTGTGAAGTGCGTGCGGCTTGTGGTGCGAGAGATGGTTGTGTGAGTTTTTGAGTGAGATAAGTATGGAGAGTTTGAGGTTATGTTGGTTAGTGGGTCGCCTGAGCTTTAGCATGCTAATATTCACAGTTTTCTCTAAGTGTGGCACTAAGTGTGGCACTTATAAGGATACTGCTGCCAGAGAATACAGCATTCTCGAGGCATCCATGGGTCGGCAGTGCCCTCCATCACCTCATACCTGCAAGACCCAACCTTCAAGTGAATTTCGGTTCCCTCTGCTGCAGACTCCTTACCACTACCTCCTGTGTCCCCGCAAGGCTCTATCCTCACGCCACTCATCTTTAAGTGTTGCGTGATTGCATTTGTGAACGTGCTGGAGATCTCCAATTCTCAGTACTAGCCATACCCTCAGGACAGAAGATGCAAAACTCTACCGACGCCCCTCAGAGCATCGCTAAGTGCCTGGCCGCCCTCGATGATCGCCTTCACTTAAATGCCTCCCCTTCACCTGGGCCTCCCCCAGGGGCCCCATCCTTATGCCCGTGCCATGGCAGCTTCTTGATTCCGACCTCTCCTTCAGCAGGCAGGTCTGGGAACTCTCTGAAACGTGTCATCTCACCTACATATTCATGACCTGATCCGGGCTGTCTTGAATATGCACCACACAGTGGAGGTTATCGCGGTTATTGTGGTAGGCAGGCGAGGCCCGTGCAACAGATGGCTCTCCCAAAACACGGTATTCACATCCTTCAACTGATCCAAAATAAAGCTGCCAGGCTCGTCCTAAAACGTAAAGCATGAGACCACATCCAGCCAGCCCTGGTGCTCCTGCAATGACTATCCCTACAGCTCTGTATGGCCAAACACCAAGGTACATATCTGCAAGAATCAGAAGAGACCACTCTTCAAGTTCAAGGACCTTAAGTGCATCAAATGCAAACATCAAGTGCCTTCTACTTGCGGGGCAAAGCGCCTGAGGCAGCGCTCTTCCAGGGTAGGAGGCGCCGGTCTGCGGCCCTCCACTCCCTCTGAGCTTTGGAAGAAGTAGGAACAAGCGAAAAGCACACCTTTTCAACAAGCTTACAGTCTCAACCACCCACCTTCATAAAGGAACTGTCACCTCCTTCGGTCTCTGAAAAGCTGCAACACGTGTTTTGCCTGGTCAATGTATAAATTCGTCCACCAGGCTTCCTCCCGGCCTTTGGCCCCCCCTCTCCACTTTTCTATTATTTCCCTCCCCCGAAGGCACTCATCTTCTCTCGCGCTAGCCTACTCTGTTGCCATTGAGTGCACTCGCCCCTGCCCTCGCTTCTGGGCACTTCCATTGACCTGCATGTACCAAAACCTGTGAAGGACCCACTTACTGTGACCCTCCTGTCTTGCTTCCCCATCCCATCCCTCTTGGGGCACCAGAGTGTACATTTGCATTGCAGCCAGTGCTGTGTAAATCAACCATAAATAAATAAATAAAGTAGAAAGTAGAATTGTGATCAGGCTAGGGAGGGGTGCAAACAAACAAGCCAAACATACCAAGGCATAACATGGACTAGTAAGCCATGACAAGGGCATGCCAAGGTATGGAAAGCCTAGCAAAACATGTCAGGTTTTAATAACGTTAAATACGCTGTTTCTGGCTGGAAATCTACTAGCGTCCTCTGGAGACAGCTCCCAATGATTCTTCAGTTCTCTCTCTCTCTCTCTCTCTCTCTCTCTCTCTCTCTCTCTCTCTCTCTCTCTCCTTCTCTCTCTCTCTCTCTCTCTCTCTCCCCCTCTCTCTCTTTCTTCACCTCTCTCTCTGTCTCTCTCTCTCTCTCTCTCCATCTCTCTCTTTCTCCCCCTCCCTCTCTCTCTTTCCCTCTCTCTCCCCCTCTCCCTCCCCCTCTCTCTCGCCCTCTCTTTCTCTCCCTCTCTCTCTCTCCTACCTCCTCTCTCTCTCTATTTCTCTCCCCCTCTAGCTTCCCCTCTCTCTCTATATATATATATTTCTCCCCCCTCTCTCTCTCTCCCTCTCCCTTCCTCCCCCTCTCTCTCTAAATATATCCTCTCTCTCTCTCTATATATATATATATTCATAGATTTCTCTCCCCCTCTCCCTCTCTCTCGTCCCCCCTCTCCCTCTCTCTCTCTATCCCCCCTCTGTCTTTCTCGCTCCCTCTCCCTCTCTCTTTCTCTCCCTCTCTCTCTCTTTCTCTCCTCACGCTCTCTCTCTCACTCTCTATCTCTCTCTCCCCCTCCACTGCCTCTCGCTATCCCTCAAATGGCACATTGTGCCCTGCGGTTGGAGATGAGGCGAGGCAAGAGATTGGGTCCCCAGTCATTACAGATGCCAAGTGTCGGGAGTTAGGGGACACATCACCTTTTTGCTTTAGAAAAAGTGCTGCCTGAGATTGAAACCCCCGGTGCCCAAGTCGCCTTCCTTGGCACGTTGGTTGGCTGTCTCAGCGCTCTCTCTCAAACCCCACTCTCAATCAACCAAGCAATGCATACTCACCACCAGTTTTAACACCGGGCTTTGTTATTTTCTAAGCACTCCACTTTCTGCAGGTAAAGGAGCAAAGGCAAATGGAGATAAAGTGGAACTTTGTCCAGGTTTAGAGTTTGGCCAAACAGGTTCGCCAGGATCCTAATTCTGCTCTTATGGTTCTACGATCTGTGGAAGCTATACCATCTTTACATTATATGCCAGTCCTTAACATATAGCTGTGCCCAATGAGTTCAGTTTTTAGGTGCTTGGATGCAACCCACATGAGAGCGGTGCTGCAAGCATAGATGGGAGAAACAGCCAAGTAGCCGAGGTGTCTTCACCTCCAGGGGTGGAGATGCGAGAAAACGAGGATGAAGTGGAAAAGAAATTGGGTCGATATTAATAGAATCGAGGCAAAAAAAAGGAATCGAGTCAGCTGAGACAAATGCAGACACGGGGATGAAAAAATATGCAAGGTAGCAATTAAATCAGTAAAAAAAAGATTATGGAGATCTAACTTGATGAATAACAAGCGAGAATGCGCACAGGTACGGTGACTGGGCACAGAAACCTTAAATCGAGTCTGTTACAAATCTACACAATCATTTCTAGATTTTCCACTGGTTAACGAGGAAATATTACAAGATGTTTGAAAACACCAGCAGATTCTCAAAAACGAACGCAAATGAACGAAGTACAGAGGATGCGCTTCTTTCATTTGCGTTAGTTTTAAAAATACGCACACCACCTTATTCTCTTGTGCGCATCTCTGGGAGGGAAGGGGGTGGGGGCTGTGCGGCAACGCAAAATATGTGCTCGCTAGCTGCCTTAGTGTCGAATACAACAACAGTCAATGCACCAAGCACAGCTGGCAATCTTCCTCTGTTGACTTTGCTTAGTGTGTGTGTGTGTGTGCGTGTGTTTTGTATGTGTGTGTGTGTGTGTGTTCAGTGTTGGATAAAATAATAAAGGTGATGGAGTAAACCCAACAAAGTAGTCTGGATATACTAAAAGGTCCAACACAACTAAGGGCCTGATTCATGGCATTTTTAGTACGATGCAAAGTCACTTTGCACTGCCAAAATAACCTTTGCACCACTCTGTGAATCAGGGTGTTTGTTGACAGTGCAAAGTCAGTTTGCACCACGCAGAAAATTCCTTGAATCAGGCCCCAAATGTTTAGAGGAAACTAAAAGTTCAGGATCGCTTTTCTTCAGCCCCGGTGTAAGGAGGGTCCCGCAGCCTTTGTTCCCCTTCTCCTCAAGGTGCAGGGGTTTCCTGTAGTGAATTTGTGTTGAATTCCTTCCTGTTCCCTTCCTCTCTGTGCTTCTCAGGATCCTCGGCTCCCCGGATGCCCAGTCTCGAGTTCCAGGTGTTTTTGCACCTTTCTTCCAGTCGTCCTATGATCTCTTCTCATTCATTCTAAGTCCCAGCTTTAAGGGGTCCCCTCACCCTATTTTTTTGGCCTGCCCGAGGTCTGTTTTCCCTAGCTTTCACCTCTGGTCTTTTTACAGACCACAAAGTCTGAATGGATCAATCAGAGGACAGAGGCTTGGTATAGGACAGGAGAGAGTGGAAGGATGAGAAGAAGGCCAAGGCCCCTCATTTTATCTTCAGAGGTAATATCCATGCCCCTAGACCGAACCCTCCGAGACTTCTGCTCTCCTTGCCAAGTTCCTTCATCATGGCGTTCTCCCTTGATCTTTTTACCTTCCTCAACAAATCCTGGACAAACCCCTGCTCTTGAACTTCCAACTCCTTCTCCTTACTTCACCTTATTCCACAATGCAACCCCTCTATCTTCTTCTTCACCTCATTTCTTCACATCTCCCAACTCCCAAGAAATCAACTCCACTCTTCCGGGTTCTATCTCTTCTACATCTCTTCTACTTCACCCCATTGAACTCCTCCCGTCTCTTAAAGCTCATTCTCCAGAAGTCGCTGGTCTGTCTCTCCCTGAACTGTCTCCCGATGTACATCTTCCGCCTCCGGATATTCACCTCCTAGTTATTTCTCTTGTTCACCTCTTTCCCCCTCTTGATATTTGTGCCCCACCACCTCCTGATATCCACCTCCGGATACCCACCTCCTGGTGTATTCTCTTTTCACTGCCTGATAGTCCCTTCCTTCCACCTTCTGATGTTCACATCTACTCACTTTGTGATAATCCCTTCCTTCCACCTTCTGATGTTCTTCACCTTCTGCCTCCTGAAATCCACCTCCTGATATCCACCTCCTGATATATTCCCTTTTTACTGCCTGATAGACCCCTTCCTTCCATCTCCTGATGTTCTTCTCCTTCTGCCTCCTGATATCCATCTCCGGATACCCACCTCCTGATGTATTCCCTTTTCACTGCCTGATAGTCCCTTCCTTCCACCTTCTGATGTTCTTCTCCTTCTGCCTCCTGATATCCATCTCCGGATACCCACCTCCTGATGTATTCCCTTTTCACTGCCTGATAGTCCCGTCCTTCCACCTTCTGATGTTCACATCTCCTCACTTTGTGAGAATTCCTTCCTTCCACCTTCTGATGTTCTTCTCCTTCTGCCTCCTGATATCCACCTCCTGATATCCACCTCCTGATATATTCCCTTTTCACTGCCTGATGGTCCCTTCCTTCCACCTTCTGACGTTCTTCTCCTTCTGACTCCGGGAACTCACCTCCTGGCCCTTTCTGATGCTCACCTACTTCCCCTTCTGATATTTCGGTCATGCTACCTGCTGACACTGACCTCTCGTCACCCACTCTCCACCCATTGATGTTCATCCTTTTCCACCTCCTAGTAATCCTTTTCTTCCACCCCGTTATGTGACACGTCTTCACACTTTCTGATAATTCCTTCCTTCCAATTGTTGTTTTATTCCTTCCACCTCCTGATAATGCCTTGCATCCATCTCCTGATGTTCACCTCTTTTCATCAGACTCCTCCGCAGACTCGCAGAGAGAGGGCCGCGGGTCTTCTCTGCTTTGCTACGTATTTCTAGTTGAGTAACTGATCCTAATGCATAGGGGAATGGACTCTATCTGCCTGAAAGGGCCAGCACCTACATGCTGGTAAGCCCCCTTTGGCTCAATGGCCTTGGTTTTATGGGTAGAGGAGCCATAATAAGATAAAGGGTATCCTGGCTGCACCCTCTTACCTCCCTACACCACCCCATAGACAATATCCATTTGTTTGTGGGAGGCCCCCTCGGTCACCCACTAGATATCACTAGAGTTAGGCAGGCAACATCATGACACCAATCACTAGGATTCACGTGATTACATTGCTGATATGATGTGTGGTGCCCGCTGTGATGTCATGTGGGATGTTTTATGAGAGGTATTTGTGAACTGTGCCCAGACAGGGATATCTTGCTCTGTGTGCCTATGGTATCAAATCACACGTCACTGATGATGCCCAGTAAAGCAGTTGTATGTCTGGGGTGGCTTGGATTCCAGTACAGGTGGGGCCATTGGACGGATCCCATTGGTGGAAGGACCAACACAGATTTGCATATGTCTTGCCCTCTTCTATAATGACACACATGCCTTAAAAACAATGACGTAGAAGCTGCCCAGAGCAATGCCAATGGTTACAATTAATTCAAAGTTCTCCATTCATCACTTTTTGGAGCCTACTGCGAGTAGCCCTAAGCGGGTGGGGTATTGCCAGATGTGGTGCCTTGATCACTAAGCCTAGGCAATCCATCTGCACCTCACTTATGATGCCAAATAAGGAAGTTTGGGAGTGGTTGAATTCTGGTGGGGATGGGGCGTGCCATAGTAGTTCAGTTTGAATTGCTTCTATTGGTAGAAGGGCAATGGCTGATTTGCATATGGCAGGTCATGTTCTGTGGGAACAAATAGAAGATGCCAAGAGCATGCCAGTGATGATGATTAATTCAAAGCGTTCCATTCATTGCCCTTTGGTGCCTAAGAAATGAGGGTACGAGCAAAAGATTAGGAGAAGGACGTGTAGATGTGGCCGAGACTGGCATATTTTTGACCTTCTGCAACACAATCTTTTCATGTAATATGCTTTTTTTGGGCCATGTTGGTTCTTTTTCTTGATACCCAACTTCAATGTGCACTCAACAAAATCTTTTTTTCCACAGTTTCATGAGTTGTTTTAAAGACACATATTAAAACATCATAACACATTTGGGAGAAAAAGACATTGGCCTTCAGACAATGTCTACCAACCACTTAATCTCCAAAACTGGCCACAGCCATTGGCTGCGGACTGTGTTTCACCTTGAGATGCACCAAATATGGCAGCAGCCTTTGTCTGTGCACCCTGTTGCGGTAATACTTCCACTGCGAGTCCCATTCAATGAACACCAAAGCTGTGCATGTAGAGTCCTGCACTGTGTGCACCGCTCAGACACATTGAACGCCTTTAGGTGCAGACAGGGTCGGACTGGGGCATGCCATTGTCTCGGGCACCAATGGAAAAGTGCCCCACTGTGGCAAATGGTAATTCATACCTTTTGTGGCAGACTGTTTGAGTAGTGCCCAAGGGGGAGGTTTATGATACATGGGATGCACATTGTGAATGTAAAGGAATATGTATTCAGTAACACTGGTCAAAGCATCTAAACGCAGAGTGAAGTAACCATACCCACTGTAACCCAAGAAACGGGCCCACACTGGCATTTTGTGTTTTTGGTTCGGGGGTTACCCTATTGCCCTACAGGGCAGTCCGAGCCTGGGTGCAGACCGTTTTCTGGTTATGCAAAATAAACACAATGCAATGCAAGCACTGTCTGCACCAGTCCGATGCACCAAACATGGTCTGCTGCCCAACCCCCC
This sequence comes from Ambystoma mexicanum, assembly GCF_040938575.1. Lineage (NCBI taxonomy): Eukaryota > Metazoa > Chordata > Amphibia > Caudata > Ambystomatidae > Ambystoma > Ambystoma mexicanum. Next base: position 283,146,676 of record NC_090931.1, on the reverse strand, counting down.
CTCCTGACAGTACTAAGGATATGCTTTGGTGCACACGAAGAAGCATTGGGCACTAGAGTGAGGATTCAGCGCCTTATAAAAGCAGTGTAACATGCCATGACATGTGCACTGTGTGTTCACTGAGAATCAGCAAACATGTCCTGCAATGGAAATGTTGAATCCCTGTGCATGACACACACAGTGCACAGCAGCCCATGCTCTGTGCGTGCTGCACACAGTGTAGAACTATAGGCACACTATGTTCTCAGGAGATTCTTATCATTTGCACATGCAATCCCGTCAGTACTCACGAATCATGGGTAGGTCTGAGCACGCAGCGCAATTGTACTTCTCACCATAAGTGTGTCAGGAAGTTGTGTTAACATGCATATCCACTGCCACTCAAAAGGGTCTGCAATCTGCAGCCCTCCAAATGTTTTGAACTGTGACTCCCAGGATGTCCTTCCTAGTCCTGATGGGAGTTGTAGTCCAACATATCTGGAGATGCAAAGGGGGCAGACCCCTGCTAGGATTTATGATTCCTGTGGAGACTCCATGGCCCCGCCTGTCCTCACTCTACTCATTTTAGGGAGTGCTTTTCCTTTCCATATTGTTCCTCGATGGGAAAGGTACATTTAGCAGGTGAAGAGCGTGATTTGCTGGACTCTCCACAGACACCCAACCAATGCGTCATTGGTCGCCCAAAGAAGTGCCAGTAGATATGAAAAGGGAGCTATATATTCCCTTCAAATCCAAAGGGGGGGGGGGGGCAATTGGGGTGGTAGATGGTGGAATAGAGAATACTACGTATTTTTAGTTTCCCCTCATCCCTCACGTCAATGGCAGTCCCACCCATGTCTTTAGCATGCTCTAACTAAAATAGGCATGGTGCAGGAGTGGCCAGGGGGCTGGACTCAGCCCAGTGCCAGAGCAGGCAGTAAAAACACAATACAACGGTAACTGCACATGGGGGTTAAAATAACAGGCGTTCCTTGACATGATGTCAATGGCTTAGCTGACCGCTCTCTATAGGGGGGCCCCAGGGTGCCACAGATGGTCTGCACGGTCTTGTAGGGTAATGGCTTAGCTGACCGCTCTCTATAGGGGGGGCCCCAGGGTGCCACAGATGGTCTGCACGGCCTTGTAGGGTAATGGCTTAGCTGACCGCTCTCTATAGGGGTGGCCCCAGGGTGCCCCTGATGGTCCGCACCACCTTTTAGGGTGGCTTATAACTTCATGCCCCGTCGTCCAAGGAGCACCAATCTTTCTGCTAACTCGTTGGAGATGCTAAGCATTTTTGGGAATGTATTGATGAAGGATGGGACAGGAAGAGCACAGATAGCAGATTGTGGCCCTGAAGAGAACTTTCCTATTTAAATTTACTTGGATCACTTCAAAGCCCTGAATGAGGGCTAAGCTGGGCTATTATCTATGCACAGCCTATAGCAACTGCAGTACATTTAAATAAAACAAAGTGACTGTTCTGTGTCTATGGTGAGTTATGTTCATAGCTGTAAATTAACACGCATATAAACATTTGAGGATACAAACCCGTTCGGAATTTGCCAAACGGGGCTTCCGATTGGCAGACTCAGTAATTACACCATCCATGGGGGCAGTGATTACCTCTCATGTCTTCGCAAACTCTGATGGAAGGTTCTCAAACAAATGCAAAGGGAAGAAGGAAAGCAATCGCCTGCACCCCTCCCCCCCGACCCCCACCTAAATGACATGCCCAGTAAAGGATACCATTTGTACAAATTCCGATGTACAGCCACGTACCTAAATAAAACCAACACATGCAAAGGTGCTATTCACGTTATCCAAGGAACTGTAACATAGGTCGAGTTCAAAACAGCATATGCCAAATTAGAGGTATGTTCCAGCTTATGCCCAGGCCCACCATCATATGCCTAGGTATACCATAATATGCCCAGGCGCACCATCATATGCCCAGTCACACCAGCATATGCCCAGGTACACCATCATATGCCCAAGCACACCATCATATGCCTAGGTACACCATCATATGCCCAGGCAAACCAGCGTGTGCCCAGGCACACCATCATATGCCCAAGCACACCATCATATGCCTAGGTACACCATCATATGTCCAGGAACACCAGCGTGTGCCCAGGCACACCATCATATGTCCAGGCCCACCATCATATGTCCAGGCACACCATTACATGCCCTGACACACCATCATATGCCCAGGCATACCATCATATGCCTATGTACACCATCATATGCCCAGGCACACCATCATACGCTCAGGCTCACCATCATATGTCCAGGCACACCATTACATGCCCTGACACACCATCATATGTCTAGGTACACCATCATATGCCCAGGCACACCATCATACGCCCAGGCACAACATCATATACCTAGGTACACCATCATATGCCCAGGCACACCCTCATATGCCCAGGCACACCAGCGTATGCCCAGGCACACCATCACATGCCCAGGCACACCATCATATGCCTAGGCACACCATCATATGTCAACGCACACCATCATATGCCCAGGCACAATATCATATGCCCAGGCACACCATAATATAGCTAAGCACAACATCATATGCCCAGGCACACCAGCTTATTCCCAGGCACACCATCACATGCCCAGGCACACCATCATATGCCTAGGCACACCATCATATGTCAAGGCACACCATCATATGCCCACGCACACCATCATATTCCCAGGCACAATATCATATGCCCAGGCACACCATCATAGAGCCAAGCACAACATCATATGCCCAGGCACACCAGCTTATGCCCAGGCACACCATCACATGCCCAGGCACACCATCATATGACTAGGTACTGTCTGTAATTTGTTGAATCTTCTGTGGAAAATTGCATGTCCAGCCCCACCTATTACATACTCTGGAAGGCATCCCCCTGCCCAATGCTTGCAGCAGGAAGCCATCATTTTACCTTGGTAGCCGTCATACCACCGAAACATCCCTAACATATATCTTCATGTTCCTCGCCACTGCTCAACACACAAAACTCTCCTCCATTCTCATTCTATTCGCTCTATCTCCTGCCTTTGACACGGTAGTTCAGCCATCTCACCCCTCAAGCCTTTCCATCACAGGCACTGAAAACACTGCTCTCACCTGGATGGTCCCCAACTTCTCAGACTGATCCTTCTCCATCCCTTAGATCATGCTATCTACTGATGCCAACCATCTTCCTACGAGAATCCCATAGGGTCCTGTCCTGCGCCCCCTCCCTTTCACCCTCTACACTCCAACCATAGGCAAGCTTATGTCCTGCTTGGGATTCCACATTCATCCTTTTATTGATGTTACCCAGATCATCTTCTTCTCCTTCTCCTTCTCCTTCTCCTCCATCTTCTTCCTCCTCTTCTTCTAGTTCCTCTTGTTCTTCTTCTTCTCCTACTCATTCTCCTTTCCCTGCTCCTTCTCCTTCTGCTTTTCCTTCTTCTTCTTCCTCCTCTTCTTCTTGTTCTTCTTCTTCTTCTTCTTGTTCTTCTCCTACTCATTCTCCTTTCCCTTCTCCTTCTTCTTCTTCCTCCTCTTCTTCTTGTTCTTTGTGTTCTTGTTCTTCTTCTTGTTCTTCTTCTTCTCCTTCTTCTTCTCCTTCTCCTACTCCTTCTCCTTTCCATTCTCCTCCTTCTTCTCCTGCTTCTCCTTCTTCTTCATCTTCTTCTTCTTCTTCTTCTTCTTCTTCTTCTTCTTCTTCTTCTTCTTCTTCTCCCTTTCCTTTTCCTTCTTCTTCTTCTTCCTCACTGAATGACCCTTCACTTTCCTTTGCTCAGTTCTTCCAAAAAAAGGTAATTTGTCCCCCTTCTTTCCTCAACCATATCCTTTTCCCCTGATTTTCTCTCCCCATCCCCGAAGGCTAGCGACCTTGGGGCCCTCTTCGACAACTAATCCAACAATGTATTAGAACAAATGCCACTGCAGTAAGACTCAACCTATCAAACATGCCCTCTCCTCACCTCTCATTTCACACATTTCTCATCTCGAATGTTGTACTCAGTCGGATCGACTACTGTGTCAGCCTCTCCGGGGACCCTCTATATGCTCATTTTCTCCCCTTCAAAAAAACCTCAACTTTGCTACCTGCAGGTTCTATAACCTTTCACGCCCCCCCACCTCCCCTCAACCTTTTGTCACTGTCTCCACACTGGGTGGGCCTCGATGCGCAACTGCCCCCTTTTCAAATTCCGACTCCTAATTTTTCAATCCAACCACAGACAACCAGCCCCTGCCAGTCATCCGTGATCTCTTGCAACTCCTCTTCATGTACCCGCCACTCCAGCAACACTCTATGTTCTCTGGTCCTGGGGACCACTCTGGTGGTGAGGGTGCGCGGTACAAACACCTTTAACATTAACATCTACACCGCCCCCCTCCTCTGTCTGCCCGCCCATCTTCATCCCATTTCTGATCCTCCTTCTTACTTGCCCCTCATCTCATCACTGGTGAACCCTGCACCAAGTAACAGAAAGATCACCAACATCCACGTCTTCAAATCAACACTTCAAAGCGTACTTTGTTCCGCAAACAAGTAAAAACTGCACTATTTAACAAATATGCATGAGTCTCTTTGGAACCACTGTGAACCAAAACTCTGTACCATAACTACCTATGCCTTACTATGTATGTAATCTAGCGCCCTGATACCTACGGGTCCTGGGCGCGTATAACAAATGAAATGAATAAGTAAATAAATAAATAAATAAATACTGTATCATCAACCATGTAAAAAAAACGCTCTCGCTAATCTGACTGCTTTGTAGGGGTGGTGCTAGGTCTGGAAAAGATCCAGGGCTACACTAATGTCGGGATTGTTGGGACTCATGGCTAGTTGGCTTTTTGTTTGTAGCCCCTGAGCTTCTATCCGGGGTTACAACCAAAAGACCCGGGGTTATAGCCCCCCCGAGCCCATCCTAGCGACGCATCTCCTCTCTACCCCTTCCATGAAATTAATTTTAGGGGTTCTTACACTGCCACTATTCTCATTCCCTGCACAGTTCCCCAATGTCCGCTTCTGTAATGTATCTCTGGTTTATGGCCCAACGTATGATATGATAGGTTATTTATAACGCGCTTAAAACCCCGAGGTTTCTAAGCGCGGACCCGGGGATTGAAACTGTGTTGCTCCTGTGTCTTCTTGCTTCCAAGGCGAGCACGTTGCCCCTGATATATCCTCCTGAGACGTATCCCCTCAAAAGACCGCTACTCACTGACAAGCATATTTCTAAAGCGGATAAACTGTTCACACCGCCACCTCATTTTTGAGGCAATATTGTGGGGCAGAATTGCTGGTGTTGGATGGATCCGCAGCACCAGAATGCAGTAATATGAGCGGCAGAAAGAAAGCAAGGAGGGTGGAGGGAGATTGGCCTAAAGAGAAGGGAAAACGAGACAGAGGAAGACGAGAACAGGCAAGAGAGAGAACAAGGGATAAGGGGCAGGAGCACAGAGCTGAAAAGATTGATGGGAGAAAAGGCAAACACAGAGAAAAGGAGAGATGAGAAGAACGTGAGAGACACATGAGAAGGGGAGAGCAGGCTAGGGAGGATACATAGACAGAGGGAGACATGAACGATGGTACGAGGAAAAGGGAGAGAAGGAGGAAAAGAAAGACTGATAAGGATGGAGATTGCATGATTAAGATGGCACGAGGAGCAAGAGGGAAAGGAGGGTCCAGGGCAGATGAAGGGAATAGAGTAGAAGAGAAAAGCAATAATAAGAGAGAGCAAATGGGGTCAGAGGGAGCAGGATAAGTAGAGAACAGGGGATACTATGGCACCCATGTCTCCACACAAGTGATTTGTTATCTTGAAGCGGGCGCCTCTGATGCAGGAGGTGTTCCTGACTCAGTGCGTTTTTGGTCTAATGATCCAAGAGGACACACAGAGAGCTAAGCAGACACAGACTGGACCAGCGCTTAGCTCTAGAACTATAGTAACTAAACATGGAATAGTCCCCCAGTGATGATTTCTATGAGCTCCATCACAAGCAGGTCCATTTTTCTGAAATTGATTTTAGAACGTTTTTGCAGCACCCCTAATTTGCATATTTGAACAAGAACGACTGTAAAGCCAATAGAATCCATCCGTAACCCTGCTGTCCCTCTTGAAATGGCTCGAGTTAACCAGAACTGTGGTTATATAGAATATGGGCGCTACCAACAAGGAGGCTATGTTCCGGCAGGGTCTTCCGAGTGTCCTTGGATAGACGCGAGGGGGGCTTCAGTTGCCTATGATGCTACTCGGGACCCTGAAGTGAAATGAATCCCATTTCTGATAGCTTCCCATCGGCAATTTAATGTGTTGTGTGGCCCCCTCAGTGTCCCATTGCAGTCCCCTCCAATGCCTCCCTTGACAACCAGCACATGTGGTAGAAAAGGGAGGGATACATTTGTGGAAGAAAAGATACTTGGGTCCCTGCCACGCTTCCTCATCTCCCTTTGTTGTCATACTCCTTACGCCACCACGCCAACAGCAACCTGGAAACAAAGCGCAAAGGCTGTATTCCCCTTCAGCAAGGTTACAAGTGTGCAATATGACTTCCATGTTCCACGCATGTCATGTCATAGCAGCCGGATGAAGCATTAAGAAACGCTTTTATGAATTGGCACTACTAGGGCCCGTTTGAGCACCTCCCGAGTCCATCATGCAAACACTCTCCATCAAACTACATCTAGTGCCATGCTCTGTTGGTTCTAGATATTGCCAGCACAATAAAACTCTGCTCTAACCTGCGCTGTACCCTCCCGAGTCCTACACGCATGCTTACCAACTACTTATCATGTTTGAGAAACGGACATCCCTACTTTGGCAATCCTATCCCCTCCCAATCATCCTCATAGGTTTGATCCTTCTATTGTCTAGTTTCCATCTCCAATCATCTCCTCCACAAGTTCCCCCCCCCCCTATGTTTCCACAGACCGAGGATCTGGCGACACCCTGGCAGGGCCACAATAGGCCACCTTTCGGGCAAGGCAGGGTGCTGAAAGACTATTACAGTGGTGATGGGCGCAGTATAAACATTGGAGAACATAACAGTGATTGATGGCTTCCTTTATAAGCAGAAAAAAGGAAGCAGGCTCCCCTCTCTCGAAAGAACACGGCATGATAACCTGTTCAGTGGTTACTAACCACTTTGAGAGTTTGCAGCCATCTGCTTTTTGCTCACTGTACCTTTCACAGATGGGAAATATCCATTTGCATATCAGTCTTTGTCCCACCCACATGGGCAGTCCAGCACCGAAATGCTATGGCAATTCCTTTCTGAACAAGAGTACCAACAGCAACCCAATACACGTGTTTCAGCCCTGCTGGGCCTCATCAGTGAGGTGGAGCTGTGTCTCACTGATGAAGCCCAACAAGGCTCACTGTGCTCAGAGAGGCACAGCTTCACCTCACAGATGAGGCCCAACAAGGCTGAAACACGTGTATGGGGTTTGCTGTTGGTACTCTTGTTCAGAAGGGAGTTGCCATAGCATTTCAGGGCTGGACTGCCCATGTGGGCGGGACAAAGACTGATATGCAAATGGATATTTCCCATCTGTGGAAGGTACAGTGAGCACAAAGTGTGTGCTGCAAACTCTCATCTCAGAACTGGTTATCATGCCATGTTCCTTCTGGAGAGGAACACCTGCTAGCTTTTTTTAAATTTTCCTTTATAAGCCACACACAACAACACCTAACTTCACTGTTTTGGAGATGTATTTCCTGCACTGGGAAAAGGAACCCACATTAAACATATGTCTCAATTTCCAGAACGGAAGTTATTACTGGCATTTGGCTGCCTGCCAGAGAGCAGTAAGTGGCTCTTTGAAGCACACTCACATAGACAGAGGGAGAATGCACAGAGGAGAGAGCAGGCAGAGACAGCAGGGGGTGCAGGAAGAGCGCTGCATGGCTGATAGCTGGATGGGGTGAAGAGGGCAGGGAGGTAAAGAGCTGTTTCTGAAGAAGGGTGCATTTTTGGTTAATCTTGATGAGTGGGGATTTTGAAGTAGGGTGATACAATTGAACAGCGGGACTTTGGGAAGTGGCAGTAAAATGGTAGATGGGCCTGACTCAGCCTTTTATCTCAGGGTGGAAAAATGAGAACTAATCAAATTGTAGGGACCCATGTATTATTCCAAACTGATTCCTAGAAGATTTGGAAGGGCTCGGCAGAATGAGCACAATCCTGGGCTCGCCTGACTCAACCTCTTATCCATTTCAGGGCCATCTAATGAGTACTTCTGAGGTTCAACACAGGGATATGTAACATCATGCGTTCATCCGTTTGATGGAAAAAAAAAGAGTTCAGTTGAAACTGATTATGTTAAAATGGGGGGACTTCATATCAGCTGGTACAGTTGCGCGTGAGGTGTGCCTGAGTCGGTCTATGTTCAGCACAACTGATCTGTGTCTAGCATGTTAAGACAGTAAATATTAGCTGCAGTCAAGTGCAACAAGGCACACTTGGGGTATATCAGAGAAATACACACAACGCATGGCTGGCGGACTGCGGGTACACATGTGAAGGCTACAGGGTGTGATTGGTGCACTGTTCTCATAGGAGAAGGCTTGGGATTGTCGAACATGTCTAATATGGGGCCATTTTGAATATAATCTCCAGGGCACCCCTGGTCATGCGTGTCGTGCACATGCTCTAAATAAAGGTATCATCTTAGGATTCGCGGTGTGCTTGATGTATCTGCAAAGTACACATTTCATGGTTGCGCGCTGCCCACTCCATGTACCACACACATGCACTAAACATGGGCTGCGGCTGAAGGATGTGGGCCGTGTTTGCTCCTCCTCTGTTTTACAAACATGGACTAAACATGTTCCAGAGGCAGCAGTCTATATGTACTACAGCCCTCTCATTAAACGGCAATTGATCCCTCAGAAAACGTTAAACTCGCTAACAAACGTAAGTTTGCATTTAGGTGACATGCCTTGCAAAATAATACAGCTATACTTGCAGAAAAGGTTAGGGTAGGGCAGGTCTACGAACACCAGTATGTATTGATCGACCGCGGTGCCAATTTAGTTTCCAGTTTTATCTGATTAGTAGTAGCCCTACTACTGCTCAGCTTGCTTCCCCAGAAATAGAAAAAAGACTCTGTAGCTAGGAGGATAAATATCTTGTGCCAAATTACGATATGGTTGCGTGACGTGCAGTGGCTTGAACATTTGCAATGATTACCAACTAAGAGGGTCATTCTGATCATTCCCAAATGCTTTCTGGAAGAAGCTTGATCCTTTGTCCCTTAGGGCTCTTCCCCTTTTTCTGATCCACCTCTGCACGCATTGCTTCTGGACCAGTGAATGACAGCGTGTGTGCTCTGAAAGGCGCATCTGCCATTCTTTAGAATGAGTCGCTAAGCAGAAAAATGCACTCCAGCCTTGAATTCTTGACCAATTAATTCTTTCCTGAGCACCTCAAAGAACCTCCTTCTTGTATCCGTCAGACCTTTAAATTAGCCGGCACTACTTGAAGAACTCTGCCCCTGGGCTACCCGTCCTTACCTTTTAACGCTTGGCCACACAGCAGTGGGTGGGCCATCTACTCTTCCAGTAGATTGCAGTAATCTAAGGAGGTCCTTCCATCACAGAAGTAGTGTCTTGTGTCATTGGGGAGTGATTCCTACATAGAAAACCTAAACATTACTCACTATACACTCTAAAAACACAGCACACATTTACGATTACACCCAAGAGACTAAGGTTTGAGAGTGTTTGGAACCCAATGCCTGTTGTTCTGCTGTTTTAAGTGTTAAATGTTAAAGGTATTTGTACCGCACAAAGTCACCAACAGAGTTGGTCCCCAGGCCTACTGGCGGATCTGTAAACGAGAAGGCGGGATGGGTCAGTAAGGTGAAGAGGGAGTAGGATAGTGAGAGGAGTGGTGTTCTGTTGGCAGCTTCATCTTGGTATACACTGTGCCCTGAGCTTTGGTGTGAGTACCGGATCGATGTTAGTCCTTGTGTGCTGTTGGTGCGGCTTATGTGTTGTTGCGCGAGAGATGGTTGTGTGAGTTTTTGAGTGGGTTAAGTATGCAGAAAGTTTGAGCTTTTTGGTTAGTGGGTTATATAACATTTAACATTTAGCAAGTATGTGTGACTGAAGTCCAGCAGCCTTCTTTGGTGCTGGATGGTCACAACATGAATACGGCAATGCCTCCCACTCAGTAGGCGTCGCACTATATTGATCTACAGAGCGTCCAAGGAGTGTGTGGGGCAGTGGCAGCGTCCTTGCAACGCAGCTTGATGTTGTCCTTGCTCCTTCAGCAGTTGCCGTAAACTAGTGTACTGTCTACAAGCATGCTCAGACCAGAGTAACCAACGCTGCAACCATCTTCGGTCTGGCCAACCTCTGCATCTCCAGCGGCACAGATTCTGCAAAAGCTTAGGCTGTGGCCATGGTTTTGGAAGGACCTGCAAAGCAGTCATCGGCCAACATCCTTCTTGAGGTAATCTTAGTGCGAGCGGCATCAAGCCCTATGTTTCTGCAGTCACTAGCCACTCTCCTTATTGCATGTTTCTATCTCTGTTTCTAGTTTTCCCTTGGGGAGAAGATCTGATGGCCCTATGACTACTCCTCTGTGATAGCCTCCGGGCATTACACTGCTCCCCTCTCCATGACCGCTCCAGACACTGACTTTGAAAAGCCCAGCAGGGTCTTCTTATACTCACTCAGTGCTTTCCTGGAGTGTTCAGGTAGTCACTCATGAATATTCTCAGTGGGGCTCCCTATGTGTATAGACGTATAGAGATATTTTGCCCTTGCACCTAATCGAAGCAGTACTTCATTTTGGTGGCTGTAGGAAAAGTCTCTTGCATCCTCGACATCCGAGACGTCATACTGCTGCTTCAACGATCTTGGCAGCTGAATGCACTGACAATAGACGTGACCGCGCCTGTTGACAAGATGACGACTGCATCCTAAAGAAGTGGATCCTTCCACCTCTTAATCTGAGCCACTAAGCTCCTCGGATTCGACCACATAGGACCCTCCACTCATAAAGACACTCCTGTCCTGATGAAGGCCTACACCATTATAGCTCACCTAGCTCCATGCAAAATGGCCAAAACATTGTCGTGTTGACATGTATTATATGTTTTTATTCAACTCTTGATTGTACCCACACTCTATGGGCCCCCAACCTGTTTATGATTCCACTGAATTCTCTAAGCATCCTTCCCAAGGAACCTATAGAGAATGACCAAACTGTACAAGTAGATTTCTCAAATATTGACTACTTGATCATTTGTATTTAGGTACTACACTTTGTATATCCTCAAATGTGAATGTCCTATGTTTTTTTTAAAAAATACCAGTGTATTACTACACCACAGCACTTCAAAATAAAACCCTTTTGTGCAGAAGAGCAGTTTCATGAGAATTCTGTGACCACCCACACAAGGGGTCACCCACTCAGGGTGTAGCAGTGGTTACTCTTCAGCAGAGATTGACCTGACCTTGCTCATTCGTTTTTTGATATTATGCAAAAGTCTCACTGACTCAAAGGAATGACCTAACCCCCAGCCCAGCCCTATTTTTCAAGTTCCATATTATATCCTCCCCTCTTAGTGTTTGAGCAGTTACTAAGGGGGATGTACCCGCGAGGCTTATGTCCACCAGTGAAAGTGACCAAGAACCAGGGCACTGGTTAAGCTTCACACCTGCCTATGTCATTTCCCAAAATCAAGCCAGTACTCCAAGTGGAGAAACAGATATAGTTAGGCCTCTGCATTTGTCTTATCTGTCCATTTATGACACCTGCTCTTCTCAGGTGGTGTGCTCAGACCGGTAGCATGAGCAACACCGCCTACAAAGAGGAATTCTCCTACTCTGCTGCCCTATCAGCGGCCATTTCTAGCTACGAACAATGTTTGCAGTGTATGAAAAAAATTCACATTTTTAAAAAATTAAACATAGATTTACTTGCCTAAAGTCTACCTAAACGACCCTTTCCGTCCAAATCTTCCAAAATAGGAAGGAAAGTACTTTTACCTTAATTTCACATCCGATGCCCAGGCGTCAGCCAATTCTCCACACCGTGCAAATTAATTTTGTAAGTACAGCCATATACCCAAAGGTGTTCATCTTTGCATGAAACCCTGGAAAACTTCAAATAGAAGTATCTTTTCTCATAGGCTAGGGTTTAGTTTCCTAACAGTGCTGTTTATCTCTGACTCTTTCTTACGCCTTCCTGCAACCGTGGGTTGTTGCCTACCGATTTGGACCATGTAAGGTATGCATTTTTAATTTCACAGGAAGTTGCCTAGGTCCCCGGGGGCCGTGCTGCGTGGTGCATCATTACAATAATGGTATTGCCCAAATTGACCGAGCACAAATGACCGAATGACCTACTTGGTCGAATTTTAATGGTCCTAATTGATCTTTTGCACAATTGACCTTTTATTGTTTTTATATATATATATATATATATATATATATATATATATTGGGTTGGTTTTGTATTATAAATACCACAAGGGGTTTGGGTGAGGGTTTGCAGGGGTTTTTGGATTGGGTGTGGGTATACGAGGGCTTTCCTTCCTGCATATATGTACTAATTGACCTTTAAAATTCGGTCAATTCTGCAGAAGGTCAATTGTGATTCGGTCAATTGTGATTCAGTCAATTCGTATACAACCACAATAACGAAGCATATGCTTCTTCATACTACCCATACTCCCACTACTGCTATCAGGTCCAACAATATAATTGTTGATAGTAGTAGGGTCTGCCATCAGATTGGCCAGTGTCAGAGTGGTGCAGCCTACTATTGCAAGGGAAGAAGGAGGTCTGGAAATCCATTTTCCATCACAGTGGCATCATGCATTACACAATGACTTCAATTGCACACAGGCCATATACCACCATTGAAGGAAAGTGTTTTTGTTACCTTTTCTAGCTGTACCAAGAGTAGAATAGGCCAATCCAGCCCTTTCTCTATCTCCATTCTTTTTTCTCTCAATCTCCCTCAATCTCCCTCCCTCTTTCTCACTCCATATCTATGTATTGAATTGTAATGGGCATTTGTATAGCACCTTTCACCATTGCCATGGTCTCAACGCGTTGTAGGGTGAACCTTGGGGAACCTAAGTCCGGGTATAGGAAATTCTTCAGAGAGAAAATGGGGTGCGTGCGTGCATGTGGCCAAAACCAAGTTATGTAGGGTTGGCCAGGTCCCTGCTGAGCAGGCATATGTGTGGGTGCGCAGAAGTAGCCCTGAAGAATGTGAGGGGCAGGCATTATGTGAGCAGCTATACTGAATTTTGTCGTGGGGGATAGTTGTATTCTAGTGCCAGAGGTGGTGAGCAAGGTATTTGAGCGACATTATGTGAGCAGCTAGACTGAAATGTGTCACTATATGTTACTCTCTGGGCGAGAGTCAAGTCGCCAGGTACATGTTTGTTAGAGCCACCCCAGCCGTTGCTGACAGCAGTGCAACCAGAGAAAAACACAAATATGCTGAAGGAAGGGTGTAGATAGATGGGATGTGAGGGGGATTTAGATAAACTTCGATAGTCTCTGCAGCAGGGGTTAGGGGGTGCTGGAGTTCTAACATACCTTGTAAGGCACCAGAGGACCAAGCTGTAGGGTCTACAAATGTATTTCTTATTTTTTTGTTTTTGTTAATTATTAATTATTAGGTTTATGCATAATCTAACAAATGCCTGGGTTCTTGAGCACCACTAAACAATCCTTGGCCAGCATGCAAATTTAAACATTGTTTTGGTTTTCACAGAAAATACAGATCATTGATTTTAATCTGAGCATGACCGTTTCCAAGAAGGAAGGATATCTTAAGAGACCGAATAATGGATGTGCTCTGCAAAAGAAGCTATTACAAAATACATTATTTCATGGTACTAATATTGCAAATTTCTTTTTTTAATTTTGCAATGTTCATTCCCAACTTCTACCCTGTAGAGTAGTTATAATACGAACATTAAACTTCACTTGTTGAGCAAAGCACACGATTAAAACCAGCATAACCATACCAATTATTTCCTGATAGAAGCCTTTGAGTGCACGATAGATGGACAGTCTGGTACACTCCTTGTGTACGCTTTTGAAATGCCCCTCGAGAAAAGGAAAGGAGCAAACACTACCAATGTATGTTTCTGGCTGCTTTGCATGAAATCAAAAAGCATTTTGGGAACATAATAATGAGCACAGACCTTTCTATTTAACCAATACGTCTGTAATGCAAGGGCTGTATTTTTGGATCACTAAGTGCCTAATGCACACTGGGCTCGGTGCTCATTTCATTTTTCACAACCGTCACCATAACATCAAAGTGTTTGATATGATATGGCATTTATAATGCGCCAAGTGTTTAAAGGCGCGAACCATGTAACCATGTAACCATGAACCATATATACACATTCAGACAGCTCCAGCTTTTGGATGTGAGGGTAAAATGGCTGTGGCATTTGTTGAGGCGTGCAGATACAAGAGCTGTCTGTCCGAGAAACCCTTGTTTACATTTAGAGAGGCTTGGCCTCTGGCTAAGAAATATGTATACAACAAATGGCCAATAAATAAATAAATAAATAAATAAAGGCTTGATGCCCCTTTCATTACACAGAAGTACCATAGCTGCACAGAGACACTCAGCTAAGGAATTAGAAGGACAACCTGCATGGCCACCCTCCAACAGGCTATACACAATGATGAAAATGGCAGTTCTTTAAGAGTCGCCTGCCAAGGCTATGCAATAAATACCATGAAAAGAGCAAGTGTAGGGCTAAAATACAACTAATTAGGAACCCAAAGAATCTTCATCTTCAAGTAAGGGAGCATCAGCAATCTTTATAGAGCAATATACAGCCACTTCAGCACTGCACTATTTAAAAAAAGGAAATTGATAGGGAAATGTGAAAATTGAAAGTCTGAACTGAAGGAGTGACCATGTGCTTACCACACCTTTATTATTAAAAACCTCCTCATATCCAAGCTTGGCAAATGTTTCCCCTCTTCCTCCAGTGGTCGAAGTGTCTGAAAAGAAGTAGTGGGACTATGTTCCCCGCTGGCCTGCCTCCGCTCCCCACAAACTTCATCACCACGCGCAATCCCAAACCCCAAACAAATGTGCCTGCTGTTTAAGGGAAAGTTTAGTGCAGTGCACTGAAAGTGCAAGATTGAACTGCTCCCTACACTTTTATTACTAACACGAAAACATTCCGGAACGGTTTCTTTTTAAAAACAAAACATAGGAACAGTAAAACTTAATTTTAAAAAGTAGAGGAGCACCTCTACCAACCACTCCCAAACGTTCCCGCGCACTTCGACCACTGACTCCAAAACAATCTGTTAGGCGGATGAGGGAAGAGCATACTTATGAATGCCCAGTGAGGACGGAAGACGCCCACATTCCTCTCCCTGTCTAACTCCCTACACCTCTCTTTCCTGTTGCAAGGTACCCTTTCCTGAATGTTGTAAAGTCATGTGACAGACGAGGAACCCTTTACCCTGACGTGGAGCCCATTCTCTGGTCGAGTGACCGCTGCTCGATCTGCGAGAAGTGCTCACACTCAGT
The DNA here is from genome assembly GCF_040938575.1 of Ambystoma mexicanum. Lineage (NCBI taxonomy): Eukaryota > Metazoa > Chordata > Amphibia > Caudata > Ambystomatidae > Ambystoma > Ambystoma mexicanum. The sequence goes on along the minus strand of NC_090931.1, from coordinate 283,131,138 downwards.
GCTACGTCACAGCCAACTTACGTTTGCATTCGCTAATCAAACAGACACTTTATAAGCCATGTAACTGTTATGGTCAACTTATTAAAATGTCTTTAAGTGCTCAAGCTGTCTTCCCCTCTCCTCCCCTAGCCGTTCAGCCCACTTGACACCTGACAGTACCTGGGCCGCAGGTAAGAAGGTGCAAGGTGCAAACAGTGGCACTACTAGGCACTCTGCTGGGGGTTACCATCTGCACCAAAAGATCCACCAAATGCAAAATGTAAAGGTACCGTAACAAAGGTGAGATACCAAAAATGGGAGCCCAAACCATAGTGCACATTTCTGCATAGATGTCAAAATAAAGAGATACTATTGCAAGTATTTGATGATGATGATGATGATGATGATGATGATGATGATTATACCCACAGACGTTGGTTGGCAAGAAGCTCCAATCCTTTGCTATTTGATCCCTCGGGGGATTATTCCAACCTGCCCTGGGCATTTTGATATATAGAGAAACTATGTCCAGCTGGCGAGTCAGTGCACAGAGCCTGGCTGATCAGCCAGGCTGAAATGACACACCCCGCCCCAAGGGCACATAAGCGTGGACGGTACAACATTGTTACATCGACGGTCTTTTTTTTGATGGGTTGTTTACCTAATTTATTTTCTCGAAAAAACGAATCGGAAAATATATGGGGTAGTGGGTATATAAGGGATAGGGAGTAGGGAATAATGTTCAATTAATAGGGGAGGGGGATATGGGGAGACCCCCCCAAATAAAGAATACACATTTTATTCGTTTTTTCCTCAAAAAGGTTTTGGTAAAAAAAACATTGAAAGAAAGACTGTTGTTGTGATAACATAGATCTCTCCCCATAGACAGTGTGACATGGCTGGTTTGGGCTGACGGGATGGGAGTTGTAGTCTAACCCATCTGGTGCGCCAGAAATGCTTTCAGAGATGTTCCTGTGTTATCAATAAAAGTCCCCTGTTTGATAGCACCAAGCAGCGTCGTGGTCCTCTGTGCATTTTCATCATCAGAGATATGAGTACCTGTGCATTTTGGGGGTAATCCATGTAATGGCGCGTGCATCTAGACATTTGGTGTCAAAACTGCAAACTGTGCAAATAGCTGGTGTTGTTATGGCAATAGCTGGTATGTGATAGTAATACATTTGTAAGCTGTGAATATTAGAGCAAATCATGGAAATAAGTGGTACATGCCCCATGCATGGCAAATGCCTACACTGAAACTAAAACTGGCTTTGCCAATGTTTGTTTTGTTGGTTCTGTAACAATATCAATATATAAAGGTCCACTTGGGGCAGGTAAGAGACCTGTATGCTGTGATATGCCATTGTTACTTTTGGCAGGGTGCATTGTGATATAGGAGGACGGCTTGGTGTTCTTCAATGCCTCTCCTGACTTCTTCCCATCCTTGTTTGTGAAACAGAAAGAGCGTTCACCTCTGGTGAAAAGGAGCCAACGCAGGACCATGACTCGACTCCCGCCCCTGCCATTGCCTTTTGGAATTGGACTTTAAAGAAATATATTTGGAGCTTTTTAAGCAAGCGAAATATAAAAAAACTATTTTAAAAATCCAGAATAGTAGTACTCTATATACATGCTTTTGTAAACTTGGAGCTGCAATTACCACTGTGGCTTGGTTGACTAAGTGGTTTGTGCACTGACTTGTTAGTTTGAGACACTGTCTCCATGGATCGAGGCGACCAGGGACTATTTGAAATATTCCCTCCATGTATCAAATATCACAGGGTTGAAACTGCTCGCCATCTAATTTAGTTTTTGTTTTTTAGGTCAACTGTTAGTAGTCTAAATGACGTCTCTTTATTGTGACAGCCTTTTTGCAATGTGTGTTACGGTTGTGGCCATCTTTCTTCATTGTATTCCTCTCTTACTGTAATTTCGAATTGTTGGGGTTACAGTAGATGGCTGGTTGTCATAGCTGTGGGATCAGGGCACTCCCATCCTATTGAGATATTAACCCCTTGTGATTTGCTTGAGACCTTTTTACATGGGGTGCTGTTGTTGCAAGGTGTCAAAGGCTGGGTGAGAGGCGCAAGGTCAGGCATCTTGAGCTGCACACATCTTCTGAGATAGTTGTTGGAGTAGAGGGGTCATCCAGAACTGTGCTGTGTAGTAGATTAGTCTGCCCCATGCCTTCAATGTGAACTGTAAAATCAATGAACACTGAATATATATTTCCTGCAGACCCCCCCAAAAAAATGAGAGATTAAAAGATGAGAAAATCAGGGGTAAATCAAAAACTATACTCATAAATACTCAATAAATGCCACGGGTGTAAAACAGGGACGTCATTTCATCAAAATGCCAGTGGTAGAGGAAGTGACATCACAAGACCCTTGACCTCTGATAACATCACGTGAAGCGATGACACATGACCTTTCACCCCTTGACAAAATAGGTAGTGGCATCAAATAGAATTGTTCCTAAGTACACTATGAAAATATGGTTACAATATCACTATGAAGTGATATAAATTTCACACACAAATGGATCACCATCTGCATCATAATATCAGTGTGTATAGGCCCATATTACCAAATTACTGTGAATGCAAGCAGACGTCGAAGGCCAAATGATAATGATGAGTAATTATATAGCACTTACGCTTAAGCACTTTATATAGAACAAATATACATACAATATCACCCAATTGGTACTCATTTATCGACCTTAGAAGGATGAAAGGCTGAGTTGATCTTGCCGGGATTCAAACCTGCAACCTGCAGATCACAAACACACTGCAACAGCAAACGCTCAATCCACTGAGCTATCGTACCGGCTATAGTAAAATGAGCAATTACATATCTGAATGTTCTCAAAGTCAGAAAACAAATTACACTCTGTAGTGGATTCCATTAAACTAGTAACTAAGATTTAACATCAGGCCAGTTCATATGTAGGGCTGGTGCAAAGTTGGCCACATATCAAGCCTGTGCGGATCTAATTTTCAGGCTTCAGAAGTTGGCAAAATACATACCATTGGGAGGGTTCATAACTGAGTATTAAATAATTTGGAGTAGTGCAGGGAAAGCAGCGCACTCGTATGGCATCCCGTACTAAGGGCACTTGTTCCCTCATACATGCAAACAAACATCCTGAACATCATGCCAGGGAGATAGGAAAGATAGACACATTAAAACAAAGCATTAATTGTGGCACAATGAAATCAAGGGCCATATGATGTGCTATGGTCAAACATTTCTACACTGCACACAAGCTTTTAGGCACAAGGATTTTGTCAAGTGACAGAGGACACTGAGATGGAATGTCTTGTGATGAACGTAACAGAGACAACGGCAGAAAAAAACACGCTATAACTGCAACTTGCGAAAAACAAAATAGTCGGAAATTGATGCTTATTCTACTCTAAATGCGTTTTGGAAGGTTTTGTCTGCATTGTGAATTTGAAGTGTTTAGGAACAGACTAAATCAGTGACACAGTGACTCACCCTCTGAAGCGTGCCTGAAATAAACCTTTAATCAGTCTAGTAATTATTGTATAGAATTCCAGAAAGACAAATGATGTGTTATTCCTATTCTTTCTTATTTAGGGTCACTGCTCAAAGTGTTACACTTGTGGAGCCCCTTGTTATTTTAAAAAGGCCTGGCCAATAAAGCCAGCCACTCCAAAAACAAAGAGCCACATGGCGTTGGCCACAGCTCGAGGACTTCCGGCTTACGTTTAAAACGTTTTTTTTAATTTTCTTTTTAGGGGTAGCAAGGGAGACCACAGAGGTAGCAAGGGAGACCACAGGGGCACAGCTGCGACCCCCAAATGACGTCTGTGGTGTAAAATATACGAATTGATGATTGCATTAAAAGTTACCATGGCGGAGCAGATCGAATCATGGGATCCAGTTGATAAGGGTCCCCCAGCTGACGAGGCATTATCCCAGCTGATAAGGCTCACATCAGGTATTAACCCCGGTCTATCACAGGTACACAAGGAAGGCTTGCATCCCCACCGCCACGGCTGCTACAGAGAGTGACGGGCCTCTAAACAGCAATGTACTTTAAAGTAGCCTATGCCATACGCCCCTCTCACTGAGCACGCGTGTGGCCGGTGCCAGTGCATTAAGGTGCTGGTGCGCCCATCCCGTTAAATGTCAAGGGGCCACCTAGTGGTGAAAAGATAAACATCATCTCAAAAAGCTGTGCACAACCAAGATGAGACATAGATTTGGGCTAAACCACCGTCAACATCTCTGGCCAATGTGTCCAATTTGGCTGATGAAAAAAGCAATTTGTGCGAAATCCACTCCCCAACTCCCCTCTACCCCTTTATGCCCACACTCTTCACCTTTCTACATTTCCCTGTATGTGACTAAGCAGCAACATCATATCACTCTCTCTCCTTCTCTCTTTCTCTCTTTCTCTCTCTCTCTCTCTCTCTCTCTCTCTCTCTCTCTCTCTTTCTCTCTCTCTCTCCCCCTCCCTCTCTATTCCTCTCTCTCCCTCTCTCTCCCTCTTTTCCTCTCTCTCTCCCTCTCTCTTTCCGTCCCTCTCTCCCTCTCTCTCTTTCTCTCTCCCACTCTCTCCCCCCTCCCTCTCCCTCTCTTTCTCTCTCGCTCTCCCCCTCTCTCCCTCTCCCTCCCTCTCCCTCTCCCTTTCTCTCTCTTGCTTTCTCTCCCCCTCTCTCTCCTTCTCTCTCTCTCCCTGCCTCTCTCTTCCTCTCTCCCTCTCCCCCCTCTCTCTCCCTCTCTCTTTCCCTCTATCTCTTCCTCTCTCTTTCCCTCTCTCCTTTCTCTCTCCTTTATCTTTCCTCTGCTGCGAACAACTCCTACAGCTATATTGACAGGATGTCTTTGCTCTCCAGCCTCTTCTCTGAAGCAGAAAAACAGCAGGGGGGCATTGAGGGGAGGAGGGGTGGAGGCAGTGCGGGTGCTGTGCTGTGCGGCCAAGAAGAGGAGCGTGACAGCTGATGCTGCTACACTTGGGTTAACTGCCCAGTCCTACACAAAGAAATCACTCTGCATGTCCCTGCCGGACAAGAGGCATTGACAAAGAGGATGGACTAAAACAACCTCTCCATACATAACAAAAGAAAACACAACTTAGTAATGTTACCAGCGAAAAGAGTTCCTCTTCTGGTACTTACATCAAGCCAAAAAAACAGTCCCTAGGCTGGGGGCAAAGTGTAAAAGCAAACATAGTGGAATTATGTTCCCCCAGCCATGCTCCCTTATTCTCTGCAACCGCACGGCACTCCCCACCAAACCCATACTCCCCACCAAACCCATACTCCCCCTCCCACCAAGTCAAACTCCGTACCTGGGCCCTGCCTTCCCTCCATTTCACCCCCACAACATTGGGCTAGATTCACAGAGTGTTTTCCTATGGGATTGCACCATTATAAAATGCTTCTGTGAACCAGACTCATTGTGTTTTACAACCGTACTATCAAGACTGAAGAGAACACTGTGCAAGGAAATGCATTTACATGACGGCCATTCATTTCAGTCATTGTCGCCCACTTCATGCAGCTTTATACACCCTCCAATCACCCACCAGTTGCACCTCTAAAGGACCATGCCCAGGCCTACAGCCACACACCCCTCCCATCACCTGTACAGAAAGCTGTGTCTGCAGCAATTCATGCTTAATTTCAGAAGGCAAACGCAGATCACTGCAGGGCTGGCCTTTTGGTGGCTCGGGAACGGTCCCAATGTCCCAAGCACTCTATACAAATACACAAAAGCAATCCAGAGATTGAAATAGGGTAGTGTGATGTGACACTGGAGTGTTACCAGAAGGTGCGCTTCGCTGCCGGCCTGGACTTCAGCTCCGGGTCAGATAAAGTAAGGGAACTATGGCCGATTTCCCTGAAAAGTAAGGGAACGGCATACTCTTTAGTTCTCCCCCACTTCAACCTCCATGTTCCTAGTATCTGTGCACCATCTGATTAGTGCTTCGGTTACTGCTGTAAGCCAAAACTAAACACGTTCGAAATCACAGGTCATTGCCATCCCTCTTAGAACAAACACAAATTCCTCAACAATCGGGTCACTTCCAGTTTTGTGCCTGTTGTGTTCCATTGCTGCATCTACCTTTGGCGTAAAATATGTTCTCAAGCACACAAGCAATTCTGGCAACGCATCAGTCCCAGAGACTGGCTCCTAATAACACGGTGATTCTCGGAACGGCGGCAGTGCACCACCATAGTTCCATTCCAAGGGGGAAAGATGGGTTATGCCCCTCCCCAATGCCTCCAGATATTCTGAGAACTCACGCCTCCATCGCTTCTAGGTCGGACTGGGGCAGAAAGTAGGCCGAGGCACCAATAAAAAGTGGGCCACAATCCATAATCGCTTTTCATTACTCTTTCCCACCAACTATTTCAGGAGTACCTGGACAGGCATTTTCTGCAACATTTGCAGCAAATAGTGACTTTTAATGTCTGTTTTGTCAAGGGCATTGTCCTGCACTACAAGCTGCCTTGTTCATTAACTGAACAAAGTGGCTCCATATTGCCCCAGAAAAGTGGCCCACTCTATCCCAGAAAAGTGAGCCATGCTTGCCACACAGGCAGGCCCTTCTGGTAATGCCCTATAGGTCAGTCCCAGCTGCATCTGGCACATGCATGAAAACATGCCTCATCGCGTTCACGGGTCCTGGTTTTTCTTTGCGTCCTGGGACTCTTCCGTGTTCTGAATGTTCAGCAGGATCCCAGAGCAATCCATCTTCTCCGCCATTGCCGCACACACGCAGGCTTCTCCAAATTGCTCAATGCTGACTGTGTCAAGAAAGCCTCAAGCCAGCTGATCCTGCATAAAGCGTGTCTACTGCGCCAGGCCCACCTCCCTATCCATAGCGCCCCCCTGTATCCTCCTCTGCCAAAGGTGCTGTACCCAGAATGCTAGAATCATGGAGGCGACATGAGCTGTTCCTGGATATGCAACGGATATCTCTTAGTAAGGAATTTTGGGATCATCACTTGTCAGTGTCCTGCACTCTCTAGCAAACCTATTGTTTACTGTGTTTATCACTGGGACGTGTAAACCTGCAGGTATGTTAGATGGCCAGAGACACTATCCTTACCCAGTCTCCTCCTCACGTTTCTCAGGAAACCCCAGCGGTCCCATGAAATATATCTGCCTTAGGATCAGGTTCCTTCTCGTTATGAACACCCCATCTCCCTGAATTGGGAGTGATTGCAGTTCCCTCTCCCCCACATTTGCTGCCATATCTGTCTCCATGATTATGGCACTCAGTTCCTCCATTGGATTTGGCACCCGTGACCAATGTCAATATGTTTTTTCGACGAAAAAGTTTGGGAAAAAATATAATTGAAAAAAACATGGCAGTAAATTTACATAGAACCCAATATATCAATGAGTAATTATTTAAAAGTGATACACAGGCGTGTCCTGATTCCTTTATTCTTGGCATATCTGCATACCCAAAGTTAAAAAGCTGTTAACCACTTCTATATCCATATTTAATTCTGTGGTCCCCAGGTAAATACCTTAATTCAATTAATAACTAACGGTTGTATCCTACAACCCTCTACGGCTTCCAAATATGTAGAGTGTAATTTCACCAAATCATAAAACGTCGACCGGTTTCAGCGGTATCAGAAACATCACTGCCTTCCTCAGGACTTAGAGGAATCCTTTAGCTGCTTGAGGGATTCTCCTACAGCAACTGCTGTGCCCTTGCATTGCCTCCCCCTCCCCCAGGGTATGTTTGCAAGGAGAGAAAACACAACAGAAAGGGATCATTACATCATGTACTTATTAGTTACACCTCTGACCTCAACTCAGCTATCACAGCTGACCGTTAGTTATTCATTGAATTAAGGCATTTACCTGGGGATCACAGAATTAAATATGGATATAGAAGCGGTCATTGGTATATTGGGTCATCGAAGAGGCATGCTATGCTTGTGATCAAGTGCCCAAGAGGGTTAGGGAAAGTTTCTCTTCCTCTTCGTTCCTTAGATAGGCAGTCCATCTCCTCGTACTAGGGAAAGTCGGCACCGAGGAGGGACAGTTCAGTTCCTTTTGAAAAGGGTGAGAGAGTGTATCTAGTACATCTGAAGTATAAACACATCTCTCTTAAAATGTGTTATGATTATAGATTGGGGTTTCTAGAGAGGATATATAAACCCCATAGGCCTGTTTTGTTATTAAACATTTGTGTTGTGTTTACATATTTTGGTCCAACCCTGTAAATATCGTTACCACATCTCAGTTGAACTAGGCATGTGTGTTTCAGCCTCTTGTGAAGGCTACTCAGATTCATGACACATCCCAGGAGATGCATCTTGGTCAATTCTCATGTGAAATCAAAGATCCCTTTCATGAGGCCTGGTTTCTCCATCTCACCCGTGCTCATGTGCCTGGCCTGTTGCTAAAGCAGCATGACCATCATAGGTCCTTCACTTGGACCGAATCGGCCATAGAAAGAGAATGAGAAGAAGGTGCATCTTCCTCCCCCCCACCCCCCCTGATTTGTGTAGGGGAGATGGAGCATGACCTGGACTTGGATCTCCTTCCACTCTCATGCACTGGCCTGTAAGAACAGCTCTTGGCCTCCATGCTGCCATGCTGCCATGCTGCCATGCTGCTGACACGATTCACTGCTTCTTCACACACACTTGCAGTCTGACCTGCTGGCTTCCTAGCTAGGTTGCCTTCCCTGAGTGCCCGTGTATCCCCAGTGTCATCAGCAGGCAGTCTACGGGGATTTCCTCCTCTTCTGACGTAGAATGGGTTATGCTACAAGGTGTACATAAAGGTGCAAACATTTTTCCGTGGGAACTGAAAATGCGCTTGATATATAGAAGCCGTGGTTTAAACTTGACATTTTGCACCTATTGGGCGCTTTGAAACAGAATATATTTGCTGTATAAGCGCCTAACAAGAAAACAGTAAATAAATTAAGTGTTCTCATACAAATCAGAACAGCTTACCACTGTGTCCTTTTCACGTGATGGGACGCCTGCACGATAATAACAATTTCCTGATAAGTTATTGGTGAATATCTGAAAGAGTGGTGCAGCGCTGGCTGCCCCGTTTACTGGAGACAGCCGGTGATAATGATGCTGGCAATGGCCCTGACAAAGCCTCTAATAAGCGCATGTGCGGCCCGCACATTGGCTGCCGGCGCTCATTGTGAATGCGCGGCCCGCCACGCGGCGTCGCTTCCTCTCCTTGAAGCGACTGACAATGGCGCCTATTAGTATTGTGATCAATGAATCTTTATCGGAGCGACGCCGGCGGGCCTGGGCGGAATATCATAGCCATGCGCGCAACCTAAACAGAAAGTCCCATTTCGACGTCTGTTAGGGCACGGTTCAGTGACTGCGTGAGCTAGTCGCAAAGGAGCTGAAAGATTAGAACTAGCTAATCGGAGGGCGCTCAATGCGAACACGCAACTCACTGGGAGACACTATGAAAGGCGACAAGCCTCTCGGCTGACGCTGCGCCCTGTGTGATATGGGAACTGCCGCCTCATGGCTAGAATTCCTAAACAGTCGGCAGACACCAAGATATTAATGAGCAGCTACTGTACCAGTAATATCCAGAATATATACGCTGCAAACAATGCTATACACAGTGCTTTACATGGGCCGGGCCCAGCCAGGGCTAGGCCCTGGCAGTCTCTAAAAAGTGGGACTGAGCCGGGGCCCTGCCGGCACCCCCCAGTCCCACCACACCATGGCGGGGCACATTTTAAAATCAGGCAGCTGTGTGACTGACAGAAGTGCCAGACAGCCACTGTATCTCTGAAACTGGAAGTTGCAGTTTCAGCAATGCTGTGGCTGGCTGGCACTTCTGTCAGTCACTGTAACGTCCTCTTGTGAACCCTTCAATGAAGGGTCACAAGAGGAACTTATGGTCCCTTTGTTTCCCCTCCCCAGGCCACTGACCCTCGACCCCACAAGTGTGTGACCTTACTATGGTTTGTGTACTTTTCAAGACACCTTTTATAAACATAGAAATATGTAAGATATTTCTATGTTTATGAAAGATGGCTTGAAAAGTTCACAAACCATAGTAAGATACGCAGACAAATATATAAATGCATTCATTTATATATTTGTTTCCTCACCTTACTATGGTTTGTGTACTTTTCAGGCCACACCCACCATGGAAGCCACGCCTCCAAATGAGGGCCCCCACCCAATTTATTAGTTTCGTAGCCATTTAAAGCACTGGCTATATAGTATCAAGATAAATAGGAAACCCGTAAAATGAATTGCTATTAACCTTTTTCACACGCATGACCGTTTTGGCTGACATTTTGCAGACAAAATTATACTTATACCCCACCCCCCACCACTCAGACAGGAAATTTTGGGAAAGATCTGTTGAAAAATAAAGATGTTAATAAGAAAACAAAAAAAGCAGTTTAGGCCTAGTCCCCATTCATTTTCCCACAGAGAAAAAAGTCACATTTTTGCTCGAGAACACAGCGAAAACTGCAAGACAGAATTGGATCAGGTACAAAACAAGCATTGACTCATTTTCCAGGGGTGGTGAATCTGGTGGTATTGAGTCCAGAAGTTTTTTCAAATATTTATAGCCATATCTCCCATTGGCACTGCAGCAGAGAGACTTTTCAGGAATGAAAAACCCGCCATTTATTTTGTCCAATGCGGGATAAATTTGCGAATATTCCCTGTAATATTAGAGGTTAGCCAAAAATGAATACGTTTAAAAATGCCATTTACAGGAGGGAAAAGGATGAAATGGCATCAGGCTAGAGGTGGGGAGGGGAAAAGAGGACATCATGTGAAATTGGGGAGCTGGGATTGGGGGGCTAGGGACCAGGTTCAGAGCTCAAACGTTTTCACATATTCAAAGTTATTTTTTTATATTTCAGGTAATTTTTGAAAGTGCATGACACCCCTAATAACTGCAAATATTTAACAAACATTCAGGGTTGTAGTTCATTGCTGATAGAACCGCGGTTATGGGAAAAAAAGAGAGTTAAAATGAGGTGTGGGGTAACCTATTGGGGCAACATGTCAAGGGGTGCAATATGGCCCTGGCCAGTGAGCACGAATGGCCCTATCTAATGGGTCCGAAAGACAAGTATAGTGGCCACTGCCTTTGCCATGGCCACCTAGTGGGTCCAAAAGAAACATATTGGGGGAACATGTACAGTGAACATTGTGGAAGGCCATGGCTAGTGGGCCGGTAGTATTTGAAAATATACAGTGGGCACAGCCAAAGGCAGTGCTCACTGGCTAGTGGGCCTGAAAGACAGATATAGTGGCCACTGCCAAAGGCCGTGGCCAGCTAGTGGGTGAAAAAAAACATATTGGGGGAACATGTACAGTGTAAAATGCCATAGTATGACAAAACCCTTGAAATGCACTTAAAAGGTGCAGTAAAGTTGTGCAGATGTAATGCAACAAAACCCTTGAAATTCAGCAGTTGTGCAGAGTCATGACCAGCTTATCTCAGCGCGTTCATGGTGTTAAGTCAGTCCTGAGTTCCCCAATGCGTTGAACTTCAAGGGTTTTCTTACCTTAACTGTTCATTAACGAAAGTGCTTTGATTAGTATTTCAACAGTGTTGCTATTCCATAGATTCTTTCTGCACCACTGGCAATAGCCTTTGGTCAAGCTCATTGTATATTTTAGAACACTACGGACCACTAGTTATGGCCTTCGTCAAACACTACTACCCGACCACTAGCCATGGCCTTCGGTCATAGCCAGTGTGCACGGTCTCCAGCCATGTCCACTGTATTTTTTAAATCACTACTTGATCACTAGCTATGGCCACTGTATATTTTAGAACACTACCAGACAAGTAGCCATGGCCTTTGGCAAACACTACCAGACCACTAGCCATTGCCTTTGGCAAACACTACCAGACCACTAGCCATGGCCTTGGCAAACACTACCACACCCCTAGCCATGTCCTTCACCCATAGCCAGTGTGCATGGCCTCCAGCCATGTCCACTGTATTTTTTAAATCACTACTTCATCACTAGCTATTGCCACCATATATTTTAGAACAATACCAGACAACTAGCCATGGCCTTTGGCAAACACTTCCAGACCACTAGCCATTGCCTTTGGCAAACACTACCAGACCACTAGCCATGGCCTTGGCAAACACTACCACACCACTAGCCATGGCCTTGGCAAACACTACCACACCACTAGCCATGGCCTTCGCCCATAGCCAGTGTGCACGGTCTCCAGCCATGTCCTCTGTATTTTATAAATCACTTCTTGGTCACTAGCCATGGCCACTCTATATTTTAGAACACTACCAGACCACTAGCCATGGCCTTCGGCCATAGCCAGTGCGCACGGCCTCCAGCCATGGCCACTTAATTTTGCAAATCACTACTTGGTCACTAGCCATGGCCACTCTATATTTTAGAACACTATCAGACCACTAGCCATGGCCTTAGGCAAACACTACCAGACCACTAGCCATGGCCTTCAGCCATAACAAGTGCGCACGGTCTCCAGCCATGTCCACTGTATTTTTTAAATCACTACTTGGTCACTAGCCTTGGCCACTCTATATTTTAGAACACTACCAGACCATTAGCCATGGCCTTCAGCAAACACTACCATCCCACTAGCCATGGCCTTCAGCCATAGCCAGTGTGCACGGCCTCCAGCCATGTCCACTTAATTTTGTAAATCACTACTTAGTCACTAGCCATAGCCACTCTGTATTTTAGAACACTACCAGACCAGTAGCCATGGCCTTCAGCAAACACTACTATACCACTAGCCATGGTCTTCGGCCATAGCCAGTGTGCACAGCCTCCAGCCATGTCCATTGCATTTTTAAATCACTACTTAGTCACTAGCCATGGCCACTCTATATTTTAGAACACTATCAGACCACTAGCCATGGCCTTCGGTAAACACTACCAGACCACTAGCCATGGCCTTCAGCCATAACAAGTGCGCACGGTCTCCAGCCATGTCCACTGTATTTTTTAAATCACTACTTGGTCACTAGCCTTGGCCACTCTATATTTTAGAACACTACCAGACCATTAGCCATGGCCTTCGGCAAACACTACCATCCCACTAGCCATGGCCTTCAGCCATAGCCAGTGCGCACGGCCTCCAGCCATGTCCACTTAATTTTGTAAATCACTACTTAGTCACTAGCTATAGCCACTCTGTATTTTAGAACACTACCAGACCACTAGCCATGGCCTTCAGCAAACACTACTATACCACTAGCCATGGTCTTCGGCCATAGCCAGTGTGCACAGCCTCCAGCCATGTCCATTGCATTTTTAAATCACTACTTAGTCACTAGCCATAGCCACTCTGTATTTTAGAACACTACCAGACCACTAGCCATGGCCTTCGGCAAACACTACCATCCCACTAGCCATGGCCTTCAGCCACAGCCAGTGCGCACGGCCTCCAGCCATGTCCACTTAATTTTGTAAATCACTACTTAGTCACTAGCCATAGCCACTCTGTATTTTAGAACACTACCAGACCACTAGCCATGGCCTTCAGCAAACACTACTATACCACTAGCCATGGTCTTCGGCCATAGCCAGTGTGCACAGCCTCCAGCCATGTCCATTGCATTTTTAAATCACTAACTAGTCACTAGCCACGGCCACCTTATATTTTAGAACACTACTAGACCACTAGCCATGGCCGTCAGAAAACACTACCAGATCACTAGCCATGGCCTTCAGCCACAGCCAGTGTGCATGGCTTCCAGCTATGTCGACTGTCAATCACTACCAGACCACTAGAATCTCTGTTTATCAGTGTTTTCCTGTATGCCCCTTCAAACAATCATGGATCACTGTTTTTTCCATTCTAAACACATACACATTATTTTATTGGTTCATTGCATGCATACATAGGGTAATATCTCACAGGACTGGCTGCAAGAATAACATATGCCCAGGTTTGAGAGGTTAACCTCGAAATCCACCCAAATGTAACCATCGTTCAAAGACGTTCATCAATCACAGACTGATTTTGACCTGTTTTGACAGTGGTATCATTTTGTATAAAAGATGGCAGGTTTTGAGAACTCACAATTCTTTTAGGCAATGCTCAGTGAGATTACATTATTTGCCAAAGATCACACACTTTGGTTAAGCAGCGTGCTACACGCCTCTTATTTTATGGCCAGTCTCTTGGTGATTGTTGTGATACATCACATTACCCCAACTAACCGCATTTAAGCAGCACGGAAAAGGGGAAAAAAATGAATGATTATGAGAATAGCATATGCCCAGGTACCTTTGCCCCGACATCAAAAATCAAAAGCTGGCACCCATGAATATATGCACAATAAGTGAACATATATCTTAAAGTGAAGTATATAAATATAGTTCAATTGACCTTCCCCTTAGAAGAAAGTGCACAAGACAAAATGGCATTGGACGTTTTAAAACAATAATGAACATCAGAAAAATAACCTGAGAGAGGAAATGTTCTCATATATATGCTGGCAAAGTATACAAGGTGCTCACTTTTTAAACCCAGCATCTGTCGTGAAATATTCCCAGGAAAACAAAATCCCAATACAAAACAAGTGTTTGTGGTCTTGTGGAAAAGCGTCTGCACTGGGAACATGACAACCTAAGTAAAATCCTGGTAGCCAAATACGTGAGCAAGCTTGCCAGCCTCAATAAAACCCAAGGTGTTGCGTCGGCCCTCTGAAAAAAGCTACAATGTTCACCCATGTGTCCATAATTTGCGCCAAATAACTGCATCAGTGTCCAGGATTGCAAACTCTCTTGCCACATCTGTTGCCAAATCGTGGGCAAATACTCATGATTTACTTGCTGTCTCATCATTTTCCCTCCTCACCCCCATGTCTGGCTTTCAACAATGCCCTGCTTTATAAAGATAACTTGAAAAGTACAAATACCATAGTGTAACATTCTTATAGAACTATATTAGGCAAAATGTGTACAATTGTGGCATTGTTCCCCCCATCTTCACGGGGAAACTACAAATACCAGAATGCAATTTAGCCAAAGGCAAAAAAATAGTCTCTCAGAGCACTGAGAGAGCACGAGGAACATAGATCGTTGAACCATATTGCAACTATATATCTATATATATTACATGGCCTGCGGTAGCGGGCGTGTAGTTATGGTTAAGTTGCTAAACCCATAGGCAGAGCACTTTATGGCCCACTCTGAATTATTTTGCAAGGTTTGTTGATGTTTGGCCAAGGGGGGGTAAAGTTATAGGGCAAGGTTGTCCAACATACGGCCCGCGGGCCACAATGCGGCCCTCCAAGCCGTTTCATGTGGCCCGCGAGGCTTAAGTCAAGAGTAAAGAAAAAAAAAAGATATGCCTGCGTGCAACTTTAATTTCCTTTGGTGACCCCATGTATTTATGGGTACAGGGTCACCAGAGAAAGTTACAGTCTTCCGCCATGACGTGGTTAATTTAACCGGGTTGTGGCTGAGGACTGTAACGCAGGTATCCGACAAACATTGCATAAATAAAGTAACCTGGTTGTGGCTGGGATGCTCAGAGGGAGCTGCAGAGGTGATGTGGACGAAGTCTGAGGTGCAGCCAGTTATTGCCCAGGACGACAATGGAAGATTTTTTACGAAGTTGGCTCTTATCAAATTGGTTTAAAAAGAAATTTAATAAAAAGACTTGGAGGCAATTAGAAAGATAAGGCTAGCCATTGCGGGTGGTCTGAATGCAAATGGTTGCCCACAAGGCTCTGGAGAGGTGCGAAAAAAACAGCTGAAGTAAACCGCGGGTGTGAAACGGTCCTAGATTTGGGAGACCCACATATTTTCACCCATATTCCGGGGGTGAGCGATCCAAAGAAGGTGCTGGGGGGCAGGGGGGCGTGTTGTGAAAAGGAGTAAAGGTAAAAATAAATATATATATATATCTCATAATACCAAAGAGGTTTCTAAGCGGGACCCTGGGATTCGAACCTGTGTTGCTCTGCCTCATCCTGCTTCAAAGACAATCTGTTGCCACTGAGCTATACTACCTGTTAATTGGTTATTATGCTGGGAGAGCGGGTAGGGGGGAGACAGGTATACCTTGTCCAGGGGCAGTCATGTAGGAAACTGCAAGGTAAACCAAAAAAAGTGCAGAAAGAAAAGCAATAGGAGGAAGGGCAGGGAAAAGCAGAAAGGAATTTTCAGGACCATCGGCTGTAGAGAACAAATAGGGCTGAAGTTAAAAGTACATTGTTAATTGTTGACGGTAAGGGGCGGGTGGGAAAGAGGTTTGTTTCACAGCATCACAGAGCACGTCTAATACCAGGGCAAGAGGTAAAAACTTATGGAAGACAAACCAACCTTAAATAAAACTGCCTTTCATCAAATGTAGGAGTGTGGCTGGTAAAGTTGTGCCCCCCTTCCTTCTAAAGTAAGGATACTGGGATGTGCAAGCAGACCAACCCAAAGCCAACTGCAAGGCAATAGGAAAGAGGACAAACTGGAAGGACTTCACATCACATTAAAAGACCCGATATTCAATATTCCTACAACAGGAAGTCTTGAGCTGTAGTGCTCCTTGGTGACAGAAAGAAAAAGTAAAGTGTGCGACTAGGTTGGTTGCACACAGAGCCCCTGGTCTTGTGGCAGAATTTATGTTTCTGCAGTCAAAGGGGCCAGCGGCAAGCAGCTCAGGTCCACAGCATTCACTGGAGGGGTGAAGTGCGCAGGCCCCTAACCCCAGACTTGTGCACCGTGCCTCCTATTGTAATAAATATGTTAATATTGGCCTACGCCAAGTTGCTCGAAAGTCGCTTGCGAAAGAAATCTGTGTTGCAAGGTCTTGACCTTAAATCCATGTAAGCCGCCATTTTAGGTCAAACCGCCATTTTAGGATTTGTTGTGTAAAAGTCACCCTGTGAGCTAAAATGGTGGACGATGTCATTCCAGAATACAACATGGCCGTCTTGACCTCTGTACATAGCTAATGTGTAATTTGCCTGCAGGCCACTTGTTGAGGTCATGAACTGAGACCTTATCCTTCACTGACCTATGTGTAGAAGGATTACTCGTGCAATGTAACTAATCCACGAGCATATGTTGAGACAATGTATTCAAATACTGAACGAAGAACATCTGTTTAACTACATTGTATTAATGTTTAAGAAGGCCTGCATGGAAAACTTTCGAATACACAGTTATTGCATACGCTTGTTGATACATGTATTAAAGGCAAACCAGTTACATGCGGTTATTTGAGACTTGGCACGAACCCTAGATCAGTGATGTATTAAAATAAACATTAACCCGAAATGGGGCCGGACATCGCGCCCACTAAATGTGTAAAAAGCGAATGCATTCTAATGTACAGCGTCTCTCACTGAATACACTGAACCACGCCGGAGTTCGTTGTGTTGTACTGAGGGCCGATAGCTATCTGATTTTACTCTGTTTTTTGTAACTGGATTCAGTATAAAATAAAGTACTTTATATGTTCTTTTGTAACCCGTGTTCAGTGTATTTCCTTTTGGGGTACTCAGCCTTGATATTCTTTTTCTGTTTTCACAGTTGGTGCCCGAATAGGGACCCTCAAGATTGATGCCGGATTGTTGAAGGTTGACACACGCTATCGGACCGGGATCGGACGGTGTGACATAAGGGGCCCCCTGAACGAGACGCGACACCTCAACAGCGCTGCACGACCCGATCCTTGGACGATAAGCATGTGGTCCGAGACGGCATCTTGACGAGGGTCCACTTATCGAGGCGGGCAGATTTGCCGAAATCACCATAAACGAGGTAAAATTAGTTAGGTAAGATTCTTAGAAGTACCGATTGGTCCTCCTTAGGTTTGGTCAGGTGAGTTGTGACCCGATTCTTAATTTAACCCTGACAATTTGAATTATTGACCAGGTAACACCAAGAATTTGAGATATGCCTGGGAAATTGTCTACCTGCTTTAGGGCATTATTCCGCAGTGATAGACAATCTTTGGAATTTAGCCATCCCGCACCACAGGAGGGGACACCGGCATGTACTATGTACTGTAAGTATGGCATTGGAAGTATAGTATTTAATGATATTTACAAACCAGACATGCCTCCAAACGTCAGTGGCCAATCAATGGTAGTTTTGAGATCCCTCGTATTGAATATTTGGAGTCAGTCTTGTTAAAGAAAAAGGCTAGACCTGCAGCATTTGATGTTTTGCAGAACTGGAAAAAAGAAGCGTTGCAACAACTTAAAGGTAGAGAGAAACATGCACGTCGTCATAAAACGAACGCTGAAAAAGCATTGTTATATGACCAAGACAAACAGTCTGAGGCGACTAAAAATATGGATAGGGCTTTCTCACTTGGAATTCAGAAAATCTATCCTTCTAAAGATCTTCATATTTCTGATGAGTTTATTGACAAAATATTAAATGAACGAAGGCCTGGTGCCTCTGCACCACCTCCGTATTTTCCTCTTCCCACTGCTGTACCTCTTCCTGCTGTTATTCCTGCTCTTCCTGCTCAACCTGTTGTTCCTATTCCTCCGGTTTTTGTCCCTCCACCTGCTCCTCCGCCTCTTTTTATCGCACCAGTTATACTACCTCCATCGAATTTGCCTGCTCCCTCTCTTCCAAGTGGTCCTGAGCCGCTTGTAATCGATCGAGGGACAGGAACAAAAGTTGTCACTCGCAATACTGTACCGGAGAAGAAACGTGAGTTAATCGCATGGGCTATGCATTGTATGGAGAAGGATGATCAAGCTAGCGTTTTTGCCACACTTTGTAATACGGATAATTTTCCTGAGGAAAATGTTTTTATTGAAGGTTTAGGGATTCAGTTATGTATAATGTGGGGAAGATTAAATAATGCGGATGTTCCGAAAGGGTTAAGGGATCTAAATACTCTAGCGCTTACTAGAGATACTGTGGAGAAGGTAAATGAGCATGTCGAGAGGTTATTTGGGTATAGAAAGGAGTTAGAAAAGTTACAGAATCAGGATGATGAAGAGGAAAATATGTATGTACAGAAACGGTTCCTTCCGTGTCGTAAACCGATATCGGAGGAAATGCGAATTTGTAAGAAAGACGCAATTAGATGGATTTCAGACATATCGATAACTCCAGTTGAGGTATGTGACACATATAGTCAATATATGTTAGAAATGCAGAGGAAAGTGACATTGGTAATGGTAGAATACCTGCAGGAAGAATGTGCAAAAAGGAAGATTAGTTGTCCCACAGAGTTATTGAGCATTTATAAGAGAGCTTTTTCACTTGACACTTCTTCGACTGCTTTAGCGCTCGACTTGGCTCTGTTGCTTAGTAAGCGTTCGGAGTCACCTATTTCTCAGTTGCCTATGAGAGAGGTTCCTCCGACATTTGTGCCGAAGGTTGAGGTTGCAGCCAATGCTGTAAATAATATAGTTGCTGTGAACATTCCTGCACATTATGTATCACAGTTCATTCACGTCCCGTTCTCAAGACAGGAAGTGAATACTATTAGGCAATCTATTCCCGATATTAGGAAAAATCCGACAGGGTTCTATAAAGAGATAGAATCCATTTTGCAGTCCTCAGTGTTCACCTAAGGTGACATTGATTTGTTGTTTCCTGTACTCCTGCCCGTAGATTTATGGAAACAAATTAGAACTATTGACCATGTACCCGGGTTGGAAGATACATGGGCGAATTTAACCAGACTCGATGGGGAAAGGCCAGCTGGCGAAAGACCGCAACAGGTGATATTAACTCTGCCTGATAGAATCATTGCTAAATTAAAAAGCATAATTCCCAAAAAGAGAATTATTTGGAACAAGCTTACGGCCTGTGTCCAAGGAAAGTCTGAAGGTGCTACCGAGTTCTTTAATCGGTTCGAACAGGTATTCTCGGATTTCAGTGGACAAGACTTAGGCACAGAGTCTGGGAAAAGATTAATTGTGGACAAATTTGTACGTGGATTGCTGCCTGACATCCAATCACAAATTATGTCTTCTGAGAGTGCTTGGCAGGCGAAATCACAATCAGAAGTACTGCACATGGCTTAGTACTATGGGAACCGTGTCAATAATGAAAAAGAAAGGATTGAAAAACGGATAGGTGATTTAAAAACTAATGTGCTATTACAGCAAATTGTTAGGGGCCCCAGAGGGGGTAGTTCTCAGGTTAGAGGTCAGTATGTCCCGCAGGGGAATGTGCCCTTGGGTCCTGTGAATATTAACCAGTGTGCTTATTGTCGTTGAGACGGTCATTGGCGAGCACAATGCCCCGTCCTTCAACAAAGGTCGAATAATACATTTCGTAATATGGGTAGGCGATCCAGAGGTCGCCTGGGCGTAGGGGGCCCTGGTAGAGGTCAGTTTGCACAGGACCCTCAGCAACCTCTTTTGCAGGACAATCAGACTCTGAGTGTGGACACCAGGAATATATTTGATCATCCTTCCTCTGCATATTTATCTGAAGAGCTTCCTTTTGATGATATTCTGTTTCGTTAGGATTGCCCGAAGCAGGGATTGGAACCTACACCTATTCCCGTCAATCAGAAAGGTCCCTACGTTGAAATGGTGGTGGGAAATAGGAAACATCAGTTTTTGATAGACACTGGAGCACAGAAGTGTTCCATTGATCATTTGCGGGTTCCAAACATTCCACTGTCAGGGCAAACCAATGTTTCCGTAGGGTTTTCCGGTACACCAGTTGTTTGTCCGGTTTCTATGCCGGTACCTATTTCTTTGGTTCCCTTTACGGACCAGTGTCCATTTCTGTTGACTTCGGATTGCGGAGACAACTTGCTGGGGTTGAATTTGTTAAAAGAATTAAATGCAGTGATTTATTGTTCTTCTGATGGAGTGCGCTTGACGATTTCACCACAGCAATTTTCTGTCTCGCAATTTTTGACTAGACCTTTGCCTCCAGAATTCATTGATGTACCAGACAGCTTGTCGGCTATTGACGACAATGATGTCGGTGTTTTACAGATTGAGCCTGTCAAAATAGTTTTGAAACATAGAATGGAGCTGCCACGCATTCACCTGTATAAGATTTCGGTTGAGGGCGAGCGAGCTTTGAAATGTATTGCTTCCGATTTTGTGCATCGCGGGGTGATTGAAGAAATTTCAGGAAGTTTTTTGTAATAGTCCGATTTTACCCGTGTACATGAAAGGCGATAATGTAATTCCATTCCGTTTTATAATTGATTTACGTGCCATTAATAAAGTTGTGGCACCACAATTTCCAATTCTGCCTGATGTAACGACAATCATAACCATGATTCCAGCTACAGCTACTTACTTTAGTTTTGTGGACTTAAAGTATGCGTTCTTTAGTATTCCTATACACATGGATAGTAGATATTTGTTCGCATTCACCTTAGGGGGACGCTCGTTTACATTTACTCGTGCACCTCAAGGGTACACAGAGAGTCCTAGTATTTATAGTAGAGCTTTGAAAGAACAACTTGATACCCTTGAATTGCCCTCTACCTGTACTTTGCTTCAGTACGTTGACGATTTGCTTCTAGCTGCTGACTCTGAGAGTGTCTGTAAGGAGGGCACTGTGTTATTACTTATTCATCTACCTAAGCATGGTCACAAAGCTTTGCTTACAAAATTTCAATATTGTTGTCAGGAGGTTTCCTATTTAGTCTATCTCCTGTCAAAGGAGGGAAGAAGATTGACACCTGAAAGAATAAAACACATTTCTGGCATGTCTGTCCCAAATACAAAGAAGGAAGTTAGGGCCTTGATAGGTATGGCTTCTTACTGTAGGTTGTGGATCCCGAATTTCTCGCTAGTGATCAAACCGATGGCGGCTTTGACGAATAAGGGCATTTATTCACCATTGCCATGGAACGCGGTACACCAGCAGTCGTTTGACTTGCTTAAGACTGCATTATGCTCTACACCAGTTTTGGGCACACCAAACTATGAAAAGGCCTTTGTGTAGTTTGTGCATGAATGTGATGGATGTGCTTTGGCTGTATTAACGCAGGAACATGGAGGGAAGAATAGGCTGTGCGGTTACTATTCTTCCGCCCTTGATCCTGTAGCATGCGCTTTGCCAAGATGTTTGCGCGCTGTCCCTGCTGCTGCCGCGTCTGTAAAACAGACTGAGGGAATGGTCCTAGGCCTGCCTCACTCTGTAGATGTTCTATTGAACCGAACTCAAACACAACACCTCACTTCTGCACGGTTGACAAGATATGAATTGATCTTGTTTGCTCCTCACATTCAAATTAAGAGGTGTTGTGTCCTTAATCCGGCTGAACTCCTACCTTTTCCGCAAGATACTACTTGCGGCGATGAAGAGTCACATGATTGTTTGTATATGACCGAACAAGAAACAAAGGGTAGAATTGATTTGAAAGATACTCCTTTGGATAATCCGCAAGGAGAGCTGTTTTGTGGCAGCTCCTGCCTTAAACTTCCGGATGGTACATCCACAGCCGCTTATGCAATCACTACATTGAGCACGGTTGTGGAAACTAAGATAATTACGCATAATTCTGCGGAGGCCGCAGAGATTATAGCATTGACCCGAGCTTGTGAACTTTCCGATGGGCTTGCAGTAAATATATATACTGATAGTCAGTATGTCTTTGGGGTGGTTCACAACTTTGGGAGACTTTGGTCAGAAAGAGGGTTCCTAACTTCGCATGGCACCAAGATTCAACATGGCTCCCTAATGTTACAACTACTCTCAGCGCTTGCGCTCCTTACTCAGTTAGCAGTTATGAAATGTGCAGCACATCGAAAGATTGTAGATGATATTGGAAAAGGGAATGCTTTCGCTGATCAGATAGCTAGACAAACTGCCACAGATATCTTCACAGAGATGTATGTTTCAAGGGAGACTGTTTATACCTATGTAATGGATGAGGGTGTTGGGGCCGTACGGGATATCCAAGATGATGCCACAATGGAAGAGTCTAAGAGGTGGGCTGAAGGCTTGGGGAAACTTGATGATGATGGGTGTTGGGTGGACATTGTCGAAGGGAAATGGCTGTTACCTGACGCCTATGTCATGATGATGGTTGTCATGGCACACAGCCCTACACATGTTTGTGCCCAGCAGGTTACGAAAATGTTAGAAAAAGATTGGGCAAATGACAAGATTTCGAAAATTGGCCAGCGCTATATCCAGAACTGCAGGATTTGCCTACAACACAATGTGGGAAAGGGGACATCAACTCCAAGGGGAGGTTTTGGCCCACCTTCTGTCCCCTTCGAAGTTATTCACTTTGATTTCATTGAAATGAAACGATGCAACAATCTAAAGTATGTCCTCGTGGTCATTTGTGCCTTTAGTAAATGGGTTCAGGCTTTCCCTTTTAAAGATGCTACAGCCATGACCACTGCGAAAACCATGTTAAAGGAATACTTCCCCCGGTTCTGTTTGCTGAGAGTTATCTGGTCGGACACTAGTCCACATTTTGTTGCCGCTGTAATTCTACAGGTATGTACAGCATTACGAATTGACAAACGGTTCCATTCGGCCAGACATGCTCAAAGCGCCGGACTAGTAGAAAGACACCACGGTATCATCAAGAACAAGCTTGCTAACACGTGTGCCGGCACCAAATTAAAATGGCCAGACGTCTTACCGATCGTGTTACTAGCCATGCGTACAACCCCTCAAACTAAAACTGGGCTCTCTCCATTTGAGGTGGTAATGGGGAGACCTGCCAATATCTGGAACCTTCCAAAATGTCAAACTTTAAAGAATGTTGAAAATGTACTACTTTCAGATTATTGTAGCCAATTGACTAAAAACCTGTATTTGATTAATCACCAGGTACGAGAAGCTTTACCTGTGCGATACGAGGGCCCGGGCCATGGCATACGGCCTGGGAGTTGGGTGCTCGTCAAATCATTTGAGCGCACCTCCTGCCTCGCGCCTCGCTGGCGTGGGCCATTCCAAGTCCTGTTGGTCACCCAGACAGCGG
Organism: Ambystoma mexicanum; assembly: GCF_040938575.1. NCBI lineage: Eukaryota > Metazoa > Chordata > Amphibia > Caudata > Ambystomatidae > Ambystoma > Ambystoma mexicanum. Next base: position 283,107,277 of record NC_090931.1, on the reverse strand, counting down.
TGCGGGTAGCTGGACGAAAGAACTGGATCCACGCGTCGCACATCAAGAAACGTCCTCACCCTGTGCCACACGCTACAGATGAAACAGAACCCCTCGCTGATACTGCAACCAATGATCCCAAAGCAGTAAGCAGCACTGAGAGTGTGTCGGAGAATATCTCTGAGCCCGGGAGGCTTGGAGAAGCTGCCATTTTGTCTTCACACTCTCCACAAATTTTGCGCCCGGAAACGGCTGTTTCAAATTCAGCCCCTTCACTTGCCTCCGACAAGTTGCTTCCAGCAGGAAGTGACGACATATTGTTTCCGGATCAATCAGTACCAGGAAAAGTACGATATAATCTTCGACCACGAAGATAGACTTACGGCACGGTTTTGCTGTGCATCTGATAGACTTACGGCACGGTTCGGCTGTGCATTCGGAGAAGGAAAAGAGTCAGCGAGGGCTTGCTTTTTGCCCAAATTTGAGAAAGGGGATTATGTTGGCTGGGGTGGTGGAAGGACTAAGAAGTCGCTCGACCGGGAGGTCCCCAGCAACAAACTTTGGAGTTTTTGTTTGAAGACTACGATGCCCGCCACGGCTACCGCTCGAATGGGACTTGTAAATAAGGGGGTGACCAACCGGGACAATGGAGAAAATGCTTGGGCCCCGAAAACGTATTGCTGTATTCTTGTAATGATATTTGGTTTTTTAATAGTCGCTGCCTTAGGATTATGGTACCTCGAGGAAACTCACTCTTTAGAACTTTTGTTGCCTATTGAAAGTGCACCCATTGTTCCTACTCCATTTGTACATTTGCATTGCATACTTTATCCCCTCGGGATTCCCAGCACAGACAAAGGTACCACAATAACACTCTACTACTTATCATGAATGCTACACATGCCATTTTTAATAAATCCAACTGCTGGGTCTGCTCACATTTACCGCAACACGGGGATAAGGGGCTAGGTTGGTTTATTCATCCTTTAGCGTTGACAACTGCCTGCTATGCTTCTCTTAGAGCACCGTTCTTTGGCCGATGGAATGATAGCATCTCAGGGAACTTTGATGGCACCAATTTGAATAGTTTTGAGAAACGTGTTTTGACTGCCCTGGGATGCTCGCTTTTTGCAAATAGGAGTAAACCGAATGTTGCTTCTATCAGGCCTTCTGACAAACTGTCTCGTCCTTTCCAATCTTTGATTTCCTTTAAAATGGCTCCGATAGGCAATAAGGATGCCATGCCTCCTCCTTACACTGTTAACCATAGCCCCGATTCAGTTTCTTTTTGCATATAGAGGAATGGAACTCAGTCAATGGGAAATTGTTTAGGTTGTGCCAATGTTGCAAATTTGAGTGGGGAGAACAGACCTTTGTATGTAGGCGAACCTATTTACTTTGTCTGCGGTAATGTAGCATGCCCGTGGTTGCCAGGGATTGGCAGGGAACCTGTTATTTGGGGATCTTGTTACCTGGGGTGTTTATAGCTAGTACAAAAGAAGTTTCGAAGGCTCGTCCACGACGGGATGGGAATGGTGACACCCCAGCACAAGTCTTGGGAGATATAGCTAAATCAGTTGTGCCATTTTGGGGGCAGATAGCGAATTCAGAAGATATCAGAAAACAATCGAGAGTACTGGAGAAAACCATCAACCGGACCACGGACATACTCTATAATATGACGTTAGAACAAAAGGCGATAAGATTAGTAGCACTTCAAAATCGAATGGCATTAGATGCCATTCTAGCTGAGCGTGGTTGAGTATGCAAATTAGTGGGGTCCGCTTGCTGTGTTTTCGTACCAGATTCCTCCCCAACTATGTTCAAGGCAATACAGAATCTGCACGTCCTTAGTTCCGAAGTGCATGTTCCCGAGGGAAACTGGGATCTGAGCGCCAGGTTCTGGGACTTCTTGCGATCTTGGGGTTGGAAGGTGCTTTCGGTCTTATTGATTATTTAAGGAATACTGTTGTTTCTTTGTTGCTGTATTCAGTGTCTGCCTGGTATGTGTTCGATGCTAGGGGGGATGTTGCGCACGAGCGATAGGTTCGATAGGACATAAAGTGTATGCCCCAGATAAGACTTCCAAAGAATACGTATTGAAGGATATTTTAGCAAAAGACCTAATGGCAATAGATATTTCTGATAGTGATTCAGGGTGCATGGACAATGATGCATGGAGTTATTTGCAAGGAGATCCAAAGTAGCTTTTTAGCACTTGGCATAGGCCAAAAGGAGGGTTTGTCGAGATAGAAAGTATATCGTGCCTCCTATTGTAATAAATATATTAATATTGGCCTACGCCAAGCTGCTCGAAAGTCGCTTGCGAAAGATATCTGTGTTGCATGGTCCTGACCTTAAATCCATGTAAGCCGCCATTTTAGGTAAAACCGCCATTTTAGGATTTGTTGTGTAAAAGTCACCCTGTGAGCTAAAATGTTGCACAATGTCATTCCAGAATACAACATGGCCGTCTTGAACTCTGTACATAGCTAATGTGTAATTAGCCTGCAGGCCACTTGTTGAGGTCATGGACTGAGACCTTGTCCTTCATTGACCTATGTGTAGAAGGATTACTCTTGCAATGAAACTAATCCACGAGCATATGTTGAGACAATGTATTCAAATACTGAACGAAGAACATCTGTTTAACTACATTGTATTAATGATTAAGAAGGCCTGCATGGAAAACTTTAGAATACACAGTTATTGCATACGCTTGTTGATACATGTATTAAAGGCAAACCATTTATATGCGGTTATTTGAGACTTGGCACGAACCCTAGATCGGAGATGTATTAAAAGAAATATTAACCCGAAGTAGGGTAGGACATCGTGCTCACTAAATGTATAAAAAGCGGATGCATTCTAATGTACAGCGTCTCTCACTGAACACACTGAACCACGTTGGAGTTCGTTGTGTTGTACTGAGGGCCGATAGCTATCTGATTTTGCTCTGTTTTTTGTAACTGGATTCAGTATAAAATAAAGTACTTTGTATGTTCCTTTGTAACCCATGTTCGGTGTATTTCCTTTTGGGGTACTCAGCCTCGATATTCTTTTTCTCTTTTCACAGCTCAGAGCATCAGGTGGTTTGGGGGGCTAGGTCAGGGCCTGCGTTCTCACTCTCGCATAGCGGGGCTTCCAGAACAGGCCCAACCACTGCCCTCTTGCTTGCAACTCATACTTACCTGGGAGGGGAAAATCTGTGATCACAGAGGCAGGTCTCCCAGGGTGAGGCTCACTCACTGCACATCGGATTTGCTGACCCCTGCTATGTGCCCAAATGCGAGATACTCGACTGCATTATTTCTCGAAGTGGGGGACTGCATTTGCGTTTTCTCCTGATTTATTGGTAAAAGAAAAGGTAAAGTGTGCACAAGGCCTGCTAGGTTGGTTGCACACAGAGCCCCTGGTCTTGTGGCAGAGATTCTGAGTGCACTGCCAGTGTGTGCCCCTGTGCTGCACTACCAATGCATACCCACGTGCTGCACCGCCAATGCACACCCAAGCGCTGCACTGCAGGCACACCCAAACGGACTTGTATATCACATGCCAGACACTGCATCGCTACGGACATTGTTATATATTCATGGAACAATACTATGAGTGAGACGTTTTTTTATCGTGCCATACAATGTGGCCCAATGTTGTGCCTATATTAAACTGCTGCGTACTTTAAGATTGTGCTCACATTGCGTTTCTTCAATTAGGTTCACCTTTGGGTGATCGCTTTTCCACATTTTATCTGTTGAATTGAATTATGCTTCTTTCATTACCACAGAAGTAATGAATGTGTATTACAGAGATAAGCTTCCATGTATATTGGGCACATTGCACATGCTCAGGCAGCATCAATCATGCTTTGTACTGGACAATGCTGACCTAAATTGGGAACAGTCAGCATAGACATGTTGCTACAGAGGCATATTTTGGGTACAACCAGCATGACTATGGGGGTCTTTATGAGTTGTGCGGTAAGGGATTACCGGCACCTGTAAGGAGACCGGTGCCGGTAATCCCTTACCGCACAATTCCGAGGTCCCTTAGCGGGAACCGTAAAGGACGTGTGGTCCGACCACACGTCCCTTACGGGTCCTGCTAAGGGACCAGGGCGCTAATAACGGGCCTGCTATTCACGAGCTCGTTATTAGCGCCCTCCTCATTTCTATTGAGCCCTGTTCAATGGGGACTTACCGGTCCCTCCAGGGTCGGAATGCACTGGTAAGTCCCCACTGAACAAGAACGGTGCCAGACCCGGTATTGGAGGCAGCCATGGCGCAAATAGTGCCATGGCTACCACCAATCTCGGAATGAGGCCCTATGTGTTACATCAGTGACAGTGCTGTCTTACATTGTGGACACATTGATCATTAAAATGTGTTGTGTTGTAAAATGTTCTTGTCTTCTGTTAGTAACATGGAATTTTCATATTGTCCTTTAGAACGGATTGTAAACTTATGGCTTTTTGGTCCCTTTTCTGCAGTAAAATGCACCATTTCAACCCCATATTTGAAAATAAATTCTTGGGGGGGAAACCCCCCCAAACATTCCCTAGATTCTAATAACTCCCTTGCAATGCTCAGTCACCACCACTATTTCAGAAAAATATGAACACATACACACTGAAAGAAATCACAAGCAACTAACCTTTGATCACTGCCCCTGATAGCAAAAGCTATCTTTGGGACTGCATGACTATCACTGCCTGTGATGATATTGTGTCAAAAGTCACACAATATTGCTTTTTAATATACTGCTTTGGGTGAGGTTGTTGACTTTTGGCTTGCCGGCCCACTGGGTGACAAAAAGTGAATGCTTCGGCCCCATATTCAAAAAGGTTGGACAAGCCTGTTATAGGGGGTCCCAAAACGTCTTTTTTCCCATAGACATAATGGGAAAAAAGTTCTGTCACGCCTACAGCCCAAACCACTGGACAGATTTTCACAAAATTTGCGGCAGGAGCGGCGGCTTGGTCTCAAAAGCAATATTTTGTTAATTTGGTGTAAATCTGTCCAGTAGTTCTTTTTTAAATTACCAACACGTAAGGCAAAAAAATTAGTGATATCTTTGTACGCTCCGCGGACTCACTTCGCTGTTCGGTCCACAGACTGGCCTCTGATTGGCCAGAAAAATGTGCAGAATTTTGCATGGTCCGTGGACATCGCAGACGCGGTCACTGATTGTGTGGTGAGAAAACCTGAAATGCATCGGTTTCCCAGAAACTCCCGCCATCTTGGATTCGCTGACTTTTTTGGGGTCTGCGGACAGCACGGTGAAAACATAAAAAAAAAGCAACATTGCACTTATCAAACTCAACAAACAATCTCTGGGGCTGTGGGGGGGATGAGGATGGGATGGGATATGGCCATACGAAGCCAAAAAACGTGTTGTTTCACCCCCGACAATCCATGAACACTCCAGATGTCCTGGGGCAGTCCTGTGGTGTTCGCGGACACTTCAGATGTCCTAGGACATCTGTACCTATTTCTCCATTACAGGGTTGGGGGAAAAGCAGTTTTTGGATGACTTATAATTGTTGCGCCACTCAATGAAACTGCGTGTAATTTTGCAATTTTATTCTAGAAGTAATCCTGAATGGTTTAGCAAAGTTTTGTGGGATTCTGTCAAGAGGGGGCAAAATTAGAGGGGGGTCCCAAAATATTGTAAAGGTATATTTCTTAAGTTTGGTGGGATTTTCTTAAGAGGGGGCGAAATTAGAGGGGGGTCTCAACATTTTAGATGGCTTATAACTTTGTTGCTATTTGACGAATGTGGACAAAAGTTTTGAGAATGATTATAGACCCATCCTTCAATGTTTGTGTAAAGACTGAATGGATTTTGTCAAGTGGGGGCTAAGTTATATGACTATTGTATGCACATACATTTTGACAGTTTTTAAAAAATAAAACATGGGCGGATTTCGAGCAAACTCGTGAGGAGCATTGGCAAGGACATTAAAGCATGGTTTTGCAAATGTGCCCGTGTTTTATTTTTTGACAAGTGCCATAATGTAAGGTACAAAGAAATAGTCATATACCTTTGGTGAGTGAGGTATAGTCTGTGGCCGTGGGCAGTAGCCAGATTGTCTGGGTCATGGCATAAGGTCATGATGTGGACAATCTGGCTACTGGCCATGACCGCTAGGGACGAAAAATGGTGTTAAAGTGGCTATGTCTACCTGGGACCGGCTATGTGGTAAAGTTATGTGAAGGTAGGATAGGTTTGAAAGGGGAAAAACGTGCTTGTGGTAATATGTTCATAGGGTTTTGCAGACTGCCATGGCAAGGGAAGAGGGGCTGTGTACGGAGCCCCGCCTTCTCTTTCCATTTTGGCTGTCTTGGAAAATGATTTTCCTTCCTACATTAGGTGTCCCGCTGTAGGAAGAAAAATCTATGTTTTAGCACCCTGTTAGAACTGATATAATATTGTTTCGTCCTCATTGTATATGTTAGCCTATGCCCAGTCGCTTTGCGAGGAAATCTGTATTACAAGGTCGTGACCTTAAGTAAATCAAGCCTCCATTTTAAGTTAAAGCTGCCATTTTATTTTGTTATTCGTGCAAAGTCACCCTGCAGTCTAAAATGGCCGTCTCATGTAGACCTTGTCCTTCGTTGACCTTGGGATCAGGGGATTACTTGAATCAGCGATGTTAACCTACAAGCATGCAAGAACAATAACGCTATCCAAATACGACATGCTAAACATTTGTTTGATCTGTATTCAAACGATGTGTAAAGAGTGTAAACGTTAAACTAAAGAATAATAGTGTGTGTTAGTAAATATGTTGAAAAGTAAACCGCATGCACGAGATACGTAAATTAGGAAACGAACCTGGCGCGACCCTAGCCCAGTATATAATTAACTTGTAAGAGGCTGGACATCATTATAACAAACTGTATAAATACGCTGATGTCCAGCTAGCAAACCCTGCTCACTGCTCACATTGAACCCTGCTGGTGGTTTCTGTGATGTATTGACAGCCAAATAGCTATTTGTGTACTTTGTTCGATACTGTTCAGTTTTGTAATAAAGATTCTGGGAATCTTTACAAGCCCGTGTCGGTGTATTTTCCTTTGCATGGTGTAAAAGCCTTAATATTGTATTTTTCTGATTCCACAGATGGCGCCCGAATAGGAACCCTCAAGATCGACTTCGTCTCGTTGAAGGTTGGCTCGGCTTTCGGACCGGGATCGGACGGTGCCAACAGAAATGGCCACTCTAGACGAGAAGCGAATTCCTTGACAAAACTGCACGATCCGATCCCTGAACGGTGAGCTGCTACCCGAGACGACGTCTTGACGAGGGTCCATATATCGAGGTGGGTAAATTTGCCGAAAATCACCAGACAGGTGGGTCCTTAGCATTGTCCTTAGTAACCCGATCGGGCCTCCCAGTCCTTTGGTCAGGTGAATCGTGTCCCAATTCTTTATTTAACCCTGACATTTTGAAGTTGGCGCATTGTACTCACGAGCACAATTACTTGACCAGGTAACACCAGAAGTTTGATATGCCTGGGAAATTGTCTGCATGCTTTAGGGCATTATTTCGTAGCGACAGACAATCTTTGGAAGATAGCTGCCCCGCAGCACAGGAGGGGTCGCCGGCATGTACTATGTACTGTAAGAAAGGCTTTGGTAGTATAGCATTTAATGACATTTGGCACAGACAGACCAGACATAATTCTAATCTTCGGTGGCCAACCAATGGTAGTTTTGAAATCCCTCGTATAGAATATCTAGGGTCTGTATTAGTAAAGAAAAAGGCTAGACCTGCAGCATTTGACGCATTGCACAGTTGGAAAACAGAAGCTTTGCAGCAACAAAAGAGTAGAGAGAAACATATGCGTAGACATATGACAAGTGTCGAAAAAGCACGGTTATATGATCAAAATAAACAATTGGAGTCAGTTAGGAACACGGACAGGGCGTTTCAATTAGGCATTCAGAAAATCTACCCCTCAAAAGATTTTCATACGTCAGATGTATTGATTAATAAACCTTTGCATGAACAAAGGCCCGGTGCTTCCGCGCCACCTCTGTACGTCCCTCCCCCTGGTGCTTTTCCCCTTTCCGTTGTTATTCCCCGTCCTGTAGTTCCTCCGGTCCTCCCTGCTGTTCTTCCTGTTCTTCCAGCTGTCGCTCCTTTGCCCGCCCCCTTGCCTCCACCTGTTGATATTCAGAATGTGCCTACTCTTCCTCTTCCAAGTGATTCTGCATCGCTTGTAGTAGACCAGGGAGCGAGACCAAGGATTGTGACTCGTAATACTGTGTCCCCAGACAAAAAGAATGAATTGATTGCTTGGGCTAAACATTGCATGGAGAAGGGTGAACAAGCTGATGTTTTTTCCACACTCGAAAATTTCAAAGGTATTCCTGAGAAAAATGTTTTTATTGAAGGATTAGGGACTCATTTGAGTATAATGTGGAATAGATTAAACAATGTAGATTTCCCACAAGGGTTATGGGATTTGAACGCCTTAGCGCTGTCCAGAAATACTGCGGAGAAGGTATATGAGCATGTTGAGAGGATTTTTGAGTATAGGAAGCAGTTGGAAGGGTTACAGAATGAGGAAGTAGATGGTGGTAGTTTAGGTATTATATACTTACAGAAACGGTTTTCTCCTCACCGTGAATTAAAGGGTGAGGAAGCGCGAATTTGTATAAAGGATGCGATAAGATGGATTTCGGATATGTCGATAACTCCAGATGAAGTATATGACACATATAGTCAGTATATGTTAGAAATGCAAAAGAAAGTGATACAGGTGATGGTAGAGTACCTACAGAATGAGTGTGTAAAGAAAAAGATTTGTTGTCCCGCAGAATTTTTGAGTGTTTATAAGAGAGCCTTTTCGATTGATACTTCTTTGACTGCCTTAGCGCTTGATTTGGCTCTGTTGCTTAGTAAGCGTTCGGAGCTGCCTATTTCTCAGTTGCCTATGAGAGAGGTCCCTCCGACATTTATCCCAAAAGTTGAGATTGCGGCCAATGCTGGACGAGGAATACTTGCGGGAGAAATTCCTGCACATTACGTATCGCAGTTCGTTCACGTCCCATTTTCAAGACAGGAAGTGAACACCATAAAGCAATCTATTCCCGATGTAAGAAAGAATCCAACTGGATTCTATAAAGAAATAGATCGGTCTTACAGTCTTCGGTATTCACCTTAAGTGATATTGATTTATTATTTCCCGTACTCCTGCCAGTCGATTTGTGGAAACAGATTAGGACTATAGATGATATACCTGGGTTGGGAGATACATGGGATAACGTGGTTAGGCTAGATAGAGAAAGACCAGCTGGCGAACGACCGCCTCAAGTGATATTAACCTTGCCTGATAGAATTATTGTAAAATTGAAAACTATAGTTCCTGAAAAAAGAAGCATTTGGGACAAGCTTACGGCCTGTGTCCAAGGAAAATCTGAGGGTGCTACCGATTTCTTCAATCGGTTCAAGCAGGTATTTTCAGATTTCAGTGGACAAGACTTAGGCACAGAATCAGGGAAAAGGCTGTTTGTCGACAAATTTGTATGTGGATTGCTGCCTGACATCCAGTTACAGATTATGTCTCCCGAAAGCGCTTGGCAAGCGAAGTCTCAATCAGAAGTACTGCATATGGCTCAGTACTATGAAAACCGTGTAAATACTGAAAAGGAAAAACTTGAAAAAAAAAGGGTGACCTGAAAACAAAAGTCTTATTACAACAGATTGTTAGAAGCCCTAGAGGGGGTAATCAATTTAGAGGTCAGTACATTCCACGGGGAAGTGCGCCCTTGGCTCCGGTAACCATTAACCAGTGTGTCTATTGTCGACAGGAAGGCCACTGGCGCGCACAATGTCCGACCCTGCAGCAAAGGTAATTTGGGAACATGGGTAGACGATCCAGAGGTCGCCCAGGCGCAGGGGACCCTGGCAGAGGTCAGTTTTCACCAGAATCACAGCAACCTCTTTCACAAGATAAGCAAGTTTCGAATGTGGATAATAGAAACGTTTTTGATCACCCTTCTGCCGCGTACCTCTTTGAAGAGCTTCCTTTTGATAATATTCAGTTTCGCTAGGATTGCCCGAAGCAGGATTTGGAACCAACGCCTATTCCCGTTCCTCAGAAAGGCCCCTATGTTGAGATGGCGATGGGAAATAGGAAGCATCTATTTTTAGTAGATACGGGAGCACAGAAATGTTCCATTGATCATTCACGGGTTGCAAATATTCGCCTGTCAGGGCAGTCCAACATTTCCGTAGGGTTTTCAGGCACACCTGTAGTTTGTCCGGTCTCTTTGCCAGTACCTACAACACTGGGTCCCGTCACGGAACAGTGTCCATTTCTACTTACCACAAACTGTGGTTAGAACTTGCTGGGGTTAAATTTGTTGAAGGCACTGCATGCAGTAATACATTGTTCTCCGGACGGAGTTCAGTTAGCAATTTCACCTCAGCAATCACTCGCCTCTCAGTTTTTGACTCGACCCTTACCGCCAGAATTCAGTAATGTTCCAGAATGCTTATGGGCAATTGATGATAATGATGTGGGCATTCTTCAAATTGAACCCGTTAAAATTATTCTGAAAAATGAAGTAAAATTGCCTCGCATCCCGCAATATAAGATCTCAGTTGAAGGCGAGCAGGCTTTGAAATGTATAGTTTCTGATTTTGTACATCGTGGAGTAATTGAGGAAGTTACGGGTAGCCTATGTAACAGCCCCATTTTGCCAGTATACAAAAAAAGTGATAATGCGATGCCCTTTTGTTTTATAATTGATTTACGTGCTATTAACAAAATTGTGGCTCCTCAGTTTCCTATTGTACCTGATGTTACAACGATACTAACCATGATTCCGGCTTCTGCCACTTATTTTAGCGTTGTCGACCGTAAAAATGCGTTTTTCAGTATTCCTATGCACAAGGATAGCAGGTATTTGTTCGCGTTTACCTTAGGTGGATGCTCGTTCACATTCACTCGTGCACCACAAGGGTACACTGAGAGTCCAAGTATTTATAGTAGGGCATTGAAAGAGCAGCTCGATACTCTCGAGTTGCCTACTACTTGCACGTTACTACAGTATGTAGATGATCTCCTCTTGGCTGCTGATTCTGAGAGCGCCTGTAAAGAAGGCACCGAGTTGTTGCTTCGTCATCTAGCGAAACATGGCCACAAAGCTTCACTTAAAAAATTCCAATATTGTTGTCAGGAGGTCGCCTATTTAGGCTATCTCCTGTCAAAGGAGGGAAGACGGTTGACACTTGAACGAATAAAGACTATTTCTGGCATGTCTGTCCCAAATACGCAGAAGGAAGTTAGAGCCCTGGTAGGTATGGCTTCTTACTGTAGATTGTGGATCCCTAACTTTTCGTTAACGATTAAACCACTGCTGGCTTTGACAAAGAAGTTCATTTCTTTGCCATTGCCATGGACTTTGGAACACCAGACAGCATTTGATTTGCTCAAATCCGCGCTGTGTTCAGCGCCGGTTTTAGGAACTCCGAATTATGACAAGGCCTTTGTGTTGTATGTGCAACATGGAGGGAAGAATAGGCCATGCGGCTATTTCTCATCCGCCCTTGATCCTGTTGCATGTGCTTTGCCGAGATGTTTGAGAGCTGTTGCTGCTGCTGCTGTGTCTGTAAAAAAGAGTGAGGGAATGGTCCTGGGTCATGCGTTAAACCTAATGGTACCTCACTCTGTAGATATTTTATTGAATAGAACACAAACGCAACACCTCACTTCTGCACGATTGACAAGATATGAACTAATCTTGTTTGCCCCCCACATTCAAATTCAGAGGTGTTGTGTATTAAATCTGGCTGAACTTTTACCTGTCCCGCAAGATACTGTTGATGGTGACGAAACGTCACACGATTGCCTTTATGTGACAGAACAAGAGACTAAAGGCAGAATTGATCTGAAAGACACGCCTTTGAATAGCCCACAAGGAGAGCTATTTTGTGATGGCTCTTGTTTTAAACTTCCGAACGGTACATCCACGGCTGCTTATGCCGTCACTACTTTAAGCACGAGTGTGGAAACCAAAAGAATTATGCATAATTCCGCACAGGCCGCAGAAATTATAGCGTTAACTCGAGCTTGTGAACTTTCTGAAGGGCTTACAGTGAATATATATACCGATAGTATGCTTTTGGGGTGGTTCACAACTTCGGTAGACTTTGGAAAGAACAAGGTTTCTTGACCTCGCACGGAACGAAAATTCAGCATGGCACTTTAATAGTGCGATTACTTTCAGCACTCACACTCCCTGTTCAGTTAGCTATTATAAAATGTTCAGCACATAAAAAGGTTACAGATGATGTAGGAAAAGGGAATGCTTTCGCTGATCAGATAGCTAAACAAACTGCCACTGATTTCAGTTCAGAAATGTATGCTGTAAGAGAAACTGTAAATATTTGCACTTTGGGTGAAAGTATCGATTCTGTAAAAGACTTTCAAGCAGATGCTACCATAGAGGAAACTAAGAGATGGATCGAGGGTGCACGGAGACTGGATGAAGATGGGTGTTGGGTGGACAATATTGAAGGAAAATGGTTACTCCATGACGGCTACATTACAATGATGGTTATTATAGCTCATGGTCCGACACATGTTTGTGCGCGTAAATTGACTAAAATGCTACACAGTGTATGGGCCAATGATAAGATTTTCAAAACTGCGGAACACTTTGTCCAAAGGTGCATGGTCTGCTTGCAGCACAATGTAGGAAAAGGTACCTCGACTCCTAGAGGAAGTTTCACTCCACCTTCTGTTCCGTTTGAAGTTATTCACTTTGATTTTATTGAAATGGAACATTGCAACAATCTTAAATATGTGTCGGTTGTCATTTGTGCCTTTAGTAAGTGGGTTGAGGCCTTCCTGGTTAGATATGCAACGGACATAACCACGGCAAAAACTCTGTTGAAAGAGTTTTTTCCTAGGTTCGGGCTGCCGAGAGTCATCTGGTCGGATAATGGGCCACACTTTATCGCTACTGTAATCCTACAAATTTGCAAAGGATTACAGATTGATAAACAGTTCCATTCGGCCAGACATGCCCAAAGTGCCGGATTAGTGGAAAGGCATAACGGCATTATAAAGAACAAACTCACTAAGACGTGTGCTGGCACCAAGCTGAAATGGCCGGACTCCTTACCGATCGTGTTACTGTCGATGAGAACAACCCCTCAAACTAAGACTGGGCTCTCTCCCTTTGAGGTGGTAAGGGGGAGACCTGCTAATATTTGGGGTTGGCCAAAAAGCAGTTCAATTCGGGATACATAAAATGTGCTTTTTTCAGATTACTGTAACCAGTTGACTAAAAATCTGTTTTCAATTTATCACCAGGTGCGAGAGGCATTACCTGTACGATACGAGTGTCCAGGTCACAGTCTACGACCGGGGGACTGGATCCTCACGAAAGTTTTTGAGAGGTCGTCTTGCCTTGCACCTCGGTGGAGGGGTCCCTACCAAGTCCTGCTGGTCACTCAGACTGCTGTGGCAGTAGCGGGTCGTAAGAACTGGATCCATGCGACGCACACCAAATGGATCCCACAGGCCGTGCCATACGATACAAAAGACACAGAATCCCTTCTCACTGCTGTAACCAACGTGCCTGAAACAGCAACAACCGACAAGGGAGTATCGGAGACCGTTCCAGAATTCGCAAGGACAGACAAAACGGCCATCTTGTCTCTGCACTCCCCAACAGTGGAACATCCGGATCAATCCTTTTCTGATCCCATTTCCGTTCACTCGCCACCTCCAGGAGGAAGTGACGACACTTTGTTCTCACCAGAAATTGTGAAATATAATTTGCGTCCGAGGAAATAGACGTACAGCACGATCTGACAGCACAATTGAGAAAGATCATTTGAGGGCTTGTCTTTTTGGCCCGATTGTACGGAAGGATTCTGTTGGCTGAGGGTTGTGGGAAAGACATTAAGAAGACGCGCGACTGGAGTCGCCAGCAAACAAACAATTTGTGTTTTTTGATTGAAGACTGCAATGCCTGCACCCGCTACCGCTCGTACCGAACTTTTAGATAAAAGTGTGACTAGCAGAGACAATGATCAAGCATGTAAGGGGTCCCCCAAAGTGTATTGTTGCCTTTTTGTAATAATAACTGGATTTTTAGTAACTGTTGGTTTTGGGTTATGGTATCTGGAGGAAGCATATCCGTTAGAGGACTTTTTTCCTATTGAAAATGTATCTGTTATCCCCACTCCTTCCGTGCAATTGCATACTTTAGCGCCAAGAGATTCTTCGCATAGACGGAACTATCAGAATAATACTCTTTTGTTAATTATGAATGCCACACATGCAATTTTAAATAGAACCAATTGCTGGATCTGTTCACATCTACCGCAACATGGGGGTAGGGGGGTAGGTTGGTATATTCATCCTTTACCTTTGACAACTGCTTGTTACGCTTCTCTTAGAGCACTATTCTTTGGCCGATGGAATGACAGCATCTCAGGGAACTTTGATGGTACGAATTTGAATAGTTTTGAAAAGCATGTTTTGATGCCCCTGGGATGCTCGCTTTTTGCAAATAGAAGTAAGCCAAATGTTTCTTCTGTTAGGCCCTCTGATAGATTGCCTCGTCCTTTTCAGTCTTTAATCTCTTTCAAAATGGCTCCTATAGGCAATAAGGATGCCGCACCTCCATCTTATTCTGTTAACCATAGCCCCGATTCAGTATCCTTCTGCATACAGAGGAATTGAACACGGTCAATGGGTAATTTTAGAAAGTGCGCCAACGTTGCGAATTTGTCTGGTGAGAACAGACCTCTGTATGTAGGCAAACCTGTCTATTTTGTTTGCGGTGATGTGGCATTTCCATGGTTGCCCAGGGATTGGCAAGGAACCTGCTATTTGGGGATTCTACTACCTGGGGTATTTATTGCCAGTACTGCAGAAATTTAGAAAACTCGTCCACGACAAGGTGTGAAAGGGGATACTCCAGCGCAAACTCTAGGAGACATCATGAAATCCTTTGTGCCATTTTTCAGGCAAATTACGAATTCAGAAGATATCAGGGGACTAGCGAGAGTATTGGAGAGAACCATCAACCGGACCACTGACATACTCTATAATATGACATTTGAACAGAAAGCAATAAGGTTAGTGGCTCTTCAGAACCGGATGGCATTAGATGTCATTCTGGCCAAGCGTGGAGGAGTATGTAAATTAGTGGGGTCCGCTTGCTGCGTTTACGTACCAGACTCCTCTCCAACGATCTTTAGGGCTATCCAAATTCTACATGTTCTTAGTTCAGAAGTACATGTTCCTGAGGGAAACTGGGAACTTAGTGCATGGTTTTGGGACCTCCTACGGTCATGGGGATGGAAGTTGTTTTCGGCCCTGTTGATTGTCTTGGGAAGTTTTCTGTTCCTTTGTTGTTGTATACAGTGTCTCCCTGGTGTATGCTCAGTATTAGGGGGGTGTTGCGCGCAAGCAACAAGTGTATTAGGGCATAAAATATATGCTCCAGATAAGGTTTCCAAAGAGTATGTGTTGAAAGAAACTCTAGTGTCTGATCTAATGGCAATAGATATGTCCGATAATGATTCGGGATGTGTAGATGTTGAAACATGGAGTTAGTCGCAAAGTGATTGAAGGTAGTTTAGCGCTTGGCATAGGCCAAAAGGAGGGTTTGTTAGAACTGATATAATATTGTTTCGTCCTCATTGTATATGTTGGCCTATGCCCAGTCGCTTTGCGAGGAAATCCGTATTACAAGGTCGTGACCTTAAGTAAATCAAGGCTCCATTTTAGGTTAAAGCCGCCATTTTAGTTATTCATGCAAAGTCACCCTGCAGTCTAAAATGGCCGTCTCGTGTGCTCTTGTTCTTGCTTTAACCTCTCCAACCTCTGTAGGGGAGTTAATGTCCAACCTGCCTTCAGGCTACATGTTAGGGTCATGTAGACGTTGTCCTTCGTTGACCTTGGGATCAGGGGATTACTTGAATCAGCGATGTTAACCTACAAGCATGCAAGAACAATAACGCTATCCAAATACGACATGCTAAACATTTGTTTGATCTGTATTAAAACGATGTGTAAACAGTGTAAACGTTAAACTAAAGAATAATAGTGTGTGTTAGTAAATATGTTGAAAAGTAAACCGCATGCACGAGATATGTAAATTAGGAAACAAACCTGGCGCGACCCTAGCCCAGTATATAATTAACTTGTAAGAGGCTGGACATCATTATAACAAACTGTCTAAATACGCTGATGTCCAGCTAGCAAACCCTGCTCACTGCTCACATTGAACCCTGCTGGTGGTCTCTGTGATGTATTGACAGCCAAATAGTTATTTGTGTACTTTGTTCGATACTATTCAGTTTTGTAATAAAGATTCTGGGAATCTTTACAAGCCTGTGTCGGTGTATTTTCATTTGCATGGTGTAAAAGCCTTAATATTGTATTTTTCTGATTCCACAACCCTTGGTTCCCGCTTTGGGAACAGGGGTGCTAATAGCCTTTATTCTCCATTTCAGGGGCTGCAATGGATGACGGTGTGTAGCCCCCCTTATATATTTATTTATAACGCACCAAAGCCAGCAGACATCAGGCTGTGTGGTTACAGTATTTGTTGAGGAAGATGAGATGGAGGAAGACAGCTTACTACTTGCTGAGAAAGGCACAACCTTTCTGAGAGCATTGCGGTCATTGGATTTGGCGTGGCGATGCATGGTCGTGGTCCCATTGGAGTTCTGTTCAGGTAGTCTGCGACTGAGTACAAAATTGCACTCAGTGCATTTCACTTTGGTAGCTTTAGTATTTGGTACACTCCCAACTGTAGCAAAGAACTTGCACACCCATGATTCGATCTGCTAGAAGTAGGCACTTCCTCTACCTCATCTTCTTGGTCCTCTTCATTGTCTTTGAAAGTATTGTGTTTTTTTTGTTGTGAAGATCCACCAGCTGGTGGTGGTGGTGGCTCTTGGGGAGAAGGGATGGCAATAACCGATGCCATTTCTAAGATAAATAGCAGTTTTGATAACATTCTTCCAAGTATGTACTGTGTACTAAATTGGTAATGGATAATGAGTACGAAAAGGTGTAGGAGGTGTGCATGGGAAATTCTGAAGTTGAAAGTTCCTAGATCAGTAGAAAATGCTGTTCCGAACTGTCTTCGAAGCACAGATCTGATCACGAAGTGCAGACGCCTTCGTGAACACGTCACCATGCTGTGTGTAAGCGTATGGTCACGTGGCACTGTCCAGAAGATCTGCGATGAAGTCAGACGTTCCCGGACGTCTACGGATGCAAAATTATTTCAATAAGTTGCAAAAAGTGTCTAGACGTGTTAAAAATGATGATACAAGGTGGGAAATGGCAGATATTTAAGGTGAAACTTTGTAAATTGGAGAAAAATATTGCTTGTTGGCTAAGTATGATATTAGTAAGTTGTAGGAAAATAGCATGCACTACTAAAAACCTATGAAATTCAATAAAAAAACGTTGTTAAAGGGACGTTATGGTTAAGTTGCACTAATAAAAACCAATGAAATTCAATGAAAAAACGTGGTTAAAGGGCGTTATGGTTAAGTTGCACTAATAAAAACCTATGCAATTCAATGAAAAAACTTTGTTAAGGGGACGTTTTGGTTAAGTTGCACTAATAAAAACCTATGAAATTCAATGAAAAAACTTAGTTAAGGGGACGTTATGGTTAAGTTGCACTAATAAAAACCTATGAAATTCAATGGAAAAACAATGTTACATGGATGTTATGGTTGCAGGTAAAACTGAAAAACCTCAGAAATTCGCCAGGTATGGTAAGCTAAGCAACCATAACTCGTGCCACCACCCTGCACTGCTAAGACTAACACCCAGGACATCAAAGATGACATCACAAATGTAATTGATGACATCACTGATGACCGTGTCTCACCCTTCGGTGTCCCTCTTCCACTCCCCGAACATCCCTCATCCAGGTGATCCTCAGGCACTGGGCCACCCCCAGGAACTGGATCCAATAACGATGGCCATGTCCAGGCCACCTGGATGACGAATCTCCGGGGACTAGCGAGTGGAACACCTTCAGGTTTCTCAGTTAGAACTTTTTATTTTAACTTGTTTTCTTGACCAACAGTTAAATCAACAAACATCAAATCCAGCAACAGTTGCCTCCAGTTTCCTGCCCGAACATGCACAGGGCTTCTCCCCCTCCGATCCCCTCTCAACTTTCTACGGGGTCTAGTGGGGCCTGGGCCAGGGCCCGCCCCTCGTAATCTGGTTGGAGGGCTCTTGCGATTAGACGTGGCTTTTATGTTAATGCAGGGAAGTTCGGATCATAGTCTCAAATCGGGGCCCAGATGTTCGAGAAGCGGTGGAGGCGGCGAGCGTTAGCCGCAGTGATTTTCTCTGCTATCAGAATGTCCCAAAGTTTCAGCTACCGTAGAGTCATCAATGGGCCCTCTGCGGACTTCCAAGTACATGCCACCGTGATCTTTGTGGCGAGCAAGAGTTGTGTTACAAGGATAGCTCTTTTGCTGGTTTTCGGGTAGATACCCGGGTCGGAGCTCCCAGGAGAATGGGTTCTAGTTCCAACGGGAGTGTCACCTGGGTAATGCCTGTGATTGTAGCAATGCATTAGGACCAAAACTCCATTACCACTGGGCACGTCCACCACATATGAAGGTATGACCCTGGCAGGCCGCAGCGACGCTAGCATAGACGGTCCATGGCCTGGTGGAATTAGTGTAGCCAGAGTGGGGGTAGTACCACCGCAAAAACATTTTATGAGCGTATTCCCGATTGGTGACACAGTGGGAGGAGGAGTAGGTCCTAGATCAGATGTCTACCCAGGTCTGGTCCTCTATGGGGTGCCCAGGTCTGTTTTCCACTGTGACATGTAGGAGGCCTTAGCAGCGAGGAAGTCTACTTGCAGTAGCTTTTAGAGAGCAGAGATTTTCCCTCGCGATGGCAAGTCTTTGATGGTGAATTTGAGGGGTCTAGGATGTCACAACGCGACCCTGGACACTGTGGAAAAGATGGAGGCTTACTTAGGCACCTTGCAGTCCTTACCGTTCTAGTCTTTTTGGTCCTTTTCCTTTAAAAGGTAGCCACGCCCACAACGCTGTGCGTTACAACTCGCATTGTCAGCCTTTCGCTCCCGCTTGCTCTCTCTCTCCCTGGCGCTTGATTCCTTACTCTTGTTCATCCGCTTTCGCTCCTGCTTGCTCTCTCTCTCCCTGGCGCTTGATTCCTTACTCTTGTTCATCCGCTTTCGCTCCCGCTTGCTCTCTCTCTCTCCCTGGCGCTTGATTCCTTACTCTTGTTCATCCGCTTTCGCTCCCGCTTGCTCTCTCTCTCGCTTTCGCTAGATTCTTTACTCTTGTTCACCCACTTTTGCTCCCGCTCGCTCTCCCTTACTATTTCTCTCTCTCTCCCCTCCTTGCTCGCTCCCGCTTCTGTTCGCTCTCTCATTCTCCACTCTCTCTCGCTCTCCTGTACCAGCTCTCTCTCCCTCTCTCACTCTTACCTGCATTATAGCCTTACCTTCCCTCCTGACTGCTCGTGTGCAGCCTCCGCTTTTGCCTTCCTTGGATCGCAGTGGACTCTCTTCCAATCCTTTTCGACATCAGTCTACCTCGTCCGGTAATACTTGGATTCAAGTACTGTTACTGCATACCATTCACCGGCCTCCTCCACTTCCGACACACTCCCTGCCAGCAAGGACTCGCCATCTAACAGGGTTTTTTCTGCCGTCACTGGCTTTTTCCCTGGCGTTACGGGACTGGCTCCCCTGGGTCCACCTGACAGCTTGTTCCTACCACTGTCAGGGTGGCCTCAAGCGGAGCTCGTCCCTATCTCTACGAGCGCAAGAAGGACAAACAGGAAAGGAAGAGCACCAAGACGGTCGAAGACCCGCAGGAGATCAAGAAGGAGGGGAGAAGAAGACCAAAGACATCTACCCAGGAGGATTCTTCTAAGGAGTCAGGTGAGGAGCTTTCGGGGGTGGTAGTTTCCGATTCTGACAGTTTGCAATGCCCACAAGTCAACATGGCCTCCCTAGAACAGATCCAAGAGATGGTAGCTGCTATCCAAGGCCTTCAGACTGAAGTACAGAATCTCTGAACCGAAAATGTCAGTCTATGACAACAGATCGCAGTACGAGATGAAACTCGGGGTGACTTGCCTCCACAGTCATTCTCTTTTGGAAAATATGATGGCAATCCAAAGCATTTGAAGGAATTCCTGGATGCTTGCATGGTCTATTTCACTTTTAGACCGAAGGCCTACGAACTAGACAGGTCCAAGGTTGGTTTCCTTGTTGCTAATCTCGTCGGAAACGCCTTGGCTTGGGCCACCCCGTTGATATCCCAATCCGATCAAGCAGTCAACGATTATTCCCTGTTTACCCAACAGATGAGAGCCAGATTCGACAGACCTGAGGTTCAGTTTTCCTCTTATGAAGCCCTCTTGGACATTCGTCAAGGGAATCAAGATGTTCAAACTTTTGCTTCTGCTTTCATCAGACTGGCAAAGGATTCAGAATGGCCTGACTCTGCTCAACAAATCCTCTTTCGCCGGGGACTCCATGACGATCTCAAAGATGAGCTAGCCAGAGTGGCTCGTCAGACCTCCTTCCAAGAACTAGTGACTCTGACTCTTCAGCTGGAATACCGACTTCAAGAGCGAAGACAAGAAAGGAGGAGGTTCCGAATCCTTCCTTCTGCCAGTACTACTCCAGTTCCTCTTCCTAATCGGAGCCTGACTGAAGAACCGATGCAGATCGGAACTACTAGAGGCCCCCTGACTCCCGAGGAGAGAAAGAGACGTAGAGATCTGGGTCTCTGCATGTACTGTGGATCTTCTAAGCATTTGCTCCGGAACTGCCCCGAAGTACCTCCAAGACGTTCGGGAAACGCTTCTCCTCGGTCTTGAGCAGGGATAAGAACCGGGCAGAGACGATCAATCCCTGCAACCTTACTTTTCAGAAGGCTATAGAAGATGATAACAGATTGTTGGTGTTCACCATTCATCTCACTTTCGAGCCCAATCCCACGTTGAGGTCTTGGCTATGTTGGACTGTGGTACTGCGGGTAATTTCATCGATGTCCAGTGGGCTCAAGATCAGGGGGTGCCTTTTCTACAAAAGAGCTGTTCCTTACCCGTAGAAGGAGTGGATGGAACTCCACTCTCCTCCGGGCCCATTGTACAAGAAACCATACCCGCTACTATGCTTCTTTTTCAACACCAAGAACAGATTGTTTTCGATGTGATAAGAGCCGCACACTTCCCAATAATACTGGGTATACCATGGCTACGTAAGCATAATCCTACTATAGACTGGTCAGCCAACACTATATGCTTTTTTTCTTCTTTCTGTACTTCTTCCTGCCTTCTCCAGACCAATCCGGTTCCTGGTCAAGGAATCCCTACTCCTAAGTCCGCCTCAGTGGTGCAGATGGTGCCGCTCTGCTACCAACAATACGCCGAACATTTTGAAGACGAATTACCACGCTCTTTACCTCCTCATCGGCCTGAAGACTGCTCCATTGAGTTAAGACCAGGTGCTTCCGTTCCTTTCGGCCAAATGTATCCCATGTCTCTCCCAGAAAGAAGGGCCCTTAAGGAATATCTGGACGCAAACCTTCAGAACGGTCTCATCAGAGAGTCACGCTCCTCTGCCGGAGCATCTATGTTCTTTGTACCCAAGAAAGGAACCTCCGAATTGAGACCGTGTATTGATTATCGAGGTTTGAACTGTATGTCTATAAGAGACAGATATCCCATGCCTCTTATAAAGGAAGTACTGGAAGCCGTTGAAGGGGCTAACATTTTCACCAAACTCGACCTTCGAGGTGCCTATCATTTGTTGAGAATCAAGGAGGGAGATGAGTGGAAAACCGCCTTCAGAGCTCCTCTGGGACACTTTGAATATCGAGTGATGCCCTTCGGACTGGTAAACGCCCCGGTGGTTTTCCAACGGTTTGTGGACAAGATATTCTCAGACCTGCTATACTCTTTTGTAGTAGTCTATCTTGACGACATTCTTGTCTTCTTTTCTTCTCCGGCCGAACACCACAGACACGTTGAGCAGGTGTTAAGAAGACTACAAGGGAATCATCTATTGTTAAAGCCAGAAAAGTGCATCTTCGAATCCTCGTCTGTTCCCTACCTAGGCTTTATTCTCTCCAAAGAAGGAGTTCAGATGGATCCCGAGAAGGTGAAGGCGGTTCTTCTATGGCGCACTCCCAGCAGCCCTAAGGATATACAGAGGTTCTTGGGTCTCTCGAATTTTTACAGACGCTTTATCCCAAATTTTTCGGAGATCGTGCTACCCATTACCAATCTACTAAAGAAGGGTCAAGAATTTGTATGGGACTCGAAGGCAGAACAAGCTTTCCAGGTACTCAAAGAAGCCTTCACTACTGCGCCCATCCTCATTCAACCCAATCAGTCCCTTCCTTTTGTGGTTGAAACGGACGTCTCTGGAGGTGCCATAGGAGCAGCCTTATTACAGTCTGGTAAGGATGGTATCGAACACCCGGTGGCGTACTACTCCCGGACACTCACCCCGAGTGAAAGAAACTACTCGGTATTGGAACGGGAAATGTTGGCCATCCGCCAGGCTTGTGTCGAGTGGAGACATCTGTTACAGGGGGCTGCCCATCCATTTCTGGTGAGAACGGATCATAGGAACCTTAAGGTACTCCAACAAATGGAGTGTCGCAATACCAGACATGCCCGGTGGGCCTATTTCTTCTCCCAATTTGACTTTGACATCACGTATCTTCCAGGGAAGGAGAACGTGTTGGCTGATGCCTTATCCCGGAGCCTAGGAGAAGAATGCCCAGTAGACGGACACAAACCTAAAGAGATTCTTTCGGGGAAAAGGATATTAGGGGCGGTCAATTCATTTCTACAAGAGGTTGAACGTACAACTAGTTCTACCCAGATACCCAACGACCGTCTGTCTTCATTGGAGGAAAGAGGGACAGTGTATTTCTACAAGGACACCCTGTTCCTTCCGTCTAAAGAGATTCAAATTCAAGCAATGTCTTGGTGTCACGATCTACCTTCTGCTGGCCACAAGGGGCAAGGAGCCACGACCAATTTGGTATCAAGGTATTTCGGGTGGCCCACTTTAGCCAAGGATGTAAAGGCTTATGTAGCCGCATGTCCTATTTGCGCCTCCAGTAAGCCCTCTACGCATCGCCCTTTGGGTCTCCTTCAACAAGGACCTTTGCCAGCACGTCCTTGGGAATACATTTCTACTGATTTTATTGTGGATCTTCCTCTCTCTATGAGTTCTACCGCCATCATGGTTACCGTAGATTCCCTGAGTAAAATGGCACACTTTTCTCCTCTACCTGGCCTACCATCGGCTCCAGAATTAGCTGAGGTTTTTCTCAGAGATGTGGTTAGGCTTCATGGTCTACCCCGAACTATTGTTTCCGACAGAGGCTCTCAATTCACTTCTCGTTTCTGGTCTACACTGTGCAAGACTCTGGGAATTAGTAGAGCTCTCTCTTCTGGTTATCACCCCCAAAGCAACAGAAAAACTGAGCGTCTGAACTCCACTTTAGAACAGTACCTTCGTTGTTTCTGTGGTCAAGAACAGGTGAGTTGGAAGTCTTTTCTCTCCACGGCGGAATTCGCCTACAATAATACAGTACACTCTTCCCTAGGAACCAGTCCATTCTTTTTCTCCTATGGCTTTCATCCCATGCATATCCCCTTGGTCGGAATACCATCGACTGCTGTCCCTGCGGTTGACCAAAGGCTTAGTGAACTAAGACGTATACAAGGGGAGGCTAAGAAGAACTTGGAGACTAGCAGGGAGCTCCAAAAGAAGTATGCTGACAGGAAGAGATCTCAAAACCCCAAATGGACTGTTGGCACTAAAGTTTGGTTGTCCACTAAATTCTTGCCACGCTGGTTACACCCAGGGAAGTTTTCTGCCAGTTTCATTGGGCCTTTCCCCATTTCCGCACAGATCAATCCGGTGGCCTTTCGCCTGAAACTTCCCCACAGTATGAAGCGCATCCATCCTGTGTTCCACTCGTCCCTTCTCAAGGCCTATCTATCAGATCCGCATGGTCGGACAGTGCCACGCTCATCAATTCCCGATAATCCAGAACCTGAGGAATACGAGGTGGAGAGGCTGGTGGATTCTCGCTACAGACATGGTACAGTTCAGTACCTGGTACATTGGAAGGGGTACTCCACTGCAGAGCGTACCTGGGAACCTAGAAGCCACATCCATGCCCCTTGCTTGTTACGTCTTTTTCGCCGCCTTTATCCGGATAAGCCCGGGGGATCCCAGATGAGAAGGGGCATACTGTCACAACACGACCCTGGACACTGTGGAAAAGATGGAGGCTTACTTAGGCACCTTGCGGTCCTTACTGTTCTAGTCTTTTTGGTCCTTTTCCTTTAAAAGGTAGCCACGCCCACAACGCTGTGCGTTGTAACTCGCATTGTCAGCCTTTCGCTAACTTCACCTGCAGTGCCGCTCCTTGAGCTTGGTCCTTTGATACTTTTCTACCTAGTACTCAGCCCGCTTCAGCTTTCCCTGTTTCTCGGCTCTTTCCTTTTGTACGGGGTTCCGTACTGTAAAGCTATCCTTCGCGCCCCTTCGCTATTTCTCTCCGGCTTGCTCTCTCTCTCTCCCTGGCGCTTGATTCCTTACTCTTGTTCATCCGCTTTCGCTCCCGCTTGCTCTCTCTCTCCCTGGCGCTTGATTCCTTACTCTTGTTCATCCGCTTTCGCTCCCGCTTGCTCTCTCTCTCTCCCTGGCGCTTGATTCCTTACTCTTGTTCATCCGCTTTCGCTCCCGCTTGCTCTCTCTCTCCCTGGCGCTTGATTCCTTACTCTTGTTCATCCGCTTTCGCTCCCGCTTGCTCTCTCTTACTATTTCTCTCTCTCTCCCCTCCTTGCTCGCTCCCGCTTCTGTTCGCTCTCTCATTCTCCACTCTCTCTCGCTCTCCTGTACCAGCTCTCTCTCTCCCTCTCTCACTCTTACCTGCATTATAGCCTTACCTTCCCTCCTGACTGCTCGTGTGCAGCCTCCACTTTTGCCTTCCTTGGATCGCAGTGGACTCTCTTCCAATCCTTTTCGACATCAGTCTACCTCGTCCGGTAATACTTGGATTCAAGTACTGTTACTGTATACCATTCACCGGCCTCCTCCACTTCCGACACACTCCCTGCCAGCAAGGACTCGCCATCTAACAGGGTTTTTTCTGCCGTCACTGGCTTTTTCCCTGGCGTTACGGGACTGGCTCCCCTGGGTCCACCTGACAGCTTGTTCCTACCACTGTCAGGGTGGCCTCAAGCGGAGCTCGTCCCTATCTCTATGAGCGCAAGAAGGACAAAAAGGGAAGGAAGAGCACCAAGACGGTCGAAGACCCGCAGGAGATCAAGAAGGAGGGGAGAAGAAGACCAAAGACATCTACCCAGGAGGATTCCTCTAAGGAGTCAGGTGAGGAGCTTTCGGGGGTGGTAGTTTCCGATTCTGACATAGGAACGCGCAGTGCTGCAGCATGGGTCAGCGGATGAGAGCACCAGTGTCTGAACTGCGAGTAGGTGAATCTGTCAATTTCTGTTAGTTGAAAGGCTGACTTACATTGTTCGAAGGAGCGTGGTTGGCCTCCCTCAAAAAGCTTACCGAGGGATTCAAGGCCACCCACCACGCAGCGCCTGAAGTTTGAGGGGCAGGATCCTGGGGAAAAGGCTGGGTTGTGAAAGACTGGGAAGGAGGGGCCCAAACCCCTCAGGATGCCTCTATGTTTCAGAGCCCAATCCCATACCCTCAAAATGTGTTAAGTGGAGGACAGGGTGCCCGGCCAAGACCGGCGAAGCGGGGGGGGTGTGCAGAAGAAAGCGAAGGGGGAGAAGCAGGCGAGACTGCCCCATATCCACCCATTTCGTGGCACCCGAGGCGATGGCCCAGGCCTGATACTTCTGGAGGATATGAACCCCCAGGCTGCCGAGCCTTGAGCTGCTCAACATGGTCCTCTGGAGGGTTTGCGATTTCTTACCCCTCCAGATGAATCGGAATATTTTCCTTTGGATGCACTGAAGTGGGGCCTGTGGGATCATAGTAGGGAGAGACGCACAGGCATAGAGGAACCACGGGAGAAGGTTCATTTTACAGGGAGTGATTCGGCGAAGAAGCGAGATCTCTTGCAGGAGCCAGTGGTCGAGGTCCCACTCCAGCTCCTTGAAAAGTGAGAGGAAGTTCGCCTGATAGACGTCTCC
The DNA here is from genome assembly GCF_040938575.1 of Ambystoma mexicanum. Taxonomy (NCBI): domain Eukaryota; kingdom Metazoa; phylum Chordata; class Amphibia; order Caudata; family Ambystomatidae; genus Ambystoma; species Ambystoma mexicanum. Next base: position 283,081,080 of record NC_090931.1, on the reverse strand, counting down.
CGGACAGGCGGGAAGCTGGACCCCTAGATAGGGGATAGCCCCCTCGCTTAGTCGGATTGGGCATAAGGATTTATAGGACTCCCGCTCCCTTGGCCCCAACCCAATAGTGAGTGTCAATGATTTCCCAAGGTTGATGGTAAAGCCCGATACCCTCCCAAATGTGTGGATCTCAGCGAGGGCTGGCTCCAGTGAGGCGGGGATGTCTGTGATCGATAGCAACACATCATCCACATAGAGTGCAATTTTGTGTTGGGAGGGGCCCATTTGGGAACCTTTGATCTGAGTGTTTAGACGGATTTGTTGGGCAAGAGGTTCCATGGCCAGGGCAAAGAGAAGCGGGATCGGGTCGGATAGAAGACCAATGGCTCTAAGGAGGTTTTTTGGAGAGTGATAGTTGGCTAGAACCAGTTTTTGAAATGCAGGTCCAAAGTGAAAGGACTCAAGGGTAAACCGCAGGAACTCCCAGTCCACTTTGTCAAATGCCTTGGTTGCGTCTAGGGGCAATAAGGCCAGCTTCCGCAAATCCTGGTTCGCAATATCTATAAGGTTTAGGACCCTGCGAATATTGTCCCCAGTCGATCTGTGCATAATGAACCCTGTCTGGTCTGGGTCTATGATATTGGGAAGTACAGCCGCTAAACAGTTCGCCAGGACTTTTGAGTATGTGTTGGCGTCAAGGTTTAGTAGTGAAATGTGTCTATACAAGGTGTTGTCTCTGGGGTCTTTCCCTGGTTTAAGAATGAGGACTATGATTGACTCCAGCATCGAGGGGGTGATAGATCCTGAGGTGGTGAAAGAGTTGAATAGGGTTGTAAGAGGCGCTAGAAGTTGGGGGCGAAAGACTTTGTTGAACCAGATTGTGTATCCGTCTAGCCCAGGGGCTCTGTGTTTGAGGCTCTTAATGGCTGCGTCAATCTCCTCACCTGTAATGGGAGCATCGAGGCTCTCTCCCATCATGTCCTAAGGCGAGGCAGAGTGGCGCCTCGTAGGTAGTCCTGTTGTTCCATGAGCGTCCTCAGAGATGCCGACATGGTGCCCGAGAGGTGGGTGACTGCTAGCTGCAGCTTATCCTGGTCTGCAAATTGCACTCTGCCCTGGGAGTCACGCAGGCCTAAGATAGTGTTCCGCTTCTTTCCCTTGGCAAGCTTGTCCACAAAGAGTTTGTTTGCCTTGTTGCCTCTGGCATATTATCCTTGTCTGGTTTTAGCCAGCAGCTGGGCAGTGTCATCGGCGTATAGTGCATCCAGCCTCTTTCGTGCAGCTTGAAAGGCCTGATGGGATATCGGGGTCCACTTTTTGCACTTGCAGAGGGCCTCCGCCTCACGGACCTCGTCTTTCAAGACTAGACGGGATTGCCACCTGCATCTATGAAAAGCTGCTCCCTGAGCGATGAATGCCCCTCGGACCACTGCTTTCATCGCATCCCAAGTATTATCTGTGGATGTGTCCTCGTTTCTGTTTTTCCTGAAGAAGTCCCTGATCGTCCTTGGCATGGAATCCCTCACTGACAGATCGTTGAGAATGGGGTCATAAAAGTTCCATTAGCGTCTGAGGGGAGAGTCAGGATCATGGCCCGCAGCTTTAGGGCGACTGGTGCATGGTCATAAAGGATCCTGGGGCCAATGGTGACATCATCGGCGGAGGGCAAAACTTCAGGGGAGGTCAGGAGGAGGTTGATTCAAGAATAGGTCCTGTGGAAGAATGCGTAAAAAGAATAGTCTCTTTCATCAGGGTAATACTCTCTCCATGTATCCACCACATCAAGGGCCCTATACAGGTGGAGGAGGGCTGCCGCCAGATTAAAGTCTTTGCGGGCTGGGGGATGCGATTTGTCCTTAAGCGGGTCAGGGACCCCATTGAAATCTCCTCCAATAATCGTCTGTCCCTCAAGGAACGGAGGAAAGAAACTTCCAAGTCGCTGTAGAATCCCTCTTGTTTGTCATTTGGAGCATAGATCGAAATGAGGGAGTAGAGTTGCCCATAAAGCAGGCATTTGACCGCTACAAAGCGGTCCTCAGTGCAGCACAGGGTATCCAGGATTTGTGGTCTGAGTTATTTTGAGAAATGTATGGCAGTGCCCCCTTTCTTAGTGCCAATGGAAGCCAGGAATTGTAATGGAAAGAATCTGCTGCGAAGACGAGTGAAGTCTGCAGGAATCAGGTGATTCTCTTGTAGGAAAACCACACAAGATCCATCATTTTGCAGGTGCTGTAGCATGGATTTCCTTTTGGGTGGGGAGTTCAGGCCCCTGACATTCAGCATAGAAAATGTCAGTTTTCGATGTGGTTGGGGTACCTCTTGAGCTTTTGTGGATTGTCTGAGCGGGGATTTAGCAGAGTAGAGGTCAGGCATCATCTGGAGGCTTAATCAAGCTCTGCTCGTCATGTGACTGGGGTTTTAACCACCTCCAACGGGAGGCTGAAATTGTGAGGGTTTGGGAAGCTGATTATTTTGGTTTGGCGTGTCCCATGGCCAACAGAGCCGAAACTGTCCAGGTAGCCAACAGGGCTGGGACAGTGAACAAGTTTGTGTTTGTCTCCAAGGTGAATCTGATGGCATACGCCTTGGAGGAGGGCATGGGCCGCACACGGCCCACAGCATCGCTCATGTTGTGCCAAGTTCCAATTCCAAGCTTATCTGTGATCAGGTTGTAGCAGATTACTTTGCGTTTCGGCGCTCTGTACTTTCGACCAAGCCGGTTTGGGGGGGGGGGACATCTGGGGTTCCTCCCATGGGTGGTCAGGAGTGGGCCTCTTTGTGCCCTTGGGGAATCAGGACTCAGAATTGTTACAGCGTCTTCCAAATGGCTGATCCATGGGTACAGCCATCTCTATCAGACTTGGTGGTCTTGAAGCAAAAGCTTCGGCGGCCGAGGGGCTCTTTTCTTCTGGAGAGTTAGGAGAGAGAGGTCCTGATAGATCTGGAGCGGGGCGCCCTGAAAGGTGTACTCATCCCGGGAATGCTCTATCGCTGAAATGGCTTTCTTGGTGGAATAGAAGTGAACCCTTGCTATTACATCAGGTGGGGGGGTTCGAGTCCACTCCTGTGTGTGCGGTCCAGGATGAGTTGCGCCTTATCCACGTGCGGGAGCAGTGATTGGAAAAAGTCACCCATATATTCGGCTAGGTCTTTGTCTGGCACTGGAGAGGGGACCCAGCGGATCCGCAAGTTGTTGCGACGGGCCCTATTTTCAAGGTCCTCCTGTTTATATTCAAGGACTTCAGTTCTGTCAAGCAGGATCTGGATTGAGCGTTGCATGTCCCCAAGCGTTGCAGCGTGTCCTTGGGTCAGATCTTTGACCTCTCCTTGTCTTTGTTCAGCTTCTGTGACCCTCTGGTCCATCCGCTCCAGCTTAGTGGTGAGCTCTGACATGCAGGATCTGAATTCCGCCTTAATGTCTAGCATGAAGGACTGAAGGTCCTCTTTGGTCACAAGTTCCCCCCTGTCTTCTGGGATTTTTTGAGGCGTAAGCTTTGGGGGGGTCAGACTTTTTCTCCTTATCTGCCGAGAGCAATAAGGCAGAGACGTCGGAGCTCCTGGGAGGCTTAAGTTGCTTAGTCATCGTTCCAGGTCCCAGATCTGGGGACTCTTATGCCAATGCAGGTTTTGGGCCACAGGGTGAAAGGATCCGAGAAGGCTGTTGTCGGGGCGGTTGGCCATGGCCCACAGTTTCCATCCAGCACTGTCGTAGCAGAGCCGGCCAGCAGATGTAAAGGGTCCGGATTCAATAGGAGGAGCAGTGGGCGAGTCGGCTGCTTCAGTGATAGGATGGGCCCCAAGTTGGCACCCCAGGGCGGGGTCGACGATGGGAAGGACCTAGGGTGAAAGTTCGTAAGACGCTGTAGGTGGACCTTGGCATGGTTTATGACCAGTGGCCTCAGCTGGCGGTGCCAGGGTCTAGGTCTGGGCCCCCAGCAAGGCAATCTGCTGTCCAAGGTCTTCTCATGAGGGGCCGTTGTACCGCACTAGCATGTAGAGGAGAAAGGGTTAGGGCTTACTTCAGTGGGCAGCAGCGAGACCTAAGCCTCCAAGCAGAGGCTAGGGGAGTGGGATGAGGCGCCCCAGAAAATAGCAGGCGAGGTCAGTGCAGCCAAGGACTAGTTACTTGGGGGGAGCATGAGATGGTGAGCGAGCCGAGCTCCAAGTGAGAAAGAAGCAAGAATGCGTGGCAATCTGAGGGTGGCCACGCCGCAGGCGAGACCTAGTGAGGTTCCAACATGAGGGAAAGGGTCGGCCCGGCCCGCTGGGATTATAGTCCTTTGGTGATGAGAGGATCCCATTGATCAGACGGCCACAGTGGGGAGTCGGTTGATGTTGTGGGTCATGCCCAGAGTGCACAAGTGCGAGCAGCCACCTCTAGGGGCCATCGAGCGGCTCCGGCATGTGTAAGCTCTGTGTCGGCCCCTCCTCACCGTAGGCAACAGGGGCACCGGGGGTGAAGCCGTGGGGGCCTCACATACTCATGGGCATGGGCAGGCAGCAGGAACCCAGGCCGTCCATGTGGAGCGGGCCCAAGGGGGAGAGATCCAAATAAGCCAGGTCCCGATCGCCAGAGGTCACCAGCATCGGCCTAACCTGCAAGTCGCAAACGAGGTGCGATGATCTCGTCTTCTCAGCCCGTACGCCATTTTAGAGTGAGAGCGGCAGAGGGGGGATACAACGTTCGCTGGGTCTGTTCCAGGGCTCTAAGGAATATTGAGCGCTCATTTTACAATCAGCCTGGTGCTCGGACCTTCCGATGACCGCTGCTAATTCATCCGCCACGAAAAAGGAACAGGAACATCATTTATTGATAGAATGATATGGGCATTGCACGGAGGCCATCAAGGGAGCAGCCACATCGCTTGCACTCCTGGCCACACCCACCAGTTATGAGATATTTAAAACTAAGAAAACACACAGCATCCAGGACTGTAGACTGTCTCTCATCCATGCAGTAACCGGGACCGACCCTGCTTAGCTTCCCAGCAAAGAAAAGCACCCTCAGGCAATGTTGCTCTAAGTGGTCTTGTCACCAAACTTCACATGATCAATTGGATGGGACCATAAACATTTTTTGCAAATGTTTCGTGAGGATTCGTCCAGGGGGGGTGAAGTTACAAGCCCCCCAAAAAGAGATCTTCCTATGGGTTGAGCAACTTAACCATAACTACAGGGCGCTACCGCTGAGTATTTTAGTAGATAAACGATTATGTCATCCCCAAGTCCATTTGCTAAAGTAGAAATGCACTATACACTTTATTATTCTGGGCCAAGTTGTTAGCTATTGCCCTTGTTCAGAAATTGATGTTCATTCAGGACACCTAGATTAAAGGAATGCACGATGGACAAGGTTTACAAACAGTCCAACATGCACGACACCGCTGGTGGTTTAAGCGTGATGCATTGACAAATGTACCTGCGTCAAGTGCTAATAATGACATCAGAGGCACGATTTGTTTATAGCGCACACTTTCAGGTTTACTAATTACTCTTTATTATAAATTGATAATGCATGGTCCAGAATGCACGCCGTAGCAGGGAAACATGCACAGAAAGTATGACTAAAGGAATGAGCGCTTCCAGGATGGCCCAATAAGGTAATTAAAACCAAATATACACTGAATGTTTTAACAAAGAGTTAATGGTAAATCAACAAATGGTCAAGCTAATAGGGCATTGTGAACTAGTGTGTAATAATACATATGACCAGCCCTATTCAATATGGTGGTACAACGACGAGGCTGCAGCAAGAGTCAACTTTTCAGTTTTCACAACCAAGGTGTTGTAAATGTTGTTCAAGTGTAGGTGAAGTTACTGTGAACAAGTCACTAGCTTGTAGCGAAACGCATTGGGCTGCCTGCTGGCATGACTGACTCTGGGAAAATGATGCTTTTAAAACTGCAAATGAATGAAACGAAATAAAGGTTGTTATTTTTTTCTACCTTGGCAGTTTCCTTTTCCTGTTGTTCTTGGCGTGTCTTTATACACGTGATGTTTGGCAATTTCATTACGGGAGTGCAACCCGCCGGAACAGCATTTCTTTTCGCTGTTCTGCTTTGGATTCATATATATATTTTGGTATTTTACTACCATTTTAAATAGGGCCATTTTGCTGTCTCTTGCATTGTCTTAGATTTGCACATTACTACCTCGTTGCAGCGCACTTGCGCTCCATACCTATGCTGCTATTATTATATGCATTTGCACTTTATTACATTTGCCCGAATGCTGCTATCTGCTTTGTTGACACATACTGCCATTGTCACTTTTGTTTTGCATTTTTGCACATTAATTGGCTGCTCAAATTGTTTTTAATATCATGCTCATTTCATCGGCATTTGTTATGTACATCTATGTCTTGATGCTCCAGATTGTTTTCACTGTTCCTTTGATGTGGTTGCTAGATGCTATGTTTACTTCCATTCTATTTTATATAATGGTTTTATTCAATAGTACTGTGTATTTAATACTTTTTCGACTGTGCTTGTGCATCTCTAATCATAATTTTGTACTATTATATTTGGTGGTACCCTGGAACCTTGGTCCTGCCCTACATGGAAGGCGCGCTCTAGTGTCTATTTTATGGTCCATCCACTATCCTTTTAATTTTATGTCATTTGCGCTCGCTTTATTGTAGCGCCACTTCACCATTCTTTTTGTTCATTTTTTGCCATTACATTCCAATATGGCCGCCGCCTTCCCCGTCTGTGCAGGAACCTATGCTGTTCCAGGGAAATAGTAAAAGGACTATCTTTGGTTAAACTATAAAAGTGTTTTAGTCCTTCTTCTCTTCACGTGAACAAGCACTCAGTTGTGTGTGGGTCGTGCATACTGGCGTCCTGCCTCTGTTTTTGTTGCTGCTTTCCGGCCGTTTTTTACGTATTTTTTGTCCATTTCTTTGGTCATATTAAAGTATTTCAAGACCTTAAATTTCTTTTGCGAGTTGTGCTAATTGTGGGTCTTTCTATGGATTTTTTGTCTCCTAGCTGACCGCGGAGAGTGCGGTTCACTCTCTCCTCTTATTTTGTTTCCATATTTTTTACACGGTGCGCACCGTGTTGAACCAGCACCATTTTTACAATTGTGGCGCGCTTCTGCTTAGGCGCGTTTTTTAAGCAGATCTGCTGCCGCTGGTGGCAGACTTCACTGTTCACTGGATTTCGGCTGTACCCGCCTGAGAGATGAGCCTGAGCAGCACCTTTCTGTTGGCACGGGTTAAACGTGCTGGAGGAGGCGTGGACCCCGACCATACGGTAGGTGCTTTTCTCACGTGCTTGTCGTTCTCCCTTGTTTCTTCACTCGAACGGCATTGTACCTCTGTCTATTCCACACCAGCTTTTTTGTTGCCTCTCTAGACTGCTTTACGGCACTAGCTTGGCATGCTGCGGTCCCGACTTTGACCTTAGCACATGTTAGCTCGCATTTTTCTAGGTCTTTTTTGCTATTTTTGCTTTTGTACATATTTTTTTACGGCTTGGTCAGTCGTGGCTTAAACATGCAGGACGCCTGGGCAGCGGCACGGCTCATTCAGGCCAACGATTTGTTCAGCGAACAGCAGGAGTTGCCTATTTCTATGCCCACTACTGGGGCAAAAAAGGTTAACTCGAATTATAGTGTGGAGATTACCTTACTCAAAGATATTGAGAAGCTGCGCAGGAAGGAGATCTCGAAATGGTGGGAGGAACACTCACTGCAGAACTATATGGATGTTGGACGTATTCCTCGAGGATTGCGCATTATGACAATGCCATCATTTGAGGACCAAGACCCCCGCATGCTTCAAAAATGGGGGGAAGCTAGCAAGGGCTGTTCTGCCCATTTTCTTACCATCTTGGTTAAATATGCAAAATCTAATCGTGGCCTGGCTCTGGAAGAACTGGATAAAAAGGAAACAGAACTCAATAAAGTTCCGAGCACAGAGGAGGGTAAGCAATTACGTACAAAAATCAATGAGGCTCTCACTACATATGAAGATGACATCAAACAGCGCAAACATCGTAAGTTTATAAGGGATAAACTTGACTATGAAACTGGCAGGATATTCACCTTTGCCAAACGCTTTGATTCCTTGCGGAAACCTGTCACTAAGCCTGCATCCACTGCTTCTGGTGATCCTGGCACTACTTCATCTGAATCCGATGTGTCAGTCTCGGAAAATGAGGAACCTATCGTCAAACTTAATTTTTTAGACGAGATGCGGCTACTCTGCCAAGATGGGAAAGATCAAAAACGTGGCAGAGGGCAGGGCAAGCCAAGAGGAAGAGGCAAAGGACAGAAATCCCGAAAAGGACCCGCCGAGGCCGCCGTGGGAAATGGCTTGGGCGTAAACCAGGAGGGCAGAGTAGTGCGCTCTGGAGCGAAAAAATAATTACCAATACTATGAAGATGTGCCAAATAATTAATCTGTCCTCCCACATACTTACGAAGTCTCAAACCTCGGTTCTCTCTCTTGGGCTCAAATTTTGCCCCACCAAGGCTTTCGATTATGTCCAAGCTCGTCTAGATCTTGACAAGTTCTTTCGCAAGATCAAGCTTAAGAAATTCTTCATTATAAATCCTACTGGTGTGAAGCCTTCTGTTTCTCGGACTGGTCGTACCAACCTCCTCATTTCCGATATCCCATCCCTTCTGGATCTAGCCAGTCTTGAAGACGCCGAGTTTGATTCTGCCAATGTTGACTTTACTGATTTTGACATTGACCCTTACTGGGACGTGCATACAAAACTCAAGAACAAATCCAAATTCAATCCGCAATTCCCCGTGGGTGGCTGCTTGGAAGCCTTTCATGATTTGTGTGTTAGTGATCTGAGAAAACTACAGACTAGCACTGACAGGATTAAATATAATCTCACCGCATCATAGTCTAAGGCCATAGGTGAATTACAAAACCTGCCCAATATTGTTATTAAGCAGGCTGACAAGGGGTCGAACATTGTCATCCAAGATAGAGTCCATTATGTCTGTGAAGCCAACCGCCAATTTAGGGACCGACTGTGCTACGCTAAACTACTCAAAAATCCTTTTCATGATATACAGTCGGAACTAGGCAATCTTTGCACCAAGTGGGCTCATAATGGGCTTCTTGATGAGGATCTTGTTAAATTTCTTGTTCCCTCCTGTCACACCATCCCCACCATTTATTTTCTCCCGAAGACACGCAAATCTCTCACTCACCCACCAGGGAGACCTATTGTTACGCTTTGTGGTTCCCTTCTTGAGCATTTGGCCCAATTTATTGATAAGTCTTTGTTTCCTTTTGTTTCTGTTTTGCCATCTTATTTGCAGGACACAAGGGATTTTTTACAGCACATTAATGATATTCCTTGGGAAGAGGGTCTTCTTTTGGCCACCCTCGATGTTGTGTCACTGTATACCTCCATTGACCATCAGGTTGGGATGCGGGCCTGTCAATTTTTTTCTGGAAACACGCTCATTGAATTTTCATGGCCACAGCTCTATGATTCTGGAAATGTTGTTTTTCTGCCTCACCAATAATGTCTTTCTGTTTGATGGCACTTTCTACCGGCAAGTCAGGGGTACTGCTATGGGCAGTACCTTTGCCCCATCGTACGCAAACCTGACGATGGGTTGGTGGGAGGCCACATTCTTACACAATTTACTTGTATCCAGCTTTTCCACCCAAATTGTTGCCTGGTGGCGCTACATCGATGATGTTTTTGTAATGTGGAAGGGGATCGTCAGTGATTGGCAAATTTTTGTTAGAGCCATCAATACTAACACGGTGAATTTATGTTTTACTGAATGTCACAGTACCACTGAGGTTATTTATCTCGATGTGGTGGTAACCCTGGATATTTCTGGTTTCCACACAGTTCTTCATAAGAAACCATCTAACACTGGTTTACCCTTGCATGCCACCAGCTGTCATCCGGGGCCATGTAAACGCAGTATTCCTTACGGCGAATGTATTCGTTACCGCAGGAATTGCACCGACTTGGCCTCCTTTGACCAGCACTGTGCCCGAGCTGCCTCCGACTTTCTGCAACAAGGTTATACCAAAAAGAACATTGAAATGGCCAACAATAAGGCCAGAGGACTGTGCAGGGACAAACGATTGTATGGCATTCAACCGTGTAAAACTGTTACGGATGACGAACCTAGACTCATTGTCTCCTTCGATAATGCCTCCAAGAATGTACGTAGGATTATCGAACGACATTGGCGTGTTTTAACTTTGGATCAAGATTTATGCTCTGTGCTTTCCACACGCCCCACCATCACGTACAAACGAGTATCATCACTCAGAGACAAATTGGTCTCCAGCTTTCTGTCACTCATTGATAAAAGTCAATTTTCTTCCAATTGGTTGGCGGTATCCCCCATTGGCTTTACCAAATGTACAAATGTACTAAATGTAAAGCGTGTGCCCATGCTTCTCCCTGCAAATTTTACTTGCATCCAGTTACTAAAAGCAAGCAAATTATCAATTATTCCATCAATTGTGACACTACCTATGTTGTTTATGTTCTTTCATGCCCCTGCAGGAAGTGGTACGTTGGAAGTACCACTGTCAAGCTGAAATTTAGGATTCTCCAACATCTCAGGGCCATTAAAAACTCTGATCCGGCGTACCCCATGGCCAAACACTTCGTGCAGGAGCATGCAAATGACTTCAATTTGCTTACTTTCTTTGCAGTGGCACACATTCCCATTCATCCGAGGGGTGCAGACTGCATTTTAAAGCTCAGACAATTGGAGACACGATTTATTTTGGACCTTGACACCAAGTTCCCCAATGGACATAATCTCGATGAGGAGCTTTATACGTTTCTCGGAACTTAAGGCTGTTGACTTTTAAATTTTTTCTGTGCTATGCTCTCCCTCCTGTTGATCTATCTCGATTTTTCTTTGATTCAGGGGTGCTTAATCTCCATTTGCTTTAATATATATACATTGGAAGGTGTTAATGACATACAATGATCTCATTTGTACTCTAGGAAAACACCCGAATGTGAGTTATCGGAAATGTAAATCTATAAAAGATCATCTTGTGAGCAGTTACATGGGAAATTAAACCAGAAAACAAAAATCATTTAGCTGGATCAAAAAAACAAAGGGTTTCATGTATGAAATGCAAGATATGTGAATTTGCACAAGACTGCATAAAGTATTTGCATCCCATTTTGGACACAGTGATAACCATCACGAGTAGGATAACATGCGAAAGAGAATATGTTGTATACATATTAACATGCATAGATATGGTATGTAGGCAGTACGAAATGAAAATTGAAAATCCGGATTTTGCAGCATGCGAGAGCCATTAAAAACAAGGATGAAACATACCAAATGGCCAAACATTTCTGGGAAAAACATGATGGTAATTTGAAGGATTTTTCATTCTTTGGCTTACATCACATTGAACTTGGACCGAGAGGGGGAGACAGAGAGAAACAGCTAAAAAAAGAGGAAATGCGTTATATCATTGACTTCGAAAGCAAGACCCCGAAGGGACATAATATTGATGAAGTAGTGTGCACTTGTTTAGGGGAGTAAACCTAATATACATGGTAGATGAAGGTAACTGTGTTTTTAGGAATGAAAAATTGGGTATCTCTGTAAGAATGACCACACTGTACAATTAGATTTCCCAATGCAGTACTTTTTGCCTCCCCCATACTGCCTTCCATAAATTAAGAGAAAGACTTTAAGAAGACAGACACAGTTATTTGTGATATGTCAAAGAACAATGGATATATACGAAAACATGTATACGTAACAATATTGGATGAGTTGGATTGGAATTAGAATTTTCCTTCTGAAGGATAGGAGGTTTCTTTCTAATGAAATGGGCATTTTTTCTACTTTCTATTTTGAAATTTTCTTCTATTGATTTTAACTTTTTTTGGATGTGGTTTTACTTGTGGATTTGATATATTTTGCCGAAGGTAGGAAAATAACGTTATATTCAATATTACTATGAAATCGGGAGATTGTGCCAGGGAGATTATGAGATAATATTTTTTTGAAAAAACAATGAAGGTATAGACTTATTGAAAATGTATGCATGAGATATTATGTTGGAATTACAGATGATTTGATACTAATATTTCTGAAATGTTGTGAGGCACTATGCACTTTAGCAAAATTGCACTTGATTAAGGCTGCTGGGCACGATGCACTTTAGTAATATGCATTCTGTAGTTGCTCTATTATAGACAATGACATGCACTATGCATTTTATTTTTGTCAAAGAATGATCAGTATTCAAATCTAGGTCATTATGCAAGGGTAATAGTGGGCATTTTACAATAATCTTAGAAATGCTTCTAGATATTATGCACTGAATCAAATTTGCACCCAAGTAAGGCTGCTAGGCACATGCACTTTAGCAATATGCATTCAGTAGCTGCTCTATTATGAACAGTGATATGCACTACGCACTTTATTTCTGTGGAAGAATGTTTAGTATCATAAACAGGGTTAGCATGCAAAAGTAAAAGTGGATATGCACTTTAGTAATATGCATCCCCCGTTCTGAATAGGGGATGAACACCACATTATTCTAATAGCATAACACAAAATGCTAATGGAAATATTTGAAAATCTTATTGAGTCAATGTACTTTACTGAGAAATGTAAAGTACATGGAGTCTATAAGATCATTTTTTTAGTTCTATTTTGTAATTGTGAAAGGTGGTTCCTAAAGGAACCTTTTTTTAAAATTTTTTTTTTTGGGGGTGGGGTTGCAGGAGGGGTTAGAAAGTACGGTGGGGAGGGAAATGCGGGAAGAGACACCAAGCACTAATATGGAGGTTCAGGTGGACAGTGGAAGATGTTACGCGTGTGTTACATCTTAGGTAGGGGGCAGTATTTCTCATGCTCCTTGATTAAAGCTTCAAAAGCACTTCAAAATTGTTCCCCCCTGCAGAGTGGTGTGTTGCAGTATATACAGAGGACTGTTGTCTTCGAAAGATATGGATCAACAGTCTCTTTTATCGATTGCAAGGTAGCTGGTGGCATTTGGTGTCGCACAGAAGTAGGGTGTGTGGTTACAGTATTGGTTGAGGAAGATGAGGTGAAGGAAGACAGCCTACTACTTACTAAGAAAGGAAGAACCCATCTGAGAGCATTGCAGTGGTTGCTGTTGCGGCGCATGGTGGTGGTCCCATAGGAGTACTGTCCAGATAGTCCGCGACTGAGTACTAAGTTGCACTCAGTGCATTTCACTTTGGTAGCTTTAGACTTTGGTTCATTCCCAACAGTGGTAAAGAACTGCCAAACCCATGATTCTCTCTGAGTGCTAGAGGTAGGCACTTCCTCTACCTCATCTTCTTGGTCCGCTTCATTGTCTTTGGAGTGCTGTGCTTTTTTTTGTTTTGTACGTCCTCCAGCTGGTGGTGGTGGCTCTTGGGGAGGAGGCAGGGACATCATTTCACCAAAATGGATGGGGTACCGGAAGTGACATCACACAACCCTTGACCCCCTGATGACAGGAAGTGATGTAATTTGACCGCGCCCCACAGTGATATCGCGGGTAGTGATGAAACACGATATTTTACCCGTTGACAAAACAAGAAGGGGCATCACATAGCACTGTACACTACAATATAGTTATGATATCACTATGTGATGTACATTTCATACAAGAATGGATCGCCATATGTATCATTAAGATCAGTGTGTATAGGCCCATATTACCAAATTACTGTGTATGCAAGCAGACGTCCATGTAATGATGTGTTATTATATAGCACTTACGCTTAAGCGCTTTATATAGAAAAAATATACACCCAATATCACCCAACCTGTATTGGAACTTATTTATCGACCTCACAAGATGAAAGGCTGAGTGAGGCGTTTAAGAACAGACTAAATCAGTGACTCACCCCCTGAAGTGTGCCTGAAATAATCATTTAATGAGCCTATCAATTATTGTATAGAATTCCAGAAAGACACATTATTTGGTATTCCTATTCTTTCTTATTTAGGGTCAGTGCTGAAAGTGTTAGACGTCTGGCACTTCTGTTCTTATTTTTCTTCTTTTTTATAAGGGGCCTGAACAAGAAAGCCAGCCACCCCAGAAATAAAGAGCCACAGCCCAGGAGCTTGCTTTACAAAAAAATATATATATTTTTTTAGAGGTCGCAGGGGAGTCACAGAGGTCACAAGGGAGGCATCAGAGGTCGCAGTTGCGACCTCTGGCAACCCCCAAATGACGTCCCTGGGAGGAGATATGGCAATATCTGATGCCATTTTTAAGATAAATAGCAGTTTTTAAAAATATTTTTCCATTTATGTGCTCTGTGCTAGATTGTTATTGGATAATGAGTAAGAATAGGTGTTGGAGCTGTGCAAGGATACATTTTAAGCTTGAAAGTTCCGAACTGTCTGTGAAGCATGGACCCGATCGCGAAGTGCAGACGCGTTCGCGAACACATCATCATACCGCGCATGCGCTCGAGGTCATGTGACTCTGTCCGAAAAAGTCTGCGATGACGTCAGACGTTCGCGGGCATTGACGGATGCAAAAACAGTGGCAAAATTTGCACGAAGTGTTAAAAATGATGCTAGAAGGTGGGAAATGGCAGAGTTATAATGTGAAACTTTGTAAATTGGACCAAAATGTTGCTATATTGGCTTAAGTATGATATTAGTAATTAGTAGGAAATTAGCATGTACTGGTAAAAACTAATGAAATTCGCTGAAAAAATGTTGTTAAAGGGACGTTATGCTTAAGTTGCACTAATAAAAACCTATGAAACTCAATGAAAAAACAATGTTAAAGGGACATTATGGGTACAAGTAAAGCAACCATAACTCGCGCCACCAATGTGCACTGCTAAGACTAACACCCAGGACATCAAAGATGACATCACAAATGTTATTGATGAAATCACTGATGACATCACATATCTGGGCCACTTGTTTTTGTTCACTGACATATCTAGGCCAGGTGCTTTTGTTCACTGACAGAATATTATAATTCAAAAGGTGCTATATATCTAGACGTTACCCTTTTCGTATGTTCTTAAAGTACTTTCCTTGGGGTTTGGTCTCAGCTCATGGTGCGCATACATGGGGCAATAAGCAGGCCTCAAACACACAATTAGTTTGTATACAAGAAGATAAACTTTAATGTTATTAATATTTTCTATTGATGCTGTTTCTTTCTTCCTTACTTTAGCTTCCCTGTATGTGCCTCACATTTGTATGCGTTCTGGGTCTTCATATGTATTGTTTGTACTAGTACAAGTGTGTAGTAAGTCTTGAATTGTTAGCTATTTATCTGATGTTTAACATTACTCAAAAGTCTGATAAGGTAGCATTCATTATTTTACTATCCAAAATTACAAGCTAAAAAATATTGTACTTCTATGGTGCATGCTGCAGCCATTGCCTATGTTTGTTTATGTCTGATTACGTTCCTGTATTAACAACAGTACTCCAATACAATATTTTGTTTAGATGAGTACATTCTTTAATAGGTCAAGTAGTTCACGATAGGTCTCCTGATCACCCATGACATCTTGTTACCAATATTATAAACACAACCCCTTGTAGGGACTTTTCATCAAAATAAATTTAATATGTGATGTCATCAGTCATGTCTTCATTGGCATTTGTGATGTCATCTTTGATGTTGTGGGCGTTAGTCTTAGCAGTGCACAGTGGTGGCACAAGTTATGGTTGCTTAGCTTGCCATAACTGGCGAATTTCTGAGGTCTTTCAGTTTTACTTGTAACCATAACGTCCCTTCAACAATGTTTTTTCATTGAATTTCATAGGTTTTTACTACTGCAACTTAACCATAACGTCCCTTTAACAAAGTTTTTTCAGTGAATATATATATACATACATAACATACGCCCATGCATGGTGCACATGTTTTTCTTCTCCTGCTACCCCTGTGTTTGGTGAGCTCAAGGAGCTAGCAGTGTCGGCATTATCAGTCCTATACTAACTTTCTCTTCAAGTCATGTGGGAAATTTCGTGCTGTGACAGATGCCCTGCTAGGCTTGTGAATCAAGTTGCGTAGGGATTTTTGAAAAACCCTGATATGTGAGTGGGTCCTTATGTCTCCTCGACAACGTAAGCCATGTTCTTCTGCTGCTGTACGAAGACACAATTTCTTAAATGGACAATGTCATTATTATGGTCTATGTGAATGAGAGGATATTTGCCCAGAGGAAACCAGGACTGCTGGAACCGAGCACATTGGTAACTTTGCTTGGGCCAAACTACACATTTGACGGGTTTGGGGGTGGCCAGTGTACTGGTTAAGTTCCCTGTGACTGTTCCCACCCATTGGCAGGAATTCAGTGGCACTAAGGAGGGACTCCTCCTCATACTACGTCCTGGGCCATCATCTGCTAACTTGTGGAGGCATGCAACCCCCTTAGTCAACCTGAACAAATGACCCCAGAAGTCAGCCAGGTAACCTTACCACACTACCTACTATAAACGCCAACATTCAGTAGGATGTGTACATGGGGAGTAGCAGGTATGGTGGCGCTCGGTTGATGAGGTGGCTGCTTGTCAAGTGTTGGTGGAACGAGGGTAATACATCCTGGGCAGATGGGTTGAAAGAAATTTGGGATGGTAAGTAGTTTCAGCAAGCAGGGCTTTCATGTAGCTTTGGGTTCCCTTTCAAAGCTTGCATTAGCAACCTTATATGTTGTTATGGTATGTTAACATTCAGTGGGGGACTGTCAAGCACACCTCTCCTAAACAACATGGGTGAACCTTTCAAAAGGAACTTGCCAAACCTATTTCTGTCTACACTTCTCTGCTTCCTTTCTAGGCCCCCTACATGGCCTTGGCCACCCATTCCACTACCAAAACTCTGGATATCCTGTTCTCTCTCTCCTCCTCCTACTCGCCTCCTTCTCACCCATAGTGCCGGATGAGGTCATTAAAACAGTCTGCTCTATGAATGTATCCTCCAAACAGGTGCTCCCTTGCTCTTCTACAATCATTAAGGACCACATTGCCTCTCTCAATCCCTCCTTGGCTGAGTTCTGTAACCATTCTGTTGCCACTGGCTCCTTCCCATCACCCCTCAAGCACTCCCTTGTGCACCCCCTCTTAAAAAAGCTGTCTGCGGACCCTTCATGCCCGGCTTACTACCCCCTTCTTGGGCAAACACCTGGAGTAGTTGGTCATCTCTCAACTAATCCATCACACTGAGTCTGTTGGCTGTCCCCACGACCACCAGTCTGGCTTCAGAGTAGCCAGACGCACGGAAACTGCTCTCCTGAACACCTGTGATGACTTGCTCTCAAACCTCGACTTCAACTCTCCTTCCAGTCTCATCCGCCTCGATCGGCCTCTGTCTTTGACATGGTCAATCTTTCCACCCTCATAAATCGGCTCCAAGGCAATCTGGGAATCACAGACCGGGCACTGGAATGGCTGACCTCTTTCCTCTCAAATCGGCCCTCCCAAGTGCATCTGGGCCTGTTTCTCTCTTCCATCTCACTCTCTACTTGCAGAATCCACCAAGGCTCTATCCTCTTGCAGTGGCTTTTCAACATTTACCTTGCCCCACTCGCCCATCTGATCTCCAGATTCTCTCTGCATTTCCAATGTTTTGCTGACGACACACAGCTCTCCTTTAATCTTCCCTCCTCTTCCTCCTCTCCTTCCTCTCGCATTACTGACTGTCTAACTGCTATTCAGACATGGTGTGCTTCTAACGATCTCTGCCTAAATGCCAGTAAAAATGAGATCCTTCTCATTGGGACTCCTGCCCCCTCCTTCTCTCCTTATCCCTGGTCGCCCCCCTTGGGCCACCTCCCCCCACCCTCATGTGAGGCAAAAAACCTGGGTGTCATCTTCGATTCCTCTCTCTCTCCTTCTCACCTTATATCGCTGACTTTGTCAAGAAATCTAATTTTCAGCTTCAACTCCTCAAAGGCATTCTCCCTTTCCTTGCCTTCCCCCAGAAACTCAATGTCTCCAGAGCTCTGGTTCTCTCTAGGCTGGACTACTGAATAGGACTGCAAGACTTATTCTTATTGTTGGCCTCAAGCCCAGGGACTGCATTTCTCCAGCCCCAAAATCTCTCCACTGGCACCCAGTGGTTGAAAGGATCCAATTCAAGACCCTTTGCATCATCCACAAGGCTTTCTGGGGCCGGGGGGCCTCTCTATATCCAACTCTCTCTCCCTAAATACCTCCCTTCTAGAGTCCTTCGGTCTTCTAACTCTAACTCTCTGCAGGTCAGGCTTCTTCAAGCAGAGAGCGGGGGTAAATCTTTTCCTCGGCACGAGTCTCCCTCTGGAAATACCTTCCTGCCCCTCTCTGTCTTGAGCCGGATCTCCTTAAGTTCCGGAACCTACACAAGACCCTACTTTTCTCCTCCTTCTCCGACTGCCCCTCCCCCTGCTAGCTTCCCCTGAGTCAATGTCTGGTTGTCTGTATGCCTCATGAATCCTTCTGGGGCCACACACTCCTTGTACTGGTTTTCCCCCTCTCCTCCCACTAGCACTTACTCCCGGGCACCCTTCCCCAACTAGTCTACTGAGCCTGTTCCATCCCCTTCCTTCACACTAGATTACCCCCTGTGTATCATGAAACACACCCCAGGGTGCTCTCTAGAAGGGGTACACTTGGGAGTGCAAAACAGAGCACACCTTGTTGCATGGAACACTGGAAGACACACAGCAGCCTTCTGAAATACTGAGCCATGTAGGTACACAGCCCCACAGTAAAGCAAAGTAGCAAGCTGTTTCTCTGCATAAAACAGGCAAATACGCTCAACAGCATAACACAGCGATTAAAAAACTCCCAACAAAATAGGAAAACTCAAAAACATAAAATAGCGCTTTAAAATACCCCCAACAAAATAGGAAAACAGCAGACCACGGTTTCCACCCACACACACCTCCATAGATATTTTCGGGTCAGTAGGCCCAGAAGAGCTATCCAACAGGAAGGATTTCTCATATTATTACTGTCTCTTCTGAAAAGGAATATATGGTGAAAAAATGCTTTAATGTGAATGAATTACTAGGTGCAAAGAAGTGTGGATTAAAAAAGGATATGTTTGAAAGTTGAAATGTTTATTTACTCGCCTAAAAAAAGGTCCCCATTGGAAATGAAAATGGCTGCTTCACTCCCTAAAACACAAATGAACTCAAAACTTTGAAAAAGGGAGTGGAATACACTTGCTTCAAAATAGTATCTGAAGTCCAGGGTTCCTAGTTATTGTAAAAAAAAGGACACATATCATGGACGACATCAGTATGCTTCCTAAATAAGTGAACAGTGCATGGGAGGTGTGAAATATACAAATATCCCAGCTCATTAGCCGATGCACAGCTTGCAGAATTGTAGGAGTTTTACGGAGCCGGTAGGCAGCAAACCCTCCAAAGCCCTCCGGGGCATGAACTGAAATGACAAAAAAGTACCTCATTGCTTAGTATGAAAACCATCTCCGCAAGTGGCTGGAAACGGAAGGCTTAGAAAGAGTCTGGAAAAAGCATTCGGGAAAAGCCCCTCATTTATGAGAAACAAAGACCTACTTTGTGCACTGACTGCTAAATCCACCTTTTCCTTTTGGGGTGATGATCATTTTTTTGTTTTGATACAAACCTTGACAGACCTTTCACATAGTTTAAGCACTCTGGGCCCTGTTCCCAAAAAGTAATGCAAAGGAAAGAAGTGCAGCCAACAAGCTTTTTAAAATATACATTAGTTTAAGAAATGCACAGGTCTCCTAATTCTCACAGATGGCCTACCGATTCAGAGTAGTGGCTGTCAGGAGTAGAAGGGGGTCTTGCGAATTATGGGAGAAATGGAAGAAGAGGAAGTGGTATTAAGAGGACGTAGAATGCCCCACTGTAAGATGGCTGCCTGCCAGAGACCGATGGAGACTGCAATAGGTAACTCTCCAGAGCAAGGGGCCAGGCAGCAATGATAAGTGACAAAGGAAACTAGAAAGTGCTTAGCAACAAGTTAGCTTCAGTGGCTGCTTGGACTTAGTTCTTGAGGATTGTAGACGGTGATTGTAGTATTGTTTATTTATTTTCTTTGTTCCCGTGTTCCTCCCTTCCGCCTTGTCCATTCACCCCGTTCCCCTTTGTAGCTTGCGCTTTGACTGTATTCAGTAGTCGCTCTCTCCCTCTCTCTCCTCCTTTCCTGCATGGGACTTAGTCCCTTGGCTGCTACCCTCATGATACAAGCCTGAGCTGCTATCAGGTAATAATATCCCTATATATATATATGGTCGCCGTTTATAATGTCGCTGGGAAAAGGTTGTGGCGACATTATATTGGTGACCATATATATAGGGACAGGGGCAGCAGGGGTTGCAGGGGTGTCCCCCGCTCCCCATGAAAAATAAAAAAGGGTTTGGGGATTGCGGGGGTGTCCCCCGCATGTTCCATGTAATAATGTCCCCACAAAAAACTGCCATTTTCGGGATTTTTTTGCATGGCCATATTTCTGAGGGGACATTATTACAATGAACCCCTGAGCTCTGCTGCTGCTGGGAGCCTTGCAACACTCGTTGCGTGCGGGTGTGTGCAGTCCTTTCCCTCGCTGCTGGTGTGCACTCCTTTGCAGGTGGTACGGCTCCTTCCACCTGGCAAGCGCCCAGTTGATCATCGTGGTACCCTGATTTCTCATACACATGTTCCTCTTTGTGAAATCTTTTTCAGTTTACGATCTTGCCTCTGCCTGCTTCCTTCTTATTTCTGCTTTCCCCATGCTTGTGTGATCTTGTATCACTTGTATGGACAGTCTACCCTGGAAAGGAAGGCATCATCTAAGGATCTGTGAACCGGTATAAGGCTGTGGGAATCAGAAGGCATTTGGAGCAGCATAAAAGATTTCTAACATAACATAACATAGCATAACATAACACAATAACTTTGGGCCTTGCCTAGGAGAATTACTGAAATAAATTAGGGAAGACATGGAGTTGCCAGTCCTTTTTCAGCCCAGACATCGCACTCCTGACTGGAGGAAACCATCCCAAAGAGTTCCAGCTCCTATCGCAGTCTAGTCCAGATCCCAACCTGCTGCTGTGGGTAGATTCCATTGAATGGGATGGGTCAGGCATGGCCCTAAACCCTGCCCTCCTCCATCAGCCTTTTTGACTAGCCTATTTGTAGTGTGATGAATCCCGCAGAGTCCACACAAAGACCCTACCTAAAGTCTCCTCCCAGGTGGCCCGGGGAAGGTAGCCGCTACCTGATCCCGGCCCTGGGGGTGGTATTAGCAGGGAGGAATCACTGGGAGGAGAAAGTCCCCAAGGGAACGGGAGGACTCCGTTGGGAGGGATGCAGTATTTATCTACCTCAGAGCCGAAGAGTCAGTGATGCTGGAATATGTAATGGCTTGCTGTTGGAGGGAGCTGTTCTTTCCCAAAACTAATTATCCTGATGGGAGTAAAAACTGTCCCAACCCATCATGTACTGGGAGTAAGAACCCCCTCACCCCCGCCCAAGTTAAGTACATTTGTAGAGGTGAAAGCTCACATTTTCAACAGAGGAAAGATAAAGATGACTCTTTAAATGTTAACATCTCAGATTCTGAAAAACCCTAATTTCCCTATAAAGCAAAACCATTCAGTAAATCCTTATGATACTCCTTTTAAAAGGGTAATTAAGGATGGAAACACATTTTTTAACAATATCCCAATAAAAGGAGTGAGTTGAACATTGTGGACTTTAAGTCCCACAGTGGCAAAAGTACTGGGATAAAGAAGAGGGGTGCAGAGGCCCTGGACTGCAAGTTTCAGGCTAATAGGGTTACCCACAACTGAGGGAAACCGAGAGACATAAAAGGCCCCCTCAGCTGCAGGCCATAGAGAGTGGGAGCACATTGAAGTTGAAGCTGAAGGAGAAAAGAGCCGCCGGAGGCGCTGACGTTTGCCACACTGATGCCGGTTCTAAGAGGGTCTTTTCCTTCAGAGACCTTGTTTGCAGAGGTCGCACAGCGTGAAGTGTCAATTGTAAAAGCTTCCCCCTGAAAATCGTGGTTGCAGACTTTGCGTGGTGGGAAGCGTAAAGTTGAGAAGCTTTCCCCAAAATAAGGCAGGCTCTGGTGGAAGGCGAGCACTAGAGAACCCATGGAGCAAGGAATGCTCCTGTTCTGATCAGTGCAAGCCATAGAAAACAGAGCAAAGCAGTTTTCCATGCCGCCCAAGGCAGAAGAAGCAGACATCCCGAAGGCAGCGGACGCGCAAGCCAAACCCGGTGAGTTCATTAGTGTACTGTGACCCAAGAGCGCTCCGTAACCGCCGCTGGCCCAGCCCCAGTGTTTTGAATACCAAACTAATAAAAAAAGGGCAAAGTGGCAGAAACACAAGTATTATGTATATCAAACTGATGTGAAGCAGAAAAATACTTATTTTAAATACCAAGCTGATACGAAGTGAATAAAGTGGAGACGTGAGAACTCGGCAAACAGGCCAGCTAAGTGTCATTGTGTTTTTGAAGGTTAGAATAATTGCCAACAACACGAGAGGGCAATATTACTAGAAACCAATATAAACAACTATTGCCAAAGCCAAAAGGGGGCAATAACCAATACTGTTAACGAGAACTATCATTTTCAAGGCCAAAAGGGGGCAATTAAAAAGCAAGTCATTTATATACCCTATTGTCAGAGGGTGAAAGAAGTAATTGGGGGAACTGACCTAAATAAGCATTGCCCAGGCCAAAGATACATGATTGAGAGAAAACCATTACCAGCACTTGGTTAAAGCAAGAGGGAAAAATAAGAGTGGCAGGAAGGCTGCCCTTCTGACAGAAGGTGTTCAGGAGGAGAGGGGCATAGCCTGCATTGCATGTGGCAATCACAAGTGTGGAACAAACAGCACCAATGCGTCTCATGTTTTCCCAGAAAAAGGAGTCAAGACTGATGTTGTTGAAAGCCAATAGACTTTATTATTTTGACATCTTATTTTCCGGGATCAGGATGGATGAAAAGAAGGTCAAGGAAGTATTAAATTGGCCACAACCTACCTCTTTGAAAGGGGTACAAAGATTACTGGAGTTTTAAAACATTTACAGAAGAGTTATTCAGAACATGTCTTCTATTCTGCAAGCCATCACTGAAGTAACTCATAAAATGGCACCAAGTTCAGATGGAAAGAAGGGCAAGAGGAATTAGTTCAGTTGTTCAAGGGAGCCTTCACATCAGCACTGATCCCGATAAAACCGAACTTGAAAAGACCATTCATCACGGAAACTAATACATTAACAATTGCCATATGGTCTATCTTATCCTAGAGAGATGAGTCATCGGAAGAATTTCATCCAATCACATTTCTTTCAAGAACTCTTCCAGTTTAAGAACAGCATTGCACAATTTATGATCAACAATTGCTTGTGCCCAAGCTAGCATTTGTCCAGCAACAGCATTATTTAGGGGAAATTGGAGAACCAGTCTAAGGGCCTCATTACACGGTAGGCGGTAACTATGGCGCTATTAGCGCCATGGTTGCCGCTGGTATTTTACCGTGTCCGCCTTGGTGGATGGCGGAATTACCGCCCTACTCCAAGGTGAGCGGGGGCGGTAATTCCCCATTCACCAAGGCACTTCCCCATTCCCATTTTTGCCCCCATAGGGCATAATGGGAATGGGGAAGGCGCTAATTACGGTACCGCAAACTGCGGTACCATAATTAGCACCAAGGTCCCTTTGCGGCACCCTACCGGTAAAACCAGCCGTTAAGGTCGGGTCCCGCAAAGGGAACTCGTAGTAAGGTGGTAAGGGTTTACCGGTACTGGTGCCCTTACCGGTACCGGTAAACCCTTACCGCCTACCGTGTAATGAGGCCCTAAGTGTTGACTGACCATAAGAACTTAAGTTTTCTTCAAACAATGAAATGCACTCAACATAGGCATGCATGATGGGTGTTAATTTACCTCATGGTTTCATTTAATTGTCACATAGAGTCCAGGGGAGCAGCTTGAGAAGTTTGATGCACTGTCTCTGATAGGGTTGGAGGAAAGGTTTGAGGGACACTCAGAGCCTCACATTTTACCTGCATTCAAATTGTCTGGTAGCCATCAGGAAAAACAATCATGAATTTAACAGAATTTTAAAGGGATGAACTAGGGCACGTGGACAAGGCCCAGTGGTTAGCAGAAGACCCCAACATTAAAAAAGAAGTTAATGGGTAGTTGTTTAGATAACTAGCTCTATTCTTACCAGCAGTAGCTTCCTGAAGCATTGTCCTAGAATGGTGCCATGATACTCCGATAACGGGGGCATCCTGGGGTCACACAAATTATCAATCTGCTGTCTCATTCATTTTGGCGGTCGTTACTGAAAACACAACTTTCCTACAATCGTTGATCATGCGCAACATCCAATAGATCTAAACTCTCCTGTTAACACTCCCTTTGGGGCGTTCCGCCCATTACCTACTCCAGTGAAGTCATGGAAGCAAATGTCCACGGATTTCATTGTGGAATTACTTCAGTCAGAAGGTAATACTGTTATTTTAGAAGTAGACACACCCACTAAAGTAAGCCACTTTACTGAGCTCCCCAAAGCTACGAAATTGGCCAAAGAACCTATCAAGGACATTGTGAGATTACATTGGTTACCATATAGCATCATTTCTGACAGGAGTTCACAATTTATTTTAAGGTTCTTGGCTGGGATATGCATAGCACTGATGATTCAATGTAACAAATGATCTAGCTATCATCCCTATTCAGATGGGCAAACAGAACGTGTTAATGAGGCTCTGGAGCAATACCTACTTTGCTTTTTTAGTTTTAGAAGTAATGGTCTCAGTGGCTACCCAAGGCAGAATTCTCATATAATAATTTGAGATATTTCTTCACCAATGCAACACCCTTCTTTGCTACCTTTGGGAACCACCCTAGAATGTTTCTAGTAATCTTTCACCACCTGACCCAGCCAATCCACTATCTTTTCCCCATGTTAAACAGGCACAGGAAACATGTGCATAAAATGATGTAATGTTAGGAAAGCCAAAGTGGCATATAAAAGGTTTGCAGATAGGAAGTGCTGGGTCACACCTACACTGGAAGCAGGCCAAATGTCTAGCTTGAAATGAGGCAGTTCCCTGTTTTTTTTTTCTCAAAATGTATACCACGTTTTATAGCACCATTTGTAATCAGGAAATTATTAATTTAGTGGCTGCATAGTAAGAATCACCCATAGCATGATAACTACATCCCGTTTTCAATATTTCGTTATGTCCCTATGCCCCTTATTGCAGATGGAGAACTGGAATTTGTGGTGTGGGGCATCTTAGATTCACAAATTACCAAAGGGCAGTCACAGTACCTGGTCAATCGGCATCGGTAAAGCCTGGAGGGGTGATCTTGGGATTCAGCTTGTTTTGTTTAAGCCCCCAGGTTGGTGCACATGTTCCATAAGCAATTTCCATTCAAAGCCAGCATGGCCAGGAAGGATTATATGGAGAGGGGAAAAGGAAGGACCCGGAAAGTTGGTATGAAATTGGGCCCGGAGGGTACATTGAAGATATGGCAGAGTTGGAAACATCTGAACAAAAGACCATATTACATATAGTACATTCTACTGTAAAATAGCCACCAGCAGTTACAATGAAAAACATGAAGTCCCTAAAGACTCCTTTTCAGGTCAGGAATTACAGACAGGTTAAATGGGAAAAAACAACGATAAAAACAAAGCTTCACAATATTGGTCTGTAATTTGAATTGGCTGGCTGCTGTTTCCCCAGTGCTAAATCTTGACTTTTCCTGGTGCTCCAGGGATCATGTGGAGGCACCTGCGAGGTCTGCTTTTTGTCTGTCTTTGTGTGTGGTTTGTGTACACTTCCCTTCATCTGTTTCAGACTCTCTCTTTGTTTTTGAGTGTTTTGGTTCCCTGGTTTCTCTTCTGCCTAGCCACCTTCGCCATCTTCTACTGTCTATTGCCGGTCACATGTCTTTTCTTGCTCCCCTGTGCTAGCACCTATCTGGAGCTCGGCCGGCGTTTGCTCACGCTCAACGCTTTCTACTTTCCTGCCCAGCTTCATACCTATGGCTCTTTGTGATTTTTTTCCCAATCCTTCTCTGTCCAATGTTGGGGTTTACCCGGTGGTGCTCCTTCCAGGAATGCATTGTATATGAATGTATTGGAATGTTATATAACTGTAGGACACACATTGTAATGGTCCCTGATGATGGAAAAAGGAAATGGTTTTGTCTCTTGGCATTGTCCAGGCCTCTAACAGGCACAAACACATCATGTCCTTCCTTGTCTTTGTCCTTAGCTGGGGATACAAGCAATGGGGGTGCCTGGAAAAGGCTGTATATAAGGAAGAGCAAGGAAGTCCTGACTGGCTGGTAGGATAGAGGAGGAGGAACTGGTCATGTCTAGGGACGCTCCTTCAGTCCTGGAGGACAGCACTGCAAGTCTTTAAGTAGTCAATATTTGGTAGGAAAAGCAGGAGGAGTCAGAGATGCTCACGTGACCAGTGACCCTTCTCTGAACCTGCTGGAAGAGCACTGTAATGAATGGAAAACAAGCCCTTAATTAGTCAATGCTCAGGAGGAAAGTCTGGAGGAGGTGGAGCTGGACACGTGACCAGGGACACTTCTCTGAGTCTGTTGAAAGAGCACTGCTTGGGCAATTCCTTCTGAAGAAGGTGAGAATGTTGGTGAAAATGAGAAAAGGGCCAAGGGCAAGTATTCCTCACCAATGCCATGTTCACGTGATCCCTGGGTAAAGGACGATGCAAGAGTTGCAAGACACTTCAGTGATAACAATAATGGTGATGCTGTTAGCCCTGGATATGTGAGTGCACGGTTGCCTGAGGAGCAACAGAAACACAGCACAAAGCAAACTGCATCTGCGCTCCCCATCAGTGTCATTTACTGCCCAGGTTTACATCGGAACACGGGCAAGTATGTCATATATCACTGAAAGTGCAGTGCTAGCAAAAGACAGAAGTCCTGCAACCCTGGTGGACCAGGGTTCTTCAATGTCCACTACTAAATCTGCGAGCACCACCACCACAATAGAAAGCTCTGTCACTGACGTTGACAGTGTGAAAACGACCACACCCAGGGCCTGGAATTGTTTCACTATTGATAGGAACAATGGCCACTTTCAATCTGTGCATTGTGGTAAGCAAGGCACACATCACTCCACTGGGAGGCTCTGGGGTCACTTGAAAAACAGTCATTCAGGGGCGGGGGCGTGTCTTCTGACCAGCGCAAGAACAAAAGTGGGTGAGATGCTGGAACCTCTTCTGAAGTGACAGTGCATATGGTAGAGTAAAAAGTCAATGATGGTGAAGGAGCTGTCTAGACCCATCATCGTGATGTGGGCAGGGCATCCAACCTCTTGTCCCCTGGACCTTCAACCAGGTGTCACACAAATGTCTGATGTATACTTTTTTGAAAAGCCCTCAGAGTAATCGGTTACTCTGGAGATGGTCACATTTGTCCACGTGGTCCACCTCACTATTTGGTGCTGCATTACAATATTGGTTGGATTAGTCCCATGTCACATCATTTCCATGTCAGCAGACGTAAGTTCTCTGACATAGCAAATGGTGTAGGGTCCCACACCGAACACCTAGACCTGCCACATAAGGCATTGCAGTGCCGGTCATTTCTGCCAGGAAGTGCTATTTGCATGCAACAGTAAATGCACAGTACCTGTAATATCCTTTCCCTACAATACAATGCTAGATTTAGCATATTTGTTGAGACCACTGAAATGCATCTTTTAAACAGGCCATGTTTACATGTGTTGCATGTAATTTGCATGTAATGTTTAGTAAATGTGCATGAAAAGTTCATGTAAGGCATTGCCCTTGACTGCAATCAGTTGCTTGAGCCGTATTTACTCACCTTGTTTGTCTCATCTTTTAGTACAGTGGGCCTCATTACGAGTTTGGAGGTAGCCATGCTGTCATTACTGTCATGGCTACCTCCAAACTCGTGTCCGGGTCCCGAAAAAAGGGAATTACCGGGCCATTCTGACTTTTGCGGGCCCGGTAATTCCCATTTTCGGGAACCGGACCTGGTACGTCCCCATTCCCATTTGAGCCCCCACAGGGCTCAATGGGTATGTGGAGGATGCTAATTACGGACCAGTTAATGACAGGTCCGTTGTTAGCATCCTGGGCTGCTTGCGGGTGCCGGTATGCACGTCTGGCCAGACCAGACGTTCATACCGCCACCCGCGAGTAAACTTGTAATGTGGCGGCCCAGTATGAACGGTGCCGGTACCTTACCGGCACCCTTCATACCGCGGCTGCCAGGGTCGTAATGAGGCCCAGTGCCTCCTTATTGGTTGGTGGAGTCCCATGCTTAGGACATTGTCAATAAGGGCACATTCACCAAGTTAGCACTTTACACAACACACTACACGTGCGACAAGGTGCTAGATCTAATGTATTAGTCATCATGAGCAAATACGTTTGAGCTGCACTTTTAGATGTTATGACTTCTATTAGTCCTGAGAGAGAGGCACTATGTTTAAAGTAAGTTATCTGGCAGAAATGTCTTGACCTTTATTAGTTGATGGTCGGACCTGAATCTAGATCTCATCCCCCACAGATAGTGCATGTTGACCCACATGTAACCGTACACCTGCTGAAGCTAAATTGGCTGTTTTGCTTCTTTTTTGAAAATATGATTTGAGAGTTCTCTTTGCAATTGGTGAGAGTTGCAATAATCTTGAGGTTTCCCCTCGTTCCATGTGCATTGCCTTCATCATGTATTCTGTAATTCATGATGTATATTCACTAAAACCGATGCAATTTTAAATCTTTTTTTTATATTTCAAAAAACAAATCAATGAGACGCAATTATAGGATGCACTTATGATCCATCCCATAGTCTTCTGAGCCGTTAACACATGGATTTATTTAGCAAGTGTTTATCACTACTGAGCTGCCCTGCCAGTTTATTCAACCCTGCAACATCTGGTTCCTATGGTTCAAATACTCCTCTCTTCCTTATCATCCCATGGCCAACTTCTTCCAGCAGATATTGGTGGAAGCGGTTGTAGTTCCGTTGTAGATAATGGATATCCAGTGGCCGCCGCTACCTAGGAGCACTATAATGAGCTGTTTGTGTCTCTATGAATCCGGTCATCACATGGATCTCATTGACCAGGCATACATCTTTCTCAATATAGCTATTTAAGTTTGTGTTTGCCTGATCTTTTTCCATGCACTTGCGTGTTCTTGATGCCACTGGGCCTAGTAAGATCGTTGTTTATTTTGTTCTCCCTTGTTCCTCTCCCTTCGCTTGGTCGCGCTCTGAAACACTTGTGTATGAGCGCTCTGAAACACTTGTGTATGAGCGCGATATAAATAAAATATCATCTATGATAACTTTACTGTGAATGTGATTCCTGGCCAATCATACCAACGCTTCTGGCCACCGAGCACCTGGAGAATGCAGGTTAATAATGTGTTTTCCCTTATTCATACGGGATGATTATCCCAGCTCTGAATACGACCTGACAGTCATGGAAATGCCTGTGGAACACCTACATGTTGCTGGATTTGGCTACGTTAGGCTTGGGCGACATACCGCTCAAAGAAGCTGGCTGGCAATTTAGGCCATCCTTTAATTTAGACTGGCCATTCAGCTTTCACTGAAATGTAATATGTGGCCTGGCCTGAAACTCTGTTGACTGGGTTTTTCTTCCAAGGCATTCCGCAAATGGCTACTGACCGAAGACCCGAGGAAGGGCCTTCCGCCCTACACCGGTGGTGCCTGAACCTATCAGTCTCGAATGCAACTAAATCTTGTTCTCCTTCTTTGGCCTTTATGTGCACTTTAGATTGGATCAGCATTAATGCACTTTCAAGCAAATCTTATACGTTGCAATGAAGCTATTTTTAGACTATTATTTTTGTCCAATGGAAATCGTCCTTTGAAGGTGTTGAAAGACTCTATTTTACAATATACAAAAATGCATATTTTTTTTTTTTTTACGTGAACAGCCGGTAGTGCCTTCATTACCCTTCTGTGTTGTATCTTTACTGATGTTAGTTACTTATTGGCAACGTAATTGATAAACTGTCATCAGTTATTTCCGGTGCAAAACACTGAAACAAAATCGTTTCTTGCACACCACAGGGACAGGCTTCCGTTACACGTTTGAAATAAATAGAAATTGGAGAATGCTAATGCCTGGCGTATGCAAGTACATGCAGAACAGTTATTAAACATCAACGTTTTCACAATTATAGACATTTAAAACTGAATTTTAATGTAATTAATATCAGCAGTGCACCCGGTTGGCAACCGAATTACACGGTAGGCGGTAAGGGTTTACCGGTACCGGTAAGGGCACCGGTTTTTACCAGCCGTTAAAGTACGGTGCCACAAAGGGATCTTGGTGCTAATTACGGTACTGCAATTTGCGGTACCGTAATTAGCGCCTTCCCCATTCCCATTATGCCCTATGGGGGCAAAAATGGTAATGGGGAAGTGCCTTGGTGAATGGGGAATTACCGCCCCCGCTCACCTTGGAGTAGGGCGGTAACTCCGCCATCCACCAAGGCGGACACGGTAAAATACCGGCGGCAACCATGGCGCTAACAGCGCCATGGTTCCCGCCTACCGTGTAATGAGGCCCTCAGACACGAGGGTACGGCAATTACCCATCAGGACCTGCACTAGGGCGATCACTTCGATTTAAAAGTCACGATATTGCCACAAGATCTCTACTCATGCAGGGTTTTCTTGTCCTGGATTCTCTATCATGTAAGTTGTGTCCCTCCCTTCATCGCACATTAGTTCCTGTGGGGGACAGTCTGGTGTCTTTCTCACTCCCCATCCTTTATTCTATATCATGGCAGGAATGTCCCTTCCTTCATCATACATTATGTTACGCGAGGGACAATCTTGTAGCTTTCTCACTCTATGTCCTGGATTCTCCATCCTGGCAGCACTTTCCCTCTCCTCATCATACATTACTTTCCATGGGGGACAGTCTGGTGGCTTCATCACTCTCTGTTCTGAATTCCCCATCATTGCAGAGTGTCCCTCCTTTAATTGTACATTCTTAACTGTGGGGGATAGGTTGGGGATGGAATCGCACCAAAAGACAGAGAAAACAAGAACGAACAGATGGTTTGCCCGTATTGGGTATGGCTAGAAAAGACCGAACCCGAAATTGATGAGAGGGAGTTGCGGGGATGTCCACCGCTACCCTAGTTCCGTATTTTTGGGTTCAGAGGTTGTGGGGGTTTCCCCCACATACAGGAAAACAAATCAGGGGACAAATTATAAAAAACGAATTTCTCGAATTGCAAAATGCTTAAAAGCGGGCCTCGGTATTTCGCAATTCGAGCTTTTCGTAATACAATATCATCATGTACATCCAGTGGGGATGGTCTGTAGGCTTCCACACTCTCTGTCCTGGGTTCCTCATACTGTCAGCATTGTCCCTCCTTTCGTGATGCGTTGATTCCCACCTGTCCTCAATTCTTCTTCCTGCCAGAAGTGTCCCTCCCATAATCAGACATTAGTTCATGCGAGGGACCATCTGGTGGCTTTCTGACTCCATGTCCTGGATTTTCTATCCTGGCAGAAGTGTCCTTCCCATCCTCATAGATTTGTTCCCACAGGGAACAGGTTGGTAGCTTCCTCACTCTCTGTCCTTGGTGCCCCATCATGGCAGCAGTGTCCCCCCTCATGCTTTAATTACTAAGGGGGACAGTCTGGTGAATTTCTCACTCTCTGCCCTGGATTCCCCATCATGGCAGCAACGTCCCTCCCTTCCTCCTCCATTAGTTCCTGTGGGGAAGAGTCTGGCGGCTTCCTCACTTCCTGTTCTGGATTCTCTATCCTGGAAGAAGTGTCCCTCCCATCATCATAGATTAGTTTCCTCATGGAACAGTCTGGTGGCTTCCTCAATCTCTGTCACTGGATTCTCTATCCTGGCTGAAGTGTCCCTCCCATCATCATAGATTAGTTTTCTCAGGG
This sequence comes from Ambystoma mexicanum, assembly GCF_040938575.1. Taxonomy (NCBI): domain Eukaryota; kingdom Metazoa; phylum Chordata; class Amphibia; order Caudata; family Ambystomatidae; genus Ambystoma; species Ambystoma mexicanum. The sequence continues at coordinate 283,049,212 of NC_090931.1, read as the reverse complement.
AACAGTCTGGTGGCTTCCTCAATCTCTGTCACTGGATTCTCTATCCTGACAGAAGTGGTCCTCCCATCATCATAAATTAGTTTCCTCAAGGAACAGGCTGGTGGCTTCCTCAATCTCTGTCACTGGATTCCCTATCCTGACAGAAGTGTCCCTCCCATCATCATAGATTAGTTTCCTCAGGGAACAGGCTGGTGGCTTCCTCAATATCTGTCCTGGGTTCCCCATCATGGCAGCAATGTCCCTCCCTTCCGCCTCCATTTATTCCTGTGGTGGGGGGGGGGCGGTGGGAGGGGGCAGTCTTGTGGCTTTCCTACTCCCTACCCCGGATTCTCTATCCTGGCAGAAGTGTCCCTCCCATCATCATAGATTAGTTTCCTCAGGGAACAGTCTGGTGGCTTCCTCAATCTCTGTCACTGGATTCTCTATCCTGGCAGAAGTGTTCCTCCCATCATCATAGATTAGTTTCCTCAGGGAACAGGCTTGTGGCTTCCTCAATCTCTGTCACTGGATTCTCTATCCTAGCAGAAGTGTCCCTCCCATCATCACAGATTAGTTTCCTCAGGGAACAGGCTGGTGGCTTCCTCAATATCTGTTCTGGGTTCCCCATCATGGCAGCAATGTCCCTCCCTTCCACCTCCATTTATTCCTGTGGGGGGGCGGTGGGAGGGGGCAGTCTTGTGGCTTTCTTACTCCCTGCCCTGGATTCTCTATCCTGGCAGAAGTGTCCCTCCCATCATCATAGATTAGTTTCCTCAGGGAACAGTTTGGTGGCTTCCTCAATCTCTGTCACTGGATTCTCTATCCTGGCAGAAGTGTCCCTCCCATCATCACAGATTAGTTTCCTCAGGGAACAGGCTGGTGGCTTCCTCAATATCTGTCCTGGGTTCCCCGTCATGGCAGCAATGACCTTCCCTTCCTCATCCATTAGTTCCTGTAAAGAACAGTCTGGTGATTTCCTCACTCTCTGTCCTGGATTCTCTATGCTGGCAGACATTTCCCCTCATCCTCATAGATTAGATCCCACAGGGAACAGGCTGGTGGCTTCCTCACTTTCTGTCCTGGGTTCCCTGTCATCATGGCAGCAATGTCCCTCCCCTCCTCCCCCATTAGTTCCTGTTGGGAACAGTCTGGTAGCTTCCTCACTTCCTGTTCTGGATTCTCTATCATCGCAGCAGTGTCCTTCCCTCATGCATTAATTACCGTGAGGGACAGTCTGGTGACTTCCTCACTCCCTGTCCTGGATTCTCTATCCTGGCAGAAGGGTCCCTCCCATCATCAGAGATTAGTTTCCTCAGGGAACAGTCTGGTGACTTCCTCAATCTCTGTCACTGGATTCTCTATCCTGGCAGAAGTGTTCCTCCCATCATCATAGATTAGTTTCCTCAGGGAACAGGCTTGTGGCTTCCTCAATCTCTGTCACTGGATTCTCTATCCTAGCAGAAGTGTCCCTCCCATCATCACAGATTAGATTCCTCAGGGAACAGGCTGGTGGCTTCATCAATATCTGTCCTGGGTTCCCCATCATGGCAGCAATGTCCCTCCCTTCCGCCTCCATTTATTCCTGTGGGGGGGGGGGCGGTGGGAGGGGGCAGTCTTGTGGCTTTCTTACTCCCTGCCCTGGATTCTCTATCCTGGCAGAAGTGTCCCTCCCATCATCATAGATTAGTTTCCTCAGGGAACAGTTTGGTGGCTTCCTCAATCTCTGTCACTGGATTCTCTATCCTAGCAGAAGTGTCCCTCCCATCATCACAGATTAGTTTCCTCAGGGAACAGGCTGGTGGCTTCCTCAATATCTGTCCTGGGTTCCCCTTCATGGCAGCAATGACCTTCCCTTCCCCATCCATTAGTTCCTGTAAAGAACAGTCTGGTGATTTCCTCACTCTCTGTCCTGGATTCTCTATGCTGGCAGACATTTCCCCTCATCCTCATAGATTAGATCCCACAGGGAACAGGCTGGTGGCTTCCTCACTTTCTGTCCTGGGTTCCCTGTCATCATGGCAGCAATGTCCCTCCCCTCCTCCCCCATTAGTTCCTGTTGGGAACAGTCTGGTAGCTTCCTCACTTCCTGTTCTGGATTCTCTATCATCGCAGCAGTGTCCTTCCCTCATGCATTAATTACCGTGAGGGACAGTCTGGTGACTTCCTCACTCCCTGTCCTGGATTCTCTATCCTGGCAGAAGGGTCCCTCCCGTCATCATAGATTAGTTTCTTCAGGGAACAGGCTTCTTCAGGGAACAGGCTGGTGGCCTCCTAACACTGTGTCCTGGGTTCCCCATCATGGCAGCAATGTCCTTCCCTTCCCCCGCTATTAGTTCCCATTGGGAACAGTTAGGTGATTTCCTCGCTGTCTTTCCTGGATTCTCTATGCTGGCACACGTGTCTCACCCTTCCTAATACATGTGCATCCTCAGGGACAGGTTGACGGCTTCCTCATTGTCTGTCCTGGGTTCTCTGCATCAAAGTGCTCAGAAGCAAAGTGGCACCTCAGTGATGTTGACCATGCAAAGAGCAACAGGCAATTTCCCATTTGGATGGGGAACTGTCCATATGAATCTCCTCAACTGCTCTAGAGACAACTCCTTTTGTCTGCCCACATCTCACATATCTGTATTATGGCAATGTCTGGGGGGTGGGCAATTCATAAAGTAGTTACTGGGGTTCTAGGTGATGATTGCAAAAATTATCCTTTTCACCACTTCCACTGTGATGACACTTTCACAAAAGTTGTGAGTTGTGAAAAGGATGTCTTTTCACACCATTTCCCCCTTCCCACCTCCCCATCCATCCCTGCTACTTCTCCCAGGACAATCCCGGAAATGCCGTCCATTTACATTACCCCCGTCTTCCTGCTCACCTAATCCGGGCCACACCCCAGAACCCTTGCTAAACCCCACTCACCCCGTGTCCATCCACTGAAGTCCCCAGTCCGCTTGCCTGCTCTTTGACTCGCCTCTCCTCACTCTGCACTGACTGTCCCTTCTCCGCTTGCCCCGCCTATACCGTCCCCTTTTGCTCACCATGAATTGTGTAGAGAACATTTCATTCTGGTATATGTGCAAAATCTCCTTTGCAACCTACAGTGGTCAGGCCGTTACCGGTAGTAACTCTGACTTACTTCTGATCTACTCCTCTTTATCCAAGATTAAGTCAAAGTTACTCCTGGCAACTTCTTTGTGAAAAACAGGGAAAGACACAGGCCACGCCTCTTTTGAGACAAATACGCTGGCTCCCAGTGAGAGCAAGAATGTCTTTTAAACTTCCTACTTTTACGCGCAAACCATTATCTGGATGCGTGCCGCAATATATCAAACAGCATTTGAAATGGCATGCTTCTCTCGTCCTCAAAAAGGCTTGACCGGTATATTGACCAATTCCGCCCCTCGAGGGCACAGAATCGTCCTGGAACAGTATTGACAGCAACATTGTGGAATTCTTTTCCAATAGATCTGTTCTACATCAGTAACAAATTAAATCATAGTTGTTCTAAGGATTACTTGGATTAGATCCCATACTCCCTAGTGGTCTTTGCTCTTAGTTGCTTACTCCTGCCTTTCTGGGTCTACCATTCTTCTCTTTCCTTTTAGGTCTTGTGACAATCCACACACTGAGATACCCCCACAATACCCTCTGGTCTCAATGTCAAAGCACCTCCTCCTAATTGTGGTTGGAAGGAACAATGCAATACAATACAACACAATCTAGTTGCCTTTGTCTAAGGGTAAATCAAGAGTAAGCAAGAGTTATTAATGGTCATCAGAGGATTATGGCTTAGTGTGGACAGGGGCAAGGCACTAAGTGCTAGTGAAACCAGAATGTGTTGATGCGCAGTGGCATATACATTTCACAAAACAAGTAGAAGAACTGTTGTTCAGCTGCTATTGTAGACAGGAGAATACTTGTGGTTTATCATTTGCACCAGCAAAACTCTATTGTGTCTAAATATATGTCCGTGTAATAGCAAAGCTTTAATCCCTGTCTTCTGCTCCATCCCGTTTCTTGAACATACATTGTGTGAGGAATTCGACCATCTGCATGGTGGGTGTGCACTTGCCTGGGCTTTTTGAAATTATGTATTAAATGGAATGATGGTAGACCGCCCTCAGAAACATGTGTGGGGCTGATCTACACACATTTTCCTACACCACACCACAACAAACGCATAGACCCGTGTACAATGGTTGGACACAGCCTACAGGTACAGTCTGCCTTGTCATATTTAGTTGAAATATGACAGCCAGGAGTGCACTATGTCATCTCCAGGAAGGGGTGAAACAACCTTTCCTCTGTAATGGCCAGCCTGATTAACTAACAAATGCTCCATGGACCCGCCCTGCTCCTTTGTTAGGCCTTGCAGCTGGTGACAGCGATTATCATACCAAAAAAGGGCACTTCAAACAAGCCCACAGGTGGCCTGGCTGCAGAGGTTAACAAAGGAGACAGGAAACTCAACAACCTTTGTAACTGTGTCAACCTGAAGCCACCTCCTACCTTCAGTATCAATGACAGTGAGCTGTCATGTCTGGGACTGCTGTTTACAGTAAACCACCCCGCTAAGGGGACCCCATTCAAAAGGTACAAGAATGTGGTTTGCAGGAGCCAGAGAATCTGGTCTCAACGCATCTTCATGGGAGACATGCCGCTTTAACAGGGACCACATAGAGAGGACCCTTAACTAGAGAGACTCTTTGATCAACAACAGACAGGAAGATTGGTGGGACTTGGTATCACAAGGGAGTGTGGCCAGAGATCTTTCTGGTGAGAGAAGGTTTCTGCCATTTTATTTCTGGGGCACCCCATGTTCCTGTTTTCACCCCTTACCTTTCCTGTTGCAAAGCACTCTGGTTAGGACCTCACACATACAGGAGATTGTTGGTAGGGACTCCAGGATTGGTTCATTAAGGTAGGCTTAGCCTAGACCAATCACTAGCCCACTTGGCTTGAAAAGAGGGCTGGGGCTCCTCTTTTGGCAGATCATATGAAGACTTTGCAAGAAGCAACAAGAGGAACACATCCTTGGATCCTGGCTGAAGGTACAATCTGCCTTACAGCTTCCGGGTGAGAGGTCACATCTTTCATATCTGTTTCATGGAAAAGTATCATGTATGTAGAAAAAGGGAATCAATCACAAAATGTGTTTCAACATTATGTGTTTAATTTGCGTCTTTTTTAAAACAAATGTGGGGAAAGAGTACCCAGAGACATTCAAAATTGGTTTTACAAAGAATACAATACAGGTGTTTACAACCCAGCCAGATGGACTGGATTTGGATGAATGAACAACATGTTTGCTTACATTCAACGACATATTGTGTTTGACAAATACATTGTGAACACAGAATAACTTTCAGTGACCATAACAAAAGTGTGTCAGTGTGTGGTATCAACACTGAAGTGGTGATGGAATCGTCAACACTATGGTATTTCAGCCTAGAGTCAAGCTGTTCAATGAAACTTGTGTGTGCAGGCCTTCATCAAGACGTGTGGAAAGATGGTGGATCCAAATCCTGGGTTCTCTATCTACAAGTATTAATGGGAAAGATGTTAAACAGAAATGGTGTGACCTTGAGGAAATTAAGTACATCATTTAAATAGTTCTTAAAGATGCTCAAAACTAAAAAGGGGGGACGCTATGTTAGAGCAGCATGCCGTAAATCTTACCTTAGACTATACTGTGTTATGGCAAGTCCGATGATCCACTCTGACGTGCGTGGAATCTGGTGTATGAGTCGCCAAAAAAAGAAAATTGGTTGTGGAAGGGAGATTACTACCTAAAACGACACATGAAACCATAGAATGGTTTATAAAATACATGGCCTAAAAAAGCTCTAGTATGGGTGATTGGTATGGAACACGTGTAGGCCCTTACCTCCTGATAGACCTTGTTTCTGTGAGTCTTGAGCGGGTGTCTTGTTCCCGAAATGGTGGAAGAAACATCTGTACTCTGTATCAGCCGTTAGCTCACGAAATCTGTGGAGCGAATAGTGTGATACAGCGGGTCACAAAACATATAGAACTGACCAGTGTAAATGCTCGTAGTGACAGTGCACCCCCAAAGGGTACACAATGGTAGGTGTTAATGATAAAGTCTATGGGGTGTGATTTATATAAAAGTACAACACCCATAGTGCGGTCGTCATCGTGTGAAGACACTGTCAAATCAGTGTTGCAATAGGAGATTGATTATGAAGTGCCCAAGGATACCATGTGACAAAGTTTCACTTGGGCCAGAGAAAAAACGTACATAGTAGAGGCAGGGAGCGCGAGTCCTGTGGTCTGCCGTGTCCGCACTGAGTGCAGGAAAGGAGCCTTTGCCAAGGACGCTGCTGTGTATAAACCAGCAAGCGGCCATGTCTGAGCCAGTGTAGGCCCGCCTACAAGGACGTGTCAGCGTGCCGCTGTCCAATCGTGTTAGGCCAAGTGGAAGGGGGTGTGCTAGGTAAAGCCCAAAGTGGGAGTGATGGTGTTCGTGTCACACCACATCCTGACCACGCCTGCTCATGCTTGTATGAGCCGGTGTGTGTCTAGTAGGTGGTGCGTACAGACTTGAGTGGGAGGATTGTATCAGCAGGGTCCGCTCTATTGGATGCCGAATAACATCTCAGTTAGGGGTCTTAGTGGATGCTACTGTAAGTCGCGGGGATACACTTACATAGTTTGATGTCATCATAACTGTGAATTACACAACCTGTGTGCCGCACAGGTGTCGTGAGTGGGCACGCCACTGGGGTTACAAAAAGATATTGGCTCGCTGTGGATATGCGATGGTTGCAGCGCATAATTCATAGTTAATAGTTGCTGGTGATGATGAAAATCACATGCTATGATTATACAATGTGTAAAAGGCAAGGGAGCTGGTCTTGAGATGCCGGCGGAAGGTACAAACTCACAACTTAAAGGTCTATGATGTATCATACAGGGAAAATGCGTGATTAAATTAGAACCGACATTCTGCATACAAATAAAAGATGGACAACATGTATAACTAAAAATCACATGACAGTTGTTGTTCAGTTGGGGCTCATAGCTAAGGAAATTGTTATGACAATTAAGACATTGTTATGGCAATTGAGACATGGTGCAGTGTTCTTGTGAAAGAAACATGGATTGTACATAAGAACAAAAAACGAAAAACAAGTATAAAACTTGCCACATTAGTGACATGTACAGCATGTGTAGTGGTAACAAGAGGTCACTTTGGTTCGTGAAGTCTAAGGATTTGTGATGCACCTAATTTTTGTAAGAAAAAGGAGCATGGCCAGGCACTGTTTAAAAATGCGGGAACTAGTGGAAGAAATGCTTCCACTCTACCATTATATTGAGACCGTTTCTGACGATATTGAGTTTATGCACCCATTGTTGCTCTAACCTCGTTAGTGCCTTGTCAATGTCTCCCCCTCTTTTTTGTGGGGACAGTTATCTAAGTAATGTCTTCGTTGGAATGCCCCAGCTGGCTGTAGTGTTCCACCAAAGGTTTATCTGGTGTTTTACTTTTAATGCATGATCTGTGTTCCAAAATCCGCTGTTTAATGGGTCTGATGGTCTTCCCTAAGTAAAGCAGATCACACAGGCTTTTTATGCCGTATATAACAAACTTGCTGTTGAAATTGGTGTGGCTTTGCAGAGTCCTGTGGTAATCATGGTGGTCAAAGGTTTTGGTGGGAATAGTGAAACGACATGCCACACAGTTACCACACCTCTAGTGTCCCACGGCTATAGGTGAAAGGATTGAATCCAAAGGATCGAAATGCAATAGTTTCGAGTCAAAAGTACCGGAAAAAAAGGTCGAATTTCTTTTTTTAATTTTTTTTGGGGGGAAGAGGGGGTTCCCCCCCAAACCCCTGTTTTTGGTATAAAAACCACTTTTTTTTCCTAAACGGAAACCAAAAAAATATATATATTTTAAAAAAGGTATTCAACCTTTTTTTTGGTCCTTTTGACTCTCAACTATTGTATTAGATCCTTTTGTTTTCGATCCTTTGACCGGACACCGTGTCCCACTATACATGGTAGATTCCATAGTGTGTTGGATTTCTTGGTGGATTCTACATATGTGTGAATCAGGGTGTCTCTTAGATTCCTGTTTTTAAAAAAAAGCAAAAATAGGTTTCCTTTCAAGGGTGCCTTTATTTTTGATTAAGTGCCAACAATCGTTGATGGTTTTCTTGGTTAGATCACTTAGAGGGCTGCAAGTGGCAACACACACAACTCTATTCATAGCTGTTTTGTTCTTAGGTGTGAGGCAAATCGCCCCCAATCTGTGTTTGCCGCTGTTTTCAGTGCTTGTGTTGTAGATTTTTTAGGGTAGCCTCTGTTGGTCAGTCTGTGCTTTAGGCTGTTGGCATGTAAATTGTATTTGTCTTTGTCCGAGCAGTTTCTTCTTATCCTGAGGAATTGGCCGTATGGTAAATTGTACTTGAGGCCTTGGGGATGGTAACTGGTGAAGTGTAATAAGCTGTTCTTGTCGGTTGGTTTTCTGAATAATTCCGTTTTCAGGCTGTTTCCCGATCTGTTTATATGTAGAAACAAGAAGTCGACCGCTTGGTAATTCGATTCGATGGTGATATGAATGTGGTTGTTGCATGCATTCAGCCACTGATGGAAGAGTCCAAGATCTGATTCAGTGCCAGTCCATATTAGTAGAACGTCGTCGATGTAACGTCGCCAAAGTAGGATATGGGGTTTGAATGGGTTGTGGTCATCATGATAGCTTAACGGCAACGTGCGCGCCTTGGAAACAAGGCGACACGAAGCAACATAGGTTCGATCCCCGGGTCCGCGCTTAGAAACCTCTAGGTGTTTAAGCGCGTTATAAATACGCAACTATGACAAAAAAAACACAATTACGCAATTGAAAAAACAAACAATTCCTCTAACAGCGCCTCGATGCCCGCGGGCTGTAAGAGCGCTTTAAAAATGCAATAAATAAATAAATGTAGTCGTCTTCATATTGGGCCATATAGAGATTGGCAACCTCTGGGACAAAAGTTGCCCCCATGCTCATGTAAGTGATTTCAATCCGGCACTTCATCTAAGTCAATGTCTAGCGTGGGATGCACAACTGAAACCCTTAATTATTTATTTGTGTCTATAAGTTATTTTATTCTGAACATGTACTACTTATATCACGCCCCTCTCTTTCAACCCCCCCACCCCCCAGTCACACTGAACCAGGAATCAGGCTGGCTTGCAAAGTTAAAATATTTATTTATGGATTTCACAATATATATCACACTATTTTAATGGCTATACAACGATCACCAATGGGGTGATGTCATACTAAACAATCTCTTTAATCACAAGGAGTAATGATGGGAAAAATAATGCAGCACAGAAATAATACTTTGGTGTGTGTTCAATCCAACGGCAATGTGATTACTATTTCCCCCTGCACACTCTTCAATTCCCCCCAATATGTAATATAAAGAGATAGAAAGAGAGAGAATGGGTTTCAGGAATGCAGAACTCAAGAAAATATATCAATCTCAATTTCCCCCAGCAAACACCAGAGAGAAACAGGAATGATTGGCAACTTGTCAAAATGGTTTTAAAATTGGCTTAAAATGGAAGAGGTAAAACACTGAAAATGGGCTAAATCACAGAAATTGTTGAAATTCTAACGAGAGCCACTTTATATGGGTTCAGACAAACATTAGCAATGATATGAGAGTAATAAGCAAGTTGAGAACTTAATTTTGAGGTCGGGTGCAATGAAAGCTATTTTACACATTATAGATTATAGCCAAACGAAAAATGTGCGGCAAACTTTTCAGCGCGCGGTAAACGCGATCGCGGGAAAACTATAAGCAGTTGAGATGCGGTTTTGGGTTCGTTAGAAAGATGTTGACTACAAGTAGTCACTTAAATTTCGTTTCTAGCATAAAAGATGAAGAAGTTATGAACGTTTTCGTGGAGGTCATTTTTTTTTCAGAACGAGGCAAAATGTAAAACAAGGATGCGCTTTTAAAATACAAACAGGGTTCTTTACACTAGGGATGGACTATGAAGAAACAAACTACGCAACAGCACAACCACCAGACCAGGACGCCTCCGATCAGGTTGTTGCCAGCCGAGACGCTTGCCTTCTTCAGATGAAATACATCAGCGCAAAGATGATTTTTAACAATATTATTACAGAAGCACTATACGATAAGAGAGAGGGCCTCATTACACGGATGGCGCTAAGGGATTACCGGCACCGGTAAGGGCACCGGTGCCGGTAATCCCTTAGCGCCATACTACGAGGTGCCTCAGCGGGTCCTGTCCTTAACGTGTGGCCAGACCACACGTTAAGGAAGGGACCCGCTGAGGGACTTCAGGGCAAATAACGGTACCGCTAATAGTGGTACCGTTATTTGCTCCTTCCCCATTCCCATTTAGCCCTATGGGGGCTCAAATGGGAATGGGGAAGGACCTTGGTGAATGGGGAATTACTGCCCGCCAACCTTGGAATGGGGCGGTAATTCCCCCATTCACCAAAGCGGACTCGGTAAAATACCGGCGGCAACCATGGCACTAATAGCGCCATGGTTACCGCCGTCCATGTAATGAGGCCCAGAGAGTTCAGGCAAGACAAAAAGGATTTCTAACAATACAGTTCTGGATATAATAGAGGATGGGTTTGGATAGGAATGACTATGGAGAGTACATAGGCTAGGGACAATCCTATGGATACTCACTACCAATGTTTTGAATGGAACCGTCAGAGATACTTTCTGGTCAAGGATTCTTCTGGGACAGACTGCTGGGCACACCGGACTGGTCTGGTCCAGTGATCAGCAAGGCGCTCTGGACACCGCATGGCAGGACTGGACTGCAAGGCTCTCTGGTCTACACTGCACAGCACGACTCGACTGGATCTGCAATGGCTCTCTGGTCTGCACAGCACAGCACGGCATGGCACGGAACCAGAGTGGGATTTAATCTGCCCTTCTGGTTATGAAGACAATTCTTTGGCAGGCAAGCAGTTACAGCATAGCCTGGCTGCTTCTTTTGGTTTCCCTTTTAAGTTGTTGAATGGGTTCTGGAAGTTAGGCCCAGCTGAAAGTGGATCAGCTATGCTCTGAGCCTTTCTGCTTGCAAAGTTTCTGTAGTCTGGAACAAGGAGTATGAATGGCTCTCCTTCAGAGTGCTTCGCCAAATTGGGATGGTGGGTGCATCAGTCTGCTTTTCTAGGTCCTCAGCTGTCTCTATTTATGTGTTTGTTAAAGGGGTGGGTATGCTGAATTATCCTAGGCACACCCCCTAGGTATCTATTGGCTACAGTCTGCTCCCTCCCTTGATTGGAGGAGAAAACAATGTGTCACCATGATGATGTAGTTTATGAGGCAAAACATCCCCCCTTTGCCTTTTGCACATAAAATCTATTTTTGATATAATACATCTTTACATGTGTACAATCTTTATACCAATAACATACATAGATCACATATTTCATGGAGCACACCCTCTTCCAATCTTCATTGCGGTGGGATCTTGGGTCTGGATTTGACAAATTTTTGCACTTTTTGTCTGGGACACGATATCTAATTTGTCCAAAAATCACATATGTGCGCATGATATCTGGGCATAATTGTATGAAGTTTCATGCTTCTGACATAAATACAATTGCTACAAAACCAGAATTTTCACTCTTCCTTCCCAGAAAATCGCACAGAGTTCTGGGTCCTTTTAAAATGTGCACAAAAAAATCACATTAACAATGCTATTCATTTTATAATTTTTACAAATTCGCACAGTCCTTTATTAGTCTTTTTCAAAAACATGCTTTCTGTGCTTTGTGAATCCACAAATGGTCGTCTGTCCCCGCCTCCATCTCCATCTTGTAGCTGGCAGAGGCCACTGTTGACAATTTACAATCTGCATATCCTTTCAGCCAAGGAAGGTTCATTGTCTCTCCCAGGAGCAGCCCCAATGCCCCTACCCTCTTAATCAACACCTGAATGTGAGTTCCTGGTCCAGAGAGCAGAAAGCAGGTGCCTTGCCCAGTGGGGAATTTGCTTTCTGGTTTGGCTTGCACCAGGCTTACTTTAATAGTCACTTTTTAACATTTTTCTTTGTTGAAAATAAACTTGCAATTTTAAAACAGGCAACTAGAACTATAATTCCAGTCGCTAAACCATGGAGATTGAATAGTTGCAAACCTATATTACTTTTGATAACAGGTCACTTAATTTATAGACATTTGATTTCAATTGCACAAGTTTAAGCTTCTAATGCAACTAATGACAGCTGTCATACAGGCGGCCGCTGGTACTGCGCCCATATTTTGACAGATTTTCTCAGGCAAGCACACTTTTTAGTGTGGATATTTTGATGATAGATTCTGCTTTTCCTGACATTGTGTGTTCATAATGATTCCTTAAATGAAGTCGCGGGTAACACCCGCAAAGATATTGGATGTTTTGTGGCGTTTTGGTCTGGTATTTTGTATTTTCAGCAACCAAGAAAACGGGATTTACGAGCAATTTCTGTGTTTCTTGCAATAAAGCACTGCCTTTCCTGCAGTGTTCATTTTTACTTGGTGGGCAGCCCAGTAACATGTTTCAGCAGTGAGGTCTCCATTTCACCACTGACAACAGGCAAAGTAGATCTGGCAGCCATCTTTTCCGGTTTCAAAGCGCAATTTTCATAGGTTCTGGCACGCATAGGACTTTTGCTGCAATTTTTGATGATTCTTTCACCATCAGCACACAGGGATGTCGCAGGGCAGAGCCTAGTGGGTTAAAACATCCCACACTCACCCCCTTTACTTGTTGGTATAGTTGTTCTCCGAACAGGAAAACGTTTTCGGACATAGCAAGCCTAACACATTCAAGAATGAAATTTGTGGGAGTCGTGGTGAGGTCTGTCCTTTTGTGTAGGCAGATTTTCAGTGCTATTCAACCCTCTGCCTGAGGGATGGAGGTATATAATGATTCAACATCCATTGTTAAAAGAAGACGCGAATGAAACACATAAGGTTGAAACACTTTCTGTGATTGATTTCCTTTTTCAACATACATGATACTTTTCCATGAAACAGATATGAAATAAGTGACCTCTCACCCTGATTTCCACGATTATTAAAACATACGCCCACCTGGGTTTTTCAGGGCATGGCCAGGTGCCCTTATATATTTTGTGCCTTACAGCTTCCGCCAGTGAAGGAAGGCAAGGACATCCAAAGAGGTAGATACAGAACTCAGAGGACAGGAAGTGCCGGAGGGTAGCTGACCCTACAACCAAGGACAAGGCTGCTACCTGCAACACACTCCACTGCTGTGGGCCGCCTGCTGTAAAGGATGACACAAGCCCATTCAAGAAGCTGAGAGTGTGCCTCAATGAGCATCTACCGACCTCCGCCTTAAAGGACACTTTTGAGCCAGTCGAATTCCTCGACCTACAACCGACAGCAACGCTGACCGTTGTCAAGCCACCGTCGCTTAAAGACATCCGAGATATCTCAACAAGTGCTTCAGAACCGACGATTAGCATTGAGACAAGGATTCCTGACCCCAAGCCGCTGTGTAGGCCAACGCGCAGCAGCTCATCCAGCTTTGCTCGCTGAACCGTCTTGCCGCCTGATACCGACAGGTGACTCCCGTCTAAAACTCAGTCGCAGAAGCCTGCAATGTGCCTTGAAGCCAACTCGACCCTGCCGAGCACCAAGAACATCTACAGCACAAGGTATATTGTGGTTCTGTCCCCCTGGTCCTTAACAGTATGCCTGTTGAGACATTTTAAGACCCATTGCACCCTTCGTGCTGAAGCCAAGAAACCTTAAACTATTGTGGTTATGAACCATACTGACTACCCTCCTGTTAGTATCCAGAGGGCATCCCTTTTCCTTCTTTGAAACTGTCTGTCCTCTGCATTCCTTTACATGGTGGGTTGTATTTTGTACTGTTGCTAGAACTGTCTGCTGTGATATAAATAAAGTCGATATCTTTGATACAACATCACTGGACAGTCCCTTTTATCACGGGGTAATCATTGAATTTTCACTGTGTAGCAACTAATCAACGATCCACAATCTTTCAGAGATAAGCCTGCCGTTACATCCATGTTACCAAAATTGTACATGGAGGTTTCTAATTAGCTTATTATCCCAAGCTTTCAGATCCCTTCTGGTATATTAGAGGTGTGGGGCTGATTGATAGTTTAGAAACCGATATTCACCCCTTGACCACTGGTACTCCGGAAGTTGATTTGTAACACATTGCAAAACCTGTCCTTTGTTCTCGGGAAGGAATTGCTGTTCTTTTTTATATTCAATTGAATGTATTTGTTACATTATGCTTATTTTGATCAATTAATCACATGCACACACGACTGGAAACTCAATTGCACCTAGGCTGGTGGCTGACGTAGCGGTGCAGGAGTTACTGGACAAGGTTTAGTGGAGGAAAAGCTTTTTTAAATAATAATTTCTTTACCTGGATTACACAACTGCTCCCTTGTTCTCTCTCTCCCCTCCTCCTCTTTCTCTCTCTCTCTCTCTATCCCTCTGTCATCCTCTCTCTCTCCCTCTCTCTTACTCTCATCTCTCTGTCTCTCCTACTCACATCCTTCTTTCTCTCTCTCCTTCACTCTCTCTCCCTTTCTCTCTCTTTCTTCCTCTCTCGTCTCTTCTCTCTCCCCCACTACCCATTCCTCACTTTCTCTCTCTTTCTCTCGATCCCTATCTATCTGCCTCTCTTTTTCTCTCTCTTAGTATATATACATTACTGGACCAACAAGATGGCCGCCCACATCCGCCGTAGTAGATCAATCTTGTCAGGGCTTGGGCAGCCACATCACGCACAAGCCAGTGCTTAATATTTGTCATTTCAGGGATAGCAAGACTGTCACCAAACTCTCAACTTTCATCATCACCAACACAAATCTTCACTCTGCTGTGTGAGGTGACTGCACGCGGTCGAGGAGATTGGTTGGTAAAAAAGAAATAAACCACAGGATAATGTCTCTTTGACAATGAGACCTTCAATGTCGTGCCCAGATACAAGGCCCCAGTAGAATGAGTAGCAGGCAATCAATTACACCTTTACGAAAAGCGCATTGTCCTGAAGTCACGAAACCGAGCCACACTTAGGGAACCACGCTTCTTCTAATTGTTTGCCCGCGTCTTATCTCGTTAGGCAAAAATCATGAGGAATTAAAAAAGACAGCATTTCCACTAAGCCGGGACACAGCGCCATTGACTACTTAGCGATGATGGAGTGAGTCATGAATATGAACGAGCACTGCATAAAACCTGCTGAAAGACTGCTCAAAGCATATCATGCCTCTTATTACTTGGCGCGTCGATTATTCCCATGAGAAGGCAGCCGAGGAAGCATGGCAGCCCCACAGGTGTGCCAGTCGCTCAAGAAGCAAGGGTGCGCAGGAACCGGGATCTTCAATTACATGGCGGCATAGCACACTGATGATCTTAGTATGAAGATTCATGTAACGCTTACCCTAAACATGGGCCTAATATACAAGATGAATAACATGTTCACTGTGGCTGAGCCATGTAATAGACGACCTTGCGTGGGAGTAAATTTGTCTCGCATCATTTAATTCTTCAATACTGTAAAATTGATTTAATTGACATGCTCTGTGTTTCTGGGACATTGACGCGCTAGGACAAAGGTCTTGTTCACTCTCTTGGTCGCGCTTATTTGTTTCTTGAGTGCCAGAGGATCCTGTTCCGACAATGCTCTTCAAGATCACGCAGTCTGTAGATTGACCTCAACAGGTATGGATTCTACTTCTGCCCCGATGTTCTGGAACATTGAAAGGCTTGGATAAAGGTCTTTCCCGCTCTCTTGGTTGTGCTTATTCTTTGCATGAGCGCCAGAGAATCCTGTAGACTAACCTCCACAGGGATGGATTCCACTTTTGCTCTGGTGTTCTTGAACATTGACACGCTTGGACAAAGGTCTTTCTCGCTCTCTTGTCATGCTTATTTGTTTCTTGAGTGCCAGAGAATCCTGTTCCGAAAATGTGCTTCAAGGTTGCGCAGTCTGTAGATTGACCTCAACAGGGATGGATTCTACTTCTGCCCCAGTGTTCTGGAACATTGACAGGCTTGGATAAAGGTCTTTCCCGCTCTCTTGGTTGTGCTTATTCTTTGCATGAGCGCCAGAGACTCCTGTAGACTAAACTCCACAGGGATGGATTCTACATCTGCTCCAATGTTCTTGAACATTGACACGCTTGGACAAAGGTCTTGCTCGCTCTCTTGGTCGCGCTTATTTGTTGCTTGAGTGCCAGACAATCCTGTTCCGACAATGTGCTTCAAGGTCACGCATCTGTAGATTGACGTCAATAGGGATGGATTCTACTTTGCCAAGGCATGAAAATGGCCCAGGGGAGAGTTGCCACTGTAGTTAAAGGACTAACAGTGTTTTAAACAGAAAGTACAAGGGAAATGCAAATGGAGAGATCGGCTAGGTCAACCTTGTCTTGCATCCATCTGAGGATTAAGAAAAATGACTTGGTCAGTGGGTTTCCTTCCTCGTACAGTAAATAATACTTGGGTAGTGAACAACTCTACCATTAGATAGGGAGTGCATTCCAGTAAATCTGGAGCAGATGAGGCCAAGGGGGCGGGGCAGGTTCAGGTTGTGGTGGATGGGGTGAGGGGAATTGGGCAGAGGCATGGGGGTATAGGAGAATGGCGCATCCCTCAAGTATTTGAGGCATTTTGTAGGGATGTTTTGCTTATCATGACCAACTCGGATGAATTACATCGCTTTTCTTACATGGAAGCTCAATCAGGACATCTTAGACCCTTTCCATTTGGGTTTCTGCTCCACCAGTGAAAAGCAATTGGTCTCTTCCACAACTATAGGCAAGTGCTTGCAACTTCTGTGCACGACTGTTGCGCTGCATTTAACACTATCCACAATCCAATCTTCACGGAGGACTGATGGCTGGGGAATAGAGCCAAGTTCTAAGCTGGATGACCTCTTTCTTTTGGTTCTCTCACAGGTGGTCCAATTACTGCCTAGCACCTCCAACACGGCTCCCTGGAGTTCTGCACGATTCTGTCTGACATCACTCATCAGGTGGAATCAGTGTTGGAAAGGTCCGGGTTCAACTATCACACCTATGAAGATGATATACACATCATACTGTTGCAACAGCTCTAAAGATGCTCCTGTTTTTCTTGGAAAAAGCAAACACATGGCTAAACCGTAACACCACAGCAGCAGAGGTTATGGATGCCTGGAGACAAAGAAGGTTCCTTGTACACAAGAGTTCTCTTTTCTCTAGTTTAACATAACGTTATGTACTAGAGGTCTGTTCTCCAGCATCAGGTTGCACTACGGCAGGGGTCTGCAACCTGGGACTCTCCTGATGTTTTGGACTACAAT
Source organism: Ambystoma mexicanum (assembly GCF_040938575.1). NCBI lineage: Eukaryota > Metazoa > Chordata > Amphibia > Caudata > Ambystomatidae > Ambystoma > Ambystoma mexicanum. The sequence goes on along the minus strand of NC_090931.1, from coordinate 283,031,870 downwards.
TCCCGTATCCCCTCACCATTGACTGTGCTGACTACCATAGATGGGAGTTGTAGTCCAAAACATTTGGAGAGCCAATGGCTGTAGACCTCTGCGCTATAGTAACATCGGCTGTTATATTGTCCACGCTGGACTTTTTACTGGTGCCAGCAAGCCACCTAGCATACAATGGCCCTCATTAGGACCCTGGCGGAAAGGGGTTTACGCCGGCGTAAACCATGGCGCACCTTTCCGCCTGACTACGAGTTCCCGTAGCGCCATGGTGATTTTTACGCCTGCTTTTTGCAGGCAGAAAAATCCATGGCGCTACGGGACTTGTTGTTAATTACGCCACCGGAATTTACGGTGGCGTAATTAACGCCTTCCCCACTCCCATTATACCCTATGGGGCAAAAATGGGAATGGGGAAGGGTAAATGGGGATTGGGGAATTACCGCCCCGCCAAGGTTGGGATGGGGCGGTAAGTCCGCCAACCACCATGGCGGAGTTGGCAGCTTAGCGCCATGGACCATGGTGCAAATTGCACCATGGTTCTCCGCCAGGGTCCTAATGAGGGCCAATGTCCAAAGACTCTAATACACACTATGGCTGAGTTCCCACACAAAAGGCTGCTCAGGAGGCCCCTGCAGAGGCATACTAAGACCACCTTAAAAGTACCATTGAATGCAAGGCAGAGACAATAATTAAAAAAACAATATGGCTAAAAGAGTAAAGAACAAACGACCAAAACAGGAGCCTTCCTCAGGATGTTTCTTCAAGAGGAAGCAAGTATTAGCTGCGAGCAGAAGGGCTACTGCCCTTTATTTTATCAGTTTGTATTTTAACGCATATTGTCATATCGTGTCATATGTATGGATGTATTATGTTACAATGTTGATGTTTGGTGTTTTGCTTTCATGACCATTGTTGAAATAAAGCTACGTGATAATGATGACTTTTCTTTTTTGTTTTATTGGTAGTAAGTCAGAAGGTAAGTAGCAATGTAGAGACATCTTTTGATGACACAGAGCACCCACCCATAGAAGTCAGTAGAGACATCTTTTGATGACACAGAGCACACACCCATAGAAGTCAGTCACCACTCCTCGCACCACACATCCAAACATCCCACCTGAAGCAGGGCAGCATGCATGCATTCATGAAGGACACACCACAAACAGGTCTCCTTGCAGCAGCATCCGCGTGGTCTACTGCTTTCCTAAACCACTGTATTGCACTGGAAAAGCGAAAGTGGTTTACCCCAGCAGGGGGACACATCATTAATCCTGAGATAAAATTATCTAAAAGCTGTCACCCCTCTGGAGGCAACGCATAGTGGAGCAGGCCACTGGCTGCCTCTAAGTGCATAAAGCAGACTGTTTCTATGGTAGCGGTGAAGGGACTCTCGCAAAGGAGGTCTGAGCGATCTGGCGAGACTTACAGAGGCCTCCCTGAGGCCTGCTCCACCCGCCCTCCTTAGCCCGTTTCTCACGGCTATCTGTGCCCAGAAGAAAAGAGAAAGTAAACCAAAAAGGGGCAAAGAGGGTGCTGGTCCCCCTGCAGTGCTCAAATGGTGTAGAAGAGCCTCCGTGAGACGGTGCTGTGCCCTGCCCTTGCTTGGCTGAAGAAGTCATCCTGTTCCTTTGTTCGCTACTGTAGAGGCTCCTGTTTGTTCTGGCATAGGAAACATAGCACACCGTCCTGCTGCTCTGCTGAACTCTGGCGTGTGCATAGGAAGTGGAGCGTAAGCAGACCTTTTTCGCCTGCCGCTAGCCTTGTTACTGCCAGTGGTCGAAGTGAGCGGGAACGGTCAGGAGCGGTGTTCCACTACTTTTTGCAACCATTTTCAACATTCCGGAACTGTTCTTGGTGAAGTTAAAGCACACTTCTCCACTTCAGTACCATATGGCAGTTACAGATAAACTGAAATCTGTTTCAACTCAGTGGGCTGTCAATCAGCATGACAGCAACCCTTGATGAATGTGTTCCACAGTGCTCCCATCCTGCCTCCTGTGTCCCTCACCGGGGTCACAGTTCCACTCGTTGTTTTGGTATACTCCTAACAATGGTCACTGCGACCACCTAAAAACAAGGGACGGTAGGGCCGTCTGCCTGTTGGCCTAGTGCTGTGGCAGACAGCAGAGGGAAGAAAAGAAGAAGTCAATCGCCAAGGCGGTGCCACACAAGTCCAGGGCCACTAGGCTTACCCTTAGAAAAAGGAAGCGATAGAGCCACGATTCTACAGAGTCCATCTGAGCTGCGGCTGCCTCATCGCGCCCAGAACTCTTGAAGTAAGAGGCAGCCCAGATAGGAGTAGGCCTATGCCACCCTCGACCCTCACCTTCATTCTGCTCTGTGGCCTAGGAGAAGGAACCCTTTTCCCACCATGGTACTCCGGCATGGTGGTAGTAAAATATAGAAAGACCTCGAACCCTCGGAAAAAAGGCTGCCTATGTTCCGTAGTGCGCCACAAGTCGTGCTTCAAGTGGCAGGGACAAAATATTTTCTAGTACTCTCTTGACTCTGGGGGTGGGCAGTTCCCCACCACTGCTGCCACCACCCATAGCTGTGCCCCACATTGTCGACATGTTTGGGGTTACACTACAGCTCCTCGCACCTGTTCATTGTGGTTGATGGATGCACTGACTATCAGAACTTCATAATTAAAGTGAGTCTGAGACAATAAGTGCCGGGGCTCAAAAATAAGTGCCAGGGCCGGGCCGTAGCAAACACCCCCACAACCACGTCCTCATAGAATGTGGGTTCTGGGTGCAGGGTGGACTGCCCTACAGGGATTCCAGAAAGCCTCTGCAGTCTGTGCTTGCTGAAAATGGGTAACATGGGGCCACTTTGTAAATGATTTCCAGGCCCTCTTTTACTTCCCAGTCCACCCCCGCCCGGGTGCTGGCACAGGGTCTCCTCTGCTGGGTGAGTCTGAATGTGAAATAAAGTAAATAAGCACTGCTGGGTTTAACATTTCAGCGCTGTTTGCAGGGTTTGTTTAAGGCCCCAGTTCAGGGTTGTGAATCCAAAAGAAAGCATTTAGCCTATTTACCCTCTGGGCTGAGGCGATTTTACGAGTTCTTTGTGTGAACCTCCTGGTGTTCCTCGTTTCATCAAGGGGCACAGAGTGGGTCCAGCTGTGGGTTTTCTTTTCCCACATAATGCCCCAATTTTGTTTCAGAGCAAGTAAGCCCCAGCTGGGACTTGTCTTTCACGTAGTGCAGGCAGGCTCGGACTGGCCTATATGTCAATAGGGCAAGTGCCTGTACCAAAAATGCAAAATGCTAGCATGGGCCAGTTTTGGGGGTCAAATTGGGCCACTTTTTTGGCCCATGTGGACCACTTTGATAAATTACATCACCATGCAGCTAGTAGTTTTGACCAGTGTTACTGGATGAACATTCTTCAAAATTCACAATTTGCATCACATTTTATCAAAAACCTCCCCCATGGGCACTACTCAAACAGTTTGTCACAAAAGAAATGAATTGCCATTTGTAGCTGTGGGCCACTTCTTCATTAGTGCCCCAGAAATGGTATGCCCCTGTCCGACCCTGAGTGCAGGCTGTCAATCAGCTTGACATCACTGCTGGGGAAAGTAAACAGACCCAAGAGAAGAGCGCGTGCTGCCTTCTAGCTCCAGGTCGTCACCCAGTTCCCCATTAACTGCATTTGATATAATATCCTAAATCTAACAGGCTGCAGTACAGCAGTAAGCGGCGTGTCCAGCCCTTCCGCCACGCCTTCATCCTCCTCTCAGCTCTGCAGGGCCCAGCCAATGCTTTGGCCTTTTCATTAAAGTAAATCAAAGTCTCTCCTCTGACATCCACTCCACGCTCATAAGGAGTCTGCAGTCCCAGCTTCAGCACCAGACTTGCTAGCTTCCATAGAAGCAGGAATGTCATTTGGGGATCGCCACAGGTCGCAGTTACGCCCTCTGGGGTCTCCCTTGCTACCCCTGTGGTCTCTCTTGCTAACCCTAAAAAGATTTAAAGCTCCTGGGCTGTGGCTAGCGCATTGTCTTTGTTTCTGGAGTGCCTGGCTTTCTTGTTCAGGCCTCCTAAAAAACATGGGGGTTCCACAAGTGTGACACTTTGAGCAGTGACCCCAAATAAGAAAGAATAGGAATAACAAATAATTTGTCTTTCTGGAATTCTATACAATTATTGCTGGACTCATTAAAGGTTTATTTCAGGCACTCTTCAGGGGATGATTCACTGATTAAATCAGTCCTTAAACACCTCAACTCAGCCTTTCATCCTTCTGAGGTTGATAAATGAGTACCAACACAGGTTGGGTGATATTGTATCTATTTTTGTCCTATATAAAGTGCTTAAGCGTAAGTGCTATTTAATAACACAACATTATCCTTTGTCCTTGGACGTCTGCTTGCATTCAGAGTAATTTGGTAATATGGGCCTATACACACTGATATTATCGATGCATATGGTATCCATTCTTGTATGAAATGTATATCACATTATAGTGATATTGTAACCATATTTTTGTAGTGTACTTAGGAACAATGCTATGTGATGCCACTTCCTGTTTTGTCAAGGGTCATGTTCCATCGCTTCCCGTGATGTCACTTCAGGGTGGGTCAAATGACATCACTTCTTGTGATGTCATCAGAGGTCAAAGGTCATGTGATGTTACTTCCGCTACCCCTGGCATTTTGGTGAAATGACATCCCTGCATAGAAGGGCGCTCCATGTATAGTCCTTACGGCCTCTGGGCAGAGGCGTAGTAAGGGTAGGCCCATTGGTGTAACCAAAATACCAAAATGCCCCACTCTGTGGTGGCAGAAAAAATCCTCCCAACATTAGAGAAAAAAAAAGATGGATATTTGTTTAATAAAAACAAGGAGATCCAAGTTTACAATTTAGAAACGTTGGCCCAAATAGATGTGCAAGTGAAGCAAATCAGTGAAATAAACATGTGCACGCCAATAAAAGATCTGAAAATTAGCTCTGTACTTTTCCTATATAGCCAGCTGAGAACCTCGGAGGACTCAGCAGTCCCTATATATGTTTACCTGCTGTCTGTTACCTTGCCCCAAAACACCACCAACATACCCCACAGGAAACAAAACAAAGAAAAATACAATTTTCCAAATCTCTCATCTCCCCCTCAGTACCACAGGTGGAAAGCATGCCTTTAGCATCTGAAAGTTTGTATTCAGTAACACGTCAGCAGTCAGCAGGATGCGCGTTGCGCATTCCCAATGTCACTGGGCCTAGTAAGATCGTTCTTTATTTTGTTCTCCCTTGTTCCCCTCCCTTGCCTTGTCGCTCTCTGAAACACTTGTGTATGAGCACGATAGAAATAAAATATCAATATCAATATCCATTATCTCTCCTTTTGTGTTCCAGTGCCTTGCTAGAGCCAACAGGCTAATGATGGGCAGGCATTTGAAAGTGAGTGGACACATCCCAGTCTGCCGTCACAGTGATTGCATACTATAATTGTCGGCTGGTCTTAGCTTTCCAAAAAGCGACACCTATGAATGCACAAACATACAAATTGTTCTGTTATTGAACTGTTTCTTTTTTGATAACGTATTCCTTTCATGGTTTACACAAACATATTCTGTAGACAAAAAAGAGGAGAAATGCAATAGGAAATGATTGTACATAGGATACCGACAAACTGTAATACCATTACCGGCACTTGTCTGCCGGTAAAACTGACATATTACAAGTGCCGGTATTCATGGTAAGTGCCCATTTCCATAGAGTCCCATAGGACTACATGGGGGGATTTTGCTGCAATTACCTGGCAATGGTATTACTGTGTCGGTAATACAGGCATTTTTTTGCCAGTACAGGTCCGATTTAGGAGGTAAATCTGCCACCCCTACTGGCAAAGTTATAGTTGGCTGGTCTGGTAAAAGTGCTTGTAAACAGTATTACTGTCTATTTTACTGTGTACCTGCCAACTCTCAATGAGGGCCAAAGTGTTTTTCTTGTCTACATAACTTTATTTATTTAAATGTCAACTATTTGGCTCCGTAATCAGCTATGACGAATGCTTCTCCAACTATTCAGTATTTGACCGAATACTTAAATCTACTATTCGGTTACCCCCTATTGGCTACTATAAGGTTGAGTCGATAAGATGTTGTGGATCATCTTCAGTTGGTGCTTTGTGCCAGTGTGTTGGCACCTACCATTTCTCCTGATGTAGAAGTAATTGGACTCGTCGAGCTGTTAGCACGAGGTCAGGGTCCACCGTTGCTTCTGGGGTGTGGAGCCACAATGCCATAGCTATCTGGAGCACAATCTGTCCCATTGGCATTGATCTTTATTCTCAGATAAAATAACTCTACCCCATGGAAAAGTGCATCATTCTCCATCGTATTGCACAAAGCTTCGTTCTCTGAGCATTGGGCTCGAACCATTTGGCACTGGCTCTTATTCCCTGACCACTGAACTAAAAGTCTATTGGCAACAAGCTTTATTCCCTGACCACTGAACTAAAGTCTATTGGCAACAAGCTGTATCCCCTGACCACTGAACTAAAGTCTGTTGGCACCAAGCTTTATCCCCTGACCACTGAACTAAAGTCTGTTGGCACCAAGCTTTATCCCCTGACCACTGAACTAAAGTCTGTTGGCACCTAGCTTTATCCCCTGACCACTGAACTAAAGTCTACTGGCACCAAGCTTTATCCCCTGACCACCGAACTAAAGTCTATTGGCACCAAGCTTTATCCCCTGACCACTGAACTAAAGTCTGCTGGCACCAAGGTTTATCCCCTGACCACTGAACTAAAGTCTGTTGGCACTAAGCTTTATCCCTGGACCACTTAACTAAAGTCTGTTGGCACCAAGCTTTATCCCCTGACCACTGAAATAAAGTCTGTTGGCACCTAGCTTTATCCCCTGACCACTGAACCAAAGTCTGTTGGCCCTAGCTTTATCCCCTGACCACTTAACTAAAGTTTGTTGGCAGCAAGCTTTATCCCCTGACCACTGAAATAAAATCTGTTGGCACCAAGGTTTATCCCCTGACCACTGACCTAAAGTATGTTGGCACCAAGCTTTACTGAATTCTATCTGAGAAATGGTGACTGTTCTGTTGAGTTTGAGCTTCATTATCTGAGCAAAGAACCCAAACTCCTTGATCTCTCTTCTTTTGGCACTGAGCTCCATTCCCTGTGCACTGAAATCCATTCTGTTATCAATAAGTTCCATTCGATGGCAAACCAGTATCAGTCCCACACAACGAATAATCGCCATTTCTGGTACTGATTCGTTTTCCCTTAGCACTGATAGCCATTCTGCGGCTACAAAGCTTTGATGCCCTTCACACCAAGCAAATTTCAATGCTTCGGTGCTGTGCTGAAGTTCCATGGAAATGAGCTCCATTAACTTTACAATTCGGGGCAGCAACGTCCAATTTCTGGACAGGGAGCTCTGTTTTCCAGGCCACAGACTCTGTCTCCTGGACTGGTGCTGCTTTTCAATGCAGTGAGTCCATTGTCACAGGAAGCAAGCTTTGTTTGCTAGGCAATGTGCTTCTTTTTCCAGGCTTTGAGTTCCTTTTCACTGGCAGTGACATCTGGTTCCTGTTACGGGGGGGGCTCACTCAAACCCACGCACGCTTGCACAATCTCGCAGACAATGATACGCGGGAGCCGGGTTAACTGCAACCTGCTTTATTCACACACCGGCGGGAACTGCCGGACCCTCCTCCCGTCCCACCCCTACCCCGTGACGTCCCATCCGGCACGTCATGTCCTTTGGGCCTTAACGAAGGCCCGCCCACATAACGTTGTGGACGATCTGACATCTCCCCCTTTTTTAACAAACGAGCCGCACGGCTTTTCCTCTTACCCCATTTCCTCGATGAGTCGCATTGGCTTCATGCGGCTCCTCTGGGGTCGTGGTGCCCGGCTGGGGGTTGGTCGTTCCCTGTCGGGAGTTGTGAGGTGTGCCTCGCCTCCTGACTCTTTTCCATCTCCTTGGTACTCTTCTTCTTGTGGTCTGTCTTCATCACTGTCTCTGTCCATTGTCCATTGCCTTACCTGCGTCGGTCTGACACGCTTGAAGTGTGAGCTGTTCCTGGTCACCATGGAGCAGTCGTCCCTCTGTGCGGTGACCATGGTGCCCCGCTTGTGTGTTATGACGAGGGGGGTGGGTGCAAAGGTGGCTTCCTCCTTGCGGTTTTTGGGTTGCCTTAGCCATACTTCGTCTCCTAGCTGCATCACACTTTCCCGAGCTCTTCTCTTCCTGTCCGTGATTTCTTTTGTTTTTGCTTTCCTCGCGGTGTCATTTGCTTTCGCTTCTTGTTCAAGTGGCATCAGTTCTTGTGGTCTGGGGTCCTCCGGCAGTCTCGTGGTGATCGGCCTCCGGAACATCAGATCAGCTGGGCACACTCCTGTCGTGCTGTGAGGTGTGTGCCTGTACTCCCGGAGTAGCTGGTTAAGAGCCTGCTCGAACGGCTTATTTTGAACATGGGCGATTTGTAGGGTTCTTTTTATGTTGGCCATGAATCTTTCGACCATGCCATTGGCCTGGGGCCATCGGGGTGTTATTCGTCGGTGTTGAAGTCCCATGTACTTTGCAAATCTCTGGAAGTCCTGTCTTATGAATGTGGGGCCGTTGTCTGACTTTATGACTTTGGGGATCCCATATGCAGAGAGCATTCTGTCAAGTGCCGGGATGACGCTCGATGTGGCGCTGCTTTCGACTATCTGCGCGTCCGGATATCTTGAATGTTCATCTATGAGTACGACCACGTGAGTTCCGTTGCTCAGTGGACCAAATAGGTCTACCGCTAGCTCCTCCCATACTTTGTTCCGTAGCGGTGATGACTGTAAGGGGTTGGGGTGTGGTGGTGGCGCCACTTGTGCACAGATGTGGCAGTTCCCTACGATGGTATCAACCAGGTGGTCAAGGTGTGGGAACCAGGCTTTCTGGCGAAGGAGGCGCTTCGTGGCGATTACTCCTCTATGTCATTCATGGGCTAGGTGCACTATCCTTTCTCGGAGAGTTCTCGGGATGACTACCTTGCAGCCCTTCAGGATCTACTACCGTTAATTCCTCCTTTACCTGGTCCAAACACTTGACGTCCTCGCGTGTCGTCTCTGATTCTCCTCTTGCCTGTTGTCTCATGAGGGTTGACTTGTCTGTCACCAGGCAGTGTCTCGCAATTCTAAGTGCTGGGTAAATCTCCGACTGTGCCGACAGTTCAGCCCATCCCACGGGCAGCGGTTGCAGGTGGTGAATTATGTAATTTATGTAAGCGTCCGCTATGGATGGTCGGGACGCGGTGGAGGGCAGAGGGTGCCTAGAGAGATAGTCTGCGGGGTTTTCCTCTTTCCCCGGGCGGTGAATTATTTGGAATCTGTAATCCTGCAGTCGCAGGCCCCATCTGGCGATCCTTGGTGGCATCCTAGCCTTTGGGCTCCCATATATGGTGAGTAGCGCCTGATGGTCGGTGATGACGGTGAACTCCTTGCCAAACAGAAAGAGATGAAAGTACTCACATGCCCAGACTACCGCCAGGCTTTCTTTTTCTGCTTGTGAGTATGCCTGCTCTGTCCTGGTCAGGCTCCGGCTGGCGTATGCCACCACGTGGGTGATGTGCGGTTCTCCAGGGTCTCTTTGTGTGAGAATGGCACCGAGTCCCACGGGGCTGGCGTCTACGATCAGTTCGGTGGTGCGGTTGGCATCAAAGTATGCCATGTCCTCTGCTTGTGATATGGCTTTCCTTATGGCTTCAAATGCGTCTTGGCACTCCTTCGACCATATAAACGGCGTGTCCTTGCGACTGAGCAAGCGTAACGGGTTGCTGACGGTGGCATAGTCTTTCAGATATCTGGAACAGTAGCTGGCGAGGCCGAGAAACGATCTCAGGTCCGTGGTGTTAAGTGGGGGCGTGGCCGAGCTGAGGGCTTCCACTTTCTCTGGATCGGGTCTCATGCCCTTGTCCGAGAAGACGTGTCCGAAGAATCGTAACGAACCTTTCGAGAATTCGCACTTCGTTTTATTCAATGTTAATCCTGCCTCTGTCAGTGCTTGGCAGACTCTGTGAAGCGCTATATCATGTTCTTCCTGCGATTTGCCGTAGACTAGAACATCATCCGAGTAATTTAGACAGTTAGGGACGTGCCTGATTACTTTGTGGATTTCCTCCTGGAATAATTCGGCGGTCGAGGAAATGCCAAAACTGAGTCTTTTGTACTGGAACAAACCGAGATGGGTGACAAATGTAGTAATGTACCGGGATTCAGGCGCGATTTCGATTTGGTGGTAGCCTTTCGTGAGGTCGAGTTTTGAAAAGACCCTTGCGCCATGGAGCAAGTGAATCATGTCGGTGATTAGGGGCGCCTGATGCCTCTCTCTTTCTATGGCGGTGTTGGCCCTGCGCATGTCTACACACAGGCATATGGATCCCTCAGGTGACTTCTTGGGGACGGGGACGATGGGGGAGACCCAAGGTGTGGGCCCTGTTGCTGGTTCTATGACATTTAGTTTAATAAGTTTGTCCAGTTCTTCTTCCACCTGCCTTTGAATGTTGAATGGTATCCCCCGGTAGTGTTGGGCTACCGGCTTTACTTGAGGGTTTATGTGCAGGTGTACCTTCCTGTTTCGCAGTTTGCCGAGGCCGGCGAAAATTTTGGGGAATGATTGTTCAATAGTGTCCGGTTTGGCAAAGTACTTGTGTGCCATCAGTTGATATAGGATGTGTATGAGTCCCATGTCTACTGCGGTTCGGAAACTTAGGATGCATCCGCTGTTTGCTTCAGATTTCAGTATGTATAGTGTAATCTTCGCGGTGTGTTCTTTGTGTGTGCACCAAGCTTTGATCATTCCTTTGCACGGCAGGGGGGTCGTGGACCCGTAGGGGTATATGTCTACTGTGGCTTTCTTGATTTTTGGTTGTGGAACCAGTGATTGATATGCTCTTTCGCTGATGATGTTGACCGTTGCTCCAGTGTCTATCAGGAATTTCTGTGGGGTATCGTTTACCTGGAGTGTCAGTATGGGGCTATGTTGGGTGGCGGCCGTGTTGTCTTTCAGCGCCCATACGTATCCTTTCCTTCTTTGATCATCCTCAGATGATGGGGTGTCACTGCTGGTGAGGGAGCGGGTTTCAACGTATTTTACGAATCTTCTTCTGTGCGAGCGTCTTGTGTCTTCCGATGAGCGCTTGTCTTCCCGAGTGTATCTGCTTTTGCGGTCACTGTCCTCTTTTCTGTAGTGTCTCCTTTCGCTGTCACCCATGGGTCTGGGTGGGCTCTGACGAGCGTAGCGACGCCTGTCTTGGTGTCGATGTTTGTTTGTCGTGTGTGTTGGAGCGTTCTTGCACATGGCCCTGTAATGATCCATTCCTCCACATGCGGCGCATTTTTGCCCTATGGCCGGGCATTCCCTTGTGTGCGGGTATTCGTATCCGCATTTGTAGCACGTGGCCTCTAGTGATTTGTTTCCTTGAAGTGGGTTTGAGTGTAATTTGTTGACCGATTCGGTGGTTTCATGGGGTTGTTGTATGGATACCTTCCCCAGGCTGTCTAGTTGTGAGTCAACTGCTGCCTCCATGCGAGCTAGAGCTAGGATTTCTTCAAGGGATCTTTGTTTCTGTAGAAGTTGCTTGCGGAATGGTTGTGAGAGGCACCCTGCGATTTCTTGTGATCTGAGTGCCTCTTCATTAGAGTATTTGTGAAATTCACAATGCTTCAGCTTGATGCGGAGGCGCATCACGAAGTTGTCTATTGACTCACCCTTTTCTTGCCTGGTTGTGTGGAACATATGGCGTTCGTAGTCGACGTTCGTATGAGGTGCGAAGTATTCTGAGAGTTTGGCATGTAGTTCTCCGAATGTGACTGTGTCCACATTTAGTAGTTCCCCTGCAATGTCTCTCACTGCTGGCCCCACTGCCATGAACAGTGTGTTTTTCAGTCTCGTGTCATCAGTTAGCCCAATGGCACCCGTGTAAAACTTAAAGTCTCGGAGCCATATTGCCCATCTGTGTCCAAGGTTTGAGGTGTCACGAATTTCAAATGGATTTGGCATGTGCATGACTTGGGATGCACCTCCCGCAGTTTGATTGCTGTCACGGGTTGCATCAATGTCTCCTACTGCCGCTGGTGCCGCCCCTCCTGAAGATGAAGCCGTGGTACTCGCCGTCTCGGACATGTTTGTCGATGTCGTGGGCCTGTGTGGTGGCGTGTCCCCGTGACGTTCGCGCAGCGTGTGCGGGGTGCCTGTTGCTCTGGGTGTATATTCCTACTCGATCACCCGTGGTGCAGGATGGCTCTGCTTTCCATATACTGGATGGGGTGCAGCTTCTTCACCCACTCCAGCTCGCCTGTGGCCCAGCCTTTGATCCTGGAGGCCCGCGTCGTGCCACTACGTGAGGGAGCGAACGCTGTTTCCTTCATGTGCAGCGCCGCCCACGCCGTGTGGGGACAGGCGCTGTGTCTTCGGCCTTGCAAACGGCCCTGACCTTGTGCCGTGCGTGGCTGCTGGTGTCCCTTCTGGCGTAGGGGTGTGGGCCCAGTTCCCCATAGTCCCGTTGCCGTTGCCGCATCCGTTGTGACGCGGGAGGGGGGGCCGCACTTGTGCAGCTTTCCGTGACCGAGGTGCGCCGACGCGCTTGACGGCCCGACAGCAGACCTCGTCACGGAGACAGCGGGGGCTCATGTCCGCTCGTCGCCAGTGTTAAGGAGGGGCTCACTCAAACCCACGCACGCTTGCACACTCTCGCAGACAATGATACGCGGGAGCCGGGTTAACTGCAACCTGCTTTATTCACACACCGGCGGGAACTGCCGGACCCTCCTCCCGTCCCACCCCTACCCCGTGACGTCCCATCCGGCACGTCATGTCCTTTGGGCCTTAACGAAGGCCCGCCCACATAACGTTGTGGACGATCTGACAGTTCCCGGAAAGGTAGCTCCCGAGCAGTGAGGGCCTGTTCCAGGGCAGTTGCAATGGAACAAGGAACTCTGTTTGCTGGGCAGTTATCTTTTTTCCCCTGGCAATGCGTTTCTTTTCTTGGGTGATGAGGTCTTTTTCCTGTGGTTTGAGTTCAGTTTACTGGTCTGCATGCTCCCTTCTCAGGTTTGGTACTTCTTTTCCTGGGAAATGAGCTTCATTTTTTAAGTAGTGAGCTTCTATTTCTGGAAAGTAAGCTCGTTTTTCTGGGCAGTTAGCTCCTGTTCCAGGCAGTAAATTCTGGTTCCTATCCAATTAGCTCGTTTTCCTTGACAATCGGCTCCTTTTTATCAGACAATGAGCTCCCATTCCTGGCAGTGAGCTCTACTTTCTAGGCAAGGAGCTAATTTTCGTCTTCCCTGAGCAATGTGCTGCTTTTATTGGGCAGTATGCTCTTTCTCCCAGTCTGTGAGCTCTGGCTCTTGGATTGCGACAATAAGCTTCTTTTACTGGTCAGTGAACTCTCTTTCGTGGACTTTGGCTTATGATATGATATGGCATTTATAACGCGCCTATACACAAGTGTTTCAAGTGTTTATGTTTTACAGGCCTTGGGCTACTCCCAGGCTTTAACTTCCTTTTTCTTCGCAGTATGCTTTTTTTCTGTCTTTGTGCTCCTGTTTCTGGGTAGTGTGATCTGTTTTCCGACCAATTAACTCTTGTTTTAGACAATGAGCTTTTCTGTGTTGAGTGTGCTCCTTTTCCTGGAAAATGAGCTCCTTTTGCCAAGCAAGGAACTTTGTTTCCCTGGCAATGGGCTTATTTCACCTGCCAAGTAGCTAATTTCCCCAAGCAGCGAGTTTCTTTTCCCAGCCTCATTGTAGGTTTGCCAGTCTGGAATGAACGTGCCGGTAATAATGTACACCCGCACGTTTCTGGACCTGCATACTACAAGTTTGCCAGTGGGGTGGCGGAATTACCTCCAGCCCATTGCTGGCGCCGGTAATACCGGCAATCCCCCCATGGAGTCCTACCCCATGGAGTCCTGCGGGACTCCATGGAATGGGAATTATTGTACCTTTACTGGCACTCTGAAGCTGCCAGTAATGCCGGAAGACCGAGTGCCAGTAACGGTAATTCTGTTTGGTGGTATCATGCTGGATTTATCAGCGGGATACGCTATCTCCTTTTTTTGGGCACTGAACTCTGTTTTTTAGCAATGAGCTCCTTTTCCCAGCCAATGAACTTGTGTTCCTGAACAGAGAGCTCTTTCCGCCTGTGCCTCAGACCTGTGGTGGGGTCAGTGGTGGAAATGGAAAAAATGTGGTGGTGGATCCCACAAGTGCTGTGGTGGGGGGAGGAGTTGGGTGGGGGCGGCAGAGGGGGCGTGGTCTAGAGGGGGCGGGGTTAGTAGTAGCCATCCGATCAGACAAAAAATTTAAAAAAGAAAGAAAAAAAGCGCCCACCACGGCAACATTGCCTTTTACCACAAACCAGGGCTTTAAGTGGCCCGGGGCCTGCCGGGCTCAGCCCCGACAGGCTCTGAAATTTCATTTTGAGGTGGTGTCCACTAATCTCCCCTGCCAGCCCCGGCCACTACACGAAAAGGATTTTTTTCTGAAGCCTGAAGCTCTCTCTCGTGTGCGAAAGCTTCAGGCTCCAGAAAAAAATGCCTTTCAGCCATAATGGTGGCGCCGCACCTGCGAGGCATCCCTTTAAGCAGGAGATACACGTGGGCCGGTGCCACCATTATGGAGAAAGCGTGAGGCCGCTGGAAGCTGAGGCCGTTTTCCTGAAGACTGAAACTTGTGGGTGTTTCAGTCTTCAGGAAATCGGCCTCAGCTTCCAGCGGCCTCACCCTTTCAGCCTTAATGGTGACGCTGCCCCAACCCAGCTGGCAAGGGGCAGCGCCACCATTAAGACTGAATAGGCGAGGCCCTGTCCCCTGCCAGGCAAGCCTATAGAAAATAAATGCAGAGATCAACACTCTATCCCCCATGGGGAGAGGGTGTTGATCACTAGAAAAGGATGCCTGGCAGAGGTGCCAGCGGCCCATTGAGCCGGGGCTCCTCGGGGGAGCGTGGTCTAACGGGCCAGCAGGACCCCTGCAGTTAGGCCACGTCCCCTTGATGAGCCCTGGCTCATTTTGTAGTGCCTAAAAAAGAAAAAGAAAAAAAAATGCTTGCGACGGCAGCATTGCCGTTTACCGCCGGGTTTGGTGTAATGCACAATGCTCGCTACATGTACAACTGATTCCTTTCAGTTGTACATGTAGCGAGCATTGTGCATTACACATCAGTGCAAAAGCCGGCGGTAAACGGCAATGCTGCCGTCGCAGGCGTTTTTTTTTCTTTTTCTTTTTTACAGCGTGGTTCATGGGCATGGGCGGCTGACTCTGGCCGGATCCCGAGATCCGGCTACACATCTGGTGCCGGATCTCGGATCCACCGAGAGCCGGACCAATGACCAGCACTGGGTGTGGTAGGATCTTGCGCAGGTGGGGCAGGACCTTGCGCAGGGGTCCTACCCACCTGAATAAAAGACACCGAACCGACAATGCTGGCTGCACGGGTCCTTGTGTTCACGTGCCTCGTGACATGGGCGACCTCCTTCTATTTATTTTTCCTCGTGACCTAACACGTCACTGGATACTTAAAGGGGCATACGCCACAAGACCCATCATGTGGGCAGAAACCTTGGCCTGCCCATGCAACCACGGACCTATAAAAAGTCAAATAAAAGACAAAACATCCAGTTATATTCACCCAAAATCTTTAACAAATCTCTGTTATTATTACACTGAATGTGGATATGACTGATTGCACATTATCAGGACCAATGCGAGCTATGAATAATTGTCAATCCTCTAAAGGCGGCGTCGTTAGGCTTTTTTTTATTTCCATTGTTCGGGTTTCGTCGCCGGCCTAGATTTCATGGACAGCCTTGATTCATGCACTTCCCTTCTCCAGAGTAACTCGCTTAGGGCTTATATATTTGAGTGCTATGACTGATTCCCTGCGAAATGCTTTCTTCCCAGAGTCCCCGGGGAGGCTTTGTGAATCTCAATGAAGGCATTCCGCAGATCAAATTTTAAATAAAGAAACACATTCCGCGCGCGCTCTGCTGGTAAACAGGGCTACCATTAGATTCCGCGCATTCTTTGAAAGTCACAACTGATGAGGCCCTTTATTTCCCAGAATTAGGTATGGGAGGATTCGTGTCTTATAGGCAGTACGTCAGGTCCCGACAATATTTATGCTGCGTCGACGCGAATACATTCACG
The DNA here is from genome assembly GCF_040938575.1 of Ambystoma mexicanum. Classification (NCBI taxonomy): domain Eukaryota; kingdom Metazoa; phylum Chordata; class Amphibia; order Caudata; family Ambystomatidae; genus Ambystoma; species Ambystoma mexicanum. Next base: position 283,015,722 of record NC_090931.1, on the reverse strand, counting down.
GCAATAAATCACGAGTCTGTGTCCAAAGGATACAATGAACCGAATATTTTCTTCCTTCGCCTTTTGTGAAAGCGAGCATGGATGATAGGCGCACCGGTAGAGAGTATAATATCACATTCATTCTCCAAGGGGATGGAGTCACGGATGCAAAGGCCTTCGCAACTCTGACCAGGCTTTCCCCTTGGGTTATCGCAAGTAAAACAAGCATTGGCAAAGTCAACACTTTTAGCTTCGCTAAGGGAAACTGCTTTGACCCTTTGCCAGGACCAAGAAAGAGAGAATGCGTAGGAGAGCAGCATAGCCGAAGGGACATTGCTGCGGGACAAGTGCGCGCCTGTGGTCTCCTGGCTCCTCCCCCTGGGTTCAGGTGTCTTTACGCGTGCAGGGTATGTTTATTATCACATCTACGGCAATATCCTTGGTTCTCTCTGCCATTAAAGGCATCACCCAGCAGACAAAACTAACAAAGGCAACTAAAGTGCCACCTATGAGTCAACATTGATATTAGAGGTAAAATGCAGACTAGGGGCCTCCTTACGAGTTTGGATAAGGGCATGGCTGCCTCCAAACTCGGGTCTGGGTTCCTTGAATGAGGAATTACTGGGCCATTCCAACCTTGGAGGGCACGGTAATTCCTCATTCAAAAACCCATCCACATTCCCATTTGAGCCCCCATAGCCACCATCTCTTTGTCTCCCTCTGTGGGCGAGAGTCGTGTTGGCACGTACGTGCTTGGTATCACCACCCCAGCCTTTGCTGATAGTAGTGCAACAAGAGAAAAACAAATATATCTTGAAGGAGTGGGATAAAGGGGATGTGGTGCATTTGTATTTGTGTTGTATATAGAGCAAAGGAAGCCCAAGAGCAACAGAGCACTGTACAAGAGTTCAAGGAACAGGAAGGCAGGGTAAAATGGGTCTTGAGGGGTGGTGGAACCTAAGTCACACCTTGGAACTCTCTGAGGTGGAGGGTTTTGAAGTCTTTCCTGAATGGCAGGAGTGTTGGAGTGGTCCTGATTCCCATTGGGTTGTTTCTCCAGTATGCCAAGGCATAGCAGGAGAAGGAATGTTTCCTTGTATTTTTCCCTGCAGGCTAGTTTAGTTTGAAGCCTAGCAATAGTTTGGCTCCTAGAGGAGCATGTACCAATCGAGGTGTTAAGTCTATCTGCAAGGTAGGCGGGCGCCCAAGTGGTGGTTGCCATGCAGGTGATACAGGCAATTTTGAAAAGGATTCTGGCAGCGATAGGGAGCCAATGAACGTCACGCAAGATAGGGGTGATGTGGTTGAATTTTGATGGTTTAATGTGGAATGAGAGCAGCAGTGATAGAGGTATGCAACGAGGTGGAGACACCTGGTATTTGGAGACCTACATTGTCATCGCAGGTGTCCAGCAGGAATGTCAGCATCACACTGAAGGTTTATTGTTCATGGAGACGGAACTGAAAGGGATGCGGATATGCTCAGCAGGGGCTGCTGGGGTTCTAACAGACCTTGTAAGTGACAAGGTGACCAAGCAGTAGCGTCTGAAATTGCATTTGTTATTTTTATTTATTTATTTACTAATTTAGTACAACACAGCCTTTTAAGGCTTTTCATACACTGGTGAAAGAAGAAGTCAGGTATATAGATGCACACTCATTAATAAATCAGTATAGAAAAGATGCACTATGAATAATAAAACATTTAAGAATCTATAATGTCAATCATTTGTTGGCTATGGCACCAAAATGTAGTTAAGCAATGAATTAGGATGACATCATCCCCCCGCCCCCCGTGGAAATCCGTCCATGGGCTAGAGAAGTGATTCTAGGATAAGACATCTTGACACAAGATAATAAGTAACTACTTCTAAGCCCAGTCAAGCTATTGCATTCAAGTAACAGATGTTTTACTGACTCAAAGACCTCACCACCACATAACGTCCACAAATGTAGCTCTCTGCGCATGCCACTGCGTGCTCCCATAACCTCTAGTGAGTTTACCATGTTAAATTGTATTCTCATGTCTTTATATACATCTATGTCAGGATACCTTTGTATGTAATCCGGAAGTTTTCCTGCAGTCTTGATACTGTACTCGTGACTAGAGGAATGAGTAGCCAGATGAGTCCGGGATACTTCGGTATCTAATGAATATACAGATGTTTTAGTAATCGTTTTGTATCGAGCCGTAGAAATGCTAATGTGTACAATAGTTAAGCGATTACACCCTAGTCAGGCTTCATTTATGACCAAATGCAAACAGTTACTGCTAAGTCCACAGAGACTCCTAAATGTGGACATATAGCGCACATGCAATAGAGTATGTGGAGTGGAGTTAACTAGTTTCCAATATAAATCACATTTACGTAATTTTAGTAAAGCTGATATAAAATTAATGCTATGCAATCATGGCTCTAGTTAGAAATATCCAATAGGTGTATTTTTAGGACAATTTGTGGGGATTTTGAGGCAAGTGTGTTCTAATTTCCGAATTGTTGTCTGAAGTCTACAGCCCCAAATTTCTACACCATATAATAGTACAGTCTTAATGATTGAATTAAGGGAGTAGCCAACGTGTCATTCGCAAACATCTTAATGGGCCCTAATTATTGATGGACTTCACAGTGTCAATTGGGTTCAATCCTATGTTCCATGCTAGTTCGGTTTTCTATTCTTAAAATAATCTTACATTTATTTGCATTAATTTTAAGGCAATTTTGATCAGAGTATAAACTCAATTTATTGAGTGAAGCCTGTAATTCTCATCGAGTACAGTCCAAAATAGCAAGATTGTCCATGTAACCAAGCCAATGTATGTGAGCGTCTCCTATCATGGGAGTCTATGCCTCAGGGGTACTAAGTGCCTCAGTGAGATCAGCTAGGAAAAGATTAAATGCCTGAGGCTAACAAATGTGTGAATAGAATCTGTAGTATCACAGAACTTGACCATCTTACTTTGACACTAATATTCGAGTATAGGGCAATAATCATTCTAAGGAGGCCAAGGGGGAGGCCTTTCTCATATAGCTTACACCAAATGTCTTGCGGAACAGTGTCAATGGTGGCGCTATAGTCAATGAAGGTGATGTACGTGGTCTGATTTCTTAGTCGCCAAGCCGATTCAACAATAGAAACTATGACCCGGTTATTATTCAGTGTACCAGAAGCCTTATGAAAGCTAGTGTGTTGGATGGGAATAATGTTATTTTCAGTGGGCCATTTATCCAGTTCCAGTAAAAGGACTCTTGCAAAGGGTTTGTCTGAAGTGTCCAACATATCTAGGATCCTTTCGTTTTTTGGATCATAACAGGGTCCTTTTTATGTATAGGTAAAATAATACTTTCTATCCAGGTGGGCGGTATAAGGTTAGCATGACTAGTAGCCAGGAGCCCGAGAAATTGTTTAGGGAGACTATGACGTTAACGAGATCACGGTTTTGTAAGATGAAATTTCATTTTGCTTTCGTTGATATTGATTTTGTATTTGTATCGCGCTCATACGCAAGTGTTTCAGAGCGCGATAAATCAAGAATAAATTCAGAGGGAATGGGTCTCTGAATAGTGGTAGTAATATGGAGTTGCCAAGCCTCTTTTGATGTACCCTCTAATATGGACACAATGGCATGTGTAGGTCTGGTCATTTTCCAAAACAGTTGTGAATTATTAATTCTTACAAACATGATCAAAGATTGCTCATATGCCACTTTCAGATGTTTTCGATGCTTATTCAGTCAATTTAGGCAAGCCTTTTTTGACATTCTAATGGCTTGAGGCAATTCATAGCTGTTATTACATCTTTTTATTAGGTAACGCAGTTCACGTTCCTTTTAGCTTTTCGGATCTGATAATTAAACTGATGTTTGTGGAGGGTGCTATTAGCAACGTGAAACATAGTAGGAGAAGGTGATCTATCCGTATTGATCTCATTCACTATTGTTGTAATAGCTGCTGTATATAGTGTGATGTTACGAGTGGCCAAAATCATCAGCACATGCCAATCCGAGACTATAGTCCTGTCTTGTACCCTTTCATTAGTGTTAATGTTTAAGAAGGCCTGCATGGAAAACTTTAAAATACACAGCTATTGCATACGCTTGTTGATACATGTATTAAAGGCAATGAAAGGGCCTTTCCTTTTGGGGTACTCAGCCTCGATATTCTTTTTCTGTTTTCACAGTTGGTGCCTGAATAGGGACCTTCAAGATTGATGCCGGATTGTTGAAGGTTGACACTTGCTATCGGACTGGGATCGGACGGTGTGACATATAGAGGTCCCTGGATGAGACGCGACACCTCAGCAGTGCTGCATGACCCGATCCCTGGACGATTAGCTTGTGGTCTGAGACGGCATCTTGACGAGGGTCCACTTATCGAGACGGGCAGATTTGCAGAAATCACCATACACAAGGCAAGATTAGTTAGGTAAGATTCTTAGAAGTACCGATCGGTCCTCCTTAGGTTTGGTCAGGTGAGTCGTGACCCTATTCTTAATTTAATCCAGACAATTTGAATTTTGGCGCATTGTATCTGCAGACACAATTGTTGACCAGGTAACACCAAGAATTTGAGATATGCCTGGGAAATTGTCTACCTGCTTTAGAGCATTATTCTGCAGTGATAGACAATCGTTGGAATTTAGCCGTCCCGCACCACAGGAGGGGTCGCCGGCATGTACTATGTACTGTAAGTGCGGCATTGGAAGTGTAGTATTTAATGATATTTGGCACAGACAAACCAGACATGCCTCCGAACCTCAGTGGCCAATCAATGGTAGTTTTGAGATCCCTCGCATTGAATATTTTGGAGTCAGTCTTGTTAAAGAAAAAGGCTAGACCTGCAGCATTTGATGTTTTGCAGAATTGGAAAAAAGAAGCGTTGCAACAACTTAAAGGTAGAGAGAAACATGAACGCCGAAAAAGCATTGTTATATGACCAAAACAAACAGTCTGAGGCGACTAAAAATATGGATAGGGCTTTCTCACTTGGAATTCAGAAAATCTATCCTTCTAAAGATCTTCATATTTCTGATGAGTTTATTGACAAAATATTAAATGAACGAAGGCCTGGTGCCTCTGCGCCACCCCCGTATGTTCCTCTTCCCACTGCTGTACCTCTTCCTGCTGTTATTCCTGCTCTTCCTACTGAACCTGTTGTTCCTACTCCTCCGTTTTCTTTCCCTCCACCTGCTCCTCTGCCTCTTTTTACCGCACCAGTTATTGTACCTCCATCGAATTTGCCTGCTCCCTCTCTTCCAAGTGGTCCTGAGCCGCTTGTAATTGATCGAGGTACAGGAACAAAAGTTGTCACTCGCAATACTGTACCGCCGGAGAAGAAACGTGAGTTAATTGCATGGGCTAAGCATTGTATGGAAAAGGATGATCAAGCTAGTGTTTTTTCCACACTTTGTAATACGGATAATTTTCCTGAGAAAAATGTTTTTATTGAAGGTTTAGGGATTCAGTTATGTATAATGTGGGGAAGTTAAATAATACAGATGTTCCGCAAGGGTTGAGGGATCTAAATAGTATAGCACTTTCCAGAGACACTGTGGAGAAGGTAAATGAGCATGTCGAGAGGTTATTTGGGTATAGAAAGGAGTTAGAAAAGATACAGAATGAGGATGATGAAGAGGAGAATATGTATGTACAGAAACGGTTCCTTCCGTGTCGTAAACCGATATCAGAGGAAATGCAAATTTGTAAGAAAGATGCGATTAGATGGAGTTCAGACATATCGATAACTCCAGTTGAGGTATATGACACATATAGTCAATATACGTTGGAAATGCAGAGGAAAGTGATACAGGTAATGGTAGAATACCTGCAGGATGAATGTGTAAAAAGGAAGATTAGTTGTCCCACAGAGTTATTGAGCATTTATAAGAGAGCTTTTTCACTTGACACTTCTTCGACTGCTTTAGCGCTCGACTTGGCTCTGTTGCTTAGTAAGCGTTTGGAGTTGCCTACATCTCAGTTGCCTATGAGAGAGGTTCCCCCGACATTTGTCCCGAAGGTTGAGGTTGCGGCCGATGCTGCACAGGGTATACTCGCTGTGAACATTCCCTCACATTATGTATCACAGTTTGTTCACGTCCCGTTTTCACGGCAGGACGTGAACACCATTAGACAGTCTATTCCTGACATTAGGAAAAATCCGACAGGGTTCTATAAAGAGATGGAATCTGTTTTGCAATCCTCAGTGTTCACCTTAGGTGACATTGATTTGTTGTTTCCTGTACTCCTGCCCGTAGATTTATGGAAACAAGTTAGAACTATTGACGATGTACCGGGTTGGGAGATACATGGGCGAATATAACTAGACTTGATGGGGAACGGCCAGCTGGCGAAAGACCACAACAGGTGATATTAACTCTGCCTGATAGAATCATTGCTAAATTAAAAACCATAATTCCTGAAAAGAGAATTATTTGGGACAAGCTTACAACCTGTGTCCAAGGAAAGTCTGAAGGAGCTACCGAGTTCTTTAATCGGTTCGAACAGGTATTCTCAGATTTCAGTGGACAAGACTTAGGCACAGAGTCTGGGAAAAGATTATTTGTGGACAAATTTGTACGTGGATTACTGCCTGACATCCTTTCACAGATTATGTCTTCTGAGAGCGCTTGGCAGGCGAAATCACAATCAGAAGTACTGCACATGGCTCAGTACTATGAGAACCGTGTTAATAATGAAAAAGATAGGATTGAAAAACGAAAAGGCGATTTAAAAACTAAAGTGCGCCCTCAAGAGGGGGTCATTCTCAGGTTAGAGGTCAGTATATCCCGCAGGGGAATGTGCCCTTGGGTCCTGTGAATATTAATCAGTATGCTTATTGTCGTTGAGAGGGTCATTGGCGAGCACAATGCCCCGTCCTTCAACAAAGGTCGAATAAGACATTTGGTAATATGGGTAGGCGATCCAGAGGTCGCCCGGGCGTAGGGGGCCCTGGTAGAGGTCAGTTTACACAGGACCCTCAACAACCTTTTTCGCAGGACAATCAGACTCCAAGTGCGGACACTAGGAATATATTTGATCATCCTTCCGCTGCATATTTATCTGAAGAGCTTCCTTTTGATGACATTCTGTTTCGTTAGGATTGCCCGAAGCAGGGTTTGGAACCTACACCTATTCCCGTCAATCAGAAAGGTCCCTATGTTGAAATGGTGGTGGGAAATAGGAAACATCAGTTATTGATAGACACTGGAGCACAGAAGTGTTCCATTGATCATTCACGGGTTCCAAACATTCCACTGTCAGGGCAAACCAATGTTTCTGTAGGGTTTTCTGGTACACCAGTTGTTTGTCCGGTTTCTATGCCGGTACCTATTTCTTTGGGTCCCTTTACGGACCAGTGTCCTTTTCTGTTGACTTCGGATTGCGGAGAGAACTTGCTGGGGTTGAATTTGTTAAAAGAATTAAATGCAGTGATTTATTTTTCTTCTGATGGAGTGCGCTTGACGAATTCACCACAGCAATTTTCTGCCTCGCAATTTTTGACTAGACCTTTGCCTCCAGAATTCATTGATGTAGCAGAAAGCTTGTGGGCTGTCAACGACAATGATGTTGGTGTTTTACAAATTGAGCCTGTTAAGATAGTTTTGAAACATGGAATTGAGTTGCCACGCATTCCCCAGTATAAGATTTCGGTTGAGGGCGAGCAAGCTTTGAAATGTATTGTTTCCGATTTTGTGCATCGCGGTGTGATTGAAGAAATTTCAGGAAGTTTGTGTAACAGTCCGATTTTACCCGTGTACAAGAAAGGCGATAATGTAATTCCATTCCGTTTTATAATTGATTTACGTGCCATTAATAAAGTTGTGGCACCACAATTTCCAATTGTGCCTGATGTAACAACGATCCTAACCATGATTCCAGCTACAGCTACTTACTTTAGTGTTGTGGACTTAAAGAATGCGTTCTTTAGTATTCCTATACACAAGGATAGTAGATATTTGTTCGTGGTCACCTTAGGGGGACGCTCGTTTACATTTACTCGTGCACCTCAAGGGTACACAGAGAGTCCTAGTATTTATAGTAGGGCTTTGAAAGAACAACTTGATACCCTTGAATTGCCCTCTACCTGTACTTTGCTTCAGTACATGATTGATTTGCTTCTAGCTGCTGACTCTGAGAGTGCCTGTAAGGAGGGCACTGTGTTATTACTTATTCATCTAGCTAAGCATGGTCACAAAGCTTCGCTTAAAACATTTCAATATTGTTGTCAGGAGGTCGCCTATTTAGGCTATCTCCTGTCAAAGGAGGGAAGAAGATTGACACCTGAAAGAATAAAACACATTTCTGGCATGTCTGTCCCAAATACACAGAAGGAAGTTAGGGCCTTGATAGGTATGGCTTCTTACTGTAGGTTGTGGATCCCAAATTTCTCACTAGTGATCAAACCGATGGTGGCCATGGAACGCGGTACACCAGCAGTCGTTTGAGTTGCTTAAGACTGCATTATGCTCTGCACCAGTTTTGGGCACACCAAACTATGAAAAGGCCTTTGTATTGTTTGTGCATGAATGTGATGGATGTGCTTTGGCTGTATTAACGCAGGAACATGGAGGGAAGAATAGGCCGTGCGGTTACTATTCTTCCGCCCTTGATACTGTAGCATGCGCTTTGCCAATATGTTTGCGCGCTGTCGCTGCTGCTGCCGCGTCTGTAAAACAGAGTGAGGGAATGGTCTTAGGCCATGATCTAACCCTGATGGTGCCTCACTCTGTAGATGTTCTATTGAACCAAACTCAAACGCAACACCTCACTCCTGCACGGTTGACAAGATATGAATTGATCTTGTTTGCTCCTCACATTCAAACTAAGAGGTGTTGTGTCCTTAATCCGGCTGAACTCCTACCTTTTCTGCAAGATACTACTTGCGGTGATGAGGAGCCACATGATTGTTTGTATACGAACGAACAAGAAACAAAGGGCAGAATTTATTTGAAAGATACTCCTTTGGATAATCCGCAAGGAGAGCTGTTTTGTGACGTTCCTGCTTTAAAACTTCCGAACGGTACATCCACAGCCGCTTATGCAATCACTATATTGAGCTGTGGAAACTAAGAGAATTACGCATAATTCTGCGCAGGCCGCAGAGATTGTAGCATTGACCCGAGCTTGTGAGCTTGTGAACTCTCCGAAGGGCTTGCAGAAAATATGTATACCGATAGTCAGTATGCCTTTGGGGTGGTTCACAACTTTGGGAGACTTGGGTCAAAAAGAGGGTCCCTAACCTCGCATGGCACCAAGATTCAACATGGCTCCCTAATAGTGCAACTACTTTCAGCGCTTGCGCTCCCTACTTAGTTAGCAGTTATGAAATGTGCAGCACATCGAAAGATTGTGGATGATATTGGAAAAGGGAACGCTTTCGCTGATCAGATAGCTAGACAAACTGCCACAGATCTTTTCACGGAAATGTATGTTTCAAGGGAGACTGTAGATGCCTATGTAATGCCTATGTAATGGATGAGGGTGTTGGGTCTGTACGGGATATCCAAGCTGATGCCACGATGGAAGAGTCTAAGAGGTGGCTGAAGGCTTGGGAAAACTTGATGATGATGGGTGTTGGGTGGACATGGTCGAAGGAAAATGGCTGTTACCTGACGCCTATGTCATGATGATGGTTGTAATGGCACATGGCCCTACACATGTTTGTGCCCAGCAGGTTACAAAAATGTTAGAAAAAGTTTGGGCAAATGACAAGATTTCAAAAATTGCCCAGCACTACGTCCAGAACTGCATGGTTTGCCTACAACACAATGTGGGAAAGGGGACATCAACTCCAAGGGGAAGGTTTGGCCCACCTTCTGTCCCCTTCAAAGTTATTCACTTTGATTTCATTGAAATGGAACGATGTAATTTAAAGTATGTCCTTGTGGTCATTTGTGCCTTTAGTAAATGGGTTGAGGCTTTCCCTGTTAAAGATGCTACAGCCATGACCACTGCGAAAACCATGTTAAAGGAATACTTCCCCCGGTTCGGTTTGCCGAGAGTTATCTGGTCGGACAATGGTCCACATTTTGTCGCCACTGTAATCCTACAGATGTGTACAGCGTTATGAATTGACAAACGGTTCCATTCGGCCAGACATCCTCAGAGCGCCAGACTAGTAGAAAGACACAACGGTATCATCAAGAACAAGCTCGCTAAGACGTGTGCCGGCACCAAACTAAAATGGCCAGACGCCTTACCGATCGTGTTACTAGCCATGCGTACAACCCCTCAAACTAAGACTGGGCTCTCTCCATTTGAGGTGGTAATGGGGAGACCTGCCAATATCTGGAATCTTCCAAAATGGCAAAATTTAAAGAATGTTGAAAATGTACTACTTTCAGATTATTGAAGCCAATTGACTAAAAACCTGTATTTGATTTACCACCAGGTACGAGAAGCTTTACCTGTACGATACGAGGACCCGGGCCACGGCATACGACCTGGGAGTTGGGTGCTCGTCAAATCATTTGAGCACACCTCCTGGCTCGCGCCTTGCTGGCGTGGGCCATTCCAGGTCCTGTTGGTCACCCAGACAGCGGTGCGGGTAGCTGGACGAAAGAACTGTATCCACGCGTCACACATCAAGAAACTTCCTCGCCCTGTGCCACACGCTACAGAAGAAACAGAACCCCTCGCTGATACTGCAACCAATGATCCCAAAGCAGTAGGCGGCACTGAGAGTGTGTCGGAGAATATCTGTGAGCCCAGGAGGCTTGGGGAAGCTGCCATTTTGTCTCCACACTCTCCGCAAATTTTGCACCCGGAAACGGCTGTTTCAAATTCAGCCTCCTCACTTGCCTCTGATGCGTTGCTTCCAGCAGGAAGTGACGACATATTGTTTCCGGATCAATCAGTACCAGGAAAAGTATGATACAACTTGCGACCACGAAGATAGACTTACGGCACGGTTCGGCTGTGCATTCGGAGAAGGAAAAGAGTCATCGAGGGCTTGCTTTTGCCCAAAATTTGAGAAAGGGGATTCTGTTGGCTAGGGTTGTGGAAGGACTAAGAAATCGCGCGACCGGGGGGTCGCCAGCAACGAACATTGGGGTTTCCATCTGAAGACTACAATGCCTGCTACCGCGGCCACTCGTATTGGACTTGTAAATAAGAGGGTGACCAACCGGGACAATGGACAAAATGCCTGGGCCCCGAAAATCTATTGCTGTATTCTTGTAATGATATTTGGGGTTTTTATAGTCGCTGCCTTAGGATTATGGTACCTTGAGGAAACTCATTCTTTAGAACTTTTGTTGCCTACTGAAAGTGCACCCATTGTTCCTACTCCCTTTGTACATTTGCACACTTTATCCCCTCGGGATTCACAGCACACACAAAGGTACCATAATAACACTGTACTACTTTTTATGAATGCTACACATGCCATTTTTAAAAATCCAACTGCTGGGTCTGCTTACATTTACCACAACACGGGGATAAGGGGCTAGGTTGGTATATTCATCCCTTACCGTTGACAACTGCCTGCTATGCTTCTCTTACAGCACTGTTCTTTGGCCGATGGAATGATAGCATCTCAGGGAACTTTGAGGGCACCAATTTGAATAGGTTTGAGAAATGTATTTTGACTCCCCTGGAATGCTTGCTTTTTGCAAATAGGAGTAAACCAAATGTTGCTTCTATTAGGCCTTCTGACAAACTGTCTCGTCCTTTCTAATCTTTGATTTCTTTTAAAATGGCTCTGATAGGCAATAAGGATGCAATGCCCCCTTCTTACACTGTTAACCATAGCCCAGATTCAGTTTCTTTTTGCATACAGAGGAATGGAACTCTGTCAATGCGAAAATTTTTAGGTTGTGCCAACGTTGCAAATTTGACTGGAGAGAACAGACCTTTGTATGTAGGCAAACCTATCTACTTTGTCTGCGGTAATGTAGCATTCCCATGGTTGCCCAGGGATTGGCAGGGAACCTGTTATTTAGGGATCCTATTACCTGGGGTGTTTATAGCTAGTACAAAAGATGTTTCGAAAGCTCGTCCACGGCGGGATGAGAATGGTGACACCCCGGCACAAGTATTGGGAGATATAGAAAAATCAGTTGTGCCATTTTGGAGACAGATAGCAAATTCAGAAGATATCAGAAAACTAGCGATAGTACTGGAGAGAACCATCAACCGGATCACGGATATACTCTATAATATGACGTTAGAACAAAAGGCGATAAGATTAGTAGCACTTCAAAATCGAATGGCATTAGATGTCATTATAGCTGAGCGTGGTGGAGTATGCAAATTAGTGGGGTCCGCTTGCTGTGTTTTCTTACCAGATTCCTCCCCAACTATCTTCAAGGCAATACAAAATCTGCACATCCTTAGTTCTGAAGTGCATGTTGCCGAGGGAAGCTGGGATCTAAGCGCTTGGTTCTGGGACTTCTTGTGGTCTTGGGGTTTGAAGGTGCTTTCGGTCTTATTGATTATTTGGGGAATACTGTTGTTTCTTTGTTGTTGTATTCAGTGTCTGCCTGGTATGTGTTTGATACTAGGGGGATATTGCGCACAAGCGATAGGTTCGATAGGACATAAAGTATATGTCCCAGATAAGACTGCCAAAGAATACGTATTGAAGGATATTTTAGCAAAAGACCTAATGGAAATAGATATTTCTGATAGTGATTCAGGGTGCATGGACAATGATGCATGGAGTTATTTGCAAGGAGATCCAAAATAGTTTTTAGCACTTGGCATAGGCCAAAAGGAGGGTTTGTCGAAATAGAAAGTATATCGCGCCTCCTATTGTAATAAATATATTTAATATTGGCCTACGCCAAGCTGCTCGAAAGTCGCTTGCGGAAGAAATCTGTGTTGCAAGGTCCTGACCTTAAATCCATGTAGGCCGCCATTTTTGGTCAAACCGCCATTTTAGGATTTGTTGTGTAAAAGTCACCCTGTGAGCTAAAATGGTTGACGATGTCATTGCAAAATACCACATGGCCGTCTTGACCTCTGTACATAGCTAATGTTTAATCTGCCTGCAAGCCACTTGTCGAGGTCATGAACTGAGACCTTGTCCTTCACTGACCTATGTGTAGAAGGATTACTCGTGCAATGAAAACTAATCCACGAGCATATGTCGAGACAATGTATTCAAATACTGAACAAAGAACATCTGTTTAACTACATTGTATTAATGTTTAAGAAGGCCTGCATGGAAAACTTTAAAATACACAGCTATTGCATACGCTTGTTGATACATGTATTAAAGGCAAACCAGTTATATGCGGTTATTTGAGACTTGGCACGAACCCTAGATCGGTGATATATTAAAAGGAATATTAACCCGAAGTGGGGCTGGGCATCGCGCCCACAAAATGTATAAAAAGCGAATGCATTCTAATGTACAGCATCTCTAACTGAACACACTGAACCACGCTGGAGTTCATTGTGTTGTACTGAGGGCCGATAGCTATCTGATTTTGCTCTGCTTTTGTATTTGGATTCAGTATAGAATAAAGTACTTTGTATGTTCCTTTATAACACGTGTCTGGTGTATTTCGTTTTGGGGTACTCAGCCTCGATATTCTTTTTCTGTTTTCACATGGAGGACTTACCTAGTTATCAAAAAACATTCTACGTCTTGAAGTCAAAAGCATCTCCAGTTAAACTCATTAGCCATTTATCATTGGCTTTACTCAAGTCCTTGGGATTCCAGCTGATGCGATTGTTCCCCAAATGTAAGTCCACGTTACCTGTGTGATTGTATAGTAGTGGTGGCTCTGTAATCCCAATAGTAACCAAAAGTGTATCATTATTACTCTCTTCCCACACTATAATACAGAGATCAATGTCAATATCAAACAAAGGTCCATGAGCAAAGACAAAGTCAATTGTGGTGGTATTATTTGGAGAGACCCTGGTGTAAGTTCCCTGTGTGTCACTGTGGCAGCGTCCATTGAGCCTACACAGCCCACAGGTTCCAAATAAATTGGCCCAAATGAGTCCTTGTTTGTCGTTGGAGGTTTGGCAAAGCTTGGAATCTATGATCCCTTGATGCGCATAGAGAGAGGCAGGAATTTTAGAATTAAATCGGCCATAATCAAAATTTGGTGGCTATCGTAGTATAAGTAAATTCAATTTCTGACTATTTGAACTAATAAAGGTTAGGAACCGAACCCGGGGGTCGGATATTTTGATTAACAGTAACGAGTATTGGTTGTCGAATTGTGGATTCCAAGTTGAGGTGCCTGCCAAGATTAAATCAGAACGAATGTTCAAATTATGTAAGGAAACATTTTAGGCACTAGTAAGCAGCTCTGCTTTCAGGTGCCAAGTTCGCCTGTAATGGCAACTCTTTGGATAGTGCTTCTACCATAAATGATTATATTGTCTTTTAACCATGTTTCTTGCAGTACGACAATAGTGGTATTATTGAAATTACATATGAGTACATTTTTTCAAAAAGGTGAGAGAACCCACTGGTATTCTATGATAGTGATTTTACACAGTGGCCAGGGTCTACTCATACTGTTGCTAGGGAGAAAAGCCGACAGCCACTGACAACTATTTACATCGTGGTCGTCAGGAGCATATTCATCATTAGCAAAGTGGACCATTCTATTACCTTTCCTATTTGTACTGATCATGATGTTGTCAATGGTTTGCATAGAACAGGCTCTACCTGTGAATAACGCTCTTTTGAGAGCTCTCCCAGGTAATTGATTCATTATATATAGGCCTACGTATACCATCCAATAATGAGCATGTTGAAACAATATGTTCTCTTTGACTGGAACAATGAAAGGTTTATGTGATAAACTCAAGGGAGCAGTCTTGCCCCAAACGATAACATTCTGATTCCAATGAAATAATAAAATCAATAACAAGATCTGATTAAAAGTAAACAATGATAGTGGCATGAGAGATGTTTTCCCAAATTTCTACAAAGTTATCAGAAGAAGAGATCGACCACAGAGGCAATATTTGGTAACATAAATGAAGAACGATATATCAATTTATAATGCAATTAGTCTGAGAGCAAAAGAGGCTCTGAATTCTAATAACCCCTTTAGAGCCCTCGTGATTAGAGGTACACACAGTAGCAGTGTTTGTATTGGGTTTGGTTATTAATCAGGAACTAATATTATCTTGTTCGAATAGCCATTGCTGTCTGATAGCCACTGGATGATTGGCAACGGTTGCACGTATGTCCGAGGGTTCAACTCTCGACAGAAACATGAACAAGACAGCAGCTGGCATAGTCAGTTCACAGCGGGACTGTGTTGTCACTCAGTTGTCGACCCTGAATGGATTAGTGGTGGGTCTTCCTAATTAGGCTTTCAATACCATCTAGATTAATAGAGACATTGTTTGATGCCCAATCCATAATGCCCCTTGTGTTTTCAATATATGGTGATGGCTCTTTGTTATTATCAGATATCCTATTAGTTGGTAAGTCTGAGCGAATATCTCTTATGCCAGTATTGTGGTTCTTATTTCTCTTGCGCTTATTATTGAAATTCTTCTGAATGTTTATAAGTCTGGTGTAGTTTGCAGATTTCAGATGGCTTTTGCCCATTTTTCTTTGACAAAATTTCCATTGTTATTAGTAATTAGGTTTTTAGTAGAGGAATTAGTTATTCGAGAACAACATTTATTTGGGGAGGAAATTGAGGACTTTTTCTTCTTTTTGTTATTATTTTTCTTTCATGTTTGGTTGTCAGTGATACAATCAGTGTCATTTGTGCCATTATCATTTCTAAATGTAATCTTTTTTGCACAATATTACGGCTGGCATTGGTATCTCTAGTTTTACATTCCTCAGCCGGTGTAATAGAAATTATTTCAATGTTCTCTTCAGTAGCCTTATTTGAGTCAGAATTATAATATAGATAGTCAACAGTATCAGATATCACACAAGCTACATTAGTGATCACCCTTATAGGAGCAGTCTGTGCAATAATGGTTGACAAGAGTAGAGTATGTTCCATCATAGTTTTGTGAAGATTTTCACACAATCTTACCAGATAGGATTTGTTATTAGTTATTTTTGTTGGTTATTAGTTTTTGTGCATACTATAACAAACACACAGATTCAATAGCATTTCCAGCCAATCAATGACCAGCAGACACAAATAAACATGGCCCTTTCCAAGAAGGAAGGTTATTTTGTTACTTGTTACTTTTTACTAGTGTGGCTCTCCGACCCGTAGGTTGTACCAAATAGATAAAAGAAAACTATATCAACAGCTACATTTCAAATAACAAAGTTAACATTTTTCTCCAAAGGAGAGAAGATCAACAGTATCATGAACATTAGGAGAAAGAGAATTCAAATAATTAGCTGTGAGGATCATTCAATCACAAATCAAACCATAGGCTCGTTTGACTCGGGCAGTACCAAGAAAGGAGTAGGTGCTCAACCTTAAAACCTGTGCTGGAGTGTATTTTTTCAAACAGTTGCTAATGTATAAGGGGCCCTTTCCATAATAAGTGTCATGGGCCAAGAAAGTAATTAGCTGCATTTAAAATGTTTTACCTGTTTTTAAAAGTCTTTCTAGAAGACTGTAAATATTGATCAACTTTGTAATGTTGTCTTGTTTTTATGGATTTTATTTTATTCAAATGTATACATAGTTTGATGATGGTAATGTGCATGTAAAGATGGATACTAGTTGCTATGCAAACTACTGTGTTCTGCGAGATTTGCAGAGATTTCACTGCCAAATGTCAGAGATCCAGATTTTAAAGCATTTAACCTGCAATGACAATGCAATCGTTTAACAATGTGACGCTGAGAGAAGTGGCCATCGTTCCCTCAGAGTCATTAAGAAAAAATATCAAAACTGAGGACTGACGATCCCCCAAGAGGACATGATGTTAGACAACATTTCTTAGCTGAACACTAGCAACGTTGTCTAATACTTTTAACAACAATGGAACATTAGTGATTGCACGGGAACTTGAACAAGTTGTCGGAGCTAAGGCATGTTTCTTCAGTAGTGGAGTAACCATATTGTCCTGATTATTTTAAGGCATTAGGAACTACTGCATTATCAAAAGAGGAATTTGTGAGCACTGTATTGATTGGACTCAGGGTTCCAGCACAGCCCTAACCTAAATGATGGCTGATGTACATGGGTAGTTTAGTATATTTTAGGCTGTGAGAGTTTAGGTTTTGAGAATTACAATTGTGGGCATACTCAGGAAAAGAAGCTATTAAAATATAAATACATTATTTAATGTTACTAATATTGTGCGCTGACTCTTTTTAACATTTTACTATGTTAATTTCTAATGATCCCTTCCAATGTGTATTGAAGTCATAAAAGCATTCATTACTTGTGTCTTGTTAGGAAAGATTTCTTAATTGTGGGTAATTTTCCTTCCATGTGGCAACCCCTAAACTTTTTGCTGTTGTTTTCACCATGATCTAGACTTTGCCAGAGAAGTGCAGCCTTCTGCCGCACTCCTCTGGGCTTTCGCTCCATTCTTACGGGGAAACTGACATGCCCTTAAAACAGTCAGTACCGGGGAATGTTGTTTTCCGCAGTTTCTTTATCATGTTGCAGCTTTCTTGCAACATGACACAAGAGGGCACTGCAAGCGAAGTTACTGCTCTCTTGGGTCTCTAGTCTTCTACAGGTCCTAGATACTCTTTTTGGATTGTAAATAATCGGTGCAAGTGAATCATGGACGGGACTGGTGGCAGCGATCGTTTCTTGTGTTTTTGAGCTCCTTTTGGCGTTTTAAGCGCGTTCCTCGCGCTTAGCCCAAAATGGTGGCCTGGCTCCCAAAATGGCCAGACCACGAGGCTCTTTGTCCTGTCCGCTGACCGTCTTCCCCCTTCACCTTCCCCAGGTCGAGCCGACCCGGGGCCTTCCTTATTTGGGCATGTACTTTCCTGTGAAACACAGATGCTTTCGCGGGCTTCTACAGGCCTTGTGTGTGCCTCCAGGATGTGGGCTGGGATGTCTGGTCCCAATACACATCCTGGGTGCCAGAGAGTCTAGTGTGGTATGAATGCCTGGGACCACCGTGGTCCGTGATAGGTACACGTATGGTGTGAGTGTTTGATGAGTGGATCTCCCATTGGGTTCCATCCGTTTTGGCGCGAAGGGAACCGTGGATAAGAGGGGGCTGGAAACGCCACTACCATGTCGATCTCCTGAGTTCTCACGAACAAAGGAATACAGGAGCCAAGTATCCTGCAACCACGAGGCTGAACCGAGGAATCGCTGGTGACCCGCTGAAGGACTGCTCGTTTGCAATGCTGTCGCTCTTTGAAACCCTTTCTACCTCTGATCGAACCAGAAGGCCTGTACTGGTACTTCGACCCTTGGAATAGCGGGGACAGCTATTCTCGGCATCTTCACCATCTCCTGCACGTAAGCCTTCGGAAGTATCTCTGGGCCATCCAGCAGACTGACCAGCCTACCCAGGAGTCTTGCTCTGTAACCGCCGCCAGGTTGTGTTGTATTACAAGTCCTTGTCACTCTCACACGATTCGTACACTTGGCATTCTCAGGTCTGAAGTGAGTAGTGTACATTTGGCTGAGATACACACGGCCGCTCCGTTGCCCTGCTGTGGTAACAAACTGTGCGGGTTCACTGCGTTTGGGACGCCCTCAACTCAACTCTGCTGCTGCAGAATCTACATGACGACGAGACGTCCCCTGCTCCCCTGAACCTGCCAGCACTGAAACTGACGCGGAGAAGCCTCGGTCTGCTTGCATCGGGGACCGGTGAGTAGCATCGCTAGGAACTGGTGGCCCTCCTGCAGGAGCCAATAGCTTTTCCCCGCTGTGTCTAACAGCACGCCTTTTCGTACTCGCGCTCTGCTTCTGCCCACAGTGGAGGCTGCGCTTGAGTCGCGGAGCTCTGTTCATCTTCCTTTGTTCACCGAACTAAACTGCCTGAATCCCTCGAAGAGACTCCCCTTTTTGCCCGTTGGCACCAGCGTGTGCAGGTACTTTTGACCACAAGGCTCCACTCTTCGTAGGGTTTGGACTTCCTTTTAGTTAGGTGCCTCTGAAGACGGACTGGGTCTAATTATTATTCGCACTGCCTGTTTTCCTCCCCATCTAGGTGGTCTACACATTTCGTGCGTTTAACTCATTAGACTCGTTTGTATTTGTATATATATTGTATTGGTTTGGTATGTGTTGGTTTACTTGAGTTTTATTGTGATTTCTCGCTACGGTCAATGTTACAAAGGCCTTGTTATAAATGTGTATATATTTTTAATATAACACCTGCTTGGAGTAATTTGTAAGTGTCCTTGCTTTGTGTGCTCATTGCGGGCTTTCAGTCACCCTCACCCCTCTTGAGACCTAGTCTTGACCACCGCGATCGCTACCCTGATTGGTCTGGCTTGTCCAGAGGTTACCCTGTTCCAAGAAACTAGGCTGGCCTTCTGAACCTCTGCCCCTCCAGGACAGAGTTCAGGAATCCGTCTTAACAAATTGGTGTACAGCGGTGGGATACGACTGAAGGTATCCAGTGTTGCGCACGAGCGAAGGCATTTCAAGTTATTCCTACCAGGACACGTAGTGAATTATCGTAGTATAACTTCTAAAAGGCCATAGTCCTATCAAACAGTATGGAAACAAATACCTTGTTAACTTTAAATGCTTCTAAATACGAAACATTGAAAAAGATGTGTGCGGAGAGAGGTGTCTCCTCTCAAGGCACCAAAATGGATATGATCCAAAGAATCGTGGCGTGGCAAGAAGCGCAGCTTGACGCTATAACTTCTGAGGACAGTGCGGAAGGAGGTGGGGCTGCTCTCACTGGTAGAACCGACGGTTCTGCCGCTGCACTGGTACACCGCGACCAAGAGGAAAGGGAGGATGAGATGTCTAATGTTTCCTCTGCCAGTCTTGATGGGGAGGCCATGCTTGAATTCAAGAAGCAAGAGCTGCTGTTTAGGCAGAAGGAGCTTGATTTCAACATGACCAAACTAAGAATCGAACAGGCCGAAAAACAGAAAGACATGGATCACCAGTTGGAACTGGCCAAGCTTCAGGTTGCAAATGGATCCAAGGGTCCTGGACATGGGTCTGGAGCCTCCTCTCATCCACGGTTTCCAAAAGATCTGCTCAGTGTGTATGAGGAAAAGAATGACATTATGGACTGGCTGAATACATTTGAGTATGCATGCGAAGTTCAACAAGTTGACAATGCTGATAAGATTGCCTGGTTACTCAGCAGACTGCCCCATTCTGGCTGTAGTGCCATTATGGAAATGTCAAAGGCTGAGCGAGCGTATTTCGCAATGTTAAAGCAAACTCTCATTTAAAAGTTTGGAAAGACTCCTGCCCAATATTTAAAATGAATCCGAGAGTATAAGAAAAAAGAAGATGGTACTTGGGTATCCTATGTAACCGAATCCTTAAAAAACTTGACTGGCTGGGTCGAAGGTTATAAGGTTTCTACCTTTGAAGGCATGATAAGTCTTGTCATGCTGGAACATATTTTTGCATCTTCTTCCCCAGAGCTTAAGCAGCATTTGGCCGATTCGAAGGAGATAGATCCTAAGAAGCTAGCCATTGCCGCAGATTTATGGGTGTCACATCGAGTGTCCCATAAGGACAAAACTCATCCTGGTAAGCAGGAGGAAGGGAAAAAGTCCAAAGATAAGGAGGGTGGAGAATCTGATAAATCTTCTTCGCAAAAGGGCCACAAAAAGAAAAATAACGGTAAGACACAAGAGAACTCACAGGGTAGTGGAGGTCAGCCTCCGAAACAGAACTCTGGTTACAATAAGCCTCCCTATGTAAACAGACCCAATGGATCTTGTTTTGCTTGTGGAGCAACTGACCACGTGAAGGGGGATCCCCGGTGTAAGGTTAAACCTTTGGGGGTCCACTCCGCTAATCTGGCCTTCTCCTCCTACGAGGAAGAAGAGATTACAGGAGCATCCTTCTCCTCAGACTCCTTCCCCAGCGGGATAGAAGCTGAGGTTGTTTTAGTTTCCCTGGGTTCCTGGGAGCCTAAAGTCGCAGAGGTTTATGCTAGGATTCCAGATAATACCAAGCACTACTTTAAAGACAGTGTGCTGATCAATGGAGTGGATACTCCAGCTCTTAGGGATAGTGGGTGCAGTCAAACTGTAGTGGATTCTACCTTGGTAGACTCAGAGGAAGTTGCCAGAGCTACTCTGATGCCCACTAAGTTGGCTGACGGCCCACCTCGTATGTTTCCAGTAATACCTGTAAATCTTACTTTAAATGGTACAGCAGTCAGGATTCCAGTGAGCATTTAGAGAAACGTCCCAGGAAAGGTCTTGTTAGGCAACGATCTCAGAGCTTTAGGGCTCGTAGGAGACACTGACGACAGACCCTGCACACGGTCTCAAACACGGGCAGCATTGGCCAAGACCAATACGCCGCCACAGCCGAAGGGGAAACCCAAGGCGAAAGGAGCAAGCAAGTCAAGACGAGGGAAAGAGAACATTCCCCCGAGCTCGCCTACCACTGCGGTGGAGGAAGTTGGTCAATCGCCCGGGCCTGACGAGGAGGTGCCGATGCCTGAAGTATTTGACCCCAACGACCATCCGGAACTAAAAGACTTGTTAGTAGAAGGTGGTCCTGACAGGAAAGAATTCAGTAAAGGCCAATGTGAGTGCCCATCTCTGGAAGGCCTAAGGAGACAGGCCTGCTCCCAGCTTGAGGGTGAACCTCCTGGGACGCATCGGATTTATTGGGAAGGTAGACACCTGTATAGTGAGCCCACAGAGTCTACAGAAGGAGACCTTAGGAGGTTGGTGGTTCCCCTTGCTGTAAGACCCTTCCTCCTGCAGTTGGCGCATGAAATGCCCCTTGCTGGTCACCTTGGTATTAAGAGGACCAAGCAAAGGTTATCCATGCACTTCTACTGGCCCAAGATGGGGGTGCAAGTAGAAAGTCACTGCAGGAGTTGTGCCTCCTGCCAGTTATCTGGTAAGAGTGGCTCAACAATCCAAGCTCCATTGGTACGACTCCCAGTTGTGGTAATACCATTCGAAAGGGTAGGGATCGACATCCTTGGCCCCCTTGACCCACAGACATCCTCAGGCAATAGGTTTATCTTGGTGCTAGTCGACTATGCTACCAGATATCCTGAGGCCATCCCATTGAAAACTGTAACTGCCAAGTCAGTTGCAAAAGCGTTACTTGGCATCTTTACTAGGGTTGGCTTCCCTAGAGAAGTTGTGTCTGACAGAGGCAGCAACTGTATGTCAAAGTATATGCAGGCTATGTGGAAAGAATGTGGGGTCACCTACAAGTTCTCTTCTGCATACCACCCCCAGACCAATGGTCTGGTGGAGTGTTTCAACAGAACGTTAAAGAGCGTGATTGGGGCTCTGGAAGAACCTCAGAGAAGAAAATGGGATCTTCTTTTACCATGCTTACTGGTTGCCTACCGAAAGGTACCACAGGAGGGTGTTGGTTTAAGCCCCTTCGAACTTCTGTTCGGTCATCTTGTACGGGGACCCTTAGCCATAGTCAAGGAGGGATGGGAGATGCCCACTCCCCCTGTTACTACCAACGTAGTAGATTATGTGCTGGGGCTCAGAAAACAGATGGTACTTCTGATGGGCTTGGCTAGTGATAAATTGAAGGCAGGACAAGCACTGGTGAAACATTGGTACGACCAGAAAGCTTCCCTCATCAACTTTACACCTGGTCAGCAAGTCCTGATCATGAATCCCATAAGGCCTCGAGCTTTACAGGACAAATGGTCAGGCCTTTACACAGTGGTGGAGCCCCTGGGTGAGGTTAACTATTTAGTGGACCTTGGAAGGCCTGGACAGGCTCCAAAAGTGTTCCATGTAAATAGGCTGAAGGCTTTCATCCCAAGAGTCGAAATCGCAGCACTGCTACTGGCTTCAGATGTTGAGGAAGAGGAGTCTGAACCTCTCCCCGACCTGTTCCAAAGCGGTCCTTCAAATAGCTCCTTTGAGGGTGTCCGAGTGGCCCCTCACCTGACTTCTAATCACCAGGCTGAGGTGAAAAGTTTGCTTCGACAGTTTTCCCCCCTGTTTTCACAGTCGCCTGGTTTGACACCTTGGTGCAAACATAACATAGACACAGGACACAGTGTACCTACCAAAAGTAGGGGATACAGGATGTCAGACAAAGTACGGTTTTACATTAAGACCGAGGCCAACAAGATGTTAGACCTTGGGGTGATTGAACCCTCTAGTAGTCCTTGGTCCAGCCCTGTGGTTTTGGTTCCAAAGGCAGGCACTTCTGAATTGAGGTTCTGCGTGGATTGCAGGGCTCTGAATGCTGTCACCAAGACAGATGCACACCCCTTGCCTCGAACAGATGAGCTGGTGGATACTTTGGGTGCCTCCAAGTACCTCAGTGCTGTTTATTGGCAAATAGCTTTAGCAGAACATGCCAAGGAGAAGACAGCGTTTTCTACTCCAGACGGCCTTTACCAATTCAGGGTAATGCTGTTCGGGTTGAAAAATGCACCTGCCACTTTCCAGAGGCTTGTGAATCATGTGTTGAATGGGTTGGATGAATTCTGTCTTGCATATCTGGATGATATAGCAGTTTTCAGTGCTACCTGGGAAGACCATGTGAAACACCTCGGGATTGTGCTCCAGGCTCTTCAGAAAGCCCACTTGACCATAAAGGCTAGTAAATGCCAGATTGGACAAGGCTCAGTGGTTTACCTTGGACATGAAGTAGGTGGAGGGAGGATACAACCTTTTCCCAGTAAAGTACAAGCAGTACAAGACTGGCCTACCCCCACTACACAGACCCAAGTGAGAACCTTCTTAGGACTCACAGGGTATTAACGCAACTTCGTGGCAGACTATGGCACCATAGCTGCCCCTCTGACTGCCCTCACCACTCCGAAGGAACCCAAGAAGGTAACTTGGACCGACGAGTGTGAGGAGGCCTTCAATGACTTAAAAGACTCCTTGTGCCAGGCCCCTGTCCTCAGGGCCCCTGATTATCAAAGACCTTTTATTGTGCAGGCGGACGCCTCTGACACTGGGATAGGAGCTGTACTATCGCATGTAGATGAGAAGGGTAAGGAACACCCTATTGGTTTTATTAGTCGCCAGTTTAAGGACAGAGAGCTCAGATGGTCCACAGTGGAGAAAGAATGTTTCTCTGTTGTGTGGGCCCTACGGAAGCTGAGGCCCTACCTCTATGGGACCCACTTCACTGTGCAAACTGACCATAAGCCCTTAAAGTGGCTAATGAACATGAAGGGAGAGAATCCAAAGTTGCTTAGGTGGTCCATAAGTCTACAAGGCTTCGACTTCACTATTGAGCATAGGCCAGGTGTCCAACATGGCAATGCTGATGGGTTGTCCAGAATGTTTAACCGACCTGAACAAGAGACTCATCCAGGGGTGGATTAGTTCACCCTGTCCATAGTCTGGGAGGGGCGAGTGTTAGAAAAGATTTCTTAATTGTGGGTAATTTTCCTTCCATATGGCAACCCCTAAACTTTTTGCTGTTGTTTTCACCATGATCTAGACTTTGCCAGAGAAGTGCAGCCTTCTGCCGCACTCCTCTAGGCTTTCGCTCCATTCTTACGGGCAAACTGACATGCCCTTAAGACAGCCAGTACCGGGGAACGTTGTTTTCCGTAGTTTCTTTATCATGTTGCAGCTTTCGTGCAACATGACACAAGAGGGCACTGTAAGTTAAGTTACTGCTCTCTTGGGTCTCTAGTCTTCTACAGGCCCTAGATACTCTTTTTGGATTGTAAATGATCGGTGCAAGTGAATCACGGGGCGGGACTGGTGGCAGTGATCGTTTCTTGTGTTTTTGAGTCCTTTTGGCGTTTTAAGCGCGTTCCTCGCGCTTAGCCCAAAATGGTGGCCTGGCTCCCAAAATGGCCAGACCACGAGGCTCTTTGTCCTGTCCGCTGACCGTCTTGCCCCCTTCACCATCCCCAGGTCGGGCTGACCCGGGGCCTTCCTTATTTGGGCATGTACTTTCCCGCGAAACACAGATGCTTTCCCGGGCTTCTACAGGCCTTGTGTGTGCCTCCAGGATGTGGGCTGGGATGTCTGGGACCAATACACATCCTGGTTGCCAGAGAGTCTAGTATGGTATGAATGCCTGGGACCACCGTGGTCCGTGATAGGTCCACGTATGGTGTGAGTGTTTGATGAGCGGTTCTCCCATTGGGTCCCCTCTGTTTTGGCGCGAAGGGAACCGTGGATAAGAGGGGGCTGGAAACGCCAGTACCATGTCAATCTCCTGAGTTCTCACGAACAAAGGAATACAGGAGCCAAGTATCCTGCAACCACGAGGCTGAACCGAGGAATAGCTGGTGACCCGCTGAAGGACTGCTCCTTTGCAATGCTGTCGCTCTGTGAAACCCTTTCTACCTCTGATCGAACCAGAAGGCCTGTATTGGTACTTCGACCCTTGGAATAGCGGGGACAGCTATTCTCGGCATCTTCACCATCTCCTGCACGTAAGCCTTCGGAAGTGTCTCTGGGCCATCCAGCAGACTGACCAACCTACCCAGGGGTCTTGCTCTGTAATCGCCGCCAGGTTGTGTTGTATTTCGAGTCCTTGTCACTCTCACACGATTCGTACACTTGGCATTCCCAGGTCTGAAGTGAGTAGTGTAAATTTGGCTGAGATACACACGGCCGTCCGTTGCACTGCTGTGGTAACAAACTGTGCGGGTTCACTGCGTTTGGGACGCCCTCAACTCAACTCTGCTGCTGCAGAATCTACATGACGACGAGACGTCCCCTGCTCCCCTGAACCTGCCAGCACTGAAACTGACGCGGAGAAGCCTGGGTCTGCTTGCATCGGGGACCGGTGAGTAGCATAGCTAGGAACTGGTCGCCCTCCTGCAGGAGCCCATAGCTTTTCCCTGCTGTGTCAAACTGCATGCCTTTCCGTACTCGTGCTCTGCTTCTGCCCACAGTGGAGGCTGCGCTTGAGTCGCGGAGCTCTGTTCATCTTCATTTGTTCCCCGAACTGAATTGCCTGATTCCCTCGAAGAGACTCCCCTTTTTGCCCGTTGGCACCAGCGTGTGCATGTACTTTTGAGCACAAG
The DNA here is from genome assembly GCF_040938575.1 of Ambystoma mexicanum. Lineage (NCBI taxonomy): Eukaryota > Metazoa > Chordata > Amphibia > Caudata > Ambystomatidae > Ambystoma > Ambystoma mexicanum. The sequence continues at coordinate 282,989,754 of NC_090931.1, read as the reverse complement.
GCTCCACTCTTCGTAGGGCTTGGAATTCCTTTTAGTTAGGTGCCTCTGAAGGCGGACTGGGTCTGATTATTATTCGCACTGCCTGTTTTCCTCCCCCTCTAGGTGGTCTACACATTTCGTGCGTCTAACTCTTTAGACTTGTTTGTATTTGTATATTTATTGTATTGGTTTGGTATGTGTTGGTTTACTAGAGTTTTATTGTGATTTCTCGCTACGGTCATTGTTGCAAAGGCCTTGGAATAAATGTGTATATATTTTTAATATAACACCTGTTTGGAGTAATTTGTAAGTGTCCTTGCTTTGTGTGCTCATTGCGGGCTTTCAGTCACCCTCACCCCTCTTGAGACCTAGTCTTGACCGCCGCGATCGCTACCCTGATTGGTCTGGCTTGTCCAGAGATTACCCTGTTCCAAGTAATTAGGTTGGCCTTCTGAACCTCTGCGCCTCCAGGACAGAGTTCAGAAATCCGTCTTAACATGTCTTACTCAGCAAAGCATTTTCATCAAAACCTAGAATAAACATACATCATTTTCTTATAGGAGGTTATGACTCCAAGATGGACAGTTTGGTGCATACAAACTGAACTCTTGCAAAATACACCTATGAGATAATTGATGGCGATAAATAGCACCAATGAGAGTCCCTGAATACATTGTACACAATCAAAAAGCATTTTGGGAACATAAGAATTACCACAAAATTTCAAATTTGACAACCATGTCCATGATAAAAAGGTTGAATGCAAACAATCCATAAGTACATAATGCTCATTTAATTTTTCACAACACTCACCCTAACATTAAAGTGTTCATAACCATGAACTAATACATTAATTTGTGCAGATTCCGTTTGTGGATATGAGAATAAAATGACCTCTCTCCATGTGACTTCAAAGGCTGTCTTTCTGGAGGAAAGTCTCAGGCTAAGGATTTCTGTGTATATGGAGCTTTACATACTCACTCCCCAATGCACAGACGTCCTTAGAGAAATAAAGATGCAGGATATAAGAACAAGAAAAAGACTCCTGGCACTAACAACGACGACACATGGCCCTGCCAAAGAACGTAAGTCATAAAGAAGGTCAATAAGGAAAGCAATAGGTTTTAAGGAGCTTCTTGAAGCAAAATGGTCTTCCACCTACCTAATACTGACAACAGTGTTCCAAAGTGTGGCCGCATAGAAGGAAGAGGCAGACATTTGGGCACACACTTTTTTTTATTTTAGGGATACATGCGACATTGCATTCGCAGACTGCAGAGAGGCAGGAGAAACAGGTATTACAATACAGCCAAACTCATTCACTGTTACCACATGTGGTGAATACCCGGTACATGGAAAGGACTGCATGATTCTAAGTCATGCCACCCTTTCTGTTATTCCCCATTTCCGAATTCCATAGGACACCATTGGGTTCTGTCACTCCCGCATGTGGTCAATACAGCATGCAGTAATGCTTTTGTGCTGCGGTAATTACCTTCACAAAAAAGCAGGCAATAAACAAGAGCTTTGGAAACAAAACTGAAAGCGAGGACCCGTAGTAATTTCCAGGAAACAATCATGAGGAGCACAAGTTGCGAGAAAACACAGGTAGAAGTTAGTCAGTCGCGTACGACCGAAAAGCGGAAAACTCGCCACGCCCACATTAGTCAATAGTATTTAAACACAAAAACCACAATATTAGAATACATTTGCATATAATCTGAATATTATTTTTAACTACATTCTAAGCATCCTATTGGTTTCTGCCTGGATAAAACCTAAGTCAGCACAAATGGCCCTATTCTAATAGGTTATTGTATTGTATTGTACCTGTCGATTGTATAACAGCTTTTCCCATTATTATATTATCAATGCACTGTTAGTGGGAATGCCCTTGGAGGGCTGGAGAACAGAGTGTTGGAGGTCATGGAGTACGATTGGGATGCCCATGTGCATTTGGAAAAAAAAAAGGCTTAGCTGGGCTGGCCAGGCTCCGGAGAGCAATCCATGTGGTCAGGCATGTGGATGGATGCTGAGAGGAGTCAGGAGATGGCATGACTGCTAGGGACTCACTATGTGTTCAGCGTGTGCAAATTTGTCACAGGTCTGCGCTACATTCTGCTGTCAGGGGTGTTGAGGCGTGGTCTTGTGTAAGTAGGTGGAGAATTATGTGAAGAGCACAGCCACATTTTGCTATATTGCTTGCTGTATACTGATGTGTAAGGATAGCCATGCCTGCAGCCAGTGGTGTGTTATACCTACCTTGCCAAAATCGATGGCTCTTTGTCGTTTTCGTTGCCTGCTCAGGTATTTGGTTTCTTCTGCCAATTCTTGTGGCTGCGACAAAATGGTTAGCAACAGCGATAGTCTGTGCTCCAACTATTTGCCACAAGAGGAGCCCGGGTTATACTTCCAGATTCTTCCAGGTGAATAGGGTGGCGAGTTTACCTCGTCTCGGGAGGATTGCCCGGGCAACCCCCACAGGCCTGCTGGTTCGGGACGTGGCCATGGTGGCACGACCTCCCATGACAATTCCCCGAAGTGCTTCCCAATCTGTTCGGATTGCAATAGTTTATTCGCACCATTATGCTTCTACCACTTTGTTTATGAATTGCCTGTTTTCCCGTACATGCCAGGTGCAGTGATTCATCAATTCTGTGACATTTCATATATGAGGGTTGTGATTCAGCTTGTGGTGCTTGAGGGGAGCAGGGTTATGATATGTGTATGATATTGTGTTTGGTATGGACCGCCCTGAGAACTGCAAGTACCGCCAGGTGCTCGGAGGTTGGTGTTGCAGCTAATGCAGCCGCCGCTGCCTGAGGTGACTTTTCATATGCCCGGGGTGGGAATTTGAGGTGTTAGGGAGGGTTTCAGGATAATGCAGTAAAAAGCCATGTTTTTAGGGCTTTTCTGAAAGAGAGGTAGTTTTCAGTGCAGCGGATGTGCAGCTAAGAGTGTTCCAGATGGTGGGAGCTAGGAAAGAGTAAGCCAAACCACCAACTCTGGTTGAACGGTGGGGTGGAATAGCAAGGAGGAGAGCTGATCCCAATGTGAGTTTTCTGGGGGACTGTAGTGGATGATTTTTTTCCGAAGGAACTCAGGTCCTGTATTATGGAGGGCTTAGTGTGTAATGCACATCGCGTTGAAAGTTGCTCTTAGGCTAACAAGGAGCTAGTGCAAAATTCTGAGTGCGGGGGTGATGTGCTCTCTGGACGAGAGTGCAAGGAGCAGTCTGGCTGCTGCATTTTGGATATGTTGGTGTTTCCTGAGCTGGCATGCAGGGACACAGAGATAGAGGGTGTTGGCGTAGTCTAGGTGGGAGATGATGATGATGGCCAGTATTGCAGAGATTCATTGAGGGTAAGAGAGGTAGGGAATGATTTGTTTTCGTAAGTGGAAGTGGTAGGTTCTAGATACCGAATTGATGTGTTTGGAGAGAGATAGGTCTGCGTCCAAAGTGCATCCAAGATTTTTAACAGAGGTGGAAGCGGCAGGTGGGGCTCTAAGGGAACCTGGCCTTGGTAAAGGTTGGGGTATCAAAGCAGGTTTGCAGCATAGTAGGATTGCTGATTTACCCAGGTTGAGCATTAGGTGGTTGTTGGTCATCCAATGGTCATGTCCAAGAAACAAGGGGTGAGGTGGGGAGGCTGGAATCTTGGGGATTTTGAAAATGATCTGGGTGTTGTCTGCGTAGTTGTAGCAGGTGAGGTTGTGGGAGAGGATGAGAGCTGGCAGTGGGCCTAGGTGGAGGTTGCCGAGGAGGGGTGAGAGGGAGGCTCCTTGTGGCACCCCTTTTCTGACTGGGCGAGGGGCAGAGGTGAAAGGAGGGAGGAGAACAATTAGTGAGTGATTGGAAATAAAACAGATGATCCAATTAAGGGCGGAATCTTTGATGCCTACAATGAGGAGCCTATTCCTGAGTATTGTGTGGTTGATGGTATCAAAGGCTGTGGATAGATCCAGGAGGCTGAGTGAAGCACACCCCTCTGAATCGGCAGTTCTTTTTAGGTCATCCCAGATGGAGACCAGAGAGGATTCCGCTCCACACAGGGTGGTCGGAACTCTGATTGAGCTGGGTCGAGGAGTCTCTTGTGAAAAGGCCAAGCTGCTCATATGCCACAAGGTCAATTAGTTTAGCAATGAAGCAGGTATTGGAGATTGGGCAGTAGCTTGATGGATAGAGTGGGTTGAGGCTGGGCTTTTTGAGAAGGGGTGTGACATGAGAGGTTTTGAAGGCCTCTGGTAAGGTGCCCAATGAGTGAAAATTATTTATAATGGAGCACACTACGGTGCTAGCACATAGGGAGGTAAAGATATTTTTTAGAAGGGGTGGTGGGCAAGGATCTCCAGGCGAGCCTGACAGTTGGCTGAGTGTTAGTAGGTTACAGAAGTTGGCCTGGGAAAGAGGGGTGAAAGAAGAGTAATTAGGTCGGGAGGGCGAGTAAGAGTTTGGGTTTGGGGGGGGTCTGGATGCCAGTGGTGGGGTCCAACCTAGTTTAGTGGTGATGGTATGGTGTCTTTCTAGTGCCACATTGTAAAAGTGGTTGGAAAGTTCATCGCAGAGAGCTTGTGAGTATGGGGTATGACACCCTGCATGGAATTTTGCAGTTGGAGATTCTGTTTCCATAGTTTTTTATGTTTTTGCTTTCTTGATTTCGTACAGGTCTGCCCTGGTCAGTCCTGCAAGTGCAGTTTTGTTAAGAGGGGTGGGAGCGCTCCTCCAGGCTCATTGTAAGCGATGCTTCAGGATTTTGAGATCTTTGAGGGAAGGGGTCTATCACCTTTGGTGAGGAGTCAAACCTTAGGAGGAATGACGGGATGATGTGATGGGGTCATTGCTTCGCAGAGCCAGTGGTCGAGAGGTGGATAGATGGGTGTCCTTCCTTGCAAGAAAGACACAGAAGTGTATGGAGTAGGGAATGGGCCAGGTCTGAGTTGATGATGATTTTATACCAAAGAGGGAGGGTGGGCAGGGTAGTTGTGGGAATGTTTGAAGCAAGTGCTGGGAAAGGTGGACGGTATTGAAGTTAGAAAGGCATAGAGTGGTGATCAGTCCAGATGAGTGGGTGGGCGGGAGTGCGGACACTTGGCCAGATGTGCAGAAAAGTGCATATATGGTGTGACCAGCAATGTGGGTCGGGAGTGAGATCAGTTGTGTTAGGCCAACAGAGACATCCAACCAGATGTTGAAATCTCCTAACAAGGTGAGCACGGGGTACTGGATCAGCATGGGTGAGAGGGAGTCACAGAGAGAAAATGTTGGTCGTAGCCAAGTGGCCTATATAGGGGTAGGAAGCTGTAGGTGACGGAAGGGCTGAAGTGGAACTAAGCGAGAATGGATTTGCATTTGCTGTCGCAATGTAGACTCTCTGTGGATATTACTGAAAGGAGTTGTTTGTGGAGGATGGCTAGACTCCCCACACTGCTAGGCCTGTTATGTACCAGTAGGGAGTAGCCAGGAAGGAAGGCCTTGTGTGCTATTGAGTTGAAGTCATCAGTAAACCAGGTTTTAGTGATGAATAGGAAGTCAGGGTTTTCAGTCGATGTGAGGTCAAAAATGTTGTGTTTATTTTTTGTGACAGTTTGGGCGTTAATGACTATGCAGGATAGAGGAATGGAATTCTGCTATGAGGTTGGCATCAGGAATGGTAGTGGGTTGGGTGTGGGGGGGATAAGTGTTAATGATATCTATATTAAGCTGTATTTGTAGTTTAAGACGTGTGCAAATATTGACATTACATACCAAATTGCAAACACTAACCTGGTCAGACAGCAAATTAGTGAAACAGCAAATGCAGAAGATAAAGATCTCCCGGAGGATCCTGCCTCCCCTCACCAGGACAGAATGACCAGCGAGGGAGAGAGCACAACCCCCAGGGAAACCCTCTGGGGGAAAAAACCCTGTGTGGATGCCGATGGAAATCTTCAGAAATAGGTCTTGAGCGTTATCGTAATCCTCCGGGCGTTGGACCGAGGAATGGCAGTGGTGAGTATTCTACATAAGAAAGACAGGACAGGTAAGTATGCTGCAGTAAAAGAGGTAAGACAAAGGATTAGGAAAAGGAAAGCGAGTTTCAATTTACGGAAGATCCTAAACAGGTTTGAATTTAAGTATGCGTGCGGAGTCAACTTCTAGAAAGCCAAGGCACCTATGTTTCGGAAAGCGGGGCACAAGGAATCCCTACAGAAAGAAAGAGGATTAATATCTGAGAGAGAGAGGAGAAGAGTCTCCACTGGTTCCAATAGCAGAGAGGAAAACTCACTTTCTTGATGAATGTAGGAGCCCTACTACTTGCTGTTCGTTTGGAAGGTGGTTACGAATAGCTGGGTAGGATGTAAGCAGGGAAAGAAAGCCGTTCAGGGAGCACGATGGAAAGAAGGCGCTGTTGAGGAATTCTAGAAATGGAAATAGTCAAATAAGACGGGTTAGAAGAGGAAATGAGCACACAACAGTGAGCGCAGGTAATAACCTAGAAACGAACTTACGGAGCGCCACATAACACAGTAGCGACGCACCGAAGAGAGTTCCTTCTGTTCCTAAATGGAGTCACGTGACCAGCTGATAGCGTCCGTTGAGAACGTGAAATAACTAGACTGCTGCCGCCCGTATAGCACAAAAAGTCGGTGGCCATCTTGGATGATTCCTGTCGTACTGATCCACACATCCGTCTGTTTTGCCAAAGAGACCAACGTTGGAAAGGTGTAACACTATGCCCCCTCCTTATGGGTGGTGACCCCAGCTTCCCCGGGTGGAGTCCGAAAAATCGTCGTACCAGACGGGGAGCATGAACACCAGAGACCGGGAAGAGGGTAAAGCCAATCGAACCGCAGCTGTTCCCACCAAAGACAATACCTTGAAAGGACCAAACAATCTAGGAGATAGTTTGGAGGGAACTAAATGCCTGGGGAGAAATCGCGAGGCTAACCAGACAGAGGGCCTCATTCCGAGTATGGCGGTAAGGGATAGCGGCCACCGGTAACGAGACCGGTGGCGGTATTCCCTTACCGCCATACTCCGAGTTCCCTCTGCGCCCTCGCCTTTAACACCTGCTTTGAGCAGGTGTTAAAGTCGAGGGCGCAAAGGGGCCTCCAAGCCAATAACGGTGACCGTAATGAACGGTCACCGTTATTTGCATCTTCCCCATTCCCATTGAGCCCTATGGGGGCTCATTTGGGAATGGGGAAGAGCCTTGGTGAATGGGGAATTACCACCCCGCCAACCTTGGAATGGGGCGGTGATTCCGCCATCCACCAAGGCGCTGCCGGTCCGGGTACGGCGTCAACCAAGGCGTTAATAGCGCCATTGATTAGCGCCGTACTCGGAATGAGGCCCAGAGTCTCCCACATTCAAGGCTGGTATCTCACAGCGATGTGGATCAGCATATTGTTTAGCTTGGTCTTGTGCTGCTTGTAGGGACAAACGAGCAATCCGGTGTCCATTCTGGATATCAGCTATGAGGCTGTCCACCCCCGGAGAACAGGAGGAAGGTGAAGGCACAGTAGGTATAAAGGAAGGATGATACCCATAGGAACAATGAAAGGGGCTATTTTTTAGAGCCGAATGCCTGGCTTTGTTGTATGCGTATTCCACCAAAGGTAGAAGATCCACCCAGTTGTCCTGTGCCGCTGAGACAAAACAACGTAAGTAACCTTCCAACGTTTGATTGAGGCGTTAAGTCTGCCCATTGGTCTGGGATGATATCCAGAAGTAAGCACTCTTTTGATTCCCAGGATGTGGCATACCCTTTTCCAATAGCGAGAAGTGTATTGAGGCCCCCTGTCTGATACAATAGTTTCAGGGAGACCATGTTGAGAAAACACTTCAGAGATAATTATCTTGGACATCTGTGCCGCCCCTGGGATCTTGAGTAAAGGGGTAAAATGAGTCAATTTCGTGAAATAGTCGATAGTGACCATAATGGTGGTGTACTGAGAAGAAGAAGGAAGATACACTATAAAGTCCATAGATATCACTTGCCAAGGTGTTTCTGGAATTGGCATTCAGCTAGTAGACCAAATGGCGGAGCACGAGTAGTTTTGGATTGAATACACGTAATGCATGCGGTCACATGGTCACGAACGTCTGATTGGATATTGGGCCACCAGAAATGACGTTTGACTAAATCGAGGGTGGTCTGAATACCTCGATGTCCAGCGGCCCTGGAGTCATGGCACATACGGGGCACTTCCATTTGGAGAAAGGGGGAAGGGACAAGGACTTGTTCTCCAAAAAAGTAATAACCTTGATCTTTAGTTAGGTGATGAGTAGAAGCGTGATCCTTGCATATCTGGGAATTGCTGGGAAGTATCTTGTTTGAGCAGCTGAAGAAATAAGGTGATTACTGCAATGAATGTAGCCTTTGGAAACATCCTTTCTGAGTAGAATCTGGTAATTGGAGGGTTCTTGTGAGACAGGGCATCTGCTCGCAGATTTTGATTCCCTGGTAGAAAGGTGAATTCAATCCGATACGATAAAAAGAAGTGAGCCCATCGTGCCTATCTGCTATTAGTAGTCTTGGCATGTTGAAGTACCTTGAGGTTCTTATGGTCTGTGCGAACATCCACTGGAAAGGGTGAGCCTAATAATAGACGTCTCCATTCCTTGAATGCCCTTTGAATTGCTAGTAGTTCCTTTTCGAGAACCGAATAATTTTCTTCTGAGGAGTTAAAGGTTCTTAACAGATAGGCTACGGGTCTTTCTTCCCCTTGATCCGAGCTTTGCAGGAGTACAGCCCCTAATGCATGATGAGAGGCGTCCGTTTCGACAATAAATTGTTGGGATTGATCTGGAGTGGACAAAATTGAGGCAGAGGTAAAAGAATTCTTCAGGTTCTCAAAGGCTTGTTGAGCTTGCTGATCCCAGGAGAATGAAACCCCCTTCTTCTTTAGTAGTCTGGTGATAGGTAGAATTATCTCCAAGTAGCTGGGAATACATTTACGATAAAAGTCTGCAAAACCCAGGAATCGCTGGATTTTTTTAATGGTAGTCGGGGAAGGCCAGTCTAGGACTGCCAACACTTTCTTGGGGTCCATAGAAATGCCTTGAGCAGACAACACGAATCCCAGATAAGTAATCTGTTGATGGTGGAATTCGCACTTCTCTGCTTTATAGTATAGTTGGTTAGCTTGTAAAAGGTCTAAGACGATGTTGACATGATGGATGTGTTTGTCTTTATTTGAAGAGAAGATCAAAATGTCATCTAGGTAAATGATGACAAAGTGGAGGAGAATGTCTGCGAATAAGTGGTCCATAAATCATTGGAAGACTGCTGGCACATTCACTAGACTGAACGGCATTACCTGGTACTCGAAATGGCCAAATGGTGTTCGAAAGGCAGTCTTCCACTCATCACCAGGAGCAATCCGAATCAGATGATATGCCCCTCGAAGATCTAATTTAGTGTAAAGAGCCGCTCCATGAACCGCTTCCATAATATCCTTGATCAATGGCATGGGATACTTGTCAGAGATAGTGATTTTGTTGAGGCCTCGATAGTCGATACAAGGTCTAAGTTCCTCTGAGTCCTTCTTGGGAATAAAGAATATAGAGGCACCGGCAGGAGATTTAGACTCAGTGATGAGACCATTCTTTAGGTTTGAGTGGAGATATTCTTTGAGAGCTGTCTTTTCTCATTGGGAAAGGACGTACATCCGTCCAAACGGAATCGGTCTGTCCGGGAGTAATTCTATGTGACAGTGATCTCTTCGGTGAGGAGGCAACGAAGGAAATCGGGGAGTCGAGAACACACTATGATATTGTTGATGACATTCTGGGATAATTCCTAACTGGCCAATGGAAGTAACAACAGTGGGATCAGCAACCTCAGAAGGTATCTGCACTCCTACAGAATTTTGGTAAAGACAATGAGTTGTGCAATATTCTGAACCTAAGAAAAGAGTTCCTGTCTTCCAGTTTATAAAAGGGTTATGAGTACGTAACCATGGAAGGCCCAAAATAACAGGGAAATGGGCGGCCTTTATCAGATCGAATACCAACGTCTCCTTATGAGAAGCTATCATGCATATTACTGGTTTGGTCTGTTCTCGAATGGGCCCGGAGCTTAAGTCGCTCCCATCAACCCCTTGAATAGGAGTAGCGCAAGATTTGGCAACTCTCGCAATCCTATTCTTAGTCGCCCATTGGTCATCCAGAAAATTTGCGGCAGCCCCGCAATCAAGTAACGCAGGGATACTGTGTAGAACTTGGTCAGGTAAGATGATGGTTAGGGAAAGAACTATCATGGATTGATTGTCTGCAGATGGTTCAAGCGATGATCCGATCCTATGTGGGGAACCCTGTTTATGAGCACCTGCCGTGGTTCCCCCTACGGCAGGGGTTTGGCGTTTCCCGATAACGGGATCCGAGGACGGCGAGGAGGAACAATCGGGCAATCCCGTAAGATATGCGAGGAGGACCTGCAATACATACATAGCCCTAAAGACTTTCGATGTTCTCTTTCAGTAGCGGAAATAGGACCCCTAACAGAACCTATCTGCATGGGTTCTTCTATGGGAGTTGGCTTGCTCGTGATTGGAAAAGAATCAGAATGTGGACGGACACCCTTGCCTTTCTTCCTCTCCTGAGAACGCTCTTGGAGGCGGTATTCAATCTGCATAGTAAGGGTGATCATATCAGCCAAATTTGCTGTCCACGGGACTTTGGAAACCTCATCCTTAAGTTCCTCCGAGAGGCCTCGCCGGAATAATGTCAGAAGTCTGTCATCAGGCCATCCCGTTTCAGAGGACAACTGTTTGAATTGGGTGATATAAGCCATAAGGTCTTTAGTACCTTGTTTTAGATCAAGAAGTTTCTCCTGGGTGGTTACAGAGATCTCTTGCCGACTAAACATTGATTTTAGGCTATTGGTAAACGCCGGATAGGAGTCTAGAATGGCATTGCCTGAGGTGACTAATGGGGTGGCCCAATCTAGGGCTGGACCCGATAAGTGGGAGATTAGGAAGCCAACCTTGTCTTTATCAGTAGGAAAGAATGGGGACTTAAAGGTAAACTGAACAGTGCAACTATCCAGGAATTCCTTCAGTTTATGCGGATCTCCATCAAACTTGCCCGTGTGTTAGGTAGCTGTGGGGGGTCTCTGAAAATGCTCGGGCAACATGCTGTCTCAACTGGGCATTATCTTGTTTAAGGGACTGCATCTCCAAGGACATGGATTGCATTGCTGCCATAAGCTGCTGCATTTGTTGACCCATTCCAATGCTGTCGGCCCACTATATTTTAGTGGCGTCGCTAACTGTTCATGATATCTATATTAAGCTGTACTTGTAGTTTAAGACGTCTGCAAATATTGACATTACATACCAAATTGCAAACACTAACCTGGTCAGACAGCAAATTAGTGAAATAGCAAATGCAGAAGATAAAGATCTCCTGGAGGAACCTGCCTCCCCTCAACAGGACAGAATGACCAGCGAGGGAGAGAGCACAACCCCCATGGAAACCCTCTGGGAGAAAAAACCCTGTGTGGATGCCGATGGAAATATTCAGAAATGGGTCCTGAGCGTTATCGTAATCCTCCGGGCGTTGGACCGAGGAATGGCAGTGTAGAGTATTCTACATAAGAAAGACAGGACAGGTAAGTATGCTGCAGTAAAAGAGGTAAGACAAAGAATTAGGAAAAGGAAAGTGAGTTTCAACTTATGGAAGATCCTAAATGGGTTTGAATTTAAGTATGCATGCGGAGTCAACTTGTAGAAAGCCAAGGCACCTATGTTTCGGAAAGCGGGGCACAAGGAATCCCTACGGAAAGAGGGAGGATTAATATCTGAGAGAGAGAAGGGTCTCCACTGGTTCCAATAGCAGAGAGGAAAACTCACTTTCTTGATGAACGTAGGAGCCCTACTACTTGCTTTTCGTTTGGAAGGTGGATACGAATAGCTGGGTAGAATGTAAGCAAGGAAAGAAAGCCGTTCAGGGAGCACGACGGAAAGAAGGCGCTGTTGAGGAATTCTAGAAATGGAAATAGCCAAATAAGAAGGGTTAGAAGAGGAAATGAGCACACAACAGTGAGCATAGGTAATAACCTAGAAACGAACTTACGGAGCGCCACATAACACAGTAGCGACACATCGAAGAGAGTTCCTTCTGTTCCTAAATGGAGTCACGTGACCAGCTGATAGCGTCCGTTGAGAACGTGAAATAAGTAGACTGCTGCCGCCCGTAAAGCACAAAAAGTCGGCGGCCATCTTGGACGATTCCCGTCGTACCGATCCACACAACCGTCTGTTTTGCCAAAGAGACCAAGGTCGGAAAGGTGTAACAATAACTGCATGGATGTCTGAGTGCACTTTGAGAAGTTCAGGGGGAGAGGGGTTTAAGGGCATATTGATCAGGGAAGGGTCTATTGGATGGGATTTTAAAAGGCTCGGACAGGTTTGCCAGTAGGCACGGAAGGATGCAGACAGCAGTGTCGGTGGGCAGGAGCTGACCTTGGGAGTGTAGGTGGCAGTCTGTCCACTGTGCGGCCTGAGCGGTTTGAGGGGCGCTTAAGAGGCACAGGTGTATGTAAGAGCATAGAAGGTATTGGTGAGGGTGGCTCGTGCTGCTCTGGGGGAGCGGAAGTAGGAGTTAGTTGTCTGAGGGGGTAGAGCAGAGGGCAGTGAGTTGGTAGCCAAGGAGCAGTGCAGGATTGCCAGGGTAGTGGGGGAGCGAGGGTTCAACAGGGGTGAGTCGTTTGAAGTGCGAGATGCTCTCTGGGCTGTAAAGATTGAGTTTGGGGTGCTTTTATGCCAAGTGCGGGAGAGGGGAGTGGGCAGGAGCGGTCGGAGGTAGGTTTGGATGACGCGGAGAGATGTGGGAGGGGGGCAAGAGGGTGCCATCAGGATGCCTGAATTGCCTTTAGGGAGGAGACGTGTCTGCTGCATATGGGGGCTACTGAGGGTGAGCAGAACATTGGGGGGGGTAGGGTTAGAGAGGCAGGGTGTCGTATGTCCAGGGTCAGCATGGCAGGACGATGTGAGAAAGCTAGAGTCACCTAGAACAGACTTCGGCACTGCACTGGAGAGACACACAGGTTCAACTTATGCACAGCAAAGGAAACTATAGTCTAACTTTGGTTGTGTGATGGCAAACACTCTGTTTTAACTGGCACTGTGATGGGAAACGGTCTAGAATCAGTTTTGGCACAGTAGTGAAATGCACTTAAATTTCACTTTGGCACAGTGAGGGAGAACACATGGATTCAGCTAGGTTGGAGCAGTAGAAAGCCACCTAGATTCTACCTATGGTAGAGCAACTAAGGCATTGATTTAATCTTGGCACTGACATGGAATGATGCTCAGCTTTGGCTGGGTGGAAAGCAGTGGAGACCACCTAACTTCAACTATGGCGCAACAAAAGAAACAACTAGATTCGACTTTGTTGGAGTGGGGGAAAGGCTTAGATCTAGCTTTGACAATAGCAATGGAAAACACTCAGAATTGACTTTGGCACAGCAACGGACACACTCAGAAATCATCTTTGACACTGATATAAAAGCACCTAAATTAGACTACGGTGGAGTGAAGGAAACAGGGCTACATTTAACGCTGGAAACAGTAATGGAATACACAGGGAACTGACTTTGGCACAATAATGGATGCCGTGGGATTCAACTTTGGCACTGTAATAGGGACTCGTAGGTGTAATTATTATGGCTACCTAGTACAATTTAGGTTAAATGCGGAATATGGCGATGTATTACAAGCATGCCAAACGCTGAGCACGGCACTGTGAGGGATCAGAAATGAAAGCTGGACACAAAGCTGTCATGTTTTTGGTTAAATAGTTAACAAAAGGGCTCCTGGCTAAACCCTGATCTACCCAGGTAGGTCAAAACCTGAACAAACAAATGATCAGGATGACCGAACGTGGTGTACACACTCCAAATGATGCTCATTCATGTGGCCAAATGGCATTTGTTTGAAATTATAGAAAGTGAATTTTTGTTTTTTACCAGATGCTTTAATGCATACACAAGTTCTTTAGAAAAATAGTAACAGGACATACATTATTGGCAATACAGTATCTAGGAATAATACATCGATATCTTCCAACCTATTTAGCCCTGATATGAATGTAGAATAAAATAAATAGTCCCTTACATCATTCAGGGATCATAGTGAACAAAATACATATACATAAAGTAAAACACATTACACCATTTGCCGTGTTGACATTAAACACTGGAAGGAGGGTCGACACAGACACAACAGTGTTTCGGCCAATTAAGAGCTGATCTATATTGCTGTGGATGTCCTTCATCAGGATGAAAAAGAAAAGTAGGATGATGTAATCCACAGGGTAGTACTCGCCTGCCAGGACTTCTCTTATGGTTTCACAGTAATTTAGATATACCACAAAAGCATATACTGTGAAGTGCTTGGTATATCTGTCTATGGTATTTACTTTGCCTTGTCTGCATTCAAACATTCTTCTTCTTATTTGCTCAAATGTTTCCCCCACACTGTATCTCATGCATCTCTACTTGATTGGGGTGTTCATTTGTACTTTGTCTTGTCTGCATTCAAACATTCTTCTTATTAGATGTTGAATTTGTTCTTTGCCTTGACTGCATTCAAACAAACTTTGGTTGTTTTCTTCATCAGCAACTTCGTACCATTGAAACATTTGTTGGCACACTTTGGGCAGACTCACTGTTACCTTCCAGCCTTTCTGACTCTGTTTGTGCCTCCGTGGTGTGATTCCTTCTCCCGCTTTTCAATTTGGAGTATGGGGACATTCTTGCAGCGTCCTGCGCTGCTCCGAGGTCACACACTGGCTTTCCTTTTCAGCATGCACCGGAGAACGCTGTCTCCTTGAGCGGCCCAACATCCAAGAGCCCCTGCAGGACTCCCAGCATCTCCATGGCCATTCTTGCTCGCACATGGATTTTCTCCTCCTGCCCTTCCACAGCGGTCAGTATGCTTCACGATCGTGAGCCTCAGCATGGGGTACAACTTCTTCTCCTGCACTGCTCCATCTACTAGTGTGGATGCCATCTTTAAATGTCCCACAAATTGTAGACTTGCAAAAACAACTAGTCTGCATGTTGCACTTCGAGCTCCTCTCACTTGGCACAAACTTCCTCCTCCTCCTCCTCGTCTCAGTACGTGAGTGGTTATGGGAGTTGGACTCCATGGATATCTTTGGACTTTTAACTCTTAAATGGTTTTTCTCAGAGATTTCACATAAACACTCACCAGTAACAAAAGGTGTTATGTGTGAGTTGTGGGTGTTTGGGTCAAAGGTGTGGGCCTGACCAGAACGACAATTGGCAATTAAAAACCCAGGTATTAGAGGGTCTTCCTCGTGGGAAAGGGGGAAAAACTATGTTTCATCCAATGAAGTCATGCCATCTCCCCTGTAGTTTTCTCCTCGCATGTGATCCTCCCTCATAGAAATGCCCCCAGAGTCAGGATCAGGTAGTGCTTGTCATTCCCTGGCCACATGGGAGGAGGTCACAGAAGGGAATCTGTGATGCCTCCATTGGAGTCATCACAGCAACCCACACAGATAGGCTGAATGTAAAATATGTCTGACTAATGCAGTTGGGGTCACATCATGGTATGACTGACTTACTCAATCAGGCTAGACGTGAACTACGGGCGCCGTACACAATTGGCTGATAGTAAGTACAATTTACACTAGATGTATATGGGTATACACTATTAGGTAGTAAGAGTGGTGGGGTTTTATTGGAGTACAGTAATGGCTATTCTTCTCACCCAGACTACACTTACCTTATCAGTTGCTGCTGGTTGTTTTCAGCTGGCTTTGCAGGCGAACACGGGCAAACACGGATTGGAGCTTTTTCTTCAGGAGCTGCCCTTTAGCTTGGCCCCACCCTCCCTTGATCCTCACTTGACCCCACCCTCCCCACCAAGTACCGCCCCATCACCAAGGTGCCTTACCGCCTCAAAGTTCTAGACCATACTGCTTACACCCAACTTCAAGCTCACCTGGAAAACTACTACCTTATTGGCTCTCGCCAATCTGGCTTCAGAGCCAGACACAATACGGAGCTCGCTCTCATCGACCTCAAGGTCCAGCTCGATTCCAATCACATCTCTGGAGAACTCGCCATCCTCCTCCTTCTCGACCTCTCAGCTGCCTTCGATCTTGCCGACCATTACATCCTGTGCCAGAAACTCAGCACTAAATCCAATTTCTCCTGACAAACCCCCAACTGGATCAAATCCTTTCTCAGCGAGTGCTCCTCTGGCGTCCTCGCTGGCTCGGAAGCCGCTGACCCCATTTCTGGCCCTTACAGTGTTTCCCAAGGGCTGCCTCTCACCCACTCTATTGCATGTACACAAAATCCCTTTTTTACCACCTCAACAGTTTTGGGATCCCTTAGACAAACTTTGCAGGTGATACTCAAATCTTGCTAAAACTCACTGGGAACCACACCACTGAACTCTGCCAACATCAATCACGTCTACAGCGGTATTACCCCAAACTACCGAATGTAATTTTACTGTATGGAGATTTGGTCGAATTACGGCTGTATGAAAATTTCGAACAGCTGAAAATTTCGAACAAATTCCCATTCAGTGGAATTATATTGAACAAGGGGTGCTGGTGCTGCAGAAGTGTCCCCACCGGGGTTGAGCATAAAGTAAAAAAAGAAAGAAAAAAAAGGCCCCTGCAGCACCGGTTCCCGATTGCGGAAGTGAATGGGAACAGACATTGCAGGGACACAGTGAGTCGGTGGCACACAGTGAAGTGTGCCGCTGACAGGTAAGTAAGTGGGTGGGTGGTATTGGGTTATCCAAAATGGCCACAGGAGGAAAAACCAAATGTTATTTTTGAACAAATAACATTTGGTTCTTTCTTCCTCGGTTATTTCAGATACGATCAAATCACAGTAATCCATCTACAGCATCATTCAGGCTTGGATGGCTGAACACAATCTTTGCTTGAATGACGACAAAACAGAGCTACTCATTATTGGATCGTCACACGACTCAAATGCCTGGACCCAGCATTTGCATAATTCTCCATTGATCGTAACCCTACTGTCGTTTCAAGCCAAGTGAAAATCTTGGGCGTCTACCTAGATCTAGAGCTAACTATGCACACGTTACAGCCCTCGCCTCGTCAGCAGCTTATACCTCTAAGCTCATCAACCTCAGCAGAACATTTCTATCCACTGACAATTGCCTCGCCCTTGCCAGGGCCATCATAGGCAGAAAACTGGATTATTGCAACACCATTCTCTCTGGCACTCCATCTAAAAATCTATCTAAACTTCAGCTGATCCAAAATAATGCACTTTTGGGTGCTCTCAGGACTAAACCGTTAGGACCACATCTCCCAAACTAGACGGGATGGCCACTGATTGCCAATTAAAGCCTTCATCAAGTCCAAGATGTTATCTATAACCCACAGATGCATCTACAACATTGCGCCTGCTTTCCTCAACCAGTGCATTTCCAAAAGTTCGAAGCCTCGCTGCCTGTGCTCCTTCACCACTGTAACTTTAACCATTCCTAGATTCATGAGGAAAAGAGCAGGGGAGTGAGTTTCACCATCATAGCTCCCACCTTATGGAACGCCCTCCCCCTCCACATACAAGAAGAATGCTTCTACCACATTTTCAGAAAAAGATTAAAAACTTGACAGTTCGACAAATATGACCAGTCTGACTACAAGTGACCTCTGATCTCACCCTTCCTTTGCTTTCTTTCTGTATAACTTGTTTTTCTGCACTTTGTATGTTCTCCTCCCAATAAATTGTACCGGCACTGTGATACTTATGGTTTTGGGTGCTGTCAATAAATGCAATAAATAAATACTTTCTCTTCAGCTGAGGACATTGCACCCCCATATTTACATTCCACTCTCTAGTTAATTTATGAACTACTCTATCATTATCTTTCATCTTGTCAAATTGAGTCCTTGGTTCCTATACTTTAAAAAAAATTTTGATCTCCCCTATACTCTTCTGGGCTACATGTTAAAAAATACCAGTCCCCATACCCCACATCATCGACATACGATTCCAAATAATTTTCAAGATCATCAGGGCACTCAAACAAAGTTCCTGTGGGACCAATCAGGTGACATGCTTTAACCATGTCAGGCTTGTCCATCCGTGCAAGTCTCAGTGTTAGTTTGGGTATGGGTATTCTTCTGAAGGGGAGTGCCATCATTAGCTTTGAACGTGAGAGACATCATGGGCATTAGTTTAGCCATAGTTGTTTTGCAGCATCCCACAACTAATTGACAGGTGCAAAAGAGAACGAACAAGAGAATGATAAAAGGGAGCAATAGTTTTAAGACGTTACTCATCAATGGGGACACCCATGAAAAGATCGATTGAAATCAGTCATCTTCCTGCACCCTACCTTCATGCTCTATGGTAGGGCACAAAGTGAGTGTGCATGGCGTTTATTGCTTGTGTAATGCTTCCATTTTCTGCATCGTATGTCAGGTTTGTCAGTCCAGCAAGATGTGCCTATCATTGCACAGACACCACCCTGCATGGCAGTCATGGGGTCTAGAACATATCTATTTTGCAACGTTGTTTACCTTATATCTCTAAGTTCTTTGGTATTAAGCCCATTTTCAGTATCATTGTCCAGTTGTTTTAACTTCCATCTGGTGATTTGCAGCCACTTGGTGTTAGTTTCTGCTTGCATCCCGGAAGCGAGAATAGAGGTGGAAAATGGTTCAGCGTTGCAAAATAATTGATATTCTTGCAGTATTGCATTGAGCTTGTCCTTTGATTCTCGGAACAGGTACCTGTTGCAGTATTGAAGATCTAGGTCCAGAGATCGGAAGACCCGCTGGTACTGTAGCTGCATAGGCTTGAACATGGGATGCTTGCAGATGGCTGTAATGTTGACATCAGGTACCACCAATACGAGAGCTTGCAGTGTGGCCATTGAGCACAGCCCTCCCCAGAATGGTGGTAGTTGGGTGTAGGACAGTTCCCAACACATCCAATAAATGTTTATGAGTGCTGCAGTGCCCCCTCGGATGTCGGGAAGGTGAGCAGTCTTGTTGCAATTCATGTTGGCTCCCACAAAGTTGCTGCCATTGCTTCTGAAACGTTAGAAACCTGTATAAGTTTCACAATTCTTATCGGAAGTTCATTCTGTTTTAACCACGTTAAACATTTGGCATAACTACCCCAGGTGCAAGAACATGTTGTATTTATCTTTTGCAGCACATCATCACTTAGTCTAAACAACCCTCCTGCCCTGCAGCCAGTTGTCCCTGCAGCCCATCTCACTTTGTAATAGACAGCACCCTGCACCTGCAAGCCAGGCCTATGTCCACAATGAGACTGGCTCAGCCCTGTGTCATTAAAGCATTTGGAGCGGTTGGACGTTGTTAGAAAGAACCCACCCTTCCTGGCAAACCCTTCCCATTCCTCAGCTATCTGCCTCTGCCCCCTTTGTATACCATTACGCAACCTGTTTTCTTCTGTAATCATTTTCTCCTGTACATAATTGTTATCACATACTGTTGTGTCAACTGCACCCCACCTAATGTAGACCTTGTCAGCCTAGACAGTGCCTCGCACTCTGCATAAAGCCATGTGAACTAAGCATATTGCCTCACTTAGCGGCAACTCTTGTGGTAAAAACAACCTTGGTGTGGCTATTGCATATGGGATCAATGAATAAACAAATCAGGGGTCACTTGATTTCTCTTTCTCTACTGTGTGCATGTTTTCAGAACCACATGTTCTCTTCTGCGTGGTGATGCACATTGTTAGGTTTGTCTGGAATAGCACTTGGATTGGATATATGCCTCTTAACTTTAGTCATAGAAACATTCATATTTGCAGATGCATTTTCCGGTGTTAGTAACATTATAAGATCCATCCTTCTGAGCAGCTAAACACATAAACTATCACATGGGAAAACATTAGATGCAAAAAAGAAGGGCAAAATAAGGCATATACTATCAAAGTTCAGGGGCGTTTCTCGGGTTTCATGGTGAAATGTCTTGTCGCCGAGGTGATATGCTTGTGGGCTTAAAAATTTATTACATAGAAAGTAAGGAAAACCCCTGTCCCTCCCTATAATTAAGAGGGGTTTTCCTGCCTCAAACAAAACTACAGATACTGTCAGAATGTCAGTTGAAAGAAAAATAGTCCACTGTCCTATGCCCCAAACCTTTTTCCTTCCCTCACACTTCAAAAGAAAACTATATAACCAGTTCCAAACTGACTCCAGAAAGGTAGTTCCTTTATTCTCGATGTTTGTTTTGCCAGTTCATTACTGTTGGGGAATTCTCCTTCTTACCCTGGACGCTACTCCGCCTTCCGATGTAGTTTCACAGAGAAGGAGGGGGAGATCTCCCTACCCCAGGTCTTCTTAGGCAACTCTTTATAGTTCCACTAAGATGGAGGAAAATATCTTCCTTCCCCAAGCCTTTCCTAGGCTCTCTTTTAATATTCACAATGATCTCTGTGGTTTTGACAGAGGATATCTCTCTCTTCCCCTGGTCTGTTCTTGACTTTTGCCAATGGGTATCTCCACTTGGTCTTCTCTTCCAGGTATTTGGGTCCCAGACCCCCTTTCTCAGGCTTATAATGTCTCTCCCTCAAGGCCTGGTTCACTATCCTGCCAGGCATTTTTTCGCGCATACAATTCTAGAATTGCAGGATAATTTTATTAGAGGGGTCCACTGATGTGCAACAATCCAAACTCTTATTGCATTGATTCAAATCCTGAATAATCCTGTCTTTAATATAGAACCATCTTTCAACTCCATGTTCTCTGGACAGGTCTGTGCAATGGTTCCAGTGATAACATCAGCCATGCTTTTTAACAGGGACTGTAGTGCCTTACCCGTGGCTGAGGATAACTGGGTAAAATTTCCAGAGTTATTGGCAAAAGGTACTTTCTCTGACTGACCAGCAGTGTTCTTCTAGACAACTTGTTCCTTCATTAACGCAATGTTTGCCATTGGGATATCCATAGTTACACCATTATCCTCCCCTGTTGAATCTGGTCTCTCTTTTTGAAGATGCTGTCTTCTACGGGTGCTCCTCGACAGAACCTCCAACATACAATTAAGCCAACAGCTCTATGTATATCAAAAGGACCCAAGAACCTTAGGCTGAGTGAGGGGCTCAATTAAAGCACCAGACATCTTTTTGGCAGTATAAGTTGCAACAGTGGACATTATAAAAATCTCCAAACCAAGAAAGACGAGAGGCCAGAGAGGATTATTCAATGTAAGGATTGCACAAGGCTTACACTAGATAAAACATGCCATCTGCCTGAACATCCGTGCATTCCCATATCAGTGGTGCTCTGCAATTGAAATCACCACATTACTGCAAAAGATGTACAGCAGAGCCCATTCAACTCATCATAGGACCCCTAAAATGGCACAACAGAGTCCTCATGGACAACAGCAACACGGCAATATGACCAGACAAAACAGCACAAAGAGAACTAGCCGCAAAGAGGCTGCCCCATGAGCACACATGGGAAGAAAACCAACCCGTCAGCACACACAGCAAGAGCCTTAATGGTGCCCCAGTGCCTGGGACTGAATAAAGGTGCCGTAAGCACTTACTGCATAAAACTATACCTGCCCGACCTGCACTACACTTGCACCCGGGGCTCACTGAGAGATTAGGTCTCTCTGTACACAGCCTCTGCTCCAAGCTGCAGGCTATGGCTGGCTGGATTCAGAAGTGAGGCCGTGCCTCTCCGGAGCGTCTCATGGTGCTTTTCCCAACACTCTCCGACTGTTAGAGGAAGGGACCCAACACCATTCGACTGTCAAGCCGCACCGCCTAGCAGCCGTCTCCAACAACTGATTCTGCCATTTGCATCCAGTCCTTCTGAAGTATCATTCCACAATTTTGGGGCCAACAGTTGCAAGGAACGGAATCGAGACAGAGCCTAGTGAGGATATAAAGGAGATTGCAAGAACTGAGAAGAAGAACAATTTTTGGATCGATAGTTGATGTATTTAAATATGTTGGAGCAAGTCTATGAATACACTTGAATATAATACATAAATAATGAAGCTGAAATCTAAAGAGAAAAGGAAGCCAGTGTAACGGGGCTAGATTAGGAGCAATGTGATCAGAATAGTTTAGAAAGAATACAAACAGCAGCATGTAACATTGATTGAAAAGTGCACATTTCATATTTGGCAAGACCAACATAAAGAGAGCAACACAAATTAAAGTGTCTTAATTAATAATTTAGTTGAGGAAAAAGTTAGCAAGTGTTCAAATGTTCAGATATTGAAAAGTTGAAACCGAGTTACAGATATGATTTGTTCCTGAAAGGAGAGGGAGGAGCAAGCATGAAACCAATATTTCTGGCTGACGTGCCAATACCTACTGAAAGCAGCGCCATGAAATACATTCAGGGGTAACTACTGAAGATGAAGCTGGAAGAAGACCATCTCTGTTTTACTCGGGACTTAACTGTAGGTCACGTGTGGCCATTCATGATGCAACAGATGATTCACATGTGGTGAGCCGTTGATGTAAAGTATCCACAAAGTCAGGAAAGGATAGCGAGATCTGATAATCTTCTGCGTAGAACTGAATCTGAAACCCAAATGAAGAAATTACAGAAGCAAGAGGAGTAGTATAAAGTGAAAACCAAACATGACATACTACTGTCTTGTAGATGAGTCTTCGTTATTACCCACATGGAGCAGAGGAACCGTGGAACTGTGAGTAGCGTTGACGGTAACACAAGTGAAAAGCTTCACTGAGTTGAGAAAGGATTACAAAGCTTATCCAATATATATTTATGTACCTTGTGCCTCAATAACATTTTCTTTTTGTACTATTATGCTGTACACAAGGGGGAAAGGATCTAATTGTGAGTGCCTGTTCAATGCAGAGTGGAAAGAAGCTAAAGTTCGTACACTGTTAAAACTATTGAGCAGCTGTGAATACAATAGCTATTACTACTGATCTAGTGTTGATACACGGATTTATTAGTCACACAATATATTGAGTTTAAGTTGTGTTGTGTTGCAAACTGGGCCAAGAATCCATACTAGAATGCAGCATTCTGATTGGCTGACAGGAGAATGCACAGGAGGTTTTCTTCCTGTATAAATCCTTGCAAGTTTATGTGAGGGGACAGGGGCTTCTGTTCCTTCCGCCAGCTGCAGAGACAGGTGCAGACTGTCAATGAGGCCGGGACCCATCTGCTCCTCCCTAAAACCATCTCACTGACGAGCATGAGGAGCTGAGGAGCATGAGGGACGAGGAAGGCGTCTGGTTAGGGGACTGACCAGGAGCGTGACCAATAGCTTATGTGTGGTCGAAGTCGATTCCCTCCAGTCGAAGGTAATGTTCGATGCCACACCTCCAACTCCTTCTTCTCCAACCTCTGCAACCATTACCAACTACCTACAGATAGAAGCCACAGCTCCCCAATCCTTGGCTTACCACTGCAAACTGTCTCTTTACCTCAAGTGGAAGCCAGTTTACAATAGAAAAGTTATGAAGTGGGAGAGCCACCCCCAGGTGACCTCAGCCTCGGCTTTACCTCTGGTCCCTGCTCATTAAACAACTGGAGTGATCTTTTCCTTGGACAATATTGCCTAATTCTAGACTCTGCAGCACCAGAGCAAGAATACCAGTTGCGTAAACCATATCTCTGCATTGCAACTAACTTTAATAAGCTTTGATACTCACTTTAACCATATTTAAAATATAAAATAAAGAAATGTTTGTATAAAATAAGGAATTTATCTGACAATAATTGTGGCATCACATAGCAACTGTTGGCGTGCGTACCTCTGATGACACACTTGCTTCGGCGATACTGTCTGGGAGCCTATTCTTCTAGGCATTGCAAATGAGGGCATGTGTGATGGGTGGCACCTTTGCTGAACTGAAAGGAAGGGGATGCTTGCTCACAACTATCGCACCCAGGTGCCTTTATGGTATAAGCTGTGAGCTGGGTGGTCAGGCATACACAGTGTTGGTAGGCCAATCTCCCCGTACGTGAAGATGAACACGGTATAATTGGACGCGGCTTGAACACCGCCGCCCTGTGGTAGGAATGCTAACAGAAGCTGATGGAAGGTGCGTGTGTGTGTGCGAGAGAGAGAGAGATGTGGTACTGAGGGACATCATTTGGGGGTCGCCAGAGGTCGCAAGTGCGACCTCTGAGGTCTCCCTTGCGACCTCTGTGGTCTCCCTTGCGACCTCTAAAAAAAAACATTTTTTTTGTGTGCAATGTAAGCTGCTGGGCTGTGGCCAGTACCATGTGACTCTTTAATTCTGGAGTGGCTAGCTTTCTTTTTCAGGCCCCTTAAAAAAAGAAGAAAAATATGAACAGGAGTGCCACAAGTCTAACACTTTCAGCACTGACCCTAAATAAGAAGGAATAGGAATAGCAAATAATGTGTCTTTCTGGAATTCTATACAATAATTGCTAGACTCATTAAAGGTTTATTTCAGGCACACTTCAGGGCGTGAGTCACCTATTTAACCTGTTCTTAAACGCCTCAACTCAGCCTTTCATCCTTCTGAGGTCGACAAATGGATACCAGCACCGGTTGGGGGATATTGGGTGTATATTTTTTCTACGTAAAGCGCTTAAGCGTAAGTGCTATATAATAACACATCATTATCATTTGGTCATAGACGTCTGCTTGCATTCACAGTAATTTGGTAATAGGGACCTATACACACTTAATACATATGGCGATCCATTCTTGTATGAAATGTACATCACATTATAGTGATATCGTAACCATATTTTACGTAGTGTACAATGCTATGTGATGCCACTTCCTGTTTTGTCAACGGGTGAAAGGTTGTGTTCCGTTGCTACCCGCGATCTCACTTCGGGGTGGGGTCAAATGACATCACTTCTGTGATGTCATCAGGGATCAAGGGTCGTGTGATGTCACTTCCACTATCCCTGGCATTTTGGTGAAATGACGTCCCTGGTGGTACTGCAGGTAAACATGCCTCTCTTGCTGCCCCTATCAAATGGGCACAACTCACCTTCGAATGATGTGTTTCACAGTTGCACATCACAAGATTAAAGAAGCATAAGAAGGCATCAGGCAATTATAAATCTAGCTGAGAATTGACATGAATTCAGTATACTTCTTACGTCTTGATTTCCAAATGTTCTGCTCTGGTATGCAGCAGACTTGACTACTACTCCAGACTCCTAGTGTGCCTTCCCCACCACTGCTTTTGCCCCTTAAAGAAGTATTCAATGCTATCACAAAACTGCTCTACAAGCTCCCTCACTCCTCCCCCATCTCCTCCAACAGGGGTGGAGTGCGAACCAAAAAAGTCCCTGGAAATAATTTTCTAATTGGCCCATATTACACATTTTCAGTCTGCCCAACCCTTTTCCTATCAGAACATTTGGAAATACCACACAAATGGTGCAGGGGCCTACAGGGAAATCTCCAGAGTTCCCTATAGGCCAGTCCAACCTTATCTTCCATTCACCTGCCACATCGGTCCCTCTTGAATTTCCATCTTGTAGTCTTTAAATCCATCCATGGGACATCCTCCTACTCCATGTAGATGACCCCGTATCCCACTACAGTCCTGCTTAAATCCACATGCCTCAAACCCTCCTCAACCTCAGAATACCCCGCCCACCCGCTTTGGGGTCCCTGAGTTAGAATACACTCCCTTAAAAACAGAAGCACTGGGCATCATGTCACGGTCTCTCTGAAGAAGCACTACTATTAAATTAAATTCTGAGGCCCACAAAGATTTCACCCCACCCCTGTTAATCTCTTCCCTGTTTCCGAAGGTGTAATTGTGAACAGATATATAGTTATAAGTGTTAAGAGTTTAATGTTCATACTGTAAATATGTAAACTGTTAGTATAACCTTTCCCCAGTAAATGAATGTCCACATTATAACCGTGAACCCAGTGATTTAGGGCCCTTTAAGATGAGGTAGCAATACTTTGAGATGAATGGAGATGCAGAAGTTACTCAAACATCAATAATCAAACCAACTCAGGAAGTTGGTAAAACGTGGTGCTGTTTTATTTGCAATTGTCTAAAACAGGGAGTTACAGCAGACATCAACGGACGTTCGCTCGATGTCTCTCAGTTCATCTCATAAAAAACACAACTTTTATAGTCAAAACTCATCATAAGTGATGTCACACTACGTGGCAGACTACAAAAACCTACTTGGGGATATGATAGGATTACAGGGAACATCTAAGTATACATTCCATACTAACAGGGGAAGTGATTGGGTTTCTACTGTCAGGTGGGCAACTAAGCCAATCCCAAGTGTACATCATCTTTTGTGTCACTCTAATACTCTACACCTCATTGGTTATACAAACTATAGGGCCCTTTGATACATAGCCCTCTACCATTGGTTTGGCACCTTTGTACCATTCTGGAATATTCCACACGCTAGCAGCACGCAGGCTACCATACCAGGTGCATGGAAGGTCGGCATGATCATGTATCCCCTTCCAATTAGCCCCACATCTATCATCACTCTTGCAGTCTGCCAGTGAATTAGGCTTTGAACTTGGCCTTGTAGAAGCTCTCTGTGTCTGGGAAATAAAGGGAGTATCTTCTTGGTTTCAGTGTAGCTTGATCCAAGGTCTATTTTGATCAAACGATATGACTATGAGACCGCATTTTAAAGCCTTTTGCAACATTTAATTCTATTAAATTATGAACTTTTGACGCCTTCAGTGTTTTTCCATTCCATTGTTGTTTCTTTCTCACGTTCAAGTAAATACTGGATGGACACCCAGGCTCACGGTGGCGTTGTCTTCTTGGTGCTGAGCCAGCCAAGCCTTTCTTGAATTTCTCTCTGACCATCAGTAATTTTTCAACTATGCCAAACTGAAAACTCTTTCCACTCACTGGGTTTCAGCCTTGCTTTAAGTGCACTGTGTAATATCCAGTTTGTATACATTCCTATGTATTATACATTGGTACATGGCTGCAAAAATATTCACTACGTAGCCAGCCTTAAGATGACTTTGTCTACTTGCGTTACTGCATCTGTACAAGTGTAAACTGGTTTATATGTTCTTCAGCGTTTCTGTAGCATGAGCATCTTCATCTCAAGCCCGAAATGTTGCTCATCTTTACCACCTCCTCTTCAAGGCTTATAGAATGTCTGTGTTCTTCTGCCTTGTGCATCTTTTCCAGGTGCGTCATTATCTGCTCTGTGTGACATCACCAGTCGTCTCTTTCACTCATTTTCAGACTTCTTCCGGGACTTTGTCCAAAAGGCCATTATTTCTTAGTGAATGCATATAAGGGTTTCTTAATAGATACCTTGTTTCCATGATTTTCTGTGGTACAGGCATCCTTGCTGGTACTGCACGTGTTGCAATTTCTGGCTCCCAACATATAGGCAGCATGTGGGCGGAGCTTTTGGTGGTGGTACTTGACTCCACCACTACAACCGTTAGCAGATTAAGGCTCGTGCTTTAAATATCTGTACTTTTAGTTCAGACCCTTCTCTTCCCATGTTACCAGCGTCTCATCGTCTACTGTTTGATATGTCCTCCATATTCTCCTACTGGATTATTGCAAGCACCTGGAATAACAAATATGTTGCTTACTCCTGGTTCT
Source organism: Ambystoma mexicanum (assembly GCF_040938575.1). Lineage (NCBI taxonomy): Eukaryota > Metazoa > Chordata > Amphibia > Caudata > Ambystomatidae > Ambystoma > Ambystoma mexicanum. Next base: position 282,962,218 of record NC_090931.1, on the reverse strand, counting down.
AAGGATGTCTGGGCATTGGAGACAGAGAAAGCACACAGCCCAATACACACAGACATCGTAGACTCAGCCCCTCCTCTTCTAAAATTCTCTAAGGGTTTACACTGGAAGGACACCGCTCAAACTCCCATGGAGTGACAGATATTACAGCCAATTTATTTTCACATTCAAAAGCTAAAGCTGTCCTAATGAGTAAATATGGTTCATAGTTACAAATATTTTAATGTTAGGGGAAGGGTTGTCAAGAATAAAATGAGAACCACAGTGACCCTCAAGTACACAACCTTTTTATCACAAACATACTTGTAAAATATGAAGAGCTGTGGTTATTCTTATGTTCCCAAAATGCTCTTTGGTTTTATGCAAAGCAGCCAGGAATCCTCATAGGTTCTACCTGTCCTGTTCCCTTTCTTCGTAGGCGTATTTTGAAAGAGTAGAATATGGATGTACTAACATGCTCATTTTGGAAAGATACTTTTTCATATGAAAATAATGTATTTGTTTATTCTAGGTTTTGATTGTGTGCTTTGCTCATTAAGACAAGTGCAATATTCTCAAATTCGCAAAAAAACATCCTAGAAGTAATCATTAAGAATGAAAAATGTAAATGGGGGCGTGGCCAGCGAGCAGCCGATGTAGACGTGTGCCCGCTGAGCTCCTGGTGCCGCCAAATATCCTGCTAAATCCTGGGGGAATCTGACTCGCAGCACCCCTGCAAAACTACGGAAAGTTGGCGGAAAGACAGCAGAACGCATCGCAGCTACTCCAAAACAAAAACGGAGACCGAAAGCGGAGATAACTGCGGCGGAAGGTGAGAGAGTGTGACGGCCGCCGAAAACGATCCAAGATGGCCGACGGCGACTTGGAATAACTCGCCATTCACATCCAGAACGAAGAACAGCGGCCTACGGGAGGTACAAACACCTAACGGGAAGGCCGCGACCCCGCCTCGAGACGTGAGGACACTGGCACTGTGCGGGCGGCCCCCGCGCACTGCCCCCTGACGACTCCATACACAAGACCGCCGGCGTCGTCCCCGTCCAGCCGCGGGCGCTCCGCTCCACTCCGCGTTGAGCGCCTGCCACTCCAGAGCAACAGGAATCCGGCAACGGCGGGAGGGACGGCGAAGCCAGACACGCAAAACGGTGAGGAGAAAGGTGGGCGGGAGGCGGTGGTTGCGACCGGTCCCTTCCCGCTCCCGGCCTTCCCGCCCGCCCGCTCCCAGTAAATCCCCCCCAATCATTGCGGTGCACGGAAATCACCGCTGCAGCCTTAAGACCCTCGCTGGGAGTGCGGCAAAACACAGAGGTAATCCCACACGGCAAGTCTTGGGAAACCATCCAGATACACAGAAATAAGCTGAAGGGGACCAGCATTACTCTGCATACAGGGAGGCGCGGGAAACCCGGAGTGTGGGTGGACGGTACCGCGGAAGGGAACGGGAGGTAGGGGTCGGAGAGGGGGAGCCGCCCCACCCGCCCACCCCCTCTCAACAACCCAACACTCTGAATGCAAATAGCCCCTTTCCTCGACCAACAGCCCAAGTGTTCAATCCGTGTCTCACATACAACACTTTTAGGATCAGGAAACCCCTGAAAGTGGAAGAGGGTATGGGTAAAGATAAGGGCAGAAGAGGCACGACACAAAGCAAAATGGAGCAATACGCAGTGCCCTTGGAGCCGACACAGGCAGCTACTGAAGATGAGGAACCCGAACCCTCTCTCAAAGACATTATGAATGCCATAGCCAATTCCAGAACGGCTATGGAGATTAAAATGGATGGCATCAGCACAGAAGTGTCCCTCCTACGCCATGATTTGCAGAAACTCACGTCTCGCACGGGAGAGGCGGAAACCCGCATATCCAACACGGAAGATGGCCTCCGTAACATGAGTCAACAGATGACCAGAGTAATGCAACGTGTTAAAACTCTAGAGGAACGAGTGGAGGAGGGGGAGGGACGCTCTAGGCGAAATAATATACGAATCCTGGGACTACCTGAGAAAAGTGAAGGCCCCTCCATGGAACTATTCCTGGAACAACTGCTCATGGATCTATATGCCCCAAAGAAATTCTCAAAACTCTTCTCTATTGAACGTGCACATCGAGTCCCAACAGGCAGACCAATGCCTGGGGCCCCACCCCGCACAGTGATCGCCAAAATCCTAAATTACAGGGACCGAGACACGGTACTGCAGATGGCTAGATCCAAAGGTTCCATGACCTATAACGGCGCCAAAATCGCCTTCTTCCCGGACTTTACCAGGGAAGTACAAAGAGCACGCCAATCCTTTGACCAGCTCAAGAAAAAGCTACAAATCCAGAACGTCAAATATGGCCTCCTGTTCAGTTGAAAATTTAACACAATGGCACAACAGTGCACTTTAATGATCCAAAAGATGCATGGAACTGGGCAGAAAACAACCTGGAGGGAGATTGGGGCCCTACAAATAGAAGGGAACGTGAACGAAATAGACCGCGCCCAGACAGACCCCCGAATGCACAGCTACTGCAAGATCAGGATGAACTACCGCCAAGAGGAGCCGACTGAGGCGGGCACGCACAGATTGACACCAACAAAACCGCCAACATCTGCAAGGGACTTCAAGTTGAGATGCCCGTTGGCAACGCACCGTCAGACCTCCCCCGCAGAATAAAGAAATGGCGGCCCAAGTGGGGGCCCCCCCCCTGACAGAGGTGAAAGAACTAGTGTCAAGTAACATCGAGAGACACACAAACTAGTTATACCAAATGTACTGATTAACTTTTCAGTCCGAGCAGACCCTAGTCAAGCTCGGCCTAATGTTCGGGCGACAGATACTTCTAGTTGGGGTGGAGTATAGGGAGGGGGCAAGGGAGTTTGTTTTCATGACAGAGTTTGTTTGTCTAGTTTACTGTTTTAGAATCAATGCGCGCAATGGGCTGGAACCTGGCTCCCGTGGGGTGGACAGGGGTTACAATCCGAGGACACACACAGCATTACCCGGTATGCCCAACTCCCGACCACCATGACAGAACACGCCATTGTAAGCAAGACCAGGTCCATTAAGATAATGACCTGGAACGTGAACGGGCTGGGCACCAGTATCAAGAGGCACCTTGTACTACAATATCTGAACCGTCATGCGCCCGATGTGGTTTTCCTAACCGAAACACACCTGGCGGGCACGAACTGTAACCTCTTTAAGCGAACCAATTACCGCATTGCGTTACACTCGGGTTTCTCCATGGGAGACAGGGGAGTACTGATCCTGGTACACAAGCGACTACCATTGAATCTCCTATCTGTCACACAGGACACGGGAGGTAGATTTGTTTACATAACCGCAACTCTTTGGGAGCGGTCCATATCCATGCTAGCTGTATACGCACCACCAACCTTACTCACCGCACTAATTAACGATATAACGCCTATGTTAGCGGCGGATTCCTCGAACTTGGTAGTAGTGGGGGGAGATTTTAATGAAGTCATGAACCTGGAACTCGACCGTACGCACATCCGTTCTAGAAACCCAGCTGCGCATACTAAATTAGCCACATTCGTCGACGCAATAGGCCTGAAAGATGTGTGGAGACACTTACACCCCGACACAAGAGAATACTCGTTTCTCTCCGGTGCACACGCCTCACTATCCAGACTTGATTACTTTTTTCTCCCGACTTCCGAATTACATCTAGCAACCGATGCACACCTCCTACCCAGAGGCATATCGGACCATTCACCGCTCGTACTAGAGCTTAATACCCACAGGCCGGTCCCCCCACCCGCATGGAGGTTAAATAATTATTATCTAGGCTTCCCCGACTTGGTGGAGCATATTAAAAATGCGACAGAATCATACTTTGAATTGAACAGAACCTCCGTGGATAGCCCTGTAACACTGTGGGAGGCATACAAGCCAGTACTGAGGGGGGAACTCATATCCCAGATCGCAGCCCACAAGAGAAAACAGGTAGCAGCGATCCGGGCGGCCGAAGTGCGCGTGCAGGAGGCAGAGGTGGCTCATCTATCCCAGGACCTCCCAGAATCTCATCGCGAGTTACAATTAGCACAAAAACAATTCCAAAACGTAGCCCTGGACAATGCCAGACAGGCACACGCAGCGATGCGTGCCAGAGTATACGAAACCGGGGATAAGGCAGGCAAAATATTGGCATGGCTGGAGAAGCGAGACGAGGGGCTCCGACATGTTAGAGCAATTAGATCACAGGGGAATACACTAACAACAGCGGACCGCGACATAGCGGAAGGGTTCGCAGCCTATTATAAGGAGCTTTATGGAGCACCAACCTCCCCCATTGACACCACGGCCATCTCTGGAATCACCCTTCCCTCCTTGACGCCCGAACAAAGAGCCCTGCTAGAAACCGATATGACAGAGGATGAACTGTCTGCAGCCATAGCGAACCTCCAACCCGGAAAAACCCCGGGACCCAACGGCTTTCCCGTTGAGGTGTGGAAGAAAATGGGCACAAACTTAATCACACCACACTTACTGAAAATGTATGAAACCTCCCGCAGCAGAGGGTCCCTCCCACAGGACCTGAGACAGGCCACTATAGTGGTCATACCTAAGGCGGATAAACCCCCAGATTGCTGCAGCTCGTATAGACCGATTTCCCTCATCAATACTGAAACCAAAATCCTAGCGAAAACATTAGCCAATAGACTCCAGCAAGTCATACCCTCCTTGATCCACCCGGATCAGTGTGGTTTTATGCCGCAAAGATCCACGCGGATGAATATACACCGATTATTTACTGCAATGGAAAATGCGACCACTATCCGAGGCCCTCTGGCCCTGCTGGCAGTAGATTTCGAGAAGGCCTTCGATTCTATTAGATGGGATGCGATCTGGGAAATAATGCATAGAATGGGATTTGGGCCCCAGTTCATGAGTTGGGTTAAATTACTGTATAATTCTCCATTAGCTGTCACGAAAGTGAATGGTCAAGTATCAGCCCCCTTTGAAATTGGCACAGGGACCAGACAAGGATGCCCTTTGTCGGCCATGATATTTGCAATAGCAATTGAACCGCTCGCAATGCTGTTAAGAACTAACGAAACATGGAAGGGATTCCGATGGTCTGAAGCCTGGGAGGACAAAGTGTCCCTATATGCAGATGACCTGTTGGTATACTTACAGGACCCGGTCAGATCCTGCCCCATAGTGACTGATCTACTCCAGAAATACGGCTCTTTTAGTGGCCTGAGAGTAAACTGGGCCAAATCTACCCTGTTCCCGCTTAGACAAGAGGAAGAATCAATCCCGCCCCAATGTCCCTACCAGGTAGAAAGGGAACAATTCAAATACTTAGGTATATTAATAACGAATAATCTAACTGATTATGTTCCCAGAAATTTGTACCCAGTCATGACAAGATTTGCAGAGGACACCCGTCACTGGTCATCCCTTCCACTGACATTACTGGGTAGAGCTGCGCTCTTTAAAATGATGACCTTGCCTCGACTCCTGTACATATTACAGAACGCCCCCCTATACATTCCTCCAAACATATTCAAGAAAATAGATCAGACACTTCGTAGACTACTATGGAATGACGGCCACCCACGTATGGCTCTCGCTACACTCCAAAGATCCATATGGGAGGGTGGAATAGGACTACCCCGAATGCAAACGTATTATTGGGCCAGTCAATTGATGAAAGTGAATGACCAACTACACGGCGACACCGGCGCACCACATAACAGATCTCTAGAACCCGACACTCCCGGGAAACCCATTATGCTACATCTCTACAAGAAAAGAGACCGCGCGGCCACCCCCAACATGCGAGCACAGATAACACAAATCTGGATAGATGCACACAAATTTGTGGGATGGGGCGACAAACTATCACAGGCGCAACCTCTATGGAATAACAGGAACCTCCCCAGTGCACACACGCTCCCCAGATGGCCGAACTGGTCTCGGCATGGATCACTCACACTGGGAGACCTTGTGAAAGATAACACCATGGTCCCTTTTGCGGAGTTGGCGCTCCGATTTGGACTTCCCCAAACTGAACACTACCACTATGCCCAACTACAACATGCACTACAGAACATCCTCCCCGAAGTGATCTCTCTACCAGACTTCACCCCCATTGAAAGAAACTTGTTCCCGGAACAAATCACTCATAAAGTGACATCGGTTCTGTACAGTGCCATAAGTTCCTTTGGCACACCAGATCTGCTGTCACTGCGGACCAAATGGGAGTCGGATGTGGGGGCCATACTACCGGAGGAATGGGTCATAGCATTGATGTTCCCTAGGGAGATAGCAATATCATCGAGGCTTAGATTGATCCAGTTAAAGATACTACACAGAGTATACTATCCTAGGGTAGCCCTATATAAATGGGGAAAGATCAATGACCCGAGCTGCCTGCGATGCAAAACAGAAGAGGGCACCTTCTTCCACATCCTGTGGGAGTGCACGCACATCCAACCACTTTGGGAGGATTGTTGTGTGGAACTCTCCAGAGTTATGGGGAAAACGATTCCCAGAAACCCTAAGCTATTACTGTTGGGGATAGATGATGAAATTGACTTATCTAGATATGAAAAATTGCTTTTGTTCACCACTACTGCACTTTTGAAAAGGAACATTGCTCAGAAATGGGGCTCGGACCAAACTCCGAGCTACGAACAATGGAGGACCGATGTGAATATTTGTATCGCAATGGAATACAGAGTATACGCAGCCAGAGGATGCCCGGCTAAAGCCCCGAAAGTGTGGCAGAGATGGGAAGAAGCCCAATGAGGGCTAACACAGGCAAATTGGCCATTGGGACACATCGAAAGGCACCCCCCCCCCTGACGCCCATGGTGCCCGCAGGATAATGCAGCTAGGCGCTGCCCCGTGTTCGGACAAAATTGACCCATTTGTTCTTTGTTCTTTCTTGAAACATTATGTGTACACCAATCGGAGACAGACAGTGACCTATACCAGCAATGCGCATGTATTGATTGTTTGTTTGTTTACTTGTCTTTTTTTCTTTTCTTTCTTTTTCTTTTAAAAAACACCAATAAAATATGTTATCAAAAAAAAAAAGAATGAAAAATGTAACATTTTGAAAGGAGCCTGTTTACCATGTTACTAACATTTTTTTTAATAGCTTCTTTTTCTTCGACTACACACCCTTTTGTCTCTCTGAATTTCCTGCTTCATGGAAAGGATCATGGTTAGATTGAAAGCAATGCTATAACTCTTCTGTGAACACCGAGGCAACGTTTAGTTTTGTGAGCTTGGTACTCAGTTGATAATGATTAACAAAAAGAGAAAATAAGAAATGCAATTGTAGACTCTCCAGCCTGGACTTCTTTAACCTTAGAGGGTCTATCAAAGCCCCAGACTGCCACCCCCAGCAGAGCTTATCTGAGGCCCCTCACCTCCCCCTGCATGAACACCGGGCCCTCAGTGTGATGGTGACATGCCTGATGGGCACAGGCGATCACAGTGTATGTCTCCAAATACCAGATGCGTCCCCACTTTCAGGGATGGCTGTGCCACGGCTTCTTCCATTCTCCTCTTAACCATAAAAACACATCATCCCCTCCGCCCCCTCCCTCCATCACGATATCTGTGTTTTTATCTGGTTGCACCGCGGTCAGCAGCAGCTGGGTTGGCTTGTGCAAATACACACCTGACAATGCTCACACAGAGAGACAGGGTCATAGAATGAGACAGAGAGAGCGAGAAAGAGAGTGCAGATAGAGGTGAGAGAGAGAGAGATAGCTAGATCAGCATTGAGATGCTGGGCTCAGTTAGTGCATAGTGTTTCCTGAGACTATCAATCGATCAGGGAGACTCAGGATATGTGTTAAATATCATCTATTAGCCCCAGGGGGGCAGGGAGGGAGGGAGGGGTCCATTGACCAATCACCTTGCTTTAAATGTCGGTTGAACCTGTTGATCCAAGCCCACTTTCGGAGTGAGCAGAGTGCTCCTTGCACCCACCTGCTATTTTCAGACTCCATGCCGAAAACCCCCTCTGCTCTTCCCCTGTGCCTCCTCTCCCCCTCCCTAACATGCTACAACTCTCCCTCCTCCCTTCCAACTACTAACTTGCCTACCTCAACCGCTCGTGGCCACTCCCTTACTCAGGACATGGGCGCAAGGCAAATGGATACGGGAAAACAGGGCGTTCTCTTCTTTATCCATTCGGCAATTTTCTTTTCCATTTCTTTTTTTAAACTTGTGAAACAGCTACCATGCATTTTCACAGCATAGTGACTTAGCATCCTGTAGTCCGGGTGGGACAGATGGGTGAGCATAGTGACTTAGCAGACTGTAGCCCGGGAGGGACAGGTCGGTGAGCAAAGTGACTTAGAAGACTGTAGCTCGGGAGAGACAGGTGGGTGAGCACAGTGACTTAGAAGACTCTAGCTCGAGAGAGACAGGTGGGTGAGCATAGTGACTTAGAAGATTCTACCCGGGGAGGGATAGGTGGGTGAGCATAGTGACTTAGAAGACTCTAGCCCGAGAGGGATAGATGGGTGAGCATAGTGACTTAGCAGACTGATGCCAGGGAGGGACAGGTGGGTAAGCATAGTGACTTAGAAGATTCTAGCTTGGGAGAGACAGGTGGGTGAGCATAGTGACTTAGACGACTCTAGCCCATGATGGACAGGTGGGTGAGCATAGTGACTTAGCAGCCTGTAGTCCAGGTGGGACAGGTGGGTGAGCATAGTGATTTAGCAGCCTGTAGTTCAAGTGGGACAGGTGGGTGAGCATAGTGACTTAGCATCCTGTAGTCCGGGTGGGACAGGTAGGTGAGCATAGTGACTTAGCATCCTGTAGTCCGGGTGGGACAGGCTGGTGAGCATAGTGACTTAGCATCCTGTAGTCTGGGTGGGACAGGGGGGTGAGCATAGTGACTTAGCCGCCTGTAGTCCAGGTGGGACAGGTGAGTGAGCACAGTGACGTAGCAGCCTGTAGTGTGGGTGGGACATGTGGGTGAGCACAGTGACTTAGCAGACTGTAGTCCGGGTGGGACAGGTGGGTGAGCATAGTGACTTAGCAGCCTATAGTCCGGGTGGGACAGGTGGGTGAGCATAGTGACTTAGCAGCCTGTAGTTCGGTGGGACAGGTGGGTGAGCACAGTGATTTAGCAGCCTGTACTCCGGGTGGGACAGGTGGGTGAGCACAGTGACTTATCAGACTGAAGCCCGGGAGGGACAGGTGGGTGAGCACAGTGACTTAGCAGCCTGCAGTCCGGGTGGGATAGGTGGGTGAGCATAGTGACTTAGCAGCCTGTAGTTCGGGTGGGACAGGTGGGTGAGCACAGTGACTTAGCAGCCTGTACTCCGGGTGGGACAGGTGGGTGAGCCAGTGACTTAGCAGACTGAAGCCCGGGAGGGACAGATGGGTGAGCACAGTGACTTAGGAGCCTGTAGTCCGGGTGTGACAGGTAGGTGAGCACAGTGACTTAGCAGCCTGTAGTCCGGGTGGGAGAGGTGGGTGAGCATAGTGACTTAGCAGCCTTTAGTATGGGTGGGACAGGTGGGTGAGCATAGTGACTTAGCAGCCTATAGTCCGGGTGGGACAGGTGGGTGAGCATAGTGACTTAGTAGCCTTTAGTCCAGGTGGAACAGGTGGGTGAGCACAGTGACTTAGCAGCCTGTACTCCGGGTGGGACAGGTGGGTGAGCACAGTGACTTAGCAGACTGAAGCCTGGGAGGGACAGGTGGGTGAGCACAGTGACTTAGCAGCCTGCAGTCCGGGTGGGTGAGCATAGTGACTTAGCAGCCTGTAGTTCGGGTGGGACAGGTGGGTGAGCACAGTGATTTAGCAGCCTGTACTCCGGGTGGGACAGGTGGATGAGCACAGTGACTTAGCACACTGAAGCCCGCGAGGGACAGATGGGTGAGCACAGTGACTTAGCAGCCTGTTGTCCGGGTGTGACAGGTAGGTGAGCACAGTGACTTAGCAGCCTGTAGTCCGGGTGGGACAGGTGGGTGAGCATAGTGACTTAGCAGCCTTTAGTCTGGGTGGGACAGGTGGGTGAGCATAGTGACTTAGCAGCCTGTAGTCCAGGTGGGACAGGTGGGTGAGCATAGTGACTTAGTAGCCTTTAGTCCAGGTGGGACAGGTGGGTGAGCACAGTGACTTAGCAGCCTGTAGTCTGGGTGGGACAGGTGGGTGAACACAGTGACTTAGCAGCCTGTAGTCCGGGTGGGACAGGTGGGTGAGCACAGTGACTTAGCAGACTGTAGTCCGGCTGTGACAGGTGGGAGAGCACAGTGACTTAGCAGCCTGTAGTCCGGGTGGGACAGGTGGGTGAGCACAGTGACTTAGCAGCCTTTAGTCTGGGTGGGACAGGTGGGTGAGCATAGTGACTTAGCAGCCTGTAGTCCGGGTGGGACTGGTGGGTGAGCATAGTGACTTAGTAGCCTTTAGTCCGGGTGTGACAGGTAGGTGAGCACAGTGACTTAGCAGCCTGTAGTCCGGGTAGGACAGGTAGGTGAGCACAGTGACTTAGCAGCTTGTAGTCTGGGTGGGACAGGTGGGTGAGCACAGTGATTTAGCAGCCTGTACTCCGGGTGGGACAGGTGGGTGAGCACAGTGACTTATCAGACTGAAGCCCGGGAGGGACAGGTGGGTGAGTACAGTGACTTAGCAGCCTGCAGTCCGGGTGGGATAGGTGGGTGAGCATAGTGACTTAGCAGCCTGTAGTTCGGGTGGGACAGGTGGGTGAGCACAGTGACTTAGCAGCCTGTACTCTGGGTGGGACAGGTGGGTGAGCACAGTGACTTAGCAGACTGAAGCCCGGGAGGGACAGGTGGGTGAGCACAGTGACTTAGCCGCCTGTAGTCCAGGTGGGACAGGTGAGTGAGCACAGTGACTTAGCAGCCTGTAGTGTCGGTGGGACATGTGGGTGAGCACAGTGACTTAGCAGACTGTAGTCTGGGTGGGACAGGTGGGTGAGCATAGTGACTTAGCAGCCTATAGTCCGGGTGGGACAGGTGGGTGAGCATAGTGACTTAGCAGCCTGTAGTTCGGGTGGGACAGGTGGGTGAGCACAGTGACTTAGCAGCCTGTACTCCGGGTGGGACAGGTGGGTGAGCACAGTGACTTAGCAGACTGAAGCCCGGGAGGGACAGGTGGGTGAGCACAGTGACTTAGCAGCCTGCAGTCCGGGTGGGACAGGTGGGTGAGCATAGTGACTTAGCAGCCTGTAGTTCGGGTGGGACAGGTGGGTGAGCACAGTGATTTAGCAGCCTGTACTCCGGGTGGGACAGGTGGGTGAGCACAGTGACTTAGCACACTGAAGCCCGCGAGGGACAGGTGGGTGAGCACAGTGACTTAGCAGCCTGTAGTCCGGGTGTGACAGGTAGGTGAGCACAGTGACTTAGCAGCCTGTAGTCCGGGTGGGACAGGTGGGTGAGCATAGTGACTTAGCAGCCTTTAGTCTGGGTGGGACAGGTGGGTGAGCATAGTGACTTAGCAGCCTGTAGTCCGGGTGGGACAGGTGGGTGAGCATAGTGACTTAGTAGCCTTAAATCCAGGTGGGACAGGTGGGTGAGCACAGTGACTTAGCAGCCTGTAGTCTGGGTGGGACAGGTGGGTGAGCACAGTGACTTAGCAGCCTGTAGTCCGGGTGGACAGGTGGGTGAGCACAGTGACTTAGCAGCCTGTAGTGCGGCTGTGACAGGTGGGAGAGCACAGTGACTTAGCAGCCTGTAGTCCGGGTGGGACAGGTGGGTGAGCACAGTGACTTAGCAGCCTTTAGTCTGGGTGGGACAGGTGGGTGAGCATAGTGACTTAGCAGCCTGTAGTCCGGGTGGGACTGGTGGGTGAGCATAGTGACTTAGTAGCCTTTAGTCCGGGTGTGACAGGTAGGTGAGCACAGTGACTTAGCAGCCTGTAGTCTGGGTAGGACAGGTAGGTGAGCACAGTGACTTAGCAGCCTGTAGTCTGGGTGGGACAGGTGGGTAAGCGTAGTGACTTAACAGCCTTTAGTCTGGGTGGGACAGGTGGGTGAGCACAGTGACTTAGCAGCCTGTACTCCGGGTGGGACAGGTGGGTGAGCACAGTGACTTACCAGACTGAAGCCCGGGAGGGACAGGTGGGTTAGCACAGTGACTTAGCAGCCTTTAGTCCGGGTGTGACAGGTAGGTGAGCACAGTGACTTAGCAGCCTGTAGTCCGGGTGGGACAGGTGGGTGAGCATAGTGACTTAGTAGCCTTTAGTCCGGGTGTGACAGGTAGGTGAGCACAGTGACTTAGCAGACTGTAGTCCGGGTGGGACAGGTGGGTGAGCATAGTGATTTAGCAGCCTGTAGTCCGGGTGTGACAGGTAGGTGAGCACAGTGACTTAGCAGCCTGTAGTCCGGGTGGGACAGGTGGGTGAGCACAGTGACTTAGCAGCCTGTAGTCCAGGTGTGACAGGTGGGTGAGCACAGTGATTTAGCAGCCTGTAGTCCGGGTGGGACAGGTGGGTGAGCACAGTGATTTAGCAGCCTTTAGTCCGGGTGGGACAGGTGGGTGAGCACAGTGACTTAGCAGCCTGTAGCCCGGGTGGGACAGGTGGTTGAGCACAGTGACTTAGCAGCCTGTAGCGCGGGTGGGACAGGTGGATGAGCATAGTGACTTAGCAGCCTTTAGTCTGGGTGGGACAGGTGGGTGAGCATAGTGATTTAGCAGCCTGTAGCCCGGGTGGGACAGGTGGGTGAGCATAGTGACTTAGTACCCTTTAGTCCGGGTGTGACAGGTGGGTGAGCACAGTGACTTAGCAGCCTGTAGTCCGGGTGGGACAGGTGGGTGAGCACAGTGACTTAGCAGCCTGTAGTCCGAGTGTGACAGGTGGGTGAGCACAGTGACTTAGCAGCCTGTAGTCCGGGTGGGACAGGTAGGTGAGCACAGTGACTTAGCAGACTGTAGTCCGGGTCGGACAGGTGGGTGAGCACAGTGACTTAGCAGCCTGTAGTCCGGGTGGGACAGGTGGGTGAGCACAGTGACTTAGCAGCCTGTAGTCCGGGTGGGACAGGTGGGTGAGCACAGTGACTTAGCAGCCTGTAGTCCGGGTGTGACAGGTGGGTGAGCACAGTGACTTAGCAGCCTGTAGTCCGGGTGGGACAGGTGGGTGAGCACAGTGACTTAGCAGCCTGTAGTCCGGGTGGGACAGGTGGGTGAGCACAGTGACTTAGCAGCCTGTAGTCCGGGTGGAAAAGGTGGGTGAGCACAGTGACTTAGCAGCCTTTAGTCCGGGTGGGACAGGTGGGTGAGCACAGTGACTTAGCAGCCTGTAATCCGGGTGGGACAGGTGGGTGAGCACAGTGACTTAGCAGCCTGTAGTCCGGGTGGGACAGGTGGGTGAGCACAGTGACTTAGCAGCCTGTAGTCCGGGTGGGTCAGGTGGGTGAGCACAGTGACTTAGCAGCCTGTAGTCCGGGTGGGACAGGTGGGTGAGCACAGTGACTTAGCAGCCTGTAGTCCGGGTGGGACAGGTGGGTGAGCACAGTGACTTAGCAGCCTGTAGTCCGGGAGGGACAGGTGGGAGTCTCACATGCTGAGACCTCTCTTCACGCACACTCTGAAGGACACTGATATCGTTAGTGCAGCATTTTGTGAATCTCTAGACTGTTTCTGAATGGCATCCTGGACTCAGGGCTCAGGGGAGTTCAGAGACTCTTTAGAGATGCTTGAAGAGTCAGGTGGAAGTGACGGCCATGCATCCGTACAGTTTAGGAGCTCCTCTACCTGCCCTTGGAGTTTGCCTGCTGGCGAGGCCATGAATCTCAGCCGAGACGAGACTTGTGGGCAGGGGGTATTGAATCACACACAAGCCTCTTCTCAGCAGCAATATGAGTGCCCCATTGGACTAACATTATAATCACAGGAAGCGCATCTCAAGAATCTGGCACTGACTAGAACCCAGGGGGGCACGGGGAGCATCTGAAGTAGCGGCAAGCAGGGAGCAGAGAAAAGCAGGAGTGGAGTGTGGCAGTGAGTGGCCCAAGAGAAACTGGAGCCATTCAAGCAGGATCCCACTGTAGAGTGGGCGCATGCTCGGGATGCTTGTGAGCTTCTGGGCATGCTCTATGTTTAAAGGGCAGACTTCATCATTCCCCTTTCCGCTTTCCTCAGAGTGCTTGAGAAATAAGCCCTGCACAAGAGGGATTTACCAATTGGTAATGGCCTGGCAAACCAAGCTAAAGGCCTAGCTGTACGAAGAATCGTTTCCGGGAACTTTCTGTACGCTAAAGCCCAACTGCAAGCGGCTTGTAGCTGTCGGCAACCCGGCATATTGTTTGGGGTGCCAATAGCTATTATCCTGTGATTTATGATCTCACAAAGATATCCAGGGCCATTGTTGAACTGGCTGAGCTATCTTACCGGAAAACTGACACAAATGAGAGATCTCGTGAGAAGGGTTGCACTACAGGACGCGGTGGGAAAACCAAGCTCCTGTAATCAGTGCGATAAAATCAAACTAGCAGAGCTGCTCCATCTATACTTGAGCGACGACAGGAGACCAGGCAGCTCCTATGAATTCACATGTCCGTCCCAAAAATATACCTTATAAAAGGTTCCAAGAAGAGGACCAATTGGAATCAACGAAAAGACAATCCAACCCCTCTTCTCTCCAGTACACAACATTGAACTGTTTGGCTACACAGGAAGTAGCATTCAAATATATCTGCATTTAGTTCCTACGAAAAAGCTGAAAAAGTGGAAATGCTCCTGCAGACAGCAAAAGAGACGCTCAAAGCATCTCAGAGGCAGGCAGATCTCCAGGTGAACAGGCACTCATAGTTGATCAAGAGTTTGATCAAGGGTTTGATCAGAGAAGCTCACCATTGCTAAAGATTGCTACAAGCAATGTGAGATTCCGTCAAGCATGATTGCAACAAGCACGCCCTGCAGATGCAACAGTGGAATGGGAGATTCCTGGGGGCACGCACTGCAGATGCAGCAATGAAATGGGAGATTCCTACAAGCACGCCCTGCAGATTCAGCAATGGAATGGGAGATTCCTGCAAGCACGCCCTGGAGGTGCAACAGTGGAATGGGAGATTCCTGCAAGCACGCCCTGCAGAGGCAGCAATGGAATGGGAGATTCCTGCAATCGCGCCCAGGATGTGCAACAGTGGATTGGGAGATTCCTGCAAGTACGCCCTGCAGATGCAGCAGTGGAATGGGAGATTCCTGCAAGTACGCCCACCCTGCAGATGCAGCAGTGAAATGGTAGATTCCTGTAAGCACGCCCGCCCTGCAGATGCAGCAGTGAAATGGGAGATTCTTGAAAGCACGCCCTACAGATGCAGCACTGAAATGGGAGATTCCTGCAAGCACACCCTGCAGCTGCAGCAATGGAAGCACGCCCTGCAGATGCAGCAGTGGAATGGGGGATTCCTGAAAGCACGCCCAGCAGGTGCAGCAGTGGAATGGGAGATTCCTGAAAGCACGCCCTGCAGGTGCAGCAGTGGAATGGGAGATTCCTGCAAGCACGCCCTGGAGGTGCAACAGTGGAATGGGAGATTCCTGCAAGCACGCCCTGTAGGTGCAACAGTGGATTGGGAGATTCCTGCAAGCACGCCCTGCAGATGCAGCAGTGGAATGGGAGATTCCTGCAAGTACGCCCACCCTGCAGATGCAGCAGTGAAATGGGAGATTCCTGCAAGCACGCCCTGGAGGTGCAACAGTGGAATGGGAGATTCCTGCAAGCACGCCCTGTAGGTGCAACAGTGGATTGGGAGATTCCTGCAAGTACGCCCTGCAGATGCAGCAGTGAAATGGGAGATTCCTGTAAGCACGCCCGCCCTGCAGATGCAGCAGTGAAATGGGAGATTCTTGAAAGCACACCCTGCAGATGCAGCAATGGAAGCACGCCCTACAGATGCAGCACTGAAATGGGAGATTCCTGCAAGCACACCCTGCAGATGCAGCAATGGAAGCACGCCCTGCAGATGCAGCAGTGGAATGGGGGATTCCTGAAAGCACAGCCTGCAGGTGCAGCAGTGGAATGGGAGATTCATGCAAGCACGCCCTGCAGATGCAGCAGTGAAATGGTAGATTCCTGTAAGCACGCCCGCCCTGCAGGTGCAGCAGTGGAATGGGAGATTCCTGCAAGCACGCCCTGCAGATGCAGCAGTGGAATGGGAGATTCCTGAAAGCACGCCCTGCAGGTGCAGCAGTGGAATGGGAGATTCCTGCAAGCACGCCCTGGAGGTGCAACAGTGGAATGGGAGATTCCTGCAAGCACGCCCTGCAGATGCAGCAGTGGAATGGGAGATTCCTGCAAGCACGCCCTGGAGGTGCAACAGTGGAATGGGAGATTCCTGCAAGCACGCCCTGCAGATGCAGCAGTGGAATGGGAGATTCCTGCAAGTACGCCCTGCAGATGCAGCAGTGAAATGGGAGATTCCTGTAAGCACGCCCGCCCTGCAGATGCAGCAGTGAAATGGGAGATTCTTGAAAGCACGCCCTACAGATGCAGCACTGAAATGGGAGATTCCTGCAAGCACACCCTGCAGATGCAGCAATGGAAGCACGCCCTGCAGATGCAGCAGTGGAATGGGGGATTCCTGAAAGCACAGCCTGCAGGTGCAGCAGTGGAATGGGAGATTCATGCAAGCACGCCCTGCAGATGAAGCAGTGGAATGGGAGATTCCTGTAAGCACGCCCGCCCTGCAGATGCAGCAGTGGAATGGGAGATTCCTGCAAGCACGCCCTGAAGATGCAGCAATGGAATGGGAGATTCATGCAAGCACGCCCTGCAGATGAAGCAGCGGAATGGGAGATTCCTACAAGCACGCCCTGGGGGTGCAACAGTGGAATGGGAGATTCCTGCAAGCACGCCCTGTAGGTGCAACAGTGGAATGGGAGATTCCTTCAAGCACGCCCTGCAGATGCAGCAGTGGAATGGGAGATTCCTGCAAGCACGCCCTGCATATAAGAAATAGAATGTGAGATTCTTGCAAGCATGCCCTGCAGATACAGCACTGGAATGGGAGATGCCAGCAAGCATGCACTACAGAAGCAGAAATGGAATGTGAGATTCTTGAAAACATGACCTGCAGATACAGCAATGGAATGCGAGATGCGTGCAAGCAGGTCCTTCAGCTACAGCATGAATTGTGAGATTCTTGCAAGCACACCCTGCAGATACAGCAATGGAATGTGAGATTCTTTAAAGCATGCCCTGCAGATACAGCAATGGAATGTAAGACTCCTGCAAACACTCCCTGCTGATGAAGCAATGGAGTTTGAGATTCTTGCAAGCATGCCCTGCAGCCGCAGCAAGGGAACTTGTCATTCTTGCAAGAATGCCCTGAAGCTGCAGCGATGGAGCTTGAGATGCCTGCAAGCAAGCTCTCCAGATGATGTGAAGGAATTTGAGATTCCTGCAAGCACATGGTGCAGATTCAGCTGTGGAACCTGGGATTAATGCAGGCATGCCCAGCAGATGCAACAATGGATGGAATTTGGGAATCCTGCAAGCATGCCTGGCAGATGCAACAGTGAACCATGGGATTCTTTCAAGCACGCTCTGCAGATTCAGCAAAGGAAGTTCAGATTCCGACAAACATGCCAGTATATACTTACTGAGATGTTGTAGTGTTTAAGGGCAGTCCAAGGAGTAAATGAACTGCCTCTAGCCACGTTGGGCCTAAAAGTGCAGAAATGTTTTTTGTAATTGGAAAACACATGGTCGACTGGCAGGGAACAGGCCAGCAGTTCATTCCTAAATGGAAGTGGCCCGCAAGTGGGCTGTTTGGCTGTCTACTCTGCTCTGTTGAATCCTTTTGAACTGTGTGCCTGCAGTGCCCGTCGGCGTGTTGAAGACGCGTGGGGCTCGCAACTCGAATTGAGCAATAAAACATGGACAAGCTCTGCCCCCCCGCCTGCTCCGCATCACTACAGCGCTCTATTTCAGGGCTGCGCTCGCACGCTGGGTGCGCACACCCAGAAGTGGCCCGCAAGTGGGCTGTTTGGCTGTCTACTCTGCTCTGTTGAATCCTTTTGAACTGTGTGCCCGCAGAGCCCGTCAGCATGTCGAAGACGCGTGGGGCTCGCAACTGGAATTGAGAAATAAAACGTGGACCAAGTAATTATCTTGGATTATCTTTTTACTGAGTTCTTTGTTAGACTTATTCGCATTGGACTCACATTGGATTACTTACTGCTCCATTTCTTAGAGGTTCCGTTGTCTAACTAATTCTTTTTCCGGATTTCAGCTCCACCTTCTGCCTGCTACGCATCACTAAAGCTCTCTATTTCTGGGTCGCACTCGCGAAAAGGCCGGCAAGTGGGTTGTTAGGCTGATCGGATTGCGGCGGGGCCGTGGGGCACAGACAATCCTATTCCTTATAAGCAGATTGTGCCTGGTAAATATACTTTTGTATTTTTTTTGATAAAATAAGATCTTGAGGTTTTGCATTGTCAACGTATTGGGTAAACACCAAAATTATGTTAAGTATAGCTTTTTGAGTTGTATAGCATTGCGCAGGTCTAGCGCATTTACGTTTTTGCCTGATTCATGCTAAACTACGTTAGGAAGTATACTTTGATATGAAACGGAAAATACAGTATACAAGAAATGAGAGAAAGGATATTTCCTTAGGGCATGAGACAAGACGCATGAGCATGGCGTGTGCGTCTGTGTTACCACTACCAGGATCTTCTGATACTTCTGATGATCTTATTGAATGTGCACAACAATGCTCCCTATATAGCGGGAAAAATATTTCTGAAGTGGTTGATAATAACATGGATGTTCTCCATGAGTCTTCCCAATCTCTGTATGTTGGAGAAAAATTGGTCGATTCTGAGGGTAATAAGAATAGTGATTAAGTGAATTCTATAATCACAATTGACCATACATGTGATACCAATCAACCCTTTCTTGATAATCCGCCCATATTTTCGACTGGAGAAATCTCACTTTATGTTTATCACAGCATTTGGAACAACGTGAGGATGGAATAATAACCACAAAGCTAAGTCCAATAAAGCAGGATGAAGCTATAATTGATCAGACATAAATGTAAATACCCAGATTAGAGAGGAGTTAAAGAGGCAATCCCGGTTACTTAATGAGATCTTTCTAGTGTTGACTGACATGCTGGAAGTGTGTTTTAAGGCATGGTTAAGTATGCATACTACAGAAATAACAATTGCAGATACTTCTGATAATGATAAAGACAAAGTTGACATCAAGGCCACTAATAGTGATATAGCCTTAGATGGGGCTGATAAGCTGTGTGCTACAATTATAGCGCTACCTTAGATTCATAATGCCCCGGTATTTGAAGCTGCAACTAGGGATGTTACCTTAATTAATAGGCCCTCTATGAGCAATTCTGAAGGTGGTAAAATGGTAGGTGATTTCACTGTGAAAATATCGAGAAAAACAAATGCGGCGTAAAAATGCCATGGCTCAAAAGGTGTTGAATACCTCTTCCCGGAAGTTCCTAAAATATCCAAAATTGAGGGATGAGGTAAATGATCGGATATGTTGCACAGATATTATAATAGTAAATTAATCAATAAAATGAAATACAAGAAGCATTGGTGCAACCTTTAGGAGGTGAAACAGTAATAAAAGTCCCTCCGTCTGGTTATGTAGAGAGTACTTCCACTCTATCTGACGCTCTTAAAAACAAAGAGATGTCAGGCAGAATTGATAAGAATCTAAGATCAATAGAGAGGGGGGTATAGGACATTTTTGATATTTGTAAGAATTCTGCAGCTGTTTCACGCTCCAATACGCCCACTTCGGTAGGTCCAGATTCTTCTGCTCCAGTTGTATGTTGGAGCTCTACTATGCAATCAGCTTTGAGTAGTGCTAATGTCTTGTGCCCTGCGGCATCAGAAGACAGTAAGAAGGAGGTAACATCGGAGCAGTCATGTATACCTGCACCTGATGGCAATGGTAAGCTTGGAACATCTATAGGATTGGGTTGTCTAGTTGGAAGCAGCCTTGAAAGAAATCATGAAATAGGTGTGCCTCTAAATTTATCAGGACACCTTACAGGTGTTAGTCAGCATCCTAAATATGTACAGGCTGAATTAAATAGCCAACCAAATACAACTAATAACATACCAGCTGCAAATACTGAGATTGAGGAACAAGCTCAGTTATCTGAGATAGCAGTTATGAAGATCATTGAAGAGATACTGTTTAAAAAGAATCTTGAGATGCAACTTCCAGTGGAAAATAAGAGTATGCAATGATCAGCCAGGGGTAGTATAGCTGTAAAACCACAAGGACCCTCTTTATATGGGGACGTTATAGGCAAAGAGCAAAAATACCGAACAATAGGGGAGAGGATGGTTGAGCATTACACTCCCATCGATCGAGTAAATCATTTAAGAAAACCTGCTTTTCCAAATGAGCCTAGTTTGATCATGCAATACATTTTTGAAGGGGATGCTCCACGGTCTTTGAACAGACCATATAAATTAAGTCTGTTCTCAGATATACCTGAATTAAACTTGATCACATCGGCTGATTTAAAATTTCTCGATTTCATTCACGAATACAGATTTGATTATGTAAGACTGCTTATTCCATCACCTCTTGTAAGGGTCCTGTTATTAAAAGAAGCTGGAGCTTTACAGAGAAGAGGCTTCAATGTTTTTAACTTCCAATGTAATACACAGAATGTAGGAGCAGGTATGCATGGAATGGAAAGAAATGATTTGCCTGAATCTTCAAGTGTTGAATTAATGAAAAATAAAGGCAATGATAAGGGTCTGCTTAGAGACATGAATGAATGGCGAGATTTGGCACTCTAATTGAAAGATTCAATTACGCAGCTTAAAGCTCTAGGGCAACCCCTTTAGTGTAAAGGCTAATTTCAGATAGATATCATGGAATAAAAGGGGCAGTGCTCATCTTGCATTAAATAAGAAGGTTTGTCAGTCCTTGGCCTGTTATGATTTTATTTTACTGCAGGAAACCTGGTTTAGAGGGATGATGTTGTGGGACAGATTTGAGAATCGATGCATTCAAGCCAAAGTGGGGAGTAACGGTCGTCCAAAAGGAGGTCTTGACCTGCCCATGAGAAATGATGAATCCATACGAGTTGAATCGGAATGACATATTTAAGACTCGATTATGGTGGTCACATTCAGAATTATTACTGATAATGGTCCAGTATACATGATGATTATAAATATTTATTGGAATGCCTCGAATATACTGATAGTGCTTTGGAAATCAATATCAGGAAATTGGATAAACTAATAGAAGAATGGTTAGAGCAAAGACCGGATGGATACATTGTTTTGGCACGGGATCTAAATGCAGACTTCAATAGTCATAACAGTGGCATGGTCTGGGCAATGACCTCCCAAGATGATCGTAAGTCTAACAATATATGTAAAAGATATAGAGGAAGTATGTGGATGGTATTTGCTAAAAGTTGGGGGTTAAATCTTATGTATAATGAGAAACCAAATTGGTTTGCAAGCGGTGAAACCCCCATAATAGATTACATGTTTGCAAGTACGGAAATCTATCTATGCATGGGAAACATGGAGGTTATTCAGAAAAATTGTATGGATTAGCAACTGTGAGAATGTAGTAATCAATGTGAGGGGCCCTAGAATTCAATGGAACCCGGGAAAAATGTAAAAGTTCAATGAGAGAATGCTATTTTAGTACAAGCACCAGACATTTTAGGGTAAAAGTGGGATTTATTCAGTTGAGACCTTTTCTGAACATTTGGGAAATGTAATAAGTAAGCACTGTTACATGGATTGTGTTGTAGGACAAAAGACCTCCATTCATACTCATAGATTTGATTTAGCAACTAAACAGAGAAAATCACTTCTAAATAGAGAAATTTGCTTGATGAAGAAATTAAACTTTGATATAGAGACAAGCAAGAACAAAATTAAAAAATGCAGGCAGCCGTATTGAAATTGGTCAATAAATCATCGGGCAAGCCTTCAACAGAAAGATGCTGAACTTTTGTTTCAAGATATGAATACTGCGAATTCAAAATCTTTCTGGTCACTAATAAATGGCATAGAAAAAACCCAATTCCAACTGGCTCTTAATCCAATTAGTGCAGATGAATGGTCCAAACACTTTATGAATATGTATAGGGAATCCACTTCAATACCTTTTGAATGTGATAAGAATATTCAACAGAAATGGAAGTTAGACATAACCATAAAAAAGATAAAGATCTATATACTCAAGTCTAAAGCCTCTAAAATTCCAGGTCCGAATAACATTTCGTTCATGACTTTAAAAAATAACTCGGAGTTGTGGGCATGAATCCTGCATATTCTTTTTAGCAATGTCTTAGAAAAGGAAATGATGCCTAAGTCTTGGCTGTTGTCTTTTATATTGCCAATATTTAAGAAGGGTAATAGCATGTGTGTCACAAATTATCGTCCAATTTCCTTGAAGAACATAGAGGCCAAGATGTTTTCCTCTATTGTACTCGATAGACTACTCATTTGGATTGAGATTAATGATTTTTTAGATGTAAGACAAATTGGTTTCAGAAAAGATATAGGGACAGACGCTGGAGGTATGTTAGTCACCCAGTTACAAAATAACACGCATATAAATAAGAAAGGAGCTCTGTATGTTGCATCAATGGATTTGTCGGCAGCTTTCGATATGGTGGATAGGCCCACTCTTTGGAGAAGATTGTTGAATTTAGGCATATATGTGGATCTACTTGCGATCAAAGTCAACCTGTATTAAAATACCTTTACAAGTGTCATGTTAAACAATGAAGGATGTATGACAAATCCAATCAAGGCTATTAATGGACTAAAGCACTTGCTGCAATCTTATTTAATCTTTAATAAACGCATCAAAAACAGTAATAACAAATCTTGGACAAAGCAATAGAAAATCCGTAGGATTTTCATGGCACTGTAATAGTATTAGAATTAAAATGCAGAAATCTTTGACATTTTTGGGCAATGCTTTTCCCAGTGTTCCGTCTCACAATTGTTTTAAAACCCAGTTAGTAACCCAGTTACAAAATAACGCGCATATAAAAAAGAAAGGAGCTCTGTATGTTGCATCAATGGATTTGTTGGCAGCTTTCGATATGGTGGATAGGCCCACTCTTTGGAGAAGATTGTTGTATTTAGGCATAGATGTGGATCTACTTGCGATCATAGTCAACCTGTATTAAAATACCTTTACAAGTGTCAGGTTAAACAATGAAGGATGTATGACAAATCCAATCAAGGCTATTAATGGCCTAAAGCACTTGCTGCAATCTTATTTAATCTTTGTGTTTCCTCCGCTGGTCAATTCCTAGATGGGAAAGGCCTTGTTTCGCCGAAATTGGGACAACTGACTGTGCAATGGTGCGCTTACGGGGATGACTTCCTGTTATTTGACACTACTAAAATAGGGTTGCAGCGGCTGATAAATGCATTTGTTTTGTTTATTAAGGGTTTGAAATGGAAAATAAACGCATCAAAAACAGTAATAACAAATCTTGGACAAAGCAATAGAAAATCTGTAGAATTTTCATGGCACTGTAATAGTATTAGAAATAAAATGCAGAAATCTTTGACATTTTTGGGCTATGTTTTTCCCAGTGTTCCGTCTCACAATTGTTTTAAAAAACTGTTTGAAACTGAAAATCCTAGATGCTGCTAAACAGCTAAAAAGCATTGAAAGAAAATATGGTAGACATTCACTGTATTCCTGCATTGAATTTTATAAGAAGAAAATTATTCAACGGATTAGTTATGGTATGGAATTTCTACCAGAGTCACTAATTCCTTCTTTAAAGACTATTGAAGGCTCGATATGGAGAAATGTCCTGTTCTTCTTGCTAAAATGTATTCCTTTTGAAATCATTTGTTACGAGCTTGGTAGTTCCTCTCTCGAAAGCCATATGCTATGGAAAAAGGCTGCTATACTAAGGAAGTGTCTGTTGGGTAATAGGAAACAGCTATACAGTTATCTAGCGGACGATATAACAGGGCATTTTATGAAAAACTTGAAAGAAGGTGTAGAACAATCGCTACCCTTAATGGGCCTATCCTTACAAAATCTGTTGGATAAACCCTTGAGAGTGAAATCCTTGATAAAGGCATTAGACTGGGTTGGAAATAATGCTATAATATTAAATTCCAGTCTTTATTCACAGTCAGTGTCGTTTTGGAAATGGTATCGGGGACCTGAATCGTACATCTTGAAATATCCTGCACGATCGATGAGGAATTCTCTAATGGGATTTAAATCAAATGTTTTAAATGCTCAGGAAATTAGAAATATTCAATATCCTGTATTGGATGAATATACATTTTGTAGTCACTGCTGTATTGACGGGGAAAAGGAAACCCTATACCATCTCGTATTAAAGTGCCCTATATTGATGTAATAAAGAATTGGAATATTTTGAACAATTCGTAATTGACACATCTCAAGTGAACTGTGAAATATTATGGTATGAGATACTTCACAGAAGATCAATGGTGTTGAAAATAAGAACTATTGCTTTCCTCAGAAATGTTTGTGCACTTCAATAGATTCTGTGTAAGAGCTGAAAATCTTTGTTGTCATTTGTGCCTTTGGAACTTTGTTGGGCAAAGTTAGTGATGTATATAGGTTGTTATTATGCTGTGTAAATGGAATTTTCGTTTGAAGTTGAGTTTTTAAAGTGAAATATGTGACATTTTTGATAACTTTGTACTTTTTACGAGTTGTTAAACTGTTGTTTTATTCTCTATTCTGTTTGTAAATGTTTATATAAACCAAAACAAATAAAGGAAAAAAAATGGGTGGAAAAAAAGAGAAAACGCTGTTTCGTTGAATATTGAAGCAGGTCATCAAAATGTGTGCCTTCTGCAGATTAAAAACCAGGAATATGAAATATGACACTACACTCCAGAAGGGAATTCAAGACACACTGGTGGCTGACAGACCAAAAAGGCAGTATTTCACTAGCAACTGTCAAGTATAAAAATGCTGTTTTGAGGAAAAGAGAAGTATACACACTAAATGGACCAATTAAGCAAGGGAGGACTGGCAACATTTGCCCTGGGCGGAAAGTTTAATTTTCTGGCCCATGATGCATTGACCCAAGCCCACAGTGTGGAGGCCTCGACTTCCAGCCCATGTAATCTCAATATCAACCTCTCCCCTTCCGACATATTCCCGAGCATATATAATAGACATTATTGACATTACTTTGCATTTATGCAATATATTTTTTCAGTTATGTTCATGTTTGCTTAGAGACCCAGACTCCTGGAAACTCCCCCACTTACCAAACATAGCAAAGTTATTTCACAAGGATGATATCATTGGTGAAATATGAAAGATGGGACTTGAGCCCAGTTTTCAATGAGTTACAGTTTGGAATTTGACAGCAGGCTACATCCCCCCCATCACATATTTAGTTTTAGAACAATCTAAAGAGGTGGCGAACCTAGAGAATTCATTGGTAGAGCAGAGCCATTAATGAGCCAGGGGGTCTGGGTTTGCTTTCAGAGTCATACATGAGATGACATGGCAAAAGACCCATACCCGGCTTCCGGCTTCTCCAAATCACAATGCCAAACCAATACCTGCACACTGTACACGGACCCCCGCTCACAGCAGACGACTCTCACTTGTCTTCCAGCCGCCCCACCAATATGCTTAACATAAACTGTTACAAATATTTATAGAGCAACACTACAGAGTATAAAACTACATGAGTGAGGCTTTCTCTACAGATAGTTAAAGATAATAAGGAACAGTGCTGAAAAGGTTTTTGCACAGGATCACATAATGCATGAAGTGTGTAAAGTGGGGATTTAAGCCCTGTCTTCCTGGTTCCACAGTTTCCAATTCAGAAAGCAGGGCTGTGTTCATCTTCTCCTATTCAGTCCTCACTATTAGAAACAACAAATGTTTTCTGCAAAGTTGTTATTCTACTGCTAAACTAGTATGCTGCTCATTAAATCTGGTTTTCAAAGCACCAGTGTATCTGCAAGGGAGAAGCCTATTAATCATGTGCATCCTGAGGCAAATACATCTGAGAAATAGACTAAGGGCCTCATTACAAGTGTGCCGGTAAGCTTAGCAGCATCCTTGTTTCCGGACCACCACACTACAAGTCTGCCTGCCGGGGCCAATACGCCTGGCAGGTCTGACCCTGCCAGGCGCAACGTCCCCAGAAGGCATATTCTTCACGGAAGCACCGGCACCATTAGCAATGGTGCCTGCAGTTCCGTCTCCCGACTCCCATAGAGTCCTATGGCATTCTATGGGACTGGGGAGTTACAAAATCTGGCACCTGGCTTCCGCGCTGCAGGGACCTGTAATGTCCCGGTGGCACTGGGAAATCAGGCACCAGATCTGGTGTTACGGCCAACCTCATAATGAAGCCCTACATCAATATAATGAAAGCTATGTATAATTATAATCTTAGCACAATTGTGTGTACTTTACTTTCAAAGCAGCAAGTCACATGATAAAGCAACCTCAACAGATATGAGAGAACTAGTGAATAAACCATATGTTCATAAAGCAAGTATACATCAATTAGTCCAAAAAAGGGGGGTGGATCAAGCCAGCCCCACAGTCGGCTGCAGTGGCATGTAGTTCAGACATAGATCTCAGAATCAGTCAACCTGGTGACCTGCCATCCAAGATGTGCACCTCTGTTTCATTTACCCCATTTGTCTTATAAATTATCCTCCCGTGCCCTTCCCTTCCATTGCATTCTCAATGCCCCCATTTCTTACAATTAACTTTCAGACAGCCATTCCTCTTTTGCTCCATTCTTTAACTATTAATTCAATGCCCTTTGCTTACCTTGCACGCACCTCCTTCCCTTTCCCACATTGCTCAGTCATTAACTCCTTGCCACTCTTGTGCTTTAATTGCCCAACACACAAAGCCCATTTCTTGCCCCTCACCACCTTCCATTGCCCTGACTTACAGTTAGACAGTAGACCACGTTCATGTGCCAGTCAGCTTTTGCCAGATACGACAAGAAACTGTGGTCAAGGTCTTGCTGTAATTGTGGATATTGAGTCAGCGCTTGGATAATGCAGAGCGAAAGACAGCAAAGAGACGTGGATTTTTTGTGCTCCCAAGTTGCAATTGTTTGGAAAGTCGGCTACATATTTCAACTCACGAAAGCAATGAGAACTGCGAGGGGAATCCTCCTTGTACCTGCTGAGGGAGAGGGAGCAAGAGCATATTTGTGCTTTTTCAAATAAGGTTGAGTCTGTGGGCGTGTTTCAGTTTCTGTGACTGGTTGAATGTCTTTGAATGTCTTTGTGACAGTGTAACGTACTGGTGGAAGGATGTATCTGAGTTCATGTGACTTTGTATTTATATATCTGAATCTGGCATCAATTTCTTGTTTTTAATTTTTTGGTCAAATAAAAGAAGAGTGTTCTGAACAAGAGATGAAAAACGATTACAGGTTTAGGGGGTCATTCAGAGTTGGTTGGTAACAATAAAATCATCAGTATTTGGCAAATACCTTTGATTTTACTGTCCACTCAGTTTAGTGTTTGATCAAATACAGTCAGTGGCACTCTGTGGGAATGCAGGCGGTGGTATTTTCAGAGGACATTTTACAGACAATCCACCTATTTTTACATCCACCTTAAAGGTGGAGGTAAAACATCCAAACTGGCCCCACATTCTTTAAATCTTTCTTTTTACTGTGCTTCCCTTCAATACAGTGAAAAAGGTTTTTTACAAATGCCCATATTGGGGGGGGGGGAAGAAGGTGGGCATCCCTGATTGCTTCCTCTCTTCATCTTACCCACATAATGCATAAGAGTACCAGAAATTACCCTTTTGTGCATAAAGAACATCAACAGTAGTGATAGGAGCCACTACTGTACATAATCCAGTTCTCCCTTCACAATGATGCTGAAAATGGCTAAAATAAGTTAATAAAAAACTTTGACATTAACGCCATTGGTAGGTTATTGCTGAGAATCGGAGGCATTCCTGAAATAGCACCTCTGCTGGTGTTAGAATGAGTAGGGCGATTTCCAGAAATACCACAGTTGGATCTGGTAACTTTCTTCAGTGGTATTACTCTGAATTAGTTTGTAGTCTTCAAATGATGAATACCAGAATATTACATCTTTCTATCTGCGCTTTTCAACTGGGTCCAAAGGTAAGTGCTACAAACAGCACAACATCCATTTCTATACCAACTATATAAGTAACATTGATGGGTGCTATTCAGGGTGCCATTAAACTCTTTTTGTATGAACACACTGACGGTCAAGACATTCATCAGCACATAGGAGAAGCATTCGTGCAGAATCAAACCGAGGACAAACTCTAATAAGATATGGGGCCTTACCTCTTGGCAAGTAGTAGTCATGATAAGCTGCTACAGAGTGTAACAGACTAGTACTGTATGGTGTGCAGTGGTGCCAACATAACTATCCAGGGTGACAGAATCTGTTATTTAAATGCATACATCGCCATTGGGTGGTATGAACATGCCCCTGCAGCCTAGACTTCTCTCACTCTGCAGGCGTATGCGTTGGAGCCACCCACATACATCTGCAACATTGCTAAAATAAAGAAAAATACCTTGCCCCCAGTTACACAGAGTTTGAACAGGCTTTGCAGCACTCAGTTGCTTTGTGGCAGGCTAGATTCTGAAGGACTTCATCTTTTTAATTATTTGTTTTACATTTTGGAGATCTGGGCCGTCGGGCAACAGCCCAGCCAGCCTGTGGGGTTATTGCCTCTTTGCCCCCCTCGCCAGTTCACCCCAGCTAGTAAGTGACTAGCAAAGGCCTGAAACTACTTTCCATTACATGTGAATGATGTTTAAAGTGCAACTTTGCTGAAACAGAGAGCAAAGGATAAAGATAACTTTGCAAACACAGAAACAGTTAACATGGAAAGGTGTGCATTTGCAGTTTTAGAACAATGAACACATGGGAAAACAAATCTCCTTTCATGCGAATATATATACAAGGATATAAAATGAACTTTGATGGCATGGTAGAGGAGAAAAATGCATGTGACCTGGGGTCAAATATCTATGCAAATCTCATGTCTAAAGCAAGACATTGCAACATGTAAAGTACAGATTTCTGCTCATTAGAGCTGATTTAAACACAGAGAATCTCCCCCAACAGATTCCAGGCCCTGCTCTGCTCTACCTGAAAGACCATCTCTTTGAAGATTCAGGACCAGAGAGGAGGCTGTATTCATGCATGACAGATGAGTTTATCGTGTTGCCGTCAACAGCTGAGTCAACAGAGAGGCAGCCTTTGACGGGTGGAACTTTAAACAATATTTGAAAATAATCTTCAAATTTGTGGTCAGCTCAGAGATACTGATCACAAGCCTGTTCTCAGGGGATTTCCCATGAGCCTGGAGGTGGGGCAATCTCTGCTCTTCAAGATAAGCACCCCAGATGTCTTTGACATTGCAAGAATGCTAATGGACTTTTTTGCAGGCAGCATGACCAGACCGCCAATTAAGTTTGAGGAGATGTAATGTGAAAATGGAAGTTAAAATATGCTGTAATTATTTTGCCATAGGAGTACATTGAGAATCGTACTTTGTTGATTATATCGTAAATCCCAGAAAGACAATCCAGATATCATTGGAAAGGTCATGAGAAGACCTTTCTGTTGACATTATTCCCCTAAAAAGCTTAGGAACTAAAGTAATAATGTAAAATGTGATTGTAGCTTCCCAGGAAATGTCACGAAGGAGACATTTTGGAATACAGTTGTTTGTGAAAGTAGAGAACTGTGTGTAAAATGTTGTGATACTGACCTTTACCAAATGGCATTCGAACCTCAAACCTTGTGACGACAGGGGACTAATTTCCATAAATCTGGCATGAGGAGAATTAAAAAATATATGTATTGTTAGGTTTATTTAGAAATTAGAGAAAGTTGCCCCTGCTGTATTTGGGCTTGGTAAACTGAAGGGATCCATCAAAGCTGAGGGGTTAGCCCTTGATTAAGGGGATGGAAAATAGTTGTCCTAACAAAGCTAATGACCAATGAGCTGGCATCTCATAGTTTAGACATTTCTGTGGAGTGGTAAAATATTCATAAGGGGACACATAATGGAAATCAGGGCACTGCCTGGAAAATTAATGAGAATGGAGACTGCCTAAAATCACCTGGGTGGGAACTGCTGACAAAAATGCTGGCGATAACTAGGTACAGAGGATGGGATCTGGTACCAGGAGAGGAGAAATAAACAGATTAATGCTGGAGGCCATTCTTGACTGAACCTGGAAAGGCTTCTAGCCAAGTCCAGATGTTTCCCCTTAGGATCCATGAAGGCCTGGGGTCTTTTCCTGCGCACAAACCTAGAGACATTCTAAGTAAGTAACTTGTCCAACTAAACCAAGTCTGGTGGGGATATGTTTGATTTAATATCTTCCCGTTATTGATTAGGTGGGGCAGTCAAGGTAGAGCCCTAGAATTGTATAACAAATAATAATTTAATAAATTTCCATATAGCCAAATTACACTGGGTGATTTTGTTGAAATTCAAAATTAACAACATCGGTCCACTGTGGATAAAAATATAGTCTGTAAAGTAATTAGGTACTACCATTTCTTTTTGTAAACCCCATAATTCCCAAAAGGGATGGGTGCATTAAAAACCAAATTCCCTACTGCTTCCCATTCCGCTGAACCCTGCCTTAAATCACGGGGTTCCAAATGATTAACTGAATATCCTGTTTTGTGTGCTGGGACAGAACTGTTTGTCTCATTATAAGTCAACCGGTCCGGTATTAAAGTACCGGTATTAACGTACACCAGCACTTTACCGGACTGGCCAACTACAGGTTTGCCGGTGGGGCACCAGAGTTACCTCCAGTGGGAAGCTGGATGGAAGGCAGACACCCTACCGGCAAAAAACACAGTGTTTACCGGCACCGCAATTGAGGGGGAACTTGAGATTCCTGCAAACACACGTGCAAATTCAGCTGTGGAATTTGGAATTAATGCAAGCATTCCAGCAGATGCACAATGGAACTTTATATTTCTGCAGGCGTATCCTACACATACGACAATGGAATCTGAGATTCCTGCAAACACAACCTGCCGTTGAAGAAGTGGAATTTGGGATTCTTGCAAGCATGCCCTGCAGATGCAGCAATGGAACTTGTGATTATTGCAAGCATGACCTGAAACTGCAGTCATGAAACTTGAAATGGCTGCAATCATGTCCTCCAGATGCTGTGAGGGAACTTGCGATTCCTACAAGCACACGTGCAAATTCAGATGTGGAATTTGGGATTAATGCAAGCATGTCCAGAACATGCAACAATGGACCTTAAGACTTCTGCAGGCAGGACCTGTAAATGCAGTTATGAAACCTGGGATTTTTGCAAGCAGGCCCTCCAGATACAGTAATGGAACTTCAGCATGCCTGGTATATGCAGCAACAGGATCTGAGATTCCTGAAAACACACCCTGCCAATGAAGACATGGAACTTGGGATTCTTGCAAGCATGCCCTGCAGATGCAGCAATGGAAGTTGGGATGGCTGCAACCATGCCCTCCAGATGCTGTAAGGGAACTTGAGATTCCTGCAAGCTCACGTGTAAATTCAGCTGTGGAATTTGGGATTAATGCAAGCATACCCAGAAGATGCAACAATGGGCCTTGAGATTTCTGCAAGCAGGCCCTGTAAATGCAGTTATGAAACCTGGGATTCTTGCAAGAAAGCCCTCCAGATACAGTAATGTATCTTCAGATTCCTACAAGCATGCCTGGTATATGCAGCAATGAAACCTGAGATTTCTGCACGCATGTCCTACACATACAGCAAAGGAATCTGAGATTCCTGCAAAGACACTCTGCCAGTGAAGAAGTGGAATTTGGGATTCTTGCAAGCATACCCTGCAAATTCAGCTGTGGGACTTGGGATTCTACCAGGTACGCCCCACAGGTGCAACAATGGAACTTGCAATTAATGCAAGAATGTTTAGCAGATGCAACAATGGCATTTAAAGTTTCTGCAAGCATGCGCTATAGGTACAGTAAAGGAATTGGAGATTCTTACAAGCGCGACCTACATATACAGCAATGGAATGTGAGAATCCTGCAAGCATGCCCTTGCAGATCCAGTAATTGAATGTGTGATTCCTGCAAGCATGCCCTTCCACAGACCCAGCAATGGAATGTGAGATTCCTGCAATCATGCCCTTCCACAGATCCAGCAACGCAATATGGGATTCCTGCAAGCATGCCCTTCCACAGATCCAGCAATGGAATGTGAGATGTCTGCAAGCATGCACTTCCAGATGCTGCAATGGAATGTGTGATTCCTGCAAGTATGCCCTTCCACAGACCGAGTAATTGAATGTGTGATTCCTGCAAGCATGCCATTCCACAGACCCAGCAATGGAATGTGTGATTCCTGCAAGCATGCCATTCCACAGACCCAGCAATGGTATGTGTGATTCCTGCAAGCATGCCCTTCCACAGATTCAGCAATGGAATATGAGATTCCTGCAAGCATGCACTTCCAGATGCTGCAATGGAATGTGTGATTCCTGCAAGTATGCCCTTCCACAGACCGAGTAATTGAATGTGTGATTCCTGCAAGCATGCCATTCCACAGACCCAGCAATGGAATCCAGCAATGGAATGTGAGATTTCTGCAAGCATGCACTTCCAGATCCAGCAATCGAATGTGTGATTCTTGGAAGTTTAGCTGCAGATGCAGCGAAGGAATGAGAGATTCTTACAGGCATGCCCTGCCGATCCAGCAATGGAATGTCAGATTCCTGCAGAAGTGCCCTGCAGATCCACAATGGAATGTGAGATTAATGGAAGCATAGTTGCAGATGCAGTGAAGGAATTTCAGATTCTTGCAGGCATGTCCTGCAGATAGAATTGGATATTCTTTTAAGCACATCTTGCAGATGCAGTTATGGAACTTGAGATTCTTGTAAGCGAGCCCTCCTGATGAAGCAAGTGAATCCGAGGTTCCGGCAAGCACAGTCTATAGATGCAGCAATGAAACTTGATATTCTTTCAAGCACATTGTTATAGACAGAATTTGGAGAAAGCAGCATGCCTTGGAGTGTCTTGAAGTTGCAGGAAAACAATATGACCTCACCCCATGGGTTCACAGGGACCCATTGGCCCACGTGCTGAGAACAGAATGTAGTGTATCCCACATTAGGCAGGTCCTTCATAACATTTCCAAAGGAATAGACCCATACACATTGCACATTCCACCACCGAAGTGCCACACACATCCAGCTGATCCGGTGATGGAATGCAATGTTCTTACACACACATCCTGCAGATTCAGTGATGAAACTTGGGATTCCAGCAAGAATATCATGATTCGTGCAAGCGCACCCGCAGAGGTAGCAATGGAATGTGCAATTCTTGCATGGAAGCCCTGCAGATTCGGTGATGGAATCTGAGATTCCAGCAGCACACGCTGCAGAGGCAACAATGGAACTTGAGATTGTTGTAAAAAAAGCCCAGAAAATGCAATGACGGATGGAACATATTCGTGCAAAAATACCCTGAAGATGCAGTGATGGAACATAAGATTCTTGCAAGTATGTCCTGCGAATACAGCCATAAAACTTGATATTCTAGCAAGGACATGCCACGCATTCGTTGATGGAACTTGAGATTCTTGCAAATATCTCCTGCAGATTCAGTTTTGGAAGCAGATATTCCTGCAATCACACTCTGCCCTGGCAGGTGTGGAACTTGTGGTTCCAGCCATCAAAGGCTTTCCATGCAGTGATGTAATGTGAGATTCTTGTAAGCACGCCAAGTAGATTCTGCCAGGGAGGTTGAGATTCTCATAAGCACACCATACAGATTCAGCAAAGAGATTTGAAATTTTCCTAAGCACATACTGCAGATTCTGTAAGGAAATCGGAGAATCTTTTGAGCAATTCCTGCAGATTCAGCAAAGACATTTGAGATACTCCTAATCAGATTTTACATATTCAGTGAGGACATTTGAGAGTCTTGTAAGCACATCCTGCAGATTCAGCAAAGCCATTTGAGATGATTCTCTTAAGCACATCTTGCAGATTCGGTGAGAACATTTGAGAGTCTTGTAAGCAGCACACTCTGCAGACACAGCAATGGAGTTTTAGATTCTTGCAATAATGCTCTGCAGATGCAACAATAGAACTTGACATTCCTTCAAGCATGGCCTGCAATGCAGCAAATAAATGTTATGTTCTTGCAAACACATCCTGCAGATTCAGCAATGGAACTTGGGATCCTTGCAAGCACATCCAACAGATTCAGACATGGAACTTGGGATTCTATTAAGCACATCCACAGATTCAGTCATGGAACTTAGGATTCTTGCAAGCACATCCTGCAGATCCAGTCCTGGAACTTGGAATTCTTCAAAGCACAGGCTGTAGATTCAGTCACGGAACTTGGAATTCTTGCAAGCAAATCATGCAGATTCAGTCATGGAACTTGAAATTCTTGCAAGCACATCCAGCAGATTCAGTCACGGAACTTGGAATTCTTGCAAGCAAATCATGCAGATTCATTCATGGAACTTGAAATTCTTGCAAGCACATCCAGCAGATTCAGTCATGGAACTTGGAATTCTTGCAAGCGCATCGTCAGATTCAGTCATGGAACCTGGGATTCTTGCAGACACATCCTGCAGATTCAGTCATGGAACTTGGGATTCTTGTAAGCAAATGCTGCAGATCTTGCAAGGACGTCCTGCAGATTCAGTCATGGAACTTGGGATTCTTGCAGGCACATCCTGCAGATTCAGCCATGGAACTTGGGATTCTTGAAAGTACATCTTGCTGATTTAGTCATGGAACATGGGATTCTTGGAAGAACATCCTGCAGATTCAGTCATGGAACTTGGGATTCTTGTAAGAACATGCTGCAGATTCAGTCATGGAGCTTAGGATTCTTGCACTCGCCATCCTGCAGATTCAGTCATGGAACTTGGGATTCTTGCACTCACATACTGCAGATTCAGTCATGGAACTTGGGATTCTTGCACTCACATCCTGTAGATTCATTAATGGAACTTGGGATTCTTGCAAGCACAGTCTGTAGATTCAGTCATGGAACTTGGAATTCTTGCAAGCAGATTCAGTCATGGATCTTGGAATACTTGCAAGCACATCCGGTTTATTCAGTCATGGAACTTGGGATTCTTGCAAGCACATCCTGCAGATTCAGACATGGAACCCGGGATTCTTGCAGGCACATCCTGCAGATTCAGTCATGGAACTTGGGATTCTTGCAAGCACACCCTGCAGATTCAGTCATGGAACTTGGGATTCTTGCAAGCACATCCTGCAGATTTAGTCATGACATTTAGGATTCTTGCAAGCACATCCTGCAGATTCAGTGATGAACTTGAGATTCTCGCAAGCACATCCTGTAGATTCAGTCATGAAACTTGGGATTCTTGTAAGCACATGCTGCAGATTCAGTCATGGAACTTGGGATTCTTGCACTCACATCCACATATTCAGTCATGGAACTTGGGATTCTTGCAAGCACAGTCTGTAGATTCAGTCATGGAACTTGGAATTCTTGCAAGCAAATCCTGCAGATTCAGCCATGGAACTTGGAATTCTTGCAAGCACATCAGGTGTATTCAGTCATGGAACCTGTGATTCTTGCAAGCACATCCTGCAGATTCAATCATGCAACCTGGGATGCTTGCAAGCACATGCTGCAGATTCAGTCATGGAATTTCGGAGTCTTGCAATCATATCCTGCAGATTCAGTGATGGAACTTGGGATTCTCGTAAGCACATGCTGCAGATGCAGTCATGGAATTTGGAATTCTTGCAAGCACACCCTGCAGATTTAGTCATGGAACCTGTGATTCTTGCAAGCACCTCCTACAGATTTAGTTATGGAACCTGGGATTCTTGCAAGCACATCCTGCAGATTCAGTCATGGAACTTGGGATTCTTGCAAGCACATCCTGCAGATTTAGTCATGGAACCTGGGATTCTTGTAAGAACATTCTGCAGATTCAGTCATGGAACCTGGGATTCCTGCACTCACATCCTGCAGATTCAGTCATGGCACTTGGAATTCTTGCAAGCACAGTCTGCAGATTCAGTCATGGAACTTGGAATTCTTGCAAGCAAATCCTGCAGATTCAGTCATGGAACTTGGAATTCTTGAAAGCAAATCCGGTGGATTCAGTCATGGAACTTTGGATTCTTGCAAGCACATCCTGCAGATTCAGTCTTGGAACTTGGGATTCCTGCA
The DNA here is from genome assembly GCF_040938575.1 of Ambystoma mexicanum. Lineage (NCBI taxonomy): Eukaryota > Metazoa > Chordata > Amphibia > Caudata > Ambystomatidae > Ambystoma > Ambystoma mexicanum. Next base: position 282,926,049 of record NC_090931.1, on the reverse strand, counting down.
AGAACATACTGTAGATGCAGCATGGAACTTGGGATTCTTGCATGCACATTCTGCAGATTCAGTCATAAAACCTGGAATTCCTGCAAGCACAGTCTGTAGATTCAGTCATGGAACTTGGCATTCTTGCAAGCAAATCCTGCAGAGTTAGTCATGGAACTTGGAATTCTTGCAAACACATCCTGCGGATTCAGTCATTGAACTTGGGATTCTTTCAAGCATACCCTGCAGATTCAGTCATGCAACCATGGATTCTTGCAAGCACATCCTACAGATTCAGTCATGCAACCTGGGATTCTTGCAAGCACATCCTGCAGATTCATTCATGGCACTTGAGATTGTTGCACACACATCCTGCAGATTCAGTCAAGCACATCCTGCAGATTCAGTCATGGAACTTGGGATTCTTGCAAGCACATCCTGCAGATTCATTCCTGGCACTTGAGAAACTTGCACACACATCATGCAAATTCAGTCATTAAACTTGGGATTCGTGTAAGCACATGCTGCAGATTTAGTCATGGAACTTGGAATTCTTGCAAGCACATCCTGCAGATTCAGTCAAGCACATCCTACAGATTCATTCCTGGCACTTGAGGTTCTTGCAAGCACATCCTGCAGATTCATTCCTGGCACTTAAGATTCTTGCACACACATCATGCAGATTCAGCCATTGAACTTGGGATTCTTGCAAGCACATCCTGCAGATTCAGTCACGGAAGTTGCATTTCTTGCAAGCACATCCTGCAGATTCAGTCATGGAAGTTGGGGAAGTTGGATTTCTTACAAGCACATCCTGCAGATTTAGTCATGGAACTTGGGATTCTTGCAAGCACATACTGTAGATGCAGCATGGAACTTGGGATTCTTGCATGCACATTCTGCAGATTCAGTCATAAACCCTGCAAGCACAGTTTGTAGATTCAGTCATGGAACTTGGAATTCTTGCAAGCAAATCCTGCAGATTTAGTCATGGAACCTGGGATTCTTGCAAGCACATCCTGCAGATTCATTCATGGCACTTGAGATTCTTGCACACTCATCCTGCAGATTCAGTCCAGCACATCCTGCAGATTCAGTCATGGAACTTGGGATTCTTGCAAGCACATCCTGTAGATTCATTCCTGGCACTTGAGAAACTTGCACACACATCATGCAAATTCAGTCATTAAACTTGGGATTCGTGTAAGCACATGCTGCAGATTTAGTCATGGAACTTGGAATTCTTGCAAGCACATCCTGCAGATTCAGTCAATCACATCCTACAGATACATTCCTGGCACTTGAGGTTCTTGCAAGCACATCCTGCAGATTCATTCCTGGCACTTGAGATTCTTGCACACACATCATGCAGATTCAGTCATTGAACTTGGGGTTCTTGCAAGCACATCCTGCAGATTCAGTCATGGAAGTTGCATTTCTTGCAAGCACATCCTGCAGATTCAGTCATGGAAGTTGGGGAAGTTGGATTTCTTGCAAGCACATCCTGCAGATTCAGTCATGGAACTTGGGATTCTTGCAAGCACATACTGTAGATGCAGCATGGAACTTGGGATTCTTGCATGCACATTCTGCAGATTCAGTCATAAAACCTGGAATTCCTGCAAGCACAGTTTGTAGATTCAGTCATGGAACTTGGGATTCTTTCAAGCATACCCTGCAGATTCAGTCATGCAACCTTGGATTCTTGCAAGCACATCCTACAGATTTAGTCATGCAACCTGGGATTCTTGCAAGCACATCCTGCAGATTCATTCATGGCACTTGAGATTCTTACACACACATCCTGCAGATTCAGTCAAGCACATCCTGCAGATTCAGTCATGGAACTTGGGATTCTTGCAAGCACATCCTGCAGATTAATTCCTGGCACTTGAGAAACTTGCACACACATCATGCAAATTCAGTCATTAAACTTGGGATTCTTGCAAGCACATCCTGCAGATTCAGTCATGGATGTTAAGATTCTTGCAAGCACATCCTGCAGATTCAGTTATGGAAGGTGGGATTCTTGCAAGCACAGTCTGCTAATTCAGTCATGGAACTTGGGATTCGTGTAAGCACATGCTGCAGATTCAGTCATGGAACTTGGAATTCTTGCAAGCAGATTCAGTCATGGATCTTGGAATACTTGCAAGCACATCCGGTTTATTCAGTCATGGAACTTGGGATTCTTGCAAGCACATCCTGCAGATTCAGACATGGAACCCGGGATTCTTGCAGGCACATCCTGCAGATTCAGTCATGGAACTTGGGATTCTTGCAAGCACATCCTGCAGATTTAGTCATGACATTTAGGATTCTTGCAAGCACATCCTGCAGATTCAGTGATGAACTTGAGATTCTCGCAAGCACATCCTGTAGATTCAGTCATGAAACTTGGGATTCTTGTAAGCACATGCTGCAGATTCAGTCATGGAACTTGGGATTCTTGCACTCACATCCGCATATTCAGTCATGGAACTTGGGATTCTTGTAAGCACATGCTGCAGATTCAGTCATGGAACTTGGGATTCTTGCAAGCAAATCCTGCAGATTCAGTCATGGAACTTGGAATTCTTGCAAGCACATCAGGTGTATTCAGTCATGGAACCTGTGATTCTTGCAAGCACATCCTGCAGATTCAATCATGCAATCTGGGATGCTTGCAAGCACATGCTGCAGATTCAGTCATGGAATTTAGGAGTCTTGCAATCTTATCCTGCAGATTCAGTGATGGAACTTGGGATTCTTGTAAGCACATGCTGCAGATGCAGTCATGGAATTTGGAATTCTTGCAAGCACACCCTGCAGATTTAGTCATGGAACCTGTGATTCTTGCAAGCACCTCCTACAGATTTAGTTATGGAACTTGGGATTCTTGCAAGCACATCCTGCAGATTCAGTCATGGAACCTGGGATTCCTGCACTCACATCCTGCAGATTCAGTCATGGAGCTTGGGATTCTTGCAAGCACAGTCTGTAGATTCAGTCATGGCACTTGGAATTCTTGCAAGCACAGTCTGCAGATTCAGTCATGGAACTTGGAATTCTTGCAAGCAAATCCTGCAGATTCAGTCATGGAACTTGGAATTCTTGAAAGCAAATCCGGTGGATTCAGTCATGGAACTTTGGATTCTTGCAAGCACATCCTGCAGATTCAGTCTTGGAACTTGGGATTCTTGCAAGAACATACTGTAGATGCAGCATGGAACTTGGGATTCTTGCATGCACATTCTGCAGATTCAGTCATAAAACCTGGAATTCCTGCAAGCACAGTCTGTAGATTCAGTCATGGAACTTGGCATTCTTGCAAGCAAATCCTGCAGATTTAGTCATGGATCTTGGAATTCTTGCAAACACATCCTGCGGATTCAGTCATTGAACTTGGGATTCTTTCAAGCATACCCTGCAGATTCAGTCATGCAACCATGGATTCTTGCAAGCACATCCTACAGATTCAGTCATGCAACCTGGGATTCTTGCAAGCACATCCTGCAGATTCATTCATGGCACTTTAGATTGTTGCACACACATCCTGCAGATTCAGTCAAGCACATCCTGCAGATTCAGTCATGGAACTTGGGATTCTTGCAAGCACATCCTGCAGATTCATTCCTGGCACTTGAGAAACTTGCACACACATCATGCAAATTCAGTCATTAAACTTGGGATTCGTGTAAGCACATACTGCAGATTTAGTCATGGAACTTGGAATTCTTGCAAGCACGTCCTGCAGATTCAGTCAAGCACATCCTACAGATTCATTCCTGGCACTTGAGGTTCTTGCAAGCTCATCCTGCAGATTCATTCCTGGCACTTGAGATTCCTGCACACACATCATGCAGATTCAGTCATTGAACTTGGGATTCTTGCAAGCACATCCTGCAGATTCAGTCATGGAAGTTGCATTTCTTGCAAGCACATCCTGCAGATTCAGTCATGGAAGTTGGGGAAGTTGGATTTCTTACAAGCACATCCTGCAGATTCAGTCATGGAACTTGGGATTCTTGCAAGCACATACTGTAGATGCAGCATGGAACTTGGGATTCTTGCATGCACATTCTGCAGATTCAGTCATAAAACCTGGAATTCCTGCAAGCACAGTTTGTAGATTCAGTCATGGAACTTGGAATTCTTGCAAGCAAATCCTGCAGATTTAGTCATGGAACCTGGGATTCTTGCAAGCACCTCCTACAGATTCATTCATGGTACTTGAGATTCCTGCACACACATCCTGCAGATTCAGTCAAGCACATCCTGCAGATTCAGTCATGGAACTTGGGATTCTTGCAAGCACATCCTGTAGATTCATTCCTGGCACTTGAGAAACTTGCACACACATCATGCAAATTCAGTCATTAAACTTTGGATTCGTGTAAGCACATGCTGCAGATTTAGTCATGGAACTTGGAATTCTTGCAAGCACATCCTGCAGATTCAGTCAAGCACATCCTACAGATTCATTCCTGGCACTTGAGGTTCTTGCAAGCACATCCTGCAGATTCATTCCTGGCACTTGAGATTCTTGCACACACATCATGCAGATTCAGTCATTGAACTTGGGATTCTTGCAAGCACATCCTGCAGATTCAGTCATGGAAGTTGCATTTCTTGCAAGCACATCCTGCAGATTCAGTCATGGAAGTTGGGGAAGTTGGACTTCTTGCAAGCACATCCTGCAGATTCAGTCATGGAACTTGGGATTCTTGCAAGCACATACTGTAGATGCAGCATGGAACTTGGGATTCTTGCATGCACATTCTGCAGATTCAGTCATAAAACCTGGAATTCCTGCAAGCACAGTTTGTAGATTCAGTCATGGAACTTGGGATTCTTTCAAGCATACCCTGCAGATTCAGTCATGCAACCTTGGATTCTTGCAAGCACATCCCACAGATTCAGTCATGCAACCTGGGATTCTTGCAAGTACATCCTGCAGATTCATTCATGGCACTTGAGATTCTTACACACACATCCTGCAGATTCAGTCATGGAACTTGGGATTCTTGCAAGCACATCCTGCAGATTCATTCCTGGCACTTGAGAAACTTGCACACACATCATGCAAATTCAGTCATTAAACTTGGGATTCTTGCAAGCACATCCTGCAGATTCAGTCATGGATGTTGAGATTCTTGCAACCACATCCTGCAGATTCAGTTATGGAAGGTGGGATTCTTGCAAGCACAGTCTGCTAATTCAGTCATGGAACTTGGGATTCGTGTAAGCACATGCTGCAGATTTAGTCATGGAACTTGGAATTCTTGCAAGCACATCCTGCAGATTCAGTCAAGCACATCCTACAGATTCATTCCTGGCACTTGAGGTTCTTGCAAGCACATCCTGCAGATTAATTCCTGGCACTTGAGATTATTGCATACACATCATGCAGATTCAGTAATTGAACTTGGGATTCTTGCAAGCACATCCTGCAGATTCAGTCATGGAAGTTGCATTTCTTGCAAGCACATCCTGCAGATTCAGTCATGGAAGTTGGATTTCTTGAAAGCACATCCTGCAGATTCAGTCATGGAACTTGGGATTCTTGCAAGCACATTTTTCTAATTCAGTCATGGAATTTTGAGATTCCTACAAGTACCCCCTCCAGATGCAGAAATGCAATATGTGTTTCTTTGCACACATTGTTCTTTTTGATGCAGTTGGTGCCACCTCTAAAACGAAAAGGGCATCTCGAGTGGATCGAATCCGCACAGGTCCCATTCTGCGAACCTTTACTTTCTCAGACATCTCTTGGCGCCGGGGATGTGATATAGATGTGCTGTGAAAGGGATAAAAGACTCGCTTCACCTCTTCTGAAAGCACATTAATCATACATGCACGATAGATGTGATGCCAGCTAGTGCCTCTCTTACACGGCCAGCACGTGCATGCCAGCCTCCAGATGCAGAGTGAGAATGCTTGGAGGATTGAATCACGTTGGGGAGTGGGAGGGCTGGAGAGGGGGTGCTAGCACGGTTCAACTGACACTAACAGTGGACGAGCGTGTGTGCGTGCCCGTGCGTATGTCCCTATCTGTATAGCTGTATTGTGTGCGTGTTCTTTTATCTGTATATTAATGCCTCACTATAGGAGTGTATTCGCATATTTTACAGGTGTTTAATTGTGGTACATATATGCATAGCTGTCTGTCAGTATCTGTGCTTATCTGCAAATATGAATACATGTGCGTGGGTGTCTGTGTGTATGCACATTTGTGTATGTGTGAGAGAGAGTGTATCTGTGTTTATTCACATAACTGCATAGCTGTGTATTGGTAGCTGTGTTTGTATACATTTGCATAGATGTAAATGGCTTTATGTGCATGCATATATATGTATAGCTGTATGTAGGTATACGTGTGCATACTCAACTCTGTGCGGATTTGCATGGGCACCTGTGTGTATGCGCATTTCTCTATAATGTTAGTGGATGAGGGTATTTGCATTTACACAGCTATCTGTAGAGCTGGGCGTGTGAGTATTTGGGCATGTATGTATGCATATATCTGTTTAGATGTGGATGGGTATTTGTGTTTATACAAATATCCCTTTCGATGTGAGTGGGGTTATATGGGCATGTGTATTCACAAAGCTGTATAGATGTGTGTGAGTGTGTATGTACATTTCTTTATAGCTGTGCATCAGTTTATGGGGGTAATTCATGGAATAAATGTGTGCCAAAATTTGTGGCACAAGCTGGCGCAAGCGTGAAAAAGCTAGTGCATGCGTGCAAATCACACGCGTCCGATTCATGGAAGGCCCTGCGCATGTTTTTCCCGGGATGTGCGCCAAATCCACGCTTACCTTACACGTCACTGCGACTTTCCAAACGCGTGCGCGACAGGAACAGGGAAAGCGCACAACTTCTCATGCACACACCTAAAAAGGGGCGCACAACTTCTCACGCACACACCTAAAAAGGGGGCGGAACACGGGTAATGAGGAACAACGCGTGAAAATGTAGGCGTAAAGTGGGAAGTACCGCTGGGAAACACACACAACGCCCACACGCAAGTGAACAACAAGTATTCATGGAATCGAGTAGGGAAAACCTGCGCACGTCAAAACACACGCACACGCACAAATACATCTGCCACACGAAAGCAGGTGGAAGCGTCCCCACGCAGCATAAAGGTGTATGCAAACAACAAACAAGCATATACAGCTACGATCGCAGCAGTGATCGTGGGACATCGCAGGAGGAGAATAGCCAGGCCCTGCATTTTTGGGATGCCTGATGACCAGGTCTATGGCAGGCATAGGTTTCCACCTCATATCATACTAGAGCTGGCCAGGGAGTGGGAGGATGAACTCACATCACACATCCTGTGCTCCCAAGCATTGGGCCCCTTGGAGACGGTGCTCAATGTACTGCATTTTTTGGCCACTGGGTAATTTCAGCGGACAACTGCCATAGTGGGGGGCATCTCACAGCCCACACAGTCACGTTGCCTACACCAGTGTTGGCAATCATCACTGCGCGCACCTCAGTCCGCAGGCACATATACATGCCCAGAACACCCGCTGAAAGGCAGGCCGTGGTCCTGGACGTCTACAGGGTGGCACACTTCCCCAAAGTGCTTGGTGCCATAGATTGCACCCATGTGGCCCTAAGTCCACCTAGGGCCACTGAAAACATCTACCGTAACCGCAAGCACTGGCATTCCATCAACGTGCAGGTTGTATGCGATGCCAAGGGAATCATCACCTCTGTCTATGCAAACTATCCTGGGTCCACCCATGACAGTTTCATATTCAGAATGTTCACCCTGAGCCGGGCCCTGGAAGCTGGGAAGCATGGTGACACATGGCTCATAGGTGAGTATAAATGCCTGTGCACATGCATGCATGTCACACATAGACAAATACACAAGCCCAACTAATGACAACCATTATCACCTTACCAGGGGACAGTGCCTACCCTCTGAGCACCTACATGATGATGCCAATACGGAACCCCACCACACCACCCCAGGTAAGATACAATGCAGCCCATATTGCAACCAGGGCCGTAGTGGAGTGCACATTCGAAGTGCTCAAGTCACACTTCCACTCCCTTGACCGCTCTGGTGGATAGCTACTATATGCACCCCCAGTAGTGTGCAGGATCATTGTGGCAGCATGTGTCCTGCACAATGTTGCAACACGGCATGGAGTACTGGTGGACATGGTGGTGCCCCCACATCCCCAACCACATGCATGACTGCTGCGCATGGGAGGGGAAAGGGCATATGGCGAGGCAGCCCGTACTCAGCTTGTGGCCACATTTTCCACCTAAACACCAACCCCTGCGGAGTGCACACAGGCCTGGCACATACCATGTGACAATCGATGATGAGAAAGTTAACTGTCACAACCTTACCACCCTGAGAATGTGTCCACAGAAGTGCCACAATGTGTGAATCCCTAGCTACTTAAAGACAACCAATCCCATGTGACCAAAAGGAACACATGCAAGGTGCATATCCCCCATGCAAAACAGGGCATGAAAGTACTGGTATGCCACCCTACTCTCCTAACCCACATGACCCCCGTCTGCCACATCATACCATGGTATGCAATGGAAAAATATCAAAACTTATGCACAACACATGGCACAATAGTCATGAAGTGCCACGTGAGAAATGTAAATAGGCACCAGAAAATTACACTTGACATGGAATCTGAAGAAATTACTAACCAAAACCTCACACCTTGAAAACGGTGGTACAAATGCATGCCACCAGTGGTGCAAGCAACAAAAGTCAGAATACCTGTTGCCATGCTCATTGGAAAATAGAAAATTGTAATTTCGAACACTGTGTGCTGTGTGTGTGTCCCCTGCAACACACCGCTCACGGACAGCACAGTGAGTGTGCATTGCGTTGGGGAAACCCCTTGAGCATCATGAAAAAAAGCGCAATTAACCAAATAGTACCCTGTCATGCATGTACATGATCAATGAATGGGAAGTGAACATGTATTGTCGGGACACAGCATGCCTGAGAAGGCAATCTGGGTGCACGTGTGTGCATGGTGTCGACGTAGTTGGTGTGGGGGGGGGGGGGGGCATTGCCCAAGTGTTTGTGTCAGCAGTGACATGCATCAAATACATGCATGTGAAATGAAGTGAGCCTCAGTGACCTGTACACAGCACATGTGAACATTGCACTCAAGGACCCCCCTGTGTGTTAAACAACACCCATCCTCTGACACCTCAAAATAAAACCCAACATAGGATCAGCCATTGACCAGCAGAACATATCATGTACAGAGTACCCCACATCTACAATGCCAGACAGTGAGCAATCACTGATTCATTGAAAATCCTTATAGGGCCTACACACAAAGTTCATCAAAGCACCTCAAAGAGGGAGGGAGCAAGGGAGAATAACAGTACATTCCTACAATTCCTTCAAACAGTCCAGAATGTGAAAATGAACTATCAAATCAAAGTACATAGTACAAGTGCCTGGAACAATAAGGCAGAGTCTAGGGAGGGAATGTGGGAAAGCAAAACTAGCATCAACATTGCTATGCCTGACGGCAATAGTTTCAGTGCAGGAGTCACATAAGGAGGGGGTGAGGGAAGAGGAGGGAAGAGGTGAGGAGAGTAACAAAACAAGTGACAAACTGTGGAAGGTCGACAAAGAATCAAGATAGTGCTGGGGAGGGAGAGAAGAAACACAGAAGGGTAAGGGGGAACAGACAACCTGTAATCAGTGGTGGATGGACTGATGATAAAAGTAAGTGCCAAAATAAAACTCAAAAAGGTGAAGGTGGGGGGTGGATGGACAGAGGCAGAGGGGGGAGTGTCTGAAAAGAACAAGCAGCTACGTATCACCATGCCTGATGGCAATTGGCGTAGTTCCGCAAAAAGACAGACAGAGGACAAGGAGGAGGGGATTGGGTGGAGGAGAGGGAGAGGGAGGAGAGAAGGGAGGAGGGGGCCAAGGTGTAAAGGCAGGAAGGGGGAGGGGGAAAGAAAGCACACACAGGGGGCAGAGGGAAAAGACGGCACAGAAGGGGAGGGGGTGTGATGGTGAAGGGGGAGACAGAAGGAGACTGGCAGGGGCAGGTGGAGACTGGTGGGGTCAAGGAAGACAGTGCGACAATCAAGGTACCCAGAAGGGTGTTGGACAGGGGTGGACAGGGTAAGACAGAGCCTCCATTGTGGGCCATTGGTAGTGGTGGCAGGCTCCAGCCTCCTGGTTGGCTGGATTGTCATAAAGGCCAAGTGCAACCAATGGGAGAGGTGGAGCAGGTCCAGGCCACAAACATGACAGTCAAGTCAAAAGCAATGCAGCCATATTTCCAATGGCACAACAAAACACCAGGCAGGGCTGCAAGATGGCCAAAGCAGGGGAAACAAGGAAATGGGGGTAGTTGAAACGTGTGGTGACAAGGATAACTCAGCATGCAGTGTTCATGTGACATATCAAAATCACTGTGGGCCAAGTGTCCAAATGCAACATTGTCAGCACACTGACCCCTCCCACTATCAGTGTGTGTCACACAGCCAAAGGGTGTACCGCCTACAGCAGGAAGTGCATGAACATAGACAGTCAATTCTTAAAAAATCATAAGCAACATGATGAAATGCACAGTCAACATAATACCCAGCAAAACAAAGTGCAGACATACATTGGAGAAGCCATCTGGAATACCCACTAGGGGTGTACACACAAGTAGGACTGCAGGCTGGCCACAGATATGACGGACGCCCAATGCCCCTGTGTGAGATGCTGTCACAAAGAGCCATCCTTGCGAGCCCATGGAAAGGGGAAGCAGGACTAGCATATGTGTCAGGACCCCAAGCAAAACACATACACGAGACAAGGCTGAATGGGCCCTGCTGGAACACACAGTGGATGCCTTCAAAAGCCACAAAGCACCACTCTGTCGCATGAATGCACAATAGACAAAAAAATACTTGCAGGAAAAATAAAAATAAATAAATAAATAAAAATCAAAAATGGCCACATATGACCCGGGGGCGGGGGGGCACCCAGGAGGGGGAAGGTACAGGGTGCACCTCAACACCCACATGTGTAGATGTTGAGATGAAAAAAAAACTCACTGGACTCAGCGCCTGCACGGCCCGACCTATGTGGGAGATAGGTTGTCGTTGTCACCCTCTGGATGGAATTCAGAAGGTGGACACGGCACTGCTGCCTCACCATGCCTTTCTGCGGCTTGCCCCTCAATGGCAGCGAGCATGCGAGTCTGGTAAGCCAGGTTCTGCATGGCAATGACACGTAGGTCTGCATGCATTACCTCTCGTGTCACACATGTTTCCTCCTGCAAGGACTGATGTGTAAGACAGAGTTCTGCCTGCATGGCCTCACATGACATACGGAGTACCTCCCGGTATGCATGGAGTTCAGCTGAGATGGTTCTTTCAAGCTGCTACATCCTGTCTTCTGCCCGCCTACTATCGTCTATCATGAGAGCACCCAGAGTAGATCAGAGGTTTTGATGTTCGACCCCCAGGGCCTCACGGTGTGCCTCTGCCTGAGCAGAAATAGCTTGACACAGAGCCACCATTAAAGCCCGGCGTGCCCTGTCAGAGGCCGCCATGCCCAGCCAGAGTGAGCGGCATGTGGACCGCGTAGCCTGCTGCTGAAGCTGCACTTGCCTTTCAGGGAGGAGGGTGGAACGGGCCACACTTTCCATACCTTGAGCCATCATTTCACCTGCTGCCCCCTGTTGCTGTGCTATGGCAATAATGGTATGCTCCCACTCCGTTGACCCTGGTAGTGCACGGCCACCGCGTTGCCGGACACAACACCTGCAGGCCCAAGGAGCTGTGGTCCTTGCTGGGTTGGTGCTGCCTGGGGCTGCAGGACTGCATCCCTCCATCGACCTGATGCCCCAGGAACATGGCCAACTGGTGTTGAGTATGACGTGCACCCGTAACCACCACAGGTGGATATTTCAACCTCGCCTGGCCCCCTACTGCAGGTGTCGCAGACAGAAGATCATCCAACACAGGATCACTTACCGGCGACAACACATCATGATGCAGATCCGGCTACACATTGTGGTCAGAGGATACATCAGAGCCTGACTCAGAGTCCGCTCTGGACATGATGGCCTGGAGCACCAGTGGGTTCTCGTGGGCTGCAACTCCACGACCACCACTGGTGCTTGGATGGTCATGTGAACTGATCACCTTGTCTGGGATGACATCTTCATCCTCTGCCTCCAGTGCTTCATCACCTGCAACATAAACAAAAGAAACAAGAACATGCATGTCAGTAGTACATACCACACACATACAGATCACAACATTGACAGCCAACACATGAAGCAGACATGTCACACACAACTCAAAGCCCAACATGTATCCAGTGGAATTGCAATGCAAGGGTATCCCGAAAGCAGAAAAGGATGTGTGCAAAATGTGAAGCCAACACATGTTTTGCATGTTGCCCATCACCTACATCACACACAACCTCTAGCAGGCACATATCCAAGGTAGAAATGAGAGATGGCAAGAAAGAGGTGGCACGTAGCATAAGCATGTGGGAACAAACAAATAGCCACAGCTGGCAATCACACCAAACACACCATGACACATGTAACATGCATGTTCACGTGCAGCACTCAACAACAATTGACTATGCAGAGTACATGTGTCACAGGAGACACCTACACTACTGCGTTTCAATACAGTGAAAGAAGGGACATGGGTACATACATGGCAGGTCACTATCACACAGGAGCATTGTGTTGGCATGTTGAAGGGCTGAACTTGGCACAGGAGTGGGTGTGTGTGGTGCAGTGCATGTGTACCCACTCAACCTTCAACATCAAGACGTATGTAGTGATGTCAATCTTCAAACGTGACAGCAGTGTAAGGGCAATTGCAGCCATCATGTGCAAATGGCATGCACCATGTAGCATGGATACCGTGAAACACCCACCCTCTGGGCAATAGTAGGGAGGCACTGCATGGCAATGAAAGGTTCCCCATGGAACTGTGCATTGGTAGACAGTGTTGGCATGTGTCTATTGCATGTTGTCAGTCAAATGTCACTACAGCCGATGATAAGTGGACATGATGCAGGACAGATGAGGAACCATCAATAGTACACCCATGCATGCAGAAGACACAACACCAGTTGAAAAGAGGCAGTGGGCCTGTAACAGGGGGAGCCATGTGCATGACACAGATGTGGACACCCTAAAGTTGTGCGTGATGACACACAGACCCACAGTGAGCATGAAATGGCTGTCCAAATAACATGACACTTGAATCATCCTGGAGACATACTACAATGAGCAGGCGGTCAAGGACACATAGGGGCATACATGGAATACACATGGAACATGAATGTGCACACATGTGCATGGGAAGCCACTGCCATCAACACAGTCAGAGTGAGACACACTGCACCAAGGACAAAGGATGTATATGACATGATATGACATCTCATCAAGATTGCACTCGTACACAAGTGGCTCAGAGCGCAGCCAAGCAAAGGGAGGGGAACAAGGGAGAAAAGAAAATGAAAACAACAATCATACTGGGCACAGTAATATTGAGAACACGCAAGTGCATGGAGAAGGGATACAGGGCTGAAGACCCTGGAAGGGGGAGAAGTGGAACGTGCCAAACAGAGGAGACCAAAGAATGAAAATGAAGTCCAATGATAGAATAGGCATTCAAAAGGTGGTAGTGCAGCCAGCAAGTGGCAAGTGCAAGATCATTTCGATGGGGCAAATCTGATGAGTGCACAAGAAGAGTGGGGACTGTTTGGGTACACGTACAGGACCCAGCGCAATGGGAGGCCTGGAGGCAGTGCAGCAGGGAGGCTGGGTGAGCAGGTACCTGGGCCCGAAGGACAGAGGGTGTGCAGGTGCACTGGGCCAATAGAGGAAACTGCTCAACTGGGGAGAAGAGGGGCTAATGCAGGAGCAAATAGGAAGGTCTTAAAGAACTTCCGGAAGCAGAGATGTTTCTCCTCAAGTTTCAATGTGGCAGGTAGGCTGTTCCAAAGGGAGCTCCCAGCCGTAGACACAGATCTGCCCCCAGCTTATTTCTCCGATTATCGACTGACCCGGAGGGAGTGTGAGGTAGAGGAGCAGAGGACTATAGAGGGGAGGTATTGGCAGAGGGATAGTTGAAGGTATTTTGGACCCAGGCCCCAAAAATCCTTGTGCACAATGCAGAGGGTCTGAAGTATCATCCTTGCATCCACTGGTAGCCAATGAAGGGATTTCAGAGCTGGAAAGATAGGATCTCAGAGCTTGAGGCCCAGGACAAGTCTCGCAGTCCTGTACTGGATTAGTGGTAGAGGGCGGAGTGTGGAGGCAGGTAGAATATTGAAAGAGCCTGTCACAGTAGTCCAACCTTGAGACAACCAGAGCTTGAGAGACTGTGAACATGTAGGCGAACGATAGGAAAGGCACTGTACCGCTGAGAAGGTTAAGCAAGAAGTTAGTATATATCAAGAATAGTCAGAAATGTGTGTGGAAAAGGAATGTGTGGAGTCAAAGGTGACCCCGGGGTTGTTGGCCTTGCAGGTGGGGGTAGGAGGAGGCCAAGGAGGAGGGCCAAGGGGGGCCAGCCAGAGAGTGAGGGGTAAGGATGGCAAAGGTGTACCGATGAGGAGGATGTCAGTCTTGCTGGCATTTAGACAGAGATAATTGGCAGTACACCAATTTCAAATGTCAATGAGGCAATCAGAAATGAGGGAGTGAGAAGAGGTGGCCAAGGGCAGCCTGGAAATGAGTTGAGTGTCATCAGCATAGCACTGGAAGTCGTAGCAGAAAATGAAAATGCAGTAGGCGAGAGCTGCCAGGTGCTGTTTATAAAGTCAAGCTGAGAAGTCAGACCCCTGGTGAACACCACAGGTAGAGTGGGAGATTGATGAAAGGAAGGACCCAAGTTGTATCTGGGAGGGTCACACACACCAAACACACGTCATTGAAAAACACACATCCATGCTCACGGACGATGCATCATAATCCATCCTCTCTTCCACTCCATGGATTTGTTCTTCCGGGATGAACTCTGTAGCAATCTCCTCATGCTGAGTGAGTTCATCCTCCTCTGGTGGTAGCCCACCACCAGTCACCAGAGAAATGGAATAATTGGAGGCACGCTTTTGTTTTGCACTGCGTCGGAGGTCATTCCAACGCTTGTAGCAGTCCTCAGCCGTACGCACCTGGAATCCCATGGCTGTCACACCATTCGCAACATGCTGCCAGTGGACCCAATGCTGGTGATGCGTTGTAAGGGACTGTGGGCCAACAAGCATATCGCGGTGGTGTGCCGACACGTAGTCCACAAGGAAGTCCAGTTCCTGCTTGCCGAAAGGCTTCTTCCTTGACGTGCGGAGGCCGGAGCCGTGTCTGGGGTCCCAGCCTCTTGCACAGGAGCACGCTTCCTCCTTTTGTGCGGTGGTACTGACCCTGAGTGGCCAATGTGGCCCTGATCAGTGGGGGCAGTGGCGTTGGGGACTGGACCAAGGCAGTGGGTGTTGGAATGAGGCCAGAAGGTCTGGCTTGGGTCTGACTCACTTCCAGGGTGGTGTTGGCTGCATCTGCCCATGCAGTTACCACCACCGGGCTGCTTGGGGCAGCAGATGTCATAACTGCTCCAGGTACGTGTGCCTCAGTCACAGCTAAACTAGACACACGTGACCCGCACCTCTGGACAAGATGGAAATTGTCCTGGGAGTCCTCATCACGCAACGCAACATGCGCTGCCCGACCCCGAGCACGGGTGGGGTGGTGGTCCCCACAACCACCGGTGGGCCCGTGACAGCAGATGTAAGTTGCTGTTGGGTCATATGGGCGCCAGGTTGTGATGCAACAGCTGCATCACCATGAGCCACAGGGGGTGGTGGCATATCTGCACCAGCATGTGGCTGGGCATCCCGCCCCTTTGTAGCCACCCTGTCCCCCCTGGTCTCCGTGCCCATGAGCCCGACCATGCACATCCCTGGGAGGACGCCCAGCTTTGCCCCCCCTACCCTTTGGTGGCCTCCGAACCATGGCAAAGATGGTAAATAGCCGATGGGAGGTGCACTGGGCAATTGGGTTGAAGGGTGCAGGGTACTGGATGGAATAGAGTACCCCTGTGCTCCTGCAAGGCTCTCTGTAACCCCTGGGGAAAAATGACGGGTCACGCAACGCTCAGGCCCCACCAAACAATTAAAATAATTTTAAAAAAATCTAAAATTGACAAAAAAGGAAAAAAAATAGTAAAATTACAAAAGAAAAATGTGCACGCGACCACGGCAACCCACGTGCAGGGATTTAACCTCCAGCAGTACGGTGTGGCACCCAGGGACACAAAAAACACGTATGCATGGAACACGCGGGCTACTATGACCTCGAAAACGGTACGCGATGCACAGGGGGAACTACGGTGGGAAAAATAGCATGCGCGACTCATCGCCTGCCTTGCCTGGAAAAGAAAAAGAAAAACACACGCGCTTGTGCGTGTAGGCAACACCCCGCCAAAAGAAGAGGTACAAACTTCAAACGCTGTGAAGTAATCGCGTGTGAATCCAGAAGAGTAAACACATGCGTCGGTCTCCATGATCAGCACGTACAGTGGGCTGCTGGCCCGAGCTTACCTTTAATCCATGCTGAAGGCAACGCCTGCACACGTAACATCACTGGTGTGCTTACGTGCTAAGGCCCTTTCCTTGAATTACACTCATTCACACGCGGACGTGCTGTTTTGGCACGTGTGGATTCAATATGCACCCGTACGGGGGAAATGCCCACGTGCATCACGTCACTTACGCGCTAAGGCCCTTTCCTCGAATTACACGCTGACGTGCTGTTTTTTTCACGTGCCAATTCACTCTGCATCAAGCTGGCCATGCAACAACACACGGAAGACCACACTCCTGCACAGAAGGCCATTTTCCTGCCCCCCAGAGTCCCGGGAGGACTCCTACAAGCCATCTGCTCTTGCCTGCATGCCTGTTGCCAACAGTGCCCTGCCATTTGGTGCCTAAACATCTGCAGGGGTCCAGTTGCTGTGACCACCGCTGCTGGAACAGAAGACTCCCGAATGGTATCCCATCGGTCCACAGCAGAGCCCAAGAACACAGTTGCACACCCACACCTGCCTCGGGGGTTGCCATGCCCGACACAACATCATCCAGCACCAGTGGCAACCCCCCAGCAGGGATGCAGAGGGCTGCCAGCTTCAGTGCTAATGAAGTTGGCATGCTGGTGGAGCAAGTCTTGGGGCATTATGATGCCCTCTTCACACCACCACGCGCCGACAAGGAAGGACAGAAGAGAGGATCTGGAAGGACATAGTGGGTGCCATCAACGCGTAGGGGGTGGCACCCTATGCGATCAAACACGTCCAGATGTGCTGGGAGGACTACAAGTCCAGGACCCTCAAGAAGGCCCGGCGCCTCTTGGATGGAGCGGATGGAGTGGGGCACCTGGTACACCTTACCTCCCAGGAGATGAGGGTCCTGGAGCTCATTCGCCCAGTGCTCCATCGCCAGATCCTCAGGATGCAGGCTCGTCTGGAGTTGAGAGGTAAGTGCCCATGCATTCCGGTTTTAAACAGTGCATGTTTCAGTGTGATGGTAATTAGCTACTTGGCTGGATGTGTGAAATGGTTCATGTATGGATGTGTGTGTGCAGGGACATGATGGTGCTGCATGTGAGTCCAGTCAGGCGTGACCCACATGGATGTTGTATGTGTTACAATGCATCATGCGGAGCAGCATGCAGATTGCACACATGAATGCATGCCTGTGTCTGTACTTGGACATGTTTGGGGTGTGAGAGATGGGTGCTTCTGTCATGGACATGCATGGTGTACATGTCTGTGTGTCTGAGTAGTGTGTGAGTGACTGGTCAACGCCATGGATGCATGACACATGTTCCTGACGATGTGTTGATTCACTGATACAGCCTTGTCATCCTTGTATCCACTGTGTCTGGGGGTATACAGGGCCGGATGCATGACCCTCCGGTTATGTGTGTGCATGTGATCAGCATGTCCCATGATGAATGTGAGTTTCAGCCCACCATTGGATGTTTCTACGGTGCCTTGGACATGGATGCAAATGTTTGTTGCATGTGCCATGCCTGTTCCTGCATGTGTGTTGCCTGCACTGACCCATGTGTTGTGGAGGGACATAATGGAAGTGATGTTTGACAGTGCCACTCATGTGCTATTGCTTTGTGTCTAGGGGACTATTGTATAGTACCCTGATGCTTGTGTTCAATGTCTCCCTTTACACAGCGGCGAGTGAAGAAGAGGGCGGAGACGGTGCTGTGGAGGAAAGTGGCAGGAATGCCTCCACCGGCCGGCGACGCAAGGCCTAGTCACCCTCCCAGGAAATTCCATCATCCGGGAGCGAGGGGACTAGTGCCGCGACCGCCACTATGGCTGCATCGGAAGGGGCGGGTGAGCCCCCACAGGGAATTGTGACAGCGGAAGACGGTGCAGAGCCATCCAGGTTGGTGGTGTGTACGGAGGAGGAGGAAGCTGCTTCAGAGACGCACATGGGGCCTGGTGGGGGTGGTACCACTGGTGCAAGTGGTGCAGTCTAGGGTCAGGGGCAGGAGACAGCACAGGTCGCCGCGGAGGGGCCTGTCCCTGACACTGTGACTGCATCGCCATGCACCAGCAGGGATGCCCTGTCCCAGGCCCGTCCACAGGTAGGGGGAAGGTCCATGTCATCTGGCACTCCTCTACCTGCGGACGTGGGGACCTGTGACAGGATTGAGTTCGTCCTGATTGGTGTCGTGTTGCGCACACGTGTCATTCGTGATGACATGCGTGCTTCCTGGGGGACCACGCACGTCATCATGAATAGATGTGTGCCAACGTGGCCCAGTTGGGAGGGATCATGGTCCGAGGTTTCCTCCATGTGTCGGCCTGTCTTGCGGCCCTCTCCTCCTCTGTGCACACTATACGCCAGTGTTATCCGTGACGTCTTCCGGCCCAGATGCCACCAGGGCCCCCTGTGGACCTGCCCCAACCAACGCAGCCAGGCTGGTGGAGATCCCATCCCTGCCACAGTCGGGAGTCGGAGCTCCAACACAGGTGGTCATCCCAGCAACTGGACCCCTGGCAACAGATGATGTCCAGGCACATACAAGCAGGGCACCTGCACGATGGCCCCGGGTGTTGCCATCTACCCGGAGGCAGTCGTGGTGGCGGTGGCAGGCAGCAGAAAGGCGGCAGCAGGCTCGGCGTAGGAGGCATGTGGCCCTGGGACCCTCTACATCATCGGGGCAGGCATCGGCCGGCGGGCAGGAGGACCCAGGATTGTGAGTGTCTTCCGTGTAGCAGCGGTTGGGCCAGCAAATAGGTGCAAAGCGACGGCGGGTGGAGAGGGAATGGCTCACAATGGTCAGGGCGGAGAACTCCATGCACAGGGCTTTGAGGCGGGCTGAGTGCCTTGAGGCAACTCGCATGGAGTTGGAGGAGGCCATGGCTGCATCCCTACTAGACCTCGAGGGCAGGGAAGAGGCCCTCCTCCGGAACATCGACGTGGAGTTCGATGATGCCCTGGCCCGGGACATCAAAGGGTGAGCCCTCGGACTTGCCCGGCCACCTTTGTATATAGTTATTAAGGTTTAGGTTTCATTTGGTTTTTATTATTATTTGGAGTTCACAGACTTTGCTCCACTTTTTGTATATAGTTGTATTTTAGATATGGTTTTAGGTAGGTTTCCTTTTGTTTTGGGATAATGGACCCTTTAGACTTTTCTTTTCTATATTACAGACATGTACATATTTTTTTTAATTTTCACATGGAGTATAGCTTTTTTATGCTTTTCATCTTGGGATTTATTTCTATGGACTTTGGGGATGGACCACTTTTATTTTTTCATGTTTTGGATTTTTATTTTTCCTTGGATTTCACTTTCTTTTTCATATTGCATTCATTATTTCTTTATTTGCATGTGTGATTTTCATATTGTCATTTGTTTTTATTTCTAATACATTTCATTATTCTTCATTCTTGGTGTGGTCTACTATGATTTCTTTTGTGCATGTCTCCATGAGCATTGGCTCAGTCATGTGTTGCCAATGTGTGGCTCTGTAGGACATTTGTCGATGGGCATGCTGGTTCTTTTCAGACTATCATGGAATGGGTAATTTAGTAGGGAATGGGTGCAGTGGATCGTTGGGTGTTTGTACTGGGGGTTGGGGGTGTAGGATTTGGGTTGGCATTAGGGCCATGGGTCTGTATAGTTATGACTTGGTGTTTGGGGGGACATGAGTCGGGGCCTGCTGGCAGGTGCCCATGAATGTGGGGTGGGTGGGGGGGACATGAATCGAGGCCTGCTGGCAGGTGCCCGTCAATGGGGGGTGGGTGGAGGTCCATGAGTCGGGGCCTTCTGGCAGGTGCCCGTCAATGGGGGGTGGGGACATGAGTCAGGACCTGCTGGCAGGTGCCCATCAATGGGGGGTGGGAACATGAGTCGGGGCCTGCTGGCAGGTGCCCATCAATGGGGGGTGGGGACATGAGTCGGGGCCTGCTGGCAGGTGCCCGTCAATAGGGGGTGGGTTGGGGGACATGAGTCGGGCCTGCTGGCAGGTGCCTGTCAATTGGGGGAGGACATTAGTCGGGGCCTGCTGGCAGGTGCCTGTAAATTGAGGGGGCATGAGTCGGGCCTGCTGGCAGGTGCCCATCAATGGGGGGTGGGGACATGAGGGGGGACATAAATCGCGGCCTGCTGGCAGGTGCCCGTCAAATGGGGGTGGGCGGGGGGACGTGAGTCGGGGCTCAGGGTGGATGGGCTGCCTGCGTGGCATGGGGAGGGTGGATGGTCTGCCTGCTGGGCATGGGGAGGGTGAATGGTCTGCCTGTGGGGCATCTGCCTGCGGGGCATGGGGAGGGTGAATGGGCTGCCTGCGGGGCCTGGGGAGGGTGGATGGGCTGCCTGCGGGGCATTGGGAGGGTGGATGGGCTGCCTGCGGGCCATGGGGAGGGTGGATGTGCTGCCTGCGGGGCATGGTCAGGGTGGACAGGCTGCCAGCGGGCCATGGGGAGGGGTGTAGGGTGGACCCCTGTGGCGTGGTCTGGATGGAGGGGGTGCATGTGGCTTCTCACCACACTGCTGCATGAATCCAGGGGCATGGGAGTGAGAATTACACGCGATTGGGCTGGTGCAAGCGGGGTACACGTATTCCAGGGGTGCGCGGGGAGTTTTGCATGCAATTTCACTGGCGCGAGCGGGGTACGCGTATTCCAGGGGTGCGCAGGAAGTTTTACACGTGATATCACTGGCGCGAGTGGGGTATGTATATTCTGAGGGGTGCGCGGGGAGTTTTACAGGCGATTTTGCTGGCGCGAGCCAGGTACGCGTATTCCGAGGGGTGCGCGAGGAATTTTACATGCGATTTTGCTGACGCGAACTTGGTACACGTATTCCGAGGGGTGCGCAGGAAAATTTACACACAATTTCACTGGTGCGAACGGGGTACGTGTATTCCGAGGGGTGCACGGGGAGTTTTACAGGCGATTTCGCCGGCGCGTGAGGGCTGTGTGGCGTTTTGAGAGCTTTTTCGTGGTTGGGGGACTGTATGCTGGTCCACTGGTCTTTGCGCCATGTAGGGGATTTGTGCTATGTTTTTGGCACACGTGGCGGGATTGGGGGTATAACTGGCGCTGCTGCAGGGTCACTGCGCCACTCTGCGCCACGGTTGGTTATGGATTCAAGTAGCCATGAATACGCTGTGCGTGAAACTGGGCTTTGGCGCACGCAGCTAGCGCACACTGGCGCACGCTCCCTCTCTGCGCTGCCCGCGTGCGCTGCTTCTGCGCTAAATTCTATGAATTACCCCCTCTATGTGTCAGAAAATATGAGGTTGGGATAAATTGTTATTGCGCCAACTTTAGCTATTTTGGCTCCTTTGCTTGCTTGAAATTCAAATTCAGAAAATAAGGTAGTTCCAGTCTTATTTTGTTTTCTGTTGAAAATGAATTTATTTTTGTTTCATAGTATCACTCAAATTGGTCTCTCTACACGTGTTTCACCATTCATTTCCATATGAAATGGATCATCAGGAGAGATTTTTATGCTATCCAGTTTTTTCAGACACTGTACCTAAATAAATCAAAAAGAAAGAAAAAAATAGGCTAATACTTTTTGAAAAGTCAGTATTATGATACAATGCAATAGCTGCCTATGTAATCTAGTTAACCAAGCAAAGGAAGTACTTTATTGTAAACAACAAAATAAAGAAGTTTTTCAATGCTTACCCTTGTTGGGCTGGTTAATCCTAATGTTTTTTTGAAAAGGTTATCATATATTGTTCAAAGTAGCTTCAAAGAATTTCAGTTGAGAGTTTTTCTCAAAAATGTTTGTTGCTTTATCATCATAAAACGTATGTGTATAGATCTGAATGGGTATTTTGTGTCTGCACGTTTCTGTGTGCAGTAGGTGTGCTTATACACCTATCCTTACAGACATGGGTGTGGTTATGTGGATAAGTGTATATGCGCATAGCTGTACAGATGTTTGTGGGTAGCTGTGCATGTACATCTCTGGGTAGATGCGGATGAGTATTTATTTGTCTTTAGAAGGTAGATACTAACTTTGAGGGAGGCGGCATGTGCTCAATGCAAACAAACTGACCCCATAACATATCTTTTTAATCTCCAGACTTGTTCAGGTATGAGTATCCAAATTCTTCCTTTTTAACTACGGTTTGAAATTCGTACTGGATTCAATGAGTTTATGCTTTTCGTATGTTTTTATGCATTATCTTTATGTATTTATTTATTTATTTATTTATCGTGCATTTGTAAAGCGCTTATACATCAAGAAATTGTGTTTCAAAGTGCCCACAGGGCAATGGGGGGATAGGGGGATAAGGGAACTTTACTTTACTTTAATACATTTATAATGCACACCACATGACCTGGAGGCTTAAGGGCACCAAGGAAACATATGACAAACCAAGACAATGGAATAAAATCAATGATGAGCAAAAGCCAGAGGCGGCCCTACTAGGCCTTGTGAACATTCGGAGCATGCAAGTGCAGAGAGAGAGAAGGGACAGGGGAGGTGGGTAAGTGCTATAGGTTCCACATAGAGGGAAGTGCCAGAGGGCCAGTTGCAGGGCAACTGGTAAGTGCCAGACATTGACCACTTGGTAGGCGAGTGGTCACCTACAAGTACATTAAGTGCATTCCTATGAGACAACACAAGCCAGTGGGTGCCCATAGGCCATCAGGCGATTGGACAGAAGGCCAGGGCCCAGGAGGACACATAAGTGCCCAGGCCACCCATCTCAGCGACTGGGGGTTAGCACGGGAGGCAGAGGGGGAAGGAGGAGGAGAAGAGGAAGGTCTTTAGAACCCATATAGAAGCTGAGAATTCCCATAAAATCTTAATGAACAAAGAAGACTTTTTCTAGAAATAAAATGTTCATTTCAATGACCTGCTCTAATCAGTCTCTATGGGAAGGGTCAACTAGTTTATTTGGGTGAAAAAAAGGTTTCAATGTAAGTGGAATCTCGGGGTCAAATAGATATTTGTGGCCTACCTTACAAGTCGAGTAATGTCATAGTTATCTTATAGTCATCCAGTATATCTGCCTCTCAAGAGGTTTACTCATTTGCGCTGGACACCACACATCATTTTTGTATTCGAATGGTCGACAGACTGACCCAAGAGGAGTGAGTCCTTCTGAAGATGTTGAGTAGTTAGTAACAGGATCTCCTTGTTCGAGTATTAGAATGCAAAGCCTAATTACAGGTCTGGTAGCACCAGCGTGTAGATATTCTGAGGGACTGATTGGACAGCATTACCATTGACCTATGAATAGTCCAAAGTCGATCTGAAACGCCTCAAGGGACTTGTGAATAGTTATCCTGTGAAGTTAAAACTGAATTTCTGCTCAACTGTTCGAGAAATACACCAAACTATACAAACATAAGTCTGTGATGTCTTTTTAATTATCAAGTTTAAAGTTATGTTTGGATGCTAATTGTAGTACAAATGAGGTGGAATATAAGCATATATAATGAGATAATGAGTACAGCCATTTTATGCGCAGCGGAGTCCCTCTACGAATGTGGGTGACAGTGAAACGGTCCTAAAAATCACCTGCTTCCAGACAAACTCTATTGCGCCCACTGGCCATGATAGGTCCCTTCCTGCCGCCCTTCTCAGCCCACAATCTCGATATACCCAGTTGCTCATTAGAAGTGGCCGCTCCCTTTATGATGTCTGCTGCCTGATCTTGCACCCAGACGGTAACTTTCAGGAAGTTTGTGGCTCAGGAAGATCAGGCCACAGATAGGTTGCAGGGCTTCTCCCATGGACTAGATGTAGCAAAGCGGTCAGGTATATACAGAGAATCCCTGCAGGGCTTCTCCCATGGGCTAGATCTAGCAAAGCAGTCAGGTATATACAGAGAATCCCTGCAGGGCTTCTCCCATGTGCTAGATATAGCAAAGCAGTCAGGTATATACAGAGAATCCCTGAAGGGCTTCTCCCATGGGCTAGATCTAGCAAAGCGGTCAGGTATATACAGAGAATCCCTGCAGGGCTTCTCCCATGGGCTAGATCTAGCAAAGCAGTCAGGTATATACAGAGAATCCCTGCAGGGCTTCTCCCATGGGCTAGATATAGCAAAGCAGTCAGGTATATACAGAGAATCCCTGCAGGGCTTCTCCCATGGGCTAGATATAGCAAAGCAGTCAGGTATATACAGAGAATCCCTGCAGGGCTTCTCCCATGGGCTAGATATAGCAAAGCAGTCAGGTATATACAGAGAATCCCTGCAGGGCTTCTCCCATGGGCTAGATCTAGCAAAGCAGTCAGACATATACAGAGATGCCCTGATGAGCTAGATGTAGCAAAGCACTCAGGCCTATATATAGAATCCCTGAGGCCTTCTCCCATGGGCTAGATGTGGCAAAGCAGTCAAGTATATACAGAGAATCCCTGCAGGGCTTCTCCCATGGGCTAGATCTAGCAAAGCAGTCAGGTATATACAGAGAATCCCTGCAGGGCTTCTACCATGGGCTAGATCTAGCAAAGCAGTCAGACATATACAGAGATGCCCTGATGAGCTAGATGTAGCAAAGCACTCAGGCCTATTTATAGAATCCCTGAGGGCTTCTCCCATGGGCTAGATGTGGCAAAGCAGTCAAGTATATACAGAGAATCCCTGCAGGGCTTCTCCCATGGGCTAGATCTAGCAAAGCAGTCAGGCATATGCAGAGAAGCCCTGCAGGACATATCTCATGGGCTACATGTAGCACAGCGGTCAGGCATATACACATAATCCCTTCAGGGCTTCTCCCATGGGCTACATGAAGCACAGCAGTCAGGCCTACACAGATGCGCCCTGCAGGGCTTCTCCCATGGGCTAGATGTAGAAAAGCAGAAAGGCCTATACGGAGAAGACCTGCAGGGCTTCTCCCATGGGCTACATGTAGCAAAGAAGTCAGGCATATACAGAGAATCCCTGCAGGGCTTACCCCATGGGCTAGATGTAGCACAGCAGTCAGGCATGTACAGAGAAGCCCTCATGGGAAAGATGTAGCAAAACAGTAAGCCTGTACAGAGAAGCGATGCAGGGCTTCTTCCATGGGCTACATGTAGCACAGCGGTCAGGCATATACAGAGAATCCCTGCAGGGTTTCTCCCATTGGCTAAATGTAGCAAAGCAGCCAGGCATATCCAGAAAAGGCCTACAGGGCTTCCCCCATGGGCTAGATGTAGCACAGCAGTCAGGCATGTACAGAGAAGCCCTGGTGGGCTTCTCCCATGGGCTAGGTGTAGCAAAGCAGTCAGGCATTTCCAGAGAAGCCCCACAGGGCTTCCCCCATGGGCTAGATGTAGCACAGCAGTCAGGCATGTACAGAGAAGCCCTGGTGGGCTTCTCCCATGGGCTGCGTGTAGCACAGCAGTCAGGCATTTACCACTTCTTCCATGGGCTACATGTAGCACAGCAGTCAGGTATATACAGCTTCTCCCATGGGCTAGATGTAGTAACGCAGTCAGGCGTATGCAGAGAAGCCCTCTAATCTAGGTGTAGGTTGTGCTTCTTGCACTCTAAACTTAGGGTCCATGAAAATGCATCTAACATCTGGTGGCATGCAGAATCGTCACAAAACAGCTGGAATAGCAAAGGAAGACAAAGGCTCTGTAACCGCACCTGCTCTTCATCTGCAATTTGATGGCAAGGTATTGCTGGTTTTGGAGAACTCCAGACCTCACTTCACATTAACAGGGGGAACCATAACGGGCTACCTGCCCTTGCCACAATGGACACGGCCAGGCCACCCTCCCCCAGGACTCCTGGTTCCATTAAATAATTGAATAGCACTTGTTTTCTCTACGTGGCACTGCTGGGGCCTAGGCGGTTGGTTACCTGTGATAGTATCGAAAACAAAAGGATCGAATGCCTTTTGTTCGAAAAAGGATCGAAAAAAAGGGTCGAATTATTTTTTTTTATATTATTTTTTTATGGGGGGGTCCCCCCCAACCCTGTGTTTTCTTTATTAAAAACATTTTTTTTACCAACCCAAACTTAAAAAATGTATAAATAAATAAATTAAAAAAATCGACCCTTTTTTTCCGATCCTTTTGCATTCGAGCAAAAGGTCATTCGATCCTTTTTTTTTCGATCGTTTGACTGGACACCCTGGAATCACAAAACCTCATGCATAATACTGTCGGTAGGTAGGATCTGCGGCCTATGACTGCCCAAGAAAGCAATTTACCATGAACTGCTGGGTCTCCGCCTGCCCCGCTTTGCCCACTGCAAGTCTACCAACATCTAGTTCATCCTTCTTCACTCCAGCAACCTCATGCAGGGTCCTTGAGTCATCCTCCTTGGCTGGTGTCAATGCTTTCATAATCTGAGCCTCCTCTGACAGGCCACGACTTTTCCAGCTCATTTTTCCTCTAACCAAAGTCTTCCGCATTGGAGAACATTGGCACGTGGGAAACCCCTGGGCGCAAGCTGAGCACCATTGCAAGCTTTGCTGGCTCTGCCAAAACGTGTTAATTTGGCCCAAAACTGCTGTCTTTCTTTTGTGTTTACCTTTTGGCTAACATTGGGTATTGCCTAAGTTTAGCTAACCTTATCCCAAACACCGAATTTGTTTGATTTCTATTTGGAAACTTTTTCCTGAACATTTACTGACCCCTACAGAAGTAGTGGAACCTAAGACCAATACTAAAAAGGAGCCAGTCTGTAAAATATTGCATTTACCCCCTTGGACAAACATATATAAAGAAAATATGCTTACAAATATTCTGTGTGGACAATCCCTTGTATTGTTGTGATATGGTACCCTGTACTTACTTACCACCCTGCTCCCCTCTTGCGACTATAACCTTGACTGCTCTGCTATGTCTACCCTTTAGGAGAGTCAGGCATATACTGAGAGGCCTTGCTGCCAACCGAAGACTTAGGGTTTTGGAAAATCCTTCTAACAGTAACCAATGCAAATGTGTGCTACATTACCACTGTCCTACATCCTTAGCTAGGAATCCCTCCTTGTCTAAATATATTCTTTCAATGCTCCCTTTCACTATCCCCCATGATATGATATGATATGATATGGCATTTATAATGCACCTACACAAGTGTTTCGAGGCGCGACGCAGCAAGTAGGGTGAATAGAGGGAAGACAGAGACAGCGATCCTACTAGGCCGAGTGCCATTCAGATTGCGCAAGTTCAGGGGAAAGGGGGAAAAGTGTGGGGGAACGGGAGAGGGGACAGTGCAGTACATGGGGTAATAGAATAAATAAAACAATAGGAGAAGTAAGACCAGCTGGTGGCAAGTGCAAGGGTAAGTTCAGACATCAGGTGTCAAGTGCTGGTGGGGGACTGAAGGGATACAGAAAAACAGTCCCCAAGTGTGGGGGTTGCCATAAAGGGATCTACGCGATTTGGCCATGGCAGAATTGTTTCTGGAGGAATTGACCATAGTCAATTTTGCTGTGAATACAATTTTACCGCGATCATACCCTGCAAATATTTGACTCCCCGTTCCAGCTTGCAGCATTTCTCTGTAGTTTCACTTCTTAATGTGGTCTAGGAATAAGACTTTCTGTCATGCCACTTGCGGTTTATAGTCAAAATCTCGAAACTAAAATCTCGAAAAAAAAGCACAAATTTAAAATCTAAAAAAAATATCGAATTTTTTTTTCAATGCGTTTTTTTTCAAAATGGGGGGGTTCCCCTCCAACCCCCCTTTTTTCATTTTTTTTTTATTTTACCCCTTTTTTTTACTTACCTGACCCCAAAAACATAAATAAATAAATAAAAAATTCAATATTTTTTTTTTCGAGATTTTTGTTTCGTGCTTTTTGTCATTCGAGATTTTGTTTTCGGCCTTTTGACTGACCACCGCCACTTGCATCTCAGTGCCTGCTTTCAAAGTGCTCAGCTCCATAGAGGTTTGGCCAAAAGCACTTCTATTTTAGACTGTCTTGGCATTGTCTTCGCTCTCTCTTCTTTCTCCTACTTTTGGAATTCGTCCATGAAGCATTGATACTAAAGGGCAAGCTGAAGAATAAAGTCACCCCCCCTACCTAGCCGTTAAGTTGTTGCTTGGGAGGAAGGATAGCTCAGGGGAAACACGTTGGGCTTGGAAGCAAGACAGCGCGTGCAACAGTTTCGAATCCTGATCCTGCACTTAGAAACCACTCGCTGGTTTATTAGGGTGTTATAAATTAACAATAAATTAAATGCAAAACAAACATTCTCATTACTGTGGAAACAGGGCTCTGATGGGGCTCGGGAAATGGCGTTGTCCCAAGCAGGCCACTGAAAAAATAGCAGCGACCCAGGAGTTCTATGATAGCTCACCGTAATGTGAGGTTGGAGCTGGTCCAGCAGGAATTCCAAGTAAGCCGAACTCAAGAAGCAAGAAACAAATACACTTGAAGCAATAAACACAAACATCCCTGGTGTTTAAGGGGACGCAGTGCAAGTTTAAACTTATTCCTACACTTTTATTTTCAAACAAAACCCTTGCAGAACAGTACAGGAACTGTAAACGGGAAATTTGAAAAAGTAGAGAAGCACCGCTCCCAACCGGTCCAGCCCACTTCGACCACAGGTAGTCTGTGACACTTCTCCTTGTCTCCACTCCTGTGTGCATCTACTTGTTATGCCGCCCTCCAGTGGCTCTGCTTGGTGCCAGCGGCTGTCTTCACTCTTGCACTGCTCACACCCACCTCCTCTTCAAGTCGCTCTGGGCTTCTTCGGTGTTCTGTCAGGGGCTCTCCTCATTGCTGCTTCTCAGTGGCTCTGTGTCTAAAATTCATCAACTTTAACTAGCTCGCCTATCTTCCAAGATCCTCCACTGCCCTCCTGCTCACTCCTGCATGACAGAACTCCTCAGACTCCAGCACCTCTCACGCAGGGACGTTGCTAGCGGGGTGAGGGGGCTATAGCCCCAGATCTTTTGGTTGTAGCCCCGGATAGAAGCTTAGGAGCTACAACCAAAAGGCTAGCCACCCCCAAGTCCCGACAGCCTGGACATTAGCGTAGCCCCGGATCGTTTCCAGACCTAGTAACACCTCTGTGCTCTCAGCACTGATACTGCAGGCAACAGCCTTTTCCACTCTACTGCATGGGCCTTTCCTGAGGCAGAGTCAAAGCCACTGGAAAAAGGAAAAAGGGCCCACTGTGCAGCTCTTTCTTCTGTTTCGTGAAGCTCACTTTATCACCTACTTCCTGTTTGAGATTCGCAATCTCGCTTCCAATTTCCGAGAGAGTGAACAAGCCAGATTTTGAGGGATTTCGTTGTCAGCTTTCATCACTAAAGCCTGCATCATTAGGGTTTGACCGATCCATAGGGATCTGCAGTCTAACTAATGTGCTAGCCACTGGCAACCCTCCCATTCTTCAATAGTACTATTGGGGTCTAGTTCTTTCGAGAGGTTCTCTATCTGGCAGCTGCAACATCACAGTCTTATGGGATTCCTGGTAACGCCTAGCATGTCACCGTTACTTTATGACTACACCCAGTCAGAACTCCTCTCACGTTCTGAAACATCTAATTCCTGGCCTCGTTTACCTCTCCCGCTGGGTTTCTGACCTGAGAGACATCTGCCCGTATTGTTTCCCTAATTGGGAGCACCCCCTTTTCCAGTCCTTACCGCTTCTCTTCATTGGTTTCCTTCTGAGCATCAATGAGCCGCAGTAACATAACAGGCATTTCTTGATGTCTCTTCAGGTGCTCGGTCTACTCAGTATTTCATCCTCTCTGCTCTTCGGCCTGATAGAGATTTCCTTTGCATTGGACAAGTCTTCCTGCCAGGGTTCCCTCTAGTCACAGGTCTCCTTGTACTGGCATTAATGTTGCTACTTTGTAGATGTTGGCATGTGGTCACACTTTCACTCTTAATGGGGTTTCACCTCAGCCTGATAAAGTGATACCTTATTGGAAGAGGTTTGGGTCTTCTTTAGAAGCTGCCACAGCATCTCCTGTTTTTCCCTGCTGGTTGGGGGAATTGCAAATCTCTTCCTCAGCCAGTTGTCACTTCTTCTTCTTAGCAATTTCCCCTTCCTGGTCTCCTTCCTAACTCGGTCTAATGCTTCCTCTTCCATGACTGTCAACTCCCCACTCAGCTGCTTGCATCCTTACTTTTCCAATAGGAATTACACCTGACCCTGCTCAGATGTCTCCTAGAGCTCTTTTAACTGAGCTGGTTGCTAAATTGTTTCACCATTAAGCATGTGCCATCTGCTTTTGTGACTCCAGCTCCTTCTTCTGTATGCTATTGGCTCAAGCTCTAGGTGAGAGACCTGTATGATGGCAGTGGCCAGATGCTTTGCTTCTTTGGGCATGACTTGGTCTGCCTTCTGGGCTCGAAACTGGGGGTTATTAGGTGACAACCTCAATGATTCATTCCTCTGCTTTGCCATCAGTTTACTCTCTTCGACATGCTTTGCGGACTGCCACGAGGAAGGATGTGACGAGCAAACCAGTTTGCAAGCAGCTTTAGGGGCTGGTTGATGCTGAGTGAGTAGCTTCACACTGATTGTAATCCGTTTTTGTCCTGCTTTATGTACTCTATTGGAGGGGTGTGAGTGTTTTTTTCAATCGTTTTTGGTGAGCACTGTGTGCTAATCTGGTGGGTTTGCCTAGTGTTTTTGTGGCCTTTCACTCTGTTTTTCTGTGCTGGCCTGCATCCAGGTGGTGCAGTCCTTGGTTTTTAGTCCTTCTTTTGTGTCTGGCCTTTTTCCAGTCCCACCCTGCCCTCTTGAAATTGGTTGGAAAAGGCAGGTGTTTTTGTGCCTTGGCTCCAGCAGCCATGTTCTACTTGCTCTGTGGACTGCCACGAGGAAGGATGTGGCAAGGAAACCAGTTTTAAAGTAGCTTTAGGGGCTGGTTGATGCTGAGTGAGTAGCTTCACAATTTTTGTAATCCGTTTATGGCCTGCTTTAGGTACTCTATTGGAGGGCTGTGAGTGTATTTTCAATCGTTTTTGGTGAGCACTGTGTGCTCATCTGGGGGGTTTGTCTAGTGTTTTTGTAGCCTTTGACCCTGTTTTTCTGTGCTGGCCTGCATCCAGAGGGTACAGCCCGTGGGTTGTAGTCCTTTGTTTGTGTCTGGACTTTTCCCTGTCCCACCCTCCCCTCTTGCAATTGGTTGGAAAAGTCAGGTGTGTTTGTGCCTTGGCTCCAGCAGCCATTTTACACTTGCTTTGTGGACTGCCATGAGGAAGGATGTGGCAAGGAAACCAGTTTGGAAGCTGCTTTAGGGGCTGGTTGATGCTGCGTGAGTAGCTTCACAGTGATTGTAATCCATATTTGGCCTGCTTTATGTACTCTATTGGAGTTGTGTGAGTGTTTTTTCAATCATTTTTGGTTAGTACTGCGTGATAATCTGGTGGGTTTGTCTAGTGTTTTTGTGGCCTTTCATCCAGTTTTTGTCTGCTGGCCTGCATCCAGAGGGTACAGCCCGAGGGTTGTAGTCCTTTGTTTGTGTCTGGCCTTTTCCCTGTCCCACCCTCCCCTCTTGCAATTGGTTGGAAAAGTCAGGTGTGTTTGTGCCTTGGCTCCAGCAGCCATTTTCCACTTGCTTTGTGGACTGCCATGTGAAAGGTTGTGGTAAGAAAACCAGTTTGGAAGCAGCTTTAGGGGCTGGTTGATGCTGAGTGAGTAGCTTAACAGTGATTGTAATCCATATGTGGCCTGCTTTATGTACTCTATTTGAGTGGTGTGAGTGTTTTTCCAGTCGTTTTTGGTTTGTACTGAGTGCTAATCTGGTGGGTTTGTCTAGTGTTTTTGTGGCCTTTCATACAGTTTTTCTGTGTTGGCCTGCATTCAGAGGGTACAGCCCGTGGGTTGTAGTCCTTTGTTTGTGTCTGGCCTTTTCCGTGTCCCACCCTCCCCTCTTGCAATTGGTTGGAAAAGTCAGGTGTGTTTGTGCCTTGGCTCCAGCAGCCATTTTCCACATGCTTTGGTGGACTGCCATGAGGAAGGATATAGCAAGGAAACCAGTTTGGAAGCAGCTTTAGGGGCTGGTTGATGCTGAGTGAGTAGCTTCACAGTGATTGTAATCCATATTTGGCCTGCTTTATGTACTCTATTGGAGTGGTGTGAGTGTTTTTTCAATCGTTTTTGGTTAGTACTGCATGCTAATCTGGTGGGTTTGTCTAGTGTTTTTGTGGCCTTTCATCCAGCTTTTCTGTGCTGGCCTGCATTCAGAGGGTACAGCCCGTGGGTTGTAGTCCTTTGTTTGTGTCTGGCCTTTTCCGTGTCCCACCCTCCCCTCTTGCAATTGGTTGGGAAAGTCAGGTGTGTTTGTGCCTTGGCTCCAGCAGCCATTTTCCACATGCTTTGGTGGACTGCCACGAGGAAGGATATGGCAAGGAAACCAGTTTGGAAGCAGCTTTAGGGGCTGGTTGATGCTGAGTGAGTAGCTTCACAGTGATTGTAATCCATATTTGGCCTGCTTTATGTACTCTATTGGAGTGGTGTGAGTGTTTTTTCAATCGTTTTTGGTTAGTACTGCATGCTAATCTGGTGGGTTTGTCTAGTGTTTTTGTGGCCTTTCATCCAGTTTTTCTGTGCTGGCCTGCATCCAGAGGGTGCAGTCTGTGGGCTGTAGTCCTTTGTGTCTGGTCTTTTCCCAGTCCCACCATCCTCCGCAAACCTCCCAACCCCCCACCTCCCCTGATTGGTACTTCCATCTGGTCATAACTGACCTTCCAAGGGCGGCACTCTGCCCGGCATACCTTACCTCCCAAATGTGATCATTAGCCTACACCAGACTCAGACAGGATTGAGAATGTTAAGCTGTCCATCATTTAGAGAGAAATGTGAACATTAGCCTGCCCAGACCCATACTAGATTGTGAATGATAGCAACATCACACTTACTTAGAATTGCAAACATTAGCCTGCGCCGGACCCAGATAAGATTATGAATATTGGCAATGCCGCACTCAGTTGGAATTGTGAACATTAGCCCGCACCAGACCATGACAGGATTGTGAAGGATAGCCTGAGTCGCTTCTAGATAGAAATGCAAATGTTGGCATGTCCCACACTTGAGTGGAGCTGTGAACATTAGCCTGATTCGCAGCTGGGTAGAAATGTGAATGTAAATGTTAACATGCCCCACATGTGTATCACTATGTACCCTGCTTTCCTGTTCTGCATGCTGTTGCTATATATCCGTATCCCCCCTCCTGTCGCTGTAAGCCCAGCCCCCTGTCCCTGTATCCATGTATTGCTCTGTTCCCTGCCATCCTGTTCACGTGCCTACATGCCTACAGACAGGCCCAACCCGCTGGGAGTTCAGGCCTCTACCGGCAGGGAAATCACTGAAGCACTGGCACAGTGGTTCCCATTCCATGGAGTCGTATTGGAACCATGGAATGGGAACATACTGCCATTGCCGGCGCCTGTAATATCCCGGTAACACTGGGTAGTTACTGGCAGATGCGTAATGAGGCCCTGTGAGCACCTTCTTTTCTGGGAATAGTGCCAACAGCCATCGTTTTCGATCAGGTGGAATGTCCTCCCTGGAGATACAGAGGAGCATTTCTCGAATGTAGGTCCAGAATGCACATACCAGAGGGCAGTTCCATGCTAAATGCTTGGTCTGCTTGGCTGATGCCGCATCTGGGGCACCTCTCTTGTGCCCGTTGGTCGCAAAGATGCATCGTATCTGGCGGTTGCTATAACAGATGCAAAAATGTATATTAAATCAGTTTGAACCTGTAAATCCACAAAACTTGCTTAGTCGGGGCACAAGCCCTTTTGCACTAGACATCACTGAGCAGTTCCCGCTTCTCATCTCACTCTCAATCAGAGGTTCCATGTGAGTAATCAAGGTATGATCCAATGTAGATATCGGGTGCGAGGATTCAGGCCTAGACGCAAGTGTTCAAGACGATGATCAGAAGCGGTGTCCCGCTTCCACTGCTCACTCCCGCTCCTCTTTGCATCACCCTGAGCTCCAATGTTCTGGCAGAGGTTCTTCTGTCCTCGCTGCTGACTAGCAGCTTATCGGACATACATCGACCATCTCGGCCTGTCTTCCTAGATTCTCCACCGTCCATATGCTCACCTCTGCACAACAGCGTTCCTGGGTCACCAGCGCCGCTCTCTAATGATAATGCTGAAAATTACCACTTCCTCTCTTCTCTGTTCCAGGCGCCTTTTCTTATCACCATGGAGCATGGTACTGAAAAAGGGAAATCCCACCCATGATGTGGTACTTTCTTCTGTTTTGTGAGGAGCAATTCATCACACCACACTTACGTATATGCCAGAAACTTAAATTAATCTGCGCCCACTGTGTTTGGTAATTATCCAGACTCTTTCAGGCCACCACCTGTACGTGGGCTGAAAACACAAGTTGATGACTAACCTTGTTATCGTGCACATTCTTAAACATCACGGATGAACAATATAGTGCAGTATATCACTCATGTAAAGAGATATTGGAGGTCATTACGCCTTTGCCAGTATCCCGCCGGTGATTCCGGCAGGAAACCGGCTAACTGTATTACCGTTCCCGTCGCCTGATATCCCAGAATTACCGGGATATTACAGATGGCAGGAATACTGGTAAATACCCATTCAATGGAGTCGCATAGGAATCTATTCCATGGAGGGGATTGCTGGTATTTCCTGCACTGGTAATACTGGTGTAGGAAATATCAGCTGTTTTATGCCAGTGGGGGACCTGATTTATCGCCAGCTCTTGGCTGGAGGCAAGTCAGGTTACCCCCACTGGTATACTTGTACTATGCCGGTCCGAAAAGTGACAGTATACGGAAATACCAGCACTTTTTTCTAGGCCGGTACAGTTGTAATGAGGGTCATACAGCTTTAACCACGCTAACGCTTACTTCAAGCAGGCTACTAGCGCCATAGGTAGTGCAACAATCAGAGTTCACAGGGGGCAACATTGTCTGCCCTCCCTGACGATTTTAAATCCTCTCTAGATCATTCAATGTGTACGCACTCAAGCAAGCGGGTCCCTATAAACTAATCTCACCCGTTTGATGACATCTTCTCTGGGAGCCACCACCCGTGGCACAGCCGATATAAACTGCTAGCCCACCGTACAGAATGCCTTTGGCCATCGAGGCTGGCAACCATGTATTGTGCGGACCTATATATTCCTTCAATAACAAAAGAAAACAATCTCCTCAGGTTGAAAATATGCATTTCTGACCCTGCCTTACTAGCCTAATATGTAACCCACCGACCCTCCCGCCAGCCAGAATACTTGCCTTAATGTTTTAATAGCCACAACAGCGCTAAGGAGACGCAGCCACTTCCATCGTCCTTGGATTTGGGCACTAAAGCCATCAAAATACTCCTCATTGGCCCAGGCAAAAACCCAAATCTCCAGCCTTCACTATGAGCAGTCAACGTGGGCCAGGTGACCACCCTTGCCCAGCTCTGCCACAAGGCGTCTACCTACTTTTCAGCGCCCGCCCTTCCATTGGGTGTGTTCAAGGGTCATCCAGGGAGTAAGGATTCCATCTTGTTGGCCTGTTTTTTTGTGGCATATCTTTGGATGCATGTGTGGGGAAGGCAGCAGGCTTCTCAGTCACACTGGCATGGAAGGGAAAGCAGTGCGTTATCTGTTTGTGGTCTCTGGGCTGGGTACCCAGAAGCACAAAATGTTGCTCCCCAGAGCACCATGTGCAGTTCGTCGAGCTTCCCCGTATGTGGTCTGGAGACCAAGGGAGAAGACACCAGAGCCGCAGCAGGTAATGGGAGGATGCTGGGATAAGGGTGTGTCACGGCCATGCATTGGAGGAGGAATTCAGGAGGTTGAGGGGCTTGTCCCCCTGCAAAGGATCTGGAGAAGGGGCTGAAAGAAAAGAACAGCCTTTTGGGGGGCGCCTTCACAGATTGCCTTTGTTTTCGGTCTTCGGACCCCAAACCGAATTATTTTCTGGGTCAGGCATTTGGGGGCTGCAGCAGTATACACTGGTAGTTCTTCCTTAATGAAAAAAGTCTAAAGTCTACGGCTTCTTACTTATGCCGACAGAACTGTGAACGATTTGGAGATTGACATGGCCAGGGGTGAGAGGAAGGGTATTAAAAGCCCCACAGCTAAGCCATATGATACCCACGTCTTATGTGCACATGTCTGTGACACACATGTGGGGGTCTTGCAATGCGACGAGCTGAGCGTTAAAAGAAAAGGTCAATTAAGGACCATGTTCTTGTTCCTGCCCTGGTTTCAATAGTCTGACAGGTAGGGGGAGATGGCGGCTATCCCAAATTTTTATCTACCCCTAATTTGTCCTTGGGTGTGATTTCCACAAATATAAATGCTGTGCAAATCACTCATTTTATATGTGATCAAGCAACGGGATCGTTGCGAAACGCGTCAGTTCTGTTATGCCCTTAATAAAACTGGATATGGCATAAGTAACCTTGTTGGCGAATGGTGGATTTATTTTGAAGATTATCTTTGACGTCCTGACAGCTCTGAGTGCCGTCCTCGTTGGAAAAGTGGAATTATCTTTTCCTTTTGTTTTGGATATATATATATATGATGTTTGCTGGTCTGTTGCATATCCCTTATGCATTGACTGCACAGTGTACATGCATTTCTTCTTTTAAAATGATTCACAGAACCATTTTATAATGGTGCCATCCCATTGAAAAACGCTCTGTGAATCAGGCCCTAAGTGAGAACTGGAAACCAAAGGACCCATACCAAGGACCAACCTACAACGTGAGCTCAAAAAACTTAAATACCATAGGAGATTCAAAGGAGTACAGATATCCCAACCGGAAAATCAGACCTACTGCTGTAAGTTCTGATTTCTCTGTTCCCCTTGCCCTGGTGCTGTTCCTCATTTTCCACCAACAGCTGACTCTTGCTGAGTATTTTTGTGGTTGCCTTTTCTACTTCTATCACTTAAAATGTGATTTTACCATTGCAAATGACTTAGATAATGCTCATCTACCTATATGTCTTGTTCCCTTCCCTTTTCTGCCCTGAGTCTCGGGAGGATAGCTCAGGGCCAAAGTGCTCGCCTTGGAAGCCAGATGACACAGAGCAACACAGGTTCGATCCCCGGGTCCACGCTTAGAAAACTCTGGGTATTAAGCGAGTTATAAATAACCAACCATATCATATATCATATCTGTTGTTTTAAAGTGAGATCTATTTTCACCTGAGGCTTGTTACAACTCAAAATGAATAAATAAATAGTCAAACTGGAGTGGGGAGGTCTCAGATGATAAGACTGACCACTGAATTGACAATGCCTCTAGGTTGACACCGGGCAATGTAATCAGTCTGCATAGCCAGTCTGTTACGGACTTGCTGGTCGTGCAGAGTATGAATACCTCCGTTCCCAAGTACCACACAGGCAATACCAGAAACACTGCCTGTGTGATCTTTGAGGCCAAAGGTGTGGTAGTCTGTCGGCCTGGATTCGGGAACAGCCAGAAGAACCCCTTGAACGCTGTAAGGCAAAAATGTTTATGTACAGGGCAGAAATTTAATAACACAAGAACACAGGAAGAGGTATCTAAGCACTGCTTACCTATGAGTACTGAAAGGTCACCCAGAGATGGGAAGAGGACTGGACCCCGGGCAATGATCCGTGGCTAGCCTCTACTAGTGGGGTATGGCAGAAGTGAGCCACCGGGATAGCTTGATGTAGTCAGGGGCACAGACAGGTAAACACCTAGCGTAGGGCCGATGGCCAAAGTTCCAAGACAAAACATAATCCGTAGAGTATCCAAAAGACAATTCCGTGTTCTGGCAACAAATGTCCAAAGTTCCAAAGCAGATTCAGGGCGTAGGCAAAGACAGTCCGTAAGACAAAACATGGTCGCGAAGGAAATCCAAATCCGAAATGGAGAACGAAGCGTCACACAATCCTGAAGGAAACAGCTGTGAAGCAACGCTTCCGTGTTTCCGGACGCATTTAACCAATAGCAGAAGTCATGTGATGCGTAACACGGAAGCGTTGATGCGTGATGGAACATCACGTGATCCGAGATCCCGGGAGGGAACCCAAGAGCGATCCTCAGGACCATAACCCACCCAGTCCACGAGATACTGGAACCGACCCCTGTGAAAATGAGAACCCAAGATAGCACTGACTTCAAAGACATCAGGGGAGGACACAGAGACAGGGCCAGGTGGAGTATTGACACGGGTAGGAGCAAGGCAGGGCTTGAAGAGGGAGGTATGGAATACCGGATGGATCCGCCAAGTAGGAGGAACAGAAAGACGTAAAGCCACAGGATTCAGGACCTTGTCAATCTTGTAGGGACCAACAAAATGAGGCAGCAACTTGCGACAACCAGGGATACGTAAGTGTCGAGTCGACAACCAAACCTGGTCGCCCACGCGGTACTCAGGTGCCACCGCCCGTCTCCTGTCCGCCTTTGCCTTCATTACCGTCTGGGCCTCACGGAGATGGACAAGGGTCTGCGCATAGACCTCAGCCAGATCGCCAGCACAGGCGTTAGCAGCAGAAGTAGCAGAGGAGAAATCAGGGAATGGAAGGGTGCGTGGATGTTGTCCATACATGGAATAGAATGGGGAAAAACCAGTAGCTGAGTGGCGTGAGTTGTTGTATGCAAATTCAGCGAGATGGAGCATATTGAGCCAGGAATCTTGGTACTGGAGGGTCAGACAACGCAGATATTGTTCTAGGGCTTGATTCACTCTCTCGGTCTGCCCATCGCTTTCTGGGTGATAGGCTGAGGAGAAGCGTGCGTCAATACCCAGGAGCTTGGTAAGGGCACGCCAAAAGCAGGACATAAATTGTGACCCGCGATCCGATATGATGACCTGTGGAAGACCAAAGAGACAAAAGATTGTCTTGAAGAATAAGCGGGCCAATGTCGGAGCTGAGGGTATGCCGGTACAGGGAATGAAAAGGGCCATCTTAGTGTAGGAGTCGACGATAACCCATATGGTGTCATAACCCTGTCTGCGGGGTAGGTCCGTGACCAGGTCCATAGAGATCGTGTGCCATGGCTTGGGGGGAATGGGTAAAGGCTGTAGCAACCCCAGAGGACGTCCTCTACGTGACTTACATTGAGCGCAAATCGAACAGGTGTTTATGTAGTTCTCTATATCCCCTCTCATGGAGGGCCACCAGCACCACCGCTGTAGTAGTTCTAGGGTGCGTTGTTGCCCTGGATGACCGTTTATAGCAGCATCGTGAGACCAGACAAGCGCCTGGTTGCGTATGTCGCATGTGGGGAGGAACAGCTTGTTTTGGATGAATGGCAACCCCTCCTGAAGAACAATGTCCCATTCAGCGAGTGCATGAGGGTGTTGAGAGACCCATTGTCTAATGGCAGTAAGCATGGGTGGGGATGGTGTACACATACAGATAACATGGCCCT
The DNA here is from genome assembly GCF_040938575.1 of Ambystoma mexicanum. Lineage (NCBI taxonomy): Eukaryota > Metazoa > Chordata > Amphibia > Caudata > Ambystomatidae > Ambystoma > Ambystoma mexicanum. The sequence continues at coordinate 282,886,280 of NC_090931.1, read as the reverse complement.
TCCCCAATAGTGTGTCTGGGAATGAAGACAGTGGTTCCCCCCCGGGTGAGCGGGAAAGCGCGTCCGCCTTGCCGTGGATGAGACCAGGCCGGTGCTTGACTACGAAATCAAATGCGGCAAAAAACAAGTGCCAACGCACTTGTCTACTGTTCACGCATTTAAGAGAGGCCAGGTCTTGTAAGTTCTTATGGTCCGTGTATACCACTATTTGATGCCTCACCCCCATGAGATGATGTCGCCATGTTTGGAGCGCGTCCTTGATGGCCAGCAGTTCTTTCTCGGTCACCGTGTAATGAGACTCGGCTACGGAGAACTTCCATGAGTGGTATGCTACCGGATGCAAACTACCCGTGGCTGAACAAGGTTGAGATAGTACGGCACCCAGTGCAAAGGAGGAAGCGTCTGCCTCTAACACGAATGGAAGGTCTGGGTCAGGGTGTTGCAATACAGGGGCAGAAACGAACCTGGCCTTAAGCGCCTTTGAAGGCCTCTTGGTGTACAGAGGTCCAGGTGAATGGGACAAGAGGGCTGGTCAGAGCAGTGAGTGGCGAAACAATGGAAGAGAAGCCGGCGATAAATCGCCGGTAAAAGTTAGCAAAGCCGAGAAATGACTGGAGCTGTTTGAGATTGACAGGGGTTGGCCACTCAGTGACAGCACGGACCTTTGACTGATTCATGGACAAGCCTCCAGGGGTAATATGAAAACCCAGAAACTCCACCTCCCTCGAATGGAACAAACACTTTTCGGGCTTGGCGAACAAGGCGTTTTTCTTGAGGCACGAGAGAACTTCTCTCACGTGAGCTACATGTTCCTCCAGGGAGGACGAATAGATCAAAATGTCGTCTAAATAAACCACTACAAAAAATATCCAAAATGTCAGAGAAGATGTCGTTGATGAAACGTTGGAACGTTGCAGGGGCATTACAGAGTCCAAAGGGCATCACGGTATACTCAAATAACCCCTGTCTAGAGCAAAATGCCGTTTTCCATTCGTCTCCACGCCGCATGCGGATCAAGTTGTACGCCCCTCTTAGGTCTAGCTTGGTAAAAATAGATGCCTTCGTCAACCTATCCAGTAGCGTGGAGATGAGCGGGATGGGATATCGGTTCTTTACGGTGATGGAATTCAATCGTCTATAGTCGACGCATGGGCGCAAATCGCCTTCCTTTTTTGGCACAAAAAATATGGGGCTGGCAGCTGGGGAACAGGAAGGACGGATGTGACCCAAACGTAAAGCCTGTTGGATGTATTCCTTTAATGCCCGTTCCTCAGACTGCAACAATGAGTAGATCCTGCCCCTTGGTATGGGGGCATCCGGGAGAAGGTCAATAGGGCAATCATAGGGTCTATGAGGAGGCAGACCTTCCGCTATGGCCTTATCAAAGACCGTGTGATAATCGTAGTAATCAGCGGGGATACCCGCCATAACGGCCCCCACGGTATGCGACGATGTGGCATCGGGTGCTACATCAACAATACGTGAGGAAGCCATAGCGCCAAGGATCGTGGCGGGTGAGGTGAGCGAGTCAGATTCTGTTAGGCAGAAAGGTTGGCATACCTCAGACTCAAACGTTACTTGACCTGTTCCCCAATCGATCAAAGGGTTGTGGTGTCTCAACCAGGGAATCCCCAAAATGATGCCGAACTGTGGCATGGTGATGAGGTCGAAGGAGATGTACTCCCTATGGGTGCTTTGTATCACCACTTCCAGAGATGCGGTCTGATGCTTAATTGGACCAGAGGCCAGAGAAGTGCCATCAACCGCTTGCACCGGTTCTGGGTATTCTTTTTTAATCAGTGGTAGATTGAGACGATGGGCTAATGCAATGTCGATGAAACAGCCAGTGGCCCCTGAGTCAATCACGATATGCACAGCATGGACGATCTCCCTAGTAGGCTTCAGTAAGGCATGAACTACAACCGGTCTGATAGGACCGTAAGTGGGCTCAGTGGGGGTTGTAGATAGGCTCGCCGGTGCCCCCCGTCTCATGGGCGAGCCTTCTGAAAACCCGGCGTCTTGTTCTTTGGTCGTTGGGGGCATTCCTTTACATAGTGCCCATTTAGCCCGCAATAAAAACAGGCATTATCGGTCCTCCGACGTTCTCGTTCAGACTGTGTTATGGGGCTCCGGATCCCGCCTATTTGCATAGGTTCCGTTCGGATCTACGGGCATCCACCTGTAATGCAAGATCTACTAGATCCGAGAACACAGAGGGAAGAGCAGGAACCACAGAGAGAGCATCTTTCATGGTATTACATAGACCTCGGTAAAACACGATTGCCTTCTTTTCCTCTGGCCAGGAAGTCTCTGCGGCGAGCTGATTGTATCGGGTAATGTACTCAATTAGCATTTGCCTACCCTGTGTGAGGTCTAACAACTCCAGATCCCTACACTGGGCCTTATAACGGGTATCAAACACTTTAGCCATCTCTGTCACTAAAAGATCAAAGTCGTACAAAGCAGGGTGGTCATTCTCCAGTAACGGGTTCGCCCAGGTAGCCGCTACCCCGGACAAATGAGACAAAAGGAAGGCAGCTTTTGTGACAGAATCGGGGAAGGCCTGGGGCCTACACAGGAAGTGGAGTTTGCATTGGTTTATGAAAGTGCGATACTTCCGGGGGTCACCCTGGTAGCGTTCTGGAGCAGCGAGAGGGAAGGAGGTCGGGAGCAATACAGGAGTGGGGACAGGGGCAGGAGTAGGGGCGGACTGGACTGGAGGGGCGGGCTCCCCAAACTCGGTGTCTGCGGGCAGGGGATAACGTGTGCTCTGCAAAGCACCAAGACGATGGTGTATGGCGGTTGTGGCGGCGACCATGTCGGTCCTAAGGGCCGCCACGGCCTGCATTAAAGCGGTCACTGGGTCCCCGGCGGAGGGATTCATGGTCTGAACGACTAAGAGGCTTCCCAGTCTGTTACGGACTTGCTGGTCGTGCAGAGTATGAATACCTCCGTCCCCAAGTACCACACAGGCAATACCAGAAACACTGCCTGTGGGATCTTTGAGGCCACAGGTGTGGTAGTCTGTCGGGCCTGGATTCGGGAACAGCCAGAAGAACCCCTTCAACGCTGTAAGGCAAAAATGTTTATGTACAGGGCAGAAATGTAATAACACAAGAACACAGGAAGAGGTATCTAAGCACTGCTTACCTATGAGTACTGAAAGGTCACCCAGAGATGGGAAGAGGACTGGACCCCGGGCAATGATCCGTGGCTAGCCTCTACTAGTGGGGTATGGCAGAAGTGAGCCACCGGGATAGCTTGATGGAGTCAGGGGCACAGACAGGTAAACACCTAGCGTAGGGCCGATGGCCAAAGTTCCAAGACAAAACGTAATCCGTAGAGTATCCAAAAGACAATTACGTGGTCTGGCAACAAATGTCCAAAGTTCCAAAGCAGATTCAGGGTGTAGGCAAAGACAGTCCGTAAGACAAAACGTGGTCGCGAAGGAAATCCAAATCCGAAATGGAGAACGAAGCGTCACACAATCCTGAAGGAAACAGCTGTGAAGCAGCGCTTCCGTGTTTCTGGATGCATTTAACCAATAGCAGAAGTCATGTGATGCGTAACACGGAAGCGTTGATGCGTGATGGAACGTCACGTGATCCGTGACGCGCAGGTCTCCGTGAATGGACTCGGGGAACGTTACGTGACACGTGACGCGCAGGACTCTGTGGAAGGCGTCGGGTGTTGTGACCAAGTGGGATTCTCCAGTTTAGTTGCCAATGACGGGAGGGGCGATACACGCCAGGTCTATCATAACGTGCTCTACTAGGGGCGAGAGAACGTAAAGATGTTCATGTGCCTGGGTGTGTGTTGGGTGATGGGATGGATGGAGGCTGAAGGTGGTTGTAGACGTGTACCTGTAGGGGGTGCACTTAGTTGTGCGGAAGACGTGACACAGGCACAATAAAGAAAGCCAAGATCTTGTATCCATATTGACAGTAGCTCCAAAATACAGCGAATATTCCGCACTTAATTCTTTGCGTGACAAATTAACGTGGTAGCGGAGAACACTAACCTCATTCTTTCTCAAGCCCCTCTAGCGACTAGCAGGGTGGCCGTAGGAAAAGCACACCCCTATGTCTCCTGCTGTAATCTTTATCCAGCACACTGCAGTCACCCGTTATTAAGATAGTTTTCACCAACATTAACAGCAAGCACAACTTGTGTAGCTTGAATCCCTGTGTGGTAGCCTGCAAGGGCTTCTACTCTGCAATGGCCGCACGTGTCCCCACCTGGATGGATGATGGAAGCTCTTACATTGCTGCCAGCTGTATCCTTTCTCATGCACTCTCCTGCCACTAATTGGACGGAGAGCAAAATATCCAGAAGATTGAACGAGAATGTGGTCCCCTTGTTAAAGTCTTCAACCCCGACAGTGGACACCTAAGCCAATGACGGTGCATGAAAGTTGAAGTCAACCTCTTAGGGTGATGTGAGGCTCGACAGTTAACCAAGATGGAAACCAGCCGAAAGAAAAAATGTCTTGCGACAATTGATTACATTTGCCTAACAAATCAATGTTTGAATCATAAATATACATCAGAGGGAATAGATAAAGAGGGAGCTGGCCCAGTCTTACCAAATAACAACGATGCTACTGGGGGTGAACCATTGTGCCATGATCATATTGGCCTGCAAATCGTTACATTAATGTATACCGTTTGCATGTTGTGAGTTACAAATTGTCAAGAAGACAGAGCCTCCCTAATTGCCATGTACCGTATGTTGTTTCGATCGCCTATAAAATGGCGGTTCTGCATTTCACTGGAAATGTTCTGCAAAGCGACAGCTTTGTCTTGAATTATCGGATGCCATTAGCTCTCATCTTTTGAATTAATCATAACCACTGGCATTGCCCGGGTATCCCGTTAGACCATCGTTTTTCAGACCTGCCACTAACAGAAGGAGAAAGACTGCATGCAACCTTGATCTCACCCCAAAAGTGGCAGTCCAACCCAAAAGTTTAGCTTACATGCATTCTGCACAACAGCACAAGCAATTCCAGACTTTTTTTTTTTCTTTTTTCTTTTCAATAAACATTTGGATTCATACAGAATTGCAGCAATCACTGTTTTCAAATATATTTAAAAATAATACCCAATAACAGCACATACCTTAAAAACCGACACACAAAAATTTACCATTGCGCATGAAGTTGACGTTGCGGATTTGGCACTCTTTCTGCAGATCCTCATTTCATCCTTGACTTCTCGCTGTGGCAGATCTTGTACCAATTCCTAGCTGACCTCCTTCCAGGCTTTCTATGCATATGGCCGCAATCGCATCAGAGGTCTTCCCGACCTTGACTCACCACTTTATTCGCTGGGACGCACCAGCCTTTTAGATAAAGACCTCCTGTATGTGGTGTATCTTACTTGCAGGACCGTGTGAACCACCTCCCAGCACAAATACTGGGATACATTCAATAAACTGGGTGGGAGACCATCTTCCAAACTTTTTGCACCTGCTCTACAGAAAAATCAAGACCGGATCAATTCCCTTTTTTCTCAAAACAAGAGAGAGAAAGAGGGGCTCATTACGAGTCCGGCGGTAACCAAGGCAGTAAAACCGCCTGGTTACCGCCGGACTCGTATTACCATTCCGCCTCCGTGACTCACGGAAATACCAGGGCATTACGACCCTGGTGTCCCGGGAATTCCGGAGGCAGAATTCGGTTAATCCCCATTCCCATTGAGTCCTATGGGACTCAATGGGAATTGGGGTCCTATAGGACTCAATGGGAATGGGGATGTGGAAGTACCGGCACCATCTCGTGATGGTACTGGTGTGTCCACGTCTGACCTGGCGGGAACATCACCTCCCGCCTGCAGGAGTCGGGATCGGGGGGTCCAGAATTAACAGTGGCGGCGGGTTTACCGCCACTGTTATTTCCGGGCCGCCCAACCTGTAATGAGGCCCAGAGTTTAAAATGCTCCCACTTTTAGAGTGGTCCTTTTCAGTTAGTATTTTTTCAACCTGTACATATCTGGCATATTAAAAGCAAATTGCCACAGGTTTTTTTTACCAGCACACATTTGTAATTTCCTTAAATCTTGACTAAAAAGTATTCCACAAACCATGTTCCCTTCTTCACAAAGGAATAACACAATTGAAGATGTTTGACGACAGAAAGAACTGTAACTTCATCTTCAGAACCACAGCACCTTTTTCTCCAATTCCTTTCTTCTTGTGTACAAATCTTCTTCTAAAATTCTCAAGCTTTCATCCTCAAAAAAAGTATGCGTGGCTCTTGTTATGTCAAACGCAGCAAGCGCATAAAGTAAAACATGGAATGATCACTGATTTAATTATCATAACTTTCCAATGTCAACTCCCCCATTTGCCGTCTCCTAACCCGTTTTACAATTGTATTCACTTTCTCATCCTAAATCTTAGACCCACAACCCGATGCATCAACTGTTACGCCTTAAAACCATTAAACTATCTGAAACCACTTTCAAACGCACATTCTTAGCAAGTGCCCATTGTCCATTCAACACACTATTTTCACCATTTCATTTTGACCAGGATGCACCACAACATTGTTCAAAATGTGCACTCAATGAACTGAAAACACACCTCTACATAACACATTCACTTCATCCACATACATCCCTCTCAAACCCTTATCTTCTTGTCTGGCAACTTCTTCTTCAACAATACCTTGCAGCACTCAACCAGCAGCAGTGACATAGGACATCCCTGACTAGATTTAAACAACTGTGAAGGAACACGGCACAAATAACCTATTCTATGGGATGTATCCCACTCAGAAGGGTCTACAACCATCGGTTAGCTGACTGCATCCTTCAGGTAGGAGAAATTCCCATTTGCATATCAGTCTGGTCCCACCCACTAAAGGCATGCCCGCACGAAAACGCTAGGCAATTCTCCTCTGAACAAAAGTACCATCAGTAACCCCAGACACGTGTTTCAGCCTTAGTGGGCCTTGCCTTATGTAAAATCCAGCATTAAATAAATGACACTATTTTGCAATTTAACTTGATTTTTCCAAAGCAAATACGCTTTCTGTTTCCGGATGGTACAAAAAAAATCCATAATTGTACTTTTGACAAAAAAACATTGCAATGGACTCCATTCCACATATTCTTTCTTCAATAAATTAGTTGCCATAGAACATTTCAGAAAAAAACGAACCGACAAAAATGCTGATTTCGGCATTGGAAAAAAAACCTAAATCCCATAATGCAGAACAGGGGGAGCGGGTTGCCCCTCCTTGTTTAACATTATGGGCTTGGGGGTTGCGTGGGTCTCCCCCGCTTCCTTTACTTGGAAAGCAGGGCACAATAAATAAAAAAATTAAAAAAATAAAATTAAGAAAGGGACCCTGCGGCATCAGTTCCTACCTATAATTGGGAGATAGAAATGACGTTGCATGGGGAAGCCTGACGCGGAAGGCAAACACAGGTAAGTGTGGATATCTGGGGGTAGTTTTAAGGAGTGGTGGGAAGAGGGGATTAGGGCATTCGAAATATTCGTAATTCGAACATTTCTGTTTCATTTTTTGCGGCCACGCTAAAATCCGCAGCGACATTTTCACACACATGCGAATAAATCCTTTACCAGTTCATTGAGTAGAAAGTGAACCTTCAATTTCCAAATGCCTTTACATACGAAATATTATTTGAAACCAAAATGTTCGATTAAATTATACAATTGTCTGCCTAAATACAAGAATTCCTTCACTTTTACAACATTCTATAAATCAATTCTAGGTGTAAGGGATCCACCAGGAATACACCATGTGTACCCTGGCACATGTGGGTTTAAATTCCTAAAACACTAATTCCGTTTAAAATCTTTCACAATTTCTTTTGCCAACCTACATGATTAATCCGATGGTGCCCCTGTCACGCTGTCCTTCTCTGATGTACACACACTTACACCCCCTGTTGAAATGACACCTCTTTGAGTCAAGACCCAACCCCAGATTAGAATAACCTTACTCTGGCTTTCCGTTATAGCTTGAAACAAGGATTTACTTTCCACTTATATCTTAAGCATCTTGCTTTTTCTCATGTCCTGCTTTGTTGTGAGGTAACGACATAGCCAGAAATATTAATTTGGTTTTAAATAATAAGCCTCCTTTTTCTGATTGAATGGATAAACTGAGCGTGAAATTAACACATGCCTCTCTCTATGTTCATTTTTTTGTCTCTTTTTTCTGATCACATGCACTTTTTGTTTCTATTCAAAAATGTGTATTTGTTGATGCTAATATTACTTTAATGCGCCCTTTCATGTTGGGCCTCACTGTATATATTTTTCTCCACTCTGTAATTGTACCATGTAAAAGGATATTTATGTATTTTTCTACTTTACATGCTGGTACTTTCAATAATATCACTCTGTTTTTTTTAAAAGACTTGGGGCTGACCAGGTGTCTTTTGTTTTGTATGATTGAATGTAGTAAAAAGTACCCTTGTGTTTCAACAGGATTGGACCAGGTAATTATATTTAAATAATTAGAACCTAATAGGGCCAATCCGCTACGCATCCGTACCTCCCTCTTTTTGATACTGGACCTCTTTGAGTCAACACATACGATTTAAATTCCGAGGAGAGCATATCTTTCACATTTACCCAAGGAAGGATACACATTCATTAAAGACAATTAAATTCCTAAGAATTAAATCCATTCTTAACAGTCTCGCTTCTTTGTAAACAACATATTATGAGTTAGTAATATTCTTAGTTTTTACTAATATTGCAACCCCACTGTTTCTATTTCCATGCCCACCTGACCAGAACAAAACCCTTTGCTCCACTTACCTTTAAATTAAAAATTATCTGGAAAAGGAACAATTTGTAGGTTCACAAAAACCCTAATGCGAAAAGAATCCTACATATTAGACCAATTATTAAGAGGATGACATCTGCACTGCGTCTTCAAGACAAGCCACATCACTATCTGATAAAACAATCTTAATGCTCCACAAGGGTCCCCACAGCACATGGATTAGGTCTTTGAGGGCTCAAGGCCACCCCACACACAAAACCCCTGTCCTCTAGTTTTTAACTCCTCCTGCCACATCCTCTTACTCTTCAACACTTGTTTCGGATATTGATTGACATGTGCCATGCATGGCCATCTTTTTACATTTTTGTTTAAGTCTACCTTGTATCGGACACACCATCAGCATTTCGCTTTCGTTGATCTTATCCACTCATTATCTCGGTGCTCCTACCACACCCTCCTTCACTATTAACGCTTCATGTAACCTCTTAACACAATTCACCTCTTCATGCAGCTCTACACTCCCATCTTCCAGAGCAACAATCGCATATTCTTGCAGCCCTTCTGCCATTCCACGTCAATAAGGCCATCACCCTTACATGTTTCTAAACCTTCTTCATTCGCAATTCCAGATGATACATCATACATGTTCTGTAGCCTTCTCTATCTCAAGGGCCTTCACAAAGGACTGTGGACAACCTGTATGCAATTGTTCCTTCCTAACCACGAGTATCTTAAACCCCTTCCAATCTTTTTCTAAATTATTATGATTATAATTGGTTATTTGTAACACGCTTAATAGCCAGCGGCTTCTAAGCACGGACCCTGGGATCGAACCTGTGTTGCTCTGCGTCGTCTTGCTTTCCAATGTGAGCGTGTTGCCTCTGAGCTATTCTCCAGAGAAATTGCCTTTCTGTCTACAACTTGAATAGATTTTTTTTCCACTCACATCTGCAGCCAGTCCACGTTCTCCACATTTATGGCAAACTTTCAGCTATTATAAAAAAGTAAAATTCACTTCCTGCCCAACATGAATGATAAAGCTAAATGCATCAATCCGTTTTAAGTCGTAGTCCCAATCTGCACCTCACCGATGAAGCCCAATGTGGCTCAAACATGTCTGGTGATGCTTGTGGTCTCGTGCAGGAGAGATGTAACCCAGCAGTTCGGGCTGCACTGCCACTTTGAGGGTGGGACCAAGCCTGATTTGCATATGGTCTTTCCCCTTCTGTAATGGTTTGGCAGGCGAAGAACAATGGTCTGGAGGTCTGCCCAGAGCAATGCCAGAGGTTAAGATTAATTCTAAACCTTGCAGCCATCACCACTTTCATTTTGTCGTAGTCGACCCTACATCTACATACACTTGAAGGGGACAAATCCCACACTCCTTCAACAACTGTCCATTTAACCAAATGTGTCACTCCATCCAGATGTCTTATTAACTATACACCCAAAGGGTGCTCCCAAGCAGACTCTTACACAATTTCAAAATAACAACTATCATACTCATTCCCATCAGATTCCACATTGAAGTAGTATGATTTCAGATAATGGTTTTTCTTTTGCAAATATTACAGAAGTGATCAATCTGGGCTTACCCTGCAACCCTCACATACCAAGCGGCATTGCTGGGTAGAGAAATTAAACAAAACATATCAATCACATTCAATTTCAATGCATTTTGCAACTTAAATCCATTCAATTCTAGCCTAAACATCATCAACTTTTCTTCTCCAAAAGTACACTTAGGATGTTAACAAAAATGCGCACAATAACCCTGCTTCACCTTGAATTAAGACAAGGCTATACCTTAAAGGAAAGGAAAAGCTGTGACAAAAAACACAAGAGAGCAAAAACTCACCACCAAGTACTTCACCAAATTGTGTTCCAGCAAACTACTACCACCAGCACCTCCTTTGACAAAGGAAGATAGCTCCCAAGCAATGTGAAAAGCGTAGCACCGCCAACTCCTTCTGATTCCTCCGTCTTCACACCCAGCCGGCAACAGCGCCTGGCGAGCCAGCTGCGATTCCCAGCATGCAGTGCAACAAAAACCTGGCCCATCACGGAACTTACACTAAATACAAGTCATAGGGACTGTCCCAACCAAAACCTGACACCCTCTGAAAGCAATCTCATGGACACCCTCACGCCGCCTAAAACCACAAACGCAATCTGGCAATTACCTTCACTTCCCCAAGCCAAGACCAGGGGGACCCACCCGTCTTCCACTGTGTCCAGGCAGATTAGACCTAACGGGTGGAGTGGTCTTCAGCTCTAAGCAGTGGCCAGAACCAGACCGGGCAACCCAAACAGCAGAGGCAGATTCTAGCCTTAACCCCAGTGTAAAGCGTAGGCAGTGAACTAGCAAGACACTACTTACACGAGGTTGGTAAGAACCCAATATGCTGCAGCGCTGCACCTTGAATATTATGACCTGTTTAGGTATTACATCAGGCGTGAGTAAATGATAAGTCATGCTACATCAATTTATTTGGAGTTTTGCCTTTATTGGCATATATTTGCCATGATCTTGGAGCACATGTAGTGCCCAATCACATATTGAGGGCAGACACGTGTTTTGACCAAAAGGTCTTTGTCAAGGCTGCGCAGGGATCCATTTTACTTAATGATCTCACCCTCACCTCCATTACGCTACTAACATGAGTAAGCCTCATTGAGCGCAGTCAGTGAGGTGCAGCTTGGGTCTCTAGGAACAGCACATTGTCGACCCACATCTGAGCATACCCGTTCCACTCAGCTCGATAGAAGGTTGATGTCTAGAAAGTTCTGAATTAATCATAACCACTGGCATTGCTCTGGAGAACCTGCCATGCCATTACAGAAGGTGAACATCCATATGCAAATCAAGCGTAGTGCCACCCCAAAGGAGCAGTACAGCCCAAACGACTGGGTCATATCCCTTCTGCACGAGACCCAAGGTAATCCCAGACATGCTTTGCCCTCAATGGGCGTCGTCAGTGAGGCCTAGCTTGGCTCTCTATGCCCAGCAGACTGGAGTCCCACATCTGCCCATACCCATCCCTCTTGGTATGACCTTAGCAAAACAGAAGGTTGATGCCTGGAAGGTTCTGAATTAATTATTACCCACGGCATTGTTCTGGGGAGCTAGACATGCCAATTCAGAAGGGGGAAGTTCATGTGAGAATCAGGCTTCGGTCCACCCAAAAGGGAGCAGTCCAGCCCAAACTGCTGGCACACATCTCTTCTGCACAAGACCAAAAGCAATCCCAGACATGTTTCAGTCTCATTGGGCGTCATCAGTGAGGAGTAGCTTGGCTCACTATGTATGGCTGGCTTGCTAGCCATTTCTGGGCCTACCTGACAAGCTCAGGGAGACATTATCAAAACTGAAGGTAGCTGGCTGGAGGGTTTTGAAATAATCACACCCACTGGTATTGCTCTGACCAACACCCCAGACCCTTGATTTCCCTCCTCTTGTGCCATTTTAGAAGGGAGCAATCATATGCAAATTAGGCTTGATCCCACCCCAAAAGGTCTGGCAAGCCCAAACTAATTGATTCAAAATATTCTGTGTAAGCAATCAAGCAACCGAAGACATCTTTCAGCATCATTAGAGTGGTGTAGCTTGGTTCTCTAGGAATAGCAGTCTCTGGACCCATACCACAAAGACGACATCAGCAAAACAGAAGGTTGATGGCTCGATTGTTTTGAATTCATCCTAACTACTGCCATTGTGCTGACAGCCTTACAGACCATTGTTTTTAAGCGCCTGCCATGCCATTACAGGAGAGGAAAAACCACATGCAAATCAGACTGAACCCCTCCTAAAAGAGGAGGCTCATCCCAGAATGCTGGGTCACAACCCTTCTGCACAAGATTTACAAGTAAACCAAGAAATGCTTCAGCCTAATTGGGCATCAGCACTGAGGTGTCCCTTTGGCTTTAGGCACAGTTGGTTCTGGACCTGCGTCTGTCAATACCCTTCCCAGTTGGGGTGACATTAGTAAATCTAATGTTAGTACAGTTTTCCTAAAGCCCTGCCGGACCTCCAAAAAGCCATATCTCTGGGATTCTATGTGATTTGTTTGTCTTTTGGAGGTCGCCCAACAAAAAGATAGATTTTTTGGCGGCCGATTTTAAGTGGCCCTCAAAAACAAAACAAAAACACATTCCTTCGCCCCCACCCCTCATCCCCCCTCCCACTCTGTCAGGATTAACTCAAAATCAGGGGGTTTCACCCCCTGAACCTCTTCTCCATCAACCCCCGCCGGCCACCTCCCCACCCAAGACTTCCCCAATCTAAAAACATACACAAACACCCAACACACAATCACACACATACACTTACCTGTTCTCCCTCGATGCCGCTTCTGGGTCCTGGCGTGCCTGTCAGCCCCTCTGTGCACTCGTGTGCAGCATGGGCGTGGCAGTTCGATTTAGAAAGACCACTCCGTGCAGTCAAAGAGAGGTTTTTCTAAATTTATTTTTTTTAAAGTCGTTTTTTTTTAAACTACCTCTTTACTTAGGACCATCTGAGGCAGTGCATAAGCTCCACTCTTAGTAAAAGGCTGTAGTACCTGAGGGTGGGGGTAGCATGAACGGAGCAGCCAGGCTTATCATAGGCGCGAGGGCTGTAGCTTGGTACAAAGAAATTGAAGCATACCTATGGTCCAAAGAAACACTGAAACACTCTGCATTGTAAAAAATAAAAGGGTTTATTTAAATACAAGAAGACCAAGATAATTCTTGGGAAATTAGGAACCATACCATCATATGAACACAATCATTATAACCAACTATCTCTGTTATGCAAACCCAGTTATAACCTTATTTAGAGGAGTAAGAAGCAAGTCAAAGTGAGTCAAACCTAAGGTTATGCATTCAGGATAGTAGTATAATATTCTTGGAGAATGCGACCAGCTTAGTCAGTCATGCACTGACACTCAGTTATGAAATCACATACTCGACCAACCCCGTTACAAGTAGACACCTTGCAACATTACTTTTTAGAACTCATTTTCAGAGCTAGTAAAACAACTCGTATACTTTCTGGAGGGGTCTCAAGCTACTCAATGATAAGTATGAATACTGAACTATGTTTGAATGCACTAAGCAAATCAGGGAAAGCAAACCCTATTACACTTTAAGAAAGTCACAATTTATTTCAAGTTAAGTAATCTACCTATTGGCACATTACTATCTTTTATTGAATAGCTAGTTATACCCACTGTACTTTTAAGAAGTGTATAATACAGTTTCTAAGGTAAGTCAGAACTTTATGAAACTATTTTAGAATAGCACCAAAGCAATTCAGGGAAACCCAACCCAAGGTTCCACGTTTAGATGAGCAGCAGCAGCTAATCAAGGTGAGTGAGGCCTATATGCGTGTCAAAGGAGCCTCCAGCTACTTAAAGTTAGGTATACACCCTAAGACTGTTTTAGATCTGTATAAAGCAGACCAGGGAAAGCAAATCCTAATGTTACACTCTAAGAATGACACAATGTTATTCAAGGCAGGTAAACCTTATTGGTAGGCGTTTACACTCATTTAGTTAAGCAATGATACAACAGTACCAACACCGATTACTTTTTAGAAGGAGGAAACACCATTCACAGTTAGTAAAGCAGTTTATACACTTTTTAGAGGGGCATAGTGCAACTCAAAGGTAAGCATAAACTTAATGACACCTTTTAACTTCTTACTTCAGAGAGATACAGTTACCACACTAACTTCTTTTCCAAGTAATTACTTTTACATGTGTTACACTTTCAAGGTAGAATCCTTTTCTTATCCAGTCCTTCCCTAATCTATTGCATGAGCTCTCTCAGAAAAGTTAGTTAAAGTGTACGGGGACTTCAGAGAAGGCTCCCTATATGTGTTCCAGTATTAGGGTTGGGCAAGTGGTATGGGCAAACATCCAAACCACACGAGTCACCCACTTAGCCTCACTGGATGAACACCAGACTTAAGGTAAGTATTACCCAAGCCCACATAGTACCTTAGGAGAAAAAAAGAGCTTCAGAGTGGAGGGCTTCAGGATGCAGCAGCACAGGATCCGGTCCCTGGATTCTTGGTCTGGAGACAGAAGAGCTGGACACTGGATGGGAACTTGCAGCAGCAGTCATCAGAGGAGGCTTCCAGCGAAGGTTTCTTTATGTATTCTGGTGTCTTTTTACAGCAGCCAGATGAAGAACAAATATTGCTGGTCGGATTCTCTTCACTAATCTGGTCCTGCACTCTGGTGAGGTGACTTCAAGGATTCAAATCATGTCTCTGGAGATCCAGCAGGAGTCCATCCAAGTCTCAGACGGATTCAGACTTCGCAAGACCATGCACCGTACTCAGGCTCGAGGTCCCAGGGTATTGGCGGTTTGCAGTCCAGCAAGGTCACAGCACGTTGTGGGATGGCTCAATATGGAGGCCTTCTTGAGACTAGTGGATCTCACACACCAGCCTCTGGGTGTGAGTCGTCATTTTGTGGACCTCCAGGTTCATTGGAAGGAAGAGTTATATTAGGCTCTGGTTACACAACAGGCTCTCTGGTTGCTGGAAATCGCTAGAGACATCCTTTCTTCATCTTCTTCTTTGGTTTCAGCTCCAGTGGGTGACTTGACAGCAGCTTCCAGGTTCTGAGTATTTATCAGGAAATGCAGCACAACTTATGCAAACTCTCCCTGCAGTTTACAGAAAGGGGCGGTCTGGCTGTCCAATCAGGACTGCCAGCCCCCCACTGGGAGTTGGTTCTTTTCAGACAAGGTGGAAGACAAAGGGCTCTGATGTTTTGGACTCCTTCCTCACTTCGTGCCTTCTCAGACACTCTGGAGCCTGAGTGGGGAATACAAAGGATTCCTGCCGAAGACAAAACTTCTGCTGAGGTTGATCCTACATAGAATGGCAGGGGACAATCCCAGAAACAACAAGCATACAAGAAACGGCAAAGAAAGAAGGACCCCACCATTCTATCAGAATGGTGGTCCTTCTGTGCATTACCGGGACTGATTTAACAGCCTGCAAGTAATACGACTAAAACGTCACTAAGTTAAAACCACTGCCACCAGCCATTCAAGTAAACTTGCAATTGTAACAAAAAGTGTACCAGGTGAGGTAGAAAGGCAATACATTGTATCCCCCAGCACTGCAAATTAGGTGGGGTGTGCTGGCTCACTATATAAAATGTAAAGGGAATGAAAATTCCTGTTTACCCCTTGGGAACAGTAGTTCACCCAAGTACATTAAAGAAAAATTAACAGGGAATGCCAAAGGGGGCAACCTAGTCTAAGCCCAAAAAGTATAGGAAACTATAACTCCAGCCATACACTATGGAGACACATAATAATGTCACCCCTAAAAAGAGTAAAAGACTAGGTGAGAGGTGGGAAGGGATTCCCACTCACCTAGGGACAAGGGAAAATATCACCAAGTCCAAGCAAAACGTTCTGGGGTTGACACAGAACAGGAAGATTTATCACAAAAATGAACAGCTCACCTAACAACTGAACATGTGATGGCAGGAAATTATTGAATTAATCTTGACCACTGGCATCACACTGGGTGTTTTTCAATTTCTGCCACAGGACATTTCTAGAAATTAAATCAAAAGCTTGTTGAAAGTCGACAAACGCTAGATAAATATTCTGATTAGACGTCAATGCTT
Organism: Ambystoma mexicanum; assembly: GCF_040938575.1. Classification (NCBI taxonomy): domain Eukaryota; kingdom Metazoa; phylum Chordata; class Amphibia; order Caudata; family Ambystomatidae; genus Ambystoma; species Ambystoma mexicanum. The sequence goes on along the minus strand of NC_090931.1, from coordinate 282,869,876 downwards.
GATATTTGCGTGCTGTTAAGGTTATCAAATTGACTCCTGTGCCCGAGCCTGACACAAAACCTGATTGACAAAAGTCCATTAGTTCACTAGTTCTCAACCAATCTGTTAGCTCTGCCAAAATCAACCGCGCACAGATTTTTCCCAAATTAACCCAAATATGAAACGTAAAGAAAAAACATAAAATAGAGGAAAATAGAAAGGAAATGATAGTTAGCCAGGGTCAGAGTGGTTTTAAGGACATGTGGATGGCAAAGTATTGATGCATAGATGCATTGCAGCAGAGGTACCTTTAGTTTTGAAATCATATATGACAGAAGGTAAATGTAGGGGTTCTGAGATTAATTGGGGGAGTGCAGGAGGTTATTGCATGCACTAATAAACCAATAATAAATATGAAAAGAAATCCATATATTTGGAGAGAATTTGCTTTTGAGGAAAACATAATGAATACCATTATTGTGTCTTTCCTGATTTAAAATGGTTTTGTTTTTACTATCTACATTATCTTAAATGTAAAGTGAGATATTTTTACCTCTTCATTTTAACTTCTTCATTTTCAATCCGGGCTATTATTCCATGGATATTACAACACAGAAGCTGTGTAAAAGACCAATCAACAGGAGCAGATATTGGCCCTTAGCCTTCAGTTATTCACATGCCAGTGTGTTTTGACTGCAATATTGCACTTTAGATGATGAGATTTCTAGAAGGCCTCTCACCCCTGTCTCCTTCTGAGAAAACCACACTGGGCCGCGAAAACATATTTCCCTGCTCTTAAAGTCCAATGCAGTATTAAAACAGTCCAATGCAGTATTGAAATAGGCAATGCTAACAGTTTTTTTTTTATGTAGGCATGGGAAAGGCCCTTGCCAGGTGCTGCCATAGTGGTATTAGCTGGCCATTGATGGTAGCAGCTGGAAAATGGTGTATCTGGGCAAATATTAGTAGTGCCTCGCAAATGACTAAAACGTATAGACAAGCCAAATCTGTGAAGGACATGCATAATGCTTATAAATCAAGTGGTTGAAGGCAGACTTGGTTAAGACATTTTGATTACACCAGTAGCACATTTGCAGCTCCAATTAAGTCATTAACTCTCAGAACACTGTTTGAAAGAACACAGGCAGGCACTTCTAGCACACAGTTTGATGATAAGGCTTGAGAAAGCTAACACAATGTGATGACATCCTAGACACTCGACCTGCATCAGCCACTAAGAGTTCTGTTGACATCCCAGGACCTCCACCCGCATCATCCACTAAGGCTTCTGTTGACAAACTTGGACCTCCAGCCACTAGGGGTTCTGTTGACATCCTTGGACCACCATACGCACCAGCCACTAAGGGTTCTGTTGACACACTTCGACCTCCACCCGCATCAGCCACTAGGGGTCTTGTTGACACCCTTGGACTTCCACTGCAACAGCCACTAAGGGTTCTGTGGACATGCTTCGGCCTCCACCGAATCAGCCACTTAGGGTTATGTTGACATTCTTGGACCTGCAACCACATCAGCCACTAAGGTTTCTGTGGCCACCCTTGGACCTCCACCTGCATCAGCCACTAAGAGTTATGTTGACATCCTTGGGCCTCCAACCACATCAGCCACTAAGGGTTATGTTGACTTCCTTGGCCCTCCACCCGCATCAGCCACTAAGGGTTCTGTGGACACCCTTGGACCTCCACCTGCATCAGCAACTGAGGGTTCTGTTGACATCCCTGGGCCTCCACCTGCATCAGCCACTAACGGTTATGTTGACATCCTTGGGCCTCCACCCGCATCAGCCACTACGCTTTCTGTTGTCATTCTTGGCCTCCATGCGCATCAGCCACTAAGGGTTCTGTAGGCATCCTTGGACAGCCACCCAAATCAGCCACTAAGGGTTATGTTTATATACTTGGAACTCCACCTGCATCAACCACTAAGGGTTCTCTTGACACCCTTGGGCCTCCACCCACATCAGCCACTAAGGGTTATGTTGACACCCTTGGAATTCCACCTGCATCAGCCACTAAGGGTTATGATGACATTCTTGGAACTCCACCTGCATAAGCCACTAAAGTTCTGTTGACGCCCTTGGTCCTCCACCTGCATTAGACACTTACGGTTCGGTTGACATCCTTGGGCCTCCACCCGCATCAGCCACTAAGGGTTATGTTGACATCCTTGTGCCATCGCTCGCATCAGCCACTAAGGGTTCTGTCGAAATTCTTGGCTTCCACCTACGTCATCCACAAAGGGTTCTGTTGACATTGTTGACATCTTTGGGCCTCCACCTGCATCAGCCACTAAGGGTTCTGTTGACATCTTTGGACATCCACCTGCATTAACCAATAAGGGTTCTGTTGACACCTTTGGACCACCACCTGCATCAGCCACTAAGTGTTCTGTTGACACCCTTGGACCCCCACCTGCATCAGCCACTAGGGCTTCTGTTGACACCCTTGGACCACCACCTGCATCAGCCACTAAGGGTTCTTTTCACACCCTTGGGCCTCCACCCTCATCAGCCACTGAGGGTTCTGTTGACACCCTTGGGTCTCCAACCTCATCAGCCACTAAGGGTTCTGTTGACACCCTTTGGCCTCCACCCACATCAGCCACTAAGGGTTCTGTTGACATTCTTGGACATCCACCCACATGAGCCACTAAGGGTTCTGTTAAGACCCTTGGGCATCCACCCACATCAGCCACTAAGGGTTCTGTTGACATTCTTGGACCACCACCTGCATCAGCCACTAAGGGCTCTGTTGACACCCTTGGGCCTCCACCCACATCAGCCACTAAGGGTATGTTGACATCCTTGTGCCTTCGCCCGCATCAGCCACTAAGGGTATGTTGACATCCTTGTGCCTTCGCCTGCATCAGCCACTAAGGGTTCTGTTTACATCCTTGGGCCTCCTCCCGCATCAACCACTACGGGTTCTGTTGACACCCTTGGACCACCACCTGCATCAGCCACTAAGAGTTCTGTGGACACCCTTGGACTACCACCCGCATCAGCCACTAAGGGTATGTTGACATCCTTGAACCACCACCCGCATCAGCCACTAAGGGTATGTTAACATCCTTGGGCCTCCGCCTGCATCAGCCACTAAGGGTTCTGTTGACACCCTTGGGCCTCCACCTGCGTCAGCCAGTAAGGGTTCTGTTATCACCCTTGGGCCTCAGCCCGCATCAGCCACTAAGGGTTCTGTTTACATCCTTGTGCCTCAGCCCGCATCAGCCACTAAGGGTTCTGTTTACATCCTTGTGCCTTCTCCCGCATTAGCCACTAAGGGTTCTGTTGACACCCTTGGGGCTCCACCTGCATCAGCCACTAAGGGTTCTGTTGACACCCTTGGGCCTCCGCCCACATCAGCCACTAAGGGTTCTGTTTACATCCTTGTGCCTCCACCCGCATCAGCCACTAAGGGTTCTGTTTACATCCTTGGGCCTCCGCCCGCATCAGCCGCTAAGGGTTCTGTTTACATCCTTGGGCCTCCGCCCGCATCAGCCACTAAGGATTCTGTTTATTTTTTATTTATTTGCATTTGTATAGCGCACTTATAGCCCAGGGGCACCGAGGCGCTGTTACATGAAATCTTGCTGGGAAGTTTGATTGAGTGGGTTACAGGTGACCTCATTGGTCTCTTGGGAACAAGTGCATAGAAAATAGGTGACTTAATACATGACAGGTAGGTGACTTGAAAACATAATCAAGTGAGCAAACAATCAGTAATACATCAGGAATAACATAGCAAAAGAGTTAGGGAGGCATTTATACAAAAAGCTTGGTTTTGATGGCTTTGCGGAAAGCTTGGTGGGACTCGATCATTCTTAGGTGAGAGGGAAGAGTGTTCCAGTGTGAGGCGGACAATGTGGGAAAGCTAGATCCCCCAGTGCGAACTTTCAGAGACTTAGGAGTGATGATAGTGTTGGCATCATCCTTTCTAAGGGGTCTTGTGGAGGTGTGCTTAATGATTCTTTAGGCAATGTAGGGTGGTGACAGATCATGAAGGCATTTGTGTGTAAGCAAGAGTGCCTTAAAGACGATTCGCTCTTTGACTGTGAGCCAATGAGCCTGTCTCCGTACCTCGGAGACATGGTCTTTCCTCGATGTGCCCGTGGCAGCCCTGAGGGCGTTGTTTTGCACCAGTTGGAGTTTACATCCTTGGACCACCACCTGCATCAGCCACTAAGAGTTCTGTTTGCATCCTTGTGCCTCCATCCGCATCAGCCACTAAGGGTTCTGTTTACATCCTTGTGCCTTCGCCCGCATCAGCCAGTAAGGGTTCTGTTGACATCCTTGGGCCTTCGCCCGCAACTGCCACTAAGGGTTCTGTTGACACCCTTGGGGCTCCGCCCACATCAGCCACTAAGGGTTCTGTTGACAGCCTTGTGCCTCAACCCGCATCAGCCACTAAGGTTTCTGTTTACATCCTTGGGCCTTCGCCCGCATCAGCCACTAAGGGTTCTGTTGACACCCTTGGGGCTCCGCCCGCATCAGCCACTAAGGGTTTTGTTTACAGCCTTGAGTCTCCACCCGCATCAGCCACTAAGGGTTCTGTTTACATCCTTGGGCCTCCGCCCGCATCAGCCACCAAGGGTTTACATCCTTGGGCCTCCGCCCGCATCAGCCACTAAGGGTTCTGTTTACATCCTTGGGCCTCCGCCCGCATCAGCCACTAAGGGTTCTGTTGACACCCTTGGGGCTCTGACCGCATCAGCCACTAAGGGTTCTGTTTACAGCCTTGTGCCTCAACCCGCATCAGCCACTAAGGTTTCTGTTTACATCCTTGGGCCTTCGCCCGCATCAGCCACTAAGGGTTCTGTTGACACCCTTGGGGCTCCGCCCGCATCAGCCACTAAGGGTTTTGTTTACAGCCTTGAGTCTCCACCCGCATCAGCCACTAAGGGTTCTGTTTACATCCTTGGGCCTCCGCCCGCATCAGCCACCAAGGGTTTACATCCTTGGGCCTCCGCCCGCATCAGCCACTAAGGGTTCTGTTTACATCCTTGGGCCTCCGTCCGCATCAGCCACTAAGGGTTTACATCCTTGGGCCTCCGCCCGCATCAGCCACTAAGGGTTCTGTTGACACCCCTGGGCCTCCACCCGCATCAGCCACTAAGGATTCTTTTTACATCCTTGGACCACCACCTGCATCAGCCACTAAGGGTTCTGTTGACATTCTTGGACATCCACTTGCATCAGCCACTAAGGGTATGTTGACACCCTTGTGCCTCCACCCGCATCAGCCACTAAGGCAGAGGTCTTCAAACTGTGGGGCGCGCCCCCCCCAGGGGGGCGTGGCCGCCTCCTAGGGGGGGCGCCAGAGCCCAGCATGAAATGTGTAAAAAAAAATCTTTTTTTTTTTATTATTTTTTTTTTTTAGATTGGAGGAAATAGGAGGGGGAAGATCACATGGACCATAAAACGGTCTTAGGCGCCAATGAAAACATGGCCAGCATTTGCAAATGGATATTCAGACTGAATAGTACCCAAGGGGTTATTTTTTATTCAAATGTAAACAAATTGTGATATTTAAAGAATATTTATTCAGCAACAATGGTCAAAACTGCTAGCTGCATAGTGAAGCAGCTCCTCAAACTGGCCCACATTGGCCAAAAAAGTGGCCCATTTTGATTGGCCTACACTAGCATTTTGCATTTTTGGTACAGTCATCGCCCTATTGCCCTATAGGCCAGTCCAAGCCTCCCGACTCATCCATAATGGGTGAGGAGGCATCCACCCACTGGCCACCTCACCCATTATGGAGGAGCCGAGGAGCCAGCGCAGTGAAACACTGAGCACTCTCTCAGCTGCTTTATCCAGCTGAGGGAGTGCTCCTGGGCTGGCTGAACTGTCAAAGGGAAACACTGTTTGCCTTTGACAGTTAATTTCCCCAGCCGCACATGACCACTGAGACATGCAACGTTGGGGGTGTTTTGCTTCGCCAGCCTTGCATAACTCATTGGAAATGCTGGCTGGGGCACTGCATGTATGTATGTGCGAGGGGGTGCTCCTGCGCCTCCTCGCACATACGGGCAGAGCAACCTGGAGCGGGGCATTATAGCAACCACGCGCAGGCCCCTGCAGAAGGTACGTTTATGGCGATTTATTTTTTATTTAAATGTGTATGGATGTGTGTATGTTTGTGTTATGGGACTGTGGTGGGAGCAGGACGGGCGGCAGCACTGGGATAGTGGTGGGAGTAGGGTGGGGGAGAGCCCAGGGTCTGTACTGGGAGTAGGATGCGGTGACGGCACGCAAAAGTTCATAGCGATTTCTACATACTGTCCATCCAGCACTTTTAGGGGGGCCCGGCCTGCCTAAACTTGGCTCAGGGGGGGCCTGAGCCAAAAAAGTTTGAAGACCACTGCACTAAGGGTATGTTGACATCCTTGGGCCTCCGTCCGCATCACCCACTAAGCCTTCTGTCTGTAGAGCCTACTTGCGCGTTTTCGCACCGTCTTCTTACGACGGAAGCCATAAACCAATGCTAATACTCGGTGCTCAGACACACAATTTAATACATTCGCCTCGGCTTCAATCAGTCATACTTCAAATATGATCAAGATGTGAAAAGACTGCCTTCCATTATTCCGAGGCCTGCGCCGCGCGGCGGCGCATTACCCCTTGGGTGCACTATGTGCAGGAGACATGAAAGCAGTTTAATGGTACGGCGAGATTTACATCTGCCTCCCGGGGGCACGGCCCCTCCCATCTGCGCGGAGTTATCTCACTGCTTAGGAAAAGGTTGGGACGGGCGATATTCCAATCCTGCAAAGTAATCACCGGGCATGTAAAAGTGTGATTGCGTGCACGCTCCCCGTGCATTAGTGACTCACCTGCCTTTTGATGTTGCCAAGACTTTTTCGCGCTTCCCAGTGAGCCGCCTCCAGTCAGGAAAGCACATGCAGAACCCTTTTAAACGAATTATCGCGGTCCTCTTTCACTCGCATTCTCTATGTTTACATATAATAGTAGAAGCATTTCTTGGTTGAGATATTTGCTATTATGAATTCTTTGATAATATTGTGATTTATGATGATGCTGATTCTCAAAGGAATTATCGGCTGTGTAGCTTTGTCTTGTAACTTACTCCTGGAGAGAGAAACTAGTTGATTAATTAGGATGTTACTGCTAGCAATTCTGGCTGACTCTGGACCTACTCCTGGGCAGAGACTGTTCACCGAGGAGTTGCCAGGAGTAGGGGAAGAGTACAGGTGTAGGTCCATTTCGTTGTGATGGCTCTCTCCAGGAGTAATTCAGAGTTACTCCCATAGCAGCTTTGTGAATCAGCTCCTATTGTATTCAGCTCTCAATTTCACTTATTGGGAAGGCCTGTTGGCATCCTGAGGGTCCAAAGGGTGGCAACAGCATGATCTGTATCCTCTCCAGGCACATTAAATGAGTGCCAATTGTGAGTGGCTGAGGAGTCCCGTGTGCACCCACAGTAGTGTGCAAGGGGCACCATCCGGCAAATCATAGTCTGCAGATTTTAGTTCTACGGTCGATAGCACAGAGAGTGCACTGCAGATAACAAAGCTAGTGCACAAAGTGAACTTGCCACTGCAAGGATGGCACTGGCGCCAAACACACATACAGCCTTGAGCCCAAGGCTTGGAGCAGCAGGCAATGTTCATGACATTCCCACGAAGGGCCTCCTTGTGGGATCAGGGCTTTCCCCCCAAATTTCCCAATCAACATTCTAGAGTGAGGGCTGGAGTTAATGGTGCATTCAGGTTTGGTTCAGAGTCCTATCGAGCTTATTCAGTTTGAGATGATCTCTTATACAAGTCATCCTCAGTCAGGCCCGACTGAGGATGTGTGGGGACCCAGTTCAACATGATGGTTAGCGGCCCCCTGATTAGAGTAAAAACAGTCTGAGGCAACCCTGGGCTGCATACTTACAATGGCGACAATGATACAGTTAATGGCTGCCGATTATCACGAGACGGCCAAGCAGCAGGGATCTTAAACCCTAAATACCCACTGAAGAGCTATGAACTCTTCTTTGTCAGCACATGGCCGATGTGGAGGAGCCAGTGTTAGAAGGCAATGAGGTGATAACACTCTGTATATCCCGTGGGAAGTGATGCGCCGGAAAGGCTCCAGGAAACGCAGCTTGTAATGCGAGCGATGCAATGGGTCAATTTTAAGCCCTAGAACAAAAATAGAGAAAGGAATATATTGCCTTGTTACAAGACTGCTGACTAGCAACATAGGGCAGTTGCTGGGGGCCTCCTGAGGCTAGAGGCCCCTTTCATTTGAAAAGGTTTAGAAGCCCTAACACCGTCCCTGTCCTCAGTGTCCCTTCAGCTTTGATGCCAAGATTCCGCTGCTGCCGCAATGCGATCATTTACGTGAGCAGATGGGCAAGTGGGATAAGAGGGAACGAGGTAGGCATCCCACACTGCCTTTTTTCTCTGGTTGACGGACTCGAAATGTAGGTCACAATACCTCTTTTTATTTCTATTTTCTTCATAAACTCACAATATAGGCTGACCAGATTTTCAAGACAAAAAAAACAGGGATGGTCAACAACATAAACAAAGGACTGCCACACTCTCTCCTACAGCTCCCCCTTAACCCGACCCACCCGCCCTGCATGGGTCCAACAGTATCTTCATATAAATTGTGCGGTTTTGTCTGTGGATATTAGCATGTTAATAATAAAGGAGTTCTTGCTCTGATTGCTATGTTCTCCGTTCTCGGCCGGTCTCTGTGTCACAGACAGTTAATGCATGTAGTTGTTACATGGAAGGTTGGCATTTAAGCCCATCCTAAAATGGCAACATTCTGAAAATATTAAGGTGTTTATAACTGCAGCCGATTAAGTTGCCACCCACCCTCTCCCTAAAACTGAGGTGGGGGGACAGAGGGCACAATTCTGGGACAGTCCTGACAAAACCAGGACGTTTGGTCACCCTATAACATACGCTTCAATAAAACCTTACTGTGCCTGTGTGCAATGTGGCAGGGTACCATGTTTCATCACCTACCTTGATGCTTTAACAGTACCGCACTCCACCCTCTATCCTACCACACTCAGTGCTTTCAGTGGGGTGAGAAATCGAGGGGAGAGGTGCTGTAGCAAGGAGTGTGGCCTATGTAGTGTGGGGGCGTGATCTTAAGGGGGGACAACAGCTTGGGGGAGGGCCAGTTGCAAATGTGCAGACACTTTGCATTGTTATATTATTTGGGTAATAATAATATATAACATGAATAGGAAATGATGGAGTAATTTCTAATGCCTCAATCCCAAATGTATTACATCGTCCCAGAATCACGCATCAGTAGACAGAGGCGTCCTGAAGAAGGATAGGTTCTAGCTGAAATGCATTGTCTATGTTTTGTTTTCTTTTGTCTATGTTTTTATTATGTCTGGGACGATGTAATACATTTCTCTATTTTATAAACATAAATGTCATTGGTTATTTATAATGTGTTTAATACCCAGAGGTTTCTTAGCACGACCCGGGGATCGAACATGTATTGCCTTGCATCGTCTTGTTTCCAAGGCGAGGGCGTTGCCCCTGAGCTATCCTCCCGGGCCTTAAAAGAAAGTATCATTGTCTTCTATTTTGTGTTATGTTCAGATGATATTAATTTAGGTGCATTTATTTGCGCTTAGTCTGTGAGCACACAATATTGATTCTCCTTTGGCCCCAATCTGTTTGTATTGGCCTTATCTCACCCGATTGTGCTGGTTGGGTGGTCGCAGTGCTCCTCATGCCAAGTATATCATATCTAAACTACCGTACATTTATCAGCTGGTGCCCACTTTTCCTTTTGGCACTCCCATTGCCATTCTCATTTATCAGATATGCTTCTTCATTTTTAATAGCACTTAAAAGAAAATGTGCAGATTCTTTGCAATTTGGGAGGTGCTGCGAGTTTGGCCCTAGCAAGAATTCAACAAGCAGACCACAGCAGAAATCGCACTTGTTTCCTTATCTCGTTACCCGACAGTCTCGCAACAGTACAAGTGCTGTGAAAATGCAGGTTTGCGCTTGCTTTCAGAGATTTCACTGTGAGCAAGCGTCTTCTGGTTGGAGAAGGTATTATTTCAAGGCACTAAGCCTTTTAAATGGGCGCCAAAATAAATCCATAATTTGTGCTTTTGGGATACAGATGAATAAAAACCCTGCTTTCAGTAACCTCTGTTTCATTAACACCTCAATCTCCCACAAAAGCACCATAACAAGGAATTTCATTGTCTGTTACACTGTCTGCAAAGTCGCGTTTATAACACAACATGTGGAATGGCAGCCTAACGCTGCTGCGACCGGTGCCAGATTAAACCCTGTGGAGGCCGCTAGGCAGTCGAAATGTTGGGGTCCCCCTCACAAATTATCTTCTCATACGTTTTTAATTTTCTGCACCACTTCATTTTGATCCGTTGTCACAGGGGCCCTCAAAAGAGTGGGCTCATAGTTTGGTGCCTACTTGGCCTAATTGATAATTCGGCACTGGCTGAGACCATCATTTCTCTTCAGATGTACCCGGACAGCTTTTCTCTAACGTTCAGTGAACGGTAGTACACTTCCAAATGATGCCTCTCCCTTTGTTTCCTTAATGTGGTGCATATCCCTACCAGGCAGCCTTTTCTCAGGCTGAGACACAAGATAATCTCCCTTTCTGCCCCTCCCCTCTCAACAAATAACATTGGCAAGCCTTTGTTTAATGAAGTCACCTGAAGCGCTATGCATTCACGGGAGACTTCAGGCCAGCCTAGGTATGCACTAGGGCTAGTGGGGGATTAAAGGGAGCCTCGGCTCAGCCCTTGCTAGCCCTAGCCCACTTAAAACCCTGACCACACTCCATTTAGGGGATTGTACTGGGGTGCAAGGTGCACATGACATGGACAGACACAGTCAGGAAGGTGTGTGGGGGTGAGGTTCATAATGAGACCAGGATGATCCACTGTTGTGTGGATAGGGTTGGAATACGGCCTTTGCCATTGATAAATATCTCACATAAGAAGTTGTCTTTTCTTGACAAGGGAATGCTGGTCATGCAAAAATATAGGGTCCCATGCCCCGAGCCAATGTCAAACAAGGACTCAGCCAAGTATACTTTGGAGGATACAGCAGTACAGATGTATCTCCTAAAATAATGGTGTAGATGCACCCTTGCTTGGCTGAAACATTCTGCCTGATTTAGAATTGATGGCCTATTTTGCTAAAGTAAAAGATAGCTGCTAAATCTAACAGTTCCTTCCCTTTAGGGTAATAGCAAAGCGAAAAAAGCACTGCACCTCAATCTGACCACCTCCTTTCTTCGAGCCGTTGCATTTTTGATCAATCTTGTGGTTTCAGTCCTATCTATCGCCCAGAAAATATCAGGTTCCGAACCGAACAGAGTTCTATCAGCAAGGGAGGTTTGGAAAATCTTCTGTGAGATACCTTACCCATATGAAAGTGGGCACACATGGACAGATTTGTATGAGGGTACCAGACCCCTCCCCCTCAAACTGAACACAGATAACATGATAGGTTGATCAATGGTTCCAGTACTGCAAAAATCAGGATTATAGTGCTTTTTGAAGATAAAGAGTGCATATGAAGTGACACTTATTTTTGGGGTCAGAATGACTCAGGAAGTGAAGGGTGCAATACACGCACATCATGAATATGTAAAAATATAATCTGAAAACTGGATAGAAAATTAGTCATGCTCAAAAGTAAATAATAATTTACCGTTTGGTAGCAGGGCTGTACAGGCTGAGATAGATTTTAAAATGGATGCCAAATCTAAAATGGTGTCTTTGGAGCAGATGTCAAAGGGCTGAATCATTCTGATGTTGAATATTTTTTTGGCAGCAGTTCACTGTGAGATATAACACGTCTGAGATGGTATATTTAGTTTGCAAAGAAAGCAGACATGATTGATAGTAGATTAGATAAAGGCATGTGAAAGCTACCAATTAGACAGAACAGCTGCTTACTTGGCAATAAATAAAATATCATATCATATCATAACCAATAAAATTAGCTCATGGAGTTTTTCATGCTATGAGCTGCCAAGTAAATTTGGCAGGACCTCGAGAGTAGATAAGGGCAGTTTATTGGCATGCATTAAAGGATGTGTAATTATGTTTAGCTGAGTCTAAAATAAACCTATCAGTCTATGTGTCAGTCAGCCGGTGCTTGCCAAGATGAGCTAATGTGGTCTCTGTGAGTGACAGATAAACCAACCAATCAAGGATAAGGAGGTCTTTTCTCTGACTGAAGGAACCAATCAGAAATGGATCCTGCGTTTGTATGAAAGTATTATGTCATTGGGAAAAGCTTATAAAAGCAAGCTGACTACAGCAGCTCAGTGTACTTCCAGTGTGTCTTTTTTAACTTGCATTAAAGATGGCTGTGAATCTTTACTCGGTCGTCCGTTCCTTTGTTCTTGCCCAGTGCCAGAGTCTATAGACGTCAAATGCTGATGAAGTGCTGAGGGTCCCCCTTTACAGAATGCTTTCAGCCCTTATGCCGGCCATATGACTGGGTACTTTCCGCTATATATAACCCTAAAGGGGTTTACAGAACTCTACCTTTGTAGTGGCCTAAATTACTTGAACAACATATAGTAATACCAGGGATATAAAGTTGCAAGCTACAGCAGCTTTAAAAATTCACTTGCTACCCAAATTCTATACATACACACAGCATACTATTTCTTACTCGCCAAGAATCAATTTTTACAAGTCACCATCTAGTGGTGAGTGAAAATTGTGCACCCTGGTAATACAGTAGACAGCCGATGAGGAAGGAATATCCTTTTCAAGACAAATCACAGACCTCCACACACAGATCTACTCTGAAATAATTCTATTGCCTTCTCGTCACTCCGCTACTGTACAAAAACATGGTAAGTACACAGTATGAGGATTCCACTGTGGAGGTCTGTGGAGAAAGCGATCATTTCAGCCTGAGTATATATTGCGGCAAACTTTGTAAGAGCCCCTATGCAAGGAATTTGAACAGTGAAGCAGGAATCCTGCACACATTGTCTCTGGTTACGTGAATGAGTATGAAGGATATACTCTCGGACATGAACCACAGGGCAGGATAGACCATCAGTTGTGAATGTGTTGGTTATTCAGTGTTTGCAATACTGGTGCCCAAATTTGCCAGTGATTTGGCATCAAGTAACTTACAGATGGAGGTGTGTAATTTGCAGGATTGCCTGGTTCCTTGTCAGTCCTGGCATATCTATACATGTCAAGCTTGATATCACATGAGTCTCTTTGTGCTTTGCCACACTTCTGCAGAATATTTTGCCTGAAGTGCACAGTAACAGTGTCACACAGAATTCATCCAGCCTGTGTGCTTCACCCTCTTAATCACTCCATCCTTATAAGGTTGCCGGACACACTCAAAACCCTATGGAGGTGGTGTGTACACTACCCCAGGTGGGTGTTTTGTGCCCAAGCAAGCAATTCCCTGCTGTTGGCAGCCCCTGAGTGGGTATGCAGTACACAACGGCGCGCCACATTGCGTTTGGCCATTGTCATGGAATTCAACTGTTGGAGGTGGACCGCATCCTGCCTGAGTCATTAATAAATCCCCTGTATGGAACAGGATCAACGCATCTAGCAGAATTAGCTGAAATATTTTATCACTTCTTTTTGATCAGAAATATATCCGTGATGCAGTGTATATTTTGTGTCTAGCCAATGATCTTGCCTACTACACATATATCATCAAAATACTGTAGTATCAGATACATTTTTGCATGTTGTGGTTTTTAATATGTGGCGCAATTCATGCAAGCCACTTCAGTCCACTGTGAGAATGGACAAGGGTTGGGGGAAAGAGACGGTCAAGAAGAGAGGTAATTCAAAGCTAAACAATGGTTGACATTACTGACCACTTAGCAAACATGTTAGCATATAACAAACATGTTGGTGGAATTTCTGCATCTAGAGACATGGAGAAGCGGTGCACTTGGCTGTGAGTGGTGTTGATTGATGTCGGGCCACTGCGATTGATAACGAGCATTGTAGAGAAGCAGCTGTACACATCACTCATGGAGCCCACCGCCTCACCTCTGCCATATCGGAAGAACAGCAACAAAGCACTGTGCATGACACCCGGTATCGTCCCAATACATCATCGAAGATATGAAAGACGTTATACGCTCAGACAACCGTAACGAATGTACCCGCAGACTGAAGTGGTAGAAGGATGTCTGCAGACACCACTGGATGTGGAGAACTATAGGTTAATTCTGACAGGTATAAAGTGACATCACAAAGGGAAGACACAATGGCACACTGAAACAATATAAGAATACTTAAAAAATAAAGATGTGACTGAAGTAGCAAAGTAAACAAAAATGCAAAAGTGAAGAAATCATATATACTGAGAAGATAAGTAAAAAGAGATGCAGTAGATGTATATACGCAGAAACGCAAGGTAGATGAGGCATATAGAAGCTTGTTACAGTAGAAAATATAACACAGGTAAAGCAGCCTTGATGAGAAGATAGACGTCACTTTCATATAAAAGTAAGCTGAAAACCCCAAGGAGAGAGATTTCAACAGAAGAGCTGACAGGCACTGAAATTCAGATTCATGCAAGAATAAAGACTATTTGATTGGCTAAAGATCAAGGATGCCACAGTGAAAAGCAACTGCAAACTACAAAAGGAGTCAAAAAGGATAGGCCATGTATGCGAGACATATTTCTCATAGATTAAGCAAAGGAGTGAACATCTGCGAGTGCCCATATTGGACAATTAAAGATGCAGAAAGCATACGCAAGACAGAGCAACCAAGTCTCCAGAGGCCAAGGAGAGTAACAGCATGTAGTATACTTGAATCTTATAGCACTAAATGAGAGGACAGAATGGACAAATCATGGTCTCCTCATGCTTGGTGCAAGACCAGAATGCAATACCTATTCATAAGGCTCCAGACGAAGATAGCAATGTACCTTCACTTCCTTAAAAGAGAACAGTCAGCAAGGTCAACTATTAAGAAGAGGCCTTGGCTTAGGGCCTAACTAATGAGAGATGGTAGGCTAATTGGCCAAGATGACAGTTATCTGGCGTTGTTCCTCGCAACTGTGTTTCGTTTTGCTTATGTGCTGCTAACGATCTGAATGTCCAAGGTTGGAAGAGGGTACAAACCAATCAGGATGGCCTATGTGATGATGGACTATACATTGTTGAAGAAGCCAATCCACTGCTATTATTCTACCATTATCTGTATTATACGTAGTTAGAGGTTGTTCCAGGCATGCCTACTCGGTAAGGGGCAGCCAATGATGTTGCTAACATTTAAATAAGCTAAAGGTATACATGTTCCATTGACCTATCCCTCCGCCCTATAGGTTTTTACTATTTGCCACGTAGGATGACATCATAGCAGACACATATTGAGGTATAACGCCTTTGTGTAACTGAAATGTATTCAAGAGTATGTAAGTTGTGACGTGTTATGCTTGCCAGATTTCCCTACTTTATTGAGTTGATAAATAAAGTAGCACTTTGCCATATTCTTTTAGTCTGTCCGGTTATTTGGGGCCAAAATCAGTTATTGTAGTAATCCCATCTAGCACTTGATACGCTCCAGCTGCTACTGCACATCATGAGGACTAGGATGGTTGTGTGGGTAAGAAGGTCTTAAGACCCTTCCTGTACTTCAAATAAACACCCAGTCTTGGAAGGAAGGCAATCCAGCGCAACACAGGTTTGAATCCTGATCCTGCGCTTAGAAACCAATCTCTGGTATTAAGCGTCTTTTAAAAGAACAATTATTATGTCACGTCCCCCTAGTTTAAGACCCACCGCTGCTAATGACTTGCCACAGCAGCACTGAGCATTCTGTTCTGTGTAAGTGCGGGTGAATGAGCTAGTTTGGTGGCTGATATCAGGTGTATGCTATACAAACATATAACTAATCAGATCCACAGGCCTTGGGTTTTATCTTAAAGCCCACCTCTTTTCAACACATTAACACACTCCTCTGCCATCATACTTCAGCTAAAGACCACTTCCAGAAAAGCAATGGTCATTTTCCTAGAGGACTGACACCTGCCTCACCTTGTTTTTCAATGACTCTAAGATTGGTTTTTCAACTAAGATGCTAGTCTCGTAACCCATTGCAGACCTTTCATGACTGATGTGCCTTATTTCCAGAGTCACTCTCTGCAGTGTCAGGCAACACTCCTCGACTCCCCTATGTCTTTCAACCTCATTGATGAAGCGTGGGTCTCCAACACAATTCTACTTTAGCCAGGCAGTGGCAGCATCGGCTCATTAGTGCTTGGAGAACACCTTCATCCCTAGCTATCTCTCTCATAGAGAAAGGCAATAGTCTCCAGGTAGGCCTGGCGGCATGGGTTCACTGGTGCTTGAAAAGGCCCAATCATCCTCAATCTACTGCTCCAAGGAGAGAGACAATATTCCAAAGGTAGACCTGGGCAACATGGGATTACTGGTGCATACAAACCTCATTACTCCCCATCTACCTCTCCAATAGACAAAGCCAGTACTCTCCGGGTAGGCATGGCAAGACAGGTTCACTGTAGCATTGGAAAACACTCCAATCCCTACCTACCTCCCAAAGAAAGAGAGACAATATTCTCCAGGTAGCCCTGGCAACATGGCTTCACTGGGGCTTGGAATAAAACTATGATACCCTATATTCCTCTCCAATAGAGAGAGTCAACATTCTCCAGGTAGGACTGGTACCATGGATGGGTTCGCTGCTGCTTTGAAAAGGCATGATCAAAGGCGAGTTAGCACCATGCACACCAAAGTGTATCTTGACTTTTTAGTATGGTCTGGTATTATATTCTTGTAATTATTATCTGAGGTCAAGGTGCGGGGGAGACAAATAACAACCCTGGCATATGGGTTGTGGAAAACATAAGAGCAAGATAAGTTCCCTGTTAGGGAACTCCCGTCCCCTGCACACTGTCTGGGGCTATGTAGCCAAGTCTTTCAGAATATGTAGTTAAACGTTCACTCTAATTCATAAGTAAACTCTTATACATTGCATTACTTGAGTAAAATTGTAGGCTTAGCGTAGTTTGATCATTAGGTATAATAACAATGACTTTTTCATTTTTTACTTGTGTACAAAAGACAACTTATAACTTGATCTTTAGTTTGTTTAGGATTTATTGGTCAAAACAAAAGTTGCCCAACGCATTTCGAGGATGGTTCTCTTCTTCAGGGGCTGTGTTATGTAAATCAAACTTTAAATCTGGTAAAGAAAAGGCATGATCACGTATCTATCCTTCAAATAGAGTGAACCAATACTCTCCAGGTAGGCCTGGCAACATGGGTTTAATGGTGCTTGGAAAAAGCATGATCACGTATCTACCCCTCAAATAGAGAGTACCAGTACTCTCCGGGTAGGCCTAGCAACATGGGTTCAATGGTGCTTGGAAAGGCCCAATCATCCTCAATCTACTGCTCCAATGGAAAGAGACAATATTCTAAAGGTAGACCTGGGCAACGTGGATTACTGCTGCATACACAGCCTCATAGCCCCCTATCTACCTCTCCAATAGAGAAAGCCAGTATTCTACATGTAGGCATGGCAAGACAGGTTCACTGTGCATTGAAAAACACTCAAGGCCTAGCAACATGGGTTCATTGGTGCTTGGAAAAAGCATGATCACGCATCTACCCCTCAAATAGAGAGTACCAGTACTCTCCGGGTAGGCCTAGCAACATGGGTTCAATGGTGCTTGGAAAAAACATGATCACGTATCTACCCCTCAAATAGAGAGAACCAGTACCTGATCACGTACCAACCCCTCAAATAGAGAGTACCAGTACTCTCCGGGTAGGCCTAGCAACATGGGTTCAATGGTGCTTGGAAAAAACATGATCACGTATCTACCCCTCAAATAGAGAGAACCAGTACCTGATCACATATCTACCCCTCAAATAGAGTGAATCAGTACCTGATCAAGTATCTACCCCTCAAATAGAGAGAACCAGTACTCTCCGGGTAGGCCTAGCAACATGGGTTCAATGGTGCTTGGAAAAAACATGATCACGTATCTACCCCTCAAATAGAGAGAACCAGTACCTGATCACATATCTACCCCTCAAATAGAGAGAACCAGTACTCTACAGGCAGGTCTGGCAACACAGGTTCAGTGGTGCTTGGAGCAACTCTATTACCCACTACCTCCCTCTCCAATGGAGAGAGACACGATTCTAGTACAGTTCATTATTGAGGTAAAGCGACGGTTGACTCTTACAGAGCCGCCACTTAGACAGATGCAAATCTAGTTCAAGGAGAACAAACTGAATTTGTGTTTCCTATGGGATGTTTATATTGTTATTTTAAATACATCGCCAGGCAATACAATGCGCTTCACAACCAGTTATTAGCCAAGCTGACCATGGCGCCCTTTCCTAATTATGCCTTTCGGCAAAGTTTCAGATGTGAAAGGCTCGGAGGTCAATAAAGAACTTTTTGTGCATTGTGAATAATTCAGATCGTTAAATGCATTTTGTAAAACTAAACACATAGGTGATGCGTGCATGCATGTTATGCTGATACGGTATCTATACCTCGGTCATCTATGTCAGTCTGCCGGACACACATCTCTGCAAGGCCCGTTAAGCCCTTCAACGTTACCAAGTCTATACACGAGACACAGTGAAAAAGTGGGTAATGATGCTTATTATTGCAGTGCTTAGAAGCTGAAGGAAATTAAAACACTATACAAAATGTGATACCATTGCTAAATACGGAGTGACGTATATGACAAATTAGGCTGTGTATGTAACAGAGCGATTCATAACTACTTCATGTTATGGATTTGCGGCTAGGAATAGGCGAACAGTTCTATTTGCACTGCAATTGACCATCCCTCCCAAGGGACTTCAAACAGCAGAATGCTACAGCGGTGAACTCAGACATCAAAGTCCCGACCCATGCATCCTAGCACCACAGGCACGCAGGTCTCCACTCTGGACTCATATGCCTCCATGGTCGTGACAGCGGCCATCTAACAAGAGACCTGCACACAGCTCAGGATGCTTGCGGTCTGCAGGAGTCAACACGAGAGCAAGGCTGGCTCGCGTTTCCCTAAACTCCCCCTAACCGAACCCATCACCCTCGCTTTCCGATCGCCCAGAGTGCCTGGAGGCCATGCAAATAGCAGCACTGAGGTAGAAATCCCAGGAACATAAAGTAACACCTACCTGGGCCTGCCGAAAGATGTCATATGTGGACGCTATAACCCGCGCCACGTGCTTTCCGCGGCCAGCCAGCGTCCCACACTCATATTACACTTGCGCCACGTGCTTTCCACGGTCAGCCGGCCTCCCGCACTCATATTACACTTGCATCAGGCTCTTTACAGGCCAGGCAGCGTCCCGCACTCATATTACACTTGCGCCAGGCTCTTTCCAGGCCAGCTGGCTTCCCGCACTCAAATCACACTTGCGCCAGACTCTTTCCTGGCCAGCTGGCGTCCCGCATTCATAACCTGTGCATCCGTCCATTTGGACCCATTACATAATAAGTGTTTATTCCTCTTATCCCCCCTGAAATGTGTAGAATGAGTCTTGTTTTGTTTTTTGGCATAAAAAGGCTGCAGATTTATTTTCCACAACATCATGAAAACCACACTGCACACATTTGTGGAAATAACTCTGAAGATGTGGTGACTGTTCTGTGTCCAACAACCTGCTTCCCCCTTTCCTTCAAAAAGTCCAGTGTAGGCCTGACTCGCCCAACCCTTTGCGCTTGAGCCTCGCCTGTCCATGCAGGTGTTCCTGGGCAGGGAGAGTGATGTTTCCTTGGGGGAAGCTGAGCCCCTGTTCTTCCCCCCAGATGCCCGTGCCGCTTAGGCTCCCAAGGGGCACTGGTCTGAGAAGAGCGAAGACCCTTCTGGCTTTCCCTGGCTCATCCGGAGTCTGTCTCTTGTGCTTGGTCTCCCAAACACTGCCACACCGCCTCACCGTCCTGCGACGTCGACGACCAGACTTGCTTGTGACTTACTGCTTGTAGGGTGGGTGGGTGTAAAACGAAATCCTCTCTGTGATGGTACGGGTGGGTGTCCTTCTGCAGAAGCTGGATGCTACCTGCAGCAAGGAGCCCGCCCGTTATAAAGGGGTAACCCAGCCCCTTTTCTTTGTTGCCCTTTGCAGGCTTTTCCGATTTCTACCGCCCTTTGCCGGCACCTCCTCCTCGTCCAGGCGGAAGGAAGGAGGAGGACACCGCCCGGGTTATCGGGCTGCCTCCTCCATTTTCTTTTTTGCCTCTCGTCGTCACTGTCATAACCCGTGCATCTGTCCATTTGGACCCATTACATAATAAGCGCTCATTCCTCTTTTCCCCCCAGAAATGTGTAGAATGAGTCTTGTTTTATTTTTTGGCATAAAAAGTCCACAGATTTATTTTCCACAACATCATAAAAACCACACTGCACACATTAGTGGAAATAACTCTGAAGATGCGGCGACTGCTCCGTGTCCACCAACCTGCTTCCCCATTTCCTTCAAAAAGTCCAGTGTAGGCTGAACTCTCCCAACCCTTTGCGCTTGAGCCTGGCCTGCCAATGCAGGTGTTACTGGGCGGGAAGAGTGCCGTTTCCTTGGGGGAAGCTGTGCCCCTGTTATTCCCCCCAGATGCCCCTGCCGCTTAGGCTCCCAAGGGGCGCTGGTCTGAGAAGAGCGAAGACCCTTCCGGCTTTCCCTGGCTCATCCAGAGTCTGTCTCTTGTGCTTGGTCGCCCAAACACTGCCACGCCACAGGTGGATTACCGCCTACCGTGGCTCCCCCTTCCTTATCTCACATTTCCAGGATTTTGGTGCAGAGATTCCAGTAGAAGAGCTCCAGCCCCATTGGTGCCAAGTGCACCCCATCCTTGAGGTAATACTCCGGGGATCTCAAGTTAATCGGGCCGTGCCTGATCTGCGGGAATCCTCTGCCTCTGCAGAATTTTGCCATGGCACAATAAAACTTTATCAACAGCTGTGTGATTCTCTGTGCCTCTCCACTCCAGTCTCAGGATTATTTCCGACCAGACGATTTCTGTTTCTCCCAATTGTCCCGCCAGTTCCTGTAATGAGAACATCATTTCCCTCATCAAAGCTCCCCTTCCCAGGCTTGTCAAATCATGACCTCCCAAATGTATGACCAAGATGTCTGGCTTCTGCTGCTTACCCAGCAATTTGAGCACCTGCCCCTGTAGTTGCGCCCATTTCATTCCTGGCACCCCATGCCACCCAATCCTGAACTCGCCGGCAGTCAACTCCTCCTGTTCCGCCGTCCAGCTTGCACCTGCCCTAGACACAAATGAGTGTCCTATCTCCCAGAGAGATCTCCTTGTCTTCCGGGCTGGTGCTAATGGGATGAGAAGGCAACATGTCAACCTTACAGTTTCTCTGGTCTGATGTATCTCTTAAAACAGCCGGGCCTCTATCTCCCTATTTGCTTGATATCTTCTGCCCCTAGGCCCAGGCTGCGGCCGACGTTGCTGCCCCTATCCTAAACGAATGCATCCCGAACACTCCCTTTGTTTCGCCAATTTTCCCCAATGCCATGTCCATGACCCTTCTAAACTGGAAGCGGCTCAAAGCGGACCCATCCCTGTGAATGAGCAGTGGAGTCGCCCCCCTGACAGCGGGCCCCTGCTCGAGAAAGGTCATCAGTGCCCTGACTGGGAAAATTATGTTCCCTGTGATGGGTTGGAGAGACACTGTGCACCCTTTCCCCTCGTGGTCGGTTTTCGATTTTCTTAATAACATGATTAACCGACCTTCTGACATGCGTACATCACGCATCACAGCAAACCTCTTCCAGACATCCTACCAGTTTGTGCAGTTTTATGCTGTCAATGGGCTGTCTTTCATCGGGTCTTTTCACGCTCTGCTTTGCCCAGCCCTTCATGGCCATTACAATGTAATGTTCCTTTGTGGGGTCACATTTACCCTCTAATTTAGAATAATGGGCGATCGCAGCCAGGTGATAGGCCATCCATGCTCTGGTCTTACCCTCATGCCAGCACCAGCCCACAACGGCCCTTACCGGCAGCTCCCTCTGCCCTTCCACCAGCACCTCCTTTTGGAAGGCCAAGAACCATTCCCAGCATGCCTTGTATCTACTTGCCGTGCCAGGTGCTAGCCCCGTGTGAATCATGGAACTCATATTGCGCTAATCAGGTCCCACCACTGAGTTTCGAATGGGGTCATCACCTTGACTGCTCCCAAACAACTCCCTCAGAATTTTTCCCACTGCAAACGAGAGCATCAGCGGCTATGTTTTTGACCCCAGGTATATGTCGTTCTCGCACCTCGATATTTAGTGCCAGCATGTTTTGTTGAGCTCTCTCAATGAACGCAACACCCTTGTATTGCTAGCCGACCCTTGATTTATGATCTGGACCACTGCTATGTTATCTGACCAGATCATCACCTTTCTGTCTTTCAACCGCTCTCCCCATAGCTTGAAGGCTATCACTATGGGAAAGAGCTCAAGCAACGTGATGTCCCTGGTGATACCTTGCTGGTGCCACTCTGTGAGCCACGCCATGCCACACCCACCGTTGTCCAAGATTGCCTCAAACCCCAGGGCTCCTGATGAATCTGTAAATAGCTTGAGCCTGTCGCTGCTACTCCAATCCCCCCTCCGTTCAAATTGTCCAAGAAATGTTCCCACATCCCAAGGTCCTCCCGCACTTCGGCTCCCAACCTGACATGTTGCCCCGCATGTTGCAACCCCGCTGTCTTAAGCTCGATGCTTCTAGCAAACACTTTACCTGCCGGGATGACCTTCCCTGCAAAATTGAGATTACCTGCCAGCGACTGGAGCTCTTTCAGGATCGCATTATTCTTACCCCTCAAACCTTTGATACTCTCCTTCAATTTCCTCACCTTATCCTGTGGGAGCCTGCACTCCCCTTTGACTGAGTCAATTTCTATCTCCAGGAATGTCAGGCAAGTCACTGGGCCCACTGTCTTTCCTTTGGCTAGCGGGACCCCCATCACCTTCATCAACCCCTGGAATGTACTCATGAGGGACCGACACTCTCTGGTGCCTTGTTTGCCAATGAACAAGAAATCATCCAGGTAATGAACTACACCCCCCTCCTGACACTCTTGCTTGACTGCAAACTCCAAGAAGGTGCTAAAAGCCTCAAAATATGCACAAGAAATGGCGCACCCCATAGGTAAACATTTATCATAGAAATACTGATCCTGCACCTTGAACCCGAACAAGTGTTGACTCTCTTTGTGAATAGGCAATAACCGGAATGCCGACTCTTTGTCGGCCTTCACCATCAGGGCCGCCCTCACCACTTCCACTGCATCATCAAAAGATGAATAATGCACTTGACACAGCTCTTCGGCTATGCCATCATTCAGTGATTCACCCTCGGGAAAAGAGAGGTGATGGATTATGCAATACTGTCCCTCTTCTTTTTTAGGGACCAGACCCAACGGAGAAACCACCAGATTATCCATTGGTGGACACGTGAATGGACCAGCCATTCTACCCAACTTGATCTCCTTGTCTACTTTACGTGCCACCACCTCCGGCATCCCCAGCGCTGACTGAAAATTAAGTGCCTCCTTGCCCTTCTTCACCTCTGTGCAATTTTGAAACCCCACCTAAAACCTTCCCACAGCAATTTTGCATCACCACAGTTGTGATATGTGTTTAACCAGGGAGTCAGTGCTTGGAGGCTAACAGGTGTGGGTAGACAATTTTTAATCATATTCTGATACATCCACGGGTATGTAGCCTATAACATGAGCTCTTTATCCTCATTCCCTCTTGACCTTCTGCTTTGGGGATGCTCCTCCGCTTCCCTTCACTGGCTGAGGAGTTACGGTCCCCCGCACCTCTACCCCGTGGGTGCCTGAAATGGCATGTTTTGCTAAAGGGGCAACCCCCTTCAGTATTAACCCTCCAGCATTCTGCTTACTCCCCCCTGGTAGCTGGCTTGGTTATTCCAGGAGGAGTACCCGTGAAAGGAAGTCCTCCCCCGATGGGAGTATCCTCCTCTGCCCCTCCAAACCTGAGGCTTTTCTCCCTGGGCATTCTCTCCCCTTTCTCCTATGGACACCATTTTGTCTATGAATCCCCCAATGTCCATTTGATCCCAAGACAAAGCAGGCCACACTTGCATTTTCAAACCAAAACCCTGATCATACTGTAACCAGCCTTAAGCCCTATGCTTCAAGTACAGATTGTGGATATACTGTTCATAGACAATCATTGGCAATGCATCCTGGGGGTACTTCTCTAGCATAATTGACATATACATTTTGAAATCATTTAGCCAGTTGTGTATGGATGGTGCCACCTTGAGTTTCTCCCTGTCCCTCTTCTCCTTCTCTTTTTCTGATAAGTCCCTTCCACCAGAGGTTCCATACCCACAAAGTTCAAGATATCAATAAACTCCTTCCTCCACACCTTCTCCTTGATAGTCCCTGGTATGTGCCACGCTAAGGAGTTTACCGACACCCGGACTGGAGCAAAGCCTGGCATTGGTCTACCATATTGTGTCATATTGGGGCTGCACATTCCCTCTTGCATGCCAATGGTGCTGATACCGTAGTTTACTCCTGGCCCTGATGCCCCTTGGCCCCGCCAGGCCGGAACCTGTGGTGCCCCCGTTAGCGCTGCACCTTCCCAAGGCACCGAATTACCCCCCTGAGGAGTTTGAGTTGGCCAAAGCTGTGACCTAACGCCCTTGTGGCAACTGCCCCGCCCCCCAGGAAACCCAGTATTGAGATAATTACCCTCCCACTGGCCAATCCCCCCTTGAACCACCTGTACTGGGCAGATTACCTGCCCAATAGCCCCCTGAGCCCAGCCCCCCAGGCCCTAGAGTCACCCCTCTCTGTTGTACTACTACCGCCTCACTTGCAATTTGATTGAAGGCACTCACATTACCACTCAATAACTGACCTGTGCCCCCATTGCCCCATGCCGTCATACATTGCATGATCATACCTCTCATTGCCTCCAACGATGTGTGCTCCGTGCTGGGTGGACCACGGTTCCCTGGTGCCTCCCTGGTGCCTCCACAGGTGTAGGTGCCGATACGGCTACAACCTCCTGAGTCCTTCCTTTGCCTTGTGCCCCTCTCGCCCTGGGCTTATTGTCAGTCCTGGCCTGTTCCTTGCTTGCCCTCGTCTTCTGAGTCATGGTCCTTTTTCTTTTCGTGGCTGGCTCCTCCTTGCCATGTCCTTCTGCTTCTTCTTCCCCTTCCTCGTTGTCCGGGAACATTAGGGGGAATCTGGCCTCTGACTGGGCCCAGGTTGTTCCTCCCTTGGCTGCTGGGTCATGGCCTCCATCCAGCTGGGCCCGTGTTTAGCGGCCGCCATCCTGGCCACTGCCATAAAAAGCCTCTAGGTCCATGCTTGAATAGCCCCAAATGACAAAAGGCTTTTGACAAAAAATTAGCAAATGACCACAGGGGGGGGGGCTTCCTTGCTTGCCGGTGATAGCCTCTCTTTTAGATGTGCACCTGTCACAGTGGCTCTTCACCCAGCGGGCCTCGCCCCCTGTGCCCCTGCCGGTTTCAGGTCCTGACGCGTTGTCGTATACTGTTGGACACCTTCCTTGCCCCAAGTTTCCACTCCGCTGTGCGCCTGTCCTTGAGTCACTGTGCTCAGCAGGCCTCGTAATACAAAGAACAACGATGGCCAGTTGTGTCCCCTAACGCCAGTGAGTGTGTCTTCTACTGCTTCCCCACAGTTCTTTCTCTGAGCCTACCCCCTTATTTGTTCCTTGGAATGCACGTGGCCCCTGGTTTGCCTCCTGACAAATGGGCCCTGCTCCACAGGCTTGTAGGCACTGCGCTTCCTTGTTGCGCTCTTGCCTTAATTGCTGCCTGTGACCTCTCGTGCTGAATTTGGCTCCCCGCTCGGTCCTGCTCTCCTTCCGCTCCTCACCGCCGGTGTCTCCTGTTGCAGCAATCTGGTCCCGCCTTTCAGCTCTCGACCTGGCACTGGTTGTTATGCTCCAGGACTCCTGCCCGCGATCTGACCGCCTTGGCTCTGCTGCTGGTCCTGCGCCGCCTCACCCTTTCGAGGGATTTCCTTCCGCTTCCACACCGGTACCTCGCGACGGCTTCTCGTCAACAATCCCGTCCTGGCGCCAGTTGCTGCTGCGTCCCCGGGCTCCTGCCCCTGCTTCTCCTTTCCTTTTCGTTGCTGCTCTGTGTTCGTGGTCTCCGCCTTGAGCCTCCCGAGCAGCGCTTCCCTTGGAAAACCAAATCAAAACGAAATAATTAAATGAAATCCTCTCTGTGATGGTACGGGCGGGCGTCCTTCTGCAGAAGCTGGATGCTACCTGCAGCAAGGAGCCCACCCGTTATAAAGGGGTAACCCTGCTTTTTTTCTTTGTTGCCCTTCGCAGGCTTTTCCAATTTCTGCCGCCCTTAGCTGGCACCTCCCCCTCGTCTGGGGGGAGGAAGGAGGAGGACACCGTCCGGGTTATCGGGGTGTCTCCTCCATTTTCTTTTTTGCCTCTCGTCGTCACTGTCATATCACACTTGCGCCAGGCTCTTTCCACGGCCAGCCGGCGTCCCGCACTCATATCACACTTGCGCCAGGCTCTTTCCACGGCCAGCCAGTGGAATCTCTGCGGTCCCAGTGTTGGAAGCATTTGTGAAGTACTCGCCCACCCATTAGTGGACATCTAAATGTCATGGGGCCTCATTACGACCCTGGCGGTACGGAGTGAACGGCGCCGTAAAAGGTGCCGGCGCCGTTCACTCCGTACCGCCGCATTACGTGTTCCCCTCGCGGGACACGGTAAGCACGCCTGGGAAAACCAGGCTTGCTTACCGGGTACCGCGAGGGGAAGAGGGAGCAAACAACGGGCCATCGCGTAATGGCACGTTGTTTGCTCCCTCTCCCATTCCCATTCAGCCCTATGGGGGCTGAAATGGGAATGGGGAAGGACCGTGTCCGGGTCCTCGGAGGGAGGAAATACCGGGCCTTCCGAACTCGGAATGGCCCGGTAAGTCCTCATTCCGAGGACCCGGACCCCGACGCGATTTCGGCGGCAGCCATGCCGCCAATAGCAGCATGGTTACCGCCGAACTCGTAATGAGGGCCATGGTCTTCCTGAGATTCCTGCTCACGCCAATGAAAGGAAAGAATTGGGGCCGGGCATTTTCACTAGAAGCTGCACTTACTACCTATTTGAAAATGATTGCAGGGCACTTGAGGTTCACAAAGATATTGAAAACCTTTTTCTTTGCTATACGATGTTCTGTTGTGTTAATGTTGACCTTTCACCCTCACAGCACCAGGCAGCCACACACTGGGGGCTCCATGCGCCCTGTAAGTACTCAATAATATAATAATTGCAACAACAACAAAAAATATAATGGCTTTTTGACCATTTTTTCTAAAAAATTGTGCTGTAAAATGCACCTATTCAACCGCTTATTTTAAAACTTGTCCTAAGTGGGGGAGGGGGGTGAGGAGGGGGTTTCACCTCACAATACTAAAGGCTCACGAAGCTCGGTCGCTCATGCTAATTTCGGCAGAATTAATACTACCCTCCTACTTGAAAATACTCACCAGCCGCCTCCAGTTTACGCTGCCATTGGCTCCCCTGGGGGCCCTCACGCCCCCCTTTACCAAAAGATACCTGTGCCCTTATCTCCAATAGATGGACCAGGCTTCCTTGATCTATGTTTCGAGCTATCACAATACTGAAATAGAAAAGTTTAAGCGCTGCCCTGTCTTCTAGATGCTATAAAGCGCTAGGTAGTATTCTGTGTGTGAGTAACGCGCAAGAAGAGTATATATGATAGTATGTGTTATAATGTTGCAGGGTCCTGATAATGTTCATTGCCCTCTGCCTCCTGGGGGCAGTTCAGAGGTAAGGTGTTGTGGCACCAGTCCTAGTGGGGGTAGGGTATTTGGGTATTGCCCTAGATCAGTGGCACTTCATGCTCAGTCCAGGTGATCAGACAGCTTTACTTGGTACCTGGGGGATCAGAAAGTCAACGTAGCATTTTCTCAAAGGGACATTTGTAACTCTTCTCTTCGCTGCATTCCATTGTAAATATATCGAAAAGGTGGGCATTAGACATGCCCACCTTTTCATTTGGACTGTTAGGTGTGCTTGCGCCACCTATAAGACTAAACTATTGCATTAGAGTACAGATAGGGAGAATGGCATATGAGGAGGGACACACATCTTGTAGGTATTTGGTTATTTGCCCACCCATTGACTGCCCCCCTCCACCACAAAATACCTCTTCATGGAAACTATTTGAGCTCACTTTAATCAAGCCTTACCATCAAACGTTGTGCTACAAGTGCTTGCCAGTGTTTTCTCAAAGCAGTTTTCTGAGAATTAATGGTGTAATTGGAGTTGTAAACCAGCTCTAATGCTGTAATAAAAATGTCTTAACCAGGCCTGCCTTCAGCCACTCAATTTATAAGCACTACCATTAGACATCCAGGTATTCGCACCATTTTCCACCTGCTACCATCAGTGGCCGGTTAATACCACTATGGCTGTGCCTTGCAAGCGCCTTTCCAATGCCTACACAAAAGCCCAAACTGTTGGCATTGCCAATGATTGTTTACTCAGTGTGTGAGCTCGCTCACAATTGGTTGACCATGGTATAAAGGATGTGCTGGTGAATATCTTCACTATGGTAGTTTTACCACCACCTTTTGTGTAGAGTTAGAAATATGCTGCTTTTTTAATGAGCGATCTCAACTCATAATGTAGGCATCGTTCACAAGTATACGTTATTCTGGGGAATACCGTGCACTATAGGTACTGCCTATCCCACCGTCAGGCACCTGGAAACAACAGGCGGTATTTGCAAATAAGTCCTCTCTCTACCATTGCGACTAAACGCACAATGATGCCCTTGAAGCCGGGATCTCTGGGTTCTAATCCATTTAACTAAATGGTGGGATGCTGAGCAAATCCCTTCACCCCCCTGTGCCCCAGTCGCCTAATCTGCCAACATCAGACACCCTTGGAAACAGGCTGAGTGAAGTTATGAACACCTTCATTAGTTTTAGTCATTAAGTGGTGCTAAAAGACCACCTACACACCCAGACTATTGCATTTGTGTGCAGCTAGGGGGAGATGGCGTATGAGGAGGGGCACAACGTTTGCAAGTGTGTTTTGATCATGTACCCACCCATTCACTGCCCATAGCCATGCTAATCCCTATGGTCCTTCCCACCCACTTCCGGCCTCTCTGTGCCCAAAACACATTTATTTTATTTATTTTTTACATTTGTTAAGCGTGCTTAGCCCGGAGGCATCTGGGCGCTGGTTTACATAAGCATAGTGCTTGCAGTTGTTTTAGGTTGCATTCAGTTTACAGCAGGTGAACTCGTTCAACATCAATAGTGCATAGTTACAGTTAACAAATCACATACAGAGATTACATAATGCTGGTACAGTTAACGGGACTGGGGTGAAACACATGAGTGCATGACACGTTTGGTGGACGTGGCAAGAGGAGGGCACAGGAGTAGGTATTACTCTAGCCATGTTTTGAGCTCTTTCCGGAAGGACCACAGTGATGGCTCTGATCTCAGAGCTGTTGGCATGGTGTTTCAGAGTTTAGCTGCGATGACTGAGAAGGTACAACCTCCTGCTTTTTGGCGCATGAAGCGGGGGATGTCCAGGCGGAAGGAGTAGGCCGCTCAGGTGGGTCTGATAGACTGGGCTTTGCAGAATTGGCTAGAAGGATATTTCGGGGCACTCTACGACAGGCATTTGTGAGTAAAGGATAGGATTTTAAATGTTATGCTCTCTCAAACTGGGAGCCAGTAGATTTTATGTCTGGCTTCGGAGATGTGGTCCTTTTTGGGGCTGTTCAGTGCCGCTCTGACTGCGTTATTCTGTATGATTTGGACTTTTTTTAATGTTCCTGCAAAGAGAGAATTGCAGTGGTCAATTCTTGACAGGATCAGTGCTCTAGCAAGATTGACACAATTGTCTGTGGTCAGGAAAGGTTTGCTGGCAGTGATCAGTTTGGCAGTGTAGGCTGCTGGCGATGCAATGGCACTGACTTGCCTGGTCAGGGAGAGTGTTGAGTCCAGGTACACTCCTAGAGTTTTTGCCTCTTTGGATGGGGTGATAGTGTTGCCGTCAATGATGAATGATTTGAAGTCGCTGGAGAGATTATTAATCTGAGAGTTATTCCCAATGAGGAGTATCTCGATTTTATCATAATTCAGGTAGAGCTCATTGTGCGCCATCTAAGCTTAAATGGTTAGGTATATTTCTTTTAGGGCATTGGCGTCTAGGTTATGATTGCCCGTAATGGGCAGGAGTATATGGATGTCAACCGCGTACTTGCTATAGGTGACACCCAATTTCTCTAGTAGGTCGAACAAGGGTTTGCTAAAGACATTGTAGAGGGTGGGGGAGACACAGGAACCTTGGGGGACTCCACAAGTGACTGGGGCAGGGGGAGCAGCCGATGTGATTGAGAATACCTTCATGGTGTGGTTGGATAAGTAAGATTCAATTTTGTGGAGTTGTCAGAAAAAGGGGCATCTGCACCTAGGTGTTTGCATACTATTTTATGGTTGACCAAATGAAAGGCTGCTGAAAGATCTAGTAGGAGGAGGGCAACCATATTACCTTTGTCTTTTATGTCGTCCATTTGGATTTTTAGGTCCAGAAGGGTGGTTTCAGTACCATGGCCGGGCAGAAGCCTGATTGTCTGAGGCCAAGGAGATTGTGTGTTTCTAGGAATTTGTGTATGTGCACATAAGCTATCCTATCCAGTATTTTAAGAATGAGGGGTATGGTGGTGATAGGTCGATAGTTTGTTGGGATGCTTGGGTCAAGTGTTGGTTTATTGAGGAGTGGGAGAACCCAGGCCTCTTTGAGATTTTCTGGTATGTCGTTTGAGGAGAACGGGTTGTTGATCAGGGTCGTGATAAATGGGGCTAGTTCTACGGCAGACTCTTTTAGGAGCGCTGCTGGGCAGATGTCACCTTGACATTTGGAAGGGTTTAGGCCGATGATGGCTTTGATGGTGTCTGAGATGGTTACAGGGGTGAATTTGAATCTGGGTAGGGATGTGGTTGGAGTAAATTGCGTATCACAGGTATGGATAGGCAATGATAGCTTGGTTTTTTTTTACGTTAATTTTGTCTTGGAGTGTAAAAATGTTGCCAATGAGAGCCATTTGAATGTTATTACACCATTGTGAGTCTTTGTTGCAATGTTCTGGAGGAGGGGCAGGGAATTCCAGCTCACGTAGAATCGAGAAGAGTTCTCTGGTTCCAGATTTGGCTGGCCCACATCCTACTGGGATCTCTTTGAGCTAGCTTTATCAAACCATAACATTAGCCTTTGCCCTCAAAATGCCAGTATCCCGAAAGGTAACGGCTTATCTGGATCTGCAAACGCGGTACTAGTGCAATAAAAATGTCTTAAGCTGCTCTGCCGTCAGCCACCTGAATTATAAGCAGTGTGTCGTGACCTTCACTGAAGTCCTGTAAAAAAACGAGCATTGGCAACGCCAACAGTTTTGGTTTGTTTATAGGCATCAGATAGGCATTTGCCAGGCGCTGCTATTATATGCCCAGGTACTCATACCATTTTGCAACTGCGATCATCAATATCCAGTTAGTACCAATACGGCAGTGCCTGGTAAATGCTTGCAAGGTCTCACAAAAGCCTGTTGGCATTGACAATGCTTGCTTTTTATTTGTCATCATTTAGAGGGAATATCACCAAGCAACAGAAAAGAAACAGCATAGTGTAAACTTCGACCTATTGGTTTAAAAAAAGCTTCCTTCAGACTTTATCGAACATTTTCAATCATTTGAAAAAATAAATGTTTGCAGGTGCAGAAATGACAAAACCTGGACCCAGCATCAAAGGTGCCGTGCAGTGCAAAGGAACAATTCCATCCGTGCGTCGTGCGTGAAGGAGCGAGGGGCAGCAAATATGGCAGCCCTCGAAGCAGACTGATCGAAATCAAAACCTGAAGGCCTGCGAAGGATTGAAAAAAAAGCCTCCCAATCGAAAGACGGAATAAAAGGAGCCTTTCACCTCTGATTCCCACATTACGCCACTGCTCCCGCCGGCGGGCCTCGCTCTGATATGACAGAATCTTGGCAGCACATGAAGGGCTCCTCAGTTCATAAGAAAAAGTAATGCAGCACTTTAAAGGCAATTTGCACAAGCTTCACTCCAAGGGAAAGCGGTGGGGAAGGCGAGGAATCTGTTCTGACCCCAGTGAAAGGATTCAGCCAGTAGCGGCGGACTAGCTTACAGGGAAGCCTGGAGTTTTCCCGCTGGGACTCGGCACCCTGGGCCTCTTTTCTGAGACCACTCCATTTTTTAGCTTGGGCTATTTATTAGGCGGTGCTTACGAGGCACCTATAAGCTGAAACTATTGCATTAGAGTACAGGTAGGGCGAAATGTCATATGAGGAGGGACACAAAGCGTGTAGGTGTTGTTTGGTTATTTGCCCACGCATTAACTGGTCATGTACATGCTAATCCCTATGGCCATTTCCACCCAGTTCCTGCCCCTCCCTGCCCAAAACACCTCCAATGGGGAACTCTTTGAGCTCGCTTTAAACATACACCAAACTTTCACTGATTGTGCCAGCTAGTGTTTTTTTTCTTAAAGCAGTCTTCTGAGAGTTAATGACTAAATTGGAGTTGTAAACGCGCTACTGGTGTAATAACAATGTCTTAACCAGGGCTTCAAGCACTCTATTTATAAGCACTATGCATGTCCACCCTGAAGTTCTGTTTGAAACAAGCATTGGCAAAGCCAACAGTTTCGGCTTGTGTACACGTATTAGGCATTTGGCACTGCTATTAGATGCCCATGTACTCGAACCATTTTGCAGCTGCTACCATCGATGTCCAATTAGTACCACTAGGCACCTGCTTTTGCCATGCCTACGTAAAAGCCAAGCTCTTGCCATTGCCAAGGCTTGTTATACATTGCTGCATGGCGAACACGCAACTAAGACACCGTTTTTGCTTGCATGGTGTAATATTGGGCCACTATGAAAAAAAGCAATCCAGGGACGTTTTTGTTTGCCAGTCCAGTCCCGAATGCAATGCCACCAACATGACCCTACGCCTGAGCTGTAGCCCCCAGTTACAACAATCCCAGCGGATGCGATTAGCATAAGTGAGAGAGGAATTGGAAAATTGTTAATGACAAATCTAACGGGATTTCATGAGAAATCGATCTCACCGTGTAGTAAACTGCAGCTATAACTCGATGTCACCCGGGACACAATGCCTTAGTTATGAGCTGCACGAATTGCATTCTGGGAGTTGTAGTCTTGTGTCAGTCAATGAAATAGAATGTACTCTGGTACAATTCAAGTAAAAGCAACGCCCAGGACTGTAGTGGGATGGCATGAGGTGATTTGATAATTTAAAGCTATTTTTACAGATTATGAATACGCTGCGAAGTGGCACTACAATGGTCACTTGTACTCGGATCATTGTACTCAAATTCTCTTTACAAATTCAAAACTTTAAAGTGATGGCTGTCATCAGTGGGCCAACTGGGTCCCAGCTGTTCTCTCTGAGGTTTCCATGGCAACCCCAGTGATCCACACATACGGATGAGCCACGCCTCACAATTCTTAATCCACGAATTGAGCAAAGATGCAGGTGCTTTCAGTAGTGGATGTAGAACGCAGGCAGAATATTGGGGCAGAATGTTGAAATGTTCATCAAAATGAAGTTCTATCAATGCATTAACACACAACAGATGTGTTGGTCCTTCTCCCTGATTTACTTTTCTAAGTCCAGTCCTAGAAATGTGGGGACTTCTTTTGAAACTCAGGATTAGAGCACAGTGAAGGCCCCCCAGTGAGACATTTTTCAAAGAACATGAGGGTGGGAACTTCTGTGAATAAGCCCCATCCAAAATAGCACAGGAAGAAAAGGACAGCAACTGTGACACCTCTATGCTACCCAAAGCCTCGTAACCTTTCAAAAATCCCACTAGTCCTGAAGGTCAAGTTCCTTAGTTTACATACTCCACCTAAGAGAAATGCATTCACCCCATGGTGACAAGGGACAACAAATGTAGCATTGCCTTATGTAAAATGGCGCATATCACCATCAGCATACTTCATATTGCCCGTGGGCTGTTTTGTGAGCTTTATAAATACTAAATAAATAACTATTTGATGAAATGCTGCTAGCCACGCACAGTGAAACTTTTATTTGCCATTTGCTACAAACAAAGTTGATTTGCACTATATGCTACAAACAAAGTTGATTTGCACTATATGTCAAATAAAAGTTTCAAACATCCGGTACTCACCAGCAAGGTCGAGTAGCATGTAAATGCTACTCAACCTTTATGAAATCTCCTCGGCTAACCGAGTGGGTGAGCATTGAGTACCATGTAAATTATACATGACCTTTTTAACATCTCTTTGTCATGAATCGGGGATATGGATATAATAACAGGGGGACTAATAAAACTGGGAGTACCAAGAATCCACCCTTTTGTAATGTATCAGGTCATTATGGTTCTATACAATCTCCCCGATCACGTTCTTTGCAGTTTCTGAATCAGGTTTTTCTCACAGGTAGAACCCGAATGACAGAACGCTGACGGGTACCTTGGAAACGCTGGCGTCCTCTCCACGTGCATGATCACGTGGGGACGTACTGAACAGATCATGTGACTATGGTAATTAAAGCCGCCTTCTACCTGGCTGCAGCGCTTCTGATTTGCTTCAAGTTGGCTACTCTTGTTTCCTTTTGCATTTGAAACATTGTTACTGACATCTGCCTCGTCCCTGGATTGTCTTTGGAACTCCTTGCCTGATACCTGCTACTGTGATCTACGTGCCTCGACCCCTTTTTACACTTCACAGATTCCACTGGTTTGCTGATTTCACTCGTCTTCGCTTTGCCCTGTTGCTGATCGGATTTGAACTTTTGGCAAGATTTTGACTGCGTTTTGATTGTAGTTCTGCCTGCAAGTTGCCAACCTCGTTTTGTGTATTGTATTTCACTGTTGTTTTCCATATGGATTAAAGACTGCCTGCCTGGAACATTTTATGTGTCCTCGTGCCGTCGTTTCCGGTGGTCACCTGCGACTAGAGACTTGCCACCTCAGGAATAGGCGTCCTCGTTTCATCGGGTTAGTTACTTGTATCCCGTTGGAACTGTGTGGACTTACTCCTCTCCTGGACCTTTGCCGCACCGGAGCTCTGTTTTTGCATCACAGCATTACTTCCTGGGGTGCTGGTAAGACTCCTTTGGGTATTCTAATTCCTTTTTGTTCCTTGATCAGATACTTAGCATTAAAATTCTGATATCTATATTGTTATAGATCCGAACCCTTAATCCTCGAGACCAGAAGTATTGAATCGTATGGTTAGCAGTCCATCATAGACCCATACAGGTCAGTTACTGGAAATCTGTTATTTCATTGCACTCTGCTTACCGTACTTCACTGACGACTCTTCTGTGTTTATTGCAGTAGGGGTCTGCCCCAACTGGTCTCACTATTGAGGGTCCTCATCTGATGTTCCAACTTGCTTTGGTGTGCATCTGTTATCCATCTTCCCGATAATAGACCCCTTTGGGCTGTATTTTTATATCTCACCCAAAGAGATACATTATATAGAAGAATTTGTATGGATGGTGCCACCTTGAGTTTCTCCCTGTCCCTCTTCTCCTTCTCTTTTTCTGATAAGTCCCTTCCACCAGAGGTTCCATACCCACAAAGTTCAAGATATCAATAAACTCCTTCCTCCACACCTTCTCCTTGATAGTCCCTGGTATGTGCCACGCTAAGGAGTTTACCGACACCCGGACTGGAGCAAAGCCTGGCATTGGTCTACCATATTGTGTCATATTGGGGCTGCACATTCCCTCTTGCATGCCAATGGTGCTGATACCGTAGTTTACTCCTGGCCCTGATGCCCCTTGGCCCCGCCAGGCCGGAACCTGTGGTGCCCCCGTTAGCGCTGCACCTTCCCAAGGCACCGAATTACCCCCCTGAGGAGTTTGAGTTGGCCAAAGCTGTGACCTAACGCCCTTGTGGCAACTGCCCCGCCCCCCAGGAAACCCAGTATTGAGATAATTACCCTCCCACTGGCCAATCCCCCCTTGAACCACCTGTACTGGGCAGATTACCTGCCCAATAGCCCCCTGAGCCCAGCCCCCCAGGCCCTAGAGTCACCCCTCTCTGTTGTACTACTACCGCCTCACTTGCAATTTGATTGAAGGCACTCACATTACCACTCAATAACTGACCTGTGCCCCCATTGCCCCATGCCGTCATACATTGCATGATCATACCTCTCATTGCCTCCAACGATGTGTGCTCCGTGCTGGGTGGACCACGGTTCCCTGGTGCCTCCCTGGTGCCTCCACAGGTGTAGGTGCCGATACGGCTACAACCTCCTGAGTCCTTCCTTTGCCTTGTGCCCCTCTCGCCCTGGGCTTATTGTCAGTCCTGGCCTGTTCCTTGCTTGCCCTCGTCTTCTGAGTCATGGTCCTTTTTCTTTTCGTGGCTGGCTCCTCCTTGCCATGTCCTTCTGCTTCTTCTTCCCCTTCCTCGTTGTCCGGGAACATTAGGGGGAATCTGGCCTCTGACTGGGCCCAGGTTGTTCCTCCCTTGGCTGCTGGGTCATGGCCTCCATCCAGCTGGGCCCGTGTTTAGCGGCCGCCATCCTGGCCACTGCCATAAAAAGCCTCTAGGTCCATGCTTGAATAGCCCCAAATGACAAAAGGCTTTTGACAAAAAATTAGCAAATGACCACAGGGGGGGGGGCTTCCTTGCTTGCCGGTGATAGCCTCTCTTTTAGATGTGCACCTGTCACAGTGGCTCTTCACCCAGCGGGCCTCGCCCCCTGTGCCCCTGCCGGTTTCAGGTCCTGACGCGTTGTCGTATACTGTTGGACACCTTCCTTGCCCCAAGTTTCCACTCCGCTGTGCGCCTGTCCTTGAGTCACTGTGCTCAGCAGGCCTCGTAATACAAAGAACAACGATGGCCAGTTGTGTCCCCTAACGCCAGTGAGTGTGTCTTCTACTGCTTCCCCACAGTTCTTTCTCTGAGCCTACCCCCTTATTTGTTCCTTGGAATGCACGTGGCCCCTGGTTTGCCTCCTGACAAATGGGCCCTGCTCCACAGGCTTGTAGGCACTGCGCTTCCTTGTTGCGCTCTTGCCTTAATTGCTGCCTGTGACCTCTCGTGCTGAATTTGGCTCCCCGCTCGGTCCTGCTCTCCTTCCGCTCCTCACCGCCGGTGTCTCCTGTTGCAGCAATCTGGTCCCGCCTTTCAGCTCTCGACCTGGCACTGGTTGTTATGCTCCAGGACTCCTGCCCGCGATCTGACCGCCTTGGCTCTGCTGCTGGTCCTGCGCCGCCTCACCCTTTCGAGGGATTTCCTTCCGCTTCCACACCGGTACCTCGCGACGGCTTCTCGTCAACAATCCCGTCCTGGCGCCAGTTGCTGCTGCGTCCCCGGGCTCCTGCCCCTGCTTCTCCTTTCCTTTTCGTTGCTGCTCTGTGTTCGTGGTCTCCGCCTTGAGCCTCCCGAGCAGCGCTTCCCTTGGAAAACCAAATCAAAACGAAATAATTAAATGAAATCCTCTCTGTGATGGTACGGGCGGGCGTCCTTCTGCAGAAGCTGGATGCTACCTGCAGCAAGGAGCCCACCCGTTATAAAGGGGTAACCCTGCTTTTTTTCTTTGTTGCCCTTCGCAGGCTTTTCCAATTTCTGCCGCCCTTAGCTGGCACCTCCCCCTCGTCTGGGGGGAGGAAGGAGGAGGACACCGTCCGGGTTATCGGGGTGTCTCCTCCATTTTCTTTTTTGCCTCTCGTCGTCACTGTCATATCACACTTGCGCCAGGCTCTTTCCACGGCCAGCCGGCGTCCCGCACTCATATCACACTTGCGCCAGGCTCTTTCCACGGCCAGCCAGTGGAATCTCTGCGGTCCCAGTGTTGGAAGCATTTGTGAAGTACTCGCCCACCCATTAGTGGACATCTAAATGTCATGGGGCCTCATTACGACCCTGGCGGTACGGAGTGAACGGCGCCGTAAAAGGTGCCGGCGCCGTTCACTCCGTACCGCCGCATTACGTGTTCCCCTCGCGGGACACGGTAAGCACGCCTGGGAAAACCAGGCTTGCTTACCGGGTACCGCGAGGGGAAGAGGGAGCAAACAACGGGCCATCGCGTAATGGCACGTTGTTTGCTCCCTCTCCCATTCCCATTCAGCCCTATGGGGGCTGAAATGGGAATGGGGAAGGACCGTGTCCGGGTCCTCGGAGGGAGGAAATACCGGGCCTTCCGAACTCGGAATGGCCCGGTAAGTCCTCATTCCGAGGACCCGGACCCCGACGCGATTTCGGCGGCAGCCATGCCGCCAATAGCAGCATGGTTACCGCCGAACTCGTAATGAGGGCCATGGTCTTCCTGAGATTCCTGCTCACGCCAATGAAAGGAAAGAATTGGGGCCGGGCATTTTCACTAGAAGCTGCACTTACTACCTATTTGAAAATGATTGCAGGGCACTTGAGGTTCACAAAGATATTGAAAACCTTTTTCTTTGCTATACGATGTTCTGTTGTGTTAATGTTGACCTTTCACCCTCACAGCACCAGGCAGCCACACACTGGGGGCTCCATGCGCCCTGTAAGTACTCAATAATATAATAATTGCAACAACAACAAAAAATATAATGGCTTTTTGACCATTTTTTCTAAAAAATTGTGCTGTAAAATGCACCTATTCAACCGCTTATTTTAAAACTTGTCCTAAGTGGGGGAGGGGGGTGAGGAGGGGGTTTCACCTCACAATACTAAAGGCTCACGAAGCTCGGTCGCTCATGCTAATTTCGGCAGAATTAATACTACCCTCCTACTTGAAAATACTCACCAGCCGCCTCCAGTTTACGCTGCCATTGGCTCCCCTGGGGGCCCTCACGCCCCCCTTTACCAAAAGATACCTGTGCCCTTATCTCCAATAGATGGACCAGGCTTCCTTGATCTATGTTTCGAGCTATCACAATACTGAAATAGAAAAGTTTAAGCGCTGCCCTGTCTTCTAGATGCTATAAAGCGCTAGGTAGTATTCTGTGTGTGAGTAACGCGCAAGAAGAGTATATATGATAGTATGTGTTATAATGTTGCAGGGTCCTGATAATGTTCATTGCCCTCTGCCTCCTGGGGGCAGTTCAGAGGTAAGGTGTTGTGGCACCAGTCCTAGTGGGGGTAGGGTATTTGGGTATTGCCCTAGATCAGTGGCACTTCATGCTCAGTCCAGGTGATCAGACAGCTTTACTTGGTACCTGGGGGATCAGAAAGTCAACGTAGCATTTTCTCAAAGGGACATTTGTAACTCTTCTCTTCGCTGCATTCCATTGTAAATATATCGAAAAGGTGGGCATTAGACATGCCCACCTTTTCATTTGGACTGTTAGGTGTGCTTGCGCCACCTATAAGACTAAACTATTGCATTAGAGTACAGATAGGGAGAATGGCATATGAGGAGGGACACACATCTTGTAGGTATTTGGTTATTTGCCCACCCATTGACTGCCCCCCTCCACCACAAAATACCTCTTCATGGAAACTATTTGAGCTCACTTTAATCAAGCCTTACCATCAAACGTTATTTATTTATTTATTCGCATTTGTTAAGCGCACAGAATCAGCCCTGAGGCATCGTGGCGCTGGTTACAGAATAGCGCTGGTTACAGGGAAAGCGCGTCTTAGTTACAGCATACAGAGGCATACATGCATACAGTTTGGGCAGTAGTAATAGTTAGCAGTGTGTGCCTGAATGGCAGTAGGTAGAGGAATTTTAGTTAAAGAGAGAGGTTTTGAGTTTTTTTCTAAACGCTGTGAGGGAGCCTTCTGCTCTTAGAGCGTGGGGGAGATTATTCCAAAGTTTTGGTGCTATGTAGGGGAAACCCAGCCCCCCGGCTGTAATCTTGTGGATGCGTGGTACAGTGAGTTGGTTAGTGTAGCAGAGTCTGGTAGGTCTGGATGAGGTCTGTCTGAGAATGGTGTCTGAGAGATATGATGGTGCAGTGTGGTGGATACATTTGTGGGTAGTAGTCAGTACCTTGAAGGTGATGCGTTCTTTGACAGGGAGCCAGTGAACTGATTGCCTTGCCAGTGAGATGTGGTCCCTTTTGGAGATGTTTAATGCTGCTCTTAGAGCGTTATTTTGGGTGACCTGGAGTTTGTTTAGGTTTTTTTCAGAGGTGCCGGCTAGAAGTGCATTGCAATAGTCAAGTTTAGCGCCTATGGTAGCTCTTGCTATTGAAAGGCAGTTTTCTTTGGAAAGGAATGGTTTAATGGCGTTGATGAGTTTAGTGCTTAGTGCAGATGCGGAGACAATGGCACTAACTTGTTTGTCCATGGACAGGGTTGCATCAATGTAGACCCCTAGCGTTTTCACAGAGGATAGGACTGGGATAGTGCAGTTGTCGATGTTGAAATTGGCATAGCAGCTGTCTAGCCTGGCCAGTGTGGATTTTTGGCCGAGGATAAGGATTTCAGTCTTATCCCCGTTAAGACATAGGCCGTTAGTGGCCATCCAGGCTTGAATGGTGGCATATATGAGTTTTAGAGCTAGGGCGTCTTTGTGGTATGAGCCTGATAGAGGGAGGAGCACTTGGGTGTCGTCGGCGTAGTTGGTGTAGGCAATCCCAAGTGCATCAAGTTTCTCGAATAGGGGCTTAGTGAATAGATTGTAAAGCGTAGGTGCTGTACAGGAGCCTTGAGGGACACCGCAGTGTATTATGGATGGTGTTGCGCTCGAAATGTTTGAAAAGACTTTCATGGCCCTCCCTTCAAGAAATGAGGTTATCCAGGAGGTGGCTTGGTCAGAGAAATGTGCGGAGTGGGAGAGGTGTGAGGTGAGGGTCTTGTGGTCCACTAGGTCGAATGCCGCAGCTTGCCAGTGTTTTCTCAAAGCAGTTTTCTGAGAATTAATGGTGTAATTGGAGTTGTAAACCAGCTCTAATGCTGTAATAAAAATGTCTTAACCAGGCCTGCCTTCAGCCACTCAATTTATAAGCACTACCATTAGACATCCAGGTATTCGCACCATTTTCCACCTGCTACCATCAGTGGCCGGTTAATACCACTATGGCTGTGCCTTGCAAGCGCCTTTCCAATGCCTACAGAAAAGCCCAAACTGTTGGCATTGCCAATGATTGTTTACTCAGTGTGTGAGCTCGCTCACAATTGGTTGACCATGGTATAAAGGATGTGCTGGTGAATATCTTCACTATGGTAGTTTTACCACCACCTTTTGTGTAGAGTTAGAAATATGCTGCTTTTTTAATGAGCGATCTCAACTCATAATGTAGGCATTGTTCACAAGTATACGTTATTCTGGGGAATACCGTGCACTATAGGTACTGCCTATCCCACCGTCAGGCACCTGGAAACAACAGGCGGTATTTGCAAATAAGTCCTCTCTCTACCATTGCGACTAAACGCACAATGATGCCCTTGAAGCCGGGATCTCTGGGTTCTAATCCATTTAACTAAATGGTGGGATGCTGAGCAAATCCCTTCACCCCCCTGTGCCCCAGTCGCCTAATCTGCCAACATCAGACACCCTTGGAAACAGGCTGAGTGAAGTTATGAACACCTTCATTAGTTTTAGTCATTAAGTGGTGCTAAAAGACCACCTACACACCCAGACTATTGCATTTGTGTGCAGCTAGGGGGAGATGGCGTATGAGGAGGGGCACAACGTTTGCAAGTGTGTTTTGATCATGTACCCACCCATTCACTGCCCATAGCCATGCTAATCCCTATGGTCCTTCCCACCCACTTCCGGCCTCTCTGTGCCCAAAACACATTTATTTTATTTATTTTTTACATTTGTTAAGCGTGCTTAGCCCGGAGGCATCTGGGCGCTGGTTTACATAAGCATAGTGCTTGCAGTTGTTTTAGGTTGCATTCAGTTTACAGCAGGTGAACTCGTTCAACATCAATAGTGCATAGTTACAGTTAACAAATCACATACAGAGATTACATAATGCTGGTACAGTTAACGGGACTGGGGTGAAACACATGAGTGCATGACACGTTTGGTGGACGTGGCAAGAGGAGGGCACAGGAGTAGGTATTACTCTAGCCATGTTTTGAGCTCTTTCCGGAAGGACCACAGTGATGGCTCTGATCTCAGAGCTGTTGGCATGGTGTTTCAGAGTTTAGCTGCGATGACTGAGAAGGTACAACCTCCTGCTTTTTGGCGCATGAAGCGGGGGATGTCCAGGCGGAAGGAGTAGGCCGCTCAGGTGGGTCTGATAGACTGGGCTTTGCAGAATTGGCTAGAAGGATATTTCGGGGCACTCTACGACAGGCATTTGTGAGTAAAGGATAGGATTTTAAATGTTATGCTCTCTCAAACTGGGAGCCAGTAGATTTTATGTCTGGCTTCGGAGATGTGGTCCTTTTTGGGGCTGTTCAGTGCCGCTCTGACTGCGTTATTCTGTATGATTTGGACTTTTTTTAATGTTCCTGCAAAGAGAGAATTGCAGTGGTCAATTCTTGACAGGATCAGTGCTCTAGCAAGATTGACACAATTGTCTGTGGTCAGGAAAGGTTTGCTGGCAGTGATCAGTTTGGCAGTGTAGGCTGCTGGCGATGCAATGGCACTGACTTGCCTGGTCAGGGAGAGTGTTGAGTCCAGGTACACTCCTAGAGTTTTTGCCTCTTTGGATGGGGTGATAGTGTTGCCGTCAATGATGAATGATTTGAAGTCGCTGGAGAGATTATTAATCTGAGAGTTATTCCCAATGAGGAGTATCTCGATTTTATCATAATTCAGGTAGAGCTCATTGTGCGCCATCTAAGCTTAAATGGTTAGGTATATTTCTTTTAGGGCATTGGCGTCTAGGTTATGATTGCCCGTAATGGGCAGGAGTATATGGATGTCAACCGCGTACTTGCTATAGGTGACACCCAATTTCTCTAGTAGGTCGAACAAGGGTTTGCTAAAGACATTGTAGAGGGTGGGGGAGACACAGGAACCTTGGGGGACTCCACAAGTGACTGGGGCAGGGGGAGCAGCCGATGTGATTGAGAATACCTTCATGGTGTGGTTGGATAAGTAAGATTCAATTTTGTGGAGTTGTCAGAAAAAGGGGCATCTGCACCTAGGTGTTTGCATACTATTTTATGGTTGACCAAATGAAAGGCTGCTGAAAGATCTAGTAGGAGGAGGGCAACCATATTACCTTTGTCTTTTATGTCGTCCATTTGGATTTTTAGGTCCAGAAGGGTGGTTTCAGTACCATGGCCGGGCAGAAGCCTGATTGTCTGAGGCCAAGGAGATTGTGTGTTTCTAGGAATTTGTGTATGTGCACATAAGCTATCCTATCCAGTATTTTAAGAATGAGGGGTATGGTGGTGATAGGTCGATAGTTTGTTGGGATGCTTGGGTCAAGTGTTGGTTTATTGAGGAGTGGGAGAACCCAGGCCTCTTTGAGATTTTCTGGTATGTCGT
Source organism: Ambystoma mexicanum (assembly GCF_040938575.1). Lineage (NCBI taxonomy): Eukaryota > Metazoa > Chordata > Amphibia > Caudata > Ambystomatidae > Ambystoma > Ambystoma mexicanum. The sequence continues at coordinate 282,826,448 of NC_090931.1, read as the reverse complement.
TTGAGGAGAACGGGTTGTTGATCAGGGTCGTGATAAATGGGGCTAGTTCTACGGCAGACTCTTTTAGGAGCGCTGCTGGGCAGATGTCACCTTGACATTTGGAAGGGTTTAGGCCGATGATGGCTTTGATGGTGTCTGAGATGGTTACAGGGGTGAATTTGAATCTGGGTAGGGATGTGGTTGGAGTAAATTGCGTATCACAGGTATGGATAGGCAATGATAGCTTGGTTTTTTTTTACGTTAATTTTGTCTTGGAGTGTAAAAATGTTGCCAATGAGAGCCATTTGAATGTTATTACACCATTGTGAGTCTTTGTTGCAATGTTCTGGAGGAGGGGCAGGGAATTCCAGCTCACGTAGAATCGAGAAGAGTTCTCTGGTTCCAGATTTGGCTGGCCCACATCCTACTGGGATCTCTTTGAGCTAGCTTTATCAAACCATAACATTAGCCTTTGCCCTCAAAATGCCAGTATCCCGAAAGGTAACGGCTTATCTGGATCTGCAAACGCGGTACTAGTGCAATAAAAATGTCTTAAGCTGCTCTGCCGTCAGCCACCTGAATTATAAGCAGTGTGTCGTGACCTTCACTGAAGTCCTGTAAAAAAACGAGCATTGGCAACGCCAACAGTTTTGGTTTGTTTATAGGCATCAGATAGGCATTTGCCAGGCGCTGCTATTATATGCCCAGGTACTCATACCATTTTGCAACTGCGATCATCAATATCCAGTTAGTACCAATACGGCAGTGCCTGGTAAATGCTTGCAAGGTCTCACAAAAGCCTGTTGGCATTGACAATGCTTGCTTTTTATTTGTCATCATTTAGAGGGAATATCACCAAGCAACAGAAAAGAAACAGCATAGTGTAAACTTCGACCTATTGGTTTAAAAAAAGCTTCCTTCAGACTTTATCGAACATTTTCAATCATTTGAAAAAATAAATGTTTGCAGGTGCAGAAATGACAAAACCTGGACCCAGCATCAAAGGTGCCGTGCAGTGCAAAGGAACAATTCCATCCGTGCGTCGTGCGTGAAGGAGCGAGGGGCAGCAAATATGGCAGCCCTCGAAGCAGACTGATCGAAATCAAAACCTGAAGGCCTGCGAAGGATTGAAAAAAAAGCCTCCCAATCGAAAGACGGAATAAAAGGAGCCTTTCACCTCTGATTCCCACATTACGCCACTGCTCCCGCCGGCGGGCCTCGCTCTGATATGACAGAATCTTGGCAGCACATGAAGGGCTCCTCAGTTCATAAGAAAAAGTAATGCAGCACTTTAAAGGCAATTTGCACAAGCTTCACTCCAAGGGAAAGCGGTGGGGAAGGCGAGGAATCTGTTCTGACCCCAGTGAAAGGATTCAGCCAGTAGCGGCGGACTAGCTTACAGGGAAGCCTGGAGTTTTCCCGCTGGGACTCGGCACCCTGGGCCTCTTTTCTGAGACCACTCCATTTTTTAGCTTGGGCTATTTATTAGGCGGTGCTTACGAGGCACCTATAAGCTGAAACTATTGCATTAGAGTACAGGTAGGGCGAAATGTCATATGAGGAGGGACACAAAGCGTGTAGGTGTTGTTTGGTTATTTGCCCACGCATTAACTGGTCATGTACATGCTAATCCCTATGGCCATTTCCACCCAGTTCCTGCCCCTCCCTGCCCAAAACACCTCCAATGGGGAACTCTTTGAGCTCGCTTTAAACATACACCAAACTTTCACTGATTGTGCCAGCTAGTGTTTTTTTTCTTAAAGCAGTCTTCTGAGAGTTAATGACTAAATTGGAGTTGTAAACGCGCTACTGGTGTAATAACAATGTCTTAACCAGGGCTTCAAGCACTCTATTTATAAGCACTATGCATGTCCACCCTGAAGTTCTGTTTGAAACAAGCATTGGCAAAGCCAACAGTTTCGGCTTGTGTACACGTATTAGGCATTTGGCACTGCTATTAGATGCCCATGTACTCGAACCATTTTGCAGCTGCTACCATCGATGTCCAATTAGTACCACTAGGCACCTGCTTTTGCCATGCCTACGTAAAAGCCAAGCTCTTGCCATTGCCAAGGCTTGTTATACATTGCTGCATGGCGAACACGCAACTAAGACACCGTTTTTGCTTGCATGGTGTAATATTGGGCCACTATGAAAAAAAGCAATCCAGGGACGTTTTTGTTTGCCAGTCCAGTCCCGAATGCAATGCCACCAACATGACCCTACGCCTGAGCTGTAGCCCCCAGTTACAACAATCCCAGCGGATGCGATTAGCATAAGTGAGAGAGGAATTGGAAAATTGTTAATGACAAATCTAACGGGATTTCATGAGAAATCGATCTCACCGTGTAGTAAACTGCAGCTATAACTCGATGTCACCCGGGACACAATGCCTTAGTTATGAGCTGCACGAATTGCATTCTGGGAGTTGTAGTCTTGTGTCAGTCAATGAAATAGAATGTACTCTGGTACAATTCAAGTAAAAGCAACGCCCAGGACTGTAGTGGGATGGCATGAGGTGATTTGATAATTTAAAGCTATTTTTACAGATTATGAATACGCTGCGAAGTGGCACTACAATGGTCACTTGTACTCGGATCATTGTACTCAAATTCTCTTTACAAATTCAAAACTTTAAAGTGATGGCTGTCATCAGTGGGCCAACTGGGTCCCAGCTGTTCTCTCTGAGGTTTCCATGGCAACCCCAGTGATCCACACATACGGATGAGCCACGCCTCACAATTCTTAATCCACGAATTGAGCAAAGATGCAGGTGCTTTCAGTAGTGGATGTAGAACGCAGGCAGAATATTGGGGCAGAATGTTGAAATGTTCATCAAAATGAAGTTCTATCAATGCATTAACACACAACAGATGTGTTGGTCCTTCTCCCTGATTTACTTTTCTAAGTCCAGTCCTAGAAATGTGGGGACTTCTTTTGAAACTCAGGATTAGAGCACAGTGAAGGCCCCCCAGTGAGACATTTTTCAAAGAACATGAGGGTGGGAACTTCTGTGAATAAGCCCCATCCAAAATAGCACAGGAAGAAAAGGACAGCAACTGTGACACCTCTATGCTACCCAAAGCCTCGTAACCTTTCAAAAATCCCACTAGTCCTGAAGGTCAAGTTCCTTAGTTTACATACTCCACCTAAGAGAAATGCATTCACCCCATGGTGACAAGGGACAACAAATGTAGCATTGCCTTATGTAAAATGGCGCATATCACCATCAGCATACTTCATATTGCCCGTGGGCTGTTTTGTGAGCTTTATAAATACTAAATAAATAACTATTTGATGAAATGCTGCTAGCCACGCACAGTGAAACTTTTATTTGCCATTTGCTACAAACAAAGTTGATTTGCACTATATGCTACAAACAAAGTTGATTTGCACTATATGTCAAATAAAAGTTTCAAACATCCGGTACTCACCAGCAAGGTCGAGTAGCATGTAAATGCTACTCAACCTTTATGAAATCTCCTCGGCTAACCGAGTGGGTGAGCATTGAGTACCATGTAAATTATACATGACCTTTTTAACATCTCTTTGTCATGAATCGGGGATATGGATATAATAACAGGGGGACTAATAAAACTGGGAGTACCAAGAATCCACCCTTTTGTAATGTATCAGGTCATTATGGTTCTATACAATCTCCCCGATCACGTTCTTTGCAGTTTCTGAATCAGGTTTTTCTCACAGGTAGAACCCGAATGACAGAACGCTGACGGGTACCTTGGAAACGCTGGCGTCCTCTCCACGTGCATGATCACGTGGGGACGTACTGAACAGATCATGTGACTATGGTAATTAAAGCCGCCTTCTACCTGGCTGCAGCGCTTCTGATTTGCTTCAAGTTGGCTACTCTTGTTTCCTTTTGCATTTGAAACATTGTTACTGACATCTGCCTCGTCCCTGGATTGTCTTTGGAACTCCTTGCCTGATACCTGCTACTGTGATCTACGTGCCTCGACCCCTTTTTACACTTCACAGATTCCACTGGTTTGCTGATTTCACTCGTCTTCGCTTTGCCCTGTTGCTGATCGGATTTGAACTTTTGGCAAGATTTTGACTGCGTTTTGATTGTAGTTCTGCCTGCAAGTTGCCAACCTCGTTTTGTGTATTGTATTTCACTGTTGTTTTCCATATGGATTAAAGACTGCCTGCCTGGAACATTTTATGTGTCCTCGTGCCGTCGTTTCCGGTGGTCACCTGCGACTAGAGACTTGCCACCTCAGGAATAGGCGTCCTCGTTTCATCGGGTTAGTTACTTGTATCCCGTTGGAACTGTGTGGACTTACTCCTCTCCTGGACCTTTGCCGCACCGGAGCTCTGTTTTTGCATCACAGCATTACTTCCTGGGGTGCTGGTAAGACTCCTTTGGGTATTCTAATTCCTTTTTGTTCCTTGATCAGATACTTAGCATTAAAATTCTGATATCTATATTGTTATAGATCCGAACCCTTAATCCTCGAGACCAGAAGTATTGAATCGTATGGTTAGCAGTCCATCATAGACCCATACAGGTCAGTTACTGGAAATCTGTTATTTCATTGCACTCTGCTTACCGTACTTCACTGACGACTCTTCTGTGTTTATTGCAGTAGGGGTCTGCCCCAACTGGTCTCACTATTGAGGGTCCTCATCTGATGTTCCAACTTGCTTTGGTGTGCATCTGTTATCCATCTTCCCGATAATAGACCCCTTTGGGCTGTATTTTTATATCTCACCCAAAGAGATACATTATATAGAAGAATTTGTCAACTACACTACGGGGTCAAGGAACCACAGTGACGAATTCTGATACAATCAGAAGCCGTTTCAAATGGACTTCAATGAGACCCTATCAGGGATCATGCAATTGGTTGCTGATCTACGAACAGACATGGCTGCGGCACACAATGCCACGCAACGTTGCATAGACGAGCTTCAGGCGGTTATACCGGCTGCGACTCCCTGCACCCCTCCCATTGCAGTGGCTTTGGGGCCGGGCACTCAGCCGTTTGGCAAGACCAAGGACCTGTGTATTTGACGGCCCAGTTCCCTCTTGCTCCTCTGCTTGCTCCTCTGGAAAGATTCATGAGGGATCCCAGAGTCTTCTGGACCTTTCTGAACCAATAAAGGTTACATTTTTTGTGTCGCCTGAACTTGTTTCCCGATTCAACAACTAATGCAGCTTTTGTCCTCTCCCACCTGGGTGGTACCGCCACTGCTTGGGCCAACCCTTTGCTTGAAGAGGGTAGTCATATGCTCTATGACTGTGACACATTCATTAATGCTATGAGTCGAGTATTCAATCCAAAGTATAAGTCTCAAGCATCAGACCATGAATTATTGAGTCTTCATCAAGGTGACACTACATTGTTTACGTACCTGGCTAAGTTTACCAGTTGGCAGCCGAAACCAATTGGCCAGAGGAAAAGAAAGCATCCTTGTTTTATAGGGTCTATCAGATCCTCTTAAGGATATATTAGCTAAAGTCCCTGTGCTACCTACTACTTTTCCCGAGCTTCTTGACCTTGTTCTTCAGATTGATGCTAGAAAATCTGAACGTAAGGAGGTGCGTAGAACTCAGGTTCCCATGACAGTGCCAGTACTATCTTCCGCGTCAAGGAACAGCGAACCCATGTAGATAGGGGCGCTCAAGGGCCTCCATCCTTAGAAGAACGAGAACATTGCAGAACAAATAATTTATGTTTCTACTGCGGATCTCCAAACCATGTCTTACGTACATGCCCAAAGAAGCCCAAGAAACAGGGAAACTTGAAAGCCCGGCAATAGAGAGGGTCCGATTGCTGAGCCAGATGTTGAGGGACCCTATCACGACTGGTGCTTTTGCGATAGCGACGCATCTTGAACTACCATTTGGTTCCTCTTGGAAAGTGGATGTTGTGCTTGACTCTGGTGTCACTGGGAATTATATTGATGCAAATTATGCTGAAGAGTGGGGCATCCCTTTAGTCCTTAAAGCACAACCAGAACTTGTCAACGCAGTTGATGGTACAACCCTACTGTCTGGGTTAGTCACAGAAAAAACTATACCAATGATCATGTCAAATTGTGATGGTCATGTGGAAAACATTTGTTTTGATGTTATAGCAACACCTCAGTTCAGGGTAATATTGGGGTTACCCTGGTTGGTTTTACATAATCCCAGTGTGGATATGCAGTCAGGGGAGGTGTTGTTCTGTTCTCCTTATTGTGAAAACTCTTGCTTGTCTCCTGACAAGGTAACAACGAATCCATGTCATCCTATGCTAGTAACTGCTCCGACTATTAGTGCGATCAAGACTACTCCATTACCTGATGTTTATGCTGCTTTCCGAGACATGTCTGATGCCAAAGGAGCAGACGTCTTGGCCCCGCATAGAATCTACTATTGCCCTACTGCTCTCATTCCAGGAGCCAAATTGCCTTTGGGTCAGATTTATTCTCTCACGATAAAGGAGGATGCGCTGTTGAAGGAATACATAGAGAAATCACTTAAGTCAGGGTTCATTCACCCTTCACGTTCACCAGGTGGATCCCCCATGTTCTTCATACCAAAGAAGAAGGGTGATCTAAGGCCTTGTATTGATTACCGCGAGTTGAACTCTGTTACAATACGCAATCAGTACCCCATACCACTGATATCTGTGTTCCTTAATACACTTGGCTCCTCTGAGATTTACACTAAATTGGGCCTTACTGGAATTTATAATCTGGTCAGAATACACCAGGGGGATGAGTGGAAAATGGCATTCAAAACGCGGTATGGTTCGAGTATTGCATAATGCCCTTTAGGCTATGTAATGCCCCTGCCACCTTCCAACATTTTATCAATGATGTGTTTCATGATATGTTGGACCAATTCATGGTAGTGTATCTTGATGATATACTTATCTACTCACCCTCTATGGAAGCACATGTACAACATGTGTCTTCTGTTTTACAGCGGTTGCGTGATAACCATTTATATGCAAAACATGAGAAATGCATATATATTTATTGGGAACGGTTGAACCGATACAAGTGTATACAGATCATAGAAATCTCATGGCACTGCAATCAGTAAAATGCAATACTGCTTGCCATGGCCGTTGGCATGAGTTTTTCTCGGCTTATCATTTTACCATCACTTATCGCCCAAGGGCTCAGCATTCCAAAGCGGATGCTCTCTCGCGCCTTCATGGACCAGTGGTGCAAGGCTCGAACCAGGGTACGATATTGCTCCCTCATCATGTAGCTTGTGGTTGCGTTTTGCAACCTACTCTGAAGTCTGCTTTACAGAGTGGGCCCGGTGACAACCTACAGAACTTACGGACCTTAACATGGACATTGTTCAAGTGTTGCCATATGTCCAAGGGCGACTATACTTACCAGGCACCAGAGCATACCACATGGCTCTTCACTGGTGTCATGACTCTAAGGTCGCCGCACATCCTGGTCAGAAGAAGACAATGGATCTTCTCATGCGTTGGTGTTGCCGGCCGAATATGAGCCGAGACATTCATGCTTATATTGTTGCCTGCGCTGTTTGTGCCCAAGGGAAGTCTTCTCGCACCAAACCCGTTGGTCTCCTACACCCTTTGCCAGTTCCTGATCTTCCTTGGAGTATGATTTCCATGGACTTTGTTGTGGAACTACCTACAGTATTTGGTTACAATACTTTGTGGCTGGTGAAAGATTATTTCACCAAAATGGCCCTTTTCATCCCTTGCTGTGGTTTACCCTCAACTCCAGCCTTGGCAGAGTTGTTTTTGCATCATGTTTTTCGATGTTTTGGTCTCCCCAACATCAGTGTGTCAGACAGGGGTAGTCAATTTACCTTGCGTTTTTTTTAGGGCCCTAACACTCTCTTTGGGGATAGACGACAGATTCTCTAGTGCTTATCATCCCCAGACAGATGGCCAGACGGAGCGACTGTACGCCACAATGGAACAGCATCTCTGTTGTCTTATATGTTGTCAACAGCACATCACTGCTCTCTTGCACTTTTCCACCTTACTCCCACTAACTCATCCCCATTCCTTCCCTTTTTTTCAGAGCCGCCAGAGTGCCAGGGGACTACTCCGGTGGTGATAGTGTGCGGTACAAATATCCTTTAACATTAACATTAACAGTATCAAACATGCTGGTTATCTGTCGTGGGTATGGCAGAATTTGCCTATAATAACTCCATTAATTCTTCTACTGGAACGGCTCCCTTTTTTGCAATGTATGGTCATCATCATCGTCCTCTTCCGATTCTCCCCGTCACTCCACAGAACACACCTGCTGCTTCGGCTTTCATTCAGGATATCACAAAACTGAGGGACGGTGTCAAGCAGCATCTTTTGACTGCTCAGGCTCATGCTAAGGCAGCGGTTTATTTATGTTGTTCCCCTGCACCATGTTATCAGATCGGTTCGAAGGTCTGGCTCTCCACTAAACATCTGAGGATTCCTGGGAAGAGGACACTTCTCCCTCACTATATAGGGTTCATATCCAATCAATGATGTGATTAATCCTGTGGCAGTTCGCCTGGTGCTGCCTGCTCATTGGAGGGTCCACCCTGTCTTTCATGTTTCGCTCTTAAAACCGTTCCATGCTTCTACCCGTTTGCTCTCCCGTCCGGCTCCTGTTCAGGTGAGGGATTCGGATGAATACAAGGTTCAACAGATCCTGGACACTAAAGTATGCAGAGGCATACAGCTTTATCTGGTGGACTGGAAGGGTTATGGGCTGGAGGACCGGTAATGGGAACCCGTGGCTAACATCCATACTCCGCAACTGATCTCACGTTTCTGGGCTACCAGAGGTGTGGGGTCTTCTTTGGGGAAGGAATCTGTCAGGAATCAGGGATATGGATCTAATAACAGGGGTACTAATAAAACTGTGAGTACCAAGAATCCACCCTTTTGGAATTTATCAGGTCATTATGGTTCTATACAATCTCCCCGATCACGTTCTTTGCAATTTCCTAATCGGGTTTTTCTCACGGGTAGAACCCGAATGACAGAATGCTGGCGGTTACCTTGGAAACGCTGGCGTCCTCTCCATGTGCGTGGTTACATGGGGACGTACTGAACAGATCATGTGACTATGGTAATTTAAACCACCTTCTACCTGGCCGCGGCACTTCTTATTTGCTTCACGTTAGCTACTCTTGTTTCATTTTGCATGTGAATCATTGTTACTGACCTCTGCCTCGTCCCTGGATTGTCTTTGGAACTCCTTGCCTGATACCTGCTATTGTGAGCTCCGTGCCTCGACCCCTGTTTACACTTCACGTATTCCGCTGGTTTGCTGATTTCACTCGTCTTCGCTTTGCCCTGTTGCCGACTTGGATTTGAACTTTTGACAAGATTTTGCCTTCACTTTGATTCTAGTTCTGCCTGCAAGTTGCCAACCTCGTTTTGTGTATTGGATTGTACCGTTGTTCTCCATACGGATTAAAGACTACCTGCCTGAAACATTTTAGTTGTCCTCGTGCCGTCGTGTCCGGTGGTCACCTGGGACTAGAGACTTACCACCTAAGGAATAGGTGTCCTCATTTTGTCAGGTTCGTTACTTGTCTCCTGTTGGAACTATGTGGACTTACTACTCTCCTGGACCTTTGCCGCACCGGAGACCCAGGTTTTGCATCACAGCATTATATCCTGGGGCCCTGGTAAGACTCCTTTGGGTATGCTAATTCCTTTTTGTTCCTTGATCAGATACTTAGCATAAAAGTTCTGATATCTATATTGTTATAGATCCGAACCCTTAATACTCGAGACCAAAAGTATTGAATCGTATGGTTAGCATTCCATCACAGACCCATACAGGTTAGTTACTGGAAATCTGTTCTTTCATTGCACTCTGCTTACCGTACTTCACTGACGACTGTTCTGTGTTTATTACAGTAGCGGTCTGCTCCTAGTGGTCTTACTATTGAGGATCCTCACCTGACGTTCCAACCTGCTTCGGTGTGCATCTGGTATCCATCTTCCCGATAATAGACCCCTTTGGGCTGTATTTTTATATCTCACCCAAAGAGGTACACAATATAGAAGAATTTGTCGACTACACTAAGGGGTCAAGGAACCAGAGTGACCAGAGTGACAAATTCCGACACTCCTTCACTATACAAGTGGGTAAGTAGATTTTGTGAGCCCTGTTCACCTGGCAATCCCAGGTCCACTGTTTAACTGCTTCTGAAAGATGTTGAAGTTATTAACATGTATGTCAAAGGTCATGAGTTGACCAGGTCTGATGATGTCAGCAGTATCTCAAGTGGATATAATGTCACATTCACCATATCCAGTGGTTTAAGAAAGCGGAGGGGAAGAGGGGAGGATGAGTGTTCTAATGAGACGTGAAACAATATTTGAGAGTGGGGTCTAAGAAATGCCTGGAAGGGCTAACGAGTCAGAAGTCGCTGATGAACCTTTAAAAGACATCATGTGGCCTACGCACCTAACGCATTTGAGTTTTCATGCCTTGCATTGAAAGGGAGTACATCTATTTCAAAATGTGTATTAAATATCATTAAGCAGCAGTCAAAACGTATTACAATAAACATTTTCAAATATAAAAACAAAGCCAAATCAAAATAGGTCAAGGCAGGTTTGAATCCCTCAATTCTTTTGAAAAAAATCCATGCTTAATTAAGCAATAAGCACACGTTTGGGGGCTTCACCAGCTGTTAATGACCCAGACCCAAGTTATACACTGGGCCCAGGGCTGTTATCAGCTGGTGAAACCCTCCCAAATGGGTGCTTATTGCTATTAGCACCCTGGGTTTTAAATCTGTAATAGCAATGTATTTTGTTTGAATGAATGGGACGCCTCATAGTGTCCCATTCATTCAATCAAAATACTTACCTAAGATGGCTGCCTTAGATCTGGAATGCAGGGCTCCATTCAAAGCCCCTCTTCCATTTTCATGGCGGTCAGCAGGGACACGGAACAGACTGCAGCAGCGGTGGGGACGCCACCGCATGAATTAGGTAAGTGGGGCCAGGGGGAGGGAAGGGATCAGACACCTGAGGGGAAGGGAGGTGAGGGTGGGGGGAAGATGGCCTGGTGGAGAAGCAGCCATCGGGCTGCCTGGAAGATGGGCTAAGATTGTTGAATTCAGCTTGCGAGAGGAGCAACCTGATTGGTTGCTTCTGCCACCCCAGGTGCTGATATGTTGAGGGATACATTGACCCACTCAGCAGAATGTCCCATCCATAACCAAGCTGCACTTCAGCAGATAACAGCAAAATGGCTGCACTGGCTCCTTTGAGCACCATTGCCTTGCATAGAAACGGCATTTTGAAGTTACAGAATGATGGCTGCACTGTCTTGCCAAGCACCTATTGGGCAAGTTGGAACAGGGAGCACACGAGGAAGGCTGCCAGTGTGTGTTCTTGTGTGCACCAAAGAAGCGAATTGAAAAGCAGCACTGCTCTGCTGCTTGCTAAAAAGTTCCCATTGAAAAGGGAATATTTTACATTGAAAAGGTTGCTGCCCTTATGCTCTTTTCATCTGTTCAACATCATACTGCTTTTATCAGTGAGACCCACCCTGCTCATCCATATTCAGAAGGTGCTACAACAGAAGAGAGCAATATTCCTGAATGACACGCTGTGTCAGTCCAGATCTGGGAAATCCACAGAAACTTTACTTTCAGCCGCATGGAAAGACGCTTGAATTTGGGGCTACAAAACGTCAAAAATCAATGCTTCAAAAGAAACCCTAGCTCTATGGGCACATGTCAATGTCGGTGGACCTGTGTCTTGAACAGACTGCTGTATAAGAGAAACTGACTAGGGCTGCAAAACAATGTTGGGAATTCAGATGGAAGAGAAAACCTTTTGACAGGGACATCCCAGCAGACTTCACCACGTGTTAAAATTTGCAAATAATAAAAATACCTCTTTTAAAAGTGTAATGTTTAATAAGGCCCTGTTCTTGCCTAGCAATGTAAAGGGGTTTTTGCTGGGAAACATACATGGGATGTTTTATTTCAACAGGCTTGCTTCTGATTCAGAACAAAATAAAATAAAATAAAGAAATAACGAAATATATTGGCTGTACTGGAGAATCACCCCAAACAGGTTTTCTGCCATGGCTCAAGGGACACTTGGGTGCTGACAACAGGAGTGGCCTACCCCCCAAGAGAAGCCACAATGGATTTCTGGGACACCTACGTGTTAATTGTGTCCTTTGAAACTCTGAATGGACCAAGAGGCAGAATATCACACGCTCATCAGACTTCTGTCTGTGCTCTAGGTTGACACAATAGATTCTGGGACACCTATGTGTGACTTTTGGAAAATCACCTCCTCACATCTCTACTGGGGAGCTTCAAAGCCAACTCCAGAGCAGCCTTTGAAGTTATGCCCTTATTTGGAAGGCAATGCTGGCCATCTGGCTCCAAAGGCTATGGTATCAATACATTTCAAGACTTTTTATCTCCGAAATTGAACAACTCAGTAATGCAAAAGTTTTACAATTTAGATGCAATTTTGGTGGCTTTAATTTAAGACGTGGTAGCCTTCACTGGCATATTGGGGACAGAAATGGCAGAGAATTGTATATTCTGAGGAAAGTGTATAGGATGCCACTTTGAAATTCAATACTTACATGCCTTATGATAATATATACACATGTATAAAGTTATAGAATGTTAGGTAAAATAATTTCATTGAAAATGGCGAAAAATTATTAGACCGACAAAACAAACTCCTGCAAACATGAGAATTGGACTGCCATGCTCTGTGTGAAATATGTAATCTGCCTATGTAATTTGCAAAAGTGCCAGAACTGTACAAATGTGTGATTTATGTTAAGATTGATTTTTGGCAAAAAGGACTGTCGGCTGGCTTTGCACCTCATAAAATACAAACCCATAAACTGAGTGCCCTCCTGGAGGAGGCAACCAACTTAGGCTGACCTATCCAGTTCTTGGGAGTAGGTCTAGCGTAGTTCTGCACAACCATAAACGTGTGATGTCACCGCTTTATATAAGGGGTGGGAGCTCACAGGGACAGGACACTCTCTCCTGAATATCCAGACATTCCAGATCCACCTTTGCAAGATTCCAGACTCTACTGCCAAGCCAAAGCATAGCTGATCCCATCCCAGCAAGGCCATTGATCTAGAAACCCCACTAAAAATCCCAATAACAAAGGGAAAAGGATGTGTTACCTTTTGGGAGTATCCTGTGACCAGACCAGCTTTTTTCCCACTACCTGCATGCCCGCTGTACCCTTGCCATCCAGTGACCAGACTTGCCCAGCTGTTTGCTATAAGGGGCGCCCGCCATGCTGTGACCAGAGCCTTTTGAGTCCAGAATGTGGTTGGCTGTCCCAAATGCCAAACTCAAGGGTGGATTGTGAGTATTTCTAGCACTGTAGCACTTTACAGAACAAGTGGTCTGTTACCTGTTTGAGCTAGTAACGTGGGCAGAGATGTCTGACTTTTGTTTATGAGCGAATTATTTCTGAATATATATATATGTATCTGCTGGCCCCCACCCGTCGGCCAATTTATGTTTTTTCTCCTTTCGTCTTTCTTTTATTTTTGGTTTGAGAATTATGTCCAACACATGTCATACGTGCTGATTGCAAGAGTCATATTAAATTCAGCATTCGTTTTTTCATTGATGAGAAAAAGTGCAGTTTTACAACAGCCATAGCATGAAAACCACTGGGCAGATTTGGACCAAATAAGAAACAACTAATTTGGGGTAAATCCATCCAATCGTTTTTAAAATATTTGACAGAGACAGGGGTCCCCTCTGCTCATTAAAACATTTATATCGCCCATGGTACTTTTTACAGCAGAGAGTCTGAGCGAGGCTAATGACTTTGGAAATGGTGGATTGATTTGGGTGACATTTTAAAAACAAACAGTTTGTTAGGAGCCCCACTGAACTGGACATTTTGGTAACAATTTGTTAGAAAATTAAAAGGTTATTAAGAAAACATAAAAGTACAGTTTTTGAAGAGCTGCAGTGTGAACGCCGCTTCACAGATTTGTAACAAATAAGAAACAATTTGGGCACAAAGCATTGACTTAATTTCCTTGACTGGTTTAAGGTAAATCCATCCAGAAGTTTTAAAATATTCAACAGAAAATGTGGTGCCCCCTGCGCCTTAAAACCTTTATATCGGTCTTGGTGCTTTGCAGCATAGAGGCTGAGAGAGGCTAATAACTTTTGACTTACTGGATGGATTTGGATGAAACTAAGGGTTTTTCAGGCACCCCCCCCTGGATATTTTGGAAACAATTCGTCAAAAAAAGGAAAAAGTTATTAAGAAAAGATAAAAACAAGGGCCCTGGCCAGTGGGCTTGAAAGACATATATAGTGGCCTCGGCCGAAGGCTGTGGCCACCCAGTGGGGCAAAAAGAAACATTTTAGGGGAACATATTCAGTGGAAACAGCCAAAGACTGTGGCCGGGTAGTGTTTCAAAATATGCAGTGGGCAAGGACAAAGGCCATTCCTTTGGCTAGGGCTGAAGTCCTGGCTAGTGGGCCTGAAAGACATGTATTGTGGGTCCAAAAGAAACATATTGGGGAACATGCACAGCGGACACATACAAATGCCATACTCAATGGCCAGTTGCCGAAGGCCATGACTAGTGCCCCGGTAGTGTTTTAAAATATACAGTGGGCATGGCCGCAGGCTGTGCTCACTGACTGGGGCCAAAGTCCTGGCTAGTGGGTCTGAAAGAGTTGTATAGTGGCCACTGCTAGTAGGTCCAAAAGAAACATATGGGGGGAACATGTACAGTGGACACGGATGAAAACCATGGCTAGTGGCCCAGTAGTATTTTAAAATATACAGTGGGCACTGCCGAAGGTCATGCTGAATGGCCAGTTGCCAAAGGCCCTGGCTAGTGGGCTCGAAAGACTTGTCTAGTGCCACAGCCAAACGCTGTGGCCACCCAGTGGGTCCAAAAGAAACATATTGGGAAACATGTACAATGGACACGGCCGAAGGCCATGGCTAGTGGCCCATAAAAAACTATGGTATGACAAAACCCTTGAAATTGACTGAAAAGCTTTAGTTAAAGTGCAGTTAAGTTGAGGAGATTCAACACAACAAAACCCTTGAAATTCAGCACTTGTAGGAAGTCATGACCAACTTAACTTGGTGCTTTCCCGTTGCAATATACATACATATTATAAGAGAAGGGGTTCACAACGACATACAAAATGTCATTATGGCGGACATAGTGCGCTTAGTTAAGTTGGTTATGACTTCCTACAACTGCTGAATTTCAAGGATCTTGTTGTGGTAAATCTCCTCAGTTTAACTGCACACTGTACAAGAACACTGAACTATATATGCCACTGTCTGTCGCATTATGGTGCTGAATAAATAATTGAATCTTCGAAAAATAACCAAGCATTTCTTGCTGTGTCTGGATACTTCAATCATTATGATGGAAGATGGGAGTCTGCGAGTGTGGGGCCAGTGACAGGGAGTTGTTTTCCTGTGCTTGGAGGGCGATATATATATATATATATATATATATATATATATATATATATATATATATATATATATATATATATATATATATAATGGAGTTACATCATGGCAATAATACCTAGTTTGGTGGGCTTCAGTAACCGCCTGGGGCCCAAGTTATAGGTCCAAGCAAAGCGATGGCATTAACCTTAAGTTAACCTTAAGAAGGTCGACGTGGTGAGGGAAGGTGAGGCTTCATGCCAAGCCGCTCTTCCATTTCCACAGCGTCCGACAGGCCAGGAGAGAGGCTGGAGAGGAGGCTGCAGTTGCTTCCGCCAAAACAATAAGATGAGTTGGGTGAGGGGATGGAAGAAACAGTGGCCGGAAGGGTGTTCTGGGGCAAGGGGACGAAGAAGCATCAACACGGCTGCTTGGAACGCGGACTGAGATCTTGGGATTCTCCAATGGTGTAATAACAGGTCCTGGCAGACCTGATGTGTCCATGATCAAGAAGGGCAGGCCCGTTAACTCACTGTGTGATGAAGTCTCAAGAGAACGTGAAGTACATGGGACATACAGCTTCAGGACAGTAGGACAGTTTGAGAAGGTCCTGCACAGTTTCTAAAACACAAGTGTTTTTGAAAAGCACAAAGTGATTTAGACCTCCAGAACATGCTCTAGGACACCACAATCCCTGTGCATAGAGCCTTGGAGCCAGAATCACTCTGCCCAGGGCCTTATCTAAGGCCCTTCATGTCTGCTGGCAGGGCAGCCTGGTGGCTGTGCCTCCATTGCCTTCTATGGCTAGGTTTGCACTTCCAAAGTACTCTGAATAATGTACAGGTCTGGAAGGATGCAAACCTGCATTTCCAGTTTGTAAATGTACTTGGAGAACCTATTTTGGACTATGTGCATTTTTCTGATCAGCCATGTTCAAGTCCATTGCAGCAAACATTTCCATAGTCTACGCAGGAAGGTGCGATGAGTGAGACCCTTTGATTATAACAGAGGAAATGAATGATTTTTTTAACTGAAATTTGAAGGAACTCATGACTTGGATGAACTGGTGCCCCAAAAGAGGCTTTGTGCTCAAATATTATTCCACGTTATCTATGATTGGCGAAGTCGTGGCGGGGTACAAGTGAGCTGCTGAGCAGCTGGCTGCATCTGGGGAGGTTTCAGGGGACAACATCAAGGATTTCTCCTGTATCCCTGCTCAAGTCTAGTCCGCGTTCCTTCCTCGCGGCATGCCTCGCCTCCAGACAATTGTAAATGGCATATGTACTAGCCTTCCATATTGTCAGCACTGGTTGGGTGTCATTGGCAGAGTAAAACGGGGGATTAACCCTGCAAGTAAGAAGTTATATATATATGTGGGGGGTCAGAGTCATCACTCCTGGGGAACTCCCCGTTCTACCTTAGTTTCTCCCGTAACCTGAGATGTAAAGTCTGACTTTAGTCTTATTATCTAGTCTTCCTCGCCCACCCATCCATCAACCAAATGTTGTATTATTTGTTAGTGTGGGCAACACCACCGTGATGAGGCCCATAGCAACAAAAAATGCAAGTAAAATTATGTAGCAACCCACCCTCTGGTGCCCTTAGCACTTACTCCCTTGCCTCACCATGTCCTTTTTCCTCTGCACTTGCACGTTCTGAGTGTCACAAGGCCTAGTAGGACCATTGTCTGTTGTTTTCTTATTTATTCATTGTCACTTTCATGGTTTATTTGCTGCCTTGTCCCCTTACCTTTTGCCTTGTGGCGCTTCGAAACACTGTCTTGTTGTATAAACGCTGTACAATTAACCAATAAATAAAATAATTATGCACTTACACAGTGAAGAGTTATTACTAACCTGGTTATATCCAGTTGGTGAAAACTAATTCGGACAAAAAGCAACCTCGCATCTTAGACACTCTTTGCATCACACTGAAACCAGTATTACACTGATACTCATTATCGCATGTCACCTTTTTATGTATCGGAACAAAATACAATTGAATAGGTCGAGAAAAAACACTCTTTACACTCTCCTTTGGTCCTATGCCCCTAATAAATGTACACAACACTTCATACGTGGTACCCAGTGTGGGTCATTTCTTGATTTTTATAGTTTGACATGTTGCATATAGTCAAATGTTTTTCATAAACATCATACAGGGAGATAGATCACAACAACATAAACACTGATTGGTCCAATTGATTGTGCATCAGAACATGAAAATACATCAGTCACTGCCAGAACTTGATAGACAGTATATCAAAGTGAATTAATGAACATTTCCAACAAAGATAACAAGACAGATAACAAAATGTTCTATAAGAGAACAGTGACAATACACTGTGGTTTTAAAAGATGCGTCGACACCAGGGTGTTTCAGCCGTCTGAGCGGGCTAAATGACCCTCGTATCTGACACGGCCTTCATCAGGACGGGGGCTGTATGAGATGAATATATGTGGAGTGCTGTGGATAGGGAGAGGGAGAATTGATCAGGTGAGTGTCCAAATTATATAATTAGTAGTTTAAGAATAACTGAATATATTTACTGTGCCATGTAAAAATCATGGAGAAACATCTTACCTAAGGGATTAGTTAACCCTAGGCACAAATATGGACGACCGTCTTCAGTGGTCCCGGATAGCTCCTAATATCAAAAAGAGGGGAGGCTATTGAATGTGTTGCCCTTACAATTGAGGCACAAAATCATGAACAAAGCGCTAACCGCTTGACCCCGCTTACCTCAGAGTGGTAATAACGTCAAATGGATAAGGAAGGATCACACCAATTGTAACACAAAGGTTGTGATTTATATAATACAATGCCCGTGTGGATTACTATATGTAGGGAAGACCATCCGCCCCATAAAGATGCGTATCTCCGAGCACCGATCGTGCATAAGGAATATGGTAGCCGACAAACTCCTGGTTGAACATTTTTGTAAAGAACATCACAGAGACACAGACACAGACCTGAGGTGGTTCATTCTGCAGAAGGTGACACCCGCCAAGCAGGGAGGAGACATAAATAGAACTTTGACACAGCTTGAGCAGCGATGGGTCCATAAATTGGATACAGTGGGCACAGGACTCAACATTTCTGGTGAATGGAAAACTTTCATGTGAAATTCCCTGATTTTGACTTATGCTAGATGTTTCCCTGCACTTGATTAAAGAGGACACATAATGGTAATTTCTGTTGCTTGGCAAACCTTTGAACAACTAGGCCTCCTCCTACGCCCGCAAGGGGACAAAAGTGCTCCCATCTATGCTTTATTCACGTGCTAGTATGTACTTGCCAATGCTGACTTTGACCATTGCTTAAATCAAGATAGCACCTTTATACGCACAATCAGTGGGCTGTAATGACTTTTGCTAGGTATAACAGACTAATAAATAACACAGTTGTTGAATCTCAATACTAATTGTAAATATTGACATCTCTTTATACCCAGGATGCCACATTTATTGTGATCTAAAATGGTGTTTATAAATGTTTACATTGCATATTATTTACATCTGAGACAGCATTTTTGCATACATAAACCATCGTTCACATCGCATTTTTTCGAACTACATGGTGACGACAGACACGCACCACATTTAATTATCTGTAAGGTCACCTGTGTTTGGGACAATCTCTGCCACTAGATCAGTTCTCCTGCCCCGCCCCCTCGTGGTCCAAAAGACTTTGTCAGCATGCGACCCTATGTTTACTTTTTTCTACAGTCACATGCATGTACAATAACATCATACACAATAGTTATTTTGGGACTCTTTGAGACATGATCATTTTGACACGATCCGATAATGGTTACCATGGCAACCATTATAAAAATTGTACCTAATTATATTATAATTAGGAGACCGACCGGTTGCCTTGCCTAAATTATTTTTCCAGCAATTTCGGGGCACACATTGTCCGTGAACAATGTTTTAAGGCCGGGTAGACCCTTCCAAGATGGCCGCCCATATATAGTATCCGGGGACCTAGCAACGGCGTTAGTAACGCTTCGTTTCCAGGCCCCTGGTACACAGAATGACTCAGCATTTCGAGTCTTTGCAGCACGTGCAAACCACTCGCAGCTCTGCAGGACCGTGGGAACTACTCGCAGCCCGCGAGCGCTGCCAGTAATAAAATTATTAAGGTATGCAGCACACGCCATGCTCCTTGTTACTGTCAGTTATACTCAGACTATTCATTTAAACAGTATATTGACGCAATGTCCTCTTTTAGGACATATCCTCTGCCGAGTACCTAAGCCAGTGATTGCAGCCTCCACTCTGAGGTAAGCAGGGTCAAGCGGTTAGCGCTTTGTTCATGATTTTGTGCCTCAATTGTGAGGGCAACACATTCAATAGCCTCCCCTCTTTTTGATATTAGGAGCTATCCGGGACCACCACCACTGAAGACGGTTGTCCATATTTGTGCCTAGAGTTAACTAATCCCTTAGATAAGATGTTTCTCCATGATTTTTACATGGCACAGTAAAAATATTCAGTTATTCTTAAACTACTAATTATATAATTTGGACACTCACCTGATCAATTCTCCCTCTCCGTATCCACAGCACTCCACGTATATTCATCTCATACAGCCCCCGTCCTGATGAAAGCCGTGTCAGATACGAGGCTCATTTAGCCCGCTCAGACGGCTGAAACACCCCGGTGATGACGCATCTTTTAAAACCACAGTGTATTGTCACTGTTCTCTTATAGAACATTTTGTTATCTGTCTTGTTATCTTTGTTGGAAATTTTCATTCATTCACTTTGGTACACTGTCTATCAAGTTCTGGCAGTGACTGATGTATTTTCATGTTCTGATGCACAATCAATTGGACCAATCAGTGTTTATGTTGTTGTGATCCATCTCCCTGTATGATGTTTATGAAATACATTTGATTATATGCAACATGTCAAACTATAAAAATCAAGAAAATACCCACACTGGGTACCACCTTTATTAGGGGCATAGGACCAAAGGAGAGTGTAAAGAGTGTTTTTTTCTCGACCGATTCAATTGTATTTTGTTCCGATAAATAGCCTTTCTGGGCAGAATAGGTTCCCCACCAGGAGCCCTGATTTAGAACCTTTTTATGTATTACCTGACTAGGTAGTTCAATCCATATTGTTGTGACATTAGCTTTTTTTTGTCCTCTTCCTTCCCTTCCTATATATATTGTTAAGAATCTGATTATTAGTCTGACTTGCTGTTTTCATCCTATTTGTGCTTTGTATCTGTTATATTACCAATACAATTTATTAAGCTCGTTATACAGTGTCAACTACCACCGTAGTGGCTCCCCAGCACTGAGGCATATCTGAATGTATTTTTTTTTTGCATTTATTTGCAGCACACATAACCCATAGGTATCTAGGCGCTAGTTTCATTGTGGAAGGGCAGGTTATTTATAACGTGCTCAAGCACGGGTACGGGATTCGGACCTGTGCTTGCTCATTGTGGTCTTGCTTCTAAGAGCCACGCGTTGCCACAGAGCTATCCTCCCCCCACATTATTTTGTGCACACACCTTGGGTCCAGACTTTGGTTTATGGTAGGAAGATGAAGAAGTACTGTTTAAAAATGCTCACCCTGTTTTGTCAAACAGGCCAATGCCATCCTCACGTCTGCTGGAATTAAAATGTACTATTTTGTTGTATAAAATACTTGACTATTACAGCCTATAATCTTTTTGATCAGGCCGTATAATTTCTTGCGCTAACTTGCCTGCATCTGGTTCCCCTGGACTAACTCGGAAATTCACCGAACCCTTTGTCGACTCCGCCGAACCCTTTGTCGACTCCGCCTGTCATCCGAGCAATCCTTTGGGGGGAAAAAAGCCAGTTTCAGAATAACAGAAGAAAGGTTTCTATCTATCTTTCCGCAGTTTGCTCTGTGGTGTCTCTGTCATGTTGGAAACGATCTGTGTCAAGATAAGCTACTTCTTCCTAGAATTAATTTAAAAAAAGTTGGATGACACCTGCAAAAAAAAAAAAAGGAAAGAAAAAAACAGGAACGAAATAATAACCGGCAGAAATGGCAACGATAGCTCCACTTCTGAGAACTGCTGGGTCTAAAGGTCTTGCTCGTTGGCTGGAAATGTCCGTCCCGAATCATTTGTCTGATATGAACAATAACACCGTATCTGCCACCTTTGCAGTCCCTGCAGAACTGGAGAAAAGACTCCCTTTGTCTGATTAAGGCCTGTCAGAATGATTGATGTGCTTGAGGTGGCGTCCTCTCCTCCTGACAGTTCACTCTGATAGCCGAGTTGAAGCTGACCCTGGCTGACATGCTCAGCTTAAAATACCCGCCTCTCGCGTGGCCTGGATAACACGGCACTGTGATCTGCACGGGCAAGGGTTCTAGCCAGGCGGCGTGGAACTGCCAGCTGCCATGCGCCTCTGATCATCGCAACCGAAGTTTGGTTACACCATGGGCTTCATCTCGTGCTCGGCGGCTGCCATTTGCATGGTCTCTAGGCCCTCTTGGGGAAGTGCAAGGGAGCAGGCTGGATTTGGAGTATTGGGAAAGAAGGAACATGCAAGAATGCTTTGCTGTTGTGTTGACGTGGGTCAGTCGGACGTAACCGGAAGCTTGGGTGGGCCTTTTTCTAAATGGCCCGTTTTGGGAGGATTTGAGGTACATGTGTCTGAAAGGCCGGATGAGAAGTTGGTTGGAGAGGACAAGCCTTCTGATGTTTGAGGTCTGTTTGGGAGGGTGGACCCCTTTTGCAATGGCGCAGACAGGATAAAAGTCGTTGGTGTGGTAGGTTGCCCAGATCAGTGCTAGTGGTTCAGATTCATTCAAAACCTCCCACCCATAATTTTTTGGGTTGAGGGTTGTTCAATTGCCATGTGTGAGGGGTTTCTTTGGTAACCATATTGTGTGCTGGTAGGATTTCATTATGTAAGTAGGGGAAGCAGTCAATGAGACCTAGCTGGGATATAAGAGTCTACGGTCAGTAGTGCCATGCACTCGTCTCGGGTGGATAGCTCAGCGGCAACGTGCTCGCCTTGGCAGTTAGACGAGACGGAGCATCACAGGTTCGATCCCTGGGTCCGCGCTTAGAACCCTCTGGGTAGTAAGCGCATTATAAATAACCTATCATACTCATGCATACTCCTTGGAAGTAGGGTACCTCGAGCAGGGCCATTGTGAGAAACAGTCCTGAGACACTCTGGAACGAACCAGTGTTTCTAGCAGCAGATTGAGTCACCGGTTCCTAAATTTCATTAGAAAAAGATGGGGCAAGACATATGGTGAAGGCAGCTGGGAGTACCAAGTCAACAGAAGAGTGAAATTGCTCCAGGGGGAAGTCTTAAGGATACTTAGGAATAGCATTGTAGTGGGCAGACTCAAATTCACAAATGGGTAAAATTATAGTTATACACCAAGGAAGAAAATAGCAGCGGGGCAAAATGACTGCGGGACACACCAGAGTAAAATTACAGAGGGACACATGAGAGCTAATCCCAGCAGGCAGAACCACAATAGGACACCTATGAGCAAAACTGCAGTGGGGGATATTACAGCGGAAAATCCAGGAGCAGAATTGCAAAGAGACTCCTTGAAGAAATAATGTATAAGAAAGAAAGTGGGATGGTAAGCAGGCCAGAGAGGGGCACAAACTATCAAGATGGCTGCTGAAGGTCGGAAAGCGCTGAAGTCAGAAACGAGCAATGCAAACTCAGTGTGCACCTGGCTGGTGTTTTAAGCGATTGTGGATGAGGTGAAAATGTGAGTACAGCTTGTTGAGGCCTTCGATTCCCAACTAATATGGTATATGATCTTTCCCTGTTGGCGCTCAGTTGTCACGGGTTTGCTGGGTAGCTCTGCATTAAGGCTGGCATCTGAGGTCTATGCATCATGTTCAACAATGACTGCGCGCAACGTGGTGCCTCCGTTTTAGCGTGCAAGTATGTAAGCGTGCTGGTCACTGAGGAATACCCGCTGCGCTTTTGAGTTTTAATCATTTTGTTTTATATTGATACGTTTGGCGGAAACATAAACAGATACCAATTGCAAACTGAGAATAACAGCACGAGGCAGCCATCTTGTGAGACCTAGCTTCAAAGCGCATGAGACACAAAATGAGGCAGATGATTTAAAATGCAAGGGGAGATGAGCACTCAGTCTAATCTTTCCAGCTAGGCCATTTTGGGAGGATTTCCTATATGGAGCAGCGGGTAAAATTTGCTCTCCATGTTTCCTTGACCTGTGCAGGAAAAACCACCGAGTCTCAGCCCCTACCTAATGCTGATGCAGGCACAGAAGCTTGAATCACCCTATAAAAAGCAAGTGTAATCAATAGGGATTTATTATAATGCCGGTGCCATGCCCTACTTTCTGAGTGGCACCACCGCTTCTCTGTTGGTTGGCTGGAGACATCTGAAGGCCCGCCCATAACGCGCAATCCATATCTGTGCCCAATCAGGGCCTGTGTCATGAATTGCTAAAAAGGGATCTCCTGTTGTCATTCTGGATGCAAGTCTGCCTGCAAGCCGGCTTAAGTGCGAGCAGTGTGTATGTGAAATCATCACTACCCAGAGGCATGCGTTGAGGTGGGGTCACACAGACTTAAGAACTCTATTCAGGAAGCACCCTGCTGTGACTCTCAGCCCGGCACCAATCAGAAAGGGGTGCTACAGCAAGAGCCTGGCAAACGTCTCACCTGCAAGAGCAGGGCACTCATGATTAAACAATAATTCTTCTGGCAGCAGCAGCAAACATACAGTGGCAGAGGACAAAAGACTGCCCAGGCGGTGTCACTTTACCTGCCTAAAAGGCTTGTCTACTGGGCTTACCCACGCCGCCAATGATTAGCATATTTTGTGAAACTAAGGGCCTGATTCATGGCAGTGTTTTATAATGGCGCAATCCCATAGGAAATCGTTCTGTGAATCAGGCCCTAAATATCCTCTGAATTGGGGTTCAAAATGCTTTTAACAGGCCAAAGTAAAGCCTCTTGGGCTCAGGGGTCGACCAAGGGGTTAGTGGCACAAGTCACAACCAGCTATCACAAACTGTCATCCAGCCCCAAGCTCACCCACCACATTTTTTAGGCTGGCTTCGTTAGTCCCAGAGTAGCTTGCTCAGGCAATTCTCCCAGGTTCCGGAGTAACATATCTGATCGGAGTGTTCTATTTTACTTGGCACACTCTGCCAGGAATTGCATTGCACCATTGTCCGCTAAAGTGAAAAAGGAGCAACACTTTTGCAGCACTTCTACGCAAGACCTCTTTGATTCCAACTATGGATCCCCTTTTTCCACAATATGCAGTCAAATAAAAATCCACTTTCATTCAACATAAAAACGAAAACACTTTATACATCTGGTGCTAGTCCAAAACACATATCTTTTTGCCTCAAATAAAACCCCACAAAGCTAGATCTTCTTCCCGCTCTTACCTGGCGAAGTATCCTTCATCTCTTAAATCTATTTGAAGTGTGATCCTCTCAGGCCTTGCCACAGAAAACCATACATAGATATTGCCTCTTCACAGAGGATGGCACACCACCTTCTATATTCCTTAATATTTGCATCCGGCGGTATCTTTTCCTTAAACAAATCATGTTACACTTTCCCATTTATATATACACAATGCAATCCCTTCCCCTTAAACAAAATACGGTTGCACACACACACACACGTATATATATATATATATATATATATATATTAACAACTGCACTTGTTGTGAGCTGTAAGTTAAGACTGCCTCTCTGACGATGTGAAGAGCACAGAAACCGGTAGGAGGAGAACACCAGTGGCTGAGAAGGTTTACTGTGCAGGGAACTGGAGTGCGCCCCTCTCCTCTTTTTCATCATATTTCCAGGATTTTTGAAGGGTGGAATCTTCAGAATCTGATAGGTGCTGCACTGCTCCCCACTGTGGGATTGGGTGTGAGCTTGTTCCTTGCAAACCTGATGACTACAGCTGAAGAGGGAAATCTGAGTGTCCCTTGCCTCCTGATGGGGTCCCTAACCGGAAGAAGCACTCCAGATGGAACATTTATCAACTATCAGAGATTGCACCCAGTCCCACCGCTCCCAAAGCAAACTCACATCACGACAGACATCCAGTCATCCGCCTGATCAACCCCACAATGGCAAGAGCCTTAGCCAACGCAACCAATGACAACCAAGACGGAGCTGGAGACGACTATATGGACCAACTCAATTGATGTCACCACAACCCATGTTGCAAGTCGTTAGAGACTCCATGACGACATAGCCGCGTTAGACAAGAAGCTCATGTGCAGTAGGCACAATCGGGACACTCATACACCAATCCACATGAAGAACATCTGCGTACAGTTCTATGAGCTAGAGGACAGTGACACACATTCTGTCTGCACGTTTGTTATTTTTCATATAGATCCGCTATCGCACCGCAGAAACACAAGATGCCAGAAGAGCTTGTGTATATGCTTGCAGATGCTACCCGCTAGTAACTCTATGCAGGGGCAGGAGCACTCAAAGGACCTGACCACTCAGTGCATGCTTTTAAACCTGAGCAATCATATTGGAAGAATAACCAAACTATAGGTAGCCCTCAGATCAATCCAGCACACTACACTCCTCTTGCAGGGATCTCGAGGGTGCAAGCTGCTGAGCGAGCAGAATCGCCCTGGCAGGGACTGCAACCACCAAGGCCATAATGTTGCAAATTAACATTCCTCACTCACAGTGCCATGATGAGCTCGGCAACAGGGCAGGACACCTCAAGCTAAAATAACAATCAAATCAAAGTAATTCGACTTCCCCAGCGGCCTCCTCACACCTGAAACGGCCGACCTGACATGGTGCCAAGACCTGGAAGCTGGGAAGATGCAGCCGTCCCACGTCTGAGACTGAACTGTGCCACATAATTGCAACAATCCACCTACAATATGCGATGGGACTGGATTGCTCTCATGGCATTAGCAAAGACCTCATTGTTACACACTGTCACATAGTTATATCTTGTTGATACATAGTATACGAGAGCAGGTGTCTTGCAGGCTGGGAACAAGGGTAGTCGCAGGCTTGGGGACCCGCGGCCTGACCAATGAGCACACTGGGTGATAGAGGCTGGCGGCTGGAATCTCCAGCCAATCATCAGGGGTTCTAATGTAACAATTGTCAGGTAGCAACTTTTAGGGATGAACCAAGTGCACCACCTGGCCCTTCGACCACCAATAACATGGCACCAGATACATCCCTATACTGGACCTACCACTCTGGGAACCAAGCCAAGGTGGCGTTAGGTTCGGGGAAGGATTTTGACAAGTGACAGCGATTGTGACGTCACAACTGTACAAAAAGAGCCTGCAAGCCTGAATTTGCCGAGACGTGCTCAGATGAAACTTGATGCCTTGTATGTTGTCCCTGCTCATTTGATATAATAAAACAGCAGTTAATTAATTTTTGCTCCTTGTGTGGATCTCTGCTTTTTTGGGACATTAGAGGGAGTTAGTGCCCTCTGTAAGCTGGAGGTCCACGGACTTTAGGTATGGCTCTGCCGACCCCAGAATCCCCCCCTAGCAAGTTGGAGGCACTGCTGAGATGCGCTCCTGAGACCCCGGCAAGATCGCTTGCGACGCCAGCCCTGCAAGGTGCGGCCCCCTCTGCCATCTGACCTCGGAGGACTGCAGGACCCTCGCGTAACTGCGACACCACCAGACAGCGCAACAAAGAGATTGGGCGTCAGGAGCCGACTTCAAAATGTATCCCGCCTGTGGCTGACGAGTGTCCACATGTGGTCCAGAAGAGGCGAGGCGAGTCAAGTGGTAGGGGAGCCAGCAGCCGAGTGGACCCTGCAGACGTGCACCTACATGTAGGTTTGGTCCGCACAACGAGCAACAACCTATTGTGTGGGTAGGGGGAGGATGTGTGCGTAGGGTGGAGGGTGGTATCACATTATCATAACGTTTGGAACCAAGGTAGTGACTGGCATGTGTATAAGTAAAGGCAGCAGAGCGGAGGTAGTCCCTTCTTGTGCAGGTTAGCGTCTTGTGGGCGGGACAGTGGGCCCCCTGAAAATTGAAAGGTTGGTACGCCGAAAGGTCTGGACAGTGAACACATGTGTGGAGAGAGAATATGACTTTCCATAAACCGACGTAGTCCAGCGAATAGATGTGGTTTTCCTATTAATTGAGTGTTTTAGCTCAGTCGATGGACGGTCTTCCTATTAATTAGGTGATTTAGATCGATCAATAGATGTCGAATTCCTGTATAAGTTTATCTTAATATTATGGAAGATAGGTGACTGGTTAAGTTTCCAGTATAGGAAGCATATCACACATCAGGCAACGCGACGGGTGCAGTACACCTATAAAAAAGACAAGAGGTGGTTGATGATGTATACTCCACTCTGGGGGAGGTGGGAAGACAGCTGTGGGGATTTTTGGATGTGAAATTAAAAGGGCGGGGGGTATGTGTATGAAGTGTTAGTGTGAAGATTTAGCTTGGTGACCTCACCCATAGGCCTTTGCATAGGACAATGTGTGATTAGCAGGTGTAGAACTCACTACTCGTCACTCAAATTACAAAACAGGCAGTCTGCCGGCAGTGCAGACAGCTCCGGCGCGTAGCCGAGGGGCGTGCCGAGTGCCAGCAGCACAGTAAAGGTGGGGTGGTATGAGAGTACGCCACACTGGTGTACGGTCGCAGGGGGCAGGACACATTGAAGCATGAAAGTGGATTATGTAGACTTGGGGGAGCGTGCCGGTTAGTGGCAGCTCTTTAAGAAGCAGGGCGGTACAAGAGTACGCCCCGCAAAACGTGTGGCTGTTAAAAGCAACACGCAGCACTAAGTGAACATTAAACTGCATAACGAAAAAATGTTCCACCCTTGTTCTGACAGCGGAGTATCGAAACCCTCAATTTGAGGTTAGGTAAAACACACAAGTGAAAGACAATGATGTATCATGGGGCTGGGGGAGGAGCATAATATGCGGTGCCTGAGATGGTACTGACCCCAATCCAACACCTTCACAAAACACTGCCTAATTATCAAGATACAATAGTGAAGTACAATTTAGAATGGACTAAGGGTACGGAAGGGAAAGCATTGATACAATGGCCGCCTAATGGCAGTTTCTCAAGTGATACTGTATAGTCACTACTCACATATATTCACAACACATACAAGTGAAAGAAATTAGCAAGCCACCTTGAAATATTTGAACTTTGGAGAATGTTCCAGGGGCCTTACCATGGAATATTGAACTTATAGGAGGGAGGGGACGCATGCGCCCCACCCCCTGCACCTCCAAGCATCACCACGGACGATGCGGATGAGGAGGAGGAACAGCGATTATACCCGATTAGGGAATTAAAAGAAGCTACGGAACCCAGAAAATTATCTGCAGCCAAAGGCTACTCAAACCCCACATACAAACCACCCTGTACACCCCGAAGGTGCACGCCACACGGACAGAGGTAGGTAACACAGACGTCGAAGAGGAAAAACTGAGGTGGATGAAGAGCGAGTTTGCAGCTGTAGGGCCAGACGAGTGGATAGCAGTGCAAGTGCTATTGAAGTTACAAGGGCCAACCACAGGAGAACCAGAAGGGGCAACAGAAGCAATAAAGGAATTAGAATTGGGCTAAGAATGTAAAGGCAGATAGACAAACCACATGGGAAAAGAACAATTACGGGAGGAGGAGGCAAAACTGGAAGCCAGGCTAGCGGAGCTGAAGGAGAGAAGCAACGCGCCAGTGAACCAGTTGGAACAGAAGGAACAGGAAGGGGAGGAGCAGCTAGCATTAGAAAGGCGAGAAAAGGTGGAAAATGAAAGGAGGGAACAGGAGGCGATAGAGATGATAACAACGATAGATTTGAGTACGGTAATTTACGGAAGCAAAGGGGCGTAGAACATTGGAGAAAGACAGAGTTGAGGCTGAACGGGAAATGGCATTTTTGAGACAAAAGATATTGTTGGACAGCACCCGGAAATACGAGGAAAGCAGGCTGAAGGAGTGAAGGTTAGCGATGACAGAGGAAGTGCGAAGTAAGAGAGAAGAGGACGAGGAAACGCTATGAAGGATACACAAAGAAGTAATGGAAGAAATAGATAGGTCCCGGGCGGAGGAAGAAGAAGAGAATGAGCACCAGCCTAGACGAACACCAACGTGACCCAGAGGGAGTAGCGTGGGAACCACTTGAGTGCCTCAGGTAGGGTCCGTACAGCAGTGCACAAAAGAAAAAGAAGATATGGAGGCGGCAAACTTTACAAACATTGATCTTGAAAGTGTAACAGTACGATACACAATACCACGCAAACTAACGTTCTCAGATGGATTTTGTAGTGAGGAGGACGAAGATAGCAATGGTATAAGTAAGGAAGGGCTAAGCAAATTGTACATTACACGAACAGGCACAGGTACGTCATGGGAGTGTAGGACTCAAGATGAGAAGAACGGGGATGACACACTGACACACTTACAGAGGACGCAACAGTAGCACCGCAAGCACCCTACATGCATAGGCTCTGAGACCTCCCAGGGCACAGAAGAGATAGGACGGCAATCACACATGACAGGGGGCACTCATGCCAACGGGGCAGGCACACAGGGCCCCGGGAAGCACTGCACACAGCACCCACCAGAAATTTCACAGACATCGGAAAATCACGCACTACACCCAATATAGATGTCCTAGACTTTGAGGTAGATGTCGAAAATGAGAGGGGTCCAATACAGATACGACAATATAGACGAACACCTGAGGAAAGGGCTGAATATTCACAGATGCCACTACTAGAAAGAGGGGGAGCAGACCGCAATATATACCATGGAAACATGCAGACAGAGAGAACGTTAAGAATAGGTTCCCATCACTGAGTGGAGGGGCAGGGAAATGGATATATGAAATGGAAAAACAAACAGCAGGACACAGACTGGCAGTGGGGGACGTGAAGGGGCTATTAGTGTCCATAATGGGTGACGCAGCAGATGACATTTGGAAGAGGGCGGGATTCCCAGGAGTAACAACACAGAACACTACACATGACGGATCCCCATTTGAGAACTGCAGGCACGTGGTGTGGCAGGCCCTAAGGATACAATACCCAACACATCAGACATAGGGGCAATTACGTCACGCAAGATGCGTTACGACAAAGATCCAGCCGGCTACATTCAAGAGCTTTGGTGCCTTGAAACTCAGGAGACGTGGGACAAAACACTAGCTATCTTCTATCACATCTTGATCCAAGGGTTGCCTGAATCCGTGCAAAGACAACTCAAGAAATTAGTGGGAATGGATGCCAAAGCATGGTCGGAGATACAATTAACAATAGTACACCACTGTAGATTACGGCAGGAAAAGATGAAACAGAAGGCGGAGGAAAGAAAGGCGGATGAGGCAAAATTAGTACAAAAGAAATTGTCAAAATACACCCTAGGAGGAGCACTAATAACAAGCCCTGCACCGTCAACTCAAACAGCAGTGTCCCAACCCCAACCACTACCACAACCACAGATACAACAACAAATACTGCTACCACAGACACAACAACAATTCCCACAACCACAACTACAACAGCAATTGCCACAACAGCTGCAGCAATACAACACAGCACCACAGTACCAACCACAGATGGGAGGTGGATATATGGGTGTGGGCGGGTACCAACATAACTTTATAGGACGGGGAAGGGGAAACAGAGGGTCCGGGATTTGGGCCACCAGCACACTACCTGGGAGGAGGGTCCCAGGGATACCCACAACAGGGATGGCAAGGACAAGGACAGAGAGGAGGAGGATTCCCATGGCAAGCACGAGAACCACCCCAATGTTGGACATGTGGATTAATAGGTCACATCTTCCACACATGCAGGTACAGAGCAGCACAACAAGGGTGGGGCGAGCAAGGGCAACAAAGCAACCAAGGGGGTCAGAATGGGTATTATCAACAGGCAGGACCACCACCCATGGTGCAACAGCAAGGCATGCCCCAGCAACAACCACAATACCAACAAATACAAGGGACACTGCTACCACAACAACAACAACAGCAACAACAACACATCCAGACAGTACAACGGTTGACACAATTACAGGATGACATACCACAGCCAATGGACACAACGGCTGTAGTACCAGTAACATGTATGGGAGGGGTGACTATAATGGGACACAACCCGTATACTGGCGACGGACAATCACTATATCCACAATAGGACAGACCACAGACTACCTTACTGTGTACCATCCTATCAGTAACCCCTAAACCTGTGGAGGAACCATGCATAAAGGTGGCGATAGGTGACAAGATGTTTCCCTTTTTGGTTGATACGAGTGCCACAAGGTCATGCGTACGGGAAGGGAACTACACGTTGTCAGGCACTGCCATGAACACTCAAGGATTTTTGGAGGCTTGAGAAGTGGTTCCATTCACTGATAACATCGCCCTATCTATTGGGGATCCTGACCTGTCAGTACCCTTACTATATTCTAAAGATGCACCCGTAAATATTTTGGGACGTGACATAATGAGCAGACTGAACATGACCATCTCCTTCACAGACAAAGGCATAGTGTGCTCCACGTCAGGCATACACATGCTCACAGCAAGACAGATACTCCAGGCATATTGTGGCAAGAGTATACAAAGTGGGGAGCCAGTAGACCCAGACGTTTTCCAATATAGGATGGACATGGCAATGGCATGGCTACCAGGTATAGCAGGGAAGGTGTGGAAAAGACAAGGTGAGTACCTTTTCAGGCCAGAAACACCCACAGATGAGAAAGAAGGAATGTTCGGTGTCCATAGACATTGAGGGGATAGTGGCACGAGAGGATTGGGTTGCTGTACATGCCCTAGACAAGGAATTGAAGGCCTGGAGGGCGGTAATAGCACTAGCAGAAGGGTGCAGATTGACCCAAGTATCTGATGAAGAACATTTCTCACAAAAACAGGAAACAAGTGGGATGATGCTGGGAATTAGTGTATACATTTGGATACGCTCAACACACAGAGCAGTGGCCCAGAAAATGGCAATGGCACTAGATGCACTACTCCCAGCACCACCCCCATTCTCTGAGGAGGACCTAGCAAGGGTACCAGCTTCTTTATGGACAACAAGCCCCTATGATGTGGGGTGTATCAAAAGCATAGGGGGAGTTAAGATAAAATTGAAGAGAGGAGCAATTCTGACCAGGGTTCGACAATACCCACTGTTAAAAGAAGCAGATGAGGGTATTTTTGAAACAATAAGTGCCCTCATTAAACAAGGCATTCTAGTACCATCAGAATCACCTTGCAACACTGCGGTGTACCCCATCCGCAAGGCAAACGGTGGATCATGGCATTTTATACAAGATTTGAGACCCCTAAACAATATTGTCAAAGCAGAATATCCAGTAGCAGCTAACCCAGCTACAATACTCTCCGGCAACCCAGCAGAAGCTACACGGTTCACTGTGATTGACCTAAAAAATGTCCTTTTCTCTATACCACTACACCCAGATTCCCAAGACCTAACGAGTTTCATGTATCGCAACACAAAGTGGAAGCACACAAGACTACCCAAGGATACTGTGAGTCAGCATCAATTTTCAACAGAGTAATCCAAATGCACCTCGGAAATATAGAGACAGAGAGCACGATTTTGCAATATGTAGATGACATTCTCATCTGCAGCACAACAGAAGATGAATGCAGGAAGGACTCCATCAAAATGCTTACAGTACTAGCAGAAAAAGGATACAAAGTAGACAAGGCAAAATTGCAATATTGTCAGGAAGTGGTTCTATACATAGGGCAAATGATATCGCAAAAGGGCAGACACATAGCCCCAAAAAGACAACAGACAATACTAAACACAGCACAATCACAGTTCCTCGGCCTGTGCAACTATTGCAGGGCATGGGTGTTTGATTACAGCACAAACACAGGTCCCTTACTTATAGCCCTAAGAGACGCACAAAGGGGACAGAAAACACTGAACTGGACATGGGAAATGACAGATGCATTCAAGGAATTAAAAGAGGCAATATCAACAGCACAGGTCCTGGGTACCCCTGATTACAAAAAAGTGTTCTTTATATTTCCACACTCTTATGGGGTGGTAATGAAAATAGTACTAACACAAAAACAAGCATGGGCCACAAACCAATTGCATATTACAGTGGCCAGTTAGACCCAGTAATGACAGGACATTTCCTGTGCAAACAACACTTGGCTGCTGCAGCTTTTGCTGTAGAAAAAACATCCTCAATAACAATGGTATGTTCCACAACACTTTATGTGGAACACACTCTTTTTGCAATTTTACACAAGCCCAAAAGTACCCTGACTAGACAAGAGCAACAGGCTATGAAATAATCCTATCCCGGCCAGAATTAAAAATAGCAAGGTGCAAAAACATCAACCCAGCACAATTCCTAGCAGAAGAAGTAGGAGAAGGAGAATATGTCCATGAATGTACAAAAGCTATTGAACTATACTCAGAAACACGTCAAGTAGAGGAAGATGCACTTGAGGGGGGAGATGTACTATACATTGACAGGTCCTCAACAATTGACCAAGGTGATGGGTGAGAAGAACGGGGGCAGCAGTGGTAAGATTACGTGAAGACTGGACAAGTGAGGCAGTAAGATGTGTTAGGTTACCACCCCAGTACTCTGCACAAGCAGCCGAATTGGTAGCCCTGATAATAGCCCTTAGAGAGAGTGAAGGGTAAAAGGATCACTATCTATTCAGATAATGCCTATGTGACATCAACAGTGCATTCTGGTCTGGCAAGATGTTTACGTAGAGGGTTCAGGAGGGCAGATAGCACACCAGTACAGCACGCACTCCTCCTGGGGGAACTAATTGACATACCCAATACAACTCGCATTAGTAAAGTGCCAAGCACACACACTAATAGGGAGGACCCAATATCAAAAGGAAATGAAGCAGCCAATTTCTATGCAAAACACACATCATATTTTGGAGAGTTATGGGACCTCCAAGAAAAACAAAAAGAGAGCGGAAGAGCAAGACAGATGAATGGAAGGTTATAACCATTTACCAGAAACTCAGATAATGGAAATACAGACAGCCCCATCAATGACAGAAAAAGAACTCTGGCTAAAAAGAGGGTGCTCAATATCCCCAACAGACACCTTGGGGAGACAAAATAATACAGGAAATGTAGTGATGCCTCTCGCATTATTACCAACAGCATAAACACAAATACACCATCCTACAAATACTGGGAAGGAAGGGATAGCGGCATGAATAGGAGAATCATGGTTTTGTCCTGAATTAAATGCCCATGTAGTGAATTTTATTAGTAATTGCCTCACCTGCCAGCAATTTACAGCAGGACATACACTTAATGTTATCAAAGGTATAATACCATGGCCGGAGAGTCCCTTTCTGCACCTTCATATGGACTATGTTGACATGATAAGCGTATGCCAAGGATACCGTTACATGATTGTGGTAGTTTGTCCCTTTTCAAGGTGGATACAAGCAGGCCCATTCTCCCATGCTGATGCACTAAGGGCAGCAACATTTTTAGTTAGGGAAGTATTTCCAAGGTGGGGCGTTTGTGAAGTCCTAAGATCAGACAACTGCACCCACTTCGCCAATTACCTATTTCAACACATCACCACGTTGCTGGGGATAAAGCACAAGTTTGCGAGTGCATATCATCCACAGGCCAACGGCATCTCTGAACACCTCAATGGCGTTCTAAAGGAAAGAATTGCTAAAGCCCAGCAGTCAACTAAAAAGAATTGGCTGTACTGCGTCCCCTTGGCTCTATTTGAGCTATGGAACAAACCCGGGTCGGACAACCATCTCACACCACAGGAGGTGGTGACCGGGTGTCAAATGCACCTTCCACTGGCTCCACCCACAAGGGCTAGGTATGATTGCGAGGGGGCAGTGGAAGTATTGGGGAGGGAAATGCATGAATATGTCACTTCACTGGTTACTAGTGCCTCACTTATCTCTGAACATATTCAGCGAACACAGGGCAGGTCAGAGAACGATCAACAAGAAGCCAGCGATAATCAAGGACAAGCAAAAGACTCAGCAATTAAAGTAGGAGACAAGGTACTCCTACCTAACTTCACACGCAAGTGGAACGCACCCTGTTTCACTGGCCCCCACGTAGTGGAGAGCATCGCAGACAGGGCGGTGAAGCTGGAAAATAAAACTGTCTGGTCGCACCTCCATGACATTAAGCCCTACAAAGCATCGACATCGCCCCACCTCAGCATCGACAGGGCCAACGCTCCAGCAACGGACACATCAAACAACAGCAGCGCCCCATTTTCAGTATTCCCCAACTTAGACACATCTAAGGACACGAATGAACAAAAGCGCACAGGCCACTCAATGATCAGATGTTCACAAACATCTAACGTCCCCACCGACAGGCTAATTGAACTATAAATAAATGGACCGTTATCACCAAAATACATAGAATTTCAAAACAAATGCTGGCTGTACAAATAAAGAATGCCACGATATAGATAGGGCTATGTGACACGCACCCACAATACACTGTGTCACCCTCTCTTTGCATGTTCTCTTCTCCATTTTGTCTCGCACATGCAGGGTTCTGCGTCTGACAAATATATGTGACTAAAATGTTGAAGATAGAATGAAATTCCGTGATTTAGATATTGCCTCCCATTGAACACCCTGAAGCACTCTTCCACCAACATATTCACGCCCTGCGAAGACCCACCCACTCCAGACCAAGACCACCACGCATGTATTATAATGCGTTCATCGAATATATAGCACAAATAGACCAACAACTCCACCACGCCCTACCCATATCAGAAATAGAGCAATAAGGAGGATTTGGGAGGAACTTTTCTCCTGGGCATTAAATGATTATTTAGTTCATCGGGCTTAATATACTTACCAATACTAATACACTAACGCTGATTTACTGCAATTTTCAGGCGGGCAACTATATCATCTCAACGACTGCAAGACTGCAGGGTAAGTGGTAATGATGACTACCTTAATAAAGATTGTAATAAAAATAATGTTGGTAGCTTTGTCTACTGGATTGGTAGCTGCCATTGTGTGGCAAGCTTATACAGCTATGCATGTATCTGCAACACCTCATACTAACATTGCTCCCACCCAAGCTGCAAGGAGTACGGTGTCAAGTGGTACGACAAGCACAAACGAGAAGGTAAGGAGAGGTAAGAGTAGCATTGGCACTGATGTTAAAGGGGTTGACACATATCTCATGGGTACAGCGCATGTCACAAACAAAATGTGGTACAAGCACATGTCAAAAAATTGGTAAGGACACAACACAGGACAGCTGCTATGTCTGCTCATTGATCCCATATGCCATGACTGCATCCAGAACCTTTGTTGCCACAGAAGTACCAGTAACAATGGCACAATGCCTCCTATACCTTGCATTGTTCCAAACATGAAGGAGATTCCAAGGGAAAACGGCAACCCTCCGAACGAGATCAAAAGCAACGTACCTGTATGAGGATAATTTCATGAAGACATTACCTATGTTTGATAACTACTGGCAGCACACACAAGCCCTCCCGTACATAACTGATGGACCAGAAAAATGAGAGACAAAGGAGGTGATACTAAACTACCTGCCATGCAAATGGAGAGCAAAAGAAACAGGCGGAGAACCTGGTTGCTGTGAACGCCCCCAGATGTTGATATACAGAAAAGTATACACAAAGGAAGGATGGGTGGATGGGGTGGTGGGAAGCAAACTCTTAACACTAACAAAGGCTGCTGTGAACAAGGTCCATGAAAAAAATAAGTGCCTCAAGGAATGGGCCAAGAGTGCAAGCTTGCTGATGTGGTTGGTTAAAGAAGACGGTCCACTGACAATAATTCCTCTCACAACACCCACGCTATGTTACCAATACGATGTAGATGTCAAAGTAGGGACAAACAAGGGATGCAGGAGAATAGAGAAGCTAGGAGACATGGGATCAGGCACAGCGGTACTGATCGACCACTATTGGGCATGTGGGACAAAAGCATATGACAAACTACTAGTCCTATAGTGAATCAAGAAGATACTATTATACATAGGCCATGTAGCACCGCAGACAGAAACCTAAGACTACGCACAGGCCTGTCCAAACTGTATGAGCCACCAGCAAAGAAAATTGAACAACTTAATCTCCTAAAAAATAGACACCTTCCCTTGAAGGCTACTGTAGAGTATACTAGGAAATATGACAATCCCAAAAGACCCACACAAAACAGCACTAAACCCACTGCTTTAGACAGACTAAGCACCACGCACCCCAACTTAGATAGCCAGAAACATCATCTCAAAGGCGCGCTTATAAACGCTAGGTCTCCAGTCACACACGCAACAGAATCTCAGATATCATTCTCGCAGACAACCTCGATTTCCTGGCTATCTCAGAATCTTGGCTTCATGATGCGGCAGGCCCTGCCCTATCATTAGCAGTCCACGACAATTATACCATCTTACGAGCAGACAGACACACCTCGCGAGGTGGGGGTCTAGCAATCATAGCTAAGACCAGTCTAGAAATGAGAATTAGCGCAACCCCTACTATGAAATCCTGTGAATGCCTCACGGTCAAAATTGCCACCGCTAGCTACCAAACATTAAACCTCTTCCTTATCTATAGACCTCCAGGCCCTATTGGAACCTTCGCTGAGGATCTCTCTACAACCCTGTCCAATAACTTAAAAAACACCTCCCAAACAATAGTGCTAGGCGACTTCAACCTAGGCTATAATGACACTAAGGATATCCAGTCTACAGCTACTGCCTCAATCCTAAAAGAACTGGGATTCTCCCAGAAAGTCAACCTTTCTACGCACAACAAAGGTCGAATCCTTGACTGGATAGCGGAACATAACTGTGAAGTAACCATCACAGATACTGTACCCCAGATCTGGACTGACCACCATCTACTATTATTCACAGTAGCAACGAACTGTGCCATGGCCCAATCCTCACTTGCCCCTCCTATGCCCACGAGGAACAAAAAACTTATGACAGCGGAAAAATTGTTGCCCATTATACTGCCACAACTTAACTCGCTCCCAGCCAACATGGATCCCAATGGGCTAGTTGAACAATTCAATGAAACGATGAATACAGCCCTTGACCACATAGCCCATTGAAACTACGGAATAGTAAACCAAAAAAACATCTTAACTCATGGTTCACTCTTCATCTAAAAAATCTAAGGCTAATTAAAAGAAAACTTGGAACTATCTGGAGACTCTCTCCTTCAGCCGAAAACAAACTTAACCTCGCCAAGGCATCATCCCAATACAAGAAAGACATCCTACTAGCCAAACAGGAAACGTATAATACTAGAATATCTCAATCTAAATCTAGTGTCAGAGAATTATTCAGCATTCTGAAAGAATTGGAAACACCTATTGCTCCCCAAGAAAACTGCACCAAGGATGAAAAATGGTGCTCTAGCATACAGTCTGCCCTAACCAACAAAGTAGCCAACCTACAAACTAAAATTGCCATCAAAAAAGCATCCCTAACGCCTCATATCCCGCAGATTATAGCACCTCCACCAAATCCCAAACAAGAATCGCGTTTCTGCTTCTCCAAGGTATCAACCATTGAGGTAGAAAAGGTTATTCTGGGACTTAAACCGTCCAACTGTAAATGTGACCATTGCCCTGCCCAACTGATTAAGGATGCTGCGAGAGAATTATCGCCATTCATAACTAAACTCATCAACTCATCCTTTACCACAGGCACTGTACCGAATAACTTAAAAGAGTCCTGGGTACTGCCACTTTTAAAGAAGCAAACCCTTGACCCGGCCATTCCCACTAACTTCAGGCCCATCACGACCGTGCCCTTTCTCTTAAAAATTCTCGACAAAGTGGCATACATGCAAATACAAAACTTCCTTGAAACCAACCACCTACTCGGAACCCGCCAATCCGGATTCCGTCCACAACACGGGACTGAGACAGCCCTAATCGATCTTAAGGCCCAAATAGATCAATGTAGAGACAACGGCCAAGCAGCCCTATTCCTCCTGCTAGACCTCTGAGCTGCATTTGATTTAGTTGACCATACAGTCCTATGCAGCCACCTAGACTCTGCAGCCCACTTCTCTAAAGAGGCCATAATATGGATCAAATCCTTCTTGAGTAACTGAACTATGAGAGTCTTCTCTCCATCAGCCTCGCAGACCCGAAACCCATAACCGGTGGTGTACCGCAAGGATAATGTGTGTCACCTACCCTTTACAATGTATTCACAAAGCCACTCTTCGACAAAATGGATCATCTGGGTATTGTCTACACCAATTACGCAGACGATACCCAGATCCTCCTTCCGCTTTCAGGAGACTACATCGAGGATCTAGCCCTAGTGAATAAAATCTACAGCATCGTTCAGGCATGGATGCCCACACACGGCTTATGCCTGAACGATGACAAAACTGAGCTTATTATCATAGGCACCCCGACATACATATCCAAACTCAGCCCGGATTATGCCAATTTCATTATTGATGGGAATAACATAAAAGTAGCAAAGGAAGTGAAGACCCTAGGCTTTTACCTAGATGCCACCTTGAACTTTTCTAAACAAGTTAACTCTCTAGCCTCAACTACTGCATACACATGCAAACTTATCAGAGCCAGCAAACAATTCCTCTCTACAGACAGCTGCATCATGCTCGCCAGAGCCCTTATACTTTCCAAATTGGATTATTGTAATGGACTATACATTGGGGCTAACAAACAGACCATACATAAAATCCAGGTCCTCCAGAATAATGCCTTGAGAGCAGCTCTCAAGATTAACAGAAATGAGCATATATCCTCGGTAAGAAGAGAATACAAATGGCTATCCACTTCTGATAAAATTCAACTCAAAATTGCCTCCCTTACCTACAAGTGCCTCAACAACAAAGCACCACCCTACCTCAAGGATAGGCTACATCTAAGAACCTCGACCAGACCCACAAGAACAGCAAATGCAAACTGCCTACAAGTCCCACGAT
Source organism: Ambystoma mexicanum (assembly GCF_040938575.1). Classification (NCBI taxonomy): domain Eukaryota; kingdom Metazoa; phylum Chordata; class Amphibia; order Caudata; family Ambystomatidae; genus Ambystoma; species Ambystoma mexicanum. The sequence continues at coordinate 282,786,077 of NC_090931.1, read as the reverse complement.
TCAAACTCACTACCATAGGAGGACACAGCTTCCCAGTCAAGGCTGCACAGCTGTGGAACTCACTACCCCGTGGCATTAGAGAACCCCAGCCCTTTGTGAAATTCAGACAGAACTTGACCAATTGGTTGAGAACTAATGACACCTATCTACCCTGACTTGCTTGTACCCGCTGACGAACTTACCTGAAGTTCGACCTGCACCCCTTCACCAGGCTGTTTGTATCCAACTCTTTCTTCATGCACTGGGATGCTCCGGGTGCCTGTATATTATTACTGTATATATTATTATTTTATATTCCTCTCAAGAATACCTGCACATGTAAAACTTTGTTCTGGACCTAGATTCTGCCTTGTATATATCTGCCTAATGTAAATTGTCTGATGACCATGTACTGTCCTACTTACCATGTACCTGTAACTAAGCTGAGCATATTCTTGTCATGTGTGCCCTGATGCCCCAGGGTCTGGCGCGCTCTATAAATAATAAACTAAACTAAACTAAACTGCCTAAGTGGGAAGGGATCTGCTCCCTAGCACATGTTAATTTACCATCGCTAGCGGTACCCCAAACCCATGTCAAGATGGATGACCTCCCTTAAATGGATGAATATAACAAACGAGAAAAATATCATTATCACCTACCCCACTACCATCCAATAATGGCATCACCAGAGAGACACTATTACGAAGAGTGAAAAGGCAGGGAAATTACTTATGGGGCAAGTCAGAAGCTGCGCTGGACCAAGTACCCACCTCACATCGGCTGTTCAGCAGGGCTGCCATGTTTTTCTCAGCAATAATACACCCAGGGCTCCAGACATATGCAAATGCAAAGTGGCTCCAGATCACAAGGTGGGAGATAATGATGACGATAAACTCAACTTTAACAGATTTAACGCAATAAAAGAATAGCTCTGAGCTATACGGTTAGTGGCCCTACAGAATAGGTACGTGCTGGATCTGCTCACGGCCATGGAAGGAGGAGTATGCGCAAAAATAGGAAGTTCCTGCTGTACGTTCACACCAGCACACGACGAAGATAACGGAACGTTATCAGCAGCAGTATCGCAATTGGCAAAAATGCACGCTAAAATGGAGGAAGAATCAAAGGGCATGAAGAAGGACGGAAGCTGGTTCTCATTTCTCTGGTCATGGATGCCATCATGGCTAGCTGATGGCCTAAAAATACTAGCAGGGGGCCTGATCCTGGGATTCGCTTCTCTACTTGGAATAAAAGTGGGCATGACAAAATCAAAGACCACTGCAGAGAAAATTGTTGGAATGAAGCTACTGTTACCTGCAGAAGAAGTGCAACAAAGAGACATAACACATATGGAACGAGAGAGGCTAAGACAACAACTAATGGAATGTGACATGTACCCACCATCGATGAAACTAGAAAACCCAAGGATCCCAAAATCTATGTCGGAAAATGGGTTTACTGCAAGCCCGGAGGAGGATGCGTATACATGTATTGGTCATATGAAGATCATGTCAACCACTTTGGGCATATAGCAGGAATTACAAAGGTATGGCACCTGAGGGATTGCAAGAGAAGTGACAGTTTTGTGGTCAGCAAGTCGACCAGAGGGGGGACTGAACAGGGAAAATCTGAGTGTCCATTCCCTCCTGATGGGGCCCCTAACTAGAAGAAGCACTCCTGACAGAATAACTTATAATGGAGGTCCCAACCTATATATATATATGTATTGAAGCAACAGCTGAATGAAGTGGAGCCCCCCCCACTTAAACCTAACCTGAGAAAGTCAAAGGGATTCATGTGGTGTTGAATTATGCGAAAATGGGTTTTATAATGTTACAACATACTAGTATTCTAAGGCATTGTGTTTATAAAGTCGAAATGGCATTACCATGTTGTAGTAAGGTGGCAAAGCACAGAATGGACAATTATATATTCTATACACGGACAGGAAATCATTCAGGCTAAAAATGCCTTTAAATGAAAATGCATGTAACCAAAATGTGGCTTGAACAAGAAGACTGAGGAGTTCAAAGTATGCAATGATGAGATCATTTTAAAAGTTGAGACGTTCAGGGACAATCATGCCTTCAGAAACTTGACTAATGGACAAAACTTAGACTTTTAATGAGGCTGTGTCTGAAGCCTTATCTGAAAGAATCCAGCTGCACAATTATAAGTTGAACCAAGCACCGAAGCAGAGTTATGAATGCATGTTAGAGTGTATTTCATTTTTGAAGGGTTTAGTCCAATTAAAATTAATTGGACAATGAGCTAATGTAACAAAGTAGTTGCTTAAGACTGTGCAGGGAGAGGTGGGGGCATTTTTCTCCCTCCATTTTGCTATAAATGTGTCTGTGTAATGCTGAGAGGGGGTTCTCTTGGAGGCAGGGAACGTGGGCACAGTTGTTAGGGCCGTGCTGTGTCAGTGATGGTGAATAAACCCTTATGAACTTAAACAGTCTCTGTGCTGATCCATTTGAGTGGTCCTTATTGAATTGTGTTGGAGTATGTGAACCCTGCACCCCAACCTCCTTGAAGTGCAGCTACTTTGTCTTAAGGTATTCGAGGGCCAGCCCTGATCCCATGGGCCCGTCAGAGGTCATTAGGTATCGTTTACATTTGGTAGCAAGGGGACGGTTTCTGACCATCAATTATTGATTAAAAAAAAAATGTCACCTAATGGCCGTTGACAAAGTAACTCTTGAATGCAGGCGGGGCCTGAAGGGACCAGCGGACCAGACGATAACCTGAAGAAGGCGGTGATCAAGAGAGGGTCGGGAGAACAGAAGGTGAGTGAAAAGCTGCCAATAGAGAGGGGGAACAAAACAAATACGTTAACTGCATTTAAAAATGAATAACAAGAGTAAAATATTAATGAGGGACATGCATGCAGGTGGTCGGGTCTGTGTCTAACTCTGTTACATGTCGCACTACGTGTCTTCATGAGGCTCGCTTCGGGCGTGCGCAGTTAAAACATTGGAACTAGTATAAAAAATTATATTTTAAGCTGAATAAAAAATTGGCGTCAAGCCAAGGGTTTGAAATTGCAAAAAATTGCATCAAAAGAACTGGTCAGATATTGTAGCTTTAAAAAACACACATTTGTGGTGATTGCAGCCCAAACAGAGTTAGACAACCTGAAGTGTAAAAATGCTGGTACTTTAGGCAAACACATTGTGTTTCAAACCAGCAGCTATGGAGTTAAAGTTGTATTTCCTTGTAGCAGGCAAGATAGCTGATAGATCGTGCTAAGGAGGATACATTTTCGCATTGAAATGGCTGAGTTATATTTGATTTATGGAAGTACTGCTCTTGTGCATTAAGCGTACTGCGTGAAAGGAATGCAACATGTGGCAATGTTTTAATTGTGAGGTGTAGGAGAGGTCCGGCTAAGAAGAGTCCATGAGAGCTCAGCAAGAGAAACAAAAACATGCTTGCTTTATGGCCCACGAAAATGAGCAGGGATCTGTCAAGGGAGGAATGTGTAAAGACAGTTTGAGATAAGACATTGACCGGCAAACGATCCTGCTTTGCAAAGCCGTATGTTGTGAATGATGGAATAAAAGGCACACATTTAAAGATAGGGCAAATGCACTAGTGCAGTTACATGTATTAACCAAGCGCTAAGGGGATATTTATTAATGAAAACAACAGCTGAATATTTCTGTGTATGGCTGGGAAACGCAGGGCTCAGATCTGGCTGGGTCATCACATTTTTGTTATTCTTAACTCGTGGTAGACATGCCAACAGCTGATGTAATTGTGAGGTTATTTCAGTGACCTGTAGAATGTTTTGAGTGCATGTGTGTTAGATATTGCATTTCGTTTCTAGGACAAAGTGCATTGCATGCAGTATAAATGTGTCTTATGGCAGAGCAGCCCCAGCAATTCTAGAAAAAGGGCTTGATTGCATATTAATGCATCCGGCCTGTTGTGGAAAACACTGCAAGTTTCTTTCATTTTAGTACTGGTAAGCAGACATCCTAGCTCTTAAGAGCCGGATGATTAAAGCTAGCAATCTGGTAAGGATGAATGAGCACGGACAAAAAAACATCTTTTGTGCGCTGCCAATGAGGTTAATAAGAAATGCATTCTTTCCGATAACATGTGCGCTTCTCTCATGAGAAACACTTGTATGGGAATATCCAGTATTACCTAGAGACCGTACTCTCTATGAGACATACTATGCTGCTGTTCAGCATTTAAGCTAAGCATGTTTTCGCCCTTTTGAGGCCCCTACCCTCTCCATTCTTGCGCTATTCAGAATGAGAAACAAGAAACATTTGAAGGCCAACATTAGTAAATCTGCAAAGAGGGTACTTCACTTCTAGTATAGCACCAAGATGCCTCTAGCATCCGGAAAAGTATGCAGCCTGCAGTATTAATGTAGGACTATTTGTGAAAAGATACATGTAACTCTGAATAGGCAGATTAGAAGCTGCCAGGAAGGTAGCTTTATCCAGGCAGACTGAGAGTAGGAATGGGACATGGTTTACAAATTGTGTCGCCATTAGAGAACGAGGGGACAAGTGCCTGTAATATGCAACATGTCAACGCTCACTATCACATTGGGAACGACCACATAGCCAGTAAAACCATGAGGAGTGGCACGATGAAAACATACACTAAGAAGAAAATTACCCTGAAGGACTGACGATTTTGAGAGGTTAAGAGACTGGTAATTAAGAAATATTAGGCAATAAAAGATTAAATGAGAAGTCCAGTATCACACAGTGCTTAAGGGGTGAAGCTGAGATTTGTGCCAATATTGCAATTCCGTGCGAACGAAGTTGGCATCAGTTCTCCATTATCAAAGGGATTTCCCGCATGCAAGTAGGTAAAACCTCGCAGAAAATAGCACAGAAATGCAAGGGATCCTTTATGTGTTGCCCAGGATCACAGTACCGTCTGCTGGCATAGTCAAGATACAAGCATTAACACAGTTGCGGCACAGTCTCGAATTTGCATACTTGTTTGCCGCTTGGACAGATATTCTGTGCAGACCTCCCAAGGGATTGCTTAGGTTTTTAAGAAATGCCCAGCTGAGCAAGCTAATTTTAACCCCTATGTGGTGCAGGAACAGTGCTGCTAAACGCGCTGCGTGTGCTGCAAACCCCAGTAATTGTGCAGCTATATTTGTGAACTTCAGATTTAAAAACGGTTCAGCCAGCCTCACTGGGATGTGCTCTTCTGATCCTTCACATGAACACATATCCCTACAATAAGTGCTTGACACACTAAGACAACTTCTGAACCCCCAAGGATGAATATGGATTTCAACTTTGGCTAGTGCACGCGAGCAGTAACATTCCCACAGGGGGAAAGTAACGCTACAAAGATCGTGTTACCCAAACTACGTATTCCACAATGAAAACGAAAGGCAGTGCACGTTTTAATTAATCAAGGCAGAATGTACTTGTCAAAAGTCAGGCAATGGGTTTGAAGCCTCAGAAGCATGCAATCAAATTTTCCTGGCATAAGCTATTCTAGCCCAATGTAACCTGGAATTTTGCTTTAGACCAGGCAGCATTGTGGGGGCCCTGGGCAGCAACCCCATGAGCCCTCCATTAAAAACGTCTCTGGGGTCTACTGTCGTGTGGAAAGGAATGAACAAATTCCTAGTAGCATGGAACATGCAGAAGCCCATAGGCATTGTGGTGCTAGTGAAAAGAAGGGGCTTGCAGATTACAGTAAAGGGCATACACTAGGGGCTGTGTGATGAAGCATTGCCTGTGATTGTGGGACAAATAGATATATGATGTGGTTACTATGAATGGGATGCATGTTGGGCTCACACTGGGTGGAGTATGTGCATAGTGCACAGCATAGTGATTAATTTAGCAAAAGGGGAATGAGTGCAGACACTGCTGGGAGAAAAGATAGAGGTAGGTAACCAAAGCAGGGTTGACAATTTTGCGTGAAATAAGAAGGGATGGTTCTGCGCCAAATCCACTAGAAAAGCATTCCATGATTTGGGCACTAGACGGGGGAGCTTCGCCCTGTGGCATTAGCCCTTTTGGTGAAGGAGGACAGCAGTGGGTAACAAGGAGTCTGTGAGCAAGAGCACTGAGGAGTAGTGCAGGATTTAAGAAATGCTTGCGTCTCGCATTGCATGTCGAAAAAGCTTCTCACCTAGGTAAGCCCTGCAGTGACGCATGTGTATGTGTTTATGTATTGTTAAGTGCTGTATGGGAACAGAATGCTACTAGTAGTGGTGATTTTTAACACTAATGTTGCAGAGTGAGCGCGCATAACTGAATTGTTAAATGAGAATTAATTTTTATCCTCACATAGGAAGGGGAAATTCAAAGCTAAGTATGACCATCCTGCGCACCCACTGGGGAAACCAATGATGACAATGAAACAGGTCTTAGCTCCATCACTATTCCTTTACAATGTGGGGTGGCAAGCAGCCTAGTGCAGGTAGCCAATCTGGCCCTGGCCGAGCATCGCAGAAAATATTGGCTGGGTCATTGCGCCAGTAGTCACAGTGGCACATACATGCAGGACTGCCAGCAATTTAGGCAAATGGAATATGGAAGTCAGTGTATGAATGTCGCTTTCTATAGCATGTGTGGCTCTGAAGAAGCCAGAGAATGGAGGTCATAGCCTAATTTAGCTGTCTCCTCGCTCTCAACCGCTTGCTGCGCTAGCAGAGATCCTGTAAAGGACAGAGTCTGTGTCTGTGCATATCTGTGGATGCCACCAGCCTCATACATGTCACTCAATGGGGTGCTGGTGTAAAAACAAGGAAAAGATATCAAGGCTGAATAACCCCAAAAGGAAATACACCGAACGCAGGTTACAAAGGAACATACAAAGATCTTTTTTTATACTGAACAATTTCAAAGGACAATGTAACCGATAAGCTATCAGGCCCTCAGTACAACACAGCGAACTCCAGCATGGTTCGATGTGTTCAGTGAGTGGGACTGTACATTAGAATAGTCTCTCTTTTTATACCTTTGAAAACAGGACGTTCAACCCTACTGCGAATTAATATTGGTAAATACATTACAGGTCTAGGGTTCGCGCTGAGTTCACGCGTCTGTACCTTTAGGGTTTGCCTTTAATACATTCGCCAACACGCCTCAATGGCAACAGTGTATTTTCTCGCAGAGCCTTCACAAACAGTTTTTATACAATGTAGTCAAACAAGTGTCCACAGTTCAGTATTTGGATACATTGTGTTTGACATATAGTCTCAGATTAGCTTCATTGACATAGGTAATCCTCTACACACAGGTGAGCGAAGAACAAGGTCTCAGTTCATGACCCTAACATGTGGCCTGCGGGCAAGTTACACGTTAGAGTGTACACAGGGGTCAAGACGGCCATGTTACATGCAGAATGACACTGTCCACCATTTTAGACATAGGGTGACTTCACAGAGAAAACCTAAAATGGCGGATTGACCTAAAATGGCAGTTTACATTAAACTCTGAGGTCAAGACCTTGCGATGCGGATTTCCTTTCAACTGGCTTATAAGCAACTTGGCGTAGGCCAATACACGTATATTCATCAAATAGGAGGCACAATATCATTTCCAGTTTGACACTGTTTGGACACGTGGCTTTCGTACCCTTTGGTTGCAGACACCTTGGCTCAGATATTACTGTGTATTTCTGATATGTGGACCTTTTAGTTAAGTTTATTGTGTATGTGTGTTGTATGGCAGAGGCGCAATGTTCCCAGTTTTTGTGAACTGCCTTTGGAATTGTTGATAGGTGCTTTATTTTAGAAAGATTATATTTGTGTGCATTATTTGTTAATGCCCTCACATTAAGTCCAGACCAGGCGTCCGTGAGCTGGGAAAAAACCATTGCAGACATTTCAGTGGGTTCCAGGCAGTTTAGACTCATAATTAGACCAGGAGTTGTGATGCCATATGTCTGTGGACTGGGACAGTAAATTGCACATCTTGGAAGCCATTTTTCCCAAAATGCCTTGCAGAGGGAGAAGCCACCGGCACACTGAGTGGTGTGAGGTGGCATAGCTCACTCCCAAATTCCCGCCAAGACATGTACGCCCCAAACAACTTCCAAGTCACCAGCCGCCACTGGGCTGAAAGGACCTTGGCAGCAGCAACAGTTAAATGTACCAGCGCTGTGTAAGACTCACATTTGTGACTTTAAAAGAGTAGCCTTTCCTCCATGGCTGGCCAGTGAGCAGCTCATCTGGCACAAAGTCATGTGTATTCTTCCAAAGAACGCTGAGGGTTGCATACTGCGGCACTCTGCACTTTTAAAGCCTGTGAGGATTTTGTGAGATACCTGCAAGGATGGCGGTGTAGTAATACAATTTAACACTGATAATGACGAGAATTGAATGAGCAGGTGGGGTAACTATGGCGGGGAAGGAAAGGGCCGGAGGCATTAGCAAATGAGATAGTGAAAGGGAAGTAATGACACAGGGACGTCACTCCACCAGAATGATAGAGGTAGCGGAAGCGACATCTCAATGACCCTTGACCTCTGATGATACCACCATAGGAAAAGTTTTAAACTTTTTTTAATTCTTAGGGTAGCAAAGGGGACAGCGAGGCAACAAGGGTTACCTCCGGGGGTGCAGCCACGACCCCTGGCGACCCCCAAATGACATCCCTACATTGGCATTCTAACAATAAAGTGCAACAAACGGAGTGTAGCCTGTAACCTGGCACGGCATGAGTAAGGATTATTTTACAGCTACAAAAATAGTGTTAGAATTAAAAGAGGTAGTGATAAACTTTATGAGATGAGGAGCGAATGATTTTACATGGGGTTTTAAATCAATGTGCAGACAGGGGCAGGCACTGCCCTGTAGCTGAATGGTCCATTGCCATTCATGCGTTTTATCATTTCCGACTAAGAATGCCCTCTGAAATTAAAGGAGGTTACTGGATCATTTGTGACCCGCTTTTGGGGAATCTTGGGGATAGCACACATGTAGTAAAGGGGATTTTTGGGTGCTCCCAAAAAACTTTTTTGAGGAGCTCCACCGTGACTGGTAGGACAGTCTGCATGGAGTCATACCAGGGGTGGTAGTTTACAATTTTGAGGCCTCGTCAGCCGGAGTGGAGAACATTTTTTTTTAATCAAAATCTTTTTAATGAAACATTAAAACATTGGATTCATCAATAAACAAGTCAGTGGCAAAATTGATTGATTAAATCAATATATCGATCAGCCTCCCCCTTGGCGCCCGTCCCTTGAATCCCTTCCAGCCACTCATAAGGTTTCATAAAGTTCGGCATTTGTCACTGTTCATTCAACTTCAATTAATTTGTCACAATGCATTAACATTTCATTTTAACATCTTTACAATTCTTGGTATTAAAACTGATTCGTGAATTTCTTTTTTGGGGTATAATATAGCTGCTTGCTTTCCATAGTGCACTTAATCAGAAGGGAGCGGAGAAGAAAAGAAAAAGAAGAATGAGAGAGAGAGAAAAGAAAAGAAAAAAAACCTCTTTACAGTACCACTTTTCTCATAGTCACTGTTAAATTCATTTAGATTCAGTTCAGATCAACCCCTACTTCATTTTTCCCTGGTTTCAAGTATTGTCTTCAATGTCCCTCGGGATTTTTGTCCTTGCTCTCCAATGAATGGAACCTCCCTTTCTTCCCAAAGTGTTCAGGGTTGAAGAAGGAATTTAATCAGTCTCGGTTGAAAGAACATATTTTCTTTTTCTTCAACATATTCTAGAAAGGGATCCCAGATATTCTGAAATTTGTTCAGTCGGTTTTCCATAGTAGCTGTGAATTTCTCTACTCCCAAAATGTCCCAGACCTTAACCCACCAGTGCGCGATGTGGGGTCCTTCTCGCTCTCTCCAGGATCGGGCATGCATGAGACGTGCCGCCATTAACAGTTGAGTGATTAGCTGTGCTCTGGGACCAGATTGAGGGTATGATCCGTCCTCTGGGGGTGTCGCCCAGTACCATTATTAGTGGATCTAAGGGGAGGAGAGTGCCGCAGATATCCTTAATTTTGGACCTGATCTCTAGCCAGAAGGATTAGATGATAGGGCAATGCCACCACATGTGAGCCAAGTCCCCTTTAGCCCCACATCCATGCCAGCAATCATCTGGGTAATCTACGTTTATTGCATGCAGCCTCTGTGGCGTAAAGTACCATCTATAACAAATCTTAAGTGCACACTCTCTGGTAGTTGTGCATCTATAGGACCTGTGTGCCCTGTCCCATATTCTCCGCCATGATTCTGGGGCTATCTCTCTCTCTATATCCCTTTCCCATGCAGTCATGTAAGACAATTTTTCTTCTTCTGGGACATGGAGAACATTTTTTAAATGGGGAAAAAACCTTCGGTTTGAGACGGGCGGTTGAGATTCTGGTACCACAGGAATTAGATGAATGAAGAAAGACTTGAATGACAAAGCGTGAAGGCATGATGACAGTGTTGAGGTTACCAAGGAACACAAGCAATCGTGAAGGCATGAACGCGGCAGAATGCCAATGAGATTGGGTGAGTGAGAAGTAAAAGATTTATAGTATTTTTGCAACATATTGAACATAGCCAGCGGTATGACCTGGCAAAGAAATAATGACATATTTTAGAAATGTAGGCGCAGGCTGCGAATTATGAACATTTACAGACATGAGGTAGAAACAGTTAGCCTTCAGGAAAATAAAGGCAGCCATAAAATAGGGGATTATGGCAAATAAATAAAAGAGCAAGCAGAATGAAATAAGAATCATGAAGGACAGGAGTGGTACAAGTAAGAATATCAGGGGGGCACCCGAGATAAAAACGTTAAGAATTCCGGGGGGGGGCACCCGAGATAAAAACGTAAGAATTCCGGGGGTGCAACCGAGATAAAAACTGTAAGGAATACCGGGGGGGCACCCGAGAGAAAACTGTAAGGAATACCGGGAGGGCACCCGAGAGGAAACTGTAAGATTCGCCTTGTTCCTGCGCTTTAAAGAGCGGTCACAAGAAACGTGAACCCAGAGCCCACATAATTGGGAACAATAGGCTACGGTGACGATTAAAGACGGCACAAATGGGGTTTGTTTAAACCCCATGTCGGGGTATTCATTAGAAGGCAGGTATATGTGTGTCCAGCTGGTGTTTGTCTAGTCTGTCAAGTGTCTGTTATACATGTCCTGTTGCATGTCAAATGTAAGGAATTTTGTCTCCTTGTCGGTTGAAATCAAGTAAAAAGTTTAATGCGATTCTACAGTTGAGAAGAAATCGCACATAGATTGATGATCTCAAGTAAACTGGCGAAAAAAAAAATAATAATAATAATAATAATTTGCGGGAAGGGGCTGGATTGGAGCTCGCTGCATTTGATGCTTGCTCATAGTAATATAAGGTTTGGACTCACATGAGGATATCAATAGAAACAGAGTTAAGCCCGGGAAACATTGCTCCATTTGGAGGAGTGGGTTAAAGGTACCGCCCACAAGATGTTATGCCGCGGCCACAAATTGAGCCTTAATCTAAAGCCATTTTACCACGCATGGCAACTTACTTGCATGCCACATATATGAACAAAAAGTTAGAAAAACGCTGTGCTGCTCTCGAATAGTAAAAATATAAGAGCAAGGCAAGGAGGTAGAGCTCCCAGCACCTTGATTAAAATATGCACTGAGGGGGGGGTTGGTACACCTGCAGCAACGCCTGCCCCGCCTGAAACAGGAGCCGAGGGAAGTAAACCTACGGGACTTTGCTCATTAAAGAGAGCTAATAAGCAACCACAGGTTATAGTAACCCCGCTTTTGAGTCACCTTCATACAGTAGCAGCAAAAAGCAAGAGAAGGTTAAGGACAAGAATCTCACATCCCTAGCCAAGGGACAAGGGGAGACACGGTGATGCGTTAATGAAGAAGGGGATCAAGCACAGACAAGGGCATCTCTCAACAAGGGAGAGAGAGAAGGAAGAGGAAAGAAAGTGAAGACAGAACTGATGAGATAGCATTTACAATGGACAAATAGATGGCAGGACAAATCTCACTGAAACTCAATGGGATAGGAAGTGATGATGGGAGGCCGGAGGAGGAGTAAGATGAGGCTCAGAGGAAGAAGAAAGAGAAGGATTTAAGGGACGGAAGGATAAGAAGGAAAGTTAGGCTAAGACGAGAACAGCTTTATCGCGAAGAGCAAGGAAAGCAGCTCGATCGCAAACCTGAGAGCAGCCTATGAACATGACAGACAGAAACAGCAAAGGTTAGAAGAAAAGCAAAGGTACGTGAAAGAAGGGATTAGGAAAGTCAAAGGAAAAATGAATATAGAGATAAGAAGAAAGGAAAAAGATAGAGTCAGAGAAGAGGTGAGGAAGCGCAAAAAGATTGATCACAGAAATAAAAAACAAATGAATAAATAAATAAATAAATCAGGAAATACTGAAAGCGAGTGGTTATCTTGGATAAAAAAATTAATAAAAGGACAAGGGATACACTCAAACGCATAAAGAAAAAAGGGCAAAGGTAGAAAACAAATAGCATTTATGAGGTTTCCTGGCTAACAGGAGAAAGGAGCATTGGGTAATAAAAAAACATCAGGAAACCTTGAAGACCAAGAAAAGGAGTATGGCCGATAAAATTGGGTCAATTAAATGAAGGAAACTCACACAAACCATTTTAAAGTAAATATGGTGAAGGAATCAAAACAACTTGTGAATGTTGGTAACAATGTTGATTTATTTTGCAGACAAGCTATGGACCTCTTGCTTGGAAACACAAGAAATTGTCTGCATGGCCTTAAATTAGGGAGAGAAGAGAAAAGGTAGGTATGATATGATATGATATGATATGATATGATATGGCATTTGTAACGTGCCTATACACAAGTGTTTCAAGGCGCGACGAGGCAGGGAGGGGTGAACAGGGGGGAAGACAGACAACGATCCTACTAGGCCAGGTGTCATTCAGATCGCGCAAGTGCAGGGGTAGGGGAAAGGAAAAAGTGCAAGGGGAATCGGAGAGGGGGAAGTGCTGAACAGGGTAAGTAGAATAAAAAATAAATAAATAGGGCCAGCTGATGGCAAGTGCAAGGTAAGTGCAGACAAGTGCTGGGAGAAGGGGCTGTAGGGATGCAGAGACAGTCCCGCAGTGCAGGGGTTGCCAGGGAGGCAGTGCAAGTGGAGAGTGGCTGGGCCAAGGACCGAGGTCGGCGAGAGTGGCCCAGGTGCAGGTTCAGTGCAGATTCAGTGAAGAATTTAGCTGGGGAGAGGGAGAGAGAAAGCAGAAGCAAAGAGGAAGATTTTGAGGTGCTTCCGGAACCGAAGATGGTTCTCCTCAAGTTTTAGGGAGGCAGGAAGGCTGTTCCAGAGGGAGGCCCCTGGCGCAGAGAGAGATCTACCCCTAGCTCGTTGCTTCGAGAAGCGGCTGACCCTGAGGGAGTTGGAGACAGATGAGCGAAGGGCTCGGGAAGGAAGATATTTAGGAAGAGAGAGTTGAAGGTATTTAGGCCTCAGGCCCCAAAAGGCCTTGTGGACAATGCAGAGGGTTTTGAACTTAATCCTCGCAGCCACAGGGAGCCAGTGTAGAGATTTCAGTCCTGGGGAGATACGGTCCCTGGGCTTGAGGCCAAGGACAAGTCTCGCAGTCCTGTTCTGGATGAGTTGCAGAGGGCGGAGAATGGAGGCAGGCAGATTAAGATAGAGGCTGGTACAGTAGTCCAGCTTCGAGAGAACCAGGGCTCTGGAGACCGTGAGCTTCTGGGGGAAGGAGAGGAAGGGAAGAATACCTCTGAGGAGGTGCAGCTGGTAGTGTGACTTCTTAGTGACGTCAGATATATGAGGAGAGAAGGAGAGTGTGGAGTCGGAGATGACCCCGAGGTTTTTTGCCTTGCAGGTAGGAGCAGGAAGCGGGCCAAGAGAGGCTGGCCAGAGCGCTGCAGGGAAGGAGGAAGTTGATGTGCCGATGAGTAGAATCTCAATCTTACTGGCATTAAGGCAGAGGTCATTGGCGGCACACCATTCCTGGATAGCAGACAGACAGTCGGAGATGAGGGAAGGAGAGGAGCAGGCCGAGGGTAGCCTGAAAATGAGCTGGGTATCGTCCGCATAGCACTGAAAGTTGGGGCAGAGAGTGGCGATGCGGTGGGCAAGGAGTGCCAGATACTGGTTGAAAAGCCACGGAGAGAGATTAGATCCCTGGGGGACACCACAGATAGAGAAGAAGATGTCAGAGAGGAAGGGCCCCAGTTGGACCTGGGAGGGTCGATTGGAAAGGAAAGAGGTCAGCCAAGCCAGAGCCTGACCAGTGATACCCAGGTTATCACAGAGATGGTTGAGCAGGATGGCATGGTTGACAGTGTCAAAGGCAGAAGAGAGATCGAGCAGAATGAGAACACACAGAGTGTTGGAGTCGAGGTTCGAGAGCAGGTCCTCACGGATGTTCAGGAGAGAAGTTTACGTGCTTCTGGCAGCTCTGAAGCCAGATTGATGGTCATGAAGGCTACCAACAGATTCAGCATGGAGGTTGAGCTGGGTGATGGCCAGTTTCTCCAGGAGCTTGCCCAGGAAGGGAGTGATGGAGATTGGGCGATAGTTAGCCGGGCAGGCGGGGTCGGAAGAGGGTTTCTTAAGAAGAGGGTGCACAAGGGAGTGCTTAAGGGGGGATGGGAAGACTCCAGAGGCGAAGGAGTGGTTACAAAAGTCAGCCAGGGCAGGAGCCAGGGAGTCGATGTGGTCCTTGATAGTTTTGGAGGAGCAGGGGTGAACCTGTTTAGACGAGACTTTCATAGATCGGACTTGTCTTGAAACCTCGTCAGCAGAAAAAAGGGGAAAGGCAGATTCGGAGGGAGGAGGTGTGGCTGCAGAAGGGCCAGAGGAAGAGCCATGAAGAGATGGAGGGAGGTGATAGGAGGAGAGTGTGGACAGGCTGTCCTGAGTTTTAGAGATGAAGTGAGAGGCCAGTGCAGTGCAGAGGGCCTGGGAGGGGACAGGAGAGGTAGAGACTGCAGCAGGGTTGGCAAGCTCCTTGCAGAATTTAAAGAGTTCGGCCGAGTTGTTAGATGCAGCAGAGATGCGGGCTTGGATAAGGGCTCTCTTCTTGGTGAGAACGGAGAGACGGTATTGCCTTTGGAGCAGGTGGCAGGCCAGTTTGTCAGAGGATGTACATGAAGCACGCCATTTCCTCTCTGCCACCCTGCACTTGCGTTTTAGGGTGACGAGATCCGAGTCATACTAGGAGTTGCATTTGGCTTTGGGCTTCAGGCGAATTCTCATGACACGGGCAAGGACAACAAGACTATCAGATATAGCAGAGTGGAGCGTGGAGAGGGCTGTGTCAGGGTGGGAGTCAGCCGAAGGGGAAGGGGGGGCGAGAAGGTGGCAGCAAAAGCCTCCATTGACACGCGCTTCATGGGTCGGATGACCGAGAAGGTGGGTGGCAGTGATGAGAGTGGCTTGCCTGTGAGGTAGGGAGGGTGAGGTGGGAGGATAGGAGAAAGGGATCACTCCAGGAGAGAGGAGTGGAGAGAGGGACGGAGAGGGGAAGGTCAGAAGAGATCAGAGCATCAAGAGTGTGCCCTGCAGAATGGGTAGGCCCAGATGGGAGAATAGAGAGTGAGAGAGAGTCGCATAGGTCTCGAAAGAGTCCAGAGGGGGGACAGGAGGCATCCAGGTGGATGTTGAAGTCACCAAGGAAGAGGAGTTGAGTGGTTGAGGCCAGGAGTGAGGAGGAGAGGTCAGCCCACTCAGAGAGGAAGGAGGAAATTTGGCCAGGTGGCCGATAGATAGTAGCCACAGTAAGGGAATGGCTAGGAGAGAGAGAGAGTCGACAGACAAGACACTCAAAAGAGGAGTAGGTCTGCGTAGGAGTGACAGTGGCAGGAATCCACTCAGGGAAGATAAGGGCCACCCCCCCTGCACGGTTGGGCCTCGGCACGGAGAGGATCTTGTATCCGTCAGGTAGGAGAGTGTCAAAGCTGGTGACAGAGCTGGCCGTGAACCATGTCTCAGTGAGACCGAGGACATCCAGGTCCAGTTCCTCAAGAAGGTGACAGATATCAGAGGAATGTTTGATGGCAGAGCTAGAGTTAAGAGTGGCAATGTGGAGAAGGTTGCCATCCTTGAAGGACTTTCAGGGAGGGGTACAGATCAGAGGTACGCCCTGCAGAGGTGTAGAAGAAGGAGGTGAACAAGGAGCAAGAGAGGGGGCAGGGAGGGAGGGTAGAGGCAAGGTAGACGAGGACAGAGGAGGGGGGACAGCAGGAGAGGAAAGGAAGTTGATGAGGCGTGGGAAGCGTCTATCAAAGAGGTGAAGGTTGGCATGAGGGCCTTGGACCAAGACGGTCCCATTAGAGTAGACATTAATGATGGCCTTAGAGGAGCGGAAGAGGGCCAAGTGGACATCCCAACGGGTGCCACAATTAATGGGAGAAGAGGAGAAAGGAGAGAGCACAGAGACCATATGAAGGGTCCATAGGTCAGGCGAAGGCACAAAAAAGAGGATGTCAGTAAGAGTTTCCTTGGAGCACGCACTAGTGTAGGTGGCAGCGATAGGGAGGCCTGGGTTGGAGACCAGGATGTCCTTTTTAAACTTTTTCATACCAGATTTAGTGAGGAGAGCAGGATAGTCAATAGAGAAGCAGTTAGAGAAGATAGGCGAGACAGAGAGCACCATGGAGCAGGAGGCCACTTTTCAGAAAAACAACAGTAAATGCGTATTAGGTACACCCAGTGGAGAGGCCACCTAAGTTTGAGAAACCTGCGAGGGGAGAAAAACCCTAGTTTTACCACATTTTAGAGAACAACAGTAAATGCGTATTAGGTACACCCAGTGGAGAGGCCACCTAAGTTTGAGAAACCTGCGAGGGGAGAAAAACTCTAGTTTTACCACATTTTAGAGAACAACAGTAAATGCGTATTAGGTACACCCAGTGAAGAGGCCACCTAAGTTTAAGAAACCTGCGAGGGGAGAAAAACTCTATTTTTACCACATTTTAGAGAACAGCAGTAATGCATATTAGGTACACCCAGTGGAGAGGCCAACTAAGTTTGAGAAACCTGCGAGGGGAGAAAAACCCTAGTTTTACCACATTTTAGAGAACAACAGTAAATGCATATTAGGTACACCCAGTGGAGAGGCCACCTAAGTTTGAGAAACCTGCGATGGGAGAAAAACTCTAGTTTTACCACATTTTAGAGAACAGTAGTAATGCGTATTAGGTACACCCAGTGGAGAGGCCACCTAAGTTTGAGAAACCTGAGAGGGGAGAGAAAAAAAAAAAAAACCAAGTAGCCACAGCTGTGGAAGACAGTGAGGTGAAGGCACCATGCGCATGAGGTGAACATGAGTAGGTGGGGGTGGCCGGCAGAAGCTGGAGATAGAAGGCGACACTGGCGCCTGGCGTCCCCTGCGGACACCTGCAGACACACAGGGAGCCGCAGCCGTAGGAGCCGCCCTTTGCCTAAGGGGCCCTTAGCCAAGGGGGCTGCCGGGCAGGGGGGCTGCCCGGGGGGGGGCGGGATAAAGGCAGGAGGAGAGGAAAGGGAGGGGGGTATGGGTGGGCAGGGAGGCGGGAAGGGAGAGGGGAAGGAGGACCAGGAAGTGAGGAGGAGGGAGGGGCAGGGGGCAGCACAAACGCGCACGGAGCACAGGCAAAGGCCAAACAATGAAAAAGAAGGAGGCTTACTGGAGCCCAACGGGGCTAGGAAGGCAGCCTCAGCAGCAGGCCACACGGGGCTACGGGCGACCGCTCGAACCCGCTCTGGCTCAACAAAGAAGCGAACGTGGTGAGCGGTCGTTCCGTAGTCTGAGAGCGGCTGCGAGGACACCCAATCAGAGGGGGGGGGGGGGTGGGTGGGCAGGGAGGCGGGAAGGGAGAGGGGAAGGAGGACCAGGAAGTGAGGAGGAGGGAGGGGCAGGGGGCAGCACAAACACGCACGGAGCGCAGGCAAAGGCCAAACAATGAAAAAGAAGGAGGCTTACTGGAGCCCAACGGGGCTAGGAAGGCAGCCTCAGCAGCAGGCCACACGGGTCTACGGGCGACCGCTCCAACCCGCTCTGGCTCAACAAAGAAGCGAGCGTCGTGAGCGGTCGTTCTGTAGTCCCAGAGTGGCTGCGAGGACAACCAATCAGAGGGGGGGGTAGGCGGGAAGGGAGAGGGGAAGGAGGACCAGGAAGTGAGGAGGAGGGAGGGGCAGGGGGCAGCACAAACACGCACGGAGCGCAGGCAAAGTCCAAACAATCAAAAAGAAGGAGGCTTACTGGAGCCCAACGGGGCTAGGAAGGCAGCCTCAGCAGCAGGCCACACGGGGCTACGGGCGACCGCTCGAACCCGCTCTGGCTCAACAAAAAAGGACTAGTTCACGCCAAAAGGGGGTGAACACGCAATTGACCAACACTAAAGGTAAGAGGATCCAGGTGAGTAATAGGAAAAGGTAGCAAGAGACACAAGGTCTTCACAAGTTAGCTGTTTTTCCCAAGATAGATATAATCAGGTGCGGAAAGAGTAGAGAAATAGATAAACAGCATGGCCATTCCAGACACCACAGAAAACAGTAGCAAAATTGAAGGTGAGTAATTATTTTCGTGTTCATAATGTCAAAAGAATTGTCATGATAGAGGTATGCAAGCATTAGAATAGGCAACACATTAATGGGGACAATAAAGGTGGAGGCACGTAGTAAGAATTGGTGCCATAGTCTTAGAAGACAGGGGTAGGCTAGATCAAGTCAGACAGGGATGGTGTGCAGCGAAACACCTCTGTTTTATCTCCCTAGGATGAACACAAAGTACAAGCATAGACCATGGTCCAACCAACGAAGAAGAAAAGAACAGGAAGAATGGCTGCTAAGCTGAGGAAGTATGTGCAGCTAACCAGGAAGAATGGCTGCTAAGCTGAAGAAGAATTTACTGCTAACCTGGAAGAAATACAGCTAAGCTGAGCATAGAACCAAGCCAAAACTAAGTATCCCTGCGGGGTGGTTTGGGAATTAGTTATTTATGAGCACCAACGAATAGGGGAGAATGACCCAGAGAGTATTTTTAATAGCAGAAAGGGAGGAAAGGGGTTACAGTCCAGAAGAAAACCTGACCCCTTGCAAATGCCCGAATGACTTTTGCCTTTATCTTGACTTTCTACAGACGACAGGGATCACCAAGGACGTTTCAGTCATCTACTAGGGACGTGCCGTGAAGACCAGGAAAGAAGACGACATCTTTCTTTAATTGTTTTGTCTCCTTAGGGTTGCGTGTGGCACCCGGAAGGGGAAAATGTGTCCCATGAAGGACGTGGTGTATCAAGTGTTATTGAAACCAAAAATCATTGTCTAAGCCATCTGGCACAGTGCTAGGAATGGGGGGTATTTTAGTTATAGTGTAAAAATGATCCACAAAAAGGGAAATGTTTAAAAGGAAATGTGTAGCTTGTCTAGGAGGCAGGGGTGTCAAGTAAGAGTGAATGTCTCAATTTTAGGGAATAAGGAATAATAGCCAATGCGAAAAGAGGTTTTAAGGAAATGGGTTGCTAGGAAATGTGTTAGATAAGTAGAGACCCGGTTATTTACAAAAGAAAGTCAATCCGTTTTGTATTACAGGTATACGTCGAGGGACCTGTATGCCTTGGGAAATTGACGTCGAACCGCGTGAGGAGAGAGGAAGGTCGTAGAGGAACCCAGTGAAATCCCGACGCTGAATTATGTCTGCAAAAGGACTCCCCCAACCCTGTACCCCATGCCAAACCGTCCCCTCTTGTGGACTCATTGAACCATGAACTCTTTTGAAAGAGAGACACTCTGGAAAAAAACACTGTACCTCATGTGATAAAGAAAAAACAATGGACTTCTGATCTAAGTATCAAAGGAACCTGGGGGACCAACTGTGAAAACAGCACAATGGAAAGGAAAAGGCAACAGGACACAGATGGTCCACTAACGCCGTACTCATGACAATACAGTAGAAGATACAGAAAAGGAAAGAGTGTGGACAAGCGGAAAGGACGAAGTGAAATGATATTCATGGGCAGGAGAAGATGCTCAAGGAAAGACTGTACCTTGATGGGGTGGGAGTTGCAGACAAGGTGTGACATGCAGAGAGACAATGGGCTAACGGGTTATCTCAAAGCTTGACCAAACCTCTTGAGTCTCACAATGGCTGTTAATAGTCCAAGGCATACAGTTAGATTAAAGGCACACAATTACAGGAAGTAGACGGACATGTTTGTTTTAGTGTGACAATGCGTTAGTATATGCCAAATTATAAGATCGTGTTAAGAAATGTTTAGATAAATGGTAAGGTGAATGGAAATAGAATATAGTTTAAAGTTGTTGGTTTACAAACAACTGAACTTTAAATATGGGGGAGTGTAATGGAGGTCCCAACCTATATATATGTGTATTGAAGCAACAGCTGAAAGAAGTGGAGCCCCCCACTTAAACCTAACCTGAGAAAGTCAAAGGGACTTATGTGGTGTTGAATTATGTGAAAATGGGTTTTATAATGTTACAACATACTAGTATTCTAAGTCATTGTGTTTATAAAGTCGAAAATGGCATTACCATGTTGTAGTAAGGTGGCAACGTACAGAATGGACAATGAGATATTCTATACACGGACAGGAAATCATTCAGGCTAAAAATGCCTTTAAATGAAAATGCGTGTAACCAAAATGTGGCTTGAACAAGAAGACTGAGCAGCTCAAAGTATGCAATGATGAGATCATTTTAAAAGTTGAGACGTTCAGGGACAATCATGCCTTCAGAAACGTGACTAATGGACAAAACCTAGACTTTTAATGAGGCTGTGTCTGAAGCCTTATCTGAAAGAATCCAGCTGCACAGTTAGAAGTTGAACGGAGCACCGAAGCAGAGTAAGGAATGCATGTTAGAGTGTATTTCATTTTTGACGGGTGTAGTCCAATTACAATTAATTGGACAATGAGCTAATGTAACAAAGTAGTTGCTTAAGACTGTGCAGGGAGAGGTGGGGGCATTTTGCTCCCTCTATTTTGCTATAAATGTGCCTGTGTAATGCTGAGAGGGGGTTCTCTTGGAGGCAGGGAACGTGGGCACAGTTGTTAGGGCCGCGCTGTGTCAGCGATGGTGAATAAACCCTTATGAACCTAAACAGTCTCTGTGCTGATCCATTTGAGTGGTCCTTAATGAATTGTGTTGGAGTATGTGAACCCTGCACCCCAACCTCCTTGAGGGGCAGCTACTTTGTCTTAAGGTATTCGAGGGCCAGGCCTGATCCCATGGGCCCGTCAGAGGTCATTAGGTCCGCGTTTACAAACTATCGACTATCACAGATTGCACCCACTCCCACCGCTCCCAAGGCAAGCTCGCATCACGACAGACATCCAGTCATCCGCCTGATCAACCCCACAATGGCAAGAACCTTAGCGAACCCAACCAACAACAACCAAGACCAAACTGGAGATGACTATATGGACCAACTTGATTGATGTTCCCACAACTCATGTTGCAGGTCGTTACAGACTCCATGACGACATAGCCGCATTAGGCAAGAAGCATGTGTGCAATAGGCACAATCGGGACACTCATACACCAATCCACACGAAGAACATACGCGTACAGTTCTATGAGATAGAGGACAGTGACACACATTCTGTCTGGACGTTTGTTATTTTTCATATAGACCCACAATCACACCACAGAAACGCAAGATGCCAGAAGTTCTTGTGTATATGCTTACAGATTCTACCCGCTAGTTTACTCTATGGAGGGGTAGGAGCACTCAAATGATCTGACCACTCATTGCAAGCTTTCAAACCTGAGCAATCATATTGGAAGAATAACCAAACTTTAGGTAAGCCTCGGATCAATTCAGCACACTAGACTCCTCTTGCAGAGATCTCGACACTGCAACCTGCTGAGTGAGCAGAATCGCCCTGGCAAGGACTGCCACCACCAAGGCCATAATGTTGCAAATTAACATTCCTCACTCACGGTGCCACAATGAGCTTGGCAACAGGGCAGGACACCTCAAGCTAAAATAACAATCAAATCGAAGTAATGCAACTTCCCCAGCGGTTTTCTCACACATTATCCGGCCGTCCTGACATGGTGCCAAGACCTGGAAGCTGGGAAGATACAGCCGTCCCACGTCTGAGACTGAACCGTGCCACATAATTGCAACAATCCACCTACAATAAGCGCTGGGACTGGACTGCTCTCATGGCATTAGCAAAGACCTCGTTGTTACACACTGTCACACACTAATATCTTGTTGATACATAGTATACGAGGGCAGGTGTCTTGCGGGCTGGGACCAACGGTAGTCCCATGCATGGGGGCACGTGGCCTGACCAAGCAGCACACCAGGGGATAGAGGCTGGCGGCCGGAATCTCCAGTCAATTATCAGGGGTTCTAATGTAACAATTGTCAGGTACCACCGGACCCTGCGACCACCAATAACACGGTACCACATACATCCCTATACTAGACCTACCACTCTGGGAACCAACCCAAGGTGACGTTAGGTTCGGGGAAGGATTTTGGCAAGTGACAGCGATTGTGACATCACAACTGTACAAAAAGAGCCTGCAAGTCTGAATTTTTGCCGAGACATGCTTGTATGAAACTTAATGGCTTGTATGTTGTCCCAGCTCGTTTGATATAATAAAATGGCAGTTAACTTTTGCTCCTTGTGTGGACCTCGGCTTCTTTGGAGCAGTGGAGGGAGTTAGGGCCCTCTGTGAGCTGGAGGTCCACAGACCTTAGGTATGGCTCTGCCGACCCCAGAATCCCCCCTAACACAGCTACCAAAAGTCCTTGCTGCAGAATCATCATTGATTGTTAACACCTGCACTTGCTGTGAGCTGCAAGTTAAGACTGCCTCCCTGACGATGTAAAGAGCACAGAAACTGGTAGGAGGAGAACACCGTCAGTGGCTAGGAATGTTTACTGTGCTGTGAACTGGAGTGCACCCATCTCCTTTTTTTTGTCATATTTCCAGGATTTTTGAAGGGTGGAATCTTCAGAATCTGATAGGGTGCTGCACCGGGTGGGGGGATACATGCCCTGCTTTGGAGTGCCTCACTGTAGGCTACTCCCCCGCTTTCCCCACTGTGGGATTGGGTGTGAGTTTGTTCCTTGCAAACCTGATGACTACAGCTACCCGAAGTCCTTGCAGCAGAATCATCATTGATTGTTAACACCTGCACTCACTGTGAGCTGCAAGTTAAGACTGCCTCTCTGACGATGTAAAGAGCACAGAAACTGGTAGGAGGAGAACACCAGTCAGTGGCTCGGAATGTTTACTGGGCTGTGAACTGGAGTGCACCCATCTCCTTTTTTTTGTCATATTTCCAGGATTTTTGAAGGGTGGAATCTTCCGAATCTGATAGGGTGCTGCACCGGGTGGGGGGATACATGCCCTGCTTTGGAGTGCCTCACTGTAGGCTACTCCCCCGCTTTCCCCACTGTGGGATTGGGTGTGAGTTTGTTCCTTGCAAACCTGATGACTACAGCTACCAGAAGATGACGATCTGAAGAGCACAGAAACCGGTAGGAGGAGAACACCAGTGGCTGAGAAGGTTTACTGTGCAGGGAACTGGAGTGCACCCATCTCCTCTTTTTCGTCACATTTCCAGGATTTTTGAAGGGTGGAATCTTCAGAATCTGATAGGGTGCTGCACCGGGGGGGGCACATGCCGTGCCTCACTGTAGGCTACGCCCCCCTTTTCCCCACTGTGGGATTGGGTGTGAGCTTGTTCCCTGCAAACCTGATGACTACACCTACCAGAGGTCCTTGCAGCAGAATCATCATTGATTGTTAACACCTGCACTTGCTGTGAGCTGCAGGTTAAGACTGCCTCCCTGACGATGTGAAGAGCACAGAAACCAGTAGGAGGAAAACACCAGTGGCTGAGAAGGTTTACTGTGCAGGAAACTGGAGTGCGCCTCTCTCCTCTTATATATACATATATATACAGTGAAAAAACGTTGTTAAAGGGACATTATGGTTCCAAGTAAAACCAAAACACTCCTGAAATTCGCCAGTTATGGTAAGCTAAGCAACCATTACTTGCGCTACCATCGTGCACTGCTAAAACTAACACCCAGGACATCAAAGATGACATCACAAATGTCATTGATGACATCACTTTTGACATAACATGTCTGGCTCCCTCTTTTTTCTTTTAGTGACATATGTAGGCCAGTAACAGTCAGGAACTAAAAATTCCAAAAGTACTACATTTGTAGATATATACTTCAAATAAGTTCTTACAATAATTCGCTTGGGGTTCACTTACAGCATATGAAACATATACATAGGGGAAAGCACAGACTTGGAAGACAGCAATGCTTTCTATATATTAGGATGACCAGTAAGGGTATCAACAGTTTTTTTTATAGTTCTGCTGTTTTTTTTATTACTGCACTTTCTCTGGATATGCTCATACTTGTATACATTGTACTCACACTGCTTTCCTTAGGGTCTACTCACATTATGGGATAGTTATACATAGGGAAGTAGCAGTTATGAAGTAGAGCAATCATTTCAATGCATGAAGATAATCAGGTTATGAAGATTGTCTGGTAATACTTCTGTTTTTTTGTTTACTTCATTCTCCCTGTATATGCTCATATTTGTATGTGTTGTTGTCTGTTTGTGTTTTGTTTGCAATAATGCAATAATGTTGTTAGTGGGTTTTATTAGGTACTTATTAAATATTTACAGTATGCAGAACTCTAATAAGCAAGCATTTATAATGTTTGTGTCTAACATAGCAAGATTATTAATATTGTACCTCCATCATGTCTGCTGTTCACTATACCTATGTTTCTACATATGTACCTTAGTATACTGGAAATAACTTCATAATAGAATGCTATTTATATCAATGCATTGCTTAATGCACTACGTACCTCATGATATTCATTCTATTGATCCTTGACACTTTTTTTATCAACATTACAATAAGAATCCCTTGAACAGACTTTTAATGAAAAGTAAATGCACATGTGATGTCATCTGTGATCTCATCAATGACATTTGTGATGTCATCTTTGATGTGTGAGGTGTTAGTCTTAGCAGTGCATGGTGGTAGCGTGAGTTATGCTTGCTTTGCTTACCATAACTGGCGAATTTCAGGGGTTTTCGGTTTTACTTGGAACCATAACGTCCCTTTAACAAAGTTTTTTTCACTGAATTTCATAGGTTTTTAGTAGCGCAATTTAACCATAACATCCCTTTAACTAAGTTTTTTCACTGAATATAGATATAGATAATGTAAATTGTATAAATGTTTACTAAGACTCCTTTAGCTTACATACATATAACATAGAAAATACTAAACCCCTGACCCGCTATTAATTGTGATACCTGCGAACCGTTTGCATGTCCGCAGACGGACGCGGTCACCATCAAGACTGCAAAAACTCAGGAGGTATCTTACATTATTGTATCATACAATAATAACACCAAACATGTTCAAAAAGCACCACATAAATACATTGGCCCTCATTACAATGCTGGCGCTAAACCATGGTGCTATTAGCACCATGGTTGGTGCCGGTATCGTAACGAGTCCGCCAATGTTCAATGGGGAACTACCACCCCATTCCAAGGTTGGGTTGGCGGTAATTCCCCATTGAACATTGGCCCTTCCCCATTCCCATTTTTGCCCCATAGGGCTCAATGGGACTGGGGAAGGCGCTAAGTACGGTACCGCAAATTGCGGTTCCGTACTTAGCACCAAGGTCCCTTTGCGGGTCCCTACTTTAACGGCTAGTCTAGACCAGCCGTTCAGGTCGGGTCCTACAAAGGGACCTCGTAGTAAGGCGCTAAGTGTTTAATGGCGCCGCAGCCTTTTACGGCACTGTTAAACACTTAGCGCCAGGGTCCTAATGAGGGCCATTACATTCAATAATAAATAAGAAGTGCAAACTGGATATGTAACACACCAACCTTCCACTTACATAACATATGCAACATAATGCAATATACCAAAACAAAATAATTATGCCTCCAACAGAAGGATCTCACACAAACTGCACAGCAAAAATCAGCAGCACACGTACGCAGCAGTAACACCAAAATTTAGCAACAAACTAGTGAGTACCATTACTTTATGTGTACTTAACAATTATTTTTTTTAAACACACCATACAAACATTAAAAATAATACAGAAACAGACGTTAGAAAATCATCTGCAGCAAATGTAGTAAAAAATTGATCTATTAAAAGAATAGTGCACTCAGAAATATTATTTTCCCAAGTGTTCGGACATGTGCTTCTAAGCATACGTTGATCGATCGTGCAAACATTTCCTATGCACCTTACCGTAATTTTCCTCCTTTTTACACATGCGAAATCAGGCACCAGGGCGCGGCCACCTTGTGATAATCTTATCCGTTGCCTTATCGCCCAAGGCGGACTTCCCTGGCGGCACTAATTCATATTCCCCGCCCCTGAGGCTGACATCACCAAACCTAGTGATATTCTCCACCTATCTTCAGGACATTACTATGCAGCGTAGTAAAACACACCGAATCATCACCTATGTGATAACGTTACTTGACGCAGAACCCAGAATATCAACACACATCATCTCACAACATAGCGCGTCATAATTTTGAATATAAAACCATAATTCTAAAGGAAATAGCAAAACTGTACAATTTGTAAAATACTTTATTTCACAATAAACGCCCCGAGAACATCCAGCAATTGCCATATTCAAGCAAATAGGTAATTTTTTTCTTCGTTCTCGATCCACAAATGTTTATTGTAAGTCACGCGGTGTTCCTTTTGGTTATAAGAACGCATTGGACGCACTGTGAATCGCAAGCCTTTGGCATAAACTTGGCGCCAGGCCACCGTAAACGATGTCAAGTTGCTCCTTATCGCTGGTACGGCGTACGGGCATATGGATCCGTGCCGATCGCCCCGAAAAAGCATCATTGTGATCCACCCATTCAGGTATATCTGTAGCTGACGGTTAAAAAAAACCTCAGTTGGTATCTGAATCCATGACAATCGCAGAAAGCCAAGATGTAGCTGTTTAAAAAAGATAACAGAAATGTGTCTCAGTTGCCGATCTTTATTACAGTTTATAATTTAACCATTAATTTGGCCCCCTGTTACAACAATTGACAAACACGGACGTGAAACAATGTAAACTCAGACAAAACAATGTGCAAAGTACTCTTCAGTTGGCTTTAGAAGTTACACTGTGGACTATTGTCAGCTTGAAATGGGATGCTGAGTCTAACACTACAATCAGGGAGCAAAATAAAACCAAGAAGAACACATAGACGGAATTTTAATTAAATATTAGCGTTGAATTACGTGTTTGTGCAACCTGGGAGAACCCACTACTGGACTACACACATCTCGATGCTGCACTGCCCATGTACCGAGGACAAAACAAACTACACACACAAGTTGTAATTTTGTGTCGTTGCAATATGCCACACACAACAAACAATACAATGTAACCCACCAATTATGTCACCAAATGATAATTTGACTAGTTTGTGTATAAAATCGTCCAAAGTAAAACTTACATAATATTCGGCATTTCGATTCTATCGGCGTAACGCAGACACTCTGTTCAGTTCAATGAATTTTCATAAAATGAAATTACATGTTCCTTTGTCCAATTTTTGAATGGTGAACATTTTCATATTTGAAAGTCTTACATCCCTCCCTTCATGCATGTCACATCTCCCGCACCGAGTGCATCCCCTACAGGTGCTCTTTCCACGCCCTCGGCCTCCGTCCCTCCCACTACCCCACACACGCACCCTGCTCATGTACTCCTGTGCATCCCTTCGCCCATCATGGTAGATTGCAGCATGGCAGACCTGGCGTCTATCGCCCCTCCCGTTCTTGGCAGCTGAACTTGAGGATTCCGTCTCATCATAGCGCCTTGCGCTGTCCACGGAGACCCGCGCGTCACGGATCACGTGATTTTCCATCACGCAGCAACGCTTCCGTGTCACGTATCACGTGACTTCTGACATTGTTTAAAGGCTTCCGGAAACAAGGAGCGTTGCTTCACAGCTGTTTTCCTCCTGGATCACGTGACGCTTAGTTCTTCGGTTTGACTTACGGATTGTTTCCTCGACCACGCTTTGTTCCACGGATTGCCTTGCCTCATCCTTCTACTGTTCGAACTTTGGACCTCCTGTTGCCTGACCACGCTTTTGCTCCATGGACTGCTCTGCCTCACCCTTCTACTGTTCGAACATTGGACCTCCTGTTGCCTGACTATGCTTTGCTCTACGGATTGCTCTGCCTCACCCTTCTACTGTTCGAACTTTGGTCCTCTTGTTGCCTGACCACGGTATCGTCCCTGGATACTCTACGGATCACGTCTCTTTATCTTGAAACCTGGCCTCAGGCCCCACGCTAGGTGTTTACCTGTCCATACTCCTGACCTCATACAGCTCCTGCCCTGGGGTCCAGTCCTTCCTCACGTCTCTGGGCAACCTTTCAGTACACATAGGTAAGCAGTGTCAAGTTACCTGTGTTCTTGTGTTTATTCTTCCTGCTCTGTGCATAACCTCATAATCCATTGCCTTACAGCGTTCAAGGGGTTCTTCTGGGTGTTCCTGAATCCAGGCCCGACGGACTACCACACCTGTGGCCTCAAAGACCGCACAGGCAGTGTTTTTGGTGTTGTCTGTGTGGTACTTGGGGACGGAGGTATTCATACTCTGCACGACCATCAAGTCCATAACAGACTGTGAAGCCCTTGGCTGTTCAGAGTATGAATCCCTCCGCCGGGGACCCAGTGACCGCTTTAATGCAGGCCGTGGCGGCCCTTAGGACCGACATGGCCGCAGCCACGACCACCATTCACCATTGCCTAGACGCTTTGCAGAGCACACGTTATCCTCTACCTGCAGACACCGAGTTCGGGGACCCTGCCCCTCCAGTTCAGCCTGTCCCTGCTCCAGCCCCCGCCCCCACTCCCGTGTTGCTCCCGACCTCCTTCCCTCTTGCTGCCCCAGAACGCTTCCAGGGTGACCCACGTAAATACTGCACCTTCATAAACCAATGTTAGCTTCACTTCTTGTGCAGACTCCAAGCCTTCCCCGATTCTGTCACAAAGGCCGCCTTCCTTTTGTCTCATCTATCCGGAGTAGCGGCTACCTGGGCAAATCCGTTGCTAGAAAACGACCACCCCGCTTTATACGACTTCGAGCTTCTCGTAACAGAGATGGCAAAAGTGTTCGACACCCGCTATAAGGCCCAGTCAAGGGACCTGGAACTACTAGATCTCTCACAGGGTAAACAAACACTAATTGAGTACATCACCCGTCACAATCAGCTCGCGGCTGAGACTTCCTGGCCAGAGGAAAAGAAAGCGATCGTGTTCTACCGAGGTCTATGCAACGCCATGAAGGACGCCCTGTTGGCAGTGGTCGAAGTGAGCGGGAGCGGTCGGGAGCGGTGCTCCTATACTTTTTTAAATTACCTTTTACAGCTCCTACACTATTATTTTAAAAAGAAACCGTTCCGGAACGGTTTTGTTTTAAAATAAATGTGTAGGAAGCAGTTGAAACTTGCACTTTCAGTGCAGTGCACTGAACATTCCCTTAAACTCCAGGCGCATGCATTTGGGGGTTTATACTGTGCATGGGAGGGGGTATGGCGATGGGGTTGGATGGGAGCGGTGCAGACCAGTAGGGAACATAGCTCCACTACTTCTTTTCGTACACTTCGACCACTGCCTGTCGGTGGTTCCTGCCCTGCCCTCTGTGTTCAAGGATCTTGTAGACCTTGCACTACAGGTGGACGCCCGGAGGTCCGAACGGAAGGCAGAAACCACGTTCGCTGGCCAGTCAACCACGGCCCCTTCTCCCGCCGGTTCCGAACCCATGCAAATAGGCGGGATTCGAAGCCCGATAACACAGTCCGAACGGGAACGTCAGAAAACCGACAACGCCTGTTTTTATTGCGGGCTAAATGGACACTACGTAAGGGAATGCCCCCGACGACCAAAGAACAAGGCGTCAGGTTTTCAGAAGGCTCGCCCATGATACAGGGGGCACCGGCGAGCCTGTCCACGACCCCCACTGAACCCGCCTTCGGTCCTATCAGACCGGTTGTGGTTCACGCCCTTTTGAAACCTACCACGGAGATCATCCATGCTGTTCAGATCGTGATCGACTCCGGGGCCACGGGTTGTTTCATAGACATCGCATTAGCCCATTCTCTCAATCTGCCCCTGATTAAAAAAGAACACTCGGAACCAGTGCAAGCAGTCGATGGCACATCCTTGGCCTCTGGTCCGGTCAAACACCAAACTGCGCCTCTGGAAGTGGTGACACAGAGCACCCATAAGGAGAACCTGTCATTTGATCTCATCACCACGCCACAGTTCGGTGTCATTTTGGGTATCCCCTGGTTAAGGCACCACAACCCTTTGATTAATTGGGGAACGGGTCAAGTAACGTTCGAGTCAGAGGAATGCCAGCACTTCTGCCTAACAGAACCAGAGTCACTGTCCTCTCCCGCCAGGATCCTCGGCGCTTTGGCTTCCTCCAGTATCAGGGACATAGTTCCCGACACCACGTCATCACATAATGTGGGAGCTGTTATGGCAGGCATTCCCGTGGACTACCACGACTATCATATGGTTTTTGACAAAGTCACAGCGGAAGGTCTACCTCCACACAGACCCTACGACTGTCCTATTGATCTTCTCCCGGATGCTCCCATACCAAGGGGTAGAATATACTCGTTATCGCAGTCTGAGGAACGGGCCTTAAAAGAATACATCCAGCAAGCCTTGCGTTTGGGTCATATCCGCCCTTCCTGTTCTCCAGCTGCCAGTCCTATATTTTTTGTGCCAAAAAAGGAAAACAATCTGTGCCCATGCGTAGACTATAGACGGTTAAATGCTATCACCGTAAAGAACAGGTACCCCATTCCGCTCATCTCCACGCTACTGGACAGGTTGACGAAGGCGTCCCTCTTTACCAAGCTAGACCTGAGAGGGGCATACAACCTAATCCGCATGCGGCGTGGAGACGAATGGAAAACGGCATTTTGCTCCCGACAGGGATTATTTGAATACACCGTGATGCCCTTCGGGCTCTGTAATGCCCCTGCAACGTTCCAAGGTTTCATCAACGACGTATTCTCTGACATCCTGGATACGTACGTGGTGGTCTATTTGGACGACATATTGATCTATTCGTCCTCCTTGAAAGAACATATCGCTCATGTCAGAGAGATCCTCTCCCGCCTCAAGAAGAACACCCTATTCGCCAAGCCTGAGAAATGCTTGTTTCATACGAGGGAGGTAGAGTTCCTGGGTTTTCACATCACCCCTGGAGGGTTATCCATGAATCAGTCAAAGGTCAGTGCTGTCACAGAATGGCCAGTCCCTGTCAACCTTAAACAACTCCAGTCTTTTCTCGGCTTTGCTAACTTTTACCGGCGATTCATCGCCGGCTTCTCTTCCATTGTATCTCCACTGACCGCGCTGACCAGCCCTCTTGTCCCTTTCGCCTGGTCCTCTGTACATCAGGAGGCCTTCGAGGCGCTTAAGTCCAGGTTTGTTTCTGCCCCTGTGTTACAGCACCCTGACCCAGACCTCCCGTTTGTACTAGAGGCAGACGCTTCCTTGTTCGCTCTGGGTGCCATACAGTCCCAGCCATGTCCAGCCATGGGTAGTTTGCATCCGGTAGCATACCACTCACGGAAGTTCACCGTAGCCGAGTCCCACTACACAGTGACTGAGAAAGAGCTGTTGGCCATCAAGGACGCCCTCCAAACATGGCGACACCACCTCATAGGGGCGAAACACCAGACGGTAGTATACACGAACCTACAGGACCTGGCCTCTCTTAAGTGCGTGAATGGTAGACAAGTGTGTTGGCACTTGTTCTTTGCTGCCTTTGATTTTGTGGTTAAACACAGGCCAGGTCTTGTTCACGGCAAGGCAGATGCCCTTTCTCGCTCTCCCGGGGGGGAACCACTGTCTTCATTCCCAGACACATTGTTGGGGAAGGGCCATGTTATTTGTTTATGTACACCATCCCCGCCCATGCTTACCGCCATTACGCAATGGGTCTCCCAACACCCACATGCACTCACTGAATGGGACATTGTACTTCGGGAGGGGTTGCCGTTTGTCCAGGGCAAGCTGTTCCTTCCCACGTGCGATGTACTGGCGTGCCCTTACCAAGCTCCTGGGTATTGATGCTCGCTTCTCCTCAGCCTATCACCCAGAAAGCGATGGGCAGACCGAGAGAGTGAATCAGGCCATGGAACAGTATCTGCGGTGTTTGACCCTCCAATACCAGGACTCCTGGTCCAATCTGCTCCACCTCGCTGAATTTGCATATAACAACTCACAACACTCAGCTACTGGTTTCTCCCCTTTCTATTCTATGTATGGACAACATCCACGCACCCTCCCGCTCCCTGATCTCTCCTCCGCCACCCCTGCTGCCAACGCCTGTGTTCGCGACCTGGCGGGTGTCCATGCTCAGACCCTTATCCATCTCCGTGAGGCCCAGACGGTTATGAAGACGAAGGCTGACCGGAGGCGGTCAGCGGCCCCTGAGTACCGCGTGGGTGACCGGGTATGGCTGTCGACCCGGCACTTACGTATCCCTGGGTGTCGCAAGCTGTTGCCCCGTTTTGTGGGTCCCTACAAGATCGCAAAAGTCCTGAACCCCGTGGCTTTCCGCCTTGCTGTTCCTCCTGCTTGGCGGATCCACCCGGTTTTTCATACCTCTCTCCTCAAGCCCTGCCTTGCTCCTACCCGTGTCAGTGCTCCACCCGCACCTGTCTCGGTGTCCTCCCCGGATGTCTTCGAGGTCAGTGCTATCCTGGGTTCCCGCTTTCACAGGGGTCGCCTTCAGTATCTCGTGGACTGGGTGGGTTATGGTCCTGAGGACCGCTCTTGGGTTTCCTCCCGTGATGTCCATGCCCCGCTTCTTGTTGCCCGTTTTCATAGGGACTGCCCTGCCTGCCCACGGGGTTGTGGGCCTTTGAGGGGGGACTCTGTCACGTCTCCCGCACCGAGTGCATCCCCTACAGGTGCTCTTTCCCCGCCCTCGGCCTCCGTCCCTCCCACTACCCCACACACGCACCCTGGCTCACGTACTCCCGTGCATCCCTTTGCCCATCATGGTAGATTGCAGCATGGCAGACCTGGCGTCTATCGCCCCTCCCGTTCTTGGCAGCTGAACTGGAGGATTCCGTCTCGTCATAGCGCCTTGCGCTGTCCACGGAGACCCGCGCGTCACGGATCACGTGATTTTCCATCACGCAGCAACGCTTCCGTGTCACGTATCACGTAACTTCTGACATTGTTTAAAGGCTTCTGGAAACAAGGAGCGTTGCTTCACAGCTGTTTTCCTCCTGGATCACGTGACGCTTAGTTCTTCGGTTTGACTTACGGATTGTTTCCTCGACCACGCTTTGTTCCACGGATTGCCTTGCCTCATCCTTCTACTGTTCGAACTTTGGACCTCCTGTTGCCTGACCACGCTTTTGCTCCACGGACTGCTCTGCCTCACCCTTCTACTGTTCGAACATTGGACCTCCTGTTGCCTGACTACGCTTTGCTCCACGGATTGCTCTGCCTCACCCTTCTACTGTTCGAACTTTGGTCCTCTTGTTGCCTGACCACGGTATCGTCCCTGGATACTCTACGGATCACGTCTCTTTATCTTGAAACCTGGCCTCAGGCCCCACGCTAGGTGTTTACCTGTCCATACTCCTGACCTCATACAGCTCCTGCCCTGGGGTCCAGTCCTTCCTCACGTCTCTCGGCAACCTTTCAGTACACATAGGTAAGCAGTGTCAAGTTACCTGTGTTCTTGTGTTTATTCTTCCTGCTCTGTGCATAACCTCATAATCCATTGCCTTTCAGCGTTCAAGGGGTTCTTCTGGCTGTTCCTGAATCCAGGCCCGATGGACTACCACACCTGTGGCCTCAAAGACCGCACAGGCAGTGTTTCTGGTGTTGTCTGTGTGGTACTTGGGGACGGAGGTATTCATACTCTGCACGACCATCAAGTCCATAACAATACATTCCTTTCAAATCCTCCCTTTGTTTCAAGGTCGAAAAACAAAGGAACCTTATACTGTGTATCATTCGTGTGTTTGCACAGCTAGGAAACAAAAATTCAATGGCTCTGACCTTCACTCAGAATGGGAGCTGATAGCCTATCACCACAGTGGCATTACAAATATTTTTGAAAAACATATGAATTGTTTGCTACCATTCACCAATGTGGGTGACATTTCTACAGATTTATTTTGTTCCTCTGGAGAACTTTGCACTCTCCCAGTGACTCCCACAGTCAGGCCACACCACCTGTCACCTCATCCCATCTCCTCTTCACACGGCAAATCACGTAAACTTTTTGAAAGGAGCAAGTCACAAGCCCTGACAAAAAGTGGTCGTATGAGAATGTACGAGCAAACCCTGCTGCAACCCCCTCCCGCCGCGTGGCAGACCCTGACCCCTATGACCGCAGTTACATATTAGTGGCCTATAATTTGCACACGTGTGTTTGTACTATCATATTTTCGGTCACTAGCAAGATGAACGGTGTGGGCGCCTTTCCACCTTACAAATACAAACACATAGTAAATACATAATAATAATGCTTTCACGTTAGAATGCAGATGGTACCAAAAACAACTGCAAGCTAACTGGATTTACACATGGTAAACTATCACTTGGCTAAAAACCTTCACAACAGTAGGCATAATCTACCACGCAACAGCCACAACCAATACACGTCACTACACTACATATATAGAAAAAAAGTGTGGATGGGTCAAATATAATGGTACCAACATTACTGTAAAACAGAGAATGAGAAGGTCTGCAACCTACCTCAATAAATCGCACCCAACAACTTCTTCTTTCCACCTGCTGAGGACAAAAAACAAAACTATCGTCCCATATTGCCCTAGGTACTGAGCCAGAAAAAATAACCTTGACATTTGGAAGTATTTTCATTACTGCCTGAACCAAATATTCCAAATCTGCCAACAAAGTAGGCGCACTGACATACCCCAAATACAAAGCACCACAGTGCAAAACAACTACATGTGCAATGTTGACCCTGCCCATATCTCCACAAACCTACACAATTCACTGCACATTAAAACCAGGCACAGTGCTCCACACCACCACCGCTCCTTAAACATCAAAATTGTTTGCCACAATCCTACATTTAACATACTACTCCAAACCATGCACAAACATATCTCCAACCAACAACACCCTGATTTTCTCCACCTCTACCATCTTCACTACACACAGCCTCTTTCAACACAAACCACAACCTCAACATCTAATTGGCTGATCCCTATAGGCCCCTTTACAAGCTGCATTTGCTGAGAAACACTGGATGTGGCACGCCATGCCCTCGGACACCCATGATGTCCGAAGAGCACGTAACACTGGGGCAGCCCTTCTATCCTTTCCACTTCACTTTCTGCACCATTTCCTCATTGGCTACTGTTAAACAGTCACACAATCATCCACCAATCACATCCAAGAACTCTACATCTAACTCTATCATCACACATCAGCACTTTAGATGTACTATTGATCACACACAGTACAATTTGGCTGTCACTGCAACAGACCTACAGCAACAACTACTATAAAACTGGCCAATATTTCTACTTGCAGATTCATGCACATCCACATGCATGAACACAGACTACAGGTATGAATATTTTCTACACAGTACATGTACAGCTCTTCTAAGAATACATATAAACAGAATAACTGCCACTTACCCTGTATAAACTGTAAAATGACCTTACTGTCATTTATCCCATCTGCTATGATGACGTGTCAATTGCAAACCTGTCTCCTCTCTAAATGTGTGTTTACTCACCCAGCTATCTAAATTTTTTTTATTTCATATTAAAAGATGGCAGAAATAACAGTATAATTATGAAAAAGACTGTCCAGTGTGTTATAAAATTACACGCAGCCAGGATGAGTACATGCATCTTCATTCAAGCACACACACAGACAATATCATTACAAAGGCTCCCAGTTCAAACAACGCCACTGCCTCTATATGAAATCCTACTCCTTTATTTCTCACACCTTCACAAATGCATACAATGCATGCTTTTCTGTACAATCTCTGCCATTTACCCTGTAAAAATAGCAAAACATGCATATGATTATTTCTTCTACCTTTTACCATCCAATAACATAACATTAAAAAAGCAAATACGTTTACTATTATACTCATTTGTAAAACATATTCAACTAACAGATTCAAAATAAAATATACAGGATGCACATAGGCAATGAAAGTGCATATGCATACTATGCTCAGTTGTAAGAAAACACTACTATTACAAAAACAAAAAAACAATGTCTACATTAACAAAAGTGCTATAAACACACATATTCACTAACTTCTTTCTTTTACAATTGCAGTGAAGCCCATTCTCTTGAAAAGCAGCAGCGTCTGAAGTAGGAACAACGACTTTGAAGAAACCTACTCTTTCCATACAAAAAAGTAAGTACAATACTAACATAATGTTCTAACTGTTAGTCAAACACACTAGCATTTTACTGTTGTAGAACAAAGAAGTGTATTCACACTTTCCCATTAGATGTATTATTAGCTCTTCCCCTTACCAGTTGCATACTTTATATTGTCATCTGAAGCCAAGTATAGGAGCACACAAATACAAGAATAACCTTCCCAACTTGATATAGCTGCCAATTGTACAATCACACACCTCCACAATCATCCTTACCATCATACTCAGGCACTCATGCACAAAGCACGCCTACACGGCACAACAGCCCAACCCACACTTTCTTTTTTTCTCCAACAAACCCCAAAGAATGCCTACCAAAAAGCAACTCCATAGATAGCAACACAGAAATAAAAGTGTCCAAAATAATCATCCATCTCTACCAGATTTTGTACAAAAACTTCAAACAAAACAGCTAATACAGTCATTACGCAAAACAAAACAAGCTTCCAGTACAGAAACTTTCCCTCCTCTATCAAACTATTAAATGAAACAAAAAGTGATTAACAAGACTTCAGCTACCACTACTGCTAACGGTGCACCTATAAATCTTGATATAGTAGCAACTAACCATACCAAATTTCTTTTTTACAAAAATGTTCCGCCACAGAGTCCTTCAGAACCTTATGAAAACAGGAGAGAAATCATGGATAACCCTTAAAACCTACCGTAGAAAAGTAATCCTAAAAGCTCTTATAGACAGTGCAATCCTTCTCAAAAGGAAGTTATTTATTTTATTTTTAATCAGAATGAAACCACTAACAAAACGAACTACTAAATTACAAAAAACACCTCTCAATAAACTGAATATCAACAAAAATAACTCCTTAAACATCTGTGGAGGTGAATGGAGTCACACCACAAGCACAGAACCATATTTTAATGGAACCATATTTTAATGAAGAAGCATATAAATAAAAGCAAAAAAAAACAATTGCCATACATAGCAGTGGACGAGGGTATGAAAAACTTAATAACACCATTATGATACAAGAAACTCAGCTCACAAAAATATCCCCAGAAAACTCAGTATCACATCTCCATTCTAATAAACCAAAATGTCCAGTCTACAAATGGCCGTGCACATCAATGTGTAACATTGCCAAAAAATCTTTCACATCTTTACGCCACTTCCTCAATCAGTATGTAAAAAGCAAACACAAAATCAAAATGAAACTCCTACAAAATATGGATGCCTGTCCAGTGCGCAAATACACAGGACTACAAGGACATTCATTAGCCTGCATTTCAGGACCCATTTGCAAAAGCACCTTCCATCATACCAAAATGATATCAACACATCATTCAACTATAAAAATCTGGTCCATAAAGTCTACTATGCTAAAGGTCCTGCTTTAGAACTAGTCAATTTAAATAACAATCTTCTACATGGTACAGTCAAACAACTACTCAAAGAAATAGAGCATATCCAGAGAAAATATTTTGGTAGTGAAAGCCACTTACAAAATGAATTAGCTTTACAACAAACTACCATCTACTGTACAAATAGCAACCTTCTATTAAACACATACAAAAAAGAAATTCTAAAGTTTAAAAGTACCTCTGGTGAAGTACCAAACCATGTGTGTGTGTTGCTGCAGTATTTTTTATAAAAGGAACCCAAAAACTATAGACATAACATACAAAATAGAAGACAATGGCCCTCATTACGAGGTTGGAGGTAACCGTACCGCATTTAGCGGCATGGTTGCCTCCTTACCACATACCGGGCCCCAGTTCCTCAAATGAGGACTTACCGGGCCATCCCAACCTTGGCAGACCCGGTAATTCCTCATCCGAGGAACCCGGACCCGGTCCATCCCCATTCCCATTCGAGCCCCCATAGGGCTCAATGGGGATGGAGCTAACAACGGGCCCGTTAACAACGGGCCCGTTGTTAGCTCCCTGGTCTCCTCGCGGGACCCGGTATGGATACATAGTTTTACCAGGCGCCCATTGCGGGTCCCGCGAGGAGACCTTGTGATAGGGCGGAATGGGTTTACCGGGACCAGCACCATTACCGGTGGCGGTAAACCCATTCCGCCAACCTTGTAATGAGGGCCAATAAAGATTCAAAATGGTTCCAATTAGCTCCCTACCTTATAGCAGAAAACAAATACGAAATTACTGACCCCTTAATACTTTTCAATTACTGCACTGCAAAACTTGAAAACAACCAAACACCTTCACGTGCTATCACAAATAACTTGGAATTATTCCCACTACCAAAACCCCTGCAACAACTAAATTTATATGAGAGCATCATAATTCAAACAGTGCACCCACTTCAAGCAATAATACGCCTTCAACAAAAACAGAAAAATGACCTCCCTCTAAATTAGTGAAAGGCATTTGTGGCAAAGTAGTTTATTTACCATTAGATCTCAAAGAAAATCTACACACTCATACACCACAATCCAAAATATTTACTTCCAAAGGTATCTTTTAATGCAGTCCTATTACAAACTGTACAATCTTAACTGCATAGGCTAGCCAAAACTTCAGGTACAAACTGTACAAATGAAACAGTACACAAACTTTTGGGTTCTGGATATTTGATTCTATAGGTGTGTCATGCTGCAGTGGTTGTGGCCAGGGTGTAGACTCTTGGGTGCATGGCCTATGGCCCTCGGCCATGCACCCAAGACTCTAGGACCTGGCCACAGCCACTGCAGCATAACACATCTATGCTACCAAACATTTTGACTGTGGTATGTGGGCTGCTTATAGGGGATATTAATTACAATCACTCCTCTACTAACAACCCAAAACCAACATCATACTAAAGTAAAATAGCCAGTAGTGCATTTATTATGTCCTCAGACAGACACGAAGACCGCGGACATGGCAAACACATCAGGGGCACCTACTACCTGACCAAATACAGTATTTGAGCCATTTCTTACTCCCCAAGCACTTCTGCACACCAACACACTCCTCGAAATTGCATTTTGCCTCTGTTCGCCGCCGCGCTGTCAGCGGATCCAAGATGGCGGGCGCATCGAAACAATGTGACGCACCTCACGCCTCACCCCAGCCAATCGGCGAATACGTTGTGTGTCTGCGGACATGATGCATGCCGCTCAGCCAATCGGTATCCTGTCCGCAGAGCGAACAGGGAAGCGCGTCCACGGAGCGGACATAGATATCGCTAAATTTTTTGCCTTACATTTTGGTCACTTTAAAAAAACTACTGGACGGATTTACACCAAATTGACAAAAGCACGCATTTGGAACTAAGCCGCTGCTCCTGCCGCAAATTTGGTCGAAATCGGTCCAGCGGTTTGAGCTGTAGGCGTGTGCAAAGTGTTTTCCCGTTATGTCTATGGGAAAAAAAGAAATGTTGGGACCTCCCTATAGCTTTGCCCCTGCTGAACCAAACCTCACTAAAATTTGCAACATAATTCAGAGTGGGCCATATACTTTTTCTGCAAAGTTTGGTGAGGATTTGTCCAGGGGGAGCGAAGTTATAAGCCGCCCAAAAAGTGCTCTTCCTATGGGATTAGCAATTTAACCATAACTACACAGCCACTACCGTGGGCTGTGTAATATATATATATATATATATATATATATATATATATATATATATATATATATATATATATATATATATATATATATATATCCCTTCCTCTTAGTTATGTTTTTTGCACAATGCATAATTCTATCCATAATTTATGAGGCCAGCTCTTCCTTCAAAACTCTGCTGTCTGTTCTGCCATCCCAGGGCATGGAAAAGACACACCACCAGTCAGTTCCTTCGATAAAGGGGGTCAGACTGCACACCTTTCCCTGCACCTCCCATCCGGCTTTGTGAGATCTTTATGCCCTCCAGTGCAGCACATCAGAGAAGATTTATTTATTTATTTATTTGCATTTATCAATCGCGCTTGCAGCCCAGGAGGCATTGAGGCGCTGTTACAGATGATAAGCAGACTTAAGTTACAGGTGGGTGCCCAATGGGCTCATGGTTACACAGTAGCAAACAAATATGCATGAAATTGCTAAAAACCAATTCGTGATAGATATTCTGTTTAGACAAAGAGTCTAGTTTTGATAGCCTTTCGGAAGGCTAGGTGTGATTCAATCAGTATTAGGTGAGATGGCAGTATGTTCCAGTGCGTGGCTGCTTGGGTGGGGAAGCTGGAGCCTCCAGCACGCACCTTTCGTGAAATAGGTGCGACAATCGCGTTGGCATAGCGTGATCTTAGGGGTCTGGTGGCCGCGTGATTGATGATTCTGTCGGTCAGGTTGGGCGGGGCGAGTTTGTGGAGGCATTTGTGGGTGAAGGCAAGAGTTTTAAAGACAATTCTCTCTTTGACAGGGAGCCAGTGGGCTTGTCTTCTGATTTCAGAGATGTGGTCTCTTCTACCGGTACCGGTAGCGCATTGTTTTGAGCTAGCTGCAATTTGGCCACATTTTTGTTGGAGGTCCCAGCGAGGAGGGCCTTGCAATAGTCTAGCATTTACCCGATGGTGAGGCAATTATGGCGGGCCAGGAAGGGCCTGGCAGCGTTGAGGATTTTAGAGTAGTAAGCTGAGGAGGTGGCAATAGCATTGACCTGTCTGTCCATGAAAAGGGTGGAGTCAAGGTAGACTCTGAGTGTCTTAACATGGTTTAAGACCTTGATAGGAATGTTATCGATGGTGTAGGAGGAGTACTGGTCTCCAAGGTTGCCCAATGTGAAAGGTGACCCTATGAGGAGGAGTTCAGTTTTTTCACTATTGAGGCAAAGCCAGATCTCTGCCATCCAGGATTGGATGGTGGAGTAGATAGTGGTGAGGGTGTTAGTGTCTGCTAGGTAGTCGCCTGTGAGTGGGATGAGTACCTGTGTGTCATCCGCGTAATTGGTGTAGGATATGCCAAGGGAATCCAAGATGCTGAACAGGGGCCTTGTGAAAAGGTTGTAAAGCGTGGGTGCTATACAGGACCTTGTCTTTGTAACCTGCAAAAGATTAAAAGGTCCCTGATTGCTGTCACAATATATAGAGATAAGGTCATTTCTCAAACATAACCCAATGCAGCCATCTTTGGATAAAGACAAACAAAGTGCAATAGAGACATTTATTCCCCCCCACCCCCCAGGTCTTCCACAAGTGTTTGTTCAGTCAACTATGGTGGTAAAAGATGAAAAAAAGAAAGTGTCAAGGTCCTCCTGTATCTAACATATATAAAAGCTGGATGGAAGTGGTTCTGAGATGACACATGCCCCAGCCAGCCTGCCAAGGACACAAAGATTTCTGTCTCATTTGTATTGGTTAATTTCTCTACCTTATCTCTTTCTTACTTTACTGCAAATTACATTTATAAAAAATGCTATTGGGACACACTGCTGAGATCCTGCTAAATTAGTGTGCCTGGCTCTGCTTGAGCAGACCCTCCCCTTCTCTACTTTCTCAATCCTGCCTAAACACTATTTCTGTGGTTCCAGCCATTCTAACTTCTCTGATGCTTAAGGCCTGTTTTCATTTGTAATGCAAGCTATGATGTCCATTTTGGGAAGAATGGCTACCTTTTGCTATCACATTTCTATGTTAACGAAATATATTCATGTGTTATTCATGTTGCATGCGAATGCATGCATTTATTTACATGTGTGTGTTCCTATATGAATGAGTGCAGTGTAATATTCTTTAAATCTCTTTAACGTGTACATATGTAATCCTTTCACTTATTCTGGTCACTTTCAATTTACATTGGGCCTCATTAGGACCCAGGCGGATTTCGCGGTGCTAAATGCACCGCGAAGCACGGCGGAAAGCCGTCGATAGCGCCATGGGGGTTGGCGGATTTACCGCCCCATTCCGACCTCGGCGGAGCGGTAAATCCCCAATCCCCATTCTGCCCTTCCCCATTCCCATTCTTGCCCCATAGGGTATAATGGGAGTGGGGAAGGAGTTAATTACGCCACCGTAAAATACGGTGGCGTAATTAACAACGAGGTCCCGTAGCGCCATGGTTTTCTCCGCCTGGTAAAACCAGGCGGAGAAAACCTCCATGGCGCTAAGGGAACTCGTAGTACGGCGGACGGGTCCGCCGCGATTAGCGCTGGCGGAAACCCACTCCGCCTGGGTCCTAATGAGGCCCATTGTATCTTTTGCATCATGCAACTGCCTGGAATAAGAGCGGTATGGCTGCCTCTTATGAATTATGCTTTTTACTTTTTCAATGTTGGACAGGAGGATGGGGAATGAGCCCTGAGTGACATGTTCACCTGTCCATCACCAAAGGGGAAGAGGTAGTCACTTTTGGTCTGCTCCTATTCAATTTAAACACATTATTTAAAATATTTTCTTAGGGGAGAACCGCCAAACCCTCCTACATTTGTCTGTGGTCCCCACGGTCAAATTACGTAGTACTAGGAATTGAGCCCCATGTAGGACAAAATCATAACTTCACAGCATGGAGTCATTACATTTACACTGTAGCGTAAGCGGGTCCCGCCACCAAATTTTCATAATTTGAACTGCGGGTGCAAATGTAAAGGGCAAAAGGCAGTGTACAAGTGTGTACGCCGCCTTTTGCCCTTCACATGTGCAGTACACAATACAAAGTAAGTAAACGCTGCCTGGCATGAT
Source organism: Ambystoma mexicanum (assembly GCF_040938575.1). Classification (NCBI taxonomy): domain Eukaryota; kingdom Metazoa; phylum Chordata; class Amphibia; order Caudata; family Ambystomatidae; genus Ambystoma; species Ambystoma mexicanum. The sequence continues at coordinate 282,743,077 of NC_090931.1, read as the reverse complement.
GGCATGGCAGGCAGTGTTTAATTTTGTTTGTGAGTGCCGCTTGCTATGAAATTGCTCACCAATTAAATGACACCCCCACACGTCGGGGAGGGTTTCATTTCAACTGGGAACATTGCTTATCATGCACTCATGGTTAGCCTTGTTCCCAATTGAAATTAAACCCCACGCTCCCTGCCATGCTTGTTTGGCATGAAGAGTGTACAATGGATCCCGATGGGGTCCGCCTGCTTTATGCTGCAGCATAAAGCAGGCTGACCCCATAGGGAACTCCAACATTTGTGCTGGCACGAAAATGCATGCTGGCGCAGATGCTGGAGCATTTGTATGGTGGAGAGCAAGGGGGCAGCGGAAACGCAAGTTGTGTCCCGCCCCTCCTCTCTGCCATACAAATATTTGAAAATGGGCTGTGGCGTGATCACAAGCTGTTAAAGCCTTATTCAAGGCTTTTACGGTTTGCAATCACATTACGGCTCAATTAAAAATCAGCCCCTGTGTACGTAAAACAAGGCATAAAACTCGAAAAAGGGTCAAAAGGGGTAAGCATTGAAACACTGGGGAAACATAGGGATAAACTTTGGGTAGAATGGCAAGGTGTAAAACGATGCATAACAAAGGGGAAGGGATAGATAAAACGGGACATTAGTGGTTAAAAACTGTTAAGCCGAGAAAGGGGTAACATGAGAGGTAACATCAGAAAAGGTTCAAACTTTCCTTATCACCACATGCCACACAGTTGACATCAGATCACCAAATGCATGTTCACTTTGCCACTGGTGGTCTGTGTCAGATTCATGCATTTCTATGCACATGTCTTCTGCTTGGCCACCAGGGAGGTCTTCTTCTCTCCATGAGAGAGCCTATGGCCTGTTGCCCAGCAAGTCTATGTTAAAAGATCAAGATGTTGTACCTATAAATGTAACCCATACTTTATGAGCAGCACTTTTAGTATGAACAGAGCAACTGAGGTTCCTGTCTGGCATGCAGTGGGCCAATTTGTCAGTGAGACATTGTGGTCCTAGCTTGTTGTAGGCCAGGCACATAACACACAGTGCTGTAGAGTCTAGTATCGAGAGTCAAAAAAGCAACCAATGGTAGTGTTGATGAGTGCAGGCTGGAAGTACGAGATATCTGAGTGCTCCCGGTAGGGGTTTGCAACCGTTGGCTTTCCAGATGTTTTGAATTACAACTCCCATCAGCCCTTGCCAGCATATTCAATGGTCAAGGGTCATGGGAGTCAGAGTCCAGAAAATCTTGAGAGATGCAGGTTGTAGACCGAGATGGCACTGCTGGGAGACCGGGGGAGCCACTCGCCTAGAGATGCGGAGAAGGTATGTGATATGGCTAAAGATAAAGCAGGCAGCTCTGCTGGTGATACCCCGACATTGGAAAGACAAAGATCCTCCATATGTTCATGACTGGTTTATGTAGGTACGGAACTTTGTTGCTTTAGAGTGGCTGACATATAAGACCCAGGGCATGCAACAGGCTTTTAAAAAAAGAATGGGGAATGGTATTACAATTTTTACAAGCTGATTACAGCGTTTGCACTTTGCCCACATAAACTAGGGATTTTAGACATTGCATAGACTTTGACTCTTGGTGGACATTGAGGATAGTGGTTGGAGGGGTGGGAGGAAAGGGAAGAGAGGGTAAGCGGTGGGTTGTTGCTGGGATGGGTTTGTGTTTATTGTTTATAAAAATTGAAATGCCAATAAAAACAATAAAACAAGATTAAAAAAAAATAGAAAGCAGGCCAAGCAGTGAGGTGTGAGCCATTCCTCTGAGGTTAACGAGGTGGGTTTGATGGTAGACGGTACAAAGCATATATGTCTGTGGGGTTCATATATGTAGTATAGGGTTGCTAGTAGACTGAAAGGTGAGTCGGCTGGTGAGGGACGGGAGAGGTAGTTTGGGTCACTGGAGGAATTTCCATTATTGGAGTATGAGGTTAGGCTGAACTGGAGAAGGTCCAGTCTGTCATTGGGAAGAAATCAGAGGCCCTGTCGAGTTGTTATGCATGGGGATGATGTATTCTTGTTGTTCTGAGTTCCATTTTGATGATTATATTGGGGTAGTTTGGGTTGTTTTATGTCTGATGGGGTGACCAACTTAAGTTAGTCCAGTCTCCACAGTGTCCTTGATTAAAGCAGGTTTCCCGTGTCAGGGAGGATGACCCGAATGGGTCCCATCTCATCCTGGTTAGTGAGGATGCTGGTCGGTCTTTGGGTGGAAGTTACTGATGGCAATCATGGTGTTAATATCTGAAAGATTTGGCCTTTGGGAGTTGTATGTCCAGGCTTGTGCATCTGAATAGTTCTGGAGAGTCTTTGAGTCCCAGCTTGAGGTGGCTCACATAATAACATTTTTTGATTAGATTGGTGTTCAGAAGATGCCATGCTCGTTTGTCTGCTTGAACAGCCACCTTTTGAGAGAATTGCTGAAGACTTGCTGCTGATCCTCTGTATGAGGTTGCCTGGTCATTGAGGTCCATCACTTGCTTGACAGTAATGAGAAGGAGGATCTACCTTGGTGTGTCCTGTTGAAGGGTGGCACTGCTACTAAGTCTGAGTTGCTGAAGTGAAGTATTCAAGCAGGCAGGCTTTAAATATTGGTGGAGACAGAATGGATCCTTGGCCTACTCTACAGGTGATGTTGAGTGGGTGTGACTGAACGTCCCCAAAAGGGATGCCTCTGTCCTGCCTGAGAGTAAAGATGAGATCCAATATAAGCAACTCACTCTGATTCGATGTCCATCAGCGCTCCGAGCAGGATTTCGTGGCTTACAGTGTAGAAGGCCAAGGAAATGTCCAGAAAGATAAGGCCGCTTAGTATACATGCATTTGTTTTGTTTTTCAGTGCATTCCATGTGAATGAGAGGGAGGATCCTGCCCTCCTCATTGGTCTGAATCTGTGTTGTGATTTGTGCATGTCTTATGATAAACTTGATGATTACCCATCGGTAAACATGTTAAATTGCAAGGTACTAGTCAAGGATTAAAAGCCACTCACCCCCTCAGTGCTCCAGATACACACAGCACTCAATTTCTTAGTGCCAAGAGTCAAAGATCACCAGCCAATAGCAAGTAATTCTGAGGCCTGCAATAAGTAGCCTACTTTCTTAGAATCGGTTAATTGTGTTCTCATGACTTGCTGAGTGCAAGATTATACTGGACTGTAACTTATGTGTATTATTTTACACTTGGCAACAGAAATCCATAATATATTGTACTATAAGGACATTTTGATTGGGCGATAACAAGCTGATTGCGACATAATCAGCTAATTGTAATGTCATTACTTGCCAAGTAACTATAAATGATGCCTATTATGTTACATTTGGTAATATAAATGTATAATCTACTCTATTATAATTAACATTTTAAATCCAACACTTTATGTACCTGACCTACCTACTAAGGCTGATTAAAACCTGTTCTATAACATTCCAAGTGCTGCTGGCATCACAAGAAGGAAATCAGGTGTTTTATGTAAGCATTGAAAGTGCCCTGGCCCTGCTCTACTCCACCTCCCGAGAGCTGCTGATAAGCACGTCCTGTAAGGAACCTTTGTGTGGGCAATGCAATCTGCCACGAGTCGTTTCTTACAAAAAACCTACATAGCCTTCCACACTGCTTCCTTTCAATTGGTGCTTTCTGGAAAATAAGAAGGTGGCATCTTGGACTGTCGATCTTCTTAATGCAACTCTGGGCTTTATTCCAAAGCGAGGCAAACAAAACACACAGTGACGTGCCCATGGTGGCTAGATGGTTATCCTGTTATAAGATTCTCTACTGTACCCTCCCACGTGCATCGTTCCCACAAGGGCCACACATTCACAACGCTGCTGCATGCCTCGTGAACAGCACACAAACATTGGGAACCAAAAGCTCTGACCTGAAAAGAACAGGGCTGGCTTCCAAATGAATCAGGACTTCCTCTATTACTCATCAATAGTAATGGGCTTGTTCACAAGAGCTTCCATGGGTTCGGGAACAATTGAGACCTCCCTCGAATCTCCACAAATCTCCCTGTAATCCTCAAAGGATGTTTGGGGCAGTTGGAGTGAATCATGGTAACCCTAGGCTCACAAAGGGAAGCTCAAGTTACTGGGCAGATTTCAGTAAGGTGGCATGGTGGGTTCATGAACCTGCTGCAGACATTTGTGTGCAACCTGTGGGTGCCACGTTGAACACAGGTGGCGGGCGCATACAAGTCGACACACTGATTTGAGGAATGACTCTCCTGTTGTTTCAAAAAGAAACAATCCAATTTGTGGTTGCACTGCACAAACCATAAGCAGAATTGTTTCTCACCTCAATATTAGGAGTTAGCTCAGTGGTACTCATTTTCTCAACTTCAGAAAGGTGATATGTTGAGTCCTCCTTGCCCGTATTCATACCTATGATCTACAGCTTGCACACAGACAGCTACAGCAGGTCCCTCAACTCACTGAGAGTTACTACCAAAGCTTAATAAGGTTACATGTTATAGTGTAATAGCAGCATACATAGGCAACAGGAAAATGTATCTGGGGTAATTTCCATTTAAGACCCACATTTCATGAAGCAGACCACATCCATTTGCATTCAGTGCAAAAGGTGATCTCAGTGCAATTGTAAACCCTTCCACCATGTAGTTGAAAATTAAAGTGTAAAACACACGTCAAGTTGCCTTTACACGGTAAACCCTTACCGCACTACGTGTAATGAGGCCCATAGACTTCTTAACACCTTCTTTAACAAACTATGGGCCTCATTGCACGGATGGCGGTAAGGATTTACCGGTACCGGTAAAATACCGGTACCGGTAAATCCTTACCGCCTTACTTCGAGGTCCCTTTGCGGGTTGGGGGATTTAACGCCTGCTTTTTGCTGGAATGTCCAGTTAACACACAACATTTAGGACAGAAACGTATATAAGTCGGGCTATGATGGGTACAGTGTGGAGCAATAACAATTAATTTGGCTCTGTACCTTGTTTTCAGGTTCTAACCTTTGTTTCCTGTGTTTTTTAACGTTGAAATTTGCTTTTTATTGCGTTATGTATATTGTATTGTAACATGTGCATATGCTTTTTAAGTGTTTTAGAATTCTATGTCAGGGTTTTGTAGCTTTGAGTCTTTTGAATATTAAAATATGATATATGTAACAATTTTTGGACATATACTTGAGAGTGTCGGGTTCATAAGGTGATGTCCAGGTACTACCATTGTGTGCATTTTGAAATGTTAATGTATATTATGGATTAATGCTCCTCCTTTGTTTGAAACTTAATTTGATTATATCCCCACTTAGTAGGAGGTGTCAATACCGTATGTGTGGGGTAGTACCCCTGTAGAAATTTTCGCCTGCAATCAACCAGACCCATCAGACCACATGTGTATGATGTCTATCCACCATGTAGCATGCGTGACTAGCAAGCCGACGTACAATTATGCATGATGACTAACAGGATTTCTTTGTCCACCCAACAGGTTCACAGGCAACTCGGAAAGAGGAGGGTGCAGACCCATCTACATCCCATGACTGGGCCTCCAGAGCAATACCAAAAGCCACCGCCCCACTTCCCAGCAATGGGAAGGGAAGGAGAAAGGGCAGGAATGGGACACCAGGGCCCACCAGCACAACACATGTTAGCGTTGGCACGGCACCCGATGTCAGCAATGCTGACACAGCTGCATGTGCTGCACCCTTGGCAGCTGCAACCACCACCTAACAGCCAGCCACAGTGGTTGTGACAGGGGAGCAAGATGCTGGCAGGCAGGCCCAGGGAGCTGCATCCGCACCCATCCTACTGGCCCAGGACACTGCCTCATCACCTGAGCGGGGTGACCAGCCACATGATCAGCGTGGCCCGGAGGCAGAGGGTGACACGGATGGCAGTGTGGGTGGCAGGTCTTACGGCTCAACCTGCTTCAGCGCCAGCCAGAGCCCACAACCCATAATGCAGGAATCACAGGAAGCTATATGGAGGCGGCTAGACACCAGTGATCAACAGCAGGTGCACTTGGAAACGCTGGCGGACACACAAGTCCTATTCTTATTCGCAACTTTGGTAAGAAAATCATTCACCGTCTCTTACTTGTAGACAAATATTTTTATTTTATTCTTATTGCATCTGATTTGTTAAAAGAATGACTTCAACTTCTAAGAAGCCATCACTATGATTCACATTAGCACTTTCAGATAAGTGATAAATGACTGAGGCATCGGAGAAAGTGAGGAATGAAAGGCCTTCACCACATACACCCAATGCGTGACTTCAAACAATTGTGAACACAATCATGAAACAAACAAAATCATAAAATGCTGCTTGCACTATTCCAAGTGCATAAAGGAACATAAGTGATCAGTTCTTAAGTACCAGATATAACAAGTTCTGTCATTCTGCCCAAAATGCTGACATTCTTTAGGGATTTCAAACTTAGCAGCGTTCGTAGAGATGGCATCCATCTGTAGTCCATCAAGGATAATTCACTCACATTTCCACAGCATTGTGAAAGCGTTTCCATGTTCAGATCTAATTGCGTGTTCAAAAATGTCTATGATCTAAACGTAGTTAAGGGTGGCTGTTTACCCGTAGGTGCGCGCAACCTAAAACCTTTATCAGAATAGGCCTCATTACGAGTTCGGTGGTAGCTGTGCCTACATTACAGGCATGGCTACTGCCAAACTCGCATCCGGCACCGCCATCCGCGAATGGGCACTTACCGGCCCATTACGAGTTGAATGGGCCAGTAATTGCCTATTCCCGGGTGGCGGTAATGGCGGGTTCTTCATCCCCATTTTGCCCCATAGGGCAGAATGGGGATGTGAACATGGATGCACCGGCACTGTTTACAACGGTGCCGGTGCATCCATGTGTTTCCCTCGTCGGTGCTGCATGCCTGCCAGGTCAGACCTGGCGGGCTGTCTGGGACCCGCGAGGGAAACTCAGAATAAGGCGTTACGGTATGGACGGTGCCGGTGCCATACGGGCACCGTCCATACCATACCGCCAGGGTCGTAGTGATGCCCAATTGTATTAGCACGTCAGCAGCAGGAGCGCAAGCAGAGCCCGTGAGCTAATCCGCTCACGTCCGGGGCTCCGGCTCACACTCCATACCTTCTAAAAGCGAAATTCATTGTGGTCAAGCTATTAGAAAGCTCTGGAGTCGGAGTGTCATACCACACTGAAGTGCACATGTGCAAAGGCACCTCACGATGCGAGCCCCAAAAAGCCTGTGGCCCTCATTATGATACTGGCGCTAAACCATGGCGCTATTAGCACCATGGTTGGTGCCGGTATCATAACGAGATCGGCAAATGTTCAATGGGGAATTACCACCCCATTCCAAGGGTGGCGGGGCGGTAATTCCCCATTGAACATTGGCCCTTCGCCATTCCCATTTTTGCCCCATAGGGCTCAATGGGACTGGGGAAGGCGCTAAGTACGGTACCGCAAATTGCGGTACCGTACTTAGCACCAAGGTCCCTTTGCGGGTCCCTACTTTAACGGCTGGTCTAGACCAGCCGTTCAGGTCGGGTCCCGCAAAGGGACCTCGTAGTAAGGCGCTAATGGGTTAACGGCACTGCAGCCTTTTACGGCGCCGTTAACCCATTAGCGCCAGGGTTGTAATGAGGCCCTGTGTCCTGTTATCAGCACAGATCACAATGCACGCTCGCCAAACAGACACTAGTGCCAGAATAAAGAAGCACTGCTTCTCATACCAAAGCAGATCAGTACAACGCTGCTCGATGTACACGGTCCCGGATTAAGAGATTACTTAACAAAGCGCATGAAATTAATGGAGATAATCTCACAGACTCTCTTGTAGAAACAGTTGCTCAAGGGGATAAACCCCTGCAAGAGAGACTGGTAGCCCTAGAAACCCTCATGGAGGGTGGCAAGAAGAAACGTGACAAAGCATCACTTTGCAGCACATCTGTAAAGCTCACACAAGAGGAAGGAAGCAGACAGGGGAGTACTAAGACCCAGAATAGCAAAAACTCTTCTACTCTCCTGGGCCACACTAAAAACACACTCCAGAGACTGCTGGCACATTCAGGAATCTGCGAGATGCCTTCCTGCAGAGATCAGCTGTGCCAAGCCTCCTACTCCCTTCCCCAGGGGAAGACAAAATGGGAGACACAGATACATCTTCGTACCACGGTACGTCCACCGAAGAAGACGTAGAACAAGACACCCCACCCAAACCCTAGCAGGGTAGGACAAGGGCAAGAAAGGAGAAAAACATATGAGAACCAACGACGGAGATTACAGATATGTTCGACCCTGATAGTATTAGGCTTCCCAGATGCATGGACTGGCAGCCTTTCCCTAGGGGGCCTTCTACAAGGCCCAGTGGTTAAGAAAACCTCTGGAGAAGGAAACACGTCTGAAGCTAGCAGGGAAGGTAGCAAACGCACCAGAGCTACATCCTAAGATGTTAACTTGTTAACTTTTGTCACCAAAACATCCAAGGATGTCTGGAAAGGCATGGATAGAGCATGGAAAAGAAAACTGCCAAGAAAAAGTACTCAACTTGTCAGGTCCTATTGCCAAAATTATGGACCTTGCAGAACAAGCGAGAGACACCGAGGTACCAGTGAACAAGACTACCCTAGACAGCTGGGCACAAAGAGCAGTATGTCTCTTAAGAAAATGCTAACTGCGCCCTATCATCAGAGAGGAGAAGAAACTTGTTATTCAAAAAAGACAGTATGCTAGGAGACTTAGGCCCTCATCAGGACCCTGGCGCTAAGTGTTTAACGGTGCCGTAAAAGGCTGCGGCGCCGGTATACACTTAGCGCCTTACTACGAGGTCCCTTTGCGGGACCCGACCTGAACGGCTGGTCTAGACCAGCCGTTATAGTAGGGACCCGCAAAGGGACTCTCGAGGTAAGTACGGTACCGCAATTTGCGGTACCGTACTTACCGCCTTCCCCAGTCCCATTGAGCCCTATGGGGCAAAAATGGAAATGGGGAAGGGCCAATGTTCAATGGGGAATTACCGCCCCGCCAACCTTGGAATGGGGTGGTAATTCCCCATTGAACATTGTCAGACTCGTTACGATACCGGCGCCAACCATGGTGCTAATAGCGCCATGGTTTAGCGCCAGTATCGTAATGAGGGCCTTAGCGTCTTATGAGACAGAAGAAGCAACAGAAGGTCTCCTATTTAGCAAAGTGTTTGTCAAGGAAATTTGTTAATTCATTGGGACATATACAGTGCTTGAAAAAGCAGTTATCTATAAAAAAAGATATTCCCCAATCAGGTTTTTTCAGGAACTGGTTGGTACAGAGGTCATTCGGCCGGTCGCTATATATCGCAACGTAGATCTCACAACCCCAGAGCCCGATACAGGGAAAACTATCAACAGGACTCCTTCTTCCCAACAAGAGGAAGACCAGCAAGAGCTCAGAGTGGGACAGGCTATGGCTGATACCAAGGACAATAACCAGGTAAGATGGCAGACGTATGATTATCCGTCTGTGGCGGGCAGGACCAAGTTGTTTGTATGGAAGTGGCGAGACCTACCAAGCAATGCATGGGTCTTACAGACAGTCTCAGGGTTCCGATTAGAGTTTGTGGATCTCCCAGAGCAAAAGAGAGTCCCATCTCTGTTGACACTTCCGCAAGAAGAAGTACAATTTATGGGATTAGAGCTGCATGAGCTCAGAAGGAAGTTAGCCATAGAGCTGAACGACAATCAGACCACACACTTTGTCAGCAACATTTTTCTAAAAGGAAGGACAAAGTGCGACTGTCCATAAACTTGAAGGAACTCAACAGGTGGATTGTGTACAGACATTTCAAGATGTAGGGTATACATCTGCTCAGAGATATTCTCAGGCTAGATTGGATAGCAAGGCTAGATCTAAAAGACGCATACCTCATGGTACCGGTAGCATCAGAGGATCGGCCATTCCTGAGTTTCAGATAGCAGGGGCAAATCTGGCAGTTCAAGACCCTGTCAATCGGACTCTCCTCAGCACCTTGGGGCTTTACCAAGCTCATGAAGCCCATTGCATCAGCAATCAGAGAGAGAGGAATGAGAGTGATAATTTACCTAAATGACACCCTAAGCTAGCATTAAGCAGGGAAGTGTTACTAGAACACTTAGCTTGGGTGAGCGACCTGTTAGCATCCCTCGGGTACCTGATCAATTGGGAAAAGTCAGAATTGACACCCAAAAGTAGGATGGACCTTCTAGGGTTCATCATCGACACCAAGAAAGCAAACCTAGAACTTTCAGTCCCAAAGATGAAATCGATTAAGAAGGAAATCATGATGTGCCTCAAGAAAACAGCGATTTCCCTCCGTACTCTAGCACGTATAGTAGTGTTGCTTGCAGCTTCCGTTCAAGCAATTATTCTGGGTGCCTTAAACTGCAGAGCACTTGAAAGACTAAAGACCAAATATCTGAGGAAAGGCCTGAGATATCACCAGATGGTCCCCCTCGATCAAGAAGGGAGAACAGAACTAGAGTAGTGGCTCCAAAACATGAAAGCATGGAACGGCATCTTCAGACATATTGCAGAGCTTGTTATAGAATTGGACGCCAGCAGATCAGGTTGTAGAGACAGGTGCAGAGGTTTAGAGACAGGTGGAAAATGGACCAAGAAAGAATTAGACCTGCATATAAATTGTATAAAACTTTTAGGTGGCTATTTTGCGATCAAGGCATTCGCAAAGGACAGAGTAGACTGCTGTATACTTCTAAAAATGGACAACGTATCAGCAGTAAGATACATAAATCACCTAGGAGGGACAATGTCCAAGATGCTAATGGAGTTGGTGAAGGACTCCTGGCACTATTGCCTAGAGAGCAGGATTTCAGTCACAACAGAGTATCTGCCAGTAGAACATAACATAGTTGCGGACTGGAAATCCTCGTACCTGAGAGACTCCAGTGACTGGATGCTTGACAGACGAGTCTTCCTAAAAGTGGTGAACCTCTGGAGTTCACTGGACACCAATCTTTTTGCCTCCAGATTGAACACTCAGCTTCCCAAGTTTTGCAGCTGGAGGTTGGATCCAGATGCATTGGGAGCAGACTCTTTTCTTCACAGCAGGAAGGGAGCTGTGCGGTATGCTTTCCCCCCGTCCATAATGCTGAGCAGTGTGCTAGCAAAAATGTAAAGGGAGAAATCAGAGGCTGTGATCGTTGCCCTGGCATGGAAGTAACAAGCGTGGTTTCCGGCTCTAATGGAACTTTCCTCAAATTACCCACAGACTCTGCCTCAGAACCCGGAACTCCTGAGAGACCCGACTAGGTGATATCATCCTCTGAGACTAGCGAGGACGCTCCCATTTCTGGCCTGCAGGGTGTCGGGAGCAAGTGAACCCTGCCAGGAATTTCGAAGCATGCTGCCCAGTTTATCAAAGAATCATGGGATCCTTCTATGCTCAGAAGCTGTAATGCTGCTTGGAGCAAGTGGAAATGCTGGTGTGATCGAAAAGGTCATCATTCCGTTTCTGTCCCTGTAGTTCAAGTGTTCAGTTTCTTAGCGTCCCTATCCACAGGAGGGAAAGCTCTCATGACATTCGGAGTTTACAGATCAGCAATCTCAGCGTGTCACTTTCTGGTAGATAACCGACCAATAGGAGAACATCCAGCAGAACTACTGTTGAGTGTTCTTTAAGCAGTCTAATTAGACTGCTTAAAGGGATCAAGCTCCATTCTACACCTCGTCCCAAATATGCGTATCTGTGGGATGTGAATATAGCGCTTAAACTATTTACTAGTTGGGCCCCTAATAAGGAGTAATCAATGCTACAATTGTAGGGTAAATTGGGGATGCTACTGTGCCCAGTCTCCTGCAGGAGAGTATCTGATGTCAAGGCACTGGAGGTCAACATAATAATGATTTATCCAGACAGAGTAGCGTTTAACCTGGCAAAGAGGATGAAGTCTAGTTCGACAGTCATATCTTACCCTTATTTGCCAGGACAGTCCAAGCTCTGCGTGGCTTCTTGTATTGAAGAACACCAATTAAGGCCACAGGAGCTCAGCCCGGCAGGCACAACTCAGCTACTCATCGCACGTAGGAAACCTTATAAAGTATTAGCGGCAGCCACGATTGCTAGATGGGTGCACGAGATATGATGCAAGCTGGGATTCATATGGATACGTTTGGAGGGCATTCAGTCAGAGGAGCCATGGCCTCTAAAGCTTTTGTAGCAGGAGCTATTCTGCAGGATATTTTGAAAGCAGTCGATTGGTCTAACGATTCCTCCTTCAGGACGGTTTACTTCAAACCAGTGTCATCTGTGGCGGCTGCGGTGGTACATAGCTTTGAACAAGCATAATGCTCGCCTCTGGTCTTGACATAGAATGAAGATTACCCAGGCTTACAGTAGAGGGAGTCTTGATTCTATTCAAGACACAGAGGCGAGCATTATCTCTCCCATCATACTCTAAGTGCAGCAGAAATGAGAAATAATTGGGTATAGGTTATAATTGGGGTGCACTGAGCATATCCCCTCCCTAATATATTACTTTGACATTTCAGGAGATGACCAGAAGGCTAGCTAGTAGATTTGTGTATGGTACATGAGATAACAGTACCTGGACAGCACGCATATACCAGAGGATGAGTCAGTGCATTCGAGCAGGCCCAGGTCTGAGAAGTTTTGTGGGCGTTTTGTTCCAGTTGCCTAAAGGGACAATGGTTCAGTTGTTACAGTTAAGAGCATCAAAGAAGAGGAAAGTACCTGGGCAGGAAGTAACATATTGAGGACAGAAGAGAAGAAAATCACCAATAGAACTACTCAACAGAAAGGACTGAGAGGGATTTGCAGTTCTTTTTTTAAAAAATAATGAAAAAATGGTTGTTTCATATAGTTAACGAGAAGTTTTAAACTGCACAAGAGTGGAATTAAAGAGGTTGAAGCAGAATGCTTGCCTCTGTGTCTTTAATCGAACCAAAACTTCCTGCGCTGTAATCTTGGCTAATCCTCATTGAGAATACAATTTAGAACAAATTCCAAGTCACATGCACTTTTACCAGGGCTATAAATGTTGCAAAATTCGAGATTCTTAAATTCTTAAATACTAGTCATTAAAAATGTATCCACAAGCAATCTAGTTTCAGTATAGACAATAATCATTCTTATTGGTGTATATAATATCACAACTTTGTACAGGAGCAAGCGGACGCATTCTCCTTAGTCAATGTCCCCTCAACCCCACCCTATTGGAGTGACAGACAAGGAACCACAATTGGGAGCCCATGCATAGGTTTATGCGACATGTCGATACCACATCAGCTGTATGAAAAACAATATGGACTCAGGCAGCCATTCAGAAGATAGAGTCATGTTGAAACAGTGGAGGAAATCTAACAATAAGAATGTTCCTTGCAGAGTTGTCAAAAAGCAGCCATCAATAAAATGGTGTGCGCATGGACGTACCTTAAAAGAAGATATATGAACCTATGTTGAAGCAATATGAATGAACTTAAGAATAACTATGTAATTGAAATACTATGAGTAACATGTACTCCATGATGCAGTATTAACGAATACAAAGAGTGAGGTTCTGGTTGTTGGAACTACTGCCCTCTTTGCTTTTGGACTGCAGAGTTCTGGCCCTCCTCTCTTGGCCCTCTCCCTGTACCGACTTCATCGGTTAAGAACTTGGGGATCAAAATCTCTGCATCCCTGGTCATGGACGAACAGGTGGCGGCAGTTTGTAAAACTGGGCATTTCAAGCTCCGGATTCTTCGGAAGGTTCTTCCTTTTATCCCAGCAGAATGTCAGGCCCCGGTGGTGGCTGCATTGGTTTTGAGATGGCTTGACTACTGCAATTCACTTTATTTTGCACAACCGCGCTACCTGTTAAATCTCCTGCAGCTACTTCAAAATGCGGCTGCAAGATCTATTCTTTGCCCCCCTTTCGCTGCCCATATGTCGCCCCTGTTGAGGCAGCTTCACTGGCTTCCTGCGGAAAGCCATATTCTCTTTAAGGCCATGTGTATGGTTCTTCATGCCTTCTATGGCCTGGGGCCAAAAATCTGCAGGAAAAATGTGTGCCGTATGTTCCTACTTGCGCGCTGCGCTCTCAATCCACCCTTCTGGTGGCCGTTCCCCATATCAGACTCTGACGGACAGGTAGGCACGAGTTCTCAGTAGCTGCTGCCAAAGCCTGGAATAACTTGCCTGTCACATTACATGGGACTGAGGACCATTTTACTTTCCACCGGCTGTTGAAAATGCTTTTATTTTAGTCTGTATTAAACATGGAAATCCCCTCTTGCGACTAGCGCCAAGATGCCTCTGGGCATATGTGCGCTCAATAAATGCTTTTAACATCACATAACAAAGAAGAATTAAGTCACCCCCTGGACAGAAACTGTAAATACGCTGAAATGAAGGGTAGAAAGAATACATAGAAGTTTGCTTATGAGAGGTATATATTCAACGTTTAGGACTGCCATCAGAACAAAATGGACGACGGCGCATGTCATTCAACGCAGTTACCTCAAACATACGAGCCCAGAATCTTAAATGTGGAGAGACGATGAAGAAGCTGTTTTCCTTGCGAAATAGGGGGGGGTAAATTGACTTTGAATCAAGGATGCTGTTTTGAGAGAAGAAGGAAAAGCACAAAGGGAGTCTATGAGTAGACCATGTGCAAGGACATATTTCCCAAAGATTACGAGTAATAAGGCCCTTGTGGGTATCGCATGAAGGTTCTGAAATGAATAAACCTCCACACCTAAAACCGCACACCTGATGAAGAGATCACTGACCAGGGTTCGCCGGGAATTTGGCCTATAAAATGTATCATATTTCGCACTCTTATGTCATTTTTATCAACTGTTTTTAGAGCTCATAAATTGGTGATGATTTTAAAAATATGTTCTGTTGGGTTGTTCTGTGATTGTTTTTTGTTGTGATGCTAACCGATATGGCTTACGGCGAATAAGGGTTATTTTGACTGATATTTGACAAAGATTAGGAGGAATAAAAGCATTTACTGATGCCAAACATGGAAACATTAAAAAGGCATAAAGTCAATATGGAATGGAGTGAGCAAGTCTCTAAAGGCCGAAAGCAGAACTAGACCCAGCATAATTGAATCAAATGATGTTAACTGCACTGTCAAAATGACCAAATTCATGGTCTTGCAACATGTGATGAAGAGCTTGCAACAAGGGGCTATTCATTACGCCGGGAGCTAAGATATCGGTGTACCTACACTCCCTCAAATGTCCTGAGACAGTGCAGACTGGCAATGTCAACCTTCAAACAGAAGACACCAGCATAAAGCCTACCGATGAGAGAGGGTGGCCTAATTGGGAAACAAAGGAAGAGCTGACGTATCCCCAACAACCTGGGTTTCGCTTCTATGTACGTGCTGCTAATAAGCCGAATGTCTAAGGTTGATTTTGGGTTGCCAACCAATTAGGATAGCCTGCCATGCACTTTTTCATAAAATGTTGCAAAGTTTTAGTCGGCTGCCACATTTTCTGCTATGATGCGTACCCTACATCATGTGATTAGAAGTAGTGTAGGCTGTGTCTCACAGAAAAGAGAAAGCCAATGAGGGACTAGCACGCACATTTTCCATATTTAGAGATGATCCCTTAATCCAATCCCACCCCTCGATACGTTTTTGAAGTTTGCCACTTAGGATGATGTCATAGATGACGCATCTAGTATTATAAAAGCTAGAAATGAATGAAAAGATAGTGTGATCTTGCATGAGTCGAATTGATGGGTGTTTATTCACCCCACTTTATTTCTTAAGATTAAAGCAGTATTTTACCATCTCCTTTGAGTCTGTCCAAATATTGGCTCAAATAAATAGTATTGTCATCTAGCACAATAAATGTTTCAAGGTGCTAAAGCACAACTTCTTTTCTTCTGCCAGAAAGTGGGGATGTTATATTAGTTCACACAAAACGGATAATTCTTATTATATGCATAAACAATTAAGAAAAAGGATGATGCAATATTACTCTGAAGAGAAAATGGTGCTAAATTTGGCCACAAATGTTAATAGCACACTGTACCTGCAATATCGATTGAATAGAACAAGTCTCCCTCCATATATCATATCATCTCTGAATAATAGTATTCTATGGGATTACATTAGCATGAATTCAACTTGGTTGAATTTTGGTAAGCTACTGATGTTAGGCATTATTTTACTAGAATATCTAGAGTGTGCAGATTTTGTGGCATTGAGGAATTAAAACTGTGAAGCATCTTACACTTAATTGTGAAAGTTTTAATTATATCCGTAGAAATACTATGCTTGCGTATGGTAAAATGAATATTGTTTGTATTGGGAGCGATGAGATTTGGAACATTTTCATGACGTGAAATTATCAGAATAGTATCTATCATTTAACCAAACTATGAAGGTATATTATGAGACTTATTGATGAATTGGCATGTAACACATTTACTGGTACCTTAGAAATGTTGTAGTATACTTATTTGGAAAGGTTTGAATAATTTTACTTTTGTCGATATGTTGTATTTAAATATTAATAGGTGCAGTATAAAAAGTATATTCTGCCTATATCATACTAATAAAAAATGAACCTGTTTCCTAGCATTTTATGTTACTCCATCACCCTCCTTCCCTCTCTCTCTACCCTCACGGACACCCCTACAGCACTTTTGCATCACCCGTCCTTAATTTAGCACATCTTCCACCATTTAACTATTTGTATATAACGCGCTTAATACCAGTGCGGACCGGGATTGGAACCTGTGTTGCTTTGCGTTGTCTTGCTTCCAAGACAAATGCATTGCCCCTGTGCTATCCTTCTGGCACCATCCCATTCGTATATTATTCTATCCTGTCCTTCGCTCTGGTTTATGTTTCCACCTTCCCCTGCAACAACTTGTCTTCAAGTCACATTCTCTCACCCCATTGCCAAGGACCCATGTCCTCTGCTCTTTTATCAATCTTATATTTCGTAAGCGTTTTTGTGCCAAAAATGTATTGCTTTCCAGTGATTTCTATAAATAAATACATACATAAATAAATATCAGAAAATGGCAAAACAGAGCATGAAGTGACAGAAAATAGCAGAGAATAATGACATCATACTAACTTGGTTAGCATGTCACCCCAGGACAAAGGCCCACACCATGGCCTTTGTCTCAAACTTGGCTCCAAAACTAAGCTGAATATAATGAACCTCTGCACATATTTTGGTGGTCTTTATTCAAGTTAAGCAGTGTTAGCACATATTGCAACTATCCATCCATGAATTAAGTACTTTACAGTGTCCATTGAGTTTTCACACTCCTGTTGTGCTCTTATCTGTTCCACATAATAGACCTGATTTCAAACATATTTGTTAACCACAGCACGTTGCAATCCCTGGGTTCTCAGGGTCCTTGGACCCCCATCTTTCTCCTCTTTACCTTTACTGGACTCTGCTAGGCTCTGCTGGGCTTTCGACACTCAGAAAATTACCCAGACAGCATATAAGGAGACAGAGACAGCTTTTCAGGGATGTCAGGTTTATTCGCGCCAGACGGACACACACAATGCATCTTTATCATGTACAGGAACTCAGCTCTCGTGCTGAAGACGGAGCTGTTTTTATAGTATTTTGAGAAAGAGAGTCAAGGCCCACCTTTTTTGAATATACTTTAAGAAAAACTTTCCATTTGACATTAATCTCACACCTGGCGATTGGTCATCATATGCTTTAACCTTCAATTTGAGATACATTTTGGCACTTGCCATTGGATTTCCCAGTCTAGCAACCCATATTTAGTCATGCAGCTGCGTCCTCTTGCTAAAAGCCCAGGCACGGCATTGTTAGCCGTCTGGTCCCAGGCTGCATATCTGATACCGAGGGACCATTGGCAAGATGAGGGCTCTGTGGCCTTTAAAGTTTTCCGCACAGGGCTGACTCACTTCAATACTGTCTGCAAAGATGAGCTTCATTAAATACATTCTGTTGGTCATTAAAGGCATAGTTTAAATTAAAGGCATTGGCCAGTTACACAAAATGGTGGATTTCTTTTCTGTCTGGTACATTTAAACACTTGGTTATTTTTCTCCCCAATTTTTTATAGTACACATTCTGTATCCTACCTACTCACTGCATCATGATTTAAAGCATTTTTGACTTTATACATATAACACAATTTGAAGCACTAACGTCTTTCAACCCTATGATTTAAATGTTAACATATTTGAAAGCCTAGATCACCCCACACAAATTTCTATGCCTTGCTTTAAATGGGGATGGGGGACTGATCCCATTGCATTCAGTTGTCGACACCTGATCTTCATTCCCACATCTTGAAAGTTCTTGAATTGTTAAACAATTACTTTCAACCATACCCATGACCACCCTCCTTGATACTTATCTAAAAAATATTCTATTTCAATCCTACTATTTGTCAAATACTAACACATTATTCTTCTTAAAATAAAACATGTGTGTCCCTACTTCCTTTATCTTCTTTTTATTTGAACCCCACCTCCATTGCTTAATGTATTTTAAACTATGTGCTTCATAAAAGGTTATGGCCGTTTATGCATTTTTTGAGAGATAGACATTAACTTGAGGCAACCCAAAAGTCCCATCATACATTTTAGGCATATTACGGCTTATTGTCCACAGTTTTTCGTGTTACTTCCAGCTCAAGACATCATTTTGCTCCCGTCATGCTTATCCACGCAATCGTTCACACTTGTGAGAGTTCATTTTTTATTCTCTTGCTGTTGATGAATCTTCCACTCGACTCATCTCGGTCTGGCATCTGTGGACCGTCTGTGTCCTGAAGCCTTTGTCCTTTCTTTTGAGCTGTTTCGCAGCCAGTCTCCCAGGCCTTTTTGGTGCTTATGCCAGGAGTCAATTTGTCTTTTTTTTCCACAAAAGTTCAATTTTTTGCACACTACCCACGTGGGCATGGAACACTTGCATTTGCACCAGAGACACAAGAATGGGGGAGTTTCTGCAGGTTTTAGCACCATGTTTTTTGTATTTCTGGGCACTGGGTGGGTGTCTTGATGACATAACTCTGCTTACGGCCAACCTTTCCTGCTCCATATAGGTCCCTCAAGGTATACCTGTAATATAAAAATTGAATTAGCTTCTTTTGTAAAATAAGCATGTCTCTTTTATTTAACAATTTTCCTACCAACCCATCTCCTTAAAAAAAAAACCTTGGTTGCATATCCTAGCTCTCATACCCTACCTCCTAGAAAAAACACAGGGTATTATCTCTCTTGAACAACCCTGCCTCCTAGAGAAAACTAGTTTTTCATTTTTCATTTAAACATTTTTTATGGGTCATTCCTGCCTCCTCAACAAACTACACCCAACATTCATTACTGTGTGTCAGCTGGCTAGAACCTGGGTTTGTTTTCAATAACATGCATTACACTATTTGACCTTTGTGGGACACATTTTTCTTCTGAGGGTGACATATGCAACCCTAAGGAAATAAAAATAACAATTAAAGAAAGACATCTTCTTTTCTTGTCTTCTAGGCACATCCGTAATAGATGAAGATGTACTCATTCAGGGACTGCCAAGGGAATCAGGTTTTCCTCCTAACTTAAACCCCTTCCCCCTTTTTCTGCTAACAAAAAATGCTTTCTGGATCATTGGTTATGCTTTTCAGACCATTTTACTCACAGGCCATCCCTTATCTGTTGGTGCACATAAAAATGACTTCTCAACAACCTTATATAATACTCAATGTTTAGGCTTGGTTCTTCATTCAGCTTAGGTGCATGTACTTCCAGGTTAGCTGGACGTTCTTGCAGGTTAGCTGCACGTTCTTTCAGGTTAGTAGTAAATATTTCATTTTTTCTCTTGATTTTGTCGGACCATGATCTCTGCTTCTGTGCTTTACTTTCATCCTGTTGAGACAAACAGAAGCATTTCGCTGCATACCATCCCTGCCTAACTTAATCTAGTCTACCCCTGTTTTTTGAGACTATGGCACAAATTCTTACTATGTGCCTCCCTATTTTATCGTACACAACAGTGTTTGTCTTTTCTAAATAATTGTATACCTCTGTCAAATCAACATTCTTAGGCATTATGAACACAAAAACAATTACCCACCTTCAATTTCACCTCTGTTTTATACGGTTGTCTGAAATGGCCATGCTGTCATCTATTTCCTACTCTTTCCACACCTGATTGCACCTATCTTGGGAAAAACAGCTACACACTTGAAGACATTGTGTCTCTTACTACCTCTTTTCCTGTTACTCACCTGGATCCTTTTACTTTAAGTGCTGATCAATTGAGTGCCCACACCCTTTTAGCATGAACTAGTACTTACCTTTTTCTTTTTCTCCCTAATTAAGGCCATGGGGACATTTCTCGTGCTTCCGCGCAAGATCCACGCTGTTATCTGTAACATAAATCAAAATCATTACAGGCACTCAAAAAAATGTTTTTTACTTACCTCAGTATATTTTCTTTAAATGGATTTGTGTACAATATTCCTTGTTTGGTTGACCCAATTTTTTGTCAACCATACTCCTTTTTCTCGGTCCTCATGGTCACTGATGCTTTTTATTGCACTGTGCTCTTTTTTACTGTTGGCCAGGAAACCTCATTAGTGCTATTTGTTTTCAATTCTTTTTGATTTATTTGCCCATTTTATGCTTCTGGGTTTGTTCCCTATCCCTTAATTCATTTGTCCAATCATTCCCTTCCTCAATTTCTCTTTTATTCATTGTTTATTTAAGATAATCAATCATCTTCAAATTTTCTCCAATTTATTTTTCTCATCCTATGCAACAAGGGCCCAAAGTCTACCTAACGTTTTTAATCTTTTTTTTAATCGTCTTTCATTTATATTGGGTACACATTTCATTTTTTTTCATGTATACTAAAACATACTTCCTTTCTTTTTACTGTGTGATGCTTTAAGGAAAGTACCACTTTATATTCCATTAAGCCCTGTATGGCTATACTGTCATCTGTGACATTGTTTAACCTAAATCTTTTTATCTGCACCATTACTGTCTTTCATGATTCTTATTTCATTTTGTTTGCTCCATAATCATTCACCATGCTTCCCTACTTTATGGCTGCCTCTAATTGCATGGAGGTCATCTGTCTCCTCCTCTTGTTCATCAATGTTCATGGCCTGCGTCTGAATTTATTAAATATTTTCATCCTTTTTTCCACTAGGTCATACAGGTGTCTATATTACTGCGCTTTTGCCACAATAATAAAATCCTTTCGTTTTTTCACAACCAATCTCATCGAACTTCTACCTTTTTCATGCCCTCAGAATAATGCCCATATTTAAATGGTGCATGTCTCAAAATAAACAAACCATGCTTTCCTTGATACCCTAAACAACATCATTATGTTTTTAGGGTTTGTCATCCAATCCTTTCCTCAACCATCTGAATCGTATATTAACAGATTCTCAACTGTTAGTTCTGAATCAAAAAGGTTTTTCACTATTTTTTAAAGAATGTTCTCCTTGCCAGCCACCAAGGCCTCGAGAAATCATAAAAGACCAACCCTGGTGTAACACCATACAGTCTGTCCTACTACACAAGGTGGAGCTCCTGTAAAAGAAATTTTAAGAGCGCTCAAAAATCCTCATTCAGTACATTATGCTATCCTCCAACTCCCCAAAAAGAGAGGTCACAAAGGATCCAATAACACCTTTCAACCTCAGAGAAATCTCTAACTCAGAAATAATAGAAATCATGAATAAAATCAGACCATTCAGCTGCAAAGGCGATGCCTGCCCTGCCCTCACGCTAGTTTAAAAAACTGTGTAGAATCACTTACGCCGTATCTCATGACGTTCACCAATGCCTCACTGGCTGTGTAGCTGTAAAACAACCTCTGGGAGTATTCCTTGACCAACTTCATGAATGCCATCAAACCTTTCCTTTCCCCACAAACAGCTCATCTCTTGCCTGTTGCATTATCAGAGTTACGTTGGACTACTGCACTGTCATCCTTGCAGGCACCTCAACAAAAAATCTCAACAGGCTCTAAATAGTGAAGAGCAATGCTGTGTGCAGCTCTCAGCATTCTCAAAAGAATACACATTACTCTGTTAAACAGGAAATCATATTGTGCCTCCTTCTGATTTATATTGGCCTAAGCCTAGTCGCTCTGCGAAGAAAACCGCGTTGCACAGTTCCGATTTTGGTTCGACTTCGCCGCCATTTTAGAATCGTCCGCCATTTTGATTTCTGTTTGTATGTGATTCTCTGTTCTAAAATGGTGGACTGTGTTTAACTTGCAAACCGATCCTTCCTGACCTTTGCATCTTGTTAATAGACTGCCCGAGGGCAGAATGTTTAGACTAGATAATGATACCTTGCCCCAAGCATGACTTGTGGTCATAGGATTGTCTGCGCTAACAAGCTTCATCCACGAATACACATTGAGGACAATGTTATGTAAATGTCGAGCATGGACACTGGCAGAACTACATTGTGAAGGGATAAGTGCTAAGGCTTCCTGCTGAATCCAGGAATACACTTTGCCAGTGTAACTTGTTGGAAACACAAACCTATGTAATCCATGTGCATATTATTGTATGAGCTATGTGTGAACTTGGCACAAACTCTAGACTGCAGATTATTAACCTGTAGAGAGACTTGACAATATTGCAGGATATGTATAAATAATGCAAATGTTTAGATGTCCAGTACCTCTCCCTCCTCACTCTGACGGGCCGGTACTCATTGCGGGGTGTCGGGTGTCGAGAGCCAGATAGCAATCTGTATCAGATCTGTGTTTCTTTGTAACTGCGCAGTATTAAAGATCTGTGAATCTTTATAGCCCGTGTTTGGCGTATTTCCTTTTGTGGTAGTCAGCCTCGATATTTCCTTGCTTTTACAGATGGCATTCGAACAGGGACCCTCAATATTAATGCCATCTCATTGAAGTGTTGATGCGGCTATCGGACCGGGATCAGACAGTGAGAAAGGGGGCCCCTTCTTGGATGAGACACGATACCTCAACAGTACTGCACGACCCGATCCATGGCTGGTGAGCCCGCGGTCCGAGACGGCATCTTGACGAGGGTCCATATATCGAGGCGGGCAGTTTTGCCGAAATCACCAACCACGAGGGTCCTTTGTTGTCCTAAGTAATCTGATCGGACCTCCTTTAGTTCTTTGATCAGGTGAGTCGTGACCCGATTCTTAAGTATCCTGATACTTTGATTTGGCGTATTGTACTCGCGAGCACAATTATTGACCAGGTATCACCAGGGATCTGATATGCCTGAGAAATTGTCTGCCTGCTTCAGGGCATTATTCCGCAGAGACAGACAGGGCCTCATTACACGGATGGCGGAGAACCATGACGCTATTAGCACCATGGTTCATGCCGGTAAAATACCGGCACCGCCTTGGCGGAAAGGGGAATTACCGCCCGATTCCAAGGTTGGCAGGGCGGTAATTCCCCCTTTCACCATTGCCCTTCCCCATTCCCATTTTTGCCCCATAGGGCATAATGGGAATGGGGAAGGCGCTAATTGCAAAAAGCAGGCGTTAAATTCCCCAACCCGCAAAGGGACCTCGTAGTAAGGCAGTAAGGATTTACCGGTACCGGTAAAATACCGGTACCGGTAAATCCTTACCGCCATCCGTGTAATGAGGCCGACAATCTTTGGAATTTGGCCATCCGGCGCCACAGGAGGGGTCGCCGGCGTGTACTATGTACTGTAAGCACAGCATTTGTAGTATAGTATTTAATGATATTTGGCACAGACACACTAGACATGCTTCTGAACTTCAGTGGCCAATCAATGGTAGCTTTGAGATTTCTCGTATAGAATATTTAGGAGTCTATATTGTTGAAGAAAAAAGTGAGACCTGCAGCATTTGATGTATTACAAAATTAGAAAAAAGAAGCTATGCAACAACTTAAAAATAGAGAGAAGCATGCGCGCCGACATATGTCCAATGCAGAGAAAGCGTTATTGTATGATCAAAACAAACAATCAGAGTCAAGTTAGAAATATGGATAGGGCTTTTCAACTTGGTATTCAGAAAATATATCTGTCTAAAGATTTTCATGTCTCTGATGAATTAATTGACAAGCTTCTAAATGAACGAAGGCCTGGTGCCACTGTGCCAGCTCCGTATGTACCTATTCCAGTTGCTGTACCTCTTCCTGCTGTCGTTCCTTCTCCCGTAGTAATTCCTGATCCTCCTATCGTTCTTCCTATTGCTCCTCTTCCTCCGGTTATTGTTCCACCTCCTATCATTGCTCCTCCACCTGCACCTCCGCCCTTGCCTATTGTTACGGGTCTGGTAGATTTGTCTTCTGCACCAGTGATAGCACCTTTGTTACTGATTGTACAAAATTCTTCTACTCTTTCTCTTCCAAGTGGTTCTGTTCCACTTGTAGTTGATAAGAGGGTGGAATCAAAGATTGTAACTCGCAAACACAGTGTCTAAAGAGAGAAAGCTCGGTTGACTACATGGGCTAGACAGTGCATGGAGAAGGGTGAACAATCTAATGTTTTTGCCACACTCTCTAATCTAGAAAGTTTTCCAGAGAAAAATGTTTTTATCAAAGGACTGGGAATTCATTTATCTGTAATGTGGAACAGACTGAATGATCTAGATGTAGTTGAGGGATTTGAATGTTTTAGAATATTCAAGAGATACTGCAGAGAAAGTATATGAGCACATTGAGAGGGTTTTTGAGTATAGAAGGGAGTTAGAAAGGTTACGGAAGGAAGAAATTGATGGTGATAGTTTGAGTGCTATTTTTGTACAGAAATGGTTCCTTCCTCTTTGTAAGTCGATGAGTGAGGAAACACGAATTTGCACAAAAGATGCAATTAGATGGATTTCAGACATGTCGATATCTCCCGTAGAAGTATATGACACGTATAGTCAGTATATGCCAGAAATGCAGAGGAAAGTGATACAGGTTATGGTAGAATACATACAGTGTGAATGTATAAAAAGAAAGATTTGTTGTACCGCAAAATTACTGAATATCTACAAGAGAGCTTTTTCATCTGACACTCCTCCAGCTGCTTTAGCGCTCGATTTAGCTCTGTTGCTCAGTAAGCGTTCAGAGTTTCCTATCTCTCAGTTGCCTATGAGAGAGGTTCCTCTGACATTTGCCCAAAAAGTTGAGGTTCCAGCTAATGCCGCAGCAGGTACTGCTGCTTATGACATTCCTGCACATTACGTATCACAGTTTGTTCACGTCCCATTCTCGAGACAGTAAGTGAACACTATTAGACAATCCATTCCAGATATTAGAAAGAATCCAACAGGGTTCTATAAAGAGATAGAATCTGTCTTGCAGTCGTCAGTATTTACTTTGAGTGATATAGATTTGTTATTTCCTGTGCTCCTACCCATTTATTTGTGGAAACAGATTAGGACAGTAGATGATGCAGCAGGGTTGGGGGACACATGGGATAATATGGTTAGACAAGACAGAGAAAGACCAGCAGGCGAGAGAACGTCACAGGTAATACTGACTTTGCCTGATAGAATAGTGATGAAACTAAAAGCCATAATTTCTGAGTGAAGGATTGTTTGGGACAAACTTACTGCTTGTGTCCAAGGGAAGTCTGAGGGTGCTACCGAATTCTTTAATCGGTTTGAACAAGTGTTTTCGGATTTCAGTGGACAAGATTTGAGCACAGAATCTAGAAAACGACTTTTTGATGACAAATTTGTGCGTGGATTGTTACATGACATCCAGTCGCAAATTATGACCTCTGAGAGCACTTGGCAAGCTGAAGTATTACATATGGCTCAGTATTATGAAAACCAAGTCAATAATGAAAAAGAGACGATTGTAAAGAGAAAGGGAGACCTGAAAACTAAAGTTTTGTTGCAACAGATCGTTAGAGGTCCTAGAGGGGGTAGTACACAGATTAGAGGACAGTATGTTCCACAGGGTACTGCATCATTGGGTCCTGTACACGCAAACCAATGTGCCTACTGCAGACAAGAGGGTCATTGGCGAGCACAATGCCGGATCCTCCAGCAGAGGTGGAATAACACATTTGGTACTATGGTTAGACGATCCAGAGGCCGCCAGGAGCAGGGGGTCCTGGTAGAAGTCAGTTTTCTCAGAATTCACAGCCCTTTTCACAAGACAGTCAGTCACTGAGTGTGGATAATAGAAATATTTTTGATCATCTTTCTACTGCATATCTCTCTGAAGACCTTCCCTTTGACGATATATTGTTTCGCTAGGATTGCCCGAAGCAGGGTTTGGAACCAATGCCTATTCCCGTTAATCAGAAAGGTCCCTACGTTGAAATGATAGTGGGAAATAGGAAACATCTATTCTTGATAGATACAAGAGCGCAGAAGTGTTCCATTGACCATTCACCAGTTTCAAACGTTCCACTGTCAGGGCAAACCAATGTTTCTGTAGGGCTTTCTGGCACACCAGTGGTTAGTACGGTTTCTTTGCCGGTACCGATTACACTGGGTCCTTTCAAGGATCACTGTCAATTTCTTTTGACAACAAACTGTGGAGAGAATTTGTTGGGGTTGAATCTGTTGAAGGAATTAAATGTGGTAATTCATTGTTCTTCGGATTGAGTGCGTTTGACGATTTCACCACAGCAACTTTCTGTCCCTCAGTTCCTGACTAGACCTTTGCCGCCGGAATTTAGTGATGTTCTGGAGTGTTTATGGGTGATCAATGACAATGATGTCGGTGTTTTACAAATTGAGCATGTTAAAATCATTTTGAAACCTGAAGTAAAGTTGCCACGTATTCCTCAGTATAAGATTACGGTTGATGGTGAGCAAGCTTTGAAGTGTATAGTTTCTGATTTTGTACACCTTGGGGTAATTGAAGAAATTGCAGGTAGTTTGTGCAATATTCCGATTTTGCCTGTGTATAAGAAAGGAGATAATGCAATTCCTTTTCATTTTTATCATTGATTTACGCGCTATCAATAAGATTGTTGCTCCACAATTTCCTATTGTGCCTGATGTGACGACGATATTAAGTATGATCCCAGCTTCTGCTACTCATTTTAGTGTCGTATATCTTAAGAATGCTTTGTTTAGCATCCCTATACACAAGGATAGCAGATACCTGTTCGTGTTCACCTTAGGGGGACGCTCGTTTACATTCACCCGTGCGCCACAAGGATAGTCCGAGCATTGATAGTAGGGCTTTGAAAGAGCAGCTTGACACACGCGAGTTGCCTACCACTTGTACATTGGTTCAATGTGTAGATGATCTTCTTTTAGCTATTGACTCAGAGAGTGCCTGTAAGGAGGGCACCGTATCATTGCTTATTCATCTAGCAAAGCATGGACATAAATCTTCACTGAAAATTGTCAATATTGTCGACAGGAGGTCGCCTATTTAGGCTATCTCCTGTCAAAGGAGGGAAGAAGGATGATGCCTGAATGGATTAAAATCATTTCTAGCATGTCTGCCCCCAAATACACAGAAGGAAGTCAGAGCCTTGATAGGAATGGATTCTTACTGTTGGCAGTGGATCCCAAACGTCTCACTAGTGATTAAACCAATGTTGGCTTTGACAAAGAAGGGCATTTCCTTGCCATTGCCGTGGAACTTGGGACACCAGAAAGCGTTTGATCTGCTCAAGACTGCACTGTGTTCCGCACCAGTTTTGGGCACACCAAATTATGAAAAGGCCTTCGAGTTGTATGTGCATGAACGTGATGGATGTGCTTTGGCTGTATTACCGCAGGAACATGGAGGGAAGAATAGGCCATGCGGTTACTTTTCTTCCGCCCTTGATCCTGTTGCATGCGCTTTGCCAAGATGTTTGAGAGGTGTCGCTGCTGCTGCTGCGCCTGTAAAACAGAGCAAGGGTATGGTCCTAGGCCATGCTTTAACCTTGTTGGTACCTCACTCTGTAGATGTTCTATTAAATAGAACAGAAACACAACACCTCACCTCCGCACAATTAACGAGATATGAATTAACCGAGTTTGCACCGCATATAAAAATAAAGAGGTGTTGTGTATTGAATCCAGCTGAACTATTACCTTTCCCGCAGAAAGAGACTAAAGGCAGGATTGACCTGACAGATACGCCTTTGAACAAAACACGAGGGGAACTGTTTTGCAATGGCTCCTGTTTCAAACTTCTGGATGGTACATCCACAGCTGCTTATGCAATCACCACACTGAGCACAATTGTGGAATCCAAGAGAATCACCCATTAACTCCATGCAGGCCGCAGAGATTATTGCATTGACTCGAGCTTGTGAAATTTCTGAAGGGCTTAGAGTAAACATATAAACTGATAGTCAGTATGCTTTTGGGGTAGTTCACAAATTCGGTGGACTTTGGGCAGAATGAGGTTTCTTGACCTCACATGGAACGAAGTTTCAACATGGCTTCTTGATAGTGTGGTTACTTTCAGCGCTTGCACTTCCCACTCAGTAAGCGATCATGAAATGCGCAGCGCATCAGAAAATCATAAATGATGTAGGAAAAGGGAACGCTTTCGCTGACCAGATAGCCAAACAAACTGCCACTGATCTCTATTCAGAAATGTACACTGCAAGGGAAGCCACAAATGTTTGTATCATAGATAAAGATATTGAATCTGTAAAGAATATCCAAGCCGATGCCACTATAGAAGAAACTAAGCAATGGGCTGAGGGTTTGGCGAGGTTGGATGATGACGGGTGTTGGGTGGATAAGTTAGAGGGGAAAATGGATGCTGCAAGATGCGTACATTACTATGATGGTCGCAATGGCTCATGGGCCCACCCACATCTGTGCCAGGAAGGTTTGCAAAATGTTAGAAAATATCCGGGTGAACGATAAAATCTCAAAAACACCTGAGCGTTTTGTCCAAAGTTGCAAGATCTGTCTACAGCATAATATGGGATAGGGCACATCGACACCAAGGAGTAGTTTTGGTCCACCTTCAGTCCCCTTTGAAGTGATCCACTTTGACTTTATTGAAATGGAGTGTTGCAATAATTTTAAGTATGTCTTGGTTGTTATTTGCACCTTTAGTAAATGGGTTGAATCCTTTCCTGTAAAAGATGCCACAGCAATGACATCAGCGAAAACCATGCTTAAGGAATATTTTCCTAGGTTTGGTTTGCCAAGGGTCATCTGGTCGGGCAATGGTCCACATTTAATCGCTGCTGTAATTCTGCAGATATGTGCTGGATTGCAGATCGATAAACGGTTCTATTTGGCTAGATATGCTCAGAGTGCTGGATTGGTAGAGAGAGATAATGGAATTTTGAAAAACAAGCTCGCTAAGACGTGTGCTGGCACCAAATTGAAATGGCCTGATGCTTTACCGATAGTGTTACTGTCAATGCGCATCACCCCACAGACTAAGACTGGGCTCTCCCCATATGAAGTGGTCATGGGTAGGCCAGCTAACATTTGGAACCTCCCAAAGCCCGGGGCCCTGAGGGATATTGAACATGTACTTCTTTCTGATTACTGTGACCGGTTAACTAAAAATCTGTATTTGATTTGCCAACAGGTGTGAGAAGCCCTTCCAGTAAAGTACCAGGGGCCAGGTCATAGTATACGACCTGGGGAGTGGGTGCTTGTGAAAGCGTTTGAACAAGCATCCTGTCTCGCACCGCAGTGGAGAGGGTGCACCAGGTTCTCCTGGCCACACAGACGGCAATCCGGTGGAAGGCAAGAGGCACTGGATACATGCTTCGCATGTCAAGAGGATTCCCTTCTCTTTGCCACACGATAAAGGAGATACAGAGAAACCTACCTGCTCTGCTTCCAATGATCACTCAGCATTGAGCAGTACTGAGAGTGCTTCGGAGACACTCCCTAAGCACGTGGTGCCTGGGTAAACAGCCACTGCATCTCCACACTCTCCTAAAGATCCCTTTTCACCACTGTTAGGTTCTGTTGCAAATTCATCACTTCCATCAGGAAGAAACGACATGTTGTTCGCAGATCACACTGTACCAGGAGTCAAAAGGTACAATCTGCGTCCACGGAGCCAGACTTACTGCACGGTTCGGCTGTGCCACCAGGAAATTCATCATAAGGCTTGTCTTTTGCCCTGTCTTTTGCATAAAGTTGTTGGCTAGGGATAGGGAAGGACTAAGAAAACGCGCGATCAGGAGATCGCCAGCAAATGAACTCTGGCGTTTTTCGTTTCGAAGGAACAATGCCTGCTACCGCCTCCACCCGTAGGGAACAAATAAGTGACTCTGTGGCCAGTAAAGACAATGGACAATCGAAAACATGGTCTCTTAAAATGTATTGCTTTCTTGTAATCATGTAAACCGGTTTCACAATAGTAATTGCTTTAGGATTTTGGTACATGGAAGAAGTACGTCCTCTTGAAACTCTTTTGCCCACCAAAAATGTACCCACTGTATCTACACCTTTCGTGCATCTGCACACTCTGGGCCTCATTACGAATCAGGCGTTAAGGGGTTAACGGCGCCGTAAACGGCGCCGACCCTTAACGCCTGATTACAAGGTCCGTTAGCGCCATGGTGATATTAAAGCCTGCTTTTTGCAGGCGTTAAAATCCATGGCGCTAAGGGACCATGGTGCTAATTACGCCACTGTAATTTACGGTGGCGTAATTAGCGCCTTCCCCACTCCCATTATGCCCTATGGGGAAAAAATACGAATGGGGAAGGGTAAAATGGTAAATGGGGATTTACCGCCCCACTCACCTTGGAATGGGGCGGTAAATCTGCCATCCACCATGGTGTAAACGTAGTTTACATCATGGTGGTAAGGGTACGACCCAGGTGGTAATTTACCGCCTGGGTCGTAATGAGGCTGTCTATCTCCTAGAGACTCTCAACACAGTCAGAGTTACCACAATAACGCACTACTGCTTATAATGAATGCAATACATGCCATTTTGAACAAGTCTAATTGTTGGGTCTGCTCTCATTTACCGCAACATGCAGACAAGGGGTTGGGCTGGTATATTCATCCTTTGCCTCTAACCACTTCATGTTATGCTTCTCTAAGGGCACTGTTCTTTGGCCGATGGAATGATGGCATCTCGGGGAACTTTGATGGAACGAATTTGAACGAGTTTGAGAGACGAGTTCTAACACTGCTGGGATGCTCACTTTTCGCAAATAGAAGCAAGCTTAATCTTGCTTCCATTAGGCCTTCTGATAAACTGTCTCAACGTTTTCAATCTCTGATCTCATTCAAGATGGCTCCTATAGGCAATAGGGATGCCACACCACCTTCCTATACTGTTAACCACAGCCCCGACTCAGTTTCTTTTTGCATACAGAGGAATGGTACTCAGTCAATGGGTGATTTCAAGGGTTGCACCAATGTTGCGAACTTGACCAGTGAGGACAGACCTTTGTATGTAGGTGAACCCGTCTATTTCGTTTGTGATATTGAAGCTTTCCCATGGCTACCTAGAGATTGGCAGGGAACCTGTTATTTAGGGATTCTGTTGCCAGGGATATTTATAGCTAGTACCACAGAAATCTCTAAAGCTTGTCCAAGGAGGGATGAGAATGGCGATACTTTGTCACAGGTTCTGGGTGACGTAGCGAAATATTTTGTACCTTTCTGGGGCAAACACTAAATTCCTAGGATATTAGGAGACTAGCGAGAGTATTGGAGAGAACCATCAACTATCAGATGGCATTAGACGTCATCCTGGCGGAGCGTGGTGGAGTATTCAAATTGGTGGGGTCTGCTTGTTGCGTTTTCGCACCGGATTCCTCCCCAACCATCTTTAAGGCTATACAAAATCTGCACATCCTTAGTTCAGAAGTGCACATTCCCGAGGGAAATTGGGATCTTAGCGCTTGGTTCTGGGACTTCTTACGATCTTGGGGATGGAAGCTACTTTCAGTCTTACTGGTTATTCTGGGTGTTCTGTTGTTCTGCTGCTGCTGTATACAATGTCTTCCTGCCATATGTCCAATGTTAGGGGGAATGTTGTGCACAGACTATGGGAACATTAGGACAAAAGGTACGCGCACCGGAAAGAATGACCAATGGATTTGTGTTGAAAGAGATTTCTGTTACAGTCCTTATGGCGATCGA
This sequence comes from Ambystoma mexicanum, assembly GCF_040938575.1. Taxonomy (NCBI): domain Eukaryota; kingdom Metazoa; phylum Chordata; class Amphibia; order Caudata; family Ambystomatidae; genus Ambystoma; species Ambystoma mexicanum. The sequence continues at coordinate 282,711,128 of NC_090931.1, read as the reverse complement.
TATCTCTGATGATTGTGATTCGGATTGTATAGACATTGAGACGTGGAGATACTCGTAAAGTGACTAATGGTAGTTTAGCGCTTGGCTTAGGCCAAAAGGAGGGTTTGTTAAATGGTAATGAGACCTTGCCCAAGCATGACTTGTGGTCATAGGAATGTCTGCACTAACAAGCTAAGCTTCATCCACGAGTACACATTGAGGACAATGTTATGTAAATGTCGAGCATGGACATTGGCAGAACTACATTGTGAAGGGATATGTGCTAAGGCTTACTGCTAAATTCAGGAATACACTTTGCCATTGTAACTTGTTGGAAACAGAAACCTATGTAATCCATGTGCATATTATTGTATGAGCTATGTGTGAACTCGGCACAAACTCCAGACGGCAGATTATTAACCTGTAGAGAGACTGGACAATATTGCAGGATATGTATAAGTAATGCAAATGTTTAGATGTCCAGTACCTCTCCCTCCTCACTCTGACGGGCTGGTACTCGTTGCGGGGTGTCGAGAGCCAGATAGCAATCTGTATCAGATCTGTGTTTCTTTGTAACTGTGCAGTATTAAAGATCTGTGAATCTTTACAGCCCGTTTTTGGTGTATTTCCTTTTGTGGTAGGTACTCAGCCTCGATATTTCCTTGCTTTTACAACTCATGCCAGGCGAGCTGCTCACTGGCTACCCCCGAAGGAATGGTTAATTTCAAAATCCTAACCATCACACACAAATGCATGAATCACACAACACCAGCTTTTCTAACTGATACTATCAACATAGTCAGTTCAGCCTGACCCACAGAAGTGACCATGCCAACCAACTGCAAGTCCCACCAATGAAAGAGCTAATGGCGGAGGTCTAGGCTTCCCCCACTTAGCTCCCCAATCATGGAATGCTCTCCCTATCGAACTTAAAGCAGAACCATCCCTCCTCATTTTTCGCAAAACCCTCAAAACTACCCTGTTTAACTAACCCTATTAGTTCTCCCAGTTTTTTGGCACATAAATTCCATGAATCAGCCCCAAAATGCCAACTGAGTTTTTTTAACACTGCATTTCTCTTTAACAAAAACACAGCCTCACCATGACATAATTTTTCTCTTCCTACCTAGTTTTGCCGAAACACAGTTTTTTCAATCTACAAGGCAATTGTGTCTACACTTAAAATTAATTTGCTAAAGATACGCTTAGTTCCAAACACACAACCAGACTGGAATTTCACAATACTGTGCTCCTTATCTGAACATCATTAAATCATTCCTTCACATTTCCACAGTTCCTTGTCCATTAATCACTGTAAATCCAACGTGATTCTCTGTTCGCACAAAGTTTCTAAAGGTCCCGGCCTCTCATTCTGTCTTTCAACTCTGCACAGTTTCAGCGCTCAACATCACTCTTCTAAATCACTATAACTCAGTTATTTGAATGCAAACCTCTATCGTTCTTGACGTGATTCATTAATTATCTTGTCTAGCGTTAGGAAGTCAAAAAATGTAACTCCGTAGTTGGCCTTAATTTATTTATACTGGCTTAAAAAGGAGAATAATTATTTTTCATTTATTTCAGACATGCGTGGCTCTTTTGAAGTGGGACCACCACAATTTTGTTCACCTTGAATTATAGTATCTAGCCATTTGAACATTTTTTAATTTTGAGCACTTTAAAATTTTGGCTGAAAGCCAAGTTTTTTAGGTCATTTTGAAAATACATTTTTTGTCATAAACAACATCATACAGTGCATACAAACAATATGACACATAACAAAATCAAACAGACAGCATGACATATAACAAAATCAAACAAACAACATAACATGTAACAAATCAGACAGGCTCGGCTAGCCGCATGAATCTCCTGCCCCATCACTTATTCCGACATGGAATGTAAGCCCATCCCTTTCAAAAACGTATTTAACCATTTTGGTCTCCTATTGCGCCCTATTTTATTCAGGACTTTGAATGCAGGCTTCTTCTATCGCTACATTAAAGCATAGGTATCTGTGCGTATCCTCTAGTTCGGGTATCCTTCCTGGTATCTCTCTGCTTGGGTATCTTTCCCGGTATCTCTCTATTGCTTGGGTATCTTTTCCAGTATCTCTCTATTTTCTCTGTCACCCTCGAGTCAATAGTTTCCCCTCATATATATTATACTCTTACTCTGACATTATTTTTGTTCATATCCCACCTCCCTCCATTACCTTTGGTGGGGTTCCCCATGAATGTTTTACACGTGTTTCTGAAAAGCTGTTAAAACCTTAACTGAAACCACTTTTCTAAAAGTGGTCTCCTAATGATTTCTAAAAATGACCCCCCAAAAATGGCCAATCAAAAATGGCCCTCCAAAAATGTATACCCCAATAAATGTGTACCCCAATAAATGTGTACCACAATACATTTCTCAGGAGGTACTCCAAAATTTTTCATGGAGGTACCCCAATAATTTCCTCCCCTATCCCCAGATGGCAAGGCCCTCTGTCATGCTATCAGGCCTGCAAGACCCTCAGAGTTTTTTCTCATTTTTGGATTTCTTGGCTTTTTTCCAAATTTGGACTCTGCCATTATTTTCCCTGAGAAGTTGCCACAAATATATAGTCCCTTTTTGCCATACTGTTCTGCCTTCCTGTCACTTCTTTTCTATCGGCTAGGGCATCTGCAGACCCCCTATCCCCATCTTATTTCCTATCCCCTTTTCTGCACTCTTATCTCTTGGGCAGAACGGTATTGCTCACCCTAATCTTGACTATCCAGGTCCTTTTTGGGCTTTAAGAGATGTATGTTCATCATCCTATCCCTCTTGGACTGGCTCGCCATGTGTTCTTGGGGTCCTGGGATCCCCATCTTTCTCTTCTTTACCTTTGCTAGACTCTCCTAGGCTCTTCTGGGCTTTTGACACTCAGAAAAATACTCAGAGAAGCATACCAGGCAACAGAGACAGCTTTTCAGGGATGTCAGGTTTATTCACGCCAGACGGACACACACAATGCATCTTTATCATGTACAGGAACTCAGCTCTCGTGCTGAAGACGGAGCTGTTTTTATAGCATTTTGAGAAAGAGAGTCAAGCCCCCACCTTTTTTAAATATACTTTAAGCGAAACTTTCCATTTGACATTAATCTCACACCTGGTGATTGGTCATTCTATGCTTTAACCTTCAATTTGAGATACATTATGGCACTTGCCATTGGATTTCCGGGTCTAGCAACACTTATTTGGTCATGCAGCTGCGTCCTCTTGCTAAAAACCCAGACACAGCATCGTTAGCTGTCTGGTCCCAGGCTACTTATCTGATACCGCAGGGAACATTGTCAAGATGAGGGCTCTGTGGCCTTGAAACTTTTCTGCACAGGGCTGACTCACTTCAACACTGTCTGAAAAGATGAGCTTCATTAAATACATTCTATTGGTCATTAAAGGCATTGTTGGAATTAAAGGCATTGGCAGTTACACAAAATGGTGGATTTCTTTTCTGTCTAGTTACATTTAAACACTTGATTATTTTTGTACCCAATTTTTTATAGTACACATTCTGTATCCTACCTACTCACTTCATCATGATTTCAAGCATTTCTGACCTTAGACATATAACACAATTTGAAGCACTAACATCTTTTAACCCTATGATTTCAATTTTAACATATTTGAAAGCCTAGATCACCCACACAGATTTCTATGCCTTGCTTTAAATGGGGGGGGGGGGGGCCTGGTCCCACTGCATTCAGTTGTCGACACTAGCTCTTCACCATCGTTCATCATCACCGGCTTTGCCATGACGCAATGTTTTCATGACACCCATGATGTCATTGTGTCATCTTGTACCCTCATGATTTTTGTATACAACATAGCCGCACCATGGCAGCTCCAGCTCCTTCAATAGTCCCAAGATATGAGGCCCTCCTCCATCTAGGATTGTGCACAACCTTATGTAGTAGACATTATTAGACGACGCGCATCTACCTTCAAAATTAATACTAGTAAATATCCCTATATCTTTAGCTTTGCCTTTTTATTTCAGATTCATTTACACCATGAGATCCTGAAAAGTGTGCTGGTAACATAATAAGTCAATCACATCCTTCAGGTGTGTTTGTTAAACAAGACATACCAGCTAAGAGCTTACAGATGTGCCTCATTCTTCTAGAAAGCTTATGAAATGTTGTTTGTAGATGTCACACATCATTTATACTTCTTATTTGAGGTGTAGATTGTTTCTTCAACTGCACAAGATGAGGTAGAAGCATGCGGGTAGGATGAATTTCACCCTATCCATTTCAGTACTGTGTAGTATGCTGCTGGCAGTAATTACCATTTCTACTTGCTCATTATGATCTATATTCAAATAACGGGAAAAAACAAGGCCCAAAACAACAATTTTATTTCGAATTTAGAAAATGCTTTTTCTATTTTTGCTTTTTTTTAAATTAAATGTAGGTGAGATCTACTGTATCCTCCCATCCCCAACCTTAATTTGTTCCCTAACCCAAACCCCCATCTACTTATTTCGAAAAATTTGCAAAAATACAGAACATTTTGATTTATAAAATGTGGTGTTTGCGGCCTCATTGTTTTGCTGAGGCTTGTCTCTTCAAGGAACTGAACAACCAATAGTACCCCATGGAGACTGGAGGGTTTATGGTCTTGGTCCCATGTTGTTTCCAGCATATAAAGTTATAGATGGAACCCGCTTGGACACCACACTGGTGTTGTGGATGCAAAAAACAGTGATATAGGGTTCAGTTGGCAGCACTGAGAATGTGTGTATAGAAGTAATGTTGGTAATGGTAATGTGTGTCGGTGCTGCTGATGTCATTGTGAGAATTTGAGTGTGAATGTGCTGGCAATGATTGTAATGTGAGTGGAAAGGTTGCACTGTGTATTGTATGTGGTAGGAAGGTTTGTAATGTGAAAGTGGAGGTGGTGATTCGAATGTGATTACAATATACTGTTTTTATTGTAGTGTTAATATAGTGCTGGTGACTGTGATGTAAATGTGGTGACACTCATGGTGACACTCATGGGAATTGTAGTGGATTGCGGTGGAAGATATTGTAGAGTGGATGTGATGGTGAGTACACTACGGTCGAATGGTGGTATTTGTAGGTATGGTAGTGTGAATGTGGTGGCATTGATGGTATATGTATTACTATGGGAGTGGGGCAGGTAGTGTGTGTGTGAATATTGCAACAATTATTTAGCTAGTGTAGCAATGCTGATTCAAATCAAAATAGGTATCTGTGAATTTCATGTGAATGAGGTGGTGTTTATTGAGTGAATGCATTCAGCGGTGCCATTTTAGATGTGTTAAGTTTGCAATTTGTGCATGTGAGTGCATCTGAGGATTGCATTATGTGGTTCTCTGGCAGTATGGTGTGTTGCATTTGATGTGTGGCATGAATGCTGAGAGTTGTGGTATGCACATTGTGTTTTAATGTTTGGTGTGTGTGTTGTTTTGTGGTAAACATTCTGTGTCAGCTTGTTGTAGTCATGTTGTAGTATTTACATTATGTGTGTTGTGTGGTAGTCACATCGTGTGCCGGGTTGTGGGATGTCAGTTATGCTTTATATGTGTTGTGGTGATATGTGTGATGTGTTGTGTGGAATGTGTTTTGTGGTAGGTTTGTGGTACCATGATCATTGTGTCACATTGTGGTGATGGTATTGTGGTATGCTTTGTGTGGTTTGTGCATTTTCCTTGGTATCTGGTGTGTTGTGGTATGTACAGAGAGTGTTATATGAGTTTTGGTTTTATGTTTGATGCGATGTGTGGGTTATGATGTGGTATGCATCAACTCATTGTATGTTCATTTTGACCAGTTTGTCTTTTATGGTTTGCAATGGGTCTTGAGTTTTGCTGTGGGGGCTCTGTTACATATGTGTATTGCTTATAGTTTTACATGCTTTGTGTGCTGGTTTAAGTGTATTGTGCTATGGATGGTGTGTGTATTTAGTATGTACTTGTGTGGTTTGCGGATTGTGTGTAGTGTTTTGATATAGGTGCTGTGGGGTGTGTGCATTGTGCGGTATGTGCATTTTGTGCTGTTATCTGGTACATTCGTTTTTAATGTGTTCCCTGTGTTGATATGTATGTTGTGTTAAGATATGTCTGATGGGTTGGAGTAATTGCTTAGTGTTGTGTACTGGTATTGGCAGCATGGTGTGTATGGACATGGCGCAGTTTGTGTTTTGTGGTATGAGTGTCCATTGTGTGTTGTGTATTGTAGTTTGTGTGTTGTGTCTTGGTAAGTGCATTTTTGTGTTTGTGTTGTTTATTGGGCATTGTGTTGTGGTATATGTGTTGTGTGGCATAGCATTATATGTGAATTAGTGATGTGCTATGGCGTTGCATTGAACTGAGCGCTGTTATGTCACTATGCTATCCTACAGCAAAGCAGATATGGGGCTGAGAGAGAACACAGTCAGAGAGTGATGTCTGGATGAGAATATAGAATAATAAATATAGAGGGGATGGTGCAAACAACTATCACAAATTAAAAAATATTTCAATATTTTACACAACAATTATTTGTGCATACACCTTTTGGTAAACAACACGTGACCAGAAAGAGGGTATTTAAAAATACAAGTCCGGCACAAAAGTGCAAGAACAGTGTTGCACACACACAGCAGAGAAAACACTCATATAGTTAAGAATCACTTTATGTTAAATATGAACAAATGAGTTGTTGTGCAACATACAACCAATAATAGTAATTAATTAATCACAATAATTTGTTAATTCAAATTTGGGGATTTCAGTTATATCCTTTAGTCAAATCCTCAAAGTAAAAAATTAAGCATATCCTAATGCAACTTCAATAGTGGTAAAATAATCTGCAACAAGTCAATAAATGTATGTAGCCAAAGAGAGAATTCATATAGCTCTCAGTCATCAGTTGAATCTGGTAGACTTTTTCAAATACAATAAATCCAAACAATGGATAATTCTGGAAGCTTCTGGAATCAAAATCGCATCAGGGTAATCTCCGTACGTGACATTTAGAATACTCAACGTGTTTAGGATCAAGGTAATCCCTCATCAAAAGTGTGAATGACTGAAATCTTATTAATTAAACCCAATGAAATTGACCACCTACAATCTATACACTCAAAATATTTACAGCAAGCAATGTTTACCCACCACTCAGCTAGAAGGACCAAACAATGTAAATCCTCAAATGGTTTAAGATGCTAAACTGGGAAAAGAAATCACATAATGGTAATGTCCAATAAGATCATTTCTTGAAAAAAGAAAGTAAATCTAGCAATGTGGACATAAAACTAAAGCTTTCAAACATAAACTCATAAAAAATGTGTGTACAAAGTAGATAGTAATGAAACAAAATAAATCATCAAATATCCAACACCACAAAACTAATAACCAAAACAAGTTAATGCTGAAACAAGAAAAAAATAAACTATAAACAAAAGAATAAAAATAACAAAATGACCTCAAAGAAGTTTTATCAAAACTTGTAAATGGAAGTAAACGCAAAGTTCTAAACACTACAAGTAATCATCTCATGACACCCTAAAAAATACACTTTCTGTTACAAACTCAAAGAAAATGCAATTGTAACCAAGAACTTAGTCGATAAACACATCAACACTATAATCGAAGAACGTACCCAGGGACTCGGTTACATTGTATACATGTCATGGAGTTAGCCAAACAATAACCATTTTTCCCTTATAAGGGAAACACACCAAATCAGGTGATGACTCACATGCAAAAACAATTCAGCCACAATGTACAAAAAGAAAAAAATATCGTCAATAAGATTTCATTCGGCAAAAAATATCTGACAGTCACATACAATGTTTGAAGAAAAAAACAATGCAATAAATGACAATTAATTAAACCATTTTAAAATACATAACTGATTCAAATATGTAGTTAGATTGAAACACATTGGAATTGATAATCACATATGCCAACTACTAGAGAATATGAAATGTTTTTTTAATCTCCTTTCATGTCCTCAATAAAAAATATTTTTTGCCTTCCTGAGGTAATTCAGAATGTCTTTTTAGCCTACAAGCTTTCTTTAAAAATTGGGAGGTCCCTAGAAGGGACAGGTCCACTTGGTTTTGGAGACAAAATGTTAAGGCCTACTGTACTGTTCCAACATTGTTTTTCCTAAATAAAGGAAAGCCATCTTCTCCTCAAGGTGCCATAACCAGGATCAAATATTAAAAAGTGATACATATCTCCACAGATTAGATTGCAAAATGTAAATTTTTCTGTTAGACCATTCTTCCACTTGCAGATAAAATCTCCTAATTGTAATTTTCCCAAATCGAATTTCAAGAAAAACAGTGTAATTTGGATGTCGTCAATGTCGATGTCGTCAATTTTATGGTTCATGTTCTAAATAGGTTTTTCTTTTAAAAATATCTGGAAATGAAACCTGATGATGATATTGTGGCCAATTTAAAGGAATAAAACCAATTCCACACTGTTTCACTAATCTGCACCAAATTTTGCACAGTTACCTGTTAGGACCCTCTGGACATTACTGGCTACATGACATCTCGAAACCCCTCCCCTTTCCCCAGATTTCAGCAAAAGTGCATATGTGGGTGTGGGTTTGTGGCTTCGCGTATGTTCCATTTACAATTCCACACCATTTGACTAATCTGCACCACATTTTGCACAGTCACCTGTTGGGACCCATCGAACAATACTCGCTATATGACATTTGGACACCCCACCCCTTTCCCTGGATTTCAGCAAATGTCTCTGGGTTTGCTTTGCATATGCTCCCTGTACAATTCCACACTGTGTCACCAATCTGCACCAGCTATTGCACAGTCACCTGTTATGACCCTCCGAACATTACTGGCTAAATGACATTTGGATGTCCAATCCCTTTCCCCAGATTTCAGCAAAAGTGAAAATGTGTGGGTGTGTTTGTGGCTTTGAATATGTTCCCTATACAATTCCACACTGTTTCACCAATCTGCAACAAGTCTTGCACAGTCACCTTTTAGGACCTCCTGACATTACTGGCTACATGACATTTGGACACCCCACCCCTTTCCCCGGATTTCAGCAAAAGTCAAAATGTATTTGAGGGTTTGTGGCTTGGCAAAGATTTGTTCCTTTCACAATTCCACACCTGTTTCACCAATCTCCACAGACATTTGCACAGTTACCTGTGCCTATGAGGGAATGGAAGCTCGGGCAACACCTGGTATATCAGCTAGTAAATCAATAATAGCTCTTTGATAAGTGGCATTTGCTCAATCAATTGCTTATGATAGTACAGATGTGGGCTAAGTTTAGCGTCATAGACCACCCCATGAATCCCCAATTCCAACTGGAGAGAGAAAGTTGGAACACTAGTAGGAAGATGAAGCAGAGATTTCAAGAGCTTAGAATCCTTCCACTCAACCATGGCCACAAATCCCAGCCCCATATGCGGCTCCAGATTGAGCTTTAGCATAATATACTTCTAAGTTAATGCTCCTCCATATCTTGATAGAGAATGCTTGCGTCTGACAATTTAATTATTCCAGAGAACTTTTCCATCTAGCTGTACTCCAAGATAGTCATAAAAATGTACTCTTTCTAGAAGAGAATGTCTAATTTGTATATTAATATCTTGCAACCATTTTTCTGACCATTTTACATAATTTGTTTTTCGAGAAATTGATTTCCAGGCCCATTGCTCTAGAGTTATTATGAAAGGTATCAAGGGCATATTGTAAACCTTTCTGTGTTTTGCTGATTAACACTGTGGGCCTCATTATAAGGCTGGCGCTCCCGTAATGAAGGGGGCCGGTATGGGGCCGGCCCCCTTCATTCCGGCAGCGCCGATTACGAGCTTCCCATCGCGGGTCCCGTATCGCACGCCTGGTAAAACCAGGTGTGCTTTCCGGGTCCCGCGAGGGGAAGAGGGAGGCAATAACGGGCCAGATGTAATCTGCAAGTTATTACCTCCCTCCCCATTCCCATTTGAGCCCTGTGGGGGCTCAAATGGGAATGGGGATGGGTTCCTGCAAGGAAGAATTACCGGGTCCTCCTATGTTGGAGTAACCCAGTAAGTCCCCATTGCAAGAACCTGGTAATGGAGCCCGGAACTTAGGCAGCCATGGAGCTAATTGCTCCATGGCTACCTCCATTCTCGTAATGAGGCCCTGCATTAATTGTTGACAATAAACAAAATATCAGTTTTCGCTCCATCGAGTCGGGTGCATCCATACTCAATTGGCCCACAATAGTTGCCAATTTATTAATATGCAAACACATCAAAATGAGAGCCAAAACGCACCCATGTCTGAAACCCCTACTAACAGGAAATCTTTGGGTGTATTATGGCCCAGACCACATTTTCTGAAGCAAAATTGTCCCAATATATGTTAGAAATAGCTGTCACAAAACTTTGAGGGACGGATATGCTAATTAGATAGTTCCATAACTCATTCCAAGGTACTGCGTCAAATGCGGTGTGACAGTCGACAAAGACTCAATATAAAGGTATACTACAGAAAGTTATGAATTTTTGGTGGAGTTTAAATAAGGCAAATACTTGACTGATAGTGCTCAGACCTGACTTAAATCCCACTTGTAAACTGCACTTGATTTTCAGTTCCCTAAGTTTCCACTCGTTGTAGCAGGATTCCTACATATATTTTAGCACCTGTGTCAATTAGAGAAGTAGGTCGGTAGTTAGAGGCATCATTTCTATCCTCTTTCTTCAATAGGGGAAAGTTTCTTGATATAATGCCATTAAACAATCTATATAAAAAAGGAATTCAAATGGTTGGCTTGGATTGAAACATTTCAGAAGGCAGGCCATCTAACCCTGGACCCTTATTCCTATGCAAAGAACACACATCCATAAAGACTTCGGCAATCAAGACACCTATAGCTGGAGCAATTATAGACGCGACCTCCTTTTGCTCAGTTCCTGTGTTACCTTCCACTGTGTAATATTTGTTATGCCGCTTACAAAAATGAACTTCTCACAAATCACTTGTGATGCAAGTATCCAAAAATGCAGCTTCTTGAGTCCTCCCTTTTTTATTCCTTGTTTTATGGAGCGCATACCTTGATTTACACCAAGAGCTTTAAGAACATCCTATCTTTTCTCTGCCTGCTCTTTTTTTTCAATATCAGCAATTTGTACTCATTCCTTAAAACTCTGATCTTGGCACTTTCCATTGATCAGACTTTAGGGTAAGTAGAGATTTAGACTTGCAGGACCTACCTTTGTGAGGAAATCGGCTATCAGAACAATGGTTTACTTTACTTGTGGTCTTATCATTTTTTGTTAAAAAAAAAAGGCTTTAGAACGAGTTACAGAAACCTATAGATCTTTGGAAGAGACGATTAGCTCATTGCCTAAGTATTACTCCAATAAAGGGAGAAGAGTATTATAATTCGTGGGAATTACATTTTGCAACACAACCTTATCCCATTTCACTTTTGTTTTGCAGCCGGCCATTAAAACATTATTAGTAACTTCCTGAGTGGGTTGAAATTCATCCTGAGAAATTTATAAGGCTACACAAAGTGGGTGAGGTCACTCTCCAACCTTACAACTATTTGAAAGTCACTTACCAAATACCAACTTTGAGCATTTATCAGAATATGGTCAGTGTGGGATTCTTGCTTAGTAGTTTCATACGTAGGTTTTTTTGTTTTGGCCCATCAACTAGAAAACCCCCATTGCAAGCCCTATAGCTTTAAAAAATAACATTCTGTCCTAATTTATCAATGAATTTGACGAGAAGAACAGCTGGATCACATGACACAAATGGAACATAACAAATTAAATCCAATTAATTGTACAAAAATTCATATTGTTAGACAGGCTGTAACGGACAATTAGAATTGCCCCTGGGGATACATTTTATTTCCATGGAAAACTAATTGTTCCTTTTTTCCTCAATCGTCTCTAAAACATCTGAAAATAAATTAATTGCCTTCCCTCTCGGTCTTATGTTAAGTATATTAAAAAAAACTGTTTTGGAATTATAGTTTCATTTTAACATTTACACACCTGATTTACCCTTGCCCATCATAGAAAATGAACATTTAGTGTCATGGGCCACCTGGATCATCAGGCTGCCATTAGGTCTTCCTCTGCTTCCCTTCTCGCATGGGACAAAGAAACCCTTGCTTAAGGATGTCGTATACAAAGCCCAGGTTTCCTGAAAATTCACAATAGGAATTCCTGCCAATACAGATCCTCTAATTTCCTTGCCATTCCTGTGATATTCCAGGACAAGAGATTGCTCTCAATTCTTTGGGTAGTATGATTATCAATGTCTCCATCAGTGTGATTATTAATAGCATTAACGTCAATATGGGCCAGTCGAGGAGGGGCTGCCAGTCAAGTCTGGGCGGCCAAATTACCAGTAGTAAAAACAGATTTAATTTTCACAAGGTCCCATTTGTCCAAGGGGCGTTCTAGTTAAGTTATGGGATCAGCATTGTAGAGTGCACGTAGTGCAGCCAGAGTAGGGCTCCCACCGCTGGGGAGTGTGTGGCGATAGGTAAGCGAGGAAGATGATGGCTCACTGTAGGGTTGTCAGTGGCACCTGCTGGCGAAGATACAGACAAACAAGACCAAGCCGAACAATCCATAAGCCCCTGTCATCATCAGCTGTGAACATCCCAAATTACTGGGACCGGGAAGCTCAGCGAGTGGGAGGGCAGAGTCATGATGCAAAGCCCATCAGAGCCGGAAGCAGTCGTGCAGGGAACAGATGCCGCGCAGCTGTGCGGCAAGACTGCTGAACAGGTTGATTGGTCCCCCATGCTCGGTGTGCATTTGGGTTATCTGGGCTACGGAGCAGACCAAAAGCAGGGACCCCACAATAAGTGAGGGCCTTCAAGGCTTGGCAGTGGAGTCAGTGGGCAAGGCAGAGCTTCCTCGTTGGAATATTTGTCATACTCACAGTGCTTAAGGAGTGTCCTTAAATGCATGACAACGTTTTCTAGTGTTCCCCTTTCAGCTGCGTTATGGTATGAAATACGTTATGCTCATAATCGACATATCCGCGCAGGCAAAATATGCATTTAAGCTGCATTTCAATCCCTCAAAGTTTTCAGTAGCAATCCCATGAAGGCATCCATGATATCATGCACCGCTGGGCCGACAGGATACACGAGAATGGAGGTGTCGACAGGGGAAACCCTATAGGAGGCACCCAGATAACATGGCAGTGTCTTCCCTCCTCCCCCTGGGTAAGGGGAGGTGTAGGGTGAAAGCCAGCGAAACCGGGTGTTTTGCCTGGGAAGAACCTGAGCTGGAGGGAAGTCCGCCAAACAGGACGAGAAGCCTGCAAAAGGGCAACAAAAGAAAGGGGCGTGCCCTTGTGGATAACAGCGGCTCAGACCACTGGCAGGCTCATCCTTTTGGCCAACAACATCGGAGGAGCAAGGCCGCGAGCCGTTTTCCTCCGACCCACCCTACATAAGGATTTCAGCAGCAAGGAAAGTGCAAGTCTTCACTTTTACAGTCGCAGAATGGCGAGTCAGTGTTTTACCGACCAGTGACACTGTAGGTACTACTAACGAGCCGTGGGAAAGCAGGAGGGGCTTTTGCTCCTCTCATGATCAGCGCTCCTCTCAGGCCTAGCGGCAAGGGTGCTGGAGGTATCGATGAGGGCTTGGCTTTCCCCGGCAAAAACAGCACTCCTCCAGCCCAGGATCACCTAAAAGGGAGGCGGGGCGCAGAAAATAATGGTTGGGGGAGCTTTGGCCTAGAGTGGACTTGGTTGGAAAATTGGGGGAGCAAGGTTTGGAGATGCAGCAGTCGGCTGGTCACCGCACCTGGAGAGCAATTTGCACAAAGATTGTTTTTTGCAGTGATAAGCCCGTAGTGTTTAGTAGTGTGTGATAATAAATCTGCGGCCTTTTATGCCAACAAAAGAACAATGTCTCCATCTGCCCTTTTTCCAAAAGAGGGAGGTAAGGGTAGCAAATGGGAAGAGCAAGAATATTGGTACATCTATGGACAAATACCCAGATTATGGGCCTTGCATTTTTGTTATCTTGCAGGGGCCATGGCACTGTGAATGCATCAAAATCCCTCATTTAACAATTCCATCAAGGACCCCAGCTGCTAGAGTCAGTGATGTTGGAGTGGAAGGGGGCCTGCAGTTACAGCGCCTAGAGAGTTGGCGATGAGGGGAGGAGGGGGCCTCTTGAGTAGTTGATGAAATGTCCTCTGGCATGACTACTGGATTAACACTTGATCGAAGCATGGAAAATGGTGGTGGCATAGTACTGTGTAACAGCTAGAAAATACCTACTTTAGCAGAAAACCAATGCTGTAGTGAGGTAGAGTCTGGCACACAGGTACGGGCAAAGAGCGTGTCGCAGAACCCCAGGGTCGCAGCATATGTGTCACTGAAGCAGTTCATAGAGATATGAGAGCAATAAAGTATGAAATCTGTTCCAGTCGTTCTGTGGCCGTGAACATGCAATAATATTCCGGCACCCGGGGCCAAACTTCCACAGGACTGAATGCTCAGACCTGGGCACTGGCCCTCGCGGGATGTAGAAAATAACAGGCACGTTCGGAGCACGCTACAGGTGAGCGGTTAGAAAGATGGGTGGGGTCCAGTTGTCGAAGTGCGTGGGAGAGGTTGGGAGTGGTGCTCCTCTACTTTGTTAAATTAACTTTTACTGGTCCATACTTTTATTTTAAGGGAACCGTTCTGGAATGGTTTCGTTTTAAAACAAGTGTAGGAAGAAGTGGAAACTTGCACTTTCAGTGCAGTGCACTGAATGTTCCCTTAAACAGCAGGCGCATGTGTTTGAGGGTTTGTACTGTGCGTGGGAGGGGGTGTGGCGAAGGGGTTCGTGGAGAGTGGGGGCAGGCCAGTGGGGAGCATAGTTGCACTACTTCTTTTCATACACTTCAACCAGTGGTGGGGCCACCGCTTGAACGGGTGCAGGGACGGGTGGACTGCACCTCCGGGTGACCCCCGCTAAGGCAGAGAGGCAGCATGCAGGACGATACCCACTCATCGCTAGTGTAATGAATAAAAAATAAATGAACCACAGAGGCAAGGTGAAACTCAAGCTCCTCTATTCCTGCTGCTGCTGAAACTGACTGCATGTTCATTCCCTGCCTCCTCCTTCCTCCCGTGCGAACGTCATATCCCATTTCCACACAAGGAAATGATGGCCATGAAAAGAGGACACAACAAGCAGGGAGATAGGAAGAGATAGGCCATGGAGGCAGTACTGACAAAAGGACATTGCTGGGGAAGAGCACGAGGTTCAGCGTTATAGAGAGGAAACACGCTTCTGATCCCATCCCTAGTGGATAGGTGAACCTGACATGAGCAATGCACAAATACAAGGGAGGCTGAGGTCTCTCCTGCAGAAAGAAGGTGAGAAGGCAAGGGAACGGGATTGGATTAGCAACCAAAGGAACAGGAGATCTCAGAGGCTACACAGAGTGGGAACAATGGGAGGGAAGCCATTGGAGGGCAGAAATTGTTGAGGTGAAATGGGGTTAGGTGAGGACCCACCTAAACTCCCCCCAAACCTCCTCCACATGTTGCATGCACAGGTGTCAAGCCACATGGCT
This sequence comes from Ambystoma mexicanum, assembly GCF_040938575.1. Lineage (NCBI taxonomy): Eukaryota > Metazoa > Chordata > Amphibia > Caudata > Ambystomatidae > Ambystoma > Ambystoma mexicanum. Next base: position 282,695,577 of record NC_090931.1, on the reverse strand, counting down.
GCCCCCACCCAAACACTGAGGTAAACCCAATAACCCCAACCAACCTATACAGGTCTCAAAAACAGCTTGGTCCCACAGTGGGTGGAGTAGCAGAAGGCCGATATCCCAAATGCCTGGCAAGACAGGCACAGGAGAGAAGTATCTTGGAACCCAAGCCCAGCATCAGTTCGAGGTCAGGAAGCAGGCCTAGGAGGACGGCAGGTGCATAAAGACTCCAGAGAAGGGGATGGGCTAGTGAGGAGTGATGATGCCTGTAGATCAAAGCATCGTTTGTCACTAAGCTTGTGATGGTTCGAAAAGTGTGGTGGATGGGGCAGCCGGAGCTGGAAGACATGGTAAACCAGTGGCAGGCAGTGGATGGAGGGATGTGATGGTGAAGGTGAACATACGAATTGAGGCACGGCTGTACAGATGTAGCACGGTTTGCGAGGAGCGAGGCTGCTGGAATCCCGATGGCAGGGCTGTAGCACAGTGATGGAATATGAGGGGGGGAAGGTTCAAGGCTGCAGGGGGAAAGAATGAGCGCTAAGGAACATCTTCTCCGGTCAAAGGTTCAGCCCACAATGGAGCACCTGCAGTTTCCCTTGTGTTTTTGGAGCACACTGCACCAGCCACTGTTGCAATAACGAGGTACACATTTATAGTTGGGTATTGCCAATCCGGTGTTTCGTTGGGCTGCACAATTGTAGAGGGGTACGTGCAGCAACGCTGTTTCCTAAACCCTGTTGGTTAATAGGCCTTTAAAATACTGCAGTATTTAAAGTATTCTGCCGATATAACTGCCAGTTCATAAATATATAAAACAGCAGAAAAGTTATGGTAAGTTTCTAAAACTTGAACAAAAAACTTTCACCGGAAATGTGAAAGCAAAATAAGCCATGTCAGCTGAAGTGGGAGAATGGGATAATACCCTCCCCCCAGTCTCATCCAGACCATGGCCTAGGGGATCACGACCCAAGCACCCACCACGAGAAGAGTTCGAACAATTGCCTGCCTTACCAGATGACAAAGTATCCTGCTTCAAAGGCATACACATACGAGGAGCATGCCCACTAGCACGCCCTGGTCAAGCCGACGCATGCGCCATGGACCAGCTCGATTAGACACCAACCACGAAAATCGCCATCGTTAGAGATGCCATGACGACATAGCCAACAGACAAGAACACACGTGCCACCATGCACACTGGTCACTCATACACCAACCTACACGAAGAATATACTCAGTGCTATGACGTAGCGGACTGACATACCCACGGACATGCATCGTTGTTATTTTTCACATAGGCCTTCTACAGCACCGCAGAAACGCAAGACGCCTGAAGAGCTTGTGTATATGCTTGCTGATGCTTTCTCGCTACCTATCCCTATGAAGACGCCACCATATATACCTAATGCTGCGTATAACACTCTGTCACCCCGCGGTCTCCATAGTATGGATTGTTGGACACCTACAGCGATGGTAAAGACATGCACATCAGCCCGTAAGCAGACCTGTCCATTGTCCGCCACAAACACATAGTTGCACATTGTTGCTAATGTCAGGTACACCGTGAGCTGGGAACGGCGATGGTCCCAGGCTTGGGGGGTCACGGGAGAACCAATCAGAACACAAGGGGCTCATCACTGACGCCATCACTCTTAGCCAATCACCAAGGGTCCCCTTGTAACAATTCCAATGTAGCACTGTTAGGGACAGCCCAGGTGTAACACCTGACCCGTCCTTATCCACTAATATTTCCTCCCATATGGTAACTTTGCTAACCCTACCACTCGGGGAACCAACCCGAAGTGGCGATAGGTTTTGTGATGATTTTCGCAGTTGACGCAAGTAGCGCGTCATACTGCTGTAAAAAGGGCCTGCGAACCCCACTAACGACGAGAGCCTCTCTGGATGCATAAGGTCTCTGCCCCCTTTGAGGGCTACAGGACCATCGCGGAACTGCGAGAAGACCGGACAGCGCAATCCGGATATTGGCCCTCGGGAGCCGACTTCAGAAGTATCCTGCCCGCGGTTGGTGAGTGTCCAGACGTGGTCCAGACGAGGGGAGGTGGCGAGCTGCTTTGGAGGGGTGCACGCGGTCGAGCGGCCCCGGCTCTCGAGGATTTGGCGAGTATGAAACGCCCAACCAACAATGTAATGTTGTGTGGGAGGGGGGAGGAATTGTGATAAGGGTGGCGAGAGGTGTTTACAGTGTGTTGCAGAAGATTTGATTAATAAGTGGTGATAGACGAGTGAGCGGTAGTAGGACAGGCATGCGGGCCGTCTTCTACCACGTCACGAAGTGAATTGGGTGGAGCCGAAATGCACCATGTGTGGTTGTTGGAAGGAACTGATTTGTCCAGATCGCAGGCACCTGTAGGCAAGGGGTGTGGCTTTCCTATGAATTGACGTTATAGATCAATGAATAGATGTGTATTCCTACTAATTGAGTGTTGAAGCTCGTTAGGTAGATGAAGTTTCCCTGCACAAGGTAGCTAGTTTTGTTCCCAAGTGCGGAAGACGATTGGCTGGTTAAGCTCCCCGAGAGAGGGGGGCGTATCACACGCAAGGCGACGCAGTGGGCGCAGTCCGATTGTGTAAGTAATTAATTGGTGCATCCTCCACTCCTGGCGAGGTGGGAAGACAGCTGTGGGGTTTACGGGGGACAAGAGGGTTAGAACATATCGTGCGCTCTTTGATCCTATAAAGATTTCTTACCGGTAATAGTTTACAGAAGTTGGTGACGTCACCCGTAGGGCTTGTATAGGACACTGCAACCATCTCGTGTTGATCAATGGGTGGCCGGGGGACAGGAAGGGGGAAAGGGCGGGATAGAATAGGTGAGGAGGCCGTGCACGGAGAACACCAGCAACTCTCGATAAGGGAGGGGCGAAAAGGTGAGAGGTGGCCGCACACGGAGAAGGCCGGTCACGCTCGACAAGGGGCTTGAGATAGGGGAGGGAAAGGTTTTGAAAAAAAAAGGGAAGGAAGGTGGAGCAGCTGTAAGAGCATGCAACACAGGGCACGCAGCCGCAGGGGGCTTCGTGCGCCACTGCCGCAGGGGCCCATGCTAGTGACATCAAGGGGAACAAATAATAAAAGAGAAGAAACTGCACACTTGCAATTGTATTACTTTCCAGCGGACAGTCGGAAGTCCCCAATTTATGGGGCCAGGTAAAGTAGGTCGATAGTGGAAAAGAAAATTGTAAAATGGCCACATACTACGGGTCGGGATCTGGAGTGAGAGGGAACACTTTAAATACGCCCCTTCAGCACATTTGCACGTCTCTATCACCACATAAGGAGAAAATTATAAAATACAGTATTGACTGGACGCAAGGGACAGACAACAAAATACTAACACCATGGCCGCCTAACGGCAATTTTGACTCATACACCCAACACTCGCTATTGACATACATATACAACACCTACAAAGGAAAGAAATTAGCCCACCATATAGAGATGTTTAACTTATGGAAGATGTTCCAGGCAGCCATGCCAGGGGCAATGGGAATGTTTACCATGGAAGGGGCAACAGAGGAGAAAGGGAGCAAGGAAACGAAGGAGGGTAAAGAGGAGAAGGATAAAGGAGGGGCATGGACACGGCGAGCAGCAATGCACTATGCAAAGGAGAGGGCAAGAGGGAGAAAGAAGGATCGGTTACAGTATCGGAAGCAAAGGTGGAAAAGGAAGGGACAGACGAAATGCCTCTGGCAAAGGTAGTAAAGAACGAAGAAGGAGGGTTGTACCCAGTAACGGAATTAAGAGAAACTGCCAGACAACAATTAACAGCCGCTGAGGGTTACTCAAACCCTGCGTACACCCCTCCACCATACACCCCTACATATAGCTACCAAAGGGGGGCGGCGGCAATGGACACAATAGACTCAAGCACAACACAGACAGGGACGGGGGCGAGGAGAGAACAGTGGGAAAAACGGCAAACATAGGACAAGATGAATGGATAGCAGCACAGGTGCTACTAAAGCTCAGAGTGACACTAACAAGGGAAGAAGAGGAAGTAGTGAGGAGAGTGAATAAAGAAGAAATGGAAAACGCACAGACAGGGACAGAGGTGAGTAATACAAGGGTAGGGCGACTGTCACAGGTAGAGGAAGAAATGTTGAAGGAACGGTTGGCTGAATTACGAAAAGTACGAAGCGCTCCGATCAGACAGTTCGAGCAAGAAACACGAGGAAGGAAGAAGGAAAGAAAGGAGAATAGGGATGAACAGGCGAGGATGAAGGAGTGAGCAGAAGAAAGGAATAAGGAGGAGGAGCGGATAAGGGCAATAGCAGAGAGGGTGTCACGCGCGGAATTACGGGAAATGAAAAAGAAGGAGGAAGAAAAGGACAGGGAAATGGTACTGTGGAAAAGGAAGATACTATCTGAAAACACCAGGAAGTATGAAGAAGGTAAAGTAATAGAAAGCATATTAAAAAGGGAAGGGGGAAATTGGGGGAAAAAGAAGAAGAGAGGATATTAGCAAAGGTAAGTACAGAGGTAATCGAAGAACTACACAGAAAACGAGCAGAAATAGGTGGTGAAATAATGGGAAAGAAGGAAGAGGGAGAGGAGATAGGAGAGTGGAGCACGGAGTAAGGACATACACACGACAGGACTCAGAAGTGGCTACGACGTCAACACAGGGGGCCGCTGTTAAAGGAGGTGAGCACAAGGAAGCGGACTTAATAGATTTAAGGATGCTAACAGTGGGGGGAAGCGCACAGAGTGGGGATTATCTTTTCCGGATGGATTTTGCAGCGAAGAAGAAGAATGTTCTGGAAAAAGTGGAAGAGAGGGCAGTAGAGAGAGTTTAGAGAAACTGTACATCACACGCACTAACTGTGAGTCACCATGGGCATGCGGAAGAAGGGGAGAAGAAAACACAGGAGAGGCACAGGTAAGAGAGGCAACAAGGAGAACGCCACAACCATTAAAACCGACACCAGTACAAACACCACGCCCACTAACACCACGCCCACTGACACCCACCCCTGCGCACACCCCATATGTTGGGAGACTTAGGGACCTCCCAGGACGCAGGCAGGAAGAGCGGGCAAGCACGCCCACGATGAGACAAAAGGGTAACAGGATAGGGGGGAAGGATGAAGGGGGCGATGAAACAAACCACTGTAATATTGATATCACTGCACAATTACCTGACACAGAGGAAGAGGGTGAATACACTGACATAACCCCACGGGCACAGGGGGAAATGAGAGGGTACAATTTGATGCCACTTCTGGAAAGGGGAGGGGCCAAACCACATTATGTCCCCTGGAAACATGCTGATAAAGAGAACATAAAATGCAGACTTCCATCACTAAGTGGAGGGGCTGGGAAGTGGATATATGAGATGGAAAAACACACTGCGGGGCAAAAGCTAGCGGTGGGGGACATCAAGGGGCTCCTGATCTCAATACTAGGGGATGCTTCAGATGACATTTGGAAAAGGGCGGCTTCCATGGGGTCACAACAACAGACACGTCACATGATGGAGCACCATTTGCCAACTGCAGACATGCGCTGTGGCAGGCATTGAGGATTCAGTACCCAGACACGTCAGACATAGGAGCAATAACGTCACGCAAGATGCGTGAGAATGAAGATCCTGTTGAGTATATCCAGGAGATTCAGGAGAAGTGGCACTTGGAAACGTGGAGCCATGGGATAAAACGCTAGAAATTTTCTACCATATATTAATACAAGGGCTCCCAGAGCAAGTACAAAGGCAGCTGAAGAAAATAGTGGTGATGGAAGTAAAGGCCTGGCCAGAAATACAACTAACTATAGTTCACCACTGCAGGATGCGGCAGGAAAAGATGAAAAAAAGGAGGAAGAAAGATAGGCAGAGGGGGCAAAATTGGTACAGAAGAAATTATCAAAATGTGCCATGGAAGGAGCACTAATAACTACGCCCGCCCCCACACAGGTTACGGCTGCACTAGACACAACACAACAACAAGCGGCACAACTGTAGAAGCCAGCACAAATAATAACACAACAGATGTCCCCGCCCCCACCATACACGGCATACACAGGAGGAGGATATATGCAGATGGGAAATGGGTATTTAAACAACTACAGGGGAAGGGGCGGCATGATGAGAGGGAGGGGATGCGGCCTGCCCACACAACAACAAGGGGGTGGGTTCCGGGGATATTACCCAAATAGACAGCAAGGATATCAAGACAACACGGGGGGGTTCCCATGGCAGGCCAGGGAACCACCAATATGCTGAATATGTGGGATGGTGGGACACATGTCACGCATCTGCAGGATGAGACCAACACAAGTATCATGGGGAGAAAGGTGCAACAAGGGCCTATGGGGGAACAACAAGTTTGCCAACAACAACAAGAAACACAGCAATGCCTACCACAACAACAAGCACCACTGCAACAACCCCAGCCACAAACACCAGCCTACCTACAACAAATACAGAAGGCACCACTACAGCCACAGATATGAGTACAAACATACACACCACCAGAGCAACAGGCGATAGCAACACAACAACTTCAAGTACAACCGGTACAGCAGCTCACACAAATACAGGACAATGTAGTATCAACAACCGATGCACCCCTACAGCAGACACAGCTAGGGAAGGTGACAATATTGGGCCACAACCCTTACACAGGAAGCGGACAGTCACTATATCCACAATAAGACAGCCCACAGATGTCTTTGATGTGTCCCATCCTATCGGTCACACCTAATAGTGCGGAGGAACCACGCATACAGGTGGCGATAGGTGACAAAAAATGTTCTTTCCTAGTTGACACCGGGGCCACTAGGTCGTGCATAAGGGAGGATAAGTTTCAATTGTCAGGTGAAGCTATGCACATTCAAGGATTTTCTGGGGCTCGAGGGTTGGTTCCCTTCACTGATAACATCTCCTTATCTATAGGAGATCACAACATGTCTCTTCCGCTTCTGTACTCGAAGCAGTCACTAGTAAACATACTTGGAAGAGATAAAATTAGCAGGTTGAATATGACCATCTCCTTCACGGAGAAGGGCATAATTTGCTCTACACCAGGCATTAACATGATCACAGCATGCCAAATACTGTAGGCGTACTGTGGCCAAACAGTGGCCCGGGCTGAGCCAGTAGATGGAGAACTCTTCCAATATGGGACGGACATAGCAATAGCATGGTTGCTCAGCAATGAGGGCAACATTTGGAGGAGGCCAACAGCTTACCTATTCAGACCAGAGACACCAGCAAGTGAAAACGAGGGAAAAATTATTTCAGTAAACATAGAGAGCATTATGGCTACTGGAGACTACATTGCAATACACGCCCAAGATAGGGAGTGGAGGGCCTGGAGAGCTGCAATAGCACTGGCAAAGGGGTGCAGGCTTACACAGGTATCAGATGAGGAGCTCTTCTCAGACGACAATGGAGAGGGAGAGATGGTGTTTGGAATGAGCATTAACATCTGGTTGAAAGTAACATACAAGCAAGTGGCACTAAAAATGGCTATGGCACTAGAGGCACCTGCCCCTATGCCAGTGCCATTTTACGAGGAAGACATGGCAGCTGTACCAACATCCCTGTGGACCACCAGTCCATTTGACGTTGGCTGTACAAAAAGCATTGGAGGAGTAAAAATAAAACTGAAAAAAGGAGCAATGCTACCAAGAGTGAAGCAATACCCACTATCAAAAGAGGCAGATGACAAATTGAAACACACTATCTCAACAGCACCAGTACTGGCCACCCCAAACTATGAGCACCAATTTTTCATTTTCTCCCATTGCGACTCAGCAGTAATGAAGGCAGTACTGACTCAAAAAACAAGCATGGGACACAAGCCTGTAGCATTTTACAGCGGACACTTGGACCCTGTAATGTTAGGTCACTTCCCTTGCGAACAGAGCCTGGCCGCCACAGCCTTTGCAGTGGAAAAATCATCATCAATAACAATGGGGTGCCCTACCACACTATTTGTGGAACACGCCCTCTTTGCGATACTGAACAAACCCAAATCAACATTGACCACACAGAGGGCATCAGGATATGAGATCATTCTTTCCAAACCAGAATTAACGATTGTAAGGTGCAGTAATGTAAACCCGGCAAGGTTCATAGCAGAGGTGGTAGAAGATGTTGACTACGCTCATGATTGCACACAAGCCATTGAAATATACTCCAGCGCAAGAAAAGTTGAGGAAAATGCCCTAGAAGGGGGGAGATAATGTACATTGATGAGTCCTCAACAATTGACCAGAATGATGGGGTACGAAGGACAGGAGCAGCACTGGTTCGTTTGACAGAGGATTGGATGTATGTACCAGTAAAATGTGTCCAACTACCACAGCATTTCTCAGCGCAGGCAGCAGAATTAGTGCCCTAATTGTGGCACTAAAAGAGAGCAATGACAAGAGGGTAACAATATATTCAGACAGTGCATACGTCACATCGACAGTGCACTCAGGGTTAATAAAATGGCAACGAAGGGGGTTCTGAAGAGCAGATGGAACCCTAGTACAACATGCCCTTCTACTTGCTGAACTGATTGAAGTAATAAATGACCCTAAAGAAATAGCTTTGGTGAAATGTCAGGCACACGCTAACGGGGATGACCCTATCTCGAACGGTAATGAAGCGGCAGACGCACATGCCAAAAATGCCACATATTTTGGTGAAATATGGACCCTCCCAGAAAAACAAAATGATAGGGGGAATGTGGGGGCAAGACAAATGTTGATGAAGGAGGGGTACACACACATCCCTGAAACTCAAATTATGGAATTACAGGCAGCAGCACCTATGGCGGAGAAGGAGCTATGGGTCAAAAGAGGGTGCACAATGTCCCCCACAGATGCATTATGGCGTCAGAATAATACAGGCAAAGTAGTGATGCCCCTAGTTCTATTGAAAACAGCACTGGCTCAACTACACCATCCCACACACACAGGAAAGGAAGTGATTGCAGCACAAACTTTATCAGCAATTTCCTAACCTTTCAACAGTTCACAGCCGGTCACACGCTGCAAGTGATAAAAGGTACTATACCCCGGACAGAAGGACCCTTTCTGCACTTATACATTGACTAGGTTGACATGATCAATGTATGTCAAGGATACAGATATATGATAGTGGTAGTGTGCCCATTTTCAAGGTGGATAGAGGCTGGACCCTGCTCTCATGCAGACACCTTCAGAGCAGCCAAGTTCCTAGTGAGGGAGGTCTTCCCTAGGTGGGGGGTTCGAGAGGTGCTGCGGTCAGACAATGGCCAGCACTTCGCAAATGAAATGTTCGAACACATAACTACACTGCTTGGCATTAAACACAAATGTTCATGAGCATAACACCTGCAGGCTAATGGTGTTTGTGAACGTCTGAACGGCCTCCTAAAGGAAGAGATTGCAAAAATTCAGCAGACAACTAAGAAAAGCTGGTTGTACTGCCTCCCCTTGGCCCTGTTGCAATTAAGGAATAAGCCAGGGTCAGATCACCACCTCACACCCCACGAGGTGGTGACTGGATGTCAGATGTGCCTTCCGCTTACTCCACCGTCAAGGGCCATGTCAGACTATCATACCTCTGCTAATGTTTTTGGTGACAAAATGCATGAACATGTGTCTTCCTTGATTACTAGTGTCGACTTTATCTCTCAACAGCTCGAGCGGACGCAGGGCGGGTGGAAAATAACCCAACAAGAAGATACAAACGAGGAACAGGAACAACCTCTAAAATGGACTGTTAAGGAGGAAGACAGCGTTCTCCTCCGAAATTTTAACAGAAGGTGGAATAGCCCCAGATTTACGGGGCCCCACCAGGTGGAAGCAGTAGCTCCTAGAGCAGTGAAGTTGACAGATAAGAATGTCTGGAATCACCTGCATGACGTCAAGCCCTACAAAGATAAGACCCGCCCTTGCGTTGATGACAGGGCCACCGCAACAGCAACAGAAGACAACACAGCAGCAACAGCAAACGAAAGCAACTGCAATAAAGCCCCTATCCCCTCCCAAATAACAGACACTACCAAGGACTCAAATGTACAATTGCCCATAGCCCACCCCATGGTCACGAGATCCCAGAGCAAACAAAACTCTGCCCCGGCCAGCTCCACCTATGTGACTACCCAAATAAAGGACATTGCCTAACAAATTGTCATAATGCACCACACTTGTAGATACATGCATGTTCTCTTTCTCCTTTTGTCTCGCACATGCAGGCACCGTGCACAACTGTTTATGTATAAAGAAAAGTGAAGAAACTAACGTTGTGTTTTGCCCAGGGGTAAATGCTACCCACAGACGACAACACCCCTGAAGCACTGTCACACCAATTTGTATACGCTATAAAAAGACCAAAATATCTAAAAAAGAGAAGGATCCATGTGTATTACAACACGTTCATTTTGGCCATAGAACAATCATTCCCACATCTCCACGAGCACTTACCAGCTCTGAGATTAGCGTGGGGACAGCTTTTCGCCTGGTCATTAAACGACTACTTGATAGGTAGAGCTTGAATAAAAAATACTAACAACTTTAATGCTTATTTTTAGAAATTTTCAGGCGGCCATCTATAAAGCAAAGACTTATAAGCTGCAGGACCGCAGCAAAGGTAAGAGGAAAATGCCAGTGATATTAGCTATTGTAATAAAATTGATAGGTATGTTGTTTATCACTGGTCTGTTGGCTGCCTCTGTCTTCCAGACACACTATGCTTATCATGTTTTGGCTGCACCTAAAACTAATTTACCCCATACCACAGCTGCAACAGGTACAGTGTCAGGTGGTACAAGAAACACAAGGGTTAATGGGAACAGGGTTAAGCGTAGTACCTCTATGGATAACAATGGGGTGGACACATACCTCACAGCATCCGCACACGTCTCAAATAACATGTGGTATCAGCACATGTCCAGAATTGGTAAGCAGACAACTAAGGACAACTGCTATGTGGGCTCGCTGATCCCATACGCCATGAGCCATCAAGGACATTTGTAGCTAGTGAAGTGCCAGCAAGAACAGTAAAATGTCTGATATATCTGGCAATCTTCCAAACAAAAGGACGATTTCAAGGAAAAGTAGTAATGTTGCATTGGAAGACAAGGGACTCATACCCATATGAAAATAACTTCATCAAAACACTTATGATGTACAATAGTTACTGCCAACATACTCAAGGGTTCCGGTATGTGACGGATGGTCCTGAAAAAAGGAGAAACAAAGAAAGTAACATTAAAATACCTACCGTGCGATTGGTATGCAAACAAAATTGCTGGTGAACCAGGTTGCTGGGAAAGACCACTGATAGTAATATATGGGAAGATATATACAAATGAAGGATGGACAGAGGGAGTTGTGGGGAGCAATATGGTAACATCCGCAAATGAAAATGTGAACAGATTAAATGAAACGAACCACGAATGCTGGACAGAATGGGTAAAGAGCTTACCACTGTTAACATGGCTGGAGAAAGACAAAGACCCAATAACTATACTACCGCTAACTGCACCCACACTGTGCTATCAACACACCAGCGATGTTGATGTTGGAAGTAACAACAACTGTAAAAGTATAGTACTGATACCTGAGGGGGGTGCTGGCACAGCAGTTCTAATGGACCACTATTGGGCTTTCGGAGATAAGGCATACCACAGCTTACCACCATCTTGGAATGGAATATGCACTGTGGAACACGTCAACGTACGATCTCTGGTTGTGCCTCAGGAACATGTCAACTTGGGCACCTTCCCTAAAATGGACGAAGGGAACAAAAGGAGGAAAAGATATGTGGTGACTGAAGAAGGCAAAGGAAATAACGACAAAGACATTTTGTCAAGGGTGAAAAGACAAGGAGAACCACTGACGGGAAACTACCTGTGGGGAAGATCGGAAACAGCCCTCAGTGACATTCCTTCAGGACACAGACTGTTCAGCAAAGCAGCAATGTTCTTCTCATCAATAATACATCCAGGACTGCAGCCATATGCAAATGCAAAATGGCTTCCAATAACCCGATGGGAGCTAATGATGACAATAAATTCAACAGTCAATGGATTTAATGCAATAAAAGAAGAATTGAGGGCAGTGCTAATGGTAGCACTCCAGAATAGATATGTACTGGACCTCCTCACGGCAATGGAAGGAGGAGTTTGTGCAAAAAATTGGAAAATCATGTTGCACATTCATCTCCGCTAACGACGCAGACAATGGAACACTTACTGAAGCAGCATCACAACTCGCCATGATGCACTCAAAAATGGTAGAAGAAGCCAAAGGAGAAAAGAAAGATGGCAGCTGGTTTTCATTTTTATGGTCATGGATGCCTTCATGGCTGTTAGACGGATTGAAAATAATAGTAGGATGTATAATAGTGGGAATGGCTGTATTGCTTGGAATGCGGTTATGGAAAGCAAGAACAACACGAACGACGGACGAAATGATGGAAATGATTGGCATGCACGCCCTACTACCAGCTGATGATGACAAACACACAGATATTATTATAAAAGAACGAGAAAGGTTACGCAAGCAAATACTAGAAAACCACTTGGACCCACCATCTGTGAAGGTAGAGAACCCAAGGAACCCGAAGAGCTATGTTGGAAAGTGGGTATACTGCAAACCCGGTGGTGGCTGTGTCTATATTTATTGGTCATTTGAAGATCATGTCCACCACTATGGACACCTGACTCGAATAACGAAAATATGGAGGGTACACGGAGACAAGAAAATTAATAATTTTGTGGTGGACAAGTCAACCAGAGGGGGGACTGAAATGGGAGAATGGGGTGACATCCTCCTCCCAGTCTCATCCAGACCATGGCCTAGGGGATCACGGCCCAAGCACCCACCACGAGAGGAGTTTGAACAATTCCCTTCCTTATCAGATGACAAAGTATCCTGCTTCAAAGGCATACACATACGAGGAGCATGCCCACTAGCACGCCCTGGTCAAGCCGACGCATGCGACATGCACCAGCTCGATTAGACACCAACCACGAAAATCACCTCATTAGAGATGCCATGACGACATAGCCAACAGACAAGAACACACGTGCCACCATGCACACTGGTCACTCATACACCAACCTACACGAAGAATATACTCAGTGCTATGACGTAGCGGACTGACATACCCACGGACATGCATCGTTGTTATTTTTCACAAAGGCCTTCTACAGCACCGCAGAAACGCAAGAAGCCTGAAGAGCTCGTGTATATGCTTGCTGATGCTTTCTCGCTACCTATCCCTGTGAAGACACCACCATACATACCTAATGCTGCGTATAACACTCTGTCACCCCGCGACCTCCATGGTATGGATTATGTACCGCCACCCACGAACCAGGCCCAAGTAGGCCACAAGCAAGAGTCCCCAGGCAGGAGCCTCGCAAACGAAAATCCTCCCAGAACGAAAATACAAGTGCTGACCATGCAGAACGAGCCCCCAACGAGATTCCATAGCCAAGGCCGCGATGTTGCAACCCGCATGCCGTGCGCCCGGTGCCAAGTTTATACCTGCAGCTGCCAAGCCCTCAGAGGCAGAATACAAAATCTAATGCTCATAATTCTACTCCAGCTACGGTCTTCCCATACGTGACCAAGCTGAAACTGACAAGGTGCCAAGCTCACGAGACAGAGAAGCGCCAGGGTCCCACGTCTGGGACACAATCTGCAACAACGAAGTGACAAGTTGGTCACCTACAGCGATGGGAAAGACATGCACACCAGCCCGTAAGCAGACCTGTCCATTGTCCGCCAGAAACACATAGTTGCACATTGTTGCTAATGTCAGGTACACCGCGAGCTGGGTCCGGTGATGGTCCCAGGCTTGGGGGCTCGCGGGAAAACCATTCAGAACACAAGGATCTCATCACTGACGCCATCACTCTTAGCCAATCACGAAGGGTCCCCTTGTAACAATTCCAATGTAGCAACTGTTAGGGACAGCCCAAGTGTACCACCTGACTCGTCCTTATCCACTAACATTTAATCCCATAGGGTAACTATACTAACCCTACCACTCGGGGAACCAACCCGAAGTGGCGATAGGTTTTGTGATGATTTTCCCAGATGACGCAAGTAGCGCGTCATATTGCTGTAAAAAGGGCCTGCGAGCCCCAATAACGACGAGAGCCACTCCGGATGCATACGGTCTGAGCGTATCCCTGCCGTTACTCTAATAAACAGCAGTTATTACCTTGCCCTTGGGTGTGTCTCATACTCCTTTCGGGACGCGGGAGGAGTTGGGGCCTCCCCAGCCCCGGATGTCAGCGGACAGCCTTGCCAGCCCCCAGGAAAATCACCCCGACACAGCCAAGTCACGCATGCCACAGTGCCACCCAGTAGCCATCACTGGAAGATCCCCACCAGCTTAGAGCAACATGAGCAATGTATTGTGGGTATGGAAATTAGCCCAAGTGCAAGCCTTTACTTTGCTGCACACTTGAATAGATTCAGAAGAAGTATTCATACCCCGCCATTTTCCAAATTCTACATGCACTAAAACTGAGTGAGTGAGCAAGTGAAAACATTTGTAGGGCATGGTCATGCAGAGATACCTGCCTCGAAAGGTTTTACGCCTATTTTTGACTGCCTGCTTCCACATAAACCCTGAAGGCAGTGTCCTTTATCTGCTAGACATTGGGCCTCATTACGAGTCCGGCGGTAACCGTGCCTGAAATTCCAGCAGGTTACCACCGGACTCGTATTACCATTCGAGTAATTACGACCCCGGTGACCTGGGAATTCCGGAGGCAGAATTCGTTAAATCCCCATTCCCATTGAGTCCCATAGGACTCGTGATGGTGCCAGTGTTTCCACGTCTGCATGCACGTGGGTGGTGTTAAACCCACCAGATCAGACCTGGCAGGAATGACACCACCGCCTGCAGGACTTGAAATCACCCGGTATGGAAACAACGGTGGTGGCGGGTTTACCGCCAACGTTATTTCCATACCGGGTGACTCGTAATGAGACCCATTGTCATATAAGAGTCAAATGTCATTGAGTAAGGCAACTTTATCTCGCGTTGCATTAGGAAGCTGTGCGGTGGGGTTATTCACACCCCAGAATATGGAGTGGTCCAGATGCTTTGAAGGGCTGGTCTATAATCCTGTGGAAGGTAACCCTCCTGAGCCATCATAGCAGATGTTTTCAGTAGTAGCAACCTTAAGAATGTTATGTGGGTTAGCTTACATGTGTTTGCCGCAGTCAGTGTGACAGAAGGACCACTGCTCTGCAGGAGTACATGGATTTTATTTTTTATTTATTTTTGTATTTGCAAAGCTCCACGCAGCCTGAGGCAACGTGGCGCTGTTTCAAGAAAGTGTCTTAGTTACGACAGGTACATGGAAATGCATGGTTTACTTGTATCAGGTGCATGGATGAGTAGTGAATAAAACTACTCATCCCCACACTGCTCCTAAACCATCAGTGATCCCAATCATAAAGGGAAAGGATACACAGCCTGACAGGTCTACCTCCTTCGCCTCTTTGGCTAGCACAGGCTGCGGGCAGGCAATACTCTGAAGGAGCGGTGCGAGCTGGTTCTGGAGCAATCCAAACAACAATCGTTCTGTGCTTCCACAAAACAAAAAGAATGTCCAACCAAGGTTCAAACAAAAATTCACGCAACCAATAAAACACCAATGGCCCACTTTTTAAAAAAAAAACACAGAGAAAGCAAACTTTAAAATAAATGGGCTCTCTGGGTTTGTAGAGAGGGGTGCACAGGCAAAGATTTGAGCAGCAACATGACAAAGTTATTGAATATGTCTTTCAAAAAGTAGAGAAAGGCAGCTGACTAGTCACCAAGGCCCTTTAAGGTGGACCCGGGGGACAGGGCTACTAAAGATACCTTTCTTTCTTGTCTTTCAGGGTTCAGCATTATTCGATCAGGATGTGTCGAGACAACGTCAAGATAGAGTTCCCAATGAGAAACCAAACCAATCCTTCTTCAATTGGGCTCCAAAGATGAATCCACCGACAGAGAGACTGCATCCCTCCCCCCTTCTTATATATGCAACACACCATAGCAAACTGGTCCATAGCAAGCCATCTCTTAAGGCTCCAATAATGGGTGCTGTAGCGTGTGTCCTTTGCAGTTTGATGTCATACCTAGAGTACCCTGTCTGCAGGAAGTGGGGAGAGGAAGAGGAAGTTTGGAGGCCCGGGAAAATCCAAGATTATGAGATCCCACTGTGGACACAGGATCTCCCTTGGGCGACTCTAACGCCACACGCATCCTGCTTCTGCCTACATCAAAAGGACACAAGTAATCGGCAACCTGGTGAAAGGTGGTCACCGAAATGACAGGACTGCTTCTGAAATATCAGTCCCAAGCTGAGCCCATAGGCTATTTCTTTGTTCCCTTGAGGATGTGGCAAGCCTTCTCAGGGGGATCAAAGGGAGGGCTTCCGGGTGGGACCCACATGGATGTTGTGGGCACAGTCAGCACTGGCATCTTAAAACACACCAGTCACTGTCCTGAATGAGTCACCATCCAGAAAGCTGACAATAAACTGGCATCAATTCCTTGTGGCTGCATAATTGTGTAACCATAGGAGCCACTGTGTTAAAACTATACATGGTTTATACTTAGCTTTTACCAACTGCCACTAGGCTGTGGTCCTATACAATGATATGTTAAACCATTGGTGCATGCATACAGTTAAAGCGCCACCTCTGCCTTTTGGAAATTTCGAGGTCCTGCAGCTATGTTCAGGAATGCACAGGTAAGCTGTAACCTGCCCTGCTGCCACTCCATTGCAGTGGCTAGGGATGTCAGTAGACATTCATGGCAAATGTATATGGGATGCACTATGCTTTCTTTTTTGGCATGGTGAATTTTGAAAGTGGGCTCTTATTGACAGAGCTCACTTTCAAAAACAGAATTACAAGTAAAAATGCTTAGGCTGTCCCGCCCTCACAAGATGGCAGTCTGTCACAATCAGCCCTTACTGGGTGCCACTGAGTACATTGTGGTAGCCCGGTGTATTGAGATTAAGGCCAGAGTAAAGTGACAGGCGTGTGACCTTCTTTAACTAGTTCTTTAGGGGCGGGAATCCCCTATGCTTGGACCATAAAGAGGTATTCTGTTAGGTTTCGGTCCTGTGCAGGGATTCAGTGTCCCTTGTTTTTTTGCTTTGTACCAGTTGCCTCTGCTTGTTGTCTGGATGATTGCCTTTTAGAGCATATTTAGATCCTTGAAAGTTCTTCTTTTGTTTCAGGGAGTCAAACCTATCGCTCTACCACCAATCAAGCTTAAAGAAAAAAGGTGCCCTACTGCCCTTGGCTATGGAGTATTTGGATTAGTGCTATGTTCCTGCTGATTCTTTTACCTATTTGTGTTGGCTTTGGTGGAATTGTTTTTTTTCTCCAAAGTATCTGCTGACCTTTCTCTGTTTGGTTCCAAGACTTGTTTGTTGGACAGGTTTGTGGGTATTTGATGTTTTCCTTAGGCTTTACTTATTAGTGGCAGCCGGCTAGGCATTGTTTTTTTTTATTTGATGGTTGGCACTGATTGGCATGGTCCTGGTGGCCGGTGGCCGCTGCTTCATCTGAGATGGGTGCATCTCGATGTGCTCTTGGGGTCTTTTCCATTTCTCTTTTTCGCCTTGATGATTTTCTCAAGTAATCCTCTGTCCACTGGTGTGCCATGGGTGCACCTACACTTTGCTTTTGTTTTGTTCCACTAAGTTCTGGTTCTTTGTCTTCCTTGTCACCTAGCTTTACTGTGACTTATTTGAGATTGAGCAGACATTCTTCCCCATACTCATGGGTGGTGGCTCTCAGTTTTAGCGCTTCTGGCTTCATTTTTCTCACTAGGCATCTACGATTAAAGTCTTATCGACCTTTGGATTTGTCACTCTTACAAATGCATTCTTGCATTTTTATGTTGACTATGTGAATACATTTTCTCATATATGCACATATGGTATGTTGTAGGTGTGTGGTACTGCGGTGGATGCCGAAGGGTGTCTGCGACAAACTTACAGAGCCAAAATCACATCCAGTCCCCTGTGTGCCCATAAGTAGAACTGACAGGACCAGCCCTTAACTATTCCCAAACCCCCTGAGAAAGCAACTAGTTCAAACCTACCGTGTCTTAAAGAAACAGGGTATTCAGGACTGCATCTCCCAAAATGCATCAGATTTAGAGATCCAAAACATGGAGTTGATTCCAGAGTGTCTTTCAGGGAAACCTATCCTATGGAGGAACACTGGCACATCCAGCGAGACCCCTTAGACAAAAGATGTGGATCCTCAAAGGTACAAAAAAAAAGTATGCCAACCCCCGTTCCCCAGCAGCAGCGCTTGTGAGGGAGACCGGTTTTCTCCTTCCCCTGCAGCTACAGTATTTATAAAGAGCAATATTCCCTTCCCCTTTAACAAAGTGAAAACACTTTTACAAAGGTGAGAACTTACTCTTGTGATGGCCTTTTAACGATCAGAAACCTTCAAAATAAGCTTTGGCTCAGGGGGACAGCCAGCAAGGTAGGTGCAGCTCAGCAGACAAATATCAGCTCCTGCACTTGGAAACCAACTGACAGAAATCCAAGACGACGGCAATCCTTGTTAAGACTTCCTTCCCCTCGCTTGGAATAGGAAGGTAATAGACACATGGGAAGGTAATTAACCAGTCAATTTAAATGTTGCCTCAACAAATGGGAGAATGGTGAGGGCTTCATAGCCAAGGCTGAGAAACACTGTTGGTGTCTTTTGGCCTGGGCACTGAGGAAGAAGTTTGCTGTGTAAGCATGCAAGCCTCTTGTACCCAGATGAGGAGTGTGCTCCAGTGAGGGAAAAGAGAGCAGCTTGAACCCCAGAAGAGGTGTGTGTTCCAGTGTGGGGGGCGCTTGAACCCCAGAAGAGGGGTGTGTGCCAGTTAGAGATAGAATAAACCCATGAACCCTAGAAGAAGGGTGTGATCTAGTGAGTCAGTGAAGAGCCCTTAAACCCCAAAGGAGGGGTGTGCTCCTGTTAGAAAGAGGTGAGCCCAAGGGACCCCAGAAGAGGAGTGGCCCCCAGCGATGGGGAAAGATCTCCTGGAGATGAGAAGAAAGTTACCTCCTCACCCAAATGAAGGGAGGGGTGAGAAGTAGTAAGAGAGAGTGTGACTTTAACCCAAGAAGAGGGGATGTGTAACTGAAGAGGAGACTCCCAGGAACCACAAAGAAGGGTGTGCTACAATGAAGATAATGAGTAGGGCAATATGTCACCAGGATAGTGTAAGCAGATTACTATATCATGGATGTGGAAGAATGAGCATGGAGTTGTATCCCTGGGTCCAGATCAGTGAGCAGGGCTCTATATCCCCTGGAGAGTGTAGGCAGGGTACAATATATATATATATATATATATATATATATATATATATATATATATATATATATATATTACATGGCCTGCAGAAGCAGCCATGTAGTTATGGTTAAGTTGCTAAACCCATATGAAGAGCACTTTTTGGGTGTATTATAACTTTGCTCACCCTGGACGAGACATCACCAAACTTTGCAAATAAAGTATATGGCCCACTCTGAATTGTTTGGTCCAGGGGGGGGGGCTTATAGGGGGATCCTAAAATTATTTTTTTTCCCATAGACTGAATGGAGAATACATGTCTGTCACTCCTACAGCCCAAACCGCTGGACGGATTTTCACCAAATTAGCGACAGGAGCGGCGGCTTGGTTCCGAAAGTGTGCTTTTGTTAATTTGGTGTTAATCCATCCAGTAGGTTTTTTTTTAAAACGAGCAAAATGTAAGGCAAAAAAATTAGTGATATCTATGTCCAGTCCATGGACTCACTTCCCTGTTTGGTCTGCGGACTGGCCTCTGGTTGGCCAGAAAAATTCACAGACTTGTGCGTGGTCCGCAGACATCGGGACGCGGCCGCTGATTGGGTGGTGAGAAAACATGAAATGCGTTGGTTTTCCTGAACTGTCCGCCATCTTGGATTCACAGGCTTTTTTGGGGTCCGCGGACAGCATGGTGAAACCATAAAAAAATGCAACATTGCACTTGTCAAACTCAACAAACAATCTCTGGGGATGTGTGGGGGGGTGCGAATGGGATGGAATATGGCCATAAGAAGCCATAAGAAGCCAAAAAACGGGTAGTTTCACCCCCAGACAGTCCGCAAACACTCCAGATGTCCTGAGGCAGTCCTGTGGTGTTCGCGGACACTTCAAATGTCCTTGTACCTATTTCTGCATTACAGGGTTGGTTTTTGGATGGCTTATAACTTTTGCGCCACTCAATGAAACTGCATGTCATTTTGCTATTTTATTCTAGAACTAATCCTTAATGCTTTTGCAAAGTTATATGGGATTCTGTCAAGAGGGGGCGAAATTAGAGGGGGGTCTCAACATTTTCAGATGGCTTATAACTTTGTTGCTATTTGATGAATGTGGACAAACGTTTTGAAAAAGATTATAGACCCAATGTTTGTGTAAAGACTGAATGGATTTTGTCAAGTGGGGGCTAAGTTGTATGACTATTGTATGTACATACATTTTGACACTTTAAAAAAAATAAAACTTGGGTGGATTTCGAGCAAACTCGTGAGGAGCATTGGCAAGGACATTAAAGCATAGTTTTGCAAATATGCCTGTGTTTTATTTTTTGTTGTGCCATGATGTAGGTACAAAAAATTGTCATATACCTTTGGTGACTGAGGTTTAGCCTGTGGGCAGTAGCCAGATTGTCTGGGTCATGGCATAAGGTCATGATGCGGACAATCTAGCTACTGGACATTACCGCTAGGGACGAAAAATTGTGTTAAACTGTCTATGTCTACCTGGGACCTGCTATATTCAAAGGTAGGATAGGTTTGAAAGGGGAAAAAAGTGCTTGTGGTAATATGTTCATATGGTTTTGCAGGCTGCCATGGCAAGGGAGAGGGGCTGTGTACGGATCCCTGCCTTCTCTTTCCATGGTGGCTGTCTTGAAAAAGGATTTTCCTTCCTTCTAACAGCGGGATGCCACAGGCGTCCCACTATAGGAAGAAAAATCTATGTTTTGGCACCCTGGGTTCCTGCTTTGGGAACCAGGAGTGCTAATGGCCTTTATCCCCCATTTCAGGGGCTGCAATGGACGATTATGGTCTGTATCCTCTTTATTTATTTATTTGTTTATTTGTTTATTTATTTATTTATAACTCGCCAAAGCCCGCAGACATCAGGCTGTGTGGTTACAGTATGTGCTGAGGAAGATGAGGTGGAGGAAGACAGCTTACTACTTGCTGAGAAAAGAACAACCTTTCTGGGAGCATTGCGTTCATTGGATTTGGTGTGGCGGCGCATGGAGGTGGTCCCGTAGGAGTACTGTCCAGGTAGTCTGCGACTGAGTACAAAATTGCACTCAGTGCATTTCACTTTGGTAGCTTTAGCCTTTGGTACACTCCCTACACTAGCAAAGAACTGGCACACCCATGATTCGATCTTGGTGCTAGAAATAGGCACTTCCTCTACCTTATCTTCTTGATCCTCTTCATTGTCTTTGAAAGTTTTTTGTTGTGAAGGTCCTCCAGCTGATGGCGGTGGTGGCTCTGGGGGAGGAGGGATGGCAATAACTGATGCAATTTCCAAGATAAATAGCAGTTTTGATAACATTCTTCCAGGTATGCACTGTGTACTAGATTGGTAATGGATAATGAGTACGAAAAGGTGTAGGAGGTGTGCAAGGGACATTTTGAAGTTGAAAGTTCCTAGATCAGTAGAAAATGCAGTTCTGAACTGATTTTGAAGCGCGGGTCTGATCACGAAGTGCAGACACCTTCGAGAAGACGTCACCATGCCACGCGCAAGCGTATGGTCACGTGACACTGTCCAGAAGGTCTGCAATGAAGTCAGACATTTCCGGACGTCTCCGGATGCAAAATTATTTCAAAAAGTTGTAAAAAGTTTATAGACATGTTAAAAATGATGCTACTAGATGGGAAATGGCAGAGTTTTAAGGTGAACCTTTGTAAATTGTACAAAAATATTGCTTATTGGCTAAGTATGATATTAGTAAGTTGTAGGAAAATAGCATGCACTGGTAAAAACCCATGAAATTCACTGAAAAAACTTTGTTAAAGGGACGTTATGGTTAAGTTGCACTAATAAAAACCTATGAGATTCAATGAAAAAACTTTGTTAAAGGGACATTATGGTTAAGTTGCACTAATAAAAACCTAAGAAATTCAATAAAAAAAAACGTAGTTAAAGGGACGTTATGGTTAAGTTAAACTAATAAAATCCTATGAAATTCAATGGAAAACATTGTTATAGGGACGTTATGGTTACAGGTAAAACCGAAAAACTTCAGAGATTCGCCAGTTATGGTAAGCTATGCAACGATAACTCGCACCACCACCGTGCACTGCTAAGACTAACACCCATGATATCAAAGATGCCATCACAAATCTCATTGATGACATCACTGATGACACCACATGTGCATTTAGTTTTCATGGAAAGCCTCCACAAAGGATTGTTAATGTAATGGTTGCAGAAAACTATGAAAGATCATTGGAAGAACTATCATGAGATAAGTAGTTCATTGCACAATGCATTGCTATACACACCATTGTATTACAAACTTCCTTGCAGTACATGAACCAACTAATGTGGACACGTAGCCATTGTCAGCATCATGCCCCATAGAAGTGTAACCTTGAAAATCTTCCCATGTTACATAGTGAAATCACATATGCTTTCATTTTAGAGTTTCGGGTACTGTGAAACATGTAAGAGGTAGCTACCATTGCCTCAATAACTACATAATTGCACTAGTGCACAGAAAACATAAAGACACCACAATGCATACAAATAAGAGCATATACAGAGAAATTACAGTAAGCAAACAAGGAGCAGTATTACCAGAAAGTGTTCATACATATCTGATTACGTTCATGCACAGAAATGATTGCTGTGTTTTACGCTTTCTTCTTCCCCTATATGTATATGTATTATATGATGTGAGTGAGCCCTGAGGAAAGGAGTGCAAGAACATATGCGAAGGGTGTCGTACACAAAGATAGAACCTTTTGAATTGTTACTTCCTGACTGTTAGTGAAGAAAAACACCTGGTCTACTTATGTCAGTGAACAAAAAAGGGGCAACCACACATGTGATGTCATCAGTGATGTTATCAATGAGATTTGTGATGGCATCTTTGATGTCATGGGTGTTAGTCCTTGAAGTGCACACTGGTGGCGCGAGTTATGGTTGCTTAGCTTACCATAACTGGTGAATTTCGGGGGGGGGTTTGGTTTTACCTGTAAACTTAATGTCCCTATAACATAATTTGTCAATTGAATTGCATAGGGTTTTACTAGTGCAACTTAACCATAATGTCCCTTTAACAATATTTTTGTTAGAGAATTTCATAGCTTTTTAGTAGGGCACTGTAACCAGAACGTTGCTTTAGCATAGTGTTTTCTGTAAAGATGATAGCTGTTTGGTACTGCAACGGAACCATAACGTCCCGATGACAATGGTTTGTTACGGATTCCTTGGCTGACCTCATGATAAATGTGTGGAAAGGCAAAATTGTCTGGTGTATGTATCCATTTGTGCTACCCCTTCCTTTTCCCAATAGTGTTGGTATATCTTAGCAATTACAGATGTGCATGGTAAATGTTGGTGAGTGCTTGAGTAGTTTCTCTTTTTATGTTAACATTGCATGGTGAATCTGTGCCGCACAGTACTGGCCCAGATGACTACAGATGAGCAATATGGACGTTTCCTAGGAAGACTGCATCAGGTCGACGGATGTGCAATCACACTGCAAGTATACGTAGGAATCCATTAGTGGCGGCATGTCTGCATCTTCTAATGGACTTTTAAATAGTTGTGGAAGCGCATGTGTATCCGTTCCACACCTATACCCATGCATAGGTCATCCACTGTGTGCTGGTAACACCGCCCCTGTCGCCAGCCCTAGGGATTCATAGGGTAGGCTACCGCATTTCAAGTACTCCTGCCGACTATGTGGGTGGCTCTGCAAACCTATCAATGTGTGGCTAAAGCATGCCTGACTGTATAACGCCCGCTGGTAAAAAGGAACAGCAACCTGCAGTGTAACGTGGGCATGTTAAATGTCGCATTAATTTGATTGATGTGCTGCTTGCCTTTCCATGACCTGTGAAACAGACACATTGTGTCTGCACTGAGCAGTGTGACGGAAAGTGTCAAGAGGTCGCCTGCGGGTCGTACAGTTGAAAAAAACATGTAACTCCAGGTGGGACAGTTTGTAGTGAGTCTGCAAAATGGCAAAGCTACTGCGGCTTGGTCATGCACATACTAGTGCATGTAAAGGCAAGTAAGCAAACAGCAGAATGTGCAGGGCGCAAACAATGTTAGTGGTGGTTAGAAAAGTACTGTAACTGCATGGGTCACACAGAATAAATGGCTTCCTGCTCCACGTAATTAAGCTGTGTTTCGCGTTGTTGTAAACATGCTTGTATTCCAGAATGTATGCATCTCTGTGAATGCTACTCCTAAGACTAATGGCATAGCATGAAGTGTTTGTATTGCATGTGACGACAACTGAAATGAAAGCACAAGGGACCAGTGGGCAGTATACCGCCCTTCCAACAATTACATAGGGTCATTTCATGTACATAATTTGCCACATCTGCTGCAGGCAACAAGAGGGGCACTCCAGTAGGGCAGCAGAGCTCTAAAACATCCTTGCAGACTATATGCCGCGCTACAGACCCTACCCGGCAAAGGGCATTGTATTGCGCATGTACTGCAACGTGCTACTCTACAGAGGGAAGGTACTTGGAAGTGCGTGGGAAGGGTCCTTCCGAAGCATGACAATGACTGGCGCCTATGTAGGTGAGGGCCACCCAATAATCCTGTCTCTTGGCACGCCCCATATGGTATTCATGCAGGTGCTTCCCCTTCTGTAGTGGGCCTTTCCTGCCGTTCCTTCTTTGGCATGGGTCAGAAGACCATAATAAATGAAAATGAACTGGTAAAGGAAAAAAGGGAAATAAAGAAAGCACCTTTTAGAGATGAAGAATGAAATTGCCAATGAACTGATGCAGGGCAGGAGGCATGGCACTGTGCAAAACACTGTAGTTGAAATGGTTAGAAAGGGGGTCGCTGTAGAAAGAGGTTTCTTTATGTGTTGCACAGCATTTTGAAGAGTGTCAGTGTGCAACACTAACTACAAAAAATGTTCCACTACTTTCAAGAAGGGCACCAAGTCAATTTGGATGTAGTGTGCAGAAGTTGGGATGGCAGGCATAGTAAGATGAACGTTATAGCTGGGGAAAACTGTGCTGTGAAATGTCACATTCCCATGTGTGAAGTACGCCATTGGCACATGTCGTACAAAGGCACAAATACACTTCTTAGCAATGTACCGCACTTTCTCCATTTGCGGACCAAATAAAAAATTACGCAGCCACATCTGTGTCTGCATAATGCGATAGAAAGTTATGCAGGAGATCGGAAACAGATGCATGACCTGGGCAAGTGCCTCCTTCATAGCAAACAGCACTGAAACTCGTGTAACATGCTGTGCATTTTTCCCTCAACAACAACAATAATATTGGCATGATTGCATGCCACCAAAGTGTCACACAGACAAACCAAAATCAGTGACTTCATTGTAGGTACTCCATAGCACTACACATCCACATGATAGATTCCAAAATGAGCAGCCACTGCACCGGGTTTTCCATTCACTTTCAGTCAATGTATTTCAGACTCCCCTAAAACCTGTACCCTGTAGTTCGTGAAACACACAGCCATAACTGCACTCTATGCATTTCTGTCAACAAATACACCGTGTACCACAGTCTGTGCATACACACCACACCCAGAAACCTTATTGACCAATCCCGTAACCTCTACTGGCCCATTTCTATGGCCGTAATCTGCAAAAGGGGTGTATCTAACACATGCCACCCTGCAACTATCGCAATATTCTCTGACTTTTCGTGCTGTCGCGCACGCGAGTGGGGAAATAACTTTCAACCAGGGTAGGGGACGTCATTAGTTGTGGCGGCTCTTAAAAGAGGCATTTTTTTTAAAGGTGCTTCCATAGAAACACCTTTTTTGTGGTTTTTATAAGTAATTTTGTGTTTTCAACGTCCGCTCACATTCTTACAATGGGGTCTTCAGTGCAGCCTGTAGATTAAACAAAATGGCATTGCCACTGTTCGACAAAGACATGCCATTTCCTTTGAAAAGGTTTATATATCGAGTACCAATGTTCTCATTCTCACACGAGAACATCCCAGCAGCACTCAAGAAGTCACATATGCTTCTGTTGATGAGACCCCTTCCGACCTCTGGCTGCCGACAGGAATCATTGGAATAGTTCCACATGAGAAAAGCACCTTGGCAGTGGGAAAAATTCACTGCACTACATTCATCATCTTCTTCAGTTGACAGTAGAAACGGGAACAAGGTATGGAACCCAAAAAGAAGGCTCCAAAGTGCACACCCACAACATGTACAGTTGTTGAAGAGGCGATACGTCGACAGTCTACAATCACTCTGCCGAAACAGCACACTTCGACACTGCACCACAAAGCGTCCACTCCCTCCAAACCAAAAGTGCCACAAAAGCCTTCTAGGAGGGCATACACAAACAGATATTCCACAAAAGCATCACCCACGACGAAAACTGTGCGTCTTGCCATGTTTGCCAGCCGTACTACACAAACGAATGGAACAAATGATTGCTGCCCTTTTCTGTGACGCACACCTTGAGCACCTGATTGGACATTCCCCAGTCCCATTTCCACTGGTCACCATGGTGAGAAGCGCAGAATGTGACACGTGCCTTTCCCCAAGTACTGCGACGGCCGCGCCCCAGTGAAGCAGGAGGAGTCCTTTTCCCTATTGGTGATCTTGCCGGTGACGCACACCCTGAGCACCTGATTGGACAAAGGCCATAGTCCCATTTCCATTGGCCAGCATAGTGAGAAACGCAGAATGGGGCACGTACGCTTCCCCAAGTACTGGAAGGGCTGCACCCCAGTAAAGCCGGAGGACTAATTTTTTTGTTTTCCACTCCAGCCATGCATGCAAGGCGCTAGGCCATCCCCACAGAAAACACACCATAGTACAGTTTTCATGTGTGCTGCTGATAATGGCCTTTCATGCTGCAATATCTTACAGCACTCCCAAAAGCAAGGGGATTATAAGGGCCAAACCATAGGAAATGCACATGGAGGCATGATGTTCCCTATTGTGCAACATGGGCAATGATGTGCACTGTATGCTAATGTACGCATACCAGCTCACTTCTGCTGCTGTACCAAGTCTACAATGTCCTCCACAACCATTGTGTAAAAGTCACCAACTTCAAATGCATGCAGACACCATTGTACACTCTATGTTTAAATGTTCATGCCATGTGTGCTGCACTCCCTATCTTCAATTGAGCCTGTCACCTTTCACTCTGGGCACATATTTGCATCCATGGCTGCATAACGGTCCGCTGGGTATGCTGAACGGTATGTAGGAGGCTGTGTATGTTAACCATAGGTTACATGTGTGCTTCTGAACACGTCCTTTCATGCTGCAATATCTTAAAGCACTCCGTAAAGCAATGGGCTTATAAGGGGCAAACCATATGAAATGCACATGGTGGCATGTGGCACCCTGTTGTGCAACAGGGGCAATGATGTACACCATATGCTAATTTATGCATAGCAGCTCTCTTCTGCTGGTTGACCAAGTGCACAATGTCCTCCACAAACATTGCGTAAAAGTCACCAACTTCAAATGCATGCAGAGTGACAACTGCATGGGTGCAGTAGGTTGTGGTGGCTGTTATAAAGGCCTAGGCTGTTGAGTGCAGGTGTGGTGAACGCTATGTAGGAGGCTGTGTGCATTGGCCATGTTTTACATGTATGCTGCTGAGCACGTCATTTCATGCTGCCATATCTTACAGCACTTCCTAAAGCAAGGGTCTTCTAAGGGCCTAACCATAGCAAACGCAAACAGTGACATGTGGCTCCCTATTGTGCAACAGGGGCAATGATGTGCACCGTATCCTAATGTACGCATAGCAGCTCACTTCTGCTGCTCTACCAAGTCTAAAATGTCCTCCACAACCATTGCGTACAAGTCACCAACCTGACATGCATGCAGACTGACAAGTGCATGACTGCTTTACATTGTGGTGGCTGTCATGAAGGCCTAGCCTACTGGGTGCATGGCCTACGACCTAAGGCCTACGGCCATGCACCCAACAGTCTAGGTCTTGCCCACACCCACCACAACATAATAAAGCCATGCAGACGAATATGTAGGCATGTGCCACAAATCAGAAAGGCAACATAGGCACCAGCACTTCTACCCAACCTCTGCACCCTAAAGCAGGAATGCATGCACACATGTTCCACTTACCGTAATGCACAAACATACCACAGGGTTTGGCACAGCTACCCACTTCCATTCAGAAACCATTGTAATAATGCCAACTAAACAAAACAATTGTTGCAGCATTGGTCCTGCTCTCCACACTGTACTACTTGCACACAAGCAGTACTGCATAGTGCACTGCAACACTTACTAATCCGCGCAATGCACAGTACGCAAGCACATGTAAGAACCAGTTGCACAGTAACCTCTTCCATATTTACACTATTCCATTAGTGCACCCAGTGGACACAGTACACGACTGGTCACTGCAGCATCTCCACCCATACACGACAACTGTACGATGTTGTACCAATCACCACACCCATGCAACCAACAATGTGTGCAATGCAGCCAAACCACACACACAAAGCGACAATGTGGCACAGACTTTCAACCAGTCAACCTACCTTTCCAACCAGTGGACATATGTTTCTGTGCAACGGCTGCGGCCATGCATTAAAGCGGCTACTGATTTTCCCCACAAAAACACACCATAGTACAACCTATCTGTAAATTTACATGTCTTGTGGAATGTACTCCCCTTCTGCAAATGTGCCTGCCATCACTAATCACAGAAAGGCATCGCTGCTGCAGCTGGCATGTCATAATGAAGGCTACCTGCAATGACCACATAAGATTGTTGCCTGTTGAGATAACGGCGAATTGGCGTAGTATGCATAGATACCGCTGGCACACCACTGTCTTCTTCTAATGAGATATATTACTTGCAGCACTTCTCACTCCACCATTTCCATCCCTTCTTCCCACCACCAGATGCCGTAAACTATGTTTTCCAGGACCTTTCGCTGCTGCACTACCCTCGCAAACAACATGCCGGTGTTATCGAAAACTATTCACGTACAATACGTCACTGTACACTGCAGTGCAATCACATTTTTCACTGGGCAGTGAACAGGGAAAAGGGACACCATAGCGGAGGCAGAGATGACTACTTTTAGTGGCCACACAGTTATATACAAGACACCCAGCCATGAACACAATGCATTAGGGGCTTGGCACACACACCACAACACAGTCCTCCGATACACCATGGCGGTGTTTCCCAAAAACTTTGATGCACAGCACGCTTCCCTCCAGCCAACCACTGGCCGCGTCCAATGTTCGCCAACAGCACGGTGTACCGCAGGCCAATGAGACGTCGGTCCGCGGAGCGAACAGGGAAATGGGTCCACGGAGAGGACCCAGATATCACACATTTTTTGGGATGTACATTTCAATTCTATGCAACAAAAGTACCAGTCTGATTTCCACCAAACACACAAAAGCACCCTTATGACCCAAGCCCCCGCTCCTGCCGCAAATTTGGTGAAAATCCATCCAGCCGTTCGGCCTGTAGCCAAGCGCAACGTTTTTGCCCCTTTAGTCTATAACTCCCCCCCCCGCACGAAACCTTACCCAACTTGGTGAAAAAATTCAGAGCCGGCCATATACTGTTTTTGTAAAGTTTGGTGAGCATTCCTCCAGGGGGAGTGAAGTTATAAGCAGCCGGAAAAGTGCTCTTCCTATGAGTTTAGCAACTGGTGCAGATTACTGGGCAGGGCACTATATCCCTGGCTGTAGATTAATGAGCAGGGCACTATGTCCCTGGGTGTACATTAGTGAGCAGGGCACTATATCCCCAGGAAAGTGTAAGCAGGGTACTATATCCCTGGGTGTGGAACAGTGAGCAGGGAATGATATCCCTGCAAGCAGATTAGTGAGCAGGGCACTATATCCCTGGATGCACATTAGTGAGCAGGGCACTATATCCTTGGGTGTAGATTAATGAGCAGGACACTATGTCCCTGGGTGTAAATTAGTGAGCAGGGCACTATATCCCCAGGAAAGTGTAAGCAGGGTACTATATCCCTAGGTGTGGAACAGTGAGCAGGGAATGATATCCCTGCAAGCAGATTAGTGAGCAGGGCACTATATCCCTGAATGCAGATTGGTGAGCAGGGCACTATATCCCCAGGAAAGTGTAAGCAGGGTACTATATCCCTGGGTGTGGAACGATGAGCAGGGAATTATATCCCTGGGTGTGGATAAGTGAGCAGGGCACTATATCCCTGGGTGTTGATTAGTGATCTTGGCACTATATCCCTTGGTGTAGATTAGTGAGCAGGGCACTAACGGAGGATAGCACAGGGGCAACGTGCTGGTTTTGGAAGCAAGGCCGAGGAACAGTGGTTTGAATCCTGGATCCGTGCTTAGAAACCGAACTCAGGTAAGGTATTAGGCATGTTATAAAAAAAACAATTAAATAAATAAAATAAATATCCCCAGGAAAGTGTAAGCAGAGTACTATATCCCTGGGTGTGGAACAGTGAGCAGGGAATGATATCCATGGGTGTAGATTAGTGAGCAGGGCACTATATCCCCAGGAAAGTGTAAGCAGGGTACTATATCCCTGGGTGTGGAACGGGGAGCACAGCATGATATCCATAGGTGTAGAATAGTGAGCAGGGCACTATATCCCCAGGAAAGTGTAAGCAGGGTACTATATCCCTGGGTGTGGAACGGGGAGCACAGCATGATATCCATGGGTGTAGATTAGTGAGCAGGGCACCACATCCTTAAGTAAAACAACAGAGGAGGAGAGCCCCTTGGCCCCAGGAGAGGGGAATAGGTAACAGAGAGAGAGGCAGAGCTCCAGTGAAGGGGGTTGGGGCTTATGGAACACTTGGCAAAGAAGCCCTAAATCCTGAGAGAGGTGCAGATGCAGCCCGAGAGGATGTGAAAAAGAATGAATGTTAGATTGTCCTAAATATGAGACCTTTCTGTCTGAAACTTTCTGAATGCCTTTTTGTTTGTTGTCCTTTGTTTGTCATCCTGATTTCAAGGGCCACGCCTCCCAAGAATCTTGTTTACAGCCGCCCAGAACCGATTTTCATTCGCTAGCCTTATGTTTTATCTTAGTTTAATAAAACCCTTTAAATGTATTCTGGTTTCAGTAGTTGTGTGTTCCCTGGGCCATGTGACACCTCGTTCTTATCATACTACTACAAAGGAGAGGGGTGAGGAGTAATGCTTTAAGCAGTTACCAGTCCTTTATTACACGGAGTCTTGCTCCTGCACATCACAGAGGTGGATCCTCTAACTCCTGCCCTCCAGTAGGGTCCTTTTCTTGGCATTCGAGTGGAAAGTGAAGAATGTGTATACTCATGCAGGGCAGAATTGAAAATGTTGCTTACATTTAACGAGCTGATGTGGCCGCTTGTTTCCCAGACATGGTTTCACCCTTGCTCGGTCGGGAGGACTGCAATGAGGCAGAGGAGGACCTGGCCTAATAAAGACTGGTTGGATAGCTCAAAGGTGATGCACTCGCCCTGGGACCAGGATGATACCATATGACGTGGGTGGGATACTCAAGTCAGGCCAACTCAGCTCTTCTTCCTCATGTGTACCCATAATAGGCAGTAATGGTGGCACCGATTATTCCAGTGCTTGCCAACAGGAAGAATCCACCTTGAAGCACTACATCAAGCACCAAATGATTATTGTTCAGTCCAAACCCATGTGATGAATGCGAAGCGTCTCCACAGACGGCGGATTTTGCAGTGCGCCTGTTTTTACGCGGGGCTTAGTTAAAAAAGACGAGACCCACATCGTTTATTTGTGGGGTGTTTGAATCATTTGAGCTGCCAACGATGTGATCCTGAAATCAGCAGGTTCTCTGCCAAGTGATGGATTATGCGGCAGGTGTGTTCGACACACCTGCAGACGTATCCTAATCCAGGTGCGCTGACTACTTGCTCGACCCGCACGGCAGGGGATCCGAGGATACTGTGAATCCGGCTGATTGGTACCTAATGCATGTGGCGTCTTTTTACATGTTACACATTGTCAGTGCTCACCCATGTACCCTCCCCCCCTCGCCCACCCACCCGCCCCCGCCCCAACTTCCTCTCCTAAACTTGAAGATTGGAGGACTGCATTAGCACAAAAATGTACGGAAGCAGCGAGGGAGCAGAAAGGAGCTCTGTCGCCAGTGCTTGCAGCAGCAAAAGCGAACAAAAGGGCGATTGAGAAGAAGGCGCGCATCAGCTCACAGCTACAATAATGCATTATTCACAGTGAAATGGGGAAAGTAAACCAGAAAACTAACAACAGGAGGCTAAAAATATGCACTGGTGTACGAACAAAAAGGCCTGTTTTGCAATCATTTTCATATAAATACAAACGAAAAGCTGCGAAGAAAATTGCAGTTCAAAACAGGCGCCAGGCCTCTCCAATGAGAGAGCCTTTGTTTGCATTAAGCTACTGAATCATCCAAGGCTCGCCCTTCTGAGGCCAGAGGAATGAGGATAGTGGATCATCCAGAGCTCGCCCTTCCGAGTGCCAGGGGAATGAGGATAGTGGATCAACCACGGCTCACCCTTCTGAGGTCAGGGGAATGAGGATAGTGGATCAGCCACGGCTCGCCCTTCCGAGTGCCAGGGGAATGAGGATAGTGGATCAGCCACGGCTCGCCCTTCTGGGCCAGGGCAATGAGGATAGTGGATCAGCCATTCGGCCTTCAGAGGCCAGGGTAATGAGGATAGTGGATCAGCCGTGGCTCGCCCTTCTGAGGCCAGGGGCATGAGGATAGTGGATCCGCCATGGCTCGGCCTTCTGAGGCCAAAGGAATGAGGATAGTGGATTAGCCATTCGTCCTTCTGAGGCCAGGGGAATGAGGATAGTGTATCAGCCTCAGCTCGCCCTTCTGAGGCTAGGGGAATGAGGATAGTGGATCAGCCATGGCTGGCCCTTCTGGGGCAAGGGGAATAAGGATAGTGGATCAGCTGTGGCTCGCCCTTCTGAGGCCAAGGCCATGAGGATAGTGGATTAGCCATTCGCCCTTCGAAGTCCAGGGGAATGAGGATAGTGGATCAGCCACAGCTCGCCCTTCTGAGGCCAGAGGCATGAGGATAGTGGATCTGCCATGGCTCGCCCTTCTGAGGGGAATGAGGAAAGGGTGATTAGCCATTCGAACTTCTGGGGCCAGGAGAATGAGGATAGTGGATCAGCCATGGTTCGCCCTTCTGAGGCCAGGGCATGAGGATCATGGATCCGCCATGGCTTGCCCTCCTGAGGCCAGGGGAATGAGGATAATGGATTAGCCATTTGCCCTTCTGAGGCCAGGGGAATGACGATAGTGGATCAGCTATGGCTTGCCCTTCTGAGGCCAGGGGCATGAGGATAGTGGATCCGCCATGGCTCGCCCTTCTGAGGCTAGGGGAATGAGGATAGTGGATTAGCCATTCGACCTTCTGAGGCCAGGGGAATGAGGATAGTGGAACAGCCACGGCTCGCCCTTCTGAGGCCAGGGGCATGAAGATAGTGGATCCGCCATGGCTCGGCCTTCTGACGCCAGGGGAATGAGGATAGTGGATTAGCCATTTGTTCTTCTGAGGCCAGGGGAATGAGTATAGTGGATCAGCCACACCTCACCCTTCTGAGGCTAGGGAAATGAGGATAGTTGATCAGCCATGGCTCGCCCTTCTGAGGCCAGGGGCATGAGGATAGGGGATCAGCCATGGCTCGCCCTTCTGAGGCCAGGGGAATGAGGATAGTGGATCAGCCAAGGCTCACCCCTCTGAGGCCAGGGGAATGAGGATAGTGGATCAGCCATGGCTCGCCCTTCTGAGACGAGGGGAATGAGGAAAGTTGATCAGTCATGGCTCGCCCTTCTGAGGCCAGGGGAATAAGGTTAGTGGATCAGCCACGGCTCGCTCTTCCGAGGCCAGGGGAATGTGGATAGTGGATCACCCATGGCTCGCCCTTCTGAGGCTAGGGGAATGAGGATAGTGGATCAGCCATGGCTTGCCCTTCTGAGGCCAGGGGAATGAGGATAGTGGATTAGCCATTTGCCCTTCTGAGGCCAGGGGAATGAGGATAGTGGATCAGCCATGGCTCGTCCTTCTGAGGCCAGGGGCATGAGGATAGTGGATCCGCCATGGCTCGCACTTCTGAGGCCAAGGACATGAGGATAGTGGATTAGCCATTCGCCCTTCTGAGGCCAGGTGAATGAGGATAGTGGATCAGCCAGATCTCGCCCTTCTGAGGCCAGAGGCATGAGGATAGTGGAGCAACCATGGCTCGCCCTTCTGAGGCCAGGGGCATGAGGATAGTGGATCAGCCATGGCTCGCCCTTCTGAGGCCAGGGGCATGAGGATAGTGGATCCGCCATGGCTCGCCCTTCTGAGGCCAGGGGAATGAGGAAAGTGGATTAGCCATTCATCCTTCTGGGGCCAGGAGAATGAGGATAGTGGATCAACCATGGCTCGTCCTTCTGAGGTCAGGGGAATGAGTATAGTGGATCAGCCACGGCTCGCCCTTCTGAGGCTAGTGGCATGAGGATAGTGGATCAGCCATGGCTCACCCTTCTGAGGCCAGGGGCATGAGGATAGTGGATCAGCCATGGCTTGCCCTTCTGACTCCAGGGGTATGAGGATAGTGGATCAGCCATGGCTCGCCCTTCTGAGGCCAGGGGCATGAGGATAGTGGATCCGCCATGGCTCGCCCTTCTGAGGCCAGGGGAATGAGGATAGTGGATCAGCCATTGGCCCTTCTGAGGCCAGGGGAATGAGGATAGTGGATCAGCCACGGCTCGCCCTTCTGAGGCCAGGAGAATGAGGATAGTGGATCAGGCAAGGCTTGCCCTTCTGAGGCCACGGGAATGAGGATAGTGGATCAGCCTTTTGCCCTTCTGAGGCCAGGGGAATGAAGATAGTGGATCAGTCATTGCTCATCCTTCTGAGGCCAGGGGAATGAGGATAGTGGATCAGCCATGGCTCACCCTTCTGAGGCCAGGGGCATGAGGATAGGGGATCAGCCATGGCTCGCCCTTCTGAGGCCAGGGGAATGAGGATAGTGGATCAGCCAAGGCTCACCCCTCTGAGGCCAGGGGAATGAGGATAGTGGATCAGCCATGGCTCGCCCTTCTGAGACGAGCGGAATGAGGAAAGTTGATCAGTCATGGCTCGCCCTTCTGAGGCC
Source organism: Ambystoma mexicanum (assembly GCF_040938575.1). NCBI lineage: Eukaryota > Metazoa > Chordata > Amphibia > Caudata > Ambystomatidae > Ambystoma > Ambystoma mexicanum. The sequence goes on along the minus strand of NC_090931.1, from coordinate 282,660,249 downwards.
AGGGGAATAAGGTTAGTGGATCAGCCACAGCTCGCTCTTCCGAGGCCAGGGGAATGAGGATAGTGGATCACCCATGGCTCGCCCTTCTGAGGCTAGGGGAATGAGGATAGTGGATCAGCCATGGCTCGCCCTTCTGAGGCCAGGGGAATGAGGATAGTGGATTAGCCATTTGCCCTTCTGAGGCCAGGGGAATGAGGATAGTGGATCAGCCATGGCTCGTCCTTCTGAGGCCAGGGGCATGAGGATAGTGGATCCGCCATGGCTCGCACTTCTGAGGCCAAGGCCATGAGGATAGTGGATTAGCCATTCGCCCTTCTGAGGCCAGGGGAATGAGGATAGTGGATCAGCCATGGCTCGCCCTTCTGAGGCCAGGGGCATGAGGTTAGTGGATCCGCCATGGCTCGCCCTTCTGAGGCCAGGGGAATGAGGAAAGTGGATTAGCCATTCATCCTTCTGGGGCCAGGAGAATGAGGATAGTGGATCAGCCATGACTCGTCCTTCTGAGGCCAGGGGAATGAGTATAGTGGATCAGCCACGGCTCGCCCTTCTGAGGCTAGTGGCATGAGGATAGTGGATCAGCCATGGCTCACCCTTCTGAGGCCAGGGGCATGAGGATAGTGGATCAGCCATGACTTGCCCTTCTGACTCCAGGGGCATGAGGATAGTGGATCAGCCATGGCTCGCCCTTCTGAGGCCAGGGGCATGAGGTTAGTGGATCCGCCATGGCTCACCCTTCTGAGGCCAGGGGAATGAGGATAGTGGATCAGCCATTGGCCCTTCTGAGGCCAGGGGAATGAGGATAGTGGATCAGGCAAGGCTTGCCCTTCTGAGGCCTCGGAATGAGGATAGTGGATCAGCCTTTTGCCCTTCTGAGGCCAGGGGAATGAAGGTAGTGGATCAGTCATGGCTCACCCTTCTGAGGCCAGGGGCATGAGGATAGTGGATCAGCCATGGCTCACCCTTCTGAGGCCAGGGAAATGAGGATAGTGGATCAGCCACGGCTCCCCCTTCTGAGGCCAGGGGAATGAGGATGGTGGACCAGCCAAGGCTGGCCCTTCTGAGGCCAGGGGAATGAGGATAGTGGATCAGCCATTCGCCCTTCTGAGGCCAGGGGAATGAGGATAGTTGATCAGCCATGGCTCGCTCTTCTGAGGCCAGGGGAATGAGGATAGTGGATCACCCACGGCTCACCCTTCTGAGGCCAGGGGAATGAGGATAGTGGATCAGCCGTGGCTCGTCCTTCTGAGGCCAGGGGAATGAGGATAGTGGATCAGTTAAGGCTCGCCCTTCCGAGGCCAGGGGAACGAGGATAGTGGATCAGCCACCGCTCGCCCTTCTGAAGCCAGAAGAGTGAGGATAGTGGATCAGCCGTGGCTTGCCCTTCTGAGGCCAGGGAATGAGGATAGTGGATCAGCCACGGCTCACTCTTCTGAGCCCAGGGGAATGAGGATAGTGGATCAGCCATGGCTCACCCTTCTGAGGCCAGGGGAATGAGGATAGTGGATCAGTATGGCTCGCCCTTCTGAGGCCAAAGGAATGAGGATAGTGGACCAGCCACGGCTTGCCCTTCTGAGGCCAGGAAAATGAGGATAGTGGATCAGCCATGGCTCGCCCTTCTGAGGCCATTGGAATGAGGATAGTGGATCAGCCACGGCTCGCCCTTCTGAGGCCAGGGGAATGAGGATAGTGGATCAGCCATTTGCCCTTCTGAGGCCAGGGGAATGAGGATAGTGGATCAGCCATTTGCCCTTCTGAGGCCAGAGGAATGAGGATAGTGGATCAGCCATGGCTTGCCCTTCTGAGGCCAGGGGAATGAGAATAGTGGATTAGCCATTCACCGTTCCGAGTCCAGGGGAATGAGGATAGTGGATCAGCCATGGCTCACCCTTCTGAGGCCAGGGGAAAATGATAGTGGATTAGCCAAGGCTCGCCCTTCTGAGGCCAGGGGAAAATGATAGTGGATCAGCCAAGGCTCACCCTTCTAAGGCCATGGGAATGAGGATAGTGGATCAGCCAAGGCTCGCCCTTCTAAGCCCAGGGGAATGAGGATAGTGGATCAGCCATGGCTCGACCTTCTGAGGCCATGGGAATGAGGATAGTGGATCAGCCAAGGGTCACCCTTCTGAGGCTAGGGTAATGAGGATAGTGGATCAGCCACGGCTCGCCCTTCCGAGGCCAAGGGATTGAGTATAGTGGAGGACGCTGTTACTGACTCTTGTTTACAGGGTTGGTAGACACTCTTTCAGAGGCACAACTCGCCAGATCATTGCATGAGACAACATTAATGATACCCACCAGACTTCATCTGAGGCAACAGCACCCACCCAACACCCGGCAGCCACCCTCATTAACAACTCAAGTCTCTAAATGAGGTGGGAGCCCCTCAACCTCTGTAGTCTTCATCCTCCAATAAATGGAAAAAAGTACGCTTGTTTTTTATGTGTCGCTGTAAGTACTGGGGAAATGAGTTGCGTGTATTGCTACAATGAAGTACGATGTAATGAAAATCATTTTATTCTATATAAATAATATTAAAAATAGAATGATATAAGATGTCCTGAGTAGCTTTGGTGTTGTATTAACACAAATTATTATTACTATTAGTGTTAGATTGCAGGTAGGATGCTCATCCAATCACCTGCAAAAGAAAATGGGCTGAATTGAGCAGTGCAAGCTCCCGTTCTCTTGACCCTGATTGCATTGTTGTTTGTGCGCACCTCCTCTCCACCTAAACTGCACACTGGCCCTTACACATGCATGCTTCTGCCCTAGTGCACAAGTGTCATACCATAGTCCGTTGTCTATGTCACTGCTGCCCCTCTTCTCCTGTTCCTCTTACTCTAAAGGTTTCTTATCATCATCAGCACCCAAGCTGGGTTTTCTATAATATAGCACCGGTGCAAATGGTGATAAGTACTGGCATGTGGGTCCGGTCCTGGTGGTAGTAGCACTGCATGGCTCTGGTTATGAATCCTTGCTGCACCCAAGGTCTTACCTGCAGGTACTGCCCCTCTCTTTGGTGCTCATCACCTAAATATCATTATTATTATGAACTACCAGTATGACCTCTGTGTATCACTTCCTTGTCCCATTCCTTGGTCATGAAGGCCTGGCCTTCCACACAGCCTTTCCCAAAGCTTAGATCATATTTCTTTTTACCAGCACGGCCCCCCCCATCTGGGGCTCCATTTAGCCGTGCACCCTCTGTTTTTTACTCTTATGATATGTTATTGGAATGTGTACGGGGTATCAGGTAATATTATCCCCACCAAAAATATCACTGTATATATGGTCGTCGGGAACTGCCATAGGCGATATTTTTAGTGGGGATAATATTAGGGTTTTTTAGGAGCAGGGGTTGCGGGGATGTCCCCCGCTCCTTTTGAAATAATATGGGTTTGCGGGGATGTCCCCCTTATGTTCCATGGCTTAATATCGCCGCAAAAATATGGTGATATTTTTGTATGGCGATATTTTTGTGGGGATATTAACACATGGAACTGTATACGGCCCACTGCAGCCATTTGTATAAAGAGGTTATTAAAGGAGAAGAGGGAAAAGACAAGGAGTTGTGCTTAATTGTTGGTTTGTGTAGAATCAAGAGCGGCTGCCGTCTCTGTGGGTGTTTTTCCCGTGGTGAAAATTGATTTGTACACCAGAGGCGTTTTGTTTTCAGATGGAAGACCTCAATTATTTTACTTGCCAGGGTGCTTTGTCTGGCAGGTGAGATTTGCAAGTTGAGTCAAAAGTTGTAGAGTTGTGGGTTTTTGGGAAGGAAATCAGGGTTTTGTCTATCCGGTTGTGTTGCCGTGGTTGGTGAGTATGTAGTGAGTGAGGGTGGCTGAGCATGAGGTTGTGAGTGAATAATGCACTTTCTTAGGGATACCTAGACATGAGACACAATTTACGGCACAATATACAACAGTGCAGTGCGCTTTCTTAGTGATTTCTAGACGTGAGACACAATATATGGTGGAATATAGAACAGGGCGGTGTTCTTTCCTAGGGATACTTAGATGTGAGACATGATATATGGCGGATTATACAAGCATGCAAAAAGCTTTCTTGGGGATATCTAGATGTGAGACACAATTTACGGCACAATATAGAACTGTGCAGTGCGCTTTCTTAGTGATACCTAGATGCGACACACAATATATGGCGGAATATAGAACAGGGCGTTGTGCTTTCTTAGTGATACCTAGATGTGACACACAATATATGGCGGAATATAGAACAGGGCGGTGTGCTTTCTTAGTGATACCTAGATGTGAAACACAATATATGGCGGAATATAGAAAACGGCGGTGTGCTTTCTTAGGGAAACTTAGATGTGAGACATAATATATGGTGAAATATAGAACCATGCAACAAGCTTTCTTGAGGATACCTAGATGTGAGACACAATTTACGGCACAATATAGAACAGTGCAGTGCGCCTTCTTAATGATACCTAGATGTGAGACACAATATATGGCGGAATATAGAACAGGGTGGTGTGCTTTCTTAGGGATACTTAGATGTGAGACAAAATATATGGCGCACATAATCATCAGACACACACACCATCTAGACCCTCTATAAAAGCTTACTCTAACCAAATCACTGTTCCTCGCATACGAAGAGTGCACACGGGTGGCACTAGCTTCCCCACTGTGGCCGCCTCCTTCTGGAACATCCTCCCATCTCAGATCCGGTCTATTGACTCTCACTCAGCTTTCCGCAAAGCCATCAAAACAAGGCTCTTTGTTTGAAAGGGCTTCTTCGCCCACATGTATATGTTTTTGAGTATGCATCCAAGTAACACCATTTCAAATGCCGCATGTAATGAAACAATCTGTAAAAAGCAATACTCTCGTGGGCCGCATGTTTGTAGCCCCTAATCAAGCCTTCTTACATCTTCTCATAGCGCCTCGATACCACAATTTACGGCACAATATAGAACAGTGCAGTGAGCTTTCTTAGTGATACCTAGATGTGAAGCATAATATATGGCAGAATATAGAACCGTGCAACAAGCTTTCTTGGGGATACCTAGATGTGAGACACAATTCACGGCACAATATAGAACAGTGCAGTGCGCTTTCTTAGTGATACCTAGATGTGAGACACAATATATGACGGAATAAAGAACAGGGCGGTGTGCTTTCTTAGGCATACTTAGATGTGAAACATAATATATGGCGGAATATAGAACCGTGCAACAAGCTTTCTTGGGGATACCTAGATGTGAGAAAACAATATATGACACAATTAAGAAGAGTGCAGTGCACTTTCTTAGGGATACCTACATGAGAGACCCATATTATGGCACAATACGCTCGCCAAGGGACACATAGATGTGACACAAAATATAAGGCAAAATACAGAACTATGCAATGCACTTTCGCAGTTATGAGCAAGTTATAGAGGTTTTAGTAAGAGGCGTTTTTGCAAAATAGGTGCAAGAATGGAAAACAGAAATTCGGATTTAGAAATGACAGATAGGTGTTCTTATACTATATTAAGGACTACAGAAAAGAGAATGCCACACAGGAATCAGTCATTCAAGGCCGCTCATAACAATTCATGTGTGATACTCTATTTTCCGTTTGGTTTGGGAATCACTTTTCTTAATGAAATCAATAAGAAGTTAGGGTTTAGTAACACAGATGAGAGAAAAGTCAGCGCAAAGATAGTTCTAGCAATACTATGGTTCTGAATAAAAGATGCGATGGGTTTGAGATTGGGATTATACAATGCTATTATGGGTCACAGTTCTTCCTATTAATACATACAGAATAAGTTATTAAATTGGACCGTCAGTTCTGGTCATGGATTGGGTCTGTCAAGGAAGGACAGCACATCAGGCACGGGACTGGATCCGCTAGGCCGGTCACCGGATTTGCCCTTCTTGCTTGTGGGTATTTCAAATCAGCTGGATAGCAAATTCCTCAGGCCAGCCTTGTGGTAGCAAGCCAGATAGTTTCAGGACACTAGCTCAGAAGGCCTTCCCACGCCACAGCGCTACACTGGGTTGTGAGAATACGTTTGAGGATTTAGGCCCTGATGAAAGTCAATAGTTCTCTCCTACTTGGCAAGAGTCTTGGCATCTGGATCTGGAAGGATGTTAAAGGCTGGATGTAGAATGCTGGATCAGAGTGCTTCGCCAGAATCAGGAAAGTGAGTGAATCAGTGAGTCTCTATATGTTGTCAGCTGTCTCTATTTATCCTTTCAAATGACATCACAAAATGGGTGCATGGGCCGGCTTAACTAAGCTTGCCCCTTTGAGCTGGGATTGGATCTAGGACCTCATCTCCGCCTTGCATTTGAACAACTGGATTAAGGCCGGATGATGTCACATTAATGGTTTAGCTTTACAGTCCTCAGAAACCTCCCCTTAGCCACTAGTACCAAAATCATATTTTATCCAACATACATATTTCTACATGTATGGTTTTCCTCTACACAAATCACACACAAAGATTCCATATTTTATGTAGCATCTGCTCATCAAAATCCCGCAACTGTGGGATCTTGTTTCACCTTTCTACAGAAGGTTGTCCTTTTCACCATGAAAACATTTTCAAAATGTTCTGCAAATTACCACAAATGTGTGTGTTTAACATAGGGATGTGTGTGTAAATGTTCACAATTCTAGCATTAACACAGTCCACATAAAACCACATATATTGCCATTCCTGTCCAGAATATTTTACACAGTTCTATCGCCTCTTGAAATGTACAGCCAAAAATTAGACTAACAGATATGTCCTTTTTAGATTTTTCACCATTTTAAATAACAAGTTATGAGTCTCTAAAAATTGTTAATTGTTCATTCTTAACAGTAAATGGTCCGCCCATTTGTCTCTCCCTGGAGTCCAGGAACAGCCCCCTCCTTTGGGGAAGTCCTTCCAGGAGCAGTTTACAACCCATTCACACCTCCGTTTCCTGGGCTGAAGGATCTGCCATTGTGCCTTCTCTTTCTGTAGACAAGAGTCTGGCCTAACCCACAATTATGATCTACCAGTGAGTTTCTGCTGAGAGGATTTCCGTCCCCTTGGGAAAAACACATTTTTCCACTTCTTGCAGCTCAGCCAGGCTAATTAACTTCTTAAATCCATCAAAACCCTAACTTGCTGCATCAAATAACATCAAATAACATAAATACATTACTTTCTTAGATTTAAACCTGTACGATCAAAAACACTCAGATTTTGAATGTTGAGAAGTGTTGTGTATAGGCATTTTGGAGTTTTTAGCAACAAAGCAAATGTCATTTATAGGCACATTTTGGAGTTTCATTTGCAAAGCGCTGCTTCTCTCTCTGTACTCTGTTTGCTGGTCATGGAGCACACTGGCACATTTTTCGGCAGTGTGTGCTCTATCCCACCACATCTGCACCATGGGTGGCAGGTTGTGGATCCATCTTTTTGTGCGTTTAAACACATGGTTTTGGAGGTTTTTGGCACACACAAGAGTTTTGCCGCCATTGTTGCTGTCTCTTGCACCATACTATCAGAGTGATGCCGCATAAGATAGCGGAGTGGGTCAATACATCCCACAGATTCCCCCTCCCGACTTGGTTTTAACCTCCCGTCAAGGGGAAGTCGGGAGATTGGGATGTTCTTTTCTGTCCATATGGGGAAATTCAGCTGCTTCTCCTGTCAGTGATTGAGGCGACCCGCTCTCCTTGCTGGTCCTGGTTGGGGGTATGGAGCAATACTCCAGGCTCCTTGGGTCTTTCCTCCCAGTCCCTGAGTGGTCCTCCTTGGTTATTCTTGGGATGATTCTTAGTCCAATGAGAATAATAGAATATAGCATGGTTATGGACATTTTCCCACTACTGTGTCCACACGTCTTCTGGGGATGTCAGCAGTGGGAAAGACACTTGCATTGGTTAACAATTGGCAATATTCCCCATCTATGTTCACTAATGGTTTTAACAGGTGGCTTCTGTAGGTGAGGCCTGGGATGGTCACCTCTCCTCCATTTCTGAAATTCCATTTCCTACTGTAGCACTAGTGCTGACCAGAAAGCTTTCTTTTGCCAGGACCCTGAGATTTACTCTCCAGTTGGGAGCGGGCTTGGCAATAACTAGGGTCCAAATTAATCTCAAGTTGGTTGAGGAGGTCACGGCTCATATAAAAGGCGGAAGGAACACCTTGCACAACCCAACAAGTATGTATTATGCTTTTGTCATCCCTAGAAATTTTGATCATACAACTGCTAAGCAGAGGATGTTTGCAGCGGGGCGTTTCCAGGTCCCATACCCAATGCTGCACTGACTCTACGGCGGGTAGGGTCTGGCCTTTTGGGAGTTTTTTTAACAATGCTTCGCCGATGAAGCTTTCTTCGCTATTCAAGTCAACTCGGGTGAGGACAGACTCCTTCCCGTCATTTAACTGAATTCGGGAGGAAGAGCTGTTCACCATTTTTCAGAATGCCAGCTAAGTTATGTGCTGGTTTGATATCTATTTTGGCTATGGACTTGGGATTTTCAGATTGTACATTAGTATAAAATTTCAATGTATCTCCCTCCAGGGTGGAATGCCACTTGAGTCTGGAAGGGAGGCTGATTGGCAGAAATGGAGAGGAGTTCTCATCACCTTTTGGTGGTCCCACAGCTATGACGGTGACGTTGGGTGTGTCATTGTTTTGAAAGTAGAACCTAATTTGGTCCGGTTTTTGTTCAACCATGTGGCATGTGCCATTTAGACTAACATGGTTGACACTTTGTTTTAATTTAATTGGCCTGTGAGTCTGGTTCCAGAGGACCTTGTTTACACAATCTATTAGGGGAGACAGCCTGCGGAGGAGGTAATTCCCTAATAGACAGGGGGTTCCCTCTAGCACCACAATTAGGACCAGGTGCTTCATTTTGTATCGCCCAATGTTAATTTCCAGCTCTGCAGACCCTTCAACAGGAATTTCCTTCCCATCAAAGTTCTGGAGCTGTCCAGGAAGAGGGGTGAGAGGGATCTGGTATTTCTCCCCCCTTCCTAAATTTAGCTGCTCAAAGATCCTCTTTGATGGCAAAGTTGCTTGGGATCCAGTGTCCACCAGTGCTGGAATTGCACATTGCCCTTGCATTTGGATGGAGGCGTAGAATCTACCTCCCTTCTCCTCCATGGGGCAAAGGTAATCGGTGCTCTTGGTAAGCTTGGTCAATTTTCTCATTTCTGACTCAGACACCGGAATAGGTGGGTCAAGAGACAGTATTGGAGTTAAAGAATCTAGCACAGAATTTTGACACACCGCTATTTGGAGAATCTCGGGCTCCCCTTGTTCTGTTTCTGGGCTGCCCCCTCCTTTCTGGAGGCAGTCAACAGAAGTGGTTGGTGAGGTTTGAGATTCCTCTTGTGCTGGTTCTGGGTTGCTCCCCACTTCTAGGAGGCGGTCCCCAGAATGAAGTTGTGTGGTTTGGGAATCTGAGCACACAGTTTTACACTCAGTGATTCAGTGATGCAGGGCTGGCCCCTCCTTTTTGGAGACAGTCCTCAGAAGGGCTTTGGGGAGCTAGGGACTCTTCGTTCTCTGGTTCTGGGCCGCCCCCCTCTCCTCTTTTTGGAGGCAGTCCCCAGAATAGGTTTGGGCATGATCCTGTGTGGGAGCGTGGGGATCTGCAAAAAAAACAGGACAGTTGGATATGGGGGGAGTTTTGTGCTCCCCTGGTTCTGCTTCTGGGCTGCCTCCCCTTTTTTGGAGGCAGTCACCAGAATTGGTTTTGGGGAAGATGATTTTCTTGCTGGTCATTCTGGGGTTCAATGATGGGCAGTTTTAACTCGGTCCCCACATCCACCCAGTCTTTATCAGGATCTCTCGGGAACCATTTTTCTTTGGGAGGAGTTCCCCCATCCCTGAAGGAGAAGATCCTTTTCACAGAATCCTCTGAGGACCCCTCTCCTTCAAATTGGAAAATTCAAACCTCCTCCACAAAATGGGTCTTTTTATGCTCTTTATTTCTCGTACCCGCCCTCTGTTCCTTAGGTTGCAGACCTTTGTGGGCAGTGGATTCTGGTTCCGGTTCCTGGGTTTCCAGCGGCTTTTCACAAGTGGGGAAGGAAGCTTCCACTAAGCCTTGCCCCTGTGCCTCCTCCCTGGGAACCGGTGGGTTGTTGGAGTTTTCTCCCTGTCATTGCTCTGGAGTACCAGACCCTTGATTTGTGGAGTTCTGGGTCGAACATGTTCATCTGAGGGTTCCGCTGAGCCCTCAACATGCGATCCAGATCCTGTGCCAAGTTCTGGACCTGGCGCTCCAGTTGGGACACCCGCTCTGGCTGGTATGGGGTTCTCTGGTCTACCCTGGGTTGATCACGGGAAGGGTAACTGTCCCTTCTCCCATTATACCCTGGGTTGGGATAGTTTTGGTACCCCTCCACCCTTCGCCTTCCCTCTCCTGGATTGGGCTGTCTGGGCTCAGGAAAGTGGAGAAAGAAAGAAGAGTTGTTTTGGGGGTTGATGTTTGACGGGTACCGGGGAAAGAAACTCAACCCAGCATTTGGGGGATTATTGCCCTCCTGGGGAAAGTTAGGAAGGAGGTTTCCTGGGTTGGCTGCCGCCTGGTTGGACCCCCCCCTTGGGCTGGGAGAGTCCACACATAAGATGAGTCTACTGCCCTTGTAACGGGGGCTGATGCAGTCAGGGGAGTTGTGGGGTCTCATTTGTGGGGTTACCTCCCTGACTCCCTGTTTGGGATTGGCCCCAGAGCCTTCTGGATCTTTGATTGGTAGGATTTTGTGCAGGAATGTTTTTAGCCCCCCCCCCCCATCTCCAGATCTAAAATCGGGGCAACCTTCACCTCCGCCACCTTAGAAGCACCAGGGGTATTGGTTGGTTTTGGGCTTTTATTGGCACTTTTATTTTCTACTGGATTCTGCACTTCGTAAATGCGGGTTGTTTGCTCAATGACCCAGTCTAGTGATCTTTTCTCATGAAAGTCCCTCACCAGCTGGGTCATAATGTATTTAAGGAGTGCCTGAAAGAAGGTATTGATGAATTCCCTACTTTCTGTGCTCACCCTCCTGGTGGTCCGCGCAAAGGCACGTTTCAGCTCTTGGACAAATTCTTGTGGGGCCTGGTCTTCCCGACATTGCAGATTGCAGGCCGCGTTACGAGCCTCTTGAGGGTTTCTGTGCATTGAGAAATGCTTTAGGATGGCCGCCCTATAGGTGGACCATCTTGAGTGGTTCTGATCCTCCAGCCCCGTAAAGAAGCTGGAGTATTCAGGGGAGAATATCCACTTGACATAGTGAATACAACTTTGGCTGTCCTTCACGTGGAAAGTCGCCATCATTTGCTCATACAATTCGAGGTGCTCCCAGACTGAATATTTGGCATTTTTATGGTAGGGCGTTATGACACTCCTAATAGCCTTTATTTGCTTCAGGGGATCTTTCAGTAGGGCCCTCTTAATTTTGTTGCCCTTTTTAGTTTTGGTCACCCTTGTCCGCTCATCCTCTGACTCAGAGGCACTGCTACCGGAGGTGGCTGTCTGATCCTCTAGGCTCTCCCTGATTCTGTGGGCTTGGGAATAGCTGGCAGAATGTGGGGGCCTAGTCTCTTGAGACCTGTGGCACTCAGAAGAGTCTTCTGACTCTCCATTGCTCCCAGGATTGGCTGAGTACCCCCCTCCCACTGTCCTTGCTGGGAAGAGGTTTTTAAGATGCTCTTTGTGGGCCTAGTCTCATGGAATTCCCCTCCGAATTTGACTGGCTGATCTCTTGGTAGGTGATATTTCTGAGGATCCAGTTCTCTGATTCTCCGCTCACTGGAGTCTTCCTGATCAGAGAGGCTGGCCCTAATATTTGGGAACCTGTACATAGATGCCTGCCCATCCATTTCTGGAAGGCGCTGATCTGTCAGTCCCATATTTACCATTGTGTTGAAGTTTGCCATCCCCGTGGCCCTTGGTTCATGTGAGCAAATGGACATGAGGGTGGTAGAGTCCATGGAACTGAAGGGATTAAAGTCCCTGATGCCAGGGGTCCTGAGGTTATGCTCAGGTGTTTCTCTTTCCCATCTTACCTCATCTCTTTCAGCACCTATTAACTGATGACATGCCAAAATGTGTCCCTTTTGCTCCTCTATTAAGGCCTTACTGGTCTGTATGATATGTTCTTGCATGGCTATCTGTTTGTGGAGCCTGTCATTCTTTTCTTTTCACAGAGAGCCTCATTGTCTCTCTGTGCTTCCTGCCTGAATTGGGAATACTGGGCCAATTTTTGTTTCCAGAGACTCACCTCGAGTTTGGTTCTTATTGATCTAATCGTTCTTTGCCAGAGCATCCTCCACCCGCCTGGAGTGCTCTAACAGCTTTTCATAATCAGTTTTGATTTCCCCAAACTCTTGAAGGGCCAGCTTTCTTTCCTCCAACTTTGTTTTTAAATGGCTGACTTCCTGGCCTAAGGCATCCCTCTCCTGACTTAGAGTGCCCCTCTGCTCAGCCAGGTCCCTCTGCTTTTAAAGTGCACCAGCTTTCTGGCGCTCCTCATCAAACTCTGCTTGGGAGTCTAGGTCTTTAATAATTAATTATTTTCCTCTTTCCAGGATTCTAGGCGGTTTTGTAGAGTGACTACCTGCTCTGCACAGGCTCTGTTAAAGGTTAATTGCTGGTGGAACTTTTGTTGACTCTGTTGTAAAGAGTCAAACCTTTCCTGACACTCTTTTTGCAGTGTCTGTACCTGGGCGTCTTGCTCCGCATTCTTTTACAGTAAGAGAGCCAGGTCTTCTTGGAGTTTGGTGGTGTACTGCCTAGCCTCTGTTTCAGATTCTTTGCTATCCTGGAGCCTTTGCTCTGCAGAGTCCCCTTGCCTCTTTGTCAAATCTATATTGTCTGCGTGCTTTTCCTGTATGACTCCTATATGGAGGTACAGGTAGGCCACTATTTTGGCAATTTTATACTGCTCCTCTTTTATTTTTGGGGCCATGTACAGCTCGCTAAGAGCTTGATGTAATGGACCCTTGTCCTGCCAGGTATCAAGGTTGATTTCAGTGATTTGTTGTTTTATTCCCTGCAGCCATACCTGTTCGTCCTGTTCTGGCCATTCACCCCTGACAAACAATTTGTGCAGGAAGTGTTCCCTAGCAATATTAATTTCCACTGGGGTCACCATTCTGGAAATATTAATTTCCTTCTGACTTATCTCAGGGTTACTTTACTTTTGCAAACAGGTCCAATTCCTTTGAGTATTTCTTTTGAGGGGTGCTTGTACAGTGTAGCACAGTATGGTAGCCCAACAAGGTGTATGTACCCCACCGGCTAGCACGCTGTGTTAGACTGTCACGAGTAGTATGTCAAATTGAGGATCCCGGCACCGAGCCCCCAAGCTGTAAGTGATTTCAATCCGGCACACACCCAAGTCACGCCCAGCATGAAGGGCGCAAATGAAACCCTTATTTATTTTATCTATAAGTTCAACATTCTGAACGATATACCACTCATATCACACCCTTCTCCTGAGACCCCCCCCCCGGTCACACTGAACCAGGAATGGTTTGCAAAGGTAAATATTTATTTATGTATCTCGAATTTAGATCACAATATATTTTAATAGGTAAACAACAATCACCAATGGGGTGTCAGAATACTGAATAATGTATTTAATGCACTAGGAGTCAAACAATGAACACAAAAACAAATGCAGCACAGAAAAGAATACTGTTGTGTTGGTTTGGAACAGATAGTACTATGGTTAGAGGATCCCCCTACAGCGCCCCTCAACCCCCAATAGGCAAATTAAATAGATGTGAGGAGAGAGCGGGTATTCAGGAATAACAAAAATCAAACAGAATGTCACTCCCACCTTCCCCCTTCAAACACAAGAGAAAAATGGAATTGACTTTTCAACTGTCAGGATGGCTTTGAAATTATCTTTGGAATTAGCTGAGCAAACACACCAAATGGGGTCAAAAATACTTAAATTGTTATATATTTCTATGGGGGCTGCTGTGCACAGATGCAAACAATCACAAGCAATGATTTAGTAAGAAGAAAACATTTGAAATCTCAAAGTCAAAGTAGGAAATCATTTAAAGATAATTCACATGTGAAAATTTCTCAGAATGTCAAATCGCGGCAAACTTTTCCTTCTGCGATTTTTGCCAATCTCACTGCAGTTTAGGGTTCTATGTCTAGCTAAGGATGTTAGGTACAAGTAGGAGTTGACATTTCTCTTCTATCATAAAAACTGAGGGAGTTATAGAGGTTTTAGTAAGAGGCGTTTTTGCAAAGTAGGCGCGAGAATGGAAAACAGAAATTCGGATTTAGAAATGATAGATAGGTTTTCTTATACTATAACAAGGACTACAGAAAAGATAATGCCACACAGGAATCAGTCATTCACGGCCGCTCATAACAATTAATTTGTGATACTCTATTTTCCGTTTGGTTTGGGAATTACTTTTCTTAATCAAATCAATAAGAAGTTAGGGTTTAGTAACACAGATGAGAGAAAAGTCAGCACAAAGAAAGTTCTAGAAATACTATGGTTCTGAATAAAAGATGGGATGGGTTTGAGATTGGGATTATACAATGCAGATACATTATGGGTCACAGTTCTTCCTATTAATACTTACAGAATAAGTTATTAAATTGGACCGTCAGTTTAGGTCATGGATTGGGTCTGTCAAGGAAGGACAGCACATCAGGCACGGGACTGTATCAGCTAGGCTGGTTACCAGATTTGCACAAGATCTGCCCCTTCTTGTTTGTGGGTATTTCAAATCAGCTGGATAGTGAATTCCTCACGCCAGCCTTGTAGTAGCAAACCAGATAGTTTCATATACTAGCTCAGAAGGCCTTCCCACACCACAGCACTACACTGGGTTGTGAGAATAAGTTTGAGGTTTTAGGCCCAGATGAAAGTCAATAGTTTTCTCCTGCTTGGCAAAAGTCTTGGCATCTGGATCTGGAAGGATGTTAAAGGCTGGATATAGAATGCTGGATCAGAGTGCTTCACCGGAATCTGGAAAGTGAGTGAATCAGTGAGTCCCTATGTGTTGTCATCTGTCTCTATTTATCCTTTCAAATGACATCACAAAATGGGTGTATGGCCCGGCTTAACTAAGCTTGCCCCTTTGAGCTGGGATTGGATCAAGACCTACTCTCCGCCTTGCATTTGAGTGATCAAGTCCGGATTATGTCACATTTATAGTTTAGCTTTACAGTGCTTAGAAACCTCCCCTTAGCCACTATTCCCAAAATCAGATTTTATCCTAAATACATATTTCTACATTGGTCACCTCTACACAAATCACACGCAAAGATTCCATATTTTATGTAGCATCTGCTCATCAAAATCCCGCAACTGTGGGATTTTGTTTCACCTTTCTACAGAATGTTGTCCTTTTCGGCATGAACACATTTTTCAAATTTTCTGCAAATTACAACAAATGTGTGCGTTTAACATAGGGATGTGTGTGTAAATTTTCACAATTCTAGCATTAACACAGTTCACATAAAACCACATATATTGCCATTCCTGTACAGCCAAAAATTAGACTAACAGATCTGTCCTTTTTAGATTTTTCACCATTTTCAATAACAAGTTATGAGTCTCTAAAAATTGTTCATTGTTCATTTTTAGCAGCAAATTAACAGTTCATTCTTACCTAGATGTGAGACACAATAAATGAAGCAATGTAGAACAATGCAATGCAATTTCCTAGATAGAGCTAGATGTGAGACACAATAAATGCCGCAATATAGAATAGTGCAATGCAATTTCCTAGTGATACTTAGATGTGATACACAATATATGGTGCAACGTAGAACAGTGCAGTGCGCTTTCTTAGGGATATTTAGACATGAGACCCATATTATGGCACAGTATAGAACAGTGCAATACACTCTCAGATGGAAACCTAGATGTGGACGCAGTATAAGGCAAACTATAGAACAGTGCAATACACTCCCAGATGGAAACCTAGATGTGAGACACAGTGTAAACAAACTATAGAACAGTGCAATACACTCACATATGGACACCTAGATGTGTGACACAGTATAAGGCAAACTATAGAACAGTGCAATACACTCCCAGATGGACACCCAGATGTGGACACAGTATAAGGCAACATTTAGAACAGTGCAATATGCTCAAAGATGGACACCTGGATGTGTGACACAGTATAAGCAAAACTATAGAACAGTGCAATACACTCCCAGATGGACACCTGGATGTACGACACAGTATAAGGCAAAATATAGAACAGTGCAATACACTCCCAGATGGACACCTAGATGTGTGACACCATATAAGGCAAAAGATTGAACAGTACAATACACTCCCAGATGGACACCTAGATGTGCAACACCGTATAAGACAAAATATAGAACAGTGCCATACACTTCCAGATGGACTCCTAGATGTGTGGCACCGTATAAGGCAAAATATAGAAATGTGCAATACACTCCCAGATGGACACCTAGATGTGTGACACCGTATAAGGCAAAATATAGAACAGTGCAATACACTCCCAGGCAGTGCTTAATTTGTAAAAAAATAAGTGCCAGGGCCCAAAAAATATTGGCCCCATAATGCTGGGCGCAGCGCCGCCCGCAGGGCGGGCGCGCGGCCCTGGTCAGTTCAGTGCTAGACCTAGATCGGCCCACCACCAGCCCATCACACTGCTGCTGCTCCATGTTTGGCGCAGACGCATCTGCTGGCACAGGCTAGTGGTGGGATGGATGGGGAAGGGCACACATGGGTTGAGAAAGTATAATGATTTAAAGCTGGAAACCACTTGTTATGGTAGGTGTAGTGGTTCCAGCATTCCGGCAACCCCAGAGGCAAAAGAGTGCATTTGAAAACACTTCCAAGTTCTAGACCACACTTGTTAGACGTCTGGACCATACTTGCTGTCTTCAAAGTGATAATGCATTTGATAAAATTGTTGCAACCTATAGCATTCTCGAGGCGGTAGCTACAATCCCGTTGCTAACCAAAGTTTACTTATCATGATAAAAGAACCTAGGGTGTGTATATAGGAGCAGTGTTTGGTAACAAGGCCAGTACCTCTCGGTAAGATGTGGCTAGTTTATAAGTTCATTCTTGGAAAGGGGCAGCAGGGTGCCTGCCCACACATCCACACACTCACCCCATAATGTAGGCACTGGGACGAGAAAGGCAGACATGATGTCATCTGGTGTGTAATCCGGCATTACGCTAGTGTATAAAACAGTCGAGAAATAAACTGTTATTTAGTTCGCAGGATTTGAAAGGCTTTAAGAAGTGTAAACTAGCTGTGAACATCTGTTTATTGCATTACAAGTAGTCGCTGCTTCCACGACGCAGCACTAGGGAGTGGTCTTAATAATTGAAACAAATTAAACAGCTTAAATATGTTTTTAAACTACACAACCACGTTTTGTATACATGTCACACACATTACTTTAGAAAAACTCTGCTGGTCTCCTCAGTTAAAGGCCTCACATCAGCGCCAGTTATTTTACCAGCATAAGACGAGCACTCTCGAGGCACAGTCATTTGTTGGACTGTGTTCTTATCCCGAGTGAACCCCTCCTGAACAGCAGAGATTTATTTATAAACTGAGATTTGAGTTCAGGACCCCTGGACAGCTCTCCCGGCGGCTCACCCACCAAGCAGCCACTGCTCGGGAAAACTGTGCGGTGTCACTGGAGCCCGTCGCGTGGACAGAGGCTGCAGTCCCTTCTGCGAGACCGATGCATCCAACCAAGAGCTGCAATACCCGGAGCACCTATTTCAGCCCTGCAGGGGGGCTGACATCCCTCAACAGTTTGGAATTATTTCGGAAAACAAGGCGCATGGGGGTATGCAGTGTTTAACTGTCACCTGTAGAATGCGAGTTAAATGTTTTTGGGAGGAAGGTCGACAAAATACAGGAGGCTTTGATCTATGCACCACTCACTGGCCATACAACGACTAAACCACCTTGTAAGGACCACCACGAATAACACGGCGAGCAAGCTCACATTATAAGTGCGGCATGATTTGGCAAAGCAAGTTCAGAAACACAGGAAGAATGTTGTGCACATCACACCTGTTTCAATAAACATCTGAAAAGCACCTCATCATGCAACTGTATACTAGCTAGCCTAGCACACCACGACACACCACAGTACTGTGGTGAAAGGGTGGGGGGTCAGGGGGGACTCATACCTTACATTATTATTGCGGCGGGGTACTGCCGTGGATATCCTATCCACGGCGGCGGCACGCCGCAATAACAATGTTGGCAAGCTGCAGCCTGGAAAGAATCGTGCGAGTGACACTCGCATTGCTTCAGCCCTCGCGGCCTGCCTACCTGTCAGCCTGCCAGCTGAGCTTGGGCCACCACATCCCGGCCTGCGGCTACGGTTGCGGGCAGTGGCACACGCACACCACGCGGTGTAAGAGGGGGGGACCCAGAGGGGACTCTTACCTTACATGATTATTGCGGCGGGCCGCCGCCTGTATATGCATCTCCACGGCGGCGGCCCGCCGCAATAATTATGTAAGCTAAGTGGCCTGGCAGGCAGCTGGCAAAACTTGTATCATAATGCGAGTGACACACACTCGCATTGCCTATTTGCCTCGCGGCCTGCCTGGTGACTGCCCAGCTCGGGTCGGGACACATCCTGGCCTGCGGTCGCGAGCAGTGGGGACGCATCGGCACCCACACGGTCACTCACACAGTGACAGTCCTGCGGTCAAAGGGAAGGGAGAGGAAAGGGAGGAGGGCAGAGCTCTTAGTCTTACACTTACATTATTATCACGGCGCCGGCGCCGCCATGATGTCACAACATCCACGGCAGCTGCCCGGCCTGAATAATAATGCTACTAACTTAGCCGACATGCAACATCACAAAAGAAGTTCATCAGAACGTACTTACCGCATTGGGTGCCGACGTGCCACACTGAGCAAGCAGGGCCTGGGCTGCCCGGGCTGCCCCTGAGGAAGTTAAGCTGCAGAAACTCTAGGGCTAGGCCGCACACGTGCAGGGGAGGCTCTCTGAGTCGAATGCAGTGCTGCCCACGCCTTAACAAGTGTACTGAGGTGCTGGCTCTGCAACAAAGACCCACGTGACCACCAAGCCCCCAGTCCCACGTCACCATGTCATTTCACTGGCTCACAAGAACAGCCAATGAAAACTATACATTCTGTGTTACTATACAGAATGTATCAAACACTTCATAGTAACAAAAGAATGTTGGTTTTCATTGGCTGTCCTTGTTGTGCTGAACTCCCAGGCCCAGCCAGGCCCGGCTGCAAGCAGAGCAGAATGATTTATGATGGAACTGGAAGCTTGGAACGTTGGAAATTGAAACTTGGAGCTAACAAACAAAGCAATTACACCTGCGCCAGCCGGCCCAATACTCCGGTCCCCAAAAAAGAGTGCCAGAGTTGGCCACCGCCAAACACCGGCACAAATTAAGCACTGCTCCCAGGTGGATCCCTAGATGTGAGACACAGTATAAGGCAAAATATAGAACCGTGAAATACACTCCCAGATGGACACCTAGATGTGTGACACAGTATAAGGTGCAATGTTTTTTCTTGGGGATAGCGAGATGTGAGACACAATGTACAGCACAATATAGAAACAATGCAGTGTGCCTTAACCTTGAAGGACTGGGAGTGGTTCTAGTTGAGGCTAAGGAGATTTGGGAGGATGGGATCTAACTTGGGAATGCTAAGGCCTCTGTAAAAGTAAGAATGGTCCATAGGATAAGGGTTATCATCCTTAACTGATTGTTGTACAGTCAGCACCAGATATTATCACAGGGATAGGGTGCCAGGTGAGCAGGCAAACAGGAGCCGTTCTTAGCCTCTGTCCTTTGCAATCTTCCTGGGCAAGGCTGCCCTAAAATAACTTGGGAAATAGTTCTGGGCAGGGTCAGGTGACTTCTTTTGTCTATGGCAGACCTGGGTTTAATAATGGGATAGAGGGACAGTTTGTATAAAACTCACCAATGGAACTATAGTCAATTGCAGGGGTGTATATGCTTACCACGGATATGCAGGAGCGACCAAGCATAGCGAGGGAGCTCAAGCTAACCATGGAGGCCTCATGGGGCAAAGGGGTTCTCAGAGAAAATTGAAAAAATAATGAGTTACAATTATGAATTTTACAGCACACTTTATGGAAAGAAATGGGTAAAAAACACAGTTTGCAATCAGTTTTGCAGGGTAACACATAGACAACTCCAATATATGTAGGTCACCAACAGCTCAGAGAAGCATTTTCTGACTCATTTAATTTTCATGATGCTTTTGCCCATAATATGCCAGTATAAAAAACATGTTTGTGCTGGCTGTGCCCATTCATGTCAATACAGGCTTCACTAATATATGTCAGTATTATGGTATAAGAACAGACACTTTTTGGCTTTGCCTGTAAAATATACCATGCCACAGTAAGAACATCTTACCAGACTGGTTGCATCAATGTAGGCCAGTCTAGACATATAATAGCACTGATCACGTTTGCTTTACCTTTGATGTTCAGTCGAAAAATGCCATGCTACAGTAAGAAAACATAACAACACTGGATGCACCAATGTACAGTCTAGTCATGTAATAACAGTCATCACGCAGGCTTTAGCCTAAATACCAGTATAAATGTCATGCTAGAGTAAGTAAACATAACAAGACTGGATGTAGTAATGTAGTCAACTCTATCAACATAACAACGCTTATCATGTTTGTTTTACCCTTGATGCCCAGAAAAAAATGAAATGTCACAGTACAAAAACATAACCAGACTGGCTGCATCAATGTAGGCCAGTTTAGCAACTTAATAACACTCATCATGCTGGCTTTACTCTTGACAGTGGTAAAGAATGTCATGCCACAGTAAAAAAATATAACCGTGCTGGCTGCCGCAGTCTGCTGCACAAAATGTAACACCTCCCACTGAAATCAGAAGTCCTCCACACAGCACACACGCAAGCAAGCAAGCACATGCATTCATTCAGCATTCATACGCTCTTTCACGCACACACCCACTCAACATACACCCTTTCATTCACACACGTATTCAAACAACATACACTCATTCATTCACATGCGGTCACGCATATATACACATATATTTTCCATTACTAGCAGCCCAGGTCCAGAATCTGCTCTGCCCCAGGCTCCCATGATGGCTCTCCGGCTCCTGTACATTTATTTAGAAACTTGACAACACTTTGCTTGAATTACTAGTGTATGATTTCTCAGATATTCTATTGCTGGCTAATTCTACTCTATTCCAGCCATGCCACCCCACTTTGACTTCAGTTTATTGGTGGCCTGGAGCATGGGTTGGGATTCTGCAGGCCCAACCCATGCTCCAGACCGGGTTGTATACTAATTGACCTTTTCACAATTGACCTCGGGAGAATTGACCTCGGGAGAATTGACCTAATTTAGAAGGTCAATTAGGACATATATGCGGGTCAATTAGGACATATATGAGGGGGGAAACCCCTGTAACCTCCACCCAATCCAAAACCCCCAGCAACCCCTTACATTATTTATAATCCAAAACCAACCCAATACATATATAAAATAACTAAAATAATGGAAAAGGTCAATTGTGCAAAAGGTCATTTGGGACCACTATAATTAGGTCAATTGTGCAAAAGGTCAATGAGGAAACGCGGATCGAGGCGTGGTGGAGTCTAATTGTCAAAGCAGAATGGATGAAGACGAAATCAGCACTCTCATGGATGCGGTTGCCTATGAGGAAGGGAGAAAAGCAAGAACAGACTCAAACTACCTTACAATCTTGATACGGGAAATGCATTTAGCCCACGCAGAGAGCATGTAATCAAGCACCCAAATCTACGATGAAAGAAATGTTATCATTGCATACATGGCGATGCATCTTCTGGAGAACTAAGGATGCACTTATGATCAAAGTCCTCTCATGGCTACAGAAGAAAGTGGGTCCAGGACTCATCAGAGCGCAGGATCTTACAATGCTGCAGATAACACATACAAAAGAACGGAATGTCGCTAATAACAGAGACAGCATCATAGTTGGAAGGACATAGGAATCTCCCAGAATTCCTGCAAATCAGCACATTACCCAGGAAGGAAAACTTTCTTTTGAAGAATGTTTTGAGCTAAAGCCGCCATAATTCACTAAAAACAAAGGCATCGCCACCACAGGTCGCCCGTTTTCCTTTTCTGCCCTGCCTACCAAAGAGGTATTCAGCATTTAAATGTTACCTGTGCTTTCACCTTTAGCATGTCCTATTTCCTTTTCGATTTTTAATCCATGCTCTTTGATTCTGCATTAAATGTATGTAAACTGCCTGCACTGACGGCTCAGCAGGTTTGAAATAAACACTTGAAATACTCTACACTGTGGGAGCATGGCACTACCAGGCAGAGCAATGACAGGGGGCATGTTACACATGCCTCTTGACATTAACAGTACAAGTACAAAAGCGAAAGACAATCTCGGGATGGACAATACATGAGTTTTTGTTGTTGTTCTTGGTGATGTGTCAGCAAAACAAGGTTATGTGTTGGTTTACACATGCGATGCACTGATCGTGCATTGGTTAAAGAATCTATTGTTTAGCATGCAAAAAACGTAAAAGATATATTTCATGGGGTTATGTTATTTTGTACACAACAAATGATTAACAGACGTAGTGTTATACGCAAAGATATCTGTCACGTGGCGTAGGGTGGCCGGAAAATCAAGGGTGGGTTGACATAAATTACTTCTCAAAAAGTTGTGTATTAATCAGGTTTAGTGTAGGTTTGGCCGCTGACAGTTCCCTTAAGCCACCATGCCACCAATATAAGACTTCTGGAGGAAGGTGAGCCACTCGTCGTGGCAGGAACCCCTCAGAGGAAAAAGAACTAGACTCAAGTACAGGAACATGGATTGGAACCGAACTAGGCTTTAGAGGCCAGCAGATAGACAACTATGCAGTGAGGAATCAGCAGCACCCATGAAGCTAAAGGTTGTTGCAAAGTGTCCTCTTCCTGTCAATAGGTGCACTTAATCTGCACCAGTACCTTGTGAACAGCCATCTTTGACCAGGAAATCTTCTTATGGATACCTAAGAAAACATGAAATGTTAAACCAGGGAGACATCTTGATACAGGCATATCTTGAATTACCTTCCAGGCTAGAGCCACCTAGCTTATGACTATTCCAGCACCGAACCGGACACAAAAAACCGGAGAATTGTGTTACTCATCGGTATCACAAACGAAAAACAAGCTCTGAACAACAAATGGCTGGCTCGAAGCGTGCTTCTCTTATGGCAATAATTCCAGTTCATTTCCGGAACAAGTCCTCACCACCATCCTAGCAGTACAAATATGATGGACAAAATAAAAGTGGGATGCTCAAGCTGGTTATGTGCATGGACTATAAGCTGTACCCTGCTTCTCTATTAGAAGCATGTAAACAGCTTTACACAACCATACCCCTATTCTGAAAACACCTATCTCCACCAACAGGGTGAACACAATCATGTAATTACAACGAGGAGAAAGACTTAGTTCATTACATTCGTACTCTCCTCGTCCAGATCAAAAACTGGTCTGGGTGATGAGAGTACAAATGTAATGTAATTACATGATTGTGTTCACCCTGTTGGTGGAGATAGGTGTTTTCAGAATAGGGGTATGGTTGTGTAAAGCTATTTGAATACACTATCTATTAGAAGCATCAGTCACCAAATGACAGTGCTTGATGGATCAGGATGTTATAAAAGTGAGTGAAAAATACCATCCCTCTGAGGTACCGACACAATCTTTACCTGCACGATGGTCACATATCCTCCCAAGGATCCCCCGAAGAGGAACGGAGTTCCCAGAACACCTTTCTTTCTGGCTCTCGCTCTTCCATTCCTGCATGCACATCTCACTAGGCAATAGTGCCCACAGCTGTGGGCAACTACTACAAGCTAATAAGAACGTGTACTGCCCAGCAACTGCTGGCAATGTTACTATTAGCACCCGGCCACCAGGTGGGAGCGGGGGGTCAAGTCGGTTGGGGGGATAAGGAAATAAAAAAGCCATTTGTGAATGGCGGCTGAGCAAGAGAACAGCCTGCAGCTGCACAGGAGATGTCCTTAGTCCCTGTTACCACTGGGAGTTAGAGCCATGGACCGGCCAGAACGGAAGGTGAACAACCTGCCGCAGCGATGTGGACAAAGACGGGCACAGTGGCACAGGTAGGGGGAGGTTGAACAGAGGTGACTGGGTCTAGAGCAGAAAATGGATTACTCTGGGCCACCTGGATCATTGCCATACGGGTGATGATTGACCATAAGCTCTCCTTCCTGATTGGCACAGAGGAACCCAATGTCTTACGCCGGGGGATACATCTACAGATTCAGTTTGAACAAACCCAGGAAAGTACTTTCAGCAGCTCATCCTTGTCTCCTCCGTGGGTCCCATATATAAAACATTGTATAATGCCTTCTTTCTACCTGTTGGAAATCAGCCTCTAATTGATAAAACAATGTGATATAAGAAAGTGTCTCCATGGTACCTTGCAAGGGATCACAAAGAGCATCTTTCAAAGACAATTCTGCATCAGTCTGCTGAAATATCTGGGGAAATCAGGTATACAACTGGATCAGCTGCCACTAGTAAGGGCATACCCCCAATAAAGGGCGGGGCCTGTAAGATCTCCAATAACTAACACTGCCTTCATCCAATCGGAAAAAAAACAGTGAGGCTTGGTACAAACCAAACCGAGTAGGTGTCAAGGAACCCCTTTGCGCTCTTTGGAATACAGCCCAATAGTTTTTGTGCTTATAGGTGGGCATGTGAAAACTGCCACCTTTAAAAGAATTATTCTCGCACGTCAAACTTTGTTACCCTGTGGTCTTATTAGGCACCGCCGCAAATAAGGACTGCAATTGAGCCAACTTTGGAAGCACGATCTGTTGGCCTCAGGGCCTGTTTCCAATGGCCAAAGCCCCAAATATGGAATTGATCCACCATGCTGCCAGGTGATCCCCGGCGACGGCTGATGCCACAGTGAGCCTGATGCCTACTATTGTGGCAGTGGTATGAAGTATACAAGGAGGACTTCCATTAGTCAATGCGCCATGAAGTAGCTAAACCTGCCCCTGTGAGCAAATTGACCCAATGACATGTGGACAGAGAAATATTGTTTTTGTGTCTACACATTTTCTATATAATGCATAGTAGGGTATAAAGAGAGCAAATGAGGTGAGAAGTCGTGTTTATTCCCACTCTGTTGCAGGACGGGGGAGTTACAAAGAAATTTAACTCCACCCACCTCTTGTTAATTCTGGGTTATATATCCTTCAAATGGCATGCCTAACATGGCAGTCTTTTATCCCGCGATAATAAGTACATCTCATTACTGGAAACCTGTTGATACAAAAAAAATCATTTTGCATTGCTTGTCAAATGGGCAAACATCTGTTTAGGAAAGACAGAGAAATAATGGAGGTTATTTCTAACTATGTTTCTATGTTCCATTTTCTGGAGAGTATATTGAGAAGTCGCAACACATCTACATATTTGACCAAAGGTAGAATTCAGCACAGAATTAACAGATTGTGGGAGATGTTCACACAATTTAATTAATCAACTAGTCGCCACTCTCGGTGATGAAATGTTAACTACTGGATGAGATTGATTATTAGGCTGCCTCCAGCTCAGAAATTGTGGGAAACGTCACCAGTGGGCCCACCAAGAAATAGACACTCCCATGAGTCTTTACCACTGACTATGCTGGCTAAGGTTGACAGAAGTTAAAGTCCAAAACATCTGGAGGGCCACATAATGAGTAACCAATAGGGTTATATTCGGTATATATATTTCATCCCGATATTATCTGTCCCCTTGGTATTATCGAACAAAGCATGTGTTGCAGGATGTTTTAATGGGCGACATCCAATTCGGGAGAATGTTCTACACACCCAAGCTTTTATTGATGGAAGTACTTTTTATGAACTTGGGATCCCCAATTTAACGGTACTGATTCCCTATAACGGTACTGATTCCCTACCGCACCTTTGCCCTTTCAGAACAAGAAACATGCAGGGCTGCACAGAAGGTCTATGTTATCAACGAAACAGAAATAATAGAATCAATTTAAATATAATCAAATTATGCATTGATCAAATTTCAGGAAAAATTGTCAAAATGTCAATAATATGAAAGTGAACTTTTAAAGCTTAAACATCACCATTTGTACATTTGAATATTCCTGGGAATGCATCCACCTTGCATTGAACAATGTATGAGGACCGGGATAACATTGTCACATTATAGGAAACCAAATTAATCAGAACATCCCTACCTATCTAAATATCAATACTTCTTATTCATTGTAAATAAACACCCCCACCCTACTCAATGCACATGTCAGAATTTCAAACAACGTTTTAGAAAATTAAATTATAAGACAAGCTTCTCAACATTCCCGCATGTGAATCACTCACAAAATGAAAATATATGTTGGCTAGATTTCCTTCAGTAGTGTTTCTATTGCATCCCATCTAAAAGTGTACCTTTCTCATTTTCAATGGACAACTTAAAGGCAGGAAAAGGCATAGCGACTAATTACCCTTTCTCCTTTCTCTTTAATGATTCAGTGCCAGTAACAGAACTCTGCTTGCTGATATAACCAGGAAATGACTTCAATTTAAATTAGTTTCCTAGTTGTGCACAGAGTGAGATATCTTTGTGGCTCTCAGAATACTTCTTCTGTTTTTGATCATTACTCAGAAAAGGAGGCAGGGAATCTCCCATTATACACACCACAGACCCTATTCTATAAATGCTATAATTTCAGAAGCACATAAACTTCTAATATATTTATGAATTTCTCAATATATCTAATCAATATACATATTCTGCCCCATCAGTACATTCACTTATAAAAAGGGCTGGGGTTTAATCTATTCCCCCTTAGAGAATTGCTCACCTCAAGGTCAGTCCCCCTTAATATTATACTTACATATTATTTTCTTTTAGCTGCCTTCCAGGCAGGTGAGCACTCTCTTAGGAACTGGTTCAACTCTCCCCTCTAGGAACAGATGGGCATCAGTCAGCAAGATGGGTTCTGCTTCCTTTCCTTCACAGTCTGGTTCCCTTCTTTCTTTTTGGGCATATCTGTTGTCTCTTTCACTGAAGAAGGCCTGAATCTTTAACTCCAGATAGGCCTCTCTTACAGTGTGCTGTTCGTAATCCAAAAATGGGCGCAAAGGAAAGCAATCTATTCCCTTCTCCTTTTGGCTGTTATCAATTCTCCTTTCTCGTCTTCTTTCCCGCCATCAGTGAGTGAGCTAGTCAGATTTCCAATGTATGGGTTTGAACCTTTATGGAGCAAAAACCACTCCCTTTAGAGTTGGGTATAATTTATTTAATCTAATTGGTCAGTGTATGTGATTGGAAAGTGTTCCAAAACTGACATCATGCTAAATGATCCTCTGCATCCTTATTGGGCATATTAATGAGGAGGGTAGCCTAATGGGAGTCACTTTCAAACCTAGTTTCCCTCCCAATTGTAGTTTTCTGAAACAGCATGTTTCTCACATGTGATCAAGTTACTTACCAGTTCATCAGATTACTCTCACTTAGGAGAACTAAATAATATAAATTTCATCTCAGCACGACCTACGGTGGATGAGTGATAGATTTAAAATGGTTTACTTCTGACAGTTTGATACAAAAATAATAGTCCCATCGCCTGGCACAGCCGCTATAATATATAAATCACCAGTGGATGCCATTTTTGCACGGAAATTTGCCTAATTGACATAATGGATGAATCCCAAAAATATCTTCACTTGAACCTTGCGTTCAATAGTTAAAAGCAAAGATTTGATTCTATATGTAAATTTCACATAGTACATTATTTTATGTAATGGGATGAATTACAATCTGAAATGGCATACCAGTTCCTGGCTGATTTGAGCTCGGAGTTGGAGGCATTTATGACTGCCAAGAATGCTGTTTGCCATAGTTCAATGTCCTTTGATGTACAGAGATGGCAGGGCCATTTACAACTACATTTCCACCCCTATGAAGGGTTCCAGCCTCAGCCTACCCCTAAAGTCAGACATCCAGTCTCCAAAGAAGAATGTGAGATTTGATTACTTGAGAGGAGACCATTGCTCAGAATGAATTCAATATATACATATAAAAGGGATTTGTCTAGGTCCTGTGGCAGCCCGGCAGCTGTAAAGGGGAAGCATGTGTTTTTATTACCTTAGGGCTCTATCCTGAGAACCAACTCTAGGCAAAGTCATAAACTTTAAAGTTCAACTTCAGCTTCACGCTTTTCTAATGGGAAACCAGGCCATCCCTTTTCCCTGATCCTTTGGTTGGGGAAGGGACTGCCATGTTGCTGTCCAGGCCATGTTTGCTCCATTACCTTCCAGGACAAAGTAGCTTTATTCAACACTGCAGCCTTTAACAGGAATTTTATTTTCCCCACCTTTCTTAACAGGGCAACATTATACATTTTTGCAATAAAACACTATCTCTTTGTGTGTCTTTATTCAAAGCTGTTTTTCAGCACTGTAAACGGAAACAGACACAATACAAGGCCCAATTCAGGTTTAAAAAGTCCTATAAACTGTTGAGCGTTTCACTCCAGCCTGGACTGTTTTTCTATTTAGCAAAAGATTTCTGGATTCTTTCAGTTGACTTGGAAGATTTCTTTTGCGTTCTTGTCATATAATATATATGACTTATAGCCTTCCTTTCCACTTTTGCGGCCACATCCAGGAACAAGGACCTAACTATAAATACATCTAAAACCAAAGTTATGACATGATATCCTGCAGGCAGTGGTCATCCCGTTCCCTAGAAATTTTATCTAATCTCCCCCTAGAATCCATTGATTGCTTTGAATATCTGGAAATCACGTGTTCTAGTCATTTGAAATGGTCCAACCAGATCGACCAAAGTAGCCTAACAGCCGCTAGGCAAAGCGGCGTGGTTGCAGGTATCTCGTCTCATTTCTCTGGGGAAAATTCTTTAATTTGCCTTGAGGGTACACAAGGCCCAGGCTACAGCAGCTATTACATATGGAGCCGAGCTATGTAGCCATGCACCCTGCTCTCCAGGTAATTGAGTGAAACCCCTTTTGGGACTCCCCTGTAGTGCACCCTCCACCACAGCAGCATTTGAATTAGGCTTAAAAGAGATAAAATATGAAATGATGCTGAAACCACTTTCATATTGGCTAAAAATGTGCAACTCGGATGCACTAATCCCATGAGGGAGAGGCTATGTATTCCAATTGTGGCAAATCACTTTTGTGGTTCAAATATGTGAAGCATATGTTCCTGACCATTGGACTTGAAATCCCATGGACTGACCCGACGAAGTTCGGTTTGCAGTTTTTATAATTAGGAGCTGAAAACCAGGCTGGATATTTGTTACTCACGTTGTTTATCATCCAACTGTATCTCAGTCAAGTCCGATCGAATCATATCTTGATCAGAGGCGTAAGCAGGGTAGGGCCTGAGGGGCAAGGCCCACCCAAAATCTGGAAATGCCCACTCAGCAGCGCTGTGTGGGCATTTACAGATATTTTTGTCAGTGCAGTGGGCCCAACTACATTAGCTTCAGGCAGGGACGTCATTTCACCAAAATGCCGGGGGTAGCGGAAGTGACATCACACGACCCTTGACCCCCCTGATGACATCACAGGAAGTGATGTCATTTGACCCCACCCCAGAGTGATATCGCGGGAAGCGATGGAACACGACCTTTCACCTGTTGGCAAAACAGGAAGTGGCATCACATAGCATTGTACACTACGAAAAATATGGTTACAATATCACTATAATGTGATGTACATTTCATACCTCAATGGATCGCCATATGTATAGTTAAGATCAGTGTGTATAGGCCCATATTACCAAATTACTGTGATTGCAAGCAGACGTCCATGACCAAATGATAATGATGTGTTATTATATAGCACTTAAGCTTAAGCGCTTTACATAGAAGAAATATACACCCGATATCACCCAACCTGTGTTGGTACTATTTATCAACCTCAGAAGGATGAAAGGCTGAGTTGAGGCATTTGAGAACAGACTAAATCAGTGACTCACCCCCCTGAAGTGTGCCTGAAATAAACCTTTAATGAGTCTAGCAATTATTGTATAGAATTCTTCTTTTAAGGCTCCTGAACAAGAAAGCCAGCCACTCCAAAAGTAAAGAGCCACATGGTGGCTCGGCACAGCCCAGGAGCTTGCATTGCAAAAAAACAAAAAATAATAAACTTTTTTTTTTATAGGTCGCAAAGAAGACCACAGAGGTTGCAAGGGAGACCTCAGAGGTCGCACTTGCGACCTCTGGTGACCCCCAAATGACGTCCCGGGCTTCAGGCCCCATTTGCTACACAATCCTGGCTATGCCTCTGATCTTGATTCCCCAGCGCTGAGACAGGCAAACATTGTATATACAAAACGTTGTCTTAGTATCTTACCCCTTGCTACATCTCCTGCTCATTGGGGAAAGGGCATGGTATCAATATGCCCCGTATGCAAAGTATATGATGAAGACGAACTAGACTTTTTATTTATGTGTCCCCTATACGATGCTTCCAGGCGCAAGTGGCTTAGACCAATTTTGTACTGACATGGCCTTAGATCCAGAAGCTCTCAAATTAATGAAATCTAGTTCTTCCCTTCCAGTGTTCTATGCAGTTTGATCGTTTTTAATCAGTGCTTTTCATATACCATCACGAGCAGCTGATAGTTTAAATGTGCTCTCAAATCTAATGTCTGATATGGCCCTCATCAAAATCTAGTGCAATATCATCAGGGGAAAAAGGATATCAAATGTTGCAAGCCATATATGTCATTACGTTCTTGCACAAGGAACTTATATGTTTTATAGCAAGTTCTACTTAACCACTTATTTAATATATGGATGATATGATCTTATGATGAAATTGAAAATCGAATAAGAGTAGGCTACTTGAATAATTGCACTATATAGTACCGCACTTTCAGGGCCGGCCTTAAGGGCAGCAGCGCCCTGGGCGAACTGACGCCCCGCCCTCGCCCACCGCACCCCCCTGGTTAACAGAGGGCGGGGCGGAAGGGGGTGGGGCCAGGATGGGCAACATTTTTGATTTTTCTTTTTTTTTAACCTCCTCGCTCTGCTTGAAAGACTCCCCGGAGCTGGCGTGGTGGGGGGCTAATTGCGCCTTTTCTTGTGAAAAGTGTCCACGGCGGAGGGGCGCATTTAAATGCACCCACCGCCGCGGGCACATTTTACAGTAAAAGGCCGCCTGCTGCGCCTTGTCCCACAACGCCAGCTCGGGGGAGCCCTTGAAAGTCTCCTCTGAGCTGGCGTGGCAGGGACAAAAGGCGCCCTGGGGGGCATGGCGCCCCAGGCGGTCGCCCGGCTGCCCCCCCCTAAGGCCGGCTCTGCGCACTTTAATAATCGGCAGAGATGGGATGTTTGAAATGGTGTCAAATGGTTTTATTAGTTACACGATTTGTATATCTACCATGTATTTTAAATATTTTGTGATGTTTTATGGAATTGTATACTTTTAAGGCCTGCTGCCGAAACAAAGCTAATTTTGATTGTTTTTTTCTCTTGCTATAGACGGGCTGCGAACATCACACATTTGCTTGGACATGTCATTTTTCAGATGCTATGCACAGGCTGCAGCTCACATGTTGATTTTTAAATGGGTGCTTTTCTTTCTTTGCATCTTCAGTACAGATTCCCCTACATTGTGTTAAAATAACGTAACAGCTGGTGATCGTAACTCTGGCAAGGATTAACATACTGGGTCAAGTGACGTCAAGTGATAAAGTTTTACCCAGCTTCTATCACTCATCAGCACCCTGGGAGGGGGTGCTGTCCAATCGAATTCTCAGAACGCAGGCTGTATTCTATGGTATTCCCTTCCCTTCGCGACTCCCCCTCACCTTAGCTTACGTGTAGTTTCCTACACGGGTGCTAATGGTGTTTTTTGTAAAAAATATTTAAAGGAACTTAACTTTCCTACACGGCCCGGTGCCATGAAGGGCTGCTGTCCCCTCAGTCCGTTTTCATGTTGATGATGTCACAGACATCAACATTGTAAACGGACTGAGGCTTCCAGCAGCACTACACGGCGCCGGCCGGAAAGGAACGGAACGTATCTCTTTTTTATGAAAAAAAACATCATTAGCACCCGTGTAGGGAACTACACGGGTGCGAATGGCGATAAGCCCCTCGCTGGTGGGCTGACCCTGTTGATAACAGCACCTCTGTCCAATTTAAGGGACCCTCGCGCTTGGGTGGCGGGCCGTTACCGACAGGGTCAGCCTGCCACCTTGGGGCATATAGTAACATTAATAGTGGAATGGAAAACTGGAAAACCTAAAATGCATCATACAAATGTTCACTGATGTAGAGGACCAGTTTCAAAATTTTGCAATATATGCCTCTTACGCCTGGTCAAAATGTTTGAAACTTGGGCAGAGCAATCAACTTTTAACCTGCATGTAGATCAGGCAACGACCAGGGCCTTCTGCTTCTCTCAACTCTTGGCAAAACTCATCCTCTAACTCTCACTGCCGCATGAGAACGCCCTGGTCCTTACTGTGTCAAGAAAGATCCTGCCTGGTCTGTTGTAACACAGTGTACAAGGGCCTTCCAGCAAAACGAAGTGCAGAACTCAAAAGACCGCAGAACATTGATGTGTGTCTCAGTCTTGGATTGTGACGCTCAGACCACTTAACATGAGGCCTAAACTCTTTGCCTGGCTCCTGATCAGAAAAGGCACTGACGTCAAACACTATGAATGATGCACACGTTCTTCATGCAGAAGCACCAGAATGTCTCTGTTCCTCAGCTCCTAAAGGCCGACTGGACGCCTAGGGTCGGAATTCCTGTGCCCACTAGCCACACACGACCTTTGTGGGATATCCCACCATGTTTAAGACTCCACCCTCTGCAGCCCTCCACCTCAGGATAGAAGAAGACTCTGCAAGATTCTGCAAAGGACAAAAGACCCATCTGTTCCTATCTGGCCTCGGCTCAGGTCCACGCTGCAGCCTGAGTTGCCTTAGATAGCCGTATGCCCAAACCCCCTGCAATGGTTGCTCGCTCGTTGAGAGCACTCAAGACACCCCCTCTCTGAATAAGAGGTGAGGAAACTTTGCCAGGGGGTTTCCGGCAAAACACATTTCATGGAATTTCACCCAAACCGGATGCATGACTCCAATCGGACATGATGGCTGGGGTGCCTGTACCCCCGTGCCTTCTGGAGGTACTACGGCTTGAATGCACGCTACGTAAAAAGACAATAAGCAATGATAACGCCTATTGCAGAATCATTAGCCTTCTCTTTCATTGCAACCTTGGTGCCATCATAGACGTCCAGCTGTGTGTTCGCAGTGGCGGTTCGATCCACCTAAAACCAAAGCCATGTTCAAATGGCACCAGGCATCAAGGCTTCCATTCCACGAACATGTCAGTTGAGCGCTACACAAACTACCAGAAAGGCAATATGATAATGGTTGCTCCTTGTTAAAACAAGATAGGAACGCGCATCTTCTTTGGATAACTCATGCGCTGGCGACCATGCCAACATATTAAGGTGCCCACAAAAGAGAGCGCTGAGACTGTGGCACTGTTGAAATCTGAAGCCCAGTACAAGACTGGGCGGTGCATGCTTTTACCCAAAGCGCTGTGCTGCGAGAGCGCACGACTACCTCAAGGGGGTGGTGCACCCATTCTGCCCCAAACAGTGCTACTTTGAAAAGTGGTGTACAGAAAAGCTTTGGATTAATCATAACCACTGGCAATTTCTCTGGCAGCCCTTCCATTTCATTATTTTTCAGTCTGCAATACAAAAGAAGAACACAATATGCCAATCAGGCGTAGTCCTACCCCAAAAAGGACAGTATAGCCCACGCAATTATGTCACAAAAGCACCAGCAATGCGAGGCATGTTTTGGAGTCATTAGGTAGATGTAACTGGGGACTGCATCCATGGGAAGCTCATGTTCCTGTTTGTTGCACTGCAGCTTAATGCCAAGAGAACGTTGAGTTTGCTGTGCATGATTTACGACTCAATAACAATAGACATTGGTTCGCAAAAGGAGGAGCCTAATACTGCAACTATGCAAGAGTGCCAAATAACACACTGTGTGCAAGGGGAGACCGAATGCCACTTGGGCTGCGCGCATTGCACAAGTTCCTGACTTCATGAACTGTGGTCTGTGGATGTTCTTGAATTACAATCACCAAAGATTATGAGCAGTCTCAACAGGTGCCATTGCTCCACAAAATACGATTAGTCTCTGAACACTGGTATTATGTACAGAGGTGAGAGCTATATGTTCCCATTGGAGCTGCACACATGTGCACACTCACACATCACAAGCGGATGACATCTGACCCCGTCGCTCATCTATGTGCTTGAGCGGGAAAGTCCTGATATGGCCAAAGCAGAAGCAGTCTATGTAGGGTAATCAGACATCCCGGTTTTGCCGGGACCATCCCGGTATTTACCCAGTCCCCGACACTTTTTAAAATCTAAAAACCCTGTCCCAGGATTTGTGGGGTCGGGTGAATACCGTCCCATTTTTTGGTGAAACTGATTGAAAAATCCCAACAGCGGTCTGTTGTAGGCAACTGTGCCTTTAAGGCAGAGCCAAAAGCACAAGGCAGAAGGAGGAGGATAAAGGGGCAGAGCCGAGGAAACGGAAATTCGAGTTTGTAGGAGGTTGAAGGAGGTAATAAAGGGAAGGAGCTCCCTACGATCCGGTGTTGTGTCCTTATTTGAACGGTGTACAACAACTGGCAGCATGGATTACTCCCACACACCCGACCTCCGACCTCGCACTGGTGATTCCACCGTGCTCCAGTGCAGATTCCCGGCGATCCCGCCGCTGCTCCACCTTCCACGGCAGTCTGCCATTCCATACTACCAAAGCGATCCCGCCATCCACAGAATTGCAGGCTACACCACGTGGCAATCCCGCCAGCCCTCTCATCAGGACTTTTTTTTCCTCACGGCCCAGGCAGCAGGGGCGCCGCATCACATTGACCTGGAGAACAGGGCCGATCACCGACTGCGGTGCCATCCCCAGAGCAAGAGTGCACACTGCGACAAGTTATAACCCCTGCAGCCGTCCATTTGCCTTTACTCCCAATTCTTTTGCTCATGCACACAATGCTTTTAACCCCCCATGAATTGGCATGACACAAGATTTCAATTGGCAAAATTGGCCGCAGTTTTATTTCCATGACAACAGAAGTATTTGTACACCATAGTGACCTCATTCTGCACGTGTGGCGCTTGCTTGCCGGATTTCCTTTGCTTCCCCCTATACTTGGTATAGTAGGCCCCCAACTCCCCCGACCCATTGTACCTGTTCCTATCCTGCCCGTGCAGGGGTCCGTGGGTGGGGAGAGCGCCGTTTGTTTTTGGGGGGGAAGCTGAGCCTTATTTGTTCCTACCAGGCGCCCCCGCCGTTTAGGCCCCCAAGAGGCGCTGGTCCAGAAGAGCGAAGACCCATTCTGTTTCCTTCTGGCTCATCCGGAGTCTATCATTTGTGTTTGGTTGCCCAAACACCGCCAACTTGTCATCCGCTGACCTGGGTGCCCTGCGACAGCAACACCCGGGTGTCGTCCTTCTCGTATTTCGTGGGTGGGTGGGTGGAAAACGAAATTCCTCGTCCTTGTCAGGTGGCGGCGACCGGGTCCCAGTGCAGGAGCAAGATGCCTGGTCCCTGATCCCGCCTGCTTTTATCCTGCAGGCCCCGCCCCCTTCCTTTTGTTTACCCTTCGCGGGCTTTTTCGTGCTATTGCGTTTTGGCGCCGTTCCGCCCCCTTGCCCTTTACCCTTCCGGGTGAGGATCCCCGCTCCCGGCGGCATGACCCCGCAGGGGTTACCCTGCTGCCTCCTCCATTTTGTGGGGGTTTTTTCGTCGTCAGCTCCATAACCCCTGCAGCCGTCCATTTGCCTTTACTCCCAATTCTTTTGCTCATGCACACAATGCTTTTAACCCCCCATGAATTGGCATGACACAAGATTTCAATTGGCAAAATTGGCCGCAGTTTTATTTCCATGACAACAGAAGTATTTGTACACCATAGTGACCTCATTCTGCACGTGTGGCGCTTGCTTGCCGGATTTCCTTTGCTTCCCCCTATACTTGGTATAGTAGGCCCCCAACTCCCCCGACCCATTGTACCTGTTCCTATCCTGCCCGTGCAGGGGTCCGTGGGTGGGGAGAGCGCCGTTTGTTTTTGGGGGGGAAGCTGAGCCTTATTTGTTCCTACCAGGCGCCCCCGCCGTTTAGGCCCCCAAGAGGCGCTGGTCCAGAAGAGCGAAGACCCATTCTGTTTCCTTCTGGCTCATCCGGAGTCTATCATTTGTGTTTGGTTGCCCAAACACCGCCACGCCAACCGGTGGGTTCCCGTCCACCGTTGGCTCCCCTTCCTCCTCATTCCTCTCACAACTCCAGCAATTTGGTACAAATGTTCCAGAAAAAGAGCTCCATGCCCTTTGGGGATAGGTGCACACCATCGGCTAAGAAATACTCGGGGGTTTTCTCGTTAATCAGACCATGCCTGATCTGACGGAAACCTCTGCCCTTGCAGAATTTGGCAACTGCCCCGTTCAGCTTCCTCCGTGATTTCTCTACTGCCGAATGGTTTGCTGCCCCCCTCCATTGGGTCCGCGGAATCACCTCGGACCAGATGATTTCCGTCTCCTCCACTTGTGCCGCTATTTCCTGTAAAGAGCATGTGATGTCTCTCAGCAATATCCCTCTCCCTAAGCTGGTCAGGTCGTTCCCTCCTAAGTGTATTACCAACACCTCCGGCTTCCGCCGCTTTTTTAACAGCGTGCGCAACTGCCCTTCCAGCTGGGCCCATTTCATCCCTGGCACCCCGTGCCATTCGATCTTGAATTCTCCAGCCGTCAAGATCTCATGCTGCTGGTTCCAGCTTGCCTTTGCCCTTGAGACGAATGAGTGCCCCACCACCCATACCGTGCGTAGCTTTCTTTGGTGCACTGCTGGTAAATGACATGGAGGGAACGGCATGGTTAACTTTACACTTTTTCAGGCCTGACATAACGTTTATAACATCCTGACGACCATCTCCCCAGTTTCTTAATCTCCTCGGCCCCTAGCCCCCCGACTGATGCTGAGGTGGCAGCCCCAATCCGGAAAGAATGCGTCCCAAACTGGCCCCCTGCCAAACCCATTCTCTCCAGCCCAAGCGACATTACTTTTTTGAACTGAAAACGGCTTAGTGCGGACCCATCCTTGTGCGTGAGCCACGGCGCCTCTGCCCCAGATGGCCGCCTCTGTCGCATAAAGTTTGCCGATGCCGCCACCGGGCAAACCCGGCTCGCCTGAATGGCATGCACGGTCAGCGCCGTGCCTTTTCCTTTCTGATCCGTCTTTGACCGCCTCACATAAATGATGACCTGAGCGCTCCCCACTTGGATGTCCCTGACGCGCAAGAACCCCCTCCCCTTGCCGTTCCTGTTTTCCGGCACCAGCTCGCCTACTCTAAGCGCCCCAAAAAATGCCACAGTGAATGCGGCCGAGAAGAGCACACGCTCCGATTCATCCCGACATACCTCCCCTAGGCATTTAATTAATCCGTGCAATTTCCCAATATCGATTGGCCGCCTCTCATCTGGTTTTGGTGTGCTTTGCCTCGCCCAGCCTTTCATGGCCATCATTACATAATGCTCTTTAGTGGGGTCCTTCTCCCCGTGCACTTTTGCATAATGAGCTATGGCTGCTAGGTGATAGCTTACCCACGCCCGGGTCTTCCCTTTTTTCCAGCACCAGCCTATGAATGCTCTCACCGGGTTCTCCCCGGGGTCCCCTGCTAGTACCTCTTCTTGGAACCGTGTAAACCGAATCCAACAAGCCCTGTACCTCTTGGTTGTACCGGGTGCCAGGGCAGTTTCCACCAATGCGGTCAGATCGCCCCAATCATCCCCCACCATTGTTCCTCGAATGGTGTCATCTCCTTGCTTGCTGCGGGACAGCTCTCCCGGAATCGGTCCCACTGTAAACGAGACAGAGAATCAGCGGCCGTGTTTTTCACCCCTGGAATGTGCCGCGCTCTAACCTCGATGTTCCACTCTAACGAACTCCTGGTGAGTTCTCTGAGGAGCCTCAGCACCCTCAGGTTACTGGATGATCCTGTGTTAATGATCTGTACCACGGCCAAGTTGTCCGACCATAGTGTTACCTTGGAATTTTGCAGCTGCCTGCCCCACAACTTGAACGCCACCACTATGGGGAATAGCTCTAGTAGCGTGATATCCTTTGTGACCCCTTCCTTGTGCCACTCCTCCGGCCATGCCATGCCGCACCATCGGTCCCCCAAGATAGCCCCAAAGCCCAGGGACCCGGATGAATCCGTGAACAATTTGAGCCTCTGACTGCTTGCCCAGTCCGCCCTCCAGATTGCCACCCCGCTGGAACCTGTCAGGAAGCTATCCCACATTCTCAGATCCTCTTTTACCTCTGAACCCAATCTGACGTGCTGTGCGGCATGCTGCAAGCCGACAGTTTTTAGCTCCACACTTCTGGCAAATGCCCTCCCTGCTGGTATCACCTTGCCTGCAAAATTGAGGTTTCCTGCCAGCACCTGTAATTCTCTCAAGGTCGCTTTGTTTTTACCCCTCAGTTCCTGAATCAAGCCCCTCAGTTTTTGTACCTTGTCCTGAGGGAGCCTACACTCCCCTTTCACCGAATCGATCTCGATCCCCAGAAATGTCAATGTTGTTGCTGGCCCCACGGTCTTACCCGGTGCAAGGGGAACCCCTAGACGTTCCATTCTGTTTTGAAATATCTCCATCATGGATCTGCACTCATCCGTCCCTTCCCTCCCCACGAAGAGAAAATCATCCAAGTAGTGCAACATTCCCCCTTCTTTTATCTCCTGCTTTACTGTAAACTCCAGAAAGGTGCTGAATGCCTCAAAATAGGAGCAGGAGATGGCGCACCCCATGGGGAGGCATTTGTCATAGTAGTATTTGCCACCCACCTTAAAACCCAGCAAGTGGTGACTATCCTCATGGATTGGTAATAGGCGGAAGGCAGATTCTATGTCAGCTTTCCCCAGCAATGCCCCTTTCCCCGCCGTCTTTACCATCAGTATCGCATCCTCCAGGGAGGCGTACTGCACCCTGCACTGTTCTTCTGGAATGCCGCTGTTCACCGATTGGCCCTCGGGGAAGGATAGGTGGTGTATCAAGCGGAATTGACCCTCCTCCTTTTTTGGCACCAGTCCCAGTGGGGATACCACCAGATTGCTCATGGGGGGCCTAGTAAATGGGCCGGCCACTCTCCCCAGCCCCACCTCTTTGTTAACTTTCTTTTCCACTACCTCGGGATTCTCCAGAGCCGATCGTAGGTTGGCCGCCTCCCTTCCCCCTTGAGACCCCGCCCCTGGGATCCTAAAGCCCCACCTGAACCCATGCCATAGCAGTTTGGCGTCGGCCTTGTTGTGGTACTTGTTTAGGAATGGGGTCATGGCAAGAAGGCTAATTGGTGTAGGCAATGCCCTTTTATTCATACATTTGTCATTCACAGTTTCCACAGTATTGCCTTGTTTTGTCGGCGTATCACTCAACATTCCCTTTATTCTTTTGCTTCCCCCCATCCCCGTGTTTCGCCTCTCCCGGAGTGGCCCTGCGGGGGCCCGTCCCACCGCCCTTCTGGTGCTTGTACCTGCATGACTTCCCATATGAGCAGTACCCCTCGGCAAACCTCCAGCAGATTTCTGGCTCCCCCTGGTGGGCTGCTGCCCTGTACACCCAGGAGGAGGGCCCGCGAAAGGACCCTCTCCCCCGTTGCGGGAACCCGCCTCTGCCTCTCCCACCCCGAGATTTTTCTCCCGGTGGCTCGTCCTGTGATTCCCTGCACGGCACCACTTTATCCATGTACCCCCCGACATCCATCTCGTCCCATGACATTGCTGGCCATATCTGCATTTTTAATCTAAAGCCCCGGTCATACTCCAGCCATCCTTCGCCTCCATACTTCTGATACAAATCATGTACATACTGTTCGTATGCTATCATCGCCAGCGCATCTTGTGGGTACCTCTCCAACATTACTGACATGTACATCCTATACGCTTTCAGCCAGTTGTTCATGGAACGCTCTACCTTAGTGGCCTCCCTATCCCTTTTCTCTTTTTCCTTTTCAGACAGTTCCTTTAGACCTCCCCCCGTGGGGATGATCCCCAACAAATCAAAGATGTCAATGAATTCCTTCCTCCATAACCTCTCCTTGACCCCCCATGGAATGTGCCACACCAGAGAATTCACCGTAGCCCGCATAGGTGCGAACCCTGGCATTGGCCTCCCATACTGGGTTGCCTGTCCCCACAGTCCCCCTGTCTCGCTGCCGCTCGCGCCTGCTGTTACTGGCTGCGCCGTGTTCAGCCCCCCTATCAAGACCGCACATGGCCCTGCCTCCTTCTGTGTCCCCTGTGTCCCTGCCGGAGACCCCGACGCCAGTTGCTGTGCCCCTCCCATGCTTACTGGCGCCCCTGGCCCCTGGTTTGCCCATTCTTGACCCCACGGGAGCCCCGCCAACTGCCCCTGCTGCCCGCCACCCACAGGTGGGCCCACACTAGGCAGCCCGACAGACAAGAAACCCCCGGGCGGTATCCCCCTCTTCTGGGGCAATTGACTTAGTCCACCCGTCTGTGCCCAGCCTTGAGTGCTACCACTGCACCAGAGCCCTCCCGGCCCTTGTGACGCCCCCAGATGCGTGGCTATACCTCCCTGAGACACTCCCTCTGCCACCATAACATTACTGGGCAAAACATTCGGTACTTGCCCCATTTTCCCCCATGCTTGCATGCATTCTAACACCATACCTTTTACTGCCTCCAGGGATGTTGTTCCTCCACCCACGACATCCACCGTTCTGGTCGCAGGCGCGTTGGGTGGGCTCACTTGACTCCCTGGAGCCTCAGCAGGTGTAGGAG
This sequence comes from Ambystoma mexicanum, assembly GCF_040938575.1. Lineage (NCBI taxonomy): Eukaryota > Metazoa > Chordata > Amphibia > Caudata > Ambystomatidae > Ambystoma > Ambystoma mexicanum. Next base: position 282,619,340 of record NC_090931.1, on the reverse strand, counting down.
CCGTTAAGGCCGCATCCTCCTGCGCCCTCCCCTTCTGTCGTGGCCTCTTGGTGCTGCCGGCCTGCTCCTTGCTTGCTTTAGCCCTGGCCGTCATCGTCTTTTTCCTTTTGTTCCCCTGGGTCTCCTTCTCTTCCTCTTCCTCCCCCAGGCTGTGGATCTCGACCTCGATCACAGTGGCCTCGCTGCCACTGTCCTGAAACATCAGAGGGGAGCTTTCAACTCCTTGGCTGCGCCCCTCCTGGCCAGGCTGTGCCACCATCTTGGACATCCAGTCTGGGCCATGGGTTGCTGCTGCCACCCTGGCTAACTCCATAAATGACGCCAGATCCATTATGGGCTGCTTGATGCTGTTGCCCGTGTTCAGTGCTCCGGTGTCCCTTGCGGCAGCCTCCTTGTGGCCTGTCGTGAGCCTCGTGTTCCCTGTGCTCCTCGGGCTCTCGGGCTGTTCTGGTGCCTCTGCTCCTCCCCCGCGGCCGCCTCCTTGCGGCCTGTCGTATGCTTTCTTTCCTTTGGAGGGAGGGCGTGGGCGTCTGCGTGTGCGAGGGGGGAGGGGTTGGGCTGGCGCTGGGCGGCTGGTGTTCCCCCTGTCCTGTTCCGGCTGGGTCTTCGACCGGGTTGCAGCCCGGTGAGTCCTAGCCGCCTCTCCTTGCCCCTTGGCCCCTTGCCTTCACGCCGGCGCTGCGCGCCTGTCCTCTGGCTGCTGCTGGGCGGGCTCACCCGCAGCTCCGCCCCGTCTTCGTCGCGTCGTTCTCGGCCGCGGCTCCCAATCAGCTGGGCAGCTTCTTCCTGGTCCCGGGCTGAGCGCGCCTTCCTCCGCCGCGGCTCCCAATCAGCTGGGCAGCTTCTTCCTGTCCCGGGCTGAGCGCGCCTTCCTCCGCCGCGGCTCCCAATCAGCTGGGCAGCTTCTTCCTGTCCCGGGCTGAGCGCGCCTTCCTCCGCCGCGGCTCCCAATCAGCTGGGCAGCTCCTCCACGCCCGCCGGCTGTCCTCCACCGGCTGTGCGATCCCGCCTGCTGGTTCGCCTGCAGTCCTTCGCCTTTTCTTCCTGCCGCCGCCTTGCGTTTCTCCTTCTCCCGACCCTCCGAGGTCCGATCAGCTGGGAAACGAAATTCCTCGTCCTTGTCAGGTGGCGGCGACCGGGTCCCAGTGCAGGAGCAAGATGCCTGGTCCCTGATCCCGCCTGCTTTTATCCTGCAGGCCCCGCCCCCTTCCTTTTGTTTACCCTTCGCGGGCTTTTTCGTGCTATTGCGTTTTGGCGCCGTTCCGCCCCCTTGCCCTTTACCCTTCCGGGTGAGGATCCCCGCTCCCGGCGGCATGACCCCGCAGGGGTTACCCTGCTGCCTCCTCCATTTTGTGGGGGTTTTTTCGTCGTCAGCTCCAAGACCTGCACCCTGCAGGCCCTACACAGTGCAGCAGCACCCTCGCAGTCGCAGGCGGCCACCACAACTCGCACAGCCAATCCCATCACCCGCCTACAAGACCGCAAAGCAGGTGTAGAGGGAGGAACAATATATGTTAATAGAAGGCTGCTGAGGAGGGACACCACACCGCCACCAGGTGATGAGAGAAAAGCAGCCCATCCCAGCCGTTGTGGTGATCTGAGCACCCAGGCAAGCAAACAAAACTTCGCTAGTGACACACCAACCAGCAGAAAAGGGAGGGGGAAGCTCACAGCCAACAGCGGAACCCACCATGAGTGATCCAAGCTCACCTACATGTCAGGGGTCACATCCCCCAGTCATGCCCTAAGCTTCAAAAGCCGCACTACTGAAAAAGCCTCTCCCATTCGTGCTAGTCCAGCAGAGTGACAAAGGGCCCAGATGGGTTGAATGGGTCAAAGACTTCAACTACTTTGTCAAGGCGGCGGGAGAGGAACAATCACTGACGCTGTGTGACATGTGTATCAACCTGGTTGGTGGAGAAATAAAGACCGTTATCAAGACCATCCCCAAAGTGAGAAGAATGACTATGCATCGCTCATCTCGGCACCCAACAAGAAACTCATTATCAAACCCAATCGAGACTACGAGCGCTATGTTTTCAACCAATGCTCCCAAAGACTGGGGGAAACCATAGACAAATTCATGACACGCTTGCGGCTGAAGAGCACACACTGCCGGTTTCACAAGTTTTCCGAAGAGGAAGCAATCAGACTAGATGTAATTGAAGGATGCCTTTCACCCATTTTCAGGAAACAACTCCTCAAGAAACCACTACCCATTGACGAAGTGAGCGAACTCACAAGAATATTCGAGAGAGTCGATGCACAAGCAGCATCCATCGAGAATGCACCAGGACAAAAGGGGAGCGCAATGAGTCAATCGCAGCCGTTCACACCAGCGGAGCGCAGATCGAGGACTTCCCGCAGGATGACCAATCAACCAAGCATTCCAGTGGAACCAAAGGCAGTGTTATCGATGCAAGAATTTTCCTCATTCCGGAACATGGTCAGCCCTCACCCAAAAATGCTCTAACTGCAGAAGAGAGGGGTATTTCCAATCCGTATGCCGCAAAGGAAGGCCATTTTCCACACCGAGAATGAACCCTTCACTCCCAGGGAGACAATACAACAGAGCACTCCAACAACCACACTATGCCCCACGGGCCCCGTCAACACCTTTCCAGGGGCAAAAATGGTTGTGAGAGCAATGGAAGAAATGCCATATCAAGATCAAGAACAGGACCACGATCAGTCTGACACAAGCATGTGGTTTGGTGACGAATACGATGAACCCCCACACCAATATCAATACTTCAGGGAGCACCAACAACCGCAGATAGCCCACCCATAGGACTATACCTATGATTATGACCGCCCCAAAAGCAGACAAATATGTCAACCTCATCTAAGATGTCCGAGAAGCGAAAGAAGCACCTAGAATCACCCTCAACCTAGGAAACAGACACTATTGCTTCTTAGTTGACTCAGGCACAACAGTAAATATAATGAGGGAACAAGCGTTCATAGTGATGCCAGAGAAACCGTCCCTCACTAGGACGTCTTTGAGAATCTTCCAATGGGGAGCCAAACAACCACTACACTCCGTGGGACAATTTCGGCGTACGCTGGTACACAATGGCCGAGCCGTCAACACCACCATCCATTTGATTCGCAGCCCCACCAAAGGCTGCTGCCTGTTGAGCTACCACACAGCAAGCCAACTGGGGTTGATTGACGTTCACTACCAGAACTGTGAAGTGATTCAGTCGGCGGAGATTCTGTCAGACATGCCAAAAATTGTGCGTGTGATGGACAGCACGTGCACCAGAGACCGCCCGATTTTAAAAGAGATCATCCAAGTCAAATTCCCGGAACTGGGAAACTGAAAAATGTGCTAATCAACCTAAACGTTGACGAGTCAGTAGGCCCCGCTCCCCAGCACCCCAGGAGACTAGGATTCCATCTCCAACAGGTGGTATCACAGGAGCTGAACCAACTGCTACAAAATGAACTAATCGAGCTGGCCACTGGACCCACCCTGTGGGTCTTCCCACTCGTGATCGTCCCTAAAGAAGGGGGGCACATATAGCTGTGCGCTTATATGAGAATTGCTAGCAATGCGATTCAAAGGGAACGACACCCAAGCCCCTGTATTGAAGACATGATTGTGCAGCTAAACATGGCAACAACATTTTCAAAGCTCGACTTTGTTCAAGGGCACCACCAGCTGGAGCTACACCCAGACTCAAAACTCTTCACCACATTCTCGACTCACGAGTGCCTCTTTCGATACTGACATCTCAATTTCGGCATCTCCTTGGTGGCAGAGATATTCCAGGGGGCCATCAGGCAAGTCATCCGCCCAATCAAATCCGCCCTGAACTACAGCGACGACAGGTATTGTGCAATTTGACCTAATGCCAATTTGATCTATTCCCATTTGACTGCAGCTTTTGACCTAATTTGGTAGGTCAAATGGTACACTTTAAAAAATAGTTGTGGGGTGGGCTAAGGGAATAGGTTGAGTTGGGGGGAAGTCAGGGGGAACGGGGTTTTCTCCCAGCATTAGGGGAAGTTGCGGGGGTCTCCCTCCGCAGTAGGTCAACAAAATTAGGTCAAACAAATTAGGTGAAAAGGGCAGCAGGTCAGGTTTGTTAGGTCAAAAAACCCATATCTGCGACGACATCCTGGTCTTTGGGGCGACACAGGAAGAGCATGATACACATGTGCACGGTACTGCAGAGCACTGGCCTCACGCTTAACCTGGAAAAATGCAGGTTGAACAAGAAAAAACACAAATTCTTTGGACACATTTTTTCTGATACAGGGATGACACCAGACCCTGAAAATTTGAGTACAATCACAAACCTTCAAGCACCAAACAAAGTGGCTGACATGCGATCTTTCCTTGGCATGGTGGGGTACTGCGCCTGATACATCCCACACTATGCTACCCGCACAGAGCCCCTGCGGCGACTACTACAAAAGGACTGATGAAAGCCAGGTGGCATTTGAAAATATCAAGCAAGCTCTAGCTGAAGCAAAATGCCTTGCCTACTTTGACACTTTGGCACACTGAGATCATCGTGGATGCCAGTCCAGTTGGGCTCGGGGCCATCCTTGCCCAAAACCAGCAGGGAAGACACTCACCCCAGACACATTGCGGCATACGCAAGCAGGGCACTCTTGCCCATGGAAAAAGCATACCCGCAACCCGAGAAAGAGAGCCTAGCGGTAGTCTGGGCATGTGAACATTTCCATGACTTCGTTATAGGGAAGAAATGTACCCTGATCACCGACCACCAGGATCTCCACTCCCTATTCGGGGACCCCAGGACCAAAATTCCACCAAGGATCGAGAGGTGGGGTATTCACCTCCAAGAATATGACTACACCATCATTCACAGACCTGGAGGAACCAGAGCCCTGTGGACTACATCTCACGCCACCCATGGGAGGGCAAATGACACGGAAGGGAGACATAGAATACCTCAACTACGTCACATCAAATGCTCTGCTGCCGACACTCTCACTAGAGACAGTTGCCTTCAGATCCACGGCTGGCTCATCCATAGACTGACTCATCCATAGACCTGGCAATAGCACTAACCAGCAACAACAAATGGAGAGACTACCACCGACAGCTGGCAAACCACCCATGAGCCAGCAGACATGATATCGAGAGACTGGCCAAAATACACAGGGGAACTAGAAGTCAAAGACCAATCGATACTACTGCAGGGGTGCAAGTTGGTCATCTTCCCAGCACGCACTGTGGAAGTCATAAAGGCAGCTCATGAAGGGCGCAGAGGGGCTGATAACACAAAAAAGCAACCGAGGTGCCATGTCTGGTTCCCTTTCATGGACACTCTCGGGGAAGAATGGATAAAGAACTGTTTAGCCTTTCAGTTCACCGCGAGAGCAGATGCCGCATTACTTCTACAATCGACTTAAATCCCTGACAGACCCTGGGGCCAAGTGGCAGTCGATTTCTATGGCCCAATGGACATAGGTGACTACCTACTAGTATTCATTGATGAATGCTCATGGTTCCCGATTATCAAGAGAATAGTCACGACCGCATACCCACAAGTTTCCACCACCTTCGACGAAGTGCTCAGTGAACAGGGAATACCCCACACGATAAAATCAGACAATGGGCCCGCATTCAACAGCCATGACTTTGCCGCATTCGCAAAACACATGGGGTTCCATCACCAGAAGATCATCCCAGATGGCCCCAAGCTAACGGGATGATGAACGGTTCATGGCCTCCATCAAAAAACTATCCAAAGAGCCCACGTTGAAGCCGTGAACCCCGACCAGGCATTGTGCAGGTTGCTCAGGGACTACCGGAACACCCCCCACCAAGCGACCGGCTGAACAAGGGCTGAAATCAGGATGCGCTACCATGTGCAGACTAGACTGGTGAGAAACCCGATTGACCAGAAGAACCGAACAAGGACATAAGGGCGAGGGACGCAGAGAAAAAAGAGAACACCAAACAAGACGCAGACAACCGACAGAGAGCAGTACCCAAGGAATTCGTGGTCAGCGAGGAGGTCCTAGTAAAACAACCAATGAACAGGAAAACAGACACCTGATACTCGCCAAGACCCCTCACAGTCGTGGCCCTCAATTGGACCATGGTGAAAGCCCAAGATGCAAAATATGAAGTCACAAGGAATGCCTCGTAATTCAAACACTTCATCAAATGAGAGAAAGCGGAAACGTCAATAGCAGAACCAGACGCAGAGGAAGTAGAGCCACGTGATGACTCGTGGCTGCCCCCAGACAGAGGGATGGATAAGGAAAATTAGCAAGCAAGTCGAGGAAACTGAGGGAGGAGGACCCTGCCCCCACCGGGTCATCAAGCGTCCCACCCGACTAGTAGAGGAATGCTGAGCCCAACCTTCAAACACATGTCCAGGGGTGGTGTTGTAGGTGACTGTGTTTTTAAGGCAGAGACGAAAGCACAAGGTGGGAAGAGGGAGAAGGAGAAAGAGGCCGAGCCAGGGAAACGGCAGTTAGAGTTTGTAGGAGGTTGAAGGAGGTAATAAAGGGAAGGAGCTCCCTAAAATACAGTATTGCATCCTTATTTGAACAGTGTATAACACGGGTCAGCTACCACTCTCCCCACTTGGAACCCCCCATACCTTCTCCCCTTCCACTAAGTCTTCTTGCCTCCACTTCCACTAGGTCTTCTTGCCTCCAAACAGTGCTCTGTGCATCCAACATTCGCAGGGACAGGCCACCGATATAGAAGTAGGACTACAGTGTAATTATCATCCCCTTTGTATTTTAGTCCTTCCATTTTTTTGATTGGCCCTGAAACTGTAGACCTATGTCCCGGTTTTTTATTTTGAACATCTGGTCACTTTAAGTCTATGGCCCTCATTACGATACTGGCGCTAAACCATGGCGCTATTAGCACCATGGTTGGTGCCGGTATCGTAACGAGTCCGCCAATGTTCAATGGAGAAGTACCACCCCATTCCAAGGTTGGCGGGGTGGTAATTCCCCATTGAACATTGGCCCTTCCCCATTCCCATTTTTGCCCCATAGGGCTCAATGGGACTGGGGAAGGCGGTAAGTACGGTACTGCAAATTGCGGTACCGTACTTACCTAGAGAGTCCCTTTGCGGGTCCCTACTTTAACGGCTGGCCTAGACCAGCCATTCAGGTCGGGTCCCGCAAAGGGACCTCGTATTAAGGTGCTAAGTGTTTAACGGTGCTGCAGCCTTTTACGGCGCCATAAAACACTTAGCTCCAGGGTCCTAATGAGGGCCTACGTTTACTTATTTCCACAAACCCAACTGTCGGCTTTGTTCGGGTAATGCCCACGTAACAACTAGCAAATTGGTCCCCCCACGGTGCACTTGCTCCACTATGCCTGCTGAAGGTGGTATATCAGTACTGGAGGAGTGCTTATGCCGCATTCAGTTTGGTGGGAATGGGCATGAAGCACCAGCCACCCTGCAACCTGTATGGTGTTGAAGGTCTAGGCTGGTTACGTCAAGGATGGTGAATGGCGCATCACCATCCTCAAATCACCACCCCATGATGATACAGTAATTTCTATGCCTGATCATGCAAGGAAGGCCACTCATCAGGACATGTGCCACCTGTCCAACACCCTTTGCCTCCTATCTCCCACACAACGAACACAGAATATTAGCCTCTGAAAACAACGGGCCTGCAAGTGTGACCCTGATCACAGCAGCGTTTTGCTATTGCCCCCATTTGAAATAGCACGTGGTCCCTGTTCTGAGGGGCTAGATGGAATAATTGTCTGTACCACCGAAACAATTATTTTACGGACATATGAGAAACTGTTGGGTGTGTGTGTAGAGATCCAAATGACTTGACCTCCATGTTCATTAGCTGTTTACTTCCCTCCAAAACGCGGGCGATGAATATGTTTACACAACTGCAGCGACGCTTTTTCTGCGCACTTCCGGCTTAAAATGAATCCCGATTACGAAAGATGTGTCCTGTGCCAAGCAATTTGGATGCTTGTCGTGTCCTTTCGTGCTTGCCACACCAGGGCACGCATCTTGCCAAATCATGTGAACTAGTTAATGCAAACAATTAAATCGAGGCACAACTGATCAAAAGCTGCTCCTCTGTGGACCCTGAGCCATGCACCTCGCTACAGTAAATTCTCAAAATGGCATGAAACCATGATCTGGCTGCCTTCCGGGCCGCTGCCAAGGACAAGTCACTAGACACACTGCCATCAGAGCATGAACATGCGCTTTACCACAAGCTCGCCATCAGGCAGTGTAGGTCCCCTAGCCCAGCCAAGATACACCTCCTAGACGGCCCCCACATGCAAGGTCCTGAAAAGGAAGGGGATGCACCCTGCTCACGCGACACATGCTCACAATGTGGTGGCAGTCCATACAACCTACAAGACTGCCCAGCCAGAGGTACGCCTGCCAGAACTGCAACCAATCCCAGACCACCACCAGAGGGAGGAGCACCCGGGGGTCTAGCATCAGGATGGTGCAACCATGCATGCAAGAAGAAAAGGCAGCACGCAATCACTAATCCAGTGATGATTAGGTCTTCTTCATATAGGAAATAAAAGAAGAGTCAGGGAGCAAGAGGGCCAAACCCCCACCATGTAAGGTACACAACATCAACCTAAGTCTATTGGCAGTGATTGGCATGGTGTTATGTTTTGATTCCGGAGTGGACTATCTGGAGAGGAAGTTCTAGACAGGTGGATTGTTGGTGGTGGAAAACGAAGTGATCGGCAGTGTCGGCCACCCCCGGCTATTTGTAGGTGAATAAACACTATGAACAGCATACCATTTTGTCTTCTCAAATGGCGACCAGTGGGACTTAAGAGGGTCGACATCTGAGAAACACCTACACCCACGCTCCGCGCACATCAAACACATGGAACTCGGCTGGAAAGGAGGCTGAACAGCCTGCGACAGCGAAGCATCCGGAGTGTGTGGCAGCAGCTACTCTGGTAAGTGCACTACCCCTTCCAAATTAGAGAAGACCAGGAGTGGCGAGAATATTTAAATATTTATTTAATAACTATTCTAGGACTCCAATCTCGAAAACTCTAATTCATCCAGGTAACCTTGCTTAATTTCACTTTTACAATGCCAAGCAGATCCCTGTTGCACAGACTTCTTTAGTGTGTTTCTCAGAGATCGCTGGAGAGAGCATGTCACATGTCAGTTCCCACATACAATTAGGAAATTCGTACACATCTTATTGATATGATATGATACGTCAATTATAGCTTGCCTGTACACAAGTGTTGCTAGGCTCCACAAGACAAGGGAGGGAACACAGAGGGAGCACAAGACAAACAAACTTACTGGGCCTTGTGTCATTCAGATCGTGCAAGTGCGAGAACAAGAAAGTGCAAGGGGAAAGGGATGGGGACAACATGGCAGCAATGCTCTGAGTAAGTGCAGCACAGGGCAGTGCAGCTGTGGGTAAGTGCAAGGAGGCAAGGGACTGTAGAAGTTACAGTTACAGCCCCTAAGTGCTTGGAAGGCCAGGAGGCAGTGCAGGGGTGACCGATCAAGAGAGAGCCTGGTCCCAGTGAGACTCTGAGGGCAGCCAAGCAAACAGTGCGGCAGACAGGTAGGTCAGCAGGGGAGGGAGAGAGAGAAAGCAGAGGAGAAGAGGAAAGTTTTGAGCTGCTTCTGAACTTTAGGTGGTCCGGCTCAGATTTGAGAGGGGCAGGAAGGCCATTCTATAGGGAGGCACCTGCAGAGGAGAGAGATCTACCCCCCACTCTCTTCCTGGAGAAGCGTCTGACCCTTAGAGAGTTGGAGGTGGCTGAGTGAAGGACCTGAGAAGGCAGGTATTTAGGACGAGAGCGTTGGATGTAGTGTGGGCCGTCGCCCCAGAAAGCCTTGTGGGCAATGCAAAGGGTCTTGAACTTCATCCTTGCAGCCACCTGGAACCAGTGAAGAGATTTCAGGGCTGGAGAGGTACGGCCCCTGGGTTTGTGGCTGGGGATAAGTCTTGCAGTCCTGTTCTGCAGAGGGCGGTGTAAGGGAGGCATGCTATCACAAGTATGACACTGACACAAGAGCTGCAAGTTTCAAATCCTTTATTAAATTCTTGGGGTTTGGAAAAACTCCTACTTTGCCCTATAGCTATGATGGAAGTAGAGTTTCTACAATGAAATAATAATAAAAACACAGTCTTAGTTAGTCTATGTCAAATCAAATGGCCTATAGTAACAAAACCTAATGCCTGCCCTATCTCTTATACAAAAAGTGTGTAAGGGGCAATATGTATGCAAAGAAAAGTCAGTGTTATAACAGAGGATCAATGTGGCTGAGTCAGCTCTGCTCCCCACGCTGGACAGCACGAAGTAAGGCGGCCCCCGTAAACAGGATGACACTCTGGCTCATGTTATAAAAAAAAACAGTTCAAAACCTGGGTCGACACCCACGTGGCCTTCCACGTTAAAGTCACTTATTCAAGTTTTCCAAAAGTTCTGTTGCGGTTCACCAAACATTCACGTAGGTCTCCCTCCGACCTTGATTCTAACATTCCATTTTACCTCATCCTACTTGATCTCTCCTCTGCTTTCAACACGGTCAACCATACCATCCTGCTCAACCGTCTACGCGACAACCTGGGTATCACTGATCAGGCTCTGGCCTGGCTGACCTCTTTCCTTTCTGAACGACCGTCCCATGTACAACTTGGTTCCTTCCTTTCCTCTATCTCCTTCTCTACCTGTGGTGTTCCCCAGGGGTCTCACCTCTCACCCTGGTTTTTCAACTACTACCTGGCTACTCTCGCCTACTGCATTTGCATTTTCTGCTCAAACCTCCAGTGCTATGCTGATGACACCCAACTCATTTTCAGGCTTCCCTCTGACACCCCCACTCCCTCCCTCATTTCCGATTGCCTTATCGCCATTCAAATTGTTTTGCCGCCAACGATCTTTGTCTAAATGCTAACAAGACGGAGATCCTCCTCATCGGTACACTCCCACCATCCTTTCCCCTCACTCTCTGGCCGGCCTCCCTTGGCCCTCCTCCTACCCCTACCTGCGAGGCTAAGACTCTTGGGGTTATCTTTGACTCCACACTTTCTTGCTCCACACACATCTTTGACGTCTCTAAAAAGTCAAACTTCCTACTGCACCTCCTTAGAGGTACTCTACCCTACCTCTCCTTCCCCAGAAACTCACTGTATCTTAGCTCTGGTTCTCTCTAGGTTGGACTATTTTAACAGCCTCTTTCTAAATCTACTTTGCCTCCACTCTCCACCCTTTACAACTAATCCAGAACAGTACTGCAAGACTTGTCCTTGGCTTCAAGCCCTGGAATCGTACCTCACCAGCGCTGAAATCCCTTCATTGGCTCCCAGTGGATGCAATGATTAAATTTAAAACCCTCTGTATTGTCCACAACGCTTTCTGGGGACTTGGTCCAAAATACCTTCAACTATCTCTCTGTAAATACCTCCCCTCTCGAGCCCTTCGCTCCTCTACTTCTAACTCCCCCAGGGTCAGTCGTTTTTCAAGAAAACAAGCCGGGGGAAGATCTCTGTCCTCGGCGGGGGCCTCCCTTTGGAACAGCCTCCAGCTACCTTGAAACTTGAGGAGAACCATCTCTGGTTCTGGAAGCACCTCAAGACCGTCCTCTTTGCTTTTGCATTTGTCCCTCCCTGCTGATCTGTTTTCCTCCCTCGGCACCATGCTCCTGGCCACCCTTTGTCCTGCAGGCCCAGGTACCTGCTCATCCTCCTGCACTGCCCCCTGAGCCACCCCTTGCACTCGGATCTGTATCTGTACCCATACAGTCCCCCATTTTTCTTCTGCACTTATCAGATATAACCCATCTGACAAATTACGCACTTGCCTATAACTGTATTTATTGCTTTTATTTGTTAATTGCACTTATTATTTATTTTGTTCTCTCCTTTGTGCCGCACTCTCCAATCCTCCCCCTTTTTCGCACTTTCCCCCTTTTCCCCTTTCCATGCACTTGCGCATTGTTAATGTCACTGGGCCTAGTAAGATCATTGTTTTTATTCTCCCTTGTTCCCCTCCCTTTGCTTGGTCGCGCTCTGAAACACTTGTCTATTGAGCGCAATATAAATAAAATATCATATCATATCCCTCTGTCATGCTTGGGCATCTCAACACAAAAAGTACCTGATTCAACATCATGTAGGTCTCCCTCATTCGAGCTCAGACCTCGCAATCACAGCACTTGCAGGGGTTCCCTTCCCCAAGCTTTATGGACATTCGTTAGGATTTCCCTTCCCCTAACCTATTTCATAATCCAGGACTCCCTCGGTTGGGCTAGGACCTTTCACACTGATGTCAAAGACTTTAGAATGTGCGAGGCTTTGTCCATAGACCTCTGCAGGACTACTTCGACTTTCACTTTATCTCTCCCTTATGGTATATGCACAGTGTCTCTTGATCTTGGTAGTTCCATAATACAATCTGCAAAGTTCAAAGAGATTTGTCTCTTACAGCAATCACCTTTTAACTTCCCCTTTCGACTGGATTAATCTCGCTCATTGCGCATTTCAGAGTTTGTTCCCTTTCCGCTTTATAACAAAACATCAAACATTTTGCGGAGACTTCAGAGTGGGCTACTTCCTTTCGCCAGACCACTCTGCTAATCTGTATCACTGGCTTCACAGTTATCTGTGACTTTGAAATGTACAACTGGTTTGCTTTCTTTCACGTCTCATCGGCATTCACGCAACCTTCAATTGTGAGATACACTGTTGTTGCGGCTTCAATCTCTCCTTGATACAAACCGGCCTTTCATGTCTTTCGCTGACTCACTGGGTGTGTGCATTCCTTTCTTGTCTCTGCAGCTTTTATTCACAAGTCAAGGTTGATACCACAGGCTTGGCCTCGCCTCCCCAACTCTGTCGTTCACCCGGGAGGGTCACTGGTGTACTTGATAAAAAAAGCAGGCTTCTTCTTGTCTGGGATTTGTCTTTCTCTGTGGATCCTTTGCGGTTTACCGGAGGCAAAAACCTCCTGCAGGGACTTTCAGAGTTTCCCTACCCTTCACTCTGGTCCCTCGATCAGTCATCCTATTCCAGTGGGTTTGTCTTCCCCCCAGAAGATCTGCTCCTTCTCGTGTCTCACCTTGCTCCGCCTCTCAACAAAAATGTCTTTGATGCTCTAATTCTGGACTCCAGGTCCCACAATGCAATAGTCATATTTTGTTCCTATTTCACCAGCTCCCCCAAACAGTATCCTGGTGATTTTGTGAGTAGTAGGCTTTTAAGTGGGTGTTTCCTGAGGTCAGGGTTTCGCCACCTGTCTCTCAGAGGTCTGGGCTTTAGTATCTTACTCAGGGGAGTAGCTCTGGCTTGGGCACTGCTAGGTAACCCCAGCTGCCCCTGGATTAGGCTCCCTGGAGCCAAAGCTCCATCATCACACTTCAGCCTCCACTGTACTCACAGGCTCCGTGTTCTGGCAGTCCTTCTCTCTCCAAGCCCTCCAGGGTTCCTCCAGCTGTTGGTCTCTCCCTCTGGCTTCTGTATACCATCCAGCATCTCCAACTCGCTCTGAGTGTGCCTGAGTACTCCACCTTTTATACTTGCTGGGAAGGTTAATGGGAGTCAGGTGTGAGTGGTTGTCCAGCCCTGCCTGACTCTGCCTGTCCTCGTTAATGGGACAAGATGGAGACTGCCAATAGGAATTCATGACCCATCTTTTCCTATGGTTAATCTTTACAGCTCTAGTCTGACTCTTCCTCGTCCCAGTGGTTTTAGGACAAAGCAGTGGGGAGGAATGATGGGAGCTGTAGTGTTTCTTGGTGTTTGTGGAGAAATTATAGAAAATGTGGTTAGGAGAAGGAGAAAAATGTTGCTGTTGTAAAATATAGGGTGATGTATGTGCTCTCCCTTTAATTCTGGTATCTATTGGCATTGGGGAGGGGGCAACAGTATAAGATTTAGATTGGTATATAACGGATGAGGGTATGTCGGGTAAGGAGGTCTTAAGAAAAGGGGGACGCCATGTCTCACCTTGGGACTCCTACTCTCGCTCTGATCCTTTCCCTGAGTATGGACCCAACTGCAATAACCCCTTTCTAGCCACCCCTAAAGAGGATACCAAGGGGGTAGATAGAGAAAAGGCCATGGATTTTTCACAGCAGAGAGTAGGGCTCTGGAGACAGTGAGCTTCTGGGGATGACACCAAGGTTTTTTGCCTCAAAGGAAGGCAAAGGAAGAGGGCCCAAGGAGGGCGGCCAGAGTGAGAGAGGGAAAGCGGGAGCAGGGATCCCAATGAGAAGGATCGCCATCTTACTGGCATTAAGGCAGAGATCATTGGAGGCACACCACTCCTGAGTTGCTGATAGTCAGGAATGAGCAATGGAGGAGAGGAGGCTGAGGGGAGCCTGCAGGAGAGCTGAGTGTTGTCTGCATAATACTGAAAGTTAGAGGAGAAGATAGAGATTAAGTGTGCCAAAGGGGCCAAGCAGAGGTTAAAAACCATGGTGAGAGGATAGAGCCCTGGGGAATGCTACAGGTGGAGAGAGAGGTGGCGGACAGAAAGGAACCAAGTTGGACCTGGGAGGGGCGGTCCAAGAGGAAGGAGGTCAACCATTCCAGGGCTTGATCCATGATGCCCAGGATCAGGATGGCGTAGTTGACTGTGTCAAAGGCAAAGGAAAGATCCAGGAGGATGAGGACAGAAGGAATCCTGGAATTAAGGTTAGAGAGCAGATCTTCAGAGGTGTTCAGGAGAGCAATTTCTGTGCCTCTGGCAGCTCTGAAGCAAGACCGGTGGCCATGGAGACAGCCAATGGATTCAGTGTGGAGAGTAAGCTGGGAGATGGACAGATTTTCCAGGAGTTTGCCCAGGAAAGGGGTGATAGAGATCGCGAGATAGTTTGCCGGACAGGTAGGATCAGCAGACGGCTTCTTGAGGGGGGCGGTGCACAAGGGAGTGCTTGAGGAGAGAGGGGAAGGGTCCACTGGTGAACAAGTGATTACAGAAATCAGCCAAGGCTGGAGTGAGGGTGTCAATATGGTCCTTGATGGTCCTGGAGGAGCAGGGGAGCACCAGTTTGTATGACACTTTCATAGATCAGACTTGTCTAGAAAACTCGTCAGGTGTTGTCAGCGAGAAAGAGGAGAAAGGAGGAGGAGAGGGAGAATTGGCCAAAGGGGGGCCGAGAGAGCAAGAGGAGAGGAAGAGGAAATAAGAGGACAGGATTGGCA
Organism: Ambystoma mexicanum; assembly: GCF_040938575.1. NCBI lineage: Eukaryota > Metazoa > Chordata > Amphibia > Caudata > Ambystomatidae > Ambystoma > Ambystoma mexicanum. Next base: position 282,604,196 of record NC_090931.1, on the reverse strand, counting down.
ATGGGGGCTAATAAAGCCCACTCACCTCATACCGTACACATAAATCCTAGGAGCAGCCAAAGTGTTAACAGCAGTTTGTTTCTTGTATCCCACATTGTTGCTTGCCATTCTAAGCCTTGACCACGGCCAAGCTACCAAACAGTGTATTGAGAGTATCTTACTAAGTATTTTGTCAATCTCTATCATTCATTTTACTTATTGTGGAAAGATGAGTATGTTTTTCTCTGCCAGGCCCATTACTTCCGGTGCAAGAATGTCCTACAAAGAAGTGTGGTCCCCCATCCAACTGTCTTCTTTCTGCTTCAAGAACATGCTAATGTTCACTGGGACCTTCAGGGTGTAAGCTTACTTCCTGCAGCTACTGAAAGCTGCCCTCTTCTACCTGCCTTTTTTCACTGTTAACAGAATTGCCAAGATTAGTTGATTTGGGTAATATGCCAGTGAGCGAGTATCATGGCATTTCAGTGCTGATATTCAGTGTTAGTCTGATATTATAGGGAATGGTGTATTTATATACTATTAACACTCATAAGGCTAGTGTATTTATTTTTTCTGGGACACATACAGTTAACACACTTTAGAAATTGGTTAATATTTACAACCACCCAGGATGCAGACACAATCTACGCAATATACGACTTACTGTATTGAAAAAACATACAAACCTAACGTAGAACCAAAGATGGGTTGATATGAAATGTTGGATATAATTATGAACAGTGGAAGTCCGGTGCTTTCTTCATAAATACCCTGAGCAACGCCTGATCTTTGCATCTGAGAAGGTCAACAGTTGTGTTGGCTCCTTTTGTCATTCATGGATGTCTTCGCCAGGACAAACATAAATAAGGTGGCATTGCCTGCGGGTCCCTATCAATGGTCACCTGTATTACATTGGCATGTTGTGAAGGGTTCTGTGTGGGCGTTGAGGCGTGTTGATCTCCACACACTCTACAACCTGTTTGCAGAGCTAGATTTGAATGTAATTGATGACTGGTCAAAGAAGGGCAGCTTGTGCATGTGGTCAAATGATCTACCTGAAAAGATAACGGAATGTGTTCACATGCTGGGGTACGATGGCACCGCCCGCTGAAACAAATCTAGAAGTTTAGCTCAGTGGACTGAAGGGTCCCTTAATGTTGTGCCCTATTGCTTTGGCAAGTTGGCATCATTGGATCCATCACATGGCATCATTATGTAAGGCATCTAAAACACTGTTTTTCATATTAGGGAAGTGCTGCCAATGCTCCCAGAAAACAACCTAAACAGGACATCCAAAACTGTGACAGTGGATAGTTTGAGGTCGAGTCAATGAGTGCCGCTGATTTGCGCATTGGTAAAATCTGTTACTACAGACGAGCATCAGACTTAGGTGGTAGACAGAGCTGTGAGCTCTCTAGAGGTTTGAGACTACAATATCCATCAGCCCCAGCCAGCATTGTTAATGGTGAGGGTTCATAGGAGTGATAGTCCAACACCTTGTGAGAGCTCTAGGTCACATACTCTTCCCCAGGGGCTTGGGTATTAGACAAAACATTGGGGTTAGACTTCTGTGAAGCAATCCAGGAGGGCCCATTGGTACCCAGGCCCTTCTAAGGAGTGCATCTCTCATCCACCTGCACCTCGCCACAACAATCCTGCCACACTATATAATGGACATTTGAGAGGTACACTTCATAATCACTGCTATATACAACATGATGTTTACTTATAGAGTGCATGATCACCCAAGAGGAGCATGTCAGTGCTAACAGATGTTTTCTGTTACACAACCCAATGGGTAACTAAATGGTACTCATGTTATCTACATCAGGAGGAAAAAGGGCTGAATTAACCTTCCAGGACTGAATCCTGCAACCATGAAGTCAAACACAGACCCCTGCAGTGGATGCATTAGCCCACTGAGCCACAGAGCTGGCTGGACAACAGGATTATTTGGTGTCCTAAGAAACGCACATGACAAGTTTGGACATTAGCTCCACGTCCCTGTTACTTGTTCCGGTGCTTACCTATGAGGCTCTCGACTCCATGGATCGGCCCTTTTACTGCTTCTCTCAGTCCTGCCCTTTACGCCCTGAGGGTATATACAACCCAGTAGCACACAATCTCCAAGCTAAATATTCCCTTCCTCTGTTTTAGGGATCTGGGTGAGCTGCTGGTGGCTTACTTTCTTCAGATGAAACCTCCTGCTGCTTGGTTTTTGGGGAGCAACGGTTGCTAATCGCTCCTGAAGACCATTTTTGTTTGCCGGGAAAGAGGAATGGTTTGAGCGGCGGGCTGGTTGAGAAGAGCAAGGTGCCATTGGCATTGTGCAGGAGCGGCAGGCAGTCAGTGGACAGCACCTGAGGACAGGGAATCGGCCTGAGCTTCTGCAGAGGCAAGAGACTTGAGGCAGTATCGAGGGGATCTGCAGGGCTGAGGTCTGACTGTAAGCATAGGCCGCGCAACTCTAGAATGATCAGTTCCCACACCACGTAAGTGTGACAGTGACCCAATGGTGGTAGAAGGACTTGGGTCTCAAGTGCATGAGAGTGGAGGGAGCAGCTCGGGGGAGCAGCACTGCTCATCTTGGATTGCGAGACGCGCTGCCAGAGTGAGCATGGACAGGTGTTATTTTACGTCATCCCCGTCTTCCTCCTCAAAGGAGGATCCTGACCCCAAATGGAAATACTTGGATAGGGAGGAGCAGGTTGAAAGGATGTTATAACAGGTGTCGACTCGATTGAGTTGGTGAATGCTTTCCCACCTGGCCTCACAGCAGACCCCTAAAAAGTTAGACTTCCGCGGATTACAGACATCAGAGATAAAATTCTGAAACAGTGGATAAACCCACAGCACATAACATTACCACGGTTTAGGGTAAAGCACTCCCCTATGAAAGGGCACGAGGCAAGACTCTGCGATACAGTGGGGATGGACTTCATCTTGTCAAGCCTGATGGGAAGTCAACTATGTCGGCTATCGAGGTGGTGGTTTGCGTTCCACTGGACGGGAAAGTGGAGCTGGTGCTCGGGGGGTCTTTCCCTATGGCGTTTCTGTCATTGAGAGCAAATATCTATGGCGTTTATACAGTGGAGACAGTGTTGCAGGACTTCAGAAGGCTAAATAAGGCCGCAGAGTTGGGAATAGGCCGTGTGCCTATCTTGGGTGAAATGAAGAAGTAGAAATACTGTCGGGTTACTCCTATGATGGTGTGAGGGGCCCAGCTTTGTCAATGGGAGCCTCAATTTCATGAAGAAGACATGTACGTATTTGAGATTCCTGTATGAAAAGTTCCCAAAAGGTAATTGAGCTCATACGTCCCTTCATAGGAGCAAGCTTTTTGGAGAAACTTTGGAAAATAAGGATCACAACGTATTCAAAACAGGTAAACATGGGGATAGATTCATAACAATGAAAACTAAAACTTGTGTCAGGTTATCCAGGGCGCGGGATATGCCAAAACATCATATCCCCGTCAGCGGCAGATTTGGCCTAATGGCTGGGGAGAGGAGTCATATCATGACGGGCAAAAGAAAGTCGTCACACAACTCTCAAACGTCCCACCAACCAAAGGTGGCCATTCTTATAGAGTTTGGGAAGGATTCTCATAGTATAATTAGGGCTAGGAGTACAGTTGGGCCTGATCTCGGATTGGCTATTGAATCAAGTTTGAGAGCCCTTTGGCCAAGACAGCAATTATGTAGACACCAGCCCCAGGAACAAAGCCAATTAGGCAGCCATGTCATTGGGGATTTAGAACCTAGCGGACAAAAGGGCCAGACGGAAAGTGCCAGGAGAGGAAATGGGCTGGGTTCACAGCTTGATCATTTTCATGATTCCGGAGTCAGGCAATCTTCAGGAAGGTCTTGGAATTAAGGGGGTTCAATCGATTCATCTGCAAGACCACATTGAAGATGAAGATGCTACAGAGAATCTTGCCATTGCTATTCAAGGGGGACTGGTTGGTGTTAGTAGCTCTGCAGGATGCATATTAACACGTGCCAATCAAGTCATCCCACCAGAGGTTCCTAAGGTTTGCGGGGACATTTCTGATCTGTGTGCTACGTTTTGGTTGCAAACAGCTCCCAGAGTGTTTACTCATTTCCTGGCCCCACTGGTGTCAGCTATGCATCTGGAAGAGATCAAAGTGTTGCCATGCTTAGAGGATAGGTTGGTCAGGTTGGCCTTTGGATCTGTCACATAGGTACAGGCGTGGAGAATGTGCCTGTTTCTGGCCCAGTGCAGGTTCTTAGTAAACCAGGAGAAATCTCAACTAGAGCCCTATCAGTCACTGACGTTTATTGAAGTCCAGTTCTGTACAAGGTTTGGGAGAGCCATCATTCCTGCAAAAAGGGCAATGTGTCTACAGAGGTGCTGGGAAACTTGCTGAAGGGGGAACCAGCTTCATCCATATATATGTTTATTGCGGGAACAGGGGTACATGGCATTATGCGTTTTCCTCTTCCCATGGTTGCACCTCCAGTCATTAGTCTCCCACCTAGACATATTCTGGGTTCCGGCACCCCAGGCTTTCGAGAGCCTGATACCAATCTCAAGTGAACTGCGGGAAAGTTTGCAGTAGAGGTTTAAGACCCCCCATCCAATCTACTAAAGAGAGGGGTCTTGGTACAACATTGTAAGATCACAATTACTACAGATAGATGCAGTTTAGGATTGGGGGCTACGCTGCAGGACTAGATGCTCCAGGAGAAATGGGCTATGGGACATGTTAATGTTAATGGTAAAGGATATTTGTACCGTGCACTATCACCACCGGAGTGGTCCCCTGGCGCTCTTGTATCACTCTTTGAACAGGAACGAGTTGGTGAAGGGCAGCAGAGCCCTTCACCCTTTCTCAAATCTAATAGCTGATCAGGCAGACTTGAGAAAGACTGACAATTTATCGGCAGTGGTCTATGTCCACCTGAGGGATCAATGAGGTCCAGGATATTGAATGGTCTAGCAAAGGAGATTGGGGAGTGGGCAGTGTCCCATTTACTCTCACTGGATGCAGTCCATATCAGGGGGGTAGCAAATGTTCTATCAGACCACCTGAACCAGGTTTTTCAGTGTTCTAAGGAATGGTCTCACCTGACAACCCTTTCCAGAGCATTTATACCAGGTTTGGGAATCTAGATTGGGCATGTTTGTCTCCCTACCAAGGGCTCATTTGGACCAATTCTGCTCCATGTTTCAGTCCCCAGGGGCCTGGGGATGGATACCATATCCATACATTGACCAATGTGCCTTCTAAATTGTTACCCTGATTCTGATGAGTCCTACAGAAAATCAGGAACAATCAGCTGGAATTTCTCTTGGCAGTTGCGTGCTAGACAAGGAGGGGGCGATTCCCGATCTCATTGGAACTAGCAGTAGTCATGCTATAAATAATGCCAATATGGGCTTCTCTGTGGTCACATCAGGGGATACCAATGGCAAGGCAATTCCTCTCTCATCTTTGAAGTTGAGAGGTGGGAGCTGCAGAATCTGGGTCTTTCTGAGCAAGTGTCCTCTTCCTTGCAGAAGTCTTGGCTTCCAGCAATGCTGAAAATTAGGTAAAACAATAGGTTAATTTTGTTGCATGGTGTGAAAGAAATAATGCCTCAGTGTTAGACTGTGGGATCCTGGTAGTCCTCCAATGTACTGAAGATGGGCTTCTGGTGGGGAATGAGTGTGCTGTCTCTTAACACTCATTGGACAGCCATGCAGTCCTTTCAAGAGCATTGGGTTATCCATGATGAAGAGAACATATTGATGGGTAGGCTCCTCAAAAGCTTTTCATTGGCTAAACCACTGACCTATTCTGGTACCCCTGCGTGGGATATACTTCTGGTGTGAGCATCTTTAAAGATGGCTACATTCGTTTAACTCTGAAGACAACATTTTTGGTCACCATCACTTCAACACATCAGCTGTAGGAAACGGGTTCTTCTGTGTAGACTTCCCCATTGGATGGTTCAATCGTGTGCTCTGTGCGGCAATGCGATCCTGACGTTTGCCTAAAATGGTCTCTAAGTTCCATAGGTCTCAAGACATTATACTGCTGACATTCTGTCAGAACCCTTGTTATGCTGAAGAATAAGCCATTGGGAGAACCGAGTCGCTCTGTAAAGTAGAAGATTTGTTGGTCATTTTTGGGGCCTCCAGGCCTGGCAGGAGAGCGTCAGTGGTCGCTCATCAGAGTGGTAATCACACTGAGCCCACAAGGGCACTTGGTATGAGCAGTCAGAGCCAATCCACCAGAGTCCTGGGCCAATTCACTAGGTGCCTCCATGCAGGAGATCTGCCGGGCAGTGACCCGGGGGACCTGAAAGATGTTCCTCATCCTCTGGATGATAAATGGTGGTGCCAGTGCAGCAGCAGCAGCCAATGGGGTCTGTGTGTAGGTACCTTCCATCTGCTAAGCCCTGGCATTTCTCATAGGTGAGTACTGGATTCAGTAGGATGGGCGTGGAGGTAATGATTGGGATGTACCATTAATCTTCATTACTCCTAGCCCTACTCTTCCTCATCGCAGTACTGACGTCCTGCCGCCTCACTCCTCCAGTCACTGGTCTCGCAGGGAAAAGTAACGCAGGGTTGTAGAATTCTGGGGGCATTATAAAGGGTGCGGCTAAGAAGTGGGAATACGGTCCCATCATAAAGGCTGGAGCTTTAAAGGTATATACTGTAACAAGTTGTCCCGGGAGAGTAACTCAGCAGCAATGTGCTCGCCTTCAAAACAAGACAACATGAAGCAACACAGGTTCGATACCCGGGTCTGCGCTTAGAAATCTCTGGGTATTCAAGCACATTATAAATACGCACCTAAGACAAAAAACAATTACGCAACTAAAAAAAACAATTCCTGTAACAGCGCCTCGATGCCCGCAGGCTGTGTGAGCGCTTTAAATATGCAAAAATAAATAAAGTAAGAATAGGAGTAGGAGCATTGAGGAGAACTGGAAAGTACCCCAATCATTACACTTACAATAAAGACATGGGCCCTCATTACGACCCTGGCGGAAATCGAAAAACGATGGCGGAAATGCAATACCGCCATCGAATAGCGCTCGGTGCGACTATGACCCGTCACCGCAAAGTACGAAGCCATTAGCGACACCGTAGTGAACGCCAACGCTAACTGCACCAAGCACGCGCGCGCGCGCCATGCCAAACCGCAAACACCACCATGGTGCAACGGTACGCCAATTCCGACCCTAGCGGACATGTACCTAACGCCATCAGGCATGGCGGAATGTACCATTCCGCCATGGCGAGAAGTACGGCATCGCGAATCAACCGTAAACGGCCCCACTGAGTGCCTGTACACCGCTCCCTGCCCACAAAGTACAACTCCCCGTAGGTGCAATGAAGCCACAATGCAACCATTGAAATGTACAAGTCACCCATGCATGCCAACGAACAAAAGAAACACAAGAGGGGCCAATGGGAGCTGCAGGGCACAGATGGCACGAATACAGAAGCCATCCCAATGGACATGACCACAGTCCCCCACCAAGAAACGCACGCAAACACAGGCACCTGTGACCAGCAATATTCCGAAAACCACATCATTCAACCAGTCCACCTGGCTGACCGGCATCTGTTACACAAAACCCAATCCCCCGCCCCTGAGCATGACAACATTCAAACTGGCATATTGGCAGCCCCCATCCCTGACCTCACTGGGCTTCGTAGGCAAACGCGCACAGCACAGTACCACGCAACTAAACCCCGAAGCTGGAACCCAATGCAGATCTCCTCACAATACATCGCCCCCCAAATAGGCATATGCCACATCACTTGCAAAGAAAAACGCTACACGGGCCAAATCAGAATAGAAATTTTATGCACATCAAAATCACCAAGCACATACAGCCATCAGGCCATGAACTCCAAAACACTAATCACCATTGTGGGCTGCTTCCGCAAGAAATGACCAGCCACTACCTGTGTGTCGCCCTGTTCCCCCATGGTACACAGAGCCACATTCACGTACGAAAAGGCAACATGGAAGCGCACAGAACCGCAGGGCCGTCCCAATGGGGAGGCACTAGTCCAGCTGAAAGGCCGAAATGTTGCTCCGAGCCACCAGTACTGCGTAAGGGCATGTGGCCCATTGGCGATCGTCCCATAAGATCGTAATGCTGCTCCACTGATTAACACGAAGCAGCAGGTGTCGGGAGTAAAAGCCATCTGCAAGAGTGGCATACAGATGGCAGTGGCAAAAGGGGAGGAGATACCTGTCAACCAAAAGAAAAGAAAAAGAACAGAATGGCCATCAGAACTACATACCAACAACTCACTTCAATGATCACACGAAATCCACAGCCATATGCATGCTAGCCCACTCCAAAGGAACATCACCACCCCAAAACCACTTGCGACTCATAACCATCTATATCGAGGTGCAAACACCAACACAAACGAGTGTCTGAGGGCGCCTCGAGACAGGGAGGGCTCAACAAGGCCAGATGGACGATGGTCCCACTATGGCAGCCCTGCATCACATAGCGTAGGGGAGGCGGATAGATCCCAAGAAGCCCTGTACATGGCAAACTCTGTATCAAATCACCTGCCCATGCATCCATCCATCATTCCCTCATCCCGGGATCAAAATGCCTGAATAATTACTCACATAACATTAGAAACATCCATTGAGTCTGTGCGTTATGCAGCCTGCTAAATCCACAGTGCCCCAGCCCGTAATTCCAGTGTTGTGAAGTAACATGTATTTGGGAACGGACGGCCTCATCGCCCACGTAGCTATTGCGCATCCCAAACTATTCATATCAATCATTGCTCCCTCGCCATGGGCCCTGTCTCAAGGACATAGAACAATAGAACGTTACATTTGCAGTCAGACCTGTGGGCATCTCCTCGCCGCTAGCTGGAAACCGAAAGCGCCGCCCTTCGAATTCCTCATTTGCAACATCACGTCGAAAAGGCATCTGTGGCCGTTTGAAATCACTAATTATTCCATCGAGTGCGGCTGTGTGTGAAAATGGCAACTGCCTTCACCCACGAATGGGACGCCCCGCCCGTCGTTGCAACTCGGTACAGTGATGCATGAGGGCCCACCGTTACTCGAGTACTACGTCCCACTGACCCCTCACAACTCTGTTCGCGACTGCACAGATAGTATGTGAAACAATGGGACCACAGCAGAATGAACATATCAACCAATCTTACACGGCCATCGGGTACAAATACATGATTGCAATAGCAAGATACAATTCCCCGAATTGCAGCGTTGTGCGCGGGACGTGCTCGGCCAAAGGGGAGAGCAGTTTGCACAGGTGGAATCAATCACCACAGGTGGAGGCCATACAGCCTGAAAACACATAAATTGCACACCCAGTCTCCTCCCACAACCACACCGAAATGCTACCGGCAGGACTCGCGATGTTGGCCCTGGGGGACCTGATAGCACTGCAAGTGCTCCGACTCCAAGAAGTAGACGAACACCAACTACAACCAGCCGCACGGAGGAGACGCAGGAGGAGGAGGAGGCCAAGGCAGGGCCAGCAAGGCCCACCAGCACAGCCACTACCACCACGCAGGCAGCCCGCAATTCAACGCCTCCGAGCACATCCGTTCAACCTCACTGATGAGCAGATCCACACCCTCTACCGTCTGGACCGGGACACCATAGCCGCCATTGTGGACATGACACAGGCTGACCTTGTCAGCATGATAGATAGCCCAACCGCCATCCCACCCCTACTGAAGGTGGTGTCTGTACTCCACTTCCTGGCCACAGGCACCTACCAGCACACAGTCGGACAGTTGCATGGCATTTCTCAGCCACTGTTCTCACGGACACTATTGCAAGTGCTCGATGCCCTCCTGCAGCACGCAGACGACTACATCTCTCTACCACGCTCGGAGCAGGAAATAACCAACACAAAAGTGGGATTCCATGCACTTGCCGGCATACCGGGTTGCATTGGTGCCATCGACTGCACCCATGTTGAATTGGTCGTCCCACATGCCATGGAGGCCCAGTACCGCAACCGAAAACAATTTCATTCCCTGAATGTACAGATGGTGTGTGACTCCAACAGGATCATTACACATTGTTGTGCCCGATTCCCTGGATCAACCCATGATTCTATGGTCTTGAGGAACTCTACAATACCACGCTACATGGAGCGACACGCAGGGAACAGATCCTGGCTACTCGGTGAGTCTCATTACATGCATGATGATGTGGGGTATGTGAATTGTCAATGACCTGCCAGGAAGGGGGGGGGGGGTGCGTACGTATCAATGGCATTCCACATCATACGTTTCTCGTCCACATACAGGTGATGCTGGATATCCACTGAAGAGATGGCTCCTCACACCAGTCCGGAACCCACGGGACCAGCATGAGGAGGACTACAACCATGCCCACTCACGTACCCGTGTAGTCATTGAACAGGCATTCGGCCTACTGAAGGGTCGTTTCCGCTGCCTCAGCAGGTCTGGCGGGGCACTCCTGTACCGCCATGAGAAGGTTGCAAAGATGGTGATGGCATGTGTCATGCTCCACAACATGTGCGTACGTAGAAATGTGCCCATGCCCCCTGACGCAGAACTGCAAGCACCTGATGATGGTCATGATGAGGGTGGGGATGTGGCAGCACCTCATGGAGTCTGCGAGGCACCGGAGGGCCGTGACATTCGTCAGCATCTCATTGATGTATGCTTCTAGCACTCACGCCTGGTGGCTGATACATGGACACGGGACTCGTGGCACTGCGTGTGTCTGGGACATGCACAATATGGACTGTACGCCTATGATGGCCTAGTACACAAAGATCAATGTCCACACTTCTCATTGGTTGATCGTGCACTTTTTATGGCATATGTGATATCATGTTGAACACCCTATCGACCCGCCACCCAAGTGAGCCCAACACACCCCCTCCACCCTCCTACCTCCCCCCCGAACACCAGTGTCCAAAGATGCTCATTGTCAGTGGGCTGTCGCTATTGCATGCCCCCTCTGCGGGTATCAGGGGCACCCCTGCCTGTGGAGCGCAGGTTCCTTCCAGATCTACGTTGGGGGCTGCCCTGGACGGAACTTGCAACGGATGATGTGTCTGCCTGCTCACGTCCATGCATGTCCCTAAGGGTTTGCGAGAGCTCAGTGAGCACACGGCGCACTGCGGCAAGTTCGGCACATACGGCTTTGGACGTCGCATGCAGTTCCCCCCTCAGGCTCTCGGTGCTACTCTCCATTTGGACTCTCAGGCTCTCGGTGCTACTCTCAATTTGTGCCCTTAGCGTCTCTGTACCTCTCTCCATTTCTGCCCTAAGTGTCTCTGTTGATGTTTCTATGTCTGCCTTGGTGCCCCCACATTCATCGGCATGGCCCTTGAGGAGTGTGGCCATTTGCTGCTGTTGGTCGATTAACTTGTCGAGGGACTGTTGCCTCTGCTGGGCCATGGCCATTTGCGGTGGTGTCACAGAGGGGCTGTTGTCCTCATGTTGCCTTGCCACAGGGCTTGTGGGGGATGGCCAGTCGTCGTCTTGTGGCTGCACCTGCGTGGTATCCTCATGTTGTACGGGATGGGACAGACAGGGGGATTGGGACAGGTCATGGATGGATCTGACCTCGACATCCCCGTCTTCTGTGTCCGAGCATGCTGCCATCAATGGGGTGTCACCTATGGTGCTGCTGCCACCAGAGGCAGTGCCTTCTGTGGCATCCATTGGGGGGACCTGTGGTGGTGGTGTTGTGGCCATGCTGGCTGCTGGGGTGCCTGTTGATGTTCCCTCCTCTGTGCTGCCACCTGATTTGTGCTGCTGCCGTGTCTTGATGCGTGCAGCTGAGGTGGAGGGTCTCTGGCCGTTGGTCTTGGCCCTCTTTGCAGGTGTGCTGGTAGGGGTGTCCTGTAGCTCGTCGTTTGGATCGGACCCTGTGGTGGAGTAAAGGAGGGCGAGGGTTATTGATGGGTCAGTGGGAATTGGAATGGCATTGTATCACATGCATTGGGGTGGTACCTGAGGGTGATTTGGGTCGGGGTCTTGGAGGTGCTTTGATTTGTGTGTGGAGTGAGGGTGCAGTTGTTTGGCAGCCTGCAGTTAGGGTGTGCCTGCTGCACGTGTAGTGCGTGTATTAGGGGTTTTTAATTATTTATGTATTTATTGTGGGTTTTGACGTGCGCTTTCAGGCCGATGTGTGTGGACGTTCTCCTGGACATGTGTTTCTGTTGCACTATGTGGACGCATGGTACTTCACATGGTTGGACTTTGTGGATTTGGCATTGTTTTATCTGGCCCACCTACCTGAATCTTCGGATGTCTGCACTCCTTTCTCCATCCCTCCGACTCCCTCTATGCTCTCCATTCCGATGGTGGAGGCACAGATTTCTTCCCAGGGGGTCAACTTGATGGGTGATTCAGGACCTCCCCCGGTGGCTGTGGCAATGTTGCGGTTGGCAGAGAGTATGCTGCGGACGCGTATCCGCAGGTCGTCCCATCGCTTGCGGCATTGCTGTGGGGTGCGGGGTGCGGTCCCCACCGCACTTACCCGCTGTGCCACCAGAGCCCATATGGCCTTCTTGTTTGCAAGTGCCGTCCTGGTCATTTGCGTGGAGAAGACGACGGCAGCATTCTCCTGGAGGGTCTCTGTTAGCACGGTGAGTTCCTCACGGGAGAAGTGGACCTGCCGCTTGCGGTCGCACGCTTTCTTCGCTACTTTTCCCATTTTTCTTGGTTTCGCTAGGGTGGTTGACGGGTTGGGGTGTGTTTCAGGGTAGTGATTTTAGTGGTTGTGTGGTTTTGGTGTTTTTATAGGTGTACGCCGGGATGTTTCCCGTTCCGGGCCCATGTTTTAACTTCCGTTTCCGTATATTTCCGGGCACCGTACTTTCCGGTAGGCGCACACTGCGGTGACCGCTAAGAGGGGTGGCGGTATTGCACCTAGGGCGCCGTACGGCGGCGGTGTGGGCCGTTTTGGGGTCATTTCCGCCATCGCGGACTTTGCACTTCCGCCGTGGCGTGGTGCTCGTGCCCGATGGGTCGGAATGGGCCGCACTTTGCTCCTTCGTACAATGGCGGAAACGCTATTTACGCTGTGGCGCTCCGGTCAGTCGCTTTCCGCAAGGGTCGTAATGAGGGCCATGGGCATTTATAAACCTCACCACATGACTTGAGCTCACAATAAGATTGTCCTTTTCTTTTTTAAATTACCCCTTCTGTCACCCATTACTGCTTGGGGATCGAATGGGTTGCATATGGTGAAATGCAGAACTTGAAAAAATGCTCTTCACGTTTTGCTTTGACCGTGCACTAGGCGATGCCCTATTTCCTGTCCTCGGCTATTATTTAGCTATTGAAAAAAATCCCTTAAAACAAACCAAAAACAGCAACCCGCGGGAGCCCCCTTTGCAGCGAGCGCCCAGTGCTAATAGACCGAAGCTGCCAGACGCCCGAAGCCCCCCTGGCTGCGCAGAAGGTGTTTGCCCAACTTACGAGTCACTTTGCACCCTCTGATTGAGCGGCACGGGTGGCGCCAGAGGTGTGGGAGATGCTGCGCGCAATTGCTTTTTTGGGGTCAGTGGGGCCGGTCGGAAGTCCTGCCGATGGCAGATGAGAAGTGACACCCGCGTGCGTCGCGCGGCGCGTCCTGGGCAGCGCCGCGCGAAAGGAGCAGGTGAGCGGCGCACCCCGCAATCACAGACGCGTCTCTCGCGCCCTCTCATCAGTGCCATCATTCTCGCGCGTTTTACCGGCCATGCAAATACTTCCAAGGGCGATACCATCTTGCTGACATGCATTTTTCAAGGGAGTTTCAGCTTACATTTTTTGTAAAGCTTAGTCGCTTCTAGGCTAGCTATTGTGCGAATGGTTTCATTCTGAAACGAAATACTGGGCACATCGATTGGACGCGTAAAGCTAGCAGGGCCAACCCCAGAAGACCTGGCTTTCAGTAGTTTAAGGCCATAGTCCCATAATCATATCACAATAAGACCAGGGAGAGCCAGGGAAATCATGGGAGGGGTCTGGCCTGGCTCTTAGGGCCAAATAGGGGCCGAGCCAGGGAAATGGCTGCATGAAGTGGGGAGGGGCCACTGTAAAGGGCTGGGGATTGAGAGGGGGCAAAAGGGGTTGAGGGGCAACAAAGGTGGTTGGTTGCAAAAAAAGGGCCTAAATGGTAAGAAGAGGGGCTAAATGGTAATGAGGCAACAAAAGGGCCTAAAGAAGCAGGAAAAGTGGCTAAAAGGGACTGGGAGGAGAAAAAAAGGGCCTCAACGGGGCAAGAACATGGCTAAACATGACAGGGGTCCAGAAAAGGTGGTTGAGAAAGAAAAGGTGCTAAATGGCACGAAAAGAGGCTAAACTGAACTGGCGGAATAAAAAGGGGCTAAAGTGGTTAGAGCAACAAAAGGTGCTAAACAAGGCTGGGGACATCAAAGTCATAAGAGGCAAGCAAAACAGTTATAGGGATCGGAGGGCAGTAAAAATGGGCGAAATTAGACTTGGATGGTTCAAAAAGGGGCTAAATGGGACTGGAGGCAGCTAAAGGGGTTTGGCCAATAAAGGGGGCACTTCTGAAATCCACCACCTCCACTGTACAGCACCAAGACCAGGAAGTGTTATTCCTGTCCCGTCCCAGCCAATCAATGAGTGGCTGGGGTAGAACAAAAAAAGAAGACATGCTATTGGTGTGCTGGTAGCACTTACAGGAGCACGTTTACCTGACTTACAGTCCCGGCCGCCTGTCTTCCTGTCCTGTCCCAGCCAATCAAAGTGTGGCTGGGGCCCAACCAGAATCAGGCGGCTGAGACTGGAAGTCAGGCAGATCCGCTCCTGGAAAGTGCTGCTGGCACTCCAGGAGTTCGTCTTTTTTTGTTTTTGTTGAAGAAGAGTGGGGACAGCCATTGCGGCTTGTGGCCAGACCTGGCTTTGGGCAGGTGCTGATCCGAGAAGAGGGTAAGGCCAGAGCCCTTGGTTGTGCAAAACAAAAGAAGTGATGCTGGAATTTTTAGAATTATTCCTAACCTCTGTCATTGCTCTGGACAACCCTCCAGACCATCGTTCTTCACTTGCCAAGCCTTTTCAAAAGCGGAAAGACCATATGAAAATCAGGCTTGGTACCACCACAAAAGGGGCAGTCTAGCCCGAACTGCTAGGTCATATCCTTTCTGCACAAGACCACAAGCATCCCCAAAAATGTTTCAGCCATGTTGGGCCTCATCAGTGAGGAGTAGCTTGGGTCTCAATGCCCAGGAGGCATGGGACCCACGTCTGGGCATACCCATCCCACTTGGGGTGACTACAGCAAAACAAAAGAAGTGCTGGCTAGAAGGTTTGGAATTAATCCTAACCTCCCTCTGGCATTGCTCTCGGCAACCTTCCAGACCATAGTTCTTTGCTTGCCAAGCCATTACAAAAGGGGAAAGACCATATGCAAATCAGGCTTGGTCCCACCCAAAAAGGTGCAGTGAAGCCCGAACTGCTGGGTCACATCCCTTCTGCATGAGACCACAAGCATCCCCAAACATGTTTCCGATTACAGGTTCATAGTAGATTTCCCAGATCCGTGGAGACATTTTTTGCCAGACCTCGGACCCGGGAACATCTGGCCCAATGTCCAGCCCACCCCCATTGTATTCATAGAGGAGCATGAGGGTGTCCTCTTTAACCTCCATGGCCTCAGACCCAGTGTGGCAGGAGGCAAGCCTCCTTGGCAGGAGTGGTCTATCCACATAAATTGCATATGCACCGTGATTGATGCAAAGAAGCGCAGGACTGACATGAAGCGCAAGGCAAAGGAGATCACCTAAGGGAAGGCACAGGCTGCTGGCACGGGTGGTGGATACTTCTTACTTCCAACACCCACGCCAGCCAAGGAGGTACTGGCACCAAGACCCAACTCTTACTGTTACCCCAGTCAGTGAACACGATAAGGCTAGGCCACATCCAAGTGAGCATGTGAAAGATGTGTTGGGTAGTGATGGAAGTGGTATGTGCAGGGGTGAATGTGGTGGTGGAACAGAACTATGACCCATATTTATGTATTTATTTTGGATTTATAAAGCCCCAGCGGCCCGGAGGCATTGTGGCGCTGTTACAGGATATTCACTTAGTAGATTGTAGTAGGTTGTGCAAAACAAAAAAGATCCTTGTATCTGTGGACCAACGATTGCCACTAATTTCCACCATTTTTCATAGATTCTGTGCATAGAAAGATCGGAAGGTTGTTGCGTATGGAGGCAGTCCCGGACTAGAGGGAGATAGTGCTGATGGTGAGGACGGCGCTGTGAGATGTTTAAATGTGGCTTAGGGTGAAGAAGAGAGAAGTGGTCCTATGCAGGAAGACACCATGAGCCTGATGCAGCGGCATTGAGGATGATGTGCCACCACCACCAGACAAACTCGCAAATGAGTCAGGACAGTTCTGTACAAATGTTGTACAGCCAACACAGGTGCTGACGTCGGAGGAGCTGATATCCACACACCAGGTGTCCAGGAGGTCACACATGACATTGTTCAGGTCCCACGTTGGGGGTGGGGCAGCAGGGCCTGTCCAACAATGTTGTCAGCACCAGGTGGGCCCGGCCTCCCAAGATTGCAGATACGATGCATGCTGAGCTATGCATCTAATACAGTCATGTCCACCTGCAATGTTAGCATCATGTCCAGGCCATAGGGGCAGCAAACCATATTGCCTTTGCCCCTCAGGTATCTGTGGCTGCTATAGTTACTTCATGCCAGAGCTCTACACCCACTATGGGATGCAGGCCCATCAAGCATTGAGTCTAGAGTTCCCCCACCAGCAACACCGGGCCATCTCCCAGTGGAGTGATAAGGTGCTTTAAGAGGGTACCTGGCCTAAAATGCAGTCAGAGGAAGAACATGAATTGATGTCTGTCGGTTACATTTGATCAGTAACACTGCAGTTTTCTGTTTTGTTCATGCACACCTTTGAGGGGCCATTGTTGGATATGCAGATTGTTATGGAGGATGTTAGATGCTCCATATAAATATTGAATACTTTGAAATACAAGGTTTGCATCTTCCATGTATAAAGTCTGTTTGTTCACTCATAACTTGATGTGGGTAAATGTTCTGATGTCATATGTGGGCGCTCCTCGTGACAATGCAATGGCATGTCAGGGTTGAACAGCAGGTGTATTTATGCACACTGTTATATATGCAAAGATGGGTACCGCATGGAGGCCATTTTAGAGCATCTCTGATGCACACGCCCACATCCCTCAGTCCATCGACAGCCGCATATGGTATTGGTGGCTCTGGATACTGATCACAGCATGTTTGCATTTGCAGGCCATGCCTGAGTGCAACGTTATGCAGTTCACTGCAAGCTACCATGAACTGGCACTCTGTCACCGAGTCATGCCGCAGCTCACCCCATGCATGGCTCGGGCATCAGAACCAGAAATTGAAGATTCCAAAGTCTGATTGATTGGATTACAGGGATGGACATGAACTGCATTGGACCAATGCTTCTTTCTCTGCCTGTAGGGATCAGCCGGGCGTGATGAGATGTCTCAACAGGTGGTACTCACTGTCACCTGTTGGGAAGACACATGGCATGCCAACTGTGTCACACATTTTAATTGAGACCTATGCTTTCCTTATCAAGCAATCAGGTGTTTCCATACTGCCCACACTCAAATGTGTTGGCAATCGCAAAGTGACAGTGCATATAATTAAAGTGTGCGGATCCTGGGTGGTTGGCATTTCCATTCAGGGTGATGTCTTGGCACCACACGCCATCTGAATGCTAACTGAATGTCAGAACCTCCCATTCCTGTCTCTTGGCCAAGGGTGCTCTGAGAACCACACAGGTGAGAACAGTAGCCCCACACAGCACAGGGAGCCCAGCAATGCCACAGAACCCCAAGACAATCCCTGCCCTTACACAAGTGTCACGAGGCGTGGAGGTGCAACTGACCTCAAGATCTTTAATATCCCGACTGTGATGTCACAGGCAAACCATGCATGTCTGCCACTAGCTTCACCAGCAGTGGAGTGGCCTGGGCACCTATCTGAGATGCAATAGGAGCCCTTCCCAAGGTGGCCAGGGCCGGCCACAAGTACTAAAACTGGCCAGGGCCACTTATGTTTATGGTCAGTCCGGGACCTATCAAAATAAAGTGGCCTGCTTGGAAAAAAGGATTTTTACATTATGTTAAAGCAGCATGCAAAATAGTATATCTGCAGAGTGCAAAGTATCAATGCGTATGCATTTCATTGGGTATGAGGGGCAAAGGATTTTTGATACCTTACATGATGTTATTGAATTGGATGAGAGTAATGCAAGTGAATTTGATATTGCCGTCATGAAATTAGACTGTCATTTTGATGTGCGTGTTAGTACATTGTTAGAAAGGTATAACTTTGGGATGAGGAACAACGGAGGGGGTAAATGGGAAGAATATATCACAGCACTGCGCCAACACCCCTTAAATTGTACATTTGGGGACCAATTGGACGAGCATATTCGTGACCAATTTATGTTGCACTGTGCCAATGACAAAATGCAAGAGGAAATATGGCTGAAAGATGCGCCTGATTTGGAGGAAGTAATTGGAATGGCAAAAAAGGTGGAGCATACCATGCAATGTGTTGCCAAGCTATCTAGGAAGGCGATTAAGCCTGTGACACATGAGGTGTTGGGGGTGGATGTTCGCAAGAAGGAATATAACAGGAATTTAAGGAAGAAAACAAAAGAGAAGTCCTTCAAAGGATCCGAGGTAGGATCTGAGAAAGGTTTTGATGTAATGGGAAACAGAAGGGAGGAGAGATTGTGTTTCCGCTGTGCAAGTTCTAATCACTTCACTAATTCGCCAGTATGCCACGAAAGAAGAGCATTATGCAATAAGTATGAGAGGTGGGGTAATTATGCAAACTGTTGTAAAAATGATGCCATTGGAGGGGGCAGAAAGATATTATATGTTGGGGCGGAGGTACGGCAGTCATTAGGTGAGGAGGAGGAGGAAAAGGTTGAGGTGGTTACTGTGAATATGGTAATGTGTAATGATGAGGATGGATGTGACAGTCCTTTTGCCAATATACAAGTGAATGGCAGAGTTGTGCGTATGATGGCAGATTCTGTTGCGAAGCTTTCATTGATGTCGCGCGAGGTGTATGAAGATGTTGTAGGTGGAAAGATTGATGATTTGACACCATCAGACAAAAGACCTGGGAGATATAATTGTGGAAAAATTGATGTAATTGGGTATTTTCCTGCCACA
This sequence comes from Ambystoma mexicanum, assembly GCF_040938575.1. Taxonomy (NCBI): domain Eukaryota; kingdom Metazoa; phylum Chordata; class Amphibia; order Caudata; family Ambystomatidae; genus Ambystoma; species Ambystoma mexicanum. Next base: position 282,585,015 of record NC_090931.1, on the reverse strand, counting down.
TTCCAGTTTAAAGTGAGGGACACGCAAGGTAAGATATATGTGACCAGAAGTGGTGAGACCGTGCTCGGATGGAGGGAACAAAAGGGGTTGCGGATAAGACTAGATCCCAACACCGAGGAGCAGGTTTTGAATGTAACTGAAGGGACACACGTGGATGACAGTTTTCGAAGTGTTTTCCAAGAGAGTACGATCTGTCAACAGTATGGTCCACAAAATTGTCATGAAAGAGGGAAGTAAGCCTGTGAGTGCAAAACTTCGACCAATTCCATTGGCTCTCAGGGATGGTGTGCACGAAGAACTTAAGAGATTGAGGAATGCAGGAATAATAGAACCTGCCAAGGGCGTTGAGTGGATATCACCATTGGTAATAGTTAAGAAATCAAGTGTCAAATTGAGAGTTTGTGTTGATTTGAGAGAGCTAAACAAATGTGTGGTGGCAGAGACACATCCAATACCAAATATGTCTGAAATGTTGACCATGATTGGAAAATCAAAGTATTTTACGAAACGCGATATGGCTAGTGCTTACCACCAGATTCAATTGGATCAGGAATCAAAGAAATATACAGCGTTTATTACGCATGATGGTGTATACCAATTTTGTAGGATGCCATTTGGGTTAATTTTGGCGTCTTCAGTATTTCAGAAGGTGATAGATAAGTTGTTGGGTGATATGGAGAATGCATGGTGCTTCCAGGATGACATTTTAGTATGTGGAAAAAGTGAAGAGAGTCTTGACAAGACTGTGAGGAATGTGGGTAGAATTTTAAGTAAAAAGGGTATTATCTTGAGAGCAGAAAAAAGCACTTTTGTGAAAAATGTTGTGGATTATCTTGGACAAGAGATTTCAGAGGAAGGTCTGTGTCCAAAGAAGGAATTGGTTGAAGGAATTAAGAAAATAAGGTCTCCCAAGGACAAAGCTGAACGTAGGTCATTTCTAGGCATGATATAGTTATATCATAGATTTAGTAGACAGGATGAAAAATGTGTTTAAAAAAAGGTGTAAAGTTTGAACGGAATAGTGGCTGTGAAGAGGAATTCAAGACATGCAAATGAGGATTGATATCCCCAATGCTTTATCTATGTTTGACACAAAAAAGAGGAGTATCACATCTGTGGATGCTAATCAGTCGGGTATTGGGGCAGTTTTGTCTCAGAATGGAGTGTATGCCAGAGATATGGTCATAACTCATGCATCTAGAATGTTGAGAGGAGCTGAAAGAAATTATTCGGTTCTAGAAAAAGAGGCATTGGCATGTCATTGGGGAATTGAAAAGTTTCGGAATGTTGTGTGGGGCACTGAGTTTACGTTGAGGACAGACCATAAACCCCTTATATCGATATTCGAAAAGAAAGGTTTGGATAAATTATCAAAGGAGGGTGGCATGTTGGGTCGCCAGATTGCAGGGTCACACATTCGACATTTAGGTTATATCATAAAAAGAGAATATAAGAGCCGACCATGTATCTAGATTGTGGGAGGAGAGTGAAGCATCAGGTCGGTTGGTTCTAGAAGATAGTCCCACTGATATGTTTTATATGTCGCATGATGGTGTGATCACTCGTGGAGAATGGGAAGAAGCGTTAAGATCGGATGAAATGTGGAGAAGCATCATGGAATTTGTTTGGGGGGAATGGCCGGAAAAGAGAGTTTTGAGTGGATCACAGTGGGTGGTCAGGTCAGAGTTGAGTGTGAGGGATGGAATTTCGTACCGGTGGGATCGTGCTGTCGTTCCAGGCACATTGCAGGGAAGGTTGGTAGAGATTGGTCATCAAAGTCATATTGGAGTGTATAAAACTAAGGGAATACTTAGAGGAGACTACTGGTGGCCGGGATTCGACCATAACGAGGAGAGGATGGTCACAACATGTGTAGAATGTGAAGTGTTAGGGAAGAATGCAGTTGCCAAGCGCCAACCTGTGGTGAAGGTTGAAGCACCGGATGGTGTGTGGTGTGATTTAGCAATGGGGATTGCAGGACCAATGGATTTGGGAAGTGGACGTGGAAGATTTATTGTGGTTGTGATTGATTTATTTTCCAGGTGGATGGAATTTAAGATTGTGAGGAATGTGTCATCACAGTGTATGATAGAATTCTTACAAAGTGTTTTGAAAGAGAAGGATCTCCAAGGTCTCTCTTGTCGGATAATGGGAGACAATTTGTGGCTGAGTTGTTTCAGGATTATTTGAAATTGTGTGGTATAAAACATAAAAGAACAGCATTATATCAGCCTCAGACCAACGGAATAGTGGAAAGGGTTAACCGTTGTATTATGGAGGCTGTACGCATGAGTGGGGCATGTGGTAAAGATAAAAAGACGGCCGTGAGAGAGCGATTGTATGCACTACGGTTGACACCCAATATTGAGACTGGGGTGAGCGCCTTTGAGTTAATGAGGGGCAGGAAGCCTAATACCAAGGTATCCTCACCATGGTTGGGGAGAGCTAGAGCATCTCATTGCATGGTGGAAGAGGTCAGGGGAAGAATGATTAAGAGAAAAGATGAGTGGGTAAGAAAAATTAATGAAAAAACGCCAAGGAGACAAATCTAAATTGATGTTGTGGATTGGGTACGCATTAGGAAGGGGGTCATCAAGAGAAAAGGTGATTCCATGTATTCTGATCCAATCCAGGTGACACAAGTATTAAGGGGTGCTGTGAGAGTGCGAGGTGGACAAGTCTGGAATATGTCCAGAAGAGCGAAAGTGGTGGTGAGGTCAGATGTGTGTAGGAATGGAGAGAGATAAGTGTTATTGGTGTGCATCACTACTTTATTAACCAATACCGTACCAGAACATCAATAGAAATTTAGTGGAGAAATGTGACAGCATTATGTTGTCATAGACCTTATGTTATATCAACAGATGCCAACATTGGCAGATGAGAAAAAAGTCACATGTTATTGCAATGTAAATAGTTCAAAGCAGATTCCATGTGCATAGTTTGTTGTAGTGAGATGTCACAGCAGAATTTATTTATTTATTTATTTATTATTAGTAAAAGGGGGAGATGTGTTGTGTATTATGCTTAAGGGGTAGGGATGGAACAGGAGGATGGAATGTTAAATACAGGTTCCTTAATGGAATGTTTTGTTCTCACTTTCGAGCAGTTGGACTCATGCTGATGTTGGTGGTTGGGGGTCTTTATACTTCTATATAACTTAGAAATAAATGGTTAATGACAACCACCTAATGCATGGAGGTCCATCATTTCAAAAACAAACCCTGCTGGGATCTCTTTGCGAAAGCTCTGTTCCTCAATAACATTGAACAGTTAGCCTTAATTGGTTTCCCTTGTTATTTCTATGCATTTTTCTGAAAGGAAAAGGCTTATTTGTGGCTGTAAATAAGATACCGGTGGAATAAAACTGTGTTAACCAAGTGTGTCCTAAGTCACTTCATTTATAAGCAATATGTGTGTCATTGCATCTGTTCCTTGCACAGAATTTCTTTTAAAACAAACGTTATCAAAGCCAACAGTTTTGGCTCTTTTATGGGCATTAGATAGGCTTTTGCCAGACACTGGCAGTTTATGCCTAGGTACTCACACCATTCGCCAGCTGTTGTCAATGCCTCGTAGTACCATTATGTGCCTGCCTAATGCCTATCCCATGCCTACACAAAGGCAAAACTGTTTGCTTTGACAATGCTTGTTTATTCTCTGATAGGATAGGCAATTGTGGAAAGTCACCCCTTTTGGTGCAGCCATTGATCCTTCTTCCCCACACAATGTTACAAATGATGATACTGGGTGTTTATGTGGGCGTTTTGTTGAGCACAACATGTTGCCTTGCAACCACTTCAGAGCACTATCGTGGACTAGTAGCCTTCCAGAGATGAACCCTTGTGACTGTCTGATTGACCAAGGGCTGTTTAGGCTTGTGAGAGACCAGCAGAGTGTTTGCGATTGGTGGCACCAGGTCCCAAATCAGTGGTAGCAGAGAAGTTTCTACGGTTTGTTTGGGGGCAAAGATGGCGTTTCAATGTGTGCAGAAACAGGAGCATTTAGAAGTAGACACCCTGGGAGTACTAAGTTCTGTATAGGAGCCTGTCCATTTATGTATTTCCAGGGGCGGGGACGGACAATGCCGGGGCCCTATTAATTTAGTCTGTCCTGGAAATGGCCATTTACTGGGGGACCACCCCCCTCCTCTGCGCAGGAATGGGAGGAGGCGGGTTGTCAGTAATGTGTGACTGAGGGGCGGAGCTAGGTGTGTCGAATAATGTGAGTGCCCTAAATACAGGATGCTGTCTGCTTTGGATAAAAGCAAAGTTCATTTTTGGCAACATAAGAATGCCCACCAATTTCTAGTAATTCAAATATGCGTTCCTTTTAAGCATGCAATGCACACTGGGTACCATGCTCATTTCCTCTGTCAGAATAGTCGCCATGGCAGACACGATCGCTCCACTCTCCCTTAAAAAGGCCAAGAAAGCAAAGCACTCTAATGCGTGGTTCACGGTGGAGCTCCTGGAATTTCGCTCCAAAACAAGGGCAGCGCTCGCTTCAGGGCCATTTCCAAAGAATATAAAACTGCCATCATACAGGCTAACGCTGCCTCGTTCAACTCTAGGATTGAAAATGCAAAATCTGGGACAAAGGAAATCTTTGCCATTTTTAGAGAACTAGAGACTCCCTCACCCCCGCCTTCTACCATCATGAAGGACGAGAGGCACCAGCACTACCTTGCCGAGGGCTTTCTTGATTTTATCCTTATGAGAGTCGATTTTGGCTAGGAATGCGTCGTGGATGTTCTGACACCACTTGTCATCTTTGATGATGTTATTAGCTGTAGGAGGCAGGTCTTGAAATTCTGCTAAGATTTTAAATAGCTCGCCAACATTGGATTGTGCATTCACGATCCTGTTGTTGTAATGTGTGGCTTTGCCTCAATAATACGTTTTTTATAGGTTGCCATGGTTTTTTTGTAGTTAGCTAGGGTATTGTCGTTTGGGTCCTTGCTCCAGGCTCTTTCGAGAGCTCTTTTTGTTTGTCTGGCGTTGATATTGTCGTCTGAGAACCAGGTGTTCTTTGTGGTTTCAGTCTTAATGGTCTTCATTTTCGTAGGGGCAAGACATATATCTCTGCGTCTGCATATAAGCAACGTCTAGCCAATGTATCATGCAACAAAACTTTATGTACTAAGCAACATTCTGTTTGGGCCGCATTCTAGTAACCCTGAATCACCCTTCTTACGTCTCCTCATAGCGCCTCGATGCCTGTGGGCTGTGCGCGCTCTACAAATCCTAAAAAATAAAAATAGTGCCATGTGTGCAAAGCATGAGCCATATATACAGCTTTGGACTGGTTCTTTGATTTTGGCTGTAGTGAGCAAAGGTACATATCACCGCTTGCGTTGAGATTCCAAACGCACCCTCCCATCGGGGGCAGAGCAACCTGGGGTTAGGGGGGTATGGGCCGGAACGGCATTCATGGAAGCAGCTCGGTCTTGTTCGCTACTGATCCCTTATTTCCTGATTTTAGTGGTTTAGCTCTTTCTTGGTCATTGCTAGTCCATTCACCTTGTTAGCCACGCCCTTCCCGCAGAGTTCCATAGGATGACAGAGGAGCGCACTCGACCACAAGTCCCCCTCACCCTCATGGCGGTCACCCACAAGAGTATCCAATTCTTTCTCTAAAGATAAAGGCGCATTCTTTCGAAACTGCTTGATGGGTTCCTCGGATGTGCGCCTTGCCAGCAATTACTGCAGAAATGCGTTCAACTGTACGTTCATTTTTATTATTTTATTGCACGCATTTATAAACGCGCGAACAAGGCCGAGGGCCCCGTGAAAAGCTGCAAAATAAGATAAACGCATATAATTAATTATGCCAATGAAAGCAGGGATACATCACACACAGTCCTCCCAAAAACTTCAGTAACAATACTTTCAGCAGTCTTCTGAAAACCAGAACACCCTTTTGTAATCTCAAGCGACATTCAAGAACAACACTTGACTAAGCTGCTGAAAAGTGTTGCCCGCAGGCGCGACAAACTTGCCTGCGTGGGCAGGGGTGTGAAAACACGAACATCAGACACTATAACAACATAATGAACACGTGGTTCTTTACAGTTGCGTGCCCAAAGACAATTAAAAAAAACATAAACCAGGTACTATCCAAGATGGCCGCTCTGCCCTGCTGCTGATGCAACCTCACTGTGGCGCAGCGTTCCGCAACACGGGTCGACACCCTCCAATCAGAATCGGGCCCTCAGCGGCACATTGTTGTGGTCCTTCTCCGGCGCCTTATCCACTGAAGCGCCAGTCTGTGAACTACCCGCCGAGGTCCTGATTCCTTCATTTAAAAAAAATAATATAAAGCTGCCCTGGAGAAGGATCGCCCCAGTGAATGAATGTGAATATTACAAAATTAAATCCTTCAGATGACAGCGGTGCTTGAGACGATGGCCTATTAAACTAAAGGAGGGAGATGAAAAATAATTGCCCTCCCATTTTCTGCAGTGAATTTTATCACCAGCTTTATCACCTTCGCTTTCATTTTACACCTTCCTGAGGCTTTTCTGTAATCCCTGCTATGTCACCATTGACACCTGTGTAATGGCTTGTCCAACACCTTCAACATCCACGGCTAATACCTATGCTTTTGCAGGCTGCGGAACAGCCCCGGCAAGAAAAGAAACCACTAGCGGTTTAAATCTATAATACAGATTGAGAGGGAAGCAATTCCAGCAGTACTGGACGTTTAACATGTCGCTACGCTCGCCCGTAGCCAGCTCTTCTTTATTGAGAAGTGCTATCATGTTCTGGGATCTACCCTGCACGCGCCTGCACATTCTGGAGGCTTAAACCATACAGAGTGTATAGGGTCACCATAGTACCTGTTACTTGGATAGGCTGTCTGGACTACCAGGACATATGCGAAATCTCCAGGATATAGCGAGAACTGCAGTTGTGCAGCGGCACAACTTTCGAACTCTCTGCCACACACTATTAGAGAAGATCAACCTTACCTGAATTTCAGACTTCGCTACATCAACTGGCTCAAGTCCACCAATCTTTAGGCCCGCACTTGTGTGACTTAGACCATTGTACTGTATCTGTATTTATACTTTTGTAATATATTTGTATATTCTCTTCAATGTATTTATTGACCTATGCCTGCTATGTATCTTTACCATTCCCGCTCTTATTCTGTAACCTGTTAACCTAAGCCTCGCATTTCCTGTAACTGCTGCGCCCTGATACACCCGGGTCTGGTGCGCATTATAAATGAATAAACAAACAATGTACTCTGTAGCACTTTCTCTTGGATAAGGTTCAGATAATGACGTTACCGTTTGTCTCATCAAAATTCAACCCTATGAAGTGGGGAGTCCTTCAAGACTCCTATGTTCCTATGTGTTGCCATTATTCATTGGTTCATAGACTCACCTCCTGATTGATCGATTTCACTATTTGGGCTTTAACATTGTATCGGTATGGTGATGATACTGAATGCTCCTCCCACTTGCCAAAATCAGTGTAGGTTTGCCGACATCTCATTTTCAATGAGGTCTTCTTGCCATTCAACACAAGAGGTACGCTGCCTGGCTTACTCGCAATCCCTACTAAATGGTACTATTGATTAGTGTGTGTGGGGTCTTTGAGGTTGGCGCAATACTAGCCACATGAGCTTGGCAACCCCTAGTGCCCTTCCCACGGTGTCTGGAATCTGAGTGTTTTTTCTGTTTGCTTGATCTGTGATACTGCAAGTCTCAATGATTGGGAAATAGGCTCGGTCTGGCCTATAGAGCAATAGGCCCATGGCCGAACCCAAACTACAAAATGTTGGTGTGGCCCAGTTTTTCTGGTCAAAGTGGGCCACTTTTTTGGCCAATTTGGGCCAGTATGATGAGTTTTTCACTCTCCGACTAGTAGTTTTAACTAATGTTGCTGAAATAATATTCTTTAAAATGCACAATTTGCATCACACTTGATCAAAAAACTCCCCCCCCTGGTTACTATTCAAACAATGTCACAAAAGGAATGAATAGCCATTTGCAACTGTGGGCCACTTTTCCATTGGTGCCAAGACACTTTTATGGCCCAGTCCGACCCTGTTGGGAAAATTCATTTCTTTTTATTTGCCTTTGGCGTCTGACCCTTCTCTTTCTTATATTCACATGCACAGCCTGTGTCACAAAGATGTGCTCTGGAGCAAATCTGCAGAGGCCTGTAAATCTTTCAGATTGGTACCAGGTAGCTGATAGCTGATTCACAAAGTCCCAAAACCTACAAATCAGAAGATGCCACATGCACATCTTTGCGATGCGCATGTGCAAATGGAAGTTAGAAAGACTTGTTCCAGGGTATTTTTCGAGATTTACTGTAGCTTTAGGCTAGGTGAATATGGTATCCAGTTTCAGGTGCAAATCATAGATTCTCACAGCATCTCCTGAGTCACTCCAGTGCTCATTTTTGTGAATGAGGCCCATGGTCTCAGTACTAACAGGTCTCACATAAATAACCGAGGATAGCACAGAAGCAACACGCTGGTCTTGGAAGCAAGACCACGCAGAGCAACAGAGGTTTGAATCTTAGATCCGCTCTTAGAAACCAAACTCAGGTACGATATTAGGCGCGTTATAATAAAACAATTAAATACATAATTGAGAAGGTGTTTTGACAATAGCCTCTAAATGGAAATACCTGTGAAGACTAACTGGTTAGACAGCTACAATATATGCAAAAAGATGTGGCCTGCTTGCAGACTTGGACATTCAGAGGAGACTTTGTATGCATATTTCCAAAGACTCTACATTTGGCGAAGGGTTCAAAAAATGGATACAGTTCATGGCATTTTGCATATCCCCTTGGGCCAGCTGTGTCTTGAGTCAATCATTTCTTTTTCAGAAGTTATCACAAAGATTCTAATGCCCAGAGCTATTCTTTTTGCAGCTGAAACATAGTGGTTGTCAAGAATATCCCAGCTCCACAGAGAAAAGCAGGAATACCAATTACGGGGTCCTCTTCCCCGATAGTGTATTCATATTCCTAGATTATTATCTAGAGAAAGAAGCACAATGCATGTAAAACTTCTTATTGGTGTGCTGGCCCCACTTATATATGGTGTGGTGTAAAAACTAGTATTATGAGGTTAAACCCATGATGTCATAAATTGTGAACGGATAACTGGTTTTAATAGTAAGTTCCGCTTGCCAGCTATTCAATTATGATCAACAAGTTAATCTTTACACACAGTGCATAGTCAAGAAAACGTTTTTAAAAATGTATTGTAATTTGCTTTCTTCTGATCACAGCCGACACATGTTTCCACACAAAGTCTTTCTCAAGGCTGTTGATTGGACAGTATTAATATAACATTAGTTGTACCAAAGTATGTTAACAGTAACATTTGAATATATATATATATATATATATATATATATATATATATATATATATATATATATATAAATGTATAAATACATACCAGGGTCATGGTTTGGGGACAGGCAAGAAAACACCAAACAAAAACATAGAAAAAACGAATATGAAAAAATATGTTTTTCAATCAACAAAGAATGTAATAAAAAATGTTAAAATCGTGTCTGACTGAAATAGCCGCAGTATACAATTGGCTGTTGTAATTGTGTACATTTTTGAAAGGTTGATTCGTCAGCCAACCAAAATAAAAACATTAAAAAAACAATTGGCAGTGAGCTCTAATATGGTTAAGATGAAGCACCCAAAATCCCTGCATGTTGGATTACCAAATATTGGTAGCAAAGTTTAATTAATGGCACACCCATGCATTGTTCCAAACTCACACTGGTGAAGTGTAAAAATACTAATATTTAGGTGTGTAACAGTGTCTATTGTCTTTCTCTGGTGAGCATAAGTTATTATCGAGATAATACCCATAAAGAGGTTCTCCTTTGTTTATCTATTGAAATATGATGATGTAAACTCAACATTTGCAGCAGATTGTAATTTCCTATGAATCCAGTAACATACGTATATTATTGTCAGTCCTCTACACTTAAACATAACAATATGAATGAGTAAAGTAGCCCTGCGGGCACTTACCCGTTGAACATTAGATAATGCTTGTGTAAGACTGGATATTAATTTGATTGATGTCCTAGAATCTTTTTTGGTAGCTGTGGGAATTACCAAGATACCTAATTAGGGATTCTATTTACAACTTCATATACTTATTGGGAAATGATTATGATAAGCTTACCTCTAATTGCTTACGTATTCTTAAATGTTGTAAAAACAGTCATCAGCGTTATCTCTTCTTCATTGGCAATATATCATCTTGCAAAAAACAGGAAGGTCACATCATTATCAATAATTATGACCACAATTTATTATTTCGCTCAATGAATCCATTAATTTAGCTTTGTCCCTATTATAATGAATCTGCTTTAATTCAATTGAATATATCCCTTTGTCAATGGATTTATTGTTATTATTGATTAGTCAAATATATATGAAATCTTCAAAGCTAGAATGGTATCTAATCACAACTTCAGATTGCATTCAGTCCTCCTTAACTTTAATGGATGGGGTGTCCTGTTAGGAAACATCCCACAGCAACCCGTGTGTGTGCTGCACAAGGGCGCCATTTTGTTTCTTGATTTATACTAATATCGAACGCGTGACGTCACGCACACGTTGAGTCTGACGTCACATCCGCACTTGTCAATATTGACATCAGCGGTCCATATATTGGAGCGTAGCGGCAGTGTTAGTTGATGTTGGATCCAGTACTGTTGGCTTCCAGAGCCTGATTCTCTTCTCCAAATTATACATCTGTATGTCTAACCCTGTGTTCCTAAAAAAATAAAAAAATAAAAACCGCACCTCTGCGAAAATATAAATCACACTTGTGTCCATAATGAATAAACAGAACTGGTTCATTGATCATATTCATATTATTCATATTATTGTGAGTATCTGGGTTATATTAGCCCCTGTTTATAATGATGGCAAGAACAACCTGGTTAGATTTTTTAAATTACCATAACATTTGTGTTCCTCTATTAAATCAATTCTTGTGAATTTGTATCTAAATCAATCATTCTTATAAATGAATGGCTATTACTCCTGTCATTGCCCAAAGTAAGAAAATAAGGGGTGGATTCATGGAATTTGTGTGCCGAAAAATGGGGATTTGTGCACCATTCTGCCCGCAAACCCCATTTGTTAAACAGGGATTTGCAGGCAGAATGGCGCACAAATCCCCGTTTTTCGGCGCACAAATTCCATGAATCAGCCCGTAAGTGTTTGAATTGTATCTCCTCATATTGAGATCGGTTAATAATGATCATTAATAATAAAACGATTTAGTATTTGGGGTGCGTCATCCCTCCAACCTCAACAAATATCATACCAAATCCTGAGTGTGAGTTAATATCGAATTGCAAGCATTATAAGTGCAGAAAAAATGTCTTACCTCCTACTGTGCGCATAATTAAACATAAATAGGGATCATCCGTGCAGTTGGTAGCCTTGCACTTACTGACAACAGATATCTTTTTACAAAAAATATTGCAAAAAATATTGCTTCATCATATTAAGATGTCCTTAAGAAAACATGTCACTTTCATCCATGCCCACTTGTGAACAATTTCAGAAGAATACATTAATTGTGCGTTCTGAATTAAGGCCTTCCGTTGTGCTTCATAATTTACACAAACATTTTGCTTTCATGCGTCTCAAAATAAGTCTTAAATCGCCCCACGTTTCCCACATTTAGCTTTCATCAGTCCATTGAATTTCAGATCACTTTTGTCATGCATCTGGTGGCATTCTTGCCAATGATGTGCCAACGGTAAATTCGGATCTTGATTGTTAAGACTGGCTAGGTGTTCCTGAATACAAATTCTTAGCTGTCCTAGAGTGCTGATGATATGTCGTTTTTTACACACACATATTATGGCACATACTACATGTGTGGTTTTGCAGTTAATGAAATCCTTAATTGTAATCTCTGTTCCTTCCTTATGCAAAAATGTGTCACAATCTTTGTGAGCATACTTACACATACTGCATGACCCACATTTGTGGAAACCTGTGAGTGTTCTCACCAGCCACTACCACTACTTTATATTACTTTATTATTAATGGTTGGTGCTCCAGTAAATACAAACTTAGGCTTGCGTTCAATGAATTGTATTAGGTCAGTATCTATACACAAGAGGTGCCAATGTTTCTGCAGTATTCTATAAAGGATGTGTGTATCCTTAGAATACTGTGTAATGATGCCAATGATAGTTCTCTTTTCTGAACCCCCATTGGGGACTGTTTATATTGTAGCCGATCTGTTCGGTGCTGTTTGGGCTCGGGAATAAACTGAAACCCAAACAAGCCCGGCTCAAACGAATGCCTGTGATCATCTGGACCACTGCTCTCACTAGCCATCCCAGATAATTACACCATTATCAGAACGTCAACAAAAGGTGGAGGTGTTGCCTTCATTGTGAAAACATCATTAGGCCTTAGGCTTGCCCCTATCCAAACATTCCCTTTTGGAGAACCCCTAACAATGAAACTACCTATTTTGCCCATGCACACCATAACAGTACTTCTTCTATAAAGACCGCCAGGTCCCCTATCCTCCTTCGTGGAAGATATCACACTACTCCTCACAGCCAACTCTAAGCCAGAGTCACAAGTCATGCTCCTAGGAGACTTCAGTTTAAGACTACATGACCCCAAAGACACCAATGCATCGGTTGTCGCCAATACCATTGCAGAACTTGGTTTCTCGCAACGAGTCTCACAAACTACCCACAATGAAGGCAGACTACTAGACTGGATCACTTACCTTAACCGTGGTATCAATATCCTTGCTAACCAGCCTTGTGCATGATCAGACCATCACTTCATCCTTTTCAAAGAACAGGATACCAATCAATCCAACTTGGATAAACCGGTGGCTCCTCCTAGACACTCCAGAAATATGCATAACGTAACAGCGCAAAAGATACTCCTGTTACTCCAACCCATCTTCAATTATTCCACATCCAATAATAACCCAACCTTACTCGTTGATCTGTACAACACAACAATACTCAGCGCCATCAACAAAATCGCCTCCCAAAAAATGCGAAAAGCTAAACCTCGTTCATACCTGAACACTTGGTTTACCCCTCTCCTTAGGCCCTTGTGCAAGGATAAAAAGCAGTGGAAACCTTATGGAAAACCTCCCTTCAGAAACAAACAAAAATAACTTTACAACAGCCTGAGCCACCTATAAAACAGCAATCTTCCAAGCCAAATGCAAATCCTATAATAACAGAATTACCAATGCCAAATCCAACACGAAATAATTATTTATCATGCACAAAGAGCTGGAATCCCTGACCGCTCCACCTGTCTCCTGCACCAAAGATAGCACTTGGTGCACTGTATTTATATTTATTTATTTTGATATTCAAAAAGCCCTGTTAGACAAAATTGAACTCCTTCAAACTAAAATAGAGACAAACAAAAATAGCTTAGCTAATTATACACCTCATTATGCTATTCAATCACCTCCACCTGACCAACACGACCTGTTCAAATTCTCCCCCCTTGCAACAAGGATGTCGAGGATATATAATTATGAGTCTGAAACCCTACAGATGTCTGGGCGATGTTTGCCCAGCAACAATCATAAAAGAAACTGCGAAGGAATTGGCCCCCTTCGTCACATCCTTAATAAATGCGTCCTTTGCAACCAATACAGTTCCTCCCAACCTAAAAGATGCATGGGTACCGCCTCTCTTAAAGAAACCTACCCTTGACCCTAATACCCCAACAAACTACAGACCAATCACCACTGTTTCTTTCCTCTTAAAATTCTGCACAGGGCTGCTTATCTGCAGATCCAGCAACACCTGGAAAATAAAAACCTACTTGGGCTCCGCTAATCCGGTTTCCGACCTAGACATGGCACGGAAACAGCTTTGATAGATCTAGTAACACAATTGGAGACTATAAAAGATAAAGGTAACCTAGCCCTCTTGTTGTTACTAGATCTATCAGCAGCCTTCGACCCGGTGGATCATAAAACGCTATGAAACCACCTCTCATCTGTGGCTCACTTCTCTGATGATGCCACCTCGTGGATTCAGTCCTTCCTCAATAACAGAACGACTAGAGTGATTGCTCCTACAGCATCAGCCACACCTGTACCAGTCACCTGCGGGGTCCCTCAGGGCTCATACGTCTCCTTTACGCTTTAAAATACGCTTTAATAATATTTACGAAGCTGCTATTCGATGATCTAGGTCATTTGGGTGTCTCCTACACTAATTATGCAGACGACACCCAAATCCTGATCCCTATCACCAGTGACTACAATATAGACTCTAAACGTCTAAATGACATATACTTAATTATGCAAGCGTGAATGGCCAAACATGGACTCTGTCTTAATGATGATAAGACAGAGTTGCTCCTGATAGGAACCTAGGCCAGACTCAATAGACTGGACACTCAATTTAACACCTTTAATATTGACGGTAACAGCATTAAGGTCTCCAAAGATGTAAAACCTTTAGGTATCTACATCGACTCCTCACTCACACTGTCGAGACAAATCACTGCAACTACCACAATGACAGCTTATACCTGCAAGCTTATTCATGCTTGCAGACCATTCTTGACAATTAACAACTGCATTGCGCAAGCCAGGGCATTAGTGCTATCCAAGTTAGACTACTGCAACCCGAAATACCTAGGCACTAACCGACACAATTATAAAAAGTTGCAAATCTTACAAAATAACGCGCTTAGGTCAGCAACCAACTTCCCGAGAGCACTGCACATCTCAGAATTGATACGCAGTGTACACCGGCTATCTATCAATCAAAGAATTAGACTCAAAACACTATCACTCACTTTCAAATGTATAAACAACATAGCACCCAAGTACCTCTGTGACAAATTCAAACGCAATGCCTCTTTACGACCAACCCGATCCACCCAATCTAACTGCCTCACTGTCCCTAGGTTTAAGCTCCAAAGGGCAGGAGGTAGCAGTATTCCGGTTTTAGCAGGCAAAATTTGGAATTCATTGCCTACTTGCATTAGAGCTGAGCCATCTTTCCACAAATTTAGAAACAACGCAAAAACTTGGCTCATTCAGAATTCATGTTCACATCTAATCACTAACTATCTACATATGACTAATGTCATCAATAATCTGATATAACTGTAAGTTTTCTTTGTATAGTCTCTGCATAGTATAATTTTACTTGTATATAATTCTGGTCGATGCATTATGTAACCAATGACTTGACGTAACTGTAAATACATCTGATACTGAACTGTAACTTGTTGTTGATCTGTAAACACACTGCTCGCAACTGTAAGAAATGTGCCAGATGCCTCAGGGCTTAGATTGCGCTATATAAATAAATACAATTATTGCAATTAATAAAAAAGAAACGCCCCCAAGGCATAATTTGCCCTTGACCATGCCCCCTGCAGGGTGGAGTGGGTCAGAATTTGCAAACACCACCCCAGTCTGTGCAGGCTGCAGAAAAGGGGGTAGGCAAGTTGATGGCACATCACTATGTCGCGAGCTGAGGAAGATATCAGGCCTTTAGTTGCAGCCTTGGCCCTCCTCCCGCAGCTCTGCTCTCGAAATCACACTGGCACACTGGCAGCAAGTGCACATGTAGACTGAGCACACTACAGTCAACATCAAAGCAGAGAGGAACAGGTCATCTAAAAGAACAGAGGATTGGAACTGGACTGGTGAACACTCGTTCTCTGCTGCTGCGGTAGATAGCATGTGTGCTGCTGACTATTACTGTTTAGTGAGCTAAGTTCATCTGTTCACTCAGTGCTTGAATTGCAAAAGAATAAGTGCCAGGGCCCTAATAATTCCTAGCATACCTGGGACTCATTGGGGAAGGCTGCTCTGCGCCGTTGTGGCCTCTGCCCACAGTATCATCATATTTGGGGTTAAAGCTACAAGTCAAACCAGCGCTTTGGTTGATACACTGGCTATGTCAGATATGTCATTTACAAATAAAAATGTTCAAAATATATGAGATGCTAGTTATGTCTTCAAATGAGAGAAATAATTAAATGCTTCTTTAAACACAGACCCTTACTGACATCCTCTTTGTCTTTCCCTCTCCAGGCCTATGGACCCCCCATATGGTCTCTGTTCTCTCTCCTTTTTCCTCTTCTCCCATTAATGGTGACACCCGGTGGGAGACCCTTCTAGCCTCCTTTCACTCCTCCAAGACCATCATTAATGTCTACTAAATTGGTACTGTCTTGGTCCAGGGCCCTCAGGCCAACCTCTTCCTTTGATAGACGCTTCCCACACCATATCAAGTTCCTTTCCTCTCCTGCTATCCCATCTTTCCCCTCCCTGGCTCCTCTGCTGCATCCATCCTCTGCCACCTCGATGGCACCCTATGCTGCTTCTCTGGCTACCCTGTTGCATCCTTCCTCCTCCACCCCTCTGGCACCCGCTTCATCCTCCCTGGCTACCTTGCCTTCTTGTTACGCTCACCTTGTATCCACGGGGATGCCACCAAGCCGTATGGACACTGCTATCCTTCTCTGCAGTTCCCAGATGTGGCAGAGGGGGGGGGTTCTCCCTTATTGTTGATTCAGGTGTGCTCTCCGTCCTGCCTTCTTGGCAGGGGCACGTTGTCCTTTGTGGGCAGATGCAATCTAGTTACTTCACTGATGCCGGCCCATTTGAAGTCTTTCAGGTAGGTCTTATTGCTGTTGTATATTGTTGTTATTCCTGCATGCCTTTCTTGGTTTAATAATGTCTATTTCTCTTCATTAGATGTGCGGATGTCCAGTGTGGTGCAATGGCTGAATTGGGTCTCGCCGGTAAATGATGGCGTGTAATGAGTGCTATGATGCGGTAAGTAGGTGCTGTGCGCAGCGTAGTGATGCCTTGCCTTTGCTAACCTGTTTTCTTTTCTTTTCCCATAGATCGCGGTGTTCACCCGGGGTGTGGAATTCCGAGGCAATGCTGGTCGAGGAGCGACATGCTAGGTAAGCTTTTCGACACAGTTCATTATGTTGTAATGTCTCTAAAACCTGGTTTCTTTCCTTTTTGCAGATTCGTTGGTCAGGGAGACGTGCTGATCCTAGGAAGCTGTCGCAGGAGCTCTGGGCAGCTAAAGATGAAAATTGCAGGTAGGATCTTGTTGCTAACAATGTTCCTTTTGTCTCCTTATAGGTGCTGTTTCTCCGAGGTTCACGGGTATAAAGTGTGCCATCTTTGAGAATAAGTCCACAACTACAAGAATGGTGTTAAACCCTTGACTGGGAGGTAGGTCAGTGATGAAGTCGAGGGAAAGAGTGTGCCATGGAGTGGGAGGAATGTCTAAAGGTTGTAGAAGACCGGATGGTTTTTGCGACTTATTTTGTGCGCAGACTCTGCAGGACTGAATATATTGGATGATGTCTTTACGCCCGACAGGCTACCAGAAGTTCTGTTTTACCTTAGCTAGAGTCTTGGTGATCCCAGGGTGCCCTTCGATCAGTGAATCATGATAACCTGAAATGATATGTTGTTGTAACTCCTTTGTGGGTACATACAGACAATCCTTAAAAAGGGTCAGTGGTCTTTGATGGAATATTGTTTCCCTTGCGCTTGCCTTGCAAGGAAAGCATCAGGAATCATGGTCCTTTGAATCTCGTTTCTCAGTTCTACTTGAGTTAAGGTTGTCGTGAGGCCCAAGAGTTTGTCTTCAGGTATAATGGGTACAGGGTCTGGAGTCTTATATACTATGTCATCAGTGCCCATATGAGATAGTGCATCAGCTTTCCCATTCTTGACCCCTGGTCGAAACGTGATGACATAATCATATTCGGCAAAGAAAAGGGCCCACCGCAATTGACGTGAGGACTGGGCTTTAGCTGTTTTAAGATATTGCAGGTTTCGGTGATCCGTGATAACTGTAATGGTGTGTCTGTCCCCCAGAAGGTAGTGCCGCCAGGCCTTAAAGGCGGATTTGATAGCCAAGAGTTCTTTGTCAGAGATGGCGTAATTAATCTCCGGAGGTGAGAATTTTTTCCACCAGAAGGCCACTGGGTGTAGCTGGCCGGTTTCTGGATCTCTCTGTGAGAGGACAGCTCCCATTGCCATACTGGAAGAATCAGTTTCCACGATATAAGGGAGACCTGGGCGAGGATACCGCAGGATTGGCGCGTAGGTGAACCTTTTCTTGAGTTCTTGAAAAGACATTTTTCTGCTTCTTCGGTCCAGGCAAATATTTTATTGTTTTTTTGTAACAATACGGTGATCGGGTGTACAACCTGAGAGAAGTCTGGTATGAACCGGCGATAGAAGTTCGCAAACCCCAACATGCTTTGTACCCCTTTTAATGACGTTGGTGATGGCCATTTCAAAATGGCGTCTACTTTATGCACGTCCATCCTGCTGCCTCCTGGAGTAAGGATAAAACCAAGAAACTCAACTTCAGTGACGTGAAAAAAACACTTTTCAAGCTTTGCATATAAACGCTGTTCACGGAGCTTGGTGAGGACTGAACGAACGTGCTTGATATGATCTTGTTTCGAGGTTGAGTACACTAAGATATCATCTATGTACACTAGGGCGCAGACATCAATTAATTCTCTCAAGACGTCATTCATGAAATATTGAAATGCTGCAGAAGCGTTGCATAACCCAAAAGGCTTGACTTGATATTCGTACAAACCGTATTTGGTACGAAAAGCAGTTTTCCATTCGTCTCCGCTTCTGACTCGAACCAGGTGAAACGCTCCTCGAAGGTCCAATTTGGTGTAAATCTGGGCATCATTGACCTGGTCCAGTATTTCAGGGATAAGTGGCAAGGGGTAACAGTTCTTCACAGTGATCTGGTTTAATGCGCGGTAGTCAATACAGGTTCTTAAGTCCCCTTCTTTTTTCAGTACGAAGAACAAAGGACTGGCTGCAGGGGACTTCGATGGACGGATGAATCCGTTTGCAAGGTACTGGTCTAAATAAGACTTCAGATGAAGGTTTTCAGGTTCTGTAAGAGCATAGATTCTACCGCAAGGGACTTGTGCACCTGGAACAAGGTCAATCTGACAGTCATAGTGCCTGTGCGGCGGCAGCGTGTTTGCTTGGTCCTTCTGGAATACATCCTGGAAATCGTGGTATTCCTTAGGCAAGGTATTAGTTACTCCCAGGGTTGATGCCGTCGCTCCGGAAATCGTAGAGATACTGAAGGCAGGTTTCTGTTCTTGATAATAACTGGCTGGGGAGCAGTCACTGGGGAAGGTTAATTTCTGTGCCCGCCAGTCAATCTAAGGGTTGTGAGCAACTAACCATGGCATCCCTAGTATTAGCCGGAATTGAGGTGCCTTGATGAGATCGAACGAAATACGTTCCCGATGTCTGTCCTGGGACAGCAAGATTACCTCGGCTGTGCATTGGGTTACGGGTCCGGAAGTGATTTCTGTCCCATCCACCGTAGTTACCTTGTCCGTAGTTGGCTTGGAACGTAAGGCTACCCTAGCTTGGTCATTTGGGAATGCTCCAGGCCTGCAAAGAAAGTGAAGGCAACACTGATTCATGAAAGCTGTGTACGTCCGTGGGTCGCCTGAAAACCTCTCCGGTGGTGCCAGAGGAACTGTTCCCAGTGACATGATCTGTACCGGAGTGGAGGTAGTGGATGGTATGGTGGGGTTTTGCATCGTTGGATTGCTTCCAGGTAGAGGCGTCTGTCCTGCTTGTAATTGCAAGTATTGCCTGCTAATCTCTTCAGTGCGCTCTTTGGTCACTAATAGGTCTCTCCGGAGAGCATTAGTCTCTTGTCGGGCAGAATGAACCTCAGCACGAAGTTCCCCTAACAATTGGGCCAATTGGTCTTATTCTGATGTCTCCATGGCGCCCTGGTGGATTGGTTTGGCACGATTCGTGTTCTGTTACGCTCTCCTGGTATCCACGGGGACGCCACCCAACCGTATGGACACTGGTATCCTTCTCTGCGGTTCACAGATGTGGCCAGTGGGGGAGGTTCTGCCTTATTGTTGATTCAGGTGTGCTCTCCGTCCTGCCTTCTTGGCAGGGGCGCGTTGTCCTTTGTGCGTTATGCGATCTAGTTACTTCACTGATGCCGGCCCGTTTGAAGTCTTTCAGGTAGGTCTTATTGCTGTTGTATATTGTTGTTATACCTGCATGGCTTTTTTTGGTTTAATAATGTCTCTTTCTCTTCCTTAGATGTGCGGAAGTCCAGTGTGGTGCATTGGCTGAATTGGGTCTCGCCGGTAAATGATGGCGTGTAATGAGCGCTATGATGCGGTAAGTAGGCGCTATGCACTGCGAAGTGATGCCTTGCCTTTGCTAACCTGTTTTCTTTTCTTTTCCCATAGATCACGGTGTTCACCCAGGGTGTGGAATTCTGAGGCGATGCTGGTCGAGGAGCGACCTGCTAGGTAAGCTTTTCGGCACAGTTTGTTATCTTGTAATGTCTCTAATACCTGGTTTCTTTCCTTTTTGCAGATCCGTCGGTCCGGGAGACGTGCTGATCCTAGGAAGCTGTTCGCAGGAGCTGTGGGCAGCTAAAGATGAAAATTGCAAGTAGGATGCTGCTGCTAACAATGTTCCTTTTGTCTCCTTACAGGTGCTGTTTCTCCGAGGTTCGCGGGTATAGCTGGACACGGTGAACGTCACGTTGCAGGATTGCAAAGTAACGCGAAGCGTGTTATCCAAGTCGGTGTGGTTTAAATAGCTTCAAGAAAGTAGTCCAGGTAAAGTAGTTCCTAGGCTACCACACCCAAAACACTATACCGCAAAGCTTGGTTCCTAGGAGACAAGCTATGTGGATGCCTCCATGTTGGCTGGCAGCTTCAAAATAAAGTAGTTCCCCAAACACATGTTTTCACTGTGTATGAGCCTGACGCCATAGGCGCCAGGACTGGCTCCAACAGGGCCTAGGCAGTGGATGCCTAGGTTTATTGGAGACCTGAGCCAAGACTTCTCCTGGCCCATGGGCTTGCCAGAGGGCTTTTTCGATGTGGGTCGTGACACTGCTCCTCCTTCCTCCTCTGTCCTTCCTTGGGCACCTCGAAAACGTCCACAAGGCATACACCTGGCCTATACCCCCCACGGAAGTCCTTCAAAGAGGGTAACCTGCTCCACATCTCTACTCTCAACTCTCGCTCAGCTGTCAAACAATCCTCTGACATCTGCCGTCTCCTGGAAGAACTTGATTTGGATGTCCTCGGTCTCACTGAGACTTGCTTCACGGCCATCTCTGTCAAGAGCTTTGACACTCTCCTTTCTGGTGGCTACAAGATCCTCTCCGAACCCAGAACTAACTGCCCTGTGGGGTTGTAGCCTTGATCTTCCCAGAGTGGATCCCTGCTTCTATCATTCCTATGCAGAACTACTCCTCATTTGAATGCCTGGTATGCAGGCTATCTATCTCTCCTGGCCTTTCTCTCACTGTGGCCACTATCTACACAGGCAGCCTGTCCAGGTTGCCCTCTTCCTCTCTGAGTGGGCTGACCTCTCATCCTCCCTCCTTACCTCTACCTCTCAACTCCTCCTCCTCAGAGACCTGAACATCCACCTGGATGCAACTTGCCCTTCTTCGGGACTCTTTCGCAACCTCTGCAACTCTCTCTCTCTCTCTCTCTCTCTCTCTCTCTCTTTCTCTCTCTCTCTCTCTCTCTCTCTCTCTCTATTCTTCCCACTGGCCCGGCTCAGTCTGCAGGGCACACCCTGGATGTTGTGATCTTCTCAGACCTCCCCTTCTCTAACCCTCTCACCACTCCCCTCTCTTGGAGGGATCACTTTCTCCTTTCCCCCCACATCTCTCTCTCTCTAGCCCTCAGGCCAAACCGACTCCTCCAGCACTGCCACCTACCTCTCGGTCATCTGACCCATGAAGTGTGTGTGAGTTGAGGCCTCTGCCGCTACTTTCTCTCCTCCTTCTGCACCTTTGGCTGACTTACACCATCACACAGCCCTTTCTAACCTCCATCTTTCTATCTCTGACATTCTTGATGTCCTTGCCCTCGTCATGAGGATCTGTTTGAAGCCAAAATCCAAATGCAACTCTTGGTACAATTCTGACCCCGTCACCCTTAAACGCAAGTCTCGGGTGGCTGAGAGGAAGTGGAGGGCATCAGGCGCACCCCCTGATAAACTGGCCTGCCGCCTGCTCCAAAGGCAAAACAGACCCTCTGTCCTCTCTAAGAAGAGAGCCCACATCTGCAGCATCTAACAACTCAACCAAAATCTGCAAAGAGATGGTCTATCCTGCTGCAGTCTCTACTTCTCCTGTTCCCTCCAAGGTACTCTGCATGGCCTTGGCTTTTCATTTCACCAAAGATGGCCATCTCCCAGCTTAATCTGAACACTGAATATGTTGGTTGTCTCCACAACCACCAGCTTGGCTTCAGAGCTGCCAGAAGCCTGAATCTAGTAATTTGTCCATACATTTAATAGTCAGCAATTTTACATGTGGCATATCTCTAGCAAATATATAACCTATTACACTACAGTAAATGAGTTAGTAAATAAATATCACCAAGCTTTCACTTACATCGAGTACGGACATGAGCTCAAAAACACGACTCAAAAATGCTGACTATTAAATGTATGGAAAAATTACTAGATTAATGGATTAGATCTGTTTTCCATGTATAATGAAAGCTGAAGTTTGATAGAACCACGATCGTATGTAACATGTTATCTGTTTGTTTTTAGATATTGTCAAACCTGTTATGGGGTATATGAAAAAGATTAATTACTACATCTAAAGAAATGGTCTGTCCTGAAGAAGGCCGTGGAAAATCACTGGTTGAATGGCCACTAGTGATGGTGTTCTAAAATCCAGAAAGGCCGAAACATGGCGACAATTGACAACAGATTTATGAACTATTGAAGTCTTGTATCTAACACTCTCAAATCAAATATAGTTAGTGTTGTATCGATCTAAATAACCCCTTTACAGATGTTACTGTTTTTAAGAATGGGCTGAGGAGATCATGTATTGTGGACTGTGTTACATGCATGTTAAAATCTTGCTCTCTCTTTTAAATTTTTCTAAATCTGTCTTAAAGTGAATACATTTATGTGGACTTATTTATGATTTTTTGAATTTCTTAATTTTGTGTGAATAGAGATGTGGTTCTATCTCACTTAAATCTGTGGCTGAAGTTGTATGGGTGACATTAATATTAACAGCTGTGAGCATCACCTAAATGTTATATATGTACTAGTACCTAGGATGGTACAATTTATCACTAAGCCGTGATCTGTACTGACATAGAGCGGGGTAATCAGTTATCTCACTTTTGTTTAGCGTATCTAGTATTGTTCTCTCGTTCCGAGAAACTGATCTACCTTAACAACATTTTTTGGGAGATTACCTTTGTGAAGGTAGCCAGTACTGCAGCATTGTGCACGCACCACCCTCAGGATTGCACTGCACACACAAACAATATTCCAGCACTGCACTGCACACACACAACCCTACAGTGCACATGGTGCCACAGCACTGCATATTCACACTACCCGCAGCACCACATATACATCCTAATGCACCACACACAAATACACACTTACAACCCCTTACAGAATATGACTGTGCAGGGATAACTGGGTATACTGAACTCTGTGCGTAGTGTGCTGGTGGTCATAATAGTATCTTGCTTTACCATAATAGTTACAAATAATGGAATGTGTCCTTACTGTGTTAACTCTGCATATTTGAATCCGCCAGCTAATGATACCTTGTCATATTGGCATCTGGCCTTTCTGTGCCAAGTGGGCATGATGGAACCTGCCATCGATGTCCTAATTGGGCGTAATAGAATCTTTCACTGTTATGTTAACTAGACATCATGGAATCTGGCACTCCCTCCTTATTGGGTATCGTGGAGACTGACAAGTCTATACTAATTGTGCATAGCCATGGCAATGGAGTGAGTACCTGGCATTGAATGGTAATGGGGCAAACCCCTGGTGTATTGCTGGCAATGGCTGGTAATGGTATGGGTACCTTGAATTCTGATAAGAAAACCTTTAAATAGGGAGTACCAGGACTTTTATGTCCTTACCTGGTATAGGGTAGCAATATATGGTACATGGTGTGAGTACCAGAGCACTTCATGCCAATACCTGACAGGGTATGGTACTCTCTGGGCTCATGATGGAAATAGGTGTTAATTACCATTAGTACCTAGATGTATGAAGATATTGCCTATTAAGTGCTTAAATATGAGCCAGCTGGCTTCATCAAAAGCTTGTTCTAAGTGGAGTCTAAAGTGTTACAGGAGGCCTGGTAGTAGGCAAATGGGTAATTGGATCTGACAATCTTAGTTGTAGTCATTATCTGATTATATATGCCCCTCTCTCCCTCTCAAATGCTTCTCCTGCCAGATCATTGTCCTTTACCACCACTCTAATGTGTTAACTACTCTCTTCCTGTCCACTCCCACCTTCTGATCTCATCCATTTAACTCTTCCACCAACTAGGTGGAAGCTCTGAAATAATTGTTAAATACCCAGGAATGAAATATGTCTTTCTCTCTGCAGAAATAACCTTATCAAGCATCCACAACTATTCTTCAGTTCAAGAACTGGTAGGCACTTTTTGCAAGGTTCTAAAAGAGCTTTCTTTGCACAGGTGAGCCACTGGGGATCCGCATAACTGTCCCAGCTTCTTCCTGTGAGGCTGAGAGAAGCTTCAGTGCTTTCACTGACTGAAACCCTTGATACATTCAACCGCGTACCAGAAAAGTCAGAATCATGTTGCTGTGTGCAATATACATAAATATAACATGGACCTGGTAGAAATAAAAGCAATTGCAAAAGAATCTGTCATGCATACTGAACGTCACAAAAAACAAAAACGGAACACATTTTCATGATCATCACTGGTTATGAAATAATTGTGTGCAGTAGCACCTTGGAACGCATCTCATGCGCAGAATGGAATTACCACAGTAAATGACCTCGGGCCCAAATAACCGGACGGACTCAAAGAACATGTCAAAGTACTACTTTATTGTCAGCTCAAATGAAGTAGGGAAATCTGGTGACCAATCAAAATGCCTAGTATCATCTAAGTTTTGATTACACAAAGGCTTTATACTTCGATGTACGTCAGCTATGATCTCATCCGACATGGCAAACAGTAAAACCTATCGAGGGGAGGGATTGGTTAAGGGAACATATATACCTGAAGTGCGTATAAGTATTAATAACATTATTGGCAATAATGTTATTGGTACGTATGGTAGGCACACCTCAAACTACCTCTAAATAGGTATAATACTGATTATGAAAAATAATAACAACGGATTGGCCTCTGCAACACTGTATAGCATGCCGCTTCATGGCCACTCATGATTGGTTGGCATACTGTCCCAACCTTGGACCTTCGACTCGCTAGCAGCATGTGAACAAAACAAAATTCAGGTGCAGAGAACAACGTCAGACCACTGCCCACTTTGGTCGATTAGTCTACCACGTCTCATCAGTTAGATAAGGAGCCAAGGCTGTTTTAAGGGAGTCACGGTACACCACTATCTTTGTCTGTGGCTTAATGAATAGACCACGTTTTTGAGTCTTGCACCACGTGTCAGTAGACCACGAATTTGTCAGTTTTGACCTGTTATTTACTGCTATTTGATTTAATTATGCTGGGTGCTATTACTCCTCTTGGCCTCTAGAGACTTGGTTGCTCCGTCTTTCGTGTGCTTTCTTCATCCTTGATTGTCCAATACTTGGTGTAGAACTCTACACATTCTTACCTAACACTGATGACAGGTGATGGGATTGGTGTAGAGTGGATAACAGTGACTATTGGTTTACTTCTGCTCAAATAAACCATCCTCAGGACTAGCTCCACCAAAAAGTAAAGTAAACTCGTAACAAACAAATGCCAGAAATTGATAGTTTTAATGAGCAGTCCTTTACTGCACTTACAATGGAACAATTGAAGGATTTCTGTAGAACAAGGGGACTGAGTTTAAAGGGAAGAAAAAATGGGAAGAAAAAATAAGTTGGTTACAAAGTTGTTAAATCACCAAAATCCTGGGAGTAGGCCCATAACTCCTACTTCCAACATTGATATGGAGGAAATTGAAGAGAATGATAGTTCAGAGCTTAGCTTCAATCTGCCAAATAGGTCAGAAGGCATGGAGGATCCTCAAGGGGTGAGCAACCCCCATCCACAGCCTTCGCCTTTACCTCAACAACCTCCTGTCATGACCACTTTGGGTCAAAATGTAAGCCGCGAATATCTCTCACTTGGAAGAATGAGACTGGAACTAGAATTCAAGAAACTTGCAGTACAATCTGAGGACAAAGACAAGGAGAGAAGGCTCAGAGAGGGGGAAGTGGGTATGATATGAAAAAGATGTCCCTTGATTCTGCTTCCTTCCCAGGATTCTGTCGGTCTACTAGTCCCAAGAGACCTCGCCTACCAAAAGAGACTGTAAATATGTATGATCCTAAACATGTTGTGTTTGATTGGTTGAGTACATTTTAATTCAGCCATGGTTTGCAGAATATGTATGAGAATTATTTATTTGCATGGATCATGTCAAGGCTACCCCAGAAAGGTTGTGATGCTATTATGGAATTTAATGCGAATGTCAGGAAAGATTATGAAATAGCCAGGTTTGGGAAGACTCCTTCTCAATACCTTAAAGGATTCAGAGATCATAAAAAGAAGGATGGTACCCATGGGTTTGTGAATGCCTGAAAAACTTAGATGGTTGAGTTAATGGTTCCAAAGTGAACTCCTTCGAAGGAATGAGATATTTATTTTTTACTAGAGAATATGTTGGGTGTCCAGTCA
This sequence comes from Ambystoma mexicanum, assembly GCF_040938575.1. NCBI lineage: Eukaryota > Metazoa > Chordata > Amphibia > Caudata > Ambystomatidae > Ambystoma > Ambystoma mexicanum. Next base: position 282,558,260 of record NC_090931.1, on the reverse strand, counting down.
ATTCGTCGACCTCAAATTGGTCGAATGACATTTGGTTGACGCAATTTCGTCGAAAACCATTTAGTCGAATTTTTTTTTTAAATTATATATATTTTTTTGGGTGTTCGTTTAGGCAAAAAAAGGTTTTTTAAGGCAAAAAAGGGGGTTTGGGGGGGACCCCCCCAAAAAAATAAATAAATAAAGGGTTAAAATAGAAAAAAAGAAATTTCGACGAAATGGTTTTCGACCAATTTGCTTCGACCATTTGTCTGGTCGACCAATTTTTTTCGACGAATTGACTGGCAACCAATATGTTGTATGGCCTCTTTCCTGAGCTGACACAGCACCTGGCTGACTCCAAGGAACTTGATCCCAAGAGGCTAGCTCAAGCTGCTGACATATGGGTAGCCACCAGGGCCACTCATAAGGATTCTGGGGCATCTCAGAAAAAGGATGAGAGAAAAAAGCACAATAAAGATAGTAAATACAATTCTAATCCTCCACCACCGAAAGAGGTCCACAAAAACCATAAGAGTAAATACCAAGGGAAGCCATACATGTCTAGTGAAACCTCTGGGGCCACACCAGAGGGATGTTACCAGAAACCCCATTCCAAAAAAGCTTTGGTAAATGTGTGGTTTATGGGTCTGGTGACCAGAGGGAAAGGAGATCCCAGAGGCAAAAGTAAACCTTCAGGGGTTCACATTGTCTATTTACCATTCATTCCTACGGATGAAGCTCCAATGACAAGTGCTCACTTTCACCTACTAGCTGAAGAACACATTGGAGTTCAAGCTAGTGTTTCTTTAGTGTCCTTGTGTCTGTGGGAACAACAGAATATAGATGTGTATAGTGCCATACCTGGCAACACAAAAGAATATTACAAGGACTCCTGTCATCAGAGACACTGAGGCCAGCATTACAGTGGTTGATGAAAGTTTCTTCAAACGTGAGGATGTAGCTAAGGCACCCAAAGGTCAGACTAAACTTGCTGGAGGCCCTAACCAAATGGTTCCTATTTTGTCAGCCCTTAACCAGTGCAATAACATGACTGTAAGAATTCCTGTTAGTGTGCAATCCTAAGTACCTGTAGGGAGACTACAGGTACTTCGGATTGCACACTAACAGGAATACCCCCAGGCCTCCCAGCAAGAAGAAACAGGAGTTGACAAGATTGGCCACAGAGGCAACCTTGAGAGACTCTCAGTTTGAGATCAAGGAGAAATCCAGAATCTCCAACCATCAGGCAAGCAAACCTTCCACTTCAAGAAAGAAGAAAGAGGCCAAGGAGAAATCCAGAGTCTCTGGTAAGAAAAAGGGTCTCAAACCCAAACCTGCTCTGAAACCCAGGACTTCACCCAGAGGCCAGTCCCTGGTGAACCGAGTGACCCCCACACACAGCTGAGGCTGTGTGGGTGGACATATCAACTCCTGAAGCGCCATCTACTGGAGAAACAGAGCTGAAGGAGGTCCTTCCCTGCTTAGAAGATCTGGATCCCAGAGACTATCCTGAGCTGCAGACGTTGATTGCAGATGGTGGACCTTCTGGGGAAGAATTCAGCAGAGGACAAAGAGTGTGCTCCTTTCTAGAAGGTCTGAGACACCATACAGCTTCCCAGCTGCAAGGGCAAGAGCCAGGGAAGCATCAATTCTACTGGGAGGGTGATCCCCTCCAGAGTGAGCCTACAGGATCTATCCAGGGGACTTCTGGTGACTGGTAGTACCCCATGAGGAAAGACCCAAGCTCCTACAACTATCACATGAGATTCCGCTGGCTGGTCACTTGAGTTTCAAGAAGACGAAAGAGATGCTTTCTCTGTACTTTTACTGACCCAAGATGGTTGCAGATGTTGATAAACATTGTAGGAGCTGCCACACCTGCCAGAGCTCTGGCAAAAGTGGTTCCAATAATGTGGCACCCTAGGTTCCCCTCCCAGTGGTGGGAGTTCCTTGTGAGAGGGTGGGGATTGGCATTGTAGGTCCCCTAGACCCTCCAGCCGCCTCAGGCAACCGATTTATATTGGATGTGGTAGACCATGTTACCAGATCCTGAGGAAATACCTATGAGGACTGTTACTGCCCAAGCAGGGGCTGAGGCCCTACTTGGTATTTTACAAGGGTTGGGTTTCCTAAGGAAGTTATCTCTGACAGGGGGTCCCATTTTATGTCCCACTACATGCAGTCCATGTGGAAAAATTGTGGAGTAATTTACAGGTTATCAACTGTCTAGTACCCACAAACAAGTGGGCTGGTAGAGAGGTTTAACCAGATGATGAAGAGCATGATAGGTGCCTTACAGGAACCCCTGAGAAGAAAGTGGGACCTTCTACTGCCATGCCTTCTATTTGCTTATAGAGATGTGCCTCAAGCTGCAGTGGGTGCTCCTTTGAGCTCCTCTATGGTCATCCTGTCATAGGCCATTTGGCCCTGATCAAAGAAGGGTTGAAGAGTGCTCCCCCCCTAAAGCCAGTCCGTGTCACTGACTATGTACTACGCCTCAGGAGGAGGATGGTACTCTTGATGACTGAAGCATCTGTCAACTTGAAAGCTGGTCAGGCTCTGGTCAAACATTTACATGACCAGAATGCCAACATGGTGGAGTTTACTACAGATCAGTTAGTACTATTTGTGGTTCCTACAAAGCACAGACAAATGGATTGGACCCTTCAAAGTTGTAGGCAAACTTGGAGAGGTTAATTATTTAGTGAACTTGGATAACCCCAAGGAGGCCCTTATCGTCTTTCACACTAACCGTCTGAAGGCCTATGTCTCTAGACCAGAACTAGGAGCTTTGCTTCTAGCCTCTGATCAGGAGGGGGAGGAGAGTGAACCTCTCCCTAATCTTCTCAGGGGACACCCTTCAGATGAGACAATTGAAAGATCTGACTTTGCAGCAACAGGAGGAGTTCAAAGCTCTGTTGACTCAGTTTGAAAGGGACTCAGTTTGCATCACTGGTGACCGTCTCCCTGTCAAAAGCAGGAGCTACGGAATGTCTGATCATGTCAGAACTCACATAAAGAAAGAGGTCAACAACATGCTTGACCTTGGGGTTATAGAGCCATCTACCAGTCCATGGGCTAATCCAGTTGTACTAGTGCCAAAAGCAGGATCCAAAGAGTTGAGATTATGTGTGGACTATAGGGCTCTGAATGCAGTCACAAAGACTAACGCCCATCCTTTACCAAGGACAGATGAGCTAGTGGATAAACTCGAGCTGCCAAGTTCCTCAGTACATTTGACGTGACCTCAGGTTATTGGAAAATAGCACTGACAGACCATGCCAAGGAGAAAACTGCATTTCCTTCCCCTTGGAAGCATATACCATTTTAGGTGTATGCCTTTTGGACTAAAGAATACACCTGCTACATTCCAAAGGATTGTGAACCAGGTTCTGAATAGGTTAGAGGACGTCTGCATGTCATACTTGGATGACATTGCAGTGTTCAGCCCCACTTGGGAAGACCATCTTCACCACCTAGGATATGTATTGCAGGCTCCTGAACAGGCCCATCTGACCATCAAGGAAAGTAAATGTCAAATTAGTCAGAGCAAAGTGGTTTACCTTGGGCATGAGGTAGGGGGAGGTTAGATTAGGCCCTTGCCTAGTAAAGTACAAGCTGTACAGGACTGGGCCACCCCCACTACTCAAGCACAAGTGAGAGCCTTTCTAGGTCTCACTGGGTACTATCGAAATGTCATTGAAAATTATGGGAGCATAGTTTCTCCCAAATTTCCTAAGAAGGTCAAATGTAATGAGGAGTGTGCCAATGCATTTGAAGGGCTTAAAACAGCTCTCTGCAAATCTCCAGTTTTAAGTGCTCCTGATTATCTGCAATCCTTTATTGTATAGACAGATGCCTCAAATACAGGGATAGGTGCAGTCTTAAGCCAACTGGATGATCAAGGCAGGGAACACCCTATTTTCTTCATCAGTAGAAAACGGATGGACCGTGAAACAAAGTGGGCAACCATAGAACGTGAATTTTTTGCCATTGTGTGGTCATGGAAGAAGTTTAGGCCATACTTGTATGGTTCTACTTTACTTTTTCAAACTGGCCACCAACCCTTGAGATGGTTAATGCCAATGAAGGGAGAAAATCCTAAATTACTTAGATGGTCAATCAGCCTCCAAGTGTTTGCTTTTACCATTGAGCATAGGTCAGGATGCAATCACCAAAATGCTGATGTCTCTCCAGAAAGTTTGAACGACCGTAACAAGAGATTCATCCAGGAGTGGGTTAAATCCTCATGTCCCTTAGTTTGGGGGCAAGAGTGTTAGGGAAAATGTTCATTTCTGTGCCAATTCCCTTTAACCTTAGAGACCCCCAGCTCTTTTGCTGAACTCAGGGCTTTTTAATTGTTACTCCTGAGTGAGTGGGACTTCCCCCCCCTCATGTATTGTTCTGACTAGGAGTTTGTGTTTCTCGCTGTTTAATGTACTCTGGTAAGCTCCATAGCACCCTCGTGTGGTGCCACTGAGAAGTCCCTTGGACTTCTAATGTAAAATACATTTTCTTGGGCAAACTACTGTTGCCAAGAATAGTAAGATTACATATGTCTTACTTACCTTTTCTTTTGTGGGTCCAGTACACACCACCCAATGTGGAGTGCTGGGGGGTTACATAGTAATCCCTGATCCCACTTCTCATGTAACATTCCATACATGCCAACATTCTGTGACCAGAAATCTGTAGGAATCTTAAAGTTTCAAAAATAGTCATGCGAGGAGGTAATGATAGGAATAGGGCACATCAGCAGCCCATTGTCATTGAATGAGCCAGCCGCCGCGGGTGCATTCAATGACAATGAGGCACTTGCCACGGCAGCTCAGGGGAGCCCTTGAAAGACTCCCCCGAGTTGGCGTGGTGAGGGGCTAATGGCACCTTTTGTCAAAGGTACCCGCGGCGGAGGGGCACCCTTAGCCCACCGCCGCGGGCTCCTTTTACATCAAAAGCCTGCATGCCACGCCTTCTCCTGCTATGCCAGCTCGGGGGAGCCCTTGAAAGACTCCCCCCCCCCCCCCCCCAGCTGGCGTGGACAATTTTTTTTTTTTTTTTAAAAGTCGGTATTTGCTGCCAATAAATCGGTAGGCGGTAGGACTGCTTAAAAAGCGGTATCCTACTGCCTAAATCGGTAGGGTTGGCAACTATGACATTCTAGTTACACTAACTCACTTGAATGGCTGGTGGCAGTGGTTTCTTTTTTTACTACCTTTGTGCCATGTATCTGCAGACTGACTTGTCAGTTGACCATTTTCCCAAAATGGCCCTGTCTTCTTTTCTGTCATAACTTGTCAGTTATTTCCTTCTGGGATTTTATTCTGTTGTTTGAATCAGGGTGCAGTCCTTTGTGCATTTTCCCTTTGGCGGGCTTTAACCCTGAAGCCCGCACAGGCTCCAGTGTGTCTGGAAAGGCGGAAAGTGAGGGAGGGTGCCAAAACATCCATGTCCTTTGTCTTTAGGTGTACCTGAGTGAAACCAGTTCTGATTGGCCGGCTGGCTGTCTGGGTGGGCAGACACTCTGCTAGGTGATTGATAGCCTAGGGCTGTGAATGAATGAGAGCTTGCTTTAAATGTGAGGTTGTTGGGACTAGAGGCAGAGTCGACCACTGGAGGGCAACATTTCATGAAGAAGATGTGAAGAGACGCCAGCAGCACCCTCCTGGACCACAAAGTGCACAGTGAAGCCCTGCAGCTGTGCTGACCCCATTTTCCTTTCGACTGGAAAGACTCGCAAGGGATAACTTCCTCCCTTCTACCACCTAGTCTTAAGACAAGCTTCATTTTGATGCATCCCCGACTTGCTGTGACTTTCCAAGGCTGCAAAATCTCAATGCTCGGGGAACCCTGACCATCACCGAGAGCATTGTCTTCGGAAGTACAAATCTGGCCAAAACTTTGTGGGCATCCAGAGGGCCCTACACAAGCAGGACATTTTCATCCAGAGTCCCCTTAACAGAGTCCAGGACTGAAGGATCAAGTAACTTCAAACCAGAGCTGTTCGTTCTTCTTTGGCACTGAGAAAAAAACACCAAACCTGCAAAAGATTTCTGAATCAAGTAAAATCCACTGCTGCAGAGTTCCTCTCTCGAGTGCTTCCTCAGAAGCCCGGCAGGCGTCCTCTCTTTCATCACCACGACCAAGGACCAGGAGCAAAGGTCTGCTACACTGCAACAGGAAGGCATCCAGCTGGAACCAATTCTTCAATTCACAGGTACTGTGGGGTTTGGGGTACATATATCTTTTGCCATTTGTGGTGCTTCCTAGCTTGGGGGGTACTATTTTCAACCCTTTTGAGTTGACCTCAACTCACCTGCACTGGCCTCCCAGCTTGTGCTTCAGCAGGATGGCTCATCTTGAGTTTTTGTGGTCTTCTACTGAACTACTGACTATTTTAAAACATCTTCTAAGAAGAGGGCATCATAACTTTCAACTGGCCCATTGACTTTGGCTGTCTTGACTCCCCAAAGGCTCCTCCTCTGAGCATATTGGCTTTGAATGGCTTATTCCCTCAAATGTTTTCATTGTTGAACACTATTATTGCTGGGATAAAAGACTGCTTACATCCCTCTGGGAGAATCTAACTGTTTTACTACGTATCAAGTATATTCTGATCTGACTTTAACTTTTCCCTCCTTGAAACTCAATATTGTAATGGTGATCATAAATAAGTGCTAATACTGACCTCAAATAACTTCACTCAGTGTGCTGGAATATGTTTGGCATAAGAAAAGTGTACTCACCTACTTTATTGCTCTTGTTGAATTGAATCCTAACTTTGGGATTAATGTTACTATTAGTTGCTGCTATTTAATGATTGTCTGATTATCCTTGTGTGTATATAAATACATTTTTATACTATAACTTTAAGTGTGTGTTTACTTGGATAACTGTATTTACTAATTTCAGTGCATGGCTCTGCAGCTCACATTACCCCTTTTAAGATAAGCCTGGCTTCTCAGTCACTCTACAAACTTGTGTAGTACAGGCCTATATAAAAAGGTGGGTTGCCTAATACCAAGAGATAAGTATTGTAGAGTCTAACACTTGGCACTTGCAGATGTTTTTGCTTCTGCTTAATATAAGAGAAATGTGCCCTTCATTCATAGTTTATCCTGTTTAACTACCTTTGTAGTTTCCAATTATGTCCTGCTGTGCAATACTCCCTCTCAGAAAAACAGATATTCTTTGTTCCTTACATAAAGCTGTTTTCTGCAACGTTTCAAATCTACAGCCCTATTTTGTCTCTGAGGTCGTTTTTACATGATTCGACGTTCATCTTTCCATCATGGCCGTTTTAACCATGTCATAGGGTCTACTGCAGCAAGATTGTTTTTATCTCATCTACCGTGCGTAACTACTCGTCTGGTAACTTATCTTCTTTGTATATATGGTTCTTTGTCTCTTTATACATGTTTCTCTTGTTACATTATTCTTTAAGCATTCAAATATCGTTTCAGTATGTCTTTGTATGTTCTCTTCATGCCGTCACTTTACTCGGTCTGACTTCATTTACAGCTCTTCTATGTCCAATGGTGTATGCCGACATCCTTCCACCACGTCAGTGCGAGGGACATTCAATATGGTTCTCTGAGTGCATAACGTCTCTCATATCTTCAGTGAGGTATTGGGACGATCCTTGCTGCCATGCACAGAGTGTTCCTGTTCTGCTTCCACTATGAGAGAGGTGAGGAGGTGGGCAATAGAGATGACGGCATCTTCTCCTCTACAATTGGCCCTTTTTACTTTGTTGAAATTCCTCCACAGAGAGATGTTGAAGGAGAGGGAAACATCAGTCAAGGAAGAGAGATGGGGCAGATCGGTCTCGATGGAATGTCATGTTTATCCTATTTGTCATATTGTATCTATGTGATAAAATTGTATTTCCGAATGATGTTTGTTTATGTTTGCTTTGTAAATAAATCAGCGTGTGCTATGTAGTGAAGCACAACCTACTTTGTGCTTCAGGCTATTGTTTATGGATAGTGTGATGTTTTATCAATAACCAGATCAGCACACACCACACTCTTAATGCTGCCTGTGAATATTGTGCAACAACGACAATGGTGTATGCATGTGAATGGTGTGAGTATGGGTCTGTCTTGATATCCTCTCACTATTTGTTATTGGCAGCATTTTTAGTGATCATCCACCAGTTGTGTCCTGTTAGTGCTCTGGGGCCCTAGGACTCTGAACCTGCCCCAGCAGTGACATGACAATGCAACCGAAATTGCACTATGCCACCCTAGTACGCTTTACCATATGTCCTAAGCAACCTGTAACAGCATCACAATGCCACAGGGCCACATGTGTGCTTTATAAATTTAAAAATATAAATAAATTGTGCTATAGGACACCAGTAGTGTGGCTTTCTCCACCAATGTATTGCTAGTAATATAGGGCTCCAAAGTATTTTTTGTAGCAGTAGCACTGAAAGTTCATTTTGAAAGTTCATTTTAAAAATAGATCTGAATTATTTGATTGTTGAATCTAAAATTGACATTGGACATTGGAGACAACTGTAAGCTTCTCCATCTTGCGTCCCTGTTTTGCTTTTCTGTCCTGTGTAATGGCTCTAGAACCAGTTGCCTTATTACACGGACCAAAAGTTCTTGGACTCACGGAGGCAATAATAAACACACACACTTAAACCAATAGTTGGAACATAATCGGCTCTTTAAAGGCCCTTTTATTCATACAAGATATAAGCATAGAAATTGGTAAATATGATTATTTATGCATAGACACACACAGGCAAGGATAGCTACAAACAAAGATTATATCGCCATTAGTGTAGTTGAAGGAGAAAGCTTCATCTCAGCCACTATGACACCACTCAGTCCCAAGGCAGGTAGGCAGAGAGATCACACGTGCTAACTGGGTCTGGAGCGGAGCGTCCTCCCTCTTAGCGAGACTTCATCACCAACCATCTGATAGCATCCACCACCTCATCCGTTATTTTACCGGTCATCCCCACCAGCAAAGTCACAATTATATTTGTATACGCCGGTGGAGCAGACCGAATGATTGTATTTCGGGCTGAAACCGATAATGCTACTGCCCCCCTATGTTTGGGATCCTCAACATGGATGGCTTCCTTCATGGCAGGCTCCTTTATCCTCTGAATTGCCTCTCTCAGTGTGTACCACTTCTTCTCCTCACTTGGCCAGTCCGATGTAATCGGATACTTACTATTACACCCTAGGGCAACTAACTGTAATATTGATACTTGCGGTTCTCTCCCTTCCTCATCATGAGGTGGCCCTGCAAACAATACGCCCTGAACATGTGTTTCCTGTGACAACGGCAGAAATCTTGAGGCTTCCGTCGCATCCACAAGAAGACCCGCCGCACCTCCATCAAATAATCTGACCATCTATGTTAACAGAGGCTCACCAGCCCTCTGTTTCAATCGGCTAATTATTTCCCCAACCTCCTGCTGAGAATAATCCTCTAAGGTTGTCATATCCACTAAACCACCACCCAGATTATTCAGATTTGGCACAGCTTGCCTAGGCATGAATGGTTTAACTGTCATCTCTTTCCAACCAGGTTCTGGTTTGGACAGCACTTCCTTTTCCAACCCGCTATCTGAACTACTACTGTCGAACAAGTCTCTGTCCCATTGGTCGGGGTCCCAATCAACCCCTGCAGGGGCAATTACTGTTGCTACCTTTCAGGTATTTACCCTCCCTCTTCTCTTTTGATATTTGTATTGGGCGACTCTCACAGCAGCTCGTTCGGCCACTGCTTGCTGTTTATCCTCCTTATCTTGATACAATTTCATTTGAAGCTGCTGTATTAACTTAATCTGTTTCTCACAGCGAGCTCCTTTTCAAGTCTGAGGAGAGTCGCTTGAAACTCTACATTCTGTTGATGCACCCCCCTGAAGGCATGCAACAGAATCCACCCTTATCTACCCAATGCAGAGCACTCCTTTCCCTTTTCCGCATGTACCTGTTGCAGGCAACCCGCCACTTCTGCCGGACTTGCCTCTCCTAAACTCGTATCCCAAGTCTCGCTCAAACCTGCACCACACACCCAAGTCCGTGCCAATTTGTCATATGGAGTCTTTGTCCACCTTGGGATCGTCACCTCAGGACAGCCTCCACCTGCAGAGCTTCCTTTTTTCCTAAATAGGGAACTCATGGTGTCAATGAATGTTTCACGTCCCTATCAACAATACCTGCAAACACACCCAATTTCTTCCCAAACAAAAAGAAAATTGCCTTTCTGAGTCCAAGCTCCAAATTCGTCAGTTTCTTTGGCATCAATAACAGCACAAAAACCCTGCTCACAGCGCCAAATGATTTGCTTTTCTGTCATGTGTAATGGCCCTAGAACCACTTACCTTATTACACGAACCAAAGGTTCTTGGACTCAGGGAGGCAATAACAAACACACACACTTAAATCAATAATTGGAATATAATCGGCTCTATACAGGCCCTTTTATTCATATAAGATTTAAGCATACAAATTAGTAAATATGATTAGTTAGACATAGACACACACGGGCAGGGATAGCTACAAACAAAGATTACATCACCATTAGTGTAGTTGAAGGAGTGAGCTTCATCTCAGCCACTATGACACCACCGAGTCCCAAGGCAAGTAGGCAGAGAGATCACATGTGCTAACGAGGTCTGGAGCGGAGCGTCCTCCCTCTCAGCGAGACTTCATCACCCGCGGTTCCAATTCTCTGTCTACCACTAGGATACCTCTTCTCTTATGGGGGAAAAAATCCTCACCCACCTTAGGTTGCTAACCGTCCCTGGCCGAGGGACAGACAGCAAGCATGGGGCGCAAAGAGTGAAAAAATCCAGTTAGTAGTGGAAAAACCCAGTTTGTCTCCCACGCCCGGCACACCTTATCACTGCACCTGCACAACTCTAACTCCCTTCTTGGCTTGTCCTTGAGCGAACAATACACCAGCTAGCCTCCACAGTGAGCTCACCTGCTTCAAAATATAATATCGCATCTGTGGCAGAACTTATGTCTGCTAACTGAACTCCCAGAAACATAGACTTTCCTTGCGGTTTGGAAGTAAATGTCCAACATGGCCACGCATCGGCGTATTTTAGTTCATTTTCACACATGCATTACACTCCCATGTTACAGGAGTCCATCCATTCAGAAATATATATCTGAACTTTATTACCTCATTCAAATAATGATTCTTACCTTTTTTGCATAAAAGACAACCAATTATTATGGCCATGTATAAAACACACCTCAAGTAGAACAAGTCAGTTAAACAAGTTGAGATCTTCTAAGAGATTAAGAGAATTGTGTTTCCTTGAAATCCCTGTTGTAAGATTTCAAATATTTGAACATTTGTTTTAGCAGTGCACAAAGACTTTATTTCTAACTGTTTTGATGAAAATGTATTTACAATCAGCTTTAAATAGTGTGCCATAGATGAGAAATCTACAACCTATTTGAACTGTAACTGCGGACCTGATTTACAAACAAACTTTCAATGTGACTTTCCCATGTTAAAACATTTTTGCAAATCAGGCCGTGTTTTTAAAACTGTCATTATTTGGTGCTCCTCCTTAAAATACACCTAATCTTGTGGGGGTTGCAACTCTTTGCACTTGGCTCTATGGCTGTTTGGATTGGGTGGTGTCTGTAGCAAAGTCTCCAAGGTATCCCCTATCCCCCCACCCCAGATTGTGTGTGTCTCCTACGACCCTGAGATTCACAACCGGATAGGCTTTGATCTGTGGAAGTCCTGCGGCTCTTTTTCCTGGTCACCCATTTCAGAAGATTACACTCAAGAGGTCAGTTGACCAGGATTTAACCTTTTCAGCGGGCAACATAATGAAGTCCAGACCCTCAAGCAGTCTTTTGGCAAAGATATATATATATTTTTTTAACCTTTATTTATTTGTCTTGACAACACACCAGAGACAAGGGGAGCCACATGCCCCCCGCGGTAAACAACCAAGCAGTATACATATTCAGCAGTGTACCATGAGTTATATGGAACAAACAGGGGAATGAGGAGTTAAACAGAGTATTAGCAGCAGCATCGAGAGGAACAATGTTCACGGGGAACAATCAGGGGAGGACGAGACAGAGTTTGACGGTGAGGCCATGGCAGCCATGTAGTCCCGGAACTTCCGCCAGATGTCTCTTGGCCTTGAGCGTGGGTGTTGCATTACACTCCAGGACTCTTCAGTATCATGAGCCCAAGTGATTGTCTTAAGCCACTGTGTGTAGGTAGGGGCCCCAGGGCAAAGCCAGCACATCAATATGCAGCGGACTGCCAACAGCATGCACAGACCTGCCAGTTTCCTAGAGTCTCTGGTCAGCTGAGGAAGATCATGGAAGAGGCAGTGCAGCAGGGTGGGGGCAATAGTGTGTTCCAACATGTCTGATAGTGTGAAACAGATGTCAGACCAGAAGCGGGTCAGGCGAAGACAATACCATAGCATGTGGATGTAGGGAGCTTGATCGGCACCGCACCTGGGGCAATTGGGAGGAACGTTACTAAACATGCGGTGTAGCCTCGTTGGTGTATGATGGTACCTGTGTAGCACTTTCAATTGAATTAATTTAAATTTAGTGTTATAAGACACGTCATGGGTGCGGGCACACATTCGGCACCATCTTTCGTCAGTGAGCTCGACCCCGAGATCTTCCTCCCACCTGCATTTCAGTTTAGTGAAGGAGGGGGCTGCTCTAGTCTGTAATAAGGAGTAGAGTTTCGACACCTTACCCCTGAAGGAGTAGAAGGAGCAGAGCTCCGTAATTATAGGCTCGTCAGGTGGTAGAGTGGGGAAATCGGGGTCTCTGGATTTGAGACTCTTCCGGAGTGAGGAGTATTGTAGCCACACTGAGGGCCGGCGCTTGAGGGAGAGAGGGAGGTCAGGCCACTCAACAAAGTTGCCCTGCTCGTAGGCATCACAGAGTGTCAGGAGCCGGCATCCGACCAGCGGGATACTACTGATTGCGGAATATGTGGGACACCTGGGAAGAAGTTCCATAGATGCAGGTCCCCATGGAAAGGGTGAGGCGTGTCGACCATTGCCCAAAGTTTGGTCAATGCTAAGGATGTGCTAGCCACGGGGTCTGCGGAATCCAAGTCAGGAGGGATTGGCTTAAGAATCAGGGAGCCAATCACTCAGTCACAAACCGTTAGTTTCTCTAGTCGAACATGAGGGGGGGGATCAGTGGCGTTAAACCAATGAGCAGCGAACTGAGATTGGGCTACCACACAGTATCTTGCAAAGTCGGGGGCACTGAACCCGCCCAGTTCCTTGGTAGTGGACAGCGTAGACAGTTTGAGGCGTACTGCACCAGAATGCCAAAGGTAGGTATTGCTTATGCCGCGTAGTGTTTTAAAAAATGCATCACCGGGCCATATAGGCAGATTGGTGAAGCGGTAAAGAAGCTGAGGTAGTACCACCATTTTTAGAATTCCAATTCTACCTGCTAGTGAAATGGGGAGCCTGGTCCAACCGGAGGCTTTTGTAGCAAGGTTAGTTAGGTAACTTTGGTAATTGTCCTCGCGGAGCTTCGCCGTGTGACGGGAGACCACCACCCCCAGGTAAGTGATGCTGGATGGAGACCAGATGAATCCACATAAGTCCAATGGGAGTTGCGTGGAGTCGGTGAGTGGAAACAAAGCGGATTTGGAACAGTTTACTTTTAGACCAGATATGTTTCCAAAACTGGCAACATCTGCTAGTATAGGGGCAAGGTTGGTTTCAGGAGAGCGGATGTATAGAAGGGCATTGTCGGCGTAGAGGGAAATTATATTGGATTTGCCGGCTACGCGCAATCCCCTATGCGAGTGTGACTGGCGGACCATGTCAGCGAAGGGTTCTAAAGCTATGGTGAAAATGAGCGGGGAGAAGGGGCATCCCTGTTGCGTACCTCTGGATATCTGAAAGGGAGTAGAGCACCTGATCTCAGTGCGGACTCTGGCTGATAGGGCAGTATAAAGTAGCCTTATCTAGGCTCGGAAGTTAGGACCGAACTTGCATTTCTCGAGAACTCGCCATAGGTATTTCCACGAGACCGAGTCAAATGCCATCTGCATGTCTAGAGTGGCTGCCACCGCCTGTGTGGCTGGGCTGATCCTACTGATCACATTGAAGAGTCTTCGTAAATTCAGGGATGTGGACCTGCCCGGGACAAATCCCGCCTGGTCCAGGTGGATGATGTGGGGCATGTACGGGGCTAGGCGGTTGGTTAGTAACTTAGTGTATATTTTAACATCACTGTTAATCAACGAGAGTGGTCGGTAAAAGCCACACTGAGTAGGGGGTTTACCAGGTTTGAGGAGCACTGTTATCAGTGCCTCCCAGAGAGAAGGAGGAAGGATACCCCTATCGCATGATTCCTCCCATAGGGCTGTGAAGAAGACCGGTGGGGGGTGTCTGTACTTCTGCTCTCTATATGGTAGAAGAGAGGCACAGAGGACCCCAGCCAAGATTCTCTAGTAGGGTAGCAATGGTCGAGCAATCAAGGCCTAGCTTCTCAGGAGGTGATGCAGGCTGGTTCTTACGTACAGTGTAGTCCCCAAGCCCCCACAAAGGAATGTCCACACACTGTATTGGTTAGAACACAGTCTTTATATAATCAATATTCAAGGTTATGTACACTTATCATAATAACTCACTTTGTACTTAGGAAAATCAACAATGGCAAATATATACAATTCTAAAGTGGTACCACCCTTTGTATTAGATCTCATTAAAGTGCATCAACAATACTGTAACAATGTCACACAGATCAATAGAGTGAAACCAGCAATAGAGAGAGGAGAGAAAATAAGATGGTTGAGCAATAGGCAGAATACTGGCCCCTACGACTAGACACAGTTCTGTGTGGAGATCCCCCCACCTGGGCAACCTGTAAAATAAAGATATAGCACAAGCCCAGTCCATATATTGTTCTGCAAGTCTTATTACCACCTATAATGTTTTTACCCCCCCAATGTACCTGGTGGAGCCGAGTTCTTCGAAGAGGCGTCGACAGATCCTTCTTGAGTGACCCCCTTTCAAGCGGGAGTCACGGATCGTCGAGAGGCGTCGAGAAGCGTCGAGGAAGCGTCGAGGAACTCGGTGTTCGGCGACGGGGAATCGACGGCCCTTCTTGAATGCCTTCCCTTTCAAGCGGGAGACACAGGGCGTCGAACGTCTGTCGACAAATAGGGTAGAACGGCATCGATGAGGCCGCAGCTTCGTCCGAGCGGTGCTCGTCGGCGTCGGAGCGTCGGCGTCCTGCAAGGCAGAGGCATGCGGGGCACCTCGGTGACAATAGTTCTGGACCGCAAAGATTGTGGAGACGGAGGCCCAGCAAGGGCGTCAAGTCGTTCGAGTCTTTGTGGTCTTCGGGTGGCGGGAAACCCACCGGCAGGTTTCTCCTCGGCGCGTTGGTCCTCGACTTTCTCCGGCAGGATAAAGCGGTCGACGGTGCGGACGAGGGAGTCCTTCGATTCGAATGTTCTTAGGCAAAGGAGCGGACGGCTCCGGTCGTCGGCGGCACGGCGTCAAGTGGTCCCCACGGCTGGGCAACACAACTTCGACGGGCCTCCAGCGGTTACACAAACCTGCGAACCCTGGTCGACGGCAATGGACTTCGACGGCGACGATGTCCGGGTGCTTCACTTCGATCTCCTCGGCGGTCCCGTCTCGGGTCGGCAGCCTTTCGAGGGTCTGTCTTCCAGGGCGCTTCGGCGAAGATGGAGCGGTGCTCGATGGTCCCTCGGAGCACGGGAAGAGGGCGCCTTACCAGGTCCTCTCTCGGGTCAGTCTTCGACGATTTCGGCAGCCTTCGGATCGGTCGAAGCAAATGCAACAGCAAGTCTTCTTCTTCCAGCTGGACGTCGAAGATCAGCAGTTCCAGTTACTCTTAGAGTGGAGACTCAGCTCCAGAACGCTTCTGAACGCTTCTGAACGTTCCCTGAACCCCCTACCAGTGGTGAGAGGTCCCCAGATATACTATTCTGTCTCTCATCCACACTGCTGGCACACACTCAGCAGCCAATCATACAGAAGGGCATTCATGCAGTCAGTCAGCCAATCAGGCACACAGTGCATTCAGGCCACACTCCTCCCTTTCAGACACTCACAACAAGGAATGTGGATTGGGACAAGTACCCAGCCATTCAACACTACACACTGCATTCAGGCCAGTTTCGGGCAGGGCTGTCTCAGTCTTTGTCTCTCATGCCAGAAACCAGACAACCACAACAAGGAGTGTAGATTGGTCACACACTCCATTCACCCAGGTCCCACCCACAGGAGGTACCCACAACATACAGTCACTGGGAAGGCTCCAGTCAGTCTAGCTGGGCCTTCACAACAACACCATATATGGAACTTCCACCCAACAGCCAGTCAGGGGGAAGGGACAGAGTCAGGGCTTCCCAGGACTTTGGGAAAACAAGGTAACAGGCAATAGAAAGCAAGAGGCCACAGGGGCCATCTTGTTTCCTATCAGGAATCAACTGATCCCAATGGCAGGGCCTGGGTATCCCAAAATGGAGGACACCCAGAGCACCTGTCAAATTCAGCACAGAGCTGCCACCAGCCCATACCCTGCTCTGTGGGCCACCCACAGGTGCCCAAAAACATACACTAGGGGCACAGGGTTGTACCCCTACCCATGGGTGCCATAAGGGTATCCCATGGGTCTGTTCACCAAACCAAAAGAGAGAGCTGCACTGCCAGGAGTCCCACATGGACTCCTGGGCAGAAAACATGACAGAACACACGATAAAAAGCAGTAAAGGACAAGGATTCAGAGGCCCTGTCCCTCTGATGCATTTCCAGCATCACAGTCGCCCCCCCAGACTGAGGTGGAGGGTGTCTAATCTCCCACGGGATAGACACCCTCATCCAGACGGTCAACATACCTTCTGGAAAGGCCATCTGCATTATCGTGACTCTTCCCTGGTCTGTGCTCTATGGTGAAGTCTAGCCCTTGCAGGCTAATGGACCACCTGAGCAATTTCGGATTCTCACCCTTCATTTGCATAAGCCACTTCAGGGGCTTATGATCTGTTTGGACCTTGAAGGTAGACCCCGTAAGGTAGGGCCTAAAACGCC
This sequence comes from Ambystoma mexicanum, assembly GCF_040938575.1. Taxonomy (NCBI): domain Eukaryota; kingdom Metazoa; phylum Chordata; class Amphibia; order Caudata; family Ambystomatidae; genus Ambystoma; species Ambystoma mexicanum. The sequence goes on along the minus strand of NC_090931.1, from coordinate 282,541,213 downwards.
TAAGGCTCCAAACTATGCTAAAACACTCCTTTTCAACAGTAGCCCACCTAAGTTCTCTACCCTTGAGTTGTCTACTGATGAATATAATAGGATGTTCTCTCCCTTTGTCATCTAACTGGGACAAGACAGCTCCAATTCCGCTGTCGCAGGCATCCGTCTGGACGATAAAGGGTCGGCTGTAGTCAGGTGCACACAACACAGGTGCCCTACACAGACTTTCTTTCAAGCCATCAAAGGCCCTCTGACAGTCTTCGGTCCAATTAACCTTCCTAGGCTGTTTAGGTGAAGTTAGAGCTGTCAGGGGTGCAGCTATGGTTCCATAGTCTGCCATGAAATTGCGATAGTACCCAGTGAGGCCCAAAAAGGCTCTCACCTGGGTTTGAGTAGTGGGAGTCTCCCAGTTCTGTACATCCTGTACTTTACTGGAGAGAGGTTGGATTTGACCCCCTCCTACCTCATGACCAAGATAGGTAACTTTCCCCTGAGCTATCTGGCACTTGGTGGCCTTGATAGTGAGGTTAGCCCTTTTCAAGGCCTGCAACACCTTATCCAGATGTGTCAAATGCTCTTCCCAGGTGGAACTGTAGACGGCAATGTCGTCTAAGTAAGCCACACAAAAGGCTTCAAGCCCACTGAGCGCATGGTTGACCAATCTCTGGAAGGTGGCAGGGGCATTCTTCAACCCAAAAGGCATGACCCTAAACTGGTAGAGTCCCTCAGGTGTTGAGAAGGCCGTCTTTTCCTTGGCATGGTCCGTCAGAGCTATTTGCCAATAGCCTGAGGTAAGGTCAAAGGTGCTCACAAATTTGGCAGCACCTATGGTGTCCACGAGCTCATCAGCCCTGGGCAATGGGTGCGCGTCAGTTTTGGTGACGGCATTGACTCCTCGGTAGTCCACACAGAACCTCCAATCCTTGGTACCCGCCTGGGAACTTGCCTTGGGGACAAGGACCACTGGACTGGACCAGGGACTGGTTGAGGGTTCAATAACACCCAGATCCAACATCTTGGCGACCTCAGCCTGGATGTGGTTCTTGACGGTATCTGACATACGGTAGCACCTGCTTTTGACAGGCACACTGTCACCAGTGTCAATTTCATGCCTACACCACGGTGTAAGGCCTGGCGTCAGTGAAAACAGAGAGGCATACTGTTGGAGTAAAGCCCTGCAGGCCCTCTGTTGCTCTGTTGTCAAATCCGGAGAGAGATGTACTCCCTCCACTGAGCCATCCTGAGGGTTGCTATGCAGCAAATCAGGAAGGGGCTCACTCTCATCCTCTTCTTGCCCTGAAGCTAGCAAGAGACATGAGACTTCTGCTCGCCGATGGAAAGGCTTGAGCCTGTTGACATGGAATATCTGAGGGGCTACCCCAGAGGCTCCCATGTCAACCAGATAATTGACTTTGCCCATCTTGGAGATGATCCTGAAGGGTCCAGTCCACTTGTCTGCCAGAGCTCTAGGCTTAGTAGGCTCCATCACAAGGATTTCCTGTCCCGGAGTCCAATCCACTTGCGAGGCTTTAAGGTCATGCCAGTACTTATTCAATTCCTGGCTGGCCTTGAGATTTGCTGTTGCCTGACCCATCATCTGTGTCATCCTCCGTCTGAGGCCTAACACATAGTCCCCCACTTGCTTGGCGGGACCTGGAGGGGTGGCTTCCAAGCCTTCTCTGATCAAGGCGAGGGGCCCCCTCACGGGATGTCCAAAGAGTAACTCAAAGGGGCTGAAACCAACACCCTCTTGAGGTACCTCTCTGTAAACAAACAGCAGGCATGGCAGGAGGAGATCCCATTTCCTCCTTAGGGGTTCTTCCAAAGCCCCTAGCATGCCCTTGAGAGTTTTATTAAATCTCTCAACCAGACCATTGGTCTGGGGGTGGTAAGAGGTGGAGAACGTGTAGGTTACCCCGCACTCTTTCCACATGGTTTTCATGTAACTAGACATGAAGTTGGATCCTCTGTCAGAGACAACCTCCTTGGGGAATCCAACACGGGTGAAAATGCCCAGGAGAGCCCTGGCAACCACCTTGGCAGTAACAGTCCGAAGGGGTATTGCCTCAGGGTATCTGGTGGCATGATCTACCAAGACCAGAATGAACCGATGTCCACCTGAAGTGGGAGGGTCAAGGGGACCGACGATGTCGATGCCCACCCTCTCAAATGGTGTGCCAACCACTGGCAATGGCTGCAGTGGGGCAATGACACTACCTCCAGTCTTGCCAGACAACTGACAAGTTGGGCAGGTCCTGCAGTGGGACTCCACCTCTACTCCCATCCGTGGCCAGTAGAAATGGGCAGAGAGCCTCTGCTTAGTCTTCTTGGTCCCAAGATGACCAGCCAAGGGCACCTCATGCGCCAACTGCAGTAGGAAGGGCCTGTAAACCTGGGGTACCACCAACCTCTTGAGGGCACCAGGTTCAGGCTTAGTGGGCTCACTAACAAGGAGCTCACCCTCCCAATAAATCCGGAATGTCCTAGGCACTTCTCCTTGTGCCTGGGACAGGGCCTGTTTCCTCAGTCCCTCGAGAGAGTGGCACTCTCTCTGTCCCTTACAGAAGTCTGCCCGGGAGGGTCCCCCTTCAGCTAACAAGCATTGAAGGTCGGGATGATCCTCCGGGTTGAGAACCTCTCCCACAGGAGAGTCTTCTGTCTCTTCTCCCACAGGAGTTGAGTTTGGGTTTTCCACTGGACCCAGCCCATCCGGAGCATGGATCCCAATGGGTGCTGTCGGAACAGCAGGAAGAGAAGGTGTTCCCTCTACAGAGGTGGCCTTCTTGGTCTTCCTTCTTCTTGACTTCGGCCTCGCCTTTGGCTCGGGTACCTGACCCACAGCCAGACCCGGTGTCAGCTGTGACCTAGTGACTGCCGCAGCAGTCATGGGAAGACCATCCGAGATCAACCCCAACTCTACTAGATCATTTCCTAACAGAATGTTAGCAGGGACATTGTCCTGAACCAGGACAGGAAGCTTTGCTGTCTTGTCTCCAATCATGAGTGTGACTAAGGCTACAGGTGATAATTTGGGAGGCCCACCAGCTAACCTGGTGGTTCGCAGAGGAGCACCTACATAGTCCTCTGGCTTGAGCAGGGTCCTGTCCACCACTGTCATGCTTGCCCCAGTGTCTCTCAAACCAGTAGAAGGCTGGCCATTCAAGAGGACACTTCTCAAAAACCTACGGGTGTTCTGTGGGATAGTCGCCAGTACTTCTGCATAATGGTCCCAGGCCCCAAGGGACACTAAGGAAATCTCTACCGGAGCACCAAATGTGATCCCGGTAGAGGAGGGGAGGACAGTGGCCTCCACCTCAGACACGGGGTAAGGGTAGGTCAGGCTGACAGCCTGTACTCCAAGTGCCTTACCTTTACACTTGGAGTCACCCCTTTTGTGATCCAGAGCCCCACAGTCCCAACAAGCGCCAGGAGTGCGGGATACGGTACTGGAACCACTGGGAGCCTGCTTTGCAGCAGGTGGACCACTACTCTTATTCCCACCCACAGATGACTTATCCCCACTACATTTTTGGGTCTTGGGAGAGGAAGGTTTAGGTTTACCCGACTGTGACAGCTTGTGGGACTCCTCAGCTTTCTGAGAGGCCCCCTTTTCTTTGTCCTTGTCCTTCCCACTGGAGTCCTTAGGGGACACCTGGTGGGAGACCCACTTGTCAGCCAACCTAGTCAGCTTAAAGGGGTCCAAAATGTTCTGGTCAGCCACATACTGACGCAGCTCTGGTGAACAGGCTTCAGAAAAATGCTCAAAAAACAAGAGGTGGGACAATTCAACAAAAGTCTTAACCTTGTATCCATCGATCCACCCCATCATGTTCATGTGCGCAGCACTGACCCAGTCAACCCAAGACACATTCTCTCTTTTCTTAAAATCCCTGAACCTTCTAAGGTATTGGGTAGGTGTCTTGCCAAACTTGGCAATCAAAGCAGACTTCATACACTCATACTGACCCCTTTCTTCCACACTCAGCTTCAGAATACAGTCATATCCAGTTTGAGGCACTCTGCTTAACAAACACTTAGCCCAATCTCTTTTATCAACATCATGAATCGCACAAGCCATTTCAAACGCTTCAATCCATTGGAGGATATCTGAACCCTCCACAAATACACTAACCAAATCTTTCATAAACTTGGTGGCTGGGGACCTGACACTCTCACTGGTTTTAACTGAAGCCTCCACTCTAGCTTTCTCTAGCTGGATTCTCTGACATTCAGTGTCCTGGCTCTTGAGTTCAAGGTCCTTATTTCTGAGTTCAAGATCCCTATTCTTGAGCTCCACTTGTTGAGCCAACTCCTCTTTCTTAAGTTCAGCATCTATTTCCAACTTGCGGTATTCAAAGGCCAATTTCATCCTTAATAACTCAAGCTCCAAGGAATTGCTGGGGTTTGGAACAGAGGCAGCAGGAATGGCGGCATTCCCAGAAACAGATTCAGCAGAAACCCCAGGGGCAGAGTCCTCATTGGTTGCATTCCCCCCCTCATCAAGAGTTTCACCATCAGTCTGGTAGTCCACCAGGGCAGCTATCAGCTCAGCCCTAGACTTATCCACAAAGTCTAACTCCCTGGCTTCACAAGCACTCTGGAGAGCCTCCAAGCTCATCCGAGTCAATTTGCCATTTGCAATAGACTCCATTGTTTGTAATGCAGTTATCTTGTACACAACTAAACCTTAATTTAATAAAGTGCGGATATCTTTTGTAAGTGGCACGGTTATACACTGATTCTTAAAACCATAAGCATCCCACCGCTACCACCAGTGTGAAGAAGACCGGTGGGGGGTGTCTGTACTTCTGCTCTCTATATGGTAGAAGAGAGGCACAGAGGACCCCAGCCAAGATTCTCTAGTAGGGTAGCAATGGTCGAGCAATCAAGGCCTAGCTTCTCAGGAGGTGATGCAGGCTGGTTCTTAAGTACAGTGTAGTCCCCAAGCCCCCACAAAGGAATGTCCACACACTGTATTGGTTAGAACACAGTCTTTATATAATCAATATTCAAGGTTATGTACACTTATCATAATAACTCACTTTGTACTTAGGAAAATCAACAATGGCAAATATATACAATTCTAAAGTGGTACCACCCTTTGTATTAGATCTCATTAAAGTGCATCAACAATACTGTAACAATGTCACACAGATCAATAGAGTGAAACCAGCAATAGAGAGAGGAGAGAAAATAAGATGGTTGAGCAATAGGCAGAATACTAGCCCCTACCACTAGACACAGTTCTGTGTGGAGATCCCCCCACCTGGGCAACCTGTAAAATAAAGATATAGCACAAGCCCAGTCCATATATTGTTCTGCAAGTCTTATTCCCTCCTATAATGTTTTTACCCCCCCAATGTACCTGGTGGAGTCGAGTTCTTCGAAGAGGCGTCGACAGATCCTTCTTGAGCGACCCCCTTTCAAGCGGGGGTCACGGATCGTCGAGAGGCATCGAGAAGAGTCGAGGAACTCGGTGTTCGGCGACGGGGAATCGACGGCCCTTCTTGAATGCCTTCCCTTTCAAGCGGGAGACACGGGGCGTCGAACGTCCGTCGACAAACAGGGTAGAACGGCGTCGATGAGGCGGCAGCTTCGTCCGAGCGGTGCTCGTCGGCGTCGGAGCGTCGGCGTCCTGCAAGGCAGAGGCGTGCGGGGCACCTCGGTGACAATAGTTCTGGACCGCAAAGATTGTGGAGACGGAGGCCCAGCAAGGGCGTCGAGTCGTTCGAGTCTTTGTGGTCTTCGGGTGGCGAGAAACCCACCGGCAGGTTTCTCCTCGGCGCGTTGGTCGTCCTCGACTTTCTCCGGCAGGATAAAGCGGTCGACGGTGCGGACGAGGGAGTCCTTCGATTCGAATGTTCTTAGGCAAAGGAGCGGACGGCCCCGGTCGTCGGCGGCACGGCGTCAAGTGGTCCCCACGGCTGGGCAACACAACTTCGACGGGCCTCCAGCGGTTACACAAACCTGCAAACCCTGGTCGACGGCAATGGACTTCGACGGCGGCGATGTCCGGGTGCTTCACTTCGATCTCCTCGGCGGTCCCGTCTCGGGTCGGCAGCCTTTCGAGGGTCTGTCTTCCAGGGCGCTTCGGCGAAGATGGAGCGATGCTCGATGGTCCCTCGGAGCATGGGAAGAGGGCGCCTTACCAGGTCCTCTCTCGGGTCAGTCTTCGACGATTTCGGCAGCCTTCGGATCGGTCGAAGCAAATGCAACAGCAAGTCTTCTTCTTCCAGCTGGACGTCGAGGATCAGCAGTTCCAGTTACTCTTAGAGTGGAGACTCAGCTCCAGAACGCTTCTGAACGCTTCTGAATGTTCCCTGAACCCCCTACCAGTGGTGAGAGGTCCCCAGATATACTATTCTGTCTCTCATCCACACTGCTGGCACACACTCAGCAGCCAATCATACAGAAGGGCATTCATGCAGTCAGTCAGCCAATCAGGCACACAGTGCATTCAGGCCACACTCCTCCCTTTCAGACACTCACAACAAGGAATGTGGATTGGGACAAGTACCCAGCCATTCAACACTACACACTGCATTCAGGCCAGTTTCGGGCAGGGCTGTCTCAGTCTTTGTCTCTCATGCCAGAAACCAGACAACCACAACAAGGAGTGTAGATTGGTCACACACTCCATTCACCCAGGTCCCACCCACAGGAGGTACCCACAACATACAGTCACTGGGAAGGCTCCAGTCAGTCTAGCTGGGCCTTCACAACAACACCATATATGGAACTTCCACCCAACAGCCAGTCAGGGGGAAGGGACAGAGTCAGGGCTTCCCAGGACTTTGGGAAAACAAGGTAACAGGCAATAGAAAGCAAGAGGCCACAGGGGCCATCTTGTTTCCTATCAGGAATCAACTGATCCCAATGGCAGGGCCTGGGTATCCCAAAATGGAGGACCTGTCCCAGAGCACCTGTCAAATTCAGCACAGAGCTGCCACCAGCCCATACCCTGCTCCGTGGGCCACCCACAGGTGCCCAAAAACATACACTAGGGGCACAGGGTTGTACCCCTACCCATGGGTGCCATAAGGGTATCCCATGGGTCTGTTCACCAAACCAAAAGATAGAGCTGCACTGCCAGGAATCCCACATGGACTCCTGGGCAGAAAACATGACAGACCACACGATAAAAAGCAGTAAAGGACAAGGATTCAGAGGCCCTGTCCCTCTGATGCATTTCCAGCATCACAAGGGCCAATAAGTGTGGGGCCAGAAGAGATTTGTATTGTTTATAAAAATCCATGGAGAGCCCATCCGGGCCAGGGGCCTTCCCCGATGCCAGCGACTCAACAGCTTCAGTGAGTTCCTCAGGAGTGAAGGGTCTATCTAGGAGGGTGCTGACGTCAGCGGACAGGACTGATAGGGGAAGATTATCTAGATAGGAGTCAATTTTTGGAACCTGGGGACCTTCGACTTCAGAGTACAGGGAGGTGTAGAACGACAGAAACTCAGAGTTAATATCCTGTGGGGAGGTGGCAAGCGAGCCAACAGGTCGCACTATGGCCAGGATATTGGGTGCTCTGAGTTCACGCCATAGCAGTCGAGCTAGCATTCGGCCCGGCCGATCTCCCTCACCGTATTTCCTCACCGACTGTGGGGAATCCAGGAATTTAACCTCGCGTTCGGCAAGGGCACGAAACCTGTCCAGTTCTGAGCCCAGCTCCGCCAGCGTGGTTGGGGAGTGATCTCGGGCATACTGGGACTCCAGGTTGGCCAGGGTTGATTCGCTAGCAGCAATATCTGCTCGGATTCCCTTCAGGATGCCGCAACTTTTGGAGATGGCGATTCCTCTAGTGTATGCCTTGAAGGATTCCCAGAGAACAGCTTGCGTTAATACAGAATTTGTGTTGATCTCAAAATATTCTTCGATAGAGTATTCGAGTTCGGTCGCGAAGACCTGGTCGAGTAGCGACTGAGGGCTCATCCTCCATTGCCTAGTTTTATCTGGATCAGGACCCCAGTTCAGGGAAATGAGTACCGGTGAATGGTCTGATAGCGTCCTGGGGAGGATAGCCAAGTGCGAAAGGCATCTGACCAGCATATCTGTTATGAGCCATCTGTCTATCCTAGAGTGCGAATCATGAACTGAGGAATAAAAGGAGTACGTACGGGAATCTGGGTGCATTAGACGCCAGGCATCCACTAGTGCCAAACACGGGAGCGTTGTAAGGATAGTGTAGGCTGCTTTGGACAGTTGGTAAGGCCTAGAGCCCGACCTATCTAGGGTGACATCCAATATTGTGTTAAAATCGCCTCCCCACAGAATCGGGACAAGGGGGTAGCCCTCCAGTAGAGAGGCTAAGTGTAGATAGAAATCGGGGTCGTCGACATTGGGGCCATATATATTCAGGATGGCTATTTCCTGGTGTTGCAGTTTGCCAATGAACAATACATATCTACCAAGAGGAGCTATGTGCGAGTGGTGACATGTAAACTTCAAGCTCTTATTTATTATAGTAAGAGTGCCACGGCTTTGAGTGGAATAGTTAGTATAGTACCTCTGAGGCCCCCATTGTTTAGCAAAGCCTTCACATTGCTCGGAGCAAGCATGAGTTTCTTGTAGGCATAAAATTTTAACTCCGTGGTGTTCAGCATGCAGCTGTATCTGTCGCATCTTTTTGTAATCACCCAACCCCCGGATGTTCCAACTCATGAAAGTAAGGTCAGTATTAGCTATTCGTGTGAAAGTATTGATTGTATTTTTGCAAGAGGGTTCCCGGTGAAAGGAAGTTGGTCGATCTGGATGCATGTGGACCCCTATCCTTGTGTTCAAAATTTACTGCTATGGCGCCCGCGGCGCCTCCGGCGAACATCAAGACTTTTTTAAACATAACATCCCATTTCCCCCCACCCACATCCCCCCCAATCAGAGGGATGAAACCCAAACAGAACCATAACAACCACAACTTTCTAGACATCTACGCCTGGGGGTCTGTTAGCTAGCCAGGCGATGGCGCACCGGACCGGGGAGAGCGAGAGGAGATTATGCAATACAACAACATTAACCAGAGTGTTCAAAGTAGGCACGGAATGCAATGGGGTATGGCCAGAGAGGGAGAGGGCAAGTGGAACCAAAGAACTGTGGCCGAGGACCCTGATGCGCCGCCCCAGGGACGTGATGTAGACCCAGAGCAGCCGAGGGCATATCCAGGTCCCTGGGGTCTGACCCCAGGGGGTCAGGGATTAAATATAGGATAGTCACCAGACCAGGGACCCATCAGGACATCGCATATCTCTAAACACAGTGAGTCTGTGTGGCGAACAGTGCTGCAATGCGGAGGATTGATGGAGCAACATGAACCAAACCAGTAACCAATTAACGTTATTAGAAGAGTGGCCATCATAGAGGGGTCAACCTACAGTGGTCCCATAAGTGGCATAGGTATAACAATGATCACAGAGAGTGAGGATCTTATAGTGACGATGAATGGATCAACCCGGAAAGTGTTCGTCTATAAATTTCGAGGCCTCCTCTAGGATAGTAAAGAAGCATGTCTGGTTCGAATGTTCGACCCTTAACTTTGCGGGAAAGAGCATGGAGTATTTGACTCCTAGGTCACGGAGTCTCTTTTTCACTGCCAGGAAGGTTTTGCGCTCTTGTTGCACAGTGACGGAAAAGTCTGGGTACAGGTGAATCCTTACCGATCCCAGACGTAGCTCTCCTTTGGCCCTGGCCTCTCGGAGAAGGGCATCACAATCACGGAAGTTTAGGATTCTGGCTATAATGGGACGAGGCGGCGCCCCAGGTCTGGGCTTCGCGGCCAGGGAGCGGTGTGCCCTTTCCACTGGGAATTGTGCAGAGAGCGTAGGGTTGTCAAGGAGTGTTAAAAGGATGCGTTCCACATAATCCTCCATGGGCTCCTTGATGTTGTCCTCGGGTACGCCAACAATGCAGAGGTTATTCCGCCTAGAGCGGGATTCGAGGTCGTCGTTTTTCTTCTCCACCGCCGAAACCCGACTGGTGAGAGTGGTCACAGCAGCGTGCAGGGAACCTAGGTCGTCCTTGGTAGTGCCAACCCTTGTTTCCATCTCGGCAACCCGGCTGTCCGTTCTTTCGATGTGGGCTTTTATAGATGAGATGGTACCATTCATATCGTCAATTTACTATGTAGTATGGTGAAGCCTTTGCGCATGTACTCAAGCATTTTCTGCGAATCATCAGAGGCTGAGGGTGTCGAAACAGTAGGTGATTCCTCTGGAGGCTCGGACAGCGGCCTGGAGGGTGTCTTGGCGAACATGTTTAATGAGCTTTGCTTCTTTCCAGCCCCTGCACCCTTGGTCATGGTGACGTCTGGAGTAAGGTACAAAGAATCCCAGAGAGAGACAGTAATCAGGAATATCAAGTTCCACGCGCCACGGTGGTGAATGCCTGGGGGGGGCTGATACAAGGATGATGGTGGAATACGCTGGGTGCAGCATTAAAGCGGCCCTCCCTGGTCAATTGTCGTGCCCCCCAAAGCAGCAGAGAAGCCTCGTTTAGCTAGTGCCACAGGACTGTTGCACCACTACAGTGGTGCAGAAGAAGGAGGCTCGGGCGATACCAGCAGGGGTCCATGGGGGTCAGTTCAGTGAGGCAAGAGGTGTGGCCAGCTCCAGTACTGCAGGACGTGGATCACTTAAATGGTGCAGCACTATCATAGAACCACGGGGCTGGCCTAGCTGATTTTCTCACGTACAGGGGCACACAGGATCCCAACTTCGCTGGGTCCTGCAATTAATTGTGATGGCCCTTCAGGTTAGCACACTTGTATTGCTGCACAGTGACGAGGGGTGAGAAAAGCCAAATGTCCATAACATAAGGGTGGGGGGTGTGCAGGGCAAGCGTTTTCCAGGATTGCCGTCCAAGGTCAGGCCATAAGCCCACTGCAAGTGTTCAGGCGAACGGCTGTCATCTGGGGAGAACAACAGTGCCACGCGACACAGGTATACCCACGGCCGGTGCCTCAAGGGGTGCGAGCGGAGAGCAGCGCCGCCGCAGGTCTCCGTCCCAGAGCCCTAGCGCCAGCCCGTGCCGCCCCGAGCAGGCCGAGGAGCCACGGCCGCGGCAGGAGTAAGGGATGATGGGCCGTGAGGGGCACAGGTGATAGTAGGGGCCGGCCGCGAGGACAGCGGTAGCCGGTCGCCCCAATCCCCCCGCTTCCCCTACCTTGCACCAGAGTAGGTCCGGTGTCTGGAAGGAGGGGGCAGATGGTGTGCAGGCGGGGGGGGGGGGTCCCCGGCGATGGCTCCACTCCACGCGGGTCACAGGCCGGGGGCACGGAGGATCCGGAGCCTCAGGATGTCTCCGCGAAGGGTGGAGGAGGCAAATGCAGGAAAGAAGGGCGGCCGCCCGCCAACGAACAGCGAGGGATGGTCACGCCAGTCGTCGCAGTCAGGCGCGACCCAGGGGCCCAGCGCCCCTCCCCCACAGCGGCCCGCAGTGCCGTGCCCTCAGGTGGCGAGGGGAGCCGCGGCTCCAGGAGCCGTAGAGCGGGGAGAACCAGGCAGCCGCGGCCCCGGCTCAAGCGGGAGGCTTAGCTCGGCGATCAGGGCCCGCCCGACCCCAGAAGCTCTTAGGCATGCAGTGGAGAGGTTCCCGAGGCAGCGCCGTGAGTATTATCCGGCTCAGAGGACATTGACGGGTTGAAAACAAGGCTTGTTCGCTCTCCCCGTCCGGAGCTCCACTACTAGGCGGCCATCTTGTTTCGGCGCAAACAGCACCCCGTTCTTTAGGCAAAGATTTTACATACTAAACTCTTCACAAAAGAACACCCACACTTCAGGCACGTTACTCTCACGCAGAGATGAGGGTACTTTCAATCTGCAATCTCAACACAAAGCGCTGCAATCTTGACTCCCCCGCCCTCTCTTCCTAACTAAACAAGCCCACCCATGCCCCTTCAGATCTGCCAGAGCTCCTGGAGGCCGTGAAAATGCCAGCAGTGCACGGTTCACCCCGAATAAGATAGCATTTTATAGCACCTAAAAGAAGGCACTTGAGGACAAGAACTTTTTTCTCGTGATTAGACCTCCCGCAGGATAAAAAATACAAATTTGGATTTGAACATTTTTTGTGTTTTGACACAAAGTCATTGCGCTTCCAGTCCAGCGAGTCTTGGGCCCCTTCTAATCTCTATGCGGTTTCATGTCTGTACCCAAACCCTCCCAAACTATCCCTCTAAAGTGTGGGAAATGGCCGCCTTATTGTACATTTATTACACGCTAATTCAAGCAAATAAATGTGCTCCAGCTGTGGAGCAGAGGAGATTAATAACCGCGGAGATCACTGCGCCGCTTTGATGGCTTTCTTGAACGCAGCCGAGTCTATTTAGAACGAGCAGCTAGATTAGTCAAAAAGCCCTTTAATTACTAGTGACACTGCGCAAACGGCTTCATCTGAGTGGAATACCAACTACTTAACTCCCTGACCTTAATATTCAAATAAACACTTTCCCATTATAGCAGCGGCACTTGCTCATCACCACATCACATCAACTGCCCCACTGGCACATTTGGAAGTCCCCGCTGTGTCAGCAGAGAGCACAGGGCCTGCATTACGCCAGGCTGATGACTTTAAAGGCACAAGGCCTACTTTGCAGTTGTCACTCAAAAGTCATTGCGTGTTAAAGTGTATGTGTGCATGCAGGCAGCGCCTCCTTAAAGGCAAATGAGCACTGGCAGAGCCAGCAAATGTGTTCCAAAAGAGGAACAGGTGCAGTTGTCGGGCACCAAGATGAGTTTTGTGTAAAATTGGCCGTGCATAAGGTAGGTATTTGCGACTAGCTGTATAATTTGTGGGGTGTGTGTTGTTACCTATCTAGTGGATGGCAGGGCTGTTAAAGGGCCTGGGGTCAACCACAGGCCCAAGTGATGTAGCCTCGGTGGCTGCACAGGGAGGCACTTCTGGCTACTGCCACCATCTTTCCATATATCTTTCACATCCTTACTGTTCATGGCCTGTAAGAATGTCATTTCCCCTTGTTCCCTCTCCTGCCTTGAAGCGCTTTGAAACACATTGGGCCTCATTACAAGTTTGGGGGTAGCCATGCCCTTAAAAAGGGCATGGCTACCCCCAAACCCGGGTCCGGGTCCCGCAAGAGGGAACTTACCGGGCCATTTAGACCTTGGAGGGCCCGGTAAATCCCTTCCGCGGGACACAGACCCGGTACGTCCCCATTCCCATTTGGGCTCCCATAGGGCTCAATGGGAATGGGGAGGATGGCAACAACGGCCTGTTGATAGTTGCTGCCATCCGGTAATGCTTGCGGGTGCCGCTCTGCACGCCTGGTCTGGCCAGGCGTTCCAGAGCGGCAGCTGCGAGCCTACTCGGAATGTTGCAGAGAGGTAACAAAGGCGCCGGTAGCACTACTGGCGCCGTTGTTGCCTTTCCACAACACTTGTAATGAGGCCCATTGTGTATAGGCGCTATATAAATAAACTATCATGTCATATCATATCATGGACGGCGGGGGTTTTCCACATTGTTACTGTAGACTCTGCTGGCCCTTTAGAGGAACCCATGAATGTCGGACCCACAGAAGCGGCAGGGCTTGCATGCTTGGCTCCCCTCATGTGGGTGCAGGAATTCCATATAACCCTAGAGAGTGAAAAAGGGGACCTGAACTAGGAAGGGGACTTTGAGAGAGACAATTACTCAGCCCCTGCGCAAGGCCTTCTCTCTCTCATGCACTTAGTAATAAATGGGCTAATGGAGTTCACCCCGGGGCTGGCTTAGAGTATAACGAAAAGATATAGGATCATCCAATGGAAGCGACTATCCAGCACCACATCACACAGAAAATATAGAAGCAGCCCTCAGGGTGTGGTCCACAAGCCAATTCTTACACAGGTATGTATGAAGAGACAGACCAGAGTTCCTTTACCAAATAGAGGAGAGAGGCTGGAAGGCAGGGCCAGGGTGGGCAGGCAGAGATAGACCACCCAAGTGGAGGTCTGAGCTTATTCCAAGTTCCACATCAAGGCAGTAGGTCTTCCCCGTGGGTGCGGCGCATCAGCCAGTCTCATCCCAGCTACCACAGCTCAGTACCCTTAACCTAGAGGGAGTCTGGAGGGCAGGGCCAAAGCCGTATAAAGGCTAGAGTCCAGGCGGCTGCTGGGATTCAGAGGAAGAGCTCATTCTTAGCTGGCTGATGGGGTGAAATGATGGAGCTGTAGAGAGGAAACTGGAGAGGGAGAACCCTGGAACCTGGTGAAAGAAGAGGAACAGGAGACTGGAGGGGAGGCCTTGGAGGCTGGGAAAACAGGCTCTGTATTTGGGAAATTAAGAGATGCAACAGGCTGGGAGAGGAAAGAACCCGGAAGTTGGGGAGATAAAGTACCAGATGTTTGGGAAAAAAAATAGAGGCCTGGAAGGATAAATACCCAGAGTATTGAGGCAGGGATAGTGCCCAGCAGCATGAAGAGATTGTAAGAGACAGTAGAGAACTGGAGAATCCTTACGGCTACATGAGAGGTTCCCAAAGGGGTAAATAAGGTGTCCAAAGGGGTGAAGGAGGTGGGATAAGGAAGCAAGCAAACACTGATGAGAGGAGGAGAAGAAAGGAGAAGAAGATAGAGGAATGAGATGGCAACTGGTGGAAACGTTATTCACAGAAGTTGAGAAGTGGAGTAATTTCTGGAAGGAGAAAGAGGAGGTGCGGCAGGGAAGAAAGAGGATGAGTGGAAGGATAAAAGTGAAGACAGAGGAGGTAAAAGAAAGTAAAGAGACCTAGAGGAAGAACAGAGAGGGGAATAAGTAGGAATTAGAGGTGTGGAGTAGGAGCGGAATATTACATCACAGGGAGGCAGAGAAAAAGGAACAAGGGGAGAGAAGGTGGTGGGCCCAACGATTCAAAGGGGTAGACCTAAGAGGGTGGAGGAACAAGATGGAGGGGAGACGACATGGAGAGTAAGAGACTGGAGAAGGTGGCTGAAAAAACAGAACCCTGAGAGGTACTGACAGACATAGTAGGAACCCTGTCGGGACTTTAGGGAAGCCTCCTGTCATTTTATGGCTTTCACCATTCTGGGAAGGCCCAGCACTCACGATCCCACCTGCAGAGTCTGTCAACAGACCCCAGGATTCTCAGCTGGCACTGGGGTGGATCCCCCACCATAAAGCTAGCGTGCATGAACCCCTTAAAACCTGGACTGAAAACCAAGGAGATAAGACCCAGAGAAGGCCAGAGAAGAAGGGTGCGGCAACCCTTTAAATCTGGGACGATTAACCTCTTGAGGGAGACCCGGCCCAGACTTCCTGAGACCTGGGAGGATTTATATAGCCCCGGGTCTTTTGGTTGTAGCCCCGGATAGAAGCCCAGGAGCTACAACTAAAAGGCTAGCTAGCCCCGAGTCCCGACAGTCTCAACATTAGCGTAGCCCTGGACCTATTCCAGACCTACCAACACCCCTGGCCAAGTGTTTGATAGAGTTTGATTAACTGCTGGAGTCCAGGGGCCCACACACAGGCAATTGTAAGCGGGTACACAGATGCGCGCACACCTGGCAAGATAGTTGCTTGACTTTGCTGGATAAGAACAGTGTATGCATTGCAACACTGGTCATACGCGCTGCCCTCTCTTCCCTAGGCTGGCCTCATGCTTGGCCTGTCCAGTCTTTTGGCAACTGGCTAACCCTGCAGAGGGCTGAGGGCAGGAAGCTCTGGAGCAGAACTGCGGCCCCTGCCATGCTACATGGAAGAGTAGTAGTAAACACTTGTATTTGGCTTGCGCCATTTACAAAGAAATAAAGAATAGTCATATCACACATATGCATAAACAAAATTAAAAATAAACTAAGATGCATACAGATCCACCCAACAATTTAAATGTACTGGTTACCAAATGTGGATACATAAAACTTGCCAAGTAAGTCTAAGTTAAAACGGTCATCCTAAGTGTTTAAAAGAGGCATTTGCATATCCACAAAGATCATAGATAAAACAACTATCAGCACAAGACAAGATGAACAACGTTGCCTTGGAAACATATCTGACATTTTTACGAATAAAATGACAACGCAACCACTGGGTCCTTCGATGCAATGCTATATAACAAACTCACAGACCACGAGGTAAGTCCTCAGTAGCTCCACTACCACAGGGCAAGGGTTTATTCTAAAAATGCAAGGACATAAGGACTGACACCGATACAATACTCGCACCAAAGCTCAGCACCCAGTGTCTACCGAGTTGAAGCTGCCAACAGTACACCACTCCTCTCACTATCCTACTCCCTCTTCACCTTACTAACCCATCCCACCTTCTCGTTTACAGATCCGCCAGAGCGCATGGGGACCAATTCCGTTGGTGACGGTGAGCTATATAAGTACCATTAACATAACATAACATAACATAACATACCATCCTTTAATGGTAGAGTACTAAGCCTGACCTTTGCCACAATGCGCCTTTGGGTAGGTGATCTTATTGTGCTGGTTGGGGCGTTTACTGACGTTGAGAGCGTGCAGCAGCTAGATCTCTCAGTGAGCAGAACTTCTTAATACCCTCCATGGCCTGGTTAGATTCCAACTCCCCAGATGCCTTTCTTAGTCTGGAAGAAGATCTGCTGATTTGCTGTCCTCAGCCTGGCATTCTGTCTTTGAGATCCCTTGACACCATGCAGGACCCACAGGACTTCCTGAATTGCAAAGAGGGCCTCGCAGGAACATTCGCCCTTCTCCCACTGCCACAAAAGTATGCCTGACCATCTGCCTGCCTGCCCAGAAGCACCTGTAGCAGAGCACTCCCACAAACAGAACTCAGCTGACTACTGGGGGACGTGTGTGTGTGTGTGTGTGTTTGTGTGTATGCGTGTTCTCGTCTGCTTGGCAACCATTGTGCCTGTATGTACTATTTAGCTATCTATGTACTTTTAAGTGTTGTTGAGTGTGTGAAACTAGCAATGAGTGCCCACTAGTGCATTGAAGACACAGATAAAAGTATGTACGTTACTGCACCATTGTACAAAGATAACAAATGTGTGCATTTCTGAGTTATTGTGGACACCTGTCAGATATGATCATAGCTAAGACATTGTGGACACTAGGCAAATAAGGATACCTGCAACACTATGACACTGGGACAAATATTTGCACAACTGCTGTGAAAATTGTGAAAAAGTTACATTATTGCGGTTTTGTGGAAACTGCGAAACTATATGCAGTGCTGATGCATTTTTGGCAACGGCACATATGTGCCTGAGGAATTGTGGTCACTTGGAAAGTGTGTGCCTTAATGGGCTACAATATCCACAGTAGTACAGCACTGTGGAAACTACACCCTAGTTTTTTTTTCGTTTTTTTATTAGTTTTACAATATAGAAAACATTTGACCGCAGTCATTGTCATGTATATACATCATCTTCAGATAGTCAAACTAAAAAACAACACAGGCTCACTCATTCCCAGGTCCATTGTTGTCCAGCTGTCACTCTCCTGAAGGACAAGCTCAAAATCAGTCTCCCTCCACCATCCCTCGATCTCTGCAGGATCGTGTTTATTATTCACCATTCTTAATTTTCTCAAAAATGGCTATCAAAAGTTTCAATAAGGCTAGAGTAATGGGAGTCTTTTCTCCTGTGGTAAGCACCTTCCACCAATCCTACGCATTCATCGAGTCATATTTCTTGATCTCCTGTCCCAGAGTTTTAGTTCTTATTTCCCTTCAAAGCAGGGCAGAAAAGTGTCAGATGTTTCAGCGTTTCTTCAGAATCACCTTTTAGACACAATCTACAAGTTGAATCAGCTCCATTTGTTCTTTCTCTTGGTCCCAGAGCCTGTCTTGTTGGGAGCAGATTTAAGCGGAATCTTATGAACTGTGATCTAAAATACTGATTTGGAAACATCTGTAGTTATTTTTGGGCGTGTATTTAGCTTCCTTGCTTCTTGCAGTGGTTTACCAAATGTTCTATATGCGTGCCTTTCGTTCTTAGTCGTTGTCCAGTCCTGCATGTAGAGCTTCTTTTTGATCTTGAAAGGATTTGTCAACAGGGTGTTATCTGATTCTCCCAATCCTACTATGATTGACTGACAGATTGACAGATGACCTTCCATTCTTCAAGGGTCCTCTCTGTGATGCTGACCTTCCATTCTTCAAGGGTCCTCTCTGTGATGCTCTCCATTGCTTTTTTTTAAGACCTCAAATCCTCCTTTGGGGTTTCTTCAATACATTTTCGATAGAAGGAGATAGATTTCCAAATGACTACTGCATGCATAGATGTCAAACCCAGTTCCATCCTGATTGCTGCAATCTGTGTGCTTTTTTGGCAGTCACAACACTCTTTCCCAGACGATTCCTTCCAGGTTTAGGCCAGTTTTCGGCCGGAAATGTAAAATATGTTTCTGCTCGATATGTTAAAATTGGCAGCACTTTCATTCGATAGAAGGTGCAAGTGGCACTACTGTGAAGCCGCAGTACCTATTGCAGAGAAGTCTGCCCTGCGCCGCCAGATTTATGGCTTTGTTTCTCAGCGCTAACTCTCTTGGGACATCTCTGGTGCTCGTGTTCAGACAGAAACCCAGATAAGGGAAGGAGGATACTTCTCGAATTTTTTCCTTTTTTAAATTCCATGAGAACCTATTTCCCTTTTTCCGATTTTTGTATTTCCCAAAGCCCATTAACATCCATATATTTTTGTCGGCCGTCCAGCTGTCTGTGTAGTCGTATTGGTGTCGAATCTATCAATACCACGTCATCCGCAATAGAGCAGTCTACTGATGGGCACCCCCGCTATTTTTGGGGGAAAGCATCTGATGTTACCAAGTGCTTTTTTTAGGTCCGAAATGAAGAGGTTGAACAGTTCTGGCGCAAATGGGCACCCTTGCTTTAAGCCTTTATTGGTTGGTATTGGGTCAGTTAGGAGGCCTGATCTATCTAGCCTCACCCTTATACTCGTTTCTGAATAGAGATCTTTCATCATATCGGTGATGTCGTTAGGGCATCCCCAGTCGTCCAACTTCTTCCACAGGTTTGGCCTTATGGTGTCAAAGGCCTGTGATAGATCGATAAATGCCATATATATTTTCATCTCCTTGTTTCTCTCTGTCCTGGCCTTTAGGATGTTTATTATAAAGACATTAAGCGCAGCCCCAATTCCCTTAACAAACCCCGCCTGCCATTCATCTCTATGAACAGTTGCAGTGCTCCATTTCTCCAAGGCCCTTAAAATGAATGTCGCAAAATTTACCAGCCACATCAAGTAATGCAATGGGTCAGTAATTATTTGG
This sequence comes from Ambystoma mexicanum, assembly GCF_040938575.1. NCBI lineage: Eukaryota > Metazoa > Chordata > Amphibia > Caudata > Ambystomatidae > Ambystoma > Ambystoma mexicanum. Next base: position 282,522,007 of record NC_090931.1, on the reverse strand, counting down.
ATCCAACCTCGACCCTTTTTAAAGCTGGGAATCACCACTGCTGTTTTCCATGAAATTGTGACCCGGTTTCCTTTCAAGATGTATTCAAACAAATTGTACAAGAATATAGCCCATAAGTGTGTGGGTCCTTTTTCAACAATTCATTTGTCATTCCATCTGGGCCCGGAGCTATGAGCTACTGCCCTTTGTAATGATCTCCTCAATCGCTGTTACTTCTAGCCCGAGGTTCCCATCTATGTTGTTTCTTTGGGTAGGCATTGGGGGATCCACTTCCTCTGGGTCCAGGAACTTGGCAAAGTGGGCCATCCAATTCTCGGCTGATATATTCCAGCATAGTGAGAAATTGACCAAAAAGTGCAATATTGCGTTGACTTGCCGACAAACATTTCAAAGTAATTTGTTATGCCGAAATTACTTCCAAAAAAACTCTACAAAATATATAGGGAGAAGGAGGTGGCAAGGGAATGAAGGGGAAGAGATTGGTGGAGAAAAATAGCATAGGGAAAGGAGAGGCTTGGGGGACACTAGGGAGATAAGTAGATTGCTGCAGCATAAGCAACACTGGCAATTGAGCACTAATGTGGCGCTGCAGGCACTATGTAAATTTGTGCATTAAGAAGGATGGTGCCATCGGGCAAATGCGTGTGTAATAAGGCTTTCCAGAAGGTGGCAATGCACATCGAAGAGAAGTATGTAGCTTGATATGAGGATTTCATGTTATATAAAAGGGGCTAGTATGGGCTAGGGTTTGGCATGGTTGCATGCACCTGTAACATGGGAGATTTGCTGACATTAGGTTGTGTTTTATTGTACTGATTAAATGTTATGTTATGTAGATTTTGGGTGGTGGCAGTGGGGGGTGGCTGGGCTACTCTTCAACTATGCAAACCTGCCTTTGAATCCCACCCATGTTTAGCAATGTACCTTACCAAATGTGCTTAGAAATCCCAAGTATTTCCCAAAATGATCGCCCAATTGCTACCAGAATAGTTTATCATGAAAGGTCATAGATGAGGGACTTTTATTCTGCCTTCCCTGTTTTTCTTGCCCTGGTATTTATTTTGAAAGGTGAAAACAGGTGGGATACCCCAGCAACCCCCCTGCTCCCCATGTTTGGTAGTGATTACTCAAAATGATCGTTCACAAATGATCCAATGGTACTGGCTGAATTCGGCCAGATTTACCATACAATTGTTTGTAAATGGTTAATTTGGGTACTGCTGTCATCACAGCCCTCTTGTTCCTCCTCCGAGTCTTCCCAGGGTGCCACGTCCCACCTGTATTCTTTGAAGTGTGACACATTCCCTGTGATTGTCTGTCCTTCTGCGTCCATCGCTGTGACAATAGTACCTTTCGCTTTGGTGACTTTGAGGGGGCTGGGTGCAAAACGGAGTCTTCCGTTTGGGTCTGACGTACCAGCACTCTGTCACCGCCCTTGAAATTGTGTTCTCTGGCTCCTCTCTTCTCATTGGCTGCATTCTTCATTTTCCATTTTTCTTCGGTGTCTCTTGCCCTCAATTCGTCATCCTGCGGTGTGGTGCTGCCCTCCACCAGGGGTCTCTGTGGCAGCCGTGTGCGCAATCTTCAACCGAACAGGAGGTCGGCCGGACATTTGCCGGTGGTGCTGTGAGGGGTGTGGCAGGAATTATGGTTTAACTGGCACAGCATTTGCTCAAAAGGTCTGTGTGACAGATGCACCACCTGCAGTGTTCTCTTAAGATTACCTATGAATCGTTCAACCACGCCATTGGCTTGGGGCCAGAGAGGTGTAATTTTCTGATGTTTGAAGGCCATGTACTGTGCAAAATTTTGCAAAATCCAGGCTGGTGAACGATGGGCTGTTGTACGATTTCATTTTTTGAGGGATGCCATAGGCCGTGAGGATGCGGTCCAGAGCAGGGATGACCGCTGTTGCTGCCGTGGATGGTATTATCTGGGTATCTCGAGTATTCATCAATCACCACTAAGACAAATGTGCCAATTTCAGAGGGACCCAAAGAAGTCGACAGCCAGTTCCTCCCATACGCCCCAGGTAGTGGTGACTTCTGTGGAGGGTTTGCGTGCGGTGCTGGCACTATGGCACTGCAGATTGCACAGTTCTTTAGGGTGCCTTCAACTTGTTTGTCCGGCCCTGGAAACCAGATTTTTTGTCTCCGCAGTTTTTTTGTCGAGACTACACCTCTGTGTCCTTTGTGGACCAGGTCGACCACTTGTTGGCATAATGACTTGGGCAGGACGATTCAACAGTCATTCAAGATTATTTGGTCTTCTGTAGTAGTGAGTTCCTCTTGGACTAGCTTTTACGTACCCCTGCAATGATTCCTCTAAGTGTTTCATTCGTTCTTTTCCATGCTTCAGTTTGCCTTGGCTGATGCATGGGGCGAGGATGGCCAGTACTGGATCATTTGCTGATTCATGTTGCAGTGTCTTCCACGCTATTGGGAAAGGTTTTAGCTGGTGTATGACGTATTGCAGATATGCAACAGCAATTGAATGTTCCGGGACAGACGGCCCTGTGGGGTGAAGGGAGAGATAGTCGGCTGGATTCGTGTCCTTGCCTGGCCTGTGGTAGATAGAGAACTTGTATTCCTGGAGGCGGAGTCCCCACCATTCTATCCGCGGGACATCCGAGCCTGGGGGTTGCCAAAAATGGTGAGGAGGGCTTGGTGGTCGGTGACCGCTGTGAATGCTTTTCCGAATAAGAACAGATGGAAGTGCTAACAGGTCCAGATGACCACCAGGCTTTCTTTCTCTGCTTGGGAGTATTTTTTTTCAGTTGTGGAGAGGCTGCGCTGGTGTATGACACCACTTCCTTGATATTGGGAGTCCTGGGGTCATGTTGTGCGAGTATCGCGCCTAATCCCACAGGACTGGCATCCACCATCACCTTAGTGTCTTTGGCTGAGCTAAAGTAGGCCATGTCTGAGGCCGAGGCAATGCAGGCATGAAGGTCTGTGAAGGCAGCCTCACAGTGGGCAGTCCAGATGAATTCCTGGCTGTTCTTGGTCAGCTCTCTCACTGGGACACTCACTGTTGCAAAGTTTTCCAGGTAGCGCAAACAATAACATGCAGGCCTACGAATTACCTGAGGTCCGACACGTTCATTGGCCGCGGGGTGTCTTGCAGTGCCTTTACTTTCTCTGGGTCCGGCCTCATGCCTTAGTCAGAGAATATGTGGCCTAAGAACTAAGTACGCTTTCCAAATTCACACTTGTCCTTACAGTGTGACTTTTGCTGCTCCTAGGGCTCTACAGACTTTGTGTAGGTTGTCATTGTGCACCTGGATTGTGTTCCCAAATACCAGGATGCCGTCGCTGTAATTGAGACACCCTGGAACATGTTTGATCACCTGGTGGATCTCCTCCTGGGAGGTTTCTGCCGCTGACAATATGTCGAAGTTCAGGCATTTGTATCTGCTGCCGCCGATATGCCAAAGTTCAGGCGTTTGCAGTGGAAGAGCCCCATGTGGGTTACAAAAGTGGTGATGTATTGGGACTCCCGGGCTAGTTCCAGCTGATGGTAGCCCTTGTTGAGGTTGAGCTTCAAGAATACGGTTGCACCATTGAGAAGGTGGATCATGTCCGTTATTCTCAGAGCCTGGTGTCGCTCTCGTTGTATTGCCATGTTAGAGCGGCGCATGTCTATGCACAAAAACGATTTCTTGGGTACTGGTATAATCAGGGAGACCAATCGGGTGGGTCCCACCACTGGCTCGATGATGTGGAGGTCTAACAGGTGTCTTAGTTCTTCTTCAACCTGCTTTTGGATGTTTATTGAGATGCCCCTGTAATGTTGGGCAACTGGCTTGACCTCTGGATTAATGTGGAGTCTCAATTTGCAGTCGCGCAGTTTCCCAAACCTTTGAAGACGTTTGGGTATGTTTTCATGACGTCGCCTTCAAGGGCCATGTATTTATGGGCCATCATATTGTATAGGATGCGGACAAGTCCCATGCCAATAGCCGTCATGAAACTCAGCATGTATCCGCTGTTGGACTGTTGAGAGGACATGTAGTTGTATTCAGGCTGTGTACGATTTACGTGTGCAGACCGGGATAAAAGTGCCCTTACTCGGCAGGGGTGTGTTCCTCCACTGAAGTTTGCAACAAAAAGAGGCTAGAGGGTAATTCATAAACCGGGTCCTACTGAGCAGCCCCTCTTAAGGTTACACACCTTCAAAACTAAAAAAAATGCTCAGGGATCAAAATCAATTCAGGGCAGTATGAGTTGCTTAGTTTCTAATGTAATACATTACAGTGAAACTTTAAAGAAAAAGAAGCTAAAATACTTCAGCATATGTCTTCATGTTTTAAATATAATTTTTTTATTAATTTGAGAAATTCTTTAAAACCGGTCAAATGACATAGGAAACAGACACAATTATTAGGCACGCCTCTATTTGATTCAGTGCTGTGTGCTATACAGTTCATTACACAAATTTACACATACTAATCAATCACTCCCAATACTTAATATCAGCCATTCATACTATACAAACAAACCAAACATTTTTCATTCCTTTATGTCTGCTAAAACAGTCAGAATCTCAGAATGTCATCAGGGGCTAACTCTTTACTTTCTTCAATCAACCACAAAAGTGGGGACTTATATTTTACTTCTTTGACTGATGGAATGGCCCAATTTTCTTCACTGTAACGTTTTAAGCTTTCATTGCTTCTATACAACCCAAATTATTCGCCAGAGTGCAGATTTTAGTGTTATACAGTTTTGGTTAGGCTTAGGAGGCAAGATGAAGGAGACTGAGGGATAAAGGTCCAATACCTGAACCTACTTGGAAGTGTGAGTTGTGAACTCTGTCCAAGTTGGCAAATATCGGGACGTCAAGACCGCACACGGATTACATGTCGTCAATGTTGGTCCACCATAGATTTGTTACACGTTTGTATATACATTTCCTTCAAGCTCTGCCGAGTGCTTGTTATTTCTTCACTTGTTCCTTCCGTTAGGGTTCAAGCCTTTCGAACAAATCGGTGACCTCCCCTGAGGTACCAGATTATTGTGGCCACAATAAGCCCCCTCACCAGTTTAGGCTGTATCCCTACAGCATGTCCGAGGGGTAAAACAGGAACTCTTTCTTAGGATTTGTCCTAGGGGCATATGTCCTTCATATAGTTTCTAGGTGCAGTCAAAGGGTTAACAATGTTATCCTTTGATCATTTGAAACTACCTTTTGTGACTTGCATGCTCCTGCAGCAGGAATACTGATGTTATCTATCTCTGCAGGAGCAGGGAGGGTGTTTGTGCCTTCTTCCCCTTGTGAATAGAAGATCAGAAATGCTTAGAAAGCTAGCTTTGCTCACAAAGGAGATGGAAAATGCACCATCACCTACTCGATTCCTTAGAAAAAGTTTTTTTTTGCAGGTTATATAATTGTTCAGCATTTGATTCCCTTTGGGGTCACAGTGCATTTCTTGACGTTGCCCTTTCCATCGCCCCCTTCACTTTCTGGGCCATTTCAGAGCCTATGGGGACATTTTACTGACTTCTCGTTTCAAGAAGGAAGAAAATACCAGAATTTGGCATCTCCATAGGCAGACATTGGACAGATATAGCACGCAGAGCACTTAACCAATTGTCCCATTAAAGCAGACATGGAATTTGCAATGCGCTGGACTACTACCATCAATGCAATATGCAGAAAGGAGTTCAATTGCTTGTCTTGGGCATTAAACAGAGTTGATAAACCACCTCATCGCTCATAACCAGCACCCTTTGATTTCCATAAAAGAAACTAGACTCCCTGGTGATTCCCTACACAGCACCATCTAGGAATGAAGTCTCCAACCCATTCCTCTAGAGTGCCCACAATCACCAGATTGTCAGGATAGCCACTAACTATGGAAATAACCAGCATGTAAATCCATAGCAAGGAAATGTATTTTGTGTGAATATCTTGTGAGCTATGTATTTTTTATCGTAGGCTTTGAAAGCCATTTTTTGACATAGGTTCTCTGAAACAGGAAACTGCAAACATATCTTGCTCTAGAACTCCTTAACTTGCAATGTAAGTGAATGCCTATTTATGGATTCAGCTGCCAACCTTTGCTTACGTAGCATGTTTTAGTATGTTGCATAGCCTAGGAACAGCTGCAAGGGAGTAAGTTGATGTCCTGGTCGGATACACAGTTAGCCAGGGTTAAAGAACATTTGTAAGACTACACTAGCTGTGAAATGTATGAAGACTCTCCTTTGAATGAGGGAGAGCAGACACAGGTAAAGAGAGGGCATGTGGTTCCCATGGCAAACGTGTACGATCACGGGGAAAGAGCTGCAGTTATATAATAAAACCTGTGTCTCTGAGGATAAAACAAATTGTGTTCCAGTTGTTTTATTTTTTCCTTAAAGTTATTTTCTGAGAATAGGTGGGATACAAATAAGTATTTTCCCACAATCTTCAAAACATGGAGTAGATTTACCTTCTGAGGACTGGTCCTGCAACCATCTTGCAAAAAATGGTATACCTACAAAGTAACCCATAGACAGAAAGAAAACAACTGCTTCAGCACACGCCATACCAAAATTATTGTTTGTTGTTGCGCAAGTGCTCTTTCCTCCTTGGTTGTGCATTGTGTTCCTACGAGCAGACAAACCGAGGTACCATGCAACTGCACAGCCAGGAAAGTGGAGCTTACAGAAATTCATGCTGTGCTCCCATTCCACGAAGAGCAGAAGGACACAAGGAAATCCATGCAGACTCAGTTCTTTGTCGGAAATCGGAAAAAGCACTCATTGTCACCCCCTGACCCTCTAACAAGCTTTAGAGAAAAATGCTATCCAACCCAAACACTGCAATAGCACCACAGTCAGTGTTTTAAATGGGCAGGTACAATTACCTGCATTTTTGAAAAATCATAGCACCTGCACTTTTCAGAGGAAAACCAGCACTTTGCAACAGTAAGCAGGCATTCTGGGATAGTGAGTGCCTGAACTTCTCTATTCCCATTTCAAGCAGTTACAACAGTGATCAAAGCATGTAAACTAATCTAATAAATTCCAGGTTATATATTTCTTCTTTGTAGTTTGCTGTTGATAGTTTGTACAAAATGGTAGCCAATGTATGCACTGGAGAGCGCCTCTGTTCTGCCGTTTAGCAGCCTGGAATGAAGCCCCTTTGCAAAACCTGTGGGTAGGCAAAATATACCGCAGTTTTAACTCAAAATGATGCAATTAGTCTACAGGCAGTGGACAGGGCCGTGCAAAGAATCATGATGTCCAAACCAAAGAAACACTAATGGCATTAGCTCTGGGCACCCCTCCACTCCATTGTTTTTCAGACTGCCATGCCATTACAGGCCCCACCCCGAACGGGGCACTCCAGCCAGACTGCTAGGTCACATGCCTTCAGCACGAGAGCACAAGCAGCCACACACATGTTTTGGTCTCATTGGGTGTCAACAGTGAGGTGTTACTTTGAATGCTATGCACTGCAACGTTGGAACGCGGAACGCTTGTCAGCCCATACACATGACAATTAAGGCACACAAGGATAACACTAAATGGTGGCTGAAAAATGATGGATTGCAAGTGCTTATTAATAATCTGAAGAGTTTTCATCCTTCTTTCTTCAGTGTTGCATAGTCGCTCTGAAGCAACTGCCATTTTGGGCCTGCCACTCTTGGCAAGATGCCACCATTTTATGATTTTAGTGCCCTGCGCATAGCACTCAACCATTTGTGTCGCGAAGGCGGGTGAAAACACCCGATTTTAATTTTGGCGGGTGAGAGGCCCATTGAAACGAATGGGCTTGCAGGAGGCTTGGCGGGTGAGTCAGCTGTTTGCAAGGCGGGTGACACCCGCCAAAAGCGTGTGGGTTGAGAGCTATGTGGCCTGGTATCCCTCTGTTGGTAGCAACACGGACAGCTGCTTGTAATTGCCTTATTTTAGCAACGGCCCTGGCAGTGTATGATTTAATACACGAATTTGACAGGTAAAGAAAGATATTTTTAATCATTAACCACCAGAGATGCATCACCCGGTGCTGGGACTTTTATACATTAAAAACGTTCAGATAAAATCAAGAAACATAAAATGTCTGATTGTGTGCCCTTGTTATTTTGGCGCCGTTCTGAAAACGCCACTTTCATTTTTAATGGCGGCGCGCCACTTGTGCCCGGATCGAGGGCTTAGCTGAGGGGGTGAGCAGGGCACGGAACAGCAGCGAGTGTTTTTTTTCTGCTGCATTGTGAACTGTGCGTCATGTTTTGTATTCCCTGGAACAATGGCTCTGCGCTAATGAGGCTTCCGTAGACTGGATTAGCGCTCGGTGGCATATGTGGGCTGCCATGTCGCTGCGGGGGTCAGGCGTGGCAGGAGGCGCGCTGCCGTGGATTATAAACAAGGTTGCTAAGGGGAAAGGAAACCGGGACTGACACACCGCTTAACCTCTTGGAGAAAAGGAAGTTTAGTTCGCAACATTCCATGCCCTGCATTTGCATAAATTAGGCGCGGGTAATGAAGTTGTGTTAAGAGCAGCGTTGCTATCATAATTGCAGGCCTTTATAACGATAATGAAACCCCTCTGGCTCTTGCTGCATCGAGAAACGAGCTGGGCAGCCCCTCCACCACCTCATGGTGTCCTATGGTTCCAATCTGCTTTAAAAAAGGTATCCTTGTGAAACATTTTAAAAAGCTACCTCTTTTCACATATGCTCCTTCCCTGGGACCTTTCTTATCAGTTTTTTAAGTATTGGAGTAAAAATCTTAACTTTCTAGGCTGGCAATAAACTGTCCCTATGTATCACCTTAGCACTGAAGAGTCTCCTGCTGACTCCTGTGGGATAGCAGGGGCGCCACGCAGCGGCGGTGCTGGGAATGGGCCGGAACACTACAGAGCGGGCGGTGCTTGGAATGTGCCGGAACACGACTTAGCGAGCGGTGCTGGGAATGGGCCGGAACATGACAGAGCGGGGCTGTGGCTAGACGTCTTTCTGGAACGGAGCTCTGGCAGAGCCTCTCTTCCTGCCCAGTGGCGTCTCCAGGAATCAAATTTACGGGAGCGCAGAGGGTGCCACAGACAAAAGTAGCGGTGCGGCCTATGAAAGGGCAATGTGTATGCTTTTTTCCCAAATTGACATGGACAAAATCGTTCAAAGTGGCCCAGGGAGGTAAAAATCGTGCATTTATACAGCAAGCAATAGTGTTGTATATATGTATATATCTTGATGTTAGCAATATTGTCTCATCTGATATCGATATTGAAAATATATATCGGTATATCTCCAAAATTCGGTATATCGCCCAGCACTAGTTAACTTCACTCCTGGTTTCAGGCCTTCATGGACAATTTGTTCAGATGTTGCCAACATCAAGATATATACATATATACAACACTATTGCTTGCTGTATAAATGCACGATTTTTACCAGATGTTGCCTGTTGTCATTGATTGGTAATTGACACTTGCCATTTTATGCTCTTGGAATCATATTGTGTCCCGATCGCATCTGCTGTAGGAGGCCTTTCACAAGTGTGCCATTAATAACCACAGTCCGCGATGTCTTTTTGCACATCTCACACTCAGCTTCAGGTGCTTTACTGGAAGGTCTGTGCAGATCGCATTTGGGGCTGTGGGTTCCTTTTTCAGCAGTGTCTTTGTGTGGACATTTTATAGTGCAACTGTAACAAGAGCACTGAGAATATCCAGAAGGGCATGTGAACTAGAGGAGAGCAGTGTGTGTGATTGTGCGCGCTATAACAGCGGTCAACCAGCAACAAGATATGATCCTTTAAAGCAATGTGTTCTGCAGAGATGGAGCCACTCTGATGTCTCGAGGGCAGTGTCCCCCTTTCAGGGAAGAAGAAAGAAAGAAACAGGCTTAGTAAAACGCCTGCAAACGCACAAGTAACGGCAGGGGAAAGGAGGACAGCAGATTAGATCACCAAGCCCCTGCTTCCCTCAGAAAAGCTGTGGGCTCGGCCGGGAAACCCTTGTCAGGGGCGAGCTACCTACCAAGACCCCAATTTGAATTAAAACAATCGACGGCTGATTGTTGAAATTCAAATTGGAGTCTTTTTTCACTGTGCCCTCACTCCCTCAGGCAGGGCAAGGGGCAGGGGGCAGGGCTTGCCTTTTCACCTATCTGTGCATGCATGCGCACACATGCAGTAGCAATGGCAAGCCCTGGACTCCAACTGCCGACCATCACCCCCCCTGTGCCGCTGTTCTGTGTGAGCTTTTGTGGCGTGTTCTTCACTTCATTTGCTGTGCCCGTAGCCAGCCCCGGCAGCAGAATTGAGGCCCTGTGTATTGCGGCCCTGTGTGTGTGCCGTGCGGACGGACCACAGGCAGCACTGCAGAGAGAGTAGCCCAGGTAGGGGGGCAGGAGAGTATCCAGCATAACAAGAGTGGGGGTGGGGCGAGCCACGTAAAAAGTCCTGCTACTTTACCCCCAAATGCAGTGCGTCTAATTCCATACTGTCTCATTCGTGCCCCCAAACCCCCATTCTACCTTTTTGGTAACATTAGTGGCAGATGGCATCTTAACACAACAACAAAAATAAAACTCTAGAATCATTACAGATGCCGGAAACTCATTAGAACTTTGTCCAGGCGCTCTAGTGTAAAATACATGCAAACCTCCTAATTTACATAAGGATTGCACCAACAGAAATTACTTCACAGAAATGGACATTGCAAGAAGCATCATCAGTCTTTAATACTTGGAGGCTCCATGGAAGGGACTTGAGAATAAGTTGCCATAATTAAGCCAAGTGGCAAATAGCTTTATGGTGCAAAATACCTAAATTGCACTATTTTTATATATGGAGCAACTCTATAGTCATTAGGCTTTTAAAAAAATAACAGCATGATATAATAGCATAAGTTGGGACGTCAATCACTTACACAGCTGCATACACAGCACAGTGTGATTCAATTATTTGCCCAGGATCACACACTTTGGTTAAATGGTGAAACTGGGATGTGAACAATGTAAGCAACTGAGCACATCTTCCCACGTTTAGTTGATATACATTATATAATCTGTTTGTTCACAACCTTCCCATATCGATCAGTCAGGTGCATAATTGTCCTCTGGTAATTGGTAAAGATCTTTGTCCCGTCCTTGCGTACACAGACGATTTGGTCATTCTCGAACACACATTTAGCGGTTTACGTAGATCAGCAGAAGCCTTATGGCATTATGCGAAAAGAAATGGCCTAATAATCAATCTGGAGAAAACACAATTGATGATGTTTACAAATAAAAAAATAGCTTGCACCAGGCTAACGCTAACGATACAGGAATCAGTGATCCGTTATATTCCAAGTTACAAACATCTAGGTATCGAAACTGAACCCACAGGAGATTATGCTCAGTGTAAACATGCCAGACCTATCAGAGTTTCCCAGATTATGGCCTTGGTCCAGCGTTTTATTACCAGTCATGGTGGATTTACGGTCTGGGCCGCTCACTTATTATAGCAGCAAGTCCTAGCCCCAATGATAACTTACGGTCTGGAAGCCCTTCAGACGATTGACCTTAAATGGTTGCAGGTAGCTGAAGGCAAGTACTGGAAGAAGATCTTGGGCCTTCCTACTTGCAAGCCAGTGGCAATCATCAGGCTTGAAATGGGCTTACAGTCATTAAAATCCATAGTGCTTAAGAAAAAGGCAGAATTGTACCTGAATATGTGGGATAATCAACTCCTGTTATCTTTGAGACAGGAGTTCCGGGGGGGATCAGGGAGCTTTAACCTAAAAAAACAACATGGTTAATTAACTCAATGAGATTGGTTGGAGTTCACGAGGTGGGGGTTTCTCTTTAGCAGCAAAAAGTGCCCTATCAAAAAAAGCTGATCAATGGGACTGGCTGGAAAATTATGCCCATCTTGAAGGCCTGAAGAGTTCTCAATATGTGTCATATATGCTGTATACTTAAAAAAAAACACAGTTGTATTTAAACGTATGCCGGCAGTTAGGTTAAGACGCTTTATACTATTAGTTAGGCTAAACCACCTGCCAGTGCTAGCAACTACTGGAATAATTAATCAGCTACCGCTTAATGAACGTCTCTGCTGAATATGTAAGGTAGAAGAATATACCGAGAAAGGGAAACATGTATTGACAAAGTGCTCTAATATGGTAAAAACATATAATACCCAGTACGGCAGATACGTACATGGGAAAGAAAATATAGCGGAGGCAGACTTTTGGTGGCGCAGTATCAATGCAACTAACATTAAGGTCTTTATCGCAATGTACACTGTGCGGTTAGTTATCGAAAGCCTTCTAGGGATCTCAATTTGAAGTACTCTAACTATATGCAATTGATATTGTCTGGGGTTAAGCCGGTTAATTTAGATTTATATTGAATGTGATGACATCTTATATTATTAATTTTAATAATTTGTTGATGTTATGATTCTAATGCTATTTCCTTTTGAAGATTTTAATGTGGATGATTTGCAATGAAGTATATGTGATAAGAAGTATATTTATTTGTTGGGTTTTTTGTATTATATTTGTAAAGTTTATTTATAAACTATATCACATTAATAAAAAAAAGTTGATATAGATTTTTATTAAGGTTTTGCTTTGCATTTCATGTTCTTAAATAATACTTAATTTATAACAATGCCTTGGAAGCAAACCACATTATATAATAAATGATCCTTTTAACTATTCACTATATACATTGTCATAGAAATATGTTGAGCAATAAGTGCATGGCTTTAGTTTAATTCTCCCCATCTGCATACAGTCACAATAGCATCTTGTAGATTAATGTAGCGTAACAAGCCATAGTAATTTCATATAGCATGCAACATTATGCAGCCTTCTCCCTTCAGATCACTCCCTCCCATTCCCATTCAAAAGGTAAAGCAGTCCATGCTAATAGTCTGCCACCTCCAACCGCCCATCAGTTCCGAAATGCTCTGTTGACATAGAGAAAAATGAGAGCCCCTCTGCTGCCCGAAGCTCCTTGGGACATTGTTCTGCCAGCGGGACATCTTTCCCTTTGGGCACCCTCAATGCGGTACCTGATGGAAGAGGTTTCCCAATGATAAATATCTCTTCCCCCCCCCCCCCCAGGTATGGCACAGGACAAGACAGAAGGCCAGAAAAGCCCACAACCACCCATTCTATTTCCGACGAATCCCGAATGCACCAATGATCAACAAATACACTGAGAGGTATCCTGTCAGTCAGCCATTCAGATCAAGTGCGGTACAAATGTATCCATGCGTGAGTGAAGAGCCGACGAGCATGGTCAGAAACACATATAAGGACAGCTGGGACTAAGCACCAAGAAGCCATGGTGCTGACGTCATTAGAGACACCACGACACAGCAGCGTTAGACATGAAGTACACGTGCAGTCTGCACTGCACCACACAAAAACACACTTGAATACATGAAGAACATGAATGCACTGTTCCATAGTTAGAGGACAGATACATATAAATACTGTCATTGCTTTTATTATTTTGTCATAAGCCAAATGTAGTAATGCAGAAACCACAAGGCACAAGAGATCCTGAGCAAGCTTGCTGATGCTTAAAGCCGATAATAGGGTGGACATACAAGAGTATATATACAGAACCTGATCAAACCACGTATAGCTAACCCATAGGGAAAGTAGTATAACATGGACAACGCAGAAACTGCAATACAAGGTTTAGTAACAATTACAGCAGGCCTCAAATCATTGAGCAGAAGACGAGCTGAGCCAATTCAGACTGGACAGTGAGCAGGATGCGTGAGACAAGGCCCACAGCCAAGGTCAAGAGATACAAAGACATTCCAATCCCCAGAAGACAAAGGGACCAGGTGCAGGAAAACTGAATAAATCCTCATAATTAGGAGCTGCAGCGCTCGGTCTTGTGGTCTCTAAACATGTGGTACAGCTGAATGGAACCATGGGCAGTCTTCCAGGGTGGGAGGAAGAAGCTAGTCCAAGCAGCCAGTTGCAGGTTGCTACAAGTGTTGCTACCATTAGGAGAATATTCTGATAAGGCAAAGGTGGTGTACAGTAGTTACAATACAGACACATAATTGTTCCCATTACCTTGAAGATGTACACTACAAGCTGAGAACTCGATCGAGTCCCAGGCCTGGGGGAATCAGTTCTAGCCAATCACAGTTTAGCACTCCAGTGGTGGGTAGCAATGAGCAAGAACCAATGGTAGGCCCACTACTCTTCAACAATATAATAGTTAGTAAATTGGGGATGGGGAAGGCCAGCCACCTGACAGTCAAGAACCAGTAGAATAACACATATAGGTGACATATAGGTTAGTGGACTACTGATGGCCAATCCCACACATCGATAGGTTTTTGGAGAGCAGCCCGAGTACTGACAGAGTAGTGATGTAATTTTACAAAAACTGGCCTGCGATCCAGGAGAGACTGAGATGTACTGGAATCCACCTGTACTCCTGTATCGATCCCTGTTGGTTTCCTCCATGTATACTGGGGGAGGGAGTTGGGCTCTCCAAGTTCATGGACTTCCAGCATCGCTGTGGCATACCTGGGAGTTCATCCCTAAGAAGTTGGTAGCAGAGCTGATGGTTCTCTGCGTCAGTCAGGCGCAAGGTTGTCTCCCCTGCCGTGGAACCTGAGAGGCTGCAGGACCCTCAGATATTTCAAGAAGACAGGGAGGTGTACCTGTGGAAAGGCCGCCAGGAGCCAGCTAGGAAATCATCCTGCTCAAAGTCAGTGAGGAGTCCAGGCAAACCAGAACGGGGAAGTGAGCTCCTTCTGTGGGACACGACAGCCGAGCAGTGTCAACAGACCAGGCAGTGTAAGTATTGACCAACGCCAACTGTGGGTGTGAGGGAGGGTATTGAATATTGTGGAGTGTTGTTTAGTATTGTCAAGTGTTGTCAAAGTGAGTAGGGACAGGAGCGGAGGTAGATGTCCTTATTCTATGTCTAGGGCACGTTCGAGTTTAGAGGTAAACGGTTCTGGTGAGACTATTGACTCGAGCCCGCGGATGACAGATGTTATGTAAATAGAGGATTTCCTGTGGGTTGAGCATTTTAGCTCGGGTCATAGGTAACAGTATCCCCATAAGGGTTAGCAAGGGAAGCTAGCCTAGTTTTTCACTCTAGGCGATGCAGCGAGTACAGTTCAATCACAAGAGAACATTGGTATACTCTGTCTGGAGGTGGGAAGACAGCTGTGGGGTTTTGTGTGTTTTGGGAGTAACGGGCTATAACAGTGTGCGCGCTGTATTTGATTTTTCAGCACTACCTCGGTTAGTAAATTGGTGACTTCACCCATAGGTTTGCACATAGGTCACGGAGGGTATGAGATGGTGAGGAGCTAGCATTGGAAACATGGGATTGGCAGACGAGGTGAACAAGTGGCGTTGCACCGAAGGCGCATGCGCAAGATTGTGGGTGTGCCTGAGGAGGCAGTGATGGCGAGTTTGTAAAGGGGCAGTGCGCTGAGCACGCCAGATAAGTTGTGGAGCCAGAAAGGCTCATAGTAACCTGAAAAGTATTGTTATTACATTGTACCTTTTGCCCTAAACAGCAGATTGTCGAAACCCTAGACTTGAGGTCAGGTAAAGGCAAGACAAATGTATCAGGGGAAGTGCGCGGGTGACACGCCCTTACAGTACCTGTGTAAGACTCTCCCACCCTCCAGGGAAAAGATATGTAAATATAGCATAGAATGGTCCAAAAGCACAGAGGGGCAAGTTAACAAAACCATGGCCACCTTGCAGACGTTTCTCCAAAGACATGCAGAAATCACTAGTGACACACATACAGGATGCCTATAATGGAAAGTAGTAGGCAAGCAACATGGCCATATTCGAATTGTGGTGTATGTTTCAGGAGGGTGAGGGGGATGCAGCGAGGCATCAGTTGATGCTGAGCCAGCAGGATGTACTTGGGTTTGCGACCTCACCTTCAGCTCCCCCACACGTCCCTCCAAGTGCAGCATCAGATGACACAGATGACGAGCAAGGGATGTACCCATTACAAGAAGTAAGAGCCTTGCGGGAATTGAGAGCGGCAGAGGGGTATTCAAATCTGACATATGAGCCACCACCATATACAAAGGAAGAGGGGCTGAGGGGCGCAGGGCAGCCAGCTACTGAAGGAGAGATGAGCGGCTAGGCACCGAAGGGCGCGAAGGAGGGGCTCGGGAGTATAGCCATGAATGAGTGGATAAGAGGACAGATACTCTTGAAGCTGGAAGGAAAAATGTGCGTTGAGGCAGAGCGTGCGGCAAAGGCAATGGAAGGATTGAAGGGAAGCTACGAAGCATCAGACTGGGCTGAGATAATTGATGAAACAGATAGGAGGGAGACGGAACAAGAGGAGAAATTAGAAAGAGAGGACAGGGACAGGAGAAGATAAGAGAGGATAGAAAATAAGATAGGGAACGAAAGAAGAAGGCACAGTTGCAGAGGGAAAGAGGAGAGAGGATCGAAAGGGATCACAGAGAGAGGACAAGAGTAGAACGTGGGCAGAGGGACAGAAGGACAAAGCAAGTAGAAGAGCTTGAAAGGCGGAGCGAAGTAGCAGAGTGGGAAAAACGCAAGTTGGTTGAGAGGGAACAGTGGAAGTTACAGGTGGACAGATTGGCAAGGGAACGCGCGCGCAAGGAGGAGGGCGAGTGAGCAATAAGGGCAGTAAGGACACAAAGGAAAATGGACAGGGGAAACAACAGAATTGAGGAAGACCAATGAGCAGAACCAGATTGCACAAGCTCATGGGGCAGAAGCACAATAGAAGCAGACGGAGCAGGCCTCGGGACCTGGGGGGGAGGAAGCAGATATGACTTGAGGGATATTGACCTCAAGCTGAAACCCAACACCGAATTGACAACTAGGAGACTGAGTTTTGCAGATGATTTTTGCAGCAACATGGGCTCAGGGTCCGACAAAAAAAGACAGGAACAGTGGGGATGAGAGGGGGAGCATAATCTGTCCCAGTCCATGGGGACAGGGACAGACGAGCAGGTGACATGGGAACACAGGACGTATACAGAAGGAGTGCGAGCGGGTAGCTCAGATGAACATGCACGGCTGGTGACCGACTCATGCACCATAAATGATGCCACTACATATGTAGACAGACTTAGAGACCTCCCAGGATGAAGAAAGGGGGAAACAGCCATAGGTTGCTCAAGGGGAAGGTTAACGAGGAAATATGATGACAGTGTCTGGATGCCCACATTAGAACCGATAGATGTGTACACAGGCATCGAAAGTGAGAACAGGTAGGTCAGACTGAGACACATGGGGAGGAGGGGTTTACACAGATGCCCTTACTGGAGAGGGGAGGGGTGCGACCTCAGCATATATCTTGAAAACACGCTGACAATGAGAATGTGAGGTGTAGACTGCCATCATTTATGAAATGGAGAAGATGACAGTGGGAAATAGGTTGGCAGTGGGAGACATAAAGTGACTCCTAGTGGCAATCCTAGGGCACGCTGCTGATGACGTATGGAAGAGGGCGATTGGTCCCTGGGGTGACAATACAAAATCCGGCACACAATGGTTTGCCACTTGCAAACTGCAGGGCTGCCGTATGGCGAGCATTAAGGACACAATACCCAGACACATCAGATATTGGGGCAATTATGTCCTGGAAAAAAATGAGGGAAGAGACAGACCCTGTGCAGTATATTCAGGAGATTCAAGAGCTTTGGCACCTTGAAACTCGAGAACCGCAGAATAAAAACGCAGCAATATTTTATCATATACTATGCCAGGGGCTGCTAGAGCCTGTTCAGAAACACTTAAGGAAGTTGGAAGGCATGGAAGCAAAAGGGTGGCCAGAAATACAGCTCACAATAGTTCACCATTGTAAGCTATGGCAGGAGAAGCTCAAGAAAAAGGCGGAGGACAGGAAGAAAGATGAAGTGCAGCTAGTACAGAAAAAACAAACTAAGTATGCAATGGAAGGGGGGTACTAACCAGCCCAACCCAGCAGGGACAGCAGCAGCAGCAACAACCGCAGCAGTTTGTGCTGCCCATGGGGGGACGGTTCATGGGGAGCAGGAACACACAGCAAGGGTTTTGAGGAAGAGGGGGGCAACCGAGAGGATGCGGGTTCAGACCGTGAATGCATCACAATCAAGGGGGCTTTCCAGACGGGTTACGGGGATATGGGATGCAGGTGCTACAGGGCACAGAGATTTTTCAGGGGGTTTCCAAGGGCAAGGGAGGGAGCCACCACAGTGTTGGGCGCGTGGGCAAATAGGGCACATTTCGAGAGTGCGTAGGAGGAGTGGGATGCAGCAGAAGTGGGGAGCACAGGGCCAGCAGCCATATCAAGGGGACCAGGATGACACTATACACACAACCAACAGCAGCAAGGACAGATACGGGGCACACACCATCAGATGCCACAAGCATAAGCACCACAGATGCAAGCCCTAGTACCACAGTACTTGTAGCACCACAGGCTCATGGGAATACACAGCAATTGGCACAGATACAGAGCAACGACTGAAGGGGCCCCTGAGGGACCCTCACGTATGGAAACAAGGCAAATCACCACACACAAACTGATACGCCAGACACGAGGTTGTATTCCCAAAGCCAGGGTTTATTGCAAAGCAAATAGTCTCAGTTGGCCAACTGGGTCCCACGCCACGTGTGTTTCCAGACCCCGGGGGACGCAAGAGCCAGAGAGAATTGTACAACAGTTATATATATTTCAAAACAGGCATCTTACAATCAGTCGTGACACATTCAATACCACCCATACTGTATTTCCTTTGAATTGGGTACGATGATTGACAATTGTGACGAGTATGACACCTTCAGACATTTATTTAGCAACAGTTTACAATTTCATGAGCCTGCAGACACAATTCTTTGTTATAAGAACACATTGCTTCTGTTCTCTTCAAGCAAGCTGCGTGCAGGGGAGAGACACATTCCAGGTCTCACTATCCCCTAGTTTCTATTCGTGTACTGGGGTCAACTTGCTCTCCAGGGCTCTACAGGGCTCAGGAAAGGGGGGCCGCAAAGAAGAGCATAATTCAAGCCATTTAATGTTCGCTTCTAACATTTCTACTGTATAAACGAGACTAGCTGGCACCTGTGTACTGATTAAAATGCCTCGCTGCTTACTTCCAATGACTTGTGAGGGAGGAGACCGGGCATTTCTGTTTTGCTATATCAGCTGTTCTTGAAAGGAATACCCCTGGGAACAACAATCCCAAGTAATAAGTACCTCCCCAGTTCCTAGGTAACCAGGGATACGCTTTTTCTCCACATATAAAATAAACAGGATCACCTACATAAACCGTCTCTACCTCCTTATTAAGGGATGCTATATTCATACATCTAGTGAATGTCCCCACCGAATAGGAACCCTTTTTTCTCTCAGGCAAAAGGGGACAGAGCGTGGACTGTTATTTACTGTTTAGGAGGGGGGCACTGTATCTTTATTTCCTTCTGGGTTCATATGAAACGTAATTACAGATGATTTATAGGGTACAAATAGTCCGTCTTGTGGCATCACTACTGGTGTGATCCGTTGTGCTTTGTGAAATATAGAACAACCTACAAGTTTCATAATAATCTCTTTGAATTCATTCATATTTGTTCTATCTAATTGACCAGTTTCACTTTCGTTCCATTTCCCATAATATAAAGCACTCAAGGATACGTAACATGCAGAACTCAATGGCAACGGCTGAACATAACAACCAATTTCTTTCCCACCATGCTGCGGCAAGTGGGCACATACCCAGCAATTATTCTTCCTCAATATTGAGTGAGTCATATTCATTATTAGCAGTAATATGTTATTCCCATAAACTTCCCTGTGTCTTTCTTCCATTGGGGACAGAGTATAAGTAATGACATGAACCGGGCTTTCAGTAGTGGAGATGTTTCCCACAGGCAAGAGTACTTCTAAGGGGTGTATTTCTTCCAAGTACCATAATATCAGTACTGTCATTATTGGGGCTAATATACTCATTACGCACATCACTATCGTTAAGATCAGCATACAATTGTTTCGGCAATTCTTTTTATGTAACCTTCCACTCTCTATATTTAACTCATTATCAGCAGTGGTGCAGGAGGGGGCAAAAGCTGGTTCCGGCATTTTTCTCTCGCTTTTCATCTCCTCCACCAATGTTCGTCGTGAATGTCTCTTCTCGCTGCACTCATTCGAATGTCAATAAATTCAGTAAATGTCAACAGTCTGTTCTGCCAGTTCTTAGCAGTCTGGATTACTATACATTGAGCAAGATCTCTGTGCATCTGCACATTGCTCAAAGAACTCCATAGCAGTTATCAATTGCCTTCGTACCATGTGAGCCCCTCTTGTCCGTAAGGGGTGATCTGCACATGGATTTTTAGCACTGAGGAACCTCGCTCTTGGGCTTTCCGTTTTGCACAACCCTCATTCCGCTCTCCTCTAGGCCTCCGGTTCCTACTTCATCCACAATAGGAAACAGAGGCAACAAAGATCAAAAGAAATGAAGATTTGATCACTCCTTCTTCCGGTTCTGCAAATTATACCGCCTTGCTCCTGGTATCGTGTGATCAATGAATAGTGCGGGTGCACTTCCAGACTCAAGCTCAGAGTCAGCCTGTGGCGCAATGACAGATGATGGTGGGCGCCAAAGTGATGATGCAGATTTCATTTCAGGCTGCGGTGCAATGAAAGATGGTGGGCGCCAAAGTGGTACACGTTTTGTGTCAGCCAGCAATGATGCAGGTTCTACTGGACAACGTTGGGGCACTCTTTGCCCTTCCTCTTTTATAGCAATCTTCTCAGGCTTCGTTCCAGGCTTTATTTCAGGATCAGACAGATTTTGTGGCAAAGAACTGGCAACAGTTTCTTTCGTTTCTGGGACCGCTGTCTCTTTCTGGTCGTCTCGATCAGGCAGTTTCTCGGCGGTGATGGGACCTTTTTAGCGTGCGTTGTGTGTATCCATGCTTTCCTTCCGTCCATACGGATGGCGGTCTGCGTTGTTAAAAGTATCTGGTGGGGTCCACGCCATCTGGGTGCAAGTGATGTTTTTCTCTCAAAATTCTTGATCAGAACCCATTCTCTGGGTTCCAGTGAATGCCCCGCACCAGTGTATCTGATTGGTAGAGCCTCCTGCACCTGCTAATGAATCAAACACAATTTTTGAATTAACAGGTTACAATAAATGCTGAGCACAGGGTATTCAAGCTCCCTTAGCCACTTTGGCTGCGGTGCACACCAAACATTCACCGGCCTCCCCCTCACTATCTCGTATGGGGAGAGCCCAGTTCTTGCCTGCACAGATGTGCACATACACAGTAACGCTAGCGGTAATGCATCTACCCAGCTCAACTTGTTTCCTGCACAAATTTTGCTTATTTTGGCCTTCAAAATGCCGTTGTGGCGTTCAATAAGACCGGCACTCATGGGGTGTCTAGAACAATGGAATCTCTTGTCAATCTGGAGACCTGCGCAAATATGTAATATCACTGCGCCCACAAAATGCGGACCATTATCTGACCATATGACACAGGGCAGACCAAACCGGGAGAAATACTCCTTTAACATTACCTTTGCAGTGCTCATCGCGGTGCAGTCTTTTAATGGATATGCTTCCACTCACTTACTGAATGCACATATAACCACTAGGACATACTTCAAGTTTTGGCATCCCTCCATCTCTATGAAATCAAAATGGATTACCTCAAATGGCATAGAGGGAGGGCCGAAACTGCCTGTTGGAGTCACCGTTCCCTTCCCCACATTGTGTTGTGGGCACGTGATACAATTTTGGACCAGCCTCTCAGCATTTTTCTTTATGTGTGTGTTCTCCCATACTGTGGCTAGATGCTGAACTATCTTCTTGGCACAAATGTGTGTAGGGCTGTGGGCCATCGTGACCATTGCAGTTACATAAGAGTTGGACATCATCCAATTTTTACTTTTCTTGTCTACCCAGCAACCTTCTAGATCTAATTCAGCAGAGCCCTCAGCCCACCCTCGTATTTCATCAGCAGTGGCCTCTGCCTGCATCTCTTTGACAGTAGCAATTCCATCTTCTATCATGCAGGGCACTTCCTCAGACTGTACTGTCAACATTTTGGTATTCAAATCAGTGGCAGTTTGCTTCGCAATCCTGTCTGCAAATGCGTTTCCCTCTCCCACTTTACATGTTACTTTTTTATGCGCCTTGCATTTCACTATTGCTAGGCGCTTCGGATACGTAAGTGCAGACAGTAACTGTACAATCAAAGGGCCATGTTGAATTCTGGCCCCATGTGATGTCAAGAAACCCCTCTCAGCCCAGATTCGACCAAAGTTATGAACTACGCCAAAGGCGTATTGGCTGTCAGTATATATATTTACATTCAAATTTTCAGATACCTCACAGGCTCTGATTAAAGCTATTATCTCCGCGGCTTGTGCAGAGTTGTAGGGGATTCTTTTACTCTCTACAATACTCTTCAACGTAGTGATAGCATAGGCAGCAGTTGATATGCCATCAGGTAATTTAAAACAGGAGCCGTTACAAAACAGTTCTCCATCTTTCTCTTTTTGTTGGGTATCTGTTAAATCAATTCTTCCTTTCGTTTCTTCCTCAGTAACCATTAAACAATCATGGGGGGGGATGTGATTCATTCTCACCTATTTCTCCCATGGGCAGTGGCATTCATTCTGCAGGATTCAAAGCGCTACACCTCATAATTTGGATGTGTGGCGCAAAAAGGACAATTTTGTATCTAGTCAATCTAGCAGAGGTGAGGTGTTGCGTCTGCGTTCTATTTAATAGAACGTCTATGGCATGTGGCACCATCAAAATTAAGGTGTGCCCCAATAACATTCCTTCGGTTTGTTTCACCGACGCAGCAGCCGCTGCAACAGCTCGCAAACAATGTGGTAAAGCGCGCTACAGGGTCCAGTGCGGAAGAAAAATAGCTGCATGGCCTATTTCTTCCACCTTGTTCCTGTGTCAAAACAGCCAACACGCAGCCCTCACTTTCATATACAAACAATCTGAAAATGTTCTCATAATTTGGTGTGCCCAAAACTGGAGCAGAACACAATGCAGTTTTGAGCAGATCATATGCTCTCTGACATTCTTCATTCCACTGCAAGGGCATCACAGTATCCTTTTTCGTCAATGCCACCATTGGCTTCACAATCAATGCAAAGTTTACAATCCACTGCTAGCAATAGGAAGCCATGCCTATTATAGCTCTGACTCCTTTCTATGTCTTTGGAATAGGCATGCCAGAAATACTCTCTATTCTCTCTGGCGTCAGTCTTCTCCCCTCCCTCGAAAGTAGGTAGCCCAAATAAACCACCTCCTTTCGACAATATTGGGATTTCTTTAAGCTTACTTTGTGGCCATGCGCTGCTAAATGTGCCAATAATAAAACAGTACCTTTTTCATAAATCTCTTCTGTATCAGCAGCGATTAATAGGTCATCTATATAGTGTAACAATACACAATCTGTCGGTAATTCTAGCATATCTAGCTGTTCTTTCAATGCTCTGCTGTAAATACTCAGACTCTCTGTGTATCCCTGTGGAATGCGCGTGACTGTAAATGATCGCCCTCCTAATGTGAAGGCAAACAGATATCTACTTTCCTTGTGTTCTGGAATACTGAATAGGGCATTTTTCAAATCAATAACACTAAAGTACTCAGCCGAGGCAGGAATCATTGTCAAAATTGTGGTGACGTCTGGGACCAATGGGAATTGAGGATCTACTACCTTGTTTAGTGCGCGCAGATCAATTATGAAACGATATGGTACCTCATTACCTCCTTTCTTACACACCGGGAGAATGGGACTGTTACATGTACTGCCTGTAATCTCTTCAATCACCCCCAATTTTACCAAATCGGAAACAATACTTTTCAATCTTTTCTCTCCTTCTGCTGAAATGTTGTACTGTGGAATACACGGTAATGTTACTCCTTCTTTTAGAGCAATCTTTACTGGCTCTATCTTCAATCATCCCACATCATTGTCATTCATTGCCCATATACAAGTTGGCATTTCACTCAAATCTCCTGGAAAAGGTTTGGACAGAAACTCAGATACGGGTACATTCTGTGGCGAAATTGTCAAGAACACTTCATCTGGAGTGCAATGGATAACTGCACTCTGTTTTTTCAATAGATTTAACCCCAAAAGGTTTTCCCCACAATTTTCTGTTAAGAGAAATGGACAATATTCAGTGAATGGACCTAATGTCACTGCTACTGGTTGGGACACTGTATTGATCACTGGGGTACCTGCAGACCCTACTGAAATATTTCTTTGCCCTGACAGTGGTATCTCCGGAACCAAGTGATGGTCTATCGAGCACTTTTGTGCCCCCGTATCTATGAGAAAGCTATGCTCTCTATTACTGACCTTCATTTCTACATAGGGTCCTTTTTGATTCACGGGAATAGACACTGCTTCCGACCCTGTCTTGGGCTGTCCTATTGAGGAAATAACACACCATCCGATGTGTAATCGCTACTATTACTATAGTACGTATTTGATTGGGTATCAAAAATGTTTCCGCCCCTTCCTCTATTTCCATTTTGCGTGTTCTGTTGGCTCTGATTCTGGGTAAAAGCAGTCTGCTTCTGAGCTTGGTTCTGATTCTGGGTACCATTTCCTTGGCTATTTTGGTGCTGCTGCATGTGATTATTTCTATGCTGCCCATTTGTTCCTGGATGCCCCCTATGCTGTCTTCTCTGGCCATACCCATTTCTATTTTGTAAATGTGGACACTGACCTTCCTCTCTGCAGTACGCACACTGATTTAGTCCCAGAGGTCCTCCATGCATGTTCGAATTACCTCTGCCTTGTGCGTTTCCTCTCCCTCTATTGTGTCCCGCCACTTGCTGAAGTAGCACCTCAACCATTGTTCGTAGTGCTTCTCTTTTCATTGGCAAGGGGTATTCATCAAATATCTCATGTATTTCCATTGTGGGAATTCTAGGATCTGAAATCCATCTTAACGCCTCTCGTATACATACTTTTAGTTTATCCCCCGTTTGTCTTGGCGACGACAGAAATCGCAGCTGTACATATGGTGTCGCCACCTCCCTCCTATCTCTCCTAATATCTTTACTCCTCTTCCCCGGTGTGGCAAACATTTCAGCATATTCATCATCCAGTTCATTCTTAAATTCAAAAAGCCTGTCTACATGCTCCCTTATTTCTTCATCTCTCTCTCTACAACGGGCTAATGCATTCAGATCCAACAACTGTTGCGGCGGTAGCCTTCCAATTAACTGTTTCCATCTCCCCATTAAATATTCCCCCATGCATTCCAACAATACCTGTCTTTCATTGCTACCCCTGAAATCATACTTGGAAGCTAGGGTTGACGTTTCATCATTCCCGTTTATATACATCTCTGCCTGTTCTTGCAACTCCCGTTTTTCTCTCCTTGCTGATCGCACTACGGGTCACTCTGGTGCATCCACTTTGTCCGGTCCCCTCTCTCGTTTCAATGAGTTCAAGTTCAATTATTGGAGGGGCAGATGGGACAGAAACAATCTCTTGGGAGGGACGTGCGGATGGGACAACGGGAACGTAAAGTGACTGTTGTGGTGCTGGATGGCTAATGGGAGGCGCTGATTGTGTGGACTCTGGATGTGCTGGGATTTGATCAGTAAGGAGGGGCTGAGCAACTGGAGGGGGCTGAGCAATAGTCACTGGCACGGTCTCTTTGGTCTCTCCCCTTGGGCCTCGCTTTGTATCAGTCAATATTTTATTTATCAATTCATCTGATGAATGCAACTCTTGTTGTGGGTATATTTTGTCTATACTCAACTGACCATGTCTTTTTGATTTTCTCAAACTATCATTCCACTCCTCCTCCTCTTTTATTTCACTCTTTCTGCTTTCGACTTATGCCTGTGCGCGCTCTTCTCTCTACCTTTCCAACGGAGTATAGCTTCCCTTCTCCAGTCCCTAAGGATATCAAATGCTGCAGGATGTGTTTTCTTTTTCATCAACACCTTCTCCGAGTAATCTATCCTCATAATATCAAAACTCCCGTGATTCGGCCACTGTAGATCTTCCTCTTTTCTGGTTTGCCTATGCCAATTCTCACAAAACATTATCGCCCCTACACCATACTTCACATACATTTCATACACCGGCGACCCCTCGGGTGGCGCGACCTGGCCAGTTTCCAAAGATTGTCTACCACAGCGGAAAAATCCTGCTAAGGTGGACAATACCCCAGGCATGTTTTAACCTTACCCTCAGCTAATCAACCTAACACTGGGTGTTTGATTTTGCAAAATCAACTCTCAACCAATATCAGGGTTACTTTGAATCGGGGCATGACTCACCTGATCAGTCAAATCATCTTTCAAGACGCGATTCGACCGTATACTGACGCAACCAATAATCGTTGTGTCTGCGTATCTTGGCTCACTCTGCCTCGTTTCGGGACCCTCGCCTCCTTGTTCTCTGGCCGGGCATGTCGATCAGGGATCAGTTGTGTGCAGATCTGCAAAGGAGTCTCTCATCACTTTCACAGGGGTGCCCCGAACACCTCTTGATCCCGGCTCGATTGTCCCGTCCTCGCCGTTCTCTCCGCTTTCCTTATTTTACAACGTACACGATGGAACAAGTGGGGGAGGGTCCCTATTCGGGCACCATCTTGAAGGGGCCCCTGAGGGACCCTCGCATATGGAAACAAGGCAAAATCACCACACACAAACTGATACGCCAGACACGAGGTTGTATTCCCAAAAGCTAGGGTTTATTGCAAAGCAAATAGTCTCAGTTGGCCAACTGGGTCCCACGCCCCGTGACGTGTGTTTCCAGACCCCGGGGGACGCAAGAGCCCGAGAGAAATGTACAACAGTTACATATATACAAAACAGGCATTTTACAATCAGTGGTGACACATTCAATACCACCCATAATGTAGTTCCTTTGAATTGGGTACGATGATTGACAATTGTGATGAGTATGACACATTCAGACATTTATTTAGCAAGAGTTTGCAATTTCATGAGCCTGCAGAAGCAATTCTTTGTTATAAGAACACACTGCTTCTGTTCTCTGCAAGCAAGCTGCGTGCAGGGGAGAGACACATTCCAGGCCTCGCTATCTCCTAGTTTCTATTCGTGTACTGGGGTCAACTTGCTCTCCAGGGCTCTACAGGGCTCAGGAAAGGGGGGCCACAAAGAAGAGCATAATTCAAGCCATTTAATGTTCGCTTCTAACATTTCTACTGTATTAACGAGACTAGCTGGCACCTGTGTACTGATTAAAATGCCTCGCTGCTTACTTCAAAGGACTTGTGAGACTGGCATTTCTGTCTGGGTTGCTGCGTTATGTTTCAACAAGTCTCTCACGGCCTTGCGTTATGCATGAACAATAATGTATTAGTGGAGCAGAATAGGTTTTCAGCAAAGCAGTTTTAACAGAAAGCAAAAGGCAAACGTTAGAAAACAAAATGGCGATTTCAGTCACTTCAAAATGGATGCACTTTAGTCAAGCTTATGGCTATATATTTCCATTACTAAACACGTGAGGAAGTTGGTCTTCGGCCAACAAAGTACATTGCCTCATGATTGAGGGGTGTCTACTTTTTCTGGACTGACACGACGAAGCAGCACACTTGGACTCCATGGGAACGGTTCCCATTAGACAACTGGGAGGAGTTACCATGATGGGGAACAACCCCTTTACAGGCAATGGGATGTCCTTATACCCTCAACAGGATAGCCCACAGACAATCTTGATGTGTCCCATCCTGTAGATCACACCAAACCCTGCAGAGGAACCTTACATAGGGGTGGCCATAGGTGACAAAACGTTTTCCTTTCTTGTAGACACAGGGGCGACTAGGTCCTGCATTCAGGAAGGAACATTTAAATTGTCAGACGATGCCATGAACACTTAAGGATTCTCTGGGGATCTGGATGTGGTTCCTTTTATGGACGATATCTCACTTTCTATAAGAGATCACGATCTATCTCTGCCTTTACTCTACTCTGGACAGACACCTGTAAACATACTGGGACGAGACATTATGAGCAGACTGAACATGAAAATTTCATTCACAGACAAGGGGATAGTGTGCTCCACACTAGGAATACACATGTTCAATGTAAGAGAGATTGTTCAAGCTTATTGTGGATGCAGGGTACAGAGGGGGGTGCCAGTGGACGAGGAGATGTTCCAGTACGGGACTGATATTTCTATTGCATGGCTCCTTGCAGGGAAATGTGGTGGGTTCCAAACCAGTAGCTATTCAGGCCTGAGATACCATTATACGAGGAAGAGGGAATAATAGTGCCCATACAAATCGAGGCAGTGGTTGCGAGAGAGGACTGGATAGCAGTATATGGGATGGACAACACAGGACGAGCATGGAGAGCAGTGATCTCATTTGCAGAAGGGTGCAGATTGACCACAGTGACAGACAAAGAGCTATTCAGGGAAGAGAGGTTGGAGACAGAGATGGTGTTTGAGATGAGTGTGACTTACTGGTTGAGGTTACACTACAAGGAGGTACCACTGAGGATGGCAATGGTGCTGGAAGCGCCAATCCCATTCTGTGAGGAGGATCTGGCCAAGGTGCTAAGCACCCTATGGACAAGTCCCTATGATGGGGGGGGGGGTTAAAGAGCATAGGGGGAGTGCAGATAAAACTGAAACCAGGTGCAATTTTACCAAGAGTGAAACAGTACCCTCTCAAAAAAGAGGCAGATGAAGGCATTTATTAAACCATTGCAGCACGAATTGAGAGAGGCATTCTCAGTCCCCATGTAACACAGCGGTGTACCCAGTGAGAAAGGCAAAAGGGTGGTCATGGCGGTCATGACGTTGTATCCAGGACTTAATTCCTCTTAACCACATTGTAGAAGCAGAGTATCCTCTAGTTGCAAATCCAGCAACAATCCTATGCAGCATTCCGAGGAAGCTGCCTGCCTCATCGCCATTGACTTGAAGAATGCATTCTTCTCAGTACCACTACACCCAGTCTCACAAGACTTGACTTCCTTTATGCATAGAAACCAGAAGTGGAAACATACAACAATTCCTCAAGGGTACTGCGAGTCACCATCCATCTTTAAAAGAGTGATACAGATGGACTTGTGTAATATATAGATGGAGAGCACAGTGTTACAGACAATAGATGACATTTTGATTTTCAGCAAGACAGAAGAGCAGTGTAGGCAGCACTCAAGTGTACATGTTTACAGTGTTAGCTGACAAGGGATACAAGGTAAACAAAGACAAACTACAGTACTGTCAGAAGGAAGTGCTGTACATTGGGAAGACAATCTCACAAAATCACCGGCAGATCACCCCAGAAAGGGCAGAGACAATACGCAAGAGAGCTAAGCCCACCACAGTGAGTGAGATGCAGCCGTTCTTAGGGTTGAGTAACTACTGCAGAGCATGGGTCTTTGACCACAGTATGTAGACAAGGCCTCAACGTTGCGCTGTGAACGAAGCACAAAGGGACACAAGCCACTGTCATGGACCACCGGGATGATTGATGCCTTTGACATGCTGAAGGAGAAAATATGCACAGCACCAGTGTTAGGGATCCCAGTCTACAAAAAGGAATTTTTCCTATTCTCGCACACTGACGGTGTGGTGATTAAAGCAGTACTGACACAGACGACAAGCATGGGACAAAAGCCAATAGCGTACTACAGTGGGAAGCTCGACCCAGTAATGAGAGGACATTATCAGGGCGAACAAGCTTTGGCAGCTTCTGCAATTGTGGTACAGAAATCAGCAGCACTCACCACAGGGTGCACTAACACTCTATACGTGGAGCATGCCCTTTTTGTGATTCTGCAGAAGCCAAAGAGCACACTGACGACGCAAAGTGCATTAGTGTATGAAGTGATGCAATCAAATGCATCTCTGAAGATAGTGAGGTGCAGATTGTTTAACCCCGCAATATTCCCAGCAGATGTCTTACAAGAAGGAGACTATGCCCACGACTGTGCAGAAAACATACAGGCATTCAGTGACACTCGCAGAGTACAGGAGGACGCACTTAAGGGGGGAGACGTGATGTACATTGAAGGGTCATCAACAATCGACCAGACAGATGGGGACAGGTGTACAGGAAATGCAGTGCTGAGGTTGAAAGAAGATGGAACAATGAGGTAGTAGCCAGTGCGCAATTAACATCCCATTATTCAGTGCAATCAGCAGAAACAAGTGGCCTTAATACTAGCATTGGAACACAGCAGAGACAAGGAAGTGACAGTATACTCTGACTCTGCTTATGTGACATCAACAGTACACTCAGGGCTGGCACAGTGGACAAGGAGAGGCTTCAGAAGGGCAGATGGGGCACCGTACAACACACACTACTATTGGGAAAATTGATTGTGCCATTGAATACCCTGCGAGGGTAGCAATAGTGAAGTGTCAAGCACCCACTAGAGGGGAAGATCCCATCTCAAGGGGAAACGCTCGGGATTGTGCCAGGAACATGGCATTGAAGGAATGGTGCAATACATTGCCAAAAACACAGATTATGGAGTTGCAGGGAGCTGCGCCCAGGGAAGAGAAGGAGTTACGGACCAAAAGGGGATGTATAGTATCTCCTACGGATGCCCTATGGCAACAGAATAACACAAGGAAAGTGGTCATGCCACTAGCATTATTGAACACTGCACTAATTGCACCACCCAACACACACGGGAAAAGAGGTAATTGCTCCCTGCATTGGAGAAACATGGTTCTATCCTAATTTGGCAGAACACGTGGCTGAATTTGTAAGTAATTTCTTGACTTGCAAGCAATATACAGCAGGGCATACGTTGAGAGTTGTGAGAGGAGTCATACCTCGACCAGTAGGCCTAGTCCAGCATTTACATGTTGACTATGTTGGCTTGATCCAAGTGTGCCAGGGATACCGCTACATTATAGTGATTGTATGCCTATTCTCTCGGTAGATTGAGGTAGGCCCCTGTTCACATGCTGACGTCCTCAGAGTGGCCACATTGTTGGTCAGGGAAGTGTTCCCAAGATGGGGCATGTGTGAGGTTCTGTGTTCTGACAATGGCGCTCATTTCGCCAATGAGATGTTCCAGCACATCACCACGTTGCTGGGTATTCAACACTGTGCATACCACCCACAAGCAAATGGAGTGTGTGAATGCCTGAATGCAAAACACAGCAGATCACAAAGAAACGTTGGCTGTACTGCTTAACTCTCGCTTTGTGTGCATTGCGCAATAAGCCTGCGTCAAACCACCATTCAATGCCCCGTGAGGTGGTGACAGGACAGCGCATGAAACTCCCACTGGCTCCTCCCACAAGAGCACTGAAAGACTGTCAGAGTAGTGCAGATGTGTTAGGACAAGAGATGTATGAATATGTTACTTCCATGATTGCCAGTGCCTCTTTTATCTCTAGGCAGATACGACACCAGGGGGGCCCAGAAGACAGCGGAGAGAGCAACTGCAATGATGCACCAGAAGACTCAGGACTGCAGAGACAAGTGATTGGGGGGGGGGGACCTAGTGTTGTTGCAGAATTGTATCCGCTGGTGGAATGCACCAAGATTTACAGGTCCTCACACTGTGGAAAAGGTGGCAGACCGCGCCGTCAGTCTCGAGGGGAAGTCAGTTTGGAACCACCTGTGAGACATAGAGCCCTACAAAGCAGCAGCCTCACCTGGCAATGTGTTCAACAGGGACAACGCTCAGCAGCAAGGAGAGCAACAAGTGGATTCTGAACTTACACTGCCGAGTGGAGGACACCCAATGGTTACTCGCTCATGGGTAGCAGAGTTAGGGACTGGACTGCTCATTG
The DNA here is from genome assembly GCF_040938575.1 of Ambystoma mexicanum. NCBI lineage: Eukaryota > Metazoa > Chordata > Amphibia > Caudata > Ambystomatidae > Ambystoma > Ambystoma mexicanum. The sequence continues at coordinate 282,490,294 of NC_090931.1, read as the reverse complement.
ATTTAGAGTAAGGAGACACTGTCTGTTTGTTATTTTATCCTCTATACATCTTCAATGAGAAATCCGATGTAATTGTTGATGATTGTTCATGTTGCCCGCTGCCCACCACCCTTATACTTTCTGAAACCAGTTTGTCCACACAAACCAAAGTAGGTAAGGATACCACTGGGGAAAGCTGCTATGTCTGATCATTAATGCCCTATGCCATGAGTACCTCCAGAACGTTCAACCAACTCAAATACCAGCAGCCAGAGCACAATGCTGGATGTATCTCTCGATGGTGACAACTAGAGGAAGGTTTTAAGGGAAAACAGCAACATTGATTTGGATGTCTCGAGCAACGTTCCGGTATGAAGATAATTAGAAAAAAACATTAGACATGATGAAGAATTATTGGCAGTTAGATGAAGCTATACAGTACATAAGAGATGGGCCCGAGAAGGGAGAAACAGACTATAACACTGAAGGAATTGCCTTGTCCATGGATGAGAGTGAAAGAAACAGGAGGAGAGCCTGGAGGCTGGGAAAGACCACAGATACTTATGTATGGCCAAGTATACACAGAGGACGGATGGAAGGATGGAGTGGTGGGAAGCAAAGCATTGACACTAGCACAATCACCAGTGAACAAGGTACAGGAAGAAAATGACAAATGCCTGAAAGAATGGGATCCAAGTACAAAGTTACTGACATTGGCGGAGAATGAAGCAGGACCAATGCCAATAATACCCCTGAAGACACCAGCACTGTGTTATCAGAATAATGGTGAAGTAGAGGTTGGCGAGAATGTCGGATGCAGAAGCATAGAGAAGCATGCAGCAATGAAGACAGCCACAGCAGTTCAGATGGACCACTACTGGACGTGTGGTTCAAAGGCATACGAGAAGCTGCCACCCAACTGGGAAGGAGTTATCTCATTGTTACACAACAATATGCTGTCATTGGTCGTGCCACGAAAAGATGTGAAGCTCGATGGGTTCCCAAAGATGGACACTAACAAAAGGAAGAAGAGATCTGTGGAGGAGTAACAAACGGTCAAGACAGAGAAGCCTGCTGAATTGAGCTGAGTAAAGGGAGGAGGCAATTACTTCTCAGAAGCATCAGAGACAGAACTAGATGACGTTCCGGCAGAACACAGATTGTTCAGTAGGACGCAAATGTTCTTCACAGCAATCATACCATCTGTACATGCATACACAAATGTGAAGTGGCTGCAGATTACCCGTTGGGAGCCGATGGTGATGATCAACTCCACCGTGAATGGGTTCAACGCAATAAAAGAAGAGCTCTGAGCAGTGAGGGTGGTGGTGCTCCAGAATAGGCATGTTCTGGATCTGCTCACAGCAATGGAAAGAGTTTGCTCAAATATTGGGAGTTCCTGTGGCACGTTAATAACTGCCAATGATGAAGACAATGGTACCCTGTCAGAAGCAATATTACAGCTGTACCAGATCCATGCTGAAATGGAAGAAGAAACAAAGGGGACTGGAAAGGACCAGAGATGGATAGCGTGCATATGGTGATGGATGCCGTCATGGCTGTCCGATGGACTAAAGGGGATAATGGGAGCACTAGTATTGGCAGCAGTGTCAATGTGCGGGATAGAAATCTGCCTCACCAAGTGCAAGAAGACAGCAGAGGAGGCTATCAGGATGCAGGTCCTGATGGATGTGAACATAGGAGGAGCATAGGACAAAATGGTGGCAGCAAGAACAAGCTGAGAGAGAGACTAGCGACATGTGAATTTTTCCCGCTGGAGCAATGAAGTTGGACAACCCATCTGATGTGAAGTATTATGAAGGGAAGTGTGTGTGGTGAAACCCTGAAGGAGTTTTCTGTTATTTGAATTGGACTTTCGATTATCATGTGAATTACTATGGATACCTCAGAGGAATAGCAACAAAAATGGCAATGAAGAGCTAAAGGATTGACGCATAAGTATGTGGTCGACAGGTCAACCAGAGGGGGGGCTGAAGAGGGAGTCAGGATACTGGGAACCCCCCCCCCTCCCATCAGGTTCATGACAAGATGGAAGGCCAGAAAAGCCCACAACCACCCATTCTATTTTGGACGAATCGCAAATGCACCAATGATCGACAAATACACTGAGAGGTACACTCTCAGTCAGCCATGTAGACCAAGTGTAGTACAAATATATCTGTGCGTGGGTGAAGAGCTGACCACCATGGTCAGAGACATCTATATGGACAGCCTGGACTAAGCACCAAGAAATCATGGTGCTGACGTCATTAGAGACACTACGACACAGCAGCGTTAGACATGAAGTACACGTGCAGTCTGCACTGCACCACACAAAAACACACTTGAATACATGAAGAACATGAATGCACATTTCCATAATTAGAGGACAGATACATATAAATACTGTCATTGCTTTTATTATTTTGTCATTAGCCAAATGTAGTAATGCAGAAACCACAAGGCACAAGAGATCCTGAGCAAGCTTTCTGATGCTTAAAGCCGATAATAGCGTGGACATACAAGAGGATATATACAGAACCTGATCAAACCACGTATAGCTAACCCATAGGGAAAGTAGTATAACATGGGCAACGCAGAAACCGCAATACAAGGTTTAGTAACAATTACAGCAGGCCTCAAATCATTGAGCAGAAGACGAGCTGAGCCAATTCAGACTGGACAGTGAGCAGGATGCGCGAGACAAGGCCCACAGCCAAGGTCAAGCGATACAAAGACATTCCAATCTCCAGATGACAAAGAGACCAGCTGCAGGAAAACAGAATAAATCCTCATAATTAGGAGCTGCAGAGCTCGATTTTGTGGTCTCTAAACACGTTGTACAGCCGAATTGAACAATGGAAAATCTTCCAGGGTGGGAAGAAGAACCCAGTCCCAGCAGCCAGCCACAGGTTGCTACAAGCGTTGCTAACGTTAGGAGAATAATCTCATTAGGCAAAGGTGGTGTACACAAGTTACAATACAGACACATAATTGTTCACATTACCTTGAAGAGGTACACTGTGAGCTGAGAACTCGATTGAGTCCCAGGCCTGGGGGAATGAGCTCTAGCCAATCACAGTTTAGCACTCCAGGGGTGGGTAGCAGCAGGCAATAACCAATGGTAGGCCCCCTACTCTGCAACAATGTAGTAGTTAGTAAATTGGGGATGGGACAGGCCAGCCACTTGACATGCAAGAGCCAGTAGAATAACACATATAGGTAACCATATAAGTAATTAGACTCCTGATAGCCAATCCCGAACATCAATAGGTTTTTGGAGAGTGGCCCAAGTAATGACAGAGTAGTGACGTGCTTTTACACCATAAATGACCACCGAGCCAGGAGAGGCTGAGACATACTGGAATCCACCTGTGTTCTGGTTTTATTTGTAATAAGCCGCAGTTTGAATTTGCTGTTGACTGAGTCCTCCGTGTATACTGGGGGAGGGAGTTGGGCTCTCCAAGTCCGCGGACTTCCAGCATCGCTCTGGCATACCTGGGAGTTTGTCCCCAACAACTGAAAAGGCCCGGCCACCGGTTCAAGACAGTTTGTAGCGTGGAATCACAAGAAGACAGCCATCCTGCGAGCAAAGAGCCCGGTTAGGGATATAAAGCTGAAATTTAACCCAGAGATATTCTGCTCCTTGTCCATACAAAGCCCGATGGATGACACAGAGTGATTTAAACTCGATGGGTTTTATCACCGGAAGCCAGTGAAGATTTCGCAGGATAGGTGTAATATGGGTGCCAGAAGGAGAACCAGTAGCCACTTGCGCAGCCAAACTCTGAAGTTGCTGAAGGCGCTTGATGAGATACAGGGGCTGTGACAGGTACAGGGAGTTGCAATAATCAATGCGACTCATTACTAGAGGGGCCACAACCAGAGCATGAGAGTGTGCAGGGAGAAAAGGTAAAACTTTCCGGAATATCTTGAGATGAAGAGGGCCTCTCTGGCAAACGCTGCTGATAAATCTAATAAAATCAGCGCCCCCACTCCATCCTGATTGGACAGCCGTACCACATCATCCGGAGCTGGCACAAGAACACTCTCTGCCCCTCGGCCCAGTCAGAAACCAGACTGAAAGGAACTAAAGAAAAAATGAATCCTCCACGAACTGGCAAAGCAGAGGTGGAATAAGAGTCTCCAGGCGGTTCATAGGGAAAGAAAGAAGAGAAATAGTTTGGAAATGAGCTGGGATAGAGGCATCCAGACAAGATTTTTTGAGAAGAGGTACCACCAACGCCTGCTTCAATTTTATAGGGATTGGCATTGGCAGCCCAATACGTCATACCATAATATTCTAGGACTAGAATTCAGGATGGTAGGACAATTACTTCTAATCCAAACAGGTAAATACTGCAAGTCAACAGCAACATGTTCAGTGGAGTTACCTTTTTCTCATTATAAATGTACATTTGTATAGTCAGCAGAAAGCTGTTTGATTTTACTTTGTGAGCATTTCTAACAGGAAGGGTGGGCCTGTCTCTCTGTAGAATGCAAGTCCATTTTGGTTGTATTTTTGAGCCCACATCTCTGGTGAGGCTCTCCACTTGCAGTCTTGTGCAGTATTTCCTCTTTAGTAGTGCCAATGCTGAAGATCCGATTTTGCACGAGTAAGAAGACCCAAAGAATGAGAGCCATTGGATTGCACACCTTTCCAGTGCTGGACAGTCTGAGTTCACCTTCAGCCAAAACTCACCCAAGCAAATGTCCCTAAATTCAGATTTAGCGTAGGGTCAGATGGAAGCTGAATTGAACTGCACCTGCACGTCAACTGGGAAATGCACCATAACCTTTGCCTGAAGCGGACGCTGCACCTAGTCATGGCATACATTGCAAAATGTCCTCAGGTTAGGTGACTTTTGATTGTCACCAAGACATGCAACACGTCTTATTCAGTTTTCTCAATCGCTTCTGTTAGCAGTGGGAATTGAAATGTGAACCCAGTTTCAATTGCTCTTTTCCAGATCACAAGCTTCTTCTTGATTACTCATTGTAAACAAATTGCTATGCGCTCCTGGCAAAGAAATATCAAAGGAATTCAGTTTGTCAAAAAAATCTGCAATGTATACCAAGAGCACAAGTCAGCGAGGGGTCTTGGCATACTAGTTTTGCCATTGTCCACTTCCCGAGGGAATCACTAGACTTCATTTCTGAGTTCAAACACACGCTGCAGCACCCTTCCCCTGGCCAGCCATCTCAGTTCTGTGTGATACAGCGAACCATCATGTCTCGCCCCCATTTCTGCACACAGACCAGCAAAGAGACATGCTCTTGTAGGTTGCGTTTTGATTGATTAAATGATGTTAATGTCAGAATTCAGTACATCAACAAACTCCTAAGGCCTCATTACGAGGCTGGCGGTAGCCGTGCCTGTAGTACAGGCACGACTAATGCCGGTATCAATTTTTTTCTGGCACCCAGAAATGGGCAATACCGGGTCATTACGGCCTTGCCGGACCCGCTATTTGCCCATTCATGGGCGCTGGAAAACATTCTTCCCCATTCCCATTGAGCCCCTTAGGGCTCAATGGGAATGGGGAATGGGAAGCCTTAGGGCTCAATAGGAATGGGGAAGCTGGATACACAGGCAGTGGCTGAGCATCCGACATGCTGTGCTCGCCGGTGCCTTTCATTCCGCCAGGTCAGACCTGGTGGAATGAAAGGCACCCGCTAGTACAACTCGGAGTTTGCAGGTCCGGATACAACGGTACCGGCAAGCTTACCGGTACCGTTGTACCCCGACTGGCAAGCTCGTAATGAGGCCCATTGTCCATATTCCGAGCAGTGAGTGCTTCACAGTATATTATGCTGTGTGTCCACACACATGTGAGCGACTGCCAACACTTTGGCCTTCATGCCTACCCTATCTCCACACATTGAAGGTGCACCATCCGTGCAGATTCCTACACACGCTTCGCAGTTCCAAGTGTGGCTGCCCAGGAGATCATTAAACATATCATACAGTTCTGATGCTATTGCCTGTGTTTTAGTTGCCTTACAAAGCAAGAAATCTGCCAATGTTGTTGTTTGCTCACAGTACCTGACATAGGCAGCTAAGTGAACCTCTTAGGTTATATCCACTGCCTCATCCAACTGTAATGCAAACAGCCTGGTTTTAGCTGTGTGATTAACTGTGCGCTGATATTTTCTGACATCTCAGAAACAAGCCGGCTGATGGTAGTTTCTGACAGTGGGATCATGTTTTGCTTCTTTACTACACTGTCAGCACCCATTCCCCTGCACAGTGCCATGGCTGCTGGCAGATAAATGTTTTTCAGCATCAGTAACAGATTGTTTTATTTTTGGCGACGAGGTAGGAAAAGTCATTGGATGCTTTCAGTGCACTGGCTGGAGCAGAAGCAATATTTATTTTTAACAGTACTTTTCGGCTGGCTGGTTATTTTTAACTTGCAAGCAATGATAACTCTGCTCTTGCCAATGAGGAACCCTTGGTTTGTTTCCAAATTAGTTTTTCTGGTTTCAGTTTATCATTTGACAAAGCTGCTCCACCCACCACACCACACACGGAGGCCTAGTTTTACCACCAACCACAATGGAAGGGAATCCAAAGTCTTAATATGTGCCATCATGCTTCCTGGATTTTTGGGTCTGCCTTCTTTATCACACCACTGTTTGTGGGCAAAATGTATTTTTATATGGATTTTAGAAAAAAGTACTATGCTATCTGCAAACTTGGATGCGCTGACGCCATGAATTTTGGGCGAAGGTTTGGAGTGCTATGCAAGGTGCTGCTGCTGTACCAGGACGGTGGTCGCCGCACTTTAATTAAGGTAGGTTTAATTAAATAGGAACCTCAAAAAATTCTATTGCTAATAACTTTTGATCTGTGTACCGGATGTAGCCGAAGGTTTGAGGTCAATTAGGTACGCACAGGCATTCCCCAGACTGCAAAGTGTGGGAAAGATTTGTTAAAAAATTAAAAAGTTATAAAGAAAGCGAAAAATGTGCGCCCTACATCTTATTCATTTTTCCATAGACAAACAAGGTAAATTTTTGCCGGAGCGTACAGCCCAACCCGCTGGACGGATTTGGACCAGGTCCAAAACAACTTGGGCATGAAGCATTTACTGGCGGTCTTTTTGTGGTTTGGAGTTATTCTGTGCAGTAGTTTTATAAAAATTTGAGCAAGGGTGCCCCCTTCTCCAAAATAGATAGCGATATCTTGGGTAAAATGCCAAATTCAAGTTTTAAAAAAAAAAATGAAACAGCTGCCATCTTTGTTTTTGCTCGATGCGAGAGATAGTCGAAGGATTTCAGAAAGTGAAACGCAGGAAAGAAAAGCCCTGTGCAGATCCAAAAACATGCAAATGTCATCCGTCTAGATGTGGTGGGCGAGCAGGGCTGGCTAGAGGACACCAAGTGAAATTTGGGATATGGAGGGCATCTAGGGACTGAGTTTGCAACACAAAGCTTTTCTATAACCTTGGCTATATCCGGGAATAACCTACATCTCAAAGCAAACTGCAGAAACAGTGTGCGTTGTGGGGGGAATGGGAGAGGGCAGGAGAGGTGAAGAGGCCATCTGGGAAGTGGTGAGAGTTGACACAGATGAGGGGGGCACTTGGTGAGGGCCTCAGGGGGCAAGAACGCATTTTTCCCCAGCCATTTTTCTGATATTCACGGCTATAAAAATGACAAATGGCTGCGGCTATCTGTAGTCCATACATCAAAAGACTAGAGATAGCTGAGGGTAACTGTAGTTCTGTACCCGCGGCTATAGAAAAAAAAGTAAAAAAAATACATAGATATTTGTACATCAGAGGTGAAAAATCACTGGCCATTACACAATAGGCATCCAGGACTCCCATCCATGCAGTAACCCGGACTGACCCTGCTTAGCTTCAAAAGAAAGTAGCGGCTGGCAGCCTCTAGCCATGTTGCCAAATGAACGAGTGCGAGTTACAAGCCCACTTAAAACAACATGACCTGAGGGGTCAGGCCTCTTCCTCACTTTGAAGCTATGCAGGGTCGGACCCTGTTACTGCATGGATAGGAAAAAGTCCACAGTCCCGTATGCCATGTGTTTCCTTAGTTTTAAATATCTCATAACACACTAAGAAAACACACAGCATTCATATTATTTATTTTTTAAACGTGCGACTGTCAGTCCTTGAAAGTATTGCACTTAGAGAAAATGTATTTGCTTTTTGCTGAATTGCATTCTGGTATTTGTAGTTCCCCAGTTCAGATGGGGGGAATAATGCCACAATTGTACATGTTTTGCCTAACATAGTTCGATAAGGATGTATATATTTTAGTGACAATATAGTATGTGTACTTTTCAAGTTATGTTTATAAAACAGAGTATTGTTGAAAGCCAGGCATTGGGGTGAGGAGGGCTAATGATAAGACAGCAGGTACGTCAGGAGTATTTGCCCACGATGTGGCAAGAGAGTTTGCAATTCTAGACACTGGTGCAGTTATTTGAATCTGATTGTGTGTGCTTTTCAGGGCGCAAATGAAGGACACATGGGTGAACAGTGTAAGTTGTTTTCAGAGTACATGCGCAACCCATTGTTTTTTTTTTAGGTTGGCAAGCTTGCTCAAGTATTTGGCTACCAGAACTTTACTTAGGTTGTCATGTTCCCAGTGCAGACGCTTATCCACAAGACCACAGGCACTTGTTTCGTATTGGGATTTTATTTTCCTGGGAATAGTTCACAACAGATTGCTGGGTTTAAACGGTGAGCATGTAGTATAATTTGCCAGCATATTTATGGGAATGTTTCCTCTCTCAGGTTATTTTTATGGTGTTCATGGATTTTTTTAAAGAGTCCAATGCTATTTTGTCTTGCACACTTACTTCTAAGGGGAAGGTAATTGAACTACATTTATATATTTCACTTTAAGATATATGCTCACTTACTGTGCGTATATTCATGGGTGGCAGCTTTTGATTTTCGCAATGGTGGCAAATGTACCTGGGCATATGTTATTCCTGCAGCTGGTCATTTTTTACCCTTTTCCGTGCTGCTTAAATGCTGTTAGTTGGGGTTGCGTGATGTACCACAACAGTCACCAAGAAACCGGCCATTAATCAAGGGCCTTGTAGCTCTCTGCTTAACCAAAGTGTGTGATCCTTGGCAAATCATTTAATCTCACTGCACATTGCCTAAAGAAATGGTGAGTTTTTAAAGCCTGCTATCTTTCATACACAACAATACCACTGCAAACTGTTCAAAATCAGTCTGTGATTGATGAACGTCTTTGAGCGATGGGTTGCAAGTGATTTAAAATATCGAGTGGCTGTGCCTACCGGCCTTGGCCAAAGGCTATGGCTAGTGGTCCAGTACTGTTTTTAAGTGGACATTGGGCACGGGCAAAGGCTATGGCCATTGGCCACGTGCTGAAAAAATCTATAGAATTAACAAAATCCTTGAAATTCAAGGAAAACACTTTAGGTGCAGGGACGTTAAGGTGAGCAATACGTTGAAAACAAACCTTTGAAATTCAAGGATAAACCTTTAGTTGTAGGGACGTTAAGGTGAGAACCTAACGCATCAAAACCCCTCAAATTCAGCTAAATCCGCCCTATCTTCGCACCCCCTGTTGCGCAGCCTATTACCACGATTATGACATCACTGATTACATCATTGGTGACATCACTAATGTCATCACTAATGACATAATCTATGACCTCACTGATGACATCACTGAAGGCCCCACTAATAGCATCACTGATTACATCACTAATAGCATCATATATGACAGCAATGATTATTTAACTCATGGCATCAGACATAAGATCACTCTATGTATTTGCCCATATTTAACCACCCTTTTGTTTCGACATATGTGAGACTAGCATTTTAGAATAGTTCATAACAATAAGTACATTATTTAAAACAGTAAACAGCTACACATGGATCATATCACTATTTTGTGAAGCTTTTCTTTGTAGTATTTTCGTAACTGATGATATCCGAATCATAACAATGTTATGTGTTGTGCTAAATAGTTCTAAAACATTTTCACTACAATATAATCTGTATATACATTTACAAAGAAAATTAGTAGAAATAAATAGAAAGCAACAGATGTTGAACACTAATTATTTACGTTTTAAAATAAGCATATGTAAATTTTCAATTTTTTTATTGTAAGAAAAATGCATCCACATATCATTTTCTAAATGACATGAGAAGTGCTTTAAAACAAGGAACAACCAAGTATTAGGATGTATTTCAAGATTTCCATACATTGTATTGAAAAAAAATGATTATTACTGTAAATGTATATATGTATATAAAAAAAATCAAGTATTAGGATATATTTCAAGATTTCCATATATTGTATTGAAAAAAGTGATTATTACTTTAAGTGTATGTATAGAAATAAATCAAATTTTAAAATTAAACATTTGCTTGAAAACATGTATATTTTCTTCTGTGTACATTTTGTAAGTGATTAACATGTTAAAAGTTAAATAAAACGCATACTCTGCAAAGTAAAAGTAATCTTTCAATAGGATGCCTTTTTAAAATAAATTAACTTGTGTGTATCTCATGAATGATGTCATTAGTGATGTCACCAGTAATGTCATCAGTGAAATCAGCATTGTTTTCATAGGCTGTGTAACAGGGGGTGCGAAGTTAAGGTGACTTTAGCTGAATTTAATGGGTGTTGTTGCATTAAGTTCTCATTTTAACATCCCTGCAATTAAAGCTTTTACCATGACTATGCATTGTTATATATATATATATATATATATATATATATATATATACAGGGATGAACCATGCTCTTTTGATCACAAAAGAATGTACAATCTTGTAAGGAGTTCTTCAAATTGCATCAAAAAGCAAACTGTGCTGTTGCTGAATGAGTAGTCCTGAAAATCAGCAAGCCGGCAGACTGTGACATTTGGTGGGGATCTCTTGTATTTATTTTATTTTAATTTTATTTTTTACATTTGGTAATATACTCAAACTCGGGGGTGTCACGGCATAGTTTACAAGAAGACTTATCAGCTTCTTTGTTACAATAGTACATGATATGGGTTGCAACAATACGTTATGGAATTTATGGTAAGCATTGAGAATCAGATAAGACGAGATTCAAACAGTAAGCAAGGAGTGTGAATAATACTTAGTGATGCCAGTATCTACGACCTGTTGAAATGGCCTACATGAAAAGAAAAAGCATCACAGTTTAAAATATGTCACAAGAGTATAAGAAGGCAAACCTTTTCATGGGAGACAGCACAGTACTAGAAAGGGAGATCATATAAGATGATTTGTCCAGGATCACAGTATCGCCTGCTGCCAAAGCTGGAGTATGAGCCTCAGCACTACAGTTTACCTAGTACTGAATTTGTCTCCATAATCACCATAACTGACTAGCACGTTATGCTCCTCATAGCGGACAAAAGTCAGTGTTTACAACCCTTATTCTGACGAACCAAGCTCTAGAAGTGCACCATACTGATGCTGTGTTCTTTTTTTTATAACTACACCATCTGTTGCTAGCAGGTGTTGCTATCACCAAAGTGTAAATGCACTCAAGTTCATCAGTCTCAGAGAGAGGAAAGGTTGAATCGGCCTAGCCAGAATTTGGTTCTGTAATCAGGAGGAGGAATACAGACCTCTGCAATGAGTGCTTAACACAGTGAGCTGTCATCCATACAAGTGCCACTTAAATATATTAATATGCATTTTAACTTTGTTATTGCACATGATTGACATATTCCCCACAGAAAGGTGAAAACGCTGCACGACTTGTGTGTGCTATAGTGAAAGAAAATATAATATGTATTAAGTGAAAACATGACACACTACAGGATGAATTGATCTGAGTGTATTTGCCTACAGCAGTCAGCTAGCAGGTTCATAGCTAAGTGCCTCAGCAAATAGTACACTATTGTGTGCTTTTTGTAAAAGAAAAAAAGAAATGTGTGATGGCTCCTCCCAAGTTGGGGACCGTAGGCGTGTGCCCCTTTTGCCCTCATACAGAGATTTCACTGCCCCATCCTTAGACCACAACTCCATTATGTTACTTTCCCACTCTTTTAAGAAATGGAGGACACAGCACCAAGGCCTCTATCTTGTTCTTTTTTGCCTGAGGTGATATATTGCGCTCAATGTTGCCTGAAGTAATGTAATGCATTTTCCTCTCATTCTTCGTGGGCCCAAGCAGTAGAGTGCATCTCTCTCTTGCCTGAAGCATTAGAGTGGACCTTCATCTCTTTCTTTGTGGATTTACTCAGTAAAGTGAACCTTCATCTAGTTCTTTTTGCCAAAAAGGAGTAGAGTGGACATCTAATTCCCATTAGAAACCACGCCGGCCAGATTAGTACTTTCCTTTGCGATTGGTTCCTACACAGTTTGATATACTGCACCAGCATTCCCTCATAAATGCAGTCAGTGGGTTTTGCCCTTTGGAAGATTTTGTCTAATGTCTGAATAATAACGATTTAGAAACATATAGAGTAATTATAATTTGAAAATAATTCCTACCAAGTTATTCAACAATTCAGCACATCATAATTTATATAATAGGTAAATTGCACTCTCTAGGTACTCACCATGGATGTTTTTGAGTGTGGAGTCTGTACAATGGACCTTCTTACATTGTCAGTCTCACGCTACAGCAGTAAACATAAAATAAATTAGAGTGATTTACAGTGTGATTGTGTACGGCTCGTTGTGTTATGTGTGTGTGACAATACTGAAGAGAGTGAAAAGATCAAGAGAGTTGCGATGTGGTTTCCTAATTTCGTAGGAGACAGTTTAATACACTATAAAAAATACAAACTAGACACAGTTAAAGCATTACCAAAGAGAACATGTCAGCTATTCAACACTGCAATAGTAAGTGGCATACTTGCATGGACTGTGATGTGTCGGCGGGTACTGAGAAAGCACTGACTACCCCGTCTCCTCCTGTTGACAAGAAATACAATGAGTGAAGAGAAAAATGCACAGTTATCTCATGTGGATATGTGACAGGACAATTCTTTCCAGTAAGTATACACACTAAACTGACAGATATGTGTTTCACGGTTGCTCAGAATTTTAACCAAAGAGAACATGTCTGCTATTTGACAATACAATTGTGACTGGTATCCCTCATTAGCTACAATGTGTCAGAGGTTACGGAGAAAGCACTGGCTCCCCCGTATCCTCCTGCGGACGAGAAATTAAATTGTTTAAGAAGAAAAGATAGTAATTGCATGAGGATATGGGACTGGACGATACATTCCAATAGATTTAGACACTAATCTGTCAGATATTAGTCGCATGTTTGATCAGACGTTTAACTAAAGTGAAAATGTCCACTATTCGACAATGGAACTGTGACTGGATGTCTGCACGAACCGTGATGTGTTGGATTTCACAGAGAAAGCCCTGTGTCCTCCTGCAGAAAAGAAATAAAGTGGGTGAACAGGAGAAGGCATAGTTATCTCCTGAGGTAGAGGCTGTGGAGATGTAGGCAAGTGTGGGAACAGATAGATCGCTCATTAGGGACTTATACACTAAGACTTTGATTCAGATCAGGTTTGGTCCATGTGTCTAACCTACATGGAACATTCAGGCATGGAGAGGGGTCAAGCAGGGTTGCCTTCTTGCCCCAGTGCTCTTCTGTCTGTGTATAAATGACATGCCCAAATTCCTCGAAGATGCTGCAAAAGATGTTCCCAGCATTGACCTGAAGCCGGTGCCATGTCACTGTACACAGACGGCTCAATTCTCCATGCCGGGGCGTCAAATGCTCTCAGAGCACAACTGCAGGCAGTAAGAACTTACTGAACCCTAAACCATCTTGGAATAAATCAAAGTCTAAAATAATGGTTCTTAACAATCTCTACAGTGGCAAATCAAAGCTCTGCTTCAAGTTGGATGTTGGATCTATCAATGTGGTTGAACGATTGTTTACCTGGGTGTAGTTATTACATCTAACCTTTCTTGGAAAGTCCATGTAGAGTGAGTAACAAGAAAAGCTGCCATTGCAGAGAGAGCCATCATCAGCTTTGTGCGTAATATCAGGGATAACTTTGGCTCAGAAATAGAGATGGTCTAACAAGGGAAGTTCGGATGTATCGCTGCTTGAGCTATGAGGCTTAGACAAGTCCATCACCTGAGTTGGCATATGTGAACGATACTTCTAGAAACACATTTTACATCTTTCAAAACATTTTCCATCTGCCATTCCACACACAGATGTTGGTTATCAGAAAGAGCAGATAAAGGTAATGGACTCCCCAGCAGGTATGCCGCCAAAAGGGCAGTTTCACAGGCAAAAGAATTGGTGGACTTGGCATGGAAAGAACACTTCTCCCTACTTTTTATCTACCCGTATAGAAAATAGGTGTCAGAGGACGGTATAAAGATGGGTTTAGGCTATATCCTTGACCCTCTGTATCATCCCACAGATTCTCACAGGTCTCTGGGTTTAATACTCAAAGAAGCTCAAGAAATGAGGACAAAGAGGAGGGAAGAGGCTGAGCTGGCATGCCTGGGTCATGTCATGTCTGGGACATGTAGGTTTGGCGTATATATTTGTGACTGGTGGAGGCCATGAACCATACATGAACCATACTTGTCCAACCTAGTTAAACCCCAGTTCAGACGCCTCTTTGCCCTCATTAGAGCTGACACTTTACCCTTAGCTTTTACCACCAAAAAGTGGAAGGGTTTGTGGTGAATCAACTTCCGGGGTACCAGTGGTACAGGGGTGAATATCGGTTTCTAAACCATCAATCAGCCCCACACCTTGAATACACCAGAAGGGATCCAAACAGATTGGAATAACAATCAAATTATTAACCTCCATGTCCAATCTTGGTAACGTGGACGGAACAGCAAGTGTATCTCCAAAAGGTCATGGATCATTGGTTAGTTGCAACACAGCGAAAATACAATTATTACCCAATGATAAAAGAAGTGTTCAGTCAAGGTTGTTGAAAAAATATCTACTTTATTAATCATCACAACATACAGTCTAACAGCACCATCAAATATAACCCACCCTGTTTAGGAATGCACAGGACAGACAGTTTCAAAGAAGGAAAAGTGATGCCCCCTGGATACTGACAGGAGGGTAGTGGGTATGGTTAATAACCACCATAGTTTGCTAAGGTTTCTTGGCTTTAGCACAAAGAGAACAATGGGTCTTGCAATGTCTCGAGGGACCTTCTGGGAAGGACCAGAGGGACAGAAACACAAGGTACCTTGTGCTTTAGATGTTCTTGGTGCTCGACAGGGTTGAGTCCACTTCAGGGCGCTTTGCAAGCTTCTGTGACAGAGTGTGAGACAGGAGTCACTGCGGTATCAGGTGGCACGATAGTACAACGAGTGAAGCTGGACGAACGGCTGCAGGCTGGCCTACATGGCAGCTCGGGGTCAGGAATCATCTCATTGCTGATCAGCCGTTCTGAAGTGCTGGTCGAGACATCTCGGATGTCTTCAAGTAACAGCGGCTTGACAATGGTCAGCGTTGCTGTCAGTTGTGGATCGAGGAACTCGACTGGCTCAAAAATGTCCTTCAAGGTGGGTGGCGGTAAGTGCTTGTTGAGGCACTTCTCCCAGCTTCTTCAATGGGCTTGTGTCGTCCTTTAAGGTAGACGGCCCAAAGCTGAGGAGTGTGTTGCAGGCAGCTGCCTTGTCCTTGGTTGTAGGTTCAGAGACCTTCTGGCACTTCCTATCCAGGAAGCTTACTGCAGAGCCTAGCAGGGCACCCTGTGTGCTGGCTTGGTACCAGTTCTGGATCTGCTGGAGGGTCATCTGGAATCGGTATCTCCCTCTGTCCTCTGGGAGATGTTTAGGGGAGGGATCTTGTTTCCCTCTTGGAGGTCCTGGCCTTCCTTCACTGCTGGAAGATGTAAGGCAGACTGTACCTTCAACCAGTGTCCAGGCTTGAGTTCTTCTTTGTTACTTCAAGTGAAGTCTCCAGACGATCTGCTGAAAGAGGGGTTCTGCCCTCTTTTAAAGCCAGGTGGGCCACAGTGATTGGTTAATGAACCAATCCTGGGGTCCCTACCAACAATCTCCTGTATGCGTGAAGTCATAACCAGCGTGCTTTGCAACAGGAAAGGTATAGGGATGAAAAAAGGAACAAGGTGGGCCCCAGAACTGAAATGGCAGAACCCGTCTTTCAACAGAAAGATCTCTGGGCTCACCCCCTTGTGTTACTAAATCCTACCCATCTTCCTGTCTGTTGTGTTCAAAGAGTCTCTCTCTGGTTAATTGTCCTTTCTATGTGGTCCCTGTTAAAGTGGCAGGTCTCCCTTGAAGCTGTGGTGAGACCAGGCTCTCTGGTTCCTGCAAAACACATTCTAGTACCTTATAAATGGGGTCCCGTAGTGGGTGGCCTACTGTAAACAACAGTCCCAGGCATGACAGTTCACTGTCATAGATACAGAGGGCAAAAGTATGCTTCAGGTTGACACAGTTACATATGAAAGTTGTTGGGTTTCCTATCTCCTTTGTTATCTTCTGCTGCCAGGCCCCATGTGGGCCGGTTTGAAGTATCCCCTGTTGGTATGTTAATCACTGCCACCAGCTGCAGGGCCTAACAAAAGAGTAAGGCACATCCTGGGACATCATTTCACCAAAATGCCAGGGGTAGCAGAAGTGACATGAGATGACCCTTGACCTCTGATGACATCACAGGAGGTGATGTAATTTTACCCTTACTCGAAGTGACATCACGGGACGCGATGGAACACGACCATATACCCCTTGACAAAACAGGAAGTGGCATCACATAGCATTGTTTCTAAGTACCTTATGAAAAATATTGTTACAATATCACTGTACAGTGATATACATTTCATACAAGAATGGATCACCATATGTATCGGCATAAAAAAACATGCTATAACTGAAACCTGCGAAAAGCAAAATTTATAGTGCGAAATGGATGCTTATTCTATTCTAAATGCTTTTTTGAGGATTTTGTCTGCATTGTGAATTTGAGGTGTTTAAGAACCTACTAAATCAGTGACTCGTACCCTGAAGTGTGCTTGAAATAAACCTTTAATGAGCCTAGCACTTATTGTATAGAATTCCAGAAAGACAAATTATTTGTTATTCCTATTCTTTCTTATTTAGGATCACTGCTCAACGTGTTACACTTGTGGAACCCCTTGTTTTTCTTAAGAAGCCTGGACAAGAAAGCCAGCCACTCTAGAAACAAAGAGCCACATGGCACTGTCCACAGGCCAGGAGCTTCAATTAGTTAAAAACATTTTTTATAAAGTTCTTTTTTTTGGGTTGCCATGGAGACCTCAGGGGTCACAAGGGAGACCTCTGGTGACCCCTAAATGACGTCCTTGGGTGCCTCCATGGAGCCTTGATTAATTTGGCTGGCCATGGCAGAGGAAAGGTTAGCTCTGCCCCTTCCTGAAGATGACATTGTGCACTCATGGCTGTCACATTTCAACTAAATATGACAGGGCGGACTGCGTCTGTAGGCTGTGTACACCCAGAGTACATGGGTCTATGGTGTGTGTTGATTAGCCTCAAACATTTTTCTTAGGTTGGTCTACCATCATTCCATTTAATTAAAAATGTCAAAAAGCTTAGGCGAGCGCATGCCCACCGTGCAGATGCTCGAATTCCTCACGGGGTTCATTGAGTTCAACATGCAAAATGTGTGAGGCAGAGGTAGAAAACCTACCTTATTGCATTCTTGTATGTCCAGTTTATGACCCCTTGACGTTCCATAGTATCAACCGCCTCCCAAGAAGAGAAGGTCTCTTAGAAAACCCACGTGCCGCTCTACCTATACTTTGGGGGTTTTCGACAGAGACATGGTGTTTGGATATTTGTAGCTTTCTGGGGCTGCAAGCTAGGAAGTTACTGACTATTCTTTCTCGTTCTCTGCTCTACGCATCAGTCAAGTAGTCATTTACATGGATGGATATGGCCGGGATTTCCTTTTAAGATTGTTATTGCGTTATGTTGCACTTTGTATTTTGTTAGTTTGTTGTATTTTAATTGTATTTTAACTGTGCTCTTTTTTGTTGTTGTATACTCTGTCATGAATGGCCTAATCAGCGAAAATGTACCACTTGCCTGCTTAGAGTCTTAATCAAAGAGAACAGGTCCCTATTTGGCAATGCAACCATGAGCGGCCTACCTGCATGAGCTGCCATGTGTCATGTCAAAGGGCTCCGAAAAATCCTCCTACAGACAAGAAATAACATGGGTGCGAGAAAAAGGCAACGTTATCTCAGAAGCATATGGGCTAGGACAATACTTTCCAATAGGCCTAGACACTAAACCGTCAGATATTAGTCACATACTTGCTCAAACTTTTACCAAAGTGAACATATTCTCTATTCAACAATACAACCATGACTCCTGCATGTGATGCGATGTGTTGGAGGGTACATCGAAAGCACTGGCTCCCCGACCCTCTCCTGTGGAAAAGTACGGACATGGGCGAAGAGGAAGGTTGCACAGTTATCTCATGAGGATATGGACAATACATTCCAATGAGCCTAGACACTAAACTGACAGATATTAGTGACATCTCTGCTCAGAATGTTAACCAAAGGGAACATGTCCACTATTCGACATTGCAAAAGTGTCTGGCATACCTGCATGGACCAGGGTGTTGATAGGTCTGGAAATGATCCGGGGCTATGTTAATGTTGGGACTGTCAGGACTCGGGCTAGCTAACCTTTTGCTTGTAGCCCCTGAGCTTCTATCCAAGGGCTACAACCAAAAGACCCGGGGCTATAGCCCCCTAACACCCCCCCCTTAGCAACGCCTCTGCGCGCAGCGTATCGGAGGGTACAGAGACTGGGCATGATGCCCCCGTCTACTTCTGTGGACAAGAAATGAAACGAGTAAACAGGAAATTGGACATACAAAGTACAGATCCAACTGCGAAATATGTATGACTTACTATTAATATTAATATTCATATTACACTTTCTGACCTTTGAAAATGGGTACAGCAGAAGTAAGTAATCACTAAGTCAGTCTGGAAAGGCCTTACTTGCAAATTGCACCGATGTGTACATCTCGGCCTTGAAGTGCCGGCTGGATATGTGCTACTGATTGCATCTTTATCTAGTAATATTTCATTAGTACATGTATCCACGTCATGTGCTTGAACGCCAGAGTTGAGTAGCAATGTTCGCATTAGTCTAATATCGTTGGGGAAAACCTGTGGTGTGGAGCCTGACTTCTTGGTATGTGTAATGTTGGCACCGCTGCTGAAGCTGCAAGATGGCATTTTACTAGCAAAAGCAAATAGTCGAATAAGAAAAACCCGAGACATGTTTTACAATTGATAATTATGCGAGTGTTGAAATAAAATCATCTAGTAAAAATATGGTACTGGTATTCCTGCATCTTTCGGAATTCCAAATGATCAATGTTACAATTCTATACTTATATTCACTATACTCCACATTTCTAATTGTTGTATTTTGAAGTTTTTGAATTTACAACAAAGATGTGTAAAGAGGAATATTATCACATAGATGCAGCTTTACCCGTTAAATGAGACAAATGTGCTTAGCATGAGTGCCGGTGTTGAGAGAAAGGGCTCCCTTGGCTCGCAGTTGGTGCCCACTTGAATCAACAGTGATGATGGAACTTTGTTTCCATACACTGGGCTCGTGGCGTGGTTATGCTACATGTGGGTAGACCCTGGGCGGGGAGTTCCTTGGTTTTTGTGTATTTACCACATCTGTATTTGTCCTGCTACACAAACATTGTTTAGAGGTGTGGCAGGCAAATTGTGGCATGTCTTTGGAGCTTTCATACCTTTGATGAAAGAAATGACCCAAATGCTCAATGGGATGAAATGTTACATTATGCCATCAAGATAAGATAGTGCCAGAAGGGGTGTCATGCTGGTAAATGCAATTAACAAAGGGGAGCCACCCGCTTTGCGAATTGGGAGGTAAGCATGCTATGCTTTACAACCCCTGAAGGACAGGTTAAGCCAGAACTCTCAGGAGGCGACCCCCCTATGGGACAAGGACCATGTTAGGGGTTTAAGTCACCATCACTCCCCCAGTCACTAACACATTTGTAGGGAATTTACCGATTAGGTTTAATGATAATCATATACACCCTTTACTAATGGCAGACTTTGCTTCTGACCCTAGGTATGCCCAAACTCCTGCGAGGAGTAAGACAAGTGAACCAGCTCACTGGAGGAGCGGTCCTGGGCCACCCACTAACTTCGCATCATCAGGAGGGCACACTGAGGTCAACAGGGTAGAGGAAGGGTGGCCGGTGAGAGAGAGAGAGAGAGAGAGAGAGAGAAGAGAGAGAGAGAGAGAGAGAGAGAGAGGGGTGTCGGCGGCAGGACCACAGCGTGTGCAAGGAGAGTGCAGCGTGATGCAGCTGACATCCAGCCAGAACCGTCCAGAGAGGCTACAAGAATGAAAGAGAAGAGTCTCGGAAGGCCGCTAAGGAGCACAGCTGAAAAGTCACATAAACGACTTTGCGCCAACCGAGTTGCTAGAACGAGAGATTAGAGCCCCAGAAGACCAATGTAGAGTCCAGTGGAAGAGTTACACGATTGGATTAATGGTGACAGGTGGTCTGGCAAGACTCAATGCCCATCCCGTGGAACACCATTCGAGACACTCAGGTACAAGGCTGTTGAAGTGCATATATGGACAGGCGAGAGTTGGAAGGAAGCGAGAGGTGAGGCCCAGAGTAGGGAGTGGGAAGATTTAGAGCCCAGAGTGGGAAAAGACAAAGAGCACCCTAGAAGAAGCAGAACCCCAGATAGGGAGGGAAGATGCTCCCGAACACCAGATTGGAGAAAGACTGAACAAATCCCACAGTGGAGAAAGAAGAACAGAGAACCCTGAGTGTGAGAAGATGGAGGAAGCCTCAGAGTGGGGAGTGAGAAGGAATAGAGCCCAGAGTGGGGAAAGACGAAGAGTGGAGTAAGAAGAAGCAAAAACCCAGATAGGGGAGCAAAAAGCACCAGAGTGGAGAAAGACTGAAAGAATCCCATAGTGGGAAGAGACTGAGAGGGTCGTGAGTTGGAACACCCTTCTAGCATTCCATAACATCAAAACTTTCTGCGTTACTTTAGGTGTGGGCAAAGGCCTTTACTAGAAAGGGAGCAGGGTTGAGGTCAGAAGCCAGCAGCCATCCCTTCCAGTTAATAGTTCCACAAAGTCTTTGGGTTGTTTCATGCTTTTTTTGTTCAGCGGTTAGGGAAAGTGATTAGGCTAGAGTAGGATTCTGACATCCTGACTAACACCCTTTTGACTTTTGGTTATAGAATAGGACTTGGTCTTGTAGATTTAGAGAATGTTTATTTGGATTTGACAAAAATCGAAACCTTTAAAAAATGCCTAGTCTTCTGAGTCCTGATTCTGACCTTCCACAGCCTTTGACTTGGTTATGCAACAAGTGGATGGACCTGGTATCTTATTTATTTATTTAATTGTATTGCTTAAAGCCTTGACCTAGCTTGGGAGCAGCGGACCACTGTACAGAGTGTGGGAAGCCAGCATTTGGGCTTGCATCTTTCAACAGTAGCACAGTAGTGTGAGGTCTGTGTGTCGGTATGTGCATCCATTGGAATTAGTCCATGGCCAGGTGTTGTTGAAAGAGCCATGTTTTGAGAGAATTGCAAAATTGGAGAATTGTGGGGACACTCCGATGCTGACATCGGGATCGAGTTCCAGAGGGTGAGTGCAGGACAAGAGAAGGATTGTTTGCGGTTCCTCTCTTTGCGGACGAGTTGTGATACAAGCCGGTTGGTCGATTTGCTGCACAAGGAGCATGTGCCACCAGATATGTGGAGCTTAGCCACCAGGTATGCTGGTGTGCTACTCGTGTTTGCTTTGTAGAGGATACATGCAATCTTCAACAGTAATATGCCTTAAAGTGGAAGCCAATGCAGTTCTCGTAGGAGGGGGTACTTCGGTCAAATTTCTGTGTTCCCAGAATAAGATGTGCTGCAGCATGGTGGACTGCTTTTAAGGGGAGCCATGTGAGCAGCTGGGAGAACTATCAGGAGAGCATTTCCCCCATCGATGTGCAGGACTACAAAGGTCTATACTACGGTCCTGAAGTCCTGGTGCGGCATAAAGGGTTCTAGGCGCACATCATTGAGTGATTGTTGGACAAAGTGTTTTTAAGCAGGCGGACAATTGAGGATGAATTCAGTCTTGGATGGGTTTAGTGTGAGGTAGGTAGTCAACATCCAGGACTGGATGATGGCTAGGTAATGACGGAGGCAAATGATGTGCATCATCCACCACCTGGATGGTGGCTTTCTCGATGTTACATTTTGGGCGGAACCCTAACTGATAGTCATTTAGGAGGTGGAGTTTTTCGATTCTGGTGAATGGTTGTGTAGCAACTACTTTTTCCAAGATTTTGCAAATAAACGGGAGTTTCGTAATGGGCCTGTAGTTGACCAGGTCATCTGGATCAAGGGTTATTTTTTTCAAAAGAGGTTGTATGAGGCCAGTCTTGAGGGTGTCCGGGAATGGGCAAATATATGATTTCTGTGTATTTAGCTAGTCTGGATTTGCCCTGTTAGGCACATGATGTGTATAGATGCAGTCACAGCATGGCCGTACCTTTTGCGTTGCGCCGTGCCTTCCTGGCGGCTTCAGTGGTGGCTCCTCCATCAGACACCATGGGGTTCCTGCAGCTTCCTCCGATGCTGCGATCCCGGTACATGGGGGCCGCCATGTCTGCCCCTTTGCGCATGAGACCAGTAGCCCATTTCTGCAAATGAGCAGTACAAAAAGCATTGGTGTAGCAATCATGAATGTAGGGCTCCAGCCCTGTAAAGAGGCCCCAGACAGCCTCCTCTGTGTGTCAGCCTTTTCTGAGGGGATGCTAGTTTCTGTTCATGATTCTGCCCATTGCAGACCATTCTTGCTCTGTGTTTCCCAGGCCAGCATTAGCTGCTGTCTTCAACTTCGTCTACCTTGTTGTTCCTGCCGAGTCTGTCTGGCTTGCTTTCACCTTGCTGAAGTCTCTCTTCAGGGCTTCTCTCCTTAGCTCTTCACCTGTCTGTGCCTCATTTGTCCTTTGTTTCCCTTCTTCTCTTCATTCCATGTATCCTGTCTGTCATCTTTTGGGCCTCCCACGTCAGTGCCTTGCCTGCTTGACACCACGCTAATACGTGGATGGTCCTTCACCATGGTGTTATGAAGGGGCTCCCTGTCCTTGGCTGTTGATATCTATATATTCACAGACCCTATTGTCCCCATTTTAGGCCTTTCTCCCTCTATCCAGGTGTCCCAAATCTAGGAGTTACTGCATTTACTATTGTGGCCTCCATTTTTGGCCCTTCTCCCTCGATCCATGTGTCCCAAATCTAGGTGTTAATGCATTTACTGTTGTGCCCCCCTTTTAAGGCCATTCTCCCTCTATCCAGGTGTCCCAAATCTAGGTGTTACTGTGTTTACTGTTGTACTCCCTATTTAGGTGCTTTCTCCCTCTATCCAGGTGAAATGAAATGAAATTAAATATTTTATTTATATCGCGCTCGTACACAAGTTTTTCAGAGCGCGACCAGGCAGAAAGGGAGGGGAACAAGGGATATAAAAAAAAACAGAAAACAGCGATCTTACTAGGCCCAGTGACATTTAAAAAAGCGCAAGTGCAAGGGAAAGGAAAATGGGGGAAAAGTGCAGGGTGGGGGTGAGTGGAATTTGCGAAGCAGAGGAGAGAAAAACATAAATAAATATTAAATAGAATAAATAATAAATACGGGCTTTAAACCATGGTAGTGCAGCCAGCAAGTGGCAGCTGAAAGTTAGTCAGAAAGGTATATCTGATAAGTGCAGAAGAAACGTGGGTGGGGGACTGTATGGGTACAGATACAGAAACCCTAGTGCAGATGGTGGCCTAGAGGCAGGGCAGGAGGGTGGCAGGGTGAGCAGATACCTGGGCCCGAAAGAACAGAGGGTGGCCAGGTGCACAATGCCATGAGAAGAAACAGATCAACAGGGGAGAAGGGGGGCAAAGGCAGAGGCAAAGAGGAAGGTCTTGACAAGTTTCCGGAACTGAAGTTGTTTTTCCTCAAGTTTCAAGGTGGCCGGGAGGCTGTTCCAAAGGGAGGCACCAGCCAAAGACAGGTATCTACCCTCAGCTCGTTTTTTTGCAAAACGACTAACCCTGAGGGAGAGTAAAGTAGAGGAGCGAAGGGCTTGAGAGGGGAGGTATTTACAGAGGGATAGTTGAAGGTATTTTGGACCCAGGCCCCCATTTAGGTGCTTTCTCCCTCTTCCCAGGTAGCCAGGTACCTCCACTCAAAACACTTATTGATGCTGCGCCTTTGCTCTACTAGCCGTTGTTGCCTCAAATCTGGGGTTCTTTGTGCACTAATCAAACCCTCTCAATTCTAGCCCTTCGATCTAAAATAGTATCTAAACCACAGCCCACCCCAGTGCCTCCAACCCACCCACCTCCAGCCACACCCTTACATGACCTTGGCGATCAGCACACTCAAGCCAGACACACGGACAGCCCAGATCTCTATTCCCCACCCCCTCTTCCCATACATCACTACCGCAGTTACCCAGACTCACTCACACACACACTGCCACTCACAACACGCTTCCCCTCCCACATACAAGAGCAGCTCTCAAGCACTCCAGAATACACCACACCCGCCCTACACCACCCACCCTCGCACCCTCATTCTCGATCCCAGAACCATACTCACCAGGAATCGTGCGCACACACACCACCTCTCACCACACGCTCTCCTACTCACAAACACAAGGAGCTCTCAGACCTTCCAGAACACACTCCATTCTCATTTCATCCTTCACCCTTGGACCCCCTTTCCCAAACCCAGTACCGCACACACCCAGAATCCCTAAAATAGATACCCCCTCTCACCACACACTACCTCACTCTAATACACATAGCGCTGTTAGACATTCCCAATTACACCCGACCCCACCTACATCCTTCACCCTCACAACCTCATTCCCGAAACCACATCACACCCCACAAAACCTCTTCTCATCTGAGCCCTCCATTCAAACCCTACACACATACCAACCCATCACCACCAACACTCACCAAACACCATCCAACTCGCTGACCAGAGGAGCTCCTCGGCCCATCATGAGCCGGCCACCGCCTACCCCATCCCAACTACCGCCGCTGACCCTCCTCCCACCTCCAAACCATCCATCCTTCCCAGAGAACCCACAGCTGCCCACTTTCAGTGCCGACCATCCAACTCTCAGACCAGAGGGGCACTCTGGCGCGCCCAGAAACCACTGATCTCTGCACCGTTCTCATCAAACCCTGCCCAATCCCTTCTCCCCTCTCTGCTTCCCCGAGCAGAAGGCCCTCCCTTCCCAAAGCGCCACACTGCCCTGCATCAAACTCTCAGACCAGAGGAGCTCTCTGGTGCTCCAAAAAACATTGCCCCTCTGCCGGCTCAACCCTTGCGCCTACTTTCGGAAACACACCCTGTACGTCTCTCGCCGCAACCCTGTCCTTCACCCCCACAGCTACAAACCCAGAGACCACCACACATCAGCCTTAGCCTATCTCTCAAATGAGGCAAGACTCCCCTCAGCACAATTGACCCTCCTGTTCTCCAGCAGCCTCCACTCAAACACCCTCCCGCATACACACTTACAAACTCTCCCACACTCTCTCCACAACCAACCTTGAGCAATCCCAGGGGTGCTGCGACAGCTTTTGCTCAACCCATCCCCTGTCCAATGCCTACCACCTCCGCCAACTCCAGTGCTACCACCACCGGCCTTGCCCCGACCACACCTCAATCGACAAGCATTGCCCACCTACCTACCACCATCTCCATCCCACCGACCACCTCCAGAAAGCCTACCCTAACCACCACCTTACCTTCCCTGAACTTGGTGCATCTTGCCCTTTCCCAAACCATCGCCTCAACCCCCTTCCCCACTGACCCCCACCCTCTCGCACACTCCTTCAGCACCCAAACAAACAAAACACAGAGGTAGATGATGCTCCTCGCCCTCAACTCTGCATGCCTCACCTGCCCTGCACCTCCTGATCCACCTGGACTCTCCTAGCCCCACTACCACCTCCCTTCTATCACCCCTGCCTCCCACCTCCCTCCCTGCAGACCGCATCCCCCTTCCCTCTACTTCAACCCTCATTCTCTCCTCCTTTCCCATCCCCAAGCACCAATCCACAACAACTCCTACCCAGACTCCTCTGATCGACCCGCCACCTCTCACCACCATGCCTCAACCCCCCAAGCCTTTCACTACCAACCGAACCGCCTATCCCACACCACTACTCAGTCGAAGACCTGTGGCAGCCTGCCTGTTTTCCTAGTCCCTAACCACCCGCGACCCTCTATGCAACCATTACAGTATACCCCCCAACCACCTCCGTCTGCCCTTTTACACTGCCCTACCCAATCGAACCTCTCCCCTCCACCAACACCAACCTGCCGAAGACCGTGACCAACCTAGTCCTGCCAAACCCGTACACCTGGGAAAACACTGCCATCGCTACCTCTCACAAAGTCACCTGCTTCCTCTTCAATGCCCACTCCGTAGCCAAGAACAAACACAGCATCTATGATTTCCTAACCTTTGAGAACCCCGATCTTATCTTCATCACGGTAACATGGTTCTCGGGCAACCTTAAGCCTATCGAACACAAAGCATTCCCACCTGACTACTCACTCATCATCCACAACAGACCTTCTAGAGGAGGCGGATTAACCATCCTACACAAACCTCACATCTCTATTACTTCTACTGAACCGCAGCCCAGCAGAGC
Organism: Ambystoma mexicanum; assembly: GCF_040938575.1. NCBI lineage: Eukaryota > Metazoa > Chordata > Amphibia > Caudata > Ambystomatidae > Ambystoma > Ambystoma mexicanum. The sequence continues at coordinate 282,463,585 of NC_090931.1, read as the reverse complement.
TAACTGTGAATCCCTCCTAGTCAAACTCCCTCTCTTGCCTACTCTCTCACACAGCTTCCTACTCATCTACAGGCCCTACGGATACAACAGGCACTTCGCCAACAACCTATGTGACTTGCTTGCAGCCATTCTAGTTAGCCACTCAGCACTCACCCTATTGAGATACTTTAACATCTAATTTAACCTCCCCAACAACTCTATGAATCTACCCCTGGTGAACAACTTAGAGGCACTCAACCTCAACCAGCATATCAGAGGACCCAAGCATACTGCAGACCACTCTGCCATACCTTTCTACCTACTCACACCACTGACACCCCCTAAGCCATCCTCTACCCCTACCTCTCAATTCATGTGCTGCATCAAGGTAAAGGTACTAACGGACCTAGCCCAGGAGCTACTAAGCACCTTCCTTTCAATCCCGACCACAGCTAGACCCTTACTCATGGAGATCTTCGACTCCTGGCGAAACGGCACCTTCATTCCCCTAACCCCCTCCAAGTCCACTCCCTCGAGCAAAGGACCTACCCCCAAATGGTTCACTCCCCACCTGAAGACTCTAGAAACCCATAACCAATCCCTTGAGCACAAATGGTGAGCTTCCAGAACCCCACAAAGTAAATTAGTACTCGGCCACCACCACAGAAATTACAAATCAGAGATCTCAAAGGCCAAAAAAGCCTATTATAATTAAAGGATCCTGAGCTTCTGTAGCGGCAGCAAAGAGCTTCACAGGATTATGACAGAATTCCTGAATCCGCCCTGCATCACAGCCCTGACTGCCTCCTCACAAACGACCTGCAACTGCCTGTCTGAACACTTCTACAAAACAGCCGAGACAGGACGGCCACCCTCAACGCCAAACTCTCCATCTTGTCCAACCACTCTACACCAGCTCTACCAGATCCGGCCGTCCCCCCCCCACCCTTCGAGAACCCTTCTTTCTACTCTTTTGACCCTATCTCGAGCGAGGAGTTCACAAATCTACTATCCCTCGGACAACCCTCTGGCTCACCCCTACACGCTTGTCCCGCCTCTCTCGTAAAATAAATCTTCACCTCCACCTGTGCAGGGGAATTAGCGAGGTCCATTCTTAACGACTCCCTCACCTTTGGCAACTTCCCAGAATCCCTCAAAACTGTGCATGTCAAAACTCTGCTTAAAAAAGCATCCCTCGACCCTCTCCTGCCAATCAACTACAGGCCGATCTCCAACACCAGATTCCTGGCAAAACTCCTCGACGCACTGCTCACCCACAACTCAAGTGTTTTGTGGAATCCAACAATCTCTTAGACCATGCACAATCAGGTTTCAAACCACACTGATCACTATCTGGGATGACCTCAAGCCACAGAAGACTCAGAAGGATGCACAGCATATATTCTTCTTGACTTCTCTGCAGCGTTTGACACCCTTAACCACATGATCCTCCTTGACAGACTGCACTCCTTAGAAATGCATGATTCAGCGCTAACCTGCATCGCACCATTCCTCACTAATGGACAGCAAAATCACCCTTCTCCCCACTTTTCTCTCCACTGCCCGCCCAGTAAACACTGGAGTACCCAAGGCACCTGCCTCTCTCCCCTTCTCTCCAACCTTTAGATGCCCCCCCCTGCATTGGATCATCCGCTCACACAAGTTCACTTGCTATCACTATGCGGATGATAAACACATCATCTTGATAATTCTTAGATCGACTGCCTACCCTCGCCCTGACCTAGCAGCATGCCTCACGGACATTGACCACTGGATGAAGACTTATCATCTCCTTCTGAAGCCAGGAAAAATGGAGATCGTGGTATGCAACAAACCTGCTCCATACTCCCAAGCGACTTCCTCGCCACCCTCACTCGGCCCTCCTCCCACCCCTGACCACCACTGTCAAAAACTAGGCTGCACAATGGACTCAGACCTAACTCTGTCTCACCTCATCAACAATGCATCCAAATCCTGTCATTTCAACCAAAGGCTCCAGAAGCGTATCTTACCTACCCCAACCGACTGGCTGCCATTATGTCCATTGTCATGTCAAGACTAGAGTATGTAAACTCCCTCTATCTGGGTGCACTGGCCTACCAGTTAAACAAACTCCAAAGAGTATAAAACTCGGCTTCCTGACTGCTTCTCACATTGGGATGAAGGTACCACATCTCACCTGCTCTCTGCACCCTACACTGGCTCCAATTGAACGCAGGACCACCTTCAAATTCCTATCTATTACTCACCGAGCAGTGCACAAAGCAGGCCCCAAAATCCTACAAGAAAAAAATTACGCCTTACCACTCAACTAGCACCCCAAGGTAAAGCACTATCATCCTCCTAGTGGTCCCCACCTCCAATTTGGCCATGATCAGAGGGTTCACCTACACAACCCTGGTGCCAACTTTGTGGAACACAATGGGCCTCATTACGACCCAGGCGGTAAGGGGTTTACGGCGCCGTAAACAGCGCCGACCCTTACCGCCTGAGTACGAGGTCCTTTAGCGCCATGGCGAATTTAACACCTGCTTTTAGCAGGTGTTAAAATCCATGGCGCTAAGGGACCATGGAGTTAATTACGCCACCGTAATTTACGGTGGCGTAATTAACGCCTTCCCCACTCCCATTATGCCCTATGGGGCAAAAATGGGATTGGGGAAGGGTAAATGGGGATTGGGGACTTACCGTCCCGCCAAGGTCCGAATGGGGCGGTAAGTCCGCCAACCACCATGGCGTAAACGTAGTTTACGCCATGGTGGTAAAGTCACGGCCCAGGCGGTAATTTACCGCCTGGGTCGTGATGAGGCCCAATGTCTCCACACATTAGACACAGCGAAGACTAAATGGCATTCCGGAAGACACTCAAAACCTGGCTCTTCGCCTAAAAACACAAAAGGGAATGCAGTGAATCACTCGATTTACCTCCACGACCGACACCTGGTGTGGTATCCTACTCAATACAGACCCTTTCATAGACTCTCAGGCCAGACTATATCTACCCCCATTACCTGGAGCCTTTTCCCCAGACCTGAAACCCAAATTATGTCAGCATCCATGTACTTGAGGGAATTAATTCATTACCTCATCCACAGGAATACCGTACGCTCTGAGGCCTAGAGATACCTATCACCAATAATCTGGACCGATTGTGCTAGATTCGTAATCCAAGCACTAATGACACTCATGAGCTTGATTGAGGCCATGCAATTATGCACTATGCAGTCAGTACAAGAAGCAGCTCAAGATTTTGCATCATGAAATGGCAAATTTTGCGGCATGTAATGACAAATTTTGCGGCACAAACCTTTATTTATTGTGGCATTTTTGCGAGACATTTTGTATTAACTAGAAGGTTTAAGATTGTCACATTGCAGGAAAGAGGCAGAGTGCAAGGCTTCAAGAGAACCTGGGTATCATTATTATTTATCTTTTGTATTCATTTAATAGGAAGAGTCCCAGATGTCTCTGGCTTGGCAGAACAGTGTTTGATTTGGCTACATTTTTGGTTTAATGTGCATGCATATTTAATAATTGTAACTACATTGATCATTATCAGTTGTAATGCTGAAATTATTCCCCTTCTATGTTCTCCAAACCCCCAAACACCCACACACCTCTCTCACCAACACACATCACACATCTCACCAACTCCCCATCACAACTTGCATTCCTGAACCTCTCACTCTGTCATACAAATACTCACATGCTGTGTCACACTGTCAAGTCCCAATTTGCACTCCCCAGCCCCTGCCACACTGTAAATCATACTCCCAACTCACACCTTGCACTCTACAATTCCTCCTGCAATATACAGTCCTTCATTCTTTTGTGCTGTTTCTGCATCTTGCATCCTTTCTCCCATTCTATCGCACTCTTCCGTCATCCTTTTTCCCAATCTGCAGCTCACTGCCTCTTTCCGGCCAACAGCTTCTTCTCTGCTTTCTGGTTCAATGACCACATGCTTCTTCTACTTTCTGTACCTCTGCTCACTCTCAGATTTCTGGCCCACCGCATCACTGCTTCCTCTGCTCTCTTGTGCACCACTTCCTCCTCTGACCCACTGCTTTCTTGCCTATTACTTCACATCTCACCCACCACACTCCCTCTCTCTCCTTTCCCTCTCATAGTGTGACCATTTTTTTATTTTTTAAAAATGTAGATTTTGACCCAGATCCTCAAAAAATGGGGCATTTAAAAATAGAGCCAAGGATATGCTATTTTTAGACAACCCATTTTTGGAAATGAGCAGGTCACCTTATTCTCAAAGGTGACCAGCGCATTTCCACGGGCTTGAGCTGTAGCGCAAATTGAATAGGGTTCTGGGTTGTTTGACCGAAGTGCAATTATTTGTGGCAGAATTGACTGTAGTCAATTTTGCTGCAAATTGATTCGCACTTCAGCCAAACAATCCAAAATGTACCTTTCACCACCAACCCACCCACTCCCCTACTTAAATGCTTGGTCGCTGCTGCTTCCCCTGCAACCATGCGTTGTCAGATAAGTCCCTCTAACGTGGGTCGGATCCGACTCTGCAGGGACCCTTTTTTGTTTTTTTCTTTTTTTTCCGGTCCCCCGCCTTCAATTTTGAGGAAGCAGGGGACACCTCTGCAACACCCAAGGCCAAAAATACTGAACATGGGGAGTGGGTGACACACCTGCAACACATGTTCGGTATTTATAAAAATCGATCGAATGGTACTGGCCGAAATAGGTCAAATTGTACCATTCGATCGATTTTTGTCGGTCAAAATGGGTAGTACCTTGAATAGAAGTGCTCTCCCAACAGTGTTCTGCAAGCTCCCAGCGCCTTTCACAGGGACATGCCCTTCAGGGGCCCGCCACTGTAAAATGCGACCAAAAAAAATAATGTTTATCCTGTTTGATGAACAGAAATGCAAGCGACACAGCAGCGTTTCATACCTTAAAAGAAAGGCATGACAGGGCCAGCAAAGACCCTTTCATGCAGTGTCACCTCCACATCCCGTGCGCGTAGGGTTGCCTACAATTTCTGCACATTTTAAAGTACATTTTGCTTAGAAATGTGGGATGCACTTTTAAATTGGCAGAAACACCCCCTGATTTAATCAAGGAGGTGAAAAAGCCATCTGAATGGGCGCGCATTTAAAATGTGCCCATTCAGGTGTCCCTTGTGGATTGGGCTGCTCTTTTTTTGGGGGGCGCAAGTGATGAGATTTGTTAGCGCATTTCATTTCTTACATAAAAAAAGTTTTTGGAGAACCTGGCAGTGTGAGTATTATTTTTTTTAAAGTAGTTTTTACAGATTTTTTGTATTTTTTTTTTAAAGAATGCCTTTTTTGCACAAAATGGCAGTTTTTGCGGCATTTTGCACAAAACTGCCGTTTTCGCAGCATTTTGTGGGATCGCAAAATTGCTATAAACTGGAGGGTCTGAAGAAGGCACGTGCCTGCTAATCCTATGCATCTGGAAATCCAAGAGCAAACTAGATACTGGGGAGCTGTCTAGCACTTATTTTGCTAATCGCACCTACCAATTAATCCATTTAGCAGAACTACCTACCGGGAATCTATCTAGCAGAACCCAAGCACTAATAGCACTTATGAACTTGATCATTGTCCTGCATTGCATTGGCAAAGATTGATGGGTGGTGACAGGCAGATCTGTCCCAAAACTTGTGCTGTTACGATAGGTGCAAGGGACGTCCTGAGGCGGTAGCTCCGCGAAATGGATTTCCCTGATAGATAGTTCTACTAGGACATTCCAAGATAGTTGGGATTAGCAAAGAATAAGGGCAAGGGGGCCCACTTTGAAATGCCCTTGCTTGCAAAGTCTACACATCTGGAAATCCCTCAGCATAACTATATAAAGTGGGCCCCCTTGCCCTTATTCTTTGCTAATCCGAACTATCTTGGAATGTCCTAGTAGAACTACCTATCAGGGAAATCCATTTCGCAGAGCTACCGCCTCAGGACGTCCCTTGCACCTATCGTAACAGCACAAGTTTTGGGACAGATCTGCCTGTCACCACCCATCAATCTTTGCCAATGCAATTTGACCCAACAAGAAACAGGGAGGACCTTTGCCTAACAGGCCAAACCCATAGGAGGTACCATCCCCTTCAACAGGCACTAGCAGCTCAACAGGAAGCACACAGACACTCAAACACATCACTATCCTAACTCTTTCCTCTGCACCAACAAACAATAGACTGTAGCTATACCCCTCGATTAATTCAGCCTAGCTGCACACATACTTACACACCTCCACGTTAACCTCAACAGTCTTTAGAACGCAGCTATACCCCTTGAAATCGGGGTACCTGTACACATAATCTCTTTCTCAAGCAACTGCGCCACCAGAATGCAGATTCGCAAGTCCATTGGTCTTGCTGCACACATTCTACTGATCTCACACAACCACTGCATCACACCTAGCACTAGTATGCAGCTACACATCACCTACTGCACACTGGCTGCACACATACCGTGTGCACCCCAGGATGTTTTACTATATTACTCTCTCCACTCACCTGGACTGCGGTCCCGAGGGCGTTCATCCCACAGCGCTTTGGAATCATACCAATGGTAAAAGGCGCTATTCAAAGGCCCAGTAACATAACATAACAATCCTGTCTCCTGTTGCACACTTCTTGGCTGCTGTGCAACCTCTGCTTCACCAAACATTACAGGACACTGCATCTGATACAGCCCTCCCTGAACTACTGACCCGTCCACAGATCAGCTCACAAAACGGCCTGCTTTGCTACAATCATAGACTGCACATACCCTCTGATACTCTTCGGCAAGTCGTGCTGTTACAAATGCATGACTCAAGATTGTCCGGTCACCGAGGATGTCGTGCCACCATGGAACTGATACAGAGACAGTTCTGGTGGACGGGTCTGGGAAGACATGTTAAGAATTGTGTACATTCTTGTCAAGTATGCGCTGAGGCCAAGGTGGAACTTAAGTGCTGTATTTTACAACTTAAGATAGTGGTAGTTTGAAATAAATGAATTATAATATGTGTTTATTCGAACAGTAACACTTACCCCCTTCTCCTCCACCCACTACTGAAGTGTAATGCCTGGACAGCCACTGTCGAAGGTTAGTCCTACTTTTATGTTAGGTGCCCTGTCCCGTTTTTTTTCTTTTTTTTTATACCTGGTCACCCTATGATTGCTGAATTTTAAATGTATATGTAAAGTCTGGGTGTATGCAGGGGTGGACTGGCCCATAGGGAACTCTGGAGATTTCCCGGTGGGCCTCTGCACCCTGGGCCTCTTTTGTGTGGTATTTCCAAATGTTCTCATAAGAAAAGCATTGGGCTTGCTGAAAATGTGTCATATGGGGCCACTTTGAACATTATTTCCAGGGCCTCTTTTGGTCCCCAGTAATTATTTCCAGGGCCTCTTTTAGTTCCCCGTCCACCCATGGGTGTATGAGGGGCTCGAGATGTGCTTGGGCTATCTATCCTGCATATATTTTGGCCATGGTTGACCAGGGTCATCCCAAAGGATGGGCCGTGCCTTTCAAAATGTCTAGATTTTCTTGGACTGCCAAAAGCTGAGGATAGAAGTCTTAAGTATATGCATTGCATATGTGAAAAATAAATAAAGCAATTATAAAGGGTAAGCAATGATGGACATTCTTCAGAACCTTCAGAGTATGGAAGGAGCTCATGTTCTCAATCTTGCAGGCAAATCTTTTTTTAAGTCTGAGTGCATGCAGTGGGGTCGCTAGGGTGGGGCCGGGGGGGGGGGCACCAGCTGCTCCCCTGAAATCCTGTGCCCCCCATTTTCTCCCTGCCTGGGCTTCTCTCTGCAGTGCTGCCTGGCGTCCGCCCGCACGGCACACACGCAGGGCCTCAATACACAGGGCAGCAGTGCTGGTGCCTGGGCTGGCTAGGGGCACAGCAAATGCAGTGAAGAAAGAACCATGAAGGTGCACCCAGGACAGCGGCACAGGGGTGAGGGTCAGCAGTCAGGGTCCAGGGCTTGCCATTGCATGTATGTGCACACATGCGCAGCTAGGTGGAAAGGCAAGCCCTGTCCTGCCTGAGGGGGTGAGGGCACAGTGAAAAAAGACCCAAATTTGAATGTAATGAACCGGTGCCGGCCCGGCAGCCAATTATTGAAATACAAATTGGGGTCTTGCGGTTAGCTCGCCCCTGACAAGCATTTTCCAGGCCAAGCCCCCTAACCTGCTGTCCTCCTTTCCCCAGCCATCACTTGTGCGTTTGCAGGCTTTTGGCTCAGCCGATTTTTTTTCTTCTGGCCTGAAAGGGACACACTGCCCTCGATCCATTAGAGTGGCTCCATCTCTGCAGAAGACACTGCTTTAAAGGATCATTTCTTGACAATTTTTGACCGCTGTTATAGCGCGCACACTGACACACACTGCTCTCCTCTAGTTCACATGCCCTTCTGGATATTCTCAGTGCTCTTGTTACATGTGCACTATACAATGTCCTCACAAAGACACTGCTGAAAAAGGAACCCACAGCCCCAATTGCGATCTGCACAGACTTTCCAGGGAAGCACCTGAAGCCAGATGTGAGATGGGCAAAAAGGCATTGTGAACCCGTGAGTATTAATGGCACTCTTGTGAAAGGCCCGGTACAGCAGATGCGATCGGGAAACAATAGGGACACTGTCTCATTTCAAAGTGGATGAAATGGCATGTGTCCATTACCAGCCAATGACAACAGGCAACATTTGAACAAATTGCCCATGAAGGCCAGAAACCAGGAGTGAACTTAACTGGTGCTGTGTGTGTGCTTTTAGAATAAAAATGACCCTTTGCATTTCTCAACACAGAAACATTTAGAACGCCTTGTCCAAAAGAATGGTCTCTGAAATGGGCCATCACTGGTAAATCGCTCCCACTTTAAATTCCTGCCAGAAGAAAGAAATTGAGAAGCAGTCATTAAGGGCTCCCTCCCATTCCCCTAGAAGCGTCTGTCACTGGGAGGAGGGGGTATTTGTCTTTAGAGAGTTAGGGGTAGGTCTGGGCGATATATTGAGTTTTGGAGGTACATCAATATATTTTCAATATCAAGATAGGATGAGACGATATCATAAAAATCAAGATATGACCATATATGCAACCAAATCCCTTGCATGCTTTATAAATGCACGATTTTTACCTCAAGCCGCCACCTCCGCCCCAACCCTCCCTCCAACAGGGCCACTTAGGACTACTTTTCCCGCATCAATTTGGGAAAAGCATACACAATGCTCTTTTATAGGCGGCCTCTCTACTTTTGTCTGTGGGCCGCTATTTGCCCCCCTTTAAATCTGATTACATGAGACGCCACTGCGTGCGTGCGTGCGTACGTACGTGCGTGTGTGGTATTTCGGAATTAAATTGAGAATAACAAAAATGCTCGTGTCTTTGCAATAGTTTGGATTTACGAAAGTTGTAAGTTCAGACCGTTTTTAAAACGAATGTATCGCGTGTATATATGTCACAGACTTGTCCCAATGGGCGGCAGGGCGCGTTTTCCTAGGGTCGCGGCAGTGCGGAGTTAGAGAGCGTGCGTGAAACCGGCATAAAAACACATCCTGGCCAGGTTATTGGAAGTCTTGCTGGGATATTTACTTAGCTCAATAGGAGAACATATGTACCATGACAGGTGCATTCGGGCGCAGAAAGTAGACTGGATGCAGCAGCGGGTTAGAGTGCGATAGGTGTCCGGTGAATCATGGCCGTTGCGTGATGCAATCACAGGCTGTGATATTGACAAATTGATCAGCTTGCAGGCAGCAGCCACTGAGTAAGTTTCATTTGTGAAGTGGGGAAGAAGCTTCTAGAATCAGCCTTGGCCTAAAGGGGGACAATGTAAAGGCCATTCGGAAAGATGAAGGTCATGGGGACTACTTTGGCATAGCTTGAACACTACAGGAGGGAGTGGTGAGTCAGGTGGTAAACACATTTTTCTAACTCTGCATCTTATTGGTTGCACGAGAAAGTTTGGAAGTTGGAGGTCATCATCTGTAAGACAGAATTGCCTGTACATAAAAAGGTTTGCACCCTGCATGGAAGATAGCTCAGAAACTGGGCCTTGGTCCTTCGCTAGCAGCAAGGCCTGCATTGTCAGGCGTCTCTTGCTCCCTACTGCTTTTCCGTGGCCTCCCCACTGCCATTCCTGTACACAACAGCACCTGAAGTTTGCAGACGAAAAAGGAGCAGGATAAAGAGGGGATAGGTGCAACAGACAAAAGGAGGGAGACATGAAGACAGGGGAAGGGCGATCTGTTAAAGCACGGGTGCATATCAGTGTGGTAAGACAAGGGGAAATTGTCAAGGAGATGGTTAGAATTGGTGTGGGGATCCTGGGACACCAACATTTTACCGTCTCCAGGACCTACTTCACGTAGCGGACGGTGGCCACTGGCCCTCATTTTCTCCCCAACCACATCTACTAATCCAAAATCTGAAACCTTGTCACAAACCACGGGTAATGAACACACTTAACAATGGTGAACATTTTTAGTTTTGGCTTTTAGGTGGTGCTAATCTTCCATCTATAAGTCAAAACCATTGGGCAGGCAAACAGGTGGCAGAGATGACCCGTGAAGAGGGGCACACAGATTGTGGGAGCTGTTTGGTTATTTTACCCACCCTTAATTGCGCATGACCATACTAATCCCTATCACCATCCTGGCCCCTCCCGGCACCTCTCTGACCAAAGCACATCTTCCTAGGATCTCCTTGAGCTAGCTCTATCAAGCAGTAACATCAACATTGGGTCTGCCAGTATTGTTTCTAAGCATTCTGCTAATAGTTAATGGCATTATTGCTGCTATAGATGTGCTACTGGTTTAATAAAAAAAAATCTCAACAAAGTGGCTTTCAGACACTTCATTTGTATATGTTCCTTGCACTGAACTTCTGTTAAAACCAAGCATTGACAAAGTCAACAGTTTTGGCTTGTGCGCCAGTATTATATAGCATACAGGCAATGCAATCATAAGAACAGACAATCATACCATTCTGCAGCTGTTGCCATTTTATGGTAAGGTAGTACCTTTCTGGCAGTGTTTAGCAAATGCCTTTGCCATCCCTACACAAATCCAAAACAGCACATAACAAGACTATGTATAAACAGAGAATGTCCAGGCCAATGCAAGCCTCTGCCATAGGTGCAGAGGGAGAACTGCCCAAGATAATGTACACACCAGAATCCTCACCATCACAGCTCTAGCAATAGCACTCAGGAATGAGACAAGCACTGATTGGCCTCTATGAGCAAGAGTCCCTATGCCACTGCACTGGCCGCCCATGCCTTTTCCAGGCCCTACCCAAAAGCATGTGAGCACCCCAGGTTTAGGTTGCATTAAATGGGGAGTTAGGAAACTAAAATACACCCCTATTTACCTCACTTCTGATGTGCCTTTTGTTATGCCTGGCTCTGGTCACTTTATGCATGTCTAGGTGAGTGATGATGTCAGTGTGGAATGTCAGTGTGGAACCCTGTGTGATTAAGAGAATGTTGTGTTGGCTGGAGTTCTGACCTAGGCAGCTGATGGAGATGCAGCCTGGGTGGTGGGTGCCAGTGGGCGCTCCTATGATCTTCTTAGCTCATTGATCATAGATACTCATGAAACCTGATGTAACCTGGTGACCAATAAACTACGCATGAAGTACCCTGCTGTGCAAGAGTATCCTTTCTACTTGTACAATACTGGTGATGAGTTGGTCTCAACAACTGACCCTGTGGAGCAAACCCAAGGGGAAAACATGTACCTGTTTATGCATCATCATGGGAGAGATGGATATGACTGCTGCGGGGGGTGCAGTATCGGAGGTTGAGTATGTGGAGAGGAAGGGAGACCCACTGCCCCCTATAGATGAGTTCCACCACCAGGGCAAAAAATGAAGGTGAGAGAGAGGACAGAGGTGTGTGCTCCTGCACCCAGCCTGCAGAGAGGCATGCATGCCGATACTGTAATCAATCGTGATGTGGCACTTGTGCATGTCAGGGACTTGCAGGGTGGAGATAAAGGGCTACCCTTTGAGGTGAACTGGGCAAGCAAGGAAGCGTCCCCTTTGTGCTGCAACATTGTGTGTCTCCGCCTAGTGCGAGTTCCCGAAGCTCTGTGGTCGGTTGAATCTGCAGGACTCAGCCGCAGAATGCGTGTTACAGGGTTCGACTTAACTCACGGAGGCCGCGCCAACCATTGCAGCGGTTGGGGTCTGAGAGCTGCTCTCTCTGCTGTGCCTCCAGCCACAATGGTGACGTCATCGAGCCGGTGTGGTAGTTGGTGGAGATAGAACCTTCTCCTCACCGACATTCCATAGTTGCGTTCATGGTACAGAGCGTTGCTGATTGAGCAGGATTCCTCGAGAAATGGACCTTGGTGCGTGGAGGGAACGTGACGACTTCCCGCCATTGTATCCCCTTGCAAACAGGGATTTGATTGACGGAGAAACGTGCTAAATAACCCCAGATACAATATACTTTTGAATCATGTATATTCTCTGTGTATTGTAACCAAGCTTTGAAATTTCTTAAATGCTGCGCCCTGATACCCCCGGGTTCACTAGCGCATTATAAATAATAAAACAAACAAACAAACAAACAAACAGAGTCTGTTTAAAAGTGCTCAGAGGAGAATGTTCCGGCTCCTTAGTGACTGATTGCCTCAGGAGAGCCATTCCGGATTTTGGTAAAACGGGTCTAGTAGAGATCTTAAACAGTTGTTGTACTGACGGTTCCCAATTATAACTGGTGTTCTTTCCCAAGCAGTGTCACCTATTGGATTTGCGCTGAGATGTCCCTCAGTTCCGCGACGTTATGCACCAGTTGTTTTATGAGGAGATCTAGTGCATAATGTTGAAATGTTTAATGAAATGTACAGTTTGAACTCACAGGTATTAGCTATGCGCTCAGCACAATGCGCCTTTCCCAAGCCGCAGCTGGGGGATTTGTTCAGCAGTGGAGAATGTATACACTAGTTGTTTTACAAAGGGAGTTTAATGATGAGGAGGTCTATAAAGAAATATTTAATGAAACGTACATGTTGTGTGGATTACAGTTGCAACGGAAGCGTATGGAACAGAATTGTGAGGACTGTTCTTAACCATACTTTTTATTGTCAGCTGAACGCTGCAGCGAGCTCACACATGGTGGCTGCAGCGGGGGAGTTTCAGGAAGTTCTCAGATCGCTGTATTTTTAATTCATGTGTAGGTCAATCAGCTGTAGGACAGTGGTTGAGTGTGTTTCAGTATAACCACTTGAGGAATTTCAGGAGTTTATTTTCATTTGGCGGCTGCAAGGCAGCAGAATTTGACATTTAAGTAGAAGTACAGTGCTGGTTAGCGATGTTGATGTATAATACTATGTCAGTTGTGAGTTTTTTAGGATTGACAAGATTAACCTGTATAATACTAACTTTTTGAGGAATTGCATGTTTCAACTATTTCTGCAGCAAGGAGTCAACTGCTTTTATGGCAACTGTCAAATATAGATTACAGTTTCTGAGCAGAAAACTGCTTTTGGATCATGAAGAGTAATGTCTTTCACAATGTTGAAATGGATGAATATCATTGGTTTACCCAGTTGCATATAAAACAAACCTTCAAGTGGGTGCGAGTGATTTGAGTGCAATGCAGCGTGGGTGTTTGGAAGTATGGAATTTAGAGTTATAGCATTGCTACAGCAATATTTGGTTTGGGTTGTTAATTGTGTGGACTGATCATGCCAATTGCACTTCTGGAGTTGCAAACAATTTAACGAAGATGTTTTACCTGGGTTTAGTTTGGAGTTTTGGTGGAGATGCCACTTGTGCACTGATGTCAAAGGAGGACTCAGTGGTGAGTTGTCAGTGGTGTCATCTGGACGTGGGAAGGATGCATTCAACATGCCAGCTTGAGAGCTGTTTTTGGTTTGGTTGGGGACGCCCGCCTGGCATTTTGTAACTTATGCATCGTAAGGTGTTTCATGACTTTTGGAGGTGTTTTGGAGATTTATGGAGGTGTTTTGAAGAATGAAGCCATTGGTTGATTTAATGATTCGTGGAAGTGTTTTGAAGAATTAAGCCATTGGGTGGTTTATATAATTTTCATTGGACAGCTAAGATCAACTATGCCAACCCCAGGATTTGGGTCCTGTGTGCGCAGGTTGATCACTCGTGACCTTGCCTATGGGAGCTTGGGTTGGTACCTTGTTCTTTTTTTATGGGTCTTAATGTTGCCTGGCCAGCAAGTTAAGATTGGTTGTTGGTAGCTTGTGTGCAGTGTGGTAGTAGACCCCACTGTGTCCGCTCCCATCTGGTTGAGTCGAAGTGTGTGTGAGTTATCCTGGTAGTCTTGAGTTCTGTGTCAGGAGAGTGAGATAGAGATAGTTGTTGCCACCGCAAGTTGGCTTAGAAGTTAGATTGCACAGAAGGGTCAGGATGCCAGCCCAAGAGGGGCATGGTAGTGCTCTGGAGTGGCAGTCTGGAGGTCCATCGGTGGCAGAGATGGATGGACTGTGCTTTGTTTCTCATTAGTGGTGTGGGAATGCATTTTTGTTGCCCATGGAGGGGCCAGGTTAGTTATCTAGGGTGGCAGCCTAGATGTTCATTTGTGGCAGAAATGGATGGGAGGTGTCAAGCAATTCTTAGATGGTTTGGAGTGTATAGGTTGTGGTGCTGCCTTCTGTAGCAAGTTAGTTATGCCTGGTTGGGCACCTCTGTTTCCGGGTGTATGCTGTGTGTGTGAGTGTTGGTTGAATGGTGTTTATTTTCCTTTTACTCCACATGGTAAACAGAGGGAGGTGTGTTATGTCTGGCTCTGGCCACTTTATGCATGTCTAGGTGAGTGATGGTGTCAGTGTGGAACCCCGTGTGACTGAGAGAATGTTGTGTTGGCTGGAGTTCTGACCTAGGCAGCTGATGGAGATGTAGCCTGGGGTGGTGGGCGCCAGTGGGCGCTCCCATGATCTTCTTAGCTCATTGATCATAGATACTCATGAAACCTGATGTAACCTGATGACCAATAAACTACACATGAAGTACCCTGCTGCGCAAGACGTGTGCAATATCTTTCATCCACCCTTTTTCGGTGCCTCCTTTCTGTGCATTCCAGGCTGCAGGCTGATGAGCCAGGGCCTTCGCCACATACCACTGTAGTGTTACACCAGCAGTGCTTTAAAGTGGGATATGAAATCGAGGGGCAGGTGTGCCCTGGAAAGGGGGCTTGGCCAACTTGTGGTGCGAGTGGGGGGAGGTGGCGCCGGCAAGGGCCATCTGCCCCAAGCCATACATCAAGCATGTATTTTGAGTGATTCTGCATATTCTGAATAAATCCTGGCTACATGCTGTAAATAAAGACCCATCTGGTTCAGTTCCTAAATACATTGCTGCCTGTAAATAAATCAGTTTCTCACACATTATATAAGCGATTCAATCAATGAGTAAATCACCTTCATCCTGTAAATAAATGACCCAGGCCCGTCGTGTTTAATAGCTTTTCGTAATTGCTCATTTGTGGTTTTAGCGCTCCCCGGCTTGCCGCCTGTCCTGTGGTAATCTGCAGCTATTAAGCTTTTCATTTTAATGTCCGATATTGACACACTAGGAAGGCGCGCCTGCCCTGTGAGCTATTTCTTATGCGTCCCCTATCCCGCGTGGTGCCGGCCAAAGTTAGCACTGAGCTGGAGCGTTACTTTGTGCCCTTTGCTGTGGGTGGCACAGGCGTGGGGCAATCCTGCGGCACCTGCAGCTGTTGCTGACTCCACGCCACAGGCCCTATTATCAGAGCTACATTTCAAGCGGCTGTGAGAGCAAGCAGATACCTGTGAATAACTCTCAGCGCATGCTACAATTATAAGCAAACGACATCCGGAAGCCCCGCAGAGCCCCGTCAGAGCCCCAGCCAAACACCACTTTTTGGAGACTGCCGGGATTCTGCTCTGGCCAGCCTCGGCCCACTTAAAGCCTTGTATGCCACTAGCATGCATGGCCGATGATGACAAAGAAGTCTGCACTAGGAGGCTCCAGTTTCAAGCAGTCCTGGCCCTAGGGGTACGGCTGTAGTGGAGAAGCCCATTGGCTGGTGCAGGAGCACCTTTCCTCCGCCACTTGCCACCACAGTCATCACCCAAAACCTAAATCAGAAGGAAGAAATGCAAGCTGCACCACAAAGCAGTCTCCTTCACACTGCTCCGTATGCAATGTTGCCTGCCAGAACAGCAGGTTGTGGCCTGAGCAAAAGAAGGCAGGCCTCGCCCTCCAGGGCAAGCCCCGTCTGCACTTCTGGGTTGCAGCAGTGCTTTAAGTGGGCTGAGGCTAACCGGGGCCAAGCCCCAGCAGGTTCGGAAATATCATTTTGAGGCAGGGCCCTGCCGGGAATCTCTAATGGCCCATGAAGCCCCAGCTGCTATAGGACAAGACTTATTTTTCCTAAGCCTGAAGCTCTCGCTCATGTATGAGAACTTCAGGCTTCAGAAAAAAATTATTTTCTCCATAATGGTGGCACCGACACCTGTGAGGAATCCCTTTAATCAAGAGAAGCCCATGACACGGGGCCACCATTATAGAAGAAAAGGTGATGCCGTTGGAAGTTGAGGCCTTTTTTTTCTAAAGCCTGAAGTTCCCGCGAAATTAAGCTGCTGCTTATTTGCAGGAGCTTCAGACTTTGGGAAAAAAGACGGTGGCTTCCAGCGGCCTCACCTTTTTAGCCTTAATGGTGCTGCTGCCCCTCGCCAGGAATTCCTTTATCTAAGAGATGCAGCGATCACCCGTGATCGCTGCATCTCTTAGATAAAGGGATGTCTGGTGAGGGGCAGCGCATCCATGAAGGCTAAAAGTGTGCAGCGCTGTCCGCCGCCAGCCATCTCTTTAGGAATTAAAAGCAGAGATCAGCTCCCTTGGTGCTGATCTCTATAAAGGGCTGCCTGGCGGGGATGCGGGTAGCCTATTAAGCAGGGGTTCATCAAGCAGGCGTGGCCTAAACAGCCGGCAGGCGACACCCCGCCATTAGGCCACGCCCCCGTGAAAACACACAGCTCAGTTTCCCACGCCACTTAAGGCACTGGGTGCAAGGGAAATCAGACACTGCTTTTGTTTGCAGGGAGGACTTCAAGTGCTGGCTGGAGGCATCGGGTGTAAACCCTGCATATGGTGCTGTTTATGTCCCAGTGCAATGGTAAACAAATTCTGGGTCAGAGGCGGCATCCATGCCTCCCCAGCCTGACACGGAAATTGTGCAGTGCTGAAGATGGGCGAAGCCCTGCTCCCTTCCTGGATCAGGCAGAAGAGTTTTGCCTATCAACCGTTGTGCTGTATTGTCATAGGTACCACATCATAAGTCACTTTCTTAAAACCACCTGTATAATGTCTGCTTTTTGGTGATCTTGATGGCAGTCCCAGTGTTAAGGGGACACCCAGGCAGGCAAAGCTGTGCTAGGAGTCCGGGGACACCCAGCTCACTGAAGGCCCTAACTCCTTCCCTTGTCCCAAAGAAGTCAAGGTCCACACAAGTAGCAAATTCTCACTGCGGTGTATTACAGACAACAAACACGGGGTCATATGCATGGAGAAAAGTCCATGCACAACTCGCCGCATTCAGGCTCACAGGCCAGTTTTCATACCATGTGATGTCACAATCTGCGTCACTAGGTGGGTGCTTTTCTAAAACCTATTGTTGCTCAGGATAGATTGCTGAGTGGTAGTCCCCATATCGGACCCTATAGAGAAGTAATGTGAATGGATGAGGCTGTGTCATGCTTGTATCATCCCTAGAAACGGTTACATGAAATTTGTTACAGTGAGCGGACCCTGTGATTGGACAGTGACCTCCTGCCATTTGCCCCTAGACCCAAGGGTTCTGATTGGCCAGGCCGCAGGCCCCCAAGCCTGGGACAAACTCTGTTCCCAGCCAGCGAGACACCTGTTTGTAATACATATATACTATGTGTCAGCAAGGTGCAACTATGTGTCAGAGGTTACAATAGTGGAAGACTAATGCCATGAGAGCGCTCCATTCCAATTGTACAAGAGTCGCTGGAAAGTAGCGAATTTGTTGCAACCCGCTGTCTGGTCATGGGGCGGTTGCTCCTTCCCAGCCTCTGAGTCTTGGCCCAGTATCAGCTCGGCTGGGTCACGTGTTTGGAGACCACTCTTGCATGCTCAATTGCTTCGACTTAGTCTGTATTTTGCAGGGAGTATTCCTTGCTGCAGCCGGTGTCACCTTGGCTCTGCTTGTGGAATGTCATTCGCAACATTGTGGCCTGGGCAGTGCTGTTGCTCCTGCCGTAGCCGTTCTCCTTGCACAGCATTTTGTGGTCTTGAGATTTCTCTAAGACGATCATGCCCTACTGGATTTCTAAGGCCTAGTCTGGTTTTTATTATGTGATTTCCATAGTGTCCATAGGTTAGTGCATGATGGCTGCCAGGTCCCTTGAGTGCTCCTGTCACTCCATAGGGTTAGTTGCATGTAAGCATCTGCAAGCATGTACACAAGCTCTTCTGGTGTTTTGCGTTCCTGCATTGCTGCTATAAGCCTAAGATGCAAAATAATAAATGTGCGGACAGTATGTATATGTCACTGTCCTCTACCTCATAGAGCTGTACGTGTGTGTTCTTCGTGTAGGTTGGGCGTGTGAGTGTCCTGAATGTCCAGATTGCACGTGTGCTTCCTGTCTAACATAGCTATGTCGTCATGATGTCTCTAACGACTTGTGACATGGCTTCTTGGTGCTTTAGTCAATTCTGTCCATGTACCCGGTTCCAGTTCTATCTTGTGTATCTTCATCCACTCTGGGTAGAGTTCGTATTGCTGCAGTGTTGTAAGGTCTGCTGACAGGGTATCTTTCATGGTAGTTGTCCATTGTGGGAGCAGTGGAAATTTCAGTGAGCTCGTATGATCGAGGGCCATGTTGTCGTTGGCGCTTCTTCCGGTTGGGTTTCTTTCTGGTCGGAAGGCATGCTCAGATTTTCCCTCTTTAGTTCCCCCCTATGTCCGACTTGTCGACCACACCACCATTATTTCTTCCATCGTCTACCAAACGCCACACCTTTGTAATTCTGGCCAAGTGTCCATAGTAGTTGACATGATCTTCAAATGACCACTTCATGCAGACGCATCCACCTCCGGGTCTGCAGTAAACCCACTTCACTTCGTACCTCTTTGGGTTGGCCGGGTTTTCTACCTTCATTCCTGCTGGGAATATGTTGGATTCTGATGTTTTCTGTCTTAGTCTCTCTCGTTTCCTCAATATTTTGTCCAGCGGCTCATCCTTTTTCATTGCCATCAGCAACTTCATTCCCAACACTTCTTCTGCTGTCATCTTGCATTTTGACATACATATCTTTATCCCGCACAATGATGCTACTCCTATTATCAAACCTCCGGTAATCACCTTCAGACCGTCAGCTAGCCAGGGAGGCATCCATAACCAGAGGTAAGAGAACCAACTCCCATCTTTTTTTCGTACCCTTCGATTCTTCTTCCATTTTAGCCTGCATCTGGGCCAATTGTGCTACTGCCTCTGACAGTGTCCCATTGTCCTCATAGTTGGCTGGGCTGAACGTGCAGCAGGGACTCCCTATCTGCACAGACTCCTCCTTCCATGGCAGTGAGGAGATCTAGAACATATCTGTTCTCTAGTGCCATTAATCGTATTGCTCTTCTTTTATTGCATTAAATCCATTCACCGTTGAATTTATTGCTATCATCAGCTCCCATCGAGTAATTTGGAGCCATTTTGCATTTGCATATGTCTGTAATCCGGGATGTAGTAGTGATACAAAGAACATTTGTGTCCTGCTATGTAGTCTGTGTGATGCCGGTACTTCATCCAGTGCCACTTCCGATCGTCTCCATTAGTAGTTCCCTTCTCTCTTCACTTTTTTCGGCCCCTCTTTCCTGGCAGTGTTGCTATGTTGTGGGTATGTTGTCGGCTGCAGTGACCTCTTTGTTCTCTTATTTCCTTCTTCCATTTTGGGGAACTCGTCAAACTTCACAGCTTTTCTAGGTATGACCAATGCGGATCTGTTGACGTGTGCCGGGGAGCTTATTCATCCCCAGTTCAGTGGGAGTTTGTCATATGCCTTGGATCCACAAGCCCAATAGTAGTATATGAGCACTGCAGTTCCTGTTTTCATTTCAGGGATCTTCTCTATTCTTCTACAGCCTTCATTTTCTCCTACTTCGTCATCGCCGTCATTTTGGTAGCACAAGGCCAGTGTTGTTAGGGGAATGATAATGAGTGGTCCTTCTTACTTATCCACCCAAGTTAGTAGACTTGCGCTGTTATCCCATTCTTTAAGGCACTTGTCATTTTCTTCTTGCACCTTGTTCAGTGCCACTTTCGTTAATGTCAGTGCTTTACTTCCCACTACTCCATCCTCCCATCCATCCTTCGTATACACCTTTCCATATATCAATATCTGTGGTCATTCCCAGTAGCCGGGTCCTCCTTCTGTCTCTTTCACTCTCCACTTGCATGACAGGTAGTCTAATGTGATACTCTTTGTTTCTCCCTATTGTGGATCCTCGATAATGTATTGTAGTGCTTCTGTGTGCTGGCAGTAGTTGTTCATCAACAGTAATGTTTTAATGTAATTATCTTCATAAGGGAAGGTTGCCCTAGACATCCATTTTATTGTTGCTATCTTCCATCGGAACCTTCCTCGTCTCTGGAACATTGCGAGGTATTGTGATGTTGCTACTGGTACTTCAGTTGCTACAAATGTTCTGGAGGCACTCCTGGCATAGGAGATAAGTGAACAAACATAGCAGCTCTCCCCTGTAGTGTCCCTACCAATTTTGGACATGTGCTTATACCACATGTTGTTTGTTACGTGTGCAGTGTCAGTGAGGTATGTGTCAACACCCTTAATGTCCGTGTCAACACTGCGCTTACCTCTCCTTACCTTGTCAGCATTGTCTTCTGTACCACCTGAGACAGTAGTCCTTGCAGGTTGGGTGGGGGAAATTTCAGTGTTGGATACAGCGGAAACATGTAAAGCAAGGTATAAATGCCATAGGGCAGTAGCTAAGAGGCCAGTAGATAGCAGTAACCACACATTTGTTGTAAGCAATTTTATTAACAATGCCATTCTTATTTTGTACTTACTCTGCTTTTTAAGCAGCTGATGAGATGATAAAGTTGCCCACCTGAAAATCGCGTTAAGAGAGCGTTATTCTGTTCCTATTTGTAAGTACTCTTAAGCTCTGCGTACTAAATAATCACTTAATGCCCATGCAAATATCATCGCGTGTGGGCAAGACAGGATATGCACTTTGCTCAAGTTGTGGGTACGTTTGGGCGAAATATTCTATGAATACATGGTAGTATATCTCAGGTAATCATGCTCTAAAATGTCTGGACCTCCTGATGGCGTGGGCAAATTGGTTCTAAAATGCTTCGGGATGGTCAACAGGGGGCAACATTGAGCACTTTAAGCAACTTCAGGTAATGACAAGTATCCCTTACTATTTATATAACAGTCACAGAACCCTGCATGTGTGAATAAGAAGGCTGTTAAGACAATGTTAACACAGTATAGTGAACCATAAGAACTGTGAGTGCGGAATGGTCAAGTTAACGCAGGGTGCTACAATATTTTTACTAGACTTAGTTCGAGGCAGTGGAAGAGATGTTGGACAGGATAATATATTGCTTTTTAAGTACTGAATGTCCTGGAAATGGGGACCATGTTCTTTTACTGGTCAATTTGCACCAGTGTTGCAGTGGGAATATCAGGGACTTGGGAGCATCTGACCATTGGGTGGCCAGTAGTCTGTTGTTCACTTGTACTTGGGATATTATCAAGTTCAGAAATGATTGGGGCATTAGTGCTTTCTTGTACGTTGCTTGTTGCTGTAGCGATGGTCCTGTCACTTTATGTTGTGGCGCGTTGGGGTGAGGCTGATGATTTGTAGGGCTTGATGTCTTGGGAATGGTTCCAAACTGACTTCCCTTGAAGTTTGACAGCTCTCTCTGTGACCGCCTTGATAGTGTGGGGGCCTGTAAAACAAGGCGCGATCCAGCGTCTCGTGAAGTTCTTGAGGAAAACTTGGTTCCCTATTTTAATCAGTGGTTCTTTGTGTATTTCTGGAGTATTGTATTCTATTTGTATGCTGTCTTCCGACCTCCCCTATGTCTGCTGTATCTGGCGAGAGATAAAAGAAGCACTAAAAACAAGTGAATTCACATATTCATACATTTCCTTTCCAAAAACGTCAGATGCATTTTCACAGTCTTTGATGGCCCTCATGTGTGGAGCCAATGGGAGATGTATATGGTGTCCGGTTATCACCTCGTAGGGCATTAAATGGTGGTCGGACCCATGTTTGTTTCATAATTCGAATAGGGCCAAGGGCAGGCAGTGTAACCAATTCTGTTTGATGCTCTGTTGAGTTTTGGCTATGCTCTCCTTCAGGAGGCCATTCAGGCACTCACACATTCCATTGGCTAGTGGGTGGTATGCACATGTGAATTTGTGTTTTATTCCTAGCAGGGCCATGATGTGTTGCAACATTTTCCTTGGTGAAGTGAGGACCGTTGTCATACCGCAGGACCTCACATACTCCCCATCTTGGAAATACTTCTCGGACCAGGAATTTGGCAGCTCTGAAGGTGTCGGCATGGGAACATGGCCCATCCTCTATCCATCTTGAGAAGGGACACACCACCACAATCATGTAGAGGTAACCTTGACATACTTGGATCATGTCCATGTAGTCAACATGAAGGTGTAGAAATGGCCTTCGGGTCTGGGGATTGTTCCTCTTACAACTCTTAGTGTGTGTCCAGCAGTGAACTGCTGGCATGTCAAATAATTGCTGATTAAATTTGCAACGTGCACATTTAGGTCGGGACAGAACCATGATTCTCCAATGCATGTTGCAATTACCTCTTTCCCTGTATGTGTGGGATGATGCAGTTGTGTTAGTGCTGTTTTTAATAATACAAGAGGCATCACTACCTTCCCTGTATTATTTTGTCGTCATAGGGCACCAGTAGAGGACATTTAACACCCTCTTTTCACCCAGAGCTCCTTCTCATTCATTGGTGCAGCTGCCTGTAGATCCGTTATCCGAGTTTCTGGTAGGTAATTGTATCCCTCTTTCATCAACATTTGTCTCACGGCTCCCCTTTCTTTTGGTTTTTCTTTAAAATCCCACATTTCTCCAAAATATGATACACATTTTGAGTGATAATCTGCTGCTTCATTCCCCTTTGAGATGGGGTCCTACACATTAGTATGTGCTTGGCACTTTACTAATGCTTGTTCCACTGGATATGTTTCAACCTCTATTAGGTCTCCTAACAGTAATGAATGCTGTACAGGTGTCCCATCAGCTCTCTTGAAACCTCTTAGCCATCTTGCTAGCCCTGAATGTACTGTTGACGTTACATAGTTGCTATCTGAGTAAATCGTTACCGTCTTCCCTTCACACTCCCATAGATCTAGTATCAGTGCCACTAATTCTGCTGCCTGTGCTGAATACTGTGGAGGTAATCAGACACTCATCACTACTTCGCTTGTCCAGTCCTCCTTCAATCTGACCACCGCGGCTCCTGTTCTCCTGATGCCATCAACTTGATCAATTATTGAAGACCCATCAATGCACAGTACCTCTCCCCCCCTCAAGCGCGTCTTCCTCTACCTTCTGTGTTTCAGTGTAAAACTCTATGCTTTCAGTGCAGTTTTGAATCCATTCTCTGGGTGGGTGAATATCTGCCAAGAACTGTGCTGGATTTACATTTGTGCACCTTACTATTTTTAATTCTAGCCTTGATGGGATGATTTCATATCCAGTTGCTCTTTGTGTTGTCAGTGCACTTTTAGGCTTGTGCACTATCGCAAAGACAGCATGTTCCGCATAAAGTCTTGTGGAGCACCCCATAGTTATAGATGAAGCTTTTTCTACTACAAAAGCTGCAGCAGCCAAGTGCTGTTCGCACGGGAAAAGTCCTTTCATCAGTGGATCAAGTTGCCCGCTGTAATACGCTATCGACTTGTGGCCCATGCTAGTTTTTTGTGTCGGTACTGCTTTCATGACCATGCGGTCAGAGTGTGAAAATAGGAAGAATTACTTTTTATAGTCTGGGGTCCCCAGAACTGGAGCTGTAGATATTGCTTCCGTCAGCTCGTTGAATGCTTCTGCCATTTCCCCAGTTCAACCTAGTCCTTTTCATTCCCTCTGTGCTTCCTTCAGTGCTGTAAGAAGAGGACATGTGTAGGTGCTGTAGTCAAAGAGCCATGCTCTGCAATAACTGCATTACCTGAGGAACCGCTGCAACTCGCGTATTATTTTAGGTGCTGTGTGTCAAGTATAGTCTGTGCTCTTTTTGGTGTTATGTGTCTGCCGTTTTGGGATATCAACTGTCCAATGTACAGTACTTCCTTTTGGCAGTACTGTAGTTTGGCCTTGCCTACGTTGTACCCTTTTTCTGCCAGTACAGTGAGCATGTGCACCTAGTATTTCCTACATTTTTCCACAGTAGTGCTGCAGATGAGTATATCGTCTATACTGTAAAACCGTGCTTTCTGTCTGGACATTACCTAAGTTCATCTGTATTACTCTGTTAAAGATGGCTGGTGACTCGCAGTACCCTTGTGGGAGTCTAGTGTTTCCATTTCTGGTTGCGATACGAGAAACCTGTCAAATCTTGTAAATCTGGGTGCAAGGGGATTGAGAAGAACGCGATTTTGAGATCAATAATGGTGAAACATGTTGCTTCAGCTGGGAGGCCACATAGGATAGTGGCAGGGTTTCCTGCAATGGCGTACTCTGCTTCTACAATGTGATTAAGGGTGCGTAAGTCCTGAATGAAATGCACAACCCCCTGTTCACCTTACGGACAGGGTACAGTGCAGTGTTGCATGGTGATTATGATGGTACTAGGATGCCTCTGTCAATGAGGGCACTGATAGTTTCATAAATACATTTGTCTGCTTCCTTGATCAGGGGTTATTGTTTGACCCTTGGCAGAATTGCTCCAGGTTTTAGATTTATCTTCACTCCCCCTATGCTTTTTATGCACCCCACATTATAGGGACTTGTTGTCAATAATGTGTGGGGTACTTTTGCTAGATCCTCTTTGCAGAAGGGAGGTGGTGCTTCTAAGGCTATGGCCATTTTCTGTGCAAGTTCTCTGTATGTTATACGCAACCAGACGTATATGCTCATCCCATCCTCATCTCTGCTTCCCCTTTCTTTGTTAAAAACAGCTCCTCATCTGACACTTGTTTTAACCAACACCCCTCTGCTACTGCAATTATCGCCATCCATGCCTTTCCCTCATCATCAAGTGCATGTACAGCAACCCAATCCTCTCTTGCCACAATCCCCTCAATGTCAATTGACATGACCTCTCCCTCTTTTTCGTCCACCGATGTCTCTGGCCTGAAGAGGTACTCACCTGGCCTTCTCCATATCTTTCCTTCAATGCCGGTTAACCATGCAAGGGCCATGTCTGTCCCGTACTGGAACATTTCTGTGTCAACTGGCTCTCCCCTCTGTACTGTTTTTTTCCACAATATGCCTAAAGGATTTTTCTAGCAGTGAGTATGTGTATTCCTGGTGTGGAACATACTATGCCTTTGTCTGTGAAAGAGATTGTCATGTTTAGTCTGCTCATTATGTTGCGTCCCAATATGTTTACAGGTGCTTGTTTGGAGTAAAGTAGTGTTAAAGATAAGTTGTGATCTCCTATAGATAAGGAGAGGTTATCAGTAAAGGGAACCCCTTCTTGAGCCCCAGAGAATCCTTGAGTGTTTATGGCATCGGCTGACAAAACACATGGCCCCCCCTATATACATGACCAAGTCGCCCCAATGTCAACAAGAAAGGAAAAAGTTTTGTCACCTATCGCCACCCTTATGCAAGGTTCCTCCGCAGGATTGGGTGTGACCGACAGGATGGGACACAACAAGTTTGTCTGTGGGCTGTTCTATTGTGGGTACAGTGGCTGTCCATTCCCTGTGTATGGGTTGTGCCCCACTATGGTCACCCCTCCCATCCTTGTCACTGTTACGGTTGCCATTGTGTCCATGGGTTCTGGTGAATGGTCCTGTATCTGAGCTAGCTCTTGTGCTGCTTGCAACTGCTGTGGTAGTGGTGCTACCATCTGTATTGTCATTTGTTGGGGTAGTGTCATTTGTGTGCGCTGAGGTTGTACCTATGCTGCGGGCGTCATTTGCTGCTCTATGCTCTGTGTCTGTCCATGTTGCTGCATGTCCTGGGGGTAATGCCCATCTTGATCTCCATGATACCCTTGCTGCCCTTGCTCCCCCATCCTAGTTGCATCCCCGTTGTCTGTGTGAGTGAGAAATGCGACCTAGCTGCCCGCAGGTCCAGCACTGCGGTGGCTCCCTTGCTTGCCATGGGTAACCTCCTCCTCTCACACCAGGGCCCTGTGACATTTGCTACACATATCCCCTAAACTCCCCCATGGGTTGGTGTGATGGCTGGCCAAAACTCTGTCCTCGATGGAACCCTCCACTGCCATGATAGTTCTGTTGGTATCCCCCTTCCCATGTATCCTCCTCCCATGGGCGGTGCGTATTGCTGTATGGTGCTGAACTGTTGTTGCTGTTGGACCTGAGGCTGAGGTTGGGAGGTCACTGTTTGCATTTGTGGGCCGGGGCTCTTCAGCAATGCTCCTTCTAGTGCTTATTTTTATCATTTCTTTTGAGACACATCTGCCTTCCTTTCTTCTACCTTTGCTTTACCTTTTCTTGTCATAGCCTGCAATGGTGCACTATGGTGAGTTGTATTTCTGGCCATGCCTTTGCATCCATCCCCACCAATATTTTCAAATTTTTCTGTACTGGTTCTGGTAGTCCTTGCATCAAGATATGATAAAAGATTTCTATCATTTTATCCCATGACCCTTGAGTTTCAAGGCACCAAAGCTCTTGAATCTCTTGAATATAACTAACGAGATCCTCATTGTCACGCATCTTGCGTGACGTAATTGCCCCTATGTCTGACGTGTCAGGGTACCGTGTCCGCAGTGCCTGCCATACTACTGCTCTGCAGTTCGCAAATGGTGATCCGTCGTGTTCTGTGTTTTGGGTAGTCACCCATGGGAACCCCACCCTCTTCCAAATGTCATCTGCTGCATCACCCAAGATTGAGACCAGTAAACCCTTTACATCACCCACCACTAACCTGTGTCCCGCTGTCATTTTTTCCATCTCATGAATCCATTCCCCAGCTCCTCCACTTAATGAGGGTAGCCTGCACTTAATACTCTCTTTATCTGTGTGCTTCCAGGGCACATACTGTGATCGTGCCCACCCCCCGCTCTAATAGCGGCATCTACGAGTATGCAGCCTGTTCTTCAGGTGTCCGCCCATACTATCTTATCTGAATGGGCCCTCTCTCATCCCCAAGTTCTGTAGCTATGTCAATAGGCTCTATTGTGTGTGTCTGTTATGGTACGTATCGTGCCCCTGCCAGCCCCCTCCCCTGTGGGCACGAGTGTCCTCTGTTTTGTATGATCGCAGCCCCCTCTCTCCTGCACCCTGGGAGGTCCCTAGGCCTGTTGTTGTATGGCGTCTGTGGGGCTACCTTTTCTGTTATGTTTTGAGTTTTTTGCCCGTGTCCTGTCCTCCACCCCTCTGTTCTTGGGACCTGCACTTCCACGATGTCCCTTCCCTCGATCGTGTTAGATAGAGTTTACTGGGCCCCTCCCTCTCTCCGTCACTGTCGCTACCATCCTCATCATACTCCTCGTCCATATTGCTACAGAATCCAGTAGAAAAACTTAATTTGCCTGTAATTGGGTAGCGTACCGTTACTGTGTTAAGATCAATGTCCATTAATTTACACATATTTCCCCCTCCCGTACTACCATGTGTGTGATGGCACATCTTGCTGTACTTACCTTAAGTGTATTCGCACTACCTACGGGGCTTCCCTTATACCTGTTTGTATTGTCTTGTCCTCCCCTTTCTTCTTCATCTCTCCTTTTCCTTTCTAGCTCTGCTTTTATTGCTTCAGAAGCCCTTTTAATTGCACGCTCATCCTCGTTTTCCTGATCACGTTCTCTTACCATTCTTGCCAACCTTAACTCCTTCAACCTCTTCTCCTCATACCTACGTGTTGCTTATAATAGTATTTTCTTTTTCATAGTGCCATTTCCCTCTCCCTCTCTTCTTCTCCCATGCTTTCTATTGCCTCCCTCTCCTTCTCCACCTCTACCCTTTGCCTCTCCTCTCTCGTGTTTCTCTCCAGTAAGTCTCTCCCTTCCCTCTCCAACAGTTGCACACACCCTTTTCGACCCTGGTCCTGTAATTCCAGTTCCCTCGCTATCTCCCTCTTCCGCTCCCTGTCTGCCTCCTCTAGTTTCGCTTCCTGGTCTCCCTGCAATTGCTCCTCCTCTTCTACCTGCATTGCCCTTCCTCTGCAACCGTGTCCCAGCTCCAAGCCTTCTATTGCCCTTGTTTAACCTTCTGCCTCCCCTGTGGTGACCTCTTTTAACTTCAAGAGTATCTGTGCCGCTACCCACTCTTCTGGGCCTATTCCTGAAAATTCTGTCTTTGCGCGCCTCAGCCCTTCCTCATCGAGGCCTGGGCTGTGGGCAGCCTCACTCATGCCTCGCTGTCGCTCACTTTGGGCATATGGGGGTGGTTTATATGTAGGGTTTGAGTATCCTTCTGCTGCTTTAATTCTCTTAACGGATATATGCCCTGCTCCTCCTCCTCCTCCTCTATGTCATTGGATGTTACGCTAGGTGGTGCAGGAGACGGAACGGGGGTGTCCGCTCCCTCATCCTTCACCTCCTGTAAGCTCATCATCCATGGCCTGTCCTCCGCCATTTCGAGTATCTCCATATAGTTAGCTAATTTCTTTCCTTTGTATGTGCTCGGCAAGTGGGTCAGTAGTGATTGCAGCACATCCTTAGGGAAACTGCAGTTAGATAGCCATGGTTTTTCCTTCCATGCTTTTGGACCATTATATACTATTTTTCACTATTTTATCCTTGTAAGGGGGCAATGTCTTGCACAGGTGCTGGATGGGAGTCACTGCCCCGCTGTACATAACCCTCACACCTTTGTGCAAATACATAACAATGTTGTGTTTTACCTGACCTCTAGTTGAGGATTTCGATGCTCCGCTGTCACAGGAAAAAACTTAGGTGATACAGTACTGTGTGACTTTTTGCTGTTTACGAGCCTCTGTGGCTCTGTACCTTACTCTGTGTACCGCCCCGCCTTCACCAGAGCTGCCGTTGTCCGGCATACCACCTTAACCATGCGCATGCATCTTCCACGCACTGCCACTTGTTCACCTGTCTACCAATCCAAATGCTGTATGCTAATCCTTCACCACACCGTCCTATGCACCGATCTATTGGTGACGTCACCAAGCTAATTTTCAACACATGAGAGACACTTTGTGCGTGCACAGAACAATGACCTGTTGCTTCAACCTCACATCAAGAACCTGCAAAGACCCCAAAACCCCACAGCTGTCTTCCCACCTCCCAGGAGTGGAGTATGCACGTCAACTCTATTGTGATTAAACTGCACCCGCTGCGTCACCTGACGTGTGATACATCTCTCACCAGAGAGACTTAACCAGCTAATGCACCTTCTGCAATCTATGATAGCTCCGGCTAACCCTCACGGGATACGTCATCGATGCACCTGAACTAAAACGTCCAACTCATAGGAATACCACACATCTACATATACATTCACTGTCCGCGTCTATCGAGTGAACAATACCTACATAACACAGGAACTTGTTGCGTCGCAACCTGAACGCTCAAGAAACACAGAAAAGGGACTTCTGCCTCAGAGAGGGGCGCCTGCTACCTTTTTTGCATTTTTGAAAGGAACTTGGGGTTGGTCACCCTAGTTTACCTGGGGGCAACCAGACGTGGACTCCCTGCTCACTGTGCTTAGAGAGGCTCAGCTTCACCTCACTGATGATGCCCAACAAGGCTGAAACACGTGTATGGGGTTGGTGATGGTACTCTTGTTCAGAGAGGAATTGCCATAGCATTTCGGTGCTGGACTGCCCTTGTGGGCGGGACAAAGACTGATATGCAAATGGATATTTCCCATCTGTGAAGGTACAGTGAGCAAAAAGCAATGGCTGCAAACTCTCAATGTGGTTAATAACCACTGAACAGGTTATCATGCCTTGTTCTTTCGAGAGAGGGGCGCCTGCTACCTTTTTTGCATTTTTGAAAGGAACTTGGGGTTGGTCACCCTAGGATACCTGGGGGCAACCAGACGTGGACTCCCTGCTCACTGTGATTAGAGAGGCTCAGCTTCACCTCACTGATGATGCCCATCAAGGCTGAAACACGTGTATGGGGTTGCTGATGGTACTCTTGTTCAGAGAGGAATTGCCATAGCATTTTGGTGCTGGACTGCCCTTGTGGGCGGGACAAAGACTGATATGCAAATGGATATTTCCCTTCTGTGAAGGTACAGTGAGCAAAAAGCAATGGCTGCGAACTCTCAATGTGGTTAATAACCACTGAACAGGTTATCATGCCTTGTTCTTTCGAGGGAGGGGCGCCTTCTACCTTTTTTGCATTTGGACTTCTGCCTCTGCTCCGGTCCCTACCCCCATGCATGTGCTACCACAATTTCAGTACCAACACTTATCCCAATTTACATCTCCCCCGTTCTATGTACAAAACCCAACCCAAAAAGAATGCGTTGCTGATTGCGTGGCCCACACTTACTTTTGTTCAGCGTCTGCTGGCGCTGTTCGGCCGCTGGCTCCCCGTTATCCACTCATCCCACCCCCTCTTGACTGCATGGACACCTCACTGACCGCAGGCAGGATAATGTTAAAGTCGGCTCCCGACAACCAATCTCCGGTTGCGCTGTCTGGTTGTCTCGCAATTCCCGTGAGGGTCCTGCAGTCCTCCGAGGTCTGACAGCTAAGAAGGCAGCACCTGACCGGGCTGACATCACAAACGATCTCAGCAGTGCCTCCAACTTGTTAGGGGAACCCCAGGCAGGCAGAGCTGTGCTAGGAGTCCGCGGACACCCAGCTCACGGAAGGCCCTAACTCCTTCCCTTGTCCCAAATAAGTCGAGGTCCACACAAGTAGAACATTCTCACTGTGGTTTATTACAGACAACAAACACACAGGGGTCATATGCATGGAGAAAGGTCGAGGCACATCTTGCTGCATTCAGGCTCGCAGGCCAGTTTTCATACCTTGTGACATCACAATTGGCGTCACTAGTTGGGTGCTTTCCTAAAACCTATTGCTGCTCAGGATAGGTCGCTCAGTGGTAGTCCCCATATGGGACCCTATAGAGAAGTGATATGAGTAGATAAGGCTGTGTCAGGTGGTACGCTTGGATCATCCCTAGAAACTGTTACATGAAATTTGTTACAGTGAGCGGATCCCTTGATTGGACAGTGACCCCCGCCATCTGCCCCTAGACCCAAGGGTTCTGATTGGCCAGGCTGCGGGCCCCCAAGCCTGGGACAAACTCTGTTTCCAGCCCGCAAGACACCTGTTTGTAATACATGTATACTATGTGTCAGCAAAGTGCAACTATGATTCAGAGGTTACAATGGTATGTAGAAGACTTATGCCATGAGAGGGCTCCATTCCCATCATACAAGAGTCGATGGAGAGTAGCGAGGCTGTTGCAACCCGCTGTCTGGTCATGGGACGGTTGCTCCTTCCCAGCCTCTGAGTCTTGGCCCAGTATCAGCTCGGCCGGGTCACGTGTTTGGAGACCACTCTTGCGTGCTCAATTGCTTCGACTTAGTCTGTATTTTGCAGGGAGTATTCCTTGCTGCAGCCGGTGTCACCTTGGCTCTGCTTGTGGAATGTCATTCGCAACATTGTGGCCTTGGCAGTGCTGTTGCTCCTGCCGTAGCCGTTCTCCTTGCACAGCATTTTGTGGTCTTGAGATTTCTCTAAGACGATCATGGCCTACTGGATTTCTAAGGCCTAGTCTGGTTTTTATTATGTGTTTTCCATAGTGTCCATAGGTTAGTGCGTGATGGCTGCCAGGTCCCTTGAGTGCTCCTGTCACGCCATAGGGTTAGTTGCATGTAAGCATCTGCAAGCATGTACATGAGCTCTTCTGGTGTCTTGCGTTCCTGCGTTGCTGCTATTAGCATAAGTGGCAAAATAATAAACGTGTGGACAGTATGTATATGTCACTGTCCTCTACCTCATAGAGCTGTACGCGTGTTTTTTGTCTAGGTTGGGTGTGTGAGTGTCCCGAATGTGCGGATTGCACATGTGCTTCCTGTCTAACGTGGCTCTGTTGTCATCATGTCTCTAACGAGTTGCGGCATGGCTTCTTGGTGCTTTAGTTGATTCTGTCCATGTAGCCGATTCCAGTTCTGTCTTGTGTGTCTTCGTCAACTCTGGGAAGAGCTTGTATTGCTGCAGGGTTGTAAGGTCTGCTGACAGGGTATCTTTCGTGGTAGTTGTCCATTGTGGGAGCAGTGGGAATTGCTGTGAGCTCGTATGATCGAAGGCCGTGTTGTCGTTGGTGCGTCTGATTGGGGTTCTTTCGGGACAGAAGGCATACTCAGATTTTCCCTCTTCACCAGCACAGAAGCCAAAGATTGAATTGTACTCTTAGTTTAGTCCAGTTAAGTCTATGTAGCGTCCATATCCAAGGGAATCAGGCCGCTACATAAAATTCTGCACATATAAATCCAGCCAAACATAAAACATCCAATTGTCTACAGTACAGCTTTAAGCTGGAAACAATCATTGATAGTGGCCAATGTCATGCATGGTCAGGCAGTAAAAAGCAGCATGGTAAAACACAAAGCCATCAATATCAGATTCAGCCAACTGATATCCTTGGGCAGCCCTCTCCTGATTGATACACTATAAGGGAGGGTTTTGAGTTGTATTTAAAAAATGTTGCCCCTTAGCCTTTAGCTCCTCCATGTACTGAGAGCTCTTAAAACTTGCCTGAATTAAGCAATAAGCCCTGTTCAGGGGGGTATTACTGCTTTAGCTAATGCCCACAGGGCCATAATTACAGGCCTGAGCGAAGCAAGTTTTTATTGCTATTAGAACCCCAGCCCGTTGGACCAGGGAAGTTGCAGCTGAAAAAAGAATAAACAAACAAGATGACCACGATGGAACGAGGAGAAGGGTCTACATTCCCTTCTCCCTTTCCATGGCTGCCATTCGCACAGCTGTGGGGACGCGCCGGGAACACTGCTGTTCCCTGTGCCGGCGAGGGAACAGGCAGCATAAGGTAAGTGGAAGAGGGTGAAAGGGGGGAAATATGTGTAAAATGGAGGTGGCGGTGGAGGGGAAGAGGAGGCGGGCGCAGGAGAACACTAACTTGACCATCCGGCGGGGGAAGATGGATTACCGTATGGTAATAACCCACTCCAAGCCTCCTCATTGGCTGGGAAGACTAGCCCATGCCCCTGCCATGTACTAATTCCCTATAGTGAATTCTATTATTCCAGACCAGCGTCCATTGCTGTTTGCAGACATATTTGAAGGTGGGAGTATTTCATGACTGTTAAAACACATTTTATATACATCCTGGTGAAGCTGTATTTGCGTTTTGGATCCCACTAGTGACACCGTGGTTTAGGGGGCACCCATGAAATGTTTTCTCACACCCCACCTATAAGTAAACATTTCCATTTCAGGAGAATAATTATCAACACATCCTGGAAGCCAAGAGATGGGGAGCGTTTCCTATAATGTTAAAAGCAAAGTATTAAAGGCGCCCAACTTTTAAACCTGCAAAGCTGTATTTACTTATTTTCTGCGGAGTACGATCCTAACAAGAATATTCAAAAATATCCTGGCCCAATGTTCAAGTGGTGTAGAGGCTAATTTCTCGATCTTGGTCCTGACGTGGGTTTGAATCCCCGCTCCGTCAACAAAAGCAGTCCAGCCCCGAAATGCCAGGCAATTCTCTTCTGAACAAGAGTACCGACAGCAACCCCAGATACGTGTTTCGACCAGGTTGGGCTAAGTCAGTGAGGCCGAAACACATGTCTGGAGTTGCTGTTGGTACTCTTGATGTTCAGAAGAGAATTGCCTGGCATTTTGGTGCTGGGCTGCCCTTGGGCAGGACAAAGGCTGATATGTAGTGGAAATGTCTCTTCTGTGAAAGGATGGTGATCTAAAGAATCTGGTTGAGACTCTACCCGGGATATAGGCCGGTAGATGCAGACACTCCCAGAACACCCCTTTCTTGTGCATATTAAGTAGCTTTGGATTTTAACCCTAAATTAGTAGGGTAATCCAGACGTGGAACTCTTGCTCACTGTTCTTAGAGAGGCACAGCTCCACCTCACTGACGAGGCCCAACCAGTCCGAAACACGTGTCTGGGGTTGCTGTTGGTACTCTTGTTCAGAAGAGAATTGCCTGGCATTTCGGTGCTGGACTGCCCTTGTGGAAATGTCTCTTCTGTGAAAGGATGGTGAGCTAAAGACTCTGGTTGAGACTCCAACCCGGAAATAGGCCGGTAGAGAGACACTCCCATTTATTTATTTATTCAACTTTATAGAGCACGCAACAACCCAAAGGCATTGTTGCGCTTGTTACAGACATGAAGCTTAGTTACTATGCCAGGAGCCCCCTTGTTGGTACTTAGTAAGAGATGCCATTGCTTCCTGATTTAATAGCGCTAATGTTTCCAACCTCAGACGGATGAATGACTAAAGCCGATCCATCTCGGATTTGAACCCGTGACCACCAGCACTTGCACAGAAATTCAGCAATAGGTGCTCAAGCAAGGCAGCTAACACAACACTTCCACCCAGCTGCTTTTTTCTATCATTTTGTGCTTACGCAGATGAGATTTTAAGAAGAAAGCAGCTGCTTCAGTCATGCTGCCGCAACACTAGAGCTTTGAAATCAGGCAGGCATGCATAAAGGACTACTTGGGTAATGCGCACCGCCATCCCCCAGTAATAGGCTGACCAGGGCAAAAACCGCAGCAGCATGTTTGAAGCTGGCTCTGAGTAAGCAAAGTCACGCGGACACGGCCTCTGCCTGCGGGAAACCGGCTCCCTTGATTTGACCTCCAGAATTCCCATCCGCCTGCTCCCCTAGGGGCGAACATGACACGCCAAGACCATTGCGATTACTCACGCAAGCCCTGGCGATCAATAAGGCCAGTCCAGGCTATGCCACAGAGGCTGCGTCCACACACAGTTACCATGCATCACTGCTGGCACCTCCCCAGTACCGCTCCACGCCATGCGTGATTTAGGAGCGCCAGCGCTCCAGAATCCAGCGGGGATTGCGGCATCGTGCTATCTGCGTCGGGCTAACCTCGCAACCAGGAGTGGTGAACCGGTATTCAAAAGAGGCCCTGGAAATCATTTTCAAAATGGCCCCATATTACACGTTTTCAGCAAGCACGACCCTTTTCCTGTGAGAAAATGTGGACATAAAATAGGTTACCACACAAAAGAGGCCCGGGGTGCAGAGGCCTGCCAGGAAATCTCCAGCGTTCCCGCAACGTGGTCAACCGAAATGCAAAAAAGGCAATTCCCTGACCACAGCGCTGATGAAACAATGTCAGAAAATAAACTTTTAACATGATGCCAAAATTCACACAAAAGTGGATGCACACGTTAAGAAGGCCAGTAAGAAATTATGGCTTTGATATACATAACTCGACTATCCATTGGTTTAAATTAAGTGTTCATCTACAGGATCTCTGGGAAGATTTTCACATGATCGAATTGATTATTGGTAATCTTCATTACTCCTATCCCGTTCTTCCTCGTTGCAGCACTTATTTGTGAGGGTATCACCCTCCCCTTATCCTGGAGCAGTGCTTTAAGTGAGCTGGGGCCAGGCCCCGACAGTCTCGAAAAAGTGGGGCTGAGCCGGAGCCCTGCTGGGACCCCCCCCTGGTCACAGTCCCACCATGCCAAGGCGAGACACATTATCCCACCACGGCCGCAGCCACGACGGGAGATGCACCCGCCATTTTCAAGTCAGGCAAGCTGACTGACAGAATTGCCAGCCAGCCACAGCGTCACACAAATTCTGCAACGCTGTGGCTGGCTGACACTTCTCAGTCACTGCAACTTCCCCTCGTGAGCCCTGGTCACAAGAGGAAGTTATGGTCCCTTTGTTTCCCTACTCCCTCCCCAGGTCAACGAGCCGTCTTTGACCTCCGGCGAACCTTGAGGGTAAATTGTGTACTTTTCAAGCCATATTTACATATTTCTATGTTTATAAAAATGGCTTGTAAGGTAAACAATCCAAGCAATCTTTTATAAAGCTTTGTCCATCAGCAAAGCTTTATAAAGATGTGTTGAACTGTGTACTTTTCAAGCCATCTTTATAAACATAGAACTATGTGCCATATTTTTATGTTTATAAAGGATGGCTTGGAAAGTGCACAATCCAAGCCATCTTTTATAAAGCTTTGTCGGAAAAGACGCATCAGGCTTTGTCCGTCGGCAAAGTTTTTATAAAAGATGGCTTGGATTCTGCTTTTTCCAAGCCATCTTTTATAAACATAGAAATATGTCATGTATTTCTGTTTTTATAAAAGATGGCTTGAAAAGTACACGTAACCATTTATATATGTGTGTGCGCATCTTACTATGGCTTGCAAACTTTTCAAGCCATCTTTTATAAACATAGACATATGTTACATATCTCTATGTTTATAAAAGATGCTTGAAAAGTACACAAAACATAGGAAGATATGCACACAAATCTATAAATGCTTACATACATTCATATATTTGTTGGCATACCTTACTATGGTAATTTTCAGGCCACACCCATCATGAAAGCCATGCCCCCAAATGAGGACCCCCCTCATTTTCTTACCCCACTCCCCACTTAAAACACTGTCCTGAAGTATAACACTCCCGATTTCTTAGCATGCAATAGTTTATTGATCAAGTATGACTAAGACGTTGTGACCCGTCCCAAACGTTTCTGAAGGAGGAAGTGCTTACTACCCACCTTTCCCTTCAGGGAAGTGTTACACGGTAAGTCCCATTGTTGAAGCCCCGACACCTGACCTCGTCTGGAATTTGCGAGACCCTTGAACAACTTACAGATAAGTTTTTCATTCTCAGATTCTGTTTCCCAAGGATCCCTGACTGCTCTTAAGGTAGAAATGGCTATCCCTATTTCCAACTATCACTCATGAACCGCATAATATCTCACGTCGAACAGTGTAGCGCCTGCAGCCCCTACTTCTTGCACCATTTAGAGAAGTTTGCCCTGTGTCTGTCACACGCTCTCAAGTTCGCTGGCCGCCTTGTGCATTGCACTATCTGAGCTGATTGCAGTGTCAATCCCTGTCTCCTCAGACCCTTTCTTTCAACCTCCACAGCCCTAACACGGGACCATGCATTCCAAGTCCCCTGGGTTCAGACTCAACAGACGAGGAGAGGATGGACGCCGGAGATCGGTGCTCTTGCCAGCTCCATCGCTAGAGGGAACCAGGATCTACCCGTCCGAAGAGGCGCCAGGAGAATCACTTCTGCCGTTGGATCCCTAATCTTGACCAAAACCCTCCGAATCAACGGGAGCAGCAGGGCCCGGGAGGTGGAAGGAAAGAGCTGTTCTTCTACTTAGACTGATGTGTCTGGTCCTCGTGATCAGGGGTTCAGGGGAAAGTCTCTCCAGTGGTGATGAAAGAAGGAGTGTGGTTGCTGGCAGAACTACAAGATGGTGGGCTGATGTGGTGACTTATTAGCACGCGCAGAACAGTAGGTGATGTAAGCGACTGGAGTTTGAGAACCTACTCTTTCTGTGTATGGACTCTACTAAAGAAAGTAAGTATGAGTGTATGGGTTTAGACCGCAAAAAGTGTGATGTTTCCTTAACTCAGATCGAGAGCCAGGAGGTACAGGCCTCCCCATTCCAAGATGGAGGAGGAGGCTAGAGGTAGATTGAAACCTCGTCAGCAGCCTCCCTACCTGCCTTCTGGAGGCCCGACCTATCCCTGATAACTTCTCAGCCGTTAGGGCCCATTGAAAGGCCTCATCATGAAAACCAAGGTTTTCCTCCATCAAACTCTGACGGGCAGTTTTCAGCAATAGCAGCCAGGCGCCGGCTTAATGCACAGAGGGCTCGTTCACCTCTATTTGTGTAGTGTCACCAATCACTGCAAGGACTCGCCGGCGCTCAATTCTCATTGGCACATGACCCTGACAGGCATTGGCACATGACCCTCCGTCTCCTCGCTTTACATATGCGCGACTAGCGTTCATCTTTCTCACAACCAATTCTTGGTTCCTCAACTCTGACAATTGGCCAGGAAGCCCCCAGTTTACGTACCCGGGACAGCTGTGGGCACCTACCTACTGATAGGGGATGTCCAAGCACTTCTTGGGTCCATCTCACATCCACGCTTCACTCATTTTCCCAAACACTTTTCTCTTAAGTCCTGCAAACTCTGCCTTCACAGGAATACTCGTCCCCAAGAGCAATTGTATATTCCATTTCTTTCTACATGACCTTCCACAAAAAAAAATATATATATATATAAAATAATGGCACCACCAAAATACATATCTTTCTAATCCCCTTTGTGTCTCAATTAATGCAGTTACTTTATCATTTCTGTCTCTAATGATAGAGGGTGGGGGATAAGTGCTGAGCAGTTTCCCTCAGGGGAGCAAAGTGCCATGAGGTGAGTTGCCAGGTACCGGTAAAGTGCTAGTCAGGGTGTCACATAGAGAAGAATGGTCATCTGCCGATACAAAGTGCAGTTCTGTGAGGGAACAAAGACCAGTGGGTGCACAAGGGCAAGTGCTAGGAGTGGGAGGGGCTACAGGTGATTGGGGAGATGGACATGACCCAGGAGGAGCATTGAGGGTCAGGCCACCAATCTTAGCGACTGAAGGGTTTAGCATGGGAGGGGAAGGGGGAAGAAGGAGGTGTGGAGGAAAGTCTTAAGGCGCTTGTGGAATTTGAGGATATATGGCTCAAGACGGAGAGGGAGGGGGAGGCTGGTCCAGAGGAGGGAGCCAACCTAATAAAGAGATCATCTTCCAGCTCGCTGCTTAGAAAAGCGCTTGGCACACAGAGAGTTGGAGCCGGTAGAACTTAAGGTCCTGGAGGGAGAGTATTTGGTGAGAGCAGATTGTAGATAGCGTGGTCTCTGGCCCCAGACAGCCAACCTGCTTTAGACTATGTTCTAGCTATCCCTATAGGGGTCACAATACCCCTATGTATTGGACAATGTCTTGACACCGTAAATACCACTATGGTCTTAATTGGTGTGGTATAAAAGACTCAAACCTAACAAGCATTAAAAAGATAACACTCCTTTAAAATGTACCGTCCTGTCGAGATAATTCAAAGTAACGTTTCTCTATCATTACTGTGACTCTTGTGAACGAATGAAACACCTGAGCCAGCCATAAAACAAAACCATAATGTCAATTAATCATGCTCACAGTGTGCATCTACTTTGCTCATGAGCCACAATCTTACCCAGGGCTCAAGTCGAGGGTACACGCGGGGGACGGAGTCCACCCACTTTTTTCAGAGGGTGTACTCAGTCCCCCTAGCTAAAATAAGAAACATTGAATGTATGCATTAAAGCCAACCATGGGGATCAAACCACAGTCATCAGGTTTGTAGGATGGACACTTCACCACTGTACTATATAACCTGATGAAAATTAACAAACAACTAAGAGTGAAATGTTACATTGCGGTACTGCAGGTCCCAGGGAAAACATTTGTATTGGTTCTTGGAATTTAAAACATGCACACCTTTTAACATTTTCAAAAACACTATTAGAAGAAAATATACTTTCTTGGTTTTGTGTGTGTGTTGATTTAATGAAAGGAAAATGCCATTCGTCCTGTGTAATGTGGGTCGTTATGCAAAACCTATTTAATGAAATGCGCATATTTCACCTTGATATGCACATTTCTGGCGACGTCACATCCCATTGCATTTGTTGACGAAATCCCCCACTTAAATTTTTAGGACTTGACCCAACATCTTACCATTTTCAAGATGTTGTATAATAAAAATATGTATATTTACATAACTTTGGCGTATGTACCTGCCATTGCTGTCTCTCTGCTTTCTTTAGTGAATTGGCTTTTAGGCCATTATGTTGTGTGTATCCAGTAACCATGCAGGATATTTTTGCACAAGATCATTCCATCCAAATATGTTTAATGCCTGTTGTTGGTTTATTAGTAGTGACCTCGAGGGTCCTGAATTTATTGATCTCTTTTAAATGAAATGCTGGCTCTGCCTTTCTCAGATGCAAACCTTTGACGTGCAGATTATACACTGACCTCTGCAGTAAAGTATTAACCCACAGAACTTTTTTACTTGGATTAAAAGTGTAACCCACAAGGTGTCATGTCTGTGTGTGAGCAAACGCATAGCACACAGGGATTAGGAGGACAGTATTGTACCCAAAGGTGCTAGGATCATTCTATCACTCTGGGACGTTGAGGCCAGTGTGAGGCCAGTCGTATGTGTATGTTTTGCCAAGATGTTCGGTCGACACATTTCGAATCATCTAGCAAAGAGACTTTCTTTTACTTAGATCAAGGAACTATGGATGCCATCTCCCCTTGACCTCGTCACCCATTCCGCCATGATCTTGCTTCAGCAGTTCAGCACCTCCAGGCCTCATCTGCTAAGTTCAGAATGTTGAACATCAGGAAGAAGTACTCTCCGCTCCACTCTGGTACTTTGTTGACATAACTAGTGCTCAAGCCACCTCATGGGCCTTCTTCTACTCTCTTTTGGCCCTTGTCTTCAAAATCCTTCTTTTTGCAATTTACTCTCTTTATAAACATACATATTTTTAAAAAAAAAATGTTTATTTACAAAACCTTTGCCAACACATATAAATACAGCAAGTATTATACAAGATATTTGTACAAATATAATACATTTCAAATGAATTTTAAGAGTTTAACAAGAGACTCTGTGGGTCTCCTCTGAATGAACATTGAAAAGTTTCAGTATAATGTACCTTGTACATCTGTAACTTTCTCACTCAGCAACATTTCACTCTGAAATCATACTGTCCCATGTGTCTGTATGGAAGATCTCTTGAAGCATTTTTCCCAAATTAATTTATGGTTTTCAGTCACACCCGGCTTGAACCACCACAGATCAGCTTCTTTTATGCGATGGTCGCTTACAAAAGATCCAAGAAACCTTGTTCTCGTTGCCTCAAGGTGCCTGCACGTTAGTACTACGTGTTTTCATGATTTGGTGTCTTCCTGGCATAGACGGCATAGTTGGCTGTTTCTGTCTATCAGCTTCCTTGAGGCTAATATTTCTTTTGTTCGAAACGTGTTAAATCGAAAACGCATAAATGTAGATCCGTCTTCTGAACAAGGAAACGTATTTAGGTAGCTTGGTCATTTATTCAAAGCTTTCACTTCTGTTGCCACAAAGGACTGCAATTTTATTTTTGCTCTTGCTTCGTCCATTCTAACCCAATCATAATTCATAAACATTTGTTTTTACCGCATCAGGGTTTTTGATCAGTAGGTCTTCCATGATATTGCCATTTGTCATCAAGGTGATACAACATTTCGATCAGGCCTGCATGACAAAATCAGTTTGCTGGACAGCTTCGCATTTTAAGATCTTAAATTGCGTTTCGGAATCCTTGAGCAGAGTTTTTCGAATCAGGGATGGTGAGTTCAACTCCACTACCGCGAATAAAGAGCGTAGGCCTGGTTCATTCCGAATGAGTTGAACGGGCAGGCTTTTTGGAAGTTGCAAGATCTATTTCCAAAAATGCCCTTCGATTGCTGGCCATATTTTCCTCGATAGGCACAATGCTGTCTCT
The DNA here is from genome assembly GCF_040938575.1 of Ambystoma mexicanum. Taxonomy (NCBI): domain Eukaryota; kingdom Metazoa; phylum Chordata; class Amphibia; order Caudata; family Ambystomatidae; genus Ambystoma; species Ambystoma mexicanum. The sequence continues at coordinate 282,421,904 of NC_090931.1, read as the reverse complement.
GCTCTGCAGGTGACTATCGCGCACACTTTCTGCTTGTAAAAGCGGAGTATTGGGACTAACGAAAACTTGCCAGATTTTCGATGTGTTATCTGGCCTTGGGTTGTTAGAGCCCGAATCTTTGCTTTTATTGCTGTATAGTGGTTAGCATCATTTTTGCTAGAATTCATTTCCACTCCCAAATATTTCGCCTTTGATGCTTGAAGCATGGGCTGACCAGCTAAATACCATTTACACGTTTTTCTTTTCCACTCTTCCATTCAAAGATTCAAAAACTAGAATCGTGGTCTTATCGATATTCATTTTAAGCCCATTCTGATCTGTGTAGGTGGTTAGGTGATTTAGTTTCCTATTCTGAATACACCTCCCTACCACCTCCACGCTGGTTGTCTCCCTATGCACAACCTTCCCTCTACACAGTTATCCCACTGGACTTCAAATCTATAGCGGGGGAGGATTACCCCCTCCCCCGCCACAGACACCTGTCTCAATCGCTTTCCCATCATGCTCCACCTCTTCCTGGCATACTGTCTGCCTCTTCACCATCACTGGAAGTGCCTATCCTTTCAAATTCAAAGCACCACCAACCTTCCTGCGTTTAGGTTGCCGCCTCTGCTCCATCTCCTTCTCATTGAAAGGGCCACCACTATCCTGGCCCCCCTCCCATGCACATGAATCCCTCTCCATTGCCATCAGTGTGTATAGGCACCCCCTTGCAGATGCTCCTCCTGTGTCCCCTGTCTGTATGTAGGAGGGGGATGCCCTGTGGTCACTGGAGATGGCGGGAGAAGTATTGAGAGGGGAAGAACACACATCCCAGTTTACCTCGTATCAGATGGTACCAGGTCCCAACTGGCTTCTGCAGAAATAAGGCAGCATCCGGGCAGACCAGTGCCTTTTAAAAGTCAGCAAGGCTCGGCAAGAGTCAGTCACATGTCATGAGGGCCTGAGGTAGCCTTTCATCATTTTGAGGGTGATACTTTTAGTATCATTAAGGTGTGGAGCATGGCCTACCTACCCTTTAATATCACCTAGGTCACTGTTGATTGCATGGATTCTAATGTAAGGCACCAGCTGGCGGAAAGTCCTGACAACTACAGTTGTATTGTAAATGCAACGGTTCTCGGTTACACCAGGTGGCTGTTGAATCTAAGGGTTCTAGGTCTATTGGTTGTCTGTTTGAGGTTTCTCTGAAATAAGGCTGCTTTTTTTTAACCATGTAGGAGTACCCTCAAACAGGCCACGAATAGTCATGCACTCCTTGCATGGGAGGGTTACCCTCCCCCCGAAACACCATGCCATCTAGGAGCACCCTCAAACAGGCCACGAATAGTCATGCCCTCCTTGCATGGGGGGTTACCCCCGAAATACCATGCAAAGAGTAGGGGTGTCACGGTATTAGTTTTATGACGGTACAATAACCTTCTTGCCAAATGTCGGTATATCATGGTTATCGCGGTATAGCAGGTGGAGTTAACTAATTTTAACAAATATTTTGTAAAAGGTCATAAATTGTCAGGTTTATCATCACAAACAAAACCAGGCACCCAGGGCCAGAATTGGGGTTTTCAACATACTTTCCACTGAAATGCCACCACTTGCTTCCACCAAACACAAACACGTGTGGAAAGGGGGGGGGGCCTGCTGCAACTGGCAAAGCAAACTGAATAGCTTTTCTTAAATGGTCCTTTAGGCTTTTAGCTCCCCCCACTGGCTACTGGTGAAGATGAACATGTTGCCATCTTGATAATCTGCATGCCACAGATCAATGGAGTCTGATGGTAGTATACGCTTGTGCGCATACGCACACACACTCTCTCTTTATGTTACAGCCTTTAGTTTACTTCCGGGCCAAAAGGTGTTCAGTAATCACAGACATGTTACCCTTTGGTATGGCAGCAGGGAATACCCACAGAGATTATTACATTTCGCAGTGTGACTTATTATATGTAAATTCAATGAAAGAACCAGGCAAATCCCCCATTGTCATATGTTTAGAAAACATTATCCATTATAAATATATAAACCCCAAAGCCACCAACCCAAAGTCCCGGGAGGATAGCTCAGCGGCAACGTGCGTGCCTTGGAAGCAAGACGACACGAAGCAACACAGGTTCGATCTCTGGGTCCGCGCTTAGAAACCTCTGGGTGCTTAAGTGCGTTATAAATACGCAACGAAGACAAAAACAATTACGCAACTAAATAGACAAAACCAATTTCTTTAACAGCGCCTCGATGCCCGCAGGCTGTATGAGCGCTTTAAAAAAAATGTACATAAAAAAAACCCTCTTCCTTCTTGGCACTGTATTTATTCTTCCTATTGCTAACATATTGCTTTTGTGTCAGGCACGTGTGGTTTATGGAATGGCATTAAAAACTGCTCAAACTGAAACTACTTAGCAGACGGCACATCCAACAGTGCAAGACCAAGACTGTGCAGCACTTGCTTACTGCAGCCTTTCCAAATCAGATTGAAAAGCCCACTTAACGGTATGAACGGTATAACGGTATAAACAATGTGACGGTTATTATTGTTCAATTAAGTGGTTCACGGTATCTTTAACGGTATACCGTAATACCGTTACATCCCTAGCAAAGAGCCCACCCACCCCAAACCTAGCTCCCCGCCCCACCTTGTCTTCTTCATCCCCCAGTCTCCCTGGCTCAGCTCTATCGAACTCTCCATGGAAGTTTTACCTTCTTCCCGTCACCCTGAGCCTCTCCAAGCCCTCCGCTGCTAAGCCCAAACCACTTACCTGCTTGCTCCTCCTGCACCCTTTTGCCCCGTCTTTGAGGCCACCTCACCTCTCCTGCGCCCTCCTCTTGCGTTGGTGGGTTTCTGTGGGCAGTGCTTCCTGTGTGGCCTCTTTTGTGGGCGGTACAGGAAACGTGGTCCACAGACCAGAAACGGAAACAGTTCTACATTCATTAGTCACCCGCTTGAGGTTGCTCAGAAAAATGGGCACATTTGGACACTTCAGAGCGGCCTCAAACGGGCCACGAATCCGCAGCATTCAAACGAAAACTAAGTGGGCGAAGCAAACTTAAAATACCTTATTCTGGAGAGCAGAGCCGGCCTGAGGGCAGGGCGGGCCGGGCGACCGCCCGGGGCGCCATTAGCCCCCAGGGCACCAGCTCAGGGGAGCCTTTTAAGAGCTACCCCGAGCTGGCGTGGTTGGAGAAGTGTCATTGTGAAATTAAATGCGCTCACTGCAGCACCCTATTGTTGTTAAATGTGCCGGCCCCATGAAATCTCCCACCCCCCAATGCACCAGGTGTGCGGCGGGAGGGGGGCACCAAATTGTTCTTTTTCTGCCTGGGGCGCTGCTGCCACTAAGGTCGGCACTGTTGGAGAGGGCTAACTAAGGAGCTAAACCATGCATTGGCTAGAGTGGTGAGCGACAGGACCTTTAAAAGACTTATTGGTCTCTTCCCTACTATTTTGCCCCACACCTTAATGATACTAAAAGTATCACCCTCAAAAAGATGAAAGGCTACCTCAGGCCCTCATGATATGTGACTGACTCTTGCCGAGCCTTGCTGACTTTTAAAAGGCACTGGTCTGCCCGGATGCTGGCTTATTTCTGCAGAAGCTAGTGGGGACCTCGTACCATCTGATGCCAGGTAAACTGGGATGTGTGTTCTTTCCCCTTTCAATGCTTCTCCCGCCATCTCCAGTGAGCACAGGACATCCCCCCTCCTCTTCTTTCCTGCCACTGCCTGGAAGGTTGGAAAGTTGCATTTCTTTTCAACTTTGCCTTCAATGCTGAGCTTTCATCATAGATTTAAGGAAACTGGGTGGCATGGGACTTTTTTCACCTCTGCTCTTGCCCAAATATTCTAAGGAGATTTGGGCACTCTGATTAGTGTGGGAAGAGTCACCGTTTGCCCAGAGTTCCTGGTTGAGCTATTAATAGCTGCAGAAACTTCTCCAAATGAGATTCCCCCAGGAGCATCATTGCAGTAGTAGCACATCACCCCCTGGGCTATTCTCCATGTCTGGTAATTACAGCGGCATTTGTTTGATTATTTGTATGCAACATCTGTTATTGAAAGACAAGTAAAGGGGTGCAATACAAGCCAAGACAGCAATATGTTGTCCGCCATCACCCCAAAGGGATCTTCCGTCCCTGCCCTCACTTAGAAAATCTCTATTTTAACTTCATCCAACCAAGCCGTCCAAGAAGAGGACGGCCATATTGTAAACACCTTGTCCCCCAATAGTGAGAAGCTAGATATGGGGGGAGAGAGAGGGCCAGCCCAGGAAGCAGGCCCCAATTATGTATATTTTCCAAGTACATATAAACATAACCAGACTTGGCACAGCTTCGTGCTACCGCGTCCCTGCTACCATCTTCCGAATGTACTATATTCAAGCAATCATAGCGGTAGCTAATCCCCTACTACCACGCGGTATCGGCCACATCCGAAACTTCCCCAACACCTCTACGGTCCCCCAAAACTCTTTGCAATCCGCATATCTTCAGACTGGAATAATTTCCCTGGTGAGATATGTCGCAGAGGCCGAGAACCTCTTTCTGCTGTATCCCAGCGGACCCCCCAGGAAACTGTGTCTTCGGGCACGCACACTTCTCCTTAAGTTTGTAGGGTTCTTCTTCCGTCAAATATAATATCCTTCTTAACATTTGCCCATTTCAGTAGTTATTCCCAGGTGAGACGGTCACAAAGCATTATCAGAACTTTTCCCCCGGAAGGGTTCCAGAAACAGGCCTCGCCCCACGCAGTGCAAATGCATTGCACCCACTAACCACAGTGTCCTCTGGACGCAGAAGGATCTCACTGCAAAAAGTCTTTCCAAAAGATTGCAAGTCTTCATCCCTCGCCTGGAGCAAGCACCCTAGGACCTGGAAATTGGTCCCTGTCGCCTCGTCTTCCAGGTGCTCGATCCAAAGGTCTACCTATGCTATATTCCTGGCAGCAGCACCCCTTTAACATCTGTCTGTGCTGCCTCTCCAAACCTCCACCTTATTGAAGCAACCCTTGGCCGTGACCACCCCTCAATGTATACTTCCGCCCAGGATTTCACAGCACTTATTGCACCTCCAGGCGTAGACCATGATCATGTAGGGCTCCCATGGACTCAGGGAGGCATTGTTTTCCTGGGGCCAGCTGCCGGTAAGAAACCTTTTCCACTGCCGGCCCCAGAGGAAGGGAGTTTACATTGTAGAATAATGTAGCCTGGAAGAAGTCAGAGATAGACCTGTCTCTTTGTGGCTTCTTTGGAGCAACTTATTCAAGGCTCCATACAAACAGCACAAGAGAATCACACATGTAAAGCACCATAGCTGTGCACCTTTAATCTTGGTTTCAGGTGAGTGGGCATGAAGGAGGGCCTGGCAGTATGGTCCTTCTCACCAGATCACCGCTAGTTTGCACTCTGATCCCCTTCAGGCAGTAGAGCCGGTATTCCCCCAGCCTCCTGAATCATGCCTAGGGCTTTGCACTCTAATGCACCCACTGCTGACATAACGCAATGTTCCCTTTGTTCAAGCAGCTCTGGCAGGTCTGGATTCCTGTGGCTGTCACCTTGGTCCTGCCACACGACTTCCACCTCTGCTAGACCGATTAGTGAGCTCTGCATCCCATGTCACACGACTCTGGCTCCATAAAGCCCTCACTGAGTGCATACCATGTGACAGTGGCCTTTTGGAGTCTCTTAATTGATGGGGAAAGACCTAGATGCCTATTTCATAACCGAGTTCTCCACTACCACAAAAGGAGTCCAGAGAGGGCATCCCTCAGCGCGTTTAACCGTCACACCACATTTCTATTATTATTATTATGGTATTTATTGAGCGCGGACCTGGCTTCGAGAAGCAACGGAGCGCTTTACAGAGGTACACAACAATACAGATGCCTAAAGGAGCTCTTTTCAGAGGTAACAACAGAACAGATATACAGCGTGGGGTAGGATACAGGGCGGCACAGAAGCGGGGTACAGGTGAACCAGGTGGCGGGAGGAGAGTGGCAGGTGGCGTCTTGCAAGTCAGGTGCTGCCTGGGTGACGTGATGGCCTAGGTGTTGAGGAGGAGACATGCCTAAAAGAGGTGGGTCTTGAGTTCTTTTCTGAATTGTAGGAGCATGGGGCGAGTCTAATGCTGACGGGGAGGAGGTTCCATAGTCTTGGGGCGTAGGCGTAGGCAGAGAAAACTTGTTTTCTGCTCCTTTCCTTTTTGACATTTGTGTCAGCAGAAGCCTTAGAACAGGGTTTGGAACAGAGAAAGTGGGCTCAAGGCACATCCTCACCAGAACTTGACTATCTCTGCCCCTGATGCACTTATTTTGATCAGGGGTTCAGGTTTTGAGGTTTCTCAGCTTCCAATGTAAGGCAATACCAAAGCTTCCAAATGAAGCCTTTAGCAAATTGTTTTCAATCCATAGACCACCAGTAGACAATCCGGCGGGGTGTGACTTGTGCAATGTAAATATACAGGCTGGGTTGATGGCCTACTTTTTATGCTTAAGGGGTGTGAAGCATACTGTTGATAAATATCTTGGTTCCTTTGTTTATGGCGAGAAAGGCAGGAATGGCCTGCATGGGGACATAAATACTACATTTTTGGCAGCTGCAAGTCATTTAATGACCACTTTGATCAATAAAATGTTTCAATGTCTGGCCCTTTATTTGAAAAAGCACCCATCGAGAGACTTCAGACTTCAGGTATAAAATGTTGCGGCTGAAGCGTAATCTGTTCCCAACTATGGTGGTGCTGGGGGTGAGGAGAAAGCTGCCAAGGGGAATGAGACTTTGTCATTATTGTGGAAAGAAGGATTAGACTCTCAAGCACCTTTGCATTAATTGTCCTTTTTTACGTTCCCTGTCGAGGGATAAAACAGAATTATTTGTCCATGTCCCGGTGGAGGAGTTATGGATCAGAATTTTACATACCAATGACATTTCCTTATCCTTAAGATTTTTGGAATTCGTGGAGGTAGTTTTAAATTCTTAGTGGGATCAAATTTTAGACTCTATAGTGTATTTTGAATTCTGAATTTTGTATTTTGTATTTAGCATTTTGTACTGTGAAAAATTAACTATGTGGAAATTGTGGTTTTAAGATGTTTTAAAATACTTTTGAAATATGTTTTAATTGTTGTAAAATGCGTTCAAATGTATTTAATTGTGTGAAAAGTCCAATTAATGTACTATATCGCACAATAAATAAATAAACTGTTGATGCATTGGTTATCAATAAAGACAAATACTAAACTATAAACAAATATATGTTTTGTCTTCAAAAGATTTTTTGTGTGAAACAAATACAAATATGAAAACTACCACTTAGGTTTCCACCCCTAGATGCATCTTTGAAACAGCTGGGATTATGGATCCCGTTGACATTCATATATCCGAGGCAAGTGGCATACCTGTTCCCTCATAGTACTTTATCTCTCTGCTGGGTTTGTCACAACATAGGGTAACCCAATGAAGACATTGAAACTACACATTGGTCCTCAGAGGTAATGTTCTAAGGTGGGTTGAATCCTTCCTGAGAAAATCAACACCAATTGGTGAAGATCGGTAATGAATCTTTGAGAGCCTGCTAAACTGACATGTGGGACTTCTCAGAGATCTATATTATCTCCAGTATAATCAATCCGTACCTAAAGCCATTGAGAATCTTATCGAAGAGGCCAGGCATCCCAGTTCATCAATGTGTGGAAGATCATAGGCTGTAACTTAGAATGTCATTCTACTCTCCTGTTCTTGCCTGGCCAAACTTCACGCTTCAATGAACTCCAACTTCTTAACTCTCAACCGCTCAAAAAGTACCCCTTTCTATTGATATGCAAATAGTGTGACGAAACAACCTAGCTTAACTGAATACAGAATTTCTTGATGGCGTTGCACTCTCTTTGCCTCTCCACGTGCCAAGTGTCTATAGTTGACCTTGGACCCTCAACACTCGATGATTGCCCAACCCCCTCTTCAAAGATTAAAATTGTTTTCTCCAGGCCTTTATGAACAAATTAACAACTATTTTCACGAAACGATGGATGCGCTCAATAATCATCGCGCATCTAGACTGTGACATCATGTGGAATTACCTCTAGAATCACTGATGCCACTAAACGTGCCTTACACTCTGCTGACAGACTTAGTATTCGAACAGTGGTCCTTAGAGAATGCCACTGGTTTCCACTTGAGACCAGAAGAAAGTTCGAATGAGTCTGCCTCACATTTAAATGGCTTCATCTAAAGAAACTGTCTTACCTGTCCAATCTACCAAGAAAAGTAAAAGCACCCACTAAAATATAGATTCAAGAGGGCTCTCAAAGAATCTTTCATGTTAGCAGCTGCTGGGTCAAGCTTCCCCTTCTGCTGGTTCCTAAAAGCCAATGCACTCCCTCACTCAATTTTCAACTCTTCCAATCACTCTCGACTTGCTTACATGCCTATACATGATGACACAATTCCTTGGTCCCAGCTCTTGGCCCCACGCTCTTAAGAACTTAAGAATTTATGAAAATTGAATAATTATAAGGGTCTGGTCCTTGAACTGAGTTAAATGCTGTGTTTAGTTAGGGCTATTAGGTGGCTCTTGCGACAGCTATAAGCCGAAACTATCACACACAGCGTGTAGGTGTTGTTTGGTTATTTGCCCACCCATTGACTGCCCATGGCAATGCTAACCCTGATGGCAATTCCCACCCAGTTCCTGCCCCTCCCTGTCCAAAACGCCTTCTCATGGGAACTCTTTGAGCTTGCTTTAATCAAGCCTTATCATCAAACTTTGCACTTGAAATGTCTGCCAGTGTTTTTTCCAAGCAGTCTTCTGAGGATTAATGACTTAATTGGAGTTGTAAACCCCCTACTGGTGTAAACTGAGATTCATTTAATAGTTTCTAAACTTAAACCTACCTCCTGTATGGGATATATTTGTCCAGCAAATATCCTGAAAAGGTCCATCGACCTACTCACTCCATGGATCACAAGAATGATGAACATCTCATTCATAGTTCCCCCATCTCTTGAGGAGGTATGGATAACAACATCAATAAAGAAGAATTCCCTAGATCCATCATTGGTAAAAAAAAATTACAAAAAATCGGCTAATAACAAACGTCCAATTCCTCCTCAAAATCTTAGATTGAGTTCCCATACCTACAACTCCAGGAATTTGTGCATAAAAATAAGATCTTAGGTACCCGGCAATCAGGATTCAGAGCTATTCATGGGATGGAAAGAGTCCTACTAGATCTTAAATCAAATCTAGCAGGTATTGAGGAGAGGGGCCATCCTGCCATGCTGATGTTATAGGACCTCTCAGCAGCCTTCAATCTCATCAATCACAACATTCTGTTTGACAGATTGAAGGATCTAGCATGCTGCTCTGATAAAGTCGTGCAATGGATCGACTGCTTCTTAGGTCCTCGAACATCTAGAGTGGCGACTGAGAATGCTCAATCGCTCCCCACTATTACCACCTGTGGGGTGCGGCAAGGATAGTGTTTATCAACCACCTTATTTAACATATATATCAGGCCAGTACTCAACCTCGTGGAGGACCTTGATGACCAATACACAAACAATGCTGATGACACCCAGGTTATCCTGGAATTGTCGGGTGACCATGCACAAGCCTCTGAGGGCCTGAATAAGCTGTATGCTGCCATCCAATCCTGGATGGCTCTAAACTGCCTTGCACTTAACAGTGGAAAGATAGAGCTGTTCATTGTTGCTTCCGCCCCCCGCTGGAAGAAATTAGACCCCTCCTATGAGTGCTTCAACATCATGGGCAGCAAAACCACTTTGACCTGATGCATAAAGACAGTGTGAGTGCACCTGGAAGCAGAATCCTCTATGAAATCTCATGTTCCTCACGTCTGATCCTCCTGTGGATACTTGATCAAGTTGCTGATCAAATAAGGCCTTAGTATCCATCAGTAACAGATTCTTATCAGACACTGCCAAAGTCAATACCAGGCTTGACTACTTTAACAGCCTCCTGATTGGAACATCACAGGCCAACCTTAATTCCCATCAAACTACGAAAAATGGTGCGATGCGTACCGTTCATGATCTATCTCATCCAGACGGGCCCTTCACTGGTTGCCCGTGAGACACAGGATCACACATAAACTGTTGTCATTCACTTACAAATGCTGGACAAAATGTTTGCTCCTCAATACCTGACTGATCGCTTAGCCATCAATCAGCCCAAGATCAACTTGCGCTCCAATGACAAACCAGCACAACTATTCTTCAAGCTCACCAAATTTGGGCGTGCAAGTTTTGACATGAAAGCACCCAGGGAATGGAATGCTCTCCCTCTCTCTTTAAGAGCATACATGTCCTTGACATATTTAACAAGATCTACTAAATCCCAACTGTTTAATTTAAAACCTTGCTGAGTGCAACTTTTTCTACTGCTTTCCTTGCAACTGTGATCCGGCCCCTCCCCTTTCTCTTGTTTTGTTCTGGCTGTGCCCTGAGGACCACAGGCATGTGGCGCATAAGAACAATTAAATACTCATAATAATAATGATACAAATGTCTTAACCCGGTCTGCCTTGAGCCACTCGATTTATAAGCACTCTGTGTGTCCTTCACAGAAGTTCTGTAAAAAGCAGGCATTGGCAAAGTCAACAGTTTTGGCTTGTGTACAACTATTAGGCATTTGCCAGGCACTGCTATTAGATGCCCAGGTACCTGCACCATTCTACACCTTCTACCATCAATGGGCAGTTAATACCACTACGGCTGTGCCTGGCAAGTGCCTTTCCCAAGCCTACACACAAACCCAAACTGTTGGCATTGCTTGTTTGTAAAGCCCTCTGACAAAATTTAGGGGTGATGCTGGAACATTCCATACAAAAGCAACCAGAGGGGTCTTTTCAGAAACGAAGATCAAGCATGTGCCACACATCGAATGGTGAGTTCTTTTGGCTTTTTGCCTGCTTTGCAATCCTCAGGAATTGGACTCTAGGATGCTCATTTCGGCTGCAACTATTTCATAAGGTGTCACTACTTGGCTAGCTACAAAAAACAAAACTAGCTGTTCCTCCGAAGCACCCTGCCTCTGGAACAAGTTACCAGTGCATATCAAGCTGGCTCCCCCCACTATGCCCCCAGGGAAGATCTGAAGACCCTACTCCTCAAAGAACAACCCACTCTCTACTCTACTTCTCTAACCACTGTCCTGCTCCCCTAGTCATACAAGCTACCTCTGTCACCCCACCGCCTGCCAGTAACCCACGGGTGCCTCTCCTATGTGCAGCACTCTGTTGCTTCACAGCTTGGCGCGCGCTTATGAATCCCAGGCATGCAGGTGGGTTTGCTGGAAAATGACACTTTTTCTCCACGTGTTTTGGACCTTCCCAAGCAGCGTCTTGAAATGGAGGTAGAGATTGAGGTCAGGAGCGAGTCCCCATTAGGACTGGGAGAAATTAAAGCCGAAGTATAAATATTATCCGCCAGTAAATGGCATTGTGCTAAGCGTCCGTGTTTCCGCAGTTCCAGTGCACCATCTGTCACTTGATTGCATTGGAGGGGTATTTCATTAACCCCCCCACTAAAACGTGTAAGTGATTGCAGCCCAGATTGTTTCATTATTATGGTTCATCTTCGGTGTAATCAAAGAAGGCCAGAATAGTGGATGTTGATTAGATAATTCTCTCCTCCTCCCACCACGCCAGTGTCTCTCTCTCTCGCCCCACTCTCTCTCCCTCTCCCTCACTCACTCTCCTTTCTCTCTCTCTCTCTCTTTCCGTCTCTCGGCAGCATGTCTTGCCAACATATACGAACTCCCTTTTCTGTACTGCGTATAGCTTCTTGGTCGTCTCTGCTCTTCATGGGCACACAGCGCAAGAATGTTAGCGGCCTGTCAGTGGTTAGACCCCCGGCTTCAAGCGATTTATTCGACCACTTTACAAAGATCCATAAACCCAAAGCATCTGAGTAAGGCAGGAGAGATGTAACCTATTCCAAGGTTCAAGCAACATTTCTCCAGCAGGGGGCTAAGGTTCTGGAGGAATAATTGTATGGATAACAATATCACATTATTATGTAGCACTTGATGCTAAACTCATACTGATTCTGAGCACTCTAATAATATAGCCTTATTGACAGAAGTTGTTATCATGGGATAATGACCCTCAACCAAGTTATGGCCTGAGGCAAAGCTAAGGGCCTTAAGTTGGCAAATGGTCATTATCCAAGCGATAATTACCCCTTCCGAGGTTGATAAGGCTAATAGCACACAGTAGTAGATTTAATGCATGTGTTGACGTTTTGGTGGTGTAATAAAAAATGGTTCTTTAAGAGTGAGCAAAGTAAATACACAAAATGAGTTATTGCATTAAATGTGGTTTTATTTTGTAGTATTTAAATGACATGGTTGTCTTCATAAGTAAAGCATTGTAATTGCAACTTGGCTGAACTGGAACAGGGTAACATGAACATGCATTTGGTATCATGTAAAAAAAGTAAACGTTTTCTCTATAAGAAAGTGAAAACATTTCCCAATGTTTTCTCTTTCTTTTTCATGTGTTAAATAGCATGTTGAGCAAAAAAAAGGTCCTCCAAGAAAGAAATTGTCTTGTTGAAACAAAATCTTGCCTGGAAATTGCATTGTTGTTTCTCTGCTTCTGAAGACAGAATGCTCAGAATGCAGTCAATACAAGTAGTTATTGACTGCACTATAAAGACTACGATTGGCTGAGAGGAAGTCAAGAATGATTTCTATGTGCTAACAGATGGTACCTACCATTTTGCGTGACGTAATCGCCCCTATGTCTGATGTGTCGGGGTATTTGTACCCTTAAGGCCTGCCATACTGTGTGTCCGCAGTTTGCAAATGGCGACCCGTCGTGTGATGTGTCGTTGATTGCCACCCCCGGGAGCACCACCCTCTTCCAAATTTCGTCTGCAGCGTCATCCAAAATGGAGATCAAGAGCCCCTTGACGTCACCAACTGCTAGCCTGTGCCCTGCTTTCAGTTTTTCCATTTCGCATATCCATTTTCCCACCCCTCCGCTTAACAAGGGTAGCCTGAATTTAATGTTTTCCTTGTCTGGATGTTTCCATGGTACATATTGTGGCCTTGTCCCGCCCCTCTCCAGTAATGGCATCTGCGTGCATTCTGCCATTTCCTCTGGTGTGCGCCTATAATGTGTTGTCTGTATGTCCTGTGTGTCATCCTCCATGTTGGATAAATCGTCAAAAAGGTCTAGAAAATTACGTGCATGCTGTATGTTCCCTGTGCCCCTGTGCTCCCCGCGTTGGTGTGTCTGGCACTTGTTGTGCGCTATTGCTGATCCTTCCCTTCTGTGCCCGGGGAGGTCTCTGAGACTGTTGACAAATGGTGTGTGCGTGGCTGACGATGTTACTGTTTGTAGTGTTTCTTCCCTCTGTGTGCTTGTACCTTCCCGTCCGGCTGTGTTTTCCTCTCGTGTTCTGTATTCCCATGATGACCCTGTGCCTGTACGCGTGATATAGAGTTTACTAAGCCCTTCTCCATTCTCATTGCTCTGTCCTCCGCATGATCCTTCCTCCTCCTTGTCACTACAGAACATGTTAGTTTTGTGCGTGGGTGCGGGTATCATACTGTTACTGTTTCTAAATCTATGTCCACACACTTACCTGTATCCATGGTATCCGCCCCTACCTGGGGTGCCGTGACCACCTCACAATTGCGCATACTCAACTTACTCTTTGTGGCCCTGTCGCTTTCTTTTATCTCTTGCTCGTCTGGCCGTTCGTCCTTACTCTCCATCTCTGCGTAGTTCCTTCATTATGGCGTCACTTACCTGGCCCAGCACCTTTGCATCTCTAACCTTGGTATTCACTTCTCCACCATCTCTTGCTAGTATGCTGTCTAGTATCGTGCCGTCTTCGTACTTACGTGTGCTTTCTGATAGAATCTTTTTCTTCCAGAGTGTCATTTCCCGGTCAATCTCTTCCCTTTCTTCTTCTCCTCTCCTATTCTCCCGTTGTTCCATATGCACTGTTCTTTCTGCGACACTCCGTATGCGAGCCTCCTCCCGCTCCCTTTCTTCTTCCACTTGCTGCTCAAGTTCCATCCTCACTCCTTTTCCCCTCTCCAGCTCCACCTGTCTCTCCAGTTCCTTTAGCTCAAGCTTCTTAGTGAGTATGCTTTGTGTTGTCCTTAATTCGGCTATATTTTCCTCCAGCTGTGATTCTTCTTCTTTTTCATGCAATTCCCTTCTTCCCTGTTATTTACCTCACCCTCTCTCTGCGTTCGTCCTACTTTCACCCTGTCTATTGCCTGTATCACCTCCTCTTCCTTCCCCGTCACAGTCCCCTGCAGTTGTAACAGCACCTGTGCTGCTATCCATTCGTCTGGCCTTATATCTGCTAATTCGAGCTGTGCTTTCTTTATACCATCAACATTCACCTGGTCCCTTCCGTACCTACCGTGCCCCCTGCAACAAATGCTTTCCGGTAGTGCTCCTCCGGAGCATACGGTGGTGGGTTGTATGTAGGGTTCGAGTATCCCTCTGCTGCTGTCAACTCTCGGGGCTTGGCTGCTTCCTCCAATTCTCTTATTGGTATAACCCTTCAGTCTCTTCCTCACTCTCCTCGGCGTTGTCTGTGACACCGCTGGGAGGGACCTGAGGTGTAATGCACCCCACTCCCTCGCTTTCCTCTTCTTTCTGTACTTCTTGCATGCTCATCATCCCTGGGCCATATCCCTGGAACCTCCTCCAGAGGTCAAAAACCTCTAAATGGCTTGTCAGTTTCTTCCCATTGTATGTGTTGTGTAAGTACGCTAACAGTGAATGTTGTGTTTCCTTGTAGAAGCTACCATTAGGCGACCAGGCTATCCTTATTTTTTGGTCTGTACCTTTAGTCCATTCTATACTGTACTTTACTATTTTGTCTCTGTGCGGTGGCAGTGTTGTACAAATGTATGAAAGTGGTGTAGTTAACGTGTGGTACCCATGGTGGGTTCCTATCCCATAGTACGATGACATTTTTAAATATATACCACCGTTACCTGGCCCCTAGTTGGGGACTTCCTACTCTCCTCTGTCGATAGGAAGGAAAAAATGTGCGTTAAAATACTCTTGAACACTTCAACACCTATTTCTCTGTTGTCTTGCACCGGGCTGCCGTCCTTCGGCACGCCCCTCTGTGCTTCTAAGGTCCCCTTCGACCCGTGGCGTGTAAGGTCCCCTGCGGCCACGCCCTCAGCGCGGCATGCTCTTGGGCTGCCCCACCCTCTTGAGGTAGCCGCTTCTCGGCACGCCCGTGTTGTTGTTCAAGCCCCTCCTCTGGTCTATTGCTTCACAGCCTGCACTGTGCCATGTTCGTACCGTCCCGCCCATATTGGTGGTATCGCTACTCAGCACACCCCTTTCGAGGACGTGCCTGCGTTCCCCATGCGCGGCCGCCTGCTCACCTTCACCCTGCACTAGCCGCCTGCTTCGGCTCCAGTCTTCGTAAAAAAGAAACGCAATGTCCTATGCAATACTGTATGGGTGACGTCACCAACTACCACAATGTGCTACGTATACACAGTTTTGACATATAATGCATGCCACTTTCCCCACAAAATAACCCCACAATCCCCGCAGCTGTCTTCCCACTACGCCCTGAGTGGAGTATTCATTAATCACTTTTCTCAATATAATTGGTCTGCACCCGCTGCGTCGCCTCGTGAGTGATACGTTTCCTTCTTAGGGGAACTTAACCAGCCAATTATCTTCCACAATCTGAGAGGGATTCTAGCTACCGCCTGCGGGAATCCGTCATCTATTCACGGAGCTACAATACTCAATTAATAGGAATCCTCATCTACTCATCGAACTACAACGCTGACTCATAGGAATAGCACACCCCTGTACATGTGTTCGCCACCTAGACCAATCAGCGCTGCACTTCGCCCAACACATGGGGACTTGTCACCCCACCCAATATATTCATCAACACAAGAAGGGACTACCTCCACTCCGTTCCCTACTACAACTCACATGCCGATCAATACTAATACACCACATTTTTGTGACAATGTGAAACCTCCCGCCACCTTATTTACAAATCCTCCCCCTGCCCGCACAACATAATTTTGCTCGTTGTGTGGTCCATACTCACATCAGGCTCACGTCTGCAGGTGCCGCTCGGCTGCGGGCACCCCTCCCAATCAGCTGGCCACTTCCCCTCGTCTGGACCGCATCAGGACACTCTCCAACCGCGGGCAGGAAACTTCTGAAGTCGGCTCCCGATGGCCAATCTCCAGATTGCGCAGTCCGGTCGTCTCGCAGTTCTGTGATGGTCCTGCAGTCCTCCAAGGGGGGCAACGGTGGAGGGGGCCACGTCACTGGGCCACCTTATCACAGACGATCTCGCTGGGGCATCCAATGTTTTAGGGGAATTTCTGGTGGTCGGCAGAGCCGTACCCGGGGTCCAAAGACCTCCAGCTCTCGGAAGGCCCTAACTCCTCCCTCGTCCCATAGAAGTAGAGGGGCCACACAAGAGCAATTGGTTACTGTTGTTTATTACAAGAAAACAGACAGGGACAAATACACACAGCATAGGTTCCAGGCAACTTCTCATCGTAATCGGACTCAGGCCCCTTTTGTATCTGAGTGACGTAACAATGTGCGTCATCTGGGAAAACACGTCCCCAAACCTACCGCCACTCTGGGTTGGTTCCCCGAGTGGTAGGTTCAGTATAGGACTGTATAGTGAAAGGGATTTCTGGTAGAGTACAGGTCAGGTGGTATGCTTGGTTCGTCCCTATAAATTGTTACATCTGAAAGTTTACATGGAGAGAGTTAGTGATTGGTTGTGTTATAATGTCGTCAGTGGTTAGCCCCCAGTGTCCTTATTGGTTCATCTGCGAGCCCCCAAGCCTGGGACCATCGTCGTTCCCAGCCTGCGATGTAGCTGGTGTTTGCAACTATGTATGACTATGTGTCAGTGAAAGACAATGGACAGGTCCTGCTACTGCCATTAGAGCGCTCCTTTCCCATTGCCGCCTGTGTCAGGGTTGTTGCAACTTTGTTGCAAGCTGGGTCTCAGACGTGGGACCCCAGTGCTTCTTCAGTGTTCGAGAATTGGCATTCTATCAGGTCAGCCTGGTCATGTGTTGAGAGACCGTGGCTGAGGCAGAATTACGAGGATTTGATTTGTATTTTTGCTCCTGGTAGCTGCAGCAGTGGCAGGTGTAACCTTGGCTTGGGGAGCGCGAATGTGGATTGCAACATCGCGACCTTGGCTGTGGTGGCTCCAGCCAGGGGCTGTTATGTGTGCTCAGCACCTTGTGGCTCCGTACGAGGTGCTCCGGGCCTGTCTACTCTGGTTTGAGGCCTACTTTGGCTTGGTTGTATGTTGTGGTATAAGGTCCATAAGGCAAGGAGTGTGGGGGAGCGGTGTGGTTCTTTGTACATCTGTCCATTTATAGGATCTTGTCTTCAGGGTTAGTAGCATGAAGCCTCTGCAAGCATATACCCAAACTCTTCCGGCGTCTTGCGTTTCTGCAATGCGATTGCTGGCCTATATGAAAAATAATAACAATGTATGTCTGTGAGTGTGCACAGTCCGCGAAGTCACAGCACTGGGGGTGTTCTTCGTGTGAGTTGGTGTGTGTCTGATCCAGGTGTGCGGCAGCACATGTGTTTCTGTCTGTTGCGGCTATGTCCTCATGTCATCTCTAACAATGGCAGCTTAGGTTGTGAACGTTTAGTCAAGCTGGTCCATGTGATGGGTCCCAGCTCCGTCTTGGTTCCCACCTCGTGCTTTGGCCGGAATGCGGCCTGGTTTCATCAGTGGCGCGTGTTCACGGTGTATACTGGCATCCGGGGCAGTGGACATTGGTGCAATCTCGTGTGGCTGGGGGTACCTTGGTCGTGACGTTGTCGGCCATAGTTTGTACGTGGGTCGGGGGAAGGGACTGTCCCATTTTCCCTCTTCAATACCAGTTTGAACCACTACAAAATTGTATGTGAGGCTTCGGCAGTTTCTGTATACAGTGTTCTGACCACTCATTGATGAATGGCTGTGCAACGAGCAGACTGCTTAGAAGACTCTGCGTGCCGAATTGTCTGCTCGGTGAGGCACAGGATATGTGCGACTCGTGTCTGGGACCCCCTGGGTCTGGAGGACGGAGCGGGGCTCCGGCAAGACAGGTTTTGCTGGAGCACCTTTCCGTCTTGTTCCAGCCCATTTCCTGCACTGGGCCCGACAGAATTAATTCCAAGGGACCAGACACAGGTATCCCCTCTCAGCTGAAAACTTACAAACTGAATCTTAGACTGACGTGTGGGTTCCTCCTGTGCCACCCCCGATGTCCCACTTAAAGAGCAGGATATTTGTGGATGTGCATGACTCCGTGCATTCTCAGCTTCCCCCCCTCCATGTCCCCGGAGGCCGCCTGGGGCACTGCTCCTCACTCCTTATACTTCAGTTGTCTGAAGCTTAGAATTATGTTTGCAATGTAGAATGCTACAATGTCCCAGTGCGCTCAGAAGCAGCCAAACAGCACATGTCAGCGCTACTAAAAACATCTAGGCATGCCATGGCTGCCGAGACCGAGTAGAGGTGGAAGGGAGGCGAGAAGCCACATACATGGCAGTAGGCAGCTCCAGAAATGCAAGTTATGTGCACATCATCCTATTTCAAAGTACTAGGCGCTAAGGATGCAAGTGCCAAGAAGCTGCTCCCAAGCTTTGATGCTGCGAACATTGGAGCGGCTTCCTAAAGGCTAAAGGTAAAGGTTAGTAACTCTAACCATAGGGACATGAAGAGTTTGGAGCAAGAGCGGTCACCTTGGATTGTAAGGAGAGAACCGCTATGCATGTCCCTTCCAGGTGGAGAGCCTGTCCACGGCAGCCATGGCGCACGCCATAGGCTTTCCCCGCCTTCGCAGTGTCCATGGGTCACCAAAGCTCAGGTGGCTCTACTTGACACCCCTTCCGCCATAAATCTCACTTGGGACATTATCTGAAGTGGGAGAGTTGGGACAAGGAGAGGCCACCTGGGATTGTCTGGAGAGAACACTCCTCACTGCTCACTGGTTGTAATTCATGTATCTTCACCCTTACCACCTGGGCAATTTGTAAGTAAGGGTGGGCACAGTTGGCCACCTTTTTGCAGAGAAGATTTTTTTTCTTTTTTCGGGGCGGACACTGGAATTCTTTGCCCGCCATTTACATTGTAGGGCGCCCTTTTGTAATTTGAGCTGAGTTTTGGAGACGGTGTCTTTAGGGATCGCCACAATATGTTCATCATTGCAATTGACAACGTTTTTCATGTTCCTAAATCCCTTCGCAAGGACTCAAATAATCATGGGAAACTGGCAGTGTACAGGCCACTATTATCATGTGTGATGGTGACTGGCCAATAGCATACAGGCCACTATTATCAAGTGTGATGGTGACTGGCCAATAGCACACAGGCCACTATTATCACGTGTGATGGTGACTGGCCAATAGCATACATGCCACTATTATCGTGTGTGATGGTGACTGGCCAATAGCACACAGGCCACTATTATCACGTGTGATGGTGACTTGCCAATAGCACACAGGCCACTATTATCACGTGTGATGGTGACTGGCCAATAGCACACAGGCCATTATTATCACATGTTTATTTGCCCATTTAAATGGTACCGCCCAGTCTAGTTTTGCAATCTGGGTGGTAAGGACACATTTGATAGCTCACCTTAAAGCCAGAAAACTATTCACACATGGTTTGCCCCGGCATGTGCAACACGTTTTGGCCGTTTTGGCTTTTGTGTAGGCTTGGGATAGGCATTTGCTGAGGCACTGCCATATCGGTACCACCTGAACATAAAATGGCAAGATCTGGAAAATGGTGTTGGTACCTGGGCAGATGATGTCAGTGCCTGGAAAATGGCTATCCAATAGCAACACACAAGGCAAAACTATTGGCTTTGGCAATGCTTCTTTCTAGCAGATCTTCAATACAAGAGACGGATGTGAGGTCACATATATTGAAGGTACATCAAGTGGATGAAGGTCCACTTTTTAAAGACATTTTTATTGCATTAAGAGCTCATTATCAGAAATCTCTGAAGACTGCTTAAAAATAACACTAGCAGGCTCTATACAGCGCATCGTTTGATGCTACTTTGTGATAGAGCTAGCTCACAAGATGCCAGGAGAGTGTGCTTAGGGCGTTATGGGCAAGTAGTGGGGGAACGGCCGTAGAGATTAACATGGCCATAAATCGTCAATAAGTGGATACATAAGCAAACAATGCCCATAGGCTGTGCCCTCAAATCCCATTTCCCCTCCCATCTGTACTCCAAGGGAATACTGAGTCGGCTAAAACACTATCTAAAAGCCAAAACTAAAAGTGATGCGGTGTGCGAGCGTAAGTAAGCTCATTTGATTTCATGAATACCAAATGTGATCCCATTTATGTTGGAATTAGCACTAAACTGCCTGGCAAATGGTTCCATCACAATTATGAACAAGAGTGGTGACCGGGGCACCCTTGATGCGCCCCCTTTCTAGCTCTACTTTATTGGATAATGTCTGATCCACCCACATTATTGACTTCAGGGTTTCATAGTAAGCACAGATATATTTTATAAGTAAATCCTCAAAGCTCTGGACTTTCAGAAATGCCCTGTTTACCTGTTTTTTAAAGGTAACAGAGGAGAGCAGAGGAACCATTTTCCTGCTGTTGTCACACGTTTATCTGACCATAACAGGCCCCCTGCCCCTTGCTCCCCCGGGACCAACGTTTATATATAAGATTTGCAAGAAGCAGCCCCGACCTGTCAGCCAAGATCTTGGAGAATAGCTCAGCATCTATGCGCAAACAGGCGATAGTCCTGTACGAGCCACAATCCCCTCCCCCCCCCCGCCCCGGATCTTTCCATAATTTGAGGATAATCCTCAATGGGGTCTTGCTCATAATGTTAGAAATGGACTCTGAGATTGGAAGGAATTCAAAAGGTCCTTCCAGGGCAATGAAAGGTCCCTCTAGAAACGTCTATAGAAGCCCAGAGAGAGGCCACTTTTCCCTTTGAAGTGCCTCTATATGCACATGGTTAGTTTTTGCTTTGAGATAATGCTCCTTTAGCTTGTGTGCTTTATTGCTTTTTCATTCCTTAAGGTGTGTTTCAATGTCACTCTAGTCCTTTAAACCTTGTTGGCCTATATAGTATTCAATTGTCCCTTGACGCCCGTCAGTTGCATAGTACCTTTCATTGTATCAAAGTTGAGCTTCCAGATCCTTCCTGGGTCGTGCCACCTCATGTTTCCTAATCTCAGCTAACTCTGCTGTAATTGACCAAAATGTCTCCCTTCGTAAGTAGTTTCAACATGTTCCATTGGTCAATGGGCGATGTGTTGCCTGGTTTATCTGGTACAAAATAGTCTGCAATCTGCTCCAAAATGGCTGCAATATCCCGCCGGTTATCTTAGTAGATGGTGAAGGAATGTTTGGCACCTTCTTGAAGGTCCCTGGGGTGGAAGAGCTTTTGCAGGCTTGGGTTGGGCAGCGGTGAGGGACTCTGAAGCTACCTTTAGCCACCTCTTAAATCACTGCCTCTCTTGATGTAAAGGATGCAAAAACGAGTCTATTCTGGTAGATGTTTAGGGCCATGAGAAGGAATGAGGAATCCTACTGCTTTTCATGCAGGGATCTCCAGATAACCTGGATCCCTAAATTGGAGAACTCTTGTCCAAGCTCTTCAGGGGCAGCTCCAGCTTTAGCCGGTAAGCCTTTTTAAATGGGCTAATTCCATTTCTATTGTCATGCTAAGATCCCCTCCTGAAAATGAAATCACCTGGGGTCGGTTGAGATATTCTGCAAAGCATGTTGCGCATAAACTCTTCTTCTGCTGGCTTTTATATAGGCTAAATCTAGCTGTGAAGCAACGGAGCGCTCCACAACCAGATTGATTGATTTATTAATTGATTTTTTATTTATTATGTGTCTATTCACAAGTGTTTCAAGGCGCAAAAAGGCAAGGGGTGAACAGAGGGAGGACAAGGCAACCATCTTAATAGGCCTTATGTCATTGAGATCGTGCAAATGCGCAAACAAGAACTGCAGGGCAGAGGGTACAGGGAGAAGTGCACCCAGAGCAGCAGGACACTGAGTTAAGTGCTGGGGGGCTGGAAATTCAAAGGGCAGTCCCAACCCAGAAGTGCCAGGTTGGCCAGTAGGCAGTGCAAGTAGGGCCAGGTAACAAGTTCAGGGGGACTGGTCGGGGGGCCTGGTGTCCTGTAAAACTCAGAGGATAACCCAGCAGCCAGTCAGCAGACAGAGCAGGAGCAAGGGGAGGTTAGCAGGGTACAAGAAGAGAGAAAGAAGAGGAGAAAAGGTAGGTCTTGAGGAGTTTCCGGAAGTTAAGGAGGTCTGGCTCAAGGCACAGAGAGGCAGGGAGGCCATTCCAGAGGGAGGCACCTGCAAAGAAGAGAGTGCTACCCGCAATCTCTGCTTGGGGAAGCGACTCACCCGCAGAGAGTTAGAGGTAGATGAGTGAAGGTCTCTAGGAGGAAGGTACTTAGGAAGAGAGAGTTGAAGGTAGATAGGGCCACTGCCCCAAAAGCCTTGTGGGCAATGCAGAGGGTCTTAAACCTGATCCTTGCAGCCACCAGGAGCCAGTAGAACGATTTCAGGGCCGGACAGATGCAGTCCTTGGTCTTGAGACCAAAGATAAGTCTTGCAGTCCTATTCTGGATGAGATGAAGAGGGCCAAGGTTAGAGGTAGGCAGATTGAGAAAAAGGCTGTTGCAGTAGTACAGCCTAGAAAGAACCAGCGCTCTGGAGACAGTGAGCTTCTGGGGGGAAGGTGAGAAAAGGGAGAATACATTTGAGGAGGCACAGCTGCAAGTGGGCCTTCTTGGCACGGTCTGTGATTTGTGGAGAGAAGGAGAGTGATCACTCCAAGATTTCTTGCCTCACCAGACCGTGAGGGCAGAGGGCCCAAGGAGGGCGGCCAGAGTGAGAGAGGGAAAGCAGGAGCAGGGGTCCCAATAAGAAGGATCTCAGCCTTGCTGGGGTTGAGGCAGAGATGGTTAGAGGTGCACCATGAGTGAATAGCAGACAGTCAGAAATGGGCAAGGAAGAGGGGAAGGCTGAGGGTAGCTGCGTATCATCCGCATAACACTGAAAGTTAGAGGTGAAGGGAGAAATCAGGAGGGGCAACGGGGCCAGATGGATGTTCAAGAGCCAGGGGGGTAGAGCCCTGGGGAACACCACATGTAGAGAGAGAAAGGTGGTAAGAGAAAGGACCCAAGCTGGGCCTGGGAGGGTTGGTTCAGGAGGAAGGAGGACAGCCAAGCCAGAGCCTGATCCATGATGCCAAGTATCTCGCAGAGACAAGAAATCAGGATGTTGTGGTTGTCTGTGTCAAAAGCAGAGGAAAGGTAGAGGAGAATGAGGGCAGAGAGAGAGAGAGCTAGAGTCGAGATGTGGGAGCAGATCTTCATAGGTGCTCAGGGGTGCAGTTTCCGTGCCTCTGGCTGCTCTGAAGCCAGACTGATGGTCATGGAGACAACCAAAAGATTCAGGTTAGAGGGTTAGCTAGGAAATAGCCAACTTCTCCAGGAGTTTGCTCAGGAAAAGAGTGTTAGAGACCAGGAGATAGTTTGCTGGAATGGAGGTGTCGGCAGAAGCCTTTTTTAGTAGGGGATGCACAAGGGAGTGCTTGAGAAGAGAGGGGAAAATGCCGGTGGTGAAGGAGTGATTACAGGAATCGTCCAAGGCTGGAGCGAGAGAACCAATGTTGTCTTTGATGGTTATGGAGGAACAGGGGGTCTCCTGTTTAGATGAGACTTTCATCGACCGGACTTATTTGGAAACATCATAAGGTGTTACAGGAGAGAAGGAGAAGAGAAGGAGAGGAGGGTGGGTGGCCAAGGCAGGCCTGAGAGGGGTGGGGGAAGAGGGAGGAGAAGAGGTGGAGAGTGCAGACAGAATGTCCTAGGTTTTAGTGGTGAAATGAGATGCCAGAGCCTTGCAGAGGGTCTGGGTGGGTGTAGACGAGGAGGATACTGCAGTAGGAATGGCCAGCTCCTTACAGATTTCTTTAATGTTCTGCCATGTTGTCAGGTGCCACAGAGATGTGGGCTTGAATGTGGACCCTCTTTTTAGAGACGATGGAGAGTCTGCATTGCCTTTGGAGCCGGCAACAGGCCAGTTTGTCAGAGGGTGCACCCGAAGCTCCCCACTTCTGCTCAGCTACACTGCACAGCCAAGTCACAGTCGTACCAAGAGTTTGTGTCAGGCTTCAAGACGATCCTCATAACAGCAGCAAGGATATCCAGAGTGTTACAGATGGAGAGGTGAAGGTTTGAAAGGGCTGTGTCAGGATGGGAGTCAGCTGCAGGAATAGGTGGAGGGGAGAAGGTGGAGGCAAAGGTGTCCGCTGACACTTGCTTCATAGGTCGAATGACCACGAAGGAAGATAGTAGTGCTGGAAGGGCCTTTGACAAAGGGACAGGAAGTTTCAAGTGAGAATAGAAAAGAAAGTGGTCCGTCCAGGAGAGAGGAGTAGTGAGCGTATTAGAGAGGTGGATGCCTGAAGAGATGAGAGCCCTGCCCACCTGCTGCCTTCCTGGTTGCCGCTCTTTTTCCATAGTTAAGGAGTCCTCCAGCCTCTTTTCCTTTGCAGATGGGGAGCAGGTGCAAGTGGATCTAGGTCACCTGGCCTAAGCCCTGCCCCCCTGGTGCCTTCCTGGTTGCCACTCTTTTTCCTCACTTAAGGAGCCTTCCAGCCTCTTTTCCTTTGCAGATGGGAAGCAGGTGCAAGTGGATCTGGGTCACCTGGTCTAAGATCCACCCACCTGGTGCCTTCCAGGTTGCCGCTCTTTTTCCCCATTTTGCAAGCCCCGCCCACCTGGTGCCTTGCTGGTTGCCGCTCTTTTCCCCTAATTAAGGAGCCCTCCAGCCTCTTTTCCTTTGCAGATGGGGAGCAGGTGGAAGTGGATCTAGGTCACCTGGCCTAAGCACCACCCACCTTCTTAGCCCTGCCTCTTCATTCCTGCTCTTAACTCTTAGATCAAGGGCATCTCTCGCCCAGGCGTCCGAAGCAAAGGGCTGACGAAGAAAATGGCAATTCCTGTTTGGACCTGTTCGGACCCGGAGGACCCAGGGCCACCCTGCTCAGACAGCAGGTAAGCATGCACCAACATTTGTTTACTCCCTCTGTCCCCGCAGGCCATCCCCAACCCCTCTGGTCCCCCTGTGATGTTCCCATGTGCCCCCCTCCCTTCGCGCACACATGTATTGCCTGTTTTGCTTGATTCTTCTACCCTGTCTCCAGCCTAATTCTGCAGGAGTCTGTCCTGATACGTTCTGGTTTCACCATCACCGTCTTGTGGCCAATGCTGTATTTGGCTTTTATGGACTTTTATTCACGGTGCGTCACCCTTTCTCAGCTCTCATGCTGGCCTTCCTTTGCATCTTGTACTCATGGTGGCCCTGAATCATGCTGTTCCCATCTTCATCTTGTATCCTGGCTTGCAACATTATGTGTTACTACTAACTTCTGCAATTTTATTTGCTATCCCCTCTTTCTTCTCCACTCTTTTTGACTGCTTACTCTCTGTTCTCTCCTCCTCTCACTTTCTCCCTTTTCCCATCTCCTCCCCATACTTTCTTCTATGCACTTACTCTATCAGAATTGTCCTTGGGCCTTGTATGTTAGCAACCTCGTCTGCCTCCTCCCCCCTCCCGTAGTTCCCCCTCCAGCAGTATCTGAAATGTCATCAGGCCTAGTACAATAGTCGCTTGTTTTGTTCTTCTCCTCCCTTTCTGCACTCCTCACTCTCACCTTTTGTTTTTCTCCGGCTCTACCAGAAATGTCGTCAGGCCTAGTACGGTAGTCGCCTGACTGTTTCCATTTCCTGCCCACTCTCCTGCTCCCTTCCTTATCTATGTCTAAGCTCTCGTACTATCTGAAATGTCGTCAGGCTGAGTACGGTAGTTAACTTCACATCCTTACTGTTCATGGCCTGTAAGAATGTCATTGTATTTTCCCTTGAAGTGCTTTGAAACACATTGTGTATAGGCGCTATATAAATAGACTATCATATCATATCATATCTAAGGTGTGGCCGGCAGAGTGAGTCGGAGCAGAGGGTAGTATGGAGAGGGAAAGAGAGTTGCATATGTTGCAAAAGAGCCCAGAGAAGTCTAGGGAGTCAAGGTGGATGTTGAGATCCCCTAACAGGAGAAGCTGGGAGGCAGATGATAGGAGAGATCAGCCGATTCAGTGAAGAAGAGGGTGACCAGACCAGGTGGCCTGTAGATGGTGGCCAAGGTAAGGGAGAGGCCAGGAGATGTAGAGAGCCTGCAGACAAGGCATTCAAAAGAGGAGTATGGTTTTTAGAATAGTACAGACTTTTAATAAAAAAGCAATAAGACACAATTCAACCAAGTCCCTGGCCCTTGAAATCTTTGATATTGCAGGCAACCTTCGTGCCTGTCAAGGTGTTCCACGCCTTTTCACATAGTCACCTGTCTCTCTGAGCCCCAGGTCTGTGCCCTAGCTCTGTGAACTAATGCTATTAAGGATAAGCCCTGCTTCTTTATGCCCGTTCACTCCGTCACCTGTTCCTTTCTATTTCTCATGCCTGCCTTCCTCTCATGCCAGTCCTCTATGTCTCATACCTTCCTCTCATGCCAGTCCTCTATGTCTCATGCCTTCCTCTCATGCCAGTTTTGCAGAGACTGTCCCAGAATTGGGCCTTATGTCCTCCAATCTTGAGAGTTTTTTAAATTTAAAAACCCTGTCCGGGGTGATCACCAGCAGGTGAAGGCGACATAGAAGCTTAAAATGTCATCTCCCTCACCCAACAACATATAATGACTGTGAACAAACTCCAAACGCATTAATCAAGGAGAAGAAATTACTCAGTGGAATGATGAAGGGGTATAGAAGCTGCTGGCAAACAAGCAAAGGTATATGATAACGTAGTATAGAGAAACTGGCACCTTCCTTCTTGTGGCCTGATCGACAACATAGCGCAGGGACAGCAGCAGGCTCTGTCGGATTGAGGCACTGCACAGCATCGGCCTGCATCCCAAGAACATAGCAGATAGACGTCAGCAAACAAGGACGCCACTGTGCTGTTCTGCACAGAAAAACAGAGGCGATCTGAAAGGTGGCGGCCGGCAGGGATCCTGCTTTGTATTCTGCAGGGGCTGCCAACCTCCAATGGGAAGCGACTGCAAGAAAGGTCTGTGCACCCACGGTAAGGTCACCAGCAGCCGGGGCTAGAAGATAAGCCCTGACTGTGCACCAATGCCATAAGGAGAGTCTGTTTAGAAATGGCCCTACTCAACAACCCCTTCGATAAAGGAATTGCTGCGCAGAAAGTGAGGGCCCCATACTTGGAGGGCCTCTGCCCCAGTAGTGGGCAGCACATTCAGTCTCAGCCCCGTGGACCTCCAGGGGCACTTCTCCCACTTACGGCACCCAAATTGACTTACATATAACTTACCAGGAACAGTGTCTGAAATGCTGAGACCCCATAGAGGTAGGCTAGAATTCAGGGCCTGCACACATACAGGAACTGGGGTTGACTGGTTTCTGAGTGGATCTAGTAGAGTGTGCCCATCTTATCAGCAACAAGTGGTGCCTTCCTTGGGCTGCCATAACAGGGCCACACTCCCATCCATAAGGCTGCTGCGTCTAGAGACATTGAGGGGTAAATACAGCCCCAAGACCGAAGAACTGCCCTGTCCATTTTAGGCCCAAAATGTGCAGAAATATGTAAGGCAAGATGTGACGGTCAGACAAAAATGTAATTCTTAACTGCCTCACATCAACATGCTGTTTACAGAGAGACAAGGAGTTAAAACACGAAATAGGCTGTGTATTCGAATAAAAAAGCCCCAAAACCTAGAGGCCTTCCTTTCACTATATCATAGAAAAATAAAAGACACTTTTCACAAAAAGAAAGCTGACATGGAAAAATAGAAATTGACACATTCTGCAGCCTTGAAGGAAAGGAACACATGGGAAATGAAACTCAAACTGACAGAAGTAAATTTAAATGCACAGATTACGGAAATTGGTGGCTTGTCAAAGCTGTTTTAAAAAGAAACTGTGAGAATCAAGATGAAACATATTTTTGTTCAAGTCAAGTCATTGGTGCAAGTCCCATGTAGAAAAGTCTTCATGTAAAAGCATCATTTGTTTGCTCTTCATAGGAACTGAACAAAGAGCTGTGCTGAGCTCACTGGAGCAAGCCAAAAGGTAAAGCACTGCCTTATCTCTCATTCTAAAGATCTCTTTGAAGTGCACAGAGCAAAGAAAGGGAGCTTGTGCTGGATTAGAGTTTTATGAGGCAAACAGATGACCACTGTGAAAACATGAGACCCAGTTAATTGAGGCAAACTCTTAAAAATACATAGAATTAAAATTCGAATCATGGTGAGGTCCAGGATCTGACCGACAATTGACATGTACCAGGTAATGACCCATGAGAGAGTGGGTGGCATTGTCTATGGCCCAGCTATTCACTTTGAAAGAAGGTAATGACTTAATAGCAGGCTGTGTCAACAAAGAAGCAGATGGCCCAAACTGCATGTTAAGTTTATTGAGAAGAATACATTTAAAGATCATTGAAGTAAAATAATGCATGTTATTAGGGATGGCCATAGATTTATGGAGGATGTTATTTTGTTGATTATCTCTGGAACCATAATGCAAACAAACATGGCTCAAATGTACTTGAAAATACTATGAGAATGCCTATCTGATGTAATCACTTTGATACAAATTGGACTTTGAGCACTAAAGTTACAAGCTGAAATGTGATGATAGCATCACAGAAAATATCACGAAACAGAGATACGAGTAGATGATAGCTTGTTGAATTAGATATCTGTATACAAAATCTTGTGTTGCTAACTGTTATATTTTTTGAATAAATTACAGAAATCTGTCATTCGAACCTGCAAACATCGGGCCGACGCCAGACACATTTCATTAAGTCTGTTATGGTTAGACCAATTCAGATATCTATATTTTATGATGATTACTTGTAAATTGAAAAAAATGCCATGTTGGAGATTTCAGCTGCAACTGTAAAATTGTTCAGAAAGATAATTCAAGGGGATGGAGCCATAAACTCCCAGGAATGGAGCCTAGTAACTAAAAGGGATCAATCCGAGATAGGGGGAGGGCAGTAGAGGTCCAATCCAAATCAAGAGCCAGTAAGCTGGCACCTGATAATTTAGATTTTTTTGTGGGTGCGATTCAGATTTTAAAAGGCGACATACAATGGAAAAAGCAAGGCCTGTCTGAAATCATCTGAGTGGGAACTTCTGGAAAAATTGCTGGAGAACAAATGTTGCCAAGTGGATTAGACCAGGAGGAAGACTCAAATGTGGAGGGGACCTGGACATGCAAATAAGCGGATGGATTCTGGAGGTCTCCATGACTGAACCTGGAGAGGCCGTTTAACCAAGTCCCGTGAGTATCCAGAAGCCTTGATGAATTTTCCTGAGCACAAAACCCAGAGCTGTTCAATGTAAGTAAACTTGTTCAAAATAACCAAATATTGTGGGGATCTGTTTGATTCAATACCATTCCCTTATTGATTGGGTGGTCAGACCACATAGATTCTTAGCATTTTTACTAAATAATAATGTAATTAACTCCCATGTAGTCAAATAATATGGGGTGAGCTTGGGGAAGTTTGAAACCTGCAATCTCTCTCCAAGTGCTGATTAAAGGTATAGTCATTTAAAATAAGGAGGTATCCTTTACCTTATTGTGGCCACCTCCAAAATGCACTAAAGTGGAAGGGTGTATAAAAAAAACAAAATGCCCTACTGCCTCTATCCCCCAAAACCTGCCATAAAGCAGAGGGGTTTCCATAGTAAACTTAATATCTGGGTTGGTGTTGGGATAGAAAATTGTCTTGCAAAACTAAATGGAGTGATTTGGAGTGTAGAGAGTTGGAAAGTGACTCCTGGAAGAAGAGAGATTCTTTATTGCGTAGTGGTGAAGGAAAATCACTGCTATCTATATAAAAATTGTTTTGCTCTTAAAGATTTGCTGTGCTCCAATACTGCTAGCATTGCCCTGTGTGCAAGGATATCAAAATAAGGAGCACTGCTTGTGTGAAATTTCTTTGACCAATACAAAAGAGTTGCATGTTATTTAAATCAAACTTCATGTAAAATATATTTCCAAGCGTATGATCTGGTCATGTTTCAAGGTGCTGCTTACATATTTACATTAAGTGTATTGTGAATGACCACATCATTTGAAGAGCTTATTCTACCTGTGTGTCTTTTTACATGAGAGCAGGATTGAAAATACAAATGTGGAGTTTTGAATATTTGTGAATTCTATTATCAAAAAGTGAATAGAGTTCTACTTATTTGTATTGACGCTTTGTTTCATAATAATAATACATTTTTATTGCGATATAACTCAAAGAGTTTTACACAAATAAACGATCAGACATATCAATTTCAACATACACTAAAACTTCAAATAATAACAAATTACATGCTAGGACGAACAAACATTCAACTCTATAAAAGTCCAATTTGTACATTTCTCAATCAATTCATGTAAGAGCATAATACATAAACATAAGAAACATAAAACATAAAATGTAGGAAACCAAACCTAACAATTCAAACAACAATCAACACAGCCTCCGTGGGTGCCCTCGTACCTAGCCAGGGCCAGTTTGACGATTGCCACGGCCTCCCTCCTACAGACTTTTGACATGCTTCCATGCACGGCATAGTGCCAAATGAACTGAAGTAGATTTTGTGTTTAAGCAATAATCCCAAAAGGATTTGTTCTTAATAATAGGACCAGACCACCCGAATTACACATGTAAATGGGTCCCAGCTTGGCGCACTAGTACATGTTTCTCACATTCCTGTTTCTGGGGTGATCTACAAATACAACAATATCGGTCCTTGGCGCCCAAGCACAAATGGGCTCTGTGGACAGATAGCAAAGGCAATTCATTTAAACGTAGTAGCATGATAAAATGCCTCACCTCTGGTGCAGGGCACAACAATAAATAAGGGTGAGTCTTCCTATAGGAGTGTGTTACCATAGAGACAGCCTTATAGGATTTTATACTTGCCAAGGGAAGGTCGTTATTAAACCCATCCAATCTGTTGAGTTTTTTCTCATAGAACGTTTGATCTTCCCATAAATCGCACAGCCTCAAAATGAGGGTGCCATTCAATCTGTGTGAACGGGTCTTTGATCAGTCTGGAATAGACTCCTCCACCTAAGGGTTTCTTCCTTGCATGATATTCTCGCAAACATTTTAACAACCCACATAAGTGATTCATGCTAGATTTTATGAAAAGCGGATCCCTGTTTCTAAGTACCAAACCCCTCAAAGAACTCAGACCCAGCTCCAGGTGTACAAATTCAACAGGGCAAGATAGCCGTAAGCCCAATAGCTTTTGCCAGAATATTTCTTCAATTCGATCTCACCATGCTAAATCTTGAATAGCCAGGGCCTCGAGTCTGTACAGCAGCGCCGGGCAGAAGCACTGCTTATACAATTGAATCACACCAACAAGGGAAAACCTGGCTTGTTCCCTATACACCTTTGATATTTGGGCAGTGAGCTGAGTAGCTCTTCTAAGTTTGTTTTCGATCACCTTACCGTACCCCAGGGACCAAATTCCACTCCAAGAAATTGGTATCTTTGTTTTGTGCCACAGAGTAAGGTGACGTTCATGTGATTTTGTGAAAATATTAATATATATATATACCCCTTTCCCTGGATTTCAGCAAAAGTGCAAATATGGGTGTGAGTTTGTGAGGTTGTACTTTGCGTGTGTTCCCTATACAATTCCACACCATATCACCAATCTGCACTGGATTTTGCACAATCACTTTTTAGGACGCTCCAGACATTACTGGCTACACGACATCTGGACACCTCACCCATTTCCCCCGATTTCAGCAAAAGTGAAAATGTGGGGAGTGGGTATCTGTGTTTGTGGCTTCATGTATGTTCCCTATACAATTCCACACCGTTTCACCAATATGCATCAGATTTTGCATAGTCACCTGTTAGGGCCCGCCGGACATTACTGGCTACATGACATTTGGACACACCACCCCTTTTCCTGGATTTCAGCAAAAGTCTCTGGGTTTGGGGGTTTGTGGCTTCACATATGTTCCCTATATAATTCCACACTGTTGCACCGTCTGCAGCACATTTTGCAGAGTTGCCTATTAGGACCCTCTGGCATTTACTGGCTGCATGACATTTGGACACCCCACCCCTTTCCCCGGATTTCAGAAAAAGCGAAAATGTGTGGGTGGATTTGTGGATTCGCGTATGTTCTCCTTACAGTTCCACACTGTTTCACCAATCTGCACCCAGTTTTGCAGAGTCACCTGTCAGGACCCTCCAGACATTACTGGCTACGTGACATTTGGACACCTCACCCCTTTCCCCGGATTACAGCAAAAGTCAAAATGTGTAGGTTTGTGGCTTGGCGAAGAGTTGTTCCTTATACAAATCCACACTGTTCCAGCAATCTGCACCACATTTTGCACAGTTATCTGTACCTATGAGGGAATGAAATCCAACTCAGGAGATCCCTTATAACTCTGGAACATGCCTTGTCCAGGTTTGGTATGGTTAAATTTGAAACTCTAAGGCACTTGGTTCTTGAGTGTCCCTTCTTACAGGGCCTCCGAGGGAACTTCCTAAAACCATTGGCAATGTCTCCCTATCTTTATGACGAAGATTTAATCTGGAAACACTGCCTTCGAGAACCACAATATACGGGAAGGGCTGGCCCTAGCTGGCTTTATTAAATCTCTGCATTTATAGGCTCGGAAAAATCTAACTGTAGATATGGGACTTGTTATTTTCTGTTACACCATACCCTTCACTGTCTCTGTTTTTATGTTTATTATTCCCTGTATTTGATTTGAGTTCCTTGGGGAATCCTGGTCGTTTTTTCATTGGATGTATCACCGGTCCATTCTTATTGCAAATGTTATGTTTAACTTATGTATTAGTGGTGGTATTTCTTTTACCTGTGATGTGAAGTATCTGTTGATTTTTTCTGTATACTTGATTTTGATATCAATGAATTTCATTTTTTGTAAAGGTTTGAATTAACCAAATACAAAGAAAAAAAAAAAATATATATATATATATATATATATATATTTAATTATTTTTTTATTTTTTTTGGGGGGGGGACATTTGTGGATGTGTGTCTGTTCAAAATGTTTAGCATACTTCCCAGCATGCTACAAACTTGAAATGTGCATGAGGATAGGTTCCATGATGTAGACAATATAAAAAGTATAAAACATAAATATACCTTTGATTATTGGTTTTCTTTAGTAAGAATTACTGTGCGTAGCACCGGCACATCTGCTAGTTTTACATATAATCAATAAATATATATTCTTTCTACGCAGTGTCCTGGTTCTTGGCCTACCTATTGTAAAAGGGGGAGGAATCTACGTGGTATGATATGGTTCAAAGACCGTGCTTGATTGAATTATATTAACAGGTATATTGATGTGGCGCTTTTGATTGGGGCGAGAATTAACTCCCTGCATTAATGGTTGCACTAGAAATTTACCCCAAAGCATCACGTGGCTGACCATTACTGCACACCCACCCATCAGAGCTCCACAGAGAAACCACACGAGCATGCAATGGCACTACATGCTGGACCCTCACACAGCATCACTGCTGCCTAGCTTCCACAGTAAATCAGATACAGCCGGAGAGAGCTAAATGGAGGAAGCATCAAATACTTCTGATGCTGATCAAGAGGTGCCTACCAAAGCAGACATACGCCTACTCTTAGAGGAGATTAGATCCATAAAGAGTGGTATAAATGTAGCGATAACCAAACTGGGGGGTAGGATGGACTAAGTAGAAGAAAACATTGAAACACTGGAAAACAACCAACTGGAAGCCGACCTAATGGGAATGAAAGTTGAAGACTGCATTGAACAGAGGGAGATGGATAACACGCTACATGTTGACGATGTAGAGAACCGAGAGAGGTGCTCTAATATACGAATCATGGGCCAGAAAGAACTGGAAGGCAACACTAGTCTATCTCTCGAACACCAGGTGAAAACTCTTATTAATAGCCTTTTCAATGAATCTCAAGTCCCCCCGAAAGATAATTAGAGAGAATTCACGGGAACAAGGGCCCTCCCAATGGCCCACAATCTGTTCTCGTGAAGGGCCACTACTTCAAACAGAAAGTGAATATTGTGCAAAAGCCAAGAGAGAAAGGGCAGATACATTTTGAGGGCAAGTGAATCTTCATATACCAGAGCCTATCGGCAATAACTCTTACCAAAAGGAAGGAGTGCCACCCACTAACACAATGGCTGTAAAAATTCAATATTGATGGAGGTTCCCATTCTCGTTGTCCTTTGTACATCGAGGAGAGGATTACAGAGTCACATTGAGGGAGGAGGCAGAAGGCATCTGAAATGACTCTCTTCATAAGATCGTAGTTCAGAAGTCGGGGACGCGGACTGCAAAACAGGCCTGAAAGATGGAAGCCAGATGTCTCAACCATGGAGAGGTCGGCCAGCAGGCAGCAGAAAATTAGGTGTCTTTAGTCTATTCTTAACGTTGAGTTTACGATGTTCCAGTAATGGAATGGTCCTGGCACAGAGTAGATACCGGATCTTATCCCAAGTGGCTGAGACTCTGGGAATTTGCCTTAAACTAACACAATATCAGTCATTTCTCATGAGCAACACAGATGTTAATGTTTCTTAAGCTGTTTTTGAGTATTGGTGGGCAGGGGGTCTCTTATGGGTGGTCATATTCCCTCAGGGCATCCCGGAATAAGTGGGGTACAATCCTGACCTGCATATTGGTGGAGATAGGTGGGATTGAAGGGTGTTTGGGGAATTGATGGAAGCTTGTGATTTTCTCTGTTTTTTATTAGGATAGGGACAGAGGGAGAGTAACAAGGAGTGTAATAATATTTAAGACTAGATGGAGGTCGGGAGTTGCTAAAATTCTTAGACAACAAGTAGGGTGTGGTCATGTGGCTCAGGGAAACTCGTGATGATGCAGAATAATGGAATAAGAAATGTGTCCTTAAATGTAAAAAGCCTTAACTCCTCACAAACACGTCCAGTGGTATTACAGGAGCATAGATATTCCCTTCCTACAGGAAACCAAATGTTTTAAAGTAGAGGAGTATATGCTTTGAGGTAAGGAATTAGGGGGAGCATTGTGGTCATCTGGTCCCTCGAAAAAAGTTGAGTTGAGTATAGTAATTCAGAAATCTCTTGGTCTTGAAGTCTCGCAGGTTAAGAGGGGCATGGATGTTCGCTACTAGCGATAAATTGTATGATTGACCACACAGCAGTGACGTTATGTCATCTCTATGCACCAACCCAGCAGCACATTTAATTTTGCAGTGAGGTAATCTAATTCCTGAGCACGTGGAAAACAGGGGCTTCTCATTTGTGGAGGGGACCTGTATTTGATAGCCAGTGCCTCACAGGACTGGTCATCATTGAGGGTGGGAGCTATCCCGCCACCTATCCTTGAAGGAGAAAAGCTAACGGCCCTCCTACAAGAACACTTTATCATAGACACATGGAGAACGAAACACTCTCACACACAGGCCTTCACTTTTTATTCGCCACCACATGAAAGGTTTTCCAGAATCAACTACATATTTCTAGACGCCGCCCGAGAGTATAACGTCATCGTTATGCAGACATAGAAATCCTTGATTGGTCGGACCGTGACATGCGCAGGTTATTGTGGATCTTGGGCCCCCAGCCCTGCTAGACAAGTGATGGGTTTATAATGGCACACTATACAGGAATAACATATTCAGAGAAGCCCTCCAAAAAATAAATCAAAGAATGTTTCCAACGTAACGATACCAGGGAAACACCACTTCGTATAGTTTGGGACACGCCCAGGGTCCCCTTTCGTGGCCTACTAATATCCAACGGGTCAGCAAAGAAAAAGGAGAGGACACTACATGAATCTAAGCTGAAAGAAGCGATTAACCAGAAAGAGACAGCCCTGAAGAGTACAGGAGATCACTTGGAAGAAAAACCTAATGAAGTCGGGGACTTAAGGGAAGAGCTCAGAAAAGTCTGGAAGGGGAAAGCAATTGCACAGCTGCGATTTGTAAAGCAGACTTACTATTAAAAAAAACCGCCAATAAGGCTCACACCTCGCTGGCGGCTCGCCTGGGAGGTCATAGAGCAGAAGAATTGGTCCATAAGATTAAAGATGAGAAGCGTTCAGTACTGAATATGCCTAGAGGAAATTGCACAATGGTTTGGTAAATATTACGCCCAACTGTATATGACTGAAAGTGCGTGTGACCAGAGGGAAACACATGACTATCTGGAGGCGCTATATCTCCAAACATTACCTCTGGAGCAAAGGGCATCATTAGATGCCCCAATAAATAGTGACGAAATTCTCAAAGCCATCTCAAAATTAAAGACAGGCTCCGCACCAGGACAAGATGGGTTCACTTCGGCCTTCTACAGGAGGCATGGCTTACTTTCCTTACTACCAACATTTTTAACTAAACTCTTTAATGACATATAAGATGGTGGGAAAGCCCGGAAACGTTCTTGCAGGCAAGAATAATATTCCTCCCGAAGGAAGGAAGAAACAAACTGTGTGGATCATATTGCCCCATATCATTGACCAATGTTGATGCCAAGGTGTACGCCAGTGTTCTGACAGAGTGGCTGAACATGGGCTTGCCAAATTGGTCACAGTGGCCAAGTGGGCTTTGTAGTGGCAGGCAGGGAGCAGACAACATCTGTAAGACCCTGAACCTTATTGCTGGGATTGGAGATGAACCTAAAGACCCTATATTGCTCTCAATCGATGCCAAGTCGGCTTTCAACAGGGGCAAATGGCCTTTTATGGAAACAGTTTTGAGAATGGTGGGTCTGGGCCCTAGATGGCTCGCAGGGGCAATGGCACTATCTCAAAATGCCAGAAATGCCAGAGATAGGGTTATAATCAATGGTATGGCATCGACTCAGCTATATGCTCAAAGGGACACTACAGGGCCTAGTGATGGCATTATAAACTGGCCCTATAAGCGGATGACATATTGGCCTATGCAAAACACCAAGAGTCGACAACCCTGGTGCATAGCTCAACCATTGCAGAATGGGGGAGGTTGTCTGGCTTTAAAATAACTTGAATAAAATGGATGCCTTACCTCTGACAGAGAATACATCCCAGATTAGCCAGTGCCTCTCGAACCAGGGAAAACAGATACAAATCGAAAACATTAAATATTTAGGGGTTAACATCACGGGGAATCTCGACAACCTATACAATACTGTTTTTGTTTCAGGCCCTCCCAATAATGTTACCAGCCCCTTTACACTATGAAGTAAAAGAAACGTCCTCTCATTTCTATGAGCAGGGAAAAGACGACACATAGCTTACAACACATTGGGCATCATTACACGGTAGGCGGTAACCATGGCGCTATTAGCGCCATGGTTGCCGCCGGTATTTTACCGTGTCCGCCTTGGTGGATGGCGGAATTACCGCCCTACTCCAAGGTGAGCCGGGGTGGTAATTCCCCATTCACCAAGGCCCTTCCCCATTCCCATTTTTGCCCCCATAGGGCATAATGGGAATGGGGAAGGCGCTAATTACGGTACCGCAAATTGCGGTACCGTAATTAGCACCAAGGTCCCTTTGCGGATTCGTTTTTTAACGCCTGCTAAAAGCAGGCGTTAAAGTACCAACCCGCAAAGCGACGTCGTAATTAGGCAGTAAGGGTTAACGGTCACCGGTAGCAATAACAGTGACTGTTAACCCGTACCGCCTTCCGTGTAATGAGGCCCATTGATCTTACCTAAGGAAAGGGGGTGCGGGGGGCTGGGTTACCAAATCTCTATGAATATATGAATATTACTGGACCGCCCAGTTCTGAATATTGGTAGACCATTTAAGAGAAAATAAAGAGAAACAGTGGGTAACCCTGGAGAATGGCCTGTTCGCATAAGTCACCTTGGGGGAATGGATATGGGTCCCTTATAGACGTTTACCACAAAAAATATGCACACACCCAGTGCTATCGGTGCGCTGCCACCCGCGGAAAAAATCCAAAGATATGGACGGTGTCTCGTTGTGGCCATCACCTATCAGCTGTATATGGGCCCCCACATTAGGAAAAAAATAATAGACCCCGTAAGTCTTACGATATCAACAATATTACGATGCAGGACTGATCAGGGTGAACAAGTGTGGAAAGAGGGACGCGTTCTAAAGACAAGCAAACCTTTGGCATACCCACAATTGAAAGGCACCATAACAGACCACAGTTGGGTGAATAATCTGAAATGCTCATTAACACAGTTTGAACGAGTTCTTAACACGCACCTGCACATGAAAGGTCTCATCTCTGGGTTATATGATTCTCTCCTCGCCAGAGGTCACATAGACATACCAAACCCCCCCAAACAATGGAACCAAAGACCTACAGCTGCAAGAAGAAACAGGCACGTGGCAGAACATCTATTAGGAGGTCTGGTCCTCCTCCATAGCGGTTCAATGTAAAATGCACAACTGCAGACTCTTGTTCAGGTGGCACCATACCCCCTATAGGCTCTCTAGGATGTGTCCCACTGCTAGCTTCTTCTGTAGGAGACACTGTGTTATGACAAGCACTTACTGGCACATGTGGTGGGAGTGCCCTTTAGTACAATGCCAATGGAAAGAGGTGCATAAAAGGCATAGATGGTATAGAGAGGACACTATACCCATCACCGGTATTGTTTTGTCTTGAAAATTAAGGGGACAGATATACACAAGTTTCACACATGCCCAGGAACTTGCTCTTGGCCGCAAGAGTTTGCCGCACTCGCCGTTGAGAAGAAAAGCCATCTCCCAACACAGGGGGAATGGACAAAAAAGACCTACCAGCTGTATGACATGGAAGGCTTGACAGCCATATTATTGGAGTCCCATTCTCACATTGACATGGAGTGGCTTCCCTTTTTGGAGTACTACAGATCTCCAAAAAGAGCGGAACAGAAAAAGAGTAGGAAAGGGACAAGACTCAGACTATACCACTACTAATAAGTCCCAGAAAATGCATTCCCTTGAACCGGATTGGCTGTCTGAACACATAATCATGGGCATAATTTTAGGGGGGGACAGGGGTGTTTGTCCCCCCCAACATTCATGGCACACCATTTTGTCCCCATTAATTTGGCTAGGGCAACTTTTCATCAGATGTCATGTCCCCCCGAACATTTTCAGCAAAGTTACTCCACTGCACATAATAGACACAAATTGCATGCTTAAGATCCACTGAACACACCAAGAGATGCGTGTCCTCTTTAATTGCCCATACAACTTGTTTCTATCTCGTGGGTTGGGGAGGAAGGGTTGGGGAGCGAGGGAAAATGAGGGAGGGTGAGTTAATTAGTCAAATGGAACGATATTAATGTACTATTCCAGAGTTACATTTTGGTGAAGCTACATCCAAAACTTTGATTTCAGTATTTTTTGGATTGCGCTGGTAACATTCAAGCTCCAGTTTTTATTTTGTAATTTTGATTCCTCATGAAAAATTCAATAAAAACATGTTTTCAAAAAACAACCCTGCCTGGGTTTTGGGGAAAGGGAGTGACCAGTGACACAGTGCCAGCATGACTGCAGGGATGATTAGATATCCATAGTCAGTAACAATTATAAACAAAACCACTGGCTCATCCTCTGACGAACTAGCCTGTTCCAAAGGCAATACCATCTCACTGTTCCCTCTAAGAGGGCCCACATCCAGGCCTGTGTCTCTGAAGCATCTAACAACACGCTGAACTGCAAGGAACTAGCCAGTTCGTCTGCGGTCTCCACTCTTCCCTCTCAGGCCCTTTGCGCTGCGTCAGCTATCTACTTCACTGCAAAAGCACAAGACATCCTGAACACTCTTTCTACCTCCCCTTATCCCCCTCCTCCCATGCTACCCCGGGCCTCCCAACCTCACTCAGCCTTTCTCTCCTCCTTCTCTCGTATCACACCGGACAAGGTCACTAGGGTTGTCCACTCTATGAAGGTCTCCTCCAAACAGGTCTTCCCCTGTTCTTCAAGAACTAGTAAGGACACCATTGGCTCTCTTTCCCCTGTGCTTGTTGATTTCTGCATTCACTCTTCGTACTGGGTCTTTCCCCTCTTTCCTCAAGCACTCCCTTATGTGCCTCCTCCTGAAAAAACCTACTGCCGACCCATCGTGTCCGGCTAACTACTGCCCCATCTCTATCACTCCCTTCCTTGGGAAACTCCTTGAAAAGGTGGCCTGCCCCCAACTGGCCCAACATACTGAGCTCGTTGGTTGCCTACAGGACCATCAATCTGGATTACGAGCCTTCCAGAGTCACGGAAACTGCACTTCTGAACACCGGTGAAGAGCTGCGTGCATTTCTTGACACTAACTCCCCAGCTGGCCTCATTCTACTTGATCTTTCCTCTGCATTTGATACGGTTAACCATTATTCAATCCTCATAAAACGCCTCCAAGATGCCCTGGGTATCTCAGAACTAGCACTATAACTGGCTGACCTCCTTCCTCACTGACCGCACCTCCCTGGTCATCCTGGGCTCTTTCTCCACTCATACCTCTAGCTCCACCTCTAGCCTTCCCCAAGGTTCTAACCTCTTGCACAGGCTCTTTAACGTCTATCTCGCTCCCCTTGCACACCTCATCTCCACTTTCGCCCCTCACTTCTGTTGTTATGCAGATGACACCCAACTCTTCTTTGAACTTCTCGCCGATGCTCCCCCTTATTCCTCCACCATTCCTGACTGCCTATGTGCTATCCAGTACTGGTGTGCCTCCAATGATCTCTGCCTCAATGCCAGCAAGACTGAGATCCTTCCTATTGGGTCTCCCACTCCCTCTTTCCTTCCCTCACTCCGGTCCCCCTCTATGGGCTCTCCTCCCTCTTCTGCATTTGAAGCCAGAAATCTTGTAGTCATCTTCGACTCCTCTCTCTCTTTCCTCCCTTACATCTTGGACCTTGCCAAGAAGGCCCATTTTCACCGCCACCTCCTCAGAGGTATCCTTCCTTTCCTGAACTTTCCCCAGAAGTCAACATGTCCAGGCTTGACTAATGGGAATGAAAGTTGAAGACTGCATTGAAGAGAGGGAGATGGATAACACACTACATGTTGACGACGTAGAGAACCGAGAGAGGTGCTCTAATATACGAATCATGGGCCAGAAAGAACTGGAAGGCAACACTAGTCTATCTCTCGAACACCAGGTGAAAACTCTTATTAATAGCCTTTTCAATGAATCTCAAGTCCCCCTGAAAGATAATTAGAGAGAATTCACGGGAACGAGGGACCTCCCAATGGCCCACAATCTGCTCCCGTGAAGGGCCACTACTTCAAACAGAAAATGAATATTGTGCAAAAGCCAAGAGAGAAAGGGCAGATACATTTCGAGGGCAAGTGAATCTGCATATACCAGAGCCTATCGGCAATAACTCTTACCAAAAGGAAGGAGTGCCACCCACTAACACAATGGCTGTAAAAACGAGACATTCAATATTGATGGAGGTTCCCATTCTCGTTGTCCTTTGTACATCGAGGAGAGGATTACAGAGTCACATTGAGGGAGGAGGCAGAAGGCATCTGAAATGACTCTCTTCATAAGATCGTAGTTCAGAAGTCGGAGGCGCGGACTGCAAAACAGGCCTGAAAGATGGAAGCCAGAAGTCTCAACCATGGAGAGGTCGGCCAGCAGGCAGCAGAAAATTAGGTGTCTTTAGTCTATTCTTAACGTTGAGTTTACGATGTTCCAGTAATGGAATGGTCATGGCACGGAGTAGATACCGGATCTTATCCCAAGTGGCTGAGACTCTGGGAATGTGTCTTAATCTAACACAATATCAGTCATTTCTCATGAGCAACACAGATGTTAATGTTTCTTAAGCTGTTTTGAGTATTGGTGGGCAGGGGGTCTCTTCTGGGTGGTCATATTTCCTCAGGACATCCCGGAATAAGTGGGGTACAATCCTGACCTGGATATTGGTGGAGATAGGTGGGATTGAAGGGTGTTTGGGGAATCGATGGAAGCTTGTGATTTTCTCTGTTTTTTATTAGGATAGGGACAGAGGGAGAGTAACAAGGAGTGCAATAATATTTAAGACTGGATAGAGGTCGGGAGTTGCTAAAATTCTTAGACAACAAGTAGGGTGTGGTCATGTGGCTCAGGGAAACTCGTGATGATGCAGAATAATGGAATAAGAAATGTGTCCTTAAATGTAAAAGGCCTTAACTCCCCACAAACACGTCCAGTGGTATTACAGGAGCATAGATATTCCCTTCCTACAGGAAACCAAATGTTTTAAAGTAGAGGAGTATATGCTTTGAGGTAAGGAATTAGGGGGAGCATTGTGGTCATCTGGTCCCTCGAAAAAAGTTGAGGTGAGTATAGTAATTCAGAAATCTCTTGGTCTTGAAGTCTCGTAGGTTAAGAGGGGCATGGATGTTCACTACTAGCGATAAATTGTATGATTGACCACACAGCAGTGACGTTATGTCATGTCTATGCACCAACCCAGCAGCACATTTAATTTTGCAGTGAGGTAATGTAATTCCTGAGCACGTGGAAAACAGGGGCTTCTCATTTGTGGAGGGGACATGAATTTGATAGCCAGTGCCTCACAGGACTGGTCATCATTGAGGGTGGGAGCTATCCCGCCACCTATCCTTGAAGGAGAAAAGCTAACGGCCCTCCTACAAGAACACTTTATCATAGACACATGGAGAACGAAACACTCTCACACACAGGCCTTCACTTTTTATTCGCCACCACATGAAAGGTTTTCCAGAATCAACTACATATTGCTAGACGCCGCCCGAGAGTATAACGTCATCGTTATGCAGACATAGAAATCCTTGATTGGTCGGACCGTGACATGCGCAGGTTATTGTGGATCTTGGGCCCCCAGCCCTGCTAGACAAGTGATGGGTTTATAATGGCACACTATACAGGAATAACATATTCAGAGAAGCCCTCCAAAGAATAAATCAAAGAATTTTTCCAACGTAACGATACCAGGGAAACACCACTTCGTATAGTTTGGGACACGCCCAGGGTCCCCTTTCGTGGCCTACTAATATCCAACGGGTCAGCAAAGAAAAAGGAGAGGACACTACATGAATCTAA
Source organism: Ambystoma mexicanum (assembly GCF_040938575.1). Classification (NCBI taxonomy): domain Eukaryota; kingdom Metazoa; phylum Chordata; class Amphibia; order Caudata; family Ambystomatidae; genus Ambystoma; species Ambystoma mexicanum. Next base: position 282,378,778 of record NC_090931.1, on the reverse strand, counting down.
GCTGAAAGAAGCGATTAACCAGAAAGAGACAGCCCTGAAGAGTACAGGGGATCACTTGGAAGAAAAACCTAATGAAGTCGGGGACTTAAGGGAAGAGCTCAGAAAAGTCTGGAAGGGGAAAGCAATTGCACAGCTGCGATTTGTAAAGCAGACTTACTATTAAAAAAAAACCGCCAATAAGGCTCACACCTCGCTGGCGGCTCGCCTGGGAGGTCATAGAGCAGAAGAATTGGTCCATAAGATTAAAGATGAGAAGCGTTCAGTACTGAATATGCCTAGAGGAAATTGCACAATGGTTCGGTAAATATTACGCCCAACTGTATATGACTGAAAGTGCGTGTGACCAGAGGGTAATACATGACTATCTGCAGGCGCTATATCCCCAAACATTACCTCTGGAGCAAAGGGCATCATTAGATGCCCCAATAAATAGTGACGAAATTCTCAAAGCCATCTCAAAATTAAAGACAGGCTCCGCACCAGGACAAGATGGGTTCACTTCGGCCTTCTACAGGAGGCATGGCTTACTTTCCTTACTAGCAACATTTTTAACTAAACTCTTTAATGACATATAAGATGGTGGGAAAGCCCGGAAACGTTCTTGCAGGCAAGAATAATATTCCTCCCGAAGGAAGGAAGAAACAAACTGTGTGGATCATATTGCCCCATATAATTGACCAATGTTGATGCCAAGGTGTACGCCAGTGTTCTGACAGAGTGGCTGAACATGGGCTTGCCAAATTGGTCACAGTGACCAAGTGGGCTTTGTAGTGGCAGGCAGGGAGCAGACAACATCTGTAAGACCCTGAACCTTATTGCTGGGATTGGAGATGAACCTAAAGACCCTATATTGCTCTCAATCGATGCCAAGTCGGCTTTCAACAGGGCAAATGGCCTTTTATGGAAACAGTCTTGCGAATGGTGGGTCTGGGCCCTAGATGGCTCGCAGGGGCAATGGCACTATCTCAAAATGCCAGAAATGCCAGAGATAGGGTTATAATCAATGGTATGGCATCGACTCAGCTCCGACTGAGTCGCAGGACTCGGCAGGGTTGCCCACTATCTCCATTGATTTTTGCGCTGGTGCTCGAACCGCTCGCAACAGCTATATGCTCAAAGGGACACTACAGGGCCTAGTGATGGGAGGAAGGGATTATAAACTGGCCCTATAAGCGGATGACATATTGGCCTATGTAAAACACCAAGAGTCGTCAATCCCGGTGCCTAGCTCAACCATTGCAGAATGGGGAGGTTGTCTGGCTTGAAAATAACTTGAATAAAATGTATGCCTTAACTCTGACAGAGAATACATCCCAGATTAGCCAGTGCCTCTTGAACCAGGGAAAACAGGTACAAATCGAAAACATTCAATATTTAGGGGTTAACATCACGGGGAATCTCGACAACCTATACAATACTGTTTTTGTTTCAGGCCCTCCCAATAATGTTACCAGCCCCTTTACACTATGAAGTAAAAGAAACGTCCTCTCATTTCTTTGAGCAGGGAAAAGACGACACATAGCTTATAACACATTGATCTTACCCAAGGAAAGGGGGAGGGGGGGCTGGGTTACCAAATCTCTATGAATATATGCATATTACTGGACAGCCCAGTTCCGAATATTGGTAGACCATTTAAGAGAAAATAAAGAGAAACAGTGGGTAACCCTGGAGAATGGCCTGTTCGCATAAGTCACCTTGGGGGAATGGATATGGGTCCCTTATAGACGTTTACCACAAAAAATATGCATACACCCAGTGCTATCGGTGCGCTGCCACCCGCGGAAAAAAATCCAAAGATATGGAGGGTGTCTCGTTGTGGCCATCACCTATCAGCTGTATATGGGCCCCCACATTAGGAAAAAAATAATAGACCCCGTAAGTCTTACGATATCAACAATATTACGAAGCAGGACTGATCAGGGTGAACAAGTGTGGAAAGAGGGACGCGTTCTAAAGACAAGCAAACCGTTGGCATACCCACAATTGAAAGGCACCATAACAGACCACAGTTGGGTGAATAATCTGAAATGCTCATTAACACAGTTTGAACGAGTTCTTAACAAGCACGTGCACACGAAAGGTCTCATCTCTGGGTTATATGATTCTCTCCTCGCCAGAGGTCACATAGACATACCAAACCCCCCCCAAACAATGGAACCAAAGACCTACAGCTGCAAGAAGAAACAGGCACGTGGCAGAACAACTATTAGGAGGTCTGGTCCTCCTCCATAGCGGTTCAATGTAAAATGCACAACTGCAGACTCTTGTTCAGGTGGCACCATACCCCCTATAGGCTCTCTAGGATGTGTCCCACTGCTAGCTTCTTCTGTAGGAGACACTGTACCCCCTATAGGCTCTCTAGGATGTGTCCCACTGCTAGCTTCTTCTGTAGGAGACACTGTGTTATGACAAGCACTTACTGGCACATGTGGTGGGAGTGCCCTTTAGTACAATGCCAATGGAAAGAGGTGCATAAAAGGCATAGATGGTATAGAGAGGACACTATACCCATCACCGGTATTGTTTTGTCTTGAAAATTAAGGGGACAGATATACACAAGTTTCACACATGCCCAGGAACTTGCTCTTGGCCGCAAGAGTTTGCCGCACTCGCCGTTGAGAAGAAAAGCCATCTCCCAACACAGGGGGAATGGACAAAAAAGACCTACCAGCTGTATGACATGGAAGGCTTGACAGCCATATTATTGGAGTCCCATTCTCACATTGACATGGAGTGGCTTCCCTTTTTGGAGTACTACAGATCTCCAAAAAGAGCGGAACAGAAAAAGAGTAGGAAAGGGACAAGACTCAGACTATACCACTACTAAAAAGTCCCAGAAAATGCATTCCCTTGAACCGGATTGGCTGTCTGAACACATAATCATGGGCATAATTTTAGGGGGGGACAGGGGTGTTTGTCCCCCCCAACATTCATGGCACACCATTTTGTCCCCATTAATTTGGCTAGGGCAACTTTTCATCAGATGTCATGTCCCCCCGAACATTTTCAGCAAAGTTACTCCACTGCACATAATAGACACAAATTGCATGCTTAAGATCCACTGAACACACCAAGAGATGCGTGTCCTCTTTAATTGCCCATACAACTTGTTTCTATCTCGTGGGTTGGGGAGGAAGGGTTGGGGAGCGAGGGAAAATGAGGGAGGGTGAGTTAATTAGTCAAATGGAACGATATTAATGTACTATTCCAGAGTTACATTTTGGTGAAGCTACATCCAAAACTTTGATTTCAGTATTTTTTGGATTGCGCTGGTAACATTCAAGCTCCAGTTTTTATTTTGTAATTTTGATTCCTCATGAAAAATTCAATAAAAACATGTTTTCAAAAAACAACCCTGCCTGGGTTTTGGGGAAAGGGAGTGACCAGTGACACAGTGCCAGCATGACTGCAGGGATGATTAGATATCCATAGTCAGTAACAATTATAAACAAAACCACTGGCTCATCCTCTGACGAACTAGCCTGTTCCAAAGGCAATACCATCTCACTGTTCCCTCTAAGAGGGCCCACATCCAGGCCTGTGTCTCTGAAGCATCTAACAACACGCTGAACTGCAAGGAACTAGCCAGTTCGTCTGCGGTCTCCACTCTTCCCTCTCAGGCCCTTTGCGCTGCGTCAGCTATCTACTTCACTGCAAAAGCACAAGACATCCTGAACACTCTTTCTACCTCCCCTTATCCCCCTCCTCCCATGCTACCCCGGGCCTCCCAACCTCCCTCAGCCTTTCTCTCCTCCTTCTCTCGTATCACACCGGACAAGGTCACTAGGGTTGTCCACTCTATGAAGGTCTCCACCAAACAGATCTCCCCCTGTTCTTCAAGAACTAGTAAGGACACCATTGGCTCTCTTTCCCCTGTGCTTGTTGATTTCTGCATTCACTCTTCCTACTGGGTCTTTCCCCTCTTTCCTCAAGCACTCCCTTATGTGCCTCCTCCTGAAAAAACCTACTGCCGACCCATCGTGTCCGGCTAACTACTGCCCCATCTCTATCACTCCCTTCCTTGGGAAACTCCTTAAAAAGGTGGCCTGCCCCCAACTGGCCCAACATACTGAGCTCATTGGTTGCCTACAGGACCATCAATCTGGATTCCGAGCATTCCAGAGTCACGGAAACTGCACTTCTGAACACCTGTGAAGAACTGCGTGCATTTCTTGACACTAACTCTCCAGCTGGCCTCATTCTACTTGATCTTTCCTCTGCATTTGATACAGTTAACCATTATTCAATCCTCATAAAACGCCTCCAAGATGCCCTGGGTGTCTCGGAACTAGCACTGTAACTGGCTGACCTCCTTCCTCACTGACCGCACCTCCCTGGTCATCCTGGGCTCTTTCTCCACTCATACCTCTTTCTCCACCTCTAGCCTTCCCCAAGGTTCTAACCTCTTGCACAGGCTCTTTAACGACGATCTTGCTCCCCTTGCACACCTCATCTCCACTTTCGCCCCTCACTTCTGTTGTTATGCAGATGACACCCAACTCTTCTTTGAACTTCTCGCCGATGCTCCCCCTTCTTCCTCCACCATTCCTGACTGCCTATGTGCTATCCAGTACTGGTGTGCCTCCAATGATCTCTGCCTCAATGCCAGCAAGACTGAGATCCTTCCTATTGGGTCTCCCACTCCCTCTTTCCTCCCCTCACTCCGGCCCCCCTCTATGGGATCTCCTCCCTCTTCTGCATTTGAAGCCGGAAATCTTGGAGTCATCTTCGACTCCTCTCTCTCTTTCCTCCCTTACATTTTGGACCTTGCCAAGAAGGCCCGTTTTCACCTCCACCTCCTCAGAGGTATCCTTCCTTTCCTGAACTTTCCCCAGAAGCTCAACATGTCCAGGCTTGACTAGTGCAACAGCCTCTTCCTTAATCTACTCTCTTCCTCTCTCCGCCCCATCCAGCTTGTCCAGAATAGGGTTGGAAGACTTATCCTTGGCCTCAAGCCCAGGGACCGTATCTCTCCAGCCATAAAATCCCTCGACTGGCTCCGGGTTGCTGCAAGGATTACATTTAAATCCCTCTGCATCATCCATGGCTGTCTGAGGCGGAGGACCAATCTACCTACAACTTGCTCTCCCCAAATACTTTCCTTCCATATCCTTAAACTTCTCCGGCTCCAACTCTCTGCGTGTCCGGCGCATTTCCAAGCAGCGAGCTGGCGGCAGATCTCTCTCCTTGGCTGGCTCCCTCCTCCGGAACAGCCTCCCCCCTCCTCTTCGTCTTGAGACAGATCACCTCAAAATCCGGTAGCTCCTCATGACTTTCCTCTTCACCTCCTCCTTCCCCCTCTCACTCGCGTGCTAACACCCCACAGTCGCTGAGATTGGTGGCCTGGGACCTTATGTGTCCTTCTGGGTCCCAGACTCCCGCACCATGTGAGCACTTGCCGTCAGGCACCCACTGGCTTGTGCTTCACAGGCCTGCACTTACCAACGGCAGGTGATCACTCTGTACCAAGCGATCTCTGCCAGGCACTTACTCTTGCACCTCTGCACTTCCCTCTGTGGAATTCCTAGCACTAACCCCATCGCCCGCCCCCCCCTCTCTCTCTCTCTCTCTCTCTCTCTCTCTACTTTCACGTTTTGAATGCTCACAAGGCCTAGTTGGACTGCCCCTTTCCCCTACCATATGGTATTCTTTTGCCTTTGTTCCCATGCTCCCTCACCTTAGTCCTGTGGGCGCTTTGAAACACAATTTCTTGATGTATAAGCACCTTAAAAATGCACAATAAATAAATAAATAAAATATACATCGCAATGGTTTAAGAATGTTGCCATGTCACTTAACCCCAAACCTTGCAGTTAACCAGCCAGATGTGTTAAACTGATTGCGTCACAGAGACTGGCTACAAAAGGAACGCAACACAGCCTGTAATATCAATCAGTGCAAAAGCTCCTTTGTTATTGAGATGGTAACATGCACAGTCAAAGGCCCGCCGTATATAGGATTCCTGGAGAGGGAAGCTGGAAGAGGTAGTCCTTCTTTTATGTTTTTGCCCTTCCCGGTTTTTAATCTTGAAAATCTGTTCCCCTAACCATATTGCTCTCTGAGCTCTGTCACTTTGCACCTTGTCTCTGCACGCTCTAGATTATTCTGGCACCGCTGTCTATGTGCCCAATGTCTGTCACCCTCCCCTTTCTGTGGCTCTTATCAGTTCCGCGTTCTCATCCCGTGCAAGCCTGTCTTGAACACGCAGCCCCTCTGTGCGGATCCAGCCTGACCCAGCTGCAGGGTGGAGAAACCAAACAACAGGCTTGCATGGAAGAGATGAAGGTTTTGTGACTCCAAGGCAGTGGCATCCCACAGTAGCATGCCATATTAATGTCCATAATATGTCAAACGATAGCTGTGCTGTTGCTGTAAATTAGGACCCTGGCTCTACTTCCTTTTCAGGTGATGAGTGAGCAAAGACACCCGTTTGCAGCCACAATCGTACCCTCTCTTCATTTCCACCCAGCATGCATTCTTGCTCTCTTCAGTTTCCCCACTGTCAGCTCCATCAGGAAACAGGATATTTTGAAATGTTATATTTTTATTTGTGAAAACCATGGTTATTTCTTTTAATTGTTGCATGGCACACTATGTTTTGCTCTTGCTAAATATATTGGTTAACTTTAATCAATTTAAGAGTGAAAGAGCCTGGAGTGTGGCTTCTCCACACTTCACACCCTTCTTACCCTAAGGCACTTTGAAATGGGTTTATCTGGAAGAGTCAACAGCGCACACATACATGTAAGTACAGAACAAGTGATTAGAACGTTAAGAAATGTGCCTGTGGGGACTCAGCTAGAAAGCCCACAGGACAGGATCCATACAATATTATTCTATGGTATACTAGTGGATACTAACGCAGCATTTTAAGGTACTACTACTATTCAAGGCCACCTTGACATGGAGTATGTAGAAACGGCCGACTACTTAGTGTTAATCTTCATTACTCCGAGTCAGCTCTTCCTCGTCACAGTCCTTGACATTCCCTCTCTTGTGAGACTCATTGTGGTTTTAAACTGCTTGGTAATTAAACAAGAAATCTTGGTGAGTCAGAGGTGCTTTTATACCCATATTAGGGGAGGAGTAAAAAAATTCGAAGAGCAAACTTTTTTTGTCAGTGACTTATGAAATTCCTGCCTCCCGGGTAAGGACGCATGTCAATAGAATAAGGACGGATGTAAGGAAAACAGATTAGAAGGTAACGTGCATTGTGATGAAAATAATATTTGGAATTGAACTAAGGCTGCCCTGAAGTGTTGGAGAGGGAGTCTGCGTGTTATTAAGAGAGCATTTGGAAAAGTAGATTTGAGATGCGCCCCAGTTTGGCTCTCCTACCTCATGGCGTGGATGGGGTAGTGGCTACTCTGCTCACCAGACTTGTGCTCGGAGTTTGGAGCAGCAGCTGCACGTTCCCTGGCGCGTCCTGTTCGTTCAGTCTGCACAAGGGAACACTGTCATCAGAGCTAGTGCACGGGTCACAGTGCTACTATTCTCCCTGCACTCTTGTGCAAAGTGTAAAGCCTGGCTGCAGGAGAGGTGCAGCGAGGAGGAGATCAAAGGGCGAGCGTCTGAGCTCAAAGCAAAGGGAGAGGACAGGAAGAGTCTGTGAGATGAGACGAGCGAAACATAAAACAAGTGTCCCCGTCTGCAGAGCCGATGGCTCTAAGCTCTCTGCCCTGCATTGCTTTCATCAGCCTGGCCCTGGAAAACGAATGAAGGAGGATGCCGAGGCAGGCTCAAAGCCTGCACCTACCAGCAGGGCAGTTCCTAGCCAATTTGGTACCCAGGGCGAAACACTAGAATGTGCCCCCTGGCTGGCACACGTCACCTCTGTGTCACGTGACAAAACCCTCCACAGTATCAATGCATCATAATTGCTAAACAAATGAAACAGATTTTCATTACATTGTAATTCAAGTACTTTACAGAAGAATTCTAATGTGAAAATACAGCTGTTGCTGCCCAAGTAAATCTTTCTTTTGTCACCTGCTCTTAGGGAAGGCCTTGCCTGGATGCATTTTCAAACTGTCCGTACTGGCACACTGCAGTGTAACCAGCCTGCTGTGGTCCGAGGGACCATGCACCACTGGCCCTGTGTTGCAGGCGTTCTATTCGTACCACCTCACTTGTATTTTGCAAGAGGTAACACTAGACTAACCACAGGAATTATGTTCTGGTAGAAGTTTATCATTCCAAGGTGGACAGTCCGGTACACCCTTGTTGTACTCTCTCAAAATACCCCTATGAGAGAGGAAAAGGGGATTATTGCACCAATGAGTGTTCCTGTCTGCTTTGCATTAAATCACAGAGCATTTTGGGAATATAACAATGATCAAAGATCTCTATATTTGATAAACAAGTCTGTGATAAAAAGGTTGTGTGAATCAGTAAATACATAACAAACACAGTTCCATGTCATTTCATCGCGGGATGTTTTTTCGCAGGTTTTTTTACCGGGTTTTTTTTAACGAAAAAAACTCAGCGAAATTTTTGTAAATTATTTTTGGGGGGTTCCTCCCCCATTTTCTTTAATTTGTATTTATTCCCAAACACCCACACGCCATATATATAATTTACTAACCCCCTAAAAAATTTGAAGGGTTTTTTAAAAAAAAAATTTGCGGCAAAATACCCCGTGAAAAAACATCCCGCAATGAAAGAACGTCATACCAACAGACACAAGGCTTGGTGCTCACATCACTGTTCACAACACTCCCCCTAACATTAAAACGTTTGAATGTTTGTACCCATGAACCATACACACTCATTCAGAAACCAATCAAATAGGGTATAACAACTCTTTTGCTTCTTGTTTCTGGAGAATTCTAGATACAGAGGGGCTAGGTCTCAGTCTGAGCATGCCCAGTCGCCAATACAGAAACATATTTAGGGAATTATATCTTTAGATAGCAACAGTTACCCTACAAGAGACAACCAAAAAAGAGAGAAAAATGTACAGAAAGGATTGAACTTCTTACAAACGTTAGCCTGACTGGGTAACACGGTGATGAAGTGTTTTAACCAAAACCGGCTTCTGATACGTGGTATAGGGTCGACATTTCCTCAGCCACTACCTTCTCACAATTTGCAGGCCTCAGGGATTATTTCTGCACAAAGAGCCGGCCCATGCTTTATCTAACAGAGCTGGCATTCGCATCTCTTATTAGGCTGGCCTGCAGCTAGTGAAATAAATGGTGTGGCGGGGTAAACAGGATGTTTGGCCTAGTGGAGGTACAATTTGAGGGAACTTCTTTGATTGCTTTATGTGTTTAACTGTGGGGACAGTATTGCACACTCGTTTCAACTGCATTCATTAATTTCATTTATTTTGTCATTTGCATACACAAACAATTCCAGTGCGCTATTGTATGGCCATCGGACACATCAAACAAAGAGTCATATATGCTGTTACATAGAGAAGCAGCACATAGACAGACGCCTTAACAAACAGGATGGTGTCTTGGGCAGCACACAAATCATTCCTACCCACATAATCAGTGCATTGATTTCTCACAGACTTCTGTCTGCACAGTGACCCAGTGGACCCTGCTTTCCTAATCAAGGTGCCAAGTCACATTGAGCAGCCATTTGACAGTGGTTGGCGTTTTAAGAAAATGAAAAGTTTGTTGATGCCGAGGGAATGCATTTGGTGCATGTCCCAAAGCAGCCCCTAGACCACTTAGGCAACAAAATGAAAGTTAATATTCTCAGGCATGCGCCATATTTAACTAAAATATAATATGCAAAAAAAGGTTTTGGTGTGTGAAAATAAAGAACCTAGTTTAAACTTTTTCTGTGTGGCATGTTTATTCTCTTGGAAGAATGTCTAGATTTTGTCAGCTAACTGATGCTTTGTGCTGGCCTTCAGAATAAAAATGCCCCATGTTCAGTTCCCATCTCTGTGGTGTAAAAGAAATGGCTTGTTAAATGAGCCATCACTTATAAATGGCCCCAACTTTAAATGCTTTATCAACACAAAGTGCATAAGCTGGACACTGGGGGGAGTCCAACAAGAGCATCTGAGAGGCTGCATTTGCAATATGCATTCCTTTATTTGAAACAAAGGAATGCTTAACTCTTTACCGGCAGCAAACTCAGAGGCAGCTGTCTGGGTCTGCCCTTCCCCCCGGGATGCCTTAAACTCTGCTCGCCGTGCAGTTGCCCCCTTTGCTTACCCCAAAAAACGGGGCTGCCAACCAGTCTTGCAAGTGGACCTTTTTATTTCAGCCCCTCCCCATCGCCTCGCTCAACAAGAGCGAGACAGTTTTACCCAAAAATACTATTAATTGGCCAGCAATTCTGAAGTGGGCAGATCCTCCATTGCAACTGCCACCGGACACAAGACTATGGGGCTGGAAGATCTTCCTGGCCATAACAGTACACTTAGACTCTGCCCACAATTTACCTCCAGCTTCTCTGCCGCTTGCCTACACACTGCTCTTAATCGGCGGATCACGTGCCATGCAGGCTCCATTCACAATTGCAACAGTGTTGCCAAAAATTGTGCCTGCCTTCTGTGCACCAGCTAGAGGGCTCCCCAAGCTCGGGCCAGCATAGTGGGGCCTCACTCTTCATGCATTGTACTTTGCAAAAAGGCTCAGTGTTGGAAACACACACTGACCTGTTTTTTAAAGGGCAGTTCATGAAAGCTCCTACATTAATTGGTGTTCCAGGGTGTCCTGGCTTGTGCAGCAGCAGGGACGTCATCTCACCAAAATGCCAGGGGTAGCGGAAGTGACATCACACGACCCTTGACCCCCTGGTGACATCACAGGAAGTGATGTCATTTGACCCCACCCCAAAGTGATATCGCAGGAAGTGATGGAACACGACCTTTAATCCGTTGACAAAACAGGAAGTGGCATCACATAGCATTGTACACTATGAAAAATATGGTTACGATATCACTATAATGTGATGTACATTTCATACCTGAATGGATCGCCATATGTATCGTTAAAATCAGTGTGTATAGGCCCATATTACCGAATTACTGTGATTGCTAGCAGACGTCCATGACCAAATGATAATGATTTGTTATTATATAGGACTTACGCTTAAGTGCTTTACATAGAAGAAATATACACCCAATATCACCCAACCTGTGTTGGTACCCATTTATCGACCTCAGTAGGATGAAAGGCTGAGTTGAGGCGTTTGAGAACAGACTAAATCAGTGACTCACCCCCTGAAGTGTGCCTGAAATAAACCTTTAATGAGTCTAGCAATTATTGCATAGAATTCCAGAAAGACACATTTTTTGGCATTCCTATTCTTTCTTATTTAGGTTCAGTGCTGAAAGTGTTAGACTTGGGGCCCTCATGTTCTTTTTGTTCTTTTTTTAAGGGGCCTGAACAAGAAAGCTAGCCACTCCAGAATTAAAGAGCCACATGGTGCTGGTCACAGTCCAGGAGCTTGCATTGCAAAAAATAAAATAAAAAGTATCATTTTTTTTTTTTTTTTTAGAGGTCGCAAGGGAGACCACAGAGGTTGCAAGGGTCGCACTTGCGACCTCTGGCGACCCACAAATGGCATCTCTGTGCAGCAGCTTGGACCTAGGGGCAAAGAAGGTGGGCCTGGCTCGTTAACGCCACCCTGTCCAAGTCACTGCACTCTCTGTTTCCCTTACTTTCTTCATCTCCACAGTACTGGAAATGAGAACATTTTACTGGGGTACCCCTCTCATCCTTGGAAGGGCGGGGCTGTGGGGAGAAGGGGGCGGGGCTGAGTGGCGTGGGCCCAGGGCAGGTCATGCAATAGAGTATCTCTTCAAAGAACCCAATCGTGGTGATTTGGATAAAAGCAAAGAGCATTGTGGGAACATTAGTATGTACAGAATTTTAAATTTGAAACATGTCTTATTGCGATTTAGTAAGAAACCCTTTTGAGTGAATAAGGGAAGTTGAGGTCTGCAGTTTTAATTGGTCACACTACTCACCCTAAGAAAAAAATGTCTCTACATTGCAGAACATGTAGACCAGTCTGGACAGTTACAGTAAATATGTGAGGATTTGGCTGTTTAGCCATTCCGTTGCCAAGGCCAAGTGTACTGAAAGTGTCTGTTCAAATGTGATTTGCTTGTGTTGCCAGACATGTCTTGCTGGAGCCTTGCTTGGTCGCCTCGAGCTGCCTAAAACTCTCTTCTTTAGAGATTTCTCTTCTTACCCCTCATCTTTCTCTCTTTCTTCCCTGTTTCCTCTATTAAGTTATCAGGTTGTTCTCTCTCTCCACCCAGACATACAAAAGAGAACTAGCTTGTCCCTCATAGCAGCCAACTGACCCATGACATGAGGGTTTGTCCTGTATTAAATCACCATGCTCTCGAGGCCACAAGGGTGTCAGAAAACCCGTGAGCAGGGAAGGCTGAGAAACCACATCTTTAATTAGCTATCCTGAGGTCTACTTCTGTAAACAGGCACAGGGCTGACCTCTTGTGATGACACTGTGCAGGCTTTGGCGTGTGCTAGGGCACCGCTCTCCCATGTGCCTTCCTGCCCCCCACTCCTCACCATTAAAACTGTGAATGGAAGGCCGAGGCGTCTCTAAGGCCACTTAACCAAGCATGGCATTAGGGACTTGCAAATCACTTAACTTTTCTGTATATTTGAAAGGGCGGCAAGTGTTCTGCTTTTGAATTAACGCTTGTGTGATGAGCTCATGGGGGCTTTGCATTTCAAAGCCCCCAGACAGCACCAACAGTTGACTATGGAAATCTGCATGTTCCCTCAAGAAAATGTGACAGTGCCACAAATTAGTCCGGGAACTACGGTACCGGTAAGGTTCCCGGTACTGTAGTTTCCGGACCGGCAAACTACGAGTTGTGCTTGCGGGTTCCTTTCTGCCCGCCAGGTCTGACCTGGTGGGCAGAGTGGCACCAGCGAGCACAGCATGTCGGATGCAACTGCACCATTTATAACGGTGCCGGTGCATGCGACTTCCCCATTCCCATTGAGCCCTGTGGGGCTCAATGGGAATGGGGAGCATTCCATTCCGGCGACCACGAAAGGGCAATTACTGGGTCCGGCTGGGCGGTAATGACCCGGTAATGGCCCACGCGCGGGTGGCGGAGATTTTCGCAAGTTTGGTGGCAGCCTGCCGGTTTTACCGGCAAGGCTACTGCCAAACTTCTAATGAGACCCCTTGTCTTATTTGAAACTGGCTGATTTACTTCAATGATGTTTTGAACAAAAGTGTTTTGTTTTCTTTTTCTTTGGAACTTCAGTTGTTTTTACACTGCACATAATTACATGTTGCAGGTTGAGGGCCCTTAAAGCTTCAAATTAAGTTGCAGAAGCAAGGGGAGAAAGATTAGTCTACCATTTCTATGTATTCCGTTGCTTGTATACTTACACTCTGAATGGGGAATATAATTCGACAATCATTCTCTTTGCGCTTAATGCATTTATACAAGGATTGATTTATTTGTCAGATTGGTTTAGTAATATTTTTTTTAAAAACATAGCTGAGGAAATATGTGCTCAGTATGCGGCCTAAATTGCAGACTGGGCTCATCTGCCAGCTTTTCCACTTTAAATCTGTGATGCCTTGGCCTTGTTGGGCCTCCTCAGTGAGGTGAAGCTGTGCCTCTCTGTGCACAGTGAGCAAGGGGTCTACATCTGTGTTACCCTGGGTAACTTACATTGAAACCCCAAATCCTGAAACGTTTCAACAAAGATCTGGGAGCCCCTCTACCGAGAATGAACATGGACAAATAACCTGTTCTACGGGTAGGCTCGCACTCGGGAGGGTGTATAACTACGATTTAGCTCACTGTACCTTTCACAGAGAAATATCCATTGGCATATCAGGCTGGTCCCACCCACGTGGACAGCCCAGCACTGAAATGGTAGGCAATTCCCCTGAACTCCTTATCAAATCTGCCCGCCATGTCTGTACAATCTAAGCACGACTTTCATAAAGTCCTGTTACTTGCGCTGGTGATGGGTACAGCATTCAGTAACCGGTGAACAATGCAAAATTCAGACAGAAAATGGTCATACACAGACAGTCACAGCTATCCTCTTACAGTGGTCTTCAAACTGTTTAGGCCTGGCCCCCCCCGAAAACAAAATGTATGCAGGCCAGGCCCCCCTAAAAATGCCAAATGGACAGTAAGTTCAAATGGCTAAGAACTATCCCGTGCTGTCACCGCACCCTACTCCCAGTATAGTCCCTGGGCTACCGCACCTGCTCCCATCACAGTCTCTGGACTCCCTAATTCCACTCCGAGCCCGGTCCCTGTACTCTCCCCACCCCACCACAGACCAGGGGCTCTCCAAACCCTGCCCCCACTACTATCCCATGGCTCCCGCCCATCCTGCTCCCACCACAGTCCCTGGGCTTCCCCACCCTCCGCCCAGCACAGTCCCAGAGCCAGCGGTGGCTGGTGAATTTTTTAAGTGGAGGGGCATGAATATTTCCACCAGATATGCCATCGTGACTGAGCGCAGTGAGGGAGCCCGAACCAATGAAGGGGTGAGGGCAGGGTCCCCCCACCGTGAATTCTTTTAAATAATGGGTTAAAATGATGCATTTTAGAGTATACTTTAAAAAGAAATGGGTAAAAAGCCAAACAGTTTGCAATTGGCATTGGTAGGCCTGGGGGCAGGCATGATATTTTTTACTGGATATCTATGATAGATGTCCAGTAAAACGATACAATTCCTGTCCCTTGGGCCCCACAGGGCCTAACACAATCAACATGATTATGAGTGTATGCAAGGCGCTGGGGGACCAAGAGGGAAAGCATGGAATTTTTGACTGGACATCTATGATATATATCCAGTAAAAAAAATACCATCCCTGTGCTCTGTCCTCCACAGCGCCTCAGAGGAGAGCTGATTTTGGCAGGTTGGTAGGGGGATTGTGCAACAAAGTCATTTTTAAAATGCCTTTGTTGTACAATCCTCCATAACCCCTCGACGCCCACTTGCCAAAATCAGCTTAACGGACCAAAACAAACACACACACACACATTCACACAGCAATCACTCTATCATTCACACGAGCACCCATCACCATACACTCACCCATAACACAAGCATACACGCATCCATAAACATATTTATATTGTTTAAAAATGAACATAAACTTACCTTCTGCAGGGGATCGCGCGTGGGTGCTGAAACGGCCCGCTCCAGGCTGCTCTGTCCGTATGTGTGAGGAGGTGCAGGAGCATTTCCAATGAGATATGCAAGGCAGGCGAAGCAAAATATTCCCAGCATTGCATGGCTCAGTGAGTATGTGCAGCTGGGGAAATGAACTGAATTGTGAAAGGGAAACAGAGTTTCCCTTTGACAGTTCAGCAAGCCCAGGGGCACTCCTTCAGCTGGAAAAAGCAGCCGAGGGAGTGCTTAGTGTTTCACTGGACTGGCTCCTTGGCTCCTGCATAATGGGTGAGGGGGCCACTGGGTGGACACCCCCTCGGCATTTATGGATGAGCCACCAGGCTCAGACTGGCCTGTAGGGCATTGCCTGTACCAAAAATGCAAAATGCTAGTGTGGGCCAGTCAAAACTGGCTACTTTTTGGGAAATGTGGGCCAGTTTGATGAGTTACTTCACTATGTAGTTAGTAGCTTTCACCATTGTTGCTGAATACATATTCTTTAAATATCACAATTTGCTTACATTTTAACAACAAAAAAACCTTTGGGTACTTTTTTTAAACAGTCTGTGACTAAAGGAATGAATATCCATTTGCAACTGCGGGGCACTTTTTAATTGGTGCCTGAGACAGTTTCATTCTCCAGTCCGACCATGTGAGCTGCCTCTGCCCATTTCCTAAAAACAAAAAAAGAATTAAAAAAATGTTTTTAACATTTCATGCTGGCCTTTTGCACCCCCCTGGCGGGACCTGCCCCAGAGTTTGAAGAACTCTGTGACTTAGCCCAATCATGGTCAATTAATTAATGAAAACTGATGAGCCACTCTTCATCAGTTACATGAATGACAACAATGAGCCAGCCCAGCCACTCACAAAAACTATAACTGTAAGAAACAAAAAAAAAGACTAGAACACATGTCAAAAAACATAGTACCAAAACAATCACAAATTAAGTCTAAATAAGCACTGGTGCTTGAAAATAAGTCTTGGGGCTAAGACCCAGCAAGACTCTCAGCCCCATCAAATGCTGGCACAAATTAAGCACTGTTTGCAGGTGAAAGTGGCGGAGGTACAATCCCTACCCATTTGCTCCATGAATCTGCCCCTGCGATTTCTGCACTCTTTGGGACTCTGGCATCCAAGCATCCAAGCTGATATGTAGTAATTTTGTCTGCCTCCTAAGGTTGGAAAGGGTGCTAGAGAGCTTATATTGACGTGCATATAATGTCCTCCATGCACAATTTTATTTTTTTAAATTATATTGCTTAAAGAGCGAAGCTAGCTCGAGAGCAGCGGGGCGCTTTACAACATGAGGGCACCAGAATTGGGCTTGACGTTATATGCAGTAGCGAAGTAATGTTGAAGGGGTGAGGAAGGTATTCTTATTCGTTCAGCAGGTATTGTTGAAAGAGCCACACTTTCAGTGTTTTGCGAAACTGGAGGGTGTTGGGGGCATTTCAAGCTTCTCCGTGGATTGAGTGCCAGATAATTGAGGCGTGGCAGGAGACCTGGCTAGCTTAGACCCCAACCTTTCAATTGTTTTGCTACATGAGGTGTGAGTGCCTCGATAGGTGTGGAGTTTAGTTGCCAAGTATGTTGGTGTTCTGCTTGAGACTGCTTTGTCGGTGATACATGATGTTTTGAATATAATCCTCGAAGTGATCCAGTGAAACTCATGCAGTGTTGGAGGGATAAGGTAGAATTAGTGGGCACCAGCAATTAGGTGATCTACGGCATGGTGGTCTACCTTGTGGCGGGGCAGGTACATGGCTCGAAGCCCAGTAAGGCAGTGTTTCCCGCCATCGATGTGTGAGATCATGAGGGCCTGGACCACCATGCAGAAATCATGCAGGAAATGAAAGATTTTATTTTGTAGAGTGTAAAGATCTGTAGCCATGTGGTTTGCACCTTTCTGGTCGTGTGCTTTTAGAAGGTAGGGCTACTGTTAAATATGAAGGCCAGGGATTTTGCTGAGTTTGACAGCTGAGGGGGGAAAACTTGCAGGTGCATGTTGTCCAGCCATTGTTGCACAAGTGGTTGTTTGGTGGGGAGACCACTGGGGACAAATTCAGTTGTCATGGGGTTCAGTTGGAGGTAGGCATTTGACACCCATATTTGGATGGTGGCCAGGCATTCGACAAGGCAACCGATGACCTGGCATGCCACTGAACATTAGTAGGATTTGCTGTTTTCAGTGTTTATTTTTCCAGTGGAGTTTTTCCAATGTTTTCAACATTTTTCTGAATCTGTGTTTATCAGTGTTTTCCCGTCTGCCCCCTTAGAAAAATAGCAGGTAACTGTTTTCAAATATTCTTTTATCGTTTCATTGCATGTATAAGTAGGGTAATATCTCTCATGACTGGCTTCAAGAATAACACATGCCCAGGTTTGAGAGGTTACCTTCGAAATCCACCCTTATGCAACCATTGCTCAAAAACATTCATCAAGCGCAGACTGACTTTGACCTGTTTTGACACTGGTATTGTTATGTATAAAAGAAGGCAGGATTTGAGAACTCACAATTTTTTTAGGCAATGCACAGTGAGATAAAATGATTTGCCACAGATCATGCACTTTGATTAAACAGCGTGCTACATGCCCCTTGTTTTATGGCTGGTCCCGTGGTGACTGTTGTGATACATCAAAGGACCCCCAACTAACTGCATTTAAGCCATACAGAAAAGGTGGGAAAAATCACTGGCTGCAAGAATAACATATGCCACGGTACTTTTTCCCCATAGCGAAAATCAAAAGCTGGCACCCATGAATATATGCACATTAAGTGAACATATATATTAAAGTGAAATATACAAATGGAGTTCAATTGACCTTCCTTTTAGAAGAAAATGCACAAGACAAAAGTGCATTGGACTTTTAAAAAGTGTAATGAACACCACAAAAATAACTTGAGTGATGAAATGTTCCAATAAATATGCTGGCAAACTATAAAAGGTGCTCACCTTTTAAACCCAGCAATCTGTAGTAAAATATTCCCTGGAATCAAAATCCCAATACGAGACAAGTGCTTGTGATCACATGGGTAAGCATCTGCACTGAGAACATGACAACCCGAGTAAAATCCTGGTAGCCAAATACTTAGAAAGCTTGCCAACCAAAAAAAAAAAGGGTTATCCCAACCCTCTAAACAAACGTTATGCTGTCGACCCACATTTATCCTTCACTTGTGCCCTGAAAAGCATCCACAATCAGGGAAACCTCTCTTGCCACACCCTAGGAAAATATTCACGACTCAATTGCCCTCTCCTCATTTCACCTCCTCACCCACATGTCTGGCTTTCAAAAATACTCTGCTTTATAAAGATAACTTGAAAAGTACACATACCATAGTAAGGTACTCAATCAAATATATAAATCCTTAAAGGCCTATGTTAGGCAAAAAGTGTACAATTATCTAATTTTTCCTACCAACTTGACTGGGAGACTAAAAACACCAGAATGCAATTCCTCAAAAGGCAAAAGATGTCATTTGGGTGTTGAAAATATATTTTCAAGGCTTATAACATAATGTAATGTGTGAAAGTGTTACCTGTTAGTGTTTCAGTGTTTGACAAATGCAGTGATGAAAATATTACATTCTACCAAAAACAATCTCTTTTTCATGTTAAGTATGAACATCTAAAAATAATGTAGTTAGTTTAAAACTGTTCTGTTTGATATTGGACTGGAGGACGGCATAGATTTAGCCAATGTTCTGTGTGCTTTCAGAATGAAATGCCCATTTGCATTTCTTCTCACAGAAAGGTTACAAGCGTCTTGTCCAAAACAATGGTCCCTTAAATGAGCCATGATTTATAAATCGCTCCTAATTTATTTTAAAACTCTCCTTGAAGAAAGAAAGTGCTAAGCAGCAATTAAGGGGCTTGCAGCTTCTGACGGTGCACTGGGTGCAGGTGCTCTAGAGACCCACAGGGTGTGTCCATGACACCATGGCCTCAGGAGAGCCTCGTACATTGAAGCCACACATGGCTTTCCTTTTAAAGCCGACAGGCAGCTGACACTTTTCACTGCTCTCCTCCAGATTGGGCAAGCCGGGCCTTTCAAAGGATGAATCTTTCACTTGGATGAGACAAAAGAAAGGCGCTGACGTGTGCTGCAGAGAGACTGGCAAGAGATCAAGAAGCTTAACACTAGCACACAGATCTCAACTGAAACTGGAGTTTCCCAGATTCCCCCAAGGAGAAAGAAAACAATCTCGGGGGACTTTTGCAGTTTCTTTTCTATTTTACCGAAAGTCAGAAAGCCTTACCATAAGGTACAGCTGAGTGTCATCAGCACTGATGGATAGCTATGTGCATCACTGCCACTTGACACAGCACATAGGCATCTGCAAACAGATGTGAACGCTGACATAGATCAGATAACCCCTCTGCCCTTTCCATGGTTCACAAACTCAGCTGGAGTTGATGTGCCTCCTTGGTGATCACATTTTATCTGCTAGCATTTCAGTTTTCTGAGAAATGGGAGAGGGCACCATGTGCACAGAGGAACAACGGGAAGCAGGCATTGGGATTTGTGAGGGATAAGATGGTGAAGATAGGATTTATTTGTGTATATGCAGAGTTTTATATAGTGCAATTGTATCTGTGAAGTAGCAGAGTGCTGTATAAGCATGGGATACAGTGATAGGGCACTATACAATGGATATAGTTAGAATGAGGCTATTAAGAATACACTTAGAAGGTTAAGGACACAGAAAGTTGCAGGCAAAGGATATGGGTTAGGGTGGATAAGGTAGACCTATCTTAGATTAATTTGTTGGTTGATCTAAAGCTATACTCCTGTGGGTGTCATGCAGTCCAGGGTGGGCTGCATCAGCGATGCCCATCTTTGCCTTCTTCTGCTATGAGAGAGGATGCAAGTGTGTTCCTTTTTAATAACCTCAGACGACCCCATGGAGGCACGTCATTAAGAAACCATCCCATATTTTCCATTATGTTGTCTAAGCTAATCCCTCTAGAAGACCCCCAAAGGCAGGAAGCCATTTAGGTGCACCTCCCCGTATGCCTGCCATTTCCAGTGTTTGTGAGTTTCATAAGGCAACTATGAGTATGATTTTTCTGAGTTTCTATCCAGGATTTCACACTTGTAATCACTCATTCTTATTTTCAATACATTTTAGTAGGATATAACCAGCCAGTAACATTATTAACTTGCACTTTCTGCATTTCAGAGATGTAGAGATTCTTTTATTAATCATGCAAAAGTGCCTATAACATTTTTGGATTAGTGAGGCCAACTTCTCACCTTAACCCCCTACTCCCCATTACCCTGGTCTCCCTGCTAACCCCATCCCAGGGTGCTCAGACATTTTAATGCGAGTCAGCGTAGAGACAACCGAGAGTACACCTCAACAGAGCCACATACCTTGTGACAAGAGTGCACATCAGCATTCACTCTTAACATAGTGGGGATAAGGAAGATTTAGCCCACCGACAGAACCCCCACTCATATTACTGTTTTCTTTCAGAACTTTACAGTGAAAGCCATGGCATAACAGATAGTAGTGGGCCGACTACATCCCAGCCAGAAGTATCAGTGCAAACCCCTTGTCTCTCAATCTTAAAGGATAGTTCCGGGACTTTTTTTTATTGTCCCTACGGTTCGGCCATGTGTTTTTAAGCATAAATCGGTAGATCGTAGAAAACTTTCCTATGGACCTTACCCGACTTTTCGTCCATTAACGCACTCGAAATCAGCCGCCATTTTGTGATAATCCTATCATTTCCCCACATCGACCTGGCTCACCTGCGTTTGCGGCACTAAATCATATCCCCCGCCCCTGAAACAGACTTTATCAAAACATTCATATTCCCCACCTCTATCCGTGACGTGACTGTGCTGCGTAGGCAAACGCGCCCAGGCGTCTTCTACGCTACTCCACACAGAACCCGGAAACCAACACAGATCAGCTCACAACACAGCGCGCCACAATTCGGAATATGAAACTGTACTTTTAAATCAAACCGCAAGATTGTAAATTTGGTAAAGTACATTTATTTGACATCAAATGTTTAGAGAATATTCAGCGATTTGCATTTTTATTTGCTCACGTTCCAAAAAATTCGTTTTGAGGCAAGCAATGTTCGTGTGCAGTACACAGGGTGTTGGTTTACGATAAAATAAGCTCTTCGGTCGCACTGATAATCGCATGGCTGTTCCAACAACGAGGCACTAGGCCACCACAACGGTATGTATGTTGCATCTAGCCATTAGTACCGCGTAAGGGCATACTTGTACTTGGCGATCGTCCCATAAAATGGTCAGGGTGGTAACGTTGTTCACGCGGAGAAGCAACTGGCGGTTGTAAAAGCCATCCGCCGGTGCCTGGTACTCGTGACACAGACAATAATGAAGGATGTACCTGTTTTAAAAACATAAAAAATGAAATTAGTCTCACCATCAGATCTTTATTAAAATTATTCATTTTATATATTAGGTCGGGAAATTATTTCATAGCTAAGACAGTGCAACTGGGTATTATATGTCATTTCCAGTAACCCACCCCCTCTCCTCCGCCTTTTTCAGAGCCGCCTGAGCGCCAGTGGACCACTTCGTCACTGATATGATATAATATGGCATTTGCAACGCGCCTATACACAAGTGTTTCAAGGCGTGGCGAGGCAGGGAGGGGGGGGGAACAAGGAGAAGACAGACAGCGATCCTACTAGGCCAGGTGTCATTCAGATCGCGCAAGTGCAGGGGTAGGGGGAAGGTAAAAGTGCAAGGGGAAGGGGAGGGAGGAAGTGGAGTACAAGGTAAGTAGCATAAAATAATAAATACATAGGGCCAGCTGGTGGCGAGTGCAAGGTAAGTGCAGAACAAGTGCTGGGAAGGGGGGGATGTAGGATACTGAGACAGTCCCCCAGTGCAGGGGTTGACAGGGAGGCAGTGCAGGTGGAGAGTGGAAGGGCCCAGGACCGAGGTCGCAGACAGTGGACCAGTTGTAGCAGGGGAGAGGGAGAGAGAAAGCAGAAGCAAAGAGGAAGGTTTTGAGGTGCTTCCGTAAAAGGAGATGGTTCTCCTCAAGATAGTGCGCGGTACAAAACAATATGCCACATAGAACGAACAAGTACAACTTAACCCGTCTTTAAAGCTACTGTATAGTAATTAAATTGCGGTATAAACTCATCTAAAGAGTTACTTACATTATATTTGCATTTTCCATTGTGTCTGTGCGTAGGGCAGCCCCGAAATACCACTCCTTCTATGCCGACGTTATTTCTTCTAATGAACGAACATTAAATGGCTATCGTTTCTGAAATTTTATTCATTATCGTTTCTTACGTTATTGCACCACACCCCCAAAAAGAAGTCTTTCGGGATGGTCCCGGCCTGTCAAGGTCAAATAACAATAGAACCTTATACTGAGTCGTGGGCCATTCCGGCACCCGAGCAAAAAATCAAAGCAGCTGACCTTCACTTTGAACGAGCACACATTCCTAGTTAGCTACATTCAGTGTAAGGCCATCTCACAGGACTTGAAATTTACACTCCATCTTTGCATTTTGTCTGCGTGCTTTGCAGCCCCAGAGAACCATAAATACGGAGACATTCTATATTTTTTGAAAAATGATTTATATTACTGTTTGGTTTAATTTAATGCGCAAATGAACAAGGTTGGATAGACACATTGCATGTACACTGAGCAATCACTTTTATTTACACAATACATAGCTACACATATTCAATGGGCCTGCGACATGAGGAGACTCCAGAGCAAAGTCACAGGTGACACCCGGGTGGTTCGCACTACTGCACGGTGAAGGGAGGGGCAAGGGTGGAGAGACACATTGCATGTACACTGAGCAATCACTTTTATTTACACAATACATAGCTACACATATTCAATGGGCCTGCGACATGAGGAGACTCGAGAGCAAAGTCACAGGTGACACCCGGGTGGTTCGCACTACTGCACGATGAAGGGAGGGGCAAGGGTGGAGAGACACATTGCATGTACACTGAGCAATCACTTTTATTTACACATTACATAGATACACATATTCAATGGGCCTGCAACATGAGGAGACTCGAGAGAACAGACAATCAAATTACAATAATTTAAACCGTGATGTGTATTTCTCAATGAGCTCTGCTTTAGGTGGACATGGAACAGAGGCAATGTTGGGTGGCAATGCAGTTGTCCCCTGCACAGGTTCGTTCACAACTCCATGTATGTGCCTATCTAGGACATCAACAATAAGTCTCTCAATAAACTCATATTGCATATCTTCAAACACTGGTTTGATCACCCATTGTTTACTTCTTTTAGTGAAGGCCTTATTGTAGCGAAGCGTCCCTAAAGTTCCGATCGTCCTACTTTGTTGACGGCCAACATTATGGTTATGTGCCAAGACCGCTAGAAGAGTCCGATTTATCATGCCCTCCATGCCAAAATGCAATCGTTTTGGCCTGTACTTTAGGCACATATTGTGGAACACCTCCAAATCTCCTGTGTGGCAGAATTCCGTGAGTCCCCTCAAATCTCTTGTTATAGTTTTATCAAATACAATCTTTTCAATGGCTTTGTGAGTGGGTGATGAAGGAATCAACCACTTCTTCTTCCGTGCCTCCTCTGTGGACAAATGGCCATGTTCACAATTGTGGAAATGTTGGTTTGTGGTCCAGCGGTGAACGTTGCTACAGTGTAGCATTACTGACCGCCATTTTTCCAGTAGAATTTCCAACGACCCTTCACATGTTTTTGAGCTCCACCAAAGATGGTTGCTGATTGACTTGGACCACTGTGAAATACCTTGCATATCTTTTTTTTTACCTGCAGCCGACGTTTTTTTATTGATTGTTTTTGCAAGATGCCATACGTCAAATTGGTGATTTATATTTTTGTACTCTTCTCTCATTGTCTTGGCAATTGAAACGTGTCTGTCCGTGGCTATCAGGTCGATCACCATTCCCCGCGATTGTAGTTCTTGCAATGATGCTACAAAGCCAACTTTCTCCATGGCCACTGAGGATGTACTTTGTGACACCTGCACGACCACCGAACTCACAATTTTCTTACTTTCCATGTCCTGAAAGTGGTAGGTGCAGTACTTGGCTGAAAATCCTGGGCTGTCGCACTGTCCATCACCGGCTAGCCTGAACCGTTTGCCCGCGAATGTACTTTCAATAGACATTTTTTCCATTCTCCAAGCTTCGCTAATGGCTGGAAATAGATAATCGGTTTGGTATTTGTAGAACTGAGTTTTCGCAATGAAATGGATTCCCACAAACTGAAAGAAATACTCTAACTTTTTAAAACTTGAACCACTAAAAAGTGCGGCCGCTGCACAAAGTAGAATGCCTGCTGGCAGTTGCCCCAGCATGGGTTGTGCAGACCATGAGAACGGATGATATTGTGTACAGGTGGCATGTATTTTAAGGTTAGTGCCTCGAATTGCACGAGTCACATTAATCAATGGCTCCCCACATACTTCCCCACCAACCGAATGCCCACATTTCATCTTAATAATAATATCAATCAAACAACTATCGAATACAATGAATTTGGCCTCTTTCCTTATACTGTCACTCTGCATCCCAGCTGGTTCGGCCTGTAACGTTGAGGACATGTCACTCACATTAAAGGTACAATCTCTGATATCGTCTTCCGCTATGTTCAGTGATATTGATGGTGTTTCATTGTCGTCCATTTCATTCTCTTCCATTGCAACATCTGTTCCTTCTCCGGCGATGGGAGAATAAAACAATTTCTTCAACTTTCTCGCGGTCTTAGTTTTTGCGGGTGTGGATTCTGTGAATTGATCTCCGACTGCATCCGAACTACCAGGAGGACATTCACTATCAATGGCTGGTGGTGGTATAGCTCCGTTGTCAATCACTTCATATTCTTCCCATTGGCACGATGCATCTCCAGTCTCAAGTCCCTGCCAAAAGGTTTGACAAGCAACATCTCTCGTTCGCTTCACTGTCTGTGTAGATCTAGTTCGTACACCCACTCGCAACTAGAGGACAGATTGGAAAAGGGATGTTCAGTTTAAACACAACTTACAGTATTGAACTATTAACAGTGAAAAACAACATAATATAGTGACCAGGACACTAACCTTCTTTTGCTTTCTTTTCTTTGAAACTTTCTTGCCTCGAACTTCAACATCTGGACGCTGTTGCTCCGACTCGTGTGTGCATGTCTCCACTTCCTCTTGCGCTGCAACGACTATATTTTCATGATAAGCACATCCATCACGCACTGACGCTCCATCGACTCCCTGAAACATAGAACTTTCATTAGTATGTATAATAATATTGAAAACACAAAATGTACTTGGGGACCAATACCCACGTACATCTCAACAGCAAAACACGAATGAACGCATTGTGTAGAACATTCAAACGACAATTATTCACGCATTGTTGATCTAGTTAGATGGAACTGTCAAGATCCATACCTCGGGCTTCGCATAGACTTCCATTGATGATATTATTGAAGATGACGCTTCAGCAACTCCCTGAAACACAGTAATTGCATTAGTATGGTTTTCTATTTTGTTAAAAAGAACATAAACTTTGTGCAGGCGTCAACGGCTCATCTAAATAGACCTGCACAAATGATCAGTTGTCTAAAATAAATAATGGATATCTAAATATGATTCGATTTGCTCGATCGTTGGAAGTGTCACCACCCAGAGATCTGCATCAACTACTAGGGGTGATGTTCTTGTAGAAGAAGCTCCGTCATCTCCCTGAAACATAGTACTTGCGTTAATAAAGAAGGAAGTATAGCGGATGTAATCACGTCATATGATCTCGCTTGATCGAACTGTCAGTATCCATACCTCGAAATGCATAAGAACATCAAGGGACGCTGTAACTGCGGTGCACACTTCTGCAAGCTGTTGCGCCGACCCGTAACTGCATGCTCCCCCTTCTTCTTGGACTAATGCTCCATCGACTCCCTGAAACATAGGACTTTCATTAGTAATGAACACAATATTGAAAAAAGAAGACACATAGGAGGGCGACGACAGAAGGACATATCAATGGCTAAAAACGAAAGAAACATTGTGTGTAACAATCACGCTACAAGAATGCAAGATCTGATGATCTCCATCGATGGAACTGTCCGGAAACGTACCTCGAGCATCTGAGTGACATCAACGGTTGTCGTCAATGCGTTGGACTCCTCAGCATCTCCCTGAAAGACAGTACTTGCATTATTTTGGATAACAATAATTATAACTGAAAACAAAGACTAGAGGACGAGTACTAGGGTGTACCATTAGGTAAAATAATTACACGATAAATTAAAACTATTGATTTACATGCCTAAAACAAGTCAGTGGCAGAATAGCTAAGTAAGATTACCCGATAGGCGCTTGAAGTGGCTGATGACTGCAATAACGACACGGATGGAGAATCTTCCGCCTTCATATTGAGTGGATACATAAATGGGGAAATTATTGTTAGCTAATGCTACACACTACCGCAAGGCCGAGAGCTGAATCCGTAAACTTGACTCACCAGTGGAGGGATGTGGACGAATAGAGTGGGAATAGCGGTTGAGAGCAATTTTCGCGTCGCTCGCAGTGTTTTCTTCTTTATTAGCAATGATGTGGAGTACATGTCTGAGCTAAAGTGCCTGCTGCAGATGCGGTATCGATCACCCCTCTTGTCCGCAAAGACTTCTAGGACTCTACATTCAAGCTCAGACGGTGGATATCCGCAATATCGGACCCATTCTCTTATCTGATCTATTGTCTTAGGGAAAACATGCATTATAGTACCTTCAGATTTATTATGGGTCTTCGAAGGGCAACCGCCAATGGAACAGGCAGGCATTGTGGAAAGTTCTGAAAAGTAAAGATCAACAATTCTCTATGAATACCAATGTGTTAAAAAATTAAATGACACATAAAAGGTTCAATGCAAGGTTCGTTTTGGTTCTTGGAACTATACACGTTATTCACATGCGGATAAGTATTTGAATAACTTTAAAAAAATAGAAAAATAATTTGACTAAACTCAGAACATGTGACTAGTTCCTTGCATGTACTGTCTTGAACGAAAAGAAAACATGGATGCAATTTGATGACTACTAGCAAATAGATATAAATTAAAAAATTGGACGCGAAATGATTATGGTACATGGCCTTACCTTGACGAACAAACAGTTAGATGCAGGGACCAGAGTAGTTTCTTGTCGTAGAACAGGGAGCAGTTCACAGGTTGCAAACTGACGAGTTTGCTCAAAGTGGTCACGGAAGTTCACAGAGACGAAGAGCAGATAACCAGCACCTTCACGGGTTGACTAGCAAAGCGCAAAGAAGTTCTCATTAGAAATATGAAGTGGGTTATAAAGAATTCGAAACAGGGGTGTGTTTGTGAATGAATGACGTGTATATGTCGTGCCATTATGCGGTTTGCAGGGGGGCGTCCAGCGTGAGGGGGGATGCTTGGCAGGAGACACGGGGTCTGGAGGTAGACATGGGAACAACAACCCATGCTCTATAGACCACTTTGAAGTGTACATGGTCTTTGGCACCTCTTGGCCTTTATCGCTCCCTGACAGCTCCACTTGCCAGCGCAAGTACCCCGGTGCGAACTGCCTTTGATAGGGCGGGGGGTGTATTGGGGCGGTGGTCGTGCAGACAAGACACAGGAAGACTCGTGAATGGAGACACACTTGTGTGGATTGCAGGGGGGCGTCCAGCGTGAGGGGGGATGCTTGGCAGGAGACACGGGGTATGGAGGTAGACATGGGAACGACAACCCATGCTCTATAGACCACTTTGAAGTGTACATGGTCTTTGGCACCTCTTGGCCTTTATCGCTCCCTGACAGCTCCACTTGCCAGCGCAAGTACCCCGGGGCGAACTGCCTTTGATAGGGTGGGGGGTGGATTGGGGCGGTGGTCGTGCAGACAAGACTCGTTTGCCGCAGGGCCTCACCAAGGAGAGGCCATCTAACTGCATGTAAGAGGCAGGCTGCAGGATCTAGTACATGGAAGGCAGGGGGGTGAGTTTATAAATACCTCACCCTCCCAGGAGAATATATGGGTGCAGTTCACCCTGGAGACCCTGGATGCCTAGGCAGTTAGTCAGCAGCAGGCTGGCCTGTGGTGGCAAGGCGGCACGGGCCAGAGGGGGTCATCTCTGTACCCGGTGCCCAAAAGGATGATTTATTATGATCAACCATATTGATTATTTACCTATAACCATGTTTTGTATCAATAAAATCCAATGGCCTTTTATTGCCAACGCTTGAACAAAGTGGTGTGGTAAGTATTTTTGGGGGAGGAGGCAAGGCCGGGAGGCTTGATGCCAACCCGCAAAATAACATATGTATGTCTGCTGCATATGGGTTCAACGGTTATGTGGATTGAAGGTGGGCGGCCAGCGTGAGGGAGGATGCTGGCCGGAGACATGTGGTGTGACAAGACAAGGCACAGGAAGACTATTCAATGGAGACACACTAGATTCATTTAAAAAATCAAAACAACCATTGTTAAAATATATGTTGGGTTTTATTTTAGATCTTAATTTCAATTGAACATAAATAATAAACATTACACATTGTAAAGTTCCGGTTGCAGCACATCCAGGGAAAATCCGCGGTATTGTCCACTGTCGCTGGGGAAATGTTGTCTAATGGCAAGTACCGCACAGGCAGGTATTACTCTCCGAACGCGGTGTCCGAGCCTCCCGTGAAGCCACCAAGTGAAGCAACGATAGGCCACCAGCCTGTACCACCTTGGAAAAAGAAAGATGCAAACTGTATTAAAATGACAAAACTTTCTTATCAATGTCGATTCAGGTAAAAAATGACATTCTGCTTTGAAAAAAATTCTATCTAGAAAATGCACAATATGGAACCAATTTACATGCGTTCGAATGATATGTAGATGTAATTTTATATGTGGGAGACGACCATGAAATAGTAGTGGCATCACTGACATCACAACCAGAGTATACTTACTCGTTACTCGGATTACGCGGACGAACAGTGCCGCGAAGTTCGTGCATAAGCACCATCATCATCCTCAACACGGTCCGTGAGAGGCAGGCTTCCCTGAACTCTGGCAGCTCGGTGATGCATTGCGGACTTGGCTCGCCTTCCGAAATGTAGGCCAAGCACCCGGAATTTTCACAGCAGCAGCAGTTCTCCTCCTCAGTTGGCATTAGCTCGCACCGATTGCACGTGCACCAGGTGGAGACGCCGTCCATGCGACATGGTCCAGGCTCTTCATCCGTTGACTGGTCCTCCCAACTGCCGTCCGAATCCCCATCGTTTTCGCGTGCTTGCCTTTCCAGTAGTTCCTCCTCGGTGTACTCGGGCTCGTACATATACGGCATTATTGTAGCCATTGTGTGGTAAAGAAAGTAAAATAATTTACAGAGATGGTACAGGTGTTCACAAGGCCTAGAAGCGGCGAAGGTAGCTGACCAGAGCACAGAAACGAGTCACAGAATACTCAAAGTAACACAGAGAGAGTAATGGAATCGAAAATCTGCTGCTGTGTGTTGTCAAACGGTGTGTTTATACTTATTGAGGAAAGAGGCGTCCTGCCATTTCCATGGCGACACTTCATTAGCTGAGGCGCAGCGATTGTTGACACGAAACGTGCTTTGGTGTTGGGAAATGGGCGGTACGCGTCTGCTGATGTCAGGCTCAGGGGCGGGGGATTTGATTTAGTGCCGCAAACGCAGGTGAGCCAGGTCGATGGGGGGAAATGATAGGATTATCACAAAATGGCGGCTGATTTCGAGTGCGTTAATGGACGAAAAGTCGGGTAAGGTCCATAGGAAAGTTTTCTACGATCTACCGAGTTATGCTTAAAAACACATGGCCGAACCGTAGGGACAATAAAAAAAAAGTCCCGGAACTATCCTTTAAGCCCATCACGTTGATCTTGTTATGTCCTTCCCACCAGGTACGCAGTTCCTTTCCTTGTTTCTTGCCAGAGTCCACAGGTGCAGCTGATTTGATTGTTTTGGATGTTCCCTTTCCGACGTATTTGTTGAGTGCTAGCCCCAGAATCTTGCATCCTTGTTCCAGAGATGTGATGTGGTGCCCCTGCACCTGCATTTAAAACTTGCCCAATGCCAAAGGTCAATGAAACTTGGGTACCATTTTTGGGGAATGTATCTGTAACCGGCGTATGTTCCACTCTTCTTTGTAGAGTGGCTCGTGAACTCGCTTGGAAAAGCTGGATGTAAGAACCCAGCAATTACATAGGGCCATGATCCTTTGCTGCTCACAAAAGAGAAACAAATTACCAGGAAATCCTTGAGGCGGTCCTCATTTGACCCTGCCAGAGGTCCAACTCTGTACACTCTGTACAATTCCATGTTGCTCTCTGGCTCCTGTGGCAACAGTTCTAAGATTAGAATATCCTTGAAGGTCATCTCCTTAGTCTTCTCCATTTTCTTTAGAAATTTCAGACAAACATTGTCACACATTAATGTGTTCGCAAGACCCTTACATTTTGCTGATAATTACAGTGTGATCTGCTGGAGTGAGCGTAGAGCCAGAGTTACTTTGGGGGTTTTCCTTTCATATCATCTACTGCTTGGTCTATGCAGCCACTCTATCTCCTAGTGAGGGAATTTCAATGTTCATATCCTCAATGATTTTATAACCTTCCCTTTGGGTTTGCCCTTTCTTGCATTAAAGTGCTTTCAAAAGATTGTAGGCAGACCACTATGTCTGCTTTTGTGAAGGGTACTGGTGTAGACGTCAACTATTTCAGTCTGTCCTTGTCCACGGGGTCATATGTGGGACAGGTCACTGAATCGTGTGAACAAGTAAGTCCATACCCGGTTTGGGAGGTTTTTTCCAATGATTTGCTCATCTGTTCCTTTGAAGTTGGGTGGGTGCACTGTTAGTTGCATGTGGGCTGCGGGTGGATATCAGGTTTGTTTTTATTCAAATGCTTACTATAGCGTTCCGGGGGAAGGTTGCACAAGCCCCTTCCAGCGTTTTGATCTCAGACATATCGGGTCCACGTCTGCAGATGTACCGCTTCCTCCAGCAAAACCTGTTTCTCAGTTTTGTGGCAATGATTCGATGTCTGCTCTAGCCGGCCATGTAAATACTCCTCAACCTGAGAATCACACTGGTGACAACTCTAGGTCCAGGTGTGTCTGCTTAGTCACATTAACTTATTGCAGTAGGAATTTATGGATTTGCCAAAAGTAACTAGACAGTATCACCAATGTTGATTGTCTCTGGCTACTGGTTCGAGAGGGTGGAGTACATTAACAGTTTAGATTTCAGTGCTACATAGGACAAAGACTGATATGCAGGGATATTTCGCCTCTGTGAAAGGGACAGTGAGCTAAAGACTTGGTTGAGACTCTCCCAGGGGCCATCCACTGAAGAACAAGTCAATGGGCTGTGTTTGTGCTGGTAGAGAGACTCCCAGAACCCCCCTTGTTTTGTCAATCTATACTCAGTGTGCATAGAGTGTGTCTCTCACAAACAGATCTGACTTATTCTCCATCACAGAAATTGGTCTAAAGATTAAGGAAAGGGAGAACATGATACACATTGTACGCAAGCCCTCAGAAGACGGCGATAGAACCTTTGGAACTCGCAAGACCTTCAGCTTTGACAAGCAATTATTAGAACTATTCAGAATCCTGCATCCGAACAACTGTGGCCCCTGCGGCTGGACAGCTGCTGTTGGATTTGTGTTGGGGAATTTCTTTTCTCTCTTTGTGTTATGACCCAAAACATGTATTGGACCCATTTGTGAACAATGCCTTCATCCTTTATGAGAGAGGCTCTGAATGAATATTGTGCATAGATTAAACAGGGGTTCTTCTCTTTCTTTAAATATCCCTTTCATAAATGTTTTGCTGCTAATAGCGATTGCAAGATTGGACAATAACAGTACAAACACATTGATATGTTCTAAGAAAATACAAAATATCATTTTATGTGGAAATATTGACTATATGTTCATGGTTGATACCCTCCCCGGGTCCTGGGTACTCAGTCAACCAGTCAAATAATTTATTTTGAAATAATCCATAAACTATGCATGAGTAAAATCCATTACCTCTTTGGGAGGAAATAAATCTAATTGTAAAATCATATGATGTCAACGCCGTAATAGAAAAACAGCACACCATAACTGAAACACGTTATGCATCTATTAAAAAAGCATTGATTTTGCTTGTAATGTGAGCCCTTTTGCACAAAACATGAAAATGGCTAACAATTATTGTTAGACATCCATGTTGGGCTTGCTCCTGGATGCATGCGATTTTACTTAAGCAGGCCTTTTAGTCTTTGAACGCTCTGGGGACTCTCAGAGCTGGTTACATTGAGTTTTCCTCACTCCCGTGGCTTTCATAATGAATTTGGAAATGGCCCCCTCAGTACTGGCTCATCCATTTTTAATCAAGCCCTTCGTGCCTTTTCTCTCTAACCACCGTTGGTGACCGTGGGCCCTGCTCAGGGCTCTGAACCTCGTTCTTTCTCAGCAGTCTCCATCTGCTCTCTTACACATCCTTGTGAGCTCATCCCCACCCCGCAATGCCCCCCGCACCTGGTCCATCATTCATTACTATGATCATCCGGGCCAACAAAGGAGATTAAGAACGCGCACGTTGATGGCCCACCCCCCCCCCTGACATTTGAAAGGAGCCCTAAATTTGTTAAAACCACTTAATCATGTATTAAGTGTTATCATGTTGAATACTTGGTCAATTGTATGTTATCTGCTACTGGAATACAAACTAGTTCTACTGAGAAAAGGACCTTCTATGGTCCACAACACACGATATCCAGCTACCGCCCTTCTATTTCTGAACCGCGTGACCGTCTCGAGACAATGCAAAAGGTAGCAGAGCGTGGTATACATCTCGGTAACATAACATGAAATGTTAACTCACATGTCGGACCAGGCAGGTCACCTTGGAAGGGAATAATTTAAAACTGCTCAAAACATTTCCTTATGGGAAATGCTGTTATGCTTATTTCTACTGTACAGATTTAGATGTTTACTAAATGTCTGCCCTAGAGGGCTATATGGGGCTATCTTCCTTGAAAGGGAACACGATATGCAGTGGCATAGCCAGGATTGTCTAATAGAGTGGCCTGAAGCTAATGTAGTTGGGCCCACCCCGCAGGGCATTAACAACTGTAAATGCCCACAGAGCGCTGTTGAGTGGACATTTACACATTTTGGGTGGGCCTTTGCCGCTCAGGCCCTACCCTGCTATGCAGGGGTGTTGCTAAGTCTGGAAAAGACCCGGGGCTACGCTAATGTCGCAACTGACGGGACTGGGGGCTACCTAGCCTTTTGGCTGTAGCTCCTGAGATTCTATCCGGGGCTACAACCAAAAGACCAGGGGCTATAGCCCCCTTATACCCCCCCTAGCAACGCCTCGGCTCTATGCCTCTGGCTATATGCAGTATAGAATCATAAGAGAGAACATTCAGAGTAGAGAACAGTCAGAGTATATAGCTCTCAAGGCACATGCTTTTGGCAAGTGTCACCCGCCATGGAATCCCTTCTTTCACCAGCCAAGCTTCTTACTTCCATCACTTTAATGGGCTTACCCCGCCCAAAATGAAATCTGCTGTTTTCACCCGCACAGGCGACTAAAAGTGTTGAGAGGTATGATTATATGGAATAACGCACTCCCAGTTGTATGTTTCAGGAATACTGTAAGTGACTCCTGTGTGACCTCTTAAAGGAATCCAGCCTTTGGTGGTCTGCCTTCGCGTGGTGTGTGAACGACTCTGTGACTTGCAACATCTTCACAAAGCACACCAGGGTGCGCTTTATCCTATAAATAAATCTCTGATTTCAACATCTAGAATTTTTTTTCTTGACACCTTCTCTGAACAGTGCCATTTTCTATAAATAGGACAAGTGATGTGAAGTGGAAGGCAAGATCCAGCACTTGAATGACTGCCTGTGGAGCTGATTCGGCGGCCATCTTGTAGAAATGCTGGACCGGACCTGTGAGATCGGATTCCGCCGGAGCACCCCTTCGCAGCAGGCCATTTCCAGCCTCAGCAGCGCGTGCCCAGTGGGCCTTGTCTAAGCCTCTCCTCAGGAGTTCGTCGAGCCCATGGGAAATGTTCCCGTCGAGTGCACCTCAGCCCTGCATCTCTTTCAGCTCCAGTCAACCTTCGGCAAATGCGCGCCGCTGCGTCGCCGTCACCAACGGCTTCAAGTCCATTACTGTCCGGCTTAGCAATGAAAGGGGAGCTTAGCCAGAATCTCCCAAACCATACCCCTCCACTGCCTTTCTCAGAAACCTCCTCAAGCGTTTCACAAATCCTACCAATAATTAATATGTTTATCCCGGAGCCCGTAGAACTGACAGACTCCAAACATTCCTGGTCATCGGTGCGCTTGATAAGACACGGAGACGCTGTGAAAGACCGGGTTACAGAAGTGTGATTTTATTAGAATATCTTAAAGGCAAATAATGAATAAACCACTTGGAAACAATACCCGCTGCTGCTATAAAATGACTTGTGTTTTGTGTGTTTCCTTTAACTGTATTACTTCTCCAAATGCTCGGTTAAATCATTCCATTATGATTATTTTGCATTCCTTTAATATAACATGTATTTTAAATGTGTTCTCATTAGTCATTTCACCCATTTAAGTAAGTTTTTGTTTAAAAAATACTTTTTGTGATGGTGGGGGCTCCTCTGGAGTCTCACTGCCCCTTATCTCTTCTCCCACCTTTTACACTGTTTCCTGTTGGGAGGTAGGAGTGGAACAGACCAAGCAGGGGTGAACTGGGAGCCAAAAGAGGCCCTGGAAAATGTTTCCAAAGTGGCCACAAAGTACACATTTTCAGCAAGTCCAAACCCTTTCCTATGAGAAAATGTGGAAATAACACACAAAAGAAGTCAAGGGTGCAGAGGCCAACTGGGAAACCTCCAGAGTTCCCTATATGCCACTCAATCCCTGGGCCCAAGACCTGGCTGTTCTACAGATCACAGAAAATCAGACACTCCTTTTAGAACAAAAGTATGTACCAGGGCACAGCTGCTGAATCACCATCCAGACACAAACACCATTAGACATCATACAAGTCAAATGCAGGGTAATTTTATCCAAGGCATACACCAATAACTGGCAGTCACCCAGTGATACCACTGCTTCCGTAAGCCAATAATAGCCCTCTGATAGCCTTCCAGCCTCCCACCCTGACTGACACTACATCTCGCCACAATATTCTAATATCCAAACCCTCCATGTCAAGCACAAGAACCAGTACCACCACAAAGCCAATGTCCTTCAAACGCAAACCTTTCTTGGCCACAACACAAATCTACACTATGTGATATGATAGGTTATTTATAACGCGCTTAAAGGGATGGTCTAGTAAAAAATTTTATTTAAAAAATAGATAGGCAACATAAAAAGAAAAATACTAGCATTCTCCGTTTTAAAACTTCCTATGTAAAATTTTGAGCTATTCAAGCTCAAAATTCGCAAAAGCAAGCACATGGGCGCATCTGTTTTGTGAAATGGAGGCCCTCCTGTGCTGGCTTTTGCTTTTGCGGCACTAATGAAGGAAAAGCCAGCCAGCTGTAGTAAACAAAGGCTACCGCTGGGTGGCTTTCCCTTCATTAGTGCTGTAGGCGGAGGACGGGGACCGGAGACCAGAGCAGGAAAGCTGCTGCTGAATCTCGGTAAGTGTTATTTTTTTTTTTTTTTAAAATAAGCACTAGGGAGGCTGGAGGAGCCCGGAAGACTTAGAAATAAAACCGCAGCTTTAAAAACGTATTTATGCTTGCGATCGCTTTTGAAGCGACCGCAAACATAAATGCAACGTTATTGTGTTGGAAAACGCTGCGGTTTCTCTTTCCAAGTTTCTCAGGCTCCTCCGAGAAAAACCGCAGCGTTTTCCAACACAACCGCGTGTGTTTCTGCCTGCTGTGGCTATCACTTTGGGTCTCCGGTGCTCGGAGCACCGGAGACCCAAAGTGAAAGCCACAGCAGGCAGAAACACACGCGGTTATGTTTACATGCCGCGTAGTGTTTCTACCTGCAGCTGATTTCCCATTTGGGGCTCTCAGGCTCCCCGTGGGGAGCCCGAGAGACCCAAATGGGAAATGCTAAATGCTGCGTTGTCTGCCTAAATTTGCTTTCCCATTTGGGGCTCTCGGGCTCCCTGTGGGGAGCCCGAGAGCCCCAAATGGGAAAGCAGATTCAGGTAGAAACAACGCGGTTGTTTTCCGCAATGCCGCGTTGTTTCTGCCTGAATCTGCTTTACCATTTGGGGCTCTCGGGCTGCATAGAGTGCAGTCAGTTGTGGTGGTGGTGTTTATGTGCTGGCAGATCTTGCTAATATTGTTGATGAAGAAAGAGCTGATGAAAGTGGACATTTTCAATTGAGTGAGGTACGGGTGGGTTGGGCAGAGGGTTAATGCAATGCTTGATGGCTTTGAAGTGGCCTCTGATCTCATTGTTGCCCTTGGCTATGGTATTTTAGTCGTAGTTGGCCTTGGTAGTTGTGATGTGTTAGTCTGCATCTAGCACAGAGTTCCTTGTGCAGGGCAAAGTTGGATGCACTGCAGGATTTTTGCCAAGTCTTTTCCTGTTTTTTGATGGTTCTTTTGTTGAAGTTGAGTTCTTAAGTGTACAAGGGTGTGGAAGGTTTAGGCTTGAGGGTGTATTCTTTCACTGACTGGAGCATGACTGTTGAAGTGAGCTATGAGGGAGGTGTTGAGTTCTTGGATAAGAGAATCGCAGTCGTGGTCAGCTAAGGTAGATCATCCCTTGGGGAGGTTGGCAATGTCTTTCGGGAGATCCTTCATTGGGAAGTTCTTGAATGATTTGAAAGCTTGTTTGTGGGTTTTTCAATGGGTGTTGTTGACTGTGG
Source organism: Ambystoma mexicanum (assembly GCF_040938575.1). Classification (NCBI taxonomy): domain Eukaryota; kingdom Metazoa; phylum Chordata; class Amphibia; order Caudata; family Ambystomatidae; genus Ambystoma; species Ambystoma mexicanum. The sequence continues at coordinate 282,341,820 of NC_090931.1, read as the reverse complement.
TGAAGCAACTAATATCATAGGGGATTGCCAGATGGTCCAACCAGTTGAGCGATTTGGAGAGCTGTGACGCAGGGTGGGCATGGCAGTGTACATGAGGTTGATGATAGGGCCTTTGCTGTGAGTTCGGTCTTTTATGTGCTGTGTGAGGTTTAGATTGTGGAGTGGGTATTGGAGATATTCCTTCATTAACTTGGTTGCTGGGGTGCCAAGGATGTTGAAGTCACTGAGGAAGATGTTGTTGGCATGTGTGAGAGACATGGTGGTGACCACCTAATCTAATAAGTCTCTGATAACGGAGACGTTGGGCTTGGGTGGTCTGTAGATGAGGTGGAAAGGGAGTGTGTGCTTTGGAGAAAGCAGGAAGTAACAGGAAAGGTTTTCAAAAGAGCTGATGGTGGCGATATTGGGTTGGGTGTATGGCCATGATGCCTTGTGGATGAGGGTCAGGTCTCCAGCCACATTGTTTGGATGGTCTCATTGTAGAATTCTGTAGCTGCTGGGAATGAGGATGTTTAGGATGCGGGGGAGGTGAATGTCATGCAGGTCTCATTAATGAGGACGGCATCCATGTCATGTGTAGGAATGAGGTGAGCAATATCTGCTGCATGGTTGATCGCTTGGCGGAAATTGACTAGCATCAGTTTTCGTGTGGTGGAAAACGATGGAGTACTGAATGCGTCTATGATGATGCTGGTGAAGTTTCTGCAATGTGGTGTCAATGATGTTACTGGTGAGCGGCATGGTTGGCGATGAGGGGTGATTGTCAGAATGGGCTGTTGGGAGAGAGGGTTGAAACACATTTTTGAGAGAACTTACCTGATGTTAGAAAAGCAGGGGTTCTGGTTCTGGGTCCTTCTGCTCCAAACAGGTCCAAACAGGAATTTTCCTTTTCTTTGCCTGCCCTTTGATTCTGACACCCAGATAAAAGATGCCCTGTTGGTCTAATAGTTAAGAAAGGAAAGAACGAGAAAGGGCTAAGCGGCTAGGTGTGGCTTGGGTCACATGACCTAGAACCATTTGCACCAGCTCACCAACTATAATGGAGGGTTGCTTAAGTAAGGAAAGGGACAACAAACAAGATGACACCAAAAGATTAGCAGTAATTAAAAGGTGGGTGGGGTTTACTTTACGTGTCCCAGATCCACTTGCACAAGCTCACCAGCTGCAAAATAAAAGAGGCTGTAGGGATGCTTAAGAAATGAGAAAGGTTGGCAGCAGATCAAAAGGAGTACAAAATCAGGTAGCCGGAATGTGTCTAAATCTGTGGAAATTGAAGAATGTAAAACCTGCCCATAAAGCACTTACCATGGTACCAGTCCAAGCTAGAGTTAGTTTCAAGATTCCCTCCCCCATGAACAAAGCCTATTGGTAAAAAGGTCCACACGCTATCTCCAGAACCTTGGCCCACTCTGCGAGTTCTACTTGTTGGGTGTCCTGACCCACGTTTGAGCTATCATGCTGTAACATTTGGTGCTGTGGGCTTAGAAAATCCAAGATGGCCAAAAAGCCCACATGTGCACCAGAATACAGGAGAACCACGCAGTTTGTGCGCACACCAAAATGGTTGCCTAACTTGCCACCCACCAGTGCGAGCATGATGGGCCAGGGTGCCATGAGTGGAATGGGTGCCAAAGGTAAAACAGCAGCGCCTGTTAGCAAAAAAAAAACACACTTTAAAATTACCTTTGGTTTCTCTGAATGCCAGCTCAAAATGCCTATTTTCAAACATTGCAACACATCCAAAAATCTCACTGAACACCAGCAGACATCTGGCAGAATGAAGTTTTGTGTGCCTACAAAATCTGGGAAGATGAAGAGCCCAAAATAATGTTGATAACAAGACTGGCTGAGTGCTAAACTGAACTGAAAGACACTAAAATCGAAATGTTTAGAATCAATGAGTGACCTACGTTTGAGTGTCACATAGTTTGTCACTGTTGAAATGTCATAGTTTTGAACTTAGAATCAGCATTCTAGCTGCATGTGTAAAAATTGTAAGTTTGATTTAAACTGGGAACCCAAAATGACATGTAGCTAAAAACTGGCTTAAAGAGATTCCAATTCTGCCTGACATCTACCCCCACAGGAGTTGAAACTTGATCAGCAGGTTCCCAGGCCTGGCTGCATTCTGTTGCCCCTGCCAAAAGGAGGTCACACACTCTCTGATTGAATTACCTGGGGACTGCAGGAAACTAAACAAAGGGCCCAGGCAGATGGTTTATTGAGGGGGGGTCGTAAATGGCTTCCTTTTGAACAAAGCCCTTCCTTGACTCAGGCAGATGGTTTATTGGGGGGGTCGTAAAGTGGCTTCCTCTTGGCAGAAACGGGGAGGGGCAGCCCCCTCTGAGGACAGGCTGAGCTTAAAGAAAGTGGATAGACTGGTTTCTCCACCATGTGACCTGGGAAGACACACCCCTGTTGGCCAGAATATGATTTTAAGTAAGATGTATAACTCATGGTGCGGACTTGTCAAAATTATCTAAATGATACCATAATTCTTGTGATTTTTCTGCCCACATTTTAAGAGGTTTTAGGACCCGGTGGTATGATCTGGGGGTTTACGAGCGGAAAAGAGGCTGTTACTCTAAATGTATGCATGTTAAAAATCTGACACTTCCTTATCTAAATGCCGACATGCCTTGCACACAATTGTATAAATTTGGAGAAAAATCCGATATGGGGAAAGCTACTAAAAAGCGCAAAAAGTTGCCATTTCTTTACCCAAGCTCCGAGAAACGCCAGGGTAGGAACAGTGCCTCCCATCAGTAATGCATGATGTGTGTATGCAATGACAAACAACTGTGTATCTGTGGAATATGTATTTGGGTCAAATATAGATTTGTGTGCAATTTGACAGGGGAGTGTCCTTTCTGCAGGCCATAAAACAGCATCACCATGACTCACATTTCTTTTCCCCTATCAAGGAAGAGAGAAAAGCTTGACCAATGATCAGTTGAGAGAGAGGCTGGCTTAGTGATGCTGCGCACACACCCACTTTCAAAAGACATAAAAAGAGCCACTGGAAGCTAGAGAGGACATTCAAATCCAGTTGCTGCGGAGCGTTTTGCCGGACCACACAACATCCAGAAGATACCAGTTCCAGACTGACTGCAGCTACATACTCCAGAACCTAGAACTTATACTTTAGAACCTAAATCAGAGGCCTAAAACCACAAGCTGAGTTCTCTGCAGCAGGTCTCAAATCATTGCAAGCTACTCACAGCCGGGCGAGCTGCTTGAATCCCTTGCCAAGAACTTTTGCCAGGACCAGTGCAGAGATCCAGGAGCCGTGCAGAGACCGCTGTATCCGGATAGACCAGACCAGTGCCAGACCAGACCAGACCAGACCGTGCAGAACCGCAGACCCAGAGACCAGATCGCTGTGAAGTGCCACTAGCCTGATTGATCAGATCCGTGACGAGGTCCAGTCTTTCCAAAATATATTGTGAGTACCTAGGTCAGATTGTGACAGAAATAAGCTCTTAGTTTAAAATAATTTAATCCAAACTATTTTAATCTAACCAGAACTGCCTCCTAGAAGTTGTCACTTGTCATTTTGTAAAGCTGCACCACTGTCACTTGTCAATTCTGCAGTTGCATAGCTGTCACTTGTCAATTTGAGTTACTTTAAATCCGAAAAACGACCCTTACAAAATCGTTCATATCTCTGGAACTGTTCGTCCTAGGAACTTGGTTTAACTTTCCTCTGAAACCGACTTGCCACTCCTTATAGTTTTGCTGTAATCGCGATTCACGCACTCACGAATGTTACCGCGATTTGCGATTTGGTTAAAAATCCAGCCACGTGTAACCGTCAGCAGTCATTTCTTTCCTTGCTAAAAATTTGTTTACCTCTTAATCACCATCTCTGAATCATTGCTAAAGTGAGCCTGAACTCATACCAAGTATCTCTCACTCACTCTGAACCTCCTAAAGGGAATTAAAACCATTTTCGGCATATTTTTCACTTCCTTGTCACCACATTCAAAGCACTTGGGCCGGTGTTTTAAAACTCATACCTGATTTCTCTAAGTTGCTGGGGCGGGGAATTGAACTTAATTATATTTGATTGCATTTCTAAGAACTGTGTGCTCTCCTCTTCATCTCCTTACATTGCATAAAGGGGGGGGTGAATTGTCAAAGAAAAGTGACTGCTTGTTTTGTTGAAGTCATATCAAGTTATTTATGTACTGCATTTATTCCACCTTGCATTTCCTTGAACCGTATAAAGCATTCTCTACCCCTTTATTCTTCTATTCCTATTCACAAGTGTGCTACCTCATCCTCCTGAGTAACCAAATCAGTTTACTAGTAGAACATTATTCATTGTTGGTTACTGCTCATATTCTTAAGTGTGATATTAAATATTAATTTATTATAAGAGTGTGATAGATATACCGTTATATTTCTCAAATAAACCTTTTAAACTTGCAAAACAGAACTACTTCTTGGCTCAGTGGGGTCAGGGGGATTCTAAGAGAGGGGTGTTATATAGGGGTAGTCGTCCAGAACTCATGAACTGGACATAAAGCATAAAGATATATCAATAAGGTTTCCATTCAGTATCCCAGACTAGGCATTGACTTAGCTGTAGTGTTGAATTGAATCTTCTTACAAATTGGGGGCTCGTAGCCGGGGATTCCGGATTAGATCTAGCACTTGTGCAGATTAATACAGTGTGCTAACTGACAAGAGACATACATCCGGTCGGATCACCACGCTGTGTTACGCTGTAAAGCTCTCCTCAAAAGGACGCTCTAAGGGAAAGGTCTGTTTTGCAAAAATAAAATACAAACTTCTGTAAGTCAGGAAGGAACTCAAATTCCAGAATGACGACCTTGGTAGATATGAAAATAGCCAGAGAGCACTTCTTACATAAGCTATTTGTGAGAGGTGAGTGGACTCATCAGGACCAAACGGTCTGGCTGCAGGCAATCGCGCAACAGGTCACTGAAACAGAGTCAGATACATGGAGCGATCAGGGTCAATTACATGTGGCCCTGAGTGAATTATACATGGCTCCTAAAGTTAAAGATGAACACGACAAGATGGTTAGGATAGCGGCATATTTGTATCTATATATGGGAGCCATGCAGGACAAATGTGCTGAAGGCCAAGATCTGGCAAGTAGGCAACAGATGGCATTAGAAAAGGCCCAATCTGACCTGGTCTCTTCTGAGCAGAGGCTGCAGAGGAGCCAGGAGTAAGAAAATGATAGTAGGCAGTATATCATTAAAATAAAAGAGGACATGGATAGACTGCAACAGGAAAAGACGGACCAGGATACCAGAATTCTGGCTTTGCAGAAGGAGCACCAAGACAGTCTGGACTCCTTACTGCAGAGCCAGAAAAAGCTGGAGCAACAGATCAATTTCAACAGGGCATGCACAGAGCAGGTAGCCACCCTGCGAATCCAACTAGACAGAGAGAAAGAGGAAAGCAATACATTGATTTTGAAAGACCTGGATACCCAGGCAGAGTTTGATGAAGAACACCAGAAAGCTGGTGCCTTCCAAAGGCAAAGGGACGACCTGGCGGCACAGATGCAGACTCTTAGTCAGGAAAGGGATACCTTAGGCCAGGAAGTCTGCCACTTAAAAAGGAAAATGGAAGAAAATCACCTGGCCCTCCAGGGACTGGGTGACCTCCAAAAAGAACACCAGAACTTGTTAGAGCACACCAGGAGGGTGGTCGGATGCTCTGGCAAGAAAGGAGCAGACCAATAGGGACACAGCTCAGGAGGTAACCCTCCTGCAGCAGAGACTGGCCCAGTACTCCAGGACCAATCAGGAGGCACAGAGAGAAAATGCACAGAGAGAAAATGAGGCACTTTGTCAGCATAATGATAGGCTCCAGCAACAGGTAGCGATGCAGGAGAGACTGATAGAGTCTAGTAAGGCCTTAACTGAGGAACTGAAAGCACAGGCTCTTGCATTGCAACAGGGAGCAGGGGCGGATAGAGACCAGGTTCGCTGGGAGAGGGAGACTCCTGAGCATAACCTCAGGAGCCCTAGTACCAGAGGCTTTCATATCTCTCAGTCCCTGGACTCTGCCAACCCCATGTCCCCTGGCGCACATGAGCACCGGGCCACAGGGATGGCAGATTACTATCCAACCAGAAGTATGGGGCTCAAAGGCCAGTACCTCCCAGGAATGGAGGGGCGGGCATCCGGGTATGGGCACCCAAGCACAGTGCAATTTAGTGGGAAACCCCAGGAGAGTAGGCCCATTAAGGGCATCCTGAAAACTTCTGCCCAGTTAGGTCAGTGGGGGGGGTACCCATCAAATCCTGGCAGCAAGGAGGAATCTGAATACTCCTCTGAACGGCGCAGGACACAGGAGACCAGGTCCCCACATTCTGCCAGCCATTCCCAGGCTCGCAGAATCCGGGAAAACCTGGAAGATCAGACAGGAACCTCTGGGAGCAGTGCCTCTGAGTCAGAGGATGAATGGACCAGGGTTACCTGAACCAAAAAGGCCAATAAGGCAAAAAGGGCCTTGCTTAAGGACCCATTGAAGCAAATAAAGGCAATAAGGAGTGTTATCACGCCTTCTCATAAAAACGCCAAGTATTCTGTTTGGGAGCACTTAGAGCTGTTTGAGCAAATGATGGAGACTTTTCATTTGAAGGACAGCCAAAGCTGTATTCAATATGTAAAGTGGACCTTCTCACCAGAGTACTCCAGTTTCTTTGCGGGGCTGGAGGACCAAAATCATTCAAGGTGGTCCACATACAGGGCGGCCATCTTGAAACATTTTTCTGTGCACAGAAATCCCCAAGAGGCTCGCAAGGCAGCATACAATTTGCAATGTGGGGAGGATCACGCCCCACAAGAGTTTGTGCAAGAATTAAAGCATGCTTTTGCGCAGACCACCAGAAGGGTGCGCACAGACAGCAAAGAGTTTGTCAATACATTTTTCCATGCTCTCCCTAAATATATAATGACCCAGCTCGTGAGAGATTTTCATGAGAAAAGATCTTTAGACTGGGTCATTGAACAGGCTACCCGGATCTATGAGGTGCAGAAGCCTATCGAAAATAAAAATAACGCGCCGAATAACCCCAAAACCAACAGCACCCCTGCTGCTGCCAAGGTGGCAGAGGTAAAGGTTGCCCCTGTTTTAGATTTGGAGATGGGGGGGGCCTAAAAACCTGCCTGCACCAAATAATTCACAGCCCAGAAGGCCCTCGGGCCAGTCACAGACAGGGAGTCGAGGAGGTAGTCCCACAAATGGGGTCCCTCGCTCCCCTGACTATGTAAGTCCCCGCTACAAGGGAAACCGACCAGTCCTGGGTTATGTGTGGACTCCTCCAGCCCAAGGGGGGGGGATCCGGCCAAGCACCTAACCCAGGGAACTTCCCTCCCAACTTCCCACAGGAGGGCAGAAATTCTCCAAATCCTGGGCAGAACTTTTTCCCCAGGTATCCACCCAATTTCCAGCCCCAAAATCATCCATCCTTCTTTCCCCAATTCCCTGAGCCCAGACAACCTAATCCGGGAGAGGGGAGGCCAAGGGTGGAGGTGTACAAAAATCTTCCCAACCAGGGGTACTACCAGAGAAGGGATAGCTACCCTTCCCGGGATCAGCCCAGGGGAGAAAATAGAGCCCCGTTTCAGCCTGAGCGGGTTTCACAACTTGAGCGCCAGGTCCAAAATATGGCACGAGATCTGGGTCACATACTGAGGGCTCAACAGAACCCTCAGATGAGCATGCCACCGCAGAATGCCCCAAACTCTGGACCTGGTGCTCCAGAACAATGACGGGGGCAGCACCCTGATAACCCACCGGTTCCCAGGGAGGAGGCACAAGGGGAAGGGGGGTGTAAAGCCTTGGAGGAACCTTCCTTCCCAACTTGTAAACAGCCCCTGGAAAACCAGGAACCGGAAACAAAATCTCCTACCCCTGAAAGTCTGCCACCCAAGGAGCAGAGAGGAGGTAGGAGAAACAAAGGACCCAAACAGACCCACTTTCTGGAGGAGGTACAGGTCTTCCAATTTGAGGGAGAGGGATCTTCAGAAGATCCTGGGAAAAGGATCTTCTCCTTCAGAGATGGGGGAACTCCTCCCAAGGAAAAATGGGTCCCAAGGGATGCCAATTCAGACTGGGGAGATGTGGAGGCTGAGCTACCGCCACCCATCATCTCATCCCAGAACCGACAATACCAAAATCCCCTGGTTCAAACCCATCCTGGTGACTGCCTCCAAAAAGGGGGGGCGGCCCAGAACCGGAACCAGGGGAACCCACAATGGCTCTGATCTCCAGTTGCCAACTTTTTCTTTCAGATTCCCCAGGCTCTCCACAGAATTCTGCCCAAATCTCTTCGCTAGCAATGTCCAAAACCAGAAGGTTAGCCCACCAGTTGTCAAAATATGTGCATTATCTGTGCCCCCTTGAGGAGAAGGGGGGAAGATACTATGCCCCGGTACAAGTACAGGGGCAGGGTACAATTTTGGCACTGGTGGACACTGGATCCCAAGCTACCCTTCTGTCCAAAAGGGCCTTTAAGGAACTAAATGCCGGAAGGGGGGAGAATTACCGTATTCCTCTAACCTCTCTTCCTGGACAACTGCAGAACTTTGACGGGAAGGAAATTCCTGTCGAGGGCACTGCGGATTTGGACATCAAAATTGAGCGACACAAGGTGAAACACCCGGTCATAGTAGTGACTCCAGAGGGCACCCCTTGTTTACTAGGGAATGACCTCCTGAGAAGGTTGTCAACCCTAATAGATTGTGTAAACAAGGTCCTCTGGACCCAGACTAGCCGACCAATAAAATTAAAACAGAGTGTCAACCATGTTAGTTTAAACGGCACCTGCCACATGGTTGAACAAAAATCTAACCAAGTAGAATTTCACTTCCAGAACAACCAAACTCCAGACGTGACAGTAATACAAGTAGGACAACAGACTGGTGATGGGTGGTCCTCGCTATTTCTGAAAATCAACCTTCCTTCCAGTTTAAGGTGGTATTCCACACTGGAAGGAAACACCCTGAAATTCTTTACTAATCCACAATCAGAAACTCCCACTCCTATAGTCCAGAAAGATGTGAAATCAGCTCCGAGCCTGGCTGATATTCTGCAAATTGGAGAGCAGTTGTTCATCCCTGTTCAGTTAAATGATGGGAAGGACTCTGTTCTCGCTCGAGTGTGTGTGAACAACGGTAAGAGTTTCATCAGCGAAGCCATGTTCCGCCAACTCCCAAAAGATCCAGCCATTCCCACATTCAAACTGATAGACAAATGGGAAATGGACCTGGAAGCACCTAATTCCAAACATCTCCTGCCAAGCAGGTGTATGCTCAAAATCTCCATTGGCAACAAGAGCATAGTCTATAATTGTTGGGTCGTGCGAGACGTCACTGCCGCCTTTTTCTTAGGCAGTGACATTCTCAATCGCTTAGCCATTAGTTTGGACCTAATAAACTTCAAAGCTTGGTCCCGATTAGCGGATAATCCCATGGGCTTTAATGATCCAGAAAAAGCATTTAGGTCAGCTCAATTGCTACCTTATGCAGTTGAAATTCAGATTAAAGAGGAAGTCACCATCCCAGAAAGGGCCCGACAATTCTCCCTGGGAGTGAAAGTTAAAAGAGGACAAAAATTGAAAAGCCCTGATGCTTATATCCATCTAAATGCTTCTCTCCAACAGCAAGGGGTTAGGGGTAAACCCAACACCATTAGTCAACATAGAACATGACACCATTCCAATAGAGGTGGATAACAGCGAGTTAAAGAGTATTACTCTAGCCGCAGGCACCATTATTGGAATGGAGATTGATGACCGACATTTCTCCATTGATTTAGGAAATGAACTGTTAGGACCAATCCCCAAGGACTGTTTTGACAGTGACAGTGAGGACAATACAACACCAGACAGGATTTTCACCCGGCATGGGGGGAACTTCCTGGTGTACACTTCTTGCCCTTATAGTAAGGAAGATGTGACTTGTGACTTCAGGAGGGATGAGGTGATTTTCCAGGTCCATGAGGGCTGCCTTTCCCACCTGAAGCCTCCAGTCCAAATCAGCACTCTGACCAGGGACTTCTCCACCCAGCTGGAGGAGGCCGCTGAGATAGCCAAACCAGAAGTCTTTCCAGGCTTCAGGCAGATGGTGGAAGAGAGAGTCAACCTAGCTGATGCCTGTGTGACTCTGGAACAGAAGCAAAAGTTGAAACAAGTTTTCTTGGATTTCCAAGATCTCTTTGCGGTAGACTCATATGACTGTGGTCGCACTGACATCCACACCACAACAATTCCCACGGACCCTGGAATGACTCCAATGTTTGTGAAGCAATATCGCTTGCCTCTCGCATCCATGGAGTCCCTTACTGAAATAATTAAGAACCTAGAGTCCCGGGGAATAATCTGTCCAGTCCACAGCACTTTCAATAATCCGGTGCTGGGAATATTGAAGCCAAACGGCCAGTGGAGACTCTGCGCCGACCTCAGGGAGCTCAACAAACGGGTCCATACTTCCCGATGGCCTCTGCCCTACATTGACCAAGGGCTGGCCCAGATTCAGGGGTCACAGGTATTCACAGCAATAGACCTGACCAATGGATACTGGACCGTGCCTGTCAGTAGGGAGGACCAATACAAACTGGCTTTTACCTTTGGGGGCCATCAGTACACAAGGACCCAGACTCCCTTCGGATACCTCAACTCCGGCAATGAATTCAACATTTTCCTACACAAGGCCATGCCCGACCTGGGTGCAAGGGGTAACCTGGCTTATGTAGATGCTGAGTGCTAAACTGAACTGAAAGACACTAAAATCGAAATGTTTAGAATAAATGAGTGACCTACTTTTGAGTGTCACATAGTTTGTCACTGTTGAAATGTCATAGTTTTGAACTTAGAATCAGCATTCTAGCTGCATGTGTAAAAATTGTAAGTTTGATTTAAATTGGGAACCCAAAATGACATGTAGCTAACAACTGGCTTAAAGAGATTCCAATTCTGCCTGACATCTACCCCCACAGGAGTTGAAACTTGATCAGCAGGTTCCCAGGCCTGGCTGCATTCTGTTGCCCCTGCCAAAAGGAGGTCACACACTCTCTGATTGAATTACCTGGGGACTGCAGGAAACTAAATAAAGGGCCCAGGCAGATGGTTTATTGGGGGAGGGTCGTAAATGGCTTCCTTTTGAACAAAGCCCTTCCTTGACTCAGGCAGATGGTTTATTGGGGGGGTCGTAAAGTGGCTTCCTCTTGGCAGAAACGGGGAGGGGCAACCCCCTCTGAGGACAGGCTGAGCTTAAAGAAAGTGGATAGACTGGTTTCTCCACCATGTGACCTGGGAAGACACACCCCTGTTGGCCAGAATATGATTTTAAGAAAGATGTATAACTCATGGTGCAGACTTGTCAAAATTATCTAAATGATACCATAATTCTTATGATTTTTCTGCCCACATTTTAAGAGGTTTTAGGACCCGGTGGTATGATCTGGGGGTTTACGAGCGGAAAAGAGGCTGTTACTCTAAATGTATGCATGTTAAAAATCTGACACTTCCTTATCTAAATGCCCACATGCCTTGCACACAATTGTATAAATTTGGAGAAAAATCCGATATGGGGAAAGCTACTAAAAAGCGCAAAAAGTTGCCATTTCTTTACCCAAGCTCCTAGAAACGCCAGGGTAGGAACAGTGCCTCCCATCAGTAATGCATGATGTGTGTATACAATGACAAACAACTGTGTATCTGTGGAATATGTATTTGGGTCAAATATAATTTTGTTTGCAATTTGACAGGGGAGTGTCCTTTCTGCAGGCCATAAAACAGCATCACCATGACTCACATTTCCTTTCCCCTATCAAGGAAGAGAGAAAAGCTTGACCAATGATCAGTTGAGAGAGGGGCTGGCTTAGTGATGCTGCGCACACACCCACTTTCAAAAGACATAAAAAGAGCCACTGGAAGCTAGAGAAGACATTCAAATCCAGTTGCTGCGGAGCGTTTTGCCGGACCACACAACATCCAGAAGATACCAGTTCCAGACTGACTGCAGCTACATACTCCAGAACCTAGAACTTATACTTTAGAACCTAAATCAGAGGCCTAAAACCACAAGCTGAGTTCTGAGCTGCTTGAATCCCTTGCCAAGAACTTTTGCCAGGACCAGTGCAGAGATCCAGGAGCCGTGCAGAGACCGCTGTATCCGGACAGACCAGATCAGTGCCAGACCAGACCAGACCGTGCAGAACCGCAGACCCAGAGACCAGATCGCTGTGAAGTGCCGCTAGCCTGATTGATCAGATCCGTGACGAGGTCCAGTCCTTCCAAAATATATTGTGAGTACTTAGGTCAGATTGTGACAGAAATAAGCTCTTAGTTTAAAATAATCTAATTCAAACTATTTCAATCTAACCAGAACTGCCTCCTAGAAGTTGTCACTTGTCATTTTGTAAAGCTGCACCACTGTCACTTGTCAATTCTGCAGTTGCATAGCTGTCACTTGTCAATTTGAGTTACTTTAAATCCGAAAAACGACCCTTACAAAATCGTTCATATCTCTGGAACCGTTCGTCCTAGGAACTTGGTTTAACTTTCCTCTGAAAGCCTAGGATCTCAGCTTTCCAACGAACCCAAAACCGACTTGCCATTATACTTTTGCCGTAACCGCGATTCACGCACTCACGAATGTTACCGCGATTTGCGATTTGGTTAAAAATCCAGCCACGTGTAACCATCAGCAGTCATTTCTTTCCTTGCTAAAAATTCGTTTGCCTCTTAATCACCATCTCTGAATCATTGCTAAAGTGAGCCTGAACTCATACCAAGTATCTCTCACTCACCCTGAACCTCCTAAAGGGAATTAAAACCATTTTCGGCATATTTTTCACTTCCTTGTCACCACATTCAAAGCACTTGGGCCGGTGTTTTAAAACTCATACCTGATTTCTCTAAGTTGCTGGGGGGGCAATTGAACTGAATTATATTTGATTGCATTTCTAAGAACTGTGTGCTCTCCTCTTCATCTCCTTACATTGCATAAAGGGGGGGTGAATTGTCAAAGAAAAGTGATTGCTTGTTTTGGTGAAGTCATATCAAGTTATTTCTGTACTGCATTTATTCCACCTTGCATTTCCTTGAACCGTATAAAGCATTCTCTACCCCTTTATTCTTCTGTTCCTATTCACAAGTGTGCTACCTCATCCTCTATACTACTCTTGAGTAACCAAATCAGTTTACTAGTAGAACATTATTCATTGTTGATTACTGCTCATATTCTTAAGTGTGATATTAAATATTAATTTATTATAAGAGTGTGATAGATATACCGTTATATTTCTCAAATAAACCTTTTAAACTTGCAAAACAAAACTACTTCTTGGCTCAGTGGGGTCAGGGGGATTCTAAGAGAGGGGTGTTATATAGGGGTAGTCGTCCAGAACTCATGAACTGGACATAAAGATACATCAATAAGGGTTTCCATTCAGTATCCCAGACTAGGCATTGACTTAGCTGTAGTGTTGAATTGAATCTTCTTACAAATTATCACATTAAATACTCTTATTTTCTTTTCCCCGCCCTTTCTCCTTTAAATTGTTCTCTTTTTCTAATTTCATTTGATAAACCAGTAGCATTTCCCTCTTTTGGACGAAACGACCTCATACTCTCTTCACGAGTCACATACTGTGATGGTTGAACAACCCACCTAGATCAGGATTTGAAATTGAAACAAAAGAGTTGTATTTGAGCACTTAAGAAAAGGTGGGTAAATGATGTAGAGAAGGGTCTCCCATACTCTTAGTTTTTCCATAGAGCCCCTTCCTGCCTGCAGAGTGCTGGGCCTCCACTCGGTGGGAGAGGTATAGCTGGAGTTTCTCCAGCAGGTCAGCATTACACCTCAGCTCCTTTGTCAGAGGTCTGGTGAGGCTCAGGTCCTCTTGTGGTTAGTGGAGCCATGGGAGAGAGTTCACTTGCCAATCAGGACCTGGGTGGGGTCTTTCCTGTCTCCTCATATCTTCTCCACTCTGAGTCTGCTGTAAGCTCAATTTTACGATTCTTTCCTCCTGTCTCTATCCTTGTCTTAGGCCAATTGGTTCTGCCAGAACTTTCTGACTCCTTCTGGCTCTCGACCTCCTTTCCATGTTCCTTCTATCCAAACTCCTCTCTCTGCTCTGGCTCCAATCTACAATACCCATGTCTGTCCACTCCTTTTCTCTGTGCAACTTATCCATCTTTCTCATATTGTCCTCTCTGTTATTTTCCCTCTGATATAGCCCCCTGTCAGGCTCCTGCCTAAGTTCAGTCTTCTCCCGACACTCCACCTCTGCTTTATCTGCCACCATTGTACCACCGTCTACTGCCTCCTCCTGATGTTCCTCATGGCCAACTGTCTCTCTGTGCTCCACTTTTTTCTCTTGGTAATCTTCACCTTCACTCTCCTCACTATTTTCTACCTCCTCTTTCTGGCCATCGTTTGTACCTGTCCCAATCTTCTCTTGATGTTCTGTGTTTCCAAAATCCACACTGTACCCAGTCCCCTCTCCCTGATCTCCTCCATCGCCAGTCTCTTTGTTATTCCCTAACCACCTTTTGATACACTCCCCTTTGAATCTCCTCACTACTAACCACCTCCTCCACGTGATACACTATGCCTCTGGGCTCCTGTGTACTCCCACATTCCTTCTCTAGATATGCGCTTCCTCCGGTCCATTTCCACTCACAACCTCCACCTCTTGACACTCTGAGCTGCCTTCAACAGCCTCCTTATATCCAGTCTCCACCTACTCCACCACCTCTGTCCTTCCCCCAGTCTCAAACACTCTCTACCCACCTCAGTCTCTCCCTCTGGTCTCAAAGATTCTGCTTCAAACTCCTTCTCACCCGCAGGTCTCACAAACCCGTCTTCCACCTCGGTTTCGCCCATTAAACTTACAAATTCTCCTTCCACCAACTTTTTCCCCTCTGGTCTCAAACACTCTCGATCTACTTCCGTATCCCTCTCTGGTCTCACAACTTTGCCTAATTTCTCTGTCTCCCTCTCAGGTCTCACAAATTCTCCTTCCAGCTCTATCTTACCCTCTAGCCTCCCAAAGTCTCCTTCCACCTTTATCTCCCCATCAGGTTTGCCAAATTCTCCTTTCAGCTCGGTCTTCTCCGCTAAAATTCCAAATTCTTCTTCCACCTTCTTCTACACCTCTGGTCTCCAAACCCTTCAGTTAACTCTGCACGATAATACTGAGCATTCTCCCTCCAGCTCATGTCTGTACTCCAAACTCTAACGATATTCTTACCCCAAGCCCCAGCTAGCCTTTCTCTCCAAATTCCACAGCCTCCCTCCAAACCCCTACTCCAACAGTCGGACCAAAATGCCTGGCTTTTCTGGGGCTCTCCCCCCAACCCCAGCTTGGACTTATGGTGAGGGTCTGTGCCTGTGTTTTTAAACTCGGATCACCCTCTGAATAGCTAGGTTTCCTAGGGCCGCATGAGTGCAGAGGTTGGGTGGACAAACCTATATACGGCCCAGTGGCCATTTTATGTGTGTATCTCTATGGCAAGAGAGAGCTGTGTGTTCAAGCAGCAAAGCAGCATCATCCTGTTGATCAGGCAAGTACTTTGGGATCATTAAGGGTATTAAAAGATCTCCCAAAGTGTTTGCAACTGTTTTCCAAGTTTGTGGGTTCACGGACCTCACAAGTGGGGTCGTTGACCCAGACAAGTGCATGCAGTTTAGCGATGGGTCCGTGGAACTGGATGGCTCAACAAATCTCGCAGGGCTAATACGAGGTGAGCCGGTGGTCCCCCAGGACCGTGAGGAGCAAGTTAACTTTTCCCTTAGCGTTGCTAGGTTCTTATGTATCCTTGCTAAGTGGGCCTGAAGGTTTTTTAGGGATAGCAATAGACCATTTCCTCATCATCGGCGTTAGAGCAGGTCTCCCTTACTTGCCGCCCCAAAGATAACATACGGGAACACCCTCTCTAAGATTACCAGTAAGCAATTCTGCAATCCCGGGGATAAGGGGATAACCTCTGACAGTGAGACACAAAAAGAGCAGAACAGGTAATAGGGCTGAAGGCCCTTTAAAGTGTTGTGGGCATTCAGTGGGAACCGCTCCCTTTCTTTTATCATAGAAGTAGAGGTATTGGGACATACTAGAGGTTTGTCTGCAGATGGATAGGACCAGGGCTTTAAGTGGGCCGGGCCTAGGTGGGGCTAGTCGGGGCGGAGCCCATGCATTCTGAAAAAAATGGTTCTGAGATGGGGCCCTGCGAGGAACCTTAATGTCCCCTAACAGTCCCAGCCAATGAGTGTGCTAGAGGCCAAGGCTTTTTTTCTAAAGCCTGAAGCTCTCCCTTTTGTGCAAGAGCTTCAGGCTTTAAAAAAGGCCTTCACCCATAATTGTGGCGTCGGTACCTGTGAAGCATCCCTTTAACCAAGAGATGGAAAAATAGGCCTTGGCTTCCTGCAGCCTAACCTTTTCACCTTAAAGTGAAAAACATGTGGGGCTGTCCCCCGCAGGCATTCCTTTTATTTAAGGGATGCAGGGATCATCACTGTGGTGCGAGGATGAAGATCCCTGAAAAGGGCTGCCTGGCAGGGGCCGGCACCACCATTAAAGAAGAAAACGGGTGGTGTCGACCCCTACTAGGCCTTAACATAGATCAGCCCATTAAGCCGGGGCTTGTTAAGTGGGCATTGCCTAGGTGGCCGTAGGTGACCCCTGCCGTTAGGCCCCGCCCCCTTCATGAGCCCTGGCTCGTTTTACCATGCCACCAAAGGCACTGGAGAGGAGTGCTGTACCATCAAAGACTCCTGAAGGTGACAATCAAGAGGGACCGATGTAATGTGGCCTCGGCAGATGTGTAGAGAAAGTATAGGTCATAGGCTGAAATCCTGAGCTGGCTCAGCCTTCCACCCTTGCAAGGGCGAGAAGCACTACAAGAGCAACCCAGGCTATTCATAGGCACTAGGTTTTCAACATTAGGCAGGTTTGGGTGCTGAAGGGGTGGGGAGGCACTTGGGCACCTGTCAATAACATGCATCTGTTTGTGAGGATCAGGGTGGAAGGTATGATCAGGCCCTGAAAAGAGCCCCCGGGGAACCTGCGCCCTTCAGCAGCCCCTCGCCGCTGCTACACAAGGAGAGCGGTAATGAAGCATGGTGGCGCTGGGATTGCAGAAACTGATTAACGCCCTTCGACCTTTGCAAGCGGTTACTCCACATTCTAAAGGCTCTCTGATGACTTCACTGTTGAAAAATATTACTTACTGCACAGACGCCTGCAAATTATGCATAACCGCTCTCACAGGCACTTCCTATTTATGCAGCCTCTGATGGAACTTTGCTATTTTCTAAAAAATCCATTTCTTTGCTCTTGATGCCAGCAGCTTAACCAGCCAATTGCCTTCCCCACACATCTAACAAAGCGGCCAGACACTCAGCGCTCGGCTCATAATAGCCCTCGCGGTGATTTCCGGATGCGGGCAGCCAGCCTGATCACTCATCATGTAATTTAAGTTTATATTTAGCCCGAGTCAACTCCGCGCAGGATTTTGCAGACTGTGTTCCCAGTCACGGTCTGCTCCTTTTAACCTTTCGGCCTCCCTGCTGCCAGCTTCTCAGTGACTGGAAGATATAGAGGCATTTTAATAGTGTTAAACAATGGGGTCACTGTGTTACAGCCACAGCGTGGGCCGAAGTATCGGGCCTTGCGCCATTTGCAAGTGGAATGCCACTCCTGGCCTTTGAGACATCAGCATGTTTCACGCTGAGCTTTGTAGCACCATGTTAAACACAGCAAGATAAACTACAAATCCCAGAATGCAAGGCTGCATTGGTTGAAAAAGCACAGCTGACTGAAGGTGTCCCACATGACAAAGGGTCACTTGGAAGGTGTGGAGTTCTCAGCACATAGAACGTCCTATCTTCTGGTCCTGAATGACGTGGTGCTTGATGCCATGTGTGGAAGGTGACGCCATTTTATTACTGATCAGCTGCGGACGCGTGCACGAGCCACGAACAGAGCAAACCCACAGCCGTAACTGGAAGACAGGGTCGGACTGGCACCAGAAATAGGCCCGGTCACCCAAAAAGAGAGGCCCACCCCTCGCCCCAAGACCCTTGACCTCTGATGACATCGGCGGAAGTGATGTAATTTGACCACACCCCAAAGTGACATCCCGGAAGCGATGAAACACGACCTTTCACCCCTTGACAAAACAGGAAGTAACATCAAATAGCATTGTTCCTAAGTACACTACGAAAAATATTGTTGATTTCACTAATGTGATGTACATTTCATGCAAGAATGGATCATCATATGTATCATTAATATCTCTGTGTATAGATCATATTGTCAAATTACTGTGAATGCAAGCAGACGTCCAAGGCCAAATGATAAATGTTATTGTATAGCACTTATGCTTAATTAAGCTCTTTTTTTTTAGAACAACTATACATACAATATCACCCAGCCTGTGTTGGCACTCATGTATCGACCTAAGAAGGATGAAAGGCTTTTTGAAGAAAAAAGAAAAGTGAAAAAAAATGTACATTTTGTTTTCATTTTTTCTTTTTCGAACCGGCCCAGGAGTGGCCAGAAATTGGCCCCCACTCCCCAGGGACGATTTTGGTCCGGCCACGGACGAACTAAAAGTGCCTGGACCCGGTGGAGGATCGTGTGGACTCCTCAGTTGATGTAGTGGAGGAGGGCCTCTTGATCAAATCAAGGAGCTGCAAAAAAACTGATAGAGAGATGTCCCTGAAGCTGGATGATCTCGAAAAACAGGGAGTGGCAAAATAATCTCCTCCTGCTGTGCGTTCCTCAGTATATGGGTGAATCTACTAAAGAGCTGGAGAGGAAAGTGGGGCTCGTCTGCAGGCTCTGTTTGTGGTTCAATGGCAGGGCGACATCAGAGTGGATAGGATGCATAGAGGAGGTGGCCCGGCGGACAGACCGAGATCCATCATAGTGAAATGGCACTATTATACGGACAGGCTAGACATTCTGGCGAATTTTGTCCCTGATGGAGTTCTCCCACTATCCCTCACCGTAGGATCAAGAGCAAGCAGGCAAATGCCCGGTTGAGTGTATCTTTCACCCCCTATGCAACTGACGCACTACCCAGGATAATGGTCCATCAGCCTGAGGGCCACGACGTACACTCACCAAATCAGCCTCTGCCCCCATCCAAGGAGCTCAATGTTATGTTGAAAAACGCACACACTGATCATTCTCATGTCCTCGGTAGGCAGAGCCCACCAGTTCTTTGCACCTGCATCCTCGGTGGCGCCCCGCAGTGCCTCTCCTTGTAAGGCACCATCAGCCGGCCAGAAGCACCACAGGACGAGGCACCTCAAAGTCAACCAGCACCCCACGGCTACCACACCAAGTCTTCCAGCGTAATATATAGTGTGAGTCCTTAGGATACCTGTCTGAAGCCCACTGTAGCCTCCTCGCATTGCGCCCTCCCGTGGGGCCGCTCAGCCTCCTGTTGAGGAAGCATCTTTTCTAAGATCATAAGCACCTTGTTACAGGAACAAGTTACGTGAGAGGGTGGGTTCCTACTAAACGCCTCGTTTTTTTACCTTCTGTGTGATGTGAGCGCCTTTTGCAGTTCTTCAGGTCATTGGAAGGATAGCATGTTTTGGGGTGTGCCTCCGGTGAGCATTAACATTGTTGTGAGGCAAAGATTGTTATCCTTGGTCTAGTAGAGGATACGTCTTGGACAGTGTGTGATTCTGCTTCAGACCTTCTTGAATTCGCGTAGCTTACACTATGATTTCAAAGTTGCAGCTCATTCAAGGCCGGGGCGTCAGTGCAGAATCACACCCCTAAAGGAGGCACAGAGTAGGCCTGATTCAATACAAATCTAGCAGGCAGTTTTGGAAGCCAAAACCTAAGATTGTGCTGCCAAGCAAAAGGTTTGCACGAGGGGCACGTGGAACGTAATCCCCCGGGGGTATTTGGACGCTGCACTGCGGCCAGCGAGCTGCACAGAGGACTGAGTGCCCACCGGCCTATTTATAGGGGACCGGCGAAGGTTTGAGAGGAGTTGTCGTTTAACGTGGTACTCTTCTCTGTGTCTAGAGACTGCTCCCAGGGTCCCCAATCTGAGTGCAGGTGGCATTGCAGCATCTGTGGCATTGCAGGGTCTGCTGGGGTATATCAGGGCAGGTGGCATTGCAGCATCTGCTGGGGTATCTCACTGCAGGTGGCATTGCAGCATCTGCTGGGGTATCTCAGTGCTCTGAGATCTTGCTGCAGAGATTTGCATGTTTCAATCCTAGGGGATGATGGGGTCAATACAATGAGGACACTGGTGTTGGGCAGTAATAAAACCTTATGTTTGTGCACCAAGAGCAATTTCGCTTTGTGTACAGCACTATTTCCCGAAGGCAGGTGCTCATGGAATAGACAGGAAGTGTGCTGGAGACAGGATCTTAAACTGCCCTCATTTTTGCTCACAGGTTCAGAAAAGGAGGCAAGGGATGCGGAAAACCAGCGAGCCATTAAGATGCCTAAGAGTGCAGACCTCTGTTTTGGCAATGGGACAGATTGAGGGTCCGTTATAAATCGAAAGTGTGCATTTTCTTCAAGCTGGGGCACCAACATCTATGTTTCAATCAATCGCGATGTGTTTTGGAAGTTGAAGATGTTGTCTAATGCACCGCTTTCTGTCAATGCTACAGTTAGCCAATTATTGGTGTGTTTAAGGGTAGAAAATAGAACCTTGCACATATGGCCGGGGAACCCAAAGACAGGTGTGGACTGGGAACCGAAGGAGGCCCTGGAAATCATTTTCAAAGCGGCCCCATTGTACACATTTTGATCAAGCCCAACCCTTTCCTATGAGAACATTTGAAAATAAAATACAAAGTGGCCCAAGGGGCAGAGGGCCCACCGGGTAATCTCTAGAGTTCCCCGTAGGCCTGTCCAGCCCTTCCCAAAGAGCTCCATGTATATAATTGTAATATAGCCTGGCAGTGCATTGAAAAAGCTGCAGCTAGCATTGCCAAAGTGACTAACAGTGGACCAACATATTATGCTTCCAGCAAACACACTCGACTTGAGTTGCAACACCCTAGAAGGCAGTGGCCACGTGTGTATACCCGTTTTCTGTGAGTGCACTTGGAGTCATTGGGTGCCATTATTACTGCATACCGGCATGTTACCTCACCGGCACACTCCAAGTTTGGTGGTCGGTTGGCTGGATTTACATGCAGCTCCGAGCTGCCAGTAATTCCGGCAGGCCAAGTGTCGGTAACGCTAATACCGTTTGATGGTATGCTGCTGGATTTACCGTGGGATACCACCAAACATATAATGAGGCTCATTGGGTTGATTTGTTATAGAGAGAGAGAGAGAGAGAGAGAGAGAGAGAGAGAAAGAAAGAGAGCGAGAGAAACGGAAGGAAGGAGGGAGGGAAGGAAGGAAGGAAGGAAGGAAGGAAGGAAGGGAAGGAGGGAGGGAGGGAGGGAGGGGCAGAGGGAGGGGCAGAGGGAGGAAGGAAGGAAGGAAGGAAGGAAGGAAGGAAGGAAGGAAGGAAGGAAGGAAGGAAGGAAGGAAGGAAGGAAGGAAGGAAGGAAGGAAGGAAGGAAGGAAGGAAGGCAGGAAGGCAGGCAGGCAGGCAGGCAGGCAGGCAGGCAGGCAGGCAGGCAGGCAGGCAGGCATGAAAGGGATAACCTTGCCTTCGCCGGGAATAATTGTGGTTTCAGCTGTCCTTTTCATCATTCAAAAACCATGTATTTATTCAATGGAATGTAAGGAAATATGTATATTGGTTCAGAGAAATACCTCATAGCTGTGAGAATTTTAGGAAAAAAAGAGAAAGTATTTATTTTTCTAAAGCATGAATTCAACTTTCAGTACTCATTACTAATGGACACGGGAACCAATCTTCTAATATACATGACAGATGGCACGTGTTTCACCCTCACAGGCTTTCTCAAGGCTTAGCTTGTAAATGTGCAAAATAAAACTTAAAACAGAAATGTGTGAGAGTGCTTACAAGTGACTTGAGTCATTGTCATTGTCTGTTTCATTTTCAGTGGAGTTCAAGGATATGAGTCCCGAATGGAGCAATGATGGAGGGAAAGGGCGTTGTTATCGCTATGGCTAGAAATAGTCGTTCGAAATAAAAGAAGCATTACTCACTGCATGGTAGTGGAAGCGGCAAGCCCTTGAACGCCATTGGAAATGCGGGAAAACACGTGTCGACTTTCAAATATAGAAAAAGATTAGCTCCCAAATGTATTAGCACGAAGGCTGGCTCATCTATTAGATGTAAACTAAAAGTTAATGTGTGCTTCAGTAAAATAAATGATTTCTCTTTTATTAATAATCTCACTACTATAAGGTATTGGTGTGAATTAGTATAGGTTCTTTAATAGGTTCTTTAATTCCAATGCATAAACACGTGGTATTTGGGCACAACAAAAAGGTCAACTGAGACAGAATCCAAAACAATAAAGCCATGGTGCCTGGGCTTAAGGTAGTTGTCATTTGGGGGAGAATGAATGGTGCTGTCTTGTGCTAGCTGACTTTGCTTTCTGGATTGTGCTATTTTTTGAAAAAGCACAAGAGTCTTACTTTGAGTGTATTTTCATTACGTGTTTATTTTCGTAGTTCTGATTGGTAGATTTACAGGTTCCTTTGCATCGGGGAGAGAGTTTTTCTTGCCTGCACAAACAAATTGACTTTATTTCTACATTCATAGAACAGCATCATTGCTTAGTCTTAGCGCACTTGAATATGACCTTCTCCAACATTTGCGCTCTGTGCTGGTCCCTTAAAACAGGATCTTACCTCCTGATGAAGCTATAAGGGACGGCGAAACACTCGTTGGCGGTAATGTGTCTTAAATAAGATTTATGACTGTGAAATCTGCTGAACACAAGGAGGATAATGTGTTTGAAAGAACATTCAAATCTATCAAATCGACGGTCGCAATATTGATAATAACTGAAATGAAAATGTCGTTTAAACGTTACTCTTCAAATCAGACCTGAGGAACTAAAAATATAATGAAAATGCACTCAATTCAAGACTGCTGCTTTTTGAGAAAATAACAAAGGCAGCTAGTGCAAGACAGACCCAATTCTCTCCAAACACCATATAAGGTAGAGTGTTTAAAATATGACTTGTCGTTTTGGAGCCAAAGAGGAATTTTGAACTTTGCGTATCACAAGTTTTTATTCCTCCAATGTCCCACTCTTCAGCCAAATTAGGAATCTCACAAAACAGATTGTCTGCTAAACATTTTATTTTGAACTTGACCGAATTATTTCATTTCCATTTTTTTTGTCATTCATGTTATGAATTAACTTCCGAAAAATTGAATGACTTACAGAATTTGAGGCATAGTTTTAGGGCCTTTCCCCCCCAAAAAGTGACCTGGAACTTTGATCCATTTTCCCCAGGAGTCATTAGCTGGACTTGTCACTGATTGGGGTTGGTTTGGAATTGTTCTCTTGATGGGCCCCTGTGATTTGGGGATGCTTAGTGTTCAATCCAAGGTGATTAAAGAGCGAATGGATGAATGTGTTGTTGCATCTGCCAAATGTGTGCATTACACAAGCAGAAAAGGAAATACAAAAGACAAAGAGTTCAAATATTTCCCAGATCCGTTACACAAAGGAGCAAGAATACAATTGCCAGAGACCACGTAGGAAAGATATGGGGGGAGGGATTAGGGTACGTGCATTCAATGCAACAGGTGGGTGTGCACGTTCCAAAAGGTTCCAAAGGGGGACAACCTTTCCCTTTTTTCTCTCCTGTCTGACTCTGAAGCCCACTATCCGGAAGTCCACCCAGCGAGCTGGAGCTCGCCCTGCGCTGCAGGAGCAGAGTCGGACCCCGGAGCTATCATTGAAGGTGAGCCACAAGGCTTCACCATTCTCTCGTGGGCATCTGCAACACTACAAGAGATATTCCTCATAAAAGCGCAGCCCTTTGCATTATTTTTTGTATCCACTGCTGCTGCATTGTAACAGTGTTGAGTGCACTACTCCGACCTAGAATCTGTGTTCAAACTTGGCGCCTTTAGCCATCCACGAAGCCTGCTACACCTCAAGATGGCCGCTGTGTGTATTCTGTAGCTCTACATGCTACAGTTGAGTCAATGCTGATTGGTTAATCCACTCACAAGAACCAATCACGAATCGCTGGTAGGCGAAGCCGGCGTACGCAACTAAGGCCTGCAACCAAGGCTTCTCTCCTGTCCGACCCACAATGACACACAGAGGTCTGGAGCACTTCCTGTATCTTCCCCGATGTGTGTCCACATACGTGGGTAAGCCTTTCAACACTTCCCTCTCACTCACCCCTGCCGAGAGCTGGACCTGACGCCGCAGGGATTGTCTTTTTCAGCATGAACTGCATCTGAATTCTGACTTTCCGTGCATATCCTATTGCCGATTAACAATGCCTGCATCATATTAGCACATGTATCTATGTTCACTTACATCACAGCATAAGTATCAGCCCTTGACTACACTTACCTCTGCGTCATATGCGGCTGCCTCCATTATCATTTAGACTCACTAGCTCCCGTTATAACAACCACAACTTTATTATCTATACTAACGCTACCATCACAGGATCTGTATTGCATGTAGCCACCTCCACTGCTGTAAGTTTCGTAAGCTTCAACATGTACTAAACGGTTTGTTGCCTATTTTATCGTTCTGAACCTTCTGCTCACGTGAACCTTCGTTAGCTTCGTACTATCAAGCAGTGTAACAAGTATTATTGCAATTGCTTCCATACATAACGGTGCCTACCTGTACTAGCAAATCTGGCGGTACCTGGCTTGTATAATCTGCCTACCTTTATATGTACCAACGTTCAGCACGTTTTCTCTGCAACTTGTTAGTGCTAACGAGGACCTATCATAAGTTTTGTGAATAGCACAGCAATATACCTTGCACCAAGAAATTTGCCTGATTAATGCTCTACCTTATCACTAGTAAACCAAGTGTGGTTCACCTGCGACAGCATACAACATAGCACGTATACTACTAAGCCCTCTACTGCTAGTCAATGGTATCTATTTACATTAAGCCTCCTCTACATTATAGAGATTGGCCATCGTCTGCTAGAGGTGATGCATTCCTCTCAGAACATGAATCCTTTCCTATCCGCTGAGATTAAACCCACTAAATTTCTCCCACCTCTGATACTTAGTTCTCCTGAGTCACAGGTTAAACCAACCTCATTCCTCCCAAACCTAGAACTATGCCCTAGTATCCATCATATTAACCAAACTAGATAAACCATCCTAACAGACATTCCTACTCCTAACCAATGGATTAAACGATTTGCTTCTAAACCAACAGTGGATCAACCCTGCCATGGTGTCCTCAGAAATAAGAGACTAGGCTCTAGACTCTCCGGACAATCCTCTTCAGCGAGACTAGGCTCTAGACCTACCAGACACTCATTTTCAACGGATATACTTCAAGGGAAAGTTTATATACCACCTTGCTCTAACAAATCTGTACCAAAATCCACATTACCAGTGTGACGTCCTCGTCCTGTATCTAACACTCCCCAGATCAAAAAATGGACTAACAACTCAGAGAAAGTCCCTTCGACCTCACCCCAGGACACAAACCCCTACATCAAGCGTGCTTTAATAAACACGAGATACATCATCGTGCATGCTACAGATATAGCGGACCTTATAAACAAGGGAGATCTAGACTTCTTAGCTATCTCTGAGACTTATGACAAGACACTTGAATATCTTCACTGTCTGCGCTTCCCACCAAATATCAATAAATTCATTAATAAACAAGGCACAAGTAATCTTGAATGATATGAAAAAACTATAGGAGAGCCACTTTTGATTACAAATATTGTTATTAGAGAATGTATGTCGGAAGTTGAAAATTGAAAGTATAAACTTCAGAAACAGTAATTTGACAATGGATTTGAGAACATAAAATACGCAGATTCCAAAAATTGGAATTGTACAGATTATTTTGAAGTTAGTTTGAAGTTTGAAGCAGAAAAACCACAACACAAAGTTATAACTTTAGGCCCTTGCATGGAACCAAAACTGTATCCTAAACAAACTTCAAGCATTACAAAATAATGTGCTCAGAACAGCCTTGAGTATCCCCAAGAGAGATCATATATCAGAAATTAGAAGGAATCACAAATGGCTCTCTATTAAGGACAAGATCAACTTCAAATTAGTCTCCATTATGCATAAATGTCTTAATAATGCTGCTCCACAGTACCTAACTGAGAACATCATAAAAAAACTCATCCAGACCATCCAGTTCCATTAACTCCTTTTGCATTACTGGTCCACGGTTTAACCTGTAAAGAGCTGGAGGCAATAGCTTCCCTGTTCAAGCTGCCCTCCACTAACCGCGCTCCGACCAGTCCTTCCAAAGTTTTAGGACCAACACAAAAAAGACACTCCTTCCCGGAATATTTAGAGTATCTGAGTCTGCTCTCACTGCTATCCTGATGATGCACTTGTCCCTTGCCCACTGTAAACTCTTTACTACTGATGTGTTATTGTCACTTCATTTGATTTGTCTTTGCTTATAGCCTTCATTCATTTCTCTTTGTAGATATTGTATGTACCTATTTTTACTGCCTTATGAATACACTATATGTACCAATGTGTGAATCTAAGCTGTCTTGCAATGCGGCCAGATACCTCAGGGTGTGGCGCGCTTTATAAATCAATAAACAAACAAACAAAAGGGGAAGACAACAGTTCCAGGCGATGAACTAGCAGACATGTCTTGAGGGTTCCAGGTTATACTAAAGTTCCAAAAAAGGAACCAGCAGCAATGTATTGAGGGGTTGGAGGACAGTTCCAGGGGAATGAGCAGCAGGTCAAAAACACACATTGAGGCAACATAATCCCGTCTTCATCCCGCTCCCTTGTGTCTTCCTGTGGCCCACTATGCGTTTCTCTGAGATCCAGCAACTACGTGAAAGCACAGGCGCTAGCCACCACTACGCTTTAGCAGATGAGCTACTGTGCTTGGGAATGTCGCCACTATACTCACACTGATTGACTCTTCTCCGCAGCAGTGCCAGACACCATCAGACTTCAGGGGCCACTGAAGCCAGCACGCTGGAAAGAAGGGCTGGCTGAGGAGGTTCTCGGGGCCATTCCAGTTTGAGGGTTTGGGGGGCCCTTCCTTAGAGCAGAGAACAAAGGTCGGAGCCACTTGTGGGGTGCACACATTATAATGGAGGCAAGGGAATGAGTAGCCGTTGATTATCACAAGACGGGCCGCCAGCATGGAGGTGGAACACCAAACGTCACCTCAAAAGGAGGCTTGGGTTTTTCAGCTCCCTGCTCGTTGGCCGTCGCGTGATCAAGGGCGTGTCCAGGGAGTGGCCTTGGGTGGCACGTGCTTCCCCTGCAATCTGATGGGCCGCCCCAGGTGCCACCCCATTTTACGAATCCTGTGTGTGCCAAAAGAGTCTGGACACGCCACTGCTCATGATTAGCAGTTCTTTGTCAGTAAGAGGGTAATGTCGAGGAAAAAGGTACCACTAAGGCCCACAGCTATGACCTGAAGGACTCCAAAAAATGCATCTTGTAATGTGCGCACTGCAAGGCGTAAAATAAAGTCCTGAATGAAATGCGAAGATTGCCGTCCCTTAAGACTGCTGACTGTCAACATGAGGGCAGTTGCGGCCCGAGGCTCCTTTCGATTGAAATGGTTGAAAGGCCCTGATGCAGGTCCCTGACTGAAAGTGATAACCTTTTTTTTCCTGCAGACACCATTATTCGTAACTGCAATATATAAGCCTGTTACTAGTTCTCCCGTTAAGGTTGCCCGATTCCAAACTAAGGACGAGGTGAAAAGGGTGCCCAAATAAAGAGGTTTAAAAAGGCTGCTAGCCTAGACCGCCGAGGAGGGACCGCCTCGACTTTGGAAGAGTGCAACACTCAGAGTTATGTTTGCTGGGGCCTTGCATACCGCCACATCTGCCTGGACTTGCAGACTCCGTGATTGGAAAGCCATTTCCCTATTCTCCCGAGAGTAGACATAATTAACTTACCTCTCTCTGAAATCAATGTGAATGATGACAAAGAGGGGAAAATAATGATTTTTAAATTGATTTTCCATCTGGGTTGAAGAATTCTGCCATGATAAATAAAGTACACTGGGTAGTAACCCTCCTTTGTTACGCTTCCCTAAAATCAGACCAGCCCGAATTTCTGTTTTGTATTTGGTTAAAAACCATGACAAAAAAAACGTCAGAATGCTCCCCTGAATGACTGAATATAACACGTGTACTTCAACCCCTAAATCAGGCCAGCCACAAGTACTTCTGCAAAGAGCATCATGAAGTCTTATATCTACTGGCGCTCTGGGGTCAAGCGCTTCTAATGACAAAATGAGGCGCCTTCTGCCCCTCCCGGAAAGGATATAAACCACCCTTCCATGTTTACTTCCAACCGCATCAAGGTCAAATTGAGGCAACGCCTTAACCCGAGCAGGGGGAGTGGACGGGTCACTCTGACGCTAGATAGCAGGCCTCTAACATCATGTGAACGCAAAAGACACCAAAGAACAACGTCAGGGTTTTAGGTAGAGCTTCGTTGCAGATTTCGCCTGCTTCTAAGCGCTGCAGTAATAGCTATTATTATTACCCAATGTAATGGTACTCAATGTATCGATCTTGGAGGAATGAAGGGCTCATTCGGTCCTGTCGGAGTTCAAAGCTGTGAAGTGATGCTTGCTCAGTGTCAGAAGGGAGTGCTTACCCTGGAGTCTCTGTCCTCCCTCTGTTCCCCCTCCCCTGCCTCGTCAGCCACTTCAAGGTGGGAGTGTTGGCACTTTAGCCGTCTGTGACTGGGGAGTGAGTGCTACATCTCTAATAACACGAGGCCCGTCATTTGTTCTTAATCTTTTTTTTCCATGAAATGTGTTTCCCACCCTTAGCATTCCTACAGATCCGGGCATCTGGAAGCCAAGGGCAGGTGAGATATGAAGGTTGGTGCCCAGTGACATCCATTGCTGTGTAATAGGCACACTGTACCACACCTCCCAATTCACACGGTTGTTGTCCCGGGTGCCACCTGCGATGGAATCAGTTTACTCACCCACCAAGCTCCTTACCCATCCATAAACGTCAATGGGCTCTGACCCGCTGCAAACGAAATCCTCTGTTTTCTTCCACACTGGTGACTCAAAAGGCTGAGAGGGGTGCTGGCCAGGGCTAGGAATTCAGGAGCTCAGTGTTTGAAGCCCGGCCTATTGATCAGCATGAGGAGGAGAAACTGGGCAGGTTGGCAGATCCTACCATGCATGCAATCAGTCACTGCACATGATGGCCCACTCGAGCGCCAGTCTGCAGCTTCCCAATCTCAGCCATCATATCCTAGGATCACCTGGGATCCCCAAGATCGTGCAGCCCATGATGCAGGCTCTGCGTCAGAACTGCTCCGAAAATCCCCCATGGACTGAGCTCTCTCCTGTATCGCCCACTTTCTGAGTTGGCTGCCCACTGTAGTCATGGAGCCACTCAAAGCATCTGCTGGGTAGACCCTGGTCCAGCCTGGAGGTGTTATTCGGGTCCCAGAAGGCCTGCCCGTCCTTTCGTCATTCATTGGCTGATCCACATATCAAGTCATTGGGCTAAAAGGCCTTCCATGACACCTTTTTAAAAAAGTTGATAGACATTTGAAAGTGACACTCAATTTGATGCAACAAATCATTATCAGCTGTGTTATTAATGTGTCCTTTGCTTCTTTTACATGTGTTCTGTCGGACGAAGCGCAATTCTCTTACATTCACTCCTTTGGGGTTTCGAGGTACCTTGGAGTCCGTAGACAGGTGCTGCTTAAGCTTCCCTTGGGCAGATGTTGCTGCTGTGGCGACATTTGTCGTCACTTCTGTGGTCTCACACAGGGTTTGCAATTGGGGGATCAGACGTCTACAGGTCAAAGGGACAGCCCACTTCCAGTGCCTGGGTTTCCTTTTAGAAATCATAGCTATCAGTCCTAGTCCTGTTGGTTCAGTTGAAGAAAAGACTGCAACACCCAGAATGCACTACCTTGTTAAATGGAAGCCTAGGTTTGAAAACAATGTGCTTCTGTGACCTTGTGCCACCTAGCCAGAGAATCTTTCGACCCAGGCCTGTGCCATGATTAGAACTGTGAATTATGAGTTGGACAAACACAATATACACACACAGAAATGTTGAAATAAATGTTCTGTTCATCCAGCAAGGCCAAGGCACATGCTACATGACTCTGTTGAAGGTTCTTTCACAGCACATGCCAACGTACAGTGACTCTGGATCTCTCCTTCAAACAAACCAGTAATACAACACACCTCTTGTTTAGTGCAGAGAACAAGAATGTCACATCCAGCACCCTTTGCAATAGGGCCAGTTGAACAGAGCTGGTTCTAGGACAAGGCAGTACTATTCCGTCACCTAGTACAATGCCATCAGTGGTGGGTGTAGATGGATATGAGGTGGTACCAATGGTGCACCGAACTATCGCTTCACCTGTGAAATCAAAATGTCCTTGCTTGGCCCTAGCCCATTGACAACAGACAAAGCCCCCCACTCGGCACGAGTTGTGAGGAATTCGACCATCCACATGGTGGGTGTGCGCTCACCTGGGCTTTTTAAAAATCTGATATGAAATTGAATGATGGTAGATCAACCTCTGGAAAATGTGTGGGGCTAATCTGCACACATTTTCCTATGCTCACCACACGACATAGACATAGACCTGTGTAATCTGGGTGGACACAGCTTAGACAGAGTCCTCCCTGACTTATTAATTTGGGATCTGACAGGTGGAGTACATGGTGCATCTCAGAAGGGGAGGGCCAAAACCTTCCTCCTGCCATGGCCAGCCTAATTAACTATCAAAGGCTCCATGGATTTGCCCTGTCTGTTTGTTTACCCTCTGCAGATGGTGGTGGCAATTAACATAATTAACATACTAATAGAGTATAGTTTGAACAGGCCCACATGGGGCCTGGCTGCAGAGACTAAAACAAAGGGGACTGGAAACACCAACACCCCTTTACTATGCACTGTGACAACCTGAAGCCAGCTCCCACCCTAAAGTATCAATGACAGTGAGCTGTCATGTCTCGTACATGTGTTTATTGTACGCAACCCCTGCAGGGGGACCCCATTCAGAGGGTAGGAGTATGTGATTTGATGGAGACAGATAGTCTGTTCTCACCACAGCTTCAAGGGAGACCTGCCACTTTAATCGGGAACCACAGAGAACTCTATTAACCAGAGAGAACTTTTGATCCACAGCAGACAGGAAGATGGGTGGGACTTAGTATTACATGTTTTCACCCCTTCACCTTTTGCTGTCGCAAAGCACTCTGGTTATGACCTCATACATACAGCAGATTGTTGGTGGGGACCCAGCATTGGTTCATTAAGGTAGGCTTAGTCTGCACCAATCACTGTGGCCCATTTGGCTTTAAATGGGGTTGGGCCCCTCTTTTGAGCAGATCCTCTGAAGACTTTGCAAGGAGTAGCAAGAAGAACTCATCATTGGACCCTGGCTGAAGGTACAGCCTGCCTTACATCTTCCGCCAGTGAAGGAAGGCCAGGACCTCAATGAGGGAAGCAAGATCCCTCCCCTAAACATCTCCAAGGGAACAGAGGGAGATACTGAATCCAGAGGACCCTCCAGCAGCTCCAGAACCGGTACCCAGCCAGCACACCACTTGCCCTGCTATGCTCTGCAGCAAGATTCCTAGGTGGGAAGTGCCAGAGAGTCTCTGAACCAAACCAAGGACAAGGCTGTTGCCTGTAACACTCTCCTCAGCTTTGGGCATTCCACCTTAAAGGATGACACAAGGCCTGTGAAGAAGCTAGGAGGAGTGCATCAACAAGCATCCACCAGTGTCTGCCTTAAAGGACATTTTTGAGCCAGTCAAGTCCCTCGAGCTGCAACCAACTGCACCGCTGACTGTTGTCACACTGCAGTCATTAACGTAGTCCCAGATGCCTCGGCCAGTGCTTCAGACCCGTCAACCAGCACTGAGAAAACAATTCCTCACCCTGAGCCACCGTGTAGGCCAGCCTGCAGCTATCCATTCACCCTCGCTCAGTGAACTGCCTGACGCCTGATACCCGGAGCTGTCTCCAGTCTTGGACTCTGTTACAGGAGCTGCGCCCTGAGACCGACTTGACCCAGTCAAGTACCAACAACATCTACAAGCACAAGGTACACTGTGGTTCGGTCCACCTGGTCCTTATCCGAAGGCCCCTAGTGACATTTTATGACCCATTGCTCCCTTGGTGCTTAAACCAAGTATCCTTGAATTATTGAGATTAATTACTTTACCGACTACCCTCCTGTCAGTATCCAGAGTGCATCCCTTTTCCCTCTTTGAACCAATCTGTCCTCTGCATTCCTTTACACGGTGGGTTGTATTTTGTAGTGTGCTAGAGCTGTCTGTTGTGATAACAAATAAAGTAGATATTGTATACAACCTTGACTGGACAGTCTCTTTTATCATTGGGTAATAATCGTGTTTTCCCTGTGTTGCAACTAACCAACGGTGCACGACCTTGCGGAGATAAGCCTGCTGTTCCGTCCAAATTACCAAAACTGGACAAGGAGGTTTATAATTTGCTTGTGTTTCCAGTCTGTTCTGATCCCGTTGGTGTACTAGAGGTGTGGGTGGGGCTGATTGATGGTTTAGGAACCGATATTCATCCCTGGACTACTGCTACCCCAGAAGTTGATTCGTCACACGAGTCCACCGCGCAATTACGCAAAGCTACTTCCAGAAAGATATTCATGCAAGTGTGTTTCTGCCTCCAGAACTACAGTGTACTGTGGAGCGTGGCAACACAACACACGTGGTGCTCAGCAGTGTGTTAAAAAACAAATAAAAACAATCAAAATGTTTCTGACAAACGTAGCACAGCAAGTAAGCACTGTTGCAGCCACTTTTACTCCCTAAAGATAGTACAATGCCCTGAATATACTTATCTTCCCAGCAAAAGGTAGGAAAGAGCAGACACCCAGGAGCCTATCCGCCTCTTCCACCCACACAGCTGCATGGATATGTTGTGTTATTGTGATGTGTACTGCACACCGCTGCCATTGGCCGGGTCTCCAAGTGCTCTCGCGGATCTGAAAGAGAGGGGAGAGAGTGTGGTTAGTGGGGAGGGAGGGAAGCAGGGAACATGCAAGATAGCTTTGCCTCGGATTGGCTGCATGCAGTTGGGTCAGTTTGGAAGTACCCGGATAGGTGCAAATTAGTGGCGCCAGCACAGCAGCGCCAAGGCAAGGATCTCTGCTATTTCTACTGCCTGTGAGGAAGAGGGTCTTTACGGTAAAAATCCATCTTTTAATTTGCATGAATTACTGAGTACAAAGAAGAGTAAGAAAAAGGGACTTAAATTCTTTATGTACTCCCTGAAAATCATTTTACTCCAACTTCATAAAATAGGCAGTAAACGCACCTGAAAAACTTATTTGGAGCCTAGAAATCCAGTAGCCAATAAGTCTATTCTACGTGTGATGCCCACTGTTACGTCCATGGTTGCTTGTAGATCCCTTGCTGACAGATTGCCCACTTACCCCCGCGCTGATGTTAGCGCTCCCGTCCTTTGCTTTTCTGCTTCCCTCACCGTGTTCTCCCCCCTATGTTTGTAAAGCGTTTTGTTGCATCAAGGAGCTAGGTCACGCTCAATAAATACTCTGATAATAATAATAATGTATTCTAACAGGCTGGAAAGAGGTTGGGGAACGTCGATGCAGCAGCACCACCGCGCTTCACAGCCCAAAAAGGAAGCTCGTGGGTGAGAGTAGACCCCCAGCAGAGACTACGATCCTTCTTCTCCACGTAGCACAGAGCTCGGCGGCCAGCCCCGCCCCGCCCCTCTCATCGCAATGTGAAGCCGCCTACATCGCTCCGGGTCTCCCAGGGCTCTGGCCGCAATTTTGCTCAGTCCAGCAAAAAGGCAGAGAAAGCTGCAGCCCTGGGAACGCCGGCGGCGGCGGCGCGCGAAGTTCCAGATACGGGTGGGAGCTGACCTTGGCTGACCTTGGCAGGCCGGGCACGCGCTGCCCGGAGACAGATAGCAGCTGACGATGGCTTACGCCCGTCGAGGCCAATCAGCGGAGGTTTCCATGCACAGAACCTGTGCTGAGTCAAGAGGTCACATGCCGGGTGGGCAGTGCCGCCTCTAAGCGCTGCAGTGATATGCAGGTGTCGGGCAGAGCTCAGAACTGTGGAGAAGGGACAGAATGCGACTAGAGAGGTTAAGTGCAGGGCACCTGATTTGAGCATTAATGTAACTTCCACGACAAACTAAATTGTATATTGTAACTTCAAAGAATCAAGGAATCATGTCAGGTCACCTCGAATTTCATGCCATCGTGGGGTCCCGGGGGCATCAAAAACCCCGAGAGTGAAGGTCAAGTGGTCTATTGATGTCACCAGCACCCCATGATATCATGCCATCGTTTGACTGGCAATAAACTGTTAATGTCTGATAGCAAGTGACATATCTGCCCCTCACCCTGAGTCCTGCTGCATTGCAAGGCCCATCCGTCCCTCATGGCCCATCCTTGCCCTCTGCTCAAACCCCTCATCTCTGTGGAGGCCCAACCCCCACCTCGAGGCCCATCCCTTTTATGAAGGCTCATCCCCAACCCGAGGCTCATCATTGTACTTAGTTAGGCTCACTCCTGCCTCTAGGCCCATTTCTGCCCTTATGCCTATCTTTTACCTTGAAGATCATCTCCCACCTCGAGGCCCATTCGCACTCTGAGGCCCATCTGTTCTACACATCCAATTGAAGGCCAGTGGCCCATTGCATCTCTGAGTCCAATCCATGCTACTAGGACATTTCTTTCCAAGGCCACCCCTACTCTGGGGCCCACGTCCACTCTGAGGCCAATCCCTGGACACAGGACCACTCATGCAGCCCCAATAGCCTCACAACTAGGGAACTATGTAAAATACCGGTTCATCTAAAACTTTCCACTGATATTGATTCTCAATGCATAGCTACTTTTGATAATCACAACCTGAGATTTGTAATGTTTTCACCTTTTTTTTTGGATGTTGTAAAAAATTAGCATCCGGGCAGGGGGAGCCAACCAATTGGGTGGCTAGGAACGTGCGCTTGAACCGCTGGTGTAAGCCCACGTTCCAAGTCACGCTGCCATCTTCCCCCCACAACCCGCCCCCTTTTTTTGAGCACCCGCTTTGGTAATACGCAGGGCTAATGGCCTTAACACCCAATTCGGCCCGCCGGATCAGGTGTCAACGCCACATAACATACCCCGAAAAGTCCATTATAAGGATATGAAAGTCAGCCATGAGATCTGTGCATGTATAAATCACGCAGCCTGCGGTTTTGTACTTTAAATGGCATAGCACCCCTGTGACTTTCCATATTCTTATACAGTTCGCAATAGAAAAATCATACAATCAATAAGGCTTAGTTTGAATTTATAATGGTACCAAAAATATGTTCTTGTTTCAAACGAAAATATTTATTGTACAGAGGAATGTTGAATTGTACCATATTTGACAGGCTTTAGTAAGATAAAGAAAGAAGGAAGTTATTATAAGCACCAAAACCGGAAACGTCCAAAATGACCGAACAGCAGAAAAGTTTGACCAGATCACCCATTCAGTGCTGGGGGCTGCAGGAGTGACCCCCACACCCTTGCTCACTATATTGTGAGCAGGAGTTGCAGGGGGGTCCGCTGCAGCCACCCCCCCAAAAAAGGAAACGACTCAGCTGTGCCGGTTCCCGATCACAGAAGTGAAAGGGAACAGGCGTCGCAGGGACACTGCGAGTCAGCGGCCGCAAGGTAAGTAGGGATGTGGGGGTGTGGTGGGTTGGAGATGTGGTGGGGGTGTGGTGGGTGTGTCAGTTGGGGTGTGGGGCGGTGCCGAGGGCCAAGCTGGAAATGTTCAGGGGAGCAAAGACCAAAGGTTATTTCGGAAAAATCATCTTCTGTCTTTTCTCTCTCAAACATTTGGATCTCACGCTTTCAACCGCGATCCCCAAATAATGCTTCTAGCAGGATTCAAGAGCTTATCCAGAGTAACATTCATCAGAACGGCTCTTCAAAAACGAGGATGTGGGTCCAAAACGTCAGCTTAGTAAGACAGAATCTGCTGGCGCTCCTGGCTCCCCCTACTGGAGACTGGTTCCCCGTGCTGCCGCCCATTTGCCAGTTCTAGCTGCCAGCCGGTCGTGAGCATCCCAAAGGAATAAGGACGGAAGCACATTACTAGTTAGCTTAATGCTAACAAGGAGAACTGCAGTTGGCTGAATGAGAAGGGGTACACAGAGGGTCTAGCTTGAAGACGGACACATTTGTCCAAAATGCATTAGCCTAACAGACCTGTGTACAGCTAAACTGGCTTCTCTCTAATACATTTTGTTTTTACGAAAAAACAATCATGAGTATAGATTAAAACAAGATATTTGTGACATTTTATTTAAAAATAAGCAACATCTGAAGGAAAGAGTTGTAGAATTATTTGTGAAGATTGTGGCTTGAATTAAGCAGCAATAGGAGAGCACATGGATCTAGGTCACCTGGCATAAGCCCCGCCCACCTGGTGCCTTCCTGCCTGCTGCTCTTTTTCACCACTTAGCAAGCCCCGCCCACCTGGTGCCTTCCTTCACCATCACCGTCTTGTGGCCAATGCTGGATTTGACTTTTATGGACTTCATTCATTCACGGTGCGTCACTCTTTCTCAACTCTCATGCTGGACTTCCTTTGCATCTTTTACTCATGGTGGCCCTGAATCATGCTGTTCCCATCTTCATCTAGTATCCTGGCTTGCAACATTATGTGTTACTACTGACTTCTGCAATTGTATTTGCTCTCCACTCTTGCTTCTCCACTCTTTTTGACTGCATACTCTCTGTACTCTCCTTCTTTCCCTTCTCCCTTTTCCTATCTCCTCCCCTTACTTTCTTCTATGCACTTACTCTATCAGAATTATCCCTGGACCTAATATGATAGCAACCTCGTCTGTTTCCTCCACCCTCCCATTACTGTTTTTTTCCTCCCCACCACCCCTCCAGAACTATCTTAAATGTCGTCAGGCCTAGTATGATAGTTGCTTGTTTTGTTCCTGCCCTCCCTTTCTGCACCGCTCTCACCTTTTGTTTTTCTCCGGCTCTACCAGAAATGTCGTCAGGCCTAGTACGGTAGTCGCCTGTCTGTTTCCATTTCCTTCCCACTCTCCCCCTCCCTTCCTTATCCATGTCTTAGCTTTTGCACTATCTGAAATGTCGTCAGGCCGAGTATGATAGTTAATTTCACATCCTTACTGTTCATGGCCTGTAAGAATGTGGTTGTATTTTCCCTTGTTCCCTCCCTTGCCTTGAAGCGCTTTGAAACACATTGTGTATAGGCGCTATATAAATAAACTATCATATCATATCATATCACATGGCTTCCTAGGGGCAACACTGGGATTTAGCATCATTCATTCTACTCTAGTGCCTAGAGTTATGCCTCTGGGCTCTGATTACTATTCCATAACTGAAGAAAAATGAAGGAAAGACACACGTGTATATTACTAAAGTCAAAGGTGGTGCCCACCAACCCCTTAGTGTTTCATTTAATTCCCCCTGCTTGCCACACCTCATTTCTGTGGCGCATATGTAGAGAAAGTGTGGTGACATCCCAGACACCCCCAGTGAGGGGACAAAGCAATCTAGTAGCATTTATAGGGCTGCTGCAGAGAGAAAGATCACCAACTCATATGATATGATAATGATATGATATGGCATTTATAGCACGCCTACACACAGGTGTTTCAAGTGCCCTGTACCCTAGCGGCTGCTCTTCTCTGGCTCTTGAGGGACAGAACCTATTTCAATTGGAGCCATGGCAGGTTTGGTAGGAGATCCAGGGGCGGCACAGTATCCTGCACTGTGTTGTCCTCTGAAATCCAAGACGGGTGGCCCTCAGTGCCCCAGCACTGAGGAGTGGGGGTGCAGTGATCCCAGTGGTCTGTATTGGGCTGCACATTCAACGGAGAGTCCGCTGGAGTTTGGGCCTTGCGGGTCAACTGCTGCGATCATCTTTCCTCTAACAGCTACGTAAGGGAGCGATCGGCCTCTGTGAAAAGAGCAAGCCCTGGTGTGTGGGATGTTTTTACCCATGCATCCAAGCCCTACAATAAAACTGTGCAGTACTGGCATGGAAAACATCATGATGGCCAGAACTCCCCAGAGAGTGCACAGGGAAAACATGAAGAATAGGCTGCCACCCATTTTTGCCTATGTTGTGAGCACAGGAGGGCACTGCCTAAAACCACCAGTGGGCTACACACAGTAGCCTGAAACCATTGGGAATGGCAATGCTGATTGCCAAAAAAAGCAACTCAGAACTGTGGGGAATTCATTTTCTTAATCCCAAAAATGGTTGCATCACCAGTACTCACCACTATCAGAAAGCTGGCGTTTTAAAACCACCAGACTTTTGTGTAAAACTGAACAAATGAAACAAAACCAGACCAAGGAAAGACTTGCTAAGAGGTGGATACAATGTAAAACTATATTCTGAAATGACTTGAAGGAAGTAATTATTGAATGTATATGTAAAAATTGTCAGTTTGATTTGAATGTAGAAAACTGGGAACAAAAAGTGACATTTAGCTGAAACCTGACTTAATGAAACTGGATTCTGCCTGACAACTACCCCCGACAGGAGTTGAAACCTGCTCAGCCACTCCCCTTGCCAAAAGGAGTTGTCACCTCTCTGATTAGATTAGGGGTGGAGCAGCTGGGGACTACAGGGAGTTGAACAAAGGCCTGTCCTGGACTCAGGCAAATGTTATATTGGGGGGCTTCCTCTTAGGGGAAACTAGGAGGGGCAGTGCCTCTGCTAGCAGCTGAGCTTGGGGGAAGTGGATAAACCAGTTATTCCACCCTGTGATGTGGGAAGCCACACCCCTTTTTGACCAGGGCATAATTTTAAAAAGATAGATAACTCATAGTGCGGACTTGTAAGAATTATATAAGTAAGATCATTATTTTTGTGATTTTTCTGTGAACATTTTGAGAGGCGTTAGGACCCTGTGGTGTATTCTGGGGGGTTGCTAGCGGAAAATAGGGTCTCACTCCAAATGTCTGCATGTTAAAAATCTGACACTTCATCAATTAATGTCCATACTCCTTGCGCACATGTGTGTAATTTTGGGTAAATGTCCGATATTGCAAAACCAGTTAAAAAGCGCAAAATGTTGTCATTTTTGAATGCAAGCCCCCAGGAAGATCAGAGGCGGACAAGCATGGACCATAAGGAATATATAATGTGCACATGTAATTTCAACAAATTGTATATCTGGGAAGGATGTATTTGAATCAAATATAGATTTGTGGGAAAACTGACCAGGGGAGGATCCTCTGACCCATAAACAGACTTCATCATGCTGACAATCCATTTCCTTCCCCCAATCATGGGAGAGGGGAGAATTGGGCCAATGACAAGCAGAGAGGGGCAGGCTTAGCTAGGCCCAGGCACACACCCATTTTCAAAACACATAAAAAGAGACTGCTGGGACAGGTGGAGACATTCAATTCCATTTGCTGCGGAGCATGCTGACCGACGACTTCACATCCAGAGATCCAGACTTCAAATCCATCAATCTCCAGAACCTGTAGCAGTACCCAGAAATCAGTGTTACATCCAGAATCCAGAGAGGCTAGACCAGCAGAGCAGAGCTGACCCAGATCACTGTGAAGTGCCGAGACCAGAACCAGAGTCCAGTCCAAAACCTGACCAGATCTGTGGCGAGGCCTATTTCAAACCTATATTGTGAGTACCTAGCAGAACTGTGCAGAACCAATCTCTTAGTTAAAATAATCTAATCCAAACTATTTTAACCTAAGTAGAACTGCCTCCTAGAAATCGTGTCATCTGTCATTTTTAAAGCTGCACAACTGTCACCTGTCAATTCTGCAGCTGCAAGCTGTCACCTGTCATTTTGAGTTTACTTTAAATCTGAAAAACTACCTTTATTTAATCGTCTGTATCTCTGGAACCGTTTGTGCGAGAATCTAAGCTTTCCAACAAGCCTAGAAACGACTTCCTACTCCTTATACTTTTTCCTCAATCACGATTCACGCACTCGCGAATTTTGCCGCGATTTGCGATTTGGCCGGATTTCTTTACCTGTAAAAAGATAGCAGCTTTTTGCTTTCCTTTGCTAAAAATTTGTTTGCCTCTTAATAACCATCCCTGAATCATTGCTAAAGTGAGCCTGAGCTCATCCCAAGTATCTCTCACTCACCCTGAACCTCCTGAAGGGAATTAAAAGCATTTTCAGCATATTTCTCACTTCATTGCCACCACATTCAAAGCACTTGGGCCTGTGTTTTAAAACTCATACCTGTTTCCTCTAAGCTTGCTGGGGGGGAATTGAATTTCGTATTGTCTTTGATTGCATTCCTGAGAACTGTGTGCTCCTCTTTCCATCTCCTTCCATTTCTTACATTGCATAGGGGAGGGGGGTGAATTGCCAGAGAAAAAGTGATTATCTTATCTTTTGCTAAAATCATATCAAGTATTTCTGTACTGCATTTTATTCCTCATTGCTTTTCCCTTGAAATCATAAAAGTATTTTCGCTGCCTTATCCATCCTACACCAACTCCTCATTGATTATAAAGAAGTGTGCTAGTGTCAGATTACCCATTGTTGATTAACATTATATTTATAAGGGTAATATCGATTATTAATTATTATAAAAGCGTGGTATCTATATTTTGTTTTATTTCTCAAATAAACCTTTTAAACTTGCAAAACAGAACTACTTCTTGGCTCAGTGGGGTCAGGGGGATTCTAAGAGAGGGGTGTTATATAGGGGTAGTCATCCAGAACTCATGAACTGGACATAAAGATATATCAATAAGGGTTTCCATTCAGTATCCCAGACTCGGCATTGACTTAGCTGTAGTGTTGAATTGAATCCTCTTACAAAGTGGGGGCTCGTCCGGGATATTCTGGGTTAGATTTACCATTTGTGCAGATTAATACAGTGTGCCAACTGACCAGATACACATATCCGGTTAGATCACCACGCTGTTTTACACTGTGAAAGCACCACTCAAAGGAACGCTCTAAGGAAACGGTCTGTTTTGCAAAATAAAATACAAACTTCTGTAAGTCAGGAAGGAACTCAAATTCCAGAATGACGACCTTGGTAGATATGAAAATAGCCAGAGAGCACTTCTTACATAAGCTATTTGTGAGAGGTGAGTGGACTCATCAGGACCAAACGGTCTGGTTGCAGGCAATCGCGCAACAGGTCACTGAAACAGGGTCAGATATATGGGGAGATCAGAGTCCCCTACATGTGGCCCTGAGTGAACTATATATGGCCCCCTAAAGCCAAAGATGAACATAATAAGATTGCCAGGATAGCGGCATATTTGTATCTATATATGGGAGCGATGCAGGACAAATGTGCTGAAGGCCAAGATCTGGCAAATAGGCAACAGATGGCGTTAGAGAAGCCCCAATCTGATCTGGACTCTTCTGAGCAGAGGCTGCTCAGGAGCCAGGAGTCAGAAAAGGACAGCAGACAGTACATCACTAAAATAAAGGAGGATATGGATGTGCTGCAACAGGAAAAGGCGGACCAGGATACCAGATTTCTGGCCTTGCAGAAGGAGTACCAAGAAGGTTTTGACTCCCTACTGCAGAGCCAGAAAAAGCTGGAGCAACAATTAGATTTCAATAGGGCATGTGCCGAGCAGGTAGTCACCCTGCAAAGCCACCTAGATAGGGAGAAGGCAGAGAGCAATAAACTGATTTTGAAAGACCTGGATACCCAGGCAGAGTTTGACCAGGAGCGCCAGAAAGCTGGTGCCTTCCAAAGGCAAAGGGACGACCTGGCGGCACAGATGCAGGCTCTTAGTCAGGAAAGGGATACCTTAGGCCAGGAAGTCTGCCACTTAAAAAGGAAAATGGAAGAAAATCAGTTGGCCCTCCAGGGACTGGGTGACCTCCAAAAAGAACACCAGAACTTGTTAGAGCACACCAGGAGGGTGGAGGATGCTCTGGC
Organism: Ambystoma mexicanum; assembly: GCF_040938575.1. Classification (NCBI taxonomy): domain Eukaryota; kingdom Metazoa; phylum Chordata; class Amphibia; order Caudata; family Ambystomatidae; genus Ambystoma; species Ambystoma mexicanum. The sequence goes on along the minus strand of NC_090931.1, from coordinate 282,299,810 downwards.
AAGAAAGGAGCAGGCCAGTAGGGATGGGACTGAGGAGGTAACCCTCCTGCAGCAGGAGACACAGAGAGAAAATGAGGCTCTCTGTCAGCACAATGATAGGCTCCAGCAACAGGTAGCGATGCAGGAGAGACTGATAGAGTCTAGCAAGGCCTTAACTGAGGAACTGAAAGTGCAGGCTCTTGCATTGCAACAGGGAGCAGGGGCTGATAGAGACGAGGTGCGCTGGGAAAGGGAAACGCCTGAGCATAACCTCAGGAGCCCTGGTACCAGAGGCCTTCATCTCTACCAGTCCCTGGACTCTGCCACCCCCATGTCCCCTCGCACACATGAGCCCAGGGCCACGGAGATGGCAGATTACTATCCAGCTAGAAGTATGGGGCTCATAGGCCAGTACCTCCCAGGAATGGATGGGCGGGCATCCGGGTATGGGCACCCAAGCACAGTGCAATTTAGTGGGGAACCCCAGGAGAGTAGGCCCATTAAGGGCATCCTGAAAACCTCTGCTCAGTTAGGTCAGTGGGGGGGGGCTACCCATCAAATCCTGGCAGCAAGGAGGGATCTGAAGATTCCTCTGAGCATTACAGGACACAGGAGACCAGGTCCCCACATTCTGCCAGCCATTCCCAGGCTCGCAGAATCCGGGAAAACCTGGAAGATCAGACGGGCACCTCTGGGAGCAGCGCTTCTGAGTCGGAAGATGAATGGACCAGGGTTACCCGAACCAAAAAGGCCAATAAGGCAAAAAGGGCCTTGCTTAAGGACCCATTGAAACACATAAAGGCAATAAGGAGTGTCATCACACCTTATCATGAGAACGCCAAGTATTCTGTTTGGGAACACTTGGAGCTCTATGAGCAAATGATGGAGACTTTCCATTTGAAGGACAGCCAAAGCTGTATTCAATATGTAAAGTGGACCTTCTCACCAGAATACTCCAGTTTCTTTGCGGGGCTGGAGGATCAAAACCATTCAAGGTGGTCCACATACAGGGTGGCCATCTTGAAACATTTTTCTGTGCACAGAAATCCTCAAGAGGCTCGCAAGGCAGCCTACAATTTGCAATGTGGGGAGGATCAGGCCCCACAAGAGTTTGTGCAAGAATTAAAGCGTGCTTTTGCGCAGACCACCAGAAGGGTACGCACGGATGGCAGAGAATTTATCAACACGTTTTTCCATGCCTTACCCAAATACATAATGACCCAGCTCGTGAGAGATTTTCATGAGAAAAGATCTTTAGACTGGGTCATTGAACAGGCTACCCGGATCTATGAGGTGCAGAAGCCTATCGAAAATAAAAATAACGCGCCGAAAAACCCCAAAACCAACAGCACCCCTGCTGCTGCCAAGGTGGCAGAGGTAAAGGTTGCCCCCGTTTTAGATTTGGAGATGGGGGGGCCTAAAAACCTGCCTGCACCAAATAATTCACAGCCCAGAAGGCCCTCGGGCCAGTCACAGACAGGGAGTCGAGGAGGTAGTCCCACAAATGGGGTCCCCCTCTCCCCTGACTATGTAAGTCCCCGCTATAAGGGAAACCGACCAATCCTGGGTTATGTGTGGACTCCTCCAGCCCAAGGGGGGGGATCCAGCCAAGCACCTAACCCAGGGAACGTCCCTCCCAACTTCCCACAGGAGGGCAGAAATTCTCCAAATCCTGGGCAGAACTTTTTCCCCAGGTATCCACCCAATTTCCCACCCCAAAATCATCCATCCTTCTTTCCCCAATTCCCTGAGCCCAGACAACCTAATCCGGGAGAGGGGAGGCCAAGGGTGGAGGGGTACCAAAATCTTCTCAACCAGGGGTACTACCAGAGAAGGGATAGCTACCCTTCCCGGGATCAGCCCAGGGGAGAAAATAGAGCCCTGTATCAGCCTGAGCGTGTTTCCCAGTTAGAGCGCCAGGTCCAAAATATGGCACGGGATCTGGGTCACATACTGAGGGCTCAACAGAACCCTCAGATGAGCATGCCACCGCAGAATGCCCCAAACTCTGGACCTGGTGCTCCAGAACAATGACGGGGGCAGCACCCCGATAACACACCGGTTACCAGGGAGGAGGCACAAGGGGAAGGGGGGTGTAAAGCCTTGGAGGAAGCTTCCTTCCCAACTTGTAAACAGCCCCTGGGAAAACCAGGAACCGGAAACAAAATCTTCTACCCCTGAAAGTCTGCCACCCAAGGAGCAGAGAGGAGGTAGGAGAAACAAAGGACCCAAACAGACCCACTTTGTGGAGGAGGTACAGGTCTTCCAATTTGAGGGAGAGGGATCCTCAGAAGATCCTGGGAAAAGGATCTTCTCCTTCAGAGATGGGGGAACTCCTCCCAAGGTAAAATGGGTCCCAAGGGTTGCCAATTCAGACTGGGGAGATGTGGAGACTGAGCTACCACCGCCCATCATCTCATCCCAGAACCGACAATACCGAAATCCCCTGGTTCAAACCCATCCTGGTGACTGCCTCCAAAAAGGGGGGTGGGCGGCCCAGAACCGGAACCAGGGGAACCCACAATGGCTCTGATCTCCAGTTGCCAACTTTTTCTTTCAGATTCCCATGGCTCTCCGCAGAATTCTGCCCAAATCTCTTCGCTAGCAATGTCCAAAACCAGAAAGTTAGCCCACCAGTTGTCCAAAAATGTGCATTATCTGTGCCCCCTTGAGGAGAAGGAGGGAAGATACTATGCCCCGGTACAAGTACAGGGGCAGGGTACAATTTTGGCACTGGTGGACACTGGTTCCCAAGCTACCCTTCTGTCCAAAAGGGCCTTTGAGGAACTAAATGCAGGAAGGGGGGAGAATTACCGAATTCCTCTCACCTCTCTTCCTGGACAACTGCAGAACTTTGACGGGAAGGAAATTCCCGTTGAGGGGACTGCAGACTTGGACATTAAAATTGGGCGACACAAGGTGAAACACCCGGTCATAGTAGTGACTCCAGAGGGCACCCCTTGTTTACTAGGGAATGACCTCCTGAGAAGGTTGTCACCCCTAATAGATTGCGTAAACAAGGTCCTCTGGACCCAGACTAGCCGACCAATAAAATTAAAACAGAGTGTCAACCATGTTAGTTTAAATGGCACCTGCCACATGGTTGAACAAAAATCTGACCAAGTAGAATTTCACTTCCAGAACAACCAAATTCCAGACGTGACAGTAATAGCAGTAGGACAACAGACCGGTTGATGGTGGGTCCTCTCTATTTCTGAAAATCAACCTTCCTTCCAGTTTAAGGTGGTATTCCACACTGGAAGGAAACACCCTGAAATTCTTTACTAATCCACAATCAGAAACTCCCACTCCTATAGTCCAGAAAGATGTGAAATCAGCTCAGAGCCTGGCTGATATTCAGCAAATTGGAGAGCGGTTGTTCATCCCTGTCCAGTTAAATGATGGGAAGGACTCTGTTCTCGCTCGAGTGTGTGTGAACAACGGTAAGAGCTTCATCAGCGAAGCCATGTTCCGCCAACTCCCAAAAGATCCAGCCATTCCCACATTCAAACTGATAGACAAATGGGAAATGGACCTGGAAGCACCTAATTCCAAACATCTCCTGCCAAGCAGGTGTATGCTCAAAATCTCCATTGGCAACAAGAGCATAGTCCATAATTGTTGGGTCGTGCGAGACGTCACTTCCGCCTTTTACTTAGGCAGTGACATTCTCAATCGCTTTGCCATTAGTTTGGACCTAATAAACTTCAAAGCTTGGTCCCGATTAGCGGATAATCCCATGGGCTTTGATGATTCAGAAAAAGCATTTAGGTCAGCTCAATTGCTACCTTATGCAGTTGAAATTCAGACCAAAGAGGAAGTCACCATCCCAGAAAGGACCCGACAATTCTCCCTGGAAGTGAAAGTTAAGAGAGGACAAAAATTGAAAAACCCTGATGCTTATATCCATCTAAAGGCTTCTCTCCAACAGCAAGGGTTAGGGGTAAACCCAACTCCATTAGTCAACATAGAACATGACACCATTCCAATAGAGGTGGATAACAGCGACTTAAAGAGTATGACTCTAGCCGCAGGCACCATTATTGGAATGGCGGTTGATGACCGACATTTCTCCATTGATTTAGGAAATGAACTGTTAGGACCGATCCCCAAGGACTGTTTTGACAGTGACAGTGATGACAACACAACACCAGACTGGATTTTCACCCGGCATGGGGGGAACTTCCTGGTGTACACTTCTTGCCCTTATGGTAAGGAAGATGTGACTTGTGACTTCAGGAGGGATGAGGTGATTTTCCAGGTCCATGAGGGCTGCCTTTCCCACCTGAAGCCTCCAGTCCAAATCAGCACTCTGACCAGGGACTTCTCCACCCAGCTGGAGGAGGCCGCTGAGATAGCCAAACCAGAAGTCTTTTCAGGCTGCCTGTGTGACTCTGGAACAGAAGCAAAAGTTGAAACAAGTTTTCTTGGATTTCCAAGATCTCTTTGCGGTAGACTCATATGACTGTGGTCGCACCGACATCCACACCACAACAATTCCCACGGACCCTGGAATGACTCCAGTGTTTGTGAAGCAATATCGTTTGCCTCTCGCATCCATGGAGTCCCTTACTGAAATAATTAAGAACCTTGAGTCCCGGGGAATAATATGTCCAGTATACAGCACCTTCAATAATCCGGTGCTGGGAATATTGAAGCCAAACGGCCAGTGAAGACTCTGCGCCGACCTTAGGGAGCTCAACAAACGGGTCCATACTTCCCGATGGCCTCTGCCCTACATTGACCAAGGGCTGGCCCAGATTCAGGGGTCACAGGTATTCACAGCAATAGACCTGACCAATGGATACTGGACCGTGCCTGTCAGTAGGGAGGACCAATACAAACTGGCTTTTACCTTTGGGGGCCAGCAGTACACATGGACCCGGACTCCCTTCGGATACCTCAACTCCGTCAATGAATTCAACATTTTCCTACATAAGGCCATGCCCGACCTGGGTGCGAGGGGTAACCTGGCTTATGTAGATGATGTCCTCATCAAAAGTTCATCTGTGGAAGAACACATAGCGGAGATCCGTTATGTTCTGATGCAGTTGAGGGCCGCCGGAGCAAAACTTTCCTTCCAGAAAGCACAGTGGTGTAGAACCCGTGTTAATTTCTTGGGGCATGAGATTACTCCTCAGGTTCTCTGTCCCCAGGAAAAGAAAGTGGAAGCACTTCAGAAACTGAAAGACCCCACAACTCTGCGGGAACTGAGGAGCCTCCTTGGACTGACTAATTACAGCAGAAAGTTCATTGAAGGCTACGCAGAGATCACTAGACCCCTGATTCATCTCTTGAAGGGGGGGGTCAAGTGGGAATGGGGTCCAGAACAATCCGAGGCAGTAAGACAACTCAAAAGAAGCCTCTCACAAGCGCCTTGCTTAGCTTACCCTGTCAGAAACAAGGAGTTCTTCCTGGAGACAGGGTTCTCGAATACGTGCTTGACGGCAGTATTATACCAAAAGCATGACAAGGTAAATAAAGTAATCTCCTATGCGAGCAAAACTTTATCCTCTGTGGAGGAAAAATTCAACGATTGTGAGAAGGCACTCCTGGCAACGGTGTGGGCATTGAAGAATTACCGCCCGTTTATCCAGGGGGAACACATCATAGTGGAGACTCCACACCAGCCTCTGCAATATCTCCAAAGTGACAGAATCCAGACCGGAAATGTGAGTAATTCCCGAATTACTTCCTGGATTCTGTCAATGCAAGGCTTTCCTGTGGAGGTCAGATATGGCCAAAACAAGAAGAGTCCCCTCGCGCAAGGTCTGGCTGACTTGCATGATTGTGCCAGAGAAAACTGTCTCGAGGACGAAAGTCTAAAAATCAAGGACAACATGGAGGCATACCTTAATTCCCCACACAAAGTCTTTGAAGAAGACAAGTGTGAGGGAATGCCCACTGTCTATGTGGATGGATGCTCTTACCATGTTGACAACGACGGGGAGAAAGAACTGGTGGCTGGCGTAGGGAATGCATGGGTGAAGGAGTTCCCAGAACCCTCAGCTGGATACAAAATTGGTCCCCGAAGTAGTCAGGTGGCAGAATTGATGGCTGTGCATCAGGCCATCCTCACTGCTGTCCAGCATCAACTCCACGAACTGGTCATAATCACAGATTCGGATTATGTACGGAACGGGTTCGTGGAGCACCTGGTCAACTGGAAAACCAGAGGCATGTTATGTGCTACTAACAAACCCTTGAAACATGGGAAGTTAATTCAAAACATTGATGATCTGGTCACATCGAATGGGATGACCATCTACTGGAAAAAGATCAAGGGTCATTCCAAAGTAGAGGGACCAGACAAAACTGGAAATTACTTAGCTGATCAGCTGGCCAAAACCGGGGCCATCCAAGGGGATCTAATAGAAATAGAGTTCCTGTTGGGGGAAATCCAGGTCACTGCGATCACTAGGTCCCAGACAAATGCTCACATTGATCTTTCAACTGCACAATGGAGCAAGGAGACCCCTGATGCTGATTTGATTACAGCTCAGAAGGGGGATCCAATTATTGGTAAGTTTTACCAACACCTTGAGGACCCTGAGAACTTTCCCCTGACGGATACCGATTACATTGGGAAAGAGGACCTAAGAGTGTTGATGAAATGTCCAAAAATGTTCCGAATCCAAGAGGGTTTGCTGTTAAGGAAATCCAAAGCTGGCCACGATCAGTGGGTGGTTCCTACCTCATTCCGAAGTCTGATGTTAAGTCACGCCCATGATGCGGCCACCGCTGGTCATAGGGGGTTTCACACAACACTGGAAATCTTAAGAGAGGTTGCATACTGGCCACACATGGGGCAGGACCTCGACCAATACTTGAAGGGGTGATTGTGTGTGCACAATTTCAGCCATCATCCCTCACACACCGTGCGCCTCTCCAAAAGAGGGGGATGACACTGCCATGGTCAGATTTGCAAATCGACTTTGTAGGCCCTGTGATTCGCTCGTCTAGAGGAAACAAGTACATGTTGACCGTTACATGCTTGTTTACCAAGTGGGTGGAATGTCTCCCGGCACCAAACTGCAAGGCAGAAACAGCAGCTGCCCTGATGATTAACCACATCTTTTCCCGTTTTGGTCTACCTCAAAGGATTGAGTCAGACAGAGGTAGCCACTTCACCAGTGAAGTAATGACAAAGATGTGGGAGATACTGGGGGTCAAAAGAAAGCTACATATTGCTTACCGGCCAGCTTCTTCTGGGGCAGTGGAGAGATACAACCGAACCATTGTGAGCATCTTAAAAAAGTTTGTGGCAGATTCTGGGCCAAGTTGGGATATCCGACTACCTCTGGTCCTAATGGCCATCAGATCTACCCCTTCATCTGCAACTAAAATGTCACCATTTGAGTTGATGACGGGGCGCAAGATGGTGCTTCCCCAGAATTTGCTCTACAGAACCCAAGAGCAAACGTTGATAAATGCCTCCACATGAGTATGGAGAATTTAAGGAAACACCTTCAGCATGCTTTTGCCTATGCTCAGCGGAATCTAGAAAGATCAGCCGAGAGCATGAAGACCCACTATGATTTAAAAACTACCCGAAAGGAATATAAGGTGGGTGATCGGGTCTATCTATACAATTTCCAAAGGAACCAGGCCAAACAGCGAAAATTCTTGCCTACCTGGAAGGGACCGTTTGAAATTATAGACAAGATCTCCCCTGTTGCCTATAAGATCTGCATCCCCAAAGGCAGTCTGGCGGAAGGGGAAGACAAGTGGGTCCATATTAACCAACTAAAGTGTTGCCATCCCAGGCACACTTTGCAGCAACTGGAGGAGTCCTCTGCAATACCAGAGGGGACCGCTCCAGATTAATTCAGTTCCAACCCTAAAATATCCCACATATAGTCTCTAAAATATTACACTCTTGTAAGCCTCTGTCTTTGAATGATAACTTGTATCTCAAAAGTAAAATGTTAGGTATGTTAAAGTATAAAATGTATATGTCTGCCACACCATTAGTAGTGATGGAAAAATGTCTACGAATAGGTATTGCCGCTTTTCCTTTGTCGTCCTAGGAGAAAGAAAACCTGGAGACTGGCCAAGGAGGACGATCCGGAGACCGGGAGCAGAGACCCAAGGGGCCCGGGGTACCGCCCAATCCTCCCATCAGGACCAGCAAGGAGAACTGATTGATCGACTGGAGGAAGGAAAAGATGCTGAACTGTGCCACCTATGGAATTGGAAGAAGAGGAGGCGAACATCCCAGATCTTGCGAGTTCCATCAGTGAAAGGACAGAATGGCCATCGCAAGAGGGGGGGCTTGTGGGATGTTTTTACCCATGCATCCAAGCCCTACAATAAAACTGTGCAGTACTGGCATGGAAAACATCATGATGGCCAGAACTCCCCAGAGAGTGCACAGGGAAAACATGAAGAATAGGATGCCACCCATTTTTGCCTATGTTGTGAGCACAGGAGGGCAATGCCTAAAACCACCAGTGGGCTACACACACAGTAGCCTGAAACCATTGGGAATGGCAATGCTGATTGCCAAAAAAGCAACTCAGAACTGTGGGGAATTCATTTTCTTAATCCCAAAAATGGTTGCATCACCAGTACTCACCACTATCAGAAAGCCGGCGTTTTAAAACCACCAGACTTTTGTGTAAAACTGAACAAATGAAACAAAACCAGACCAAGGAAAGACTTGCTAAGAGGTGGATACAATGTAAAACTATATTCTGAAATGACTTGAAGGAAGCAATTATTTAATGTATATGTAAAAATTGTCAGTTTGATTTGAATGTAGAAAACTGGGAACAAAAAGTGACATTTAGCTGAAACCTGGCTTAATGAAACTGGATTCTGCCTGACAACTACCCCCGACAGGAGTTGAAACCTGCTCAGCCGCTCCCCTTGCCAAAAGGAGTTGTCACCTCTCTGATTAGATTAGGGGTGGAGCAGCTGGTGACTACAGGGAGTTGAACAAAGGCCTGTCCTGGACTCAGGCAAATGTTATATTGGGGTGCCGTAAAGTGGCTTCCTCTTAGGGGAAACTGGGAGGGGCAGTGCCTCTGCTAGCAGCTGAGCTTGGGGGAAGTGGATAAACCAGTTATTCCACCCTGTGATGTGGGAAGCCACACCCCTTTTTGACCAGGGCATAATTTTAAAAAGATAGATAACTCATAATGCGGACTTGTCAGAATTATATAAGTAAGATCATTATTTTTGTGATTTTTCTGTGAACATTTTGAGAGGCGTTAGGACCCTGTGGTGTATTCTGGGGGGTTGCTAGCGGAAAATAGGGTCTCACTCCAAATGTCTGCATGTTAAAAATCTGACACTTCATCAATTAATGTCCATACTCCTTGCGCACATGTGTGTAATTTTGGGTAAATGTCCGATATTGCAAAACCAGTTAAAAAGCGCAAAATGTTGTCATTTTTGAATGCAAGCCCCCAGGAAGATCAGAGGCGGACAAGCATGGACCATAAGGAATATATAATGTGCACATGTAATTTCAACAAAATGTATATCTGGGAAGGATGTATTTGAATCAAATATAGATTTGTGGGCAAACTGACCAGGGGAGGATCCTCTGACCCATAAACAGACTTCATCATGCTGACAATCCATTTCCTTCCCCCAATCATGGGAGAGGGGAGAATTGGGCCAATGACAAGTAGAGAGGGGTAGGCTTAGCTAGGCCCAGGCACACACCCATTTTCAAAACACATAAAAAGAGACTGCTGGGACAGGTAGAGACATTCAATTCCATTTGCTGCGGAGCATGCTGACCGACGACTTCACATCCAGAGATCCAGACTTCAAATCCATCAATCTCCAGAACCTGTAGCAGTACCCAGAAAGCAGTGTTACATCCAGAATCCAGAGAGGCTAGACCAGCGGAGCAGAGCTGACCCAGATCACTGTGAATTGCCGAGACCAGAACCGGAGTCCAGTCCAAAACCTGACCAGATCCGTGGCGAGGCCTATTTCAAATTTATATTGTGAGTACCTAGCAGAACTGTGCAGAACCAATCTCTTAGTTAAAATAATCTAATCCAAACTATTTTAACCTTAGTAGAACTGCCTCCTAGAAATCGTGTCATCTGTCATGTTTAAAGCTGCACAACTGTCACCTGTAAATTCTGCAGCTGCAAGCTGTCACCTGTCATTTTGAGTTTACTTTAAATCCGAAAAACTACCTTTATTTAATTGTCCGTATCTCTGGAACCGTTTGTGCGAGAATCTAAGCTTTCCAACAAGCCTAGAAACGACTTCCTACTCCTTATACTTTTTCCGCAATCACGATTCAGGCACTCGCGAATTTTGCCGCGATTTGCGATTTGGCCGGATTTCTTTACCTGTAAAAAGATAGCAGCTTTTTGCTTTCCTTTGCTAAAAATGTGTTTGCCTCTTAATAACCATCCCTGAATCATTGCTAACGTGAGCCTGAGCTCATCCCAAGTATCTCTCACTCACCCTGAACCTCCTGAAGGGAATTAAAAGCATTTTCAGCATATTTCTCACTTCATTGCCACCACATTCAAAGCACTTGGGCCTGTGTTTTAAAACTCATACCTGTTTCCTCTAAGCTTGCTGGGGGGGAATTGAATTTCGTATTGTCTTTGATTGCATTCCTGAGAACTGTGTGCTCCTCTTTCCATCTCCTTCCATTTCTTACATTGCATAGGGGAGGGGGGTGAATTGCCAGAGAAAAAGTGATTATCTTATCTTTTGCTAAAATCAAATCAAGTATTTCTGTACTGCATTTTATTCCTCATTGCTTTTCCCTTGAAATCATAAAAGTATTTTCGCTGCCTTATCCATCCTACACCCACTCCTCATTGATTATAAAGAAGTGTGCTAGTGTCAGATTACCCATTGTTGATTAACATTATATTTATAAGGGCGATATCAATTATTAATTATTATAAAAGCGTGGTATCTATATTTTGTTTTATTTCTCAAATAAACCTTTTAAACTTGCAAAACAGAACTACTTCTTGGCTCAGTGGGGTCAGGGGGATTCTAAGAGAGGGGTGTTATATAGGGGTAGTCATCCAGAACTCATGAACTGGACATAAAGATATATCAATAAGGGTTTCCATTCAGTATCCCAGACTAGGTATTGACTTAGCTGTAGTGTTGAATTGAATCCTCTTACAGGTGGCAATGGAGTGCCTGAGGAAAAGCATGCATGGAACCACCTAATAGAGTGGCATCAACAAACATGCAAGGCTAACATCCCGCTAGTAACATGCAAGTGCTAACACCTGGCTGTTGCGCTGACTTGTACCAAGCCAATAGCACTGTAACCAAAGCGATGTAAATCCTCAAAGCACTCTCCATGAGTCTGCACTGAACGCTAAGGGTGACACCGCTTTGACCATTGTCTAATTACCACGGGAGGAGTGGCATCCCCAGGTGCACTGTAATTGTCTGTGTGGCTGAGCCGGACATACTGTTCCCATGCCATAGTATCGAAGCAGGATGAGCGAGGTGCATCGAGATACCATATGCCCGCAGTTCTGGTGCCACACTCTGTGGAAGTCTAAATATGGGGAGAGGGGGAGTGATTATGGAGTGAGACTAAGGCATCTAGAAAACTTTAGGGGAGTGGTAGTGAGGAAATTAAGACATTTCTGGGAATTTCTGGAGCCACAGTCTGCTGCAGAGAAAGGAAAGATGAGTTCTGGTACTAGACTGGCTTCATCAATCTCGGCTGCCTGTGCTGACATAAACAACGTGGCTATGATTGCTCTCACTAAGGATCAACCAGATGCATTCCTCTTCGGACAGAAAGAGGATCTGAAGGCCTTAATGAAAGACAAAATTACTCTATTATGATCTGATCTGAACAAGGCGATGACAAAGAGCAATACCAAAATTTGAAATCATCGGGTTGAGGACTGCTGAATGCGAATTAGACATCATCTCAATGATATAGACAGTCCAGCCACCATGGCCAGAGATTAAAACTCTAAAGAAAATCTTTGCTACACTTTGAAGACATGCGAGGACCTAGAGAACCACCCAAGGGAGGAGACGCTCTGCATCAGATTGCTAAGGATACACAAGCACAGATATCAAAGGATACCTGACTCAAATGCTCTCTTACATGTTAGAAGATCTAGGAGTATCCTCCTTTGAAATGGACAGAGAACACAGGATCCTCCCCCCCCACCCCCCGAGAGAGAGGGATGCCAATTCCCCTCCCAGGGAAGTATCGGTGAAGACGCACAATTTCCAACTCAAGGAAAAAATCCTCATGGGAGCCTGAAATAAGCACAATAGTGAGCTTCTTCACAGCTCAGTACAATTGTTTCACGACACTGCATCATCCACACTGTCATGCAGGAAAGAACCTGGGAGACTAGTAGAAATGTTACAGCTCCGTAAAAGGAACATGGAACATTCCCCCTCTGCACCAATTTTGTCATCTCAACTGGACGGCGACAATTACATCACTTGAGGAAAGACTTGCCCTTCTTGAAACATGGAGTTGGGAGCACGTCTGGTCAGCAAGAGAGCAGCAACGATGGATGGGATCTACATTGAGCTTGGTTTCAGAGCTTTGGCTCCCCAAGGATGGGCTGAAGATGACATAGCGGGGAGGCCACAAGACTCCTGCACAGTAGGAGGCTGCCCCGAGACTAGGTACTTCTTGCTCTGGTTGGTGTGCTAGCTCAGGAGCTGGTAGTTTCGTTGTAGATGGGAGTGATGGCTTATTCCCTATGTATCTCCTCCCTGGTCCTAAGGGAAGTACAACTGGCATCATTCTTTTTTCCTTACAGGAGGGATTGCAATGCAGGAGGGTGAGTCATTGTGCACATGCTCGTGGTGGGATGCTTCATGGTTTGACTCCACTTTCAGTTTCCCGTGGTTATCTGTGGTTCTGTGGTGAGTGGGGTGTGGAGTGAGTTGTTCCAGGGAGAAGCTTCTGGTACAATGCTGCAGAGCCGAGGATTGATGGGCCTGGAACGAGCGTACTAGAGGAAGTTTGGGAATTCTCTGGGGATAATGGGAATTACTCTCTGTTGCAGTTTATCATTGGACCCTATGGCTATTACCCGGGAAACGGATGTTGAGCATTTGATGGGACATACAATGCTTTTGAAAGCTCTCTCCTTCTCCCTACATCTGTTTGAAGATAATATGAAACACCGTTTGAATATGGTCACCTAATGTCAGGCGCTTGAACATGCTGCACACACGGGCCCATCTATTCAAGGAGGTAAATATCTCCCTACCTGATGTACGCCTCCTCAAGGAGACTCCTCTCTCTAGAGCGGAACATATGAGGATGAAATCTAGGGTTTACCCACAGCCATTATTTGCCCGTGATAGATCTAAAGGAGCAGAAGTTGCCATATACTCCCGAAGCGGCTTGTGTTAGACTTTTAAAGAGGAATCGCTAACCAGGAGGTGACTTATCACAAGGGGACGGTGGAAGTGAAGCCTGACTGTATAATTTCTATTTATGCATCAAACCAGGGCCAGAGCCCCTTCCTCAGATCCCAAACAAAGGTAGTTGACGACCCTGGGGCAGGAGAAACTATTATGGCAGGTGACCATTATATAATAATAGTCAACCCCAATTTAAAATGACCTACCTTTAGATGTTGACCCCAGTTAAAGAATGACAGCCAAACTTAAAACTAAATTTCAGGTGATAGAGTTGGGGATCAGTTGGGTGGTTCTTATGCTGAAGAAAGAGACTTCTCTTTTCGTTCATATAAACAACGTACATATTCTTGAATTGATAAGATGTTTCTTTCTGAAAATGTATTCAAGATAGCCAAGAATGCTTCAATTGGCTTGTTAACTTGCCCAGACCACGCCCCTGCCTCTGTAGATATGACTATGGGCTGACCTCACCAGAGTGGGGGACTGTGGCATCCAGGACATTACCTGTTGAGAGAACCACTTCACACACAAACCATCATATAGGCTCTCTATACTTAGTTCTCACAAAATGACCTGTTCAACACATCCCCACCGACAAAAAAAGCCCCAAAGGCTGCCCTAAGGGGAAAGCTGATGTGTTATTGGCTTACACTAAAAGGCTTCACATGCTCCCAAAGGAAGACCTACGAAATCAACTATCTAGCTCTAAGTCACAGCATAAAGTGGATCATTTATATAGTTGGAACACAAGCTAACAGCGACCTCGGGCCAATTGAATAGTGGCGTTTCTTTGAAATGTTGCTAAGTGTGGGACTCAAACAGAGCATTTGAGTATGTATCCAGACCATTAGAAGGCAGAAGAGCTGGTGACTAGATCCTGAGAAAGAGAAATGATCAGGGATTGCTAAACCTTGTTCACCTCTGTGGATAAACCTTCCATAGCTAAGCAGGAGCAATATTGCAGAGGTCCAGACGCCCTCTATAACCCCTGAACAGAGGAAGTGGCCCACACGCCCTATAGTGCCGGATGAAGATTTTAGGGTCAATATTTCCCTTACATTGAATAAAAGCCTGATTCGCAGCTTGAACAAGTCTGCGAATCCAATGATACGAATGATGGAATTTTGCTTAAAGTAGAGCTTGGTCGGCGAGTGAGGGAGAGGAGACATACAGGGAGGTGGTAGTGAGGGAACAGGCTAAAGGATTCTGCATCATTTTGTGAGAAGCCCAGCTCATGTTTTGTAATTGTTGGTTTAGAAAAAAAATACTTGAGGAAAAATAATAGGAAGTTTAAAAAATGTTGAAGCAATATAAATAATACATTTAAATATATTTGAACTAATACTATCTACTGCACATAGTAAAAGAAACATCCTTTGTTAATGTTTCAAAACATGTTTTAAAGTGTCAATTTTATTTCTACATTGTGCTTTGTTAGAATTAATGAAAACCTTACATAGCAAAGAACAAATGAATTGATAGGTTACCAAAGTACTTATTTTTTCATTATACCCACAGCATAAAATCATCATTATCACGTTTCTTCACTAAAATGTCATCTTAGTGGTTTTCTACATTGGCCCATGATGCATTTGGTCATTGCTTATGCTGGCAGTTGTTCTGTGTCCATTTGGATTTACTTTCATTAGGAGAGAGGATCTGAAGCATAGTTTTTTGCCCCTAGTTGATGGGAATTGCATCAGCCCACCATCACTCCCTCAAACTCTCGGGAGTGGGTCTCATCGCTTGAAGAATACTCCACTTATTACTCTTCTTCAGAATCCAAGTGGGAAAAGTCATCGGCCATCAGACGACAGCCACGGGGCAGGAGATCTGAACTGCCAACTTGATAACGGATAAATGCAGGGCAAATATTTTCAAGAAGCCACAATGCAACACGTAGTGCCGGACAGCATACGTAGACACATACATACCCGAACAGTACACTCTTGATTATAGGACTATAATTAAATCAGCTATGTGGAAATGAAAACGCCCTAAATCAGAAAGGGGTGGTTTATATGCTGATTGTTCCCTAAAGCGTTTTAAGAGGGCCAATTCCACACGTTGTCACATGCACCCCAAAACATTTCTGGCAGCAGACTCAGTACTTGTGCCCACATCTAATAGCATCCTCGGCGTCTGCCATTTATCCTTCTTCCGGCTTCCTGTCCCTCCCACACTTGCCCTCCAGCTCTCCTGTGCCCCTCAGTCAGTCATGTTTGATGTTAAGTGTTACACAAGGAACTAGCATAACGTATCAATAGACTGCCCAATATTACTACCCTCCTGGCCCACAGACAGTTTGCTTAGAACTCAGAATGTATCTGACTGTACACACCCACATTTTGAGCAGCCTCCTCCTGCCCTCCAACCACAGTTCTAGAAGTTAAAAAAACATACCTTGTCAGCGTACTTCAAAATCCATTGCTTCTGTGCCGTGCCTCTGCCTCCATTTGCTGTCCACCACCAAAGTACAATAGGACTCTATATAGATCTCTCTTTCCTTTTTCCATGGCGGCCATCTTGTTTTGTATTATTTTTCTTTTTGATGAACAATTTTGCACTTCCCCCCAAGAAAAGGAATAGGATAGCTACCTGAGACAGTTGCTAATGGAAACAGTACCCTCTGCTGCGGGCTGTACTGGATCATGACAGTGCCGAAGCCCCCTTGAAAGGTCTTTGCTCAGGTTGGTCCTGGTAACTCTGTCTGGCCATTTCCACTCGGTACAGGCAGTACCTGAATGTGCTATTGGTTAAGTATGCATGGGAATATCTTCTCCCCTATGCAGTGAACCCAAAAAAACACCGCACAGAAACTCGTCCAGGCTCTGCTGTTGACACTGCACCTACCACCAGGTAATAATTGTAGAAATTGATTTATCTGCAGTGCAGAACTCAGATGGGAAAAGACATTTAAAAAAAGACTGCACATGTTGAATGAAAACTAATTTTTATCATCCTGCTCAGCTGCTACTTTTTGGGGGGAAGGCCACTTAACTGCCCGCTTGTCTTGCACCCTGGATAGTAACAACACCTGCTCCCTGATAGCATTGAAGCTAATGCAAAGTGCACAATATCATCCATCTTGTCAGTTTCTCCCTGTGGCTTGGATATTGTTATCACAAGAGAAATGTGTCTCCAAGGACAGGGCGGATATCAGGGGTGCAAGCTAAGAAGTCTGACCAAGTAACCGGCTAAGCGGCTGTCAAATATATTCAATGGTTAGTTGGCTTGCAATGGTCCTGAAGCTGTTAAACTATGCCCTGCCTTCTTCCCTCCTCTATGTGTGGTTAGGGGAATGCGAGTCAGTCATATCATGCGAAGTGAAGGACAGAGCCACAGGCCTACAGCATTGGGGTACAAGGTGCAGGAACATATGTGCCACCATGCGCTATGTCATTTGGGAGATACTCATTCAGACATATTTTTTCTTTGCATTTTTGGTCTTGTTATTTTATTTTCCAATTATAAATCCACGACTACAAGTCTCAATGTACCCCATGTGTATTTACTCTGGCCTGGTGACTGGCCATTACAACCAGGCCAGATGGGGCACTGACATACCAACCCCCTCCCAGATCGGATGCGAAGGAAAAGTGAAAGTGTGCCAGGCAACCTCCTTAATGGCTAGTACAGGAAATGGGACGCCCACCACTCAAGAAGTGCACCGTAGTCCCTGGTGAAGAAGAGGGGAGTGGTTATAAGCACAGCACATCTCAGAATACAACTCAGTTGGTGCTTATCGCTAAATAAGACATGGGGCCATCCAGGAATGGACATCACAATATCATTAGTTGAGTACATGAGTCTCTGTAGTAACATACTGGTGACTTTGTTATCCCAGCTACAATATGGCAACCCCTTAGGTGGCCTTCCCCTGTAACTTGCTTCCTCCTACAGTCCCTAAAATCATAAAGTGAGCTGGAAATGCCCCAAGGGCACAGCTGAAAGGGTGGTGTGGGTATTCAGGGTACCCTTCCTGCATTTCCAAAGGCATTTTCAATCAACTATTGTGCATTCTTGAAGTGCCCAATACCTCCCAAAGAATGCACGCTACTCACACCTGGGGCCCGTGTGGCCTTTGTGTGAATTCCCAGCACTAGTCCAATGAACACTATGAGAATCGCTTGCATGGACTAGGCAAGCATGTTTTAAATTCTGTTTAGGTGCTTGCAGTCACATGTCATACTGTGTGGTGCCCACGTCTCCCTGGCGCGGCTTGTTCATGCACCGCAGGGATATCCTCTCCCTACTGTGTCAATGCAGCAACATGCCAAATAACAGCGAAGGGTGCCAAGGGTGATGCTCTGCCTCCACACAGAACTCCCTGGTTTTTCCCACTGCACTCTTCCTACTCCTCAGTACTGGTGAGAGGCCTTTTCTCTGCAGCCGCTGCCCATGCACAGGGCTTTCTACAATGACACCCAGACTGAGCTGATGGTTCTGCACACAGGGAAAACCAGTCCTGGGGATTCCCCTAGAATCATGAATCCCAAATTCACTGCCTGAACCAGGTTCTGCAGACCCCAGATCTACCCAATGGGGAAGCCATCTGGGACTCCTGTTCTCTCCTCTTGGCCTCAGACACAACGGTCCTCCAACAGTTCAATCCACCAGTCTCACCATGCTAGGCCTCAGACAAGTGACAAGTCCGGTGTTCCCAGCGATCAACATTTTATCAGACACCTATAGCGGAGCCAACCACCCACAGCCAATCCATGGCCAGCAGTCATGTGAAGAAAGTCATCTTACAGTATTACCCCTGTGGAATGTTAGTACTCTAACACTTTCCCTACCGTTAGACATGACAACTCTCTGACATGGTTTGATCGGTCAGCCTTTCTCCTTCTGACATCTCCTTGGCCTCCAACTAGCCTTTTGAAGATTTAATCAGCCAACTGGACCACAATTCTCCCCTCTTATCAGCCTTTCCTTTTTCATGCCTGTCTACCCCATCCCCCATCTATACAACAGTACTATTTACATTCTATTCTGCCAAATATTTAGAATGTGTAACTAATAAAACACGTTAACCTGTTGCCTATGACCGGCTCACCTTTCTTCAGTGAAGATGCTACTGTTGATGATGAGGATGGGATGCCTTTCCTGTGAGTACAGTAATAAGAATTGTAAAGCATGGGCATGTCCCATGGCAGTTATAACTGTGCCCAGAATGCCATGGGAAAGATTGGGTTTAGCCATAACTGTTCCCATAAGCTGTGGAACCGTCATGTCAACACACACTGCATTTTCTTAATAGGCCTTCTGTACATGTGGGTGGGGACAGCCTTCTCTAGTAATATGTGCAGTAGGGACATAATTACATTTCTGGGAAAGGTTGTGCATGGGGGGGGGGGTTACTCTAAAATCCTGACAATGACGCCCAGTTGAAGCCCACAGGAATGAGCACATTTCCTAAAAATAATTGATTAGAGCACTGTATCAGATCAATACACCAACCTGAGACCAACAGTGTGGTTGAAAGATTCAGCGGGGTGCTCAATAAAGTATCAAAGGCACTTTCAGGCAGGGTGAGTAATGGAAACAGACAGTGGGGAACACAGTGGAGTCCCACAGATTCCCATCCCATTCGACGACAGTGTTTCACTGTTTGAAATGCAACTTGTGTGCAAACCCAATACCAGGGTGTGTCCCCCTTAACTTGGGAGGGCCACTAATGTTAAAACTGATTGGGGTGTTGTTGGTTAGGAAGTAACTCAACAAATCAGCTGTCCAATAAATACAATGCATCTAAGGAACCTGCCATAAGTATAAGTGATTTTGTTAGAATCAAGTTGTTAACGACCCAGGCCATGGTTGAAAAACCCACGAATGTGATTGTGGAAATGCATAGAGCAGTTAGGGTAGGTGATGGTCATGTGTTGAATATTAGCAGATTGGCCAAATGGAAGGTCACAGGTTTTCCCAACCCAGACCAGGAGGCTGCAGAATGTATTCAGCATGGTTTAACACTCAGCATTCACACACAATGCAATCTCATACAAAATCTCAACCATTAAGAACAAGATAACACATCCACAAAGTTATAAGCCACACTTGAAATATGTTGTGATCTAAAAATAATGCTGCTTCCTAGACAATGGAGCCGCAAGTCCCAGACATGCCTGAAACTTCACTGCCATGGGTCATCTGACTATTAACCACCAAACCCACTTCAATGTTGTTGTAGTTGAACATTACCCTACTGTTCCTCTTGTTTCATGATAGAAGCAAAATAATCCAGAAAGGCTGTACTGTGCACCCATCACAACATTCCTCCAACCAGCACTTCACACACATGTGCCCACCTAAAATAAGAGAAAGCAGAACTATTTTCCTGTGTCCAAAAATACTCAGGGTGTCAGGCAATTGGCTCAAAAGCTAGGCACTATATCACCCACTGTACTCTTCCCATAGCCTCAGATCACCCTACATGATGCTAGACACCCTAATCCTGAGGTGATGCTGCCAGGTTGGCACATGACAAGCGCCATGTGTCTACAAACAGACATCTCCAAGACCACAAGTTTGCCACCAAATTCATTGTCTAAAAAACGGCTTAATCCTCCTTAGATCTCCTGCCAGCTTGGTCATGGAAGCCTAGAATCCATCACACTGTGTGCTGATGGATATCTGGAAAAGCCGGTCTAGATCTTGGTCTTTCCATATTTTCAGGCACCAGTAACACCCCAACTCGTCTACCAACTTCCCAAAATGGAAACTGCTCAAAAGGTGAAATTGAAAATCTAGAAAATTGAAAATCTCAAAATGCTGAATCAAGTGTGAAGAGTGGTGGCACAGCCTATTACAATATCATAGGGTAGGCGTTCAGTGAGGGAAATGGGTGTGCAGTGGTGGGAAGATAAATCCCACTGACTTAATGTAAGTGTTGATTTTGTTTTAAAGGATCAGACGTTGTATAGGGGAGTACAGTAGGGGCAAAGTGAAGCAATATGTGTTTTTAAACGTATTTTTAAATGACAATTTATTTTATGTTTTTAAACCATTAGATTTAACCATGTTTATTTGATTGTATCTTTTATGTGATGGATAGTGAATCTCCCACTCCTACTAAAGATTCAAGTTATTTCAGCGCAAGATCATTATGGTTTTCCTTTTAACATTTCATGATTTTCACATAGAACTTTCACAATTATGCAGCAACTCACTTTCTACTTTGCCCTGTTCATGCCACAGAAATAAAGTCATCAAGATATTGGAGGACCTGGCTCCACGCCGTCCTGACTGTGAAGATCGAGTCATGGTCTCAAACAAAGCCCACCACCAGGATCAGCCCACCTGCATACCCTTCCCACATTGTGACACATGGCATTTCCCAGCACAAAGATATCCCCTGTGTGTACTGTTAGCCAAAGAAACTGTGGCGCAATGTTGCAATTTACCTTCATTGCCCATGCTCCCATTACACCAATTGCTTTGTGTATTTTTTTGACATGATATTAAACAATACTCCTGATCCGTGTGGTCATTACCAGACCTGCTCTCTTGCCAGGACTGATGCTGGATCCACCTGAATCCACCCATCACACTACCCCCCACCCAGTTTTGCCCTCGGCTATCGTACCCCTTGGCGCAGCCTGCTCTTGCCTGCCAAACCAACCCCTGCACAGACTCCCTTTCTTAACACCCTCTTCCTGCCCCCACCTGCGTCCATGCACAAGCCCTTCCTGCCCACTTCCTGTCAGCGTGGTACAGACAGCCGCTGCGAGTGCAGCGCAGTAAAGTCCTGTGCTGCAATTGATTGTGCCCAGGAAATGTTGCTATTGCATCGTATTTTATGCAGAAAAAGCTTCAATGATTCCATGAACTCCTAAGCCGAAACGCTATGCTTTGGCACTGCATCAAATGTGTCCAAAAGAGCTTGATCCTTTTCACTTTACCCTCTTTGCCAATGCTTCACATCTCAGAAATCCAGGCGTCTTTTCATGCCACCTCTAATGGTCATGCAGTGGGCATTGGCGATGCCGTCACTGTGCAGACCTTAAAGCAACACACTCCTCTTAGCCGCAGTTGATGCAGCCCCTTGCAGAAAGACCTCTGCCTGACACATCCTCACATTTGCACTTTTGTAGTGGTCGAAGTGAGCAGGAACGGTCGGGAGCAGTGTTACACTACTTTTTTAAAAACATTTTATTACGAGTTTTAATCACCAAAGTGATTTTTACAAGAGACACATTTGTCCATGAAGTGGTAATGTAAAGAAGAAGAAGAAGAAGAAGAAGAAGAAGAAGAAGAAGAAGAAGAAGAAGAAGAAGAAGAAGAAGAAGAAGAAGAAGAAGAAGAAGAAAGACAGGAAGAAGACAGGAAGAAAAAGTGTAGAAGTAGAAATTGAAATAAACATCAGTTTAAGCTACAGTAACTCAAGGTTAACAACAGAGACCGGCAGCCTCTAGGTTGTAGGATTCGTAGATTATAAAGCTCTCTAAGTCTCTGGCAAGAGCTCCATTGCTTTGTCCTTAAAAATTAGATCAAAGATTTTAGTAGCTGCTATCACCCATGAAGGTCTGAGGCCTCCTATTAAACGCTCCCACCACAGCTCTTCTTCTGTCAAGTAAGCATTCTCCAAGTGATGCAACAAGTATGGGCACGATAGTAAGAGGTGCCACCACGTTTCTAGAGTTTGCTTTGAGTTGCAAAAGCGACAACTGTTAGTCCCGGAGGCTCCTCTTATCTTCAGGATCTCGTTTGTAGGCAATAGATTCATTCTTGCTCGTAGAAGTGTTGAGCTCGCTTTCCTATTCGGATGCTTTATAAGGAATGGTTGAACTTCATTGGCAGATGCTGAGTCAATTTATAGGTGGATGCTTTCTCCAGCGTCTCAATCCAATCTATTTCGTCTAAGCGTTTTTTTGTTTTAGTTGGATTTGCAACTAGTTCTTCAATTGAACTGCCACAGCCTTCGAGGTTTTGTTTACATCTCTTCTCCCAAATGGTCAGCATTTTACACTCAGCTCTTCTTGGACCAAGGAAAAAATCATTGGAGTAGATAGGTCCTTAATCTTCCAATATAACATTATAGTAGCTCTAGTAACTATTCTCGCCAGCGACGATAGGGAAAGTTCTCGCCTGATCAACACTGTCGGTGTGGAATTCAGGAGATTAAGAACTGAGTGCCAGAAAAGACTCTCCAATTTAGGCCCTATTGGATCGGGCAGAGATGGCATAGCGTCAGCTCCATAAGTGATTGTGGGTATCACTTTCCCCCGGTAGAACTTGAGTAGTGGCATCAGTGAAAAGCAACCGTATTTCTTATCCAGGATTTTAGCCTGTGAGATGAGATTTCCCATTTTTGCATATAGATGAAGTTGCATTGCTGTGTCTTTTTGCGAAGAGTCGATCAGGAACCCGAGATATTTGAAATCCAACACCTGTTCGACTTTCTCTCCTGACAAGAACCATGTTGGGTTGCCTCTTTTCCGTCTCCCTTTTTCAAAAACCATAATCTTTGTTTTTTGTTTATTGACTTCCAGATCATTGTGTTTAGTGTATTTAGGTAGAGAAACAAACTGATGTTGTAGGCCGATTGGCGTCTGATCAAGTTGTATCAGATCATCTGCATAAAGGATTCTAGGAACTTTTGCTTTGCCAATTACTGGAGGAAAAGATCTTGTCTCAGTATTTGCTTCCTTATAGTCCTCAAAGTATGCCAGAAACAGAGCCGGAGCAAGAGGACAGCCCTGTTTAACTCCTAGGGATGTTGGTATCTCGGAAGATAGCAGCCCCCTGTACTCATCCGGACCTATACACTAGTATTGGAGTGTAGAGCTTGTCGGGGGCCCAGGATCTCTGGCGGACAGTTCCAATCGCTTAGTTTCTTCCAGACTTTCTCTCTGTTAACTAAGTCAAAGGCCTGGGTGAGGTCTATGAACGCCAGGTAGAGTTTCTGGTTCCCTTCCAGTGCTTTTGCTTTTAATATGCACAATAGCAAGATGTTAATGCTGGTTCCTGTTCCCTTTTTGAACCCTGATTGTAAAGGGTCTTCACAAGGTGCTTTTTTCGCCCAGAGATGGAAATGTTTCAGAAGTAAGCTACCATAGACCTTCCCTATGACATCCAGTATTGCCACAGGCCAGAAATCCCTTGGGTCATCTTTCCGTCCTTTTTTAAAGATAGGTATGATCACTGCTGAAGTCCAGGAGGGCGGGATCCTCCTTTGAATAGTGCATCTCTTAAAGATTAAACTCAGTAATTTAGCCCAATCCGCCGGAGCAGATTTTAAGTCTTGTTTGACAAGCCATCAGGCCCTGGAGCCCTAGAATTTTTCAGCTTTATTATAGATAGCAGTATGTCAGTTGGATAATGAAGATCAACCCAGGGGGCGGTTGTAGGTACCAATGTAAATGGCAAGATCGACTCTGGAGTTCTGAACAGTGATGAGTAAAATTGTATCCATGTAGACTCTGCGATGCCGTTTGACGGAATTGATTCTGTCGCTTTGCTCCATGGGTTGATCAATTTCCAAAAGTATCTGAGTTACTGTTGTTAATTTGCTTCAACATAGCCTCTGAGTCCTGTTGAAAGAGGGCAAGACGGTATGATCTTAGCCAAGCCTTGTAATTCCTTATCACCTCTTTTGTATGAGTTCTGTTAAGATCTGTGTTGTAATGTGCAGCTGTTCTTTTGGCTCTGCGGACCGTATTACGCTTTGCCACCAGTAAAGCATCAAATGTATGAGTATGACAGCTCTCCTCCAAACCGGAATGCTTAGCACCTGTGTTGGCCATTCTAAAAGGTTATAAGATTGGTCTGTAATCCACTTCAAGGCGGTTTTCGAAGTTCGAGTAGGTGTCTGTAATATCTCGGATGTTGTTGGGGGTAACCCGTACACGGTTTCCCTTGCTTACTGGTTCAACGACTCCCAGATAATAAGAGTTAGCTGGCTTTGATGATGTCCATTTTATGAATAGCAAGTTGTGGTCACTTTGAGCTGTATATTGAATGTTGGGTTCCACCAGACTAGCAAGAAATGGCTGCGAGGCAAAGATGTAGTCAATGGTGGAGTGAGCCAAGCCACGCTTCCATGTTGGCATCTTACAGATTTCGGGAAGCATAGTTGCTGTGTTGAATATGTTTCTTGATGTCATTAAGTTAGACCACTCTTTGCCCCATTGAACGGCCTCGGAAGTTGTAGAATTAGCTAACTCTGATGTGTTCATGGAGCAGTTGATGTTAAGATCCCCACAAATTATTATCTCGAACACTTTCGACTCTAAATGTACAGAGTGCAGCGTAGATGTTACCAGGTCGAACAGTAAGTCTTTTTGGATCCCCTTAGGATTCCAGTAGATGGTTATGACAAGAAGATGCGTAGAGGATAAAGTTTCTGTTCCAGCCTCTCTATGAATCCATGAGAGTAGGACTGCTAGGACGAATGGGGACTTCAGAATAACCTTTACAATTTGTAGACGACTTCCCATCCGAACTGCAATCATCAGTCCCGAAGATGGTCTGCCTTTTTCACCTGACAATGCCGCTGAGAAAGCTATTTCGAACCCATCTAGCTTTGGTTCATCTTTCAACCACAGCTCCTGTAGAAACAAAATATCGTAGCCCCCCAGATTGATTTCTCCTGGGGTTGTTAGGTCGAGGTACCCCCTAGTATTTCAACAAGCTAAGGAGAGCAGGTGAGAATCCAGAGGGATGGAGGTCTGCAATGGTGGCTATTTATGGAGTCGAGATGACAGTGCTTTTGGAAGCCATGACCATGTTTGGGTCTGTAAATCTGGTCTCCGGGGGTCAGCCTTCTTCTGAGTGCTTCAGTCTTGTGATGACACCACCGGGACCTTAATGCTTTTGACCTGGTCTTTCAGTCGATGCGTTGAGTCTTCCCTTTGAAATGTCGACTGTACTGTATCAGGTTGGTGGCCTAAAGGCGACCTCGGTTGCATCACTTCGCTTAGTGAAGATACAGCTGTTTGTGTAGTAGTTTGGTGACAATCAGGGCCTTGTTTTTGGGCACCAGAGCGTGGCTTGTTCTCAGAAAAGGGTCTCCTTCTATGCTCAAGGACATGATGCCGCTCCTCCTTATGGTATTCCAACTCGTTCCCATTCGATTTTAGACATGTTAAATCAAATCCCTGTTTATAAATCACATCCGGAAGTCTTCAGATTCAATAGCTCTTAAAGCTGAAATGTTATGCATCAGGTTCATCACTGTGCGTCTTTTCAAGACTAAGTATTTTTGGTTGCCTGACGGTGGCGCAATTTAAAGGTCGGACTCATCCTGTTCTTAAATCGCTCATGGTGATGAGGCTTTACTTGTTGGTTATTTTTTAAGGATCTCGATTGCGCATTAGTGACATTCTGAGTTTGTCTATGGTAGGTGTTCGAACTGCTAGCGGCATGATCAGTGTCCTCTGTCGTTCTATGCGTGTGAACCCTCGAGATGTATTTGCTCGCTGTCTGTCGAGTTGTTGCTTCTGACAGAGATACACGCTGTGTCGGTTCTTGGATGTATGAATTGGACCGACACACAGCATCGCCTGGCAAGTTTTTGAAACGGTCACTCAGCGATCGAAAACTTGAGAGGTCACAGGTGACCATTTGTAGAGTTGTCGTCCTGCTGCTGGAACGTTGAGCACCGACTTCTAATTGGCTATCATTGGTGTTATCAAGGTGTTGACTTAGATCCATCGACTTCTTATGGGCAAGAAAATCGTTAGTAGTCTTAGGAGAACGTAAATTGTTGTTAGAGTGTTTCTGATGAGATAGAGGTTCATTCAGCTCCCCAGCTTCCACATCAACCAGTGGGCCTTTGTTTTGTGTCATTCCCGGAAATGTCATCTTGCTCTTCTTTGGCCCTTATGCGGATGGATTGTCCGTAGAGGGAAGTGTTAGACACACCTGGGGAATAGTGGCCTGGTTGTTGTTTTCCATTGTCAGGAGAGTACTGTTATCAACCTAAGAGGTAGTTGGCAATACTTTTTTCTGAGTTGTCTGACGTGCCCCTTTTTTTCTTTGTCCGGAGGCATGTCGTCCAAGCACAACACATCGTTGTCCCTGGGTAAAGACTTTGTTAGTTTAGATTTGTTTGTCAATGAGCTAACAAGCCCAGAAGGGTGAGAAGGAAGAACTTTTGGCTTTGTTCCGCAATGGGTACGAAGGTTATCAGACAGAATCTTGTCTTGTGAGTCTGTTTGTATACTTGAGTCTGTAGTTGTCCGATGGTTGCAGGTTTTCCTGTTGCTGTTAGAGACTCCACTGATGTTAGATTGGCTCACCTGAGGTAAGGTGCATGGATCGTTCTTGCGTCGTTCCAGGGCGTTGATATATCCTTCCAAATAGATGAGTTTAGAATTCATCATTGCAAAAATGGATGTGTGGTCTTTAAGGGAGTCATTCTTTGCTTCATACAGCTTGCAAAACAGTGCTAGAGCTATGGTAATGGAGGACATGATAGATAGGATGTCGATTTTCTTAGTTGGGGTATCTTTCAGGTTATTATTAGATACATCACTTAGTCTTCTGTTGTTGGGAGCTGGTAGTGGAGAAAGTGATGGCCCAGGCCGTGGAAGTTGTTGAAAGATATGCTGTGATAGGGCGAGTAAAGGAGCTGTATCCCCGTGCTCTTCACGGTCTTGCTCCTTCCTTTTAGGAAGCGCTTGCATAGAACTGGGAGCAGGACTAATGATGAGTGCATCGACGATCTCCCGGCGACCTTGGTTTTGGGTTAGTAAAGCTGGACTGTTCTGTAGCCGAGAGTTATTTGTGTGCACTGTCCCTGTGGCTGGTGCAAATTCTTCCCCAGAGTCAGCCTGAGCTTTTGGCACGGAGAGTAAGCTTCCAGGAGGGGAAGGGCTATTTAGGCCAATAGATTGCATAGGTGATTCAGAGGAGAAAAGCTGGGATTGAATGGCCGGTTTAGGGTTTAGAGGCATCAGTTGGCGCAAGCCCCTCGGCTCCTTGGTCATAGATGATTGGGCAGGTGATGAAGGACCGAGAGAATAACTTGTGTTATTTGGTGGATCCTGACCAGAAATAGTGAATTCACTAGTTGGAAGAGCTGTTGAAGAGGCTACCAAAGGTTCAAGAAGTGCCTTTAGTAAGTCAGCATCCGAGATCTCATCTAGGCCATTTTGCTTCCGTTTAGATTGTCTTTGAAAAAAATGTTTGAGGGAGTTTTCTAAGATCGCACTTGTAGAAGATTTTAACACGGTGCCTTTCTTGTGAGTCTTTTTTGTGTAGGTTCTTTTGTTAAGAATTGTCAAGTCAATCTTTTTAGTAGTAAGGCGGCAAGGAATGCTGTGCGAGTTACAAGTTGGTGGTCCTCGCTTGGCTCCCTATTTCCCGTTCGGACACAAAGTATGGGCTGCTGCCATCTCTTTTGAGCATGGTAAAGGGGCATGAGTGGCTGGCTGATGGACATATGGTGAAGTACAATTATTTGGAGCCAATCCCAAGCTTTCTATGCCAGTATGTAAATTGGGTGCAGGCTGTGCGGGCTTTGCAGCCCATAATGATAAAGGTGGCTCATGAACCTGAGCATATACAATTTGGTCCACAGTCACATTCACCTCGTTGCCCGCCAGATGGTGCTGTGGGGGTGCAGCTTCCAACGAGTTCAAGACCGCTACTTCCCCAGACTCGCTGGTTTGACTGAGGATGTCAGGAGCATTTGGTGTTTGGAGCTGATCCTGCTCTTCTGCGGCCATATCGTCCACTGTGAGGGGACCTCTCCGGGCCTCAGGCCCCTGCTGCGGTTTTATAGCCCGCTCCTCTGCTGTTTCGGCCGTAGATCCACACACCCCAGCCCACGGCCCCCCTCTTCCTCTCCCACTTTCTCCTCGAGCTGGAGCCCTGCCCTCTGCCCTCCAGCACCCTCCATCTGCGCTGGACTGATCATCACACGGCGCTATGCTGGGGGTAAGGTATCTGGAGACATTAACATTGACTTTGCGTGGCAATGCGAGTGACTTTTCATCTTGGTCGGAATGCTCACGAATCGATCGTGAATTTGTAACATATGGCTGCTGTGTCCAGCATGATGCGTCCATCTCACTAGTTGCTGCCTGCACCTTTTGATTCATGTGTTGCCCTGCTAAATGCCACCTTGCCGAGGCCCTCCAAGATGGCCGTTCTTTCGTTTTGTTTGCCATTTTGAGGAATATGTGATTGTTTCCTGCTTTGGTGGGCCAGCCCCTGCCCCCTCTCCCATTGGTTGCAATTGGCCCCTTTAGCCAATGGCTGCAACCGGGAGGCGGGAGCCGGCCGCACCACCTAAGGCCCACAACGAAGGCCCTGTCTACCGCTGTCCACCGCGGAACGCCGGCACTTCCGTGAGTATCTGTGTGCCCCCCCTGCCCCCCGTGAGTGTCTGTGTGCCCCCCCTGCCCCCCGTGAGTATCTGTGTGCCCCCTCTGCCCCCCGTGAGTATCTGTGTGCCCCCCCTGCCCCCCGTGAGTATCTGTGTGCCCCCCCTGCCCCCCGTGAGTGTCTGTGTGCCCCCCCTGCCCCCCGTGAGTGTCTGTGTGCCCCCCCTGCCCCCCGTGAGTGTCTGTGTGCCCCCCCTGTGATTGTTTGCCCCCCCCGTGAGTATCTGTGTGCCCTCACCCTGCCTGCCCCCCCCCTCTTGCTCTGCGCTCCATCCCCCTCCTCATTTCCTTCCTCTTCAACTTCCCTCCTACTCCCCCCTCCTTTTTTCCTCCCCCCCTCTTAGACTTACGGCTCCTAGCACTTACTCCTATCATCCGTCCCGTGACTCTTGATAGCAGCTTGTCTGTCCCCCCCCCTGTTGTTCTCCCCCTCCCCTCCTCCCCTACTTTTCAATTGTCACTGACTTTTGCTCAGTAGCGTGTCTTGTTCTCCTTCCCCCCTCCTTCCACTTGCCCTTCCTCCTACCCCGCCTCTTGTTACCACCTGCACTGCGTAAATTGTCGTCAGACTTAGTAATGTTACTGCTTGATCTGTTTCCTTCCTTTCCATTACCTCTTGCCTTACTTGTTCTATGCACTTGCACTATCAGAAATGTCGACAGGCCTATTATGATAGTTTTTTCACATTCTGTATTGTTTCAAGGACTTTTGCTGAATGTAACTGTATTTTCCTATGTCCCCTCCCTCCTTGAAGCGCTTTGAAACACATTGTGTATGGGCGCTTTATAAATAAACTATCATATCATATCATAACATGGGCGGCCCACCCTCCTACGAGGGACGGCTCCTCCATGCCATTGGCGAACCAGGGAAGGGCCGCCGGCATCGGCGTTGGCGCAGCGGGCCCATACCTCCTTGACTCCTGGTCTTTCTCTCCAGAGTGCTCACGCAGCAGCCTCTGTGGCAAAGCCGCCATTGAGCCCAGAGTGGAGGCATTCTCTGCTGGCTTGGTAAGTGTTCCCTGGGACCAGCTAGATGGCAATTGTTTTTGTTTTTGTTTATCTGGCTTAGAGACCAGAGCCCTTTTAGTAGGGAGATTTTGCAGCACACCCCCCGACCATTTTAAGGAGACTGGAGGGCTGGCATGGGGTGCTGTGAACATATTTGTGGGTGTTAGCACTATACCAGCTTCAGTAGGAGCAGTGGGAGCATTGTCTGTGCGGAAGCTGCGCAGCCTACTAGGCTCCTCATCGTAGCCAGGCATATTTAGTTGTGAGTCCAGGGGTTCACCGCCATCTGCCCCAGCCGCCATTAGACTGCCACAGACTGCCCACTCTCACACCACTCCCCTCCGCTTCGCTTGCTGACTGCAGTACTTGTAGAAATGGCGCCAAAAGAGAGCCACTGTAGAAAGACTGAGAGGGACTGCCACAGACTGCCCACTCTCACACCACTCCGCTCCGCTTCGCTTGCTGACTGCAGTAGTTGTAGAAATGGCGCCAAAAGAGAACCACTGTAGAAAGACTGAGAGGGACTGCCACAGACTGCCCACTCTCACACCACTCCGCTCCGCTTGCTGACTGCAGTACTTGTAGAAATGGTGCCAAAAGAGAACCACTGTAGAAAGACTGAGAGGGACTGCCACAGACTGCTCACTCTCACACCGCTCTTTTATTTTTTACTGTTAACAGTTCCACTACTTTTTGCAACCATTTTGAACATTCCAGAACAGTTCTTGGTGAAGTTAAAGCACACTTCTCCACTTTACTACCCAATGGCAGTTGCAGATAAACCGAAATCTGTTTCAACTCAATTGGCTGTTAATCAGCATGGCTGGAACCCTTGAAAAATGTGTTGCACCGTGCTCCCTTACTGCCTACTGAGTCCCTCGCTGGGGTCACAGTTCCACTGCCTTTTCCGTCATTCTTCTAACACTGCCATTTCTTCTCCTTGACGATGTGCGGACCGGCTAAGGTAGGGCTTGAAAGCAAGGCCACTAGCACAGCAGCTAGTTTGCTTGTTTACGTGGCGCGTGGGGTTTGCTCTTCCAGGCTTCATCACCGGCAACGTCATCCAGGTAGTATCTGCCGGACAGAGAGCAGAACGAGTTGAACGATCACCCCTGATATCTGTGTGCGGCCTTCTGTGGCAGGTTCATATCCTGCTGAGGTCCACTCAGTCTTGCGAGGTCGATGAATTGTGTACCACTCTGTGGGATAATAATGTCATCTATTATTTCAGCTCTCTGAGACCTATGGGTGTGTAGCGCTATATAAGAAATACGTTTTATTATTGCTAAGCATGTCAGCACAGATGCAGAGCTGCCGGGCTTCATAAACTGTGTTTTTCATCTTTCTGAGGAGTGAAAAAAAATCCTTGTGAAACTTGCCTGTTGTATCCGCCCTGCGTCCCGCGGACGGGGAGCAGTTCCGGGCACAGCAACGATCCGAGTGTGGCGTGTATTCATTTCGCTCCCGCTGGAGCTGCGACGCTGCAGCCTGCTCATGAGGCCCGGCACGTTCTGTCTCCCCGCGCGCAGAGCCGCGGAGGCAGGACTTAACAATGGCGGTGAGGGAAACAGAACCCAGCACACGCGCTCGGCGCTCAGCCAGCTGTTGCTGACCCACGGCAACACATAAACCTTTTGGACATCTAGTGGGAGGGGGCACAAAAAACCCCCCACCCACAATTAAAAAAAAAATATTTTTTTTTCCTCTTTCTCCTCCACCCTTGTTCCATACCAAGTGTGCTGATTCTCAACACGGGCCACTGCTGGTTGGAAGGGACACACCCCCTATGAACTCCCATCGTGATGTGCAACAACCATCCATTGCCCACCAGAGGTCAGAGGCGCCACGGCACAGCGTGGGAGGCCCCACTCCTGCTCCATACTTGTGGGCTCCAGGCTACTGCACGTCGTGAGCGTCTGGATCGACACAGCTGCCCATCTACCACAGCGTGAGACCCTCAACCACGGAGGGGCAAAGTCACCTGAGGACACACATCAAGGGGAGGCGATTGAACCCCATTAAGACACAGTGAGGCCCTGCCATCGCAACCGGCACCTCCACCCCCAGACCGGCACGCCGTCAAGACTTGCAGCCAATCTGTCAATGTCGTCACCACAGGCTCGCCCACAAGGGAACTCCTCGGCAATGATCCAGCCGTTTGATTCGTTCACGGACCCATCATCAGTCGGCCCCCGATGGCAGCTATGGATCCAAAAATTCGAAATGGCAATGGACTGCAAGGATATAACCACTGCCAGGAAGATGAGATCGCACCTGCTGCTAAACGTGGAAGACGAGGTACTACGTATATTTAACTCGCTAACCATTGATGATGGCCAGGACGTCTACCAGCAAGCAAAGGATGCCCTGACGGCTCACTTCCTCCCACAACTCAACCCTTCATATTCTACACCACAATTCAGGCAGAAGAGGAGACCTTGGATGCCTACCATACCCGACTCAGGAAGCTGGCAATATCGCGTGAGTTCACGGATGTCGAGAAAGAAATCCGGAGACAACTCATCAACGGCATCCAATCGGAGAAACTGAGAAGGATGGTACTGAGTTAGAAAAGCATCTCTCTAACACGCATCCTCGAATTGGGTCGTCAAAGGGAACTGGCACATACCAGGGCCGCCAACATGGGGGCGACTCTGCAAAAACTACAGCCCGCCCTCACGACAGCCATAGTGTCCCATGTCACCAACAGACAATTCACAAGAGATGAGGCTGGCGGCAACTATGCACAAGCTAGGTGGCAACCACGGGTCCCGGGACCCACAGAGTGTGGATGGTGTGGTGGACCGTGACATGGACGGCGAAACTGCCCCGCGCAAGGAACAACATGCAGGGCATGTGGCAGAACGGACCACTATGCTAAAGTATGCCGGTCATCGGGCACCCGCTGCCGCCCCCTCATAATCCCCAAGAGAAGAGTGGGACCAAGAAGAAGAAGCAAGCCAATGCAAGGCAAGTCGAAAGGGCAAACTCGTCGACTGAGGAAGAAGGTGATGATGTCACAGGAACCCAACATGAATCTGGCAAGGAACAATGGCAGAAACGGAGAAAAGTGTACCTGGTGTCAGCCCTGAATCATGGACAGACGACGCAGAAAAAGGGACTCCGGAGGCGCAAATGCCAGGTCACTCTCCAAAACCAGCAGGTATGGATGACCACAGACACGGGAGCGTCCGTAAATGTTATGCCCACAGGCATGTTCCAAACACTGCAACCACAACCAGATCTGAAGAACACTGACACTTTACTGTTTGCGTATGGCTGTAGGAAGCCCCTACCGGTGGTTGGCAGATTCTGCACCACCCTCAGCCACGGTGAAAACAGGCTACCATCAAAAACCTATGTTGTAAATGTGGGGATCGAATGCCTTCTGAGTGGGGATGCGGCTGAAGACCTGGGGCTAGTCAAGTTCATCTGAACGAACAAAGTGAATCTGAGTGAACGAAGTGCAAGAGGTCAAGAAGATCCTGGCACGGTATCCCAATCTGCAGAATGGGATAGGGTGTTTGAAAGGAAAGACAATCAGGCTCCACATAGACGAGTCGGTCCAGCCAAAGGCCGTAAGACACATGAGAACCCCGTTCCACATGCGCGAACAAGTAGAGAAAGAACTTAAAGCACTGGAAGAAGCCGGCATAATAGAGGAGGTAACTGGGCCAACACCATGGGTCTCCCCGATGGTGGTCACCAAAAAACCCAAACAGCCGGGGAAGTCCGGATTTGCATAGACATGCGTCTTCCGAATACCGCAATCAAGCGGGAGCGCCACATTACACCTACGCTCGACGAAATCGTAGCCGATCTCACCGGGTCACAAGTCTTCTCCAAGGTTGATCTGAAAGCAGGATACCACCAGCTAAAGCTGCACAGAGACTCTCGATATATAACAACTTTCTCGACACACCTGGGTTTCCGAAGATATAAGCGCCTAAGTTTTGGGATCTCATCGGCTGCCGAAGTTTTTCAACAGACAATTCAGGAGGTCATCCGGGACATACCAGGTGTCCTCAATGTGAGCGACGATATCCTGATCCATGCTCAGGACAGGGAAGAACATCTTAGGAGACTACAGACGCTCTTGGGCAGGCTGGAAGATGCTGGGTTAACTATTCACAAAGAGAAATGCGAATTCTTCAAAACTGAAATATCTTTTTTGGCTACAAGTTCAGCAGCACTGGCATTTCCCCAGACCCCCAGAAGGTTGCCGACATACAGGCTGCGAGTCCACCAATGACACCTACTGAAGTGCGAAGCTTCCTGGGGATGGCCACTTACTGTGGGAGGTTCATCCAGACCTTGGCCACTCTCTCTGAACCCCTGCGAGAGCTTACCAAGCTGAACACAAAGTGGGAATGGGGGCAAGAGTGTCAGGAGGCTTTTGAAAACATCAAAGAGTCGCTATCCGTCGACACAAAGATGGCGTACTACGACACCGAGCTCCCAACGGAACTATTCGTGGATGCAAGCCCTGTAGGCCTAGGGGCCATCCTCATGCAGGTCACCAAAGAAGGGGAGAAGAGGCCCATTGCATACGCGTCAAGAGCTCTCACAATGACAGAGCAGCGATACTCGCACATTGAGAAGGAGGCAATTGCCGTACTATGGGGGTGTCATCATTTTCACCTCTATCTCTATGGCCGAAGATTCACGGCAGTTACGGATCACAAACCCCTGTTACCTATCTTCATGGGCACATCCTCTCACCCACCGGCCAGAATAGCCAAATGGCTGTTGCACCTCCAGCAGTACAATTTTGAACTGGCCTATCAGCCGGGAAGTGGAAACCTGGCGGATTTCCTCTCAAGACACCCTCGAGCGGCGACTCCACTAGAAGTCCAAGTAGCCGAAAAGACCGAGGAACATATATGCCAGGTTGTGCGGGCTATGAGACCAAAAGCCGTCAGTATCAAGGACATTGAATTGGAAACACACAAGGACCCGTGCTGCAACCTGGTGAAGGATGCCATCATCTCAGGCGATTGGAAGTCCTTCATGAAGAATACCCACAACAGGACAGCGGGAGCAAAGGCATTCCTCACAGGGATATTCACCATACGACAGGACCTGTCGATCACAGAGCAAGAACTGCTGCTCAGGTGAAATCGCATTGTCATCCCGCCGAGCTTCTAGGACAGAATAGTGGTGCTAGCCCATGAAGGCCACCAAGGGATGGCTCGGACAAAAGCTTGAATCCGGCACCAAGTGTGGTTTCCACAGATAGACGAGAAGGTTGAAAGGCTAATCAACACCTGTCTACCCTGCCAGATAACCGGAGCTCCACCGGATCCAGAAACAATCCAGTCAGCGGAACGTGGCCTTGGCAGATGGGATGCAATCAGCATCGACTTTTGTAAACTACAAGATGGCCTCTAGCACCTGGTGGCCATTGACGATCACTCCCGATATCCCGAAGTCGAGGTAGTCGAATCCATGTCAGCGGAGGTGGTCATCCCTGCCATGGAAAAGATGTTTGCAACACATGGACTGCCCACCACAATCAAGAGCGACAATGGCTCCCCATTCCAAGGGGAGGAATTCAAACAGCACCTGCAGGAACTAAACATAGGGTACCATCACATCATGCCGAGATGGCCCCAGGTGAATGGTGATGTTGAACGGTTCATGAGGACACTCAACAAAGTGCTGAGAGTATCGAAAGCAAATGCCAGCCCGTGGAAAGTCGACCTTTACTGTTTTCTGCGGAACTACCGGGTCATCCCTCACAGCACGACGGGTGTTCCGCCAGCTGACCTCATGTTTGGCACCGTAATAAAGTCTTCGATCCCACATCACCCCAGCAGGACCCCGAACGGATTCGACAAGTAGCACACCGAAAGAAGGAGAACGAGAGCCAACGCACACATGAGTGCCAAGAGGAAGTCGAGACCATCCGACCACCAGGTGGGCGACCAGGTGGTCATGCTACGGAACCCGACAAGGTCCAAACTGGACTCCTGCTACGAATAGTTCCCGTGGACTGTCAGTGAGAAACAAGGGACCATGATAATGGTAAAGAGAGGATGCGGACAGGTGACACGAAATGCGTTGTGGTTCAAGGCGGTGCCACGCAACCTGTGGACTGATGGCGAATGTCACCAAGAAGATGACGAATCCCAGTCGAACGAAGGAGACCCCGCTCACCTCCAGGAGGAGGTAGAAGTGGGCGACAGGACGTGGGAGCAGTGGAGCGAACCGGACATGGGTGAGCCGGACATGGAAGGTGAGGCACCCAGTGAAACAGTGGGGCTCAGCCCCAGAGAGGGGCGATATGGTTTAAAAACTGCCACCAAGCTGCCCGCTCGGCTCAAAGACTATGGGCCTCATTACACGTAGTGCAGTAAGGGTTTACCGGTTACCGGTAAGGGCACCGGTACCAGTAAACCCTTACCGCCTTACTACGAGGTCCCTTTGCGGGTTGGTACCTTAATGCCTGCTGTTTAGCAGGCGTTAAAAACCAACCCGCAAAGGGACCAGGGTGCTAATTACGGTACCGCAATTTGCGGCACCGTAATTAGCGCGTTCCCCATTCCCATAGAGCCCTATGGGGCAAAAATGGGAATGGGGAAGGGCAATGGGGGAAGGGGGAATTACCGCCCGCCAACCTTGGAATAGGGCGGTAATTCCCCTTTCCTCCAAGGCGGTGCCGGTATTTTACTGGCATGGACCAAGGTGCTAATAGCACCTTGGTCCTCCGCCTACCGTGTAATGAGGCCCTATGTGTGGTAGTCTGCCCCATTAAGACTGTAAGAGGGGAGGCCCCCGGGTTTTGGTAGTATAATTGTCTGCATAATGGTATTGGACATGTTTTGTTTTAATGTTAAATTAAGTTGAAATAAAGGAGGAATGTTGTATCCGCCCTGCGTCCCGCAACGCGGTGACACAGGGCGTCTCAATAAAAGCCCCGCCCCTGCGGACGGGGAGCAGTTCCGGGCACAGCAACAATCCGAGTGTGGCGTGTATTCATTTCGCTCCCGCTGGAGCTGCGACGCCGCGGCCTGCTCACGAGGCCCGTCACGTTCTGTCTCCCCACGCGCAGAGCCGCGGAGGCAGGACTTAACATTGGCCTTATTTTTTTTTTAAAGATGACTGTAGTTCTGTGGTACGACTTTCACACCAAGAGCAGTCACACCATTCATTTTCAGAAAAAAACAAGCGTTCACAACTTTGGAAAAATTGATTCGAATACATAACGTTGCATTTCCCCTTACATCAGCTTCACCAGTCACGCTTAAAACTCCTTCAGCACTTTGCTGTCATGGTAAGACAAAATATCAATATTTGGGGCTTCTCTACAAAGCTGTCATGAGTTTCAAGGGAAGCGAAGGCACCAGGGAGCGATGAAACATTTCGCCAACACCTAGAGGGGCCAACCTTTGTAAATCAAAAGACCCGCGTTCACATTTCTTCTCTGAGAGTGGGGCTTAAAACCATAATCTTTCGTGAAAGCATATGATGAGGAAACATAACTTTCCCCCCTGCAATCTTAGGCAAGGCAAAGCGGTGGATCTTAAAGGAGGTGTCAGCTTCAATGACACGCGTTTCTGTCGACCGGGCCCGCGTGGGTCCGGGAGCAGTGGGGAACATGGAGGGATGGGAGGAGAATTAAAAAGGAAAGAGACGCTCTCTTGAAGATGCCTAAGTATAGCGTTTAGCCTCTCCGCACCGCGCAGAGGTGGGGTAAGATGATTGCAAGGTGTGCGCGATCAGATTGAGCGACGAGCATGCTCTCCACAGATGTTCTCCGCTCAGAGACTAGAAAGCAAGGTGGTGGTTGTGCGCCTGCAGAGTTTCCACTCAAGCCTTTCCGCCTCAAAGACCACTGGATCTGTTCCAAGCCCTAGCTGGCCATGGCCGACTGTCATTGAGGGACGTCAACTCTTCTGTGGGAAATGTGATCTGCGGATCGTGGTCTGGGTTCATTTACCAGTGGCACTGTGTCAACATTTACGTATTAACCAGAGTCTTTATTTTGCAATAGGAAGTGCACCCTGCCCACAGGGTCAGTGCAAGTACTAGGCTAGCAAGGCGCGTTGCCTACAGTGGGACTCTAGATGGGGCGCCATTAAGCAGTTGTTGCGGTGTGGCATGTTGTGGTGTTTACAGTAACTTTAGGTGTGGGCAGGGGGTAGATGACCTCTCAGCTGCTTCACTAGGAAAGGCCTGCGTGGCTGACTTCGAAGAATACAGACCTTTCACAGCGAGCCACTTCCTCTGCATGAGCCTCACACATGACTACCAGCATTGCTTTGTTCTACTCTGTGTGACTTACTCCAGTTAAAGTGCATAGTCAGTTTCTTTCTGAGAGGAGATGGGTGACAGCGTGAGCAGTTGTTTACAGATAATATGGGAGAAAGTGGAAAGCAGCTAACCTGGGT
This sequence comes from Ambystoma mexicanum, assembly GCF_040938575.1. NCBI lineage: Eukaryota > Metazoa > Chordata > Amphibia > Caudata > Ambystomatidae > Ambystoma > Ambystoma mexicanum. The sequence goes on along the minus strand of NC_090931.1, from coordinate 282,261,725 downwards.
CATAAAGAGAGCACCTAGTTTGGAAGAATGCAGCGTTGACGTCTGTCCTGAGTAAAGAACCTCTGCTTTACCAAGTATTTCACAAGCCTTTGGTGCAACGGAGATACACATAAAACATGCAGGAAACACTTAGAGGTAACAGACTAGCAAATGAATGAAAGGGATGGGATGGTAGGAGCACCAAGCAAGATGTGGCTTGCTCATGCAAAGGAAAAAGACTGGTGGCCTCTTGTGTGATTCGATGGACACCATAACACTAACGGTATCTACTCACAGGGTGTGCAGCAATTCTGAATGACAGGTTCGCCAAATGGGAGGGTAGTGGACATGGGTCCTGGTGTGTCCTGAATACACAGGGCAGTTTACAGTGGAGAATGCTAAGAAGGTCCAAAGTGTGTTTGCATGCACCCTTAGTAAAACCTCACTTCTTTGCAAAGTTACTGGCAGGTTTCTTCTGCCACAGCCAATTATTTTTTTACCAACATTATTCGACTGCCACACCTTGTGGTATGCACTCCCAAGTCCTTGCACTCACCCCACTGCTCAAAATCATGAATTCCTCCCCCACTCAAGGCATGTTCACTAACACATTGTAGACCAACCAGACCCTGCCCCTACTGAAGACGCCTACGCTCAACTTAATGACTTGGCAAACTACCAACCCATCACGCACCGTCCCTTCATTGGGTAGATCATTCAAAGAGCAGTTGCCCTTCAATTGTCCAGAAAGATCACTGGTCACCACTTCCTACATCTGTCCTGCTATCAATATCGCATCAATCGAAGATACACCGCTGAGATCGCCACTATCCAGGTTATCATCTATACTCTACTTATAATGGATAAATGCTACCCGACAATCGGCCTGTCTCCCCCGCCCCCGTTTGATGCTGTTGACCACAAAATGCTTCTCCGCATACCTACTAGCTACACGGGGCTAGATAACACAATCACACTATGGTTCACCTCTGAACAGACAATATCTCAATAGATGGACACCAACAGATTCCAATGCCACCCCATGACCTGTAGAGTGTCCTACAGGTCCATCATATTCCCGGTCATATTCAACCTCTACATGGAAGAACTAAGAGAACTCCCGGCTAACTCTGACATCACGATCCAACAAAAGCCAATGTCGCTTAGCTCTAGCTCAGGGGTCTGCAACTCGTCGCTCTCAAGTTGTTTTCAACTATGATTCCCGTGATCCCTCACCATTGACTAGGCTGGCTAGGCCTAATGGCAGTGCAGTCCAAAACATCTGTAAAGCCTAAGGTTGCACACCTCTGTACTAGCTGACGGTCGATTCCATCATTCAAAATGAAACTTGATAGCGTCTCTCCAACTAAAATGCCAATACTAAATTCACCAGCTTCATCATGGACAGCAACCTTTCCTTCAAGACCCATGTTGAAAAATAACTCTTAGACAGCCTGGTATGAGCTCTGTCTTCTTCAGAAAATCAAGTCCTTCTTCCATGCACAGGCTTCAGAACCATTACCCATGTCCCTGTCCTTTACCTTTGTGGCAGGGTTCAATGTTCTTCTCACCAGTGTCCAGACCTCCTTCTGTGTCCCACTGAGAGCTGACCAGCACACTGCAGCCCAACCCATCTCAGGGCTAATGAAATATGACCATGTTATGGCAACTGTCAGAGAGCCACACTTGATATGCCTCCAAACTAGCACGCGCCGGTGAAAAAAGTAACATATGGGGCAATGGCAAACAAAGGATCTACCTCAAAACAACAAACCTTTTACCGCGAGTCCCATATAACATCGATTTATTTTCTTTTAATCCATTCCTGCGCCAATATTTGATCCCCATATGCCCCCTCCCATATCCCCCACTTTAATTTAGACCATAACCACACCCTGCATCTATAATTTTAGTTAAGTGCGATGTTAAAAATTACATGTTATGGGATTCGCAGTAAAATGGATCGATGGTTGGATACGATACCCAAACAAATACGCTTCCTACCTGGATGAAAAACTCAGTATCTCAGAAGGACTCCACTGCACCAGAAACCTCAACATGGCCAGCCCAGAACCTAAGGGACTTAGGAAGGAAAGAAACAGAAAACAGACGTTCTCCTGCAATGTCCTTGGACTCTGGAATACCCATCACTCAGCGTTCCCTGTCCTTATCGCTCTGTATTGTCTATATTTATGGACAGAGCTCTTTCACTTGCTAACTAGATGAACACTATACAAAGCCCAGACGTACATATATGTAGACTCCCCTGCAGATAAGCAGCACACCAGCCTCGTTTACTTTATCACAACAGGCAAATAGCCCCAGCATAAATACAGGGGGAGTAAACATCCTCCCAACCAAAAATAGGAAACAACAGACACAAAGGAACCTCCCCCTGCCTCCACAGACACAGATCCGCAGATGTGACAATGCCCCATGAAGGGGCACTAGTATTGCTGCTCGCTGATCTGAAGTGGATCGTTAAGGTAAAAATGAATCTTTTCATGTGCGTGAATCGCCAGGTGCACTTTGCAATGGCTGACAAGAAGATACATGTTTTGCAGTTAAGCTATATTTTTTGACTTGCATAAAAAATATCCAATTTGAATGGAAATTACTTTCTTACTCCCTAAAAAAACATTTTACTCAGATTTTGGAAAAAAACAGAGTAACACGAACATCCTCAAAATGTAATGAGGGTCCGTGCATACATGCGTGCATGCATACACTTCCTGGATCAACCTTCTCTTTTGGCCAAGTCCGCGTCGTATTCTGGAGTGCCTCCCTGATTCTGCACCGTGTTATATGTGGTTTATTGTATATAATTATGTTCCTCCTATGATATATTTGTTTCTGATTTTTCATCTTTAACAGCTAACATGACATTCTAATAGAAGACCAAACTGTCTAACCGTATCCGTTGGTATTGAGGTCACCCATACTTTTGTTCAACGAGACATTTGTTTGAGGGTTCTTGATTGGAGAGATCTGGGGGATGCGTGGGGTGCGTGGGCAGGTGACCTTGCAAAGGGGGTACTTTTAGCTTTAAAGGCACAGTTCCTTTGGCTGGTTGGTTGTCGGGTGGGGGCCGGGTAGGTAGTTAGATCTGTGTTCCTCTTCTTCGGTGCCCTTGACTGGGTGATCTTGAGGTGGCTCTCTCTTCTCAGATCCTCCCAGAGTCTCCATGATGGTTCTACCTCTGAGTGGGAGATGTCAGGTGAGGCCTGAGATTCCAACTGGATGAGGGCAATGCCCCATTGCCAGACATTCTTGTTTGCTTAACAGGACTCGCTCTCTGCCCGTTGAGCCTAGCAGGACCACTGTTCATAGCCGTGGCCGGTTCAGGGATTTCCCCAGCTGAAGGTTTCATCAATCGGGTTGATTAGAAGGATGTTGGTGTGGGTTAGGTCAACCACATCAAACTTCCATTTTCTTGGGAGTCTCCCACCCTTGCTTTCATTGCTAGTTTGATCTCTTAGTGATTACATTCTTCTCTCCACCTTCTCGAATAGTCCGACCCGGAAGAGAGAGACCGTCTTTATGCTTGGCACTTTTCCTCCATCTGTTCTCTTGTCCCCTGCTTCTCTTCCACATTTGTCCATCCTCCATTCGGCTATTTGATGGTTTGGATCTCTATAAGCCACTAGATTTCCTTCGACTTTTCACTATTCATTCCCAATATTCTAGAGCTGCTACTGATTTACTATTAGCTTCTCGTCAGGGTGGGTTACTTGTTGGGTCTTAATGGATAACGTTCTATGGCCAACATATGAGTTTTTAAAACACAGGAGTCACCACAGAACTGGTCTCATAGTCCTAGGTCTAAATATCGCTCTAGGAAGAGCAATGTTGAGGAAAGCCGTCTAGAAAATGTTAAACTAAATGTTTAGGGGGTGGGAAAGGGCAGGTATGGGGTTGGGGGGCGGGGAATATGTCAAATTGGTGAGGAGGAGAAGTTTGGGGGTTAACACCCCCAAAAAAATAAAATAAATCGATAAACAGTTTCGTGATTATGTACACGTTTAAATGCCAGGCTTTTAAATTATCAGCGATGAAAGAACATAGAACCCTTTACCCACCCCCTCTATTTTTCAGGGAGTTTTTGCGGCAAAAAATCAGTGGCAAAAACGTCCTCTAAAAAAACGGGCGATGAATGAACCTCGTACCTATGCTTGCCCGAGCGCATGATAACCCTTGCCCTCCAGGCTGAGGTCCAACAAACGGGAGAATGCTGGGTGTGCTGACAATGGAGTGCATTCCACCCAGCAACATACAAGGTCAATACACTTTAGGCTAGTGCACTAATACACGCTGTGATGCTCATTTAACAACCAGGCATATATCTAAAGCCTAATATGGAGGCACTAGTAAACCATGGAAGAGCCCTAACTCAAACATAATTGAAATCATTGCACTCAATAAATTGCATGAAGACTAAGAACAGACCCACGTTATCCTGGTAACTGGAAATCAAGGAGGCATTGTTAAGAACATATCAATATGGAGAGAACAGCTTGATTCAAGAAGTGAAGAAATATAGGTAGCAGCCTTGGGTAATGCAGATCATGGCCCAGGTGTTTCGGCTTGGAACCTTACTTTAGAGGCCTTCATCAGGTGAGTGAATCAGAGGAACCCAATCACATAAGTAAACAAGGGGTGCCAAAGTAGCGAGGATGCTGCATGCCAACATTGAGATTAGGGTCACAGGAGACCCTAAACGCCTGACCGGGAGGTGACAGGAACTTGGATAGTGTCCCTGCAGGGTTTCCGCCTATCAGTAGGCATCTAAGAGTGCCCGAGGCATCGGCCGCTGAGAAAGTACCAACCACAAGTTCTGTAGTGGAGAAGAAGACTCGATCGCATGAAAAAAATCATAATAAAATAACACAACTACATATGTATATATATATGAACTAAGAAACGAAAAAAGAAGAAATAAATAATAGATTAAAAAGGAAAACATGTAGTGTCATAAACAGCTACCTTTACCTGAAAGCAATAGCTACAACTAACTTAAAAACGATCTTCTTGACAAGCGTGTCTTAGAGGCTGATGGGTCTTACGCTAAATCGATGAAAGGAAGTGGTAAGGTGGATGGGGAGGTTAGAAACATAAGAATGGTGTTGGGGGTTTACATTTAGTAGGGGTCGGGGGTCCATTCAAGTATTTTAGGCACTGTTAGGGGACTGAGAGAATCGGCCCTATGAGGACAAATTGTTTACATACAACCAATGGTTCAACCAAAGCAGAGATCTAACATAAATTATGCAGATTCACTCTTTGTAAGACCATAACACAGTGGTCTTCAAACTGTGGGGATGGCCTTTCTAAAGGTTGTCCGGGGCGTGGGGCACGAGGCTCTTCCAAAAGCAAGTACAGTGATAGCTTTCAATAGACAAAATAAGCAGATATGGCACCTGGGGAGCTCAGCAACAACATTTCTACTCAAGGGGGGGCATGCCAACAACTGTTTTACTCCATGTGCGGTGGAGAGGCCTCAAGATGAAAACATTTGAATACTACTGCCATAGCTTAATGTGCGTAACTGGGTGCCCAACCTCATCTATGGGCATGTGAAACATTTAAATGCGTTGAAGTACACGGAACAGCTTGCAACAACTGGCACAAGGCATCAGCAAGTGGGAGGGATCTTGTCTGGATTTTGCGTGTGCACCTTAGTTTCCCGCAGAGCATTGAGAAACAACCTATTTCAATACAGGTTTATGTTGTACATGCTTGTTGTACATGCAGTGTCAAGTGAAGTTGATGATCCAGAGACAGACCCAGTAAGTTTCCCGGGGGAGCAATGGTCAGAAGCTGCACGTGCCACATCTAGTACCTCTCAAAGCCCTGTGATGAACTGTCCAAGAAGTCACGTTTCCACAAGGCACAGCAGTGTCCGATTATTCGCTGCAAACAAAAGCCGCAAAGCAAAAGTAAACACAAACAAGAGATAGACAGCTATTTTGCTAAATGACAAAGGATTGGAATAAAAACAATGTCAAGTATGTACATGACTATAGCAATTACCACTAGGCTCTGCGTCCTCATTAAGGCCACCTAGTGTAAGGGAATACAGCCTTTTAATCCAGAACTCCTACCAAAGCGATAACAATGGACTTCTAGTTGAACCCTTTAGGGTTTCTGTTCATCTGAGCAATCTCCAGGCCTCTTGGCATGGTGTTCATTTCGTTTAAAGGCAATTTTCTATTGTGTCAGTAATGTATGCTCTCTTTATTATTAAATACAGCTTTTATTTCAATACGTTTTCAGACTTCTGGTTGTTTACCCAACATGTTGGAGTCTATAGGAACGAGTAAAAACATAAATAAATGTCTATGTTTATTTAATGCATTGTCCAATAAAAAATATTTAGGGTTCATTACAAGTTGGGTAGTACATACCAAAGTGGCAGGAATTGTGTGCAATCCTCACCGATGGCTTTGGGCCTAGATTGTGCTCTAAATTGCAAATAGATTGACTTTTCAGGGCACTCTTTGAGGGTTTGCACCCCATTAATAGTAGTGATTGTATTGTTTAAGTAGCGGTTGTTAGCCATAGCGGTGCCCACCCACATTCTGTTTATAGTAATGGACTTACTACCATTTTTACCACTCTGCTGAATTAGTGGTCTGAGAAAATGGGTGCTAATTACGCCAGCGGAATAAGCCTTTATGGATTTATCACCGAAAACAGGCAGAATTAGCCCTGGCAGTAATTCCACTGGTGGAATTTGTACCATGAATACAAATGATAATTCCCTCACGTTACAAGTGGAAATACCGCTGAAATTCTGGCAAAACACAGTGCAGTTACCTCCACCTAAAAAGGTCCACAAAGGCGGAGGAGATGTATGTAACGGGGGCAACCCATACCACGTGTCTGGCCTTCCCCTATATACTGACAAACAATTGATCACACTGTATCGCTTGAACTGGCACACCATTGCAAACCTGCGAGCACTGATTGAGCCAGCTCTCCAGAGCGCCATCACCGTCAGTACTGTCGTCCCACCCCTGACGAAGCTAGTGTGTGTCCTCCACTTCTGTGCCAAGGGTGCATTCCTCCACACTGTTTGGATGCTGCATGCATGTCCCAGCCAACATTCTCCAAAGTGCTGGGGAAAGTGTTGGATGCATTCATGAAGCATGCCCATCAGCACATCTCCCTACCCACCCCCGGGGCAAGGTGCATGCTGCAAAGGCGTGGTTCTACATCATTGACCAGTTCCCCAACGTCATAGCAGCAGTGGACAGCACACAGGTGGCATTAGTGCCCTCCAGGCAGTGGAGCTGGCATATCAGATTTGGAAAAGATATCATTCCATGAGCATTCAGATACGTGATGCAGATTTCACCATCAGGCACGGCTTGCCCGATATCCAGGTGACGCTATGATGCCATGGTCCTGAGGAACAGCACCGTCCCAGCTTACATGAACATACACAGAGAAGAGTGCACCTGGGTTTTGAGTAAGTAGTCAATCTGACAGTGATTAGGCACAAAGGCACACATGGAAACAGGTATGAGAACAAATGTGAGCAAACTACAAGTCCCATAATGCCTAGGCCAAGATGCATGAAATAAACAGTGGCGCATTACCCATCTTCCTCTGGCCACAGAGTGACCTCGGAAGGCTCTATAGGCTATCCTGGTATGTAAAAAAGAGGGGGTGAGGCGCGCACTCCAATTCCTGGCCAATATACTACCTGAAGAAAGAAAAAATATATAACTGGGTTAAATCCCAAAAGTGTCCAATTCACTGGGTTAGATCCCAATTGTTGTTAAAATGTTCACAGGGTTGGATCCTTTCTGCTGCATTTGTGCTGCTGTTCTCCTCCTCCTAGCGCTTTCGCGTCCCAACGCTCTTCAGGGAGGCTGTGTTGCCTTGCTTTTCAGGTTAATCCAATTAAATTGCTAATGCAGTCTCTAAGGATTATGGGAGCTGTAGTGAACAAATGTTGTTCAGTTCAGGTGACCAAGGAAAGATTCCCCTCCAGGAGCACACATCTTACCCTTAGCAGGGGGGGGGAACCATAACTATGGTTCTCCACTGTAGGGCAAAATATCCCCGGTGCTGCAGCCTCTGGAGTCCGGATCTCCATTTATATATTTTTTCTTTCTTCGGGTAGTATATTGGCCAGGAATTGGAGTGTGCGCCTCACCCCCTCTTTTTTACATGTATCCTGGTATGTAGGCACATGCTCCCTTGTCAATCAATCAAGGCCCCTACCAAATTCATCAAGCAAGCCATTCCCAGCCAATGCACACTGATAGGCCAGTAAAGGGCCCAGCCCCATTTCCATAGCATCACCACAGCATAGTTGATGCCCAAACAGACATAAACCCATGAACTATGATGCAGTACACACTGCACTCTTCTGCTTCTGCTCATTGTAAGCCATAGATGCAGCCCGCTCCCAGTGATGTGCGGTGTGTCATCCACAAACACATAGTAGCACACTAAGGCCACCTGCACAATAGGAATAGTAACAAACACTTTGACAACCAACAGTCATGTTGAACACTGGACCTTCTACCTGTTGTAGGTGACTCAGGCTATCTGCAGTTACCGTGGTTGATGACACCTTTGAGGAACCCTGGTACACAGCAGGAGGTAGCCTATAACGAGGCCCACAAGAGGACCAGAGCATGCATAAAGCACACATTTGGACTTCTGAAGGGAAGGATTAAGTACCTCCATCAAACAGTTGGGGCACTCATGTACAGCCCAGTTAAAGTAGGAAAAATCATTGTCATATGTGCAATGGTGCACAACATGTGCACATGTCGGAATTTTCCAATGCTTCCTAATGAGGACAATATGCCCCCTGACTCTGATGATGAACAAGATGGGGATGACAACAGGGCACCTGGGGTAGACACGAGGAAGTGAAAGAAGGACGCATAGTCCCCCATGACCCTATGGAAAACTATTTTTGATTCCGCATATACGCACCTGTCACTGTGCTGTTACCTTTCACTAAAAACACATGTATCACTGACATTAAATGAACACTGGATTCATTGGCTGTAGTCCAAAGTAATTTATTTAACATGTACACTCCCTCATCACCAAGACCGTACCCTCCCCAGAACCCTCATCCCCAACAAGCTAGCCTCCAGAGACCCTCATACCGAGCACCGTACCCTCCCCACACCCTCATCCCCAACACCTTACCCTTCGCACACCCTCAGGATGTGCGGTAAGTCACATGGAAGTGTCTACTTCTTTTTCTTGCAACTTTTTTGTGTTGGCGTGGTGGGAGGATGAATGTGCTGCTCAGAGCACCTTGGCAGTGTGCTTGCCATGGACCCCCCTGTTGGTGTGGCTGACACTGAATTGGCAGTTTCACACCCTCCGATATGTGGCAGGGTGAGGGTTGTGGTCAGTGACACATTCCCATTAGTGACAGGCGTGTGCTCTGCCAACTCCTGCACCCTTTGGCTCATTAGTGTGATGCTGGTTGTGCCATCTGCTGAATGCAGACACAAATGGTCCAAGGCAGAGCCACCTTCCTGGAGGTACCCGGCACACCATCTCACATTGCCTGGGAGTGTCCCAGTTACTCCTGGGCAATGAGTTCCATGGGCTCCTGACGGTGCTCAAGCTGTGTGAGCCTCTGCCAGATGGCGTGCATGCAGTGTGTGTTGTGGAACTGGGCCTGCGGGCACACGGTGGTGCCTTCTCTCAGTGCCAAAAGCCGGAAACCCGTCTGCATCACAATCCTCTGGAGTGAGTCAGTGTCATCACCATGGTGAGGATGCAGTGCACAGCGAGGCGATGACTGGTGTGCAGAGTTGGGATGCTGGGAAGGGGAGAGGAGTCCATACATATGAGGCTCAGTGTAGCAGCTGCAGAGGTTTGCTCAGTCGTGCATGACACATTTGCTGCAAAGCGGGAAGATAAAGTGTTGGTGTCCTGCACAGTGAGCTGGCCCACAGCCTCACTTGTGTCTGAGGTGGGGTTGTTGGTTTGGACCTCAGACCTGGTGCTAACAGTGGTGGGAGGCAGCTGAGGGGGTGGGGTGCATCTGCATGCTGTCCTATGGCCGCTGTGGTTGCCACAACAGTTGCAGGTGTGCTGATGCCCGCAGAGCTGACTGCAGTGGTGCTCTCGGGCAGCAAGGTCCTGGGGCTGAGCTTGTGGACACGACTACTTGCCTTCCTTAAGGCTGCATCGGGGGACAGTGCCGCATGTGCTGCTGCCGTAGTGGCACTTGCAGGAGCAGAAGTGGCAGATGTGTCCGAGAGCAGCATGACCTCCTGGCTGTCTTGTGTACCTGTTGGGAGGCATAGAACATGGCGTGATTATCCTTGTAGTAATGATGTTGGTGTGATTTCATGCATTTTAGCAGTCAGGTACTAGGAATACTTTGTGTGCTGGGTTCGAAGGTCCCAAAAGTGGCGTGTTCAAATAGCAGGCACTGCAACGGGTGACTGTGTTGATGTTTGGTTGTGATTTTTTGAAGTGTTACTAATGTATATCTTGTCTGGCACATAGGCTTTTGGACTTTCTGGTTGAGCAGGCTCATGAGTGCCCATGTAGACCTGGGCCCATGTTGTTTTTGCATTGACTGAAAATATCACCTCAGAAGTGTATTTTATTATATGTAAGCTTGCAAACGCTTTTTACACTTGTAGGTCATTTCAGATGATGTCATCGGGTTTAAATGTCATGTGATGTTATTTCATATGATAGCATAAGGATCAAAGGTCATATGACATGACTTCCTGTCATGTTATCGGGTGTGTGATGTCACTTTCACTATTCCACACGTTTTGGTGAATTGACATCCCTGGGTTTCTTGGCAGGTCTTCTCCTCAGACCTTGGCTTTCAAGAGCTTTTTCCCCAGACCTTGGCATCAGGTTTCTTGGTAGGGCTCCTGGCAGACCTTGGGATGCAGGTTTCTTGACAGGTTTTGAGTATTATTTTCCTTCCTATCAGCCAGGTCCTGTTGGAACCTCTTCTGCCTCTGGCAGGTATTTCTCTCCCCTTCTTTGGGTCCTTGTCAGGCAGATTAAATTCCTTAGGTTGTCCTCCTGCCACGGGTAAGTATTTCAACCTCTGGGACACTGGTGGAGGCCCTATGCCTGGGTCCCAATTCTCACAAGGTCAAGAAGTGTGGTCTTCCACCTCCTAGCTAGTCTATGCGCCGAAGTCTCTCTTGAAGGGTTGTTCTTCCATTTGGTTGTCAGAAGCCGCTCCCAGAACCTAGCAGGATTCCACTAGCTAGCAATCTTCCTAGGTTCTTCCTTCCTCGTGATTTCCTCTTGGTACAAGCAAGTAGGGTCAGACACGTCTATATCCCTCAAGGTCCTCACCTGACTGGTGTTTGCCAGTACCTTTTATCCTTCTCTCAATGGGATTGGGCCTCCTCTCTTTCTCCCCATAGGGTATTCGAGCATGAGGTTTGAATTTGGGAAGCTGATTGGTTATTTCCCTTGTTTAGGTGACTCCCCTTCCTTATCTCTTTATTGGTTTCTAGCCCGGATTGGGTAATTATTTGATTTTCTTGATTTTACTTAATGAGGTCCTGCAAGACATTAAAGGTTGGCGCGGTAGACATCAGCATCTTAGAACATACAAGCTGCGGAGTGCGAAGTTACACAGGTCCATATCCCCTTGCTCTCAATGGCCCTATTGTTTCCCCAGACCTGTTAGCACGCTGTGCATGCTCTCCTCAGCTTCTCAGCCTGCGTTCAGGTAATGCTCGCTAGAAAGCATGCTGGAGTCTGCGAGCATTGCAGGTTTGCCATCCTGCCAATTCTTTGCATTCGCCTTCCTGTTGTGTTCGGTGAGCGCTGCAAATCCTTGGTAATTTTTCCCCAAGCATGGGGGTCGTTTCTGGATCAGATCCAACTCGAATTCTTCATTATAATGTCTGTGTGGTTTTCATGGAACTTATCCTCTGAAAAAAAACTACATGACTGACATAATGATTCCAAGTATCGAATACAAACTTTGGCACCCAACTGATTAAGCAGGTGCCTGCTGGAATTCTGGGGCTTGTAGTTGCCCTAGTCCCTGTCTACCCTCACGGGGCAGTCGGAATGGTTAACGAGTCGCCTGTGGAGTATTGGGCCTTTGGGATCCCACCTTGTCTGCTCTCCTTCTGGGGAGGTGCATCTGGTAGGGACTGGTCCAGCCTTGTCTTTATTAACCCTATAGTTAAAGATGGGGAATATGGTGAACTCTCCACAAAGGAGACAAAAGTTTGATACATGTTAATTGTTTTGTACTAGATTATAGGATATCCCATATTATAACAAATGTAAGCATACATCAGACTAGATTTTAGTATCGCAAGAATTGTTAAAACTATATAATATGAAATAAAAATATACACATCAAAACTTTACAACTTCATTCTCAACAAAGACAAGCTTTTCGTTATAAAGAAGCTGGCATATTGGCTCTGCCAATCCTTGTTATAGAATTCTGGCTGAACAACACTGCCCTATAGCCAACTTCTCTATGGCTATTCTATGCTGCTCGGAACCTCACTCTTTGAATGTTATGGGGAGTGTGAAGGGCTTTCTCAGCACTAGTTATGACTATGGGTCTACTGAAATTCAGCTTTGAGTAAGTATTTTGCCGAATTCTGGCTGAAAAATTGCTATTTGGCAACAGACTAACCATTTTTTGCTATTCGGGTCCAGCCAAATACTTTTCCATCCCATTTTAATGCAATGTAGAAAGGGCCAGCCTCTGAGCTCCATGTCAAATAAGAAAAGTGTAATTGTGTGACAGATTGACAGATTTTTTGTTTGCTTCATATTCTGTATCTATATAAATATTGGCACATAATATGGAGCATAAAAGAAAAGTGTCCTTCCATCACAGAACGACACTTTTGCTTTTTTACAGAGAGCTCAGAATCAGCCCCAGAGAGGCTAATGTGGAGTGCAGATTAAAAAAGAGAATGGAATGAATTAAACAGTGTTTGAAAGCATTCCTGCTTAAATGTGAGACTATGGTGTGTATGTTTGTGCATTGGAGAGAAGAGGGGAGCTTGGATTGCTCCTATGGGGAATTCCTATGGAGAAACTTGAATTCATAACAGGTAGAACTGTGGTAGTCAGCTATAAACCAGGCAGAGTGACATGCCCCCAAATAAAAGGCTTCTGATGTACTTCAATTTGGGAAATCTTTCCTGTTCCCGTGTGGACCAGTCTGCCAGACAGGGGGAGTATAGAGAGATTGCAGATTGATGTGAGAACTCTGTAGGAGACAGTCAGGGAGCTCTGCTCTTTTGAGTGAAATAGATAGGGGGTGGGGGATGTTTGGAAAGTAGCGAAATTCCCTGTAGGCGGGCAGCCTTTACTAGGTCAATAGGCCTGCAGACAAGTCAGTTCCATGTCAGGCAGCGCAAGATGCAGCCAACATTTCCAAACCTATAATGGTCTCTTGGGAGAACTTGCTCATTGAGAATAACTTAAATAAAACTATAGGCCAGTCTGTCCCAACCGGAGGCGCGTGAGAGGGCAGCGATAGATACCACTGTGTCTGCTGGTGTTGTGGGGTGGAGAGTTGAAGAGTGAGAAACAGAGAAAAAGCGGCAGAGACTTGCATCCGTTTCTATGGTGGAAAAGAGGTTGGGTAAGTGATTGTGGCTTGCTATTTGGTCAAACTTGAGTAGCTGCCCAACAGGCGAGGGCTTTCTAAGAGCTTGAAGGGTTTGGCCAGATTCAGTCACATGTCAGACCTGCCTACGTGTGGTAACCCTTGATCCAGCCTTCCCTAGTAAAAAAGAAATCCACTTTTTGGATTGTTTTGGGATTGCTTCTGGCTTGTTTTCAAGCTGCAGATTTTTTTTGGATTTATTTTGGATTTTTTGGGGATTTTTTCAAGCAAGGATTTATTTGCCTTGGGTAGGAGGATTTATTTTGGAGTTTTACTGACTTGTTTCTCAGTAAAAACAATCCACTAACACTAATTGGCAGGCAAGCATTTCTAAAGGATTTATTTTGGAGTTTTACTGACTTGTTTCTCAGTAAGAACAATCCACTAACACTAATTGGCAGGCAGGCATTTCTAAAGGATTTATTTTGGAGTTTTACTGACTTGTTTCTCAGTAAAAATAATCCACTAACACTAATTGGCAGGCAGGCATTTCTAAAGGATTTATTTTGGAGTTTTACTGACTTGTTTCTCAGTAAAAACAATCCACTAACACTAATTGGCAGGCAGGCATTTCTAAAGGATTTATTTTGGAGTTTTACTGACTTGTTTCTCAGTAAAAACAATCCACTAACACTAATTGGCAGGCAGGCATTTCTACAGGATTTATTTTGTATTTTTTTCATCTTGTTTCTCAATAGAACCAATCCAGCAACACTACACATTTTTACTGCATTTATTTTGGATTCTTTTGCAAGCAAGGCTACATTGGAAGATTTATTTTTGATTTTTTCCAACTTGTATCTCTGTAAAAACAATCCAGTAACATAGGCACACATTTTTACTTCATTTAAATGTTGGAAAAATAATGTCAAACTGCACTTAACTAATTTCTCCAGTAAATAATGCCCAGTCGCTATCATTCAGGGTGTATCAATTTGCAGCAATGGGTAGAAGGAATGCTAACACCTCGGCCATCCCATCTCCCATCGCGCCACCTGACTCGCTGGATGGTGGCTGACTGTCTCCTGCCTGCCACCCGGTACAGCTGTACCCCTCCTCTGTGCTCCTCTGTTTACCACCCCTGGCTGTATATCTGTTCTGTTACGTTTGAAAAAAAAGAATGCACCCGCAATTACTATTTTATTTCTTTCTTTTATTTATTGGATACTTTGTAAGTCCCCTACACATAAAATGGTGTTTCAAGGCACCTCAAGACAAAATAAAGGGGGCAGGAGAGAACAAGGGAGAAAGATAACAACATTCCGGCTATGCCTTGTGACATTTGGATCATTGGCAGCAAACCATGCCTGAATAGCCTACTGTCTCTACCCCAAACAATAAATACTATGTATGGTACTCTTAAATAATTTACATTTCTTATGCAGATGTAAGTAAACCAAGCAGAAAAGAAGCAGAAAAGAAATAATATGATTACCAGGTGGGGCTAGTGGCCGGCACTTGCTTCTGGCAGGCACTGGGCCACGATGGGGGGTTAGGCCAGAGTCCTAGGTGAGGCTTGTGCTGGCCCGAGCTCCGCTGGGATCTCCTAGCTCTAGTCTCCCCACCTAAGAAAACACTCCTTTTGGGTTTAGCTTTAAAAATGCCATATCACAGTGAGAAAACATGTCCAAACTGGATGTACAATGTAGGCCAGTCTTATAGTCAGGCCTGGCCGAAGAGGTATGGGGGCCTAATTCAACATGATGGTTGGGGGACCCTTTGCTTACAATGCAAAACAGTCTGAGGCACCTGTGGGGTGCATACATCATAATGGAGAGCAAGAAATACAGCCATGGGTTAATAGCTGCCGATTTTCCCATTGCACTTGCACGATGCAAATGCAACGTGCCTGAAGATCCTCTGTCTGTTCTCCCTTGTCTTCTCCCCTAAATTGCACTGGTAAAACTGCAAAATCGCTGACGGGCCTATTTGCAGTGTCTCAACTGTTAAATGTATATTACACACTTACTGTGCCTCTGGAGACTATTATCGTCTCAGAATTTCAAGGTATACTAGACTGGGGGCAGCAAGATCAAAATGATTTTCCCATGATAAGACACTTTAGGGAAGTGGTGAAATCAGGATTGGAGTCCAGTCTTGCAATTAAAGTACTTAACCACATATCTTCCCAGCTACAGCTTGTGGACATGTCTGGGTTTTGATGGAGATGGCTTAAAAAGTATGCAAATCACATGATAAACCACGCTGACAAACATTTCCTTATAGAAATATGTGTAACACGAAAAAGAAAAAAAACAATTTTTGTTGCCCCAACCCATCCTCCTCCCCATTTTCACTGGAAAGCTACAAGTACCAGAAGTAATATAAGCCCAATCTCCAAGTAAAAACCACTGAACAGGTTATCATGCCATGTTCATTCTAGAGAGGAGTGCCTGCTACCTTTTTTGTATTTTTTCAAGGAACTTGGGGTTGGTCATCCTCCATTACCTGGGAGAACACAGACGTGGACCCCTTGCTCACTGTGCTCAGAGAGGCACAGCTCCACCTCACTGATGGGACCCAACAAGGCTGAAACACGTGTATGGGGTTGCTGTTGGTACTCTTGTTCAAAGGAGGTTTGCCTGGCATTTTGGTGCTGTAGTGTCCTTGTGGGCGGGACAAAGACTGATATGCAAATGGATATTCCTCCTTTGTGAAAAGTACAGTGAGCAAAAAGTGATGGCTGCGGACTCTCAAGTGGGTAAAAACCATTGAACAGGTTATTATGCCATGTTTATTCTAGAGAGGTGTGCCTGCTACCTCTTTTGTATTTAAGCTCCATGGGGTTTGCAAATGTGATTAGACACACAACAAAATGTATTTTGTGGTAATAATATGGTCACCTACATTTAGTCATTGTTTGACTAATAAAGAGAATGCAATTTAACTGTGCTGTTCATAACAAAATGTGTTTTAAAAAAGAGTTTCTGAGGAGAGTGGGGTTACATTTGCTGGGTATACACTCTGTTCTATGTATAGTTATGGTATTCTGTTAAATGTCTTAATTTTGACACCTTACCACAGCGTTTTAAATGAGTGCTCTTTCCTGCTTATTTAGTTGGGAGTCGGCTTGTTTTGGGCTTCTTTTGCAGGGTCATTTGGCTTTTTTTTCTCGGGCCTGGCAGCGTGGGCAGCAATGGCGGCGGAAGAAGAAGATACGATGGTGGCCGTGCTCCTTGTGGGCACGAAAAACGAGATAAATACCATACCAGAGGTAAGTGTGCACACGTTTAGGGCACCTTTATTTATGTGGATGTGTATCTGGACACAATCTGGAGCACTGCGCACTCCACGAATATCGAGGGGCATGGAGGGGAGATGCGGGAAAAAAATAATCTTATTTCAAAGTCATGCTGGAAAGGAAGGAGGCTCTGACGGACTTATTCTGTGGCCCGAGGGACTGCTGAGGGAGGGTTAGAGAGGAATTCAGGAGGTGAGCCCCGGAGCAGTGTGCTGATCGAGAAACAAAGTTCACCCGTCAACACAAGCAGGCGCACTCGCCATCTAGCCCAGCACAACTATGAACTGGGGATTTATGGCACAGCCGGTTCCCCGTATGTCTCCTTCTCCCATTTCCAGGGCAGGGCACAACTGTAAACATCTGTCTACTGGGCAAAAGAGAATGGCAGTTCAATCTCACTGCTGTCTTTGAACGCGAAGCTTATCCTGTGTCATGCGTTACTTATTCACTTCAAACTGTTCAGCGCGCCATTAAAACCATCTAAACGCTGCGCCTGAGGGTTGAACACTAAACAGTTTAGTACCACAGTGACCGGAGCTGGATCTTTGAAGAAACCGTGCATGTATTGTAAAAACACATTGCAAAATGTTGCGGCCATTGACCACAGTACTGAAATTGCCAGAATCAATGACCCTGTAGAAGGGTCAGATGGGGTACTGGGTGTCACTGCCTGTAGGATCAAAGGACAGTGGCTCAGAGCAGGCAGGCAGCACGTGCATGGTCGAGAAACCCAGGTCTAAAAGGATGACTTAAGAGACCATCCTGGAGTCATCCGATGATCATCAAACTACATTAGAAGTCATTCCCACATCATCAGAAGTCATCACGCTGTTAAAGTCATCAGCAAATGTCTCAGAATGGTGGGTGATGAATTGGGGATGGGTTTAGGATGACTTGCTGATGATGCCAACATCATCCCTATTTTAGAAAACTCTTTGTTCCTGATGATTTTAGGATGACTTGCCGATTACGTCAAGAGCATCAACAGGTTTGCCCCAGATGATTCTGGGATGACCTGCTGATTACTTGAAGAGCATGTTAAGCCCTGATGATTTGGGGATAATTCTGGGATGACTTGCCGATTACTACAAGAGCATCACCATGAAACATGTTTATGTATCGCAAACTATTCTTAAAATTGGGCTTTTTTCGCTGCCGGCTGTCCCCGGGATAACCACAAGTTGGCGCCCCTGGTACTGGGTGCTGCACCGGGAAACATCCAAGATGTATTGAACATGTAAAACAAAACGTTTCATGAAGTAAAATATTTCCTGATATTTGTTCAGATTCAATATAGCCTGCATACGAAAGGAACACAATTGTAAAAAAAATAATACTTGTTACTATTTCAGTTCGTGCACACCATACTCATGTGTCCAGCAAATGGCAGCTTCTAAATACGTTCAGCACTATGACTATTAAAACACTATTTGAAATGCATACACAGCCAGTCTTACTGTTTTCGCTTGTGCAACATATAACCATTGTCCCCATTTGTACCCTGTACATCAAATTATATATATACTGGATAAGTGAACGAACTTGCTGTTGTTTGATGGGCTGATTTCCTGAAATGGCGTACGACCACAATATATATATATATATCATGGCCTGCTGTAGCGGCCATGTAGTTATGGTTAAGTTGCTAAACCCATAGGAAATTAACCATAACGTCCCCTTAACAATGTTTTTTATTGAATGAATATATATATATATATATACACACACACACACACACACAGCACTGTGTAATAAAAATGCGTATCCGGGACACACAGATCGTTGAAAACGTGTAACTGTCCTAATTTTATGTTTGCATTCTGGGACTTGTAGTCTTGCCGTTGTAATGGCGCTACAAATCCCGGAATACAAATAAAAAAATATATAGGCATTGCCCTGTAGGCCAGTCCAGGCCTGGCAGCATCCCGGCAATGTAGACATGGCTCTCTTCATATGAAATCGTGCAGGTCAGGGCATGGGACCATTGGTGGAGGGCTTTGCAGTTCCCTCACTGGGCTGTCTCCATGTAGCTTTCATCTCGGGTCAGGTTGCCTTGGCAGACCTGCTGGGCTGCAGGTGCTCCATTTTTAAAATGTAAACTGCTTTTCACTTTACCGAAACATGGGCCCAATTCTGAAGTCCATGTAAAATTGGAAAAGTATTGTTCCTTGGTGGAACAACACTTTTCCTAAAAGCACCGTATTCTGTGACATTAAGAATGTGGGGGTACAGACATCAAAGCTTCCAGTGTCCCTAATATGGCCTGACAATGGCCATAGTGCCTCTGAGGAGTGCAGGACAGGCACTGCCTGGGGATTCTCCTTGCAGAGCGCGAAAAGGAGTTAAAATACGGTGCCTGTGAGGTATCGTTAACATCTATTGTGCAAGTCTTTCCTATGTAAGCTGCACATTTCCCAGATGGCTGTACCACTTTTCTGATTTACTGAAAGCATAAAGACACTTTTGTAAGTCAGAAATGGCAGAGTTTTGAGAAATGCTCAGAAATTAGAAAATGGCAGTTTTGAGAAATGTTCAAAGTGACACCTGAGAGAATTGTGTCTTTATTTAAAAGTTTTCAAGCTTCAGATTTTTTTTCCATTTATTTTGGATTTGGGGGATTTTTTCCAAGCAACGATTTGTTTGTCTTGGGCTGCAGGAGTTTTGGGGATTTTTTTACTGACTTCTTTCTCAGTAAAAACAAGCCACTAACACTACTTTTTATTTTAACTTAGTATATGTGTGTTTTCTCTATGTTTCTGAATTGTGCTGTTTCTTACTTTTGAAACCCACTCATGGCGTTTACATGTGCGCTTGCTTTTTTCGGTTAATTTGGGTGGGTCAGCTTGTTTTGGGCTTTTTTCGTACGGCGATGCAGCGCGTTTTTTCCTTCCACCTGGGAACACTGGACACCAGCTGAGCAATGGCGGACGAGATTCGAGCGTGGATCATGCTGCTGGGATCGATAAACAAAGCCAGAATCATTGGGTAAGGAGCTGATGTACACGTTTTAGGCTTTATTTCAGAGTGAGCCTTTTGCATAGTGAGGAGTGTGTCTCTCGGGAGCCACACAGGTTGTGTTGATTTATGAGGCAGACTCTGCCTTTGTAGTGCGCGCTCCCCACGTCCAGCGCCCCCATCCGCCTCCTTGGACCAGCGACGCCATTTCTCCGTGAGCCTCCAAGCAGGGAGCACTGTTGCAGACCCTTGGTGTATATCATATGTTCTCCTGCTAAAGGCCGGCACAGTGCGTTTATCTGCAGGACACCGGCATGTTTTCCTTCCCTGGATAACAGGCTGCTGGCACATTTCATTACTTTCACACGGCGCAGCTCTAACCTGCTTTACAAGTGATATTCAAGCAGGCTAGAGCTTTACAGGAGAACATATAATATACACACGTGTCTGCAACATTCTGCTCCATTGTTTTCATACGACTTCAATGATCCAGCGTCATATATGCCAGCTATGGCTTTTGGGAGTTTCAGTCCAAAACACATCAACGTACCATGCAGCTGCAATTGTACTCGGAGCTGGGATTGGGTGTATGTGTATCATAGGCAGTGTGGGAGGGAAGGGGTGCAGTGGGCGCGCCTAGACCTACTGCAATTGATTTACTGGCACAACTGCACTTTATCACAAAACCAGCTGAGTTTTCGGGAGGGGCCAATGTATAGGACATGACGCATGGGTGGCACCTCAAAGAAAAGGAGCCTACAGTCGTAAATCCTACTTTGGAAGCTGTGCAGTTAGAGCAGCATCTGTGGGGTTCGATGGGGGGGGGGGGGCTAATTTAATGAATATGTTGACCCAACTGTGCATTTTGAAAGCTCACTGAGGCCACGACTGTATTCAAAACGACCACATCCCTTTCAATTTACCCGCATTTGGCTGTCCTCTAAGAAATTCATACAGATTAAGAAAGTTCGTGCATATGTAGCCCCTTTTTCCCCAGGTCTAACTTGGGAGCCTGCACTTGAATGGGACAATAAGTGGGGGGGGGGGGTGGTTTGGAAAGATAGCCACAAGGATAACCTGAGGCGTTTCACACAGTACACATTAGCTCTACATCGTGTGCCATCATCTGGGTGTAGTTGGTCACAGCTGTTTCACTGCATTTGGTGAAAGGCCGTTTTGCCAGGTTTTTTTGCTGCATTTTTGTTATGGGGTTTGGGGTAGGGGAAAATTAAGTAATTGTGGGTGTTGGGAGTGCGCCCCCATAGATAAATGGGGCAAAATGGGCAGGCGCCGTGGTGGTCCATCTCCCCTTGAATCATCTTTCCCTTCCCTGTTGATGCTCTACATTCATGGCTGCCTCTCCCTTGCCAGATGCCTTAGAAATATTGCCTTCTGCTTTCCTTAATCGGCTGTTGCAAGACCCCCCCCTGTGGCATGGAACATGCACATTCGCAACCACTGGAATGTAAACATGTCTGTCTTCAGCACTTAGCAATGGCTGGTTTGCTTTCGTCTTTGCAATTTTTTTTGGCAAATGGCCTGAACGATGGCACATGAATGCGGTTGCACATTGATGGTGCCATTTCACGACCAGGTCCATTCCACTGAATGCCCAGCACCTCTGAAAAGCTGGTGGAGATGATTGATCAAACCGCAGTCGCTTTGACATCTGTGCAGAGCCTGCTGACGCAGGTTCGAATCCCGGCAGCCCCAAACTCAGCCTTTTATCCTTCCGAGGTCGATAAATGAGCACCACACACCGTGGGTAATAATAAGCAGCACTCGGATACCTGAGGGTTCGTAGCACTATATAAATGCTAAATTATTATTATTATTATCCTGGCTCAGTTTGTTGGATCAGCCTGACAAAAGCACAATGTTGTATTTGAACAGCAGAAGTAGTTATAAAGCAACATACATTTGAGTAAAATGGTTATTCTTTAGGGCAGGGGTGCACAACTGATTTTGACAGTTGGCCAAAAGTACCTTACATGATGGCTATAGTGGGCTGAAAAGTAAATGTGGGCGGGGCGGTAGGCGCAGCAGGCGTGGCGGGAAGCTTGGCCCCACCCCTCAACCAAACACTATGCCCCATGGCGCTCAACCAAACACTATGCCCCATGGCTCCCCCACCCCTCAACCAAACACTATGCCCCATGGCCCCCCCACCCCCAACCAAACACTATGCCGCATGACACCCACCCCTCAACCAAACACTATGCCCCATGCCACCAAGCATGCACCATGCATACATACTCATACAGACCCAAACCCCCCCACACCCAACTCGGCACACAAACTCACAAGCATACACCAATACACTATGCACCCATACAGACCCGAACTCCCCACCCCCCAACTCGGCACACAAACTCACAAGCATACACCAATACACTATGCACCCATACAGACTCGAACCCCCCCACCCCCCAACTCAGCACACAAACCCACAAGCATACACCAATACACTATGCACCCATACAGACCCGAACTCCCACCCCCAACTCAGCACACAAACTCACAAGCATACAGACCCCCAACTCACCATACAAACTCGCAAGCACATTCAGGCAGTCGCGACACACACTCCCCCTCCGCATCTCAACATACACTGAACTTGCACACAAACACATTCAGTCAGACCCGACACACACACCCCCTCCGCATCTCGACACACACTGCACTTGCACACAAACGCATTCAGTCAGACCCGACACACACCCCAACCCCGCATCTCAACATACACTGAACTTGCACACAAACACGTTCAGGCAGACGCGACACACACCCCAACCCCGCATCTCAACATACACTGGACTTGCACACAAAAACAAACATTCAGGCAGACCCGACACACACCCCACCCCCGGATCTCAACATACAAGCAGCACAAAGATCCAACAAACACACACGCTCGGAAGACAACAAAGACTTTCCTAATGGAGGGGGCCGATGCTGCTTGCCGGCCGCCCTCCATTAGGAAAGTCTTTGTTGCTGGCGGGCCGGACAAAACGGCATGGCTGGCCGCAACTGGCCCGCGGGCCTTATGTTATGCACCCATACTTTAGGGTATATCCTACTTTTTTCATCTTAACACTTCCAGACTTGTTCAGTTGCTTCGTTGAACTGCTTTGTGGCTGAAGGCAGACCTGGTTAAGACATTTTTTTTATCACAGCAGTAGTGGGTTTACAACTCCAATTAAGTAATTAACTCTTAGAATACTGCTTTGAAAATCACAGGCAGGCACTTTAAGCGCAGGCACTTTAAGCGCAAAGTCTGATAAGGCTTGATTAAAGTGAGCTCAAAGTTCCCATAAGGAGGTATTTTGGGAGGGGCAGGATCTGGGTGTAAATGGCCATAGGGATTAAAATGACCATGGGCAGTCAATATTTCGGCAAATAACCAAACGCCTACTGGCTTTGTGTGCCTAGGTGTTCACCATTTCAGAAGTTCAGGTAAGACTGGCACCTGCCCGAGACACTTCCATGGGTGGGTTCCTAACAAACTTCCTTACTTGCTGGGCTGTGTCTGGGTACCCATCTGGCTCCCTGCGCTGGTTCCGGGTCTTGGTAATTGTCATTAGAATGCGTACTGTATTAAAATGTGTAATATTAATATTTGTGCTATTATTTCAGCATACTGGGACACAGTGGATTCCTGTCAGCAGGTAGCAGTTGAGCACTGCTTGGAACTGGCCGTTCAGTGGATATAGAGGAGGCGGACAGGAGCCACAGAAAAAGTTTTCCCGATACAAATCCCAACCCTGGTCCATCAACTGCATCAGAGGTAAGTGCCATTGGAGTTAACCAAAAGTTGGTTTGTGCCCTTATGAAATAAATAAATGCTTTTTCTCTATCCAAATACTATCGGTTGTAGGCTTCTGTGTCTCCACCCCAATCTCAAACCCTCCTCCCCAACATTCCTATGAAGCCATAGGGCTTCTAGACGACTGTGTCAGAGGGTGGGAAAAGGTAGCTCAAATACTGTGGCTCATGTATTAACCGGTTATTGTCCATCACTCATTATATGCCCACATGCAAACATATTGCTTTGTCCATTACTTATGACCCGTTAAGCTTCAAATGTCATAGTGGTGTCCTATGTTATTTTTTTAGATTGTTACAAAAGCAAGCACGCACATAGTTAAATTCCCATAGGTATATAATATCGGCATCAGTTGGCCCGGGAGCCAAATTTAGCTCCTGGTAAGCATGGTGTAAAGCTAACCAGGCTCTTCAAGGCTACAAACAGGGCTAAATAGCCCCCAGCTCCGCTCAATTTCAAACCCTGTGTATTTGTTTTGCTTGTATGGCTCCTTTACCAATGCACTGTCCATGGGGGAAACACGAGATTGGTAATTTCTTCACAATATACCAATTATGGAAAGAAGATAAACGGAGAGCCACTTCCTGGGGAAGTGACACTAATCTATATTAAATTCTAAGGAATTGCCATGGTTTCAACCAGATTTACAGCTTTGAGAAATGTAGTAATTCGAATTACGAAAGCACATTAGAGGGTGTACAGTGAAAATTGCCTATGCTTTATTTCTCACAGCCATGTGTCAACCAAAAAGTACTTTGCTTGCTCTTTTCAAACTTTTTACACAAATCTTTTTTGCGTTTCAGAATGTATCCATGTTAAAGCCAGGGAAATGGGCTTTCCAGTACTCTCTGCATCCGAGTGCAGAAAAGCCCTCCAACACAAAATTGGGAACTACCGGATGAAGAAGGAGCCAAACCTCGTCTTTTCTACACAAGTGTAGTTCCACATTCCCTTGCTCTTTTGCCTCGTCCTGGATACTAGTGTGACTCCCTGGACTGGTTCTCTTTCCCCTCTCAACCTTGCTCCCTGGGCTGGTCCCCACCGGACTCGCTTGCTCCCTAGGCTGGGCCTGTATACTCGTGTGACACCCCTGGACTGGTTCCGTGTCCCCTATCACCCTTGCTCCCTGGGCTGGACCGAACCTGACTGGTTCTGGGTCCCCTCTCACCCTTTATTTTTAAATTGTGAAGCACCCGTGTTTGGGATTGCTACAGTTGTGTTTTTGTGCTATGTACACAGTGTCCGATTGAACCTCTGCCTCTTTTTAATAAATATAGTCGGGGAAAAAAAAACGTGTCGCTTCTTTTTAAATATAGTTTATATGCCATTACATGGTCTTGACTTTCATGGCCATTTTACCTAAATGACTGTGACCTAATTAGTCATCACTATTGTTCTAAAGGCAATTCAAAATGCAACTCTCTGAAATGGGCAGCAATTAAGCCACAGTGACGCTTTTAAAGCCCAATTCAACAAGGTGCACCAAATGTGTTTTTAAGCATTTCTTTTCAGGATTATAGTAAACATTATTTTTGTTAAAACTCCTAAATTTATTTCCAGCTCATAAACCGAAACAATGCCTATATTGTTAAAGAATATTTTTGGGATTGCTTTGTTGTTTTGATTTGTAAAGTATTATTTGGTGACTACATTAATTGCTTTTGGATTTCAAAAGGTTTATTTGGGGATTGCATTGCATTGCTTTTGGATCTCTACGAGGGTACATTTAGCCAAAAGGAAGCCAGATGTAATCCGTTGCTTTTGTATTTATTTAGGGATGGCACTGCTTTAGGATTTTTATAGGATTGTTTGGGGATTGCATTGTTTTGGGATTTTTGCTGGATTGTTTGGGGATTGGATTCTTTTTGGATTTTTAGTGGATTGTTTGGGGGTTGGATTGTTTTTGGATTTTTAGATTTTTAGTGGATTGTTTGGGGGTTGGATTGTTTTTGGATTTTTAGTGGATTGTTTGGGGATTGGATTGTTTTTGGATTTTTAGTGGATTGTTTGGGGATTGGATTGTTTTTGGATTTTTAGTGGATTGTTTGGGGATTGGATTGTTTTTGGATTTTTAGTGGATTGTTTGGGGATTGGATTGTTTTTGGATTTTTAGTGGATTGGATTGCTTGGATTGTTTTGGGATTGCATTCCACTGAGGATTGCTAATTAACATATTTCAGGGTGCATGAAGCCAAAAAGAAGCCAAAAGCAATCCTCTCAGTACAATGGGAGTTTCTGGAGTTAAATAGGATTTAAAGAGGATTTAAATGTTTGGGAAAATCCAGTAGCAATCCACTTTCAATCCAGATTTTTTTGGTAGGGTTGACTGCCTCTGCCATGTTTGCAATATGGGGCAGGGAGGCCATGTCCCGTGCAGGTACCTTCGACTTGTGTCAAGGACAGAAACCATTTATCAATTTTTGTGTGACCTACAAGAAGGGGCGAAATTCACTTTCAGCGTAACTACCTTCCAAATCACACGAGACTGCAACCTGTCGATTACTTGTTAAGCCTCCCAGATTGAGTAGCACTGGTTTTGCGTACACATATTTCGTACATATGGTGCCCGCTTTTTTGTCGATCCGTTAATTTTCTGGATTGTGTCCATTAAATAGGGTTAAGATGTTGATTAAAAGAAAATTGAATGAATTATGGGACCACATTCATAAAATATCCCTTTATTTTAAATAAAAGCATATTTTCTAAGTTTGGAACATGATTTATCATATAAAACTATTCAGCGTTTTGCAAATGAACTATTCGTTGTGTGGCCGAATTCTAAATGTGCTATTCGGTACACCCCTTGTTCTGACTCTTGTCTTTTGCAACTTTTTGCTTCACATTTGTTTAGACTCTCACAAAAGCGCTAAAAACCAATGTCCACCCCAATGTAGAATTTGTCATTGTCTAGAGCGCCAAGAGGGCTACCGGTCATA